>NC_142046.1:5000-5648579 GCF_982192425.1 Myodes glareolus
ATGCGTTTCTATGAAAGAGTAGCACTCTGTTCCAACACTTCAATTCACTGCACGAAGGGAATGGAGTGTTGCTTCACTTTCTAAATGCTGTCCTTTCAGAGAAAATCACTTTCCTTTGAAAGTGCCTTAAGCTACTTACAAGCATTCAACAGAAACTCACATGCATTTCTCGGAAGGAGAAGCAGTCTGTTCCAATACTTCAATTCACTGTGCGAAGTGAATGGAGTGTTACTTCAATTTCCAAATTCTATCCTTTCAGAGAAAATCACTTTCCTTTGAAAGTGCCTTAAACTACTTTCAAGCATTCACAAAAAAATCACATATATTTCTCTGAAAGAGAAGCAATCTGTTCCAACACTTCAATTCACTGTGCAAAGTGAATGGAGTGTTGCCTCACTTTCTAAATCCTGCCCTTTCAGAGAAAATCACTTTCCTTTGAAAGTGCGTTAAGCTATTTGCAAGCATTAGGAAGAAACTCACATGCGTTTCTCTGAAAGAGAAGCAGTCTGTTCCAACACTTCAATTCACTGTGCGAAGTGAATGGAGTGTTGCTTCACTTTCTAAATGCTGTCCTTTCAGAGAAAATCCCTTTCCTTTGAATGTGCCTTAAGCTACTTACAAGCATTCAACAGAAACTCACATGCATTTCTCTGAAAGAGAAGCAGTCTGTTCCAACACTTCAATTCACTGTGCGAAGTGAATGGAGTGTTGCTTCACTTTCTAAATGCTGTCCTTTCAGAGAAAATCACTTTCCTTTGAAAGTGCCTTTATCAACTTGCAAGCATTCACAAGAAACATTAATGCGTTTCTATGAAAGAGAAGCACTCTGTTCCAACACTTCAATTCACCCTGCGAAGTGAATGGAGTGTTGCTTCACTTTCTAAATGCTGTCCTTTCAGAGAAAATCACTTTCCTTTGAAAGTGCCTTAAGCTACTTACAAGCATTCAACAGAAACTCACATGCATTTCTCTGAAAGAGAAGCTGTCTGTTCCAACACTTCAATTCACTGTGCGAAGTGAATGGAGTGTTGCTTCACTTTCTAAATTCTGTCCTTTCAGAGAAAATCACTTTCTTTGAAAGTGCCTTAAACTACTTTCAAGCATTCACAAAAAACTCACATGCGTTTCTCTGAAAGAGAAGCAGTCTGTTCCAACACTTCAATTCACTGTGCGAAGTAAATGGAGTGTTACTTCACATTCTAAATGCTGTCCTTTCAGAGAAAATCGCTTTCCTTTGAAAGTGCCTTAAGCAACTTGCAAGCATTCACAAGAAACACTAATGCGTTTCTATGAAAGAGTAGCACTCTGTTCCAACACTTCAATTCACTGCACGAAGGGAATGGAGTGTTGCTTCCCTTTCTAAATGCTGTTCTTTCAGAGAAAATCACTTTCCTTTGAAAGTGCCTTAAGCTACTTACAAGTTTCAACAGAAACTCACATGCGTTTCTCTGAAAGAGAAGCAGTCTTTCCCATACTTCAATTTACTGTGCGAAGTGAATGGAGTGTTGCTTCACTTTCTAAATGCTGTACTTTCAGAGAAAATCACTTTCCTTTGAAAGTGCCATGAGCTACTTGCAAGCATTAGGAAGAAACTCACATGCGTTTCTCTGAAAGAGAAGCAGTCTGTTCCAACACTTCAATTCACTGTGCAAAGTGAATGGAGTGTTGCTTCACTTTCTAAATGCTGTCCTTTCAGAGAAAATCACTTTCCTTTGAAAGTGCCTTAATCAACTTGCAAGCATTCACAAGAAACACTAATGCGTTTCTATGAAAGAGAAGCACTCTGTTCCAACACTTCAATTCACCCTGCGAAGTGAATGGAGTGTTGCTTCACTTTCTAAATGCTGTCCTTTCAGAGAAAATCACTTTCCTTTGAAAGTGCCTTAAGCTACTCACAAGCATTCAACAGAAACTCACATGCATTTCTCTGAAAGAGAAGCAGTCTGTTCCAACACTTCAATTCACTGTGCGAAGTGAATGGAGTGTTGCTTCACTTTCTAAATTCTGTCCTTTCAGAGAAAATCACTTTCTTTGAAAGTGCCTTAAACTACTTTCAACCATTCACAAAAAACTC
The DNA here is from genome assembly GCF_982192425.1 of Myodes glareolus. Taxonomy (NCBI): domain Eukaryota; kingdom Metazoa; phylum Chordata; class Mammalia; order Rodentia; family Cricetidae; genus Myodes; species Myodes glareolus. The sequence continues at coordinate 7,075 of NC_142046.1, forward strand.
ACATGCGTTTCTCTGAAAGAGAAGCAGTCTGTTCCAACACTTCAATTCACTGTGCAAAGTGAATGGAGTGTTGCTTCACTTTCTAAATGCTGTCCTTTCAGAGAAAATTACTTTCCTTTGAAAGTGCCTTAAGCAACTTGCAAGCATTCACAAGAAACACTAATGCGTTTCTATGAAAGAGAAGCACTCTGTTCCAACACTTCAATTCACTGTGCGAAGTGAATGGTGTGTTGCTTCACTTTCTAAATGCTGTCCTTTCAGAGAAAATCACTTTCCTTTGAAAGTGCCTTAAGCTACTTACAAGCATTCACCAGAAACTCACATGCGTTTCTCTGAAAGAGATGCAGTCTGTTCCAACACTTCAATTCACTGTGCGAAGTGAATGGAGTCTCGCCTCACTTTCTAAATGCTGTCCTTTCAGAGAAAATCACTTTCCTTTGACAGCGCCTTAAGCTACTTGCAAGCATTAGGAAGAAATTCACATGCGTTTCTCTGAAAGAGAAGCAGTCTGTTCCAACACTTCAATTCACTGTGCGAAGTGAATGGATTGTTGCTTCACTTTCTAAATGCTGTCCTTTCAGAGAAAATCACTTTCCTTTGAAAGTGCCTTAAGCTACTTACAAGCATTCAACAGAAACTCACATGCATTTCTCTGAAAGAGAAGCAATCTGTTCCAACACTTCAATTCACTGTGCGAAGTGAATGGAGTGTTGCTTCACTTTCTAAATTCTGTCCTTTCAGAGAAATTCACTTTTCTTTGAAAGTGCCTTAAACTACTTTCAAGCATTCACAAAAAACTCACATGAATTTCTCTGAAAGAGAAGCAGTCAGTTCCAACACTTCAATTCACTGTGCGAAGTGAATGGAGTGTTGCTTCACTTTCTAAATTCTGTCCTTTCAGAGAAAATCACTTTCTTTTGAAAGTGCCTTAAGCTACTTTCAAGCATTCACAAAAAGCTCACATGCGTTTCTCTGAAAGAGAAGCAGTCTGTTCCAACACTTCAATTCACTGTGCGTAGTGAATGGAGTGTTGCTTCACTTTCTAAATGCTGTCCTTTCAGAGAAAATCACTTTCCTTTGAAAGTGCCTTAAGCAACTTGCAAGCATTCACAAGAAACACTAATGCGTTTATATGAAAGAGAAGCACTCTGTTCCAACACTTCAATTCACTGCACGAAGGGAATGGAGTGTTGCTTCACTTTCTCAATGCTGTCCTTTCAGAGAAAACCACTTTCCGTTGAAAGTGCCTTAAGCTACTTACAAGCATTCACCAGAAACTCACATGCGTTTCTCTGAAAGAGAAGCAGTCTGTTCCAACACTTCCATTCACTGTGTGAAGTGAATGGAGTGTTGCCTCACTTTCTAAATGCTGTCCTTTCAGAGAAAATCACTTTCCTTTGAAAGTGCCTTAAGCTACTTACAAGCATTCAACAGAAACTCACATGCGTTTCTCTGAAAGAGAAGCAGTCTGTTCCAACACTTCAATTCAATGTGCGAAGTGAATGGAGTGTTGCTTCACTTTCTAAATGCTGTCCTTTCAGAGAAAATCACTTTCCTTTGAAAGTGCCTTAAGCAACTTGCAAGCATTCACAAGAAACTCACATGAATTTCTCTGAAAGAGAAGCAGTCAGTTCCAACACTTCAATTCACTGTGCGAAGTGAATGGAGTGTTGCTTCACTTTCTAAATTCTGTCCTTTCAGAGAAAATCACTTTCTTTTGAAAGTGCCTTAAGCTACTTTCAAGCATTCACAAAAAGCTCACATGCGTTTCTCTGAAAGAGAAGCAGTCTGTTCCAACACTTCAATTCACTGTGCGTAGTGAATGGAGTGTTGCTTCACTTTCTAAATGCTGTCCTTTCAGAGAAAATCACTTTCCTTTGAAAGTGCCTTAAGCAACTTGAAAGCATTCACAAGAAACACTAATACGTTTATATGAAAGAGAAGCACTCTGTTCCAACACTTCAATTCACTGCACGAAGGGAATGGAGTGTTGCTTCACTTTCTCAATGCTGTCCTTTCAGAGAAAACCACTTTCCTTTGAAAGTGCCTTAAGCTACTTACAAGCATTCACCAGAAACTCACATGCGTTTCTCTGAAAGAGAAGCAGTCTGTTCCAACACTTCAATTCACTGTGCAAAGTGAATGGAGTGTTGCCTCACTTTCTAAATACTGTCCTTTCAGAGAAAATCACTTTCCTTTGAAAGTGCCTTAAGCTACTTGCAAGCTTTAGAAAGAAACTCACATGCGTTTCTCTGAAAGAGAAGCAGTCTGTTCCAACACTTCAATTCACTGTGCGAAGTGAATTGAGTGTTGCTTCACTTTTTAAATCCTGTCCTTTCAGAGAAAATCACTTTCCTTTGAAAGTGCCTTAAGCTACTTACAAGCATTTAACAGAAACTCACATGGATTTCTCTGAAAGAGAAGCAGTCTGTTCCAACACTTCAATTCTCTGTGCGTAGTGAATGGAGTTTTGCTTCACTTTCTAAATGCTGTCCTTTCAGAGAAAATCACTTTCCTTTGAAAGTGCCTTAAGCTACTTTCAAGCATTCACAGGAAACACACATGCGTTTCTCTGAAATAGAAGCAGGCTGTTCCAACACTTCAATTCACTGTGTGAAGTGAATGGAGTGTTGCTTCACTTTCTAAATCCTGTCCTTTCAGAGAAAATCACTTTCCTTTGAAAGTGCCTTAAGCAACTTGCATGCATTCACAAGAAACACTAATGCGTTTCTATGAAAGAGTAGCACTCTGTTCCAACACTTCAATTCACTGCACGAAGGGAATGGAGTGTTGCTTCACTTTCTAAATGCTGTCCTTTCAGAGAAAATCACTTTCCTTTGAAAGTGCCTTAAGCTACTTGCAAGCATTAGGAAGAAACTCACATGCGTTTCTCTGAAAGAGAAGCAGTCTGTTCCAACACTTCAATTCACTGTGCGAAGGGAATGGAGTGTTGCTTCACTTTCTAAATGCTGTCCTTTCAGAGAAAATCACTTTCCTTTGAAAGTGCCTTAAGCTACTTACAAGCATTCAACAGAAACTCACATGCATTTCTCTGAAGGAGAAGCAGTCTGTTCCAATACTTCAATTCACTGTGCGAAGTGAATGGAGTGTTACTTCAATTTCCAAATTCTATCCTTTCAGAGAAAATCACTTTCCTTTGAAAGTGCCTTAAACTACTTTCAAGCATTCACAAAAAAATCACATATATTTCTCTGAAAGAGAAGCAATCTGTTCCAACACTTCAATTCACTGTGCAAAGTGAATGGAGTGTTGCCTCACTTTCTAAATCCTGTCCTTTCAGAGAAAATCACTTTCCTTTGAAAGTGCGTTAAGCTACTTGCAAGCATTAGGAAGAAACTCACATGCGTTTCTCTGAAAGAGAAGCAGTCTGTTCCAACACTTCAATTCACTGTGCGAAGTGAATGGAGTGTTGCTTCACTTTCTAAATGCTGTCCTTTCAGAGAAAATCACTTTCCTTTGAAAGTGCCTTAAACTACTTTCAAGCATTCATAAAAAACTTACATGCGTTTCTCTGAAAGAGAAGCAGTCTGTTCCAACACTTCAATTCACTGTGTGAAGTGAATGGAGTGTTGCCTCACTTTCTAAATGCTGTCCTTTCAGAGAAAATCACTTTCCTTTGAAAGTGCCTTAAGCTACTTACAAGCATTTAACAGAAACTCACATGCGTTTCTTTGAAAGAGAAGCAGTCTGTTCCAACACTTCAATTCACTGTGCAAAGTGAATGGAGTGTTGCTTCACTTTCTAAATGCTGTCCTTTCAGAGATAATCACTTTCCTTTGAAAGTGCCTTAAGCTATTTGCAAGCATTAGGAAGAAACTCACATGTGTTTCTCTGAAAGAGAAGCAGTCTGTTCCAACATTTCAATTCACTGTGCGAAGTGAATGGAGTGTTGCTTCACTTTCTAAATGCTGTCCTTTCAGAGAAAATCACTTTCCTTTGAAAGTGCCTTAAGCTACTTGCAAGCCTTAGGAAGAAACTCACATGCGTTTCTCTGAAAGAGAAGCAGTCTGTTCCAACACTTCAATTCACTGTGCGAAGTGAATGGAGTGTTGCCTCACTTTCTAAATGCTGTCCTTTCAGAGAAAATCACTTTCCATTGAAAGTGCCTTAAACTACTTTCAAGCATTCACAAAAAACTCACATGCGTTTCTCTGAAAGAGAAGCAGTCTGTTCCAACACTTCAATTCACTGTGCGAAGTGAATGGAGTGTTGCTTCACTTTCTAAATGCTGTCCTTTCAGAGAAAATCCCTTTCCTTTGAATGTGCCTTAAGCTACTTACAAGCATTCAACAGAAACTCACATGCATTTCTCTGAAAGAGAAGCAGTCTGTTCCAACACTTCAATTCACTGTGCGAAGTGAATGGAGTGTTGCTTCACTTTCTAAATGCTGTCCTTTCAGAGAAAATCACTTTCCTTTGAAAGTGCCTTTATCAACTTGCAAGCATTCACAAGAAACACTAATGCGTTTCTATGAAAGAGAAGCACTCTGTTCCAACACTTCAATTCACCCTGCGAAGTGAATGGAGTGTTGCTTCACTTTCTAAATGCTGTCCTTTCAGAGAAAATCACTTTCCTTTGAAAGTGCCTTAAGCTACTTACAAGCATTCAACAGAAACTCACATGCATTTCTCTGAAAGAGAAGCAGTCTGTTCCAACACTTCAATTCACTGTGCGAAGTGAATGGAGTGATGCTTCACTTTCTAAATTCTGTCCTTTCAGAGAAAATCACTTTCTTTGAAAGTGCCTTAAACTACTTTCAAGCATTCACAAAAAACTCACATGCGTTTCTCTGAAAGAGAAGCAGTCTGTTCCAACACTTCAATTCACTGTGCGAAGTAAATGGAGTGTTACTTCACATTCTAAATGCTGTCCTTTCAGAGAAAATCGCTTTCCTTTGAAAGTGCCTTAAGCAACTTGCAAGCATTCACAAGAAACACTAATGCGTTTCTATGAAAGAGTAGCACTCTGTTCCAACACTTCAATTCACTGCACGAAGGGAATGGAGTGTTGCTTCCCTTTCTAAATGCTGTCCTTTCAGAGAAAATCACTTTCCTTTGAAAGTGCCTTAAGCTACTTACAAGTTTCAACAGAAACTCACATGCGTTTCTCTGAAAGAGAAGCAGTCTGTTCCCATACTTCAATTTACTGTGCGAAGTGAATGGAGTGTTGCTTCACTTTCTAAATGCTGTACTTTCAGAGAAAATCACTTTCCTTTGAAAGTGCCATGAGCTACTTGCAAGCATTAGGAAGAAACTCACATGCGTTTCTCTGAAAGAGAAGCAGTCTGTTCCAACACTTCAATTCACTGTGCAAAGTGAATGGAGTGTTGCTCACTTTCTAAATGCTGTCCTTTCAGAGAAAATCACTTTCCTTTGAAAGTGCCTTAATCAACTTGCAAGCATTCACAAGAAACACTAATGCGTTTCTATGAAAGAGAAGCACTCTGTTCCAACACTTCAATTCACCCTGCGAAGTGAATGGAGTGTTGCTTCACTTTCTAAATGCTGTCCTTTCAGAGAAAATCACTTTCCTTTGAAAGTGCCTTAAGCTACTCACAAGCATTCAACAGAAACTCACATGCATTTCTCTGAAAGAGAAGCAGTCTGTTCCAACACTTCAATTCACTGTGCGAAGTGAATGGAGTGTTGCTTCACTTTCTAAATTCTGCCCTTTCAGAGAAAATCACTTTCTTTGAAAGTGCCTTAAACTACTTTCAACCATTCACAAAAAACTCACATGCGTTTCTCTGAAAGAGAAGCAGTCTGTTCCAACACTTCAATTCACTGTGCAAAGTGAATGGAGTGTTGCTTCACTTTCTAAATGCTGTCCTTTCAGAGAAAATTACTTTCCTTTGAAAGTGCCTTAAGCAACTTGCAAGCATTCACAAGAAACACTAATGCGTTTCTATGAAAGAGAAGCACTCTGTTCCAACACTTCAATTCACTGTGCGAAGTGAATGGTGTGTTGCTTCACTTTCTAAATGCTGTCCTTTCAGAGAAAATCACTTTCCTTTGAAAGTGCCTTAAGCTACTTACAAGCATTCACCAGAAACTCACATGCGTTTCTCTGAAAGAGATGCAGTCTGTTCCAACACTTCAATTCACTGTGCGAAGTGAATGGAGTCTCGCCTCACTTTCTAAATGCTGTCCTTTCAGAGAAAATCACTTTCCTTTGACAGCGCCTTAAGCTACTTGCAAGCATTAGGAAGAAATTCACATGCGTTTCTCTGAAAGAGAAGCAGTCTGTTCCAACACTTCAATTCACTGTGCGAAGTGAATGGATTGTTGCTTCACTTTCTAAATGCTGTCCTTTCAGAGAAAATCACTTTCCTTTGAAAGTGCCTTAAGCTACTTACAAGCATTCAACAGAAACTCACATGCATTTCTCTGAAAGAGAAGCAATCTGTTCCAACACTTCAATTCACTGTGCGAAGTGAATGGAGTGTTGCTTCACTGTCTAAATTCTGTCCTTTCAGAGAAATTCACTTTTCTTTGAAAGTGCCTTAAACTACTTTCAAGCATTCACAAAAAACTCACATGAGTTTCTCTGAAAGAGTAGCAGTCTGTTCCAACACTTCAATTCACTGTGCGAAGTAAATGGAGTGTTACTTCACATTCTAAATGCTGTCCTTTCAGAGAAAATCACTTTCCTTTGAAAGTGCCTTAAGCAACTTGCAAGCATTCGCAAGAAACACTAATGCGTTTCTATGAAAGAGTAGCACTCTGTTCCAACACTTCAATTCAGCGCACGAAGGGAATGGAGTGTTGCTTCCCTTTCTAAATGCTGTCCTTTCAGAGAAAATCACTTTCCTTTGAAAGTGCCTTTAGCTACTTACAAGCATTCACCAGAAACTCACATGCGTTTCTCTGAAAGAGAAGCAGTCTGTTCCAATACTTCAATTCACTGTGCGAAGTGAATGGAGTGTTGCTTCACTTTCTAAATGCTGTCCTTTCAGAGAAAATCACTTTTCTTTGAAAGTGCCATAAGCTCCTTGCAAGCATTAGGAAGAAACTCACATGCGTTTCTCTGAAAGAGAAGCAGTCTGTTCCAACGCTTCAATTCACTGTGCAAAGTGAATGGAGTGTTGCTTCACTTTCTAAATGCTGTCCTTTCAGAGAAAATCACTTTCCTTTGAAAGTGCCTTAAGCTAAATACAAGCATTCAACAGAAATTCACATGCATTTCTCTGAAAGAGAAGCAGTCTGTTCCAACACTTCAATTCACTGTGCAAAGTGAATGGAGTGTTGCTTCACTTTCTAAGTTCTGTCCTTTCAGAGAAAATCACTTTCTTTGAAAGTGCCTTAAACTACTTTTTAGCATTCATAAAAAACTCACATGCGTTTCTCTGAAAGAGAAGCAATCTGTTCCAACACTTCAATTCACTGTGCGAAGTGAATGGAGTGTTGCTTCACTTTCTAAATGCTGTCCTTTAAGAGAAAATCACTTTCCTTTGATAGTGCCTTAAGCTACTTGCAAGCATTAGAAAGAAATTCACATGCGTTTCTCTGAAAAAGAAGCAGTCTGTTCCAACACTTCAATTCACTGTGTGAAGTGAATGGAGTGTTGCCTCACTTTCTAAATGCTGTCCTTTCAGAGAAAATCACTTTCCTTTGAAAGTGCCTTAAGCTACTTGCAAGCATTAGGAAGAAACTCACATGCGTTTCTCTGAAAGAGAAGCAGTCTGTTCCAACACTTCAATTCACTGTGCGAAATGAATGGAGTGTTGCTTCACTTTCTAAATGCTGTTCTTTCAGAGAAAATCACTTTACTTTGAAAGTGCCTTAAACTAATTTCAAGCATTCCCAAAAAACTCACATGCGTTTCTCTGAAAGAGTAGCAGTCTGTTCCAACACTTCAATTCCTGTGCGAAGTGAATGGAGTGTTGCTTCACATTCTAAATGCTGTCCTTTCAGAGAAAATCGCTTTCCTTTGAAAGTGCCTTAAGCAACTTGCAAGCATTCACAAGAAACACTAATGCGTTTCTATGAAAGAGTAGTACTCTGTTCCAACACTTCAATTCACTGCACGAAGGGAATGGAGTGTTGCTTCCCTTTCTAAATGCTGTCCTTTCAGAGAAAATCACTTTCCTTTGAAAGTGCCTTAAGCTACTTACAAGTTTCAACAGAAACTCACATGGGTTTCTCTGAAAGAGAAGCAGTCTGTTCCCATACTTCAATTTACTGTGCGAAGTGAATGGAGTGTTGCTTCACTTTCTAAATGCTGTCCTTTCAGAGAAAATCACTTTCCTTTGAAAGTGCCATGAGCTACTTGCAAGCATTAGGAAGAAACTCACATGCGTTTCTCTGAAAGAGAAGCAGTCTGTTCCAACACTTCAATTCACTGTGCAAAGTGAATGGAGTGTGGCTTCACTTTGTAAATGCTGTCCTTTCAGAGAAAATCACTTTCCTTTGAAAGTGCCTTAATCAACTTGCAAGCATTCACAAGAAACACTAATGCGTTTCTATGAAAGAGAAGCACTCTGTTCCAACACTTCAATTCACCCTGCGAAGTGAATGGAGTGTTGCTTCACTTTCTAAATGCTGTCCTTTCAGAGAAAATCACTTTCCTTTGAAAGTGCCTTAAGCTACTTACAAGCATTCAACAGAAACTCACATGCATTTCTCTGAAAGAGAAGCAGTCTGTTCCAACACTTCAATTCACTGTGCGAAGTGAATGGAGTGTTGCTTCACTTTCTAAATTCTGTCCTTTCAGAGAAAATCACTTTCTTTGAAAGTGCCTTAAACTACTTTCAAGCATTCACAAAAAACTCACATGCGTTTCTCTGAAAGAGAAGCAGTCTGTTCCAACACTTCAATTCACTGTGCAAAGTGAATGGAGTGTTGCTTCACTTTCTAAATGCTGTCCTTTCAGAGAAAATTACTTTCCTTTGAAAGTGCCTTAAGCAACTTGCAAGCATTCACAAGAAACACTAATGCGTTTCTATGAAAGAGAAGCACTCTGTTCCAACACTTCAATTCACTGTGCGAAGTGAATGGTGTGTTGCTTCACTTTCTAAATGCTGTCCTTTCAGAGAAAATCACTTTCCTTTGAAAGTGCCTTAAGCTACTTACAAGCATTCACCAGAAACTCACATGCGTTTCTCTGAAAGAAATGCAGTCTGTTCCAACACTTCAATTCACTGTGCGAAGTGAATGGAGTCTCGCCTCACTTTCTAAATGCTGTCCTTTCAGAGAAAATCACTTTCCTTTGACAGCGCCTTAAGCTACTTGCAAGCATTAGGAAGAAATTCACATGCGTTTCTCTGAAAGAGAAGCAGTCTGTTTCAACACTTCAATTCACTGTGCGAAGTGAATGGATTGTTGCTTCACGTTCTAAGTGCTGTCCTTTCAGAGAAAATCACTTTCCTTTGAAAGTGCCTTAAGCTACTTACAAGCATTCAACAGAAACTCACATGCATTTCTCTGAAAGAGAAGCAATCTGTTCCAACACTTCAATTCACTGTGCGAAGTGAATGGAGTGTTGCTTCACTTTCTAAATTCTGTCCTTTCAGAGAAATTCACTTTTCTTTGGAAGTGCCTCAAACTACTTTCAAGCATTCACAAAAAACTCACATGAGTTTCTCTGAAAGAGTAGCAGTCTGTTACAACACTTCAATTCACTGTGCGAAGTAAATGGAGTGTTACTTCACATTCTAAATGCTGTCCTTTCAGAGAAAATCACTTTCCTTTGAAAGTGCCTTAAGCAACTTGCAAGCATTCACAAGAAACACTAATGCGTTTCTATGAAAGAGTAGCACTCTGTTCCAACACTTCAAATCAGCGCACGAAGGGAATGGAGTGTTGCTTCCCTTTCTAAATGCTGTCCTTTCAGAGAAAATCACTTTCCTTTGAAAGTGCCTTAAGCTACTTACAAGCATTCACCAGAAACTCACATGCGTTTCTCTGAAAGAGAAGCAGTCTGTTCCAATACTTCAATTCACTGTGCGAAGTGAATGGAGTGTTGCTTCACTTTCTAAATGCTGTCCTTTCAGAGAAAATCACTTTCCTTTGAAAGTGCCATAAGCTACTTGCAAGCATTAGGAAGAAACTCACATGCGTTTCTCTGAAAGAGAAGCAGTCTGTTCCAACGCTTCAATTCACTGTGCAAAGTGAATGGAGTGTTGCTTCACTTTCTAAATGCTGTCCTTTCAGAGAAAATCACTTTCCTTTGAAAGTGCCTTAATCAACTTGCAAGCATTCACAAGAAACACTAATGCGTTTCTATGAAAGAGAAGCACTCTGTTCCAACACTTCAATTCACCCTGCGAAGTGAATGGAGTGTTGCTTCACTTTCTAAATGCTGTCCTTTCAGAGAAAATCACTTTCCTTTGAAAGTGCCTTAAGCTACTTACAAGCATTCAACAGAAACTCACATGCATTTCTCTGAAAGAGAAGCAGTCTGTTCCAATACTTCAATTCACTGTGCGAAGTGAATGGAGTGTTGCTTCACTTTCTAAATTCTGTCCTTTCAGAGAAAATCACTTTCTTTGAAAGTGCCTTAAACTACTTTCAAGCATTCACAAAAAACTCACATGCGTTTCTCTGAAAGAGAAGCAGTCTGTTCCAACACTTCAATTCACTGTGCAAAGTGAATGGAGTGTTGCTTCACTTTCTAAATGCTGTCCTTTCAGAGAAAATTACTTTCCTTTGAAAGTGCCTTAAGCAACTTGCAAGCATTTACAAGAAACACTAATGCGTTTCTATGAAAGAGAAGCACTCTGTTCCAACACTTCAATTCACTGTGCGAAGTGAATGGTGTGTTGCTTCACTTTCTAAATGCTGTCCTTTCAGAGAAAATCACTTTCCTTTGAAAGTGCCTTAAGCTACTAACAAGCATTCACCAGAAACTCACATGCGTTTCTCTGAAAGAGATGCAGTCTGTTCCAACACTTCAATTCACTGTGCGAAGTGAATGGAGTCTCGCCTCACTTTCTAAATGCTGTCCTTTCAGAGAAAATCACTTTCCTTTGACAGCGCCTTAAGCTACTTGCAAGCATTAGGAAGAAATTCACATGCGTTTCTCTGAAAGAGAAGCAGTCTGTTTCAACACTTCAATTCACTGTGCGAAGTGAATGGATTGTTGCTTCACGTTCTAAGTGCTGTCCTTTCAGAGAAAATCACTTTCCTTTGAAAGTGCCTTAAGCTACTTACAAGCATTCAACAGAAACTCACATGCATTTCTCTGAAAGAGAAGCAATCTGTTCCAACACTTCAATTCACTGTGCGAAGTGAATGGAGTGTTGCTTCACTTTCTAAATTCTGTCCTTTCAGAGAAATTCACTTTTCTTTGGAAGTGCCTCAAACTACTTTCAAGCATTCACAAAAAACTCACATGAGTTTCTCTGAAAGAGTAGCAGTCTGTTACAACACTTCAATTCACTGTGCGAAGTAAATGGAGTGTTACTTCACATTCTAAATGCTGTCCTTTCAGAGAAAATCACTTTCCTTTGAAAGTGCCTTAAGCAACTTGCAAGCATTCACAAGAAACACTAATGCGTTTCTATGAAAGAGTAGCACTCTGTTCCAACACTTCAAATCAGCGCACGAAGGGAATGGAGTGTTGCTTCCCTTTCTAAATGCTGTCCTTTCAGAGAAAATCACTTTCCTTTGAAAGTGCCTTAAGCTACTTACAAGCATTCACCAGAAACTCACATGCGTTTCTCTGAAAGAGAAGCAGTCTGTTCCAATACTTCAATTCACTGTGCGAAGTGAATGGAGTGTTGCTTCACTTTCTAAATGCTGTCCTTTCAGAGAAAATCACTTTCCTTTGAAAGTGCCATAAGCTACTTGCAAGCATTAGGAAGAAACTCACATGCGTTTCTCTGAAAGAGAAGCAGTCTGTTCCAACGCTTCAATTCACTGTGCAAAGTGAATGGAGTGTTGCTTCACTTTCTAAATGCTGTCCTTTCAGAGAAAATCACTTTCCTTTGAAAGTGCCTTAATCAACTTGCAAGCATTCACAAGAAACACTAATGCGTTTCTATGAAAGAGAAGCACTCTGTTCCAACACTTCAATTCACCCTGCGAAGTGAATGGAGTGTTGCTTCACTTTCTAAATGCTGTCCTTTCAGAGAAAATCACTTTCCTTTGAAAGTGCCTTAAGCTACTTACAAGCATTCAACAGAAACTCACATGCATTTCTCTGAAAGAGAAGCAGTCTGTTCCAATACTTCAATTCACTGTGCGAAGTGAATGGAGTGTTGCTTCACTTTCTAAATTCTGTCCTTTCAGAGAAAATCACTTTCTTTGAAAGTGCCTTAAACTACTTTCAAGCATTCACAAAAAACTCACATGCGTTTCTCTGAAAGAGAAGCAGTCTGTTCCAACACTTCAATTCACTGTGCAAAGTGAATGGAGTGTTGCTTCACTTTCTAAATGCTGTCCTTTCAGAGAAAATTACTTTCCTTTGAAAGTGCCTTAAGCAACTTGCAAGCATTTACAAGAAACACTAATGCGTTTCTATGAAAGAGAAGCACTCTGTTCCAACACTTCAATTCACTGTGCGAAGTGAATGGTGTGTTGCTTCACTTTCTAAATGCTGTCCTTTCAGAGAAAATCACTTTCCTTTGAAAGTGCCTTAAGCTACTAACAAGCATTCACCAGAAACTCACATGCGTTTCTCTGAAAGAGATGCAGTCTGTTCCAACACTTCAATTCACTGTGCGAAGTGAATGGAGTCTCGCCTCACTTTCTAAATGCTGTCCTTTCAGAGAAAATCACTTTCCTTTGACAGCGCCTTAAGCTACTTGCAAGCATTAGGAAGAAATTCACATACGTTTCTCTGAAAGAGAAGCAGTCTGTTCCAACACTTCAATTCACTGTGCGAAGTGAATGGATTGTTGCTTCACGTTCTAAATGCTGTCCTTTCAGAGAAAATCACTTTCCTTTGAAAGTGCCTTAAGCTACTTACAAGCATTCAACAGAAACTCACATGCGTTTCTCTGAAAGAGAAGCAATCTGTTCCAACACTTCAATTCACTGTGCGAAGTGAATGGAGTGTTGCTACACTTTCTAAATTCTGTCCTTTCAGAGAAAATCACTTTTCTTTGAATGTGCCTTAAACTACTTTCAAGCATTCACAAAAAACTCACATGAGTTTCTCTGAAAGAGTAGCAGTCTGTTCCAACACTTCAATTCACTGTGCAAAGTGAATGGAGTGTTGCTTCACTTTCTAAATGCTGTCCTTTCAGAGAAAATTACTTTCCTTTGAAAGTGCCTTAAGCAACTTGCAAGCATTCACAAGAAACACTAATGCGTTTCTATGAAAGAGAAGCACTCTGTTCCAACACTTCAATTCACTGTGCGAAGTGAATGGTGTGTTGCTTCACTTTCTAAATGCTGTCCTTTCAGAGAAAATCACTTTCCTTTGAAAGTGCCTTAAGCTACTTACAAGCATTCACCAGAAACTCACATGCGTTTCTCTGAAAGAGATGCAGTCTGTTCCAACACTTCAATTCACTGTGCGAAGTGAATGGAGTCTCGCCTCACTTTCTAAATGCTGTCCTTTCAGAGAAAATCACTTTCCTTTGAAAGTGCCATAAGCTACTTGCAAGCATTAGGAAGAAACTCACATGCGTTTCTCTGAAAGAGAAGCAGTCTGTTCCAACGCTTCAATTCACTGTGCAAAGTGAATGGAGTGTTGCTTCACTTTCTAAATGCTGTCCTTTCAGAGAAAATCACTTTCCTTTGAAAGTGCCTTAAGCTAATTACAAGCATTCAACAGAAACTCACATGCATTTCTCTGAAAGAGAAGCAGTCTGTTCCAACACTTCAATTCACTGTGCAAAGTGAATGGAGTGTTGCTTCACTTTCTAAATTCTGTCCTTTCAGAGAAAATCACTTTCCTTTGAAAGGGCCTTAAACTACTTTTTAGCATTCATAAAAAACTCACATGCGTTTCTCTGAAAGAGAAGCAATCTGTTCCAAGACTTAAATTCACTGTGCGAAGTGAATGGAGTGTTGCTTCACTTTCTAAATGCTGTCCTTTCAGAAAAAATCACTTTCCTTTGATAGTGCCTTAAGCTACTTGCAAGCATTAGAAAGAAACTAACATGCGTTTCTCTGAAAAAGAAGCAGTCTGTTCAAACACTTCAATTCACTGTGTGAAGTGAATGGAGTGTTGCCTCACTTTCTAAATGCTGTCCTTTCAGAGAAAATCACTTTCCTTTGAAAGTGCCTTAAGCTACTTGCAAGCATTAGGAAGAAACTCACATGCGTTTCTCTGAAAGAGAAGCAGTCTGTTCCAACACTTCAATTCACTGTGCGAAATGAATGGAGTGTTGCTTCACTTTCTAAATGCTGTTCTTTCAGAGAAAATCACTTTCCTTTGAAAGTGCCTTAAGCTATTTGCAAGCATTAGGAAGAAACTCACATGCGTTTCTCTGAAAGAGAAGCAGTCTGTTCCAACATTTCAATTCACTGTGCGAAGTGAATGAAGTGTTGCTTCACTTTCTAAATGCTGTCCTTTCAGAGAAAATCACTTTCCTTTGAATGTGCCTTAAGCTACTTGCAAGCATTAGGAAGAAACTCACATGCGTTTCTGTGAAAGAGAAGCAGTCTGTTCCAACACTTCAATTCACTGTGCGAAGTGAATGGAGTGTTGCCTCACTTTCTAAATGTTGTCCTTTCAGAGAAAATCACTTTCCATTGAAAGTGCCTTAAACTACTTTCAAGCATTCACAAAAAACTCACATGCGTTTCTCTGAAAGAGAAGCAGTCTGTTCCAACACTTCAATTCACTGTGCGAAGTGGAGTGTTGCTTCACTTTCTAAATGCTGTCCTTTCAGAGAAAATCCCTTTCCTTTGAATGTGCCTTAAGCTACTTACAAGCATTCAACAGAAACTCACATGCATTTCTCTGAAAGAGAAGCAGTCTGTTCCAACACTTCAATTCACTGTGCGAAGTGAATGGAGTGTTGCTTCACTTTCTAAATGCTGTCCTTTCAGAGAAAATTACTTTCCTTTGAAAGTGCCTTAAGCAACTTGCAAGCATTCACATGAAACACTAATGCGTTTCTATGAAAGAGAAGCACTCTGTTCCAAAACTTCAATTCACTGTGCGAAGTGAATGGTGTGTTGCTTCACTTTCTAAATGCTGTCCTTTCAGAGAAAATCACTTTCCTTTGACAGCGCCTTAAGCTACTTGCAAGCATTAGGAAGAAATTCACATGCGTTTCTCTGAAAGAGAAGCAGTCTGTTCCAACACTTCAATTCACTGTGCGAAGTGAATGGATTGTTGCTTCACGTTCTAAATGCTGTCCTTTCAGAGAAAATCACTTTCCTTTGAAAGTGCCTTAAGCTACTTACAAGCATTCAACAGAAACTCACATGCATTTCTCTGAAAGAGAAGCAATCTGTTCCAACACTTCAATTCACTGTGCGAAGTGAATGGAGTGTTGCTTCACTTTCTAAATTCTGTCCTTTCAGAGAAATTCACTTTTCTTTGAAAGTGCCTTAAACTACTTTCAAGCATTCACAAAAAACTCACATGAGTTTCTCTGAAAGAGTAGCAGTCTGTTCCAACACTTCAATTCACTGTGCGAAGTAAATGGAGTGTTACTTCACATTCTAAATGCTGTCCTTTCAGAGAAAATCACTTTCCTTTGAAAGTGCCTTAAGCAACTTGCAAGCATTCACAAGAAACACTAATGCGTTTCTATGAAAGAGTAGCACTCTGTTCCAACACTTCAAATCAGCGCACGAAGGGAATGGAGTGTTGCTTCCCTTTCTAAATGCTGTCCTTTCATAGAAAATCACTTTACTTTGAAAGTGCCTTAAGCTACTTACAAGCATTCACCAGAAACTCACATGCGTTTCTCTGAAAGAGAAGCAGTCTGTTCCAATACTTCAATTCACTGTGCGAAGTGAATGGAGTGTTGCTTCACTTTCTAAATGCTGTCCTTTCAGAGAAAATCACTTTCCTTTGAAAGTGCCATAAGCTACTTGCAAGCATTAGGAAGAAACTCACTTGCGTTTCTCTGAAAGAGAAGCAGTCTGTTCCAACGCTTCAATTCACTGTGCAAAGTGAATGGAGTGTTGCTTCACTTTCTAAATGCTGTCCTTTCAGAGAAAATCACTTTCCTTTGAAAGTGCCTTAAGCTAATTACAAGCATTCAACAGAAACTCACATGCATTTCTCTGAAAGAGAAGCAGTCTGTTCCAACACTTCAATTCACTGTGCAAAGTGAATGGAGTGTTGCTTCACTTTCTAAATTCTGTCCTTTCAGAGAAAATCACTTTCCTTTGAAAGGGCCTTAAACTACTTTTTAGCATTCATAAAAAACTCACATGCGTTTCTCTGAAAGAGAAGCAATCTGTTCCAACACTTAAATTCACTGTGCGAAGTGAATGGAGTGTTGCTTCACTTTCTAAATGCTGTCCTTTCAGAAAAAATCACTTTCCTTTGATAGTGCCTTAAGCTACTTGCAAGCATTAGAAAGAAACTCACATGCGTTTCTCTGAAAAAGAAGCAGTCTGTTCCAACACTTCAATTCACTGTGTGAAGTGAATGGAGTGTTGCCTCACTTTCTAAATGCTGTCCTTTCAGAGAAAATCACTTTCCTTTGAAAGTGCCTTAAGCAAATTGCAAGCATTCACAAGAAACAGTAATGCGTTTATATGAAAGAGAAGCACTCTGTTCCAACACTTCAATTCACTGTGCGAAGTGAATGGAGTGTTGCTTCACTTTCTAAATGCTGTCCTTTCAGAGAAAATCACTTTCCTTTGAAAGTGCCATAAGCTACTTGCAAGCATTAGGAAGAAACTCACATGCGTTTCTCTGAAAGAGAAGCAGTCTGTTCCAACACTTCAATTCACTGTGCGAAGTGAATGGAGTGTTGCTTCACTTTCTAAATGCTGTTCTTTCAGAGAAAATCACTTTCCTTTGAAAGTGCCTTAAGCTATTTGCAAGCATTAGGAAGAAACTCACATGCGTTTCTCTGAAAGAGAAGCAGTCTGTTCCAACATTTCAATTCACTGTGCGAAGTGAATGGAGTGTTGCTTCACTTTCTAAATGCTGTCCTTTCAGAGAAAATCACTTTCCTTTGAAAGTGCCTTAAGCTACTTGCAAGCATTAGGAAGAAACTCACATGCGTTTCTCTGAAGGAGAAGCAGTCTGTTCCAACACTTCAATTCACTGTGCGAAGTGAATGGAGTGTTGCCTCACTTTCTAAATGTTGTCCTTTCAGAGAAAATCACTTTCCATTGAAAGTGCCTTAAACTACTTTCAAGCATTCACAAAAAACTCACATGCGTCTCTCTGAAAGAGAAGCAGTCTGTTCCAACACTTCAATTCACTGTGCGAAGTGAATGGAGTGTTGCTTCACTTTCTAAATGCTGTCCTTTCAGAGAAAATCCCTTTCCTTTGAATGTGCCTTAAGCTACTTACAAGCATTCAACAGAAACTCACATGCACTTCTCTGAAAGAGAAGCAGTCTGTTCCAACACTTCAATTCACTGTGCGAAGTGAATGGAGTGTTGCTTCACTTTCTAAATGCTGTCCTTTCAGAGAAAATCACTTTCCTTTGAAAGTGCCTTAAGCAACTTGCAAGCATTCACAAGAAACACTAATGCGTTTCTATGAAAGAGAAGCACTCTGTTCCAACACTTCAATTCACCCTGCGAAGTGAATGGAGTGTTGCTTCACTTTCTAAATGCTGTCCTTTCAGAGAAAATCACTTTCCTTTGAAAGTGCCTTATGCTACTTACAAGGATTCAACAGAAACTCACATGCATTTCACTGAAAGAGAAGCAGTCTGTTCCAACACTTCAATTCACTGTGCGAAGTGAATGGAGTGTTGCTTCACTTTCTAAATTCTGTCTTTTCAGAGAAAATCACTTTCCTTTGAAAGTGCCTTAAACTACTTTCAAGCATTCACAAAAAACTCACATGCGTTTCTCTGAAAGAGAAGCAGTCTGTTCCAACACTTCAATTCACTGTGCAAAGTGAATGGAGTGTTGCTTCACTTTCTAAATGCTGTCCTTTCAGAGAAAATCACTTTCCTTTGAAAGTGCCTTTATCAACTTGCAAGCATTCACAAGAAACACTAATGCGTTTCTATGAAAGAGAAGCTTCTGTTCCAACACTTCAATTCACCCTGCGAAGTGAATGGAGTGTTGCTTCACTTTCTAAATGCTGTCCTTTCAGAGAAAATCACTTTCCTTTGAAAGTGCCTTAAGCTACTTACAAGCATTCAACAGAAACTCAAATGCATATCTCTGAAAGAGAAGCAGTCTGTTCCAACACTTCAATTTACTGTGCGAAGTGAATGGAGTGTTGCTTCACTTTCTAAATTCTGTCCTTTCAGAGAAAATCACTTTCTTTGAAAGTGCCTTAAACTACTTTCAAGCATTCACAAAAAACTCACATGCGTTTCTCTGAAAGAGAAGCAGTCTGTTTCAACACTTCAATTCACTGTGCAAAGTGAATGGAGTGTTGCTTCACTTTCTAAATGCTGTCCTTTCAGAGAAAATTACTTTCCTTTGAAAGTGCCTTAAGCAACTTGCAAGCATTCACAAGAAACACTAATGCGTTTCTATGAAAGAGAAGCACTCTGTTCCAAAACTTCAATTCACTGTGCGAAGTGAATGGTGTGTTGCTTCACTTTCTAAATGCTGTCCTTTCAGAGAAAATCACTTTCCTTTGAAAGTGCCTTAAGCTACTTACAAGCATTCACCAGAAACTCACATGCGTTTCTCTGAAAGAGATGCAGTCTGTTCCAACACTTCAATTCACTGTGCGAAGTGAATGGAGTCTCGCCTCACTTTCTAAATGCTGTCCTTTCAGAGATAATCACTTTCCTTTGACAGCGCCTTAAGCTACTTGCAAGGATTAGGAAGAAATTCACATGCGTTTCTCTGAAAGAGAAGCAGTCTGTTCCAACACTTCAATTCACTGTGCGAAGTGAATGGATTGTTGCTTCACTTTCTAAATGCTGTCCTTTCAGAGAAAATCACTTTCCTTTGAAAGTGCCTTAAGCTACTTACAAGCATTCAACAGAAACTCACATGCATTTCTCTGAAAGAGAAGCAGTCTGTTCCAACACTTCAATTCACTGTGCGAAGTGAATGGAGTGTTGCTTCACTTTCTAAATTCTGTCCTTTCAGAGAAATTCACTTTTCTTTGAAAGTGCCTTAAACTACTTTCAAGCATTCACAAAAAACTCACATGAGTTTCTCTGAAAGAGTAGCAGTCTGTTCCAACACTTCAATTCACTGTGCGTAGTAAATGGAGTGTTACTTCACATTCTAAATGCTGTCCTTTCAGAGAAAATCACTTTCCTTTGAAAGTGCCTTAAGCTACTTACAAGCATTCACCAGAAACTCACATGCGTTTCTCTGAAAGAGAAGCAGTCTGTTCTAATACTTCAATTCACTGTGCGAAGTGAATGGAGTGTTGCTTCACTTTCTAAATGCTGTCCTTTCAGAGAAAATCACTTTCCTTTGAAAGTGCCATAAGCTACTTGCAAGCATTAGGAAGAAACTCACATGCGTTTCTCTGAAAGAGAAGCAGTCTGTTCCAACGCTTCAATTCACTGTGCAAAGTGAATGGAGTGTTGCTTCACTTTCTAAATGCTGTCCTTTCAGAGAAAATCACTTTTCTTTGAAAGTGCCTTAAGCTAATTACAAGCATTCAACAGAAACTCACATGCATTTCTCTGAAAGAGAAGCAGTCTGTTCCAACACTTCAATTCACTGTGCAAAGTGAATGGAGTGTTGCTTCACTTTCTAAATTCTGTCCTTTCAGAGAAAATCACTTTCCTTTGAAAGGGCCTTAAACTACTTTTTAGCATTCATAAAAAACTCACATGCGTTTCTCTGAAAGAGAAGCAGTCTGTTCCAACACTTCAATTCACTGTGCGAAGTGAATGGAGTGTTGCTTCACTTTCTAAATGCTGTTCTTTCAGAGAAAATCACTTTCCTTTGAAAGTGCCTTAAGCTATTTGCAAGCATTAGGAAGAAACTCACATGCGTTTCTCTGAAAGAGAAGCAGTCTGCTCCAACATTTCAATTCACTGTGCAAAGTGAATGGAGTGTTGCTTCACTTTCTAAATGCTGTCCTTTCAGAGAAAATCACTTTCCTTTGAAAGTGCCTTAAGCTACTTGCAAGCATTAGGAAGAAACTCACATGCGTTTCTCTGAAGGAGAAGCAGTCTGTTCCAACACTTCAATTCACTGTGCGAAGTGAATGGAGTGTTGCCTCACTTTCTAAATGTTGTCCTTTCAGAGAAAATCACTTTCCATTGAAAGTGCCTTAAACTACTTTCAAGCATTCACAAAAAACTCACATGCGTTTCTCTGAAAGAGAAGCAGTCTGTTCCAACACTTCAATTCACTGTGCGAAGTGAATGGAGTGTTGCTTCACTTTCTAAATGCTGTCCTTTCAGAGAAAATCCCTTTCCTTTGAATGTGCCTTAAGCTACTTACAAGCATTCAACAGAAACTCACATGCATTTCTCTGAAAGAGAAGCAGTCTGTTCCAACACTTCAATTCACTGTGCGAAGTGAATGGAGTGTTGCTTCACTTTCTAAATGCTGTCCTTTCAGAGAAAATCACTTTCCTTTGAAAGTGCCTTAAGCAACTTGCAAGCATTCACAAGAAACACTAATGCGTTTCTATGAAAGAGAAGCACTCTGTTCCAACACTTCAATTCACCCTGCGAAGTGAATGGAGTGTTGCTTCACTTTCTAAATGCTGTCCTTTCAGAGAAAATCACTTTCCTTTGAAAGTGCCTTATGCTACTTATAAGGATTCAACAGAAACTCACATGCATTTCACTGAAAGAGAAGCTGTCTGTTCCAACACTTCAATTCACTGTGCGAAGTGAATGGAGTGTTGCTTCACTTTCTAAATTCTGTCTTTTCAGAGAAAATCACTTTCCTTTGAAAGTGCCTTAAACTACTTTCAAGCATTCACAAAAAACTCACATGCGTTTCTCTGAAAGAGAAGCAGTCTGTTCCAACTCTTCAATTCACTGTGCAAAGTGAATGGAGTGTTGCTTCACTTTCTAAATGCTGTCCTTTCAGAGAAAATCACTTTCCTTTGAAAGTGCCTTTATCAACTTGCAAGCATTCACAAGAAACACTAATGCGTTTCTATGAAAGAGAAGCACTCTGTTCCAACACTTCAGTTCACCCTGCGAAGTGAATGGAGTGTTGCTTCACTTTCTAAATGCTGTCCTTTCAGAGAAAATCACTTTCCTTTGAAAGTGCCTTAAGCTACTTACAAGCATTCAACAGAAACTCACATGCATTTCTCTGAAAGAGAAGCAGTCTGTTCCAACACTTCAATTTACTGTGCGAAGTGAATGGAGTGTTGCTTCACTTTCTAAATTCTGTCCTTTCAGAGAAAATCACTTTCTTTGAAAGTGCCTTAAACTACTTTCAAGCATTCACAAAAAACTCACATGCGTTTCTCTGAAAGAGAAGCAGTCTGTTCCAACACTTCAATTCACTGTGCGAAATGAATGGAGTGTTGCTTCACTTTCTAAATGCTGTTCTTTCAGAGAAAATCACTTTCCTTTGAAAGTGCCTTAAGCTATTTGCAAGCATTAGGAAGAAACTCACATGCGTTTCTCTGAAAGAGAAGCAGTCTGTTCCAACATTTCAATTCACTGTGCGAAGTGAATGAAGTGTTGCTTCACTTTCTAAATGCTGTCCTTTCAGAGAAAATCACTTTCCTTTGAAAGTGCCTTAAGCTACTTGCAAGCATTAGGAAGAAACTCACATGCGTTTCTCTGAAGGAGAAGCAGTCTGTTCCAACACTTCAATTCACTGTGCGAAGTGAATGGAGTGTTGCCTCACTTTCTAAATGTTGTCCTTTCAGAGAAAATCACTTTCCATTGAAAGTGCCTTAAACTACTTTCAAGCATTCACAAAAAACTCACATGCGTTTCTCTGAAAGAAAAGCAGTCTGTTCCAACACTTCAATTCACAGTGCGAAGTAAATGGAGTGTTACTTCACATTCTAAATGCTGTCCTTTCAGAGAAAATCACTTTTCTTTGAAAGTGCCTTAAACTACTTTCAAGCATTCACAAAAAACTCACATGAGTTTCTCTGAAAGAGTAGCAGTCTGTTCCAACACTTCAATTCACTGTGCGAAGTAAATGGAGTGTTACTTCACATTCTAAATGCTGTCCTTTCAGAGAAAATCACTTTCCTTTGAAAGTGCCTTAAGCAACTTGCAAGCATTCACAAGGAACACTAATGCGTTTCTATGAAAGAGTAGCACTCTGTTCCAACACTTCAAATCAGCGCACGAAGGGAATGGAGTGTTGCTTCCCTTTCTAAATGCTGTCCTTTCAGAGAAAATCACTTTACTTTGAAAGTGCCTTAAGCTACTTACAAGCATTCACCAGAAACTCACATGCGTTTCTCTGAAAGAGAAGCAGTCTGTTCCAATACTTCAATTCACTGTGCGAAGTGAATGGAGTGTTGCTTCACTTTCTAAATGCTGTCCTTTCAGAGAAAATCACTTTCCTTTGAAAGTGCCATAAGCTACTTGCAAGCATTAGGAAGAAACTCACTTGTGTTTCTCTGAAAGAGAAGCGGTCTGTTCCAACGCTTCAATTCACTGTGCAAAGTGAATGGAGTGTTGCTTCACTTTCTAAATGCTGTCCTTTCAGAGAAAATCACTTTCCTTTGAAAGTGCCTTAAGCTAATTACAAGCATTCAACAGAAACTCACATGCATTTCTCTGAAAGAGAAGCAGTCTGTTCCAACACTTCAATTCACTGTGCAAAGTGAATGGAGTGTTGCTTCACTTTCTAAATTCTGTCCTTTCAGAGAAAATCACTTTCCTTTGAAAGTGCCATAAGCTACTTGCAAGCATTAGGAAGAAACTCACATGCGTTTCTCTGAAAGAGAAGCAGTCTGTTCCAACACTTCAATTCACTGTGCGAAGTGAATGGAGTGTTGCTTCACTTTCTAAATGCTGTTCTTTCAGAGAAAATCACTTTCCTTTGAAAGTGCCTTAAGCTACTTACAAGCATTCACCAGAAACTCACATGCGTTTCTCTGAAAGAGAAGCAGTCTGTTCCAACATTTCAATTCACTGTGCGAAGTGAATGGAGTGTTGCTTCACTTTCTAAATGCTGTCCTTTCAGAGAAAATTACTTTCCTTTGAAAGTGCCTTAAGCAACTTGCAAGCATTCACATGAAACACTAATGCGTTTCTATGAAAGAGAAGCACTCTGTTCCAAAACTTCAATTCACTGTGCGAAGTGAATGGTGTGTTGCTTCACTTTCTAAATGCTGTCCTTTCAGAGAAAATCACTTTCCTTTGACAGCGCCTTAAGCTACTTGCAAGCATTAGGAAGAAATTCACATGCGTTTCTCTGAAAGAGAAGCAGTCTGTTCCAACACTTCAATTCACTGTGCGAAGTGAATGGATTGTTGCTTCACGTTCTAAATGCTGTCCTTTCAGAGAAAATCACTTTCCTTTGAAAGTGCCTTAAGCTACTTACAAGCATTCAACAGAAACTCACATGCATTTCTCTGAAAGAGAAGCAATCTGTTCCAACACTTCAATTCACTGTGCGAAGTGAATGGAGTGTTGCTTCACTTTCTAAATTCTGTCCTTTCAGAGAAATTCACTTTTCTTTGAAAGTGCCTTAAACTACTTTCAAGCATTCACAAAAAACTCACATGAGTTTCTCTGAAAGAGTAGCAGTCTGTTCCAACACTTCAATTCACTGTGCGAAGTAAATGGAGTGTTACTTCACATTCTAAATGCTGTCCTTTCAGAGAAAATCACTTTCCTTTGAAAGTGCCTTAAGCAACTTGCAAGCATTCACAAGAAACACTAATGCGTTTCTATGAAAGAGTAGCACTCTGTTCCAACACTTCAAATCAGCGCACGAAGGGAATGGAGTGTTGCTTCCCTTTCTAAATGCTGTCCTTTCATAGAAAATCACTTTACTTTGAAAGTGCCTTAAGCTACTTACAAGCATTCACCAGAAACTCACATGCGTTTCTCTGAAAGAGAAGCAGTCTGTTCCAATACTTCAATTCACTGTGCGAAGTGAATGGAGTGTTGCTTCACTTTCTAAATGCTGTCCTTTCAGAGAAAATCACTTTCCTTTGAAAGTGCCATAAGCTACTTGCAAGCATTAGGAAGAAACTCACTTGCGTTTCTCTGAAAGAGAAGCAGTCTGTTCCAACGCTTCAATTCACTGTGCAAAGTGAATGGAGTGTTGCTTCACTTTCTAAATGCTGTCCTTTCAGAGAAAATCACTTTCCTTTGAAAGTGCCTTAAGCTAATTACAAGCATTCAACAGAAACTCACATGCATTTCTCTGAAAGAGAAGCAGTCTGTTCCAACACTTCAATTCACTGTGCAAAGTGAATGGAGTGTTGCTTCACTTTCTAAATTCTGTCCTTTCAGAGAAAATCACTTTCCTTTGAAAGGGCCTTAAACTACTTTTTAGCATTCATAAAAAACTCACATGCGTTTCTCTGAAAGAGAAGCAATCTGTTCCAACACTTAAATTCACTGTGCGAAGTGAATGGAGTGTTGCTTCACTTTCTAAATGCTGTCCTTTCAGAAAAAATCACTTTCCTTTGATAGTGCCTTAAGCTACTTGCAAGCATTAGAAAGAAACTCACATGCGTTTCTCTGAAAAAGAAGCAGTCTGTTCCAACACTTCAATTCACTGTGTGAAGTGAATGGAGTGTTGCCTCACTTTCTAAATGCTGTCCTTTCAGAGAAAATCACTTTCCTTTGAAAGTGCCTTAAGCAAATTGCAAGCATTCACAAGAAACAGTAATGCGTTTATATGAAAGAGAAGCACTCTGTTCCAACACTTCAATTCACTGTGCGAAGTGAATGGAGTGTTGCTTCACTTTCTAAATGCTGTCCTTTCAGAGAAAATCACTTTCCTTTGAAAGTGCCATAAGCTACTTGCAAGCATTAGGAAGAAACTCACATGCGTTTCTCTGAAAGAGAAGCAGTCTGTTCCAACACTTCAATTCACTGTGCGAAGTGAATGGAGTGTTGCTTCACTTTCTAAATGCTGTTCTTTCAGAGAAAATCACTTTCCTTTGAAAGTGCCTTAAGCTATTTGCAAGCATTAGGAAGAAACTCACATGCGTTTCTCTGAAAGAGAAGCAGTCTGTTCCAACATTTCAATTCACTGTGCGAAGTGAATGGAGTGTTGCTTCACTTTCTAAATGCTGTCCTTTCAGAGAAAATCACTTTCCTTTGAAAGTGCCTTAAGCTACTTGCAAGCATTAGGAAGAAACTCACATGCGTTTCTCTGAAGGAGAAGCAGTCTGTTCCAACACTTCAATTCACTGTGCGAAGTGAATGGAGTGTTGCCTCACTTTCTAAATGTTGTCCTTTCAGAGAAAATCACTTTCCATTGAAAGTGCCTTAAACTACTTTCAAGCATTCACAAAAAACTCACATGCGTCTCTCTGAAAGAGAAGCAGTCTGTTCCAACACTTCAATTCACTGTGCGAAGTGAATGGAGTGTTGCTTCACTTTCTAAATGCTGTCCTTTCAGAGAAAATCCCTTTCCTTTGAATGTGCCTTAAGCTACTTACAAGCATTCAACAGAAACTCACATGCACTTCTCTGAAAGAGAAGCAGTCTGTTCCAACACTTCAATTCACTGTGCGAAGTGAATGGAGTGTTGCTTCACTTTCTAAATGCTGTCCTTTCAGAGAAAATCACTTTCCTTTGAAAGTGCCTTAAGCAACTTGCAAGCATTCACAAGAAACACTAATGCGTTTCTATGAAAGAGAAGCACTCTGTTCCAACACTTCAATTCACCCTGCGAAGTGAATGGAGTGTTGCTTCACTTTCTAAATGCTGTCCTTTCAGAGAAAATCACTTTCCTTTGAAAGTGCCTTATGCTACTTACAAGGATTCAACAGAAACTCACATGCATTTCACTGAAAGAGAAGCAGTCTGTTCCAACACTTCAATTCACTGTGCGAAGTGAATGGAGTGTTGCTTCACTTTCTAAATTCTGTCTTTTCAGAGAAAATCACTTTCCTTTGAAAGTGCCTTAAACTACTTTCAAGCATTCACAAAAAACTCACATGCGTTTCTCTGAAAGAGAAGCAGTCTGTTCCAACACTTCAATTCACTGTGCAAAGTGAATGGAGTGTTGCTTCACTTTCTAAATGCTGTCCTTTCAGAGAAAATCACTTTCCTTTGAAAGTGCCTTTATCAACTTGCAAGCATTCACAAGAAACACTAATGCGTTTCTATGAAAGAGAAGCTTCTGTTCCAACACTTCAATTCACCCTGCGAAGTGAATGGAGTGTTGCTTCACTTTCTAAATGCTGTCCTTTCAGAGAAAATCACTTTCCTTTGAAAGTGCCTTAAGCTACTTACAAGCATTCAACAGAAACTCAAATGCATATCTCTGAAAGAGAAGCAGTCTGTTCCAACACTTCAATTTACTGTGCGAAGTGAATGGAGTGTTGCTTCACTTTCTAAATTCTGTCCTTTCAGAGAAAATCACTTTCTTTGAAAGTGCCTTAAACTACTTTCAAGCATTCACAAAAAACTCACATGCGTTTCTCTGAAAGAGAAGCAGTCTGTTTCAACACTTCAATTCACTGTGCAAAGTGAATGGAGTGTTGCTTCACTTTCTAAATGCTGTCCTTTCAGAGAAAATTACTTTCCTTTGAAAGTGCCTTAAGCAACTTGCAAGCATTCACAAGAAACACTAATGCGTTTCTATGAAAGAGAAGCACTCTGTTCCAAAACTTCAATTCACTGTGCGAAGTGAATGGTGTGTTGCTTCACTTTCTAAATGCTGTCCTTTCAGAGAAAATCACTTTCCTTTGAAAGTGCCTTAAGCTACTTACAAGCATTCACCAGAAACTCACATGCGTTTCTCTGAAAGAGATGCAGTCTGTTCCAACACTTCAATTCACTGTGCGAAGTGAATGGAGTCTCGCCTCACTTTCTAAATGCTGTCCTTTCAGAGATAATCACTTTCCTTTGACAGCGCCTTAAGCTACTTGCAAGGATTAGGAAGAAATTCACATGCGTTTCTCTGAAAGAGAAGCAGTCTGTTCCAACACTTCAATTCACTGTGCGAAGTGAATGGATTGTTGCTTCACTTTCTAAATGCTGTCCTTTCAGAGAAAATCACTTTCCTTTGAAAGTGCCTTAAGCTACTTACAAGCATTCAACAGAAACTCACATGCATTTCTCTGAAAGAGAAGCAGTCTGTTCCAACACTTCAATTCACTGTGCGAAGTGAATGGAGTGTTGCTTCACTTTCTAAATTCTGTCCTTTCAGAGAAATTCACTTTTCTTTGAAAGTGCCTTAAACTACTTTCAAGCATTCACAAAAAACTCACATGAGTTTCTCTGAAAGAGTAGCAGTCTGTTCCAACACTTCAATTCACTGTGCGTAGTAAATGGAGTGTTACTTCACATTCTAAATGCTGTCCTTTCAGAGAAAATCACTTTCCTTTGAAAGTGCCTTAAGCTACTTACAAGCATTCACCAGAAACTCACATGCGTTTCTCTGAAAGAGAAGCAGTCTGTTCTAATAGTTCAATTCACTGTGCGAAGTGAATGGAGTGTTGCTTCACTTTCTAAATGCTGTCCTTTCAGAGAAAATCACTTTCCTTTGAAAGTGCCATAAGCTACTTGCAAGCATTAGGAAGAAACTCACATGCGTTTCTCTGAAAGAGAAGCAGTCTGTTCCAACGCTTCAATTCACTGTGCAAAGTGAATGGAGTGTTGCTTCACTTTCTAAATGCTGTCCTTTCAGAGAAAATCACTTTTCTTTGAAAGTGCCTTAAGCTAATTACAAGCATTCAACAGAAACTCACATGCATTTCTCTGAAAGAGAAGCAGTCTGTTCCAACACTTCAATTCACTGTGCAAAGTGAATGGAGTGTTGCTTCACTTTCTAAATTCTGTCCTTTCAGAGAAAATCACTTTCCTTTGAAAGGGCCTTAAACTACTTTTTAGCATTCATAAAAAACTCACATGCGTTTCTCTGAAAGAGAAGCAGTCTGTTCCAACACTTCAATTCACTGTGCGAAGTGAATGGAGTGTTGCTTCACTTTCTAAATGCTGTTCTTTCAGAGAAAATCACTTTCCTTTGAAAGTGCCTTAAGCTATTTGCAAGCATTAGGAAGAAACTCACATGCGTTTCTCTGAAAGAGAAGCAGTCTGCTCCAACATTTCAATTCACTGTGCAAAGTGAATGGAGTGTTGCTTCACTTTCTAAATGCTGTCCTTTCAGAGAAAATCACTTTCCTTTGAAAGTGCCTTAAGCTACTTGCAAGCATTAGGAAGAAACTCACATGCGTTTCTCTGAAGGAGAAGCAGTCTGTTCCAACACTTCAATTCACTGTGCGAAGTGAATGGAGTGTTGCCTCACTTTCTAAATGTTGTCCTTTCAGAGAAAATCACTTTCCATTGAAAGTGCCTTAAACTACTTTCAAGCATTCACAAAAAACTCACATGCGTTTCTCTGAAAGAGAAGCAGTCTGTTCCAACACTTCAATTCACTGTGCGAAGTGAATGGAGTGTTGCTTCACTTTCTAAATGCTGTCCTTTCAGAGAAAATCCCTTTCCTTTGAATGTGCCTTAAGCTACTTACAAGCATTCAACAGAAACTCACATGCATTTCTCTGAAAGAGAAGCAGTCTGTTCCAACACTTCAATTCACTGTGCGAAGTGAATGGAGTGTTGCTTCACTTTCTAAATGCTGTCCTTTCAGAGAAAATCACTTTCCTTTGAAAGTGCCTTAAGCAACTTGCAAGCATTCACAAGAAACACTAATGCGTTTCTATGAAAGAGAAGCACTCTGTTCCAACACTTCAATTCACCCTGCGAAGTGAATGGAGTGTTGCTTCACTTTCTAAATGCTGTCCTTTCAGAGAAAATCACTTTCCTTTGAAAGTGCCTTATGCTACTTATAAGGATTCAACAGAAACTCACATGCATTTCACTGAAAGAGAAGCTGTCTGTTCCAACACTTCAATTCACTGTGCGAAGTGAATGGAGTGTTGCTTCACTTTCTAAATTCTGTCTTTTCAGAGAAAATCACTTTCCTTTGAAAGTGCCTTAAACTACTTTCAAGCATTCACAAAAAACTCACATGCGTTTCTCTGAAAGAGAAGCAGTCTGTTCCAACTCTTCAATTCACTGTGCAAAGTGAATGGAGTGTTGCTTCACTTTCTAAATGCTGTCCTTTCAGAGAAAATCACTTTCCTTTGAAAGTGCCTTTATCAACTTGCAAGCATTCACAAGAAACACTAATGCGTTTCTATGAAAGAGAAGCACTCTGTTCCAACACTTCAGTTCACCCTGCGAAGTGAATGGAGTGTTGCTTCACTTTCTAAATGCTGTCCTTTCAGAGAAAATCACTTTCCTTTGAAAGTGCCTTAAGCTACTTACAAGCATTCAACAGAAACTCACATGCATTTCTCTGAAAGAGAAGCAGTCTGTTCCAACACTTCAATTTACTGTGCGAAGTGAATGGAGTGTTGCTTCACTTTCTAAATTCTGTCCTTTCAGAGAAAATCACTTTCTTTGAAAGTGCCTTAAACTACTTTCAAGCATTCACAAAAAACTCACATGCGTTTCTCTGAAAGAGAAGCAGTCTGTTCCAACACTTCAATTCACTGTGCGAAATGAATGGAGTGTTGCTTCACTTTCTAAATGCTGTTCTTTCAGAGAAAATCACTTTCCTTTGAAAGTGCCTTAAGCTATTTGCAAGCATTAGGAAGAAACTCACATGCGTTTCTCTGAAAGAGAAGCAGTCTGCTCCAACATTTCAATTCACTGTGCGAAGTGAATGAAGTGTTGCTTCACTTTCTAAATGCTGTCCTTTCAGAGAAAATCACTTTCCTTTGAAAGTGCCTTAAGCTACTTGCAAGCATTAGGAAGAAACTCACATGCGTTTCTCTGAAGGAGAAGCAGTCTGTTCCAACACTTCAATTCACTGTGCGAAGTGAATGGAGTGTTGCCTCACTTTCTAAATGTTGTCCTTTCAGAGAAAATCACTTTCCATTGAAAGTGCCTTAAACTACTTTCAAGCATTCACAAAAAACTCACATGCGTTTCTCTGAAAGAAAAGCAGTCTGTTCCAACACTTCAATTCACAGTGCGAAGTAAATGGAGTGTTACTTCACATTCTAAATGCTGTCCTTTCAGAGAAAATCACTTTTCTTTGAAAGTGCCTTAAACTACTTTCAAGCATTCACAAAAAACTCACATGAGTTTCTCTGAAAGAGTAGCAGTCTGTTCCAACACTTCAATTCACTGTGCGAAGTAAATGGAGTGTTACTTCACATTCTAAATGCTGTCCTTTCAGAGAAAATCACTTTCCTTTGAAAGTGCCTTAAGCAACTTGCAAGCATTCACAAGGAACACTAATGCGTTTCTATGAAAGAGTAGCACTCTGTTCCAACACTTCAAATCAGCGCACGAAGGGAATGGAGTGTTGCTTCCCTTTCTAAATGCTGTCCTTTCAGAGAAAATCACTTTACTTTGAAAGTGCCTTAAGCTACTTACAAGCATTCACCAGAAACTCACATGCGTTTCTCTGAAAGAGAAGCAGTCTGTTCCAATACTTCAATTCACTGTGCGAAGTGAATGGAGTGTTGCTTCACTTTCTAAATGCTGTCCTTTCAGAGAAAATCACTTTCCTTTGAAAGTGCCATAAGCTACTTGCAAGCATTAGGAAGAAACTCACTTGTGTTTCTCTGAAAGAGAAGCGGTCTGTTCCAACGCTTCAATTCACTGTGCAAAGTGAATGGAGTGTTGCTTCACTTTCTAAATGCTGTCCTTTCAGAGAAAATCACTTTCCTTTGAAAGTGCCTTAAGCTAATTACAAGCATTCAACAGAAACTCACATGCATTTCTCTGAAAGAGAAGCAGTCTGTTCCAACACTTCAATTCACTGTGCAAAGTGAATGGAGTGTTGCTTCACTTTCTAAATTCTGTCCTTTCAGAGAAAATCACTTTCCTTTGAAAGTGCCATAAGCTACTTGCAAGCATTAGGAAGAAACTCACATGCGTTTCTCTGAAAGAGAAGCAGTCTGTTCCAACACTTCAATTCACTGTGCGAAGTGAATGGAGTGTTGCTTCACTTTCTAAATGCTGTTCTTTCAGAGAAAATCACTTTCCTTTGAAAGTGCCTTAAGCTACTTACAAGCATTCACCAGAAACTCACATGCGTTTCTCTGAAAGAGAAGCAGTCTGTTCCAACATTTCAATTCACTGTGCGAAGTGAATGGAGTGTTGCTTCACTTTCTAAATGCTGTCCTTTCAGAGAAAATCACTTTCCTTTGAAAGTGCCTTAAGCTACTTGCAATCATTAGGAAGAAACTCACATGCGTTTCTCTGAAGGAGAAGCAGTCTGTTCCAACACTTCAATTCACTGTGCGAAGTGAATGGAGTGTTGCCTCACTTTCTAAATGTTGTCCTTTCAGAGAAAATCACTTTCCATTGAAAGTGCCTTAAACTACTTTCAAGCATTCACAAAAAACTCACATGCGTTTCTCTGAAAGAGAAGCAGTCTGTTCCAACACTTCAATTCACTGTGCGAAGTGAATGGAGTGTTGCTTCACTTTCTAAATGCTGTCCTTTCAGAGAAAATCCCTTTCCTTTGAATGTGCCTTAAGCTACTTACAAGCATTCAACAGAAACTCACATGCATTTCTCTGAAAGAGAAGCAGTCTGTTCCAACACTTCAATTCACTGTGCGAAGTGAATGGAGTGTTGCTTCACTTTCTAAATGCTGTCCTTTCAGAGAAAATCACTTTCCTTTGAAAGTGCCTTAAGCAACTTGCAAGCATTCACAAGAAACACTAATGCGTTTCTATGAAAGAGAAGCACTCTGTTCCAACACTTCAATTCACCCTGCGAAGTGAATGGAGTGTTGCTTCACTTTCTAAATGCTGTCCTTTCAGAGAAAATCACTTTCCTTTGAAAGTGCCTTATGCTACTTACAAGGATTCAACAGAAACTCACATGCATTTCACTGAAAGAGAAGCAGTCTGTTCCAACACTTCAATTCACTGTGCGAAGTGAATGGAGTGTTGCTTCACTTTCTAAATTCTGTCTTTTCAGAGAAAATCACTTTCCTTTGAAAGTGCCTTAAACTACTTTCAAGCATTCACAAAAAACTCACATGCGTTTCTCTGAAAGAGAAGCAGTCTGTTCCAACACTTCAATTCACTGTGCAAAGTGAATGGAGTGTTGCTTCACTTTCTAAATGCTGTCCTTTCAGAGAAAATCACTTTCCTTTGAAAGTGCCTTTATCAACTTGCAAGCATTCACAAGAAACACTAATGCGTTTCTGTGAAAGAGAAGCACTCTGTTCCAACACTTCAGTTCACCCTGCGAAGTGAATGGAGTGTTGCTTCACTTTCTAAATGCTGTCCTTTCAGAGAAAATCACTTTCCTTTGAAAGTGCCTTAAGCTACTTACAAGCATTCAACAGAAACTCACATGCATTTCTCTGAAAGAGAAGCAGTCTGTTCCAACACTTCAATTTACTGTGCGAAGTGAATGGAGTGTTGCTTCACTTTCTAAATTCTGTCCTTTCAGAGAAAATCACTTTCTTTGAAAGTGCCTTAAACTACTTTCAAGCATTCACAAAAAACTCACATGCGTTTCTCTGAAAGAGAAGCAGTCTGTTCCAACACTTCAATTCACTGTGCAAAGTGAATGGAGTGTTGCTTCACTTTCTAAATGCTGTCCTTTCAGAGAAAATTACTTTCCTTTGAAAGTGCCTTAAGCAACTTGCAAGCATTCACAAGAAACACTAATGCGTTTCTATGAAAGAGAAGCACTCTGTTCCAACACTTCAATTCACTGTGCGAAGTGAATGGTGTGTTGCTTCACTTTCTAAATGCTGTCCTTTCAGAGAAAATCACTTTCCTTTGAAAGTGCCTTAAGCTACTTACAAGCATTCACCAGAAACTCACATGCGTTTCTCTGAAAGAAATGCAGTCTGTTCCAACACTTCAATTCACTGTGCGAAGTGAATGGAGTCTCGCCTCACTTTCTAAATGCTGTCCTTTCAGAGAAAATCACTTTCCTTTGACAGCGCCTTAAGCTACTTGCAAGCATTAGGAAGAAATTCACATGCGTTTCTCTGAAAGAGAAGCAGTCTGTTTCAACACTTCAATTCACTGTGCGAAGTGAATGGATTGTTGCTTCACGTTCTAAGTGCTGTCCTTTCAGAGAAAATCACTTTCCTTTGAAAGTGCCTTAAGCTACTTACAAGCATTCAACAGAAACTCACATGCATTTCTCTGAAAGAGAAGCAATCTGTTCCAACACTTCAATTCACTGTGCGAAGTGAATGGAGTGTTGCTTCACTTTCTAAATTCTGTCCTTTCAGAGAAATTCACTTTTCTTTGGAAGTGCCTCAAACTACTTTCAAGCATTCACAAAAAACTCACATGAGTTTCTCTGAAAGAGTAGCAGTCTGTTACAACACTTCAATTCACTGTGCGAAGTAAATGGAGTGTTACTTCACATTCTAAATGCTGTCCTTTCAGAGAAAATCACTTTCCTTTGAAAGTGCCTTAAGCAACTTGCAAGCATTCACAAGAAACACTAATGCGTTTCTATGAAAGAGTAGCACTCTGTTCCAACACTTCAAATCAGCGCACGAAGGGAATGGAGTGTTGCTTCCCTTTCTAAATGCTGTCCTTTCAGAGAAAATCACTTTCCTTTGAAAGTGCCTTAAGCTACTTACAAGCATTCACCAGAAACTCACATGCGTTTCTCTGAAAGAGAAGCAGTCTGTTCCAATACTTCAATTCACTGTGCGAAGTGAATGGAGTGTTGCTTCACTTTCTAAATGCTGTCCTTTCAGAGAAAATCACTTTCCTTTGAAAGTGCCATAAGCTACTTGCAAGCATTAGGAAGAAACTCACATGCGTTTCTCTGAAAGAGAAGCAGTCTGTTCCAACGCTTCAATTCACTGTGCAAAGTGAATGGAGTGTTGCTTCACTTTCTAAATGCTGTCCTTTCAGAGAAAATCACTTTCCTTTGAAAGTGCCTTAATCAACTTGCAAGCATTCACAAGAAACACTAATGCGTTTCTATGAAAGAGAAGCACTCTGTTCCAACACTTCAATTCACCCTGCGAAGTGAATGGAGTGTTGCTTCACTTTCTAAATGCTGTCCTTTCAGAGAAAATCACTTTCCTTTGAAAGTGCCTTAAGCTACTTACAAGCATTCAACAGAAACTCACATGCATTTCTCTGAAAGAGAAGCAGTCTGTTCCAACACTTCAATTCACTGTGCGAAGTGAATGGAGTGTTGCTTCACTTTCTAAATTCTGTCCTTTCAGAGAAAATCACTTTCTTTGAAAGTGCCTTAAACTACTTTCAAGCATTCACAAAAAACTCACATGCGTTTCTCTGAAAGAGAAGCAGTCTGTTCCAACACTTCAATTCACTGTGCAAAGTGAATGGAGTGTTGCTTCACTTTCTAAATGCTGTCCTTTCAGAGAAAATTACTTTCCTTTGAAAGTGCCTTAAGCAACTTGCAAGCATTTACAAGAAACACTAATGCGTTTCTATGAAAGAGAAGCACTCTGTTCCAACACTTCAATTCACTGTGCGAAGTGAATGGTGTGTTGCTTCACTTTCTAAATGCTGTCCTTTCAGAGAAAATCACTTTCCTTTGAAAGTGCCTTAAGCTACTAACAAGCATTCACCAGAAACTCACATGCGTTTCTCTGAAAGAGATGCAGTCTGTTCCAACACTTCAATTCACTGTGCGAAGTGAATGGAGTCTCGCCTCACTTTCTAAATGCTGTCCTTTCAGAGAAAATCACTTTCCTTTGACAGCGCCTTAAGCTACTTGCAAGCATTAGGAAGAAATTCACATACGTTTCTCTGAAAGAGAAGCAGTCTGTTCCAACACTTCAATTCACTGTGCGAAGTGAATGGATTGTTGCTTCACGTTCTAAATGCTGTCCTTTCAGAGAAAATCACTTTCCTTTGAAAGTGCCTTAAGCTACTTACAAGCATTCAACAGAAACTCACATGCGTTTCTCTGAAAGAGAAGCAATCTGTTCCAACACTTCAATTCACTGTGCGAAATGAATGGAGTGTTGCTACACTTTCTAAATTCTGTCCTTTCAGAGAAAATCACTTTTCTTTGAATGTGCCTTAAACTACTTTCAAGCATTCACAAAAAACTCACATGAGTTTCTCTGAAAGAGTAGCAGTCTGTTCCAACACTTCAATTCACTGTGTGAAGTAAATGGAGTGTTACTTCACATTCTAAATGCTGTCCTTTCAGAGAAAATCACTTTCCTTTGAAAGTGCCTTAAGCAACTTGCAAGCATTCACAAGAAACACTAATGCGTTTCTATGAAAGAGTAGCACTCTGTTCCAACACTTCAAATCAGCGCACGAAGTGAATGGAGTGTTGCTTCCCTTTCTAAATGCTGTCCTTTCAGAGAAAATCACTTTCCTTTGAAAGTGCCTTAAGCTACTTACAAGCATTCACCAGAAACTCACATGCGTTTCTCTGAAAGAGAAGCAGTCTGTTCCAATACTTCAATTCACTGTGCGAAGTGAATGGAGTGTTGCTTCACTTTCTAAATGCTGTCCTTTCAGAGAAAATCACTTTCCTTTGAAAGTGCCATAAGCTACTTGCAAGCATTAGGAAGAAACTCACATGCGTTTCTCTGAAAGAGAAGCAGTCTGTTCCAACGCTTCAATTCACTGTGCAAAGTGAATGGAGTGTTGCTTCACTTTCTAAATGCTGTCCTTTCAGAGAAAATCACTTTCCTTTGAAAGTGCCTTAAGCTAATTACAAGCATTCAACAGAAACTCACATGCATTTCTCTGAAAGAGAAGCAGTCTGTTCCAACACTTCAATTCACTGTGCAAAGTGAATGGAGTGTTGCTTCACTTTCTAAATGCTGTCCTTTCAGAAAAAATCACTTTCCTTTGATAGTGCCTTAAGCTACTTGCAAGCATTAGAAAGAAACTAACATGCATTTCTCTGAAAAAGAAGCAGTCTGTTCCAACACTTCAATTCACTGTGTGAAGTGAATGGAGTGTTGCCTCACTTTCTAAATGCTGTCCTTTCAGAGAAAATCACTTTCCTTTGAAAGTGCCTTAAGCTACTTGCAAGCATTAGGAAGAAACTCACATGCGTTTCTCTGAAAGAGAAGCAGTCTGTTCCAACACTTCAATTCACTGTGCGAAATGAATGGAGTGTTGCTTCACTTTCTAAATGCTGTTCTTTCAGAGAAAATCACTTTCCTTTGAAAGTGCCTTAAGCTATTTGCAAGCATTAGGAAGAAACTCACATGCGTTTCTCTGAAAGAGAAGCAGTCTGTTCCAACATTTCAATTCACTGTGCGAAGTGAATGAAGTGTTGCTTCACTTTCTAAATGCTGTCCTTTCAGAGAAAATCACTTTCCTTTGAAAGTGCCTTAAGCTACTTGCAAGCATTAGGAAGAAACTCACATGCGTTTCTGTGAAAGAGAAGCAGTCTGTTCCAACACTTCAATTCACTGTGCGAAGTGAATGGAGTGTTGCCTCACTTTCTAAATGTTGTCCTTTCAGAGAAAATCACTTTCCATTGAAAGTGCCTTAAACTACTTTCAAGCATTCACAAAAAACTCACATGCGTTTCTCTGAAAGAGAAGCAGTCTGTTCCAACACTTCAATTCACTGTGCGAAGTGGAGTGTTGCTTCACTTTCTAAATGCTGTCCTTTCAGAGAAAATCCCTTTCCTTTGAATGTGCCTTAAGCTACTTACAAGCATTCAACAGAAACTCACATGCATTTCTCTGAAAGAGAAGCAGTCTGTTCCAACACTTCAATTCACTGTGCGAAGTGAATGGAGTGTTGCTTCACTTTCTAAATGCTGTCCTTTCAGAGAAAATTACTTTCCTTTGAAAGTGCCTTAAGCAACTTGCAAGCATTCACATGAAACACTAATGCGTTTCTATGAAAGAGAAGCACTCTGTTCCAAAACTTCAATTCACTGTGCGAAGTGAATGGTGTGTTGCTTCACTTTCTAAATGCTGTCCTTTCAGAGAAAATCACTTTCCTTTGACAGCGCCTTAAGCTACTTGCAAGCATTAGGAAGAAATTCACATGCGTTTCTCTGAAAGAGAAGCAGTCTGTTCCAACACTTCAATTCACTGTGCGAAGTGAATGGATTGTTGCTTCACGTTCTAAATGCTGTCCTTTCAGAGAAAATCACTTTCCTTTGAAAGTGCCTTAAGCTACTTACAAGCATTCAACATAAACTCACATGCATTTCTCTGAAAGAGAAGCAATCTGTTCCAACACTTCAATTCACTGTGCGAAGTGAATGGAGTGTTGCTTCACTTTCTAAATTCTGTCCTTTCAGAGAAATTCACTTTTCTTTGAAAGTGCCTTAAACTACTTTCAAGCATTCACAAAAAACTCACATGAGTTTCTCTGAAAGAGTAGCAGTCTGTTCCAACACTTCAATTCACTGTGCGAAGTAAATGGAGTGTTACTTCACATTCTAAATGCTGTCCTTTCAGAGAAAATCACTTTCCTTTGAAAGTGCCTTAAGCAACTTGCAAGCATTCACAAGAAACACTAATGCGTTTCTACGAAAGAGTAGCACTCTGTTCCAACACTTCAAATCAGCGCACGAAGGGAATGGAGTGTTGCTTCCCTTTCTAAATGCTGTCCTTTCATAGAAAATCACTTTACTTTGAAAGTGCCTTAAGCTACTTACAAGCATTCACCAGAAACTCACATGCGTTTCTCTGAAAGAGAAGCAGTCTGTTCCAATACTTCAATTCACTGTGCGAAGTGAATGGAGTGTTGCTTCACTTTCTAAATGCTGTCCTTTCAGAGAAAATCACTTTCCTTTGAAAGTGCCATAAGCTACTTGCAAGCATTAGGAAGAAACTCACTTGCGTTTCTCTGAAAGAGAAGCAGTCTGTTCCAACGCTTCAATTCACTGTGCAAAGTGAATGGAGTGTTGCTTCACTTTCTAAATGCTGTCCTTTCAGAGAAAATCACTTTCCTTTGAAAGTGCCTTAAGCTAATTACAAGCATTCAACAGAAACTCACATGCATTTCTCTGAAAGAGAAGCAGTCTGTTCCAACACTTCAATTCACTGTGCAAAGTGAATGGAGTGTTGCTTCACTTTCTAAATTCTGTCCTTTCAGAGAAAATCACTTTCCTTTGAAAGGGCCTTAAACTACTTTTTAGCATTCATAAAAAACTCACATGCGTTTCTCTGAAAGAGAAGCAATCTTTTCCAACACTTAAATTCACTGTGCGAAGTGAATGGAGTGTTGCTTCACTTTCTAAATGCTGTCCTTTCAGAAAAAATCACTTTCCTTTGATAGTGCCTTAAGCTACTTGCAAGCATTAGAAAGAAACTCACATGCGTTTCTCTGAAAAAGAAGCAGTCTGTTCCAACACTTCAATTCACTGTGTGAAGTGAATGGAGTGTTGCCTCACTTTCTAAATGCTGTCCTTTCAGAGAAAATCACTTTCCTTTGAAAGTGCCTTAAGCAAATTGCAAGCATTCACAAGAAACAGTAATGCGTTTATATGAAAGAGAAGCACTCTGTTCCAACACTTCAATTCACTGTGCGAAGTGAATGGAGTGTTGCTTCACTTTCTAAATGCTGTCCTTTCAGAGAAAATCACTTTCCTTTGAAAGTGCCATAAGCTACTTGCAAGCATTAGGAAGAAACTCACATGCGTTTCTCTGAAAGAGAAGCAGTCTGTTCCAACACTTCAATTCACTGTGCGAAGTGAATGGAGTGTTGCTTCACTTTCTAAATGCTGTTCTTTCAGAGAAAATCACTTTCCTTTGAAAGTGCCTTAAGCTATTTGCAAGCATTAGGAAGAAACTCACATGCGTTTCTCTGAAAGAGAAGCAGTCTGTTCCAACATTTCAATTCACTGTGCCAAGTGAATGGAGTGTTGCTTCACTTTCTAAATGCTGTCCTTTCAGAGAAAATCACTTTCCTTTGAAAGTGCCTTAAGCTACTTGCAAGCATTAGGAAGAAACTCACATGCGTTTCTCTGAAGGAGAAGCAGTCTGTTCCAACACTTCAATTCACTGTGCGAAGTGAATGGAGTGTTGCCTCACTTTCTAAATGTTGTCCTTTCAGAGAAAATCACTTTCCATTGAAAGTGCCTTAAACTACTTTCAAGCATTCACAAAAAACTCACATGCGTCTCTCTGAAAGAGAAGCAGTCTGTTCCAACACTTCAATTCACTGTGCGAAGTGAATGGAGTGTTGCTTCACTTTCTAAATGCTGTCCTTTCAGAGAAAATCCCTTTCCTTTGAATGTGCCTTAAGCTACTTACAAGCATTCAACAGAAACTCACATGCACTTCTCTGAAAGAGAAGCAGTCTGTTCCAACACTTCAATTCACTGTGCGAAGTGAATGGAGTGTTGCTTCACTTTCTAAATGCTGTCCTTTCAGAGAAAATCACTTTCCTTTGAAAGTGCCTTAAGCAACTTGCAAGCATTCACAAGAAACACTAATGCATTTCTATGAAAGAGAAGCACTCTGTTCCAACACTTCAATTCACCCTGCGAAGTGAATGGAGTGTTGCTTCACTTTCTAAATGCTGTCCTTTCAGAGAAAATCACTTTCCTTTGAAAGTGCCTTATGCTACTTACAAGGATTCAACAGAAACTCACATGCATTTCACTGAAAGAGAAGCAGTCTGTTCCAACACTTCAATTCACTGTGCGAAGTGAATGGAGTGTTGCTTCACTTTCTAAATTCTGTCTTTTCAGAGAAAATCACTTTCCTTTGAAAGTGCCTTAAACTACTTTCAAGCATTCACAAAAAACTCACATGCGTTTCTCTGAAAGAGAAGCAGTCTGTTCCAACACTTCAATTCACTGTGCAAAGTGAATGGAGTGTTGCTTCACTTTCTAAATGCTGTCCTTTCAGAGAAAATCACTTTCCTTTGAAAGTGCCTTTATCAACTTGCAAGCATTCACAAGAAACACTAATGCGTTTCTATGAAAGAGAAGCACTCTGTTCCAACACTTCAATTCACCCTGCGAAGTGAATGGAGTGTTGCTTCACTTTCTAAATGCTGTCCTTTCAGAGAAAATCACTTTCCTTTGAAAGTGCCTTAAGCTACTTACAAGCATTCAACAGAAACTCAAATGCATATCTCTGAAAGAGAAGCAGTCTGTTCCAACACTTCAGTTTACTGTGCGAAGTGAATGGAGTGTTGCTTCACTTTCTAAATTCTGTCCTTTCAGAGAAAATCACTTTCTTTGAAAGTGCCTTAAACTACTTTCAAGCATTCACAAAAAACTCACATGCGTTTCTCTGAAAGAGAAGCAGTCTGTTCCAACACTTCAATTCACTGTGCAAAGTGAATGGAGTGTTGCTTCACTTTCTAAATGCTGTCCTTTCAGAGAAAATCACTTTCCTTTGAAAGTGCCTTAAGCAACTTGCAAGCATTCACAAGAAACACTAATGCGTTTCTATGAAAGAGAAGCACTCTGTTCCAAAACTTCAATTCACTGTGCGAAGTGAATGGTGTGTTGCTTCACTTTCTAAATGCTGTCCTTTCAGAGAAAATCACTTTCCTTTGAAAGTGCCTTAAGCTACTTACAAGCATTCACCAGAAACTCACATGCGTTTCTCTGAAAGAGATGCAGTCTGTTCCAACACTTCAATTCACTGTGCGAAGTGAATGGAGTCTCGCCTCACTTTCTAAATGCTGTCCTTTCAGAGATAATCACTTTCCTTTGACAGCGCCTTAAGCTACTTGCAAGGATTAGGAAGAAATTCACATGCGTTTCTCTGAAAGAGAAGCAGTCTGTTCCAACACTTCAATTCACTGTGCGAAGTGAATGGATTGTTGCTTCACTTTCTAAATGCTGTCCTTTCAGAGAAAATCACTTTCCTTTGAAAGTGCCTTAAGCTACTTACAAGCATTCAACAGAAACTCACATGCATTTCTCTGAAAGAGAAGCAGTCTGTTCCAACACTTCAATTCACTGTGCGAAGTGAATGGAGTGTTGCTTCACTTTCTAAATTCTGTCCTTTCAGAGAAATTCACTTTTCTTTGAAAGTGCCTTAAACTACTTTCAAGCATTCACAAAAAACTCACATGAGTTTCTCTGAAAGAGTAGCAGTCTGTTCCAACACTTCAATTCACTGTGCGTAGTAAATGGAGTGTTACTTCACATTCTAAATGCTGTCCTTTCAGAGAAAATCACTTTCCTTTGAAAGTGCCTTAAGCTACTTACAAGCATTCACCAGAAACTCACATGCGTTTCTCTGAAAGAGAAGCAGTCTGTTCTAATACTTCAATTCACTGTGCGAAGTGAATGGAGTGTTGCTTCACTTTCTAAATGCTGTCCTTTCAGAGAAAATCACTTTCCTTTGAAAGTGCCATAAGCTACTTGCAAGCATTAGGAAGAAACTCACATGCGTTTCTCTGAAAGAGAAGCAGTCTGTTCCAACGCTTCAATTCACTGTGCAAAGTGAATGGAGTGTTGCTTCACTTTCTAAATGCTGTCCTTTCAGAGAAAATCACTTTTCTTTGAAAGTGCCTTAAGCTAATTACAAGCATTCAACAGAAACTCACATGCATTTCTCTGAAAGAGAAGCAGTCTGTTCCAACACTTCAATTCACTGTGCAAAGTGAATGGAGTGTTGCTTCACTTTCTAAATTCTGTCCTTTCAGAGAAAATCACTTTCCTTTGAAAGGGCCTTAAACTACTTTTTAGCATTCATAAAAAACTCACATGCGTTTCTCTGAAAGAGAAGCAGTCTGTTCCAACACTTCAATTCACTGTGCGAAGTGAATGGAGTGTTGCTTCACTTTCTAAATGCTGTTCTTTCAGAGAAAATCACTTTCCTTTGAAAGTGCCTTAAGCTATTTGCAAGCATTAGGAAGAAACTCACATGCGTTTCTCTGAAAGAGAAGCAGTCTGCTCCAACATTTCAATTCACTGTGCAAAGTGAATGGAGTGTTGCTTCACTTTCTAAATGCTGTCCTTTCAGAGAAAATCACTTTCCTTTGAAAGTGCCTTAAGCTACTTGCAAGCATTAGGAAGAAACTCACATGCGTTTCTCTGAAGGAGAAGCAGTCTGTTCCAACACTTCAATTCACTGTGCGAAGTGAATGGAGTGTTGCCTCACTTTCTAAATGTTGTCCTTTCAGAGAAAATCACTTTCCATTGAAAGTGCCTTAAACTACTTTCAAGCATTCACAAAAAACTCACATGCGTTTCTCTGAAAGAGAAGCAGTCTGTTCCAACACTTCAATTCACTGTGCGAAGTGAATGGAGTGTTGCTTCACTTTCTAAATGCTGTCCTTTCAGAGAAAATCCCTTTCCTTTGAATGTGCCTTAAGCTACTTACAAGCATTCAACAGAAACTCACATGCATTTCTCTGAAAGAGAAGCAGTCTGTTCCAACACTTCAATTCACTGTGCGAAGTGAATGGAGTGTTGCTTCACTTTCTAAATGCTGTCCTTTCAGAGAAAATCACTTTCCTTTGAAAGTGCCTTAAGCAACTTGCAAGCATTCACAAGAAACACTAATGCGTTTCTATGAAAGAGAAGCACTCTGTTCCAACACTTCAATTCACCCTGCGAAGTGAATGGAGTGTTGCTTCACTTTCTAAATGCTGTCCTTTCAGAGAAAATCACTTTCCTTTGAAAGTGCCTTATGCTACTTATAAGGATTCAACAGAAACTCACATGCATTTCACTGAAAGAGAAGCTGTCTGTTCCAACACTTCAATTCACTGTGCGAAGTGA
Source organism: Myodes glareolus (assembly GCF_982192425.1). Classification (NCBI taxonomy): domain Eukaryota; kingdom Metazoa; phylum Chordata; class Mammalia; order Rodentia; family Cricetidae; genus Myodes; species Myodes glareolus. The sequence goes on from NC_142046.1 coordinate 49,830, forward strand.
ATGGAGTGTTGCTTCACTTTCTAAATTCTGTCTTTTCAGAGAAAATCACTTTCCTTTGAAAGTGCCTTAAACTACTTTCAAGCATTCACAAAAAACTCACATGCGTTTCTCTGAAAGAGAAGCAGTCTGTTCCAACTCTTCAATTCACTGTGCAAAGTGAATGGAGTGTTGCTTCACTTTCTAAATGCTGTCCTTTCAGAGAAAATCACTTTCCTTTGAAAGTGCCTTTATCAACTTGCAAGCATTCACAAGAAACACTAATGCGTTTCTATGAAAGAGAAGCACTCTGTTCCAACACTTCAGTTCACCCTGCGAAGTGAATGGAGTGTTGCTTCACTTTCTAAATGCTGTCCTTTCAGAGAAAATCACTTTCCTTTGAAAGTGCCTTAAGCTACTTACAAGCATTCAACAGAAACTCACATGCATTTCTCTGAAAGAGAAGCAGTCTGTTCCAACACTTCAATTTACTGTGCGAAGTGAATGGAGTGTTGCTTCACTTTCTAAATTCTGTCCTTTCAGAGAAAATCACTTTCTTTGAAAGTGCCTTAAACTACTTTCAAGCATTCACAAAAAACTCACATGCGTTTCTCTGAAAGAGAAGCAGTCTGTTCCAACACTTCAATTCACTGTGCGAAATGAATGGAGTGTTGCTTCACTTTCTAAATGCTGTTCTTTCAGAGAAAATCACTTTCCTTTGAAAGTGCCTTAAGCTATTTGCAAGCATTAGGAAGAAACTCACATGCGTTTCTCTGAAAGAGAAGCAGTCTGTTCCAACATTTCAATTCACTGTGCGAAGTGAATGAAGTGTTGCTTCACTTTCTAAATGCTGTCCTTTCAGAGAAAATCACTTTCCTTTGAAAGTGCCTTAAGCTACTTGCAAGCATTAGGAAGAAACTCACATGCGTTTCTCTGAAGGAGAAGCAGTCTGTTCCAACACTTCAATTCACTGTGCGAAGTGAATGGAGTGTTGCCTCACTTTCTAAATGTTGTCCTTTCAGAGAAAATCACTTTCCATTGAAAGTGCCTTAAACTACTTTCAAGCATTCACAAAAAACTCACATGCGTTTCTCTGAAAGAAAAGCAGTCTGTTCCAACACTTCAATTCACAGTGCGAAGTAAATGGAGTGTTACTTCACATTCTAAATGCTGTCCTTTCAGAGAAAATCACTTTTCTTTGAAAGTGCCTTAAACTACTTTCAAGCATTCACAAAAAACTCACATGAGTTTCTCTGAAAGAGTAGCAGTCTGTTCCAACACTTCAATTCACTGTGCGAAGTAAATGGAGTGTTACTTCACATTCTAAATGCTGTCCTTTCAGAGAAAATCACTTTCCTTTGAAAGTGCCTTAAGCAACTTGCAAGCATTCACAAGAAACACTAATGCGTTTCTATGAAAGAGTAGCACTCTGTTCCAACACTTCAAATCAGCGCACGAAGGGAATGGAGTGTTGCTTCCCTTTCTAAATGCTGTCCTTTCAGAGAAAATCACTTTACTTTGAAAGTGCCTTAAGCTACTTACAAGCATTCACCAGAAACTCACATGCGTTTCTCTGAAAGAGAAGCAGTCTGTTCCAATACTTCAATTCACTGTGCGAAGTGAATGGAGTGTTGCTTCACTTTCTAAATGCTGTCCTTTCAGAGAAAATCACTTTCCTTTGAAAGTGCCATAAGCTACTTGCAAGCATTAGGAAGAAACTCACTTGTGTTTCTCTGAAAGAGAAGCGGTCTGTTCCAACGCTTCAATTCACTGTGCAAAGTGAATGGAGTGTTGCTTCACTTTCTAAATGCTGTCCTTTCAGAGAAAATCACTTTCCTTTGAAAGTGCCTTAAGCTAATTACAAGCATTCAACAGAAACTCACATGCATTTCTCTGAAAGAGAAGCAGTCTGTTCCAACACTTCAATTCACTGTGCAAAGTGAATGGAGTGTTGCTTCACTTTCTAAATTCTGTCCTTTCAGAGAAAATCACTTTCCTTTGAAAGTGCCATAAGCTACTTGCAAGCATTAGGAAGAAACTCACATGCGTTTCTCTGAAAGAGAAGCAGTCTGTTCCAACACTTCAATTCACTGTGCGAAGTGAATGGAGTGTTGCTTCACTTTCTAAATGCTGTTCTTTCAGAGAAAATCACTTTCCTTTGAAAGTGCCTTAAGCTATTTGCAAGCATTAGGAAGAAACTCACATGCGTTTCTCTGAAAGAGAAGCAGTCTGTTCCAACATTTCAATTCACTGTGCGAAGTGAATGGAGTGTTGCTTCACTTTCTAAATGCTGTCCTTTCAGAGAAAATCACTTTCCTTTGAAAGTGCCTTAAGCTACTTGCAATCATTAGGAAGAAACTCACATGCGTTTCTCTGAAGGAGAAGCAGTCTGTTCCAACACTTCAATTCACTGTGCGAAGTGAATGGAGTGTTGCCTCACTTTCTAAATGTTGTCCTTTCAGAGAAAATCACTTTCCATTGAAAGTGCCTTAAACTACTTTCAAGCATTCACAAAAAACTCACATGCGTTTCTCTGAAAGAGAAGCAGTCTGTTCCAACACTTCAATTCACTGTGCGAAGTGAATGGAGTGTTGCTTCACTTTCTAAATGCTGTCCTTTCAGAGAAAATCCCTTTCCTTTGAATGTGCCTTAAGCTACTTACAAGCATTCAACAGAAACTCACATGCATTTCTCTGAAAGAGAAGCAGTCTGTTCCAACACTTCAATTCACTGTGCGAAGTGAATGGAGTGTTGCTTCACTTTCTAAATGCTGTCCTTTCAGAGAAAATCACTTTCCTTTGAAAGTGCCTTAAGCAACTTGCAAGCATTCACAAGAAACACTAATGCGTTTCTATGAAAGAGAAGCACTCTGTTCCAACACTTCAATTCACCCTGCGAAGTGAATGGAGTGTTGCTTCACTTTCTAAATGCTGTCCTTTCAGAGAAAATCACTTTCCTTTGAAAGTGCCTTATGCTACTTACAAGGATTCAACAGAAACTCACATGCATTTCACTGAAAGAGAAGCAGTCTGTTCCAACACTTCAATTCACTGTGCGAAGTGAATGGAGTGTTGCTTCACTTTCTAAATTCTGTCTTTTCAGAGAAAATCACTTTCCTTTGAAAGTGCCTTAAACTACTTTCAAGCATTCACAAAAAACTCACATGCGTTTCTCTGAAAGAGAAGCAGTCTGTTCCAACACTTCAATTCACTGTGCAAAGTGAATGGAGTGTTGCTTCACTTTCTAAATGCTGTCCTTTCAGAGAAAATCACTTTCCTTTGAAAGTGCCTTTATCAACTTGCAAGCATTCACAAGAAACACTAATGCGTTTCTGTGAAAGAGAAGCACTCTGTTCCAACACTTCAGTTCACCCTGCGAAGTGAATGGAGTGTTGCTTCACTTTCTAAATGCTGTCCTTTCAGAGAAAATCACTTTCCTTTGAAAGTGCCTTAAGCTACTTACAAGCATTCAACAGAAACTCACATGCATTTCTCTGAAAGAGAAGCAGTCTGTTCCAACACTTCAATTTACTGTGCGAAGTGAATGGAGTGTTGCTTCACTTTCTAAATTCTGTCCTTTCAGAGAAAATCACTTTCTTTGAAAGTGCCTTAAACTACTTTCAAGCATTCACAAAAAACTCACATGCGTTTCTCTGAAAGAGAAGCAGTCTGTTCCAACACTTCAATTCACTGTGCAAAGTGAATGGAGTGTTGCTTCACTTTCTAAATGCTGTCCTTTCAGAGAAAATTACTTTCCTTTGAAAGTGCCTTAAGCAACTTGCAAGCATTCACAAGAAACACTAATGCGTTTCTATGAAAGAGAAGCACTCTGTTCCAACACTTCAATTCACTGTGCGAAGTGAAGGGTGTGTTGCTTCACTTTCTAAATGCTGTCCTTTCAGAGAAAATCACTTTCCTTTGAAAGTGCCTTAAGCTACTTACAAGCATTCACCAGAAACTCACATGCGTTTCTCTGAAAGAGATGCAGTCTGTTCCAACACTTCAATTCACTGTGCGAAGTGAATGGAGTCTCGCCTCACTTTCTAAATTCTGTCCTTTCAGAGAAAATCACTTTCCTTTGACAGCGCCTTAAGCTACTTGCAAGGATTAGGAAGAAATTCACATGCGTTTCTCTGAAAGAGAAGCAGTCTGTTCCAACACTTCAATTCACTGTGCGAAGTGAATGGATTGTTGCTTCACTTTCTAAATGCTGTCCTTTCAGAGAAAATCACTTTCCTTTGAAAGTGCCTTAAGCTACTTACAAGCATTCAACAGAAACTCACATGCATTTCTCTGAAAGAGAAGCAGTCTGTTCCAACACTTCAATTCACTGTGCGAAGTGAATGGAGTGTTGCTTCACTTTCTAAATTCTGTCCTTTCAGAGAAATTCACTTTTCTTTGAAAGTGCCTTAATCTACTTTCAAGCATTCACAAAAAACTCACATGAGTTTCTCTGAAAGAGTAGCAGTCTGTTCCAACACTTCAATTCACTGTGCGTAGTAAATGGAGTGTTACTTCACATTCTAAATGCTGTCCTTTCAGAGAAAATCACTTTCCTTTGAAAGTGCCTTAAGCTACTTACAAGCATTCACCAGAAACTCACATGCGTTTCTCTGAAAGAGAAGCAGTCTGTTCTAATACTTCAATTCACTGTGCGAAGTGAATGGAGTGTTGCTTCAATTTCTAAATGCTGTCCTTTCAGAGAAAATCACTTTCCTTTGAAAGTGCCATAAGCTACTTGCAAGCATTAGGAAGAAACTCACATGCGTTTCTCTGAAAGAGAAGCAGTCTGTTCCAACGCTTCAATTCACTGTGCAAAGTGAATGGAGTGTTGCTTCACTTTCTAAATGCTGTCCTTTCAGAGAAAATCACTTTCCTTTGAAAGTGCCTTAAGCTAATTACAAGCATTCAACAGAAACTCACATGCATTTCTCTGAAAGAGAAGCAGTCTGTTCCAACACTTCAATTCACTGTGCAAAGTGAATGGAGTGTTGCTTCACTTTCTAAATTCTGTCCTTTCAGAGAAAATCACTTTCCTTTGAAAGGGCCTTAAACTACTTTTTAGCATTCATAAAAAACTCACATGCGTTTCTCTGAAAGAGAAGCAATCTGTTCCAACACTTAAATTCACTGTGCGAAGTGAATGGAGTGTTGCTTCACTTTCTAAATGCTGTCCTTTCAGAAAAAATCACTTTCCTTTGATAGTGCCTTAAGCTACTTGCAAGCATTAGAAAGAAACTAACATGCGTTTCTCTGAAAAAGAAGCAGTCTGTTCCAACACTTCAATTCACTGTGTGAAGTGAATGGAGTGTTGCCTCACTTTCTAAATGCTGTCCTTTCAGAGAAAATCACTTTCCTTTGAAAGTGCCTTAAGCTACTTGCAAGCATTAGGAAGAAACTCACATGCGTTTCTCTGAAAGAGAAGCAGTCTGTTCCAACACTTCAATTCACTGTGCGAAATGAATGGAGTGTTGCTTCACTTTCTAAATGCTGTTCTTTCAGAGAAAATCACTTTCCTTTGAAAGTGCCTTAAGCTATTTGCAAGCATTAGGAAGAAACTCACATGCGTTTCTCTGAAAGAGAAGCAGTCTGTTCCAACACTTCAATTCACTGTGCGAAGTGGAGTGTTGCTTCACTTTCTAAATGCTGTCCTTTCAGAGAAAATCCCTTTCCTTTGAATGTGCCTTAAGCTACTTACAAGCATTCAACAGAAACTCACATGCATTTCTCTGAAAGAGAAGCAGTCTGTTCCAACACTTCAATTCACTGTGCGAAGTGAATGGAGTGTTGCTTCACTTTCTAAATGCTGTCCTTTCAGAGAAAATTACTTTCCTTTGAAAGTGCCTTAAGCAACTTGCAAGCATTCACAAGAAACACTAATGCGTTTCTATGAAAGAGAAGCAATCTGTTCCAACACTTCAATTCACTGTGCGAAGTGAATGGTGTGTTGCTTCACTTTCTAAATGCTGTCCTTTCAGAGAAAATCACTTTCCTTTGACAGCGCCTTAAGCTACTTGCAAGCATTAGGAAGAAATTCACATGCGTTTCTCTGAAAGAGAAGCAGTCTGTTTCAACACTTCAATTCACTGTGCGAAGTGAATGGATTGTTGCTTCACGTTCTAAATGCTGTCCTTTCAGAGAAAATCACTTTCCTTTGAAAGTGCATTAAGCTACTTACAAGCATTCAACAGAAACTCACATGCATTTCTCTGAAAGAGAAGCAATCTGTTCCAACACTTCAATTCACTGTGCGAAGTGAATGGAGTGTTGCTTCACTTTCTAAATTCTGTCCTTTCAGAGAAATTCACTTTTCTTTGAAAGTGCCTTAAACTACTTTCAAGCATTCACAAAAAACTCACATGAGTTTCTCTGAAAGAGTAGCAGTCTGTTCCAACACTTCAATTCACTGTGCGAAGTAAATGGAGTCTTACTTCACATTCTAAATGCTGTCCTTTCAGAGAAAATCACTTTCCTTTGAAAGTGCCTTAAGCAACTTGCAAGCATTCACAAGAAACACTAATGCGTTTCTATGAAAGAGTAGCACTCTGTTCCAACACTTTAAATCAGCGCACGAAGGGAATGGAGTGTTGCTTCCCTTTCTAAATGCTGTCCTTTCAGAGAAAATCACTTTACTTTGAAAGTGCCTTAAGCTACTTACAAGCATTCACCAGAAACTCACATGCGTTTCTCTGAAAGAGAAGCAGTCTGTTCCAACACTTCAATTCACTGTGCGAAGTGAATGGAGTGTTGCTTCACTTTCTAAATGCTGTCCTTACAGAGAAAATCACTTTCCTTTGAAAGTGCCATAAGCTACTTGCAAGCATTAGGAAGAAACTCACATGCGTTTCTCTGAAAGAGAAGCAGTCTGTTCCAACGCTTCAATTCACTGTGCAAAGTGAATGGAGTGTTGCTTCACTTTCTAAATGCTGTCCTTTCAGAGAAAATCACTTTCCTTTGAAAGTGCCTTAAGCTAATTACAAGCATTCAACAGAAACTCACATGCATTTCTCTGAAAGAGAAGCAGTCTGTTCCAACACTTCAATTCACTGTGCAAAGTAAATGGAGTGTTGCTTCACTTTCTAAATTCTGTCCTTTCAGAGAAAATCACTTTCCTTTGAAAGGGCCTTAAACTACATTTTAGCATTCATAAAAAACTCACATGCGTTTCTCTGAAAGAGAAGCAGTCTGTTCCAACACTTCAATTCACTGTGCGAAGTGAATGGAGTGTTGCCTCACTTTCTAAATGTTGTCCTTTCAGAGAAAATCACTTTCCATTGAAAGTGCCTTAAACTACTTTCAAGCATTCACAAAAAACTCACATGCGTTTCTCTGAAAGAGAAGCAGTCTGTTCCAACACTTCAATTCACTGTGCGAAGTGAATGGAGTGTTGCTTCACTTTCTAAATGCTGTCCTTTCAGAGAAAATCCCTTTCCTTTGAATGTGCCTTAAGCTACTTACAAGCATTCAACAGAAACTCACATGCATTTCTCTGAAAGAGAAGCAGTCTGTTCCAACACTTCAATTCACTGTGCGAAGTGAATGGAGTGTTGCTTCACTTTCTAAATGCTGTCCTTTCAGAGAAAATCACTTTCCTTTGAAAGTGCCTTAAGCAACTTGCAAGCATTCACAAGAAACACTAATGCGTTTCTATGAAAGAGAAGCACTCTGTTCCAACACTTCAATTCACCCTGCGAAGTGAATGGAGTGTTGCTTCACTTTCTAAATGCTGTCCTTTCAGAGAAAATCACTTTCCTTTGAAAGTGCCTTATGCTACTTATAAGGATTCAACAGAAACTCACATGCATTTCACTGAAAGAGAAGCTGTCTGTTCCAACACTTCAATTCACTGTGCGAAGTGAATGGAGTGTTGCTTCACTTTATAAATTCTGTCTTTTCAGAGAAAATCACTTTCCTTTGAAAGTGCCTTAAACTACTTTCAAGCATTCACAAAAAACTCACATGCGTTTCTCTGAAAGAGAAGCAGTCTGTTCCAACTCTTCAATTCACTGTGCAAAGTGAATGGAGTGTTGCTTCACTTTCTAAATGCTGTCCTTTCAGAGAAAATCACTTTCCTTTGAAAGTGCCTTTATCAACTTGCAAGCATTCACAAGAAACACTAATGCGTTTCTATGAAAGAGAAGCACTCTGTTCCAACACTTCAGTTCACCCTGCGAAGTGAATGGAGTGTTGCTTCACTTTCTAAATGCTGTCCTTTCAGAGAAAATCACTTTCCTTTGAAAGTGCCTTAAGCTACTTACAAGCATTCAACAGAAACTCACATGCATTTCTCTGAAAGAGAAGCAGTCTGTTCCAACACTTCAATTTACTGTGCGAAGTGAATGGAGTGTTGCTTCACTTTCTAAATTCTGTCCTTTCAGAGAAAATCACTTTCTTTGAAAGTGCCTTAAACTACTTTCAAGCATTCACAAAAAACTCACATGCGTTTCTCTGAAAGAGAAGCAGTCTGTTCCAACACTTCAATTCACTGTGCGAAGTGAATGGAGTGTTGCTTCACTTTCTAAATGCTGTTCTTTCAGAGAAAATCACTTTCCTTTGAAAGTGCCTTAAGCTATTTGCAAGCATTAGGAAGAAACTCACATGCGTTTCTCTGAAAGAGAAGCAGTCTGTTCCAACATTTCAATTCACTGTGCGAAGTGAATGAAGTGTTGCTTCACTTTCTAAATGCTGTCCTTTCAGAGAAAATCACTTTCCTTTGAAAGTGCCTTAAGCTACTTGCAAGCATTAGGAAGAAACTCACATGCGTTTCTCTGAAGGAGAAGCAGTCTGTTCCAACACTTCAATTCACTGTGCGAAGTGAATGGAGTGTTGCCTCACTTTCTAAATGTTGTCCTTTCAGAGAAAATCACTTTCCATTGAAAGTGCCTTAAACTACTTTCAAGCATTCACAAAAAACTCACATGCGTTTCTCTGAAAGAAAAGCAGTCTGTTCCAACACTTCAATTCACAGTGCGAAGTAAATGGAGTGTTACTTCACATTCTAAATTCTGTCCTTTCAGAGAAAATCACTTTTCTTTGAAAGTGCCTTAAACTACTTTCAAGCATTCACAAAAAACTCACATGAGTTTCTCTGAAAGAGTAGCAGTCTGTTCCAACACTTCAATTCACTGTGCGAAGTAAATGGAGTGTTACTTCACATTCTAAATGCTGTCCTTTCAGAGAAAATCACTTTCCTTTGAAAGTGCCTTAAGCAACTTGCAAGCATTCACAAGAAACACTAATGCGTTTCTATGAAAGAGTAGCACTCTGTTCCAACACTTCAAATCAGCGCACGAAGGGAATGGAGTGTTGCTTCCCGTTCTAAATGCTGTCCTTTCAGAGAAAATCACTTTACTTTGAAAGTGCCTTAAGCTACTTACAAGCATTCACCAGAAACTCACATGCGTTTCTCTGAAAGAGAAGCAGTCTGTTCCAATACTTCAATTCACTGTGCGAAGTGAATGGAGTGTTGCTTCACTTTCTAAATGCTGTCCTTTCAGAGAAAATCACTTTCCTTTGAAAGTGCCATAAGCTACTTGCAAGCATTAGGAAGAAACTCACTTGTGTTTCTCTGAAAGAGAAGCGGTCTGTTCCAACGCTTCAATTCACTGTGCAAAGTGAATGGAGTGTTGCTTCACTTTCTAAATGCTGTCCTTTCAGAGAAAATCACTTTCCTTTGAAAGTGCCTTAAGCTAATTACAAGCATTCAACAGAAACTCACATGCATTTCTCTGAAAGAGAAGCAGTCTGTTCCAACACTTCAATTCACTGTGCAAAGTGAATGGAGTGTTGCTTCACTTTCTAAATTCTGTCCTTTCAGAGAAAATCACTTTCCTTTGAAAGTGCCATAAGCTACTTGCAAGCATTAGGAAGAAACTCACATGCGTTTCTCTGAAAGAGAAGCAGTCTGTTCCAACACTTCAATTCACTGTGCGAAGTGAATGGAGTGTTGCTTCACTTTCTAAATGCTGTTCTTTCAGAGAAAATCACTTTCCTTTGAAAGTGCCTTAAGCTATTTGCAAGCATTAGGAAGAAACTCACATGCGTTTCTCTGAAAGAGAAGCAGTCTGTTCCAACATTTCAATTCACTGTGCGAAGTGAATGGAGTGTTGCTTCACTTTCTAAATGCTGTCCTTTCAGAGAAAATCACTTTCCTTTGAAAGTGCCTTAAGCTACTTGCAATCATTAGGAAGAAACTCACATGCGTTTCTCTGAAGGAGAAGCAGTCTGTTCCAACACTTCAATTCACTGTGCGAAGTGAATGGAGTGTTGCCTCACTTTCTAAATGTTGTCCTTTCAGAGAAAATCACTTTCCATTGAAAGTGCCTTAAACTACTTTCAAGCATTCACAAAAAACTCACATGCGTTTCTCTGAAAGAGAAGCAGTCTGTTCCAACACTTCAATTCACTGTGCGAAGTGAATGGAGTGTTGCTTCACTTTCTAAATGCTGTCCTTTCAGAGAAAATCCCTTTCCTTTGAATGTGCCTTAAGCTACTTACAAGCATTCAACAGAAACTCACATGCATTTCTCTGAAAGAGAAGCAGTCTGTTCCAACACTTCAATTCACTGTGCGAAGTGAATGGAGTGTTGCTTCACTTTCTAAATGCTGTCCTTTCAGAGAAAATCACTTTCCTTTGAAAGTGCCTTAAGCAACTTGCAAGCATTCACAAGAAACACTAATGCGTTTCTATGAAAGAGAAGCACTCTGTTCCAACACTTCAATTCACCCTGCGAAGTGAATGGAGTGTTGCTTCACTTTCTAAATGCTGTCCTTTCAGAGAAAATCACTTTCCTTTGAAAGTGCCTTATGCTACTTACAAGGATTCAACAGAAACTCACATGCATTTCACTGAAAGAGAAGCAGTCTGTTCCAACACTTCAATTCACTGTGCGAAGTGAATGGAGTGTTGCTTCACTTTCTAAATTCTGTCTTTTCAGAGAAAATCACTTTCCTTTGAAAGTGCCTTAAACTACTTTCAAGCATTCACAAAAAACTCACATGCGTTTCTCTGAAAGAGAAGCAGTCTGTTCCAACACTTCAATTCACTGTGCAAAGTGAATGGAGTGTTGCTTCACTTTCTAAATGCTGTCCTTTCAGAGAAAATCACTTTCCTTTGAAAGTGCCTTTATCAACTTGCAAGCATTCACAAGAAACACTAATGCGTTTCTGTGAAAGAGAAGCACTCTGTTCCAACACTTCAGTTCACCCTGCGAAGTGAATGGAGTGTTGCTTCACTTTCTAAATGCTGTCCTTTCAGAGAAAATCACTTTCCTTTGAAAGTGCCTTAAGCTACTTACAAGCATTCAACAGAAACTCACATGCATTTCTCTGAAAGAGAAGCAGTCTGTTCCAACACTTCAATTTACTGTGCGAAGTGAATGGAGTGTTGCTTCACTTTCTAAATTCTGTCCTTTCAGAGAAAATCACTTTCTTTGAAAGTGCCTTAAACTACTTTCAAGCATTCACAAAAAACTCACATGCGTTTCTCTGAAAGAGAAGCAGTCTGTTCCAACACTTCAATTCACTGTGCAAAGTGAATGGAGTGTTGCTTCACTTTCTAAATGCTGTCCTTTCAGAGAAAATTACTTTCCTTTGAAAGTGCCTTAAGCAACTTGCAAGCATTCACAAGAAACACTAATGCGTTTCTATGAAAGAGAAGCACTCTGTTCCAACACTTCAATTCACTGTGCGAAGTGAAGGGTGTGTTGCTTCACTTTCTAAATGCTGTCCTTTCAGAGAAAATCACTTTCCTTTGAAAGTGCCTTAAGCTACTTACAAGCATTCACCAGAAACTCACATGCGTTTCTCTGAAAGAGATGCAGTCTGTTCCAACACTTCAATTCACTGTGCGAAGTGAATGGAGTCTCGCCTCACTTTCTAAATGCTGTCCTTTCAGAGAAAATCACTTTCCTTTGACAGCGCCTTAAGCTACTTGCAAGGATTAGGAAGAAATTCACATGCGTTTCTCTGAAAGAGAAGCAGTCTGTTCCAACACTTCAATTCACTGTGCGAAGTGAATGGATTGTTGCTTCACTTTCTAAATGCTGTCCTTTCAGAGAAAATCACTTTCCTTTGAAAGTGCCTTAAGCTACTTACAAGCATTCAACAGAAACTCACATGCATTTCTCTGAAAGAGAAGCAGTCTGTTCCAACACTTCAATTCACTGTGCGAAGTGAATGGAGTGTTGCTTCACTTTCTAAATTCTGTCCTTTCAGAGAAATTCACTTTTCTTTGAAAGTGCCTTAATCTACTTTCAAGCATTCACAAAAAACTCACATGAGTTTCTCTGAAAGAGTAGCAGTCTGTTCCAACACTTCAATTCACTGTGCGTAGTAAATGGAGTGTTACTTCACATTCTAAATGCTGTCCTTTCAGAGAAAATCACTTTCCTTTGAAAGTGCCTTAAGCTACTTACAAGCATTCACCAGAAACTCACATGCGTTTCTCTGAAAGAGAAGCAGTCTGTTCTAATACTTCAATTCACTGTGCGAAGTGAATGGAGTGTTGCTTCACTTTCTAAATGCTGTCCTTTCAGAGAAAATCACTTTCCTTTGAAAGTGCCATAAGCTACTTGCAAGCATTAGGAAGAAACTCACATGCGTTTCTCTGAAAGAGAAGCAGTCTGTTCCAACGCTTCAATTCACTGTGCAAAGTGAATGGAGTGTTGCTTCACTTTCTAAATGCTGTCCTTTCAGAGAAAATCACTTTCCTTTGAAAGTGCCTTAAGCTAATTACAAGCATTCAACAGAAACTCACATGCATTTCTCTGAAAGAGAAGCAGTCTGTTCCAACACTTCAATTCACTGTGCAAAGTGAATGGAGTGTTGCTTCACTTTCTAAATTCTGTCCTTTCAGAGAAAATCACTTTCCTTTGAAAGGGCCTTAAACTACTTTTTAGCATTCATAAAAAACTCACATGCGTTTCTCTGAAAGAGAAGCAATCTGTTCCAACACTTAAATTCACTGTGCGAAGTGAATGGAGTGTTGCTTCACTTTCTAAATGCTGTCCTTTCAGAAAAAATCACTTTCCTTTGATAGTGCCTTAAGCTACTTGCAAGCATTAGAAAGAAACTAACATGCGTTTCTCTGAAAAAGAAGCAGTCTGTTCCAACACTTCAATTCACTGTGTGAAGTGAATGGAGTGTTGCCTCACTTTCTAAATGCTGTCCTTTCAGAGAAAATCACTTTCCTTTGAAAGTGCCTTAAGCTACTTGCAAGCATTAGGAAGAAACTCACATGCGTTTCTCTGAAAGAGAAGCAGTCTGTTCCAACACTTCAATTCACTGTGCGAAATGAATGGAGTGTTGCTTCACTTTCTAAATGCTGTTCTTTCAGAGAAAATCACTTTCCTTTGAAAGTGCCTAAAGCTATTTGCAAGCATTAGGAAGAAACTCACATGCGTTTCTCTGAAAGAGAAGCAGTCTGTTCCAACACTTCAATTCACTGTGCGAAGTGGAGTGTTGCTTCACTTTCTAAATGCTGTCCTTTCAGAGAAAATCCCTTTCCTTTGAATGTGCCTTAAGCTACTTACAAGCATTCAACAGAAACTCACATGCATTTCTCTGAAAGAGAAGCAGTCTGTTCCAACACTTCAATTCACTGTGCGAAGTGAATGGAGTGTTGCTTCACTTTCTAAATGCTGTCCTTTCAGAGAAAATTACTTTCCTTTGAAAGTGCCTTAAGCAACTTGCAAGCATTCACAAGAAACACTAATGCGTTTCTATGAAAGAGAAGCACTCTGTTCCAACACTTCAATTCACTGTGCGAAGTGAATGGTGTGTTGCTTCACTTTCTAAATGCTGTCCTTTCAGAGAAAATCACTTTCCTTTGACAGCGCCTTAAGCTACTTGCAAGCATTAGGAAGAAATTCACATGCGTTTCTCTGAAAGAGAAGCAGTCTGTTTCAACACTTCAATTCACTGTGCGAAGTGAATGGATTGTTGCTTCACGTTCTAAATGCTGTCCTTTCAGAGAAAATCACTTTCCTTTGAAAGTGCCTTAAGCTACTTACAAGCATTCAACAGAAACTCACATGCATTTCTCTGAAAGAGAAGCAATCTGTTCCAACACTTCAATTCACTGTGCGAAGTGAATGGAGTGTTGCTTCACTTTCTAAATTCTGTCCTTTCAGAGAAATTCACTTTTCTTTGAAAGTGCCTTAAACTACTTTCAAGCATTCACAAAAAACTCACATGAGTTTCTCTGAAAGAGTAGCAGTCTGTTCCAACACTTCAATTCACTGTGCGAAGTAAATGGAGTCTTACTTCACATTCTAAATGCTGTCCTTTCAGAGAAAATCACTTTCCTTTGAAAGTGCCTTAAGCAACTTGCAAGCATTCACAAGAAACACTAATGCGTTTCTATGAAAGAGTAGCACTCTGTTCCAACACTTTAAATCAGCGCACGAAGGGAATGGAGTGTTGCTTCCCTTTCTAAATGCTGTCCTTTCAGAGAAAATCACTTTACTTTGAAAGTGCCTTAAGCTACTTACAAGCATTCACCAGAAACTCACATGCGTTTCTCTGAAAGAGAAGCAGTCTGTTCCAACACTTCAATTCACTGTGCGAAGTGAATGGAGTGTTGCTTCACTTTCTAAATGCTGTCCTTACAGAGAAAATCACTTTCCTTTGAAAGTGCCATAAGCTACTTGCAAGCATTAGGAAGAAACTCACATGCGTTTCTCTGAAAGAGAAGCAGTCTGTTCCAACGCTTCAATTCACTGTGCAAAGTGAATGGAGTGTTGCTTCACTTTCTAAATGCTGTCCTTTCAGAGAAAATCACTTTCCTTTGAAAGTGCCTTAAGCTAATTACAAGCATTCAACAGAAACTCACATGCATTTCTCTGAAAGAGAAGCAGTCTGTTCCAACACTTCAATTCACTGTGCAAAGTAAATGGAGTGTTGCTTCACTTTCTAAATTCTGTCCTTTCAGAGAAAATCACTTTCCTTTGAAAGGGCCTTAAACTACATTTTAGCATTCATAAAAAACTCACATGCGTTTCTCTGAAAGAGAAGCAGTCTGTTCCAACACTTCAATTCACTGTGCGAAGTGAATGGAGTGTTGCCTCACTTTCTAAATGTTGTCCTTTCAGAGAAAATCACTTTCCATTGAAAGTGCCTTAAACTACTTTCAAGCATTCACAAAAAACTCACATGCGTTTCTCTGAAAGAGAAGCAGTCTGTTCCAACACTTCAATTCACTGTGCGAAGTGAATGGAGTGTTGCTTCACTTTCTAAATGCTGTCCTTTCAGAGAAAATCCCTTTCCTTTGAATGTGCCTTAAGCTACTTACAAGCATTCAACAGAAACTCACATGCATTTCTCTGAAAGAGAAGCAGTCTGTTCCAACACTTCAATTCACTGTGCGAAGTGAATGGAGTGTTGCTTCACTCTCTAAATGCTGTCCTTTCAGAGAAAATCACTTTCCTTTGAAAGTGCCTTAAGCAACTTGCAAGCATTCACAAGAAACACTAATGCGTTTCTATGAAAGAGAAGCACTCTGTTCCAACACTTCAATTCACCCTGCGAAGTGAATGGAGTGTTGCTTCACTTTCTAAATGCTGTCCTTTCAGAGAAAATCACTTTCCTTTGAAAGTGCCTTATGCTACTTACAAGGATTCAACAGAAACTCACATGCATTTCACTGAAAGAGAAGCAGTCTGTTCCAACACTTCAATTCACTGTGCGAAGTGAATGGAGTGTTGCTTCACTTTCTAAATTCTGTCTTTTCAGAGAAAATCACTTTCCTTTGAAAGTGCCTTAAACTACTTTCAAGCATTCACAAAAAACTCACATGCGTTTCTCTGAAAGAGAAGCAGTCTGTTCCAACACTTCAATTCACTGTGCAAAGTGAATGGAGTGTTGCTTCACTTTCTAAATGCTGTCCTTTCAGAGAAAATCACTTTCCTTTGAAAGTGCCTTAAGCAACTTGCAAGCATTCACAAGAAACACTAATGCGTTTCTATGAAAGAGAAGCACTCTGTTCCAACACTTCAGTTCACCCTGCGAAGTGAATGGAGTGTTGCTTCACTTTCTAAATGCTGTCCTTTCAGAGAAAATCACTTTCCTTTGAAAGTGCCTTAAGCTACTTACAAGCATTCAACAGAAACTCACATGCATTTCTCTGAAAGAGAAGCAGTCTGTTCCAACACTTCAATTTACTGTGCGAAGTGAATGGAGTGTTGCTTCACTTTCTAAATTCTGTCCTTTCAGAGAAAATCACTTTCTTTGAAAGTGCCTTAAACTACTTTCAAGCATTCACAAAAAACTCACATGCGTTTCTCTGAAAGAGAAGCAGTCTGTTCCAACACTTCAATTCACTGTGCAAAGTGAATGGAGTGTTGCTTCACTTTCTAAATGCTGTCCTTTCAGAGAAAATTACTTTCCTTTGAAAGTGCCTTAAGCAACTTGCAAGCATTCACAAGAAACACTAATGCGTTTCTATGAAAGAGAAGCACTCTGTTCCAACACTTCAATTCACTGTGCGAAGTGAATGGTGTGTTGCTTCACTTTCTAAATGCTGTCCTTTCAGAGAAAATCACTTTCCTTTGAAAGTGCCTTAAGCTACTTACAAGCATTCACCAGAAACTCACATGCGTTTCTCTGAAAGAGATGCAGTCTGTTCCAACACTTCAATTCACTGTGCGAAGTGAATGGAGTCTTGCCTCACTTTCTAAATGCTGTCCTTTCAGAGAAAATCACTTTCCTTTGACAGCGCCTTAAGCTACTTGCAAGGATTAGGAAGAAATTCACATGCGTTTCTCTGAAAGAGAAGCAGTCTGTTCCAACACTTCAATTCACTGTGCGAAGTGAATGGATTGTTGCTTCACTTTCTAAATGCTGTCCTTTCAGAGAAAATCACTTTCCTTTGAAAGTGCCTTAAGCTACTTACAAGCAATAAACAGAAACTCACATGCATTTCTCTGAAAGAGAAGCAGTCTGTTCCAACACTTCAATTCACTGTGCGAAGTGAATGGAGTGTTGCTTCACTTTCTAAATTCTGTCCTTTCAGAGAAATTCACTTTTCTTTGAAAGTGCCTTAAACTACTTTCAAGCATTCACAAAAAACTCACATGAGTTTCTCTGAAAGAGTAGCAGTCTGTTCCAACACTTCAATTCACTGTGCGTAGTAAATGGAGTGTTACTTCACATTCTAAATGCTGTCCTTTCAGAGAAAATCACTTTCCTTTGAAAGTGCCTTAAGCTACTTACAAGCATTCACCAGAAACTCACATGCGTTTCTCTGAAAGAGAAGCAGTCTGTTCTAATACTTCAATTCACTGTGCGAAGTGAATGGAGTGTTGCTTCACTTTCTAAATGCTGTCCTTTCAGAGAAAATCACTTTCCTTTGAAAGTGCCATAAGCTACTTGCAAGCATTAGGAAGAAACTCACATGCGTTTCTCTGAAAGAGAAGCAGTCTGTTCCAACGCTTCAATTCACTGTGCAAAGTGAATGGAGTGTTGCTTCACTTTCTAAATGCTGTCCTTTCAGAGAAAATCACTTTCCTTTGAAAGTGCCTTAAGCTAATTACAAGCATTCAACAGAAACTCACATGCATTTCTCTGAAAGAGAAGCAGTCTGTTCCAACACTTCAATTCACTGTGCAAAGTGAATGGAGTGTTGCTTCACTTTCTAAATTCTGTCCTTTCAGAGAAAATCACTTTCCTTTGAAAGGGCCTTAAACTACTTTTTAGCATTCATAAAAAACTCACATGCGTTTCTCTGAAAGAGAAGCAATCTGTTCCAACACTTAAATTCACTGTGCGAAGTGAATGGAGTGTTGCTTCACTTTCTAAATGCTGTCCTTTCAGAAAAAATCACTTTCCTTTGATAGTGCCTTAAGCTACTTGCAAGCATTAGAAAGAAACTAACATGCGTTTCTCTGAAAAAGAAGCAGTCTGTTCCAACACTTCAATTCACTGTGTGAAGTGAATGGAGTGTTGCCTCACTTTCTAAATGCTGTCCTTTCAGAGAAAATCACTTTCCTTTGAAAGTGCCTTAAGCTACTTGCAAGCATTAGGAAGAAACTCACATGCGTTTCTCTGAAAGAGAAGCAGTCTGTTCCAACACTTCAATTCACTGTGCGAAATGAATGGAGTGTTGCTTCACTTTCTAAATGCTGTTCTTTCAGAGAAAATCACTTTCCTTTGAAAGTGCCTTAAGCTATTTGCAAGCATTAGGAAGAAACTCACATGCGTTTCTCTGAAAGAGAAGCAGTCTGTTCCAACACTTCAATTCACTGTGCGAAGTGGAGTGTTGCTTCACTTTCTAAATGCTGTCCTTTCAGAGAAAATCCCTTTCCTTTGAATGTGCCTTAAGCTACTTACAAGCATTCAACAGAAACTCACATGCATTTCTCTGAAAGAGAAGCAGTCTGTTCCAACACTTCAATTCACTGTGCGAAGTGAATGGAGTGTTGCTTCACTTTCTAAATGCTGTCCTTTCAGAGAAAATTACTTTCCTTTGAAAGTGCCTTAAGCAACTTGCAAGCATTCACAAGAAACACTAATGCGTTTCTATGAAAGAGAAGCACTCTGTTCCAACACTTCAATTCACTGTGCGAAGTGAATGGTGTGTTGCTTCACTTTCTAAATGCTGTCCTTTCAGAGAAAATCACTTTCCTTTGACAGCGCCTTAAGCTACTTGCAAGCATTAGGAAGAAATTCACATGCGTTTCTCTGAAAGAGAAGCAGTCTGTTTCAACACTTCAATTCACTGTGCGAAGTGAATGGATTGTTGCTTCACGTTCTAAATGCTGTCCTTTCAGAGAAAATCACTTTCCTTTGAAAGTGCCTTAAGCTACTTACAAGCATTCAACAGAAACTCACATGCATTTCTCTGAAAGAGAAGCAATCTGTTCCAACACTTCAATTCACTGTGCGAAGTGAATGGAGTGTTGCTTCACTTTCTAAATTCTGTCCTTTCAGAGAAATTCACTTTTCTTTGAAAGTGCCTTAAACTACTTTCAAGCATTCACAAAAAACTCACATGAGTTTCTCTGAAAGAGTAGCAGTCTGTTCCAACACTTCAATTCACTGTGCGAAGTAAATGGAGTCTTACTTCACATTCTAAATGCTGTCCTTTCAGAGAAAATCACTTTCCTTTGAAAGTGCCTTAAGCAACTTGCAAGCATTCACAAGAAACACTAATGCGTTTCTATGAAAGAGTAGCACTCTGTTCCAACACTTTAAATCAGCGCACGAAGGGAATGGAGTGTTGCTTCCCTTTCTAAATGCTGTCCTTTCAGAGAAAATCACTTTACTTTGAAAGTGCCTTAAGCTACTTACAAGCATTCACCAGAAACTCACATGCGTTTCTCTGAAAGAGAAGCATTCTGTTCCAACACTTCAATTCACTGTGCGAAGTGAATGGAGTGTTGCTTCACTTTCTAAATGCTGTCCTTTCAGAGAAAATCACTTTCCTTTGAAAGTGCCATAAGCTACTTGCAAGCATTAGGAAGAAACTCACATGCGTTTCTCTGAAAGAGAAGCAGTCTGTTCCAACGCTTCAATTCACTGTGCAAAGTGAATGGAGTGTTGCTTCACTTTCTAAATGCTGTCCTTTCAGAGAAAATCACTTTCCTTTGAAAGTGCCTTAAGCTAATTACAAGCATTCAACAGAAACTCACATGCATTTCTCTGAAAGAGAAGCAGTCTGTTCCAACACTTCAATTCACTGTGCAAAGTAAATGGAGTGTTGCTTCACTTTCTAAATTCTGTCCTTTCAGAGAAAATCACTTTCCTTTGAAAGGGCCTTAAACTACATTTTAGCATTCATAAAAAACTCACATGCGTTTCTCTGAAAGAGAAGCAATCTGTTCCAACACTTAAATTCACTGTGCGAAGTGAATGGAGTGTTGCTTCACTTTCTAAATGCTGTCCTTTCAGAAAAAATCACTTTCCTTTGATAGTGCCTTAAGCTACTTGCAAGCATTAGAAAGAAACTCACATGCGTTTCTCTGAAAAAGAAGCAGTCTGTTCCAACACTTCAATTCACTGTGTGAAGTGAATGGAGTGTTGCCTCACTTTCTAAATGCTGTCCTTTCAGAGAAAATCACTTTCCTTTGAAAGTGCCTTAAGCAAATTGCAAGCATTCACAAGAAACAGTAATGCGTTTATATGAAAGAGAAGCACTCTGTTCCAACACTTCAATTCACTGTGCGAAGTGAATGGAGTGTTGCTTCACTTTCTAAATGCTGTCCTTTCAGAGAAAATCACTTTCCTTTGAAAGTGCCATAAGCTACTTGCAAGCATTAGGAAGAAACTCACATGCGTTTCTCTGAAAGAGAAGCAGTCTGTTCCAACACTTCAATTCACTGTGCGAAGTGAATGGAGTGTTGCTTCACTTTCTAAATGCTGTTCTTTCAGAGAAAATCACTTTCCTTTGAAAGTGCCTTAAGCTATTTGCAAGCATTAGGAAGAAACTCACATGCGTTTCTCTGAAAGAGAAGGAGTCTGTTCCAACATTTCAATTCACTGTGCGAAGTGAATGGAGTGTTGCTTCACTTTCTAAATGCTGTCCTTTCAGAGAAAATCACTTTCCTTTGAAAGTGCCTTAAGCTACTTGCAAGCATTAGGAAGAAACTCACATGCGTTTCTCTGAAGGAGAAGCAGTCTGTTCCAACACTTCAATTCACTGTGCGAAGTGAATGGAGTGTTGCCTCACTTTCTAAATGTTTTCCTTTCAGAGAAAATCACTTTCCATTGAAAGTGCCTTAAACTACTTTCAAGCATTCACAAAAAACTCACATGCGTTTCTCTGAAAGAGAAGCAGTCTGTTCCAACACTTCAATTCACTGTGCGAAGTGAATGGAGTGTTGCTTCACTTTCTAAATGCTGTCCTTTCAGAGAAAATCCCTTTCCTTTGAATGTGCCTTAAGCTACTTACAAGCATTCAACAGAAACTCACATGCATTTCTCTGAAAGAGAAGCAGTCTGTTCCAACACTTCAATTCACTGTGCGAAGTGAATGGAGTGTTGCTTCACTTTCTAAATGCTGTCCTTTCAGAGAAAATCACTTTCCTTTGAAAGTGCCTTAAGCAACTTGCAAGCATTCACAAGAAACACTAATGCGTTTCTATGAAAGAGAAGCACTCTGTTCCAACACTTCAATTCACCCTGCGAAGTGAATGGAGTGTTGCTTCACTTTCTAAATGCTGTCCTTTCAGAGAAAATCACTTTCCTTTGAAAGTGCCTTATGCTACTTACAAGGATTCAACAGAAACTCACATGCATTTCACTGAAAGAGAAGCAGTCTGTTCCAACACTTCAATTCACTGTGCGAAGTGAATGGAGTGTTGCTTCACTTTCTAAATGCTGTCCTTTCAGAGAAAATCACTTTCCTTTGAAAGTGCCATAAGCTACTTGCAAGCATTAGGAAGAAACTCACATGCGTTTCCCTGAAAGAGAAGCAGTCTGTTCCAACGCTTCAATTCACTGTGCAAAGTGAATGGAGTGTTGCTTCACTTTCTAAATGCTGTCCTTTCAGAGAAAATCACTTTCCTTTGAAAGTGCCTTAAGCTAATTACAAGCATTCAACAGAAACTCACATGCATTTCTCTGAAAGAGAAGCAGTCTGTTCCAACGCTTCAATTCACTGTGCAAAGTGAATGGAGTGTTGCCTCACTATCTAAATGCTGTCCTTTCAGAGAAAATCACTTTCCTTTGAAAGTGCCTTAAGCTACTTGCAAGCATTAGGAAGAAACTCACATGCGTTTCTCTGAAAGAGAAGCAGTCTGTTCCAACACTTCAATTCACTGTGTGAAGTGAATGGAGTGTTGCCTCACTATCTAAATGCTGTCCTTTCAGAGAAAATCACTTTCCTTTGAAAGTGCCTTAAGCTACTTGCAAGCATTAGGAAGAAACTCACATGCGTTTCTCTGAAAGAGAAGCAGTCTGTTCCAACACTTCAATTCACTGTGCGAAATGAATGGAGTGTTGCTTCACTTTCTAAATGCTGTTCTTTCAGAGAAAATCACTTTCCTTTGAAAGTGCCTTAAGCTATTTGCAAGCATTAGGAAGAAACTCACATGCGTTTCTCTGAAAGAGAAGCAGTCTGTTCCAACACTTCAATTCACTGTGCGAAGAGAATGGAGTGTTGCCTCACTTTCTAAATGTTGTCCTTTCAGAGAAAATCACTTTCCATTGAAAGTGCCTTAAACTACTTTGAAGCATTCACAAAAAACTCACATGCGTTTCTCTGAAAGAGAAGCAGTCTGTTCCAACACTTCAATTCACTGTGCGAAGTGGAGTGTTGCTTCACTTTCTAAATGCTGTCCTTTCAGAGAAAATCCCTTTCCTTTGAATGTGCCTTAAGCTACTTACAAGCATTCAACAGAAACTCACATGCATTTCTCTGAAAGAGAAGCAGTCTGTTCCAACACTTCAATTCACTGTGCGAAGTGAATGGAGTGTTGCTTCACTTTCTAAATGCTGTCCTTTCAGAGAAAATTACTTTCCTTTGAAAGTGCCTTAAGCAACTTGCAAGCATTCACAAGAAACACTAATGCGTTTCTATGAAAGAGAAGCACTCTGTTCCAACACTTCAATTCACTGTGCGAAGTGAATGGTGTGTTGCTTCACTTTCTAAATGCTGTCCTTTCAGAGAAAATCACTTTCCTTTGACAGCGCCTTAAGCTACTTGCAAGCATTAGGAAGAAATTCACATGCGTTTCTCTGAAAGAGAAGCAGTCTGTTCCAACACTTCAATTCACTGTGCGAAGTGAATGGATTGTTGCTTCACGTTCTAAATGCTGTCCTTTCAAGAAAATCACTTTCCTTTGAAAGTGCCTTAAGCTACTTACAAGCATTCAACAGAAACTCACATGCATTTCTCTGAAAGAGAAGCAATCTGTTCCAACACTTCAATTCACTGTGCGTAGTGAATGGAGTGTTGCTTCACTTTCTAAATTCTGTCCTTTCAGAGAAATTCACTTTTCTTTGAAAGTGCCTTAAACTACTTTCAAGCATTCACAAAAAACTCACATGAGTTTCTCTGAAAGAGTAGCAGTCTGTTCCAACACTTCAATTCACTGTGCGAAGTAAATGGAGTGTTACTTCACATTCTAAATGCTGTCCTTTCAGAGAAAATCACTTTCCTTTGAAAGTGCCTTAAGCAACTTGCAAGCATTCACAAGAAACACTAATGCGTTTCTATGAAAGAGTAGCACTCTGTTCCAACACTTCAAATCAGCGCACGAAGGGAATGAAGTGTTGCTTCCCTTTCTAAATGCTGTCCTTTCAGAGAAAATCACTTTACTTTGAAAGTGCCTTAAGCTACTTACAAGCATTCACCAGAAACTCACATGCGTTTCTCTGAAAGAGAAGCAGTCTGTTCCAATACTTCAATTCACTGTGCGAAGTGAATGGAGTGTTGCTTCACTTTCTAAATGCTGTCCTTTCAGAGAAAATCACTTTCCTTTGAAAGTGCCATAAGCTACTTGCAAGCATTAGGAAGAAACTCACATGCGTTTCTCTGAAAGAGAAGCAGTCTGTTCCAACGCTTCAATTCACTGTGCAAAGTGAATGGAGTGTTGCTTCACTTTCTAAATGCTGTCCTTTCAGAGAAAATCACTTTCCTTTGAAAGTGCCTTAAGCTAATTACAAGCATTCAACAGAAACTCACATGCATTTCTCTGAAAGAGAAGCAATCTGTTCCAACACTTAAATTCACTGTGCGAAGTGAATGGAGTGTTGCTTCACTTTCTAAATGCTGTCCTTTCAGAAAAAATCACTTTCCTTTGATAGTGCCTTAAGCTACTTGCAAGCATTAGAAAGAAACTCACATGCGTTTCTCTGAAAAAGAAGCAGTCTGTTCCAACACTTCAATTCACTGTGCGAAGTGAATGGAGTGTTGCCTCACTTTCTAAATGCTGTCCTTTCAGAGAAAATCACTTTCCTTTGAAAGTGCCTTAAGCAAATTGCAAGCATTCACAAGAAACAGTAATGCGTTTATATGAAAGAGAAGCACTCTGTACCAACACTTCAATTCACTGTGCGAAGTGAATGGAGTGTTGCTTCACTTTCTAAATGCTGTCCTTTCAGAGAAAATCACTTTCCTTTGAAAGTGCCATAAGCTACTTGCAAGCATTAGGAAGAAACTCACATGCGTTTCTCTGAAAGAGAAGCAGTCTGTTCCAACACTTCAATTCACTGTGCGAAGTGAATGGAGTGTTGCTTCACTTTCTAAATGCTGTTCTTTCAGAGAAAATCACTTTCCTTTGAAAGTGCCTTAAGCTATTTGCAAGCATTAGGAAGAAACTCACATACGTTTCTCTGAAAGAGAGCAGTCTGTTCCAACATTTCAATTCACTGTGCGAAGTGAATGGAGTGTTGCTTCACTTTCTAAATGCTGTCCTTTCAGAGAAAATCACTTTCCTTTGAAAGTGCCTTAAGCTACTTGCAAGCATTAGGAAGAAACTCACATGCGTTTCTCTGAAGGAGAAGCAGTCTGTTCCAACACTTCAATTCACTGTGCGAAGTGAATGGAGTGTTGCCTCACTTTCTAAATGTTGTCCTTTCAGAGAAAATCACTTTCCATTGAAAGTGCCTTAAACTACTTTCAAGCATTCACAAAAAACTCACATGCGTTTCTCTGAAAGAGAAGCAGTCTGTTCCAACACTTCAATTCACTGTGCGAAGTGAATGGAGTGTTGCTTCACTTTCTAAATGCTGTCCTTTCAGAGAAAATCCCTTTCCTTTGAATGTGCCTTAAGCTACTTACAAGCATTCAACAGAAACTCACATGCATTTCTCTGAAAGAGAAGCAGTCTGTTCCAACACTTCAATTCACTGTGCGAAGTGAATGGAGTGTTGCTTCACTTTCTAAATGCTGTCCTTTCAGAGAAAATCACTTTCCTTTGAAAGTGCCTTAAGCAACTTGCAAGCATTCACAAGAAACACTAATGCGTTTCTATGAAAGAGAAGCACTCTGTTCCAACACTTCAATTCACCCTGCGAAGTGAATGGAGTGTTGCTTCACTTTCTAAATGCTGTCCTTTCAGAGAAAATCACTTTCCTTTGAAAGTGCCTTATGCTACTTACAAGGATTCAACAGAAACTCACATGCATTTCACTGAAAGAGAAGCAGTCTGTTCCAACACTTCAATTCACTGTGCGAAGTGAATGGAGTGTTGCTTCACTTTCTAAATTCTGTCTTTTCAGAGAAAATCACTTTCCTTTGAAAGTGCCTTAAACTACTTTCAAGCATTCACAAAAAACTCACATGCGTTTCTCTGAAAGAGAAGCAGTCTGTTCCAACACTTCAATTCACTGTGCAAAGTGAATGGAGTGTTGCTTCACTTTCTAAATGCTGTCCTTTCAGAGAAAATCACTTTCCTTTGAAAGTGCCTTTATCAACTTGCAAGCATTCACAAGAAACACTAATGCGTTTCTATGAAAGAGAAGCACTCTGTTCCAACACTTCAATTCACCCTGCGAAGTGAATGGAGTGTTGCTTCACTTTCTAAATGCTGTCCTTTCAGAGAAAATCACTTTCCTTTGAAAGTGCCTTAAGCTACTTACAAGCATTCAACAGAAACTCACATGCATTTCTCTGAAAGAGAAGCAGTCGGTTACAACACTTCAATTTACTGTGCGAAGTGAATGGAGTGTTGCTTCACTTTCTAAATTCTGTCCTTTCAGAGAAAATCACTTTCTTTGAAAGTGCCTTAAACTACTTTCAAGCATTCACAAAAAACTCACATGCGTTTCTCTGAAAGAGAAGCAGTCTGTTCCAACACTTCAATTCACTGTGCAAAGTGAATGGAGTGTTGCTTCACTTTCTAAATGCTGTCCTTTCAGAGAAAATTACTTTCCTTTGAAAGTGCCTTAAGCAACTTGCAAGCATTCACAAGAAACACTAATGCGTTTCTATGAAAGAGAAGCACTCTGTTCCAACACTTCAATTCACTGTGCGAAGTGAATGGTGTGTTGCTTCACTTTCTAAATGCTGTCCTTTCAGAAAAAATCACTTTCCTTTGAAAGTGCCTTAAGCTACTTACAAGCATTCACCAGAAACTCACATGCGTTTCTCTGAAAGAGATGCAGTCTGTTCCAACACTTCAATTCACTGTGCGAAGTGAATGGAGTCTCGCCTCACTTTCTAAATGCTGTCCTTTCAGAGAAAATCACTTTCCTTTGACAGCGCCTTAAGCTACTTGCAAGGATTAGGAAGAAATTCACATGCGTTTCTCTGAAAGAGAAGCAGTCTGTTCCAACACTTCAATTCACTGTGCGAAGTGAATGGAGTGTTGCTTCACTTTCTAAATTCTGTCCTTTCAGAGAAATTCACTTTTCTTTGAAAGTGCCTTAAACTACTTTCAAGCATTCACAAAAAACTCACATGAGTTTCTCTGAAAGAGTAGCAGTCTGTTCCAACACTTCAATTCACTGTGCGTAGTAAATGGAGTGTTACTTCACATTCTAAATGCTGTCCTTTCAGAGAAAATCACTTTCCTTTGAAAGTGCCTTAAGCTACTTACAAGCATTCACCAGAAACTCACATGCGTTTCTCTGAAAGAGAAGCAGTCTGTTCTAATACTTCAATTCACTGTGCGAAGTGAATGGAGTGTTGCTTCACTTTCTAAATGCTGTCCTTTCAGAGAAAATCACTTTCCTTTGAAAGTGCCATAAGCTACTTGCAAGCATTAGGAAGAAACTCACATGCGTTTCTCTGAAAGAGAAGCAGTCTGTTCCAACGCTTCAATTCACTGTGCAAAGTGAATGGAGTGTTGCTTCACTTTCTAAATGCTGTCCTTTCAGAGAAAATCACTTTCCTTTGAAAGTGCCTTAAGCTAATTACAAGCATTCAACAGAAACTCACATGCATTTCTCTGAAAGAGAAGCAGTCTGTTCCAACACTTCAATTCACTGTGCAAAGTGAATGGAGTGTTGCTTCACTTTCTAAATTCTGTCCTTTCAGATAAAATCACTTTCCTTTGAAAGGGCCTTAAACTACTTTTTAGCATTCATAAAAAACTCACATGCGTTTCTCTGAAAGAGAAGCAATCTGTTCCAACACTTAAATTCACTGTGCGAAGTGAATGGAGTGTTGCTTCACTTTCTAAATGCTGTCCTTTCAGAAAAAATCACTTTCCTTTGATAGTGCCTTAAGCTACTTGCAAGCATTAGAAAGAAACTAACATGCGTTTCTCTGAAAAAGAAGCAGTCTGTTCCAACACTTCAATTCACTGTGTGAAGTGAATGGAGTGTTGCCTCACTTTCTAAATGCTGTCCTTTCAGAGAAAATCACTTTCCTTTGAAAGTGCCTTAAGCTACTTGCAAGCATTAGGAAGAAACTCACATGCGTTTCTCTGAAAGAGAAGCAGTCTGTTCCAACACTTCAATTCACTGTGCGAAATGAATGGAGTGTTGCTTCACTTTCTAAATGCTGTTCTTTCAGAGAAAATCACTTTCCTTTGAAAGTGCCTTGAGCTATTTGCAAGCATTAGGAAGAAACTCACATGCGTTTCTCTGAAAGAGAAGCAGTCTGTTCCAACATTTCAATTCACTGTGCGAAGTGAATGAAGTGTTGCTTCACTTTCTAAATGCTGTCCTTTCAGAGAAAATCACTTTCCTTTGAAAGTGCCTTAAGCTACTTGCAAGCATTAGGAAGAAACTCACATGCGTTTCTCTGAAGGAGAAGCAGTCTGTTCCAACACTTCAATTCACTGTGCGAAGTGAATGGAGTGTTGCCTCACTTTCTAAATGTTGTCCTTTCAGAGAAAATCACTTTCCATTGAAAGTGCCTTAAACTACTTTCAAGCATTCACAAAAAACTCACATGCGTTTCTCTGAAAGAAAAGCAGTCTGTTCCAACACTTCAATTCACTGTGCGAAGTGGAGTGTTGCTTCACTTTCTAAATGCTGTCCTTTCAGAGAAAATCCCTTTCCTTTGAATGTGCCTTAAGCTACTTACAAGCATTCAACAGAAACTCACATGCATTTCTCTGAAAGAGAAGCAGTCTGTTCCAACACTTCAATTCACTGTGTGAAGTGAATGGAGTGTTGCTTCACTTTCTAAATGCTGTCCTTTCAGAGAAAATTACTTTCCTTTGAAAGTGCCTTAAGCAACTTGCAAGCATTCACAAGAAACACTAATGCGTTTCTATGAAAGAGAAGCACTCTGTTCCAACACTTCAATTCACTGTGTGAAGTGAATGGTGTGTTGCTTCACTTTCTAAATGCTGTCCTTTCAGAGAAAATCACTTTCCTTTGACAGCGCCTTAAGCTACTTGCAAGCATTAGGAAGAAATTCACATGCGTTTCTCTGAAAGAGAAGCAGTCTGTTCCAACACTTCAATTCACTGTGCGAAGTGAATGGATTGTTGCTTCACGTTCTAAATGCTGTCCTTTCAGAGAAAATCACTTTCCTTTGAAAGTGCCTTAAGCTACTTACAAGCATTCAACAGAAACTCACATGCATTTCTCTGAAAGAGAAGCAATCTGTTCCAACACTTCAATTCACTGTGCGAAGTGAATGGAGTGTTGCTTCACTTTCTAAATTCTGTCCTTTCAGAGAAATTCACTTTTCTTCGAAAGTGCCTTAAACTACTTTCAAGCATTCACAAAAAACTCACATGAGTTTCTCTGAAAGAGTAGCAGTCTGTTCCAACACTTCAATTCACTGTGCGAAGTAAATGGAGTCTTACTTCACATTCTAAATGCTGTCCTTTCAGAGAAAATCACTTTCCTTTGAAAGTGCCTTAAGCAACTTGCAAGCATTCACAAGAAACACTAATGCGTTTCTATGAAAGAGTAGCACTCTGTTCCAACACTTTAAATCAGCGCACGAAGGGAATGGAGTGTTGCTTCCCTTTCTAAATGCTGTCCTTTCAGAGAAAATCACTTTACTTTGAAAGTGCCTTAAGCTACTTACAAGCATTCACCAGAAACTCACATGCGTTTCTCTGAAAGAGAAGCAGTCTGTTCCAACACTTCAATTCACTGTGCGAAGTGAATGGAGTGTTGCTTCACTTTCTAAATGCTGTCCTTTCAGAGAAAATCACTTTCCTTTGAAAGTGCCATAAGCTACTTGCAAGCATTAGGAAGAAACTCACATGCGTTTCTCTGAAAGAGAAGCAGTCTGTTCCAACGCTTCAATTCACTGTGCAAAGTGAATGGAGTGTTGCTTCACTTTCTAAATGCTGTCCTTTCAGAGAAAATCACTTTCCTTTGAAAGTGCCTTAAGCTAATTACAAGCATTCAACAGAAACTCACATGCATTTCTCTGAAAGAGAAGCAGTCTGTTCCAACACTTCAATTCACTGTGCAAAGTGAATGGAGTGTTGCTTCACTTTCTAAATTCTGTCCTTTCAGAGAAAATCACTTTCCTTTGAAAGGGCCTTAAACTACATTTTAGCATTCATAAAAAACTCACATGCGTTTCTCTGAAAGAGAAGCAATCTGTTCCAACACTTAAATTCACTGTGCGAAGTGAATGGAGTGTTGCTTCACTTTCTAAATGCTGTCCTTTCAGAAAAAATCACTTTCCTTTGATAGTGCCTTAAGCTACTTGCAAGCATTAGAAAGAAACTAACATGCGTTTCTCTGAAAAAGAAGCAGTCTGTTCCAACACTTCAATTCACTGTGTGAAGTGAATGGAGTGTTGCCTCACTATCTAAATGCTGTCCTTTCAGAGAAAATCACTTTCCTTTGAAAGTGCCTTAAGCTACTTGCAAGCATTAGGAAGAAACTCACATGCGTTTCTCTGAAAGAGAAGCAGTCTGTTCCAACACTTCAATTCACTGTGCGAAATGAATGGAGTGTTGCTTCACTTTCTAAATGCTGTTCTTTCAGAGAAAATCACTTTCCTTTGAAAGTGCCTTAAGCTATTTGCAAGCATTAGGAAGAAACTCACATGCGTTTCTCTGAAAGAGAAGCAGTCTGTTCCAACATTTCAATTCACTGTGCGAAGTGAATGAAGTGTTGCTTCACTTTCTAAATGCTGTCCTTTCAGAGAAACTCACTTTCCTTTGAAAGTGCCTTAAGCTACTTGCAAGCATTAGGAAGAAACTCACATGCGTTTCTCTGAAGGAGAAGCAGTCTGTTCCAACACTTCAATTCACTGTGCGAAGAGAATGGAGTGTTGCCTCACTTTCTAAATGTTGTCCTTTCAGAGAAAATCACTTTCCATTGAAAGTGCCTTAAACTACTTTCAAGCATTCACAAAAAACTCACATCCGTTTCTCTGAAAGAGAAGCAGTCTGTTCCAACACTTCAATTCACTGTGCGAAGTGGAGTGTTGCTTCACTTTCTAAATGCTGTCCTTTCAGAGAAAATCCCTTTCCTTTGAATGTGCCTTAAGCTACTTACAAGCATTCAACAGAAACTCACATGCATTTCTCTGAAAGAGAAGCAGTCTGTTCCAACACTTCAATTCACTGTGCGAAGTGAATGGAGTGTTGCTTCACTTTCTAAATGCTGTTCTTTCAGAGAAAATTACTTTCCTTTGAAAGTGCCTTAAGCAACTTGCAAGCATTCACAAGAAACACTAATGCGTTTCTATGAAAGAGATGCACTCTGTTCCAACACTTCAATTCACTGTGCGAAGTGAATGGTGTGTTGCTTCACTTTCTAAATTCTGTCCTTTCAGAGAAATTCACTTTTCTTTGAAAGTGCCTTAAACTACTTTCAAGCATTCACAAAAAACTCACATGAGTTTCTCTGAAAGAGTAGCAGTCTGTTCCAACACTTCAATTCACTGTGCGAAGTAAATGGAGTGTTACTTCACATTCTAAATGCTGTCCTTTCAGAGAAAATCACTTTCCTTTGAAAGTGCCTTAAGCAACTTGCAAGCATTCACAAGAAACACTAATGCGTTTCTATGAAAGAGTAGCACTCTGTTCCAACACTTCAAATCAGCGCACGAAGGGAATGAAGTGTTGCTTCCCTTTCTAAATGCTGTCCTTTCAGAGAAAATCACTTTACTTTGAAAGTGCCTTAAGCTACTTACAAGCATTCACCAGAAACTCACATGCGTTTCTCTGAAAGAGAAGCAGTCTGTTCCAATACTTCAATTCACTGTGCGAAGTGAATGGAGTGTTGCTTCACTTTATAAATGCTGTCCTTTCAGAGAAAATCACTTTCCTTTGAAAGTGCCATAAGCTACTTGCAAGCATTAGGAAGAAACTCACATGCGTTTCTCTGAAAGAGAAGCAGTCTTTTCCAACGCTTCAATTCACTGTGCAAAGTGAATGGAGTGTTGCTTCACTTTCTAAATGCTGTCCTTTCAGAGAAAATCACTTTCCTTTGAAAGTGCCTTAAGCTAATTACAAGCATTCAACAGAAACTCACATGCATTTCTCTGAAAGAGAAGCAATCTGTTCCTACACTTAAATTCACTGTGCGAAGTGAATGGAGTGTTGCTTCACTTTCTAAATGCTGTCCTTTCAGAAAAAATCACTTTCCTTTGATAGTGCCTTAAGCTACTTGCAAGCATTAGAAAGAAACTCACATGCGTTTCTCTGAAAAAGAAGCAGTCTGTTCCAACACTTCAATTCACTGTGTGAAGTGAATGGAGTGTTGCCTCACTTTCTAAATGCTGTCCTTTCAGAGAAAATCACTTTCCTTTGAAAGTGCCTTAAGCAAATTGCAAGCATTCACAAGAAACAGTAATGCGTTTATATGAAAGAGAAGCACTCTGTTCCAACACTTCAATTCACTGTGCGAAGTGAATGGAGTGTTGCTTCACTTTCTAAATGCTGTCCTTTCAGAGAAAATCACTTTCCTTTGAAAGTGCCATAAGCTACTTGCAAGCATTAGGAAGAAACTCACATGCGTTTCTCTGAAAGAGAAGCAGTCTGTTCCAACACTTCAATTCACTGTGCGAAGTGAATGGAGTGTTGCTTCACTTTCTAAATGCTGTTCTTTCAGAGAAAATCACTTTCCTTTGAAAGTGCCTTAAGCTATTTGCAACCATTAGGAAGAAACTCACATGCGTTTCTCTGAAAGAGAAGCAGTCTGTTCCAACATTTCAATTCACTGTGCGAAGTGAATGGAGTGTTGCTTCACTTTCTAAATGCTGTCCTTTCAGAGAAAATCACTTTCCTTTGAAAGTGCCTTAAGCTACTTGCAAGCATTAGGAAGAAACTCACATGCGTTTCTCTGAAGGAGAAGCAGTCTGTTCCAACACTTCAATTCACTGTGCGAAGTGAATGGAGTGTTGCCTCACTTTCTAAATGTTGTCCTTTCAGAGAAAATCACTTTCCATTGAAAGTGCCTTAAACTACTTTCAAGCATTCACAAAAAACTCACATGCGTTTCTCTGAAAGAGAAGCAGTCTGTTCCAACACTTCAATTCACTGTGCGAAGTGAATGGAGTGTTGCTTCACTTTCTAAATGCTGTCCTTTCAGAGGAAATCCCTTTCCTTTGAATGTGCCTTAAGCTACTTACAAGCATTCAACAGAAACTCACATGCATTTCTCTGAAAGAGAAGCAGTCTGTTCCAACACTTCAATTCACTGTGCGAAGTGAATGGAGTGTTGCTTCACTTTCTAAATGCTGTCCTTTCAGAGAAAATCACTTTCCTTTGAAAGTGCCTTAAGCAACTTGCAAGCATTCACAAGAAATACTAATGCGTTTCTATGAAAGAGAAGCACTCTGTTCCAACACTTCAATTCACCCTGCGAAGTGAATGGAGTGTTGCTTCACTTTCTAAATGCTGTCCTTTCAGAGAAAATCACTTTCCTTTGAAAGTGCCTTATGCTACTTACAAGGATTCAACAGAAACTCACATGCATTTCACTGAAAGAGAAGCAGTCTGTTCCAACACTTCAATTCACTGTGCGAAGTGAATGGAGTGTTGCTTCACTTTCTAAATTCTGTCTTTTCAGTGAATTGAAGTGTTGGAACAGACTGCTTCTATTTCAGAGAAACGCATTTGTGTTTCCTGTGAATGCTTGTAAGTAGCTTAAGGCACTTTCAAAGGAAAGTGATTTTCTCTGAAAGGACAGCATTCAGAAAGTGAAGCAACACTCCATTCCCTTCGTGCAGTGAATTGAAGTGTTGGAACAGAGTGCTTCTCTTTCATAGAAACGCATTAGTGTTTCTTGTGAATGCTTGCAAGTTGCTTAAGGCACTTTCAAAGGAAAGTGATTTTCTCTGAAAGGACAGTATTTAGAAAGTGAAGCAACACTCCATTCCCTTCGCACAATTAACTGAAGTGTTGGAACAGACTGCTTCTCTTTCAGAGAAATGCATGTGAGTTTCTGTTGAATGCTTGTAAGTAGCTTAAGGCTCTTTCGAAGGAAAGTGATTTTCTCTGAAAGGACAGCATTTAGAAAGTAAAGCAACACTCCATTCCCATCGCGCAATGAATTGAAGTGTTGGAACCGACTGCTGATCTTTCATAGAAACGCATTAGTGTTTCTTGTGAATGCTTGAAAGTAGCTTAAGGCACTTGCAAAGGAAAGTGATTTTCTCTGAAAGGACAGCATTTAGAAAGTGAAGCAACACTCCATTCACTTCGCACAGGGAATTGAAGTGTTGGAACAGATTGCTTCTCTCAGAGAAATGCATGTGAGTTTCTGTTGAATGCTTGCAAGTAGCTTAAGGCACATTCAAAGGAAAGTGATTTTCTCTGAAAGGACAGCATTTAGAAAGTGAAGCAACACTCCATTCACTTCGCACAGTGAATTGAAGTGTTGGAACAGACTGCTTCTCTTTCAGAGAAACGCATGTGAGTTTCTTCCTAATGCTTGCAAGTAGCTTAAGGCACTTTCAAAGGAAAGTGATTTTCTCTGAAAGGACAGCATTTAGAAAGTGAAGCAACACTCCATTCACTTAGCACAGTGAATTGAAGTGTTGGAACGGACTGCATCTCTTTCAGAGAAACGCATGTGAGTTTCTTCCTAATGCTTGCAAGTAGCTTAAGGCACTTTCAAAGGAAAGTGATTTTCTCTGAAAGAACAGCATTTATAAAGTGAAGCAAAACTCCATTCACTTCGCACAGTGAATTGAAGTGTTGGAACAGACTGCTTCTCTTTCAGAGAAACGCATGTGAGTTTCTGTTAAATGCTTGTAATTAGCTTAAGGCACTTTCAAAGGAAAGTGATTTTCTCTGAAAGGACAGCATTTAGAAAGTGAGGCAACACTCTATTCACTTCCACAGTGAATTGAAGTGTTGGAACAGACTGCTTCTCTTTCAGAGAAACGCATGTGTGTTTCTTCCTAATGCTTGCAAGTAGCTTAAGGCACTATCAAAGGAAAGTGATTTTCTCTGAAAGGACAGCATTTAGAAAGTGAAGCAACACTCCATTCACTTCGCACAGTGAATTGAAGTGATGGAACAGATTGCTTCTCTTTCAGAGAAACGCATGTGAGTTTTTTATGAATGCTTGAAAGTAGTTTAAGACACTTTCAAAGGAAAGTGATTTTCTCTGAAAGGACAGAATTTAGAAAGTGAAGCAACACTCCATTCACTTCGCACAGTGAATTGAAGTGTTGGAACAGACTGCTTCTCTTTCAGAGAAATGCATGTGAGTTTCTGTTGAATGCTTGTAATTAGCTTAAGGCACTTTCAAAGGAAAGTGATTTTCTCTGAAAGGACAGCATTTCGAAAGTGAGGCAACACTCCATTCACTTTGCACAGTGAATTGAAGTGTTGGAACAGATTGCTTCTCTTTCAGAGAAACACATGTGAGTTTCTGGTGAATGCTTGTAAGTAGCTTAAGGCAATTTCAAAGGAACGTGATTTTCTCTGAAAGGACAGCATTTAGAAAGTGAAGCAACACTCCATTCAATTCGCACAGTGAATTGAAGTGTTGGAAGAGAAGGCTTCTCTTTCAGAGAAATGCATGTGAATTTCTTGTGAATGCTTGAAAGTTGCTTAAGGCACTTTCAAACAAAAGTGATTTTCTCTGAAAGGACAGGATTTAGAAAGTGAAGCAACACTCCATTCACTTCGCACAGTGAATTGAAGTGTTGGAACAGACTGCTTCTCTTTCAGAGAAACGCATGTGAGTTTCTGGTGAATGCTTGTAAGTAGCTTAAGGCACTTTCAAAGGAAAGTGATTTTCTCTGAAAGGACAGCATTTAGAAAGTGAAGCAACACTCCATTCCCTTCGAGCAGTGAATTGAAGTGTTGGAACAGACTGCTTCTCTTTCAGAGAAACGCATGTGAGTTTATTCCTAATGCTTGCAAGTAGCTCATGGCACTTTCAAAGGAAAGTGATTTTCTCTGAAAGGACAGCATTTAGAAAGTGAAGCAACACTCCATTCCCTTCGCACAATTAACTGAAGTGTTGGAACAGACTGCTTCTCTTTCAGAGAAATGCATGTGAGTTTCTGTTGAATGCTTGTAAGTAGCTTAAGGCACTTTCAAAGGAAAGTGATTTTCTCTGAATGGACAGCATTTAGAAAGTGAAGAAACACTCCATTCACTTCGCAGAGTGAATTGAAGTATTGGAACGGACTGCTTCTCTTTCAGAGAAACGCATGTGAGTTTCTGGTGAATGCTTGTAAGTAGCTTAAGGCACTTTCAAACGAAAGTGATTTTCTCTGAAAGGACAGCATTTAGAAAGTGAAGCAACACTCCATTCACTTCCCACATTGAATTGAAGTGTTGGAACAGACTGCTTCTCTTTCAGAGAAACGCATGTGAGTTTCTTGTGAATGCTTGCAAGTTGCTTAAGGCACTTTCAAAGGAAAGGGATTTTCTCTGAAAGGACAGCATTTAGAAACTGAAGCAACACTCCATTCACTTCGCACAGTGAATTGAAGTGTTGGAACAGACTGCTTCTCTTTAAGAGAAATGCATATGAGTTTTTTGTGAATGCTTGAAAGTAGTTTAAGGCACTTTCAAAGGAAAGTGATTTTCTCTGAAAGGACAAAATTTAGAAAGTGAAGCAACACTCCATTCACTTCGCACAGTGAATTGAAGTGTTGGAACAGACTGCTTCTCTTTCAGAGAAACGCATGTGAGTATCTGGTGAATGCTTGTAAGTAGCTTAAGGCACTTTCAAAGGAAAGTGATTTTCTCTGAAAGGACAGCATTTAGAAAGTGAAGCAACACTCCATTCCCTTCGTGCAGTGAATTGAAGTGTTGGAACAGAGTGCTTCTCTTTCATAGAAACGCATTAGTGTTTCTTGTGAATGCTTGCAAGTTGCTTAAGGCACTTTCAAAAGAAAGTGATTTTCTCGAAAGGGACAGTATTTAGAAAGTGAAGCAACACTCCATTCACTTTGTACAGTGAATTGAAGTGTTGGAACAGACTGCTTCTCTTTCAGAGAAATGCATGTGAGTTTCTGTTGAATGCTTGTAAGTAGCTTAAGGCTCTTTCAAAGGAAAGTGATTTTCTCTGAAAGGACAGCATTTAGAAAGTAAAGCAACACTCCATTCCCTTCGCGCAATGAATTGAATGTTGGAACCGACTGCTGATCTTTCATAGAAACGCATTAGTGTTTCTTGTGAATGCTTGCAAGTAGCTTAAGGCACTTTCAAAGGAAAGTGACTTTCTCTGAAAGGACAGCATTTAGAAAGTGAAGCAACACTCCATTCACTTCGCACAGG
Organism: Myodes glareolus; assembly: GCF_982192425.1. Taxonomy (NCBI): domain Eukaryota; kingdom Metazoa; phylum Chordata; class Mammalia; order Rodentia; family Cricetidae; genus Myodes; species Myodes glareolus. The sequence continues at coordinate 86,314 of NC_142046.1, forward strand.
GAATAGAAGTGTTCGAACAGATTGCTTCTCTTTCAGAGAAATGCATGTGAGTTTCTGTTGAATGCTTTCAAGTAGCTTAAGGCACATTCAAAGGAAAGTGATTTTCTCTGAAAGGACAGCATTTAGAAAGTGAAGCAACACTCCATTCACTTCGCACAGTGAATTGAAGTGTTGGAACAGACTGCTTCTCTTTCAGAGAAACGCATGTGAGTTTCTTCCTAATGCTTGCAAGTAGCTTAAGGCACTTTCAAAGGAAAGTGATTTTCTCTGAAAGGACAGCATTTAGAAAGTGAAGCAACACTCCATTCACTTAGCACAGTGAATTGAAGTGTTGGAACGGACTGCTTCTCTTTCAGAGAAACGCATGTGAGTTTCTTCCTAATGCTTGCAAGTAGCTTAAGGCACTTACAAAGGAAAGTGATTTTCTCTGAAAGAACAGCATTTATAAAGTGAAGCAAAACTCCATTCACTTCGCACAGTGAATTGAAGTGTTGGAACAGACTGCTTCTCTTTCAGAGAAACGCTGGTGAGTTTCTGTTAAATGCTTGTAATTAGCTTAAGGCACTTTCAAAGGAAAGTGATTTTCTCTGAAAGGACAGCATTTAGAAAGTTAGGCAACACTCTATTCACTTCACACAGTGAATTGAAGTGTTGCAACAGACTGCTTCTCTTTCAGAGAAACGCATGTGAGTTTCTTCCTAATGCTTGCAAGTAGCTTAAGGCACTATCAAAGGAAAGTGATTTTCTCTGAAAGGACAGCATTTAGAAAGTGAAGCAACACTCCATTCACTTCGCACAGTGAATTGAAGTGTTGGAACAGATTGCTTCTCTTTCAGAGAAACGCATGTGAGTTTTTTATGAATGCTTGAAAGTAGTTTAAGACACTTTCAAAGGAAAGTGATTTTCTCTGAAAGGACAGAATTTAGAAAGTGAAGCAACACTCCATTCACTTTGCACAGTGAATTGAAGTGTTGGAACAGACTGCTTCTCTTTCAGAGAAATGCATGTGAGTTTCTGTTGAATGCTTGTAATTAGCTTAAGGCACTTTCAAAGGAAAGTGATTTTCTCTGAAAGGACAGCATTTCGAAAGTGAGGCAACACTCCATTCACTTTGCACAGTGAATTGAAGTGTTGGAACAGATTGCTTCTCTTTCAGAGAAACACATGTGAGTTTCTGGTGAATGCTTGTAAGTAGCTTAAGGCAATTTCAAAGGAACGTGATTTTCTCTGAAAGGACAGCATTTAGAAAGTGAAGCAACACTCCATTCACTTCGCACAGTGAATTAAAGTGTTGGAAGAGAAGGCTTCTCTTTCAGAGAAATGCATGTGAATTTCTTGTGAATTCTTTAAAGTTGCTTAAGGCACTTTCAAACAAAAGTGATTTTCTCTGAAAGGACAGGATTTAGAAAGTGAAGCAACACTTCATTCACTTCGCACAGTGGATTGAAGTGTTGGAACAGACTGCTTCTCTTTAAGAGAAATGCATGTGAGTTTTTTGTGAATGCTTGAAAGTAGTTTAAGGCACTTTCAAAGGAAAGTGATTTTCTCTGAAAGGACAGAATTTAGAAAGTGAAGCAACACTCCATTCACTTCGCACAGTGAATTGAAGTGTTGGAACAGACTGCTTCTCTTTCAGAGAAACGCATGTGAGTTTCTGGTGAATGCTTGTAAGTAGCTTAAGGCACTTTCAAAGGAAAGTGATTTTCTCTGAAAGGACAGCATTTAGAAAGTGAAGGAACACTCCATTCCCTTCGAGCAGTGAATTGAAGTGTTGGAACAGAGTGCTTCTCTTTCATAGAAACGCATTAGTGTTTCTTGTGAATGCTTGCAAGTTGCTTAAGGCACTTTCAAAGGAAAGTGATTTTCTCTGAAAGGACAGTATTTAGAAAGTGAAGCAACACTCCATTCACTTCGTACAGTGAATTGAAGTGTTGGAACAGACTGTTTCTCTTTCAGAGAAATGCATGTGAGTTTCTGTTGAATGCTTGTAAGTAGCTTAAGGCTCTTTCAAAGGAAAGTGATTTTCTCTGAAAGGACAGCATTTAGAAAGTAAAGCAACACTCCATTCCCTTCGTGCAATGAATTGAAGTGTTGGAACCGACTGCTGATCTTTCATAGAAACGCATTAGTGTTTCTTGTGAATGCTTGCAAGTAGCTTAAGGCACTTTCAAAGGAAAGTGATTTTCTCTGAAAGGACAGCATTTCGAAAGTGAAGCAACACTCCATTCACTTCGCACAGGGAATTGAAGTGTTGGAACAGATTGCTTCTCTTTCAGAGAAATGCATGTGAGTTTCTGTTGAATGCTTGCAAGTAGCTTAAGGCACATTCAAAGGAAAGGGATTTTCTCTGAAAGGACAGCATTTAAAAAGTGAAGCAACACTCCATTCACTTCACACAGTGAATTGAAGTGTTGGAACAGACTGCTTCTCTTTCAGAGAAACGCATGTGAGTTTCTTCCTAATGCTTGCAAGTAGCTTAAGGCACTTTCAAAGGAAAGTGATTTTCTCTGAAAGGACATAATTTAGAAAGTGAAGCAACACTCCATTCACTTCTCACAGTGAATTGAAGTGTTGTAACAGACTGCTTCTCTTTCAGAGAAGTGCATGTGAGTTTCTGCTGAATGCTTGTAAGTAGCTTAAGGCACTTTCAAAGGAAAGTGATTTTCTCTGAAAGGACAGCATTTAGAAAGTGAAGAACACTTCATTCCCTTCGTGCAGTGAATTGAAGTGTTGGAACAGAGTGCTTCTCTTTCATATAAACGCATTAGTGTTTCTTGTGAATGCTTGCAAGTTGCTTAAGGCACTTTCAAAGTAAAGTGATTTTCTCTGAAAGGACAGCATTTAGAAAGTGAAGCAACACTCCATTCACTTCGCACAGTGAATTGAAGTGTTGGAACAGACTGCTTCTCTTTCAGAGAAGTGCATGTGAGTTTCTGTTGAATGCTTGTAAGTAGCTTAAGGCACTTTCAAAGAAAGTGATTTTCTCTGAAAGGACAGCATTTAGAAAGTGAAGCAACACTCCATTCACTTCGCACAGTGAATTGAAGTGTTGGAACAGACTGCTTCTCTTTCAGAGAAACGCATGTGAGTTTCTGGTGAATGCTTGTAAGTAGCTTAAGGCACTTTCAAAGGAAAGTGATTTTCTCTGAAAGGACAGCATTTAGAAAGTGAGGCAACACTCCATACACTTCACACAGTGAATTGAAGTGTTGGAACAGATTGCTTCTCTTTCAGAGAAACGCATGTGAGTTTCTTCCTAATGCTTGCAAGTAGCTTAAGGCACTTTCAAAGGAAAGTGATTTTCTCTGAAAGGACAGGATTTAAAAAGTGAAGCAACACTCAATTCACTTCGCACAGTGAATTGAAGTGTTGGAACAGACTGCTTCTATTTCAGAGAAACGCATTTGTGTTTCCTGTGAATGCTTGAAAGTAGCTTAAGGCACTTTCAAAGGAAAGTGATTTTCTCTGAAAGGACAGCATTTAGAAAGGGAAGTAACATTCCATTCACTTCGCACAGTGAATTGAAGTGTTGGAACAGACTGCTTCTCTTTCAGAGAAATGCATGTGACTTTCTGTTGAATGCTTGTAAGTAGCTCAAGGCTCTTTCAAAGGAAAGTGATTTTCTCTGAAAGGACAGCATTTAGAAAGTAAAGCAACACTCCATTCCCTTCGTGCAATGAATTGAAGTGTTGGAACAGACTGCTTCTCTTTCATAGAAACGCATTAGTGTTTCTTGTGAATGCTTGCAAGTAGCTTAAGGCACTTTCAAAGGAAAGTGATTTTCTCTGAAAGGACAGCATTTAGAAAGTGAAACAACACTCCATTCACTTCGCACATTGAATTGAAGTGTTGGAACAGACTGCTTCTCTTTCAGAGAAACGCATGTGAGTTTCTTCCTAATGCTTGCAAGTAGCTTAAGGCACTTTCAAAGTAAAGTGATTTTCTCTGAAAGGACATAATTTAGAAAGTGAAGCAACACTCCATTCACTTCGCACATTGAATTGAAGTGTTGGAACAGACTGCTTCTCTTTCACAGAAACGCATGTGAGTTTCTGTTGAATGCTTCTAAGTAGCTCAAGGCTTTTTCAAAGGAAAGTGATTTTCTCTGAAAGGACAGCATTTAGAAAGTGAAGCAACACTCCATTCACTTTGCACAGTGAATTGAAGTGTTGGAACAGACTGCTTCTCTTTCAGAGAAACGCATGTGCGTTTTTTGTGAATGCTTGAGAGTAGTTTAAGGCACTTTCAAAAGAAAGTGATTTTCTCTGAAAGGACAACATTTAGAAAGTGAAGCAACACTCCATTCACTTCGCACAGTGAATTGAAGTGTTGGAACAGACTGCTTCTCTTTCAGAGAAACGCATGTGAGTTTCTGGTGAATGCTTGTAAGTAGCTTAAGGCACTTTCAAAGGAAAGTGATTTTCTCTGAAAGGACAGCATTTAGAAAGTGAAGGAACACTCCATTCCCTTCGAGCAGTGAATTGAAGTGTTGGAACAGAGTGCTTCTCTTTCATAGAAACGCATTAGTGTTTCTTGTGAATGCTTGCAAGTTGCTTAAGGCACTTTCAAAGGAAAGTGATTTTCTCTGAAAGGACAGTATTTAGAAAGTGAAGCAACACTCCATTCACTTCGTACAGTGAATTGAAGTGTTGGAACAGACTGCTTCTCTTTCAGAGAAATGCATGTGAGTTTCTGTTGAATGCTTGTAAGTAGCTTAAGGCTCTTTCAAAGGAAAGTGATTTTCTCTGAAAGGACAGCATTTAGAAAGTAAAGCAACACTCCATTCCCTTCGTGCAATGAATTGAAGTGTTGGAACCGACTGCTGATCTTTCATAGAAACGCATTAGTGTTTCTTGTGAATGCTTGCAAGTAGCTTAAGGCACTTTCAAAGGAAAGTGATTTTCTCTGAAAGGACAGCATTTAGAAAGTGAAGCAACACTCCATTCACTTCGCACAGTGAATTGAAGTGTTGGAACAGACTGCTTCTCTTTCAGAGAAACGCATGTGAGTTTCTGGTGAATGCTTGTAAGTAGCTTAAGGCACTTTCAAAGGAAAGTGATTTTCTCTGAAAGGACAGCATTTAGAAAGTGAGGCAACACTCCATACACTTCACACAGTGAATTGAAGTGTTGGAATAGATTGCTTCTCTTTCAGAGAAACGCATGTGAGTTTCTTCCTAATGCTTGCAAGTAGCTTAAGGCACTTTCAAAGGAAAGTGATTTTCTCTGAAAGGACAGGATTTAAAAAGTGAAGCAACACTCAATTCACTTCGCACAGTGAATTGAAGTGTTGGAACAGACTGCTTCTATTTCAGAGAAACGCATTTGTGTTTCCTGTGAATGCTTGAAAGTAGCTTAAGGCACTTTCAAAGGAAAGTGATTTTCTCTGAAAGGACAGCATTTAGAAAGGGAAGTAACATTCCATTCACTTCGCACAGTGAATTGAAGTGTTGGAACAGACTGCTTCTCTTTCAGAGAAATGCATGTGACTTTCTGTTGAATGCTTGTAAGTAGCTCAAGGCTCTTTCAAAGGAAAGTGATTTTCTCTGAAAGGACAGCATTTAGAAAGTAAAGCAACACTCCATTCCCTTCGTGCAATGAATTGAAGTGTTGGAACAGACTGCTTCTCTTTCATAGAAACGCATTAGTGTTTCTTGTGAATGCTTGCAAGTAGCTTAAGGCACTTTCAAAGGAAAGTGATTTTCTCTGAAAGGACAGCATTTAGAAAGTGAAACAACACTCCATTCACTTCGCACATTGAATTGAAGTGTTGGAACAGACTGCTTCTCTTTCAGAGAAACGCATGTGAGTTTCTTCCTAATGCTTGCAAGTAGCTTAAGGCACTTTCAAAGTAAAGTGATTTTCTCTGAAAGGACATAATTTAGAAAGTGAAGCAACACTCCATTCACTTCGCACATTGAATTGAAGTGTTGGAACAGACTGCTTCTCTTTCACAGAAACGCATGTGAGTTTCTGTTGAATGCTTCTAAGTAGCTCAAGGCTCTTTCAAAGGAAAGTGATTTTCTCTGAAAGGACAGCATTTAGAAAGTGAAGCAACACTCCATTCACTTTGCACAGTGAATTGAAGTGTTGGAACAGACTGCTTCTCTTTCAGAGAAACGCATGTGCGTTTTTTGTGAATGCTTGAGAGTAGTTTAAGGCACTTTCAAAAGAAAGTGATTTTCTCTGAAAGGACAACATTTAGAAAGTGAAGCAACACTCCATTCACTTCGCACAGTGAATTGAAGTGTTGGAACAGACTGCTTCTCTTTCAGAGAAACTCATGTGAGTTTCTGGTGAATGCTTGTAAGTAGCTTAAGGCACTTTCAAAGGAAAGTGATTTTCTCTGAAAGGACAGCATTTAGAAAGTGAAGGAACACTCCATTCCCTTCGAGCAGTGAATTGAAGTATTGGAACAGAGTGCTTCTCTTTCATAGAAACGCATTAGTGTTTCTTGTGAATGCTTGCAAGTTGCTTAAGGCACTTTCAAAGGAAAGTGATTTTCTCTGAAAGGACAGTATTTAGAAAGTGAAACAACACTCCATTCACTTCGTACAGTGAATTGAAGTGTTGGAACAGACTGCTTCTCTTTCAGAGAAATGCATGTGAGTTTCTGTTGAATGCTTGTAAGTAGCTTAAGGCTCGTTCAAAGGAAAGTGATTTTCTCTGAAAGGACAGCATTTAGAAAGTAAAGCAACACTCCATTCCCTTCGTGCAATGAATTGAAGTGTTGGAACCGACTGCTGATCTTTCATAGAAACGCATTAGTGTTTCTTGTGAATGCTTGCAAGTAGCTTAAGGCACTTTCAAAGGAAAGTGATTTTCTCTGAAAGGACAGCATTTAGAAAGTGAAGCAACACTCCATTCACTTCGCACAGGGAATTGAAGTGTTGGAACAGAGTGCTTCTCTTTCATAGAAACGCATTAGTGTTTCTTGTGAATGCTTGCAAGTTGCTTAAGGCACTTTCAAAGGAAAGTGATTTTCTCTGAAAGGACAGTATTTAGAAAGTGAAGCAACACTCCATTCACTTCGTACAGTGAATTGAAGTGTTGGAACAGACTGCTTCTCTTTCAGAGAAATGCATGTGAGTTTCTGTTGAATGCTTGTAAGTAGCTTAAGGCTCTTTCAAAGGAAAGTGATTTTCTCTGAAAGGACAGCATTTAGAAAGTAAAGCAACACTCCATTCCCTTCGTGCAATGAATTGAAGTGTTGGAACCGACTGCTGATCTTTCATAGAAACGCATTAGTGTTTCTTGTGAATGCTTGCAAGTAGCTTAAGGCACTTTCAAAGGAAAGTGATTTTCTCTGAAAGGACAGCATTTAGAAAGTGAAGCAACACTCCATTCACTTCGCACAGGGAATTGAAGTGTTGGAACAGATTGCTTCTCTTTCAGAGAAATGCATGTGAGTTTCTGTTGAATGCTTGCAAGTAGCTTAAGGCACATTCAAAGGAAAGGGATTTTCTCTGAAAGGACAGCATTTAAAAAGTGAAGCAACACTCCATTCACTTCGCACAGTGAATTGAAGTGTTGGAACAGACTGCTTCTCTTTCAGAGAAACGCATGTGAGTTTCTTCCTAATGCTTGCAAGTAGCTTAAGGCACTTTCAAAGGAAAGTGATTTTCTCTGAAAGGACATAATTTAGAAAGTGAAGCAACACTCCATTCACTTCTCACAGTGAATTGAAGTGTTGGAACAGACTGCTTCTCTTTCAGAGAAGTGCATGTGAGTTTCTGCTGAATGCTTGTAAGTAGCTTAAGGCACTTTCAAAGAAAGTGATTTTCTCTGAAAGGACAGCCTTTAGAAAGTGAAGCAACACTCCATTCACTTCGCACAGTGAATTGAAGTGTTGGAACAGACTGCTTCTCTTTCAGAGAAACGCATGTGAGTTTCTGGTGAATGCTTGTAAGTAGCTTAAGGCACTTTCAAAGGAAAGTGATTTTCTCTGAAAGGACAGCATTTAGAAAGTGAGGCAACACTCCATACACTTCACACAGTGAATTGAAGTGTTGGAACAGATTGCTTCTCTTTCAGAGAAACGCATGTGAGTTTCTTCCTAATGCTTGTAAGTAGCTTAAGGCACTTTCAAAGGAAAGTGATTTTCTCTGAAAGGACAGCATTTAGAAAGTGAAGTAACATTCCATTCACTTCGCACAGTGAATTGAAGTGTTGGAACAGACTGCTTCTCTTTCAGAGAAACGCATGTGAGTTTCTGGTGAATGCTTGTAAGTAGCTTAAGGCACTTTCAAACGAAAGTGATTTTCTCTGAAAGGACATCATTTAGAAAGTGAAGCAACACTCCATTCACTTCGCACAGTGAATTGAAGTGTTGGAACAGACTGCTTCTCTTTCAGAGAAACGCATGTGAGTTTCTTGTGAATGCTTGTAAGTTGCTTAAGGAACTTTCAAAGGAAAGTGATTTTTTCTGAAGGGACAGCATTTAGAAAGTGAAGGAACACTCCATTCACTTCGCAGAGTGAATTGAAGTATTGGAACGGACTGCTTCTCTTTCAGAGAAACGCATGTGAGTTTCTGCTGAATGCTTGTAAGTAGCTTAAGGCACTTTCAAACCAAAGTGATTTTCTCTGAAAGGACAGCATTTAGAAAGTGAAGCAACACTCCATTCACTTCGCACAGTGAATTGAAGTGTTGGAACAGACTGCTTCTCTTTCAGACAAACGCATGTGAGTTTCTTGTGAATGCTTGCAAGTTGCTTAAGGCACTTTCAAAGGAAAGTGATTTTCTCTGAAAGGACAGCATTTAGAAACTGAAGCAACACTCCATTCACTTCGCACAGTGAATTGAAGTGTTGGAACAGACTGCTTCTATTTCAGAGAAACGCATGTGTGTTTCCTGTGAATGCTTGAAAGTAGCTTAAGGCACTTTCAAAGGAAAGTGATTTTCTCTGAAAGGACAGCATTTAGAAAGTGAAGTAACATTCCATTCACTTCGCACAGTGAATTGAAGTGTTGGAACAGACTGCTTCTCTTTCAGAGAAATGCATGTGAGTTTCTGTTGAATGCTTGTAAGTAGCTCAAGGCTCTTTCAAAGGAAAGTGATTTTCTCTGAAAGGACAGCATTTAGAAAGTAAAGCAACACTCCATTCCCTTCGTGCAATGAATTGAAGTGTTGGAACAGACTGCTTCTCTTTCATAGAAACGCATTAGTGTTTCTTGTGAATGCTTGCAAGTAGCTTAAGGCACTTTCAAAGGAAAGTGATTTTCTCTGAAAGGACAGCATTTAGAACGTGAAACAACACTCCATTCACTTCGCACATTGAATTGAAGTGTTGGAACAGACTGCTTCTCTTTCAGAGAAACGCATGTGAGTTTCTTCCTAATGCTTGCAAGTAGCTTAAGGCACTTTCAAAGGAAAGTGATTTTCTCTGAAAGGACATAATTTAGAAAGTGAAGCAACACTCCATTCACTTCGCACATTGAATTGAAATGTTGGAACAGACTGCTTCTCTTTCACAGAAACGCATGTGAGTTTCTGTTGAATGCTTCTAAGTAGCTCAAGGCTCTTTCAAAGGAAAGTGATTTTCTCTGAAAGGACAGCATTTAGAAAGTGAAGCAACACTCCATTCACTTTGCACAGTGAATTGAAGTGTTGGAACAGACTGCTTCTCTTTCAGAGAAACGCATGTGCGTTTTTTGTGAATGCTTGAAAGTAGTTTAAGGCACTTTCAAAAGAAAGTGATTTTCTCTGAAAGGACAGCATTTAGAAAGTGAAGCAACACTCCATTCACTTCGCACAGTGAATTGAAGTGTTGGAACAGACTGCTTCTCTTTCAGAGAAAAGCATGTGAGTTTCTTCCTAATGCTTGCAAGTAGCTTAAGGCACTTTCAAAGGAAAGTGATTTTCTCTGAAAGAACAGCATTTAGTAAGTGAAGCAACACTCCATTCACTTCGCACAGTGAATTGAAGTGTTGGAACAGACTGCTTCTCTTTCAGAGAAACGCATGTGAGTTTCTGTTAAATGCTTGTAAGTAGCTTAAGGCACTTTCAAAGGAAAGTGATTTTCTCTGAAAGGACAGCATTTAGAAAGTGAGGCAACACTCTATTCACTTCACACAGTGAATTGAAGTGTTGGAACAGACTGCTTCTCTTTCAGAGAAACGCATGTGAGTTTCTTCCTAATGCTTGCAAGTAGCTTAAGGCACTATCAAAGGAAAGTGATTTTCTCTGAAAGGACAACATTTAGAAAGTGAAGCAACACTCCATTCACTTCGCAAGTGAATTCAAGTGTTGGAATAGACTGCTTCTCTTTCAGAGAAACGCATGTGAGTTTCTGGTGAATGCTTGTAAGTAGCTTAAGGCACTTTCAAAGGAAAGTGATTTTCTCTGAAAGGACAGCATTTAGAAAGTGAAGAACACTCCATTCCCTTCGTGCAGTGAATTGAAGTGTTGGAATAGAGTGCTTCTCTTTCATATAAACGCATTAGTGTTTCTTGTGAATGCTTGCAAGTTGCTTAAGGCACTTTCAAAGGAAAGTGATTTTCTCTGAAAGGACAGCATTTAGAAAGTGAAGCAACACTCCATTCACTTCGCACAGTGAATTGAAGTGTTGGAACAGACTGCTTCTCTTTCAGAGAAACGCATGTGAGTTTCTGGTGAATGCTTGTAAGTAGCTTAAGGCACTTTCAAAGGAAAGTGATTTTCTCTGAAAGGACAGCATTTAGAAAGTGAAGCAACACTCCATTCCCTTCGCACAATTAATTGAAGTGTTGGAACAGACTGCTTCTCTTTCAGAGAAGTGCATGTGATTTTCTCTTGAATGCTTGTAAGTAGCTTAAGGCACTTTCAAAGGAAAGTGATTTTCTCTGAAAGGACAGCATTTAGAAAGTGATGCAACACTCCATTCACTTCGCAGAGTGAATTGAAATATTGGAACAGACTGCTTCTCTTTCAGAGAAACGCATGTGAGTTTCTGGTGAATGCTTGTAAGTAGCTTAAGGCACTTTCAAACGAAAGTGATTTTCTCTGAAAGGACATCATTTAGAAAGTGAAGCAACACTCCATTCACTTCGCACAGTGAATTGAAGTGTTGGAACAGACTGCTTCTCTTTCAGAGAAACGCATGTGAGTTTCTTGTGAATGCTTGTAAGTTGCTTAAGGAACTTTCAAAGGAAAGTGATTTTCTCTGAAAGGACAGCATTTAGAAAGTGAAGGAACACTCCATTCACTTCGCAGAGTGAATTGAAGTATTGGAACGGACTGCTTCTCTTTCAGAGAAACGCATGTGAGTTTCTGCTGAATGCTTGTAAGTAGCTTAAGGCACTTTCAAACCAAAGTGATTTTCTCTGAAAGGACAGCATTTAGAAAGTGAAGCAACACTCCATTCACTTCGCACAGTGAATTGAAGTGTTGGAACAGACTGCTTCTCTTTCAGAGAAACGCATGTGAGTATCTGGTGAATGCTTGCAAGTAGCTTAAGGCACATTCAAAGGAAAGGGATTTTCTCTGAAAGGACAGCATTTAAAAAGTGAAGCAACACTCCATTCACTTCGCACAGTGAATTGAAGTGTTGGAACAGACTGCTTCTCTTTCAGAGAAACGCATGTGAGTTTCTTCCTAATGCTTCCAAGTAGCTTAAGGCACTTTCAAAGGAAAGTGATTTTCTCTGAAAGGACATAATTTAGAAAGTGAAGCAACACTCCATTCACTTCTCACAGTGAATTGAAGTGTTGGAACAGACTGCTTCTCTTTCAGAGAAGTGCATGTGAGTTTCTGCTGAATGCTTGTAAGTAGCTTAAGGCACTTTCAAAGAAAGTGATTTTCTCTGAAAGGACAGCCTTTAGAAAGTGAAGCAACACTCCATTCACTTCGCACAGTGAATTGAAGTGTTGGAACAGACTGCTTCTCTTTCAGAGAAACGCATGTGAGTTTCTGGTGAATGCTTGTAAGTAGCTTAAGGCACTTTCAAAGGAAAGTGATTTTCTCTGAAAGGACAGCATTTAGAAAGTGAGGCAACACTCCATACACTTCACACAGTGAATTGAAGTGTTGGAACAGATTGCTTCTCTTTCAGAGAAACGCATGTGAGTTTCTTCCTAATGCTTGTAAGTAGCTTAAGGCACTTTCAAAGGAAAGTGATTTTCTCTGAAAGGACAGCATTTAGAAAGTGAAGCAACACTCCATTCACTTTGCACAGTGAATTGAAGTGTTGGAACAGACTGCTTCTCTTTCAGAGAAACGCATGTGCGTTTTTTGTGAATGCTTGAAAGTAGTTTAAGGCACTTTCAAAAGAAAGTGATTTTCTCTGAAAGGACAGCATTTAGAAAGTGAAGCAACACTCCATTCACTTCGCACAGTGAATTGAAGTGTTGGAACAGACTGCTTCTCTTTCAGAGAAAAGCATGTGAGTTTCTTCCTAATGCTTGCAAGTAGCTTAAGGCACTTTCAAAGGAAAGTGATTTTCTCTGAAAGAACAGCATTTAGAAAGTGAAGCAACACTCCATTCACTTCGCACAGTGAATTGAAGTGTTGGAACAGACTGCTTCTCTTTCAGAGAAACGCATGTGAGTTTCTGTTAAATGCTTGTAAGTAGCTTAAGGCACTTTCAAAGGAAAGTGATTTTCTCTGAAAGGACAGCATTTAGAAAGTGAGGCAACACTCTATTCACTTCACACAGTGAATTGAAGTGTTGGAACAGACTGCTTCTCTTTCAGAGAAACGCATCTGAGTTTCTTCCTAATGCTTGCAAGTAGCTTAAGGCACTATCAAAGGAAAGTGATTTTCTCTGAAAGGACAACATTTAGAAAGTGAAGCAACACTCCATTCACTTCGCAAGTGAATTCAAGTGTTGGAACAGACTGCTTCTCTTTCAGAGAAACGCATGTGAGTTTCTGGTGAATGCTTGTAAGTAGCTTAAGGCACTTTCAAAGGAAAGTGATTTTCTCTGAAAGGACAGCATTTAGAAAGTGAAGAACACTCCATTCCCTTCGTGCAGTGAATTGAAGTGTTGGAATAGAGTGCTTCTCTTTCATATAAACGCATTAGTGTTTCTTGTGAATGCTTGCAAGTTGCTTAAGGCACTTTCAAAGGAAAGTGATTTTCTCTGAAAGGACAGCATTTAGAAAGTGAAGCAACACTCCATTCACTTCGCACAGTGAATTGAAGTGTTGGAACAGACTGCTTCTCTTTCAGAGAAACGCATGTGAGTTTCTGGTGAATGCTTGTAAGTAGCTTAAGGCACTTTCAAAGGAAAGTGATTTTCTCTGAAAGGACAGCATTTAGAAAGTGAAGCAACACTCCATTCCCTTCGCACAATTAATTGAAGTGTTGGAACAGACTGCTTCTCTTTCAGAGAAGTGCATGTGATTTTCTCTTGAATGCTTGTAAGTAGCTTAAGGCACTTTCAAAGGAAAGTGATTTTCTCTGAAAGGACAGCATTTAGAAAGTGAAGCAACACTCCATTCACTTCGCAGAGTGAATTGAAATATTGGAACAGACTGCTTCTCTTTCAGAGAAACGCATGTGAGTTTCTGGTGAATGCTTGTAAGTAGCTTAAGGCACTTTCAAACGAAAGTGATTTTCTCTGAAAGGACATCATTTAGAAAGTGAAGCAACACTCCATTCACTTCGCACAGTGAATTGAAGTGTTGGAACAGACTGCTTCTCTTTCAGAGAAACGCATGTGAGTTTCTTGTGAATGCTTGTAAGTTGCTTAAGGAACTTTCAAAGGAAAGTGATTTTCTCTGAAAGGACAGCATTTAGAAAGTGAAGGAACACTCCATTCACTTCGCAGAGTGAATTGAAGTATTGGAACGGACTGCTTCTCTTTCAGAGAAACGCATGTGAGTTTCTGCTGAATGCTTGTAAGTAGCTTAAGGCACTTTCAAACCAAAGTGATTTTCTCTGAAAGGACAGCATTTAGAAAGTGAAGCAACACTCCATTCACTTCGCACAGTGAATTGAAGTGTTGGAACAGACTGCTTCTCTTTCAGAGAAACGCATGTGAGTATCTGGTGAATGCTTGTAAGTAGCTTAAGGCACTTTCAAAGGAAAGTGATTTTCTCTGAAAGGACAGCATTTAGAAAGTGAAGCAACACTCCATTCCCTTCGTGCAGTGAATTGAAGTGTTGGAACAGAGTGCTTCTCTTTCATAGAAACGCATTAGTGTTTCTTGTGAATGCTTGCAAGTTGCTTAAGGCACTTTCAAAGGAAAGTGATTTTCTCTGAAAAGACAGTATTTAGAAAGTGAAGCAACACTCCATTCACTTTGTACAGTGAATTGAAGTGTTGGAACAGACTGCTTCTCTTTCAGAGAAATGCATGTGAGTTTCTGTTGAATGCTTGTAAGTAGCTTAAGGCTCTTTCAAAGGAAAGTGATTTTCTCTGACAGGACAGCATTTAGAAAGTAAAGCAACACTCCATTCCCTTCGCGCAATGAATTGAAGTGTTGGAACCGACTGCTTCTCTTTCATAGAAACGCATTAGTGTTTCTTGTGAATGCCTGCAAGTAGCTTAAGGCACTTTCAAAGGAAAGTGATTTTCTCTGAAAGGACAGCATTTAGAAAGTGAAGCAACACTCCATTCACTTCGCACAGGGAATTGAAGTGTTGGAACAGATTGCTTCTCTTTCAGAGAAATGCATGTGAGTTTCTGTTGAATGCTTGCAAGTAGCTTAAGGCACATTCAAAGGAAAGTGATTTTCTCTGAAAGGACAGCATATAGAAAGTGAAGCAACACTCCATTCACTTCGCACAGTGAATTGAAGTGTTGGAACAGACTGCTTCTCTTTCAGAGAAACGCATGTGAGTTTCTTCCTAATGCTTGCAAGTAGCTTAAGGCACTTTCAAAGGAAAGTGATTTTCTCTGAAAGGACAGCATTTAGAAAGTGAAGCAACACTCCATTCACTTAGCACAGTGAATTGAAGTGTTGGAATGGACTGCTTCTCTTTCAGAGAAACGCATGTGAGTTTCTTCCTAATGCTTGCAAGTAGCTTAAGGCACTTTCAAAGGAAAGTGATTTTCTCTGAAAGAACAGCATTTATAAAGTGAAGCAAAACTCCATTCACTTCGCACAGTGAATTGAAGTGTTGGAACAGACTGCTTCTCTTTCAGAGAAACGCATGTGAGTTTCTGTTAAATGCTTGTAATTAGCTTAAGGCACTTTCAAAGGAAAGTGATTTTCTCTGAAAGGACAGCATTTAGAAAGTGAGGCAACACTCTATTCACTTCACACAGTGAATTGAAGTGTTGGAACAGACTGCTTCTCTTTCAGAGAAACGCATGTGAGTTTCTTCCTAATGCTTGCAAGTAGCTTAAGGCACTATCAAAGGAAAGTGATTTTCTCTGAAAGGACAGCATTTAGAAAGTGAAGCAACACTCCATTCACTTCGCACAGTGAATTGAAGTGTTGGAACAGATTGCTTCTCTTTCAGAGAAACGCATGTGAGTTTTTTATGAATGCTTGAAAGTAGTTTAAGACACTTTCAAAGGAAAGTGATTTTCTCTGAAAGGACAGAATTTAGAAAGTGAAGCAACACTCCATTCACTTTGCACAGTGAATTGAAGTGTTGGAACAGACTGCTTCTCTTTCAGAGTAATGCATGTGAGTTTCTGTTGAATGCTTGTAATTAGCTTAAGGCACTTTCAAAGGAAAGTGATTTTCTCCGAAAGGACAGCATTTCGAAAGTGAGGCAACACTCCATTCACTTTGCACAGTGAATTGAAGTGTTGGAACAGATTGCTTCTCTTTCAGAGAAACACATGTGAGTTTCTGGTGAATGCTTGTAAGTAGCTTAAGGCAATTTCCAAAGAACATGATTTTCTCTGAAAGGACAGCATTTAGAAAGTGAAGCAACACTCCATTCACTTCGCACAGTGAATTGAAGTGTTGGAAGAGAAGGCTTCTCTTTCAGAGAAATGCATGTGAATTTCTTGTGAATGCTTGAAAGTTGCTTAAGGCACTTTCAAACAAAAGTGATTTTCTCTGAAAGGACAGGATTTAGAAAGTGAAGCAACACTCCATTCACTTCGCACAGTGAATTGAAGTGTTGGAATAGACTGCTTCTCTTTCAGAGAAACGCATGTGAGTTTCTGGTGAATGCTTGTAAGTAGCTTAAGGCACTTTCAAAGGAAAGTGATTTTCTCTGAAAGGACAGCATTTAGAAAGTGAAGGAACACTCCATTCCCTTCGTGCAGTGAATTGAAGTGTTGGAACAGAGTGCTTCTCTTTCATAGAAACGCATTAGTGTTTCTTGTGAATGCTTGCAAGTTGCTTAAGGCACTTTGAAAGGAAAGTGATTTTCTCTGAAAGGACAGTATTTAGAAAGTGAAGCAACACTCCATTCACTTCGTACAGTGAATTGAAGTGTTGGAACAGACTGCTTCTCTTTCAGAGAAATGCATGTGAGTTTCTGTTGAATGCTTGTAAGTAGCTTAAGGCTCTTTCAAAGGAAAGTGATTTTCTCTGAAAGGACAGCATTTAGAAAGTAAAGCAACACTCCATTCCCTTCACGCAATGAATTGAAGTGGTGGAACCGACTGCTGAACTTTCATAGAAACGCATTAGTGTTTCTTGTGAATGCTTGCAAGTAGCTTAAGGCACTTTCAAAGGAAAGTGATTTTCTCTGAAAGGACAGCATTTAGAAAGTGAAGCAACACTCCATTCACTTCGCACAGGGAATTGAAGTGTTGGAACAGATTGCTTCTCTTTCAGAGAAATGCATGTGAGTTTCTGTTGAATGCTTGCAAGTACCTTAAGGCACATTCAAAGGAAAGGGATTTTCTCTGAAAGGACATCATTTAAAAAGTGAAGCAACACTCCATTCACTTCGCACAGTGAATTGAAGTGTCGGAACAGACTGCTTCTCTTTCAGAAAAACGCATGTGAGTTTCTGGTGAATGCTTGTAAGTAGCTTAAGGCACTTTCAAAGGAAAGTGATTTTCTCTGAAAGGACAGGATTTAGAAAGTGAGGCAACACTCCATTCACTTCACACAGTGAATTGAAGTGTTGGAACAGATTGCTTCTCTTTCAGAGAAACGCATGTGAGTTTCTTCCTAATGCTTGCAAGTAGCTTAAGGCACTTTCAAAGGAAAGTGATTTTCTCTGAAAGGACAGGATTTAAAAAGTGAAGCAACACTCAATTCACTTCGCACAGTGAATTGAAGTGTTGGAACAGACTGCTTCTATTTCAGAGAAACGCATGTGTGTTTCCTGTGAATGCTTGAAAGTAGCTTAAGGCACTTTCAAAGGAAAGTGATTTTCTCTGAAAGGACAGCATTTAGAAAGTGAAGTAATATTCCATTCACTTCGCACAGTGAATTGAAGTGTTGGAACAGACTGCTTCTCTTTCAGAGAAATGCATGTGAGTTTCTGTTGAATGCTTGTAAGTAGCTCCAGGCTCTTTCAAAGGAAAGTGATTTTTCTGAAAGGACAGCATTTAGAAAGTAAAGCAACACTCCATTCCCTTTGTGCAATGAATTGAAGTGTTGAAACAGACTGCTTCTCTTTCATAGAAACGCATTAGTGTTTCTTGTGAATGCTTGCAAGTAGCTTAAGGCACTTTCAAAGGAAAGTGATTTTCTCTGAAAGGACAGCATTTAGAAAGTGAAGCAACACTCCATTCACTTCGCACAGTGAATTGAAGTGTTGGAACAGACTGCTTCTCTTTCAGAGAAACGCATGTGAGTTTCTGGTGAATGCTTGAAAGTAGCTTAAGGCACTTTCAAAGGAAAGTGATTTTCTCTGAAAGTACAGCATTTAGAAAGTGAAGCAGCACTCCATTCCCTTCGTGCAGTGAATTGAAGTGTTGGAACAGAGTGCTTCTCTTTCATATAAACGCATTAGTGTTTCTTGTGAATGCTTGCAAGTTGCTTAAGGCACTTTCAAAGTAAAGTGATTTTCTCTGAAAGGACATAATTTAGAAAGTGAAGCAACACTCCATTCACTTCGCACATTGAATTGAAGTGTTGGAACAGACTGCTTCTCTTTCACAGAAACGCATGTGAGTTTCTTTTGAATGCTTCTAAGTAGCTTAAGGCACTTTCAAGGGAAAGTGAGTTTCTCTGAAAGGACAGCATTTAGAAAGTGAGGCAACACTCCATTCACTTCACACAGTGAATTGAAGTGTTGGAACAGATTGATTCTCTTTCAGAGAAACGCATGTGAGTTTCTTCCTAATGCTTGCAAGTAGCTTAAGGCACTTTCAAAGGAAAGTGATTTTCTCTGAAAGGACAGCATTTAGAAAGTGAAGCAACACTCCATTCACTTCGCACAGTGAATTGAAGTGTTAGAACAGACTGCTTCTCTTTCAGAGAAACGCATGTGAGTTTCTTGCTAATGCTTGCAAGTAGCTTAAGGAACTTTCAAAGGAAAGTGATTTTCTCTGAAAGGACAGCATTTAGAAAGTGAAGCAACACTCCATTCATTTCGAACAGTGAATTGAAGTGTTGGAACAGACTGCTTCTCTTTCAGAGAAATGCATGTGAGTTTCTGTTGAATGCTTGTAAGTAGCTTAAGGCTCTTTCAAAGGAAAGTGATTTTCTCTGACAGGACAGCATTTAGAAAGTAAAGCAACACTCCATTCCCTTCGCGCAATGAATTGAAGTGTTGGAACCGACTGCTTCTCTTTCATAGAAACGCATTAGTGTTTCTTGTGAATGCTTGCAAGTAGCTTAAGGCACTTTCAAAGGAAAGTGATTTTCTCTGAAAGGACAGCATTTAGAAAGTGAAGCAACACTCCATTCACTTCGCACAGGGAATTGAAGTGTTGGAACAGATTGCTTCTCTTTCAGAGAAATGCATGTGAGTTTCTGTTGAATGCTTGCAAGTAGCTTAAGGCACATTCAAAGGAAAGTGATTTTCTCTGAAAGGACAGCATATAGAAAGTGAAGCAACACTCCATTCACTTCGCACAGTGAATTGAAGTGTTGGAACAGACTGCTTCTCTTTCAGAGAAACGCATGTGAGTTTCTTCCTAATGCTTGCAAGTAGCTTAAGGCACTTTCAAAGGAAAGTGATTTTCTCTGAAAGGACAGCATTTAGAAAGTGAAGCAACACTCCATTCACTTAGCACAGTGAATTGAAGTGTTGAAATGGACTGCTTCTCTTTCAGAGAAACGCATGTGAGTTTCTTCCTAATGCTTGCAAGTAGCTTAAGGCACTTTCAAAGGAAAGTGATTTTCTCTGAAAGAACAGCATTTATAAAGTGAAGCAAACCTCCATTCACTTCGCACAGTGAATTGAAGTGTTGGAACAGACTGCTTCTCTTTCAGAGAAACGCATGTGAGTTTCTGTTAAATGCTTGTAATTAGCTTAAGGCACTTTCAAAGGAAAGTGATTTTCTCTGAAAGGACAGCATTTAGAAAGTGAGGCAACACTCTATTCTCTTCACACAGTGAGTTGAAGTGTTGGAACAGACTGCTTCTCTTTCAGAGAAACGCATGTGAGTTTCTTCCTAATGCTTGCAAGTAGCTTAAGGCACTATCAAAGGAAAGTGATTTTCTCTGAAAGGACAGCATTTAGAAAGTGAAGCAACACTCCATTCACTTCGCACAGTGAATTGAAGTGTTGGAACAGATTGCTTCTCTTTCAGAGAAATGCATGTGAGTTTTTTATGAATGCTTGAAAGTAGTTTAAGACACTTTCAAAGGAAAGTGATTTTCTCTGAAAGGACAGAATTTAGAAAGTGAAGCAACACTCCATTCACTTTGCACAGTGAATTGAAGTGTTGGAACAGACTGCTTCTCTTTCAGAGAAATGCATGTGAGTTTCTGTTGAATGCTTGTAATTAGCTTAAGGCACTTTCAAAGGAAAGTGATTTTCTCTGAAAGGACAGCATTTCGAAAGTGAGGCAACACTCCATTCACTTTGCACAGTGAATTGAAGTGTTGGAACAGATTGCTTCTCTTTCAGAGAAACACATGTGAGTTTCTGGTGAATGCTTGTAAGTAGCTTAAGGCAATTTCAAAGGAACGTGATTTTCTCTGAAAGGACAGCATTTAGAAAGTGAAGCAACACTCCATTCACTTCGCACAGT
The DNA here is from genome assembly GCF_982192425.1 of Myodes glareolus. Lineage (NCBI taxonomy): Eukaryota > Metazoa > Chordata > Mammalia > Rodentia > Cricetidae > Myodes > Myodes glareolus. The sequence continues at coordinate 106,305 of NC_142046.1, forward strand.
GAATTGAAGTGTTGGAAGAGAAGGCTTCTCTTTCAGAGAAATGCATGTGAATTTCTTGTGAATGCTTGAAAGTTGCTTAAGGCACTTTCAAACAAAAGTGATTTTCTCTGAAAGGACAGGATTTAGAAAGTGAAGCAACACTCCATTCACTTCGCACAGTGAATTGAAGTGTTGGAATAGACTGCTTCTCTTTCAGAGAAACGCATGTGAGTTTCTGGTGAATGCTTGTAAGTAGCTTAAGGCACTTTCAAAGGAAAGTGATTTTCTCTGAAAGGACAGCATTTAGAAAGTGAAGGAACACTCCATTCCCTTCGTGCAGTGAATTGAAGTGTTGGAACAGAGTGCTTCTCTTTCATAGAAACGCATTAGTGTTTCTTGTGAATGCTTGCAAGTTGCTTAAGGCACTTTGAAAGGAAAGTGATTTTCTCTGAAAGGACAGTATTTAGAAAGTGAAGCAACACTCCATTCACTTCGTACAGTGAATTGAAGTGTTGGAACAGACTGCTTCTCTTTCAGAGAAATGCATGTGAGTTTCTGTTGAATGCTTGTAAGTAGCTTAAGGCTCTTTCAAAGGAAAGTGATTTTCTCTGAAAGGACAGCATTTAGAAAGTAAAGCAACACTCCATTCCCTTCACGCAATGAATTGAAGTGGTGGAACCGACTGCTGAACTTTCATAGAAACGCATTAGTGTTTCTTGTGAATGCTTGCAAGTAGCTTAAGGCACTTTCAAAGGAAAGTGATTTTCTCTGAAAGGACAGCATTTAGAAAGTGAAGCAACACTCCATTCACTTCGCACAGGGAATTGAAGTGTTGGAACAGATTGCTTCTCTTTCAGAGAAATGCATGTGAGTTTCTGTTGAATGCTTGCAAGTACCTTAAGGCACATTCAAAGGAAAGGGATTTTCTCTGAAAGGACAGCATTTAAAAAGTGAAGCAACACTCCATTCACTTCGCACAGTGAATTGAAGTGTCGGAACAGACTGCTTCTCTTTCAGAGAAACGCATGTGAGTTTCTGGTGAATGCTTGTAAGTAGCTTAAGGCACTTTCAAAGGAAAGTGATTTTCTCTGAAAGGACAGGATTTAGAAAGTGAGGCAACACTCCATTCACTTCACACAGTGAATTGAAGTGTTGGAACAGATTGCTTCTCTATCAGAGAAACGCATGTGAGTTTCTTCCTAATGCTTGCAAGTAGCTTAAGGCACTTTCAAAGGAAAGTGATTTTCTCTGAAAGGACAGGATTTAAAAAGTGAAGCAACACTCAATTCACTTCGCACAGTGAATTGAAGTGTTGGAACAGACTGCTTCTATTTCAGAGAAACGCATGTGTGTTTCCTGTGAATGCTTGAAAGTAGCTTAAGGCACTTTCAAAGGAAAGTGATTTTCTCTGAAAGGACAGCATTTAGAAAGTGAAGTAATATTCCATTCACTTCGCACAGTGAATTGAAGTGTTGGAACAGACTGCTTCTCTTTCAGAGAAATGCATGTGAGTTTCTGTTGAATGCTTGTAAGTAGCTCCAGGCTCTTTCAAAGGAAAGTGATTTTTCTGAAAGGACAGCATTTAGAAAGTAAAGCAACACTCCATTCCCTTTGTGCAATGAATTGAAGTGTTGGAACAGACTGCTTCTCTTTCATAGAAACGCATTAGTGTTTCTTGTGAATGCTTGCAAGTAGCTTAAGGCACTTTCAAAGGAAAGTGATTTTCTCTGAAAGGACAGCATTTAGAAAGTGAAGCAACACTCCATTCACTTCGCACAGTGAATTGAAGTGTTGGAACAGACTGCTTCTCTTTCAGAGAAACGCATGTGAGTTTCTGGTGAATGCTTGAAAGTAGCTTAAGGCACTTTCAAAGGAAAGTGATTTTCTCTGAAAGTACAGCATTTAGAAAGTGAAGCAGCACTCCATTCCCTTCGTGCAGTGAATTGAAGTGTTGGAACAGAGTGCTTCTCTTTCATATAAACGCATTAGTGTTTCTTGTGAATGCTTGCAAGTTGCTTAAGGCACTTTCAAAGTAAAGTGATTTTCTCTGAAAGGACATAATTTAGAAAGTGAAGCAACACTCCATTCACTTCGCACATTGAATTGAAGTGTTGGAACAGACTGCTTCTCTTTCACAGAAACGCATGTGAGTTTCTTTTGAATGCTTCTAAGTAGCTTAAGGCACTTTCAAGGGAAAGTGAGTTTCTCTGAAAGGACAGCATTTAGAAAGTGAGGCAACACTCCATTCACTTCACACAGTGAATTGAAGTGTTGGAACAGATTGATTCTCTTTCAGAGAAACGCATGTGAGTTTCTTCCTAATGCTTGCAAGTAGCTTAAGGCACTTTCAAAGGAAAGTGATTTTCTCTGAAAGGACAGCATTTAGAAAGTGAAGCAACACTCCATTCACTTCGCACAGTGAATTGAAGTGTTAGAACAGACTGCTTCTCTTTCAGAGAAACGCATGTGAGTTTCTTGCTAATGCTTGCAAGTAGCTTAAGGAACTTTCAAAGGAAAGTGATTTTCTCTGAAAGGACAGCATTTAGAAAGTGAAGCAACACTCCATTCATTTCGAACAGTGAATTGAAGTGTTGGAACAGACTGCTTCTCTTTCAGAGAAACGCATATGAGTTTCTGGTGAATGCTTGTAAGTAGCTTAAGGCACTTTCAAAGGAAAGTGATTTTCTCTGTAAGGACAGCATTTAGAAAGTGAAGCAACACTCCATTCACTTCGCACAGTGAATTGAAGTGTTGGAACAGACTGCTTCTCTTTCAGAGAAACGCATGTGAGTTTCTGGTGAATGCTTGTAAGTAGCTTAAGGCACTTTCAAAGGAAAGTGATTTTCTCTGAAAGGACAGCATTTAGAAAGTGAAGGAACACTCCATTCCCTTCGTGCAGTGAATTGAAGTGTTGGAACAGAGTGCTTCTCTTTCATAGAAACGCATTAGTGTTTCTTGTGAATGCTTGCAAGTTGCTTAAGGCACTTAGAAAGGAAAGTGATTTTCTCTGAAAGGACAGTATTTAGAAAGTGAAGCAACACTCCATTCACTTCGTACAGTGAATTGAAGTGTTGGAACAGACTGCTGCTCTTTCAGAGAAATGCATGTGAGTTTCTGTTGAATGCTTGTAAGTAGCTTAAGGCTCTTTCAAAGGAAAGTGATTTTCTCTGAAAGGACAGCATTTAGAAAGTAAAGCAACACTCCATTCCCTTCGCGCAATGAATTGAAGTGGTGGAACCGACTGCTGAACTTTCATAGAAACGCATTAGTGTTTCTTGTGAATGCTTGCAAGTAGCTTAAGGCACTTTCAAAGGAAAGTGATTTTCTCTGAAAGGACAGCATTTAGAAAGTGAAGCAACACTCCATTCACTTCGCACAGGGAATTGAAGTGTTGGAACAGATTGCTTCTCTTTCAGAGAAATGCATGTGTGTTTCTGTTGAATGCTTGCAAGTACCTTAAGGCACATTCAAAGGAAAGGGATTTTCTCTGAAAGGACAGCATTTAAAAAGTGAAGCAACACTCCATTCACTTCGCACAGTGAATTGAAGTGTTGGAACAGACTGCTTCTCTTTCAGAGAAATGCATGTGAGTTTCTGTTGAATGCTTGTAAGTAGCTCCAGGCTCTTTCAAAGGAAAGTGATTTTTCTGAAAGGACAGCATTTAGAAAGTAAAGCAACACTCCATTCCCTTTGTGCAATGAATTGAAGTGTTGGAACAGACTGCTTCTCTTTCATAGAAACGCATTAGTGTTTCTTGTGAATGCTTGCAAGTAGCTTAAGGCACTTTCAAAGGAAAGTGATTTTCTCTGAAAGGACAGCATTTAGAAAGTGAAGCAACACTCCATTCACTTCGCACAGTGAATTGAAGTGTTGGAACAGACTGCTTCTCTTTCAGAGAAACGCATGTGAGTTTCTGGTGAATGCTTGAAAGTAGCTTAAGGCACTTTCAAAGGAAAGTGATTTTCTCTGAAAGTACAGCATTTAGAAAGTGAAGCAGCACTCCATTCCCTTCGTGCAGTGAATTGAAGTGTTGGAACAGAGTGCTTCTCTTTCATATAAACGCATTAGTGTTTCTTGTGAATGCTTGCAAGTTGCTTAAGGCACTTTCAAAGTAAAGTGATTTTCTCTGAAAGGACATAATTTAGAAAGTGAAGCAACACTCCATTCACTTCGCACATTGAATTGAAGTGTTGGAACAGACTGCTTCTCTTTCACAGAAACGCATGTGAGTTTCTTTTGAATGCTTCTAAGTAGCTTAAGGCACTTTCAAGGGAAAGTGAGTTTCTCTGAAAGGACAGCATTTAGAAAGTGAGGCAACACTCCATTCACTTCACACAGTGAATTGAAGTGTTGGAACAGATTGATTCTCTTTCAGAGAAACGCATGTGAGTTTCTTCCTAATGCTTGCAAGTAGCTTAAGGCACTTTCAAAGGAAAGTGATTTTCTCTGAAAGGACAGCATTTAGAAAGTGAAGCAACACTCCATTCACTTCGCACAGTGAATTGAAGTGTTAGAACAGACTGCTTCTCTTTCAGAGAAACGCATGTGAGTTTCTTGCTAATGCTTGCAAGTAGCTTAAGGAACGTTCAAAGGAAAGTGATTTTCTCTGAAAGGACAGCATTTAGAAAGTGAAGCAACACTCCATTCATTTCGAACAGTGAATTGAAGTGTTGGAACAGACTGCTTCTCTTTCAGAGAAACGCATATGAGTTTCTGGTGAATGCTTGTAAGTAGCTTAAGGCACTTTCAAAAGAAAGTGATTTTCTCTGTAAGGACAGCATTTAGAAAGTGAAGCAACACTCCATTCACTTCGCACAGTGAATTGAAGTGTTGGAACAGACTGCTTCTCTTTCAGAGAAACGCATGTGAGTTTCTGGTGAATGCTTGTAAGTAGCTTAAGGCACTTTCAAAGGAAAGTGATTTTCTCTGAAAGGACAGCATTTAGAAAGTGAAGCAACACTCCATTCCCTTCGTGCAGTGAATTAGAGTGTTGGAACAGAGTGCTTCTCTTTCATATAAACGCATTAGTGTTTCTTGTGAATGCTTGCAATTTGCTTAAGGCACGTTCAAAGGAAAGTGATTTTCTCTGAAAGGACAGCATTTAGAATGTGAGGCAACACTCCATTTACTTCGCACAGTGAATTGAAGTGTTGGAACAGACTGCTTCTCTTTCAGAGAAACGCATGTGAGTTTCTGGTGAATGCTTGTAAGTAGCTTAAGGCACTTTCAAAGGAAAGTGATTTTCTCTGAAAGGACAGCATTTAGAAAGTGAAGGAACACTCCATTCCCTTCGTGCAGTGAATTGAAGTGTTGGAACAGAGTGCTTCTCTTTCATAGAAACGCATTAGTGTTTCTTGTGAATGCTTGCAAGTTGCTTAAGGCACTTTGAAAGGAAAGTGATTTTCTCTGAAAGGACAGGATTTAGAAAGTGAAGCAACACTCCATTCACTTCACACAGTGAATTGAAGTGTTGGAACAGACTGCTTCTCTTTCAGAGAAACGCATGTGAGTTTCTGGTGAATGCTTGTAAGTAGCTTAAGGCACTTTCAAAGGAAAGTGATTTTCTCTGAAAGGACAGGATTTAGAAAGTGAGGCAACACTCCATTCACTTCACACAGTGAATTGAAGTGTTGGAACAGATTGCTTCTCTTTCAGAGAAACGCATGTGAGTTTCTTCCTAATGCTTGCAAGTAGCTTAAGGCACTTTCAAAGGAAAGTGATTTTCTCTGAAAGGACAGGATTTAAAAAGTGAAGCAACACTCAATTCACTTCGCACAGTGAATTGAAGTGTTGGAACAGACTGCTTCTATTTCAGAGAAACGCATGTGTGTTTCCTGTGAATGCTTGAAAGTAGCTTAAGGCACTTTCAAAGGAAAGTTATTTTTATCTGAAAGGACAGCATTTAGAAAGTGAAGTAACATTCCATTCACTTCGCACAGTGAATTGAAGTGTTGGAACAGACTGCTTCTCTTTCAGAGAAATGCATGTGAGTTTCTGTTGAATGCTTGTAAGTAGCTCCAGGCTCTTTCAAAGGAAAGTGATTTTCTCTGAAAGGACAGCATTTAGAAAGTAAAGCAACACTCCATTCCCTTCGTGCAATGAATTGAAGTGTTGGAACAGACTGCTTCTCTTTCATAGAAACGCATTAGTGTTTCTTGTGAATGCTTGCAAGTAGCTTAAGGCACTTTCAAAGGAAAGTGATTTTCTCTGAAAGGACAGCATTTAGAAAGTGAAACAACACTCCATTCACTTCGCACAGTGAATTGAAGTGTTGGAACAGACTGCTTCTCTTTCAGAGAAACGCATGTGAGTTTCTGGTGAATGCTTCAAAGTAGCTTAAGGCACTTTCAAAGGAAAGTGATTTTCTCTGAAAGGACAGCATTTAGAAAGTGAAGCAGCACTCCATTCCCTTCGTGCAGTGAATTGAAGTGTTGGAACAGAGTGCTTCTCTTTCATATAAACGCATTAGTGTTTCTTGTGAATGCTTGCAAGTTGCTTAAGGCACTTTCAAAGTAAAGTGATTTTCTCTGAAAGGACATAATTTAGAAAGTGAAGCAACACTCCATTCACTTCGCACATTGAATTGAAGTGTTGGAACAGACTGCTTCTCTTTCACAGAAATGCATGTGAGTTTCTTTTGAATGCTTCTAAGTAGCTTAAGGCACTTTCAAGGGAAAGTGAGTTTCTCTGAAAGGACAGCATTTAGAAAGTGAGGCAACACTCCATTCACTTCACACAGTGAATTGAAGTGTTGGAACAGACTGCTTCTCTTTCAGAGAAACGCATATGAGTTTCTGGTGAATGCTTGTAAGTAGCTTAAGGCACTTTCAAAGGAAAGTGATTTTCTCTGTAAGGACAGCATTTAGAAAGTGAAGCAACACTCCATTCACTTCGCACAGTGAATTGAAGTGTTGGAACAGATTGCTTCTCTTTCAGAGAAACGCATGTGAGTTTCTGGTGAATGCTTGTAAGTAGCTTAAGGCACTTTCAAAGGAAAGTGATTTTCTCTGAAAGGACAGCATTTAGAAAGTGAAGCAACACTCCATTCCCTTCGTGCAGTGAATTAGAGTGTTGGAACAGAGTGCTTCTCTTTCATATAAACGCATTAGTGTTTCTTGTGAATGCTTGCAATTTGCTTAAGGCACGTTCAAAGGAAAGTGATTTTCTCTGAAAGGACAGCATTTAGAATGTGAGGCAACACTCCATTCACTTCGCACAGTGAATTGAAGTGTTGGAACAGACTGCTTCTCTTTCAGAGAAACGCATGTGAGTTTCTGGTGAATGCTTGTAAGTAGCTTAAGGCACTTTCAAAGGAAAGTGATTTTCTCTGAAAGGACAGCATTTAGAAAGTGAAGGAACACTCCATTCCCTTCGTGCAGTGAATTGAAGTGTTGGAACAGAGTGCTTCTCTTTCATAGAAACGCATTAGTGTTTCTTGTGAATGCTTGCAAGTTGCTTAAGGCACTTTGAAAGGAAAGTGATTTTCTCTGAAAGGACAGTATTTAGAAAGTGAAGCAACACTCCATTCACTTCGTACAGTGAATTGAAGTGTTGGAACAGACTGCTTCTCTTTCAGAGAAATGCATGTGAGTTTCTGTTGAATGCTTGTAAGTAGCTTAAGGCTCTTTCAAAGGAAAGTGATTTTCTCTGAAAGGACAGCATTTAGAAAGTAAAGCAACACTCCATTCCCTTCGCGCAATGAATTGAAGTGGTGGAACCGACTGCTGAACTTTCATAGAAACGCATTAGTGTTTCTTGTGAATGCTTGCAAGTAGCTTAAGGCACTTTCAAAGGAAAGTGATTTTCTCTGAAAGGACAGCATTTAGAAAGTGAAGCAACACTCCATTCACTTCGCACAGGGAATTGAAGTGTTGGAACAGATTGCTTCTCTTTCAGAGAAATGCATGTGAGTTTCTGTTGAATGCTTGCAAGTACCTTAAGGCACATTCAAAGGAAAGGGATTTTCTCTGAAAGGACAGCATTTAAAAAGTGAAGCAACACTCCATTCACTTCGCACAGTGAATTGAAGTGTTGGAACAGACTGCTTCTCTTTCAGAGAAACGCATGTGAGTTTCTGGTGAATGCTTGTAAGTAGCTTAAGGCACTTTCAAAGGAAAGTGATTTTCTCTGAAAGGACAGGATTTAGAAAGTGAGGCAACACTCCATTCACTTCACACAGTGAATTGAAGTGTTGGAACAGACTGCTTCTCTTTCAGAGAAACGCATATGAGTTTCTGGTGAATGCTTGTAAGTAGCTTAAGGCACTTTCAAAGGAAAGTGATTTTCTCTGTAAGGACAGCATTTAGAAAGTGAAGCAACACTCCATTCACTTCGCACAGTGAATTGAAGTGTTGGAACAGACTGCTTCTCTTTCAGAGAAACGCATGTGAGTTTCTGGTGAATGCTTGTAAGTAGCTTAAGGCACTTTCAAAGGAAAGTGATTTTCTCTGAAAGGACAGCATTTAGAAAGTGAAGCAACACTCCATTCCCTTCGTGCAGTGAATTAGAGTGTTGGAACAGAGTGCTTCTCTTTCATATAAACGCATTAGTGTTTCTTGTGAATGCTTGCAATTTGCTTAAGGCACGTTCAAAGGAAAGTGATTTTCTCTGAAAGGACAGCATTTAGAATGTGAGGCAACACTCCATTCACTTCGCACAGTGAATTGAAGTGTTGGAACAGACTGCTTCTCTTTCAGAGAAACGCATGTGAGTTTCTGGTGAATGCTTGTAAGTAGCTTAAGGCACTTTCAAAGGAAAGTGATTTTCTCTGAAAGGACAGCATTTAGAAAGTGAAGGAACACTCCATTCCCTTCGTGCAGTGAATTGAAGTGTTGGAACAGAGTGCTTCTCTTTCATAGAAACGCATTAGTGTTTCTTGTGAATGCTTGCAAGTTGCTTAAGGCACTTTGAAAGGAAAGTGATTTTCTCTGAAAGGACAGTATTTAGAAAGTGAAGCAACACTCCATTCACTTCGTACAGTGAATTGAAGTGTTGGAACAGACTGCTTCTCTTTCAGAGAAATGCATGTGAGTTTCTGTTGAATGCTTGTAAGTAGCTTAAGGCTCTTTCAAAGGAAAGTGATTTTCTCTGAAAGGACAGCATTTAGAAAGTAAAGCAACACTCCATTCCCTTCGCGCAATGAATTGAAGTGGTGGAACCGACTGCTGAACTTTCATAGAAACGCATTAGTGTTTCTTGTGAATGCTTGCAAGTAGCTTAAGGCACTTTCAAAGGAAAGTGATTTTCTCTGAAAGGACAGCATTTAGAAAGTGAAGCAACACTCCATTCACTTCGCACAGGGAATTGAAGTGTTGGAACAGATTGCTTCTCTTTCAGAGAAATGCATGTGAGTTTCTGTTGAATGCTTGCAAGTACCTTAAGGCACATTCAAAGGAAAGGGATTTTCTCTGAAAGGACAGCATTTAAAAAGTGAAGCAACACTCCATTCACTTCGCACAGTGAATTGAAGTGTTGGAACAGACTGCTTCTCTTTCAGAGAAACGCATGTGAGTTTCTGGTGAATGCTTGTAAGTAGCTTAAGGCACTTTCAAAGGAAAGTGATTTTCTCTGAAAGGACAGGATTTAGAAAGTGAGGCAACACTCCATTCACTTCACACAGTGAATTGAAGTGTTGGAACAGATTGCTTCTCTTTCAGAGAAACGCATGTGAGTTTCTTCCTAATGCTTGCAAGTAGCTTAAGGCACTTTCAAAGGAAAGTGATTTTCTCTGAAAGGACAGGATTTAAAAAGTGAAGCAACACTCAATTCACTTCGCACAGTGAATTGAAGTGTTGGAACAGACTGCTTCTATTTCAGAGAAACGCATGTGTGTTTCCTGTGAATGCTTGAAAGTAGCTTAAGGCACTTTCAAAGGAAAGTGATTTTTATCTGAAAGGACAGCATTTAGAAAGTGAAGTAACATTCCATTCACTTCGCACAGTGAATTGAAGTGTTGGAACAGACTGCTTCTCTTTCAGAGAAATGCATGTGAGTTTCTGTTGAATGCTTGTAAGTAGCTCCAGGCTCTTTCAAAGGAAAGTGATTTTCTCTGAAAGGACAGCATTTAGAAAGTAAAGCAACACTCCATTCCCTTCATGCAATGAATTGAAGTGTTGGAACAGACTGCTTCTCTTTCATAGAAACGCATTAGTGTTTCTTGTGAATGCTTGCAAGTAGCTTAAGGCACTTTCAAAGGAAAGTGATTTTCTCTGAAAGGACAGCATTTAGAAAGTGAAACAACACTCCATTCACTTCGCACAGTGAATTGAAGTGTTGGAACAGACTGCTTCTCTTTCAGAGAAACGCATGTGAGTTTCTGGTGAATGCTTGAAAGTAGCTTAAGGCACTTTCAAAGGAAAGTGATTTTCTCTGAAAGGACAGCATTTAGAAAGTGAAGCAGCACTCCATTCCCTTCGTGCAGTGAATTGAAGTGTTGGAACAGAGTGCTTCTCTTTCATATAAACGCATTAGTGTTTCTTGTGAATGCTTGCAAGTTGCTTAAGGCACTTTCAAGGGAAAGTGAGTTTCTCTGAAAGGACAGCATTTAGAAAGTGAGGCAACACTCCATTCACTTCACACAGTGAATTGAAGTGTTGGAACAGATTGATTCTCTTTCAGAGAAACGCATGTGAGTTTCTTCCTAATGCTTGCAAGTAGCTTAAGGCACTTTCAAAGGAAAGTGATTTTCTCTGAAAGGACAGCATTTAGAAAGTGAAGCAACACTCCATTCACTTCGCACAGTGAATTGAAGTGTTAGAACAGACTGCTTCTCTTTCAGAGAAACGCATGTGAGTTTCTTCCTAATGCTTGCAAGTAGCTTAAGGAACTTTCAAAGGAAAGTGATTTTCTCTGAAAGGACAGCATTTAGAAAGTGAAGCAACACTCCATTCATTTCGAACAGTGAATTGAAGTGTTGGAACAGACTGCTTCTCTTTCAGAGAAACGCATGTGAGTTTCTGGTGAATGCTTGTAAGTAGCTTAAGGCACTTTCAAAGGAAAGTGATTTTCTCTGAAAGGACAGCATTTAGAAAGTGAAGCAACACTCCATTCCCTTCGTGCAGTGAATTAGAGTGTTGGAACAGAGTGCTTCTCTTTCATATAAACGCATTAGTGTTTCTTGTGAATGCTTGCAATTTGCTTAAGGCACGTTCAAAGGAAAGTGATTTTCTCTGAAAGGACAGCATTTAGAATGTGAGGCAACACTCCATTCACTTCGCACAGTGAATTGAAGTGTTGGAACAGACTGCTTCTCTTTCAGAGAAACGCATGTGAGTTTCTTCCTAATGCTTGCAAGTAGCTTAAGGCACTTTCAAAGGAAAGTGATTTTCTCTGAAAGGACAGCATTTAGAAAGTGAAGCAACACTCCATTCACTTCGCACAGTGAATTGAAGTGTTGGAACAGACTGCTTCTCTTTCAGAGAAACGCATGTGAGTTTCTTCCTAATGCTTGCAAGTAGCTTAAGGCACTTTCAAAGGAAAGTGATTTTCTCTGAAAGAACAGCATTTAGAAAGTGAAGCAACACTCCATTCACTTCGCAAGAGAATTGAAGTGTTGGAACAGATTGCTTCTCTTTCAGAGAAATGCATGTGAGTTTCTGTTGAATGCTTGTAAGTAGCTTAAGGCACATTCAAAGGAAAGGGATTTTCTCTGAAAGGACAGCATTTAGAAAGTGAAGCAACACTCCATTCACTTCACACAGTGAATTGAAGTGTTGGAACAGACTGCTTCTCTTTCAGAGAAATGCATGTGAGTTTCTATTGAATGCTTGTACGTAGCTCAAGGCTCTTTCAAAGGAAAGTGATTTTCTCTGAAAGGACAGCATTTAGAAAGTAAAGCAACACTCCATTCCCTTCGCGCAATGAATTGAAGTGTTGGAACAGAGTGCTTCTCTTTCATAGAAACGCATTAGTGTTTCTTGTGAATGCTTGCAAGTTGCTTAAGGCACTTTGCAAGGAAAGTGATTTTCTCTGAAAGGACAGTATTTAGAAAGTGAAGCAACACTCCATTCACTTCGTACAGTGAAATGAAGTGTTGGAACAGACTGCTTCTCTTTCAGAGAAATGCATGTGAGTTTCTGTTGAATGCTTGTAAGTAGCTTAAGGCTCTTTCAAAGGAAAGTGATTTTCTCTGAAAGGACAGCATTTAGAAAGTAAAGCAACACTCCATTCCCTTCGCGCAATGAATTGAAGTGTTTTAACAGACTGCTTCTCTTTCATAGAAACGCATTAGTGTTTCTTGTGAATGCTTGCAAGTAGCTTAAGGCACTTTCAAAGGAAAGTGATTTTCTCTGAAAGGACAGCATTTAGAAAGTGAAGCAACACTCCATTCACTTCGCACATTGAATTGAAGTGTTGGAACAGACTGCTTCTCTTTCAGAGAAACGCATGTGAGTTTCTGTTGAATGCTTGTAAGTAGCTTAAGGCACTTTCAAAGGAAAGTGATTTTCTCTGAAAGGACAGCATTTAGAAAGTGAAGGAACACTCCATTCCTTTCGTGCAGTGAATTGAAGTGTTGGAACAGAGTGCTTCTCTTTCATAGAAACGCATTAGTGTTTCTTGTGAATGCTTGCAAGTTGCTTAAGGCACTTTGAAAGGAAAGTGATTTTCTCTGAAAGGACAGTATTTAGAAAGTGAAGCAACACTCCATTCACTTCGTACAGTGAATTGAAGTGTTGAAACAGACTGCTTCTCTTTCAGAGAAATGCATGTGAGTTTCTGTTGAATGCTTGTAAGTAGCTTAAGGCTCTTTCAAAGGAAAGTGATTTTCTCTGAAAGGACAGCATTTAGAAAGTAAAGCAACACTCCATTCCCTTCGCGCAATGAATTGAAGTGTTGGAACCGACTGCTTCTCTTTCATAGAAACGCATTAGTGTTTCTTGTGAATGCTTGCAAGTAGCTTAAGGCACTTTCAAAGGAAAGTGATTTTCTCTGAAAGGACAGCATTTAGAAAGTGAAGCAACACTCCATTCACTTCGCACAGGGAATTGAAGTGTTGGAACAGATTGCTTCTCTTTCAGAGAAATGCATGTGAGTTTCTTCCTAATGCTTGCAAGTAGCTTAAGGCACATTCAAAGGAAAGGGATTTTCTCTGAAAGGACAGCATTTAAAAAGTGAAGCAACACTCCATTCACTTCGCACAGTGAATTGAAGTGTTGGAACAGACTGCTTCTCTTTCAGAGAAACGCATGTGAGTTTCTGGTGAATGCTTGTAAGTAGCTTAAGGCACTTTCAAAGGAAAGTGATTTTCTTTGAAAGGACAGCATTTAGAAAGTGAGGCAACACTCCATTCACTTCACACAGTGAATTGAAGTGTTGGAACAGATTGCTTCTCTTTCAGAGAAACGCATGTGAGTTTCTTCCTAATGCTTGCAAGTAGCTTAAGGCACTTTCAAAGGAAAGTGATTTTCTCTGAAAGGACAGGATTTAAAAAGTGAAGCAACACTCCATTCCCTTCGCGCAATGAATTGAAGTGTTTTAACAGACTGCTTCTCTTTCATAGAAACGCATTAGTGTTTCTTGTGAATGCTTGCAAGTAGTTTAAGGCACTTTCAAAGGAAAGTGATTTTCTCTGAAAGGACAGCATTTAGAAAGTGAAGCAACACTCCATTCATTTCGCACATTGAATTGAAGTGTTGGAGCAGACTGCTTCTCTTTCAGAGAAACGCATGTGAGTTTCTGTTGAATGCTTGTAAGTAGCTTAAGGCACTTTCAAAGGAAAGTGATTTTCTCTGAAAGGACAGCATTTAGAAAGTGAAGCAACACTCCATTCACTTCGCACATTGAATTGAAGTGTTGGAACAGACTGCTTCTCTTTCAGAGAAACGCATGTGAGTTTCTGTTGAATGCTTGTAGGTAGCTTAAGGCACTTTCAAAGGAAAGTGATTTTCTCTGAAAGGACAGCATTTAGAAAGTGAGGCAACACTCCATTCACTTCACACAGTGAACTGAAGTGTTGGAACAGATTGCTTCTCTTTCAGAGAAACGCATGTGAGTTTCTTCCTAATGCTTGCAAGTAGCTTAAGGCACTTTCAAAGGAAAGTGATTTTCTCTGAAAGGACAGCATTTAGAAAGTGAAGCAACACACCATTCACTTCGCACAGTGAATTGAAGTGTTGGAACAGACTGCTTCTATTTCAGAGAAACGCATGTGTGTTTCCTGTGAATGCTTGAAAATAGCTTAAGGCACTTTCAAAGGAAAGTGATTTTCTCTGAAAGGACAGCATTTAGAAAGTGAAGTAACATTCCATTCACTTCGCACAGTGAATTGAAGTGTTGGAACAGACTGCTTCTCTTTCAGAGAAATGCATGTGAGTTCCTGTTGAATGCTTGTAAGTAGCTCAAGGCTCTTTCAAAGGAAAGTGATTTTCTCTGAAAGGACAGCATTTAGAAAGTAAAGCAACACTCCATTCCCTTCGTGCAATGAACTGAAGTGTTGGAACAGACTGCTTCTCTTTCATAGAAACGCATTAGTGATTCTCTTGAATGCATTCAAGTAGCTAAGGCACTTTCAAAGGAAAGTGATTTTCTCTGAAAGGACAGCATTTAGAAAGTGAAACAACACTCCATTCACTTCGCACAGAGAATTGAAGTGTTGGAACAGACTGCTTCTCTTTCAGAGAAATGCATGTGAGTTTCTGTTGAATGCTTCTAAGTAGCTTAAGGGACTTTCAAAGGAAAGTGATTTTCTCTGAAAGAACAGCTGTTAGAAAGTGAAGCAACACTCCATTCACTTCGCACAGTGAATTGAAGTGTTGGAACAGACTGCTTCTCATTCAGAGAAACGCATGTGAGTTTCTTCCTAAGGCTGTCAAGTAGCTTAAGACACTTTCAAAGGAAAGTGATTTTCTCTGAAAGGACAGCATTTAGAAAGTGAAGCAACACTCCATTCACTTCGCACAGTGAATTGAAGTGTTGGAACAGACTGCTTCTCTTTCAGAGAAACGCATGTGAGTTTCTGGTGAATGCTTGTAAGTAGCTTAAGGCACTTTCAAAGGAAAGTGATTTTCTCTGAAATGACAGCATTTAGAAAGTGAAGCAACACTCCATTCCCTTCGTGCAGTGAATTGAAGTGTTGGAACTGAGTGCTTCTCTTTCATATAAACGCATTAGTGTTTCTTGTGAATGCTTGCAAGTTGCTTAAGGCACTTTCAAAGTAAAGTGATTTTCTCTGAAAGGACATAATTTAGAAAGTGAAGCAACACTCCATTCACTTCGCACAGTGAATTGAAGTGTTGGAACAGACTGCTTCTCTTTCAGAGAAATGCATGTGAGTTTCTATTGAATGCTTGTAAGTAGCTCAAGGCTCTTTCAAAGGAAAGTGATTTTCTCTGAAAGGACAGCATTTAGAAAGTAAAGCAACACTCCATTCCCTTCGTGCAATGAATTGAAGTGTTGGAACAGACTGCTTCTCTTTCATAGAAACGCATTAGTGTTTCTTGTGAATGCTTGCAAGTAGCTTAAGGCACTTTCAAAGGAAAGTGATTTTCTCTGAAAGGACAGCATTTAGAAAGTGAAACAACACTCCATTCACTTCGCACAGAGAATTGAAGTGTTGGAACAGACTGCTTCTCTTTCAGAGAAATGCATGTGAGTTTCTGTTGAATGCTTGTAAGTAGCTTAAGGCACTTTCAAAGGAAAGTGATTTTCTCTGAAAGGACAGCATTTAGAAAGTGAAGCAACACTCCATTCACTTCGCACAGTGAATTGAAGTGTTGGAACAGACTGCTTCTCTTTCAGAGAAACGCATGTGAGTTTCTTCCTAATGCTTGCACGTAGCTTAAGGCACTTTCAAAGGAAAGTGATTTTCTCTGAAAGGACAGCATTTAGAAAGTGAAGCAACACTCCATTCACTTCGCACAGTGAATTGAAGTGTTGGAACAGACTGCTTCTCTTTCAGAGAAACGCATGTGAGTTTCTGGTGAATGCTTGAAAGTAGCTTAAGGCACTTTCAAAGGAAAGTGATTTTCTCTGAAAGTACAGCATTTAGAAAGTGAAGCAACACTCCATTCCCTTCGTGCAGTGAATTTAAGTGTTGGAACAGAGTGCTTCTCTTTCATATAAACGCATAAGTGTTTCTTGTGAATGCTTGCAAGTTGCTTAAGGCACTTTCAAAGTAAAGTGATTTTCTCTGAAAGGACAGCATTTAGAAAGTGAAGCAACACTCCATTCACTTCGCACATTGAGTTGAAGTGTTGGAACAGACTGCTTCTCTTTCACAGAAACGCATGTGAGTTTCTGTTGAATGCTTCTAAGTAGCTTAAGGCACTTTCAAGGGAAAGTGATTTTCTCTGAAAGGACAGCATTTAGAAAGTGAGGGAACACTCCATTCACTTCACACAGTGAATTGAAGTGTTGGAACAGATTGCTTCTCTATCAGAGAAACGCATGTGAGTTTCTTCCTAATGCTTGCAAGTAGCTTAAGGCACTTTCAAAGGAAAGTGATTTTCTCTGAAAGGACAGCATTTAGAAGGTGAAGCAACACTCCATTCACTTCGCACAGTGAATTGAAGTGTTGGACCAAACTGCTTCTCTTTCAGAGAAACGCATGTGAGTTTCTTCCTAATGCTTGCAAGTAGCTTAAGGAACTTTCAAAGGAAAGTGATTTTCTCTGAAAGGACAGCATTTAGAAAGTGAAGCAACACTCCATTCATTTCGAACAGTGAATTGAAGTGTTGGAACAGACTGCTTCTCTTTCAGAGAAATGCATGTGAGTTTCTGGTGAATGCTTGTAAGTAGCTTAAGGCACTTTCAAAGGAAAGTGATTTTCTCTGAAAGGACAGCATTTAGAAAGTGAAGCAACACTCCATTCACTTCGCACAGTGAATTGAAGTGTTGGAACAGACTGCTTCTCTTTCAGAGAAATGCATGTGAGTTTCTGTTGAATGCTTGTAAGTAGCTTAAGGCACTTTCAAAGGAAAGTGATTTTCTCTGAAAGGACAGCATTTAGAAAGTGAAGCAAAACTCCATTCACTTCGCAGAATGAATTGAAGTATTGGAACAGACTGCTTCTCTTTCAGAGAAACGCATGTGAGTTTCTGGTGAATGCTTGTAAGTAGGTTAAGGCACTTTCAAAGGAAAGTGATTTTCTCTGAAAGGACAGCATTTAGAAAGTGAAGCAACACTCCATTCCCTTCGTGCAGTGAATTGGAGTGTTGGAACAGAGTGCTTCTCTTTCATATAAACGCATTAGTGTTTCTTGTGAATGCTTGCAATTTGCTTAAGGCACTTTCAAAGGAAAGTGATTTTCTCTGAAAGGACAGCATTTAGAAAGTGAAGCAACACTCCATTCACTTCGCACAGTGAATTGAAGTGTTGGAACAGACTGCTTCTCTTTCAGAGAAACGCATGTGAGTTTCTTCCTAATGCTTGCAAGTAGCTTAAGGCACTTTCAAAGGAAAGTGATTTTCTCTGAAACAACAGCATTTAGAAAGTGAAGCAACACTCCATTCACTTCGCAAGAGAATTGAAGTGTTGGAACAGATTGCTTCTCTTTCAGAGAAATGCATGTGAGTTTCTGTTGAATGCTTGTAAGTAGCTTAAGGCACATTCAAAGGAAAGGGATTTTCTCTGAAAGGACAGCATTTAGAAAGTGAAGCAACACTCCTTTCACTTCACACAGTTAATTGAAGTGTTGGAACAGACTGCTTCTCTTTCAGAGAAACGCATGTGAGTTTCTGTTGAATGCTTTTAAGTAGCTCAAGGCTCTTTCAAAAGAAAGTGATTTTCTCTGAAAGGACAGCATTTAGAAAGTGAAGCAGCACTCCATTCCCTTCGCGCAATGAATTGAAGTGTTTTAACAGACTGCTTCTCTTTCATAGAAACGCATTAGTGTTTCTTGTGAATGCTTGCAAGTAGCTTAAGGCACTTTCAAAGGAAAGTGATTTTCTCTGAAACGACAGCATTTAGAAAGTGAAGCAACACTCCATTCACTTCGCACATTGAATTGAAGTGTTGGAACAGACTGCTTCTCTTTCAGAGAAACGCATGTGAGTTTCTGTTGAATGCTTGTAAGTAGCTTAAGGCACTTTCAAAGGAAAGTGATTTTCTCTGAAAGGACAGCATTTAGAAAGTGAAGCAACACTCCATTCACTTCGCACATTGAATTGAAGTGTTGGAACAGACTGCTTCTCTTTCAGAGAAACGCATGTGAGTTTCTGTTGAATGCTTGTAAGTAGCTTAAGGCACTTTCAAAGGAAAGTGATTTTCTCTGAAAGGACAGATGTTAGAAAGTGAAGCAACACTCCATTCACTTCGCACAGTGAATTGTAGTTTTGGAACAGACTGCTTCTCATTCAGAGAAACGCATGGGAGTTTCTTCCTAAGGCTGTCAAGTAGCTTAAGGCACTTTCAAAGGAAAGTGATTTTCTCTGAAAGGACAGCATTTAGAAAGTGAAGCAACACTCCATTCACTTCGCACAGTGAATTGAAGTGTTGGAACAGACTGCTTCTCTTTCAGAGAAACGCATGTGAGTTTCTGGTGAATGCTTGTAAGTAGCTTAAGGCACTTTCAAAGGAAAGTGATTTTCTCTGAAAGGACAGCATTTAGAAAGTGAAGCAGCACTCCATTCCCTTCGTGCAGTGAATTGAAGTGTTGGAACAGAGTGCTTCTCTTTCATATAAACGCATTAGTGTTTCTTGTGAATGCTTGCAAGTTGCTTAAGGCACTTTCAAAGTAAAGTGATTTTCTCTGAAAGGACATAATTTAGAAAGTGAAGCAACACTCCATTCACTTCGCACAGTGAATTGAAGTGTTGGAACAGACTGCTTCTCTTTCAGAGAAATGCATGTGAGTTTCTGTTGATTGCTTGTAAGTAGCTTAAGGCACTTTCAAAGGAAAGTGATTTTCTCTGAAAGGACAGCATTCAGAAAATGAAGCAACACTACATTCACTTCGCACATTGAATTGAAGTGTTGGAACTGACTGCTTCTCTTTCAGAGAAACGCATGTGAGTTTCTGTTGAATGCTTCTAAGTAGCTTAAGGCACTTTCAAGGGAAAGTGATTTTCTCTGAAAGGACAGCATTTAGAAAGTAAAGCAACACTCCATTCCCTTCGTGCAATGAATTGAAGTGTTGGAACAGACTGCTTCTCTTTCACAGAAACGCATGTGAGTTTCTGTTGAATGCTTCTAAGTAGCTTAAGGCACTTTCAAGGGAAAGTGATTTTCTCTGAAAGGACAGCATTTAGAAAGTGAGGCAACACTCCATTCACTTCACACAGTGAATTGAAGTGTTGGAACAGATTGCTTCTCTATCAGAGAAACGCATGTGAGTTTCTTCCTAATGCTTGCAAGTAGCTTAAGGCACTTTCAAAGGAAAGTGATTTTCTCTGAAAGGACAGCATTTAGAAAGTGAAGCAACACTCCATTCACTTCACACAGTGAATTGAAGTGTTGGAACAGACTGCTTCTCTTTCAGAGAAACGCATGTGAGTTTCTTCCTAATGCTTGCAAGTACCTTAAGGAACTTTCAAAGGAAAGTGATTTTCTCTGAAAGGACAGCATTTAGAAAGTGAAGCAACACTCCATTCATTTCGAACAGTGAATTGAAGTGTTGGAACAGACTGCTTCTCTTTCAGAGAAACGCATGTGAGTTTCTGGTGAATGCTTGTAAGTAGCTTAAGGCACTTTCAAAGGAAAGTGATTTTCTCTGAAAGGACAGCATTTAGAAAGTGAAGCAACACTCCATTCCCTTCGTGCAGTGAATTGGAGTGTTGGAACAGAGTGCTTCTCTTTCATATAAACGCATTAGTGTTTCTTGTGAATGCTTGCAATTTGCTTAAGGCACTTTCAAAGGAAAGTGATTTTCTCTGAAAGGACAGCATTTAGAATGTGAGGCAACACTCCATTCACTTCACACAGTGAATTGAAGTGTTGGAACAGACTGCTTCTCTTTCAGAGAAACGCATGTGAGTTTCTTCCTAATGCTTGCAAGTAGCTTAAGGCACTTCCAAAGGAAAGTGATTTTCTCTGAAAGGACAGCATTTAGAAAGTGAAGCAACACTCCATTCATTTCGCACAGTGAATTGAAGGGTTGGAACAGACTGCTTCTCTTTCAGAGAAACGCATGTGAGTTTCTTCCTAATGCTTGCAAGTAGCTTAAGGCACTTTCAGAGGAAAGTGATTTTCTCTGAAAGAACAGCATTTAGAAAGTTAAGCAACACTCCATTCACTTCGCAAGAGAATTGAAGTGTTGGAACAGATTGCTTCACTTTCAGAGAAATGCATGTGAGTTTCTGTTGAATGCTTGTAAGTAGCTTAAGGCACATTCAAAGGAAAGGGATTTTCTCTGAAAGGAGAGCATTTAGAAAGTGAAGCAACACTCCATTCACTTCGCACAGTGAATTGAAGTGTTGGAACAGACTGCTTCTCTTTCAGAGAAATGCATGTGAGTTTCTGTTGAATGCTTGTAAGTAGCTCAAGGCTCTTTCAAAGGAAAGTGATTTTCTCTGAAAGGACAGCATTTAGAAAGTAAAGCAACACTCCATTCCCTTCGCGCAATGAATTGAAGTGTTTTAACAGACTGCTTCTCTTTCATAGAAACGCATTAGTGTTTCTTGTGAATGCTTGCAAGTAGCTTAAGGCACTTTCAAAGGAAAGTGATTTTCTCTCAAAGGACAGCATTTAGAAAGTGAGGCAACACTCCATTCACTTCGCACATTGAATTGAAGTGTTGGAACAGACTGCTTCTCTTTCAGAGAAAGCATGTGAGTTTCTGTTGAATGCTTGTAAGTAGCTTAAGGCACTTTCAAAGGAACGTGATTTTCTCTGAAAGGACAGCATTTAGAAAGTGAGGCAACACTCCATTCACTTCACACAGTGAACTGAAGTGTTGGAACAGATTGCTTCTCTTTCAGAGAAACGCATGTGAGTTTCTTCCTAATGCTTGCAAGTAGCTTAAGGCACTTTCAAAGGAAAGTGATTTTCTCTGAAAGGACAGCATTTAGAAAGTGAAGCAACACACCATTCACTTCGCACAGTGAATTGAAGTGTTGGAACAGACTGCTTCTATTTCAGAGAAATGCATGTGTGTTTCCTGTGAATGCTTGAAAATAGCTTAAGGCACTTTCGAAGGAAAGTGATTTTCTCTGAAAGGACAGCATTTAGAAAGTGAAGTAACATTCCATTCACTTCGCACAGTGAATTGAAGTGTTGGAACAGACTGCTTCTCTTTCAGAGAAATGCATGTGAGTTTCTGTTGAATGCTTGTAAGTAGCTCAAGGCTCTTTCTAATGAAAGTGATTTTCTCTGAAAGGACAGCATTTAGAAAGTAAAGCAACACTCCATTCCCTTCGTGCAATGAATTGAAGTGTTGGAACAGACTGCTTCTCTTTCATAGAAATGCATTAGTGTTTCTTGTGAATGCATTCAAGTAGCTAAGGCACTTTCAAAGGAAAGTGATTTTCTCTGAAAGGACAGCATTTAGAAAGTGAAACAACACGCCATTCACTTCGCACAGTGAATTGAAGTGTTGGAACAGACTGCTTCTATTTCAGAGAAATGCATGTGAGTTTCTGTTGAATGCTTGTAAGTAGCTTAAGGGACTTTCGAAGGAAAGTGATTTTCTCTGAAAGGAAAGCTGTTAGAAAGTGAAGCAACACTCCATTCACTTCGCACAGTGAATTGAAGTGTTGGAACAGACTGCTTCTCATTCAGAGAAACGCATGTGAGTTTCTTCCTAAGGCTGTCAAGTAGCTTAAGGCACTTTCAAAGGAAAGTGATTTTCTCTGAAAGGACAGCATTTAGAAAGTGAAGCAACACTCCATTCACTTCGCACAGTGAATTGAAGT
Organism: Myodes glareolus; assembly: GCF_982192425.1. Classification (NCBI taxonomy): domain Eukaryota; kingdom Metazoa; phylum Chordata; class Mammalia; order Rodentia; family Cricetidae; genus Myodes; species Myodes glareolus. Next base: position 128,069 of record NC_142046.1, read on the forward strand.
GTTGGAACAGACTGCTTCTCTTTCAGAGAAACGCATGTGAGTTTCTGGTGAATGCTTGTTAGTAGCTTAAGGCACTTTCAAAGGAAAGTGATTTTCTCTGAAAGGACAGCATTTAGAAAGTGAAGCAACACTCCATTCCTTTCGTGCAGTGAATTGAAGTGTTGGAACAGAGTGCTTCTCTTTCATATAAACGCATTAGTGTTTCTTGTGAATGCTTGCAAGTTGCTTAAGGCACTTTCAACGTAAAGTGATTTTCTCTGAAAGGACATAATTTAGAAAGTGAAGCAACACTCCATTCACTTCGCACAGTGAATTGAAGTGTTGGAACAGACTGCTTCTCTTTCAGAGAAATGCATGTGAGTTTCTGTTGAATGCTTGTAAGTAGCTTAAGGCACTTTCAAAGAAAGTGATTTTCTCTGAAAGGACAGCATTTAGAAAGTGAGGTAACACTCCATTCACTTCGCACAGTGAATTGAAGTGTTGGAACAGACTGCTTCTCTTTCAGAGAAACGCATGTGAGTTTCTGTTGAATGCTTGTAAGTAGCATAAGGCACTTTCAAAGAAAAGTGATTTTCTCTGAAAGGACAGCATTTAGAAAGTGAGGTAACACTCCATTCACTTCACACAGTGAATTGAAGTGTTCGAACAGATTGCTTCTCTTTCAGAGAAACGCATGTGAGTTTCTTCCTAATGCTTGCAAGTTGCTTAAGGCACTTTCAAAGGAAAGTGATTTTCTCTGAAAGGACAGCATTTAGAATGTGAAGCAACACTCCATTCACTTCGCACAGTGAATTGAAGTGTTGGAACAGACTGCTTCTCTTTCAGAGAAACGCATGTGAGTTTCTTCCTAATGCTTGCAAGTAGCTTAAGGCACTTTCAAAGGAAAGTGATTTTCTCTGAAAGGACAGCATTTAGAAAGTGAAGCAACACTCCATTCCCTTCGTGCAGTGAATTGAAGTGTTGGAACAGAGTGCTTCTCTTTCATATAAACGCATTAGTGTTTCTTGTGAATGCTTACAAGTTGCTTAAGGTACTTTCAAAGGAAAGTTTTTTTCTCTGAAAGGACAGCATTTAGAAAGTGAGGTAACACTCCATTCACTTCGCACAGTGAATTGAAGTGTTGGAACAGACTGCTTCTCTTTCAGAGAAACGCATGTGAGTTTCTTCCTAATGCTTGTAAGTAGCTTAAGGCACTTTCAAAGGAAAGTGATTTTCTCTGAAAGGACAGCATTTTGAAAGTGAAGCAACACTCCATTCACTTCGCACAGTGAATTGAAGTGTTGGAACAGACTGCTTCTCTTTCAGAGAAATGCATGTGAGTTTCTGTTGAATGCTTGTAAGTAGCTCAAGGCTCTTTCAAATGAAAGTGATTTTCTCTGAAAGGACAGCATTTAGAAAGTAAAGCAACACTCCATTCCCTTCGCGCAATGAATTGAAGTGTTGGAACAGACTGCTTCTCTTTCATAGAAACACATTATTGTTTCTTGTGAATGCTTGCAAGTAGCTTAAGGCAGTTTCAAAGGAAAGTGATTTTCTCTGAAAGGACAGCATTTTGAAAGTGAAGCAAACTCCATTCACTTCGCACATTGAATTGAAGTGTTGGAACAGACTGCTTCTCTTTCAGAGAAACGCATGTGAGTTTCTGATGAATGCTTGTAAGTAGCTTAAGGCACTTTCAAAGGAAAGTGATTTTCTCTGAAAGGACAGCATTTAGAAAGTGAAGCAAACTCCATTCACTTCGCACATTGAATTGAAGTGTTGGAACAGACTGCTTTTCTTTCAGAGAAACGCATGTGAGTTTCTGTTGAATGCTTGTAAGTAGCTTAAGGCACTTTCAAAGGAAAGTGATTTTTTCTGAAAGGACAGCATTTAGAAAGTGAGGCAACACTCCATTCACTTCACACAGTGAACTGAAGTGTTGGAACAGATTGCTTCTCTTTCAGAGAAACGCATGTGAGTTTCTTCCTAATGCTTGCAAGTAGCTTAAGGCACTTTCAAAGGAAAGTGATTTTCTCTGAAAGGACAGCATTTAGAAAGTGAAACAACACTCCATTCACTTCGCACAGTGAATTGAAGTGTTGGAACAGACTGCTTCTATTTCAGAGAAACGCATGTGTGTTTCCTGTGAATGCTTGAAAGTAGCTTAAGGCACTTTCAAAGGAAAGTGATTTTCTCTGTAAGGACAGCATTTAGAAAGTGAAGCAACACTCCATTCACTTCGCACAGTGAATTGAAGTGTTGGAACAGACTGCTTCTCTTTCAGAGAAACGCATGTGAGTTTCTGGTGAATGCTTGTAAGTAGGTTAAGGCACTTTCAAAGGAAAGTGATTTTCTCTGAAAGGACAGCATTTAGAAAGTGAAGCAACACTCCATTCCCTTCGCGCAGTGAATTGGAGTGTTGGAACAGAGTGCTTCTCTTTCATATAAACGCATTAGTGTTTCTTGTGAATGCTTGCAATTTGCTTAAGGCACTTTCAAAGGAAAGTGATTTTCTCTGAAAGGACAGCATTTAGAATGTGAGGCAACACTCCATTCACTTCGCACAGTGAATTGAAGTGTTGGAACAGACTGCTTCTCTTTCAGAGAAACGCATGTGAGTTTCTTCCTAATGCTTTCAAGTAGCTTAAGGCACTTTCAAAGGAAAGTGATGTTCCCTGAAAGGACAGCATTTAGAAAGTGAAGCAACACTCCATTCACTTCGCACAGTGAATTGAAGTGTTGGAACAGACTGCTTCTCTTTCAGAGAAATGCATGTGAGTTTCTTCCTAATGCTTGCAAGTAGCTTAAGGCACTTTCAAAGGAAAGTGATTTTCTCTGAAACAACAACATTTAGAAAGTGAAGCAACACTCCATTCACTTCGCAAGAGAATTGAAGTGTTGGAACAGATTGCTTCTCTTTCAGAGAAATACATGTGAGTTTCTGTTGAATGCTTGTAAGTAGCTTAAGGCACATTCCAAGGAAAGGGATTTTCTCTGAAAGGACAGCATTTAGAAAGTGAAGCAACACTCCATTCACTTCACACAGTGAATTGAAGTGTTGGAACAGACTGCTTCTCTTTCAGAGAAACGCATGTGAGTTTCTGTTGAATGCTTGTAAGTAGCTTAAGGCACTTTCAAAGGAAAGTGATTTTCTCTGAAAGGACAGCTGTTAGAAAGTGAAGCAACACTCCATTCACTTCGCACAGTGAATTGAAGTTTTGGAACAGACTGCTTCTCATTCAGAGAAACGCATGTGAGTTTCTTCCTAAGGCTGTCAAGTAGCTTAAGGCACTTTCAAAGGAAAGTGATTTTCTCTGAAAGGACAGCATTTAGAAAGTGAAGCAACACTCCATTCACTTCGCACAGTGAATTGAAGTGTTGGAACAGACTGCTTCTCTTTCAGAGAAACGCATGTGAGTTTCTGGTGAATGCTTGTAAGTAGCTTAAGGCACTTTCAAATGAAAGTGATTTTCTCTGAAAGGACAGCATTTAGAAAGTGAAGCAGCACTCCATTCCCTTCGTGCAGTGAATTGAAGTATTGGAACAGAGTGCTTCTCTTTCATATAAACGCATTAGTGTTTCTTGTGAATGCTTGCAAGTTGCTTAAGGCACTTTCAAAGTAAAGTGATTTTCTCTGAAAGGACATAATTTAGAAAGTGAAGCAACACTCCATTCACTTCGCACAGTGAATTGAAGTGTTGGAACAGACTGCTTCTCTTTCAGAGAAACGCATGTGAGTTTCTTCCTAATGCTTGTAAGTAGCTTAAGGCACTTTCAAAGGAAAGTGATTTTCTCTGAAAGGACAGCATTTTGAAAGTGAAGCAACACTCCATTCACTTCGCACAGTGAATTGAAGTGTTGGAACAGACTGCTTCTCGTTCAGAAAAACACATGTGAGTTTCTTCCTAATGCTTGCAAGTAGCTTAAGGCACTTTCAAAGGAAAGTGATTTTCTCTGAAAGAACAGCATTTAGAAAGTGAAGCAACACTCCATTCACTTCGCAAGAGAATTGAAGTGTTGGAACAGACTGCTTCTCTTTCAGAGAAATGCAAGTGAGTTTCTGTTGAGTGCTTGTAAGTAGCTCAAGGCTCTTTCAAAGGAAAGTGATTTTCTCTGAAAGGACAGCATTTAGAAAGTAAAGCAACACTCCATTCCCTTCGTGCAATGAATTGAAGTGTTGGAACAGACTGCTTCTCTTTCATAGAAACGCATTAGTGTTTCTTGTGAATGCTTGCAGGTAGCTTAAGGCACTTTCAAAGGAAAGTGATTTTCTCTGAAAGGACAGCATTTAGAAAGTAAAGCAACACTCCGTTCCCTTCGTGCAATGAATTGAAGTGTTGGAACAGACTGCTTCTCTTTCACAGAAACGCATGTGAGTTTCTGTTGAATGCTTCTAAGTAGCTTAAGGCACTTTCAAGGGAAAGTGATTTTCTCTGAAAGGACAGCATTTAGAAAGTGAAGCAACACTCCATTCACTTCGCACAGTGAATTGAAGTGTTGGAACAGACTGCTTCTCTTTCAGAGAAACGCATGTGAGTTTCTTCCTAATGCTTGCAAGTACCTTAAGGAACTTTCAAAGGAAAGTGATTTTCTCTAAAAGGACAGCATTTAGAAAGTGAAGCAACACTCCATTCACTTCGCACAGTGAATTGAAGTGTTGGAACAGACTGCTTCTCTTTCAGAGAAACGCATGTGAGTTTCTGGTGAATGCTTGTAAGTAGCTTAAGGCACTTTCAAAGGAAAGTGATTTTCTCTGAAAGGACAGCATTTAGAAAGTGAAGCAGCACTCCATTCCCTTCGTGCAGTGAATTGAAGTATTGGAACAGAGTGCTTCTCTTTCATATAAACGCATTAGTGTTTCTTGTGAATGCTTGCAAGTTGCTTAAGGCACTTTCAAAGTAAAGTGATTTTCTCTGAAAGGACATAATTTAGAAAGTGAAGCAACACTCCATTCACTTCGCACAGTGAATTGAAGTGTTGGAACAGACTGCTTCTCTTTCAGAGAAACGCATGTGAGTTTCTTCCTAATGCTTGTAAGTAGCTTAAGGCACTTTCAAAGGAAAGTGATTTTCTCTGAAAGGACAGCATTTTGAAAGTGAAGCAACACTCCATTCACTTCGCACAGTGAATTGAAGTGTTGGAACAGACTGCTTCTCGTTCAGAAAAACACATGTGAGTTTCTTCCTAATGCTTGCAAGTAGCTTAAGGCACTTTCAAAGGAAAGTGATTTTCTCTGAAAGAACAGCATTTAGAAAGTGAAGCAACACTCCATTCACTTCGCAAGAGAATTGAAGTGTTGGAACAGACTGCTTCTCTTTCAGAGAAATGCAAGTGAGTTTCTGTTGAGTGCTTGTAAGTAGCTCAAGGCTCTTTCAAAGGAAAGTGATTTTCTCTGAAAGGACAGCATTTAGAAAGTAAAGCAACACTCCATTCCCTTCGTGCAATGAATTGAAGTGTTGGAACAGACTGCTTCTCTTTCATAGAAACGCATTAGTGTTTCTTGTGAATGCTTGCAGGTAGCTTAAGGCACTTTCAAAGGAAAGTGATTTTCTCTGAAAGGACAGCATTTAGAAAGTAAAGCAACACTCCATTCCCTTCGTGCAATGAATTGAAGTGTTGGAACAGACTGCTTCTCTTTCACAGAAACGCATGTGAGTTTCTGTTGAATGCTTCTAAGTAGCTTAAGGCACTTTCAAGGGAAAGTGATTTTCTCTGAAAGGACAGCATTTAGAAAGTGAGGCAACACTCCATTCACTTCACACAGTGAATTGAAGTGTTGGAACAGATTGCTTCTCTATCAGAGAAACGCATGTGAGTTTCTTCCTAATGCTTGCAAGTAGCTTAAGGCACTTTCAAAGGAAAGTGATTTTCTCTGAAAGGACAGCATTTAGAAAGTGAAGCAACACTCCATTCACTTCGCACAGTGAATTGAAGTGTTGGAACAGACTGCTTCTCTTTCAGAGAAACGCATGTGAGTTTCTTCCTAATGCTTGCAAGTACCTTAAGGAACTTTCAAAGGAAAGTGATTTTCTCTGAAAGGACAGCATTTAGAAAGTGAAGCAACACTCCATTCATTTCGAACAGTGAATTGAAGTGTTGGAACAGACTGCTTCTCTTTCAGAGAAACGCATGTGTGTTTCCTGTGAATGCTTGAAAGTAGCTTAAGGCACTTTCAAAGGAAAGTGATTTTCTCTGTAAGGACAGCATTTAGAAAGTGAAGCAACACTCCATTCACTTCGCACAGTGAATTGAAGTGTTGGAACAGACTGCTTCTCTTTCAGAGAAACGCATGTGAGTTTCTGGTGAATGCTTGTAAGTAGGTTAAGGCACTTTCAAAGGAAAGTGATTTTCTCTGAAAGGACAGCATTTAGAAAGTGAAGCAACACTCCATTCCCTTCGTGCAGTGAATTGGAGTGTTGGAAAAGAGTGCTTCTCTTTCATATAAACGCATTAGTGTTTCTTGTGAATGCTTGCAATTTGCTTAAGGCACTTTCAAAGGAAAGTGATTTTCTCTGAAAGGACAGCATTTAGAATGTGAGGCAACACTCCATTCACTTCGCACAGTGAATTGAAGTGTTGGAACAGACTGCTTCTCTTTCAGAGAAACGCATGTGAGTTTCTTCCTAATGCTTTCAAGTAGCTTAAGGCACTTTCAAAGGAAAGTGATGTTCCCTGAAAGGACAGCATTTAGAAAGTGAAGCAACACTCCATTCACTTCGCACAGTGAATTGAAGTGTTGGAACAGACTGCTTCTCTTTCACAGAAATGCATGTGAGTTTCTTCCTAATGCTTGCAAGTAGCTTAAGGCACTTTCAAAGGAAAGTGATTTTCTCTGAAACAACAACATTTAGAAAGTGAAGCAACACTCCATTCACTTCGCAAGAGAATTGAAGTGTTGGAACAGATTGCTTCTCTTTCAGAGAAATGCATGTGAGTTTCTGTTGAATGCTTGTAAGTAGCTTAAGGCACATTCCAAGGAAAGGGATTTTCTCTGAAAGGACAGCATTTAGAAAGTGAAGCAACACTCCATTCACTTCACACAGTGAATTGAAGTGTTGGAACAGACTGCTTCTCTTTCAGAGAAATGCATGTGAGTTTCTTCCTAATGCTTGTAAGTAGCTTAAGGCACTTTCAAAGGAAAGTGATTTTCTCTGAAAGGACAGCATTTTGAAAGTGAAGCAACACTCCATTCACTTCGCACAGTGAATTGAAGTGTTGGAACAGACTGCTTCTCGTTCAGAAAAACACATGTGAGTTTCTTCCTAATGCTTGCAAGTAGCTTAAGGCACTTTCAAAGGAAAGTGATTTTCTCTGAAAGAACAGCATTTAGAAAGTGAAGCAACACTCCATTCACTTCGCAAGAGAATTGAAGTGTTGGAACAGACTGCTTCTCTTTCAGAGAAATGCAAGTGAGTTTCTGTTGAGTGCTTGTAAGTAGCTCAAGGCTCTTTCAAAGGAAAGTGATTTTCTCTGAAAGGACAGCATTTAGAAAGTAAAGCAACACTCCATTCCCTTCGTGCAATGAATTGAAGTGTTGGAACAGACTGCTTCTCTTTCATAGAAACGCATTAGTGTTTCTTGTGAATGCTTGCAGGTAGCTTAAGGCACTTTCAAAGGAAAGTGATTTTCTCTGAAAGGACAGCATTTAGAAAGTAAAGCAACACTCCATTCCCTTCGTGCAATGAATTGAAGTGTTGGAACAGACTGCTTCTCTTTCACAGAAACGCATGTGAGTTTCTGTTGAATGCTTCTAAGTAGCTTAAGGCACTTTCAAGGGAAAGTGATTTTCTCTGAAAGGACAGCATTTAGAAAGTGAGGCAACACTCCATTCACTTCACACAGTGAATTGAAGTGTTGGAACAGATTGCTTCTCTATCAGAGAAACGCATGTGAGTTTCTTCCTAATGCTTGCAAGTAGCTTAAGGCACTTTCAAAGGAAAGTGATTTTCTCTGAAAGGACAGCATTTAGAAAGTGAAGCAACACTCCATTCACTTCGCACAGTGAATTGAAGTGTTGGAACAGACTGCTTCTCTTTCAGAGAAACGCATGTGAGTTTCTTCCTAATGCTTGCAAGTACCTTAAGGAACTTTCAAAGGAAAGTGATTTTCTCTGAAAGGACAGCATTTAGAAAGTGAAGCAACACTCCATTCATTTCGAACAGTGAATTGAAGTGTTGGAACAGACTGCTTCTCTTTCAGAGAAACGCATGTGAGTTTCTGGTGAATGCTTGTAAGTAGCTTAAGGCACTTTCAAAGGAAAGTGATTTTCTCTGAAAGGACAGCATTTAGAAAGTGAAGCAACACTCCATTCACTTCGCACAGTGAATTGAAGTGTTGGAACAGACTGCTTCTCTTTCAGAGAAATGCATGTGAGTTTCTGTTGAATGCTTGTAAGTAGCTTAAGGCACTTTCAAAGGAAAGTGATTTTCTCTGAAAGGACAGCATTTAGAAAGTGAAGCAACACTCCATTCCCTTCGTGCAAGTAATTGGAGTGTTGGAACAGAGTGCTTCTCTTTCATATAAACGCATTAGTGTTTCTTGTGAATGCTTGCAATTTGCTTAAGGCACTTTCAAAGGAAAGTGATTTTCTCTGAAAGGACAGCATTTAGAATGTGAGGCAACACTCCATTCACTTCACACAGTGAATTGAAGCATTGGAACAGACTGCTTCTCTTTCAGAGAAACGCATGTGAGTTTCTTCCTAATGCTTGCAAGTAGCTTAAGGCACTTTCAAAGGAAAGTGATTTTCTCTGAAAGGACAGCATTTAGAAAGTGAAGCAACACTCCATTCATTTTGCACAGTGAATTGAAGGGTTGGAACAGACTGCTTCTCTTTCAGAGAAACGCATGTGAGTTTCTTCCTAATGCTTGCAAGTAGCTTAAGGCACTTTCAAAGGAAAGTGATTTTCTCTGAAAGGACAGCATTTAGAAAGTAAAGCAACCCACCATTCACTTCGCACAGTGAATTGAAGTGTTGGAAAAGACTGCTTCTATTTCAGAGAAATGCATGTGTGTTTCCTGTGAATGCTTGAAAATAGCTTAAGGCACTTTCAAAGGAAAGTGATTTTCTCTGAAAGGACAGCATTTAGAAAGTGAAGTAACATTCCATTCACTTCGCACAGTGAATTGAAGTGTTGGAACAGACTGCTTCTCTTTCAGAGAAATGCATGTGAGTTTCTGTTGAATGCTTGTAAGTAGCTCAAGGCTCTTTCAAAGGAAAGTGATTTTCTCTGAAAGGACAGCATTTAGAAAGTAAAGCAACACTCCATTCCCTTCGTGCAATGAATTGAAGTGTTGGAACAGACTGCTTCTCTTTCATAGAAATGCATTAGTGTTTCTTGTGAATGCATTCAAGTAGCTAAGGCACTTTCAAAGGAAAGTGATTTTCTCTGAAAGGACAGCATTTAGAAAGTGAAACAACACGCCATTCACTTCGCACAGTGAATTGAAGTGTTGGAACAGACTGCTTCTCTTTCAGAGAAATGCATGTGAGTTTCTGTTGAATGCTTGTAAGTAGCTTAAGGGACTTTCGAAGGAAAGTGATTTTCTCTGAAAGGAAAGCTGTTAGAAAGTGAAGCAACACTCCATTCACTTCGCACAGTGAATTGAAGTGTTGGAACAGACTGCTTCTCATTCAGAGAAACGCATGTGAGTTTCTTCCTAATGCTGTCAAGTAGCTTAAGGCACTTTCAAAGGAAAGTGATTTTCTCTGAAAGGACAGCATTTAGAAAGTGAAGCAACACTCCATTCACTTCGCACAGTGAATTGAAGTGTTGGAACAAACTGCTTCTCTTTCAGAGAAACGCATGTGAGTTTCTGGTGAATGCTTGTTAGTAGCTTAAGGCACTTTCAAAGGAAAGTGATTTTCTCTGAAAGGACAGCATTTAGAAAGTGAAGCAACACTCCATTCACTTCGCACAGTGAATTGAAGTGTTGGAACAGAGTGCTTCTCTTTCATATAAACGCATTAGTGTTTCTTGTGAATGCTTGCAAGTTGCTTAAGGCACTTTCAACGTAAAGTGATTTTCTCTGAAAGGACATAATTTAGAAAGTGAAGCAACACTCCATTCACTTCGCACAGTGAATTGAAGTGTTGGAACAGACTGCTTCTCTTTCAGAGAAATGCATGTGAGTTTCTGTTGAATGCTTGTAAGTAGCTTAAGGCACTTTCAAAGAAAGTGATTTTCTCTGAAAGGACAGCATTCAGAAAATGAAGCAACACTCCATTCCCTTCGCAGAGTGAATTGAAGTGTTGGAACAGACTGCTTCTCTTTCAGAGAAACGCATGTGAGTTTCTGTTGAATGCTTGTAAGTAGCATAAGGCACTTTCAAAGAAAAGTGATTTTCTCTGAAAGGACAGCATTTATAAAGTGAGGTAACACTCCATTCACTTCACACAGTGAATTGAAGTGTTCGAACAGATTGCTTCTCTTTCAGAGAAACGCATGTGAGTTTCTTCCTAATGCTTGCAAGTTGCTTAAGGCACTTTCAAAGGAAAGTGATTTTCTCTGAAAGGACAGCATTTAGAAAGTGAAGCAACACTCCATTCACTTCGCACAGTGAATTGAACTGTTGGAACAGACTGCTTCTCTTTCAGAGAAACGCATGTGAGTTTCTTCCTAATGCTTGCAAGTAGCTTAAGGCACTTTCAAAGGAAAGTGATTTTCTCTAAAAGGACAGCATTTAGAAAGTGAAGCAACACTCCATTCATTTCGAACAGTAAATTGAAGTGTTGGAACAGACTGCTTCTCTTTCAGAGAAACGCATGTGAGTTTCTGGTGAATGCTTGTAAGTAGCTTAAGGCACTTTCAAAGGAAAGTGATTTTCTCTGAAAGGACAGCATTTAGAAAGTGAAGCAACACTCCATTCACTTCTTACAGTGAATTGAAGTGTTGGAACAGACTGCTTCTCTTTCAGAGAAATGCATGTGAGTTTCTGTTGAATGCTTGTAAGTAGCTTAATGCACTTTCAAAGGAAAGTGATTTTCTCTGAAAGGACAGCATTCAGAAAGTGAAGCAACACTCCATTCACTTCGCAGAGTGAATTGAAGTATTGGAACAGACTGCTTCTCTTTCAGAGAATCTCATGTGAGTTTCTGGTGAATGCTTGTAAGTATCTTAAGGCACTTTCAAAGGAAAGTGATTTTTTCTGAAAGGACAGCATTTAGAAAGTGAAGCAACACTCCATTCACTTCGCACAGTGAATTGAAGTGTTGGAACAGACTGCTTTTCTTTCAGAGAAACGCATGTGAGTTTCTGGTGAATGCTTGCAAGTAGCTTAAGGCACTTTCAAAGGAAAGTGATTTTCTCTGAAAGGACAGCATTTAGAAAGTGAAGCAACACTCCATTCCCTTCGTGCAGTGAATTGAAGTGTTGGAACAGAGTGCTTCTCTTTCATATAAACGCATTAGTGTTTCTTGTGAATGCTTACATGTTGCTTAAGGCACTTTCAAAGGAAAGTTTTTTTCTCTGAAAGGACAGCATTTAGAAAGTGAGGTAACACTCCATTCACTTCGCACAGTGAATTGAAGTGTTGGAACAGACTGCTTCTCTTTCAGAGAAACGCATGTGAGCTTCTTCCTAATGCTTGTAAGTAGCTTAAGGCACTTTCAAAGGAAGTGATTTTCTCTGAAAGGACAGCATTTTGAAAGTGAAGCAACACTCCATTCACTTCGCACAGTGAATTGAAGTGTTGGAACAGACTGCTTCTCGTTCAGAAAAACACATGTGAGTTTCTTCCTAATGCTTGTTAGTAGCTTAAGGCACTTTCAAAGGAAAGTGATTTTCTCTGAAAGAACTGCATTTAGAAAGTGAAGCAACACTCCATTCACTTCGCAAGAGAATTGAAGTGTTGGAACAGACTGCTTCTCTTTCAGAGAAATGCAAGTGAGTTTCTGTTGAATGCTTGTAAGTAGCTCAAGGCTCTTTCAAAGGAAAGTGATTTTCTCTGAAAGGACAGCATTTAGAAAGTAAAGCAACACTCCATTCCCTTCGTGCAATGAATTGAAGTGTTGGAACAGACTGCTTCTCTTTCATAGAAACGCATTAGTGTTTCTTGTGAATGCTTGCAAGTAGCTTAAGGCACTTTCAAAGGAAAGTGATTTTCTCTGAAAGGACAGCATTTAGAAAGTGAAACAACAATCCATTCACTTCGCACAGAGAATTGAAGTGTTGGAACAGACTGCTTCTCTTTCAGAGAAATGCATGTGAGTTTCTGTTGAATGCTTGTAAGTAGCTTAAGGCACTTTCAAAGAAAATGATTTTCTCTGAAAGGACAGCATTCAGAAAATGAAGCAACACTCCATTCCCTTCGCAGAGTGAATTGAAGTGTTGGAACAGACTGCTTCTCTTTCAGAGAAACGCATGTGAGTTTCTGTTGAATGCTTGTAAGTAGCATAAGGCACTTTCAAAGAAAAGTGATTTTCTCTGAAAGGACAGCATTTAGAAAGTGAGGTAACACTCCATTCACTTCACACAGTGAATTGAAGTGTTCGAACAGATTGCTTCTCTTTCAGAGAAACGCATGTGAGTTTCTTCCTAATGCTTGCAAGTTGCTTAAGGCACTTTCAAAGGAAAGTGATTTTCTCTGAAAGGACAGCATTTAGAAAGTGAAGCAACACTCCATTCACTTCGCACAGTGAATTGAAGTGTTGGAACAGACTGCTTCTCTTTCAGAGAAACGCATGTGAGTTTCGTCCTAATGCTTGCAAGTAGCTTAAGGCACTTTCAAAGGAAAGTGATTTTCTCTAAAAGGACAGCATTTAGAAAGTGAAGCAACACTCCATTCATTTCGAACAGTGAATTGAAGTGTTGGAACAGACTGCTTCTCTTTCAGAGAAACGCATGTGAGTTTCTGGTGAATGCTTGTAAGTAGCTTAAGGCACTTTCAAAGGAAAGTGATTTTCTCTGAAAGGACAGCATTTAGAAAGTGAAGCAACACTCCATTCACTTCTTACAGTGAATTGAAGTGTTGGAACAGACTGCTTCTCTTTCAGAGAAATGCATGTGAGTTTCTTGTGAATGCTTGTAAGTAGCTTAATGCACTTTCAAAGGAAAGTGATTTTCTCTGAAAGGACAGCATTCAGAAAGTGAAGCAACACTCCATTCACTTCGCAGAGTGAATTGAAGTATTGGAACAGACTGCTTCTCTTTCAGAGAATCTCATGTGAGTTTCTGGTGAATGCTTGTAAGTATCTTAAGGCACTTTCAAAGGAAAGTGATTTTTTCTGAAAGGACAGCATTTAGAAAGTGAAGCAACACTCCATTCACTTCGCACAGTGAATTGAAGTGTTGGAACAGACTGCTTTTCTTTCAGAGAAACGCATGTGAGTTTCTGGTGAATGCTTGCAAGTAGCTTAAGGCACTTTCAAAGGAAAGTGATTTTCTCTGAAAGGACAGCATTTAGAAAGTGAAGCAACACTCCATTCCCTTCGTGCAGTGAATTGAAGTGTTGGAACAGAGTGCTTCTCTTTCATATAAACGCATTAGTGTTTCTTGTGAATGCTTACATGTTGCTTAAGGCACTTTCAAAGGAAAGTTTTTTTCTCTGAAAGGACAGCATTTAGAAAGTGAGGTAACACTCCATTCACTTCGCACAGTGAATTGAAGTGTTGGAACAGACTGCTTCTCTTTCAGAGAAACGCATGTGAGTTTCTTCCTAATGCTTGTAAGTAGCTTAAGGCACTTTCAAAGGAAGTGATTTTCTCTGAAAGGACAGCATTTTGAAAGTGAAGCAACACTCCATTCACTTCGCACAGTGAATTGAAGTGTTGGAACAGACTGCTTCTCGTTCAGAAAAACACATGTGAGTTTCTTCCTAATGCTTGTTAGTAGCTTAAGGCACTTTCAAAGGAAAGTGATTTTCTCTGAAAGAACTGCATTTAGAAAGTGAAGCAACACTCCATTCACTTCGCAAGAGAATTGAAGTGTTGGAACAGACTGCTTCTCTTTCAGAGAAATGCAAGTGAGTTTCTGTTGAATGCTTGTAAGTAGCTCAAGGCTCTTTCAAAGGAAAGTGATTTTCTCTGAAAGGACAGCATTTAGAAAGTAAAGCAACACTCCATTCCCTTCGTGCAATGAATTGAAGTGTTGGAACAGACTGCTTCTCTTTCATAGAAACGCATTAGTGTTTCTTGTGAATGCTTGCAAGTAGCTTAAGGCACTTTCAAAGGAAAGTGATTTTCTCTGAAAGGACAGCATTTAGAAAGTGAAACAACAATCCATTCACTTCGCACAGAGAATTGAAGTGTTGGAACAGACTGCTTCTCTTTCAGAGAAATGCATGTGAGTTTCTGTTGAATGCTTGTAAGTAGCTTAAGGCACTTTCAAAGGAAAGTGATTTTCTCTGAAAGGACAGCATTTAGAAAGTGAAGCAACACTCCATTCACTTCGCACAGTGAATTGAAGTGTTGGAACAGACTGCTTCTCTTTCAGAGAAATGCATGTGAGTTTCTGTTGAATGCTTGTAAGTAGCTCAAGGCTCTTTCAAAGGAAAGTGATTTTCTCTGAAAGGACAGCATTTAGAAAGTAAAGCAACACTCCATTCCCTTCGCGCAATGAATTGAAGTGTTGGAACAGACTGCTTCTCTTTCATAGAAACGCATTAATGTTTCTTGTGAATGCTTGCAAGTAGCTTAAGGCACTTTCAAAGGAAAGTGATTTTCTCTGAAAGGACAGCATTTAGAAAGTGAAGCAACACTCCATTCACTTCGCACATTGAATTGAAGTTTTGGAACAGACTGCTTCTCTTTCAGAGAAACGCATGTGAGTTTCTGATGAATGCTTGTAAGTAGCTTAAGGCACTTTCAAAGGAAAGTGATTTTCTCTGAAAGGACAGCATTTAGAAAGTGAAACAACACTCCATTCACTTCGCACAGTGAATTGAAATGTTGGAACAGACTGCTTCTATTTCAGAGAAACGCATGTGTGTTTCCTGTGAATGCTTGAAAGTAGCTTAAGGCACTTTCAAAGGAAAGTGATTTTCTCTGAAAGGACAGCATTTCGAAAGTGAAGTAACATTCCATTCACTTCGCACAGTGAATTGAAGTGTTGGAACAGACTGCTTCTCTTTCAGAGAAATGCATGTGAGTTTCTGTTGAATGCTTGTAAGTAGCTCAAGGCTCTTTCAAAGGAAAGTGATTTTCTCTGAAAGGACAGCATTTAGAAAGTAAAGCAACACTCCATTCCCTTCGTGCAATGAATTGAAGTGTTGGAACAGACTGCTTCTCTTTCATAGAAACGCATGTGAGTTTCTGGTGAATGCTTGTAAGTAGCTTAAGGCACTTTCAAAGGAAAGTGATTTTCTCTGAAAGGACAGCATTTAGAAAGTGAAGCAACACTCCATTCACTTCGTGCAGTGAATTGAAGTGTTGGAACAGAGTGCTTCTCTTTCATATACACGCATTAGTGTTTCTTGTGAATGCTTACAAGTTGCTTAAGGCACTTTCAAAGGAAAGTTTTTTTCTCTGAAAGGACAGCATTTAGAAAGTGAAGCAACACTCCATTCACTTCGCACATTGAATTGAAGTGTTGGAACAGACTGCTTCTCTTTCAGAGAAACGCATGTGAGTTTCTGTTGAATGCTTGTAAGTAGCTTAAGGCACTTTCAAAGGAAAGTGATTTTCTCTGAAAGGACAGCATTTAGAAAGTGAGGCAACACTCCATTCATTTCACACAGTGAATTGAAGTGTTCGAACAGATTGCTTCTCTTTCAGAGAAACGCATGTGAGTTTCTGTTGAATGCTTGCAAGTAGCTTAAGGCACTTTCAAAGAAAAGTGATTTTCTCTGAAAGGACAGCATTTAGAAAGTGAAGCAACACTCCATTCACTTCGCACAGCAAATTGAAGTGTTGGAACAGACTGCTTCTCTTTCAGAGAAACGCATGTGAGTTTCTTCCTAATGCTTGCAAGTAGCTTAAGGCACTTTCAAAGGAAAGTGATTTTCTCTGAAAGGACAGCATTTAGAAAGTGATGCAACACTCCATTCACTTCGCAGAGTGAATTGAAGTATTGGAACAGACTGCTTCTCTTTCAGAGAAACTCATGTGAGTTTCTGGTGAATGCTTGTAAGTATCTTAAGGCACTTTCAAAGGAAAGTGATTTTCTCTGAAAGGACAGCATTTAGAAAGTGAAGCAACACTCCATTCACTTCTCACAGTGAATTGAAGTGTTGGAACAGACTGCTTCTCTTTCAGAGAAACGCATGTGAGTTTCTGGTGAATGCTTGTAAGTAGCTTAAGGCACTTTCAAAGGAAAGTGATTTTCTCTGAAAGGACAGCATTTAGAAAGTGAAGCAACACACCATTCCCTTCGTGCAGTGAATTGAAGTGTTGGAACAGACTGCTTCTCTTTCATATAAACGCATTAGTGTTTCTTGTGAATGCTTACAAGTTGATTAAGGCACTTTCAAAGGAAAGTTTTTTTCTCTGAAAGGACAGCATTTAGAAAGTGAGGTAACACTCCATTCTCTTCGCACAGTGAATTGAAGTGTTGGAACAGACTGCTTCTCTTTCAGAAAAACGCATGTGAGTTTTTTCCTAATGCTTGCAAGTAGCTTAAGGCACTTTCAAAGGAAAGTGATTTTCTCTGAAAGGACAGCATTTAGAAAGTGAAGCAACACTCCATTCACTTTATACAGTGAATTGAAGTGTTGGAACAGACTGCTTCTCTTTCAGAGAAATGCATGTGAGTTTCTGTTGAATGCTTGTAAGTAGCTTAAGGCTCTTTCAAAGGAAAGTGATTTTCTCTGAAAGGACAGCATTTCAAAAGTGAAGCAACACTCCAGTCACTTCGCACAGTGAATTGAAGTGCTGGAACAGACTGCTTCTCGTTCAGAAAAACTCATGTGAGTTTCTTCCTAATGCTTGCAAGTAGCTTAAGGCACTTTCAAAGGAAAGTGATTTTCTCTGAAAGAACAGCATTTAGAAAGTGAAGCAACACTCCATTCACTTCGCAAGAGAATTGAAGTGTTGGAACAGACTGCTTCTCTTTCAGAGAAATGCAAGTGAGTTTCTGTTGAATGCTTGTAAGTAGCTCAAGGCTCTTTCAAAGGAAAGTGATTTTCTCTGAAAGGACAGCATTTAGAAAGTAAAGCAACACTCCATTTCCTTCGTGCAATGAATTGAAGTGTTGGAACAGACTGCTTCTCTTTCATAGAAACGCATTAGTGTTTCTTGTGAATGCTTGCAAGTACCTTAAGGCACTTTCAAAGGAAAGTGATTTTCTCTGAAAGGACAGCATTTAGAAAGTGAAACAACAATCCATTCACTTCGCACAGAGAATTGAAGTGTTGGAACAGACTGCTTCTCTTTCAGAGAAATGCATGTGAGTTTCTGTTGAATGCTTGTAAGTAGCTTAAGGCACTTTCAAAGGAAAGTGATTTTCTCTGAAAGGACAGCATTTAGAAAGTGAAGCAACACTCCATTCACTTCGCACAGTGAATTGAAGTGTTGGAACAGACTGCTTCTCTTTCAGAGAAATGCATGTGAGTTTCTGTTGAATGCTTGTAAGTAGCTCAAGGCTCTTTCAAAGGAAAGTGATTTTCTCTGAAAGGACAGCATTTAGAAAGTAGAGCAACACTCCATTCCCTTCGCGCAATGAATTGAAGTGTTGGAACAGACTGCTTCTCTTTCATAGAAACGCATTATTGTTTCTTGTGAATGCTTGCAAGTAGCTTAAGGCACTTTCAAAGGAAAGTGATTTTCTCTGAAAGGACAGCATTTAGAAAGTGAAGCAACACTCCATTCACTTCGCACATTGAATTGAAGTTTTGGAACAGACTGCTTCTCTTTCAGAGAAACGCATGTGAGTTTCTGATGAATGCTTGTAAGTAGCTTAAGGCACTTTCAAAGGAAAGTGATTTTCTCTGAAAGGACAGCATTTAGAAAGTGAAGGAAACTCCATTCACTTCGCACATTGAATTGAAGTGTTGGAACAGACTGCTTTTCTTTCAGAGAAACGCATGTGAGTTTCTGTTGAATGCTTGTAAGTAGCTTAAGGCACTTTCAAAGGAAAGTGATTTTCTCTGAAAGGACAGCATTTAGAAAGTGAGGCAACACTCCATTCACTTCACACAGTGAATTGAAGTGTTGGAACAGATTGCTTCTCTTTCAGAGAAACGCATGTGAGTTTCTTCCTAATGCTTGCAAGTAGCTTAAGGCACTTTCAAAGGAAAGTGATTTTCTCTGAAAGGACAGCATTTAGAAAGTGAAACAACACTCCATTCACTTCGCACAGTGAATTGAAGTGTTGGAACAGACTGCTTCTATTTCAGAGAAACGCATGTGTGTTTCCTGTGAATGCTTGAAAGTAGCTTAAGGCACTTTCAAAGGAAAGTGATTTTCTCTGAAAGGACAGCATTTCGAAAGTGAAGTAACATTCCATTCACTTCGCACAGTGAATTGAAGTGTTGGAACAGACTGCTTCTCTTTCAGAGAAATGCATGTGAGTTTCTGTTGAATGCTTGTAAGTAGCTCAAGGCTCTTTCAAAGGAAAGTGATTTTCTCTGAAAGGACAGCATTTAGAAAGTAAAGCAACACTCCATTCCCTTCGTGCAATGAATTGAAGTGTTGGAACAGACTGCATCTCTTTCATAGAAACGCATTAGTGTTTCTTGTGAATGCTTGCAAGTAGCTTAAGGAACTTTCAAAGGAAAGTGATTTTCTCTGAAAGGACAGCATTTAGAAAGTGAAACAAACACTCCATTCACTTCGCACAGAGAATTGAAGTGTTGTAACAGACTGCTTCTCTTTCAGAGAAATGCATGTGAGTTTCTGTTGAATGCTTGTAATTAGCTTAAGGCACTTTCAAAGGAAAGTGATTTTCTCTGAAAGGACAGCATTTAGAAAGTGAAGCAACACTCCATTCCCTTCGTGCAGTGAATTGAAGTGTTGGAACAGAGTGCTTCTCTTTCATATAAACGCATTAGTGTTTCTTGTGAATGCTTACAAGTTGCTTAAGGCACTTTCAAAGGAAAGTTTTTTTCTCTGAAAGGACAGCATTTAGAAAGTGAAGCAACACTCCATTCACTTCGCACATTGAATTGAAGTGTTGGAACAGACTGCTTCTCTTTCAGAGAAACGCATGTGAGTTTCTGTTGAATGCTTGTAAGTAGCTTAAGGCACTTTCAAAGGAAAGTGATTTTCTCTGAAAGGACAGCATTTAGAAAGTGAAGCAACACTCCATTCCCTTCGTGCAGTGAATTGAAGTGTTGGAACAGACTGCTTCTCTTTCATAGAAACGCATTAGTGTTTCTTGTGAATGCTTACAAGTTGCTTAAGGCACTTTCAAAGGAAAGTTTTTTCTCTGAAAGGACAGCATTTAGAAAGTGAGGTAACACTCCATTCTCTTCGCACAGTGAATTGAAGTGTTGGAACAGACTGCTTCTCTTTCAGAAAAACGCATGTGAGTTTTTTCCTAATGCTTGCAAGTAGCTTAAGGCACTTTCAAAGGAAAGTGATTTTCTCTGAAAGGACAGCATTTAGAAAGTGAAGCAAACTCCATTCACTTTATACAGTGAATTGAAGTGTTGGAACAGACTGCTTCTCTTTCAGAGAAATGCATGTGAGTTTCTGTTGAATGCTTGTAAGTAGCTTAAGGCTCTTTCAAAGGAAAGTGATTTTCTCTGAAAGGACAGCATTTCGAAAGTGAAGCAACACTCCATTCACTTCGCACAGTGAATTGAAGTGTTGGAACAGACTGCTTCTCTTTCAGAGAAACGCATGTGAGTTTCTGGTGAATGCTTGTAAGTAGCTTAAGGCACTTTCAAAGGAAAGTGATTTTCTCTGAAAGGACAGCATTTAGAAAGTGAAGCAACACTCCATTCCCTTCGTGCAGTGAATTGAAGTGTTGGAACAGAGTGCTTCTCTTTCATATAAACGCATTAGTGTTTCTTGTGAATGCTTACAAGTTGCTTAAGGCACTTTCAAAGGAAAGTTTTTTTCTCTGAAAGGACAGCATTTAGAAAGTGAAGCAACACTCCATTCACCTCGCACATTGAATTGAAGTGTTGGAACAGACTGCTTCTCTTTCAGAGAAACGCATGTGAGTTTCTGTTGAATGCTTGTAAGTAGCTTAAGGCACTTTCAAAGGAAAGTGATTTTCTCTGAAAGGACAGCATTTAGAAAGTGAGGCAACACTCCATTCATTTCACACAGTGAATTGAAGTGTTCGAACA
The DNA here is from genome assembly GCF_982192425.1 of Myodes glareolus. Taxonomy (NCBI): domain Eukaryota; kingdom Metazoa; phylum Chordata; class Mammalia; order Rodentia; family Cricetidae; genus Myodes; species Myodes glareolus. The sequence continues at coordinate 148,220 of NC_142046.1, forward strand.
GATTGCTTCTCTTTCAGAGAAACGCATGTGAGTTTCTGTTGAATGCTTGCAAGTAGCTTAGGCACTTTCAAAGAAAAGTGATTTTCTCTGAAAGGACAGCATTTAGAAAGTGAAGCAACACTCCATTCACTTCGCACAGCAAATTGAAGTGTTGGAACAGACTGCTTATCTTTCAGAGAAACGCATGTGAGTTTCTTCCTAATGCTTGCAAGTAGCTTAAGGCACTTTCAAAGGAAAGTGATTTTCTCTGAAAGGACAGCATTTAGAAAGTGAAGCAACACTCCATTCACTTCGCAGAGTGAATTGAAGTATTGGAACAGACTGCTTCTCTTTCAGAAAAACTCATGTGAGTTTCTGGTGAATGCTTGTAAGTATCTTAAGGCACTTTCAAAGGAAAGTGATTTTCTCTGAAAGGACAGCATTTAGAAAGTGAAGCAACACTCCATTCACTTCGCACAGTGAATTGAAGTGTTGGAACAGACTGCTTCTCTTTCAGAGAAACGCATGTGAGTTTCTGGTGAATGCTTGTAAGTAGCTTAAGGCACTTTCAAAGGAAAGTGATTTTCTCTGAAAGGACAGCATTTAGAAAGTGAAGCAACACTCCATTCCCTTCGTGCAGTGAATAGAAGTGTTGGAACAGACTGCTTCTCTTTCATATAAACGCATTAGTGTTTCTTGTGAATGCTTACAAGTTGCTTAAGGCACTTTCAAAGGAAAGTTTTTTTCTCTGAAAGGACAGCATTTAGAAAGTGAGGTAACACTCCATTCTCTTCGCACAGTGAATTGAAGTGTTGGAACAGACTGCTTCTCTTTCAGAAAAACGCATGTGAGTTTCTTCCTAATGCTTGCAAGTAGCTTAAGGCACTTTCAAAGGAAAGTGATTTTCTCTGAAAGGACAGCATTTAGAAAGTGAAGCAACACTCCATTCACTTTATACAGTGAATTGAAGTGTTGGAACAGACTGCTTCTCTTTCAGAGAAATGCATGTGAGTTTCTGTTGAATGCTTGTAATTAGCTTAAGGCTCTTTCAAAGGAAAGTGATTTTCTCTGAAAGGACAGCATTTCGAAAGTGAAGCAACACTCCATTCACTTCGCACAGTGAATTGAAGTGTTGGAACAGACTGCTTCTCTTTCAGAGAAATGCATGTGAGTTTCATCCTAATGCTTGAAAGTAGCTTAAGGCACTTTCAAAGGAAAGTGATTTTCTCTGAAAGGACAGCATTTAGAAAGTGAAGCAACACTCCATTCCCTTCGTGCAGTGAATTGAAATGTTGGAACAGAGTTCTTCTCTTTCATATAAACGCATTAGTGTTTCTTGTGAATGCTTGCAAGTAGCTTAAGGCACTTTCAAAGGAAAGTGATTTTCTCTGAAAGGACAGCATTTAGAAAGTGAAGCAACACTCCATTCACTTCGCACAGTGAATTGAAGTGTTGGAACAGACTGCTTCTCTTTCAGAGAAACGCATGTGAGTTTCTATTGAATGCTTGTAAGTAGCTTAAGGCACTTTCAAAGGAAAGTGATTTTCTCTGAAAGGACAGCATTTAGAAAGTGAAGCAACACTCCATTCACTTCGCACAGTGAATTGAAGTGTTGGAACAGACTGCTTCTCTTTCAGAGAAACGCATGTGAGTTTCTATTGAATGCTTGTAAGTAGCTTAAGGCACTATCAAAGAAAAGTGATTTTCTCTGAAAGGACAGCATTTAGAAAGTGAAGCAACACTCCATTCACTTCGCACAGTGAATTGAAGTGTTGGAACAGACTGCTTCTTTTTCAGAGAAATGCATGTGAGTTTCTGTCGAATGCTTGTAAGTAGCTTAAGGAACTTTCAAAGGAAAGTGATTTTCTCTGAAAGGACAGCATTTAGAAAGTAAAGCAACACTCCATTCCCGTCGTGCAATGAATTGAAGTGTTGGAACAGACTGCTTCTCTTTCAGAGAAACGCATGTGAGTTTCTTCCTAATGCTTGCAAGTAGCTTAAGGCACTTTCAAAGGAAAGTGATTTTCTCTGAAAGGACAGCATTTAGAAAGTGAAGCAACACTCCATTCATTTCGAACAGTGAATTGAAGTGTTGGATCAGACTGCTTCTCTTTCAGAGAAACGCATGTGAGTGTCTGGTGAATGCTTGTAAGTAGCTTAAGGCACTTTCAAAGGAAAGTGATTTTCTCTGAAAGGACAGCATTTAGAAAGTGAAGCAACACTCCATTCATTCGCACAGTGAATTGAAGTGTTGGAACAGACTGCTTCTCTTTCAGAGAAATGCATGTGAGTTTCTGTTGAATGCTTGTAAGTAGCTTAAGGCACTTTCAAAGGAAAGTGATTTTCTCTGAAAGGACAGCATTTAGAAAGTGAAGCAACACTCCATTCACTTCGCAGAGTGAATTGAAGTATTGGAACAGACTGCTTCTCTTTCAGAGAAACTCATGTGAGTTTCTGGTGAATGCTTGTAAGTATCTTAAGGCACTTTCAAAGGAAAGTGATTTTCTCTGAAAGGACAGCATTTAGAAAGTGAAGCAACACTCCATTCACTTCGCACAGTGAATTGAAGTGTTGGAACAGACTGCTTCTCTTTCAGAGAAACGCATGTGAGTTTCTGGTGAATGCTTGTAAGTAGCTTAAGGCACTTTCAAAGGAAAGTGATTTTTCTGAAAGGACAGCATTTAGAAAGTGAAGCAACACTCCATTCCCTTCGTGCAGTGAATTGAAGTGTTGGAACAGAGTGTTTCTCTTTCTTATAAACGCATTAGTGTTTCTTGTGAATGCTTACAAGTTGCTTAAGGCACTTTCAAAGGAAAGTTTTTTTCTCTGAAAGGACAGCATTTAGAAAGTGAAGCAACACTCCATTCACTTCGCACATTGAATTGAAGAGTTGGAACAGACTGCTTCTCTTTCAGAGAAACGCATGTGAGTTTCTGGTGAATGCTTGTAAGTAGCTTAAGGCACTTTCAAAGGAGAGTGATTTTCTCTGAAAGGACAGCATTTAGAAAGTGAGGCAACACTCCATTCATTTCACACAGTGAATTGAAGTGTTCGAACAGATTGCTTCTCTTTCAGAGAAACACATGTGAGTTTCTGTTGAATGCTTGCATGTAGCTTAAGGCACTTTCAAAGGAAAGTGATTTTCTCTGAAAGGACAGCATTTAGAAAGTGAAGCAACACTCCATTCACTTCGCACAGCAAATTGAAGTGTTGGAACAGACTGCTTCTCTTTCAGAGAAACGCATGTGAGTTTCTTCCTAATGCTTGCAAGTAGCTTAAGGCACTTTCAAAGGAGAGTGATTTTCTCTGAAAGGACAGCATTTAGAAAGTGAAGCAACACTCCATTCACTTCGCACAGTGAATTGAAGTGTTGGAACAGACTTCTTCTCTTTCAGAGAAATGCATGTGAGTTTCTGTTGAATGCTTGTAAGTAGCTTAAGGCACTTTCAAAGGAAAGTGATTTTCTCTGACAGGACAGCATTTAGAAAGTGAAGCAACACTCCATTCACTTCGCAGAGTGAATTGAAGTATTGGAACAGACTGCTTCTCTTTCAGAGAAACTCATGTGAGTTTCTGGTGAATGCTTGTAAGTATCTTAAGGCACTTTCAAAGGAAAGTGATTTTCTCTGAAAGGACAGCATTTAGAAAGTGAAGCAACACTCCATTCACTTCGCACAGTGAATTGAAGTGTTGGAACAGACTGCTTTTCTTTCAGAGAAACGCATGTGAGTTTCTGGTGAATGCTTGTAAGTCGCTTAAGGCACTTTCAAAGGAAAGTGATTTTCTCTGAAAGGACAGCATTTAGAAAGTGAAGCAACACTCCATTCCCTTCGTGCAGTGAATTGAAGTGTTGGAACAGAGTGCTTCTCTTTCATATAAACGCATTAGTGTTTCTTGTGAATGCTTACATGTTGCTTAAGGCACTTTCAAAGGAAAGTTTTTTCTCTGAAAGGACAGCATTTAGAAAGTGAGGTAACACTCCATTCACTTCGCACAGTGAATTGAAGTGTTGGAACAGACTGCTTCTCTTTCAGAAAAACGCATGTGAGTTTCTTCCTAATGCTTGCAAGTAGCTTAAGGCACTTTCAAAGGAAAGTGATTTTCTCTGAAAGGACAGCATTTAGAAAGTGAAGCAACACTCCATTCACTTTATACAGTGAATTGAAGTGTTGGAACAGACTGCTTCTCTTTCAGAGAAATGCATGTGAGTTTCTGTTGAATGCTTGTAATTAGCTTAAGGCTCTTTCAAAGGAAAGTGATTTTCTCTGAAAGGACAGCATTTAGAAAGTGAAGCAACACTCCATTCACTTCGCACAGTGAATTGAAGTGTTGGAACAGACTGCTTCTCTTTCAGAGAAATGCATGTGAGTTTCATCCTAATGCTTGAAAGTAGCTTAAGGCACTTTCAAAGGAAAGTGATTTTCTCTGAAAGGACAGCATTTAGAAAGTGAAGCAACACTCCATTCCCTTCGTGCAGTGAATTGAAGTGTTGGAACAGAGTTCTTCTCTTTCATATAAACGCATTAGTGTTTCTTGTGAATGCTTGCAAGTAGCTTAAGGCACTTTCAAAGGAAAGTGATTTTCTCTGAAAGGACAGCATTTAGAAAGTGAAGCAACACTCCATTCACTTCGCACAGTGAATTGAAGTGTTGGAACAGACTGCTTCTCTTTCAGAGAAACGCATGTGAGTTTCTATTGAATGCTTGTAAGTAGCTTAAGGCACTTTCAAAGGAAAGTGATTTTCTCTGAAAGGACAGCATTTAGAAAGTGAAGCAACACTCCATTCACTTCGCACAGTGAATTGAAGTGTTGGAACAGACTGCTTCTCTTTCAGAGAAACGCATGTGAGTTTCTATTGAATGCTTGTAAGTAGCTTAAGGCACTATCAAAGAAAAGTGATTTTCTCTGAAAGGACAGCATTTAGAAAGTGAAGCAACACTCCATTCACTTCGCACAGTGAATTGAAGTGTTGGAACAGACTGCTTCTTTTTCAGAGAAATGCATGTGAGTTTCTGTCGAATGCTTGTAAGTAGCTTAAGGAACTTTCAAAGGAAAGTGATTTTCTCTGAAAGGACAGCATTTAGAAAGTAAAGCAACACTCCATTCCCGTCGTGCAATGAATTGAAGTGTTGGAACAGACTGCTTCTCTTTCAGAGAAACGCATGTGAGTTTCTTCCTAATGCTTGCAAGTAGCTTAAGGCACTTTCAAAGGAAAGTGATTTTCTCTGAAAGGACAGTTTTTAGAAAGTGAAGCAACACTCCATTCATTTCGAACAGTGAATTGAAGTGTTGGATCAGACTGCTTCTCTTTCAGAGAAACGCATGTGAGTGTCTGGTGAATGCTTGTAAGTAGCTTAAGGCACTTTCAAAGGAAAGTGATTTTCTCTGAAAGGACAGCATTTAGAAAGTGAAGCAACACTCCATTCATTCGCACAGTGAATTGAAGTGTTGGAACAGACTGCTTCTCTTTCAGAGAAATGCATGTGAGTTTCTGTTGAATGCTTGTAAGTAGCTTAAGGCACTTTCAAAGGAAAGTGATTTTCTCTGAAAGGACAGCATTTAGAAAGTGAAGCAACACTCCATTCACTTCGCAGAGTGAATTGAAGTATTGGAACAGACTGCTTCTCTTTCAGAGAAACTCATGTGAGTTTCTGGTGAATGCTTGTAAGTATCTTAAGGCACTTTCAAAGGAAAGTGATTTTCTCTGAAAGGACAGCATTTAGAAAGTGAAGCAACACTCCATTCACTTCGCACAGTGAATTGAAGTGTTGGAACAGACTGCTTCTCTTTCAGAGAAACGCATGTGAGTTTCTGGTGAATGCTTGTAAGTAGCTTAAGGCACTTTCAAAGGAAAGTGATTTTTCTGAAAGGACAGCATTTAGAAAGTGAAGCAACACTCCATTCCCTTCGTGCAGTGAATTGAAGTGTTGGAACAGAGTGTTTCTCTTTCTTATAAACGCATTAGTGTTTCTTGTGAATGCTTACAAGTTGCTTAAGGCACTTTCAAAGGAAAGTTTTTTTCTCTGAAAGGACAGCATTTAGAAAGTGAAGCAACACTCCATTCACTTCGCACATTGAATTGAAGAGTTGGAACAGACTGCTTCTCTTTCAGAGAAACGCATGTGAGTTTCTGGTGAATGCTTGTAAGTAGCTTAAGGCACTTTCAAAGGAGAGTGATTTTCTCTGAAAGGACAGCATTTAGAAAGTGAGGCAACACTCCATTCATTTCACACAGTGAATTGAAGTGTTCGAACAGATTGCTTCTCTTTCAGAGAAACACATGTGAGTTTCTGTTGAATGCTTGCATGTAGCTTAAGGCACTTTCAAAGGAAAGTGATTTTCTCTGAAAGGACAGCATTTAGAAAGTGAAGCAACACTCCATTCACTTCGCACAGCAAATTGAAGTGTTGGAACAGACTGCTTCTCTTTCAGAGAAACGCATGTGAGTTTCTTCCTAATGCTTGCAAGTAGCTTAAGGCACTTTCAAAGGAGAGTGATTTTCTCTGAAAGGACAGCATTTAGAAAGTGAAGCAACACTCCATTCATTTCGAACAGTGAATTGAAGTGTTGGAACAGACTGCTTCTCTTTCAGAGAAACGCATGTGAGTTTCTGGTGAAGGCTTGTAAGTAGCTAAAGGCACTTTCAAAGGAAAGTGATTTTCTCTGAAAGGACAGCATTTAGAAAGTGAAGCAACACTCCATTCACTTCGCACAGTGAATTGAAGTGTTGGAACAGACTTCTTCTCTTTCAGAGAAATGCATGTGAGTTTCTGTTGAATGCTTGTAAGTAGCTTAAGGCACTTTCAAAGGAAAGTGATTTTCTCTGACAGGACAGCATTTAGAAAGTGAAGCAACACTCCATTCACTTCGCAGAGTGAATTGAAGTATTGGAACAGACTGCTTCTCTTTCAGAGAAACTCATGTGAGTTTCTGGTGAATGCTTGTAAGTATCTTAAGGCACTTTCAAAGGAAAGTGATTTTCTCTGAAAGGACAGCATTTAGAAAGTGAAGCAACACTCCATTCACTTCGCACAGTGAATTGAAGTGTTGGAACAGACTGCTTTTCTTTCAGAGAAACGCATGTGAGTTTCTGGTGAATGCTTGTAAGTCGCTTAAGGCACTTTCAAAGGAAAGTGATTTTCTCTGAAAGGACAGCATTTAGAAAGTGAAGCAACACTCCATTCCCTTCGTGCAGTGAATTGAAGTGTTGGAACAGAGTGCTTCTCTTTCATATAAACGCATTAGTGTTTCTTGTGAATGCTTACATGTTGCTTAAGGCACTTTCAAAGGAAAGTTTTTTCTCTGAAAGGACAGCATTTAGAAAGTGAGGTAACACTCCATTCACTTCGCACAGTGAATTGAAGTGTTGGAACAGACTGCTTCTCTTTCAGAAAAACGCATGTGAGTTTCTTCCTAATGCTTGCAAGTAGCTTAAGGCACTTTCAAAGGAAAGTGATTTTCTCTGAAAGGACAGCATTTAGAAAGTGAAGCAACACTCCATTCCCTTCGTGCAGTGAATTGAAGTGTTGGAACAGAGTTCTTCTCTTTCATATAAACGCATTAGTGTTTCTTGTGAATGCTTGCAAGTAGCTTAAGGCACTTTCAAAGGAAAGTGATTTTCTCTGAAAGGACAGCATTTAGAAAGTGAAGCAACACTCCATTCACTTCGCACAGTGAATTGAAGTGTTGGAACAGACTGCTTCTCTTTCAGAGAAACGCATGTGAGTTTCTATTGAATGCTTGTAAGTAGCTTAAGGCACTTTCAAAGGAAAGTGATTTTCTCTGAAAGGACAGCATTTAGAAAGTGAAGCAACACTCCATTCACTTTGCACAGTGAATTGAAGTGTTGGAACAGACTGCTTCTCTTTCAGAGAAACGCATGTGAGTTTCTATTGAATGCTTGTAAGTAGCTTAAGGCACTATCAAAGAAAAGTGGTTTTCTCTGAAAGGACAGCATTTAGAAAGTGAAGCAACACTCCATTCACTTCGCACAGTGAATTGAAGTGTTGGAACAGACTGCTTCTTTTTCAGAGAAATACATGTGAGTTTCTGCTGAATGCTTGTAAGTAGCTCAAGGCTCTTTCAAAGGAAAGTGATTTTCTCTGAAAGGACAGCATTTAGAAAGTAAAGCAACACTCCATTCCCTTCGTGCAATGAATTGAAGTGTTGGAACAGACTGCTTCTCTTTCAGAGAAACGCATGTGAGTTTCTGTTGAATGCTTGTAAGTTGCTTAAGGCACGTTCAAAGGAAAGTGATTTTCTCTGATAGGACAGCATTTAGAAAGTGAGGCAACACTCCATTCACTTTTCACAGTGAATTGAAGTGTTCGAACAGATTGCTTCTCTTTCAGAGAAACGCATGTGAGTTTCTGTTGAATGCTTGCAAGTAGCTTAAGGCACTTTCAAAGGAAAGTGATTTTCTCTGAAAGGACAGCATTTAGAAAGTGAAGCAACACTCCATTCACTTCGCACAGTGAATTGAAGTGTTGGAACAGACTGCTTCTCTTTCAGAGAAACGCATGTGAATTTCTATTGAATGCTTGTAAGTAGCTTAAGGCACTTTCAAAAGAAAGTGATTTTCTCTGAAAGGACAGCATTTAGAAAGTGAAACAACACTCCATTCACTTCGCACAGTGAATTGAAGTGTTGGAACAGACTGCTTCTCTTTCAGAGAAACGCATGTGAGTTTCTATTGAATGCTTGTAAGTAGCTTAAGGCACTATCAAAGAAAAGTGATTTTCTCTTAAAGGACAGCATTTAGAAAGTGAAGCAACACTCCATTCACTTCGCACAGTGAATTGAAGTGTTGGAACCGACTGCTTCTTTTTCAGAGAAATACATGTGAGTTTCTGTTGAATTCTTGTAAGTAGCTCAAGGCTCTTTCAAAGGAAAGTGATTTTCTCTGAAAGGACAGCATTTAGAAAGTGAAGCAACACTCCATTCACTTCGCACAGTGAATTGAAGTGTTGGAACAGACTGCTTCTCTTTCAGAGAAATGCATGTGAGTTTCTGTTGAATGCTTGTAAGTATCTTAAGGCACTTTCAAAGGAAAGTGATTTTCTCTGAAAGGACAGCATTTAGAAAGTGAAGCAACACTCCATTCACTTCGCACAGTGAATTGAAGTTTTGGAACAGACTGCTTCTCTTTCAGAGAAACGCATGTGAGTTTCTGGTGAATGCTTGTAAGTAGCTTAAGGCACTTTCAAAGGAAAGTGATTTTCTCTGAAAGGACAGCATTTAGAAAGTGAAGCAACACTCCATTCCCTTCGTGCAGTGAATAGAAGTGTTGGAACAGAGTGCTTCTCTTTCATATAAACGCATTAGTGTTTCTTGTGAATGCTTACAAGTTGCTTAAGGCACTTTCAAAGGAAAGTGATTTTCTCTGAAAGGACAGCATTTAGAAAGTGAGGTAACACTCCATTCACTTCGCACAGTGAATTGAAGTGTTGGAACAGACTGCTTCTCTTTCAGAAAAACGCATGTGAGTTTCTTCCTAATGCTTGCAAGTAGCTTAAGGCACTTTCAAAGGAAAGTGATTTTCTCTGAAAGGACAGCATTTAGAAAGTGAAGCAACACTCCATTCACTTCGCACAGTGAATTGAAGTGTTGGAACAGACTGCTTCTCTTTCAGAGAAACGCATGTGAGTTTCTTCCTAATGCTTGCAAGTAGCTTAAGGCACTTTCAAAGGAAAGTGATTTTCTCTGAAAGAACAGAATTTACAAAGTGAAGCAACACTCCATTCACTTCCTCAGAGAATTGAAGTGTTGGAACAGATTGCTTCTCTTTCAGAGAAATGCATGTGAGTTTCTGTTGAATGCTTGTAAGTAGCTTAAGGCACATTCAAAGGAAAGTGATTTTCTCTGAAAGGACAGCATTTAGAAAGTGAGGCAACACTCCATTCACTTCACACAGTGAACTGAAGTGTTGGAACAGATTGCTTCTCTTTCAGAGAAACGCATGTGAGTTTCTTCCTAATGCTTGCAAGTAGCTTAAGGCACTTTCAAAGGAAAGTGATTTTCTCTGAAAGGACAGCATTTAGAAAGTGAAGCAACACTCCATTCACTTCGCAGGGCGAATTGAAGTGTTGGAACAGACTGCTTCTCTTTCAGAGAAACGCATGTGAATTTCTATTGAATGCTTGTAAGTAGCTTAAGGCACTTTCAAAAGAAAGTGATTTTCTCTGAAAGGACAGCATTTAGAAAGTGAAACAACACTCCATTCACTTCGCACAGTGAATTGAAGTGTTGGAACAGACTGCTTCTCTTTCAGAGAAACGCATGTGAGTTTCTATTGAATGCTTGTAAGTAGCTTAAGGCACTATCAAAGAAAAGTGATTTTCTCTTAAAGGACAGCATTTAGAAAGTGAAGCAACACTCCATTCACTTCGCACAGTGAATTGAAGTGTTGGAACCGACTGCTTCTTTTTCAGAGAAATACATGTGAGTTTCTGTTGAATTCTTGTAAGTAGCTCAAGGCTCTTTCAAAGGAAAGTGATTTTCTCTGAAAGGACAGCATTTAGAAAGTGAAGCAACACTCCATTCACTTCGCACAGTGAATTGAAGTGTTGGAACAGACTGCTTCTCTTTCAGAGAAATGCATGTGAGTTTCTGTTGAATGCTTGTAAGTATCTTAAGGCACTTTCAAAGGAAAGTGATTTTCTCTGAAAGGACAGCATTTAGAAAGTGAAGCAACACTCCATTCACTTCGCACAGTGAATTGAAGTTTTGGAACAGACTGCTTCTCTTTCAGAGAAACGCATGTGAGTTTCTGGTGAATGCTTGTAAGTAGCTTAAGGCACTTTCAAAGGAAAGTGATTTTCTCTGAAAGGACAGCATTTAGAAAGTGAAGCAACACTCCATTCCCTTCGTGCAGTGAATAGAAGTGTTGGAACAGAGTGCTTCTCTTTCATATAAACGCATTAGTGTTTCTTGTGAATGCTTACAAGTTGCTTAAGGCACTTTCAAAGGAAAGTGATTTTCTCTGAAAGGACAGCATTTAGAAAGTGAGGTAACACTCCATTCACTTCGCACAGTGAATTGAAGTGTTGGAACAGACTGCTTCTCTTTCAGAAAAACGCATGTGAGTTTCTTCCTAATGCTTGCAAGTAGCTTAAGGCACTTTCAAAGGAAAGTGATTTTCTCTGAAAGGACAGCATTTAGAAAGTGAAGCAACACTCCATTCACTTCGCACAGTGAATTGAAGTGTTGGAACAGACTGCTTCTCTTTCAGAGAAACGCATGTGAGTTTCTTCCTAATGCTTGCAAGTAGCTTAAGGCACTTTCAAAGGAAAGTGATTTTCTCTGAAAGAACAGAATTTACAAAGTGAAGCAACACTCCATTCACTTCCTCAGAGAATTGAAGTGTTGGAACAGATTGCTTCTCTTTCAGAGAAATGCATGTGAGTTTCTGTTGAATGCTTGTAAGTAGCTTAAGGCACATTCAAAGGAAAGTGATTTTCTCTGAAAGGACAGCATTTAGAAAGTGAGGCAACACTCCATTCACTTCACACAGTGAACTGAAGTGTTGGAACAGATTGCTTCTCTTTCAGAGAAACGCATGTGAGTTTCTTCCTAATGCTTGCAAGTAGCTTAAGGCACTTTCAAAGGAAAGTGATTTTCTCTGAAAGGACAGCATTTAGAAAGTGAAGCAACACTCCATTCACTTCGCAGGGCGAATTGAAGTGTTGGAACAGACTGCTTCTCTTTCAGAGAAACTCATGTGAGTTTCTTCCTAATGCTTGCAAGTAGCTTAAGGCACTTTCAAAGGAAAGTGATTTTCTCTGAAAGGACAGCATTTAGAAAGTGAAGCAACACTCCATTCATTTCGAACAGTCAATTGAAATGTTGGAACAGACTGCTTCTCTTTCAGAGAAACGCATGTGAGTTTCTGGTGAATGCTTGTAAGTAGCTTAAGGCACTTTAAAGGAAAGGGATTTTCTCTGAAAGGACAGCATTTAGAAAGTGAAGCAACACTCCATTCACTTCGCACAGTGAATTGAAGTGTTGGAACAGACTGCTTCTCTTTCAGAGAAATGCATGTGAGTTTCTGTTGAATGCTTGTAAGTAGCTTAAGGCACTTTCAAAGGAAAGTGATTTTCTCTGAAAGGACAGCATTTAGAAAGTGAAGTAACACTCCATTCACTTCGCAGAGTGAATTGAAGTATTGGAACAGACTGCTTCTCTTTCAGAGAAACTCATGTGAGTTTCTGGTGAATGCTTGTAAGTATCTTAAGGCACTTTCAAAGGAAAGTGATTTTCTCTGAAAGGACAGCATTTAGAAAGTGAAGCAACACTCCATTCACTTCGCACAGTGAATTGAAGTGTTGGAACAGACTGCTTCTCTTTCAGAGAAACGCATGTGAGTTTCTGGTGAATGCTTGTAAGTAGCTTAAGGCACTTTCAAAGGAAAGTGATTTTCTCTGAAAGGACAGCATTTAGAAAGTGAAGCAACACTCCATTCCCTTCGTGCAGTGAATTGAAGTGTTGGAACAGACTGCTTCTCTTTCATATAAACGCATTAGTGTTTCTTGTGAATGCTTACAAGTTGCTTAAGGCACTTTCAAAGGAAAGTTTTTTTCTCTGAAAGGACAGCATTTAGAAAGTGAGGTAACACTCCATTCACTTCGCACAGTGAATTGAAGTGTTGGAACAGACTGCTTCTCTTTCAGAAAAACGCATGTGAGTTTCTTCCTAATGCTTGCAAGTAGCTTAAGGCACTTTCAAAGGAAAGTGATATTCTCTGACAGGACAGCATTTAGAAAGTGAAGCAACACTCCATTCACTTCGCACAGTGAATTGAAGTGTTGGAACAGACTGCTTCTCTTTCAGAGAAACGCATGTGAGTTTCTTCCTAATGCTTGCAAGTAGCTTAAGGCACTTTCAAAGGAAAGTGATTTTCTCTGAAAGAACAGCATTTAGAAAGTGAAGCAACACTCCATTCACTTCGCAAGAGAATTGAAGTGTTGGAACAGACTGCTTCTCTTTCAGAGAAACGCATGTGAGTTTCTGGTGAATGCTTGTAAGTAGCTTAAGGCACTTTCAAAGGAAAGTGATTTTCTCTGAAAGGACAGCATTTAGAAAGTGAAGCAACACTCCATTCCCTTCGTGCAGTGAATAGAAGTGTTGGAACAGAGTGCTTCTCTTTCATATAAACGCATTAGTGTTTCTTGTGAATGCTTACAAGTTGCTTAAGGCACTTTCAAAGGAAAGTGATTTTCTCTGAAAGGACAGCATTTAGAAAGTGAGGTAACACTCCATTCACTTCGCACAGTGAATTGAAGTGTTGGAACAGACTGCTTCTCTTTCAGAAAAACGCATGTGAGTTTCTTCCTAATGCTTGCAAGTAGCTTAAGGCACTTTCAAAGGAAAGTGATTTTCTCTGAAAGGACAGCATTTAGAAAGTGAAGCAACACTCCATTCACTTCGCACAGTGAATTGAAGTGTTGGAACAGACTGCTTCTCTTTCAGAGAAACGCATGTGAGTTTCTTCCTAATGCTTGCAAGTAGCTTAAGGCACTTTCAAAGGAAAGTGATTTTCTCTGAAAGAACAGAATTTACAAAGTGAAGCAACACTCCATTCACTTCCTCAGAGAATTGAAGTGTTGGAACAGATTGCTTCTCTTTCAGAGAAATGCATGTGAGTTTCTGTTGAATGCTTGTAAGTAGCTTAAGGCACATTCAAAGGAAAGTGATTTTCTCTGAAAGGACAGCATTTAGAAAGTGAGGCAACACTCCATTCACTTCACACAGTGAACTGAAGTGTTGGAACAGATTGCTTCTCTTTCAGAGAAACGCATGTGAGTTTCTTCCTAATGCTTGCAAGTAGCTTAAGGCACTTTCAAAGGAAAGTGATTTTCTCTGAAAGGACAGCATTTAGAAAGTGAAGCAACACTCCATTCACTTCGCAGGGCGAATTGAAGTGTTGGAACAGACTGCTTCTCTTTCAGAGAAACTCATGTGAGTTTCTTCCTAATGCTTGCAAGTAGCTTAAGGCACTTTCAAAGGAAAGTGATTTTCTCTGAAAGGACAGCATTTAGAAAGTGAAGCAACACTCCATTCATTTCGAACAGTCAATTGAAATGTTGGAACAGACTGCTTCTCTTTCAGAGAAACGCATGTGAGTTTCTGGTGAATGCTTGTAAGTAGCTTAAGGCACTTTCAAAGGAAAGGGATTTTCTCTGAAAGGACAGCATTTAGAAAGTGAAGCAACACTCCATTCACTTCGCACAGTGAATTGAAGTGTTGGAACAGACTGCTTCTCTTTCAGAGAAATGCATGTGAGTTTCTGTTGAATGCTTGTAAGTAGCTTAAGGCACTTTCAAAGGAAAGTGATTTTCTCTGAAAGGACAGCATTTAGAAAGTGAAGCAACACTCCATTCACTTCGCAGAGTGAATTGAAGTATTGGAACAGACTGCTTCTCTTTCAGAGAAACTCATGTGAGTTTCTGGTGAATGCTTGTAAGTATCTTAAGGCACTTTCAAAGGAAAGTGATTTTCTCTGAAAGGACAGCATTTAGAAAGTGAAGCAACACTCCATTCACTTCGCACAGTGAATTGAAGTGTTGGAACAGACTGCTTCTCTTTCAGAGAAACGCATGTGAGTTTCTGGTGAATGCTTGTAAGTAGCTTAAGGCACTTTCAAAGGAAAGTGATTTTCTCTGAAAGGACAGCATTTAGAAAGTGAAGCAACACTCCATTCCCTTCGTGCAGTGAATTGAAGTGTTGGAACAGACTGCTTCTCTTTCATATAAACGCATTAGTGTTTCTTGTGAATGCTTACAAGTTGCTTAAGGCACTTTCAAAGGAAAGTTTTTTTCTCTGAAAGGACAGCATTTAGAAAGTGAGGTAACACTCCATTCACTTCGCACAGTGAATTGAAGTGTTGGAACAGACTGCTTCTCTTTCAGAAAAACGCATGTGAGTTTCTTCCTAATGCTTGCAAGTAGCTTAAGGCACTTTCAAAGGAAAGTGATTTTCTCTGACAGGACAGCATTTAGAAAGTGAAGCAACACTCCATTCACTTCGCACAGTGAATTGAAGTGTTGGAACAGACTGCTTCTCTTTCAGAGAAACGCATGTGAGTTTCTTCCTAATGCTTGCAAGTAGCTTAAGGCACTTTCAAAGGAAAGTGATTTTCTCTGAAAGAACAGCATTTAGAAAGTGAAGCAACACTCCATTAACTTCGCAAGAGAATTGAAGTGTTGGAACAGACTGCTTCTCTTTCAGAGAAACGCATGTGAGTTTCTGGTGAATGCTTGTAAGTAGCTTAAGGAACTTTCAAAGGAAAGTGATTTTCTCTGAAAGGACAGCATTTAGAAAGTGAAGCAACACTCCATTCACTTCGCACAGTGAATTGAAGTGTTGGAACAGACTGCTTCTCTTTCAGAGAAATGAATGTGAGTTTCTGTTGAATGCTTATAAGTAGCTTAAGGCACTTTCAAAGGAAAGTGATTTTCTCTGAAAGGACAGCATTTAGAAAGTGAAGCAACACTCCATTCACTTCGCAGAGTGAATTGAAGTATTGGAACAGACTGCTTCTCTTTCAGATAAACGCATGTGAGTTTCTGGTGAATGCTTGTAAGTAGCTTAAGGCACTTTCAAAGGAAAGTGATTTTCTCTGTAAGGACAGCATTTAGAAAGTGAAGCAACACTCCATTCACTTCGCACAGTGAATTGAAGTGTTGGAAAAGACTGCTTCTCTTTCAGAGAAACGCATGTGAGTTTCTGGTGAATGCTTATAAGTAGCTTAAGGCACTTTCAAAGGAAAGTGATTTTCTCTGAAAGGACAGCATTTAGAAAGTGAAGCAACACTCCATTCCCTTCGTGCAGTGAATTGGAGTGTTGGAACAGAGTGCTTCTCTTTCATATAAACGCATTAGTGTTTCTTGTGAATGCTTGCAATTTGCTTAAGGCACTTTCAAAGGAAAGTGATTTTCTCTGAAAGGACAGCATTTAGAATGTGAGGCAACACTCCATTCACTTCGCACAGTGAATTGAAGTGTTGGAACAGACTGCTTCTCTTTCAGAAAAACGCATGTGAGTTTCTTCCTAATGCTTTCAAGTAGCTTAAGGCACTTTCAAAGGAAAGTGATTTTCTCTGAAAGGACAGCATTTAGAAAGTGAAGCAACACTCCATTCACTTCGCACAGCGAATTGAAGTGTTGGAACAGACTGCTTCTCTTTCAGAGAAACGCATGTGAGTTTCTTCCTAATGCTTGCAAGTAGCTTAAGGCACTTTCAAAGGAAAGTGATTTTCTCTGAAAGAACAGCATTTAGAAAGTGAAGCAACACTCCATTCACTTCGCAAGAGAATTGAAGTGTTGGAACAGATTGCTTCTCTTTCAGAGAAATGCATGTGAGTTTCTGTTGAATGCTTGTAAGTAGCTTAAGGCACATTCAAAGGAAAGGGATTTTCTCTGAAAGGACAGCATTTAGAAAGTGAAGCAACACTCCATTCACTTCACACAGTGAATTGAAGTGTTGGAACAGACTGCTTCTCTTTCAGAGAAATGCATGTGAGTTTCTGTTGAATGCTTGTAAGTAGCTCAAGGCTCTTTCAAAGGAAAGTGATTTTCTCTGAAAGGACAGCATTTAGAAAGTAAAGCAACACTCCATTCCCTTCGCGCAATGAATTGAAGTGTTTTAACAGAGTGCTTCTCTTTCATAGAAACGCATTAGTGTTTCTTGTGAATGCTTGCAAGTAGCTTAAGGCACTTTCAAAGGAAAGTGATTTTCTCTGAAAGGACAGCATTTAGAAAGTGAAGCAACACTCCATTCACTTCGCACATTGAATTGAAGTGTTGGAACAGACTGCTTCTCTTTCAGAGAAACGCATGTGAGTTTCTGTTGAATGCTTGTAAGTAGCTTAAGGCACTTTCAAAGGAAAGTGATTTTCTCTGAAAGGACAGCATTTAGAAAGTGAAGCAACACTCCATTCATTTCGCACATTGAATTGAAGTGTTGGAACAGACTGCTTCTCTTTCAGAGAAACGCATGTGAGTTTCAGTTGAATGCTTGTAAGTAGCTTAAGGCACTTTCAAAGGAAAGTGATTTTCTCTGAAAGGACAGCATTTAGAAAGTGAGGCAACACTCCATTCACTTCACACAGTGAACTGAAGTGTTGGAACAGATTGCTTCTCTTTCAGAGAAACGCATGTGAGTTTCTTCCTAATGCTTGCAAGTAGCTTAAGGCACTTTCAAAGGAAAGTGATTTTCTCTGAAAGGACAGCATTTAGAATGTGAAGCAACACTCCATTCACTTCGCACAGTGAATTGAAGTGTTGGAACAGACTGCTTCTATTTCAGAGAAACGCATGTGTGTTTCCTGTGAATGCTTGAAAATAGCTTAAGGCACTTTCAAAGGAAAGTGATTTTCTCTGAAAGGACAGCATTTAGAAAGTGAAGTAACATTCCATTCACTTCGCACAGTGAATTGAAGTGTTGGAACAGACTGCTTCTCTTTCAGAGAAATGCATGTGAGTTTCTGTTGAATGTTTGTAAGTAGCTCAAGGCTCTTTCAAAGGAAAGTGATTTTCTCTGAAAGGACAGCATTCATAAAATGAAGCAACACTCCATACACTTCGCACATTGAATTGAAGTGTTGGAACAGACTGCTTCTCTTTCAGAGAAACGCATGTGAGTTTCTGTTGAATGCTTTTAAGTAGCTTAAGGCACTTTCAAAGAAAAGTGATTTTCTCTGAAAGGACAGCATTTAGAAAGTGAAGCAACACTCCATTCACTTCGCACATTGAATTGAAGTGTTGGAACAGACTGCTTCTCTTTCAGAGAAATGCATGTGAGTTTCTGTTGAATGCTTGTAAGTAGCTTAAGGGACTTTAAAAGGAAAGTGATTTTCTCTGAAAGGACAGCATTTAGAAAGTGAAGCAGCACTCCATTCCCTTCGTGCAGTGAATTGAAGTGTTGGAACAGAGTGCTTCTCTTTCATATAAACGCATTAGTGTTTCTTGTGAATGCTTGCAAGTTGCTTAAGGCACTTTCAAAGGAAAGTGATTTTCTCTGAAAGGACATAATTTAGAAAGTGAAGCAACACTCCATTCACGTCGCACAGTGAATTGAAGTGTTGGAACAGACTGCTTCTCTTTCAGAGAAATGCTTGTGAGTTTCTGTTGAATGCTTGTGAGTAGCTTAAGGCACTTTCAAAGGAAAGTGATTTTCTCTGAAAGGACAGCATTTAGAAAGTGAAGCAACACTCCATTCCCTTCGTGCAGTGAATTGAAGTGTTGGAACAGACTGCTTCTCTTTCATATAAACGCATTAGTGTTTCTTGTGAATGCTTACAAGTTGCTTAAGGCACTTTCAAAGGAAAGTTTTTTTCTCTGAAAGGACAGCATTTAGAAAGTGAGGTAACACTCCATTCACTTCGCACAGTGAATTGAAGTGTTGGAACAGACTGCTTCTCTTTCAGAAAAACGCATGTGAGTTTCTTCCTAATGCTTGCAAGTAGCTTAAGGCACTTTCAAAGGAAAGTGATTTTCTCTGACAGGACAGCATTTAGAAAGTGAAGCAACACTCCATTCACTTCGCACAGTGAATTGAAGTGTTGGAACAGACTGCTTCTCTTTCAGAGAAACGCATGTGAGTTTCTTCCTGATGCTTGCAAGTAGCTTAAGGCACTTTCAAAGGAAAGTGATTTTCTCTGAAAGAACAGCATTTAGAAAGTGAAGCAACACTCCATTCACTTCGCAAGAGAATTGAAGTGTTGGAACAGACTGCTTCTCTTTCAGAGAAACGCATGTGAGTTTCTGGTGAATGCTTGTAAGTAGCTTAAGGCACTTTCAAAGGAAAGTGATTTTCTCTGAAAGGACAGCATTTAGAAAGTGAAGCAACACTCCATTCACTTCGCACAGTGAATTGAAGTGTTGGAACAGACTGCTTCTCTTTCAGAGAAATGAATGTGAGTTTCTGTTGAATGCTTGTAAGTAGCTTAAGGCACTTTCAAAGGAAAGTGATTTTCTCTGAAAGGACAGCATTTAGAAAGTGAAGCAACACTCCATTCACTTCGCAGAGTGAATTGAAGTATTGGAACAGACTGCTTCTCTTTCAGATAAACGCATGTGAGTTTCTGGTGAATGCTTGTAAGTAGCTTAAGGCACTTTCAAAGGAAAGTGATTTTCTCTGTAAGGACAGCATTTAGAAAGTGAAGCAACACTCCATTCACTTCGCACAGTGAATTGAAGTGTTGGAAAAGACTGCTTCTCTTTCAGAGAAACGCATGTGAGTTTCTGGTGAATGCTTATAAGTAGCTTAAGGCACTTTCAAAGGAAAGTGATTTTCTCTGAAAGGACAGCATTTAGAAAGTGAAGCAACACTCCATTCCCTTCGTGCAGTGAATTGGAGTGTTGGAACAGAGTGCTTCTCTTTCATATAAACGCATTAGTGTTTCTTGTGAATGCTTGCAATTTGCTTAAGGCACTTTCAAAGGAAAGTGATTTTCTCTGAAAGGACAGCATTTAGAATGTGAGGCAACACTCCATTCACTTCGCACAGTGAACTGAAGTGTTGGAACAGACTGCTTCTCTTTCAGAAAAACGCATGTGAGTTTCTTCCTAATGCTTTCAAGTAGCTTAAGGCACTTTCAAAGGTAAGTGATTTTCTCTGAAAGGACAGCATTTAGAAAGTGAAGCAACACTCCATTCACTTCGCACAGCGAATTGAAGTGTTGGAACAGACTGCTTCTCTTTCAGAGAAACGCATGTGAGTTTCTTCCTAATGCTTGCAAGTAGCTTAAGGCACTTTCAAAGGAAAGTGATTTTCTCTGAAAGAACAGCATTTAGAAAGTGAAGCAACACTCCATTCACTTCGCAAGAGAATTGAAGTGTTGGAACAGATTGCTTCTCTTTCAGAGAAATGCATGTGAGTTTCTGTTGAATGCTTGTAAGTAGCTTAAGGCACATTCAAAGGAAAGGGATTTTCTCTGAAAGGACAGCATTTAGAAAGTGAAGCAACACTCCATTCACTTCACACAGTGAATTGAAGTGTTGGAACAGACTGCTTCTCTTTCAGAGAAATGCATGTGAGTTTCTGTTGAATGCTTGTAAGTAGCTCAAGGCTCTTTCAAAGGAAAGTGATTTTCTCTGAAAGGACAGCATTTAGAAAGTAAAGCAACACTCCATTCCCTTCGCGCAATGAATTGAAGTGTTTTAACAGAGTGCTTCTCTTTCATAGAAACGCATTAGTGTTTCTTGTGAATGCTTGCAAGTAGCTTAAGGCACTTTCAAAGGAAAGTGATTTTCTCTTAAAGGACAGCATTTAGAAAGTGAAGCAACACTCCATTCACTTCGCACATTGAATTGAAGTGTTGGAACAGACTGCTTCTCTTTCAGAGAAACGCATGTGAGTTTCTGTTGAATGCTTGTAAGTAGCTTAAGGCACTTTCAAAGGAAAGTGATTTTCTCTGAAAGGACAGCATTTAGAAAGTGAAGCAACACTCCATTCACTTCGCACATTGAATTGAAGTGTTGGAACAGACTGCTTCTCTTTCAGAGAAACGCATGTGAGTTTCAGTTGAATGCTTGTAAGTAGCTTAAGGCACTTTCAAAGGAAAGTGATTTTCTCTGAAAGGACAGCATTTAGAAAGTGAGGCAACACTCCATTCACTTCACACAGTGAACTGAAGTGTTGGAACAGATTGCTTCTCTTTCAGAGAAACGCATGTGAGTTTCTTCCTAATGCTTGCAAGTAGCTTAAGGCACTTTCAAAGGAAAGTGATTTTCTCTGAAAGGACAGCATTTAGAAAGTGAAGCAACACTCCATTCACTTCGCACAGTGAATTGAAGTGTTGGAACAGACTGCTTCTATTTCAGAGAAACGCATGTGTGTTTCCTGTGAATGCTTGAAAATAGCTTAAGGCACTTTCAAAGGAACGTGATTTTCTCTGAAAGGACAGCATTTAGAAAGTGAGGCAACACTCCATTCACTTCACACAGTGAATTGAAGTGTTGGAACAGATTGCTTCTCTTTCAGAGAAACGCATGTGAGTTTCTTCCTAATGCTTGCAAGTAGCTTAAGGCACTTTCAAAGGAAAGTGATTTTCTCTGAAAGGACAGCATTTAGAAAGTGAAGCAACACTCCATTCACTTCGCACAGTGAATTGAAGTGTTGGAACAGACTGCTTCTCTTTCAGAGAAACGCATGTGAGTTTCTTCCTAATGCTTGCAAGTAGCTCAAGGAACTTTCAAAGGAAAGTGATTTTCTCTGAAAGGACAGCATTTAGAAAGTGAAGCAACACTCCATTCATTTCGAGCAGTGAATTGAAGTGTTGGAACAGACTGCTTCTCTTTCAGAGAAACGCATGTGAGTTTCTGGTGAATGCTTGTAAATAGCTTAAGGCACTTTCAAAGGAAAGTGATTTTCTCTGAAAGGACAGCATTTAGAAAGTGAAGCAACACTCCATTCACTTCGCACAGTGAATTGAAGTGTTGGAACAGACTGCTTCTCTTTCAGAGAAATGCATGTGAGTTTCTGTTGAATGCTTGTAAGTAGCTTAAGGCACTTTCAAAGGAAAGTGATTTTCTCTGAAAGGACAGCATTTAGAAAGTGAAGCATCACTCCATTCACTTCGCACAGTGAATTGAAGTGTTGGAACAGACTGCTTCTCTTTCAGATAAACGCATGTGAGTTTCTTCCTAATGCTTGCAAGTAGCTTAAGGCACTTTCAAAGGAAAGTGATTTTCTCTGAAAGAACAGCATTTAGAAAGTGAAGCAACACTCCATTCACTTAGCAAGAGAATTGAAGTGTTGGAACAGATTGCTTCTCTTTCAGAGAAATGCATGTGAGTTTCTGTTGAATGCTTGTAAGTAGCTTAAGGCACTTTCAAAGGAAAGAGATTTTCTCTGAAAGGACAGCTGTTAGAAAGTGAAGCAACACTCCATTCACTTCGCACAGTGAATTGAAGTATTGGAACAGACTGCTTCTCTTTCAGAGAAACTCATGTGAGTTTCTGGTGAATGCTTGTAAGTATCTTAAGGCACTTTCAAAGGAAAGTGATTTTCTCTGAAAGGACAGCATTTAGAAAGTGAAGCATCACTCCATTCACTTCGCACAGTGAATTGAAGTGTTGGAACAGACTGCTTCTCTTTCATAGAAACGCATTAGTGTTTCTTGTGAATGCTTGCAAGTAGCTTAAGGCACTTTCAAAGGAAAGTGATTTTCTCTGAAATGACAGCATTTAGAAAGTGAAGCAACACTCCATTCACATCGCATGGTGAATTGAAGTGTTGGAACAGACTGCTTCTCTTTCAGAGAAACGCATGTGAGTTTCTGATGAATGCTTGTAAGTAGCTTAAGGCACTTTCAAAGGAAAGTGATTTTCTCTGAAAGGACAGCATTTAGAAAGTGAAGCAACACTCCATTCACTTCGCACATTGAATTGAAGTGGTGGAACAGACTTCTTCTCTTTCAGAGAAACGCATGTGAGTTTCTGTTGAATGCTTGTAAGTAGCTTAAGGCACTTTCAAAGGAAAGTGATTTTCTCTGAAAGGACAGCATTTAGAAAGTGAAACAACACTCCATTCACTTCGCACAGTGAATTGAAGTGTTGGAACAGACTGCTTCTATTTCAGAGAAACGCATGTATGTTTCCTGTGAATGCTTGAAAGTAGCTTAAGGCACTTTCAAAGGAAAGTGATTTTCTCTGAAAGGACAGCATTTAGAAAGTGAAGCAACACTCCATTCACTTCGCACAGAGAATTGAAGTGTTGTAACAGACTGCTTCTCTTTCAGAGAAATGCATGTGAGTTTCTGTTGAATGCTTGTAAGTAGCTTAAGGCACTTTCAAAGGAAAGTGATTTTCTCTGAAAGGACAGCATTTAGAAAGTGAAGCAACACTCCATTCACTTCGCACAGTGAATTGAAGTGTTGGAACAGACTGCTTCTCTTTCAGAGAAACGCATGTGAGTTTCTGTTGAATGCTTTTAAGTAGCTTAAGGCACTTTCAAAGAAAAGTGATTTTCTCTGAAAGGACAGCATTTAGAAAGTGAAGCAACACTCCATTCACTTCGCACATTGAATTGAAGTGTTGGAACAGACTGATTCTCTTTCAGAGAAACTCATGTGAGTTTCTTCCTAATGCTTGCAAGTAGCTTAAGGCACTTTCAAAGGAAAGTGATTTTCTCTGAAAGGACAGCATTTAGAAAGTGAAGCAACACTCCATTCACTTCGCACAGTGAATTGAAGTGTTGGAACAGACTGCTTCTCTTTCAGAGAAACGCATGTGAGTTTCTTCCTAATGCTTGCAAGTAGCTCAAGGAACTTTCAAAGGAAAGTGATTTTCTCTGAAAGGACAGCATTTAGAAAGTGAAGCAACACTCCATTCATTTCGAGCAGTGAATTGAAGTGTTGGAACAGACTGCTTCTCTTTCAGAGAAACGCATGTGAGTTTCTGGTGAATGCTTGTAAGTAGCTTAAGGCACTTTCAAAGGAAAGTGATTTTCTCTGAAAGGACAGCATTTAGAAAGTGAAGCAACACTCCATTCACTTCGCACAGTGAATTGAAGTGTTGGAACAGACTGCTTCTCTTTCAGAGAAATGCATGTGAGTTTCTGTTGAATGCTTGTAAGTAGCTTAAGGCACTTTCAAAGGAAAGTGATTTTCTCTGAAAGGACAGCATTTAGAAAGTGAAGCAACACTCCATTCACTTCGCACAGTGAATTGAAGTATTGGAACAGACTGCTTCTCTTTCAGAGAAACTCATGTGAGTTTCTGGTGAATGCTTGTAAGTATCTTAAGGCACTTTCAAAGGAAAGTGATTTTCTCTGAAAGGACAGCATTTAGAAAGTGAAGCATCACTCCATTCACTTCGCACAGTGAATTGAAGTGTTGGAACAGACTGCTTCTCTTTCATAGAAACGCATTAGTGTTTCTTGTGAATGCTTGCAAGTAGCTTAAGGCACTTTCAAAGGAAAGTGATTTTCTCTGAAAGGACAGCATTTAGAAAGTGAAGCAACACTCCATTCACATCGCATGGTGAATTGAAGTGTTGGAACAGACTGCTTCTCTTTCAGAGAAACGCATGTGAGTTTCTGATGAATGCTTGTAAGTAGCTTAAGGCACTTTCAAAGGAAAGTGATTTTCTCTGAAAGGACAGCATTTAGAAAGTGAAGCAACACTCCATTCACTTCGCACATTGAATTGAAGTGGTGGAACAGACTTCTTCTCTTTCAGAGAAACGCATGTGAGTTTCTGTTGAATGCTTGTAAGTAGCTTAAGGCACTTTCAAAAGAAAGTGATTTTCTCTGAAAGGACAGCATTTAGAAAGTGAAACAACACTCCATTCACTTCGCACAGTGAATTGAAGTGTTGGAACACACTGCTTCTATTTCAGAGAAACGCATGTATGTTTCCTGTGAATGCTTGAAAGTAGCTTAAGGCACTTTCAAAGGAAAGTGATTTTCTCTGAAAGGACAGCATTTAGAAAGTGAAGTAACATTCCATTCACTTCGGACAGTGAATTGAAGTGTTGGAACAGACTGCTTCTCTTTCAGAGAAATGCATGTGAGTTTCTGTTGAATGCTTGTAAGTAGCTCAAGGCTCTTTCAAAGGAAAGTGATTTTCTCTGAAAGGACAGCATTTACAAAGTAAAGCAACACTCCATTCCCTTCGTGCAATGAATTGAAGTGTTGGAACAGACTGCTTCTCTTTCATAGAAACGCATTAGTGTTTCTTGTGAATGCTTGCAAGTAGCTTAAGGCACTTTCAAAGGAAAGTGATTTTCTCTGAAAGGACAGCATTTAGAAAGTGAAACAAACACTCCATTCACTTCGCACAGAGAATTGGAGTGTTGTAACAGACTGCTTCTCTTTCAGAGAAATGCATGTGAGTTTCTGTTGAATGCTTGTAAGTAGCTTAAGACACTTTCAAAGGAAAGTGATTTTCTCTGAAAGGACAGCATTTAGAAAGTGAAGCAACACTCCATTCACTTCGCACAGTGAATTGAAGTGTTGGAACAGACTGCTTCTCTTTCAGAGAAACGCATGTGCGTTTCTTCCTAATGCTTGCAAGTAGCTTAAGGCACTTTCAAAGGAAAGTGATTTTCTCTGAAAGGACAGCATTTAGAAAGTGAAGCAACACTCCATTCACTTCGCATAGTGAATTGAAGTGTTGGAACAGACTGCTTCTCTTTCAGAGAAATGCATATGAGTTTCTGTTGAATGCTTGTAAGTAGCTTAAGGCACTTTCAAAGGAAAGTGATTTTCTCTGAAAGGACAGCATTTAGAAAGTGAAGCAACACTCCATTCACTTCGCACATTGAATTGAAGTGGTGGAACAGACTGCTTCTCTTTCAGAGAAACGCATGTGAGTTTCTGTTGAATGCTTGTAAGTAGCTTAAGGCACTTTCAAAGGAAAGTGATTTTCACTGAAAGGACAGCATTTAGAAAGTAAGGCAACACTCCATTCATTTCACACAGTGAATTGAAGTGTTCGAACAGATTGCTTCTCTTTCAGAGAAACGCATGTGAGTTTCTGTTGAATGCTTGCAAGTAGCTTAAGGCACTTTCAAAGTAAAGTGATTTTCTCTGAAAGGACAGCATTTAGAAAGTGAAGCAACACTCCATTCACTTCGCACAGCGAATTGAGGTGTTGGAACAGACTGCTTCTCTTTCAGAGAAACGCATGTGAGTTTCTTCCTAATGCTTGCAAGTAGCTTAAGGCACTTTCAAAGGAAAGTGATTTTCTCTGAAAGGACAGCATTTAGAAAGTGAAGCAACACTCCATTCACTTCGCACAGTGAATTGAAGTGTTGGAACAGACTGCTTCTCTTTCAGAGAAACGCATGTGAGTTTCTTCCTAATGCTTGCAAGTAGCTTAAGGCACTTTCAAAGGAAAGTGATTTTCTCTGAAAGAACAGCATTTAGAAAGTGAAGCAACACTCCATTCACTTAGCAAGAGAATTGATGTGTTGGAACAGATTGCTTCTCTTTCAGAGAAATGCATGTGAGTTTCTGTTGAATGCTTGTAAGTAGCTTAAGGCACTTTCAAAGGAAAGAGATTTTCTCTGAAAGGACAGCATTTAGAAAGTGAAGCAACACTCCATTCACTTCGCACAGTGAATTGAAGTATTGGAACAGACTGCTTCTCTTTCAGAGAAACTCATGTGAGTTTCTGGTGAATGCTTGTAAGTATCTTAAGGCACTTTCAAAGGAAAGTGATTTTCTCTGAAAGGACAGCATTTAGAAAGTGAAGCAACACTCCCTTCACTTCGCAGAGTGAATTGAAGTGTTGGAACAGACTGCTTTTCTTTCAGAGAAACGCATGTGAGTTTCTGGTGAATGCTTGTAAGTAGCTTAAGGCACTTTCAAAGGAAAGTGATTTTCTCTGAAAGGACAGCATTTAGAAAGTGAAGCAACACTCCATTCCGTTCGTGCAGTGAATTGAAGTGTTGGAACAGAGTGCTTCTCTTTCATATAAACGCATTAGTGTTTCTTGTGAATGCTTGCAAGTAGCTTAAGGCACTTTCAAAGGAAAGTGATTTTCTCTGAAAGGACAGCATTTAGAAAGTGAAACAACAATCCATTCACTTCGCACAGAGAATTGAAGTGTTGGAACAGACTGCTTCTCTTTCAGAGAAATGCATGTGAGTTTCTGTTGAATGCTTGTAAGTAGCTTAAGGCACTTTCAAAGGAAAGTGATTTTCTCTGAAAGGACAGCATTTAGAAAGTGAAGCAACACTCCATTCACTTCGCACAGTGAATTGAAGTGTTGGAACAGACTGCTTCTCTTTCAGAGAAACGCATGTGAGTTTCTTCCTAATGCTTGCAAGTAGCTTAAGGCACTTTCAAAGGAAAGTGATTTTCTCTGAAAGGACAGCATTTAGAAAGTGAAGAAACACTCCATTCACTTCGCACAGTGAATTGAAGTGTTGGAACAGACTGCTTCTCTTTCAGAGAAACGCATGTGAGTTTCTTCCTAATGCTTGCAAGTAGCTTAAGGCACTTTCAAAGGAAAGTGATTTTCTCTGAAAGAACAGCATTTAGAAAGTGGAGCAACACTCCATTCACTTAGCAAGAGAATTGAAGTGTTGGAACAGACTGCTTCTCTTTCAGAGAAACTCAGGTGAGTTTCTGGTGAATGCTTGTAAGTATCTTAAGGCACTTTCAAAGGAAAGTGATTTTCTCTGAAAGGACAGCATTTAGAAAGTGAAGCATCACTCCATTCACTTCGCACAGTGAATTGAAGTGTTGGAACAGACTGCTTCTCTTTCATAGAAACGCATTAGTGTTTCTTGTGAATGCTTGCAAGTAGCTTAAGGCACTTTCAAAGGAAAGTGATTTTCTCTGAAAGGACAGCATTTAGAAAGTGAAGCAACACTCCATTCACATCGCATGGTGAATTGAAGTGTTGGAACAGACTGCTTCTCTTTCAGAGAAACGCATGTGAGTTTCTGATGAATGCTTGTAAGTAGCTTAAGGCACTTTCAAAGGAAAGTGATTTTCTCTGAAAGGACAGCATTTAGAAAGTGAAGCAACACTCCATTCACTTCGCACATTGAATTGAAGTGGTGGAACAGACTTCTTCTCTTTCAGAGAAACGCATGTGAGTTTCTGTTGAATGCTTGTAAGTAGCTTAAGGCACTTTCAAAAGAAAGTGATTTTCTCTGAAAGGACAGCATTTAGAAAGTGAAACAACACTCCATTCACTTCGCACAGTGAATTGAAGTGTTGGAACAGACTGCTTCTATTTCAGAGAAACACATGTATGTTTCCTGTGAATGCTTGAAAGTAGCTTAAGGCACTTTCAAAGGAAAGTGATTTTCTCTGAAAGGACAGCATTTAGAAAGTGAAGTAACATTCCATTCACTTCGGACAGTGAATTGAAGTGTTGGAACAGACTGCTTCTCTTTCAGAGAAATGCATGTGAGTTTCTGTTGAATGCTTGTAAGTAGCTCAAGGCTCTTTCAAAGGAAAGTGATTTTCTCTGAAAGGACAGCATTTAGAAAGTAAAGCAACACTCCATTCCCTTCGTGCAATGAATTGAAGTGTTGGAACAGACTGCTTCTCTTTCATAGAAATGCATTAGTGTTTCTTGTGAATGCTTGCAAGTAGCTTAAGGCACTTTCAAAGGAAAGTGATTTTCTCTGAAAGGACAGCATTAAGAAAGTGAAACAAACACTCCATTCTCTTCGCACAGAGAATTGAAGTGTTGTAACAGACTGCTTCTCTTTCAGAGAAATGCATGTGAGTTTCTGTTGAATGCTTGTAAGTATCTTAAGGCACTTTCAAAGGAAAGTGATTTTCTCTGAAAGGACAGCATTTAGAAAGTGAAGCAACACTCCATTCACTTCGCACAGTGAATTGAAGTGTTGGAACAGACTGCTTCTCTTTCAGAGAAACGCATGTGCGTTTCTTCCTAATGCTTGCAAGTAGCTTAAGGCACTTTCAAAGGAAAGTGATTTTCTCTGAAAGGACAGCATTTAGAAAGTGAAGCAACACTCCATTCACTTCGCATAGTGAATTGAAGTGTTGGAACAGACTGCTTCTCTTTCAGAGAAACGCATGTGAATTTCTGGTGAATGCTTGTAAGTAGCTTAAGGCACTTTCAAAGGAAAGTGATTTTCTCTGAAAGGACAGCATTTAGAAAGTGAAGCAACACTCCATTCAGTTCGTGCAGTGAATTGAAGTGTTGGAACAGAGTGCTTCTCTTTCATATAAACGCATTAGTGTTTCTTGTGAATGCTTGCAAGTTGCTTAAGGCACTTTCAAAGTAAAGTGATTTTCTCTGAAAGGACAGCATTTAGAAAGTGAAGCAACACTCCATTCACTTCGCACATTGAATTGAAGTGGTGGAACAGACTGCTTCTCTTTCAGAGAAACGCATGTGAGTTTCTGTTGAATGCTTGTAAGTAGCTTAAGGCACTTTCAAAGGAAAGTGATTTTCTCTGAAAGGACAGCATTTAGAAAGTAAGGCAACACTCCATTCATTTCACACAGTGAATTGAAGTGTTCGAACAGATTGCTTCTCTTTCAGAGAAACGCATGTGAGTTTCTGTTGAATGCTTGCAAGTAGCTTAAGGCACTTTCAAAGTAAAGTGATTTTCTCTGAAAGGACAGCATTTAGAAAGTGAAGCAACACTCCATTCACTTCGCACAGCGAATTGAAGTGTTGGAACAGACTGCTTCTCTTTCAGAGAAACGCATGTGAGTTTCTTCCTAATGCTTGAAGTAGCTTAAGGCACTTTCAAAGGAAAGTGATTTTCTCTGAAAGGACAGCATTTAGAAAGTGAAGCAACACTCCATTCACTTCGCACAGTGAATTGAAGTGTTGGAACAGACTGCTTCTCTTTCAGAGAAACGCATGTGAGTTTCTTCCTTATGCTTGCAAGTAGCTTAAGGCACTTTCAAAGGAAAGTGATTTTCTCTGAAAGAACAGCATTTAGAAAGTGAAGCAACACTCCATTCACTTAGCAAGAGAATTGATGTGTTGGAACAGATTGCTTCTCTTTCAGAGAAATGCATGTGAGTTTCTGTTGAATGCTTGTAAGTAGCTTAAGGCACTTTCAAAGGAAAGAGATTTTCTCTGAAAGGACAGCTGTTAGAAAGTGAAGCAACACTCCATTCACTTCGCACAGTGAATTGAAGTATTGGAACAGACTGCTTCTCTTTCAGAGAAACTCATGTGAGTTTCTGGTGAATGCTTGTAAGTATCTTAAGGCACTTTCAAAGGAAAGTGATTTTCTCTGAAAGGACAGCATTTAGAAAGTGAAGCAACACTTCCTTCACTTCGCAGAGTGAATTGAAGTGTTGGAACAGACTGCTTTTCTTTCAGAGAAACGCATGTGAGTTTCTGGTGAATGCTTGTAAGTAGCTTAAGGCACTTTCAAAGGAAAGTGATTTTCTCTGAAAGGACAGCATTTAGAAAGTGAAGCAACACTCCATTCCCTTCGTGCAGTGAATTGAAGTGTTGGAACAGAGTGCTTCTCTTTCATATAAACGCATTAGTGTTTCTTGTGAATGCTTACAAGTTGCTTAAGGCACTTTCAAAGGAAAGTTTTTTCTCTGAAAGGACAGCATTTAGAAAGTGAGGTAACACTCCATTCACTTCGCACAGTGAATTGAAGTGTTGGAACAGACTGCTTCTCTTTCAGAGAAACGCATGTGAGTTAATTCCTAATGCTTGTAAGTAGCTTAAGGCACTTTCAAAGGAAAGTGATTTTCTCTGAAAGGACAGCATTTAGAAAGTGAAGCAACACTCCATTCACTTCGCACAGTGAATTGAAGTGTTGGAACAGACTGCTTCTCGTTCAGAAAAACGCATGTGAGTTTCTTCCTAATGCTTGCAAGTAGCTTAAGGCACTTTCAAAGGAAAGTGATTTTCTCTGAAAGAACAGCATTTAGAAAGTGAAGCAACACTCCATTCACTTCGCAAGAGAATTGAAGTGTTGGAACAGACTGCTTCTCTTTCAGAGAAATGCATGTGAGTTTCTGTTGAATGCTTGTAAGTAGCTCAAGGCTCTTTCAAAGGAAAGTGATTTTCTCTGAAAGGACAGCATTTAGAAAGTAAAGCAACACTCCATTCCCTTCGTGCAATGAATTGAAGTGTTGGAACAGACTGCTTCTCTTTCATAGAAACGCGTTAGTGTTTCTTGTGAATGCTTGCAAGTAGCTTAAGGCACTTTCAAAGGAAAGTGATTTTCTCTGAAAGGACAGCATTTAGAAAGTGAAACAACAATCCATTCACTTCGCACAGAGAATTGAAGTGTTGGAACAGAGTGCTTCTCTTTCAGAGAAATGCATGTGAGTTTCTGTTGAATGCTTGTAAGTAGCTTAAGGCACTTTCAAAGGAAAGTGATTTTCTCTGAAAGGACAGCATTTAGAAAGTGAAGCAACACTCCATTCACTTCGCACAGTGAATTGAAGTGTTGGAACAGACTGCTTCTCTTTCAGAGAAACGCATGTGAGTTTCTTCCTAATGCTTGCAAGTAGCTTAAGGCACTTTCAAAGGAAAGTGATTTTCTCTGAAAGGACAGCATTTAGAAAGTGAAGCAACACTCCATTCACTTCGCACAGTGAATTGAAGTGTTGGAACAGACTGCTTCTCTTTCAGAGAAACGCATGTGCGTTTCTTCCTAATGCTTGCAAGTAGCTTAAGGCACTTTCAAAGGAAAGTGATTTTCTCTGAAAGGACAGCATTTAGAAAGTGAAGCAACACTCCATTCACTTCGCATAGTGAATTGAAGTGTTGGAACAGACTGCTTCTCTTTCAGAGAAACGCATGTGAATTTCTGGTGAATGCTTGTAAGTAGCTTAAGGCACTTTCAAAGGAAAGTGATTTTCTCTGAAAGGACAGCATTTAGAAAGTGAAGCAACACTCCATTCAGTTCGTGCAGTGAATTGAAGTGTTGGAACAGAGTGCTTCTCTTTCATATAAACGCATTAGTGTTTCTTGTGAATGCTTGCAAGTTGCTTAAGGCACTTTCAAAGTAAAGTGATTTTCTCTGAAAGGACAGCATTTAGAAAGTGAAGCAACACTCCATTCACTTCGCACATTGAATTGAAGTGGTGGAACAGACTGCTTCTCTTTCAGAGAAACGCATGTGAGTTTCTGTTGAATGCTTGTAAGTAGCTTAAGGCACTTTCAAAGGAAAGTGATTTTCTCTGAAAGGACAGCATTTAGAAAGTAAGGCAACACTCCATTCATTTCACACAGTGAATTGAAGTGTTCGAACAGATTGCTTCTCTTTCAGAGAAACGCATGTGAGTTTCTGTTGAATGCTTGCAAGTAGCTTAAGGCACTTTCAAAGTAAAGTGATTTTCTCTGAAAGGACAGCATTTAGAAAGTGAAGCAACACTCCATTCACTTCGCACAGCGAATTGAAGTGTTGGAACAGACTGCTTCTCTTTCAGAGAAACGCATGTGAGTTTCTTCCTAATGCTTGCAAGTAGCTTAAGGCACTTTCAAAGGAAAGTGATTTTCTCTGAAAGGACAGCATTTAGAAAGTGAAGCAACACTCCATTCACTTCGCACAGTGAATTGAAGTGTTGGAACAGACTGCTTCTCTTTCAGAGAAACGCATGTGAGTTTCTTCCTTATGCTTGCAAGTAGCTTAAGGCACTTTCAAAGGAAAGTGATTTTCTCTGAAAGAACAGCATTTAGAAAGTGAAGCAACACTCCATTCACTTAGCAAGAGAATTGATGTGTTGGAACAGATTGCTTCTCTTTCAGAGAAACGCATGTGAATTTCTGGTGAATGCTTGTAAGTAGCTTAAGGCACTTTCAAAGGAAAGTGATTTTCTCTGAAAGGACAGCATTTAGAAAGTGAAGCAACACTCCATTCAGTTCGTGCAGTGAATTGAAGTGTTGGAACAGAGTGCTTCTCTTTCATATAAACGCATTAGTGTTTCTTGTGAATGCTTGCAAGTTGCTTAAGGCACTTTCAAAGTAAAGTGATTTTCTCTGAAAGGACAGCATTTAGAAAGTGAAGCAACACTCCATTCACTTCGCACATTGAATTGAAGTGGTGGAACAGACTGCTTCTCTTTCAGAGAAACGCATGTGAGTTTCTGTTGAATGCTTGTAAGTAGCTTAAGGCACTTTCAAAGGAAAGTGATTTTCTCTGAAAGGACAGCATTTAGAAAGTAAGGCAACACTCCATTCATTTCACACAGTGAATTGAAGTGTTCGAACAGATTGCTTCTCTTTCAGAGAAACGCATGTGAGTTTCTGTTGAATGCTTGCAAGTAGCTTAAGGCACTTTCAAAGTAAAGTGATTTTCTCTGAAAGGACAGCATTTAGAAAGTGAAGCAACACTCCATTCACTTCGCACAGCGAATTGAAGTGTTGGAACAGACTGCTTCTCTTTCAGAGAAACGCATGTGAGTTTCTTCCTAATGCTTGAAGTAGCTTAAGGCACTTTCAAAGGAAAGTGATTTTCTCTGAAAGGACAGCATTTAGAAAGTGAAGCAACACTCCATTCACTTCGCACAGTGAATTGAAGTGTTGGAACAGACTGCTTCTCTTTCAGAGAAACGCATGTGAGTTTCTTCCTTATGCTTGCAAGTAGCTTAAGGCACTTTCAAAGGAAAGTGATTTTCTCTGAAAGAACAGCATTTAGAAAGTGAAGCAACACTCCATTCACTTAGCAAGAGAATTGATGTGTTGGAACAGATTGCTTCTCTTTCAGAGAAATGCATGTGAGTTTCTGTTGAATGCTTGTAAGTAGCTTAAGGCACTTTCAAAGGAAAGAGATTTTCTCTGAAAGGACAGCTGTTAGAAAGTGAAGCAACACTCCATTCACTTCGCACAGTGAATTGAAGTATTGGAACAGACTGCTTCTCTTTCAGAGAAACTCATGTGAGTTTCTGGTGAATGCTTGTAAGTATCTTAAGGCACTTTCAAAGGAAAGTGATTTTCTCTGAAAGGACAGCATTTAGAAAGTGAAGCAACACTTCCTTCACTTCGCAGAGTGAATTGAAGTGTTGGAACAGACTGCTTTTCTTTCAGAGAAACGCATGTGAGTTTCTGGTGAATGCTTGTAAGTAGCTTAAGGCACTTTCAAAGGAAAGTGATTTTCTCTGAAAGGACAGCATTTAGAAAGTGAAGCAACACTCCATTCCCTTCGTGCAGTGAATTGAAGTGTTGGAACAGAGTGCTTCTCTTTCATATAAACGCATTAGTGTTTCTTGTGAATGCTTACAAGTTGCTTAAGGCACTTTCAAAGGAAAGTTTTTTCTCTGAAAGGACAGCATTTAGAAAGTGAGGTAACACTCCATTCACTTCGCACAGTGAATTGAAGTGTTGGAACAGACTGCTTCTCTTTCAGAGAAACGCATGTGAGTTAATTCCTAATGCTTGTAAGTAGCTTAAGGCACTTTCAAAGGAAAGTGATTTTCTCTGAAAGGACAGCATTTAGAAAGTGAAGCAACACTCCATTCACTTCGCACAGTGAATTGAAGTGTTGGAACAGACTGCTTCTCGTTCAGAAAAACGCATGTGAGTTTCTTCCTAATGCTTGCAAGTAGCTTAAGGCACTTTCAAAGGAAAGTGATTTTCTCTGAAAGAACAGCATTTAGAAAGTGAAGCAACACTCCATTCACTTCGCAAGAGAATTGAAGTGTTGGAACAGACTGCTTCTCTTTCAGAGAAATGCATGTGAGTTTCTGTTGAATGCTTGTAAGTAGCTCAAGGCTCTTTCAAAGGAAAGTGATTTTCTCTGAAAGGACAGCATTTAGAAAGTAAAGCAACACTCCATTCCCTTCGTGCAATGAATTGAAGTGTTGGAACAGACTGCTTCTCTTTCATAGAAACGCGTTAGTGTTTCTTGTGAATGCTTGCAAGTAGCTTAAGGCACTTTCAAAGGAAAGTGATTTTCTCTGAAAGGACAGCATTTAGAAAGTGAAACAACAATCCATTCACTTCGCACAGAGAATTGAAGTGTTGGAACAGAGTGCTTCTCTTTCAGAGAAATGCATGTGAGTTTCTGTTGAATGCTTGTAAGTAGCTTAAGGCACTTTCAAAGGAAAGTGATTTTCTCTGAAAGGACAGCATTTAGAAAGTGAAGCAACACTCCATTCACTTCGCACAGTGAATTGAAGTGTTGGAACAGACTGCTTCTCTTTCAGAGAAACGCATGTGAGTTTCTTCCTAATGCTTGCAAGTAGCTTAAGGCACTTTCAAAGGAAAGTGATTTTCTCTGAAAGGACAGCATTTAGAAAGTGAAGCAACACTCCATTCACTTCGCACAGTGAATTGAAGTGTTGGAACAGACTGCTTCTCTTTCAGAGAAACGCATGTGCGTTTCTTCCTAATGCTTGCAAGTAGCTTAAGGCACTTTCAAAGGAAAGTGATTTTCTCTGAAAGGACAGCATTTAGAAAGTGAAGCAACACTCCATTCACTTCGCATAGTGAATTGAAGTGTTGGAACAGACTGCTTCTCTTTCAGAGAAACGCATGTGAATTTCTGGTGAATGCTTGTAAGTAGCTTAAGGCACTTTCAAAGGAAAGTGATTTTCTCTGAAAGGACAGCATTTAGAAAGTGAAGCAACACTCCATTCAGTTCGTGCAGTGAATTGAAGTGTTGGAACAGAGTGCTTCTCTTTCATATAAACGCATTAGTGTTTCTTGTGAATGCTTGCAAGTTGCTTAAGGCACTTTCAAAGTAAAGTGATTTTCTCTGAAAGGACAGCATTTAGAAAGTGAAGCAACACTCCATTCACTTCGCACATTGAATTGAAGTGGTGGAACAGACTGCTTCTCTTTCAGAGAAACGCATGTGAGTTTCTGTTGAATGCTTGTAAGTAGCTTAAGGCACTTTCAAAGGAAAGTGATTTTCTCTGAAAGGACAGCATTTAGAAAGTAAGGCAACACTCCATTCATTTCACACAGTGAATTGAAGTGTTCGAACAGATTGCTTCTCTTTCAGAGAAACGCATGTGAGTTTCTGTTGAATGCTTGCAAGTAGCTTAAGGCACTTTCAAAGTAAAGTGATTTTCTCTGAAAGGACAGCATTTAGAAAGTGAAGCAACACTCCATTCACTTCGCACAGCGAATTGAAGTGTTGGAACAGACTGCTTCTCTTTCAGAGAAACGCATGTGAGTTTCTTCCTAATGCTTGCAAGTAGCTTAAGGCACTTTCAAAGGAAAGTGATTTTCTCTGAAAGGACAGCATTTAGAAAGTGAAGCAACACTCCATTCACTTCGCACAGTGAATTGAAGTGTTGGAACAGACTGCTTCTCTTTCAGAGAAACGCATGTGAGTTTCTTCCTTATGCTTGCAAGTAGCTTAAGGCACTTTCAAAGGAAAGTGATTTTCTCTGAAAGAACAGCATTTAGAAAGTGAAGCAACACTCCATTCACTTAGCAAGAGAATTGATGTGTTGGAACAGATTGCTTCTCTTTCAGAGAAATGCATGTGAGTTTCTGTTGAATGCTTGTAAGTAGCTTAAGGCACTTTCAAAGGAAAGAGATTTTCTCTGAAAGGACAGCTGTTAGAAAGTGAAGCAACACTCCATTCACTTCGCACAGTGAATTGAAGTATTGGAACAGACTGCTTCTCTTTCAGAGAAACTCATGTGAGTTTCTGGTGAATGCTTGTAAGTATCTTAAGGCACTTTCAAAGGAAAGTGATTTTCTCTGAAAGGACAGCATTTAGAAAGTGAAGCAACACTTCCTTCACTTCGCAGAGTGAATTGAAGTGTTGGAACAGACTGCTTTTCTTTCAGAGAAACGCATGTGAGTTTCTGGTGAATGCTTGTAAGTAGCTTAAGGCACTTTCAAAGGAAAGTGATTTTCTCTGAAAGGACAGCATTTAGAAAGTGAAGCAACACTCCATTCCCTTCGTGCAGTGAATTGAAGTGTTGGAACAGAGTGCTTCTCTTTCATATAAACGCATTAGTGTTTCTTGTGAATGCTTACAAGTTGCTTAAGGCACTTTCAAAGGAAAGTTTTTTCTCTGAAAGGACAGCATTTAGAAAGTGAGGTAACACTCCATTCACTTCGCACAGTGAATTGAAGTGTTGGAACAGACTGCTTCTCTTTCAGAGAAACGCATGTGAGTTAATTCCTAATGCTTGTAAGTAGCTTAAGGCACTTTCAAAGGAAAGTGATTTTCTCTGAAAGGACAGCATTTAGAAAGTGAAGCAACACTCCATTCACTTCGCACAGTGAATTGAAGTGTTGGAACAGACTGCTTCTCGTTCAGAAAAACGCATGTGAGTTTCTTCCTAATGCTTGCAAGTAGCTTAAGGCACTTTCAAAGGAAAGTGATTTTCTCTGAAAGAACAGCATTTAGAAAGTGAAGCAACACTCCATTCACTTCGCAAGAGAATTGAAGTGTTGGAACAGACTGCTTCTCTTTCAGAGAAATGCATGTGAGTTTCTGTTGAATGCTTGTAAGTAGCTCAAGGCTCTTTCAAAGGAAAGTGATTTTCTCTGAAAGGACAGCATTTAGAAAGTAAAGCAACACTCCATTCCCTTCGTGCAATGAATTGAAGTGTTGGAACAGACTGCTTCTCTTTCATAGAAACGCGTTAGTGTTTCTTGTGAATGCTTGCAAGTAGCTTAAGGCACTTTCAAAGGAAAGTGATTTTCTCTGAAAGGACAGCATTTAGAAAGTGAAACAACAATCCATTCACTTCGCACAGAGAATTGAAGTGTTGGAACAGAGTGCTTCTCTTTCAGAGAAATGCATGTGAGTTTCTGTTGAATGCTTGTAAGTAGCTTAAGGCACTTTCAAAGGAAAGTGATTTTCTCTGAAAGGACAGCATTTAGAAAGTGAAGCAACACTCCATTCACTTCGCACAGTGAATTGAAGTGTTGGAACAGACTGCTTCTCTTTCAGAGAAACGCATGTGAGTTTCTTCCTAATGCTTGCAAGTAGCTTAAGGCACTTTCAAAGGAAAGTGATTTTCTCTGAAAGGACAGCATTTAGAAAGTGAAGAAACACTCCATTCACTTCGCACAGTGAATTGAAGTGTTGGAACAGACTGCTTCTCTTTCAGAGAAACGCATGTGAGTTTCTTCCTAATGCTTGCAAGTAGCTTAAGGCACTTTCAAAGGAAAGTGATTTTCTCTGAAAGAACAGCATTTAGAAAGTGGAGCAACACTCCATTCACTTAGCAAGAGAATTGAAGTGTTGGAACAGACTGCTTCTCTTTCAGAGAAACTCATGTGAGTTTCTGGTGAATGCTTGTAAGTATCTTAAGGCACTTTCAAAGGAAAGTGATTTTCTCTGAAAGGACAGCATTTAGAAAGTGAAGCATCACTCCATTCACTTCGCACAGTGAATTGAAGTGTTGGAACAGACTGCTTCTCTTTCATAGAAACGCATTAGTGTTTCTTGTGAATGCTTGCAAGTAGCTTAAGGCACTTTCAAAGGAAAGTGATTTTCTCTGAAAGGACAGCATTTAGAAAGTGAAGCAACACTCCATTCACATCGCATGGTGAATTGAAGTGTTGGAACAGACTGCTTCTCTTTCAGAGAAACGCATGTGAGTTTCTGATGAATGCTTGTAAGTAGCTTAAGGCACTTTCAAAGGAAAGTGATTTTCTCTGAAAGGACAGCATTTAGAAAGTGAAGCAACACTCCATTCACTTCGCACATTGAATTGAAGTGGTGGAACAGACTTTTTCTCTTTCAGAGAAACGCATGTGAGTTTCTGTTGAATGCTTGTAAGTAGCTTAAGGCACTTTCAAAGGAAAGTGATTTTCTCTGAAAGGACAGCATTTAGAAAGTGAAACAACACTCCATTCACTTCGCACAGTGAATTGAAGTGTTGGAACAGACTGCTTCTATTTCAGAGAAACGCATGTATGTTTCCTGTGAATGCTTGAAAGTAGCTTAAGGCACTTTCAAAGGAAAGTGATTTTCTCTGAAAGGACAGCATTTAGAAAGTGAAGTAACATTCCATTCACTTCGGACAGTGAATTTAAGTGTTCGAACAGACTGCTTCTCTTTCAGAGAAATGCATGTGAGTTTCTGTTGAATGCTTGTAAGTAGCTCAAGGCTCTTTCAAAGGAAAGTGATTTTCTCTGAAAGGACAGCATTTAGAAAGTAAAGCAACACTCCATTCCCTTCGTGCAATGAATTGAAGTGTTGGAACAGACTGCTTCTCTTTCATAGAAACGCATTAGTGTTTCTTGTGAATGCTTGCAAGTAGCTTAAGGCACTTTCAAAGGAAAGTGATTTTCTCTGAAAGGACAGCATTTAGAAAGTGAAACAAACACTCCATTCACTTCGCACAGAGAATTGAAGTGTTGTAACAGACTGCTTCTCTTTCAGAAAAATGCATGTGAGTTTCTGTTGAATGCTTGTAAGTAGCTTAAGGCACTTTCAAAGGAAAGTGATTTTCTCTGAAAGGACAGCATTTAGAAAGTGAAGCAACACTCCATTCACTTCGCACAGTGAATTGAAGTGTTGGATCAGACTGCTTCTCTTTCAGAGAAACGCATGTGCGTTTCTTCCTAATGCTTGCAAGTAGCTTAAGGCACTTTCAAAGGAAAGTGATTTTCTCTGAAAGGACAGCATTTAGAAAGTGAAGCAACACTCCATTCACTTCGCATAGTGAATTGAAGTGTTGGAACAGACTGCTTCTCTTTCAGAGAAACGCATGTGAATTTCTGGTGAATGCTTGTAAGTAGCTTAAGGCACTTTCAAAGGAAAGTGATTTTCTCTGAAAGGACAGCATTTAGAAAGTGAAGCAACACTCCATTCAGTTCGTGCAGTGAATTGAAGTGTTGGAATAGAGTGCTTCTCTTTCATATAAACGCATTAGTGTTTCTTGTGAATGCTTGCAAGTTGCTTAAGGCACTTTCAAAGTAAAGTGATTTTCTCTGAAAGGACAGCATTTAGAAAGTGAAGCAACACTCCATTCACTTCGCACAGTGAATTGAAGTGTTGGAACAGACTGCTTCTCTTTCAGAGAAATGCATATGAGTTTCTGTTGAATGCTTGTAAGTAGCTTAAGGCACTTTCAAAGTAAAGTGATTTTCTCTGAAAGGACAGCATTTAGAAAGTGAAGCAACACTCCATTCACTTCGCACATTGAATTGAAGTGTTGGAACAGACTGCTTCTCTTTCAGAGAAACGCATGTGAGTTTCTGTTGAATGCTTGTAAGTAGCTTAAGGCACTTTCAAAGGAAAGTGATTTTCTCTGAAAGGACAGCATTTAGAAAGTAAGGCAACACTCCATTCATTTCACACAGTGAATTGAAGTGTTCGAACAGATTGCTTCTCTTTCAGAGAAACGCATGTGAGTTTCTGTTGAATGCTTGCAAGTAGCTTAAGGCACTTTCAAAGGAAAGTGATTTTCTCTGAAAGGACAGCATTTAGAAAGTGAAGCAACACTCCATTCACTTCGCACAGCGAATTGAAGTGTTGGAACAGACTGCTTCTCTTTCAGAGAAACGCATGTGAGTTTCTTCCTAATGCTTGCAAGTAGCTTAAGGCACTTTCAAAGGAAAGTGATTTTCTCTGAAAGGACAGCATTTAGAAAGTGAAGCAACACTCCATTCACTTCGCACAGTGAATTGAAGTATTGGAACAGACTGCTTCTCTTTCAGAGAAACTCATGTGAGTTTCTGGTGAATGCTTGTAAGTATCTTAAGGCACTTTCAAAGGAAAGTGATTTTCTCTGAAAGGACAGCATTTAGAAAGTGAAGCAACACTCCATTCACTTCGCAGAGTGAATTGAAGTGTTGGAACAGACTGCTTTTCTTTCAGAGAAACGCATGTGAGTTTCTGGTGAATGCTTGTAAGTAGCTTAAGGCACTTTCAAAGGAAAGTGATTTTCTCTGAAAGGACAGCATTTAGAAAGTGAAGCAACACTCCATTCCCTTCGTGCAGTGAATTGAAGTGTTGGAACAGAGTGCGTCTCTTTCATATAAACGCATTAGTGTTTCTTGTGAATGCTTACAAGTTGCTTAAGGCACTTTCAAAGGAAAGTTTTTTCTCTGAAAGGACAGCATTTAGAAAGTGAGGTAACACTCCATTCACTTCGCACAGTGAATTGAAGTGTTGGAACAGACTGCTTCTCTTTCAGAGAAACGCATGTGAGTTTCTTCCTAATGCTTGTAAGTAGCTTAAGGCACTTTCAAAGGAAAGTGATTTTCTCTGAAAGGACAGCATTTAGAAAGTGAAGCAACACTCCATTCACTTCGCACAGTGAATTGAAGTGTTGGAACAGACTGCTTCTCGTTCAGAAAAACGCATGTGAGTTTCTTCCTAATGCTTGCAAGTAGCTTAAGGCACTTTCAAAGGAAAGTGATTTTCTCTGAAAGAACAGCATTTAGAAAGTGAAGCAACACTCCATTCACTTCGCAAGAGAATTGAAGTGTTGGAACAGACTGCTTCTCTTTCAGAGAAATGCATGTGAGTTTCTGTTGAATGCTTGTAAGTAGCTCAAGGCTCTTTCAAAGGAAAGTGATTTTCTCTGAAAGGACAGCATTTAGAAAGTAAAGCAACACTCCATTCCCTTCGTGCAATGAATTGAAGTGTTGGAACAGACTGCTTCTCTTTCATAGAAACGCATTAGTGTTTCTTGTGAATGCTTGCAAGTAGCTTAAGGCACTTTCAAAGGAAAGTGATTTTCTCTGAAAGGACAGCATTTAGAAAGTGAAACAACAATCCATTCACTTCGCACTGAGAATTGAAGTGTTGGAACAGACTGCTTCTCTTTCAGAGAAATGCATGTGAGTTTCTGTTGAATGTTTGTAAGTAGCTTAAGGCACTTTCAAAGGAAAGTGATTTTCTCTGAAAGGACAGCATTTAGAAAGTGAAGAAACACTCCATTCACTTCGCACAGTGAATTGAAGTGTTGGAACAGACTGATTCTCTTTCAGAGAAACGCATGTGAGTTTCTTCCTAATGCTTGCAAGTAGCTTAAGGCACTTTCAAAGGAAAGTGATTTTCTCTGAAAGAACAGCATTTAGAAAGTGAAGCAACGCTCCATTCACTTCGCAATGGAATTGAAGTGTTGGAACAGATTGCTTCTCTTTCAGAGAAATGCATGTGAGTTTCTGTTGAATGCTTGTAAGTAGCTTAAGGCACATTCAAAGGAAAGGGATTTTCTCTGAAAGGACAGCATTTAGAAAGTGAAGCAACACTCCATTCACTTCACACAGTGAATTGAAGTGTTGGAACAGACTGCTTCTCTTTCAGAGAAATGCATGTGAGTTTCTGTTGAATGCTTGTAAGTAGCTCAAGGCTCTTTCAAAGGAAAGTGATTTTCTCTGAAAGGACAGCATTTAGAAAGTAAGCAACACTCCATTCCCTTCGCGCAATGAATTGAAGTGTTGGAACAGACTGCTTCTCTTTCATAGAAACGCATTAGTGTTTCTTGTGAATGCTTGCAAGTAGCTTAAGGCACTTTCAAAGGAAAGTAATTTTCTCTGAAAGGACAGCATTTAGAAAGTGAAGCAACACTCCATTCACATCGCATGGTGAATTGAAGTGTTGGAACAGACTGCTTCTCTTTCAGAGAAACGCATGTGAGTTTCTGATGAATGCTTGTAAGTAGCTTAAGGCACTTTCAAAGGAAAGTGATTTTCTCTGAAAGGACAGCATTTAGAAAGTGAAGCAACACTCCATTCACTTCGCACATTGAATTGAAGTGGTGGAACAGACTGCTTCTCTTTCAGAGAAACGCATGTGAGTTTCTGTTGAATGCTTGTAAGTAGCTTAAGGCACTTTCAAAGGAAAGTGATTTTCTCTGAAAAGACAGCATTTAGAAAGTGAGGCAACACTCCATTCACTTCACACAGTGAACTGAAGTGTTGGAACAGATTGCTTCTCTTTCAAAGAATCGCATGTGAGTTTCTTCCTAATGCTTGCAAGTAGCTTAAGGCACTTTCAAAGGAAAGTGATTTTCTCTGAAAGGACAGCATTTAGAAAGTGAAACAACACTCCATTCACTTCGCACAGTGAATTGAAGTGTTGAAACAGACTGCTTCTATTTCAGAGAAACGCATGTATTTTTCCTGTGAATGCTTGAAAGTAGCTTAAGGCACTTTCAAAGGAAAGTGATTTTCTCTGAAAGGACAGCATTTAGAAAGTGAAGTAACATTCCATTCACTTCGGACAGTGAATTGAAGTGTTGGAACAGACTGCTTCTCTTTCAGAGAAATGCATGTGAGTTTCTGGTGAATGCTTGTAAGTAGCTCAAGGTTCTTTCAAAGGAAAGTGATTTTCTCTGAAAGGACAGCATTTAGAAAGTAAAGCAACACTCCATTCTCTTCGTGCAATGAATTGAAGTGTTGGAACAGACTGCTTCTCTTTCATAGAAACGCATTAGTGTTTCTTGTGAATGCTTGCAAGTAGCTTAAGGCACTTTCAAAGGAAAGTGATTTTCTCTGAAAGGACAGCATTTAGAAAGTGAAACAAACACTCCATTCACTTCGCACAGAGAATTGAAGTGTTGTAACAGACTGCTTCTCTTTCAGAGAAATGCATGTGAGTTTCTGTTGAATGTTTGTAAGTAGCTTAAGGCACTTTCAAAGGAAAGTGATTTTCTCTGAAAGGACAGCATTTAGAAAGTGAAGCAACACTCAATTCACTTCGCACAGTGAATTGAAGTGTTGGAACAGACTGCTTCTCTTTCAGAGAAACGCATGTGCCTTTCTTCCTAATGCTTGCAAGTAGCTTAAGGCACTTTCAAAGGAAAGTGATTTTCTCTGAAAGGACAGCATTTAGAAAGTGAAGCAACACTCCATTCACTTCGCATAGTGAATTGAAGTGTTGGAACAGACTGCTTCTCTTTCAGAGAAACGCATGTGAATTTCTGGTGAATGCTTGTAAGTAGCTTAAGGCACTTTCAAAGGAAAGTGATTTTCTCTGAAAGGACAGCATTTAGAAAGTGAAGCAACACTCCATTCAGTTCGTGCAGTGAATTGAAGTGTTGGAACAGAGTGCTTCTCTTTCATATAAACGCATTAGTGTTTCTTGTGAATGCTTGCAAGTTGCTTAAGGCACTTTCAAAGTAAAGTGATTTTCTCTGAAAGGACATAATTTAGAAAGTGAAGCAACACTCCATTCACTTCGCACAGTGAATTGAAGTGTTGGAACAGACTGCTTCTCTTTCAGAGAAATGCATATGAGTTTCTGTTGAATGCTTGTAAGTAGCTAAAGGCACTTTCAAAGGAAAGTGATTTTCTCTGAAAGGACAGCATTTAGAAAGTGAAGCAACACTCCATTCACTTCGCACATTGAATTGAATTGGTGGAACAGACTGCTTCTCTTTCAGAGAAACGCATGTGAGTTTCTGTTGAATGCTTGTAAGTAGCTTAAGGCACTTTCAAAGGAAAGTGATTTTTTCTCAAAGGACAGCATTATAAAGTGAGGCAACACTCCATTCATTTCACACAGTGAAATGAAGTGTTCAAACAGATTGCTTCTCTTTCAGAGAAACGCATGTGAGTTTCTGTTGAATGCTTGCAAGTAGCTTAAGGCACTTTCAAAGGAAAGTGATTTTCTCTGAAAGGACAGCATTTAGAAAGTGAAGCAACACTCCATTCACTTCGCACAGCGAATTGAAGTGTTGGAACAGACTGCTTCTCTTTCAGAGAAACGCATGTGAGTTTCTTCCTAACGCTTGCAAGTAGCTTAAGGCACTTTCAAAGGAAAGTGATTTTCTCTGAAAGGACAGCATTTAGAAAGTGAAGCAACACTCCATTCATTTCGAACAGTGAATTGAAGTGTTGGAACAGACTGCTTCTCTTTCAGAGAAACACATGTGAGTTTCTGGTGAATGCTTGTAAGTAGCTTAAGGCACTTTCAAAGGAAAGTGATTTTCTCTGAAAGGACAGCATTTAGAAAGTGAAGCAACACTCCATTCACTTCGCACAGTGAATTGAAGTGTTGGAACAGACTGCTTCTCTTTCAGAGAAATGCATGTGAGTTTCTGTTGAATGCTTGTAAGTAGCTTAAGGCACTTTCAAAGGAAAGTGATTTTCTCTGAAAGGACAGCATTTAGAAAGTGAAGCAACACTCCATTCACTTCGCAGAGTGAATTGAAGTATTGGAACAGACTGCTTCTCTTTCAGAGAAACTCATGTGAGTTTCTGGTGAATGCTTGTAAGTAGCTTAAGGCACTTTCAAAGGAA
The DNA here is from genome assembly GCF_982192425.1 of Myodes glareolus. Taxonomy (NCBI): domain Eukaryota; kingdom Metazoa; phylum Chordata; class Mammalia; order Rodentia; family Cricetidae; genus Myodes; species Myodes glareolus. Next base: position 192,744 of record NC_142046.1, read on the forward strand.
AGTGATTTTCTCTGAAATGACAGCATTTAGAAAGTGAAGCAACACTCCATTCCCTTCGTGCAGTGAATTGAAGTGTTGGAACAGAGTGCTTCTCTTTCATATAAACCCATTAGTGTTTCTTGTGAATGCTTACAAGTTGATTAAGGCACTTTCAAAGGAAAGTTTTTTCTCTGAAAGGACAGCATTTAGAAAGTGAAGCAACACTCCATTCACTTCGCACATTGAATTGAAGTGTTGGAACAGACTGCTTCTCTTTCAGAGAAACGCATATGAGTTTCTGTTGAATGCTTGTAAGAAGCTTAAGGCACTTTCAAAGGAAAGTGATTTTCTCTGAAAGGACAGCATTTAGAAAGTGAAGCAACACTCCATTCACTTCGCACAGTGAATTGAAGTGTTGGAACAGACTGCTTCTCTTTCAGAGAAACGCATGTGAGTTTCATGCTAATGCTTGAAAGTATCTTAAGGCACTTTCAAAGGAAAGTGATTTTCTCTGAAAGGACAGCATTTAGAAAGTGAAGCAACACTCCATTCCCTTCGTGCAGTGAATTGAAGTGTTGGAACAGAGTTCTTCTCTTTCATATAAACGCATTAGTGTTTCTTGTGAATGCTTGCAAGTAGCTTAAGGCACTTTCAAAGGAAAGTGATTTTCTCTGAAAGGACAGCATTTAGAAAGTGAAGCAACACTCCATTCACTTCGCACAGTGAATTGAAGTGTTGGAACAGACTGCTTCTCTTTCAGAGAAACGCATGTGAGTTTCTATTGAATGCTTGTAAGTAGCTTAAGGCACTTTCAAAGGAAAGTGATTTTCTCTGAAAGGACAGCATTTAGAAAGTGAAGCAACACTCCATTCACTTCGCACAGTGAATTGAAGTGTTGGAACAGACTGCTTCTCTTTCAGAGAAACGCATGTGAGTTTCTATTGAATGCTTGTAAGTAGCTTAAGGCACTATCAAAGAAAAGTGATTTTCTCTGAAAGGACAGCATTTAGAAAGTGAAGCAACACTCCATTCACTTCGCACAGTGAATTGAAGTGTTGGAACAGACTGCTTCTTTTTCAGAGAAATGCATGTGAGTTTCTGTTGAATGCTTGTAAGTAGCTCAAGGCTCTTTCAAAGGAAAGTGATTTTCTCTGAAAGGACAGCATTTAGAAAGTAAAGCAACACTCCATTCCCTTCGTGCAATGAATTGAAGTGTTGGAAGAGACTGCTTCTCTTTCAGAGAAACGCATGTGAGTTTCTGTTGAATGCTTGTAAGTTGCTTAAGGCACTTTCAAAGGAAAGTGATTTTCTCTGATAGGACAGCATTTAGAAAGTGAGGCAACACTCCATTCACTTTTCACAGTGAATTGAAGTGTTCGAACAGATTGCTTCTCTTTCAGAGAAACGCATGTGAGTTTCTGTTGAGTGCTTGCAAGTAGTTTAAGGCACTTTCAAAGGAAAGTGATTTTCTCTGAAAGGACAGCATTTAGAAAGTGAAGCAACACTCCATTCACTTCGCACAGTGAATTGAAGTGTTGGAACAGACTGCTTCTCTTTCAGAGAAACGTATGTGAGTTTCTTCCTAATGCTTGCAAGTAGCTTAAGGCACTTTCAAAGGAAAGTGATTTTCTCTGAAAGGACAGCATTTAGAAAGTGAAGCAACACTCCATTCATTTCGCACAGTGAATTGAAGTGTTGGAACAGACTGCTTTTCTTTCAGAAAAACGCATGTGAGTTTCTGGTGAATGCTTGTAAGTAGCTTAAGGCACTTTCAAAGGAAAGTGATTTTCTCTGAAAGGACAGCATTTAGAAAGTGACGCAACACTCCATTCACTTCGCACAGTGAATTGAAGTGTTGGAACAGACTGCTTCTCTTTCAGAGAAATGCAAGTGAGTTTCTGTTGAATGCTTGTAAGTAGCTTAAGGCACTTTCAAAGGAAAGTGATTTTCTCTGAAAGGACAGCATTTAGAAAGTGAAGCAACACTCCATTCACTTCGCAGAGTGAATTGAAGTATTGGAACAGACTGCTTCTCTTTCAGAGAAACTCATGTGAGTTTCTGGTGAATGCTTGTAAGTATCTTAAGGCACTTTCAAAGGAAAGTGATTTTCTCTGAAAGGACAGCATTTAGAAAGTGAAGCAACACTCCATTCACTTCGCACAGTGAATTGAAGTGTTGGAACAGACTGCTTCTCCTTCAGAGAAACGCATGTGAGTTTCTGGTGAATGCTTGTAAGTAGCTTAAGGCACATTCAAAGGAAAGTGATTTTCTCTGAAAGGACAGCATTTAGAAAGTGAAGCAACACTCATTCCCTTCGTGCAGTGAATTGAAGTGTTGGAACAGAGTGCTTCTCTTTCATATAAACGCATTAGTGTTTCTTGTGAATGCTTACAAGTTGCTTAAGGCACTTTCAAAGGAAAGTTTTTTTCTCTGAAAGGACATCATTTAGAAAGTGAGGTAACACTCCATTCACTTCGCACAGTAAAATGAAGTGTTGGAACAGACTGCATCTCTTTCAGAAAAACGCATGTGAGTTTCTTCCTAATGCTTGCAAGTAGCTTAAGGCACTTTCAAAGGAAAGTGATTTTCTCTGACAGGACAGCATTTAGAAAGTGAAGCAACACTCCATTCACTTCGCACCGTGAATTGAAGTGTTGGAACAGACTGCTTCTATTTCAGAGAAACGCATGTGAGTTTCTTCCTAATGCTTGCAAGTAGCTTAAGGCACATTCAAAGGAAAGTGATTTTCTCTGAAAGAACAGTATTTAGAAAGTGAAGCAACACTCCATTCCCTTCGTGCAGTGAATTGAAGTGTTGGAACAGAGTGCGTCTCTTTCATATAAACGCATTAGTGTTTCTTGTGAATGCTTACAAGTTGCTTAAGGCACTTTCAAAGGAAAGTTTTTTCTCTGAAAGGACAGCATTTAGAAAGTGAGGTAACACTCCATTCACTTCGCACAGTGAATTGAAGTGTTGGAACAGACTGCTTCTCTTTCAGAGAAACGCATGTGAGTTTCTTCCTAATGCTTGTAAGTAGCTTAAGGCACTTTCAAAGGAAAGTGATTTTCTCTGAAAGGACAGCATTTAGAAAGTGAATCAACACTCCATTCACTTCGCACAGTGAATTGAAGTGTTGGAACAGACTGCTTCTCGTTCAGAAAAACGCATGTGAGTTTCTTCCTAATGCTTGCAAGTAGCTTAAGGCACTTTCAAAGGAAAGTGATTTTCTCTGAAAGAACAGCATTTAGAAAGTGAAGCAACACTCCATTCACTTCGCAAGAGTATTGAAGTGTTGGAACAGACTGCTTCTCTTTCAGAGAAATGCATGTGAGTTTCTGTTGAATGCTTGTAAGTAGCTCAAGGCTCTTTCAAAGGAAAGTGATTTTCTCTGAAAGGACAGCATTTAGAAAGTAAAGCAACACTCCATTCCCTTCGTGCAATGAATTGAAGTGTTGGAACACACTGCTTCTCTTTCATAGAAACGCATTAGTGTTTCTTGTGAATGCTTGCAAGTAGCTTAAGGCACTTTCAAAGGAAAGTGATTTTCTCTGAAAGGACAGCATTTAGAAAGTGAAACAACAATCCATTCACTTCGCACAGAGAATTGAAGTGTTGGAACAGACTGCTTCTCTTTCAGAGAAATGCATGTGAGTTTCTGTTGAATGTTTGTAAGTAGCTTAAGGCACTTTCAAAGGAAAGTGATTTTCTCTAAAGGACAGCATTTAGAAAGTGAAGCAACACTCAATTCACTTCGCACAGTGAATTGAAGTGTTGGAACAGACTGCTTCTCTTTCAGAGAAACGCATGTGAGTTTCTTCCTAATGCTTGCAAGTAGCTTAAGGCACTTTCAAAGGAAAGTGATTTTCTCTGAAAGGACAGCATTTAGAAAGTGAAGAAACACTCCATTCACTTCGCACAGTGAATTGAAGTGTTGGAACAGACTGATTCTCTTTCAGAGAAACGCATGTGAGTTTCTTCCTAATGCTTGCAAGTAGCTTAAGGCACTTTCAAAGGAAAGTGATTTTCTCTGAAAGAACAGCATTTAGAAAGTGAAGCAACGCTCCATTCACTTCGCAATGGAATTGAAGTGTTGGAACAGATTGCTTCTCTTTCAGAGAAATGCATGTGAGTTTCTGTTGAATGCTTGTAAGTAGCTTAAGGCACATTCAAAGGAAAGGGATTTTCTCTGAAAGGACAGCATTTAGAAAGTGAAGCAACACTCCATTCACTTCACACAGTGAATTGAAGTGTTGGAACAGACTGCTTCTCTTTCAGAGAAATGCATGTGAGTTTCTGTTGAATGCTTGTAAGTAGCTCAAGGCTCTTTCAAAGGAAAGTGATTTTCTCTGAAAGGACAGCATTTAGAAAGTAAGCAACACTCCATTCCCTTCGCGCAATGAATTGAAGTGTTGGAACAGACTGCTTCTCTTTCATAGAAACGCATTAGTGTTTCTTGTGAATGCTTGCAAGTAGCTTAAGGCACTTTCAAAGGAAAGTGATTTTCTCTGAAAGGACAGCATTTAGAAAGTGAAGCAACACTCCATTCACATCGCATGGTGAATTGAAGTGTTGGAACAGACTGCTTCTCTTTCAGAGAAACGCATGTGAGTTTCTGATGAATGCTTGTAAGTAGCTTAAGGCACTTTCAAAGGAAAGTGATTTTCTCTGAAAGGACAGCATTTAGAAAGTGAAGCAACACTCCATTCACTTCGCACATTGAATTGAAGTGGTGGAACAGACTGCTTCTCTTTCAGAGAAACGCATGTGAGTTTCTGTTGAATGCTTGTAAGTAGCTTAAGGCACTTTCAAAGGAAAGTGATTTTCTCTGAAAAGACAGCATTTAGAAAGTGAGGCAACACTCCATTCACTTCACACAGTGAACTGAAGTGTTGGAACAGATTGCTTCTCTTTCAAAGAAACGCATGTGAGTTTCTTCCTAATGCTTGCAAGTAGCTTAAGGCACTTTCAAAGGAAAGTGATTTTCTCTGAAAGGACAGCATTTAGAAAGTGAAACAACACTCCATTCACTTCGCACAGTGAATTGAAGTGTTGAAACAGACTGCTTCTATTTCAGAGAAACGCATGTATTTTTCCTGTGAATGCTTGAAAGTAGCTTAAGGCACTTTCAAAGGAAAGTGATTTTCTCTGAAAGGACAGCATTTAGAAAGTGAAGTAACATTCCATTCACTTCGGACAGTGAATTGAAGTGTTGGAACAGACTGCTTCTCTTTCAGAGAAATGCATGTGAGTTTCTGGTGAATGCTTGTAAGTAGCTCAAGGCTCTTTCAAAGGAAAGTGATTTTCTCTGAAAGGACAGCATTTAGAAAGTAAAGCAACACTCCATTCTCTTCGTGCAATGAATTGAAGTGTTGGAACAGACTGCTTCTCTTTCATAGAAACGCATTAGTGTTTCTTGTGAATGCTTGCAAGTAGCTTAAGGCACTTTCAAAGGAAAGTGATTTTCTCTGAAAGGACAGCATTTAGAAAGTGAAACAAACACTCCATTCACTTCGCACAGAGAATTGAAGTGTTGTAACAGACTGCTTCTCTTTCAGAGAAATGCATGTGAGTTTCTGTTGAATGTTTGTAAGTAGCTTAAGGCACTTTCAAAGGAAAGTGATTTTCTCTGAAAGGACAGCATTTAGAAAGTGAAGCAACACTCAATTCACTTTGCACAGTGAATTGAAGTGTTGGAACAGACTGCTTCTCTTTCAGAGAAACGCATGTGCCTTTCTTCCTAATGCTTGCAAGTAGCTTAAGGCACTTTCAAAGGAAAGTGATTTTCTCTGAAAGGACAGCATTTAGAAAGTGAAGCAACACTCCATTCACTTCGCATAGTGAATTGAAGTGTTGGAACAGACTGCTTCTCTTTCAGAGAAACGCATGTGAATTTCTGGTGAATGCTTGTAAGTAGCTTAAGGCACTTTCAAAGGAAAGTGATTTTCTCTGAAAGGACAGCATTTAGAAAGTGAAGCAACACTCCATTCAGTTCGTGCAGTGAATTGAAGTGTTGGAACAGAGTGCTTCTCTTTCATATAAACGCATTAGTGTTTCTTGTGAATGCTTGCAAGTTGCTTAAGGCACTTTCAAAGTAAAGTGATTTTCTCTGAAAGGACATAATTTAGAAAGTGAAGCAACACTCCATTCACTTCGCACAGTGAATTGAAGTGTTGGAACAGACTGCTTCTCTTTCAGAGAAATGCATATGAGTTTCTGTTGAATGCTTGTAAGTAGCTAAAGGCACTTTCAAAGGAAAGTGATTTTCTCTGAAAGGACAGCATTTAGAAAGTGAAGCAACACTCCATTCACTTCGCACATTGAATTGAATTGGTGGAACAGACTGCTTCTCTTTCAGAGAAACGCATGTGAGTTTCTGTTGAATGCTTGTAAGTAGCTTAAGGCACTTTCAAAGGAAAGTGATTTTTTCTCAAAGGACAGCATTATAAAGTGAGGCAACACTCCATTCATTTCACACAGTGAAATGAAGTGTTCAAACAGATTGCTTCTCTTTCAGAGAAACGCATGTGAGTTTCTGTTGAATGCTTGCAAGTAGCTTAAGGCACTTTCAAAGGAAAGTGATTTTCTCTGAAAGGACAGCATTTAGAAAGTGAAGCAACACTCCATTCACTTCGCACAGCGAATTGAAGTGTTGGAAAAGACTGCTTCTCTTTCAGAGAAACGCATGTGAGTTTCTTCCTAAAGCTTGCAAGTAGCTTAAGGCACTTTCAAAGGAAAGTGATTTTCTCTGAAAGGACAGCATTTAGAAAGTGAAGCAACACTCCATTCATTTCGAACAGTGAATTGAAGTGTTGGAACAGACTGCTTCTCTTTCAGAGAAACGCATGTGAGTTTCTGGTGAATGCTTGTAAGTAGCTTAAGGCACTTTCAAAGGAAAGTGATTTTCTCTGAAAGGACAGCATTTAGAAAGTGAAGCAACACTCCATTCACTTCGCACAGTGAATTGAAGTGTTGGAACAGACTGCTTCTCTTTCAGAGAAATGCATGTGAGTTTCTGTTGAATGCTTGTAAGTAGCTTAAGGCACTTTCAAAGGAAAGTGATTTTCTCTGAAAGGACAGCATTTAGAAAGTGAAGCAACACTCCATTCACTTCGCAGAGTGAATTGAAGTATTGGAACAGACTGCTTCTCTTTCAGAGAAACTCATGTGAGTTTCTGGTGAATGCTTGTAAGTAGCTTAAGGCACTTTCAAAGGAAAGTGATTTTCTCTGAAAGGACAGCATTTAGAAAGTGAAGCAACACTCCATTCCCTTCGTGCAGTGAATTGAAGTGTTGGAACAGAGTGCTTCTCTTTCATATAAACCCATTAGTGTTTCTTGTGAATGCTTACAAGTTGCTTAAGGCACTTTCAAAGGAAAGTTTTTTTCTCTGAAAGGACAGCATTTAGAAAGTGAAGCAACACTCCATTCACTTCGCACATTGAATTGAAGTGTTGGAACAGACTGCTTCTCTTTCAGAGAAACGCATATGAGTTTCTGTTGAATGCTTGTAAGTAGCTTAAGGCACTTTCAAAGGAAAGTGATTTTCTCTGAAAGGACAGCATTTAGAAAGTGAAGCAACACTCCATTCACTTCGCACAGTGAATTGAAGTGTTGGAACAGACTGCTTCTCTTTCAGAGAAACGCATGTGAGTTTCATCCTAATGCTTGAAAGTATCTTAAGGCACTTTCAAAGGAAAGTGATTTTCTCTGAAAGGACAGCATTTAGAAAGTGAAGCAACACTCCATTCCCTTCGTGCAGTGAATTGAAGTGTTGGAACAGAGTTCTTCTCTTTCATATAAACGCATTAGTGTTTCTTGTGAATGCTTGCAAGTAGCTTAAGGCACTTTCAAAGGAAAGTGATTTTCTCTGAAAGGACAGCATTTAGAAAGTGAAGCAACACTCCATTCACTTCGCACAGTGAATTGAAGTGTTGGAACAGACTGCTTCTCTTTCAGAGAAACGCATGTGAGTTTCTATTGAATGCTTGTAAGTAGCTTAAGGCACTTTCAAAGGAAAGTGATTTTCTCTGAAAGGACAGCATTTAGAAAGTGACGCAACACTCCATTCACTTCGCACAGTGAATTGAAGTGTTGGAACAGACTGCTTCTCTTTCAGAGAAACGCATGTGAGTTTCTTCCTAATGCTTGCAAGTAGCTTAAGGCACTATCAAAGAAAAGTGATTTTCTCTGAAAGGACAGCATTTAGAAAGTGAAGCAACACTCCATTCACTTCGCACAGTGAATTGAAGTGTTGGAACAGACTGCTTCTTTTTCAGAGAAATGCATGTGAGTTTCTGTTGAATGCTTGTAAGTAGCTCAAGGCTCTTTCAAAGGAAAGTGATTTTCTCTGAAAGGACAGCATTTAGAAAGTAAAGCAACACTCCATTCCCTTCGTGCAATGAATTGAAGTGTTGGAAGAGACTGCTTCTCTTTCAGAGAAACGCATGTGAGTTTCTGTTGAATGCTTGTAAGTTGCTTAAGGCACTTTCAAAGGAAAGTGATTTTCTCTGATAGGACAGCATTTAGAAAGTGAGGCAACACTCCATTCACTTTTCACAGTGAATTGAAGTGTTCGAACAGATTGCTTCTCTTTCAGAGAAACGCATGTGAGTTTCTGTTGAGTGCTTGCAAGTAGTTTAAGGCACTTTCAAAGGAAAGTGATTTTCTCTGAAAGGACAGCATTTAGAAAGTGAAGCAACACTCCATTCACTTCGCACAGTGAATTGAAGTGTTGGAACAGACTGCTTCTCTTTCAGAGAAACGTATGTGAGTTTCTTCCTAATGCTTGCAAGTAGCTTAAGGCACTTTCAAAGGAAAGTGATTTTCTCTGAAAGGACAGCATTTAGAAAGTGAAGCAACACTCCATTCATTTCGCACAGTGAATTGAAGTGTTGGAACAGACTGCTTCTCTTTCAGAAAAACGCATGTGAGTTTCTGGTGAATGCTTGTAAGTAGCTTAAGGCACTTTCAAAGGAAAGTGATTTTCTCTGAAAGGACAGCATTTAGAAAGTGACGCAACACTCCATTCACTTCGCACAGTGAATTGAAGTGTTGGAACAGACTGCTTCTCTTTCAGAGAAATGCATGTGAGTTTCTGTTGAATGCTTGTAAGTAGCTTAAGGCACTTTCAAAGGAAAGTGATTTTCTCTGAAAGGACAGCATTTAGAAAGTGAAGCAACACTCCATTCACTTCGCAGAGTGAATTGAAGTATTGGAACAGACTGCTTCTCTTTCAGAGAAACTCATGTGAGTTTCTGGTGAATGCTTGTAAGTATCTTAAGGCACTTTCAAAGGAAAGTGATTTTCTCTGAAAGGACAGCATTTAGAAAGTGAAGCAACACTCCATTCACTTCGCACAGTGAATTGAAGTGTTGGAACAGACTGCTTCTCCTTCAGAGAAACGCATGTGAGTTTCTGGTGAATGCTTGTAAGTAGCTTAAGGCACATTCAAAGGAAAGTGATTTTCTCTGAAAGGACAGCATTTAGAAAGTGAAGCAACACTCATTCCCTTCGTGCAGTGAATTGAAGTGTTGGAACAGAGTGCTTCTCTTTCATATAAACGCATTAGTGTTTCTTGTGAATGCTTACAAGTTGCTTAAGGCACTTTCAAAGGAAAGTTTTTTTCTCTGAAAGGACATCATTTAGAAAGTGAGGTAGCATTCCATTCACTTCGCACAGTAAAATGAAGTGTTGGAACAGACTGCATCTCTTTCAGAAAAACGCATGTGAGTTTCTTCCTAATGCTTGCAAGTAGCTTAAGGCACTTTCAAAGGAAAGTGATTTTCTCTGACAGGACAGCATTTAGAAAGTGAAGCAACACTCCATTCACTTCGCACCGTGAATTGAAGTGTTGGAACAGACTGCTTCTATTTCAGAGAAACGCATGTGAGTTTCTTCCTAATGCTTGCAAGTAGCTTAAGGCACATTCAAAGGAAAGTGATTTTCTCTGAAAGAACAGTATTTAGAAAGTGAAGCAACACTCCATTCACTTCTCAAGAGAATTGAAGTGTTGGAACAGATTGCTTCTCTTTCAGAGAAATGCATGTGAGTTTCTGTTGAATGCTTGTAAGTAGCTTAAGGCACATTCAAAGGAAAGGGATTTTCTCTGAAAGGACAGCATTTAGAAAGTGAAGCAACACTCCATTCTCTTCACACAGTGAATTGAAGTGTTGGAACAGACTGCTTCTCTTTCAGAGAAATGCATGTGAGTTTCTGTTGAATGCTTGCAAGTAGCTCAAGGCTCTTTCAAAGGAAAGTGATTTTCTCTGAAAGGACAGCATTTAGAAAGTAAAGCAACACTCCATTCCCTTCGCGCAATGAATTGAAGTGTTGGAACAGACTGCTTCTCTTTCATAGAAACGCATTAGTGTTTCTTGTGAATGCTTGCAAGTAGCTTAAGGCACTTTCAAAGGAAAGTGATTTTCTCTGAAAGGACAGCATTTAGAAAGTGAAGCAACACTCCATTCACTTCGCACAGTTAATTGAAGTGTTGGAACAGACTGCTTCTCTTTCAGAGAAACGCATGTGAGTTTCTTCCTAATGCTTGCAAGTAGCTTAAGGCACTTTCAAAGGAAAGTGATTTTCTCTGAAAGGACAGCATTTAGAAAGTGAAGCAACACTCCATTCACTTCGCACAGAGAATTGAAGTGTTGGAACAGATTTCTTCACTTTCAGAGAAATGCATGTGAGTTTCTGTTGAATGCTTGTAAGTAGCTTAAGGCACATTCAAAGGAAAGGGATTTTCTTTGAAAGGACAGCATTTAGAAAGTGAAGCAACACTCCATTCACTTCTCACAGGGAATTGAAGTGTTGGAACAGACTGCTTCTCTTTCAGAGAAACGCATGTGAGTTTTTTGTGAATGCTTGAAAGTAGTTTAAGGCACTTTCAATGGAAAGTGATTTTCTCTGAAAGGACAGCATTTAGAAAGTGAGGCAACACTCCATTCACTTCGCACAGTGAATTGAAGTGTTGGAACAGACTGCTTCTCTTTCAGAGAAACGCATGTGAGTTTCATCCTAATGCTTGCAAGTAGCTTAAGGCACTTTCAAAGGAAAGTGATTTTCTCTGAAAGGACAGCATTTAGAAAGTGAAGCAACACTCCATTCACTTCGCACAGTGAATTGAAGTGTTGGAACAGACTGCTTCTATTTCAGAGAAACGCATGTGTGTTTCCTGTGAATGCTTGAAAGTAGCTTAAGGCACTTTCAAAGGAAAGTGATTTTCTCTGAAAGGATAGCATTTAGAAAGTGAAGCAACACTCCTTTCACTAAGCACAGTGAATTGAAGTGTTGGAACAGACTGCTTCTCTTTCAGAGAAACGCATGTGAGTTTCTGGTGAATGCTTGTAAGTAGCTTAAGGCACTTTCAAAGGAAAGTGGTTTTCTCTGAAAGGACAGCATTTAGAAAGTGAAGCAACACTCCATTCCCTTCGTGCAGTGAATTGAAGTGTTGGAACATAGTGCTTCTCTTTCATATAAACGCATTAGTGTTTCTTGTGAATGCTTGCAAGTTGCTTAAGGCACTTTCAAAGGAAAGTGATTTTCTCTGAAAGGACAGCATTTAGAAAGTGAAGCAACACTCCATTCACTAAGCACAGTGAATTGAAGTGTTGGAACAGACTGCTTCTCTTTCAGAGAAACGCATGTGAGTTTCTGGTGAATGCTTGTAAGTAGCTTAAGGCACTTTCAAAGGAAAGTGATTTTCTCTGAAAGGACAGCATTTAGAAAGTGAAGCAACACTCCATTCCCTTCGTGCAGTAAATTGAAGTGTTGGAACAGAGTGCTTCTCTTTCATAGAAACGCATTAGTGTTTCTTGTGAATGCTTGCAAGTTGCTTAAGGCACTTTCAAAGGAAAGTGATTTTCTCTGAAAGGACAGCATTTAGAAAGTGAAGCAACACTCCATTCAGTTTATACAGTGAATTGAAGTGTTGGAACAGACTGCTTCTCTTTCAGAGAAATGCATGTGAGTTTCTGTTGAATGCTTGTAAGTACCTTAAGGCTCTTTCAAAGGAAAGTGATTTTCTCTGAAAGGACAGCATTTAGAAAGTGAAGCAACACTCCATTCACTTCGCACAGTGAATTGAAGTGTTGGAACAGACTGCTTCTCTTTCAGAGAAATGCATGTGAGTTTCATCCTAATGCTTGAAAGTAGCTTAAGGCACTTTCAAAGTAAAGTGATTTTCTCTGAAAGGACAGCATTTAGAAAGTGAAGCAACACTCCATTCACTTCGCACAGCGAATTGAAGTGTTGGAACAGAGTTCTTCTCTTTCACATAAACGCATTAGTGTTTCTTGTGAATGCTTACAAGTTGCTTAAGGCACTTTCAAAGGAAAGTTTTTTTCTCTGAAAGGACAGCGTTCAGAAAGTGAGGTAACACTCCATTCACTTCGCACAGTGAATTGAAGTGTTGGAACAGACTGCTTCTCTTTCAGAAAAACACATGTGAGTTTCTTCCTAATGTTTGCAAGTAGCTTAAGGCACTTTCAAAGGAAAGTGATTTTCTCTGAAAGGACAGCATTTAGAAAGTGAAGCAACACTCCATTCACTTTATATAGTGAATTGAAGTGTTGGAACAGACTGCTTCTCTTTCAGAGAAATGCATGTGAGTTTCTGTTGAATGCTTGTTAGTAGCTTAAGGCTCTTTCAAAGGAAAGTGATTTTCTCTGAAAGGACAGCATTTAGAAAGTGAAGCAACACTCCATTCACTTCGCACAATGAATTGAAGTGTTGGAACAGACTGCTTCTCTTTCAGAGAAACGCATGTGAGTTTCATCCTAATGCTTGAAAGTAGCTTAAGGCACTTTCAAAGGAAAGTGATTTTCTCTGAAAGGACAGCATTTAGAAAGTGAAGCAACACTCCATTCACTTCGCACAGTGAATTGAAGTGTTGGAACAGACTGCTTCTCTTTCAGAGAAACGCATGTGAGTTTCTGGTGAATGCTTGTAAGTAGCTTAAGGCACTTTCAAAGGAAAGTGATTTTCTCTGAAAGGACAGCATTTAGAAAGTGAAGCAACACTCCATTCCCTTCGTGCAGTGAATTGAAGTGTTGGAACAGAGTGCTTCTCTTTCATATAAACGCATTAGTGTTTCTTGTGAATGCTTACAAGTTGCTTAAGGCACTTTCAAAGGAAAGTTTTTTTCTATGAAAGGACAGAATTTAGAAAGTGAGGTAACACTCCATTCACTTCGCACAGTGAATTGAAGTGTTGGAACAGACTGCTTCTCTTTCAGAAAAACGCACGTGAGTTTCTTCCTAATGCTTGCAAGTAGCTTAAGGCACTTTCAAAGGAAAGTGATTTTCTCTGAAAGGACAGCATTTAGAAAGTGAAGCAACACTCCATTCACTTCGCACAGTGAATTGAAGTGTTGGAACAGACTGCTTCTCTTTCAGAGAAACGCATGTGAGTTTCTTCCTTATGCTTGCAAGTAGCTTAAGGCACTTTCAAAGGAAAGTGATTTTCTCTGAAAGGACAGCATTTAGAAAGTAAAGCAACACTCCAATCCCTTCGTGCAATGAATTGAAGTGTTGGAACAGACTGCTTCTCTTTCATAGAAACGCATTAGTGTTTCTTGTGAATGCTTGCAAGTAGCTTAAGGCACTTTCAAAGGAAAGTGATTTTCTCTGAAAGGACAGCATTTAGAAAGTGAAGCAACACTCCTTTCACTTCGCAAGAGAATTGAAGTGTTGGAACAGATTGCTTCTCTTTCAGAGAAATGCATGTGAGTTTCTGTTGAATGCTTGTAAGTAGCTTAAGGCACATTCAAAGGAAAGGGATTTTCTCTGAAAGGACAGCATTTAGAAAGTGAAGCAACACTCCATTCACTTCACACAGTGAATTGAAGTGTTGGAACAGACTGCTTCTCTTTCAGAGAAATGCATGTGAGCTTCTGTTGAATGCTTGTAAGTAGCTCAAGGCTCTTTCAAAGGAAAGTGATTTTCTCTGAAAGGACAGCATTTAGAAAGTGAAGCAACACTCCATTCCCTTCGTGCAATGAATTGAAGTGTTGGAACAGACTGCTTCTCTTTCATAGAAACGCATTAGTGTTTCTTGTGAATGCTTTCAAGTAGCTTAAGGCACTTTCAAGGGAAAGTGATTTTCTCTGAAAGGACAGCATTTAGAAAGTGAGGCAACACTCCATTCACTTCGCACAGTGAATTGAAGTGTTGGAACAGACTGCTTCTCTTTCAGAGAAACGCATGTGAGTTTCTTCCTAATGCTTGCAAGTAGCTTAAGGCACTTTCAAAGGAAAGTGATTTTCTCTGAAAGGACAGCATTTAGAAAGTGAAGCAACACTCCATTCACTTCGCACAGTGAATTGAAGTGTTGGAACAGACTGCTTCTATTTCAGAGAAACGCATGTGTGTTTCCTGTGAATGCTTGAAAGTAGCTTAAGGCACTTTCAAAGGAAAGTGATTTTCTCTGAAAGGACAGCATTTAGAAAGTGAAGCAACACTCCATTCACTTAGCACAGTGAACTGATGTGTTGGAACAGACTGCTTCTCTTTCAGAGAAACGCATGTGAGTTTCTTCCTAATGCTTGCAAGTAGCTTAAGGCACTTTCAAAGGAAAGTGATTTTCTCTGAAAGGACAGCATTTAGAAAGTAAAGCAACACTCCATTCACTTCGCACAGTGAATTGAAGTGTTGGAACAGACTGCTTCTCTTTCAGAGAAACGCATGTGAGTTTCTGGTGAATGCTTGTAAGTAGCTTAAGGCACTTTCAAAGGAAAGTGATTTTCTCTGAAAGGACAGCATTTAGAAAGGGAAGCAACACTCCATTCCCTTCGTGCAGTGAATTGAAGTGTTGGAACAGAGTGCTTCTCTTTCATATAAACGCATTAGTGTTTCTTGTGAATGCTTGCAAGTTGCTTAAGGCACTTTCAAATAAAGTGATTTTCTCTGAAAGGACATAATTTAGAAAGTGAAGCAACACTCCATTCACTTCGCACAGTGAATTGAAGTGTTGGAACAGACTGCTTCTCTTTCAGAGAAACGCATGTGAGTTTCTGGTGAATGCTTGAAAGTAGCTTGAGGCACTTTCAAAGGAAAGTGATTTTCTCTGAAAGGACAGTATTTAGAAAGTGAAGAAACACTCCATTCCCTTCGTGCAGTGAATTGAAGTGTTGGAACAGACTGCTTCTCTTTCATAGAAACGCATTAGTGTTTCTTGTGAATGCTTACAAGTTGCTTAAGGCACTTTCAAAGGAAAGTTTTTTTCTCTGAAAGGACAGCGTTCAGAAAGTGAGGTAACACTCCATTCACTTCGCACAGTGAATTGAAGTGTTGGAACAGACTGCTTCTCTTTCAGAAAAACACATGTGAGTTTCTTCCTAATGTTTGCAAGTAGCTTAAGGCACTTTCAAAGGAAAGTGATTTTCTCTGAAAGGACAGCATTTAGAAAGTGAAGCAACACTCCATTCACTTCGCACAGTGAATTGAAGTGTTGGAACAGACTGCTTCTCTTTCAGAGAAACGCATGTGAGTTTCTTCCTAATGCTTGCAAGTAGCTTAAGGCACTTTCAAAGCAAAGTGATTTTCTCTGAAAGGACAGCATTTAGAAAGTGAAGCAACACTCCATTCACTTCGCACAGAGAATTGAAGTGTTGGAACAGATTGCTTCTCTTTCAGAGAAATGCATGTGAGTTTCTGTTGAATGCTTGTAAGTAGCTTAAGGCACATTCAAAGGAAAGGGATTTTCTCTGAAAGGACAGCATTTAGAAAGTGAAGCAACACTCCATTCCCTTCGTGCAGTAAATTGAAGTGTTGGAACAGAGTGCTTCTCTTTCATAGAAACGCATTAGTGTTTCTTGTGAATGCTTGCAAGTTGCTTAAGGCACTTTCAAAGGAAAGTGATTTTCTCTGAAAGGACAGCATTTAGAAAGTGAAGCAACACTCCATTCAGTTTATACAGTGAATTGAAGTGTTGGAACAGACTGCTTCTCTTTCAGAGAAATGCATGTGAGTTTCTGTTGAATGCTTGTAAGTACCTTAAGGCTCTTTCAAAGGAAAGTGATTTTCTCTGAAAGGACAGCATTTAGAAAGTGAAGCAACACTCCATTCACTTCGCACAGTGAATTGAAGTGTTGGAACAGACTGCTTCTCTTTCAGAGAAATGCATGTGAGTTTCATCCTAATGCTTGAAAGTAGCTTAAGGCACTTTCAAAGTAAAGTGATTTTCTCTGAAAGGACAGCATTTAGAAAGTGAAGCAACACTCCATTCACTTCGCACAGCGAATTGAAGTGTTGGAACAGAGTTCTTCTCTTTCACATAAACGCATTAGTGTTTCTTGTGAATGCTTACAAGTTGCTTAAGGCACTTTCAAAGGAAAGTTTTTTTCTCTGAAAGGACAGCGTTCAGAAAGTGAGGTAACACTCCATTCACTTCGCACAGTGAATTGAAGTGTTGGAACAGACTGCTTCTCTTTCAGAAAAACACATGTGAGTTTCTTCCTAATGTTTGCAAGTAGCTTAAGGCACTTTCAAAGGAAAGTGATTTTCTCTGAAAGGACAGCATTTAGAAAGTGAAGCAACACTCCATTCACTTTATATAGTGAATTGAAGTGTTGGAACAGACTGCTTCTCTTTCAGAGAAATGCATGTGAGTTTCTGTTGAATGCTTGTTAGTAGCTTAAGGCTCTTTCAAAGGAAAGTGATTTTCTCTGAAAGGACAGCATTTAGAAAGTGAAGCAACACTCCATTCACTTCGCACAATGAATTGAAGTGTTGGAACAGACTGCTTCTCTTTCAGAGAAACGCATGTGAGTTTCATCCTAATGCTTGAAAGTAGCTTAAGGCACTTTCAAAGGAAAGTGATTTTTTCTGAAAGGACAGCATTTAGAAAGTGAAGCAACACTCCATTCACTTCGCAGATTGAATTGAAGTATTGGAACAGACTGCTTCTCTTTCAGAGAAACTCATGTGAGTTTCTGGTGAATGCTTGTAAGTATCTTAAGGCACTTTCAAAGGAAAGTGATTTTCTCTGAAAGGACAGCATTTAGAAAGTGAAGCAACACTCCATTCACTTCGCACAGTGAATTGAAGTGTTGGAACAGACTGCTTCTCTTTCAGAGAAACGCATGTGAGTTTCTGGTGAATGCTTGTAAGTAGCTTAAGGCACTTTCAAAGGAAAGTGATTTTCTCTGAAAGGACAGCATTTAGAAAGTGAAGCAACACTCCATTCCCTTCGTGCAGTGAATTGAAGTGTTGGAACAGAGTGCTTCTCTTTCATATAAACGCATTAGTGTTTCTTGTGAATGCTTACAAGTTGCTTAAGGCACTTTCAAAGGAAAGTTTTTTTCTATGAAAGGACAGAATTTAGAAAGTGAGGTAACACTCCATTCACTTCGCACAGTGAATTGAAGTGTTGGAACAGACTGCTTCTCTTTCAGAAAAACGCACGTGAGTTTCTTCCTAATGCTTGCAAGTAGCTTAAGGCACTTTCAAAGGAAAGTGATTTTCTCTGAAAGGACAGCATTTAGAAAGTGAAGCAACACTCCATTCACTTCGCACAGTGAATTGAAGTGTTGGAACAGACTGCTTCTCTTTCAGAGAAACGCATGTGAGTTTCTTCCTTATGCTTGCAAGTAGCTTAAGGCACTTTCAAAGGAAAGTGATTTTCTCTGAAAGGACAGCATTTAGAAAGTAAAGCAACACTCCAATCCCTTCGTGCAATGAATTGAAGTGTTGGAACAGACTGCTTCTCTTTCATAGAAACGCATTAGTGTTTCTTGTGAATGCTTGCAAGTAGCTTAAGGCACTTTCAAAGGAAAGTGATTTTCTCTGAAAGGACAGCATTTAGAAAGTGAAGCAACACTCCATTCACTTCGCAAGAGAATTGAAGTGTTGGAGCAGATTGCTTCTCTTTCAGAGAAATGCATGTGAGTTTCTGTTGAATGCTTGTAAGTAGCTTAAGGCACATTCAAAGGAAAGGGATTTTCTCTGAAAGGACAGCATTTAGAAAGTGAAGCAACACTCCATTCACTTCACACAGTGAATTGAAGTGTTGGAACAGACTGCTTCTCTTTCAGAGAAATGCATGTGAGCTTCTGTTGAATGCTTGTAAGTAGCTCAAGGCTCTTTCAAAGGAAAGTGATTTTCTCTGAAAGGACAGCATTTAGAAAGTGAAGCAACACTCCATTCCCTTCGTGCAATGAATTGAAGTGTTGGAACAGACTGCTTCTCTTTCATAGAAACGCATTAGTGTTTCTTGTGAATGCTTTCAAGTAGCTTAAGGCACTTTCAAGGGAAAGTGATTTTCTCTGAAAGGACAGCATTTAGAAAGTGAGGCAACACTCCATTCACTTCGCACAGTGAATTGAAGTGTTGGAACAGACTGCTTCTCTTTCAGAGAAACGCATGTGAGTTTCTTCCTAATGCTTGCAAGTAGCTTAAGGCACTTTCAAAGGAAAGTGATTTTCTCTGAAAGGACAGCATTTAGAAAGTGAAGCAACACTCCATTCACTTAGCACAGTGAACTGAAGTGTTGGAACAGACTGCTTCTCTTTCAGAGAAACGCATGTGAGTTTCTTCCTAATGCTTGCAAGTAGCTTAAGGCACTTTCAAAGGAAAGTGATTTTCTCTGAAAGGACAGCATTTAGAAAGTAAAGCAACACTCCAATCACTTCGCACAGTGAATTGAAGTGTTGGAACAGACTGCTTCTCTTTCAGAGAAACGCATGTGAGTTTCTGGTGAATGCTTGTAAGTAGCTTAAGGCACTTTCAAAGGAAAGTGGTTTTCTCTGAATGAACAGCATTTAGAAAGGGAAGCAACACTCCATTCCCTTCGTGCAGTGAATTGAAGTGTTGGAACAGAGTGCTTCTCTTTCATATAAACGCATTAGTGTTTCTTGTGAATGCTTGCAAGTTGCTTAAGGCACTTTCAAATAAAGTGATTTTCTCTGAAAGGACATAATTTAGAAAGTGAAGCAACACTCCATTCACTTCGCACAGTGAATTGAAGTGTTGGAACAGACTGCTTCTCTTTCAGAGAAACGCATGTGAGTTTCTGGTGAATGCTTGAAAGTAGCTTGAGGCACTTTCAAAGGAAAGTGATTTTCTCTGAAAGGACAGTATTTAGAAAGTGAAGAAACACTCCATTCCCTTCGTGCAGTGAATTGAAGTGTTGGAACAGACTGCTTCTCTTTCATAGAAACGCATTAGTGTTTCTTGTGAATGCTTACAAGTTGCTTAAGGCACTTTCAAAGGAAAGTTTTTTTCTCTGAAAGGACAGCGTTCAGAAAGTGAGGTAACACTCCATTCACTTCGCACAGTGAATTGAAGTGTTGGAACAGACTGCTTCTCTTTCAGAAAAACACATGTGAGTTTCTTCCTAATGTTTGCAAGTAGCTTAAGGCACTTTCAAAGGAAAGTGATTTTCTCTGAAAGGACAGCATTTAGAAAGTGAAGCAACACTCCATTCACTTCGCACAGTGAATTGAAGTGTTGGAACAGACTGCTTCTCTTTCAGAGAAACGCATGTGAGTTTCTTCCTAATGCTTGCAAGTAGCTTAAGGCACTTTCAAAGCAAAGTGATTTTCTCTGAAAGGACAGCATTTAGAAAGTGAAGCAACACTCCATTCACTTCGCACAGAGAATTGAAGTGTTGGAACAGATTGCTTCTCTTTCAGAGAAATGCATGTGAGTTTCTGTTGAATGCTTGTAAGTAGCTTAAGGCACATTCAAAGGAAAGGGATTTTCTCTGAAAGGACAGCATTTAGAAAGTGAAGCAACACTCCATTCACTTCGCACAGTGAATTGAAGTGTTGGAACAGACTGCTTCTCTTTCAGAGAAATGCATGTGAGTTTTTTGTGAATGCTTGAAAGTAGTTTAAGGCACTTTCAATGGAAAGTGATTTTCTCTGAAAGGACAGCATTTAGAAAGTGAGGCAACACTCCATTCACTTCGCACAGTGAATTGAAGTGTTGGAACAGACTGCTTCTCTTTCATAGAAACGCATTAGTATTTCTTGTGAATGCTTGCAAATAGCTTAAGGCACTTTCAAAGGTAAGTGATTTTCTCTGAAAGGACAGCATTTAGAAAGTGAAGCAACACTCCATTCACTTCGCACAGAGAATTGAAGTGTTGGAACAGACTGCTTCTCTTTCAGAGAAACGCATGTGAGTTTCTTCCTAATGCTTGCAAGTAGCTTAAGGCACTTTCAAAGGAAAGTGATTTTCTCTGAAAGGACAGCATTTAGAAAGTAAAGCAACACTCCATTCACTTCGCACAGTGAATTGAAGTGTTGGAACAGACTGCTTCTCTTTCAGAGAAACGCATGTGAGTTTCTGGTGAATGCTTGTAAATAGCTTAAGGCACTTTCAAAGGAAAGTGGTTTTCTCTGAAAGGACAGCATTTAGAAAGGGAAGCAACACTCCATTCCCTTCGTGCAGTGAATTGAAGTGTTGGAACAGAGTGCTTCTCTTTCATATAAACGCATTAGTGTTTCTTGTGAATGCTTGCAAGTTGCTTATGGCACTTTCAAAGTAAAGTGATTTTCTCTGAAAGGACATCATTTAGAAAGTGAAGCAACACTCCATTCACTTCTCACAGTGAATTGAAGTGTTGGAACAGACTGCTTCTCTTTCAGAGAAACGCATGTGAGTTTCTGTTGAATGCTTGTAAGTAGCTTAAGGCACTTTCAAAGGAAAGTGATTTTCTCTGAAAGGACAGCATTTAGAAAGTGAAGCAACACTCCATTCCCTTCGTGCAGTAAATTGAAGTGTTGGAACAGAGTGCTTCTCTTTCATAGATACGCATTAGTGTTTCTTGTGAATGCTTCGAAGTTGCTTAAGGCACTTTCAAAGGAAAGTGATTTTCTCTGAAAGGACAGCATTTAGAAAGTGAAGCAACACTCCATTCACTTTATATAGTGAATTGAAGTGTTGGAACAGACTGCTTCTCTTTCAGAGAAACGCATGTGAGTTTCATCCTAATGCTTGAAAGTAGCTTAAGGTACTTTCAAAAGAAAGTGATTTTCTCTGAAAGGACAGCATTTAGAAAGTGAAGCAACACTCCATTCCCTTCGTGCAGTGAATTGAAGGGTTGGAACAGAGTTCTTCTCTTTCATATAAACGCATTAGTGTTTCTTGTGAATGCTTGCAATTTGCTTAAGGCACTTTCAAAGGAAAGTGATTTTCTCTGAAAGGACAGCATTTCGAAAGTGAAGCAACACTCCATTCACTTCGCACAGTGAATTGAAGTGTTTGAACAGACTGCTTCTGTTTCAGAGAAACGCATGTGAGTTTCTATTGAATGCTTGTAAGTAGCTTAAGGCACTTTCAAAGGAATGTGATTTTCTGTGATAGGACAGCATTTAGAAAGTGAAGCAACACTCCATTCACTTCACACAGTGAATTGAAGTGTTGGAACAGACTGCTTCTCTTTCAGAGAAATGCATGTGAGCTTCTTCCTAGCAAGTAGCTTAAGGCACTTTCAAAGGAAAGTGATTTTCTCTGAAAGGACAGCATTTAGAAAGTGAAGCAACACTCCATTCACTTCGCACAGTGAATTGATGTGTTGGAACAGACTGCTTCTTTTTCAGAGAAATGCATGTGAGTTTCTGTTGAATGCTTGTAAGTAGCTCAAGGCTCTTTCAAAGGAAAGTGATTTGCTCTGAAAGGACAGCATTTAGAAAGTAAAGCAACACTCCATTCCCTTCGTGCAAAGAATTGAAGTGTTGGAACAGACTGCTTCTCTTTCATAGAAACTCATTAGTGTTTCTTGTGAATGCTTGCAAGTAGCTTATGGCACTTTCAAAGGAAAGTGATTTTCTCTGAATGGACAGCATTTAGAAAGTGAAGCAACACTCCATTCACTTCGCACAGAGAATTGAATGTTGGAACAGATTGCTTCTCTTTCAGAGAAATGCATGTGAGTTTCTGTTGAATGCTTGTAAGTAGCTTAAGGCACATTCAAAGAAAAGGGATTTTCTCTGAAAGGACAGCATTTAGAAAGTGAAGCAACACTCCATTCACTTCGCACAGTGAATTGAAGTGTTGGAACAGACTGCTTCTCTTTCAGAGAAACGCATGTGAGTTTTTTGTGAATGCTTGAAATTAGTTTAAGGCACGTTCAATGGAAAGTGATTTTCTCTGAAAGGACAGCATTTAGAAAGTGAGGCAACACTCCATTCACTTCGCACAGTGAATTGAAGTGTTGGAACAGACTGCTTCTCTTTCAGAGAAACGCATGTGAGTTTCTTCCTAATGCTTGCAAGTAGCTTAAGGCACTTTCAAGGAAAGTGATTTTCTCTGAAAGAACAGCATTTAGAAAGTGAAGCAACACTCCATTCACTTCACACAGTAAATTGAAGTGTTGGAACAGACTGCTTCTATTTCAGAGAAACGCATGTGTGTTTCCTGTGAATGCTTGAAAGTAGCTTAAGGCACTTTCAAAGGAAAGTGATTTTCTCTGAAAGGACAGCATTTGGAAAGTGAAGTAACATTCCATTCACTTCGCACAGTGAATTGAAGTGTTGGAACAGACTGCTTCTCTTTCAGAGAAATGCATGTGAGTTTCTGTTCAATGCTTGTAAGTAGCTCAAGGCTCTTTCAAAGGAAAGTGATTTTCTCTGAAAGGACAGCATTTAGAAAGTAAAGCAACACTCCATTCCCTTCGTGCAATGAATTGAAGTGTTGGAACAGACAGCTTCTGTTTCATAGAAACGCATGTGAGTTTCTTCCTAATGCTTGCAAATAGCTTAAGGCACTTTCAAAGGTAAGTGATTTTCTCTGAAAGGACAGCATTTAGAAAGTGAAGCAACACTCCATTCACTTCGCACAGAGAATTGAAGTGTTGGAACAGACTGCTTCTCTTTCAGAGAAATGCATGTGAGTTTCTGTTGAATGCTTGTAAGTAGCTTAAGGCACTTTCAAAGGAAAGTGATTTTCTCTGAAAGGACATCATTTAGAAAGTGAAGCATCAGTCCATTCACTTCGCAGAGTGAATTGAAGTGTTGGAACCGACTGCTTCTCTTTCAGAGAAACGCATGTGAGTTTCTTCCTAATGCTTGTAAGTAGCTTAAGGCACTTTCAATGGAAAGTGATTTTCTCGGAAAGGACAGCATTTAGAAAGTGAAGCAACACTCCATTCACTTCGCAAGTGAATTGAAGTGTTGGAACAGACTGCTTCTCTTTCAGAGAAACGCATGTGAGTTTCTGGTGAATGCTTGTAAGTAGCTTAAGGCACTTTCAAAGGAAAGTGATTTTCTCTGAAAGGACAGCATTTAGAAAGTGAAGCAACACTCCATTCCCTTCGTGCAGTGAATTGAAGTGTTGGAACAGAGTGCTTCTCTTTCATATAAACGCATTAGTGTTTCTTGTGAATGCTTGTAAGTTGCTTAAGGCACTTTCAAAGGAAAGTGATTTTCTCTGAAAGGACAGCATTTAGAAAGTGAAGCAACACTCCATTCACTTTGTACAGTGAATTGAAGTGTTAGAACAGACTGCTTCTCTTTCAGAGAAATGCATGTGAGTTTCTGTTGAATGCTTGTAAATAGCTTAAGGCTCTTTCAAAGGAATGTGATTTTCTCTGAAAGGACAGCATTTAGAAAGTAAAGCAACACTCCATTCCCTTCGCGCAATGAATTGAAGTGTTGGAACAGACTGCTTCTCTTTCATAGAAACGCATTAGTGTTTCTTGTGAATGCTTGCAAGTAGCTTAAGGCACTTTCAAAGGAAAGTGATTTTCTCTGAAAGGACAGCATTTAGAAAGTGAAGCAACACTCCATTCACTTCGCACAGAGAATTGAAGTGTTGGAACAGATTTCATCCCTTTCAGAGAAATGCATGTGAGTTTCTGTTGAATGCTTGTAAGTAGCTTAAGGCACATTCAAAGGAAAGGGATTTTCTCTGAAAGGACATCATTTAGAAAGTGAAGCAACACTCCATTCACTTCGCACAGTGAATTGAAGTGTTGGAACAGACTGCTTCTCTTTCAGAGAAACGCATGTGAGTTTCTTCCTAATGCTTGCAAGTAGCTTAAGGCACTTTCAAAGGAAAGTGATTTTCTCTGAAAGGACAGCATTTAGAAAGTGAAGCAACACTCCATTCACTTCGCACAGTGAATTCAAGTGTTGGAACAGACTGCTTCTCTTTCAGAGAAATGCATGTGAGTTACTGTTGAATGCTTGTAAGTAGCTTAAGGCACTTTCAAAGGAAAGTGATTTTCTCTGAAAGGACAGCATTTCGAAAGTGAGGCAACACTCCATTCACTTCGCACAGTGAATTGAAG
This sequence comes from Myodes glareolus, assembly GCF_982192425.1. NCBI lineage: Eukaryota > Metazoa > Chordata > Mammalia > Rodentia > Cricetidae > Myodes > Myodes glareolus. The sequence continues at coordinate 216,955 of NC_142046.1, forward strand.
TGTTGGAACAGATTGCTTCTCTTTCAGAGAAACACATGTGAGTTTCTGGTGAATGCTTGTAAGTAGCTTAAGGCAATTTCAAAGGAACGTGATTTTCTCGGAAAGGACAGCATTTAGAAAGTGAAGCAACACTCCATTCACTTCGCACAGAGAATTGAAGTGTTGGAACAGATTTCATCCCTTTCAGAGAAATGCATGTGAGTTTCTGTTGAATGCTTGTAAATAGCTTAAGGCACATTCAAAGGAAAGGGATTTTCTCTGAAAGGACAGCATTTAAAAAGTGAAGCAACACTCCATTCACTTCGCACAGTGAATTGAAGTGTTGGAACAGACTGCTTCTCTTTCAGAGAAACGCATGTGAGTTTCTTCCTAATGCTTGCAAGTAGCTTAAGGCACTTTCAAAGGAAAGTGATTTTCTCTGAAAGGACTGCATTTAGAAAGTGAAGCAACACTCCATTCACTTCGCACAGTGAATTGAAGTGTTGGAACAGACTGCTTCTCTTTCATAGAAACACATTAGTGTTTCTTGTGAATGCTTGCAAGTAGCTTAAGGCACTTTCAAAGGAAAGTGATTTTCTCTGAAAGGACAGCATTTAGAAAGTGAAGCAACACTCCATTCACTTCGCAAGTGAATTGAAGTGTTGGAACAGACTGCTTCTCTTTCAGAGAAACGCATGTGAGTTTCTTGTGAATGCTTGCAATTTGCTTAAGGCACTCTCAAAGGAAAGTGATTTTCTCTGAAAGGACAGCATTTAGAAACTGACGCAACACTCCATTCACTTCACACAGTGAATTGAAGAGTTGGAACAGACTGCTTCTCTTTAAGAGAAACGCATGTGAGTTTCTGTTCAATACTTGTAAGTAGCTTAAGGCTCTTTCAAAGGAAAGTGATTTTCTCTGAAAGGACAGCATTTAGAAAGTAAAGCAACACTCCATTCCCTTTGCGCAATGAATTGAAGTGTTGGAACAGTCTGCTTCTCTTTCATAGAAACGCATTATTTTTTCTTGTGAATGCTTGCAAGTAGCTTAAGGCACTTTCGAAGGAAAGTGATTTTCTCTGAAAGGACAGCATTTAGAAAGTTAGGCAACACTCTATTCACTTCACACAGTGAATTGAAGTGTTGGAACAGACTGCTTCTCTTTCAGAGAAACGCATGTGAGTTTCTTCCTAATGCTTGCAAGTAGCTTAAGGCACTATCAAAGGAAAGTGATTTTCTCTGAAAGGACAGCATTTAGAAAGTGAAGCAACACTCCATTCACTTCGCACAGTGAACTGAAGTGTTGGAACAGACTGCTTCTCTTTCAGAGAAACGCATGTGAGTTTTTTATGAATGCTTGAAAGTAATTTAAGGCACTTTCAAAGGAAAGTGATTTTCTCTGAAAGGACAGAATTTAGAAAGTGAAGCAACACTCCATTCACTTCGCACAGTGAATTGAGGTGTTGGAACAGAGTGCTTCTCTTTCATATAAACGCATTAGTGTTTCTTGTGAATGCTTGCAAGTTGCTTAAGGCACTTTCAAAGGAATGTGATTTTCTCTGAAAGGACATAATTTAGAAAGTGAAGCAACACTCCATTCACTTCGCACAGTGAATTGAAGTGTTGGAACAGACTGCTTCCCTTTCAGAGAAATGCATGTGAGTTTCTGTTGAATGCTTGTAAGGAGCTTAAGGCACTTTCAAAGGAAAGTGATTTTTTCCGAATGGACAGCATTTAGAAAGTGAAGCAACACTCCATTCACTTCGCACATTGAATTGAAGTGTTGGAACAGACTGCATCTCTTTCAGAGAAACGCATGTGAGTTTCTGTTGAATGCTTGTAAGTAGCTTAAAGCACTTTCAAAGGAAAGTGATTTTCTCTGAAAGGACAGCATTTAGAAAGTGAGGCAACACTCCATTCACTTCACACAGTGAATTGAAGTGTTGGAACAGACTGCTTCTCTTTCAGAGAAACGCATGTGTGTTTCTTCCTAATGCTTGCAAGTAGCTTAAGGCACTTTCAAAGGAAAGTGATTTTCTCTGAAAGGAAAGCATTTAGAAAGTGAAGCAATACTCCATTCACTTCGCACAGTGAATTGAAGTGTTGGAACAGACTGCTTCTCTTTCAGAGAAACGCATGTGAGTTCCTTCCTAATGCTTGCAAGTAGCTTAAGGCACTTTCAAAGGAAAGTGATTTTCTCTGAAAGGACAGCATTTAGAAAGTGAAGCAACACTCCATTCACTTCACACAGTGAATTGAAGTGTTGGAACAGACTGCTTCTCTTTAAGAGAAACGCATGTGAGTTTTTTGTGAATGCTTGAAAGTAGTTTAAGGCACTTTCAAAGGAAAGTGATTTTCTCTGAAAGGGCAGCATTTAGAAAGTGAAGCAACACTCCATTCACTTCGCACAGTGAATTGAATTATTGGAACAGACTGCTTCTCTTTCAGAGAAACGCATGTGAGTTTCTTCCTAATGCTTGCAAGTTGCTTAAGGCACTCTCAAAGGAAAGTGATTTTCTCTGAAAGGACAGCATTTAGAAACTGACGCAACACTCCATTCACTTCGCCCAGTGAATTGAAGAGTTGGAACAGACTGCTTCTCTTTAAGAGAAACGCATGTGAGTTTATTGTGAATACTTGAAAGTAGTTAAAGGCACTCTCAAAGGAAAGTGATATTCTCTGAAAGGACAGAATTTAGAAAGTGAAGCAACACTCCCTTCACTACGGACAGTGAATTGAAGTGTTGTAACAGACTGCTTCTCTTTCAGAGAAACGCATGTGAGTTTCTTCCTAATGCTTGCAAGTAGCTTAAGGCACTTTCAAAGGAAAGTGATTTTCTCTGAAAGGACAGCATTTAGAAAGTGAAGCAACACTCCATTCACTTCACACAGTGAATTGAAGTGTTGGAAAAGACTGCTTCTCTTTCAGAGAAACGCATGTGAGTTTCTTGTGAATGCTTGCAAGTTGCTTAAGGCACTTTCAAAGGAAAGGGATTTTCTCTGAAAGGACAGCATTTAGAAACTGAAGCAACACTCCATTCACTTCACACAGTGAAATGAAGTGTTGGAACAGACTGCTTCTCTTTAAGAGAAACGCATGTGAATTTTTTGTGAATACTTGAAAGTAGTTTAAGGCACTTTCAAAGGAAAGTGATTTTCTCTGAAAGGACAGAATTTAGAAAGTGAAGCAACACTCCATTCACTTCGCACAGTGAATTGAAGTGTTGGAACAGACTGCTTCTCTTTCACAGAAACGCATGTGAGTTTCTGGTGAATGCTTGAAAGTAGTTTAAGGCACTTTCAATGGAAAGTGATTTTCTCTGAAAGGACAGAATTTAGAAAGTGAAGCAACACTCCATTCACTTCGCACAGTGAATTGAAGTGTTGGAACAGACTGCTTCTCTTTCAGAGAAATGCATGTGAGTTTCGATTGAATGCTTGTAAGAAGCTTAAAGCACTTTCAAAGGAAAGTGATTTTCTCTGAAAGGACAGCATTTCGAAAGTGAGGCAACACTCCATTCACTTTGCACAGTGAATTGAAGTGTTGGAACAGATTGCTTCTCTTTCAGAGAAACAAATGTGAGTTTCTGGTGAATGCTTGTAAGTAGCTTAAGGCAATTTCAAAGGAACATGATTTTCTCAGAAAGGACAGCATTTAGAAGGTGAAGTAACATTCCATTCACTTCGCAAAGTGAATTGAAGTGTTGGAACAGACTGCTTCTCTTTCAGAGAAATGCATGTGAGTTTCTGTTGAATGCTTGTAAGTAGCTCAAGGCTCTTTCAAAGTAAAGTGATTTTCTCTGAAAGGACAGCATTTAGAAAGTAAAGCAACACTCCATTCCCTTCGCGCAATGAATTGAAGTGTTGGAACAGACTGCTTCTCTTTCATAGAATCGCATTACTGTTTCTTGTGAATGCTTGCAAGTAGCTTAAGGCACTTTCAAAGGAAAGTGATTTTCTCTGAAAGGACAGCATTTAGAAAGTGAAGCAACACTCCATTCACTTTGCACAGTGAATTGAAGTGTTGGAACAGACTGCTTCTCTTTCAGAGAAATGCATGTGAGTTTCTTCCTAATGCTTGCAAGTAGCTTAAGGCACTATCAAAAGAAAGTGATTTTCTCTGAAAGGACAGCATTTAGAAAGTGAAGCAACACTCCATTCACTTCGCACAGTGAATTGAAGTGTTGGAACAGACTGCTTCTCTATCAGAGAAACGCATGTGAGTTTCTTCCTAATGCTTGCAAGTAGCCTAAGGCACTTTCAAAGGAAAGTGATTTTCTCTAAAAGGACAGCATTTAGAAAGTGAAGCAACACTCCATTCACTTCGCAGAGTGAATTGAAGTGTTGGAACAGACTGCTTCTCCTTCAGAGAAATGCATGTGACTTTCTGGTGAATGCTTGTAATTAGCTTAAGGCACTATCAAAGGAAAGTGATTTTCTCTGAAAGGACAGCATTTAGAAAGTGAAGCAACACTCCATTCACTTCGCACAGTGAACTGAAGTGATGGAACAGACTGCTTCTCTTTCAGAGAAATGCATGTGAGTTTCTGTTAAATGCTTGTAAGTAGCTTAAGGGACTTTCAAAGGAAAGTGATTTTCTCTGAAAGGACAGCATTTAGAAAGTGAAGCAACACTCCATTCACTTCGCACAGTGAATTGAAGTGTTGGAACAGACTGCTTCTCTTTCAGAGAAATGCATGTGAGTTTCTGCTGAATGCTTGTAATTAGCTTATGGCACTTTCAAAGGAAAGTGATTTTCTCTGAAAGGACAGCATTTCGAAAGTGAGGCAACACTCCATTCACTTCGCACAGTGAATTGAAGTGTTGGATCAGACTGCTTCTCTTTCAGAGAAACGCATGTGAGTTTCTTCCTAATGCTTGCAAGTAGCTTAAGGCACTTTCAAAGGAAAGTGATTTTCTCTGAAAGGACAGCATTTAGAAAGTGAAGCAACACTCCATTCACTTCGCACAGTGAATTGAAGTGTTGGAACAGACTGCTTCTCTTTCAGAGAAACGCATGTGAGTTTCTTCCTAATGCTTGCATGGAGCTTAAGGCATTTTCAAAGGAAAGTGATTTTCTGTGAAAGAACAGCCTTTAGAAAGTGAAGCAACACTCCATTCACTTCGCACAGTGAATTGAAGTGTTGGAACAGACTGCTTCTCTTTCAGAGAAACGCATGTGAGTTTTTTATGAATGCTTGAAAGTAGTTTAAGGCACTTTCAAAGGAAAGTGATTTTCTCTGAAAGGACAGAATTTAGAAAGTGAAGCAACACTCCATTCACTTTGCACAGTGAATTGAAGTATTGGAACAGACTGCTTCTCTTTCAGAGAAATGCATGTGAGTTTCTGTTGAATGCTTGTTATTAGCTTAAGGCACTTTCAAAGGAAAGTAATTTTCTCTGAAAGGACAGCATTTAGAAAGTGAAGCAACACTCCATTCAGTTTACACAGTGAATTGAAGTGTTGGAACAGACTGCTTCTCTTTCAGAGAAACGCATGTGAGTTTCTTCCTAATGCTTGCAAGTAGCTTATGGCATTTTCAAAGGAAAGTGATTTTCTCAGAAAGGACAGTTTTTAGAAAGTGAAGCAACACTAAATTCACTTCGCACAGTGAATTGAAGTGTTGGAGCAGACTGCTTCTCTTTCAGAGAAACGCATGTGAGTTTTTTTGAATGCTTGAAAGTAGTTTAAGGCACTTTCAATGGAAAGTGATTTTCTCTGAAAGGACAGAATTTAGAAAGTGAAGCAACACTCCATTCACTTCGCTCAGTGAATGAAGTGTTGGAACAGGCTGCTTCTCTTTCAGAGAAATGCATGTGAGTTTCTGTTGAATGCTTGTAAGTAGCTTAAGGCACTTTCAAAGGAAAGTGATTTTCTCTGAAAGGACAGCATTTCGAAAGTGAGGCAACACTCCATTCACTTTGCACAGTGAATTGAAGTGTTGGAACAGATTGCTTCTCTTTCAGAGAAACTCATGTGAGTTTCTGGTGAGTGCTTGTAAGTAGCTTAAGGTAATTTCAAAGGAACGTGATTTTCTCTGAAAGGACAGCATTTAGAAAGTGAAGTAACATTCCATTCACTTCGCACAGTGAATTGAAATGCTGGAACAGACTGCTTCTCTTTCAGAGAAACGCATGTGTGTTTCCTGTGAATGCTAGAAATTAGCTTAAGGCACTTTCAAAGGAAAGTGATTTTCTCTGAAAGGACAGAATTTAGAAAGTGAAGCAACACTCCATTCACTTTGTACAGTGAATTGAAGTGTTGGAACAGACTGCTTCTCTTTCAGAGAAATGCATGTGAGTTTCTGTTCAATGCTTGTAAGTAGCTTAAGGCTCTTTCAAAGGAAAGTGATTTTCTCTGAAAGGACAGCATTTAGAAAGTAAAGCAACACTCCATTCCCTTTGCGCAATGAATTGAAGTGTTGGAACAGACTGCTTCTCTTTCAGAGAAACGCATTATTTTTTCTTGTGAATGCTTGCAAGTAGCTTAAGGCACTTTCGAAGGAAAGTGATTTTCTCTGAAAGGACAGCATTTAGAAAGTGAGGCAACACTCTATTCACTTCACACAGTGAATTGAAGTGTTGGAACAGACTGCTTCTCTTTCAGAGAAACGCATGTGAGTTTCTTCCTAATGCTTGCAAGTAGCTTAAGGCACTATCAAAGGAAAGTGATTTTCTCTGAAAGGACAGCATTTAGAAAGTGAAGCAACACTCCATTCACTTCGCACAGTGAATTGAAGTGTTGGAACAGACTGCTTCTCTTTCAGAGAAACGCATGGGAGTTTTTTATTAATGCTTGAAAGTAGTTTAAGGCACTTTCAAAGGAAAGTGATTTTCTCTGAAAGGACAGAATTTAGAAAGTGAAGCAACACTCCATTCACTTCGCACAGTGAATTGAGGTGTTGGAACAGAGTGCATCTCTTTCATATAAACGCATTAGTGTTTCTTGTGAATGCTTGCAAGTTGCTTAAAGCACTTTCAAAGGAATGTGATTTTCTCTGAAAGGACATAATTTAGAAAGTGAAGCAACACTCCATTCACTTCGCACAGTGAATTGAAGTGTTGGAACAGACTGCTTCCCTTTCAGAGAAATGCATGTGAGTTTCTGTTGAATGCTTGTAAGTAGCTTAAGGCACTTTCAAAGGAAAGTGATTTTTTCCGAAAGGACAGCATTTAGAAAGTGAAGCAACACTCCATTCACTTCGCACATTGAATTGAAGTGTTGGAACAGACTGCATCTCTTTCAGAGAAACGCATGTGAGTTTCTGTTGAATGCTTGTAAGTAGCTTAAGGCACTTTCAAAGGAAAGTGATTTTCTCTGAAAGGACAGCATTTAGAAAGTGAGGCAACACTCCATTCACTTCACACAGTGAATTGAAGTGTTGGAACAGACTGCTTCTCTTTCAGAGAAACGCATGTGAGTTTCTTCCTAATGCTTGCAAGTAGCTAAGGCACTTTCAAAGGAAAGTGATTTTCTCTGAAAGGACAGCATTTAGAAAGTGAGGCAATACTCCATTCACTTCGCACAGTGAATTGAAGTGTTGGAACAGACTGCTTCTCTTTCAGAGAAACGCATGTGAGTTTCTTCCTAATGCTTGCAAGTAGCTTAAGGCACTTTCAAAGGAAAGTGATTTTCTCTGAAAGGACAGCATTTAGAAAGTGAAGCAACACTCCATTCACTTCACACAGTGAATTGAAGTGTTGGAAAAGACTGCTTCTCTTTCAGAGAAACGCATGTGAGTTTCTTGTGAATGCTTGCAAGTTGCTTAAGGCACTTTCAAAGGAAAGGGATTTTCTCTGTAAGGAAAGCATTTAGAAACTGAAGCAACACTCCATTCACTTCACACAGTGAATTGAACTGTTGGAACAGACTGCTTCTCTTTAAGAGAAACACATGTGAGTTTTTTGTGAATGCTTGAAAGTAGTTTAAGGCACTTTCAAAGGAAAGTGATTTTCTCAGAAAGGACAGAATGTAGAAAGTGAAGCAACACTCCATTCACTTCGCACAGTGAATTGAAGTATTGGAACAGACTACTTCTCTTTCAAAGAAACGCATGTGAGTTTCTGGTGAATGCTTGAAAGTAGTTTAAGGCACTTTCAATGGAAAGTGATTTTCTCTGAAAGGACAGAATTTAGAAAGTGAAGCAACACTCCATTCACTTCGCACAGTGAATTGAAGTGTTGGAACAGACTGCTTCTCTCAGAGAAATGCACGTGAGTTTCTGTTGAATGCTTGTAAGTAGCTTAAGGCACATTCAAAGGAAAGGGATTTTCTCTGAAAGGACAGCATTTAGAAAGTGAAGCAACACTCCATTCACTTCGCACAGTGAATTGAAGTGTTGGAACAGACTGCTTCTCTATCAGAGAAACGCATGTGAGTTTCTTCCTAATGCTTGCAAGTAGCTTAAGGCACTTTCGAAGGAAAGTGATTTTCTCTGAAAGGACAGCATTTAGAAAGTGAAGCAACACTCCATTCACTTCGCACAGTGAATTGAAGTGTTGGAACAGACTGCTTCTCTTTCAGAGAAACGCATGTGACTTTCTGGTGAATGCTTGTAATTAGCTTAAGGCACTTTCAAAGGAAAGTGATTTTCTCTGAAAGGACAGCATTTAGAAAGTGAAGCAACACTCCATTCACTTCGCACAGTGAACTGAAGTGATGGAACAGACTGCTTCTCTTTCAGAGAAATGCATGTGAGTTTCTGTTGAATGCTTGTAAGTAGCTTAAGGGACTTTCAAAGGAAAGTGATTTTCTCTGAAAGGACAGCATTTAGAAAGTGAAGCAACACTCCATTCACTTCGCACAGTGAATTGAAGTGTTGGAACAGACTGCTTCTCTTTCAGAGAAATGCATGTGAGTTTCTGTTGAATGCTTGTAATTAGCTTATGGCACTTTCAAAGGAAAGTGATTTTCTCTGAAAGGACAGCATTTCGAAACTGAGGCAACACTCCAGTCACTTCGCACAGTGAATTGAAGTGTTGGAACAGACTTCTTCTCTTTCAAAGAAACGCATGTGAGTTTCTTCCTAATGCTTGCAAGTAGCTTAAGGCACTTTCAAAGGAAAGTGATTTTCTCTGAAAGGACAGCATTTAGAAAGTGAAGCAACACTCCATTCACTTCGCACAGTGAATTGAAGTGTTGGAACAGACTGCTTCTCTTTCAGAGAAACGCATGTGAGTTTCGTCCTAATGCTTGCAAGTAGCTTAAGGCACTTTCAAAGGAAAGTGATTTTCTCTGAAAGAACAGCATTTAGAAAGTGAAGCAACACTCCATTCACTTCGCACAGTGAATTGAAGTGTTGGAACAGACTGCTTCTCTTTCAGAGAAACACATGTGAGTTTCTGTTAAATGCTTGTAAGTAGCTTAAGGCACTTTCAAAGGAAAGTGATTTTCTCTGAAAGGACAGCATTTAGAATGTGAGGCAACACTCCCTTCACTTCACACAGTGAATTGAAGTGTTGGAACAGACTGTTTCTCTTTCAAAGAAACGCATGTGAGTTTCTTCCTAATGCTTTCAAGTAGCTTAAGGCACTTTCAAAGGAAAGTGATTTTCTCTGAAAGGACAGCATTTAGAAAGTGAAGCAACACTCCATTCACTTCGCACAGTGAATTGAAGTGTTGGAACAGACTGCTTCTCTTTCAGAGAAACGCATGTGAGTTTTTTGAGAATGTTTGAAAGTAGTTTAAGGCAATTTCAATAGAAAGTGATTTTCTCTGAAAGGACAGAATTTAGAATGTGAAGGAACACTCCTTCACTTTGCACAGTGAATTGAAGTGTTGGAACAGACTGCTTCTCTTTCAGAGAAATGCATGTGAGTTTCTGTTGAATGCTAGTAAGTAGCTTAAGGCACTTTCAAAGGAAAGTGATTTTCTCTGAAAGGACAGCATTTAGAAAGGGAAGCAACACTCCATTCCCTTCGTGCAGTGAATTGAAGTGTTGGAACAGACTGCTTCTCTTTCATAGAAACGCATTAGTATTTCTTGTGAATGCTTGCAAGTAGCTTAAGGCACTTTCAAAGGAAAGTCATTTTCCCTGAACGGACAGCATTTAGAAAGTGAAGCAACACTCCATTCACTTCGCACAGTGAATTGAAGTGTTGGAACAGACTGCTTCTCTTTCAGAGAAACGCATGTGAGTTTATGTTAAATGCTTGTAAGTAGCTTAAGGCACTTTCAAAGGAAAGTGATTTTCTCTGAAAGGACAGCATTTAGAAAGTGAGGCAATACTCCATTCACTTCACAGAGTGAATTGAAATGTTGGAACAGACTGTTTCTCTTTCAGAGAAACGCATGTGAGTTTCTTCCTAATGCTTGCCAGTAGCTTAAGGCATTAACAAAGGAACATGATTTTCTCTGAAAGGACAGCATTTAGAAAGTGAAGCAACACTCCATTCACTTTGCACAGTGAATTGAAGTGTTGGAACAGACTGCTTCTATTTCAGAGAAACGCATGTGAGTTTCTTCCTAATGCTTGCAAGTAGCTTATGGCACTTTCAAAGGAAAGTGATTTTCTCTGAAAGGACAGCATTTAGAAAGTGAAGCAACACTAAATTCACTTTGTACAGTAAATTGAAGTGTTGGAACAGACTGGTTCTCTTTCAGAGAAACGCATCTGAGTTTCTGTTGAATGCTTGTAAGTAGCTCAAGGCTCTTTCAAAGGAAAGTGATTTTCTCTGAAAGGACAGTATTTAGAAAGTAAAGCAACACTCCATTCCCTTCGCGCAATGAATTGAAGTGTTGGAACAGACTGCTTCTCTTTCATAGAAACGCATTAGTGTTTCTTGTGAATGCTTGCAAGTAGCTTAAGGCACTTTCAAAGGAAAGTGATTTTCTCTGAAAGGACAGCATTTAGAAAGTGAAGCAACACTCCATTCACTTCGCACAGAGAATTGAAGTGTTGGAACAGATTGCTTCTCTTTCAGAGAAATGCATGTGAGTTTCTGTTGAATGCTTGTAAGTAGCTTAAGGCACATTCAAAGAAAAGGGATTTTCTCTGAAAGGACAGCATTTAGAAAGTGAAGCAACACTCCATTCATTTCGCACAGTGAATTGAAGTGTTGGAACAGACTGCTTCTCTTTCAGAGAAACGCATGTGAGTTTTTTGTGAATGCTTGAAAGTAGTTTAAGGCGCTTTCAATGGAAAGTGATTTTCTCTGAAAGGACAGCATTTAGAAAGTGAGGCAACACTCCATTCACTTCGCACAGTGAATTGAAGTGTTGGAACAGACTGCTTCTCTTTCAGAGAAACGCATGTGAGTTTCTTCCTAATGCTTGCAAGTAGCTTAAGGCACTTTCAAAGGAAAGTGATTTTCTCTGAAAGGACAGCATTTAGAAAGTAAAGCAACACTCCATTCACTTCGCACAGTGAATTGAAGTGTTGGAACAGACTGCTTCTCTTTCAGAGAAACGCATGTGAGTTTCTTCCTAATGCTTGCAAGTAGCTTAAGGCACTTTCAAAGGAAAGTGATTTTCTCTGAAAGAACAGCATTTAGAAAGTGAAGCAACACTCCATTCACTTTGTACAGTGAATTGATGTGTTGGAACAGACTGCTTCTCTTTCAGAGAAACGCATGTTAGTTTCTTCCTAATGCTTGCAAGTAGCTTAAGGCACTTTCAAAGGAAAGTGAATTTCTCTGAAAGGACAGCATTTCGAAAGTGAGGCAACACTCCATTCACTTCGCACAGAGAATTGAAGTGTTGGAACAGATTGCTTCTCTTTCAGAGAAATGCATGTGAGTTTCTGTTGAATGCTTGTAAGTAGCTTAAGCCACATTCAAAGGAAAGGGATTCTCTCTGAAAGGACACCATTTAGAAAGTGAAGCAACACTCCATTCACTTCGCACAGTGAATTGAAGTGTTGGAACAGACTGCTTCTCTTTCAGAGAAACGCATGTGAGTTTTTTGTGAATGCTTGAAAGTAGTTTAAGGCACTTTCAAAGAAAAGTGATTTTCACTGAAAGGACAGCATTTAGAAAGTGAAGCAACACTCCATTAACTTTGCACAGTGAATTGAAGTATTGGAAAAGACTGCTTCTCTTTCAGAGAAACGCATGTGAGTTTCTTCCTAATGCTTGCAAGTAGCTTAAGGCACTTTCAAAGGAAAGTGATTTTCTCTGAAAGGACAGAATTTAGAAAGTGAATCAACACTCCCTTCACTTCGCACAGTGAATTGAAGTGTTGGAACAGACTGCTTCTCTTTCAGAGAAATGCATGTGAGTTTCTTTGAATGCTTGTAAGTAGCTCAAGGCTCTTTCAAAGGAAAGTGATTTTTTCTGAAAGGACAGCATTTAGAAAGTAAAGTAACACTCCATTCCCTTCGTGCAATGAATTGAAGTGTTGGAACAGACTGCTTCTCTTTCAGAGAAACGCATGTGAGTTTCTTCCTAATGCTTGCAAGTAGCTTAAGGCACTTTCAAAGGAAAGTGATTTTCTCTGAAAGGACATAATTTAGAAAGTGAAGCAACACTCCATTCACTTTGCACAGTGAACTGAAGAGTTGGAACAGACTGCTTCTCTTTCAGAGAAATGCATGTGAGTTTCTGTTGAATGCTTGTAATTAGCATAAGGCACTTTCAAAGGAAATTGATTATCTCTGAAAGGACAGAATTTAGAAAGTCAAGCAACACTCCATTACCTTCGTGCAGTGAATTGAAGTGTTGGAGCAGAGTGCTTCTCTTTCATAGAAACGCATTAGTGTTTCTTTTGAATGCTTGCAAGTTGCTTAAGGCACTTTCAAAGGAAAGTGATTTTCTCTGAAAGGACAGCATTTAGAAAATGAAGCAACACTCCATTCACTTCGCACAGTGAATTGAAGTGTTGGAACAGACTGCTACTCTTTCAGAGAAACGCATGTGAGTGTTTTGTGAAAGCTTGAAAGTAGTTTAAGGCACTTTCAAAGGAAAGTGATTTTCTTTGAAAGGACAGAATTTAGAAAGTGAAGCAACACTCCATTCACTTCGCACAGTGAATTGAAGGGTTGGAACAGATTGCTTCTCTTTCAGAGAAATTCATGTGAGTTTCTGTTGAATGCTTGTAAGTAGCTTAAGGCACTTTCAAAGGAAAGTGATTTTCTCTGAAAGGACAGCATTTAGAAAGTGAGGCAACACTCCATTCACTTCACACAGTGAATTGAAGTTTTGGAACAGACTGCTTCTCTTTCAGAGAAACGCATGTGAGTTTCTTCCTAATGCTTGCAAGTAGCTTAAGGCATTTTCAAAGAAAGTGATTTTCTCTGAAAGGACAGCATTTAGAAAGTGAAGCAACACTCCATTCACTTCGCACAGTGAATTGAAGTGTTGGGACAGACTGCATCTTTTTCAGAGAAATGCATGTGAGTTTCTTTGAATGCTTGTAAGTAGCTCAAGGCTCTTTCAAAGGAAAGTGATTTTTTCTGAAAGGACAGCATTTAGAAAGTAAAGAAACACTCCATTCCCTTCGTGCAATGAATTGAAGTGTTGGAACAGACTGCTTCTCTTTCATAGAAACGCATTAGTGTTTCTAGTGAATGCTTGCAAGTAGCTTAAAGCACTTTCAAAGGAACGTGATTTTCACTGAAAGGCCAGCATTTAGAAAGTGAAGCAACACTCCATTCACTTTTCACAGTGAATTGAAGTGTTGGAACAGACTGCTTCTCTTTCAGAGAAACGCATGTGAGTTTCTTCCTAATGCTTGCAAGTAGCTTAAGGCACTTTCAAAGGAAAGTGATTTTCTCTGAAAGGACAGCATTTAGAAAGTAAAGCAACACTCCATTCACTTCGCACAGTGAATTGAAGTGTTGGAACAGACTGCTTCTCTTTCAGAGAAACGCATGTGAGTTTCTTCCTAATGCTTGCAAGTAGCTTAAGGCACTTTCAAAGGAAAGTGATTTTCTCTGAAAGAACAGCATTTAGAAAGTGAAGCAACACTCCATTCACTTTGTACAGTGAATTGATGTGTTGGAACAGACTGCTTCTCTTTCAGAGAAACGCATGTTAGTTTCTTCCTAATGCTTGCAAGTAGCTTAAGGCACTTTCAAAGGAAAGTGAATTTCTCTGAAAGGACAGCATTTCGAAAGTGAGGCAACACTCCATTCACTTCGCACAGAGAATTGAAGTGTTGGAACAGATTGCTTCTCTTTCAGAGAAATGCATGTGAGTTTCTGTTGAATGCTTGTAAGTAGCTTAAGCCACATTCAAAGGAAAGGGATTCTCTCTGAAAGGACACCATTTAGAAAGTGAAGCAACACTCCATTCACTTCGCACAGTGAATTGAAGTGTTGGAACAGACTGCTTCTCTTTCAGAGAAACGCATGTGAGTTTTTTGTGAATGCTTGAAAGTAGTTTAAGGCACTTTCAAAGAAAAGTGATTTTCACTGAAAGGACAGCATTTAGAAAGTGAATCAACACTCCCTTCACTTCGCACAGTGAATTGAAGTGTTGGAACAGACTGCTTCTCTTTCAGAGAAATGCATGTGAGTTTCTTTGAATGCTTGTAAGTAGCTCAAGGCTCTTTCAAAGGAAAGTGATTTTTTCTGAAAGGACAGCATTTAGAAAGTAAAGTAACACTCCATTCCCTTCGTGCAATGAATTGAAGTGTTGGAACAGACTGCTTCTCTTTCAGAGAAACGCATGTGAGTTTCTTCCTAATGCTTGCAAGTAGCTTAAGGCACTTTCAAAGGAAAGTGATTTTCTCTGAAAGGACAGAATTTAGAAAGTGAAGCAACACTCCATTCACTTTGCACAGTGAACTGAAGAGTTGGAACAGACTGCTTCTCTTTCAGAGAAATGCATGTGAGTTTCTGTTGAATGCTTGTAATTAGCATAAGGCACTTTCAAAGGAAATTGATTATCTCTGAAAGGACAGAATTTAGAAAGTCAAGCAACACTCCATTACCTTCGTGCAGTGAATTGAAGTGTTGGAGCAGAGTGCTTCTCTTTCATAGAAACGCATTAGTGTTTCTTTTGAATGCTTGCAAGTTGCTTAAGGCACTTTCAAAGGAAAGTGATTTTCTCTGAAAGGACAGCATTTAGAAAATGAAGCAACACTCCATTCACTTCGCACAGTGAATTGAAGTGTTGGAACAGACTGCTACTCTTTCAGAGAAACGCATGTGAGTGTTTTGTGAAAGCTTGAAAGTAGTTTAAGGCACTTTCAAAGGAAAGTGATTTTCTTTGAAAGGACAGAATTTAGAAAGTGAAGCAACACTCCATTCACTTCGCACAGTGAATTGAAGGGTTGGAACAGATTGCTTCTCTTTCAGAGAAATTCATGTGAGTTTCTGTTGAATGCTTGTAAGTAGCTTAAGGCACTTTCAAAGGAAAGTGATTTTCTCTGAAAGGACAGCATTTAGAAAGTGAGGCAACACTCCATTCACTTCACACAGTGAATTGAAGTTTTGGAACAGACTGCTTCTCTTTCAGAGAAACGCATGTGAGTTTCTTCCTAATGCTTGCAAGTAGCTTAAGGCATTTTCAAAGAAAGTGATTTTCTCTGAAAGGACAGCATTTAGAAAGTGAAGCAACACTCCATTCACTTCGCACAGTGAATTGAAGTGTTGGGACAGACTGCATCTTTTTCAGAGAAATGCATGTGAGTTTCTTTGAATGCTTGTAAGTAGCTCAAGGCTCTTTCAAAGGAAAGTGATTTTTTCTGAAAGGACAGCATTTAGAAAGTAAAGAAACACTCCATTCCCTTCGTGCAATGAATTGAAGTGTTGGAACAGACTGCTTCTCTTTCATAGAAACGCATTAGTGTTTCTAGTGAATGCTTGCAAGTAGCTTAAAGCACTTTCAAAGGAACGTGATTTTCACTGAAAGGCCAGCATTTAGAAAGTGAAGCAACACTCCATTCACTTTGCACAGTGAATTGAAGTGTTGGAACAGACTGCTTCTCTTTCAGAGAAACGCATGTGAGTTTCTGGTGAATGCTTGTAAGTAGCTTAAGGCACTTTCAAAGGAAACTGATTTTCTCTGAAAGGACAGCATTTAGAAAGTCAAGCAACACTCCATTCCCTTCGTGCAGTGAATTGAAGTGTTGGAACAGAGTGCTACTCTTTCATAGAAACGCATTAGTGTTTCTTGTGAATGCTTGCAAGTTGCTTAAGGCACTTTCAAAGGAAAGTGATTTTCTCTGAAAGGACAGCATTTAGAAAGTGAAGCAACACTCCATTCACTTCGCACAGTGAATTGAAGTGTTGGAACAGACTGCTACTCTTTCAGAGAAACGCATGTGAGTTTTTTGTGAATGCTTGAAAGTAGTTTAAGGCACTTTCAAAGGAAAGTGATATTCTCTGAAAGGACAGAATTTAGAAAGCGAAGCAACACTCCATTCACTTCGCACAGTGAATTGTAGTGTTGGAACAGATTGCTTTTCTTTCAGAGAAATGCATGTGAGTTTCTGTTGAATGCTTGTAAGTAGCTTAAGGCACTTTCAAAGGAAATTGATTTTCTCTGAAAGGACAGTATTTAGAAAGTGAAGCAACACTCCATTCACTTCGCACAGTGAATTGAAGTGTTGGAACAGACTGCTTGTCTTTCATAGAAACGCATTAGTGTTTCTTGTGAATGCTTGCAAGTAGTTTAAGGCACTTTCAAAGGAAAATGATTTTCTCTGAAATGACAGAATTTAGAAAGTGAAGCAACACTCCATTCACTTCGCACAGTGAATTGAAGTGTTGGAACAGACTGCTTCTCTTTCAGAGAAACGCATGTGAGTTTCTGTTGAATGCTTGTAAGTAGCTTAAGGAACTTTCAAAGGAAAGTGATTTTCTCTGAAAGGACAGCATTTAGAAAGTGAAGTAACACTCCATTCACTTCGCACAGTGAATTGAAGTGTTGGAACAGACTGCTTCTCTTTCAGAGAAACGCATGTGAGTTTCTTCCTAATGCTTGCAAGTAGCTTAAGGCACTTTCAAAGGAAAGTGATTTTCTCTGAAAGGACAGCATTTAGAAAGTGAAGCAACACTCCATTCACTTCGTACAGTGAATTGAAGTGTTGGAACAGACTGCTTCTCTTTCAGAGAAACGCATGTGAGTTTCTGGTGAATGCTTGTAAGTAGCTTACGGCACTTTCAAACAAAGTGATTTTCTCTGAAAGGACAGCATTTAGAAAGTGAAGCAACAATCCATTCACTTCGCACAGTGAATTGAAGTGTTGGAACAGACTGCTTCTCTTTCAGAGAAATGCATGTGAGTTTCTGTTGAATGCTTGTAAGTAGCTTAAGGCACTTTCAAAGGAAAGTGATTTTCTCTGAAAGGACAGCATTTAGAAAGTGAAGCAACACTCCATTAACTTTGCACAGTGAATTGAAGTGTTGGAACAGACTGCTTCTCTTTCAGAGAAACGCATGTGAGTTTCTGGTGAATGCTTGTAAGTAGCTTACGGCACTTTCAAACAAAGTGATTTTCTCTGAAAGGACAGCATTTAGAAAGTGAAGCAACAATCCATTCACTTCGCACAGTGAATTGAAGTGTTGGAACAGACTGCTTCTCTTTCAGAGAAATGCATGTGAGTTTCTGTTGAATGCTTGTAAGTAGCTTAAGGCACTTTCAAAGAAAGTGATTTTCTCTGAAAGGACAGCATTTAGAAAGTGAAGCAACACTCCATTAACTTTGCAAGGTGAATTGAAGTGTTGGAACAGACTGCTTCTCTTTCAGAGAAACGCATGTGAATTTCTTGTGAATGCTTGCAAGTTGCTTAAGGCACTTTCAAAGGAAAGTATTTTCTCTGAAAGGACAGCATTTAGATACTGAAGCAACAATCTATTCACTTCGCACAGTGAATTGAAGTGTTGGAACAGCCTGCTTCTCTTTCAGAGAAACGCATGTGAGTTTTTTGTGAATGCTTGAAAGGAGTTTAAGGCACTTTCAAAGGAAAGTGATTTTCTCTGAAAGGACAGAATTTAGAAAGTGAAGCAACACTCCATTTACTTCGCACATTGAATTGAAGTGATGGAACAGACTGCTTCTCTTTCAGAGAAACGCATGTGAGTTTCTGTTGAATGCTTGTAAGTAGCTTAAGGCACTTTCAAAGGAAAGTGATTTTCTCTGAAAGGACAGCATTTAGAAAGTGAGGCAACACTCCATTCACTTCACACAGTGAATTGAAGTTTTGGAACAGACTGCTTCTCTTTCAGAGAAACGCATGTGAGTTTCTTCCTAATGCTTGCAAGTAGCTTAAGGCATTTTCAAAGAAAGTGATTTTCTCTGAAAGGACAGCATTTAGAAAGTGAAGCAACACTCCATTCACTTCGCACAGTGAATTGAAGTGTTGGAACAGACTGCATCTTTTTCAGAGAAATGAATGTGAGTTTCTTTGAATGCTTGTAAGTAGCTCAAGGCTCTTTCAAAGGAAAGTGATTTTTTCTGAAAGGACAGCATTTAGAAAGTAAAGTAACACTCCATTCCCTTCGTGCAATGAATTGAAGTGTTGGAACAGACTGCTTCTCTTTCATAGAAACGCATTAGTGTTTCTAGTGAATGCTTGCAAGTAGCTTAAAGCACTTTCAAAGGAACGTGATTTTCACTGAAAGGCCAGCATTTAGAAAGTGAAGCAACACTCCATTCACTTTGCACAGTCAATTGAAGTGTTGGAACAGACTGCTTCTCTTTCAGAGAAACGCATGTGAGTTTCCGGTGAATGCTTGTAAGTAGCTTAAGGCACTTTCAAAGGAAAGTGATTTTCTCTGAAAGGACAGCATTTAGAAAGTCAAGCAACACTCCATTCCCTTCTTGCAGTGAATTGAAGTGTTGGAACAGAGTGCTACTCTTTCATAGAAACGCATTAGTGTTTCTTGTGAATGCTTGCAAGTTGCTTAAGGCACTTTCAAAGGAAAGTGATTTTCTCTGAAAGGACAGCATTTAGAAAGTGAAGCAACACTCCATTCACTTCGCACAGTGAATTGAAGTGTTGGAACAGACTGCTACTCTGTCAGAGAAACGCATGTGAGTTTCTGGTGAATGCTTGTAAGTAGCTTAAGGCACTTTCAAAGGAAAGTGATTTTCTCTGAAAGGACAGCATTTAGAAAGTCAAGCAACACTCCATTCCCTTCGTGCAGTGAATTGAAGTGTTGGAACAGAGTGCTACTCTTTCATAGAAACGCATTAGTGTTTCTTGTGAATGCTTGCAAGTTGCTTAAGGCACTTTCAAAGGAAAGTGATTTTCTCTGAAAGGACAGAATTTAGAAAGTGAAGCAACACTCCATTTACTTCGCACATTGAATTGAAGTGATGGAACAGACTGCTTCTCTTTCAGAGAAACGCATGTGAGTTTCTGTTGAATGCTTGTAAGTAGCTTAAGGCACTTTCAAAGGAAAGTGATTTTCTCTGAAAGGACAGCATTTAGAAAGTGAGGCAACACTCCATTCACTTCACACAGTGAATTGAAGTTTTGGAACAGACTGCTTCTCTTTCAGAGAAACGCATGTGAGTTTCTTCCTAATGCTTGCAAGTAGCTTAAGGCATTTTCAAAGAAAGTGATTTTCTCTGAAAGGACAGCATTTAGAAAGTGAAGCAACACTCCATTAACTTTGCACAGTGAATTGAAGTGTTGGAACAGACTGCTTCTCTTTCAGAGAAACGCATGTGATTTTCTTGTGAATGCTTGCAAGTTGCTTAAGGCACTTTCAAAGGAAAGTGATTTTCTCTGAAAGGACAGCATTTAGATACTGAAGCAACAATCTATTCACTTCGCACAGTGAATTGAAGTGTTGGAACAGCCTGCTTCTCTTTCAGAGAAACGCATGTGAGTTTTTTGTGAATGCTTGAAAGGAGTTTAAGGCACTTTCAAAGGAAAGTGATTTTCTCTGAAAGGACAGAATTTAGAAAGTGAAGCAACACTCCATTTACTTTGCACATTGAATTGAAGTGATGGAACAGACTGCTTCTCTTTCAGAGAAACGCATGTGAGTTTCTGTTGAATGCTTGCAAGTAGCTTAAGGCATTTTCAAAGAAAGTGATTTTCTCTGAAAGGACAGCATTTAGAAAGTGAAGCAACACTCCATTCACTTCGCACGGTGAATTGAAGTGTTGGGACAGACTGCATCTTTTTCAGAGAAATGCATGTGAGTTTCTTTGAATGCTTGTAAGTAGCTCAAGGCTCTTTCAAAGGAAAGTGATTTTTTCTGAAAGGACAGCATTTAGAAAGTAAAGTAACACTCCATTCCCTTCGTGCAATGAATTGAAGTGTTGGAACAGACTGCTTCTCTTTCATAGAAACGCATTAGTGTTTCTAGTGAATGCTTGCAAGTAGCTTAAAGCACTTTCAAAGGAACGTGATTTTCACTGAAAGGCCAGCATTTAGAAAGTGAAGCAACACTCCATTCACTTTGCACAGTGAATTGAAGTGTTGGAACAGACTGCTTCTCTTTCAGAGAAACGCATGTGAGTTTCTGGTGAATGCTTGTAAGTAGCTTAAGGCACTTTCAAAGGAAAGTGATTTTCTCTGAAAGGACAGCATTTAGAATGTCAAGCAACACTCCATTCCCTTCGAGCAGTGAATTGAAGTGTTGGAACAGAGTGCTACTCTTTCATAGAAACGCATTAGTGTTTCTTGTGAATGCTTGCAAGTTGCTTAAGGCACTTTCAAAGAAAGTGATTTTCTCTGAAAGGACAGCATTTAGAAAGTGAAGCAACACTCCATTCACTTCGCACAGTGAATTGAAGTGTTGGAACAGACTGCTACTCTTTCAGAGAAACGCATGTGAGTTTTTTGTGAATGCTTGAAAGTAGTTTAAGGCACTTTCAAAGGAAAGTGATATTCTCTGAAAGGACAGAATTTAGAAAGCGAAGCAACACTCCATTCACTTCGCACAGTGAATTGTAGTGTTGGAACAGATTGCTTCTCTTTCAGAGAAATGCATGTGAGTTTCTGTTGAATGCTTGTTAGTAGCTTAAGGCACTTTCAAAGGAAATTGATTTTCTCTGAAAGGACAGTATTTAGAAAGTGAAGCAACACTCCATTCACTTCGCACAGTGAATTGAAGTGTTGGAACAGACTGCTTGTCTTTCATAGAAACGCATTAGTGTTTCTTGTGAATGCTTGCAAGTAGTTTAAGGCACTTTCAAAGGAAAATGATTTTCTCTGAAATGACAGAATTTAGAAAGTGAAGCAACACTCCATTCACTTCGCACAGTGAATTGAAGTGTTGGAACAGACTGCTTCTCTTTCAGAGAAACGCATGTGAGTTTCTGTTGAATGCTTGTAAGTAGCTTAAGGCACTTTCAAAGGAAAGTGATTTTCTCTGAAAGGACAGCATTTAGAAAGTGAAGTAACACTCCATTCACTTCGCACAGTGAATTGAAGTGTTGGAACAGACTGCTTCTCTTTCAGAGAAACGCATGTGAGTTTCTTCCTAATGCTTGCAAGTAGCTTAAGGCACTTTCAAAGGAAAGTGATTTTCTCTGAAAGGACAGCATTTAGAAAGTGAAGCAACACTCCATTCACTTCGTACAGTGAATTGAAGTGTTGGAACAGACTGCTTCTCTTTCAGAGAAACGCATGTGAGTTTCTGGTGAATGCTTGTAAGTAGCTTACGGCACTTTCAAACAAAGTGATTTTCTCTGAAAGGACAGCATTTAGAAAGTGAAGCAACAATCCATTCACTTCGCACAGTGAATTGAAGTGTTGGAACAGACTGCTTCTCTTTCAGAGAAATGCATGTGAGTTTCTGTTGAATGCTTGTAAGTAGCTTAAGGCACTTTCAAAGGAAAGTGATTTTCTCTGAAAGGACAACATTTAGAAAGTGAAGCAACACTCCATTAACTTTGCACAGTGAATTGAAGTGTTGGAACAGACTGCTTCTCTTTCAGAGAAACGCATGTGAGTTTCTGGTGAATGCTTGTAAGTAGCTTACGGCACTTTCAAACAAAGTGATTTTCTCTGAAAGGACAGCATTTAGAAAGTGAAGCAACAATCCATTCACTTCGCACAGTGAATTGAAGTGTTGGAACAGACTGCTTCTCTTTCAGAGAAATGCATGTGAGTTTCTGTTGAATGCTTGTAAGTAGCTTAAGGCACTTTCAAAGGAAAGTGATTTTCTCTGAAAGGACAGCATTTAGAAAGTGAAGCAACACTCCATTAACTTTGCACAGTGAATTGAAGTGTTGGAACAGACTGCTTCTCTTTCAGAGAAACGCATGCGATTTTCTTGTGAATGCTTGCAAGTTGCTTAAGGCACTTTCAAAGGAAAGTATTTTCTCTGAAAGGACAGCATTTAGATACTGAAGCAACAATCTATTCACTTCGCACAGTGAATTGAAGTGTTGGAACAGCCTGCTTCTCTTTCAGAGAAACGCATGTGAGTTTTTTGTGAATGCTTGAAAGGAGTTTAAGGCACTTTCAAAGGAAAGTGATTTTCTCTGAAAGGACAGAATTTAGAAAGTGAAGCAACACTCCATTTACTTCGCACATTGAATTGAAGTGATGGAACAGACTGCTTCTCTTTCAGAGAAACGCATGTGAGTTTCTGTTGAATGCTTGTAAGTAGCTTAAGGCACTTTCAAAGGAAAGTGATTTTCTCTGAAAGGACAGCATTTAGAAAGTGAGGCAACACTCCATTCACTTCACACAGTGAATTGAAGTTTTGGAACAGACTGCTTCTCTTTCAGAGAAACGCATGTGAGTTTCTTCCTAATGCTTGCAAGTAGCTTAAGGCATTTTCAAAGAAAGTGATTTTCTCTGAAAGGACAGCATTTAGAAAGTGAAGCAACACTCCATTCACTTCGCACAGTGAATTGAAGTGTTGGAACAGACTGCATCATTTTCAGAGAAATGCATGTGAGTTTCTTTGAATGCTTGTAAGTAGCTCAAGGCTCTTTCAAAGGAAAGTGATTTTTTCTGAAAGGACAGCATTTAGAAAGTAAAGTAACACTCCATTCCCTTCGTGCAATGAATTGAAGTGTTGGAACAGACTGCTTCTCTTTCATAGAAACGCATTAGTGTTTCTAGTGAATGCTTGCAAGTAGCTTAAAGCACTTTCAAAGGAACGTGATTTTCACTGAAAGGCCAGCATTTAGAAAGTGAAGCAACACTCCATTCACTTTGCACAGTGAATTGAAGTGTTGGAACAGACTGCTTCTCTTTCAGAGAAACGCATGTGAGTTTCCGGTGAATGCTTGTAAGTAGCTTAAGGCACTTTCAAAGGAAAGTGATTTTCTCTGAAAGGACAGCATTTAGAAAGTCAAGCAACACTCCATTCCCTTCTTGCAGTGAATTGAAGTGTTGGAACAGAGTGCTACTCTTTCATAGAAACGCATTAGTGTTTCTTGTGAATGCTTGCAAGTTGCTTAAGGCACTTTCAAAGGAAAGTGATTTTCTCTGAAAGGACAGCATTTAGAAAGTGAAGCAACACTCCATTCACTTCGCACAGTGAATTGAAGTGTTGGAACAGACTGCTACTCTGTCAGAGAAACGCATGTGAGTTTCTGGTGAATGCTTGTAAGTAGCTTAAGGCACTTTCAAAGGAAAGTGATTTTCTCTGAAAGGACAGCATTTAGAAAGTCAAGCAACACTCCATTCCCTTCGTTCAGTGAATTGAAGTGTTGGAACAGAGTGCTACTCTTTCATAGAAACGCATTAGTGTTTCTTGTGAATGCTTGCAAGTTGCTTAAGGCACTTTCAAAGGAAAGTGATTTTCTCTGAAAGGACAGAATTTAGAAAGTGAAGCAACACTCCATTTACTTCGCACATTGAATTGAAGTGATGGAACAGACTGCTTCTCTTTTAGAGAAACGCATGTGAGTTTCTGTTGAATGCTTGTAAGTAGCTTAAGGCACTTTCAAAGGAAAGTGATTTTCTCTGAAAGGACAGCATTTAGAAAGTGAGGCAACACTCCATTCACTTCACACAGTGAATTGAAGTTTTGGAACAGACTGCTTCTCTTTCAGAGAAACGCATGTGAGTTTCTTCCTAATGCTTGCAAGTAGCTTAAGGCATTTTCAAAGAAAGTGATTTTCTCTGAAAGGACAGCATTTAGAAAGTGAAGCAACACTCCATTAACTTTGCACAGTGAATTGAAGTGTTGGAACAGACTGCTTCTCTTTCAGAGAAACGCATGTGATTTTCTTGTGAATGCTTGCAAGTTGCTTAAGGCACTTTCAAAGGAAAGTATTTTCTCTGAAAGGACAGCATTTAGATACTGAAGCAACAATCTATTCACTTCGCACAGTGAATTGAAGTGTTGGAACAGCCTGCTTCTCTTTCAGAGAAACGCATGTGAGTTTTTTGTGAATGCTTGAAAGGAGTTTAAGGCACTTTCAAAGGAAAGTGATTTTCTCTGAAAGGACAGAATTTAGAAAGTGAAGCAACACTCCATTTACTTCGCACATTGAATTGAAGTGATGGAACAGACTGCTTCTCTTTCAGAGAAACGCATGTGAGTTTCTGTTGAATGCTTGTAAGTAGCTTAAGGCACTTTCAAAGGAAAGTGATTTTCTCTGAAAGGACAGCATTTAGAAAGTGAGGCAACACTCCATTCACTTCACACAGTGAATTGAAGTTTTGGAACAGACTGCTTCTCTTTCAGAGAAACGCATGTGAGTTGCTTCCTAATGCTTGCAAGTAGCTTAAGGCATTTTCAAAGAAAGTGATTTTCTCTGAAAGGACAGCATTTAGAAAGTGAAGCAACACTCCATTCACTTCGCACAGTGAATTGAAGTGTTGGAACAGACTGCATCTTTTTCAGAGAAATGCATGTGAGTTTCTTTGAATGCTTGTAAGTAGCTCAAGGCTCTTTCAAAGGAAAGTGATTTTTTCTGAAAGGACAGCATTTAGAAAGTAAAGTAACACTCCATTCCCTTCGTGCAATGAATTGAAGTGTTGAAACAGACTGCTTCTCTTTCATAGAAACGCATTAGTGTTTCTAGTGAATGCTTGCAAGTAGCTTAAAGCACTTTCAAAGGAACGTGATTTTCAGTGAAAGGCCAGCATTTAGAAAGTGAAGCAACACTCCATTCACTTTGCACAGTGAATTGAAGTGTTGGAACAGACTGCTTCTCTTTCATAGAAACGCATGTGAGTTTCCGGTGAATGCTTGTAAGTAGCTTAAGGCACTTTCAAAGGAAAGTGATTTTCTCTGAAAGGACAGCATTTAGAAAGTCAAGCAACACTCCATTCCCTTCGTGCAGTGAATTGAAGTGTTGGAACAGAGTGCTACTCTTTCATAGAAACGCATTAGTGTTTCTTGTGAATGCTTGCAAGTTGCTTAAGGCACTTTCAAAGGAAAGTGATTTTCTCTGAAAGGACAGCATTTAGAAAGTGAAGCAACACTCCATTCACTTCGCACAGTGAATTGAAGTGTTGGAACAGACTGCTACTCTGTCAGAGAAACGCATGTGAGTTTCTGGTGAATGCTTGTAAGTAGCTTAAGGCACTTTCAAAGGAAAGTGATTTTCTCTGAAAGGACAGCATTTAGAAAGTCAAGCAACACTCCATTCCCTTCGTGCAGTGAATTGAAGTGTTGGAACAGAGTGCTACTCTTTCATAGAAACGCATTAGTGTTTCTTGTGAATGCTTGCAAGTTGCTTAAGGCACTTTCAAATGAAAGTGATTTTCTCTGAAAGGACAGAATTTAGAAAGTGAAGCAACACTCCATTCACTTCGCACAGTGAATTGAAGTGTTGGAACAGACTGTTTCTCTTTCAGAGAAACGCATGTGAGTTTTTTGTGAATGCTTGAAAGTAGTTTAAGGCACTTTCAAAGGAAAGTGATATTCTCTGAAAGGACAGAATTTAGAAAGCGAAGCAACACTCCATTCACTTCGCACAGTGAATTGAAGTGTTGGAACAGACTGCTTGTCTTTCATAGAAACGCATTAGTGTTTCTTGTGAAGGCTTGCAAGTAGTTTAAGGCACTTTCAAAGGAAAATGATTTTCTCTGAAATGACAGAATTTAGAAAGTGAAGCAATACACCCTTCACTTCGCACAGTGAATTGAAGTGTTGGAACAGACTGCTTCTCTTTCAGAGAAACGCATGTGAGTTTCTGTTGAATGCTTGCAAGTAGCTTAAGGCACTTTAAAGGAAAGTGATTTTCTCTGAAAGTACAGCATTTAGAAAGTGAGGCAACACTCCATTCACTTCGCACAGTGAATTGAAGTGTTGGAACAGACTGCTTCTCTTTCAGGGAAACGCATGTGAGTTTTTTATGAATGCTTGAAAGTAGTTTAAGGCACTTTCAAAGGAAAGTGATTTTCTCTGAAAGGACAGAATTTAGAAAGTGAAGCAACACTCCATTCACTTTGCACAGTGAACTGAAGTGTTGGAACTGACTGTTTCTCTTTCAGAGAAATCCATGTGAGTTTCTGTTGAATGCTTGTAAGTAGCTTAAGGCACTTTCAAAGGAAAGTGATTTTCTCTGAAAGGACAGCATTTAGAAAGTGAGGCAACACTCCATTCACATCGCACAGTGAATTGAAGAGTTGGAACAGACTGCTTCTCTTTCAGGGAAACGCATGTGAGTTTCTTATGAATGCTTGAAAGTAGTTTAAGGCACTTCCAAAGGAAAGTGATTTTCTCTGAAAGGACAGAATTTAGAAAGTGAAGCAACACTCCATTCACTTTACACAATGAACTGTAGTGTTGGAACAGACTGCTTCTCTTTCAGAGAAATGCATGTGAGTTTCTGTTGAATGCTTGTAATTAGCTTAAGGCACTTTCAAAGTAAAGTGATTTTCTCTGAAAGGACAGCATTTAGAAAGTGAAGCAACACTCCATTCACTTTGCACAGTGAATTGAATTGTTGGAACAGACTGCTTCTCTTTCAGAGAAACGCATGTGAGTTTCTGGTGAATGCTTGTAAGTAGCTTAAGGCACTTTCAAAGGAAAGTGATTTTCTCTGAAAGGACAGCGTTTAGAAAGTCAAGCAACACTCAATTCCCTTCGTGCAGTGAATTGAAGTGTTGGAACAGAGTGCTACTCTTTCATAGAAACGCATTAGTGTTTCTTGTGAATGCTTGCAAGTTGCTTAAGGCACTTTCAAATGAAAGTGATTTTCTCTGAAAGGACAGCATTTAGAAAGTGAAGCAACACTCCATTCACTTCGCACAGTGAATTGAAGTGTTGGAACCGACTGCTTCTCTTTCAGAGAAACGCATGTGAGTTTTTTGTGAATGCTTGAAAGTAGTTTAAGGCACTTTCAAAGGAAAGTGATATTCTCTGAAAGGACAGAATTTAGAAAGTGAAGCAACACTCCATTCACTTCGCACAGTGAATTGAAGTCTTGGAACAGACTGCTTCTCTTTCAGAGAAACGCATGTGAGTTTCTGTTGAATGCTTGTAAGTAGCT
Source organism: Myodes glareolus (assembly GCF_982192425.1). Classification (NCBI taxonomy): domain Eukaryota; kingdom Metazoa; phylum Chordata; class Mammalia; order Rodentia; family Cricetidae; genus Myodes; species Myodes glareolus. The sequence continues at coordinate 244,190 of NC_142046.1, forward strand.
TAAGGCACTTTCAAAGGAAAGTGATTTTCTCTGAAAGTACAGCATTTAGAAAGTGAAGCAACACTCCATTCACTTCGCACAGTGAATTGCAGTGTTGGAACAGACTGCTTCTCTTTCAGAGAAACGCATGTGAGTTTCTTCCTAATGCTTGCAAGTAGCTTAAGGCACTTTCAAAGGAAAGTGATTTTCTCTGAAAGGACAGCATTTAGAAAGTGAAGCAACACTCCATTCACTTCACACAGTGAATTGAAGTGTTGGAACAGACTGCTTCTCTTTCAGAGAAACGCATGTGAGTTTCTGGTGAATGCTTGTAAGTAGCTTACGGCACTTTCAAACAAAGTGATTTTCTCTGAAAGGACAGCATTTAGAAAGTGAAGCAACAATCCATTCACTTCGCACAGTGAATTGAAGTGTTGGAACAGACTGCTTCTCTTTCAGAGAAACGCATGTGAGTTTCTGGTGAATGCTTGTAAGTAGCTTAAGGCACATTCAAAGGAAAGTGATTTTCTCTAAAAGGACAGCATTTAGAAAGTCAAGCAACACTCCATTCCCTTCGTGCAGTGAATTGAAGTGTTGGAACAGAGTGCTACACTTTCATAGAAATGCATTAGTGTTTCTTGTGAATGCTTGCAAGTTGCTTAAGGCACTTTCAAATGAACGTGATTTTCTCTGAAAGGACAGCATTTAGATACTGAAGCAAAAATCTATTCACTTCGCACAGTGAATTGAAGTGTTGGAACAGCCTGCTTCTCTTTCAGAGAAACGCATGTGAGTTTTTTGTGAATGCTTGAAAGGAGTTTAAGGCACTTTCAAAGGAAAGTGATTTTCTCTGAAAGGACAGAATTTAGAAAGTGAAGCAACACTCCATTTACTTCGCACATTGAATTGAAGTGATGGAACAGACTGCTTCTCTTTCAGAGAAACGCATGTGAGTTTCTGTTGAATGCTTGTAAGTAGCTTAAGGCACTTTCAAAGGAAAGTGATTTTCTCTGAAAGGACAGCATTTAGAAAGTGAGGCAACACTCCATTCACTTCACACAGTGAATTGAAGTTTTGGAACAGACTGCTTCTCTTTCAGAGAAACGCATGTGAGTTTCTTCCTAATGCTTGCAAGTAGCTTAAGGCATTTTCAAAGAAAGTGATTTTCTCTGAAAGGACAGCATTTAGAAAGTGAAGCAACACTCCATTCACTTCGCACAGTGAATTGAAGTGTTGGGACAGACTGCATCTTTTTCAGAGAAATGCATGTGAGTTTCTTTGAATGCTTGTAAGTAGCTCAAGGCTCTTTCAAAGGAAAGTGATTTTTTCTGAAAGGACAGCATTTAGAAAGTAAAGAAACACTCCATTCCCTTCGTGCAATGAATTGAAGTGTTGGAACAGACTGCTTCTCTTTCATAGAAACGCATTAGTGTTTCTAGTGAATGCTTGCAAGTAGCTTAAAGCACTTTCAAAGGAACGTGATTTTCATGAAAGGCCAGCATTTAGAAAGTGAAGCAACACTCCATTCACTTTGCACAGTGAATTGAAGTGTTGGAACAGACTGCTTCTCTTTCAGAGAAACGCATGTGAGTTTCTGGTGAATGCTTGTAAGTAGCTTAAGGCACTTTCAAAGGAAACTGATTTTCTCTGAAAGGACAGCATTTAGAAAGTCAAGCAACACTCCATTCCCTTCGTGCAGTGAATTGAAGTGTTGGAACAGAGTGCTACTCTTTCATAGAAACGCATTAGTGTTTCTTGTGAATGCTTGCAAGTTGCTTAAGGCACTTTCAAAGGAAAGTGATTTTCTCTGAAAGGACAGCATTTAGAAAGTGAAGCAACACTCCATTCACTTCGCACAGTGAATTGAAGTGTTGGAACAGACTGCTACTCTTTCAGAGAAACGCATGTGAGTTTTTTGTGAATGCTTGAAAGTAGTTTAAGGCACTTTCAAAGGAAAGTGATATTCTCTGAAAGGACAGAATTTAGAAAGCGAAGCAACACTCCATTCACTTCGCACAGTGAATTGTAGTGTTGGAACAGATTGCTTTTCTTTCAGAGAAATGCATGTGAGTTTCTGTTGAATGCTTGTAAGTAGCTTAAGGCACTTTCAAAGGAAATTGATTTTCTCTGAAAGGACAGTATTTAGAAAGTGAAGCAACACTCCATTCACTTCGCACAGTGAATTGAAGTGTTGGAACAGACTGCTTGCCTTTCATAGAAACGCATTAGTGTTTCTTGTGAATGCTTGCAAGTAGTTTAAGGCACTTTCAAAGGAAAATGATTTTCTCTGAAATGACAGAATTTAGAAAGTGAAGCAACACTCCATTCACTTCGCACAGTGAATTGAAGTGTTGGAACAGACTGCTTCTCTTTCAGAGAAACGCATGTGAGTTTCTGTTGAATGCTTGTAAGTAGCTTAAGGCACTTTCAAAGGAAAGTGATTTTCTCTGAAAGGACAGCATTTAGAAAGTGAAGTAACACTCCATTCACTTCGCACAGTGAATTGAAGTGTTGGAACAGACTGCTTCTCTTTCAGAGAAACGCATGTGAGTTTCTTCCTAATGCTTGCAAGTAGCTTAAGGCACTTTCAAAGGAAAGTGATTTTCTCTGAAAGGACAGCATTTAGAAAGTGAAGCAACACTCCATTCACTTCGTACAGTGAATTGAAGTGTTGGAACAGACTGCTTCTCTTTCAGAGAAACGCATGTGAGTTTCTGGTGAATGCTTGTAAGTAGCTTACGGCACTTTCAAACAAAGTGATTTTCTCTGAAAGGACAGCATTTAGAAAGTGAAGCAACAATCCATTCACTTCGCACAGTGAATTGAAGTGTTGGAACAGACTGCTTCTCTTTCAGAGAAATGCATGTGAGTTTCTGTTGAATGCTTGTAAGTAGCTTAAGGCACTTTCAAAGGAAAGTGATTTTCTCTGAAAGGACAGCATTTAGAAAGTGAAGCAACACTCCATTAACTTTGCACAGTGAATTGAAGTGTTGGAACAGACTGCTTCTCTTTCAGAGAAACGCATGTGAGTTTCTGGTGAATGCTTGTAAGTAGCTTACGGCACTTTCAAACAAAGTGATTTTCTCTGAAAGGACAGCATTTAGAAAGTGAAGCAACAATCCATTCACTTCGCACAGTGAATTGAAGTGTTGGAACAGACTGCTTCTCTTTCAGAGAAATGCATGTGAGTTTCTGTTGAATGCTTGTAAGTAGCTTAAGGCACTTTCAAAGGAAAGTGATTTTCTCTGAAAGGACAGCATTTAGAAAGTGAAGCAACACTCCATTAACTTTGCAAGGTGAATTGAAGTGTTGGAAGAGACTGCTTCTCTTTCAGGGAAACGCATGTGAGTTTTTTATGAATGCTTGAAAGTAGTTTAAGGCACTTTCAAAGGAAAGTGATTTTCTCTGAAAGGACAGAATTTAGAAAGTGAAGCAACACTCCATTCACTTTGCACAGTGAACTGAAGTGTTGGAACTGACTGTTTCTCTTTCAGAGAAATCCATGTGAGTTTCTGTTGAATGCTTGTAAGTAGCTTAAGGCACTTTCAAAGGAAAGTGATTTTCTCTGAAAGGACAGCATTTAGAAAGTGAGGCAACACTCCAATCACATCGCACAGTGAATTGAAGAGTTGGAACAGACTGCTTCTCTTTCAGGGAAACGCATGTGAGTTTCTTATGAATGCTTGAAAGTAGTTTAAGGCACTTCCAAAGGAAAGTGATTTTCTCTGAAAGGACAGAATTTAGAAAGTGAAGTAACACTCCATTCACTTTACACAATGAACTGTAATCTTGGAACAGACTGCTTCTCTTTCAGAGAAATGCATGTGAGTTTATGTTGAATGCTTGTAATTAGCTTAAGGCACTTTCAAAGGAAAGTGATTTTCTCTGAAAGGACAGCATTTAGAAAGTGAAGCAACACTCCATTCACTTTGCACAGTGAATTGAATTGTTGGAACAGACTGCTTCTCTTTCAGAGAAACGCATGTGAGTTTCTGGTGAATGCTTGTAAGTAGCTTAAGGCACTTTCAAAGGAAAGTGATTTTCTCTGAAAGGACAGCGTTTAGAAAGTCAAGCAACACTCAATTCCCTTCGTGCAGTGAATTGAAGTGTTGGAACAGAGTGCTACTCTTTCATAGAAACGCATTAGTGTTTCTTGTGAATGCTTGCAAGTTGCTTAAGGCACTTTCAAATGAAAGTGATTTTCTCTGAAAGGACAGCATTTAGAAAGTGAAGCAACACTCCATTCACTTCGCACAGTGAATTGAAGTGTTGGAACCGACTGCTTCTCTTTCAGAGAAACGCATGTGAGTTTTTTGTGAATGCTTGAAAGTAGTTTAAGGCACTTTCAAAGGAAAGTGATATTCTCTGAAAGGACAGAATTTAGAAAGTGAAGCAACACTCCATTCACTTCGCACAGTGAATTGAAGTCTTGGAACAGACTGCTTCTCTTTCAGAGAAACGCATGTGAGTTTCTGTTGAATGCTTGTAAGTAGCTTAAGGCACTTTCAAAGGAAAGTGATTTTCTCTGAAAGTACAGCATTTAGAAAGTGAAGCAACACTCCATTCACTTCGCACAGTGAATTGCAGTGTTGGAACAGACTGCTTCTCTTTCAGAGAAACGCATGTGAGTTTCTTCCTAATGCTTGCAAGTAGCTTAAGGCACTTTCAAAGGAAAGTGATTTTCTCTGAAAGGACAGCATTTAGAAAGTGAAGCAACACTCCATTCACTTCACACAGTGAATTGAAGTGTTGGAACAGACTGCTTCTCTTTCAGAGAAACGCATGTGAGTTTCTGGTGAATGCTTGTAAGTAGCTTACGGCACTTTCAAACAAAGTGATTTTCTCTGAAAGGACAGCATTTAGAAAGTGAAGCAACAATCCATTCACTTCGCACAGTGAATTGAAGTGTTGGAACAGACTGCTTCTCTTTCAGAGAAACGCATGTGAGTTTCTGGTGAATGCTTGTAAGTAGCTTAAGGCACATTCAAAGGAAAGTGATTTTCTCTAAAAGGACAGCATTTAGAAAGTCAAGCAACACTCCATTCCCTTCGTGCAGTGAATTGAAGTGTTGGAACAGAGTGCTACACTTTCATAGAAATGCATTAGTGTTTCTTGTGAATGCTTGCAAGTTGCTTAAGGCACTTTCAAATGAACGTGATTTTCTCTGAAAGGACAGCATTTAGATACTGAAGCAACAATCTATTCACTTCGCACAGTGAATTGAAGTGTTGGAACAGCCTGCTTCTCTTTCAGAGAAACGCATGTGAGTTTTTTGTGAATGCTTGAAAGGAGTTTAAGGCACTTTCAAAGGAAAGTGATTTTCTCTGAAAGGACAGAATTTAGAAAGTGAAGCAACACTCCATTTACTTCGCACATTGAATTGAAGTGATGGAACAGACTGCTTCTCTTTCAGAGAAACGCATGTGAGTTTCTGTTGAATGCTTGTAAGTAGCTTAAGGCACTTTCAAAGGAAAGTGATTTTCTCTGAAAGGACAGCATTTAGAAAGTGAGGCAACACTCCATTCACTTCACACAGTGAATTGAAGTTTTGGAACAGACTGCTTCTCTTTCAGAGAAACGCATGTGAGTTTCTTCCTAATGCTTGCAAGTAGCTTAAGGCATTTTCAAAGAAAGTGATTTTCTCTGAAAGGACAGCATTTAGAAAGTGAAGCAACACTCCATTCACTTCGCACAGTGAATTGAAGTGTTGGGACAGACTGCATCTTTTTCAGAGAAATGCATGTGAGTTTCTTTGAATGCTTGTAAGTAGCTCAAGGCTCTTTCAAAGGAAAGTGATTTTTTCTGAAAGGACAGCATTTAGAAAGTAAAGAAACACTCCATTCCCTTCGTGCAATGAATTGAAGTGTTGGAACAGACTGCTTCTCTTTCATAGAAACGCATTAGTGTTTCTAGTGAATGCTTGCAAGTAGCTTAAAGCACTTTCAAAGGAACGTGATTTTCACTGAAAGGCCAGCATTTAGAAAGTGAAGCAACACTCCATTCACTTTGCACAGTGAATTGAAGTGTTGGAACAGACTGCTTCTCTTTCAGAGAAACGCATGTGAGTTTCTGGTGAATGCTTGTAAGTAGCTTAAGGCACTTTCAAAGGAAACTGATTTTCTCTGAAAGGACAGCATTTAGAAAGTCAAGCAACACTCCATTCCCTTCGTGCAGTGAATTGAAGTGTTGGAACAGAGTGCTACTCTTTCATAGAAAGGCATTAGTGTTTCTTGTGAATGCTTGCAAGTTGCTTAAGGCACTTTCAAAGGAAAGTGATTTTCTCTGAAAGGACAGCATTTAGAAAGTGAAGCAACACTCCATTCACTTCGCACACTGAATTGAAGTATTGGAACAGACTGCTTCCCTTTCAGAGAAACGCATGTGAGTTTTTTGTGAATGCTTGAAAGTAGTTTAAGGCACTTTCAAAGGAAAGTGATATTCTCTGAAAGGACAGAATTTAGAAAGCGAAGCAACACTCCATTCACTTCGCACAGTGAATTGTAGTGTTGGAACAGATTGCTTTTCTTTCAGAGAAATGCATGTGAGTTTCTGTTGAATGCTTGTAAGTAGCTTAAGGCACTTTCAAAGGAAATTGATTTTCTCTGAAAGGACAGTATTTAGAAAGTGAAGCAACACTCCATTCACTTCGCACAGTGAATTGAAGTGTTGGAACAGACTGCTTCTCTTTCATAGAAACGCATTAGTGTTTCTTGTGAATGCTTGCAAGTAGTTTAAGGCACTTTCAAAGGAAAATGATTTTCTATGAAATGACAGAATTTAGAAAGTGAAGCAACACTCCATTCACTTCGCACAGTGAATTGAAGTGTTGGAACAGACTGCTTCTCTTTCAGAGAAACGCATGTGAGTTTCTGTTGAATGCTTGTAAGTAGCTTAAGGCACTTTCAAAGGAAAGTGATTTTCTCTGAAAGGACAGCATTTAGAAAGTGAAGTAACACTCCATTCACTTCGCACAGTGAATTGAAGTGTTGGAACAGACTGCTTCTCTTTCAGAGAAACGCATGTGAGTTTCTTCCTAATGCTTGCAAGTAGCTTAAGGCACTTTCAAAGGAAAGTGATTTTCTCTGAAAGGACAGCATTTAGAAAGTGAAGCAACACTCCATTCACTTCGTACAGTGAATTGAAGTGTTGGAACAGACTGCTTCTCTTTCAGAGAAACGCATGTGAGTTTCTGGTGAATGCTTGTAAGTAGCTTACGGCACTTTCAAACAAAGTGATTTTCTCTGAAAGGACAGCATTTAGAAAGTGAAGCAACAATCCATTCACTTCGCACAGTGAATTGAAGTGTTGGAACAGACTGCTTCTCTTTCAGAGAAATGCATGTGAGTTTCTGTTGAATGCTTGTAAGTAGCTTAAGGCACTTTCAAAGGAAAGTGATTTTCTCTGAAAGGACAGCATTTAGAAAGTGAAGCAACACTCCATTAACTTTGCACAGTGAATTGAAGTGTTGGAACAGACTGCTTCTCTTTCAGAGAAACGCATGTGAGTTTCTGGTGAATGCTTGTAAGTAGCTTACGGCACTTTCAAACAAAGTGATTTTCTCTGAAAGGACAGCATTTAGAAAGTGAAGCAACAATCCATTCACTTCGCACAGTGAATTGAAGTGTTGGAACAGACTGCTTCTCTTTCAGAGAAATGCATGTGAGTTTCTGTTGAATGCTTGTAAGTAGCTTAAGGCACTTTCAAAGGAAAGTGATTTTCTCTGAAAGGACAGCATTTAGAAAGTGAAGCAACACTCCATTAACTTTGCAAGGTGAATTGAAGTGTTGGAACAGACTGCTTCTCTTTCAGAGAAACGCATGTGATTTTCTTGTGAATGCTTGCAAGTTGCTTAAGGCACTTTCAAAGGAAAGTATTTTCTCTGAAAGGACAGCATTTAGATACTGAAGCAACAATCTATTCACTTCGCACAGTGAATTGAAGTGTTGGAACAGCCTGCTTCTCTTTCAGAGAAACGCATGTGAGTTTTTTGTGAATGCTTGAAAGGAGTTTAAGGCACTTTCAAAGGAAAGTGATTTTCTCTGAAAGGACAGAATTTAGAATGTGAAGCAACACTCCATTTACTTCGCACATTGAATTGAAGTGATGGAACAGACTGCTTCTCTTTCAGAGAAACGCATGTGAGTTTCTGTTGAATGCTTGTAAGTAGCTTAAGGCACTTTCAAAGGAAAGTGATTTTCTCTGAAAGGACAGCATTTAGAAAGTGAGGCAACACTCCATTCACTTCACACAGTGAATTGAAGTTTTGGAACAGACTGCTTCTCTTTCAGAGAAACGCATGTGAGTTTCTTCCTAATGCTTGCAAGTAGCTTAAGGCATTTTCAAAGAAAGTGATTTTCTCTGAAAGGACAGCATTTAGAAAGTGAAGCAACACTCCATTCACTTCGCACAGTGAATTGAAGTGTTGGAACAGACTGCATCTTTTTCAGAGAAATGCATGTGAGTTTCTTTGAATGCTTGTAAGTAGCTCAAGGCTCTTTCAAAGGAAAGTGATTTTTTCTGAAAGGACAGCATTTAGAAAGTAAAGTAACACTCCATTCCCTTCGTGCAATGAATTGAAGTGTTGGAACAGACTGCTTCTCTTTCATAGAAACGCATTAGTGTTTCTAGTGAATGCTTGCAAGTAGCTTAAAGCACTTTCAAAGGAACGTGATTTTCACTGAAAGGCCAGCATTTAGAAAGTGAAGCAACACTCCATTCACTTTGCACAGTGAATTGAAGTGTTGGAACAGACTGCTTCTCTTTCAGAGAAACGCATGTGAGTTTCCGGTGAATGCTTGTAAGTAGCTTAAGGCACTTTCAAAGGAAAGTGATTTTCTCTGAAAGGACAGCATTTAGAAAGTCAAGCAACACTCCATTCCCTTCTTGCAGTGAATTGAAGTGTTGGAACAGAGTGCTACTCTTTCATAGAAACGCATTAGTGTTTCTTGTGAATGCTTGCAAGTTGCTTAAGGCACTTTCAAAGGAAAGTGATTTTCTCTGAAAGGACAGCATTTAGAAAGTGAAGCAACACTCCATTCACTTCGCACAGTGAATTGAAGTGTTGGAACAGACTGCTACTCTGTCAGAGAAACGCATGTGAGTTTCTGGTGAATGCTTGTAAGTAGCTTAAGGCACTTTCAAAGGAAAGTGATTTTCTCTGAAAGGACAGCATTTAGAAAGTCAAGCAACACTCCATTCCCTTCGTTCAGTGAATTGAAGTGTTGGAACAGAGTGCTACTCTTTCATAGAAACGCATTAGTGTTTCTTGTGAATGCTTGCAAGTTGCTTAAGGCACTTTCAAAGGAAAGTGATTTTCTCTGAAAGGACAGAATTTAGAAAGTGAAGCAACACTCCATTTACTTCGCACATTGAATTGAAGTGATGGAACAGACTGCTTCTCTTTTAGAGAAACGCATGTGAGTTTCTGTTGAATGCTTGTAAGTAGCTTAAGGCACTTTCAAAGGAAAGTGATTTTCTCTGAAAGGACAGCATTTAGAAAGTGAGGCAACACTCCATTCACTTCACACAGTGAATTGAAGTTTTGGAACAGACTGCTTCTCTTTCAGAGAAACGCATGTGAGTTTCTTCCTAATGCTTGCAAGTAGCTTAAGGCATTTTCAAAGAAAGTGATTTTCTCTGAAAGGACAGCATTTAGAAAGTGAAGCAACACTCCATTAACTTTGCACAGTGAATTGAAGTGTTGGAACAGACTGCTTCTCTTTCAGAGAAACGCATGTGATTTTCTTGTGAATGCTTGCAAGTTGCTTAAGGCACTTTCAAAGGAAAGTATTTTCTCTGAAAGGACAGCATTTAGATACTGAAGCAACAATCTATTCACTTCGCACAGTGAATTGAAGTGTTGGAACAGCCTGCTTCTCTTTCAGAGAAACGCATGTGAGTTTTTTGTGAATGCTTGAAAGGAGTTTAAGGCACTTTCAAAGGAAAGTGATTTTCTCTGAAAGGACAGAATTTAGAAAGTGAAGCAACACTCCATTTACTTCGCACATTGAATTGAAGTGATGGAACAGACTGCTTCTCTTTCAGAGAAACGCATGTGAGTTTCTGTTGAATGCTTGTAAGTAGCTTAAGGCACTTTCAAAGGAAAGTGATTTTCTCTGAAAGGACAGCATTTAGAAAGTGAGGCAACACTCCATTCACTTCACACAGTGAATTGAAGTTTTGGAACAGACTGCTTCTCTTTCAGAGAAACGCATGTGAGTTGCTTCCTAATGCTTGCAAGTAGCTTAAGGCATTTTCAAAGAAAGTGATTTTCTCTGAAAGGACAGCATTTAGAAAGTGAAGCAACACTCCATTCACTTCGCACAGTGAATTGAAGTGTTGGAACAGACTGCATCTTTTTCAGAGAAATGCATGTGAGTTTCTTTGAATGCTTGTAAGTAGCTCAAGGCTCTTTCAAAGGAAAGTGATTTTTTCTGAAAGGACAGCATTTAGAAAGTAAAGTAACACTCCATTCCCTTCGTGCAATGAATTGAAATGTTGGAACAGACTGCTTCTCTTTCATAGAAACGCATTAGTGTTTCTAGTGAATGCTTGCAAGTAGCTTAAAGCACTTTCAAAGGAACGTGATTTTCAGTGAAAGGCCAGCATTTAGAAAGTGAAGCAACACTCCATTCACTTTGCACAGTGAATTGAAGTGTTGGAACAGACTGCTTCTCTTTCATAGAAACGCATGTGAGTTTCCGGTGAATGCTTGTAAGTAGCTTAAGGCACTTTCAAAGGAAAGTGATTTTCTCTGAAAGGACAGCATTTAGAAAGTCAGGCAACACTCCATTCCCTTCGTGCAGTGAATTGAAGTGTTGGAACAGAGTGCTACTCTTTCATAGAAACGCATTAGTGTTTCTTGTGAATGCTTGCAAGTTGCTTAAGGCACTTTCAAAGGAAAGTGATTTTCTCTGAAAGGACAGCATTTAGAAAGTGAAGCAACACTCCATTCACTTCGCACAGTGAATTGAAGTGTTGGAACAGACTGCTACTCTGTCAGAGAAACGCATGTGAGTTTCTGGTGAATGCTTGTAAGTAGCTTAAAGCACTTTCAAAGGAAAGTGATTTTCTCTGAAAGGACAGCATTTAGAAAGTCAAGCAACACTCCATTCCCTTCGTGCAGTGAATTGAAGTGTTGGAACAGAGTGCTACTCTTTCATAGAAACGCATTAGTGTTTCTTGTGAATGCTTGCAAGTTGCTTAAGGCACTTTCAAATGAAAGTGATTTTCTCTGAAAGGACAGAATTTAGAAAGTGAAGCAACACTCCATTCACTTCGCACAGTGAATTGAAGTGTTGGAACAGACTGCTACTCTTTCAGAGAAACGCATGTGAGTTTTTTGTGAATGCTTGAAAGTAGTTTAAGGCACTTTCAAAGGAAAGTGATATTCTCTGAAAGGACAGAATTTAGAAAGTGAAGCAACATTCCATTCACTTCGCACAGTGAATTGTAGTGTTGGAACAGATTGCTTCTCTTTCAGAAAAATGCATGTGAGTTTCTGTTGAATGCTTGTAAGTAGCTTAAGGCACTTTCAAAGGAAATTGATTTTCTCTGAAAGGACAGTATTTAGAAAGTGAAGCAACACTCCATTCACTTCGCACAGTGAATTGAAGTGTTGGAACAGACTGCTTGTCTTTCATAGAAACGCATTAGTGTTTCTTGTGAATGCTTGCAAGTAGTTTAAGGCACTTTCAAAGGAAAATGATTTTCTCTGAAATGACAGAATTTAGAAAGTGAAGCAACACTCCATTCACTTCGCACAGTGAATTGAAGTGTTGGAACAGACTGCTTCTCTTTCAGAGAAACGCATGTGAGTTTCTGTTGAATGCTTGTAAGTAGCTCAAGGCACTTTCAAAGGAAAGTGATTTTCTCTGAAAGGACAGCATTTAGAAAGTGAAGCAACACTCCATTCACTTCGCACAGTGAATTGAAGTGTTGGAACAGACTGCTTCTCTTTCAGAGAAACGCATGTGAGTTTCTTCCTAATGCTTGCAAGAAGCTTAAGGCACTTTCAAAGGAAAGTGATTTTCTCTGAAAGGACAGCATTTAGAAAGTGAAGCAACACTCCATTCACTTCGCACAGTGAATTGAAGTATTGGAACAGACTGCTTCTCTTTCAGAGAAACGCATGTGAGTTTCTGGTGAATGCTTGTAAGTAGCTTAGGGCACTTTCAAACAAAGTGATTTTCTCTGAAAGGACAGCATTTAGAAAGTGAAGCAACAATCCATTCACTTCGCACAGTGAATTGAAGTGTTGGAACAGACTGCTTCTCTTTCAGAGAAATGCATGTGAGTTTCTGTTGAATGCTTGTAAGTAGCTTAAGGCACTTTCAAAGGAAAGTGATTTTCTCTGAAAGGACAGCATTTAGAAAGTGAAGCAACACTCCATTAACTTTGCACAGTGAATTGAAGTGTTGGAACAGACTGCTTCTCTTTCAGAGAAACGCATGTGATTTTCTTGTGAATGCTTGCAAGTTGCTTAAGGCACTTTCAAAGGAAAGTGATTTTCTCTGAAAGGACAGCATTTAGATACTGAAGCAACAATCTATTCACTTCGCACAGTGAATTGAAGTGTTGGAACAGCCTGCTTCTCTTTCAGAGAAACGCATGTGAGTTTCTGGTGAATGCTTGTAAGTAGCTTACGGCACTTTCAAACAAAGTCATTTACTCTGAAAGGAAAGCATTTAGAAAGTGAAGCAACAATCCATTCACTTCGCACAGTGAATTGAAGTGTTGGAACAGACTGCTTCTCTTTCAGAGAAATGCCTGTGAGTTTCTGGTGAATGCTTGTAAGTAGCTTAAGGCACTTTCAAAGGAAAGTGATTTTCTCTGAAAGGACATTATTTAGAAAGTGAGGCAACACTCCATTCACTTCGCACAGTGAATTGAAGTGTTGGAACAGACTGCTTCTCTTTCAGAGAAACGCATGTGAGTTTCTTCCTAATGCTTGCAAGTAGCTTAAGGCACTTTCAAAGTAAAGTGATTTTCTCTGAAAGGACAGCATTTAGAAAGTGAAGCAACACTCCATTCACTTTTCACAGTGAATTGAAGTGTTGGAACAGACTGCTTCTCTTTCAGAGAAACGCATGTGAGTTTCTTTGAATGCTTGTAAGTAGCTCAAGGCTCTTTCAAAGGAAAGTGATTTTTTCTGAAAGGACAGCATTTAGAAAGTGAAGCAACACTCCATTCACTTTTCACAGTGAATTGAAGTGTTGGAACAGACTGCTTCTCTTTCAGAGAAACGCATGTGAGTTTCTTCCTAATGCTTGCAAGTAGCTTAAGGCATTTTCAAAGAAAGTGATTTTCTCTGAAAGGACAGCATTTAGAAAGTGAAGCAAAACTCCATTCACTTCGCACAGTGAATTGAAGTGTTGGAACAGACTGCATCTTTTTCAGAGAAATGCATGTGAGTTTCTTTGAATGCTTGTAAGTAGCTCAAGGCTCTTTCAAAGGAAAGTGATTTTTTCTGAAAGGACAGCATTTAGAAAGTAAAGTAACACTCCATTCCCTTCGTGCAATGAATTGAAGTGTTGAAACAGACTGCTTCTCTTTCATAGAAACGCATTAGTGTTTCTAGTGAATGCTTGCAAGTAGCTTAAAGCACTTTCAAAGGAACGTGATTTTCACTGAAAGGCCAGCATTTAGAAAGTGAAGCAACACTCCATTCACTTTGCACAGTGAATTGAAGTGTTGGAACAGACTGCTTCTCTTTCAGAGAAACGCATGTGAGTTTCCGGTGAATGCTTGTAAGTAGCTTAAGGCACTTTCAAAGGAAAGTGATTTTCTCTGAAAGGACAGCATTTAGAAAGTCAAGCAACACTCCATTCCCTTCGTGCAGTGAACTGAAGTGTTGGAACAGAGTGCTACTCTTTCATAGAAACGCATTAGTGTTTCTTGTGAATGCTTGCAAGTTGCTTAAGGCACTTTCAAATGAAAGTGATTTTCTCTGAAAGGACAGAATTTAGAAAGTGAAGCAACACTCCATTCACTTCGCACAGTGAATTGAAGTGTTGGAACAGACTGCTACTCTTTCAGAGAAACGCATGTGAGTTTTTTGTGAATGCTTGAAAGTAGTTTAAGGCACTTTCAAAGGAAAGTGATATTCTCTGAAAGGACAGAATTTAGAAAGTGAAGCAACATTCCATTCACTTCGCACAGTGAATTGTAGTGTTGGAACAGATTGCTTCTCTTTCAGAGAAATGCATGTGAGTTTCTGTTGAATGCTTGTAAGTAGCTTAAGGCACTTTCAAAGGAAATTGATTTTCTCTGAAAGGACAGTATTTAGAAAGTGAAGCAACACTCCATTCACTTCGCACAGTGAATTGAAGTGTTGGAACAGACTGCTTGTCTTTCATAGAAACGCATTAGTGTTTCTTGTGAATGCTTGCAAGTAGTTTAAGGCACTTTCAAAGGAAAATGATTTTCTCTGAAATGACAGAATTTAGAAAGTGAAGCAACACTCCATTCACTTCGCACAGTGAATTGAAGTGTTGGAACAGACTGCTTCTCTTTCAGAGAAACGCATGTGAGTTTCTGTTGAATGCTTGTAAGTAGCTCAAGGCACTTTCAAAGGAAAGTGATTTTCTCTGAAAGGACAGCATTTAGAAAGTGAAGCAACACTCCATTCACTTCGCACAGTGAATTGAAGTGTTGGGACAGACTGCTTCTCTTTCAGAGAAACGCATGTGAGTTTCTTCCTAATGCTTGCAAGTAGCTTAAGGCACTTTCAAAGGAAAGTGATTTTCTCTGAAAGGACAGCATTTAGAAAGTGAAGCAACACTCCATTCACTTCGCACAGTGAATTGAAGTATTGGAACAGACTGCTTCTCTTTCAGAGAAACGCATGTGAGTTTCTGGTGAATGCTTGTAAGTAGCTTACGGCACTTTCAAACAAAGTGATTTTCTCTGAAAGGACAGCATTTAGAAAGTGAAGCAACAATCCATTCACTTCGCACAGTGAATTGAAGTGTTGGAACAGACTGCTTCTCTTTCAGAGAAATGCATGTGAGTTTCTGTTGAATGCTTGTAAGTAGCTTAAGGCACTTTCAAAGGAAAGTGATTTTCTCTGAAAGGACAGCATTTAGAAAGTGAAGCAACACTCCATTAACTTTGCACAGTGAATTGAAGTGTTGGAACAGACTGCTTCTCTTTCAGAGAAACGCATGTGATTTTCTTGTGAATGCTTGCAAGTTGCTTAAGGCACTTTCAAAGGAAAGTGATTTTCTCTGAAAGGACAGCATTTAGATACTGAAGCAACAATCTATTCACTTCGCACAGTGAATTGAAGTGTTGGAACAGACTGCTTCTCTTTCAGAGAAACGCATGTGAGTTTCTGGTGAATGCTTGTAAGTAGCTTACGGCACTTTCAAACAAAGTCATTTACTCTGAAAGGAAAGCATTTAGAAAGTGAAGCAACAATCCATTCACTTCGCACAGTGAATTGAAGTGTTGGAACAGACTGCTTCTCTTTCAGAGAAATGCCTGTGAGTTTCTGGTGAATGCTTGTAAGTAGCTTAAGGAACTTTCAAAGGAAAGTGATTTTCTCTGAAAGGACAGCATTTAGAAAGTGAGGCAACACTCCATTCACTTCGCACAGTGAATTGAAGTGTTGGAACAGACTGCTTCTCTTTCAGAGAAACGCATGTGAGTTTCTTCCTAATGCTTGCAAGTAGCTTAAGGCACTTTCAAAGGAAAGTGATTTTCTCTGAAAGGACAGCATTTAGAAAGTGAAGCAACACTCCATTCACTTTTCACAGTGAATTGAAGTGTTGGAACAGACTGCTTCTCTTTCAGAGAAACGCATGTGAGTTTCTGGTGAATGCTTGTATGTAGCTTAAGGCACTTTCAAAGGAAAGTGATTTTCTCTGAAAGGACAGCATTTAGAAAGTCAAGCAACACTCCATTCCCTTCGTGCAGTGAATTGAAGTGTTGGAACAGAGTGCTACTCTTTCATAGAAACGCATTAGTGTTTCTTGTGAATGCTTGCAAGTTGCTTAAGGCACTTTCAAAGGAAAGTGATTTTCTCTGAAAGGACAGCATTTAGAAAGTGAAGCAACACTCCATTCACTTCGCACAGTGAATTGAAGTGTTGGAACAGAATGCTACTCTTTCAGAGAAACGCATGTGAGTTTTTTGTGAATGCTTGAAAGTAGTTTAAGGCACTTTCAAAGGAAAGTGATATTCTCTGAAAGGACAGAATTTAGAAAGCGAAGCAACACTCCATTCACTTCGCACAGTGAATTGAAGTGTTGGAACAGACTGCTTGTCTTTCATAGAAACGCATTAGTGTTTCTTGTGAATGCTTGCAAGTAGTTTAAGGCACTTTCAAAGGAAAATGATTTTCTCTGAAATGACAGAATTTAGAAAGTGAAGCAACACTCCATTCACTTCGCACAGTGAATTGAAGTGTTGGAACAGACTGCTTCTCTTTCAGAGAAACGCATGTGAGTTTCTGTTGAATGCTTGTAAGTAGCTTAAGGAACTTTCAAAGGAAAGTGATTTTCTCTGAAAGGACAGCATTTAGAAAGTGAAGCAACACTCCATTCACTTCGCACAGTGAATTGAAGTGTTGGAACAGACTGCTTCTCTTTCAGAGAAACGCATGTGAGTTTCTACCTAATGTTTGCAAGTAGCTTAAGGCACTTTCAAAGGAAAGTGATTTTCTCTGAAAGGACAGCATTTAGAAAGTGAAGCAACACTCCATTCACTTCGCACAGTGAACTGAAGTGTTGGAACAGACTGCTTCTCTTTCAGAGAAACGCATGTGAGTTTCTGGTGAATGCTTGTAAGTAGCTTACGGCACTTTCAAACAAAGTGATTTTCTCTGAAAGGACAGCCTTTAGAAAGTGAAGCAACAATCCATTCACTTCGCACAGTGAATTGAAGTGTTGGAACAGACTGCTTCTCTTTCAGAGAAATGCCTGTGAGTTTCTGGTGAATGCTTGTAAGTAGCTTAAGGCACTTTCAATGGAAAGTGATTTTCTCTGAAAGGACAGCATTTAGAAAGTGAAGCAACACTCCATTAACTTCGCACAGAGAATTAAAGTGTTGGAACAGACTGCTTCTCTTTCAGAGAAACGCATGTGAGTTTCTTCCTAATGCTTGCAAGTAGCTTAAGGCACTTTCAAAGGAAAGTGATTTTCTCTGAAAGGACAGCATTTAGAAAGTGAAGCAACAATCCATTCACTTCGCAGGGTGAATTGAAGTATTAGAACAGACTGCTTCTCTTTCAGAGAAACGCATGTGAGTTTCTGGTGAATGCTTGTAAGTAGCTTAAGGCACTTACAAAGGAAAGTGATTTTCACTGAAAGGACAGCATTTAGAAAGTGAAGCAACCCTCCATTCACTTCGCACAGTGAATTGAAGTGTTGGAACAGACTGCTTCTCTTTCAGAGAAATGCCTGTGAGTTTCTGGTGAATGCTTGCAAGTAGCTTAAGGCACTTTCAAAG
The DNA here is from genome assembly GCF_982192425.1 of Myodes glareolus. Lineage (NCBI taxonomy): Eukaryota > Metazoa > Chordata > Mammalia > Rodentia > Cricetidae > Myodes > Myodes glareolus. The sequence goes on from NC_142046.1 coordinate 261,620, forward strand.
GAAAGTGATTTTCTCTGAAAGGACAGCATTTAGAAAGTGAAGCAACACTCCATTAACTTCGCACAGTGAATTGAAGTGTTGGAACAGACTGCTTCTCTTTCAGAGAAACGCATGTGAGTTTCATCCTAATGCTTGCAAGTAGCTTAAGGCACTTTCAAAGGAAAGTGATTTTCTCTGAAAGGACAGCATTTAGAAAGTGAAGCAACACTCCATTCACTTTGCACAGTGAATTGAAGTGTTGGAACAGACTTCTTCTCTTTCAGAGAAACGCATGTGAGTTTCTGGTGAATGCTTGTAAGTAGCTTAAGGCACTTTCAAAGGAAAGTGATTTTCTCTGAAAGGACAGCATTTAGAAAGTCAAGCAACACTCGATTCCCTTCGTGCAGTGAATTGAAGTGTTGGAACAGAGTGCTACTCTTTCATAGAAACGCATTAGTGTTTCTTGTGAATGCTTGCAAGTTGCTTAAGGCACTTTTAAAGGAAAGTGATTTTCTCTGAAAGGACAGCATTTAGAAAGTGAAGCAACACTCCATTCACTTCGCACAGTGAATTGAAGTGTTGGAACAGACTGCTACTCTTTCAGAGAAACGCATGTGAGTTTTTTGTGAATGCTTTAAAGTAGTTTAAGGCACTTTCAAAGGAAAGTGATATTCTCTGAAAGGACAGAATTTAGAAAGCGAAGCAACACTCCATTCACTTCGCACAGTGAATTGAAGTGTTGGAACAGATTGCTTCTCTTTCAGAGAAATGCATGTGAGTTTCTGTTGAATGCTTGTAAATAGCTTAAGGCACTTTCAAAGGAAATTGATTTTCTCTGAAAGGACAGTATTTAGAAAGTGAAGCAACACTCCATTCACTTCGCACAGTGAATTGAAGTGTTGGAACAGACTGCTTGTCTTTCATAGAAACGCATTAGTGTTTATTGTGAATGCTTGCAAGTAGTTTAAGGCACTTTCAAAGGAAAATGATTTTCTCTGAAATGACAGAATTTAGAAAGTGAAGCAACACTCCATTCACTTCGCACAGTGAATTGAAGTGTTGGAACAGACTGCTTCTCTTTCAGAGAAACGCATGTGAGTTTCTGTTGAATGCTTGTAAGTAGCTTAAGGCACTTTCAAAGGAAAGTGATTTTCTCTGAAAGGACAGCATTTAGAAAGTGAAGCAACACTCCATTCACTTCGCACAGTGAATTGAAGTGTTGGAACAGACTGCTTCTCTTTCAGAGAAACGCATGTGAGTTTCTACCTAATGCTTGCAAGTAGCTTAAGGCACTTTCAAAGGAAAGTGATTTTCTCTGAAAGGACAGCATTTAGAAAGTGAAGCAACACTCCATTCACTTCGCACAGTGAATTGAAGTGTTGGAACAGACTGCTTCTCTTTCAGAGAAACGCATGTGAGTTTCTGGTAAATGCTTGTAAGTAGCTTACGGCACTTTCAAACAAAGTGATTTTCTCTGACAGGACAGCATTTAGAAAGTGAAGCAACAATCCATTCACTTCGCACAGTGAATTGAAGTGCTGGAACAGACTGCTTCTCTTTCAGAGAAATTCCTGTGAGTTTCTGGTGAATGCTTGTAAGTAGCTTAAGGCACTTTCAAAGGAAAGTGATTTTCTCTGAAAGGACAGCATTTAGAAAGTGAAGCAACACTCCATTAACTTCGCACAGTGAATTGAAGTGTTGGAACAGACTGCTTCTCTTTCAGAGAAACGCATGTGAGTTTCTTCCTAATGCTTGCAAGTAGCTTAAGGCACTTTCAAAGGAAAGTGATTTTCTCTGAAAGGACAGCATTTAGAAAGTGAAGCAACAATCCATTCACTTCGCAGAGTGAATTGAAGTATTAGAACAGACTGCTTCTCTTTCAGAGAAACGCATGTGAGTTTCTGGTGAATGCTTGCAAGTAGCTTAAGGCATTTTCAAAGAAAGTGATTTTCTCTGAAAGGACAGCATTTAGAAAGTGAAGCAACACTCCATTCACTTCGCACAGTGAATTGAAGTGTTGGAACAGACTGCTTCTTTTTCAGAGAAATGCATGTGAGTTTCTTTGAATGCTTGTAAGTAGCGCAAGGCTCTTTCAAAGGAAAGTGATTTTTTCTGAAAGGACAGCATTTAGAAAGTAAAGTAACACTCCATTCCCTTCGTGTAATGAATTGAAGTGTTGGAACAGAGTGCTACTCTTTCATAGAAACGCATTAGTGTTTCTTGTGAATGCTTGTAAGTAGCTTAAGGCACTTTCAAAGGAACGTGATTTTCACTGAAAGGCCAGCATTTAGAAAGTGAAGCAACACTCCATTCACTTTGCACAGTGAATTGAAGTGTTGGAACAGACTGCTTCTCTTTCAGGGAAACGCATGTGAGTTTCTGGTGAATGCTTGTAACTAGCTTAAGGCACTTTCAAAGGAAAGTGATTTTCTCTGAAAGGACAGCATTTAGAAAGTCAAGCAACACTCCATTACCTTCGTGCAGTGAATTGAAATGTTGGAACAGAGTGCTATTCTTTCATAGAAACGCATTAGTGTTTCTTGTGAATGCTTGCAAGTTGCTTAAGGCACTTTCAAAGGAAAGTGATTTTCTCTGAAAGGACAGCATTTAGAAAGTGAAGCAACACTCCATTCACTTCGCACAGTGAATTGAAGTGTTGGAACAGACTGCTACTCTTTCAGAGAAACGCATGTGAGTTTTTTGTGAATGCTTGAAAGTAGTTTAAGGCACTTTCAAAGGAAAGTGATATTCTCTGAAAGGACAGAATTAAGAAAGCGAAGCAACATTCCATTCACTTCGCACAGTGAATTGTAGTGTTGGAACAGATTGCTTCTCTTTCAGAGAAATGCATGTGAGTTTCTGTTGAATGCTTGTAAGCAGCTTAAGGCACTTTCAAAGGAAATTTATTTTCTCTGAAAGGACAGTATTTAGAAAGTGAAGCAACACTCCATTCCCTTCGTGCAGTGAATTGAAGTGTTGGAACAGAGTGCTACTCTTTCATAGAAACGCATTAGTGTTTCTTGTGAATGCTTGCAAGTTGCTTAAGGCACTTTCAAAGGAAAGTGATTTTCTCTGAAAGGACAGCATTTAGAAAGTGAAGCAACACTCCATTCACTTCGCACAGTGAATTGAAGTGTTGGAACAGACTGCTACTCTTTCAGAGAAACGCATGTGAGTTTTTTGTGAATGCTTTAAAGTAGTTTAAGGCACTTTCAAAGGAAAGTGATATTCTCTGAAAGGACAGAATTTAGAAAGCGAAGCAACACTCCATTCACTTCGCACAGTGAATTGAAGTGTTGGAACAGATTGCTTCTCTTTCAGAGAAATGCATGTGAGTTTCTGTTGAATGCTTGTAAATAGCTTAAGGCACTTTCAAAGGAAATTGATTTTCTCTGAAAGGACAGTATTTAGAAAGTGAAGCAACACTCCATTCACTTCGCACAGTGAATTGAAGTGTTGGAACAGACTGCTTGTCTTTCATAGAAACGCATTAGTGTTTATTGTGAATGCTTGCAAGTAGTTTAAGGCACTTTCAAAGGAAAATGATTTTCTCTGAAATGACAGAATTTAGAAAGTGAAGCAACACTCCATTCACTTCGCACAGTGAATTGAAGTGTTGGAACAGACTGCTTCTCTTTCAGAGAAACGCATGTGAGTTTCTGTTGAATGCTTGTAAGTAGCTTAAGGCACTTTCAAAGGAAAGTGATTTTCTCTGAAAGGACAGCATTTAGAAAGTGAAGCAACACTCCATTCACTTCGCACAGTGAATTGAAGTGTTGGAACAGACTGCTTCTCTTTCAGAGAAACGCATGTGAGTTTCTACCTAATGCTTGCAAGTAGCTTAAGGCACTTTCAAAGGAAAGTGATTTTCTCTGAAAGGACAGCATTTAGAAAGTGAAGCAACACTCCATTCACTTCGCACAGTGAATTGAAGTGTTGGAACAGACTGCTTCTCTTTCAGAGAAACGCATGTGAGTTTCTGGTAAATGCTTGTAAGTAGCTTACGGCACTTTCAAACAAAGTGATTTTCTCTGACAGGACAGCATTTAGAAAGTGAAGCAACAATCCATTCACTTCGCACAGTGAATTGAAGTGCTGGAACAGACTGCTTCTCTTTCAGAGAAATTCCTGTGAGTTTCTGGTGAATGCTTGTAAGTAGCTTAAGGCACTTTCAAAGGAAAGTGATTTTCTCTGAAAGGACAGCATTTAGAAAGTGAAGCAACACTCCATTAACTTCGCACAGTGAATTGAAGTGTTGGAACAGACTGCTTCTCTTTCAGAGAAACGCATGTGAGTTTCTTCCTAATGCTTGCAAGTAGCTTAAGGCACTTTCAAAGGAAAGTGATTTTCTCTGAAAGGACAGCATTTAGAAAGTGAAGCAACAATCCATTCACTTCGCAGAGTGAATTGAAGTATTAGAACAGACTGCTTCTCTTTCAGAGAAACGCATGTGAGTTTCTGGTGAATGCTTGCAAGTAGCTTAAGGCATTTTCAAAGAAAGTGATTTTCTCTGAAAGGACAGCATTTAGAAAGTGAAGCAACACTCCATTCACTTCGCACAGTGAATTGAAGTGTTGGAACAGACTGCTTCTTTTTCAGAGAAATGCATGTGAGTTTCTTTGAATGCTTGTAAGTAGCGCAAGGCTCTTTCAAAGGAAAGTGATTTTTTCTGAAAGGACAGCATTTAGAAAGTAAAGTAACACTCCATTCCCTTCGTGTAATGAATTGAAGTGTTGGAACAGAGTGCTACTCTTTCATAGAAACGCATTAGTGTTTCTTGTGAATGCTTGTAAGTAGCTTAAGGCACTTTCAAAGGAACGTGATTTTCACTGAAAGGCCAGCATTTAGAAAGTGAAGCAACACTCCATTCACTTTGCACAGTGAATTGAAGTGTTGGAACAGACTGCTTCTCTTTCAGGGAAACGCATGTGAGTTTCTGGTGAATGCTTGTAACTAGCTTAAGGCACTTTCAAAGGAAAGTGATTTTCTCTGAAAGGACAGCATTTAGAAAGTCAAGCAACACTCCATTACCTTCGTGCAGTGAATTGAAATGTTGGAACAGAGTGCTATTCTTTCATAGAAACGCATTAGTGTTTCTTGTGAATGCTTGCAAGTTGCTTAAGGCACTTTCAAAGGAAAGTGATTTTCTCTGAAAGGACAGCATTTAGAAAGTGAAGCAACACTCCATTCACTTCGCACAGTGAATTGAAGTGTTGGAACAGACTGCTACTCTTTCAGAGAAACGCATGTGAGTTTTTTGTGAATGCTTGAAAGTAGTTTAAGGCACTTTCAAAGGAAAGTGATATTCTCTGAAAGGACAGAATTAAGAAAGCGAAGCAACATTCCATTCACTTCGCACAGTGAATTGTAGTGTTGGAACAGATTGCTTCTCTTTCAGAGAAATGCATGTGAGTTTCTGTTGAATGCTTGTAAGCAGCTTAAGGCACTTTCAAAGGAAATTTATTTTCTCTGAAAGGACAGTATTTAGAAAGTGAAGCAACACTCCATTCACTTCGCACAGTGAATTGAAGTGTTGGAACAGACTGCTTGTCTTTCATAGAAACGCATTAGTGTTTCTTGTGAATGCTTGCAAGTAGTTTAAGGCACTTTCAAAGGAAAATGATTTTCTCTGAAATGACAGAATTTAGAAAGTGAAGCAACACTCCATTCACTTCGCACAGTGAATTGAAGTGTTGGAACAGACTGCTTCTCTTTCAGAGAAACGCATGTGAGTTTCTGTTGAATGCTTGTAAGTAGCTTAAGGCACTTTCAAAGGAAAGTGATTTTCTCTGAAAGGACAGCATTTAGAAAGTGAAGCAACACTCCATTCACTTCGCACAGTGAATTGAAGTGTTGGAACAGACTGCTTCTCTTTCAGAGAAACGCATGTGAGTTTCTTCCTAATGCTTGCAAGTAGCTTAAGGCACTTTCAAAGGAAAGTGATTTTCTCTGAAAGGACAGCATTTAGAAAGTGAAGCAACACTCCATTCACTTCGCACAGTGAACTGAAGTGTTGGAACAGACTGCTTCTCTTTCAGAGAAACGCATGTGAGTTTCTGGTGAATGCTTGTAAGTAGCTTACGGCAATTTCAAACAAAGTGATTTTCTCTGAAAGGACAGCATTTAGAAAGTGAAGCAACAATCCATTCACTTCGCACAGTGAATTGAAGTGTTGGAACAGACTGCTTCTCTTTCAGAGAAATGCATGTGAGTTTCTGTTGAATGCTTGTAAGTAGCTTAAGGCACTTTCAAAGGAAAGTGATTTTCTCTGAATGGACAGCATTTAGAAAGTGAAGCAACACTCCATTAACTTTGCACAGTGAATTGAAGTGTTCGAACAGACTGCTTCTCTTTCAGAGAAACGCATGTGATTTTCTTGTGAATGCTTGCAAGTTGCTTAAGGCACTTTCAAAGGAAAGTGATTTTCTCTGAAAGGACAGCATTTAGATACTGAAGCAACAATCTATTCACTTCGCACAGTGAATTGAAGTGTTGGAACAGCCTGCTTCTCTTTCAGAGAAACGCATGTGAGTTTCTGGTGAATGCTTGTAAGTAGCTTAAGGCACTTTCAAACAAAGTGATTTACTCTGAAAGGACAGCATTTAGAAAGTGAAGCAACAATCCATTCACTTCGCACAGTGAATTGAAGTGTTGGAACAGACTGCTTCTCTTTCAGAGAAATGCCTGTGAGTTTCTGGTGAATGCTTGTAAGTAGCTTAAGGCACTTTCAAAGGAAAGTGATTTTCTCTGAAAGGACAGCATGTAGACAGTGAAGCAACACTCCATTAACTTTGCACAGTGAATTGAAGTGTTGGAACAGACTGCTTCTCTTTCAGAGAAACGCATGTGAGTTTCTTCCTCATGCTTGCAAGTAGCTTAAGGCACTTTCAAAGGAAAGTGATTTTCTCTGAAAGGACAGCATTTAGAAAGTGAAGCAACACTCCATTCACTTTGCACAGTGAATTGAAGTGTTGGAACAGACTGCTTCTCTTTCAGAGAAACGCATGTGAGTTTCTGGTGAATGCTTGTAAGTAGCTTAAGGCACTTTCAAAGGAAAGTGATTTTCTCTGAAAGGACAGCATTTAGAAAGTCAAGCAACACTCCATTCCCTTCGTGCAGTGAATTGAAGTGTTGGAACAGAGTGCTACTCTTTCATAGAAGCGTATTAGTGTTTCTTGTGAATGCTTGCAAGTTGCTTAAGGCACTTTCAAAGGAAAGTGATTTTCTCTGAAAGGACAGCATTTAGATACTGAAGCAACAATCTATTCACTTCGCACAGTGAATTGAAGTGTTGGAACAGCCTGCTTCTCTTTCAGAGAAACGCATGTGAGTTTCTGGTGAATGCTTGTAAGTAGCTTATGGCACTTTCAAACAAAGTGATTTACTCTGAAAGGACAGCATTTAGAAAGTGAAGCAACAATCCATTCACTTCGCACAGTGAATTGAAGTGTTGGAACAGACTGCTTCTCTTTCAGAGAAATGCCTGTGAGTTTCTGGTGAATGCTTGTAAGTAGCTTAAGGCACTTTCAAAGGAAAGTGATTTTCTCTGAAAGGACAGCATTTAGAAAGTGAAGCAACACTCCATTAACTTCGCACAGTGAATTGAAGTGTTGTAACAGACTGCTTCTCTTTCAGAGAAACGCATGTGAGTTTCTTCCTCATGCTTGCAAGTAGCTTAAGGCACTTTCAAAGGAAAATGATTTTCTCTGAAAGGACAGCATTTAGAAAGTGAAGCAACACTCCATTCACTTTGCACAGTGAATTGAAGTGTTGGAACAGACCGCTTCTCTTTCAGAGAAACGCATGTGAGTTTCTGGTGAATGCTTGTAAGTAGCTTAAGGCACTTTCAAAGGAAAGTGATTTTCTCTGAAAGGACAGCATTTAGAAAGTCAAGCAACACTCCATTCCCTTCGTGCAGTGAATTGAAGTGTTGGAACAGAGTGCTACTCTTTCATAGAAACGCATTAGTGTTTCTTGTGAATGCTTGCAAGTTGCTTAAGGCACTTTCAAAGGAAAGTGATTTTCTCTGAAAGGACAGCATTTAGAAAGTGAAGCAACACTCCATTCACTTCGCACAGTGAATTGAAGTGTTGGAACAGACTGCTACTCTTTCAGAGAAACGCATGTGAGTTTTTTGTGAATGCTTGAAAGTAGTTTAAGGCACTTTCAAAGGAAAGTGATATTCTCTGAAAGGACAGAATTTAGAAAGCGAAGCAACACTCCATTCACTTCGCACAGTGAATTGAAGTGTTGGAACAGATTGCTTCTCTTTCAGAGAAATGCATGTGAGTTTCTGTTGAATGCTTGTAAATAGCTTAAGGCACTTTCAAAGGAAATTGATTTTCTCTGAAAGGACAGTATTTAGAAAGTGAAGCAACACTCCATTCACTTCGCACAGTGAATTGAAGTGTTGGAACAGACTGCTTGTCTTTCATAGAAACGCATTAGTGTTTCTTGTGAATGCTTGCAAGTAGTTTAAGGCACTTTCAAAGGAAAATGATTTTCTCTGAAATGACAGAATTTAGAAAGTGAAGCAACACTCCATTCACTTCGCACTGTGAATTGAAGTGTTGGAACAGACTGCTTCTCTTTCAGAGAAACGCATGTGAGTTTCTGTTGAATGCTTGTAAGTAGCTTAAGGCACTTTCAAAGGAAAGTGATTTTCTCTGAAAGGACAGCATTTAGAAAGTGAAGCAACACTCCATTCACTTCGCACAGTGAATTGAAGTGTTGGAACAGACTGCTTCTCTTTCAGAGAAACGCATGTGAGTTTCTACCTAATGCTTGCAAGTAGCTTAAGGCACTTTCAAAGGAAAGTGATTTTCTCTGAAAGGACAGCATTTAGAAAGTGAAGCAACACTCCATTCACTTCGCACAGTGAATTGAAGTGTTGGAACAGACTGCTTCTCTTTCAGAGAAATGCCTGTGAGTTTCTGGTGAATGCTTGTAAGTAGCTTAAGACACTTTCAAAGGAAAGTGATTTTCTCTGAAAGGACAGCATTTAGAAAGTGAAGCAACACTCCATTAACTTCGCACAGTGAATTGAAGTGTTGGAACAGACTGCTTCTCTTTCAGAGAAACGCATGTGAGTTTCTTCCTAATGCTTGCAAGTAGCTTAAGGCACTTTCAAAGGAAAGTGATTTTCTCTGAAAGGACAGCATTTAGAAAGTGAAGCAACACTCCATTCACTTTGCACAGTGAATTCAAGTGTTGGAACAGACTTCTTCTCTTTCAGAGAAACGCATGTGAGTTTCTGGTGAATGCTTGTAAGTAGCTTAAGGCACTTTCAAAGGAAAGTGATTTTCTTTGAAAGGACAGCATTTAGAAAGTCAAGCAACACTCGATTCCCTTCGTGCAGTGAATTGAATTGTTGGAACAGAGTGCTACTCTTTCATAGAAACGCATTAGTGTTTCTTGTGAATGCTTTCAAGTTGCTTAAGGCACTTTCAAAGGAAAGTGATTTTCTCTGAAAGGACAGCATTTAGAAAGTGAAGCAACACTCCATTCACTTCTCACAGTGAATTGAAGTGTTGGAACAGACTGCTACTCTTTCAGAGAAACGCATGTGAGTTTTTTGTGAATGCTTGAAAGTAGTTTAAGGCACTTTCAAAGGAAAGTGATATTCTCTGAAAGGACAGAATTTAGAAAGCGAAGCAACACTCCATTCACTTCGCACAGTGAATTGAAGTGTTGGAACAGATTGCTTCTCTTTCAGAGAAATGCATGTGAGTTTCTGTTGAATGCTTGTAAATAGCTTAAGGCACTTTCAAAGGAAATTGATTTTCTCTGAAAGGACAGTATTTAGAAAGTGAAGCAACACTCCATTCACTTCGCACAGTGAATTGAAGTGTTGGAACAGACTGCTTGTCTTTCATAGAAACGCATTAGTGTTTCTTGTGAATGCTTGCAAGTAGTTTAAGGCACTTTCAAAGGAAAATGATTTTCTCTGAAATGACAGAATTTAGAAAGTGAAGCAACACTCCATTCACTTCGCACAGTGAATTGAAGTGTTGGAACAGACTGCTTCTCTTTCAGAGAAACGCATGTGAGTTTCTGTTGAATGCTTGTAAGTAGCTTAAGGCACTTTCAAAGGAAAGTGATTTTCTCTGAAAGGACAGCATTTAGAAAGTGAAGCAACACTCCATTCACTTCGCACAGTGAATTGAATTGTTGGAACAGACTGCTTCTCTTTCAGAGAAACGCATGTGAGTATCTACCTAATGCTTGCAAGTAGCTTAAGGCACTTTCAAAGGAAAGTGATTTTCTCTGAAAGGACAGCATTTAGAAAGTGAAGCAACACTCCATTCACTTCGCAGAGTGAATTGAAGTGTTGGAACAGACTGCTTCTCTTTCAGAGAAATGCCTGTGAGTTTCTGGTGAATGCTTGTAAGTAGCTTAAGGCACTTTCAAAGGAAAGTGATTTTCTCTGAAAGGACAGCATTTAGAAAGTGAAGCAACACTCCATTAACTTCGCACAGTGAATTGAAGTGTTGGAACAGACTGCTTCACTTTCAGAGAAACGCATGTGAGTTTCTTCCTAATGCTTGCAAGTAGCTTAAGGCACTTTCAATGGAAAGTGATTTTCTCTGAAAGGACAGCATTTAGAAAGTGAAGCAACACTCCATTCACTTTGCACAGTGAATTCAAGTGTTGGAACAGACTTCTTCTCTTTCAGAGAAACGCATGTGAGTTTCTGGTGAATGCTTGTAAGTAGCTTAAGGCACTTTCAAAGGAAAGTGATTTTCTTTGAAAGGACAGCATTTAGAAAGTCAAGCAACACTTGATTCCCTTCGTGCAGTGAATTGAAGTGTTGGAACAGAGTGCTACTCTTTCATAGAAACGCATTAGTGTTTCTTGTGAATGCTTTCAAGTTGCTTAAGGCACTTTCAAAGGAAAGTGATTTTCTCTGAAAGGACAGCATTTAGAAAGTGAAGCAACACTCCATTCACTTCGCACAGTGAATTGAATTGTTGGAACAGACTGCTACTCTTTCAGAGAAACGCATGTGAGTTTTTTGTGAATGCTTGAAAGTAGTTTAAGGCACTTTCAAAGGAAAGTGATATTCTCTGAAAGGACAGAATTTAGAAAGCGAAGCAACACTCCATTCACTTCGCACAGTGAATTGAAGTGTTGGAACAGATTGCTTCTCTTTCAGAGAAATGCATGTGAGTTTCTGTTGAATGCTTGTAAATAGCTTAAGGCACTTTCAAAGGAAATTGATTTTCTCTGAAAGGACAGTATTTAGAAAGTGAAGCAACACTCCATTCACTTCGCACAGTGAATTGAAGTGTTGGAACAGACTGCTTGTCTTTCATAGAAACGCATTAGTGTTTCTTGTGAATGCTTGCAAGTAGTTTAAGGCACTTTCAAAGGAAAATGATTTTCTCTGAAATGACAGAATTTAGAAAGTGAAGCAACACTCCATTCACTTCGCACAGTGAATTGAAGTGTTGGAACAGACTGCTTCTCTTTCAGAGAAACGCATGTGAGTTTCTGTTGAATTCTTGTAAGTAGCTTAAGGCACTTTCAAAGGAAAGTGATTTTCTCTGAAAGGACAGCATTTAGAAAGTGAAGCAACACTCCATTCACTTCGCATAGTGAATTGAAGTGTTGGAACAGACTGCTTCTCTTTCAGAGAAACGCATGTGAGTTTCTACCTAATGCTTGCAAGTAGCTTAAGGCACTTTCAAAGGAAAGTGATTTTCTCTGAAAGGACAGCATTTAGAAAGTGAAGCAACACTCCATTCACTTCGCAAAGTGAATTGAAGTGTTGGAACAGACTGCTTCTCTTTCAGAGAAACGCATGTGAGTTTCTGGTGAATGCTTGTAAGTAGCTTACGTCACTTTCAAACAAAGTGATTTTCTCTGAAAGGACAGCATTTAGAAAGTGAAGCAACACTCTATTCACTTCGCACAGTGAATTGAAGTGTTGGAACAGACTGCTTCTCTTTCAGAGAAACGCATGTGAGTTTCTTCTGTATTCTTGTAAGGAGCTTAAGGCACTTTCAAAGGAAAGTGATTTTCTCTGAAAGGACAGCATTTAGAAAGTGAAGCAACACTCCATTCACTTCGCACAGTGAATTGAAGTGTTGGAACAGACTGCTTCTCTTTCAGAGAAACACATGTGAGTCTCTGTTGAATGCTTGTAAGTAGCTTAAGGCACTTGCAAAGGAAAGTGATTTTCTCTGAAAGGACAGCATTTAGAAAGTGACGCAACACTCTATTCACTTCGCACAATGAATTGAAGTGTTGGAACAGACTGCTTCTCTTTCAGAGAAATGCATGTGAGTTTCTGTTGAATGCTTGTAAGTAGCTTAAGGCACTTTAAAAGGAAAGTGATTTTCTCTGAAAGGAGAGCATTTAGAAAGTGAAGCAACACTCCATTCACTTCGCACATGAATTGAAGTGTTGGAACAGACTGCTTCTCTTTAAAAGAAACGCATGTCAGTTTCTTCTGAATTCTTGTAAGTAGCTTAAATCACTTTCAAAGGAAAGTGATTTTCTCTGAAAGGACAGCATTTAGAAAGTAAAGCAACACTCCATTCACTTCGCACAGTGAATTGAAGTGTTGGAACAGACTGCTTCTCTTACGGAGAAACTCATGTGAGTCTCTGGTGAATGCTTGTAAGTAGCTTAAGGCACTTTCAAAGGAAAGTGATTTTCTCTGAAAGGACAGCATTTAGAATGTGAAGCAACACTCTATTCACTTCGCACAATGAATTGAAGTGTTGGAACAGACTGCTTCTCTTTCAGAGAAATGCATGTGAGTTTCTGTTGAATGCTTGTAAGTAGCTTAAGGCACTTTCAAAGGAAAGTGATTTTCTCTGAAAGGACAGCATTTAGAAAGTGAAGCAACACTCCATTCACTTCCCACATTTAATTGAAGTGTTGGAATAGACTCCTTCTCTTTCAGAGAAACAGATGTGAGTTTCTTGTCAATGCTTATAAGTAGATTAAGGCAGTTTCAAAAGAGAGTGATTTTCTCTGAAAGGAGAGCATTTAGAAAGTGAAGCAACACTCCATTCACTTCGCACAGTGAATTGAAGTGTTGGAACAGACTGCTTCTCTTTCAGAGAAACGCATGTGAGTTTCTGGTGAATGCTTGTAAGTAGCTTACGGCACTTTCAAACAAAGTGATTTTCTCTGAAAGGACAGCATTTAGAAAGTGAAGCAACAATCCATTCACTTCGCACAGTGAATTGAAGTGTTGGAACAGACTGCTTCTCTTTCAGAGAAAGGCCTGTGAGTTTCTGGTGAATGCTTGTAAGTAGCTTAAGGCACATTCAATGGAAAGTGATTTTCTCTGTAAGGACAGCATTTAGAAAGTGAAGCAGCACTCCATTAACTTCGCACAGAGAATTGAAGTGTTGGAACAGACTGCTTCTCTTTCAGAGAAACGCATGTGAGTTTCTTCCTAATGCTTGCAAGTAGCTTAAGGCACTTTCAAAGGAAAGTGATTTTCTCTGAAAGGACAGCATTTAGAAAGTGAAGCAACACTCTATTCACTTCGCACAATGAATTGAAGTGTTGGAACAGACTCCTTCTCTTTCAGAGAAATGCATGTGAGTTTCTGTTGAATGCTTGTAAGTAGCTTAAGGCACTTACAAAGGAAAGTGATTTTCTTTGAAAGGACAGCATTTACAAAGTGAAGCAACACTCCATTCACTTCGCACAGTGAATTGAAGTGTTGGAACAGACTCCTTCTCTTTCAGAGAAACAGATGTGATTTTCTTGTGAATGCTTGTAAGTAGATTAAGGCAGTTTCAAAAGAGAGTGATTTTCTCTGAAAGGAGAGCATTTACAAAGTGGAGCAACACTCCATTCACTTCGCACAGTGAATTGAAGTATTGGAATATACTGCTTCTCTTTCAGAGAAACTCATGTGAGTCTCTGGTGAATGCTTGTAAGTAGCTTAAGGCACTTTCAAAGAAAGTCATTTTCTCTGAAAGGATAGCATTTAGAAAGTGAAGCAACACTCTATTCACTTCGCACAATGAATTGAAGTGTTGGAACAGACTGCTTCTCTTTCAGAGAAATGCATGTGAGTTTCTGTTGAATGCTTGTAAGTAGCTTAAGGCACTTTCAAAGGAAAGTGATTTTCTCTGAAAGGAGAGTATTTAGAAAGTGAAGCAACACTCCATTCACTTCCCACAATTAATTGAAGTGTTGGAATAGACTCCTTCTCTTTCAGAGAAACAGATGTGAGTTTCTTGTCAATGCTTATAAGTAGATTAAGGCAGTTTCAAAAGAGAGTGATTTTCTCTGAAAGGAGAGCATTTCGAAATTGAAGCAACATTCCATTCACTACGCACAGTGAATTGAAGTGTTGGAAAAGACTGCTTCTCTTTCAGAGAAATACATGTGAGTTTCTATTGAATGCTTGTAAGTAGATTAAGGCACTTTCAAAGGAAAGTGATTTTCTCTGAAAGGACAGCATTTAGAAAGTGAAGCAACACTCCATTCACTTCGCACAGTGAATTGAAGTGTTGGAACAGACTCCTTCTCTTTCAGAGAAACAGATGTGAGTTTCTTGTGAATGCTTGTAAGTAGATTAAGGCAGTTTCAAAAGAGAGTGATTTTCTCTGAAAGGAGAGCATTTACAAAGTGAAGCAACACTCCATTCACTTCGCACAGTGAATTGAAGTGTTGGAACAGACTGCTTCTCTTTCAGAGAAACTCATGTGAGTCTCTGTTGAATGCTTGTAAGTAGCTTAAGGCACTTGCAAAAGGAAAGTGATTTTCTCTGAAAGGACAGCATTTAGAAAGTGAATCAATACTCTATTCACTTCGCACAATGAATTGAAGTGTTGGAACAGACTGCTTCTCTTTAATAGATACGCATGTGAGTTTCTTCTGAATTCTTGTAAGTAGCTTAAAGCACTTTCAAACGAAAGTGATTTTCTCTGAAAGGACAGCATTTAGAAAGTGAAGCAACACTCCATTCACTTCGCACAGTGAATTGAAGTGTTGGAACAGACTGCTTCTCTTTCAGAGGAACTCATGTGAGTCTCTGGTGAATGCTTGTAAGTAGCTTAAGGCACTTTCAAAGGAAAGTGATTTTCTCTGAAAGGACAGCATTTAGAAAGTGAAGCAGCACTCCATTCACTTCGCACATTTAATTGAAGTGTTGGAATAGACTCCTTCTCTTTCAGAGAAACAGATGTGAGTTTCTTGTGAATGCTTATAAGTAGATTAAGGCAGTTTCAAAAGAGAGTGATTTTCTCTGAAATGATAGCATTTAGAAAGTGAAGAAACACTCCATTCACTTCGCACAGTGAATTGAAGTGTTGGACCAGACTGCTTCTCTTTCTGAGAAACGCATGTGAGTCTCTGGTGAATGCTTGTAAGTAGCTTAAGGCACTTTCAAAGGAAAGTGATTTTCTCTGAAAGGAGAGCATTTAGAAAGTGATGCAACACTCTATTCACTTCGCATAGTGAATTGAAGTGTTGGAACAGACTGCTTCTCTTTCAGAGAAACGCATGTGAGTTTCTTCTGAATTCTTGTAAGTAGCTTAAGGCACTTTCAAAGGAAAGTGATTTTCTCTGAAAGGACAGCATTTAGAAAGTGAAGCAACACTCCATTCACCTCGCACAGTGAATTGAAGTGTTGGAAAATACTCCATCTCTTTCAGAGAAACAGATGTGAGTTTCTTGTGAATGCTTGTAAGTAGATTAAGGTAGTTTCAAAAGAGAGTGATTTTCTCTGAAAAGAGAGCATTTAGAAAGTGAAGCAACACTCCATTCACTTCGAACAGTGAATTGAAATGTTGGAACAGACTGCTTCTCTTTCAGAGAAACGCATGTGAGTTTCTTCTGAATTCTTGTAAGTAGCTTAAGGCACATTCCAAGGAAAGTGATTTTCTCTGAAAGGACAGCATTTAGAAAGTGAAGCAACACTCCATTCACTTCGCACAGTGAATTGAAGTGTTGGAACAGACTGCTTCTCTTTCAGAGAAACTCATGTGAGTCTCTGTTGAATTCTTGTAAGTAGCTTAAGGCACTTGCAAAGGAAAGTGATTTTCTCTGAAAGGACAGCATTTAGAAAGTGAAGCAACACTCTATTCACTTCGCACAATAAATTGAAGTGTTGGAACAGACTGCTTCTCTTTCAGAGAAATGCATGTGAGTTTCTGTTGAATGCTTGTAAGTATCTTAAGGCACTTTCAAAGGAAAGTGATTTTCTCTGAAAGGAGAGCATTTAGAAAGTGAAGCAACACTCCATTCACTTCCCAAAGTTAATTGAAGTGTTGGAATAGACTCCTTCTCTTTCAAAGAAACAGATGTGAGTTTCTTGTCAATGCTTATAAGTAGATTAAGGCAGTTTCAAAAGAGAGTGATTTTCTCTGAAAGGAGAGCATTTAGAAAGTGAAGCAACAATCCATTTACTTCGCACTGTGAATTGAAGTGTTGGAACAGACTGCTTCTCTTTCCGAGAAACGCATGTGAGTCTCTGGTGAATGCTTGTAAGTAGCTTAAGGCACTTTCAAAGGAAAGTGATTTTCTCTGAAAGGAGAGCATTTAGAAAGTGAAGCAACACTCTATTCACTTCGCACAGTGAATTGAAGTGTTGGAACAGACTGCTTCTCTTTCAGAGAAACGCATGTGAGTTTCTTCTGTATTCTTGTAAGTAGCTTAAGGCACTTTCAAAGGAAAGTGATTTTCTCTGAAAGGACAGCATTTAGAAAGTGAAGCAACACTCCATTCACTTCGCACAGTGAATTGAAGTTTTGGAACAGACTGCTTCTCTTTAAGAGAAACGCATGTGAGTTTCCTCTGAATTCTTGTAAGTAGCATAAGCCACTTTCAAAGGAAAGTGATTTTCTCTGAAAGGACAGCATTTAGAAAGTGAAGCAACACTCCATTCACTTCCCACAGTTAATTGAAGTGTTGGAATAGACACCTTCTCTTTCAGAGAAACAGATGTGAGTTTCTTGTCAATGCTTATAAGTAGATTAAGGCAGTTTCAAAAGAGAGTGATTTTCTCTGATAGGAGAGCATTTAGAAAGTGAAGCAACACTCCATTCACTTCGCACAGTGAATTGAAGTGTTGGAACAGACTGCTTCTCTTTCCGAGAAACGCATGTGAGTTTCTGGTGAATGCTTGTAAGTAGCTTAAGGCACTTTCAAAGGAAAGTGATTTTCTCTGAAAGGAGAGCATTTAGAAAGTGAAGCAACACTCTATTCACTTCGCACAGTGAATTGAAGTGTTGGAACAGACTGCTTCTCTTTCAGAGAAAGGCATGTGAGTTTCTTCTGAATTCTTGTAAGTAGCTTAAGGCACTTTCAAAGGAAAGTGATTTTCTCTGAAAGGACAGCATTTAGAAAGTGAAGCAACAATCCATTCACTTCACACAGTGAATTGAAGTGTTGGAACAGACTGCTTCTGTTTCAGAGAAACTCATGTGAGTCTCTGTTGAATGCTTGTAAGTAGCTTAAGGCACTTGCAAAAGGAAAGTGATTTTCTCTGAAAGGACAGCATTTAGAAAGTGAAGCAACACTCTATTCACTTCGCACAGTGAATTGAAGTGTTGGAACAGACTGCTTCTCTTTCAGAGAAACGCATGTGAGTTTCTTCTGAATTCTAGTAAGTAGCTTACGGCACTGTCAAAGGAAAGTGATTTTCTCAGAAAGGACAGCATTTAGAAAGTGAAGCAACACTCTATTCACTTCACACAATGAATTGAAATGTTGGAAGAGACTGCTTCACTTTCAGAGAAATGCATGTGAGTTTCTGTTGAATGCTTGTAAGTAGCTTAAGGCCCTTTCAAAGGAAAGTGATTTTCTCTGAAAGGAGAGCATCTAGAAAGTGAAGCAACACTCCATTCACTTCCCACAATTAATTGATGTGTTGGAATAGACTCCTTCTCTTTCAGAGAAACAGATGTGAGTTTCTTGTGAATGCTTATAAGTAGATTAAGGCAGTTTCAAAAGAGAGTGATTTTCTCTGAAAGGAGAGCATTTAGAAAGTGAAGCAACACTCCATTCACTTCGCACAGTGAATTGAAGTGTTGGAACAGACTGCTTCTCTTTCAGAGAAATGCATGTGAGTCTCTGGTGAATGCTTGTAAGTAGCTTAAGGCACTTTCAAAGGAAAGTGATTTTCTCTGAAAGGACAGCATTTAGAAAGTGAAGCAACACTCTATTCACTTCGCACAGTGAATTGAAGTGTTGGAACAGACTGCTTCTCTTTCACAGAAACGCATGTGAGTTTCTTCTGTATTCTTGTAAGGAGCTTAAGGCACTTTCAAAGGAAAGTGATTTTCTCTGAAAGGACAGCATTTAGAAAGTGAAGCAACACTCCATTCACTTCGCACAGTGAATTGAAGTGTTGGAAAAGACTGCTTCTCTTTCAGAGAAACACATGTGAGTCTCTGTTGAATGCTTGTAAGTAGCTTAAGGCACTTTAAAAGGAAAGTGATTTTCTCTGAAAGGAGAGCATTTAGAAAGTGAAGCAACACTCCATTCACTTCGCACATGAATTGAAGTGTTGGAACAGACTGCTTCTCTTTAATAGAAACGCATGTCAGTTTCTTCTGAATTCTTGTAAGTAGCTTAAATCACTTTCAAAGGAAAGTGATTTTCTCTGAAAGGACAGCATTTAGAAAGTGAAGCAACACTCCATTCACTTCCCACATTTAATTGAAGTGTTGGAACAGACTGCTTCTCTTACGGAGAAACTCATGTGAGTCTCTGGTGAATGCTTGTAAGTAGCTTAAGGCACTTTCAAAGGAAAGTGATTTTCTCTGAAAGGACAGCATTTAGAATGTGAAGCAACACTCTATTCACTTCGCACAATGAATTGAAGTGTTGGAACAGACTGCTTCTCTTTCAGAGAAATGCATGTGAGTTTCTGTTGAATGCTTGTAAGTAGCTTAAGGCACTTTCAAAGGAAAGTGATTTTCTCTGAAAGGACAGCATTTAGAAAGTGAAGCAACACTCCATTCACTTCCCACATTTAATTGAAGTGTTGGAATAGACTCCTTCTCTTTCAGAGAAACAGATGTGAGTTTCTTGTCAATGCTTATAAGTAGATTAAGGCAGTTTCAAAAGAGAGTGATTTTCTCTGAAAGGAGAGCATTTAGAAAGTGAAGCAACACTCCATTCACTTCGCACAGTGAATTGAAGTGTTGGAACAGACTGCTTCTCTTTCAGAGAATCGCATGTGAGTTTCTGGTGAATGCTTGTAAGTAGCTTACGGCACTTTCAAACAAAGTGATTTTCTCTGAAAGGACAGCATTTAGAAAGTGAAGCAACAATCCATTCACTTCGCACAGTGAATTGAAGTGTTGGAACAGACTGCTTCTCTTTCAGAGAAATGCCTGTGAGTTTCTGGTGAATGCTTGTAAGTAGCTTAAGGCACTTTCAATGGAAAGTGATTTTCTCTGAAAGGACAGCATTTAGAAAGTGAAGCAACACTCCATTAACTTCGCACAGAGAATTGAAGTGTTGGAACAGACTGCTTCTCTTTCAGAGAAACGCATGTGAGTTTCTTCCTAATGCTTGCAAGTAGCTTAAGGCACTTTCAAAGGAAAGTGATTTTCTCTGAAAGGACAGCATTTAGAAAGTGAAGCAACAATCCATTCACTTCGCAGGGTGAATTGAAGTATTAGAACAGACTGCTTCTCTTTCAGAGAAACGCATGTGAGTTTCTGGTGAATGCTTGTAAGTGGCTTAAGGCACTTACAAAGGAAAGTGATTTTCACTGAAAGGACAGCATTTAGAAAGTGAAGCAACCCTCCATTCACTTCGCACAGTGAATTGAAGTGTTGGAACAGACTGCTTCTCTTTCAGAGAAATGCCTGTGAGTTTCTGGTGAATGCTTGTAAGTAGCTTAAGGCACTTTCAAAGGAAAGTGATTTTCTCTGAAAGGACAGCATTTAGAAAGTGAAGCAACACTCCATTAACTTCGCACAGTGAATTGAAGTGTTGGAACAGACTGCTTCTCTTTCAGAGAAACGCATGTGAGTTTCTTCCTAATGCTTGCAAGTAGCTTAAGGCACTTTCAAAGGAAAGTGATTTTCTCTGAAAGGACAGCATTTAGAAAGTGAAGCAACACTCCATTCACTTTGCACAGTGAATTCAAGTGTTGGAACAGACTTCTTCTCTTTCAGAGAAACGCATGTGAGTTTCTGGTGAATGCTTGTAAGTAGCTTAAGGCACTTTCAAAGGAAAGTGATTTTCTTTGAAAGGACAGCATTTAGAAAGTCAAGCAACACTCGATTCCCTTCATGCAGTGAATTGAAGTGTTGGAACAGAGTGCTACTCTTTCATAGAAACTCATTAGTGTTTCTTGTGAATGCTTGCAAGTTGCTTAAGGCACTTTCAAAGGAAAGTGATTTTCTCTGAAAGGACAGCATTTAGAAAGTGAAGCAACACTCCATTCACTTCGCACAGTGAATTGAAGTGTTGAAACAGACTGCTATTCTTTCAGAGAAACGCATGTGAGTTTTTTGTGAATGCTTGAAAGTAGTTTAAGGCACTTTCAAAGGAAAGTGATATTCTCTGAAAGGACAGAATTTAGAAAGCGAAGCAACACTCCATTCACTTCGCACAGTGAATTGAAGTGTTGGAACAGATTGCTTCTCTTTCAGAGAAATGCATGTGAGTTTCTGTTGAATGCTTGTAAATAGCTTAAGGCACTTTCAAAGGAAATTGATTTTCTCTGAAAGGACAGTATTTAGAAAGTGAAGCAACACTCCATTCACTTCGCACAGTGAATTGAAGTGTTGGAACAGACTGCTTGTCTTTCATAGAAACGCATTAGTGTTTCTTGTGAATGCTTGCAAGTAGTTTAAGGCACTTTCAAAGGAATATGATTTTCTCTGAAATGACAGAATTTAGAAAGTGAAGCAACACTCCATTCACTTCGCACAGTGAATTGAAGTGTTGGAACAGACTGCTTCTCTTTCAGAGAAACGCATGTGAGTTTCTGTTGAATTCTTGTAAGTAGCTTAAGGCACTTTCAAAGGAAAGTGATTTTCTCTGAAAGGACAGCATTTAGAAAGTGAAGCAACACTCCATTCACTTCGCACAGTGAATTGAAGTGTTGGAACAGACTGCTTCTCTTTCAGAGAAACGCATGTGAGTTTCTACCTAATGCTTGCAAGTAGCTTAAGGCACTTTCAAATGAAAGTGATTTTTACTGAAAGGACAGCATTTAGAAAGTGAAGCAACACTCCATTCACTTCGCAAAGTGAATTGAAGTGTTGGAACAGACTGCTTCTCTTTCAGAGAAACGCATGTGAGTTTCTGGTGAATGCTTGTAAGTAGCTTACGTCACTTTCAAACAAAGTGATTTTCTCTGAAAGGACAGCATTTAAAAAGTGAAGCAACAATCCATTCACTTCGCACAGTGAATTGAAGTGTTGGAACAGACTGCTTCTCTTTCAGAGAAATGCCTGTGAGTTTCTGGTGAATGCTTGTAAGTAGCTTAAGGCACTTTCAAAGGAAAGTGATTTTCTCTGAAAGGACAGCATTTAGAAAGTGAAGCAACACTCCATTAACTTCGCACAGTGAATTGAAGTGTTGGAACAGACTGCTTCTCTTTCAGAGAAACGCATGTGAGTTTCTTCCTAATGCTTGCAAGTAGCTTATGGCACTTTCAAAGGAAAGTGATTTTCTCTGAAAGGACAGCATTTAGAAAGTGAAGCAACAATCCATTCACTTCGCAGAGTGAATTGAAGTATTAGAACAGACTGCTTCTCTTTCAGAGAAACGCATGTGAGTTTCTGGTGAATGCTTTTAAGTAGCTTAAGGCACTTACAAAGGAAAGTGATTTTCACTGAAAGGACAGCATTTAGAAAGTGAAGCAACCCTCCATTCACTTCGCACAGTGAATTGAAGTGTTTGAACAGACTGCTTCTCTTTCAGAGAAACGCATGTGAGTTTCTTGTGAATGCTTGCAAGTTGCTTAAGGCACTTTCAAAGGAAAGTGATTTTCTCTGAAAGGACAGCATTTAGATACTGAAGCAACAATCCATTCACTTCGCACACTTAATTGAAGTGTTGGAACAGACTGCTTCTCTTTCAGAGAAACGCATTTGTGTTTTTTGTGAATGCTTGAAAGTAGTTTAAGGCACTTTCAAAGGAAAGTGATTTTCTCTGAAAGGACAGCATTTAGAAAGTGAAGCAAACTCCATTTACTTCGCACATTAAATTGAAGTGTTGGAACAGACTGCTTCTCTTTCAGAGAAATGCATGTGAGTTTCTGTTGAATGCTTGTAAGTAGCTTAAGGCACTTTCAAAGGAAAGTGATATTCTCTGAAAGGACAGAATTTAGAAAGCGAAGCAACACTCCATTCACTTCGCACAGTGAATTGAAGTGTTGGAACAGATTGCTTCTCTTTCAGAGAAATGCATGTGAGTTTCTGTTGAATGCTTGTAAGTAGCTTAAGGCACTTTCAAAGGAAATTGATTTTCTCTGAAAGGACAGTATTTAGAAAGTGAAGCAACACTCCATTCACTTCGCACAGCAAATTGAAGTGTTGGAACAGATTGCTTCTCTTTCAGAGAAATGCATGTGAGTTTCTGTTGAATGCTTGTAAGTAGCTTAAGGCACTTTCAAAGGAAATTGATTTTCTCTGAAAGGACAGCATTTAGAAAGTGAGGCAACACTCCATTCACTTCACACAGTGTATTGAAGTTTTGGAACAGACTGCTACTCTTTCAGAGAAACGCATGTGAGTTTCTTGCTAATGCTTGCAAGTAGCTTAAGTCATTTTCAAAGAAAGTGATTTTCTCTGAAAGGACAGCATATAGAAAGTGAAGCAACACTCCATTCACTTCGCACAGTGAATTGAAGTGTTGGAACAGACTGCTTCTTTTTCACAGAAATGCATGTGAGTTTCTTTGAATGCTTGTAAGTAGCTCAAGGCTCTTTCAAAGGAAAGTGATTTTTTCTGAAAGGACAGCATTTAGAAAGTAAAGTAACACTCCATTCCCTTCGTGCAATGAATTGAAGTGTTGGAACAGACTGCTTCTCTTTCATAGAAACGCATTAGTGTTTCTTGTGAATGCTTGCAAGTAGCTTAAGGCACTTTCAAAGGAACGTGATTTTCACTGAAAGGCCAGCATTTAGAAAGTGAAGCAACACTCCATTCACTTTGCACAGTGAATTGAAGTGTTGGAACAGACTGCTTCTCTTTCAGGGAAACGCATGTGAGTTTCTGGTGAATGCTTGTAACTAGCTTAAGGCACTTTCAAAGGAAAGTGATTTTCTCTGAAAGGACAGCATTTAGAAAGTCAAGCAACACTCCATTCCCTTCGTGCAGTGAATTGAAGTGTTGGAACAGAGGGCTACTCTTTCATAGAAACGCATTAGTGTTTCTTGTGAATGCTTGCAAGTTGCTTAAGGCACTTTCAAAGGAAAGTGATTTTCTCTGAAAGGACAGCATTTAGAAAGTGAAGCAACACTCCATTCACTTCGCACAGTGAATTGAAGTGTTGGAACAGACTGCTACTCTTACAGAGAAACACATGTGAGTTTTTTGTGAATGCTTGAAAGTAGTTTAAGGCACTTTCAAAGGAAAGTGATATTCTCTGAAAGGACAGAATTTAGAAAGCGAAGCAACACTCCATTCACTTCGCACAGTGAATTGAAGTGTTGGAACAGATTGCTTCTCTTTCAGAGAAATGCATGTGAGTTTCTGTTGAATGCTTGTAAGTAGCTTAAGGCACTTTCAAAGGAAATTGATTTTCTCTGAAAGGACAGTATTTAGAAAGTGAAGCAGCACTCCATTCACTTCGCACAGTGAATTGAAATGTTGGAACAGACTGCTTGTCTTTCATAGAAACCCATTAGTGTTTCTTGTGAATGCTTGCAAGTAGTTTAAGGCACTTTCAAAGGAAAATGATTTTCTCTGAAATGACAGAATTTAGAAAGTGAAGCAACACTCCGTTCACTTCGCACAGTGAATTGAAGTGTTGGAACAGACTGCTTCTCTTTCAGAGAAACGCATGTGAGTTTCTGTTGAATGCTTGTAAGTAGCTTAAGGCACTTTCAAAAAAAAGTGATTTTCTCTGAAAGGACAGCATTTAGAAAGTGAAGCAACACTCCATTCACTTCGCACAGTGAATTGAAGTGTTGGAACAGACTGCTTCTCTTTCAGAGAAACGCATGTGAGTTTCTTCCTAATGCTTGCAAGAAGCTTAAGGCACTTTCAAAGGAAAGTGATTTTCTCTGAAAGGACAGCATTTAGAAAGTGAAGCAACACTCCATTCACTTCGCACAGTGAATTGAAGTGTTGGAACAGACTGCTTCTCTTTCAGAGAAACGCATGTGAGTTTCTGGTGAATGCTTGTAAGTAGCTTAAGGCACTTTCAAAGGAAAGTGATTTTCTCTGAAAGGACAGCATTTTGAAAGTGAAGCAACCCTCCATTCACTTCGCACAGTGAATTGAAGTGTTGGAACAGACTGCTTCTCTTTCAGAGAAACGCATGTGAGTTTCTTGTGAATGCTTGCAAGTTGCTTAAGGCACTTTCAAAGGAAAGTGATTTTCTCTGAAAGGACAGCATTTAGATACTGAAGCAACAATCCATTCACTTCGCACACTTAATTGAAGTGTTGGAACAGACTGCTTCTCTTTCAGAGAAACGCATGTGAGTTTTTTGTGAATGCTTGAAAGTAGTTTAAGGCACTTTCAAAGGAAAGTGATTTTCTCTGAAAGGACAGAATTTAGAAAGTGAAGCAACACTCCATTCACTTTGCACAGTGAATTGAAGTGTTGGAACAGATTGCTTCTATTTCAGAGCAATGCATGTGAGTTTCTGTTGAATGCTTGTAAGTAGCTTAAGGCACTTTCAAAGGAAAGTGATTTTCTCTGAAAGGACAGCATTTAGAAAGTGAAGCAACACTCCATTTCCACGTGCAGTGAATTGAAGTGTTGGAACAGACTGCTTGTCTTTCATAGAAACGCACTAGTGTTTCTTGTTAATGCTTTCAAGTAACTTAAGGCACTTTCAAAGGAAAGTGATTTTCTATGAAAGGACAGAATATAGAAAGTGAAGCAACACTCCATTTAATTCGCACATTGAATTGAAGTGTTGGAACAGACTGCTTCTCTTTCAGAGAAATGCATGTGAGTTTCTGTTGAATGCTTGTAAGTAGCTTAAGGCACTTTCAAAGGAAAGTGATTTTCTCTGAAAGGACAGCATTTAGAACGTGAAGCAACACTCCATTCACTTCGCACAGTGAATTGAAGTGTTGGAACAGACTGCTTCTTTTTCAGAGAAATGCATGTGAGTTTCTTTGAATGCTTGTAAGTAGCTCAAGGCTCTTTCAAAGGAAAGTGATTTTTTCTGAAAGGACAGCATTTAGAAAGTAAAGTAACACTCCATTCCCTTCGTGCAATGAATTGAAATGTTGGAACAGACTGCTTCTCTTTCATAGAAACGCATTAGTGTTTCTTGTGAATGCTTGCAAGTAGCTTAAGGCACTTTCAAAGGAAAGTGATTTTCTCTGAAAGGACAGCATTTAGAAAGTGAAGCAACACTCCATTCACTTTGCACAGAGAATTGAAGTGTTGGAACAGATTGCTTCTCTTTCAGAGAAATGCATGTGAGTTTCTGTTGAATGCTTGTAAGTAGCTTAAGGCACATTCAGAGGAAAGGGATTTTCTCTGAAAGGACAGCATTTAGGAAGTGAAGCAACACTCCATTCACTTCGCACAGTGAATTGAAGTGTTGGAACAGAATGCTTCTCTTTCAGAGAAACGGATGTCAGTTTTTTATGAATGCTTGAAAGTAGTTTAAGGCACTTTCAAAGGAAAGTGATTTTCTCTGAAAGGACAGCATTTAGAAAGTGAAGCAACACTCCATTCACTTCGCACAGTGAATTGAAGTGTTGGAACAGTCTGCTTCTCTTTCAGAGAAACGCATGTGAGTTTCTTCCTAATGCTTGCAAGTACCTTAAGGCACTTTCAAAGGAAAGTGATTTTCTCTGAAAGGACAGCATTTAGAAAGTGAAGCAACACTCCATTCACTTCGCACAGTGAATTGAAGTGTTGGAACAGTCTGCTTCTCTTTCAGAGAAACGCATGTGAGTTTCTTCCTAATGCTTGCAAGTAGCTTAAGGCACTTTCAAAGGAAAGTGATTTTCTCTGAAAGGACAGCATTTAGAAAGTGAAGCAACACTCCATTCACTTCCCACAGTGAATTGAAGTGTTGGAACAGACTGCTTTTCTTTCAGAGAAACGCATGTGAGTTTCTTCCTAATGCTTGCAAGTAGCTTAAGGTACTATCAAAGGAAAGTGTTTTTCTCTGAAAGGACAGCATTTAGAAAGTGAAGCAACACTCCATTCACTTCGCACAGTGAATTGAAGTGTTGGAACAGACTGCTTCTCTTTCAGAGAAACGCATGTGAGTTTTTTATGATTGCTTGCAAGTAGCTTAAGGCACTTTCAAAGGAAAGTGATTTTTTTCTGAAAGGACAGCATTTAGAAAGTGAAGCAACACTCCATTCCCTTCGTGCAGTGAATTGAAGTGTTGGAACAGAGTGCTTCTCTTTCGAATAAACGCATTAGTGTTTCTTGTGAATGCTTGCAAGTTGCTTAAGGCACTTTCAAAGGAAAGTGATTTTCTCTGAAAGGACATAATTTAGAAAGTGAAGCAACACTCCATTCACTTCGCACAGTGAATTGAAGTGTTGGAACAGACTGCTTCTCTTTCAGAGAAATGCATGTGAGTTTCTGTTGAATGCTTGTAAGTAGCTTAAGGCACTTTCAAAGGAAAGTGATTTTCTCTGAAAGGACAGCATTTAGAAAGTGAAGCAACACTCCATTCACTTCGCACATTGAATTGAAGTGTTGGAACAGACTGCTTCTCTTTCAGAGAAACGCATGTGAGTTTCTGGTGAATGCTTGTAAGGAGCTTAAGGCACTTTCAAAGGAAAGTGATTTTCTCTGAAAGGACAGCATTTAGAAAGTGAGGCAACACTCCATTCACTTCACACAGTGAATTGAAGTGTTGGAACAGACTGCTTCTCTTTCAGAGAAACGCATGTGAGTTTCTTCCTAATGCTTGCAAGTAGCTTAAGGCACTTTCAAAGGAAAGTGATTTTCTCTGAACGGACAGCATTTAGAAAGTGAAGCAACACTCCATTCACTTCGCACAGTGAATTGAAGTGTTGGAACAGTCTGCTTCTCTTTCAGAGAAACGCATGTGAGTTTCTTCCTAATGCTTGCAAGTAGCTTAAGGCACTTTCAAAGGAAAGTGATTTTCTCTGAAAGGACAGCATTTAGAAAGTGAAGCAACACTCCATTCACTTCGCACAGTGAATTGAAGTGTTGGAACAGACTGCTTCTCTTTCAGAGAAACGCATGTGAGTTTCCGGTGAATGCTTGTAAGTAGCTTAAGGCACTTTCAAAGGAAAGTGATTTTCTCTGAAAGGACAGCATTTAGAAAGTGAAGCAATACTCCATTCACTTCGCACAGTGAATTGAAGTGTTGGAACAGACTGCTTCTCTTTCAGAGAAACGCATGTGAGTTTCTTCCTAATGCTTGCAAGTAGCTTAAGGCACTATCAAAGGAAAGTGATTTTCTCTGAAAGGACAGCATTTAGAAAGTGAAGCAACACTAAATACACTTCGCACAGTGAATTGAAGTGTTGGAACAGACTGCTTCTCTTTCAGAGAAACGCATGTGAGTTTTTTATGAATGCTTGAAAGTAGTTAAAGGCACTTTCAAAGGAAAGTGATTTTCTCTGAAAGGACAGCATTTAGAAAGTGAGGCAACACTCCATTCACTTCACACAGTGACTTGAAGTGTTGGAACAGACTGCTTCTCTTTCAGAGAAATGCATGTGAGTTTCTTCCTAATGCTTGCAAGTAGCTTAAGGCACTTTCAAAGGAAAGTGATTTTCTCTGAAAGGACAGCATTTAGAAAGTGAGGCAACACTCCATTCACTTCACACAGTGAATTGAAGTGTTGGAACAGACTGCTTCTCTTTCAGAGAAACGCATGTGAGTTTCTTCCTAATGCTTGCAAGTAGCTTAAGGCACTTTCAAAGGAAAGTGATTTTCTCTGAACGGACAGCATTTAGAAAGTGAAGCAACACTCCATTCACTTCGCACAGTGAATTGAAGTGTTGGAACAGTCTGCTTCTCTTTCAGAGAAACGCATGTGAGTTTCTTCCTAATGCTTGCAAGTAGCTTAAGGCACTTTCAAAGGAAAGTGATTTTCTCTGAAAGGACAGCATTTAGAAAGTGAAGCAACACTCCATTCACTTCGCACAGTGAATTGAAGTGTTGGAACAGACTGCTTCTCTTTCAGAGAAACGCATGTGAGTTTCCGGTGAATGCTTGTAAGTAGCTTAAGGCACTTTCAAAGGAAAGTGATTTTCTCTGACAGGACAGCATTTAGAAAGTGAAGCAATACTCCATTCACTTCGCACAGTGAATTGAAGTGTTGGAACAGACTGCTTCTCTTTCAGAGAAACGCATGTGAGTTTCTTCCTAATGCTTGCAAGTAGCTTAAGGCACTATCAAAGGAAAGTGATTTTCTCTGAAAGGACAGCATTTAGAAAGTGAAGCAACACTAAATACACTTCGCACAGTGAATTGAAGTGTTGGAACAGACTGCTTTTCTTTCAGAGAAACGCATGTGAGTTTTTTATGAATGCTTGAAAGTAGTTAAAGGCACTTTCAAAGGAAAGTGATTTTCTCTGAAAGGACAGCATTTAGAAAGTGAGGCAACACTCCATTCACTTCACACAGTGACTTGAAGTGTTGGAACAGACTGCTTCTCTTTCAGAGAAACGCATGTGAGTTTCTTCCTAATGCTTGCAAGTAGCTTAAGGCACTTTCAAAGGAAAGTGATTTTCTCTGAAAGGACAGCATTTAGAAAGTGAAGCAACACTCCATTCACTTCGCACAGTGAATTGAAGTGTTGGAACAGTCTGCTCCTCTTTCAGAGAAACGCATGTGAGTTTCGTCCTAATGCTTGCAAGTAGCTTAAGGCACTTTAAAAGGAAAGTGATTTTCTCTGAAAGGACAGCATTTAGAAAGTGAAGCAACACTCCATTCACTTCGCACATTGAATTGAAGTGTTGGAACAGACTGCTTCTCTTTCAGAGAAACGCATGTGAGTTTCCGTTGAATGCTTGTAAGTAGCTTAAGGCACTTTCAAAGGAAAGTGATTTTCTCTGAAAGGACAGCATTTAGAAAGTGAAGCAACACTCCATTCACTTCGCACAGTGAATTGAAGTGTTGGAACAGACTGCTTCTCTTTATGAGAAATGCATGTGAGTTTAAGTTGAATGCTTGTAAGTAGCTTAAGGCACTTTCAAAGGAAAGTGATTTTCTCTGAAAGGACAGCATTTAGAAAGTAAAGCAACACTCCATTCACTTCGCACAGTGAATTGAAGTATTGGAACAGACTGCTTCTCTTTCAGAGAAACGGATGTGCGTTTCTGGTGAATGCTTGTAAGTAGCTTAAGGCACTTTCAAAGGAAAGTGATTTTCTCTGAAAGGACAGCATTTAGAAAGTGAAGCAACACTCCATTCACTTCGCACAGTGAATTGAAGTGTTGGAACAGACTGCTTCTCTTTCATATAAACGCATTAGTGTTTCTTGTGAATGCTTGCAAGTTGCTTAAGGCACTTTCAAAGGAAAGTGATTTTCTCTGAAAGGACATAATTTAGAAAGTGAAGCAACACTCCATTCACTTCGCACAGTGAATTGAAGTGTTGGAACAGACTGCTTCTCTTTCAGAGAAATGTATGTGAGTGTCTGTTGAATGCTTGTAAGTAGCTTAAGGCACTTTCAAAGGAAAGTGATTTTCTCTGAAAGGACAGCATTTAGAAAGTGAAGCAACACTCCATTCACTTCGCACATTGAATTGAAGTGTTGGAACAGACTGCTTCTCTTTCAGAGAAACGCATGTGAGTTTCTGTTGAATGCTTGTAAGTAGCTTAAGGCACTTTGAAAGGAAAGTGATTTTGTCTGAAAGGACAGCATTTAGAAAGTGAGGCAACACTCCATTCACTTCGCACAGTGTATTGAAGTATTGGAACAGACTGCTTCTCTTTCAGAGAAACGCATGTGAGTTTCTTCCTAATGCTTGCAAGTAGCTTAAGGCACTTTCAAAGGAAAGTGATTTTCTCTGAAAGGACAGCATTTAGAAAGTGAAGCAACACTCCATTCACTTCGCACAGTGAATTGAAGTGTTGGAACAGTCTGCTTCTCTTTCAGAGAAACGCATGTGAGTTTCTTCCTAATGCTTGCAAGTAGCTTAAGGCACTTTCAAAGGAAAGTGATTTTCTCTGAAAGGACAGCATTTAGAAAGTGAAGCAACACTCCATTCACTTCGCACAGTGAATTGAAGTGTTGGAACAGACTGCTTTTCTTTCAGAGAAACGCATGTGAGTTTCTTCCTAATGCTTGCCAGTAGCTTAAGGCACTATCAAAGGAAAGTGATTTTCTCTGAAAGGACAGCATTTAGAAAGTGAAGCAACACTCCATTCACTTCGCACAGTGAATTGAAGTGTTGGAACCGACTGCTTCTCTTTCAGAGCAACGCATGTGAGTTTCTGGTGAATGCTTATAAGTAGCTTAAATCACTTTCAAAGGACAGTGGTTTTCTCTGAAAGGACAGCATTTAGAAAGTGAAGCAACACTCCATTCCCTTCGTGCAGTGAATTGAAGTGTTGGAACAGAGTGCTTCTCTTTCATATAAACGCATTAGTGTTTCTTGTGAATGCTTGCAAGTTGCTTAAGGCACTTTCAAAGGAAAGTGATTTTCTCTGAAAGGACATAATTTAGAAAGTGAAGCAACACTCCATTCACTTCGCACATTGAATTGAAGTGTTGGAACAGACTGCTTCTCTTTCAGAGAAACGCATGTGAGTTTCTGGTGAATGCTTGTAAGTAGCTTAAGGCACTTTCAAAGGAAAGTGATTTTCTCTGAAAGGACAGCATTTAGAAAGTGAGGCAACACTCCATTCACTTCACACAGTGAATTGAAGTGTTGGAACAGACTGCTTCTCTTTCAAAGAAACGCATGTGAGTTTCTGGTGAATGCTTGTAAGTAGCTTAAGGCACTTTCAAAGGAAAGTGATTTTCTCTGAAAGGACAGCATTTAGAAAGTGAAGTAACACTCCATTCACTTCGCACAGTGAATTGAAGTGTTGGAACAGTCTGCTTCTCTTTCAGAGAAACACATGTGAGTTTCTTCCTAATGCTTGCAAGTAGCTTAAGGCACTTTCAAAGGAAAGTGATTTTCTCTGAAAGGACAGCATTTAGAAAGTGAAGCAACACTCCATTCACTTCGCACAGTGAATTGAAGTGTTGGAACAGACTGCTTCTCTTTCAGAGAAACGCATGTGAGTTTCCGGTGAATGCTTGTAAGTAGCTTAAGGCACTTTGAAAGGAAAGTGATTTTCTCTGAAAGGACAGCATTTAGAAAGTGAAACAACACTCCATTCACTTCGCACAGTGAATTGAAGTGTTGGAACAGACTGCTTCTCTTTCAGAGAAACGTATGTGAGTTTCTTGTGAATGCTTGCAAGTTGCTTAAGGCACTTTCAAAGGAAAGTGATTTTCTCTGAAAGGACAGCATTTAGAAAGTGAAGCAACACTCCGTTCACTTCGCACAGTGAATTGAAGTGTTGGAACAGACTGCTTCTCTTTCAGAGAAACGCATGTGAGTTTCTGGTGAATGCTTGCAAGTTGCTTAAGGCACTTTCAAAGGAAAGTGATTTTCTCTGAAAGGACAGCATTTAGAAAGTGAGGCAACACTCCATTCACTTCACACAGTGAATTGAAGTGTTGGAACAGTCTGCTTCTCTTTCAGAGAAACGCATGTGAGTTTCTTCCTAATGCTTGCAAGTAGCTTAAGGCACTTTCAAAGGAAAGTGATTTTCTCTGAAAGGACAGCATTTAGAAAGTGAAGCAACACTCCATTCCCTTCGAGCAGTGAATTGAAGTGTTGGAACAGACTGCTTCTCTTTCATATAAACGCATTAATGTTTCTTGTGAATGCTTGCAAGTTGCTTAAGGCACTTTCAAAGAAAAGTGATTTTCTCTGAAAGGACATACTTTAGAAAGTGAAGCAACACTCCATTCACTTCGCACAGTGAATTGAAGTGTTGGAACAGACTGCTTCTCTTTCAGAGAAATGCATGTGAGTTTCTGTTGAACGCTTGTAAGTAGCTTAAGGCACTTTCAAAGGAAAGTGATTTTCTCTGAAAGGACAGCATTTAGAAAGTGCAGCAACACTCCATTCACTTCGCACATTGAATTGAAGTGTTGGAACAGCCTGCTTCTCTTTCAGAGAAACGCATGTGAGTTTCTGGTGAATGCTTGTAAGTAGCTTAAGGCACTTTTAAAGGAAAGTGATTTTCTCTGAAAGGACAGCATTTAGAAAGTGAGGCAACACTCCATTCACTTCACACAGTGAATTGAAGTGTTGGAACAGACTGCTTCTCTTTCAGAGAAACGCATGTGAGTTTCTTCCTAATGCTTGCAAGTAGCTTAAGGCACTTTCAAAGGAAAGTGATTTTCTCTGAAAGGACAGCATTTAGAAAGTGAAGCAACACTCCATTCACTTCGCACATTGAATTGAAGTGTTGGAACAGACTGCTTCTCTTTCAGAGAAACG
This sequence comes from Myodes glareolus, assembly GCF_982192425.1. Taxonomy (NCBI): domain Eukaryota; kingdom Metazoa; phylum Chordata; class Mammalia; order Rodentia; family Cricetidae; genus Myodes; species Myodes glareolus. Next base: position 294,192 of record NC_142046.1, read on the forward strand.
CATGTGAGTTTCTGTTGAATGCTTGTAAGTAGCTTAAGGCACTTTGAAAGGAAAGTGATTTTCTCTGAAAGGACAGCATTTAGAAAGTGAGGCAACACTCCATTCACTTCGCACAGTGAATTGAAGTATTGGAACAGACTGCTTCTCTTTCAGAGAAACGCATGTGAGTTTCTTCCTAATGCTTGCAAGTAGCTTAAGGCACTTTCAAAGGAAAGTGATTTTCTCTGAAAGGACAGCATTTAGAAAGTGAAGCAACACTCCATTCACTTCGCACAGTGAATTGAAGTGTTGGAACTGTCTGCTTCTCTTTCAGAGAAACGCATGTGAGTTTCTTCCTAATGCTTGCAAGTAGCTTAAGGCACTTTCAAAGGAAAGTGATTTTCTCTGAAAGGACAGCATTTAGAAAGTGAAGCAACACTCCATTCACTTCGCACAGTGAATTGAAGTGTTGGAACAGACTGCTTTTCTTTCAGAGAAACGCATGTGAGTTTCTTCCTAATGCTTGCAAGTAGCTTAAGGCACTATCAAAGGAAAGTGATTTTCTCTGAAAGGACAGCATTTAGAAAGTGAAGCAACACTCCATTCACTTCGCACAGTGAATTGAAGTGTTGGAACCGACTGCTTCTCTTTCAGAGCAACGCATGTGAGTTTCTGGTGAATGCTTATAAGTAGCTTAAATCACTTTCAAAGGACAGTGATTTTCTCTGAAAGGACAGCATTTAGAAAGTGAAGCAACACTCCATTCCCTTCGTGCAGTGAATTGAAGTGTTGGAACAGAGTGCTTCTCTTTCGTATAAACGCATTATTGTTTCTTGTGAATGCTTGCAAGTTGCTTAAGGCACTTTCAAAGGAAAGTGATTTTCTCTGAAAGGACATAATTTAGAAAGTGAAGCAACACTCCATTCACTTCGCACATTGAATTGAAGTGTTGGAACAGACTGCTTCTCTTTCAGAGAAATGCATGTGAGTTTCTGTTGAATGCTTGTAAGTAGCTTAAGGCACTTTCAAAGGAAAGTGATTTTCTCTGAAAGGACAGCATTTAGAAAGTGAAGCAACACTCCATTCACTTCGCACATTGAATTGAAGTGTTGGAACAGACTGCTTCTCTTTCAGAGAAACGCATGTGAGTTTCTGGTGAATGCTTGTAAGTAGCTTAAGGCACTTTCAAAGGAAAGTGATTTTCTCTGAAAGGACAGCATTTAGAAAGTGAGGCAACACTCCATTCACTTCACACAGTGAATTGAAGTGTTGGAACAGACTGCTTCTCTTTCAAAGAAACGCATGTGAGTTTCTGGTGAATGCTTGTAAGTAGCTTAAGGCACTTTCAAAGGAAAGTGATTTTCTCTGAAAGGACAGCATTTAGAAAGTGAAGTAACACTCCATTCACTTCGCACAGTGAATTGAAGTGTTGGAACAGTCTGCTTCTCTTTCAGAGAAACGCATGTGAGTTTCTTCCTAATGCTTGCAAGTAGCTTAAGGCACTTTCAAAGGAAAGTGATTTTCTCTGAAAGGACAGCATTTAGAAAGTGAAGCAACACTCCATTCACTTCGCACAGTGAATTGAAGTGTTGGAACAGACTGCTTCTCTTTCAGAGAAACGCATGTGAGTTTCCGGTGAATGCTTGTAAGTAGCTTAAGGCACTTTCAAAGGAAAGTGATTTTCTCTGAAAGGACAGCATTTAGAAAGTGAAACAACACTCCATTCACTTCGCACAGTGAATTGAAGTGTTGGAACAGACTGCTTCTCTTTCAGAGAAATGCATGTGAGTTTAAGTTGAATGCTTGTAAGTAGCTTAAGGCACTTTCAAAGGAAAGTGATTTTCTCTGAAAGGACAGCATTTAGAAAGTGAAGCAACACTCCATTCACTTCGCACAGTGAATTGAAGTGTTGGAACAGACTGCTTCTCTTTCAGAGAAACGTATGTGAGTTTCTTGTGAATGCTTGCAAGTTGCTTAAGGCACTTTCAAAGGAAAGTGATTTTCTCTGAAAGGACAGCATTTAGAAAGTGAAGCAACACTCCGTTCACTTCGCACAGTGAATTGAAGTGTTGGAACAGACTGCTTCTCTTTCAGAGAAACGCATGTGAGTTTCTGGTGAATGCTTGCAAGTTGCTTAAGGCACTTTCAAAGGAAAGTGATTTTCTCTGAAAGGACAGCATTTAGAAAGTGAGGCAACACTCCATTCACTTCGCACAGTGAATTGAAGTGTTGGAACAGTCTGCTTCTCTTTCAGAGAAACGCATGTGAGTTTCTTCCTAATGCTTGCAAGTAGCTTAAGGCACTTTCAAAGGAAAGTGATTTTCTCTGAAAGGACAGCATTTAGAAAGTGAAGCAACACTCCATTCCCTTCGAGCAGTGAATTGAAGTGTTGGAACAGACTGCTTCTCTTTCATATAAACGCATTAATGTTTCTTGTGAATGCTTGCAAGTTGCTTAAGGCACTTTCAAAGGAAAGTGATTTTCTCTGAAAGGACATACTTTAGAAAGTGAAGCAACACTCCATTCACTTCGCACAGTGAATTGAAGTGTTGGAACAGACTGCTTCTCTTTCAGAGAAATGCATGTGAGTTTCTGTTGAACGCTTGTAAGTAGCTTAAGGCACTTTCAAAGGAAAGTGATTTTCTCTGAAAGGACAGCATTTAGAAAGTGCAGCAACACTCCATTCACTTCGCACATTGAATTGAAGTGTTGGAACAGCCTGCTTCTCTTTCAGAGAAACGCATGTGAGTTTCTGGTGAATGCTTGTAAGTAGCTTAAGGCACTTTTAAAGGAAAGTGATTTTCTCTGAAAGGACAGCATTTAGAAAGTGAGGCAACACTCCATTCACTTCACACAGTGAATTGAAGTGTTGGAACAGACTGCTTCTCTTTCAGAGAAACGCATGTGAGTTTCTTCCTAATGCTTGCAAGTAGCTTAAGGCACTTTCAAAGGAAAGTGATTTTCTCTGAAAGGACAGCATTTAGAAAGTGAAGCAACACTCCATTCACTTCGCACAGTGAATTGAAATGTTGGAACAGTCTGCTTCTCTTTCAGAGAAACGCATGTGAGTTTCTTCCTAATGCTTGCAAGTAGCTTAAGGCACTTTCAAAGGAAAGTGATTTTCTCTGAAAGGACAGCATTTAGAAAGTGAAGCAACACTCCATTCACTTCGCACAGTGAATTGAAGTGTTGGAACAGACTGCTTCTCTTTCAGAGAAACGCATGTGAGTTTCTAGTGAATGCTTGTAAGTAGCTTAAGGCACTTTCAAAGGAAAGTGATTTTCTCTGAAAGGACAGCATTTAGAAAGTGAAGCAACACTCCATTCACTTCGCACAGTGAATTGAAGTGTTGGAACAGACTGCTTCTCTTTCAGAGAAATGCATGTGAGTTTAAGTTGAATGCTTGTAAGTAGCTTAAGGCACTTTCAAAGGAAAGTGATTTTCCCTGAAAGGACAGCATTTAGAAAGTGAAGCAGCACTCCATTCACTTCGCAGAGTGAATTGAAGTATTGGAACAGACTGCTTCTCTTTCAGAGAAACGCATGTGAGTTTCTGGTGAATGCCTGTAAGTAGCATAAGGCACTTTCAAAGGAAAGTGATTTTCTCTGAAAGGACAGCATTTAGAAAGTGAAGCAACACTCTATTCACTTCGCACAGTGAATTGAAGTGTTGGAACAGACTGCTTCTCTTTCAGAGAAAGGCATGTGAGTTTCTTCCTAATGCTTGCAAGTCGCTTAAGGCACTTTCAAAGGAAAGTGATTTTCTCTGAAAGGACAGCATTTAGAAAGTGAAGCAACACTCCATTCACTTCGCACAGTGAATTGAAGTGTTGGAACAGACTGCTTCTCTTTAAGAGAAACGCATGTGAGTTTTTTGTGAATGCTTAAAAGTAGTTTAAGGCACTTTCAAAGGAAAGTGATTTTCTCTGAAAGGACAGAATTTAGAAAGTGATGCAACACTCCATTCACTTCGCACAGTGAATTGAAGTGTTGGAACAGACTGCTTCTCTTTCAGAGAAACGCATGTGAGTTTCTTCCTAATGCTTGTAAGTAGCTTAAGGCACTTTCAAAGGAAAGTGATTTTCTCTGAAAGGACAGCATTTAGAAAGTGAAGCAACACTCCATTCACTTTGTACAGTGAATTGTAGTGTTGGAACAGACTGCTTCTCTTTCAGAGAAATGCATGTGAGTTTCTGTTGAATGCTTGTAAGTAGCTTAAGGCTCTTTCAAAGGAAAGTGATTTTCTCTGAAAGGACAGCATTTAGAAAGTAAAGCAACACTCCATTCCCTTCGCACAATAAATTGAAGTGTTGGAAGAGACTGCTTCTCTTTCATAGAAACGCATTAGTGTGTCTTGTGAATGCTTGCAAGTAGCTTAAGGCACATTCAAAGGAAAGTGATTTTCTCTGAAAGGACAGCATTTAGAAAGTGAAGCAACACTCCATTCACTTCGCACAGAGAATTGAAGTGTTGGAACAGATTACTTCTCTTTCAGAGAAATGCACGTGAGTTTCTGTTGAATGCTTGTAAGTAGCTTAAGGCACATTCAAAGGAAAGGGATTTTCTCTGAAAGGACAGCATTTAGAAAGTGAAGCAACACTCTATTCACTTCGCACTGTGACTTGAAGTGTTGGAACAGACTGCTTCTCTTTCAGAGAAACGCATGTGAGTTTTTTGTGAATGCTTGAAAGTAGTTTAAGGCACTTTCAAAGGAAAGTGTTTTTCTCTGAAAATACAGAATTTAGAAAGTGAAGCAACACTCCATTCACTTCGCACAGTGAATTGAAGTGTTGGAACAGACTGCTTCTCTTTCAGAGAAACGCATGTGAGTTTCTTCCTAATGCTCGCAAGTAGCTTAAGGCACTTCCAAAGGAAAGTGTCTTTCTCTGATTGGACAGCATTTAGAAAGTGAAGCAACACTCCATTCACTTCGCACAGTGAATTGAAGTGTTGGAACAGACTGCTTCTCTTTCAGAGAAACGCATGTGAGTTTCTGGTGAATGCTTGTAAGTAGCTTAAGGCACTTTCAAAGGAAAGTGATTTTCTCTGAAAGAAGAGCATTTAGAAAGTGAAGCAACACTCCATTCCCTTCGTGCAGTGAATTGAAGTGTTGGAACAGAGTGCTTCTCATTCATAGAAACGCATTAGTGTTTCTTGTGAATGCTTGCAAGTTGCTTAAGGCACTTTCAAAGGAAAGTGATTTTCTCTGAAAGGACAGCATTTAGAAAGTGAAGCAACACTCCATTCACTTTGTACAGTGAATTGAAGTGTTGGAACAGACTGCTTCTCTTTCAGAGAAATGCATGTGAGTTTCTGTTGAATGCTTGTAAGTAGCTTAAGGCTCTTTCAAAGGAAAGTGATTTTCTCTCAAAGGACAGCATTTAGAAAGTAAAGCAACACTCCATTCCCTTCGCACAATAAATTGAAGTGTTGGAACAGACTGCTTCTCTTTCATAGAAACGCAATAGTGTTTCTTGTGAATGCTTGCAAGTAGCTTAAGGCACATTCAAAGGAAAGTGATTTTCTCTGAAAGGACAGCATTTAGAAAGTGAAGCAACACTCCATTCACTTCGCACAGAGAATTGAAGTGTTGGAACAGATTACTTCTCTTTCAGAGAAATGCATGTGAGTTTCTGTTGAATGCTTGTAAGTATCTTAAGGCACATTCAAAGGAAAATGATTTTCTCTGAAAGGACAGCATTTAGAAAGTGAAGCAACACTCCATTCACTTCGCACAGTGAATTGAAGTGTTGGAACAGACTGCTTCTCTTTCAGAGAAACGCATGTGAGTTTCCGGTGAATGCTTGTAAGTAGCTTAAGGCACTTTCAAAGGAAAGTGATTTTCTCTGAAAGGACAGCATTTAGAAAGTGAAACAACACTCCATTCACTTCGCACAGTGAATTGAAGTGTTGGAACAGACTGCTTCTCTTTCAGAGAAATGCATGTGAGTTTAAGTTGAATGCTTGTAAGTAGCTTAAGGCACTTTCAAAGGAAAGTGATTTTCTCTGAAAGGACAGCATTTAGAAAGTGAAGCAACACTCCATTCACTTCGCACAGTGAATTGAAGTGTTGGAACAGACTGCTTCTCGTTCAGAGATACGCATGTGAGTTTCTTCCTGATGCTTGCAAGTTGCTTAAGGCACTTTCAAAGGAAAGTGATTTTCTCAGAAAGGACAGCATTTAGAAAGTGAAGCAACACTCCATTCACTTCGCACAGTGAACTGAAGTGTTGGAAAAGACTGTTTCTCTTTCAGAGAAACGCATGTGAGTTTCTAGTGAATGCTTGTAAGTAGCTTAAGGCACTTTCAAAGGAAAGTGATTTTCTCTGAAAGGACAGCATTTAGAAAGTGAAGCAACACTCCATTCACTTCGCAGAGTGAATTGAAGTATTGGAACAGACTGCTTCTCTTTCAGAGAAACACATGTGAGTTTCTGGTGAATGCTTGTAAGTAGCTTAAGGCACTATCAAAGGAAAGTGATTTTCTCTGAAAGGACAGCATTTAGAAAGTGAAGCAACACTCCATTCACTTTGCACAGTGAATTGAAGTGTTGGAACAGACTGCTTCTCTTTCAGAGAAACGCATGTGAGTTTCTTTTGAATGCTTGCAAGTTGCTTAAGGCACATTCAAAGGAAAGTGATTTTCTCTGAAAGGACAGCATTTAGAAAGTGAAGCAACACTCCATTCACTTCGCACAGTGAATTGAAGTGTTCGAACAGACTGCTTCTCTTTAAGAGAAACGCATGTGAGTTTTTTGTGAATGCTTGAAAGTAGTTTAAGGCACTTTAAAAGGAAAGTGATTTTGTCTGAAAGGACAGCATTTAGAAAGTGAAGCAACACTCCATTCACTTCGCACGGTGAATTGAAGTGTTGGACCAGACTGCTTCTCTTTCAGAGAAACGCATGTGAGTTTCTGGTGAATGCTTGTAAGTAGCTTAAGGCACATTCAAAGGAAAATGATTTTCTCTGAAAGGACAGCATTTAGAAAGTGAAGCAACACTCCATTCACTTCGCACAGTGAATTGAAGTGTTGGAACAGACTGCTTCTCTTTCAGAGAAACGCATGTGAGTTTTTTGTGAATGCTTGAAAGTAGTTTAAGGCACTTTCAATGGAAAGTGATTTTCTCTGAAAGGACAGCATTTACAAAGTGAAGCAACACTCCATTCACTTCGCACAGTGAATTGAAGTGTTGGAACAGACTGCTTCTCTTTCAGAGAAACGCATGTGAGTTTCTTCCTGATGCTTGCAAGTAGCTTAAGGCACTTTCAAAGGAAAGTGATTTTCTCTGAAAGGACAGCATTTAGAAAGTGAAGCAACACTAAATTCACTTCGCACAGTGAATTGAAGTGTTGGAACAGACTGCTTCTCTTTCAGAGAAATGCATGTGAGTTTAAGTTGAATGCTTGTAAGTAGCTTAAGGCACTTTCAAAGGAAAGTGATTTTCTCTGAAAGGACAGCATTTAGAAAGTGAAGCAACACTCCATTCACTTCGCACAGTGAATTGAAGTGTTGGAACAGACTGCTTCTCGTTCAGAGATACGCATGTGAGTTTCTTCCTGATGCTTGCAAGTTGCTTAAGGCACTTTCAAAGGAAAGTGATTTTCTCAGAAAGGACAGCATTTAGAAAGTGAAGCAACACTCCATTCACTTCGCACGTGAACTGAAGTGTTGGAAAAGACTGTTTCTCTTTCAGAGAAACGCATGTGAGTTTCTAGTGAATGCTTGTAAGTAGCTTAAGGCACTTTCAAAGGAAAGTGATTTTCTCTGAAAGGACAGCATTTAGAAAGTGAAGCAACACTCCATTCACTTCGCACAGTGAATTGAAGTGTTGGAACAGACTGCTTCTCTTTCAGAGAAATGCATGTGAGTTTCTGTTGAATGCTTGTAAGTAGCTTAAGGCACTTTCAAAGGAAAGTGATTTTCTCTGAAAGGACAGCATTTAGAAAGTGAAGCAACACTCCATTCACTTCGCAGAGTGAATTGAAGTATTGGAACAGACTGCTTCTCTTTCAGAGAAACGCATGTGAGTTTCTGGTGAATGCTTGTAAGTAGCTTAAGGCACATTCAAAGGAAAATGATTTTCTCTGAAAGGACAGCATTTAGAAAGTGAAGCAACACTCCATTCACTTCGCACAGTGAATTGAAGTGTTGGAACAGACTGCTTCTCTTTCAGAGAAACGCATGTGAGTTTTTTGTGAATGCTTGAAAGTAGTTTAAGGCACTTTCAATGGAAAGTGATTTTCTCTGAAAGGACAGCATTTAGAAAGTGAAGCAACACTCCATTCACTTCGCACAGTGAATTGAAGTGTTGGAACAGACTGCTTCTCTTTCAGAGAAACGCATGTGAGTTTCTTCCTGATGCTTGCAAGTAGCTTAAGGCACTTTCAAAGGAAAGTGATTTTCTCTGAAAGGACAGCATTTAGAAAGTGAAGCAACACTAAATTCACTTCGCACAGTGAATTGAAGTGTTGGAACAGACTGCTTCTCTTTCAGAGAAACGCATGTGAGTTTTTTATGAATGCTTGAAAGTAGTTAAAGGCACTTACAAAGGAAAGTGATTTTCTCTGAAAGGACAGCATTTAGAAAGTGAGGCAACACTCCATTCACTTCACACAGTGACTTGAAGTGTTGGAACAGACTGCTTCTCTTTCAGAGAAACGCATGTGAGTTTCTTCCTAATGCTTGCAAGTAGCTTAAGGCACTTTCAAAGGAAAGTGATTTTCTCTGAAAGGACAGCATTTAGAAAGTGAAGCAACACTCCATTCACTTCGCACAGTGAATTGAAGTGTTGGAACAGTCTGCTCCTCTTTCAGAGAAACGCATGTGAGTTTCTTCCTAATGCTTGCAAGTAGCTTAAGGCACTTTCAAAGGAAAGTGATTTTCTCTGAAAGGACAGCATTTAGAAAGTGAAGCAACACTCCATTCACTTCGCACAGTGAATTGAAGTGTTGGAACAGACTGCTTCTCTTTCAGAGAAACGCATGTGAGTTTCCGGTGAATGCTTGTAAGTAGCTCAAGGCACTTTCAAAGGAAAGTGATTTTCTCTGAAAGGACAGCATTTAGAAAGTGAAGCAACACTCCATTCACTTCGCACAGTGAATTGAAGTGTTGGATCAGACTGCTTCTCTTTCAGAGAAATGCATGTGAGTTTAAGTTGAATGCTTGTAAGTAGCTCAAGGCACTTTCAAAGGAAAGTGATTTTCTCTGAAAGGACAGCATTTAGAAAGTGAAGCAACACTCCATTCACTTCGCACAGTGAATTGAAGTATTGGAACAGACTGCTTCTCTTTCAGAGAAACGGATGTGAGTTTCTGGTGAATGCTTGTAAGTAGCTTAAGGCACTTTCAAAGGAAAGTGATTTTCTCTGAAAGGACAGCATTTAGAAAGTGAAGCAACACTCCATTCACTTCGCACAGTGAATTGAAGTGTTGGAACAGACTGCTTCTCTTTCATATAAACGCATTAGTGTTTCTTGTGAATGCTTGCAAGTTGCTTAAGGCACTTTCAAAGGAAAGTGATTTTCTCTGAAAGGAAATAATTTAGAAAGTGAAGCAACACTCCATTCACTTCGCACAGTGAATTGAAGTGTTGGAACAGACTGCTTCTCTTTCAGAGAAATGCATGTGAGTGTCTTTTGAATGCTTGTAAGTAGCTTAAGGCACTTTCAAAGGAAAGTGATTTTCTCTGAAAGGACAGCATTTAGAAAGTGAAGCAACACTCCATTCACTTCGCACATTGAATTGAAGTGTTAGAACAGACTGCTTCTCTTTCACAGAAACTCATGTGAGTTTCTGTTGAATGCTTGTAAGTAGCTTAAGGCACTTTGAAAGGAAAGTGATTTTCTCTGAAAGGACAGCATTTAGAAAGTGAGGCAACACTCCATTCACTTCACACAGTGAATTGAAGTGTTGGAACAGACTTCTTCTCTTTCAGAGAAATGCATGTGAGTTTCTGTTGAATGCTTGTAAGTAGCTTAAGGCACTTTCAAAGGAAAGTGATTTTCTCTGAAAGGACAGCATTTAGAAAGTGAAGCAACACTCCATTCACTTCACACATTGAATTGAAGTGTTGGAACAGACTGCTTCTCTTTCAGAGAAACGCATGTGAGTTTCTGGTGAATGCTTGTAAGTAGCTTAAGGCACTTTCAAAGGAAAGTGATTTTCTCTGAAAGGACAGCATTTAGAAAGTGAGGCAACACTCCATTCACTTCACACAGTGAATTGAAGTGTTGGAACAGACTGCTTCTCTTTCAGAGAAACGCATGTGAGTTTCTTCCTAATGCTTGCAAGTAGCTTAAGGCACTTTCAAAGGAAAGTGATTTTCTCTGAAAGGACAGCATTTAGAAAGTGAAGTAACACTCCATTCACTTCGCACAGTGAATTGAAGTGTTGGAACAGTCTGCTTCTCTTTCAGAGAAACGCATGTGAGTTTCTTCCTAATGCTTGCAAGTAGCTTAAGGCACTTTCAAAGGAAAGTGATTTTCTCTGAAAGGACAGCATTTAGAAAGTGAAGCAACACTCCATTCACTTCGCACAGTGAATTGAAGTGTTGGAACAGACTGCTTCTCTTTCAGAGAAACGCATGTGAGTTTCCGGTGAATGCTTGTAAGTAGCTTAAGGCACTTTCAAAGGAAAGTGATTTTCTCTGAAAGGACAGTGTTTAGAAAGTGAGGCAACACTCCATTCACTTCGCACAGTGAATTGAAGTGTTGGAACCGACTGCTTCTCTTTCAGAGAAACGCATGTGAGTTTCTTCCTAATGCTTGCAAGTAGCTTAAGGCACTTTCAAAGGAAAGTGATTTTCTCTGAAAGGACAGCATTTAGAAAGTGAAGCAACACTCCATTCACTTCGCACAGTGAATTGAAGTGTTGGAACAGACTGCTTCTCTTTCAGAGAAACGCATGTGAGTTTCTGGTGAATGCTTGTAAGTAGCTTAAGGCACTTTCAAAGGAAAGTGATTTTCTCTGAAAGGACAGCATTTAGAAAGTGAAGCAACACTCCATTCACTTCGCACAGTGAATTGAAGTGTTGGAACAGACTGCTTCTCTTTCAGAGAAACGCATGTGAGTTTCTTCCTAATGCTTGCAAGTCGCTTAAGGCACTTTCAAAGGAAAGTGATTTTCTCTGAAAGGACAGCATTTAAAAAGTGAAGCAACACTCCATTCACTTCGCACAGTGAATTGAAGTGTTGGAACAGACTGCTTCTCTTTAAGAGAAACGCATGTGAGTTTTTTGTGAATGCTTGAAAGTAGTTTAAGGCACTTTCAAAGGAAAGTGATTTTCTCTGAAAGGACAGAATTTAGAAAGTGATGCAACACTCCATTCACTTCGCACAGTGAATTGAAGTGTTGGAACAGACTGCTTCTCTTTCAGAGAAACGCATGTGAGTTTCTTCCTAATGCTTGTAAGTAGCTTAAGGCACTTTCAAAGGAAAGTGATTTTCTCTGAAAGGACAGCATTTAGAAAGTGAAGCAACACTCCATTCACTTTGTACAGTGAATTGAAGTGTTGGAACAGACTGCTTCTCTTTCAGAGAAATGCATGAGAGTTTCTGTTGAATGCTTGTAAGTAGCTTAAGGCTCTTTCAAAGGAAAGTGATTTTCTCTGAAAGGACAGCATTTAGAAAGTAAAGCAACACTCCATTCCCTTCGCACAATAAATTGAAGTGTTGGAACAGACTGCTTCTCTTTCAGAGAAATGCATGTGAGTGTCTTTTGAATGCTTGTAAGTAGCTTAAGGCACTTTCAAAGGAAAGTGATTTTCTCTGAAAGGACAGCATTTAGAAAGTGAAGCAACACTCCATTCACTTCGCACATTGAATTGAAGTGTTGGAACAGACTGCTTCTCTTTCACAGAAACTCATGTGAGTTTCTGTTGAATGCTTGTAAGTAGCTTAAGGCACTTTGAAAGGAAAGTGATTTTCTCTGAAAGGACAGCATTTAGAAAGTGAGGCAACACTCCATTCACTTCACACAGTGAATTGAAGTGTTGGAACAGACTTCTTCTCTTTCAGAGAAATGCATGTGAGTTTCTGTTGAATGCTTGTAAGTAGCTTAAGGCACTTTCAAAGGAAAGTGATTTTCTCTGAAAGGACAGCATTTAGAAAGTGAAGCAACACTCCATTCACTTCACACATTGAATTGAAGTGTTGGAACAGACTGCTTCTCTTTCAGAGAAACGCATGTGAGTTTCTGGTGAATGCTTGTAAGTAGCTTAAGGCACTTTCAAAGGAAAGTGATTTTCTCTGAAAGGACAGCATTGAGAAAGTGAGGCAACACTCCATTCACTTCACACAGTGAATTGAAGTGTTGGAACAGACTGCTTCTCTTTCAGAGAAACGCATGTGAGTTTCTTCCTAATGCTTGCAAGTAGCTTAAGGCACTTTCAAAGGAAAGTGATTTTCTCTGAAAGGACAGCATTTAGAAAGTGAAGTAACACTCCATTCACTTCGCACAGTGAATTGAAGTGTTGGAACAGTCTGCTTCTCTTTCAGAGAAACGCATGTGAGTTTCTTCCTAATGCTTGCAAGTAGCTTAAGGCACTTTCAAAGGAAAGTGATTTTCTCTGAAAGGACAGCATTTAGAAAGTGAAGCAACACTCCATTCACTTCGCACAGTGAATTGAAGTGTTGGAACAGAGTGCTTCTCTTTCAGAGAAACGCATGTGAGTTTCCGGTGAATGCTTGTAAGTAGCTTAAGGCACTTTCAAAGGAAAGTGATTTTCTCTGAAAGGACAGCATTTAGAAAGTGAAGCAACACTCCATTCACTTCGCACAGTGAATTGAAGTTTTGGAACAGACTGATTCTCTTTCAGAGAAATGCATGTGAGTTTAAGTTGAATGCTTGTAAGTAGCTTAAGGCACTTTTAAAGGAAAGTGATTTTCTCTGAAAGGACAGAATTTAGAAAGTGAAGCAACACTCCATTTACTTCGCACAGTGAATTGAAGTGTTGGAACAGACTGCTTCTCTTTCAGAGAAACGTATGTGAGTTTCTTGTGAATGCTTGCAAGTTGCTTAAGGCACTTTCAAAGGAAAGTGATTTTCTCTGAAAGGACAGCATTTAGAAAGTGAAGCAACACTCCGTTCACTTCGCACAGTGAATTGAAGTGTTGGAACAGACTGCTTCTCTTTCAGAGAAACGCATGTGAGTTTTTTATGAATGCTTGAAAGTAGTTTAAGGCACTTTCAAAGGAAAGTGATTTTCTCTGAAAGGACAGTGTTTAGAAAGTGAGGCAACACTCCATTCACTTCGCACAGTGAATTGAAGTGTTTGAACCGACTGCTTCTCTTTCAGAGAAACGCATGTGAGTTTCTGGTGAATGCTTGTTAGTAGCTTAAGGCACTTTCAAAGGACAGTGATTTTCTCTGAAAGGACAGCATTTAGAAAGTGAAGCAACACTCCATTCCCTTCGAGCAGTGAATTGAAGTGTTGGAACAGACTGCTTCTCTTTCAGAGAAATGCATGTTAGTTTCTGTTGAATGCTTGTAAGTAGGTTAAGGCACTTTCAAAGGAAAGTGATTTTCTCTGAAAGGACAGCATTTAGAAAGTGAAGCAACACTCCATTCACTTCGCACAGTGAATTGAAGTGTTGGAACAGACTGCTTCTCTTTCAGAGAAACGTATGTGAGTTTCTTGTGAATGCTTGCAAGTTGCTTAAGGCACTTTCAAATGAAAGTGATTTTCTCTGAAAGGACAGCATTTAGAAAGTGAAGCAACACTAAATTCACTTCGCACAGTGAATTGAAGTGTTGGAACAGACTGCTTCTCTTTCAGAGAAACGCATGTGAGTTTTTTATGAATGCTTGAAAGTAGTTTAAGGCACTTTCAAAGGAAAGTGATTTTCTCTGAAAGGACAGTGTTTAGAAAGTGAGGCAACACTCCATTCACTTCGCACAGTGAATTGAAGTGTTGGAACCGACTGCTTCTCTTTCAGAGAAACGCATGTGAGTTTCTTCCTAATGCTTGCAAGTAGCTTAAGGCACTTTCAAAGGAAAGTGATTTTCTCTGAAAGGACAGCATTTAGAAAGTGAAGCAACACTCCATTCACTTCGCACAGTGAATTGAAGTGTTGGAACAGACTGCTTCTCTTTCAGAGAAACGCATGTGAGTTTCTGGTGAATGCTTGTAAGTAGCTTAAGGCACTTTCAAAGGAAAGTGATTTTCTCTGAAAGGACAGCATTTAGAAAGTGAAGCAACACTCCATTCACTTCGCACAGTGAATTGAAGTGTTGGAACAGATTACTTCTCTTTCAGAGAAATGCATGTGAGTTTCTGTTGAATGCTTGTAAGTAGCTTAAGGCACATTCAAAGGAAAGGGATTTTCTCTGAACGGACAGCATTTAGAAAGTGAAGCAACACTCCATTCACTTCGCACTGTGACTTGAAGTGTTGGAACAGACTGCTTCTCTTTCAGAGAAACGCATGTGAGTTTTTTGTGAATGCTTGAAAGTAGTTTAAGGCACTTTCAAAGGAAAGTGTTTTTCTCTGAAAATACAGAATTTAGAAAGTGAAGCAACACTCCATTCACTTCGCACAGTGAATTGAAGTGTTGGAACAGACTGCTTCTCTTTCAGAGAAACGCATGTGAGTTTCTTCCTAATGCTCGCAAGTAGCTTAAGGCACTTCCAAAGGAAAGTGACTTTCTCTGATTGGACAGCATTTAGAAAGTGAAGCAACACTCCATTCACTTTGCACAGTGAATTGAAGTGTTGGAACAGACTGCTTCTCTTTCAGAGAAACGTATGTGAGTTTCTTGTGAATGCTTGCAAGTTGCTTAAGGCACTTTCAAAGGAAAGTGATTTTCTCTGAAAGGACAGCATTTAGAAAGTGAAGCAACACTCCGTTCACTTCGCACAGTGAATTGAAGTGTTGGAACAGACTGCTTCTCTTTCAGAGAAACGCATGTGAGTTTTTTATGAATGCTTGAAAGTAGTTTAAGGCACTTTCAAAGGAAAGTGATTTTCTCTGAAAGGACAGTGTTTAGAAAGTGAGGCAACACTCCATTCACTTCGCACAGTGAATTGAAGTGTTTGAACCGACTGCTTCTCTTTCAGAGAAACGCATGTGAGTTTCTGGTGAATGCTTGTTAGTAGCTTAAGGCACTTTCAAAGGACAGTGATTTTCTCTGAAAGGACAGCATTTAGAAAGTGAAGCAACACTCCATTCCCTTCGAGCAGTGAATTGAAGTGTTGGAACAGACTGCTTCTCTTTCAGAGAAATGCATGTTAGTTTCTGTTGAATGCTTGTAAGTAGGTTAAGGCACTTTCAAAGGAAAGTGATTTTCTCTGAAAGGACAGCATTTAGAAAGTGAAGCAACACTCCATTCACTTCGCACAGTGAATTGAAGTGTTGGAACAGACTGCTTCTCTTTCAGAGAAACGTATGTGAGTTTCTTGTGAATGCTTGCAAGTTGCTTAAGGCACTTTCAAATGAAAGTGATTTTCTCTGAAAGGACAGCATTTAGAAAGTGAAGCAACACTAAATTCACTTCGCACAGTGAATTGAAGTGTTGGAACAGACTGCTTCTCTTTCAGAGAAACGCATGTGAGTTTTTTATGAATGCTTGAAAGTAGTTTAAGGCACTTTCAAAGGAAAGTGATTTTCTCTGAAAGGACAGTGTTTAGAAAGTGAGGCAACACTCCATTCACTTCGCACAGTGAATTGAAGTGTTGGAACCGACTGCTTCTCTTTCAGAGAAACGCATGTGAGTTTCTTCCTAATGCTTGCAAGTAGCTTAAGGCACTTTCAAAGGAAAGTGATTTTCTCTGAAAGGACAGCATTTAGAAAGTGAAGCAACACTCCATTCACTTCGCACAGTGAATTGAAGTGTTGGAACAGACTGCTTCTCTTTCAGAGAAACGCATGTGAGTTTCTGGTGAATGCTTGTAAGTAGCTTAAGGCACTTTCAAAGGAAAGTGATTTTCTCTGAAAGGACAGCATTTAGAAAGTGAAGCAACACTCCATTCACTTCGCACAGTGAATTGAAGTGTTGGAACAGATTACTTCTCTTTCAGAGAAATGCATGTGAGTTTCTGTTGAATGCTTGTAAGTAGCTTAAGGCACATTCAAAGGAAAGGGATTTTCTCTGAAAGGACAGCATTTAGAAAGTGAAGCAACACTCCATTCACTTCGCACTGTGACTTGAAGTGTTGGAACAGACTGCTTCTCTTTCAGAGAAACGCATGTGAGTTTTTTGTGAATGCTTGAAAGTAGTTTAAGGCACTTTCAAAGGAAAGTGTTTTTCTCTGAAAATACAGAATTTAGAAAGTGAAGCAACACTCCATTCACTTCGCACAGTGAATTGAAGTGTTGGAACAGACTGCTTCTCTTTCAGAGAAACGCATGTGAGTTTCTTCCTAATGCTCGCAAGTAGCTTAAGGCACTTCCAAAGGAAAGTGACTTTCTCTGATTGGACAGCATTTAGAAAGTGAAGCAACACTCCATTCACTTTGCACAGTGAATTGAAGTGTTGGAACAGACTGCTTCTCTTTCAGAGAAACGCATGTGAGTTTCTGGTGAATGCTTGTAAGTAGCTTAAGGCACTTTCAAAGGAAAGTGATTTTCTCTGAAAGGACAGCATTTAGAAAGTGAAGCAACACTCCATTCACTTCGCACAGTGAATTGAAGTGTTGGAACAGACTGCTTCTCTTTCAGAGAAACGCATGTGAGTTTCTTTTGAATGCTTGCAAGTTGCTTAACGCACATTCAAAGGAAAGTGATTTTCTCTGAAAGGACAGCATTTAGAAACTGAAGCAACACTCCATTCACTTCGCACAGTGAATTGAAGTGTTGGAACAGACTGCTTCTCTTTCAGAGAAACGCATGTGAGTTTCTTCCTAATGCTTGCAAGTAGCTTAAGGCACTTTCAAAGGAAAGTGATTTTCTCTGATTGGACAGCATTTAGAAAGTGAAGCAACACTCCATTCACTTCGCACAGTGAATTGAAGTGTTGGAACAGACTGCTTCTCTTTCAGAGAAACGCATGTGAGTTTCTGGTGAATGCTTGTAAGTAGCTTAAGGCACTTTCAAAGGAAAGTGATTTTCTCTGAAAGGACAGCATTTAGAAAGTGAAGCAACACTCCATTCACTTCGCACAGTGAATTGAAGTGTTGGAACAGACTGCTTCTCTTTCAGAGAAACGCATGTGAGTTTCTTTTGAATGCTTGCAAGTTGCTTAAGGCACATTCAAAGGAAAGTGATTTTCTCTGAAAGGACAGCATTTAGAAAGTGAAGCAACACTCCATTCACTTCGCACAGTGAATTGAAGTGTTCGAACAGACTGCTTCTCTTTAAGAGAAACGCATGTGAGTTTTTTGTGAATGCTTGAAAGTATTTTAAGGCACTTTCAAAGGAAAGTGATTTTCTCTGAAAGGACAGCATTTAGAAAGTGAAGCAACACTCCATTCACTTCGCACTGTGAATTGAAGTGTTGGAACAGACTGCTTCTCTTTCAGAGAAACGCATGTGAGTTTTTTGTGAATGCTTGAAAGTAGTTTAAGGCACTTTCAAAGGAAAGTGTTTTTCTCTGAAAGGACAGAATTTAGAAAGTGAAGCAACACTCCATTCACTTCGCACAGTGAATTGAAGTGTTGGAACAGACTGCTCCTCTTTCAGAGAAACGCATGTGAGTTTCTTCCTAATGCTTGCAAGTAGCTTAAGGCACTTTCAAAGGAAAGTGATTTTCTCTGATTGGACAGCATTTAGAAAGTGAAGCAACACTCCATTCACTTCGAACAGTGAATTGAAGTGTTGGAACAGACTGCTTCTCTTTCAAAGAAACGCTTGTGAGTTTCTGGTGAATGCTTGTAAGTAGCTTAAGGCACTTTCAAAGGAAAGTGATTTTCTCTGAAAGAAGAGCATTTAGAAAGTGAAGCAACACTCCATTCCCTTCGTGCAGTGAATTGAAGTGTTGGAACAGAGTGCTTCTCATTCATAGAAACGCATTAGTGTTTCTTGTGAATGCTTGCAAGTTGCTTAAGGCACTTTCAAAGGAAAGTGATTTTCTCTGAAAGGACAGCATTTAGAAAGTGAAGCAAAACTCCATTCACTTTGTACAGTGAATTGAAGTGTTGGAACAGACTGCTTCTCTTTCAGAGAAATGCATGTGAGTTTCTGTTGAATGCTTGTAAGTAGCTTAAGGCTCTTTCAAAGGAAAGTGATTTTCTCTCAAAGGACAGCATTTAGAAAGTAAAACAACACTCCATTCCCTTTGCACAATAAATTGAAGTGTTGGAACAGACTGCTTCTCTTTCATAGAAACGCAATAGTGTTTCTTGTGAATGCTTGCAAGTAGCTTAAGGCACATTCAAAGGAAAGTGATTTTCTCTGAAAGGACAGCATTTAGAAAGTGAAGCAACACTCCATTCACTTCGCACAGTGAATTGAAGTGTTGGAACAGACTGCTTCTCTTTCAGAGAAACGCATGTGAGTTTTTTGTGAATGCTTGAAAGTAGTTTAAGGCACTTTCAATGGAAAGTGATTTTCTCTGAAAGGACAGCATTTAGAAAGTGAGGCAACACTCCATTCACTTCGCACAGTGAAATGAAGTGTTGGAACAGACTGCTTCTCTTTCAGAGATACGCATGTGAGTTTCTTCCTAATGCTTGCAAGTAGCTTAAGGCACTTTCAAAGGAAAGTGATTTTCTCTGAAAGGACAGCATTTAGAAAGTGAAGCAACACTCCATTCACTTCGCACAGTGAATTGAAGTGTTGGAACAGACTGCTTCTCTTTCAGAGAAACGCATGTGAGTTTCCGGTGAATGCTTGTAAGTAGCTTAAGGCACTTTCAAAGGAAAGTGATTTTCTCTGAAAGGACAGCATTTAGAAAGTGAAACAACACTCCATTCACTTCGCACAGTGAATTGAAGTGTTGGAACAGACTGCTTCTCTTTCAGAGAAACGTATGTGAGTTTCTTGTGAATGCTTGCAAGTTGCTTAAGGCACTTTCAAAGGAAAGTGATTTTCTCTGAAAGGACAGCATTTAGAAAGTGAAGCAACACTCCGTTCACTTCGCACAGTGAATTGAAGTGTTGGAACAGACTGCTTCTCTTTCAGAGAAACGCATGTGAGTTTCTGGTGAATGCTTGCAAGTTGCTTAAGGCACTTTCAAAGGAAAGTGATTTTCTCTGAAAGGACAGCATTTAGAAAGTGAGGCAACACTCCATTCACTTCACACAGTGAATTGAAGTGTTGGAACAGTCTGCTTCTCTTTCAGAGAAACGCATGTGAGTTTCTTCCTAATGCTTGCAAGTAGCTTAAGGCACTTTCAAAGGAAAGTGATTTTCTCTGAAAGGACAGCATTTAGAAAGTGAAGCAACACTCCATTCCCTTCGAGCAGTGAATTGAAGTGTTGGAACAGACTGCTTCTCTTTCATATAAACGCATTAATGTTTCTTGTGAATGCTTGCAAGTTGCTTAAGGCACTTTCAAAGGAAAGTGATTTTCTCTGAAAGGACATACTTTAGAAAGTGAAGCAACACTCCATTCACTTCGCACAGTGAATTGAAGTGTTGGAACAGACTGCTTCTCTTTCAGAGAAATGCATGTGAGTTTCTGTTGAATGCTTGTAAGTAGCTTAAGGCACTTTCAAAGGAAAGTGATTTTCTCTGAAAGGACAGCATTTAGAAAGTGAAGCAACACTCCATTCACTTCGCAGAGTGAATTGAAGTATTGGAACAGACTGCTTCTCTTTCAGAGAAACACATGTGAGTTTCTGGTGAATGCTTGTAAGTAGCTTAAGGCACTTTCAAAGGAAAGTGATTTTCTCTGAAAGGACAGCATTTAGAAAGTGAAGCAACACTCCATTCACTTCGCACAGTGAATTGAAGTGTTGGAACAAACTGCTTCTCTTTCAGAGAAACGCATGTGAGTTTCTTTTGAATGCTTGCAAGTTGCTTAAGTCACATTCAAAGGAAAGTGATTTTCTCTGAAAGGACAGCATTTAGAAACTGAAGCAACACTCCATTCACTTCGCACAGTGAATTGAAGTGTTGGAACAGACTGCTTCTCTTTCAGAGAAACGCATGTGAGTTTTTTGTGAATGCTTGAAAGTAGTTTAAGGCACTTTCAAAGGAAAGTGTTTTTCTCTGAAAGGACAGAATTTAGAAAGTGAAGCAACACTCCATTCACTTCGCACAGTGAATTGAAGTGTTGGAACAGACTGCTCCTCTTTCAGAGAAACGCATGTGAGTTTCTTCCTAATGCTTGCAAGTAGCTTAAGGCACTTTCAAAGGAAAGTGATTTTCTCTGATTGGACAGCATTTAGAAAGTGAAGCAACACTCCATTCACTTCGAACAGTGAATTGAAGTGTTGGAACAGACTGCTTCTCTTTCAAAGAAACGCTTGTGAGTTTCTGGTGAATGCTTGTAAGTAGCTTAAGGCACTTTCAAAGGAAAGTGATTTTCTCTGAAAGAAGAGCATTTAGAAAGTGAAGCAACACTCCATTCCCTTCGTGCAGTGAATTGAAGTGTTGGAACAGAGTGCTTCTCATTCATAGAAACGCATTAGTGTTTCTTGTGAATGCTTGCAAGTTGCTTAAGGCACTTTCAAAGGAAAGTGATTTTCTCTGAAAGGACAGCATTTAGAAAGTGAAGCAACACTCCATTCACTTTGTACAGTGAATTGAAGTGTTGGAACAGACTGCTTCTCTTTCAGAGAAATGCATGTGAGTTTCTGTTGAATGCTTGTAAGTAGCTTAAGGCTCTTTCAAAGGAAAGTGATTTTCTCTCAAAGGACAGCATTTAGAAAGTAAAACAACACTCCATTCCCTTCGCACAATAAATTGAAGTGTTGGAACAGACTGCTTCTCTTTCAGAGAAACACATGTGAGTTTCTTCCTGATGCTTGCAAGTAGCTTAAGGCACTTTCAAAGGAAAGTGATTTTCTCAGAAAGGACAGCATTTAGAAAGTGAAGCAACACTCCATTCACTTCGCACAGTGAACTGAAGTGTTGGAAAAGACTGTTTCTCTTTCAGAGAAACGCATGTGAGTTTCTGGTGAATGCTTGTAAGTAGCTTAAGGCACTTTCAAAGGAAAGTGATTTTCTCTGAAAGGACAGCATTTAGAAAGTGAAGCAACACTCCATTCACTTCGCACAGTGAATTGAAGTGTTGGAACAGACTGCTTCTCTTTCAGAGAAATGCATGTGAGTTTCTGTTGAATGCTTGTAAGTAGCTTAAGGCACTTTCAAAGGAAAGTGATTTTCTCTGAAAGGACAGCATTTAGAAAGTGAAGCAACACTCCATTCACTTCGCAGAGTGAATTGAAGTATTGGAACAGACTGCTTCTCTTTCAAAGAAACACATGTGAGTTTCTGGTGAATGCTTGTAAGTAGCTTAAGGCACTTTCAAAGGAAAGTGATTTTCTCTGAAAGGACAGCATTTAGAAAGTGAAGCAACACTCCATTCACTTCGCACAGTGAATTGAAGTGTTGGAACAGACTGCTTCTCTTTCAGAGAAACGCATGTGAGTTTCTTTTGAATGCTTGCAAGTTGCTTAAGGCACATTCAAAGGAAAGTGATTTTCTCTGAAAGGACAGCATTTAGAAACTGAAGCAACACTCCATTCACTTCGCACAGTGAATTGAAGTGTTCGAACAGACTGCTTCTCTTTAAGAGAAACGCATGTGAGTTTTTTGTGAATGCTTGAAAGTAGTTTAAGGCACTTTAAAAGGAAAGTGATTTTGTCTGAAAGGACAGCATTTAGAAAGTGAAGCAACACTCCATTCACTTCGCACGGTGAATTGAAGTGTTGGACCAGACTGCTTCTCTTTCAGAGAAACGCATGTGAGTTTCTGGTGAATGCTTGTAAGTAGCTTAAGGCACATTCAAAGGAAAATGATTTTCTCTGAAAGGACAGCATTTAGAAAGTGAAGCAACACTCCATTCACTTCGCACAGTGAATTGAAGTGTTGGAACAGACTGCTTCTCTTTCAGAGAAACGCATGTGAGTTTTTTGTGAATGCTTGAAAGTAGTTTAAGGCACTTTCAATGGAAAGTGATTTTCTCTGAAAGGACAGCATTTAGAAAGTGAGGCAACACTCCATTCACTTCGCACAGTGAATTGAAGTGTTGGAACAGACTGCTTCTCTTTCAGAGAAACGCATGTGAGTTTCTTCCTAATGCTTGCAAGTAGCTTAAGGCACTTTCAAAGGAAAGTGATTTTCTCTGAAAGGACAGCATTTAGAAAGTGAAGCAACACTCCATTCACTTCGCACAGTGAATTGAAGTGTTGGAACAGACTGCTTCTCTTTCAGAGAAACGCATGTGAGTTTCTTCCTGATGCTTGCAAGTAGCTTAAGGCACTTTCAAAGGAAAGTGATTTTCTCTGAAAGGACAGCATTTAGAAAGTGAAGCAACACTAAATTCACCTCGCACAGTGAATTGAAGTGTTGGAACAGACTGCTTCTCTTTCAGAGAAACGCATGTGAGTTTTTCATGAATGCTTGAAAGTAGTTAAAGGCACTTTCAAAGGAAAGTGATTTTCTCTGAAAGGACAGCATTTAGAAAGTGAGGCGACACTCCATTCACTTCACACAGTGACCTGAAGTGTTGGAACAGTCTGCTTCTCTTTCAGAGAAACGCATGTGAGTTTCTTCCTAATGCTTGCAAGTAGCTTAAGGCACTTTCAAAGGAAAGTGATTTTCTCTGAAAGGACAGCATTTAGAAAGTGAAGCAACACTCCATTCACTTCGCACAGTGAATTGAAGTGTTGGAACAGTCTGCTCCTCTTTCAGAGAAACGCATGTGAGTTTCTTCCTAATGCTTGCAAGTAGCTTAAGGCACTTTCAAAGGAAAGTGATTTTCTCTGAAAGGACAGCATTTAGAAAGTGAAGCAACACTCCATTCACTTCGCACAGTGAATTGAAGTGTTGGAACAGACTGCTTCTCTTTCAGAGAAACGCATGTGAGTTTCCGGTGAATGCTTGTAAGTAGCTTAAGGCACTTTCAAAGGAAAGTGATTTTCTCTGAAAGGACAGCATTTAGAAAGTGAAGCAACACTCCATTCACTTCGCACAGTGAATTGAAGTGTTGGAACAGACTGCTTCTCTTTCAGAGAAACGCATGTGAGTTTCTGGTGAATGCTTGTAAGTAGCTTAAGGCACTTTCAAAGGAAAGTGATTTTCTCTGAAAGGACAGCATTTAGAAAGTGAAGCAACACTCCATTCACTTCGCACAGTGAATTGAAGTGTTGGAACAGACTGCTTCTCTTTCAGAGAAATGCATGTGAGTTTCTGTTGAATGCTTGTAAGTAGCTTAAGGCACTTTCAAAGGAAAGTGATTTTCTCTGAAAGGACAGCATTTAGAAAGTGAAGCAACACTCCATTCACTTCGCAGAGTGAATTGAAGTATTGGAACAGACTGCTTCTCTTTCAGAGAAACACATGTGAGTTTCTGGTGAATGCTTGTAAGTAGCTTAAGGCACTTTCAAAGGAAAGTGATTTTCTCTGAAAGGACAGCATTTAGAAAGTGAAGCAACACTCCATTCACTTCGCACAGTGAATTGAAGTGTTGGAACAGACTGCTTCTCTTTCAGAGAAACGCATGTGAGTTTCTTTTGAATGCTTGCAAGTTGCTTAAGGCACATTCAAAGGAAAGTGATTTTCTCTGAAAGGACAGCATTTAGAAACTGAAGCAACACTCCATTCACTTCGCACAGTGAATTGAAGTGTTCGAACAGACTGCTTCTCTTTAAGAGAAACGCATGTGAGTTTTTTGTGAATGCTTGAAAGTAGTTTAAGGCACTTTAAAAGGAAAGTGATTTTGTCTGAAAGGACAGCATTTAGAAAGTGAAGCAACACTCCATTCACTTCGCACGGTGAATTGAAGTGTTGGACCAGACTGCTTCTCTTTCAGAGAAACGCATGTGAGTTTCTGGTGAATGCTTGTAAGTAGCTTAAGGCACATTCAAAGGAAAATGATTTTCTCTGAAAGGACAGCATTTAGAAAGTGAAGCAACACTCCATTCACTTCGCACAGTGAATTGAAGTGTTGGAACAGACTGCTTCTCTTTCAGAGAAACGCATGTGAGTTTTTTGTGAATGCTTGAAAGTAGTTTAAGGCACTTTCAATGGAAAGTGATTTTCTCTGAAAGGACAGCATTTAGAAAGTGAGGCAACACTCCATTCACTTCGCACAGTGAATTGAAGTGTTGGAACAGACTGCTTCTCTTTCAGAGAAACGCATGTGAGTTTCTTCCTAATGCTTGCAAGTAGCTTAAGGCACTTTCAAAGGAAAGTGATTTTCTCTGAAAGGACAGCATTTAGAAAGTGAAGCAACACTCCATTCACTTCGCACAGTGAATTGAAGTGTTGGAACAGACTGCTTCTCTTTCAGAGAAACGCATGTGAGTTTCTTCCTGATGCTTGCAAGTAGCTTAAGGCACTTTCAAAGGAAAGTGATTTTCTCTGAAAGGACAGCATTTAGAAAGTGAAGCAACACTAAATTCACCTCGCACAGTGAATTGAAGTGTTGGAACAGACTGCTTCTCTTTCAGAGAAACGCATGTGAGTTTTTCATGAATGCTTGAAAGTAGTTAAAGGCACTTTCAAAGGAAAGTGATTTTCTCTGAAAGGACAGCATTTAGAAAGTGAGGCAACACTCCATTCACTTCACACAGTGACCTGAAGTGTTGGAACAGTCTGCTTCTCTTTCAGAGAAACGCATGTGAGTTTCTTCCTAATGCTTGCAAGTAGCTTAAGGCACTTTCAAAGGAAAGTGATTTTCTCTGAAAGGACAGCATTTAGAAAGTGAAGCAACACTCCATTCACTTCGCACAGTGAATTGAAGTGTTGGAACAGTCTGCTCCTCTTTCAGAGAAACGCATGTGAGTTTCTTCCTAATGCTTGCAAGTAGCTTAACGCACTTTCAAAGGAAAGTGATTTTCTCTGAAAGGACAGCATTTAGAAAGTGAAGCAACACTCCATTCACTTCGCACAGTGAATTGAAGTGTTGGAACAGACTGCTTCTCTTTCAGAGAAACGCATGTGAGTTTCTGGTGAATGCTTGTAAGTAGCTTAAGGCACTTTCAAAGGAAAGTGATTTTCTCTGAAAGGACAGCATTTAGAAAGTGAAGCAACACTCCATTCACTTCGCACAGTGAATTGAAGTGTTGGAACAGACTGCTTCTCTTTCAGAGAAATGCATGTGAGTTTAAGTTGAATGCTTGTAAGTAGCTTAAGGCACTTTCAAAGGAAAGTGATTTTCTCTGAAAGGACAGCATTTAGAAAGTGAAGCAACACTCCATTCACTTCGCACAGTGAATTGAAGTATTGGAACAGACTGCTTCTCTTTCAGAGAAACGGATGTGAGTTTCTGGTGAATGCTTGTAAGTAGCTTAAGGCACTTTCAAAGGAAAGTGATTTTCTCTGACAGGACAGCATTTAGAAAGTGAAGCAACACTCCATTCACTTCGCACAGTGAATTGAAGTGTTGGAACAGACTGCTTCTCTTTCATATAAACGCATTAGTGTTTCTTGTGAATGCTTGCAAGTTGCTTAAGGCACTTTCAAAGGAAAGTGATTTTCTCTGAAAGGACATAATTTAGAAAGTGAAGCAACACTCCATTCACTTCGCACAGTGAATTGAAGTGTTGGAACAGACTGCTTCTCTTTCAGAGAAATGCATGTGAGTGTCTGTTGAATGCTTGTAAGTAGCTTAAGGCACTTTCAAAGGAAAGTGATTTTCTCTGAAAGGACAGCATTTAGAAAGTGAAGCAACACTCCATTCACTTCGCACAGTGAATTGAAGTGTTGGAACAGACTGCTTCTCTTTCAGAGAAACGCATGTGAGTTTCTGGTGAATGCTTGTAAGTAGCTTAAGGCACTTTCAAAGGAAAGTGATTTTCTCTGAAAGGACAGCATTTAGAAAGTGAAGCAACACTCCAATCACTTCGCACAGTGAATTGAAGTGTTGGAACAGACTGCTTCTCTTTCAGAGAAATGCATGTGAGTTTCTGTTGAATGCTTGTAAGTAGCTTAAGGCACTTTCAAAGGAAAGTGATTTTCTCTGAAAGGACAGCATTTAGAAAGTGAAGCAACACTCCATTCACTTCGCAGAGTGAATTGAAGTATTGGACCAGACTGCTTCTCTTTCAGAGAAACACATGTGAGTTTCTGGTGAATGCTTGTAAGTAGCTTAAGGCACTTTCAAAGGAAAGTGATTTTCTCTGAAAGGACAGCATTTAGAAAGTGAAGCAACACTCCATTCACTTCGCACAGTGAATTGAAGTGTTGGAACAGACTGCTTCTCTTTCAGAGAAACGCATGTGAGTTTCTTTTGAATGCTTGCAAGTTGCTTAAGGCACATTCAAAGGAAAGTGATTTTCTCTGAAAGGACAGCATTTAGAAACTGAAGCAACACTCCATTCACTTCGCACAGTGAATTGAAGTGTTCGAACAGACTGCTTCTCTTTAAGAGAAACGCATGTTAGTTTTTTGTGAATGCTTGAAAGTAGTTTAAGGCACTTTAAAAGGAAAGTGATTTTGTCTGAAAGGACAGCATTTAGAAAGTGAAGCAACACTCCATTCACTTCGCACGGTGAATTGAAGTGTTGGACCAGACTGCTTCTCTTTCAGAGAAACGCATGTGAGTTTCTGGTGAATGCTTGTAAGTAGCTTAAGGCACATTCAAAGGAAAATGATTTTCTCTGAAAGGACAGCATTTAGAAAGTGAAGCAACACTCCATTCACTTCGCACAGTGAATTGAAGTGTTGGAACAGACTGCTTCTCTTTCAGAGAAACGCATGTGAGTTTTTTGTGAATGCTTGAAAGTAGTTTAAGGCACTTTCAATGGAAAGTGATTTTCTCTGAAAGGACAGCATTTAGAAAGTGAGGCAACACTCCATTCACTTCGCACAGTGAATTGAAGTGTTGGAACAGACTGCTTCTCTTTCAGAGAAACGCATGTGAGTTTCTTCCTAATGCTTGCAAGTAGCTTAAGGCACTTTCAAAGGAAAGTGATTTTCTCTGAAAGGACAGCATTTAGAAAGTGAAGCAACACTCCATTCACTTCGCACAGTGAATTGAAGTGTTGGAACAGACTGCTTCTCTTTCAGAGAAACGCATGTGAGTTTCTTCCTGATGCTTGCAAGTAGCTTAAGGCACTTTCAAAGGAAAGTGATTTTCTCTGAAAGGACAGCATTTAGAAAGTGAAGCAACACTAAATTCACCTCGCACAGTGAATTGAAGTGTTGGAACAGACTGCTTCTCTTTCAGAGAAACGCATGTGAGTTTTTCATGAATGCTTGAAAGTAGTTGAAGGCACTTTCAAAGGAAAGTGATTTTCTCTGAAAGGACAGCATTTAGAAAGTGAGGCAACACTCCATTCACTTCACAGAGTGACTTGAAGTGTTGGAACAGTCTGCTTCTCTTTCAGAGAAACGCATGTGATTTTCTTCCTAATGCTTGCAAGTAGCTTAAGGCACTTTCAAAGGAAAGTGATTTTCTCTGAAAGGACAGCATTTAGAAAGTGAAGCAACACTCCATTCACTTCGCACAGTGAATTGAAGTGTTGGAACAGTCTGCTCCTCTTTCAGAGAAACGCATGTGAGTTTCTTCCTAATGCTTGCAAGTAGCTTAAGGCACTTTCAAAGGAAAGTGATTTTCTCTGAAAGGACAGCATTTAGAAAGTGAAGCAACACTCCATTCACTTCGCACAGTGAATTGAAGTGTTGGAACAGACTGCTTCTCTTTCAGAGAAATGCATGTGAGTTTCTGTTGAATGCTTGTAAGTAGCTTAAGGCACTTTCAAAGGAAAGTGATTTTCTCTGAAAGGACAGCATTTAGAAAGTGAAGCAACACTCCATTCACTTCGCAGAGTGAATTGAAGTATTGGAACAGACTGCTTCTCTTTCAAAGAAACACATGTGAGTTTCTGGTGAATGCTTGTAAGTAGCTTAAGGCACTTTCAAAGGAAAGTGATTTTCTCTGAAAGGACAGCATTTAGAAAGTGAAGCAACACTCCATTCACTTCGCACAGTGAATTGAAGTGTTGGAACAGACTGCTTCTCTTTCAGAGAAACGCATGTGAGTTTCTTTTGAATGCTTGCAAGTTGCTTAAGGCACATTCAAAGGAAAGTGATTTTCTCTGAAAGGACAGCATTTAGAAACTGAAGCAACACTCCATTCACTTCGCACAGTGAATTGAAGTGTTCGAACAGACTGCTTCTCTTTAAGAGAAACGCATGTGAGTTTTTTGTGAATGCTTGAAAGTAGTTTAAGGCACTTTAAAAGGAAAGTGATTTTGTCTGAAAGGACAGCATTTAGAAAGTGAAGCAACACTCCATTCACTTCGCACGGTGAATTGAAGTGTTGGACCAGACTGCTTCTCTTTCAGAGAAACGCATGTGAGTTTCTGGTGAATGCTTGTAAGTAGCTTAAGGCACATTCAAAGGAAAATGATTTTCTCTGAAAGGACAGCATTTAGAAAGTGAAGCAACACTCCATTCACTTCGCACAGTGAATTGAAGTGTTGGAACAGACTGCTTCTCTTTCAGAGAAACGCATGTGAGTTTTTTGTGAATGCTTGAAAGTAGTTTAAGGCACTTTCAATGGAAAGTGATTTTCTCTGAAAGGACAGCATTTAGAAAGTGAGGCAACACTCCATTCACTTCGCACAGTGAATTGAAGTGTTGGAACAGACTGCTTCTCTTTCAGAGAAACGCATGTGAGTTTCTTCCTAATGCTTGCAAGTAGCTTAAGGCACTTTCAAAGGAAAGTGATTTTCTCTGAAAGGACAGCATTTAGAAAGTGAAGCAACACTCCATTCACTTCGCACAGTGAATTGAAGTGTTGGAACAGACTGCTTCTCTTTCAGAGAAACGCATGTGAGTTTCTTCCTGATGCTTGCAAGTAGCTTAAGGCACTTTCAAAGGAAAGTGATTTTCTCTGAAAGGACAGCATTTAGAAAGTGAAGCAACACTAAATTCACCTCGCACAGTGAATTGAAGTGTTGGAACAGACTGCTTCTCTTTCAGAGAAACGCATGTGAGTTTTTCATGAATGCTTGAAAGTAGTTAAAGGCACTTTCAAAGGAAAGTGATTTTCTCTGAAAGGACAGCATTTAGAAAGTGAGGCGACACTCCATTCACTTCACACAGTGACCTGAAGTGTTGGAACAGTCTGCTTCTCTTTCAGAGAAACGCATGTGAGTTTCTTCCTAATGCTTGCAAGTAGCTTAAGGCACTTTCAAAGGAAAGTGATTTTCTCTGAAAGGACAGCATTTAGAAAGTGAAGCAACACTCCATTCACTTCGCACAGTGAATTGAAGTGTTGGAACAGTCTGCTCCTCTTTCAGAGAAACGCATGTGAGTTTCTTCCTAATGCTTGCAAGTAGCTTAAGGCACTTTCAAAGGAAAGTGATTTTCTCTGAAAGGACAGCATTTAGAAAGTGAAGCAACACTCCATTCACTTCGCACAGTGAATTGAAGTGTTGGAACAGACTGCTTCTCTTTCAGAGAAACGCATGTGAGTTTCCGGTGAATGCTTGTAAGTAGCTTAAGGCACTTTCAAAGGAAAGTGATTTTCTCTGAAAGGACAGCATTTAGAAAGTGAAGCAACACTCCATTCACTTCGCACAGTGAATTGAAGTGTTGGAACAGACTGCTTCTCTTTCAGAGAAACGCATGTGAGTTTCTGGTGAATGCTTGTAAGTAGCTTAAGGCACTTTCAAAGGAAAGTGATTTTCTCTGAAAGGACAGCATTTAGAAAGTGAAGCAACACTCCATTCACTTCGCACAGTGAATTGAAGTGTTGGAACAGACTGCTTCTCTTTCAGAGAAATGCATGTGAGTTTCTGTTGAATGCTTGTAAGTAGCTTAAGGCACTTTCAAAGGAAAGTGATTTTCTCTGAAAGGACAGCATTTAGAACGTGAAGCAACACTCCATTCACTTCGCAGAGTGAATTGAAGTATTGGAACAGACTGCTTCTCTTTCAGAGAAACACATGTGAGTTTCTGGTGAATGCTTGTAAGTAGCTTAAGGCACTTTCAAAGGAAAGTGATTTTCTCTGAAAGGACAGCATTTAGAAAGTGAAGCAACACTCCATTCACTTCGCACAGTGAATTGAAGTGTTGGAACAGACTGCTTCTCTTTCAGAGAAACGCATGTGAGTTTCTTTTGAATGCTTGCAAGTTGCTTAAGGCACATTCAAAGGAAAGTGATTTTCTCTGAAAGGACAGCATTTAGAAACTGAAGCAACACTCCATTCACTTCGCACAGTGAATTGAAGTGTTCGAACAGACTGCTTCTCTTTAAGAGAAACGCATGTGAGTTTTTTGTGAATGCTTGAAAGTAGTTTAAGGCACTTTAAAAGGAAAGTGATTTTGTCTGAAAGGACAGCATTTAGAAAGTGAAGCAACACTCCATTCACTTCGCACGGTGAATTGAAGTGTTGGACCAGACTGCTTCTCTTTCAGAGAAACGCATGTGAGTTTCTGGTGAATGCTTGTAAGTAGCTTAAGGCACATTCAAAGGAAAATGATTTTCTCTGAAAGGACAGCATTTAGAAAGTGAAGCAACACTCCATTCACTTCGCACAGTGAATTGAAGTGTTGGAACAGACTGCTTCTCTTTCAGAGAAACGCATGTGAGTTTTTTGTGAATGCTTGAAAGTAGTTTAAGGCACTTTCAATGGAAAGTGATTTTCTCTGAAAGGACAGCATTTAGAAAGTGAGGCAACACTCCATTCACTTCGCACAGTGAATTGAAGTGTTGGAACAGACTGCTTCTCTTTCAGAGAAACGCATGTGAGTTTCTTCCTAATGCTTGCAAGTAGCTTAAGGCACTTTCAAAGGAAAGTGATTTTCTCTGAAAGGACAGCATTTAGAAAGTGAAGCAACACTCCATTCACTTCGCACAGTGAATTGAAGTGTTGGAACAGACTGCTTCTCTTTCAGAGAAACGCATGTGAGTTTCTTCCTGATGCTTGCAAGTAGCTTAAGGCACTTTCAAAGGAAAGTGATTTTCTCTGAAAGGACAGCATTTAGAAAGTGAAGCAACACTAAATTCACCTCGCACAGTGAATTGAAGTGTTGGAACAGACTGCTTCTCTTTCAGAGAAACGCATGTGAGTTTTTCATGAATGCTTGAAAGTAGT
This sequence comes from Myodes glareolus, assembly GCF_982192425.1. Lineage (NCBI taxonomy): Eukaryota > Metazoa > Chordata > Mammalia > Rodentia > Cricetidae > Myodes > Myodes glareolus. Next base: position 325,264 of record NC_142046.1, read on the forward strand.
TAAAGGCACTTTCAAAGGAAAGTGATTTTCTCTGAAAGGACAGCATTTAGAAAGTGAGGCAACACTCCATTCACTTCACACAGTGACCTGAAGTGTTGGAACAGTCTGCTTCTCTTTCAGAGAAACGCATGTGAGTTTCTTCCTAATGCTTGCAAGTAGCTTAAGGCACTTTCAAAGGAAAGTGATTTTCTCTGAAAGGACAGCATTTAGAAAGTGAAGCAACACTCCATTCACTTCGCACAGTGAATTGAAGTGTTGGAACAGTCTGCTCCTCTTTCAGAGAAACGCATGTGAGTTTCTTCCTAATGCTTGCAAGTAGCTTAACGCACTTTCAAAGGAAAGTGATTTTCTCTGAAAGGACAGCATTTAGAAAGTGAAGCAACACTCCATTCACTTCGCACAGTGAATTGAAGTGTTGGAACAGACTGCTTCTCTTTCAGAGAAACGCATGTGAGTTTCTGGTGAATGCTTGTAAGTAGCTTAAGGCACTTTCAAAGGAAAGTGATTTTCTCTGAAAGGACAGCATTTAGAAAGTGAAGCAACACTCCATTCACTTCGCACAGTGAATTGAAGTGTTGGAACAGACTGCTTCTCTTTCAGAGAAATGCATGTGAGTTTAAGTTGAATGCTTGTAAGTAGCTTAAGGCACTTTCAAAGGAAAGTGATTTTCTCTGAAAGGACAGCATTTAGAAAGTGAAGCAACACTCCATTCACTTCGCACAGTGAATTGAAGTATTGGAACAGACTGCTTCTCTTTCAGAGAAACGGATGTGAGTTTCTGGTGAATGCTTGTAAGTAGCTTAAGGCACTTTCAAAGGAAAGTGATTTTCTCTGACAGGACAGCATTTAGAAAGTGAAGCAACACTCCATTCACTTCGCACAGTGAATTGAAGTGTTGGAACAGACTGCTTCTCTTTCATATAAACGCATTAGTGTTTCTTGTGAATGCTTGCAAGTTGCTTAAGGCACTTTCAAAGGAAAGTGATTTTCTCTGAAAGGACATAATTTAGAAAGTGAAGCAACACTCCATTCACTTCGCACAGTGAATTGAAGTGTTGGAACAGACTGCTTCTCTTTCAGAGAAATGCATGTGAGTGTCTGTTGAATGCTTGTAAGTAGCTTAAGGCACTTTCAAAGGAAAGTGATTTTCTCTGAAAGGACAGCATTTAGAAAGTGAAGCAACACTCCATTCACTTCGCACAGTGAATTGAAGTGTTGGAACAGACTGCTTCTCTTTCAGAGAAACGCATGTGAGTTTCTGGTGAATGCTTGTAAGTAGCTTAAGGCACTTTCAAAGGAAAGTGATTTTCTCTGAAAGGACAGCATTTAGAAAGTGAAGCAACACTCCAATCACTTCGCACAGTGAATTGAAGTGTTGGAACAGACTGCTTCTCTTTCAGAGAAATGCATGTGAGTTTCTGTTGAATGCTTGTAAGTAGCTTAAGGCACTTTCAAAGGAAAGTGATTTTCTCTGAAAGGACAGCATTTAGAAAGTGAAGCAACACTCCATTCACTTCGCAGAGTGAATTGAAGTATTGGACCAGACTGCTTCTCTTTCAGAGAAACACATGTGAGTTTCTGGTGAATGCTTGTAAGTAGCTTAAGGCACTTTCAAAGGAAAGTGATTTTCTCTGAAAGGACAGCATTTAGAAAGTGAAGCAACACTCCATTCACTTCGCACAGTGAATTGAAGTGTTGGAACAGACTGCTTCTCTTTCAGAGAAACGCATGTGAGTTTCTTTTGAATGCTTGCAAGTTGCTTAAGGCACATTCAAAGGAAAGTGATTTTCTCTGAAAGGACAGCATTTAGAAACTGAAGCAACACTCCATTCACTTCGCACAGTGAATTGAAGTGTTCGAACAGACTGCTTCTCTTTAAGAGAAACGCATGTTAGTTTTTTGTGAATGCTTGAAAGTAGTTTAAGGCACTTTAAAAGGAAAGTGATTTTGTCTGAAAGGACAGCATTTAGAAAGTGAAGCAACACTCCATTCACTTCGCACGGTGAATTGAAGTGTTGGACCAGACTGCTTCTCTTTCAGAGAAACGCATGTGAGTTTCTGGTGAATGCTTGTAAGTAGCTTAAGGCACATTCAAAGGAAAATGATTTTCTCTGAAAGGACAGCATTTAGAAAGTGAAGCAACACTCCATTCACTTCGCACAGTGAATTGAAGTGTTGGAACAGACTGCTTCTCTTTCAGAGAAACGCATGTGAGTTTTTTGTGAATGCTTGAAAGTAGTTTAAGGCACTTTCAATGGAAAGTGATTTTCTCTGAAAGGACAGCATTTAGAAAGTGAGGCAACACTCCATTCACTTCGCACAGTGAATTGAAGTGTTGGAACAGACTGCTTCTCTTTCAGAGAAACGCATGTGAGTTTCTTCCTAATGCTTGCAAGTAGCTTAAGGCACTTTCAAAGGAAAGTGATTTTCTCTGAAAGGACAGCATTTAGAAAGTGAAGCAACACTCCATTCACTTCGCACAGTGAATTGAAGTGTTGGAACAGACTGCTTCTCTTTCAGAGAAACGCATGTGAGTTTCTTCCTGATGCTTGCAAGTAGCTTAAGGCACTTTCAAAGGAAAGTGATTTTCTCTGAAAGGACAGCATTTAGAAAGTGAAGCAACACTAAATTCACCTCGCACAGTGAATTGAAGTGTTGGAACAGACTGCTTCTCTTTCAGAGAAACGCATGTGAGTTTTTCATGAATGCTTGAAAGTAGTTAAAGGCACTTTCAAAGGAAAGTGATTTTCTCTGAAAGGACAGCATTTAGAAAGTGAGGCAACACTCCATTCACTTCACACAGTGACTTGAAGTGTTGGAACAGTCTGCTTCTCTTTCAGAGAAACGCATGTGATTTTCTTCCTAATGCTTGCAAGTAGCTTAAGGCACTTTCAAAGGAAAGTGATTTTCTCTGAAAGGACAGCATTTAGAAAGTGAAGCAACACTCCATTCACTTCGCACAGTGAATTGAAGTGTTGGAACAGTCTGCTCCTCTTTCAGAGAAACGCATGTGAGTTTCTTCCTAATGCTTGCAAGTAGCTTAAGGCACTTTCAAAGGAAAGTGATTTTCTCTGAAAGGACAGCATTTAGAAAGTGAAGCAACACTCCATTCACTTCGCACAGTGAATTGAAGTGTTGGAACAGACTGCTTCTCTTTCAGAGAAACGCATGTGAGTTTCCGGTGAATGCTTGTAAGTAGCTTAAGGCACTTTCAAAGGAAAGTGATTTTCTCTGAAAGGACAGCATTTAGAAAGTGAAGCAACTCTCCATTCACTTCGCACAGTGAATTGAAGTGTTGGAACAGACTGCTTCTCTTTCAGAGAAATGCATGTGAGTTTAAGTTGAATGCTTGTAAGTAGCTTAAGGCACTTTCAAAGGAAAGTGATTTTCTCTGAAAGGACAGCATTTAGAAAGTGAAGCAACACTCCATTCACTTCGCACAGTGAATTGAAGTATTGGAACAGACTGCTTCTCTTTCAGAGAAACGGATGTGAGTTTCAGGTGAATGCTTGTAAGTAGCTTAAGGCACTTTCAAAGGAAAGTGATTTTCTCTGAAAGGACAGCATTTAGAAAGTGAAGCAACACTCCATTCACTTCGCACAGTGAATTGAAGTGTTGGAACAGACTGCTTCTCTTTCATATAAACGCATTAGTGTTTCTTGTGAATGCTTGCAAGTTGCTTAAGGCACTTTCAAAGGAAAGTGATTTTCTCTGAAAGGACATAATTTAGAAAGTGAAGCAACACTCCATTCACTTCGCACAGTGAATTGAAGTGTTGGAACAGACTGCTTCTCTTTCAGAGAAATGCATGTGAGTGTCTGTTGAATGCTTGTAAGTAGCTTAAGGCACTTTCAAAGGAAAGTGATTTTCTCTGAAAGGACAGCATTTAGAAAGTGAAGCAACACTCCATTCACTTCGCACATTGAATTGAAGTGTTGGAACAGACTGCTTCTCTTTCAGAGAAACGCATGTGAGTTTCTGTTGAATGCTTGTAAGTAGCTTAAGGCACTTTGAAAGGAAAGTGATTTTCTCTGAAAGGACAGCATTTAGAAAGTGAGGCAACACTCCATTCACTTCACACAGTGAATTGAAGTGTTGGAACAGACTGCTTCTCTTTCAGAGAAACGCATGTGAGTTTCTGGTGAATGCTTGTTAGTAGCATAAGGCACTTTCAAAGGAAAGTGATTTTCTCTGAAAGGACAGCATTTAGAAAGTGAGGCAACACTCCATTCACTTCACACAGTGAATTGAAGTGTTGGAACAGACTGCTTCTCTTTCAGAGAAACGCATGTGAGTTTCTTCCTAATGCTTGCAAGTAGCTTAAGGCACTTTCAAAGGAAAGTGATTTTCTCTGAAAGGACAGCATTTAGAAAGTGAAGTAACACTCCATTCACTTCGCACAGTGAATTGAAGTGTTGGAACAGTCTGCTTCTCTTTCAGAGAAACGCATGTGAGTTTCTTCCTAATGCTTGCAAGTAGCTTAACGCACTTTCAAAGGAAAGTGATTTTCTCTGAAAGGACAGCATTTAGAAAGTGAAGCAACACTCCATTCACTTCGCACAGTGAATTGAAGTGTTGGAACAGACTGCTTCTCTTTCAGAGAAACGCATGTGAGTTTCTGGTGAATGCTTGTAAGTAGCTTAAGGCACTTTCAAAGGAAAGTGATTTTCTCTGAAAGGACAGCATTTAGAAAGTGAAGCAACACTCCATTCACTTCGCACAGTGAATTGAAGTGTTGGAACAGACTGCTTCTCTTTCAGAGAAATGCATGTGAGTTTAAGTTGAATGCTTGTAAGTAGCTTAAGGCACTTTAAAAGGAAAGTGATTTTCTCTGAAAGGACAGCATTTAGAAAGTGAAGCAACACTCCATTCACTTCGCACAGTGAATTGAAGTGTTGGAACAGACTGCTTCTCTTTCAGAGAAACGTATGTGAGTTTCTTGTGAATGCTTGCAAGTTGCTTAAGGCACTTTCAAAGGAAAGTGATTTTCTCTGAAAGGACAGCATTTAGAAAGTGAAGCAACACTCCGTTCACTTCGCACAGTGAATTGAAGTGTTGGAACAGACTGCTTCTCTTTCAGTGAAACGCATGTGTGTTTCTGGTGAATGCTTGTTAGTAGCTTAAGGCACTTTCAAAGGACAGTGATTTTCTCTGAAAGGACAGCATTTAGAAAGTGAAGCAACACTCCATTCACTTCGCACAGTGAATTGAAGTGTTGGAACAGTCTGCTCCTCTTTCAGAGAAACGCATGTGAGTTTCTTCCTAATGCTTGCAAGTAGCTTAAGGCACTTTCAAAGGAAAGTGATTTTCTCTGAAAGGACAGCATTTAGAAAGTGAAGCAACACTCCATTCACTTCGCACAGTGAATTGAAGTGTTGGAACAGACTGCTTCTCTTTCAGAGAAACGCATGTGAGTTTCCGGTGAATGCTTGTAAGTAGCTTAAGGCACTTTCAAAGGAAAGTGATTTTCTCTGAAAGGACAGCATTTAGAAAGTGAAGCAACACTCCATTCACTTCGCACAGTGAATTGAAGTGTTGGAACAGACTGCTTCTCTTTCAGAGAAATGCATGTGAGTTTAAGTTGAATGCTTGTAAGTAGCTTAAGGCACTTTAAAAGGAAAGTGATTTTCTCTGAAAGGACAGCATTTAGAAAGTGAAGCAACACTCCATTCACTTCGCACAGTGAATTGAAGTGTTGGAACAGACTGCTTCTCTTTCAGAGAAACGTATGTGAGTTTCTTGTGAATGCTTGCAAGTTGCTTAAGGCACTTTCAAAGGAAAGTGATTTTCTCTGAAAGGACAGCATTTAGAAAGTGAAGCAACACTAAATTCACCTCGCACAGTGAATTGAAGTGTTGGAACAGACTGCTTCTCTTTCAGAGAAACGCATGTGAGTTTTTCATGAATGCTTGAAAGTAGTTAAAGGCACTTTCAAAGGAAAGTGATTTTCTCTGAAAGGACAGCATTTAGAAAGTGAGGCAACACTCCATTCACTTCACACAGTGACTTGAAGTGTTGGAACAGTCTGCTTCTCTTTCAGAGAAACGCATGTGATTTTCTTCCTAATGCTTGCAAGTAGCTTAAGGCACTTTCAAAGGAAAGTGATTTTCTCTGAAAGGACAGCATTTAGAAAGTGAAGCAACACTCCATTCACTTCGCACAGTGAATTGAAGTGTTGGAACAGTCTGCTCCTCTTTCAGAGAAACGCATGTGAGTTTCTTCCTAATGCTTGCAAGTAGCTTCTGGCACTTTCAAAGGAAAGTGATTTTCTCTGAAAGGACAGCATTTAGAAAGTGAAGCAACACTCCATTCACTTCGCACAGTGAATTGAAGTGTTGGAACAGACTGCTTCTCTTTCAGAGAAACGCATGTGAGTTTCCGGTGAATGCTTGTAAGTAGCTTAAGGCACTTTCAAAGGAAAGTGATTTTCTCTGAAAGGACAGCATTTAGAAAGTGAAGCAACTCTCCATTCACTTCGCACAGTGAATTGAAGTGTTGGAACAGACTGCTTCTCTTTCAGAGAAATGCATGTGAGTTTAAGTTGAATGCTTGTAAGTAGCTTAAGGCACTTTCAAAGGAAAGTGATTTTCTCTGAAAGGACAGCATTTAGAAAGTGAAGCAACACTCCATTCACTTCGCACAGTGAATTGAAGTATTGGAACAGACTGCTTCTCTTTCAGAGAAACGGATGTGAGTTTCAGGTGAATGCTTGTAAGTAGCTTAAGGCACTTTCAAAGGAAAGTGATTTTCTCTGAAAGGACAGCATTTAGAAAGTGAAGCAACACTCCATTCACTTCGCACAGTGAATTGAAGTGTTGGAACAGACTGCTTCTCTTTCATATAAACGCATTAGTGTTTCTTGTGAATGCTTGCAAGTTGCTTAAGGCACTTTCAAAGGAAAGTGATTTTCTCTGAAAGGACATAATTTAGAAAGTGAAGCAACACTCCATTCACTTCGCACAGTGAATTGAAGTGTTGGAACAGACTGCTTCTCTTTCAGAGAAATGCATGTGAGTGTCTGTTGAATGCTTGTAAGTAGCTTAAGGCACTTTCAAAGGAAAGTGATTTTCTCTGAAAGGACAGCATTTAGAAAGTGAAGCAACACTCCATTCACTTCGCACATTGAATTGAAGTGTTGGAACAGACTGCTTCTCTTTCAGAGAAACGCATGTGAGTTTCTGTTGAATGCTTGTAAGTAGCTTAAGGCACTTTGAAAGGAAAGTGATTTTCTCTGAAAGGACAGCATTTAGAAAGTGAGGCAACACTCCATTCACTTCACACAGTGAATTGAAGTGTTGGAACAGACTGCTTCTCTTTCAGAGAAACGCATGTGAGTTTCTGGTGAATGCTTGTTAGTAGCATAAGGCACTTTCAAAGGAAAGTGATTTTCTCTGAAAGGACAGCATTTAGAAAGTGAGGCAACACTCCATTCACTTCACACAGTGAATTGAAGTGTTGGAACAGACTGCTTCTCTTTCAGAGAAACGCATGTGAGTTTCTTCCTAATGCTTGCAAGTAGCTTAAGGCACTTTCAAAGGAAAGTGATTTTCTCTGAAAGGACAGCATTTAGAAAGTGAAGTAACACTCCATTCACTTCGCACAGTGAATTGAAGTGTTGGAACAGTCTGCTTCTCTTTCAGAGAAACGCATGTGAGTTTCTTCCTAATGCTTGCAAGTAGCTTAACGCACTTTCAAAGGAAAGTGATTTTCTCTGAAAGGACAGCATTTAGAAAGTGAAGCAACACTCCATTCACTTCGCACAGTGAATTGAAGTGTTGGAACAGACTGCTTCTCTTTCAGAGAAACGCATGTGAGTTTCTGGTGAATGCTTGTAAGTAGCTTAAGGCACTTTCAAAGGAAAGTGATTTTCTCTGAAAGGACAGCATTTAGAAAGTGAAGCAACACTCCATTCACTTCGCACAGTGAATTGAAGTGTTGGAACAGACTGCTTCTCTTTCAGAGAAATGCATGTGAGTTTAAGTTGAATGCTTGTAAGTAGCTTAAGGCACTTTAAAAGGAAAGTGATTTTCTCTGAAAGGACAGCATTTAGAAAGTGAAGCAACACTCCATTCACTTCGCACAGTGAATTGAAGTGTTGGAACAGACTGCTTCTCTTTCAGAGAAACGTATGTGAGTTTCTTGTGAATGCTTGCAAGTTGCTTAAGGCACTTTCAAAGGAAAGTGATTTTCTCTGAAAGGACAGCATTTAGAAAGTGAAGCAACACTCCGTTCACTTCGCACAGTGAATTGAAGTGTTGGAACAGACTGCTTCTCTTTCAGTGAAACGCATGTGTGTTTCTGGTGAATGCTTGTTAGTAGCTTAAGGCACTTTCAAAGGACAGTGATTTTCTCTGAAAGGACAGCATTTAGAAAGTGAAGCAACACTCCATTCACTTCGCACAGTGAATTGAAGTGTTGGAACAGTCTGCTCCTCTTTCAGAGAAACGCATGTGAGTTTCTTCCTAATGCTTGCAAGTAGCTTAAGGCACTTTCAAAGGAAAGTGATTTTCTCTGAAAGGACAGCATTTAGAAAGTGAAGCAACACTCCATTCACTTCGCACAGTGAATTGAAGTGTTGGAACAGACTGCTTCTCTTTCAGAGAAACGCATGTGAGTTTCCGGTGAATGCTTGTAAGTAGCTTAAGGCACTTTCAAAGGAAAGTGATTTTCTCTGAAAGGACAGCATTTAGAAAGTGAAGCAACACTCCATTCACTTCGCACAGTGAATTGAAGTGTTGGAACAGACTGCTTCTCTTTCAGAGAAATGCATGTGAGTTTAAGTTGAATGCTTGTAAGTAGCTTAAGGCACTTTAAAAGGAAAGTGATTTTCTCTGAAAGGACAGCATTTAGAAAGTGAAGCAACACTCCATTCACTTCGCACAGTGAATTGAAGTGTTGGAACAGACTGCTTCTCTTTCAGAGAAACGTATGTGAGTTTCTTGTGAATGCTTGCAAGTTGCTTAAGGCACTTTCAAAGGAAAGTGATTTTCTCTGAAAGGACAGCATTTAGAAAGTGAAGCAACACTCCGTTCACTTCGCACAGTGAATTGAAGTGTTGGAACAGACTGCTTCTCTTTCAGAGAAACGCATGTGAGTTTTTATGAATGCTTGAAAGTAGTTTAAGGCACTTTCAAAGGAAAGTGATTTTCTCTGAAAGGACAGTGTTTAGAAAGTGAGGCAACACTCCATTCACTTCGCACAGTGAATTGAAGTGTTGGAACCGACTGCTTCTCTTTCAGAGAAACGCATGTGTGTTTCTGGTGAATGCTTGTTAGTAGCTTAAGGCACTTTCAAAGGACAGTGATTTTCTCTGAAAGGACAGCATTTAGAAAGTGAAGCAACACTCCATTCACTTCGCACAGTGAATTGAAGTGTTGGAACAGTCTGCTCCTCTTTCAGAGAAACGCATGTGAGTTTCTTTCTAATGCTTGCAAGTAGCTTAAGGCACTTTCAAAGGAAAGTGATTTTCTCTGAAAGGACAGCATTTAGAAAGTGAAGCAACACTCCATTCACTTCGCACAGTGAATTGAAGTGTTGGAACAGACTGCTTCTCTTTCAGAGAAACGCATGTGAGTTTCCGGTGAATGCTTGTAAGTAGCTTAAGGCACTTTCAAAGGAAAGTGATTTTCTCTGAAAGGACAGCATTTAGAAAGTGAAGCAACACTCCATTCACTTCGCACAGTGAATTGAAGTATTGGAACAGACTGCTTCTCTTTCAGAGAAACGGATGTGAGTTTCTGGTGAATGCTTGTAAGTAGCTTAAGGCACTTTCAAAGGAAAGTGATTTTCTCTGAAAGGACAGCATTTAGAAAGTGAAGCAACACTCCATTCACTTCGCACAGTGAATTGAAGTGTTGGAACAGACTGCTTCTCTTTCATATAAACGCATTAGTGTTTCTTGTGAATGCTTGCAAGTTGCTTAAGGCACTTTCAAAGCAAAGTGATTTTCTCTGAAAGGACATAATTTAGAAAGTGAAGCAACACTCCATTCACTTCGCACAGTGAATTGAAGTGTTGGAACAGACTGCTTCTCTTTCAGAGAAATGCATGTGAGTGTCTGTTGAATGCTTGTAAGTAGCTTAAGGCACTTTCAAAGGAAAGTGATTTTCTCTGAAAGGACAGCATTTAGAAAGTGAAGCAACACTCCATTCACTTCGCACAGTGAATTGAAGTGTTGGAACAGACTGCTTCTATTTCAGAGAAACGCATGTGAGTTTCTGTTGAATGCTTGTAAGTAGCTTAAGGCACTTTGAAAGGAAAGTGATTTTCTCTGAAAGGACAGCATTTAGAAAGTGAGGCAACACTCCATTCACTTCACACAGTGAATTGAAGTGTTGGAACAGACTGCTTCTCTTTCAGAGAAATGCATGTGAGTTTCTGTTGAATGCTTGTAAGTAGCTTAAGGCACTTTCAAAGGAAAGTGATTTTCTCTGAAAGGACAGCATTTAGAAAGTGAAGCAACACTCCATTCACTTCGCACATTGAATTGAAGTGTTGGAACAGACTGCTTCTCTTTCAGAGAAACGCATGTGAGTTTCTGGTGAATGCTTGTTAGTAGCTTAAGGCACTTTCAAAGGAAAGTGATTTTCTCTGAAAGGACAGCATTTAGAAAGTGAGGCAACACTCCATTCACTTCACACAGTGAATTGAAGTGTTGGAACAGACTGCTTCTTTTTCAGAGAAACGCATGTGAGTTTCTTCCTAATGCTTGCAAGTAGCTTAAGGCACTTTCAAAGGAAAGTGATTTTCTCTGAAAGGACAGCATTTAGAAAGTGAAGTAACACTCCATTCACTTCGCACAGTGAATTGAAGTGTTGGAACAGTCTGCTTCTCTTTCAGAGAAACGCATGTGAGTTTCTTCCTAATGCTTGCAAGTAGCTTAACGCACTTTCAAAGGAAAGTGATTTTCTCTGAAAGGACAGCATTTAGAAAGTGAAGCAACACTCCATTCACTTCGCACAGTGAATTGAAGTGTTGGAACAGACTGCTTCTCTTTCAGAGAAACGCATGTGAGTTTCTGGTGAATGCTTGTAAGTAGCTTAAGGCACTTTCAAAGGAAAGTGATTTTCTCTGAAAGGACAGCATTTAGAAAGTGAAGCAACACTCCATTCACTTCGCACAGTGAATTGAAGTGTTGGAACAGACTGCTTCTCTTTCAGAGAAATGCATGTGAGTTTCTGTTGAATGCTTGTAAGTAGCTTAAGGCACTTTCAAAGGAAAGTGATTTTCTCTGAAAGGACAGCATTTAGAAACTGAAGCAACACTCCATTCACTTCGCACAGTGAATTGAAGTGTTGGAACAGACTGCTTCTCTTTCAGAGAAACGCATGTGAGTTTCTGGTGAATGCTTGTTAGTAGCTTAAGGCACTTTCAAAGGACAGTGATTTTCTCTGAAAGGACAGCATTTAGAAAGTGAAGCAACACTCCATTCCCTTCGAGCAGTGAATTGAAGTGTTGGAACAGACTGCTTCTCTTTCATATAAACGCATTAGTGTTTCTTGTGAATGCTTGCAAGTTGCTTAAGGCACTTTCAAAGGAAAGTGATTTTCTCTGAAAGGACATAATTTAGAAAGTGAAGCAACACTCCATTCACTTCGCACAGTGAATTGAAGTGTTGGAACAGACTGCTTCTCTTTCAGAGAAATGCATGTGAGTTTCTGGTGAATGCTTGTAAGTAGCTTAAGGCACTTTCAAAGGAAAGTGATTTTCTCTGAAAGGACAGCATTTAGAAAGTGCAGCAACACTCCATTCACTTCGCACATTGAATTGAAGTGTTGGAACAGACTGCTTCTCTTTCAGAGAAACACATGTGAGTTTCTGGTGAATGCTTGTAAGTAGCTTAAGGCACTTTTAAAGGAAAGTGATTTTCTCTGAAAGGACAGCATTTAGAAAGTGAGGCAACACTCCATTCACTTCACACAGTGAATTGAAGTGTTGGAACAGACTGCTTCTCTTTCAGAGAAACGCATGTGAGTTTCTTCCTAATGCTTGCAAGTAGCTTAAGGCACTTTCAAAGGAAAGTGATTTTCTCTGAAAGGACAGCATTTAGAAAGTGAAGCAACACTCCAATCACTTCGCACAGTGAATTGAAATGTTGGAACAGTCTGCTTCTCTTTCAGAGAAACGCATGTGAGTTTCTTCCTAATGCTTGCAAGTAGCTTAAGGCACTTTCAAAGGAAAGTGATTTTCTCTGAAAGGACAGCATTTAGAAAGTGAAGCAACACTCCATTCACTTCGCAGAGTGAATTGAAGTATTGGAACAGACTGCTTCTCTTTCAGAGAAACACATGTGAGTTTCTGGTGAATGCTTGTAAGTAGCTTAAGGCACTTTCAAAGGAAAGTGATTTTCTCTGAAAGGACAGCATTTAGAAAGTGAAGCAACACTCCATTCACTTCGCACAGTGAATTGAAGTGTTGGAACAGACTGCTTCTCTTTCAGAGAAACGCATGTGAGTTTCTTTTGAATGCTTGCAAGTTGCTTAAGGCACATTCAAAGGAAAGTGATTTTCTCTGAAAGGACAGCATTTAGAAACTGAAGCAACACTCCATTCACTTCGCACAGTGAATTGAAGTGTTCGAACAGACTGCTTCTCTTTAAGAGAAACGCATGTGAGTTTTTTGTGAATGCTTGAAAGTAGTTTAAGGCACTTTAAAAGGAAAGTGATTTTGTCTGAAAGGACAGCATTTAGAAAGTGAAGCAACACTCCATTCACTTCGCACGGTGAATTGAAGTGTTGGACCAGACTGCTTCTCTTTCAGAGAAACGCATGTGAGTTTCTGATAAATGCTTGTAAGTAGCTTAAGGCACATTCAAAGGAAAATGATTTTCTCTGAAAGGACAGCATTTAGAAAGTGAAGCAACACTCCATTCACTTCGCACAGTGAATTGAAGTGTTGGAACAGACTGCTTCTCTTTCAGAGAAACGCATGTGAGTTTTTTGTGAATGCTTGAAAGTAGTTTAAGGCACTTTCAATGGAAAGTGATTTTCTCTGAAAGGACAGCATTTCGAAAGTGAGGCAACACTCCATTCACTTCGCACAGTGAATTGAAGTGTTGGAACAGACTGCTTCTCTTTCAGAGAAACGCATGTGAGTTTCTTCCTAATGCTTGCAAGTAGCTTAAGGCACTTTCAAAGGAAAGTGATTTTCTCTGAAAGGACAGCATTTAGAAAGTGAAGCAACACTCCATTCACTTCGCACAGTGAATTGAAGTGTTGGAACAGACTGCTTCTCTTTCAGAGAAACGCATGTGAGTTTCTTCCTGATGCTTGCAAGTAGCTTAAGGCACTTTCAAATGAAAGTGATTTTCTCTGAAAGGACAGCATTTAGAAAGTGAAGCAACACTAAATTCACTTCGCACAGTGAATTGAAGTGTTGGAACAGACTGCTTCTCTTTCAGAGAAACGCATGTGAGTTTTTTATGAATGCTTGAAAGTAGTTAAAGGCACTTTCAAAGGAAAGTGATTTTCTCTGAAAGGACAGCATTTAGAAAGTGAAGCAACACTCCATTCACTTCGCACAGTGAATTGAAGTGTTGGAATAGACTGATTCTCTTTCAGAGAAATGCATGTGAGTTTAAGTTGAATGCTTGTAAGTAGCTTAAGGCACTTTCAAAGGAAAGTGATTTTCTCTGAAAGGACAGCATTTAGAAAGTGAAGCAACACTCCATTCACTTCGCACAGTGAATTGAAGTTTTGGAACAGACTGCTTCTCTTTCAGAGAAACGTATGTGAGTTTCTTGTGAATGCTTGCAAGTTGCTTAAGGCACTTTCAAAGGAAAGTGATTTTCTCTGAAAGGACAGCATTTAGAAAGTGAAGCAACACTCCGTTCACTTCGCACAGTGAATTGAAGTGTTGGAACAGACTGCTTCTCTTTCAGAGAAACGCATGTGAGTTTTTTATGAATGCTTGAAAGTAGTTTAAGGCACTTTCAAAGGAAAGTGATTTTCTCTGAAAGTACAGCATTTGGAAAGTGAAGCAACACTCCATTCCCTTCGAGCAGTGAATTGAAGTGTTGGAACAGATTGCTTCTCTTTCATATAAACGCATTAGTGTTTCTTGTGAATGCTTCCAAGTTGCTTAAGGCACTTTCAAAGGAAAGTGATTTTCTCTGAAAGGACATAATTTAGAAAGTGAAGCAACACTCCATTCACTTCGCACAGTGAATTGAAGTGTTGGAACAGACTGCTTCTCTTTCAGAGAAACGCATGTGAGTTTCTTTTGAATGCTTGCAAGTTGCTTAAGGCACATTCAAAGGAAAGTGATTTTCTCTGAAAGGACAGCATTTAGAAACTGAAGCAACACTCCATTCACTTCGCACAGTGAATTGAAGTGTTCGAACAGACTGCTTCTCTTTAAGAGAAACGCATGTGAGTTTTTTGTGAATGCTTGAAAGTAGTTTAAGGCACTTTAAAAGGAAAGTGATTTTGTCTGAAAGGACAGCATTTAGAAAGTGAAGCAACACTCCATTCACTTCGCACGGTGAATTGAAGTGTTGGACCAGACTGCTTCTCTTTCAGAGAAACGCATGTGAGTTTCTGGTGAATGCTTGTAAGTAGCTTAAGGCACATTCAAAGGAAAATGATTTTCTCTGAAAGGACAGCATTAAGAAAGTGAAGCAACACTCCATTCACTTCGCACAGTGAATTGAAGTGTTGGAACAGACTGCTTCTCTTTCAGAGAAACGCATGTGAGTTTTTTGTGAATGCTTGAAAGTAGTTTAAGGCACTTTCAATGGAAAGTGATTTTCTCTGAAAGGACAGCATTTAGAAAGTGAGGCAACACTCCATTCACTTCGCACAGTGAATTGAAGTGTTGGAACAGACTGCTTCTCTTTCAGAGAAACGCATGTGAGTTTCTTCCTGATGCTTGCAAGTAGCTTAAGGCACTTTCAAATGAAAGTGATTTTCTCTGAAAGGACAGCATTTAGAAAGTGAAGCAACACTAAATTCACTTCGCACAGTGAATTGAAGTGTTGGAACAGACTGCTTCTCTTTCAGAGAAACGCATGTGAGTTTTTTATGAATGCTTGAAAGTAGTTAAAGGCACTTTCAAAGGAAAGTGATTTTCTCTGAAAGGACAGCATTTAGAAAGTGAAGCAACACTCCATTCACTTCGCACAGTGAATTGAAGTGTTGGAACAGACTGATTCTCTTTCAGAAAAATGCATGTGAGTTTAAGTTGAATGCTTGTAAGTAGCTTAAGGCACTTTCAAAGGAAAGTGATTTTCTCTGAAAGGACAGCATTTAGAAAGTGAAGCAACACTCCATTCACTTCGCACAGTGAATTGAAGTGTTGGAACAGACTGCTTCTCTTTCAGAGAAACGCATGTGAGTTTCCGGTGAATGCTTGTAAGTAGCTTAAGGCACTTTCAAAGGAAAGTGATTTTCTCTGAAAGGACAGCATTTAGAAAGTGAAGCAACACTCCATTCACTTCGCACAGTGAATTGAAGTTTTGGAACAGACTGATTCTCTTTCAGAGAAATGCATGTGAGTTTAAGTTGAATGCTTGTAAGTAGCTTAAGGCACTTTTAAAGGAAAGTGATTTTCTCTGAAAGGACAGAATTTAGAAAGTGAAGCAACACTCCATTTACTTCGCACAGTGAATTGAAGTGTTGGAACAGACTGCTTCTCTTTCAGAGAAACGTATGTGAGTTTCTTGTGAATGCTTGCAAGTTGCCTAAGGCACTTTCAAAGGAAAGTGATTTTCTCTGAAAGGACAGCATTTAGAAAGTGAAGCAACACTCCGTTCACTTCGCACAGTGAATTGAAGTGTTGGAACAGACTGCTTCTCTTTCAGAGAAACGCATGTGAGTTTTTTATGAATGCTTGAAAGTAGTTTAAGGCACTTTCAAAGGAAAGTGATTTTCTCTGAAAGGACAGTGTTTAGAAAGTGAGGCAACACTCCATTCACTTCGCACAGTGAATTGAAGTGTTTGAACCGACTGCTTCTCTTTCAGAGAAACGCATGTGAGTTTCTGGTGAATGCTTGTTAGTAGCTTAAGGCACTTTCAAAGGACAGTGATTTTCTCTGAAAGGACAGCATTTAGAAAGTGAAGCAACACTCCATTCCCTTCGAGCAGTGAATTGAAGTGTTGGAACAGACTGCTTCTCTTTCAGAGAAATGCATGTTAGTTTCTGTTGAATGCTTGTAAGTAGCTTAAGGCACTTTCAAAGGAAAGTGATTTTCTCTGAAAGGACAGCATGTAGAAAGTGAAGCAACACTCCATTCACTTCGCACAGTGAATTGAAGTGTTGGAACAGACTGCTTCTCTTTCAGAGAAACGTATGTGAGTTTCTTGTGAATGCTTGCAAGTTGCTTAAGGCACTTTCAAAGGAAAGTGATTTTCTCTGAAAGGACAGCATTTAGAAAGTGAAGCAACACTCCGTTCACTTCGCACAGTGAATTGAAGTGTTGGAACAGACTGCTTCTCTTTCAGAGAAACGCATGTGAGTTTTTTATGAATGCTTGAAAGTAGTTTAAGGCACTTTCAAAGGAAAGTGATTTTCTCTGAAAGGACAGTGTTTAGAAAGTGAGGCAACACTCCATTCACTTCACACAGTGAATTGAAGTGTTGGAACCGACTGCTTCTCTTTCAGAGAAACGCATGTGAGTTTCTGGTGAATGCTTGTTAGTAGCTTAAGGCACTTTCAAAGGACAGTGATTTTCTCTGAAAGGACAGCATTTAGAAAGTGAAGCAACACTCCATTCCCTTCGAGCAGTGAATTGAAGTGTTGGAACAGACTGCTTCTCTTTCAGAGAAATGCATGTTAGTTTCTGTTGAATGCTTGTAAGTAGCTTAAGGCACTTTCAAAGGAAAGTGATTTTCTCTGAAAGGACAGCATTTAGAAAGTGAAGCAACACTCCATTCACTTCGCACAGTGAATTGAAGTGTTGGAACAGACTGCTTCTCTTTCAGAGAAACGTATGTGAGTTTCTTGTGAATGCTTGCAAGTTGCTTAAGGCACTTTCAAAGGAAAGTGATTTTCTCTGAAAGGACAGCATTTAGAAAGTGAAGCAACACTCCGTTCACTTCGCACAGTGAATTGAAGTGTTGGAACAGACTGCTTCTCTTTCAGAGAAACGCATGTGAGTTTTTTATGAATGCTTGAAAGTAGTTTAAGGCACTTTCAAAGGAAAGTGATTTTCTCTGAAAGGACAGTGTTTAGAAAGTGAGGCAACACTCCATTCACTTCGCACAGTGAATTGAAGTGTTGGATCCGACTGCTTCTCTTTCAGAGAAACGCATGTGAGTTTCTTCCTAATGCTTGCAAGTAGCTTAAGGCACTTTCAAAGGAAAGTGATTTTCTCTGAAAGGACAGCATTTAGAAAGTGAAGCAACACTCCATTCACTTCGCACAGTGAATTGAAGTGTTGGAACAGACTGCTTCTCTTTCAGAGAAACGCATGTGAGTTTCTGGTGAATGCTTGTAAGTAGCTTAAGGCACTTTCAAAGGAAAGTGATTTTCTCTGAAAGGACAGCATTTAGAAAGTGAAGCAACACTCCATTCACTTCGCACAGTGAATTGAAGTGTTGGAACAGACTGCTTCTCTTTCAGAGAAACGCATGTGAGTTTCTTCCTAATGCTTGCAAGTCGCTTAAGGCACTTTCAAAGGAAAGTGATTTTCTCTGAAAGGACAGCATTTAAAAAGTGAAGCAACACTCCATTCACTTCGCACAGTGAATTGAAGTGTTGGAACAGACTGCTTCTCTTTAAGAGAAACGCATGTGAGTTTTTTGTGAATGCTTGAAAGTAGTTTAAGGCACTTTCAAAGGAAAGTGATTTTCTCTGAAAGGACAGAATTTAGAAAGTGATGCAACACTCCATTCACTTCGCACAGTGAATTGAAGTGTTGGAACAGACTGCTTCTCTTTCAGAGAAACGCATGTGAGTTTCTTCCTAATGCTTGTAAGTAGCTTAAGGCACTTTCAAAGGAAAGTGATTTTCTCTGAAAGGACAGCATTTAGAAAGTGAAGCAACACTCCATTCACTTTGTACAGTGAATTGAAGTGTTGGAACAGACTGCTTCTCTTTTAGAGAAATGCATGAGAGTTTCTGTTGAATGCTTGTAAGTAGCTTAAGGCTCTTTCAAAGGAAAGTGATTTTCTCTGAAAGGACAGCATTTAGAAAGTAAAGCAACACTCCATTCCCTTCGCACAATAAATTGAAGTGTTGGAACAGACTGCTTCTCTTTCATAGAAACGCATTAGTGTGTCTTGTGAATGCTTGCAAGTAGCTTAAGGCACATTCAAAGGAAAGTGATTTTCTCTGAAAGGACAGCATTTAGAAAGTGAAGCAACACTCCATTCACTTCGCACAGAGAATTGAAGTGTTGGAACAGATTACTTCTCTTTCAGAGAAATGCATGTGAGTTTCTGTTGAATGCTTGTAAGTAGCTTAAGGCACATTCAAAGGAAAGGGATTTTCTCTGAAAGGACAGCATTTAGAAAGTGAAGCAACACTCCATTCACTTCGCACTGTGACTTGAAGTGTTGGAACAGACTGCTTCTCTTTCAGAGAAACGCATGTGAGTTTTTTGTGAATGCTTGAAAGTAGTTTAAGGCACTTTCAAAGGAAAGTGTTTTTCTCTGAAAATACAGAATTTAGAAAGTGAAGCAACACTCCATTCACTTCGCACAGTGAATTGAAGTGTTGGAACAGACTGCTTCTCTTTCAGAGAAACGCATGTGAGTTTCTTCCTAATGCTCGCAAGTAGCTTAAGGCACTTCCAAAGCAAAGTGATTTTATCTGATTGGACAGCATTTAGAAAGTGAAGCAACACTCCATTCACTTCGCACAGTGAATTGAAGTGTTGGAACAGACTGCTTCTCTTTCAGAGAAACGCATGTGAGTTTCTGGTGAATGCTTGTAAGTAGCTTAAGGCACTATCAAAGGAAAGTGATTTTCTCTGAAAGGACAGCATTTTGAAAGTGAAGCAACACTCCATTCCCTTCGTGCAGTGAATTGAAGTGTTGGAACAGAGTGCTTCTCATTCATAGAAACGCATTAGTGTTTCTTGTGAATGCTTGCAAGTTGCTTAAGGCACTATCAAAGGAAAGTGATTTTCTCTGAAAGGACAGCATTTAGAAAGTGAAGCAACACTCCATTTACTTTGTACAGTGAATTGAAGTGTTGGAACAGATTGCTTCTCTTTCAGAGAAATGCATGTGAGTTTCTGTTGAATGCTTGTAAGTAGCTTAAGGCTCTTTCAAAGGAAAGTGATTTTCTCTGAAAGGACAGCATTTAGAAAGTGAAGCAACACTCCATTCACTTCGCACAGTGAATTGAAGTGTTGGAACAGACTGCTTCTCTTTCAGAGAAACGCATGTGAGTTTCTTTTGAATGCTTGCAAGTTGCTTAAGGCACATTCAAAGGAAAGTGATTTTCTCTGAAAGGACAGCATTTAGAAACTGAAGCAACACTCCATTCACTTCGCACAGTGAATTGAAGTGTTGGAACAGACTGCTTCTCTTTCAGAGAAACGCATGTGAGTTTCTTCCTAATGCTTGCAAGTAGCTTAAGGCACTTTCAAAGGAAAGTGATTTTCTCTGATTGGACAGCATTTAGAAAGTGAAGCAACACTCCATTCACTTCGCACAGTGAATTGAAGTGTTGGAACAGACTGCTTCTCTTTCAGAGAAACGCATGTGAGTTTCTGGTGAATGCTTGTAAGTAGCTTAAGGCACTTTCAAAGGAAAGTGATTTTCTCTGAAAGGACAGCATTTAGAAAGTGAAGCAACACTCCATTCACTTCGCACAGTGAATTGAAGTGTTGGAACAGACTGCTTCTCTTTCAGAGAAACGCATGTGAGTTTCTTTTGAATGCTTGCAAGTTGCTTAAGGCACATTCAAAGGAAAGTGATTTTCTCTGAAAGGACAGCATTTAGAAAGTGAAGCAACACTCCATTCACTTCGCACAGTGAATTGAAGTGTTCGAACAGACTGCTTCTCTTTAAGAGAAACGCATGTGAGTTTTTTGTGAATGCTTGAAAGTAGTTTAAGGCACTTTCAAAGGAAAGTGATTTTCTCTGAAAGGACAGCATTTAGAAAGTGAAGCAACACTCCATTCACTTCGCACAGTGAATTGAAGTGTTCGAACAGACTGCTTCTCTTTAAGAGAAACGCATGTGAGTTTTTTGTGAATGCTTGAAAGTAGTTTAAGGCACTTTCAAAGGAAAGTGTTTTTCTCTGAAAGGACAGAATTTAGAAAGTGAAGCAACACTCCATTCACTTCGCACAGTGAATTGAAGTGTTGGAACAGACTGCTCCTCTTTCAGAGAAACGCATGTGAGTTTCTTCCTAATGCTTGCAAGTAGCTTAAGGCACTTTCAAAGGAAAGTGATTTTCTCTGATTGGACAGCATTTAGAAAGTGAAGCAACACTCCATTCACTTCGAACAGTGAATTGAAGTGTTGGAACAGACTGCTTCTCTTTCAAAGAAACGCTTGTGAGTTTCTGGTGAATGCTTGTAAGTAGCTTAAGGCACTTTCAAAGGAAAGTGATTTTCTCTGAAAGAAGAGCATTTAGAAAGTGAAGCAACACTCCATTCCCTTCGTGCAGTGAATTGAAGTGTTGGAACAGAGTGCTTCTCATTCATAGAAACGCATTAGTGTTTCTTGTGAATGCTTGCAAGTTGCTTAAGGCACTTTCAAAGGAAAGTGATTTTCTCTGAAAGGACAGCATTTAGAAAGTGAAGCAACACTCCATTCACTTTGTACAGTGAATTGAAGTGTTGGAACAGACTGCTTCTCTTTCAGAGAAATGCATGTGAGTTTCTGTTGAATGCTTGTAAGTAGCTTAAGGCTCTTTCAAAGGAAAGTGATTTTCTCTCAAAGGACAGCATTTAGAAAGTAAAACAACACTCCATTCCCTTCGCACAATAAATTGAAGTGTTGGAACAGACTGCTTCTCTTTCATAGAAACGCAATAGTGTTTCTTGTGAATGCTTGCAAGTAGCTTAAGGCACATTCAAAGGAAAGTGATTTTCTCTGAAAGGACAGCATTTAGAAAGTGAAGCAACACTCCATTCACTTCGCACAGTGAATTGAAGTGTTGGAACAGACTGCTTCTCTTTCAGAGAAACGCATGTGAGTTTTTTGTGAATGCTTGAAAGTAGTTTAAGGCACTTTCAATGGAAAGTGATTTTCTCTGAAAGGACAGCATTTAGAAAGTGAGGCAACACTCCATTCACTTCGCACAGTGAAATGAAGTGTTGGAACAGACTGCTTCTCTTTCAGAGAAACGCATGTGAGTTTCTTCCTAATGCTTGCAAGTAGCTTAAGGCACTTTCAAAGGAAAGTGATTTTCTCTGAAAGGACAGCATTTAGAAAGTGAAGCAACACTCCATTCACTTCGCACAGTGAATTGAAGTGTTGGAACAGACTGCTTCTCTTTCATAGAAACGCATGTGAGTTTCTTCCTGATGCTTGCAAGTAGCTTAAGGCACTTTCAAAGGAAAGTGATTTTCTCAGAAAGGACAGCATTTAGAAAGTGAAGCAACACTCCATTCACTTCGCACAGAGAATTGAAGTGTTGGAACAGATTACTTCTCTTTCAGAGAAATGCATGTGAGTTTCTGTTGAATGCTTGTAAGTAGCTTAAGGCACATTCAAAGGAAAGGGATTTTCTCTGAAAGGACAGCATTTAGAAAGTGAAGCAACACTCCATTCACTTCGCACTGTGACTTGAAGTGTTGGAACAGACTGCTTCTCTTTCAGAGAAACGCATGTGAGTTTTTTTGTGAATGCTTGAAAGTAGTTTAAGGCACTTTCAAAGGAAAGTGTTTTTCTCTGAAAATACAGAATTTAGAAAGTGAAGCAACACTCCATTCACTTCGCACAGTGAACTGAAGTGTTGGAAAAGACTGTTTCTCTTTCAGAGACACGCATGTGAGTTTCTGGTGAATGCTTGTAAGTAGCTTAAGGCACTTTCAAAGGAAAGTGATTTTCTCTGAAAGGACAGCATTTAGAAAGTGAAGCAACACTCCATTCACTTCGCACAGTGAATTGAAGTGTTGGAACAGACTGCTTCTCTTTCAGAGAAATGCATGTGAGTTTCTGTTGAATGCTTGTAAGCAGCTTAAGGCACTTTCAAAGGAAAGTGATTTTCTCTGAAAGGACAGCATTTAAAAAGTGAAGCAACACTCCATTCACTTCGCAGAGTGAATTGAAGTATTGGAACAGACTGCTTCTCTTTCAGAGAAACACATGTGAGTTTCTGGTGAATGCTTTTAAGTAGCTTAAGGCACTTTCAAAGGAAAGTGATTTTCTCTGAAAGGACAGCATTTAGAAAGTGAAGCAACACTCCATTCACTTCGCACAGTGAATTGAAGTGTTGGAACAAACTGCTTCTCTTTCAGAGAAACGCATGTGAGTTTCTTTTGAATGCTTGCAAGTTGCTTAAGGCACATTCAAAGGAAAGTGATTTTCTCTGAAAGGACAGCATTTAGAAACTGAAGCAACACTCCATTCACTTCGCACAGTGAATTGAAGTGTTGGAACAGACTGCTTCTCTTTCAGAGAAACGCATGTGAGTTTTTTGTGAATGCTTGAAAGTAGTTTAAGGCACTTTCAAAGGAAAGTGTTTTTTCTCTGAAAGGACAGAATTTAGAAAGTGAAGCAACACTCCATTCACTTCGCACAGTGAATTGAAGTGTTGGACCAGACTGCTTCTCTTTCAGAGAAACGCATGTGAGTTTCTTCCTAATGCTTGCAAGTAGCTTAAGGCACTTTCAAAGGAAAGTGATTTTCTCTGATTGGACAGCATTTAGAAAGTGAAGCAACACTCCATTCACTTCGAACAGTGAATTGAAGTGTTGGAACAGACTGCTTCTCTTTCAAAGAAACGCTTGTGAGTTTCTGGTGAATGCTTGTAAGTAGCTTAAGGCACTTTCAAAGGAAAGTGATTTTCTCTGAAAGAAGAGCATTTAGAAAGTGAAGCAACACTCCATTCCCTTCGTGCAGTGAATTGAAGTGTTGGAACAGAGTGCTTCTCATTCATAGAAACGCATTAGTGTTTCTTGTGAATGCTTGCAAGTTGCTTAAGGCACTTTCAAAGGAAAGTGATTTTCTCTGAAAGGACAGCATTTAGAAAGTGAAGCAACACTCCATTCACTTTGTACAGTGAATTGAAGTGTTGGAACAGACTGCTTCTCTTTCAGAGAAATGCATGTGAGTTTCTGTTGAATGCTTGTAAGTAGCTTAAGGCTCTTTCAAAGGAAAGTGATTTTCTCTCAAAAGACAGCATTTAGAAAGTAAAACAACACTCCATTCCCTTCGCACAATAAATTGAAGTGTTGGAACAGACTGCTTCTCTTTCATAGAAACGCAATAGTGTTTCTTGTGAATGCTTGCAAGTAGCTTAAGGCACATTCAAAGGAAAGTGATTTTCTCTGAAAGGACAGCATTTAGAAAGTGAAGCAACACTCCATTCACTTCGCACAGAGAATTGAAGTGTTGGAACAGATTACTTCTCTTTCAGAGAAATGCATGTGAGTTTCTGTTGAATGCTTGTAAGTAGCTTAAGGCACATTCAAAGGAAAATGATTTTCTCTGAAAGGACAGCATTTAGAAAGTGAAGCAACACTCCATTCACTTCGCACAGTGAATTGAAGTGTTGGAACAGACTGCTTCTCTTTCAGAGAAACGCATGTGAGTTTTTTGTGAATGCTTGAAAGTAGTTTAAGGCACTTTCAATGGAAAGTGATTTTCTCTGAAAGGACAGCATTTAGAAAGTGAAGCAACACTCCATTCACTTCGCACAGTGAATTGAAGTGTTGGAACAGACTGCTTCTCTTTCAGAGAAACGCATGTGAGTTTCTTCCTAATGCTTGCAAGTAGCTTAAGGCACTTTCAAAGGAAAGTGTTTTTCTCTGAAAGGACAGCATTTAGAAAGTGAAGCAACACTCCATTCACTTCGCACAGTGAATTGAAGTGTTGGAACAGACTGCTTCTCTTTCAGAGAAACGCATCTGAGTTTCTTCCTGATGCTTGCAAGTAGCTTAAGGCACTTTCAAAGGAAAGTGATTTTCTCAGAAAGGACAGCATTTAGAAAGTGAAGCAACACTCCATTCACTTCGCACAGTGAACTGAAGTGTTGGAAAAGACTGTTTCTCTTTCAGAGAAACGCATGTGAGTTTCTGGTGAATGCTTGTAAGTAGCTTAAGGCACTTTCAAAGGAAAGTGATTTCCTCTGAAAGGACAGCATTTAGAAAGTGAAGCAACACTCCATTCACTTCGCACAGTGAATTGAAGTGTTGGAACAGACTGCTTCTCTTTCAGAGAAATGCATGTGAGTTTCTGTTGAATACTTGTAAGTAGCTTAAGGCACTTTCAAAGGAAAGTGATTTTCTCTGAAAGGACAGCATTTAGAAAGTGAAGCAACACTCCATTCACTTCGCAGAGTGAATTGAAGTATTGGAACAGACTGCTTCTCTTTCAGAGAAACACATGTGAGTTTCTGGTGAATGCTTGTAAGTAGCTTAAGGCACTTTCAAAGGAAAGTGATTTTCTCTGAAAGGACAGCATTTAGAAAGTGAAGCAACACTCCATTCACTTCGCACAGTGAATTGAAGTGTTGGAACAGACTGCTTCTCTTTCAGAGAAACGCATGTGAGTTTCTTTTGAATGCTTGCAAGTTGCTTAAGGCACATTCAAAGGAAAGTGATTTTCTCTGAAAGGACAGCATTTAGAAACTGAAGCAACACTCCATTCACTTCGCACAGTGAATTGAAGTGTTCGAACAGACTGCTTCTCTTTAAGAGAAACGCATGTGAGTTTTTTGTGAATGCTTGAAAGTAGTTTAAGGCACTTTAAAAGGAAAGTGATTTTGTCTGAAAGGACAGCATTTAGAAAGTGAAGCAACACTCCATTCACTTCGCACGGTGAATTGAAGTGTTGGACCAGACTGCTTCTCTTTCAGAGAAACGCATGTGAGTTTCTGGTGAATGCTTGTAAGTAGCTTAAGGCACATTCAAAGGAAAATGATTTTCTCTGAAAGGACAGCATTTAGAAAGTGAAGCAACACTCCATTCACTTCGCACAGTGAATTGAAGTGTTGGAACAGACTGCTTCTCTTTCAGAGAAACGCATGTGAGTTTTTTGTGAATGCTTGAAAGTAGTTTAAGGCACTTTCAATGGAAAGTGATTTTCTCTGAAAGGACAGCATTTAGAAAGTGAGGCAACACTCCATTCACTTCGCACAGTGAATTGAAGTGTTGGAACAGACTGCTTCTCTTTCAGAGAAACGCATGTGAGTTTCTTCCTAATGCTTGCAAGTAGCTTAAGGCACTTTCAAAGGAAAGTGATTTTCTCTGAAAGGACAGCATTTAGAAAGTGAAGCAACACTCCATTCACTTCGCACAGTGAATTGAAGTGTTGGAACAGACTGCTTCTCTTTCAGAGAAACGCATGTGAGTTTCTTCCTGATGCTTGCAAGTAGCTTAAGGCACTTTCAAAGGAAAGTGATTTTCTCTGAAAGGACAGCATTTAGAAAGTGAAGCAACACTAAATTCACCTCGCACAGTGAATTGAAGTGTTGGAACAGACTGCTTCTCTTTCAGAGAAACGCATGTGAGTTTTTCATGAATGCTTGAAAGTAGTTAAAGGCACTTTCAAAGGAAAGTGATTTTCTCTGAAAGGACAGCATTTAGAAAGTGAGGCAACACTCCATTCACTTCACACAGTGACTTGAAGTGTTGGAACAGTCTGCTTCTCTTTCAGAGAAACGCATGTGAGTTTCTTCCTAATGCTTGCAAGTAGCTTAAGGCACTTTCAAAGGAAAGTGATTTTCTCTGAAAGGACAGCATTTAGAAAGTGAAGCAACACTCCATTCACTTCGCACAGTGAATTGAAGTGTTGGAACAGTCTGCTCCTCTTTCAGAGAAACGCATGTGAGTTTCTTCCTAATGCTTGCAAGTAGCTTAAGGCACTTTCAAAGGAAAGTGATTTTCTCTGAAAGGACAGCATTTAGAAAGTGAAGCAACACTCCATTCACTTCGCACAGTGAATTGAAGTGTTGGAACAGACTGCTTCTCTTTCAGAGAAACGCATGTGAGTTTCCGGTGATTGCTTGTAAGTAGCTTAAGGCACTTTCAAAGGAAAGTGATTTTCTCTGAAAGGACAGCATTTAGAAAGTGAAGCAACACTCCATTCACTTCGCACAGTGAATTGAAGTGTTGGAACAGACTGCTTCTCTTTCAGAGAAATGCATGTGAGTTTAAGTTGAATGCTTGTAAGTAGCTTAAGGCACTTTCAAAGGAAAGTGATTTTCTCTGAAAGGACAGCATTTAGAAAGTGAAGCAACACTCCATTCACTTCGCACAGTGAATTGAAGTATTGGAACAGACTGCTTCTCTTTCAGAGAAACGGATGTGAGTTTCTGGTGAATGCTTGTAAGTAGCTAAAGGCACTTTCAAAGGAAAGTGATTTTCTCTGAAAGGACAGCATTTAGAAAGTGAAGCAACACTCCATTCACTTCGCACAGTGAATTGAAGTGTTGGAACAGACTGCTTCTCTTTCATATAAACGCATTAGTGTTTCTTGTGAATGCTTGCAAGTTGCTTAAGGCACTTTCAAAGGAAAGTGATTTTCTCTGAAAGGACATAATTTAGAAAGTGAAGCAACACTCCATTCACTTCGCACAGTGAATTGAAGTGTTGGAACAGACTGCTTCTCTTTCAGAGAAATGCATGTGAGTGTCTGTTGAATGCTTGTAAGTAGCTTAAGGCACTTTCAAAGGAAAGTGATTTTCTCTGAAAGGACAGCATTTAGAAAGTGAAGCAACACTCCATTCACTTCGCACATTGAATTGAAGTGTTGGAACAGACTGCTTCTCTTTCAGAGAAACGCATGTGAGTTTCTGTTGAATGCTTGTAAGTAGCTTAAGGCACTTTGAAAGGAAAGTGATTTTCTCTGAAAGGACAGCATTTAGAAAGTGAGGCAACACTCCATTCACTTCACACAGTGAATTGAAGTGTTGGAACAGACTGCTTCTCTTTCAGAGAAACGCATGTGAGTTTCTTCCTAATGCTTGCAAGTAGCTTAAGGCACTTTCAAAGGAAAGTGATTTTCTCTGAAAGGACAGCATTTAGAAAGTGAAGTAACACTCCATTCACTTCGCACAGTGAATTGAAGTGTTGGAACAGTCTGCTTCTCTTTCAGAGAAACGCATGTGAGTTTCTTCCTAATGCTTGCAAGTAGCTTAACGCACTTTCAAAGGAAAGTGATTTTCTCTGAAAGGACAGCATTTAGAAAGTGATGCAACACTCCATTCACTTCACACAGTGAATTGAAGTGTTGGAACAGACTGCTTCTCTTTCAGAGAAACGCATGTGAGTTTCTGGTGAATGCTTGTAAGTAGCTTAAGGCACTTTCAAAGGAAAGTGATTTTCTCTGAAAGGACAGCATTTAGAAAGTGAAGCAACACTCCATTCACTTCGCACAGTGAATTGAAGTGTTCGAACAGACTGCTTCTCTTTAAGAGAAACGCATGTGAGTTTTTTGTGAATGCTTGAAAGTAGTTTAAGGCACTTTAAAAGGAAAGTGATTTTGTCTGAAAGGACAGCATTTAGAAAGTGAAGCAACACTCCATTCACTTCGCACGGTGAATTGAAGTGTTGGACCAGACTGCTTCTCTTTCAGAGAAACGCATGTGAGTTTCTGGTGAATGCTTGTAAGTAGCTTAAGGCACATTCAAAGGAAAATGATTTTCTCTGAAAGGACAGCATTTAGAAAGTGAAGCAACACTCCATTCACTTCGCACAGTGAATTGAAGTGTGGAACAGACTGCTTCTCTTTCAGAGAAACGCATGTGAGTTTTTTGTGAATGCTTGAAAGTAGTTTAAGGCACTTTCAATGGAAAGTGATTTTCTCTGAAAGGACAGCATTTAGAAAGTGAGGCAACACTCCATTCACTTCGCACAGTGAATTGAAGTGTTGGAACAGACTGCTTCTCTTTCAGAGAAACGCATGTGAGTTTCTTCCTAATGCTTGCAAGTAGCTTAAGGCACTTTCAAAGGAAAGTGATTTTCTCTGAAAGGACAGCATTTAGAAAGTGAAGCAACACTCCATTCACTTCGCACAGTGAATTGAAGTGTTGGAACAGACTGCTTCTCTTTCAGAGAAACGCATGTGAGTTTCTTCCTGATGCTTGCAAGTAGCTTAAGGCACTTTCAAAGGAAAGTGATTTTCTCTGAAAGGACAGCATTAAGAAAGTGAAGCAACACTAAATTCACCTCGCACAGTGAATTGAAGTGTTGGAACAGACTGCTTCTCTTTCAGAGAAACGCATGTGAGTTTTTCATGAATGCTTGAAAGTAGTTAAAGGCACTTTCAAAGGAAAGTGATTTTCTCTGAAAGGACAGCATTTAGAAAGTGAGGCAACACTCCATTCACTTCACACAGTGACTTGAAGTGTTGGAACAGTCTGCTTCTCTTTCAGAGAAACGCATGTGAGTTTCTTCCTAATGCTTGCAAGTAGCTTAAGGCACTTTCAAAGGAAAGTGATTTTCTCTGAAAGGACAGCATTTAGAAAGTGAAGCAACACTCCATTCACTTCGCACAGTGAATTGAAGTGTTGGAACAGTCTGCTCCTCTTTCAGAGAAACGCATGTGAGTTTCTTCCTAATGCTTGCAAGTAGCTTAAGGCACTTTCAAAGGAAAGTGATTTTCTCTGAAAGGACAGCATTTAGAAAGTGAAGCAACACTCCATTCACTTCGCACAGTGAATTGAAGTGTTGGAACAGACTGCTTCTCTTTCAGAGAAACGCATGTGAGTTTCCGGTGATTGCTTGTAAGTAGCTTAAGGCACTTTCAAAGGAAAGTGATTTTCTCTGAAAGGACAGCATTTAGAAAGTGAAGCAACACTCCATTCACTTCGCACAGTGAATTGAAGTGTTGGAACAGACTGCTTCTCTTTCAGAGAAATGCATGTGAGTTTAAGTTGAATGCTTGTAAGTAGCTTAAGGCACTTTCAAAGGAAAGTGATTTTCTCTGAAAGGACAGCATTTAGAAAGTAAAGCAACACTCCATTCACTTCGCACAGTGAATTGAAGTGTTGGAACAGACTGCTTCTCTTTCAGAGAAACGCATGTGAGTTTCTGGTGAATGCTTGTAAGTAGCTTAAGGCACTTTCAAAGGAAAGTGATTTTCTCTGAAAGGACAGCATTTAGAAAGTGAAGCAACACTCCATTCACTTCGCACAGTGAATTGAAGTGTTGGAACAGACTGCTTCTCTTTCATATAAACGCATTAGTGTTTCTTGTGAATGCTTGCAAGTTGCTTAAGGCACTTTCAAAGGAAAGTGATTTTCTCTGAAAGGACATAATTTAGAAAGTGAAGCAACACTCCATTCACTTCGCACAGTGAATTGAAGTGTTGGAACAGACTGCTTCTCTTTCAGAGAAATGCATGTGAGTGTCTGTTGAATGCTTGTAAGTAGCTTAAGGCACTTTCAAAGGAAAGTGATTTTCTCTGAAAGGACAGCATTTAGAAAGTGAAGCAACACTCCATTCACTTCGCACATTGAATTGAAGTGTTGGAACAGACTGCTTCTCTTTCAGAGAAACGCATGTGAGTTTCTGTTGAATGCTTGTAATTAGCTTAAGGCACTTTGAAAGGAAAATGATTTTCTCTGAAAGGACAGCATTTAGAAAGTGAAGCAACACTCCATTCACTTCGCACAGTGAATTGAAGTGTTGGAACAGACTGCTTCTCTTTCAGAGAAACGCATGTGAGTTTTTTGTGAATGCTTGAAAGTAGTTTAAGGCACTTTCAATGGAAAGTGATTTTCTCTGAAAGGACAGCATTTAGAAAGTGAGGCAACACTCCATTCACTTCGCACAGTGAATTGAAGTGTTGGAACAGACTGCTTCTCTTTCAGAGAAACGCATGTGAGTTTCTTCCTAATGCTTGCAAGTAGCTTAAGGCACTTTCAAAGGAAAGTGATTTTCTCTGAAAGGACAGCATTTAGAAAGTGAAGTAACACTCCATTCACTTCGCACAGTGAATTGAAGTGTTGGAACAGTCTGCTTCTCTTTCAGAGAAACGCATGTGAGTTTCTTCCTAATGCTTGCAAGTAGCTTAACGCACTTTCAAAGGAAAGTGATTTTCTCTGAAAGGACAGCATTTAGAAAGTGATGCAACACTCCATTCACTTCGCACAGTGAATTGAAGTGTTGGAACAGACTGCTTCTCTTTCAGAGAAACGCATGTGAGTTTCTGGTGAATGCTTGTAAGTAGCTTAAGGCACTTTCAAAGGAAAGTGATTTTCTCTGAAAGGACAGCATTTAGAAAGTGAAGCAACACTCCATTCACTTCGCACAGTGAATTGAAGTGTTGGAACAGACTGCTTCTCTTTCAGAGAAATGCATGTGAGTTTCTGTTGAATGCTTGTAAGTAGCTTAAGGCACTTTCAAAGGAAAGTGATTTTCTCTGAAAGGACAGCATTTAGAAAGTGAAGCAACACTCCATTCACTTCGCAGAGTGAATTGAAGTATTGGAACAGACTGCTTCTCTTTCAGAGAAACACATGTGAGTTTCTGGTGAATGCTTGTAAGTAGCTTAAGGCACTTTCAAAGGAAAGTGATTTTCTCTGAAAGGACAGCATTTAGAAAGTGAAGCAACACTCCATTCACTTCGCACAGTGAATTGAAGTGTTGGAACAGACTGCTTCTCTTTCAGAGAAACGCATGTGAGTTTCTTTTGAATGCTTGCAAGTTGCTTAAGGCACATTCAAAGGAAAGTGATTTTCTCTGAAAGGACAGCATTTAGAAACTGAAGCAACACTCCATTCACTTCGCACAGTGAATTGAAGTGTTCGAACAGACTGCTTCTCTTTAAGAGAAACGCATGTGAGTTTTTTGTGAATGCTTGAAAGTAGTTTAAGGCACTTTAAAAGGAAAGTGATTTTGTCTGAAAGGACAGCATTTAGAAAGTGAAGCAACACTCCATTCACTTCGCACGGTTAATTGAAGTGTTGGACCAGACTGCTTCTCTTTCAGAGAAACGCATGTGAGTTTCTGGTGAATGCTTGTAAGTAGCTTAAGGCACATTCAAAGGAAAATGATTTTCTCTGAAAGGACAGCATTTAGAAAGTGAAGCAACACTCCATTCACTTCGCACAGTGAATTGAAGTGTTGGAACAGACTGCTTCTCTTTCAGAGAAACGCATGTGAGTTTTTTGTGAATGCTTGAAAGTAGTTTAAGGCACTTTCAATGGAAAGTGATTTTCTCTGAAAGGACAGCATTTAGAAAGTGAGGCAACACTCCATTCACTTCGCACAGTGAATTGAAGTGTTGGAACAGACTGCTTCTCTTTCAGAGAAACGCATGTGAGTTTCTTCCTAATGCTTGCAAGTAGCTTAAGGCACTTTCAAAGGAAAGTGATTTTCTCTGAAAGGACAGCATTTAGAAAGTGAAGCAACACTCCATTCACTTCGCACAGTGAATTGAAGTGTTGGAACAGACTGCTTCTCTTTCAGAGAAACGCATGTGATTTTCTTCCTGATGCTTGCAAGGAGCTTAAGGCACTTTCAAAGGAAAGTGATTTTCTCTGAAAGGACAGCATTTAGAAAGTGAAGCAACACTAAATTCACCTCGCACAGTGAATTGAAGTGTTGGAACAGACTGCTTCTCTTTCAGAGAAACGCATGTGAGTTTTTCATGAATGCTTGAAAGTAGTTAAAGGCACTTTCAAAGGAAAGTGATTTTCTCTGAAAGGACAGCATTTAGAAAGTGAGGCAACACTCCATTCACTTCACACAGTGACTTGAAGTTTTGGAACAGTCTGCTTCTCTTTCAGAGAAACGCATGTGAGTTTCTTCCTAATGCTTGCAAGTAGCTTAAGGCACTTTCAAAGGAAAGTGATTTTCTCTGAAAGGACAGCATTTAGAAAGTGAAGCAACACTCCATTCACTTCGCACAGTGAATTGAAGTGTTGGAACAGTCTGCTCCTCTTTCAGAGAAACGCATGTGAGTTTCTTCCTAATGCTTGCAAGTAGCTTAAGGCACTTTCAAAGGAAAGTGATTTTCTCTGAAAGGACAGCATTTAGAAAGTGAAGCAACACTCCATTCACTTCGCACAGTGAATTGAAGTGTTGGAACAGACTGCTTCTCTTTCAGAGAAACGCATGTGAGTTTCCGGTGATTGCTTGTAAGTAGCTTAAGGCACTTTCAAAGGAAAGTGATTTTCTCTGAAAGGACAGCATTTAGAAAGTGAAGCAACACTCCATTCACTTCGCACAGTGAATTGAAGTGTTGGAACAGACTGCTTCTCTTTCAGAGAAATGCATGTGAGTTTAAGTTGAATGCTTGTAAGTAGCTTAAGGCACTTTCAAAGGAAAGTGATTTTCTCTGAAAGGACAGCATTTAGAAAGTGAAGCAACACTCCATTCACTTCGCACAGTGAATTGAAGTATTGGAACAGACTGCTTCTCTTTCAGAGAAACGGATGTGAGTTTCTGGTGAATGCTTGTAAGTAGCTTAAGGCACTTTCAAAGGAAAGTGATTTTCTCTGAAAGGACAGCATTTAGAAAGTGAAGCAACACTCCATTCACTTCGCACAGTGAATTGAAGTGTTGGAACAGACTGCTTCTCTTTCATATAAACGCATTAGTGTTTCTTGTGAATGCTTGCAAGTTGCTTAAGGCACTTTCAAAGGAAAGTGATTTTCTCTGAAAGGACATAATTTAGAAAGTGAAGCAACACTCCATTCACTTCGCACAGTGAATTGTAGTGTTTGAACAGACTGCTTCTCTTTCAGAGAAATGCATGTGAGTGTCTGTTGAATGCTTGTAAGAAGCTTAAGGCACTTTCAAAGGAAAGTGATTTTCTCTGAAAGAACAGCATTTAGAAAGTGAAGCAACACTCCATTCACTTCGCACATTGAATTGAAGTGTTGGAACAGACTGCTTCTCTTTCAGAGAAACGCATGTGAGTTTCTGTTGAATGCTTGTAAGTAGCTTAAGGCACTTTGAAAGGAAAGTGATTTTCTCTGAAAGGACAGCATTTAGAAAGTGAGGCAACACTCCATTCACTTCACACAGTGAATTGAAGTGTTGGAACAGACTGCTTCTCTTTCAGAGAAATGCATGTGAGTTTCTGTTGAATGCTTGTAAGTAGCTTAAGGCACTTTCAAAGGAAAGTGATTTTCTCTGAAAGGACAGCATTTAGAAAGTGAAGCAACACTCCATTCACTTCGCACATTGAATTGAAGTGTTGGAACAGACTGCTTCTCTTTCAGAGAAACGCATGTGAGTTTCTGGTGAATGCTTGTTAGTAGCATAAGGCACTTTCAAAGGAAAGTGATTTTCTCTGAAAGGACAGCATTTAGAAAGTGAGGCAACACTCCATTCACTTCACACAGTGAATTGAAGTGTTGGAACAGACTGCTTCTCTTTCAGAGAAACGCATGTGAGTTTCTTCCTAATGCTTGCAAGTAGCTTAAGGCACTTTCAAAGGAAAGTGATTTTCTCTGAAAGGACAGCATTTAGAAAGTGAAGTAACACTCCATTCACTTCGCACAGTGAATTGAAGTGTTGGAACAGTAGGCTTCTCTTTCAGAGAAACGCATGTGAGTTTCATCCTAATGCTTGCAAGTAGCTTAACGCACTTTCAAAGGAAAGTGATTTTCTCTGAAAGGACAGCATTTAGAAAGTGATGCAACACTCCATTCACTTCGCACAGTGAATTGAAGTGTTGGAACAGACTGCTTCTCTTTCAGAGAAACGCATGTGAGTTTCTGGTGAATGCTTGTAAGTAGCTTAAGGCACTTTCAAAGGAAAGTGATTTTCTCTGAAAGGACAGCATTTAGAAAGTGAAGCAACACTCCATTCACTTCGCACAGTGAATTGAAGTGTTGGAACAGACTGCTTCTCTTTCAGAGAAATGCATGTGAGTTTAAGTTGAATGCTTGTAAGTAGCTTAAGGCACTTTAAAAGGAAAGTGATTTTCTCTGAAAGGACAGCATTTAGAAAGTGAAGCAACACTCCATTCACTTCGCACAGTGAATTGAAGTGTTGGAACAGACTGCTTCTCTTTCAGAGAAACGTATGTGAGTTTCTTGTGAATGCTTGCAAGTTGCTTAAGGCACTTTCAAAGGAAAGTGATTTTCTCTGAAAGGACAGCATTTAGAAAGTGAAGCAACACTCCGTTCACTTCGCACAGTGAATTGAAGTGTTGGAACAGACTGCTTCTCTTTCAGAGAAACGCATGTGAGTTTTTATGAATGCTTGAAAGTAGTTTAAGGCACTTTCAAAGGAAAGTGATTTTCTCTGCAAGGACAGTGTTTAGAAAGTGAGGCAACACTCCATTCACTTCGCACAGTGAATTGAAGTGTTGGAACCGACTGCTTCTCTTTCAGAGAAACGCATGTGTGTTTCTGGTGAATGCTTGTTAGTAGCTTAAGGCACTTTCAAAGGACAGTGATTTTCTCTGAAAGGACAGCATTTAGAAAGTGAAGCAACACTCCATTCACTTCGCACAGTGAATTGAAGTGTTGGAACAGTCTGCTCCTCTTTCAGAGAAATGCATGTGAGTTTCTTCCTAATGCTTGCAAGTAGCTTAAGGCACATTCAAAGGAAAGTGATTTTCTCTGAAAGGACAGCATTTAGAAAGTGAAGCAACACTCCATTCACTTCGCACAGTGAATTGAAGTGTTGGAACAGACTGCTTCTCTTTCAGAGAAACGCATGTGAGTTTCCGGTGAATGCTTGTAAGTAGCTTAAGGCACTTTCAAAGGAAAGTGATTTTCTCTGAAAGGACAGCATTTAGAAAGTGAAGCAACACTCCATTCACTTCGCACAGTGAATTGAAGTGTTGGAACAGACTGCTCCTTTTCAGAGAAATGCATGTGAGTTTAAGTTGAATGCTTGTAAGTACCTTAAGGCACATTAAAGGAAAGTGATTTTCTCTGAAAGGACAGCATTTAGAAAGTGAAGCAACACTCCATTCACTTCGCACAGTGAATTGAAGTGTTGGAACAGACTGCTTCTCTTTCAGAGAAACGTATGTGAGTTTCTTGTGAATGCTTGCAAGTTGCTTAAGGCACTTTCAAAGGAAAGTGATTTTCTCTGAAAGGACAGCATTTAGAAAGTGAAGCAACACTCCGTTCACTTCGCACAGTGAATTGAAGTGTTGGAACAGACTGCTTCTCTTTCAGAGAAACGCATGTGAGTTTTTATGAATGCTTGAAAGTAGTTTAAGGCACTTTCAAAGGAAAGTGATTTTCTCTGAAAGGACAGTGTTTAGAAAGTGAGGCAACACTCCATTCACTTCGCACAGTGTATTGAAGTGTTGGAACCGACTGCTTCTCTTTCAGAGAAACGTATGTGTGTTTCTGGTGAATGCTTGTTAGTAGCTTAAGGCACTTTCAAAGGACAGTGATTTTCTCTGAAAGGACAGCATTTAGAAAGTGAAGCAACACTCCATTCACTTCGCACAGTGAATTGAAGTGTTGGAACAGTCTGCTCCTCTTTCAGAGAAACGCATGTGAGTTTCTTCCTAATGCTTGCAAGTAGCTTAAGGCACTTTCAAAGGAAAGTGATTTTCTCTGAAAGGACAGCATTTAGAAAGTGAAGCAAACTCCATTCACTTCGCACAGTGAATTGAAGTGTTGGAACAGACTGCTTCTCTTTCAGAGAAACGCATGTGAGTTTCCGGTGAATGCTTGTAAGTAGCTTAAGGCACTTTCAAAGGAAAGTGATTTTCTCTGAAAGGACAGCATTTAGAAAGTGAAGCAACACTCCATTCACTTCGCACAGTGAATTGAAGTATTGGAACAGACTGCTTCTCTTTCAGAGAAACGGATGTGAGTTTCTGGTGAATGCTTGTAAGTAGCTTAAGGCACTTTCAAAGGAAAGTGATTTTCTCTGAAAGGACAGCATTTAGAAAGTGAAGCAACACTCCATTCACTTCGCACAGTGAATTGAAGTGTTGGAACAGACTGCTTCTCTTTCATATAAACGCATTAGTGTTTCTTGTGAATGCTTGCAAGTTGCTTAAGGCACTTTCAAAGGAAAGTGATTTTCTCTGAAAGGACATAATTTAGAAAGTGAAGCAACACTCCATTCACTTCGCACAGTGAATTGAAGTGTTGGAACAGACTGCTTCTCTTTCAGAGAAACGCATGTGAGTTTTTATGAATGCTTGAAAGTAGTTTAAGGCACTTTCAAAGGAAAGTGATTTTCTCTGAAAGGACAGTGTTTAGAAAGTGAGGCAACACTCCATTCACTTCGCACAGTGTATTGAAGTGTTGGAACCGACTGCTTCTCTTTCAGAGAAACGTATGTGTGTTTCTGGTGAATGCTTGTTAGTAGCTTAAGGCACTTTCAAAGGACAGTGATTTTCTCTGAAAGGACAGCATTTAGAAAGTGAAGCAACACTCCATTCACTTCGCACAGTGAATTGAAGTGTTGGAACAGTCTGCTCCTCTTTCAGAGAAACGCATGTGAGTTTCTTCCTAATGCTTGCAAGTAGCTTAAGGCACTTTCAAAGGAAAGTGATTTTCTCTGAAAGGACAGCATTTAGAAAGTGAAGCAACACTCCATTCACTTCGCACAGTGAATTGAAGTGTTGGAACAGACTGCTTCTCTTTCAGAGAAACGCATGTGAGTTTCTGGTGAATGCTTGTAAGTAGCTTAAGGCACTTTCAAAGGAAAGTGATTTTCTCTGAAAGGACAGCATTTAGAAAGTGAAGCAACACTCCATTCACTTCGCACAGTGAATTGAAGTGTTGGAACAGACTGCTTCTCTTTCAGAGAAATGCATGTGAGTTTCTGTTGAATGCTTGTAAGTAGCTTAAGGCACTTTCAAAGGAAAGTGATTTTCTCTGAAAGGACAGCATTTAGAAAGTGAAGCAACACTCCATTCACTTCGCACAGTGAATTGAAGTGTTGGAACAGACTGCTTCTCTTTCAGAGAAACGTATGTGAGTTTCTTGTGAATGCTTGCAAGTTGCTTAAGGCACTTTCAAAGGAAAGTGATTTTCTCTGAAAGGACAGCATTTAGAAAGTGAAGCAACACTCCGTTCACTTCGCACAGTGAATTGAAGTGTTGGAACAGACTGCTTCTCTTTCAGAGAAACGCATGTGAGTTTTTTATGAATGCTTGAAAGTAGTTTAAGGCACTTTCAAAGGAAAGTGATTTTCTCTGAAAGGACAGTGTTTAGAAAGTGAGGCAACACTCAATTCACTTCGCACAGTGAATTGAAGTGTTGGAACCGACTGCTTCTCTTTCAGAGAAACGCATGTGAGTTTCTGGTGAATGCTTGTTAGTAGCTTAAGGCACTTTCAAAGGACAGTGATTTTCTCTGAAATGACAGCATTTAGAAAGTGAAGCAACACTCCATTCCCTTCGAGCAGTGAATTGAAGTGTTGGAACAGACTGCTTCTCTTTCATATAAACGCATTAGTGTTTCTTGTGAATGCTTGCAAGTTGCTTAAGGCACTTTCAAAGGAAAGTGATTTTCTCTGAAAGGACATAATTTAGAAAGTGAAGCAACACTCCATTCACTTCGCACAGTGAATTGAAGTGTTGGAACAGACTGCTTCTCTTTCAGAGAAATGCATGTGAGTTTCTGGTGAATGCTTGTAAGTAGCTTAAGGCACTTTCAAAGGAAAGTGATTTTCTCTGAAAGGACAGCATTTAGAAAGTGCAGCAACACTCCATTCACTTCGCACATTGAATTGAAGTGTTGGAACAGACTGCTTCTCTTTCAGAGAAACGCATGTGAGTTTCTGGTGAATGCTTGTAAGTAGCTTAAGGCACTTTTAAAGGAAAGTGATTTTCTCTGAAAGGACAGCATTTAGAAAGTGAGGCAACACTCCATTCACTTCGCACAGTGAATTGAAATGTTGGAACAGTCTGCTTCTCTTTCAGAGAAACGCATGTGAGTTTCTTCCTAATGCTTGCAAGTAGCTTAAGGCACTTTCAAAGGAAAGTGATTTTCTCTGAAAGGACAGCATTTAGAAAGTGAAGCAACACTCCATTCACTTCGCAGAGTGAATTGAAGTATTGGAACAGACTGCTTCTCTTTCAGAGAAACACATGTGAGTTTCTGGTGAATGCTTGTAAGTAGCTTAAGGCACTTTCAAAGGAAAGTGATTTTCTCTGAAAGGACAGCATTTAGAAAGTGAAGCAACACTCCATTCACTTCGCACAGTGAATTGAAGTGTTGGAACAGACTGCTTCTCTTTCAGAGAAACGCATGTGAGTTTCTTTTGAATGCTTGCAAGTTGCTTAAGGCACATTCAAAGGAAAGTGATTTTCTCTGAAAGGACAGCATTTAGAAACTGAAGCAACACTCCATTCACTTCGCACAGTGAATTGAAGTGTTCGAACAGACTGCTTCTCTTTAAGAGAAACGCATGTGAGTTTTTTGTGAATGCTTGAAAGTAGTTTAAGGCACTTTAAAAGGAAAGTGATTTTGTCTGAAAGGACAGCATTTAGAAAGTGAAGCAACACTCCATTCACTTCGCACGGTGAATTGAAGTGTTGGACCAGACTGCTTCTCTTTCAGAGAAACGCATGTGAGTTTCTGGTGAATGCTTGTAAGTAGCTTAAGGCACATTCAAAGGAAAATGATTTTCTCTGAAAGGACAGCATTTAGAAAGTGAAGCAACACTCCATTCACTTCGCACAGTGAATTGAAGTGTTGGAACAGACTGCTTCTCTTTCAGAGAAATGCATGTGAGTTTCTTTTGAATGCTTGTAAGTAGCTTAAGGCACTTTCAAAGGAAAATGATTTTCTCTGAAAGGACAGCATTTAGAAAGTGAAGCAACACTCCATTCACTTCGCACAGTGAATTGAAGTGTTGGAACAGACTGCTTCTCTTTCAGAGAAACGCATGTGAGTTTCTTCCTGATGCTTGCAAGTAGCTTAAGGCACTTTCAAATGAAAGTGATTTTCTCTGAAAGGACAGCATTTAGAAAGTGAAGCAACACTCCATTCACTTCGCACAGTGAATTGAAGTGTTGGAATAGACTGATTCTCTTTCAGAGAAATGCATGTGAGTTTAAGTTGAATGCTTGTAAGTAGCTTAAGGCACTTTCAAAGGAAAGTGATTTTCTCTGAAAGGACAGCATTTAGAAAGAGAAGCAACACTCCATTCACTTCGCACAGTGAATTGAAATTTTGGAACAGACTGCTTCTCTTTCAGAGAATACGTGTGTGAGTTTCTTGTGAATGCTTGCAAGTTGCTTAAGGCACTTTCAAAGGAAAGTGATTTTCTCTGAAAGGACAGCATTTAGAAAGTGAAGCAACACTCCGTTCACTTCGCACAGTGAATTGAAGTGTTGGAACAGACTGCTTCTCTTTCAGAGAAACGCATGTGAGTTTTTTATGAATGCTTGAAAGTAGTTTAAGGCACTTTCAAAGGAAAGTGATTTTCTCTGAAAGTACAGCATTTAGAAAGTGAAGCAACACTCCATTCCCTTCGAGCAGTGAATTGAAGTGTTGGAACAGATTGCTTCTCTTTCATATAAACGCATTAGTGTTTCTTGTGAATGCTTGCAAGTTGCTTAAGGCACTTTCAAAGGAAAGTGATTTTCTCTGAAAGGACATAATTTAGAAAGTGAAGCAACACTCCATTCACTTCGCACAGTGAATTGAAGTGTTGGAACAGACTGCTTCTCTTTCAGAGAAATGCATGTGAGTTTCTGTTGAATGCTTGTAAGTAGCTAAGGCACTTTCAAAGGAAAGTGATTTTCTCTGAAAGGACAGCATTTAGAAAGTGCAGCAACACTCCATTCACTTCGCACATTGAATTGAAGTGTTGGAACAGACTGCTTCTCTTTCAGAGAAACGCATGTGAGTTTCTTCCTAATGCTTGCAAGTTGCTTAAGGCACTTTCAAAGGAAAGTGATTTTCTCTGAAAGGACAGCATTTAGAAAGTGAAGCAACACTCCATTCACTTCGCAGAGTGAATTGAAGTATTGGAACAGACTGCTTCTCTTTCAGAGAAACACATGTGAGTTTCTGGTGAATGCTTGTAAGTAGCTTAAGGCACTTTCAAAGGAAAGTGATTTTCTCTGAAAGGACAGCATTTAGAAAGTGAAGCAACACTCCATTCACTTCGCACAGTGAATTGAAGTGTTGGAACAGACTGCTTCTCTTTCAGAGAAACGCATGTGAGTTTCTTTTGAATGCTTGCAAGTTGCTTACGGCACATTCAAAGGAAAGTGATTTTCTCTGAAAGGACAGCATTTAGAAACTGAAGCAACACTCCATTCACTTCGCACAGTGAATTGAAGTGTTCGAACAGACTGCTTCTCTTTAAGAGAAACGCATGTGAGTTTTTTGTGAATGCTTGAAAGTAGTTTAAGGCACTTTAAAAGGAAAGTGATTTTGTCTGAAAGGACAGCATTTAGAAAGTGAAGCAACACTCCATTCACTTCGCACGGTGAATTGAAGTGTTGGACCAGACTGCTTCTCTTTCAGAGAAACGCATGTGAGTTTCTGGTGAATGCTTGTAAGTAGCTTAAGGCACATTCAAAGGAAAATGATTTTCTCTGAAAGGACAGCATTTAGAAAGTGAAGCAACACTCCATTCACTTCGCACAGTGAATTGAAGTGTTGGAACAGACTGCTTCTCTTTCAGAGAAATGCATGTGAGTTTCTTTTGAATGCTTGTAAGTAGCTTAAGGCACATTCAAAGGAAAATGATTTTCTCTGAAAGGACAGCATTTAGAAAGTGAAGCAACACTCCATTCACTTCGCACAGTGAATTGAAGTGTTGGAACAGACTGCTTCTCTTTCAGAGAAACGCATGTGAGTTTCTTCCTGATGCTTGCAAGTAGCTTAAGGCACTTTCAAATGAAAGTGATTTTCTCTGAAAGGACAGCATTTAGAAAGTGAAGCAACACTAAATTCACTTCGCACAGTGAATTGAAGTGTTGGAACAGACTGCTTCTCTTTCAGAGAAACGCATGTGAGTTTTTTATGAATGCTTGAAAGTAGTTAAAGGCACTTTCAAAGGAAAGTGATTTTCTCTGAAAGGACAGCATTTAGAAAGTGAAGCAACACTCCATTCACTTCGCACAGTGAATTGAAGTGTTGGAATAGACTGATTCTCTTTCAGAGAAATGCATGTGAGTTTAAGTTGAATGCTTGTAAGTAGCTTAAGGCACTTTCAAAGGAAAGTGATTTTCTCTGAAAGGACAGCATTTAGAAAGTGAAGCAACACTCCATTCACTTCGCACAGTGAATTGAAATTTTGGAACAGACTGCTTCTCTTTCAGAGAATACGTATGTGAGTTTCTTGTGAATGCTTGCAAGTTGCTTAAGGCACTTTCAAAGGAAAGTGATTTTCTCTGAAAGGACAGCATTTAGAAAGTGAAGCAACACTCCGTTCACTTCGCACAGTGAATTGAAGTGTTGGAACAGACTGCTTCTCTTTCAGAGAAACGCATGTGAGTTTTTTATGAATGCTTGAAAGTAGTTTAAGGCACTTTCAAAGGAAAGTGATTTTCTCTGAAAGTACAGCATTTAGAAAGTGAAGCAACACTCCATTCCCTTCGAGCAGTGAATTAAAGTGTTGGAACAGATTGCTTCTCTTTCATATAAACGCATTAGTGTTTCTTGTGAATGCTTGCAAGTTGCTTAAGGCACTTTCAAAGGAAAGTGATTTTCTCTGAAAGGACATAATTTAGAAAGTGAAGCAACACTCCATTCACTTCGCACAGTGAATTGAAGTGTTGGAACAGACTGCTTCTCTT
This sequence comes from Myodes glareolus, assembly GCF_982192425.1. Classification (NCBI taxonomy): domain Eukaryota; kingdom Metazoa; phylum Chordata; class Mammalia; order Rodentia; family Cricetidae; genus Myodes; species Myodes glareolus. The sequence goes on from NC_142046.1 coordinate 366,975, forward strand.
TCAGAGAAATGCATGTGAGTTTCTGTTGAATGCTTGTAAGTAGCTAAGGCACTTTCAAAGGAAAGTGATTTTCTCTGAAACGACAGCATTTAGAAAGTGCAGCAACACTCCATTCACTTCGCACATTGAATTGAAGTGTTGGAACAGACTGCTTCTCTTTCAGAGAAACGCATGTGAGTTTCTTCCTAGTGCTTGCAAGTAGCTTAAGGCACTTTCAAAGGAAAGTGATTTTCTCTGAAAGGACAGCATTTAGAAAGTGAAGCAACACTCCATTCACTTCGCAGAGTGAATTGAAGTATTGGAACAGACTGCTTCTCTTTCAGAGAAACACATGTGAGTTTCTGGTGAATGCTTGTAAGTAGCTTAAGGCACTTTCAAAGGAAAGTGATTTTCTCTGAAAGGACAGCATTTAGAAAGTGAAGCAACACTCCATTCACTTCGCACAGTGAATTGAAGTGTTGGAACAGACTGCTTCTCTTTCAGAGAAACGCATGTGAGTTTCTTTTGAATGCTTGCAAGTTGCTTAAGGCACATTCAAAGGAAAGTGATTTTCTCTGAAAGGACAGCATTTAGAAACTGAAGCAACACTCCATTCACTTCGCACAGTGAATTGAAGTGTTCGAACAGACTGCTTCTCTTTAAGAGAAACGCATGTGAGTTTTTTGTGAATGCTTGAAAGTAGTTTAAGGCACTTTAAAAGGAAAGTGATTTTGTCTGAAAGGACAGCATTTAGAAAGTGAAGCAACACTCCATTCACTTCGCACGGTGAATTGAAGTGTTGGACCAGACTGCTTCTCTTTCAGAGAAACGCATGTGAGTTTCTGGTGAATGCTTGTAAGTAGCTTAAGGCACATTCAAAGGAAAATGATTTTCTCTGAAAGGACAGCATTAAGAAAGTGAAGCAACACTCCATTCACTTCGCACAGTGAATTGAAGTGTTGGAACAGACTGCTTCTCTTTCAGAGAAACGCATGTGAGTTTTTTGTGAATGCTTGAAAGTAGTTTAAGGCACTTTCAATGGAAAGTGATTTTCTCTGAAAGGACAGCATTTAGAAAGTGAGGCAACACTCCATTCACTTCGCACAGTGAATTGAAGTGTTGGAACAGACTGCTTCTCTTTCAGAGAAACGCATGTGAGTTTCTTCCTGATGCTTGCAAGTAGCTTAAGGCACTTTCAAATGAAAGTGATTTTCTCTGAAAGGACAGCATTTAGAAAGTGAAGCAACACTAAATTCACTTCGCACAGTGAATTGAAGTGTTGGAACAGACTGCTTCTCTTTCAGAGAAACGCATGTGAGTTTTTTATGAATGCTTGAAAGTAGTTAAAGGCACTTTCAAAGGAAAGTGATTTTCTCTGAAAGGACAGCATTTAGAAAGTGAAGCAACACTCCATTCACTTCGCACAGTGAATTGAAGTGTTGGAACAGACTGATTCTCTTTCAGAGAAATGCATGTGAGTTTAAGTTGAATGCTTGTAAGTAGCTTAAGGCACTTTCAAAGGAAAGTGATTTTCTCTGAAAGGACAGCATTTAGAAAGTGAAGCAACACTCCATTCACTTCGCACAGTGAATTGAAGTATTGGAACAGACTGCTTCTCTTTCAGAGAAACGAATGTGAGTTTCTGGTGAATGCTTGTAAGTAGCTTAAGGCACTTTCAAAGGAAAGTGCTTTTCTCTGAAAGGACAGCATTTAGAAAGTGAAGCAACACTCCATTCACTTCGCACAGTGAATTGAAGTGTTTGAACAGACAGCTTCTCTTTCATATAAACGCATTAGTGTTTCTTGTGAATGCTTGCAAGTTGCTTAAGGCACTTTCAAAGGAAAGTGATTTTCTCTGAAAGGACATAATTTAGAAAGTGAAGCAACACTCCATTCACTTTGCACAGTGAATTGAAGTGTTGGAACAGACTGCTTCTCTTTCAGAGAAATGCATGTGAGTGTCTGTTGAATGCTTGTAAGTAGCTTAAGGCACTTTCAAAGGAAAGTGATTTTCTCTGAAAGGACAGCATTTAGAAAGTGAAGCAACACTCCATTCACTTCGCACAGTGAATTGAAGTGTTGGAACAGACTGCTTCTCTTTCAGAGAAACGCATGTGAGTTTCTGTTGAATGCTTGTAAGTAGCTTAAGGCACTTTGAAAGGAAAGTGATTTTCTCTGAAAGGACAGCATTTAGAAAGTGAGGCAACACTCCATTCACTTCACACAGTGAATTGAAGTGTTGGAACAGACTGCTTCTCTTTCAGAGAAATGCATGTGAGTTTCTGTTGAATGCTTGTAAGTAGCTTAAGGCACTTTCAAAGGAAAGTGATTTTCTCTGAAAGGACAGCATTTAGAAAGTGAAGCAACACTCCATTCACTTCGCACATTGAATTGAAGTGTTGGAACAGACTGCTTCTCTTTCAGAGAAACGCATGTGAGTTTCTGGTGCATGCTTGTTTGTAGCTTAAGGCACTTTCAAAGGAAAGTGATTTTCTCTGAAAGGACAGCATTTAGAAAGTGAGGCAACACTCCATTCACTTCACACAGTGAATTGAAGTGTTGGAACAGACTGCTTCTCTTTCAGAGAAACGCATGTGAGTTTCTTCCTAATGCTTGCAAGTAGCTTAAGGCACTTTCAAAGGAAAGTGATTTTCTCTGAAAGGACAGCATTTAGAAAGTGAAGTAACACTCCATTCACTTCGCACAGTGAATTGAAGTGTTGGAACAGTCTGCTTCTCTTTCAGAGAAACGCATGTGAGTTTCTTCCTAATGCTTGCAAGTAGCTTAACGCACTTTCAAAGGAAAGTGATTTTCTCTGAAAGGACAGCATTTAGAAAGTGAAGCAACACTCCATTCACTTCGCACAGTGAATTGAAGTGTTGGAACAGACTGCTTCTCTTTCAGAGAAACGCATGTGAGTTTCTGGTGAATGCTTGTAAGTAGCTTAAGGCACTTTCAAAGGAAAGTGATTTTCTCTGAAAGGACAGCATTTAGAAAGTGAAGCAACACTCCATTCACTTCGCACAGTGAATTGAAGTGTTGGAACAGACTGCTTCTCTTTCAGAGAAATGCATGTGAGTTTCTGTTGAATGCTTGTAAGTAGCTTAAGGCACTTTCAAAGGAAAGTGATTTTCTCTGAAAGGACAGCATTTAGAAAGTGAAGCAACACTCCATTCACTTCGCACAGTGAATTGAAGTGTTGGAACAGACTGCTTCTCTTTCAGAGAAACGTATGTGAGTTTCTTGTGAATGCTTGCAAGTTGCTTAAGGCACTTTCAAAGGAAAGTGATTTTCTCTGAAAGGACAGCATTTAGAAAGTGAAGCAACACTCCGTTCACTTCGCACAGTGAATTGAAGTGTTGGAACAGACTGCTTCTCTTTCAGAGAAACGCATGTGAGTTTTTTATGACTGCTTGAAAGTAGTTTAAGGCACTTTCAAAGGAAAGTGATTTTCTCTGAAAGGACAGTGTTTAGAAAGTGAGGCAACACTCCATTCACTTCGCACAGTGAATTGAAGTGTTGGAACCGACTGCTTCTCTTTCAGAGAAACGCATGTGAGTTTCTGGTGAATGCTTGTTAGTAGCTTAAGGCACTTTCAAAGGACAGTGATTTTCTCTGAAAGGACAGCATTTAGAAAGTGAAGCAACACTCCATTCCCTTCGAGCAGTGAATTGAAGTGTTGGAACAGACTGCTTCTCTTTCATATAAACGCATTAGTGTTTCTTGTGAATGCTTGCAAGTTGCTTAAGGCACTTTCAAAGGAAAGTGATTTTCTCTGAAAGGACATAATTTAGAAAGTGAAGCAACACTCCATTCCCTTCGCACAGTGAATTGAAGTGTTGGAACAGACTGCTTCTCTTTCAGAGAAATGCATGTGAGTTTCTGGTGAATGCTTGTAAGTAGCTTAAGGCACTTTCAAAGGAAAGTGATTTTCTCTGAAAGGACAGCATTTAGAAAGTGAAGCAACACTCCATTCACTTCGCACATTGAATTGAAGTGTTGGAACAGACTGCTTCTCTTTCAGAGAAATGCATGTGAGTTTCTGGTGAATGCTTGTAAGTAGCTTAAGGCACTTTCAAAGGAAAGTGATTTTCTCTGAAAGGACAGCATTTAGAAAGTGAGGCAACACTCCATTCACTTCACACAGTGAATTGAAGTGTTGGAACAGACTGCTTCTCTTTCAGAGAAACGCATGTGAGTTTCTTCCTAATGCTTGCAAGTAGCTTAAGGCACTTTCAAAGGAAAGTGATTTTCTCTGAAAGGACAGCATTTAGAAAGTGAAGCAACACTCCAATCACTTCGCACAGTGAATTGAAATGTTGGAACAGTCTGCTTCTCTTTCAGAGAAACGCATGTGAGTTTCTTCCTAATGCTTGCAAGTAGCTTAAGGCACTTTCAAAGGAAAGTGATTTTCTCTGAAAGGACAGCATTTAGAAAGTGAAGCAACACTCCATTCACTTCGCAGAGTGAATTGAAGTATTGGAACAGACTGCTTCTCTTTCAGAGAAACACATGTGAGTTTCTGGTGAATGCTTGTAAGTAGCTTAAGGCACTTTCAAAGGAAAGTGATTTTCTCTGAAAGGACAGCATTTAGAAATTGAAGCAACACTCCATTCACTTCGCACAGTGAATTGAAGTGTTCGAACAGACTGCTTCTCTTTAAGAGAAACGCATGTGAGTTTTTTGTGAATGCTTGAAAGTAGTTTAAGGCACTTTAAAAGGAAAGTGATTTTGTCTGAAAGGACAGCATTTAGAAAGTGAAGCAACACTCCATTCACTTCGCACGGTGAATTGAAGTGTTGGACCAGACTGCTTCTCTTTCAGAGAAACGCATGTGAGTTTCTGGTGAATGCTTGTAAGTAGCTTAAGGCACATTCAAAGGAAAATGATTTTCTCTGAAAGGACAGCATTTAGAAAGTGAAGCAACACTCCATTCACTTCGCACAGTGAATTGAAGTGTTGGAACAGACTGCTTCTCTTTCAGAGAAACGCATGTGAGTTTTTTGTGAATGCTTGAAAGTAGTTTAAGGCACTTTCAATGGAAAGTGATTTTCTCTGAAAGGACAGCATTTAGAAAGTGAGGCAACACTCCATTCACTTCGCACAGTGAATTGAAGTGTTGGAACAGACTGCTTCTCTTTCAGAGAAACGCATGTGTGTTTCTTCCTAATGCTTGCAAGTAGCTTAAGGCACTTTCAAAGGAAAGTGATTTTCTCTGAAAGGACAGCATTTAGAAAGTGAAGCAACACTCCATTCACTTCGCACAGTGAATTGAAGTGTTGGAACAGACTGCTTCTCTTTCAGAGAAACGCATGTGAGTTTCTTCCTGATGCTTGCAAGTAGCTTAAGGCACTTTCAAAGGAAAGTGATTTTCTCTGAAAGGACAGCATTTAGAAAGTGAAGCAACACTAAATTCACTTCGCACAGTGAATTGAAGTGTTGGAACAGACTGCTTCTCTTTCAGAGAAACGCATGTGAGTTTTTTATGAATGCTTGAAAGTAGTTAAAGGCACTTTCAAAGGAAAGTGATTTTCTCTGAAAGGACAGCATTTAGAAAGTGAAGCAACACTCCATTCACTTCGCACAGTGAATTGAAGTGTTGGAACAGACTGATTCTCTTTCAGAGAAATGCATGTGAGTTTAAGTTGAATGCTTGTAAGTAGCTTAAGGCACTTTCAAAGAAAGTGATTTTCTCTGAAAGGACAGCATTTAGAAAGTGAAGCAACACTCCATTCACTTCGCACAGTGAATTGAAGTTTTGGAACAGACTGCTTCTCTTTCAGAGAAACGTATGTGAGTTTCTTGTGAATGCTTGCAAGTTGCTTAAGGCACTTTCAAAGGAAAGTGATTTTCTCTGAAAGGACAGCATTTAGAAAGTGAAGCAACACTCCGTTCACTTCGCACAGTGAATTGAAGTGTTGGAACAGACTGCTTCTCTTTCAGAGAAACGCATGTGAGTTTTTTATGAATGCTTGAAAGTAGTTTAAGGCACTTTCAAAGGAAAGTGATTTTCTCTGAAAGTACAGCATTTAGAAAGTGAAGCAACACTCCATTCCCTTCGAGCAGTAAATTGAAGTGTTGGAACAGATTGCTTCTCTTTCATATAAACGCATTAGTGTTTCTTGTGAATGCTTGCAAGTTGCTTAAGGCACTTTCAAAGGAAAGTGATTTTCTCTGAAAGGACATAATTTAGAAAGTGAAGCAACACTCCATTCACTTCGCACAGTGAATTGAAGTGTTGGAACAGACTGCTTCTCTTTCAGAGAAATGCATGTGAGTTTCTGTTGAATGCTTGTAAGTAGCTTAAGGCACTTTCAAAGGAAAGTGATTTTCTCTGAAAGGACAGCATTTAGAAAGTGCAGCAAGACTCCCTTCACTTCGCACATTGAATTGAAGTGTTGGAACAGACTGCTTCTCTTTCAGAGAAACGCATGTGAGTTTCTGGTGAATGCTTGTAAGTAGCTTAAGGCACTTTTAAAGGAAAGTGATTTTCTCTGAAAGGACAGCATTTAGAAAGTGAGGCAACACTCCATTCACTTCACACAGTGAATTGAAGTGTTGGAACAGACTGCTTCTCTTTCAGAGAAACGCATGTGAGTTTCTTCCTAATGCTTGCAAGTAGCTTAAGGCACTTTCAAAGGAAAGTGATTTTCTCTGAAAGGACAGCATTTAGAAAGTGAAGCAACACTCCATTCACTTCGCAGAGTGAATTGAAGTATTGGAACAGACTGCTTCTCTTTCAGAGAAACACATGTGAGTTTCTGGTGAATGCTTGTAAGTAGCTTAAGGCACTTTCAAAGGAAAGTGATTTTCTCTGAAAGGACAGCATTTAGAAAGTGAAGCAACACTCCATTCACTTCGCACAGTGAATTGAAGTGTTGGAACAGACTGCTTCTCTTTCAGAGAAACGCATGTGAGTTTCTTTTGAATGCTTGCAAGTTGCTTAAGGCACATTCAAAGGAAAGTGATTTTCTCTGAAAGGACAGCATTTAGAAACTGAAGCAACACTCCATTCACTTCGCACAGTGAATTGAAGTGTTCGAACAGACTGCTTCTCTTTAAGAGAAACGCATGTGAGTTCTTTGTGAATGCTTGAAAGTAGTTTAAGGCACTTTAAAAGGAAAGTGATTTTGTCTGAAAGGACAGCATTTAGAAAGTGAAGCAACACTCCATTCACTTCGCACGGTGAATTGAAGTGTTGGACCAGACTGCTTCTCTTTCAGAGAAACGCATGTGAGTTTCTGGTGAATGCTTGTAAGTAGCTTAAGGCACATTCAAAGGAAAATGATTTTCTCTGAAAGGACAGCATTTAGAAAGTGAAGCAACACTCCATTCACTTCGCACAGTGAATTGAAGTGTTGGAACAGACTGCTTCTCTTTCAGAGAAACGCATGTGAGTTTTTTGTGAATGCTTGAAAGTAGTTTAAGGCACTTTCAATGGAAAGTGATTTTCTCAAAGGACAGCATTTAGAAAGTGAGGCAACACTCCATTCACTTCGCACAGTGAATTGAAGTGTTGGAACAGACTGCTTCTCTTTCAGAGAAACGCATGTGAGTTTCTGGTGAATGCTTGTAAGTAGCTTAAGGCACTTTCAAAGGAAAGTGATTTTCTCTGAAAGGACAGCATTTAGAAAGTGAGGCAACACTCCATTCACCTCACACAGTGAATTGAAGTGTTGGAACAGACTGCTTCTCTTTCAGAGAAACGCATGTGAGTTTCTTCCTGATGCTTGCAAGTAGCTTAAGGCACTTTCAAAGGAAAGTGATTTTCTCTGAAAGGACAGCATTTAGAAAGTGAAGCAACACTCCATTCACTTCGCACAGTGAATTGAAGTGTTGGAACAGTCTGCTCCTCTTTCAGAGAAACGCATGTGAGTTTCTTCCTAATGCTTGCAAGTAGCTTAAGGCACTTTCAAAGGAAAGTGATTTTCTCTGAAAGGACAGCATTTAGAAAGTGAAGCAACACTCCATTCACTTCGCACAGTGAATTGAAGTGTTGGAACAGACTGCTTCTCTTTCAGAGAAACGCATGTGAGTTTCTGGTGAATGCTTGTAAGTCGCTTAAGGCACTTTCAAAGGAAAGTGATTTTCTCTGAAAGGACAGCATTTAGAAAGTGAAGCAACACTCCATTCACTTCGCACAGTGAATTGAAGTGTTGGAACACACTGCTTCCCTTTAAGAGAAACGCATGTGAGTTTTTTGTGAATGCTTGAAAGTAGTTTAAGGCACTTTCAAAGGAAAGTGATTTTCTCTGAAAGGACAGCATTTAGAAAGTGAAGCAACACTCAATTCACTTCGCACAGTGAATTGAAGTGTTGGAACAGACTGCTTCTCTTTCAGAGAAACGCATGTGAGTTTCTTCCTGATGCTTGCAAGTAGCTTGAGGCACTTTCAAAGGAAAGTGATTTTCTCTGAAAGGACAGCATTTAGAAAGTGAAGCAACACTAAATTCACTTCGCACAGTGAATTGAAGTGTTGGAACAGACTGCTTCTCTTTCAGAGAAACGCAAGTGAGTTTTTTATGAATGCTTGAAAGTAGTTAAAGGCACTTTCAAAGGAAAGTGATTTTCTCTGAAAGGACAGCATTTAGAAAGTGAGGCAACACTCCATTCACTTCACACAGTGACTTGAAGTGTTGGAACAGACTGCTTCTCTTTCAGAGAAACGCATGTGAGTTTCTTCCTAATGCTTGCAAGTAGCTTAAGGCACTTTCAAAGGAAAGTGATTTTCTCTGAAAGGACAGCATTTAGAAAGTGAAGCAACACTCCATTTACTTCGCACAGTGAATTGAAGTGTTGGAACAGTCTGCTCCTCTTTCAGAGAAACGCATGTGAGTTTCTTCCTAATGCTTGCAAGTAGCTTAAGGCACTTTCAAAGGAAAGTGATTTTCTCTGAAAGGACAGCATTTAGAAAGTGAAGCAACACTCCATTCACTTCGCACAGTGAATTGAAGTGTTGGAACAGACTGCTTCTCTTTCAGAGAAACGCATGTGAGTTTCCGGTGAATGCTTGTAAGTAGCTTAAGGTACTTTCAAAGGAAAGTGATTTTCTCTGAAAGGACAGCATTTAGAATGTGAAGCAACACTCCATTCACTTCGCACAGTGAATTGAAGTGTTGGAACAGACTGCTTCTCTTTCAGAGAAATGCATGTGAGTTTAAGTTGAATGCTTGTAAGTAGCTTAAGGCACTTTCAAAGGAAAGTGATTTTCTCTGAAAGGACAGCATTTAGAAAGTGAAGCAACACTCCATTCACTTCGCACAGTGAATTGAAGTATTGGAACAGACTGCTTCTCTTTCAGAGAAACGGATGTGAGTTTCTGGTGAATGCTTGTAAGTAGCTTAAGGCACTTTCAAAGGAAAGTGATTTTCTCTGAAAGGACAGCATTTAGAAAGTGAAGCAACACTCCATTCCCTTCGCACATTGAATTGAAGTGTTGGAACAGACTGCTTCTCTTTCAGAGAAACGCATGTGAGTTTCTGTTGAATGCTTGTAAGTAGCTTAAGGCACTTTGAAAGGAAAGTGATTTTCTCTGAAAGGACATCATTTAAAAAGTGAGGCAACACTCCATTCACTTCACACAGTGAATTGAAGTGTTGGAACAGACTGCTTCTCTTTCAGAGAAATGCATGTGAGTTTCTGTTGAATGCTTGTAAGTAGCTTAAGGCACTTTCAAAGGAAAGTGATTTTCTCTGAAAGGACAGCATTTAGAAAGTGAAGCAACACTCCATTCACTTCGCACATTGAATTGAAGTATTGGAACAGACTGCTTCTCTTTCAGAGAAATGCATGTGAGTTTCTGGTGAATGCTTGTAAGTAGCTTAAGGCACTTTTAAAGGAAAGTGATTTTCTCTGAAAGGACAGCATTTAGAAAGTGAGGCAACACTCCATTCACTTCGCAGAGTGAATTGAAGTGTTGGAACAGACTGCTTCTCTTTCAGAGAAACGCATGTGTGTTTCTTCCTAATGCTTGCAAGTAGCTTAAGGCACTTTCAAAGGAAAGTGATTTTCTCTGAAAGGACAGCATTTAGAAACTGAAACAACACTCCATTCACTTCGCACAGTGAATTGAAATGTTGGAACAGTCTGCTTCTCTTTCAGAGAAACGCATGTGAGTTTCTTCCTAATGCTTGCAAGTAGCTTAAGGCACTTTCAAAGGAAAGTGATTTTCTCTGAAAGGACAGCATTTAGAAAGTGAAGCAACACTCCATTCACTTCGCACAGTGAATTGAAGTGTTGGAACAGACTGCTTCTCTTTCAGAGAAACGCATGTGAGTTTCTGGTGAATGCTTGTAAGTAGCTTAAGGCACTTTCAAAGGAAAGTGATTTTCTCTGAAAGGACAGCATTTAGAAAGTGAAGCAACACTCCATTCACTTCGCACAGTGAATTGAAGTGTTGGAACAGACTGCTTCTCTTTCAGAGAAATGCATGTGAGTTTAAGTTGAATGCTTGTAAGTAGCTTAAGGCACTTTCAAAGGAAAGTGATTTTCCCTGAAAGGACAGCATTTAGAAAGTGAAGCAGCACTCCATTCACTTTGCAGAGGGAATTGAAGTATTGGAACAGACTGCTTCTCTTTCCGAGAAACGCATGTGAGTTTCTGGTGAATGCTTGTAAGTAGCTTAAGGCACTTTCAAAGGAAAGTGATTTTCTCTGAAAGGACAGCATTTAGAAAGTGAAGCAACACTCCATTCACTTCGCACAGTGAATTGAAGTGTTGGAACAGACTGCTTCTCTTTCAGAGAAATGCATGTGAGTTTCTGTTGAATGCTTGTAAGTAGCTTAAGGCTCTTTCAAAGGAAAGTGATTTTCTCTGAAAGGACAGCATTTAGAAAGTAAAGCAACACTCCATTCCCTTCGCACAATAAATTGAAGTGTTGGAACAGACTGCTTCTCTTTCATAGAAACGCATTAGTGTGTCTTGTGAATGCTTGCAAGTAGCTTAAGGCACATTCAAAGGAAAGTGATTTTCTCTGAAAGGACAGCATTTAGAAAGTGAAGCAACACTCCATTCACTTCGCACAGAGAATTGAAGTGTTGGAACAGATTACTTCTCTTTCAGAGAAATGCATGTGAGTTTCTGTTGATTGCTTGTAAGTAGCTTAAGGCACATTCAAAGGAAAGGGATTTTCTCTGAAAGGACAGCATTTAGAAAGTGAAGCAACACTCCATTCACTTCGCACTGTGACTTGAAGTGTTGGAACAGACTGCTTCTCTTTAAGAGAAACGCATGTGAGTTTTTTGTGAATGCTTGAAAGTAGTTTAAGGCACTTTAAAAGGACAGTGATTTTGTCTGAAATAACAGCATTTAGAAAGTGAAGCAACACTCCATTCACTTCGCACCGTGAATTGAAGTGTTGAACCAGACTGCTTCTCTTTCAGAGAAACGCATGTGAGTTTCTGGTGAATGCTTGTAAGTAGCTTAAGGCACATTCAATGGAAAATGATTTTCTCTGAAAGGACAGCATTTAGAAAGTGAAGCAACACTCCATTCACTTCGCACAGTGAATTGAAGTGTTGGAACAGACTGCTTCTCTTTCAGAGAAACGCATGTGAGTTTTTTGTGAATGCTTGAAAGTAGTTTAAGGCACTTTCAATGGAAAGTGATTTTCTCTGAAAGGACAGCATTTAGAAAGTGAGGCAACACTCCATTCACTTCGCACAGTGAATTGAAGTGTTGGAACAGACTGCTTCTCTTTCAGAGAAACACATGTGAGTTTCTTCCTAATGCTTGCAAGTAGCTTAAGGCACTTTCAAAGGAAAGTGATCTTCTCTGAAAGGACAGCATTTAGAAAGTGAAGCAACACTCCATTCACTTCGCACAGTGAATTGAAGTGTTGGAACAGACTGCTTCTCTTTCAGAGAAACGCATGTGAGTTTCTTCCTGATGCTTGCAAGTAGCTTAAGGCACTTTCAAAGGAAAGTGATTTTCTCAGAAAGGACAGCATTTAGAAAGTGAAGCAACACTCCATTCACTTCGCACAGTGAATTGAAGTGTTGGAAAAGACTGTTTCTATTTCAGAGAAACGCATGTGAGTTTCTGGTGAATGCTTGTAAGTAGCTTAAGGCACTTTCAAAGGAAAGTGATTTTCTCTGAAAGGACAGCATTTAGAAAGTGAAGCAACACTCCATTCACTTCGCACAGTTAATTGAAGTGTTGGAACAGACTGCTTCTCTTTCAGAGAAATGCATGTGAGTTTCTGTTGAATGCTTGTAAGTAGCTTAAGGCACTGTCAAAGGAAAGTGATTTTCTCTGAAAGGACAGCATTTAGAAAGTGAAGCAACACTCCATTCACTTCGCAGAGTGAATTGAAGTATTGGAACAGACTGCTTCTCTTTCAGAGAAACACATGTGAGTTTCTGGTGAATGCTTGTAAGTAGCTTAAGGCACTTTCAAAGGAAAGTGATTTTCTCTGAAAGGACAGCATTTAGAAAGTGAAGCAACACTCCATTCACTTCGCACAGTGAATTGAAGTGTTGGAACAGACTGCTTCTCTTTCAGAGAAACGCATGTGAGTTTCTTTTGAATGCTTGCAAGTTGCTTAAGGCACATTCAAAGGAAAGTGATTTTCTCTGAAAGGACAGCATTTAGAAACTGAAGCAACACTCCATTCACTTCACACAGTGAATTGAAGTGTTCGAACAGACTGCTTCTCTTTAAGAGAAACGCATGTGAGTTTTTTATGAATGCTTGAAAGTAGTTTAAGGCACTTTAAAAGGAAAGTGATTTTGTCTGAAAGGACAGCATTTAGAAAGTGAAGCAATACTCCATTCACTTCGCACGGTGAATTGAAGTGTTGGAACAGACTGCTTCTCTTTCAGAGAAACGCATGTGAGTTTCTGGTGAATGCTTGTAAGTAGCTTAAGGCACGTTCAAAGGAAAGTGATTTTCTCTGAAAGGACAGCATTAAGAAAGTGAGGCAACACTCTATTCACTTCACACAGTGAATTGAATTGTTGGAACAGACTGCTTCTCTTACAGAGAAACACATGTGAGTTTCTGGTGAATGCTTGTAAGTAGCTTAAGGCACTTTCAAAGGAAAGTGATTTTCTCTGAAAGGACAGCATTTTGAAAGTGAAGCAACACTCCATTTCCTTCGTGCAGTGAATTGAAGTGTTGGAACAGAATGCTTCTCTTTCATAGAAACGCATTAGTGTTTCTTGTGAATGCTTGCAAGTTGCTTAAGGCACTTTCAAAGGAAAGTGATTTTCTCTGAAAGGACATAATTTAGAAAGTGAAGCAACACTCCATTCACTTCGCACAGTGAATTGAAGTGTTCGAACAGACTGCTTCTCTTTCAGAGAATTGCATGTGAGTTTCTGTTGAATGCTTGTAATTAGCTTAAGGCACTTTCAAAGGAAAGTGATTTTCTCTGAAAGGACAGCATTTAGAAAGTGAAGCAACACTCCATTCACTTCGCACATTGAATTGAAGTGTTGGAACAGACTGCTTCTCTTTCAGAGAAACGCATGTGAGTTTCTGGTGAATGCTTGTAAGTAGCTTAAGGCACTTTCAAAGGAAAGTGATTTTCTCTGAAAGGACAGCATTTAGAAAGTGAGGCAACACTCCATTCACCTCACACAGTGAATTGAAGTGTTGGAACAGACTGCTTCTCTTTCAGAGAAACGCATGTGAGTTTCTTCCTAATGCTTGCAAGTAGCTTAAGGCACTTTCAAAGGAAAGTGATTTTCTCTAAAAGGACAGCATTTAGAAAGTGAAGCAACACTCCATTCACTTCACACAGTGAATTGAAGTGTTGGAACAGTCTGCTTCTCTTTCAGAGAAACGCATGTGAGTTTCTTCCTAATGCTTGCAAGTAGCTTAGGCACTTTCAAAGGAAAGTGATTTTCTCTGAAAGGACAGCATTTAGAAAGTGAAGCAACACTCCATTCACTTCGCACAGTGAATTGAAGTGTTGGAACACACTGCTTCCCTTTAAGAGAAACACATGTGAGTTTTTTGTGAATACTTGAAAGTAGTTTAAGGCACTTTCAAAGGAAAGTGATTTTCTCTGAAAGGACAGCATTTAGAAAGTGAAGCAGCACTCCATTCACTTCGCAGAGGGAATTGAAGTATTGGAACAGACTGCTTCTCTTTCAGAGAAACGCATGTGAGTTTCTGGTGAATGCTTGTAAGTAGCTTAAGGCACTTTCAAAGGAAAGTGATTTTCTCTGAAAGGACAGCATTTAGAAAGTGAAGCAACTCTCCATTCACTTCGCACAGTGAATTGAAGTGTTGGAACAGACTGCTTCTCTTTCAGAGAAATGCATGTGAGTTTCTGTTGAATGCTTGTAAGTAGCTTAAGGCTCTTTCAAAGGAAAGTGATTTTCTCTGAAAGGACAGCATTTAGAAAGTAAAGCAACACTCCATTCCCTTCGCACAATAAATTGAAGTGTTGGAACAGACTGCTCTTCTTTCATAGAAACGCATTAGTGTGTCTTGTGAATGCTTGCAAGTAGCTTAAGGCACATTCAAAGGAAAGTGATTTTCTCTGAAAGGACAGCATTTAGAAAGTGAAGCAACACTCCATTCACTTCGCACAGAGAATTGAAGTGTTGGAACAGATTACTTCTCTTTCAGAGAAATGCATGTGAGTTTCTGTTGAATGCTTGTAAGTAGCTTAAGGCACATTCAAAGGAAAGGGATTTTCTCTGAAAGGACAGCATTTAGAAAGTGAAGCAACACTCCATTCACTTCGCACTGTGACTTGAAGTGTTGGAACAGACTGCTTCTCTTTCAGAGAAACGCATGTGAGTTTTTTGTGAATGCTTGAAAGTAGTTTAAGGCACTTTCAAAGGAAAGTGTTTATCTCTGAAAATACAGAATTTAGAAAGTGAAGCAACACTCCATTCACTTCGCACAGTGAATTGAAGTGTTGGAACAGACTGCTTCTCTTTCAGAGAAATGCATGTGAGTTTCTTCCTAATGCTCGCAAGTAGCTTTAGGCACTTCCAAAGGAAAGTGATTTTCTCTGATTGGACAGCATTTAGAAAGTGAAGCAACACTCCATTCACTTCGCACAGTGAATTGAAATGTTGGAACAGACTGCTTCTCTTTCAGAGAAACGCATGTGAATTTCTGGTGAATGCTTGTAAGTAGCTTAAGGCACTTTCAAAGGAAAGTGATTTTCTCTGAAAGGACAGCATTTAGAAAGTGAAGCAACACTCCATTCCCTTCGTGCAGTGAATTGAAGTGTTGGAACAGAGTGCTTCTCATTCATAGAAACGCATTAGTGTTTCTTGTGAATGCTTGCAAGTTGCTTAAGGCACTTTCAAAGGAAAGTGATTTTCTCTGAAAGGACAGCATTTAGAAAGTGAAGCAACACTCCATTCACTTCGCACAGTGAATTGAAGTGTTGGAACAGACTGCTTCTCTTTCAGAGAAACGCATGTGAGTTTCTTTTGAATGCTTGCAAGTTGCTTAAGGCACATTCAAAGGAAAGTGATTTTCTCTGAAAGGACAGCATTTAGAAACTGAAGCAACACTCCATTCACTTCGCACAGTGAATTGAAGTGTTCGAACAGACTGCTTCTCTTTAAGAGAAACGCATGTGAGTTTTTTATGAATGCTTGAAAGTAGTTTAAGGCACTTTAAAAGGAAAGTGATTTTGTCTGAAAGGACAGCATTTAGAAAGTGAAGCAACACTCCATTCACTTCGCACGGTGAATTGAAGTGTTGGAACAGACTGCTTCTCTTTCAGAGAAACGCATGTGAGTTTCTGGTGAATGCTTGTAAGTAGCTTAAGGCACTTCCAAAGGAAAGTGATTTTCTCTGAAAGGACATAATTTAGAAAGTGAAGCAACACTCCATTCACTTCGCACAGTGAATTGAAGTGTTCGAACAGACTGCTTCTCTTTCAGAGAAATGCATGTGAGTTTCTGTTGAATGCTTGTAAGTAGCTTAAGGCACTTCCAAAGGAAAGTGATTTTCTCTGAAAGGACATAATTTAGAAAGTGAAGCAACACTCCATTCACTTCGCACAGTGAATTGAAGTGTTGGAACAGTCTGCTTCTCTTTCAGAGAAATGCATGTGAGTTTCTTCCTAATGCTTGCAAGTAGCTTAAGGCACTTTCAAAGGAAAGTGATTTTCTCTGAAAGGACAGCATTTAGAAAGTGAAGCAACACTCCATTCACTTCGCACAGTGAATTGAAGTGTTGGAACAGACTGCTTCTCTTTCAGAGAAACGCATGTGAGTTTCTGGTGAATGCTTGTAAGTCGCTTAAGGCACTTTCAAAGGAAAGTGATTTTCTCTGAAAGGACAGCATTTAGAAAGTGAAGCAACACTCCATTCACTTCGCACAGTGAATTGAAGTGTTGGAAAACACTGCTTCCCTTTAAGAGAAACGCATGTGAGTTTTTTGTGAATACTTGAAAGTAGTTTAAGGCACTTTCAAAGGAAAGTGATTTTCTCTAAAAGGACAGCATTTAGAAAGTGAAGCAGCACTCCATTCACTTCGCAGAGGGAATTGAAGTATTGGAACAGACTGCTTCTCTTTCAGAGAAACGCATGTGAGTTTCTGGTGAATGCTTGTAAGTAGCTTAAGGCTCTTTCAAAGGAAAGTGATTTTCTCTGAAAGGACAGCATTTAGAAAGTAAAGCAACACTCCATTCCCTTCGCACAATAAATTGAAGTGTTGGAACAGACTGCTTCTCTTTCATAGAAACGCATTAGTGTGTCTTGTGAATGCTTGCAAGTAGCTTAAGGCACATTCAAAGGAAAGTGATTTTCTCTGAAAGGACAGCATTTAGAAAGTGAAGCAACACTCCATTCACTTCGCACAGAGAATTGAAGTGTTGGAACAGATTACTTCTCTTTCAGAGAAATGCATGTGAGTTTCTGTTGAATGCTTGTAAGTAGCTTAAGGCACATTCAAAGGAAAGGGATTTTCTCTGAAAGGACAGCATTTAGAAAGTGAAGCAACACTCCATTAACTTCGCACTGTGACTTGAAGTGTTGGAACAGACTGCTTCTCTTTCAGAGAAACGCATGTGAGTTTTTTGTGAATGCTTGAAAGTAGTTTAAGGCACTTTCAAAGGAAAGTGTTTATCTCTGAAAATACAGAATTTAGAAAGTGAAGCAACACTCCATTCACTTCGCACAGTGAATTGAAGTGTTGGAACAGACTGCTTCTCTTTCAGAGAAATGCATGTGAGTTTCTTCCTAATGCTCGCAAGTAGCTTAAGGCACTTCCAAAGGAAAGTGATTTTCTCTGATTGGACAGCATTTAGAAAGTGAAGCAACACTCCATTCACTTCGCACAGTGAATTGAAGTGTTGGAACAGACTGCTTCTCTTTCAGAGAAACGCATGTGAATTTCTGGTGAATGCTTGTAAGCAGCTTAAGGCACTTTCAAAGGAAAGTGATTTTCTCTGAAAGGACAGCATTTAGAAAGTGAAGCAACACTCCATTCCCTTCGTGCAGTGAATTGAAGTGTTGGAACAGAGTGCTTCTCATTCATAGAAACGCATTAGTGTTTCTTGTGAATGCTTGCAAGTTGCTTAAGGCACTTTCAAAGGAAAGTGATTTTCTCTGAAAGGACAGCATTTAGAAAGTGAAGCAACACTCCATTCACTTTGTACAGTGAATTGAAGTGTTGGAACAGACTGCTTCTCTTTCAGAGAAATGCATGTGAGTTTCTGTTGAATGCTTGTAAGTAGCTTAAGGCTCTTTCAAAGAAAAGTGATTTTCTCTGATTGGACAGCATTTAGAAAGTGAAGCAACACTCCATTCACTTCGCACAGTGAATTGAAGTGTTGGAACAGACTGCTTCTCTTTCAGAGAAACGCATGTGAGTTTCTTTTGAATGCTTGCAAGTTGCTTAAGGCACATTCAAAGGAAAGTGATTTTCTCTGAAAGGACAGCATTTAGAAACTGAAGCAACACTCCATTCACTTCGCACAGTGAATTGAAGTGTTGGAACAGACTGCTTCTCTTTCAGAGAAACGCATGTGAGTTTCTTCCTAATGCTTGCAAGTAGCTTAAGGCACTTTCAAAGGAAAGTGATTTTCTCTGAAAGGACAGCATTTAGAAAGTGAAGCAACACTCCATTCACTTCGCACAGTGAATTGAAGTGTTGGAACAGATTGCTTCTCTTTCAGAGAAACGCATGTGAGTTTCTGGTGAATGCTTGTAAGTAGCTTAAGGCACTTTCAAAGGAAAGTGATTTTCTCTGAAAGGACAGCATTTAGAAAGTGAAGCAACACTCCATTCACTTCGCACAGTGAATTGAAGTGTTGGAACAGACTGCTTCTCTTTCAGAGAAACGCATGTGAGTTTCTTCCTAATGCTTGCAAGTAGCTTAAGGCACTTTCAAAGGAAAGTGATTTTCTCTGATTGGACAGCATTTAGAAAGTGAAGCAACACTCCATTCACTTCGCACAGTGAATTGAAGTGTTGGAACAGACTGCTTCTCTTTCAAAGAAACGCATGTGAGTTTCTGGTGAATGCTTGTAAGTAGCTTAAGGCACTTTCAAAGGAAAGTGATTTTCTCTGAAAGAAGAGCATTTAGAACGTGAAGCAACACTCCATTCCCTTCGAGCAGTGAATTGAAGTGTTGGAACAGAGTGCTTCTCATTCATAGAAACGCATTAGTGTTTCTTGTGAATGCTTGCAAGTTGCTTAAGGCACTTTCAAAGGAAAGTGATTTTCTCTGAAAGGACAGCATTTAGAAAGTGAAGCAACACTCCATTCACTTTGGACAGTGAATTGAAGTGTTGGAACAGACTGCTTCTCTTTCAGAGAAATGCATGTGAGTTTCTGTTGAATGCTTGTAAGTAGCTTAAGGCTCTTTCAAAGGAAAGTGATTTTCTCTCAAAGGACAGCATTTAGAAAGTAAAGCAACACTCCATTCCCTTCGCACAATAAATTGAAGTGTTGGAACAGACTGCTTCTCTTTCATAGAAACGCAATAGTGTTTCTTGTGAATGCTTGCAAGTAGCTTAAGGCACATTCAAAGGAAAGTGATTTTCTCTGAAAGGACAGCATTTAGAAAGTGAAGCAACACTCCATTCACTTCGCACAGAGAATTGAAGTGTTGGAACAGATTACTTCTCTTTTAGAGAAATGCATGTGAGTTTCTGTTGAATGCTTGTAAGTAGCTTAAGGCACTTTCAAAGGAAAGTGATTTTCTCTGAAAGGACAGCATTTAGAAAGTGAAGCAACACTCCATTCACTTCGCAGAGTGAATTGAAGTATTGGAAAAGACTGCTTCTCTTTCAGAGAAACACATGTGAGTTTCTGGTGAATGCTTGTAAGTAGCTTAAGGCACTTTCAAAGGAAAGTGATTTACTCTGAAAGGACAGCATTTAGAAAGTGAAGCAACACTCCATTCACTTCGCACAGTGAATTGAAGTGTTCGAACAGACTGCTTCTCTTTCAGAGAAACGCATGTGAGTTTCTTTTGAATGCTTGCAAGTTGCTTAAGGCACATTCAAAGGAAAGTGATTTTCTCTGAAAGGACAGCATTTAGAGACTGAAGCAACACTCCATTCACTTCGCACAGTGAATTGAAGTGTTCGAACAGACTGCTTCTCTTTAAGAGAAACGCATGTGAGTTTTTTGTGAATGCTTGAAAGTAGTTTAAGGCACTTTAAAAGGAAAGTGATTTTGTCTGAAATAACAGCATTTAGAAAGTGAAGCAACACTCCATTCACTTCGCACCGTGAATTGAAGTGTTGAACCAGACTGCTTCTCTTTCAGAGAAACGCATGTGAGTTTCTGGTGAATGCTTGTAAGTAGCTTAAGGCACATTCAAAGGAAAATGATTTTCTCTGAAAGGACAGCATTTAGAAAGTGAAGCAACACTCCATTCACTTCGCACAGTGAATTGAAGTGTTGGAACAGACTGCTTCTCTTTCAGAGAAACGCATGTGAGTTTTTTGTGAATGCTTGAAAGTAGTTTAAGGCACTTTCAATGGAAAGTGATTTTCTCTGAAAGGACAGCATTTAGAAAGTGAGGCAACACTCCATTCACTTCGCACAGTAAATTGAAGTGTTGGAACAGACTGCTTCTCTTTCAGTGAAACACATGTGAGTTTCTTCCTAATGCTTGCAAGTAGCTTAAGGCACTTTCAAAGGAAAGTGATTTTCTCTGAAAGGACAGCATTTAGAAAGTGAAGCAACACTCCATTCACTTCGCACAGTGAATTGAAGTGTTGGAACAGACTGCTTCTCTTTCAGAGAAACGCATGTGAGTTTCTTCCTGATGCTTGCAAGTAGCTTAAGGCACTTTCAAAGGAAAGTGATTTTCTCAGAAAGGACAGCATTTAGAAAGTGAAGCAACACTCCATTCACTTCGCACAGTGAATTGAAGTGTTGGAAAAGACTGTTTCTCTTTCAGAGAAACGCATGTGAGTTTCTGGTGAATGCTTGTAAGTAGCTTAAGGCACTTTCAAAGGAAAGTGATTTTCTCTGAAAGGACAGCATTTAGAAAGTGAAGCAACACTCCATTCACTTCGCACAGTTAATTGAAGTGTTGGAACAGACTGCTTCTCTTTCAGAGAAATGCATGTGAGTTTCTGTTGAATGCTTGTAAGTAGCTTAAGGCACTTTCAAAGGAAAGTGATTTTCTCTGAAAGGACAGCATTTAGAAAGTGAAGCAACACTCCATTCACTTCGCAGAGTGAATTGAAGTATTGGAACAGACTGCTTCTCTTTCAGAGAAACACATGTGAGTTTCTGGTGAATGCTTGTAAGTAGCTTAAGGCACTTTCAAAGGAAAGTGATTTTCTCTGAAAGGACAGCATTTAGAAAGTGAAGCAACACTCCATTCCCTTCGTGCAGTGAATTGAAGTGTTGGAACAGACTGCTTCTCTTTCAGAGAAACGCATGTGAGTTTCTTTTGAATGCTTGCAAGTTGCTTAAGGCACATTCAAAGGAAAGTGATTTTCTCTGAAAGGACAGCATTTAGAAACTGAAGCAACACTCCATTCACTTCGCACAGTGAATTGAAGTGTTCGAACAGACTGCTTCTCTTTAAGAGAAACGCATGTGAGTTTTTTTATGAATGCTTGAAAGTAGTTTAAGGCACTTTCAAAGGAAAGTGATTTTCTCTGAAAGGACAGCATTTAGAAAGTGAAGCAACACTCCATTCACTTCGCACGGTGAATTGAAGTGTTGGAACAGACTGCTTCTCTTTCAGAGAAACGCATGTGAGTTTCTGGTGAATGCTTGTAAGTAGCTTAAGGCACGTTCAAAGGAAAGTGATTTTCTCTGAAAGGACAGCATTTAGAAAGTGAGGCAACACTCTATTCACTTCACACAGTGAATTGAATTGTTGGAACAGACTGCTTCTCTTTCAGAGAAACACATGTGAGTTTCTGGTGAATGCTTGTAAGTAGCTTAAGGCACTTTCAAAGGAAAGTGATTTTCTCTGAAAGGACAGCATTTTGAAAGTGAAGCAACACTCCATTTCCTTCGTGCAGTGAATTGAAGTGTTGGAACAGAATGCTTCTCTTTCATAGAAACGCATTAGTGTTTCTTGTGAATGCTTGCAAGTTGCTTAAGGCACTTTCAAAGGAAAGTGATTTTCTCTGAAAGGACATAATTTAGAAAGTGAAGCAACACTCCATTCACTTCGCACAGTGAATTGAAGTGTTCGAACAGACTGCTTCTCTTTCAGAGAAATGCATGTGAGTTTCTGTTGAATGCTTGTAAGTAGCTTAAGGCACTTTCAAAGGAAAGTGATTTTCTCTGAAAGGACAGCATTTAGAAAGTGAAGCAACACTCCATTCACTTCGCACATTGAATTGAAGTGTTGGAACAGACTGCTTCTCTTTCAGAGAAACGCAGGTGAGTTTCTGGTGAATGCTTGTAAGTAGCTTAAGGCACTTTCAAAGGAAAGTGATTTTCTCTGAAAGGACAGCATTTAGAAAGTGAGGCAACACTCCATTCACCTCACACAGTGAATTGAATTGTTGGAACAGACTGCTTCTCTTTCAGAGAAACGCATGTGAGTTTCTTCCTAATGCTTGCAAGTAGCTTAAGGCACTTTCAAAGGAAAGTGATTTTCTCTGAAAGGACAGCATTTAGAAAGTGAAGCAACACTCCATTCACTTCGCACAGTGAATTGAAGTGTTGGAACAGTCTGCTTCTCTTTCAGAGAAACGCATGTGAGTTTCTTCCTAATGCTTGCAAGTAGCTTAAGGCACTTTCAAAGGAAAGTGATTTTCTCTGAAAGGACAGCATTTAGAAAGTGAAGCAACACTCCATTCACTTCGCACAGTGAATTGAAGTGTTGGAACAGACTGCTTCTCTTTCAGAGAAACGCATGTGAGTTTCTGGTGAATGCTTGTAAGTCGCTTAAGGCACTTTCAAAGGAAAGTGATTTTCTCTGAAAGGACAGCATTTAGAAAGTGAAGCAACACTCCATTCACTTCGCACAGTGAATTGAAGTGTTGGAACACACTGCTTCCCTTTAAGAGAAACGCATGTGAGTTTTTTGTGAATACTTGAAAGTAGTTTAAGGCACTTTCAAAGGAAAGTGATTTTCTCTGAAAGGACAGCATTTAGAAAGTGAAGCAACACTCAATTCACCTTGTACAGTTAATTGAACTGTTGGAACAGACTGCTTCTCTTTCAGAGAAATGCATGTGAGTTTCTGTTGAATGCTTGTAAGTAGCTTAAGGCACTTTCAAAGGAAAGTGATTTTCTATGAAAGGACAGCATTTAGAAAGTAAAGCAACACTCCATTCCCTTCGAACAAAGAATTGAAGTGTTGGAACAGACTGCTTCTCTTTCATAGAAACGCATTAGTGTTTCTTGGGAATGCTTGCAAGTAGCTTAAGGCACTTTCAAAGGAAAGTGATTTTCTCTGAAAGGACAGCATTTAGATAGTGAAGCAACACTCCATTCACTTCGCACAGTGAATTGAAGTGTTGGAACAGACTGCTTCTCTTTCAGAGAAACGCATGTGAGTTTCTTGTGAATTCTTGCAAGTTGCTTAAGGCACTTTCAAAGGAAAGTGATTTTCTCTGAAAGGACAGCATTTAGAAACTGAAGCAACACTCCATTCACTTCGCACAGTGAATTGAAGTGTTGGAACAGACTGCTTCTCTTTCAGAGAAACGCATGTGAGTTTTTTGTGAATGCTTGAAAGTAGTTTAAGGCACTTTCAAAGGAAAGTGTTTTTCTCTGAAAGGACAGCATTTAGAAAGTGAAGTAACACTCCATTCACTTCGCACAGTGAATTGAAGTGTTGGAACAGACTGCTTCTCTTTCAGAGAAACGCATGTGAGTTTCTTCCTAATGCTTGCAAGTAGCTTAAGGCACTTTCAAAGGAAAGTGATTTTCTCTGATTGGACAGCATTTAGAAAGTGAAGCAACACTCCATTCACTTCGCACAGTGAATTGAAGTGTTGGAACAGACTGCTTCTCTTTCAGAGAAACGCATGTGAGTTTCTGGTGAATGCTTGTAAGTAGCTTAAGGCACTTTCAAAGGAAAGTGATTTTCTCTGAAAGGACAGCATTTAGAAAGTGAAGCAGCACTCCATTCCCTTCGTGCAGTGAATTGAAGTGTTGGAACAGAGTGCTTCTCATTCATAGAAACGCATTAGTGTTTCTTGTGCAAGCTTGCAAGTTGCTTAAGGCACTTTCAAAGGAAAGTGATTTTCTCTGAAAGGACAGCATTTAGAAAGTGAAGCAACACTCCATTCACTTCGCACAGAGAATTGAAGTGTGGAACACACTGCTTCTCTTTCATAAAAACGCATTAGTATTTCTTGTGAATGCTTGCAAGTAGCTTAAGGCACTTTCAAAGGAAAGTGATTTTCTCTGAAAGAACAGCATTTAGAAAGTGAAGCAACACTCCATTCACTTCGCACAGTGAATTGAAGTGTTGGAACAGACTGCTTCTCTTTCAGAGTAATGCATGTGAGTTTCTGGTGAATGCTTGTAAGTAACTTAAGGCACTTTCAAAGGAAAGTGATTTTCTCTGAAAGAACAGCATTTAGAAAGTGAAGCAACACTCCATTCACTTCGCACAGTGAATTGAAGTGTTGGAACAGACTGCTTCTCTTTCAGAGAAACGCATGTGAGTTTCTGGTGAATGCTTGTAAGTAGCTTAAGGCACTTTCAAAGGAAAGTGATTTTCTCTGAAAGGACAGCATTTAGAAAGTGAAGCAACACTCCATTCCCTTCGTGCAGTGAATTGAAGTGTTGGAACAGAGTGCTTCTCATTCATAGAAACGCATTAGTGTTTCTTGTGAATGCTTGCAAGTTGCTTAAGGCACTTTCAAAGGAAAGTGATTTTCTCTGAAAGGACAGCATTTAGAAAGTGAAGCAACACTCCATTCACTTTGTACTGTGAATTGAAGTGTTGGAACAGACTGCTTCTCTTTCAGAGAAATGCATGTGAGTTTCTGTTGAATGCTTGTAAGTAGCTTAAGGCACATTCAAAGGAAAGGGATTTTCTCTGAAAGGACAGCATTTAGAAAGTGAAGCAACACTCCATTCACTTCGCACAGTGAATTGAAGTGTTGGAACAGACTGCTTCTCTTTCAGAGAAACGCATGTGAGTTTTTTGTGAATGCTTGAAAGTAGTTTAAGGCACTTTCAATGGAAAGTGATTTTCTCTGAAAGGACAGCATTTAGAAAGTGAGGCAACACTCCATTCACTTCGCACAGTGAATTGAAGTGTTGGAACAGACTGCTTCTCTTTCAGAGAAACGCATGTGAGTTTCTTCCTGATGCTTGCAAGTAGCTTAAGGCACTTTCAAAGGAAAGTGATTTTCTCTGAAAGGACAGCATTTAGAAAGTGAAGCAACACTCCATTCACTTCGCACAGTGAATTGAAGTGTTGGAACAGACTGTTTCTCTTTCAGAGATACGCATGTGAGTTTCTGGTGAATGCTTGTAAGTAGCTTAAGGCACTTTCAAAGGAAAGTGTTTTTCTCTGAAAGGACAGCATTTAGAAAGTGAAGCAACACTCCATTCACTTCGCACAGTGAATTGAAGTGTTGGAACAGACTGCTTCTCTTTCAGAGAAACGCATGTGAGTTTCTTTTGAATGCTTGCAAGTTGCTTAAGGCACATTCAAAGGAAAGTGATTTTCTCTGAAAGGACAGCATTTAGAAACTGAAGCAACACTCCATTCACTTCGCACAGTGAATTGAAGTGTTCGAACAGACTGCTTCTCTTTAAGAGAAACACATGTGAGTTTTTTATGAATGCTTGAAAGTAGTTTAAGGCACTTTAAAAGGAAAGTGATTTTGTCTGAAAGGACAGCATTTAGAAAGTGAAGCAACACTCCATTCACTTCGCACGGTGAATTGAAGTGTTGGAACAGACTGCTTCTCTTTCAGAGAAACGCATGTGAGTTTCTGGTGAATGCTTGTAAGTAGCTTAAGGCACGTTCAAAGGAAAGTGATTTTCTCTGAAAGGACAGCATTTAGAAAGTGAGGCAACACTCTATTCACTTCACACACTGAATTGAATTGTTGGAACAGACTGCTTCTCTTTCAGAGAAACACATGTGAGTTTCTGGTGAATGCTTGTAAGTAGCTTAAGGCACTTTCAAAGGAAAGTGATTTTCTCTGAAAGGACAGCATTTAGAAAGTGAAGCAACACTCCATTCACTTTGTACTGTGAATTGAAGTGTTGGAACAGACTGCTTCTCTTTCAGAGAAATGCATGTGAGTTTCTGTTGAATGCTTGTAAGTAGCTTAAGGCACATTCAAAGGAAAGGGATTTTCTCTGAAAGGACAGCATTTAGAAAGTGAAGCAACACTCCATTCACTTCGCACAGTGAATTGAAGTGTTGGAACAGACTGCTTCTCTTTCAGAGAAACGCATGTGAGTTTTTTGTGAATGCTTGAAAGTAGTTTAAGGCACTTTCAATGGAAAGTGATTTTCTCTGAAAGGACAGCATTTAGAAAGTGAGGCAACACTCCATTCACTTCGCACAGTGAATTGAAGTGTTGGAACAGACTGCTTCTCTTTCAGAGAAACGCATGTGAGTTTCTTCCTAATGCTTGCAAGTAGCTTAAGGCACTTTCAAAGGAAAGTGATTTTCTCTGAAAGGACAGCATTTAGAAAGTGAAGCAACACTCCATTCACTTCGCACAGTGAATTGAAGTGTTGGAACAGACTGCTTCTCTTTCAGAGAAACGCATGTGAGTTTCTTCCTGATGCTTGCAAGTAGCTTAAGGCACTTTCAAAGGAAAGTGATTTTCTCTGAAAGGACAGCATGTAGAAAGTGAAGCAACACTCCATTCACTTCGCACAGTGAATTGAAGTGTTGGAACAGACTGTTTCTCTTTCAGAGAAACGCATGTGAGTTTCTGGTGAATGCTTGTAAGTAGCTTAAGGCACTTTCAAAGGAAAGTGATTTTCTCTGAAAGGACAGCATTTAGAAAGTGAAGCAACACTCCATTCACTTCGCACAGTGAATTGAAGTGTTGGAACAGACTGCTTCTCTTTCAGAGAAACGCATGTGAGTTTCTTTTGAATGCTTGCAAGTTGCTTAAGGCACATTCAAAGGAAAGTGATTTTCTCTGAAAGGACAGCATTTAGAAACTGAAGCAACACTCCATTCACTTCGCACAGTGAATTGAAGTGTTCGAACAGACTGCTTCTCTTTAAGAGAAACGCATGTGAGTTTTTTATGAATGCTTGAAAGTAGTTTAAGGCACTTTAAAAGGAAAGTGATTTTGTCTAAAAGGACAGCATTTAGAAAGTGAAGCAACACTCCATTCACTTCGCACGGTTAATTGAAGTGTTGGAACAGACTGCTTCTCTTTCAGAGAAATGCATGTGAGTTTCTGGTGAATGCTTGTAAGTAGCTTAAGGCACGTTCAAAGGAAAGTGATTTTCTCTGAAAGGACAGCATTTAGAAAGTGAGGCAACACTCTATTCACTTCACACAGTGAATTGAATTGTTGGAACAGACTGCTTCTCTTTCAGAGAAACGCATGTGAGTTTTTTGTGAATGCTTGAAAGTAGTTTAAGGCACTTTCAATGGAAAGTGATTTTCTCTGAAAGGACAGCATTTAGAAAGTGAGGCAACACTCCATTCACTTCGCACAGTGAATTGAAGTGTTGGAACAGACTGCTTCTCTTTCAGAGAAACACATTTGAGTTTCTTCCTAATGCTTGCAAGTAGCGTAAGGCACTTTCAAAGGAAAGTGATTTTCTCTGAAAGGACAGCATTTAGAAAGTGAAGCAACACTCCATTCACTTCGCACAGTGAATTGAAGTGTTGGAACAGACTGCTTCTCTTTCAGAGAAACGCATGTGAGTTTCTTCCTGATGCTTGCAAGTAGCTTAAGGCACTTTCAAAGGAAAGTGATTTTCTCAGAAAGGACAGCATTTAGAAAGTGAAGCAACACTCCATTCACTTCGCACAGTGAATTGAAGTGTTGGAAAAGACTGTTTCTCTTTCAGAGAAACGCATGTGAGTTTCTGGTGAATGCTTGTAAGTAGCTTAAGGCACTTTCAAAGGAAAGTGATTTTCTCTGAAAGGACAGCATTTAGAAAGTGAAGCAACACTCCATTCACTTCGCACAGTGAATTGAAGTGTTGGAACAGACTGCTTCTCTTTCAGAGAAATGCATGTGAGTTTCTGTTGAATGCTTGTAAGTAGCTTAAGGCACTTTCAAAGGAAAGTGATTTTCTCTGAAAGGACAGCATTTAGAAAGTGAAGCAACACTCCATTCACTTCGCAGAGTGAATTGAAGTATTGGAACAGACTGCTTCTCTTTCAGAGAAATGCATGTGAGTTTCTGGTGAATGCTTGTGAGTAGCTTAAGGCACTTTCAAAGGAAAGTGATTTTCTCTGAAAGGACAGCATTTAGAAAGTGAAGCAACACTCCATTCACTTCGCACAGTGAATTGAAGTGTTGGAACAGACTGCTTCTCTTTCAGAGAAACGCATGTGAGTTTCTTTTGAATGCTTGCAAGTTGCTTAAGGCACATTCAAAGGAAAGTGATTTTCTCTGAAAGGACAGCATTTAGAAAGTGAAGCAACACTCCATTCACTTCGCACAGTGAATTGAAGTGTTGGAACAGACTGCTTCTCTTTCAGAGAAACGCATGTGAGTTTCTTCCTGATGCTTGCAAGTAGCTTAAGGCACTTTCAAAGGAAAGTGATTTTCTCTGAAAGGACAGCATTTAGAAAGTGAAGCAACACTCCATTCACTTCGCACAGTGAATTGAAGTGTTCGAACAGACTGCTTCTCTTTCAGAGAAATGCATGTGAGTTTCTGTTGAATGCTTGTAAGTAGCTTAAGGCACTTTCAAAGGAAAGTGATTTTCTCTGAAAGGACAGCATTTAGAAAGTGAAGCAACACTCCATTCACTTCGCACATTGAATTGAAGTGTTGGAACAGACTGCTTCTCTTTCAGAGAAACGCATGTGAGTTTTTTGTGAATGCTTGAAAGTAGTTTAAGGCACTTTCAATGGAAAGTGATTTTCTCTGAAAGGACAGCATTTAGAAAGTGAGGCAACACTCCATTCACTTCGCACAGTGAATTGAAGTGTTGGAACAGACTGCTTCTCTTTCAGAGAAACACATGTGAGTTTCTTCCTAATGCTTGCAAGTAGCTTAAGGCACTTTCAAAGGAAAGTGATTTTCTCTGAAAGGACAGCATTTAGAAAGTGAAGCAACACTCCATTCAATTCGCACAGTGAATTGAAGTGTTGGAACAGACTGCTTCTCTTTCAGAGAAACGCATGTGAGTTTCTTCCTGATGCTTGCAAGTAGCTTAAGGCACTTTCAAAGGAAAGTGATTTTCTCAGAAAGGACAGCATTTAGAAAGTGAAGCAACACTCCATTCACTTCGCACAGTGAATTGAAGTGTTGGAAAAGACTGTTTCTCTTTCAGAGAAACGCATGTGAGTTTCTGGTGAATGCTTGTAAGTAGCTTAAGGCACTTTCAAAGGAAAGTGATTTTCTCTGAAAGGACAGCATTTAGAAAGTGAAGCAACACTCCATTCACTTCGCACAGTTAATTGAAGTGTTGGAACAGACTGCTTCTCTTTCAGAGAAATGCATGTGAGTTTCTGTTGAATGCTTGTAAGTAGCTTAAGGCACTTTCAAAGGAAAGTGATTTTCTCTGAAAGGACAGCATTTAGAAAGTGAAGCAACACTCCATTCACTTCGCAGAGTGAATTGAAGTATTGGAACAGACTGCTTCTCTTTCAGAGAAATGCATGTGAGTTTCTGGTGAATGCTTGTGAGTAGCTTAAGGCACTTTCAAAGGAAAGTGATTTTCTCTGAAAGGACAGCATTTAGAAACTGAAGCAACACTCCATTCACTTCGCACAGTGAATTGAAGTGTTCGAACAGACTGCTTCTCTTTAAGAGAAACGCATGTGAGTTTTTTATGAATGCTTGAAAGTAGTTTAAGGCACTTTAAAAGGAAAGTGATTTTGTCTGAAAGGACAGCATTTAGAAAGTGAAGCAACACTCCATTCACTGCGCACGGTGAATTGAAGTGTTGGAACAGACTGCTTCTCTTTCAGAGAAACGCATGTGAGTTTCTGGTGAATGCTTGTAAGTAGCTTAAGGCACGTTCAAAGGAAAGTGATTTTCTCTGAAAGGACAGCATTTAGAAAGTGAGGCAACACTCTATTCACTTCACACAGTGAATTGAATTGTTGGAACAGACTGCTTCTCTTTCAGAGAAACACATGTGAGTTTCTGGTGAATGCTTGTAAGTAGCTTAAGGCACTTTCAAAGGAAAGTGATTTTCTCTGAAAGGACAGCATTTTGAAAGTGAAGCAACACTCCATTTCCTTCGTGCAGTGAATTGAAGTGTTGGAACAGACTGCTTCTCTTTCAGAGAAACGCATGTGAGTTTCTGGTGAATGCTTGTAAGTAGCTTAAGGCACTTTCAAAGGAAAGTGATTTTCTCTGAAAGGACAGCATTTAGAAAGTGAGGCAACACTCCATTCACCTCACACAGTGAATTGAAGTGTTGGAACAGACTGCTTCTCTTTCAGAGAAACGCATGTGAGTTTCTTCCTAATGCTTGCAATTAGCTTAAGGCACTTTCAAAGGAAAGTGATTTTCTCTAAAAGGACAGCATTTAGAAAGTGAAGCAACACTCCATTCACTTCGCACAGTGAATTGAAGTGTTGGAACAGTCTGCTTCTCTTTCAGAGAAACGCATGTGAGTTTCTTCCTAATGCTTGCAAGTAGCTTAAGGCACTTTCAAAGGAAAGTGATTTTCTCTGAAAGGACAGCATTTAGAAAGTGAAGCAACACTCCATTCACTTCGCACAGTGAATTGAAGTGTTGGAACAGACTGCTTCTCTTTCAGAGAAACGCATGTGAGTTTCTGGTGAATGCTTGTAAGTCGCTTAAGGCACTTTCAAAGGAAAGTCATTTTCTCTGAAAGGACAGCATTTAGAAAGTGAAGCAACACTCCATTCACTTCGCACAGTGAATTGAAGTGTTGGAACACACTGCTTCCCGTTAAGAGAAACGCATTAGTGTTTTTTGTGAATGCTTGAAAGTAGTTTAAGGCACTTTCAAAGGAAAGTGATTTTCTCTGAAAGGTCAGCATTTAGAAAGTGAAGCAACACTCAATTCACCTTGTACAGTGAATTGAACTGTTGGAACAGACTGCTTCTCTTTCAGAGAAATGCATGTGAGTTTCTGTTGAATGCTTGTAAGTAGCTTAAGGCACTTTCAAAGGAAAGTGATTTTCTATGAAAGGACAGCATTTAGAAAGTAAAGCAACACTCCATTCCCTTCGAACAAAGAATTGAAGTGTTGGAACAGACTGCTTCTCTTTCATAGAAACGCATTAGTGTTTCTTGGGAATGCTTGCAAGTAGCTTAAGGCACTTTCAAAGGAAAGTGATTTTCTCTGAAAGGACAGCATTTAGAAAGTGAAGCAACACTCCATTCACTTCGCACAGTGAATTGAAGTGTTGGAACAGACTGCTTCTCTTTCAGAGAAACGCATGTGAGTTTCTTCCTAATGCTTGCAAGTAGCTTAAGGCACTTTCAAAGGAAAGTGATTTTCTCTGATTGGACAGCATTTAGAAAGTGAAGCAACACTCCATTCACTTCGCACAGTGAATTGAAGTGTTGGAACAGACTGCTTCTCTTTCAGAGAAACGCATGTGAGTTTCTGGTGAATGCTTGTAAGTAGCTTAAGGCACTTTCAAAGGAAAGTGATTTTCTCTGAAAGGACAGCATTTAGAAAGTGAAGCAACACTCCATTCCCTTCGTGCAGTGAATTGAAGTGTTGGAACAGAGTGCTTCTCATTCATAGAAACGCATTAGTGTTTCTTGTGCATGCTTGCAAGTTGCTTAAGGCACTTTCAAAGGAAAGTGATTTTCTCTGAAAGGACAGCATTTAGAAAGTGAAGCAACACTCCATTCACTTTGTACTGTGAATTGAAGTGTTGGAACAGGCTGCTTCTCTTTCAGAGAAACGCATGTGAGTTTCTGGTGAATGCTTGTAAGTAGCTTAAGGCACGTTCAAAGGAAAGTGATTTTCTCTGAAAGGACAGCATTTAGAAAGTGAGGCAACACTCTATTCACTTCACACAGTGAATTGAATTGTTGGAACAGACTGCTTCTCTTTCAGAGAAACACATGTGAGTTTCTGGTGAATGCTTGTAAGTAGCTTAAGGCACTTTCAAAGGAAAGTGATTTTCTCTGAAACGACAGCATTTAGAAAGTGAAGCAACACTCCATTTCCTTCGTGCAGTGAATTGAAGTGTTGGAACAGAATGCTTCTCTTTCATAGAAACGCATTAGTGTTTCTTGTGAATGCTTGCAAGTTGCTTAAGGCACTTTCAAAGGAAAGTGATTTTCTCTGAAAGGACAGCATTTAGAAAGTGAAGCAACACTCCATTCACTTTGTACTGTGAATTGAAGTGTTGGAACAGACTGCTTCTCTTTCAGAGAAATGCATGTGAGTTTCTGTTGAATGCTTGTAAGTAGCTTAAGGCACATTCAAAGGAAAGGGATTTTCTCTGAAAGGACAGCATTTAGAAAGTGAAGCAACACTCCATTCACTTCGCACAGTGAATTGAAGTGTTGGAACAGACTGCTTCTCTTTCAGAGAAACGCATGTGAGTTTTTTGTGAATGCTTGAAAGTAGTTTAAGGCACTTTCAATGGAAAGTGATTTTCTCTGAAAGGACAGCATTTAGAAAGTGAGGCAACACTCCATTCACTTCGCACAGTGAATTGAAGTGTTGGAACAGACTGCTTCTCTTTCAGAGAAACGCATGTGAGTTTCTTCCTAATGCTTGCAAGTAGCTTAAGGCACTTTCAAAGGAAAGTGATTTTCTCTGAAAGGACAGCATTTAGAAAGTGAAGCAACACTCCATTCACTTCGCACAGTGAATTGAAGTGTTGGAACAGACTGCTTCTCTTTCAGAGAAACGCATGTGAGTTTCTTCCTGATGCTTGCAAGTAGCTTAAGGCACTTTCAAAGGAAAGTGATTTTCTCTGAAAGGACAGCATTTAGAAAGTGAAGCAACACTCCATTCACTTCGCACAGTGAATTGAAGTGTTGGAACAGACTGTTTCTCTTTCAGAGAAACGCATGTGAGTTTCTGTTGAATGCTTGTAAGTAGCTTAAGGCACTTTCAAAGGAAAGTGATTTTCTTTGAAAGGACAGCATTTAGAAAGTGAAGCAACACTCCATTCACTTCGCACAGTGAATTGAAGTGTTGGAACAGACTGCTTCTCTTTCAGAGAAACGCATGTGAGTTTTTTATGAATGCTTGAAAGTAGTTTAAGGCACTTTAAAAGGAAAGTGATTTTGTCTGAAAGGACAGCATTTAGAAAGTGAAGCAACACTCCATTCACTTCGCACGGTGAATTGAAGTGTTAGAACAGACTGCTTCTCTTTCAGAGAAACGCATGTGAGTTTCTGGTGAATGCTTGTAAGTAGCTTAAGGCACGTTCAAAGGAAAGTGATTTTCTCTGAAAGGACAGCATTTAGAAAGTGAGGCAACACTCTATTCACTTCACACAGTGAATTGAATTGTTGGAACAGACTGCTTCTCTTTCAGAGAAACACATGTGAGTTTCTGGTGAATGCTTGTAAGTAGCTTAAGGCACTTTCAAAGGAAAGTGATTTTCTCTGAAACGACAGCATTTAGAAAGTGAAGCAACACTCCATTTCCTTCGTGCAGTGAATTGAAGTGTTGGAACAGAATGCTTCTCTTTCATAGAAACGCATTAGTGTTTCTTGTGAATGCTTGCAAGTTGCTTAAGGCACTTTCAAAGGAAAGTGATTTTCTCTGAAAGGACATAATTTAGAAAGTGAAGCAACACTCCATTCACTTCGCACAGTGAATTGAAGTGTTCGAACAGACTGCTTCTCTTTCAGAGAAATGCATGTGAGTTTCTGTTGAATGCTTGTAAGTAGCTTAAGGCACTTTCAAAGGAAAGTGATTTTCTCTGAAAGGACAGCATTTAGAAAGTGAAGCAACACTCCATTCACTTCGCACATTGAATTGAAGTGTTGGAACAGACTGCTTCTCTTTCAGAGAAACGCATGTGAGTTTTTTGTGAATGCTTGAAAGTAGTTTAAGGCACTTTCAATGGAAAGTGATTTTCTCTGAAAGGACAGCATTTAGAAAGTGAGGCAACACTCCATTCACTTCGCACAGTGAATTGAAGTGTTGGAACAGACTGCTTCTCTTTCAGAGAAACACATGTGAGTTTCTTCCTAATGCTTGCAAGTAGCTTAAGGCACTTTCAAAGGAAAGTGATTTTCTCTGAAAGGACAGCATTTAGAAAGTGAAGCAACACTCCATTCACTTCGCACGGTGAATTGAAGTGTTGGAACAGACTGCTTCTCTTTCAGAGAAACGCATGTGAGTTTCTGGTGAATGCTTGTAAGTAGCTTAAGGCACGTTCAAAGGAAAGTGATTTTCTCTGAAAGGACAGCATTTAGAAAGTGAGGCAACACTCTATTCACTTCACACAGTGAATTGAATTGTTGGAACAGACTGCTTCTCTTTCAGAGAAACACATGTGAGTTTCTGGTGAATGCTTGTAAGTAGCTTAAGGCACTTTCAAAGGAAAGTGATTTTCTCTGAAAGGACAGCATTTTGAAAGTGAAGCAACACTCCATTTCCTTCGTGCAGTGAATTGAAGTGTTGGAACAGAATGCTTCTCTTTCATAGAAACGCATTAGTGTTTCTTGTGAATGCTTGCAAGTTGCTTAAGGCACTTTCAAAGGAAAGTGATTTTCTCTGAAAGGACATAATTTAGAAAGTGAAGCAACACTCCATTCACTTCGCACAGTGAATTGAAGTGTTCGAACAGACTGCTTCTCTTTCAGAGAAATGCATGTGAGTTTCTGTTGAATGCTTGTAAGTAGCTTAAGGCACTTTCAAAGGAAAGTGATTTTCTCTGAAAGGACAGCATTTAGAAAGTGAGGCAACACTCCATTCACCTCACACAGTGAATTGAAGTGTTGGAACAGACTGCTTCTCTTTCAGAGAAACGCATGTGAGTTTCTTCCTAATGCTTGCAAGTAGCTTAAGGCACTTTCAAAGGAAAGTGATTTTCCCTGAAAGGACAGCATTTAGAAAGTGAAGCAACACTCCATTCACTTCGCACAGTGAATGGAAGTGTTGGAACAGTCTGCTTCTCTTTCAGAGAAACGCATGTGAGTTTCTTCCTAATGCTTGCAAGTAGCTTAAGGCACTTTCAAAGGAAAGTGATTTTCTCTGAAAGGACAGCATTTAGAAACTGAAGCAACACTCCATTCACTTCGCACAGTGAATTGAAGTGTTGGAACACACTGCTTCCCTTTAAGAGAAACGCATTAGTGTTTTTTGTGAATGCTTGAAAGTAGTTTAAGGCACTTTCAAAGGAAAGTGATTTTCTCTGAAAGGACAGCATTTAGAAAGTGAAGCAACACTCAATTCACCTTGTACAGTGAATTGAAGTGTTGGAACAGACTGCTTCTCTTTCAGAGAAATGCATGTGAGTTTCTGTTGAATGCTTGTAAGTAGCTTAAGGCACTTTCAAAGGAAAGTGATTTTCTATGAAAGGACAGCATTTAGAAAGTAAAGCAACACTCCATTCCCTTCGAACAAAGAATTGAAGTGTTGGAACAGACTGCTTCTCTTTCATAGAAACGCATTAGTGTTTCTTGGGAATGCTTGCAAGTAGCTTAAGGCACTTTCAAAGGAAAGTGATTTTCTCTGAAAGGACAGCATTTAGATAGTGAAGCAACACTCCATTCACTTCGCACAGTGAATTGAAGTGTTGGAACAGACTGCTTCTCTTTCAGAGAAACGCATGTGAGTTTCTTGTGAATTCTTGCAAGTTGCTTAAGGCACTTTCAAAGGAAAGTGATTTTCTCTGAAAGGACAGCATTTAGAAACTGAAGCAACACTCCATTCACTTCGCACAGTGAATTGAAGTGTTGGAACAGACTGCTTCTCTTTCAGAGAAACGCATGTGAGTTTCTGGTGAATGCTTGTAAGTAGCTTAAGGCACTTTCAAAGGAAAGTGATTTTCTCTGAAAGGACAGCATTTAGAAAGTGAAGCAACACTCCATTCCCTTCGTGCAGTGAATTGAAGTGTTGGAACAGAGTGCTTCTCATTCATTGAAACGCATTAGTGTTTCTTGTGAATGCTTGCAAGTTGCTTAAGGCACTTTCAAAGGAAAGTGATTTTCTCTGAAAGGACAGCATTTAGAAAGTGAAGCAACACTCCATTCACTTTGTACTGTGAATTGAAGTGTTGGAACAGACTGCTTCTCTTTCAGAGAAATGCATGTGAGTTTCTGTTGAATGCTTGTAAGTAGCTTAAGGCACATTCAAAGGAAAGGGATTTTCTCTGAAAGGACAGCATTTAGAAAGTGAAGCAACACTCCATTCACTTCGCACAGTGAATTGAAGTGTTGGAACAGACTGCTTCTCTTTCAGAGAAACGCATGTGAGTTTTTTGTGAATGCTTGAAAGTAGTTTAAGGCACTTTCAATGGAAAGTGATTTTCTCTGAAAGGACAGCATTTAGAAAGTGAGGCAACACTCCATTCACTTCGCACAGTGAATTGAAGTGTTGGAACAGACTGCTTCTCTTTAAGAGAAACGCATGTGAGTTTCTTTCTAATGCTTGCAAGTAGATTAAGGCACTTTCAAAGGAAAGTGATTTTCTCTGAAAGGACAGCATTTAGAAAGTGAAGCAACACTCCATTCACTTCACACAGTGAATTGAAGTGTTGGAACAGACTGCTTCTCTTTCAGAGAAACGCATGTGAGTTTCTTCCTGATGCTTGCAAGTAGCTTAAGGCACTTTCAAAGGAAAGTGATTTTCTCTGAAAGGACAGCATTTAGAAAGTGAAGCAACACTCCATTCACTTCGCACAGTGAATTGAAGTGTTGGAACAGACTGTTTCTCTTTCAGAGAAACGCATGTGAGTTTCTGGTGAATGCTTATAAGTAGCTTAAGGCACTTTCAAAGGAAAGTGATTTTCTCTGAAAGGACAGCATTTAGAAAGTGAAGCAACACTCCATTCACTTCGCACATTGAATTGAAGTTTTGGAACAGACTGCTTCTCTTTCAGAGAAACGCATGTGAGTTTCTTTTGAATGCTTGCAAGTTGCTTAAGGCACATTCAAAGGAAAGTGATTTTCTCTGAAAGGACAGCATTTAGAAACTGAAGCAACACTCCATTCACTTCGCACAGTGAATTGAAGTGTTCGAACAGACTGCTTCTCTTTAAGAGAAACGCATGTGAGTTTTTTGTGAATGCTTGAAATTAGTTTAAGGCACTTTAAAAGGAAAGTGATTTTGTCTGAAAGGACAGCATTTAGAAAGTGAAGCAACACTCCATTCACTTCGCACGATGAATTGAAGTGTTGGAACAGACTGCTTCTCTTTCAGAGAAACGCATGTGAGTTTCTGGTGAATGCTTGTAAGTAGCTTAAGGCACGTTCAAAGAAAGTGATTTTCTCTTTAAGAACAGCATTTAGAAAGTGAGGCAACACTCTATTCACTTCGCACAGTGAATTGAAGTGTTGGAACAGACTGCTTCTCTTTCAGAGAAACACATGTGAGTTTCTGGTGAATGCTTGTAAGTAGCTTAAGGCACTTTCAAAGGAAAGTGATTTTCTATGAAAGGACAGCATTTAGAAAGTAAAGCAACACTCCATTCCCTTCGAACAAAGAATTGAAGTGTTGGAACAGACTGCTTCTCTTTCATAGAAACGCATTAGTGTTTCTTGGGAATGCTTGCAAGTAGCTTAAGGCACTTTCAAAGGAAAGTGATTTTCTCTGAAAGGACAGCATTTAGATAGTGAAGCAACACTCCATTCACTTCGCACAGTGAATTGAAGTGTTGGAACAGACTGCTTCTCTTTCAGAGAAACGCATGTGAGTTTCTTGTGAATTCTTGCAAGTTGCTTAAGGCACTTTCAAAGGAAAGTGATTTTCTCTGAAAGGACAGCATTTAGAAACTGAAGCAACACTCCATTCACTTCGCACAGTGAATTGAAGTGTTGGAACAGACTGCTTCTCTTTCAGAGAAACGCATGTGAGTTTCTGTTGAATGCTTGTAAGTAGCTTAAGGCACTTTCAAAGGAAAGTGATTTTCTCTGAAAGGACAGCATTTAGAAAGTGAAGCAACACTCCATTCCCTTCGTGCAGTGAATTGAAGTGTTGGAACAGAGTGCTTCTCATTCATTGAAACGCATTAGTGTTTCTTGTGAATGCTTGCAAGTTGCTTAAGGCACTTTCAAAGGAAAGTGATTTTCTCTGAAAGGTCAGCATTTAGAAAGTGAAGCAACACTCCATTCACTTTGTACTGTGAATTGAAGTGTTGGAACAGACTGCTTCTCTTTCAGAGAAATGCATGTGAGTTTCTGTTGAATGCTTGTAAGTAGCTTAAGGCACATTCAAAGGAAAGGGATTTTCTCTGAAAGGACAGCATTTAGAAAGTGAAGCAACACTCCATTCACTTCGCACAGTGAATTGAAGTGTTGGAACAGACTGCTTCTCTTTCAGAGAAACGCATGTGAGTTTTTTGTGAATGCTTGAAAGTAGTTTAAGGCACTTTCAATGGAAAGTGATTTTCTCTGAAAGGACAGCATTTAGAAAGTGAGGCAACACTCCATTCACTTCGCACAGTGAATTGAAGTGTTGGAACAGACTGCTTCTCTTTAAGAGAAACGCATGTGAGTTTCTTTCTAATGCTTGCAAGTAGATTAAGGCACTTTCAAAGGAAAGTGATTTTCTCTGAAAGGACAGCATTTAGAAAGTGAAGCAACACTCCATTCACTTCACACAGTGAATTGAAGTGTTGGAACAGACTGCTTCTCTTTCAGAGAAACGCATGTGAGTTTCTTCCTGATGCTTGCAAGTAGCTTAAGGCACTTTCAAAGGAAAGTGATTTTCTCTGAAAGGACAGCATTTAGAAAGTGAAGCAACACTCCATTCACTTCGCACAGTGAATTGAAGTGTTGGAACAGACTGTTTCTCTTTCAGAGAAACGCATGTGAGTTTCTGGTGAATGCTTATAAGTAGCTTAAGGCACTTTCAAAGGAAAGTGATTTTCTCTGAAAGGACAGCATTTAGAAAGTGAAGCAACACTCCATTCACTTCGCACATTGAATTGAAGTTTTGGAACAGACTGCTTCTCTTTCAGAGAAACGCATGTGAGTTTCTTTTGAATGCTTGCAAGTTGCTTAAGGCACATTCAAAGGAAAGTGATTTTCTCTGAAAGGACAGCATTTAGAAACTGAAGCAACACTCCATTCACTTCGCACAGTGAATTGAAGTGTTCGAACAGACTGCTTCTCTTTAAGAGAAACGCATGTGAGTTTTTTGTGAATGCTTGAAATTAGTTTAAGGCACTTTAAAAGGAAAGTGATTTTGTCTGAAAGGACAGCATTTAGAAAGTGAAGCAACACTCCATTCACTTCGCACGGTGAATTGAAGTGTTGGAACAGACTGCTTCTCTTTCAGAGAAACGCATGTGAGTTTCTGGTGAATGCTTGTAAGTAGCTTAAGGCACGTTCAAAGAAAGTGATTTTCTCTTTAAGAACAGCATTTAGAAAGTGAGGCAACACTCTATTCACTTCGCACAGTGAATTGAAGTGTTGGAACAGACTGCTTCTCTTTCAGAGAAACACATGTGAGTTTCTGGTGAATGCTTGTAAGTAGCTTAAGGCACTTTCAAAGGAAAGTGATTTTCTCTGAAACGACAGCATTTAGAAAGTGAAGCAACACTCCATTTCCTTCGTGCAGTGAATTGAAGTGTTGGAACAGAATGCTTCTCTTTCATAGAAACGCATTAGTGTTTCTTGTGAATGCTTGCAAGTTGCTTAAGGCACTTTCAAAGGAAAGTGATTTTCTCTGAAAGGACATAATTTAGAAAGTGAAGCAACACTCCATTCACTTCGCACAGTGAATTGAAGTGTTCGAACAGACTGCTTCTCTTTCAGAGAAATGCATGTGAGTTTCTGTTGAATGCTTGTAAGTAGCTTAAGGCACTTTCAAAGGAAAGTGATTTTCTCTGAAAGGACAGCATTTAGAAAGTGAAGCAACACTCCTTTCACTTCGCACATTGAATTGAAGTGTTGGAACAGACTGCTTCTCCTTCAGAGAAACGCATGTGAGTTTCTGGTGAATGCTTGTAAGTAGCTTAAGGCACTTTCAAAGGAAAGTGATTTTCTCTGAAAGGACAGCATTTAGAAAGTGAGGCAACACTCCATTCACCTCACACAGTGAATTGAAGTGTTGGAACAGACTGCTTCTCTTTCAGAGAAACGCATGTGAGTTTCTTCCTAATGCTTGCAAGTAGCTTAAGGCACTTTCAAAGGAAAGTGATTTTCTCTGAAAGGACAGCATTTAGAAAGTGAAGCAACACTCCATTCACTTCGCACAGTGAATTGAAATGTTGGAACAGTCTGCTTCTCTTTCAGAGAAACGCATGTGAGTTTCTTCCTAATGCTTGCAAGTAGCTTAAGGCACTTTCAAAGGAAAGTGATTTTCTCTGAAAGGACAGCATTTAGAAAGTGAAGCAACACTCCATTCACTTCGCACGGTGAATTGAAGTGTTGGAACAGACTGCTTCTCTTTCAGAGAAACGCATGTGAGTTTCTGGTGAATGCTTGTAAGTAGCTTAAGGCACTTTCAAAGGAAAGTGATTTTCTCTGAAAGGACAGCATTTAGAAAGTGAAGCAACACTCCATTCCCTTCGTGCAGTGAATTGAAGTGTTGGAACAGAGTGCTTCTCATTCATAGTAACGCATTAGTGTTTCTTGTGCATGCTTGCAAGTTGCTTAAGGCACTTTCAAAGGAAAGTGATTGTCTCTGAAAGGACAGCATTTAGAAAGTGAAGCAACACTCCATTCACTTCGCACAGAGAATTGAAGTGTTGGAACACACTGCTTCTCTTTCATAGAAACGCATTAGTATTTCTTGTGAATGCTTGCAAGTAGCTTAAGGCACTTTCAAAGGAAAGTGATTTTCTCTGAAAGGACAGCATTTAGAAAGTGAAGCAACACTCCATTAACTTCGCACAGTGAATTGAAGTGTTTTAACAGACTGCTTCTCTTTCAGAGAAACGCATGGGAGTTTCTGGTGAATGCTTGTAAGTAGCTTAAGGCACTTTCAAAGGAAAGTGATTTTCTCTGAAAGGACAGCATTTAGAAAGTGAAGCAACACTCCATTCACTTCGCACAGTGAATTGAAGTGTTGGAACAGACTGCTTCTCTTTCAGAGAAACGCATGTGAGTTTCTGGTGAATGCTTGTAAGTAGCTTAAGGCACTTTCAAAGGAAAGTGATTTTCTCTGAAATGACAGTATTTAGAAAGTGAAGCAACACTCCGTTCCCTTCGTGCAGTGAATTGAAGTGTTGGAACAGAGTGCTTCTCATTCATAGAAACGCATTAGTGTTTCTTGTGAATGCTTGCAAGTTGCTTAAGGCACTTTCAAAGGAAAGTGATTTTCTCTGAAAGGACAGCATTTAGAAAGTGAAGCAACACTCCATTCACTTTGTACAG
The DNA here is from genome assembly GCF_982192425.1 of Myodes glareolus. Taxonomy (NCBI): domain Eukaryota; kingdom Metazoa; phylum Chordata; class Mammalia; order Rodentia; family Cricetidae; genus Myodes; species Myodes glareolus. The sequence continues at coordinate 407,895 of NC_142046.1, forward strand.
TGAATTGAAGTGTTGGAACAGACTGCTTCTCTTTCAGAGAAATGCATGTGAGTTTCTGTTGAATGCTTGTAAGTAGCTTAAGGCACATTCAAAGGAAAGAGATTTTCTCTGAAAGGACAGCATTTAGAAAGTGAAGCAACACTCCATTCACTTCGCACAGTGAATTGAAGTGTTGGAACAGACTGCTTCTCTTTCAGAGAAACGCATGTGAGTTTTTTGTGAATGCTTGAAAGTAGTTTAAGGAACTTTCAATGGAAAGTGATTTTCTCTGAAAGGACAGCATTTAGAAAGTGAGGCAACACTCCATTCACTTCGCACAGTGAATTGAAGTGTTGGAACAGACTGCTTCTCTTTCAGAGAAACGCATGTGAGTTTCTTCCTAATGCTTGCAAATAGCTTAAGGCACTTTCAAAGGAAAGTGATTTTCTCTGAAAGGACAGCATTTAGAAAGTGAAGCAACACTCCATTCACTTCGCACAGTGAATTGAAGTGTTGGAACAGACTGCTTCTCTTTCAGAGAAACGCATGTGAGTTTCTTCCTGATGCTTGCAAGTAGCTTAAGGCACTTTCAAAGGAAAGTGATTTTCTCTGAAAGGACAGCATTTAGAAAGTGAAGCAACACTCCATTCACTTCGCACAGTGTATTGAAGTGTTGGAACAGACTGTTTCTCTTTCAGAGAAACGCATGTGAGTTTCTGGTGAATGCTTGTAAGTAGCTTAAGGCACTTTCAAAGGAAAGTGATTTTCTCTGAAAGGACAGCATTTAGAAAGTGAAGCAACACTCCATTCACTTCGCACAGTTAATTGAAGTGTTGGAACAGACTGCTTCTCTTTCAGAGAAATGCATGTGAGTTTCTGTTGAATGCTTGTAAGTAGCTTAAGGCACTTTCAAAGGAAAGTGATTTTCTCTGAAAGGACAGCATTTAGAAAGTGAAGCAACACTCCATTCACTTCGCAGAGTGAATTGAAGTATTGGAACAGACTGCTTCTCTTTCAGAGAAACGCATGTGAGTTTCTGGTGAATGCTTGTAAGTAGCTTAAGGCACTTTCAAAGGAAAGTGATTTTCTCTGAAAGGACAGCATTTAGAAAGTGAGGCAACACTCCATTCACCTCACACAGTGAATTGAAGTGTTGGAACAGACTGCTTCTCTTTAAGAGAAACGCATGTGAGTTTCTTCCTAATGCTTGCAAGTAGCTTAAGGCACTTTCAAAGGAAAGTGATTTTCTCTGAAAGGACAGCATTTAGAAAGTGAAGCAACACTCCATTCACTTCGCACAGTGAATTGAAGTGTTGGAACAGTCTGCTTCTCTTTCAGAGAAACGCATGTGAGTTTCTTCCTAATGCTTGCAAGTAGCTTAAGGCACTTTCAAAGGAAAGTGATTTTCTCTGAAAGGACAGCATTTAGAAACTGAAGCAACACTCCATTCACTTCGCACAGTGAATTGAAGTGTTGGAACAGACTGCTTCTCTTTCAGAGAAACGCATGTGAGTTTCTGGTGAATGCTTGTAAGTCGCTTAAGGCACTTTCAAAGGAAAGTCATTTTCTCTGAAAGGACAGCATTTAGAAAGTGAAGCAACACTCCATTCACTTCGCACAGTGAATTGAAGTGTTGGAACACACTGCTTCCCTTTAAGAGAAACGCATTAGTGTTTTTTGTGAATGCTTGAAAGTAGTTTAAGGCACTTTCAAAGGAAAGTGATTTTCTCTGAAAGGACAGCATTTAGAAAGTGAAGCAACACTCAATTCACCTTGTACAGTGAATTGAACTGTTGGAACAGACTGCTTCTCTTTCAGAGAAATGCATGTGAGTTTCTGTTGAATGCTTGTAAGTAGCTTAAGGCACTTTCAAAGGAAAGTGATTTTCTATGAAAGGACAGCATTTAGAAAGTAAAGCAACACTCCATTCCCTTCGAACAAAGAATTGAAGTGTTGGAACAGACTGCTTCTCTTTCATAGAAACGCATTAGTGTTTCTTGGGAATGCTTGCAAGTAGCTTAAGGCACTTTCAAAGGAAAGTGATTTTCTCTGAAAGGACAGCATTTAGATAGTGAAGCAACACTCCATTCACTTCGCACAGTGAATTGAAGTGTTGGAACAGACTGCTTCTCTTTCAGAGAAACGCATGTGAGTTTCTTGTGAATTCTTGCAAGTTGCTTTAGGCACTTTCAAAGGAAAGTGATTTTCTCTGAAAGGACAGCATTTAGAAACTGAAGCAACACTCCATTCACTTCGCACAGTGAATTGAAGTGTTGGAACAGACTGCTTCTCTTTCAGAGAAACGCATGTGAGTTTCTGGTGAATGCTTGTAAGTAGCTTAAGGCACTTTCAAAGGAAAGTGATTTTCTCTGAAAGGACAGCATTTAGAAAGTGAAGCAACACTCCATTCCCTTCGTGCAGTGAATTGAAGTGTTGGAACAGAGTGCTTCTCATTCATTGAAACGCATTAGTGTTTCTTGTGAATGCTTGCTAGTTGCTTAAGGCACTTTCAAAGGAAAGTGATTTTCTCTGAAAGGACAGCATTTAGAAAGTGAAGCAACACTCCATTCACTTTGTACTGTGAATTGAAGTGTTGGAACAGACTGCTTCTCTTTCAGAGAAATGCATGTGAGTTTCTGTTGAATGCTTGTAAGTAGCTTAAGGCACATTCAAAGGAAAGGGATTTTCTCTGAAAGGACAGCATTTAGAAAGTGAAGCAACACTCCATTCACTTCGCACAGTGAATTGAAGTGTTGGAACAGACTGCTTCTCTTTCAGAGAAACGCATGTGAGTTTTTTGTGAATGCTTGAAAGTAGTTTAAGGCACTTTCAATGGAAAGTGATTTTCTCTGAAAGGACAGCATTTAGAAAGTGAGGCAACACTCCATTCACTTCGCACAGTGAATTGAAGTGTTGGAACAGACTGCTTCTCTTTCAGAGAAACGCATGTGAGTTTCTTTCTAATGCTTGCAAGTAGATTAAGGCACTTTCAAAGGAAAGTGATTTTCTCTGAAAGGACAGCATTTAGAAAGTGAAGCAACACTCCATTCACTTCACACAGTGAATTGAAGTGTTGGAACAGACTGCTTCTCTTTCAGAGAAACGCATGTGAGTTTCTTCCTGATGCTTGCAAGTAGCTTAAGGCACTTTCAAAGGAAAGTGATTTTCTCTGAAAGGACAGCATTTAGAAAGTGAAGCAACACTCCATTCACTTCGCACAGTGAATTGAAGTGTTGGAACAGACTGTTTCTCTTTCAGAGAAACGCATGTGAGTTTCTGGTGAATGCTTATAAGTAGCTTAAGGCACTTTCAAAGGAAAGTGATTTTCTCTGAAAGGACAGCATTTAGAAAGTGAAGCAACACTCCATTCACTTCGCACATTGAATTGAAGTTTTGGAACAGACTGCTTCTCTTTCAGAGAAACGCATGTGAGTTTCTTTTGAATGCTTGCAAGTTGCTTAAGGCACATTCAAAGGAAAGTGATTTTCTCTGAAAGGACAGCATTTAGAAACTGAAGCAACACTCCATTCACTTCGCACAGTGAATTGAAGTGTTCGAACAGACTGCTTCTCTTTAAGAGAAACGCATGTGAGTTTTTTATGAATGCTTGAAAGTAGTTTAAGGCACTTTAAAAGGAAAGTGATTTTGTCTGAAAGGACAGCATTTAGAAAGTGAAGCAACACTCCATTCACTTCGCACGGTGAATTGAAGTGTTGGAACAGACTGCTTCTCTTTCAGAGAAACGCATGTGAGTTTCTGGTGAATGCTTGTAAGTAGCTTAAGGCACGTTCAAAGAAAGTGATTTTCTCTTTAAGAACAGCATTTAGAAAGTGAGGCAACACTCTATTCACTTCGCACAGTGAATTGAAGTGTTGGAACAGACTGCTTCTCTTTCAGAGAAACACATGTGAGTTTCTGGTGAATGCTTGTAAGTAGCTTAAGGCACTTTCAAAGGAAAGTGATTTTCTCTGAAACGACAGCATTTAGAAAGTGAAGCAACACTCCATTTCCTTCGTGCAGTGAATTGAAGTGTTGGAACAGAATGCTTCTCTTTCATAGAAACGCATTAGTGTTTCTTGTGAATGCTTGCAAGTTGCTTAAGGCACTTTCAAAGGAAAGTGATTTTCTCTGAAAGGACATAATTTAGAAAGTGAAGCAACACTCCATTCACTTCGCACAGTGAATTGAAGTGTTCGAACAGACTGCTTCTCTTTCAGAGAAATGCATGTGAGTTTCTGTTGAATGCTTGTAAGTAGCTTAAGGCACTTTCAAAGGAAAGTGATTTTCTCTGAAAGGACAGCATTTAGAAAGTGAAGCAACACTCCATTCACTTCGCACATTGAATTGAAGTGTTGGAACAGACTGCCTCTCCTTCAGAGAAACGCATGTGAGTTTCTGGTGAATGCTTGTAAGTAGCTTAAGGCATTTTCAAAGGAAAGTGATTTTCTCTGAAAGGACAGCATTTAGAAAGTGAGGCAACACTCCATTCACCTCACACAGTGAATTGAAGTGTTGGAACAGACTGCTTCTCTTTCAGAGAAACGCATGTGAGTTTCTTCCTAATGCTTGCAAGTAGCTTAAGGCACTTTCAAAGGAAAGTGATTTTCTCTGAAAGGACAGCATTTAGAAAGTGAAGCAACACTCCATTCACTTCGCACAGTGAATTGAAATGTTGGAACAGTCTGCTTCTCTTTCAGAGAAACGCATGTGAGTTTCTTCCTAATGCTTGCAAGTAGCTTAAGGCACTTTCAAAGGAAAGTGATTTTCTCTGAAAGGACAGCATTTAGAAAGTGAAGCAACACTCCATTCACTTCGCACAGTGAATTGAAGTGTTGGAACAGACTGCTTCTCTTTCAGAGAAACGCATGTGAGTTTCTGGTGAATGCTTGTAAGTCGCTTAAGGCACTTTCAAAGGAAAGTGATTTTCTCTGAAAGGACAGCATTTAGAAAGTGAAGCAACACTCCATTCCCTTCGTGCAGTGAATTGAAGTGTTGGAACACACTGCTTCCCTTTAAGAGAAACGCATGTGAGTTTTTTGTGAATGCTTGAAAGTAGTTTAAGGCACTTTAAAAGGAAAGTGTTTTTCTCTGAAAGGACAGCATTTAGAAAGTGAAGCAACACTCCATTCACTTCGCACAGTGAATTGAATTGTTGGAACAGACTGCTTCTCTTTCAGAGAAACGCATGTGAGTTTCTTCCTAATGCTTGCAAGTAGCTTAAGGCACTTTCAAAGGAAAGTGATTTTCTCTGAAAGGACAGCATTTAGAAAGTGAAGCAACACTCCATTCACTTCGCACAGTGAATTGAAGTGTTGGAACAGCCTGCTTCTCTTTCAGAGAAACGCATGTGAGTTTCTGGTGAATGCTTGTAAGTAGCTTAAGGCACTTTCAAAGGAAAGTGATTTTCTCTGAAAGGACAGCATTTAGAAAGTGAAGCAACACTCCATTCCCTTCGTGCAGTGAATTGAAGTGTTGGAACAGACTGCTTCTCATTCATAGTAACGCATTAGTGTTTCTTGTGCATGCTTGCAAGTTGCTTAAGGCACTTTCAAAGGAAAGTGATTTTCTCTGAAAGGACAGCATTTAGAAAGTGAAGCAACACTCCATTCACTTCGCACAGAGAATTGAAGTGTTGGAACACACTGCTTCTCTTTCATAGAAACGCATTAGTATTTCTTGTGAATGCTTGCAAGTAGCTTAAGGCACTTTCAAAGGAAAGTGATTTTCTCTGAAAGGACAGCATTTAGAAAGTGAAGCAACACTCCATTAACTTCGCACAGTGAATTGAAGTGTTGGAACAGACTGCTTCTCTTTCAGAGAAACGCATGGGAGTTTCTGGTGAATGCTTGTAAGTAGCTTAAGGCACTTTCAAAGGAAAGTGATTTTCTCTGAAAGGACAGCATTTAGAAAGTGAAGCAACACTCCATTCACTTCGCACAGTGAATTGAAGTGTTGGAACAGACTGCTTCTCTTTCAGAGAAACGCATGTGAGTTTCTGGTGAATGCTTGTAAGTAGCTTAAGGCACTTTCAAAGGAAAGTGATTTTCTCTGAAAGGACAGCATTTAGAAAGTGAAGCAACACTCCGTTCCCTTCGTGCAGTGAATTGAAGTGTTGGAACAGAGTGCTTCTCATTCATAGAAACGCATTAGTGTTTCTTGTGAATGCTTGCAAGTTGCTTAAGGCACTTTCAAAGGAAAGTGATTTTCTCTGAAAGGACAGCATTTAGAAAGTGAAGCAACACTCCATTCACTTTGTACAGTGAATTGAAGTGTTGGAACAGACTGCTTCTCTTTCAGAGAAATGCATGTGAGTTTCTGTTGAATGCTTGTAAGTAGCTTAAGGCACATTCAAAGGAAAGGGATTTTCTCTGAAAGGACAGCATTTAGAAAGTGAAGCAACACTCCATTCACTTCGCACAGTGAATTGAAGTGTTGGAACAGACTGCTTCTCTTTCAGAGAAACGCATGTGAGTTTTTTGTGAATGCTTGAAAGTAGTTTAAGGCACTTTCAATGGAAAGTGATTTTCTCTGAAAGGACAGCATTTAGAAAGTGAGGCAACACTCCATTCACTTCGCACAGTGAATTGATGTGTTGGAACAGACTGCTTCTCTTTCAGAGAAACGCATGTGAGTTTCTTCCTAATGCTTGCAAATAGCTTAAGGCACTTTCAAAGGAAAGTGATTTTCTCTGAAAGGACAGCATTTAGAAAGTGAAGCAACACTCCATTCACTTCGCACAGTGAATTGAAGTGTTGGAACAGACTGCTTCTCTTTCAGAGAAACGCATGTGAGTTTCTGGTGAATGCTTGTAAGTAGCTTAAGGCACTTTCAAAGGAAAGTGATTTTCTCTGAAAGGACAGCATTTAGAAAGTGAAGCAACACTCCATTCACTTCGCACAGTAATTGAAGTGTTGGAACAGACTGTTTCTCTTTCAGAGAAACGCATGTGAGTTTCTGGTGAATGCTTATAAGTAGCTTAAGGCACTTTCAAAGGAAAGTGATTTTCTCTGAAAGGACAGCATTTAGAAAGTGAAGCAACACTCCATTCACTTCGCACATTGAATTGAAGTGTTGGAACAGACTGCTTCTCTTTCAGAGAAACGCATGTGAGTTTCTTTTGAATGCTTGCAAGTTGCTTAAGGCACATTCAAAGGAAAGTGATTTTCTCTGAAAGGACAGCATTTAGAAACTGAAGCAACACTCCATTCACTTCGCACAGTGAATTGAAGTGTTCGAACAGACTGCTTCTCTTTAAGAGAAACGCATGTGAGTTTTTTATGAATGCTTGAAAGTAGTTTAAGGCACTTTAAAAGGAAAGTGATTTTCTCTGAAAGGACAGCATTTAGAAAGTGAAGCAACACTCCATTCACTTCGCACGGTGAATTGAAGTGTTGGAACAGACTGCTTCTCTTTCAGAGAAACGCATGTGAGTTTCTGGTGAATGCTTGTAAGTAGCTTAAGGCACGTTCAAAGGAAAGTGATTATCTCTTTAAGAACAGCATTTAGAAAGTGAGGCAACACTCTATTCACTTCGCACAGTGAATTGAATTGTTGGAACAGACTGCTTCTCTTTCAGAGAAACACATGTGAGTTTCTGGTGAATGCTTGTAAGTAGCTTAAGGCACTTTCAAAGGAAAGTGATTTTCTCTGAACCGACAGCATTTAGAAAGTGAAGCAACACTCCTTTTCCTTCGTGCAGTGAATTGAAGTGTTGGAACAGAATGCTTCTCTTTCATAGAATCGCATTAGTGTTTCTTGTGAATGCTTGCAAGTTGCTTAAGGCACTTTCAAAGGAAAGTGATTTTCTCTGAAAGGACATAATTTAGAAAGTGAAGCAACACTCCATTCACTTCGCACAGTGAATTGAAGTGTTCGAACAGACTGCTTCTCTTTCAGAGAAATGCATGTGAGTTTCTGTTGAATGCTTGTAAGTAGCTTAAGGCACTTTCAAAGGAAAGTGATTTTCTCTGATAGGACAGCATTTAGAAAGTGAAGCAACACTCCATTCACTTCGCACATTGAATTGAAGTGTTGGAACAGCCTGCTTCTCCTTCAGAGAAACGCATGTGAGTTTCTGGTGAATGCTTGTAAGTAGCTTAAGGCATTTTCAAAGGAAAGTGATTTTCTCTGAAAGGACAGCATTTAGAAAGTGAGGCAACACTCCATTCACCTCACACAGTGAATTGAAGTGTTGGAACAGACTGCTTCTCTTTCAGAGAAACGCATGTGAGTTTCTTCCTAATGCTTGCAAGTAGCTTAAGGCACTTTCAAAGGAAAGTGATTTTCTCTGAAAGGACAGCATTTAGAAAGTGAAGCAACACTCCATTCACTTCGCACAGTGAATTGAAATGTTGGAACAGTCTGCTTCTCTTTCAGAGAAACGCATGTGAGTTTCTTCCTAATGCTTGCAAGTAGCTTAAGGCACTTTCAAAGGAAAGTGATTTTCTCTGAAAGGACAGCATTTAGAAAGTGAAGCAACACTCCATTCCCTTCGTGCAGTGAATTGAAGTGTTGGAACACACTGCTTCCCTTTAAGAGAAACGCATGTGAGTTTTTTGTGAATGCTTGAAAGTAGTTTAAGGCACTTTCAAAGGAAAGTGTTTTTCTCTGAAAGGACAGCATTTAGAAAGTGAAGCAACACTCCATTCACTTCGCACAGTGAATTGAAGTGTTGGAACAGACTGCTTCTCTTTCAGAGAAATGCATGTGAGTTTCTTCCTAATGCTTGCAAGTAGCTTAAGGCACTTTCAAAGGAAAGTGATTTTCTCTGATTGGACAGCATTTAGAAAGTGAAGCAACACTCCATTCACTTCGCACAGTGAATTGAAGTGTTGGAACAGACTGCTTCTCTTTCAGAGAAACGCATGTGAGTTTCTGGTGAATGCTTGTAAGTAGCTTAAGGCACTTTCAAAGGAAAGCGATTTTCTCTGAAAGAACAGCATTTAGAAAGTGAAGCAACACTCCATTCCCTTCGTGCAGTGAATTGAAGTGTTGGAACAGAGTGCTTCTCATTCATAGTAACGCATTAGTGTTTCTTGTGCATGCTTGCAAGTTGCTTAAGGCACTTTCAAAGGAAAGTGATTTTCTCTGAAAGGACAGCATTTAGAAAGTGAAGCAACACTCCATTCACGTCGCACAGAGAATTGAAGTGTTGGAACACACTGCATCTCTTTCATAGAAACTCATTAGTATTTCTTGTGAATGCTTGCAAGTAGCTTAAGGCACTTTCAAAGGAAAGTGATTTTCTCTGAAAGGACAGCATTTAGAAAGTGAAGCAACACTCCATTCACTTCGCACAGTGAATTGAAGTGTTGGAACAGACTGCTTCTCTTTCAGAGAAACGCATGTGAGTTTCTGGTGAATGCTTGTAAGTAGCTTAAGGCACTTTCAAAGGAAAGTGATTTTCTCTGAAAGGACAGCATTTAGAAAGTGAAGCAACACTCCATTCACTTCGCACAGTGAATTGAAGTGTTGGAACAGACTGCTTCTCTTTCAGAGAAATGCATGTGAGTTTCTGTTGAATGCTTGTAAGTAGCTTAAGGCACATTCAAAGGAAAGGGATTTTCTCTGAAAGGACAGCATTTAGAAAGTGAAGCAACACTCCATTCACTTCGCACAGTGAATTGAAGTGTTGGAACAGACTGCTTCTCTTTCAGAGAAACGCATGTGAGTTTTTTGTGAATGCTTGAAAGTAGTTGAAGGCACTTTCAATGGAAAGTGATTTTCTCTGAAAGGACAGCATTTAGAAAGTGAGGCAATACTCCATTCACTTCGCACAGTGAATTGAAGTGTTGGAACAGACTGCTTCTCTTTCAGAGAAACGCATGTGAGTTTCTTCCTAATGCTTGCAAATAGCTTAAGGCACTTTCAAAGGAAAGTGATTTTCTCTGAAAGGACAGCATTTAGAAAGTGAAGCAACACTCCATTCACTTCGCACAGTGAATTGAAGTGTTGGAACAGACTGCTTCTCTTTCAGAGAAACGCATGTGAGTTTCTTCCTGATGCTTGCAAGTAGCTTAAGGCACTTTCAAAGGAAAGTGATTTTCTCTGAAAGGACAGCATTTAGAAAGTGAAGCAACACTCCATTCACTTCGCACAGTGTATTGAAGTGTTGGAACAGACTGTTTCTCTTTCAGAGAAACGCATGTGAGTTTCTGGTGAATGCTTGTAAGTAGCTTAAGGCACTTTCAAAGGAAAGTGATTTTCTCTGAAAGGACAGCATTTAGAAAGTGAAGCAACACTCCATTCACTTCGCACAGTGAATTGAAGTGTTAGAACAGACTGCTTCTCTTTCAGAGAAATGCATGTGAGTTTAAGTTGAATGCTGTTAAGTAGCTTAAGGCACTTTCCAAAGAAAGTGATTTTCTCTGAAAGGACAGCATTTAGAAAGTGAAGCAACACTCCATTCACTTCGCAGAGTGAATTGAAGTATTGGAACAGACTGCTTCTCTTTCAGGGAAACGCATGTGAGTTTCTGGTGAATGCTTGCAAGTAGCTTAAGGCACTTTCAAAGGAAAGTGATTTTCTCTGAAAGGACAGCATTTACAAAGTGAAGCAACACTCCATTCACTTCGCACAGTGAATTGAAGTGTTGGAACAGACTGCTTCTCTTTCAGAGAAACGCATGTGAGTTTCTGGTGAATGCTTGTAAGTAGCTTAAGGCACTTTAAAGGAAAGTGATTTTCTCTGAAAGGACAGCATTTAGAAAGTGAAGCAACACTCCATTCCCTTCGTGCAGTGAATTGAAGTGTTGGAACAGAGTGCTTCTCATTCATAGAAACGCATTAGTGTTTCTTGTGAATGCTTGCAAGTTGCTTAAGGCACTTTCAAAGGAAAGTGATTTTCTCTGAAAGGACAGCATTTAGAAAGTGAAGCAACACTCCATTCACTTTGTACAGTGAATTGAAGTGTTGGAACAGACTGCTTCTCTTTCAGAGAAATGCATGTGAGTTTCTGTTGAATGCTTGTAAGTAGCTTAAGGCACATTCAAAGGAAAGGGATTTTCTCTGAAAGGACAGCATTTAGAAAGTGAAGCAACACTCCATTCACTTCGCACAGTGAATTGAAGTGTTGGAACAGACTGCTTCTCTTTCAGAGAAACGCATGTGAGTTTCTGGTGAATGCTTGTAAGTAGCTTAAGGCACTTTAAAGGAAAGTGATTTTCTCTGAAAGGACAGCATTTAGAAAGTGAAGCAACACTCCATTCCCTTCGTGCAGTGAATTGAAGTGTTGGAACAGAGTGCTTCTCATTCATAGAAATGCATTAGTGTTTCTTGTGAATGCTTGCAAGTTGCTTAAGGCACTTTCAAAGGAAAGTGATTTTCTCTGAAAGGACAGCATTTAGAAAGTGAAGCAACACTCCATTCACTTCGCACAGTTAATTGAAGTGTTGGAACAGACTGCTTCTCTTTCAGAGAAATGCATGTGAGTTTCTGTTGAATGCTTGTAAGTAGCTTAAGGCACTTTCAAAGGAAAGTGATTTTCTCTGAAAGGACAGCATTTAGAAAGTGAAGCAACACTCCATTCACTTCGCAGAGTGAATTGAAGTATTGGAACAGACTGCTTCTCTTTCAGAGAAACGCATGTGAGTTTCTGGTGAATGCTTGTAAGTAGCTTAAGGCGCGTTCAAAGGAAAGTGATTTTCTCTGAAAGGACAGCATTTAGAAAGTGAAGCAACACTCCATTCACTTCGCACAGTGAATTGAAGTGTTGGAACAGACTGCTTCTCATGCAGAGAAACGCATGTGAGTTTCTTTTGAATGCTTGCAAGTTGCTTAAGGCACTTTCAAAGGAAAGTGATTTTCTCTGAAAGGACAGCATTTAGAAACTGAAGCAACACGCCATTCACTTCGCACAGTGAATTGAAGTGTTGGAACAGACTGCTTCTCTTTAAGAGAAACGCATGTGAGTTTCTGGTGAATGCTTGTAAGTAGCTTAAGGCACTTTCAAAGGAAAGTGATTTTCTCTGAAAGGACAGCATTTAGAAAGTGAAGCAACACTCCATTCACTTCGCACAGTGAATTGAAGTGTTGGAACAGACTGCTTCTCTTTCAGAGAAACGCATGTGAGTTTCTGGTGAATGCTTGTAAGTAGCTTAAGGCACTTTCAAAGGAAAGTGATTTTCTCTGAAAGGACAGCATTTAGAAAGTGAAGCAACACTCCATTCACTTCGCACAGTGAATTGAAGTGTTGGAACAGACTGCTTCTCTTTCAGAGAAACGCATGTGAGTTTCTTGTTAATTATTGCAAGTCGCTTAAGGCACTTTCAAAGGAAAGTGATTTTCTCTGAAAGGACAGCATTTAGAAACTGAAGCAACACTCCATTCACTTCGCACAGTGAATTGAAGTGTTGGAACACACTGCTTGTCTTTCAGAGAAACGCATGTGAGTTTTTTGTGAATGCTTGAAAGTAGTTTAAGGCACTTTCAAAGGAAAGTGATTTTCTCTGAAAGGACAGCATTTAAAAGTGAAGCAACACTCCATTCACTTTGTACAGTGAATTGAAGTGTTGGAACAGACTGCTTCTCTTTCAGAGAAATGCATGTGAGTTTCTGTTGAATGCTTGTAAGTAGCTTAAGGCACATTCAAAGGAAAGGGATTTTCTCTGAAAGGACAGCATTTAGAAAGTGAAGCAACACTCCATTCACTTCGCACAGTGAATTGAAGTGTTGGAACAGACTGCTTCTCTTTCAGAGAAACGCTTGTGAGTTTTTTGTGAATGCTTGAAAGTAGTTTAAGGCACTTTCAATGGAAAGTGATTTTCTCTGAAAGGACAGCATTTAGAAAGTGAGGCAACACTCCATTCACTTCGCACAGTGAATTGAAGTGTTGGAACAGACTGCTTCTCTTTCAGAGAAATGCATGTGAGTTTTTTATGAATGCTTGAAAGTAGTTTAATGCACTTTCAAAGGAAAGTGATTTTCTCTGAAAGGACAGCATTTAGAAAGTGAAGCAACACTCCATTCCCTTCGCACAATAAATTGAAGTGTTGGAACAGACTGCTTCTCTTTCAGAGAAACGCATGTGAGTTTCTTCCTGATGCTTGCAAGTAGCTTAAGGCACTTTCAAATGAAAGTGATTTTCTCTGAAAGGACAGCATTTAGAAAGTGAAGCAACACTCCATTCACTTCGCACAGTGAATTGAAGTGTTGGAACAGACTGCTTCTCTATCAGAGAAACGCATGTGAGTTTCTGGTGAATGCTTGTAAGTAGCTTAAGGCACTTTCAAAGGAAAGTGATTTTCTCTGAAAGAACAGCATTTAGAAAGTGAAGCAACACTCCATTCACTTCGCACAGTGAATTGAAGTGTTAGAACAGACTGCTTCTCTTTCAGAGAAATGCATGTGAGTTTAAGTTGAATGCTGTTAAGTAGCTTAAGGCACTTTCCAAAGAAAGTGATTTTCTCTGAAAGGACAGCATTTAGAAAGTGAAGCAACACTCCATTCACTTCGCAGAGTGAATTGAAGTATTGGAACAGACTGCTTCTCTTTCAGAGAAACGCATGTGAGTTTCTGGTGAATGCTTGTAAGTAGCTTAAGGCACTTTCAAAGGAAAGTGATTTTCTCTGAAAGGACAGCATTTAGAAAGTGAAGCAACACTCCATTCACTTCGCACAGTGAATTGAAGTGTTGGAACAGACTGCTTCTCTTTCAGAGAAACGCATGTGAGTTTCTGGTGAATGCTTGTAAGTAGCTTAAGGCACTTTAAAGGAAAGTGATTTTCTCTGAAAGGACAGCATTTAGAAAGTGAAGCAACACTCCATTCCCTTCGTGCAGTGAATTGAAGTGTTGGAACAGAGTGCTTCTCATTCATAGAAACGCATTAGTGTTTCTTGTGAATGCTTGCAAGTTGCTTAAGGCACTCTCAAAGGAAAGTGATTTTCTCTGAAAGGACAGCATTTAGAAAGTGAAGCAACACTCCATTCACTTTGTACAGTGAATTGAAGTGTTGGAACAGACTGCTTCTCTTTCAGAGAAATGCATGTGAGTTTCTGTTGAATGCTTGTAAGTAGCTTAAGGCACATTCAAAGGAAAGGGATTTTCTCTGAAAGGACAGCATTTAGAAAGTGAAGCAACACTCCATTCACTTCGCACAGTGAATTGAAGTGTTGGAACAGACTGCTTCTCTTTCAGAGAAACGCATGTGAGTTTTTTGTGAATGCTAGAAAGTAGTTTAAGGCACTTTCAATGGAAAGTGATTTTCTCTGAAAGGACAGCATTTAGAAAGTGAGGCAACACTCCATTCACTTCGCACAGTGAATTGAAGTGTTGGAACAGACTGCTTCTCTTTCAGAGAAACGCATGTGAGTTTCTTCCTAATGCTTGCAAATAGCTTAAGGCACTTTCAAAGGAAAGTGATTTTCTCTGAAAGGACAGCATTTAGAAAGTGATGCAACACTCCATTCACTTCGCACAGTGAACTGAAGTGTTGGAACAGACTGCTTCTCTTTCAGAGAAACGCATGTGAGTTTCTTCCTGATGCTTGCAAGTAGCTTAAGGCACTTTCAAAGGAACGTGATTTTCTCTGAAAGGACAGCATTTAGAAAGTGAAGCAACACTCCATTCACTTCGCACAGTGAATTGAAGTGTTGGAACAGACTGTTTCTCTTTCAGAGAAACGCATGTGAGTTTCTGGTGAATGCTTGTAAGTAGCTTAAGGCACTTTCAAAGGAAAGTGATTTTCTCTGAAAGGACAGCATTTAGAAAGTGAAGCAACACTCCATTCACTTCGCACAGTTAATTGAAGTGTTGGAACAGACTGCTTCTCTTTCAGAGAAATGCATGTGAGTTTCTGTTGAATGCTTGTAAGTAGCTTAAGGCACTTTCAAAGAAAAGTGATTTTCTCTGAAAGGACAGCATTTAGAAAGTGAAGCAACACTCCATTCACTTCGCAGAGTGAATTGAAGTATTGGAACAGACTGTTTCTCTTTCAGAGAAACGCATGTGAGTTTCTGGTGAATGCTTGTAAGTAGCTTAAGGCACTTTCAAAGGAAAGTGATTTTCTCTGAAAGGACAGCATTTAGAAAGTGAAGCAACACTCCATTCACTTCGCACAGTGAATTGAAGTGTTGGAACAGACTGCTTCTCTTTCAGAGAAACGCATGTGAATTTCTTTTGAATGCTTGCAAGTTGCTTAAGACACTTTCAAAGGAAAGTGATTTTCTCTGAAAGGACAGCATTTAGAATCTGAAGCAACACGCCATTCACTTCGCACAGTGAATTGAAGTGTTGGAACAGACTGCTTCTCTTTAATAGAAACGCATGTGAGTTTCAGGTGAATGCTTGTAAGTAGCTTAAGGCACTTTCCAAGGAAAGTGATTTTCTCTGAAAGGACAGCATTTAGAAAGTGAAGCAACACTCCATTCACTTCGCACAGTGAATTGAAGTGTTGGAACAGACTGCTTCTCTATCAGAGAAACGCATGTGAGTTTCTGGTGAATGCTTGTAAGTAGCTTAAGGCACTTTCAAAGGAAAGTGATTTTCTCTGAAAGGACAGCATTTAGAAAGTGAAGCAACACTCCATTCCCTTCGTGCAGTGAATTGAAGTGTTGGAACAGAGTGCTTCTCATTCATAGAAACGCATTAGTGTTTCTTGTGAATGCTTGCAAGTTGCTTAAGGCACTTTCAAAGGAAAGTGATTTTCTCTGAAAGGACAGCATTTAGAAAGTGAAGCAACACTCCATTCACTTTGTACAGTGAATTGAAGTGTTGGAACAGACTGCTTCTCTTTCAGAGAAATGCATGTGAGTTTCTGTTGAATGCTTGTAAGTAGCTTAAGGCACATTCAAAGGAAAGGAATTTTCTCTGAAAGGACAGCATTTAGAAAGTGAAGCAACACTCCATTCACTTCGCACAGTGAATTGAAGTGTTGGAACAGACTGCTTCTCTTTCAGAGAAACGCATGTGAGTTTTTTGTGAATGCTTGAAAGTAGTTTAAGGCACTTTCAATGGAAAGTGATTTTCTCTGAAAGGACAGCATTTAGAAAGTGAGGCAACACTCCATTCACTTCGCACAGTGAATTGAAGTGTTGGAACAGACTGCTTCTCTTTCAGAGAAACGCATGTGAGTTTCTTCCTAATGCTTGCAAATAGCTTAAGGCACTTTCAAAGGAAAGTGATTTTCTCTGAAAGGACAGCATTTAGAAAGTGAAGCAACACTCCATTCACTTCGCACAGTGAATTGAAGTGTTGGAACAGACTGCTTCTCTTTCAGAGAAACGCATGTGAGTTTCTTCCTGATGCTTGCAAGTAGCTTAAGGCACTTTCAAAGGAAAGTGATTTTCTCTGAAAGGACAGCATTTAGAAAGTGAAGCAACACTCCATTCCCTTCGCACAGTGAATTGAAGTGTTGGAACAGACTGTTTCTCTTTCAGAGAAACGCATGTGAGTTTCTGGTGAATGCTTGTAAGTAGCTTAAGGCACTTTCAAAGGAAAGTGATTTTCTCTGAAAGGACAGCATTTAGAAAGTGAAGCAACACTCCATTCACTTCGCACAGTTAATTGAAGTGTTGGAACAGACTGCTTCTCTTTCAGAGAAATGCATGTGAGTTTCTGTTGAATGCTTGTAAGTAGCTTAAGGCACTTTCAAAGGAAAGTGATTTTCTCTGAAAGGACAGCATTTAGAAAGTGAAGCAACACTCCATTCACTTCGCACAGTGAATTGAAGTGTTGGAACAGACTGCTTCTCTTTCAGAGAAACGCTTGTGAGTTTTTTGTGAATGCTTGAAAGTAGTTTAAGGCACTTTCAATGGAAAGTGATTTTCTCTGAAAGGACAGCATTTAGAAAGTGAGGCAACACTCCATTCACTTCGCACAGTGAATTGAAGTGTTGGAACAGACTGCTTCTCTTTCAGAGAAATGCATGTGAGTTTTTTATGAATGCTTGAAAGTAGTTTAATGCACTTTCAAAGGAAAGTGATTTTCTCTGAAAGGACAGCATTTAGAAAGTGAAGCAACACTCCATTCCCTTCGCACAATAAATTGAAGTGTTGGAACAGACTGCTTCTCTTTCAGAGAAACGCATGTGAGTTTCTTCCTGATGCTTGCAAGTAGCTTAAGGCACTTTCAAATGAAAGTGATTTTCTCTGAAAGGACAGCATTTAGAAAGTGAAGCAACACTCCATTCACTTCGCACAGTGAATTGAAGTGTTGGAACAGACTGCTTCTCTATCAGAGAAACGCATGTGAGTTTCTGGTGAATGCTTGTAAGTAGCTTAAGGCACTTTCAAAGGAAAGTGATTTTCTCTGAAAGGACAGCATTTAGAAAGTGAAGCAACACTCCATTCACTTCGCACAGTGAATTGAAGTGTTAGAACAGACTGCTTCTCTTTCAGAGAAATGCATGTGAGTTTAAGTTGAATGCTGTTAAGTAGCTTAAGGCACTTTCCAAAGAAAGTGATTTTCTCTGAAAGGACAGCATTTAGAAAGTGAAGCAACACTCCATTCACTTCGCAGAGTGAATTGAAGTATTGGAACAGACTGCTTCTCTTTCAGAGAAACGCATGTGAGTTTCTGGTGAATGCTTGTAAGTAGCTTAAGGCACTTTCAAAGGAAAGTGATTTTCTCTGAAAGGACAGCATTTAGAAAGTGAAGCAACACTCCATTCACTTCGCACAGTGAATTGAAGTGTTGGAACAGACTGCTTCTCTTTCAGAGAAACGCATGTGAGTTTCTGGTGAATGCTTGTAAGTAGCTTAAGGCACTTTAAAGGAAAGTGATTTTCTCTGAAAAGACAGCATTTAGAAAGTGAAGCAACACTCCATTCCCTTCGTGCAGTGAATTGAAGTGTTGGAACAGAGTGCTTCTCATTCATAGAAACGCATTAGTGTTTCTTGTGAATGCTTGCAAGTTGCTTAAGGCACTTTCAAAGGAAAGTGATTTTCTCTGAAAGGACAGCATTTAGAAAGTGAAGCAACACTCCATTCACTTTGTACAGTGAATTGAAGTGTTGGAACAGACTGCTTCTCTTTCAGAGAAATGCATGTGAGTTTCTGTTGAATGCTTGTAAGTAGCTTAAGGCACATTCAAAGGAAAGGGATTTTCTCTGAAAGGACAGCATTTAGAAAGTGAAGCAACACTCCATTCACTTCGCACAGTGAATTGAAGTGTTGGAACAGACTGCTTCTCTTTCAGAGAAACGCATGTGAGTTTTTTGTGAATGCTTGAAAGTAGTTTAAGGCACTTTCAATGGAAAGTGATTTTCTCTGAAAGGACAGCATTTAGAAAGTGAGGCAACACTCCATTCACTTCGCACAGTGAATTGAAGTGTTGGAACAGACTGCTTCTCTTTCAGAGAAACGCATGTGAGTTTCTTCCTAATGCTTGCAAATAGCTTAAGGCACTTTCAAAGGAAAGTGATTTTCTCTGAAAGGACAGCATTTAGAAAGTGATGCAACACTCCATTCACTTCGCACAGTGAACTGAAGTGTTGGAACAGACTGCTTCTCTTTCAGAGAAACGCATGTGAGTTTCTTCCTGATGCTTGCAAGTAGCTTAAGGCACTTTCAAAGGAACGTGATTTTCTCTGAAAGGACAGCATTTAGAAAGTGAAGCAACACTCCATTCACTTCGCACAGTGAATTGAAGTGTTGGAACAGACTGTTTCTCTTTCAGAGAAACGCATGTGAGTTTCTGGTGAATGCTTGTAAGTAGCTTAAGGCACTTTCAAAGGAAAGTGATTTTCTCTGAAAGGACAGCATTTAGAAAGTGAAGCAACACTCCATTCACTTCGCACAGTTAATTGAAGTGTTGGAACAGACTGCTTCTCTTTCAGAGAAATGCATGTGAGTTTCTGTTGAATGCTTGTAAGTAGCTTAAGGCACTTTCAAAGGAAAGTGATTTTCTCTGAAAGGACAGCATTTAGAAAGTGAAGCAACACTCCATTCACTTCGCAGAGTGAATTGAAGTATTGGAACAGACTGTTTCTCTTTCAGAGAAACGCATGTGAGTTTCTGGTGAATGCTTGTAAGTAGCTTAAGGCACTTTCAAAGGAAAGTGATTTTCTCTGAAAGGACAGCATTTAGAAAGTGAAGCAACACTCCATTCACTTCGCACAGTGAATTGAAGTGTTGTAACAGACTGCTTCTCTTTCAGAGAAACGCATGTGACTTTCTTTTGAATGCTTGCAAGTTGCTTAAGACACTTTCAAAGGAAAGTGATTTTCTCTGAAAGGACAGCATTTAGAAACTGAAGCAACACGCCATTCACTTCGCACAGTGAATTGAAGTGTTGGAACAGACTGCTTCTCTTTAATAGAAACGCATGTGAGTTTCAGGTGAATGCTTGTAAGTAGCTTAAGGCACTTTCCAAGGAAAGTGATTTTCTCTGAAAGGACAGCATTTAGAAAGTGAAGCAACACTCCATTCACTTCGCACAGTGAATTGAAGTGTTGGAACAGACTGCTTCTCTATCAGAGAAACGCATGTGAGTTTCTGGTGAATGCTTGTAAGTAGCTTAAGGCACTTTCAAAGGAAAGTGATTTTCTCTGAAAGGACAGCATTTAGAAAGTGAAGCAACACTCCATTCCCTTCGTGCAGTGAATTGAAGTGTTGGAACAGAGTGCTTCTCATTCATAGAAACGCATTAGTGTTTCTTGTGAATGCTTGCAAGTTGCTTAAGGCACTTTCAAAGGAAAGTGATTTTCTCTGAAAGGACAGCATTTAGAAAGTGAAGCAACACTCCATTCACTTTGTACAGTGAATTGAAGTGTTGGAACAGACTGCTTCTCTTTCAGAGAAATGCATGTGAGTTTCTGTTGAATGCTTGCAAGTAGCTTAAGGCACATTCAAAGGAAAGGAATTTTCTCTGAAAGGACAGCATTTAGAAAGTGAAGCAACACTCCATTCACTTCGCACAGTGAATTGATGTGTTGGAACAGACTGCTTCTCTTTCAGAGAAACGCATGTGAGTTTTTTGTGAATGCTTGAAAGTAGTTTAAGGCACTTTCAATGGAAAGTGATTTTCTCTGAAAGGACAGCATTTAGAAAGTGAGGCAACACTCCATTCACTTCGCACAGTGAATTGCAGTGTTGGAACAGACTGCTTCTCTTTCAGAGAAACGCATGTGAGTTTCTTCCTAATGCTTGCAAATAGCTTAAGGCACTTTCAAAGGAAAGTGATTTTCTCTGAAAGGACAGCATTTAGAAAGTGAAGCAACACTCCATTCACTTCGCACAGTGAATTGAAGTGTTGGAACAGACTGCTTCTCTTTCAGAGAAACGCATGTGAGTTTCTTCCTGATGCTTGCAAGTAGCTTAAGGCACTTTCAAAGGAAAGTGATTTTCTCTGAAAGGACAGCATTTAGAAAGTGAGGCAACACTCCATTCACTTCACACAGTGAATTGAAGTGTTGGAACAGACTGCTTCTCTTTCAGAGAAACGCATGTGAGTTTCTGGTGAATGCTTTAAGTAGCTTAAGGCACTTTCAAAGGAAAGTGATTTTCTCTGAAATGACAGCATTTAGAAAGTGAAGCAACACTCCATTCACTTCGCACAGTGAATTGAAATGTTGGAACAGACTGCTTCTCTTTCAGAGAAACACATGTGAGTTTCTGGTGAATGCTTGTAAGTAGCTTAAGGCACTTTCAAAGGAAAGTGATTTTCTCTGAAAGGACAGCATATAGAAAGTGAAGCAACACTCCATTCACTTCGCACAGTGAATTGAAGTGTTGGAACAGACTGCTTCTCTTTCAGAGAAACGCATGTGAGTTTCTTGTGAATGCTTGCAAGTTGCTTAAGGCACTTTCAAAGGAAAGTGATTTTCTCTGAAAGGACAGCATTTAGAAACTGAAGCAACACTCCATTCACTTCGCACAGTGAATTGAAGTGTTGGAACACACTGCTTCTCTTTAAGAGAAACGCATGTGAGTTTTTTGTGAATGCTTGAAAGTAGTTTAAGGCCCTTTCAAAGGAAAGTGATTTTCTCTGAAAGGACAGCATTTAGAAACTGAAGCAACACTCCATTCACTTAGCACAGTGAATTGAAGTGTTGGAACAGACTGCTTCTCTTTCAGAGAAACACATGTGAGTTTCTGGTGAATGCTTGTAAGTAGCTTAAGGCACTTTCAAAGGAAAGTGATTTTCTCTGAAAGGACAGCATTTAGAAAACGTGAGGCAACACTCTATTCACTTCACACAGTGAATTGAAGTGTTGGAACAGACTGCTTCTCTTTCAGAGAAATGCATGTGAGTTTCTTCCTAATACTTGCAAGTAGCTTAAGGCACTTTCAAAGGAAAGTGATTTTCTCTGAAAGGAAAGCATTTAGAAAGTAAAGCAACACTCCATTCACTTCGCACAGAGAATTGAAGTGTTGGAACAGACTGCTTCTCTTTCAGAGAAATGCATGTGAGTTTCTGTTGAATGCTTGTAAGTAGCTTAAGGCACTTTCAAAGTAAAGTGATTTTCTCTGAAAGGACAGCATTTAGAAAGTGAGGCAACCCTCCATTCACTTCACACAGTGAATTGAAGGGTTGGAACAGACTGCTTCTCTTTCAGAGAAATGCATGTGAGTTTCTTCCTAATGCTTGCAAGTAGCTTAAGGCACTTTCAAAGGAAAGTGATTTTCTCTGAAAGGACAGCATTTAGAAAGTGAAGCAACACTCCATTCACTTCGCACAGTGAATTGAAGTGTTGGAACTGACTGCTTCTCTTTCAGAAAAACGCATGTGAGTTTCTGGTGAATGCTTATAAGTAGCTTAAGGCACTTTCAAAGGACAGTGATTTTCTCTGAAAGGACAGCATTTAAAAAGTGAAGCAACACTCCATTCCCTTCGTGCAGTGAATTGAAGTGTTGGAACAGAGTGCTTCTCTTTCATATAAACGCATTAGTGTTTCTTGTGAATGCTTGCATGTTGCTTAAGGCACTTTCAAAGGAAAGTGATTTTCTCTGAAAGGACATAATTTAGAAAGTGAAGCAACACTCCATTCACTTCGCACAGTGAATTGAAGTGTTGGAACAGACTGCTTCTCTTTCAGAGAAATGCATGTGAGTTTCTGTTGAATGCTTGTAAGTAGCTTAAGGCACTTTCAAAGGAAAGTGCCTTTCTCTGAAAGGACAGCATTTAGAAAGTGAAGCAACACTCCATTCACTTCGCACATTGAATTGAAGTATTGGAACAGACTGCTTCTCTTTCAGAGAAATGCATGTGAGTTTCTGGTGAATGCTTGTAAGTAGCTTAAGGCACTTTCAAAGGAAAGTGTTTTTCTCTGAAAGGACAGAATTTAGAAAGTGAGGCAACACTCCATTCACTTCACACAGTGAATTGAAGTGTTGGAACAGACTGCTTCTCTTTCAGAGAAACGAATGTGAGTTTCTGGTGAATGCTTTAAGTAGCTTAAGGCACTTTCAAAGGAAAGTGATTTTCTCTGAAAGGACAGCATTTAGAAAGTGAAGCAACACTCCATTCACTTCACACAGTGAATTGAAGTGTTGGAACAGACTGCTTCGCTTTCAGAGAAATGCATGAGAGTTTTTTGTGAATGCTTGAAAGTAGTTTAAGGCACTTTCAAAGGAAAGTGATTTTCTCTGAAAGGACAGCATTTAGAAACTGAAGCAACACTCCATTCACTTCGCACAGTGAATTGAAGTGTTGGAACAGAATGCTTCTCTTTCAGAGAAACGCATGTGAGTTTCTGGTGAATGCTTGTAAGTAGCTTAAGGCACTTTCAAAGGAAAGTGATTTTCTCTGAAAGGACAGCATTTAGAACGTGAGGCAACAATCTATTCACTTCACACAGTGAATTGAAGTGTTGGAACAGACAGCTTCTCTTTCAGAGAAACGCATGTGAGTTTCTTCCTAATGCTTGCAAGTAGCTTAAGGCACTATCAAAGGAAAGTGATTTTCTCTGAAAGGACAGCATTTAGAAAGTGAAGCAACACTCCATTCACTTCGCACAGTGAATTGAAGTGTTGGAACAGACTGCTTCTCTTTAGAGAAACGCATGTGAGTTTCTGGTGAATGCTTTAAGTAGCTTAAGGCACTTTCAAAGGAAAGTGATTTTCTCTGAAAGGACAGCATTTAGAAAGTGAAGCAACACTCCATTCACTTCGCACAGTGAATTGAAGTGTTGGAACAGACTGCTTCTCTTTCAGAGAAACGCATGTGAGTTTCTGGTGAATGCTTGTAAGTAGCTTAAGGCACTTTCAAAGGAAAGTGATTTTCTCTGAAAGGACAGCATTTAGAAAGTGAGGCAACACTCCATTCACTTCACACAGTGAATTGAAGTGTTGGAACAGACTGCTTCTCTTTCAGAGTAACGCATGTGAGTTTCTGGTGAATGCTTTAAGTAGCTTAAGGCACTTTCAAAGGAAAGTGATTTTCTCTGAAAGGACAGCATTTAGAAAGTGAAGCAACACTCCATTCACTTCGCACAGTGAATTGAAGTGTTGGAACAGACTGCTTCTCTTTCAGAGAAACTCATGTGAATTTCTTGTGAATGCTTGTAAGTAGCTTAAGGCACTTTCAAAGGAAAGTGATTTTCTCTGAAAGGACAGCATTTAGAAAGTGAAGCAACACTCCATTCACTTCGCACAGTGAATTGAAGTGTTGGAACAGACTGCTTCTCTTTCAGAGAAACGCATGTGAGTTTCTTGTGAATGCTTGCAAGTTGCTTAAGGCACTTTCAAAGGAAATTGATTTTCTCTGAAAGGACAGCATTTAGAAACTGAAGCAACACTCCATTCACTTCGCACAGTGAATTGAAGTGTTGGAACACACTGCTTCTCTTTAAGAGAAACGCATGTGAGTTTTTTGTGAATGCTTGAAAGTAGTTTAAGGCACTTTCAAAGGAAAGTGATTTTCTCTGAAAGGACAGCATTTAGAAAGTGAAGCAACACTCCATTCACTTCGCACAGTGAATTGAAGTGTTGGAACAGACTGCTTCTCTTTCAGAGAAACGCATGTGAGTTTCTGGTGAATGCTTGTAAGTAGCTTAAGGCACTTTTAAAGGAAAGTGATTTTCTCTGAAAGGACAGCATTTAGAACGTGAGGCAACACTCTATTCACTTCACACAGTGAATTGAAGTGTTGGAACAGACTGCTTCTCTTTCAGAGAAATGCATGTGAGTTTCTTCCTAATGCTTGCAAGTAGCTTAAGGCACTATCAAAGGAAAGTGATTTTCTCTGAAAGGACAGCATTTAGAAAGTGAAGCAACACTCCATTCACTTCGCACAATGAATTGAAGTGTTGGAACAGACTGCTTCTCTTTCAGAGAAACGCATGTGAGTTTTTTATGAATGCTTTAAAGTAGTTTAATGCACTTTCAAAGGAAAGTGATTTTCTCTGAAAGGACAGCATTTTGAAAGTGAGGCAACACTCTATTCACTTCGCACAGTGAATTGAAGTGTTGGAACAGACTGCTTCTCTTTCAGAGAAACACATGTGAATTTCTTCCTAATGCTTGCAAGTAGCTTAAGGCACTTTCAAAGGAAAGTGATTTTCTCTGAAAGGAAAGCATTTAGAAAGTGAAGCAACACTCCATTCACTTCGCACAGAGAATTGAAATGTTGGAACAGACTGCTTCTCTTTCAGAGAAATGCATGTGAGTTTCTGTTGAATGCTTGTAAGTAGCTTAAGGCACTTTCAAAGGAAAGTGATTTTCTCTGAAAGGACAGCATTTAGAAAGTGAGGCAACCCTCCATTCACTTCACACAGTGAATTGAAGTGTTGGAACAGACTGCTTCTCTTTCAGAGAAACGCATGTGAGTTTCTGGTGAATGCTTGTAAGTAGCTTAAGGCACTTTCAAAGGAAAGTGATTTTCTCTGAAAGGACAGCATTTAGAAGTGAAGCAACACTCCATTCACTTCGCACAGTGAATTGAAGTGTTGGAACAGACTGCTTCTCTTTCAGAGAAACGAATGTGAGTTTCTGGTGAATGCTTTAAGTAGCTTAAGGCACTTTCAAAGGAAAGTGATTTTCTCTGAAAGGACAGCATTTAGAAAGTGAAGCAACACTCCATTCACTTCACACAGTGAATTGAAGTGTTGGAACAGACTGCTTCGCTTTCAGAGAAATGCATGAGAGTTTTTTGTGAATGCTTGAAAGTAGTTTAAGGCACTTTCAAAGGAAAGTGATTTTCTCTGAAAGGACAGCATTTAGAAACTGAAGCAACACTCCATTCACTTCGCACAGTGAATTGAAGTGTTGGAACAGAATGCTTCTCTTTCAGAGAAACGCATGTGAGTTTCTGGTGAATGCTTGTAAGTAGCTTAAGGCACTTTCAAAGGAAAGTGATTTTCTCTGAAAGGACAGCATTTAGAACGTGAGGCAACACTCTATTCACTTCACACAGTGAATTGAAGTGTTGGAACAGACAGCTTCTCTTTCAGAGAAACGCATGTGAGTTTCTTCCTAATGCTTGCAAGTAGCTTAAGGCACTATCAAAGGAAAGTGATTTTCTCTGAAAGGACAGCATTTAGAAAGTGAAGCAACACTCCATTCACTTCGCACAGTGAATTGAAGTGTTGGAACAGACTGCTTCTCTTTCAGAGAAACGCATGTGAGTTTCTGGTGAATGCTTTAAGTAGCTTAAGGCACTTTCAAAGGAAAGTGATTTTCTCTGAAAGGACAGCATTTAGAAAGTGAAGCAACACTCCATTCACTTCGCACAGTGAATTGAAGTGTTGGAACAGACTGCTTCTCTTTCAGAGAAACGCATGTGAGTTTCTGGTGAATGCTTGTAAGTAGCTTAAGGCACTTTCAAAGGAAAGTGATTTTCTCTGAAAGGACAGCATTTAGAAAGTGAGGCAACACTCCATTCACTTCACACAGTGAATTGAAGTGTTGGAACAGACTGCTTCTCTTTCAGAGAAATGCATGGGAGTTTCTGGTGAATGCTTTAAGTAGCTTAAGGCACTTTCAAAGGAAAGTGATTTTCTCTGAAAGGACAGCATTTAGAAAGTGAAGCAACACTCCATTCACTTCGCACAGTGAATTGAAGTGTTGGAACAGACTGCTTCTCTTTCAGAGAAACGCATGTGAGTTTCTTGTGAATGCTTGCAAGTTGCTTAAGGCACTTTCAAAGGAAATTGATTTTCTCTGAAAGGACAGCATTTAGAAACTGAAGCAACACTCCATTCACTTCGCACAGTGAATTGAAGTGTTGGAACACACTGCTTCTCTTTAAGAGAAACGCATGTGAGTTTTTTGTGAATGCTTGAAAGTAGTTTAAGGCACTTTCAAAGGAAAGTGATTTTCTCTGAAAGGACAGCATTTAGAAAGTGAAGCAACACTCCATTCACTTCGAACAGTGAATTGAAGTGTTGGAACAGACTGCTTCTCTTTCAGAGAAACGCATGTGAGTTTCTGGTGAATGCTTGTAAGTAGCTTAAGGCACTTTCAAAGGAAAGTGATTTTCTCTGAAAGGACAGCATTTAGAACGTGAGGCAACACTCTATTCACTTCACACAGTGAATTGAAGTGTTGGAACAGACTGCTTCTCTTTCAGAGAAATGCATGTGAGTTTCTTCCTAATGCTTGCAAGTAGCTTAAGGCACTATCAAAGGAAAGTGATTTTCTCTGAAAGGACAGCATTTAGAAAGTGAAGCAACACTCCATTCACTTCGCACAGTGAATTGAAGTGTTGGAACAGACTGCTTCTCTTTCAGAGAAACGCATGTGAGATTTTTATGAATGCTTTAAAGTAGTTTATGCACTTTCAAAGGAAAGTGATTTTCTCTGAAAGGACAGCATTTTGAAAGTGAGGCAACACTCTATTCACTTCGCACAGTGAATTGAAGTGTTGGAACAGACTGCTTCTCTTTCAGAGAAACACATGTGAATTTCTTCCTAATGCTTGCAAGTAGCTTAAGGCACTTTCAAAGGAAAGTGATTTTCTCTGAAAGGAAAGCATTTAGAAAGTGAAGCAACACTCCATTCACTTCGCACAGAGAATTGAAATGTTGGAACAGACTGCTTCTCTTTCAGAGAAATGCATGTGAGTTTCTGTTGAATGCTTGTAAGTAGCTTAAGGCACTTTCAAAGGAAAGTGATTTTCTCTGAAAGGACAGCATTTAGAAAGTGAGGCAACCCTCCATTCACTTCACACAGTGAATTGAAGTGTTGGAACAGACTGCTTCTCTTTCAGAGAAACGCATGTGAGTTTCTGGTGAATGCTTGTAAGTAGCTTAAGGCACTTTCAAAGGAAAGTGATTTTCTCTGAAAGGACAGCATTTAGAAGTGAAGCAACACTCCATTCACTTCGCACAGTGAATTGAAGTGTTGGAACAGACTGCTTCTCTTTCAGAGAAACGCATGTGAGTTTCTGGTGAATGCTTGTAAGTAGCTTAAGGCACTTTCAAAGGAAAGTGATTTTCTCTGAAAGGACAGCATATAGAAAGTGAAGCAACACTCCATTCACTTCGCACAGTGAATTGAAGTGTTGGAACAGACTGATTCTCTTTCAGAGAAACGCATGTGAGTTTCTTGTGAATGCTTGCAAGTTGCTTAAGGCACTTTCAAAGGAAAGTGATTTTCTCTGAAAAGACAGCATTTAGAAACTGAAGCAACACTCCATTCACTTCGCACAGTGAATTGAAGTGTTGGAACACACTGCTTCTCTTTAAGAGAAACGCATGTGAGTTTTTTGTGAATGCTTGAAAGTAGTTTAAGGCACTTTCAAAGGAAAGTGATTTTCTCTGAAAGGACAGCATTTAGAAAGTGAAGCAACACTCCATTCACTTCGCACAGTGAATTGAAGTGTTGGAACAGACTGCCTCTCTTTCAGAGAAACGCATGTGAGTTTCTTGTGAATGCTTGTAAGTAGCTTAAGGCACTTTCAAAGGAAAGTGATTTTCTCTGAAAGGACAGCATTTAGAACGTGAGGCAACACTCTATTCACTTCACACAGTGAATTGAAGTGTTGGAACAGACTGCTTCTCTTTCAGAGAAATGCATGTGAGTTTCTTCCTAATGCTTGCAAGTAGCTTAAGGCACTATCAAAGGAAAGTGATTTTCTCTGAAAGGACAGCATTTAGAAAGTGAAGCAACACTCCATTCACTTCGCACAGTGAATTGAAGTGTTGGAACAGACTGCTTCTCTTTCAGAGAAACGCATGTGAGTTTTTTATGAATGCTTGAAAGTAGTTTAATGCACTTTCAAAGGAAAGTGATTTTCTCTGAAAGGACAGCATTTAGAAAGTGAGGCAACACTTCATTCACTTCGCACAGTGAATTGAAGTGTTGGAACAGACTGCTTCTCTTCCAGAGAAACGCATGTGAGTTTTTTATGAATGCTTGAAAGTAGTTTAATGCACTTTCAAAGGAAAGTGATTTTCTCTGAAAGGACAGCATTTACAAAGTGAGGCAACACTCCATTCACTTCGCACAGTGAATTGAAGTGTTGGAACAGACTGCTTCTCTTTCAGAGAAACGCATGTGAGTTTTTTATGAATGCTTGAAAGTAGTTTAATGCACTTTCAAAGGAAAGTGATTTTCTCTGAAAGGACAGCATTTAGAAAGTGAAGCAACACTCCATTCACTTTGTACAGTGAATTGAAGTGTTGGAACAGACTGCTTCTCTATCAGAGAAATGCATGTGAGTTTCTGTTGAATGCTTGTAAGTAGCTTAAGGCTCTTTCAAAGGAAAGTGATTTTCTCTGAAAGGACAGCATTTAGAAAGTAAAGCAACACTCCATTCCCTTCGCACAATAAATTGAAGTGTTGGAACAGACTGCTTCTCTTTCATAGAAACGCATTAGTGTTTCTTGTGAATGCTTGCAAGTAGCTTAAGGCACATTCAAAGGAAAGTGATTTTCTCTGAAAGGACAGCATTTAGAAAGTGAAGCAACACTCCATTCACTTCGCACAGAGAATTGAAGTGTTGGAACAGATTACTTCTCTTTCAGAGAAATGCATGTGAGTTTCTG
This sequence comes from Myodes glareolus, assembly GCF_982192425.1. Classification (NCBI taxonomy): domain Eukaryota; kingdom Metazoa; phylum Chordata; class Mammalia; order Rodentia; family Cricetidae; genus Myodes; species Myodes glareolus. Next base: position 436,737 of record NC_142046.1, read on the forward strand.
TTGAATGCTTGTAAGTAGCTTAAGGCACATTCAAAGGAAAGGGATTTTCTCTGAAAGGACAGCATTTAGAAAGTGAAGCAACACTCCATTCACTTCGCTCAGTGAATTGAAGTGTTGGAACAGACTGCTTCTCTTTCAGAGAAACGCATGTGATATTTTTGTGAATGCTTGAAAGTAGTTTAATGCACTTTCAATGGAAAGTGATTTTCTCTGAAAGGACAGCATTTTGAAAGTGAGGCAACACTCCATTCACTTCGCACAGTGAATTGAAGTGTTGGAACAGACTGCTTCTCTTTCAGAGAAACGCATGTGAGTTTCTTCCTGATGCTTGCAAGTAGCTTAAGGCACTTTCAAAGGAAAGTGATTTTCTCTGACAGGACAGCATTTAGAAAGTGAAGCAACACTCCATTCACTTCGCACTGTGAATTGAAGTGTTGGAACAGACTGTTTCTCTTTCAGAGAAACGCATGTGAGTTTCTGGTGAATGCTTGTAAGTAGCTTAAGGCACTTTCAAAGGAAAGTGATTTTCTCTGAAAGGACAGCATTTAGAAAGTGAAGCAACACTCCATTCACTTCGAACAGTTAATTGAAGTGTTGGAACAGACTGCTTCTCTTTCAGAGAAATGCATGTGAGTTTCTGTTGAATGCTTGTAAGTAGCTTAAGGCACTTTTAAAGGAAAGTGATTTTCTCTGAAAGGACAGCATTTAGAAAGTGAGGCAACACTCCATTCACTTCACACAGTGAATTGAAGTGTTGGAACAGACTGCTTCTCTTTCAGAGAAACGCATGTGAGTTTCTGGTGAATGCTTGTAAGTAGCTTAAGGCACTTTCAAAGGAAAGTGATTTTCTCTGAAAGGACAGCATTTAGAACGTGAGGCAACACTCTATTCACTTCACACAGTGAATTGAAGTGTTGGAACAGACAGCTTCTCTTTCAGAGAAACGCATGTGAGTTTCTTCCTAATGCTTGCAAGTAGCTTAAGGCACTATCAAAGGAAAGTGATTTTCTCTGAAAGGACAGCATTTAGAAAGTGAAGCAACACTCCATTCACTTCGCACAGTGAATTGAAGTGTTGGAACAGACTGCTTCTCTTTCAGAGAAACGCATGTGAGTTTCTGGTGAATGCTTTAAGTAGCTTAAGGCACTTTCAAAGGAAAGTGATTTTCTCTGAAAGGACAGCATTTAGAAAGTGAAGCAACACTCCATTCACTTCGCACAGTGAATTGAAGTGTTGGAACAGACTGCTTCTCTTTCAGAGAAACGCATGTGAGTTTCTGGTGAATGCTTGTAAGTAGCTTAAGGCACTTTCAAAGGAAAGTGATTTTCTCTGAAAGGACAGCATTTAGAAAGTGAGGCAACACTCCATTCACTTCACACAGTGAATTGAAGTGTTGGAACAGACTGCTTCTCTTTCAGAGAAATGCATGGGAGTTTCTGGTGAATGCTTTAAGTAGCTTAAGGCACTTTCAAAGGAAAGTGATTTTCTCTGAAAGGACAGCATTTAGAAAGTGAAGCAACACTCCATTCACTTCGCACAGTGAATTGAAGTGTTGGAACAGACTGCTTCTCTTTCAGAGAAACGCATGTGAGTTTCTTGTGAATGCTTGCAAGTTGCTTAAGGCACTTTCAAAGGAAATTGATTTTCTCTGAAAGGACAGCATTTAGAAACTGAAGCAACACTCCATTCACTTCGCACAGTGAATTGAAGTGTTGGAACACACTGCTTCTCTTTAAGAGAAACGCATGTGAGTTTTTTGTGAATGCTTGAAAGTAGTTTAAGGCACTTTCAAAGGAAAGTGATTTTCTCTGAAAGGACAGCATTTAGAAAGTGAAGCAAAACTCCATTCACTTCGAACAGTGAATTGAAGTGTTGGAACAGACTGCTTCTCTTTCAGAGAAACGCATGTGAGTTTCTGGTGAAAGCTTGTAAGTAGCTTAAGGCACTTTCAAAGGAAAGTGATTTTCTCTGAAAGGACAGCATTTAGAACGTGAGGCAACACTCTATTCACTTCACACAGTGAATTGAAGTGTTGGAACAGACTGCTTCTCTTTCAGAGAAATGCATGTGAGTTTCTTCCTAATGCTTGCAAGTAGCTTAAGGCACTATCAAAGGAAAGTGATTTTCTCTGAAAGGACAGCATTTAGAAAGTGAAGCAACACTCCATTCACTTCGCACAGTGAATTGAAGTGTTGGAACAGACTGCTTCTCTTTCAGAGAAACGCATGTGAGATTTTTATGAATGCTTTAAAGTAGTTTATGCACTTTCAAAGGAAAGTGATTTTCTCTGAAAGGACAGCATTTTGAAAGTGAGGCAACACTCTATTCACTTCGCACAGTGAATTGAAGTGTTGGAACAGACTGCTTCTCTTTCAGAGAAACACATGTGAATTTCTTCCTAATGCTTGCAAGTAGCTTAAGGCACTTTCAAAGGAAAGTGATTTTCTCTGAAAGGAAAGCATTTAGAAAGTGAAGCAACACTCCATTCACTTCGCACAGAGAATTGAAATGTTGGAACAGACTGCTTCTCTTTCAGAGAAATGCATGTGAGTTTCTGTTGAATGCTTGTAAGTAGCTTAAGGCACTTTCAAAGGAAAGTGATTTTCTCTGAAAGGACAGCATTTAGAAAGTGAGGCAACCCTCCATTCACTTCACACAGTGAATTGAAGTGTTGGAACAGACTGCTTCTCTTTCAGAGAAACGCATGTGAGTTTCTGGTGAATGCTTGTAAGTAGCTTAAGGCACTTTCAAAGGAAAGTGATTTTCTCTGAAAGGACAGCATTTAGAAGTGAAGCAACACTCCATTCACTTCGCACAGTGAATTGAAGTGTTGGAACAGACTGCTTCTCTTTCAGAGAAACGCATGTGAGTTTCTGGTGAATGCTTGTAAGTAGCTTAAGGCACTTTCAAAGGAAAGTGATTTTCTCTGAAAGGACAGCATATAGAAAGTGAAGCAACACTCCATTCACTTCGCACAGTGAATTGAAGTGTTGGAACAGACTGATTCTCTTTCAGAGAAACGCATGTGAGTTTCTTGTGAATGCTTGCAAGTTGCTTAAGGCACTTTCAAAGGAAAGTGATTTTCTCTGAAAAGACAGCATTTAGAAACTGAAGCAACACTCCATTCACTTCGCACAGTGAATTGAAGTGTTGGAACACACTGCTTCTCTTTAAGAGAAACGCATGTGAGTTTTTTGTGAATGCTTGAAAGTAGTTTAAGGCACTTTCAAAGGAAAGTGATTTTCTCTGAAAGGACAGCATTTAGAAAGTGAAGCAACACTCCATTCACTTCGCACAGTGAATTGAAGTGTTGGAACAGACTGCTTCTCTGTCAGAGAAACGCATGTGAGTTTCTTGTGAATGCTTGTAAGTAGCTTAAGGCACTTTCAAAGGAAAGTGATTTTCTCTGAAAGGACAGCATTTAGAACGTGAGGCAACACTCTATTCACTTCACACAGTGAATTGAAGTGTTGGAACAGACTGCTTCTCTTTCAGAGAAATGCATGTGAGTTTCTTCCTAATGCTTGCAAGTAGCTTAAGGCACTATCAAAGGAAAGTGATTTTCTCTGAAAGGACAGCATTTAGAAAGTGAAGCAACACTCCATTCACTTCGCACAGTGAATTGAAGTGTTGGAACAGACTGCTTCTCTTTCAGAGAAACGCATGTGAGTTTTTTATGAATGCTTGAAAGTAGTTTAATGCACTTTCAAAGGAAAGTGATTTTCTCTGAAAGGACAGCATTTAGAAAGTGAGGCAACACTTCATTCACTTCGCACAGTGAATTGAAGTGTTGGAACAGACTGCTTCTCTTCCAGAGAAACGCATGTGAGTTTTTTATGAATGCTTGAAAGTAGTTTAATGCACTTTCAAAGGAAAGTGATTTTCTCTGAAAGGACAGCATTTACAAAGTGAGGCAACACTCCATTCACTTCGCACAGTGAATTGAAGTGTTGGAACAGACTGCTTCTCTTTCAGAGAAACGCATGTGAGTTTTTTATGAATGCTTGAAAGTAGTTTAATGCACTTTCAAAGGAAAGTGATTTTCTCTGAAAGGACAGCATTTAGAAAGTGAAGCAACACTCCATTCACTTTGTACAGTGAATTGAAGTGTTGGAACAGACTGCTTCTCTATCAGAGAAATGCATGTGAGTTTCTGTTGAATGCTTGTAAGTAGCTTAAGGCTCTTTCAAAGGAAAGTGATTTTCTCTGAAAGGACAGCATTTAGAAAGTAAAGCAACACTCCATTCCCTTCGCACAATAAATTGAAGTGTTGGAACAGACTGCTTCTCTTTCATAGAAACGCATTAGTGTTTCTTGTGAATGCTTGCAAGTAGCTTAAGGCACATTCAAAGGAAAGTGATTTTCTCTGAAAGGACAGCATTTAGAAAGTGAAGCAACACTCCATTCACTTCGCACAGAGAATTGAAGTGTTGGAACAGATTACTTCTCTTTCAGAGAAATGCATGTGAGTTTCTGTTGAATGCTTGTAAGTAGCTTAAGGCACATTCAAAGGAAAGGGATTTTCTCTGAAAGGACAGCATTTAGAAAGTGAAGCAACACTCCATTCACTTCGCTCAGTGAATTGAAGTGTTGGAACAGACTGCTTCTCTTTCAGAGAAACGCATGTGATATTTTTGTGAATGCTTGAAAGTAGTTTAATGCACTTTCAATGGAAAGTGATTTTCTCTGAAAGGACAGCATTTTGAAAGTGAGGCAACACTCCATTCACTTCGCACAGTGAATTGAAGTGTTGGAACAGACTGCTTCTCTTTCAGAGAAACGCATGTGAGTTTCTTCCTGATGCTTGCAAGTAGCTTAAGGCACTTTCAAAGGAAAGTGATTTTCTCTGACAGGACAGCATTTAGAAAGTGAAGCAACACTCCATTCACTTCGCACTGTGAATTGAAGTGTTGGAACAGACTGTTTCTCTTTCAGAGAAACGCATGTGAGTTTCTGGTGAATGCTTGTAAGTAGCTTAAGGCACTTTCAAAGGAAAGTGATTTTCTCTGAAAGGACAGCATTTAGAAAGTGAAGCAACACTCCATTCACTTCGAACAGTTAATTGAAGTGTTGGAACAGACTGCTTCTCTTTCAGAGAAATGCATGTGAGTTTCTGTTGAATGCTTGTAAGTAGCTTAAGGCACTTTTAAAGGAAAGTGATTTTCTCTGAAAGGACAGCATTTAGAAAGTGAGGCAACACTCCATTCACTTCACACAGTGAATTGAAGTGTTGGAACAGACTGCTTCTCTTTCAGAGAAACGCATGTGAGTTTCTGGTGAATGCTTTAAGTAGCTTAAGGCACTTTCAAAGGAAAGTGATTTTCTCTGAAAGGACAGCATTTAGAAAGTGAAGCAACACTCCATTCACTTCGCACAGTGAATTGAAGTATTGGAACAGACTGCTTCTCTTTCAGAGAAATGCATGTGAGTTTCTGGTGAATGCTTGTAAGTAGCTTAAGGCACTTTCAAAGGAAAGTGATTTTCTCTGAAAGGACAGCATTTAGAAAGTGAAGCAACACTCCATTCACTTCGCACAGTGAATTGAAGTATTGGAACAGACTGCTTCTCTTTCAGAGAAATGCATGTGAGTTTCTGGTGAATGCTTGTAAGTAGCTTAAGGCACTTTCAAAGGAAAGTGACTTTCTCTGAAAGGACAGCATTTAGAAACTGAAGCAACACTCCATTCACTTCGCACAGTGAATTGAAGTGTTGGAACACACTGCTTCTCTTTAAGAGAAACGCATGTGAGTTTTTTGTGAATGCTTGAAAGTAGTTTAAGGCACTTTCAAAGGAAAGTGATTTTCTCTGAAAGGACAGCATTTAGAAAGTGAAGCAACACTCCATTCACTTTGTACAGTGAATTGAAGTGTTGGAACAGACTGCTTCTCTATCAGAGAAATGCATGTGAGTTTCTGGTGAATGCTTGTAAGTAGCTTAAGGCACTTTCAAAGGAAAGTGATTTTCTCTGAAAGGACAGCATTTAGAACGTGAGGCAACACTCTATTCACTTCACACAGTGAATTGAAGTGTTGGAACAGACTGCTTCTCTTTCAGAGAAATGCATGTGAGTTTCTTCCTAATGCTTGCAAGTAGCTTAAGGCACTATCAAAGGAAAGTGATTTTCTCTGAAAGGACAGCATTTAGAAAGTGAAGCAACACTCCATTCACTTCGCACAGTGAATTGAAGTGTTGGAACAGACTGCTTCTCTTTCAGAGAAACGCATGTGAGTTTCTGGTGAATGCTTGTAAGTAGCTTAAGGCACTTTCAAAGGAAAGTGATTTTCTCTGAAAGGACAGCATATAGAAAGTGAAGCAACACTCCATTCACTTCGCACAGTGAATTGAAGTGTTGGAACAGACTGCTTCTCTTTCAGAGAAACGCATGTGAGTTTTTTATTAATGCTTGAAAGAAGTTTAAGTCACTTTCAAAGGAAAGTGATTTTCTCTGAAAGGACAGCATTTAGAAAGTGAGGCAACACTCTATTCACTTCGCACAGTGAATTGAAGTGTTGGAACAGACTGCTTCTCTTTCAGAGAAACACATGTGAGTTTCTTCCTAATGCTTGCAAGTAGCTTAAGGCACTTTCAAAGGAAAGTGATTTTCTCTGAAAGGAAAGCATTTAGAAAGTGAAGCAACACTCCATTCACTTCGCACAGAGAATTGAAGTGTTGGAACAGACTGCTTCTCTTTCAGAGAAATGCATGTGAGTTTCCGTTGAATGCTTGTAAGTAGCTTAAGGCACTTTCAAAGGAAAGTGATTTTCTCTGAAAGGACAGCATTTAGAAAGTGAGGCAACACTCCATTCACTTCACACAGTGAATTGAAGTGTTGTAACAGACTGCTTCTCTTTCAGAGAAACGCATGTGAGTTTCTGGTGAATGCTTTAAGTAGCTTAAGGCACTTTCAAAGGAAAGTGATTTTCTCTGAAAGGACAGCATTTAGAAAGTGAAGCAACACTCCATTCACTTCGCACAGTGAATTGAAGTATTGGAACAGACTGCTTCTCTTTCAGAGAAATGCATGTGAGTTTCTGGTGAATGCTTGTAAGTAGCTTAAGGCACTTTCAAAGGAAAGTGATTTTCTCTGAAAGGACAGCATTTAGAACGTGAGGCAACACTCTATTCACTTCACACAGTGAATTGAAGTGTTGGAACAGACTGCTTCTCTTTCAGAGAAATGCATGTGAGTTTCTTCCTAATGCTTGCAAGTAGCTTAAGGCACTATCAAAGGAAAGTGATTTTCTCTGAAAGGACAGCATTTAGAAAGTGAAGCAACACTCCATTCACTTCGCACAGTGAATTGAAGTGTTGGAACAGACTGCTTCTCTTTCAGAGAAACGCATGTGAGTTTCTTGTGAATGCTTGCAAGTTGCTTAAGGCACTTTCAAAGGAAATTGATTTTCTCTGAAAGGACATCATTTAGAAACTGAAGCAACACTCCATTCACTTCGCACAGTGAATTGAAGTGTTGGAACACACAGCTTCTCTTTAAGAGAAATGCATGTGAGTTTTTTGTGAATGCTTGAAAGTAGTTTAAGGCACTTTCAAAGGAAAGTGATTTTCTCTGAAAGGACAGCATTTAGAAAGTGAAGCAACACTCCATTCACTTCGCACAGTGAATTGAAGTGTTGGAACAGACTGCATCTCTTTCAGAGAAACGCATGTGAGTTTCTGGTGAATGCTTGTAAGTAGCTTAAGGCACTTTCAAAGGAAAGTGATTTTCTCTGAAAGGACAGCATTTAGAACGTGAGGCAACACTCTATTCACTTCACACAGTGAATTGAAGTGTTGGAACAGACTGCTTCTCTTTCAGAGAAATGCATGTGAGTTTCTTCCTAATGCTTGCAAGTAGCTTAAGGCACTATCAAAGGAAAGTGATTTTCTCTGAAAGGACAGCATTTAGAAAGTGAAGCAACACTCCATTCACTTCGCACAGTGAATTGAAGTGTTGGAACAGACTGCTTGTCTTTCAGAGAAACGCATGTGAGTTTTTTATGAATGCTTGAAAGTAGTTTAATGCACTTTCAAAGGAAAGTGATTTTCTCTGAAAGGACAGCATTTAGAAAGTGAGGCAACACTTCATTCACTTCGCACAGTGAATTGAAGTGTTGGAACAGACTGCTTCTCTTCCAGAGAAACGCATGTGAGTTTTTTATGAATGCTTGAAAGTAGTTTAATGCACTTTCAAAGGAAAGTGATTTTCTCTGAAAGGACAGCATTTACAAAGTGAGGCAACACTCCATTCACTTCGCACAGTGAATTGAAGTGTTGGAACAGACTGCTTCTCTTTCAGAGAAACGCATGTGAGTTTTTTATGAATGCTTGAAAGTAGTTTAATGCACTTTCAAAGGAAAGTGATTTTCTCTGAAAGGACAGCATTTAGAAAGTGAAGCAACACTCCATTCACTTTGTACAGTGAATTGAAGTGTTGGAACAGACTGCTTCTCTATCAGAGAAATGCATGTGAGTTTCTGTTGAATGCTTGTAAGTAGCTTAAGGCTCTTTCAAAGGAAAGTGATTTTCTCTGAAAGGACAGCATTTAGAAAGTAAAGCAACACTCCATTCCCTTCGCACAATAAATTGAAGTGTTGGAACAGACTGCTTCTCTTTCATAGAAACGCATTAGTGTTTCTTGTGAATGCTTGCAAGTAGCTTAAGGCACATTCAAAGGAAAGTGATTTTCTCTGAAAGGACAGCATTTAGAAAGTGAAGCAACACTCCATTCACTTCGCACAGAGAATTGAAGTGTTGGAACAGATTACTTCTCTTTCAGAGAAATGCATGTGAGTTTCTGTTGAATGCTTGTAAGTAGCTTAAGGCACATTCAAAGGAAAGGGATTTTCTCTGAAAGGACAGCATTTAGAAAGTGAAGCAACACTCCATTCACTTCGCTCAGTGAATTGAAGTGTTGGAACAGACTGCTTCTCTTTCAGAGAAACGCATGTGATATTTTTGTGAATGCTTGAAAGTAGTTTAATGCACTTTCAATGGAAAGTGATTTTCTCTGAAAGGACAGCATTTTGAAAGTGAGGCAACACTCCATTCACTTCGCACAGTGAATTGAAGTGTTGGAACAGACTGCTTCTCTTTCAGAGAAACGCATGTGAGTTTCTTCCTGATGCTTGCAAGTAGCTTAAGGCACTTTCAAAGGAAAGTGATTTTCTCTGACAGGACAGCATTTAGAAAGTGAAGCAACACTCCATTCACTTCGCACTGTGAATTGAAGTGTTGGAACAGACTGTTTCTCTTTCAGAGAAACGCATGTGAGTTTCTGGTGAATGCTTGTAAGTAGCTTAAGGCACTTTCAAAGGAAAGTGATTTTCTCTGAAAGGACAGCATTTAGAAAGTGAAGCAACACTCCATTCACTTCGAACAGTTAATTGAAGTGTTGGAACAGACTGCTTCTCTTTCAGAGAAATGCATGTGAGTTTCTGTTGAATGCTTGTAAGTAGCTTAAGGCACTTTTAAAGGAAAGTGATTTTCTCTGAAAGGACAGCATTTAGAAAGTGAGGCAACACTCCATTCACTTCACACAGTGAATTGAAGTGTTGGAACAGACTGCTTCTCTTTCAGAGAAACGCATGTGAGTTTCTGGTGAATGCTTTAAGTAGCTTAAGGCACTTTCAAAGGAAAGTGATTTTCTCTGAAAGGACAGCATTTAGAAAGTGAAGCAACACTCCATTCACTTCGCACAGTGAATTGAAGTATTGGAACAGACTGCTTCTCTTTCAGAGAAATGCATGTGAGTTTCTGGTGAATGCTTGTAAGTAGCTTAAGGCACTTTCAAAGGAAAGTGATTTTCTCTGTAAGGACAGCATATAGAAAGTGAAGCAACACTCCATTCACTTCGCACAGTGAATTGAAGTGTTGGAACAGACTGCTTCTCTCTCAGAGAAACGCATGTGAGTTTCTTGTGAATGCTTGCAAGTTGCTTAAGGCACTTTCAAAGAAAAGTGACTTTCTCTGAAAGGACAGCATTTAGAAACTGAAGCAACACTCCATTCACTTCGCACAGTGAATTGAAGTGTTGGAACAGACTGCTTCTCTTTCAGAGAAACGCATGTGAGTTTCTTCCTGATGCTTGCAAGTAGCTTAAGGCACTTTCAATGGAAAGTGATTTTCTCTGAAAGGACAGCATTTAGAAAGTGAAGCAACACTCCATTCACTTTGTACAGTGAATTGAAGTGTTGGAACAGACTGCTTCTCTATCAGAGAAATGCATGTGAGTTTCTGGTGAATGCTTGTAAGTAGCTTAAGGCACTTTCAAAGGAAAGTGATTTTCTCTGAAAGGACAGCATTTAGAACGTGAGGCAACACTCTATTCACTTCACACAGTGAATTGAAGTGTTGGAACAGACTGCTTCTCTTTCAGAGAAATGCATGTGAGTTTCTTCCTAATGCTTGCAAGTAGCTTAAGGCACTATCAAAGGAAAGTGATTTTCTCTGAAAGGACAGCATTTAGAAAGTGAAGCAACACTCCATTCACTTCGCACAGTGAATTGAAGTGTTGGAACAGACTGCTTCTCTTTCAGAGAAACGCATGTGAGTTTTTTATTAATGCTTGAAAGAAGTTTAAGTCACTTTCAAAGGAAAGTGATTTTCTCTGAAAGGACAGCATTTAGAAAGTGAGGCAACACTCTATTCACTTCGCACAGTGAATTGAAGTGTTGGAACAGACTGCTTCTCTTTCAGAGAAACACATGTGAGTTTCTTCCTAATGCTTGCAAGTAGCTTAAGGCACTTTCAAAGGAAAGTGATTTTCTCTGAAAGGAAAGCATTTAGAAAGTGAAGCAACACTCCATTCACTTCGCACAGAGAATTGAAGTGTTGGAACAGACTGCTTCTCTTTCAGAGAAATGCATGTGAGTTTCCGTTGAATGCTTGTAAGTAGCTTAAGGCACTTTCAAAGGAAAGTGATTTTCTCTGAAAGGACAGCATTTAGAAAGTGAGGCAACACTCCATTCACTTCACACAGTGAATTGAAGTGTTGGAACAGACTGCTTCTCTTTCAGAGAAACGCATGTGAGTTTCTGGTGAATGCTTTAAGTAGCTTAAGGCACTTTCAAAGGAAAGTGATTTTCTCTGAAAGGACAGCATTTAGAAAGTGAAGCAACACTCCATTCACTTCGCACAGTGAATTGAAGTATTGGAACAGACTGCTTCTCTTTCAGAGAAATGCATGTGAGTTTCTGGTGAATGCTTGTAAGTAGCTTAAGGCACTTTCAAAGGAAAGTGATTTTCTCTGAAAGGACAGCATTTAGAACGTGAGGCAACACTCTATTCACTTCACACAGTGAATTGAAGTGTTGGAACAGACTGCTTCTCTTTCAGAGAAATGCATGTGAGTTTCTTCCTAATGCTTGCAAGTAGCTTAAGGCACTATCAAAGGAAAGTGATTTTCTCTGAAAGGACAGCATTTAGAAAGTGAAGCAACACTCCATTCACTTCGCACAGTGAATTGAAGTGTTGGAACAGACTGCTTCTCTTTCAGAGAAACGCATGTGAGTTTCTTGTGAATGCTTGCAAGTTGCTTAAGGCACTTTCAAAGGAAATTGATTTTCTCTGAAAGGACATCATTTAGAAACTGAAGCAACACTCCATTCACTTCGCACAGTGAATTGAAGTGTTGGAACACACTGCTTCTCTTTAAGAGAAATGCATGTGAGTTTTTTGTGAATGCTTGAAAGTAGTTTAAGGCACTTTCAAAGGAAAGTGATTTTCTCTGAAAGGACAGCATTTAGAAAGTGAAGCAACACTCCATTCACTTCGCACAGTGAATTGAAGTGTTGGAACAGACTGCATCTCTTTCAGAGAAACGCATGTGAGTTTCTGGTGAATGCTTGTAAGTAGCTTAAGGCACTTTCAAAGGAAAGTGATTTTCTCTGAAAGGACAGCATTTAGAACGTGAGGCAACACTCTATTCACTTCACACAGTGAATTGAAGTGTTGGAACAGACTGCTTCTCTTTCAGAGAAATGCATGTGAGTTTCTTCCTAATGCTTGCAAGTAGCTTAAGGCACTATCAAAGGAAAGTGATTTTCTCTGAAAGGACAGCATTTAGAAAGTGAAGCAACACTCCATTCACTTCGCACAGTGAATTGAAGTGTTGGAACAGACTGCTTCTCTTTCAGAGAAACGCATGTGAGTTTTTTATGAATGCTTGAAAGTAGTTTAATGCACTTTCAAAGGAAAGTGATTTTCTCTGAAAGGACAGCATTTAGAAAGTGAGGCAACACTTCATTCACTTCGCACAGTGAATTGAAGTGTTGGAACAGACTGCTTCTCTTCCAGAGAAACGCATGTGAGTTTTTTATGAATGCTTGAAAGTAGTTTAATGCACTTTCAAAGGAAAGTGATTTTCTCTGAAAGGACAGCATTTACAAAGTGAGGCAACACTCCATTCACTTCGCACAGTGAATTGAAGTGTTGGAACAGACTGCTTCTCTTTCAGAGAAACGCATGTGAGTTTTTTATGAATGCTTGAAAGTAGTTTAATGCACTTTCAAAGGAAAGTGATTTTCTCTGAAAGGACAGCATTTAGAAAGTGAAGCAACACTCCATTCACTTTGTACAGTGAATTGAAGTGTTGGAACAGACTGCTTCTCTATCAGAGAAATGCATGTGAGTTTCTGTTGAATGCTTGTAAGTAGCTTAAGGCTCTTTCAAAGGAAAGTGATTTTCTCTGAAAGGACAGCATTTAGAAAGTAAAGCAACACTCCATTCCCTTCGCACAATAAATTGAAGTGTTGGAACAGACTGCTTCTCTTTCATAGAAACGCATTAGTGTTTCTTGTGAATGCTTGCAAGTAGCTTAAGGCACATTCAAAGGAAAGTGATTTTCTCTGAAAGGACAGCATTTAGAAAGTGAAGCAACACTCCATTCACTTCGCACAGAGAATTGAAGTGTTGGAACAGATTACTTCTCTTTCAGAGAAATGCATGTGAGTTTCTGTTGAATGCTTGTAAGTAGCTTAAGGCACATTCAAAGGAAAGGGATTTTCTCTGAAAGGACAGCATTTAGAAAGTGAAGCAACACTCCATTCACTTCGCTCAGTGAATTGAAGTGTTGGAACAGACTGCTTCTCTTTCAGAGAAACGCATGTGATATTTTTGTGAATGCTTGAAAGTAGTTTAATGCACTTTCAATGGAAAGTGATTTTCTCTGAAAGGACAGCATTTTGAAAGTGAGGCAACACTCCATTCACTTCGCACAGTGAATTGAAGTGTTGGAACAGACTGCTTCTCTTTCAGAGAAACGCATGTGAGTTTCTTCCTGATGCTTGCAAGTAGCTTAAGGCACTTTCAAAGGAAAGTGATTTTCTCTGACAGGACAGCATTTAGAAAGTGAAGCAACACTCCATTCACTTCGCACTGTGAATTGAAGTGTTGGAACAGACTGTTTCTCTTTCAGAGAAACGCATGTGAGTTTCTGGTGAATGCTTGTAAGTAGCTTAAGGCACTTTCAAAGGAAAGTGATTTTCTCTGAAAGGACAGCATTTAGAAAGTGAAGCAACACTCCATTCACTTCGAACAGTTAATTGAAGTGTTGGAACAGACTGCTTCTCTTTCAGAGAAATGCATGTGAGTTTCTGTTGAATGCTTGTAAGTAGCTTAAGGCACTTTTAAAGGAAAGTGATTTTCTCTGAAAGGACAGCATTTAGAAAGTGAGGCAACACTCCATTCACTTCACACAGTGAATTGAAGTGTTGGAACAGACTGCTTCTCTTTCAGAGAAACGCATGTGAGTTTCTGGTGAATGCTTTAAGTAGCTTAAGGCACTTTCAAAGGAAAGTGATTTTCTCTGAAAGGACAGCATTTAGAAAGTGAAGCAACACTCCATTCACTTCGCACAGTGAATTGAAGTATTGGAACAGACTGCTTCTCTTTCAGAGAAATGCATGTGAGTTTCTGGTGAATGCTTGTAAGTAGCTTAAGGCACTTTCAAAGGAAAGTGATTTTCTCTGTAAGGACAGCATATAGAAAGTGAAGCAACACTCCATTCACTTCGCACAGTGAATTGAAGTGTTGGAACAGACTGCTTCTCTCTCAGAGAAACGCATGTGAGTTTCTTGTGAATGCTTGCAAGTTGCTTAAGGCACTTTCAAAGGAAAGTGACTTTCTCTGAAAGGACAGCATTTAGAAACTGAAGCAACACTCCATTCACTTCGCACAGTGAATTGAAGTGTTGGAACACACTGCTTCTCTTTAAGAGAAACGCATGTGAGTTTTTTGTGAATGCTTGAAAGTAGTTTAAGGCACTTTCAAAGGAAAGTGATTTTCTCTGAAAGGACAGCATTTAGAAAGTGAAGCAACACTCCATTCACTTTGTACAGTGAATTGAAGTGTTGGAACAGACTGCTTCTCTATCAGAGAAATGCATGTGAGTTTCTGGTGAATGCTTGTAAGTAGCTAAAGGCACTTTCAAAGGAAAGTGATTTTCTCTGAAAGGACAGCATTTAGAACGTGAGGCAACACTCTATTCACTTCACACAGTGAATTGAAGTGTTGGAACAGACTGCTTCTCTTTCAGAGAAATGCATGTGAGTTTCTTCCTAATGCTTGCAAGTAGCTTAAGGCACTATCAAAGGAAAGTGATTTTCTCTGAAAGGACAGCATTTAGAAAGTGAAGCAACACTCCATTCACTTCGCACAGTGAATTGAACTGTTGGAACAGACTGCTTCTCTTTCAGAGAAACGCATGTGAGTTTCTGGTGAATGCTTGTAAGTAGCTTAAGGCACTTTCAAAGGAAAGTGATTTTCTCTGAAAGGACAGCATATAGAAAGTGAAGCAACACTCCATTCACTTCGCACAGTGAATTGAAGTGTTGGAACAGACTGCTTCTCTTTCAGAGAAACGCATGTGAGTTTTTTATTAATGCTTGAAAGAAGTTTAAGTCACTTTCAAAGGAAAGTGATTTTCTCTGAAAGGACAGCATTTAGAAAGTGAGGCAACACTCTATTCACTTCGCACAGTGAATTGAAGTGTTGGAACAGACTGCTTCTCTTTCAGAGAAACACATGTGAGTTTCTTCCTAATGCTTGCAAGTAGCTTAAGGCACTTTCAAAGGAAAGTGATTTTCTCTGAAAGGAAAGCATTTAGAAAGTGAAGCAACACTCCATTCACTTCGCACAGAGAATTGAAGTGTTGGAACAGACTGCTTCTCTTTCAGAGAAATGCATGTGAGTTTCCGTTGAATGCTTGTAAGTAGCTTAAGGCACTTTCAAAGGAAAGTGATTTTCTCTGAAAGGACAGCATTTAGAAAGTGTGGCAACACTCCATTCACTTCACACAGTGAATTGAAGTGTTGGAACAGACTGCTTCTCTTTCAGAGAAATGCATGTGAGTTTCTGGTGAATGCTTGTAAGTAGCTTAAGGCACTTTCAAAGGAAAGTGATTTTCTCTGAAAGGACAGCATTTAGAACGTGAGGCAACACTCTATTCACTTCACACAGTGAATTGAAGTGTTGGAACAGACTGCTTCTCTTTCAGAGAAATGCATGTGAGTTTCTTCCTAATGCTTGCAAGTAGCTTAAGGCACTATCAAAGGAAAGTGATTTTCTCTGAAAGGACAGCATTTAGAAAGTGAAGCAACACTCCATTCACTTCGCACAGTGAATTGAAGTGTTGGAACAGACTGCTTCTCTTTCAGAGAAACGCATGTGAGTTTCTTGTGAATGCTTGCAAGTTGCTTAAGGCACTTTCAAAGGAAATTGATTTTCTCTGAAAGGACATCATTTAGAAACTGAAGCAACACTCCATTCACTTCGCACAGTGAATTGAAGTGTTGGAACACACTGCTTCTCTTTAAGAGAAATGCATGTGAGTTTTTTGTGAATGCTTGAAAGTAGTTTAAGGCACTTTCAAAGGAAAGTGATTTTCTCTGAAAGGACAGCATTTAGAAAGTGAAGCAACACTCCATTCACTTCGCACAGTGAATTGAAGTGTTGGAACAGACTGCATCTCTATCAGAGAAACGCATGTGAGTTTCTGGTGAATGCTTGTAAGTAGCTTAAGGCACTTTCAAAGGAAAGTGATTTTCTCTGAAAGGACAGCATTTAGAACGTGAGGCAACACTCTATTCACTTCACACAGTGAATTGAAGTGTTGGAACAGACTGCTTCTCTTTCAGAGAAATGCATGTGAGTTTCTTCCTAATGCTTGCAAGTAGCTTAAGGCACTATCAAAGGAAAGTGATTTTCTCTGAAAGGACAGCATTTAGAAAGTCAAGCAACACTCCATTCACTTCGCACAGTGAATTGAAGTGTTGGAACAGACTGCTTCTCTTTCAGAGAAACGCATGTGAGTTTTTTATGAATGCTTGAAAGTAGTTTAATGCACTTTCAAAGGAAAGTGATTTTCTCTGAAAGGACAGCATTTAGAAAGTGAGGCAACACTCTATTCACTTCGCACAGTGAATTGAAGTGTTGGAACAGACTGCTTCTCTTTCAGAGAAACACATGTGAGTTTCTTCCTAACGCTTGCAAGTAGCTTAAGGCACTTTCAAAGGAAAGTGATTTTCTCTGAAAGGAAAGCATTTAGAAAGTGAAGCAACACTCCAATCACTTCGCACAGAGAATTGAAGTGTTGGAACAGACTGCTTCTCTTTCAGAGAAATGCATGTGAGTTTCTGTTGAATGCTTGTAAGTAGCTTAAGGCACTTTCAAAGGACAGTGATTTTCTCTGAAAGGACAGCATTTAGAAAGTGAGGCAACACTCCATTCACTTCACACAGTGAATTGAAGTGTTGGAACAGACTGCTTCTCTTTCAGAGAAATGCATGTGAGTTTCTGGTGAATGCTTTAAGTAGCTTAAGGCACTTTCAAAGGAAAGTGATTTTCTCTGAAAGGACAGCATTTAGAAAGTGAAGCAACACTCCATTCACTTCGCACAGTGAATTGAAGTATTGGAACAGACTGCTTCTCTTTCAGAGAAACGCATGTGAGTTTCTGGTGAATGCTTGTAAGTAGCTTAAGGCACTTTCAAAGGAAAGTGATTTTCTCTGTAAGGACAGCATATAGAAAGTGAAACAACACTCCATTTACTTCGCACAGTGAATTGAAGTGTTGGAACAGACTGCTTCTCTTTCAGAGAAACGCATGTGAGTTTCTTGTGAATGCTTGCAAGTTGCTTAAGGCACTTTCAAAGGAAAGTGACTTTCTCTGAAAGGACAGCATTTAGAAAGTGAAGCAACACTCCATTCACTTCGCACAGTGAATTGAAGTATTGGAACAGACTGCTTCTCTTTCAGAGAAATGCATGTGAGTTTCTGGTGAATGCTTGTAAGTAGCTTAA
The DNA here is from genome assembly GCF_982192425.1 of Myodes glareolus. NCBI lineage: Eukaryota > Metazoa > Chordata > Mammalia > Rodentia > Cricetidae > Myodes > Myodes glareolus. The sequence continues at coordinate 454,030 of NC_142046.1, forward strand.
GGCACTTTCAAAGGAAAGTGATTTTCTCTGAAAGGACAGCATTTAGAACGTGAGGCAACACTCTATTCACTTCACACAGTGAATTGAAGTGTTGGAACAGACTGCTTCTCTTTCAGAGAAATGCATGTGAGTTTCTTCCTAATGCTTGCAAGTAGCTTAAGGCACTATCAAAGGAAAGTGATTTTCTCTGAAAGGACAGCATTTAGAAAGTGAAGCAACACTCCATTCACTTCGCACAGTGAATTGAAGTGTTGGAACAGACTGCTTCTCTTTCAGAGAAACGCATGTGAGTTTCTTGTGAATGCTTGCAAGTTGCTTAAGGCACTTTCAAAGGAAATTGATTTTCTCTGAAAGGACATCATTTAGAAACTGAAGCAACACTCCATTCACTTCGCACAGTGAATTGAAGTGTTGGAACACACTGCTTCTCTTTAAGAGAAATGCATGTGAGTTTTTTGTGAATGCTTGAAAGTAGTTTAAGGCACTTTCAAAGGAAAGTGATTTTCTCTGAAAGGACAGCATTTAGAAAGTGAAGCAACACTCCATTCACTTCGCACAGTGAATTGAAGTGTTGGAACAGACTGCATCTCTTTCAGAGAAACGCATGTGAGTTTCTGGTGAATGCTTGTAAGTAGCTTAAGGCACTTTCAAAGGAAAGTGATTTTCTCTGAAAGGACAGCATTTAGAACGTGAGGCAACACTCTATTCACTTCACACAGTGAATTGAAGTGTTGGAACAGACTGCTTCTCTTTCAGAGAAATGCATGTGAGTTTCTTCCTAATGCTTGCAAGTAGCTTAAGGCACTATCAAAGGAAAGTGATTTTCTCTGAAAGGACAGCATTTAGAAAGTGAAGCAACACTCCATTCACTTCGCACAGTGAATTGAAGTGTTGGAACAGACTGCTTCTCTTTCAGAGAAACGCATGTGAGTTTTTTATGAATGCTTGAAAGTAGTTTAATGCACTTTCAAAGGAAAGTGATTTTCTCTGAAAGGACAGCATTTAGAAAGTGAGGCAACACTTCATTCACTTCGCACAGTGAATTGAAGTGTTGGAACAGACTGCTTCTCTTCCAGAGAAACGCATGTGAGTTTTTTATGAATGCTTGAAAGTAGTTTAATGCACTTTCAAAGGAAAGTGATTTTCTCTGAAAGGACAGCATTTACAAAGTGAGGCAACACTCCATTCACTTCGCACAGTGAATTGAAGTGTTGGAACAGACTGCTTCTCTTTCAGAGAAACGCATGTGAGTTTTTTATGAATGCTTGAAAGTAGTTTAATGCACTTTCAAAGGAAAGTGATTTTCTCTGAAAGGACAGCATTTAGAAAGTGAAGCAACACTCCATTCACTTTGTACAGTGAATTGAAGTGTTGGAACAGACTGCTTCTCTATCAGAGAAATGCATGTGAGTTTCTGTTGAATGCTTGTAAGTAGCTTAAGGCTCTTTCAAAGGAAAGTGATTTTCTCTGAAAGGACAGCATTTAGAAAGTAAAGCAACACTCCATTCCCTTCGCACAATAAATTGAAGTGTTGGAACAGACTGCTTCTCTTTCATAGAAACGCATTAGTGTTTCTTGTGAATGCTTGCAAGTAGCTTAAGGCACATTCAAAGGAAAGTGATTTTCTCTGAAAGGACAGCATTTAGAAAGTGAAGCAACACTCCATTCACTTCGCACAGAGAATTGAAGTGTTGGAACAGATTACTTCTCTTTCAGAGAAATGCATGTGAGTTTCTGTTGAATGCTTGTAAGTAGCTTAAGGCACATTCAAAGGAAAGGGATTTTCTCTGAAAGGACAGCATTTAGAAAGTGAAGCAACACTCCATTCACTTCGCTCAGTGAATTGAAGTGTTGGAACAGACTGCTTCTCTTTCAGAGAAACGCATGTGATATTTTTGTGAATGCTTGAAAGTAGTTTAATGCACTTTCAATGGAAAGTGATTTTCTCTGAAAGGACAGCATTTTGAAAGTGAGGCAACACTCCATTCACTTCGCACAGTGAATTGAAGTGTTGGAACAGACTGCTTCTCTTTCAGAGAAACGCATGTGAGTTTCTTCCTGATGCTTGCAAGTAGCTTAAGGCACTTTCAAAGGAAAGTGATTTTCTCTGACAGGACAGCATTTAGAAAGTGAAGCAACACTCCATTCACTTCGCACTGTGAATTGAAGTGTTGGAACAGACTGTTTCTCTTTCAGAGAAACGCATGTGAGTTTCTGGTGAATGCTTGTAAGTAGCTTAAGGCACTTTCAAAGGAAAGTGATTTTCTCTGAAAGGACAGCATTTAGAAAGTGAAGCAACACTCCATTCACTTCGCACAGTGAATTGAAGTGTTGGAACAGACTGTTTCTCTTTCAGAGAAACGCATGTGAGTTTCTGGTGAATGCTTGTAAGTAGCTTAAGGCACTATCAAAGGAAAGTGATTTTCTCTGAAAGGACAGCATTTAGAAAGTGAAGCAACACTCCATTCACTTCGCACAGTGAATTGAAGTGTTGGAACAGACTGCTTCTCTTTCAGAGAAACGCATGTGAGTTTTTTATGAATGCTTGAAAGTAGTTTAATGCACTTTCAAAGGAAAGTGATTTTCTCTGAAAGGACAGCATTTAGAAAGTGAGGCAACACTTCATTCACTTCGCACAGTGAATTGAAGTGTTGGAACAGACTGCTTCTCTTCCAGAGAAACGCATGTGAGTTTTTTATGAATGCTTGAAAGTAGTTTAATGCACTTTCAAAGGAAAGTGATTTTCTCTGAAAGGACAGCATTTACAAAGTGAGGCAACACTCCATTCACTTCGCACAGTGAATTGAAGTGTTGGAACAGACTGCTTCTCTTTCAGAGAAACGCATGTGAGTTTTTTATGAATGCTTGAAAGTAGTTTAATGCACTTTCAAAGGAAAGTGATTTTCTCTGAAAGGACAGCATTTAGAAAGTGAAGCAACACTCCATTCACTTTGTACAGTGAATTGAAGTGTTGGAACAGACTGCTTCTCTATCAGAGAAATGCATGTGAGTTTCTGTTGAATGCTTGTAAGTAGCTTAAGGCTCTTTCAAAGGAAAGTGATTTTCTCTGAAAGGACAGCATTTAGAAAGTAAAGCAACACTCCATTCCCTTCGCACAATAAATTGAAGTGTTGGAACAGACTGCTTCTCTTTCATAGAAACGCATTAGTGTTTCTTGTGAATGCTTGCAAGTAGCTTAAGGCACATTCAAAGGAAAGTGATTTTCTCTGAAAGGACAGCATTTAGAAAGTGAAGCAACACTCCATTCACTTCGCACAGAGAATTGAAGTGTTGGAACAGATTACTTCTCTTTCAGAGAAATGCATGTGAGTTTCTGTTGAATGCTTGTAAGTAGCTTAAGGCACATTCAAAGGAAAGGGATTTTCTCTGAAAGGACAGCATTTAGAAAGTGAAGCAACACTCCATTCACTTCGCTCAGTGAATTGAAGTGTTGGAACAGACTGCTTCTCTTTCAGAGAAACGCATGTGATATTTTTGTGAATGCTTGAAAGTAGTTTAATGCACTTTCAATGGAAAGTGATTTTCTCTGAAAGGACAGCATTTTGAAAGTGAGGCAACACTCCATTCACTTCGCACAGTGAATTGAAGTGTTGGAACAGACTGCTTCTCTTTCAGAGAAACGCATGTGAGTTTCTTCCTGATGCTTGCAAGTAGCTTAAGGCACTTTCAAAGGAAAGTGATTTTCTCTGACAGGACAGCATTTAGAAAGTGAAGCAACACTCCATTCACTTCGCACTGTGAATTGAAGTGTTGGAACAGACTGTTTCTCTTTCAGAGAAACGCATGTGAGTTTCTGGTGAATGCTTGTAAGTAGCTTAAGGCACTTTCAAAGGAAAGTGATTTTCTCTGAAAGGACAGCATTTAGAAAGTGAAGCAACACTCCATTCACTTCGAACAGTTAATTGAAGTGTTGGAACAGACTGCTTCTCTTTCAGAGAAATGCATGTGAGTTTCTGTTGAATGCTTGTAAGTAGCTTAAGGCACTTTTAAAGGAAAGTGATTTTCTCTGAAAGGACAGCATTTAGAAAGTGAGGCAACACTCCATTCACTTCACACAGTGAATTGAAGTGTTGGAACAGACTGCTTCTCTTTCAGAGAAACGCATGTGAGTTTCTGGTGAATGCTTTAAGTAGCTTAAGGCACTTTCAAAGGAAAGTGATTTTCTCTGAAAGGACAGCATTTAGAAAGTGAAGCAACACTCCATTCACTTCGCACAGTGAATTGAAGTATTGGAACAGACTGCTTCTCTTTCAGAGAAATGCATGTGAGTTTCTGGTGAATGCTTGTAAGTAGCTTAAGGCACTTTCAAAGGAAAGTGATTTTCTCTGTAAGGACAGCATATAGAAAGTGAAGCAACACTCCATTCACTTCGCACAGTGAATTGAAGTGTTGGAACAGACTGCTTCTCTCTCAGAGAAACGCATGTGAGTTTCTTGTGAATGCTTGCAAGTTGCTTAAGGCACTTTCAAAGGAAAGTGACTTTCTCTGAAAGGACAGCATTTAGAAACTGAAGCAACACTCCACTCACTTCGCACAGTGAATTGAAGTGTTGGAACACACTGCTTCTCTTTAAGAGAAACGCATGTGAGTTTTTTGTGAATGCTTGAAAGTAGTTTAAGGCACTTTCAAAGGAAAGTGATTTTCTCTGAAAGGACAGCATTTAGAAAGTGAAGCAACACTCCATTCACTTTGTACAGTGAATTGAAGTGTTGGAACAGACTGCTTCTCTATCAGAGAAATGCATGTGAGTTTCTGGTGAATGCTTGTAAGTAGCTTAAGGCACTTTCAAAGGAAAGTGATTTTCTCTGAAAGGACAGCATTTAGAACGTGAGGCAACACTCTATTCACTTCACACAGTGAATTGAAGTGTTGGAACAGACTGCTTCTCTTTCAGAGAAATGCATGTGAGTTTCTTCCTAATGCTTGCAAGTAGCTTAAGGCACTATCAAAGGAAAGTGATTTTCTCTGAAAGGACAGCATTTAGAAAGTGAAGCAACACTCCATTCACTTCGCACAGTGAATTGAAGTGTTGGAACAGACTGCTTCTCTTTCAGAGAAACGCATGTGAGTTTCTGGTGAATGCTTGTAAGTAGCTTAAGGCACTTTCAAAGGAAAGTGATTTTCTCTGAAAGGACAGCATATAGAAAGTGAAGCAACACTCCATTCACTTCGCACAGTGAATTGAAGTGTTGGAACAGACTGCTTCTCTTTCAGAGAAACGCATGTGAGTTTTTTATTAATGCTTGAAAGAAGTTTAAGTCACTTTCAAAGGAAAGTGATTTTCTCTGAAAGGACAGCATTTAGAAAGTGAGGCAACACTCTATTCACTTCGCACAGTGAATTGAAGTGTTGGAACAGACTGCTTCTCTTTCAGAGAAACACATGTGAGTTTCTTCCTAATGCTTGCAAGTAGCTTAAGGCACTTTCAAAGGAAAGTGATTTTCTCTGAAAGGAAAGCATTTAGAAAGTGAAGCAACACTCCATTCACTTCGCACAGAGAATTGAAGTGTTGGAACAGACTGCTTCTCTTTCAGAGAAATGCATGTGAGTTTCCGTTGAATGCTTGTAAGTAGCTTAAGGCACTTTCAAAGGAAAGTGATTTTCTCTGAAAGGACAGCATTTAGAAAGTGAGGCAACACTCCATTCACTTCACACAGTGAATTGAAGTGTTGGAACAGACTGCTTCTCTTTCAGAGAAACGCATGTGAGTTTCTGGTGAATGCTTTAAGTAGCTTAAGGCACTTTCAAAGGAAAGTGATTTTCTCTGAAAGGACAGCATTTAGAAAGTGAAGCAACACTCCATTCACTTCGCACAGTGAATTGAAGTATTGGAACAGACTGCTTCTCTTTCAGAGAAATGCATGTGAGTTTCTGGTGAATGCTTGTAAGTAGCTTAAGGCACTTTCAAAGGAAAGTGATTTTCTCTGAAAGGACAGCATTTAGAACGTGAGGCAACACTCTATTCACTTCACACAGTGAATTGAAGTGTTGGAACAGACTGCTTCTCTTTCAGAGAAATGCATGTGAGTTTCTTCCTAATGCTTGCAAGTAGCTTAAGGCACTATCAAAGGAAAGTGATTTTCTCTGAAAGGACAGCATTTAGAAAGTGAAGCAACACTCCATTCACTTCGCACAGTGAATTGAAGTGTTGGAACAGACTGCTTCTCTTTCAGAGAAACGCATGTGAGTTTCTTGTGAATGCTTGCAAGTTGCTTAAGGCACTTTCAAAGGAAATTGATTTTCTCTGAAAGGACATCATTTAGAAACTGAAGCAACACTCCATTCACTTCGCACAGTGAATTGAAGTGTTGGAACACACTGCTTCTCTTTAAGAGAAATGCATGTGAGTTTTTTGTGAATGCTTGAAAGTAGTTTAAGGCACTTTCAAAGGAAAGTGATTTTCTCTGAAAGGACAGCATTTAGAAAGTGAAGCAACACTCCATTCACTTCGCACAGTGAATTGAAGTGTTGGAACAGACTGCATCTCTTTCAGAGAAACGCATGTGAGTTTCTGGTGAATGCTTGTAAGTAGCTTAAGGCACTTTCAAAGGAAAGTGATTTTCTCTGAAAGGACAGCATTTAGAACGTGAGGCAACACTCTATTCACTTCACACAGTGAATTGAAGTGTTGGAACAGACTGCTTCTCTTTCAGAGAAATGCATGTGAGTTTCTTCCTAATGCTTGCAAGTAGCTTAAGGCACTATCAAAGGAACGTGATTTTCTCTGAAAGGACAGCATTTAGAAAGTCAAGCAACACTCCATTCACTTCGCACAGTGAATTGAAGTGTTGGAACAGACTGCTTCTCTTTCAGAGAAACGCATGTGAGTTTTTTATGAATGCTTGAAAGTAGTTTAATGCACTTTCAAAGGAAAGTGATTTTCTCTGAAAGGACAGCATTTAGAAAGTGAGGCAACACTCTATTCACTTCGCACAGTGAATTGAAGTGTTGGAACAGACTGCTTCTCTTTCAGAGAAACACATGTGAGTTTCTTCCTAACGCTTGCAAGTAGCTTAAGGCACTTTCAAAGGAAAGTGATTTTCTCTGAAAGGAAAGCATTTAGAAAGTGAAGCAACACTCCAATCACTTCGCACAGAGAATTGAAGTGTTGGAACAGACTGCTTCTCTTTCAGAGAAATGCATGTGAGTTTCTGTTGAATGCTTGTAAGTAGCTTAAGGCACTTTCAAAGGACAGTGATTTTCTCTGAAAGGACAGCATTTAGAAAGTGAGGCAACACTCCATTCACTTCACACAGTGAATTGAAGTGTTGGAACAGACTGCTTCTCTTTCAGAGAAATGCATGTGAGTTTCTGGTGAATGCTTTAAGTAGCTTAAGGCACTTTCAAAGGAAAGTGATTTTCTCTGAAAGGACAGCATTTAGAAAGTGAAGCAACACTCCATTCACTTCGCACAGTGAATTGAAGTATTGGAACAGACTGCTTCTCTTTCAGAGAAACGCATGTGAGTTTCTGGTGAATGCTTGCAAGTTGCTTAAGGCACTTTCAAAGGAAAGTGACTTTCTCTGAAAGGACAGCATTTAGAAAGTGAAGCAACACTCCATTCACTTCGCACAGTGAATTGAAGTGTTGGAACAGACTGCTTCTCTTTCAGAGAAACGCATGTGAGTTTCTGGTGAATGCTTGTAAGTAGCTTAAGGCACTTTCAAAGGAAAGTGATTTTCTCTGAAAGGACAGCATTTAGAAAGTGAAGCAACACACCATTCACTTTGTACAGTGAATTGAAGTGTTGGAACAGACTGCTTCTCTATCAGAGAAATGCATGTGAGTTTCTGGGGAATGCTTGTAAGTAGCTTAAGGCACTTTCAAAGGAAAGTGATTTTCTCTGAAAGGACAGCATTTAGAACGTGAGGCAACACTCTATTCACTTCACACAGTGAATTGAAGTGTTGGAACAGACTGCTTCTCTTTCAGAGAAATGCATGTGAGTTTCTTCCTAATGCTTGCAAGTAGCTTAAGGCACTATCAAAGGAAAGTGATTTTCTCTGAAAGGACAGCATTTAGAAAGTGAAGCAACACTCCATTCACTTCGCGCAGTGAATTGAAGTGTTGGAACAGACTGCTTCTCTTTCAGAGAAACGCATGTGAGTTTTTTATTAATGCTTGAAAGTAGTTTAATGCACTTTCAAAGGAAAGTGATTTTCTCTGAAAGGACAGCATTTAGAAAGTGAAGCAACACTCCATTCACTTCGCAGAGTGAATTGAAGTATTGGAACAGACTGCTTCTCTTTCAGAGAAACACATGTGAGTTTCTGGTGAATGCTTGTAAGTAGCTTAAGGCACTTTCAAAGGAAAGTGATTTTCTCTGAAAGGACAGCATTTAGAAAGTGAAGCAACACTCCATTCACTTCGCACAGTGAATTGAAGTGTTGGAACAGACTGCTTCTCTTTCAGAGAAACGCATGTGAGTTTCTGGTGAATGCTTTAAGTAGCTTAAGGCACTTTCAAAGGAAAGTGATTTTCTCTGAAAGGACAGCATTTAGAAAGTGAAGCAACACTCCATTCACTTCGCACAGTGAATTGAAGTGTTGGAACAGACTGCTTCTCTTTCAGAGAAACGCATGTGAGTTTCTGGTGAATGCTTGTAAGTAGCTTAAGGCACTTTCAAGGGAAAGTGATTTTCTCTGAAAGGACAGCATTTAGAAAGTGAAGCAACACTCCATTCCCTTCGTGCAGTGAATTGAAGTGTTGGAACAGAGTGCTTCTCATTCATAGAAACGCATTAGTGTTTCTTGTGAATGCTTGCAAGTTGCTTAAGGCACTTTCAAAGGAAAGTGATTTTCTCTGAAAGGACAGCATTTAGAAAGTGAAGCAACACTCCATTCACTTTGTACAGTGAATTGAAGTGTTGGAACAGACTGCTTCTCTTTCAGAGAAATGCATGTGAGTTTCTGTTGAATGCTTGTAAGTAGCTTAAGGCACATTCAAAGGAAAGGGATTTTCTCTGAACGGACAGCATTTAGAAAGTGAAGCAACACTCCATTCACTTCGCACAGTGAATTGAAGTGTTGGAACAGACTGCTTCTCTTTCAGAGAAACGCATGTGAGTTTTTTGTGAATGCTTGAAAGTAGTTTAAGGCACTTTCAATGGAAAGTGATTTTCTCTGAAAGGACAGCATTTAGAAAGTGAGGCAACACTCCATTCACTTTGCACAGTGAATTGAAGTGTTGGAACAGACTGCTTCTCTTTCAGAGAAATGCATGTGAGTTTCTGTTGAATGCTTGTAAGTAGCTTAAGGCACTTTCAAAGGAAAGTGATTTTCTCTGAAAGGACAGCATTTAGAAAGTGAAGCAACACTCCATTCACTTCGCAGAGTGAATTGAAGAATTGGAACAGACTGCTTCTCTTTCAGAGAAACGCATGTGAGTTTCTGGTGAATGCTTGTAAGTAGCTTTAGGCACTTTCAAAGGAAAGTGATTTTCTCTGAAAGGACAGCATTTAGAAAGTGAAGCAACACTCCATTCACTTCGCACAGTGAATTGAAGTGTTGGAACAGACTGCTTCTCTTTAAGAGAAACGCATGTGAGTTTTTTGTGAATGCTTGAAAGTAGTTTAAGGCACTTTCAAAGGAAAGTGATTTTCTCTGAAAGGACAGCATTTAAAAAGTGAAGCAACACTCCATTCACTTCGCACGGTGAATTGAAGTGTTGGAACAGACTGCTTCTCTTTCAGAGAAACGCATGTGAGTTTCTGGTGAATGCTTGTAAGTAGCTTAAGGCACTTTCAAAGGAAAGTGATTTTCTCTGAAAGGACAGCATTTAGAAAGTGAGGCAACCCTCTATTCACTTCACACAGTGAATTGAAGTGTTGGAACAGAATGCTTCTCTTTCATAGAATCGCATTAGTGTTTCTTGTGAATGCTTGCAAGTTGCTTAAGGCACTTTCAAAGGAAAGTGATTTTCTCTGAAAGGACATAATTTAGAAAGTGAAGCAACACTCCATTCACTTTGCACAGTGAATTGAAGTGTTCGAACAGACTGCTTCTCTTTCAGAGAAATGCATGTGAGTTTCTGTTGAATGCTTGTAAGTAGCTTAAGGCACTTTCAAAGGAAAGTGATTTTCTCTGAAAGGACAGCATTTAGAAAGTGAAGCAACACTCCATTCACTTCGCACATTGAATTGAAGTGTTGGAACAGACTGCTTCTCTTTCAGAGAAACGCATGTGAGTTTCTGGTGAATGCTTGTAAGTAGCTTTAGGCACTTTCAAAGGAAAGTGATTTTCTCTGAAAGGACAGCATTTAGAAAGTGAAGCAACACTCCATTCACTTCGCACAGTGAATTGAAGTGTTGGAACAGACTGCTTCTCTTTCAGAGAAACGCATGTGAGTTTCTTTTGAATGTTTGCAAGTTGCTTAAGGCACTTTCAAAGGAAAGTGATTTTCTCTGAAAGGACAGCATTTAGAAACTGAAGCAACACTCCATTCACTTCGCACAGTGAATTGAAGTGTTGGAACAGACTGCTTCTCTTTAAGAGAAACGCATGTGAGTTTTTTGTGAATGATTGAAAGTAGTTTAAGGCACTTTCAAAGGAAAGTGATTTTCTCTGAAAGGACAGCATTTAAAAAGTGAAGCAACACTCCATTCACTTCGCACGGTGAATTGAAGTGTTGGAACAGACTGCTTCTCTTTCAGAGAAACGCATGTGAGTTTCTGGTGAATGCTTGTAAGTAGCTTAAGGCACTTTCAAAGGAAAGTGATTTTCTCTGAAAGGACAGCATTTAGAAAGTGAGGCAACCCTCTATTCACTTCACACAGTGAATTGAAGTGTTGGAACAGACTGCTTCTCTTTCAGAGAAACACATGTGAGTTTCTGGTGAATGCTTTTAAGTAGCTTAAGGCACTTTCAAAGGAAAGTGATTTTCTCTGAAAGGACATAATTTAGAAAGTGAAGCAACACTCCATTCACTTTGCACAGTGAATTGAAGTGTTCGAACAGACTGCTTCTCTTTCAGAGAAATGCATGTGAGTTTCTGTTGAATGCTTGTAAGTAGCTTAAGGCACTTTCAAAGGAAAGTGATTTTCTCTGAAAGGACAGCATTTAGAAAGTGAAGCAACACTCCATTCACTTCGCACATTGAATTGAAGTGTTGGAACAGACTGCTTCTCTTTCAGAGAAACGCATGTGAGTTTCTGGTGAATGCTTGTAAGTAGCTTAAGGCACTTTCAAAGGAAAGTGATTTTCTCTGAAAGGACAGCATTTAGAAAGTGAGGCAACACTCCATTCACCTCACACAGTGAATTGAAGTGTTGGAACAGACTGCTTCTCTTTCAGAGAAACGCATGTGAGTTTCTTCCTAATGCTTGCAAGTAGCTTAAGGCACTTTCAAAGGAAAGTGATTTTCTCTGAAAGGACAGCATTTAGAAAGTGAAGCAACACTCCATTCACTTCGCACAGTGAATTGAAGTGTTGGAACAGTCTGCTTCTCTTTCAGAGAAACGCATGTGAGTTTCTTCCTAATGCTTGCAAGTAGCTTAAGGCACATTCAAAGGAAAGTGATTTTCTCTGAAAGGACAGCATTTAGAAAGTGCAGCAACACTCCATTCACTTCGCACATTGAATTGAAGTGTTGGAACAGACTGCTTCTGTTTCAGAGAAACGCATGTGAGTTTCTGGTGAATGCTTGTAAGTAGCTTAAGGAACTTTCAAAGGAAAGTGATTTTCTCTGAAAGGACAGCATTTAGAAAGTGAAGCAACACTCCATTCACTTCGCACAGTGAATTGAAGTGTTGGAACAGACTGCTTCTCTTTCAGAGAAATGCATGTGAGTTTCTGTTGAATGCTTGTAAGTAGCTTAAGGCACTTTCAAAGGAAAGTGATTTTCTCTGAAAGGACAGCATTTAGAAAGTGAAGCAACACTCCATTCACTTCGCAGAGTGAATTGAAGTGTTGGAACAGAGTGCTTCTCTTTCATAGAAACGCATCAGTGTTTCTTGTGAATGCTTGCAAGTTGCTTAAGGCACTTTCAAAGGAAAGTGATTTTCTCTGAAAGGACAGCATTTAGAAAGTGAAGCAACACTCCATTCACTTTGTACAGTGAATTGAAGTGTTGGAGCAGACTGCTTCTCTTTCAGAGAAACGCATGTGAGTTTCTTCCTAATGCTTGCAAGTAGCTTAAGGCACTATCAAAGGAAAGTGATTTTCTCTGAAAGGACAGCATTTAGAAAGTGAAGCAACACTCCATTCACTTCGCAGAGTGAATTGAAGTATTGGAACAGACTGCTTCTCTTTCAGAGAAATGCATGAGAGTTTTTTGTGAATGCTTGAAAGTAGTTTAAGGCACTTTCAAAGGAAAGTGATTTTCTCTGAAAGGACAGCATTTAGAAACTGAAGCAACACTCCATTCACTTCGCACAGTGAATTGAAGTGTTGGAACAGACTGCTTCTCTTTCAGAGAAACGCATGTGAGTTTCTTGTGAATGCTTGTAAGTAGCTTAAGGCACTTTCAAAGGAAAGTGATTTTCTCTGAAAGGACAGCATTTAGAACGTGAGGCAACACTCTATTCACTTCACACAGTGAATTGAAGTGTTGGAACAGACTGCTTCTCTTTCAGAGAAACGCATGTGAGTTTCTTCCTAATGCTTGCAAGTAGCTTAAGGCACTATCAAAGGAAAGTGATTTTCTCTGAAAGGACAGCATTTAGAAAGTGAAGCAAAACTCCATTCACTTCGCACAGTGAATTGAAGTGTTGGAACAGACTGCTTCTCTTTCAGAGAAACGCATGTGAGTTTTTTATGAATGCTTGAAAGAAGTTTAAGGCACTTTCAAAGGAAAGTGATTTTCTCTGAAAGGACAGCATTTAGAAAGTGAGGCAACACTCCATTCACTTCGCACAGTGAATTGCAGTGTTGGAACAGATTACTTCTCTTTCAGAGAAATGCATGTGAGTTTCTGTTGAATGCTTGTAAGTAGCTTAAGGCACATTCAAAGGAAAGGGATTTTCTCTGAAAGGACAGCATTTAGAAAGTGAAGCAACACTCCATTCACTTCGCACAGTTAATTGAAGTATTGGAACAGACTGCTTCTCTTTAAGAGAAACGCATGTGAGTTTTTTGTGAATGCTTGAAAGTAGTTTAAGGCACTTTCAAAGGAAAGTGATTTTCTCTGAAAGGACAGCATTTAAAAAGTGAAGCAACACTCCATTCACTTCGCACGGTGAATTGAAGTGTTGGAACAGACTGCTTCTCTTTCAGAGAAACGCATGTGAGTTTCTGGTGAATGCTTGTAAGTAGCTTAAGGCACTTTCAAAGGAAAGTGATTTTCTCTGAAAGGACAGCATTTAGAAAGTGAGGCAACACTCTATTCACTTCACACAGTGAATTGAAGTATTGGAACAGACTGCTTCTCTTTCAGAGAAACGCATGTGAGTTTCTGGTGAATGCTTGTAAGTAGCTTAAGGCACTTTCAAAGGAAAGTGATTTTCTCTGAAAGGACAGCATTTAGAAAGTGAAGCAACACTCCATTCCCTTCGTGCAGTGAATTGAAGTGTTGGAACAGAATGCTTCTCTTTCATAGAAACGCATTAGTGTTTCTTGTGAATGCTTGCAAGTTGCTTAAGGCACTTTCAAAGGAAAGTGATTTTCTCTGAAAGGACATAATTTAGAAAGTGAGGCAACACTCCATTCACTTCGCACAGTGAATTGAAGTGTTCGAACAGACTGCTTCTCTTTCAGAGAAATGCATGTGAGTTTCTGTTGAATGCTTGTAAGTAGCTTAAGGCACTTTCAAAGGAAAGTGATTTTCTCTGAAAGGACAGCATTTAGAAAGTGAAGCAACACTACATTCACTTCACACATTGAATTGAAGTGTTGGAACAGACTGCTTCTCTTTCAGAGAAATGCATGTGAGTTTCTGGTGAATGCTTGTAAGTAGCTTAAGGTACTTTCAAAGGAAAGTGATTTTCTCTGAAAGGACAGCATTTAGAAAGTGAGGCAACACTCCATTCACCTCACACAATGAATTGAAGTGTTGGAACAGACTGCTTCTCTTTCAGAGAAACGCATATGAGTTTCTTCCTAATGCTTGCAAGTAGCTTAAGGCACTTTCAAAGGAAAGTGATTTTCTCTGAAAGGACAGCATTTAGAAAGTGAAGCAACACTCCATTCACTTCGCACAGTGAATTGAAGTGTTGGAACAGTCTGCTTCTCTTTCAGAGAAACGCATGTGAGTTTCTTCCTAATGCTTGCAAGTAGCTTAAGGCACTTTCAAAGGAAAGTGATTTTCTCTGAAAGGACAGCATTTAGAAAGTTTAGCAACACTCCATTCACTTCGCACAGTGAATTGAAGGGTTGGAACAGACTGCTTCTGTTTCAGAGAAACGCATGTGAGTTTCTGGTGAATGCTTGTAAGTAGCTTAAGGCACTTTCAAAGGAAAGTGATTTTCTCTGAAAGGACAGCATTTAGAAAGTGAAGCAACACTCCATTCACTTCGCACAGTGAATTGAAGTGTTGGAACAGACTGCTTCTCTTTCACAGAAATGCATGTGAGTTTCTGTTGAATGCTTGTAAGTAGCTTAAGGCACTTTCAAAAGAAAGTGATTTTCTCTGAAAGGACAGCATTTGGAAAGTGAAGCAACACTCCATTCACTTCGCAGAGTGAATTGAAGTATTGGAACAGACTGCTTCTCTTTCAGAGAAACGCATGTGAGTTTCTGGTGAATGCTTGTAAGTAGCTTAAGGCACTTTCAAAGGAAAGTGATTTTCTCTGAAATGACAGCATTTAGAAAGTGAAGCAACACTCCATTCACTTCGCACAGTGAATTGAAGTGTTGGAACAGACTGCTTCTCTTTCAGAGAAACGCATGTGAGTTTCTTGTGAATTCTTGCAAGTTGCTTAAGGCACTTTCAAAGGAAAGTGATTTTCTCTGAAAGGACAGCATTTAGAAACTGAAGCAACACTCCATTCACTTCGCACAGTGAATTGAAGTGTTGGAACAGAATGCTTCTCTTTAAGAGAAACGCATGTGAGTTTTTTGTGAATGCTTGAAAGTAGTTTAAGGCACTTTCAAAGGAAAGTGATTTTCTCTGAAAGGACAGAATTTAGAAAGTGATGCAACACTCCATTCACTTCGCACAGTGAATTGAAGTGTTGGAACAGACTGCTTCTCTTTCAGAGAAATGCATGTGAGTTTCTGTTGAATGCTTGTAAGTAGCTTAAGGCACTTTCAAAGGAAAGTGATTTTCTCTGAAAGGACAGCATTTAGAAAGTGAAGCAACACTCCATTCACTTCGCAGAGTGAATTGAAGTATTGGAACAGACTGCTTCTCTTTCAGAGAAACGCATGTGAGTTTCTGGTGAATGCTTGTAAGTAGCTTAAGGCACTTTCAAAGGAAAGTGATTTTCTCTGAAAGGACAGCATTTAGAAAGTGAAGCAACACTCCATTCACTTCACACAGTGAATTGAAGTGTTGGAACAGACTGCTTCTCTTTCAGAGAAACGCATGTGAGTTTCTTTTGAATGCTTGCAAGTTGCTTAAGGCACTTTCAAAGGAAAGTGATTTTCTCTGAAAGGACAGCATTTAGAAACTGAAGCAACACTCCATTCCCTTCGCACAGTGAATTGAAGTGTTGGAACAGACTGCTTCTCTTTAAGAGAAACGCATGTGAGTTTTTCGTGAATGCTTGAAAGTAGTTTAAGGCACTTTCAAAGGAAAGTGATTTTCTCTGAAAGGACAGCATTTAAAAAGTGAAGCAACACTCCATTCACTTCGCACGGTGAATTGAAGTGTTGGAACAGACTGCTTCTCTTTCAGAGAAACGCATGTGAGTTTCTGGTGAATGCTTGTAAGTAGCTTAAGGCACTTTCAAAGGAAAGTGATTTTCTCTGAAAGGACAGCATTTAGAAAGTGAGGCAACACTCTATTCACTTCACACAGTGAATTGAAGTGTTGGAACAGACTGCTTCTCTTTCAGAGAAACGCATGTGAGTTTCTGGTGAATGCTTGTAAGTAGCTTAAGGCACTTTCAAAGGAAAGTGATTTTCTCTGAAAGGACAGCATTTAGAAAGTGAAGCAACACTCCATTCCCTTCGTGCAGTGAATTGAAGTGTTGGAACAGAATGCTTCTCTTTCATAGAAACGCATTAGTGTTTCTTGTGAATGCTTGCAAGTTGCTTAAGGCACTTTCAAAGGAAAGTGATTTTCTCTGAAAGGACATAATTTAGAAAGAGAGGCAACACTCCATTCCCTTCATGCTGTGAATTGAAGTGTTGGAACAGAGTGCTTCTCTTTCATAGAAACGCATCAGTGTTTCTTGTGAATGCTTGCAAGTTGCTTAAGGCACTTTCAAAGGAAAGTGATTTTCTCTGAAAGGACAGCATTTAGAAAGTGAAGCAACACTCCATTCACTTTGTACAGTGAATTGAAGTGTTGGAACAGACTGCTTCTCTTTCAGAGAAACGCATGTGAGTTTCTTCCTAATGCTTGTAAGTAGCTTAAGGCACTTTCAAAGGAAAGTGATTTTCTCTGAAAGGACAGCATTTAGAAAGTGAAGCAACACTCCATTCACTTCATGCAGTGAATTGAAGTGTTGGAACAGAGTGCTTCTCTTTCATAGAAACGCATTAGTGTTTCTTGTGAATGCTTGCAAGTTGCTTAAGGCACTTTCAAAGGAAAGTGATTTTCTCTGAAAGGACAGCATTTAGAAAGTGAAGCAACACTCCATTCACTTTGTACAGTGAATTGAAGTGTTGGAACAGACTGCTTCTCTTTCAGAGAAACGCATGTGAGTTTCTTCCTAATGCTTGCAAGTAGCTTAACACACTTTCAAAGGAAAGTGATTTTCTCTGAAAGGACAGCATTTAGAAAGTGAAGCAACACTCCATTCACTTCGCACAGTGAATTGAAGTGTTGGAACCGACTGCTTCTCTTTCAGAGAAACGCATGTGAGTTTCTTCCTAATGCTTGCAAGTAGCTTAAGGCTCTTTCAAAGGAAAGTGATTTTCTCTGAAAGGACAGCATTTAGAAACTGAAGCAACACTCCATTCACTTCGCACAGTGAATTGAAGTGTTGGAACAGAATGCTTCTCTTTTAGAGAAACGCATGTGAGTTTTTTGTGAATGCTTGAAAGTAGTTTAAGGCACTTTCAAAGGAAAGTGATTTTCTCTGAAAGGACAGAATTTAGAAAGTGATGCAACACTCCATTCACTTCGCACAGTGAATTGAAGTGTTGGAACAGACTGCTTCTCTTTCAGAGAAATGCATGTGAGTTTCTGTTGAATGCTTGTAAGTAGCTTAAGGCACTTTCAAAGGAAAGTGATTTTCTCTGAAAGGACAGCATTTAGAAAGTGAAGCAACACTCCATTCACTTCGCAGAGTGAATTGAAGTATTGGAACAGACTGCTTCTCTTTCAGAGAAACGCATGTGAGTTTCTGGTGAATGCTTGTAAGTAGCTTAAGGCACTTTCAAAGGAAAGTGATTTTCTCTGAAAGGACAGCATTTAGAAAGTGAAGCAACACTCCATTCACTTCACACAGTGAATTGAAGTGTTGGAACAGACTGCTTCTCTTTCAGAGAAACGCATGTGAGTTTCTTTTGAATGCTTGCAAGTTGCTTAAGGCACTTTCAAAGGAAAGTGATTTTCTCTGAAAGGACAGCATTTAGAAACTGAAGCAACACTCCATTCCCTTCGCACAGTGAATTGAAGTGTTGGAACAGACTGCTTCTCTTTAAGAGAAACGCATGTGAGTTTTTCGTGAATGCTTGAAAGTAGTTTAAGGCACTTTCAAAGGAAAGTGATTTTCTCTGAAAGGACAGCATTTAAAAAGTGAAGCAACACTCCATTCACTTCGCACGGTGAATTGAAGTGTTGGAACAGACTGCTTCTCTTTCAGAGAAACGCATGTGAGTTTCTGGTGAATGCTTGTAAATAGCTTAAGGCACTTTCAAAGGAAAGTGATTTTCTCTGAAAGGACAGCATTTAGAAAGTGAGGCAACACTCTATTCACTTCACACAGTGAATTGAAGTGTTGGAACAGACTGCTTCTCTTTCAGAGAAACGCATGTGAGTTTCTGGTGAATGCTTGTAAGTAGCTTAAGGCACTTTCAAAGGAAAGTGATTTTCTCTGAAAGGACAGCATTTAGAAAGTGAAGCAACACTCCATTCCCTTCGTGCAGTGAATTGAAGTGTTGGAACAGAATGCTTCTCTTTCATAGAAACGCATTAGTGTTTCTTGTGAATGCTTGCAAGTTGCTTAAGGCACTTTCAAAGGAAAGTGATTTTCTCTGAAAGGACAGCATTTAGAAACTGAAGCAACACTCCATTCACTTCGCACAGTGAATTGAAGTGTTGGAACAGAATGCTTCTCTTTAAGAGAAACGCATGTGAGTTTTTTGTGAATGCTTGAAAGTAGTTTAAGGCACTTTCAAAGGAAAGTGATTTTCTCTGAAAGGACAGAATTTAGAAAGTGATGCAACACTCCATTCACTTCGCACAGTGAATTGAAGTGTTGGAACAGACTGCTTCTCTTTCAGAGAAACGCATGTGAGTTTCTTCCTAATGCTTGTAAGTAGCTTAAGGCACTTTCAAAGGAAAGTGATTTTCTCTGAAAGGACAGCATTTAGAAAGTGAAGCAACACTCCATTCACTTCATGCAGTGAATTGAAGTGTTGGAACAGAGTGCTTCTCTTTCATAGAAACGCATTAGTGTTTCTTGTGAATGCTTGCAAGTTGCTTAAGGCACTTTCAAAGGAAAGTGATTTTCTCTGAAAGGACAGCATTTAGAAAGTGAAGCAACACTCCATTCACTTTGTACAGTGAATTGAAGTGTTGGAACAGACTGCTTCTCTTTCAGAGAAACGCATGTGAGTTTCTTCCTAATGCTTGCAAGTAGCTTAACACACTTTCAAAGGAAAGTGATTTTCTCTGAAAGGACAGCATTTAGAAAGTGAAGCAACACTCCATTCACTTCGCACAGTGAATTGAAGTGTTGGAACCGACTGCTTCTCTTTCAGAGAAACGCATGTGAGTTTCTTCCTAATGCTTGCAAGTAGCTTAAGGCTCTTTCAAAGGAAAGTGATTTTCTCTGAAAGGACATAATTTAGAAAGTGAAGCAACACTCCATTCACTTCGCACAGTGAATTGAAGTGTTGGAACAGACTGCTTCTCTTTCAGAGTAATGCATGTGAGTTTCTGTTGAATGCTTGTAAGTAGCTTAAGGCACTTTCAAAGGAAAGTGATTTTCTCTGAAAGGAAAGCATTTAGAAAGTGAAGCAACACTCCATTCACTTCGCACATTGAATTGAAGTGTTGGAACAGACTGCTTCTCTTTCAGAGAAATGCATGTGAGGTTCTGGTGAATGCTTGTAAGTAGCTTAAGGCACTTTCAAAGGAAAGTGATTTTCTCTGAAAGGACAGAATTTAGAAAGTGATGCAACACTCCATTCACTTCGCACAGTGAATTGAAGTGTTGGAACAGACTGCTTCTCTTTCAGAGAAACGCATGTGAGTTTCTTGTGAATGCTTGTAAGTAGCTTAAGGCACTTTCAAAGGAAAGTGATTTTCTCTGAAAGGACAGCATTTAGAACGTGAGGCAACACTCTATTCACTTCACACAGTGAATTGAAGTGTTGGAACAGACTGCTTCTCTTTCAGAGAAACGCATGTGAGTTTCTTCCTAATGCTTGCAAGTAGCTTAAGGCACTATCAAAGGAAAGTGATTTTCTCTGAAAGGACAGCATTTAGAAAGTGAAGCAACACTCCATTCACTTCGCACAGTGAATTGAAGTGTTGGAACAGACTGCTTCTCTTTCAGAGAAACGCATGTGAGTTTTTTATGAATGCTTGAAAGAAGTTGAAGGCACTTTCAAAGGAAAGTGATTTTCTCTGAAAGGACAGCATTTAGAAAGTGAGGCAACACTCCATTCACTTCGCACAGTGAATTGCAGTGTTGGAACAGATTACTTCTCTTTCAGAGAAATGCATGTGAGTTTCTGTTGAATGCTTGTAAGTAGCTTAAGGCACATTCAAAGGAAAGGGATTTTCTCTGAAAGGACAGCATTTAGAAAGTGAAGCAACACTCCATTCACTTTGCACAGTTAATTGAAGTATTGGAACAGACTGCTTCTCTTTAAGAGAAACGCATGTGAGTTTTTTGTGAATGCTTGAAAGTAGTTTAAGGCACTTTCAAAGGAAAGTGATTTTCTCTGAAAGGACAGCATTTAAAAAGTGAAGCAACACTCCATTCACTTCGCACGGTGAATTGAAGTGTTGGAACAGACTGCTTCTCTTTCAGAGAAATGCTTGTGAGTTTCTTCCTAATGCTTGCAAGTAGCTTAAGGCACTTTCAAAGGAAAGTGATTTTCTCTGAAAGGACAGCATTTAGAAAGTGAGGCAACACTCTATTCACTTCACACAGTGAATTGAAGTGTTGGAACAGACTGCTTCTCTTTCAGAGAAACGCATGTGAGTTTCTGGTGAATGCTTGTAAGTAGCTTAAGGCACTTTCAAAGGAAAGTGATTTTCTCTGAAAGGACAGCATTTAGAAAGTGAAGCAACACTCCATTCCCTTCGTGCAGTGAATTGAAGTGTTGGAACAGAATGCTTCTCTTTCATAGAAACGCATTAGTGTTTCTTGTGAATGCTTGCAAGTTGCTTAAGGCACTTTCAAAGGAAAGTGATTTTCTCTGAAAGGACATAATTTAGAAAGTGAGGCAACACTCCATTCCCTTCATGCTGTGAATTGAAGTGTTGGAACAGAGTGCTTCTCTTTCATAGAAACGCATCAGTGTTTCTTGTGAATGCTTGCAAGTTGCTTAAGGCACTTTCAAAGGAAAGTGATTTTCTCTGAAAGGACAGCATTTAGAAAGTGAAGCAACACTCCATTCACTTTGTACAGTGAATTGAAGTGTTGGAACAGACTGCTTCTCTTTCAGAGAAACGCATGTGAGTTTCTTCCTAATGCTTGTAAGTAACTTAAGGCACTTTCAAAGGAAAGTGATTTTCTCTGAAAGGACAGCATTTAGAAAGTGAAGCAACACTCCATTCACTTCATGCAGTGAATTGAAGTGTTGGAACAGAGTGCTTCTCTTTCATAGAAACGCATTAGTGTTTCTTGTGAATGCTTGCAAGTTGCTTAAGGCACTTTCAAAGGAAAGTGATTTTCTCTGAAAGGACAGCATTTAGAAAGTGAAGCAACACTCCATTCACTTTGTACAGTGAATTGAAGTGTTGGAACAGACTGCTTCTCTTTCAGAGAAACGCATGTGAGTTTCTTCCTAATGCTTGCAAGTAGCTTAACACACTTTCAAAGGAAAGTGATTTTCTCTGAAAGGACAGCATTTAGAAAGTGAAGCAACACTCCATTCACTTCGCACAGTGAATTGAAGTGTTGGAACCGACTGCTTCTCTTTCAGAGAAACGCATGTGAGTTTCTTCCTAATGGTTGCAAGTAGCTTAAGGCTCTTTCAAAGGAAAGTGATTTTCTCTGAAAGGACATAATTTAGAAAGTGAAGCAACACTCCATTCACTTCGCACAGTGAATTGAAGTGTTGGAACAGACTGCTTCTCTTTCAGAGTAATGCATGTGAGTTTCTGTTGAATGCTTGTAAGTAGCTTAAGGCACTTTCAAAGGAAAGTGATTTTCTCTGAAAGGAAAGCATTTAGAAAGTGAAGCAACACTCCATTCACTTCGCACATTGAATTGAAGTGTTGGAACAGACTGCTTCTCTTTCAGAGAAATGCATGTGAGGTTCTGGTGAATGCTTGTAAGTAGCTTAAGGCACTTTCAAAGGAAAGTGATTTTCTCTGAAAGGACAGCATTTAGAAAGTGAGGCAACACTCCATTCACTTCACACAGTGAATTGAAGTGTTGGAACAGACTGCTTCTCTTTCAGAGAAACGCATGTGAGTTTCTGGTGAATGCTTTAAGTAGCTTAAGGCACTTTCAAAGGAAAGTGATTTTCTCTGAAAGGACAGCATTTAGAAAGTGAAGCAACACTCCATTCACTTCGCACAGTGAATTGAAATGTTGGAACAGAATGCTTCTCTTTAAGAGAAACGCATGTGAGTTTTTTGTGAATGCTTGAAAGTAGTTTAAGGCACTTTAAAAGGAAAGTGATTTTCTCTGAAAGGACAGAATTTAGAAAGTGATGCAACACTCCATTCACTTCGCACAGTGAATTGAAGTGTTGGAACAGACTGCTTCTCTTTCAGAGAAACGCATGTGAGTTTCTTCCTAATGCTTGTAAGTAGCTTAAGGCACTATCAAAGGAAAGTGATTTTCTCTGAAAGGACAGCATTTAGAAAGTGAAGCAACACTCCATTCCCTTCATGCTGTGAATTGAAGTGTTGGAACAGAGTGCTTCTCTTTCATAGAAACGCATCAGTGTTTCTTGTGAATGCTTGCAAGTTGCTTAAGGCACTTTCAAAGGAAAGTGATTTTCTCTGAAAGGACAGCATTTAGAAAGTGAAGCAACACTCCATTCACTTTGTACAGTGAATTGAAGTGTTGGATCAGACTGCTTCTCTTTCAGAGAAACGCATGTGAGTTTCTTCCTAATGCTTGCAAGTAGCTTAAGGCACTATCAAAGGAAAGTGATTTTCTCTGAAAGGACAGCATTTAGAAAGTGAAGCAACACTCCATTCACTTCGCAGAGTGAATTGAAGTATTGGAACAGACTGCTTCTCTTTCAGAGAAATGCATGAGAGTTTTTTGTGAATGCTTGAAAGTAGTTTAAGGCACTTTCAAAGGAAAGTGATTTTCTCTGAAAGGACAGCATTTAGAAACTGAAGCAACACTCCATTCACTTCGCACAGTGAATTGAAGTGTTGGAACAGACTGCTTCTCTTTCAGAGAAACGCATGTGAGTTTCTTGTGAATGCTTGTAAGTAGCTTAAGGCACTTTCAAAGGAAAGTGATTTTCTCTGAAAGGACAGCATTTAGAACGTGAGGCAACACTCTATTCACTTCACACAGTGAATTGAAGTGTTGGAACAGACTGCTTCTCTTTCAGAGAAACGCATGTGAGTTTCTTCCTAATGCTTGCAAGTAGCT
Organism: Myodes glareolus; assembly: GCF_982192425.1. Lineage (NCBI taxonomy): Eukaryota > Metazoa > Chordata > Mammalia > Rodentia > Cricetidae > Myodes > Myodes glareolus. The sequence goes on from NC_142046.1 coordinate 477,062, forward strand.
TAAGGCACTATCAAAGGAAAGTGATTTTCTCTGAAAGGACAGCATTTAGAAAGTGAAGCAACACTCCATTCACTTCGCACAGTGAATTGAAGTGTTGGAACAGACTGCTTCTCTTTCAGAGAAACGCATGTGAGTTTTTTATGAATGCTTGAAAGAAGTTTAAGGCACTTTCAAAGGAAAGTGATTTTCTCTGAAAGGACAGCATTTAGAAAGTGAGGCAACACTCCATTCACTTCGCACAGTGAATTGCAGTGTTGGAACAGATTACTTCTCTTTCAGAGAAATGCATGTGAGTTTCTGTTGAATGCTTGTAAGTAGCTTAAGGCACATTCAAAGGAAAGGGATTTTCTCTGAAAGGACAGCATTTAGAAAGTGAAGCAACACTCCATTCACTTTGCACAGTTAATTGAAGTATTGGAACAGACTGCTTCTCTTTAAGAGAAACGCATGTGAGTTTTTTGTGAATGCTTGAAAGTAGTTTAAGGCACTTTCAAAGGAAAGTGATTTTCTCTGAAAGGACAGCATTTAAAAAGTGAAGCAACACTCCATTCACTTCGCACGGTGAATTGAAGTGTTGGAACAGACTGCTTCTCTTTCAGAGAAATGCTTGTGAGTTTCTTCCTAATGCTTGCAAGTAGCTTAAGGCACTTTCAAAGGAAAGTGATTTTCTCTGAAAGGACAGCATTTAGAAAGTGAGGCAACACTCTATTCACTTCACACAGTGAATTGAAGTGTTGGAACAGACTGCTTCTCTTTCAGAGAAACGCATGTGAGTTTCTGGTGAATGCTTGTAAGTAGCTTAAGGCACTTTCAAAGGAAAGTGATTTTCTCTGAAAGGACAGCATTTAGAAAGTGAAGCAACACTCCATTCCCTTCGTGCAGTGAATTGAAGTGTTGGAACAGAATGCTTCTCTTTCATAGAAACGCATTAGTGTTTCTTGTGAATGCTTGCAAGTTGGTTAAGGCACTTTCAAAGGAAAGTGATTTTCTCTGAAAGGACATAATTTAGAAAGTGAGGCAACACTCCATTCCCTTCATGCTGTGAATTGAAGTGTTGGAACAGAGTGCTTCTCTTTCATAGAAACGCATCAGTGTTTCTTGTGAATGCTTGCAAGTTGCTTAAGGCACTTTCAAAGGAAAGTGATTTTCTCTGAAAGGACAGCATTTAGAAAGTGAAGCAACACTCCATTCACTTTGTACAGTGAATTGAAGTGTTGGAACAGACTGCTTCTCTTTCAGAGAAACGCATGTGAGTTTCTTCCTAATGCTTGCAAGTAGCTTAAGGCACTATCAAAGGAAAGTGATTTTCTCTGAAAGGACAGCATTTAGAAAGTGAAGCAACACTCCATTCACTTCGCAGAGTGAATTGAAGTATTGGAACAGACTGCTTCTCTTTCAGAGAAATGCATGAGAGTTTTTTGTGAATGCTTGAAAGTAGTTTAAGGCACTTTCAAAGGAAAGTGATTTTCTCTGAAAGGACAGCATTTAGAAACTGAAGCAACACTCCATTCACTTCGCACAGTGAATTGAAGTGTTGGAACAGACTGCTTCTCTTTCAGAGAAACGCATGTGAGTTTCTTGTGAATGCTTGTAAGTAGCTTAAGGCACTTTCAAAGGAAAGTGATTTTCTCTGAAAGGACAGCATTTAGAACGTGAGGCAACACTCTATTCACTTCACACAGTGAATTGAAGTGTTGGAACAGACTGCTTCTCTTTCAGAGAAACGCATGTGAGTTTCTTCCTAATGCTTGCAAGTAGCTTGAGGCACTATCAAAGGAAAGTGATTTTCTCTGAAAGGACAGCATTTAGAAAGTGAAGCAACACTCCATTCACTTCGCACAGTGAATTGAAGTGTTGGAACAGACTGCTTCTCTTTCAGAGAAACGCATGTGAGTTTTTTATGAATGCTTGAAAGAAGTTTAAGGCACTTTCAAAGGAAAGTGATTTTCTCTGAAAGGACAGCATTTAGAAAGTGAGGCAACACTCCATTCACTTCGCACAGTGAATTGCAGTGTTGGAACAGATTACTTCTCTTTCAGAGAAATGCATGTGAGTTTCTGTTGAATGCTTGTAAGTAGCTTAAGGCACATTCAAAGGAAAGGGATTTTCTCTGAAAGGACAGCATTTAGAAAGTGAAGCAACACTCCATTCACTTCGCACATTTAATTGAAGTATTGGAACAGACTGCTTCTCTTTAAGAGAAACGCATGTGAGTTTTTTGTGAATGCTTGAAAGTAGTTTAAGGCACTTTCAAAGGAAAGTGATTTTCTCTGAAAGGACAGCATTTAAAAAGTGAAGCAACACTCCATTCACTTCGCACGGTGAATTGAAGTGTTGGAACAGACTGCTTCTCTTTCAGAGAAACGCATGTGAGTTTCTTCCTAATGCTTGCAAGTAGCTTAAGGCACTTTCAAAGGAAAGTGATTTTCTCTGAAAGGACAGCATTTAGAAAGTGAGGCAACACTCTATTCACTTCACACAGTGAATTGAAGTGTTGGAACAGACTGCTTCTCTTTCAGAGAAACGAATGTGAGTTTCTGGTGAATGCTTGTAAGTAGCTTAAGGCACTTTCAAAGGAAAGTGATTTTCTCTGAAAGGACAGCATTTAGAAAGTGAAGCAACACTCCATTCACTTCGTGCAGTGAATTGAAGTGTTGGAACAGAATGCTTCTCTTTCATAGAAACGCATTAGTGTTTCTTGTGAATGCTTGCAAGTTGCTTAAGGCACTTTCAAAGGGAAGTGATTTTCTCTGAAAGGACATAATTTAGAAAGTGAGGCAACACTCCATTCACTTCGCACAGTGAATTGAAGTGTTCGAACAGACTGCTTCTCTTTCAGAGAAATGCATGTGAGTTTCTGTTGAATGCTTGTAAGTAGCTTAAGGCACTTTCAAAGGAAAGTGATTTTCTCTGAAAGGACAGCATTGAGAAAGTGAAGCAACACTACATTCACTTCGCACATTGAATTGAAGTGTTGGAACAGACTGCTTCTCTTTCAGAGAAACGCATGTGAGTTTCTGGTGAATGCTTGTAAGTAGCTTAAGGCACTTTCAAAGGAAAGTGATTTTATCTGAAAGGACAGCATTTAGAAAGTGAGGCAACACTCCATTCACCTCACAAAGTGAATTGAAGTGTTGGAACAGACTGCTTATCTTTCAGAGAAACGCATATGAGTTTCTTCCTAATGCTTGCAAGTAGCTTAAGGCACTTTCAAAGGAAAGTGATTTTCTCTGAAAGGACAGCATTTAGAAAGTGATGCAACACTCCATTCATTTCGCACAGTGAATTGAAGTGTTGGAACAGACTGCTTCTCTTTCAGAGAAACGCATGTGAGTTTCTTGTGAATTCTTGCAAGTTGCTTAAGGCACTTTCAAAGGAAAGTGATTTTCTCTGAAAGGACAGCATTTAGAAACTGAAGCAACACTCCATTGACTTCGCACAGTGAATTGAAGTGTTGGAACAGAATGCTTCTCTTTAAGAGAAACGCATGTGAGTTTTTTGTGAATGCTTGAAAGTAGTTTAAGGCACTTTCAAAGGAAAGTGATTTTCTCTGAAAGGACAGAATTTAGAAAGTGATGCAACACTCCATTCACTTCGCACAGTGAATTGAAGTGTTGGAACAGACTGCTTCTCTTTCAGAGAAATGCATGTGAGTTTCTGTTGAATGCTTGTAAGTAGCTTAAGGCACTTTCAAAGGAAAGTGATTTTCTCTGAAAGGACAGCATTTAGAAAGTGAAGCAACACTCCATTCACTTCGCAGAGTGAATTGAAGTATTGGAACAGACTGCTTCTCTTTCAGAGAAACGCATGTGAGTTTCTGGTGAATGCTTGTAAGTAGCTTAAGGCACTTTCAAAGGAAATTGATTTTCTCTGAAAGGACAGCATTTAGAAAGTGAAGCAACACTCCATTCACTTCACACAGTGAATTGAAGTGTTGGAACAGACTGCTTCTCTTTCAGAGAAACGCATGTGAGTTTCTTTTGAATGCTTGCAAGTTGCTTAAGGCACTTTCAAAGGAAAGTGATTTTCTCTGAAAGGACAGCATTTAGAAACTGAAGCAACACTCCATTCACTTCGCACAGTGAATTGAAGTGTTGGAACAGACTGCTTCTCTTTAAGAGAAACGCATGTGAGTTTTTCGTGAATGCCTGAAAGTAGTTTAAGGCACTTTCAAAGGAAAGTGATTTTCTCTGAAAGGACAGCATTTAAAAAGTGAAGCAACACTCCATTCACTTCGCACGGTGAATTGAAGTGTTGGAACAGACTGCTTCTCTTTCAGAGAAACGCATGTGAGTTTCTTCCTAATGCTTGCAAGTAGCTTAATACACTTTCAAAGGAAAGTGATTTTCTCTGAAAGGACAGCATTTAGAAAGTGAAGCAACACTCCATTCACTTCGCACAGTGAATTGAAGTGTTGGAACCGACTGCTTCTCTTTCAGAGAAACGCATGTGAGTTTCTTCCTAATGCTTGCAAGTAGCTTAAGGCTCTTTCAAAGGAAAGTGATTTTCTCTGAAAGGACATAATTTAGAAAGTGAAGCAACACTCCATTCACTTCGCACAGTGAATTGAAGTGTTGGAACAGACTGCTTCTCTTTCAGAGAAATGCATGTGAGTTTCTGTTGAATGCTTGTAAGTAGCTTAAGGCACTTTCAAAGGAAAGTGATTTTCTCTGAAAGGACAGCATTTAGAAAGTGAAGCAACACTCCATTCACTTCGCACATTGAATTGAAGTGTTGGAACAGACTGCTTCTCTTTCAGAGAAATGCATGTGAGGTTCTGGTGAATGCTTGTAAGTAGCTTAAGGCACTTTCAAAGGAAAGTGAGTTTCTCTGAAAGGACAGCATTTAGAAAGTGAGGCAACACTCCATTCACTTCACACAGTGAATTGAAGTGTTGGAACAGACTGCTTCTCTTTCAGAGAAACGCATGTGAGTTTCTGGTGAATGCTTGTAAGTAGCTTAAGGCACTTTCAAAGGAAAGTGATTTTCTCTGAAAGGACAGCATTTAGAAAGTGAAGCAACACTACATTCACTTCGCACAGTGAATTAAAGTGTTGGAACAGACTGCTTCGCTTTCAGAGAAATGCATGAGAGTTTTTTGTGAATGCTTGAAAGTAGTTTAAGGCACTTTCAAAGGAAAGTGATTTTCTCTGAAAGGACAGCATTTAGAAACTGAAGCAACACTCCATTCACTTCGCACAGTGAATTGAAGTGTTGGAACAGACTGCTTCTCTTTTAGAGAAACGCATGTGAGTTTCTTGTGAATGCTTGTAAGTAGCATAAGGCACTTTCAAAGGAAAGTGATTTTCTCTGAAAGGACAGCATTTAGAACTTGAGGCAACACTCTATTCACTTCACACAGTGAATTGAAGTGTTGGAACAGACTGCTTCTCTTTCAGAGAAACGCATGTGAGTTTCTTCCTAATGCTTGCAAGTAGCTTAAGGCACTATCAAAGGAAAGTGATTTTCTCTGAAAGGACAGCATTTAGAAAGTGAAGCAACACTCCATTCACTTCGCACAGTGAATTGAAGTGTTGGAACAGACTGCTTCTCTTTCAGAGAAACGCATGTGAGTTTTTTATGAATGCTTGAAAGAAGTTTAAGGCACTTTCAAAGGAAAGTGATTTTCTCTGAAAGGACAGCATTTAGAAAGTGAGGCAACACTCTATTCACTTCACACAGTGAATTGAAGTGTTGGAACAGACTGCTTCTCTTTCAGAGAAACGAATGTGAGTTTCTGGTGAATGCTTGTAAGTAGCTTAAGGCACTTTCAAAGGAAAGTGATTTTCTCTGAAAGGACAGCATTTAGAAAGTGAAGCAACACTCCATTCACTTCGTGCAGTGAATTGAAGTGTTGGAACAGAATGCTTCTCTTTCATAGAAACGCATTAGTGTTTCTTGTGAATGCTTGCAAGTTGTTTAAGGCACTTTCAAAGGGAAGTGATTTTCTCTGAAAGGACATAATTTAGAAAGTGAGGCAACACTCCATTCACTTCGCACAGTGAATTGAAGTTTTCGAACAGACTGCTTCTCTTTCAGAGAAATGCATGTGAGTTTCTGTTGAATGCTTGTAAGTAGCTTAAGGCACTTTCAAAGGAAAGTGATTTTCTCTGAAAGGACAGCATTGAGAAAGTGAAGCAACACTACATTCACTTCGCACATTGAATTGAAGTGTTGGAACAGACTGCTTCTCTTTCAGAGAAACGCATGTGAGTTTCTGGTGAATGCTTGTAAGTAGCTTAAGGCACTTTCAAAGGAAAGTGATTTTATCTGAAAGGACAGCATTTAGAAAGTGAGGCAACACTCCATTCACCTCACAAAGTGAATTGAAGTGTTGGAACAGACTGCTTCTCTTTCAGAGAAACGCATATGAGTTTCTTCCTAATGCTTGCAAGTAGCTTAAGGCACTTTCAAAGGAAAGTGATTTTCTCTGAAAGGACAGCATTTAGAAAGTGATGCAACACTCCATTCATTTCGCACAGTGAATTGAAGTGTTGGAACAGACTGCTTCTCTTTCAGAGAAACGCATGTGAGCTTCTGGTGAATGCTTGTAAGGAGCTTAAGGCACTTTCAAAGGAAAGTGATTTTCTCTGAAAGGACAGCATTTAGAAAGTGAAGCAACACTCCATTCACTTCGCACAGTGAATTGAAGTGTTGGAACAGACTGCTTCTCTTTCAGAGAAACACATGTGAGTTTCTGGTGAATGCTTGTAAGTAGCTTAAGGCACTTTCAAAGGAAAGTGATTTTCTCTGAAAGGACAGCATTTAGAAAGTGAAGCAACACTCCATTCACTTCGCACAGTGAATTGAAGTGTTGGAACAGACTGCTTCTCTTTCAGAGAAATGCATGTGAGTTTCTGTTGAATGCTTGTAAGTAGCTTAAGGCACTTTCAAAGGAAAGTGATTTTCTCTGAAAGCACAGCATTTAGAAAGTGAAGCAACACTCCATTCACTTCGCAGAGTGAATTGAAGTATTGGAACAGACTGCTTCTCTTTCAGAGAAACACATGTGAGTTTCTGGTGAATGCTTGTAAGTAGCTTAAGGCACTTTCAAAGGAAAGTGATTTTCTCTGAAATGACAGCATTTAGAAAGTGAAGCAACACTCCATTCACTTCGCACAGTGAATTGAAGTGTTGGAACAGACTGCTTCTCTTTCAGAGAAACGCATGTGAGTTTCTTGTGAATTCTTGCAAGTTGCTTAAGGCACTTTCAAAGGAAAGTGATTTTCTCTGAAAGGACAGCATTTAGAAACTGAAGCAACACTCCATTGACTTCGCACAGTGAATTGAAGTGTTGGAACAGAATGCTTCTCTTTAAGAGAAACGCATGTGAATTTTTTGTGAATGCTTGAAAGTAGTTTAAGGCACTTTCAAAGGAAAGTGATTTTCTCTGAAAGGACAGAATTTAGAAAGTGATGCAACACTCCATTCACTTCGCACAGTGAATTGAAGTGTTGGAACAGACTGCTTCTCTTTCAGAGAAATGCATGTGAGTTTCTGTTGAATGCTTGTAAGTAGCTTAAGGCACTTTCAAAGGAAAGTGATTTTCTCTGAAAGGACAGCATTTAGAAAGTGAAGCAACACTCCATTCACTTCGCAGAGTGAATTGAAGTATTGGAACAGACTGCTTCTCTTTCAGAGAAACGCATGTGAGTTTCTGGTGAATGCTTGTAAGTAGCTTAAGGCACTTTCAAAGGAAAGTGATTTTCTCTGAAAGGACAGCATTTAGAAAGTGAAGCAACACTCCATTCACTTCACACAGTGAATTGAAGTGTTGGAACAGACTGCTTCTCTTTCAGAGAAACGCATGTGAGTTTCTTTTGAATGCTTGCAAGTTGCTTAAGGCACTTTCAAAGGAAAGTGATTTTCTCTGAAAGGACAGCATTTAGAAACTGAAGCAACACTCCATTCACTTCGCACAGTGAATTGAAGTGTTGGAACAGACTGCTTCTCTTTAAGAGAAACGCATGTGAGTTTTTCGTGAATGCCTGAAAGTAGTTTAAGGCACTTTCAAAGGAAAGTGATTTTCTCTGAAAGGACAGCATTTAAAAAGTGAAGCAACACTCCATTCACTTCGCACGGTGAATTGAAGTGTTGGAACAGACTGCTTCTCTTTCAGAGAAACGCATGTGAGTTTCTTCCTAATGCTTGCAAGTAGCTTAATACACTTTCAAAGGAAAGTGATTTTCTCTGAAAGGACAGCATTTAGAAAGTGAAGCAACACTCCATTCACTTCGCACAGTGAATTGAAGTGTTGGAACCGACTGCTTCTCTTTCAGAGAAACGCATGTGAGTTTCTTCCTAATGCTTGCAAGTAGCTTAAGGCTCTTTCAAAGGAAAGTGATTTTCTCTGAAAGGACATAATTTAGAAAGTGAAGCAACACTCCATTCACTTCGCACAGTGAATTGAAGTGTTGGAACAGACTGCTTCTCTTTCAGAGAAATGCATGTGAGTTTCTGTTGAATGCTTGTAAGTAGCTTAAGGCACTTTCAAAGGAAAGTGATTTTCTCTGAAAGGACAGCATTTAGAAAGTGAAGCAACACTCCATTCACTTCGCACATTGAATTGAAGTGTTGGAACAGACTGCTTCTCTTTCAGAGAAATGCATGTGAGGTTCTGGTGAATGCTTGTAAGTAGCTTAAGGCACTTTCAAAGGAAAGTGAGTTTCTCTGAAAGGACAGCATTTAGAAAGTGAGGCAACACTCCATTCACTTCACACAGTGAATTGAAGTGTTGGAACAGACTGCTTCTCTTTCAGAGAAACGCATGTGAGTTTCTGGTGAATGCTTGTAAGTAGCTTAAGGCACTTTCAAAGGAAAGTGATTTTCTCTGAAAGGACAGCATTTAGAAAGTGAAGCAACACTACATTCACTTCGCACAGTGAATTAAAGTGTTGGAACAGACTGCTTCGCTTTCAGAGAAATGCATGAGAGTTTTTTGTGAATGCTTGAAAGTAGTTTAAGGCACTTTCAAAGGAAAGTGATTTTCTCTGAAAGGACAGCATTTAGAAACTGAAGCAACACTCCATTCACTTCGCACAGTGAATTGAAGTGTTGGAACAGACTGCTTCTCTTTTAGAGAAACGCATGTGAGTTTCTTGTGAATGCTTGTATGTAGCGTAAGGCACTTTCAAAGGAAAGTGATTTTCTCTGAAAGGACAGCATTTAGAACTTGAGGCAACACTCTATTCACTTCACACAGTGAATTGAAGTGTTGGAACAGACTGCTTCTCTTTCAGAGAAACGCATGTGAGTTTCTTCCTAATGCTTGCAAGTAGCTTAAGGCACTATCAAAGGAAAGTGATTTTCTCTGAAAGGACAGCATTTAGAAAGTGAAGCAACACTCCATTCACTTCGCACAGTGAATTGAAGTGTTGGAACAGACTGCTTCTCTTTCAGAGAAACGCATGTGAGTTTTTTATGAATGCTTGAAAGAAGTTTAAGGCACTTTCAAAGGAAAGTGATTTTCTCTGAAAGGACAGCATTTAGAAAGTGAGGCAACACTCCATTCACTTCGCACAGTGAATTGAAGTGTTGGAACAGACTGCTTCTCTTTCAGAGAAACGCATGTGAGTTTCTGGTGAATGCTTGTAAGTAGCTTAAGGCACTTTCAAAGGAAAGTGATTTTCTCTGAATGGACAGCATTTAGAAAGTGAAGCAACACTCCATTCCCTTCGTGCAGTGAATTGAAGTTTGGAACAGAGTGCTTCTCATTCATAGAAACGCATTAGTGTTTCTTGTGAATGCTTGCAAGTTGCTTAAGGCACTTTCAAAGGAAAGTGATTTTCTCTGAAAGGACAGCATTTAGAAAGTGAAGCAACACTCCATTCACTTCGCACAGTGAATTGAAGTGTTGGAACCGACTGCTTCTCTTTCAGAGAAACGCATGTGAGTTTCTTCCTAATGCTTGCAAGTAGCTTAAGGCTCTTTCAAAGGAAAGTGATTTTCTCTGAAAGGACATAATTTAGAAAGTGAAGCAACACTCCATTCACTTCGCACAGTGAATTGAATTGTTGGAACAGACTGCTTCTCTTTCAGAGAAATGCATGTGAGTTTCTGTTGAATGCTTGTAAGTAGCTTAAGGCACGTTCAAAGGAAAGTGATTTTCTCTGAAAGGACAGCATTTAGAAAGTGAAGCAACACTCCATTCACTTCGCACATTGAATTGAAGTGTTGGAACAGACTGCTTCTCTTTCAGAGAAATGCATGTGAGGTTCTGGTGAATGCTTGTAAGTAGCTTAAGGCACTTTCAAAGGAAAGTGATTTTCTCTGAAAGGACAGCATTTAGAAAGTGAGGCAACACTCCATTCACTTCACACAGTGAATTGAAGTGTTGGAACAGACTGCTTCTCTTTCAGAGAAACGCATGTGAGTTTCTGGTGAATGCTTTAAGTAGCTTAAGGCACTTTCAAAGGAAAGTGATTTTCTCTGAAAGGACAGCATTTAGAAAGTGAAGCAACACTCCATTCACTTCGCACAGTGAATTAAAGTGTTGGAACAGACTGCTTCGCTTTCAGAGAAATGCATGAGAGTTTTTTGTGAATGCTTGAAAGTAGTTTAAGGCACTTTCAAAGGAAAGTGATTTTCTCTGAAAGGACAGCATTTAGAAACTGAAGCAACACTCCATTCACTTCGCACAGTGAATTGAAGTGTTGGAACAGACTGCTTCTCTTTTAGAGAAACGCATGTGAGTTTCTTGTGAATGCTTGTAAGTAGCGTAAGGCACTTTCAAAGGAAAGTGATTTTCTCTGAAAGGACAGCATTTAGAACTTGAGGCAACACTCTATTCTCTTCACACAGTGAATTGAAGTGTTGGAACAGACTGCTTCTCTTTCAGAGAAACGCATGTGAGTTTCTTCCTAATGCTTGCAAGTAGCTTAAGGCACTATCAAAGGAAAGTGATTTTCTCTGAAAGGACAGCATTTAGAAAGTGAAGCAACACTCCATTCACTTCGCACAGTGAATTGAAGTGTTGGAACAGACTGCTTCTCTTTCAGAGAAACGCATGTGAGTTTTTTATGAATGCTTGAAAGAAGTTTAAGGCACTTTCAAAGGAAAGTGATTTTCTCTGAAAGGACAGCATTTAGAAAGTGAGGCAACACTCCATTCACTTCGCACAGTGAATTGAAGTGTTGGAACAGACTGCTTCTCTTTCAGAGAAACGCATGTGAGTTTCTGGTGAATGCTTGTAAGTAGCGTAAGGCACTTTCAAAGGAAAGTGATTTTCTCTGAAAGGACAGCATTTAGAAAGTGAAGCAACACTCCATTCACTTCGCACAGTGAATTGAAGTGTTGGAACAGACTGCTTCTCTTTCAGAGAAATGCATGTGAGTTTAAGTTGAATGCTTGTAAGTAGCTTAAGGCACTTTCAAAGGAAAGTGATTTTCTCTGAAAGGACAGCATTTAGAAAGTGAAGCAACACTCCATTCACTTCGCAGAGTGAATTGAAGTATTGGAACAGACTGCTTCTCTTTCAGAGAAACGCATGTGAGTTTCTGGTGAATGCTTGTAAGTAGCTTAAGGCACTTTCAAAGGAAAGTGATTTTCTCTGAAAGGACAGCATTTAGAAAGTGAAGCAACACTCCATTCACTTCGCACAGTGAATTGAAGTGTTGGAACAGACTGCTTCTCTTTCAGAGAAACGCATGTGAGTTTCTGGTGAATGCTTGTAAGTAGCTTAAGGCACTTTCAAAGGAAAGTGATTTTCTCTGAATGGACAGCATTTAGAAAGTGAAGCAACACTCCATTCCCTTCGTGCAGGGAATTGAAGTTTGGAACAGAGTGCTTCTCATTCATAGAAACGCATTAGTGTTTCTTGTGAATGCTTGCAAGTTGCTTAAGGCACTTTCAAAGGAAAGTGATTTTCTCTTAAAGGACAGCATTTAGAAAGTGAAGCAACACTCCATTCACTTCGCACAGTGAATTGAAGTGTTGGAACAGACTGCTTCTCTTTCAGAGAAATGCATGTGAGTTTTTTATGAATGCTTGAAAGAAGTTTTAGGCACTTTCAAAGGAAAGTGATTTTCTCTGAAAGGACAGCATTTAGAAAGTGAGGCAACACTCCATTCACTTCGCACAGTGAATTGAAGTGTTGGAACAGACTGCTTCTCTTTCAGAGAAACGCATGTGAGTTTCTTCCTAATGCTTGTAAGTAGCTTAAGGCACTTTCAAAGGAAAGTGATTTTCTCTGAAAGGACAGCATTTAGAAAGTGAAGCAACACTCCATTCCCTTCATGCAGTGAATTGAAGTGTTGGAACAGAGAGCTTCTCTTTCATAGAAACGCATTAGTGTTTCTTGTGAATGCTTGCAAGTTGCTTAAGGCACTTTCAAAGGAAAGTGATTTTCTCTGAAAGGACAGCATTTAGAAAGTGAAGCAACACTCCATTCACTTTGTACAGTGAATTGAAGTGTTGGAACAGACTGCTTCTCTTTCAGAGAAACGCATGTGAGTTTCTTCCTAATGCTTGCAAGTAGCTTAATACACTTTCAAAGGAAAGTGATTTTCTCTGAAAGGACAGCATTTAGAAAGTGAAGCAACACTCCATTCACTTCGCACAGTGAATTGAAGTGTTGGAACCGACTGCTTCTCTTTCAGAGAAACGCATGTGAGTTTCTTCCTAATGCTTGCAAGTAGCTTAAGGCTCTTTCAAAGGAAAGTGATTTTCTCTGAAAGGACATAATTTAGAAAGTGAAGCAACACTCCATTCACTTCGCACAGTGAATTGAAGTGTTGGAACAGACTGCTTCTCTTTCAGAGAAATGCATGTGAGTTTCTGTTGAATGCTTGTAAGTAGCTTAAGGCACGTTCAAAGGAAAGTGATTTTCTCTGAAAGGACAGCATTTAGAAAGTGAAGCAACACTCCATTCACTTCGCACATTGAATTGAAGTGTTGGAACAGACTGCTTCTCTTTCAGAGAAATGCATGTGAGGTTCTGGTGAATGCTTGTAAGTAGCTTAAGGCACTTTCAAAGGAAAGTGATTTTCTCTGAAAGGACAGCATTTAGAAAGTGAGGCAACACTCCATTCACTTCACACAGTGAATTGAAGTGTTGGAACAGACTGCTTCTCTTTCAGAGAAACGCATGTGAGTTTCTGGTGAATGCTTTAAGTAGCTTAAGGCACTTTCAAAGGAAAGTGATTTTCTCTGAAAGGACAGCATTTAGAAAGTGAAGCAACACTCCATTCACTTCGCACAGTGAATTAAAGTGTTGGAACAGACTGCTTCGCTTTCAGAGAAATGCATGAGAGTTTTTTGTGAATGCTTGAAAGTAGTTTAAGGCACTTTCAAAGGAAAGTGATTTTCTCTGAAAGGACAGCATTTAGAAACTGAAGCAACACTCCATTCACTTCGCACAGTGAATTGAAGTGTTGGAACAGACTGCTTCTCTTTTAGAGAAACGCATGTGAGTTTCTTGTGAATGCTTGTAAGTAGCGTAAGGCACTTTCAAAGGAAAGTGATTTTCTCTGAAAGGACAGCATTTAGAACTTGAGGCAACACTCTATTCACTTCACACAGTGAATTGAAGTGTTGGAACAGACTGCTTCTCTTTCAGAGAAACGCATGTGAGTTTCTTCCTAATGCTTGCAGGTAGCTTAAGGCACTATCAAAGGAAAGTGATTTTCTCTGAAAGGACAGCATTTAGAAAGTGAAGCAACACTCCATTCACTTCGCACAGTGAATTGAAGTGTTCGAACAGACTGCTTCTCTTTCAGAGAAACGCATGTGAGTTTTTTATGAATGCTTGAAAGAAGTTTAAGGCACTTTCAAAGGAAAGTGATTTTCTCTGAAAGGACAGCATTTAGAAAGTGAGGCAACACTCCATTCACTTCGCACAGTGAATTGAAGTGTTGGAACAGACTGCTTCTCTTTCAGAGAAACGCATGTGAGTTTCTGGTGAATGCTTGTAAGTAGCTTAAGGCACTTTCAAAGGAAAGTGATTTTCTCTGAAAGGACAGCATTTAGAAAGTGAAGCAACACTCCATTCACTTCGCACAGTGAATTGAAGTGTTGGAACAGACTTTCTTCTCTTTCAGAGAAATGCATGTGAGTTTAAGTTGAATGCTTGTAAGTAGCTTAAGGCACTTTCAAAGGAAAGTGATTTTCTCTGAAAGGACAGCATTTAGAAAGTGAAGCAACACTCCATTCACTTCGCAGAGTGAATTGAAGTATTGGAACAGACTGCTTCTCTTTCAGAGAAACGCATGTGAGTTTCTGGTGAATGCTTGTAAGTAGCTTAAGGCACTTTCAAAGGAAAGTGATTTTCTCTGAAAGGACAGCATTTAGAAAGTGAAGCAACACTCCATTCACTTCGCACAGTGAATTTAAGTGTTGGAACAGACTGCTTCTCTTTCAGAGAAACGCATGTGAGTTTCTGGTGAATGCTTGTAAGTAGCTTAAGGCACTTTCAAAGGAAAGTGATTTTCTCTGAATGGACAGCATTTAGAAAGTGAAGCAACACTCCATTCCCTTCGTGCAGTGAATTGAAGTTTGGAACAGAGTGCTTCTCATTCATAGAAACGCATTAGTGTTTCTTGTGAATGCTTGCAAGTTGCTTAAGGCACTTTCAAAGGAAAGTGATTTTCTCTTAAAGGACAGCATTTAGAAAGTGAAGCAACACTCCATTCACTTCGCACAGTGAATTGAAGTGTTGGAACAGACTGCTTCTCTTTCAGAGAAACGCATGTGAGTTTCTTCCTAATGCTTGTAAGTAGCTTAAGGCACTTTCAAAGGAAAGTGATTTTCTCTGAAAGGACAGCATTTAGAAAGTGAAGCAACACTCCATTCCCTTCATGCAGTGAATTGAAGTGTTGGAACAGAGAGCTTCTCTTTCATAGAAACGCATTAGTGTTTCTTGTGAATGCTTGCAAGTTGCTTAAGGCACTTTCAAAGGAAAGTGTTTTTCTCTGAAAGGACAGCATTTAGAAAGTGAAGCAACACTCCATTCACTTTGTACAGTGAATTGAAGTGTTGGAACAGACTGCTTCTCTTTCAGAGAAACGCATGTGAGTTTTTTATGAATGCTTGAAAGAAGTTTTAGGCACTTTCAAAGGAAAGTGATTTTCTCTGAAAGGACAGCATTTAGAAAGTGAAGCAACACTCCATTCACTTCGCACAGTGAATTGAAGTGTTGGAACCGACTGCTTCTCTTTCAGAGAAACGCATGTGAGTTTCTTCCTAATGCTTGCAAGTAGCTTAAGGCTCTTTCAAAGGAAAGTGATTTTCTCTGAAAGGACATAATTTAGAAAGTGAAGCAACACTCCATTCACTTCGCACAGTGAATTGAAGTGTTGGAACAGACTGCTTCTCTTTCAGAGAAATGCATGTGAGTTTCTGTTGAATGCTTGTAAGTAGCTTAAGGCACGTTCAAAGGAAAGTGATTTTCTCTGAAAGGACAGCATTTAGAAAGTGAAGCAACACTCCATTCACTTCGCACAGTGAATTGAAGTGTTGGAACAGACTGCTTCTCTTTCAGAGAAATGCATGTGAGGTTCTGGTGAATGCTTGTAAGTAGCTTAAGGCACTTTCAAAGGAAAGTGATTTTCTCTGAAAGGACAGCATTTAGAAAGTGAGGCAACACTCCATTCACTTCACACAGTGAATTGAAGGGTTGGAACAGACTGCTTCTCTTTCAGAGAAACGCATGTGAGTTTCTGGTGAATGCTTTAAGTAGCTTAAGGCACTTTCAAAGGAAAGTGATTTTCTCTGAAAGGACAGCATTTAGAAACTGAAGCAACACTCCATTCACTTCGCACAGTGAATTAAAGTGTTGGAACAGACTGCTTCGCTTTCAGAGAAATGCATGAGAGTTTTTTGTGAATGCTTGAAAGTAGTTTAAGGCACTTTCAAAGGAAAGTGATTTTCTCTGAAAGGACAGCATTTAGAAACTGAAGCAACACTCCATTCACTTCGCACAGTGAATTGAAGTGTTGGAACAGACTGCTTCTCTTTTAGAGAAACGCATGTGAGTTTCTTGTGAATGCTTGTAAGTAGCGTAAGGCACTTTCAAAGGAAAGTGATTTTCTCTGAAAGGACAGCATTTAGAACTTGAGGCAACACTCTATTCACTTCACACAGTGAATTGAAGTGTTGGAACAGACTGCTTCTCTTTCAGAGAAACACATGTGAGTTTCTTCCTAATGCTTGCAAGTAGCTTAAGGCACTATCAAAGGAAAGTGATTTTCTCTGAAAGGACAGCATTTAGAAAGTGAAGCAACACTCCATTCACTTCGCACAGTGAATTGAAGTGTTGGAACAGACTGCTTCTCTTTCAGAGAAACGCATGTGAGTTTTTTATGAATGCTTGAAAGAAGTTTAAGGCACTTTCAAAGGAAAGTGATTTTCTCTGAAAGGACAGCATTTAGAAAGTGAGGCAACACTCCATTCACTTCGCACAGTGAATTGAAGTGTTGGAACAGACTGCTTCTCTTTCAGAGAAACGCATGTGAGTTTCTGGTGAATGCTTGTAAGTAGCTTAAGGCACTTTCAAAGGAAAGTGATTTTCTCTGAAAGGACAGCATTTAGAAAGTGAAGCAACACTCCATTCACTTCGCACAGTGAATTGAAGTGTTGGAACAGACTTCTTCTCTTTCAGAGAAATGCATGTGAGTTTAAGTTGAATGCTTGTAAGTAGCTTAAGGCACTTTCAAAGGAAAGTGATTTTCTCTGAAAGGACAGCATTTAGAAAGTGAAGCAACACTCCATTCACTTCGCAGAGTGAATTGAAGTATTGGAACAGACTGCTTCTCTTTCAGAGAAACGCATGTGAGTTTCTGGTGAATGCTTGTAAGTAGCTTAAGGCACTTTCAAAGGAAAGTGATTTTCTCTGAAAGGACAGCATTTAGAAAGTGAAGCAACACTCCATTCACTTCGCACAGTGAATTGAAGTGTTGGAACAGACTGCTTCTCTTTCAGAGAAACGCATGTGAGTTTCTGGTGAATGCTTGTAAGTAGCTTAAGGCACTTTCAAAGGAAAGTGATTTTCTCTGAATGGACAGCATTTAGAAACTGAAGCAACACTCCATTCCCTTCGTGCAGTGAATTGAAGTTTGGAACAGAGTGCTTCTCATTCATAGAAACGCATTAGTGTTTCTTGTGAATGCTTGCAAGTTGCTTAAGGCACTTTCAAAGGAAAGTGATTTTCTCTTAAAGGACAGCATTTAGAAAGTGAAGCAACACTCCATTCACTTCGCACAGTGAATTGAAGTGTTGGAACAGACTGCTTCTCTTTCAGAGAAACGCATGTGAGTTTTTTATGAATGCTTGAAAGAAGTTTTAGGCACTTTCAAAGGAAAGTGATTTTCTCTGAAAGGACAGCATTTAGAAAGTGAGGCAACACTCCATTCACTTCGCACAGTGAATTGAAGTGTTGGAACAGACTGTTTCTCTTTCAGAGAAACGCATGTGAGTTTCTTCCTAATGCTTGTATATAGCTTAAGGCACTTTCAAAGGAAAGTGATTTTCTCTGAAAGGACAGCATTTAGAAAGTGAAGCAACACTCCATTCCCTTCATGCAGTGAATTGAAGTGTTGGAACAGAGAGCTTCTCTTTCATAGAAACGCATTAGTGTTTCTTGTGAATGCTTGCAAGTTGCTTAAGGCACTTTCAAAGGAAAGTGATTTTCTCTGAAAGGACAGCATGTAGAAAGTGAAGCAACACTCCATTCACTTTGTACAGTGAATTGAAGTGTTGGAACAGACTGCTTCTCTTTCAGAGAAACGCATGTGAGTTTCTTCCTAATGCTTGCAAGTAGCTTAATACACTTTCAAAGGAAAGTGATTTTCTCTGAAAGGACAGCATTTAGAAAGTGAAGCAACACTCCATTCACTTCGCACAGTGAATTGATGTGTTGGAACCGACTGCTTCTCTTTCAGAGAAACGCATGTGAGTTTCTTCCTAATGCTTGCAAGTAGCTTAAGGCTCTTTCAAAGGAAAGTGATTTTCTCTGAAAGGACATAATTTAGAAAGTGAAGCAACACTCCATTTACTTCGCACAGTGAATTGAAGTGTTGGAACAGACTGCTTCTCTTTCAGAGAAATGCATGTGAGTTTCTGTTGAATGCTTGTAAGTAGCTTAAGGCACTTTCATAGGAAAGTGATTTTCTCTGAAAAGACAGCATTTAGAAAGTGAAGCAACACTCCATTCACTTCGCCCATTGAATTGAAGTGTTGGAACAGACTGCTTCTCTTTCAGAGAAATGCATGTGAGGTTCTGGTGAATGCTTGTAAGTAGCTTAAGGCACTTTCAAAGGAAAGTGATTTTCTCTGAAAGGACAGCATTTAGAAAGTGAGGCAACACTCCATTCACTTCACACAGTGAATTGAAGTGTTGGAACAGACTGCTTCTCTTTCAGAGAAACGCATGTGAGTTTCTGGTGAATGCTTTAAGTAGCTTAAGGCACTTTCAAAGGAAAGTGATTTTCTCTGAAAGGACAGCATTTAGAAAGTGAAGCAACACTCCATTCACTTCGCACAGTGAATTGAAGTGTTGGAACAGACTGCTTCGCTTTCAGAGAAATGCATGAGAGTTTTTTGTGAATGCTTGAAAGTAGTTTAAGGCACTTTCAAAGGAAAGTGATTTTCTCTGAAAGGACAGCATTTAGAAACTGAAGCAACACTCCATCCACTTCGCACAGTGAATTGAAGTGTTGGAACAGACTGCTTCTCTTTCAGAGAAAAGCATGTGAGTTTCTGTTGAATGCTTGTAAGTAGCTTAAGGCACGTTCAAAGGAAAGTGATTTTCTCTGAAAGGACAGCATTTAGAAAGTGAAGCAACTCTCCATTCACTTCGCACATTGAATTGAAGTGTTGGAACAGACTGCTTCTCTTTCAGAGAAATGCATGTGAGGTTCTGGTGAATGCTTGTAAGTAGCTTAAGGCACTTTCAAAGGAAAGTGATTTTCTCTGAAAGGACAGCATTTAGAAAGTGAGGCAACACTCCATTCACTTCACACAGTGAATTGAAGTGTTGGAACAGACTGCTTCTCTTTCAGAGAAAAGCATGTGAGTTTCTGTTGAATGCTTGTAAGTAGCTTAAGGCACGTTCAAAGGAAAGTGATTTTCTCTTAAAGGACAGCATTTAGAAAGTGAAGCAACACTCCATTCACTTCGCACAGTGAATTGAAGTGTTGGAACAGACTGCTTCTCTTTCAGAGAAACGCATGTGAGTTTTTTATGAATGCTTGAAAGAAGTTTTAGGCACTTTCAAAGGAAAGTGATTTTCTCTGAAAGGACAGCATTTAGAAAGTGAGGCAACACTCCATTCACTTCGCACAGTGAATTGAAGTGTTGGAACAGACTGTTTCTCTTTCAGAGAAACGCATGTGAGTTTCTTCCTAATGCTTGTATATAGCTTAAGGCACTTTCAAAGGAAAGTGATTTTCTCTGAAAGGACAGCATTTAGAAAGTGAAGCAACACTCCATTCCCTTCATGCAGTGAATTGAAGTGTTGGAACAGAGAGCTTCTCTTTCATAGAAACGCATTAGTGTTTCTTGTGAATGCTTGCAAGTTGCTTAAGGCACTTTCAAAGGAAAGTGATTTTCTCTGAAAGGACAGCATGTAGAAAGTGAAGCAACACTCCATTCACTTTGTACAGTGAATTGAAGTGTTGGAACAGACTGCTTCTCTTTCAGAGAAACGCATGTGAGTTTCTTCCTAATGCTTGCAAGTAGCTTAATACACTTTCAAAGGAAAGTGATTTTCTCTGAAAGGACAGCATTTAGAAAGTGAAGCAACACTCCATTCACTTCGCACAGTGAATTGAAGTGTTGGAACCGACTGCTTCTCTTTCAGAGAAACGCATGTGAGTTTCTTCCTAATGCTTGCAAGTAGCTTAAGGCTCTTTCAAAGGAAAGTGATTTTCTCTGAAAGGACATAATTTAGAAAGTGAAGCAACACTCCATTTACTTCGCACAGTGAATTGAAGTGTTGGAACAGACTGCTTCTCTTTCAGAGAAATGCATGTGAGTTTCTGTTGAATGCTTGTAAGTAGCTTAAGGCACTTTCATAGGAAAGTGATTTTCTCTGAAAAGACAGCATTTAGAAAGTGAAGCAACACTCCATTCACTTCGCCCATTGAATTGAAGTGTTGGAACAGACTGCTTCTCTTTCAGAGAAATGCATGTGAGGTTCTGGTGAATGCTTGTAAGTAGCTTAAGGCACTTTCAAAGGAAAGTGATTTTCTCTGAAAGGACAGCATTTAGAAAGTGAGGCAACACTCCATTCACTTCACACAGTGAATTGAAGTGTTGGAACAGACTGCTTCTCTTTCAGAGAAACGCATGTGAGTTTCTGGTGAATGCTTTAAGTAGCTTAAGGCACTTTCAAAGGAAAGTGATTTTCTCTGAAAGGACAGCATTTAGAAACTGAAGCAACACTCCATTCACTTCGCACAGTGAATTGAAGTGTTGGAACAGACTGCTTCTCTTTTAGAGAAACGCATGTGAGTTTCTTGTGAATGCTTGTAAGTAGCGTAAGGCACTTTCAAAGGAAAGTGATTTTCTCTGAAAGGACAGCATTTAGAACTTGAGGCAACACTCTATTCACTTCACACAGTGAATTGAAGTGTTGGAACAGACTGCTTCTCTTTCAGAGAAACACATGTGAGTTTCTTCCTAATGCTTGCAAGTAGCTTAAGGCACTATCAAAGGAAAGTGATTTTCTCTGAAAGGACAGCATTTAGAAAGTGAAGCAACACTCCATTCACTTCGCACAGTGAATTGAAGTGTTGGAACAGACTGCTTCTCTTTCAGAGAAACGCATGTGAGTTTTTTATGAATGCTTGAAAGAAGTTTAAGGCACTTTCAAAGGAAAGTGATTTTCTCTGAAAGGACAGCATTTAGAAAGTGAGGCAACACTCCATTCACTTCGCACAGTGAATTGAAGTGTTGGAACAGACTGCTTCTCTTTCAGAGAAACGCATGTGAGTTTCTGGTGAATGCTTGTAAGTAGCTTAAGGCACTTTCAAAGGAAAGTGATTTTCTCTGAAAGGACAGCATTTAGAAAGTGAAGCAACACTCCATTCACTTCGCACAGTGAATTGAAGTGTTGGAACAGACTTCTTCTCTTTCAGAGAAATGCATGTGAGTTTAAGTTGAATGCTTGTAAGTAGCTTAAGGCACTTTCAAAGGAAAGTGATTTTCTCTGAAAGGACAGCATTTAGAAAGTGAAGCAACACTCCATTCACTTCGCAGAGTGAATTGAAGTATTGGAACAGACTGCTTCTCTTTCAGAGAAACGCATGTGAGTTTCTGGTGAATGCTTGTAAGTAGCTTAAGGCACTTTCAAAGGAAAGTGATTTTCTCTGAAAGGACAGCATTTAGAAAGTGAAGCAACACTCCATTCACTTCGCACAGTGAATTGAAGTGTTGGAACAGACTGCTTCTCTTTCAGAGAAACGCATGTGAGTTTCTGGTGAATGCTTGTAAGTAGCTTAAGGCACTTTCAAAGGAAAGTGATTTTCTCTGAATGGACAGCATTTAGAAACTGAAGCAACACTCCATTCCCTTCGTGCAGTGAATTGAAGTTTGGAACAGAGTGCTTCTCATTCATAGAAACGCATTAGTGTTTCTTGTGAATGCTTGCAAGTTGCTTAAGGCACTTTCAAAGGAAAGTGATTTTCTCTTAAAGGACAGCATTTAGAAAGTGAAGCAACACTCCATTCACTTCGCACAGTGAATTGAAGTGTTGGAACAGACTGCTTCTCTTTCAGAGAAACGCATGTGAGTTTTTTATGAATGCTTGAAAGAAGTTTTAGGCACTTTCAAAGGAAAGTGATTTTCTCTGAAAGGACAGCATTTAGAAAGTGAGGCAACACTCCATTCACTTCGCACAGTGAATTGAAGTGTTGGAACAGACTGTTTCTCTTTCAGAGAAACGCATGTGAGTTTCTTCCTAATGCTTGTATATAGCTTAAGGCACTTTCAAAGGAAAGTGATTTTCTCTGAAAGGACAGCATTTAGAAAGTGAAGCAACACTCCATTCCCTTCATGCAGTGAATTGAAGTGTTGGAACAGAGAGCTTCTCTTTCATAGAAACGCATTAGTGTTTCTTGTGAATGCTTGCAAGTTGCTTAAGGCACTTTCAAAGGAAAGTGATTTTCTCTGAAAGGACAGCATGTAGAAAGTGAAGCAACACTCCATTCACTTTGTACAGTGAATTGAAGTGTTGGAACAGACTGCTTCTCTTTCAGAGAAACGCATGTGAGTTTCTTCCTAATGCTTGCAAGTAGCTTAATACACTTTCAAAGGAAAGTGATTTTCTCTGAAAGGACAGCATTTAGAAAGTGAAGCAACACTCCATTCACTTCGCACAGTGAATTGATGTGTTGGAACCGACTGCTTCTCTTTCAGAGAAACGCATGTGAGTTTCTTCCTAATGCTTGCAAGTAGCTTAAGGCTCTTTCAAAGGAAAGTGATTTTCTCTGAAAGGACATAATTTAGAAAGTGAAGCAACACTCCATTTACTTCGCACAGTGAATTGAAGTGTTGGAACAGACTGCTTCTCTTTCAGAGAAATGCATGTGAGTTTCTGTTGAATGCTTGTAAGTAGCTTAAGGCACTTTCATAGGAAAGTGATTTTCTCTGAAAAGACAGCATTTAGAAAGTGAAGCAACACTCCATTCACTTCGCCCATTGAATTGAAGTGTTGGAACAGACTGCTTCTCTTTCAGAGAAATGCATGTGAGGTTCTGGTGAATGCTTGTAAGTAGCTTAAGGCACTTTCAAAGGAAAGTGATTTTCTCTGAAAGGACAGCATTTAGAAAGTGAGGCAACACTCCATTCACTTCACACAGTGAATTGAAGTGTTGGAACAGACTGCTTCTCTTTCAGAGAAACGCATGTGAGTTTCTGGTGAATGCTTTAAGTAGCTTAAGGCACTTTCAAAGGAAAGTGATTTTCTCTGAAAGGACAGCATTTAGAAAGTGAAGCAACACTCCATTCACTTCGCACAGTGAATTGAAGTGTTGGAACAGACTGCTTCGCTTTCAGAGAAATGCATGAGAGTTTTTTGTGAATGCTTGAAAGTAGTTTAAGGCACTTTCAAAGGAAAGTGATTTTCTCTGAAAGGACAGCATTTAGAAACTGAAGCAACACTCCATCCACTTCGCACAGTGAATTGAAGTGTTGGAACAGACTGCTTCTCTTTCAGAGAAAAGCATGTGAGTTTCTGTTGAATGCTTGTAAGTAGCTTAAGGCACGTTCAAAGGAAAGTGATTTTCTCTGAAAGGACAGCATTTAGAAAGTGAAGCAACTCTCCATTCACTTCGCACATTGAATTGAAGTGTTGGAACAGACTGCTTCTCTTTCAGAGAAATGCATGTGAGGTTCTGGTGAATGCTTGTAAGTAGCTTAAGGCACTTTCAAAGGAAAGTGATTTTCTCTGAAAGGACAGCATTTAGAAAGTGAGGCAACACTCCATTCACTTCACACAGTGAATTGAAGTGTTGGAACAGACTGCTTCTCTTTCAGAGAAAAGCATGTGAGTTTCTGTTGAATGCTTGTAAGTAGCTTAAGGCACGTTCAAAGGAAAGTGATTTTCTCTTAAAGGACAGCATTTAGAAAGTGAAGCAACACTCCATTCACTTCGCACAGTGAATTGAAGTGTTGGAACAGACTGCTTCTCTTTCAGAGAAACGCATGTGAGTTTTTTATGAATGCTTGAAAGAAGTTTTAGGCACTTTCAAAGGAAAGTGATTTTCTCTGAAAGGACAGCATTTAGAAAGTGAGGCAACACTCCATTCACTTCGCACAGTGAATTGAAGTGTTGGAACAGACTGTTTCTCTTTCAGAGAAACGCATGTGAGTTTCTTCCTAATGCTTGTATATAGCTTAAGGCACTTTCAAAGGAAAGTGATTTTCTCTGAAAGGACAGCATTTAGAAAGTGAAGCAACACTCCATTCCCTTCATGCAGTGAATTGAAGTGTTGGAACAGAGAGCTTCTCTTTCATAGAAACGCATTAGTGTTTCTTGTGAATGCTTGCAAGTTGCTTAAGGCACTTTCAAAGGAAAGTGATTTTCTCTGAAAGGACAGCATGTAGAAAGTGAAGCAACACTCCATTCACTTTGTACAGTGAATTGAAGTGTTGGAACAGACTGCTTCTCTTTCAGAGAAACGCATGTGAGTTTCTTCCTAATGCTTGCAAGTAGCTTAATACACTTTCAAAGGAAAGTGATTTTCTCTGAAAGGACAGCATTTAGAAAGTGAAGCAACACTCCATTCACTTCGCACAGTGAATTGAAGTGTTGGAACCGACTGCTTCTCTTTCAGAGAAACGCATGTGAGTTTCTTCCTAATGCTTGCAAGTAGCTTAAGGCTCTTTCAAAGGAAAGTGATTTTCTCTGAAAGGACATAATTTAGAAAGTGAAGCAACACTCCATTTACTTCGCACAGTGAATTGAAGTGTTGGAACAGACTGCTTCTCTTTCAGAGAAATGCATGTGAGTTTCTGTTGAATGCTTGTAAGTAGCTTAAGGCACTTTCATAGGAAAGTGATTTTCTCTGAAAAGACAGCATTTAGAAAGTGAAGCAACACTCCATTCACTTCGCCCATTGAATTGAAGTGTTGGAACAGACTGCTTCTCTTTCAGAGAAATGCATGTGAGGTTCTGGTGAATGCTTGTAAGTAGCTTAAGGCACTTTCAAAGGAAAGTGATTTTCTCTGAAAGGACAGCATTTAGAAAGTGAGGCAACACTCCATTCACTTCACACAGTGAATTGAAGTGTTGGAACAGACTGCTTCTCTTTCAGAGAAACGCATGTGAGTTTCTGGTGAATGCTTTAAGTAGCTTAAGGCACTTTCAAAGGAAAGTGATTTTCTCTGAAAGGACAGCATTTAGAAAGTGAAGCAACACTCCATTCACTTCGCACAGTGAATTGAAGTGTTGGAACAGACTGCTTCGCTTTCAGAGAAATGCATGAGAGTTTTTTGTGAATGCTTGAAAGTAGTTTAAGGCACTTTCAAAGGAAAGTGATTTTCTCTGAAAGGACAGCATTTAGAAACTGAAGCAACACTCCATCCACTTCGCACAGTGAATTGAAGTGTTGGAACAGACTGCTTCTCTTTCAGAGAAAAGCATGTGAGTTTCTGTTGAATGCTTGTAAGTAGCTTAAGGCACGTTCAAAGGAAAGTGATTTTCTCTGAAAGGACAGCATTTAGAAAGTGAAGCAACTCTCCATTCACTTCGCACATTGAATTGAAGTGTTGGAACAGACTGCTTCTCTTTCAGAGAAATGCATGTGAGGTTCTGGTGAATGCTTGTAAGTAGCTTAAGGCACTTTCAAAGGAAAGTGATTTTCTCTGAAAGGACAGCATTTAGAAAGTGAGGCAACACTCCATTCACTTCACACAGTGAATTGAAGTGTTGGAACAGACTGCTTCTCTTTCAGAGAAACACATGTGAGTTTCTGGTGAATGCTTGTAAGTAGCTTAAGGCACTTTCAAAGGAAAGTGATTTTCTCTGAAAGGACAGCATTTAGAAAGTGAAGCAACACTCCATTCACTTCGCACAGTGAATTAAAGTGTTGGAACAGACTGCTTCGCTTTCAGAGAAATGCATGAGAGTTTTTTGTGAATGCTTGAAAGTAGTTTAAGGCACTTTCAAAGGAAAGTGATTTTCTCTGAAAGGACAGCATTTAGAAACTGAAGCAACACTCCATTCACTTCGCACAGTGAATTGAAGTGTTGGAACAGACTGCTTCTCTTTTAGAGAAACGCATGTGAGTTTCTTGTGAATGCTTGTAAGTAGCGTAAGGCACTTTCAAAGGAAAGTGATTTTCTCTGAAAGGACAGCATTTAGAACTTGAGGCAACACTCTATTCACTTCACACAGTGAATTGAAGTGTTGGAACAGACTGCTTCTCTTTCAGAGAAACGCATGTGAGTTTCTTCCTAATGCTTGCAAGTAGCTTAAGGCACTATCAAAGGAAAGTGATTTTCTCTGAAAGGACAGCATTTAGAAAGTGAAGCAACACTCCATTCACTTCGCACAGTGAATTGAAGTGTTGGAACAGACTGCTTCTCTTTCAGAGAAACGCATGTGAGTTTTTTATGAATGCTTGAAAGAAGTTTAAGGCACTTTCAAAGGAAAGTGATTTTCTCTGAAAGGACAGCATTTAGAAAGTGAGGCAACACTCCATTCACTTCGCACAGTGAATTGAAGTGTTGGAACAGACTGCTTCTCTTTCAGAGAAACGCATGTGAGTTTCTGGTGAATGCTTGTAAGTAGCTTAAGGCACTTTCAAAGGAAAGTGATTTTCTCTGAAAGGACAGCATTTAGAAAGTGAAGCAACACTCCATTCACTTCGCACAGTGAATTGAAGTGTTGGAACAGACTGCTTCTCTTTCAGAGAAATGCATGTGAGTTTAAGTTGAATGCTTGTAAGTAGCTTAAGGCACTTTCAAAGGAAAGTGATTTTCTCTGAAAGGACAGCATTTAGAAAGTGAAGCAACACTCCATTCACTTCGCAGAGTGAATTGAAGTATTGGAACAGACTGCTTCTCTTTCAGAGAAACGCATGTGAGTTTCTGGTGAATGCTTGTAAGTAGCTTAAGGCACTTTCAAAGGAAAGTGATTTTCTCTGAAAGGACAGCATTTAGAAAGTGAAGCAACACTCCATTCACTTCGCACAGTGAACTGAAGTGTTGGAACAGACTGCTTCTCTTTCAGAGAAACGCATGTGAGTTTCTGGTGAATGCTTGTAAGTAGCTTAAGGCACTTTCAAAGGAAAGTGATTTTCTCTGAAAGGACAGCATTTAGAAAGTGAGGCAACACTCCATTCACTTCACACAGTGAATTGAAGTGTTGGAACAGACTGCTTCTCTTTCAGAGAAACGCATGTGAGTTTCTGGTGAATGCTTTAAGTAGCTTAAGGCACTTTCAAAGGAAAGTGATTTTCTCTGAAAGGACAGCATTTAGAAAGTGAAGCAACACTCCATTCACTTCGCACAGTGAATTGAAGTGTTGGAACAGACTGCTTCGCTTTCAGAGAAATGCATGAGAGTTTTTTGTGAATGCTTGAAAGTAGTTTAAGGCACTTTCAAAGGAAAGTGATTTTCTCTGAAAGGACAGCATTTAGAAACTGAAGCAACACTCCATCCACTTCGCACAGTGAATTGAAGTGTTGGAACAGACTGCTTCTCTTTCAGAGAAAAGCATGTGAGTTTCTGTTGAATGCTTGTAAGTAGCTTAAGGCACGTTCAAAGGAAAGTGATTTTCTCTGAAAGGACAGCATTTAGAAAGTGAAGCAACTCTCCATTCACTTCGCACATTGAATTGAAGTGTTGGAACAGACTGCTTCTCTTTCAGAGAAATGCATGTGAGGTTCTGGTGAATGCTTGTAAGTAGCTTAAGGCACTTTCAAAGGAAAGTGATTTTCTCTGAAAGGACAGCATTTAGAAAGTGAGGCAACACTCCATTCACTTCACACAGTGAATTGAAGTGTTGGAACAGACTGCTTCTCTTTCAGAGAAACACATGTGAGTTTCTGGTGAATGCTTGTAAGTAGCTTAAGGCACTTTCAAAGGAAAGTGATTTTCTCTGAAAGGACAGCATTTAGAAAGTGAAGCAACACTCCATTCACTTCGCACAGTGAATTAAAGTGTTGGAACAGACTGCTTCGCTTTCAGAGAAATGCATGAGAGTTTTTTGTGAATGCTTGAAAGTAGTTTAAGGCACTTTCAAAGGAAAGTGATTTTCTCTGAAAGGACAGCATTTAGAAACTGAAGCAACACTCCATTCACTTCGCACAGTGAATTGAAGTGTTGGAACAGACTGCTTCTCTTTTAGAGAAACGCATGTGAGTTTCTTGTGAATGCTTGTAAGTAGCGTAAGGCACTTTCAAAGGAAAGTGATTTTCTCTGAAAGGACAGCATTTAGAACTTGAGGCAACACTCTATTCACTTCACACAGTGAATTGAAGTGTTGGAACAGACTGCTTCTCTTTCAGAGAAACGCATGTGAGTTTCTTCCTAATGCTTGCAAGTAGCTTAAGGCACTATCAAAGGAAAGTGATTTTCTCTGAAAGGACAGCATTTAGAAAGTGAAGCAACACTCCATTCACTTCGCACAGTGAATTGAAGTGTTGGAACAGACTGCTTCTCTTTCAGAGAAACGCATGTGAGTTTTTTATGAATGCTTGAAAGAAGTTTAAGGCACTTTCAAAGGAAAGTGATTTTCTCTGAAAGGACAGCATTTAGAAAGTGAGGCAACACTCCATTCACTTCGCACAGTGAATTGAAGTGTTGGAACAGACTGCTTCTCTTTCAGAGAAACGCATGTGAGTTTCTGGTGAATGCTTGTAAGTAGCTTAAGGCACTTTCAAAGGAAAGTGATTTTCTCTGAAAGGACAGCATTTAGAAAGTGAAGCAACACTCCATTCACTTCGCACAGTGAATTGAAGTGTTGGAACAGACTGCTTCTCTTTCAGAGAAATGCATGTGAGTTTAAGTTGAATGCTTGTAAGTAGCTTAAGGCACTTTCAAAGGAAAGTGATTTTCTCTGAAAGGACAGCATTTAGAAAGTGAAGCAACACTCCATTCACTTCGCAGAGTGAATTGAAGTATTGGAACAGACTGCTTCTCTTTCAGAGAAACGCATGTGAGTTTCTGGTGAATGCTTGTAAGTAGCTTAAGGCACTTTCAAAGGAAAGTGATTTTCTCTGAAAGGACAGCATTTAGAAAGTGAAGCAACACTCCATTCACTTCGCACAGTGAACTGAAGTGTTGGAACAGACTGCTTCTCTTTCAGAGAAACGCATGTGAGTTTCTGGTGAATGCTTGTAAGTAGCTTAAGGCACTTTCAAAGGAAAGTGATTTTCTCTGAATGGACAGCATTTAGAAAGTGAAGCAACACTCCATTCCCTTCGCGCAGTGAATTGAAGTTTGGAACAGAGTGCTTCTCATTCATAGAAACGCATTAGTGTTTCTTGTGAATGCTTGCAAGTTGCTTAAGGCACTTTCAAAGGAAAGTGATTTTCTCTGAAAGGACAGCATTTAGAAAGTGAAGCAACACTCCATTCACTTCGCACAGTGAATTGAAGTGTTGGAACCGACTGCTTCTCTTTCAGAGAAACGCATGTGAGTTTCTTCCTAATGCTTGCAAGTAGCTTAAGGCTCTTTCAAAGGAAAGTGATTTTCTCTGAAAGGACATAATTTAGAAAGTGAAGCAACACTCCATTCACTTCGCACAGTGAATTGAAGTGTTGGAACAGACTGCTTCTCTTTCAGAGAAATGCATGTGAGTTTCTGTTGAATGCTTGTAAGTAGCTTAAGGCACTTTCAAAGGAAAGTGATTTTCTCTGAAAGGACAGCATTTAGAAAGTGAAGCAACACTCCATTCTCTTCGCACATTGAATTGAAGTGTTGGAACAGACTGCTTCTCTTTCAGAGAAATGCATGTGAGGTTCTGGTGAATGCTTGTAAGTAGCTTAAGGCACTTTCAAAGAAAGTGATTTTCTCTGAAAGGACAGCATTTAGAAAGTGAGGCAACACTCCATTCACTTCACACAGTGAATTGAAGTGTTGGAACAGACTGTTTCTCTTTCAGAGAAACGCATGTGAGTTTCTGGTGAATGCTTTAAGTAGCTTAAGGCACTTTCAAAGGAAAGTGATTTTCTCTGAAAGGACAGTATTTAGAAAGTGAAGCAACACTCCATTCACTTCGCACAGTGAATTAAAGTGTTGGAACAGACTGCTTCGCTTTCAGAGAAATGCATGAGAGTTTTTTGTGAATGCTTGAAAGTAGTTTAAGGCACTTTCAAAGGAAAGTGATTTTCTCTGAAAGGACAGCATTTGGAAACTGAAGCAACACTCCATTCACTTCGCACAGTGAATTGAAGTGTTGGAACAGACTGCTTCTCTTTTAGAGAAACGCATGTGAGTTTCTTGTGAATGCTTGTAAGTAGCGTAAGCCACTTTCAAAGGAAAGTGATTTTCTCTGAAAGGACAGCATTTAGAACTTGAGGCAACACTCTATTCACTTCACACAGTGAATTGAAGTGTTGGAACAGACTGCTTCTCTTTCAGAGAAACGCATGTGAGTTTCTTCCTAATGCTTGCAAGTAGCTTAAGGCACTATCAAAGGAAAGTGATTTTCTCTGAAAGGACAGCATTTAGAAAGTGAAGCAACACTCCATTCACTTCGCACAGTGAATTGAAGTGTTGGAACAGACTGCTTCTCTTTCAGAGAAACGCATGTGAGTTTCTGGTGAATGCTTGTAAGTAGCTTAAGGCACTTTCAAAGGAAAGTGATTTTCTCTGAATGGACAGCATTAAGAAAGTGAAGCAACACTCCATTCCCTTCGTGCAGTGAATTGAAGTTTGGAACAGAGTGC
The DNA here is from genome assembly GCF_982192425.1 of Myodes glareolus. Lineage (NCBI taxonomy): Eukaryota > Metazoa > Chordata > Mammalia > Rodentia > Cricetidae > Myodes > Myodes glareolus. The sequence continues at coordinate 507,394 of NC_142046.1, forward strand.
TTCTCATTCATAGAAACGCATTAGTGTTTCTTGTGAATGCTTGCAAGTTGCTTAAGGCACTTTCAAAGGAAAGTGATTTTCTCTTAAAGGACAGCATTTAGAAAGTGAAGCAACACTCCATTCACTTCGCACAGTGAATTGAAGTGTTGGAACAGACTGCTTCTCTTTCAGAGAAACGCATGTGAGTTTTTTATGAATGCTTGAAAGAAGTTTAAGGCACTTTCAAAGGAAAGTGATTTTCTCTGAAAGGACAGCATTTAGAAAGTGAGGCAACACTCCATTCACTTCGCACAGTGAATTGAAGTGTTGGAACAGACTGCTTCTCTTTCAGAGAAACGCATGTGAGTTTCTTCCTAATGCTTGTAAGTAGCTTAAGGCACTTTCAAAGGAAAGTGATTTTCTCTGAAAGGACAGCATTTAGAAAGTGAAGCAACACTCCATTCCCTTCATGCAGTGAATTGAAGTGTTGGAACAGAGAGCTTCTCTTTCATAGAAACGCATTAGTGTTTCTTGTGAATGCATGCAAGTTGCTTAAGGCACTTTCAAAGGAAAGTGATTTTCTCTGAAAGGACAGCATTTAGAAAGTGAAGCAACACTCCATTCACTTTGTACAGTGAATTGAAGTGTTGGAACAGACTGCTTCTCTTTCAGAGAAACGCATGTGAGTTTCTTCCTAATGCTTGCAAGTAGCTTAATACACTTTCAAAGGAAAGTGATTTTCTCTGAAAGGACAGCATTTAGAAAGTGAAGCAACACTCCATTCACTTCGCACAGTGAATTGAAGTGTTGGAACCGACTGCTTCTCTTTCAGAGAAACGCATGTGAGTTTCTTCCTAATGCTTGCAAGTAGCTTAAGGCTCTTTCAAAGGAAAGTGATTTTCTCTGAAAGGACATAATTTAGAAAGTGAAGCAACACTCCATTTACTTCGCACAGTGAATTGAAGTGTTGGAACAGACTGCTTCTCTTTCAGAGAAATGCATGTGAGTTTCTGTTGAATGCTTGTAAGTAGCTTAAGGCACTTTCAAAGGAAAGTGATTTTCTCTGAAAGGACAGCATTTAGAAAGTGAAGCAACACTCCATTCACTTCGCACATTGAATTGAAGTGTTGGAACAGACTGCTTCTCTTTCAGAGAAATGCATGTGAGGTTCTGGTGAATGCTTGTAAGTAGCTTAAGGCACTTTCAAAGGAAAGTGATTTTCTCTGAAAGGACAGCATTTAGAAAGTGAGGCAACACTCCATTCACTTCACACAGTGAATTGAAGTGTTGGAACAGACTGCTTCTCTTTCAGAGAAACGCATGTGAGTTTCTGGTGAATGCTTTAAGTAGCTTAAGGCACTTTCAAAGGAAAGTGATTTTCTCTGAAAGGACAGCATTTAGAAAGTGAAGCAACACTCCATTCACTTCGCACAGTGAATTGAAGTGTTGGAACAGACTGCTTCGCTTTCAGAGAAATGCATGAGAGTTTTTTGTGAATGCTTGAAAGTAGTTTAAGGCACTTTCAAAGGAAAGTGATTTTCTCTGAAAGGACAGCATTTAGAAACTGAAGCAACACTCCATTCACTTCGCACAGTGAATTGAAGTGTTGGAACAGACTGCTTCTCTTTCAGAGAAACGCATGTGAGTTTCTTGTGAATGCTTGTAAGTAGCTTAAGGCACTTTCAAAGGAAGTGATTTTCTCTGAAAGGACAGCATTTAGAACGTGAGGCAACACTCTATTCACTTCACACAGTGAATTGAAGTGTTGGAACAGACTGCTTCTCTTTCAGAGAAACGCATGTGAGTTTCTTCCTAATGCTTGCAAGTAGCTTAAGGCACTATCAAAGGAAAGTGATTTTCTCTGAAAGGACAGCATTTAGAAAGTGAAGCAACACTCCATTCACTTCGCACAGTGAATTGAAGTGTTGGAACAGACTGCTTCTCTTTCAGAGAAACGCATGTGAGTTTTTTATGAATGCTTGAAAGAAGTTTAAGGCACTTTCAAAGGAAAGTGATTTTCTCTGAAAGGACAGCATTTAGAAAGTGAGGCAACACTCCATTCACTTCGCACAGTGAATTGAAGTGTTGGAACAGACTGCTTCTCTTTCAGAGAAACGCATGTGAGTTTCTGGTGAATGCTTAAGTAGCTTAAGGCACTTTCAAAGGAAAGTGATTTGCTCTGAAAGGACAGCATTTAGAAAGTGAAGCAACACTCCATTCACTTCGCACAGTGAATAGAAGTGTTGGAACAGACTGCTTCTCTTTCAGAGAAATGCATGTGAGTTTAAGTTGAATGCTTGTAAGTAGCTTAAGGCACTTTCAAAGGAAAGTGATTTTCTCTGAAAGGACAGCATTTAGAAAGTGAAGCAACACTCCATTCACTTCGCAGAGTGAATTGAAGTATTGGAACAGACTGCTTCTCTTTCAGAGAAACGCATGTGAGTTTCTGGTGAATGCTTGTAAGTAGCTTAAGGCACTTTCAAAGGAAAGTGATTTTCTCTGAATGGACAGCATTTAGAAAGTGAAGCAACACTCCATTCCCTTCGCGCAGTGAATTGAAGTTTGGAACAGAGTGCTTCTCATTCATAGAAACGCATTAGTGTTTCTTGTGAATGCTTGCAGGTTGCTTAAGGCACTTTCAAAGGAAAGTGATTTTCTCTGAAAGGACAGCATTTAGAAAGTGAAGCAACACTCCATTCACTTCGCACAGTGAATTGAAGTGTTGGAACAGACTGCTTCTCTTTCAGAGAAACGCATGTGAGTTTTTTATGAATGCTTGAAAGAAGTTTAAGGCACTTTCAAAGGAAAGTGATTTTCTCTGAAAGGACAGCATTTAGAAAGTGAGGCAACACTCCATTCACTTCGCACAGTGAATTGAAGTGTTGGAACAGACTGCTTCTCTTTCAGAGAAACGCATGTGAGTTTCTGGTGAATGCTTGTAAGTAGCTTAAGGCACTTTCAAAGGAAAGTGATTTTCTCTGAAAGGACAGCATTTAGAAAGTGAAGCAACACTCCATTCACTTCGCACAGTGAATTGAAGTGTTGGAACAGACTGCTTCTCTTTCAGAGAAATGCATGTGAGTTTAAGTTGAATGCTTGTAAGTAGCTTAAGGCACTTTCAAAGGAAAGTGATTTTCTCTGAAAGGACAGCATTTAGAAAGTGAAGCAACACTCCATTCACTTCGCAGAGTGAATTGAAGTATTGGAACAGACTGCTTCTCTTTCAGAGAAACGCATGTGAGTTTCTGGTGAATGCTTGTAAGTAGCTTAAGGCACTTTCAAAGGAAAGTGATTTTCTCTGAAAGGACAGCATTTAGAAAGTGAAGCAACACTCCATTCACTTCGCACAGTGAATTGAAGTGTTGGAACAGACTGCTTCTCTTTCAGAGAAACGCATGTGAGTTTCTGGTGAATGCTTGTAAGTAGCTTAAGGCACTTTCAAAGGAAAGTGATTTTCTCTGAATGGACAGCATTTAGAAAGTGAAGCAACACTCCATTCCCTTCGTGCAGTGAATTGAAGTTTGGAACAGAGTGCTTCTCATTCATAGAAACGCATTAGTGTTTCTTGTGAATGCTTGCAAGTTGCTTAAGGCACTTTCAAAGGAAAGTGATTTTCTCTGAAAGGACAGCATTTAGAAACTGAAGCAACACTCCATTCACTTCGCACAGTGAATTGAAGTGTTGGAACAGACTGCTTCTCTTTCAGAGAAACGCATGTGAGTTTCTTCCTAATTCTTGAAAGTAGCTTAAGGCACTTTCAAAGGAAAGTGATTTTCTCTGAAAGGACAGCATTTAGAAAGTGAAGCAACACTCCATTCACTTCGCACAGTGAATTGAAGTGTTGGAACAGACTGCTTCTCTTTCAGAGAAACGCATGTGAGTTTCTTCCTGATGCTTGCAAGTAGCTTAAGGCACTTTCAAAGGAAAGTGATTTTCTTTGAAAGGACAGCATTTAGAAAGTGAAGCAACACTCCATTCCCTTCATGCAGTGAATTGAAGTGTTGGAACAGAGTGCTTCTCTTTCATAGAAACGCATTAGTGTTTCTTGTGAATGCTTGCAAGTTGCTTAAGGCACTTTCAAAGGAAAGTGATTTTCTCTGAAAGGACAGCATTTAGAAAGTGAAGCAACACTCCATTCACTTTGTACAGTGAATTGAAGTGTTGGAACCGACTGCTTCTCTTTCATAAAACGCATGTGAGTTTCTTCCTAATGCTTGCAAGTAGCTTAAGGCTCTTTCAAAGGAAAGTGATTTTCTCTGAAAGGACATAATTTAGAAACTGAAGCAACACTCCATTCACTTCGCACAGTGAATTGAAGTGTTGGAACAGACTGCTTCTCTTTCAGAGAAATGCATGTGAGTTTCTGTTGAATGCTTGTAAGTAGCTTAAGGCACTTTCAAAGGAAAGTGATTTTCTCTGAAAGGACAGCATTTAGAAAGTGAAGCAACACTCCATTCACTTCGCACATTGAATTGAAGTGTTGGAACAGACTGCTTCTCTTTCAGAGAAATGCATGTGAGGTTCTGGTGAATGCTTGTAAGTAGCTTAAGGCACTTTCAAAGGAAAGTGATTTTCTCTGAAAGGACAGCATTTAGAAAGTGAGGCAACACTCCATTCACTTCACACAGTGAATTGAAGTGTTGGAACAGACTGCTTCTCTTTCAGAGAAATGCATGTGAGTTTAAGTTGAATGCTTGTAAGTAGCTTAAGGCACTTTCAAAGGAAAGTGATTTTCTCTGAAAGGACAGCATTTAGAAAGTGAAGCAACACTCCATTCACTTCGCAGAGTGAATTGAAGTATTGGAACAGACTGCTTCTCTTTCAGAGAAACGCATGTGAGTTTCTGGTGAATGCTTGTAAGTAGCTTAAGGCACTTTCAAAGGAAAGTGATTTTCTCTGAAAGGACAGCATTTAGAAAGTGAAGCAACACTCCATTCACTTCGCACAGTGAATTGAAGTGTTGGAACAGACTGCTTCTCTTTCAGAGAAATGCATGTGAGTTTAAGTTGAATGCTTGTAAGTAGCTTAAGGCACTTTCAAAGGAAAGTGATTTTCTCTGAAAGGACAGCATTTAGAAAGTGAAGCAACACTCCATTCACTTCGCAGAGTGAATTGAAGTATTGGAACAGACTGCTTCTCTTTCAGAGAAACGCATGTGAGTTTCTGGTGAATGCTTGTAAGTAGCTTAAGGCACTTTCAAAGGAAAGTGATTTTCTCTGAAAGGACAGCATTTAGAAAGTGAAGCAACACTCCATTCACTTCGCACAGTGAATTGAAGTGTTGGAACAGACTGCTTCTCTTTCAGAGAAACGCATGTGAGTTTCTGGTGAATGCTTGTAAGTAGCTTAAGGCACTTTCAAAGGAAAGTGATTTTCTCTGAATGGACAGCATTTAGAAAGTGAAGCAACACTCCATTCCCTTCGTGCAGTGAATTGAAGTTTGGAACAGAGTGCTTCTCATTCATAGAAACGCATTAGTGTTTCTTGTGAATGCTTGCAAGTTGCTTAAGGCACTTTCAAAGGAAAGTGATTTTCTCTGAAAGGACAGCATTTAGAAACTGAAGCAACACTCCATTCACTTCGCACAGTGAATTGAAGTGTTGGAACAGACTGCTTCTCTTTCAGAGAAACGCATGTGAGTTTCTTCCTAATTCTTGAAAGTAGCTTAAGGCACTTTCAAAGGAAAGTGATTTTCTCTGAAAGGACAGCATTTAGAAAGTGAAGCAACACTCCATTCACTTCGCACAGTGAATTGAAGTGTTGGAACAGACTGCTTCTCTTTCAGAGAAACGCATGTGAGTTTCTTCCTGATGCTTGCAAGTAGCTTAAGGCACTTTCAAAGGAAAGTGATTTTCTTTGAAAGGACAGCATTTAGAAAGTGAAGCAACACTCCATTCCCTTCATGCAGTGAATTGAAGTGTTGGAACAGAGTGCTTCTCTTTCATAGAAACGCATTAGTGTTTCTTGTGAATGCTTGCAAGTTGCTTAAGGCACTTTCAAAGGAAAGTGATTTTCTCTGAAAGGACAGCATTTAGAAAGTGAAGCAACACTCCATTCACTTTGTACAGTGAATTGAAGTGTTGGAACCGACTGCTTCTCTTTCATAAAACGCATGTGAGTTTCTTCCTAATGCTTGCAAGTAGCTTAAGGCTCTTTCAAAGGAAAGTGATTTTCTCTGAAAGGACATAATTTAGAAACTGAAGCAACACTCCATTCACTTCGCACAGTGAATTGAAGTGTTGGAACAGACTGCTTCTCTTTCAGAGAAATGCATGTGAGTTTCTGTTGAATGCTTGTAAGTAGCTTAAGGCACTTTCAAAGGAAAGTGATTTTCTCTGAAAGGACAGCATTTAGAAAGTGAAGCAACACTCCATTCACTTCGCACATTGAATTGAAGTGTTGGAACAGACTGCTTCTCTTTCAGAGAAATGCATGTGAGGTTCTGGTGAATGCTTGTAAGTAGCTTAAGGCACTTTCAAAGGAAAGTGATTTTCTCTGAAAGGACAGCATTTAGAAAGTGAGGCAACACTCCATTCACTTCACACAGTGAATTGAAGTGTTGGAACAGACTGCTTCTCTTTCAGAGAAATGCATGTGAGTTTAAGTTGAATGCTTGTAAGTAGCTTAAGGCACTTTCAAAGGAAAGTGATTTTCTCTGAAAGGACAGCATTTAGAAAGTGAAGCAACACTCCATTCACTTCGCAGAGTGAATTGAAGTATTGGAACAGACTGCTTCTCTTTCAGAGAAACGCATGTGAGTTTCTGGTGAATGCTTGTAAGTAGCTTAAGGCACTTTCAAAGGAAAGTGATTTTCTCTGAAAGGACAGCATTTAGAAAGTGAAGCAACACTCCATTCACTTCGCACAGTGAATTGAAGTGTTGGAACAGACTGCTTCTCTTTCAGAGAAACGCATGTGAGTTTCTGGTGAATGCTTGTAAGTAGCTTAAGGCACTTTCAAAGGAAAGTGATTTTCTCTGAATGGACAGCATTTAGAAAGTGAAGCAACACTCCATTCCCTTCGTGCAGTGAATTGAAGTTTGGAACAGAGTGCTTCTCATTCATAGAAACGCATTAGTGTTTCTTGTGAATGCTTGCAAGTTGCTTAAGGCACTTTCAAAGGAAAGTGATTTTCTCTGAAAGGACAGCATTTAGAAACTGAAGCAACACTCCATTCACTTCGCACAGTGAATTGAAGTGTTGGAACAGACTGCTTCTCTTTCAGAGAAACGCATGTGAGTTTCTTCCTAATGCTTGTAAGTAGCATTGAAGTAGTATGAATGCTTGAAAGTAGTTTAAGGCACTTTCAAAGGAAAGTGATTTTCTCTGAAAGGACAGCATTTAGAAAGTGAAGCAACACTCCATTCCCTTCATGCAGTGAATTGAAGTGTTGGAACAGAGTGCTTCTGTTTCATAGAAACGCATTAGTGTTTCTTGTGAATGCTTGCAAGTTGCTTAAGGCACTTTCAAAGGAAAGTGATTTTCTCTGAAAGGACAGCATTTAGAAAGTGAAGCAACACTCCATTCACTTTGTACAGTGAATTGAAGTGTTGGAACCGACTGCTTCTCTTTCAGAGAAACGCATGTGAGTTTCTTCCTAATGCTTGCAAGTAGCTTAAGGCTCTTTCAAAGGAAAGTGATTTTCTCTGAAAGGACATAATTTAGAAAGTGAAGCAACACTCCATTCACTTCGCACAGTGAATTGAAGTGTTGGAACAGACTGCTTCTCTTTCAGAGAAACGCATGTGAGTTTCTTCCTAATGCTTGCAAGTAGCTTAAGGCACTTTCAAAGGAAAGTGATTTTCTCTGAAAGGACATAATTTAGAAAGTGAAGCAACACTCCATTCACTTCGCACAGTGAATTGAAGTGTTGGAACAGACTGCTTCTCTTTCACAGAAATGCATGTGAGTTTCTGTTGAATGCTTGTAAGTAGCTTAAGGCACTTTCAAAGGAAAGTGATTTTCTCTGAAAGGACAGAATTTGAAAGTGAAGCAACACTCCATTCACTTCGCTCATTGAATTGAAGTGTTGGAACAGACTGCTTCTCTTTCAGAGAAATGCATGTGAGTTTAAGTTGAATGCTTGTAAGTAGCTTAAGGCACTTTCAAAGGAAAGTGATTTTCTCTGAAAGGACAGCATTTAGAAAGTGAAGCAACACTCCATTCACTTCTCAGAGTGAATTGAAGTATTGGAACAGACTGCTTCTCTTTCAGAGAAATGCATGTGAGTTTCTGTTGAATGCTTGTAAGTAGCTTAAGGCACTTTCAAAGGAAAGTGATTTTCTCTGAAAGGACAGCATTTAGAAAGTGAAGCAACACTCCATTCACTTCGCACATTGAATTGAAGTGTTGGAACAGACTGCTTCTCTTTCAGAGAAATGCATGTGAGGTTCTGGTGAATGCTTGTAAGTAGCCTAAGGCACTTTCAAAGGAAAGTGATTTTCTCTGAAAGGACAGCATTTAGAAAGTGAGGCAACACTCCATTCACTTCACACAGTGAATTGAAGTGTTGGAACAGACTGCTTCTCTTTCAGAGAAACGCATGTGAGTTTCTGGTGAATGCTTTAAGTAGCTTAAGGCACTTTCAAAGGAAAGTGATTTTCTCTGAAAGGACAGAATTTAGAAAGTGAAGCAACACTCCATTCACTTCGCACAGTGAATTGAAGTGTTGGAACAGACTGCTTCGCTTTCAGAGAAATGCATGAGAGTTTTTTGTGAATGCTTGAAAGTAGTTTAAGGCACTTTCAAAGGAAAGTGATTTTCTCTGAAAGGACAGCATTTAGAAACTGAAGCAACACTCCATTCACTTCGCACAGTGAATTGAAGTGTTGGAACAGACTGCTTCTCTTTCAGAGAAACGCATGTGAGTTTCTTGTGAATGCTTGTAAGTAACGTAAGGCACTTTCAAAGGAAAGTGATTTTCTCTGAAAGGACAGCATTTAGAACGTGAGGCAACACTCTATTCACTTCACACAGTGAATTGAAGTGTTGGAACAGACTGCTTCTCTTTCAGAGAAACGCATGTGAGTTTCTTCCTAATGCTTGCAAGTAGCTTAAGGCACTCTCAAAGGAAAGTGATTTTCTCTGAAAGGACAGCATTTAGAAAGTGAAGCAACACTCCATTCACTTCGCACAGTGAATTGAAGTGTTGGAACAGACTGCTTCTCTTTCAGAGAAACGCATGTGAGTTTTTTATGAATGCTTGAAAGAAGTTTAAGGCACTTTCAAAGGAAAGTGATTTTCTCTGAAAGGACAGCATTTAGAAAGTGAGGCAACACTCCATTCACTTCGCACAGTGAATTGAAGTGTTGTAACAGACTGCTTCTCTTTCAGAGAAACGCATGTGAGTTTCTGGTGAATGCTTGTAAGTAGCTTAAGGCACTTTCAAAGGAAAGTGATTTTCTCTGAAAGGACAGCATTTAGAAAGTGAAGCAACACTCCATTCACTTCGCACAGTGAATTGAAGTGTTGGAACAGACTGCTTCTCTTTCAGAGAAATGCATGTGAGTTTAAGTTGAATGCTTGTAAGTAGCTTAAGGCACTTTCAAAGGAAAGTGATTTTCTCTGAAAGGACAGCATTTAGAAAGTGAAGCAACACTCCATTCACTTCGCAGAGTGAATTGAAGTATTGGAACAGACTGCTTCTCTTTCAGAGAAACGCATGTGAGTTTCTGGTGAATGCTTGTAAGTAGCTTAAGGCACTTTCAAAGGAAAGTGATTTTCTCTGAAAGGACAGCATTTAGAAAGTGAAGCAACACTCCATTCACTTCGCACAGTGAATTGAAGTGTTGGAACAGACTGCTTCTCTTTCAGAGAAACGCATGTGAGTTTCTGGTGAATGCTTGTAAGTAGCTTAAGGCACTTTCAAAGGAAAGTGATTTTCTCTGAATGGACAGCATTTAGAAAGTGAAGCAACACTCCATTCCCTTCGTGCAGTGAATTGAAGTTTGGAACAGAGTGCTTCTCATTCATAGAAACGCATTAGTGTTTCTTGTGAATGCTTGCAAGTTGCTTAAGGCACTTTCAAAGGAAAGTGATTTTCTCTGAAAGGACAGCATTTAGAAAGTGAAGCAACACTCCATTCACTTCGCACAGTGAATTGAAGTGTTGGAAGAGACTGCTTCTCTTTCAGAGAAACGCATGTGAGTTTTTTATGAATGCTTGAAAGTAGTTTAAGGCACTTTCAAAGGAATGTGATTTTCTCTGAAAGGACAGCATTTAGAAAGTGAGGCAACACTCCATTCACTTCGCACAGTGAATTGAAGTGTTGGAACAGATTACTTCTCTTTCAGAGAAATGCATGTGAGTTTCTGTTGAATGCTTGTAAGTAGCTTAAGGCACATTCAAAGGAAAGGGATTTTCTCTGAAAGGACAGCATTTAGAAAGTGAAGCAACACTCCATTCACTTCGCACAGTGAATGGAAGTGTTGGAACAGACTGCTTCTCTTTCAGAGAAACGCATGTGAGATTTTTGTGAATGCTTGAAAGTAGTTTACGGCACTTTCAATGGAAAGTGATTTTCTCTGAAAGGACAGCATTTAGAAAGTGAGACAACACTCCATTCACTTCGCACAGTGAATTGAAGTGTTGGAACAGACTGCTTCTCTTTCAGAGAAACGCATGTGAGTTTCTTCCTAATTCTTGCAAGTAGCTTAAGGCACTTTCAAAGGAAAGTGATTTTCTCTGAAAGGACAGCATTTAGAAAGTGAAGCAACACTCCATTCACTTCGCACAGTGAATTGAAGTGTTGGAACAGACTGCTTCTCTTTCAGAGAAACGCATGTGAGTTTCTTCCTGATGCTTGCAAGTAGCTTAAGGCACTTTCAAAGGAAAGTGATTTTCTCTGAAAGGACAGCATTTAGAAAGTGAAGCAACACTCCATTCACTTCGCACTGTGAATTGAAGTGTTGGAACAGACTGTTTCTCTTTCAGAGAAACGCATGTGAGTTTCTGGTGAATGCTTGTAAGTAGCTTAAGGCACTTTCAAAGGAAAGTGATTTTCTCTGAAAGGATTGCATTTAGAAAGTGAAGCAACACTCGATTCACTTCGCAGAGTGAATTGAAGTATTGGAACAGACTGCTTCTCTTTCAGAGAAACGCATGTGAGTTTCTGGTGAATGCTTGTCAGTAGCTTAAGGCACTTTCAAAGGAAAGTGATTTTCTCTGAAAGGACAGCATTTAGAAAGTGAAGCAACACTCCATTCACTTCGCACAGTGAATTGAAGTGTTGGAACAGACTGCTTCTCTTTCAGAGAAATGCATGTGAGTTTAAGTTGAATGCTTGTAAGTAGCTTAAGGCACTTTCAAAGGAAAGTGATTTTCTCTGAAAGGACAGAATTTGAAAGTGAAGCAACACTCCATTCACTTCGCACAGTGAATTGAAGTGTTGGAACAGACTGCTTCTCTTTCAGAGAAACGCATGTGAGTTTCTTCCTGATGCTTGCAAGTAGCTTAAGGCAATTTCAAAGGAAAGTGATTTTCTCTGAAAAGACAGCATTTAGAAAGTGAAGCAACACTCCATTCACTTCGCACTGTGAATTGAAGTGTTGGAACAGACTGTTTCTCTTTCAGAGAAACGCATGTGAGTTTCTGGTGAATGCTTGTAAGTAGCTTAAGGCACTTTCAAAGGAAAGTGATTTTCTCTGAAAGGACAGCATTTAGAAAGTGAAGCAACACTCCATTCACTTCGCAGAGTGAACTGAAGTATTGGAACAGACTGCTTCTCTTTCAGAGAAACGCATGTGAGTTTCTGGTGAATGCTTGTCAGTAGCTTAAGGCACTTTCAAAGGAAAGTGATTTTCTCTGAAAGGACAGCATTTAGAAAGTGAAGCAACACTCCATTCACTTCGCACAGTGAATTGAAGTGTTGGAACAGACTGCTTCTCTTTCAGAGAAACGCATGTGAGTTTCTTCCTAATGCTTGTAAGTAGCTTAAGGCACTTTCAAAGGAAAGTGATTTTCTCTGAAAGGACAGCATTTAGAAAGTGAAGCAACACTCCATTCCCTTCATGCAGTGAATTGAAGTGTTGGAACAGAGTGCTTCTGTTTCATAGAAACGCATTAGTGTTTCTTGTGAATGCTTGCAAGTTGCTTAAGGCACTTTCAAAGGAAAGTGATTTTCTCTGAAAGGACAGCATTTAGAAAGTGAAGCAACACTCCATTCACTTTGTACAGTGAATTGAAGTGTTGGAACCGACTGCTTCTCTTTCAGAGAAACGCAAGTGAGTTTCTTCCTAATGCTTGCAAGTAGCTTAAGGCTCTTTCAAAGGAAAGTGATTTTCTCTGAAAGGACATAATTTAGAAAGTGAAGCAACACTCCATTCACTTCGCACAGTGAATTGAAGTGTTGGAACAGACTGCTTCTCTTTCAGAGAAACGCATGTGAGTTTCTTCCTAATGCTTGCAAGTAGCTTAAGGCACTTTCAAAGTAAAGTGATTTTCTCTGAAAGGACATAATTTAGAAAGTGAAGCAACACTCCATTCACTTCGCACAGTGAATTGAAGTGTTGGAACAGACTGCTTCTCTTTCACAGAAATGCATGTGAGTTTCTGTTGAATGCTTGTAAGTAGCTTAAGGCACTTTCAAAGGAAAGTGATTTTCTCTGAAAGGACAGAATTTGAAAGTGAAGCAACACTCCATTCACTTCGCTCATTGAATTGAAGTGTTGGAACAGACTGCTTCTCTTTCAGAGAAATGCATGTGAGTTTAAGTTGAATGCTTGTAAGTAGCTTAAGGCACTTTCAAAGGAAAGTGATTTTCTCTGAAAGGACAGCATTTAGAAAGTGAAGCAACACTCCATTCACTTCTCAGAGTGAATTGAAGTATTGGAACAGACTGCTTCTCTTTCAGAGAAATGCATGTGAGTTTCTGTTGAATGCTTGTAAGTAGCTTAAGGCACTTTCAAAGGAAAGTGATTTTCTCTGAAAGGACAGCATTTAGAAAGTGAAGCAACACTCCATTCACTTTGTACAGTGAATTGAAGTGTTGGAACCGACTGCTTCTCTTTCAGAGAAACGCATGTGAGTTTCTTCCTAATGCTTGCAAGTAGCTTAAGGCTCTTTCAAAGGAAAGTGATTTTCTCTGAAAGGACATAATTTAGAAAGTGAAGCAACACTCCATTCACTTCGCACAGTGAATTGAAGTGTTGGAACAGACTGCTTCTCTTTCAGAGAAACGCATGTGAGTTTCTTCCTAATGCTTGCAAGTAGCTTAAGGCACTTTCAAAGGAAAGTGATTTTCTCTGAAAGGACATAATTTAGAAAGTGAAGCAACACTCCATTCACTTCGCACAGTGAATTGAAGTGTTGGAACAGACTGCTTCTCTTTCACAGAAATGCATGTGAGTTTCTGTTGAATGCTTGTAAGTAGCTTAAGGCACTTTCAAAGGAAAGTGATTTTCTCTGAAAGGACAGAATTTGAAAGTGAAGCAACACTCCATTCACTTCGCTCATTGAATTGAAGTGTTGGAACAGACTGCTTCTCTTTCAGAGAAATGCATGTGAGTTTAAGTTGAATGCTTGTAAGTAGCTTAAGGCACTTTCAAAGGAAAGTGATTTTCTCTGAAAGGACAGCATTTAGAAAGTGAAGCAACACTCCATTCACTTCTCAGAGTGAATTGAAGTATTGGAACAGACTGCTTCTCTTTCAGAGAAATGCATGTGAGTTTCTGTTGAATGCTTGTAAGTAGCTTAAGGCACTTTCAAAGGAAAGTGATTTTCTCTGAAAGGACAGCATTTAGAAAGTGAAGCAACACTCCATTCACTTCGCACATTGAATTGAAGTGTTGGAACAGACTGCTTCTCTTTCAGAGAAATGCATGTGAGGTTCTGGTGAATGCTTGTAAGTAGCCTAAGGCACTTTCAAAGGAAAGTGATTTTCTCTGAAAGGACAGCATTTAGAAAGTGAGGCAACACTCCATTCACTTCACACAGTGAATTGAAGTGTTGGAACAGACTGCTTCTCTTTCAGAGAAACGCATGTGAGTTTCTGGTGAATGCTTTAAGTAGCTTAAGGCACTTTCAAAGGAAAGTGATTTTCTCTGAAAGGACAGAATTTAGAAAGTGAAGCAACACTCCATTCACTTCGCACAGTGAATTGAAGTGTTGGAACAGACTGCTTCGCTTTCAGAGAAATGCATGAGAGTTTTTTGTGAATGCTTGAAAGTAGTTTAAGGCACTTTCAAAGGAAAGTGATTTTCTCTGAAAGGACAGCATTTAGAAACTGAAGCAACACTCCATTCACTTCGCACAGTGAATTGAAGTGTTGGAACAGACTGCTTCTCTTTCAGAGAAACGCATGTGAGTTTCTTGTGAATGCTTGTAAGTAACGTAAGGCACTTTCAAAGGAAAGTGATTTTCTCTGAAAGGACAGCATTTAGAACGTGAGGCAACACTCTATTCACTTCACACAGTGAATTGAAGTGTTGGAACAGACTGCTTCTCTTTCAGAGAAACGCATGTGAGTTTCTTCCTAATGCTTGCAAGTAGCTTAAGGCACTCTCAAAGGAAAGTGATTTTCTCTGAAAGGACAGCATTTAGAAAGTGAAGCAACACTCCATTCACTTCGCACAGTGAATTGAAGTGTTGGAACAGACTGCTTCTCTTTCAGAGAAACGCATGTGAGTTTTTTATGAATGCTTGAAAGAAGTTTAAGGCACTTTCAAAGGAAAGTGATTTTCTCTGAAAGGACAGCATTTAGAAAGTGAGGCAACACTCCATTCACTTCGCACAGTGAATTGAAGTGTTGGAACAGACTGCTTCTCTTTCAGAGAAACGCATGTGAGTTTCTGGTGAATGCTTGTAAGTAGCTTAAGGCACTTTCAAAGGAAAGTGATTTTCTCTGAAAGGACAGCATTTAGAAAGTGAAGCAACACTCCATTCACTTCGCACAGTGAATTGAAGTGTTGGAACAGACTGCTTCTCTTTCAGAGAAATGCATGTGAGTTTAAGTTGAATGCTTGTAAGTAGCTTAAGGCACTTTCAAAGGAAAGTGATTTTCTCTGAAAGGACAGCATTTAGAAAGTGAAGCAACACTCCATTCACTTCGCAGAGTGAATTGAAGTATTGGAACAGACTGCTTCTCTTTCAGAGAAACGCATGTGAGTTTCTGGTGAATGATTGTAAGTAGCTTAAGGCACTTTCAAAGGAAAGTGATTTTCTCTGAAAGGACAGCATTTAGAAAGTGAAGCAACACTCCATTCACTTCGCACAGTGAATTGAAGTGTTGGAACAGACTGCTTCTCTTTCAGAGAAACGCATGTGAGTTTCTGGTGAATGCTTGTAAGTAGCTTAAGGCACTTTCAAAGGAAAGTGATTTTCTCTGAATGGACAGCATTTAGAAAGTGAAGCAACACTCCATTCCCTTCGTGCAGTGAATTGAAGTTTGGAACAGAGTGCTTCTCATTCATAGAAACGCATTAGTGTTTCTTGTGAATGCTTGCAAGTTGCTTAAGGCACTTTCAAAGGAAAGTGATTTTCTCTGAAAGGACAGCATTTAGAAAGTGAAGCAACACTCCATTCACTTCGCACAGTAAATTGAAGTGTTGGAAGAGACTGCTTCTCTTTCAGAGAAACGCATGTGAGTTTTTTATGAATGCTTGAAAGTAGTTTAAGGCACTTTCAAAGGAATGTGATTTTCTCTGAAAGGACAGCATTTAGAAAGTGAGGCAACACTCCATTCACTTCGCACAGTGAATTGAAGTGTTGGAACAGATTACTTCTCTTTCAGAGAAATGCATGTGAGTTTCTGTTGAATGCTTGTAAGTAGCTTAAGGCACATTCAAAGGAAAGGGATTTTCTCTGAAAGGACAGCATTTAGAAAGTGAAGCAACACTCCATTCACTTCGCACAGTGAATGGAAGTGTTGGAACAGACTGCTTCTCTTTCAGAGAAACGCATGTGAGATTTTTGTGAATGCTTGAAAGTAGTTTACGGCACTTTCAATGGAAAGTGATTTTCTCTGAAAGGACAGCATTTAGAAAGTGAGACAACACTCCATTCACTTCGCACAGTGAATTGAAGTGTTGGAACAGACTGCTTCTCTTTCAGAGAAACGCATGTGAGTTTCTTCCTAATTCTTGCAAGTAGCTTAAGGCACTTTCAAAGGAAAGTGATTTTCTCTGAAAGGACAGCATTTAGAAAGTGAAGCAACACTCCATTCACTTCGCACAGTGAATTGAAGTGTTGGAACAGACTGCTTCTCTTTCAGAGAAACGCATGTGAGTTTCTTCCTGATGCTTGCAAGTAGCTTAAGGCACTTTCAAAGGAAAGTGATTTTCTCTGAAAGGACAGCATTTAGAAAGTGAAGCAACACTCCATTCACTTCGCACTGTGAATTGAAGTGTTGGAACAGACTGTTTCTCTTTCAGAGAAACGCATGTGAGTTTCTGGTGAATGCTTGTAAGTAGCTTAAGGCACTTTCAAAGGAAAGTGATTTTCTCTGAAAGGATTGCATTTAGAAAGTGAAGCAACACTCGATTCACTTCGCAGAGTGAATTGAAGTATTGGAACAGACTGCTTCTCTTTCAGAGAAACGCATGTGAGTTTCTGGTGAATGCTTGTCAGTAGCTTAAGGCACTTTCAAAGGAAAGTGATTTTCTCTGAAAGGACAGCATTTAGAAAGTGAAGCAACACTCCATTCACTTCGCACAGTGAATTGAAGTGTTGGAACAGACTGCTTCTCTTTCAGAGAAATGCATGTGAGTTTAAGTTGAATGCTTGTAAGTAGCTTAAGGCACTTTCAAAGGAAAGTGATTTTCTCTGAAAGGACAGCATTTAGAAAGTGAAGCAACACTCCATTCACTTCTCAGAGTGAATTGAAGTATTGGAACAGACTGCTTCTCTTTCAGAGAAACGCATGTGAGTTTCTGGTGAATGCTTGTAAGTAGCTTAAGGCACTTTCAAAGGAAAGTTATTTTCTCTGAAAGGACAGCATTTAGAAAGTGAAGCAACACTCCATTCACTTCGCACAGTGAATTGAAGTGTTGGAACAGACTGCTTCTCTTTCAGAGAAATGCATGTGAGTTTAAGTTGAATGCTTGTAAGTAGCTTAAGGCACTTTCAAAGGAAAGTGATTTTCTCTGAAAGGACAGCATTTAGAAAGTGAACCACACTCCATTAACTTCGCAGGGTGAATTGAAGTATTGGAAAAGACTGCTTCTCTTTCAGAGAAACGCATATGAGTTTCTGGTGAATGCTTGTAAGTAGCTTAAGGCACTTTCAAAGGAAAGTGATTTTCACTGAAAGGACAGCATTTAGAAAGTGAAGCAACACTCCATTCCCTTCGTGCAGTGAATTGAAGTGTTGGAACAGAGTGCTTCTCATTCATAGAAACGCATTAGTGTTTCTTGTGAATGCTTGCAAGTTGCTTAAGGCACTTTCAAAGGAAAGTGATTTTCTCTGAAAGGACAGCATTTAGAAACTGAAGCAACACTCGATTCACTTTGCACAGTGAATTGAAGTGTTGGAACAGACTGCTTCTCTTTCAGAGAAACGCATGTGAGTTTTTTAAGAATGCTTGAAAGTAGTTTAAGGCACTTTCAAAGGAAAGTGATTTTCTCTGAAAGGACAGCATTTAGAAAGTGAGGCAACACTCCATTCACTTCGCACAGTGAATTGAAGTGTTGGAACAGATTACTTCTCTTTCAGAGAAATGCATGTGAGTTTCTGTTGAATGCTTGTAAGTAGCTTAAGGCACATTCAAAGGAAAGGGATTTTCTCTGAAAGGACAGCATTTAGAAAGTGAAGCAACACTCCATTCACTTCGCACAGTGAATGGAAGTGTTGGAACAGACTGCTTCTCTTTCAGAGAAACGCATGTGAGATTTTTGTGAATGCTTGAAAGTAGTTTACGGCACTTTCAATGGAAAGTGATTTTCTCTGAAAGGACAGCATTTAGAAAGTGAGGCAACACTCCATTCACTTCGCACAGTGAATTGAAGTGTTGGAACAGACTGCTTCTCTTTCAGAGAAACGCATGTGAGTTTCTTCCTAATTCTTGCAAGTAGCTTAAGGCACTTTCAAAGGAAAGTGATTTTCTCTGAAAGGACAGCATTTAGAAAGTGAAGCAACACTCCATTCACTTCGCACAGTGAATTGAAGTGTTGGAACAGACTGCTTCTCTTTCAGAGAAACGCATGTGAGTTTCTTCCTGATGCTTGCAAGTAGCTTAAGGCACTCTCAAAGGAAAGTGATTTTCTCTGAAAGGACAGCATTTAGAAAGTGAAGCAACACTCCATTCACTTCGCACTGTGAATTGAAGTGTTGGAACAGACTGTTTCTCTTTCAGAGAAACGCATGTGAGTTTCTGGTGAATGCTTGTAAGTAGCTTAAGGCACTTTCAAAGGAAAGTGATTTTCTCTGAAAGGACAGCATTTAGAAAGTGAAGCAACACTCCATTCACTTCGCAGAGTGAACTGAAGTATTGGAACAGACTGCTTCTCTTTCAGAGAAACGCATGTGAGTTTCTGGTGAATGCTTGTCAGTAGCTTAAGGCACTTTCAAAGGAAAGTGATTTTCTCTGAAAGGACAGCATTTAGAAAGTGAAGCAACACTCCATTCACTTCGCACAGTGAATTGAAGTGTTGGAACAGACTGCTTCTCTTTCAGAGAAACGCATGTGAGTTTCTTCCTAATGCTTGTAAGTAGCTTAAGGCACTTTCAAAGGAAAGTGATTTTCTGTGAAAGGACAGCATTTAGAAAGTGAAGCAACACTCCATTCCCTTCATGCAGTGAATTGAAGTGTTGGAACAGAGTGCTTCTCTTTCATAGAAACGCATTAGTGTTTCTTGTGAATGCTTGCAATTTGCTTAAGGCACTTTCAAAGGAAAGTGATTTTCTCTGAAAGGACAGCATTTAGAAAGTGAAGCAACACTCCATTCACTTTGTACAGTGAATTGAAGTGTTGGAACCGACTGCTTCTCTTTCAGAGAAATGCATGTGAGTTTCTTCCTAATGCTTGCAAGTAGCTTAAGGCTCTTTCAAAGGAAAGTGATTTTCTCTGAAAGGACATAATTTAGAAAGTGAAGCAACACTCCATTCACTTCGCACAGTGAATTGAAGTGTTGGAACAGACTGCTTCGCTTTCAGAGAAATGCATGAGAGTTTTTTGTGAATGCTTGAAAGTAGTTTAAGGCACTTTCAAAGGAAAGTGATTTTCTCTGAAAGGACAGCATTTAGAAACTGAAGCAACACTCCATTCACTTCGCACAGTGAATTGAAGTGTTGGAACAGACTGCTTCTCTTTCAGAGAAACGCATGTGAGTTTCTTGTGAATGCTTGTAAGTAGCGTAAGGCACTTTCAAAGGAAAGTGATTTTCTCTGAAAGGACAGCATTTAGAACGTGAGG
This sequence comes from Myodes glareolus, assembly GCF_982192425.1. Lineage (NCBI taxonomy): Eukaryota > Metazoa > Chordata > Mammalia > Rodentia > Cricetidae > Myodes > Myodes glareolus. Next base: position 526,715 of record NC_142046.1, read on the forward strand.
CAACACTCTATTCACTTCACACAGTGAATTGAAGTGTTGGAACAGACTGCTTCTCTTTCAGAGAAACGCATGTGAGTTTCTTCCTAATGCTTGCAAGTAGCTTAAGGCACTCTCAAAGGAAAGTGATTTTCTCTGAAAGGACAGCATTTAGAAAGTGAAGCAACACTCCATTCACTTCGCACAGTGAATTGAAGTGTTGGAACAGACTGCTTCTCTTTCAGAGAAACGCATGTGAGTTTTTTATGAATGCTTGAAAGAAGTTTAAGGCACTTTCAAAGGAAAGTGATTTTCTCTGAAAGGACAGCATTTAGAAAGTGAGGCAACACTCCATTCACTTCGCACAGTGAATTGAAGTGTTGGAACAGACTGCTTCTCTTTCAGAGAAACGCATGTGAGTTTCTGGTGAATGCTTGTAAGTAGCTTAAGGCACTTTCAAAGGAAAGTGATTTTCTCTGAAAGGACAGCATTTAGAAAGTGAAGCAACACTCCATTCACTTCGCAGAGTGAATTGAAGTATTGGAACAGACTGCTTCTCTTTCAGAGAAATGCATGTGAGTTTAAGTTGAATGCTTGTAAGTAGCTTAAGGCACTTTCAAAGGAAAGTGATTTTCTCTGAAAGGACAGCATTTAGAAAGTGAAGCAACACTCCATTCACTTCGCAGAGTGAATTGAAGTATTGGAACAGACTGCTTCTCTTTCAGAGAAACGCATGTGAGTTTCTGGTGAATGCTTGTAAGTAGCTTAAGGCACTTTCAAAGGAAAGTGATTTTCTCTGAAAGGACAGCATTTAGAAAGTGAAGCAACACTCCATTCACTTCGCACAGTGAATTGAAGTGTTGGAACAGACTGCTTCTCTTTCAGAGAAACGCATGTGAGTTTCTGGTGAATGCTTGTAAGTAGCTTAAGGCACTTTCAAAGGAAAGTGATTTTCTCTGAATGGACAGCATTTAGAAAGTGAAGCAACACTCCATTCCCTTCGTGCAGTGAATTGAAGTTTGGAACAGAGTGCTTCTCATTCATAGAAACGCATTAGTGTTTCTTGTGAATGCTTGCAAGTTGCTTAAGGCACTTTCAAAGGAAAGTGATTTTCTCTGAAAGGACAGCATTTAGAAAGTGAAGCAACACTCCATTCACTTCGCACAGTGAATTGAAGTGTTGGAACAGACTGCTTCTCTTTCAGAGAAACGCATGTGAGTTTTTTATGAATGCTTGAAAGTAGTTTAAGGCACTTTCAAAGGAAAGTGATTTTCTCTGAAAGGACAGCATTTAGAAAGTGAGGCAACACTCCATTCACTTCGCACAGTGAATTGAAGTGTTGGAACAGATTACTTCTCTTTCAGAGAAATGCATGTGAGTTTCTGTTGAATGCTTGTAAGTAGCTTAAGGCACATTCAAAGGAAAGGGATTTTCTCTGAAAGGACAGCATTTAGAAAGTGAAGCAACACTCCATTCACTTCGCACAGTGAATGGAAGTGTTGGAACAGACTGCTTCTCTTTCAGAGAAACGCATGTGAGATTTTTGTGAATGCTTGAAAGTAGTTTACGGCACTTTCAATGGAAAGTGATTTTCTCTGAAAGGACAGCATTTAGAAAGTGAGGCAACACTCCATTCACTTCGCACAGTGAATTGAAGTGTTGGAACAGACTGCTTCTCTTTCAGAGAAACGCATGTGAGTTTCTTCCTAATTCTTGCAAGTAGCTTAAGGCACTTTCAAAGGAAAGTGATTTTCTCTGAAAGGACAGCATTTAGAAAGTGAAGCAACACTCCATTCACTTCGCACAGGGAATTGAAGTGTTGGAACAGACTGCTTCTCTTTCAGAGAAACGCATGTGAGCTTCTTCCTGATGCTTGCAAGTAGCTTAAGGCACTTTCAAAGGAAAGTGATTTTCTCTGAAAGGACAGCATTTAGAAAGTGAAGCAACACTCCATTCACTTCGCACTGTGAATTGAAGTGTTGGAACAGACTGTTTCTCTTTCAGAGAAACACATGTGAGTTTCTGGTGAATGCTTGTAAGTAGCTTAAGGCACTTTCAAAGGAAAGTGATTTTCTCTGAAAGGATAGCATTTAGAAAGTGAAGCAACACTCGATTCACTTCGCAGAGTGAATTGAAGTATTGGAACAGACTGCTTCTCTTTCAGAGAAACGCATGTGAGTTTCTGGTGAATGCTTGTCAGTAGCTTAAGGCACTTTCAAAGGAAAGTGATTTTCTCTGAAAGGACAGCATTTAGAAAGTGAAGCAACACTCCATTCACTTCGCACAGTGAATTGAAGTGTTGGAACAGACTGCTTCTCTTTCAGAGAAATGCATGTGAGTTTAAGTTGAATGCTTGTAAGTAGCTTAAGGCACTTTCAAAGGAAAGTGATTTTCTCTGAAAGGACAGCATTTAGAAAGTGAAGCAACACTCCATTCACTTCTCAGAGTGAATTGAAGTATTGGAACAGACTGCTTCTCTTTCAGAGAAACGCATGTGAGTTTCTGGTGAATGCTTGTAAGTAGCTTAAGGCACTTTCAAAGGAAAGTGATTTTCTCTGAAAGGACAGCATTTAGAAAGTGAAGCAACACTCCATTCACTTCGCACAGTGAATTGAAGTGTTGGAACAGACTGCTTCTCTTTCAGAGAAATGCATGTGAGTTTAAGTTGAATGCTTGTAAGTAGCTTAAGGCACTTTCAAAGGAAAGTGATTTTCTCTGAAAGGACAGCATTTAGAAAGTGAACCACACTCCATTCACTTCGCAGGGTGAATTGAAGTATTGGAACAGACTGCTTCTCTTTCAGAGAAACGCATGTGAGTTTCTGGTGAATGCTTGTAAGTAGCTTAATGCACTTTCAAAGGAAAGTGATTTTCTCTGAAAGGACAGCATTTAGAAAGTGAAGCAACACTCGATTCACTTCTCACAGTGAATTGAAGTGTTGGAACAGACTGCTTCTCTTTCAGAGAAACGCATATGAGTTTCTGGTGAATGCTTGTAAGTAGCTTAAGGCACTTTCAAAGGAAAGTGATTTTCTCTGAAAGGACAGCATTTAGAAAGTGAAGCAACACTCCATTCCCTTCGTGCAGTGAATTGAAGTGTTGGAACAGAGTGCTTCTCATTCATAGAAACGCATTAGTGTTTCTTGTGAATGCTTGCAAGTTGCTTAAGGCACTTTCAAAGGAAAGTGATTTTCTCTGAAAGGACAGCATTTAGAAAGTGAAGCAACACTCCATTCACTTTGTACAGTGAATTGAAGTGTTGGAACAGACTGCTTCTCTTTCAGAGAAATGCATGTGAGTTTCTGTTGAATGCTTGTAAGTAGCTTAAGGCACATTTAAAGGAAAGGGATTTTCTCTGAAAGGACAGCATTTAGAAAGTGAAGCAACACTCCATTCACTTCGCACAGTGAATTGAAGTGTTGGAACAGACTGCTTCTCTTTCAGAGAAACGCATGTGAGTTTCTTCCTGATGCTTGCAAGTAGCTTAAGGCACTTTCAAAGGAAAGTGATTTTCTCTGAAAGGACAGCAGTTAGAAAGTGAAGCAACACTCCATTCACTTCGCACAGTGAATTGAAGTGTTGCAACAGACTGTTTCTCTTTCAGAGAAACGCATGTGAGTTTCTGGTGAATGCTTGTAAGTAGCTTAAGGCCCTTTCAAAGGAAAGTGATTTTCTCTGAAAGGACAGCATTTAGAAAGTGAAGCAACACTCCATTCACTTCGCACAGTTAATTGAAGTGCTGGAACAGACTGCTTCTCTTTCAGAGAAATGCATGTGAGTTTCTGTTGAATGCTTGTAAGTAGCTTAAGGCACTTTCAAAGGAAAGTGATTTTCTCTGAAAGGACAGCATTTAGAAAGTGAAGCAACACTCCATTCACTTCGCAGAGTGAATTGAAGTATTGGAACAGACTGCTTCTCTTTCAGAGAAACGCATGTGAGTTTCTGGTGAATGCTTGTAAGTAGCTTAAGGCACTTTCAAAGGAAAGTGATTTTCTCTGAAAGGACAGCATTTAGAAAGTGAAGCAACACTCCATTCACTTCGCACAGTGAATTGAAGTGTTGGAACAGACTGCTTCTCTTTCAGAGAAACGCATGTGAGTTTCTTTTGAATGCTTGCAAGTTGCTTAAGGCACTTTCAAAGGAAAGTGATTTTCTCTGAAAGGACAGCATTTAGAACCTGACGCAACACTCCATTCACTTCGCACAGTGAATTGAAGTGTTGGAACAGACTGCTTCTCTTTAAGAGAAACGCTTGTGAGTTTTTTGTGAATGCTTGAAAGTAGTTTAAGGCACTTTCAAAGGAAAGTGATTTTCTCTGAAAGGACAGCATTTAAAAAGTGAAGCAACACTCCATTCACTTCGCACGGTGAATTGAAGTGTTGGAACAGACTGCTTCTCTTTCAGAGAAACGCATGTGAGTTTCTGGTGAATGCTTGTAAGTAGCTTAAGGCACTTTCAAAGGAAAGTGATTTTCTCTGAAAGGACAGCATTGAGAAAGTGAGGCAACACTCTATTCACTTCACACAGTGAATTGAAGTGTTGGAACAGACTGCTTCTCTTTCAGAGAAACGCATGTGAGTTTCTGGTGAATGCTTGTAAGTAGCTTAAGGCACTTTCAAAGGAAAGTGATTTTCTCTGAAAGGACAGCATTTAGAAAGTGAAGCAACACTCCATTCCCTTCGTGCAGTGAATTGAAGTGTTGGAACAGAATGCTTCTCTTTCGGAGAAACGCATTAGTGTTTCTTGTGAATGCTTGCAAGTTGCTTAAGGCACTTTCAAAGGAAAGTGATTTTCTCTGAAAGGACAGCATTTAGAAAGTGAAGCAACACTCCATTCACTTCGCACATTGAATTGAAGTGTTGGAACAGACTGCTTCTCTTTCAGAGAAACGCATGTGAGTTTCTGGTGAATGCTTGTAAGTAGCTTAAGGCACTTTCAAAGGAAAGTGATTTTCTCTGAAAGGACAGCATTTAGAAAGTGAGGGAACACTCCATTCACCTCACACAGTGAATTGAAGTGTTGGAACAGTCTGCTTCTCTTTCAGAGAAACGCATGTGAGTTTCTTCCTGATGCTTGCAAGTAGCTTAAGGCACTTTCAAAGGAAAGTGATTTTCTCTGAAAGGACAGCAGTTAGAAAGTGAAGCAACACTCCATTCACTTCGCACAGTGAATTGAAGTGTTGCAACAGACTGTTTCTCTTTCAGAGAAACGCATGTGAGTTTCTGGTGAATGCTTGTAAGTAGCTTAAGGCCCTTTCAAAGGAAAGTGATTTTCTCTGAAAGGACAGCATTTAGAAAGTGAAGCAACACTCCATTCACTTCGCACAGTTAATTGAAGTGCTGGAACAGACTGCTTCTCTTTCAGAGAAATGCATGTGAGTTTCTGTTGAATGCTTGTAAGTAGCTTAAGGCACTTTCAAAGGAAAGTGATTTTCTCTGAAAGGACAGCATTTAGAAAGTGAAGCAACACTCCATTCACTTCGCAGAGTGAATTGAAGTATTGGAACAGACTGCTTCTCTTTCAGAGAAACGCATGTGAGTTTCTGGTGAATGCTTGTAAGTAGCTTAAGGCACTTTCAAAGGAAAGTGATTTTCTCTGAAAGGACAGCATTTAGAAAGTGAAGCAACACTCCATTCACTTCGCACAGTGAATTGAAGTGTTGGAACAGACTGCTTCTCTTTCAGAGAAACGCATGTGAGTTTCTTTTGAATGCTTGCAAGTTGCTTAAGGCACTTTCAAAGGAAAGTGATTTTCTCTGAAAGGACAGCATTTAGAACCTGACGCAACACTCCATTCACTTCGCACAGTGAATTGAAGTGTTGGAACAGACTGCTTCTCTTTAAGAGAAACGCTTGTGAGTTTTTTGTGAATGCTTGAAAGTAGTTTAAGGCACTTTCAAAGGAAAGTGATTTTCTCTGAAAGGACAGCATTTAAAAAGTGAAGCAACACTCCATTCACTTCGCACGGTGAATTGAAGTGTTGGAACAGACTGCTTCTCTTTCAGAGAAACGCATGTGAGTTTCTGGTGAATGCTTGTAAGTAGCTTAAGGCACTTTCAAAGGAAAGTGATTTTCTCTGAAAGGACAGCATTGAGAAAGTGAGGCAACACTCTATTCACTTCACACAGTGAATTGAAGTGTTGGAACAGACTGCTTCTCTTTCAGAGAAACGCATGTGAGTTTCTGGTGAATGCTTGTAAGTAGCTTAAGGCACTTTCAAAGGAAAGTGATTTTCTCTGAAAGGACAGCATTTAGAAAGTGAAGCAACACTTAATTCCCTTCGTGCAGTGAATTGAAGTGTTGGAACAGAATGCTTCTCTTTCGGAGAAACGCATTAGTGTTTCTTGTGAATGCTTGCAAGTTGCTTAAGGCACTTTCAAAGGAAAGTGATTTTCTCTGAAAGGACAGCATTTAGAAAGTGAAGCAACACTCCATTCACTTCGCACATTGAATTGAAGTGTTGGAACAGACTGCTTCTCTTTCAGAGAAACGCATGTGAGTTTCTGGTGAATGCTTGTAAGTAGCTTAAGGCACTTTCAAAGGAAAGTGATTTTCTCTGAAAGGACAGCATTTAGAAAGTGAGGGAACACTCCATTCACCTCACACAGTGAATTGAAGTGTTGGAACAGTCTGCTTCTCTTTCAGAGAAACGCATGTGAGTTTCTTCCTAATGCTTGCAAGTAGCTTAAGGCACTTTCAAAGGAAAGTGATTTTCTCTGAAAGGACAGCATTTAGAAAGTGAAGCAACACTCCATTCACTTCGCACAGTGAATTGAAGTGTTGGAACAGTCTGCTTCTCTTTCAGAGAAACGCATGTGAGTTTCTTCCTAATGCTTGCAAGTAGCTTAAGGCACTTTCAAAGGAAAGTGATTTTCTCTGAAAGGACAGCATTTAGAAAGTGAAGCAACACTCCATTCACTTCGCACAGTGAATTGAAGTGTTGGAACAGACTGCTTCTCTTTCAGAGAAATGCATGTGAGTTTCTGTTGAATGCTTGTAAGTAGCTTAAGGCACTTTCAAAGGAAAGTGATTTTCTCTGAAAGGACAGCATTTAGAAAGTGAAGCAACACTCCATTCACTTCGCAGATTGAATTGAAGTATTGGAACAGACTGCTTCTCTTTCAGAGAAACGCATGTGAGTTTCTGGTGAATGCTTGTAAGTAGCTAAAGGCACTTTCAAAGGAAAGTGATTTTCTCTGAAATGACAGCATTTAGAAAGTGAAGCAACACTCCATTCACTTCGCACAGTGAATTGAAGTGTTGGAACAGACTGCTTCTCTTTCGTAGAAACGCATTAGTGTTTCTTGTGAATGCTTGCAAGTTGCTTAAGGCACTTTCAAAGGAAAGTGATTTTCTCTGAAAGGACATAATTTAGAAAGTGAAGCAACACTCCATTCACTTCGCACAGTGAATTGAAGTGTTCGAACAGACTGCTTCTCTTTCAGAGAAATGCATGTGAGTTTCTGTTGAATGCTTGTAAGTAGCTTAAGGCACTTTCAAAGGAAAGTGATTTTCTCTGAAAGGACAGCATTTAGAAAGTGAGGCAACACTCCATTCACTTCGCACATTGAATTGAAGTGTTGGAACAGACTGCTTCTCTTTCAGAGAAACGCATGTGTGTTTCTGGTGAATGCTTGTAAGTAGCTTAAGGCACTTTCAAAGGAAAGTGATTTTCTCTGAAAGGACAGCATTTAGAAAGTGAGGGAACACTCCATTCACCTCACACAGTGAATTGAAGTGTTGGAACAGACTGCTTCTCTTTCAGAGAAACGCATGTGAGTTTCTTCCTAATGCTTGCAAGTAGCTTAAGGCACTTTCAAAGGAAAGTGATTTTCTCTGAAAGGACAGCATTTAGAAAGTGAAGCAACACTCCATTCACATCGCACAGTGAATTGAAGTGTTGGAACAGTCTGCTTCTCTTTCAGAGAAACACATGTGAGTTTCTTCCTAATGCTTGCAAGTAGTTTAAGGCACTTTCAAAGGAAAGTGATTTTCTCTGAAAGGACAGCATTTAGAAAGTGAAGCAACACTCCATTCACTTCTCACAGTGAATTGAAGTGTTGGAACAGACTGCTTCTGTTTCAGAGAAACGCATGTGAGTTCCTTCCTAATGCTTGCAAGTAGCGTAAGGCACTTTCAAAGGAAAGTGATTTTCTCTGAAAGGACAGCATTTAGAAAGTGAAGCAACACTCCATTCACTTCGCACAGTGAATTGAAGTGTTGGAACAGACTGCTTCTCTTTCAGAGAATTGCATCTGAGTTTCTGTTGAATGCTTGTAAGTAGCTTAAGGCACTTTCAAAGGAAAGTGATTTTCTCTGAAAGGACAGCATTTAGAAAGTGAAGCCACACTCCATTCACTTCGCAGAGTGAATTGAAGTATTGGAACAGACTCCTTCTCTTTCAGAGAAACGCATGTGAGTTTCTGGTGAATGCTTGTAAGTAGCTAAAGGCACTTTCAAAGGAAAGTGATTTTCTCTGAAATGACAGCATTTAGAAAGTGAAGCAACACTCCATTCACTTCGCACAGTGAATTGAAGTGTTGGAACAGACTGCTTCTCTTTCAGAGAAACGCATGTGAGTTTCTTGTGAATTCTTGCAAGTTGCTTAAGGCACTTTCAAAGGAAAGTGATTTTCTCTGAAAGGACAGCATTTAGAAACTGAAGCAACACTCCATTCACTTCGCACAGTGAATTGAAGTGTTGGAACAGAATGCTTCTCTTTAAGAGAAACGCAGGTGAGTTTTTTGTGAATGCTTGAAAGTAGTTTAAGGCACTTTCAAAGGAAAGTGATTTTCTCTGAAAGGACAGAATTTAGAAAGTGATGCAACACTCCATTCACTTCGCACAGTGAATTGAAGTGTTGGAACAGACTGCTTCTCTTTCAGAGAAACGCATATGAGTTTCTGGTGAATGCTTGTAAGTAGCTTAAGGCACTTTCAAAGGAAAGTGATTTTCTCTGAAAGGACAGCATTTAGAAAGTGAAGCAACACTCCATTCCCTTCGTGCAGTGAATTGAAGTGTTGGAACAGAGTGCTTCTCATTCATAGAAACGCATTAGTGTTTCTTGTGAATGCTTGCAAGTTGCTTAAGGCACTTTCAAAGGAAAGTGATTTTCTCTGAAAGGACAGCATTTAGAAAGTGAAGCAACACTCCATTCACTTTGTACAGTGAATTGAAGTGTTGGAACAGACTGCTTCTCTTTCAGAGAAATGCATGTGAGTTTCTGTTGAATGCTTGTAAGTAGCTTAAGGCACATTCAAAGGAAAGGGATTTTCTCTGAAAGGACAGCATTTAGAAAGTGAAGCAACACTCCATTCACTTCGCACAGTGAATTGAAGTGTTGGAACAGACTGCTTCTCTTTCAGAGAAACGCATGTGAGTTTCTTCCTGATGCTTGCAAGTAGCTTAAGGCACTTTCAAAGGAAAGTGATTTTCTCTGAAAGGACAGCAGTTAGAAAGTGAAGCAACACTCCATTCACTTCGCACAGTGAATTGAAGAGTTGCAACAGACTGTTTCTCTTTCAGAGAAACGCATGTGAGTTTCTGGTGAATGCTTGTAAGTAGCTTAAGGCACTTTCAAAGGAAAGTGATTTTCTCTGAAAGGACAGCATTTAGAAAGTGAAGCAACACTCCATTCACTTCGCACAGTTAATTGAAGTGCTGGAACAGACTGCTTCTCTTTCAGAGAAATGCATGTGAGTTTCTGTTGAATGCTTGTAAGTAGCTTAAGGCACTTTCAAAGGAAAGTGATTTTCTCTGAAAGGACAGCATTTAGAAAGTGAAGCAACACTCCATTCACTTCGCAGAGTGAATTGAAGTATTGGAACAGACTGCTTCTCTTTCAGAGAAACGCATGTGAGTTTCTGGTGAATGCTTGTAAGTAGCTTAAGGCACTTTCAAAGGAAAGTGATTTTCTCTGAAAGGACAGCATTTAGAAAGTGAAGCAACACTCCATTCACTTCGCAGAGTGAATTGAAGTGTTGGAACAGACTGCTTCTCTTTCAGAGAAACGCATGTGAGTTTCTTTTGAATGCTTGCAAGTTGCTTAAGGCACTTTCAAAGGAAAGTGATTTTCTCTGAAAGGACAGCATTTAGAAACTGACGCAACACTCCATTCACTTCGCACAGTGAATTGAAGTGTTGGAACAGACTGCTTCTCTTTAAGAGAAACGCATGTGAGTTTTTTGTGAATGCTTGAAAGTAGTTTAAGGAACTTTCAAAGGAAAGTGATTTTCTCTGAAAGGACAGCATTTAAAAAGTGAAGCAACACTCCATTCACTTCGCACGGTGAATTGAAGTGTTGGAACAGACTGCTTCTCTTTCAGAGAAACACATGTGAGTTTCTGGTGAATGCTTGTAAGTAGCTTAAGGCACTTTCAAAGGAAAGTGATTTTCTCTGAAAGGACAGCATTGAGAAAGTGAGGCAACACTCTATTCACTTCACACAGTGAATTGAAGTGTTGGAACAGACTGCTTCTCTTTCAGAGAAACGCATTAGTGTTTCTTGTGAATGCTTGCAAGTTGCTTAAGGCACTTTCAAAGGAAAGTGATTTTCTCTGAAAGGACAGCATTTAGAAAGTGAAGCAACACTCCATTCACTTCGCACATTGAATTGAAGTGTTGGAACAGACTGCTTCTCTTTCAGAGAAACGCATGTGAGTTTCTGGTGAATGCTTGTAAGTAGCTTAAGGCACTTTCAAAGGAAAGTGATTTTCTCTGAAAGGACAGCATTTAGAAAGTGAGGGAACACTCCATTCACCTCACACAGTGAATTGAAGTGTTGGAACAGTCTGCTTCTCTTTCAGAAAAACGCATGTGAGTTTCTTCCTAATGCTTGCAAGTAGCTTAAGGCACTTTCAAAGGAAAGTGATTTTCTCTGAAAGGACAGCATTTAGAAAGTGAAGCAACACTCCATTCACTTCGCACAGTGAATTGAAGTGTTGGAACAGTCTGCTTCTCTTTCAGAGAAACGCATGTGAGTTTCTTCCTAATGCTTGCAAGTAGCTTAAGGCACTTTCAAAGGAAAGTGATTTTCTCTGAAAGGACAGCATTTAGAAAGTGAAGCAACACTCCATTCACTTCGCACAGTGAATTGAAGTTTTGGAACAGACTGCTTCTCTTTCAGAGAAACGCATGTGAGTTTCTGGTGAATGCTTGTAAGTAGCTTAAGGCACTTTCAAAGGAAAGTGATTTTCTCTGAAAGGACAGCATTTAGAAAGTGAAGCAACACTCCATTCACTTCGCACAGTGAATTGAAGTGTTGGAACAGACTGCTTCTCTTTCAGAGAAATGCATGTGAGTTTCTGTTGAATGCTTGTAAGTAGCTTAAGGCACTTTCAAAGGAAAGTGATTTTCTCTGAAAGGACAGCATTTAGAAAGTGAAGCAACACTCCATTCACTTCGCAGAGTGAATTGAAGTATTGGAACAGACTGCTTCTCTTTCAGAGAAACGCATGTGAGTTTCTGGTGAATGCTTGTAAGTAGCTAAAGGCACTTTCAAAGGAAAGTGATTTTCTCTGAAATGACAGCATTTAGAAAGTGAAGCAACACTCCATTCACTTCGCATAGTGAATTGAAGTGTTGGAACAGACTGCTTCTCTTTCGTAGAAACGCATTAGTGTTTCTTGTGAATGCTTGCAAGTTGCTTAAGGCACTTTCAAAGGAAAGTGATTTTCTCTGAAAGGACATAATTTAGAAAGTGAAGCAACACTCCATTCACTTCGCACAGTGAATTGAAGTGTTGGAACAGACTGCTTCTCTTTCAGAGAAATGCATGTGAGTTTCTGTTGAATGCTTGTAAGTAGCTTAAGGCACTTTCAAAGGAAAGTGATTTTCTCTGAAAGGACAGCATTTAGAAAGTGAGGCAACACTCCATTCACTTCGCACATTGAATTGAAGTGTTGGAACAGACTGCTTCTCTTTCAGAGAAACGCATGTGAGTTTCTGGTGAATGCTTGTAAGTAGCTTAAGGCACTTTCAAAGGAAAGTGATTTTCTCTGAAAGGACAGCATTTAGAAAGTGAGGGAACACTCCATTCACCTCACACAGTGAATTGAAGTGTTGGAACAGACTGCTTCTCTTTCAGAGAAACGCATGTGAGTTTCTTCCTAATGCTTGCAAGTAGCTTAAGGCACTTTAAAAGGAAAGTGATTTTCTCTGAAAGGACAGCATTTAGAAAGTGAAGCAACACTCCATTCACTTCGCACAGTGAATTGAAGTGTTGGAACAGTCTGCTTCTCTTTCAGAGAAACACATGTGAGTTTCTTCCTAATGCTTGCAAGTAGTTTAAGGCACTTTCAAAGGAAAGTGATTTTCTCTGAAAGGACAGCATTTAGAAAGTGAAGCAACACTCCATTCACTTCTCACAGTGAATTGAAGTGTTGGAACAGACTGCTTCTGTTTCAAAGAAACGCATGTGAGTTCCTTCCTAATGCTTGCAAGTAGCTTAAGGCACTTTCAAAGGAAAGTGATTTTCTCTGAAAGGACAGCATTTAGAAAGTGAAGCAACACTCCATTCACTTCGCACAGTGAATTGAAGTGTTGGAACAGACTGCTTCTCTTTCAGAGAATTGCATCTGAGTTTCTGTTGAATGCTTGTAAGTAGCTTAAGGCACTTTCAAAGGAAAGTGATTTTCTCTGAAAGGACAGCATTTAGAAAGTGAAGCCACACTCCATTCACTTCGCAGAGTGAATTGAAGTATTGGAACAGACTCCTTCTCTTTCAGAGAAACGCATGTGAGTTTCTGGTGAATGCTTGTAAGTAGCTAAAGGCACTTTCAAAGGAAAGTGATTTTCTCTGAAATGACAGCATTTAGAAAGTTAAGCAACACTCCATTCACTTCGCACAGTGAATTGAAGTGTTGGAACAGACTGCTTCTCTTTCAGAGAAACGCATGTGAGTTTCTTGTGAATTCTTGCAAGTTGCTTAAGGCACTTTCAAAGGAAAGTGATTTTCTCTGAAAGGACAGCATTTAGAAACTGAAGCAACACTCCATTCAATTCGCACAGTGAATTGAAGTGTTGGAACAGAATGCTTCTCTTTAAGAGAAACGCATGTGAGTTTTTTGTGAATGCTTGAAAGTAGTTTAAGGCACTTTCAAAGGAAAGTGATTTTCTCTGAAAGGACAGAATTTAGAAAGTGATGCAACACTCCATTCACTTCGCACAGTGAATTGAAGTGTTGGAACAGACTGCTTCTCTTTCAGAGAAACGCATGTGAGTTTCTTCCTAATGCTTGTAAGTAGCTTAAGGCACTTTCAAAGGAAAGTGATTTTCTCAGAAAGGACAGCATTTAGAAAGTGAAGCAACACTCCATTCCCTTCATGCAGTGAATTGAAGTGTTGGAACAGAGTGCTTCTCTTTCATAGAAACGCATTAGTGTTTCTTGTGAATGCTTGCAAGTTGCTTAAGGCACTTTCAAAGGAAAGTGATTTTCTCTGAAAGGACAGCATTTAGAAAGTGAAGCAACACTCCATTCACTTTGTACAGTGAATTGAAGTGTTGGAACAGACTGCTTCTCTTTCAGAGAAACGCATGTGAGTTTCTTCCTAATGCTTGCAAGTAGCTTAAGGCACTTTCAAAGGAAAGTGATTTTCTCTGAAAGGACAGCATTTAGAAAGTGAAGCAACACTCCATTCACTTTGTACAGTGAATTGAAGTGTTGGAACAGACAGCTTCTCTTTCAGAGAAATGCATGTGAGTTTCTGTTGAATGCTTGTAAGTAGCTTAAGGCACATTCAAAGGAAAGGGATTTTCTCTGAAAGGACAGCATTTAGAAAGTGAAGCAACACTCCATTCACTTCGCACAGTGAATTGAAGTGTTGGAACAGACTGCTTCTCTTTCAGAGAAACGCATGTGAGTTTTTTGTGAATGCTTGAAAGTAGTTTAAGGCACTTTCAATGGAAAGTGATTTTCTCTGAAAGGACAGCATTTAGAAAGTGAGGCAACACTCCATTCACTTCGCACAGTGAATTGAAGTGTTGAAACAGACTGCTTCTCTTTCAGAGAAACGCATGTGAGTTTCTTCCTAATGCTTGCAAGTAGCTTAAGGCACTTTCAAAGGAAAGTGATTTTCTCTGAAAGGACAGCATTTAGATTTTGAAGCAACACTCAATTCACTTCGCACAGTGAATTGAAGTGTTGGAACAGACTGCTTCTCTTTCAGAGAAACGCATGTGAGTTTCTTCCTGATGCTTGTATGTAGCTTAAGGCACTTTCAAAGGAAAGTGATTTTCTCTGAAAGGACAGCATTTAGAAAGTGAGGCAACACTCCATTCACTTCGCACAGTGAATTGAAGTGTTGGACCAGATTACTTCTCTTTCAGAGAAATGCATGTGAGTTTCTGTTGAATGCTTGTAAGTAGCTTAAGGCCCATTCAAAGGAAAGGGATTTTCTCTGAAAGGACAGCATTTAGAAAGTGAAGCAACACTCCATTCACTTCGCACAGCGAATTGAAGTGTTGGAACAGACTGCTTCTCTTTCAGAGAAACGCATGTGAGATTTTTGTGAATGCTTGAAAGTAGTTTACGGCACTTTCAATGGAAAGTGATTTTCTCTGAAAGGACAGCATTTAGAAAGTGAGGCAACACTCCATTCACTTCGCACAGTGAATTGAAGTGTTGGAACAGACTGCTTCTCTTTCAGAGAAACGCATGTGAGTTTCTTCCTAATGCTTGCAAGTAGCTTAAGGCACTTTCAAAGGAAAGTGATTTTCTCTGAAAGGACAGCGTTTAGAAAGTGAAGCAACACTCCATTCACTTCGCACAGTGAATTGAAGTGTTGGAACAGACTGCTTCTCTTTCAGAGAAACGCATGTGAGTTTCTTCCTGATGCTTGCAAGTAGCTTTAGGCACTTTCAAAGGAAAGTGATTTTCTCTGAAAGGACAGCATTTAGAAAGTGAAGCAACACTCCATTCACTTCGCACTGTGAATTGAAGTGTTGGAACAGACTGTTTCTCTTTCAGAGAAACGCATGTGAGTTTCTGGTGAATGCTTGTAAGTAGCTTAAGGCACTTTCAAAGGAAAGTGATTTTCTCTGAAAGGACAGCATTTAGAAAGTGAAGCAACACTCCATTCACTTCGCAGAGTGAATTGAAGTATTGGAACAGACTGCTTCTCTTTCAGAGAAACGCATGTGAGTTTCTGGTGAATGCTTGTAAGTAGCTTAAGGCACTTTCAAAGGAAAGTGATTTTCTCTGAAAGGACAGCATTTAGAAAGTGAAGCAACACTCCATTCATTTCGCACAGTGAATTAAAGTGTTGGAACAGACTGCTTCTCTTTCAGAGAAATGCATGTGAGTTTAAGTTGAATGTTTGTAAGTAGCTTAAGGCACTTTCAAAGGAAAGTGATTTTCTCTGAAAGGACAGCATTTAGAAAGTGAAGCAACACTCCATTCACTTCGCAGAGTGAATTGAAGTATTGGAACAGACTGCTTCTCTTTCAGAGAAACGCATGTGAGTTTCTGGTGAATGCTTGTAAGTAGCTTAAGGCACTTTCAAAGGAAAGTGATTTTCTCTGAAAGGACAGCATTTAGAAACTGAAGCAACACTCCATTCACTTCGCACAGTGAATTGAAGTGTTGGAACAGACTGCTTCTCTTTCAGAGAAATGCATGTGAGTTTAAGTTGAATGCTTGTAAGTAGCTTAAGGCACTTTCAAAGGAAAGTGATTTTCTCTGAAAGGACAGCATTTAGAAAGTGAACCACACTCCATTCACTTCGCAGAGTGAATTGAAGTATTGGAACAGACTGCTTCTCTTTCAGAGAAACGCATGTGAGTTTCTGGTGAATGCTTGTAAGTAGCTTAAGGCACTTTCAAAGGAAAGTGATTTTCTCTGAATGGACAGCATTTAGAAAGTGAAGCAACACTCGATTCACTTCGCACAGTGAATTGAAGTGTTGGAACAGACTGCTTCTCTTTCAGAGAAACGCATGTGAGTTACTGGTGAATGCTTGTAAGTAGCTTAAGGCACTTTCAAAGGAAAGTGATTTTCTCTGAAAGGACAGCATTTAGAAAGTGAAGCAACACTCCATTCCCTTCGTGCAGTGAATTGAAGTGTTGGAACAGAGTGCTTCTCATTCATAGAAACGCATTAGTGTTTCTTGTGAATGCTTGCAAGTTGCTTAAGGCACTTTCTAAGTAAAGTGATTTTCTCTGAAAGGACAGCATTTAGAAAGTGAAGCAACACTCCATTCACTTTGTACAGTGAATTGAAGTGTTGGAACAGACTGCTTCTCTTTCAGAGAAATGCATGTGAGTTTCTGTTGAATGCTTGTAAGTAGCTTAAGGCACATTCAAAGGAAAGTGATTTTCTCTGAAAGGACAGCATTTAGAAAGTGAGGCAACACTCCATTCACTTCGCACAGTGAATTGAAGTGTTGGAACAGACTGCTTCTCTTTCAGAGAAACGCATGTGAGTTTCTTCCTAATGCTTGTAAGTAGCTTAAGGCACATTCAAAGGAAAGGGATTTTCTATGAAAGGACAGCATTTAGAAAGTGAAGCAACACTCCATTCACTTCGCACAGTGAATGGAAGTGTTGGAACAGACTGCTTCTCTTTCAGAGAAACGCATGTGAGATTTTTGTGAATGCTTGAAAGTAGTTTACGGCACTTTCAATGGAAAGTGATTTTCTCTGAAAGGACAGCATTTAGAAAGTGAGGCAACACTCCATTCACTTCGCACAGTGAATTGAAGTGTTGGAACAGACTGCTTCTCTTTCAGAGAAACGCATGTGAGTTTCTTCCTAATTCTTGCAAGTAGCTTAAGGCACTTTCAAAGGAAAGTGATTTTCTCTGAAAGGACAGCATTTAGAAAGTGAAGCAACACTCCATTCACTTCGCACAGTGAATTGAAGTGTTGGAACAGACTGCTTCTCTTTCAGAGAAACGCATGTTAGTTTCTTCCTGATGCTTGCAAGTAGCTTAAGGCACTTTCAAAGGAAAGTGATTTTCTCTGAAAGGACAGCATTTAGAAAGTGAAGCAACACTCCATTCACTTCGCACTGTGAATTGAAGTGTTGGAACAGACTGTTTCTCTTTCAGAGAAACGCATGTGAGTTTCTGGTGAATGCTTGTAAGTAGCTTAAGGCACTTTCAAAGGAAAGTGATTTTCTCTGAAAGGACAGCATTTAGAAAGTGAGGCAACACTCTATTCACTTCACACAGTGAATTGAAGTGTTGGAACAGACTGCTTCTCTTTCAGAGAAACGCATGTGAGTTTCTGGTGAATGCTTGTAAGTAGCTTAAGGCACTTTCAAAGGAAAGTGATTTTCTCTGAAAGGACAGCATTTAGAAAGTGAAGCAACACTCCATTCCCTTCGTGCAGTGAATTGAAGTGTTGGAACAGAATGCTTCTCTTTCGTAGAAACGCATTAGTGTTTCTTGTGAATGCTTGCAAGTTGCTTAAGGCACTTTCAAAGGAAAGTGATTTTCTCTGAAAGGACATAATTTAGAAAGTGAAGCAACACTCCATTCACTTCGCACAGTGAATTGAAGTGTTCGAACAGACTGCTTCTCTTTCAGAGAAATGCATGTGAGTTTCTGTTGAATGCTTGTAAGTAGCTTAAGGCACTTTCAAAGGAAAGTGATTTTCTCTGAAAGGACAGCATTTAGAAAGTGAAGCAACACTCCATTCACTTCGCACATTGAATTGAAGTGTTGGAACAGACTGCTTCTCTTTCAGAGAAACGCATGTGAGTTTCTGGTGAATGCTTGTAAGTAGCTTAAGGCATTTTCAAAGGAAAGTGATTTTCTCTGAAAGGACAGCATTTAAAAAGTGAGGGAACAATCCATTCACCTCACACAGTGAATTGAAGTGTTGGAACAGACTGCTTCTCTTTCAGAGAAACGCATGTGAGTTTCTTCCTAATGCTTGCAAGTAGCTTAAGGCACTTTCAAAGGAAAGTGATTTTCTCTGAAAGGACAGCATTTAGAAAGTGAAGCAACACTCCATTCACTTCGCACAGTGAATTGAAGTGTTGGAACAGTCTGCTTCTCTTTCAGAGAAACGCAAGTGAGTTTCTTCCTAATGCTTGCAAGTAGCTTAAGGCACTTTCAAAGGAAAGTGATTTTCTCTGAAAGGACAGCATTTAGAAAGTGAAGCAACACTCCATTCACTTCGCACAGTGAATTGAAGTGTTGGAACAGACTGCTTCTGTTTCAGAGAAACGCATGTGAGTTTCTGGTGAATGCTTGTAAGTAGCTTAAGGCACTTTCAAAGGAAAGTGATTTTTTCTGAAAGGACAGCATTTAGAAAGTGAAGCAACACTCCATTCACTTCGCACAGTGAATTGAAGTGTTGGAACAGACTGCTTCTCTTTCAGAGAAATGCATGTGAGTTTCTGTTGAATGCTTGTAAGTAGCTTAAGGCACTTTCAAAGGAAAGTGATTTTCTCTGAAAGGACAGCATTTAGAAAGTGAAGCAACACTCCATTCACTTCGCAGAGTGAATTGAAGTATTGGAACAGACTGCTTCTCTTTCAGAGAAACGCATGTGAGTTTCTGGTGAATGCTTGTAAGTAGCTAAAGGCACTTTCAAAGGAAAGTGATTTTCTCTGAAATGACAGCATTTAGAAAGTGAAGCAACACTCCATTCACTTCGCACAGTGAATTGAAGTGTTGGAACAGACTGCTTCTCTTTCGTAGAAACGCATTAGTGTTTCTTGTGAATGCTTGCAAGTTGCTTAAGGCACTTTCAAAGGAAAGTGATTTTCTCTGAAAGGACATAATTTAGAAAGTGAAGCAACACACCATTCACTTCGCACAGTGAATTGAAGTGTTCGAACAGACTGCTTCTCTTTCAGAGAAATGCATGTGAGTTTCTGTTGAATGCTTGTAAGTAGCTTAAGGCACTTTCAAAGGAAAGTGATTTTCTCTGAAAGGACAGCATTTAGAAAGTGAAGCAACACTCCATTCACTTCGCACATTGAATTGAAGTGTTGGAACAGACTGCTTCTCTTTCAGAGAAACGCATGTGAGTTTCTGGTGAATGCTTGTAAGTAGCTTAAGGCACTTTCAAAGGAAAGTGATTTTCTCTGAAAGGACAGCATTTAGAAAGTGAGGGAACACTCCATTCACCTCACACAGTGAATTGAAGTGTTGGAACAGACTGCTTCTCTTTCAGAGAAACGCATGTGAGTTCCTTCCTAATGCTTGCAAGTAGCTTAAGGCACTTTCAAAGGAAAGTGATTTTCTCTGAAAGGACAGCATTTAGAAAGTGAAGCAACACTCCATTCACTTCGCACAGTGAATTGAAGTGTTGGAACAGACTGCTTCTCTTTCAGAGAAATGCATGTGAGTTTCTGTTGAATGCTTGTAAGTAGCTTAAGGCACTTTCAAAGGAAAGTGATTTTCTCTGAAAGGACAGCATTTAGAAAGTGAAGCCACACTCCATTCACTTCGCAGAGTGAATTGAAGTATTGGAACAGACTGCTTCTCTTTAAGAGAAACGCATGTGAGTTTCTGGTGAATGCTTGTAAGTAGCTAAAGGCACTTTCAAAGGAAAGTGATTTTCTCTGAAATGACAGCATTTAGAAAGTGAAGCAACACTCCATTCACTTCGCACAGTGAATTGAAGTGTTGGAACAGACTGCTTCTCTTTCAGAGAAACGCATGTGAGTTTCTTGTGAATTCTTGCAAGTTGCTTAAGGCACTTTCAAAGGAAAGTGATTTTCTCTGAAAGGACAGCATTTAGAAACTGAAGCAACACTCCATTCACTTCGCAGAGTGAATTGAAGTATTGGAACAGACTGCTTCTCTTTCAGAGAAACGCATGTGAGTTTCTGGTGAATGCTTGTAAGTAGCTAAAGGCACTTTCAAAGGAAAGTGATTTTCTCTGAAATGACAGCATTTAGAAAGTGAAGCAACACTCCATTCACTTCGCACAGTGAATTGAAGTGTTGGAACAGACTGCTTCTCTTTCGTAGAAACGCATTAGTGTTTCTTGTGAATGCTCGCAAGTTGCTTAAGGCACTTTCAAAGGAAAGTGATTTTCTCTGAAAGGACATAATTTAGAAAGTGAAGCAACACACCATTCACTTCGCACAGTGAATTGAAGTGTTCGAACAGACTGCTTCTCTTTCAGAGAAATGCATGTGAGTTTCTGTTGAATGCTTGTAAGTAGCTTAAGGCACTTTCAAAGGAAAGTGATTTTCTCTGAAAGGACAGCATTTAGAAAGTGAAGCAACACTCCATTCACTTCGCACATTGAATTGAAGTGTTGGAACAGACTGCTTCTCTTTCAGAGAAACGCATGTGAGTTTCTGGTGAATGCTTGTAAGTAGCTTAAGACACTTTCAAAGGAAAGTGATTTTCTCTGAAAGGACAGCATTTAGAAAGTGAGGGAACACTCCATTCACCTCACACAGTGAATTGAAGTGTTGGAACAGACTGCTTCTCTTTCAGAGAAACGCATGTGAGTTCCTTCCTAATGCTTGCAAGTAGCTTAAGGCACTTTCAAAGGAAAGTGATTTTCTCTGAAAGGACAGCATTTAGAAAGTGAAGCAACACTCCATTCACTTCGCACAGTGAATTGAAGTGTTGGAACAGTCTGCTTCTCTTTCAGAGAAACGCATGTGAGTTTCTTCCTAATGCTTGCAAGTAGCTTAAGGCACTTTCAAAGGAAAGTGATTTGCTCTGAAAGGACAGCATTTAGAAAGTGAAGCAACACTCCATTCACTTCGCACAGTGAATTGAAGTGTTGGAACAGACTGCTTCTGTTTCAGAGAATCGCATGTGAGTTTCTGGTGAATGCTTGTAAGTAGCTTAAGGCACTTTCAAAGGAAAGTGATTTTCTCTGAAAGGACAGCATTTAGAAAGTGAAGCAACACTCCATTCACTTCGCACAGTGAATTGAAGTGTTGGAACAGACTGCTTCTCTTTCAGAGAAATGCATGTGAGTTTCTGTTGAATGCTTGTAAGTAGCTTAAGGCACTTTCAAAGGAAAGTGATTTTCTCTGAAAGGACAGCATTTAGAAAGTGAAGCCACACTCCATTCACTTCGCAGAGTGAATTGAAGTATTGGAACAGACTGCTTCTCTTTAAGAGAAACGCATGTGAGTTTCTGGTGAATGCTTGTAAGTAGCTAAAGGCACTTTCAAAGGAAAGTGATTTTCTCTGAAATGACAGCATTTAGAAAGTGAAGCAACACTCCATTCACTTCGCACAGTGAATTGAAGTGTTGGAACAGACTGCTTCTCTTTCAGAGAAACGCATGTGAGTTTCTTGTGAATTCTTGCAAGTTGCTTAAGGCACTTTCAAAGGAAAGTGATTTTCTCTGAAAGGACAGCATTTAGAAACTGAAGCAACACTCCATTCACTTCGCACAGTGAATTGAAGTGTTGGAACAGAATGCTTCTCTTTAAGAGAAACGCATGTGAGTTTTTTGTGAATGCTTGAAAGTAGTTTAAGGCACTTTCAAAGGAAAGTGATTTTCTCTGAAAGGACAGAATTTAGAAAGTGATGCAACACTCCATTCACTTCGCACAGTGAATTGAAGTGTTGGAACAGACTGCTTCTCTTTCAGAGAAACGCATGTGAGTTTCTTCCTAATGCTTGTAAGTAGCTTAAGGCACTTTCAAAGGAAAGTGATTTTCTCAGAAAGGACAGCATTTAGAAAGTGAAGCAACACTCCATTCCCTTCATGCAGTGAATTGAAGTGTTGGAACAGAGTGCTTCTCTTTCATAGAAACGCATTAGTGTTTCTTGTGAATGCTTGCAAGTTGCTTAAGGCACTTTCAAAGGAAAGTGATTTTCTCTGAAAGGACAGCATTTAGAAAGTGAAGCAACACTCCATTCACTTCGCACAGTGAATTGAAGTGTTGGAACAGACTGCTTCTCTTTCAGAGAAACGCATGTGAGTTTCTTCCTAATGCTTGCAAGTAGCTTAAGGCACTTTCAAAGGAAAGTGATTTTCTCTGAAAGGACAGCATTTAGAAAGTGAAGCAACACTCCATTCACTTTGTACAGTGAATTGAAGTGTTGGAACAGACAGCTTCTCTTTCAGAGAAATGCATGTGAGTTTCTGTTGAATGCTTGTAAGTAGCTTAAGGCACATTCAAAGGAAAGGGATTTTCTCTGAAAGGACAGCATTTAGAAAGTGAAGCAACACTCCATTCACTTCGCACAGTGAATTGAAGTGTTGGAACAGACTGCTTCTCTTTCAGAGAAACGCATGTGAGTTTTTTGTGAATGCTTGAAAGTAGTTTAAGGCACTTTCAATGGAAAGTGATTTTCTCTGAAAGGACAGCATTTAGAAAGTGAGGCAACACTCCATTCACTTCGCACAGTGAATTGAAGTGTTGGAACAGACTGCTTCTCTTTCAGAGAAACGCATGTGAGTTTCTTCCTAATGCTTGCAAGTAGCTTAAGGCACTTTCAAAGGAAAGTGATTTTCTCTGAAAGGACAGCATTTAGAATGTGAAGCAACACTCCATTCACTTCGCACAGTGAATTGAAGTGTTGTAACAGACTGCTTCTCTTTCAGAGAAACGCATGTGAGTTTCTTCCTGATGCTTGCAAGTAGCTTAAGGCACTTTCAAAGGAAAGTGATTTTCTCTGAAAGGACAGCATTTAGAAAGTGAAGCAACACTCCATTCACTTCGCACAGTGAATTGAAGTGTTGGAACAGACTGTTTCTCTTTCAGAGAAACGCATGTGAGTTTCTGGTGAATGCTTGTAAGTAGCTTAAGGCACTTTCAAAGGAAAGTGATTTTCTCTGAAATGACAGCATTTAGAAAGTGAAGCAACACTCCATTCACTTCGCACAGTGAATTGAAGTGTTGGAACAGACTGCTTCTCTTTCGTAGAAACGCATTAGTGTTTCTTGTGAATGCTTGCAAGTTGCTTAAGGCACTTTCAAAGGAAAGTGATTTTCTCTGAAAGGACATAATTTAGAAAGTGAAGCAACACTCCATTCACTTCGCACAGTGAATTGAAGTGTTCGAACAGACTGCTTCTCATTCAGAGAAATGCATGTGAGTTTCTGTTGAATGCTTGTAAGTAGCTTAAGGCACTTTCAAAGGAAAGTGATTTTCTCTGAAAGGACAGCATTTAGAAAGTGAAGCAACACTCCATTCACTTCGCACATTGAATTGAAGTGTTGGAACAGACTGCTTCTCTTTCAGAGAAACGCATGTGAGTTTCTGGTGAATGCTTGTAAGTAGCTTAAGGCACTTTCAAAGGAAAGTGATTTTCTCTGAAAGGACAGCATTTAGAAAGTGAGGGAACACTCCATTCACCTCACTCAGTGAATTGAAGTGTTGGAACAGACTGCTTCTCTTTCAGAGAAACGCATGTGAGTTTCTTGTGAATTCTTGCAAGTTGCTTAAGGCACTTTCAAAGGAAAGTGATTTTCTCTGAAAGGACAGCATTTAGAAAGTGAAGCAACACTCCATTCACTTCGCACAGTGAATTGAAGTGTTGGAACAGTCTGCTTCTCTTTCAGAGAAACGCATGTGAGTTTCTTCCTAATGCTTGCAAGTAGCTTAAGGCACTTTCAAAGGAAAGTGATTTTCTCTGAAAGGACAGCATTTAGAAAGTGAAGCAACACTCCATTCACTTCGCACAGTGAATTGAAGTGTTGGAACAGACTGCTTCTGTTTCAGAGAAACGCATGTGAGTTTCTGGTGAATGCTTGTAAGTAGCTTAAGGCACTTTCAAAGGAAAGTGATTTTCTCTGAAAGGACAGCATTTAGAAAGTGAAGCAACACTCCATTCACTTCGCACAGTGAATTGAAGTGTTGGAACAGACTGCTTCTCTTTCAGAGAAATGCATGTGAGTTTCTGTTGAATGCTTGTAAGTAGCTTAAGGCACTTTCAAAGGAAAGTGATTTTCTCTGAAAGGACAGCATTTAGAAAGTGAAGCCACACTCCATTCACTTCGCAGAGTGAATTGAAGTATTGGAACAGACTGCTTCTCTTTCAGAGAAACGCATGTGAGTTTCTGGTGAATGCTTGTAAGTAGCTAAAGGCACTTTCAAAGGAAAGTGATTTTCTCTGAAAGGACAGCATTTAGAAAGTGAAGCAACACTCCATTCACTTCGCACAGTGAATTGAAGTGTTGGAACAGACTGCTTCTCTTTCAGAGAAACGCATGTGAGTTTCTTGTGAATTCTTGCAAGTTGCTTAAGGCACTTTCAAAGGAAAGTGATTTTCTCTGAAAGGACAGAATTTAGAAAGTGATGCAACACTCCATTCACTTTGCACAGTGAATTGAAGTGTTGGAACAGACTGCTTCTCTTTCAGAGAAACGCATGTGAGTTTCTTCCTAATGCTTGTAAGTAGCTTAAGGCACTTTCAAAGGAAAGTGATTTTCTCTGAAAGGACAGCATTTAGAAAGTGAAGCAACACTCCATTCCCTTCATGCAGTGAATTGAATTGTTGGAACAGAGTGCTTCTCTTTCATAGAAACGCATTAGTGTTTCTTGTGAATGCTTGCAAGTTGCTTAAGGCACTTTCAAAGGAAAGTGATTTTCTCTGAAAGGACAGCATTTAGAAAGTGAAGCAACACTCCATTCACTTCGCAAAGTGAATTGAAGTCTTGGAACAGACTTCTTCTCTTTCAGAGAAACGCATGTGAGTTTCTTCCTAATGCTTGCAAGTAGCTTAAGGCACTTTCAAAGGAAAGTGATTTTCTCTGAAAGGACAGCTTTTAGAAAGTGAAGCAACACTCCATTCACTTTGTACAGTGAATAGAAGTGTTGGAACAGACAGCTTCTCTTTCAGAGAAATGCATGTGAGTTTCTGTTGAATGCTTGTAAGTAGCTTAAGGCACATTCAAAGGAAAGGGATTTTCTCTGAAAGGACAGCATTTAGAAAGTGAAGCAACACTCCATTCACTTCGCACAGTGAATAGAAGTGTTGGAACAGACTGCTTCTCTTTCAGAGAAACGCATGTGAGTTTTTTGTGAATGCTTGTAAGTAGTTTAAGGCACTTTCAATGGAAAGTGATTTTCTCTGAAAGGACAGCATTTAGAAAGTGAGGCAACACTCCATTCACTTCGCAAAGTGAATTGAAGTGTTGGAACAGACTGCTTCTCTTTCAGAGAAACGCATGTGAGTTTCTTCCTAATGCTTGCAAGTAGCTTAAGGCACTTTCAAAGGAAAGTGATTTTCTCTGAAAGGACAGCATTTAGAATGTGAAACAAGACTCCATTCACTTCGCACAGTGAATTGAAGTGTTGGAACAGACTGCTTCTCTTTCAGAGAAACGCATGTGAGTTTCTTCCTAATGCTTGTAAGTAGCTTAAGGCACTTTCAAAGGAAAGTGATTTTCTCAGAAAGGACAGCATTTAGAAAGTGAAGCAACACTCCATTCCCTTCATGCAGTGAATTGAAGTGTTGGAACAGAGTGCTTCTCTTTCATAGAAACGCATTAGTGTTTCTTGTGAATGCTTGCAAGTTGCTTAAGGCACTTTCAAAGGAAAGTGATTTTCTCTGAAAGGACAGCATTTAGAAAGTGAAGCAACACTCCATTCACTTCGCACAGTGAATTGAAGTGTTGGAACAGACTGCTTCTCTTTCAGAGAAACGCATGTGAGTTTCTTCCTAATGCTTGCAAGTAGCTTAAGGCACTTTCAAAGGAAAGTGATTTTCTCGGAAAGGACAGCATTTAGAAAGTGAAGCAACACTCCATTCACTTTGTACAGTGAATTGAAGTGTTGGAACAGACAGCTTCTCTTTCAGAGAAATGCATGTGAGTTTCTGTTGAATGCTTGTAAGTAGCTTAAGGCACATTCAAAGGAAAGGGATTTTCTCTGAAAGGACAGCATTTAGAAAGTGAAGCAACACTCCATTCACTTCGCACAGTGAATTGAAGTGTTGGAACAGACTGCTTCTCTTTCAGAGAAACGCATGTGAGTTTTTTGTGAATGCTTGAAAGTAGTTTAAGGCACTTTCAATGGAAAGTGATTTTCTCTGAAAGGACAGCATTTAGAAAGTGAGGCAACACTCCATTCACTTCGCACAGTGAATTGAAGTGTTGGAACAGACTGCTTCTCTTTCAGAGAAACGCATGTGAGTTTCTTCCTAATGCTTGCAAGTAGCTTAAGGCACTTTCAAAGGAAAGTGATTTTCTCTGAAAGGACAGCATTTAGAATGTGAAGCAACACTCCATTCACTTCGCACAGTGAATTGAAGTGTTGTAACAGACTGCTTCTCTTTCAGAGAAACGCATGTGAGTTTCTTCCTGATGCTTGCAAGTAGCTTAAGGCACTTTCAAAGGAAAGTGATTTTCTCTGAAAGGACAGCATTTAGAAAGTGAAGCAACACTCCATTCACTTCGCACAGTGAATTGAAGTGTTGGAACAGACTGTTTCTCTTTCAGAGAAACGCATGTGAGTTTCTGGTGAATGCTTGTAAGTAGCTTAAGGCACTTTCAAAGGAAAGTGATTTTCTCTGAAATGACAGCATTTAGAAAGTGAAGCAACACTCCATTCACTTCGCACAGTGAATTGAAGTGTTGGAACAGACTGCTTCTCTTTCGTAGAAACGCATTAGTGTTTCTTGTGAATGCTTGCAAGTTGCTTAAGGCACTTTCAAAGGAAAGTGATTTTCTCTGAAAGGACATAATTTAGAAAGTGAAGCAACACTCCATTCACTTCGCACAGTGAATTGAAGTGTTCGAACAGACTGCTTCTCATTCAGAGAAATGCATGTGAGTTTCTGTTGAATGCTTGTAAGTAGCTTAAGGCACTTTCAAAGGAAAGTGATTTTCTCTGAAAGGACAGCATTTAGAAAGTGAAGCAACACTCCATTCACTTCGCACATTGAATTGAAGTGTTGGAACAGACTGCTTCTCTTTCAGAGAAACGCATGTGAGTTTCTGGTGAATGCTTGTAAGTAGCTTAAGGCACTTTCAAAGGAAAGTGATTTTCTCTGAAAGGACAGCATTTAGAAAGTGAGGGAACACTCCATTCACCTCACTCAGTGAATTGAAGTGTTGGAACAGACTGCTTCTCTTTCAGAGAAACGCATGTGAGTTTCTTCCTAATGCTTGCAAGTAGCTTAAGGCACTATCAAAGGAAAGTGATTTTCTCTGAAAGGACAGCATTTAGAAAGTGAAGCAACACTCCATTCACTTCGCACAGTGAATTGAAGTGTTGGAACAGTCTGCTTCTCTTTCAGAGAAACGCATGTGAGTTTCTTCCTAATGCTTGCAAGTAGCTTAAGGCACTTTCAAAGGAAAGTGATTTTCTCTGAAAGGACAGCATTTAGAAAGTGAAGCAACACTCCATTCACTTCGCACAGTGAATTGAAGTGTTGGAACAGACTGCTTCTGTTTCAGAGAAACGCATGTGAGTTTCTGGTGAATGCTTGTAAGTAGCTTAAGGCACTTTCAAAGGAAAGTGATTTTCTCTGAAAGGACAGCATTTAGAAAGTGAAGCAACACTCCATTCACTTCGCACAGTGAATTGAAGTGTTGGAACAGACTGCTTCTCTTTCAGAGAAATGCATGTGAGTTTCTGTTGAATGCTTGTAAGTAGCTTAAGGCACTTTCAAAGGAAAGTGATTTTCTCTGAAAGGACAGCATTTAGAAAGTGAAGCCACACTCCATTCACTTCGCAGAGTGAATTGAAGTATTGGAACAGACTGCTTCTCTTTCAGAGAAACGCATGTGAGTTTCTGGTGAATGCTTGTAAGTAGCTAAAGGCACTTTCAAAGGAAAGTGATTTTCTCTGAAAGGACAGCATTTAGAAAGTGAAGCAACACTCCATTCACTTCGCACAGTGAATTGAAGTGTTGGAACAGACTGCTTCTCTTTCAGAGAAACGCATGTGAGTTTCTTGTGAATTCTTGCAAGTTGCTTAAGGCACTTTCAAAGGAAAGTGATTTTCTCTGAAAGGACAGAATTTAGAAAGTGATGCAACACTCCATTCACTTTGCACAGTGAATTGAAGTGTTGGAACAGACTGCTTCTCTTTCAGAGAAACGCATGTGAGTTTCTTCCTAATGCTTGTAAGTAGCTTAAGGCACTTTCAAAGGAAAGTGATTTTCTCTGAAAGGACAGCATTTAGAAAGTGAAGCAACACTCCATTCCCTTCATGCAGTGAATTGAATTGTTGGAACAGAGTGCTTCTCTTTCATAGAAACGCATTAGTGTTTCTTGTGAATGCTTGCAAGTTGCTTAAGGCACTTTCAAAGGAAAGTGATTTTCTCTGAAAGGACAGCATTTAGAAAGTGAAGCAACACTCCATTCACTTCGCAAAGTGAATTGAAGTCTTGGAACAGACTTCTTCTCTTTCAGAGAAACGCATGTGAGTTTCTTCCTAATGCTTGCAAGTAGCTTAAGGCACTTTCAAAGGAAAGTGATTTTCTCTGAAAGGACAGCTTTTAGAAAGTGAAGCAACACTCCATTCACTTTGTACAGTGAATAGAAGTGTTGGAACAGACAGCTTCTCTTTCAGAGAAATGCATGTGAGTTTCTGTTGAATGCTTGTAAGTAGCTTAAGGCACATTCAAAGGAAAGGGATTTTCTCTGAAAGGACAGCATTTAGAAAGTGAAGCAACACTCCATTCACTTCGCACAGTGAATTGAAGTGTTGGAACAGACTGCTTCTCTTTCAGAGAAACCCATGTGAGTTTTTTGTGAATGCTTGTAAGTAGTTTAAGGCACTTTCAATGGAAAGTGATTTTCTCTGAAAGGACAGCATTTAGAAAGTGAGGCAACACTCCATTCACTTCGCAAAGTGAATTGAAGTGTTGGAACAGACTGCTTCTCTTTCAGAGAAACGCATGTGAGTTTCTTCCTAATGCTTGCAAGTAGCTTAAGGCACTTTCAAAGGAAAGTGATTTTCTCTGAAAGGACAGCATTTAGAATGTGAAACAAGACTCCATTCACTTCGCACAGTGAATTGAAGTGTTGGAACAGACTGCTTCTCTTTCAGAGAAACGCATGTGAGTTTCTTCCTGATGCTTGCAAGTAGCTTAAGGCACTTTCAAAGGAAAGTGATTTTCTCTGAAAGGACAGCATTTAGAAAGTGAAGCAACACTCCATTCACTTCGCACAGTGAATTGAAGTGTTGGAACAGACTGTTTCTCTTTCAGAGAAACGCATGTGAGTTTCTGGTGAATGCTTGTAAGTAGCTTAAGGCACTTTCAAAGGAAAGTGATTTTCTCTGAAAGGACAGCATTTAGAAAGTGAAGCAACACTCCATTCACTTCGCACAGTTAATTGAAGTGTTGGAACAGACTGCTTCTCTTTCAGAGAAATGCATGTGAGTTTCTGTTGAATGCTTGTAAGTAGCTTAAGGCACTTTCAAGGAAAGTGATTTTCTCTGAAAGGACAGCATTTAGAAAGTGAGGCAACACTCCATTCACTTCGCACAGTGAATTGAAGTGTTGGAACAGACTGCTTCTCTTTCAGAGAAACGCATGTGAGTTTCTTCCTAATGCTTGCAAGTAGCTTAAGGCACTTTCAAAGGAAAGTGATTTTCTCTGAAAGGACAGCATTTAGAATGTGAAGCAACACTCCATTCACTTCGCACAGTGAATTGAAGTGTTGGAACAGACTGCTTCTCTTTCAGAGAAACGCATGTGAGTTTCTTCCTGATGCTTGCAAGTAGCTTAAGGCACTTTCAAAGGAAAGTGATTTTCTCTGAAAGGACAGCATTTAGAAAGTGAAGCAACACTCCATTCACTTCGCACAGTGAATTGAAGTGTTGGAACAGACTGTTTCTCTTTCAGAGAAACGCATGTGAGTTTCTGGTGAATGCTTGTAAGTAGCTTAAGGCACTTTCAAAGGAAAGTGATTTTCTCTGAAAGGACAGCATTTAGAAAGTGAAGCAACACTCCATTCACTTCGCACAGTTAATTGAAGTGTTGGAACAGACTGCTTCTCTTTCAGAGAAATGCATGTGAGTTTCTGTTGAATGCTTGTAAGTAGCTTAAGGCACTTTCAAAGGAAAGTGATTTTCTCTGAAAGGACAGCATTTAGAAAGTGAAGCAACACTCGATTCACTTCGCAGAGTGAATTGAAGTATTGAAACAGACTGCTTCTCTTTCAGAGAAACGCATGTGAGTTTCTGGTGAATGCTTGTAACTAGCTAAAGGCACTTTCAAAGGAAAGTGATTTTCTCTGAAATGACAGCATTTAGAAAGTGAAGCAACACTCCATTCACTTCGCACAGTGAATTGAAGTGTTGGAACAGACTGCTTCTCTTTCGTAGAAACGCATTAGTGTTTCTTGTGAATGCTTGCAAGTTGCTTAAGGCACTTTCAAAGGAAAGTGATTTTCTCTGAAAGGACATAATTTAGAAAGTGAAGCAACACTCCATTCACTTCGCACAGTGAATTGAAGTGTTCGAACAGACTGCATCTCTTTCAGAGAAATGCATGTGAGTTTCTGTTGAATGCTTGTAAGTAGCTTAAGGCACTTTCAAAGGAAAGTGATTTTCTCTGAAAGGACAGCATTTAGAAAGTGAAGCAACACTCCATTCACTTCGCACATTGAATTGAAGTGTTGGAACAGACTGCTTCTCTTTCAGAGAAACGCATGTGAGTTTCTGGTGAATGCTTGTAAGTAACTTAAGGCACTTTCAAAGGAAAGTGATTTTCTCTGAAAGGACAGCATTTAGAAAGTGAGGGAACACTCCATTCACCTCACTCAGTGAATTGAAGTGTTGGAACCGACTGCTTCTCTTTCAGAGAAACGCATGTGAGATTCTTCCTAATGCTTGCAAGTAGCTTAAGGCACTTTCAAAGGAAAGTGATTTTCTCTGAAAGGACAGCATTTAGAAAGTGAAGCAACACTCCATTCACTTCGCACAGTGAATTGAAGTGTTGGAACAGTCTGCTTCTCTTTCAGAGAAACGCATGTGAGTTTCTTCCTAATGCTTGCAAGTAGCTTAACGCACTTTCAAAGGAAAGTGATTTTCTCTGAAAGGACAGCATTTAGAAAGTGAAGCAACACTCCATTCACTTCGCACAGTGAATTGAAGTGTTGGAACAGACTGCTTCTGTTTCAGAGAAACGCATGTGAGTTTCTGGTGAATGCTTGTAAGTAGCTTAAGGCACTTTCAAAGGAAAGTGATTTTCTCTGAAAGGACAGCATTTAGAAAGTGAAGCAACACTCCATTCACTTCGCACAGTGAATTGAAGTGTTGGAACAGACTGCTTCTCTTTCAGAGAAATGCATGTGAGTTTCTGTTGAATGCTTGTAAGTAGCTTAAGGCACTTTCAAAGGAAAGTGATTTTCTCTGAAAGGACAGCATTTAGAAAGTGAAGCCACACTCCATTCACTTCGCAGAGTGAATTGAAGTATTGGAACAGACTGCTTCTCTTTCAGAGAAACGCATGTGAGTTTCTGGTGAATGCTTGTAAGTTGCTTAAGGCACTTTCAAAGGAAAGTGATTTTCTCTGAAAGGACAGAATTTAGAAAGTGATGCAACACTCCATTCACTTTGCACAGTGAATTGATGTGTTGGAACAGACTGCTTCTCTTTCAGAGAAACGCATGTGAGTTTCTTCCTAATGCTTGTAAGTAGCTTAAGGCACTTTCAAAGGAAAGTGATTTTCTCTGAAAGGACAGCATTTAGAAAGTGAAGCAACACTCCATTCCCTTCATGCAGTGAATTGAATTGTTGGAACAGAGTGCTTCTCTTTCATAGAAACGCATTAGTGTTTCTTGTGAATGCTTGCAAGTTGCTTAAGGCACTTTCAAAGGAAAGTGATTTTCTCTGAAAGGACAGCATTTAGAAAGTGAAGCAACACTCCATTCACTTCGCAAAGTGAATTGAAGTGTTGGAACAGACTTCTTCTCTTTCAGAGAAACGCATGTGAGTTTCTTCCTAATGCTTGCAAGTAGCTTAAGGCACTTTCAAAGGAAAGTGATTTTCTCTGAAAGGACAGCATTTAGAAAGTGAAGCAACACTCCATTCACTTTGTACAGTGAATAGAAGTGTTGGAACAGACAGCTTCTCTTTCAGAGAAATGCATGTGAGTTTCTGTTGAATGCTTGTAAGTAGCTTAAGGCACATTCAAAGGAAAGGGATTTTCTCTGAAAGGACAGCATTTAGAAAGTGAAGCAACACTCCATTCACTTCGCAAAGTGAATTGAAGTGTTGGAACAGACTGCTTCTCTTTCAGAGAAACGCATGTGAGTTTTTTGTGAATGCTTGTAAGTAGTTTAAGGCACTTTAAATGGAAAGTGATTTTCTCTGAAAGGACAGCATTTAGAAAGTGAGGCAACACTCCATTCACTTCGCAAAGTGAATTGAAGTGTTGGAACAGACTGCTTCTCTTTCAGAGAAACGCATGTGAGTTTCTTCCTAATGCTTGCAAGTAGCTTAAGGCACTTTCAAAGGAAAGTGATTTTCTCTGAAAGGACAGCATTTAGAATGTGAAACAAGACTCCATTCACTTCGCACAGTGAATTGAAGTGTTGGAACAGACTACTTCTCTTTCAGAGAAACGCATGTGAGTTTCTTCCTGATGCTTGCAAGTAGCTTAAGGCACTTTCAAAGGAAAGTGATTTTCTCTGAAAGGACAGCATTTAGAAAGTGAAGCAACACTCCATTCACTTCGCACAGTGAATTGAAGTGTTGGAACAGACTGTTTCTCTTTCAGAGAAACGCATGTGAGTTTCTGGTGAATGCTTGTAAGTAGCTTAAGGCACTTTCAAAGGAAAGTGATTTTCTCTGAAAGGACAGCATTTAGAAAGTGAAGCAACACTCCATTCACTTCGCACATTGAATTGAAGTGTTGGAACAAACTGCTTCTCTTTCAGAGAAACGCATGTGAGTTTCTGGTGAATGCTTGTAAGTAGCTTAAGGCATTTTCAAAGGAAAGTGATTTTCTCTGAAAGGACAGCATTTAGAAAGTGAGGGAACACTCCATTCACCTCACACAGTGAATTGAAGTGTTGGAACAGACTGCTTCTCTTTCAGAGAAACGCATGTGAGTTTCTTCCTAATGCTTGCAAGTAGCTTAAGGCACTTTCAAAGGAAAGTGATTTTCTCTGAAAGGACAGCATTTAGAAAGTGAAGCAACACTCCATTCACTTCGCACAGTGAATTGAAGTGT
This sequence comes from Myodes glareolus, assembly GCF_982192425.1. Classification (NCBI taxonomy): domain Eukaryota; kingdom Metazoa; phylum Chordata; class Mammalia; order Rodentia; family Cricetidae; genus Myodes; species Myodes glareolus. Next base: position 559,708 of record NC_142046.1, read on the forward strand.
TGGAACAGTCTGCTTCTCTTTCAGAGAAACGCATGTGAGTTTCTTCCTAATGCTTGCAAGTAGCTTAAGGCACTTTCAAAGGAAAGTGATTTTCTCTGAAAGGACAGCATTTAGAAAGTGAAGCAACACTCCATTCACTTCGCACAGTGAATTGAAGTGTTGGAACAGATTGCTTCTGTTTCAGAGAAACGCATGTGAGTTTCTGGTGAATGCTTGTAAGTAGCTTAAGGCACTTTCAAAGGAAAGTGATTTTTTCTGAAAGGACAGCATTTAGAAAGTAAAGCAACACTCCATTCACTTCGCACAGTGAATTGAAGTGTTGGAACAGACTGCTTCTCTTTCAGAGAAATGCATGTGAGTTTCTGTTGAATGCTTGTAAGTAGCTTAAGGCACTTTCAAAGGAAAGTGATTTTCTCTGAAAGGACAGCATTTAGAAAGTGAAGCAACACTCCATTCACTTCGCAGAGTGAATTGAAGTATTGGAACAGACTGCTTCTCTTTCAGAGAAACGCATGTGAGTTTCTGGTGAATGCTTGTAAGTAGCTAAAGGCACTTTCAAAGGAAAGTGATTTTCTCTGAAATGACAGCATTTAGAAAGTGAAGCAACACTCCATTCACTTCGCACAGTGAATTGAAGTGTTGGAACAGACTGCTTCTCTTTCGTAGAAACGCATTAGTGTTTCTTGTGAATGCTTGCAAGTTGCTTAAGGCACTTTCAAAGGAAAGTGATATTCTCTGAAAGGACATAATTTAGAAAGTGAAGCAACACACCATTCACTTCGCACAGTGCATTGAAGTGTTCGAACAGACTGCTTCTCTTTCAGATAAATGCATGTGAGTTTCTGTTGATTGCTTGTAAGTAGCTTAAGGCACTTTCAAAGGAAAGTGATTTTCTCTGAAAGGACAGCATTTAGAAAGTGAAGCAACACTCCATTCACTTCGCACATTGAATTGAAGTGTTGGAACAGACTGCTTCTCTTTCAGAGAAACGCATGTGAGTTTCTGGTGAATGCTTGTAAGTAGCTTAAGGCACTTTCAAAGGAAAGTGATTTTCTCTGAAAGGACAGCATTTAGAAAGTGAGGGAACACTCCATTCACCTCACACAGTGAATTGAAGTGTTGGAACAGACTGCTTCTCTTTCAGAGAAACGCATGTGAGTTCCTTCCTAATGCTTGCAAGTAGCTTAAGGCACTTTCAAAGGAAAGTGATTTTCTCTGAAAGGACAGCATTTAGAAAGTGAAGCAACACTCCATTCACTTCGCACAGTGAATTGAAGTGTTGGAACAGTCTGCTTCTCTTTCAGAGAAACGCATGTGAGTTTCTTCCTAATGCTTGCAAGTAGCTTAAGGCACTTTCAAAGGAAAGTGATTTTCTCTGAAAGGACAGCATTTAGAAAGTGAAGCAACACTCCATTCACTTCGCACAGTGAATTGAAGTGTTGGAACAGACTGCTTCTGTTTCAGAGAAACGCATGTGAGTTTCTGGTGAATGCTTGTAAGTAGCTTAAGGCACTTTCAAAGGAAAGTGATTTTCTCTGAAAGGACAGCATTTAGAAAGTGAAGCAACACTCCATTCACTTCGCACAGTGAATTGAAGTGTTGGAACAGACTGCTTCTCTTTCAGAGAAATGCATGTGAGTTTCTGTTGAATGCTTGTAAGTAGCTTAAGGCACTTTCAAAGGAAAGTGATTTTCTCTGAAAGGACAGCATTTAGAAAGTGAAGCCACACTCCATTCACTTCGCAGAGTGAATTGAAGTATTGGAACAGACTGCTTCTCTTTAAGAGAAACGCATGTGAGTTTCTGGTGAATGCTTGTAAGTAGCTAAAGGCACTTTCAAAGGAAAGTGATTTTCTCTGAAATGACAGCATTTAGAAAGTGAAGCAACACTCCATTCACTTCGCACAGTGAATTGAAGTGTTGGAACAGACTGCTTCTCTTTCAGAGAAACGCATGTGAGTTTCTTGTGAATTCTTGCAAGTTGCTTAAGGCACTTTCAAAGGAAAGTGATTTTCTCTGAAAGGACAGCATTTAGAAACTGAAGCAACACTCCATTCACTTCGCACAGTGAATTGAAGTGTTGGAACAGAATGCTTCTCTTTAAGAGAAACGCATGTGAGTTTTTTGTGAATGCTTGAAAGTAGTTTAAGGCACTTTCAAAGGAAAGTGATTTTCTCTGAAAGGACAGAATTTAGAAAGTGATGCAACACTCCATTCACTTCGCACAGTGAATTGAAGTGTTGGAACAGACTGCTTCTCTTTCAGAGAAACGCATGTGAGTTTCTTCCTAATGCTTGTAAGTAGCTTAAGGCACTTTCAAAGGAAAGTGATTTTCTCAGAAAGGACAGCATTTAGAAAGTGAAGCAACACTCCATTCCCTTCATGCAGTGAATTGAAGTGTTGGAACAGAGTGCTTCTCTTTCATAGAAACGCATTAGTGTTTCTTGTGAATGCTTGCAAGTTGCTTAAGGCACTTTCAAAGGAAAGTGATTTTCTCTGAAAGGACAGCATTTAGAAAGTGAAGCAACACTCCATTCACTTCGCACAGTGAATTGAAGTGTTGGAACAGACTGCTTCTCTTTCAGAGAAACGCATGTGAGTTTCTTCCTAATGCTTGCAAGTAGCTTAAGGCACTTTCAAAGGAAAGTGATTTTCTCGGAAAGCACAGCATTTAGAAAGTGAAGCAACACTCCATTCACTTTGTACAGTGAATTGAAGTGTTGGAACAGACAGCTTCTCTTTCAGAGAAATGCATGTGAGTTTCTGTTGAATGCTTGTAAGTAGCTTAAGGCACATTCAAAGGAAAGGGATTTTCTCTGAAAGGACAGCATTTAGAAAGTGAAGCAACACTCCATTCACTTCGCACAGTGAATTGAAGTGTTGGAACAGACTGCTTCTCTTTCAGAGAAACGCATGTGAGTTTTTTGTGAATGCTTGAAAGTAGTTTAAGGCACTTTCAATGGAAAGTGATTTTCTCTGAAAGGACAGCATTTAGAAAGTGAGGCAACACTCCATTCACTTCGCACAGTGAATTGAAGTGTTGGAACAGACTGCTTCTCTTTCAGAGAAACGCATGTGAGTTTCTTCCTAATGCTTGCAAGTAGCTTAAGGCACTTTCAAAGGAAAGTGATTTTCTCTGAAAGGACAGCATTTAGAATGTGAAGCAACACTCCATTCACTTCGCACAGTGAATTGAAGTGTTGTAACAGACTGCTTCTCTTTCAGAGAAACGCATGTGAGTTTCTTCCTGATGCTTGCAAGTAGCTTAAGGCACTTTCAAAGGAAAGTGATTTTCTCTGAAAGGACAGCATTTAGAAAGTGAAGCAACACTCCATTCACTTCGCACAGTGAATTGAAGTGTTGGAACAGACTGTTTCTCTTTCAGAGAAACGCATGTGAGTTTCTGGTGAATGCTTGTAAGTAGCTTAAGGCACTTTCAAAGGAAAGTGATTTTCTCTGAAAGGACAGCATTTAGAAAGTGAAGCAACACTCCATTCACTTCGCACAGTTAATTGAAGTGTTGGAACAGACTGCTTCTCTTTCAGAGAAATGCATGTGAGTTTCTGTTGAATGCTTGTAAGTAGCTTAAGGCACTTTCAAAGGAAAGTGATTTTCTCTGAAAGGACAGCATTTAGAAAGTGAAGCAACACTCGATTCACTTCGCAGAGTGAATTGAAGTATTGAAACAGACTGCTTCTCTTTCAGAGAAACGCATGTGAGTTTCTGGTGAATGCTTGTTACTAGCTAAAGGCACTTTCAAAGGAAAGTGATTTTCTCTGAAAGGACATAATTTAGAAAGTGAAGCAACACTCCATTCACTTCGCACAGTGAATTGAAGTGTTCGAACAGACTGCTTCTCTTTCAGAGAAATGCATGTGAGTTTCTGTTGAATGCTTGTAAGTAGCTTAAGGCACTTTCAAAGAAAAGTGATTTTCTCTGAAAGGACAGCATTTAGAAAGTGAAGCAACACTCCATTCACTTCGCACATTGAATTGAAGTTTTGGAACAGACTGCTTCTCTTTCAGAGAAACGCATGTGAGTTTCTGGTGAATGCTTGTAAGTAGCTTAAGGCACTTTGAAAGGAAAGTGATTTTCTCTGAAAGGACAGCATTTAGAAAGTGAGGGAACACTCCATTCACCTCACTCAGTGAATTGAAGTGTTGGAACAGACTGCTTCTCTTTCAGAGAAACGCATGTGAGTTTCTTCCTAATGCTTGCAAGTAGCTTAAGGCACTTTCAAAGGAAAGTGATTTTCTCTGAAAGGACAGCATTTAGAAAGTGAAGCAACACTCCATTCACTTCGCACAGTGAATTGAAGTGTTGGAACAGTCTGCTTCTCTTTCAGAGAAACGCATGTGAGTTTCTTCCTAATGCTTGCAAGTAGCTTAAGGCACTTTCAAAGGAAAGTGATTTTCTCTGAAAGGACAGCATTTAGAAAGTGAAGCAACACTCCATTCACTTCGCACAGTGAATTGAAGTGTTGGAACAGACTGCTTCTGTTTCAGAGAAACGCATGTGAGTTTTTGGTGAATGCTTGTAAGTAGCTTAAGGCACTTTCAAAGGAAAGTGATTTTCTCTGAAAGGACAGCATTTAGAAAGTGAAGCAACACTCCATTCACTTCGCACAGTGAATTGAAGTGTTGGAACAGACTGCTTCTCTTTCAGAGAAATGCATGTGAGTTTCTGTTGAATGCTTGTAAGTAGCTTAAGGCACTTTCAAAGGAAAGTGATTTTCTCTGAAAGGACAGCATTTAGAAAGTGAAGCCACACTCCATTCACTTCGCAGAGTGAATTGAAGTATTGGAACAGACTGCTTCTCTTTCAGAGAAACGCATATGAGTTTCTGGTGAATGCTTGTAAGTAGCTAAAGGCACTTTCAAAGGAAAGTGATTTTCTCTGAAAGGACAGCATTTAGAAAGTGAAGCAACACTCCATTCACTTCGCACAGTGAATTGAAGTGTTGGAACAGACTGCTTCTCTTTCAGAGAAACGCATGTGAGTTTCTTGTGAATTCTTGCAAGTTGCTTAAGGCACTTTCAAAGGAAAGTGATTTTCTCTGAAAGGACAGAATTTAGAAAGTGATGCAACACTCCATTCACTTTGCACAGTGAATTGAAGTGTTGGAACAGACTGCTTCTCTTTCAGAGAAACGCATGTGAGTTTCTTCCTAATGCTTGTAAGTAGCTTAAGGCACTTTCAAAGGAAAGTGATTTTCTCTGAAAGGACAGCATTTAGAAAGTGAAGCAACACTCCATTCCCTTCATGCAGTGAATTGAATTGTTGGAACAGAGTGCTTCTCTTTCATAGAAACGCATTAGTGTTTCTTGTGCATGCTTGCAAGTTGCTTAAGGCACTTTCAAAGGAAAGTGATTTTCTCTGAAAGGACAGCATTTAGAATGTGAAACAAGACTCCATTCACTTCGCACAGTGAATTGAAGTGTTGGAACAGACTGCTTCTCTTTCAGAGAAACGCATGTGAGTTTCTTCCTGATGCTTGCAAGTAGCTTAAGGCACTTTCAAAGGAAAGTGATTTTCTCTGAAAGGACAGCATTTAGAAAGTGAAGCAACACTCCATTCACTTCGCACAGTGAATTGAATTGTTGGAACAGACTGTTTCTCTTTCAGAGAAACGCATGTGAGTTTCTGGTGAATGCTTGTAAGTAGCTTAAGGCACTTTCAAAGGAAAGTGATTTTCTCTGAAAGGACAGCATTTAGAAAGTGAAGCAACACTCCATTCACTTCGCACAGTTAATTGAAGTGTTGGAACAGACTGCTTCTCTTTCAGAGAAATGCATGTGAGTTTCTGTTGAATGCTTGTAAGTAGCTTAAGGCACTTTCAAGGAAAGTGATTTTCTCTGAAAGGACAGCATTTAGAAAGTGAGGCAACACTCCATTCACTTCGCACAGTGAATTGAAGTGTTGGAACAGACTGCTTCTCTTTCAGAGATACGCATGTGAGTTTCTTCCTAATGCTTGCAAGTAGCTTAAGGCACTTTCAAACGAAAGTGATTTTCTCTGAAAGGACAGCATTTAGAATGTGAAGCAACACTCCATTCACTTCGCACAGTGATTTGAAGTGTTGTAACAGACTGCTTCTCTTTCAGAGAAACGCATGTGAGTTTCTTCCTGATGCTTGCAAGTAGCTTAAGGCACTTTCAAAGGAAAGTGACTTTCTCTGAAAGGACAGCATTTAGAAAGTGAAGCAACACTCCATTCACTTCGCACAGTGAATTGAAGTGTTGGAACAGACTGTTTCTCTTTCAGAGAAACGCATGTGAGTTTCTGGTGAATGCTTGTAAGTAGCTTAAGGCACTTTCAAAGGAAAGTGATTTTCTCTGAAAGGACAGCATTTAGAAAGTGAAGCAACACTCCATTCACTTCGCACAGTTAATTGAAGTGTTGGAACAGACTGCTTCTCTTTCAGAGAAATGCATGTGAGTTTCTGTTGAATGCTTGTAAGTAGCTTAAGGCACTTTCAAAGGAAAGTGATTTTCTCTGAAAGGACAGCATTTAGAAAGTGAAGCAACACTCGATTCACTTCGAAGAGTGAATTGAAGTATTGAAACAGACTGCTTCTCTTTCAGAGAAACGCATGTGAGTTTCTGGTGAATGCTTGTAACTAGCTAAAGGCACTTTCAAAGGAAAGTGATTTTCTCTGAAATGACAGCATTTAGAAAGTGAAGCAACACTCCATTCACTTCGCACAGTGAATTGAAGTGTTGGAACAGACTGCTTCTCTTTCGTAGAAACGCATTAGTGTTTCTTGTGAATGCTTGCAAGTTGCTTAAGGCACTTTCAAAGGAAAGTGATTTTCTCTGAAAGGACATAATTTAGAAAGTGAAGCAACACTCCATTCACTTCGCACAGTGAATTGAAGTGTTGGAACAGACTGCTTCTCTTTCACAGAAATGCATGTGAGTTTCTGTTGAATGCTTGTAAGTAGCTTAAGGCACTTTCAAAGGAAAGTGATTTTCTCTGAAAGGACAGAATTTGAAAGTGAAGCAACACTCCATTCACTTCGCTCATTGAATTGAAGTGTTGGAACCGACTGCTTCTCTTTCAGAGAAATGCATGTGAGGTTCTGGTGAATGCTTGTAAGTAGCTTAAGGCACTTTAAAAGGAAAGTGATTTTCTCTGAAATGACAGCATTTAGAAAGTGAGGCAACACTCCATTCACTTCACACAGTGAATTGAAGTGTTGGAACAGACTGCTTCTCTTCCAGAGAAACGCATGTGAGTTTCTGGTGAATGCTTTAAGTAGCTTAAGGAACTTTCAAAGGAAAGTGATTTTCTCTGAAAGGACAGCATTTAGAAAGTGAAGCAACACTCCATTCACTTCGCACAGTGAATTGAAGTGTTGGAACAGACTGCTTCGCTTTCAGAGAAATGCATGAGAGTTTTTTGTGAATGCTTGAAAGTAGTTTAAGGTACTTTCAAAGGAAAGTGATTTTCTCTGAAAGGACAGCATTTAGAAACTGAAGCAACACTCCATTCACTTCGCACAGTGAATTGAAGTGTTCGAACAGACTGCTTCTCTTTCAGAGAAATGCATGTGAGTTTCTGTTGAATGCTTGTAAGTAGCTTAAGGCACTTTCAAAGGAAAGTGATTTTCTCTGAAAGGACAGCATTTAGAAAGTGAAGCAACACTCCATTCACTTCGCACATTGAATTGAAGTGTTGGAACAGACTGCTTCTCTTTCAGAGAAACGCATGTGAGTTTCTGGTGAATGCTTGTAAGTAACTTAAGGCACTTTCAAAGGAAAGTGATTTTCTCTGAAAGGACAGCATTTAGAAAGTGAGGGAACACTCCATTCACCTCACTCAGTGAATTGAAGTGTTGGAACAGACTGCTTCTCTTTCAGAGAAACGCATGTGAGTTTCTTCCTAATGCTTGCAAGTAGCTTAAGGCACTTTCAAAGGAAAGTGATTTTCTCTGAAAGGACAGCATTTAGAAAGTGAAGCAACACTCCATTCACTTCGCACAGTGAATTGAAGTGTTGGAACAGTCTGCTTCTCTTTCAGAGAAACGCATGTGAGTTTCTTCCTAATGCTTGCAAGTAGCTTAAGGCACTTTCAAGGGAAAGTGATTTTCTCTGAAAGGACAGCATTTAGAAAGTGAAGCAACACTCCATTCACTTCGCACAGTGAATTGAAGTGTTGGAACAGACTGCTTCTGTTTCAGAGAAACGCATGTGAGTTTCTGGTGAATGCTTGTAAGTAGCTTAAGGCACTTTCAAAGGAAAGTGATTTTCTCTGAAAGGACAGCATTTAGAAAGTGAAGCAACAATCCATTCACTTCGCACAGTGAATTGAAGTGTTGGAACAGACTGGTTCTCTTTCAGAGAAATGCATGTGAGTTTCTGTTGAATGCTTGTAAGTAGCTTAAGGCACTTTCAAAGGAAAGTGATTTTCTCTGAAAGGACAGCATTTAGAAAGTGAAGCCACACTCCATTCACTTCGCAGAGTGAATTGAAGTATTGGAACAGACTGCTTCTCTTTCAGAGAAACGCATGTGAGTTTCTGGTGAATGCTTGTAAGTAGCTAAAGGCACTTTCAAAGGAAAGTGATTTTCTCTGAAAGGACAGCATTTAGAAAGTGAAGCAACACTCCATTCACTTCGCACAGTGAATTGAAGTGTTGGAACAGACTGCTTCTCTTTCAGAGAAACGCATGTGAGTTTCTTGTGAATTCTTCCAAGTTGCTTAAGGCACTTTCAAAGGAAAGTGATTTTCTCTGAAAGGACAGAATTTAGAAAGTGATGCAACACTCCATTCACTTTGCACAGTGAATTGATGTGTTGGAACAGACTGCTTCTCTTTCAGAGAAACGCATGTGAGTTTCTTCCTAATGCTTGTAAGTAGCTTAAGGCACTTTCAAAGGAAAGTGATTTTCTCTGAAAGGACAGCATTTAGAAAGTGAAGCAACACTCCATTCACTTCGCACAGTGAATTGAAGTGTTGGAACACACTGCTTCTCTTTCATAGAAACGCATTAGTGTTTCTTGTGAATGCTTGCAATTTGCTTAAGGCACTTTCAAAGGAAAGTGATTTTCTCTGAAAGGACAGCATTTAGAAAGTGAAGCAACACTCCTTTCACTTCGCAAAGTGAATTGAAGTGTTGGAACAGACTTCTTCTCTTTCAGAGAAACGCATGTGAGTTTCTTCCTAATGCTTGCAAGTAGCTTAAGGCACTTTCAAAGGAAAGTGATTTTCTCTGAAAGGACAGCATTTAGAAAGTGAAGCAACACTCCATTCACTTTGTACAGTGAATAGAAGTGTTGGAACAGACAGCTTCTCTTTCAGAGAAATGCATGTGAGTTTCTGTTGAATGCTTGTAAGTAGCTTAAGGCACATTCAAAGGAAAGGGATTTTCTCTGAAAAGACAGCATTTAGAAAGTGAAGCAACACTCCATTCACTTCGCACAGTGAATTGAAGTGTTGGAACAGACTGCTTCTCTTTCAGAGAAACGCATGTGAGTTTTTTGTGAATGCTTGTAAGTAGTTTAAGGCACTTTAAATGGAAAGTGATTTTCTCTGAAAGGACAGCATTTAGAAAGTGAGGCAACACTCCATTCACTTCGCAAAGTGAATTGAAGTGTTGGAACAGACTGCTTCTCTTTCAGAGAAACGCATGTGAGTTTCTTCCTAATGCTTGCAAGTAGCTTAAGGCACTTTCAAAGGAAAGTGATTTTCTCTGAAAGGACAGCATTTAGAATGTGAAACAAGACTCCATTCACTTCGCACAGTGAATTGAAGTGTTGGAACAGACTGCTTCTCTTTCAGAGAAACACATGTGAGTTTCTTCCTGATGCTTGCAAGTAGCTTAAGGCACTTTCAAAGGAAAGTGATTTTCTCTGAAAGGACAGCATTTAGAAAGTGAAGCAACACTCCATTCACTTCGCACAGTGAATTGAAGTGTTGGAACAGACTGTTTCTCTTTCAGAGAAACGCATGTGAGTTTCTGGTGAATGCTTGTAAGTAGCTTAAGGCACTTTCAAAGGAAAGTGATTTTCTCTGAAAGGACAGCATTTAGAAAGTGAAGCAACACTCCATTCACTTCGCACAGTTAATTGAAGTGTTGGAACAGACTGCTTCTCTTTCAGAGAAATGCATGTGAGTTTCTGTTGAATGCTTGTAAGTAGCTTAAGGCACTTTCAAGGAAAGTGATTTTCTCTGAAAGGACAGCATTTAGAAAGTGAAGCAACACTCCATTCATTTCGCAGAGTAAATTGAAGTATTGGAACAGACTGCTTCTCTTTCAGAGAAACGCATGTGAGTTTCTGGTGAATGCTTGTAAGTAGCTTAAGGCACTTTCAAAGGAAAGTGATTTTCTCTGAAAGGACAGCATTTAGAAAGTGAAGCAACACTCCATTCACTTCGCACAGTGAATTGAAGTGTTGAAACAGACTGCTTCTCTTTCAGAGAAACGCATGTGAGTTTCTTTTGAATGCTTGCAAGTTGCTTAAGGCACTTTCAAAGGAAAGTGATTTTCTCTGAAAGGACAGCATTTAAAAACTGAAGCAACACTCCATTCACTTCGCACAGTGAATTGAAGTGTTGGAACAGACTGCTTCTCTTTAAGAGAAACGCATGTGAGTTTTTTGTGAATGCTTGAAAGTAGTTTAAGGCACTTTCAAAGGAAAGTGATTTACTCTGAAAGGACAGCATTTAAAAAGTGAAGCAACAATCCATTCACTTCGCACGGTGAATTGAAGTGTTGGAACAGAATGCTTCTCTTTCAGAGAAACGCATGTGAGTTTCTGGTGAATGCTTGTAAGTAGCTTAAGGCACTTTCAAAGGAAAGTGATTTTCTCTGAAAGGACAGCATTTAGAAAGTGAGGCAACACTCTATTCACTTCACACAGTGAATTGAAGTGTTGGAACAGACTGCTTCTCTTTCAGAGAAACGCATGTGAGTTTCTGGTGAATGCTTGTAAGTAGCTTAAGGCACTTTCAAAGGAAAGTGATTTTCTCTGAAAGGACAGCATTTAGAAAGTAAAGCAACACTCCATTCCCTTCGTGCAGTGAATTGAAGTGTTGGAACAGAATGCTTCTCTTTCATAGAAACGCATTAGTGTTTCTTGTGAATGCTTGCAAGTTGCTTAAGGCACTTTCAAAGGAAAGTGATTTTCTCTGAAAGGACATAATTTAGAAAGTGAAGCAACACTCCATTCACTTCGCACAGTGAATTGAAGTGTTGGAACAGACTGCTTCTCTTTCAGAGAAATGCATGTGAGTTTCTGTTGAATGCTTGTAAGTAGCTTAAGGCACTTTCAAAGGAAAGTGATTTTCTCCGAAAGGACAGCATTTAGAAAGTGAGGCAACACTCCATTCACCTCACACAGTGAATTGAAGTGTTGGAACAGACTGCTTCTCTTTCAGAGAAACGCATGTGAGTTTTTTGTGAATGCTTGTAAGTAGTTTAAGGCACTTTAAATGGAAAGTGATTTTCTCTGAAAGGACAGCATTTAGAAAGTGAGGCAACACTCCATTCACTTCGCAAAGTGAATTGAAGTGTTGGAACAGACTGCTTCTCTTTCAGAGAAACGCATGTGAGTTTCTTCCTAATGCTTGCAAGTAGCTTAAGGCACTTTCAAAGGAAAGTGATTTTCTCTGAAAGGACAGCATTTAGAATGTGAAACAAGACTCCATTCACTTCGCACAGTGAATTGAAGTGTTGGAACAGACTGCTTCTCTTTCAGAGAAACGCATGTGAGTTTCTTCCTGATGCTTGCAAGTAGCTTAAGGCACTTTCAAAGGAAAGTGATTTTCTCTGAAAGGACAGCATTTAGAAAGTGAAGCAACACTCCATTCACTTCGCACAGTGAATTGAAGTGTTGGAACAGACTGTTTCTCTTTCAGAGAAACGCATGTGAGTTTCTGGTGAATGCTTGTAAGTAGCTTAAGGCACTTTCAAAGGAAAGTGATTTTCTCTGAAAGGACAGCATTTAGAAAGTGAAGCAACACTCCATTCACTTCGCACAGTTAATTGAAGTGTTGGAACAGACTGCTTCTCTTTCAGAGAAATGCATGTGAGTTTCTGTTGAATGCTTGTAAGTAGCTTAAGGCACTTTCAAGGAAAGTGATTTTCTCTGAAAGGACAGCATTTAGAAAGTGAAGCAACACTCCATTCATTTCGCAGAGTGAATTGAAGTATTGGAACAGACTGCTTCTCTTTCAGAGAAACGCATGTGAGTTTCTGGTGAATGCTTGTAAGTAGCTTAAGGCACTTTCAAAGGAAAGTGATTTTCTCTGAAAGGACAGCATTTAGAAAGTGAAGCAACACTCCATTCACTTCGCACAGTGAATTGAAGTGTTGAAACAGACTGCTTCTCTTTCAGAGAAATGCATGTGAGTTTCTTTTGAATGCTTGCAAGTTGCTTAAGGCACTTTCAAAGGAAAGTGATTTTCTCTGAAAGGACAGCATTTAAAAACTGAAGCAACACTCCATTCACTTCGCACAGTGAATTGAAGTGTTGGAACAGACTGCTTCTCTTTAAGAGAAACGCATGTGAGTTTTTTGTGAATGCTTGAAAGTAGTTTAAGGCACTTTCAAAGGAAAGTGATTTACTCTGAAAGGACAGCATTTAAAAAGTGAAGCAACAATCCATTCACTTCGCACGGTGAATTGAAGTGTTGGAACAGAATGCTTCTCTTTCAGAGAAACGCATGTGAGTTTCTGGTGAATGCTTGTAAGTAGCTTAAGGCACTTTCAAAGGAAAGTGATTTTCTCTGAAAGGACAGCATTTAGAAAGTGAGGCAACACTCTATTCACTTCACACAGTGAATTGAAGTATTGGAACAGACTGCTTCTCTTTCAGAGAAACGCATGTGAGTTTCTGGTGAATGCTTGTAAGTAGCTTAAGGCACTTTCAAAGGAAAGTGATTTTCTCTGAAAGGACAGCATTTAGAAAGTAAAGCAACACTCCATTCCCTTCGTGCAGTGAATTGAAGTGTTGGAACAGAATGCTTCTCTTTCATAGAAACGCATTAGTGTTTCTTGTGAATGCTTGCAAGTTGCTTAAGGCACTTTCAAAGGAAAGTGATTTTCTCTGAAAGGACATAATTTAGAAAGTGAAGCAACACTCCATTCACTTCGCACAGTGAATTGAAGTGTTGGAACAGACTGCTTCTCTTTCAGAGAAATGCATGTGAGTTTCTGTTGAATGCTTGTAAGTAGCTTAAGGCACTTTCAAAGGAAAGTGATTTTCTCCGAAAGGACAGCATTTAGAAAGTGAGGCAACACTCCATTCACCTCACACAGTGAATTGAAGTGTTGGAACAGACTGCTTCTCTTTCAGAGAAACGCATGTGAGTTTCTTCCTAATGCTTGCAAGTAGCTTAAGGCACTTTCAAAGGAAAGTGATTTTCTCTGAAAGGACAGCATTTAGAAAGTGAAGCAACACTCCATTCACTTCGCACAGTGAATTGAAGTGTTGGAACAGTCTGCTTCTCTTTCAGAGAAACGCATGTGAGTTTCTTCCTAATGCTTGCAAGTAGCTTAAGGCACTTTCAAAGGAAAGTGATTTTCTCTGAAAGGACAGCATTTAGAAAGTGAAGCAACACTCCATTCACTTCGCACAGTGAATTGAAGTGTTGGAACAGACTGCTTCTGTTTCAGAGAAACGCATGTGAGTTTCTGGTGAATGCTTGTAAGTAGCTTAAGGCACTTTCAAAGGAAAGTGATTTTCTCTGAAAGGACAGCATTTAGAAAGTGAAGCAACACTCCATTCACTTCGCAGAGTGAATTGAAGTATTGGAACAGACTGCTTCTCTTTCAGAGAAACGCATGTGAGTTTCTGGTGAATGCTTGTAAGTAGCTTAAGGCACTTTCAAAGGAAAGTGATTTTCTCTGAAATGACAGCATTTAGAAAGTGAAGCAACACTCCATTCACTTCGCACAGTGAATTGAAGTGTTGGAACAGACTGCTTCTCTTTCAGAGAAACGCATGTGAGTTTCTTGTGAATTCTTGCAAGTTGCTTAAGGCACTTTCAAAGGAAAGTGATTTTCTCTGAAAGGACAGCATTTAGAAACTGAAGCAACACTCCATTCACTTTGCACAGTGAATTGAAGTGTTGGAACAGACTGCTTCTCTTTCAGAGAAACGCATGTGAGTTTCTTCCTAATGCTTGCAAGTAGCTTAAGGCACTTTCAAAGGAAAGTGATTTTCTCTGAAAGGACAGCATTTAGAAAGTGAAGCAACACTCCATTCACTTCGCACATTGAATTGAAGTGTTGGAACAGACTGCTTCTCTTTCAGAGAAACGCATGTGAGTTTCTGGTGAATGCTTGTAAGTAGCTTAAGGCACTTTCAAAGGAAAGTGATTTTCTCTGAAAGGACAGCATTTAGAAAGTGAGGGAACACTCCATTCACCTCACACAGTGAATTGAAGTGTTGGAACAGACTGCTTCTCTTTCAGAGAAACGCATGTGCGTTTCTTCCTAATGCTTGCAAGTAGCTTAAGGCACTTTCAAAGGAAAGTGATTTTCTCTGAAAGGACAGCATTTAGAAAGTGAAGCAACACTCCATTCACTTCGCACAGTGAATTGAAGTGTTGGAACAGTCTGCTTCTCTTTCAGAGAAACGCATGTGAGTTTCTTCCTAATGCTTGCAAGTAGCTTAAGGTACTTTCAAAGGAAAGTGATTTTCTCTGAAAGGACAGCATTTAGAAAGTGAAGCAACACTCCATTCACTTCGCACAGTGAATTGAAGTGTTGGAACAGACTGCTTCTGTTTCAGAGAAACGCATGTGAGTTTCTGGTGAATGCTTGTAAGTAGCTTAAGGCACTTTCAAAGGAAAGTGATTTTCTCTGAAAGGACAGCATTTAGAAAGTGAAGCAACACTCCATTCACTTCGCAGAGTGAATTGAAGTATTGGAACAGACTGCTTCTCTTTCCGAGAAACGCATGTGAGTTTCTGGAGAATGCTTGTAAGTAGCTAAAGGCACTTTCAAAGGAAAGTGATTTTCTCTGAAATGACAGCATTTAGAAAGTGAAGCAACACTCCATTCACTTCGCACAGTGAATTGAAGTGTTGGAACAGACTGCTTCTCTTTCAGAGAAACTCATGTGAGTTTCTTGTGAATTCTTGCAAATTGCTTAAGGCACTTTCAAAGGAAAGTGATTTTCTCTGAAAGGACAGCATTTAGAAACTGAAGCAACACTCCATTCACTTCGCACAGTGAATTGAAGTGTTGGAACAGAATGCTTTTCTTTAAGAGAAACGCATGTGAGTTTTTTGTGAATGCTTGAAAGTAGTTTAAGGCACTTTCAAAGGAAAGTGATTTTCTCTGAAAGGACAGAATTTAGAAAGTGATGCAACACTCCATTCACTTTGCACAGTGAATTGAAGTGTTGGAACAGACTGCTTCTCTTTCAGAGAAACGCATGTGAGTTTCTTCCTAATGCTTGTAAGTAGCTTAAGGCACTTTCAAAGGAAAGTGATTTTCTCTGAAAGGACAGCATTTAGAAAGTGAAGCAACACTCCATTCCCTTCATGCAGTGAATTGAAGTGTTGGAACAGAGTGCTTCTCTTTCATAGAAACGCATTAGTGTTTCTTGTGAATGCTTGCAAGTTGCTTAAGGCACTTTCAAAGGAAAGTGATTTTCTCTGAAAGGACAGCATTTAGAAAGTGAAGCAACACTCCATTCACTTCGCACAGTGAATTGAAGTGTTTGAACAGACTGCTTCTCTTTCAGAGAAACGCATGTGAGTTTCTTCCTAATGCTTGAAAGTAGCTTAAGGCACTTTCAAAGGAAAGTGATTTTCTCGGAAAGGACAGCATTTAGAAAGTGAAGCAACACTCCATTCACTTTGTACAGTGAATTGAAGTGTTGGAACAGACAGCTTCTCTTTCAGAGAAATGCATGTGAGTTTCTGTTGAATGCTTGTAAGTAGCTTAAGGCACATTCAAAGGAAAGGGATTTTCTCTGAAAGGACAGCATTTAGAAAGTGAAGCAACACTCCATTCACTTCGCACAGTGAATTGAAGTGTTGGAACAGACTGCTTCTCTTTCAGAGAAACGCATGTGAGTTTTTTGTGAATGCTTGTAAGTAGTTTAAGGCACTTTCAATGGAAAGTGATTTTCTCTGAAAGGACAGCATTTAGAAAGTGAGGCAACACTCCATTCACTTCGCAAAGTGAATTGAAGTGTTGGAACAGACTGCTTCTCTTTCAGAGAAACGCATGTGAGTTTCTTCCTAATGCTTGCAAGTAGCTTAAGGCACTTTCAAAGGAAAGTGATTTTCTCTGAAAGGACAGCATTTAGAATGTGAAACAACACTCCATTCACTTCGCACAGTGAATTGAAGTGTTGGAACAGACTGCTTCTCTTTCAGAGAAACGCATGTGAGTTTCTTCCTGATGCTTGCAAGTAGCTTAAGGCACTTTCAAAGGAAAGTGATTTTCTCTGAAAGGACAGCATTTAGAAAGTGAAGCAACACTCCATTCACTTCGCAGAGTGAATTGAAGTATTGGAACAGACTGCTTCTCTTTCAGAGAAACGCATGTGAGTTTCTGGTGAATGCTTGTAAGTAGCTAAAGGCACTTTCAAAGGAAAGTGATTTTCTATGAAATGACAGCATTTAGAAAGTGAAGCAACACTCCATTCACTTCGCACAGTGAATTGAAGTGTTGGAACAGACTGCTTCTCTTTCAGAGAAACGCATGTGAGTTTCTTGTGAATTCTTGCAAGTTGCTTAAGGCACTTTCAAAGGAAAGTGATTTTCTCTGAAAGGACAGCATTTAGAAACTGAAGCAACACTCCATTCACTTCGCACAGTGAATTGAAGTGTTGGAACAGACTGCTTCTCTTTCAGAGAAACGCATGTGAGTTTCTTTCTAATGCTTGAAAGTAGCTTCAGGCACTTTCAAAGGAAAGTGATTTTCTCTGAAAGGACAGCATTTAGAAAGTGAAGCAACACTCCATTCACTTCGCACAGTGAATTGAAGTGTTGGAACAGACTGCTTCTCTTTCAGAGAAACGCATGTGAGTTTCTTCCTAATGCTTGCAAGTAGCTTAAGGCACTTTCAAAGGAAAGTGATTTTCTCTGAAAGGACATAATTTAGAAAGTGAAGCAACACTCCATTCACTTCGCACAGTGAATTGAAGTGTTGGAACAGACTGCTTCTCTTTCACAGAAATGCATGTGAGTTTCTGTTGAATGCTTGTAAGTAGCTTAAGGCACTTTCAAAGGAAAGTGATTTTCTCTGAAAGGACAGAATTTGAAAGTGAAGCAACACTCCATTCACTTCGCTCATTGAATTGAAGTGTTGGAACAGACTGCTTCTCTTTCAGAGAAATGCATGTGAGGTTCTGGTGAATGCTTGTAAGTAGCTTAAGGCACTTTAAAAGGAAAGTGATTTTCTCTGAAAGGACAGCATTTAGAAAGTGAGGCAACACTCCATTCACTTCACACAGTGAATTGAAGTGTTGGAACAGACTGCTTCTCTTCCAGAGAAACGCATGTGAGTTTCTGGTGAATGCTTTAAGTAGCTTAAGGAACTTTCAAAGGAAAGTGATTTTCTCTGAAAGGACAGCATTTAGAAAGTGAAGCAACACTCCATTCACTTCGCACAGTGAATTGAAGTGTTGGAACAGACTGCTTCGCTTTCAGAGAAATGCATGAGAGTTTTTTGTGAATGCTTGAAAGTAGTTTAAGGTACTTTCAAAGGAAAGTGATTTTCTCTGAAAGGACAGCATTTAGAAACTGAAGCAACACTCCATTCACTTCGCACAGTGAATTGAAGTGTTGGAACAGACTGCTTCTCTTTCAGAGAAACGCATGTGAGTTTCTTGTGAATGCTTGAAAGAAGTTTAAGGCACTTTCAAAGGAAAGTGATTTTCTCTGAAAGGACAGCATTTAGAAAGTGAGGCAACACTCCATTCACTTCACACAGTGAATTGAAGTGTTGGAACAGACTGCTTCTCTTTCAGAGAAACGCATGTGAGTTTCTTCCTAATGCTTGCAAGTAGCTTAAGGCACTTTCAAAGGAAAGTGATTTTCTCTGAAAGGACAGCATTTAGAAAGTGAAGCAACACTCCATTCACTTCGCACAGTGAATTGAATTGTTGGAACTGACTGCTTCTCTTTCAGAGAAACGCATGTGAGTTTCTGGTGAATGCTTATAAGTAGCTTAAGGCACTTTCAAAGGAAAGTGATTTTCTCTGAAAGGACAACATTTAGAAAGTGAAGCAACACTCTATTCACTTCGCAGAGTGAATTGAAGTATTGGAACAGACTGCTTCTCTTTCAGAGAAACGCATGTGAGTTTCTGCTGAATGCTTGTAAGTAGCTTAAGGCACTTTCAATGGAAAGTAATTTTCTCTGAAAGGACAGCATTTAGAAAG
Organism: Myodes glareolus; assembly: GCF_982192425.1. Classification (NCBI taxonomy): domain Eukaryota; kingdom Metazoa; phylum Chordata; class Mammalia; order Rodentia; family Cricetidae; genus Myodes; species Myodes glareolus. Next base: position 578,059 of record NC_142046.1, read on the forward strand.
TGAAGCAACACTCCATTCACTTCGCACAGTGAATTGAAGTGTTGGAACAGACTGCTTCTCTTTCAGAGAAACGCATGTGAGTTTCTTGTGAATGCTTGCAAGTTGCTTAAGGCACTTTCAAAGGAAAGTGATTTTCTCTGAAAGGACAGCATTTAGAAAGTGAAGCAACACTCCATTCACTTCGCACAGTGAATTGAAGTGTTGGAACACACTGCTTCTCTTTAAGAGAAACGCATGTGAGTTTTTTGTGAATTCTTGAAAGTAGTTCAAGGCACTTTCAAAGGAAAGTGATTTTCTCTGAAAGGACAGCATTTAGAAACTGAAGCAACACACCATTCACTTCGCACAGTGAATTGAAGTGTTGGAACAGACTGCTTCTCTTTCAGAGAAACGCATTTGTGTTTCTGGTGAATGCTTGTAAGTAGCTTAAGGCACTTTCAAAGGAAAGTGATTTTCTCTGAAAGGACAGCATTTAGAACGTGAGGCAACACTCTATTCACTTCACACAGTGAATTGAAGTGTTGGAACAGACTGCTTCTCTTTCAGAGAAATGCATGTGAGTTTCTTCCTAATGCTTGCAAGTAGCTTAAGGCACTTTTAAAGGAAAGTGATTTTCTCTGAAAGGACAGCATTGAGAAAGTGAAGCAACACTCCATTCACTTCGCACAGTGAATTGAAGTGTTGGAACAGACTGCCTCTCTTTCAGAGAAATGCATGTGAGTTTAAGTTGAATGCTGGTAAGTAGCTTAAGGCACTTTCAAAGGAAAGTGATTTTCTCTGAAAGGACAGCATTTAGAAAGTGAAGCAACACTCCATTCACTTCGCAGAGTGAATTGAAGTATTGGAGCAGACTGCTTCTCTTTCAGAGAAACGCATGTGAGTTTCTGGTGAATGCTTGTAAGTAGCTTAAGGCACTTTCAAAGGAAAGTGATTTTCTCTGAAAGGACAGCATTTAGAAAGTGAAGCAACACTCCATTAACTTCACACAGTGAATTGAAGTGTTGGAACTGACTGCTTCACTTTCAGAGAAACGCATGTAAGTTTCTTCCTAATGCTTGCAAGTAGCTTAAGGCACTATCAAAGGAAAGTGATTTTCTCTGAAAGGACAGCATTTAGAAAGTGAAGCAACACTCCATTCACTTCGCACAGTGAATTGAAGTGTTGGAACAGACTGCTTCTCTTTCAGAGAAACGCATGTGAGTTTTTTGTGAATGCTTGTAAGTAGTTTAAGGCACTTTCAATGGAAAGTGATTTTCTCTGAAAGGACAGCATTTAGAAAGTGAGGCAACACTCCATTCACTTCGCAAAGTGAATTGAAGTGTTGGAACAGACTGCTTCTCTTTCAGAGAAACGCATGTGAGTTTCTTCCTAATGCTTGCAAGTAGCTTAAGGCACTTTCAAAGGAAAGTGATTTTCTCTGAAAGGACAGCATTTAGAATGTGAAACAACACTCCATTCACTTCGCACAGTGAATTGAAGTGTTGGAACAGACTGCTTCTCTTTCAGAGAAACGCATGTGAGTTTCTTCCTGATGCTTGCAAGTAGCTTAAGGCACTTTCAAAGAAAGTGATTTTCTCTGAAAGGACAGCATTTAGAAAGTGAAGCAACACTCTATTCACTTCGCAGAGTGAATTGAAGTATTGGAACAGACTGCTTCTCTTTCAGAGAAACGCATGTGAGTTTCTGGTGAATGCTTGTAAGTAGCTAAAGGCACTTTCAAAGGAAAGTGATTTTCTATGAAATGACAGCATTTAGAAAGTGAAGCAACACTCCATTCACTTCGCACAGTGAATTGAAGTGTTGGAACAGACTGCTTCTCTTTCAGAGAAACGCATGTGAGTTTCTTGTGAATTCTTGCAAGTTGCTTAAGGCACTTTCAAAGGAAAGTGATTTTCTCTGAAAGGACAGCATTTAGAAACTGAAGCAACACTCCATTCACTTCGCACAGTGAATTGAAGTGTTGGAACAGACTGCTTCTCTTTCAGAGAAACGCATGTGAGTTTCTTTCTAATGCTTGAAAGTAGCTTCAGGCACTTTCAAAGGAAAGTGATTTTCTCTGAAAGGACAGCATTTAGAAAGTGAAGCAACACTCCATTCACTTCGCAGAGTGAATTGAAGTATTGGAACAGACTGCTTCTCTTTCCGAGAAACGCATGTGAGTTTCTGGAGAATGCTTGTAAGTAGCTAAAGGCACTTTCAAAGGAAAGTGATTTTCTCTGAAATGACAGCATTTAGAAAGTGAAGCAACACTCCATTCACTTCGCACAGTGAATTGAAGTGTTGGAACAGACTGCTTCTCTTTCAGAGAAACGCATGTGAGTTTTTTATGAATGCTTGAAAGAAGTTTAAGGCACTTTCAAAGGAAAGTGATTTTCTCTGAAAGGACAGCATTTAGAAACTGAAGCAACACTCCATTCACTTCGCACAGTGAATTGAAGTGTTGGAACAGAATGCTTTTCTTTAAGAGAAACGCATGTGAGTTTTTTGTGAATGCTTGAAAGTAGTTTAAGGCACTTTCAAAGGAAAGTGATTTTCTCTGAAAGGACAGAATTTAGAAAGTGATGCAACACTCCATTCACTTTGCACAGTGAATTGAAGTGTTGGAACAGACTGCTTCTCTTTCAGAGAAATGCATGTGAGTTTCTTCTTAATGCTTGTAAGTAGCTTAAGGCACTTTCAAAGGAAAGTGATTTTCTCGGAAAGGACAACATTTAGAAAGTGAAGCAACACTCCATTCACTTTGTACAGTGAATTGAAGTGTTGGAACAGACAGCTTCTCTTTCAGAGAAATGCATGTGAGTTTCTGTTGAATGCTTGTAAGTAGCTTAAGGCACATTCAAAGGAAAGGGATTTTCTCTGAAAGGACAGCATTTAGAAAGTGAAGCAACACTCCATTCACTTCGCACAGTGAATTGAAGTGTTGGAACAGACTGCTTCTCTTTCAGAGAAACGCATGTGAGTTTTTTGTGAATGCTTGTAAGTAGTTTAAGGCACTTTCAATGGAAAGTGATTTTCTCTGAAAGGACAGCATTTAGAAAGTGAGGCAACACTCCATTCACTTCGCAAAGTGAATTGAAGTGTTGGAACAGACTGCTTCTCTTTCAGAGAAACGCATGTGAGTTTCTTCCTAATGCTTGCAAGTAGCTTAAGGCACTTTCAAAGGAAAGTGATTTTCTCTGAAAGGACAGCATTTAGAATGTGAAACAACACTCCATTCACTTCGCACAGTGAATTGAAGTGTTGGAACAGACTGCTTCTCTTTCAGAGAAACGCATGTGAGTTTCTTCCTGATGCTTGCAAGTAGCTTAAGGCACTTTCAAAGGAAAGTGATTTTCTCTGAAAGGACAGCATTTAGAATGTGAAACAACACTCCATTCACTTCGCACAGTGAATTGAAGTGTTGGAACAGACTGCTTCTCTTTCAGAGAAACGCATGTGAGTTTCTTCCTGATGCTTGCAAGTAGCTTAAGGCACTTTCAAAGGAAAGTGATTTTCTCTGAAAGGACAGCATTTAGAAAGTGAAGCAACACTCCATTCACTTCGCAGAGTGAATTGAAGTATTGGAACAGACTGCTTCTCTTTCAGAGAAACGCATGTGAGTTTCTGGTGAATGCTTGTAAGTAGCTAAAGGCACTTTCAAAGGAAAGTGATTTTCTATGAAATGACAGCATTTAGAAAGTGAAGCAACACTCCATTCACTTCGCACAGTGAATTGAAGTGTTGGAACAGACTGCTTCTCTTTCAGAGAAACGCATGTGAGTTTCTTGTGAATTCTTGCAAGTTGCTTAAGGCACTTTCAAAGGAAAGTGATTTTCTCTGAAAGGACAGCATTTAGAAACTGAAGCAACACTCCATTCACTTCGCACAGTGAATTGAAGTGTTGGAACAGACTGCTTCTCTTTCAGAGAAACGCATGTGAGTTTCTTTCTAATGCTTGAAAGTAGCTTCAGGCACTTTCAAAGGAAAGTGATTTTCTCTGAAAGGACAGCATTTAGAAAGTGAAGCAACACTCCATTCACTTCGCAGAGTGAATTGAAGTATTGGAACAGACTGCTTCTCTTTCCGAGAAACGCATGTGAGTTTCTGGAGAATGCTTGTAAGTAGCTAAAGGCACTTTCAAAGGAAAGTGATTTTCTCTGAAATGACAGCATTTAGAAAGTGAAGCAACACTCCATTCACTTCGCACAGTGAATTGAAGTGTTGGAACAGACTGCTTCTCTTTCAGAGAAACGCATGTGAGTTTTTTATGAATGCTTGAAAGAAGTTTAAGGCACTTTCAAAGGAAAGTGATTTTCTCTGAAAGGACAGCATTTAGAAACTGAAGCAACACTCCATTCACTTCGCACAGTGAATTGAAGTGTTGGAACAGAATGCTTTTCTTTAAGAGAAACGCATGTGAGTTTTTTGTGAATGCTTGAAAGTAGTTTAAGGCACTTTCAAAGGAAAGTGATTTTCTCTGAAAGGACAGAATTTAGAAAGTGATGCAACACTCCATTCACTTTGCACAGTGAATTGAAGTGTTGGAACAGACTGCTTCTCTTTCAGAGAAACGCATGTGAGTTTCTTCTTAATGCTTGTAAGTAGCTTAAGGCACTTTCAAAGGAAAGTGATTTTCTCGGAAAGGACAACATTTAGAAAGTGAAGCAACACTCCATTCACTTTGTACAGTGAATTGAAGTGTTGGAACAGACAGCTTCTCTTTCAGAGAAATGCATGTGAGTTTCTGTTGAATGCTTGTAAGTAGCTTAAGGCACATTCAAAGGAAAGGGATTTTCTCTGAAAGGACAGCATTTAGAAAGTGAAGCAACACTCCATTCACTTCGCACAGTGAATTGAAGTGTTGGAACAGACTGCTTCTCTTTCAGAGAAACGCATGTGAGTTTTTTGTGAATGCTTGTAAGTAGTTTAAGGCACTTTCAATGGAAAGTGATTTTCTCTGAAAGGACAGCATTTAGAAAGTGAGGCAACACTCCATTCACTTCGCAAAGTGAATTGAAGTGTTGGAACAGACTGCTTCTCTTTCAGAGAAACGCATGTGAGTTTCTTCCTAATGCTTGCAAGTAGCTTAAGGCACTTTCAAAGGAAAGTGATTTTCTCTGAAAGGACAGCATTTAGAATGTGAAACAACACTCCATTCACTTCGCACAGTGAATTGAAGTGTTGGAACAGACTGCTTCTCTTTCAGAGAAACGCATGTGAGTTTCTTCCTGATGCTTGCAAGTAGCTTAAGGCACTTTCAAAGGAAAGTGATTTTCTCTGAAAGGACAGCATTTAGAAAATGAAGCAACACTCCATTCACTTCGCAGAGTGAATTGAAGTATTGGAACAGACTGCTTCTCTTTCAGAGAAACGCATGTGAGTTTCTGGTGAATGCTTGTAAGTAGCTAAAGGCACTTTCAAAGGAAAGTGATTTTCTATGAAATGACAGCATTTAGAAAGTGAAGCAACACTCCATTCACTTCGCACAGTGAATTGAAGTGTTGGAACAGACTGCTTCTCTTTCAGAGAAACGCATGTGAGTTTCTTGTGAATTCTTGCAAGTTGCTTAAGGCACTTTCAAAGGAAAGTGATTTTCTCTGAAAGGACAGCATTTAGAAACTGAAGCAACACTCCATTCACTTCGCACAGTGAATTGAAGTGTTGGAACAGACTGCTTCTCTTTCAGAGAAACGCATGTGAGTTTCTTTCTAATGCTTGAAAGTAGCTTCAGGCACTTTCAAAGGAAAGTGATTTTCTCTGAAAGGACAGCATTTAGAAAGTGAAGCAACACTCCATTCACTTCGCACAGTGAATTGAAGTGTTGGAACAGACTGCTTCTCTTTCAGAGAAACGCATGTGAGTTTCTGGTGAATGCTTGCAAGTAGCTTAAGGCACTTTCAAAGGAAAGTGATTTTCTCTGAAAGGACATAATTTAGAAAGTGAAGCAACACTCCATTCACTTCGCACAGTGAATTGAAGTGTTGGAACAGACTGCTTCTCTTTCACAGAAATGCATGTGAGTTTCTGTTGAATGCTTGTAAGTAGCTTAAGGCACTTTCAAAGGAAAGTGATTTTCTCTGAAAGGACAGAATTTGAAAGTGAAGCAACACTCCATTCACTTCGCTCATTGAATTGAAGTGTTGGAACAGACTGCTTCTCTTTCAGAGAAATGCATGTGAGGTTCTGGTGAATGCTTGTAAGTAGCTTAAGGCACTTTAAAAGGAAAGTGATTTTCTCTGAAAGGACAGCATTTAGAAAGTGAGGCAACACTCCATTCACTTCACACAGTGAATTGAAGTGTTGGAACAGACTGCTTCTCTTCCAGAGAAACGCATGTGAGTTTCTGGTGAATGCTTTAAGTAGCTTAAGGAACTTTCAAAGGAAAGTGATTTTCTCTGAAAGGACAGCATTTAGAAAGTGAAGCAACACTCCATTCACTTCGCACAGTGAATTGAAGTGTTGGAACAGACTGCTTCGCTTTCAGAGAAATGCATGAGAGTTTTTTGTGAATGCTTGAAAGTAGTTTAAGGTACTTTCAAAGGAAAGTGATTTTCTCTGAAAGGACAGCATTTAGAAACTGAAGCAACACTCCATTCACTTCGCACAGTGAATTGAAGTGTTGGAACAGACTGCTTCTCTTTCAGAGAAACGCATGTGAGTTTCTTGTGAATGCTTGAAAGAAGTTTAAGGCACTTTCAAAGGAAAGTGATTTTCTCTGAAAGGACAGCATTTAGAAAGTGAGGCAACACTCCATTCACTTCACACAGTGAATTGAAGTGTTGGAACAGACTGCTTCTCTTTCAGAGAAACGCATGTGAGTTTCTTCCTAATGCTTGCAAGTAGCTTAAGGCACTTTCAAAGGAAAGTGATTTTCTCTGAAAGGACAGCATTTAGAAAGTGAAGCAACACTCCATTCACTTCGCACAGTGAATTGAATTGTTGGAACTGACTGCTTCTCTTTCAGAGAAACGCATGTGAGTTTCTGGTGAATGCTTATAAGTAGCTTAAGGCACTTTCAAAGGAAAGTGATTTTCTCTGAAAGGACAACATTTAGAAAGTGAAGCAACACTCTATTCACTTCGCAGAGTGAATTGAAGTATTGGAACAGACTGCTTCTCTTTCAGAGAAACGCATGTGAGTTTCTGCTGAATGCTTGTAAGTAGCTTAAGGCACTTTCAATGGAAAGTAATTTTCTCTGAAAGGACAGCATTTAGAAAGTGAAGCAACACTCCATTCACTTCGCACAGTGAATTGAAGTGTTGGAACAGACTGCTTCTCTTTCAGAGAAACGCATGTGAGTTTCTTGTGAATGCTTGCAAGTTGCTTAAGGCACTTTCAAAGGAAAGTGATTTTCTCTGAAAGGACAGCATTTAGAAAGTGAAGCAACACTCCATTCACTTCGCACAGTGAATTGAAGTGTTGGAACACACTGCTTCTCTTTAAGAGAAACGCATGTGAGTTTTTTGTGAATTCTTGAAAGTAGTTCAAGGCACTTTCAAAGGAAAGTGATTTTCTCTGAAAGGACAGCATTTAGAAACTGAAGCAACACACCATTCACTTCGCACAGTGAATTGAAGTGTTGGAACAGACTGCTTCTCTTTCAGAGAAACGCATTTGTGTTTCTGGTGAATGCTTGTAAGTAGCTTAAGGCACTTTCAAAGGAAAGTGATTTTCTCTGAAAGGACAGCATTTAGAACGTGAGGCAACACTCTATTCACTTCACACAGTGAATTGAAGTGTTGGAACAGACTGCTTCTCTTTCAGAGAAATGCATGTGAGTTTCTTCCTAATGCTTGCAAGTAGCTTAAGGCACTTTTAAAGGAAAGTGATTTTCTCTGAAAGGACAGCATTGAGAAAGTGAAGCAACACTCCATTCACTTCGCACAGTGAATTGAAGTGTTGGAACAGACTGCCTCTCTTTCAGAGAAATGCATGTGAGTTTAAGTTGAATGCTGGTAAGTAGCTTAAGGCACTTTCAAAGGAAAGTGATTTTCTCTGAAAGGACAGCATTTAGAAAGTGAAGCAACACTCCATTCACTTCGCAGAGTGAATTGAAGTATTGGAGCAGACTGCTTCTCTTTCAGAGAAACGCATGTGAGTTTCTGGTGAATGCTTGTAAGTAGCTTAAGGCACTTTCAAAGGAAAGTGATTTTCTCTGAAAGGACAGCATTTAGAAAGTGAAGCAACACTCCATTAACTTCACACAGTGAATTGAAGTGTTGGAACTGACTGCTTCACTTTCAGAGAAACGCATGTAAGTTTCTTCCTAATGCTTGCAAGTAGCTTAAGGCACTATCAAAGGAAAGTGATTTTCTCTGAAAGGACAGCATTTAGAAAGTGAAGCAACACTCCATTCACTTCGCACAGTGAATTGAAGTGTTGGAACAGACTGCTTCTCTTTCAGAGAAACGCATGTGAGTTTTTTGTGAATGCTTGTAAGTAGTTTAAGGCACTTTCAATGGAAAGTGATTTTCTCTGAAAGGACAGCATTTAGAAAGTGAGGCAACACTCCATTCACTTCGCAAAGTGAATTGAAGTGTTGGAACAGACTGCTTCTCTTTCAGAGAAACGCATGTGAGTTTCTTCCTAATGCTTGCAAGTAGCTTAAGGCACTTTCAAAGGAAAGTGATTTTCTCTGAAAGGACAGCATTTAGAATGTGAAACAACACTCCATTCACTTCGCACAGTGAATTGAAGTGTTGGAACAGACTGCTTCTCTTTCAGAGAAACGCATGTGAGTTTCTTCCTGATGCTTGCAAGTAGCTTAAGGCACTTTCAAAGAAAGTGATTTTCTCTGAAAGGACAGCATTTAGAAAGTGAAGCAACACTCTATTCACTTCGCAGAGTGAATTGAAGTATTGGAACAGACTGCTTCTCTTTCAGAGAAACGCATGTGAGTTTCTGGTGAATGCTTGTAAGTAGCTAAAGGCACTTTCAAAGGAAAGTGATTTTCTATGAAATGACAGCATTTAGAAAGTGAAGCAACACTCCATTCACTTCGCACAGTGAATTGAAGTGTTGGAACAGACTGCTTCTCTTTCAGAGAAACGCATGTGAGTTTCTTGTGAATTCTTGCAAGTTGCTTAAGGCACTTTCAAAGGAAAGTGATTTTCTCTGAAAGGACAGCATTTAGAAACTGAAGCAACACTCCATTCACTTCGCACAGTGAATTGAAGTGTTGGAACAGACTGCTTCTCTTTCAGAGAAACGCATGTGAGTTTCTTTCTAATGCTTGAAAGTAGCTTCAGGCACTTTCAAAGGAAAGTGATTTTCTCTGAAAGGACAGCATTTAGAAAGTGAAGCAACACTCCATTCACTTCGCAGAGTGAATTGAAGTATTGGAACAGACTGCTTCTCTTTCCGAGAAACGCATGTGAGTTTCTGGAGAATGCTTGTAAGTAGCTAAAGGCACTTTCAAAGGAAAGTGATTTTCTCTGAAATGACAGCATTTAGAAAGTGAAGCAACACTCCATTCACTTCGCACAGTGAATTGAAGTGTTGGAACAGACTGCTTCTCTTTCAGAGAAACGCATGTGAGTTTTTTATGAATGCTTGAAAGAAGTTTAAGGCACTTTCAAAGGAAAGTGATTTTCTCTGAAAGGACAGCATTTAGAAACTGAAGCAACACTCCATTCACTTCGCACAGTGAATTGAAGTGTTGGAACAGAATGCTTTTCTTTAAGAGAAACGCATGTGAGTTTTTTGTGAATGCTTGAAAGTAGTTTAAGGCACTTTCAAAGGAAAGTGATTTTCTCTGAAAGGACAGAATTTAGAAAGTGATGCAACACTCCATTCACTTTGCACAGTGAATTGAAGTGTTGGAACAGACTGCTTCTCTTTCAGAGAAATGCATGTGAGTTTCTTCTTAATGCTTGTAAGTAGCTTAAGGCACTTTCAAAGGAAAGTGATTTTCTCGGAAAGGACAACATTTAGAAAGTGAAGCAACACTCCATTCACTTTGTACAGTGAATTGAAGTGTTGGAACAGACAGCTTCTCTTTCAGAGAAATGCATGTGAGTTTCTGTTGAATGCTTGTAAGTAGCTTAAGGCACATTCAAAGGAAAGGGATTTTCTCTGAAAGGACAGCATTTAGAAAGTGAAGCAACACTCCATTCACTTCGCACAGTGAATTGAAGTGTTGGAACAGACTGCTTCTCTTTCAGAGAAACGCATGTGAGTTTTTTGTGAATGCTTGTAAGTAGTTTAAGGCACTTTCAATGGAAAGTGATTTTCTCTGAAAGGACAGCATTTAGAAAGTGAGGCAACACTCCATTCACTTCGCAAAGTGAATTGAAGTGTTGGAACAGACTGCTTCTCTTTCAGAGAAACGCATGTGAGTTTCTTCCTAATGCTTGCAAGTAGCTTAAGGCACTTTCAAAGGAAAGTGATTTTCTCTGAAAGGACAGCATTTAGAATGTGAAACAACACTCCATTCACTTCGCACAGTGAATTGAAGTGTTGGAACAGACTGCTTCTCTTTCAGAGAAACGCATGTGAGTTTCTTCCTGATGCTTGCAAGTAGCTTAAGGCACTTTCAAAGGAAAGTGATTTTCTCTGAAAGGACAGCATTTAGAATGTGAAACAACACTCCATTCACTTCGCACAGTGAATTGAAGTGTTGGAACAGACTGCTTCTCTTTCAGAGAAACGCATGTGAGTTTCTTCCTGATGCTTGCAAGTAGCTTAAGGCACTTTCAAAGGAAAGTGATTTTCTCTGAAAGGACAGCATTTAGAAAGTGAAGCAACACTCCATTCACTTCGCAGAGTGAATTGAAGTATTGGAACAGACTGCTTCTCTTTCAGAGAAACGCATGTGAGTTTCTGGTGAATGCTTGTAAGTAGCTAAAGGCACTTTCAAAGGAAAGTGATTTTCTATGAAATGACAGCATTTAGAAAGTGAAGCAACACTCCATTCACTTCGCACAGTGAATTGAAGTGTTGGAACAGACTGCTTCTCTTTCAGAGAAACGCATGTGAGTTTCTTGTGAATTCTTGCAAGTTGCTTAAGGCACTTTCAAAGGAAAGTGATTTTCTCTGAAAGGACAGCATTTAGAAACTGAAGCAACACTCCATTCACTTCGCACAGTGAATTGAAGTGTTGGAACAGACTGCTTCTCTTTCAGAGAAACGCATGTGAGTTTCTTTCTAATGCTTGAAAGTAGCTTCAGGCACTTTCAAAGGAAAGTGATTTTCTCTGAAAGGACAGCATTTAGAAAGTGAAGCAACACTCCATTCACTTCGCAGAGTGAATTGAAGTATTGGAACAGACTGCTTCTCTTTCCGAGAAACGCATGTGAGTTTCTGGAGAATGCTTGTAAGTAGCTAAAGGCACTTTCAAAGGAAAGTGATTTTCTCTGAAATGACAGCATTTAGAAAGTGAAGCAACACTCCATTCACTTCGCACAGTGAATTGAAGTGTTGGAACAGACTGCTTCTCTTTCAGAGAAACGCATGTGAGTTTTTTATGAATGCTTGAAAGAAGTTTAAGGCACTTTCAAAGGAAAGTGATTTTCTCTGAAAGGACAGCATTTAGAAACTGAAGCAACACTCCATTCACTTCGCACAGTGAATTGAAGTGTTGGAACAGAATGCTTTTCTTTAAGAGAAACGCATGTGAGTTTTTTGTGAATGCTTGAAAGTAGTTTAAGGCACTTTCAAAGGAAAGTGATTTTCTCTGAAAGGACAGAATTTAGAAAGTGATGCAACACTCCATTCACTTTGCACAGTGAATTGAAGTGTTGGAACAGACTGCTTCTCTTTCAGAGAAACGCATGTGAGTTTCTTCTTAATGCTTGTAAGTAGCTTAAGGCACTTTCAAAGGAAAGTGATTTTCTCGGAAAGGACAACATTTAGAAAGTGAAGCAACACTCCATTCACTTTGTACAGTGAATTGAAGTGTTGGAACAGACAGCTTCTCTTTCAGAGAAATGCATGTGAGTTTCTGTTGAATGCTTGTAAGTAGCTTAAGGCACATTCAAAGGAAAGGGATTTTCTCTGAAAGGACAGCATTTAGAAAGTGAAGCAACACTCCATTCACTTCGCACAGTGAATTGAAGTGTTGGAACAGACTGCTTCTCTTTCAGAGAAACGCATGTGAGTTTTTTGTGAATGCTTGTAAGTAGTTTAAGGCACTTTCAATGGAAAGTGATTTTCTCTGAAAGGACAGCATTTAGAAAGTGAGGCAACACTCCATTCACTTCGCAAAGTGAATTGAAGTGTTGGAACAGACTGCTTCTCTTTCAGAGAAACGCATGTGAGTTTCTTCCTAATGCTTGCAAGTAGCTTAAGGCACTTTCAAAGGAAAGTGATTTTCTCTGAAAGGACAGCATTTAGAATGTGAAACAACACTCCATTCACTTCGCACAGTGAATTGAAGTGTTGGAACAGACTGCTTCTCTTTCAGAGAAACGCATGTGAGTTTCTTCCTGATGCTTGCAAGTAGCTTAAGGCACTTTCAAAGGAAAGTGATTTTCTCTGAAAGGACAGCATTTAGAAAATGAAGCAACACTCCATTCACTTCGCAGAGTGAATTGAAGTATTGGAACAGACTGCTTCTCTTTCAGAGAAACGCATGTGAGTTTCTGGTGAATGCTTGTAAGTAGCTAAAGGCACTTTCAAAGGAAAGTGATTTTCTATGAAATGACAGCATTTAGAAAGTGAAGCAACACTCCATTCACTTCGCACAGTGAATTGAAGTGTTGGAACAGACTGCTTCTCTTTCAGAGAAACGCATGTGAGTTTCTTGTGAATTCTTGCAAGTTGCTTAAGGCACTTTCAAAGGAAAGTGATTTTCTCTGAAAGGACAGCATTTAGAAACTGAAGCAACACTCCATTCACTTCGCACAGTGAATTGAAGTGTTGGAACAGACTGCTTCTCTTTCAGAGAAACGCATGTGAGTTTCTTTCTAATGCTTGAAAGTAGCTTCAGGCACTTTCAAAGGAAAGTGATTTTCTCTGAAAGGACAGCATTTAGAAAGTGAAGCAACACTCCATTCACTTCGCACAGTGAATTGAAGTGTTGGAACAGACTGCTTCTCTTTCAGAGAAACGCATGTGAGTTTCTGGTGAATGCTTGCAAGTAGCTTAAGGCACTTTCAAAGGAAAGTGATTTTCTCTGAAAGGACATAATTTAGAAAGTGAAGCAACACTCCATTCACTTCGCACAGTGAATTGAAGTGTTGGAACAGACTGCTTCTCTTTCACAGAAATGCATGTGAGTTTCTGTTGAATGCTTGTAAGTAGCTTAAGGCACTTTCAAAGGAAAGTGATTTTCTCTGAAAGGACAGAATTTGAAAGTGAAGCAACACTCCATTCACTTCGCTCATTGAATTGAAGTGTTGGAACAGACTGCTTCTCTTTCAGAGAAATGCATGTGAGGTTCTGGTGAATGCTTGTAAGTAGCTTAAGGCACTTTAAAAGGAAAGTGATTTTCTCTGAAAGGACAGCATTTAGAAAGTGAGGCAACACTCCATTCACTTCACACAGTGAATTGAAGTGTTGGAACAGACTGCTTCTCTTCCAGAGAAACGCATGTGAGTTTCTGGTGAATGCTTTAAGTAGCTTAAGGAACTTTCAAAGGAAAGTGATTTTCTCTGAAAGGACAGCATTTAGAAAGTGAAGCAACACTCCATTCACTTCGCACAGTGAATTGAAGTGTTGGAACAGACTGTTTCGCTTTCAGAGAAATGCATGAGAGTTTTTTGTGAATGCTTGAAAGTAGTTTAAGGTACTTTCAAAGGAAAGTGATTTTCTCTGAAAGGACAGCATTTAGAAACTGAAGCAACACTCCATTCACTTCGCACAGTGAATTGAAGTGTTGGAACAGACTGCTTCTCTTTCAGAGAAACGCATGTGAGTTTCTTGTGAATGCTTGTAAGTAGCTTAAGGCACTTTCAAAGGGAAGTGATTTTCTCTGAAAGGACAGCATTTAGAACGTGAGGCAACACTCTATTCACTTCACACAGTGAATTGAAGTGTTGGAACAGACTGCTTCTCTTTCAGAGAAACGCATGTGAGTTTCTTCCTAATGCTTGCAAGTAGCTTAAGGCACTATCAAAGGAAAGTGATTTTCTCTGAAAGGACAGCATTTAGAAAGTGAAGCATCACTCCATTCACTTCGCACAGTGAATTGAAGTGTTGGAACAGACTGCTTCTCTTTCAGAGAAACGCATGTGAGTTTTTTATGAATGCTTGAAAGAAGTTTAAGGCACTTTCAAAGGAAAGTGATTTTCTCTGAAAGGACAGCATTTAGAAAGTGAGGCAACACTCCATTCACTTCACACAGTGAATTGAAGTGTTGGAACAGACTGCTTCTCTTTCAGAGAAACGCATGTGAGTTTCTTCCTAATGCTTGCAAGTAGCTTAAGGCACTTTCAAAGGAAAGTGATTTTCTCTGAAAGGACAGCATTTAGAAAGTGAAGCAACACTCCATTCACTTCGCACAGTGAATTGAATTGTTGGAACTGACTGCTTCTCTTTCATAGAAACGCATGTGAGTTTCTGGTGAATGCTTATAAGTAGCTTAAGGCACTTTCAAAGGAAAGTGATTTTCTCTGAAAGGACAACATTTAGAAAGTGAAGCAACACTCCATTCACTTCGCAGAGTGAATTGAAGTATTGGAACAGACTGCTTCTCTTTCAGAGAAACGCATGTGAGTTTCTGCTGAATGCTTGTAAGTAGCTTAAGGCACTTTCAATGGAAAGTGATTTTCTCTGAAAGGACAGCATTTAGAAAGTGAAGCAACACTCCATTCACTTCGCACAGTGAATTGAAGTGTTGGAACAGACTGCTTCTCTTTCAGAGAAACGCATGTGAGTTTCTTGTGAATGCTTGCAAGTTGCTTAAGGCACTTTCAAAGGAAAGTGATTTTCTCTGAAAGGACAGCATTTAGAAAGTGAAGCAACACTCCATTCACTTCGCACAGTGAATTGAAGTGTTGGAACACACTGCTTCTCTTTAAGAGAAACGCATGTGAGTTTTTTGTGAATTCTTGAAAGTAGTTCAAGGCACTTTCAAAGGAAAGTGATTTTCTCTGAAAGGACAGCATTTAGAAACTGAAGCAACACACCATTCACTTCGCACAGTGAATTGAAGTGTTGGAACAGACTGCTTCTCTTTCAGAGAAACGCATTTGAGTTTCTGGTGAATGCTTGTAAGTAGCTTAAGGCACTTTCAAAGGAAAGTGATTTTCTCTGAAAGGACAGCATTTAGAACGTGAGGCAACACTCTATTCACTTCACACAGTGAATTGAAGTGTTGGAACAGACTGCTTCTCTTTCAGAGAAATGCATGTGAGTTTCTTCCTAATGCTTGCAAGTAGCTTAAGGCACTTTTAAAGGAAAGTGATTTTCTCTGAAAGGACAGCATTGAGAAAGTGAAGCAACACTCCATTCACTTCGCACAGTGAATTGAAGTGTTGGAACAGACTGCCTCTCTTTCAGAGAAATGCATGTGAGTTTAAGTTGAATGCTGGTAAGTAGCTTAAGGCACTTTCAAAGGAAAGTGATTTTCTCTGAAAGGACAGCATTTAGAAAGTGAAGCAACACTCCATTCACTTCGCAGAGTGAATTGAAGTATTGGAGCAGACTGCTTCTCTTTCAGAGAAACGCATGTGAGTTTCTGGTGAATGCTTGTAAGTAGCTTAAGGCACTTTCAAAGGAAAGTGATTTTCTCTGAAAGGACAGCATTTAGAAAGTGAAGCAACACTCCATTAACTTCACACAGTGAATTGAAGTGTTGGAACTGACTGCTTCACTTTCAGAGAAACGCATGTAAGTTTCTTCCTAATGCTTGCAAGTAGCTTAAGGCACTATCAAAGAAAAGTGATTTTCTCTGAAAGGACAGCATTTAGAAAGTGAAGCAACACTCCATTCACTTCGCACAGTGAATTGAAGTGTTGGAACAGACTGCTTCTCTTTCAGAGAAACGCATGTGAGTTTTTTATGAATGCTTGAAAGAAGTTTAAGGCACTTTCAAAGGAAAGTGATTTTCTCTGAAAGGACAGCATTTAGAAAGTGAGGCAACACTCCATTCACTTCGCACAGTGAATTGAAGTGTTGGAACAGACTGCTTCTCTTTCAGAGAAACGCATGTGAGTTTCTTCCTAATGCTTGCAAGTAGCTTAAGGCACTTTCAAAGGAAAGTGATTTTCTCTGAAAGGACAGCATTTAGAAAGTGAAGCAACACTCCATTCACTTCGCACAGTGAATTGAAGTGTTGGAACTGACTGCTTCTCTTTCAGAAAAACGCATGTGAGTTTCTGGTGAATGCTTATAAGTAGCTTAAGGCACTTTCAAAGGACAGTGATTTTCTCTGAAAGGACAGCATTTAGAAAGTGAAGCAACACTCCATTCCCTTCGTGCAGTGAATTGAAGTGTTGGAACAGAGTGCTTCTCTTTCATATAAACGCATTAGTGTTTCTTGTGAATGCTTGAAAGTTGCTTAAGGCACTTTCAAAGGAAAGTGATTTTCTCTGAAAGGACATAATTTAGAAAGTGAAGCAACACTCCATTCACTTCGCACAGTGAATTGAAGTGTTGGAACAGACTGCTTCTCTTTCAGAGAAATGCATGTGAGTTTCTGTTGAATGCTTGTAAGTAGCTTAAGGCACTTTCAAAGGAAAGTGATTTTCTCTGAAAGGACAGCATTTAGAAAGTGAAGCAACACTCCATTCACTTCGCACATTGAATTGAAGTGTTGGAACAGACTGCTTCTCTTTCAGAGAAATGCATGTGAGTTTCTGGTGAATGCTTGTAAGTAGCTTAAGGCACTTTCAAAGGAAAGTGATTTTCTCTGAAAGGACAGCATTTAGAAAGTGAGGCAACACTCCATTCACTTCACACAGTGAATTGAAGTGTTGGAACAGACTGCTTCTCTTTCAGAGAAACGAATGTGAGTTTCTGGTAAATGCTTTAAGTAGCTTAAGGCACTTTCAAAGGAAAGTGATTTTCTCTGAAAGGACAGCATTTAGAAAGTGAAGCAACACTCCATTCACTTCGCACAGTGAATTGAAGTGTTGGAACAGACTGCTTCTCTTTCAGAGAAATGCATGAGAGTTTTTTGTGAATGCTTGAAAGTAGTTTAAGGCACTTTCAATGGAAAGTGATTTTCTCTCAAAGGACAGCATTTAGAAACTGAAGCAACACTCCATTCACTTCGCACAGTGAATTGAAGTGCTGGAACAGACTGCTTCTCTTTCAGAGAAACGCATGTGAGTTTCTGGTGAATGCTTGTAAGTAGCTTAAGGCACTTTCAAAGGAAAGTGATTTTCTCTGAAAGGACAGCATTTAGAACGTGAGGCAACACTCTATTCACTTCACACAGTGAATTGAAGTGTTGGAACAGACTGCTTCTCTTTCAGAGAAATGCATGTGAGTTTCTTCCTAATGCTTGCAAGTAGCTTAAGGCACTATCAAAGGAAAGTGATTTTTCTCTGAAAGGACAGCATTTAGAAAGTGAAGCAACACTCCATTCACTTCGCACAGTGAATTGAAGTGTTGGAACAGACTGCTTCTCTTTCAGAGAAACGCATGTGAGTTTTTTATGAATGCTTGAAAGAAGTTTAAGGCACTTTCAAAGGAAAGTGATTTTCTCTGAAAGGACAGCATTTAGAAAGTGAGGCAACACTCCATTCACTTCGCACAGTGAATTGAAGTGTTGGAACAGACTGCTTCTCTTTCAGAGAAACGCATGTGAGTTTCTTCCTAATGCTTGCAAGTAGCTTAAGGCACTATCAAAGGAAAGTGATTTTCTCTGAAAGGACAGCATTTAGAAAGTGAAGCAACACTCCATTCACTTCGTACAGTGAATTGAAGTGTTGGAACAGACTGCTTCTCTTTCAGAGAAATGCATGTGAGTTTAAGTTGAATGCTTGTAAGTAGCTTAAGGCACTTTCAAAGGAAAGTGATTTTCTCTGAAAGGACAGCATTTAGAAAGTGAAGCAACACTCCATTCACTTCGCAGAGTGAATTGAAGTATTGGAACAGACTGCTTCTCTTTCAGAGAAACGCATGTGAGTTTCTGGTGAATGCTTGTAAGTAGCTTAAGGCACTTTCAAAGGAAAGTGATTTTCTCTGAAAGGACAGCATTTAGAAAGTGAAGCAACACTCCATTAACTTCACACAGTGAATTGAAGTGTTGGAACAGACTGCTTCTCTTTCAGAGAAACGCATGTAAGTTTCTTCCTAATGCTTGCAAGTAGCTTAAGGCACTATCAAAGGAAAGTGATTTTCTCTGAAAGGACAGCATTTAGAAAGTGAAGCAACACTCCATTCACTTTGCACAGTGAATTGACGTGTTGGAACAGACTGCTTCTCTTTCAGAGAAACGCATGTGAGTTTTTTATGAATGCTTGAAAGAAGTTTAAGGCACTTTCAAAGGAAAGTGATTTTCTCTGAAAGGACAGCATTTAGAAAGTGAGGCAACACTCCATTCACTTCGCACAGTGAATTGAAGTGTTGGAACAGACTGCTTCTCTTTCAGTGAAACGCATGTGAGTTTCTTCCTAATGCTTGCAAGTAGCTTAAGGCACTTTCAAAGGAAAGTGATTTTCTCTGAAAGGACAGCATTTAGAAAGTGAAGCAACACTCCATTCACTTCGCACAGTGAATTGAAGTGTTGGAACTGACTGCTTCTCTTTCAGAAAAACGCATGTGAGTTTCTGGTGAATGCTTAGAAGTAGCTTAAGGCACTTTCAAAGGACAGTGATTTTCTCTGAAAGGACAGCATTTAGAAAGTGAAGCAACACTCCATTCCCTTCGTGCAGTGAATTGAAGTGTTGGAACAGAGTGCTTCTCTTTCATATAAACGCATTAGTGTTTCTTGTGAATGCTTGCAAGTTGCTTAAGGCACTTTCAAAGGAAAGTGATTTTCTCTGAAAGGACATAATTTAGAAAGTGAAGCAACACTCCATTCACTTCGCACAGTGAATTGAAGTGTTGAAACAGACTGCTTCTCTTTCAGAGAAATGCATGTGAGTTTCTGTTGAATGCTTGTAAGCAGCTTAAGGCACTTTCAAAGGAAAGTGATTTTCTCTGAAAGGACAGCATTTAGAAAGTGAAGCAACACTCCATTCACTTCGCACATTGAATTGAAGTGTTGGAACAGACTGCTTCTCTTTCAGAGAAATGCATGTGAGTTTCTGGTGAATGCTTGTAAGTAGCTTAAGGCACTTTCAAAGGAAAGTGATTTTCTCTGAAAGGACAGCATTTAGGAAGTGAGGCAACACTCCATTCACTTCTCACATTGAATTGAAGTGTTGGAACAGACTGCTTCTCTTTCAGAGAAACGAATGTGTGTTTCTGGTGAATGCTTTAAGTAGCTTAAGGCACTTTCAAAGGAAAGTGATTTTCTCTGAAAGGACAGCATTTAGAAAGTGAAGCAACACTCCATTCACTTCGCACAGTGAATTGAAGTGTTGGAACAGACTGCTTCTCTTTCAGAGAAATGCATGAGAGTTTTTTGTGAATGCTTGAAAGTAGTTTAAGGCACTTTCAAAGGAAAGTGATTTTCTCTGAAAGGACAGCATTTAGAAAGTGAAGCAACACTCCATTCACTTCACACAGTGAATTGAAGTGTTGGAACAGACTGCTTCTCTTTCAGAGAAACGCATGTGAGTTTCTGGTGAATGCTTGTAAGTAGCTTAAGGCACTTTCAAAGGAAAGTGATTTTCTCTGAAAGGACAGCATTTAGAACGTGACGCAACACTCTATTCACTTCACACAGTGAATTGAAGTGTTGGAACAGACTGCTTCTCTTTCAGAGAAACGCATGTGAGTTTCTTCCTAATGCTTGCAAGTAGCTTAAGGCACTATCAAAGGAGGGTGATTTTTCTCTGAAAGGACAGCATTTAGAAAGTGAAGCAACACTCCATTCACTTCGCACAGTGAATTGAAGTGTTGGAACAGACTGCTTCTCTTTCAGAGAAACGCATGTGAGTTTTTTATGAATGCTTGAAAGAAGTTTAAGGCACTTTCAAAGGAAAGTGATTTTCTCTGAAAGGACAGCATTTAGAAAGTGAGGCAACACTCCATTCACTTCGCACAGTGAATTGAAGTGTTGGAACAGACTGCTTCTCTTTCAGAGAAACGCATGTGTGTTTCTTCCTAATGCTTGCAAGTAGCTTAAGGCACTTTCAAAGGAAAGTGATTTTCTCTGAAAGAACAGCATTTAGAAAGTGAAGCAACACTCCATTCACTTCGCACAGTGAATTGAAGTGTTGGAACTGACTGCTTCTCTTTCAGAGAAACGCATGTGAGTTTCTGGTGAATGTTTATAAGTAGCTTAAGGCACTTTCAAAGGACAGTGATTTTCTCTGAAAGGACAGCATTTAGAAAGTGAAGCAACACTCCATTCCCTTCGTGCAGTGAATTGAAGTGTTGGAACAGAGTGCTTCTCTTTCATATAAACGCATTAGTGTTTCTTGTGAATGCTTGCAAGTTGCTTAAGGCACTTTCAAAGGAAAGTGATTTTCTCTGAAAGGACATAATTTAGAAAGTGAAGCAACACTCCATTCACTTCGTACAGTGAATTGAAGTTTTGGAACAGACTGCTTCTATTTCAGAGAAATGCATGTGAGTTTCTGTTGAATGCTTGTAAGTAGCTTAAGGCACTTTCAAAGGAAAGTGATTTTCTCTGAAAGGACAGCATTTAGAAGGTGAAGCAACACTCCATTCACTTCGCACAGTGAATTGAAGTGTTGGAACAGACTGCTTCTCTTTCAGAAAAACGCATGTGAGTTTCTGGTGAATGCTTGTAAGTAGCTTAAGGCACATTCAAAGGAAAGTGATTTTCTCTGAACGGACAGCATTTAGAAAGTGAGGCAACACTCCATTCACTTCACACAGTGAATTGAAGTGTTGGAACAGACTGCTTCTCTTTCAGAGAAATGCATGTGAGTTTCTGGTGAATGCTTTAAGTAGCTTAAGGCACTTTCAAAGGAAATTGATTTTCTCTGAAAGGACAGCATTTAGAAACTGAAGCAACACTCCATTCACTTCGCACAGTGAATTGAAGTGTTGGAACACACTGCTTCTCTTTCAGAGAAACGCATGTGAGTTTCTGGTGAATGCTTGTAAGTAGCTTAAGGCACTTTCAAAGGAAAGTGATTTTCTGTGAAAGGACAGCATATAGAAAGTGAAGCAACACTCCATTCACTTCGCACAGTGAATTGAAGTGTTGGAACAGACTGCTTCTGTTTCAGAGAAACGCATGTGAGTTTCTGGTGAATGCTTGTAAGTAGCTTAAGGCACTTTCAAAGGAAAGTGATTTTCTCTGAAAGGACAGCATTTAGAAAGTGAGGGAACACTCCATTCACCTCACACAGTGAATTGAAGTGTTGGAACAGACTGCTTCTCTTTCAGAGAAACGCATGTGAGTTTCTTCCTAATGCTTGCAAGTAGCTTAAGGCACTTTCAAAGGAAAGTGATTTTCTCTGAAAGGACAGCATTTAGAAAGTGAAGCAACACTCCATTCACTTCGCACAGTGAATTGAAGTGTTGGAACAGTCTGCTTCTCTTTCAGAGAAACGCATGTGAGTTTCTTCCTAATGCTTGCAAGTAGCTTAAGGTACTTTCAAAGGAAAGTGATTTTCTCTGAAAGGACAGCATTTAGAAAGTGAAGCAACACTCCATTCACTTCGCACAGTGAATTGAAGTGTTGGAACAGACTGCTTCTGTTTCAGAGAAACGCATGTGAGTTTCTGGTGAATGCTTGTAAGTAGCTTAAGGCACTTTCAAAGGAAAGTGATTTTCTCTGAAAGGACAGCATTTAGAAAGTGAAGCAACACTCCATTCACTTCGCACAGTGAATTGAAGTGTTGGAACAGACTGCTTCTCTTTCAGAGAAATGCATGTGAGTTTCTGTTGAATGCTTGTAAGTAGCTTAAGGCACTTTCAAAGGAAAGTGATTTTCTCTGAAAGGACAGCATTTAGAAAGTGAAGCAACACTCCATTCACTTCGCAGAGTGAATTGAAGTATTGGAACAGACTGCTTCTCTTTCCGAGAAACGCATGTGAGTTTCTGGAGAATGCTTGTAAGTAGCTAAAGGCACTTTCAAAGGAAAGTGATTTTCTCTGAAATGACAGCATTTAGAAAGTGAAGCAACACTCCATTCACTTCGCACAGTGAATTGAAGTGTTGGAACAGACTGCTTCTCTTTCAGAGAAACTCATGTGAGTTTCTTGTGAATTCTTGCAAATTGCTTAAGGCACTTTCAAAGGAAAGTGATTTTCTCTGAAAGGACAGCATTTAGAAACTGAAGCAACACTCCATTCACTTCGCACAGTGAATTGAAGTGTTGGAACAGAATGCTTTTCTTTAAGAGAAACGCATGTGAGTTTTTTGTGAATGCTTGAAAGTAGTTTAAGGCACTTTCAAAGGAAAGTGATTTTCTCTGAAAGGACAGAATTTAGAAAGTGATGCAACACTCCATTCACTTTGCACAGTGAATTGAAGTGTTGGAACAGACTGCTTCTCTTTCAGAGAAACGCATGTGAGTTTCTTCCTAATGCTTGTAAGTAGCTTAAGGCACTTTCAAAGGAAAGTGATTTTCTCTGAAAGGACAGCATTTAGAAAGTGAAGCAACACTCCATTCCCTTCATGCAGTGAATTGAAGTGTTGGAACAGAGTGCTTCTCTTTCATAGAAACGCATTAGTGTTTCTTGTGAATGCTTGCAAGTTGCTTAAGGCACTTTCAAAGGAAAGTGATTTTCTCTGAAAGGACAGCATTTAGAAAGTGAAGCAACACTCCATTCACTTCGCACAGTGAATTGAAGTGTTGGAACAGACTGCTTCTCTTTCAGAGAAACGCATGTGAGTTTCTTCCTAATGCTTGCAAGTAGCTTAAGGCACTTTCAAAGGAAAGTGATTTTCTCGGAAAGGACAGCATTTAGAAAGTGAAGCAACACTCCATTCACTTTGTACAGTGAATTGAAGTGTTGGAACAGACAGCTTCTCTTTCAGAGAAATGCATGTGAGTTTCTGTTGAATGCTTGTAAGTAGCTTAAGGCACATTCAAAGGAAAGGGATTTTCTCTGAAAGGACAGCATTTAGAAAGTGAAGCAACACTCCATTCACTTCGCACAGTGAATTGAAGTGTTGGAACAGACTGCTTCTCTTTCAGAGAAACGCATGTGAGTTTTTTGTGAATGCTTGTAAGTAGTTTAAGGCACTTTCAATGGAAAGTGATTTTCTCTGAAAGGACAGCATTTAGAAAGTGAGGCAACACTCCATTCACTTCGCAAAGTGAATTGAAGTGTTGGAACAGACTGCTTCTCTTTCAGAGAAACGCATGTGAGTTTCTTCCTAATGCTTGCAAGTAGCTTAAGGCACTTTCAAAGGAAAGTGATTTTCTCTGAAAGGACAGCATTTAGAATGTGAAACAACACTCCATTCACTTCGCACAGTGAATTGAAGTGTTGGAACAGACTGCTTCTCTTTCAGAGAAACGCATGTGAGTTTCTTCCTGATGCTTGCAAGTAGCTTAAGGCACTTTCAAAGGAAAGTGATTTTCTCTGAAAGGACAGCATTTAGAAAGTGAAGCAACACTCCATTCACTTCGCAGAGTGAATTGAAGTATTGGAAAAGACTGCTTCTCTTTCAGAGAAACGCATGTGAGTTTCTGGTGAATGCTTGTAAGTAGCTAAAGGCACTTTCAAAGGAAAGTGATTTTCTATGAAATGACAGCATTTAGAAAGTGAAGCAACACTCCATTCACTTCGCACAGTGAATTGAAGTGTTGGAACAGACTGCTTCTCTTTCAGAGAAACGCATGTGAGTTTCTTGTGAATTCTTGCAAGTTGCTTAAGGCACTTTCAAAGGAAAGTGATTTTCTCTGAAAGGACAGCATTTAGAAACTGAAGCAACACTCCATTCACTTCGCACAGTGAATTGAAGTGTTGGAACAGACTGCTTCTCTTTCAGAGAAACGCATGTGAGTTTCTTTCTAATGCTTGAAAGTAGCTTCAGGCACTTTCAAAGGAAAGTGATTTTCTCTGAAAGGACAGCATTTAGAAAGTGAAGCAACACTCCATTCACTTCGCACAGTGAATTGAAGTGTTGGAACAGACTGCTTCTCTTTCAGAGAAACGCATGTGAGTTTCTTCCTAATGCTTGCAAGTAGCTTAAGGCACTTTCAAAGGAAAGTGATTTTCTCTGAAAGGACATAATTTAGAAAGTGAAGCAACACTCCATTCACTTCGCACAGTGAATTGAAGTGTTGGAACAGACTGCTTCTCTTTCACAGAAATGCATGTGAGTTTCTGTTGAATGCTTGTAAGTAGCTTAAGGCACTTTCAAAGGAAAGTGATTTTCTCTGAAAGGACAGAATTTGAAAGTGAAGCAACACTCCATTCACTTCGCTCATTGAATTGAAGTGTTGGAACAGACTGCTTCTCTTTCAGAGAAATGCATGAGAGGTTCTGGTGAATGCTTGTAAGTAGCTTAAGGCACTTTAAAAGGAAAGTGATTTTCTCTGAAAGGACAGCATTTAGAAAGTGAGGCAACACTCCATTCACTTCACACAGTGAATTGAAGTGTTGGAACAGACTGCTTCTCTTCCAGAGAAACGCATGTGAGTTTCTGGTGAATGCTTTAAGTAGCTTAAGGAACTTTCAAAGGAAAGTGATTTTCTCTGAAAGGACAGCATTTAGAAAGTGAAGCAACACTCCATTCACTTCGCACAGTGAATTGAAGTGTTGGAACAGACTGCTTCGCTTTCAGAGAAATGCATGAGAGTTTTTTGTGAATGCTTGAAAGTAGTTTAAGGTACTTTCAAAGGAAAGTGATTTTCTCTGAAAGGACAGCATTTAGAAACTGAAGCAACACTCCATTCACTTCGCACAGTGAATTGAAGTGTTGGAACAGACTGCTTCTCTTTCAGAGAAACGCATGTGAGTTTCTTGTGAATGCTTGTAAGTAGCTTAAGGCACTTTCAAAGGGAAGTGATTTTCTCTGAAAGGACAGCATTTAGAAAGTGAAGCAACACTCCATTCACTTCGCACAGTGAATTGAATTGTTGGAACTGACTGCTTCTCTTTCAGAGAAACGCATGTGAGTTTCTGGTGAATGCTTATAAGTAGCTTAAGGCACTTTCAAAGGAAAGTGATTTTCTCTGAAAGGACAGCATTTAGAAAGTGAAGCAACACTCCATTCACTTCGCAGAGTGAATTGAAGTATTGGAACAGACTGCTTCTCTTTCAGAGAAACGCATGTGAGTTTCTGCTGAATGCTTGTAAGTAGCTTAAGGCACTTTCAATGGAAAGTGATTTTCTCTGAAAGGACAGCATTTAGAAAGTGAAGCAACACTCCATTCACTTCGCACAGTGAATTGAAGTGTTGGAACAGACTGCTTCTCTTTCAGAGAAACGCATGTGAGTTTCTTGTGAATGCTTGCAAGTTGCTTAAGGCACTTTCAAAGGAAAGTGATTTTCTCTGAAAGGACAGCATTTAGAAAGTGAAGCAACACTCCATTCACTTCGCACAGTGAATTGAAGTGTTGGAACACACTGCTTCTCTTTAAGAGAAACGCATGTGAGTTTTTTGTGAATTCTTGAAAGTAGTTCAAGGCACTTTCAAAGGAAAGTGATTTTCTCTGAAAGGACAGCATTTAGAAACTGAAGCAACACACCATTCACTTCGCACAGTGAATTGAAGTGTTGGAACAGACTGCTTCTCTTTCAGAGAAACGCATTTGAGTTTCTGGTGAATGCTTGTAAGTAGCTTAAGGCACTTTCAAAGGAAAGTGATTTTCTCTGAAAGGACAGCATTTAGAACGTGAGGCAACACTCTATTCACTTCACACAGTGAATTGAAGTGTTGGAACAGACTGCTTCTCTTTCAGAGAAATGCATGTGAGTTTCTTCCTAATGCTTGCAAGTAGCTTAAGGCACTTTTAAAGGAAAGTGATTTTCTCTGAAAGGACAGCATTTAGAAAGTGAAGCAACACTCCATTCACTTCGCACAGTGAATTGAAGTGTTGGAACAGACTGCCTCTCTTTCAGAGAAATGCATGTGAGTTTAAGTTGAATGCTGGTAAGTAGCTTAAGGCACTTTCAAAGGAAAGTGATTTTCTCTGAAAGGACAGCATTTAGAAAGTGAAGCAACACTCCATTCACTTCGCAGAGTGAATTGAAGTATTGGAGCAGACTGCTTCTCTTTCAGAGAAACGCATGTGAGTTTCTGGTGAATGCTTGTAAGTAGCTTAAGGCACTTTCAAAGGAAAGTGATTTTCTCTGAAAGGACAGCATTTAGAAAGTGAAGCAACACTCCATTAACTTCACACAGTGAATTGAAGTGTTGGAACAGACTGCTTCACTTTCAGAGAAACGCATGTAAGTTTCTTCCTAATGCTTGCAAGTAGCTTAAGGCACTATCAAAGGAAAGTGATTTTCTCTGAAAGGACAGCATTTAGAAAGTGAAGCAACACTCCATTCACTTCGCACAGTGAATTGAAGTGTTGGAACAGACTGCTTCTCTTTCAGAGAAACGCATGTGAGTTTTTTATGAATGCTTGAAAGAAGTTTAAGGCACTTTCAAAGGAAAGTGATTTTCTCTGAAAGGACAGCATTTAGAAAGTGAGGCAACACTCCATTCACTTCGCACAGTGAATTGAAGTGTTGGAACAGACTGCTTCTCTTTCAGAGAAACGCATGTGAGTTTCTTCCTAATGCTTGCAAGTAGCTTAAGGCACTTTCAAAGGAAAGTGATTTTCTCTGAAAGGACAGCATTTAGAAAGTGAAGCAACACTCCATTCACTTCGCACAGTGAATTGAAGTGTTGGAACTGACTGCTTCTCTTTCAGAAAAACGCATGTGAGTTTCTGGTGAATGCTTATAAGTAGCTTAAGGCACTTTCAAAGGACAGTGATTTTCTCTGAAAGGACAGCATTTAGAAAGTGAAGCAACACTCCATTCCCTTCGTGCAGTGAATTGAAGTGTTGGAACAGAGTGCTTCTCTTTCATATAAACGCATTAGTGTTTCTTGTGAATGCTTGAAAGTTGCTTAAGGCACTTTCAAAGGAAAGTGATTTTCTCTGAAAGGACATAATTTAGAAAGTGAAGCAACACTCCATTCACTTCGCACAGTGAATTGAAGTGTTGGAACAGACTGCTTCTCTTTCAGAGAAATGCATGTGAGTTTCTGTTGAATGCTTGTAAGTAGCTTAAGGTACTTTCAAAGGAAAGTGATTTTCTCTGAAAGGACAGCATTTAGAAAGTGAAGCAACACTCCATTCACTTCGCACATTGAATTGAAGTGTTGGAACAGACTGCTTCTCTTTCAGAGAAATGCATGTGAGTTTCTGGTGAATGCTTGTAAGTAGCTTAAGGCACTTTCAAAGGAAAGTGATTTTCTCTGAAAGGACAGCATTTAGAAAGTGAGGCAACACTCCATTCACTTCACACAGTGAATTGAAGTGTTGGAACAGACTGCTTCTCTTTCAGAGAAACGAATGTGAGTTTCTGGTAAATGCTTTAAGTAGCTTAAGGCACTTTCAAAGGAAAGTGATTTTCTCTGAAAGGACAGCATTTAGAAAGTGAAGCAACACTCCATTCACTTCGCACAGTGAATTGAAGTGTTGGAACAGACTGCTTCTCTTTCAGAGAAATGCATGAGAGTTTTTTGTGAATGCTTGAAAGTAGTTTAAGGCACTTTCAATGGAAAGTGATTTTCTCTCAAAGGACAGCATTTAGAAACTGAAGCAACTCTCCATTCACTTCGCACAGTGAATTGAAGTGCTGGAACAGACTGCTTCTCTTTCAGAGAAACGCATGTGAGTTTCTGGTGAATGCTTGTAAGTAGCTTAAGGCACTTTCAAAGGAAAGTGATTTTCTCTGAAAGGACAGCATTTAGAACGTGAGGCAACACTCTATTCACTTCACACAGTGAATTGAAGTGTTGGAACAGACTGCTTCTCTTTCAGAGAAATGCATGTGAGTTTCTTCCTAATGCTTGCAAGTAGCTTAAGGCACTATCAAAGGAAAGTGATTTTTCTCTGAAAGGACAGCATTTAGAAAGTGAAGCAACACTCCATTCACTTCGCACAGTGAATTGAAGTGTTGGAACAGACTGCTTCTCTTTCAGAGAAACGCATGTGAGTTTTTTATGAATGCTTGAAAGAAGTTTAAGGCACTTTCAAAGGAAAGTGATTTTCTCTGAAAGGACAGCATTTAGAAAGTGAGGCAACACTCCATTCACTTCGCACAGTGAATTGAAGTGTTGGAACAGACTGCTTCTCTTTCAGAGAAACGCATGTGAGTTTCTTCCTAATGCTTGCAAGTAGCTTAAGGCACTATCAAAGGAAAGTGATTTTCTCTGAAAGGACAGCATTTAGAAAGTGAAGCAACACTCCATTCACTTCGTACAGTGAATTGAAGTGTTGGAACAGACTGCTTCTCTTTCAGAGAAATGCATGTGAGTTTAAGTTGAATGCTTGTAAGTAGCTTAAGGCACTTTCAAAGGAAAGTGATTTTCTCTGAAAGGACAGCATTTAGAAAGTGAAGCAACACTCCATTCACTTCGCAGAGTGAATTGAAGTATTGGAACAGACTGCTTCTCTTTCAGAAAAACGCATGTGAGTTTCTGGTGAATGCTTGTAAGTAGCTTAAGGCACTTTCAAAGGAAAGTGATTTTCTCTGAAAGGACAGCATTTAGAAAGTGAAGCAACACTCCATTAACTTCACACAGTGAATTGAAGTGTTGGAACAGACTGCTTCTCTTTCAGAGAAACGCATGTAAGTTTCTTCCTAATGCTTGCAAGTAGCTTAAGGCACTTTCAAAGGAAAGTGATTTTCTCTGAAAGGACAGCATTTAGAAAGTGAGGCAACACTCCATTCACTTCGCACAGTGAATTGAAGTGTTGGAACAGACTGCTTCTCTTTCAGAGAAACGCATGTGAGTTTCTTCCTAATGCTTGCAAGTAGCTTAAGGCACTTTCAAAGGAAAGTGATTTTCTCTGAAAGAACAGCATTTAGAAAGTGAAGCAACACTCCATTCACTTCGCACAGTGAATTGAAGTGTTGGAACTGACTGCTTCTCTTTCAGAGAAACGCATGTGAGTTTCTGGTGAATGTTTATAAGTAGCTTAAGGCACTTTCAAAGGACAGTGATTTTCTCTGAAAGGACAGCATTTAGAAAGTGAAGCAACACTCCATTCCCTTCGTGCAGTGAATTGAAGTGTTGGAACAGAGTGCTTCTCTTTCATATAAACGCATTAGTGTTTCTTGTGAATGCTTGCAAGTTGCTTAAGGCACTTTCAAAGGAAAGTGATTTTCTCTGAAAGGACATAATTTAGAAAGTGAAGCAACACTCCATTCACTTCGCACAGTGAATTGAAGTTTTGGAACAGACTGCTTCTATTTCAGAGAAATGCATGTGAGTTTCTGTTGAATGCTTGTAAGTAGCTTAAGGCACTTTCAAAGGAAAGTGATTTTCTCTGAAAGGACAGCATTTAGAAAGTGAAGCAACACTCCATTCACTTCGCACACTGAATTGAAGTGTTGGAACAGACTGCTTCTCTTTCAGAGAAACGCATGTGAGTTTCTGGTGAATGCTTGTAAGTAGCTTAAGGCACTTTCAAAGGAAAGTGATTTTCTCTGAACGGACAGCATTTAGAAAGTGAGGCAACACTCCATTCACTTCACACAGTGAATTGAAGTGTTGGAACAGACTGCTTCTCTTTCAGAGAAACGCATGTGAGTTTCTGGTGAATACTTTAAGTAGCTTAAGGCACTTTCAAAGGAAATTGATTTTCTCTGAAAGGACAGCATTTAGAAACTGAAGCAACACTCCATTCACTTCGCACAGTGAATTGAAGTGTTGGAACACACTGCTTCTCTTTCAGAGAAACGCATGTGAGTTTCTGGTGAATGCTTGTAAGTAGCTTAAGGCACTTTCAAAGGAAAGTGATTTTCTGTGAAAGGACAGCATATAGAAAGTGAAGCAACACTCCATTCACTTCGCACAGTGAATTGAAGTGTTGGAACAGACTGCTTCTCTTTCAGAGAAACGCATGTGAGTTTCTGGTGAATGCTTGTAAGTAGCTTAAGGCACTTTCAAAGGAAAGTGATTTTCTCTGAAAGGACAGCATTTAGAACGTGAGGCAACACTCTATTCACTTCACACAGTGAATTGAAGTGTTGGAACAGACTGCTTCTCTTTCAGAGAAATGCATGTGAGTTTCTTCCTAATGCTTGCAAGTAGCTTAAGGCACTATCAAAGGAAAGTGATTTTCTCTGAAAGGACAGCATTTAGAAAGTGAAGCAACACTCCATTCACTTCGCACAGTGAATTGAAGTGTTGGAACAGACTGCTTCGCTTTCAGAGAAATGCATGTGAGTTTAAGTTGAATGCTTGTAAGTAGCTTAAGGCACTTTCAAAGCAAAGTGATTTTCTCTGAAAGGACAGCATTTAGAAAGTGAAGCAACACTCCATTCACTTCGCACAGTGAATTGAATTATTGGAACAGACTGCTTCTCTTTCAGAGAAACGCATGTGAGTTTCTGGTGAATGCTTGTAAGTAGCTTAAGGCACTTTCAAAGGAAAGTGATTTTCTCTGAAAGGACAGCATTTAGAAAGTGAAGCAACACTCCATTAACTTCACACAGTGAACTGAAGTGTTGGAACAGACTGCTTCTCTTTCAGAGAAACGCATGTAAGTTTCTTCCTAATGCTTGCAAGTAGCTTAAGGCACTATCAAAGGAAAGTGATTTTCTCTGAAAGGACAGCATTTAGAAAGTGAAGCAACACTCCATTCATTTCGCACAGTGAATTGAAGTGTTGGAACAGACTGCTTCTCTTTCAGAGAAACGCATGTGAGTTTTTTATGAATGCTTGAAAGAAGTTTAAGGCACTTTCAAAGGAAAGTGATTTTCTCTGAAAGGACAGCATTTAGAAAGTGAGGCAACACTCCATTCACTTCGCACAGTGAATTGAAGTGTTGGAACAGACTGCTTCTCTTTCAGAGAAACGCATGTGAGTTTCTTCCTAATGCTTGCAAGTAGCTTAAGGCACTTTCAAAGGAAAGTGATTTTCTCTGAAAGGACAGCATTTAGAAAGTGAAGCAACACTCCATTCACTTCGCACAGTGAATTGAAGTGTTGGAACTGACTGTTCTCTTTCAGAAAAACGCATGTGAGTTTCTGGTGAATGCTTATAAGTAGCTTAAGGCACTTTCAAAGGACAGTGATTTTCTCTGAAAGGACAGCATTTAGAAACTGAAGCAACACTCCATTCACTTCGCACAGTGAATTGAAGTGTTGGAACACACTGCTTCTCTTTAAGAGAAACGCATGTGAGTTTTTTGTGAATGCTTGAAAGTAGTTTAAGGCACTTTCAAAGGAAAGTGATTTTCTCTGAAAGGACAGCATTTAGAAAGTGAAGCAACACTCCATTCACTTCGCACAGTGAATTGAAGTGTTGGAACAGACTGCTTCTTTTTAAGAGAAACGCATGTGAGTTTTTTTGTGAATGCTTGAAAGTTGTTTAAGGCACTTTCAAAGGAAAGTGATTTTCTCTGAAAGGACAGCATTTAGAAAGTGAAGCAACACTCCATTCACTTCACACAGTGAATTGAAGTGTTGGAACAGACTGCTTCTCTTTAAGAGAAACGCATGTGAGTTTTTTGTGAATGCTTGAAAGCAGTTTAAGGCACTTTCAAAGGAAAGTGATTTTCTCTGAAAGGACATCATTTAGAAAGTGAAGCAACACTCCATTCACTTCGCACAGTGAATTGAAGTGTTGGAACAGACTGCTTCTCTTTCAGAGAAACGCATGTGAGTTTCTGGTGAATGCTTGTAAGTAGCTTAAGGCACTTTCAAAGGAAAGTGATTTTCTCTGAAAGGACAGCATTTAGAACGTGAGGCAACACTCTATTCACTTCACACAGTGAATTGAAGTGTTGGAACAGACTGCTTCTCTTTCAGAGAAACGCATGTGAGTTTCTTCCTAATGCTTGCAAGTAGCTTAAGGCACTATCAAAGGAAAGTGATTTTCTCTGAAAGGACAGCATTTAGAAAGTGAAGCAACACTCCATTCACTTCGCAGAGTGAATTGAAGTGTTGGAACAGACTGCTTCTCTTTCAGAAAAACGCATGTGAGTTTCTGGTGAATGCTTGTAAGTAGCTTAAGGCACTTTCAAAGGACAGTGATTTTCTCTGAAAGGACAGCATTTAGAAAGTGAAGCAAAACTCCATTCCCTTCGTGCAGTGAATTGAAGTGTTGGAACAGAGTGCTTCTCTTTCATATAAACGCATTAGTGTTTCTTGTGAATGCTTGCAAGTTGCTTAAGGCACTTTCAAAGGAAAGTGATTTTCTCTGAAAGGACATAATTTAGAAAGTGAAGCAACACTCCATTCACTTCGCACAGTGAATTGAAGTGTTGGAACAGACTGCTTCTCTTTCAGAGAAATGCATGTGAGTTTCTGTTGAATGCTTGTAAGTAGCTTAAGGCACTTTCAAAGGAAAGTGATTTTCTCTGAAAGGACAGCATTTAGAAAGTGAAGCAACACTCCATTCACTTCGCACATTGAATTGAAGTGTTGGAACAGACTGCTTCTCTTTCAGAGAAACGCATGTGAGTTTCTGGTGAATGCTTGTAAGTAGCTTAAGGCACTTTCAAAGGAAAGTGATTTTCTCTGAAAGGACAGCATTTAGAAAGTGAGGCAACACTCCATTCACTTCACACAGTGAATTGAAGTGTTGGAACAGACTGCTTCTCTTTCAGAGAAACGCATGTGAGTTTCTTCCTAATGCTTGCAAGTAGCTTAAGGCACTTTCAAAGGAAAGTGATTTTCTCTGAAAGGACAGCATTTAGAAAGTGAAGCAACACTCCATTCACTTCGCACAGTGAATTGAAGTGTTGGAACAGACTGCTTCTCTTTCAGAGAAACGCATGTGAGTTTCTTCCTAATGCTTGCAAGTAGCTTAAGGCACTTTCAAAGGAAAGTGATTTTCTCTGAAAGGACAGCATTTAGAAAGTGAAGCAACACTCCATTCACTTCGCACAGTGAATTGAAGTGTTGGAACAGACTGCTTCTCTTTCAGAGAAACGCATGTGAGTTTCTGGTGAATGCTTGTAAGTAGCTTAAGGCACTTTCAAAGGAAAGTGATTTTCTCTGAAAGGACAGCATTTAGAAAGTGAAGCAACACTCCATTCACTTCGCACAGTGAATTGAAGTATTGGAACAGACTGCTTCTCTTTCAGAGAAACGCATGTGAGTTTCTGGTGAATGCTTGTAAGTAGCTTAAGGCACTTTCAAAGGAAAGTGATTTTCTCTGAAAGGACAGCATTTAGAAAGTGAAGCAACACTCCATTCACTTCGCACAGTGAATTGAAGTGTTGGAACAGACTGCTTCTCTTTCAGAGAAACGCATGTGAGTTTCTTGTGAATTATTGCAAGTCGCTTAAGGCACTTTTAAAGGAAAGTGATTTTCTCTGAAAGGACAGCATTTAGAAAGTGAAGCAACACTCCATTCACTTCGCACAGTGAATTGAAGTGTTGGAACACACTGCTTCTCTTTAAGAGAAACGCATGTGAGTTTTTTGTGAATGCTTGAAAGTAGTTTAAGGCACTTTCAAAGGAAAGTGATTTTCTCTGAAAGGACAGCATTTAGAAAGTGATGCAACACTCCCTTCACTTCGCACAGTGAATTGAAGTGTTGGAACAGACTGCTTCTCTTTCAGAGAAACGCATGTGAGTTTCTGTTGAATGCTTGTAAGTAGCTTAATGCACTTTCAAAGGAAAGTGATTTTCTCTGAAAGGACAGCATTTAGAAAGTGAAGCAACACTCACTTCCCTTCGTGGAGTGAATTGAAGTGTTGGAACAGAGTGCTTCTCTTTCAGAGAAACGCATGTGAGTTTCTGGTGAATGCTTGCAAGTTGCTTAAGGCACTTTCAAAGGAAAGTGATTTTCTCTGAAAGGACAGCATTTAGAAACTGAAGCAACACTCCATTCACTTCGCACAGTGAATTGAAGTGTTGGAACACACAGCTTCTCTTTAAGAGAAACGCATGTGAGTTTTTTGTGAATGCTTGAAAGTAGTTTAAGGCACTTTCAAAGGAAAGTGATTTTCTCTGAAAGGACAGCATTTAGAAAGTGAAGCAACACTCCATTCACTTCGCACAGTGAATTGAAGTGTTGGAACAGACTGCTTCTCTTTCAGAGAAACGCATGTGAGTTTCTGGTGAATGCTTGTAAGTAGCTTAAGGCACTTTCAAAGGAAAGTGATTTTCTCTGAAAGGACAGCATTTAGAACGTGAGGCAACACTCTATTCACTTCACACAGTGAATTGAAGTGTTGGAACAGACTGCTTCTCTTTCAGAGAAACGCATGTGAGTTTCATCCTAATGCTTGTAAGTAGCTTAAGGCACTATCAAAGGAAAGTGATTTTCTCTGAAAGGACAGCATTTAGAAAGTGAAGCAACACTCCATTCACTTCGCAGAGTGAATTGAAGTGTTGGAACAGACTGCTTCTCTTTCAGAGAAACGCATGTGAGTTTCTGGTGAATGCTTGTAAGTAGCTTAAGGCACTTTCAAAGGACAGTGATTTTCTCTGAAAGGACTGCATTTAGAAAGTGAAGCAACACTCCATTCCCTTCGTGCAGTGAATTGAAGTGTTGGAACAGAGTGCTTCTCTTTCATATAAACGCATTAGTGTTTCTTGTGAATGCTTGCAAGTTGCTTAAGGCACTTTCAAAGGAAAGTGATTTTCTCTGAAAGGACAGCATTTAGAACGTGAGGCAACACTCTAATCACTTCACACAGTGAATTGAAGTGTTGGAACAGACTGCTTCTCTTTCAGAGAAACGCATGTGAGTTTCTTCCTAATGCTTGCAAGTAGCTTAAGGCACTATCAAAGGAAAGTGATTTTCTCTGAAAGGACAGCATTTAGAAATTGAAGCAACACTCCATTCACTTCGCACAGTGAATTGAAGTGTTGGAACAGACTGCTTCTCTTTCAGAGAAACACTTGTGAGTTTCTTCCTAATGCTTGTAAGTAGCTTAAGGCACTTTCAAAGGACAGTGATTTTCTCTGAAAGGACAGCATTTAGAAAGTGAAGCAACACTCCATTCCCTTCATGCAGTGAATTGAAGTGTTGGAACAGAGTGCTTCTCTTTCATATAAACGCATTAGTGTTTCTTGTGAATGCTTGCAAGTTGCTTAAGGCACTTTCAAAGGAAAGTGATTTTCTCTGAAAGGACAGAATTTAGAAAGTGATGCAACACTCCATTCACTTCGCACAGTGAATTGAAGTGTTGGAACAGACTGCTTCTCTTTCAGAGAAACGCATGTGAGTTTCTTCCTAATGCTTGTAAGTAGCTTAAGGCACTTTCAAAGGAAAGTGATTTTCTCTGAAAGGACAGCATTTAGAAAGTGAAGCAACACTCCATTCACTTCGCACAGTGAATTGAAGTGTTGGAAAAGACTGCTTCTCTTTCAGAGAAACGCATGTGAGTTTCTGGTGAATGCTTGTAAGTAGCTTAAGGCACTTTCAAAGGACAGTGATTTTCTCTGAAAGGACAGCATTTAGAAACTGAAGCAACACTCCATTCACTTCGCACAGTGAATTGAAGTGTTGGAACAGACTGCTTCTCTTTAAGAGAAACGCATGTGAGTTTTTTGTGAATGCTTGAAAGTAGTTTAAGGCACTTTCAAAGGAAAGAGATTTTCTCTGAAAGGACAGAATTTAGAAAGTGATGCAACACTCCATTCACTTCGCACAGTGAATTGAAGTGTTGGAACAGACTGCTTCTCTTTCATATAAACGCATTAGTGTTTCTTGTGAATGCTTGCAAGTTGCTTAAGGCACTTTCAAAGGAAAGTGATTTTCTCTGAAAGGACATAATTAAGAAAGTGAAGCAACACTCCATTCACTTCGCACAGTGAATTGAAGTGTTGGAACAGACTGCTTCTCTTTCAGAGAAATGCATGTGAGTTTCTGTTGAATGCTTGTAAGTAGCTTAAGGCACTTTCAAAGGAAAGTGATTTTCTCTGAAAGGACAGCATTTAGAAAGTGAAGCAACACTCCATTCACTTCGCACAGTGAATTGAAGTGTTGGAACAGTCTGCTTCTCTTTCAGAGAAACGCATGTGAGTTTCTTCCTAATGCTTGTAAGTAGCTTAAGGCACTTTCAAAGGAAAGTGATTTTCTCTGAAAGGACAGCATTTAGAAAGTGAAGCAACACTCCATTCACTTCGCATAGTGAATTGAAGTGTTGGAACAGACTGCTTCTCTTTCAGAGAAACGCATGTGAGTTTCTGGTGAATGCTTGTAAATAGCTTAAGGCACTTTCAAAGGAAAGTGATTTTCTCTGAAAGGACAGCATTTAGAAAGTGAAGCAACACTCCATTCACTTCGCACAGTGAATTGAAGTGTTGGAACAGACTGCTTCTCTTTCAGAGAAACGCATGTGAGTTTCTGGTGAATGCTTGTAAGTAGCTTAAGGCACTTTCAAAGGAAAGTGATTTTCTCTGAAAGGACAGCATTTAGAAACTGAAGCAACACTCCATTCACTTCGCACAGTGAATTGAAGTGTTGGAACAGACTGCTTCTCTTTAAGAGAAACGCATGTGAGTTTTTTGTGAATGCTTGAAAGTAGTTTAAGGCACTTTCAAAGGAAAGTGATTTTCTCTGAAAGGACAGAATTTAGAAAGTGATGCAACACTCCATTCACTTCGCACAGTGAATTGAAGTGTTGGAACAGACTGCTTCTCTTTCAGAGAAACGCATGTGAGTTTCTTCCTAATGCTTGTAAGTAGCTTAAGGCACTTTCAAAGGAAAGTGATTTTCTCTGAAAGGACAGCATTTAGAAAGTGAAGCAACACTCCGTTCACTTCGCACAGTGAATTGAAGTGTTGGAACAGAGTGCTTCTCTTTCATAGAAACGCATTAGTGTTTCTTGTGAATGCTTGCAAATTGCTTAAGGCACTTTCAAAGGAAAGTGATTTTCTCTGAAAGGACAGCATTTAGAAAGTGAAGCAACACTCCATTCACTTCGCACAGTGAATTGAAGTGTTGGAACACACTGCTTCTCTTTAAGAGAAACGCATGTGAGTTTTTTGTGAATGCTTGAAAGTAGTTTAAGGCACTTTCAAAGGAAAGTGATTTTCTCTGAAAGGACAGCATTTAGAAAGTGAAGCAACACTCCATTCACTTCGCACAGTGAATTGAAGTGTTGGAACAGACTGCTTCTCTTTCAGAGAAACGCATGTGAGTTTCTGGTGAATGCTTGTAAGTAGCTTCAGGCACTTTCAAAGGAAAGTGATTTTCTCTGAAAGGACAGCATTTAGAAGGTGAGGCAACACTCTATTCACTTCACACAGTGAATTGAAGTGTTGGAGCAGACTGCTTCTCTTTCAGAGAAACGCATGTGAGTTTCTTCCTAATGCTTGCAAGTAGCTTAAGGCACTATCAAAGGAAAGTGATTTTCTCTGAAAGGACAGCATTTAGAAAGTGAAGCAACACTCCATTCACTTCGCACAGTGAATTGAAGTGTTGGAACAGACTGCTTCTCTTTCAGAGAAACGCATGTGAGTTTCTGGTGAATGCTTGTAAGTAGCTTAAGGCACTTTCAAAGGACAGTGATTTTCTCTGAAAGGACAGCATTTAGAAAGTGAAGCAACACTCTATTCCCTTCGTGCAGTGAATTGAAGTGTTGGAACAGAGTGCTTCTCTTTCATAGAAACGCATTAGTGTTTCTTGTGAATGCTTGCAAATTGCTTAAGGCACTTTCAAAGGAAAGTGATTTTCTCTGAAAGGACAGCATTTAGAAACTGAAGCACAACTCCATTCACTTCGCACAGTGAATTGAAGTGTTGGAACACACTGCTTCTCTTTAAGAGAAACGCATGTGAGTTTTTTGTGAATGCTTGAAAGTAGTTTAAGGCACTTTCAAAGGAAAGTGATTTTCTCTGAAAGGACAGCATTTAGAAAGTGAAGCAACACTCCATTCACTTCGCACAGTGAATTGAAGTGTTGGAACAGACTGCTTCTCTTTCAGAGAAACGCATGAGTTTCTGGTGAATGCTTGTAAGTAGCTTAAGGCACTTTCAAAGAAAAGTGATTTTCTCTGATAGGACAGCATTTAGAAAGTGAAGCAACTCTCCATTCACTTCGCACAGTGAATTGAAGTGTTGGAACAGACTGCTTCTCTTTCAGAGAAATTCATGTGAGTTTAAGTTGAATGCTTGTAAGTAGCTTAAGGCACTTTCAAAGGAAAGTGATTTTCTCTGAAAGGACAGCATTTAGAAAGTGAAGCAACACTCCATTCACATCGCACAGAGAATTGAAGTTTTGGAACAGACTGCTTCTCTTTCAGAGAAACGCATGTGAGTTTCTGGTGAATGCTTGTAAGTAGCTTAAGGCACTTTCAAAGGAAAGTGATTTTCTCTGAAAGGACAGCATTTAGAAAGTGAAGCAACACTCCATTCACTTCGCACAATGAATTGAAGTGTTGGAACAGACTGCTTCTCTTTCAGAGAAACGCATGTGAGTTTCTGGTGAATGCTTGTAAGTAGCTTAAGGCACTTTCAAAGGAAAGTGATTTTCTCTGAAAGGACAGCATTTAGAAAGTGAAACAACACTCCATTCACTTCGCACAGTGAATTGAAGTGTTGGAACAGACTGCTTCTCTTTCAGAGAAACGCATGTGAGTTTCTGGTGAATGCTTGTAAGTAGTTTAAGGCACTTTCAAAGGAAAGTGATTTTCTCTGAAAGGACAGAATTTAGAAAGTGATGCAACACTCCATTCACTTCGCACAGTGAATTGAAGTGTTGGAACAGACTGCTTCTCTTTCAGAGAAACGCATGTGAGTTTCTTCCTAATGCTTGTAAGTAGCTTAAGGCACTTTCAAAGGAAAGTGATTTTCTCTGAAAGGACAGCATTTAGAAAGTGAAGCAACACTCCGTTCACTTCGCACAGTGAATTGAAGTGTTGGAACAGAGTGCTTCTCTTTCATAGAAACGCATTAGTGTTTCTTGTGAATGCTTGCAAATTGCTTAAGGCACTTTCAAAGGAAAGTGATTTTCTCTGAAAGGACAGCATTTAGAAAGTGAAGCAACACTCCATTCACTTCGCACAGTGAATTGAAGTGTTGGAACACACTGCTTCTCTTTAAGAGAAACGCATGTGAGTTTTTTGTGAATGCTTGAAAGTAGTTTAAGGCACTTTCAAAGGAAAGTGATTTTCTCTGAAAGGACAGCATTTAGAAAGTGAAGCAACACTCCATTCACTTCGCACAGTGAATTGAAGTGTTGGAACAGACTGCTTCTCTTTCAGAGAAACGCATGAGTTTCTGGTGAATGCTTGTAAGTAGCTTAAGGCACTTTCAAAGAAAAGTGATTTTCTCTGATAGGACAGCATTTAGAAAGTGAAGCAACTCTCCATTCACTTCGCACAGTGAATTGAAGTGTTGGAACAGACTGCTTCTCTTTCAGAGAAATTCATGTGAGTTTAAGTTGAATGCTTGTAAGGAGCTTAAGGCACTTTCAAAGGAAAGTGATTTTCTCTGAAAGGACAGCATTTAGAAAGTGAAGCAACACTCCATTCACATCGCACAGAGAATTGAAGTTTTGGAACAGACTGCTTCTCTTTCAGAGAAACGCATGTGAGTTTCTGGTGAATGCTTGTAAGTAGCTTAAGGCACTTTCAAAGGAAAGTGATTTTCTCTGAAAGGACAGCATTTAGAAAGTGAAGCAACACTCCATTCACTTCGCACAATGAATTGAAGTGTTGGAACAGACTGCTTCTCTTTCAGAGAAACGCATGTGAGTTTCTGGTGAATGCTTGTAAGTAGCTTAAGGCACTTTCAAAGGAAAGTGATTTTCTCTGAAAGGACAGCATTTAGAAAGTGAAACAACACTCCATTCACTTCGCACAGTGAATTGAAGTGTTGGAACAGACTGCTTCTCTTTCAGAGAAACGCATGTGAGTTTCTGGTGAATGCTTGTAAGTAGTTTAAGGCACTTTCAAAGGAAAGTGATTTTCTCTGAAAGGACAGAATTTAGAAAGTGATGCAACACTCCATTCACTTCGCACAGTGAATTGAAGTGTTGGAACAGACTGCTTCTCTTTCAGAGAAACGCATGTGAGTTTCTTCCTAATGCTTGTAAGTAGCTTAAGGCACTTTCAAAGGAAAGTGATTTTCTCTGAAAGTACAGCATTTAGAAAGTGAAGCAACACTCAATTCCCTTCGTGCAGTGAATTGAAGTGTTGGAACAGAGTGCTTCTCTTTCATAGAAACGCATTAGTGTTTCTTGTGAATGCTTGCAAATTGCTTAAGGCACTTTCAAAGGAAAGTGATTTTTTCTGAAAGGACAGCATTTAGAAACTGAAGCACAACTCCATCCACTTCGCACAGTGAATTGAAGTGTTGGAACACACTGCTTCTCTTTCAGAGAAACGCATGTGAGTTTCTGGTGAATGCTTGTAAGTAACTTAAGGCACTTTCAAAGGAAAGTGATTTTCTCTGAAAGGACAGCATTTAGAACGTGAGGCAACACTCTATTCACTTCACACAGTGAATTGAAGTGTTGGAACAGACTGCTTCTCTTTCAGAGAAATGCATGTGAGTTTCTTCCTAATGCTTTCAAGTAGCTTAAGGCACTTTCAAAGGAAAGTGATTTTCTCTGAAAGGACAGCATTTAGAAACTGAAGCAACACTCCGTTCACTTCGCACAGTGAATTGAAGTGTTGGAACAGACTGCTTCTCTTTAAGAGAAACGCATGTGAGTTTTTTGTGAATGCTTGAAAGTAGTTTAAGGCACTTTCAAAGGAAAGTGATTTTCTCTGAAAGGACAGCATTTAGAAAGTGAAGCAACACTCCATTCACTTCGCACAGTGAATTGAAGTGTTGGAACAGACTGCTTCTCTTTCAGAGAAACGCATGTGAGTTTCTGGTGAATGCTTGCAAGTAGCTTAAGGCACTTTCAAAGGAAAGTGATTTTCTCTGAAAGGACAGCATTTAGAAAGTGAAGCAACACTCCATTCACTTCGCACAGTGAATTGAAGTGTTGGAACAGACTGCTTCTCTTTCAGAGAAACGCATGAGTTTCTGGTGAATGCTTGTAAGTAGCTTAAGGCACTTTCAAAGGAAAGTGATTTTCTCTGAAAGGACAGCATTTAGAAAGTGAAGCAACACTCCATTCACTTCGCACAGTGAATTGAAGTGTTGGAACAGACTGCTTCTCTTTCAGAGAAATTCATGTGAGTTTAAGTTGAATGCTTGTAAGTAGCTTAAGGCACTTTCAAAGGAAAGTGATTTTCTCTGAAAGGACAGCATTTAGAAAGTGAAGAAACACTCCATTCACTTCGCAGAGTGAATTGAAGTTTTGGAACAGACTGCTTCCCTTTCAGAGAAACGCATGTGAGTTTCTGGTGAATGCTTGTAAGTAGCTTAAGGCACTTTCAAAGGAAAGTGATTTTCTCTGAAAGGACAGCATTTAGAAAGTGAAGCAACACTCCATTCACTTCGCACAGTGAATTGAAGTGTTGGAACAGACTGCTTCTCTTTCAGAGAAACGCATGTGAGTTTCTGGTGAATGCTTGTAAGTAGCTTAAGGCACTTTCAAAGGAAAGTGATTTTCTCTGAAAGGACAGCATTTAGAAAGTGAAGCAACACTCCATTCACTTCGCACAGTGAATTGAAGTGTTGGAACAGACTGCTTCTCTTTCAGAGAAACGCATGTGAGTTTCTGGTGAATGCTTGTAAGTAGCTTAAGGCACTTTCAAAGGAAAGTGATTTTCTCTGAAAGGACATAATTTAGAAAGTGAAGCAACACTCCATTCACTTCGCACAGTGAATTGAAGTGTTGGAACAGACTGCTTCTCTTTCAGAGAAATGCATGTGAGTTTCTGTTGAATGCTTATAAGCAGCTTAAGGCACTTTCAAAGGAAAGTGATTTTCTCTGAAAGGACAGCATTTAGAAAGTGAAGCAACACTCCATTCACTTCGCACAGTGAATTGAAGTGTTGGAACAGAGTGCTTCTCTTTCAGAGAAACGCATGAGTTTCTGGTGAATGCTTGTAAGTAGCTTAAGGCACTTTCAAAGGAAAGTGATTTTCTCTGAAAGGACAGCATTTAGAAAGTGAAGCAACACTCCATTCACTTCGCACAGTGAATTGAAGTGTTGGAACAGAGTGCTTCTCTTTCATAGAAACGCATTAGTGTTTCTTGTGAATGCTTGCAAATTGCTTAAGGCACTTTCAAAGGAAAGTGATTTTCTCTGAAAGGACAGCATTTAGAAAGTGAAGCAACACTCCATTCACTTCGCACAGTGAATTGAAGTGTTGGAACACACTGCTTCTCTTTAAGAGAAACGCATGTGAGTTTTTTGTGAATGCTTGAAAGTAGTTTAAGGCACTTTCAAAGGAAAGTGATTTTCTCTGAAAGGACAGCATTTAGAAAGTGAAGCAACACTCCATTCACTTCGCACAGTGAATTGAAGTGTTGGAACAGACTGCTTCTCTTTCAGAGAAACGCATGAGTTTCTGGTGAATGCTTGTAAGTAGCTTAAGGCACTTTCAAAGAAAAGTGATTTTCTCTGATAGGACAGCATTTAGAAAGTGAAGCAACTCTCCATTCACTTCGCACAGTGAATTGAAGTGTTGGAACAGACTGCTTCTCTTTCAGAGAAATTCATGTGAGTTTAAGTTGAATGCTTGTAAGGAGCTTAAGGCACTTTCAAAGGAAAGTGATTTTCTCTGAAAGGACAGCATTTAGAAAGTGAAGCAACACTCCATTCACATCGCACAGAGAATTGAAGTTTTGGAACAGACTGCTTCTCTTTCAGAGAAACGCATGTGAGTTTCTGGTGAATGCTTGTAAGTAGCTTAAGGCACTTTCAAAGGAAAGTGATTTTCTCTGAAAGGACAGCATTTAGAAAGTGAAGCAACACTCCATTCACTTCGCACAATGAATTGAAGTGTTGGAACAGACTGCTTCTCTTTCAGAGAAACGCATGTGAGTTTCTGGTGAATGCTTGTAAGTAGCTTAAGGCACTTTCAAAGGAAAGTGATTTTCTCTGAAAGGACAGCATTTAGAAAGTGAAACAACACTCCATTCACTTCGCACAGTGAATTGAAGTGTTGGAACAGACTGCTTCTCTTTCAGAGAAACGCATGTGAGTTTCTGGTGAATGCTTGTAAGTAGTTTAAGGCACTTTCAAAGGAAAGTGATTTTCTCTGAAAGGACAGAATTTAGAAAGTGATGCAACACTCCATTCACTTCGCACAGTGAATTGAAGTGTTGGAACAGACTGCTTCTCTTTCAGAGAAACGCATGTGAGTTTCTTCCTAATGCTTGTAAGTAGCTTAAGGCACTTTCAAAGGAAAGTGATTTTCTCTGAAAGTACAGCATTTAGAAAGTGAAGCAACACTCAATTCCCTTCGTGCAGTGAATTGAAGTGTTGGAACAGAGTGCTTCT
Organism: Myodes glareolus; assembly: GCF_982192425.1. NCBI lineage: Eukaryota > Metazoa > Chordata > Mammalia > Rodentia > Cricetidae > Myodes > Myodes glareolus. Next base: position 621,458 of record NC_142046.1, read on the forward strand.
CTTTCATAGAAACGCATTAGTGTTTCTTGTGAATGCTTGCAAATTGCTTAAGGCACTTTCAAAGGAAAGTGATTTTCTCTGAAAGGACAGCATTTAGAAACTGAAGCAACACTCCGTTCACTTCGCACAGTGAATTGAAGTGTTGGAACAGACTGCTTCTCTTTAAGAGAAACGCATGTGAGTTTTTTGTGAATGCTTGAAAGTAGTTTAAGGCACTTTCAAAGGAAAGTGATTTTCTCTGAAAGGACAGCATTTAGAAAGTGAAGCAACACTCCATTCACTTCGCACAGTGAATTGAAGTGTTGGAACAGACTGCTTCTCTTTCAGAGAAACGCATGTGAGTTTCTGGTGAATGCTTGCAAGTAGCTTAAGGCACTTTCAAAGGAAAGTGATTTTCTCTGAAAGGACAGCATTTAGAAAGTGAAGCAACACTCCATTCACTTCGCACAGTGAATTGAAGTGTTGGAACAGACTGCTTCTCTTTCAGAGAAACGCATGAGTTTCTGGTGAATGCTTGTAAGTAGCTTAAGGCACTTTCAAAGGAAAGTGATTTTCTCTGAAAGGACAGCATTTAGAAAGTGAAGCAACACTCCATTCACTTCGCACAGTGAATTGAAGTGTTGGAACAGACTGCTTCTCTTTCAGAGAAATTCATGTGAGTTTAAGTTGAATGCTTGTAAGTAGCTTAAGGCACTTTCAAAGGAAAGTGATTTTCTCTGAAAGGACAGCATTTAGAAAGTGAAGAAACACTCCATTCACTTCGCAGAGTGAATTGAAGTTTTGGAACAGACTGCTTCCCTTTCAGAGAAACGCATGTGAGTTTCTGGTGAATGCTTGTAAGTAGCTTAAGGCACTTTCAAAGGAAAGTGATTTTCTCTGAAAGGACAGCATTTAGAAAGTGAAGCAACACTCCATTCACTTCGCACAGTGAATTGAAGTGTTGGAACAGACTGCTTCTCTTTCAGAGAAACGCATGTGAGTTTCTGGTGAATGCTTGTAAGTAGCTTAAGGCACTTTCAAAGGAAAGTGATTTTCTCTGAAAGGACAGCATTTAGAAAGTGAAGCAACACTCCATTCACTTCGCACAGTGAATTGAAGTGTTGGAACAGACTGCTTCTCTTTCAGAGAAACGCATGTGAGTTTCTGGTGAATGCTTGTAAGTAGCTTAAGGCACTTTCAAAGGAAAGTGATTTTCTCTGAAAGGACATAATTTAGAAAGTGAAGCAACACTCCATTCACTTCGCACAGTGAATTGAAGTGTTGGAACAGACTGCTTCTCTTTCAGAGAAATGCATGTGAGTTTCTGTTGAATGCTTATAAGCAGCTTAAGGCACTTTCAAAGGAAAGTGATTTTCTCTGAAAGGACAGCATTTAGAAAGTGAAGCAACACTCCATTCACTTCGCACAGTGAATTGAAGTGTTGGAACAGAGTGCTTCTCTTTCAGAGAAACGCATGAGTTTCTGGTGAATGCTTGTAAGTAGCTTAAGGCACTTTCAAAGGAAAGTGATTTTCTCTGAAAGGACAGCATTTAGAAAGTGAAGCAACACTCCATTCACTTCGCACAGTGAATTGAAGTGTTTGAACAGACTGCTTCTCTTTCAGAGAAATTCATGTGAGTTTAAGTTGAATGCTTGTAAGTAGCTTAAGGCACTTTCAAAGGAAAGTGATTTTCTCTGAAAGGACAGCATTTAGAAAGTGAAGCAACACTCCATTCACTTCGCAGAGTGAATTGAAGTTTTGGAACAGACTGCTTCTCTTTCAGAGAAACGCATGTGAGTTTCTTCCTAATGCTTGCAAGTAGCTTAAGGCACTATCAAAGGAAAGTGATTTTCTCTGAGAGGACAGCATTTAGAAAGTGAAGCAACACTCCATTCACTTCGCACAGTGAATTGAAGTGTTGGAACAGAGTGCTTCTCTTTCAGAGAAACGCATGAGTTTCTGGTGAATGCTTGTAAGTAGCTTAAGGCACTTTCAAAGGAAAGTGATTTTCTCTGAAAGGACAGCATTTAGAAAGTGAAGCAACACTCCATTCACTTCGCACAGTGAATTGAAGTGTTTGAACAGACTGCTTCTCTTTCAGAGAAATTCATGTGAGTTTAAGTTGAATGCTTGTAAGTAGCTTAAGGCACTTTCAAAGGAAAGTGATTTTCTCTGAAAGGACAGCATTTAGAAAGTGAAGCAACACTCCATTCACTTCGCAGAGTGAATTGAAGTTTTGGAACAGACTGCTTCTCTTTCAGAGAAACGCATGTGAGTTTCTGGTGAATGCTTGTAAGTAGCTTAAGGCACTTTAAAAGGAAAGTGATTTTCTCTGAAAGGACAGCATTTAGAAAGTGAAGCAACACTCCATTCACTTCGCACAGTGAATTGAAGTATTGGAACAGACTGCTTCTCTTTCAGAGAAACGCATGTGAGTTTCTGGTGAATGCTTGTAAGTAGCTTAAGGCACTTTCAAAGGAAAGTGATTTTCTCTGAAAGGACAGCATTTAGAAAGTGAAGCAACACTCCATTCACTTCGCACATTGAATTGAAGTGTTGGAACAGACTGCTTCTCTTTCAGAGAAACGCATGTGAGTTTCTGGTGAATGCTTGTAAGTAGCTTAAGGCACTTTCAAAGGAAAGTGATTTTCTCTGAAAGGACAGCATTTAGAAAGTGAAGCAACACTCAATTCCCTTCGTGCAGTGAATTGAAGTGTTGGAACAGAGTGCTTCTCTTTCATAGAAACGCATTAGTGTTTCTTGTGAATGCTTGCAAATTGCTTAAGGCACTTTCAAAGGAAAGTGATTTTCTCTGAAAGGACAGCATTTAGAAACTGAAGCACAACTCCATCCACTTCGCACAGTGAATTGAAGTGTTGGAACACACTGCTTCTCTTTCAGAGAAACGCATGTGAGTTTCTGGTGAATGCTTGTAAGTAACTTAAGGCACTTTCAAAGGAAAGTGATTTTCTCTGAAAGGACAGCATTTAGAACGTGAGGCAACACTCTATTCACTTCACACAGTGAATTGAAGTGTTGGAACAGACTGCTTCTCTTTCAGAGAAATGCATGTGAGTTTCTTCCTAATGCTTTCAAGTAGCTTAAGGCACTTTCAAAGGAAAGTGATTTTCTCTGAAAGGACAGCATTTAGAAACTGAAGCAACACTCCGTTCACTTCGCACAGTGAATTGAAGTGTTGGAACAGACTGCTTCTCTTTAAGAGAAACGCATGTGAGTTTTTTGTGAATGCTTGAAAGTAGTTTAAGGCACTTTCAAAGGAAAGTGATTTTCTCTGAAAGGACAGCATTTAGAAAGTGAAGCAACACTCCATTCACTTCGCACAGTGAATTGAAGTGTTGGAACAGACTGCTTCTCTTTCAGAGAAACGCATGTGAGTTTCTGGTGAATGCTTGTAAGTAGCTTAAGGCACTTTCAAAGGAAAGTGATTTTCTCTGAAAGGACAGCATTTAGAAAGTGAAGCAACACTCCATTCACTTCGCAGAGTGAATTGAAGTTTTGGAACAGACTGCTTCCCTTTCAGAGAAACGCATGTGAGTTTCTGGTGAATGCTTGTAAGTAGCTTAAGGCACTTTCAAAGGAAAGTGATTTTCTCTGAAAGGACAGCATTTAGAAAGTGAAGCAACACTCCATTCACTTCGCACAGTGAATTGAAGTGTTGGAACAGACTGCTTCTCTTTCAGAGAAACGCATGTGAGTTTCTGGTGAATGCTTGTAAGTAGCTTAAGGCACTTTCAAAGGAAAGTGATTTTCTCTGAAAGGACAGCATTTAGAAAGTGAAGCAACACTCCATTCACTTCGCACAGTGAATTGAAGTGTTGGAACAGAGTGCTTCTCTTTCAGAGAAACGCATGAGTTTCTGGTGAATGCTTGTAAGTAGCTTAAGGCACTTTCAAAGGAAAGTGATTTTCTCTGAAAGGACAGCATTTAGAAAGTGAAGCAACACTCCATTCACTTCGCACAGTGAATTGAAGTGTTTGAACAGACTGCTTCTCTTTCAGAGAAATTCATGTGAGTTTAAGTTGAATGCTTGTAAGTAGCTTAAGGCACTTTCAAAGGAAAGTGATTTTCTCTGAAAGGACAGCATTTAGAAAGTGAAGCAACACTCCATTCACTTCGCAGAGTGAATTGAAGTTTTGGAACAGACTGCTTCTCTTTCAGAGAAACGCATGTGAGTTTCTTCCTAATGCTTGCAAGTAGCTTAAGGCACTATCAAAGGAAAGTGATTTTCTCTGAGAGGACAGCATTTAGAAAGTGAAGCAACACTCCATTCACTTCGCACAGTGAATTGAAGTGTTGGAACAGAGTGCTTCTCTTTCAGAGAAACGCATGAGTTTCTGGTGAATGCTTGTAAGTAGCTTAAGGCACTTTCAAAGGAAAGTGATTTTCTCTGAAAGGACAGCATTTAGAAAGTGAAGCAACACTCCATTCACTTCGCACAGTGAATTGAAGTGTTTGAACAGACTGCTTCTCTTTCAGAGAAATTCATGTGAGTTTAAGTTGAATGCTTGTAAGTAGCTTAAGGCACTTTCAAAGGAAAGTGATTTTCTCTGAAAGGACAGCATTTAGAAAGTGAAGCAACACTCCATTCACTTCGCAGAGTGAATTGAAGTTTTGGAACAGACTGCTTCTCTTTCAGAGAAACGCATGTGAGTTTCTGGTGAATGCTTGTAAGTAGCTTAAGGCACTTTAAAAGGAAAGTGATTTTCTCTGAAAGGACAGCATTTAGAAAGTGAAGCAACACTCCATTCACTTCGCACAGTGAATTGAAGTATTGGAACAGACTGCTTCTCTTTCAGAGAAACGCATGTGAGTTTCTGGTGAATGCTTGTAAGTAGCTTAAGGCACTTTCAAAGGAAAGTGATTTTCTCTGAAAGGACAGCATTTAGAAAGTGAAGCAACACTCCATTCACTTCGCACATTGAATTGAAGTGTTGGAACAGACTGCTTCTCTTTCAGAGAAACGCATGTGAGTTTCTGGTGAATGCTTGTAAGTAGCTTAAGGCACTTTCAAAGGAAAGTGATTTTCTCTGAAAGGACAGCATTTAGAAAGTGAAGCAACACTCAATTCCCTTCGTGCAGTGAATTGAAGTGTTGGAACAGAGTGCTTCTCTTTCATAGAAACGCATTAGTGTTTCTTGTGAATGCTTGCAAATTGCTTAAGGCACTTTCAAAGGAAAGTGATTTTCTCTGAAAGGACAGCATTTAGAAACTGAAGCACAACTCCATCCACTTCGCACAGTGAATTGAAGTGTTGGAACACACTGCTTCTCTTTCAGAGAAACGCATGTGAGTTTCTGGTGAATGCTTGTAAGTAACTTAAGGCACTTTCAAAGGAAAGTGATTTTCTCTGAAAGGACAGCATTTAGAACGTGAGGCAACACTCTATTCACTTCACACAGTGAATTGAAGTGTTGGAACAGACTGCTTCTCTTTCAGAGAAATGCATGTGAGTTTCTTCCTAATGCTTTCAAGTAGCTTAAGGCACTTTCAAAGGAAAGTGATTTTCTCTGAAAGGACAGCATTTAGAAACTGAAGCAACACTCCGTTCACTTCGCACAGTGAATTGAAGTGTTGGAACAGACTGCTTCTCTTTAAGAGAAACGCATGTGAGTTTTTTGTGAATGCTTGAAAGTAGTTTAAGGCACTTTCAAAGGAAAGTGATTTTCTCTGAAAGGACAGCATTTAGAAAGTGAAGCAACACTCCATTCACTTCGCACAGTGAATTGAAGTGTTGGAACAGACTGCTTCTCTTTCAGAGAAACGCATGTGAGTTTCTGGTGAATGCTTGTAAGTAGCTTAAGGCACTTTCAAAGGAAAGTGATTTTCTCTGAAAGGACAGCATTTAGAAAGTGAAGCAACACTCCATTCACTTCGCAGAGTGAATTGAAGTGTTGGAACAGACTGCTTCTCTTTCAGAGAAACGCATGAGTTTCTGGTGAATGCTTGTAAGTAGCTTAAGGCACTTTCAAAGGAAAGTGATTTTCTCTGAAAGGACAGCATTTAGAAAGTGAAGCAACACTCCATTCACTTCGCACATTGAATTGAAGTGTTGGAACAGACTGCTTCTCTTTCAGAGAAACGCATGTGAGTTTCTGGTGAATGCTTGTAAGTAGCTTAAGGCACTTTCAAAGGAAAGTGATTTTCTCTGAAAGGACAGCATTTAGAAAGTGAAGCAACACTCAATTCCCTTCGTGCAGTGAATTGAAGTGTTGGAACAGAGTGCTTCTCTTTCATAGAAACGCATTAGTGTTTCTTGTGAATGCTTGCAAATTGCTTAAGGCACTTTCAAAGGAAAGTGATTTTCTCTGAAAGGACAGCATTTAGAAACTGAAGCACAACTCCATCCACTTCGCACAGTGAATTGAAGTGTTGGAACACACTGCTTCTCTTTCAGAGAAACGCATGTGAGTTTCTGGTGAATGCTTGTAAGTAACTTAAGGCACTTTCAAAGGAAAGTGATTTTCTCTGAAAGGACAGCATTTAGAACGTGAGGCAACACTCTATTCACTTCACACAGTGAATTGAAGTGTTGGAACAGACTGCTTCTCTTTCAGAGAAATGCATGTGAGTTTCTTCCTAATGCTTTCAAGTAGCTTAAGGCACTTTCAAAGGAAAGTGATTTTCTCTGAAAGGACAGCATTTAGAAACTGAAGCAACACTCCGTTCACTTCGCACAGTGAATTGAAGTGTTGGAACAGACTGCTTCTCTTTAAGAGAAACGCATGTGAGTTTTTTGTGAATGCTTGAAAGTAGTTTAAGGCACTTTCAAAGGAAAGTGATTTTCTCTGAAAGGACAGCATTTAGAAAGTGAAGCAACACTCCATTCACTTCGCACAGTGAATTGAAGTGTTGGAACAGACTGCTTCTCTTTCAGAGAAACGCATGTGAGTTTCTGGTGAATGCTTGTAAGTAGCTTAAGGCACTTTCAAAGGAAAGTGATTTTCTCTGAAAGGACAGCATTTAGAAAGTGAAGCAACACTCCATTCACTTCGCAGAGTGAATTGAAGTGTTGGAACAGACTGCTTCTCTTTCAGAGAAACGCATGAGTTTCTGGTGAATGCTTGTAAGTAGCTTAAGGCACTTTCAAAGGAAAGTGATTTTCTCTGAAAGGACAGCATTTAGAAAGTGAAGCAACACTCCATTCACTTCGCACAGTGAATTGAAGTGTTGGAACAGACTGCTTCTCTTTCAGAGAAATTCATGTGAGTTTAAGTTGAATGCTTGTAAGTAGCTTAAGGCACTTTCAAAGGAAAGTGATTTTCTCTGAAAGGACAGCATTTAGAAAGTGAAGAAACACTCCATTTACTTCGCAGAGTGAATTGAAGTTTTGGAACAGACTGCTTCCCTTTCAGAGAAACGCATGTGAGTTTCTGGTGAATGCTTGTAAGTAGCTTAAGGCACTTTCAAAGGAAAGTGATTTTCTCTGAAAGGACAGCATTTAGAAAGTGAAGCAACACTCCATTCACTTCGCACAGTGAATTGAAGTGTTGGAACAGACTGCTTCTCTTTCAGAGAAACGCATGTGAGTTTCTGGTGAATGCTTGTAAGTAGCTTAAGGCACTTTCAAAGGAAAGTGATTTTCTCTGAAAGGACAGCATTTAGAAAGTGAAGCAACACTCCATTCACTTCGCACAGTGAATTGAAGTGTTGGAACAGACTGCTTCTCTTTCAGAGAAACGCATGTGAGTTTCTGGTGAATGCTTGTAAGTAGCTTAAGGCACTTTCAAAGGAAAGTGATTTTCTCTGAAAGGACATAATTTAGAAAGTGAAGCAACACTCCATTCACTTCGCACAGTGAATTGAAGTGTTGGAACAGACTGCTTCTCTTTCAGAGAAATGCATGTGAGTTTCTGTTGAATGCTTATAAGCAGCTTAAGGCACTTTCAAAGGAAAGTGATTTTCTCTGAAAGGACAGCATTTAGAAAGTGAAGCAACACTCCATTCACTTCGCACAGTGAATTGAAGTGTTGGAACAGAGTGCTTCTCTTTCAGAGAAACGCATGAGTTTCTGGTGAATGCTTGTAAGTAGCTTAAGGCACTTTCAAAGGAAAGTGATTTTCTCTGAAAGGACAGCATTTAGAAAGTGAAGCAACACTCCATTCACTTCGCACAGTGAATTGAAGTGTTTGAACAGACTGCTTCTCTTTCAGAGAAATTCATGTGAGTTTAAGTTGAATGCTTGTAAGTAGCTTAAGGCACTTTCAAAGGAAAGTGATTTTCTCTGAAAGGACAGCATTTAGAAAGTGAAGCAACACTCCATTCACTTCGCAGAGTGAATTGAAGTTTTGGAACAGACTGCTTCTCTTTCAGAGAAACGCATGTGAGTTTCTGGTGAATGCTTGTAAGTAGCTTAAGGCACTTTAAAAGGAAAGTGATTTTCTCTGAAAGGACAGCATTTAGAAAGTGAAGCAACACTCCATTCACTTCGCACAGTGAATTGAAGTATTGGAACAGACTGCTTCTCTTTCAGAGAAACGCATGTGAGTTTCTGGTGAATGCTTGTAAGTAGCTTAAGGCACTTTCAAAGGAAAGTGATTTTCTCTGAAAGGACAGCATTTAGAAAGTGAAGCAACACTCCATTCACTTCGCACATTGAATTGAAGTGTTGGAACAGACTGCTTCTCTTTCAGAGAAACGCATGTGAGTTTCTGGTGAATGCTTGTAAGTAGCTTAAGGCACTTTCAAAGGAAAGTGATTTTCTCTGAAAGGACAGCATTTAGAAAGTGAAGCAACACTCAATTCCCTTCGTGCAGTGAATTGAAGTGTTGGAACAGAGTGCTTCTCTTTCATAGAAACGCATTAGTGTTTCTTGTGAATGCTTGCAAATTGCTTAAGGCACTTTCAAAGGAAAGTGATTTTCTCTGAAAGGACAGCATTTAGAAACTGAAGCACAACTCCATCCACTTCGCACAGTGAATTGAAGTGTTGGAACACACTGCTTTTCTTTAAGAGAAACGCATGTGAGTTTTTTGTGAATGCTTAAAAGTAGTTTAAGGCACTTTCAAAGGAAAGTGATTTTCTCTGAAAGGACAGCATTTAGAAAGTGAAGCAACACTCCATTCACTTCGCACAGTGAATTGAAGTGTTGGAACAGACTGCTTCTCTTTCAGAGAAACGCATGTGAGTTTCTGGTGAATGCTTGTAAGTAACTTAAGGCACTTTCAAAGGAAAGTGATTTTCTCTGAAAGGACAGCATTTAGAACGTGAGGCAACACTCTATTCACTTCACACAGTGAATTGAAGTGTTGGAACAGACTGCTTCTCTTTCAGAGAAATGCATGTGAGTTTCTTCCTAATGCTTTCAAGTAGCTTAAGGCACTTTCAAAGGAAAGTGATTTTCTCTGAAAGGACAGCATTTAGAAACTGAAGCAACACTCCGTTCACTTCGCACAGTGAATTGAAGTGTTGGAACAGACTGCTTCTCTTTAAGAGAAACGCATGTGAGTTTTTTGTGAATGCTTGAAAGTAGTTTAAGGCACTTTCAAAGAAAGTGATTTTCTCTGAAAGGACAGCATTTAGAAAGTGAAGCAACACTCCATTCACTTCGCACAGTGAATTGAAGTGTTGGAACAGACTGCTTCTCTTTCAGAGAAACGCATGTGAGTTTCTGGTGAATGCTTGTAAGTAGCTTAAGGCACTTTCAAAGGAAAGTGATTTTCTCTGAAAGGACAGCATTTAGAAAGTGAAGCAACACTCCATTCACTTCGCACAGTGAATTGAAGTGTTGGAACAGACTGCTTCTCTTTCAGAGAAACGCATGAGTTTCTGGTGAATGCTTGTAAGTAGCTTAAGGCACTTTCAAAGGAAAGTGATTTTCTCTGAAAGGACAGCATTTAGAAAGTGAAGCAACACTCCATTCACTTCGCACAGTGAATTGAAGTGTTGGAACAGACTGCTTCTCTTTCAGAGAAATTCATGTGAGTTTAAGTTGAATGCTTGTAAGTAGCTTAAGGCACTTTCAAAGGAAAGTGATTTTCTCTGAAAGGACAGCATTTAGAAAGTGAAGCAACACTCCATTCACTTCGCACATTGAATTGAAGTGTTGGAACAGACTGCTTCTCTTTCAGAGAAACGCATGTGAGTTTCTGGTGAATGCTTGTAAGTAGCTTAAGGCACTTTCAAAGGAAAGTGATTTTCTCTGAAAGGACAGCATTTAGAAAGTGAGGCAACACTCCATTCACTTCACACAGTGAATTGAAGTGTTGGAACAGACTGCTTCTCTTTCAGAGAAACGCATGTGAGTTTCTTCCTAATGCTTGCAAGTAGCTTAAGGCACTTTAAAAGGAAAGTGATTTTCTCTGAAAGGACAGCATTTAGAAAGTGAAGCAACACTCCATTCACTTCGCACAGTGAATTGAAGTGTTGGAACAGACTGCTTCTCTTTCAGAGAAACGCATGTGAGTTTCTGGTGAATGCTTGTAAGTAGCTTAAGGCACTTTCAAAGGAAAGTGATTTTCTCTGAAAGGACAGCATTTAGAAAGTGAAGCAACACTCCATTCACTTCGCACAGTGAATTGAAGTGTTGGAACAGACTGCTTCTCTTTCAGAGAAACGCATGTGAGTTTCTTGTGAAGTATTGCAAGTCGCTTAAGGCACTTTCAAAGGAAAGTGATTTTCTCTGAAAGGACAGCATTTAGAAACTGAAGCAACACTCCATTCACTTCGCAGAGTGAATTGAAGTTTTGGAACAGACTGCTTCTCTTTCAGAGAAACGCATGTGAGTTTCTGGTGAATGCTTGTAAGGTGCTTAAGGCACTTTAAAAGGAGAGTGATTTTCTCTGAAAGGACAGCATTTAGAAAGTGAAGCAACACTCCATTCACTTCGCACAGTGAATTGAAGTGTTGGAACAGACTGCTTCTCTTTCAGAGAAACGCATGTGAGTTTCTGGTGAATGCTTGTAAGTAGCTTAAGGCACTTTCAAAGGAAAGTGATTTTCTCTGAAAGGACAGCATTTAGAAAGTGAAGCAACACTCCATTCACTTCGCACAGTGAATTGAAGTGTTGGAACAGACTGCTTCTCTTTCAGAGAAACGCATGTGAGTTTCTGGTGAATGCTTGTAAGTAGCTTAAGGCACTTTCAAAGGAAAGTGATTTTCTCTGAAAGGACATCATTTAGAAAGTGAAGCAACACTCCATTCACTTCGCACAGTGAATTGAAGTGTTGGAACAGACTGCTTCTCTTTCAGAGAAACGTATGTGAGTTTTTTGTGAATGCTTGAAAGTAGTTTAAGGCACTTTCAAAGGAAAGTGATTTTCTCTGAAAGGACAGAATTTAGAAAGTGATGCAACACTCCATTCACTTCGCACAGTGAATTGAAGTGTTGGAACAGACTGCTTCTCTTTCAGAGAAACGCATGTGAGTTTCTTCCTAATGCTTGTAAGTAGCTTAAGGCACTTTCAAAGGAAAGTGATTTTCTCTGAAAGGACTGCATTTAGAAAGTGAAGCAACAATCCATGCACTTCGCACAGTGAATTGAAGTGTTGGAACCGACTGCTTCTCTTTCAGAGAAACGCATGTGAGTTTCTGGTGAATGCTTGTAAGTAGCTTAAGGCACTTTCAAAGGACAGTGATTTTCTCTGAAAGGACAGCATTTAGAAAGTGAAGCAACACTCCATTCCCTTCGTGCAGTGAATTGAAGTGTTGGAACAGAGTGCTTCTCTTTCATATAAACGCATTAGTGTTTCTTGTGAATGCTTGCAATTTGCTTAAGGCACTTTCAAAGGAAAGTGATTTTCTCTGAAAGGACATAATTTAGAAAGTGAAGCAACACTCCATTCACTTCGCACAGTGAATTGAAGTGTTGGAACAGACTGCTTCTCTTTCAGAGAAATGCATGTGAGTTTCTGTTGAATGCTTGTAAGCAGCTTAAGGCACTTTCAAAGGAAAGTGATTTTCTCTGAAAGGACAGCATTTAGAAAGTGAAGCAACACTCCATTCACTTCGCACATTGAATTGAAGTGTTGGAACAGACTGCTTCTCTTTCAGAGAAACGCATGTGAGTTTCTGGTGAATGCTTGTAAGTAGCTTAAGGCACTTTCAAAGGAAAGTGATTTTCTCTGAAAGGACAGAATTTAGAAAGTGAGGCAACACTCCATTCACTTCACACAGTGAATTGAAGTGTTGGAACAAACTGCTTCTCTTTCAGAGAAACGCATGTGAGTTTCTTCCTAATGCTTGCAAGTAGCTTAAGGCACTTTAAAAGGAAAGTGATTTTCTCTGAAAGGACAGCATTTAGAAAGTGAAGCAACACTCCATTCACTTCGCACAGTGAATTGAAGTGTTGGAACAGACTGCTTCTCTTTCAGAGAAACGCATGAGTTTCTGGTGAATGCTTGTAAGTAGCTTAAGGCACTTTCAAAGGAAAGTGATTTTCTCTGAAAGGACAGCATTTAGAAAGTGAAGCAACACTCCATTCACTTCGCACAGTGAATTGAAGTGTTGGAACACACTGCTTCTCTTTCAGAGAAATTCATGTGAGTTTAAGTTGAATGCTTGCAAGTAGCTTAAGGCACTTTCAAAGGAAAGTGATTTTCTCTGAAAGGACAGCATTTAGAAAGTGAAGCAACACTCCATTCACTTCGCAGAGTGAATTGAAGTTTTGGAACAGACTGCTTCTCTTTCAGAGAAACGCATGTGAGTTTCTGGTGAATGCTTGTAAGTAGCTTAAGGCACTTTAAAAGGAAAGTGATTTTCTCTGAAAGGACAGCATTTAGAAAGTGAAGCAACACTCCATTCACTTCGCACAGTGAATTGAAGTGTTGGAACAGACTGCTTCTCTTTCAGAGAAACGCATGTGAGTTTCTGGTGAATGCTTGTAAGTAGCTTAAGGCACTTTCAAAGGAAAGTGATTTTCTCTGAAAGGACAGCATTTAGAAAGTGAAGCAACACTCCATTCACTTCGCACAGTGAATTGAAGTGTTGGAACAGACTGCTTCTCTTTCAGAGAAACGCATGTGAGTTTCTGGTGAATGCTTGTAAGTAGCTTAAGGCACTTTCAAAGGAAAGTGATTTTCTCTGAAAGGACAGCATTTAGAAACTGAAGCAACACTCCATTCACTTCGCACAGTGAATTGAAGTGTTGGAACAGACTGCTTCTCTTTCAGAGAAACGCATGTGAGTTTTTTGTGAATGCTTGAAAGTAGTTTAAGGCACTTTCAAAGGAAAGTGATTTTCTCTGAAAGGACAGAATTTAGAAAGTGATGCAACACTCCATTCACTTCGCACAGTGAATTGAAGTGTTGGAACAGACTGCTTCTCTTTCAGAGAAACGCATGTGAGTTTCTTCCTAATGCTTGTAAGTAGCTTAAGGCACTTTCAAAGGAAAGTGATTTTCTCTGAAAGGACAGCATTTAGAAAGTGAAGCAACACTCAATTCCCTTCGTGCAGTGAATTGAAGTGTTGGAACAGAGTGCTTCTCTTTCATAGAAACGCATTAGTGTTTCTTGTGAATGCTTGCAAATTGCTTAAGGCACTTTCAAAGGAAAGTGATTTTCTCTGAAAGGACAGCATTTAGAAACTGAAGCACAACTCCATTCACTTCGCACAGTGAATTGAAGTGTTGGAACAGACTGCTTCTCTTTAAGAGAAACGCATGTGAGTTTTTTGTGAATGCTTGAAAGTAGTTTAAGGCACTTTCAAAGGAAAGTGATTTTCTCTGAAAGGACAGCATTTAGAAAGTGAAGCACCACTCCATTCACTTCGCACAGTGAATTGAAGTGTTGGAACAGACTGCTTCTCTTTCAGAGAAACGCATGTGAGTTTCTGGTGAATGCTTGTAAGTAGCTTAAGGCACTTTCAAAGGAAAGTGATTTTCTCTGAAAGGACAGCATTTAGAACGTGAGGCAACACTCTATTCACTTCACACAGTGAATTGAAGTTTTGGAACAGACTGCTTCTCTTTCAGAGAAACGCATGTGAGTTTCTGGTGAATGCTTGTAAGTAGCTTAAGGCAGTTTCAAAGGACAGTGATTTTCTCTGAAAGGAAAGCATTTAGAAAGTGAAGCAACACTCAATTCCCTTCGTGCAGTGAATTGAAGTTTTGGAACAGACTGCTTCTCTTTCATATAAACGCATTAGTGTTTCTTGTGAATGCTTGCAAGTTGCTTAAGGCACTTTCAAAGGAAAGTGATTTTCTCTGAAAGGACATAATTGAGAAAGTGAAGCAACACTCCATTCACTTCGCACAGTGAATTGAAGTGTTGGAACAGACTGCTTCTCTTTCAGAGAAATGCATGTGAGTTTCTGTTGAATGCTTGTAAGCAGCTTAAGGCACTTTCAAAGGAAAGTGATTTTCTCTGAAAGGACAGCATTTAGAAAGTGAAGCAACACTCCATTCACTTCGCACATTGAATTGAAGTGTTGGAACAGACTGCTTCTCTTTCAGAGAAACGCATGTGAGTTTCTGGTGAATGCTTGTAAGTAGCTTAAGGCACTTTCAAAGGAAAGTGATTTTCTCTGAAAGGACAGCATTTAGAGAGTGAGGCAACACTCCATTCACTTCACACAGTGAATTGAAGTGTTGGAACAGACTGCTTCTCTTTCAGAGAAACGCATGTGAGTTTCTTCCTAATGCTTGCAAGTAGCTTAAGGCACTTTAAAAGGAAAGTGATTTTCTCTGAAAGGAGAGCATTTAGAAAGTGAAGCAACACTCCATTCACTTCGCACAGTGAATTGAAGTGTTGGAACAGACTGCTTCTCTTTCAGAGAAATTCATGTGAGTTTAAGTTGAATGCTTGTAAGTAGCTTAAGGCACTTTCAAAGGAAAGTGATTTTCTCTGAAAGGACAGCATTTAGAAACTGAAGCACAACTCCATTCACTTCGCAGAGTGAACTGAAGTGTTGGAACACACTGCTTCTCTTTAAGAGAAACGCATGTGAGTTTTTTGTGAATGCTTGAAAGTAGTTTAAGGCACTTTCAAAGGAAAGTGATTTTCTCTGTAAGGACAGCATTTAGAAAGTGAAGCAACACTCCATTCACTTCGCACAGTGAATTGAAGTGTTGGAACAGACTGCTTCTCTTTCAGAGAAACGCATGTGAGTTTCTGGTGAATGCTTGTAAGTAGCTTAAGGCACTTTCAAAGGAAAGTGATTTTCTCTGAAAGGACAGCATTTAGAACGTGAGGCAACACTCTATTCACTTCACGCAGTGAATTGAAGTTTTGGAACAGACTGCTTCTCTTTCAGAGAAACGCATGTGAGTTTCTGGTGAATGCTTGTAAGTAGCTTAAGGCACTTTCAAAGGACAGTGATTTTCTCTGAAAGGACAGCATTTAGAAAGTGAAGCAACTCTCCATTCCCTTCGTGCAGTGAATTGAAGTGTTGGAACAGAGTGCTTCTCTTTCATATAAACGCATTAGTGTTTCTTGTGAGTGCTTGCAAGTTGCTTAAGGCACTTTCAAAGGAAAGTGATTTTCTCTGAAAGGACATAATTGAGAAAGTGTAGCAACACTCCATTCACTTCACACAGTGAATTGAAGTGTTGGAACAGACTGCTTCTCTTTCAGAGAAATGCATGTGAGTTTCTGTTGAATGCTTGTAAGCAGCTTAAGGCACTTTCAAAGGAAAGTGATTTTCTCTGAAAGGACAGCATTTAGAAAGTGAAGCAACACTCCATTCACTTCGCACATTGAATTGAAGTGTTGGAACAGACTGCTCCTCTTTCAGAGAAACGCATGTGAGTTTCTGGTGAATGCTTGTAAGTAGATTAAGGCACTTTCAAAGGGAAGTGATTTTCTCTGAAAGGACAGCATTTAGAGAGTGAGGCAACACTCCATTCACTTCACACAGTGAATTGAAGTGTTGGAACAGACTGCTTCTCTTTCAGAGAAACGCATGTGAGTTTCTTCCTAATGCTTGCAAGTAGCTTAAGGCACTTTAAAAGGAAAGTGATTTTCTCTGAAAGGACAGCATTTAGAAAGTGAAGCAACACTCCATTCACTTCGCACAGTGAATTGAAGTGTTGGAACAGACTGCTTCTCTTTCAGAGAAATGCATGTGAGTTTCTGTTGAATGCTTGTAAGTAGCTTAAGGCTCTTTCAAAGGAAAGTGATTTTCTATGAAAGGACAGCATTTAGAAAGTAAAGCAACACTCCATTCCCTTCGCGCAATGAATTGAAGTGTTGGAACAGACTGCTTCTCTTTCATAGAAACGCATTAGTGTTTCTTGGGAATGCTTGCAAGTAGCTTAAGGCACTTTCAAAGGAAATTGATTTTCTCTGAAAGGACAGCGTTTAGATAGTGAAGCAACACTCCATTCAGTTCGCGCAGTGAATTGAAGTGTTGGAACAGACTGCTTCTCTTTCAGAGAAACGTATGTGAGTTTCTGGTGAATGCTTGTAAGTAGCTTAAGGCACTTTCAAAGGAAAGTGATTTTCTCTGAAAGGACAGCATTTAGAAAGTGAGGCAACACTCCATTCACTTCACACAGTGAATTGAAGTGTTGGAACAGACTGCTTCTCTTTCAGAGAAACGCATGTGAGTTTCTTCCTAATGCTTGTAAGTAGCTTAAGGCACTTTAAAAGGAAAGTGATTTTCTCTGAAAGGACAGCATTTAGAAAGTGAAGCAACACTCCATTCACTTCGCACAGTGAATTGAAGTGTTGGAACAGACTGCTTCTCTTTCAGAGAAACGCATGAGTTTCTGGTGAATGCTTGTAAGTAGCTTAAGGCACTTTCAAAGGAAAGTGATTTTCTCTGAAAGGACAGCATTTAGAAAGTGAAGCAACTCTCCATTCACTTCGCACAGTGAATTGAAGTGTTGGAACAGACTGCTTCTCTTTCAGAGAAATTCATGTGAGTTTAAGTTGAATGCTTGTAAGTAGCTTAAGGCACTTTCAAAGGAAAGTGATTTTCTCTGAAAGGACAGCATTTAGAAAGTGAAGCAACACTCCATTCACTTCGCAGAGTGAATTGAAGTTTTGGAACAGACTGCTTCTCTTTCAGAGAAACGCATGTGAGTTTCTGGTGAATGCTTGTAAGTAGCTTAAGGCACTTTCAAAGGAAAGTGATTTTCTCTGAAAGGACAGCATTTAGAAAGTGAAGCAACACTCCATTCACTTCGCACACTGAATTGAAGTGTTGGAACAGACTGCTTCTCTTTCAGAGAAACGCATGTGAGTTTCTGGTGAATGCTTGTAAGTAGCTTAAGGCACTTTCAAAGGAAAGTGATTTTCTCTGAAAGGACAGCATTTATCAAGTGAGGCAACACTCCATTCACTTCGCACAGTGAATTGAAGTGTTGGAACTGACTGCTTCTCTTTCAGAGAAACGCATGTGAGTTTCTTGTGAATTATTGCAAGTCGCTTAAGGCACTTTCAAAGGAAAGTGATTTTCTCTGAAAGGACAGCATTTAGAAAGTGAAGCAACACTCCATTCCCTTCATGCAGTGAATTGAAGTGTTGGAACAGAGTGCTTCTCTTTCATAGAAACGCATTAGTATTTCTTGTGAATGCTTGCATGTTGCTTAAGGCACTCTCAAAGGAAAGTGATTTTCTCTGAAAGGACAGCATTTAGAAAGTGAAGCAACACTCCATTCACTTCGCACAGTGAATTGAAGTGTTGGAACAGACTGCTTCTCTTTCAGAGAAACGCATGTGAGTTTCTGGTGAATGCTTGTAAGTAGCTTAAGGCACTTTGAAAGGAAAGTGATTTTCTCTGAAAGGACAGCATTTAGAACGTGAGGCAACACTCTAGTCACTTCACACAGTGAATTGAAGTGTTGGAACAGACTGCTTCTCTTTCAGAGAAACGCATGTGAGTTTCTTCCTAATGCTTGCAAGTAGCTTAAGGCACTATCAAAGGAAAGTGATTTTCTCTGAGAGGACAGCATTTAGAAAGTGAAGCAACACTCCATTCACTTCGCACAGTGAATTGAAGTGTTGGAACAGACTGCTTCTCTTTCAGAGAAACGCATGTGAGTTTCTGGTGAATGCTTGTAAGTAGCTTAAGGCACTTTCAAAGGACAGTGATTTTCTCTGAAAGGACAGCATTTAGAAAGTGAAGCAACACTCCATTCCCTTCGTGCAGTGAATTGAAGTGTTGGAACAGAGTGCTTCTCTTTCATATAAACGCATTAGTGTTTCTTGAGAATGCTTGCAAGTTGCTTAAGGCGCTTTCAAAGGAAAGTGATTTTCTCTGAAAGGACATAATTTAGAAAGTGAAGCAACACTCCATTCACTTCGCACAGTGAATTGAAGTGTTGGAACAGACTGCTTCTCTTTCAGAGAAATGCATGTGAGTTTCTGTTGAATGCTTGTAAGTAGCTGAAGGCACTTTCAAAGGAAAGTGATTTTCTCTGAAAGGACAGCATTTAGAAAGTGAAGCAACACTCCATTCACTTCGCACGTTGAATTGAAGTGTTGGAACAGACTGCTTCTCTTTCAGAGAAACGCATGTGAGTTTCTTCCTAATGCTTGCAAGTAGCTTAAGGCACTTTAAAAGGAAAGTGATTTTCTCTGAAAGGACAGCATTTAGAAAGTGAAGCAACACTCCGTTCACTTCGCACAGTGAATTGAAGTGTTGGAACAGACTGCTTCTCTTTCAGAGAAACGCATGAGTTTCTGGTGAATGCTTGTAAGTAGCTTAAGGCACTTTCAAAGGAAAGTGATTTTCTCTGAAAGGACAGCATTTAGAAAGTGAAGCAACTCTCCATTCACTTCGCACAGTGAATTGAAGTGTTGGAACAGACTGCTTCTCTTTCAGAGAAATTCATGTGAGTTTAAGTTGAATGCTTGTAAGTAGCTTAAGGCACTTTCAAAGGAAAGTGATTTTCTCTGAAAGGACAGCATTTAGAAAGTGAAGCAACACTCCATTCACTTCGCAGAGTGAATTGAAGTTTTGGAACAGACTGCTTCTCTTTCAGAGAAACGCATGTGAGTTTCTGGTGAATGCTTGTAAGTAGCTTAAGGCACTTTCAAAGGAAAGTGATTTTCTCTGAAAGGACAGCATTTAGAAAGTGAAGCAACACTCCATTCACTTCGCACAGTGAATTGAAGTGTTGGAACAGACTGCTTCTCTTTCAGAGAAACGCATGTGAGTTTCTGTTGAATGCTTGTAAGTAGCTTAAGGCACTTTCAAAGGAAAGTGATTTTCTCTGAAAGGACAGCATTTATCAAGTGAGGCAACACTCCATTCACTTCGCACAGTGAATTGAAGTGTTGGAACTGACTGCTTCTCTTTCAGAGAAACGCATGTGAGTTTCTTGTGAATTATTGCAAGTCGCTTAAGGCACTTTCAAAGGAAAGTGATTTTCTCTGAAAGGACAGCATTTAGAAAGTGAAGCAACACTCCATTCCCTTCGTGCAGTGAATTGAAGTGTGGGAACAGAGTGCTTCTCTTTCATAGAAACGCATTAGTATTTCTTGTGAATGCTTGCATGTTGCTTAAGGCACTCTCAAAGGAAAGTGATTTTCTCTGAAAGGACAGCATTTAGAAAGTGAAGCAACACTCCATTCACTTCGCACAGTGAATTGAAGTGTTGGAACCGACTGCTTCTCTTTCAGAGAAACGCATGTGAGTTTCTGGTGAATGCTTGTAAGTAGCTTAAGGCACTTTCAAAGGACAGTGATTTTCTCTGAAAGGACAGCATTTAGAAAGTGAAGCAACACTCCATTCCCTTCGTGCAGTGAATTGAAGTGTTGGAACAGAGTGCTTCTCTTTCATATAAACGCATTAGTGTTTCTTGAGAATGCTTGCAAGTTGCTTAAGGCGCTTTCAAAGGAAAGTGATTTTCTCTGAAAGGACATAATTTAGAAAGTGAAGCAACACTCCATTCACTTCGCACAGTGAATTGAAGTGTTGGAACAGACTGCTTCTCTTTCAGAGAAATGCATGTGAGTTTCTGTTGAATGCTTGTAAGTAGCTGAAGGCACTTTCAAAGGAAAGTGATTTTCTCTGAAAGGACAGCATTTAGAAAGTGAAGCAACACTCCATTCACTTCGCACGTTGAATTGAAGTGTTGGAACAGACTGCTTCTCTTTCAGAGAAACGCATGTGAGTTTCTGGTGAATGCTTGTAAGTAGCTTAAGGCACTTTCAAAGGAAAGTGATTTTCTCTGAAAGGACAGCATTTAGAAAGTGAAGCAACACTCCATTCACTTCGCACAGTGAATTGAAGTGTTGGAACAGACTGCTTCTCTTTCAGAGAAACGCATGTGAGTTTCTGTTGAATGCTTGTAAGTAGCTTAAGGCACTTTCAAAGGAAAGTGATTTTCTCTGAAAGGACAGCATTTATCAAGTGAGGCAACACTCCATTCACTTCGCACAGTGAATTGAAGTGTTGGAACTGACTGCTTCTCTTTCAGAGAAACGCATGTGAGTTTCTTGTGAATTATTGCAAGTCGCTTAAGGCACTTTCAAAGGAAAGTGATTTTCTCTGAAAGGACAGCATTTAGAAAGTGAAGCAACACTCCATTCCCTTCGTGCAGTGAATTGAAGTGTGGGAACAGAGTGCTTCTCTTTCATAGAAACGCATTAGTATTTCTTGTGAATGCTTGCATGTTGCTTAAGGCACTCTCAAAGGAAAGTGATTTTCTCTGAAAGGACAGCATTTAGAAAGTGAAGCAACACTCCATTCACTTCGCACAGTGAATTGAAGTGTTGGAACCGACTGCTTCTCTTTCAGAGAAACGCATGTGAGTTTCTGGTGAATGCTTGTAAGTAGCTTAAGGCACTTTCAAAGGACAGTGATTTTCTCTGAAAGGACAGCATTTAGAAAGTGAAGCAACACTCCATTCCCTTCGTGCAGTGAATTGAAGTGTTGGAACAGAGTGCTTCTCTTTCATATAAACGCATTAGTGTTTCTTGAGAATGCTTGCAAGTTGCTTAAGGCGCTTTCAAAGGAAAGTGATTTTCTCTGAAAGGACATAATTTAGAAAGTGAAGCAACACTCCATTCACTTCGCACAGTGAATTGAAGTGTTGGAACAGACTGCTTCTCTTTCAGAGAAATGCATGTGAGTTTCTGTTGAATGCTTGTAAGTAGCTGAAGGCACTTTCAAAGGAAAGTGATTTTCTCTGAAAGGACAGCATTTAGAAAGTGAAGCAACACTCCATTCACTTCGCACGTTGAATTGAAGTGTTGGAACAGACTGCTTCTCTTTCAGAGAAACGCATGTGAGTTTCTGGTGAATGCTTGTAAGTAGCTTAAGGCACTTTCAAAGGAAAGTGATTTTCTCTGAAAGGACAGCATTTAGAAAGTGAGGCAACACTCCATTCACTTCACACAGTGAATTGAAGTGTTGGAACAGACTGCTTCTCTTTCAGAGAAACGCATGTGAGTTTCTTCCTAATGCTTGCAAGTAGCTTAAGGCAATTTCAAACGAAAGTGATTTTCTCTGAAAGGACAGCATTTAGAAACTGAAGCAACACTCCATTCACTTCGCACAGTGAATTGAAATGTTGGAATAGTCTGCTTCTCTATCAGAGAAACGCATGTGAGTTTCTTCCTAACGCTTGCAAGTAGCTTAAGGCACTTTCAAAGGAAAGTGATTTTCTCTGAAAGGACAGCATTTAGAAAGTGAAGCAACACTCCATTCACTTCGCACAGTGAATTGAAGTGTTGGAACAGACTGCTTCTCTTTCAGAGAAACGCATGTGAGTTTCTGGTGAATGCTTGTAAGTAGCTTAAGGCACTTTCAAAGGAAAGAGATTTTCTCTGAAAGGACAGCATTTAGAAAGTGAAGCAACACTCCATTCACTTCGCACAGTGAATTGAAGTGTTGGAACAGACTGCTTCTCTTTCAGAGAAACGCATGTGAGTTTCTGGTGAATGCTTGTAAGTAGCTTAAGGCACTTTCAAAGGAAAGTGATTTTCTCTGAAAGGACAGCATTTAGAAACTGAAGCAACACTCCATTCACTTCGCGCAGTGAATTGAAGTGTTGGAACAGACTGATTCTCTTTCAGAGAAATGCATGTGAGTTTCTGGTGAATTATTGCAAGTCGCTTAATGCACTTTCAAAGGAAAGTGATTTTCTCTGAAAGGACAGCATTTAGAAACTGAAGCAACACTCCATTCACTTCGCACAGTGAATTGAAGTGTTGGAACACACTGCTTCTCTTTCAGAGAAACGCATGTGAGTTTCTGTCTAATGCTTGTAAGTAGCTTAAGGCACTTTCAAAGGAAAGTGATTTTCTCTGAAAGGACAGCATTTAGAAAGTGAAGCAACACTCCATTCACTTCGCACAGTGAATTGAAGTGTTGGAACAGACTGCTTCTCTTTCAGAGAAACGCATGTGAGTTTATTCCTAATGCCTGCAAGTAGCTTAAGGTACTTTCAAAGGAAAGTGAATTTCTCTGAAAGGACAGCATTTAGAAAGTGAAGCAACACTCCATTCACTTCGCACAGTGAATTGAAGTGTTGGACCAGACTGCTTCTCTTTCAGAGAAACACAAGTGGGTTTCTGGTGAATGCTTGTAAGTAGCTTAAGGCACTTTCAAAGGAAAGTGATTTTCTCTGAAAGGACAGCATTTAGAAAGTGGAGCAACACTCCATTCCCTTCGTGCTGTGAATTGAAGTGTTGGAGCAGAGTGCTTCTCTTTCATATAAACGCATTAATGTTTCTTGTGAATGCTTGCAAGTTGCTTAAGGCACTTTCAAAGGAAAGTGATTTTCTCTGAAAGGACAGCATTTAGAAACTGAAGCAACACTCCGTTCACTTCGCACAGTGAATTGAAGTGTTGGAACAGACTGCTTCTCTTTAAGAGAAACGCATGTGAGTTTTTTGTGAATGCTTGAAAGTCGTTTAAGGCACTTTCAAAGGAAAGTGATTTTCTCTGAAAGGACAGCATTTAGAAAGTGAAGCAACACTCCATTCACTTCGCACAGTGAATTGAAGTGTTGGAAGAGACTGCTTTTCTTTCAGAGAAACGCATGTGAGTTTCTGGTGAATGCTTGTAAGTAGCTTAAGGCACTTTCAAAGGAAAGTGATTTTCTCTGAAAGGACAGCATTTAGAACGTGAGGCAACACTCTATTCACTTCACACAGTGAATTGAAGTGTTGGAACAGACTGCTTCTCTTTCAGAGAAACGCATGTGAGTTTCTTCCTAATGCTTGCAAGTAGCTTAAGGCACTATCAAAGGAAAGTGATTTTCTCTGAAAGGACAGCATTTAGAAAGTGAAGCAACACTCCATTCACTTCGCAGAGTGAATTGAAGTGTTGGAACAGACTGCTTCTCTTTCAGAGAAACGCATGTGAGTTTTTTATGAATGCTTGAAAGTAGTTTAAGGCACTTTCAAAGGAAAGTGATTTTCTCTGAAAGGACAGCATTTAGAAAGTGAGGCAACACTCCATTCACTTCGCACAGTGAATTGAAGTGTTGGAACAGACTGCTTCTCTTTCAGAGAAACGCATGTGAGTTCTTCCTAATCCTTGCAAGTAGCTTAAGACACTTTCAAAGGAAAGTGATTTTCTCTGAAAGGACAGCATTTAGAAAGTGAAGCAAACCTCCATTCACTTCGCACAGTGAATTGAAGTGTTGGAACCGACTGCTTCTCTTTCAGAGAAACGCATGTGAGTTTCTGGTGAATGCTTATAAGTAGCTTAAGGCACTTTCAAAGGACAGTGATTTTCTCTGAAAGGACAGCATTTAGAAAGTGAAGCAACACTCCAATCCCTTCGTGCAGTGAATTGAAGTGTTGGAACAGAGTGCTTCTCTTTCATATAAACACATTAGTGTTTCTTGTGAATGCTTGCAAGTTGCTTAAGGCACTTTCAAAGGAAAGTGATTTTCTCTGAAAGGACAGCATTTAGAAAGTGAAGCAACACTCCATTCACTTCGCACAGTGAATTGAAGTGTTGGAACAGTCTGCTTCCCTTTCAGAGAAACGCATGTGAGTTTCTTCCTAATGCTTGCAAGTAGCTTAAGGCACATTCAAAGGAAAGTGATTTTCTCTGAAAGAACAGCATTTAGAAAGTGAAGCAACACTCCATTCACTTCGCACAGTGAATTGAAGTGTTGGAAAAGACTGCTTCTCTTTCAGAGAAACGCATGTGAGTTTCCGGTGAATGCTTGTAAGTAGCTTAAGGCACTTTCAAAGGAAAGTGATTTTCTCTGAAAGGACAGCATTTAGAAAGTGAAGCAACACTCCATTCACTTCGCACAGTGAATTGAAGTGTTGGAACAGACTGCTTCTCTTTCAGAGAAACGCATGTGAGTTTCTTCCTAATGCTTGCAAGTAGCTTAAGGCACTATCAAAGGAAAGTGATTTTCTCTGAAAGGACAGCATTTAGAAAGTGAAGCAACACTAAATTCACTTCGCACAGTGAATTGAAGTGTTGGAACAGACTGCTTCTCTTTCAGAGAAAAGCATGTGAGTTTTTTATGAATGCTTGAAAGTAGTTAAAGGCACTTTCAAAGGAAAGTGATTTTCTCTGAAAGGACAGCATTTAGAAAGTGAGGCAACACTCCATTCACTTCACACAGTGACTTGAAGTGTTGGAACAGACTGCTTCTCTTTCAGAGAAACGCATGTGAGTTTCTTCCTAATGCTTGCAAGTAGCTTAAGGCACTTTCAAAGGAAAGTGATTTTCTCTGAAAGTACAGCATTTAGAAAGTGAAGCAACACTCCATTCACTTCGCACAGTGAATTGAAGTGTTGGAACAGTCTGATCCTCTTTCAGAGACTCGCATGTGAGTTTCTTCCTAATGCTTGCAAGTAGCTTAAGGCACTTTCAAAGGAAAGTGATTTTCTCTGAAAGGACAGCATTTAGAAAGTGAAGCAACACTCCATTCACTTCGCACAGTGAATTGAAGTGTTGGAACAGACTGCTTCTCTTTCAGAGAAACGCATGTGAGTTTCCGGTGAATGCTTGTAAGTAGCTTAAGGCACTTTCAAAGGAAAGTGATTTTCTCTGAAAGGACAGCATTTAGAAAGTGAAGCAACACTCCATTCACTTCGCACAGTGAATTGAAGTGTTGGAACAGACTGCTTCTCTTTCAGAGAAACGCATGTGAGTTTCTTGTGAATGCTTGTAAGTAGCTTTAGGCACTTTCAAAGGAAAGTGATTTTCTCTGAAAGGACAGCATTTAGAAAGTGAAGCAACACTCCATTCACTTCGCAGAGTGAATTGAAGTATTGGAACAGACTGCTTCTCTTTCAGAGAAACGGATGTGAGTTTCTGGTGAATGCTTGTAAGTAGCTTAAGGCACTTTTAAAGGAAAGTGATTTTCTCTGAAAGGACAGCATTTAGAAAGTGAAGCAACACTCCATTCACTTCGCACAGTGAATTGAAGTGTTGGAACAGACTGCTTCTCTTTCAGAGAAACGCATGTGAGTTTCTGGTGAATGCTTGTAAGTAGCTTAAGGCACTTTCAAAGGAAAGTGATTTTCTCTCAAAGGACAGCATTTAGAAAGTGAAGCAACACTCCATTCACTTCGCACAGTGAATTGAACTGTTGGAACAGACTGCTTCTCTTTCAGAGAAACGTATGTGAGTTTCTTGTGAATACTTGCAAGTTGCTTAAGGCACTTTCAAAGGAAAGTGATTTTCTCTGAAAGGACAGCATTTAGAAAGTGAAGCAACACTCCATTCACTTCGCACAGTGAATTGAAGTGTTGGAACAGACTGCTTCTCTTTCAGAGAAACACATGTGAGTTTCTTCCTAATGCTTGCAAGTAGCTTAAGGCAGTTTCAAAGGAAAGTGATTTTCCTGAAAGGACAGCATTTAGAAAGTGAAGCAATACTCCATTCACTTCGCACAGTGAATTGAAGTGTTGGAACCGACTGCTTCTCTTTCAGAGAAACGCATGTGAGTTTCTGGTGAATGCTTGTTAGTAGCTTAAGGCACTTTCAAAGGAAAGTGATTTTCTCTGAAAGGACATAATTTAGAAAGTGAAGCAACACTCCATTCACTTTGCACAGTGAATTGAAGTGTTGGAACAGAATGCTTCTCTTTCAGAGAAACGGATGTGAGTTTTTTATGAATGCTTGAAAGTAGTTTAAGGCACTTTCAAAGGAAAGTGATTTTCTCTGAAAGGACAGCATTTAGAAAGTGAAGCAACACTCCATTCACTTCGCACAGTGAATTGAAGTGTTGGAACAGTCTGCTTCTCTTTCAGAGAAACGCATGTGAGTTTCTTCCTAATGCTTGCAAGTAGCTTAAGGCACTTTCAAAGGAAAGTTATTTTCTCTGAAAGGACAGCATTTAGAAAGTGAAGCAACACTCCATTCACTTCGCACAGTGAATTGAAGTGTTGGAACAGTCTGCTTCTCTTTCAGAGAAACGCATGTGAGTTTCTTCCTAATGCTTGCAAGTAGCTTAAGGTACTTTCAAAGGAAAGTGATTTTCTCTGAAAGGACAGCATTTAGAAAGTGAAGCAACACTCCATTCACTTCGCACAGTGAATTGAAGTGTTGGAACAGACTGCTTTTCTTTCAGAGAAACGCATGTGAGTTTCTTCCTAATGCTTGCAAGTAGCTTAAGGCACTATCAAAGGAAAGTGATTTTCTCTGAAAGGACAGCATTTAGAATGTGAAGCAACACTCCATTCACTTCGCACAGTGAATTGAAGTGTTGGAACAGACTGCTTCTCTTTCAGAGAAACGCATGTGAGTTTTTTATGATTGCTTGCAAGTAGCTTAAGGCACTTTCAAAGGACAGTGATTTTCTCTGAAAGGACAGAATTTAGAAAGTGAAGCAACACTCCATTCCCTTCGTGCAGTGAATTGAAGTGTTGGAACAGAGTGCTTCTCTTTCATATAAACTCATTAGTGTTTCTTGTGAATGCTTGCAAGTTGCTTAAGGCACTTTCAAAGGAAAGTGATTTTCTCTGAAAGGACATAATTTAGAAAGTGAAGCAACACTCCATTCACTTCGCACAGTGAATTGAAGTGTTGGAACAGACTGCTTCTCTTTCAGAGAAATGCATGTGAGTTTCTGTTGAATGCTTGTAAGTAGCTTAAGGCACTTTCAAAGGAAAGTGATTTTCTCTGAAAGGACAGCATTTAGAAAGTGAAGCAACACTCCATTCACTTCGCACAGTGAATTGAAGTGTTGGAACAGACTGCTTCTCTTTCAGAGAAACGCATGTGAGTTTCTGGTGAATGCTTGTAAATAGCTTAAGGCACTTTCAAAGGAAAGTGATTTTCTTTGAAAGTACAGCATTTAGAAAGTGAGGCAACACTCCATTCACTTCACACAGTGAATTGAAGTGTTGGAACAGACTGCTTCTCTTTTAGAGAAACGCATGTGAGTTTCTTCCTAATGCTTGCAAGTAGCTTAAGGCACTTTCAAAGGAAAGTGATTTTCTCTGAAAGGACAGCATTTAGAAAGTGAAGCAACACTCCATTCACTTCGCACAGTGAATTGAAGTGTTGGAACAGTCTGCTTCTCTTTCAGAGAAACGCATGTGAGTTTCTTCCTAATGCTTGCAAGTAGCTTAAGGCACTTTCAAAGGAAAGTGATTTTCTCTGAAAGGACAGCATTTAGAAAGTGAAGCAACACTCCATTCACTTCGCACAGTGAATTGAAGTGTTGGAACAGACTGCTTCTCTTTCAGAGAAACGCATGTGAGTTTCCGGTGAATGCTTGTAAGTAGCTTAAGGCACTTTCTAAAGAAAGTGATTTTCTCTGAAAGGACAGCATTTAGAAAGTGAAGCAACACTCCATTCACTTCGCACAAAGAATTGAAGTGTTGGAACAGACTGCTTCTCTTTCAGAGAAACGCATGTGAGTTTCTTCCTAATGCTTGCAAGTAGCTTAAGGCACTATCAAAGGAAAGTGATTTTCTCTGAAAGGACAGCATTTAGAAAGTGAAGCAACACTGAATTCACTTCGCACAGTGATTGAAGTGTTGGAACAGACTTCTTCTCTTTCAGAGAAACGCATGTGAGTTTTTTATGAATGCTTGAAAGTAGTTAAAGGCACTTTCAAAGGAAAGTGATTTTCTCTGAAAGGACAGCATTTAGAAAGTGAGGCAACACTCCATTCACTTCACACAGTGACTTGAGGTGTTGGAACAGACTGCTTCTCGTTCAGAGAAATGCATGTGAGTTTCTTCCTAATGCTTGCAAGTAGCTTAAGGCACTTTCAAAGGAAAGTGATTTTCTCTGAAAGGACAGCATTTAGAAAGTGAAGCAACACTCCATTCACTTCGCACAGTGAATTGAAGTGTTGGAACAGTCTGCTCCTCTTTCAGAGAAACGCATGTGAGTTTCTTCCTAATGCTTGCAAGTAGCTTAAGGCACTTTCAAAGGAAAGTGATTTTCTCTGAAAGTACAGCATTTAGAAAGTGAAGCAACACTCCATTCACTCCGCACAGTGAATTGAAGTGTTGGAACAGACTGCTTCTCTTTCAGAGAAACGCATGTGAGTTTCCGGTGAATGCTTGTAAGTAGCTTAAGGCACTTTCGAAGGAAAGTGATTTTCTCTGAAAGGACAGCATTTAGAAAGTGAAGCAACACTCCATTCACTTCGCACAGTGAATTGAAGTGTTGGAACAGACTGCTTCTCTTTCAGGGAAATGCATGTGAGTTTAAGTTGAATGCTTGTAAGTAGCTTAAGGCACTTTCAAAGAAAAGTGATTTTCTCTGAAAGAACAGCATTTAGAAAGTGAAGCAACACTCCATTCACTTCGCACAGTGAATTGAAGTATTGGAACAGACTGCTTCTCTTTCAGAGAAACGGATGTGAGTTTCTGGTGAATGCTTGTAAGTAGCTTAAGGCACTTTCAAAGGAAAGTGATTTTCTCTGAAAGGACAGTATTTAGAAAGTGAAGCAACACTCCATTCACTTCGCACAGTGAATTGAAGTGTTGGAACAGACTGCTTCTCTTTCAGAGAAACGCATGTGAGTTTCTTGTGAATGCTTGTAAGTAGCTTTAGGCACTTTCAAAGGAAAGTGATTTTCTCTGAAAGGACAGCATTTAGAAAGTGAAGCAACACTCCATTCACTTCGCAGAGTGAATTGAAGTATTGGAACAGACTGCTTCTCTTTCAGAGAAACGGATGTGAGTTTCTGGTGAATGCTTGTAAGTAGCTTAAGGCACTTTCAAAGGAAAGTGATTTTCTCTGAAAGGACAGCATTTAGAAAGTGAAGCAACACTCCATTCACTTCGCACAGTGAATTGAAGTGTTGGAACAGACTGCTTCTCTTTCAGAGAAACGCATGTGAGTTTCTGGTGAATGCTTGTAAGTAGCTTAAGGCACTTTCAAAGGAAAGTGATTTTCTCTCAAAGGACAGCATTTAGAAAGTGAAGCAACACTCCATTCACTTCGCACAGTGAATTGAAGTGTTGGAACAGACTGCTTCTCTTTCAGAGAAACGTATGTGAGTTTCTTGTGAATACTTGCAAGTTGCTTAAGGCACTTTCAAAGGAAAGTGATTTTCTCTGAAAGGACAGCATTTAGAAAGTGAAGCAACACTCCATTCACTTCGCACAGTGAATTGAAGTGTTGGAACAGACTGCTTCTCTTTCAGAGAAACACATGTGAGTTTCTTCCTAATGCTTGCAAGTAGCTTAAGGCAGTTTCAAAGGAAAGTGATTTTCCTGAAAGGACAGCATTTAGAAAGTGAAGCAATACTCCATTCACTTCGCACAGTGAATTGAAGTGTTGGAACCGACTGCTTCTCTTTCAGAGAAACGCATGTGAGTTTCTGGTGAATGCTTGTTAGTAGCTTAAGGCACTTTCAAAGGAAAGTGATTTTCTCTGAAAGGACATAATTTAGAAAGTGAAGCAACACTCCATTCACTTTGCACAGTGAATTGAAGTGTTGGAACAGAATGCTTCTCTTTCAGAGAAACGGATGTGAGTTTTTTATGAATGCTTGAAAGTAGTTTAAGGCACTTTCAAAGGAAAGTGATTTTCTCTGAAAGGACAGCATTTAGAAAGTGAAGCAACACTCCATTCACTTCGCACAGTGAATTGAAGTGTTGGAACAGTCTGCTTCTCTTTCAGAGAAACGCATGTGAGTTTCTTCCTAATGCTTGCAAGTAGCTTAAGGCACTTTCAAAGGAAAGTTATTTTCTCTGAAAGGACAGCATTTAGAAAGTGAAGCAACACTCCATTCACTTCGCACAGTGAATTGAAGTGTTGGAACAGTCTGCTTCTCTTTCAGAGAAACGCATGTGAGTTTCTTCCTAATGCTTGCAAGTAGCTTAAGGTACTTTCAAAGGAAAGTGATTTTCTCTGAAAGGACAGCATTTAGAAAGTGAAGCAACACTCCATTCACTTCGCACAGTGAATTGAAGTGTTGGAACAGACTGCTTTTCTTTCAGAGAAACGCATGTGAGTTTCTTCCTAATGCTTGCAAGTAGCTTAAGGCACTATCAAAGGAAAGTGATTTTCTCTGAAAGGACAGCATTTAGAATGTGAAGCAACACTCCATTCACTTCGCACAGTGAATTGAAGTGTTGGAACAGACTGCTTCTCTTTCAGAGAAACGCATGTGAGTTTTTTATGATTGCTTGCAAGTAGCTTAAGGCACTTTCAAAGGACAGTGATTTTCTCTGAAAGGACAGCATTTAGAAAGTGAAGCAACACTCCATTCCCTTCGTGCAGTGAATTGAAGTGTTGGAACAGAGTGCTTCTCTTTCATATAAACTCATTAGTGTTTCTTGTGAATGCTTGCAAGTTGCTTAAGGCACTTTCAAAGGAAAGTGATTTTC
The DNA here is from genome assembly GCF_982192425.1 of Myodes glareolus. Lineage (NCBI taxonomy): Eukaryota > Metazoa > Chordata > Mammalia > Rodentia > Cricetidae > Myodes > Myodes glareolus. The sequence continues at coordinate 652,066 of NC_142046.1, forward strand.
TCTGAAAGGACATAATTTAGAAAGTGAAGCAACACTCCATTCACTTCGCACAGTGAATTGAAGTGTTGGAACAGACTGCTTCTCTTTCAGAGAAATGCATGTGAGTTTCTGTTGAATGCTTGTAAGTAGCTTAAGGCACTTTCAAAGGAAAGTGATTTTCTCTGAAAGGACAGCATTTAGAAAGTGAAGCAACACTCCATTCACTTCGCACAGTGAATTGAAGTGTTGGAACAGACTGCTTCTCTTTCAGAGAAACGCATGTGAGTTTCTGGTGAATGCTTGTAAATAGCTTAAGGCACTTTCAAAGGAAAGTGATTTTCTTTGAAAGTACAGCATTTAGAAAGTGAGGCAACACTCCATTCACTTCACACAGTGAATTGAAGTGTTGGAACAGACTGCTTCTCTTTTAGAGAAACGCATGTGAGTTTCTTCCTAATGCTTGCAAGTAGCTTAAGGCACTTTCAAAGGAAAGTGATTTTCTCTGAAAGGACAGCATTTAGAAAGTGAAGCAACACTCCATTCACTTCGCACAGTGAATTGAAGTGTTGGAACAGTCTGCTTCTCTTTCAGAGAAACGCATGTGAGTTTCTTCCTAATGCTTGCAAGTAGCTTAAGGCACTTTCAAAGGAAAGTGATTTTCTCTGAAAGGACAGCATTTAGAAAGTGAAGCAACACTCCATTCACTTCGCACAGTGAATTGAAGTGTTGGAACAGACTGCTTCTCTTTCAGAGAAACGCATGTGAGTTTCCGGTGAATGCTTGTAAGTAGCTTAAGGCACTTTCTAAAGAAAGTGATTTTCTCTGAAAGGACAGCATTTAGAAAGTGAAGCAACACTCCATTCACTTCGCACAAAGAATTGAAGTGTTGGAACAGACTGCTTCTCTTTCAGAGAAACGCATGTGAGTTTCTTCCTAATGCTTGCAAGTAGCTTAAGGCACTATCAAAGGAAAGTGATTTTCTCTGAAAGGACAGCATTTAGAAAGTGAAGCAACACTGAATTCACTTCGCACAGTGATTGAAGTGTTGGAACAGACTGCTTCTCTTTCAGAGAAACGCATGTGAGTTTTTTATGAATGCTTGAAAGTAGTTAAAGGCACTTTCAAAGGAAAGTGATTTTCTCTGAAAGGACAGCATTTAGAAAGTGAGGCAACACTCCATTCACTTCACACAGTGACTTGAGGTGTTGGAACAGACTGCTTCTCGTTCAGAGAAATGCATGTGAGTTTCTTCCTAATGCTTGCAAGTAGCTTAAGGCACTTTCAAAGGAAAGTGATTTTCTCTGAAAGGACAGCATTTAGAAAGTGAAGCAACACTCCATTCACTTCGCACAGTGAATTGAAGTGTTGGAACAGTCTGCTCCTCTTTCAGAGAAACGCATGTGAGTTTCTTCCTAATGCTTGCAAGTAGCTTAAGGCACTTTCAAAGGAAAGTGATTTTCTCTGAAAGGACAGCATTTAGAAAGTGAAGCAACACTCCATTCACTCCGCACAGTGAATTGAAGTGTTGGAACAGACTGCTTCTCTTTCAGAGAAACGCATGTGAGTTTCCGGTGAATGCTTGTAAGTAGCTTAAGGCACTTTCGAAGGAAAGTGATTTTCTCTGAAAGGACAGCATTTAGAAAGTGAAGCAACACCCCATTCACTTCGCACAGTGAATTGAAGTGTTGGAACAGACTGCTTCTCTTTCAGGGAAATGCATGTGAGTTTAAGTTGAATGCTTGTAAGTAGCTTAAGGCACTTTCAAAGAAAAGTGATTTTCTCTGAAAGAACAGCATTTAGAAAGTGAAGCAACACTCCATTCACTTCGCACAGTGAATTGAAGTATTGGAACAGACTGCTTCTCTTTCAGAGAAACGGATGTGAGTTTCTGGTGAATGCTTGTAAGTAGCTTAAGGCACTTTCAAAGGAAAGTGATTTTCTCTGAAAGGACAGTATTTAGAAAGTGAAGCAACACTCCATTCACTTCGCACAGTGAATTGAAGTGTTGGAACAGACTGCTTTTCTTTCAGAGAAACGCATGTGAGTTTCTTCCTAATGCTTGCAAGTAGCTTAAGGCACTATAAAAGGAAAGTGATTTTCTCTGAAAGGACAACATTTAGAAAGTGAAGCAACACTCCATTCACTTCGCACAGTGAATTGAAGTGTTGGAACCGACTGCTTCTCTTTCAGAGCAACGCATGTGAGTTTCTGGTGAATGCTTATAAGTAGCTTAAATCACTTTCAAAGGAGAGTGATTTTCTCTGAAAGAACAGCATTTAGAAAGTGAAGCAACACTCCATTCCCTTCGTGCAGTGAACTGAAGTGTTGGAACAGAGTGCTTCTCTTTCATATAAACGCATTAGTGTTTCTTGTGAATGCTTGCAAGTTGCTTAAGGCACTTTCAAAGGAAAGTGATTTTCTCTGAAAGGACATAATTTAGAAAGTGAAGCAACACTCCATTCACTTCGCACAGTGAATTGAAGTGTTGGAACAGACTGCTTCTCTTTCAGAGAAACGCATGTGAGTTTCTGTTGAATGCTTGTAAGTAGCTTAAGGCACTTTCAAAGGAAAGTGATTTTCTCTGAAAGGACAGCATTTAGAAAGTGAAGCAACACTCCATTCACTTCGCACATTGAATTGAAGTGTTGGAACAGACTGCTTCTCTTTCAGAGAAACGCATGTGAGTTTCTGGTGAATGCTTGTAAGTAGCTTAAGGCACTTTCAAAGGAAAGTGATTTTCTCTGAAAGGACAGCATTTAGAAAGTGAGGCAACACTCCATTCACTTCACACAGTGAATTGAAGTGAGGGAACAGACTGCTTCTCTTTCAGAGAAACGCATGTGAGTTTCTTCCTAATGCTTGCAAGTAGCTTAAGGCACTTTCAAAGGAAAGTGATTTTCTCTGAAAGGACAGCATTTAGAAAGTGAAGTAACACTCCATTCACTTCGCACAGTGAATTGAAGTGTTGGAACAGTCTCCTTTTCTTTCAGAGAAACGCATGTGAGTTTCTTCCTAATGTTGCAAGTAGCTTAAGGCACTTTCAAAGGAAAGTGATTTTCTCTGAAAAGACAGCATTTAGAAAGTGAAGCAACACTCCATTCACTTCGCACAGTGAATTGAAGTGTTGGAACAGACTGCTTCTCTTTCAGAGAAACGCATGTGAGTTTCCGGTGAATGCTTGTAAGTAGCTTAAGGCACTTTCAAAGGAAAGTGATTTTCTCTGAAAGGACAGCATTTAGAAAGTGAAGCAACACTCCATTCACTTCGCACAGTGAATTGAAGTGTTGGAACAGACTGCTTCTCTTTCAGAGAAATGCATGTGAGTTTAAGTTGAATGCTTGTAAGTAGCTTAAGGCACTTTCAAAGGAAAGTGATTTTCTCTGAAAGGACAGCATTTAGAAAGTGAAGCAACACTCCATTCACTTCGCACAGTGAATTGAAGTGTTGGAACAGACTGCTTCTCTTTCAGAGAAACGCATGTGAGTTTCTGGTGAATGCTTGTAAGTAGCTTAAGGCACTTTCAAAGGACAGTGATTTTCTCTGAAAGGACAGCATTTAGAAGGTGAAGCAACACTCCATTCCCTTCGTGCAGTGAATTGAACAGTTGGAACAGAGTGCTTCTCTTTCATATAAACACATTAGTGTTTCTTGTGAATGCTTGCAAGTTGCTTAAGGCACTTTCAAAGGAAAGTGATTTTCTCTGAAAGGACATAATTAAGAAAGTGAAGCAACACTCCATTCACTTCGCACAGTGAATTGAAGTGTTGGAACAGACTGCTTCTCTTTCAGAGAAATGCATGTTAGTTTCTGTTGAATGCTTGTAAGTAGCTTAAGGCACTTTCAAAGGAAAGTGATTTTCTCTGAAAGGACAGCATTTAGAAAGTGATGCAACACTCCATTCACTTCGCACAGTGAATTGAAGTGTTGGAACAGTCTGCTTCTCTTTCAGAGAAACGCATGTGAGTTTCTTCCTAATGCTTGTAAGTAGCTTAAGGCACTTTCAAAGGAAAGTGATTTTCTCTGAAAGGACAGCATTTAGAAAGTGAAGCAACACTCCATTCACTTCGCACAGTGAATTGAAGTGTTGGAACAGACTGCTTCTCTTTCAGAGAAACGCATGTGAGTTTCTGGTGAATGCTTGTAAGTAGCTTAAGGCACTTTCAAAGGAAAGTGATTTTCTCTGAAAGGACAGCATTTAGAAAGTGAAGCAACACTCCATTTACTTCGCACAGTGAATTGAAGTGTTGGAACAGACTGCTTCTCTTTCAGAGAAACGCATGTGAGTTTCTGGTGAATGCTTGTAAGTAGCTTAAGGCACTTTCAAAGGAAAGTGATTTTCTCTGAAAGGACAGCATTTAGAATGTGAAGCAACACTCCATTCACTTCGCACAGTGAATTGAAGTGTTGGAACAGACTGCTTCTCTTTCAGAGAAACGCATGTGAGTTTCTGGTGAATGCTTGTAAGTAGCTTAAGGCACTTTCAAAGGAAAGTGATTTTCTCTGAAAGGACAGCATTTAGAAACTGAAGCAACACTCCATTCACTTCGCACAGTGAATTGAAGTGTTGGAACAGACTGCTTCTCTTTAGAGAAACGCATGTGAGTTTTTTGTGAATGCTTGAAAGTAGTTTAAGGCACATTCAAAGGAAAGTGATTTTCTCTGAAAGGACAGAATTTAGAAAGTGATGCAACACTCCATTCACTTCGCACAGTGAATTGAAGTGTTGGAACAGACTGCTTCTCTTTCAGAGAAACGCATGTGAGTTTCTTCCTAATGCTTGTAAGTAGCTTAAGGCACTTTCAAAGGAAAGTGATTTTCTCTGAAAGGACAGCATTTAGAAAGTGAAGCAACACTCAATTCCCTTCGTGCAGTGAATTGAAGTATTGGAACAGAGTGCTTCTCTTTCATAGAAACGCATTAGTGTTTCTTGTGAATGCTTGCAAATTGCTTAAGGCACTTTCAAAGGAAAGTGATTTTCTCTGAAAGGACAGCATTTAGAAACTGAAGCACAACTCCATTCACTTCGCACAGTGAATTGAAGTGTTGGAACACACTGCTTCTCTTTAAGAGAAACGCATGTGAGTTTTTTGTGAATGCTTGAAAGTAGTTTAAGGCACTTTCAAAGGAAAGTGATTTTCCCTGAAAGGACAGCATTTAGAAAGTGAAGCAACACTCCATTCACTTCGCACAGTGAATTGAAGTGTTGGAACAGACTGCTTCTCTTTCAGAGAAACGCATGTGAGTTCCTGGTGAATGCTTGTAAGTAGCTTAAGGCACTTTCAAAGGAAAGTGATTTTCTCTGAAAGGACAGCATTTAGAACGTGAGGCAACACTCTATTCACTTCACACAGTGAATTGAAGTGTTGGAACAGACTGCTTCTCTTTCAGAGAAATGCATGTGAGTTTCTTCCTAATGCTTGCAAGTAGCTTAAGGCACTATCAAAGGAAAGTGATTTTCTCTGAAAGGACAGCATTTAGAAAGTGAAGCAACACTCCATTCACTTCGCACAGTGAATTGAAGTGTTGGAACAGACTGCTTCTCTTTCAGAGAAACACATGTGAGTTTCTTCCTAATGCTTGCAAGTAGCTTAAGACACTTTTAAAGGAAAGTGATTTTCTCTGAAAGGACAGCATTTAGAAAGTGAAGCAACAATCCATGCACTTCGCACAGTGAATTGAAGTGTTGGAACCGACTGCTTCTCTTTCACAGAAACGCATGTGAGTTTCTGGTGAATGCTTGTAAGTAGCTTAAGGCACTTTCAAAGGACAGTGATTTTCTCTGAAAGGACAGCATTTAGAAAGTGAAGCAACACTCGATTCCCTTCGTGCAGTGAATTGAAGTGTTGGAACAGAGGGCTTCTCTTTCATATAAACGCATTAGTGTTTCTTGTGAATGCTTGCAAGTTGCTTAAGGCACTTTCAAAGGAAAGTGATTTTCTCTGAAAGGACATAATTAAGAAAGTGAAGCAACACTCCATTCACTTCGCACAGTGAATTGAAGTGTTGGAACAGACTGCTTCTCTTTCAGAGAAACGCATGTGAGTTTCTGGTGAATGCTTGTAAGTATCTTAAGGCACTTTCAAAGGAAAGTGATTTTCTCTGAAAGGACAGCATTTAGAAAGTGAAGCAACACTCCATTCACTTCGCACAGTGAATTGAAGTGTTGGAACAGACTGCTTCTCTTTCAGAGAAACGCATGTGAGTTTCTGGTGAATGCTTGTAAGCAGCTTAAGGCACTTTCAAAGGAAAGTGATTTTCTCTGAAAGGACAGCATTTAGAAAGTGAAGCAACACTCCATTCACTTCGCACAGTGAATTGAAGTGTTGGAACAGACTGCTTCTCTTTCAGAGAAACGCATGTGAGTTTCTGGTGAATGCTTGTAAGTAGCTTAAGGCACATTCAAAGGAAAGTGATTTTCTCTGAAAGGACAGCATTTAGAAACTGAAGCAACACTCCATTCACTTCGCACAGTGAATTGAAGTGTTGGAACAGCCTGCTTCTCTTTAAGAGAAACGCATGTGAGTTTTTTGTGAATGCTTGAAAGTAGTTTAAGGCACTTTCAAAGGAAAGTGTATTTCTCTGAAAGGACAGAATTTAGAAAGTGATGCAACACTCCATTCACTTCGCACAGTGAATTGAAGTGTTGGAACAGACTGCTTCTCTTTCAGAGAAACGCATGTGAGTTTCTTCCTAATGCTTGTAAGTAGCTTAAGGCACTTTCAAAGGAAAGTGATTTTCTCTGAAAGGACAGCATTTAGAAAGTGAAGCAACACTCAATTCCCTTCGTGCAGTGAATTGAAGTATTGGAACAGAGTGCTTCTCTTTCATAGAAACGCATTAGTGTTTCTTGTGAATGCTTGAAAAATGCTTAAGGCACTTTCAAAGGAAAGTGATTTTCTCTGAAAGGACAGCATTTAGAAACTGAAGCACAACTCCATTCACTTCGCACAGTGAATTGAAGTGTTGGAACACACTGCTTCTCTTTAAAAGAAACGCATGTGAGTTTTTTGTGAATGCTTGAAAGTAGTTTAAGGCACTTTCAAAGGAAAGTGATTTTCTCTGAAAGGACAGCATTTAGAAAGTGAAGCAACACTCCATTCACTTCGCACAGTGAATTGAAGTGTTGGAACAGACTGCTTCTCTTTCAGAGAAACGCATGTGAGTTTCTGGTGAATGCTTGTAAGTAGCTTAAGGCACTTTCAAAGGAAAGTGATTTTCTCTGAAAGGACAGCATTTAGAACGTGAGGCAACACTCTATTCACTTCACACAGTGAATTGAAGTGTTGGAACAGACTGCTTCTCTTTCAGAGAAATGCATGTGAGTTTCTTCCTAATGCTTGCATGTAGCTTAAGGCACTATCAAAGGAAAGTGATTTTCTCTGAAAGGACAGCATTTAGAAAGTGAAGCAACACTCCATTCACTTCGCACAGTGAATTGAAGTGTTGGAACAGACTGCTTCTCTTTCAGAGAAACACATGTGAGTTTCTTCCTAATGCTTGCAAGTAGCTTAAGACACTTTTAAAGGAAAGTGATTTTCTCTGAAAGGACAGCATTTAGAAAGTGAAGCAACAATCCATGCACTTCGCACAGTGAATTGAAGTGTTGGAACCGACTGCTTCTCTTTCAGAGAAACGCATGTGAGTTTCTGGTGAATGCTTGTAAGTAGCTTAAGGCACTTTCAAAGGACAGTGATTTTCTCTGAAAGGACAGCATTTAGAAAGTGAAGCAACACTCGATTCCCTTTGTGCAGTGAATTGAAGTGTTGGAAGAGAGGGCTTCTCTTTCATATAAACGCATTAGTGTTTCTTGTGAATGCTTGCAAGTTGCTTAAGGCACTTTCAAAGGAAAGTGATTTTCTCTGAAAGGACATAATTAAGAAAGTGAAGCAACACTCCATTCACTTCGCACAGTGTATTGAAGTGTTGGAACAGACTGCTTCTCTTTCAGAGAAATGCATGTGAGTTTCTGTTGAATGCTTGTAAGTAGCTTAAGGCACTTTCAAAGGAAAGTGATTTTCTCTAAAAGGACAGCATTTAGAAAGTGAATCAACACTCCATTCACTTCGCACAGTGAATTGAAGTGTTGGAACAGACTGCTTCTCTTTCAGAGAAACGCATGTGAGTTTCTGGTGAATGCTTGTAAGTAGCTTAAGGCACTTTCAAAGGAAAGTGATTTTCTCTGAAAGGACAGCATTTAGAAAGTGAAGCAACACTCCATTCACTTCGCACAGTGAATTGAAGTGTTGGAACAAACTGCTTCTCTTTAAGAGAAACGCATGTGAGTTTTTTGTGAATGCTTGAAAGTAGTTTAAGGCACTTTCAAAGGAAAGTGATTTTCTCTGAAAGGACAGAATTTAGAAAGTGATGCAACACTCCATTCACTTCGCACAGTGAATTGAAGTGTTGGAACAGACTGCTTCTCTTTCAGAGAAACGCATGTGAGTTTCTTCCTAATGCTTGTAAGTAGCTTAAGGCACTTTCAAAGGAAAGTGATTTTCTCTGAAAGGACAGCATTTAGAAAGTGAAGCAACACTCAATTCCCTTCGTGCAGTGAATTGAAGTGTTGGAACAGACTGCTTCTCTTTCATAGAAACGCATTAGTGTTTCTTGTGAATGCTTGCAAATTGCTTAAGGCACTTTCAAAGGAAAGTGATTTTCTCTGAAAGGACAGCATTTAGAAACTGAAGCACAACTCCATTCACTTCGCACAGTGAATTGAAGTGTTGGAACACTCTGCTTCTCTTTAAGAGAAACGCATGTGAGTTTTTTGTGAATGCTTGAAAATAGTTTAAGGCACTTTCAAAGGAAAGTGATTTTCTCTGAAAGGACAGCATTTAGAAAGTGAAGCAACACTCCATTCACTTCGCACAGTGAATTGAAGTGTTGGAACAGACTGCTTCTCTTTCAGAGAAACGCATGTGAGTTTCTGGTGAATGCTTGTAAGTAGCTTAAGGCACTTTCAAAGGAAAGTGATTTTCTCTGAAAGGACAGCATTTAGAACGTGAGGCAACACTCTATTCACTTCACACAGTGAATTGAAGTGTTGGAACAGACTGCTTCTCTTTCAGAGAAATGCATGTGAGTTTCTTCCTAATGCTTGCAAGTAGCTTAAGGCACTATCAAAGGAAAGTGATTTTCTCTGAAAGGACAGCATTTAGAAAGTGAAGCAACACTCCATTCACTTCGCACAGTGAATTGAAGTGTTGGAACAGACTGCTTCTCTTTCAGAGAAACACATGTGAGTTTCTTCCTAATGCTTGCAAGTAGCTTAAGGCACTTTCAAAGGAAAGTGATTTTCTCTGAAAGGACAGCATTTAGAAAGTGAAGCAACAATCCATGCACTTCGCACAGTGAATTGAAGTGTTGGAACCGACTGCTTCTCTTTCAGAGAAACGCATGTGAGTTTCTGGTGAATGCTTGCAAGTAGCTTAAGGCACTTTCAAAGGACAGTGATTTTCTCTGAAAGGACAGCATTTAGAAAGTGAAGCAACACTTCATTCCCTTCGTGCAGTGAATTGAAGTGTTGGAACAGAGTGCTTCTCTTTCATATAAACACATTAGTGTTTCTTGTGAATGCTTGCAAGTTGCTTAAGGCACTTTCAAAGGAAAGTGATTTTCTCTGAAAGGACATAATTTAGAAAGTGAAGCAACACTCCATTCACTTCGCACAGTGAATTGAAGTATTGGAACAGACTGCTTCTCTTTCAGAGAAATGCATGTGAGTTTCTGTTGAATGCTTGTAAGCAGCTTAAGGTACTTTCAAAGGAAAGTGATTTTCTCTGAAAGGACAGCATTTAGAAAGTTAACCAACACTCCATTCACTTCGCACAGTGAATTGAAGTGTTGGAACAGACTGCTTCTCTTTCAGAGAAACGCATGTGAGTTTCTGGTGAATGCTTGTAAGTAGCTTAAGGCACTTTCAAAGGAAAGTGATTTTCTCTGAAAGGACAGCATTTAGAAAGTGAGGCAACACTCCATTCACTTCACACAGTGAATTGAAGTGTTGGAACAGACTGCTTCTCTTTCAGAGAAACGCATGTGAGTTTCTTCCTAATGCTTGCAAGTAGCTTAAGGCACTTTAAAAGGAAAGTGATTTTCTCTGAAAGGACAGCATTTAGAAAGTGAAGCAACACTCCATTCACTTCGCACAGTGAATTGAAGTGTTGGAAGAGACTGCTTCTCTTTCAGAGAAACGCATGAGTTTCTGGTGAATGCTTGTAAGTAGCTTAAGGCACTTTCAAAGGAAAGTGATTTTCTCTGAAAGGACAGCATTTAGAAAGTGAAGCAACTCTCCATTCACTTCGCACAGTGAAATGAAGTGTTTTAACAGACTGCTTCTCTTTCAGAGAAATTCATGTGAGTTTAAGTTGAATGCTTGTAAGTAGCTTAAGGCACTTTCAAAGGAAAGTGATTTTCTCTGAAAGGACAGCATTTAGAAAGTGAAGCAACACTCCATTCACTTCGCAGAGTGAATTGAAGTGTTGGAACAGACTGCTTCTCTTTCAGAGAAACGCATGTGAGTTTCTGGTGAATGCTTGTAAGTAGCTTAAGGCACTTTCAAAGGAAAGTGATTTTCTCTGAAAGGACAGCATTTAGAAACTGAAGCACAACTCCATTCACTTCGCACAGTGAATTGAAGTGTTGGAACACACTGCTTCTCTTTAAGAGAAACGCATGTGAGTTTTTTGTGAATGCTTGAAAGTAGTTTAAGGCACTTTCAAAGGAAAGTGATTTTCTCTGAAAGGACAGCATTTAGAAAGTGAAGCAACACTCCATTCACTTCGCACAGTGAATTGAAGTGTTGGAACAGACTGCTTCTCTTTCAGAGAAACGCATATGAGTTTCTGGTGAATGCTTGTAAGTAGCTTAAGGCACTTTCAAAGGAAAGTGATTTTCTCTGAAAGGACAGCATTTAGAACGTGAGGCAACACTCTATTCACTTCACACAGTGAATTGAAGTGTTGGAACAGACTGCTTCTCTTTCAGAGAAATGCATGTGAGTTTCTTCCTAATGCTTGCAAGTAGCTTAAGGCACTATCAAAGGAAAGTGATTTTCTCTGAAAGGACAGCCTTTAGAAAGTGAGGCAACACTCCATTCACTTCGCACAGTGAATTGAAGTGTTGGAACAGACTGCTTCTCTTTCAGAGAAACACATGTGAGTTTCTTCCTAATGCTTGCAAGTAGCTTAAGGCACTTTCAAAGGAAAGTGATTTTCTCTGAAAGGACAGCATTTAGAAAGTGAAGCAACACTCCATTCACTTCGCAGAGTGAATTGAAGTGTTGGAACAGACTGCTTCTCTTTCAGAGAAACGCATGTGAGTTTCTGGTGAATGCTTGTAAGTAGCTTAAGGCACTTTCAAAGGAAAGTGATTTTCTCTGAAAGGACAGCATTTAGAAAGTGAAGCAACACCACATTCACTTCGCACAGTGAATTGAAGTGTTGGAACAGACTGCTTCTCTTTCAGAGAAACGCATGTGAGTTTCTGGGGAATGCTTGTAAGTAGCTTAAGGCACTTTCAAAGGAAAGTGATTTTCTCTGAAAGGACAGCATTTAGAAAGTGAAGCAACACTCCATTCCATTCGTGCAGTGAATTGAAGTGTTGGAACAGACTGCTTCTCTTTCAGAGAAACGCATGTGAGTTTCTGGTGAATGCTTGTAAGTAGTTTAAGGCACTTTCAAAGGAAAGTGATTTTCTCTGAAAGGACAGAATTTAGAAAGTGATGCAACACTCCATTCACTTCGCACAGTGAATTGAAGTGTTGGAACAGACTGCTTCTCTTTCATAGAAACGCATTAGTGTTTCTTGTGAATGCTTGCAAATTGCTTAAGGCACTTTCAAAGGAAAGTGATTTTCTCTGAAAGGACAGCATTTAAAACTGAAACACAACTCCATTCACTTCGCACAGTGAATTGAAGTGTTGGAACACACTGCGTCTCTTTAAGAGAAACGCATGTGAGTTTTTTGTGAATGCTTGAAAGTAGTTTAAGGCACTTTCAAAGGAAAGTGATTTTCTCTGAAAGGACAGCATTTAGAAAGTGAAGCAACACTCCATTCACTTCGCACAGTGAATTGAAGTGTTGGAACAGACTGCTTCTCTTTCAGAGAAACGCATGTGAGTTTCTGGTGAATGCTTGTAAGTAGCTTAAGGCACTTTCAAAGGAAAGTGATTTTCTCTGAAAGGACAGCATTTAGAACGTGAGGCAACACTCTATTCACTTCACACAGTGAATTGAAGTGTTGGAACAGACTGCTTCTCTTTCAGAGAAATGCATGTGAGTTTCTTCCTAATGTTTGCAAGTAGCTTAATGCACTATCAAAGGAAAGTGATTTTCTCTGAAAGGACAGCATTTAGAAAGTGAGGCAATACTCCATTCACTTCGCACAGTGAATTGAAGTGTTGGAACAGACTGCTTCTCTTTCAGAGAAACACATGTGAGTTTCTTCCTAATGCTTGCAAGTAGCTTAAGGCACTTTCAAAGGAAAGTGATTTTCTCTGAAAGGACAGCATTTAGAAAGTGAAGCAACACTCCATTCACTTCGCACAGTGAATTGAAGTGTTGGAACAGACTGCTTCTCTTTCAGAGAAACGCATGTGAGTTTCTGGTGAATGCTTGTAAGTAGCTTAAGGCACTTTCAAAGGAAAGTGATTTTCTCTGAAAGGACAGCATTTAGAACGTGAGGCAACACTCTATTCACTTCACACAGTGAATTGAAGTGTTGGAACAGACTGCTTCTCTTTCAGAGAAATGCATGTGAGTTTCTTCCTAATGCTTGCAAGTAGCTTAAGGCACTATCAAAGGAAAGTGATTTTCTCTGAAAGGACAGCATTTAGAAAGTGAAGCAACACTCCATTCACTTCGCACAGTGTATTGAAGTGTTGGAACAGACTGCTTCTCTTTCAGAGAAACACATGTGAGTTTCTTCCTAATGCTTGCAAGTAGCTTAAGGCACTTTCAAAGGAAAGTGATTTTCTCTGAAAGGACAGCATTTAGAAAGTGAAGCAACAATCCATGCACTTCGCACAGTGAATTGAAGTGTTGGAACCGACTGCTTCTCTTTCAGAGAAACGCATGTGAGTTTCTGGTGAATGCTTGTAAGTAGCTTAAGGCACTTTCAAAGGACAGTGATTTTCTCTGAAAGGACAGCATTTAGAAAGTGAAGCAACACTCGATTCAGTTCGTGCAGTGAATTGAAGTGTTGGAACAGAGTGCTTCTCTTTGATATAAACGCATTAGTGTTTCTTGTGAATGCTTGTAAGTTGCTTAAGGCACTTTCAAAGGAAAGTGATTTTCTCTGAAAGGACATAATTAAGAAAGTGAAGCAACATTCCATTCACTTCGCACAGTGAATTGAAGTGTTGGAACAGACTGCTTCTCTTTCAGAGAAATGCATGTGAGTTTCTGTTGAATGCTTGTAAGTAGCTTAAGGCACTTTCAAAGGAAAGTGATTTTCTCTGAAAGGACAGCATTTAGAAAGTGAAGCAACACTCCATTCACTTCGCACAGTGAATTGAAGTGTTGGAACAGTCTGCTTCTCTTTCAGAGAAACGCATGTGAGTTTCTTCCTAATGCTTGCAAGTAGCTTAAGGCACTTTCAAAGGAAAGTGATTTTCTCTGAAAGGACAGCATTTAGAAAGTGAAGCAACACTCCATTCCATTCGTGCAGTGAATTGAAGTGTTGGAACAGACTGCTTCTCTTTCAGAGAAACGCATGTGAGTTTCTGGTGAATGCTTGTAAGTAGTTTAAGGCACTTTCAAAGGAAAGTGATTTTCTCTGAAAGGACAGAATTTAGAAAGTGATGCAACACTCCATTCACTTCGCACAGTGAATTGAAGTGTTGGAACAGACTGCTTCTCTTTCATAGAAACGCATTAGTGTTTCTTGTGAATGCTTGCAAATTGCTTAAGGCACTTTCAAAGGAAAGTGATTTTCTCTGAAAGGACAGCATTTAAAACTGAAACACAACTCCATTCACTTCGCACAGTGAATTGAAGTGTTGGAACACACTGCGTCTCTTTAAGAGAAACGCATGTGAGTTTTTTGTGAATGCTTGAAAGTAGTTTAAGGCACTTTCAAAGGAAAGTGATTTTCTCTGAAAGGACAGCATTTAGAAAGTGAAGCAACACTCCATTCACTTCGCACAGTGAATTGAAGTGTTGGAACAGACTGCTTCTCTTTCAGAGAAACGCATGTGAGTTTCTGGTGAATGCTTGTAAGTAGCTTAAGGCACTTTCAAAGGAAAGTGATTTTCTCTGAAAGGACAGCATTTAGAACGTGAGGCAACACTCTATTCACTTCACACAGTGAATTGAAGTGTTGGAACAGACTGCTTCTCTTTCAGAGAAATGCATGTGAGTTTCTTCCTAATGTTTGCAAGTAGCTTAATGCACTATCAAAGGAAAGTGATTTTCTCTGAAAGGACAGCATTTAGAAAGTGAGGCAATACTCCATTCACTTCGCACAGTGAATTGAAGTGTTGGAACAGACTGCTTCTCTTTCAGAGAAACACATGTGAGTTTCTTCCTAATGCTTGCAAGTAGCTTAAGGCACTTTCAAAGGAAAGTGATTTTCTCTGAAAGGACAGCATTTAGAAAGTGAAGCAACACTCCATTCACTTCGCACAGTGAATTGAAGTGTTGGAACAGACTGCTTCTCTTTCAGAGAAACGCATGTGAGTTTCTGGTGAATGCTTGTAAGTAGCTTAAGGCACTTTCAAAGGAAAGTGATTTTCTCTGAAAGGACAGCATTTAGAACGTGAGGCAACACTCTATTCACTTCACACAGTGAATTGAAGTGTTGGAACAGACTGCTTCTCTTTCAGAGAAATGCATGTGAGTTTCTTCCTAATGCTTGCAAGTAGCTTAAGGCACTTTCAAAGGAAAGTGATTTTCTCTGAAAGGACAGCATTTAGAAAGTGAAGCAACACTCCATTCACTTCGCACAGTGTATTGAAGTGTTGGAACAGACTGCTTCTCTTTCAGAGAAACACATGTGAGTTTCTTCCTAATGCTTGCAAGTAGCTTAAGGCACTTTCAAAGGAAAGTGATTTTCTCTGAAAGGACAGCATTTAGAAAGTGAAGCAACACTTCATTCCCTTCGTGCAGTGAATTGAAGTGTTGGAACAGAGTGCTTCTCTTTCATATAAACGCATTAGTGTTTCTTGTGAATGCTTGCAAGTTGCTTAAGGCACTTTCAAAGGAAAGTGATTTTCTCTGAAAGGACATAATTTAGAAAGTGAAGCAACACTCCATTCACTTCGCACAGTGAATTGAAGTGTTGGAACAGACTGCTTCTCTTTCAGAGAAATGCATGTGAGTTTCTGTTGAATGCTTGTAAGCAGCTTAAGGTACTTTCAAAGGAAAGTGATTTTCTCTGAAAGGACAGCATTTAGAAAGTGAAGCAACACTCCATTCACTTCGCACATTGAATTGAAGTGTTGGAGCAGACTGCTTCTCTTTCAGAGAAACGCATGTGAGTTTCTGGTGAATGCTTGTAAGTAGCTTAAGGCACTTTCAAAGGAAAGTGATTTTCTCTGAAAGGACAGCATTTAGAAAGTGAGGCAACACTCCATTCACTTCACACAGTGAATTGAAGTGTTGGAACAGACTGCTTCTCTTTCAGAGAAACGCATGTGAGTTTCTTCCTAATGCTTGCAAGTAGCTTAAGGCACTTTAAAAGGAAAGTGATTTTCTCTGAAAGGACAGCATTTAGAAAGTGAAGCAACACTCCATTCACTTCGCACAGTGAATTGAAGTGTTGGAACAGACTGCTTCTCTTTCAAAGAAACGCATGAGTTTCTGGTGAATGCTTGTAAGTAGCTTAAGGCACTTTCAAAGGAAAGTGATTTTCTCTGAAAGGACAGCATTTAGAAAGTGAAGCAACTCTCCATTCACTTCGCACAGTGAAATGAAGTGTTGGAACAGACTGCTTCTCTTTCAGAGAAATTCATGTGAGTTTAAGTTGAATGCTTGTAAGTAGCTTAAGGCACTTTCAAAGGAAAGTGTTTTTCTCTGAAATGACAGCATTTAGAAAGTGAAGCAACACTCCATTCACTTCGCAGAGTGAATTGAAGTTTTGGAACAGACTGCTTCTCTTTCAGAGAAACGCATGTGAGTTTCTGGTGAATGCTTGTAAGTAGCTTAAGGCACTTTCAAAGGAAAGTGATTTTCTCTGAAAGGACAGCATTTAGAAAGTGAAGCAACACTCCATTCACTTTGCACAGTGAATTGAAGTGTTGGAACAGACTGCTTCTCTTTCAGAGAAATGCATGTGAGTTTCTGTTGAATGCTTTTAAGCAGCTTAAGGCACTTTCAAAGGAAAGTGATTTTCTCTGAAAGGACAGCATTTAGAAAGTGAAGTAACACTCCATTCACTTCGCACATTGAATTGAAGTGTTGGAACAGACTGCTTCTCTTTCAGAGAAACGCATGTGAGTTTCTGGTGAATGCTTGTAAGTAGCTTAAGGCACTTTCAAAGGAAAGTGATTTTCTCTGAAAGGACAGCATTTAGAAAGTGAGGCAACACTCCATTCACTTCACACAGTGAATTGAAGTGTTGGAACAGACTGCTTCTCTTTCAGAGAAACGCATGTGAGTTTCTTCCTAATGCTTGCAAGTAGCTTAAGGCACTTTAAAAGGAAAGTGATTTTCTCTGAAAGGACAGCATTTAGAAAGTGAAGCAACACTCCATTCACTTCGCACAGTGAATTGAAGTGTTGGAACAGACTGCTTCTCTTTCAGAGAAACGCATGTGAGTTTCTGGTGAATGCTTGTAAGTAGCTTAAGGCACTTTCAAAGGAAAGTGATTTTCTCTGAAATGACAGCATTTAGAAAGTGAAGCAACACTCCATTCACTTCGCACAGTGAATTGAAGTGTTGGAACAGACTGCTTCTCTTTCAGAGAAACGCATGTGAGTTTCTGGTGAATGCTTGTAAGTAGCTTAAGGCACTTTCAAAGGAAAGTGATTTTCTCTGAAAGGACAGCATTTAGAAAGTGAAGCAACACTCCATTCCCTTCGTGCAGTGAATTGAAGTGTTGGAACAGAGTGCTTCTCTTTCATATAAACGCATTAGTGTTTCATGTGAATGCTTGCAAGTTGCTTAAGGCACTTTCAAAGGAAAGTGATTTTATCTGAAAGGACATAATTTAGAAAGTGAAGCAACACTCCATTCACTTCGCACAGTGAATTGAAGTGTTGGAACAGACTGCTTCTCTTTCAGAGAAATGCATGTGAGTTTCTGTTGAATGCTTGTAAGCAGCTTAAGGCACTTTCAAAGGAAAGTGATTTTCTCTGAAAGGACAGCATTTAGAAAGTGAAGCAACACTCCATTCACTTCGCACAGTGAATTGAAGTGTTGGAACAGACTGCTTCTCTTTCAGAGAAACGCATGTGAGTTTCTGGTGAATGCTTGTAAGTAGCTTAAGGCACTTTCAAAGGAAAGTGATTTTCTCTGAAATGACAGCATTTAGAAAGTGAAGCAACACTCCATTCACTTCGCACAGTGAATTGAAGTGTTGGAACAGACTGCTTCTCTTTCAGAGAAATTCATGTGAGTTTAAGTTGAATGCTTGTAAGTAGCTTAAGGCACTTTCAAAGGAAAGTGATTTTCTCTGAAAGGACAGCATTTAGAAAGTGAAGCAACACTCCATTCACTTCGCAGAGTGAATTGAAGTGTTGGAACAGACTGCTTCTCTTTCAGAGAAACGCATGTGAGTTTCTGGTGAATGCTTGTAAGTAGCTTAAGGCACTTTCAAAGGAAAGTGATTTTCTCTGAAAGGACAGCATTTAGAAAGTGAAGCAACACTCCATTCACTTCGCACAGTGAATTGAAGTGTTGGAACAGACTGCTTCTCTTTCAGAGAAACGCATGGGAGTTTCTGGTGAATGCTTGTAAGTAGCTTAATGCACTTTCAAAGGAAAGTGATTTTCTCTGAAAGGACAGCATTTAGAAACTGAAGCAACACTCCATTCACTTCGCACAGTGAATTGAAGTGTTGGAACAGACTGCTTCTCTTTCAGAGAAACGCATGTGAGTTTCTTCCTAATGCTTGTAAGTAGCTTAAGGCACTTTCAAAGGAAAGTGATCTTCTCTGAAAGGACAGCATTTAGAAAGTGAAGCAACACTCAATTCCCTTCGTGCAGTGAATTGAAGTGTTGGAACAGACTGCTTCTCTTTCACAGAAACGCATTAGTGTTTCTTGTGAATGCTTGCAAATTGCTTAAGACACTTTCAAAGGAAAGTGATTTTCTCTGAAAGGACAGCATTTAGAAACTGAAGCACAACTCCATTCACTTCGCACAGTGAATTGAAGTGTTGGAACACACTGCTTCTCTTTAAGAGAAACGCATGTGAGTTTTTGGTGAATGCTTGAAAGTAGGTTAAGGTACTTTCAAAGGAAAGTGATTTTCTCTGAAAGGACAGCATTTAGAAAGTGAAGCAACAATCCATGCACTTCGCACAGTGAATTGAAGTGTTGGAACAGACTGCTTCTCTTTCAGAGAAATGCATGTGAGTTTCTTCCTAATGCTTGCAAGTAGCTTAAGGCACTATCAAAGGAAAGTGATTTTCTCTGAAAGGACAGCATTTAGAAAGTGAAGCAACACTCCATTCACTTCGCACAGTGAATTGAAGTGTTGGAACAGACTGCTTCTCTTTCAGAGAAACACATGTGAGTTTCTTCCTAATGCTTGCAAGTAGCTTAAGGCACTTTCAAAGGAAAGTGATTTTCTCTGAAAGGACAGCATTTAGAAAGTGAAGCAACAATCCATGCACTTCGCACAGTGAATTGAAGTGTTGGAACAGACTGCTTCTCTTTCAGAGAAACGCATGTGAGTTTCTGGTGAATGCTTGTAAGTAGCTTAAGGCACTTTCAAAGGACAGTGATTTTCTCTGAAAGGACAGCATTTAGAAAGTGAAGCAACACTCCATTCCCTTCGTGCAGTGAATTGAAGTGTTGGAACAGAGTGCTTCTCTTTCATATAAACGCATTAGTGTTTCTTGTGAATGCTTGCAAGTTGCTTAAGGCACTTTCAAAGGAAAGTGATTTTCTCTGAAAGGACATAATTTAGAAAGTGAAGCAACACTCCATTCACTTCGCACAGTGAATTGAAGTGTTGGAACAGACTGCTTCTCTTTCAGAGAAATGCATGTGAGTTTCTGTTGAATGCTTGTAAGCAGCTTAAGGCACTTTCAAAGGAAAGTGATTTTCTCTGAAAGGACAGCATTTAGAAAGTGAAGCAACACTCCATTCACTTCGCACAGTGAATTGAAGTGTTGGAACAGACTGCTTCTCTTTCAGAGAAACGCATGTGAGTTTCTGGTGAATGCTTGTAAGTAGCTTAAGGCACTTTCAAAGGAAAGTGATTTTCTCTGAAAGGACAGCATTTAGAAAGTGAGGCAACACTCCATTCACTTCACACAGTGAATTGAAGTGTTGGAACAGACTGCTTCTCTTTCAGAGAAACGCATGTGAGTTTCTTCCTAATGCTTGCAAGTAGCTTAAGGCACTTTCAAAGGAAAGTGATTTTCTCTGAAAGGACAGCATTTAGAAAGTGAAGCAACACTCCATTCACTTCGCACAGTGAATTGAAGTGTTGGAACAGACTGCTTCTCTTTCAGAGAAACGCATGAGTTTCTGGTGAATGCTTGCAAGTAGCTTAAGGCACTTTCAAAGGAAAGTGATTTTCTCTGAAAGGACAGCATTTAGAAAGTGAAGCAACTCTCCATTCACTTCGCACAGTGAATTGAAGTGTTGGAACAGACTGCTTCTCTTTCAGAGAAATTCATGTGAGTTTAAGTTGAATGCTTGTAAGTAGCTTAAGGCACTTTCAAAGGAAAGTGATTTTCTCTGAAAGGACAGCATTTAGAAAGTGAAGAAACACTCCATTCACTTCGCAGAGTGAATTGAAGTTTTGGAACAGACTGCTTCTCTTTCAGAGAAACGCATGTGAGTTTCTGGTGAATGCTTGTAAGTAGCTTAAGGCACTTTCAAAGGAAAGTGAATTTCTCTGAAAGGACAGCATTTAGAAAGTGAAACAACACTCCATTCACTTCGCACAGTGAATTGAAGTGTTGGAACAGACTGCTTCTCTTTCAGAGAAACGCATGTGAGTTTCTGGTGAATGCTTGTAAGTAGCTTAAGGCACTTTCAAAGGAAAGTGATTTTCTCTGAAAGGACAGCATTTAGAAAGTGAAGCAACACTCCATTCACTTCGCACAGTGAATTGAAGTGTTGGAACAGACTGCTTCTCTTTCAGATAAACGCATGTGAGTTTTTTGTGAATGCTTGAAAGTAGTTTAAGGCACTTTCAAAGGAAAGTGATTTTCTCTGAAAGGACAGAATTTAGAAAGTGATGCAACACTCCATTCACTTCGCACAGTGAATTGAAGTGTTGGAACAGACTGCTTCTCTTTCAGAGAAACGCATGTGAGTTTCTTCCTAATGCTTGTAAGTAGCTTAAGGCACTTTCAAAGGAAAGTGATTTTTTCTGAAAGGACAGCATTTAGAAAGTGAAGCAACACTCAATTGCCTTCGTGCAGTGAATTGAAGTGTTGGAACAGAGTGCTTCTCTTTCATAGAAACACATTAGTGTTTCTTGTGAATGCTTGCAAATTGCTTAAGGCACTTTCAAAGGAAAGTGATTTTCTCTGAAAGGACAGCATTTAGAAACTGAAGCACAACTCCATTCACTTCGCACAGTGAATTGAAGTGTTGGAACACACTGCTTCTCTTTAAGAGAAACGCATGTGAGTTTTTTGTGAATGCTTGAAAGTAGCTTAAGGCACTTTCAAAGGAAAGTGATTTTCTCTGAAAGGACAGCATTTAGAAAGTGAAGCAACAATCCATGCACTTCGCACAGTTAATTAAAGTGTTGGAACCGACTGCTTCTCTTTCAGAGAAACGCATGTGAGTTTCTGGTGAATGCTTGTAAGTAGCTTAAGGCACTTTCAAAGGACAGTGATTTTCTCTGAAAGGACAGCATTTAGAAAGTGAAGCAACACTCCATTCCCTTCGTGCAGTGAATTGAAGTGTTGGAACAGAGTGCTTCTCTTTCATATAAACGCATTAGTGTTTCTTGTGAATGCTTGCAAGTTGCTTAAGGCACTTTGAAAGGAAAGTGATTTTCTCTGAAAGGACATAATTGAGAAAGTGAAGCAACACTCCATTCACTTCGCACAGTGAATTGAAGTGTTGGAACAGACTGCTTCTCTTTCAGAGAAACGCATGAGTTTCTGGTGAATGCTTGTAAGTAGCTTAAGGCACTTTCAAAGGAAAGTGATTTTCTCTGAAAGGACAGCATTTAGAAAGTGAAGCAACACTCCATTCACTTCGCACAGTGAATTGAAGTGTTGGAACAGACTGCTTCTCTTTCAGAGAAATTCATGTGAGTTTAAGTTGAATGCTTGTAAGTAGCTTAAGGCACTTTCAAAGGAAAGTGATTTTCTCTGAAAGGACAGCATTTAGAAAGTAAAGCAACACTCCATTCACTTCGCAGAGTGAATTGAAGTTTTGGAACAGACTGCTTCTCTTTCAGAGAAACGCATGTGAGTTTCTGGTGAATGCTTGTAAGTAGCTTAAGGCACTTTCAAAGGAAAGTGATTTTCTCTGAAAGGACAGCATTTAGAAAGTGAAGCAACACTCCATTCACTTCGCACAGTGAATTGAAGTGTTGGAACAGACTGCTTCTCTTTCAGAGAAACGCATGAGTTTCTGGTGAATGCTTGTAAGTAGCTTAAGGCACTTTCAAAGGACAGTGATTTTCTCTGAAAGGACAGCATTTAGAAAGTGAAGCAACACTCCATTCCCTTCGTGCAGTGAATTGAAGTGTTGGAACAGAGTGCTTCTCTTTCATATAAACGCATTAGTGTTTCATGTGAATGCTTGCAAGTTGCTTAAGGCACTTTCAAAGGAAAGTGATTTTATCTGAAAGGACATAATTTAGAAAGTGAAGCAACACTCCATTCACTTCGCACAGTGAATTGAAGTGTTGGAACAGACTGCTTCTCTTTCAGAGAAATGCATGTGAGTTTCTGTTGAATGCTTGTAAGCAGCTTAAGGCACTTTCAAAGGAAAGTGATTTTCTCTGAAAGGACAGCATTTAGAAAGTGAAGCAACACTCCATTCACTTCGCACAGTGAATTGAAGTGTTGGAACAGACTGCTTCTCTTTCAGAGAAACGCATGTGAGTTTCTGGTGAATGCTTGTAAGTAGCTTAAGGCACTTTCAAAGGAAAGTGATTTTCTCTGAAATGACAGCATTTAGAAAGTGAAGCAACACTCCATTCACTTCGCACAGTGAATTGAAGTGTTGGAACAGACTGCTTCTCTTTCAGAGAAATTCATGTGAGTTTAAGTTGAATGCTTGTAAGTAGCTTAAGGCACTTTCAAAGGAAAGTGATTTTCTCTGAAAGGACAGCATTTAGAAAGTGAAGCAACACTCCATTCACTTCGCAGAGTGAATTGAAGTGTTGGAACAGACTGCTTCTCTTTCAGAGAAACGCATGTGAGTTTCTGGTGAATGCTTGTAAGTAGCTTAAGGCACTTTCAAAGGAAAGTGATTTTCTCTGAAAGGACAGCATTTAGAAAGTGAAGCAACACTCCATTCACTTCGCACAGTGAATTGAAGTGTTGGAACAGACTGCTTCTCTTTCAGAGAAACGCATGGGAGTTTCTGGTGAATGCTTGTAAGTAGCTTAATGCACTTTCAAAGGAAAGTGATTTTCTCTGAAAGGACAGCATTTAGAAACTGAAGCAACACTCCATTCACTTCGCACAGTGAATTGAAGTGTTGGAACAGACTGCTTCTCTTTCAGAGAAATTCATGTGAGTTTAAGTTGAATGCTTGTAAGTAGCTTAAGGCACTTTCAAAGGAAAGTGATTTTCTCTGAAAGGACAGCATTTAGAAAGTAAAGCAACACTCCATTCACTTCGCAGAGTGAATTGAAGTTTTGGAACAGACTGCTTCTCTTTCAGAGAAACGCATGTGAGTTTCTGGTGAATGCTTGTAAGTAGCTTAAGGCACTTTCAAAGGAAAGTGATTTTCTCTGAAAGGACAGCATTTAGAAAGTGAAGCAACACTCCATTCACTTCGCACAGTGAATTGAAGTGTTGGAACAGACTGCTTCTCTTTCAGAGAAACGCATGAGTTTCTGGTGAATGCTTGTAAGTAGCTTAAGGCACTTTCAAAGGACAGTGATTTTCTCTGAAAGGACAGCATTTAGAAAGTGAAGCAACACTCCATTCCCTTCGTGCAGTGAATTGAAGTGTTGGAACAGAGTGCTTCTCTTTCATATAAACGCATTAGTGTTTCATGTGAATGCTTGCAAGTTGCTTAAGGCACTTTCAAAGGAAAGTGATTTTATCTGAAAGGACATAATTTAGAAAGTGAAGCAACACTCCATTCACTTCGCACAGTGAATTGAAGTGTTGGAACAGACTGCTTCTCTTTCAGAGAAATGCATGTGAGTTTCTGTTGAATGCTTGTAAGCAGCTTAAGGCACTTTCAAAGGAAAGTGATTTTCTCTGAAAGGACAGCATTTAGAAAGTGAAGCAACACTCCATTCACTTCGCACAGTGAATTGAAGTGTTGGAACAGACTGCTTCTCTTTCAGAGAAACGCATGTGAGTTTCTGGTGAATGCTTGTAAGTAGCTTAAGGCACTTTCAAAGGAAAGTGATTTTCTCTGAAATGACAGCATTTAGAAAGTGAAGCAACACTCCATTCACTTCGCACAGTGAATTGAAGTGTTGGAACAGACTGCTTCTCTTTCAGAGAAATTCATGTGAGTTTAAGTTGAATGCTTGTAAGTAGCTTAAGGCACTTTCAAAGGAAAGTGATTTTCTCTGAAAGGACAGCATTTAGAAAGTGAAGCAACACTCCATTCACTTCGCAGAGTGAATTGAAGTGTTGGAACAGACTGCTTCTCTTTCAGAGAAACGCATGTGAGTTTCTGGTGAATGCTTGTAAGTAGCTTAAGGCACTTTCAAAGGAAAGTGATTTTCTCTGAAAGGACAGCATTTAGAAAGTGAAGCAACACTCCATTCACTTCGCACAGTGAATTGAAGTGTTGGAACAGACTGCTTCTCTTTCAGAGAAACGCATGGGAGTTTCTGGTGAATGCTTGTAAGTAGCTTAATGCACTTTCAAAGGAAAGTGATTTTCTCTGAAAGGACAGCATTTAGAAACTGAAGCAACACTCCATTCACTTCGCACAGTGAATTGAAGTGTTGGAACAGACTGCTTCTCTTTCAGAGAAACGCATGTGAGTTTCTTCCTAATGCTTGTAAGTAGCTTAAGGCACTTTCAAAGGAAAGTGATCTTCTCTGAAAGGACAGCATTTAGAAAGTGAAGCAACACTCAATTCCCTTCGTGCAGTGAATTGAAGTGTTGGAACAGACTGCTTCTCTTTCACAGAAACGCATTAGTGTTTCTTGTGAATGCTTGCAAATTGCTTAAGACACTTTCAAAGGAAAGTGATTTTCTCTGAAAGGACAGCATTTAGAAACTGAAGCACAACTCCATTCACTTCGCACAGTGAATTGAAGTGTTGGAACACACTGCTTCTCTTTAAGAGAAACGCATGTGAGTTTTTGGTGAATGCTTGAAAGTAGGTTAAGGTACTTTCAAAGGAAAGTGATTTTCTCTGAAAGGACAGCATTTAGAAAGTGAAGCAACAATCCATGCACTTCGCACAGTGAATTGAAGTGTTGGAACAGACTGCTTCTCTTTCAGAGAAATGCATGTGAGTTTCTTCCTAATGCTTGCAAGTAGCTTAAGGCACTATCAAAGGAAAGTGATTTTCTCTGAAAGGACAGCATTTAGAAAGTGAAGCAACACTCCATTCACTTCGCACAGTGAATTGAAGTGTTGGAACAGACTGCTTCTCTTTCAGAGAAACACATGTGAGTTTCTTCCTAATGCTTGCAAGTAGCTTAAGGCACTTTCAAAGGAAAGTGATTTTCTCTGAAAGGACAGCATTTAGAAAGTGAAGCAACAATCCATGCACTTCGCACAGTGAATTGAAGTGTTGGAACAGACTGCTTCTCTTTCAGAGAAACGCATGTGAGTTTCTGGTGAATGCTTGTAAGTAGCTTAAGGCACTTTCAAAGGACAGTGATTTTCTCTGAAAGGACAGCATTTAGAAAGTGAAGCAACACTCCATTCCCTTCGTGCAGTGAATTGAAGTGTTGGAACAGAGTGCTTCTCTTTCATATAAACGCATTAGTGTTTCTTGTGAATGCTTGCAAGTTGCTTAAGGCACTTTCAAAGGAAAGTGATTTTCTCTGAAAGGACATAATTTAGAAAGTGAAGCAACACTCCATTCACTTCGCACAGTGAATTGAAGTGTTGGAACAGACTGCTTCTCTTTCAGAGAAATGCATGTGAGTTTCTGTTGAATGCTTGTAAGCAGCTTAAGGCACTTTCAAAGGAAAGTGATTTTCTCTGAAAGGACAGCATTTAGAAAGTGAAGCAACACTCCATTCACTTCGCACAGTGAATTGAAGTGTTGGAACAGACTGCTTCTCTTTCAGAGAAACGCATGTGAGTTTCTGGTGAATGCTTGTAAGTAGCTTAAGGCACTTTCAAAGGAAAGTGATTTTCTCTGAAAGGACAGCATTTAGAAAGTGAGGCAACACTCCATTCACTTCACACAGTGAATTGAAGTGTTGGAACAGACTGCTTCTCTTTCAGAGAAACGCATGTGAGTTTCTTCCTAATGCTTGCAAGTAGCTTAAGGCACTTTCAAAGGAAAGTGATTTTCTCTGAAAGGACAGCATTTAGAAAGTGAAGCAACACTCCATTCACTTCGCACAGTGAATTGAAGTGTTGGAACAGACTGCTTCTCTTTCAGAGAAACGCATGAGTTTCTGGTGAATGCTTGCAAGTAGCTTAAGGCACTTTCAAAGGAAAGTGATTTTCTCTGAAAGGACAGCATTTAGAAAGTGAAGCAACTCTCCATTCACTTCGCACAGTGAATTGAAGTGTTGGAACAGACTGCTTCTCTTTCAGAGAAATTCATGTGAGTTTAAGTTGAATGCTTGTAAGTAGCTTAAGGCACTTTCAAAGGAAAGTGATTTTCTCTGAAAGGACAGCATTTAGAAAGTGAAGAAACACTCCATTCACTTCGCAGAGTGAATTGAAGTTTTGGAACAGACTGCTTCTCTCAGAGAAACGCATGTGAGTTTCTGGTGAATGCTTGTAAGTAGCTTAAGGCACTTTCAAAGGAAAGTGAATTTCTCTGAAAGGACAGCATTTAGAAAGTGAAACAACACTCCATTCACTTCGCACAGTGAATTGAAGTGTTGGAACAGACTGCTTCTCTTTCAGAGAAACGCATGTGAGTTTCTGGTGAATGCTTGTAAGTAGCTTAAGGCACTTTCAAAGGAAAGTGATTTTCTCTGAAAGGACAGCATTTAGAAAGTGAAGCAACACTCCATTCACTTCGCACAGTGAATTGAAGTGTTGGAACAGACTGCTTCTCTTTCAGATAAACGCATGTGAGTTTTTTGTGAATGCTTGAAAGTAGTTTAAGGCACTTTCAAAGGAAAGTGATTTTCTCTGAAAGGACAGAATTTAGAAAGTGATGCAACACTCCATTCACTTCGCACAGTGAATTGAAGTGTTGGAACAGACTGCTTCTCTTTCAGAGAAACGCATGTGAGTTTCTTCCTAATGCTTGTAAGTAGCTTAAGGCACTTTCAAAGGAAAGTGATTTTTTCTGAAAGGACAGCATTTAGAAAGTGAAGCAACACTCAATTCCCTTCGTGCAGTGAATTGAAGTGTTGGAACAGAGTGCTTCTCTTTCATAGAAACACATTAGTGTTTCTTGTGAATGCTTGCAAATTGCTTAAGGCACTTTCAAAGGAAAGTGATTTTCTCTGAAAGGACAGCATTTAGAAACTGAAGCACAACTCCATTCACTTCGCACAGTGAATTGAAGTGTTGGAACACACTGCTTCTCTTTAAGAGAAACGCATGTGAGTTTTTTGTGAATGCTTGAAAGTAGCTTAAGGCACTTTCAAAGGAAAGTGATTTTCTCTGAAAGGACAGCATTTAGAAAGTGAAGCAACAATCCATGCACTTCGCACAGTTAATTAAAGTGTTGGAACCGACTGCTTCTCTTTCAGAGAAACGCATGTGAGTTTCTGGTGAATGCTTGTAAGTAGCTTAAGGCACTTTCAAAGGACAGTGATTTTCTCTGAAAGGACAGCATTTAGAAAGTGAAGCAACACTCCATTCCCTTCGTGCAGTGAATTGAAGTGTTGGAACAGAGTGCTTCTCTTTCATATAAACGCATTAGTGTTTCTTGTGAATGCTTGCAAGTTGCTTAAGGCACTTTGAAAGGAAAGTGATTTTCTCTGAAAGGACATAATTGAGAAAGTGAAGCAACACTCCATTCACTTCGCACAGTGAATTGAAGTGTTGGAACAGACTGCTTCTCTTTCAGAGAAACGCATGAGTTTCTGGTGAATGCTTGTAAGTAGCTTAAGGCACTTTCAAAGGAAAGTGATTTTCTCTGAAAGGACAGCATTTAGAAAGTGAAGCAACACTCCATTCACTTCGCACAGTGAATTGAAGTGTTGGAACAGACTGCTTCTCTTTCAGAGAAATTCATGTGAGTTTAAGTTGAATGCTTGTAAGTAGCTTAAGGCACTTTCAAAGGAAAGTGATTTTCTCTGAAAGGACAGCATTTAGAAAGTAAAGCAACACTCCATTCACTTCGCAGAGTGAATTGAAGTTTTGGAACAGACTGCTTCTCTTTCAGAGAAACGCATGTGAGTTTCTGGTGAATGCTTGTAAGTAGCTTAAGGCACTTTCAAAGGAAAGTGATTTTCTCTGAAAGGACAGCATTTAGAAAGTGAAGCAACACTCCATTCACTTCGCACAGTGAATTGAAGTGTTGGAACAGACTGCTTCTCTTTCAGAGAAACGCATGTGAGTTTCTTCCTAATGCTTGTAAGTAGCTTAAGGCACTTTCAAAGGAAAGTGATTTTCTCTGAAAGGACAGCATTTAGAAACTGAAGCAACACTCCATTCACTTCGCACAGTGAATTGAAGTGTTGGAACAGACTGCTTCTCTTTCAGAGAAACGCATGTGAGTTTCTTGTGAATTATTGCAAGTCGCTTAAGGCACTTTCAAAGGAAAGTGATTTTCTCTGAAAGGACAGCATTTAGAAACTGAAGCAACACTCCATTCACTTCGCACAGTGAATTGAAGTGTTGGAACACACTACTTCTCTTTAAGAGAAACGCATGTGACTTTTTTGTGAATGCTTGAAAGTAGTTTAAGGCACTTTCAAAGGAAAGTGATTTTCTCTGAAAGGACATAATTTAGAAAGTGATGCAACACTCCATTCACTTCGCACAGTGAATTGAAGTGTTGGAACAGACTGCTTCTCTTTCAGAGAAACGCATGTGAGTTTCTGGTGAATGCTTGTAAGTAGCTTAAGGCACTTTCAAAGGAAAGTGATTTTCTCTGAAAGGACAGCATTTAGAAAGTGAGGCAACACTCCATTCACTTCACACAGTGAATTTAAGTGTTGGAACAGACTGCTTCTCTTTCAGAGAAACGCATGTGAGTTTCTTCCTAATGCTTGCAAGTAGCTTAAGGCACTTTAAAAGGAAAGTGATTTTCTCTGAAAGGACAGCATTTAGAAAGTGAAGCAACACTCCATTCACTTCGCACAGTGAATTGAAGTGTTGGAACAGACTGCTTCTCTTTCAGAGAAACGCATGAGTTTCTGGTGAATGCTTGTAAGTAGCTTAAGGCACTTTCAAAGGAAAGTGATTTTCTCTGAAAGGACAGCATTTAGAAAGTGAAGCAACTCTCCATTCACTTCGCACAGTGAATTGAAGTGTTGGAACAGACTGCTTCTCTTTCAGAGAAACGAATGAGTTTCTGGTGAATGCTTGTAAGTAGCTTAAGGCACTTTCAAAGGAAAGTGATTTTCTCTGAAAGGACAGCATTTAGAAAGTGAAGCAACACTCCATTCACTTCGCAGAGTGAATTGAAGTTTTGGAACAGACTGCTTCTCTTTCAGAGAAACGCATGTGAGTTTCTGTTGAATGCTTGTAAGTAGCTTAAGGCTCTTTCAAAGGAAAGTGATTTTCTATGAAAGGACAGCATTTAGAAAGTAAAGCAACACTCCATTCCCTTCGCGCAATGAATTGAAGTGTTGGAACAGACTGCTTCTCTTTCATAGAAACGCATTAGTGTTTCTTGGGAATGCTTGCAAGTAGCTTAAGGCACTTTCAAAGGAAATTGATTTTCTCTGAAAGGACAGCATTTAGAAAGTGAAGCAACACTCCATTCACTTCGCACAGTGAATTGAAGTGTTGGAACAGACTGCTTCTCTTTCAGAGAAACGCATGTGAGTTTCTTCCTAATGCTTGTAAGTAGCTTAAGGCACTTTCAAAGGAAAGTGATTTTCTCTGAAAGGACAGCATTTAGAAAGTGAAGCAACACTCCATTCACTTCGCACAGTGAATTGAAGTGTTGGAACAGACTGCTTCTCTTTCAGAGAAACGCATGTGAGTTTCTTGTGAATTATTGCAAGTTGCTTAAGGCACTTTCAAAGGAAAGTGATTTTCTCTGAAAGGACAGCATTTAGAAACTGAAGCAACACTCCATTCACTTCGCACAGTGAATTGAAGTGTTGGAACACACTACTTCTCTTTAAGAGAAACGCATGTGACTTTTTTGTGAATGCTTGAAAGTAGTTTAAGGCACTTTCAAAGGAAAGTGATTTTCTCTGAAAGGACATAATTTAGAAAGTGATGCAACACTCCATTCACTTCGCACAGTGAATTGAAGTGTTGGAACAGACTGCTTCTCTTTCAGAGAAACGCATGTGAGTTTCTGGTGAATGCTTGTAAGTAGCTTAAGGCACTTTCAAAGGAAAGTGATTTTCTCTGAAAGGACAGCATTTAGAAAATGAGGCAACACTCCATTCACTTCACACAGTGAATTTAAGTGTTGGAACAGACTGCTTCTCTTTCAGAGAAACGCATGTGAGTTTCTTCCTAATGCTTGCAAGTAGCTTAAGGCACTTTAAAAGGAAAGTGATTTTCTCTGAAAGGACAGCATTTAGAAAGTGAAGCAACACTCCATTCACTTCGCACAGTGAATTGAAGTGTTGGAACAGACTGCTTCTCTTTCAGAGAAACGCATGAGTTTCTGGTGAATGCTTGTAAGTAGCTTAAGGCACTTTCAAAGGAAAGTGATTTTCTCTGAAAGGACAGCATTTAGAAAGTGAAGCAACTCTCCATTCACTTCACACAGTGAATTGAAGTGTTGGAACAGACTGCTTCTCTTTCAGAGAAATTCATGTGAGTTTAAGTTGAATGCTTGTAAGTAGCTTAAGGCACTTTCAAAGGAAAGTGATTTTCTCTGAAAGGACAGCATTTAGAAAGTGAAGCAACACTCCATTCACTTCGCAGAGTGAATTGAAGTTTTGGAACAGACTGCTTCTCTTTCAGAGCAACGCATGTTAGTTTCTGTTGAATGCTTGTAAGTAGCTTAAGGCTCTTTCAAAGGAAAGTGATTTTCTATGAAAGGACAGCATTTAGAAAGTAAAGCAACACTCCATTCCCTTCGCGCAATGAATTGAAGTGTTGGAACAGACTGCTTCTCTTTCATAGAAACGCATTAGTGTTTCTTGGGAATGCTTGCAAGTAGCTTAAGGCACTTTCAATGGAAATTGATTTTCTCTGAAAGGACAGCATTTAGATAGTGAAGCAACACTCCATTCACTTCGCACAGTGAATTGAAGTGTTGGAACAGACTGCTTCTCTTTCAGAGAAACGCATGTGAGTTTCTTGTGAATTCTTGCAAGTTGCTTAAGGCACTTTCAAAGGAAAGTGATTTTCTCTGAAAGGACAGCATTTAGAAACTGAAGCAACACTCCATTCACTTCGCACTGTGAATTGAAGTGTTGGAACAGACTGCTTCTCTTTCAGAGAAACGCATGTGTGTTTCTTCCTAATGCTTGCAAGTAGCTTAAGGCACTTTCAAAGGAAAGTGATTTTCTCTGAAAGGACAGCATTTAGAAAGTGAAGCAACACTCCATTCACTTCGCACAGTGAATTGAAGTGTTGGAACAGTCTGCTTCTCTTTCAGAGAAACGCATGTGAGTTTCTGGTGAATGCTTGTAAGTAGCTTAAGGCACTTTCAAAGGAAAGTGATTTTCACTGAAAGGACAACATTTAGAAAGTGAAGCAACACTCCATTCACTTCGCACAGTGAATTGAAGTGTTGGAACAGACTGCTTCTCTTTCAGAGAAACGCATGTGAGTTTCTGGTGAATGCTTGTAAGTAGCTTAAGGCACTTTCAAAGGAAAGTGATTTTCTCTGAAAGGACAGCATTTAGAAAGTGAAGCAACACTCCATTCACTTCGCACAGTGAATTGAAGTGTTGGAACAGACTGCTTCTCTTTCAGAGAAATGCATGTGAGTTTAAGTTGAATGCTTGTAAGTAGCTTAAGGCACTTTCAAAGGAAAGTGATTTTCTCTGAAAGGACAGCATTTAGAAAGTGAAGTAACACTCCATTCACTTCGCACAGTGAATTGAAGTGTTGGAACAGACTGCTTCTCTTTCAGAGAAACGCATGTGAGTTTCTGGTGAATGCTTGCAAGTTGCTTAAGGCACTTTCAAAGAAAGTGATTTTCTCTGAAAGGACAGCATTTAGAAAGTGAGGCAACAATCCATTCACTTCACACAGTGAATTGAAGTGTTGGAACAGTCTGCTTCTCTTTCAGAGAAACGCATGTGAGTTTCTTCCTAATGCTTGCAAGTAGCTTAAGGCACTTTCAAAGGAAAGTGATTTTCTCTGAAAGGACAGCATTTAGAAAGTGAAGCAACACTCCATTCACTTCGCACAGTGAATTGAAGTGTTGGAACAGACTGCTTCTCTTTAAGAGAAACGCATGTGAGTTTTTTGTGAATGCTTGTAAGTAGCTTAAGGCACTTTCAAAGGAAAGTGATTTTCTCTGAAAGGACAGCATTTAGAAAGTGAAGCAACACTCAATTCACTTTGTACAGTGAATTTAAGTGTTGGAACAGACTGCTTCTCTTTCAGAGAAACGCATGTGAGTTTCTGTTGAATGCTTGTAAGTAGCTTAAGGCTCTTTCAAAGGAAAGTGATTTTCTATGAAAGGACAGCATTTAGAAAGTAAAGCAACACTCCATTCCCTTCGCGCAATGAATTGAAGTGTTGGAACAGACAGCTTCTCTTTCAGAGAAACGCATGTGAGTTTCTTCCTAATGCTTGCAAGTAGCTTAAGGCACTTTCAAAAGAAAGTGATTTTCTCTGAAAGGACAGCATTTAGAAAGTGAAGTAACACTCCATTCACTTCGCACAGTGAATTGAAGTGTTGGAACAGACTGCTTCTCTTTCAGAGAAACGCATGTGAGTTTCTGGTGAATGCTTGCAAGTTGCTTAAGGCACTTTCAAAGGAAAGTGATTTTCTCTGAAAGGACAGCATTTAGAAAGTGAAGCAACACTCAATTCACTTTGTACAGTGAATTGAAGTGTTGGAACAGACTGCATCTCTTTCAGAGAAATGCATGTGAGTTTCTGTTGAATGCTTGTAAGTAGCTTAAGGCTCTTTCAAAGGAAAGTGATTTTCTATGAAAGGACAGCATTTAGAAAGTAAAGCAACACTCCATTCCCTTCGCGCAATGAATTGAAGTGTTGGAACAGACTGCTTCTCTTTCATAGAAACGCATCAGTGTTTCTTGGGAATGCTTGCAAGTAGCTTAAGGCACTTTCAAAGGAAATTGATTTTCTCTGAAAGGACAGCATTTAGATAGTGAAGCAACACTCCATTCACTTTGCGCAGTGAATTGAAGTGTTGGAACAGACTGCTTCTCTTTCAGAGAAACGCATGTGAGTTTCTGGTGAATGCTTGTAAGTAGCTTAAGGCACTTTCAAAGGAAAGTGATTTTCTCTGAAAGGACAGCATTTAGAAAGTGAGGCAACACTCCATTCACTTCACACAGTGAATTTAAGTGTTGGAACAGAC
Organism: Myodes glareolus; assembly: GCF_982192425.1. NCBI lineage: Eukaryota > Metazoa > Chordata > Mammalia > Rodentia > Cricetidae > Myodes > Myodes glareolus. The sequence goes on from NC_142046.1 coordinate 685,072, forward strand.
TGCTTCTCTTTCAGAGAAACGCATGTGAGTTTCTTCCTAATGCTTGCAAGTAGCTTAAGGCACTTTAAAAGGAAAGTGATTTTCTCTGAAAGGACAGCATTTAGAAAGTGAAGCAACACTCCATTCACTTCGCACAGTGAATTGAAGTGTTGGAACAGACTGCTTCTCTTTCAGAGAAACGCATGTGAGTTTCTTGTGAATTATTGCAAGTCGCTTAAGGCACTTTCAAAGGAAAGTGATTTTCTCTGAAAGGACAGCATTTAGAAACTGAAGCAACACTCCATTCACTTCGCACAGTGAATTGAAGTGTTGGAACACACTGCTTCTCTTTAAAAGAAACGCATGTGAGTTTTTTGTGAATGCTTGAAAGTAGTTTAAGGCACTTTCAAAGGAAAGTGATTTTCTCTGAAAGGACAGAATTTAGAAAGTGATGCAACACTCCATTCACTTCGCACAGTGAATTGAAGTGTTGGAACAGACTGCTTCTCTTTCAGAGAAACGCATGTGAGTTTCTTCCTAATGCTTGTAAGTAGCTTAAGGCACTTTCAAAGGAAAGTGATTTTCTCTGAAAGGACAGCATTTAGAAAGTGAAGCAACACTCAATTCCCTTCGTGCAGTGAATTGAAGTGTTGGAACAGAGTGCTTCTCTTTCATAGAAACGCATTAGTGTTTCTTGTGAATGCTTGCAAATTGCTTAAGGCACTTTCAAAGGAAAGTGATTTTCTCTGAAAGGACAGCATTTAGAAACTGAAGCAACACTCCATTCACTTCGCACAGTGAATTGAAGTGTTGGAACACACTGCTTCTCTTTAAGAGAAACGCATGTGAGTTTTTTGTGAATGCTTGAAAGTAGCTTAAGGCACTTTCAAAGAAGAGTGATTTTCTCTGAAAGGACAGCATTTAGAAAGTGAAGCAACACTCCATTCACTTCGCACAGTGAATTGAAGTGTTGGAACAGACTGCTTCTCTTTCAGAGAAACGCATGTGAGTTTCTTCCTAATGCTTGTAAGTAGCTTAAGGCACTTTCAAAGGAAAGTGATTTTCTCTGAAAGGACAGCATTTAGAAACTGAAGCAACACTCCATTCACTTCGCACAGTGAATTAAAGTGTTGGAACAGACTGCTTCTCTTTCAGAGAAACGCATGTGAGTTTCTTGTGAATTATTGCAAGTCGCTTAAGGCACTTTCAAAGGAAAGTGATTTTCTCTGAAAGGACAGCATTTAGAAACTGAAGCAACACTCCATTCACTTCGCACAGTGAATTGAAGTGTTGGAACACACTACATCTCTTTAAGAGAAACGCATGTGAGTTTTTTGTGAATGCTTGAAAGTAGTTTAAGGCACTTTGAAAGGAAAGTGATTTTCTCTGAAAGGACATAATTTAGAAAGTGATGCAACACTCCATTCACTTCGCACAGTGAATTGAAGTGTTGGAACAGACTGCTTCTCTTTCAGAGAAACGCATGTGAGTTTCTTCCTAATGCTTGTAAGTAGCTTAAGGCACTTTCAAAGGAAAGTGATTTTCTCTGAAAGGACAGCATTTAGAAAGTGAAGCAACACTCAATTCCCTTCGTGCAGTGAATTGAAGTGTTGGAACAGAGTGCTTCTCTTTCATAGAAACGCATTAGTGTTTCTTGTGAATGCTTGCAAATTGCTTAAGTCACTTTCAAAGGAAAGTGATTTTCTCTGAAAGGACAGCATTTAGTAACTGAAGCAACACTCCATTCACTTCGCACAGTGAATTGAAGTGTTGGAACAGACTGCTTCTCTTTCAGAGAAACGCATGTGAGTTTCTTGTGAATTATTGCAAGTCGCTTAAGGCACTTTCAAAGGAAAGTGATTTTCTCTGAAAGGACAGCATTTAGAAAGTGAAGCAACACTCCATTCCCTTCGTGCAGTGAATTGAAGTGTTGGAACAGAGTGCTTCTCTTTCAGAGAAATGCATGTGAGTTTCTGTTGAATGCTTGTAAGTAGCTTAAGGCTCTTTCAAAGGAAAGTGATTTTCTATGAAAGGACAGCATTTAGAAAGTAAAGCAACACTCCATTCCCTTCGCGCAATGAATTGAAGTGTTGGAACAGACTGCTTCTCTTTCAGAGAAACGCATGTGAGTTTCTTCCTAATGCTTGCAAGTAGCTTAAGGCACTTTCAAAGGAAAGTGATTTTCTCTGAAAGGACAGCATTTAGAAAGTGAAGCAACACTCCATTCACTTCGCACAGTGAATTGAAGTGTTGGAACAGTCTGCTTCTCTTTCAGAGAAACGCATGTGAATTTCTTCCTAATGCTTGCAAGTAGCTTAAGGCACTTTCAAAGGAAAGTGATTTTCTCTGAAAGGACAGCATTTAGAAAGTGAAGCAACACTCCATTCACTTCGCACAGTGAATTGAAGTGTTGGAACAGACTGCTTCTCTTTCAGAGAAACGCATGTGAGTTTCTGGTGAATGCTTGTAAGTAGCTTAAGGCACTTTCAAAGGAAAGTGATTTTCTCTGAAAGGACAGCATTTAGAAAGTGAAGCAACACTCCATTCACTTCGCACAGTGAATTGAAGTGTTGGAACAGACTGCTTCTCTTTCAGAGAGACGCATGTGAGTTTCTTCCTAATGCTTGTAAGTAGCTTAAGGCACTTTCAAAGGAAAGTGATTTTCTCTGAAAGGACAGCATTTAGAAACTGAAGCAACACTCCATTCACTTCGCACAGTGAATTGAAGTGTTGGAACAGACTGCTTCTCTTTCAGAGAAACGCATGTGAGTTTCTTGTGAATTATTGCAAGTCGCTTAAGGCACTTTCAAAGGAAAGTGATTTTCTCTGAAAGGACAGCATTTAGAAACTGAAGCAGCACTCCATTCACTTCGCACAGTGAATTGAAGTGTTGGAACACACTACTTCTCTTTAAGAGAAACGCATGTGAGTTTTTTGTGAATGCTTGAAAGTAGTTTAAGGCACTTTCAAAGGAAAGTGATTTTCTCTGAAAGGACATAATTTAGAAAGTGATGCAACTCCATTCACTTCGCACAGTGAATTGAAGTGTTGGAACAGACTGCTTCTCTTTCAGAGAAACGCATGTGAGTTTCTTCCTAATGCTTGTAAGTAGCTTAAGGCACTTTCAAAGGAAAGTGATTTTCTCTGAAAGGACAGCATTTAGAAAGTGAAGCAACACTCAATTCCCTTCGTGCAGTGAATTGAAGTGTTGGAACAGAGTGCTTCTCTTTCATAGAAACGCATTAGTGTTTCTTGTGAATGCTTGCAAATTGCTTAAGGCACTTTCAAAGGAAAGTGATTTTCTCTGAAAGGACAGCATTTAGAAACTGAAGCAACACTCCCTTCACTTCGCACAGTGAATTGAAGTGTTGGAACAGACTGCTTCTCTTTCAGAGAAACGCATTAGTGTTTCTTGTGAATGCTTGCAAGTTGCTTAAGGCACTTTCAAAGGAAAGTGATTTTCTCTGAAAGGACAGCATTTAGAAAAGAAGCAACACTCAATTCACTTTGTACAGTGAATTGAAGTGTTGGAACAGACTGCATCTCTTTCAGAGAAATGCATGTGAGTTTCTGTTGAATGCTTGTAAGTAGCTTAAGGCTCTTTCAAAGGAAAGTGATTTTCTATGAAAGGACAGCATTTAGAAAGTAAAGCAACACTCCATTCCCTTCGCGCAATGAATTGAAGTGTTGGAACAGACTGCTTCTCTTTCATAGAAACGCATCAGTGTTTCTTGGGAATGCTTGCAAGTAGCTTAAGGCACTTTCAAAGGAAATTGATTTTCTCTGAAAGGACAGCATTTAGATAGTGAAGCAACACTCCATTCACTTCGCGCAGTGAATTGAAGTGTTGGAACAGATTGCTTCTCTTTCAGAGAAACGCATGTGAGTTTCTGGTGAATGCTTGTAAGTAGCTTAAGGCACTTTCAAAGGAAAGTGATTTTCTCTGAAAGGACAGCATTTAGAAAGTGAGGCAACACTCCATTCACTTCACACAGTGAATTTAAGTGTTGGAAAAGACTGCTTCTCTTTCAGAGAAACGCATGTGAGTTTCTTCCTAATGCTTGCAAGTAGCTTAAGGCACTTTAAAAGGAAAGTGATTTTCTCTGAAAGGACAGCATTTAGAAAGTGAAGCAACACTCCATTCACTTCGCACAGTGAATTGAAGTGTTGGAACAGACTGCTTCTCTTTCAGAGAAACGCATGTGAGTTTCTTGTGAATTATTGCAAGTCGCTTAAGGCACTTTCAAAGGAAAGTGATTTTCTCTGAAAGGACAGCATTTAGAAACTGAAGCAACACTCCATTCACTTCGCACAGTGAATGGAAGTGTTGGAACACACTGCTTCTCTTTAAAATAAACGCATGTGAGTTTTTTGTGAATGCTTGAAAGTAGTTTAAGGCACTTTCAAAGGAAAGTGATTTTCTCTGAAAGGACAGAATTTAGAAAGTGATGCAACACTCCATTCACTTCGCACAGTGAATTGAAGTGTTGGAACAGACTGCTTCTCTTTCAGAGAAACGCATGTGAGTTTCTTCCTAATGCTTGTAAGTAGCTTAAGGCACTTTCAAAGGAAAGTGATTTTCTCTGAAAGGACAGCATTTAGAAAGTGAAGCAACACTCAATTCCCTTCGTGCAGTGAATTGAAGTGTTGGAACAGAGTGCTTCTCTTTCATAGAAACGCATTAGTGTTTCTTGTGAATGCTTGCAAATTGCTTAAGGCACTTTCAAAGGAAAGTGATTTTCTCTGAAAGGACAGCATTTAGAAACTGAAGCAACACTCCATTCACTTCGCACAGTGAATTGAAGTGTTGGAACACACTGCTTCTCTTTAAGAGAAACGCATGTGAGTTTTTTGTGAATGCTTGAAAGTAGCTTAAGGCACTTTCAAAGAAGAGTGATTTTCTCTGAAAGGACAGCATTTAGAAAGTGAAGCAACACTCCATTCACTTCGCACAGTGAATTGAAATGTTGGAACAGTCTGCTTCTCTCTCAGAGAAACGCATGTGATTTTCTTCCTAACGCTTGCAAGTAGCTTAAGGCACTTTCAAAGGAAAGTGATTTTCTCTGAAAGGACAGCATTTAGAAAGTGAAGCAACACTCCATTCACTTCGCACAGTGAATTGAAGTGTTGGAACAGACTGCTTCTCTTTCAGAGAAACGCATGTGAGTTTCTGGTGAATGCTTGTAAGTAGCTTAAGGCACTTTCAAAGGAAAGTGATTTTCTCTGAAAGGACAGCATTTAGAAAGTGAAGCAACACTCCATTCACTTCGCACAGTGAATTGAAGTGTTGGAACAGACTGCTTCTCTTTCAGAGAAATGCATGTGAGTTTAAGTTGAATGCTTGTAAGTAGCTTAAGGCACTTTCAAAGGAAAGTGATTTTCTCTGAAAGGACAGCATTTAGAAAGTGAAGTAACACTCCATTCACTTCACACAGTGAATTGAAGTGTTGGAACAGTCTGCTTCTCTTTCAGAGAAACGCATGTGAGTTTCTTCCTAATGCTTGCAAGTAGCTTAAGGCACTTTCAAAGGAAAGTGATTTTCTCTGAAAGGACAGCATTTAGAAAGTGAAGCAACACTCCATTCACTTCGCACAGTGAATTGAAGTGTTGGAACAGACTGCTTCTCTTTAAGAGAAACGCATGTGAGTTTTTTGTGAATGCTTGTAAGTAGCTTAAGGCACTTTCAAAGGAAAGTGATTTTCTCTGAAAGGACAGCATTTAGAAAGTGAAGCAACACTCAATTCACTTTATACAGTGAATTTAAGTGTTGGAACAGACTGCTTCTCTTTCGGAGAAACGCATGTGAGTTTCTGGTGAATGCTTGTATGTAGCTTAAGGAACTTTCAAAGAAAAGTGATTTTCTCTGAAAGGACAGCATTTAGAAAGTGAAGCAACACTCCATTCACTTCGCACAGTGAATTGAAGTGTTGGAAGAGACTGCTTCTCTTTCAGAGAAACGCATGTGAGTTTCTTCCTAATGCTTGCAAGTAGCTTAAGGCACTTTCAAAGGAAAGTGATTTTCTCTGAAAGGACAGCATTTAGAAAGTGAAGCAACACTCCATTCACTTCGGACAGTGAATTGAAGTGTTGGAACAGACTGCTTCTCTTTCAGAGAAACGCATGTGAGTTTCTGGTGAATGCTTGTAAGTAGCTTAAGGCACTTTCAAAGGAAAGTGATTTTCTCTGAAAGGACAGCATTTAGAAACTGAAGCAACACTCCATTCACTTCGCACAGTGAATTGAAGTGTTGGAACAGACTGCTTCTCTTTCAGAGAAACGCATGTGAGTTTCTTGTGAATTATTGCAAGTCGCTTAAGGCACTTTCAAAGGAAAGTGATTTTCTCTGAAAGGACAGCATTTAGAAACTGAAGCAACACTCCATTCACTTCGCACAGTGAATTGAAGTGTTGGAACACACTACTTCTCTTTAAGAGAAACGCATGTGAGTTTTTTGTGAATGCTTGAAAGTAGTTTAAGGCACTTTCAAAGGAAAGTGATTTTCTCTGAAAGGACATAATTTAGAAAGTGATGCAACACTCCATTCACTTCGCACAGTGAATTGAAGTGTTGGAACAGACTGCTTCTCTTTCAGAGAAACGCATGTGAGTTTCTTCCTAATGCTTGTAAGTAGCTTAAGGCACTTTCAAAGGAAAGTGATTTTCTCTGAAAGGACAGCATTTAGAAAGTGAAGCAACACTCAATTCCCTTCGTGCAGTGAATTGAAGTGTTGGAACAGAGTGCTTCTCTTTCATAGAAACGCATTAGTGTTTCTTGTGAATGCTTGCAAATTGCTTAAGGCACTTTCAAAGGAAAGTGATTTTCTCTGAAAGGACAGCATTTAGAAACTGAAGCAACACTCCATTCACTTCGCACAATGAATTGAAGTGTTGGAACAGACTGCTTCTCTTTCAGAGAAACGCATGTGAGTTTCTTGTGAATTATTGCAAGTCGCTTAAGGCACTTTCAAAGGAAAGTGATTTTCTCTGAAAGGACAGCATTTAGAAAGTGAAGCAACACTCCATTCCCTTCGTGCAGTGAATTGAAGTGTTGGAACAGAGTGCTTCTCTTTCATAGAAACTCATTAGTCTTTCTTGTGAATGCTTGCAAGTTGCTTAAGGCACTTTCAAAGGAAAGTGATTTTCTCTGAAAGGACAGCATTTAGAAAGTGAAGCAACACTCAATTCACTTTGTACAGTGAATTGAAGTGTTGGAACAGACTGCTTCTCTTTCAGAGAAATGCATGTGAGTTTCTGTTGAATGCTTGTAAGTAGCTTAAGGCTCTTTCAAAGGAAAGTGATTTTCTATGAAAGGACAGCATTTAGAAAGTAAAGCAACACTCCATTCCCTTTGCGCAATGAATTGAAGTGTTGGAACAGACTGCTTCTCTTTCAGAGAAACGCATGTGAGTTTCTTCCTAATGCTTGCAAGTAGCTTAAGGCACTTTAAAAGGAAAGTGATTTTCTCTGAAAGGACAGCATTTAGAAAGTGAAGCAACACTCCATTCACTTCGCGCAGTGAATTGAAGTGTTGGAACAGACTGCTTCTCTTTAAGAGAAACGCATGTGAGTTTCTTGTGAATTATTGCAAGTCGCTTAAGGCACTTTCAAAGGAAAGTGATTTTCTCTGAAAGGACAGCATTTAGAAACTGAAGCAACACTCCATTCACTTCGCACAGTGAATTGAAGTGTTGGAACACACTGCTTCTCTTTAAAAGAAACGCATGTGAGTTTTTTGTGAATGCTTGAAAGTAGTTTAAGGCACTTTCAAAGGAAAGTGATTTTCTCTGAAAGGACAGAATTTAGAAAGTGATGCAACACTCCATTCACTTCGCACAGTGAATTGAAGTGTTGGAACAGACTGCTTCTCTTTCAGAGAAACGCATGTGAGTTTCTTCCTAATGCTTGTAAGTAGCTTAAGGCACTTTCAAAGGAAAGTGATTTTCTCTGAAAGTACAGCATTTAGAAAGTGAAGCAACACTCAATTCCCTTCGTGCAGTGAATTGAAGTGTTGGAACAGAGTGCTTCTCTTTCATAGAAACTCATTAGTGTTTCTTGTGAATGCTTGCAAATTGCTTAAGGCACTTTCAAAGGAAAGTGATTTTCTCTGAAAGGACAGCATTTAGAAACTGAAGCAACACTCCATTCACTTCGCACAGTGAATTGAAGTGTTGGAACAGACTGCTTCTCTTTCAGAGAAACGCATGTGAGTTTCTGGTGAATGCTTGTAAGTAGCTTAAGGCACTTTCAAAGGAAAGTGATTTTCTCTGAAAGGACAGCATTTAGAAACTGAAGCAACACCCCATTCACTTCGCGCAGTGAATTGAAGTGTTGGAACAGACTGCTTCTCTTTCAGAGAAACGCATGTGAGTTTCTTGTGAATTATTGCAAGTTGCTTAAGGCACTTTCAAAGGAAAGTGATTTTCTCTGAAAGGACAGCATTTAGAAACTGAAGCAACACTCCATTCACTTCGCACAGTGAATTGAAGTGTTGGAACACACTGCTTCTCTTTAAGAGAAACGCATGTGGTTTTTTGTGAATGCTTGAAAGTAGTTTAAGGCACTTTCAAAGGAAAGTGATATTCTCTGAAAGGACAGAATTTAGAAAGTGAAGCAACACTCCATTCACTTCGCACAGTGAATTGAAGTGTTGGAATAGACTGCTTCTCTTTCAGAGAAACGCATGTGAATTTCTGGTGAATGCTTGTAAGTAGCTTAAGGCACTTTCAAAGGAAAGTGATTTTCTCTGAAAGGACAGCATTTAGAAAGTGAAGCAACACTCCATTCCCTTCGTGCAGTGAATTGAAGTGTTGGAACAGAGTGCTTCTCTTTCATAGAAACGCATTAGTGTTTCTTGTGAATGCTTGCAAATTGCTTAAGGCACTTTCAAAGGAAAGTGATTTTCTCTGAAAGGACAGCATTTAGAAAGTGAAGCAACACTCAATTCACTTTGTACAGTGAATTGACGTGTTGGAACAGACGGCTTCTCTTTCAGAGAAATGCATGTGAGTTTCTGTTGAATGCTTGTAAGTAGCTTAAGGCTCTTTCAAAGGAAAGTGATTTTCTATGAAAGGACAGCATTTAGAAAGTAAAGCAACACTCCATTCCCTTCGCGCAATGAATTGAAGTGTTGGAACAGACTGCTTCTCTTTCAGAGAAACGCATTAGTGTTTCTTGGGAATGCTTGCATGTAGCTTAAGGTACTTTCAAAGGAAAGTGATTTTCTCTGAAAGGACAGCATTTAGAAAGTGAAGCAACACTCTATTCACTTCGCACAGTGAATTGAAGTGTTGGACCAGACTGCTTCTCTTTCAGAGAAACGCAAGTGGGTTTCTGGTGAATGCTTGTAAGTAGCTTAAGGCACTTTCAAAGGAAAGTGATTTTCTCTGAAAGGACAGCATTTAGAAAGTGGAGCAACACTCCATTCCCTTCGTGCTGTGAATTGAAGTGTTGGAGCAGAGTGCTTCTCTTTCATATAAACGCATTAGTGTTTCTTGTGAATGCTTGCAAGTTGCTTAAGGCACTTTCAAAGGAAAGTGATTTTCTCTGAAAGGACAGCATTTAGAAACTGAAGCAACACTCCGTTCACTTCGCACAGTGAATTGAAGTGTTGGAACAGACTGCTTCTCTTTAAGAGAAACGCATGTGAGTTTTTTGTGAATGCTTGAAAGTAGTTTAAGGCACTTTTAAAGGAAAGTGATTTTCTCTGAAATGACAGCATTTAGAAAGTGAAGCAACACTCCATTCACTTCGCACAGTGAATTGAAGTGTTGGAACAGACTGCTTCTCTTTCAGAGAAACGCATGTGAGTTTCTGGTGAATGCTTGTAAGTAGCTTAAGGCACTTTCAAAGGAAAGTGATTTTCTCTGAAAGGACAGCATTTAGAAACTGAAGCAACACTCCATTCACTTCGCGCAGTGAATTGAAGTGTTGGAACAGACTGCTTCTCTTTCAGAGAAACGCATGTGAGTTTCTTGTGAATTATTGCAAGTCGCTTAAGGCACTTTCAAAGGAAAGTGATTTTCTCTGAAAGGACAGCATTTAGAAACTGAAGCAACACTCCATTCACTTCGCACAGTGAATTGAAGTGTTGGAACACACTGCTTCTCTTTAAGAGAAACGCATGTGGTTTTTTGTGAATGCTTGAAAGTAGTTTAAGGCACTTTCAAAGGAAAGTGATTTTCTCTGAAAGGACAGAATTTAGAAAGTGAAGCAACACTCCATTCACTTCGCACAATGAATTGAAGTGTTGGAACAGACTGCTCCTCTTTCAGAGAAACGCATGTGAGTTTCTTCCTAATGCTTGTAAGTAGCTTAAGGCACTTTCAAAGGAAAGTGATTTTCTCTGAAAGGACAGCATTTAGAAAGTGAAGCAACACTCCATTCACTTCGCACAGTGAATTGAAGTGTTGGAACAGACTGCTTCTCTTTCAGAGAAACGCATTAGTGTTTCTTGGGAATGCTTGCAAGTAGCTTAAGGCACTTTCAAAGGAAAGTGATTTTCTCTGAAAGGACAGCATTTAGATAGTGAAGCAACACTCCATTCACTTCGCACAGTGAATTGAAGTGTTGAAACAGACTGCTTCTCTTTCAGAGAAACGCATGTGAGTTTCTGTTGAATGCTTGTAAGGAGCTTAAGGCATTTTCAAATGAAAGTGATTTTCTCTGAAAGGACAGTATTTAGAAAGTGAGGCAACACTCCATTCACTTCGCACAGTGAATTGAAGTGTTGGAACAGACTGCTTCTCTTTCAGAGAAACGCATGTGAGTTTCTGGTGATTGCTTGTAAGTAGCTTAAGGCACTTTCAAAGGAAAGTGATTTTCTCTGAAAGGACAACATTTAGAAAGTGAAGCAACACTCCATTCACTTCGCACAGAGAATTGAAGTTTTGTAACAGAATGCTTCTTTTTCAGAGAAATGCATGTGAGTTTCTGTTGAATGCTTGTAAGTAGCTTAAGGCACTTTCAAAGGAAAGTGATTTTCTCTGAAAGGACAGCATTTAGAAAGTGAAGCAACACTCCATTCACTTCGCACAGAGAATTGATGTGTTGGAACAGACTGCTTCTCTTTCAGAGGAATGCATGTGAGTTTCTGGTGAATGCTTGTAAGTAGCTTAAGGCACTTTCAAAGGAAAGTGATTTTCTCTGAAAGGACAGCATTTAGAAAGTGAAGCAACACTCCATTCACTTCGCACAGTGAATTGAAGTGTTGGAACAGACTGCTTCTCTTTCAGAGAAACGCATGTGAGTTTATTCCTAATGCTTGCAAGTAGCTTAAGGTACTTTCAAAGGAAAGTGATTTTCTCTGAAAGGACAGCATTTAGAAAGTGAAGCAACACTCCATTCATTTCGCACAGTGAATTGAAGTGTTGGAACAGACTGCTTCTCTTTCATAGAAACGCATTAGTGTTTCTTGGGAATGCTTGCAAGTAGCTTAAGGCACTTTCAAAGGAAAGTGATTTTCTCTGAAAGGACAGCATGTAGATAGTGAAGCAACACTCCATTCACTTCGCACAGTGAATTGAAGTGTTGAAACAGACTGCTTCTCTTTCAGAGAAAAACATGTGAGTTTCTGTTGAGTGCTTGTAAGGAGCTTAAGGCATTTTCAAAGGAAAGTGATTTTCTCTGAAAGGACAGCATTTAGAAAGTGAAGCAACACTCCATTCACTTCACACAGTGAATTGAAGTGTTGGAACAGACTGCTTCTCTTTCAGAGAAACGCATGTGAGTTTCTTCCTAATGCTTGCAAGTAGCTTAAGGCACTTTCAAAGGAAAGTGATTTTCTCTGAAAGGACAGCATTTAGAAAGTGAAGCAACACTCCATTCACTTCGCACAGTGAATTGAAGTGTTGGAACAGACTGCTTCTCTTTCAGAGAAACGCATGTGAGTTTCTGGTGATTGCTTGTAAGTAGCTTAAGGCACTTTCAAAGGAAAGTGATTTTCTCTGAAAGGACAGCATTTAGAAAGTGAAGCAACACTCCATTCACTTCGCACAGTGAATTGAAGTGTTGGAACAGACTGCTTCTCTTTCAGAGAAACGCATGTGAGTTTCTTCCTAATGCTTGCAAGTAGCTTAAGGCACTTTCAAAGGAAAGTGATTTTCTCTGAAAGGACAGCATTTAGAAAGTGAAGCAACACTCCATTCACTTCGCACAGTGAATTGAAGTGTTGGAACAGACTGCTTCTCTTTCAGAGAAACGCATGTGAGTTTCCGGTGAATGCTTGTAAGTAGCTTAAGGCACTTTCAAAGGAAAGTGATTTTCTCTGAAAGGACAGCATTTAGAAAGTGAAGCAACACTCCATTCACTTCGCACAGTGAATTGAAGTGCTGGAACAGACTGCTTCTCTTTCAGAGAAACGCATGTGAGTTTCTTCCTAATGCTTGCAAATAGCTTAAGGCACTATCAAAGGAAAGTGATTTTCTCTGAAAGGACAGCATTTAGAAAGTGAAGCAACACTAAATTCACTTCGCACAGTGAATTGAAGTGTTGGAACAGACTGCTTCTCTTTCAGAGAAACGCATGTGAGTTTTTTATGAATGCTTGAAAGTAGTTAAAGGCACTTTCAAAGGAAAGTGATTTTCTCTGAAAGGACAGCATTTAGAAAGTGAGGCAACACTCCATTCACTTCACACAGTGACTTGAAGTGTTGGAACAGACTGCTTCTCTTTCAGAGAAACGCATGTGAGTTTCTTCCTAATGCTTGCAAGTAGCTTAAGGCACTTTCAAAGGAAAGTGATTTTCTCTGAAAGTACAGCATTTAGAAAGTGAAGCAACACTCCATTCACTTCGCACATTGAATTGAAGTGTTGGAACAGTCTGCTCCTCTTTCAGAGAAACGCATGTGAGTTTCTTCCTAATGCTTGCATGTAGCTTAAGGCACTTTCAAAGGAAAGTGATTTTCTCTGAAAGGACAGTATTTAGAAAGTGAAGCAACACTCCATTCACTTCGCACAGTGAATTGAAGTGTTGGAACAGACTGCTTCTCTTTCAGAGAAACGCATGTGAGTTTACGGTGAATGCTTGTAAGTAGCTTAAGGCACTTTCAAAGGAAAGTGATTTTCTCTGAAAGGACAGCATTTAGAAAGTGAAGCAACACTCCATTCACTTCGCACAGTGAATTGAAGTGTTGGAACAGACTGCTTCTCTTTCAGAGAAACGCATGTGAGTTTCTTGTGAATGCTTGTAAGTAGCTTAAGGCACTTTCAAAGGAAAGTGATTTTCTCTGAAAGGACAGCATTTAGAAAGTGAAGCAACACTCCATTCACTTCGCAGAGTGAATTGAAGTATTGGAACAGACTGCTTCTCTTTCAGAGAAACGGATGTGAGTTTCTGGTGAATGCTTGTAAGTAGCTTAAGGCACTTTCAAAGGAAAGTGATTTTCTCTGAAAGGACAGCATTTAGAAAGTGAAGCAACACTCCATTCACTTCGCAGAGTGAATTGAAGTGTTGGAACAGACTGCTTCTCTTTCAGAGAAACGCATGTGAGTTTCTGGTGAATGCTTGTAAGTAGCTTAAGGCACTTTCAAAGGAAAGTGATTTTCTCTGAAAGGACAGCATTTAGAAAGTGAAGCAACACTCCATTCACTTCGCACAGTGAATTGAAGTGTTGGAACAGACTGCTTCTCTTTCAGAGAAACGTATGTGAGTTTCTTGTGAATACTTGCAAGTAGCTTAAGGCACTTTCAAAGGAAAGTGATTTTCTCTGAAAGGACAGCATTTAGAAAGTGAGGCAACACTCCATTCACTTTGCATAGTGAATTGAAGTGTTGGAACAGACTGCTTCTCTTTCAGAGAAACACATGTGAGTTTCTTCCTAATGCTTGCAAGTAGCTTAAGGCACTTTCAAAGGAAAGTGATTTACCTGAAAGGACAGCATTTAGAAAGTGAAGCAACACTCCATTCACTTCGCAGAGTGAATTGAAGTGTTGGAACCGACTGCTTCTCTTTCAGAGAAACGCATGTGAGTTTCTGGTGAATGCTTGTTAGTAGCTTAAGGCACTTTCAAAGGAAAGTGATTTTCTCTGAAAGGACATAATTTAGAAAGTGAAGCAACACTCCATTCACTTTGCACAGTGAATTGAAGTGTTGGAACAGAATGCTTCTCTTTCAGAGAAACGGATGTGAGTTTTTTATGAATGCTTGAAAGTAGTTTAAGGCACTTTCAAAGGAAAGTGATTTTCTCTGAAAGGACAGCATTTAGAAAGTGAAGCAACACTCCATTCACTTCGCACAGTGAATTGAAGTGTTGGAATAGTCTGCTTCTCTTTCAGAGAAATGCATGTGAGTTTCTTCCTAATGCTTGCAAGTAGCTTAAGGCACTTTCAAAGGAAAGTGATTTTCTCTGAAAGGACAGCATTTAGAAAGTGAAGCAACACTCCATTCACTTCGCACAGTGAATTGAAGTGTTGGAACAGACTGCTTCTCTTTCAGAGAAACGCATGTGAGTTTACGGTGAATGCTTGTAAGTAGCTTAAGGCACTTTCAAAGGAAAGTGATTTTCTCTGAAAGGACAGCATTTAGAAAGTGAAGCAACACTCCATTCACTTCGCACAGTGAATTGAAGTGTTGGAACAGACTGCTTCTCTTTCAGAGAAACGCATGTGAGTTTCTTGTGAATGCTTGTAAGTAGCTTAAGGCACTTTCAAAGGAAAGTGATTTTCTCTGAAAGGACAGCATTTAGAAAGTGAAGCAACACTCCATTCACTTCGCAGAGTGAATTGAAGTATTGGAACAGACTGCTTCTCTTTCAGAGAAACGGATGTGAGTTTCTGGTGAATGCTTGTAAGTAGCTTAAGGCACTTTCAAAGGAAAGTGATTTTCTCTGAAAGGACAGCATTTAGAAAGTGAAGCAACACTCCATTCACTTCGCAGAGTGAATTGAAGTGTTGGAACAGACTGCTTCTCTTTCAGAGAAACGCATGTGAGTTTCTGGTGAATGCTTGTAAGTAGCTTAAGGCACTTTCAAAGGAAAGTGATTTTCTCTGAAAGGACAGCATTTAGAAAGTGAAGCAACACTCCATTCACTTCGCACAGTGAATTGAAGTGTTGGAACAGACTGCTTCTCTTTCAGAGAAACGTATGTGAGTTTCTTGTGAATACTTGCAAGTTGCTTAAGGCACTTTCAAAGGAAAGTGATTTTCTCTGAAAGGACAGCATTTAGAAAGTGAGGCAACACTCCATTCACTTCGCATAGTGAATTGAAGTGTTGGAACAGACTGCTTCTCTTTCAGAGAAACACATGTGAGTTTCTTCCTAATGCTTGCAAGTAGCTTAAGGCACTTTCAAAGGAAAGTGATTTTCCTGAAAGGACAGCATTTAGAAAGTGAAGCAACACTCCATTCACTTCGCAGAGTGAATTGAAGTGTTGGAACCGACTGCTTCTCTTTCAGAGAAACGCATGTGAGTTTCTGGTGAATGCTTGTTAGTAGCTTAAGGCACTTTCAAAGGAAAGTGATTTTCTCTGAAAGGACATAATTTAGAAAGTGAAGAAACACTCCATTCACTTTGCACAGTGAATTGAAGTGTTGGAACAGAATGCTTCTCTTTCAGAGAAATGGATGTGAGTTTTTTATGAATGCTTGAAAGTAGTTTAAGGCACTTTCAAAGGAAAGTGATTTTCTCTGAAAGGACAGCATTTAGAAAGTGAAGCAACACTCCATTCACTTCGCACAGTGAATTGAAGTGTTGGAATAGTCTGCTTCTCTTTCAGAGAAATGCATGTGAGTTTCTTCCTAATGCTTGCAAGTAGCTTAAGGCACTTTCAAAGGAAAGTGATTTTCTCTGAAAGGACAGCATTTAGAAAGTGAAGCAACACTCCATTCACTTCGCACAGTGAATTGAAGTGTTGGAACAGACTGCTTTTCTTTCAGAGAAACGCATGTGAGTTTCTTCCTAATGCTTGCAAGTAGCTTAAGGCACTATCAAAGGAAAGTGATTTTCTCTGAAAGGACAGCATTTAGAAAGTGAAGCAACACTCCATTCACTTCGCACAGTGAATTGAAGTGTTGGAACAGACTGCTTCTCTTTCAGAGAAACGCATGTGAGTTTTTTATGATTACTTGCAAGTAGCTTAAGGCACTTTCAAAGGAAAGTGATTTTCTCTGAAAGGACAGCATTTAGAAAGTGAGGCAACACTCCATTCACTTCGCACAGTGAAATGAAGTATTGGAACAGACTGCTTCTCTTTCAGAGAAACGCATGTGAGTTTCTTCCTAATGCTTGCAAGTAGCTTAAGGCACTTTCAAAGGACAGTGATTTTCTCTGAAAGGACAGCATTTAGAAAGTGAAGCAACACTCCATTCCCTTCGTGCAGTGAATTGAAGTGTTGGAACAGAGTGCTTCTCTTTCATATAAACGCATTAGTGTTTCTTGTGAATGCTTGCAAGTTGCTTAAGGCACTTTCAAAGGAAAGTGATTTTCTCTGAAAGGACATAATTTAGAAAGTGAAGCAACACTCCATTCACTTCGCACAGTGAATTGAAGTGTCGAACAGACTGCTTCTCTTTCAGAGAAATGCATGTGAGTTTCTGTTGAATGCTTGTAAGTAGCTTAAGGCACTTTCAAAGGAAAGTGATTTTCTCTGAAAGGACAGCATTTAGAAAGTGAAGCAACACTCCATTCACTTCGCACATTGAATTGAAGTGTTGGAACAGACTGCTTCTCTTTCAGAGAAACGCATGTGAGTTTCTGGTGAATGCTTGTAAGGAGCTTAAGGCACTTTCAAAGGAAAGTGATTTTCTCTGAAAGGACAGCATTTAGAAAGTGAGGCAACACTCCATTCACTTCACACAGTGAATTGAAGTGTTGGAACAGACTGCTTCTCTTTCAGAGAAACGCATGTGAGTTTCTTCCTAATGCTTGCAAGTAGCTTAAGGCACTTTCAAAGGAAAGTGATTTTCTCTGAAAGGACAGCATTTAGAAAGTGAAGCAACACTCCATTCACTTCGCACAGTGAATTGAAGTGTTGGAACAGTCTGCTTCTCTTTCAGAGAAACGCATGTGAGTTTCTTCCTAATGCTTGCAAGTAGCTTAAGGCACTTTCAAAGGAAAGTGATTTTCTCTGAAAGGACAGCATTTAGAAAGTGAAGCAACACTCCATTCACTTCGCACAGTGAATTGAAGTGTTGGAACAGACTGCTTCTCTTTCAGAGAAACGCATGTGAGTTTCCGGTGAATGCTTGTAAGTAGCTTAAGGCACTTTCAAAGGAAAGTGATTTTCTCTGAAAGGACAGCATTTAGAAAGTGAAGCAACACTCCATTCACTTCGCACAGTGAATTGAAGTGTTGGAACAGACTGCTTCTCTTTCAGAGAAACGCATGTGAGTTTCTTCCTAATGCTTGCAAGTAGCTTAAGGCACTATCAAAGGAAAGTGATTTTCTCTGAAAGGACAGCATTTAGAAAGTGAAGCAACACTAAATTCACTTCGCACAGTGAATTGAAGTGTTGGAACAGACTGCTTCTCTTTCAGAGAAACGCATGTGAGTTTTTTATGAATGCTTGAAAGTAGTTAAAGGCACTTTCAAAGGAAAGTGATTTTCTCTGAAAGGACAGCATTTAGAAAGTGAGGCAACACTCCATTCACTTCACACAGTGACTTGAAGTGTTGGAACAGACTGCTTCTCTTTCAGAGAAACGCATGTGAGTTTCTTCCTAATGCTTGCAAGTAGCTTAAGGCACTTTCAAAGGAAAGTGATTTTCTCTGAAAGGACAGCATTTAGAAAGTGAAGCAACACTCCATTCACTTCGCAAAGTGAATTGAAGTGTTGGAACAGTCTGCTCCTCTTTCAGAGAAACGCATGTGAGTTTCTTCCTAATGCTTGCAAGTAGCTTAAGGCACTTTCAAAGGAAAGTGATTTTCTCTGAAAGGACAGCATTTAGAAACTGAAGCAACACTCCATTCACTTCGCACAGTGAATTGAAGTGTTGGAACAGACTGCTTCTCTTTCAGAGAAACGCATGTGAATTTCCGGTGAATGCTTGTAAGTAGCTTAAGGCACTTTCAAAGGAAAGTGATTTTCTCTGAAAGGACAGCATTTAGAAAGTGAAGCAACACTCCATTCACTTCGCACAGTGAATTGAAGTGTTGGAACAGACTGCTTCTTTTTCAGAGAAATGCATGTGAGTTTAAGTTGAATGCTTGTAAGTAGCTTAAGGCACTTTCAAAAGAAAGTGATTTTCTCTGAAAGGACAGCATTTAGAAAGTGAAGCAACACTCCATTCACTTCGCACAGTGAATTGAAGTATTGGAACAGACTGCTTCTCTTTCAGAGAAACGGATGTGAGTTTCTGGTGAATGCTTGTAAGTAGCTTAAGGCACTTTCAAAGGAAAGTGATTTTCTCTGAAAGGACAGCATTTAGAAAGTGAAGCAACACTCCATTCACTTCGCACAGTGAATTGAAGTGTTGGAACAGACTGCTTCTCTTTCATATAAACGCATTAGTGTTTCTTGTGAATGCTTGCAAGTTGCTTAAGGCACTTTCAAAGGAAAGTGATTTTCTCTGAAAGGACATAATTTAGAAAGTGAAGCAACACTCCATTCACTTCGCACAGTGAATTGAAGTGTTGGAACAGACTGCTTCTCTTTCAGAGAAATGTATGTGAGTGTCTGTTGAATGCTTGTAAGTAGCTTAAGGCACTTTCAAAGGAAAGTGATTTTCTCTGAAAGGACAGCATTTAGAAAGTGAAGCAACACTCCATTCACTTCGCACAGTGAATTGAAGTGTTGGAACAGACTGCTTTTCTTTCAGAGAAACGCATGTGAGTTTCTTCCTAATGCTTGCAAGTAGCTTAAGGCACTATCAAAGGAAAGTGATTTTCTCTGAAAGGACAGCATTTAGAAAGTGAAGCAACACTCCATTCACTTCGCACAGTGAATTGAAGTGTTGGAACCGACTGCTTCTCTTTCAGAGCAACGCATGTGAGTTTCTGGTGAATGCTTATAAGTAGCTTAAATCACTTTCAAAGGACAGTGATTTTCTCTGAAAGGACAGCATTTAGAAAGTGAAGCAGCACTCCATTCACTTCGCACAGTGAATTGAAGTGTTCGAACAGACTGCTTCTCTTTAAGAGAAACGCATGTGAGTTTTTTGTGAATGCTTGAAAGTAGTTTAAGGCACTTTAAAAGGAAAGTGATTTTGTCTGAAAGGACAGCATTTAGAAAGTGAAGCAACACTCCATTCACTTCGCACGGTGAATTGAAGTGTTGGACCAGACTGCTTCTCTTTCAGAGAAACGCATGTGAGTTTCTGGTGAATGCTTGTAAGTAGCTTAAGGCACATTCAAAGGAAAATGATTTTCTCTGAAAGGACAGCATTTAGAAAGTGAAGCAACACTCCATTCACTTCGCACAGTGAATTGAAGTGTTGGAACAGACTGCTTCTCTTTCAGAGAAACGCATGTGAGTTTTTTGTGAATGCTTGAAAGTAGTTTAAGGCACTTTCAATGGAAAGTGATTTTCTCTGAAAGGACAGCATTTAGAAAGTGAGGCAACACTCCATTCACTTCGCACAGTGAATTGAAGTGTTGGAACAGACTGCTTCTCTTTCAGAGAAACGCATGTGAGTTTCTTCCTAATGCTTGCAAGTAGCTTAAGGCACTTTCAAAGGAAAGTGATTTTCTCTGAAATGACAGCATTTAGAAAGTGAAGCAACACTCCATTCACTTCGCACAGTGAATTGAAGTGTTGGAACAGACTGCTTCTCTTTCAGAGAAACGCATGTGAGTTTCTTCCTGATGCTTGCAAGTAGCTTAAGGCACTTTCCAAGGAAAGTGATTTTCTCTGAAAGAACAGCATTTAGAAAGTGAAGCAACACTAAATTCACTTCGCACAGTGAATTGAAGTGTTGGAACAGACTGCTTCTCTTTCAGAGAAACGCATGTGAGTTTTTTATGAATGCTTGAAAGTAGTTAAAGGCACTTACAAAGGAAAGTGATTTTCTCTGAAAGGACAGCATTTAGAAAGTGAGGCAATGCTTCATTCACTTCACACAGTGACTTGAAGTGTTGGAACAGACTGCTTCTCTTTCAGAGAAACGCATGTGAGTTTCTTCCTAATGCTTGCAAGTAGCTTAAGGCACTTTCAAAGGAAAGTGATTTTCTCTGAAAGGACAGCATTTAGAAAGTGAAGCAACACTCCATTCACTTCGCACAGTGAATTGGAGTGTTGGAACAGTCTGCTCCTCTTTCAGAGAAACGCATGTGAGTTTCTTCCTAATGCTTGCAAGTAGCTTAAGGCACTTTCAAAGGAAAGTGATTTTCTCTGAAAGGACAGCATTTAGAAAGTGAAGCAACACTCCATTCACTTCGCACAGTGAATTGAAGTGTTGGAACAGACTGCTTCTCTTTCAGAGAAATGCATGTGAGTTTAAGTTGAATGCTTGTAAGTAGCTTAAGGCACTTTCAAAGGAAAGTGATTTTCTCTGAAAGGACAGCATTTAGAAAGTGAAGCAACACTCCATTCACTTCGCACAGTGAATTGAAGTGTTGGAACAGACTGCTTCTCTTTCCTATAAACGCATTAGTGTTTCTTGTGAATGCTTGCAAGTTGCTTAAGGCACTTTCAAAGGAAAGTGATTTTCTCTGAAAGGACATAATTTAGAAAGTGAAGCAACACTCCATTCACTTCACACAGTGAATTGAAGTGTTGGAACAGACTGCTTCTCTTTCAGAGAAATGCATGTGAGTTTCTGTTGAATGCTTGTAAGTAGCTTAAGGCACTTTGAAAGGAAAGTGATTTTCTCTGAAAGGACAGCATTTAGAAAGTGAGGCAACACTCCATTCACTTCGCACATTGAATTGAAGTGTTGGAACAGACTGCTTCTCTTTCAGAGAAACGCATGTGAGTTTCTGGCGAATGCTTGTAAGTAGCTTAAGGCACTTTCAAAGGAAAGTGATTTTCTCTGAAAGGACAGCATTTAGAAAGTGAGGCATCACTCCATTCACTTCACACAGTGAATTGAAGTTTTGGAACAGACTGCTTCTCTTTCAGAGAAACGCATGTGAGTTTCTTCCTAATGCTTGCAAGTAGCTTAAGGCACTTTCAAAGGAAAGTGATTTTCTCTGAAAGGACAGCATTTAGAAAGTGAAATAACACTCCATTCACTTCGCACAGTGAATTGAAGTGTTGGAACAGTCTGCTTCTCTTTCAGAGAAACGCATGTGAGTTTCTTCCTAATGCTTGCAAGTAGCTTAAGGCACTTTCAAAGGAAAGTGATTTTCTCTGAAAGGACAGCATTTAGAAAGTGAAGCAACACTCCATTCACTTCGCACAGTGAATTGAAGTGTTGGAACAGACTGCTTCTCTTTCAGAGAAACGCATGTGAGTTTCCGGTGAATGCTTGTAAGTAGCTTAAGGCACTTTCAAAGGAAAGTGATTGTCTCTGAAAGGACAGCATTTAGAAAGTGAAGCAACACTCCATTCACTTCGCACAGTGAATTGAAGTGTTGGAACAGACTGATTCTCTTTCAGAGAAATGCATGTGAGTTTAAGTTGAATGCTTGTAAGTAGCTTAAGGCACTTTCAAAGGAAAGTGATTTTCTCTGAAAGGACAGCATTTAGAAAGTGAAGCAACACTCCATTTACTTCGCACAGTGAATTGAAGTGTTGGAACAGACTGCTTCTCTTTCAGAGAAACGTATGTGAGTTTCTTGTGAATGCTTGCAAGTTGCTTAAGGCACTTTCAAAGGAAAGTGATTTTCTCTGAAAGGACAGCATTTAGAAAGTGAAGCAACACTCCGTTCACTTCGCACAGTGAATTGAAGTGTTGGAACAGACTGCTTCTCTTTCAGAGAAACGCATGTGAGTTTTTTATGAATGCTTGAAAGTAGTTTAAGGCACTTTCAAAGGAAAGTGATTTTCTCTGAAAGGACAGTGTTTAGAAAGTGAGGCAACACTCCATTCACTTCGCACAGTGAATTGAAGTGTTTGAACCGACTGCTTCTCTTTCAGAGAAACGCATGTGAGTTTCTGGTGAATGCTTGTTAGTAGCTTAAGGCACTTTCAAAGGACAGTGATTTTCTCTGAAAGGACAGCATTTAGAAAGTGAAGCAACACTCCATTCCCTTCGAGCAGTGAATTGAAGTGTTGGAACAGACTGCTTCTCTTTCAGAGAAATGCATGTTAGTTTCTGTTGAATGCTTGTAAGTAGCTTAAGGCACTTTCAAAGGAACGTGATTTTCTCTGAAAGGACAGCATTTAGAAAGTGAAGCAACACTCCATTCACTTCGCACAGTGAATTGAAGTGTTGGAACAGACTGCTTCTCTTTCAGAGAAACGCATGTGAGTTTCTTGTGAATGCTTGCAAGTTGCTTAAGGCACTTTCAAAGGAGAGTGATTTTCTCTGAAAGGACAGCATTTAGAAAGTGAAGCAACACTCCGTTCACTTCGCACAGTGAATTGAAGTGTTGGAACAGACTGCTTCTCTTTCAGAGAAACGCATGTGAGTTTTTTATGAATGCCTGAAAGTAGTTTAAGGCACTTTCAAAGGAAAGTGATTTTCTCTGAAAGGACAGTGTTTAGAAAGTGAGGCAACACTCCATTCACTTCGCACAGTGAATTGAAGTGTTGGAACCGACTGCTTCTCTTTCAGAGAAACGCATGTGAGTTTCTGGTGAATGCTTGTTAGTAGCTTAAGGCACTTTCAAAGGACAGTGATTTTCTCTGAAAGGACAGCATTTAGAAAGTGAAGCAACACTCCATTCCCTTCGAGCAGTGAATTGAAGTGTTGGAACAGACTGCTTCTCTTTCATATAAACGCATTAGTGTTTCTTGTGAATGCTTGCAAGTTGCTTAAGGCACTTTCAAAGGAAAGTGATTTTCTCTGAAAGGACATAATTTAGAAAGTGAAGCAACACTCCATTCACTTCGCACAGTGAATTGAAGTGTTGGAACAGACTGCTTCTCTTTCAGAGAAACGCATGTGAGTTTCTTCCTAATGCTTGCAAGTAGCTTAAGGCACTTTCAAAGGAAAGTGATTTTCTCTGAAAGGACAGCATTTAGAAAGTGAAGCAACACTCCATTCACTTCGCACAGTGAATTGAAGTGTTGGAACAGACTGCTTCTCTTTCAGAGAAACGCATGTGAGTTTCTGGTGAATGCTTGTAAGTAGCTTAAGGCACTTTCAAAGGAAAGTGATTTTCTCTGAAAGGACAGCATTTAGAAAGTGAAGCAACACTCCAGTCACTTCGCACAGTGAATTGAAGTGTTGGAACAGACTGCTTCTCTTTCAGAGAAATGCATGTGAGTTTAAGTTGAATGCTTGTAAGTAGCTTAAGGCACTTTCAAAGGAAAGTGATTTTCCCTGAAAGGACAGCATTTAGAAAGTGAAGCAGCACTCCATTCACTTCGCAGAGTGAATTGAAGTATTGGAACAGACTGCTTCTCTTTCAGAGAAACGCATGTGAGTTTTTTGTGAATGCTTGAAAGTAGTTTAAGGCACTTTCAAAGGAAAGTGATTTTCTCTGAAAGGACAGAATTTAGAAAGTGATGCAACACTCCATTCACTTCGCACAGTGAATTGAAGTGTTGGAACAGACTGCTTCTCTTTCAGAGAAACGCATGTGAGTTTCTTCCTAATGCTTGTAAGTAGCTTAAGGCACTTTCAAAGGAAAGTGATTTTCTCTGAAAGGACAGCATTTAGAAAGTGAAGCAACACTCCATTCACTTTGTACAGTGAAATGAAGTGTTGGAACAGACTGCTTCTCTTTCAGAGAAATGTATGTGAGTTTCTGTTGAATGCTTGTAAGTAGCTTAAGGCTCTTTCAAAGGAAAGTGATTTTCTCTGAAAGGACAGCATTTAGAAAGTAAAGCAACACTCCATTCCCTTCGCACAATAAATTGAAGTGTTGGAACAGACTGCTTCTCTTTCATAGAAACGCATTAGTGTGTCTTGTGAATGCTTGCAAGTAGCTTAAGGCACATTCAAAGGAAAGTGATTTTCTCTGAAAGGACAGCATTTAGAAAGTGAAGCAACACTCCATTCACTTCGCACAGAGAATTGAAGTGTTGGAACAGATTACTTCTCTTTCAGAGAAATGCATGTGAGTTTCTGTTGAATGCTTGTAAGTAGCTTAAGGCACATTCAAAGGAAAGGGATTTTCTCTGAAAGGACAGCATTTAGAAAGTGAAGCAACACTCCATTCACTTCGCACTGTGACTTGAAGTGTTGGAACAGACTGCTTCTCTTTCAGAGAAACGCATGTGAGTTTTTTGTGAATGCTTGAAAGTAGTTTAAGGCACTTTCAAAGAAAAGTGTTTTTCTCTGAAAATACAGAATTTAGAAAGTGAAGCAACACTCCATTCACTTCGTACAGTGTATTGAAGTGTTGGAACAGACTGCTTCTCTTTCAGAGAAACGCATGTGAGTTTCTTCCTAATGCTCGCAAGTAGCTTAAGGCACTTTCAAAGGAAAGTGATTTTCTCTGAAAGGACAGCATTTTGAAAGTGAAGCAACACTCCATTCCCTTCGTGCAGTTAATTGAAGTGTTGGAACAGAGTGCTTCTCATTCATAGAAACACATTAGTGTTTCTTGTGAATGCTTGCAAGTTGCTTAAGGCACTTTCAAAGGAAAGTGATTTTCTCTGAAAGGACAGCATTTAGAAAGTGAAGCAACACTCCATTCACTTTGTACAGTGAATTGAAGTGTTGGAACAGACTGCTTCTCTTTCAGAGAAATGCATGTGAGTTTCTGTTGAATGCTTGTAAGTAGCTTAAGGCTCTTTCAAAGGAAAGTGATTTTCTCTGAAAGGACAGCATTTAGAAAGTGAAGCAACACTCCATTCACTTCGCACTGTGAATTGAAGTGTTGGAACAGACTGCTTCTCTTTCAGAGAAACGCATGTGAGTTTCTTTTGAATGCTTGCAAGTTGCTTAAGGCACATTCAAAGGAAAGTGATTTTCTCTGAAAGGACAGCATTTAGAAAGTGAAGCAACACTCCATTCACTTTGCACAGTGAATTGAAGTGTTCGAACAGACTGCTTCTCTTTAAGAGAAACGCATGTGAGTTTTTTGTGAATGCTTGAAAGTAGTTTAAGGCACTTTCAAAGGAAAGTGATTTTCTCTGAAAGGACAGCATTTAGAAAGTGAAGCAACACTCCATTCACTTCGCACTGTGAATTGAAGTGTTGGAACAGACTGCTTCTCTTTCAGAGAAACACATGTGAGTTTTTTGTGAATGCTTGAAAGTAGTTTAAGGCACTTTCAAAGGAAAGTGTTTTTCTCTGAAAGGACAGAATTTAGAAAGTGAAGCAACACTCCATTCACTTCGCACAGTGAATTGAAGTGTTGGAACAGACTGCTCCTCTTTCAGAGAAACGCATGTGAGTTTCTTCCTAATGCTTGCAAGTAGCTTAAGGCACTTTCAAAGGAAAGTGATTTTCTGTGATTGGACAGCATTTAGAAAGTGAAGCAACACTCCATTCACTTCGAACAGTGAATTGAAGTGTTGGAACAGACTGCTTCTCTTTCAAAGAAACGCATGTGAGTTTCTGGTGAATGCTTGTAAGTAGCTTAAGGCACTTTCAAAGGAAAGTGATTTTCTCTGAAAGAAGAGCATTTAGAAAGTGAAGCAACACTCCATTCCCTTTGTGCAGTGAATTGAAGTGTTGGAACAGAGTGCTTCTCATTCATAGAAACGCATGAGTGTTTCTTGTGAATGCTTGCAAGTTGCTTAAGGCACTTTCAAAGGAAAGTGATTTTCTCTGAAAGGACAGCATTTAGAAAGTGAAGCAACACTCCATTCACTTTGTACAGTGAATTGAAGTGTTGGAACAGACTGCTTCTCTTTCAGAGAAATGCATGTGAGTTTCTGTTGAATGCTTGTAAGTAGCTTAAGGCTCTTTCAAAGGAAAGTGATTTTCTCTCAAAGGACAGCATTTAGAAAGTAAAACAACACTCCATTCCCTTCGCACAATAAATTGAAGTGTTGGAACAGACTGCTTCTCTTTCATAGAAATGCAATAGTGTTTCTTGTGAATGCTTGCAAGTAGCTTAAGGCACATTCAAAGGAAAGTGATTTTCTCTGAAAGGACAGCATTTAGAAAGTGAAGCAACACTAAATTCACTTCGCACAGAGAATTGAAGTGTTGGAACAGATTACTTCTCTTTCAGAGAAATGCATGTGAGTTTCTGTTGAATGCTTGTAAGTAGCTTAAGGCACATTCAAAGGAAAATGATTTTCTCTGAAAGGACAGCATTTAGAAAGTGAAGCAACACTCCATTCACTTCGCACAGTGAATTGAAGTGTTGGAACAGACTGCTTCTCTTTCAGAGAAACGCATGTGAGTTTTTTGTAAATGCTTGAAAGTAGTTTAAGACACTTTCAATGGAAAGTGATTTTCTCTGAAAGGACAGCATTTAGAAAGTGAGGCAACACTCCATTCACTTCGCACAGTGAAATGAAGTGTTGGAACAGACTGCTTCTCTTTCAGAGAAACGCATGTGAGTTTCTTCCTAATGCTTGCAAGTAGCTTAAGGCACTTTCAAAGGAAAGTGATTTTCTCTGAAAGGACAGCATTTAGAAAGTGAAACAACACTCCATTCACTTCGCACAGTGAATTGAAGTGTTGGAACAGACTGCTTCTCTTTCAGAGAAACGCATGTGAGTTTCTTCCTGATGCTTGCAAGTAGCTTAAGGCACTTTCAAAGGAAAGTGATTTTCTCAGAAATGACAGCATTTAGAAAGTGAAGCAACACTCCATTCACTTCGCACAGTGAACTGAAGTGTTGGAAAAGACTGTTTCTCTTTCAGAGAAACGCATGTGAGTTTCTGGTGAATGCTTGTAAGTAGCTTAAGGCACTTTCAAAGGAAAGTGATTTTCTCTGAAAGGACAGCATTTAGAAAGTGAAGCAACACTCCATTCACTTCGCACAGTGAATTGAAGTGTTGGAACAGACTGCTTCTCTTTCAGAGAAATGCATGTGAGTTTCTGTTGAATGCTTGTAAGTAGCTTAAGGCACTTTCAAAGGAAAGTGATTTTCTCTGAAAGGACAGCATTTAGAAAGTGAAGCAACACTCCATTCACTTCGCACAGTGAATTGAAGTGTTGGAACAGACTGCTTCTCTTTCAGAGAAATGCATGTGAGTTTAAGTTGAATGCTTGTAAGTAGCTTAAGGCACTTTCAAAGGAAAGTGATTTTCTCTGAAAGGACAGCATTTAGAAAGTGAAGCAACACTCCATTCACTTCGCACAGTGAATTGAAGTATTGGAACAGACTGCTTCTCTTTCAGGGAAACAGATGTGAGTTTCTGGTGAATGCTTGTAAGTAGCTTAAGGCACTTTCAAAGGAAAGTGATTTTCTCTGAAAGGACAGCATTTAGAAAGTGAAGCAACACTCCATTCACTTCGCACAGTGAATTGCAGTGTTGGAACAGACTGCTTCTCTTTCATATAAACGCATTAGTGTTTCTTGTGAATGCTTGCAAGTTGCTTAAGGCACTTTCAAAGGAAAGTGATTTTCTCTGAAAGGACAGCATTTAGAAAGTGAAGCAACACTCCATTCACTTCGCACAGTGAATTGAAGTGTTGGAACAGACTGCTTCTCTTTCAGAGAAATGCATGTGAGTGTCTGTTGAATGCTTGTAAGTAGCTTAAGGCACTTTCAAAGGAAAGTGATTTTCTCTGAAAGGACAGCATTTAGAAAGTGAAGCAACACTCCATTCACTTCGCACATTGAATTGAAGTGTTGGAACAGACTGCTTCTCTTTCAGAGAAACGCATGTGAGTTTCTGGTGAATGCTTGTAAGTAGCTTAAGGCACTTTGAAAGGAAAGTGATTTTCTCTGAAAGGACAGCATTTAGAAAGTGAGGCAACACTCCATTCACTTCACACAGTGAATTGAAGTGTTGGAACAGACTGCTTCTCTTTCAGAGAAACGCATGTGAGTTTCTGGTGAATGCTTGTTAGTAGCTTAAGGCACTTTCAAAGGAAAGTGATTTTCTCTGAAAGGACAGCATTTAGAAAGTGAGGCAACACTCCATTCACTTCACACAGTGAATTGAAGTGTTGGAACAGACTGCTTCTCTTTCAGAGAAACGCATGTGAGTTTCTTCCTAATGCTTGCAAGTAGCTTAAGGCACTTTCAAAGGAAAGTGATTTTCTCTGAAAGGACAGCATTTAGAAAGTGAAGTAACACTCCATTCACTTCGCACAGTGAATTGAAGTGTTGGAACAGTCTGCTTCTCTTTCAGAGAAACGCATGTGAGTTTCTTCCTAATGCTTGCAAGTAGCTTAACGCACTTTCAAAGGAAAGTGATTTTGTCTGAAAGGACAGCATTTAGAAAGTGAAGCAACACTCCATTCACTTCGCACAGTGAATTGAAGTGTTGGAACAGACTGCTTCTCTTTCAGAGAAACGCATGTGAGTTTCCGGTGAATGCTTGTAAGTAGCTTAAGGCACTTTCAAAGGAAAGTGATTTTCTCTGAAAGGACAGCATTTAGAAAGTGAAGCAACACTCCATTCACTTCGCACAGTGAATTGAAGTGTTGGAACAGACTGCTTCTCTTTCAGAGAAATGCATGTGAGTTTAAGTTGAATGCTTGTAAGTAGCTTAAGGCACTTTCAAAGGAAAGTGATTTTCTCTGAAAGGACAGCATTTAGAAAGTGAAGCAACACTCCATTCACTTCGCACAGTGAATTGAAGTGTTGGAACAGACTGCTTCTCTTTCAGAGAAACGTATGTGAGTTTCTTGTGAATGCTTGCAAGTTGCTTAAGGCACTTTCAAAGGAAAGTGATTTTCTCTGAAAGGACAGCATTTAGAAAGTGAAGCAACACTCCGTTCACTTCGCACAGTGAATTGAAGTGTTGGAACAGACTGCTTCTCTTTCAGAGAAACGCATGTGAGTTTTTTATGAATGCTTGAAAGTAGTTTAAGGCACTTTCAAAGGAAAGTGATTTTCTCTGAAAGGACAGTGTTTAGAAAGTGAGGCAACACTCCATTCACTTCGCACAGTGAATTGAAGTGTTGGAACCGACTGCTTCTCTTTCAGAGAAACGCATGTGAGTTTCTGGTGAATGCTTGTTAGTAGCTTAAGGCACTTTCAAAGGACAGTGATTTTCTCTGAAAGGACAGCATTTAGAAAGTGAAGCAACACTCCATTCCCTTCGAGCAGTGAATTGAAGTGTTGGAACAGACTGCTTCTCTTTCATATAAACGCATTAGTGTTTCTTGTGAATGCTTGCAAGTTGCTTAAGGCACTTTCAAAGGAAAGTGATTTTCTCTGAAAGGACAGCATTTAGAAAGTGCAGCAACACTCCATTCACTTCGCACATTGAATTGAAGTGTTGGAACAGACTGCTTCTATTTCAGAGAAACGCATGTGAGTTTCTGGTGAATGCTTGTAAGTAGCTTAAGGCACTTTTAAAGGAAAGTGATTTTCTCTGAAAGGACAGCATTTAGAAAGTGAGGCAACACTCCATTCACTTCACACAGTGAATTGAAGTGTTGGAACAGACTGCTTCTCTTTCAGAGAAACGCATGTGAGTTTCTTCCTAATGCTTGCAAGTAGCTTAAGGCACTTTCAAAGGAAAGTGATTTTCTCTGAAAGGACAGCATTTAGAAAGTGAAGCAACACTCCATTCACTTCGCACAGTGAATTGAAATGTTGGAACAGTCTGCTTCTCTTTCAGAGAAACGCATGTGAGTTTCTTCCTAATGCTTGCAAGTAGCTTAAGGCACTTTCAAAGGAAAGTGATTTTCTCTGAAAGGACAGCATTTAGAAAGTGAAGCAACACTCCATTCACTTCGCAGAGTGAATTGAAGTATTGGAACAGACTGCTTCTCTTTCAGAGAAACACATGTGAGTTTCTGGTGAATGCTTGTAAGTAGCTTAAGGCACTTTCAAAGGAAAGTGATTTTCTCTGAAAGGACAGCATTTAGAAAGTGAAACAACACTCCATTCACTTCGCACAGTGAATTGAAGTGTTGGAACAGACTGCTTCTCTTTCAGAGAAACGCATGTGAGTTTCTTTTGAATGCTTGCAAGTTGCTTAAGGCACATTCAAAGGAAAGTGATTTTCTCTGAAAGGACAGCATTTAGAAACTGAAGCAACACTCCATTCACTTTGCACAGTGAATTGAAGTGTTCGAACAGACTGCTTCTCTTTAAGAGAAACGCATGTGAGTTTTTTGTGAATGCTTGAAAGTAGTTTAAGGCACTTTAAAAGGAAAGTGATTTTGTCTGAAAGGACAGCATTTAGAAAGTGAAGCAACACTCCATTCACTTCGCACGGTGAATTGAAGTGTTGGACCAGACTGCTTCTCTTTCAAAGAAACGCATGTGAGTTTCTGGTGAATGCTTGTAAGTAGCTTAAGGCACATTCAAAGGAAAATGATTTTCTCTGAAAGGACAGCATTTAGAAAGTGAAGCAACACTCCATTCACTTCGCACAGTGAATTGAAGTGTTGGAACAGACTGCTTCTCTTTCAGAGAAACGCATGTGAGTTTTTTGTGAATGCTTGAAAGTAGTTTAAGGCACTTTCAATGGAAAGTGATTTTCTCTGAAAGGACAGCATTTAGAAAGTGAGGCAACACTCCATTCACTTCGCACAGTGAATTGAAGTGTTGGAACAGACTGCTTCTCTTTCAGAGAAACGCATGTGAGTTTCTTCCTAATGCTTGCAAGTAGCTTAAGGCACTTTCAAAGGAAAGTGATTTTCTCTGAAAGGACAGCATTTAGAAAGTGAAGCAACACTCCGTTCACTTCGCACAGTGAATTGAAGTGTTGGAACAGACTGCTTCTCTTTCAGAGAAACGCATGTGAGTTTTTCATGAATGCTTGAAAGTAGTTTAAGGCACTTTCAAAGGAAAGTGATTTTCTCTGAAAGGACAGCATTTAGAAAGTGAAGCAACACTCCATTCACTTCGCACAGTGAATTGAAGTGTTGGAACAGACTGCTTCTCTTTCAGAGAAACGAATGTGAGTTTCCGGTGAATGCTTGTAAGTAGCTTAAGGCACTTTCAAAGGAAAGTGATTTTCTCTGAAAGGACAGCATTTAGAAAGTGAAGCAACACTCCATTCACTTCGCACAGTGAATTGAAGTGTTGGAACAGACTGCTTCTCTTTCAGAGAAACGCATGTGAGTTTCTTCCTAATGCTTGCAAGTAGCTTAAGGCACTTTCAAAGGAAAGTGATTTTCTCTGAAAGGACAGCATTTAGAAAGTGAAACAACACTCCATTCACTTCGCACAGTGAATTGAAGTGTTGGAACAGACTGCTTCTCTTTCAGAGAAACGCATGTGAGTTTCTTCCTGATGCTTGCAAGTAGCTTAAGGCACTTTCAAAGGAAAGTGATTTTCTCAGAAAGGACAGCATTTAGAAAGTGAAGCAACACTCCATTCACTTCGCACAGTGAACTGAAGTGTTGGAAAAGACTGTTTCTCTTTCAGAGAAATGCATGTGAGTTTCTGGTGAATGCTTGTAAGTAGCTTAAGGCACTTTCAAAGGAAAGTGATTTTCTCTGAAAGGACAGCATTTAGAAAGTGAAGCAACACTCCATTCACTTCGCACAGTGAATTGAAGTGTTGGAACAGACTGCTTCTCTTTCAGAGAAATGCATGTGAGTTTCTGTTGAATGCTTGTAAGTAGCTTAAGGCACTTTCAAAGGAAAGTGATTTTCTCTGAAAGGACAGCATTTAGAAAGTGAAGCAACACTCCATTCACTTCGCACAGTGAATTGAAGTGTTGGAACAGACTGCTTCTCTTTCAGAGAAATGCATGTGAGTTTAAGTTGAATGCTTGTAAGTAGCTTAAGGCACTTTCAAAGGAAAGTGATTTTCTCTGAAAGGACAGCATTTAGAAAGTGAAGCAACACTCCATTCACTTCGCACAGTGAATTGAAGTATTGGAACAGACTGCTTCTCTTTCAGAGAAACAGATGTGAGTTTCTGGTGAATGCTTGTAAGTAGCTTAAGGCACTTTCAAAGGAAAGTGATTTTCTCTGAAAGGACAGCATTTAGAAAGTGAAGCAACACTCCATTCACTTCGCACAGTGAATTGAAGTGTTGGAACAGACTGCTTCTCTTTCATATAAACGCATTAGTGTTTCTTGTGAATGCTTGCAAGTTGCTTAAGGCACTTTCAAAGGAAAGTGATTTTCTCTGAAAGGACAGCATTTAGAAAGTGAAGCAACACTCCATTCACTTCGCACAGTGAATTGAAGTGTTGGAACAGACTGCTTCTCTTTCAGAGAAATGCATGTGAGTGTCTGTTGAATGCTTGTAAGTAGCTTAAGGCACTTTCAAAGGAAAGTGATTTTCTCTGAAAGGACAGCATTTAGAAAGTGAAGCAACACTCCATTCACTTCGCACATTGAATTGAAGTGTTGGAACAGACTGCTTCTCTTTCAGAGAAACGCATGTGAGTTTCTGGTGAATGCTTGTAAGTAGCTTAAGGCACTTTGAAAGGAAAGTGATTTTCTCTGAAAGGACAGCATTTAGAAAGTGAGGCAACACTCCATTCACTTCACACAGTGAATTGAAGTGTTGGAACAGACTGCTTCTCTTTCAGAGAAACGCATGTGAGTTTCTGGTGAATGCTTGTTAGTAGCTTAAGGCACTTTCAAAGGAAAGTGATTTTCTCTGAAAGGACAGCATTTAGAAAGTGAGGCAACACTCCATTCACTTCACACAGTGAATTGAAGTGTTGGAACAGACTGCTTCTCTTTCAGAGAAACGCATGTGAGTTTCTTCCTAATGCTTGCAAGTAGCTTAAGGCACTTTCAAAGGAAAGTGATTTTCTCTGAAAGGACAGCATTTAGAAAGTGAAGTAACACTCCATTCACTTCGCACAGTGAATTGAAGTGTTGGAACAGTCTGCTTCTCTTTCAGAGAAACGCATGTGAGTTTCTTCCTAATGCTTGCAAGTAGCTTAACGCACTTTCAAAGGAAAGTGATTTTGTCTGAAAGGACAGCATTTAGAAAGTGAAGCAACACTCCATTCACTTCGCACAGTGAATTGAAGTGTTGGAACAGACTGCTTCTCTTTCAGAGAAACGCATGTGAGTTTCCGGTGAATGCTTGTAAGTAGCTTAAGGCACTTTCAAAGGAAAGTGATTTTCTCTGAAAGGACAGCATTTAGAAAGTGAAGCAACACTCCATTCACTTCGCACAGTGAATTGAAGTGTTGGAACAGACTGCTTCTCTTTCAGAGAAATGCATGTGAGTTTAAGTTGAATGCTTGTAAGTAGCTTAAGGCACTTTCAAAGGAAAGTGATTTTCTCTGAAAGGACAGCATTTAGAAAGTGAAGCAACACTCCATTCACTTCGCACAGTGAATTGAAGTGTTGGAACAGACTGCTTCTCTTTCAGAGAAACGTATGTGAGTTTCTTGTGAATGCTTGCAAGTTGCTTAAGGCACTTTCAAAGGAAAGTGATTTTCTCTGAAAGGACAGCATTTAGAAAGTGAAGCAACACTCCGTTCACTTCGCACAGTGAATTGAAGTGTTGGAACAGACTGCTTCTCTTTCAGAGAAACGCATGTGAGTTTTTTATGAATGCTTGAAAGTAGTTTAAGGCACTTTCAAAGGAAAGTGATTTTCTCTGAAAGGACAGTGTTTAGAAAGTGAGGCAACACTCCATTCACTTCGCACAGTGAATTGAAGTGTTGGAACCGACTGCTTCTCTTTCAGAGAAACGCATGTGAGTTTCTGGTGAATGCTTGTTAGTAGCTTAAGGCACTTTCAAAGGACAGTGATTTTCTCTGAAAGGACAGCATTTAGAAAGTGAAGCAACACTCCATTCCCTTCGAGCAGTGAATTGAAGTGTTGGAACAGACTGCTTCTCTTTCATATAAACGCATTAGTGTTTCTTGTGAATGCTTGCAAGTTGCTTAAGGCACTTTCAAAGGAAAGTGATTTTCTCTGAAAGGACAGCATTTAGAAAGTGCAGCAACACTCCATTCACTTCGCACATTGAATTGAAGTGTTGGAACAGACTGCTTCTCTTTCAGAGAAACGCATGTGAGTTTCTGGTGAATGCTTGTAAGTAGCTTAAGGCACTTTTAAAGGAAAGTGATTTTCTCTGAAAGGACAGCATTTAGAAAGTGAGGCAACACTCCATTCACTTCACACAGTGAATTGAAGTGTTGGAACAGACTGCTTCTCTTTCAGAGAAACGCATGTGAGTTTCTTCCTAATGCTTGCAAGTAGCTTAAGGCACTTTCAAAGGAAAGTGATTTTCTCTGAAAGGACAGCATTTAGAAAGTGAAGCAACACTCCATTCACTTCGCACAGTGAATTGAAATGTTGGAACAGTCTGCTTCTCTTTCAGAGAAACGCATGTGAGTTTCTTCCTAATGCTTGCAAGTAGCTTAAGGCACTTTCAAAGGAAAGTGATTTTCTCTGAAAGGACAGCATTTAGAAAGTGAAGCAACACTCCATTCACTTCGCAGAGTGAATTGAAGTATTGGAACAGACTGCTTCTCTTTCAGAGAAACACATGTGAGTTTCTGGTGAATGCTTGTAAGTAGCTTAAGTCACTTTCAAAGGAAAGTGATTTTCTCTGAAAGGACAGCATTTAGAAAGTGAAACAACACTCCATTCACTTCGCACAGTGAATTGAAGTGTTGGAACAGACTGCTTCTCTTTCAGAGAAACGCATGTGAGTTTCTTTTGAATGCTTGCAAGTTGCTTAAGGCACATTCAAAGGAAAGTGATTTTCTCTGAAAGGACAGCATTTAGAAACTGAAGCAACACTCCATTCACTTTGCACAGTGAATTGAAGTGTTCGAACAGACTGCTTCTCTTTAAGAGAAACGCATGTGAGTTTTTTGTGAATGCTTGAAAGTAGTTTAAGGCACTTTAAAAGGAAAGTGATTTTGTCTGAAAGGACAGCATTTAGAAAGTGAAGCAACACTCCATTCACTTCGCACGGTGAATTGAAGTGTTGGACCAGACTGCTTCTCTTTCAAAGAAACGCATGTGAGTTTCTGGTGAATGCTTGTAAGTAGCTTAAGGCACATTCAAAGGAAAATGATTTTCTCTGAAAGGACAGCATTTAGAAAGTGAAGCAACACTCCATTCACTTCGCACAGTGAATTGAAGTGTTGGAACAGACTGCTTCTCTTTCAGAGAAACGCATGTGAGTTTTTTGTGAATGCTTGAAAGTAGTTTAAGGCACTTTCAATGGAAAGTGATTTTCTCTGAAAGGACAGCATTTAGAAAGTGAGGCAACACTCCATTCACTTCGCACAGTGAATTGAAGTGTTGGAACAGACTGCTTCTCTTTCAGAGAAACGCATGTGAGTTTCTTCCTGATGCTTGCAAGTAGCTTAAGGCACTTTCAAAGGAAAGTGATTTTCTCTGAAAGGACAGCATTTAGAAAGTGAAGCAACACTCCGTTCACTTCGCACAGTGAATTGAAGTGTTGGAACAGACTGCTTCTCTTTCAGAGAAACGCATGTGAGTTTTTCATGAATGCTTGAAAGTAGTTTAAGGCACTTTCAAAGGAAAGTGATTTTCTCTGAAAGGACAGCATTTAGAAAGTGAAGCAACACTCCATTCACTTCGCACAGTGAATTGAAGTGTTGGAACAGACTGCTTCTCTTTCAGAGAAATGCATGTGAGTGTCTTGTGAATTATTGCAAGTCGCTTAAGGCACTTTCAAAGGAAAGTGATTTTCTCTGAAAGGACAGCATTTAGAAAGTGAAGCAACACTCCATTCACTTCGCACAGTGAATTGAAGTGTTGGAACAGTCTGCTCCTCTTTCAGAGAAATGCATGTGAGTTTCTTCTTAATGCTTGCAAGTAGATTAAGGCACTTTCAAAGGAAAGTGATTTTCTCTGAAAGGACAGCATTTAGAAAGTGAAGCAACACTCCATTCACTTCGCACAGTGAATTGAAGTGTTGGAACAGACTGCTTCTCTTTCAGAGAAACGAATGTGAGTTTCCGGTGAATGCTTGTAAGTAGCTTAAGGCACTTTCAAAGGAAAGTGATTTTCTCTGAAAGGACAGCATTTAGAAAGTGAAGCAACACTCCATTCACTTCGCACAGTGAATTGAAGTGTTGGAACAGACTGCTTCTCTTTCAGAGAAACGCATGTGAGTTTCTTCCTAATGCTTGCAAGTAGCTTAAGGCACTTTCAAAGGAAAGTGATTTTCTCTGAAAGGACAGCATTTAGAAAGTGAAGCAACACTCCATTCACTTCGCACAGTGAATTGAAGTGTTGGAACAGACTGCTTCTCTTTCAGAGAAACGCATGTGAGTTTCTTCCTGATGCTTGCAAGTAGCTTAAGGCACTTTCAAAGGAAAGTGATTTTCTCTGAAAGGACAGCATTTAGAAAGAGAAGCAACACTAAATTCACTTCGCACAGTGAATTGAAGTGTTGGAACAGACTGCTTCTCTTTCAGAGAAACGCATGTGAGTTTAAGTTGAATGCTTGAAAGTAGTTTAAGGCACTTTCAAAGGAAAGTGATTTTCTCTGAAAGGACAGTGTTTAGAAAGTGAGGCAACACTCCATTCACTTCGCACAGTGAATTGAAGTGTTGGAACCGACTGCTTCTCTTTCAGAGAAACGCATGTGAGTTTCTGGTGAATGCTTGTTAGTAGCTTAAGGCACTTTCAAAGGACAGTGATTTTCTCTGAAAGGACAGCATTTAGAAAGTGAAGCAACACTCCATTCCCTTCGAGCAGTGAATTGAAGTTTTGGAACAGACTGCTTCTCTTTCATATAAACGCATTAGTGTTTCTTGTGAATGCTTGCAAGTTGCTTAAGGCACTTTCAAAGGAAAGTGATTTTCTCTGAAAGGACAGCATTTAGAAAGTGCAGCAACACTCCATTCACTTCGCACATTGAATTGAAGTGTTGGAACAGACTGCTTATCTTTCAGAGAAACGCATGTGAGTTTCTGGTGAATGCTTGTAAGTAGCTTAAGGCACTTTTAAAGGAAAGTGATTTTCTCTGAAAGGACAGCATTTAGAAAGTGAGGCAACACTCCATTCACTTCACACAGTGAATTGAAGTGTTGGAACAGACTGCTTCTCTTTCAGAGAAACGCATGTGAGTTTCTTCCTAATGCTTGCAAGTAGCTTAAGGCACTTTCAAAGGAAAGTGATTTTCTCTGAAAGGACAGCATTTAGAAAGTGAAGCAACACTCCATTCACTTCGCACAGTAAATTGAAATGTTGGAACAGTCTGCTTCTCTTTCAGAGAAACGCATGTGAGTTTCTTCCTAATGCTTGCAAGTAGCTTAAGGCACTTTCAAAGGAAAGTGATTTTCTCTGAAAGGACAGCATTTAGAAAGTGAAGCAACACTCCATTCACTTCGCAGAGTGAATTGAAGTATTGGAACAGACTGCTTCTCTTTCAGAGAAACACATGTGAGTTTCTGGTGAATGCTTGTAAGTAGCTTAAGGCACTTTCAAAGGAAAGTGATTTTCTCTGAAAGGACAGCATTTAGAAAGTGAAGCAACACTCCATTCACTTCGCACAGTGAATTGAAGTGTTGGAACAGACTGCTTCTCTTTCAGAGAAACGCATGTGAGTTTCTTTTCAATGCTTGCAAGTTGCTTAAGGCACATTCAAAGGAAAGTGATTTTCTCTGAAAGGACAGCATTTAGAAACTGAAGCAACACTCCATTCACTTTGCACAGTGAATTGAAGTGTTCGAACAGACTGCTTCTCTTTAAGAGAAACGCATGTGAGTTTTTTGTGAATGCTTGAAAGTAGTTTAAGGCACTTTAAAAGGAAAGTGATTTTGTCTGAAAGGACAGCATTTAGAAAGTGAAGCAACACTCCATTCACTTCGTACGGTGAATTGAAGTGTTGGACCAGACTGCTTCTCTTTCAAAGAAACGCATGTGAGTTTCTGGTGAATGCTTGTAAGTAGCTTAAGGCACATTCAAAGGAAAATGATTTTCTCTGAAAGGACAGCATTTAGAAAGTGAAGCAACACTCCATTCACTTCGCACAGTGAATTGAAGTGTTGGAACAGACTGCTTCTCTTTCAGAGAAACGCATGTGAGTTTTTTGTGAATGCTTGAAAGTAGTTTAAGGCACTTTCAATGGAAAGTGATTTTCTCTGAAAGGACAGCATTTAGAAAGTGAGGCAACACTCCATTCACTTCGCACAGTGAATTGAAGTGTTGGAACAGACTGCTTCTCTTTCAGAGAAACGCATGTGAGTTTCTTCCTAATGCTTGCAAGTAGCTTAAGGCACTTTCAAAGGAAAGTGATTTTCTCTGAAAGGACAGCATTTAGAAAGTGAAGCAACACTCCGTTCACTTCGCACAGTGAATTGAAGTGTTGGAACAGACTGCTTCTCTTTCAGAGAAACGCATGTGAGTTTTTCATGAATGCTTGAAAGTAGTTTAAGGCACTTTCAAAGGAAAGTGATTTTCTCTGAAAGGACAGCATTTAGAAAGTGAAGCAACACTCCATTCACTTCGCACAGTGAATTGAAGTGTTGGAACAGACTGCTTCTCTTTCAGAGAAATGCATGTGAGTGTCTTGTGAATTATTGCAAGTCGCTTAAGGCACTTTCAAAGGAAAGTGATTTTCTCTGAAAGGACAGCATTTAGAAACTGAAGCAACACTCCATTCACTTCGCACAGTGAATTGAAGTGATGGAACACACTGCTTCTCTTTAAAAGAAACGCATGTGAGTTTTTTGTGAATGCTTGAAAGTAGTTTAAGGCACTTTCAAAGGAAAGTGATTTTCTCTGAAAGGACAGCATTTAGAAAGTGAAGCAACACTCCATTCACTTCGCACAGTGAATTGAAGTGTTGGAACAGTCTGCTCCTCTTTCAGAGAAATGCATGTGAGTTTCTTCTTAATGCTTGCAAGTAGATTAAGGCACTTTCAAAGGAAAGTGATTTTCTCTGAAAGGACAGCATTTAGAAAGTGAAGCAACACTCCATTCACTTCGCACAGTGAATTGAAGTGTTGGAACAGACTGCTTCTCTTTCAGAGAAACGCATGTGAGTTTCCGGTGAATGCTTGTAAGTAGCTTAAGGCACTTTCAAAGGAAAGTGATTTTCTCTGAAAGGACAGCATTTAGAAAGTGAAGCAACACTCCATTCACTTCGCACAGTGAATTGAAGTGTTGGAACAGACTGCTTCTCTTTCAGAGAAACGTATGTGAGTTTCTTCCTAATGCTTGCAAGTAGCTTAAGGCACTTTCAAAGGAAAGTGATTTTCTCTGAAAGGACAGCATTTAGAAAGTGAAGCAACACTCCATTCACTTCGCACAGTGAATTGAAGTGTTGGAACAGACTGCTTCTCTTTCAGAGAAACGCATGTGAGTTTCTTCCTGATGCTTGCAAGTAGCTTAAGGCACTTTCAAAGGAAAGTGATTTTCTCTGAAAGGACAGCATTTAGAAAGTGAAGCAACACTAAATTCACTTCGCACAGTGAATTGAAGTGTTGGAACAGACTGCTTCTCTTTCAGAGAAACGCATGTGAGTTTAAGTTGAATGCTTGTAAGTAGCTTAAGGCACTTTCAAAGGAAAGTGATTTTCTCTGAAAGGACAGCATTTAGAAAGTGAAGCAACACTCCATTCACTTCGCACAGTGAATTGAAGTGTTGGAACAGACTGATTCTCTTTCAGAGAAATGCATGTGAGTTTAAGTTGAATGCTTGTAAGTAGCTTAAGGCACTTTCAAAGGAAAGTGATTTTCTCTGAAAGGACAGCATTTAGAAAGTGAAGCAACACTCCATTCACTTCGCACAGTGAATTGAAGTGTTGGAACAGACTGCTTTTCTTTCAGAGAAACGTATGTGAGTTTCTTGTGAATGCTTGCAAGTTGCTTAAGGCACTTTCAAAGGAAACTGATTTTCTCTGAAAGGACAGCATTTAGAAAGTGAAGCAACACTCCGTTCACTTCGCACAGTGAATTGAAGTGTTGGAACAGACTGCTTCTCTTTCAGAGAAACGCATGTGAGTTTTTTATGAATGCTTGAAAGTAGTTTAAGGCACTTTCAAAGGAAAGTGATTTTCTCTGAAAGGACAGTGTTTAGAAAGTGAGGCAACACTCCATTCACTTCGCACAGTGAATTGAAGTGTTGGAACCGACTGCTTCTCTTTCAGAGAAACGCATGTGAGTTTCTGGTGAATGCTTGTTAGTAGCTTAAGGCACTTTCAAAGGACAGTGATTTTCTCTGAAAGGACAGCATTTAGAAAGTGAAGCAACACTCCATTCCCTTCGAGCAGTGAATTGAAGTGTTGGAACAGACTGCTTCTCTTTCATATAAACGCATTAGTGTTTCTTGTGAATGCTTGCAAGTTGCTTAAGGCACTTTCAAAGGAAAGTGATTTTCTCTGAAAGGACATAATTTAGAAAGTGAAGCAACACTCCATTCACTACGCACAGTGAATTGAAGTGTTCGAACAGACTGCTTCTCTTTCAGAGAAATGCATGTGAGTTTCTGTTGAATGCTTGTAAGTAGCTTAAGGCACTTTCAAAGGAAAGTGATTTTCTCTGAAAGGACAGCATTTCGAAAGTGCAGCAACACTCCATTCACTTCGCACATTGAATTGAAGTGTTGGAACAGACTGCTTCTCTTTCAGAGAAACGCATGTGAGTTTCTGGTGAATGCTTGTAAGTAGCTTAAGGCACTTTTAAAGGAAAGTGATTTTCTCTGAAAGGACAGCATTTAGAAAGTGAGGCAACACTCCATTC
Organism: Myodes glareolus; assembly: GCF_982192425.1. Classification (NCBI taxonomy): domain Eukaryota; kingdom Metazoa; phylum Chordata; class Mammalia; order Rodentia; family Cricetidae; genus Myodes; species Myodes glareolus. The sequence continues at coordinate 725,670 of NC_142046.1, forward strand.
ACTTCACACAGTGAATTGAAGTGTTGGAACAGACTGCTTCTCTTTCAGAGAAACGCATGTGAGTTTCTTCCTAATGCTTGCAAGTAGCTTAAGGCACTTTCAAAGGAAAGTGATTTTCTCTGAAAGGACAGCATTTAGAAAGTGAAGCAACACTCCATTCAATTCGCAGAGTGAATTGAAGTATTGGAACAGACTGCTTCTCTTTCAGAGAAACACATGTGAGTTTCTGGTGAATGCTTGTAAGTAGCTTAAGGCACTTTCAAAGGAAAGTGATTTTCTCTGAAAGGACAGCATTTAGAAAGTGAAGCAACACTCCATTCACTTCGCACAGTGAATTGAAGTGTTGGAACAGACTGCTTCTCTTTCAGAGAAACGCATGTGAGTTTCTTTTGAATGCTTGCAAGTTGCTTAAGGCACATTCAAAGGAAAGTGATTTTCTCTGAAAGGACAGCATTTAGAAACTGAAGCAACACTCCATTCACTTCGCACAGTGAATTGAAGTGTTCGAACAGACTGCTTCTCTTTAAGAGAAACGCATGTGAGTTTTTTGTGAATGCTTGAAAGTAGTTTAAGGCACTTTAAAAGGAAAGTGATTTTGTCTGAAAGGACAGCATTTAGAAAGTGAAGCAACACTCCATTCACTTCGCACGGTGAATTGAAGTGTTGGACCAGACTGCTTCTCTTTCAGAGAAACGCATGTGAGTTTCTGGTGAATGCTTGTAAGTAGCTTAAGGCACATTCAAAGGAAAATGATTTTCTCTGAAAGGACAGCATTTAGAAAGTGAAGCAAAACTCCGTTCACTTCGCACAGTGAATTGAAGTGTTGGAACAGACTGCTTCTCTTTCAGAGAAACGCATGTGAGTTTTTTATGAATGCTTGAAAGTAGTTTAAGGCACTTTCAAAGGAAAGTGATTTGCTCTGAAAGGACAGTGTTTAGAAAGTGAGGCAACACTCCATTCACTTCACACAGTGAATTGAAGTGTTGGAACCGACTGCTTCTCTTTCAGAGAAACGCATGTGAGTTTCTGGTGAATGCTTGTTAGTAGCTTAAGGCACTTTCAAAGGACAGTGATTTTCTCTGAAAGGACAGCATTTAGAAAGTGAAGCAACACTCCATTCCCTTCGAGCAGTGAATTGAAGTGTTGGAACAGACTGCTTCTCTTTCATATAAACGCATTAGTGTTTCTTGTGAATGCTTGCAAGTTGCTTAAGGCACTTTCAAAGGAAAGTGATTTTCTCTGAAAGGACATAATTTAGAAAGTGAAGCAACACTCCATTCACTTCGCACAGTGAATTGAACTGTTGGAACAGACTGCTTCTCTTTCAGAGAAATGCATGTGAGTTTCCGTTGAATGCTTGTAAGTAGCTTAAGGCACTTTCAAAGGAAAGTGATTTTCTCTGAAAGGACAGCATTTAGAAAGTGCAGCAACACTCCATTCACTTCGCACATTGAATTGAAGTGTTGGAACAGACTGCTTCTCTTTCAGAGAAACGCATGTGAGTTTCTGGTGAATGCTTGTAAGTAGCTTAAGGCACTTTTAAAGGAAAGTGATTTTCTCTGAAAGGACAGCATTTAGAAAGTGAGGCAACACTCCATTCACTTCACACAGTGAATTGAAGTGTTGGAACAGACTGCTTCTCTTTCAGAGAAACGCATGTGAGTTTTTTGTGAATGCTTGAAAGTAGTTTAAGGCACTTTCAATGGAAAGTGATTTTCTCTGAAAGGACAGCATTTAGAAAGGGAGGCAACACTCCATTCACTTCGCACAGTGAATTGAAGTGTTGGAACAGACTGCTTCTCTTTCAGAGAAACGCATGTGAGTTTCTTCTTAATGCTTGCAAGTAGCCTAAGGCACTTTCAAAGGAAAGTGATTTTCTCTGAAAGGACAGCATTTAGAAAGTGAAGCAACACTCCATTCACTTCGCACAGTGAATTGAAGTGTTGGAACAGACTGCTTCTCTTTCAGAGAAACGCATGTGAGTTTCTTCCTGATGCTTGCAAGTAGCTTAAGGCACTTTAAAAAGAAAGTGATTTTCTCTGAAAGGACAGCATTTAGAAAGTGAAGCAACACTCCATTCACTTCGCACAGTGAATTGAAGTGTTGGAACAGACTGCTTCTCTTTCAGAGAAACGCATGTGAGTTTCTTGTGAATTATTGCAAGTTGCTTAAGGCACTTTCAAAGGAAAGTGATTTTCTCTGAAAGGACAGCATTTAGAAACTGAAGCAACACTCCATTCACTTCGCACAGTGAATTGAAGTGTTGGAACACACTGCTTCTCTTTAAAAGAAACGCATGTGAGTTTTTTGTGAATGCTTGAAAGTAGTTTAAGGCACTTTCAAAGGAAAGTGATTTTCTCTGAAAGGACAGCATTTAGAAAGTGAAGCAACACTCCATTCACTTCGCACAGTGAATTGAAGTGTTGGAACAGTCTGCTCCTCTTTCAGAGAAATGCATGTGAGTTTCTTCCTAATGCTTGCAAGTAGCTTAAGGCACTTTCAAAGGAAAGTGATTTTCTCTGAAAGGACAGCATTTAGAAAGTGAAGCAACACTCCATTCACTTCGCACAGTGAATTGAAGTGTTGGAACAGACTGCTTCTCTTTCAGAGAAACGCATGTGAGTTTCCGGTGAATGCTTGTTAGTAGCTTAAGGCACTTTCAAAGGAAAGTGATTTTCTCTGAAAGGACAGCATTTAGAAAGTGAAGCAACACTCCATTCACTTCGCACAGTGAATTGAAGTGTTGGAACAGACTGCTTCTCTTTCAGAGAAATGCATGTGAGTTTAAGTTGAATGCTTGTAAGTAGCTTAAGGCACTTTGAAAGGAAAGTGATTTTCTCTGAAAGGACAGCATTTAGAAAGTGAAGCAACACTCCATTCACTTCGCACAGTGAATTGAAGTGTTGGAACAGACTGCTTCTCTTTCATATAAACGCATTAGTGTTTCTTGTGAATGCTTGCAAGTTGCTTAAGGCACTTTCAAAGGAAAGTGATTTTCTCTGAAAGGACATAATTTAGAAAGTGAAGCAACACTCCATTCACTTCGCACAGTGAATTGAAGTGTTGGAACAGACTGCTTCTTTTTCAGAGAAATGCATGAGAGTGTCTGTTGAATGTTTGTAAGTAGCTTAAGGCACTTTCAAAGGAAAGTGATTTTCTCTGAAAGGACAGCATTTAGAAAGTGAAGCAACACTCCATTCACTTCGCACATTGAATTGAAGTGTCGGAACAGACTGCTTCTCTTTCAGAGAAACGCATGTGAGTTTTTTATGAATGCTTGAAAGTAGTTTAAGGCACTTTCAAAGGAAAGTGATTTGCTCTGAAAGGACAGTGTTTAGAAAGTGAGGCAACACTCCATTCACTTCACACAGTGAATTGAAGTGTTGGAACCGACTGCTTCTCTTTCAGAGAAACGCATGTGAGTTTCTGGTGAATGCTTGTTAGTAGCTTAAGGCACTTTCAAAGGACAGTGATTTTCTCTGAAAGGACAGCATTTAGAAAGTGAAGCAACACTCCATTCCCTTCGAGCAGTGAATTGAAGTGTTGGAACAGACTGCTTCTCTTTCATATAAACGCATTAGTGTTTCTTGTGAATGCTTGCAAGTTGCTTAAGGCACTTTCAAAGGAAAGTGATTTTCTCTGAAAGGACATAATTTAGAAAGTGAAGCAACACTCCATTCACTTCGCACAGTGAATTGAACTGTTGGAACAGACTGCTTCTCTTTCAGAGAAATGCATGTGAGTTTCCGTTGAATGCTTGTAAGTAGCTTAAGGCACTTTCAAAGGAAAGTGATTTTCTCTGAAAGGACAGCATTTAGAAAGTGCAGCAACACTCCATTCACTTCGCACATTGAATTGAAGTGTTGGAACAGACTGCTTCTCTTTCAGAGAAACGCATGTGAGTTTCTGGTTAATGCTTGTAAGTAGCTTAAGGCACTTTTAAAGGAAAGTGATTTTCTCTGAAAGGACAGCATTTAGAAAGTGAGGCAACACTCCATTCACTTCACACAGTGAATTGAAGTGTTGGAACAGACTGCTTCTCTTTCAGAGAAACGCATGTGAGTTTTTTGTGAATGCTTGAAAGTAGTTTAAGGCACTTTCAATGGAAAGTGATTTTCTCTGAAAGGACAGCATTTAGAAAGGGAGGCAACACTCCATTCACTTCGCACAGTGAATTGAAGTGTTGGAACAGACTGCTTCTCTTTCAGAGAAACGCATGTGAGTTTCTTCCTAATGCTTGCAAGTAGCCTAAGGCACTTTCAAAGGAAATTGATTTTTTCTGAAAGGACAGCATTTATAAAGTGAAGCAACACTCCATTCACTTCGCACAGTGAATTGAAGTGTTGGAACAGACTGCTTCTCTTTCAGAGAAACGCATGTGAGTTTCTTCCTGATGCTTGCAAGTAGCTTAAGGCACTTTAAAAAGAAAGTGATTTTCTCTGAAAGGACAGCATTTAGAAAGTGAAGCAACACTCCATTCACTTCGCACAGTGAATTGAAGTGTTGGAACAGACTGCTTCTCTTTCAGAGAAACGCATGTGAGTTTCTTGTGAATTATTGCAAGTTGCTTAAGGCACTTTCAAAGGAAAGTGATTTTCTCTGAAAGGACAGCATTTAGAAACTGAAGCAACACTCCATTCACTTCGCACAGTGAATTGAAGTGTTGGAACACACTGCTTCTCTTTAAAAGAAACGCATGTGAGTTTTTTGTGAATGCTTGAAAGTAGTTTAAGGCACTTTCAAAGGAAAGTGATTTTCTCTGAAAGGACAGCATTTAGAAAGGGAGGCAACACTCCATTCACTTCGCACAGTGAATTGAAGTGTTGGAACAGTCTGCTCCTCTTTCAGAGAAATGCATGTGAGTTTCTTCCTAATGCTTGCAAGTAGCTTAAGGCACTTTCAAAGGAAAGTGATTTTCTCTGAAAGGACAGCATTTAGAAAGTGAAGCAACACTCCATTCACTTCGCACAGTGAATTGAAGTGTTGGAACAGACTGCTTCTCTTTCAGAGAAACGCATGTGAGTTTCCGGTGAATGCTTGTTAGTAGCTTAAGGCACTTTCAAAGGAAAGTGATTTTCTCTGAAAGGACAGCATTTAGAAAGTGAAGCAACACTCCATTCACTTCGCACAGTGAATTGAAGTGTTGGAACAGACTGCTTCTCTTTCAGAGAAATGCATGTGAGTTTAAGTTGAATGCTTGTAAGTAGCTTAAGGCACTTTGAAAGGAAAGTGATTTTCTCTGAAAGGACAGCATTTAGAAAGTGAAGCAACACTCCATTCACTTCGCACAGTGAATTGAAGTGTTGGAACAGACTGCTTCTCTTTCATATAAACGCATTAGTGTTTCTTGTGAATGCTTGCAAGTTGCTTAAGGCACTTTCAAAGGAAAGTGATTTTCTCTGAAAGGACATAATTTAGAAAGTGAAGCAACACTCCATTCACTTCGCACAGTGAATTGAAGTGTTGGAACAGACTGCTTCTTTTTCAGAGAAATGCATGAGAGTGTCTGTTGAATGTTTGTAAGTAGCTTAAGTCACTTTCAAAGGAAAGTGATTTTCTCTGAATGGACAGCATTTAGAAAGTGAAGCAACACTCCATTCACTTCGCACATTGAATTGAAGTGTCGGAACAGACTGCTTCTCTTTCAGAGAAACGCATGTGAGTTTCTGGTGAATGCTTGTAAGTAGCTTAAGGCACTTTCAAAGGAAAGTGATTTTCTCTGAAAGGACAGCATTTAGAAAGTGAGGCAACACTCCATTCACTTCACACAGTGAATTGAAGTGTTGGAACAGACTGCTTCTCTTTCAGAGAAACGCATGTGAGTTTCTTCCTAATGCTTGCAAGTAGCTTAAGGCACTTTCAAAGGAAAGTGATTTTCTCTGAAAGGACAGCATTTAGAAAGTGAAGTAACACTCCATTCACTTCCCACAGTGAATTGAAGTGTTGGAACAGTCTGCTTCTCTTTCAGAGAAACGCATGTGAGTTTCTTCCTAATGCTTGCAAGTAGCTTAAGGAACTTTCAAAGGAAAGTGATTTTCTCTGAAAGGACAGCATTTAGAAAGTGAAGCAACTCTCCATTCACTTCGCACAGTGAATTGAAGTGTTGGAACAGACTGCTTCTCTTTCAGAGAAACGCATGTGAGTTTCCGGTGAATGCTTGTAAGTAGCTTAAGGCACTTTCAAAGGAAAGTGATTTTCTCTGAAAGGACAGCATTTAGAAAGTGAAGCAACACTCCATTTACTTCGCACAGTGAATTGAAGTGTTGGAACAGACTGATTCTCTTTCAGAGAAATGCATGTGAGTATAAGTTGAATGCTTGTAAGTAGCTTAAGGCACTTTCAAAGGAAAGTGATTTTGTCTGAAAGGACAGCATTTAGAAAGTGAAGCAACACTCCATTCACTTCGCACAGTGAATTGAAGTGTTGGAACAGACTGCTTCTCTTTCATATAAACGCATTAGTGTTTCTTGTGAATGCTTGCAAGTTGCTTAAGGCACTTTCAAAGGAAAGTGATTTTCTCTGAAAGGACATAATTTAGAAAGTGAAGCAACACTCCATTCACTTCGCACAGTGAATTGAAGTGTTGGAACAGACTGCTTCTCTTTCAGAGAAACGCATGTGAGTTTCTTCCTGATGCTTGCAAGTAGCTTAAGGCACTTTCAAAGGAAAGTGATTTTCTCTGATTGGACAGCATTTAGAAAGTGAAGCAACACTCCATTCACTTCGCACAGTGAATTGAAGTGTTGGAACAGATTGCTTCTCTTTCAGAGAAACGCATGTGAGTTTCTGGTGAATGCTTGTAAGTAGCTTAAGGCACTTTCAAAGGAAAGTGATTTTCTCTGAAAGGACAGCATTTATAAGTGAAGCAACACTCCATTCACTTCGCACAGTGAATTGAAGTGTTGGAACAGACTGCTTCTCTTTCAGAGAAACGCATGTGAGTTTCTTTTGAATGCTTGCAAGTTGCTTAAGGCACATTCAAAGGAAAGTGATTTTCTCTGAAAGGACAGCATTTAGAAAGTGAAGCAACACTCCATTCACTTCGCACAGTGAGTTGAAGTGTTGGAACAGACTGCTTCTCTTTCAGAGAAACGCATGTGAGTTTTTTGTGAATGCTTGTAAGTAGCTTAAGGCACTTTCAAAGGAAAGTGATTTTCTCTGAAAGGACAGCATTTAGAAAGTGAAGCAACACTCCATTCACTTCGCACTGTGAATTGAAGTGTTGGACCAGACTGCTTCTCTTTCAGAGAAATGCATGTGAGTTTTTTGTGAATGCTTGAAAGTAGTTTAAGGCACTTTCAAAGGAAAGTGTTTTTCTCTGAAAGGACAGAATTTAGAAAGTGAAGCAACACTCCATTCACTTCGCACAGTGAATTGAAGTGTTGGAACAGACTGCTCCTCTTTCAGAGAAACGCATGTGAGTTTCTTCCTAATGCTTGCAAGTAGCTTAAGGCACTTTCAAAGGAAAGTGATTTTCTCTGATTGGACAGCATTTAGAAAGTGAAGCAACACTCCATTCACTTCGCACAGTGAATTGAAGTGTTGGAACAGACTGCTTCTCTTTCAAAGAAACGCATGTGAGTTTCTGGTGAATGCTTGTAAGTAGCTTAAGGCACTTTCAAAGGAAAGTGATTTTCTCTGAAAGAAGAGCATTTAGAAAGTGAAGCAACACTCCATTCCCTTCGAGCAGTGAATTGAAGTGTTGGAACAGAGTGCTTCTCATTCATAGAAACGCATTAGTGTTTCTTGTGAATGCTTGCAAGTTGCTTAAGGCACTTTCAAAGGAAAGTGATTTTCTCTGAAAGGACAGCATTTAGAAAGTGAAGCAACACTCCATTCACTTTGTACAGTGAATTGAAGTGTTCGAACAGACTGCTTCTCTTTCAGAGAAATGCATGTGAGTTTCTGTTGAATACTTGTAAGTAGCTTAAGGCTCTTTCAAAGGAAAGTGATTTTCGCTCAAAGGACAGCATTTAGAAAGTAAAGCAACACTCCATTCCATTCGCACAATAAATTGAAGTGTTGGAACAGACTGCTTCTCTTTCATAGAAACGCAATAGTGTTTCTTGTGAATGCTTGCAAGTAGATTAAGGCACATTCAAAGGAAAGTGATTTTCTCTGAAAGGACATAATTTAGAAAGTGAAGCAACACTCCATTCACTTCGCACAGTGAATTGAAGTGTTGGAACAGACTGCTTCTTTTTCAGAGAAATGCATGAGAGTGTCTGTTGAATGTTTGTAAGTAGCTTAAGTCACTTTCAAAGGAAAGTGATTTTCTCTGAATGGACAGCATTTAGAAAGTGAAGCAACACTCCATTCACTTCGCACATTGAATTGAAGTGTCGGAACAGACTGCTTCTCTTTCAGAGAAACGCATGTGAGTTTCTGGTGAATGCTTGTAAGTAGCTTAAGGCACTTTCAAAGGAAAGTGATTTTCTCTGAAAGGACAGCATTTAGAAAGTGAGGCAACACTCCATTCACTTCACACAGTGAATTGAAGTGTTGGAACAGACTGCTTCTCTTTCAGAGAAACGCATGTGAGTTTCTTCCTAATGCTTGCAAGTAGCTTAAGGCACTTTCAAAGGAAAGTGATTTTCTCTGAAAGGACAGCATTTAGAAAGTGAAGTAACACTCCATTCACTTCCCACAGTGAATTGAAGTGTTGGAACAGTCTGCTTCTCTTTCAGAGAAACGCATGTGAGTTTCTTCCTAATGCTTGCAAGTAGCTTAAGGAACTTTCAAAGGAAAGTGATTTTCTCTGAAAGGACAGCATTTAAAAAGTGAAGCAACTCTCCATTCACTTCGCACAGTGAATTGAAGTGTTGGAACAGACTGCTTCTCTTTCAGAGAAACGCATGTGAGTTTCCGGTGAATGCTTGTAAGTAGCTTAAGGCACTTTCAAAGGAAAGTGATTTTCTCTGAAAGGACAGCATTTAGAAAGTGAAGCAACACTCCATTTACTTCGCACAGTGAATTGAAGTGTTGGAACAGACTGATTCTCTTTCAGAGAAATGCATGTGAGTATAAGTTGAATGCTTGTAAGTAGCTTAAGGCACTTTCAAAGGAAAGTGATTTTGTCTGAAAGGACAGCATTTAGAAAGTGAAGCAACACTCCATTCACTTCGCACAGTGAATTGAAGTGTTGGAACAGACTGCTTCTCTTTCATATAAACGCATTAGTGTTTCTTGTGAATGCTTGCAAGTTGCTTAAGGCACTTTCAAAGGAAAGTGATTTTCTCTGAAAGGACATAATTTAGAAAGTGAAGCAACACTCCATTCACTTCGCACAGTGAATTGAAGTGTTGGAACAGACTGCTTCTCTTTCAGAGAAACGCATGTGAGTTTCTTCCTGATGCTTGCAAGTAGCTTAAGGCACTTTCAAAGGAAAGTGATTTTCTCTGATTGGACAGCATTTAGAAAGTGAAGCAACACTCCATTCACTTCGCACAGTGAATTGAAGTGTTGGAACAGATTGCTTCTCTTTCAGAGAAACGCATGTGAGTTTCTGGTGAATGCTTGTAAGTAGCTTAAGGCACTTTCAAAGGAAAGTGATTTTCTCTGAAAGGACAGCATTTATAAGTGAAGCAACACTCCATTCACTTCGCACAGTGAATTGAAGTGTTGGAACAGACTGCTTCTCTTTCAGAGAAACGCATGTGAGTTTCTTTTGAATGCTTGCAAGTTGCTTAAGGCACATTCAAAGGAAAGTGATTTTCTCTGAAAGGACAGCATTTAGAAAGTGAAGCAACACTCCATTCACTTCGCACAGTGAGTTGAAGTGTTGGAACAGACTGCTTCTCTTTCAGAGAAACGCATGTGAGTTTTTTGTGAATGCTTGTAAGTAGCTTAAGGCACTTTCAAAGGAAAGTGATTTTCTCTGAAAGGACAGCATTTAGAAAGTGAAGCAACACTCCATTCACTTCGCACTGTGAATTGAAGTGTTGGACCAGACTGCTTCTCTTTCAGAGAAATGCATGTGAGTTTTTTGTGAATGCTTGAAAGTAGTTTAAGGCACTTTCAAAGGAAAGTGTTTTTCTCTGAAAGGACAGAATTTAGAAAGTGAAGCAACACTCCATTCACTTCGCACAGTGAATTGAAGTGTTGGAACAGACTGCTCCTCTTTCAGAGAAACGCATGTGAGTTTCTTCCTAATGCTTGCAAGTAGCTTAAGGCACTTTCAAAGGAAAGTGATTTTCTCTGATTGGACAGCATTTAGAAAGTGAAGCAACACTCCATTCACTTCGCACAGTGAATTGAAGTGTTGGAACAGACTGCTTCTCTTTCAAAGAAACGCATGTGAGTTTCTGGTGAATGCTTGTAAGTAGCTTAAGGCACTTTCAAAGGAAAGTGATTTTCTCTGAAAGAAGAGCATTTAGAAAGTGAAGCAACACTCCATTCCCTTCGAGCAGTGAATTGAAGTGTTGGAACAGAGTGCTTCTCATTCATAGAAACGCATTAGTGTTTCTTGTGAATGCTTGCAAGTTGCTTAAGGCACTTTCAAAGGAAAGTGATTTTCTCTGAAAGGACAGCATTTAGAAAGTGAAGCAACACTCCATTCACTTTGTACAGTGAATTGAAGTGTTCGAACAGACTGCTTCTCTTTCAGAGAAATGCATGTGAGTTTCTGTTGAATACTTGTAAGTAGCTTAAGGCTCTTTCAAAGGAAAGTGATTTTCGCTCAAAGGACAGCATTTAGAAAGTAAAGCAACACTCCATTCCATTCGCACAATAAATTGAAGTGTTGGAACAGACTGCTTCTCTTTCATAGAAACGCAATAGTGTTTCTTGTGAATGCTTGCAAGTAGATTAAGGCACATTCAAAGGAAAGTGATTTTCTCTGAAAGGACAGCATTTAGAAAGTGAAGCAACACTCCATTCACTTTGCACAGAGAATTGAAGTGTTGGAACAGATTACTTCTCTTTCAGAGAAATGCATGTGAGTTTCTGTTGAATGCTTGTAAGTAGCTTAAGGCACATTCAAAGGAAAATGATTTTCTCTGAAAGGACAGCATTTAGAAAGTGAAGCAACACTCCATTCACTTCGCACAGTGAATTGAAGTGTTGGACCAGACTGCTTCTCTTTCAGAGAAACGCATGTGAGTTTTTTGTGAATGCTTGAAAGTAGTTTAAGGCACTTTCAATGGAAAGTGATTTTCTCTGAAAGGACAGCATTTAGAAAGTGAGGCAACACTCCATTCACTTCGCACAGTGAATTGAAGTGTTGGAACAGACTGCTTCTCTTTCAGAGAAACGCATGTGAGTTTCTTCCTAATGCTTGCAAGTAGCTTAAGGCACTTTCAAAGGAAAGTGATTTTCTCTGAAAGGACAGCATTTAGAAAGTGAAGCAACACTCCATTCACTTCGGACAGTGAATTGAAGTGTTGGAACAGACTGCTTCTCTTTCAGAGAAACGCATGTGAGTTTCTTCCTGATGCTTGCAAGTAGCTTAAGGCACTTTCAAAGGAAAGTGATTTTCTCAGAAAGGACAGCATTTAGAAAGTGAAGCAACACTCCATTCACTTCGCACAGTGAACTGAAGTGTTGGAAAAGACTGTTTCTCTTTCAGAGAAACGCATGTGAGTTTCTGGTGAATGCTTGTAAGTAGCTTAAGGCACTTTCAAAGGAAAGTGATTTTCTCTGAAAGGACAGCATTTAGAAAGTGAAGCAACACTCCATTCACTTCGCACAGTGAATTGAAGTGTTGGAACAGACTGCTTCTCTTTCAGAGAAATGCATGTGAGTTTCTGTTGAATGCTTGTAAGTAGCTTAAGGCACTTTCAAAGGAAAGTGATTTTCTCTGAAAGGACAGCATTTAGAAAGTGAAGCAACACTCCATTCACTTCGCAGAGTGAATTGAAGTATTGGAACAGACTGCTTCTCTTTCAGAGAAACACATGTGAGTTTCTGGTGAATGCTTGTAAGTAGCTTAAGGCACTTTCAAAGGAAAGTGATTTTCTCTGAAAGGACAGCATTTAGAAAGTGAAGCAACACTCCATTCACTTCGCACAGTGAATTGAAGTGTTGGAACAGACTGCTTCTCTTTCAGAGAAACGCATGTGAGTTTCTTTTGAATGCTTGCAAGTTGCTTAAGGCACATTCAAAGGAAAGTGATTTTCTCTGAAAGGACAGCATTTAGAAACTGAAGCAACACTCCATTCACTTCGCACAGTGAATTGAAGTGTTCGAACAGACTGCTTCTCTTTAAGAGAAACGCATGTGAGTTTTTTGTGAATGCTTGAAAGTAGTTTAAGGCACTTTAAAAGGAAAGTGATTTTGTCTGAAAGGACAGCATTTAGAAAGTGAAGCAACACTCCATTCACTTCGCACGGTGAATTGAAGTGTTGGACCAGACTGCTTCTCTTTCAGAGAAATGCATGTGAGTTTCTGGTGAATGCTTGTAAGTAGCTTAAGGCACATTCAAAGGAAAATGATTTTCTCTGAAAGGACAGCATTTAGAAAGTGAAGCAACACTCCATTCACTTCGCACAGTGAATTGAAGTGTTGGAACAGACTGCTTCTCTTTCAGAGAAACGTATGTGAGTTTCTTATGAATGCTTGCAAGTTGCTTAAGGCACTTTCAAAGGAAAGTGATTTTCTCTGAAAGGACAGCATTTAGAAACTGAAGCAACACTCCATTCACTTCGCACAGTGAATTGAAGTGTTCGAACAGACTGCTTTTCTTTAAGAGAAACGCATGTGAGTTTTTTGTCAATGCTTGAAAGTAGTTTAAGGCACTTTAAAAGGAAAGTGATTTTGTCTGAAAGGACAGCATTTAGAAAGTGAAGCAACACTCCATTCACTTCGCACGGTGAATTGAAGTGTTGGACCAGTCTGCTTCTCTTTCAGAGAAACGCATGTGAGTTTCTTCCTAATGCTTGCAAGTAGCTTAAGGAACTTTCAAAGGAAAGTGATTTTCTCTGAAAGGACAGCATTTAGAAAGTGAAGCAACTCTCCATTCACTTCGCACAGTGAATTGAAGTGTTGGAACAGACTGCTTCTCTTTCAGAGAAACGCATGTGAGTTTCCGGTGAATGCTTGTAAGTAGCTTAAGGCACTTTCAAAGGAAAGTGATTTTCTCTGAAAGGACAGCATTTAGAAAGTGAAGCAACACTCCATTTACTTCGCACAGTGAATTGAAGTGTTGGAACAGACTGATTCTCTTTCAGAGAAATGCATGTGAGTATAAGTTGAATGCTTGTAAGTAGCTTAAGGCACTTTCAAAGGAAAGTGATTTTCTCTGAAAGGACAGCATTTAGAAAGTGAAGCAACACTCCATTCACTTCGCACAGTGAATTGAAGTGTTGGAACAGACTGCTTCTCTTTCATATAAACGCATTAGTGTTTCTTGTGAATGCTTGCAAGTTGCTTAAGGCACTTTCAAAGGAAAGTGATTTTCTCTGAAAGGACATAATTTAGAAAGTGAAGCAACACTCCATTCACTTCGCACAGTGAATTGAAGTGTTGGAACAGACTGCTTCTCTTTCAGAGAAACGCATGTGAGTTTCTTCCTGATGCTTGCAAGTAGCTTAAGGCACTTTCAAAGGAAAGTGATTTTCTCTGATTGGACAGCATTTAGAAAGTGAAGCAACACTCCATTCACTTCGCACAGTAAATTGAAGTGTTGGAACAGATTGCTTCTCTTTCAGAGAAACGCATGTGAGTTTCTGGTGAATGCTTGTAAGTAGCTTAAGGCACTTTCAAAGGAAAGTGATTTTCTCTGAAAGGACAGCATTTATAAGTGAAGCAACACTCCATTCACTTCGCACAGTGAATTGAAGTGTTGGAACAGACTGCTTCTCTTTCAGAGAAACGCATGTGAGTTTCTTTTGAATGCTTGCAAGTTGCTTAAGGCACATTCAAAGGAAAGTGATTTTCTCTGAAAGGACAGCATTTAGAAAGTGAAGCAACACTCCATTCACTTCGCACAGTGAGTTAAGTGTTGGAACAGACTGCTTCTCTTTCAGAGAAACGCATGTGAGTTTTTTGTGAATGCTTGTAAGTAGCTTAAGGCACTTTCAAAGGAAAGTGATTTTCTCTGAAAGGACAGCATTTAGAAAGTGAAGCAACACTCCATTCACTTCGCACTGTGAATTGAAGTGTTGGACCAGACTGCTTCTCTTTCAGAGAAACGCATGTGAGTTTTTTGTGAATGCTTGAAAGTAGTTTAAGGCACTTTCAAAGGAAAGTGTTTTTCTCTGAAAGGACAGAATTTAGAAAGTGAAGCAACACTCCATTCACTTCGCACAGTGAATTGAAGTGTTGGAACAGACTGCTCCTCTTTCAGAGAAACGCATGTGAGTTTCTTCCTAATGCTTGCAAGTAGCTTAAGGCACTTTCAAAGGAAAGTGATTTTCTCTGATTGGACAGCATTTAGAAAGTGAAGCAACACTCCATTCACTTCGCACAGTGAATTGAAGTGTTGGAACAGACTGCTTCTCTTTCAAAGAAACGCATGTGAGTTTCTGGTGAATGCTTGTAAGTAGCTTAAGGCACTTTCAAAGGAAAGTGATTTTCTCTGAAAGAAGAGCATTTAGAAAGTGAAGCAACACTCCATTCCCTTCGAGCAGTGAATTGAAGTGTTGGAACAGAGTGCTTCTCATTCATAGAAACGCATTAGTGTTTCTTGTGAATGCTTGCAAGTTGCTTAAGGCACTTTCAAAGGAAAGTGATTTTCTCTGAAAGGACAGCATTTAGAAAGTGAAGCAACACTCCATTCACTTTGTACAGTGAATTGAAGTGTTGGAACAGACTGCTTCTCTTTCAGAGAAATGCATGTGAGTTTCTGTTGAATACTTGTAAGTAGCTTAAGGCTCTTTCAAAGGAAAGTGATTTTCGCTCAAAGGACAGCATTTAGAAAGTAAAGCAACACTCCATTCCCTTCGCACAATAAATTGAAGTGTTGGAACAGACTGCTTCTCTTTCATAGAAACGCAATAGTGTTTCTTGTGAATGCTTGCAAGTAGATTAAGGCACATTCAAAGGAAAGTGATTTTCTCTGAAAGGACAGCATTTAGAAAGTGAAGCAACACTCCATTCACTTTGCACAGAGAATTGAAGTGTTGGAACAGACTGCTTCTCTTTCAGAGAAACGCATGTGAGTTTTTTGTGAATGCTTGAAAGTAGTTTAAGGCACTTTTAAAGGAAAGTGATTTTCAGTGAAAGGACAGCATTTAGAAAGTGAGGCAACACTCCATTCACTTCGCACAGTGAATTGAAGTGTTGGAACAGACTGCTTCTCTTTCAGAGAAACGCATGTGAGTTTCTTCCTAATGCTTGCAAGTAGCTTAAGGCACTTTCAAAGGAAAGTGATTTTCTCTGAAAGGACAGCATTTAGAAAGTGAAGCAACACTCCATTCACTTCGGACAGTGAATTGAAGTGTTGGAACAGACTGCTTCTCTTTCAGAGAAACGCATGTGAGTTTCTTCCTGATGCTTGCAAGTAGCTTAAGGCACTTTCAAAGGAAAGTGATTTTCTCAGAAAGGACAGCATTTAGAAAGTGAAGCAACACTCCATTCACTTCGCACAGTGAACTGAAGTGTTGGAAAAGACTGTTTCTCTTTCAGAGAAACGCATGTGAGTTTCTGGTGAATGCTTGTAAGTAGCTTAAGGCACTTTCAAAGGAAAGTGATTTTCTCTGAAAGGACAGCATTTAGAAAGTGAAGCAACACTCCATTCACTTCGCACAGTGAATTGAAGTGTTGGAACAGACTGCTTCTCTTTCAGAGAAATGCATGTGAGTTTCTGTTGAATGCTTGTAAGTAGCTTAAGGCACTTTCAAAGGAAAGTGATTTTCTCTGAAAGGACAGCATTTAGAAAGTGAAGCAACACTCCATTCACTTCGCAGAGTGAATTGAAGTATTGGAACAGACTGCTTCTCTTTCAGAGAAACACATGTGAGTTTCTGGTGAATGCTTGTAAGTAGCTTAAGGCACTTTCAAAGGAAAGTGATTTTCTCTGAAAGGACAGCATTTAGAAAGTGAAGCAACACTCCATTCACTTCGCACAGTGAATTGAAGTGTTGGAACAGACTGCTTCTCTTTCAGAGAAACGCATGTGAGTTTCTTTTGAATGCTTGCAAGTTGCTTAAGGCACATTCAAAGGAAAGTGATTTTCTCTGAAAGGACAGCATTTAGAAACTGAAGCAACACTCCATTCACTTCGCACAGTGAATTGAAGTGTTCGCACAGACTGCTTCTCTTTAAGAGAAACGCATGTGAGTTTTTTGTGAATGCTTGAAAGTAGTTTAAGGCACATTCAAAGGAAAATGATTTTCTCTGAAAGGACAGCATTTAGAAAGTGAAGCAACACTCCATTCACTTCGCACAGTGAATTGAAGTGTTGGAACAGACTGCTTCTCTTTCAGAGAAACGCATGTGAGTTTCTTCCTAATGCTTGCAAGTAGCTTAAGGCACTTTCAAAGGAAAGTGATTTTCTCTGAAAGGACAGCATTTAGAAACTGAAGCAACACTCCATTCACTTCGCACAGTGAATTGAAGTGTTCGAACAGACTGCTTCTCTTTAAGAGAAACGCATGTGAGTTTTTTGTGAATGCTTGAAAGTAGTTTAAGGCACTTTAAAAGGAAAGTGATTTTGTCTGAAAGGACAGCATTTAGAAAGTGAAGCAACACTCCATTCACTTCGCACGGTGAATTGAAGTGTTGGACCAGACTGCTTCTCTTTCAGAGAAACGCATGTGAGTTTCTGGTGAATGCTTGTAAGTAGCTTAAGGCACATTCAAAGGAAAATGATTTTCTCTGAAAGGACAGCATTTAGAAAGTGAAGCAACACTCCATTCACTTCGCACAGTGAATTGAAGTGTTGGAACAGACTGCTTCTCTTTCAGAGAAACGCATGTGAGTTTCTTCCTAATGCTTGCAAGTAGCTTAAGGCACTTTCAAAGGAAAGTGATTTTCTCTGAAAGGACAGCATTTAGAACGTGAGGCAACACTCTATTCACTTCACACAGTGAATTGAAGTGTTGGAACAGACTGCTTCTCTTTCAGAGAAACACATGTGAGTTTCTGGTGAATGCTTGTAAGTAGCTTAAGGCACTTTCAAAGGAAAGTGATTTTCTCTGAAAGGACAGCATTTAGAAAGTGAAGCAACACTCCATTTCCTTCGTGCAGTGAATTGAAGTGTTGGAACAGAATGCTTCTCTTTCATAGAAACGCATTAGTGTTTCTTGTGAATGCTTGCAAGTTGCTTAAGGCACTTTCAAAGGAAAGTGATTTTCTCTGAAAGGACATAATTTAGAAAGTGAAGCAACACTCCATTCACTTCGCACAGTGAATTGAAGTGTTCGAACAGACTGCTTCTCTTTCAGAGAAATGCATGTGAGTTTCCGTTGAATGCTTGTAAGTAGCTTAAGGCACTTTCAAAGGAAAGTGATTTTCTCTGAAAGGACAGCATTTAGAAAGTGAAGCAACACTCCATTCACTTCGCACATTGAATTGAAGTGTTGGAACAGACTGCTTCTCTTTCAGAGAAACGCATGTGAGTTTCTGGTGAATGCTTGTAAGTAGCTTAAGGCACTTTCAAAGGAAAGTGATTTTCTCTGAAAGGACAGCATTTAGAAAGTGAGGCAACACTCCATTCACCTCACACAGTGAATTGAAGTGTTGGAACAGACTGCTTCTCTTTCAGAGAAACGCATGTGAGTTTCTTCCTAATGCTTGCAAGTAGCTTAAGGCACTTTCAAAGGAAAGTGATTTTCTCTGAAAGGACAGCATTTAGAAAGTGAAGCAACACTCCATTCACTTCGCACAGTGAATTGAAGTGTTGGAACAGTCTGCTTCTCTTTCAGAGAAACGCATGTGAGTTTCTTCCTAATGCTTGCAAGTAGCTTAAGGCACTTTCAAAGGAAAGTGATTTTCTCTGAAAGGACAGCATTTAGAAAGTGAAGCAACACTCCATTCACTTCGCACAGTGAATTGAAGTGTTGGAACAGACTGCTTCTCTTTCAGAGAAACGCATGTGAGTTTCTGGTGAATGCTTGTAAGTCACTTAAGGCACTTTCAAAGGAAAGTGATTTTCTCTGAAAGGACAGCATTTAGAAAGTGAAGCAACACTCCATTCACTTCGCACAGTGAATTGAAGTGTTGGAACACACTGCTTCCCTTTAAGAGAAACGCATGTGAGTTTTTTGTGAATGCTTGAAAGTAGTTTAAGGCACTTTCAAAGGAAAGTGATTTTCTCTGAAAGGACAGCATTTAGAAAGTGAAGCAACACTCAATTCACTTTGTACAGTGAATTGAACTGTTGGAACAGACTGCTACTCTTTCAGAGAAATGCATGTGAGTTTCTGTTGAATGCTTGTAAGTAGCTTAAGGTACATTCAAAGGAAAGTGATTTTCTATGAAAGGACAGCATTTAGAAAGTAAAGCAACACTCCATTCCCTTCGAACAAAGAATTGAAGTGTTGGAACAGACTGCTTCTCTTTCATAGAAACGCATTAGTGTTTCTTGGGAATGCTTGCAAGTAGCTTAAGGCACTTTCAAAGGAAAGTGATTTTCTCTGAAAGGACAGCATTTAGATAGTGAAGTAACACTCCATTCACTTCGCA
The DNA here is from genome assembly GCF_982192425.1 of Myodes glareolus. Lineage (NCBI taxonomy): Eukaryota > Metazoa > Chordata > Mammalia > Rodentia > Cricetidae > Myodes > Myodes glareolus. Next base: position 744,234 of record NC_142046.1, read on the forward strand.
CAGTGAATTGAAGTGTTGGAACAGACTGCTTCTCTTTCAGAGAAACGCTTGTGAGTTTCTTGTGAATTCTTGCAAGTTGCTTAAGGCACTTTCAAAGGAAAGTGATTTTCTCTGAAAGGACAGCATTTAGAAACTGAAGCAACACTCCATTCACTTCGCACAGTGAATTGAAGTGTTGGAACAGACTGCTTCTCTTTCAGAGAAACGCATGTGAGTTTCTTCCTAATGCTTGCAAGTAGCATAAGGCACTTTCAAAGGAAAGTGATTTTGTCTGAAAGGACAGCATTTAGAAAGTGAAGCAACACTCCATTCACTTCGCACGGTGAATTGAAGTGTTGGACCAGACTGCTTCTCTTTCAGAGAAACGCATGTGAGTTTCTGGTGAATGCTTGTAAGTAGCTTAAGGCACATTCAAAGGAAAATGATTTTCTCTGAAAGGACAGCATTTAGAAAGTGAAGCAACACTCCATTCACTTCGCACAGTGAATTGAAGTGTTGGAACAGACTGCTTCTCTTTCAGAGAAACGCATGTGAGTTTCTTCCTAATGCTTGCAAGTAGCTTAAGGCACTTTCAAAGGAAAGTGATTTTCTCTGAAAGGACAGCATTTAGAACGTGAGGCAACACTCTATTCACTTCACACAGTGAATTGAAGTGTTGGAACAGACTGCTTCTCTTTCAGAGAAACACATGTGAGTTTCTGGTGAATGCTTGTAAGTAGCTTAAGGCACTTTCAAAGGAAAGTGATTTTCTCTGAAAGGACAGCATTTAGAAAGTGAAGCAACACTCCATTTCCTTCGTGCAGTGAATTGAAGTGTTGGAACAGAATGCTTCTCTTTCATAGAAACGCATTAGTGTTTCTTGTGAATGCTTGCAAGTTGCTTAAGGCACTTTCAAAGGAAAGTGATTTTCTCTGAAAGGACATAATTTAGAAAGTGAAGCAACACTCCATTCACTTCGCACAGTGAATTGAAGTGTTCGAACAGACTGCTTCTCTTTCAGAGAAATGCATGTGAGTTTCTGTTGAATGCTTGTAAGTAGCTTAAGGCACTTTCAAAGGAAAGTGATTTTCTCTGAAAGGACAGCATTTAGAAAGTGAAGCAACACTCCATTCACTTCGCACATTGAATTGAAGTGTTGGAACAGACTGCTTCTCTTTCAGAGAAACGCATGTGAGTTTCTGGTGAATGCTTGTAAGTCGCTTAAGGCACTTTCAAAGGAAAGTGATTTTCTCTGAAAGGACAGCATTTAGAAAGTGAAGCAACACTCCATTCACTTCGCACAGTGAATTGAAGTGTTGGAACACACTGCTTCCCTTTAAGAGAAACGCATGTGAGTTTTTTGTGAATGCTTGAAAGTAGTTTAAGGCACTTTCAAAGGAAAGTGATTTTCTCTGAAAGGACAGCATTTAGAAAGTGAAGCAACACTCAATTCACTTTGTACAGTGAATTGAACTGTTGGAACAGACTGCTACTCTTTCAGAGAAATGCATGTGAGTTTCTGTTGAATGCTTGTAAGTAGCTTAAGGTACATTCAAAGGAAAGTGATTTTCTATGAAAGGACAGCATTTAGAAAGTAAAGCAACACTCCATTCCCTTCGAACAAAGAATTGAAGTGTTGGAACAGACTGCTTCTCTTTCATAGAAACGCATTAGTGTTTCTTGGGAATGCTTGCAAGTAGCTTAAGGCACTTTCAAAGGAAAGTGATTTTCTCTGAAAGGACAGCATTTAGATAGTGAAGCAACACTCCATTCACTTCGCACAGTGAATTGAAGTGTTGGAACAGACTGCTTCTCTTTCAGAGAAACGCTTGTGAGTTTCTTGTGAATTCTTGCAAGTTGCTTAAGGCACTTTCAAAGGAAAGTGATTTTCTCTGAAAGGACAGCATTTAGAAACTGAAGCAACACTCCATTCACTTCGCACAGTGAATTGAAGTGTTGGAACAGACTGCTTCTCTTTCAGAGAAACGCATGTGAGTTTCTTCCTAATGCTTGCAAGTAGCATAAGGCACTTTCAAAGGAAAGTGATTTTGTCTGAAAGGACAGCATTTAGAAAGTGAAGCAACACTCCATTCACTTCGCACGGTGAATTGAAGTGTTGGACCAGACTGCTTCTCTTTCAGAGAAACTCATGTGAGTTTCTGGTGAATGCTTGTAAGTAGCTTAAGGCACTTTCAAAGGAAAGTGATTTTCTCTGAAAGGACAGCATTTAGAAAGTGAAGCAACACTCCATTCACTTCGCACAGTGAATTGAAGTGTTGGAACAGACTGCTTCTCTTTCAGAGAAACGCATGTGAGTTTCTTCCTAATGCTTGCAAGTAGCTTAAGGCACTTTCAAAGGAAAGTGATTTTCTCTGAAAGGACAGCATTTAGAACGTGAGGCAACACTCTATTCACTTCACACAGTGAATTGAAGTGTTGGAACAGACTGCTTCTCTTTCAGAGAAACACATGTGAGTTTCTGGTGAATGCTTGTAAGTAGCTTAAGGCACTTTCAAAGGAAAGTGATTTTCTCTGAAAGGACAGCATTTAGAAAGTGAAGCAACACTCCATTTCCTTCGTGCAGTGAATTGAAGTGTTGGAACAGAATGCTTCTCTTTCATAAAAACGCATTAGTGTTTCTTATGAATGCTTGCAAGTTGCTTAAGGCACTTTCAAAGGAAAGTGATTTTCTCTGAAAGGACATAATTTAGAAAGTGAAGCAACACTCCATTCACTTCGCACAGTGAATTGAAGTGTTCGAACAGACTGCTTCTCTTTCAGAGAAATGCATGTGAGTTTCTGTTGAATGCTTGTAAGTAGCTTAAGGCACTTTCAAAGGAAAGTGATTTTCTCTGAAAGGACAGCATTTAGAAAGTGAAGCAACAGTCCATTCACTTCGCACATTGAATTGAAGTGTTGGAACAGACTGCTTCTCTTTCAGAGAAACGCATGTGAGTTTCTGGTGAATGCTTGTAAGTAGCTTAAGGCACTTTCAAAGGAAAGTGATTTTCTCTGAAAGGACAGCATTTAGAAAGTGAGGCAACACTCCATTCACCTCACACAGTGAATTGAAGTGTTGGAACAGACTGCTTCTCTTTCAGAGAAACGCATGTGAGTTTCTTCCTAATGCTTGCAAGTAGCTTAAGGCACTTTCAAAGGAAAGTGATTTTCTCTGAAAGGACAGCATTTAGAAAGTGAAGCAACACTCCATTCACTTCGCACAGTGAATTGAAGTGTTGGAACAGTCTGCTTCTCTTTCAGAGAAACGCATGTGAGTTTCTTTTGAATGCTTGCAAGTAGCTTAAGGCACTTTCAAAGGAAAGTGATTTTCTCTGAAAGGACAGCATTTAGAAAGTGAAGCAACACTCCATTCACTTCGCACAGTGAATTGAAGTGTTGGAACAGACTGCTTCTCTTTCAGAGAAACGCATGTGAGTTTCTGGTGAATGCTTGTAAGTCGCTTAAGGCACTTTCAAAGGAAAGTGATTTTCTCTGAAAGGACAGCATTTAGAAAGTGAAGCAACACTCCATTCACTTCGCACAGTGAATTGAAGTGTTGGAACACACTGCTTCCCTTTAAGAGAAACGCATGTGAGTTTTTTGTGAATGCTTGAAAGTAGTTTAAGGCACTTTCAAAGGAAAGTGATTTTCTCTGAAAGGACAGCATTTAGAAAGTGAAGCAGCACTCAATTCACTTTGTACAGTGAATTGAACTGTTGGAACAGACTGCTTCTCTTTCAGAGAAATGCATGCATGAGTTTCTGTTGAATGCTTGTAAGTAGCTTAAGGTACATTCAAAGGAAAGTGATTTCCTATGAAAGGACAGCATTTAGAAAGTAAAGCAACACTCCATTCCCCTCGAACAAAGAATTGAAGTGTTGGAACAGACTGCTTCTCTTTCATAGAAACGCATTAGTGTTTCTTGGGAATGCTTGCAAGTAGCTTAAGGCACTTTCAAAGAAAAGTGATTTTCTCTGAAAGGACAGCATTTAGATAGTGAAGCAACACTCCATTCACTTCGCACAGTGAATTGAAGTGTTGGAACAGACTGCTTCTCTTTCAGAGAAACGCATGTGAGTTTCTTGTGAATTCTTGCAAGTTGCTTAAGGCACTTTCAAAGGAAAGTGATTTTCTCTGAAAGACAGCATTTAGAAACTGAAGCAACACTAAATTCACTTCGCACAGTGAATTGAAGTGTTGGAACAGACTGCTTCTCTTTCAGAGAAACGCATGTGAGTTTTTTGTGAATGCTTGAAAGTAGTTTAAGGCACTTTCAAAGGAAAGTGTTTTTCTCTGAAAGGACAGCATTTAGAAAGTGAAGCAACACTCCATTCACTTCGCACAGTGAATTGAAGTATTGGAACAGACTGCTTATCTTTCAGAGAAACGCATGTGAGTTTCTTCCTAATGCTTGCAAGTAGCTTAAGGCACTTTCAAAGGAAAGTGATTTTCTCTGATTGGACAGCATTTAGAAAGTGAAGCAACACTCCATTCACTTCGCACAGTGAATTGAAGTGTTGGAACAGACTGCTTCTCTTTCAGAGAAACGCATGTGAGTTTCTGGTGAATGCTTGTAAGTAGCTTAAGGCACTTTCAAAGGAAAGTGATTTTCTCTGAAAGGACAGCATTTAGAAAGTGAAGCAACACTCCATTCACTTCGCACAGTGAATTGAAGTGTTGGAACAGACTGCTTCTCTTTCAGAGAAACGCATTAGTGTTTCTTGTGCATGCTTGCAAGTTGCTTAAGGCACTTTCAAAGGAAAGTGATTTTCTCTGAAAGGACAGCATTTAGAAAGTGAAGCAACACTCCATTCACTTCGCACAGAGAATTGAAGTGTTGGAACACACTGCTTCTCTTTCATAGAAACGCATTAGTATTTCTTGTGAATGCTTGCAAGTAGCTTAAGGCACTTTCAAAGAAAGTGATTTTCTCTGAAAGGACAGCATTTAGAAAGTGAAGCAACACTCCATTCACTTCGCAGAGTGAATTGAAGTATTGGAACAGACTGCTTCTCTTTCAGAGAAACACATGTGAGTTTCTGGTGAATGCTTGTAAGTAGCTTAAGGCACTTTCAAAGGAAAGTTATTTTCTCTGAAAGGACAGCATTTAGAAAGTGAAGCAACACTCCATTCACTTCGCACAGTGAATTGAAGTTTTGGAACAGACTGCTTCTCTTTCAGAGAAACGCATGTGAGTTTCTTTTGAATGCTTGCAAGTTGCTTAAGGCACATTCAAAGGAAAGTGATTTTCTCTGAAAGGACAGCATTTAGAAACTGAAGCAACACTCCATTCACTTCGCGCAGTGAATTGAAGTGTTCGAACAGACTGCTTCTCTTTAAGAGAAACGCATGTGAGTTTTTTGTGAATGCTTGAAAGTAGTTTAAGGCACTTTCAAAGGAAAGTGATTTTGTCTGAAAGGACAGCATTTAGAAAGTGAAGCAACACTCCATTCACTTCGCACGGTGAATTGAAGTGTTGGACCAGACTGCTTCTCTTTCAGAGAAACGCATGTGAGTTTCTGGTGAATGCTAGTAAGTAGCTTAAGGCACATTCAAAGGAAAATGATTTTCTCTGAAAGGACAGCATTTAGAAAGTGAAGCAACACTCCATTCACTTCGCACAGTGAATTGAAGTGTTGGAACAGACTGCTTCTCTTTCAGAGAAACGCATGTGAGTTTTTTGTGAATGCTTGAAAGTAGTTTAAGGCACTTTCAATGGAAAGTGATTTTCTCAAAGGACAGCATTTAGAAAGTGAGGCAACACTCTATTCACTTCGCACAGTGAATTGAAGTGTTGGAACAGACTGCTTCTCTTTCAGAGAAACGCATGTGAGTTTCTTCCTAATGCTTGCAAGTAGCTTAAGGCACTTTCAAAGGAAAGTGATTTTCTCTGAAAGGACAGCATTTAGAAAGTGAAGCAACACTCCATTCACTTCGCACAGTGAATTGAAGTGTTGGAACAGACTGCTTCTCTTTCAGAGAAACGCATGTGGGTTTCTTCCTGATGCTTGCAAGTAGCTTAAGGCACTTTCAAAGGAAAGTGATTTTCTCTGAAAGGACAGCATTTAGAAAGTGAAGCAACACTAAATTCACTTCGCAAAGTGAATTGAAGTGTTGGAACAGACTGCTTCTATTTCAGAGAAACGCATGTGAGTTTTTTATGAATGCTTGAAAGTAGTTAAAGGCACTTTCAAAGGAAAGTGATTTTCTCTGAAAGGACAGCATTTAGAAAGTGAGGCAACACTACATTCACTTCACACAGTGACTTGAAGTGTTGGAACAGACTGCTTCTCTTTCAGAGAAACGCATGTGAGTTTCTTCCTAATGCTTGCAAGTAGCATAAGGCACTTTCAAAGGAAAGTGATTTTCTCTGAAAGGACAGCATTTAGAAAGTGAAGCAACACTCCATTCACTTCGCACAGTGAATTGATGTGTTGGAACAGTCTGCTCCTCTTTCAGAGAAACGCATGTGAGTTTCTTCCTAATGCTTGCAAGTAGCTTAAGGCACTTTCAAAGGAAAGTGATTTTCTCTGAAAGGACAGCATTTAGAAAGTGAAGCAACACTCCATTCACTTCGCACAGTGAATTGAAGTGTTGGAACAGACTGCTTCTCTTTCAGAGAAACGCATGTGAGTTTCCGGTGAATGCTTGTAAGTAGCTTAAGGCACTTTCAAAGGAAAGTGATTTTCTCTGAAAGGACAGCATTTAGAAAGTGAAGCAACACTCCATTCACTTCGCACAGTGAATTGAAGTGTTGGAACAGACTGCTTCTCTTTCAGAGATATGCATGTGAGTTTAAGTTGAATGCTTGTAAGTAGCTTAAGGCACTTTCAAAGGAAAGTGATTTTCTCTGAAAGGACAGCATTTAGAAAGTGAAGCAACACTCCATTCACTTCGCACAGTGAATTGAAGTATTGAAACAGACTGCTTCTCTTTCAGAGAAACGGATGTGAGTTTCTGGTGAATGCTTGTAAGTAGCTTAAGGCACTTTCAAAGGAAAGTGATTTTCTCTGAAAGGACAGCATTTAGAAAGTGAAGCAACACTCCATTCACTTCGCACAGTGAATTGAAGTGTTGGAACAGACTGCTTCTCTTTCATATAAACGCATTAGTGTTTCTTGTGAATGCTTGCAAGTTGCTTAAGGCACTTTCAAAGGAAAGTGATTTTCTCTGAAAGGACATAATTTAGAAAGTGAAGCAACACTCCATTCACTTCGCACAGTGAATTGAAGTGTTGGAACAGACTGCTTCTCTTTCAGAGAAATGCATTTGAGTGTCTGTTGAATGCTTGTAAGTAGCTTAAGGCACTTTCAAAGGAAAGTGATTTTCTCTGAAAGGACAGCATTTAGAAAGTGAAGCAACACTCCATTCACTTCGCACATTGAATTGAAGTGTTGGAACAGACTGCTTCTCTTTCAGAGAAACGCATGTGAGTTTCTGTTGAATGCTTGTAAGTAGCTTAAGGCACTTTGAAAGGAAAGTGATTTTCTCTGAAAGGACAGCATTTAGAAAGTGAGGCATCACTCCATTCACTTCACACAGTGAATTGAAGTGTTGGAACAGACTGCTTCTCTTTCACAGAAATGCATGTGAGTTTCTGTTGAATGCTTGTAAGTAGCTTAAGGCACTTTCAAAGGAAAGTGATTTTCTCTGAAAGGACAGCATTTAGAAAGTGAAGCAACACTCCATTCACTTCGCACATTGAATTGAAGTGTTGGAACAGACTGCTTCTCTTTCAGAGAAACGCATGTGAGTTTCTGGTGAATGCTTGTAAGTAGCTTAAGGCACTTTCAAAGGAAAGTGATTTTCTCTGAAAGGACAGTGTTTAGAAAGTGAGGCAACACTCCATTCACTTGGCACAGTGAATTGAAGTGTTGGAACCGACAGCTTCTCTTTCAGAGAAACGCATGTGAGTTTCTGGTGAATGCTTGTTAGTAGCTTAAGGCACTTTCAAAGGACAGTGATTTTCTCTGAAAGGACAGCATTTAGAAAGTGAAGCAACACTCCATTCCCTTCGAGCAGTGAATTGAAGTGTTGGAACAGACTGCTTCTCTTTCATATAAACGCATTAGTGTTTCTTGTGAATGCTTGCAAGTTGCTTAAGGCACTTTCAAAGGAAAGTGATTTTCTCTGAAAGGACATAAGTTAGAAAGTGAAGCAACACTCCATTCACTTCGCACAGTGAATTGAAGTGTTGGAACAGACTGCTTCTCTTTCAGAGAAATGCATGTGAGTTTCTGTTGAATGCTTGTAAGTAGCTTAAGGCACTTTCAAAGGAAAGTGATTTTCTCTGAAAGGACAGCATTTAGAAAGTGCAGCAACACTCCATTCACTTCGCACATTGAATTGAAGTGTTGGAACAGACTGCTTCTCTTTCAGAGAAACGCATGTGAGTTTCTGGTGAATGCTTGTAAGTAGCTTAAGGCACTTTTAAAGGAAAGTGATTTTCTCTGAAAGGACAGCATTTAGAAAGTGAGGCAACACTCCATTCACTTCACACAGTGAATTGAAGTGTTGGAACAGACTGCTTCTCTTTCAGAGAAACGCATGTGAGTTTCTTCCTAATGCTTGCAAGTAGCTTAAGGCACTTTCAAAGGAAAGTGATTTTCTCTGAAAGGACAGCATTTAGAAAGTGAAGCAACACTCCATTCACTTCGCACAGTGAATTGAAATGTTGGAACAGTCTGCTTCTCTTTCAGAGAAACGCATGTGAGTTTCTTCCTAATGCTTGCAAGTAGCTTAAGGCACTTTCAAAGGAAAGTGATTTTCTCTGAAAGGACAGCATTTAGAAAGTGAAGCAACACTCCATTCACTTCGCAGAGTGAATTGAAGTATTGGAACAGACTGCTTCTCTTTCAGAGAAACACATGTGAGTTTCTGGTGAATGCTTGTAAGTAGCTTAAGGCACTTTCAAAGGAAAGTGATTTTCTCTGAAAGGACAGCATTTAGAAAGTGAAGCAACACTCCATTCACTTCGCACAGTGAATTGAAGTGTTGGAACAGACTGCTTCTCTTTCAGAGAAACGCATGTGAGTTTCTTTTGAATGCTTGCAAGTTGCTTAAGGCACATTCAAAGGAAAGTGATTTTCTCTGAAAGGACAGCATTTAGAAAGTGAAGCAACACTCCATTCACTTCGCACAGTGAATTGAAGTGTTCGAACAGACAGCTTCTCTTTAAGAGAAACGCATGTGAGTTTTTTGTGAATGCTTGAAAGTAGTTTAAGGCACTTTAAAAGGAAAGTGATTTTGTCTGAAAGGACAGCATTTAGAAAGTGAAGCAACACTCCATTCACTTCGCACGGTGAATTGAAGTGTTGGACCAGACTGTTTCTCTTTCAGAGAAACGCATGTGAGTTTCTGGTGAATGCTTGTAAGTAGCTTATGGCACATTCAAAGGAAAATGATTTTCTCTGAAAGGACAGCATTTAGAAAGTGAAGCAACACTCCATTCACTTCGCACAGTGAATTGAAGTGTTGGAAGAGACTGCTTCTCTTTCAGAGAAACGCATGTGAGTTTGTTGTGAATGCTTGAAAGTAGTTTAAGGCACTTTCAATGGAAAGTGATACTCTCTGAAAGGACAGCATTTAGAAAGTGAGGCAACACTCCATTCACTTCGCACAGTGAATTGAAGTGTTGGAACAGACTGCTTCTCTTTCAGAGAAACGCATGTGAGTTTCTTCCTAATGCTTGCAAGTAGCTTAAGGCACTTTCAAAGGAAAGTGATTTTCTCTGAAAGGACAGCATTTAGAAAGTGAAGCAACACTCCATTCACTTCGCACAGTGAATTGAAGTGTTGGAACAGACTGCTTCTCTTTCAGAGAAACGCATGTGAGTTTCTTCCTGATGCTTGCAAGTAGCTTAAGGCACTTTCAAAGGAAAGTGATTTTCTCTGAAAGGACAGCATTTAGAAAGTGAAGCAACACTAAATTCACTTCGCACAGTGAATTGAAGTGTTGGAACAGACTGCTTCTCTTTCAGAGAAACGCATGTGAGTTTTTTATGAATGCTTGAAAGTAGTTAAAGGCACTTTCATAGGAAAGTGATTTTCTCTGAAAGGACAGCATTTAGAAAGTGAGGCAACACTCCATTCACTTCACACAGTGACTTGAAGTGTTGGAACAGACTGCTTCTCTTTCAGAGAAACGCATGTGAGTTTCTTCCTAATGCTTGCAAGTAGCTTAAGGCACTTTCAAAGGAAAGTGATTTTCTCTGAAAGGACAGCATTTAGAAAGTGAGGCAACACTCCATTCACTTTGCACAGTGAATTGAAGTATTGGAACAGACTGCTTCTCTTTCATATAAACGCATTAGTGTTTCTTGTGAATGCTTGCAAGTTGCTTAAGGCACTTTCAAAGAAAGTGATTTTCTCTGAAAGGACATAATTTAGAAAGTGAAGCAACACTCCATTCACTTCGCACAGTGAATTGAAGTGTTGGAACAGACTGCTTCTCTTTCAGAGAAATGCATGTGAGTGTCTGTTGAATGCTTGTAAGTAGCTTAAGGCACTTTCAAAGGAAAGTGATTTTCTCTGAAAGGACAGCATTTAGAAAGTGAATCAACACTCCATTCACTTCGCACATTGAATTGAAGTGTTGGAACAGACTGCTTCTCTTTCAGAGAAACGCATGTGAGTTTCTGTTGAATGCTTGTAAGTAGCTTAAGGCACTTTGAAAGGAAAGTGATTTTCTCTGAAAGGACAGCATTTAGAAAGTGAGGCAACACTCCATTCACTTCACACAGTGAATTGAAGTGTTGGAACAGACTGCTTCTCTTTCAGAGAAATGCATGTGAGTTTCTGTTGAATGCTTGTAAGTAGCTTAAGGCACTTTCAAAGGAAAGTGATTTTCTCTGAAAGGACAGCATTTAGAAAGTGAAGCAACACTCCATTCACTTCGCACATTGAATTGAAGTGTTGGAACAGACTGCTTCTCTTTCAGAGAAACGCATGTGAGTTTCTGGTGAATGCTTGTAAGTAGCTTAAGGCACTTTCAAAGGAAAGTGATTTTCTCTGAAAGGACAGCATTTAGAAAGTGAGGCAACACTCCATTCACTTCACACAGTGAATTGAAGTGTTGGAACAGACTGCTTCTCTTTCAGAGAAACGCATGTGAGTTTTTTGTGAATGCTTGAAAGTAGTTTAAGGCACTTTCAATGGAAAGTGATTTTCTCTGAAAGGACAGCATTTAGAAAGTGAGGCAACACTCCATTCACTTCGCACAGTGAATTGAAGTGTTGGAACAGACTGCTTCTCTTTCAGAGAAACGCATGTGAGTTTCTTCCTAATGCTTGCAAGTAGCTTAAGGCACTTTCAAAGGAAAGTGATTTTCTCTGAAAGGACAGCATTTAGAAAGTGAAGCAACACTCCATTCACTTCGCACAGTGAATTGAAGTGTTGGAACAGACTGCTTCTCTTTCAGAGAAACGCATGTGAGTTTCTTCCTGATGCTTGCAAGTAGCTTAAGGCACTTTCAAAGGAAAGTGATTTTCTCTGAAAGGACAGCATTTAGAAAGTGACGCAACACTAAATTCACTTCGCACAGTGAATTGAAGTGTTGGAACAGACTGCTTCTCTTTCAGAGAAACGCATGTGAGTTTTTTATGAATGCTTGAAAGTAGTTAAAGGCACTTTCAAAGGAAAGTGATTTTCTCTGAAAGGACAGCATTTAGAAAGTGAGGCAACACTCCATTCACTTCACACAGTGACTTGAAGTGTTGGAACAGACTGCTTCTCTTTCAGAGAAACGCATGTGAGTTTCTTCCTAATGCTTGCAAGTAGCTTAAGGCACTTTCAAAGGAAAGTGATTTTCTCTGAAAGGACAGCATTTAGAAAGTGAAGCAACACTCCATTCACTTCGCACAGTGAATTGAAGTATTGGAACAGACTGCTTCTCTTTCAGAGAAACGGATGTGAGTTTCTGGTGAATGCTTGTAAGTAGCTTAAGGCACTTTCAAAGGAAAGTGATTTTCTCTGAAAGGACAGCATTTAGAAAGTGAAGCAACACTCCATTCACTTCGCACAGTGAATTGAAGTGTTGGAACAGACTGCTTCTCTTTCAGAGAAACGCATTAGTGTTTCTTGTGAATGCTTGCAAGTTGCTTAGGGCACTTTCATAGGAAAGTGATTTTCTCTGAAAGGACATAATTTAGAAAGTGAAGCAACACTCCATTCACTTCGCACAGTGAATTGAAGTGTTGGAACAGACTGCTTCTCTTTCAGAGATATGCATGTGAGTGTCTGTTGAATGCTTGTAAGTAGCTTAAGGCACTTTCAAAGGAAAGTGATTTTCTCTGAAAGGACAGCATTTAGAAAGTGAAGCAACACTCCATTCACTTCGCACATTGAATTGAAGTGTTGGAACAGACTGCTTCTCTTTCAGAGAAACGCATGTGAGTTTCTGTTGAATGCTTGTAAGTAGCTTAAGGCACTTTGAAAGGAAAGTGATTTTCTCTGAAAGGACAGCATTTAGAAAGTGAGGCAACACTCCATTCACTTCACACAGTGAATTGAAGTGTTGGAACAGACTGCTTCTCTTTCAGAGAAATGCATGTGAGTTTCTGTTGAATGCTTGTAAGTAGCTTAAGGCACTTTCAATGGAAAGTGATTTTCTCTGAAAGGACAGCATTTAGAAAGTGAAGCAACACTCCATTCACTTCGCACATTGAATTGAAGTGTTGGAACAGACTGCTTCTCTTTCAGAGAAACGCATGTGAGTTTCTGGTGAATGCTTGTAAGTAGCTTAAGGCACTTTCAAAGGAAAGTGATTTTCTCTGAAAGGACAGCATTTAGAAAGTGAGGCAACACTCCATTCACTTCACACAGTGAATTGAAGTGTTGGAACAGACTGCTTCTCTTTCAGAGAAACGCATGTGAGTTTCTTCCTAATGCTTGCAAGTAGCTTAAGGCACTTTCAAAGGAAAGTGATTTTCTCTGAAAGGACAGCATTTAGAAAGTGAAGTAACACTCCATTCACATCGCACAGTGAATTGAAGTGTTGGAACAGTCTGCTTCTCTTTCAAAGAAACGCTTGTGAGTTTCTTCCTAATGCTTGCAAGTAGCTTAAGGCACTTTCAAAGGAAAGTGATTTTCTCTGAAAGGACAGCATTTAGAAAGTGAAGCAACACTCCATTCACTTCGCACAGTGAATTGAAGTGTTGGAACAGACTGCTTCTCTTTCAGAGAAACGCATGTGAGTTTCCGGTGAATGCTTGTAAGTAGCTTAAGGCACTTTCAAAGGAAAGTGATTTTCTCTGAAAGGACAGCATTTAGAAAGTGAAGCAACACTCCATTCACTTCGCACAGTGAATTGAAGTGTTGGAACAGACTGATTCTCTTTCAGAGAAATGCATGTGAGTTTAATTTGAATGCTTGTAAGTAGCTTAAGGCACTTTCAAAGGAAAGTGATTTTCTCTGAAAGGACAGCATTTAGAAAGTGAAGCAACACTCCATTCACTTCGCACAGTGAATTGAAGTGTTGGAACCGACTGCTTCTCTTTCAGAGAAACGTATGTGAGTTTCTTATGAATGCTTGCAAGTTGCTTAAGGCACTTTCAAAGGAAAGTGATTTTCTCTGAAAGGACAGCATTTAGAAAGTGAAGCAACACTCCGTTCACTTCGCACAGTGAATTGAAGTGTTGGAACAGACTGCTTCTCTTTCAGAGAAACGCATGTGAGTTTTTTATGAATGCTTGAAAGTAGTTTAAGGCACTTTCAAAGGAAAGTGATTTTCTCTGAAAGAACAGTGTTTAGAAAGTGAGGCAACACTCCATTCACTTCGCACAGTGAATTGAAGTGTTGGAACAGACTGCTTCTCTTTCAGAGAAACGCATGTGAGTTTCTGGTGAATGCTTGTTAGTAGCTTAAGGCACTTTCAAAGGACAGTGATTTTCTCTGAAAGGACAGCATTTAGAAAGTGAAGCAACACTCCATTCCCTTCGAGCAGTGAATTGAAGTGTTGGAACAGACTGCTTCTCTTTCATATAAACGCATTAGTTTTTCTTGTGAATGCTTGCAAGTTGCTTAAGGCACTTTCAAAGGAAAGTGATTTTCTCTGAAAGGACATAATTTAGAAAGTGAAGCAACAATCCATTCACTTCGCACAGTGAATTGAAGTGTTGGAACAGACTGCTTCTCTTTCAGAGAAATGCATGTGAGTTTCTGTTGAATGCTTGTAAGTAGCTTAAGGCACTTTCAAAGGAAAGTGATTTTCTCTGAAAGGACAGCATTTAGAAAGTGCAGCAACACTCCATTCACTTCGCACATTGAATTGAAGTGTTGGAACAGACTGCTTCTCTTTCAGAGAAACGCATGTGAGTTTCTGGTGAATGCTTGTAAGTAGCTTAAGGCACTTTTAAAGGAAAGTGATTTTCTCTGAAAGGACAGCATTTTGAAAGTGAGGCAACACTCCATTCACTTCACACAGTGAATTGAAGTGTTGGAACAGACTGCTTCTCTTTCAGAGAAACGCATGTGAGTTTCTTCCTAATGCTTGCAAGTAGCTTAAGGCACTTTCAAAGGAAAGTGATTTTCTCTGAAAGGACAGCATTTAGAAACTGAAACAACACTCCATTCACTTCGCACAGTGAATTGAAATGTTGGAACAGTCTGCTTCTCTTTCAGAGAAACGCATGTGAGTTTCTTCCTAATGCTTGCAAGTAGCTTAAGGCACTTTCAAAGGAAAGTGATTTTCTCTGAAAGGACAGCATTTAGAAAGTGAAGCAACACTCCATTCACTTCGCACAGTGAATTGAAGTGTTGGAACAGACTGCTTCTCTTTCAGAGAAACGCATGTGAGTTTCTGGTGAATGCTTGTAAGTAGCTTAAGGCACTTTCAAAGGAAAGTGATTTTCTCTGAAAGGACAGCATTTAGAAAGTGAAGCAACACTCCATTCACTTCGCACAGTGAATTGAAGTGTTGGAACAGACTGCTTCTCTTTCAGAGAAATGCATGTGAGTTTAAGTTGAATGCTTGTAAGTAGCTTAAGGCACTTTCAAAGGAAAGTGATTTTCCCTGAAAGGACAGCATTTAGAAAGTGAAGAAGCACTCCATTCACTTCGCAGAGTGAATTGAAGTATTGGAACAGACTGCTTCTCTTTCAGAGAAACGCATGTGAGTTTCTGGTGAATGCTTGTAAGTAGCTTAAGGCACTTTCAAAGGAAAGTGATTTTCTCTGAAAGGACAGCATTTAGAAAGTGAAGCAACACTCCATTCACTTCGCACAGTGAATTGAAGTGTTGGAACAGACTGCTTCTCTTTCAGAGAAATGCATGTGAGTTTCTGTTGCATGCTTGTAAGTAGCTTAAGGCTCTTTCAAAGGAAAGTGATTTTCTCTGAAAGGACAGCATTTAGAAAGTAAAGCAACACTCCATTCCCTTTGCACAATAAATTGAAGTGTTGGAACAGACTGCTTCTCTTTCATAGAAATGCATTAGTGTGTCTTGTGAATGCTTGCAAGTAGCTTAAGGCACTTTCAAAGGAAAGTGATTTTCTCTGAAAGGACAGCATTTAGAAAGTGAAGCAACACTCCATTCACTTCGCACATTGAATTGAAGTGTTGGAACAGATTACTTCTCTTTCAGAGAAATGCATGTGAGTTTCTGTTGAATGCTTGTAAGTAGCTTAAGGCACATTCAAAGGAAAAAGATTTTCTCTGAAAGGACAGCATTTAGAAAGTGAAGCAACACTCCATTCACTTCGCACTGTGACTTGAAGTGTTGGAACAGACTGCTTCTCTTTCAGAGAAACGCATGTGAGTTTTTTGTGAATGCTTGAAAGTAGTTTAAGGCACTTTCAAAGGAAAGTGTTTATCTCTGAAAATACGGAATTTAGAAAGTGAAGCAACACTCCATTCACTTCGCACAGTGAATTGAAGTGTTGGAACAGACTGCTTCTCTTTCAGAGAAATGCATGTGAGTTTCTTCCTAATGCTCGCAAGTAGCTTAAGGCACTTCCAAAGGAAAGTGTTTTTCTCTGATTGGACAGCATTTAGAAAGTGAAGCAACACTCCATTCACTTCGCACAGTGAATTGAAGTGTTGGAACAGACTGCTTCTCTTTCAGAGAAACGCATGTGAGTTTCTGGTGAATGCTTGTAAGTAGCTTAAGGAACTTTCAAAGGAAAGTGTTTTTCTCTGAAAGGACAGCATTTAGAAAGTGAAGCAACACTCCATTCCCTTCGTGCAGTGAATTGAAGTGTTGGAACAGAGTGCTTCTCTTTCATAGAAACGCATTAGTGTTTCTTGTGAATGCTTGCAAGTTGCTTAAGGCACTTTCAAAGGAAAGTGATTTTCTCTGAAAGGACAGCATTTAGAAAGTGAAGCAACACTCCATTCACTTTGTACAGTGAATTGAAGTGTTGGAACAGACTGCTTCTCTTTCAGAGAAATGCATGTGAGTTTCTGTTGAATGCTTGTAAGTAGCTTAAGGCTCTTTCAAAGGAAAGTGATTTTCTCTGAAAGGACAGCATTTAGAAAGTGAAGCAACACTCCATTCACTTCGCACAGTGAATTGAAGTGTTGGAACAGACTGCTTCTCTCTCAGAGAAACGCATGTGAGTTTCTTTTGAATGCTTGCAAGTTGCTTAAGGCACATTCAAAGGAAAGTGATTTTCTCTGAAAGGACAGCATTTAGAAACTGAAACAACACTCCATTCACTTCGCACAGTGAATTGAAGTGTTGGAACAGACTGCTTCTCTTTCAGAGAAACGCATGTGAGTTTCTTCCTAATGCTTGCAAGTAGCTTAAGGCACTTTCAAAGGAAAGTGATTTTCTCTGATTGGACAGCATTTAGAAAGTGAAGCAACACTCCATTCACTTCGCACAGTGAATTGAAGTGTTGGAACAGATTGCTTCTCTTTCAGAGAAACGCATGTCAGTTTCTGGTGAATGCTTGTAAGTAGCTTCAGGCACTTTCAAAGGAAAGTGATTTTCTCTGAAAAGACAGCATTTAGAAAGTGAAGCAACACTCCATTCACTTCGCACAGTGAATTGAAGTGTTGGAACAGACTGCTTCTCTTTCAGAGAAACGCATGTGAGTTTCTTTTGAATGCTTGCAAGTTGCTTAAGGCACATTCAAAGGAAAGTGATTTTCTCTGAAAGGACAGCATTTAGAAAGTGAAGCAACACTCCATTCACTTCGCACAGTGAGTTGAAGTGTTGGAACAGACTGCTTCTCTTTCAGAGAAACGCATGTGATTTTTTTGTGAATGCTTGAAACTAGTTTAAGGCACTTTCAAAGGAAAGTGATTTTCTCTGAAAGGACAGCATTTAGAGAGTGAAGCAACACTCCATTCACTTCGCACTGTGAATTGAAGTGTTGGACCAGACTGCTTCTCTTTCAGAGAAACGCATGTGAGTTTTTTGTGAATGCTTGAAAGTAGTTTAAGGCACTTTCAAAGGAAAGTGTTTTTCTCTGAAAGGACAGAATTTAGAAAGTGAAGCATCACTCCATTCACTTCGCACAGTGAATTGAAGTGTTGGAACAGACTGCTCCTCTTTCAGAGAAACGCATGTGAGTTTCTTCCTAATGCTTGCAAGTAGCTTAAGGCACTTTCAAAGGAAAGTGATTTTCTCTGATTGGACAGCATTTCGAAAGTGAAGCAACACTCCATTCACTTCGCACAGTGAATTGAAGTGTTGGAACAGACTGCTTCTCTTTCAAAGAAACGCATGTGAGTTTCTGGTGAATGCTTGTAAGTAGCTTAAGGCACTTTCAAAGGAAAGTGATTTTCTCTGAAAGAAGAGCATTTAGAACGTGAAGCAACACTCCATTCCCTTCGAGCAGTGAATTGAAGTGTTGGAACAGAGTGCTTCTCATTCATAGAAACGCATTAGTGTTTCTTGTGAATGCTTGCAAGTTGCTTAAGGCACTTTCAAAGGAAAGTGATTTTCTCTGAAAGGACAGCATTTAGAAAGTGAAGCAACACTCCATTCACTTTGGACAGTGAATTGAAGTGTTGGAACAGACTGCTTCTCTTTCAGAGAAATGCATGTGAGTTTCTGTTGAATGCTTGTAAGTAGCTTAAGGCTTTCAAAGGAAAGTGATTTTCTCTCAAAGGACAGCATTTAGAAAGTAAAGCAACACTCCATTCCCTTCGCACAATAAATTGAAGTGTTGGAACAGACTGCTTCTCTTTCATAGAAACGCAATAGTGTTTCTTGTGAATGCTTGCAAGTAGCTTAAGGCACATTCAAAGGAAAGTGATTTTCTCTGAAAGGACAGCATTTAGAAAGTGAAGCAACACTCCATTCACTTCGCACAGAGAATTGAAGTGTTGAAACAGATTACTTCTCTTTTAGAGAAATGCATGTGAGTTTCTGTTGAATGCTTGTAAGTAGCTTAAGGCACATTCAAAGGAAAATGATTTTCTCTGAAAGGACAGCATTTAGAAAGTGAAGCAACACTCCATTCACTTCGCACAGTGAATTGAAGTGTTGGAACAGACTGCTTTTCTTTCAGAGAAACGCATGTGAGTTTTTTGTGAATGCTTGAAAGTAGTTTAAGGCACTTTCAATGGAAAGTGATTGTCTCTGAAAGGACAGCATTTAGAAAGTGAGGCAACACTCCATTCACTTCGCACAGTGAATTGAAGTGTTGGAACAGACTGCTTCTCTTTCAGAGAAACGCATGTGAGTTTCTTCCTAATGCTTGCAAGTAGCTTAAGGCACTTTCAAAGGAAAGTGATTTTCTCTGAAAGGACAGCATTTAGAAACTGAAGCAACACTCCATTCACTTCGCACAGTGAATTGAAGTGTTGGAACAGACTGCTTCTCTTTCAGAGAAACGCATGTGAGTTTCTTCCTGATGCTTGCAAGTAGCTTGAGGCACTTTCAAAGGAAAGTGATTTTCTCAGAAAGGACAGCATTTAGAAAGTGAAGCAACACTCCATTCACTTCGCACAGTGAACTGAAGTGTTGGAAAAGACTATTTCTCTTTCAGAGAAACGCATGTGAGTTTCTGGTGAATGCTTGTAAGTAGCTTAAGGCACTTTCAAAGGAAAGTGATTTTCTCTGAAAGGACAGCATTTAGAAAGTGAAGCAACACTCCATTCACTTCGCACAGTGAATTGAAGTGTTGGAACAGACTGCTTCTCTTTCAGAGAAATGCATGTGAGTTTCTGTTGAATGCTTGTAAGTAGCTTAAGGCACTTTCAAAGGAAAGTGATTTTCTCTGAAAGGACAGCATTTAGAAAGTGAAGCAACACTCCATTCACTTCGCAGAGTGAATTGAAGTATTGGAACAGACTGCTTCTCTTTCAGAGAAACACATGTGAGTTTCTGGTGAATGCTTGTAAGTAGCTTAAGGCACTTTCAAAGGAAAGTGATTTTCTCTGAAAGGACAGCATTTAGAAAGTGAAGCAACACTCCATTCACTTCGCACCGTGAATTGAAGTGTTGGACCAGACTGCTTCTCTTTAAGAGAAACGCATGTGAGTTTCTGGTGAATGCTTGTAAGTAGCTTAAGGCACATTCAAAGGAAAATGATTTTCTCTGAAAGGACAGCATTTAGAAAGTGAAGCAACACTCCATTCACTTCGCACAGTGAATTGAAGTGTTGGAACAGACTGCTTCTCTTTCAGAGAAACGCATGTGAGTTTTTTGTGAATGCTTGAAAGTAGTTTAAGGCACTTTCAATGGAAAGTGATTTTCTCTGAAAGGACAGCATTTAGAAAGTGAGGCAACACTCCATTCACTTCGCACAGTGAATTGAAGTGTTGGAACAGACTGCTTCTCTTTCAGAGAAACACATGTGAGTTTCTTCCTAATGCTTGCAAGTAGCTTAAGGCACTTTCAAAGGAAAGTGATTTTCTCTGAAAGGACAGCATTTAGAAAGTGAAGCAACACTCCATTCACGTCGCACAGTGAGTTGAAGTGTTGGAACAGACTGCTTCTTTTCAGAGAAACGCATGTGAGTTTCTTCCTGATGCTTGCAAGTAGCTTAAGGCACTTTCAAAGGAAAGTGATTTTCTCAGAAAGGACAGCATTTAGAAAGTGAAGCAACACTCCATTCACTTCGCACAGTGAATTGAAGTGTTGGAAAAGACTGTTTCTCTTTCAGAGAAACGCATGTGTGTTTCTGGTGAATGCTTGTAAGTAGCTTAAGGCACTTTCAAAGGAAAGTGATTTTCTCTGAAAGGACAGCATTTAGAAAGTGAAGCAACACTCCATTCACTTCGCACATTTAATTGAAGTGTTGGAACAGACTGCTTCTCTTTCAGAGAAATGCATGTGAGTTTCTGTTGAATGCTTGTAAGTAGCTTAAGGCACTTTCAAAGGAAAGTGATTTTCTCTGAAAGGACAGCATTTAGAAAGTGAAGCAACACTCCATTCACTTCGCAGAGTGAATTGAAGTATTGGAACAGACTGCTTCACTTTCAGAGAAACACATGTGAGTTTCTGGTGAATGCTTGTAAGTAGCTTAAGGCACTTTCAAAGGAAAGTGATTTTCTCTGAAAGGACAGCATTTAGAAAGTGAAGCAACACTCCATTCACTTCGCACAGTGAATTGAAGTGTTGGAACAGACTGCTTCTCTTTCAGAGAAACGCATGTGAGTTTCTTTTGAATGCTTGCAAGTTGCTTAAGGCACATTCAAAGGAAAGTGATTTTCTCTGAAAGGACAGCATTTAGAAACTGAAGTAACACTCCATTCACTTCGCACAGTGATTTGAAGTGTTCGAACAGACTGCTTCTCTTTAAGAGAAACGCATGTGAGTTTTTTATGAATGCTTGAAAGTAGTTTAAGGCACTTTACAAAGGAAAGTGATTTTGTCTGAAAGGACAGCATTTAGAAAGTGAGGCAACACTCCATTCACTTCGCACAGTGAATTGAAGTGTTGGAACAGACTGCTTCTCTTTCAGAGAAACGCATGTGAGTTTCTTCCTAATGCTTGCAAGTAGCTTAAGGCACTTTCAAAGGAAAGTGATTTTCTCTGAAAGGACAGCATTTAGAAACTGAAGCAACACTCCATTCACTTCGCACAGTGAATTGAAGTGTTGGAACAGACTGCTTCTCTTTCAGAGAAACGCATGTGAGTTTCTTCCTGATGCTTGCAAGTAGCTTGAGGCACTTTCAAAGGAAAGTGATTTTCTCAGAAAGGACAGCATTTAGAAAGTGAAGCAACACTCCATTCACTTCGCACAGTGAACTGAAGTGTTGGAAAAGACTATTTCTCTTTCAGAGAAACGCATGTGAGTTTCTGGTGAATGCTTGTAAGTAGCTTAAGGCACTTTCAAAGGAAAGTGATTTTCTCTGAAAGGACAGCATTTAGAAAGTGAAGCAACACTCCATTCACTTCGCACAGTGAATTGAAGTGTTGGAACAGACTGCTTCTCTTTCAGAGAAATGCATGTGAGTTTCTGTTGAATGCTTGTAAGTAGCTTAAGGCACTTTCAAAGGAAAGTGATTTTCTCTGAAAGGACAGCATTTAGAAAGTGAAGCAACACTCCATTCACTTCGCAGAGTGAATTGAAGTATTGGAACAGACTGCTTCTCTTTCAGAGAAACACATGTGAGTTTCTGGTGAATGCTTGTAAGTAGCTTAAGGCACTTTCAAAGGAAAGTGATTTTCTCTGAAAGGACAGCATTTAGAAAGTGAAGCAACACTCCATTCACTTCGCACAGTGAATTGAAGTGTTGGAACAGACTGCTTCTCTTTCAGAGAAACGCATGTGAGTTTCTTTTGAATGCTTGCAAGTTGCTTAAGGCACATTCAAAGGAAAGTGATTTTCTCTGAAAGGACAGCATTTAGAAACTGAAGCAACACTCCATTCACTTCGCACAATGAATTGAAGTGTTCGAACAGACTGCTTCTCTTTAAGAGCAACGCATGTGAGTTTTTTGTGAATGCTTGAAAGTAGTTTAAGGCACTTTAAAAGGAAAGTGATTTTGTCTGAAAGGACAGCATTTAGAAAGTGAAGCAACACTCCATTCACTTCGCACCGTGAATTGAAGTGTTGGACCAGACTGCTTCTCTTTAAGAGAAACGCATGTGAGTTTCTGGTGAATGCTTGTAAGTAGCTTAAGGCACATTCAAAGGAAAATGATTTTCTCTGAAAGGACAGCATTTAGAAAGTGAAGCAACACTCCATTCACTTCGCACAGTGAATTGAAGTGTTGGAACAGACTGCTTCTCTTTCAGAGAAACGCATGTGAGTTTTTTGTGAATGCTTGAAAGTAGTTTAAGGCACTTTCAATGGAAAGTGATTTTCTCTGAAAGGACAGCATTTAGAAAGTGAGGCAACACTCCATTCACTTCGCACAGTGAATTGAAGTGTTGGAACAGACTGCTTCTCTTTCAGAGAAACACATGTGAGTTTCTTCCTAATGCTTGCAAGTAGCTTAAGGCACTTTCAAAGGAAAGTGATTTTCTCTGAAAGGACAGCATTTAGAAAGTGAAGCAACACTCCATTCATTTCGCACAGTGAATTGAAGTGTTGGAACAGACTGCTTCTTTTCAGAGAAACGCATGTGAGTTTCTTCCTGATGCTTGCAAGTAGCTTAAGGCACTTTCAAAGGAAAGTGATTTTCTCAGAAAGGACAGCATTTAGAAAGTGAAGCAACACTCCATTCACTTCGCACAGTGAATTGAAGTGTTGGAAAAGACTGTTTCTCTTTCAGAGAAACGCATGTGTGTTTCTGGTGAATGCTTGTAAGTAGCTTAAGGCACTTTCAAAGGAAAGTGATTTTCTCTGAAAGGACAGCATTTAGAAAGTGAAGCAACACTCCATTCACTTCGCACAGTTAATTGAAGTGTTGGAACAGACTGCTTCTCTTTCAGAGAAATGCATGTGAGTTTCTGTTGAATGCTTGTAAGTAGCTTAAGGCACTTTCAAAGGAAAGTGATTTTCTCTGAAAGGACAGCATTTAGAAAGTGAAGCAACACTCCATTCACTTCGCAGAGTGAATTGAAGTATTGGAACAGACTGCTTCACTTTCAGAGAAACACATGTGAGTTTCTGGTGAATGCTTGTAAGTAGCTTAAGGCACTTTCAAAGGAAAGTGATTTTCTCTGAAAGGACAGCATTTAGAAAGTGAAGCAACACTCCATTCACTTCGCACAGTGAATTGAAGTGTTGGAACAGACTGCTTCTCTTTCAGAGAAACGCATGTGAGTTTCTTTTGAATGCTTGCAAGTTGCTTAAGGCACATTCAAAGGAAAGTGATTTTCTCTGAAAGGACAGCATTTAGAAACTGAAGTAACACTCCATTCACTTCGCACAGTGATTTGAAGTGTTCGAACAGACTGCTTCTCTTTAAGAGAAACGCATGTGAGTTTTTTATGAATGCTTGAAAGTAGTTTAAGGCACTTTACAAAGGAAAGTGATTTTGTCTGAAAGGACAGCATTTAGAAAGTGAAGCAACACTCCATTCACTTCGCACGGTGAATTGAAGTGTTGGAACAGACTGCTTCTCTTTCAGAGAAACGCATGTGAGTTTCTGGTGAATGCTTGTAAGTAGCTTGAGGCACGTTCAAAGGAAAGTGATTTTCTCTGAAAGGACAGCATTTAGAAAGTGAGGCAACACTCTATTCACTTCACACAGTGAATTGAATTGTTGGAACAGACTGCTTCTCTTTCAGAGAAACACATGTGAGTTTCTGGTGAATGCTTGTAATTAGCTTAAGGCACTTTCAAAGGAAAGTGATTTTCTCTGAAAGGACAGCATTTTGAAAGTGAAGCAACACTCCATTTCCTTCGTGCAGTGAATTGAAGTGTTGGAACAGAATGCTTCTCTTTCATAGAAACGCATTAGTGTTTCTTGTGAATGCTTGCAAGTTGCTTAAGGCACTTTCAAAGGAAAGTGATTTTCTCTGAAAGGACAGCATTTAGAAAGTGAAGCAACACTCCATTCACTTCGCACAGTGAATTGAAGTGTTCGAACAGACTGCTTCTCTTTCAGAGAAATGCATGTGAGTTTCTGTTGAATGCTTGTAAGTAGCTTAAGGCACTTTCAAAGGAAAGTGATTTTCTCTGAAAGGACAGCATTTAGAAAGTGAAGCAACACTCCATTCACTTCGCACATTGAATTGAAGTGTTGGAACAGACTGCTTCTCTTACAGAGAAACGCATGTGAGTTTCTGGTGAATGCTTGTAAGTAGCTTAAGGCACTTTCAAAGGAAAGTGATTTTCTCTGAAAGGACAGCACTTAGAAAGTGAGGCAACACTCCATTCACCTCACACAGTGAATTGAAGTTATGGAACAGACTGCTTCTCTTTCAGAGAAACGCATGTGAGTTTCTTCCTAATGCTTGCAAGTAGCTTAAGGCACTTTCAAAGGAAAGTGATTTTCTCTGAAAGGACAGCATTTAGAAAGTGAAGCAACACTCCATTCACTTCGCACAGTGAATTGAAGTGTTGGAACAGTCTGCTTCTCTTTCAGAGAAACGCATGTGAGTTTCTTCCTAATGCTTGCAAGTAGCTTAAGGCACTTTCAAAGGAAAGTGATTTTCTCTGAAAGGACAGCATTTAGAAAGTGAAGCAACACTCCATTCACTTCGCACAGTGAATTGAAGTGTTGGAACAGACTGCTTCTCTTTCAGAGAAACGCATGTGAGTTTCTGGTGAATGCTTGTAAGTAGCTTAAGGCACTTTCAAAGGAAAGTGATTTTCTCTGAAAGGACAGCATTTAGAAAGTGAAGCAACACTCCATTCACTTCGCACAGTGAATTGAAGTGTTGGAACACACTGCTTCCCTTTAAGAGAAACGCATGTGAGTTTTTTGTGAATGCTTGTAAGTAGCTTAAGGCACTTTCAAAGGAAAGTGATTTTCTCTGAAAGGACAGCATTTAGAAAGTGAAGCAACACTCAATTCACCTTGTACAGTGAATTGAACTGTTGGAACAGACTGCTTCTCTTTCAGAGAAATGCATGTGAGTTTCTGTTGAATGCTTGTAAGTAGCTCTAGGCACTTTCAAAGGAAAGTGATTTTCTATGAAAGGACAGCATTTAGAAAGTAAAGCAACACTCCATTCCCTTCGAACAAAGAATTGAAGTGTTGGAACAGACTGCTTTTCTTTCATAGAAACGCATTAGTGTTTCTTGGGAATGCTTGCAAGTAGCTTAAGGCACTTTCAAAGGAAAGTGATTTTCTCTGAAAGGACAGCATTTAGATAGTGAAGCAACACTCCATTCACTTCGCACAGTGAATTGAAGTGTTGGAACAGACTGCTTCTCTTTCAGAGAAACGCATGTGAGTTTCTTGTGAATTCTTGCAAGTTGCTTAAGGCACTTTCAAAGGAAAGTGATTTTCTCTGAAAGGACAGCATTTAGAAACTGAAGCAACACTCCATTCACTTCGCACAGTGAATTGAAGTGTTGGAACAGACTGCTTCTCTTTCAGAGAAACGCATGTGAGTTTCTTCCTAATGCTTGCAAGTAGCTTAAGGCACTTTCAAAGGAAAGTGATTTTCTCTGATTGGACAGCATTTAGAAAGTGAAGCAACACTCCATTCACTTCGCACAGTGAATTGAAGTGTTGGAACAGACTGCTTCTCTTTCAGAGAAACGCATGTGAGTTTCTGGTGAATGCTTGTAAGTAGCTTAAGGCACTTTCAAAGGAAAGTGATTTTCTCTGAAAGGACAGCATTTAGAAAGTGAAGTAACACTCCATTCCCTTCGTGCAGTGAATTGAAGTGTTGGAACAGAGTGCTTCTCATTCATAGAAACGCATTAGTGTTTCTTGTGCATGCTTGCAAGTTGCTTAAGGCACTTTCAAAGGAAAGTGATTTTCTCTGAAAGGACAGCATTTAGAAAGTGAAGCAACACTCCATTCACTTCGCACAGAGAATTGAAGTGTTGGAACACACTGCTTCTCTTTCATAGAAACGCATTTGTATTTCTTGTGAATGCTTGCAAGTAGCTTAAGGCACTTTCAAAGGAAAGTGATTTTCTCTGAAAGGACAGCATTTAGAAAGTGAAGCAACACTCCATTCACTTCGCAGAGTGAATTGAAGTATTGGAACAGACTGCTTCTCTTTCAGAGAAACGCATGTGAGTTTCTGGTGAATGCTTGTAAGTAGCTTAAGGCACTTTCAAAGGAAAGTGATTTTCTCTGAAAGGACAGCATTTAGAAAGTGAAGCAACACTCCATTCACTTCGTGCAGTGAATTGAAGTGTTGGAACAGAGTGCTTCTCATTCATAGAAACGCATTAGTGTTTCTTGTGAATGCTTGCAAGTTGCTTAAGGCACTTTCAAAGGAAAGTGATTTTCTCTGAAAGGACAGCATTTAGAAAGTGAAGCAACACTCCATTCACTTTGTACTGTGAATTGAAGTGTTGGAACAGACTGCTTCTCTTTCAGAGAAATGCATGTGAGTTTCTGTTGAATGCTTGTAAGTAGCTTAAGGCACATTCAAAGGAAAGGGATTTTCTCTGAAAGGACAGCATTTAGAAAGTGAAGCAACACTCCATTCACTTCGCACAGTGAATTGAAGTGTTGGAACAGACTGCTTCTCTTTCAGAGAAACGCATGTGAGTTTTTTGTGAATGCTTGAAAGTAGTTTAAGGCACTTTCAATGGAAAGTGATTTTCTCTGAAAGGACAGCATTTAGAAAGTGAGGCAACACTCCATTCACTTCGCACAGTGAATTGAAGTGTTGGAACAGACTGCTTCTCTTTCAGAGAAACGCATGTGAGTTTCTTCCTAATGCTTGCAAGTAGCTTAAGGCACTTTCAAAGGAAAGTGATTTTCTCTGAAAGGACAGCATTTAGAAAGTGAAGCAACACTCCATTCACTTCGCACAGTAAATTGAAGTGTTGGAACAGACTGCTTCTCTTTCAGAGAAACGCATGTGAGTTTCTTCCTGATGCTTGCAAGTAGCTTAAGGCACTTTCAAAGGAAAGTGATTTTCTCTGAAAGGACAGCATTTAGAAACTGAAGCAACACTCCATTCACTTCGCACAGTGAATTGAAGTGTTGGAACAGACTGTTTCTCTTTCAGAGAAACGCATGTGAGTTTCTGGTGAATGCTTGTAAGTAGCTTAAGGCACTTTCAAAGGAAAGTGATTTTCTCTGAAAGGACAGCATTTAGAAAGTGAAGCAACACTCCATTCACTTCGCACAGTGAATTGAAGTGTTGGAACAGACTGCTTCTCTTTCAGAGAAACGCATGTGAGTTTCTTTTGAATGCTTGCAAGTTGCTTAAGGCACATTCAAAGGAAAGTGATTTTCTCTGAAAGGACAGCATTTAGAAACTGAAGCAACACTCCATTCACTTCGCACAGTGAATTGAAGTGTTGGAACAGACTGCTTCTCTTTCAGAGAAACGCATGTGAGTTTCTTGTGAATTCTTGCAAGTTGCTTAAGGCACTTTCAAAGGAAAGTGATTTTCTCTGAAAGGACAGCATTTAGAAACTGAAGCAACACTCCATTCACTTCGCACAGTGAATTGAAGTGTTGGAACAGAATGCTTCTCTTTAAGAGAAACGCATGTGAGTTTTTTGTGAATGCTTGAAAGTAGTTTAAGGCACTTTCAAAGGAAAGTGATTTTCTCTGAAAGGACAGAATTTAGAAAGTGATGCAACACTCCATTCACTTCGCACAGTGAATTGAAGTGTTGGAACAGACTGCTTCTCTTTCAGAGAAACGCATGTGAGTTTCTTCCTAATGCTTGTAAGTAGCTTAAGGCACTTTCAAAGGAAAGTGATTTTCTCTGAAAGGACAGCATTTAGAAAGTGAAGCAACACTCCATTCCCTTCATGCAGTGAATTGAAGTGTTGGAACAGAGTGCTTCTCTTTCATAGAAACGCATTAGTGTTTCTTGTGAATGCTTGCAAGTTGCTTAAGGCACTTTCAAAGGAAAGTGATTTTCTCTGAAAGGACAGCATTTAGAAAGTGAAGCAACACTCCATTCACTTTGTACAGTGAATTGAAGTGTTGGAACAGACTGCTTCTCTTTCAGAGAAACGCATGTGAGTTTCTTCCTAATGCTTGCAAGTAGCTTAAGGCACTTTCAAAGGAAAGTGATTTTCTCGGAGAGGACAGCATTTAGAAAGTGAAGCAACACTCCATTCACTTTGTACAGTGAATTGAAGTGTTGGAACAGACAGCTTCTCTTTCAGAGAAATGCATGTGAGTTTCTGTTGAATGCTTGTAAGTAGCTTAAGGCACATTCAAAGGAAAGGGATTTTCTCTGAAAGGACAGCATTTAGAAAGTGAAGCAACACTCCATTCACTTCGCACAGTGAATTGAAGTGTTGGAACAGACTGCTTCTCTTTCAGAGAACGCATGTGAGTTTTTTGTGAATGCTTGAAAGTAGTTTAAGGCACTTTCAATGAAAAGTGATTTTCTCTGAAATGACAGCATTTAGAAAGTGAGGCAACACTCCATTCACTTCGCACAGTGAATTGAAATGTTGGAACAGACTGCTTCTCTTTCAGAGAAACGCATGTGAGTTTCTTCCTAATGCTTGCAAGTAGCTTAAGGCACTTTCAAAGGAAAGTGATTTTCTCTGAAAGGACAGCATTTAGAATGTGAAGCAACACTCCATTCACTTCGCACAGTGAATTGAAGTGTTGGAACAGACTGCTTCTCTTTCAGAGAAACGCATGTGAGTTTCTTCCTGATGCTTGCAAGTAGCTTAAGGCACTTTCAAAGGAAAGTGATTTTCTCTGAAAGGACAGCATTTAGAAAGTGAAGCAACACTCCATTCAATTCGCACAGTGAATTGAAGTATTGGAACAGACTGTTTCTCTTTCAGAGAAACGCATGTGAGTTTCTGGTGAATGCTTGTAAGTAGCTTAAGGCACTTTCAAAGGAAAGTGATTTTCTCTGAAAGGACAGCATTTAGAAAGTGAAGCAACACTCCATTCACTTCGCACAGTTAATTGAAGTGTTGGAACAGACTGCTTCTCTTTCAGAGAAATGCATGTGAGTTTCTGTTGAATGCTTGTAAGTAGCTTAAGGCACTTTCAAAGGAAAGTGATTTTCTCTGAAAGGACAGCATTTAGAAAGTGAAGCAACACTCGATTGACTTCGCAGAGTGAATTGAAGTATTGGAACAGACTGCTTCTCTTTCAGAGAAACGCATGTGAGTTTCTGGTGAATGCTTGTAAGTAGCTAAAGGCACTTTCAAAGGAAAGTGATTTTCTCTGAAAGGACATAATTTAGAAAGTGAAGCAACACTCCATTCACTTCGCACAGTGAATTGAAGTGTTGGAACAGACTGCTTCTCTTTCGTAGAAACGCATTAGTGTTTCTTGTGAATGCTTGCAAGTTGCTTAAGGCACTTTCAAAGGAAAGTGATTTTCTCTGAAAGGACATAATTTAGAAAGTGAAGCAACACTCCATTCACTTCGCACAGTGAATTGAAGTGTTCGAACAGACTCCTTCTCTTTCAGAGAAATGCATGTGAGTTTCTGTTGAATGCTTGTAAGTAGCTTAAGGCACTTTCAAAGGAAAGTGATTTTCTCTGAAAGGACAGCATTTAGAAACTGAAGCAACACTCCATTCACTTCGCACAGTGAATTGAAGTGTTGGAACAGACTGCTTCTCTTTCAGAGAAACGCATGTGAGTTTTTTGTGAATGCTTGAAAGTAGTTTAAGGCACTTTCAAAGGAAAGTGTTTTTCTCTGAAAGGACAGCATTTAGAAAGTGAAGCAACACTCCATTCACTTCGCACAGTGAATTGAAGTGTTGGAACAGACTGCTTCTCTTTCAGAGAAACGCATGTGAGTTTCTTCCTAATGCTTGCAAGTAGCTTAAGGCACTTTCAAAGGAAAGTGATTTTCTCTGATTGGACAGCATTTAGAAAGTGAAGCAACACTCCATTCACTTCGCACAGTGAATTGAAGTGTTGGAACAGACTGCTTCTCTTTCAGAGAAACGCATGTGAGTTTCTCGTGAATGCTTGTAAGTAGCTTAAGGCACTTTCAAAGGAAAGTGATTTTCTCTGAAAGGACAGCATTTAGAAAGTGAAGTAACACTCCATTCCCTTCGTGCAGTGAATTGAAGTGTTGGAACAGAGTGCTTCTCATTCATAGAAACGCATTAGTGTTTCTTGTGCATGCTTGCAAGTTGCTTAAGGCACTTTCAAAGGAAAGTGATTTTCTCTGAAAGGACAGCATTTAGAAAGTGAAGCAACACTCCATTCACTTCGCACAGAGAATTGAAGTGTCGGAACACACTGCTTCTCTTTCATAGAAACGCATTTGTATTTCTTGTGAATGCTTGCAAGTAGCTTAAGGCACTTTCAAAGGAAAGTGATTTTCTCTGAAAGGACAGCATTTAGAAAGTGAAGCAACACTCCATTCACTTCGCAGAGTGAATTGAAGTATTGGAACAGACTGCTTCTCTTTCAGAGAAACGCATGTGAGTTTCTGGTGAATGCTTGTAAGTAGCTTAAGGCACTTTCAAAGGAAAGTGATTTTCTCTGAAAGGACAGCATTTAGAAAGTGAAGCAACACTCCATTCACTTCGCACAGTGAATTGAAGTGTTGGAACAGACTGCTTCTCTTTCAGAGAAACGCATGTGAGTTTCTGGTGAATGCTTGTAAGTAGCTTAAGGCACTTTCAAAGGAAAGTGATTTTCTCTGAAAGGACAGCATTTAGAAAGTGAAGCAACACTCCATTCCCTTCGTGCAGTGAATTGAAGTGTTGGAACAGAGTGCTTCTCATTCATAGAAACGCATTAGTGTTTCTTGTGAATGCTTGCAAGTTGCTTAAGGCACTTTCAAAGGAAAGTGATTTTCTCTGAAAGGACAGCATTTAGAAAGTGAAGCAACACTCCATTCACTTTGTACTGTGAATTGAAGTGTTGGAACAGACTGCTTCTCTTTCAGAGAAATGCATGTGAGTTTCTGTTGAATGCTTGTAAGTAGCTTAAGGCACATTCAAAGGAAAGGGATTTTCTCTGAAAGGACAGCATTTAGAAAGTGAAGCAACACTGCATTCACTTCGCACAGTGAATTGAAGTGTTGGAACAGACTGCTTCTCTTTCAGAGAAACGCATGTGAGTTTTTTGTGAATGCTTGAAAGTAGTTTAAGGCACTTTCAATGGAAAGTGATTTTCTCTGAAAGGACAGCATTTAGAAAGTGAGGCAACACTCCATTCACTTCGCACAGTGAATTGAAGTGTTGGAACAGACTGCTTCTCTTTCAGAGAAACGCATGTGAGTTTCTTCCTAATGCTTGCAAGTAGCTTAAGGCACTTTCAAAGGAAAGTGATTTTCTCTGAAAGGACAGCATTTAGAAAGTGAAGCAACACTCCATTCACTTCGCACAGTAAATTGAAGTGTTGGAACAGACTGCTTCTCTTTCAGAGAAACGCATGTGAGTTTCTTCCTGATGCTTGCAAGTAGCTTAAGGCACTTTCAAAGGAAAGTGATTTTCTCTGAAAGGACAGCATTTAGAAACTGAAGCAACACTCCATTCACTTCGCACAGTGAATTGAAGTGTTGGAACAGACTGTTTCTCTTTCAGAGAAACGCATGTGAGTTTATGGTGAATGCTTGTAAGTAGCTTAAGGCACTTTCAAAGGAAAGTGATTTTCTCTGAAAGGACAGCATTTAGAAAGTGAAGCAACACTCCATTCACTTCGCACAGTGAATTGAAGTGTTGGAACAGACTGCTTCTCTTTCGTAGAAACGCATTAGTGTTTCTTGTGAATGCTTGCAAGTTGCTTAAGGCACTTTCAAAGGAAAGTGATTTTCTCTGAAAGGACATAATTTAGAAAGTGAAGCAACACTCCATTCACTTCGCACAGTGAATTGAAGTGTTCGAACAGACTCCTTCTCTTTCAGAGAAATGCATGTGAGTTTCTGTTGAATGCTTGTAAGTAGCTTAAGGCACTTTCAAAGGAAAGTGATTTTCTCTGAAAGGACAGCATTTAGAAACTGAAGCAACACTCCATTCACTTCGCACAGTGAATTGAAGTGTTGGAACAGACTGCTTCTCTTTCAGAGAAACGCATGTGAGTTTTTTGTGAATGCTTGAAAGTAGTTTAAGGCACTTTCAAAGGAAAGTGTTTTTCTCTGAAAGGACAGCATTTAGAAAGTGAAGCAACACTCCATTCACTTCGCACAGTGAATTGAAGTGTTGGAACAGACTGCTTCTCTTTCAGAGAAACGCATGTGAGTTTCTTCCTAATGCTTGCAAGTAGCTTAAGGCACTTTCAAAGGAAAGTGATTTTCTCTGATTGGACAGCATTTAGAAAGTGAAGCAACACTCCATTCACTTCGCACAGTGAATTGAAGTGTTGGAACAGACTGCTTCTCTTTCAGAGAAACGCATGTGAGTTTCTGGTGAATGCTTGTAAGTAGCTTAAGGCACTTTCAAAGGAAAGTGATTTTCTCTGAAAGGACAGCATTTAGAAAGTGAAGTAACACTCCATTCCCTTCGTGCAGTGAATTGAAGTGTTGGAACAGAGTGCTTCTCATTCATAGAAACGCATTAGTGTTTCTTGTGCATGCTTGCAAGTTGCTTAAGGCACTTTCAAAGGAAAGTGATTTTCTCTGAAAGGACAGCATTTAGAAAGTGAAGCAACACTCCATTCACTTCGCACAGAGAATTGAAGTGTCGGAACACACTGCTTCTCTTTCATAGAAACGCATTTGTATTTCTTGTGAATGCTTGCAAGTAGCTTAAGGCACTTTCAAAGGAAAGTGATTTTCTCTGAAAGGACAGCATTTAGAAAGTGAAGCAACACTCCATTCACTTCGCAGAGTGAATTGAAGTATTGGAACAGACTGCTTCTCTTTCAGAGAAACGCATGTGAGTTTCTGGTGAATGCTTGTAAGTAGCTTAAGGCACTTTCAAAGGAAAGTGATTTTCTCTGAAAGGAGAGCATTTAGAAAGTGAAGCAACACTCCATTCACTTCGCACAGTGAATTGAAGTGTTGGAACAGACTACTTCTCTTTCAGAGAAACGCATGTGAGTTTCTGGTGAATGCTTGTAAGTAGCTTAAGGCACTTTCAAAGGAAAGTGATTTTCTCTGAAAGGACAGCATTTAGAAAGTGAAGCAACACTCCATTCCCTTCGTGCAGTGAATTGAAGTGTTGGAACAGAGTGCTTCTCATTCATAGAAACGCATTAGTGTTTCTTGTGAATGCTTGCAAGTTGCTTAAGGCACTTTCAAAGGAAAGTGATTTTCTCTGAAAGGACAGCATTTAGAAAGTGAAGCAACACTCCATTCACTTTGTACTGTGAATTGAAGTGTTGGAACAGACTGCTTCTCTTTCAGAGAAATGCATGTGAGTTTCTGTTGAATGCTTGTAAGTAGCTTAAGGCACATTCAAAGGAAAGGGATTTTCTCTGAAAGGACAGCATTTAGAAAGTGAAGCAACACTGCATTCACTTCGCACAGTGAATTGAAGTGTTGGAACAGACTGCTTCTCTTTCAGAGAAACGCATGTGAGTTTTTTGTGAATGCTTGAAAGTAGTTTAAGGCACTTTCAATGGAAAGTGATTTTCTCTGAAAGGACAGCATTTAGAAAGTGAGGCAACACTCCATTCACTTCGCACAGTGAATTGAAGTGTTGGAACAGACTGCTTCTCTTTCAGAGAAACGCATGTGAGTTTCTTCCTAATGCTTGCAAGTAGCTTAAGGCACTTTCAAAGGAAAGTGATTTTCTCTGAAAGGACAGCATTTAGAAAGTGAAGCAACACTCCATTCACTTCGCACAGTAAATTGAAGTGTTGGAACAGACTGCTTCTCTTTCAGAGAAACGCATGTGAGTTTCTTCCTGATGCTTGCAAGTAGCTTAAGGCACTTTCAAAGGAAAGTGATTTTCTCTGAAAGGACAGCATTTAGAAACTGAAGCAACACTCCATTCACTTCGCACAGTGAATTGAAGTGTTGGAACAGACTGTTTCTCTTTCAGAGAAACGCATGTGAGTTTCTGGTGAATGCTTGTAAGTAGCTTAAGGCACTTTCAAAGGAAAGTGATTTTCTCTGAAAGGACAGCATTTAGAAAGTGAAGCAACACTCCATTCACTTCGCACAGTGAATTGAAGTGTTGGAACAGACTGCTTCTCTTTCAGAGAAACGCATGTGAGTTTCTTTTGAATGCTTGCAAGTTGCTTAAGGCACATTCAAAGGAAAGTGATTTTCTCTGAAAGGACAGCATTTAGAAACTGAAGCAACACTCCATTCACTTCGCACAGTGAATTGAAGTGTTGGAACAGACTGCTTCTCTTTCAGAGAAACGCATGTGAGTTTCTTCCTAATGCTTGTAAGTAGCTTAAGGCACTTTCAAAGGAAAGTGATTTTCTCTGAAAGGACAGCATTTAGAAAGTGAAGCAACACTCCATTCCCTTCATGCAGTGAATTGAAGTGTTGGAACAGAGTGCTTCTCTTTCATAGAAACGCATTAGTGTTTCTTGTGAATGCTTGCAAGTTGCTTAAGGCACTTTCAAAGGAAAGTGATTTTCTCTGAAAGGACAGCATTTAGAAAGTGAAGCAACACTCCATTCACTTTGTACAGTGAATTGAAGTGTTGGAACAGACTGCTTCTCTTTCAGAGAAACGCATGTGAGTTTCTTCCTAATGCTTGCAAGTAGCTTAAGGCACTTTCAAAGGAAAGTGATTTTCTCGGAGAGGACAGCATTTAGAAAGTGAAGCAACACTCCATTCACTTTGTACAGTGAAATGAAGTGTTGGAACAGACAGCTTCTCTTTCAGAGAAATGCATGTGAGTTTCTGTTGAATGCTTGTAAGTAGCTTAAGGCACATTCAAAGGAAAGGGATTTTCTCTGAAAGGACAGCATTTAGAAAGTGAAGCAACACTCCATTCACTTCGCACAGTGAATTGAAGTGTTGGAACAGACTGCTTCTCTTTCAGAGAAACGCATGTGAGTTTTTTGTGAATGCTTGAAAGTAGTTTAAGGCACTTTCAATGAAAAGTGATTTTCTCTGAAATGACAGCATTTAGAAAGTGAGGCAACACTCCATTCACTTCGCAGAGTGAATTGAAATGTTGGAACAGACTGCTTCTCTTTCAGAGAAACGCATGTGAGTTTCTTCCTAATGCTTGCAAGTAGCTTAAGGCACTTTCAAAGGAAAGTGATTTTCTCTGAAAGGACAGCATTTAGAATGTGAAGCAACACTCCATTCACTTCGCACAGTGAATTGAAGTGTTGGAACAGACTGCTTCTCTTTCAGAGAAACGCATGTGAGTTTCTTCCTGATGCTTGCAAGTAGCTTAAGGCACTTTCAAAGGAAAGTGATTTTCTCTGAAAGGACAGCATTTAGAAAGTGAAGCAACACTCCATTCACTTCGCACAGTGAATTGAAGTATTGGAACAGACTGTTTCTCTTTCATAGAAACGCATGTGAGTTTCTGGTGAATGCTTGTAAGTAGCTTAAGGCACTTTCAAAGGAAAGTGATTTTCTCTGAAAGGACAGCATTTAGAAAGTGAAGCAACACTCCATTCACTTCGCACAGTTAATTGAAGTGTTGGAACAGACTGCTTCTCTTTCAGAGAAATGCATGTGAGTTTCTGTTGAATGCTTGTAAGTAGCTTAAGGCACTTTCAAAGGAAAGTGATTTTCTCTGAAAGGACAGCATTTAGAAAGTGAAGCAACACTCGATTGACTTCGCAGAGTGAATTGAAGTATTGGAACAGACTGCTTCTCTTTCAGAGAAACGCATGTGAGTTTCTGGTGAATGCTTGTAAGTAGCTAAAGGCACTTTCAAAGGAAAGTGATTTTCTCTGAAAGGACAGCATTTAGAAAGTGAAGCAACACTCCATTCACTTCGCACAGTGAATTGAAGTGTTGGAACAGACTGCTTCTCTTTCGTAGAAACGCATTAGTGTTTCTTGTGAATGCTTGCAAGTTGCTTAAGGCACTTTCAAAGGAAAGTGATTTTCTCTGAAAGGACATAATTTAGAAAGTGAAGCAACACTCCATTCACTTCGCACAGTGAATTGAAGTGTTCGAACAGACTCCTTCTCTTTCAGAGAAATGCATGTGAGTTTCTGTTGAATGCTTGTAAGTAGCTTAAGGCACTTTCAAAGGAAATTGATTTTCTCTGAAAGGACAGCATTTAGAAAGTGCAGCAACACTCCATTCACTTCGCACATTGAATTGAAGTGTTGGAACAGACTGCTTCTCTTTCAGAGAAACGCGTGTGAGTTTCTGGTGAATGCTTGTAAGTAGCTTAAGGCACTTTCAAAGGAAAGTGATTTTCTCTGAAAGGACAGCATTTAGAAAGTGAGGGAACACTCCATTCACCTCACACAGTGAAGTGAAGTGTTGGAACAGACTGCTTCTCTTTCAGAGAAACGCATGTGAGTTTCTTCCTAATGCTTGCAAGTAGCTTAAGGCACTTTCAAAGGAAAGTGATTTTCTCTGAAAGGACAGCATTTAGAAAGTGAAGCAACACTCCATTCACTTCGCACAGTGAATTGAAGTGTTGGAACAGTCTGCTTCTCTTTCAGAGAAACGCATGTGAGTTTCTTCCTAATGCTTGCAAGTAGCTTAAGGCACTTTCAAAGGAAAGTGATTTTCTCTGAAAGGACAGCATTTAGAAAGTGAAGCAACACTCCATTCACTTCGCACGGTGAATTCAAGTGTTGGAACAGACTGCTTCTGTTTCAGAGAAACGCATGTGAGTTTCTGGTGAATGCTTGTAAGTAGCTTAAGGCACTTTCAAAGGAAAGTGATTTTCTCTGAAAGGACAGCATTTAGAAAGTGAAGCAACACTCCATTCACTTCGCACAGTGAATTGAAGTATTGGAACAGACTGCTTCTCTTTCAGAGAAATGCATGTGAGTTTCTGTTGAATGCTTGTAAGTAGCTTAAGGCACTTTCAAAGGAAAGTGATTTTCTCTGAAAGGACAGCATTTAGAAAGTGAAGCAACACTCCATTCACTTCGCAGAGTGAATTGAAGTATTGGAACAGACTGCTTCTCTTTCCGAGAAACGCATGTGAGTTTCTGGTGAATGCTTGTAAGTAGCTTAAGGCACTTTCAAAGGAAAGTGATTTTCTCTGAAATGACAGCATTTAGAAAGTGAAGCAACACTCCATTCACTTCGCATAGTGAATTGAAGTGTTGGAACAGACTGCTTCTCTTTCAGAGAAACGCATGTGAGTTTCTTGTGAATGCTTGAAAGTAGTTTAAGGCACTTTCAAAGGAAAGTGATTTTCTCTGAAAGGACAGAATTTAGAAAGTGATGCAACACTCCATTCACTTTGCACAGTGAATTGAAGTGTTGGAACAGACTGCTTCTCTTTCAGAGAAACGCATGTGAGTTTCTTCCTAATGCTTGTAAGTAGCTTAAGGCACTTTCAAAGGAAAGTGATTTTCTCTGAAAGGTCAGCATTTAGAAAGTGAGGCAACACTCTATTCACTTCACACAGTGAATTGAAGTGTTGCAACAGACTGCTTCTCTTTCAGAGAAACGCATGTGAGTTTCTGGTGAATGCTTGTAAGTAGCTTAAGGCACTTTCAAAGGAAAGTGATTTTCTCTGAAAGGACAGCATTTAGAAAGTAAAGCAACACTCCATTCCCTTCGTGTAGTGAATTGAAGTGTTGGAACAGAATGCTTCTCTTTCATAGAAACGCATTAGTGTTTCTTGTGAATGCTTGCAAGTTGCTTAAGGCACTTTCAAAGGAAAGTGATTTTCTCTGAAAGGACATAATTTAGAAAGTGAAGCAACACTCCATTCACTTCGCACAGTGAATTGAAGTGTTCGAACAGACTGCTTCTCTTTCAGAGAAATGCATGTGAGTTTCTGTTGAATGCTTGTAAGTAGCTTAAGGCACTTTCAAAGGAAAGTGATTTTCTCTGAAAGGACAGCATTTAGAAAGTGAGGCAACACTCCATTCACCTCACACAGTGAATTGAAGTGTTGGAACAGACTGCTTCTCTTTCAGAGAAACGCATGTGAGTTTCTTCCTAATGCTTGCAAGTAGCTTAAGGCACTTTCAAAGGAAAGTGATTTTCTCTGAAAGGACAGCATTTAGAAAGTGAAGCAACACTCCATTCACTTCGCACAGTGAATTGAAGTGTTGGAACAGTCTGCTTCTCTTTCAGAGAAACGCATGTGAGTTTCTTCCTAATGCTTGCAAGTAGCTTAAGGCACTTTCAAAGGAAAGTGATTTTCTCTGAAAGGACAGCATTTAGAAAGTGAAGCAACACTCCATTCACTTCGCACAGTGAATTGAAGTGTTGGAACAGACTGCTTCTGTTTCAGAGAAACTCATGTGAGTTTCTGGTGAATGCTTGTAAGTAGCTTAAGGCACTTTCAAAGGAAAGTGATTTTCTCTGAAAGGACAGCATTTAGAAAGTGAAGCAACACTCCATTCACTTCGCAGAGTGAATTGAAGTATTGGAACAGACTGCTTCTCTTTCAGAGAAACGCATGTGAGTTTCTGGTGAATGCTTGTAAGTAGCTAAAGGCACTTTCAAAGGAAAGTGATTTTCTCTGAAATGACAGCATTTAGAAAGTGAAGCAACACTCCATTCACTTCGCACAGTGAATTGAAGTGTTGGAACAGACTGCTTCTCTTTCAGAGAAACGCATGTGAGTTTCTTGTGAATTCTTGCAAGTTGCTTAAGGCACTTTCAAAGGAAAGTGATTTTCTCTGAAAGGACAGCATTTAGAAACTGAAGCAACACTCCATTCACTTCGCACAGTGAATTGAAGTGTTGGAACAGACTGCTTCTCTTTCAGAGAAACGCATGTGAGTTTCTTCCTAATGCTTGCAAGTAGCTTATGGCACTTTCAAAGGAAAGTGATTTTCTCTGAAAGGACAGCATTTAGAAAGTGAGGCAACACTCTATTCACTTCACACAGTGAATTGAAGTGTTGGAACAGACTGCTTCTCTTTCAGAGAAACGCATGTGAGTTTCTTGTGAATTCTTGCAAGTTGCTTAAGGCACTTTCAAAGGAAAGTGATTTTCTCTGAAAGGACAGCATTTAGAAAGTGAAGCAACACTCCATTCACTTCGCACAGTGAATTGAAGTGTTGGAACAGACTGCTTCTCTTTCAGAGAAACGCATGTGAGTTTTTTGTGAATGCTTGAAAGTAGTTTAAGGCACTTTCAAAGGAAAGTGTTTTTCTCTGAAAGGACAGCATTTAGAAAGTGAAGCAACACTCCATTCACTTCGCACAGTGAATTGAAGTGTTGGAACAGACTGCTTCTCTTTCAGAGAAACGCATGTGAGTTTCTTCCTAATGCTTGCAAGTAGCTTAAGGCACTTTCAAAGGAAAGTGATTTTCTCTGATTGGACAGCATTTAGAAAGTGAAGCAACACTCCATTCACTTCGCACAGTGAATTGAAGTGTTGGAACAGACTGCTTCTCTTTCAGAGAAACGCATGTGAGTTTCTGGTGAATGCTTGTAAGTAGCTTAAGGCACTTTCAAAGGAAAGTGATTTTCTCTGAAAGGACAGCATTTAGAAAGTGAAGTAACACTCCATTCCCTTCGTGCAGTGAATTGAAGTGTTGGAACAGAGTGCTTCTCATTCATAGAAACGCATTAGTGTTTCTTGTGCATGCTTGCAAGTTGCTTAAGGCACTTTCAAAGGAAAGTGATTTTCTCTGAAAGGACAGCATTTAGAAAGTGAAGCAACACTCCATTCACTTCGCACAGAGAATTGAAGTGTTGGAACACACTGCTTCTCTTTCATAGAAACGCATTTGTATTTCTTGTGAATGCTTGCAAGTAGCTTAAGGCACTTTCAAAGGAAAGTGATTTTCTCTGAAAGGACAGCATTTAGAAAGTGAAGCAACACTCCATTCACTTCGCAGAGTGAATTGAAGTATTGGAACAGACTGCTTCTCTTTCATAGAAACGCATGTGAGTTTCTGGTGAATGCTTGTAAGTAGCTTAAGGCACTTTCAAAGGAAAGTGATTTTCTCTGAAAGGACAGCATTTAGAAAGTGAAGCAACACTCCATTCCCTTCGTGCAGTGAATTGAAGTGTTGGAACAGAGTGCTTCTCATTCATAGAAACGCATTAGTGTTTCTTGTGAATGCTTGCAAGTTGCTTAAGGCACTTTCAAAGGAAAGTGATTTTCTCTGAAAGGACAGCATTTAGAAAGTGAAGCAACACTCCATTCACTTTGTACTGTGAATTGAAGTGTTGGAACAGACTGCTTCTCTTTCAGAGAAATGCATTTGAGTTTCTGTTGAATGCTTGTAAGTAGCTTAAGGCACATTCAAAGGAAAGGGATTTTCTCTGAAAGGACAGCATTTAGAAAGTGAAGCAACACTCCATTCACTTCGCACAGTGAATTGAAGTGTTGGAACAGACTGCTTCTCTTTCAGAGAAACGCATGTGAGTTTTTTGTGAATGCTTGAAAGTAGTTTAAGGCACTTTCAATGGAAAGTGATTTTCTCTGAAAGGACAGCATTTAGAAAGTGAGGCAACACTCCATTCACTTCGCATAGTGAATTGAAGTGTTGGAACAGACTGCTTCTCTTTCAGAGAAACGCATGTGAGTTTCTTCCTAATGCTTGCAAGTAGCTTAAGGCACTTTCAAAGGAAAGTGATTTTCTCTGAAAGGACAGCATTTAGAAAGTGAAGCAACACTCCATTCACTTCGCACAGTAAATTGAAGTGTTGGAACAGACTGCTTCTCTTTCAGAGAAACGCATGTGAGTTTCTTCCTGATGCTTGCAAGTAGCTTAAGGCACTTTCAAAGGAAAGTGATTTTCTCTGAAAGGACAGCATTTAGAAACTGAAGCAACACTCCATTCACTTCGCACAGTGAATTGAAGTGTTGGAACA
Source organism: Myodes glareolus (assembly GCF_982192425.1). Taxonomy (NCBI): domain Eukaryota; kingdom Metazoa; phylum Chordata; class Mammalia; order Rodentia; family Cricetidae; genus Myodes; species Myodes glareolus. The sequence goes on from NC_142046.1 coordinate 784,891, forward strand.
GACTGTTTCTCTTTCAGAGAAACGCATGTGAGTTTCTGGTGAATGCTTGTAAGTAGCTTAAGGCACTTTCAAAGGAAAGTGATTTTCTCTGAAAGGACAGCATTTAGAAAGTGAAGCAACACTCCATTCACTTCGCACAGTGAATTGAAGTGTTGGAACAGACTGCTTCTCTTTCAGAGAAACGCATGTGAGTTTCTTTTGAATGCTTGCAAGTTGCTTAAGGCACATTCAAAGGAAAGTGATTTTCTCTGAAAGGACAGCATTTAGAAACTGAAGCAACACTCCATTCACTTTGTACAGTGAATTGAAGTGTTGGAACAGACTGCTTCTCTTTCAGAGAAACGCATGTGAGTTTCTTGTGAATTCTTGCAAGTTGCTTAAGGCACTTTCAAAGGAAAGTGATTTTCTCTGAAAGGACAGCATTTAGAAACTGAAGCAACACTCCATTAACTTTGCACAGTGAATTGAAGTGTTGGAACAGAATGCTTCTCTTTAAGAGAAACGCATGTGAGTTTTTTGTGAATGCTTGAAAGTAGTTTAAGGCACTTTCAAAGGAAAGTGATTTTCTCTGAAAGGACAGAATTTAGAAAGTGATGCAACACTCCATTCACTTCGCACAGTGAATTGAAGTGTTGGAACAGACTGCTTCTCTTTCAGAGAAACGCATGTGAGTTTCTTCCTAATGCTTGTAAGTAGCTTAAGGCACTTTCAAAGGAAAGTGATTTTCTCTGAAAGGACAGCATTTAGAAAGTGAAGCAACACTCCATTCCCTTCATGCAGTGAATTGAAGTGTTGGAACAGAGTGCTTCTCTTTCATAGAAACGCATTAGTGTTTCTTGAGAATGCTTGCAAGTTGCTTAAGGCACTTTCAAAGGAAAGTGATTTTCTCTGAAAGGACAGCATTTAGAAAGTGAAGCAACACTCCATTCACTTTGTACAGTGAATTGAAGTGTTGGAACAGACTGCTTCTCTTTCAGAGAAACGCATGTGAGTTTCTTCCTAATGCTTGCAAGTAGCTTAAGGCACTTTCAAAGGAAAGTGATTTTCTCTGAAAGGACAGCATTTAGAAAGTGAAGCAACACTCCATTCACTTCGCACAGTGAATTGAAGTGTTGGAACAGACTGCTTCTCTTTCAGAGAAACGCATGTGAGTTTTTTGTGAATGCTTGAAAGTAGTTTAAGGCACTTTCAATGAAAAGTGATTTTCTCTGAAATGACAGCATTTAGAAAGTGAGGCAACACTCCATTCACTTCGCACAGTGAATTGAAATGTTGGAACAGACTGCTTCTCTTTCAGAGAAACGCATGTGAGTTTCTTCCTAATGCTTGCAAGTAGCTTAAGGCACTTTCAAAGGAAAGTGATTTTCTCTGAAAGGACAGCATTTAGAATGTGAAGCAACACTCCATTCATTTCGCACAGTGAATTGAAGTGTTGGAACAGACTGCTTCTCTTTCAGAGAAACGCATGTGAGTTTCTTCCTGATGCTTGCAAGTAGCTTAAGGCACTTTCAAAGGAAAGTGATTTTCTCTGAAAGGACAGCATTTAGAAAGTGAAGCAACACTCCATTCACTTCGCACAGTGAATTGAAGTATTGGAACAGACTGTTTCTCTTTCAGAGAAACGCATGTGAGTTTCTGGTGAATGCTTGTAAGTAGCTTAAGGCACTTTCAAAGGAAAGTGATTTTCTCTGAAAGGACAGCATTTAGAAAGTGAAGCAACACTCCATTCACTTCGCACAGTTAATTGAAGTGTTGGAACAGACTGCTTCTCTTTCAGAGAAATGCATGTGAGTTTCTGTTGAATGCTTGTAAGTAGCTTAAGGCACTTTCAAAGGAAAGTGATTTTCTCTGAAAGGACAGCATTTAGAAAGTGAAGCAACACTCGATTGACTTCGCAGAGTGAATTGAAGTATTGGAACAGACTGCTTCTCTTTCAGAGAAACGCATGTGAGTTTCTGGTGAATGCTTGTAAGTAGCTAAAGGCACTTTCAAAGGAAAGTGATTTTCTCTGAAATGACAGCATTTAGAAAGTGAAGCAACACTCCATTCACTTCGCACAGTGAATTGAAGTGTTGGAACAGACTGCTTCTCTTTCGTAGAAACGCATTAGTGTTTCTTGTGAATGCTTGCAAGTTGCTTAAGGCACTTTCAAAGGAAAGTGATTTTCTCTGAAAGGACATAATTTAGAAAGTGAAGCAACACTCCATTCACTTCGCACAGTGAATTGAAGTGTTCGAACAGACTCCTTCTCTTTCAGAGAAATGAATGTGAGTTTCTGTTGAATGCTTGTAAGTAGCTTAAGGCACTTTCAAAGGAAAGTGATTTTCTCTGAAAGGACAGCATTTAGAAAGTGAAGCAACACTCCATTCACTTCGCACATTGAATTGAAGTGTTGGAACAGACTGCTTCTCTTTCAGAGAAACGCATGTGAGTTTCTGGTGAATGCTTGTAAGTAGCTTAAGGCACTTTCAAAGGAAAGTGATTTTCTCTGAAAGGACAGCATTTAGAAAGTGAGGGAACACTCCATTCACCTCACACAGTGAAGTGAAGTGTTGGAACAGACTGCTTCTCTTTCAGAGAAACGCATGTGAGTTTCTTCCTAATGCTTGCAAGTAGCTTAAGGCACTTTCAAAGGAAAGTGATTTTCTCTGAAAGGACAGCATTTAGAAAGTGAAGCAACACTCCATTCACTTCGCACAGTGAATTGAAGTGTTGGAACAGTCTGCTTCTCTTTCAGAGAAACGCATGTGAGTTTCTTCCTAATGCTTGCAAGTCGCTTAAGGCACTTTCAAAGGAAAGTGATTTTCTCTGAAAGGACAGCATTTAGAATGTGAAGCAACACTCCATTCACTTCGCACAGTGAATTAAAGTGTTGGAACAGACTGCTTCTGTTTCAGAGAAACGCATGTGAGTTTCTGGTGAATGCTTGTAAGTAGCTTAAGGCACTTTCAAAGGAAAGTGATTTTCTCTGAAAGGACAGCATTTAGAAAGTGAAGCAACACTCCATTCACTTCGCACAGTGAATTGAAGTATTGGAACAGACTGCTTCTCTTTCAGAGAAATGCATGTGAGTTTCTGTTGAATGCTTGTAAGTAGCTTAAGGCACTTTCAAAGGAAAGTGATTTTCTCTGAAAGGACAGCATTTAGAAAGTGAAGCAACACTCCATTCACTTCGCAGAGTGAATTGAAGTATTGGAACAGACTGCTTCTCTTTCCGAGAAACGCATGTGAGTTTCTGGTGAATGCTTGTAAGTAGCTAAAGGCACTTTCAAAGGAAAGTGATTTTCTCTGAAATGACAGCATTTAGAAAGTGAAGCAACACTCCATTCACTTCGCACAGTGAATTGAAGTGTTGGAACAGACTGCTTCTCTTTCAGAGAAACGCATGTGAGTTTCTTGTGAATTCTTGCAAGTAGCTTAAGGCACTTTCAAAGGAAAGTGATTTTCTCTGAAAGGACAGCATTTAGAAACTGAAGCAACACTCCATTCACTTCGCACAGTGAATTGAAGTGTTGGAACAGAATGCTTTTCTTTAAGAGAAACGCATGTGAGATTTTTGTGAATGCTTGAAAGTAGTTTAAGGCACTTTCAAAGGAAAGTGATTTTCTCTGAAAGGACAGAATTTAGAAAGTGATGCAACACTCCATTCACTTTGCACAGTGAATTGAAGTGTTGGAACAGACTGCTTCTCTTTCAGAGAAACGCATGTGAGTTTCTTCCTAATGCTTGTAAGTAGCTTAAGGCACTTTCAAAGGAAAGTGATTTTCTCTGAAAGGTCAGCATTTAGAAAGTGAGGCAACACTCTATTCACTTCACACAGTGAATTGAAGTGTTGCAACAGACTGCTTCTCTTTCAGAGAAACGCATGTGAGTTTCTGGTGAATGCTTGTAAGTAGCTTAAGGCACTTTCAAAGGAAAGTGATTTTCTCTGAAAGGACAGCATTTAGAAAGTAAAGCAACACTCCATTCCCTTCGTGCAGTGAATTGAAGTGTTGGAACAGAATGCTTCTCTTTCATAGAAACGCATTAGTGTTTCTTGTGAATGCTTGCAAGTTGCTTAAGGCACTTTCAAAGGAAAGTGATTTTCTCTGAAAGGACATAATTTAGAAAGTGAAGCAACACTCCATTCACTTCGCACAGTGAATTGAAGTGTTCGAACAGACTGCTTCTCTTTCAGAGAAATGCATGTGAGTTTCTGTTGAATGCTTGTAAGTAGCTTAAGGCACTTTCAAAGGAAAGTGATTTTCTCTGAAAGGACAGCATTTAGAAAGTGAGGCAACACTCCATTCACCTCACACAGTGAATTGAAGTGTTGGAACAGACTGCTTCTCTTTCAGAGAAACGCATGTGAGTTTCTTCCTAATGCTTGCAAGTAGCTTAAGGCACTTTCAAAGGAAAGTGATTTTCTCTGAAAGGACAGCATTTAGAAAGTGAAGCAACACTCCATTCACTTCGCACAGTGAATTGAAGTGTTGGAACAGTCTGCTTCTCTTTCAGAGAAACGCATGTGAGTTTCTTCCTAATGCTTGCAAGTAGCTTAAGGCACTTTCAAAGGAAAGTGATTTTCTCTGAAAGGACAGCATTTAGAAAGTGAAGCAACACTCCATTCACTTCGCACAGTGAATTGAAGTGTTGGAACAGACTGCTTCTGTTTCAGAGAAACTCATGTGAGTTTCTGGTGAATGCTTGTAAGTAGCTTAAGGCACTTTCAAAGGAAAGTGATTTTCTCTGAAAGGACAGCATTTAGAAAGTGAAGCAACACTCCATTCACTTCGCAGAGTGAATTGAAGTATTGGAACAGACTGCTTCTCTTTCAGAGAAACGCATGTGAGTTTCTGGTGAATGCTTGTAAGTAGCTAAAGGCACTTTCAAAGGAAAGTGATTTTCTCTGAAATGACAGCATTTAGAAAGTAAAGCAACACTCCATTCACTTCGCACAGTGAATTGAAGTGTTGGAACAGACTGCTTCTCTTTCAGAGAAACGCATGTGAGTTTCTTGTGAATTCTTGCAAGTTGCTTAAGGCACTTTCAAAGGAAAGTGATTTTCTCTGAAAGGACAGCATTTAGAAACTGAAGCAACACTCCATTCACTTCGCACAGTGAATTGAAGTGTTGGAACAGACTGCTTCTCTTTCAGAGAAACGCATGTGAGTTTCTTCCTAATGCTTGCAAGTAGCTTATGGCACTTTCAAAGGAAAGTGATTTTCTCTGAAAGGACAGCATTTAGAAAGTGAGGCAACACTCTATTCACTTCACACAGTGAATTGAAGTGTTGGAACAGACTGCTCCTCTTTCAGAGAAACGCATGTGAGTTTCTTGTGAATTCTTGCAAGTTGCTTAAGGCACTTTCAAAGGAAAGTGATTTTCTCTGAAAGGACAGCATTTAGAAACTGAAGCAACACTCCATTCACTTCGCACAGTGAATTGAAGTGTTGGAACAGACTGCTTCTCTTTCAGAGAAACGCATGTGAGTTTTTTGTGAATGCTTGAAAGTAGTTTAAGGCACTTTCAAAGGAAAGTGTTTTTCTCTGAAAGGACAGCATTTAGAAAGTGAAGCAACACTCCATTCACTTCGCACAGTGAATTGAAGTGTTGGAACAGACTGCTTCTCTTTCAGAGAAACGCATGTGAGTTTCTTCCTAATGCTTGCAAGTAGCTTAAGGCACTTTCAAAGGAAAGTGATTTTCTCTGATTGGACAGCATTTAGAAAGTGAAGCAACACTCCATTCACTTCGCACAGTGAATTGAAGTGTTGGAACAGACTGCTTCTCTTTCAGAGAAACGCATGTGAGTTTCTCGTGAATGCTTGTAAGTAGCTTAAGGCACTTTCAAAGGAAAGTGATTTTCTCTGAAAGGACAGCATTTAGAAAGTGAAGTAACACTCCATTCCCTTCGTGCAGTGAATTGAAGTGTTGGAACAGACTGCTTCTCTTTCATAGAAACGCATTAGTGTTTCTTGTGCATGCTTGCAAGTTGCTTAAGGCACTTTCAAAGGAAAGTGATTTTCTCTGAAAGGACAGCATTTAGAAAGTGAAGCAACACTCCATTCACTTCGCACAGAGAATTGAAGTGTTGGAACACACTGCTTCTCTTTCATAGAAACGCATTTGTATTTCTTGTGAATGCTTGCAAGTAGCTTAAGGCACTTTCAAAGGAAAGTGATTTTCTCTGAAAGGACAACATTTAGAAAGTGAAGCAACACTCCATTCACTTCGCAGAGTGAATTGAAGTATTGGAACAGACTGCTTCTCTTTCAGAGAAACGCATGTGAGTTTCTGGTGAATGCTTGTAAGTAGCTTAAGGCACTTTCAAAGGAAAGTGATTTTCTCTGAAAGGACAGCATTTAGAAAGTGAAGCAACACTCCATTCCCTTCGTGCAGTGAATTGAAGTGTTGGAACAGAGTGCTTCTCATTCATAGAAACGCATTAGTGTTTCTTGTGAATGCTTGCAAGTTGCTTAAGGCACTTTCAAAGGAAAGTGATTTTCTCTGAAAGGACAGCATTTAGAAAGTGAAGCAACACTCCATTCACTTTGTACTGTGAATTGAAGTGTTGGAACAGACTGCTTCTCTTTCAGAGAAACGCATGTGAGTTTCTTCCTAATGCTTGCAAGTAGCTTAAGGCACTTTCAAAGGAAAGTGATTTTCTCTGAAAGGACAGCATTTAGAAAGTGAAGCAACACTCCATTCACTTCGCACAGTAAATTGAAGTGTTGGAACAGACTGCTTCTCTTTCAGAGAAACGCATGTGAGTTTCTTCCTGATGCTTGCAAGTAGCTTAAGGCACTTTCAAAGGAAAGTGATTTTATCTGAAAGGACAGCATTTAGAAACTGAAGCAACACTCCATTCACTTCGCACAGTGAATTGAAGTGTTGGAACAGACTGTTTCTCTTTCAGAGAAACGCATGTGAGTTTCTGGTGAATGCTTGTAAGTAGCTTAAGGCACTTTCAAAGGAAAGTGATTTTCTCTGAAAGGACAGCATTTAGAAAGTGAAGCAACACTCCATTCACTTCGCACAGTGAATTGAAGTGTTGGAACAGACTGCTTCTCTTTCAGAGAAACGCATGTGAGTTTCTTTTGAATGCTTGCAAGTTGCTTAAGGCACATTCAAAGGAAAGTGATTTTCTCCGAAAGGACAGCATTTAGAAACTGAAGCAACACTCCATTCACTTCGCACAGTGAATTGAAGTGTTGGAACAGACTGCTTCTCTTTCAGAGAAACGCATGTGAGTTTCTTGTGAATTCTTGCAAGTTGCTTAAGGCACTTTCAAAGGAAAGTGATTTTCTCTGATAGGACAGCATTTAGAAACTGAAGCAACACTCCATTCACTTCGCACAGTGAATTGAAGTGTTGGAACAGAATGCTTCTCTTTAAGAGAAACGCATGTGAGTTTTTTGTGAATGCTTGAAAGTAGTTTAAGGCACTTTCAAAGGAAAGTGATTTTCTCTGAAAGGACAGAATTTAGAAAGTGATGCAACACTCCATTCACTTCGCACAGTGAATTGAAGTGTTGGAACAGACTGCTTCTCTTTCAGAGAAACGCATGTGAGTTTCTTCCTAATGCTTGTAAGTAGCTTAAGGCACTTTCAAAGGAAAGTGATTTTCTCTGAAAGGACAGCATTTAGAAAGTGAAGCAACACTCCATTCCCTTCATGCAGTGAATTGAAGTGTTGGAACAGAGTGCTTCTCTTTCATAGAAACGCATTAGTGTTTCTTGTGAATGCTTGCAAGTTGCTTAAGGCACTTTCAAAGGAAAGTGATTTTCTCTGAAAGGACAGCATTTAGAAAGTGAAGCAACACTCCATTCACTTTGTACAGTGAATTGAAGTGTTGGAACAGACTGCTTCTCTTTCAGAGAAACGCATGTGAGTTTCTTCCTAATGCTTGCAAGTAGCTTAAGGCACTTTCAAAGGAAAGTGATTTTCTCGGAGAGGACAGCATTTAGAAAGTGAAGCAACACTCCATTCACTTTGTACAGTGAATTGAAGTGTTGGAACAGACAGCTTCTCCTTCAGAGAAATGCATGTGAGCTTCTGTTGAATGCTTGTAAGTAGCTTAAGGCATATTCAAAGGAAAGGGATTTTCTCTGAAAGGACAGCATTTAGAAAGTGAAGCAACACTCCATTCACTTCGCACAGTGAATTGAAGTGTTGGAACAGACTGCTTCTCTATCAGAGAAACGCATGTGAGTTTTTTGTGAATGCTTGAAAGTAGTTTAAGGCACTTTCAATGAAAAGTGATTTTCTCTGAAATGACAGCATTTAGAAAGTGAGGCAACACTCCATTCACTTCGCACAGTGAATTGAAATGTTGGAACAGACTGCTTCTCTTTCAGAGAAACGCATGTGAGTTTCTTCCTAATGCTTGCAAGTAGCTTAAGGCACTTTCAAAGGAAAGTGATTTTCTCTGAAATGACAGCATTTAGAATGTGAAGCAACACTCTATTCACTTCTCACAGTGAATTGAAGTGTTGGAACAGACTGCTTCTCTTTCAGAGAAACGCATGTGAGTTTCTTCCTGATGCTTGCAAGTAGCTTAAGGCACTTTCAAAGGAAAGTGATTTTCTCTGAAAGGACAGCATTTAGAAAGTGAAGCAACACTCCATTCACTTCGCACAGTGAATTGAAGTATTGGAACAGACTGTTTCTCTTTCAGAGAAACGCATGTGAGTTTCTGGTGAATGCTTGTAAGTAGCTTAAGGCACTTTCAAAGGAAAGTGATTTTCTCTGAAAGGACAGCATTTAGAAAGTGAAGCAACACTCCATTCACTTCGCACAGTTAATTGAAGTGTTGGAACAGACTGCTTCTCTTTCAGAGAAATGCATGTGAGTTTCTGTTGAATGCTTGTAAGTAGCTTAAGGCACTTTCAAAGGAAAGTGATTTTCTCTGAAAGAACAGCATTTAGAAAGTGAAGCAACACTCGATTGACTTCGCAGAGTGAATTGAAGTATTGGAACAGACTGCTTCTCTTTCAGAGAAACGCATGTGAGTTTCTGGTGAATGCTTGTAAGTAGCTAAAGGCACTTTCAAAGGAAAGTGATTTTCTCTGAAATGACAGCATTTAGAAAGTGAAGCAACACTCCATTCACTTCGCACAGTGAATTGAAGTGTTGGAACAGACTGCTTCTCTTTCAGAGAAACGCATGTGAGTTTCTTGTGAATTCTTGCAAGTTGCTTAAGGCACTTTCAAAGGAAAGTGATTTTCTCTGAAAGGACAGCATTTAGAAACTGAAGCAACACTCCATTCACTTCGCACAGTGAATTGAAGTGTTGGAACAGAATGCTTTTCTTTAAGAGAAACGCATGTGAGTTTTTTGTGAATGCTTGAAAGTAGTTTAAGGCACTTTCAAAGGAAAGTGATTTTCTCTGAAAGGACAGAATTTAGAAAGTGATGCAACACTCCATTCACTTTGCACAGTGAATTGAAGTGTTGGAACAGACTGCTTCTCTTTCAGAGAAACGCATGTGAGTTTCTTCCTAATGCTTGTAAGTAGCTTAAGGCACTTTCAAAGGAAAGTGATTTTCTCTGAAAGGTCAGCATTTAGAAAGTGAGGCAACACTCTATTCACTTCACACAGTGAATTGAAGTGTTGCAACAGACTGCTTCTCTTTCAGAGAAACGCATGTGAGTTTCTGGTGAATGCTTGTAAGTAGCTTAAGGCACTTTCAAAGGAAAGTGATTTTCTCTGAAAGGACAGCATTTAGAAAGTAAAGCAACACTCCATTCCCTTCCTGCAGTGAATTGAAGTGTTGGAACAGAATGCTTCTCTTTCATAGAAACGCATTAGTGTTTCTTGTGAATGCTTGCAAGTTGCTTAAGGCACTTTCAAAGGAAAGTGATTTTCTCTGAAAGGACATAATTTAGAAAGTGAAGCAACACTCCATTCACTTCGCACAGTGAATTGAAGTGTTCGAACAGACTGCTTCTCTTTCAGAGAAATGCATGTGAGTTTCTGTTGAATGCTTGTAAGTAGCTTAAGGCACTTTCAAAGGAAAGTGATTTTCTCTGAAAGGACAGCATTTAGAAAGTGAGGCAACACTCCATTCACCTCACACAGTGAATTGAAGTGTTGGAACAGACTGCTTCTCTTTCAGAGAAACGCATGTGAGTTTCTTCCTAATGCTTGCAAGTAGCTTAAGGCACTTTCAAAGGAAAGTGATTTTCTCTGAAAGGACAGCATTTAGAAAGTGAAGCAACACTCCATTCACTTCGCACAGTGAATTGAAGTGTTGGAACAGTCTGCTTCTCTTTCAGAGAAACGCATGTGAGTTTCTTCCTAATGCTTGCAAGTAGCTTAAGGCACTTTCAAAGGAAAGTGATTTTCTCTGAAAGGACAGCATTTAGAAAGTGAAGCAACACTCCATTCACTTCGCACAGTGAATTGAAGTGTTGGAACAGACTGCTTCTGTTTCAGAGAAACTCATGTGAGTTTCTGGTGAATGCTTGTAAGTAGCTTAAGGCACTTTCAAAGGAAAGTGATTTTCTCTGAAAGGACAGCATTTAGAAAGTGAAGCAACACTCCATTCACTTCGCAGAGTGAATTGAAGTATTGGAACAGACTGCTTCTCTTTCAGAGAAACGCATGTGAGTTTCTGGTGAATGCTTGTAAGTAGCTAAAGGCACTTTCAAAGGAAAGTGATTTTCTCTGAAATGACAGCATTTAGAAAGTGAAGCACACTCCATTCACTTCGCACAGTGAATTGAAGTGTTGGAACAGACTGCTTCTCTTTCAGAGAAACGCATGTGAGTTTCTTGTGAATTCTTGCAAGTTACTTAAGGCACTTTCAAAGGAAAGTGATTTTCTCTGAAAGGACAGCATTTAGAAACTGAAGCAACACTCCATTCACTTCGCACAGTGAATTGAAGTGTTGGAACAGACTGCTTCTCTTTCAGAGAAACGCATGTGAGTTTCTTCCTAATGCTTGCAAGTAGCTTATGGCACTTTCAAAGGAAAGTGATTTTCTCTGAAAGGACAGCATTTAGAAAGTGAGGCAAGACTCTATTCACTTCACACAGTGAATTGAAGTGTTGGAACAGACTGCTTCTCTTTCAGAGAAACGCATGTGAGTTTTTGGTGAATGCTTGTAAGTAGCTTAAGGCACTTTCAAAGGAAAGTGATTTTCTCTGAAAGGACAGCATTTAGAAAGTAAAGCAACACTCCATTCCCTTCGTGCAGTGAATTGAAGTTTTGGAACAGAATGCTTCTCTTTCATAGAAACGCATTAGTGTTTCTTGTGAATGCTTGCAAGTTGCTTAAGGCACTTTCAAAGGAAAGTGATTTTCTCTGAAAGGACATAATTTAGAAAGTGAAGCAACACTCCATTCACTTCGCACAGTGAATTGAAGTGTTCGAACAGACTGCTTCTCTTTCAGAGAAATGCATGTGAGTTTCTGTTGAATGCTTGTAAGTAGCTTAAGGCACTTTCAAAGGAAAGTGATTTTCTCTGAAACGACAGCATTTAGAAAGTGAGGCAACACTCCATTCACCTCACACAGTGAATTGAAGTGTTGGAACAGACTGCTTCTCTTTCAGAGAAACGCATGTGAGTTTCTTCCTAATGCTTGCAAGTAGCTTAAGGCACTTTCAAAGGAAAGTGATTTTCTCTGAAAGGACAGCATTTAGAAAGTGAAGCAACACTCCATTCACTTCGCACAGTGAATTGAAGTGTTGGAACAGTCTGCTTCTCTTTCAGAGAAACGCATGTGAGTTTCTTCCTAATGCTTGCAAGTAGCTTAAGGCACTTTCAAAGGAAAGTGATTTTCTCTGAAAGGACAGCATTTAGAAAGTGAAGCAACACTCCACTCACTTCGCACAGTGAATTGAAGTGTTGGAACAGACAGCTTCTGTTTCAGAGAAACGCATGTGAGTTTCTGGTGAATGCTTGTAAGTAGCTTAAGGCACTTTCAAAGGAAAGTGATTTTCTCTGAAAGGACAGCATTTAGAAAGTGAACCAACACTCCATTCACTTCGCAGAGTGAATTGAAGTATTGGAACAGACTGCTTCTCTTTCAGAGAAACGCATGTGAGTTTCTGGGGAATGCTTGTAAGTAGCTAAAGGCACTTTCAAAGGAAAGTGATTTTCTCTGAAATGACAGCATTTAGAAAGTGAAGCAACACTCCATTCACTTCGCACAGTGAATTGAAGTGTTGGAACAGACTGCTTCTCTTTCAGAGAAACGCATGTGAGTTTCTTGTGAATTCTTGCAAGTTGCTTAAGGCACTTTCAAAGGAAAGTGATTTTCTCTGAAAGGACAGCATTTAGAAACTGAAGCAACACTCCATTCACTTCGCACAGTGAATTGAAGTGTTGGAACAGACTGCTTCTCTTTCAGAGAAACGCATGTGAGTTTCTTCCTAATGCTTGCAAGTAGCTTAAGGCACTTTCAAAGGAAAGTGATTTTCTCTGAAAGGACAGCATTTAGAAACTGAAGCAACACTCCATTCACTTCGCACAGTGAATTGAAGTGTTGGAACAGAATGCTTTTCTTTAAGAGAACCGCATGTGAGTTTTTTGTGAATGCTTGAAAGTAGTTTAAGGCACTTTCAAAGGAAAGTGATTTTCTCTGAAAGGACAGAATTTAGAAAGTGATGCAACACTCCATTCACTTTGCACAGTGAATTGAAGTGTTGGAACAGACTGCTTCTCTTTCAGAGAAACGCATGTGAGTTTCTTCCTAATGCTTGTAAGTAGCTTAAGGCACTTTCAAAGGAAAGTGATTTTCTCTGAAAGGTCAGCATTTAGAAAGTGAGGCAACACTCTATTCACTTCACACAGTGAATTGAAGTGTTGCAACAGACTGCTTCTCTTTCAGAGAAACGCATGTGAGTTTCTGGTGAATGCTTGTAAGTAGCTTAAGGCACTTTCAAAGGAAAGTGATTTTCTCTGAAAGGACAGCATTTAGAAAGTAAAGCAACACTCCATTCCCTTCGTGCAGTGAATTGAAGTGTTGGAACAGAATGCTTCTCTTTCATAGAAACGCATTAGTGTTTCTTGTGAATGCTTGCAAGTTGCTTAAGGCACTTTCAAAGGAAAGTGATTTTCTCTGAAAGGACATAATTTAGAAAGTGAAGCAACACTCCATTCACTTCGCACAGTGAATTGAAGTGTTCGAACAGACTGCTTCTCTTTCAGAGAAATGCATGTGAGTTTCTGTTGAATGCTTGTAAGTAGCTTAAGGCACTTTCAAAGGAAAGTGATTTTCTCTGAAAGGACAGCATTTAGAAAGTGAGGCAACACTCCATTCACCTCACACAGTGAATTGAAGTGTTGGAACAGACTGCTTCTCTTTCAGAGAAACGCATGTGAGTTTCTTCCTAATGCTTGCAAGTAGCTTAAGGCACTTTCAAAGGAAAGTGATTTTCTCTGAAAGGACAGCATTTAGAAAGTGAAGCAACACTCCATTCACTTCGCACAGTGAATTGAAGTGTTGGAACAGTCTGCTTCTCTTTCAGAGAAACGCATGTGAGTTTCTTCCTAATGCTTGCAAGTAGCTTAAGGCACTTTCAAAGGAAAGTGATTTTCTCTGAAAGGACAGCATTTAGAAAGTGAAGCAACACTCCATTCACTTCGCACAGTGAATTGAAGTGTTGGAACAGACTGCTTCTCTTTCAGAGAAATGCATGTGAGTTTCTGGTGAATGCTTGTAAGTAGCTTAAGGCACTTTCAAAGGAAAGTGATTTTCTCTGAAAGGACAGCATTTAGAAAGTGAAGCAACACTCGATTGACTTCGCAGAGTGAATTGAAGTATTGGAACAGACTGCTTCTCTTTCAGAGAAACGCATGTGAGTTTCTGGTGAATGCTTGTAAGTAGCTAAAGGCACTTTCAAAGGAAAGTGATTTTCTCTGAAATGACAGCATTTAGAAAGTGAAGCAACACTCCATTCACTTCGCACAGTGAATTGAAGTGTTGGAACAGACTGCTTCTCTTTCGTAGAAACGCATTAGTGTTTCTTGTGAATGCTTGCAAGTTGCTTAAGGCACTTTCAAAGGAAAGTGATTTTCTCTGAAAGGACATAATTTAGAAAGTGAAGCAACACTCCATTCCCTTCGCACAGTGAATTGAAGTGTTCGAACAGACTCCTTCTCTTTCAGAGAAATGCATGTGAGTTTCTGTTGAATGCTTGTAAGTAGCTTAAGGCACTTTCAAAGGAAAGTGATTTTCTCTGAAAGGACAGCATTTAGAAAGTGAAGCAACACTCCATTCACTTCGCACATTGAATTGAAGTGTTGGAACAGACTGCTTCTCTTTCAGAGAAACGCATGTGAGTTTCTGGTGAATGCTTGTAAGTAGCTTAAGGCACTTTCAAAGGAAAGTGATTTTCTCTGAAAGGACAGCATTTAGAAAGTGAGGGAACACTCCATTCACCTCACACAGTGAAGTGAAGTGTTGGAACAGACTGCTTCTCTTTCAGAGAAACGCATGTGAGTTTCTTCCTAATGCTTGCAAGTAGCTTAAGGCACTTTCAAAGGAAAGTGATTTTCTCTGAAAGGACAGCATTTAGAAAGTGAAGCAACACTCCATTCACTTCGCACAGTGAATTGAAGTGTTGGAACAGTCTGCTTCTCTTTCAGAGAAACGCATGTGAGTTTCTTCCTAATGCTTGCAAGTAGCTTAAGGCACTTTCAAAGGAAAGTGATTTTCTCTGAAAGGACAGCATTTAGAATGTGAAGCAACACTCCATTCACTTCGCACAGTGAATTCAAGTGTTGGAACAGACTGCTTCTGTTTCAGAGAAACGCATGTGAGTTTCTGGTGAATGCTTGTAAGTAGCTTAAGGCACTTTCAAAGGAAAGTGATTTTCTCTGAAAGGACAGCATTTAGAAAGTGAAGCAACACTCCATTCACTTCGCACAGTGAATTGAAGTATTGGAACAGACTGCTTCTCTTTCAGAGAAATGCATGTGAGTTTCTGTTGAATGCTTGTAAGTAGCTTAAGGCACTTTCAAAGGAAAGTGATTTTCTCTGAAAGGACAGCATTTAGAAAGTGAAGCAACACTCCATTCACTTCGCAGAGTGAATTGAAGTATTGGAACAGACTGCTTCTCTTTCCGAGAAACGCATGTGAGTTTCTGGTGAATGCTTGTAAGTAGCTAAAGGCACTTTCAAAGGAAAGTGATTTTCTCTGAAAGGACAGCATTTAGAAAGTGAAGCAACACTCCATTCACTTCGCACAGTGAATTGAAGTGTTGGAACAGACTGCTTCTTTTTCAGAGAAACGCATGTGAGTTTCTTGTGAATTCTTGCAAGTTGCTTAAGGCACTTTCAAAGGAAAGTGATTTTCTCTGAAAGGACAGCATTTAGAAACTGAAGCAACACTCCATTCACTTCGCACAGTGAATTGAAGTGTTGGAACAGAATGCTTTTCTTTAAGAGAACCGCATGTGAGTTTTTTGTGAATGCTTGAAAGTAGTTTAAGGCACTTTCAAAGGAAAGTGATTTTCTCTGAAAGGACAGAATTTAGAAAGTGATGCAACACTCCATTCACTTTGCACAGTGAATTGAAGTGTTGGAACAGACTGCTTCTCTTTCAGAGAAACGCATGTGAGTTTCTTCCAAATGCTTGTAAGTAGCTTAAGGCACTTTCAAAGGAAAGTGATTTTCTCTGAAAGGTCAGCATTTAGAAAGTGAGGCAACACTCTATTCACTTCACACAGTGAATTGAAGTGTTGCAACAGACTGCTTCTCTTTCAGAGAAACGCATGTGAGTTTCTGGTGAATGCTTGTAAGTAGCTTAAGGCACTTTCAAAGGAAAGTGATTTTCTCTGAAAGGACAGCATTTAGAAAGTAAAGCAACACTCCATTCCCTTCGTGCAGTGAATTGAAGTGTTGGAACAGAATGCTTCTCTTTCATAGAAACGCATTAGTGTTTCTTGTGAATGCTTGCAAGTTGCTTAAGGCACTTTCAAAGGAAAGTGATTTTCTCTGAAAGGACATAATTTAGAAAGTGAAGCAACACTCCATTCACTTCGCACAGTGAATTGAAGTGTTCGAACAGACTGCTTCTCTTTCAGAGAAATGCATGTGAGTTTCTGTTGAATGCTTGTAAGTAGCTTAAGGCACTTTCAAAGGAAAGTGATTTTCTCTGAAAGGACAGCATTTAGAAAGTGAGGCAACACTCCATTCACCTCACACAGTGAATTGAAGTGTTGGAACAGACTGCTTCTCTTTCAGAGAAACGCATGTGAGTTTCTTCCTAATGCTTGCAAGTAGCTTAAGGCACTTTCAAAGGAAAGTGATTTTCTCTGAAAGGACAGCATTTAGAAAGTGAAGCAACACTCCATTCACTTCGCACAGTGAATTGAAGTGTTGGAACAGTCTGCTTCTCTTTCAGAGAAACGCATGTGAGTTTCTTCCTAATGCTTGCAAGTAGCTTAAGGCACTTTCAAAGGAAAGTGATTTTCTCTGAAAGGACAGCATTTAGAAAGTGAAGCAACACTCCATTCACTTCGCACAGTGAATTGAAGTGTTGGAACAGACTGCTTCTGTTTCAGAGAAACTCATGTGAGTTTCTGGTGAATGCTTGTAAGTAGCTTAAGGCACTTTCAAAGGAAAGTGATTTTCTCTGAAATGACAGCATTTAGAAAGTGAGGCAACACTCCATTCACTTCGCACAGTGAATTGAAGTGTTGGAACAGACTGCTTCTCTATCAGAGAAACGCATGTGAGTTTTTTGTGAATGCTTGAAAGTAGTTTAAGGCACTTTCAATGAAAAGTGATTTTCTCTGAAATGACAGCATTTAGAAAGTGAGGCAACACTCCATTCACTTCGCACAGTGAATTGAAATGTTGGAACAGACTGCTTCTCTTTCAGAGAAACGCATGTGAGTTTCTTCCTAATGCTTGCAAGTAGTTTAAGGCACTTTCAAAGGAAAGTGATTTTCTCTGAAATGACAGCATTTAGAATGTGAAGCAACACTCCATTCACTTCTCACAGTGAATTGAAGTGTTGGAACAGACTGCTTCTCTTTCAGAGAAACGCATGTGAGTTTCTTCCTGATGCTTGCAAGTAGCTTAAGGCACTTTCAAAGGAAAGTGATTTTCTCTGAAAGGACAGCATTTAGAAAGTGAAGCAACACTCCATTCACTTCGCACAGTGAATTGAAGTATTGGAACAGACTGTTTCTCTTTCAGAGAAACGCATGTGAGTTTCTGGTGAATGCTTGTAAGTAGCTTAAGGCACTTTCAAAGGAAAGTGATTTTCTCTGAAAGGACAGCATTTAGAAAGTGAAGCAACACTCCATTCACTTCGCACAGTTAATTGAAGTGTTGGAACAGACTGCTTCTCTTTCAGAGAAATGCATGTGAGTTTCTGTTGAATGCTTGTAAGTAGCTTAAGGCACTTTCAAAGGAAAGTGATTTTCTCTGAAAGAACAGCATTTAGAAAGTGAAGCAACACTCGATTGACTTCGCAGAGTGAATTGAAGTATTGGAACAGACTGCTTCTCTTTCAGAGAAACGCATGTGAGTTTCTGGTGAATGCTTGTAAGTAGCTAAAGGCACTTTCAAAGGAAAGTGATTTTCTCTGAAATGACAGCATTTAGAAAGTGAAGCAACACTCCATTCACTTCGCACAGTGAATTGAAGTGTTGGAACAGACTGCTTCTCTTTCAGAGAAACGCATGTGAGTTTCTTGTGAATTCTTGCAAGTTGCTTAAGGCACTTTCAAAGGAAAGTGATTTTCTCTGAAAGGACAGCATTTAGAAACTGAAGCAACACTCCATTCACTTCGCACAGTGAATTGAAGTGTTGGAACAGAATGCTTTTCTTTAAGAGAAACGCATGTGAGTTTTTTGTGAATGCTTGAAAGTAGTTTAAGGCACTTTCAAAGGAAAGTGATTTTCTCTGAAAGGACAGAATTTAGAAAGTGATGCAACACTCCATTCACTTTGCACAGTGAATTGAAGTGTTGGAACAGACTGCTTCTCTTTCAGAGAAACGCATGTGAGTTTCTTCCTAATGCTTGTAAGTAGCTTAAGGCACTTTCAAAGGAAAGTGATTTTCTCTGAAAGGTCAGCATTTAGAAAGTGAGGCAACACTCTATTCACTTCACACAGTGAATTGAAGTGTTGCAACAGACTGCTTCTCTTTCAGAGAAACGCATGTGAGTTTCTGGTGAATGCTTGTAAGTAGCTTAAGGCACTTTCAAAGGAAAGTGATTTTCTCTGAAACGACAGCATTTAGAAAGTAAAGCAACACTCCATTCCCTTCGTGCAGTGAATTGAAGTGTTGGAACAGAATGCTTCTCTTTCATAGAAACGCATTAGTGTTTCTTGTGAATGCTTGCAAGTTGCTTAAGGCACTTTCAAAGGAAAGTGATTTTCTCTGAAAGGACATAATTTAGAAAGTGAAGCAACACTCCATTCACTTCGCACAGTGAATTGAAGTGTTCGAACAGACTGCTTCTCTTTCAGAGAAATGCATGTGAGTTTCTGTTGAATGCTTGTAAGTAGCTTAAGGCACTTTCAAAGGAAAGTGATTTTCTCTGAAAGGACAGCATTTAGAAAGTGAGGCAACACTCCATTCACCTCACACAGTGAATTGAAGTGTTGGAACAGACTGCTTCTCTTTCAGAGAAACGCATGTGAGTTTCTTCCTAATGCTTGCAAGTAGCTTAAGGCACTTTCAAAGGAAAGTGATTTTCTCTGAAAGGACAGCATTTAGAAAGTGAAGCAACACTCCATTCACTTCGCACAGTGAATTGAAGTGTTGGAACAGTCTGCTTCTCTTTCAGAGAAACGCATGTGAGTTTCTTCCTAATGCTTGCAAGTAGCTTAAGGCACTTTCAAAGGAAAGTGATTTTCTCTGAAAGGACAGCATTTAGAAAGTGAAGCAACACTCCATTCACTTCGCACAGTGAATTGAAGTGTTGGAACAGACTGCTTCTGTTTCAGAGAAACTCATGTGAGTTTCTGGTGAATGCTTGTAAGTAGCTTAAGGCACTTTCAAAGGAAAGTGATTTTCTCTGAAAGGACAGCATTTAGAAAGTGAAGCAACACTCCATTCACTTCGCAGAGTGAATTGAAGTATTGGAACAGACTGCTTCTCTTTCAGAGAAACGCATGTGAGTTTCTGGTGAATGCTTGTAAGTAGCTAAAGGCACTTTCAAAGGAAAGTGATTTTCTCTGAAATGACAGCATTTAGAAAGTGAAGCACACTCCATTCACTTCGCACAGTGAATTGAAGTGTTGGAACAGACTGCTTCTCTTTCAGAGAAACGCATGTGAGTTTCTTGTGAATTCTTGCAAGTTACTTAAGGCACTTTCAAAGGAAAGTGATTTTCTCTGAAAGGACAGCATTTAGAAACTGAAGCAACACTCCATTCACTTCGCACAGTGAATTGAAGTGTTGGAACAGACTGCTTCTCTTTCAGAGAAACGCATGTGAGTTTCTTCCTAATGCTTGCAAGTAGCTTATGGCACTTTCAAAGGAAAGTGATTTTCTCTGAAAGGACAGCATTTAGAAAGTGAGGCAAGACTCTATTCACTTCACACAGTGAATTGAAGTGTTGGAACAGACTGCTTCTCTTTCAGAGAAACGCATGTGAGTTTTTGGTGAATGCTTGTAAGTAGCTTAAGGCACTTTCAAAGGAAAGTGATTTTCTCTGAAAGGACAGCATTTAGAAAGTAAAGCAACACTCCATTCCCTTCGTGCAGTGAATTGAAGTTTTGGAACAGAATGCTTCTCTTTCATAGAAACGCATTAGTGTTTCTTGTGAATGCTTGCAAGTTGCTTAAGGCACTTTCAAAGGAAAGTGATTTTCTCTGAAAGGACATAATTTAGAAAGTGAAGCAACACTCCATTCACTTCGCACAGTGAATTGAAGTGTTCGAACAGACTGCTTCTCTTTCAGAGAAATGCATGTGAGTTTCTGTTGAATGCTTGTAAGTAGCTTAAGGCACTTTCAAAGGAAAGTGATTTTCTCTGAAACGACAGCATTTAGAAAGTGAGGCAACACTCCATTCACCTCACACAGTGAATTGAAGTGTTGGAACAGACTGCTTCTCTTTCAGAGAAACGCATGTGAGTTTCTTCCTAATGCTTGCAAGTAGCTTAAGGCACTTTCAAAGGAAAGTGATTTTCTCTGAAAGGACAGCATTTAGAAAGTGAAGCAACACTCCATTCACTTCGCACAGTGAATTGAAGTGTTGGAACAGTCTGCTTCTCTTTCAGAGAAACGCATGTGAGTTTCTTCCTAATGCTTGCAAGTAGCTTAAGGCACTTTCAAAGGAAAGTGATTTTCTCTGAAAGGACAGCATTTAGAAAGTGAAGCAACACTCCACTCACTTCGCACAGTGAATTGAAGTGTTGGAACAGACAGCTTCTGTTTCAGAGAAACGCATGTGAGTTTCTGGTGAATGCTTGTAAGTAGCTTAAGGCACTTTCAAAGGAAAGTGATTTTCTCTGAAAGGACAGCATTTAGAAAGTGAACCAACACTCCATTCACTTCGCAGAGTGAATTGAAGTATTGGAACAGACTGCTTCTCTTTCAGAGAAACACATGTGAGTTTCTGGGGAATGCTTGTAAGTAGCTAAAGGCACTTTCAAAGGAAAGTGATTTTCTCTGAAATGACAGCATTTAGAAAGTGAAGCAACACTCCATTCACTTCGCACAGTGAATTGAAGTGTTGGAACAGACTGCTTCTCTTTCAGAGAAACGCATGTGAGTTTCTTGTGAATTCTTGCAAGTTGCTTAAGGCACTTTCAAAGGAAAGTGATTTTCTCTGAAAGGACAGCATTTAGAAACTGAAGCAACACTCCATTCACTTCGCACAGTGAATTGAAGTGTTGGAACAGACTGCTTCTCTTTCAGAGAAACGCATGTGAGTTTCTTCCTAATGCTTGCCAGTAGCTTAAGGCACTTTCAAAGGAAAGTGATTTTCTCTGAAAGGACAGCATTTAGAAAGTGAAGCAACACTCCATTCACTTCGCACAGTGAATTGAAGTGTTGGAACCGACTGCTTCTCTTTCAGAGAAATGCATGTGAGTTTCTGTTGAATGCTTGTAAGTAGCTTAAGGCACTTTCAAAGGAAAGTGATTTTCTCTGAAAGGACAGCATTTAGAAAGTGAAGCAACACTCCATTCACTTCGCACATTGAATTGAAGTGTTGGAACAGACTGCTTCTCTTTCAGAGAAATGCATGTGAGGTTCTGGTGAATGCTTGTAAGTAGCTTAAGGCACTTTAAAAGGAAAGTGATTTTCTCTGAAAGGACAGCATTTAGAAAGTGAGGAAACACTCAATTCACTTCACACAGTGAATTGAAGTGTTGGAACAGACTGCTTCTCTTCCAAAGAAACGCATGTGAGTTTCTGGTGAATGCTTTAAGTAGCTTAAGGAACTTTCAAAGGAAAGTGATTTTCTCTGAAAGGACAGCATTTAGAAAGTGAAGCAACACTCCATTCACTTCGCACAGTGAATTGAAGTGTTGGAACAGACTGCTTCGCTTTCAGAGAAATGCATGAGAGTTTTTTGTGAATGCTTGAAAGTAGTTTAAGGCACTTTCAAAGGAAAGTGATTTTCTCTGAAAGGACAGCATTTAGAAACTGACGCAACACTCCATTCACTTCGCACAGTGAATTGAAGTGTTGGAACAGACTGCTTCTCTTTCAGAGAAACGCATGTGAGTTTCTTGTGAATGCTTGTAAGTAGCTTAAGGCACTTTCAAAGGAAAGTGATTTTCTCTGAAAGGACAGCATTTAGAACGTGAGGCAACACTCTATTCACTTCACACAGTGAATTGAAGTGTTGGAACAGACTGCTTCTCTTTCAGAGAAACGCATGTGAGTTTCTTCCTAATGCTTGCAAGTAGCTTAAGGCACTATCAAAGGAAAGTGATTTTCTCTGAAAGGACAGCATTTAGAAAGTGAAGCAACACTCCATTCACTTCGCACAGTGAATTGAAGTGTTGGAACAGACTGCTTCTCTTTCAGAGAAACGCATGTGAGTTTTTTATGAATGCTTGAAAGAAGTTTAAGGCACTTTCAAAGGAAAGTGATTTTCTCTGAAAGGACAGCATTTTGAAAGTGAGGCAACACTCCATTCACTTCGCACAGTGAATTGAAGTGTTGGAACAGACTGCTTCTCTTTCAGAGAAACGCATGTGAGTTTCTTCCTAATGCTTGCAAGTAGCTTAAGGCACTTTCAAAGGAAAGTGATTTTCTCTGAAAGGACAGCATTTAGAAAGTGAAGCAACACTCCATTCACTTCGCACAGTGAATTGAAGTGTTGGAACTGACTGCTTCTCTTTCAGAGAAACGCATGTGAGTTTCTGGTGAATGCTTATAAGTAGCTTAAGGCACTTTCAAAGGAAAGTGATTTTCTCTGAAAGGACAGCATTTAGAAAGTGAAGCAACACTCCATTCACTTCGCAGAGTGAATTGAAGTATTGGAACAGACTGCTTCTCTTTCAGAGAAACGCATGTGAGTTTCTGCTGAATGCTTGTAAGTAGCTTAAGGCACTTTCAATGGAAAGTGATTTTCTCTGAAAGGACAGCATTTAGAAAGTGAAGGAACACTCCATTCACTTCGCACATTGAATTGAAGTGTTGGAACAGACTGCTTCTCTTTCAGAGAAATGCATGTGAGTTTCTGGTGAATGCTTGTAAGTAGCTTAAGGCACTTTCAAAGGAAAGTGATTTTCTCTGAAAGGACAGCATTTAGAAAGTGAAGCAACACTCGATTGACTTCGCAGAGTGAATTGAAGTATTGGAACAGACTGCTTCTCTTTCAGAGAAACGCATGTGAGTTTCTGGTGAATGCTTGTAAGTAGCTAAAGGCACTTTCAAAGGAAAGTGATTTTCTCTGAAATGACAGCATTTAGAAAGTGAAGCAACACTCCATTCACTTCGCACAGTGAATTGAAGTGTTGGAACAGACTGCTTCTCTTTCGTAGAAACGCATTAGTGTTTCTTGTGAATGCTTGCAAGTTGCTTAAGGCACTTTCAAAGGAAAGTGATTTTCTCTGAAAGGACATAATTTAGAAAGTGAAGCAACACTCCATTCCCTTCGCACAGTGAATTGAAGTGTTCGAACAGACTCCTTCTCTTTCAGAGAAATGCATGTGAGTTTCTGTTGAATGCTTGTAAGTAGCTTAAGGCACTTTCAAAGGAAAGTGATTTTCTCTGAAAGGACAGCATTTAGAAAGTGAAGCAACACTCCATTCACTTCGCACATTGAATTGAAGTGTTGGAACAGACTGCTTCTCTTTCAGAGAAACGCATGTGAGTTTCTGGTGAATGCTTGTAAGTAGCTTAAGGCACTTTCAAAGGAAAGTGATTTTCTCTGAAAGGACAGCATTTAGAAGATGAGGGAACACTCTATTCACCTCACACAGTGAAGTGAAGTGTTGGAACAGACTGCTTCTCTTTCAGAGAAACGCATGTGAGTTTCTTCCTAATGCTTGCAAGTAGCTTAAGGCACTTTCAAAGGAAAGTGATTTTCTCTGAAAGGACAGCATTTAGAAAGTGAAGCAACACTCCATTCACTTCGCACAGTGAATTGAAGTGTTGGAACAGTCTGCTTCTCTTTCAGAGAAACGCATGTGAGTTTCTTCCTAATGCTTGCAAGTAGCTTAAGGCACTTTCAAAGGAAAGTGATTTTCTCTGAAAGGACAGCATTTAGAATGTGAAGCAACACTCCATTCACTTCGCACAGTGAATTCAAGTGTTGGAACAGACTGCTTCTGTTTCAGAGAAACGCATGTGAGTTTCTGGTGAATGCTTGTAAGTAGCTTAAGGCACTTTCAAAGGAAAGTGATTTTCTCTGAAAGGACAGCATTTAGAAAGTGAAGCAACACTCCATTCACTTCGCACAGTGAATTGAAGTATTGGAACAGACTGCTTCTCTTTCAGAGAAATGCATGTGAGTTTCTGTTGAATGCTTGTAAGTAGCTTAAGGCACTTTCAAAGGAAAGTGATTTTCTCTGAAAGGACAGCATTTAGAAAGTGAAGCAACACTCCATTCACTTCGCAGAGTGAATTGAAGTATTGGAACAGACTGCTTCTCTTTCCGAGAAACGCATGTGAGTTTCTGGTGAATGCTTGTAAGTAGCTAAAGGCACTTTCAAAGGAAAGTGATTTTCTCTGAAATGACAGCATTTAGAAAGTGAAGCAACACTCCATTCACTTCGCACAGTGAATTGAAGTGTTGGAACAGACTGCTTCTCTTTCAGAGAAACGCATGTGAGTTTCTTGTGAATTCTTGCAAGTTGCTTAAGGCACTTTCAAAGGAAAGTGATTTTCTCTGAAAGGACAGCATTTAGAAACTGAAGCAACACTCCATTCACTTCGCACAGTGAATTGAAGTGTTGGAACAGAATGCTTTTCTTTAAGAGAACCGCATGTGAGTTTTTTGTGAATGCTTGAAAGTAGTTTAAGGCACTTTCAAAGGAAAGTGATTTTCTCTGAAAGGACAGAATTTAGAAAGTGATGCAACACTCCATTCACTTTGCACAGTGAATTGAAGTGTTGGAACAGACTGCTTCTCTTTCAGAGAAACGCATGTGAGTTTCTTCCTAATGCTTGTAAGTAGCTTAAGGCACTTTCAAAGGAAAGTGATTTTCTCTGAAAGGTCAGCATTTAGAAAGTGAGGCAACACTCTATTCACTTCACACAGTGAATTGAAGTGTTGCAACAGACTGCTTCTCTTTCAGAGAAACGCATGTGAGTTTCTGGTGAATGCTTGTAAGTAGCTTAAGGCACTTTCAAAGGAAAGTGATTTTCTCTGAAAGGACAGCATTTAGAAAGTAAAGCAACACTCCATTCCCTTCGTGCAGTGAATTGAAGTGTTGGAACAGAATGCTTCTCTTTCATAGAAACGCATTAGTGTTTCTTGTGAATGCTTGCAAGTTGCTTAAGGCACTTTCAAAGGAAAGTGATTTTCTCTGAAAGGACATAATTTAGAAAGTGAAGCAACACTCCATTCACTTCGCACAGTGAATTGAAGTGTTCGAACAGACTGCTTCTCTTTCAGAGAAATGCATATGAGTTTCTGTTGAATGCTTGTAAGTAGCTTAAGGCACTTTCAAAGGAAAGTGATTTTCTCTGAAAGGACAGCATTTAGAAAGTGAGGCAAAACTCCATTCACCTCACACAGTGAATTGAAGTGTTGGAACAGACTGCTTCTCTTTCAGAGAAACGCATGTGAGTTTCTTCCTAATGCTTGCAAGTAGCTTAAGGCACTTTCAAAGGAAAGTGATTTTCTCTGAAAGGACAGCATTTAGAAAGTGAAGCAACACTCCATTCACTTCGCACAGTGAATTGAAGTGTTGGAACAGTCTGCTTCTCTTTCAGAGAAACGCATGTGAGTTTCTTCCTAATGCTTGCAAGTAGCTTAAGGCACTTTCAAAGGAAAGTGATTTTCTCTGAAAGGACAGCATTTAGAAAGTGAAGCAACACTCCATTCACTTCGCACAGTGAATTGAAGTGTTGGAACAGACTGCTTCTCTTTCAGAGAAACGCATGTGAGTTTTTTATGAATGCTTGAAAGAAGTTTAAGGCACTTTCAAAGGAAAGTGATTTTCTCTGAAAGGACAGCATTTTGAAAGTGAGGCAACACTCCATTCACTTCGCACAGTGAATTGAAGTGTTGGAACAGACTGCTTCTCTTTCAGAGAAACGCATGTGAGTTTCTTCCTAATGCTTGCAAGTAGCTTAAGGCACTTTCAAAGGAAAGTGATTTTCTCTGAAAGGACAGCATTTAGAAAGTGAAGCAACACTCCATTCACTTCGCACAGTGAATTGAAGTGTTGGAACTGACTGCTTCTCTTTCAGAGAAACGCATGTGAGTTTCTGGTGAATGCTTATAAGTAGCTTAAGGCACTTTCAAAGGAAAGTGATTTTCTCTGAAAGGACAGCATTTAGAAAGTGAAGCAACACTCCATTCACTTCGCAGAGTGAATTGAAGTATTGGAACAGACTGCTTCTCTTTCAGAGAAACGCATGTGAGTTTCTGCTGAATGCTTGTAAGTAGCTTAAGGCACTTTCAATGGAAAGTGATTTTCTCTGAAAGGACAGCATTTAGAAAGTGAAGGAACACTCCATTCACTTCGCACATTGAATTGAAGTGTTGGAACAGACTGCTTCTCTTTCAGAGAAATGCATGTGAGTTTCTGGTGAATGCTTGTAAGTAGCTTAAGGCACTTTCAAAGGAAAGTGATTTTCTCTGAAAGGACAGCATTTAGAAAGTGAAGCAACACTCGATTGACTTCGCAGAGTGAATTGAAGTATTGGAACAGACTGCTTCTCTTTCAGAGAAACGCATGTGAGTTTCTGGTGAATGCTTGTAAGTAGCTAAAGGCACTTTCAAAGGAAAGTGATTTTCTCTGAAATGACAGCATTTAGAAAGTGAAGCAACACTCCATTCACTTCGCACAGTGAATTGAAGTGTTGGAACAGACTGCTTCTCTTTCGTAGAAACGCATTAGTGTTTCTTGTGAATGCTTGCAAGTTGCTTAAGGCACTTTCAAAGGAAAGTGATTTTCTCTGAAAGGACATAATTTAGAAAGTGAAGCAACACTCCATTCCCTTCGCACAGTGAATTGAAGTGTTCGAACAGACTCCTTCTCTTTCAGAGAAATGCATGTGAGTTTCTGTTGAATGCTTGTAAGTAGCTTAAGGCACTTTCAAAGGAAAGTGATTTTCTCTGAAAGGACAGCATTTAGAAAGTGAAGCAACACTCCATTCACTTCGCACATTGAATTGAAGTGTTGGAACAGACTGCTTCTCTTTCAGAGAAACGCATGTGAGTTTCTGGTGAATGCTTGTAAGTAGCTTAAGGCACTTTCAAAGGAAAGTGATTTTCTCTGAAAGGACAGCATTTAGAAGATGAGGGAACACTCTATTCACCTCACACAGTGAAGTGAAGTGTTGGAACAGACTGCTTCTCTTTCAGAGAAACGCATGTGAGTTTCTTCCTAATGCTTGCAAGTAGCTTAAGGCACTTTCAAAGGAAAGTGATTTTCTCTGAAAGGACAGCATTTAGAAAGTGAAGCAACACTCCATTCACTTCGCACAGTGAATTGAAGTGTTGGAACAGTCTGCTTCTCTTTCAGAGAAACGCATGTGAGTTTCTTCCTAATGCTTGCAAGTAGCTTAAGGCACTTTCAAAGGAAAGTGATTTTCTCTGAAAGGACAGCATTTAGAATGTGAAGCAACACTCCATTCACTTCGCACAGTGAATTCAAGTGTTGGAACAGACTGCTTCTGTTTCAGAGAAACGCATGTGAGTTTCTGGTGAATGCTTGTAAGTAGCTTAAGGCACTTTCAAAGGAAAGTGATTTTCTCTGAAAGGACAGCATTTAGAAAGTGAAGCAACACTCCATTCACTTCGCACAGTGAATTGAAGTATTGGAACAGACTGCTTCTCTTTCAGAGAAATGCATGTGAGTTTCTGTTGAATGCTTGTAAGTAGCTTAAGGCACTTTCAAAGGAAAGTGATTTTCTCTGAAAGGACAGCATTTAGAAAGTGAAGCAACACTCCATTCACTTCGCAGAGTGAATTGAAGTATTGGAACAGACTGCTTCTCTTTCCGAGAAACGCATGTGAGTTTCTGGTGAATGCTTGTAAGTAGCTAAAGGCACTTTCAAAGGAAAGTGATTTTCTCTGAAATGACAGCATTTAGAAAGTGAAGCAACACTCCATTCACTTCGCACAGTGAATTGAAGTGTTGGAACAGACTGCTTCTCTTTCAGAGAAACGCATGTGAGTTTCTTGTGAATTCTTGCAAGTTGCTTAAGGCACTTTCAAAGGAAAGTGATTTTCTCTGAAAGGACAGCATTTAGAAACTGAAGCAACACTCCATTCACTTCGCACAGTGAATTGAAGTGTTGGAACAGAATGCTTTTCTTTAAGAGAACCGCATGTGAGTTTTTTGTGAATGCTTGAAAGTAGTTTAAGGCACTTTCAAAGGAAAGTGATTTTCTCTGAAAGGACAGAATTTAGAAAGTGATGCAACACTCCATTCACTTTGCACAGTGAATTGAAGTGTTGGAACAGACTGCTTCTCTTTCAGAGAAACGCATGTGAGTTTCTTCCTAATGCTTGTAAGTAGCTTAAGGCACTTTCAAAGGAAAGTGATTTTCTCTGAAAGGTCAGCATTTAGAAAGTGAGGCAACACTCTATTCACTTCACACAGTGAATTGAAGTGTTGCAACAGACTGCTTCTCTTTCAGAGAAACGCATGTGAGTTTCTGGTGAATGCTTGTAAGTAGCTTAAGGCACTTTCAAAGGAAAGTGATTTTCTCTGAAAGGACAGCATTTAGAAAGTAAAGCAACACTCCATTCCCTTCGTGCAGTGAATTGAAGTGTTGGAACAGAATGCTTCTCTTTCATAGAAACGCATTAGTGTTTCTTGTGAATGCTTGCAAGTTGCTTAAGGCACTTTCAAAGGAAAGTGATTTTCTCTGAAAGGACATAATTTAGAAAGTGAAGCAACACTCCATTCACTTCGCACAGTGAATTGAAGTGTTCGAACAGACTGCTTCTCTTTCAGAGAAATGCATATGAGTTTCTGTTGAATGCTTGTAAGTAGCTTAAGGCACTTTCAAAGGAAAGTGATTTTCTCTGAAAGGACAGCATTTAGAAAGTGAGGCAAAACTCCATTCACCTCACACAGTGAATTGAAGTGTTGGAACAGACTGCTTCTCTTTCAGAGAAACGCATGTGAGTTTCTTCCTAATGCTTGCAAGTAGCTTAAGGCACTTTCAAAGGAAAGTGATTTTCTCTGAAAGGACAGCATTTAGAAAGTGAAGCAACACTCCATTCACTTCGCACAGTGAATTGAAGTGTTGGAACAGTCTGCTTCTCTTTCAGAGAAACGCATGTGAGTTTCTTCCTAATGCTTGCAAGTAGCTTAAGGCACTTTCAAAGGAAAGTGATTTTCTCTGAAAGGACAGCATTTAGAAAGTGAAGCAACACTCCATTCACTTCGCACAGTGAATTGAAGTGTTGGAACAGACTGCTTCTCTTTCAGAGAAATGCATGTGAGTTTCTGGTGAATGCTTGTAAGTAGCTTAAGGCACTTTCAAAGGAAAGTGATTTTCTCTGAAAGGAAAGCATTTAGAAAGTGAAGCAACACTCGATTGACTTCGCAGAGTGAATTGAAGTATTGGAACAGACTGCTTCTCTTTCAGAGAAACGCATGTGAGTTTCTGGTGAATGCTTGTAAGTAGCTAAAGGCACTTTCAAAGGAAAGTGATTTTCTCTGAAATGACAGCATTTAGAAAGTGAAGCAACACTCCATTCACTTCGCACAGTGAATTGAAGTGTTGGAACAGACTGCTTCTCTTTCGTAGAAACGCATTAGTGTTTCTTGTGAATGCTTGCAAGTTGCTTAAGGCACTTTCAAAGGAAAGTGATTTTCTCTGAAAGGACATAATTTAGAAAGTGAAGCAACACTCCATTCCCTTCGCACAGTGAATTGAAGTGTTCGAACAGACTCCTTCTCTTTCAGAGAAATGCATGTGAGTTTCTGTTGAATGCTTGTAAGTAGCTTAAGGCACTTTCAAAGGAAAGTGATTTTCTCTGAAAGGACAGCATTTAGAAAGTGAAGCAACACTCCATTCACTTCGCACATTGAATTGAAGTGTTGGAACAGACTGCTTCTCTTTCAGAGAAACGCATGTGAGTTTCTGGTGAATGCTTGTAAGTAGCTTAAGGCACTTTCAAAGGAAAGTGATTTTCTCTGAAAAGACAGCATTTAGAAAGTGAGGGAACACTCCATTCACCTCACACAGTGAAGTGAAGTGTTGGAACAGACTGCTTCTCTTTCAGAGAAACGCATGTGAGTTTCTTCCTAATGCTTGCAAGTAGCTTAAGGCACTTTCAAAGGAAAGTGATTTTCTCTGAAAGGACAGCATTTAGAAAGTGAAGCAACACTCCATTCACTTCGCACAGTGAATTGAAGTGTTGGAACAGTCTGCTTCTCTTTCAGAGAAACGCATGTGAGTTTCTTCCTAATGCTTGCAAGTAGCTTAAGGCACTTTCAAAGGAAAGTGATTTTCTCTGAAAGGACAGCATTTAGAATGTGAAGCAACACTCCATTCACTTCGCACAGTGAATTCAAGTGTTGGAACAGACTGCTTCTGTTTCAGAGAAACGCATGTGAGTTTCTGGTGAATGCTTGTAAGTAGCTTAAGGCACTTTCAAAGGAAAGTGATTTTCTCTGAAAGGACAGCATTTAGAAAGTGAAGCAACATTCCATTCACTTCGCACAGTGAATTGAAGTATTGGAACAGACTGCTTCTCTTTCAGAGAAATGCATGTGAGTTTCTGTTGAATGCTTGTAAGTAGCTTAAGGCACTTTCAAAGGAAAGTGATTTTCTCTGAAAGGACAGCATTTAGAAAGTGAAGCAACACTCCATTCACTTCGCAGAGTGAATTGAAGTATTGGAACAGACTGCTTCTCTTTCCGAGAAACGCATGTGAGTTTCTGGTGAATGCTTGTAAGTAGCTAAAGGCACTTTCAAAGGAAAGTGATTTTCTCTGAAAGGACAGCATTTAGAAAGTGAAGCAACACTCCATTCACTTCGCACAGTGAATTGAAGTGTTGGAACAGACTGCTTCTCTTTCAGAGAAACGCATGTGAGTTTCTTGTGAATTCTTGCAAGTTGCTTAAGGCACTTTCAAAGGAAAGTGATTTTCTCTGAAAGGACAGCATTTAGAAACTGAAGCAACACTCCATTCACTTCGCACAGTGAATTGAAGTGTTGGAACAGAATGCTTTTCTTTAAGAGAACCGCATGTGAGTTTTTTGTGAATGCTTGAAAGTAGTTTAAGGCACTTTCAAAGGAAAGTGATTTTCTCTGAAAGGACAGAATTTAGAAAGTGATGCAACACTCCATTCACTTTGCACAGTGAATTGAAGTGTTGGAACAGACTGCTTCTCTTTCAGAGAAACGCATGTGAGTTTCTTCCAAATGCTTGTAAGTAGCTTAAGGCACTTTCAAAGGAAAGTGATTTTCTCTGAAAGGTCAGCATTTAGAAAGTGAGGCAACACTCTATTCACTTCACACAGTGAATTGAAGTGTTGCAACAGACTGCTTCTCTTTCAGAGAAACGCATGTGAGTTTCTGGTGAATGCTTGTAAGTAGCTTAAGGCACTTTCAAAGGAAAGTGATTTTCTCTGAAAGGACAGCATTTAGAAAGTAAAGCAACACTCCATTCCCTTCGTGCAGTGAATTGAAGTGTTGGAACAGAATGCTTCTCTTTCATAGAAACGCATTAGTGTTTCTTGTGAATGCTTGCAAGTTGCTTAAGGCACTTTCAAAGGAAAGTGATTTTCTCTGAAAGGACATAATTTAGAAAGTGAAGCAACACTCCATTCACTTCGCACAGTGAATTGAAGTGTTCGAACAGACTGCTTCTCTTTCAGAGAAATGCATGTGAGTTTCTGTTGAATGCTTGTAAGTAGCTTAAGGCACTTTCAAAGGAAAGTGATTTTCTCTGAAAGGACAGCATTTAGAAAGTGAGGCAACACTCCATTCACCTCACACAGTGAATTGAAGTGTTGGAACAGACTGCTTCTCTTTCAGAGAAACGCATGTGAGTTTCTTCCTAATGCTTGCAAGTAGCTTAAGGCACTTTCAAAGGAAAGTGATTTTCTCTGAAAGGACAGCATTTAGAAAGTGAAGCAACACTCCATTCACTTCGCACAGTGAATTGAAGTGTTGGAACAGTCTGCTTCTCTTTCAGAGAAACGCATGTGAGTTTCTTCCTAATGCTTGCAAGTAGCTTAAGGCACTTTCAAAGGAAAGTGATTTTCTCTGAAAGGACAGCATTTAGAAAGTGAAGCAACACTCCATTCACTTCGCACAGTGAATTGAAGTGTTGGAACAGACTGCTTCTGTTTCAGAGAAACTCATGTGAGTTTCTGGTGAATGCTTGTAAGTAGCTTAAGGCACTTTCAAAGGAAAGTGATTTTCTCTGAAAGGACAGCATTTATAAAGTGAAGCAACACTCCATTCACTTCGCAGAGTGAATTGAAGTATTGGAACAGACTGCTTCTCTTTCAGAGAAACGCATGTGAGTTTCTGGTGAATGCTTGTAAGTAGCTAAAGGCACTTTCAAAGGAAAGTGATTTTCTCTGAAATGACAGCATTTAGAAAGTGAAGCAACACTCCATTCACTTCGCACAGTGAATTGAAGTGTTGGAACAGACTGCTTCTCTTTCAGAGAAACGCATGTGAGTTTCTTGTGAATTCTTGCAAGTTGCTTAAGGCACTTTCAAAGGAAAGTGATTTTCTCTGAAAGGACAGCATTTAGAAACTGAAGCAACACTCCATTCACTTCGCACAGTGAATTGAAGTGTTGGAACAGACTGCTTCTCTTTCAGAGAAACGCATGTGAGTTTCTTCCTAATGCTTGAAAGTAGCTTATGGCACTTTCAAAGGAAAGTGATTTTCTCTGAAAGGACAGCATTTAGAAAGTGAGGCAAGACTCTATTCACTTCACACAGTGAATTGAAGTGTTGGAACAGACTGCTTCTCTTTCAGAGAAACGCATGTGAGTTTTTGGTGAATGCTTGTAAGTAGCTTAAGGCACTTTCAAAGGAAAGTGATTTTCTCTGAAAGGACAGCATTTAGAAAGTAAAGCAACACTCCATTCCCTTCGTGCAGTGAATTGAAGTTTTGGAACAGAATGCTTCTCTTTCATAGAAACGCATTAGTGTTTCTTGTGAATGCTTGCAAGTTGCTTAAGGCACTTTCAAAGGAAAGTGATTTTCTCTGAAAGGACATAATTTAGAAAGTGAAGCAACACTCCATTCACTTCGCACAGTGAATTGAAGTGTTCGAACAGACTGCTTCTCTTTCAGAGAAATGCATGTGAGTTTCTGTTGAATGCTTGTAAGTAGATTAAGGCACTTTCAAAGGAAAGTGATTTTCTCTGAAACGACAGCATTTAGAAAGTGAGGCAACACTCCATTCACCTCACACAGTGAATTGAAGTGTTGGAACAGACTGCTTCTCTTTCAGAGAAACGCATGTGAGTTTCTTCCTAATGCTTGCAAGTAGCTTAAGGCACTTTCAAAGGAAAGTGATTTTCTCTGAAAGGACAGCATTTAGAAAGTGAAGCAACACTCCATTCACTTCGCACAGTGAATTGAAGTGTTGGAACAGTCTGCTTCTCTTTCAGAGAAACGCATGTGAGTTTCTTCCTAATGCTTGCAAGTAGCTTAAGGCACTTTCAAAGGAAAGTGATTTTCTCTGAAAGGACAGCATTTAGAAAGTGAAGCAACACTCCACTCACTTCGCACAGTGAATTGAAGTGTTGGAACAGACAGCTTCTGTTTCAGAGAAACGCATGTGAGTTTCTGGTGAATGCTTGTAAGTAGCTTAAGGCACTTTCAAAGGAAAGTGATTTTCTCTGAAAGGACAGCATTTAGAAAGTGAACCAACACTCCATTCACTTCGCAGAGTGAATTGAAGTATTGGAACAGACTGCTTCTCTTTCAGAGAAACGCATGTGAGTTTCTGGTGAATGCTTGTAAGTAGCTAAAGGCACTTTCAAAGGAAAGTGATTTTCTCTGAAATGACAGCATTTAGAAAGTGAAGCAACACTCCATTCACTTCGCACAGTGAATTGAAGTGTTGGAACAGACTGCTTCTCTTTCAGAGAAACGCATGAGAGTTTCTTGTGAATTCTTGCAAGTTGCTTAAGGCACTTTCAAAGGAAAGTGATTTTCTCTGAAAGGACAGCATTTAGAAACTGAAGCAACACTCCATTCACTTCGCACAGTGAATTGAAGTGTTGGAACAGACTGCTTCTCTTTCAGAGAAACGCATGTGAGTTTCTTCCTAATGCTTGCAAGTAGCTTAAGGCACTTTCAAAGGAAAGTGATTTTCTCTGAAAGGACAGCATTTAGAAAGTGAAGCAACACTCCATTCACTTCGCACAGTGAATTGAAGTGTTGGAACCGACTGCTTCTCTTTCAGAGAAACGCATGTGAGTTTCTTCCTAATGCTTGCAAGTAGCTTAAGGCACTTTCAAAGGAAAGTGATTTTCTCTGAAAGGACATAATTTAAAAAGTGAAGCAACACTCCATTCACTTCGCACAGTGAATTGAAGTGTTGGAACAGACTGCTTCTCTTTCAGAGAAATGCATGTGAGTTTCTGTTGAATGCTTGTAAGTAGCTTAAGGCACTTTCAAAGGAAAGTGATTTTCTCTGAAAGGACAGCATTTAGAAAGTGAAGCAACACTCCATTCACTTCGCACATTGAATTGAAGTGTTGGAACAGACTGCTTCTCTTTCAGAGAAATGCATGTGAGGTTCTGGTGAATGCTTGTAAGTAGCTTAAGGCACTTTAAAAGGAAAGTGATTTTCTCTGAAAGGACAGCATTTAGAAAGTGAGGAAACACTCCATTCACTTCACACAGTGAATTGAAGTGTTGGAACAGACTGCTTCTCTTTCAGAGAAACGCATGTGAGTTTCTTGTGAATGCTTGTAAGTAGCTTAAGGCACTTTCAAAGGAAAGTGATTTTCTCTGAAAGGACAGCATTTAGAACGTGAGGCAACACTCTATTCACTTCACACAGTGAATTGAAGTGTTGGAACAGACTGCTTCTCTTTCAGAGAAACGCATGTGAGTTTCTTCCTAATGCTTGCAAGTAGCTTAAGGCACTATCAAAGGAAAGTGATTTTCTCTGAAAGGACAGCATTTAGAAAGTGAAGCAACACTCCATTCACTTCGCACAGTGAATTGAAGTGTTGGAACAGACTGCTTCTCTTTCAGAGAAACGCATGTGAGTTTTTTATGAATGCTTGAAAGAAGTTTAAGGCACTTTCAAAGGAAAGTGATTTTCTCTGAAAGGACAGCATTTTGAAAGTGAGGCAACACTCCATTCACTTCGCACAGTGAATTGAAGTGTTGGAACAGACTGCTTCTCTTTCAGAGAAACGCATGTGAGTTTCTTCCTAATGCTTGCAAGTAGCTTAAGGCACTTTCAAAGGAAAGTGATTTTCTCTGAAAGGACAGCATTTAGAAAGTGAAGCAACACTCCA
This sequence comes from Myodes glareolus, assembly GCF_982192425.1. NCBI lineage: Eukaryota > Metazoa > Chordata > Mammalia > Rodentia > Cricetidae > Myodes > Myodes glareolus. The sequence goes on from NC_142046.1 coordinate 819,894, forward strand.
TTCACTTCGCACAGTGAATTGAAGTGTTGGAACAGACTGCTTCGCTTTCAGAGAAATGCATGAGAGTTTTTTGTGAATGCTTGAAAGTAGTTTAAGGCACTTTCAAAGGAAAGTGATTTTCTCTGAAAGGACAGCATTTAGAAACTGAAGCAACACTCCATTCACTTCACACAGTGAATTGAAGTGTTGGAACAGACTGCTTCTCTTTCAGAGAAACGCATGTGAGTTTCTGGTGAATGCTTGTAAGTAGCTTAAGGCACTTTCAAAGGAAAGTGATTTTCTCTGAAAGGACAGCATTTAGAACGTGACGCAACACTCTATTCACTTCACACAGTGAATTGAAGTGTTGGAACAGACTGCTTCTCTTTCAGAGAAACGCATGTGAGTTTCTTCCTAATGCTTGTAAGTAGCTTAAGGCACTATCAAAGGAGGGTGATTTTTCTCTGAAAGGACAGCATTTAGAAAGTGAAGCAACACTCCATTCACTTCGCACAGTGAATTGAACTGTTGGAACAGACTGCTTCTCTTTCAGAGAAACGCATGTGGGTTTTTTATGAATGCTTGAAAGAAGTTTAAGGCACTTTCAAAGGAAAGTGATTTTCTCTGAAAGGACAGCATTTAGAAAGTGAGGCAACACTCCATTCACTTCGCACAGTGAATTGAAGTGTTGGAACAGACTGCTTCTCTTTCAGAGAAACGCATGTGAGTTTCTTCCTATTGCTTGCAAGTAGCTTAAGGCACTTTCAAAGGAAAGTGATTTTCTCTGAAAAAACAGCATTTAGAAAGTGAAGCAACACTCCAATCACTTCGCACAGTGAATTGAAGTGTTGGAACTGACTGCTTCTCTTTCAGAGAAACGCATGTGAGTTTCTGGTGAATGTTTAGAAGTAGCTTAAGGCACTTTCAAAGGACAGTGATTTTCTCTGAAAGGACAGCATTTAGAAAGTGAAGCAACACTCCATTCCCTTCGTGCAGTGAATTGAAGTGTTGGAACAGAGTGCTTCTCTTTCATATAAACGCATTAGTGTTTCTTGTGAATGCTTGCAAGTTGCTTAAGGCACTTTCAAAGGAAAGTGATTTTCTCTGAAAGGACATAATTTAGAAAGTGAAGCAACACTCCATTCACTTCGCACAGTGAATTGAAGTGTTGGAACAGACTGCTTCTATTTCAGAGAAATGCATGTGAGTTTCTGTTGAATGCTTGTAAGTAGCTTAAGGCACTTTCAAAGGAAAGTGATTTTCTCTGAAAGGACAGCATTTAGAAAGTGAAGCAACACTCCATTCACTTCGCACACTAAATTGAAGTGTTGGAACAGACTGCTTCTCTTTCAGAGAAACGCATGTGAGTTTCTGGTGAATGCTTGTAAGTAGCTTAAGGCACTTTCAAAGGAAAGTGATTTTCTCTGAACGGACAGCATTTAGAAAGTGAGGCAACACTCCATTCACTTCACACAGTGAATTGAAGTGTTGGAACAGACTGCTTCTCTTTCAGAGAAACGCATGTGAGTTTCTGGTGAATGCTTTAAGTAGCTTAAGGCACTTTCAAAGGAAATTGATTTTCTCTGAAAGGACAGCATTTAGAAAGTGAAGCAACACTCCATTCACTTCGCACAGTGAATTGAAGTGTTGGAACAGACTGCTTCTCTTTCAGAGAAACGCATGTGAGTTTCTGGTGAATGCTTGTAAGTAGCTTAAGGCACTTTCAAAGGAAAGTGATTTTCTCTGAAAGGACAGCATATAGAAAGTGAAGCAACACTCCATTCACTTCGCACAGTGAATTGAAGTGTTGGAACAGACTGCTTCTCTTTCAGCGAAACGCATGTGAGTTTCTGGTGAATGCTTGTAAGTAGCTTAAGGCACTTTCCAAGGAAAGTGATTTTCTCTGAAAGGACAGCATTTAGAACGTGAGGCAACACTCTATTCACTTCACACAGTGAATTGAAGTGTTGGAACTGACTGCTTCTCTTTCAGAGAAACGCATGTGAGTTTCTTCCTAATGCTTGAAAGTAGCTTATGGCACTTTCAAAGGAAAGTGATTTTCTCTGAAAGGACAGCATTTAGAAAGTGAGGCAAGACTCTATTCACTTCACACAGTGAATTGAAGTGTTGGAACAGACTGCTTCTCTTTCAGAGAAACGCATGTGAGTTTTTGGTGAATGCTTGTAAGTAGCTTAAGGCACTTTCAAAGGAAAGTGATTTTCTCTGAAAGGACAGCATTTAGAAAGTAAAGCAACACTCCATTCCCTTCGTGCAGTGAATTGAAGTTTTGGAACAGAATGCTTCTCTTTCATAGAAACGCATTAGTGTTTCTTGTGAATGCTTGCAAGTTGCTTAAGGCACTTTCAAAGGAAAGTGATTTTCTCTGAAAGGACATAATTTAGAAAGTGAAGCAACACTCCATTCACTTCGCACAGTGAATTGAAGTGTTCGAACAGACTGCTTCTCTTTCAGAGAAATGCATGTGAGTTTCTGTTGAATGCTTGTAAGTAGATTAAGGCACTTTCAAAGGAAAGTGATTTTCTCTGAAACGACAGCATTTAGAAAGTGAGGCAACACTCCATTCACCTCACACAGTGAATTGAAGTGTTGGAACAGACTGCTTCTCTTTCAGAGAAACGCATGTGAGTTTCTTCCTAATGCTTGCAAGTAGCTTAAGGCACTTTCAAAGGAAAGTGATTTTCTCTGAAAGGACAGCATTTAGAAAGTGAAGCAACACTCCATTCACTTCGCACAGTGAATTGAAGTGTTGGAACAGTCTGCTTCTCTTTCAGAGAAACGCATGTGAGTTTCTTCCTAATGCTTGCAAGTAGCTTAAGGCACTTTCAAAGGAAAGTGATTTTCTCTGAAAGGACAGCATTTAGAAAGTGAAGCAACACTCCACTCACTTCGCACAGTGAATTGAAGTGTTGGAACAGACAGCTTCTGTTTCAGAGAAACGCATGTGAGTTTCTGGTGAATGCTTGTAAGTAGCTTAAGGCACTTTCAAAGGAAAGTGATTTTCTCTGAAAGGACAGCATTTAGAAAGTGAACCAACACTCCATTCACTTCGCAGAGTGAATTGAAGTATTGGAACAGACTGCTTCTCTTTCAGAGAAACGCATGTGAGTTTCTGGTGAATGCTTGTAAGTAGCTAAAGGCACTTTCAAAGGAAAGTGATTTTCTCTGAAATGACAGCATTTAGAAAGTGAAGCAACACTCCATTCACTTCGCACAGTGAATTGAAGTGTTGGAACAGACTGCTTCTCTTTCAGAGAAACGCATGAGAGTTTCTTGTGAATTCTTGCAAGTTGCTTAAGGCACTTTCAAAGGAAAGTGATTTTCTCTGAAAGGACAGCATTTAGAAACTGAAGCAACACTCCATTCACTTCGCACAGTGAATTGAAGTGTTGGAACAGACTGCTTCTCTTTCAGAGAAACGCATGTGAGTTTCTTCCTAATGCTTGCAAGTAGCTTAAGGCACTTTCAAAGGAAAGTGATTTTCTCTGAAAGGACAGCATTTAGAAAGTGAAGCAACACTCCATTCACTTCGCACAGTGAATTGAAGTGTTGGAACCGACTGCTTCTCTTTCAGAGAAACGCATGTGAGTTTCTTCCTAATGCTTGCAAGTAGCTTAAGGCACTTTCAAAGGAAAGTGATTTTCTCTGAAAGGACATAATTTAAAAAGTGAAGCAACACTCCATTCACTTCGCACAGTGAATTGAAGTGTTGGAACAGACTGCTTCTCTTTCAGAGAAATGCATGTGAGTTTCTGTTGAATGCTTGTAAGTAGCTTAAGGCACTTTCAAAGGAAAGTGATTTTCTCTGAAAGGACAGCATTTAGAAAGTGAAGCAACACTCCATTCACTTCGCACATTGAATTGAAGTGTTGGAACAGACTGCTTCTCTTTCAGAGAAATGCATGTGAGGTTCTGGTGAATGCTTGTAAGTAGCTTAAGGCACTTTAAAAGGAAAGTGATTTTCTCTGAAAGGACAGCATTTAGAAAGTGAGGAAACACTCCATTCACTTCACACAGTGAATTGAAGTGTTGGAACAGACTGCTTCTCTTTCAGAGAAACGCATGTGAGTTTCTTGTGAATGCTTGTAAGTAGCTTAAGGCACTTTCAAAGGAAAGTGATTTTCTCTGAAAGGACAGCATTTAGAACGTGAGGCAACACTCTATTCACTTCACACAGTGAATTGAAGTGTTGGAACAGACTGCTTCTCTTTCAGAGAAACGCATGTGAGTTTCTTCCTAATGCTTGCAAGTAGCTTAAGGCACTATCAAAGGAAAGTGATTTTCTCTGAAAGGACAGCATTTAGAAAGTGAAGCAACACTCCATTCACTTCGCACAGTGAATTGAAGTGTTGGAACAGACTGCTTCTCTTTCAGAGAAACGCATGTGAGTTTTTTATGAATGCTTGAAAGAAGTTTAAGGCACTTTCAAAGGAAAGTGATTTTCTCTGAAAGGACAGCATTTTGAAAGTGAGGCAACACTCCATTCACTTCGCACAGTGAATTGAAGTGTTGGAACAGACTGCTTCTCTTTCAGAGAAACGCATGTGAGTTTCTTCCTAATGCTTGCAAGTAGCTTAAGGCACTTTCAAAGGAAAGTGATTTTCTCTGAAAGGACAGCATTTAGAAAGTGAAGCAACACTCCATTCTCTTCGCACAGTGAATTGAAGTGTTGGAACAGACTGCTTCGCTTTCAGAGAAATGCATGAGAGTTTTTTGTGAATGCTTGAAAGTAGTTTAAGGCACTTTCAAAGGAAAGTGATTTTCTCTGAAAGGACAGCATTTAGAAACTGAAGCAACACTCCATTCACTTCACACAGTGAATTGAAGTGTTGGAACAGACTGCTTCTCTTTCAGAGAAACGCATGTGAGTTTCTGGTGAATGCTTGTAAGTAGCTTAAGGCACTTTCAAAGGAAAGTGATTTTCTCTGAAAGGACAGCATTTAGAACGTGACGCAACACTCTATTCACTTCACACAGTGAATTGAAGTGTTGGAACAGACTGCTTCTCTTTCAGAGAAACGCATGTGAGTTTCTTCCTAATGCTTGTAAGTAGCTTAAGGCACTATCAAAGGAGGGTGATTTTTCTCTGAAAGGACAGCATTTAGAAAGTGAAGCAACACTCCATTCACTTCGCACAGTGAATTGAACTGTTGGAACAGACTGCTTCTCTTTCAGAGAAACGCATGTGGGTTTTTTATGAATGCTTGAAAGAAGTTTAAGGCACTTTCAAAGGAAAGTGATTTTCTCTGAAAGGACAGCATTTAGAAAGTGAGGCAACACTCCATTCACTTCGCACAGTGAATTGAAGTGTTGGAACAGACTGCTTCTCTTTCAGAGAAACGCATGTGAGTTTCTTCCTATTGCTTGCAAGTAGCTTAAGGCACTTTCAAAGGAAAGTGATTTTCTCTGAAAAAACAGCATTTAGAAAGTGAAGCAACACTCCAATCACTTCGCACAGTGAATTGAAGTGTTGGAACTGACTGCTTCTCTTTCAGAGAAACGCATGTGAGTTTCTGGTGAATGTTTAGAAGTAGCTTAAGGCACTTTCAAAGGACAGTGATTTTCTCTGAAAGGACAGCATTTAGAAAGTGAAGCAACACTCCATTCCCTTCGTGCAGTGAATTGAAGTGTTGGAACAGAGTGCTTCTCTTTCATATAAACGCATTAGTGTTTCTTGTGAATGCTTGCAAGTTGCTTAAGGCACTTTCAAAGGAAAGTGATTTTCTCTGAAAGGACATAATTTAGAAAGTGAAGCAACACTCCATTCACTTCGCACAGTGAATTGAAGTGTTGGAACAGACTGCTTCTATTTCAGAGAAATGCATGTGAGTTTCTGTTGAATGCTTGTAAGTAGCTTAAGGCACTTTCAAAGGAAAGTGATTTTCTCTGAAAGGACAGCATTTAGAAAGTGAAGCAACACTCCATTCACTTCGCACACTAAATTGAAGTGTTGGAACAGACTGCTTCTCTTTCAGAGAAACGCATGTGAGTTTCTGGTGAATGCTTGTAAGTAGCTTAAGGCACTTTCAAAGGAAAGTGATTTTCTCTGAACGGACAGCATTTAGAAAGTGAGGCAACACTCCATTCACTTCACACAGTGAATTGAAGTGTTGGAACAGACTGCTTCTCTTTCAGAGAAACGCATGTGAGTTTCTGGTGAATGCTTTAAGTAGCTTAAGGCACTTTCAAAGGAAATTGATTTTCTCTGAAAGGACAGCATTTAGAAAGTGAAGCAACACTCCATTCACTTCGCACAGTGAATTGAAGTGTTGGAACAGACTGCTTCTCTTTCAGAGAAACGCATGTGAGTTTCTGGTGAATGCTTGTAAGTAGCTTAAGGCACTTTCAAAGGAAAGTGATTTTCTCTGAAAGGACAGCATATAGAAAGTGAAGCAACACTCCATTCACTTCGCACAGTGAATTGAAGTGTTGGAACAGACTGCTTCTCTTTCAGCGAAACGCATGTGAGTTTCTGGTGAATGCTTGTAAGTAGCTTAAGGCACTTTCCAAGGAAAGTGATTTTCTCTGAAAGGACAGCATTTAGAACGTGAGGCAACACTCTATTCACTTCACACAGTGAATTGAAGTGTTGGAACTGACTGCTTCTCTTTCAGAGAAATGCATGTGAGTTTCTTCCTAATGCTTGCAAGTAGCTTAAGGCACTATCAAAGGAAAGTGATTTTCTCTGAAAGGACAGCATTTAGAAAGTGAAGCAACACTCCATTCACTTCGCACAGTGAATTGAAGTGTTGGAACAGACTGCTTCTCTTTCAGAGAAATGCATGTGAGTTTAAGTTGAATGCTTGTAAGTAGCTTAAGGCACTTTCAAAGGAAAGTGATTTTCTCTGAAAGGACAGCCTTTAGAAAGTGAAGCAACACTCCATTCACTTCGCAGAGTGAATTGAATTATTGGAACAGACTGCTTCTCTTTCAGAGAAACGCATGTGAGTTTCTGGTGAATGCTTGTAAGTAGCTTAAGGCACTTTCAAAGGAAAGTGATTTTCTCTGAAAGGACAGCATTTAGAAAGTGAAGCAACACTCCATTAACTTCACACAGTGAACTGAAGTGTTGGAACAGACTGCTTCTCTTTCAGAGAAACGCATGTAAGTTTCTTCCTAATGCTTGCAAGTAGCTTAAGGCACTATCAAAGGAAAGTGATTTTCTCTGAAAAGACAGCATTTAGAAAGTGAAGCAACACTCCATTCACTTCGCACAGTGAATTGAAGTGTTGGAACAGACTGCTTCTCTTTCAGAGAAACGGATGTGAGTTTTTTATGAATGCTTGAAAGAAGTTCAAGCCACTTTTAAAGGAAAGTGATTTTCTCTGAAAGGACAGCATTTAGAAAGTGAGGCAACACTCCATTCACTTCGCACAGTGAATTGAAGTGTTGGAACAGACTGCTTCTCTTTCAGAGAAACGCATGTGAGTTTCTTCCTAATGCTTGCAAGTAGCTTAAGGCACTTTCAAAGGAAAGTGATTTTCTCTGAAAGGACAGCATTTAGAAAGTGAAGCAACACTCCATTCACTTCGCACAGTGAATTGAAGTGTTGGAACTGACTGCTTCTCTTTCAGAAAAACGCATGTGAGTTTCTGGTGAATGCTTATAAGTAGCTTAAGGCACTTTCAAAGGACAGTGATTTTCTCTGAAAGGACAGCATTTAGAAAGTGAAGCAACACTCCATTCCCTTCGTGCAGTGAATTGAAGTGTTGGAACAGAGTGCTTCTCTTTCATATAAACGCATTAGTGTTTCTTGTGAATGCTTGCAAGTTGCTTAAGGCACTTTCAAAGGAAAGTGATTTTCTCTGAAAGGACATAATTTAGAAAGTGAAGCAACACTCCATTCACTTCGCACAGTGAATTGAAGTGTTGGAACAGACTGCTTCTCTTTCAGAGAAATGCATGTGAGTTTCTGTTGAATGCTTGTAAGTAGCTTAAGGCACTTTCAAAGGAAAGTGATTTTCTCTGAAAGGACAGCATTTAGAAAGTGAAGCAACACTCCATTCACTTCGCACATTGAATTGAAGTGTTGGAACAGACTGCTTCTCTTTCAGAGAAATGCATGTGAGTTTCTGGTGAATGCTTGTAAGTAGCTTAAGGCACTTTCAAAGGAAAGTGATTTTCTCTGAAAGGACAGCATTTAGGAAGTGAGGCAACACTCCATTCACTTCTCACAGTGAATTGAAGTGTTGGAACAGACTGCTTCTCTTTCAGAGAAACGAATGTGAGTTTCTGGTGAATGCTTTAAGTAGCTTAAGGCACTTTCAAAGGAAAGTGATTTTCTCTGAAAGGACAGCATTTAGAAAGTGAAGCAACACTCCATTCACTTCGCACAGTAAATTGAAATGTTGGAACAGACTGCTTCTCTTTCAGAGAAATTCATGAGAGTTTTTTGTGAATGCTTGAAAGTAGTTTAAGGCACTTTCAAAGGAAAGTGATTTTCTCTGAAAGGACAGCTTTTAGAAAGTGAAGCAACACTCCATTCACTTCACACAGTGAATTGAAGTGTTGGAACAGACTGCTTCTCTTTCAGAGAAACGCATGTGAGTTTCTGGTGAATGCTTGTAAGTAGCTTAAGGCACTTTCAAAGGAAAGTGATTTTCTCTGAAAGGACAGCATTTAGAACGTGACGCAACACTCTATTCACTTCACACAGTGAATTGAGTGTTGGAACAGAATGCTTCTCTTTCAGAGAAACGCATGTGAGTTTCTTCCTAATGCTTCCAAGTAGCTTAAGGCACTATCAAAGGAGGGTGATTTTTCTCTGAAAGGACAGCATTTAGAAAGTGAAGCAACACTCCATTCACTTCGCACAGTGAATTGAAGTGTTGGAACAGACTGCTTCTCTTTCAGAGAAACGCATGTGAGTTTTTTATGAATGCTTGAAAGAAGTTTAAGGCACTTTCAAAGGAAAGTGATTTTCTCTGAAAGGACAGCATTTAGAAAGTGAGGCAACACTCCAATCACTTCGCACAGTGAATTGAAGTGTTGGAACAGACTGCTTCTCTTTCAGAGAAACGCATGTGAGTTTCTTCCTAATGCTTGCAAGTAGCTTAAGGCACTTTCAAAGGAAAGTGATTTTCTCTGAAAGAACAGCATTTAGAAAGTGAAGCAACACTCCATTCACTTCGCACAGTGAATTGAAATGTTGGAACTGACTGCTTCTCTTTCAGAGAAACGCATGTGAGTTTCTGGTGAATGTTTATAAGTAGCTTAAGGCACTTTCAAAGGACAGTGATTTTCTCTGAAAGGACAGCATTTAGAAAGTGAAGCAACACTCCATTCCCTTCGTGCAGTGAATTGAAGTGTTGGAACAGAGTGCTTCTCTTTCATATAAACGCATTAGTGTTTCTTGTGAATGCTTGCAAGTTGCTTAAGGCACTTTCAAAGGAAAGTGATTTTCTCTGAAAGGACATAATTTAGAAAGTGAAGCAACACTCCATTCACTTCGCACAGTGAATTGAAGTGTTGGAACAGACTGCTTCTATTTCAGAGAAATGCATGTGAGTTTCTGTTGAATGCTTGTAAGTAGCTTAAGGCACTTTCAAAGGAAAGTGATTTTCTCTGAAAGGACAGCATTTAGAAAGTGAAGCAACACTCCATTCCCTTCGCACACTGAATTGAAGTGTTGGAACAGACTGCTTCTCTTTCAGAGAAACGAATGTGAGTTTCTGGTGAATGCTTGTAAGTAGCTTAAGGCACTTTCAAAGGAAAGTGATTTTCTCTGAACGGACAGCATTTAGAAAGTGAGGCAAGACTCCATTCACTTCACACAGTGAATTGAAGTGTTGGAACAGACTGCTTCTCTTTCAGAGAAACGCATGTGAGTTTCTGGTGAATGCTTTAAGTAGCTTAAGGCACTTTCAAAGGAAATTGATTTTCTCTGAAAGGACAGCATTTAGAAACTGAAGCAACACTCCATTCACTTCGCACAGTGAATTGAAGTGTTGGAACAGACTGCTTCTCTTTCAGAGAAATGCATGAGAGTTTCTTCCTAATGCTTGCAAGTAGCTTAAGGCACTATCAAAGGAAAGTGATTTTCTCTGAAAGGACAGCATTTAGAAAGTGAAGCAACACTCCATTCACTTCGCACAGTGAATTGAAGTGTTGGAACAGACTGCTTCTCTTTCAGAGAAACGCATGTGAGTTTTTTATGAATGCTTGAAAGAAGTTTAAGGCACTTTTAAAGGAAAGTGATTTTCTCTGAAAGGACAGCATTTAGAAAGTGAGGCAACACTCCATTCACTTCGCACAGTGAATTGAAGTGTTGGAACAGACTGCTTCTCTTTCAGAGAAACGCATGTGAGTTTCTTCCTAATGCTTGCAAGTAGCTTAAGGCACTTTCAAAGGAAAGTGATTTTCTCTGAAAGGACAGCATTTAGAAAGTGAAGCAACACTCCATTCACTTCGCACAGTGAATTGAAGTGTTGGAACTGACTGCTTCTCTTTCAGAAAAACGCATTAGTGTTTCTTGTGAATGCTTGCAAGTTGCTTAAGGCACTTTCAAAGGACAGTGATTTTCTCTGAAAGGACAGCATTTAGAAAGTGAAGCAACACTCCATTCCCTTCGTGCAGTGAATTGAAGTGTTGGAACAGAGTGCTTCTCTTTCATATAAACGCATTAGTGTTTCTTGTGAAAGCTTGCAAGTTGCTTAAGGCACTTTCAAAGGAAAGAGATTTTCTCTGAAAGGACATAATTTAGAAAGTGAAGCAACACTCCATTCACTTCGCACAGTGAATTGAAGTGTTGGAACAGACTGCTTCTCTATCAGAGAAATGCATGTGAGTTTCTGTTGAATGCTTGTAAGTAGCTTAAGGCACTTTCAATGGAAAGTGATTTTCTCTGAAAGGACAGCATTTAGAAAGTGAAGCAACACTCCATTCACTTCGCACAGTGAATTGAAGTGTTGGAACAGACTGCTTCTCTTTCATATAAACGCATTAGTGTTTCTTGTGAAGGCTTGCAAGTTGCTTAAGGCACTTTCAAAGGAAAGTGATTTTCTCTGAAAGGACATAATTTAGAAAGTGAAGCAACACTCCATTCACTTCGCACAGTGAATTGAAGTGTTGGAACAGACTGCTTCTCTTTCAGAGAAACGCATGTGAGTTTCTTCCTAATGCTTGTAAGTAGCTTAAGGCACTTTCAAAGGAAAGTGATTTTCTCTGAAAGGACAGCATTTAGAAAGTGAAGCAACACTCCATTCACTTCGCACAGTGAATTGAAGTGTTGGAACAGACTGCTTCTCTTTCAGAGAAATGCATGAGAGTTTTTTGTGAATGCTTGAAAGTAGTTTAAGGCACTTTCAAAGGAAAGTGATTTTCTCTGAAAGGACAGCATTTAGAAACTGAAGCAACACTCCATTCACTTCACACAGTGAATTGAAGTGTTGGAACAGACTGCTTCTCTTTCAGAGAAACGCATGTGAGTTTCTGGTGAATGCTTGTAAGTAGCTTAAGGCACTTTCAAAGGAAAGTGATTTTCTCTGAAAGGACAGCATTTAGAACGTGACGCAACACTCTATTCACTTCACAGAGTGAATTGAAGTGTTGGAACAGACTGCTTCTCTTTCAGAGAAACGCATGTGAGTTTCTTCCTAATGCTTGCAAGTAGCTTAAGGCACTATCAAAGGAGGGTGATTTTTCTCTGAAAGGACAGCATTTAGAAAGTGAAGCAACACTCCATTCACTTCGCACAGTGAATTGAAGTGTTGGAACAGACTGCTTCTCTTTCAGAGAAACGCATGTGAGTTTTTTATGAATGCTTGAAAGAAGTTTAAGGCACTTTCAAAGGAAAGTGATTTTCTCTGAAAGGACAGCATTTAGAAAGTGAGGCAACACTCCATTCACTTCGCACAGTGAATTGAAGTGTTGGAACAGACTGCTTCTCTTTCAGAGAAACACATGTGAGTTTCTTTCTAATGCTTGCAAGTAGCTTTAGGCACTTTCAAAGGAAAGTGATTTTCTCTGAAAGAACAGCATTTAGAAAGTGAAGCAACACTCCATTCACTTCGCACAGTGAATTGAAGTGTTGGAACTGACTGCTTCTCTTTCAGAGAAACGCATGTGAGTTTCTGGTGAATGTTTATAAGTAGCTTAAGGCACTTTCAAAGGACAGTGATTTTCTCTGAAAGGACAGCATTTAGAAAGTGAAGCAACACTCCATTCCCTTCGTGCAGTGAATTGAAGTGTTGGAACAGAGTGCTTCTCTTTCATATAAACGCATTAGTGTTTCTTGTGAATGCTTGCAAGTTGCTTAAGGCACTTTCAAAGGAAAGTGATTTTCTCTGAAAGGACATAATTTAGAGGGTGAAGCAACACTCCATTCACTTCGCACAGTGAATTGAAGTGTTGGAACAGACTGCTTCTATTTCAGAGAAATGCATGTGAGTTTCTGTTGAATGCTTGTAAGTAGCTTAAGGCACTTTCAAAGGAAAGTGATTTTCTCTGAAAGGACAGCATTTAGAAAGTGAAGCAACACTCCATTCACTTCGCACACTGAATTTAAGTGTTGGAACAGACTGCTTCTCTTTCAGAGAAACGCATGTGAGTTTCTGGTGAATGCTTGTAAGTAGCTTAAGGCACTTTCAAAGGAAAGTGATTTTCTCTGAACGGACAGCATTTAGAAAGTGAGGCAACACTCCATTCACTTCACACAGTGAATTGAAGTGTTGGAACAGACTGCTTCTCTTTCAGAGAAACGCATGTGAGTTTCTGGTGAATGCTTTAAGTAGCTTAAGGCACTTTCAAAGGAAATTGATTTTCTCAAAGGACAGCATTTAGAAACTGAAGCAACACTCCATTCACTTCGCACAGGGAATTGAAGTGTTGGAACAGACTGCTTCTCTTTCAGAGAAACGCATGTGATTTTCTGGTGAATGCTTGTAAGTAGCTTAAGGCACTTTCAAAGGAAAGTGATTTTCTCTGAAAGGACAGCATTTAGAAAGTGAAGCAACACTCCATTCACTTCGCACAGGGAATTGATGTGTTGGAACAGACTGCTTCTCTTTCAGAGAAATGCATGTGAGTTTCTTCCTAATGCTTGCAAGTAGCTTAAGGCACTATCAAAGGAAAGTGATTTTCTCTGAAAGGACAGCATTTAGAAAGTGAAGCAACACTCCATTCACTTCGCACAGTGAATTGAAGTGTTGGAACAGACTGCTTCTCTTTCAGAGAAATGCATGTGAGTTTAAGTTGAATGCTTGTAAGTAGCTTAAGGCACTTTCAAAGGAAAGTGATTTTCTCTGAAAGGACAGCCTTTAGAAAGTGAAGCAACACTCCATTCAATTCGCAGAGTGAATTGAATTATTGGAACAGACTGCTTCTCTTTCAGAGAAACGCATGTGAGTTTCTGGTGAATGCTTGTAAGTAGCTTAAGGCACTTTCAAAGGAAAGTGATTTTCTCTGAAAGGACAGCATTTAGAAAGTGAAGCAACACTCCATTAACTTCACACAGTGAACTGAAGTGTTGGAACAGACTGCTTCTCTTTCAGAGAAACGCATGTAAGTTTCTTCCTAATGCTTGCAAGTAGCTTAAGGCACTATCAAAGGAAAGTGATTTTCTCTGAAAGGACAGCATTTAGAAAGTGAAGCAACACTCCATTCACTTCGCACAGTGAATTGAAGTGTTGGAACAGACTGCTTCTCTTTCAGAGAAACGCATGTGAGTTTTTTATGAATGCTTGAAAGAAGTTTAAGGCACTTTCAAAGGAAAGTGATTTTCTCTGAAAGGACAGCATTTAGAAAGTGAGGCAACACTCCATTCACTTCGCACAGTGAATTGAAGTGTTGGAACAGACTGCTTCTCTTTCAGAGAAACGCATGTGAGTTTCTTCCTAATGCTTGCAAGTAGCTTAAGGCACTTTCAAAGGAAAGTGATTTTCTCTGAAAGGACAGCATTTAGAAAGTGAAGCAACACTCCATTCACTTCGCACAGTGAATTGAAGTGTTGGAACAGACTGCTTCTCTTTCAGAGAAACGCATGTGAGTTTCTGGTGAATGCTTATAAGTAGCTTAAGGCACTTTCAAAGGACAGTGATTTTCTCTGAAAGGACAGCATTTAGAAAGTGAAGCAACACTCCATTCCCTTCGTGCAGTGAATTGAAGTGTTGGAACAGAGTGCTTCTCTTTCATATAAACGCATTAGTGTTTCTTGTGAATGCTTGCAAGTTGCTTAAGGCACTTTCAAAGGAAAGTGATTTTCTCTGAAAGGACATAATTTAGAGAGTGAAGCAACACTCCATTCACTTCGCACAGTGAATTGAAGTGTTGGAACAGACTGCTTCTCTTTCAGAGAAATGCATGTGAGTTTCTTGTGAATGCTTGTAAGTAGCTTAAGGCACTTTCAAAGGAAAGTGATTTTCTCTGAAAGGACAGCATTTAGAAAGTGAAGCAACACTCCATTCACTTCGCACAGTGAATTGAAGTGTTGGAACAGACTGCTTCTCTTTCAGAGAAACGCATGTGAGTTTCTGGTGAATGCTTGTAAGTAGCTTAAGGCACTTTCAAAAGAAAGTGATTTTCTCTGAAAGGACAGCATTGAGAAAGTGAGGCAACACTCCATTCACTTCACACAGTGAATTGAAGTGTTGGAACAGACTGCTTCTCTTTCAGAGAAACGCATGTGAGTTTCTGGTGAATGCTTTAAGTAGCTTAAGGCACTTTCAAAGGAAAGTGATTTTCTCTGAAAGGACAGCATTTAGAAAGTGAAGCAACACTCCATTCACTTCGCACAGTGAATTGAAGTGTTGGAACAGACTGCTTCTCTTTCAGAGAAACGCATGTGAGTTTCTGGTGAATGCTTGTAAGTAGCTTAAGGCACTTTCAAAGGAAAGTGATTTTCTCTGAAAGGACAGCATATAGAAAGTGAAGCAACACTCCATTCACTTCGCACAGTGAATTGAAGTGTTGGAACAGACTGCTTCTCTTTCAGAGAAACGCATGTGAGTTTCTGGTGTATGCTTGTAAGTAGCTTAAGGCACTTTCAAAGGAAAGTGATTTTCTCTGAAAGGACAGCATTTAGAACGTGAGGCAACACTCTATTCACTTCACACAGTGAATTGAAGTGTTGGAACAGACTGCTTCTCTTTCAGAGAAATGCATGTGAGTTTCTTCCTAATGCTTGCAAGTAGCTTAAGGCACTATCAAAGGAAAGTGATTTTCTCTGAAAGGACAGCATTTAGAAAGTGAAGCAACACTCCATTCACTTCGCACAGTGAATTGAAGTGTTGGAACAGACTGCTTCTCTTTCAGAGAAATGCATGTGAGTTTAAGTTGAATGCTTGTAAGTAGCTTAAGGCACTTTCAAAAGAAAGTGATTTTCTCTGAAAGGACAGCATTTAGAAAGTGAAGCAACACTCCATTCACTTCGCAGAGTGAATTGAAGTATTGGAACAGACTGCTTCTCTTTCAGAGAAACGCATGTGAGTTTCTGGTGAATGCTTGTAAGTAGCTTAAGGCACTTTCAAAGGAAAGTGATTTTCTCTGAAAGGACAGCATTTAGAATGTGAAGCAACACTCCATTAACTTCACACAGTGAATTGAAGTGTTGGAACAGACTGCTTCTCTTTCAGTGAAACGCATGTAAGTTTCTTCCTAATGCTTGCAAGTAGCTTAAGGCACTATCAAAGGAAAGTGATTTTCTCTGAAAGGACAGCATTTAGAAACTGAAGCAACACTCCATTCACTTCGCACAGTGAATTGAAGTGTTGGAACAGACTGCTTCTCTTTCAGAGAAACGCATGTGAGTTTTTTATGAATGCTTGAAAGAAGTTTAAGGCACTTTCAAAGGAAAGTGATTTTCTCTGAAAGGACAGCATTTAGAAAGTGAGGCAACACTACATTCACTTCGCACAGTGAATTGAAGTGTTGGAACACACTGCTTCTCTTTCAGAGAAACGCATGTGAGTTTCTTCCTAATGCTTGCAAGTAGCTTAAGGCACTTTCAAAGGAAAGTGATTTTCTCTGAAAGGACAGCATTTAGAAAGTGAAGCAACACTCCATTCACTTCGCACAGTGAATTGAAGTGTTGGAACTGACTGCTTCTCTTTCAGAAAAACGCATGTGAGTTTCTGGTGAATGCTTATAAGTAGCTTAAGGCACTTTCAAAGGACAGTGATTTTCTCTGAAAGGACAGCATTTAGAAAGTGAAGCAACACTCCATTCCCTACGTGCAGTGAATTGAAGTGTTGGAACAGAGAGCTTCTCTTTCATATAAACGCATTAGTGTTTCTTGTGAAAGCTTGCAAGTTGCTTAAGGCACTTTCAAAGGAAAGAGATTTTCTCTGAAAGGACATAATTTAGAAAGTGAAGCAACACTCCATTCACTTCGCACAGTGAATTGAAGTGTTGGAACAGACTGCTTCTCTTTCAGAGAAATGCATGTGAGTTTCTGTTGAATGCTTGTAAGTAGCTTAAGGCATTTTCAAAGGAAAGTGATTTTCTCTGAAAGGACAGCATTTAGAAAGTGAAGCAACACTCCATTCACTTCGCACAGTGAATTGAAGTGTTGGAACAGACTGCTTCTCTTTCAGAGAAACGCATGTGAGTTTCTGGTGAATGCTTGCAAGTAGCTTAAGGCACTTTCAAAGGAAAGTGATTTTCTCTGAAAGGACAGCATATAGAAAGTGAAGCAACACTCCATTCACTTCGCACAGTGAATTGAAGTGTTGGAACAGACTGCTTCTCTTTCAGAGAAACGCATGTGAGTTTCTTGTGAATGCTTGCAAGTTGCTTAAGGCACTTTCAAAGGAAATTGATTTTCTCTGAAAGGACAGCATTTAGAAACTGAAGCAACACTCCATTCACTTCACACAGTGAATTGAAGTGTTGGAACACACTGCTTCTCTTTAAGAGAAACGCATGTGAGTTTTTTGTGAATGCTTGAAAGTAGTTTAAGGCACTTTCAAAGGAAAGTGATTTTCTCTGAAAGGACAGCATTTAGAAAGTGAAGCAACACTCCATTCACTTCGCACAGTGAATTGAAGTGTTGGAACAGACTGCTTCTCTTTCAGAGAAACGCATGTGAGTTTCTGGTGAATGCTTGTAAGTAGCTTAAGGCACTTTCAAAGGAAAGTGATTTTCTCTGAAAGGACAGCATTTAGAAAGTGAGGCAACACTCCATTCACTTCGCACAGTGAATTGAAGTGTTGGAACACACTGCTTCTCTTTAAGAGAAACGCATGTGAGTTTCTGGTGAATGCTTGCAAGTTGCTTAAGGCACTTTCAAAGGAAAGTGATTTTCTCTGAAAGGACAGCATTTAGAAACTGAAGCAACACTCCATTCACTTTGCACTGTGAATTGAAGTGTTGGAACACACTGCTTCTCTTTCAGAGAAACGCATGTGAGTTTCTGGTGAATGCTTGTAAGTAGCTTAAGGCACATTCAAAGGAAAGTGATTTTCTCTGAAAGGACAGCATTTAGAAAGTGAAGCAACACTCCATTCACTTCGCAGAGTGAATTGAAGTATTGGAACAGACTGCTTCTCTTTCTGAGAAACGCATGTGAGTTTCTGGTGAATGCTTGTAAGTAGCTTAAGGCACTTTCAAAGGAAAGTGATTTTCTCTGAAAGGACAGCATTTAGAAAGTAAAGCAACACTCCATTCACTTCGCACAGTGAATTGAAGTGTTGGAACACACTGCTTCTCTTTAAGAGAAACACATGTGAGTTTCTGGTGAATGCTTGCAAGTTGCTTAAGGCACTTTCAAAGGAAAGTGATTTTCTCTGAAAGGACAGCATTTAGAAACTGAAGCAACACTCCATTCACTTCGCACCGTGAATTGAAGTGTTGGAACACACTGCTTCTCTTTAAGAGAACCGCATGTGAGTTTTTTGTGAATGCTTGAAAGTAGTTTAAGGCACTTTCAAAGGAAAGTGATTTTCTCTGAAAGGACAGCATTTAGAAAGTGAAGCAACACTCCATTCACTTCGCACAGTGAATTGAAGTGTTGGAACAGACTGCTTCTCTTTCAGAGAAACGCATGTGAGTTTCTTCCTAATGCTTGCAAGTAGCTTAAGGCACTTTCAAAGGAAAGTGATTTTCTCTGAAAGGACAGCATTTAGAAAGTGAAGCAACACTCCATTCACTTCGCACAGTGAATTGAAGTGTTGGAACAGACTGCTTCTCTTTCAGAGAAACGCATGTGAGTTTCTGGTGAATGCTTGTAAGTAGCTTAGGGCACTTTCAAAGGACAGTGATTTTCTCTGAAAGGACAGCATTTAGAAAGTGAAGCAACACTCCATTCCCTTCGTGCAGTGAATTGAAGTGTTGGAACAGAGTGCTTCTCTTTCATATAAACGCATTAGTGTTTCTTGTGAATGCTTGCAAGTTGCTTAAGGCACTTTCAAAGGAATGTGATTTTCTCTGAAAGGACATAATTTAGAAAGTGAAGCAACACTCCATTCACTTCGCACAGTGAATTGAAGTGTTGGAACAGACTGCTTCTCTTTCAGAGAAATGCATGTGAGTTTCTGTTGAATGCTTGTAAGTAGCTTAAGGCACTTTCAAAGGAAAGTGATTTTCTCTGAAAGGACAGCATTTAGAAAGTGAAGCAACACTCCATTCACTTCGTGCAGTGAATTGAAGTGTTGGAACAGTCTACTTCTCTTTCAGAGAAACGCATGTGAGTTACTTCCTAATGCTTGAAAGTAGCTTAAGGCACTTTCAAAGGAAAGTGATTTTCTCTGAAAGGACAGCATTTAGAAAGTGAAACAACACTCCATTCACTTCGCACAGTGAATTGAAGTGTTGGAACAGACTGCTTCTCTTTCAGAGAAACGCATGTGAGTTTCTGGTGAATGCTTGTAAGTAGCTTAAGGCACTTTCAAAGGAAAGTGATTTTCTCTGAAAGGACAGCATTTAGAAAGTGAAGCAACACTCCATTCACTTCGCACAGTGAATTGAAGTGTTGGAACACACTGCTTCTCTTTCAGAGAAACGCATGTTAGTTTCTGGTGAATGCTTGTAAGTAGCTTAAGGCACTTTCAAAGGAAAGTGATTTTCTCTGAAAGGACAGCATTTAGAAACTGAAGCAACACTCCATTCACTTCGCACAGTGAATTGAAGTGTTGGAACAGAGTGCTTCTCTTTCAGAGAAACGCATGTGAGTTTCTTCTGAATTATTGCAAGTCGCTTAAGGCACTTTCAAAGGAAAGTGATTTTCTCTGAAAGGACAGCATTTAGAAAGTGAAGCAACACTCCATTCACTTCGCACAGTGAATTGAAGTGTTGGAACACACTGCTTCTCTTTAAGAGAAACGCATGTGAGTTTTTTGTGAATGCTTGAAAGTAGTTTAAGGCACTTTCAAAGGAAAGTGATTTTCTCTGAATGGACAGAATTTAGAAAGTGAAGCAACACTCAATTCCCTTCGTGCAGTGAATTGAAGTGTTGGAACAGAGTGCTTCTCTTTCAGAGAAACGCATGTGAGTTTCTGGTGAATGCTTGCAAGTTGCTTAAGGCACTTTCAAAGGAAAGTGATTTTCTCTGAAAGGACAGCATTTAGAAAGTGAAGCAACACTCCATTCACTTCGCACAGTGAATTGAAGTGTTGGAACACACTGCTTCTCTTTAAGAGAAACGCATGTGAGTTTTTTGTGAATGCTTGAAAGTAGTTTAAGGCCCTTTCAAAGGAAAGTGATTTTCTCTGAAAGGACAGCATTTAGAAAGTGAAGCAACACTCCATTCACTTCGCACAGTGAATTGAAGTGTTGGAACAGACTGCTTCTCTTTCAGAGAAACGCATGTGAGTTTCTGGTGAATGCTTGTAAGTAGCTTAAGGCACTTTCAAAGGAAAGTGATTTTCTCTGAAAGGACAGCATTTAGAACGTGAGGCAACACTCTATTCACTTCACACAGTGAATTGAAGTGTTGGAACAGACTGCTTCTCTTTCAGAGAAACGCATGTGAGTTTCTTCCTAATGCTTGCAAGTAGCTTAAGGCACTATCAAAGGAAAGTGATTTTCTCTGAAAGGACAGCATTTAGAAAGTGAAGCAACACTCCATTCACTTCGCAGAGTGAATTGAAGTGTTGGAACAGACTGCTTCTCTTTCAGAGAAACGGATATGAGTTTCTGGTGAATGCTTGTAAGTAGCTTAAGGCACTTTCAAAGGACAGTGATTTTCTCTGAAAGGACAGCATTTAGAAAGTGAAGCAACACTCCATTCCCTTCGTGCAGTGATTTGAAGTGTTGGAACAGAGTGCTTCTCTTTCATATAAACGCATTAGTGTTTCTTGTGAATGCTTGCAAGTTGCTTAAGGCACTTTCAAAGGAAAGTGATTTTCTCTGAAAGGACATAATTTAGAAAGTGAAGCAACACTCCATTCACTTCGCACAGTGAATTGAAGTGTTGGAACAGACTGCTTCTATTTCAGAGAAATGCATGTGAGTTTCTGTTGAATGCTTGTAAGTAGCTTAAGGCACTTTCAAAGGAAAGTGATTTTCTCTGAAAGGACAGCATTTAGAAAGTGAAGCAACACTCCATTCACTTCGCACAGTGAATTGAAGTGTTGGAACAGACTGCTTCTCTTTCAGAGAAACGCATGTGAGTTTCTGGTGAATGCTTGTAAGTAGCTTAAGGCACTTTCAAAGGAAAGTGATTTTCTCTGAAAGGACAGCATTTAGAAAGTGAGGCAACACTCCATTCACTTCACACAGTGAATTGAAGTGTTGGAACAGACTGCTTCTCTTTCAGAGAAACGCATGTGAGTTTCTTCCTAATGCTTGCAAGTAGCTTAAGGCACTTTCAAAGGAAAGTGATTTTCTCTGAAAGGAGAGCATTTAGAAAGTGAAGCAACACTCCATTCACTTCGCACAGTGAATTGAAGTGTTGGAACAGCCTGCTTCTCTTTCAGAGAAACGCATGTGAGTTTCTTCCTAATGCTTGCAAGTAGCTTAAGGCACTTTCAAAGGAAAGTGATTTTCTCTGAAAGGACAGCATTTAGAAAGTGAAGCAACACTCCATTCACTTCGCACAGTGAATTGATGTGTTGGAACAGACTGCTTCTCTTTCAGAGAAACGGATGTGAGTTTCTGGTGAATGCTTGTAAGTA
Source organism: Myodes glareolus (assembly GCF_982192425.1). Taxonomy (NCBI): domain Eukaryota; kingdom Metazoa; phylum Chordata; class Mammalia; order Rodentia; family Cricetidae; genus Myodes; species Myodes glareolus. Next base: position 840,938 of record NC_142046.1, read on the forward strand.
GCTTAAGGCACTTTCAAAGGAAAGTGATTTTCTCTGAAAGGACAGCATTTAGAAAGTGAAGCAACACTCCATTCACTTCGCACAGTGAATTGAAGTGTTGGAACAGACTGCTTCTCTTTCAGAGAAACGCATGTGAGTTTCTGGTGAATGCTTGCAAGTAGCTTAAGGCACTTTCAAAGGAAAGTGATTTTCTCTGAAAGGACAGCATATAGAAAGTGAAGCAACACTCCATTCACTTCGCACAGTGAATTGAAGTGTTGGAACAGACTGCTTCTCTTTCAGAGAAACGCATGTGAGTTTCTTGTGAATGCTTGCAAGTTGCTTAAGGCACTTTCAAAGGAAATTGATTTTCTCTGAAAGGACAGCATTTAGAAACTGAAGCAACACTCCATTCACTTCACACAGTGAATTGAAGTGTTGGAACACACTGCTTCTCTTTAAGAGAAACGCATGTGAGTTTTTTGTGAATGCTTGAAAGTAGTTTAAGGCACTTTCAAAGGAAAGTGATTTTCTCTGAAAGGACAGCATTTAGAAAGTGAAGCAACACTCCATTCACTTCGCACAGTGAATTGAAGTGTTGGAACAGACTGCTTCTCTTTCAGAGAAACGCATGTGAGTTTCTGGTGAATGCTTGTAAGTAGCTTAAGGCACTTTCAAAGGAAAGTGATTTTCTCTGAAAGGACAGCATTTAGAAAGTGAGGCAACACTCCATTCACTTCGCACAGTGAATTGAAGTGTTGGAACACACTGCTTCTCTTTAAGAGAAACGCATGTGAGTTTCTGGTGAATGCTTGCAAGTTGCTTAAGGCACTTTCAAAGGAAAGTGATTTTCTCTGAAAGGACAGCATTTAGAAAGTGAAGCAACACTCCATTCACTTTGCACTGTGAATTGAAGTGTTGGAACACACTGGTTCTCTTTCAGAGAAACGCATGTGAGTTTCTGGTGAATGCTTGTAAGTAGCTTAAGGCACATTCAAAGGAAAGTGATTTTCTCTGAAAGGACAGCATTTAGAAAGTGAAGCAACACTCCATTCACTTCGCAGAGTGAATTGAAGTATTGAAACAGACTTCTTCTCTTTCTGAGAAACGCATGTGAGTTTCTGGTGAATGCTTGTAAGTAGCTTAAGGCACTTTCAAAGGAAAGTGATTTTCTCTGAAAGGACAGCATTTAGAAAGTAAAGCAACACTCCATTCACTTCGCACAGTGAATTGAAGTGTTGGAACACACTGCTTCTCTTTAAGAGAAACACATGTGAGTTTCTGGTGAATGCTTGCAAGTTGCTTAAGGCACTTTCAAAGGAAAGTGATTTTCTCTGAAAGGACAGCATTTAGAAACTGAAGCAACACTCCATTCACTTCGCACAGTGAATTGAAGTGTTGGAACACACTGCTTCTCTTTAAGAGAACCGCATGTGAGTTTTTTGTGAATGCTTGAAAGTAGTTTAAGGCACTTTCAAAGGAAAGTGATTTTCTCTGAAAGGACAGCATTTAGAAAGTGAAGCAACACTCCATTCACTTCGCACAGTGAATTGAAGTGTTGGAACAGACTGCTTCTCTTTCAGAGAAACGCATGTGAGTTTCTTCCTAATGCTTGCAAGTAGCTTAAGGCACTTTCAAAGGAAAGTGATTTTCTCTGAAAGGACAGCATTTAGAAAGTGAAGCAACACTCCATTCACTTCGCACAGTGAATTGAAGTGTTGGAACAGACTGCTTCTCTTTCAGAGAAACGCATGTGAGTTTCTGGTGAATGCTTGTAAGTAGCTTAAGGCACTTTCAAAGGACAGTGATTTTCTCTGAAAGGACAGCATTTAGAAAGTGAAGCAACACTCCATTCCCTTCGTGCAGTGAATTGAAGTGTTGGAACAGAGTGCTTCTCTTTCATATAAACGCATTAGTGTTTCTTGTGAATGCTTGCAAGTTGCTTAAGGCACTTTCAAAGGAATGTGATTTTCTCTGAAAGGACATAATTTAGAAAGTGAAGCAACACTCCATTCACTTCGCACAGTGAATTGAAGTGTTGGAACAGACTGCTTCTCTTTCAGAGAAATGCATGTGAGTTTCTGTTGAATGCTTGTAAGTAGCTTAAGGCACTTTCAAAGGAAAGTGATTTTCTCTGAAAGGACAGCATTTAGAAAGTGAAGCAACACTCCATTCACTTCGCACAGTGAATTGAAGTGTTGGAACAGTCTACTTCTCTTTCAGAGAAACGCATGTGAGTTACTTCCTAATGCTTGAAAGTAGCTTAAGGCACTTTCAAAGGAAAGTGATTTTCTCTGAAAGGACAGCATTTAGAAAGTGAAACAACACTCCATTCACTTCGCACAGTGAATTGAAGTGTTGGAACAGACTGCTTCTCTTTCAGAGAAACGCATGTGAGTTTCTGGTGAATGCTTGTAAGTAGCTTAAGGCACTTTCAAAGGAAAGTGATTTTCTCTGAAAGGACAGCATTTAGAAAGTGAAGCAACACTCCATTCACTTCGCACAGTGAATTGAAGTGTTGGAACACACTGCTTCTCTTTCAGAGAAACGCATGTTAGTTTCTGGTGAATGCTTGTAAGTAGCTTAAGGCACTTTCAAAGGAAAGTGATTTTCTCTGAAAGGACAGCATTTAGAAACTGAAGCAACACTCCATTCACTTCGCACAGTGAATTGAAGTGTTGGAACAGAGTGCTTCTCTTTCAGAGAAACGCATGTGAGTTTCTTCTGAATTATTGCAAGTCGCTTAAGGCACTTTCAAAGGAAAGTGATTTTCTCTGAAAGGACAGCATTTAGAAAGTGAAGCAACACTCCATTCACTTCGCACAGTGAATTGAAGTGTTGGAACACACTGCTTCTCTTTAAGAGAAACGCATGTGAGTTTTTTGTGAATGCTTGAAAGTAGTTTAAGGCACTTTCAAAGGAAAGTGATTTTCTCTGAAAGGACAGAATTTAGAAAGTGAAGCAACACTCAATTCCCTTCGTGCAGTGAATTGAAGTGTTGGAACAGAGTGCTTCTCTTTCAGAGAAACGCATGTGAGTTTCTGGTGAATGCTTGCAAGTTGCTTAAGGCACTTTCAAAGGAAAGTGATTTTCTCTGAAATGACAGCATTTAGAAAGTGAAGCAACACTCCATTCACTTCGCACAGTGAATTGAAGTGTTGGAACACACTGCTTCTCTTTAAGAGAAACGCATGTGAGTTTTTTGTGAATGCTTGAAAGTAGTTTAAGGCCCTTTCAAAGGAAAGTGATTTTCTCTGAAAGGACAGCATTTAGAAAGTGAAGCAACACTCCATTCACTTCGCACAGTGAATTGAAGTGTTGGAACAGACTGCTTCTCTTTCAGAGAAACGCATGTGAGTTTCTGGTGAATGCTTGTAAGTAGCTTAAGGCACTTTCAAAGGAAAGTGATTTTCTCTGAAAGGACAGCATTTAGAACGTGAGGCAACACTCTATTCACTTCACACAGTGAATTGAAGTGTTGGAACAGACTGCTTCTCTTTCAGAGAAACGCATGTGAGTTTCTTCCTAATGCTTGCAAGTAGCTTAAGGCACTATCAAAGGAAAGTGATTTTCTCTGAAAGGACAGCATTTAGAAAGTGAAGCAAAACTCCATTCACTTCGCAGAGTGAATTGAAGTATTGGAACAGACTGCTTCTCTTTCTGAGAAACGCATGTGAGTTTCTGGTGAATGCTTGTAAGTAGCTTAAGGCACTTTCAAAGGAAAGTGATTTTCTCTGAAAGGACAGCATTTAGAAAGTAAAGCAACACTCCATTCACTTCGCACAGTGAATTGAAGTGTTGGAACACACTGCTTCTCTTTAAGAGAAACACATGTGAGTTTCTGGTGAATGCTTGCAAGTTGCTTAAGGCACTTTCAAAGGAAAGTGATTTTCTCTGAAAGGACAGCATTTAGAAACTGAAGCAACACTCCATTCACTTCGCACAGTGAATTGAAGTGTTGGAACACACTGCTTCTCTTTAAGAGAACCGCATGTGAGTTTTTTGTGAATGCTTGAAAGTAGTTTAAGGCACTTTCAAAGGAAAGTGATTTTCTCTGAAAGGACAGCATTTAGAAAGTGAAGCAACACTCCATTCACTTCGCACAGTGAATTGAAATGTTGGAACAGACTGCTTCTCTTTCAGAGAAACGCATGTGAGTTTCTTCCTAATGCTTGCAAGTAGCTTAAGGCACTTTCAAAGGAAAGTGATTTTCTCTGAAAGGACAGCATTTAGAAAGTGAAGCAACACTCCATTCACTTCGCACAGTGAATTGAAGTGTTGGAACAGACTGCTTCTCTTTCAGAGAAACGCATGTGAGTTTCTGGTGAATGCTTGTAAGTAGCTTAAGGCACTTTCAAAGGACAGTGATTTTCTCTGAAAGGACAGCATTTAGAAAGTGAAGCAACACTCCATTCCCTTCGTGCAGTGAATTGAAGTGTTGGAACAGAGTGCTTCTCTTTCATATAAACGCATTAGTGTTTCTTGTGAATGCTTGCAAGTTGCTTAAGGCACTTTCAAAGGAATGTGATTTTCTCTGAAAGGACATAATTTAGAAAGTGAAGCAACACTCCATTCACTTCGCACAGTGAATTGAAGTGTTGGAACAGACTGCTTCTCTTTCAGAGAAATGCATGTGAGTTTCTGTTGAATGCTTGTAAGTAGCTTAAGGCCCTTTCAAAGGAAAGTGATTTTCTCTGAAAGGACAGCATTTAGAAAGTGAAGCAACACTCCATTCACTTCGTGCAGTGAATTGAAGTGTTGGAACAGTCTACTTCTCTTTCAGAGAAACGCATGTGAGTTACTTCCTAATGCTTGAAAGTAGCTTAAGGCACTTTCAAAGGAAAGTGATTTTCTCTGAAAGGACAGCATTTAGAAAGTGAAACAACACTCCATTCACTTCGCACAGTGAATTGAAGTGTTGGAACAGACTGCTTCTCTTTCAGAGAAACGCATGTGAGTTTCTGGTGAATGCTTGTAAGTAGCTTAAGGCACTTTCAAAGGAAAGTGATTTTCTCTGAAAGGACAGCATTTAGAAAGTGAAGCAACACTCCATTCACTTCGCACAGTGAATTGAAGTGTTGGAACACACTGCTTCTCTTTCAGAGAAACGCATGTTAGTTTCTGGTGAATGCTTGTAAGTAGCTTAAGGCACTTTCAAAGGAAAGTGATTTTCTCTGAAAGGACAGCATTTAGAAACTGAAGCAACACTCCATTCACTTCGCACAGTGAATTGAAGTGTTGGAACAGAGTGCTTCTCTTTCAGAGAAACGCATGTGAGTTTCTTCTGAATTATTGCAAGTCGCTTAAGGCACTTTCAAAGGAAAGTGATTTTCTCTGAAAGGACAGCATTTAGAAAGTGAAGCAACACTCCATTCACTTCGCACAGTGAATTGAAGTGTTGGAACACACTGCTTCTCTTTAAGAGAAACGCATGTGAGTTTTTTGTGAATGCTTGAAAGTAGTTTAAGGCACTTTCAAAGGAAAGTGATTTTCTCTGAAAGGACAGAATTTAGAAAGTGAAGCAACACTCAATTCCCTTCGTGCAGTGAATTGAAGTGTTGGAACAGAGTGCTTCTCTTTCAGAGAAACGCATGTGAGTTTCTGGTGAATGCTTGCAAGTTGCTTAAGGCACTTTCAAAGGAAAGTGATTTTCTCTGAAAGGACAGCATTTAGAAAGTGAAGCAACACTCCATTCACTTCGCACAGTGAATTGAAGTGTTGGAACACACTGCTTCTCTTTAAGAGAAACGCATGTGAGTTTTTTGTGAATGCTTGAAAGTAGTTTAAGGCCCTTTCAAAGGAAAGTGATTTTCTCTGAAAGGACAGCATCTAGAAAGTGAAGCAACCCTCCATTCACTTCGCACAGTGAATTGAAGTGTTGGAACAGAATGCTTCTCTTTCAGAGAAACGCATGTGAGTTTCTGTTGAATGCTTGTAAGTAGCTTAAGGCACTTTCAAAGGAAAGTGATTTTCTCTGAAAGGACAGCATTTAGAAAGTGAAGCAACACTCCATTCACTTCGCACAGTGAATTGAAGTGTTGGAACAGACTGCTTCTCTTTCAGAGAAACGCATGTGAGTTTCTGGTGAATGCTTGTAAGTAGCTTAAGGCACTTTCAAAGGAAAGTGATTTTCTCTGAAAGGACAGCATTTAGAAAGTGAGGCAACACTCCATTCACTTCACACAGTGAATTGAAGTGTTGGAACAGACTGCTTCTCTTTCAGAGAAACGCATGTGAGTTTCTTCCTAATGCTTGCAAGTAGCTTAAGGCACTTTCAAAGGAAAGTGATTTTCTCTGAAAGGACAGCATTTAGAAAGTGAAGCAACACTCCATTCACTTCGCACAGTGAATTGAAGTGTTGGAACAGACTGCTTCTCTTTCAGAGAAACGCATGTGAGTTTCTTCCTAATGCTTGCAAGTAGCTTAAGGCACTTTCAAAGGAAAGTGATTTTCTCTGAAAGGACAGCATTTAGAAAGTGAAGCAACACTCCATTCACTTCGCACAGTGAATTGAAGTGTTGGAACACACTGCTTCTCTTTAAGAGAAACGCATGTGAGTTTCTGGTGAATGCTTGCAAGTTGCTTAAGGCACTTTCAAAGGAAAGTGATTTTCTCTGAAAGGACAGCATTTAGAAACTGAAGCAACACTCCATTCATTCGCACAGTGAATTGAAGTGTTGGAACACACTGCTTCTCTTTAAGAGAAACGCATGTGAGTTTTTTGTGAATGCTTGAAAGTAGTTTAAGGCACTTTCAAAGGAAAGTGATTTTCTCTGAAAGGACAGCATTTAGAAACTGAAGCAACACTCCATTCACTTCGCACAGTGAATTGAAGTGTTGGAACAGACTGCTTCTCTTTCAGAGAAACGCATGTGAGTTTCTTCCTAATGCTTGCAAGTAGCTTAAGGCACTTTCAAAGGAAAGTGATTTTCTCTGAAAGGACAGCATTTAGAAAGTGAAGCAACACTCCATTCACTTCGCACAGTGAATTGAAGTGTTGGAACAGACTGCTTCTCTTTCAGAGAAACGCATGTGAGTTTCTTCCTAATGCTTGCAAGTAGCTTAAGGCACTATCAAAGGAAAGTGATTTTCTCTGAAAGGACAGCATTTAGAAAGTGAAGCAACACTCCATTCACTTCGCACAGTGAATTGAAGTGTTGGAACAGAGTGCTTCTCTTTCAGAGAAACGCATGTGAGTTTCTTCTGAATTATTGCAAGTCGCTTAAGGCACTTTCAAAGGAAAGTGATTTTCTCTGAAAGGACAGCATTTAGAAAGTGAAACAACACTCCATTCACTTCGCACAGTGAATTGAAGTGTTGGAACACACTGCTTCTCTTTAAGAGAAACGCATGTGAGTTTTTTGTGAATGCTTGAAAGTAGTTTAAGGCACTTTCAAAGGAAAGTGATTTTCTCTGAAAGGACAGAATTTAGAAAGTGAAGCAACACTCAATTCCCTTCGTGCAGTGAATTGAAGTGTTGGAACAGAGTGCTTCTCTTTCAGAGAAACGCATTAGTGTTTCTTGTGAATGCTTGTAAGTAGCTTAAGGCACTTTCAAAGGAAAGTGATTTTCTCTGAAAGGACAGCATTTAGAAAGTGAAGCAACACTCCATTCACTTCGCACAGTGAATTGAAGTGTTGGAACAGACTGCTTCTATTTCAGAGAAATGCATGTGAGTTTCTGTTGAATGCTTGTAAGTAGCTTAAGGCACTTTCAAAGGAAAGTGATTTTCTCTGAAAGGACAGCATTTAGAAAGTGAAGCAACACTCCATTCACTTCGCACAGTGAATTGAAGTGTTGGAACAGACTGCTTCTCTTTCAGAGAAACGCATGTGAGTTTCTGGTGAATGCTTGTAAGTAGCTTAAGGCACTTTCAAAGGAAAGTGATTTTCTCTGAAAGGACAGCATTTAGAAAGTGAGGCAACACTCCATTCACTTCACACAGTGAATTGAAGTGTTGGAACAGACTGCTTCTCTTTCAGAGAAACGCATGTGAGTTTCTGGTGAATGCTTTAAGTAGCTTAAGGCACTTTCAAAGGAAAGTGATTTTCTCTGAAAGGACAGCATTTAGAAAGTGAAGCAACACTCCATTCACTTCGCACAGTGAATTGAAGTGTTGGAACAGACTGCTTCTCTTTCAGAGAAACGCATGTGAGTTTCTGGTGAATGCTTGTAAGTAGCTTAAGGCACTTTCAAAGGAAAGTGATTTTCTCTGAAAGGACAGCATATAGAAAGTGAAGCAACACTCCATTCACTTCGCACAGTGAATTGAAGTGTTGGAACAGACTGCTTCACTTTCAGAGAAACGCATGTGAGTTTCTTGTGAATGCTTGCAAGTTGCTTAAGGCACTTTCAAAGGAAATTGATTTTCTCTGAAAGGACAGCATTTAGAAACTGAAGCAACACTCCATTCACTTCGCACAGTGAATTGAAGTGTTGGAACACACTGCTTCTCTTTAAGAGAAACGCATGTGAGTTTTTTGTGAATGCTTGAAAGTAGTTTAAGGCACTTTCAAAGGAAAGTGATTTTCTCTGAAAGGACAGCATTTAGAAAGTGAAGCAACACTCCATTCACTTCGCACAGTGAATTGAAGTGTTGGAACAGACTGCTTCTCTTTCAGAGAAACGCATGTGAGTTTCTGGTGAATGCTTGTAAGTAGCTTAAGGCACTTTCAAAGGAAAGTGATTTTCTCTGAAAGGACAGCATTTAGAAAGTGAGGCAACACTCCATTCACTTCGCACAGTGAATTGAAGTGTTGGAACACACTGCTTCTCTTTAAGAGAAACGCATGTGAGTTTCTGGTAAATGCTTGCAATTTGCTTAAGGCACTTTCAAAGGAAAGTGATTTTCTCTGAAAGGACAGCATTTAGAAACTGAAGCAACACTCCATTCACTTCGCACAGTGAATTGAAGTGTTGGAACACACTGCTTCTCTTTAAGAGAAACGCATGTGAGTTTTTTGTGAATGCTTGAAAGTAGTTTAAGGCACTTTCAAAGGAAAGTGATTTTCTCTGAAAGGACAGCATTTAGAAAGTGAAGCAACACTCCATTCACTTCGCACAGTGAATTGAAGTGTTGGAACAGACTGCTTCTCTTTCAGAGAAACGCATGTGAGTTTTTTGTGAATGCTTGAAAGTAGTTTAAGGCACTTTCAAAGGAAAGTGATTTTCTCTGAAAGGACAGCATTTAGAAAGTGAAGCAACACTCCATTCACTTCGCACAGTGAATTGAAGTGTTGGAACAGACTGCTTCTCTTTCATATAAACGCCTGTGAGTTTTTGTGAATGCTTGAAAGTAGTTTAAGGCACTTTCAAAGGAAAGTGATTTTCTCTGAAAGGACAGCATTTAGAAAGTGAAGCAACACTCAATTCACTTCGCACAGTGAATTGAAGTGTTGGAACAGACTGCTTCTCTTTCACAGAAACGCATGTGAGTTTCTGGTGAATGCTTGTAAGTAGCTTAAGGCACTTTCAAAGGACAGTGATTTTCTCTGAAAGGACAGCATTTAGAAAGTGAAGCAACACTCCATTCCCTTCGTGCAGTGAATTGAAGTGTTGGAACAGAGTGCTTCTCTTTCATATAAACGCATTAGTGTTTCTTGTGAATGCTTGCAAGTTGCTTAAGGCACTTTCAAAGGAAAGTGATTTTCTCTGAAAGGACAGCATTTAGAAAGTGAAGCAACACTCCATTCACTTCGCACAGTGAATTGAAGTGTTGGAACAGACTGCTTCTCTTTCAGAGAAACGCATGTGAGTTTCTGGTGAATGCTTGTAAGTAGCTTAAGGCACTTTCAAAGGAAAGTGATTTTCTCTGAAACGACAGCATTTAGAACGTGAGGCAACACTCCATTCACTTCACACAGTGAATTGAAGTGTTGGAACAGACTGCTTCTCTTTCAGAGAAACGCATGTGAGTTTCTTCCTAATGCTTGAAAGTAGTTTAAGGCACTTTCAAAGGAAAGTGATTTTCTCTGAAAGGACAGTATTTAGAAAGTGAAGCAACACTCCATTCACTTCGCACAGTGAATTGAAGTGTTGGAACAGAATGCTTCTCTTTCAGAGAAACGCATGTGAGTTTCTGGTGAATCCTTGCAAGTAGCTTAAGGCACTTTCAAAGGAAAGTGATTTTCTCTGAAAGGACAGCATTTAGATACTGAAGCAACACTCCATTCACTTCGCACAGTGAATTGAAGTGTTGGAACAGATTGCTTCTCTTTCAGAGAAACGCATGTGAGTTTCTTGTGAATTATTGCAAGTCGCTTAAGGCACTTTCAAAGGAAAGTGATTTTCTCTGAAAGGACAGCATTTAGAAACTGAAGCAACACTCCATTCACTTCGCACAGTGAATTGAAGTGTTGGAACACACTGCTTCTCTTTAAGAGAAACGCATGTGAGTTTTTTGTGAATGCTTGAAAGTAGTTTAAGGCACTTTCAAAGGAAAGTGATTTTCTCTGAAAGGACAGAATTTAGAAAGTGATGCAACACTCCATTCACTTCGCACAGTGAATTGAAGTGTTGGAACAGACTGCTTCTCTTTCAGAGAAACGCATGTGAGTTTCTGGTGAATGCTTGTAAGTAGCTTAAGGCACTCTCAAAGGAAAGTGATTTTCTCTGAAAGGACAGCATTTAGAAAGTGAAGCAACACTCAATTCCCTTCGTGCAGTGAATTGAAGTGTTGGAACAGAGTGCTTCTCTTTCAGAGAAACGCATGTGAGTTTCTGGTGAATGCTTGCAAGTTGCTTAAGGCACTTACAAAGAAAGTGATTTTCTCTGAAAGGACAGCATTTAGAAACTGAAGCAACACTCCATTCACTTCGCACAGTGAATTGAAGTGTTGGAACACACTGCTTCTCTTTAAGAGAAACGCATGTGAGTTTTTTGTGAATGCTTGAAAGTAGTTTAAGGCACTTTCAAAGGAAAGTGATTTTCTCTGAAAGGACAGCATTTAGAAAGTGAGGCAACACTCCATTCACTTCGCACAGTGAATTGAAGTGTTGGAACAGACTGCTTCTCTTTAAGAGAAACGCATGTGAGTTTTTTTGTGAATGCTTGAAAGTAGTTTAAGGTACTTTCAAAGGAAAGTGATTTTCTCTGAAAGGACAGCATTTAGAAACTGAAGAAACAATCCATTCACTTCGCACAGTGAATTGAAGTGTTGGAACACACTGCTTCTCTTTAAGAGAAACGCATGTGAGTTTTTTGTGAATGCTTGAAAGCAGTTTAAGGCACTTTCAAAGGAAAGTGATTTTCTCTGAAAGGACAGCATTTAGAAAGTGAAGCAACACTCCATTCACTTCGCACAGTGAATTGAAGTGTTGGAACAGACTGCTTCTCCTTCAGAGAAACGCATGTGAGTTTCTGGTGAATGCTTGTAAGTAGCTTAAGGCACTTTCAAAGGAAAGTGATTTTCTCTGAAAGGACAGCATTTAGAACGTGAGGCAACACTCTATTCACTTCACACAGTGAATTGAAGTGTTGGAACACACTGCTTCTCTTTCAGAGAAACGCATGTGAGTTTCTTCCTAATGCTTGCAAGTAGCTTAAGGCACTATCAAAGGAAAGTGATTTTCTCTGAAAGGACAGCATTTAGAAAGTGAAGCAACACTCCATTCACTTCGCAGAGTGAATTGAAGTGTTGGAACAGACTGCTTCTCTTTCAGAGAAACGCATGTGAGTTTCTGGTGAATGCTTGTAAGTAGCTTAAGGCACTTTCAAAGGACAGTGATTTTCTCTGAAAGGACAGCATTTAGAAAGTGAAGCAACACTCACTTCCCTTCGTGCAGTGAATTGAAGTGTTGGAACAGACTGCTTCTCTTTCATATAAACGCATTAGTGTTTCTTGTGAATGCTTGCAAGTTGCTTAAGGCACTTTCAAAGGAAAGTGATTTTCTCTGAAAGGACATAATTTAGAAAGTGAAGCAACACTCCATTCACTTCGCACAGTGAATTGAAGTGTTGGAACAGACTGCTTCTCTTTCAGATAAATGCATGTGAGTTTCTGTTGAATGCTTGTAAGTAGCTTAAGGCACTTTCAAAGGAAAGTGATTTTCTCTGAAAGGACAGCATTTAGAAAGTGAAGCAACACTCCATTCACTTCGCACATTGAATTGAAGTGTTGGAACAGACTGCTTCTCTTTCAGAGAAACGCATGTGAGTTTCTGGTGAATGCTTGTAAGTAGCTTAAGGCACTTTCAAAGGAAAGTGATTTTCTCTGAAAGGACAGCATTTAGAAAGTGAGGCAACACTCCATTCACTTCACACAGTGAATTGAAGTGTTGGAACAGACTGCTTCTCTTTCAGAGAAACGCATGTGAGTTTCTTCCTAATGCTTGCAAGTAGCTTAAGGCACTTTCAAAGGAAAGTGATTTTCTCTGAAAGGACAGCATTTAGAAAGTGAAGCAACACTCCATTCACTTCGCTAGTGAATTGAAGTGTTGGAACAGACTGCTTCTCTTTCAGAGAAACGCATGTGAGTTTCTTCCTAATGCTTGCAAGTAGCTTAAGGCACTTTCAAAGGAAAGTGATTTTCTCTGAAAGGACAGCATTTAGAAAGTGAAGCAACACTCCATTCACTTCGCACAGTGAATTGATGTGTTGGAACCGACTGCTTCTCTTTCAGAGAAACGCATGTGAGTTTCTGGTGAATGCTTGTAAGTAGCTTAAGGCACTTTCAAAGGAAAGTGATTTTCTCTGAAAGGACAGCATTTAGAAAGTGAAGCAACACTCCATTCACTTCGCAGAGTGAATTGAAGTATTGGAACAGACTGCTTCTCTTTCTGAGAAACGCATGTGAGTTTCTGGTGAATGCTTGTAAGTAGCTTAAGGCACTTTCAAAGGAAAGTGGTTTTCTCTGAAAGGACAGCATTTAGAAAGTGAAGCAACACTCCATTCACTTCGCACAGTGAATTGAAGTGTTGGAACAGACTGCTTCTCTTTCAGAGAAACGCATGTGAGTTTCTTGTGAATTATTGCAAGTCGCTTAAGGCACTTTCAAAGGAAAGTGATTTTCTCTGAAAGGACAGCATTTAGAAAGTGAAGCAACACTCCATTCACTTCGCACAGTGAATTGAAGTGTTGGAACACACTGCTTCTCTTTAAGAGAAACGCATGTGAGTTTTTTGTGAATGCTTGAAAGTAGTTTAAGGCACTTTCAAAGGAAAGTGATTTTCTCTGAAAGGACAGAATTTAGAAAGTGATGCAACACTCCCTTCAATTAGCACTGTGAATTGAAGTGTTGGAACAGACTGCTTCTCTTTCAGAGAAACGCATGTGAGTTTCTGTTGAATGCTTGTAAGTAGCTTAAGGCACTTTCAAAGGAAAGTGATTTTCTCTGAAAGGACAGCATTTAGAAAGTGAAGCAACACTCACTTCCCTTCGTGCAGTGAATTGAATTGTTGGAACAGAGTGCTTCTCTTTCAGAGAAACACATGTGAGTTTCTGGTGAATGCTTGCAAGTTGCTTAAGGCACTTTCAAAGGAAAGTGATTTTCTCTGAAAGGACAGCATTTAGAAAGTGAAGCAACACTCCATTCACTTCGCACAGTGAATTGAAGTGTTGGAACACACTGCTTCTCTTTAAGAGAAACGCATGTGAGTTTTTGTGAATGCTTGAAAGTAGTTTAAGGCACTTTCAAAGGAAAGTGATTTTCTCTGAAAGGACAGCATTTAGAAACTGAAGCAACACTCCATTCACTTCGCACAGTGAATTGAAGTGTTGGAACAGACTGCTTCTCTTTCAGAGAAACGCATGTGAGTTTCTGGTGAATGCTTGTAAGTAGCTTAAGGCACTTTCAAAGGAAAGTGATTTTCTCTGAAAGGACAGCATTTAGAACGTGAGGCAACACTCTATTCACTTCACACAGTTAATTGAAGTGTTGGAACAGACTGCTTCTCTTTCAGAGAAACGCATGTGAGTTTCATCCTAATGCTTGCAAGTAGCTTAAGGCACTATCAAAGGAAAGTGATTTTCTCTGAAAGGACAGAATTTAGAAAGTGAAGCAACACTCCATTCACTTCGCAGAGTGAATTGAAGTGTTGGAACAGACTGCTTCTCTTTCAGAGAAACGCATGTGAGTTTCTGGTGAATGCTTGTAAGTAGCTTAAGGCACTTTCAAAGGACAGTGATTTTCTCTGAAAGGACAGCATTTAGAAAGTGAAGCAACACTTCATTCCCTTCGTGCAGTGAATTGAAGTGTTGGAACAGAGTGCTTCTCTTTCATATAAACGCATTAGTGTTTCTTGTGAATGCTTGCAAGTTGCTTAAGGCACTTTCAAAGGAAAGTGATTTTCTCTGAAAGGACAGCATTTAGAACGTGAGGCAACACTCTAATCACTTCACACAGTGAATTGAAGTGTTGGAACAGACTGCTTCTCTTTCAGAGAAACGCATGTGAGTTTCTTCCTAATGCTTGCAAGTAGCTTAAGGCACTATCAAAGGAAAGTGATTTTCTCTGAAAGGACAGCATTTAGAAAGTGAAGCAACACTCCATTCACTTCGCACAGTGAATTGAAGTGTTGGAACAGACTGCTTCTTTTTCAGAGAAACGCATGTGAGTTTCTGGTGAATGCTTGTAAGTAGCTTAAGGCACTTTCAAAGGACAGTGATTTTCTCTGAAAGGACAGCATTTAGAAAGTGAAGCAACACTCCATTCCCTTCGTGCAGTGAATTGAAGTGTTGGAACAGAGTGCTTCTCTTTCATATAAACGCATTAGTGTTTCTTGTGAATGCTTGCAAGTTGCTTAAGGCACTTTCAAAGGAAAGTGATTTTCTCTGAAAGGACAGCATTTAGAAAGTGAAGCAACACTCCATTCACTTCGCACAGTGAATTGAAGTGTTGGAACAGACTGCTTCTCTTTCAGAGAAACGCATGTGAGTTTCTGGTGAATGCTTGTAAGTAGCTTAAGGCACTTTCAAAGGAAAGTGATTTTCTCTGAAACGACAGCATTTAGAACGTGAGGCAACACTCCATTCACTTCACACAGTGAATTGAAGTGTTGGAACAGACTGCTTCTCTTTCAGAGAAACGCATGTGAGTTTCTTCCTAATGCTTGAAAGTAGTTTAAGGCACTTTCAAAGGAAAGTGATTTTCTCTGAAAGGACAGTATTTAGAAAGTGAAGCAACACTCCATTCACTTCGCACAGTGAATTGAAGTGTTGGAACAGAATGCTTCTCTTTCAGAGAAACGCATGTGAGTTTCTGGTGAATCCTTGCAAGTAGCTTAAGGCACTTTCAAAGGAAAGTGATTTTCTCTGAAAGGACAGCATTTAGATACTGAAGCAACACTCCATTCACTTCGCACAGTGAATTGAAGTGTTGGAACAGATTGCTTCTCTTTCAGAGAAACGCATGTGAGTTTCTTGTGAATTATTGCAAGTCGCTTAAGGCACTTTCAAAGGAAAGTGATTTTCTCTGAAAGGACAGCATTTAGAAACTGAAGCAACACTCCATTCACTTCGCACAGTGAATTGAAGTGTTGGAACACACTGCTTCTCTTTAAGAGAAACGCATGTGAGTTTTTTGTGAATGCTTGAAAGTAGTTTAAGGCACTTTCAAAGGAAAGTGATTTTCTCTGAAAGGACAGAATTTAGAAAGTGATGCAACACTCCATTCACTTCGCACAGTGAATTGAAGTGTTGGAACAGACTGCTTCTCTTTCAGAGAAACGCATGTGAGTTTCTGGTGAATGCTTGTAAGTAGCTTAAGGCACTTTCAAAGGAAAGTGATTTTCTCTGAAAGGACAGCATTTAGAAAGTGAAGCAACACTCAATTCCCTTCGTGCAGTGAATTGAAGTGTTGGAACAGAGTGCTTCTCTTTCAGAGAAAGGCATGTGAGTTTCTGGTGAATGCTTGCAAGTTGCTTAAGGCACTTACAAAGAAAGTGATTTTCTCTGAAAGGACAGCATTTAGAAACTGAAGCAACACTCCATTCACTTCGCACAGTGAATTGAAGTGTTGGAACACACTGCTTCTCTTTAAGAGAAACGCATGTGAGTTTTTTGTGAATGCTTGAAAGTAGTTTAAGGCACTTTCAAAGGAAAGTGATTTTCTCTGAAAGGACAGCATTTAGAAAGTGAGGCAACACTCCATTCACTTCGCACAGTGAATTGAAGTGTTGGAACAGACTGCTTCTCTTTAAGAGAAACGCATGTGAGTTTTTTTGTGAATGCTTGAAAGTAGTTTAAGGCACTTTCAAAGGAAAGTGATTTTCTCTGAAAGGACAGCATTTAGAAACTGAAGAAACAATCCATTCACTTCGCACAGTGAATTGAAGTGTTGGAACACACTGCTTCTCTTTAAGAGAAACGCATGTGAGTTTTTTGTGAATGCTTGAAAGCAGTTTAAGGCACTTTCAAAGGAAAGTGATTTTCTCTGAAAGGACAGCATTTAGAAAGTGAAGCAACACTCCATTCACTTCGCACAGTGAATTGAAGTGTTGGAACAGACTGCTTCTCCTTCAGAGAAACGCATGTGAGTTTCTGGTGAATGCTTGTAAGTAGCTTAAGGCACTTTCAAAGGAAAGTGATTTTCTCTGAAAGGACAGCATTTAGAACGTGAGGCAACACTCTATTCACTTCACACAGTGAATTGAAGTGTTGGAACACACTGCTTCTCTTTCAGAGAAACGCATGTGAGTTTCTTCCTAATGCTTGCAAGTAGCTTAAGGCACTATCAAAGGAAAGTGATTTTCTCTGAAAGGACAGCATTTAGAAAGTGAAGCAACACTCCATTCACTTCGCAGAGTGAATTGAAGTGTTGGAACAGACTGCTTCTCTTTCAGAGAAACGCATGTGAGTTTCTGGTGAATGCTTGTAAGTAGCTTAAGGCACTTTCAAAGGACAGTGATTTTCTCTGAAAGGACAGCATTTAGAAAGTGAAGCAACACTCACTTCCCTTCGTGCAGTGAATTGAAGTGTTGGAACAGACTGCTTCTCTTTCATATAAACGCATTAGTGTTTCTTGTGAATGCTTGCAAGTTGCTTAAGGCACTTTCAAAGGAAAGTGATTTTCTCTGAAAGGACATAATTTAGAAAGTGAAGCAACACTCCATTCACTTCGCACAGTGAATTGAAGTGTTGGAACAGACTGCTTCTCTTTCAGATAAATGCATGTGAGTTTCTGTTGAATGCTTGTAAGTAGCTTAAGGCACTTTCAAAGGAAAGTGATTTTCTCTGAAAGGACAGCATTTAGAAAGTGAAGCAACACTCCATTCACTTCGCACATTGAATTGAAGTGTTGGAACAGACTGCTTCTCTTTCAGAGAAACGCATGTGAGTTTCTGGTGAATGCTTGTAAGTAGCTTAAGGCACTTTCAAAGGAAAGTGATTTTCTCTGAAAGGACAGCATTTAGAAAGTGAGGCAACACTCCATTCACTTCACACAGTGAATTGAAGTGTTGGAACAGACTGCTTCTCTTTCAGAGAAACGCATGTGAGTTTCTTCCTAATGCTTGCAAGTAGCTTAAGGCACTTTCAAAGGAAAGTGATTTTCTCTGAAAGGACAGCATTTAGAAAGTGAAGCAACACTCCATTCACTTCGCACAGTGAATTGAAGTGTTGGAACAGACTGCTTCTCTTTCAGAGAAACGCATGTGAGTTTCTTCCTAATGCTTGCAAGTAGCTTAAGGCACTTTCAAAGGAAAGTGATTTTCTCTGAAAGGACAGCATTTAGAAAGTGAAGCAACACTCCATTCACTTCGCACAGTGAATTGATGTGTTGGAACCGACTGCTTCTCTTTCAGAGAAACGCATGTGAGTTTCTGGTGAATGCTTGTAAGTAGCTTAAGGCACTTTCAAAGGAAAGTGATTTTCTCTGAAAGGACAGCATTTAGAAAGTGAAGCAACACTCCATTCACTTCGCAGAGTGAATTGAAGTATTGGAACAGACTGCTTCTCTTTCTGAGAAACGCATGTGAGTTTCTGGTGAATGCTTGTAAGTAGCTTAAGGCACTTTCAAAGGAAAGTGGTTTTCTCTGAAAGGACAGCATTTAGAAAGTGAAGCAACACTCCATTCACTTCGCACAGTGAATTGAAGTGTTGGAACAGACTGCTTCTCTTTCAGAGAAACGCATGTGAGTTTCTTGTGAATTATTGCAAGTCGCTTAAGGCACTTTCAAAGGAAAGTGATTTTCTCTGAAAGGACAGCATTTAGAAAGTGAAGCAACACTCCATTCACTTCGCACAGTGAATTGAAGTGTTGGAACACACTGCTTCTCTTTAAGAGAAACGCATGTGAGTTTTTTGTGAATGCTTGAAAGTAGTTTAAGGCACTTTCAAAGGAAAGTGATTTTCTCTGAAAGGACAGAATTTAGAAAGTGATGCAACACTCCCTTCAATTAGCACTGTGAATTGAAGTGTTGGAACAGACTGCTTCTCTTTCAGAGAAACGCATGTGAGTTTCTGTTGAATGCTTGTAAGTAGCTTAAGGCACTTTCAAAGGAAAGTGATTTTCTCTGAAAGGACAGCATTTAGAAAGTGAAGCAACACTCACTTCCCTTCGTGCAGTGAATTGAATTGTTGGAACAGAGTGCTTCTCTTTCAGAGAAACACATGTGAGTTTCTGGTGAATGCTTGCAAGTTGCTTAAGGCACTTTCAAAGGAAAGTGATTTTCTCTGAAAGGACAGCATTTAGAAAGTGAAGCAACACTCCATTCACTTCGCACAGTGAATTGAAGTGTTGGAACACACTGCTTCTCTTTAAGAGAAACGCATGTGAGTTTTTTGTGAATGCTTGAAAGTAGTTTAAGGCACTTTCAAAGGAAAGTGATTTTCTCTGAAAGGACAGCATTTAGAAAGTGAAGCAACACTCCATTCACTTCGCACAGTGAATTGAAGTGTTGGAACAGACTGCTTCTCTTTCAGAGAAACGCATGTGAGTTTCTGGTGAATGCTTGTAAGTAGCTTAAGGCACTTTCAAAGGAAAGTGATTTTCTCTGAAAGGACAGCATTTAGAACGTGAGGCAACACTCTAATCACTTCACACAGTGAATTGAAGTGTTGGAACAGACTGCTTCTCTTTCAGAGAAACGCATGTGAGTTTCTTCCTAATGCTTGCAAGTAGCTTAAGGCACTATCAAAGGAAAGTGATTTTCTCTGAAAGGACAGCATTTAGAAAGTGAAGCAACACTCCATTCACTTCGCACAGTGAATTGAAGTGTTGGAACAGACTGCTTCTCTTTCAGAGAAACGCATGTGAGTTTCTTCCTAATGCTTGTAAGTAGCTTAAGGCACTTTCAAAGGACAGTGATTTTCTCTGAAAGGACAGCATTTAGAAAGTGAAGCAACACTCCATTCCCTTCGTGCAGTGAATTGAAGTGTTGGAACAGAGTGCTTCTCTTTCATATAAACGCATTAGTGTTTCTTGTGAATGCTTGCAAGTTGCTTAAGGCACTTTCAAAGGAAAGTGATTTTCTCTGAAAGGACAGAATTTAGAAAGTGATGCAACACTCCATTCACTTCGCACAGTGAATTGAAGTGTTGGAACAGACTGCTTCTCTTTCAGAGAAACGCATGTGAGTTTCTTCCTAATGCTTGTAAGTAGCTTAAGGCACTTTCAAAGGAAAGTGATTTTCACTGAAAGGACAGCATTTAGAAAGTGAAGCAACACTCCATTCACTTCGCACAGTGAATTGAAGTGTTGGAACAGACTGCTTCTCTTTCAGAGAAACGCATGTGAGTTTCTGGTGAATGCTTGTAAGTAGCTTAAGGCACTTTCAAAGGACAGTGATTTTCTCTGAAAGGACAGCATTTAGAAACTGAAGCAACACTCCATTCACTTCGCACAGTGAATTGAAGTGTTGGAACAGACTGCTTCTCTTTAAGAGAAATGCATGTGAGTTTTTTGTGAATGCTTGAAAGAAGTTTAAGGCACTTTCAAAAAAAAGAGATTTTCTCTGAAAGGACAGAATTTAGAAAGTGATGCAACACTCCATTCCCTTCGTGCAGTGAATTGAAGTGTTGGAACAGAGTGCTTCTCTTTCATATAAACGCATTAGTGTTTCTTGTGAATGCTTGCAAGTTGCTTAAGGCACTTTCAAAGGAAAGTGATTTTCTCTGAAAGGACATAATTAAGAAAGTGAAGCAACACTCCATTCACTTCGCACAGTGAATTGAAGTGTTGGAACAGACTGCTTCTCTTTCAGAGAAACGCATGTGAGTTTCTGGTGAATGCTTGTAAGTAGCTTAAGGCACTTTCAAAGGAAAGTGATTTTCTCTGAAACGACAGCATTTAGAAAGTGAAGCAACACTCCATTCACTTCGCACAGTGAATTGAAGTGTTGGAACAGACTGCTTCTCTTTCAGAGAAACGCATGTGAGTTTCTGGTGAATGCTTGTAAGTAGCTTAAGGCACTTTCAAAGGAAAGTGATTTTCTCTGAAACGACAGCATTTAGAAAGTGAAGCAACACTCCATTCACTTCGCACAGTGAATTGAAGTGTTGGAACAGACTGCTTCTCTTTAAGAGAAACGCATGTGAGTTTTTTGTGAATGCTTGAAAGTAGTTTAAGGCACTTTCAAAGGAAAGTGATTTTCTCTGAAAGGACAGCATTTAGAAAGTGAAGCAACACTCAATTCCCTTCCTGCAGTGAATTGAAGTGTTGGAACAGAGTGCTTCTCTTTCATAGAAACGCATTAGTGTTTCTTGTGAATGCTTACAAATTGCTTAAGGCACTTTCAAAGGAAAGTGATTTTCTCTGAAAGGACAGCATTTAGAAACTGAAGCAACACTCCATTCACTTCGCACAGTGAATTGAAGTGTTGGAACACACTGCTTCTCTTTAAGAGAAACGCATGTGAGTTTTTTGTGAATGCTTGAAAGTAGTTTAAGGCACTTTCAAAGGAAAGTGATTTTCTCTGAAAGGACAGAATTTAGAAAGTGATGCAACACTCCCTTCAATTAGCACAGTGAATTGAAGTGTTGGAACAGACTGCTTCTCTTTCAGAGAAACGCATGTGAGTTTCTGTTGAATGCTTGTAAGTAGCTTAAGGCACTTTCAAAGGAAAGTGATTTTCTCTGAAAGGACAGCATTTAGAAAGTGAAGCAACACTCACTTCCCTTCGTGCAGTGAATTGAATTGTTGGAACAGAGTGCTTCTCTTTCAGAGAAACACATGTGAGTTTCTGGTGAATGCTTGCAAGTTGCTTAAGGCACTTTCAAAGGAAAGTGATTTTCTCTGAAAGGACAGCATTTAGAAAGTGAAGCAACACTCCATTCACTTCGCACAGTGAATTGAAGTGTTGGAACACACTGCTTCTCTTTAAGAGAAACGCATGTGAGTTTTTTGTGAATGCTTGAAAGTAGTTTAAGGCACTTTCAAAGGAAAGTGATTTTCTCTGAAAGGACAGCATTTAGAAAGTGAAGCAACACTCCATTCACTTCGCACAGTGAATTGAAGTGTTGGAACAGACTGCTTCTCTTTCAGAGAAACGCATGTGAGTTTCTGGTGAATGCTTGTAAGTAGCTTAAGGCACTTTCAAAGGAAAGTGATTTTCTCTGAAAGGACAGCATTTAGAACGTGAGGCAACACTCTATTCACTTCACACAGTTAATTGAAGTGTTGGAACAGACTGCTTCTCTTTCAGAGAAACGCATGTGAGTTTCATCCTAATGCTTGCAAGTAGCTTAAGGCACTATCAAAGGAAAGTGATTTTCTCTGAAAGGACAGAATTTAGAAAGTGAAGCAACACTCCATTCACTTCGCAGAGTGAATTGAAGTGTTGGAACAGACTGCTTCTCTTTCAGAGAAACGCATGTGAGTTTCTGGTGAATGCTTGTAAGTAGCTTAAGGCACTTTCAAAGGACAGTGATTTTCTCTGAAAGGACAGCATTTAGAAAGTGAAGCAACACTTCATTCCCTTCGTGCAGTGAATTGAAGTGTTGGAACAGAGTGCTTCTCTTTCATATAAACGCATTAGTGTTTCTTGTGAATGCTTGCAAGTTGCTTAAGGCACTTTCAAAGGAAAGTGATTTTCTCTGAAAGGACAGCATTTAGAACGTGAGGCAACACTCTAATCACTTCACACAGTGAATTGAAGTGTTGGAACAGACTGCTTCTCTTTCAGAGAAACGCATGTGAGTTTCTTCCTAATGCTTGCAAGTAGCTTAAGGCACTATCAAAGGAAAGTGATTTTCTCTGAAAGGACAGCATTTAGAAAGTGAAGCAACACTCCATTCACTTCGCACAGTGAATTGAAGTGTTGGAACAGACTGCTTCTCTTTCAGAGAAACGCATGTGAGTTTCTTCCTAATGCTTGTAAGTAGCTTAAGGCACTTTCAAAGGACAGTGATTTTCTCTGAAAGGACAGCATTTAGAAAGTGAAGCAACACTCCATTCCCTTCGTGCAGTGAATTGAAGTGTTGGAACAGAGTGCTTCTCTTTCATATAAACGCATTAGTGTTTCTTGTGAATGCTTGCAAGTTGCTTAAGGCACTTTCAAAGGAAAGTGATTTTCTCTGAAAGGACAGAATTTAGAAAGTGATGCAACACTCCATTCACTTCGCACAGTGAATTGAAGTGTTGGAACAGACTGCTTCTCTTTCAGAGAAACGCATGTGAGTTTCTTCCTAATGCTTGTAAGTAGCTTAAGGCACTTTCAAAGGAAAGTGATTTTCTCTGAAAGGACAGCATTTAGAAAGTGAAGCAACACTCCATTCACTTCGCACAGTGAATTGAAGTGTTGGAACAGACTGCTTCTCTTTCAGAGAAACGCATGTGAGTTTCTGGTGAATGCTTGTAAGTAGCTTAAGGCACTTTCAAAGGACAGTGATTTTCTCTGAAAGGACAGCATTTAGAAACTGAAGCAACACTCCATTCACTTCGCACAGTGAATTGAAGTGTTGGAACAGACTGCTTCTCTTTAAGAGAAATGCATGTGAGTTTTTTGTGAATGCTTGAAAGAAGTTTAAGGCACTTTCAAAAAAAAGAGATTTTCTCTGAAAGGACAGAATTTAGAAAGTGATGCAACACTCCATTCCCTTCGTGCAGTGAATTGAAGTGTTGGAACAGAGTGCTTCTCTTTCATATAAACGCATTAGTGTTTCTTGTGAATGCTTGCAAGTTGCTTAAGGCACTTTCAAAGGAAAGTGATTTTCTCTGAAAGGACATAATTAAGAAAGTGAAGCAACACTCCATTCACTTCGCACAGTGAATTGAAGTGTTGGAACAGACTGCTTCTCTTTCAGAGAAACGCATGTGAGTTTCTGGTGAATGCTTGTAAGTAGCTTAAGGCACTTTCAAAGGAAAGTGATTTTCTCTGAAACGACAGCATTTAGAAAGTGAAGCAACACTCCATTCACTTCGCACAGTGAATTGAAGTGTTGGAACAGACTGCTTCTCTTTCAGAGAAACGCATGTGAGTTTCTGGTGAATGCTTGTAAGTAGCTTAAGGCACTTTCAAAGGAAAGTGATTTTCTCTGAAACGACAGCATTTAGAAAGTGAAGCAACACTCCATTCACTTCGCACAGTGAATTGAAGTGTTGGAACAGACTGCTTCTCTTTAAGAGAAACGCATGTGAGTTTTTTGTGAATGCTTGAAAGTAGTTTAAGGCACTTTCAAAGGAAAGTGATTTTCTCTGAAAGGACAGCATTTAGAAAGTGAAGCAACACTCAATTCCCTTCCTGCAGTGAATTGAAGTGTTGGAACAGAGTGCTTCTCTTTCATAGAAACGCATTAGTGTTTCTTGTGAATGCTTACAAATTGCTTAAGGCACTTTCAAAGGAAAGTGATTTTCTCTGAAAGGACAGCATTTAGAAACTGAAGCACAACTCCATTCACTTCGCACAGTGAATTGAAGTGTTGGAACACACTGCTTCTCTTTAAGAGAAACGCATGTGAGTTTTTTGTGAATGCTTGAAAGTAGTTTAAGGCACTTTCAAAGGAAAGTGATTTTCTCTGAAAGGACAGCATTTAGAAAGTGAAGCAACACTCCATTCACTTCGCACATTGAATTGAAGTGTTGGAACAGACTGCTTCTCTATCAGAGAAACGCATGAGTTTCTGGTGAATGCTTGTAAGTAGCTTAAGGCACTTTCAAAGGAAAGTGATTTTCTCTGAAAGGACAGCATTTAGAAAGTGACGCAACTCTCCATTCACTTCGCACAGTGAATTGAAGTGTTGGAACAGACTGCTTCTCTTTCAGAGAAATTCATGTGAGTTTAAGTTGAATGCTTGTAAGTAGCTTAAGGCACTTTCAAAGGAAAGTGATTTTCTCTGAAAGGACAGCATTTAGAAAGTGAAGCAACACTCCATTCCCTTCGTGCAGTGAATTGAAGTGTTGGAACAGAGTGCTTCTCTTTCATATAAACGCATTAGTGTTTCTTGTGAATGCTTGCAAGTTGCTTAAGGCACTTTCAAAGGAAAGTGATTTTCTCTGAAAGGACAGAATTTAGAAAGTGATGCAACACTCCATTCACTTCGCACAGTGAATTGAAGTGTTGGAACAGACTGCTTCTCTTTCAGAGAAACGCATGTGAGTTTCTTCCTAATGCTTGTAAGTAGCTTAAGGCACTTTCAAAGGAAAGTGATTTTCTCTGAAAGGACAGCATTTAGAAAGTGAAGCAACACTCCATTCACTTCGCACAGTGAATTGAAGTGTTGGAACAGACTGCTTCTCTTTCAGAGAAACGCATGTGAGTTTCTGGTGAATGCTTGTAAGTAGCTTAAGGCACTTTCAAAGGACAGTGATTTTCTCTGAAAGGACAGCATTTAGAAACTGAAGCAACACTCCATTCACTTCGCACAGTGAATTGAAGTGTTGGAACAGACTGCTTCTCTTTAAGAGAAACGCATGTGAGTTTTTTGTGAATGCTTGAAAGAAGTTTAAGGCACTTTCAAAGGAAAGAGATTTTCTCTGAAAGGACAGAATTTAGAAAGTGATGCAACACTCCATTCCCTTCGTGCAGTGAATTGAAGTGTTGGAACAGAGTGCTTATCTTTCATATAAACGCATTAGTGTTTCTTGTGAATGCTTGCAAGTTGCTTAAGGCACTTTCAAAGGAAAGTGATTTTCTCTGAAAGGACATAATTTAGAAAGTGAAGCAACACTCCATTCACTTCACACAGTGAATTGAAGTGTTGGAACAGACTGCTTCTCTTTCAGAGAAATGCATGTGAGTTTCTGTTGAATGCTTGTAAGCAGCTTAAGGCACTTTCAAAGGAAAGTGATTTTCTCTGAAAGGACAGCATTTAGAAAGTGAAGCAACACTCCATTCACTTCGCACATTGAATTGAAGTGTTGGAACAGACTGCTTCTCTTTCAGAGAAACGCATGTGAGTTTCTGGTGAATGCTTGTAAGTAGCTTAAGGCACTTTCAAAGGAAAGTGATTTTCTCTGAAAGGACAGCATTTAGAAAGTGAGGCAACACTCCATTCACTTCACACAGTGAATTGAAGTGTTGGAACAGACTGCTTCTCTTTCAGAGAAACGCATGTGAGTTTCTTCCTAATGCTTGCAAGTAGCTTAAGGCACTTTAAAAGGAAAGTGATTTTCTCTGAAAGGACAGCATTTAGAAAGTGAAGCAACACTCCCTTCCCTTCGTGCAGTGAATTGAAGTGTTGGAACAGAGTGCTTCTCTTTCATATAAACGCATTATTGTTTCTTGTGAATGCTTGCAAGTTGCTTAAGGCACTTTCAAAGGAAAGTGATTTTCTCTGAAAGGACATAATTTAGAAAGTGAAGCAACACTCCATTCACTTCACACAGTGAATTGAAGTGTTGGAACAGACTGCTTCTCTTTCAGAGAAATGCATGTGAGTTTCTGTTGAATGCTTGTAAGCAGCTTAAGGCACTTTCAAAGGAAAGTGATTTTCTCTGAAAGGACAGCATTTAGAAAGTGAAGCAACACTCCATTCACTTCGCACATTGAATTGAAGTGTTGGAACAGACTGCTTCTCTTTCAGAGAAACGCATGTGAGTTTCTGGTGAATGCTTGTAAGTAGCTTAAGGCACTTTCAAAGGACAGTGATTTTCTCTGAAAGGACAGCATTTAGAAAGTGAGGCAACACTCCATTCACTTCACACAGTGAATTGAAGTGTTGGAACAGACTGCTTCTCTTTCAGAGAAACGCATGTGAGTTTCTTCCTAATGCTTGCAAGTAGCTTAAGGCACTTTAAAAGGAAAGTGATTTTCTCTGAAAGGACAGCATTTAGAAAGTGAAGCAACACTCCATTCACTTCGCACAGTGAATTGAAGTGTTGGAACAGACTGCTTCTCTTTCAGAGAAACGCATGAGTTTCTGGTGAATGCTTGTAAGTAGCTTAAGGCACTTTCAAAGGAAAGTGATTTTCTCTGAAAGGACAGCATTTAGAAAGTGAAGCAACACTCCATTCACTTCGCACAGTGAATTGAAGTGTTGGAATAGACTGCTTCTCTTTCAGAGAAGTTCATGTGAGTTTAAGTTGAATGCATGTAAGTAGCTTAAGGCACTTTCAAAGGAAAGTGATTTTCTCTGAAAGGACAGCATTTAGAAAGTGAAGCAACACTCCATTCACTTCGCAGAGTGAATTGAAGTGTTGGAACAGACTGCTTCTCTTTCAGAGTAACGCATGTGAGTTTCTGGTGAATGCTTGTAAGTAGCTTAAGGCACTTTCAAAGGAAAGTGATTTTCTCTGAAAGGACAGCATTTAGAAACTGAAGCAACACTCCATTCACTTCGCACAGTGAATTGAAGTGTTGGAACAGACTGCTTCTCTTTCAGAGAAACGCATGTGAGTTTCTGGTGAATGCTTGTAAGTAGCTTAAGGCACTTTCAAAGGAAAGTGATTTTCTCTGAAAGGACAGCATTTAGAAAGTGAAGCAACACTCCATTCACTTCGCACAGTGAATTGAAGTGTTGGAACAGACTGCTTCTCTTTCAGAGAAACGCATGTGAGTTTCTGGTGAATGCTTGTAAGTAGCTTAAGGCACTTTCAAAGGAAAGTGATTTTCTCTGAAAGGACATAATTCAGAAAGTGAAGCAACACTCCATTCACTTCGCACAGTGAATTGAAGTGTTGGAACAGACTGCTTCTCTTTCAGAGAAATGCATGTGAGTTTCTGTTGAATGCTTGTAAGCAGCTTAAGGCACTTTCAAAGGAAAGTGATTTTCTCTGAAAGGACAGCATTTAGAAAGTGAAGCAACACTCCATTCACTTCGCACATTGAATTGAAGTGTTGGAACAGACTGCTTCTCTTTCAGAGAAACGCATGTGAGTTTCTGGTGAATGCTTGTAAGTAGCTTAAGGCACTTTCAAAGGAAAGTGATTTTCTCTGAAAGGACAGCATTTAGAAAGTGAGGCAACACTCCATTCACTTCACACAGTGAATTGAAGTGTTGGAACAGACTGCTTCTCTTTCAGAGAAACGCATGTGAGTTTCTTCCTAATGCTTGCAAGTAGCTTAAGGCACTTTCAAAGGAAAGTGATTTTCTCTGAAAGGACAGCATTTAGAAAGTGAAGCAACACTCCATTCACTTCGCACAGTGAATTGAAGTGTTGGAACAGAGTGCTTCTCTTTCAGAGAAACGCATGAGTTTCTGGTGAATGCTTGTAAGTAGCTTAAGGCACTTTCAAAGGAAAGTGATTTTCTCTGAAAGGACAGCATTTAGAAAGTGAAGCAACACTCCATTCACTTCGCACAGTGAATTGAAGTGTTGGAACAGACTGCTTCTCTTTCAGAGAAATTCATGTGAGTTTAAGTTGAATGCTTGTAAGTAGCTTAAGGCACTTTCAAAGGAAAGTGATTTTCTCTGAAAGGACAGCATTTAGAAAGTGAAGCAACACTCCATTCACTTCGCAGAGTGAATTGAAGTTTTGGAACAGACTGCTTCTCTTTCAGAGAAACGCATGTGAGTTTCTGGTGAATGCTTGTAAGTAGCTTAAGGCACTTTCAAAGGAAAGTGATTTTCTCTGAAAGGACAGCATTTAGAAAGTGAAGCAACACTCCATTCACTTCGCACAGTGAATTGAAGTATTGGAACAGACTGCTTCTCTTTCAGAGAAACGCATGTGAGTATCTGGTGAATGCTTGTAAGTAGCTAAAGGCACTTTCAAAGGAAAGTGATTTTCTCTGAAAGGACAGCATTTAGAAAGTGAAGCAACACTCCATTCACTTCACACAGTGAATTGAAGTGTTGGAACAGACTGCTTCTCTTTCAGAGAAACGCATGTGAGTTTCTGGTGAATGCTTGTAAGTAGCTTAAGGCACTTTCAAAGGAAAGTGATTTTCTCTGAAAGGACAGCATTTAGAAACTGAAGCAACACTCCATTCACTTCGCACAGTGAATTGAAGTGTTGGAACAGACTGCTTCTCTTTCAGAGAAACGCATGTGAGTTTTTTGTGAATGCTTGAAAGTAGTTTAAGGCACTTTCAAAGGAAAGTGATTTTCTCTGAAAGGACAGAATTTAGAAAGTGATGCAACACTCCATTCACTTCGCACAGTGAATTGAAGTGTTGGAACAGACTGCTTCTCTTTCAGAGAAACGCATGTGAGTTTCTTCCTAATGCTTGTAAGTTGCTTAAGGCACTTTCAAAGGAAAGTGATTTTCTCTGAAAGGACAGCATTTAGAAAGTGAGGAAACACTCAATTCCCTTCGTGCAGTGAATTGAAGTGTTGGAACAGAGTGCTTCTCTTTCATAGAAACGCATTAGTGTTTCTTGTGAATGCTTGCAAATTGCTTAAGGCACTTTCAAAGGAAAGTGATTTTCTCTGAAAGGACAGCATTTAGAAACTGAAACACAACTCCATCCACTTCGCACAGTGAATTGAAGTGTTGGAACACACTGCTTCTCTTTAAGAGAAACGCATGTGAGTTTTTTGTGAATGCTTGAAAGTAGTTTAAGGCACTTTCAAAGGAAAGTGATTTTCTCTGAAAGGACAGCATTTAGAAAGTGAAGCAACACTCCATTCACTTCGCACAGTGAATTGAAGTGTTGGAACAGACTGCTTCTCTTTCAGAGAAACGCATGTGAGTTTCTGGTGAATGCTTGTAAGTAGCTTAAGGCACTTTCAAAGGAAAGTGATTTTCTCTGAAAGGACAGCATTTAGAACGTGAGGCAACACTCTATTCACTTCACACAGTGAATTGAAGTGTTGGAACAGACTGCTTCTCTTTCAGAGAAATGCATGTGAATTTCTTCCTAATTCTTTCAAGTAGCTTAAGGCACTATCAAAGGAAAGTGATTTTCTCTGAAAGGACAGCATTTAGAAAGTGAAGCAACACTCCATTCACTTCGCACAGTGAATTGAAGTGTTGGAACAGACTGCTTCTCTTTCAGAGAAACACATGTGAGTTTCTTCCTAATGCTTGCAAGTAGCTTAAGGCACTTTCAAAGGAAAGTGATTTTCTCTGAAAGGACAGCATTTAGAAACTGAAGCAACACTCCATTCACTTCGCACAGTGAATTGAAGTGTTGGAACAGACTGCTTCTCTTTAAGAGAAACGCATGTGAGTTTTTTGTGAATGCTTGAAAGTAGTTTAAGGCACTTTCAAAGGAAAGTGATTTTCTCTGAAAGGACAGCATTTAGAAAGTGAAGCAACACTCCATTCACTTCGCACAGTGAATTGAAGTGTTGGAACAGACTGCTTCTCTTTCAGAGAAACACATGTGAGTTTCTTCCTAATGCTTGCAAGTAGCTTAAGGCACTTTCAAAGGAAAGTGATTTTCTCTGAAAGGACAGCATTTAGAAAGTGAAGCAACAATCCATGCACTTCGAACAGTGAATTGAAGTGTTGGAACCGACTGCTTCTCTTTCAGAGAAACGCATGTGAGTTTCTGGTGAATGCTTGTAAGTAGCTTAAGGCACTTTCAAAGGACAGTGATTTTCTCTGAAAGGACAGCATTTAGAAAGTGAAGCAACACTCCATTCCCTTCGTGCAGTGAATTGAAGTGTTGGAACAGAGTGCTTCTCTTTCATATAAACGCATTAGTGTTTCTTGTGAATGCTTGCAAGTTGTTTAAGGCACTTTCAAAGGAAAGTGATTTTCTCTGAAAGGACATAATTTAGAAAGTGAAGCAACACTCCATTCACTTCGCACAGTGAATTGAAGTGTTGGAACAGACTGTTTCTCTTTCAGAGAAATGCATGTGAGTTTCTGTTGAATGCTTGTAAGCAGCTTAAGGCACTTTCAAAGGAAAGTGATTTTCTCTGAAAGGACAGCATTTAGAAAGTGAAGCAACACTCCATTCACTTCGCACATTGAATTGAAGTGTTGGAAAAGACTGCTTCTCTTTCAGAGAAACGCATGTGAGTTTCTGGTGAATGCTTGTAAGTAGCTTAAGGCACTTTCAAAGGAAAGTGATTTTCTCTGAAAGGACAGCATTTAGAAAGTGAGGCAACACTCCATTCACTTCGCACAGTGAATTGAAGTGTTGGAACAGACTGCTTCTCTTTCAGAGAAACGCATGTGAGTTTCTTCCTAATGCTTGCAAGTAGCTTAAGGCACTTTAAAAGGAAAGTGATTTTCTCTGAAAGGACAGCATTTAGAAAGTGAAGCAACACTCCATTCATTTCGCACAGTGAATTGAAGTGTTGGAACAGACTGCATCTCTTTCAGAGAAACGCATGAGTTTCTGGTGAATGCTTGTAAGTAGCTTAAGGCACTTTCAAAGGAAAGTGATTTTCTCTGAAAGGACAGCATTTAGAAAGTGAAGCAACACTCCATTCACTTCGCACAGTGAATTGAAGTGTTGGAACAGACTGCTTCTCTTTCAGAGAAATTCATGTGAGTTTAAGTTGAATGCTTGTAAGTAGCTTAAGGCACTTTCAAAGGAAAGTGATTTTCTCTGAAAGGACAGCATTTAGAAAGTGAAGCAACACTCCATTCACTTCGCAGAGTGAATTGAAGTTTTGGAACAGACTGCTTCTCTTTCAGAGAAACGCATGTGAGTTTCTGGTGAATGCTTGTAAGTAGCTTAAGGCACTTTAAAAGGAAAGTGATTTTCTCTGAAAGGACAGCATTTAGAAAGTGAAGCAACACTCCATTCACTTCGCACAGTGAATTGAAGTGTTGGAACAGACTGCTTCTCTTTCAGAGAAACGCATGTGAGTTTCTGGTGAATGCTTGTAAGTAGCTTAAGGCACTTTCAAAGGAAAGTGATTTTCTCTGAAAGGACAGCATTTAGAAAGTGAAGCAACACTCCATTCACTTCGCTCAGTGAATTGAAGTGTTGGAACAGACTGCTTCTCTTTCAGAGAAACGCATGTGAGTTTCTGGTGAATGCTTGTAAGTAGCTTAAGGCACTTTCAAAGGAAAGTGATTTTCTCTGAAAGGACATAATTTAGAATGTGAAGCAACACTCCATTCACTTCGCACAGTGAATTGAAGTGTTGGAACAGACTGCTTCTCTTTCAGAGAAATGCATGTGAGTTTCTGTTGAATGCTTGTAAGCAGCTTAAGGCACTTTCAAAGGAAAGTGATTTTCTCTGAAAGGACAGCATTTAGAAAGTGAAGCAACACTCCATTCACTTCGCACATTGAATTGAAGTGTTGGAACAGACTGCTTCTCTTTCAGAGAAACGCATGTGAGTTTCTGGTGAATGCTTGTAAGTAGCTTAAGGCACTTTCAAAGGAAAGTGATTTTCTCTGAAAGGACAGCATTTAGAAAGTGAGGCAACACTCCATTCACTTCACACAGTGAATTGAAGTGTTGGAACAGACTGCTTCTCTTTCAGAGAAACGCATGTGAGTTTCTTCCTAATGCTTGCAAGTAGCTTAAGGCAGTTTAAAAGGAAAGTGATTTTCTCTGAAAGGACAGCATTTAGAAAGTGAAGCAACACTCCATTCACTTCGCACAGTGAATTGAAGTGTTGGAACAGACTGCTTCTCTTTCAGAGAAACGCATGAGTTTCTGGTGAATGCTTGTAAGTAGCTTAAGGCACTTTCAAAGGAAAGTGATTTTCTCTGAAAGGACAGCATTTAGATAGTGAAGCAACACTCCATTCACTTCGCACAGTGAATTGAAGTGTTGGAACAGACTGCTTCTCTTTCAGAGAAATTCATGTGAGTTTAAGTTGAATGCTTGCAAGTAGCTTAAGGCACTTTCAAAGGAAAGTGATTTTCTCTGAAAGGACAGCATTTAGAAAGTGAAGCAACACTCCATTCACTTCGCAGAGTGAATTGAAGTTTTGGAACAGACTGCTTCTCTTTCAGAGAAACGCATGTGAGTTTCTGGTGAATGCTTGTAAGTAGCTTAAGGCACTTTAAAAGGAAAGTGATTTTCTCTGAAAGGACAGCATTTAGAAAGTGAAGCAACACTCCATTCACTTCGCACAGTGAATTGAAGTGTTGGAACAGACTGCTTCTCTTTCAGAGAAACGCATGTGAGTTTCTGGTGAATGCTTGTAAGTAGCTTAAGGCACTTTCAAAGGAAAGTGATTTTCTCTGAAAGGACAGCATTTAGAAAGTGAAGCAACACTCCATTCACTTCACACAGTGAATTGAAGTGTTGGAACAGACTGCTTCTCTTTCAGAGAAACGCATGTGAGTTTCTGGTGAATGCTTGTAAGTAGCTTAAGGCACTTTCAAAGGAAAGTGATATTCTCTGAAAGGACAGCATTTAGAAACTGAAGCAACACTCCATTCACTTCGCACAGTGAATTGAAGTGTTGGAACAGACTGCTTCTCTTTCAGAGAAACGCATGTGAGTTTTTTGTGAATGCTTGAAAGTAGTTTAAGGCACTTTCAAAGGAAAGTGATTTTCTCTGAAAGGACAGAATTTAGAAAGTGATGCAATACTCCATTCACTTCGCACAGTGAATTGAAGTGTTGGAACAGACTGCTTCTCTTTCAGAGAAACGCATGTGAGTTTCTTCCTAATGCTTGTAAGTAGCTTAAGGCACTTTCAAAGGAAAGTGATTTTCTCTGAAAGGACTGCATTTAGAAAGTGAAGCAACAATCCATGCACTTCGCACAGTGAATTGAAGTGTTGGAACCGACTGCTTCTCTTTCAGAGAAACGCATGTGAGTTTCTGGTGAATGCTTTTAAGTAGCTTAAGGCACTTTCAAAGGAAAGTGATTTTCTCTGAAAGGACAGCATTTAGAAAGTGAAGCAACACTCCATTCCCTTCGTGCAGTGAATTGAAGTGTTGGAACAGAGTGCTTCTCTTTCATATAAACGCATTAGTGTTTCTTGTGAATGCTTGCAAGTTGCTTAAGGCACTTTCAAAGGAAAGTGATTTTCTCTGAAAGGACATAATTTAGAAAGTGAAGCAACACTCCATTCACTTCGCACAGTGAATTGAAGTGTTGGAACAGACTGCTTCTCTTTCAGAGAAATGCATGTGAGTTTCTGTTGAATGCTTGTAAGCAGCTTAAGGCACTTTCAAAGGAAAGTGATTTTCTCTGAAAGGACAGCATTTAGAAAGTGAAGCAACACTCCATTCACTTCGCACATTGAATTGAAGTGTTGGAACAGACTGCTTCTCTTTCAGAGAAACGCATGTGAGTTTCTGGTGAATGCTTGTAAGTAGCTTAAGGCACTTTCAAAGGAAAGTGATTTTCTCTGAAAGGACAGAATTTAGAAAGTGAGGCAACACTCCATTCACTTCACACAGTGAATTGAAGTGTTGGAACAAACTGCTTCTCTTTCAGAGAAACGCATGTGAGTTTCTTCCTAATGCTTGCAAGTAGCTTAAGGCACTTTAAAAGGAAAGTGATTTTCTCTGAAAGGACAGCATTTAGAAAGTGAAGCAACACTCCATTCACTTCGCACAGTGAATTGAAGTGTTGGAACAGACTGCTTCTCTTTCAGAGAAACGCATGAGTTTCTGGTGAATGCTTGTAAGTAGCTTAAGGCACTTTCAAAGGAAAGTGATTTTCTCTGAAAGGACAGCATTTAGAAAGTGAAGCAACACTCCATTCACTTCGCACAGTGAATTGAAGTTTTGGAACAGACTGCTTCTCTTTCAGAGAAATTCATGTGAGTTTAAGTTGAATGCTTGTAAGTAGCTTAAGGCACTTTCAAAGGAAAGTGATTTTCTCTGAAAGGACAGCATTTAGAAACTGAAGCAACACTCCATTCACTTCGCACAGTGAATTGAAGTGTTGGAACAGACTGCTTCTCTTTCAGAGAAACGCATGTGAGTTTTTTGTGAATGCTTGAAAGTAGTTTAAGGCACTTTCAAAGGAAAGTGATTTTCTCTGAAAGGACAGAATTTAGAAAGTGATGCAACACTCCATTCACTTCGCACAGTGAATTGAAGTGTTGGAACAGACTGCTTCTCTTTCAGAGAAACGCATGTGAGTTTCTTCCTAATGCTTGTAAGTAGCTTAAGGCACTTTCAAAGGAAAGTGATTTTCTCTGAAAGGACTGCATTTAGAAAGTGAAGCAACAATCCATGCACTTCGCACAGTGAATTGAAGTGTTGGAACCGACTGCTTCTCTTTCAGAGAAACGCATGTGAGTTTCTGGTGAATGCTTTTAAGTAGCTTAAGGCACTTTCAAAGGAAAGTGATTTTCTCTGAAAGGACAGCATTTAGAAAGTGAAGCAACACTCCATTCCCTTCGTGCAGTGAATTGAAGTGTTGGAACAGAGTGCTTCTCTTTCATATAAACGCATTAGTGTTTCTTGTGAATGCTTGCAAGTTGCTTAAGGCACTTTCAAAGGAAAGTGATTTTCTCTGAAAGGACATAATTTAGAAAGTGAAGCAACACTCCATTCACTTCGCACAGTGAATTGAAGTGTTGGAACAGACTGCTTCTCTTTCAGAGAAATGCATGTGAGTTTCTGTTGAATGCTTGTAAGCAGCTTAAGGCACTTTCAAAGGAAAGTGATTTTCTCTGAAAGGACAGCATTTAGAAAGTGAAGCAACACTCCATTCACTTCGCACATTGAATTGAAGTGTTGGAACAGACTGCTTCTCTTTCAGAGAAACGCATGTGAGTTTCTGGTGAATGCTTGTAAGTAGCTTAAGGCACTTTCAAAGGAAAGTGATTTTCTCTGAAAGGACAGAATTTAGAAAGTGAGGCAACACTCCATTCACTTCACACAGTGAATTGAAGTGTTGGAACAAACTGCTTCTCTTTCAGAGAAACGCATGTGAGTTTCTTCCTAATGCTTGCAAGTAGCTTAAGGCACTTTAAAAGGAAAGTGATTTTCTCTGAAAGGACAGCATTTAGAAAGTGAAGCAACACTCCATTCACTTCGCACAGTGAATTGAAGTGTTGGAACAGACTGCTTCTCTTTCAGAGAAACGCATGAGTTTCTGGTGAATGCTTGTAAGTAGCTTAAGGCACTTTCAAAGGAAAGTGATTTTCTCTGAAAGGACAGCATTTAGAAAGTGAAGCAACACTCCATTCACTTCGCACAGTGAATTGAAGTTTTGGAACAGACTGCTTCTCTTTCAGAGAAATTCATGTGAGTTTAAGTTGAATGCTTGTAAGTAGCTTAAGGCACTTTCAAAGGAAAGTGATTTTCTCTGAAAGGACAGCATTTAGAAACTGAAGCAACACTCCATTCACTTCGCACAGTGAATTGAAGTGTTGGAACAGACTGCTTCTCTTTCAGAGAAACGCATGTGAGTTTTTTGTGAATGCTTGAAAGTAGTTTAAGGCACTTTCAAAGGAAAGTGATTTTCTCTGAAAGGACAGAATTTAGAAAGTGATGCAACACTCCATTCACTTCGCACAGTGAATTGAAGTGTTGGAACAGACTGCTTCTCTTTCAGAGAAACGCATGTGAGTTTCTTCCTAATGCTTGTAAGTAGCTTAAGGCACTTTCAAAGGAAAGTGATTTTCTCTGAAAGGACTGCATTTAGAAAGTGAAGCAACAATCCATGCACTTCGCACAGTGAATTGAAGTGTTGGAACCGACTGCTTCTCTTTCAGAGAAACGCATGTGAGTTTCTGGTGAATGCTTTTAAGTAGCTTAAGGCACTTTCAAAGGAAAGTGATTTTCTCTGAAAGGACAGCATTTAGAAAGTGAAGCAACACTCCATTCCCTTCGTGCAGTGAATTGAAGTGTTGGAACAGAGTGCTTCTCTTTCATATAAACGCATTAGTGTTTCTTGTGAATGCTTGCAAGTTGCTTAAGGCACTTTCAAAGGAAAGTGATTTTCTCTGAAAGGACATAATTTAGAAAGTGAAGCAACACTCCATTCACTTCGCACAGTGAATTGAAGTGTTGGAACAGACTGCTTCTCTTTCAGAGAAATGCATGTGAGTTTCTGTTGAATGCTTGTAAGCAGCTTAAGGCACTTTCAAAGGAAAGTGATTTTCTCTGAAAGGACAGCATTTAGAAAGTGAAGCAACACTCCATTCACTTCGCACATTGAATTGAAGTGTTGGAACAGACTGCTTCTCTTTCAGAGAAACGCATGTGAGTTTCTGGTGAATGCTTGTAAGTAGCTTAAGGCACTTTCAAAGGAAAGTGATTTTCTCTGAAAGGACAGAATTTAGAAAGTGAGGCAACACTCCATTCACTTCACACAGTGAATTGAAGTGTTGGAACAAACTGCTTCTCTTTCAGAGAAACGCATGTGAGTTTCTTCCTAATGCTTGCAAGTAGCTTAAGGCACTTTAAAAGGAAAGTGATTTTCTCTGAAAGGACAGCATTTAGAAAGTGAAGCAACACTCCATTCACTTCGCACAGTGAATTGAAGTGTTGGAACAGACTGCTTCTCTTTCAGAGAAACGCATGAGTTTCTGGTGAATGCTTGTAAGTAGCTTAAGGCACTTTCAAAGGAAAGTGATTTTCTCTGAAAGGACAGCATTTAGAAAGTGAAGCAACACTCCATTCACTTCGCACAGTGAATTGAAGTGTTGGAACAGACTGCTTCTCTTTCAGAGAAATTCATGTGAGTTTAAGTTGAATGCTTGTAAGTAGCTTAAGGCACTTTCAAAGGAAAGTGATTTTCTCTGAAAGGACAGCATTTAGAAAGTGAAGCAACACTCCATTCACTTCGCAGAGTGAATTGAAGTTTTGGAACAGACTGCTTCTCTTTCAGAGAAACGCATGTGAGTTTCTGGTGAATGCTTGTAAGTAGCTTAAGGCACTTTCAAAGGAAAGTGATTTTCTCTGAAAGGACAGCATTTAGAAAGTGAAGCAACACTCCATTCACTTCGCACAGTGAATTGAAGTGTTGGAACAGACTGCTTCTCTTTCAGAGAAACGCATGTGAGTTTCTGGTGAATGCTTGTAAGTAGCTTAAGGCACTTTCAAAGGAAAGTGATTTTCTCTGAAAGGACAGCATTTAGAAAGTGAAGCAACACTCCATTCACTTCGCACAGTGAATTGAAGTGTTGGAACAGACTGCTTCTCTTTCAGAGAAACGCATGTGAGTTTCTGGTGAATGCTTGTAAGTAGCTTAAGGCACTTTCAAAGGAAAGTGATTTTCTCTGAAAGGACATAATTTAGAAAGTGAAGCAACACTCCATTCACTTCGCACAGTGAATTGAAGTGTTGGAACAGACTGCTTCTCTTTCAGAGAAATGCATGTGAGTTTCTGTTGAATGCTTGTAAGCAGCTTAAGGCACTTTCAAAGGAAAGTGATTTTCTCTGAAAGGACAGCATTTAGAAAGTGAAGCAACACTCCATTCACTTCGCACATTGAATTGAAGTGTTGGAACAGACTGCTTCTCTTTCAGAGAAACGCATGTGAGTTTCTGGTGAATGCTTGTAAGTAGCTTAAGGCACTTTCAAAGGAAAGTGATTTTCTCTGAAAGGACAGCATTTAGAAAGTGAAGCAACACTCCATTCACTTCGCACAGTGAATTGAAGTGTTGGAACAGACTGCTTCTCTTTCAGAGAAACGCATGAGTTTCTGGTGAATGCTTGTAAGTAGCTTAAGGCACTTTCAAAGGAATGTGATTTTCTCTGAAAGGACAGCATTTAGAAAGTGAAGCAACACTCCATTCACTTCGCACAGTGAATTGAAGTGTTGGAACACACTGCTTCTCTTTCAGAGAAATTCATGTGAGTTTAAGTTGAATGCTTGCAAGTAGCTTAAGGCACTTTCAAAGGAAAGTGATTTTCTCTGAAAGGACAGCATTTAGAAAGTGAAGCAACACTCCATTCACTTCGCAGAGTGAATTGAAATTTTGGAACAGACTGCTTCTCTTTCAGAGAAACGCATGTGAGTTTCTGGTGAATGCTTGTAAGTAGCTTAAGGCACTTTCAAAGGAAAGTGATATTCTCTGAAAGGACAGCATTTAGAAAGTGAAGCAACACTCCATTCACTTCGCACAGTGAATTGAAGTGTTTGAACAGACTGCTTCTCTTTCAGAGAAACGCATGTGAGTTTCTGGTGAATGCTTGTAAGTAGCTTAAGGCACTTTCAAAGGAAAGTGATTTTCTCTGAAAGGACAGCATTTAGAAAGTGAAGCAACACTCCATTCACTTCGCACATTGAATTGAAGTGTTGGAACAGACTGCTTCTCATTCAGAGAAACGCATGTGAGTTTCTGGTGAATGCTTGTAAGTAGCTTAAGGCACTTTCAAAGGAAAGTGATTTTCTCTGAAAGGACAGCATTTAGAAACTGAAGCAACACTCCATTCACTTCGCACAGTGAATTGAAGTGTTGGAACAGACTGCTTCTCTTTCAGAGAAACGCATGTGAGTTTTTTGTGAATGCTTGAAAGTAGTTTAAGGCACTTTCAAAGGAAAGTGATTTTCTCTGAAAGGACAGCATTTAGAAACTGATGCAACACTCCATTCACTTCGCACAGTGAATTGAAGTGTTGGAACAGACTGCTTCTCTTTCAGAGAAACGCATGTGAGTTTCTTCCTAATGCTTGTAAGTAGCTTAAGGCACTTTCAAAGGAAAGTGATTTTCTCTGAAAGGACAGCATTTAGAAAGTGAAGCAACACTCAATTCCCTTCGTACAGTGAATTGAAGTGTTGGAACAGAGTGCTTCTCTTTCATAGAAACGCATTAGTGTTTCTTGTGAATGCTTGCAAATTGCTTAAGGCACTTTCAAAGGAAAGTGATTTTCTCTGAAAGGACAGCATTTAGAAACTGAAGCACAACTCCATTCACTTCGCACAGTGAATTGAAGTGTTGGAACACACTGCTTCTCTTTAAGAGAAACGCATGTGAGTTTTTTGTGAATGCTTGAAAGTAGTTTAAGACACTTTCAAAGGAAAGTGATTTTCTCTGAAAGGACAGCATTTAGAAACTGAAGCACAACTCCTTTCCCTTCGTGCAGTGAATTGAAGTGTTGGAACAGAGTGCTTCTCTTTCATATAAACGCATTAGTGTTTCTTGTGAATGCTTGCAAGTTGCTTAAGGCACTTTCAAAGGAAAGTGATTTTCTCTGAAAGGACATAATTGAGAAAGTGAAGCAACACTCCATTCACTTCGCACAGTGAATTGAAGTGTTGGAACAGACTGCTTCTCTTTCAGAGAAATGCATGTGAGTTTCTGTTGAATGCTTGTAAGCAGCTTAAGGCACTTTCAAAGGAAAGTGATTTTCTCTGAAAGGACAGCATTTAGAAAGTGAAGCAACACTCCATTCA
This sequence comes from Myodes glareolus, assembly GCF_982192425.1. Taxonomy (NCBI): domain Eukaryota; kingdom Metazoa; phylum Chordata; class Mammalia; order Rodentia; family Cricetidae; genus Myodes; species Myodes glareolus. The sequence continues at coordinate 880,350 of NC_142046.1, forward strand.
CTTCGCACATTGAATTGAAGTGTTGGAACACACTGCTTCTCTTTCAGAGAAACGCATGTGAGTTTCTGGTGAATGCTTGTAAGTAGCTTAAGGCACTTTCAAAGGAAAGTGATTTTCTCTGAAAGGACAGCATTTAGAAAATGAGGCAACACTCCATTCACTTCACACAGTGAATTGAAGTGTTGGAACAGACTGCTTCTCTTTCAGAGAAACGCATGTGAGTTTCTTCCTAATGCTTGCAAGTAGCTTAAGGCACTTTAAAAGGAAAGTGATTTTCTCTGAAGGGACAGCATTTAGAAAGTGAAACAACACTCCATTCACTTCGCACAGTGAATTGAAGTGTTGGAACAGACTGCTTCTCTTTCAGAGAAACGCATGAGTTTCTGGTGAATGCTTGTAAGTAGCTTAAGGCACTTTCAAAGGAAAGTGATTTTCTCTGAAAGGACAGCATTTAGAAAGTGAAGCAACTCTCCATTCACTTCGCACAGTGAATTGAAGTGTTGGAACAGACTGCTTCTCTTTCAGAGAAATTCATGTGAGTTTAAGTTGAATGCTTGTAAGTAGCTTAAGGCACTTTCAAAGGAAAGTGATTTTCTCTGAAAGGACAGCATTTAGAAAGTGAAGCAACACTCCATTCACTTCGCAGAGTGAATTGAAGTTTTGGAACAGACTGCTTCTCTTTCAGAGAAACGCATGTGAGTTTCTGGTGAATGCTTGTAAGTAGCTTAAGGCACTTTCAAAGGAAAGTGATTTTCTCTGAAAGGACAGCATTTAGAAAGTGAAGCAACACTCCACTCACTTCGCACAGTGAATTGAAGTGTTGGAACTGACTGCTTCTCTTTCAGAGAAACGCATGTGAGTTTCTGTTGAATGCTTGTAAGTAGCTTAAGGCACTTTCAAAGGAAAGTGATTTTCTCTGAAAGGCCAGCATTTAGAAAGTGAGGCAACACTCCATTCACTTCGCACAGTGAATTGAAGTGTTGGAACAGACTGCTTCTCTTTCAGAGAAACGCATGTGAGTTTCTTGTGAATTACTGCAAGTCTTTAAGGCACTTTCAAAGGAAAGTGATTTTCTCTGAAAGGACAGCATTTAGAAAGTGAAGCAACACTCCATTCCCTTCGTGCAGTGAATTGAAGTGTGGGAACAGAGTGCTTCTCTTTCATAGAAACGCATTAGTGTTTCTTGTGAATGCTTGCAAGTTGCTTAAGGCACTTTCAAAGGAAAGTGATTTTCTCTGAAAGGACAGCATTTAGAAAGTGAAGCAACACTCAATTCACTTTGTATAGTGAATTGAAGTGTTGGAACAGACTGCTTCTCTTTCAGAGAAATGCATGTGAGTTTCTGTTGAATGCTTGTAAGTAGCTTAAGGCTCTTTCAAAGGAAAGTGATTTTCTATGAAAGGACAGCATTTAGAAAGTAAAGCAACACTCCATTCCCTTCGCACAATGAATTGAAGTGTTGGAACAGACTGCTTCTCTTTCATAGAAACGCATTAGTGTTTCTTGGGAATGCTTGCAAGTAGCTAAAGGCACTTTCAAAGGAAATTGATTTTCTCTGAAAGGACAGCATTTAGATAGTGAAGCAACACTCCATTCACTTTGCACAGTGAATTGAAGTGTTGGAACAGACTGCTTCTCATTCAGAGAAACGCATGTGAGTTTCTTGTGAATTCTTGCAAGTTGCTTAAGGCACTTTCAAAGGAAAGTGATTTTCTCTGAAAGGACAGCATTTAGAAACTGAAGCAACACTCCATTCACTTCGCACTGTGAATTGAAGTGTTGGAACAGACTGCTTCTCTTTCAGAGAAACGCATGTGAGTTTCTTCCTAATGCTTGCACGTAGCTTAAGGCACTTTCAAAGGAAAGTGATTTTCTCTGAAAGGACAACATTTAGAAAGTGAAGCAACACTCCATTCACTTCGCACAGTGAATTGAAGTGTTTGAACAGACTGCTTCTCTTTCAGAGAAACGCATGTGAGTTTCTGGTGAATGCTTGTAAGTAGCTTAAGGCACTTTCAAAGGAAAGTGATTTTCTCTGAAAGGACAGCATTTAGAAAGTGAAGCAACACTCCATTCACTTCGCACAGTGAATATAAGTGTTGGAACAGACTGCTTCTCTTTCAGAGAAACGCATGTGAGTTTCTGGTGAATGCTTGTAAGTAGCTTAAGGCACTTTCAAAGGAAAGTGATTTTCTCAGAAAGGACAGCATTTAGAAAGGGAAGCAACACTCCATTCACTTCGCACAGTGAATTGAAGTGTTGGAACAGACTGCTTCTCTTTCAGAGAAACGCATGTGAGTTTCTGGTGAATGCTTGTAAGTAGCTTAAGGCACTTTCAAAGGAAAGTGATTTTCTCTGAAAGGACAGCATTTAGAAACTGAAGCAACACTCCATTCACTTCGCCCATTGAATTGAAGTGTTGGAACAGACTGCTTCTCTTTCAGAGAAACGCAAGTGAGTTTCTTGTGAATTATTGCAAGTCGCTTAAGGCACTTTCAAAGGAAAGTGATTTTCTCTGAAAGGACAGCATTTAGAAACTGAAGCAACACTCCATTCACTTCGCACAGTGAATTGAAGTGTTGGAACAGACTGCTTCTCTTTAAGAGAAACGCATGTGAGTTTTTTGTGAATGCTTGAAAGTAGTTTAAGGCACTTTCAAAGGAAAGTGATTTTCTCTGAAAGGACAGAATTTAGAAAGTGATGCAACACTCCATTCACTTCGCACAGTGAATTGAAGTGTTGGAACAGACTGCTTCTCTTTCAGAGAAACGCATGTGAGTTTCTTCCTAATACTTGTAAGTACCTTAAGGCACTTTCAAAGGAAAGTGATTTTCTCTGAAAGGACAGCATTTAGAAATTGAAGCAACACTCCATTCCCTTCGTGCAGTGAATTGAAGTGTTGGAACAGAGTGCTTCTCTTTCATAGAAACGCATTAGTGTTTCTTGTGAATGCTTGCAAATTGCTTAAGGCACTTTCAAAGGAAAGTGATTTTCTCTGAAAGGACAGCATTTAGAAACTGAAGCAACACTCCATTCACTTCGCACAGTGAATTGAAGTGTTGGAACACACTGCTTCTCTTTAAGAGAAACGCATGTGAGTTTTTTGTGAATGCTTGAAAGTAGTTTAAGGCACTTTCAAAGCAAAGTGATTTTCTCTGAAAGGACAGCATTTAGAAAGTGAAGCAACACTCCATTCACTTCGCACAGTGAATTGAAGTGTTGGAACAGACTGCTTCTCTTTCAGAGAAACGCATGTGAGTTTCTGGTGAATGCTTGTAAGTAGCTTAAGGCACTTTCAAAGGAAAGTGATTTTCTCTGAAAGGACAGCATTTAGAAAGTGAGGCAACACTCCATTCACTTCGCACAGTGAATTGAAGTGTTGGAACACACTGCTTCTCTTTAAGAGAAACGCATGTGAGTTTCTGGTAAATGCTTGCAAGTTGCTTAAGGCACTTTCAAAGGAAAGTGATTTTCTCTGAAAGGACAGCATTTAGAAACTGAAGCAACACTCCATTCACTTCGCACAGTGAATTGAAGTGTTGGAACACACAGCTTCTCTTTAAGAGAAACGCATGTGAGTTTTTTGTGAATGCTTGAAAGTAGTTTAAGGCACTTTCAAAGGAAAGTGATTTTCTCTGAAAGGACAGCATTTAGTAAGTGAAGCAACACTCCATTCACTTCGCACAGTGAATTGAAGTGTTGGAACAGACTGCTTCTCTTTCAGAGAAACGCATGTGAGTTTCTGGTGAATGCTTGTAAGTAGCTTAAGGCACTTTCAAAGGACAGTGATTTTCTCTGAAAGGACAGCATTTAGAAAGTGAAGCAACACTCCATTCCCTTCGTGCAGTGAATTGAAGTGTTGGAACAGAGTGCTTCTCTTTCATAGAAACGCATTAGTGTTTCTTGAGAATGCTTGCAAGTTGCTTAAGGCGCTTTCAAAGGAAAGTGATTTTCTCTGAAAGGACATAATTTAGAAAGTGAAGCAACACTCCATTCACTTCGCACAGTGAATTGAAGTGTTGGAACAGACTGCTTCTCTTTCAGAGAAATGCATGTGAGTTTCTGTTGAATGCTTGTAAGTAGCTTAAGGCTCTTTCAAAGGAAAGTGATTTTCTATGAAAGGACAGCATTTAGAAAGTAAAGCAACACTCCATTCCCTTCGCGCAATGAATTGAAGTGTTGGAACAGACTGCTTCTCTTTCATAGAAACGCATTAGTGTTTCTTGGGAATGCTTGCAAGTAGCTTAAGGCACTTTCAAAGGAAATTGATTTTCTCTGAAAGGACAGCATTTAGATAGTGAAGCAACACTCCATTCACTTCGCACAGTGAATTGAAGTGTTGGAACAGACTGCTTCTCTTTCAGAGAAACGCATGTGAGTTTCTTGTGAATTCTTGCAAGTTGCTTAAGGCACTTTCAAAGGAAAGTGATTTTCTCTGAAAGGACAGCATTTAGAAACTGAAGCAACACTCCATTCACTTCGCATTGTGAATTGAAGTGTTGGAACAGACTGCTTCTCTTTCAGAGAAACGCATGTGAGTTTCTTCCTAATTCTTGCACGTAGCTTAAGGCACTTTCAAATGAAAGTGATTTTCTCTGAAAGGACAACATTTAGAAAGTGAAGCAACACTCCATTCACTTCGCACAGTGAATTGAAGTGTTGGAACAGACTGCTTCTCTTTCAGAGAAACGCATGTGAGTTTCTGGTGAATGCTTGTAAGTAGCTTAAGGCACTTTCAAAGGAAAGTGATTTTCTCTGAAAGGACAGCATTTAGAAAGTGAAGCAACACTCCATTCACTTCGCACAGTGAATTGAAGTGTTGGAACAGACTGCTTCTCTTTCAGAGAAACGCATGTGAGTTTCTGGTGAATGCTTGTAAGTAGCTTAAGGCACTTTCAAAGGATAGTGATTTTCTCTGAAAGGACAGCATTTAGAAAGTGAAGCAACACTCCATTCACATCGCACAGTGAATTGAAGTGTTGTAACAGAATGCTTCTCTTTCAGAGAAACGCATGTGAGTTTCTGGTGAATGCTTGTAAGTAGCTTAAGGCACTTTCAAAGGAAAGTGATTTTCTCTGAAAGGACAGCATTTAGAAACTGAAGCAACACTCCATTCACTTCGCACAGTGAATTGAAGTGTTGGAACAGACTGCTTCTCTTTCAGAGAAACGCAAGTGAGTTTCTTGTGAATTATTGCAAGTCGCTTAAGGCACTTTCAAAGGAAAGTGATTTTCTCTGAAAGGACAGCATTTAGAAACTGAAGCAACACTCCATTCACTTCGCACAGTGAATTGAAGTGTTGGAACAGACTGCTTCTCTTTAAGAGAAACGCATGTGAGTTTTTTGTGAATGCTTGAAAGTAGTTTAAGGCACTTTCAAAGGAAAGTGATTTTCTCTGAAAGGACAGCATTTAGAAAGTGAAGCAACACTCCATTCCCTTCGTGCAGTGAATTGAAGTGTTGGAACAGAGTGCTTCTCTTTCATAGAAACGCATTAGTGTTTCTTGTGAATGCTTGCAAATTGCTTAAGGCACTTTCAAAGGAAAGTGATTTTCTCTGAAAGGACAGCATTTAGAAACTGAAGCAACACTCCATTCACTTCGCACAGTGAATTGAAGTGTTGGAACACACTGCTTCTCTTTAAGAGAAACGCATGTGAGTTTTTTGTGAATGCTTGAAAGTAGTTTAAGGCACTTTCAAAGGAAAGTGATTTTCTCTGAAAGGACAGCATTTAGAAAGTGAAGCAACACTCCATTCACTTCGCACAGTGAATTGAAGTGTTGGAACAGACTGCTTCTCTTTCAGAGAAACGCATGTGAGTTTCTGGTGAATGCTTGTAAGTAGCTTAAGGCACTTTCAAAGGAAAGTGATTTTCTCTGAAAGGACAGCATTTAGAACGTGAGGCAACACTCTATACACTTCACACAATGAATTTAAGTGTTGGAACAGACTGCTTCTCTTTCAGAGAAACACATGTGGGTTTCTTCCTAATGCTTGCAAGTAGCTTAAGGCACTTTCAAAGGAAAGTGATTTTCTCTGAAAGGACAGCATTTAGAAAGTGAAGCAACACTCCATTCACTTCGCACAGTGAATTGAAGTGTTGGAACAGACTGCTTCTCTTTCTGAGAAACGCATGTGAGTTTCTGGTGAATGCTTGTAAGTAGCTTAAGGCACTTTCAAAGGACAGTGATTTTCTCTGAAAGGACAGCATTTAGAAAGTGAAGCAACACTCCATTCCCTTCGTGCAGTGAATTGAAGTATTGGAACAGAGTGCTTCTCTTTCATATAAACGCATTAGTGTTTCCTGAGAATGCTTGCAAGTTGCTTAAGGCGCTTTCAAAGGAAAGTGATTTTCTCTGAAAGGACATAATTTAGAAAGTGAAGCAACACTCCATTCACTTCGCACAGTGAATTGAAGTGTTGGAACAGACTGCTTCTCTTTCAGAGAAATGCATGTGAGTATCTGTTGAATGCTTGTAAGTAGCTTAAGGCACGTTCAAAGGAAAGTGATTTTCTCTGAAAGGACAGCATTTAGAAAGTGAAGCAACACTCCATTCACTTCGCACGTTGAATTGTAGTGTTGGAACAGACTGCTTCTCTTTCAGAGAAACGCATGTGAGTTTCTGGTGAATGCTTGTAAGTAGCTTAAGGCACTTTCAAAGGAAAGTGATTTTCTCTGAAAGGACAGCATTTAGAAAGTGAGGCAACACTCCATTCACTTCACACAGTGAATTGAAGTGTTGGAACAGACTGCTTCTCTTTCAGAGAAACGCATGTGAGTTTCTTCCTAATGCTTGCAAGTAGCTTAAGGCACTTTCAAAGAAAGTGATTTTCTCTGAAAGGACAGCATTTAGAAAGTGAAGCAACACTCCATTCACTTCGCACAGTGAATTGAAATGTTGGAATAGTCTGCTTCTCTATCAGAGAAACGCATGTGAGTTTCTTCCTAACGCTTGCAAGTAGCTTAAGGCACTTTCAAAGGAAAGTGATTTTCTCTGAAAGGACAGCATTTAGAAAGTGAAGCAACACTCCATTCACTTCGCACAGTGAATTGAAGTGTTGGAACAGACTGCTTCTCTTTCAGAGAAACGCATGTGAGTTTCTGGTGAATGCTTGTAAGTAGCTTAAGGCACTTTCAAAGGAAAGTGATTTTCTCTGAAAGGACAGCATTTAGAAAGTGAAGCAACACTCCATTCACTTCGCACAGTGAATTGAAGTGTTGGAACAGACTGCTTCTCTTTCAGAGAAACGCATGTGAGTTTCTGGTGAATGCTTGTAAGTAGCTTAAGGCACTTTCAAAGGAAAGTTATTTTCTCTGAAAGGACAGCATTTAGAAACTGAAGCAACACTCCATTCACTTCGCGCAGTGAATTGAAGTGTTGGAACAGACTGCTTCTCTTTCAGAGAAACGCATGTGAGTTTCTTGTGAATTATTGCAAGTCGCTTAAGGCACTTTCAAAGGAAAGTGATTTTCTCTGAAAGGACAGCATTTAGAAACTGAAGCAACACTCCATTCACTTCGCACAGTGAATTGAAGTGTTGGAACAGACTGCTTCTCTTTAAGAGAAACGCATGTGAGTTTTTTGTGAATGCTTGAAAGTAGTTTAAGGCACTTTCAAAGGAAAGTGATTTTCTCTGAAAGGACAGCATTTAGAAAGTGAAGCAACACTCCATTCCCTTCGTGCAGTGAATTGAAGTGTTGGAACAGAGTGCTTCTCTTTCATAGAAACGCATTAGTGTTTCTTGTGAATGCTTGCAAATTGCTTAAGGCACTTTCAAAGGAAAGTGATTTTCTCTGAAAGGACAGCATTTAGAAACTGAAGCAACACTCCATTCACTTCGCACAGTGAATTGAAGTGTTGGAACACACTGCTTCTCTTTAAGAGAAACGCATGTGAGTTTTTTGTGAATGCTTGAAAGTAGTTTAAGGCACTTTCAAAGGAAAGTGATTTTCTCTGAAAGGACAGCATTTAGAAAGTGAAGCAACACTCCATTCACTTCGCACAGTGAATTGAAGTGTTGGAACAGACTGCTTCTCTTTCAGAGAAACGCATGTGAGTTTCTGGTGAATGCTTGTAAGTAGCTTAAGGCACTTTCAAAGGAAAGTGATTTTCTCTGAAAGGACAGCATTTAGAACGTGAGGCAACACTCTATTCACTTCACACAATGAATTTAAGTGTTGGAACAGACTGCTTCTCTTTCAGAGAAACACATGTGGGTTTCTTCCTAATGCTTGCAAGTAGCTTAAGGCACTTTCAAAGGAAAGTGATTTTCTCTGAAAGGACAGCATTTAGAAAGTGAAGCAACACTCCATTCACTTCGCACAGTGAATTGAAGTGTTGGAACAGACTGCTTCTCTTTCTGAGAAACGCATGTGAGTTTCTGGTGAATGCTTGTAAGTAGCTTAAGGCACTTTCAAAGGACAGTGATTTTCTCTGAAAGGACAGCATTTAGAAAGTGAAGCAACACTCCATTCCCTTCGTGCAGTGAATTGAAGTATTGGAACAGAGTGCTTCTCTTTCATATAAACGCATTAGTGTTTCCTGAGAATGCTTGCAAGTTGCTTAAGGCGCTTTCAAAGGAAAGTGATTTTCTCTGAAAGGACATAATTTAGAAAGTGAAGCAACACTCCATTCACTTCGCACAGTGAATTGAAGTGTTGGAACAGACTGCTTCTCTTTCAGAGAAATGCATGTGAGTATCTGTTGAATGCTTGTAAGTAGCTTAAGGCACGTTCAAAGGAAAGTGATTTTCTCTGAAAGGACAGCATTTAGAAAGTGAAGCAACACTCCATTCACTTCGCACGTTGAATTGTAGTGTTGGAACAGACTGCTTCTCTTTCAGAGAAACGCATGTGAGTTTCTGGTGAATGCTTGTAAGTAGCTTAAGGCACTTTCAAAGGAAAGTGATTTTCTCTGAAAGGACAGCATTTAGAAAGTGAGGCAACACTCCATTCACTTCACACAGTGAATTGAAGTGTTGGAACAGACTGCTTCTCTTTCAGAGAAACGCATGTGATTTTCTTCCTAATGCTTGCAAGTAGCTTAAGGCACTTTCAAAGAAAGTGATTTTCTCTGAAAGGACAGCATTTAGAAAGTGAAGCAACACTCCATTCACTTCGCACAGTGAATTGAAATGTTGGAATAGTCTGCTTCTCTATCAGAGAAACGCATGTGAGTTTCTTCCTAACGCTTGCAAGTAGCTTAAGGCACTTTCAAAGGAAAGTGATTTTCTCTGAAAGGACAGCATTTAGAAAGTGAAGCAACACTCCATTCACTTCGCACAGTGAATTGAAGTGTTGGAACAGACTGCTTCTCTTTCAGAGAAACGCATGTGAGTTTCTGGTGAATGCTTGTAAGTAGCTTAAGGCACTTTCAAAGGAAAGAGATTTTCTCTGAAAGGACAGCATTTAGAAAGTGAAGCAACACTCCATTCACTTCGCACAGTGAATTGAAGTGTTGGAACAGACTGCTTCTCTTTCAGAGAAACGCATGTGAGTTTCTGGTGAATGCTTGTAAGTAGCTTAAGGCACTTTCAAAGGAAAGTGATTTTCTCTGAAAGGACAGCATTTAGAAACTGAAGCAACACTCCATTCACTTCGCGCAGTGAATTGAAGTGTTGGAACAGACTGCTTCTCTTTCAGAGAAACGCATGTGAGTTTCTTGTGAATTATTGCAAGTCGCTTAAGGCACTTTCAAAGGAAAGTGATTTTCTCTGAAAGGACAGCATTTAGAAACTGAAGCAACACTCCATTCACTTCGCACAGTGAATTGAAGTGTTGGAACACACTGCTTCTCTTTCAGAGAAACGCATGTGAGTTTCTGTCTAATGCTTGTAAGTAGCTTAAGGCACTTTCAAAGGAAAGTGATTTTCTCTGAAAGGAGAGCATTTAGAAAGTGAAGCAACACTCCATTCCCTTCGTGCAGTGAATTGAAGTGTTGGAACAGAGTGCTTCTCTTTCATAGAAACGCATTAGTGTTTCTTGTGAATGCTTGCAAATTGCTTAAGGCACTTTCAAAGGAAAGTGATTTTCTCTGAAAGGACAGCATTTAGAAAGTGAAGCAACACTCAATTCACTTTGTACAGTGAATTGACGTGTTGGAACAGACTGCTTCTCTTTCAGAGAAATGCATGTTAGTTTCTGTTGAATGCTTGTAAGTAGCTTAAGGCTCTTTCAAAGGAAAGTGATTTTCTATGAAAGGACAGCATTTAGAAAGTAAAGCAACACTCCATTCCCTTCGCGCAATGAATTGAAGTGTTGGAACAGACTGCTTCTCTTTCATAGAAACGCATTAGTGTTTCTTGGGAATGCTTGCAAGTAGCTTAAGGCACTCTCAAAGGAAAGTGATTTTCTCTGAAAGGACAGCATTTAGATAGTGAAGCAACACTCCATTCACTTCGCACAGTGAATTGAAGTGTTGGAACAGACTGCTTCTCTTTCAGAGAAACGCATGTGAGTTTCTTGTGAATTCTTGCAAGTTGCTTAAGGCACTTTCAAAGGAAAGTGATTTTCTCTGAAAGGACAGCATTTAGAAAGTGAGGCAGCACTCCATTCACTTCGCACAGTGAATTGAAGTGTTGGAACAGACTGCTTCTCTTTCAGAGAAATGCATGTGAGTTTCTGTTGAATGCTTGAAAGTAGCTTAAAGCACTTTCAAAGGAAAGTAATTTTCTCTGAAAGGACAGCATTTAGAAAGTGAAGCAACACTCCATTCACTTCGCACAGTGAATTGAAGTGTTGGAGCAGACTGCTTCTCTTTCATAGAAACGCATTAGTGTTTCTTGGGAATGCTTGCAAGTAGCTTAAGGCACTTTCAAAGGAAAGTGATTTTCTCTGAAAGGACAGCATTTAGATAGTGAAGCAACACTCCATTCACTTCGCACAGTGAATTGAAGTGTTGGAACAGACTGCTTCTCTTTCAGAGAAACGCATGTGAGTTTCTGTTGAATGTTTGTAAGGAGCTTAAGGCATTTTCAAAGGAAAGTGATTTTCTCTGAAAGAACAGCATTTAGAGAGTGAGGCAACACTCCATTCACTTCACACAGTGAATTGAAGTGTTGGAACAGACTGCTTCTCTTTCAGAGAAATGCATGTGAGTTTCTGGTGAATGCTTGTAAGTAGCTTAAGGCACTTTCAAAGGAAAGTGATTTTCTCTGAAAGGACAACATTTAGAAAGTGAAGCAACACTCCATTCACTTCGCACAGAGAATTGAAGTGTTGTAACAGAATGCTTCTTTTTCAGAGAAATGCATGTGAGTTTCTGTTGAATGCTTGTAAGTAGCTTAAGGCACTTTCAAAGGAAAGTGATTTTCTCTGAAAGGACAGCATTTAGAAAGTGAAGCAACACTCCATTCACTTCGCACAGTGAATTGAAGTGTTGGAACAGACTGCTTCTCTTTCAGAGAAACGCATGTGATTTCTGGTGAATGCTTGTAAGTAGCTTAAGGCACTTTCAAAGGAAAGTGATTTTCTCTGAAAGGACAGCATTTAGAACGTGAGGCAACACTCTATTCACTTCACACAGTGAATTGAAGTTTTGGAACAGACTGCTTCTCTTTCAGAGAAACGCATGTGAGTTTCTTCCTAATGCTTGCAAGTAGCTTAAGGCACTATCAAAGGAACGTGATTTTCTCTGAAAGGACAGCATTTAGAAAGTGAAGCAACACTCCATTCACTTCGCACAGTGAATTGAAGTGTTGGAACAGACTGCTTCTCTTTCAGAGAAACGCATGTGAGTTTTTTATGAATGCTTGAAAGTAGTTTAAGGCACTTTCAAAGGAAAGTGATTTTCTCTGAAAGGACAGCATTTAGAAAGTGAGGCAACACTCCATTTACTTCGCACAGTGAATTGAAGTGTTGGAACAGACTGCTTCTCTTTCAGAGAAACGCATGTGAGTTTCTTCCTAATCCTTGCAAGTAGCTTAAGACACTTTCAAAGGAAAGTGATTTTCTCTGAAAGGACAGCATTTAGAAAGTGAAGCAACACTCCATTCACTTCGCACAGTGAATTGAAGTGTTGGAACCGACTGCTTCTCTTTCAGAGAAACGCATGTGAGTTTCTGGTGAATGCTTATAAGTAGCTTAAGGCACTTTCAAAGGACAGTGATTTTCTCTGAAAGGACAGCATTTAGAAAGTGAAGCAACACTCCAATCCCTTCGTGCAGTGAATTGAAGTGTTGGAACAGAGTGCTTCTCTTTCATATAAACGCATTAGTGTTTCTTGTGAATGCTTGCAAGTTGCTTAAGGCACTTTCAAAGGAAAGTGATTTTCTCTGAAAGGACAGCATTTAGAAAGTGAAGCAACACTCCATTCACTTCGCACAGTGAATTGAAGTGTTGGAACAGTCTGCTTCTCTTTCAGAGAAACGCATGTGAGTTTCTTCCTAATGCTTGCAAGTAGCTTAAGGCACTTTCAAAGGAAAGTGATTTTCTCTGAAAGGACAGCATTTAGAAAGTGAAGCAACACTCCATTCACTTCGCACAGTGAATTGAAGTGTTGGAACAGACTGCTTCTCTTTCAGAGAAACGCATGTGAGTTTCCGGTGAATGCTTGTAAGTAGCTTAAGGCACTTTCAAAGGAAAGTGATTTTCTCTGAAAGGACAGCATTTAGAAAGTGAAGCAACACTCCATTCACTTCGCACAGTGAATTGAAGTGTTGGAACAGACTGCTTCTCTTTCAGAGAAACGCATGTGAGTTTCTTCCTAATGCTTGCAAGTAGCTTAAGGCACTATCAAAGGAAAGTGATTTTCTCTGAAAGGACAGCATTTAGAAAGTGAAGCAACACTAAATTCACTTCGCACAGTGAATTGAAGTGTTGGAACAGACTGCTTCTCTTTCAGAGAAACGCATGTGAGTTTTTTATGAATGCTTGAAAGTAGTTAAAGGCACTTTCAAAGGAAAGTGATTTTCTCTGAAAGGACAGCATTTAGAAAGTGAGGCAACACTCCGTTCACTTCACACTGTGACTTGAAGTGTTGGAACAGACTGCTTCTCTTTCAGAGAAACGCATGTGAGTTTCTTCCTAATGCTTGCAAGTAGCTTAAGGCACTTTCAAAGGAAAGTGATTTTCTCTGAAAGTACAGCATTTAGAAAGTGAAGCAACACTCCATTCACTTCGCACAGTGAATTGAAGTGTTGGAACAGTCTGCTCCTCTTTCAGAGAATCGCATGTGAGTTTCTTCCTAATGCTTGCAAGTAGCTTAAGGCACTTTCAAAGGAAAGTGATTTTCTCTGAAAGGACAGCATTTAGAAAGTGAAGCAACACTCCATTCACTTCGCACAGTGAATTGAAGTGTTGGAACAGACTGCTTCTCTTTCAGAGAAACGCATGTGAGTTTCCGGTGAATGCTTGTAAGTAGCTTAAGGCACTTTCAAAGGAAAGTGATTTTCTATGAAAGGACAGCATTTAGAAAGTGAAGCAACACTCCATTCACTTCGCAGAGTGAATTGAAGTATTGGAACAGACTGCTTCTCTTTCAGAGAAACGGATGTGAGTTTCTGGTGAATGCTTGTAAGTAGCTTAAGGCACTTTCAAAGGAAAGTGATTTTCTCTGAAAGGACAGCATTTAGAAAGTGAAGCAACACTCCATTCACTTCGCACAGTGAATTGAAGTGTTGGAACAGACTGCTTCTCTTTCAGAGAAACGCATGTGAGTTTCTGGTGAATGCTTGTAAGTAGCTTAAGGCACTTTCAAAGGAAAGTGATTTTCTCTGAAAGGACAGCATTTAGAAAGTGAAGCAACACTCCATTCACTTCGCACAGTGAATTGAAGTGTTGGAACAGACTGCTTCTCTTTCAGAGAAACGTATGTGAGTTTCTTGTGAATACTTGCAGGTTGCTTAAGGCACTTTCAAAGGAAAGTGATTTTCTCTGAAAGGACAGCATTTAGAAAGTGAGGCAACACTCCATTCACTTCGCACAGTGAATTGAAGTGTTGGAACAGACTGCTTCTCTTTCAGAGAAACACATGTGAGTTTCTTCCTAATGCTTGCAAGTAGCTTAAGGCACTTTCAAAGGAAAGTGATTTTCCTGAAAGGACAGCATTTAGAAAGTGACGCAACACTCCATTCACTTCGCACAGTGAATTGAAGTGTTGGAACCGACTGCTTCTCTTTCAGAGAAACGCATGTGAGTCTCTGGTGAATGCTTGTTAGTAGCTTAAGGCACTTTCAAAGGAAAGTGATTTTCTCTGAAAGGACATAATTTAGAAAGTGAAGCAACACTCCATTCACTTTGCACAGTGAATTGAAGTGTTGGAACAGAATGCTTCTCTTTCAGAGAAACGGATGTGAGTTTTTTATGAATGCTTGAAAGTAGTTTAAGGCACTTTCAAAGGAAAGTGATTTTCTCTGAAAGGACAGCATTTAGAAAGTGAAGCAACACTCCATTCACTTCGCACAGTGAATTGAAGTGTTGGAACAGTCTGCTTCTCTTTCAGAGAAACGCATGTGAGTTTCTTCCTAATGCTTGCAAGTAGCTTAAGGCACTTTCAAAGGAAAGTGATTTTCTCTGAAAGGAAAGCATTTAGAAAGTGAAGCAACACTCCATTCACTTCGCACAGTGAATTGAAGTGTTGGAACAGTCTGCTTCTCTTTCAGAGAAACGCATGTGAGTTTCTTCCTAATGCTTGCAAGTAGCTTAAGGCACTTTCAAAGGAAAGTGATTTTCTCTGAAAGGACAGCATTTAGAAAGTGAAGCAACACTCCATTCACTTCGCACAGTGAATTGAAGTGTTGGAACAGACTGCTTCTGTTTCAGAGAAACGCATGTGAGTTTCCGGTGAATGCTTGTAAGTAGCTTAAGGCACTTTCAAAGGAAAGTGATTTTCTCTGAAAGGACAGCATTTAGAAAGTGAAGCAACACTCCATTCACTTCGCACAGTGAATTGAAGTGTTGGAACAGACTGCTTCTCTTTCAGAGAAACGCATGTGAGTTTCTTCCTAATGCTTGCAAGTAGCTTAAGGCACTATCAAAGGAAAGTGATTTTCTCTGAAAGGACAGCATTTAGAAAGTGAAGCAATACTACATTCACTTCGCACAGTGAATTGAAGTGTTGGAACAGACTGCTTCTCTTTCAGAGAAACGCATGTGAGTTTCTTCCTAATGCTTGCAAGTAGCTTAAGGCACTTTCAAAGGACAGTGATTTTCTCTGAAAGTACAGCATTTACAAAGTGAAGCAACACTCCATTCACTTCGCACAGTGAATTGAAGTGTTGGAAAAGTCTGCTCCTCTTTCAGAGAATCGCATGTGAGTTTCTCCCTAATGCTTGCAAGTAGCTTAAGGCACTTTCAAAGGAAAGTGATTTTCTCTGAAAGGACAGCATTTAGAAAGTGAAGCAACACTCCATTCACTTCGCACAGTGAATTGAAGTGTTGGAACAGACTGCTTCTCTTTCAGAGAAACGCATGTGAGTTTCCGGTGAATGCTTGTAAGTAGCTTAAGGCACTTTCAAAGGAAAGTGATTTTCTCTGAAAGGACAGCATTTAGAAAGTGAAGCAACACTCCATTCACTTCGCACAGTGAATTGAAGTGTTGGAACAGACTGCTTCTCTTTCAGAGAAACGCATGTGAGTTTCTTGTGAATGCTTGTAAGTAGCTTAAGGCACTTTCAAAGGAAAGTGATTTTCTCTGAAAGGACAGCATTTAGAAAGTGAAGCAACACTCCATTCACTTCGCAGAGTGAATTGAAGTATTGGAACAGACTGCTTCTCTTTCAGAGAAACGGATGTGAGTTTCTGGTGAATGCTTGTAAGTAGCTTAAGGCACTTTCAAAGGAAAGTGATTTTCTCTGAAAGGACAGCATTTAGAGAGTGAAGCAACACTCCATTCACTTCGCACAGTGAATTGAAGTGTTGGAATAGACTGCTTCTCTTTCAGAGAAACGCATGTGAGTTTCTGGTGAATGCTTGTAAGTAGCTTAAGGCACTTTCAAAGGAAAGTGATTTTCTCTGAAAGGACAGCATTTAGAAAGTGAAGCAACACTCCATTCACTTCGCACAGTGAATTGAAGTGTTGGAACAGACTGCTTCTCTTTCAGAGAAACGCATGTGAGTTTCTGGTGAATGCTTGTAAGTAGCTTAAGGCACTTTCAAAGGAAAGTGATTTTCTCTGAAAGGACAGCATTTAGAAAGTGAAGCAACACTCCATTCACTTCGCACAGTGAATTGAAGTGTTGGAACAGACTGCTTCTCTTTCAGAGAAACGTATGTGAGTTTCTTGTGAATACTTGCAGGTTGCTTAAGGCACTTTCAAAGGAAAGTGATTTTCTCTGAAAGGACAGCATTTAGAAAGTGAGGCAACACTCCATTCACTTCGCACAGTGAATTGAAGTGTTGGAACAGACTGCTTCTCTTTCAGAGAAACACATGTGAGTTTCTTCCTAATGCTTGCAAGTAGCTTAAGGCACTTTCAAAGGAAAGTGATTTTCCTGAAAGGACAGCATTTAGAAAGTGACGCAACACTCCATTCACTTCGCACAGTGAATTGAAGTGTTGGAACCGACTGCTTCTCTTTCAGAGAAACGCATGTGAGTCTCTGGTGAATGCTTGTTAGTAGCTTAAGGCACTTTCAAAGGAAAGTGATTTTCTCTGAAAGGACATAATTTAGAAAGTGAAGCAACACTCCATTCACTTTGCACAGTGAATTGAAGTGTTGGAACAGAATGCTTCTCTTTCAGAGAAACGGATGTGAGTTTTTTATGAATGCTTGAAAGTAGTTTAAGGCACTTTCAAAGGAAAGTGATTTTCTCTGAAAGGACAGCATTTAGAAAGTGAAGCAACACTCCATTCACTTCGCACAGTGAATTGAAGTGTTGGAACAGTCTGCTTCTCTTTCAGAGAAACGCATGTGAGTTTCTTCCTAATGCTTGCAAGTAGCTTAAGGCACTTTCAAAGGAAAGTGATTTTCTCTGAAAGGAAAGCATTTAGAAAGTGAAGCAACACTCCATTCACTTCGCACAGTGAATTGAAGTGTTGGAACAGTCTGCTTCTCTTTCAGAGAAACGCATGTGAGTTTCTTCCTAATGCTTGCAAGTAGCTTAATTCACTTTCAAAGGAAAGTGATTTTCTCTGAAAGGACAGCATTTAGAAAGTGAAGCAACACTCCATTCACTTCGCACAGTGAATTGAAGTGTTGGAACAGTCTGCTTCTCTTTCAGAGAAACGCATGTGAGTTTCTTCCTAATGCTTGCAAGTAGCTTAAGGCACTTTCAAAGGAAAGTGATTTTCTCTGAAAGGACAGCATTTAGAAAGTGAAGCAACACTCCATTCACTTCGCACAGTGAATTGAAGTGTTGGAACAGTCTGCTTCTCTTTCAGAGAAACGCATGTGAGTTTCTTCCTAATGCTTGCAAGTAGCTTAAGGCACTTTCAAAGGAAAGTGATTTTCTCTGAAAGGAAAGCATTTAGAAAGTGAAGCAACACTCCATTCACTTCGCACAGTGAATTGAAGTGTTGGAACAGTCTGCTTCTCTTTCAGAGAAACGCATGTGAGTTTCTTCCTAATGCTTGCAAGTAGCTTAATGCACTTTCAAAGGAAAGTGATTTTCTCTGAAAGGACAGCATTTAGAAAGTGAAGCAACACTCCATTCACTTCGCACAGTGAATTGAAGTGTTGGAACAGTCTGCTTCTCTTTCAGAGAAACGCATGTGAGTTTCTTCCTAATGCTTGCAAGTAGCTTAAGGCACTTTCAAAGGAAAGTGATTTTCTCTGAAAGGACAGCATTTAGAAAGTGAAGCAACACTCCATTCACTTCGCACAGTGAATTGAAGTGTTGGAACAGACTGCTTCTGTTTCAGAGAAACGCATGTGAGTTTCCGGTGAATGCTTGTAAGTAGCTTAAGGCACTTTCAAAGGAAAGTGATTTTCTCTGAAAGGACAGCATTTAGAAAGTGAAGCAACACTCCATTCACTTCGCACAGTGAATTGAAGTGTTGGAACAGACTGCTTCTCTTTCAGAGAAACGCATGTGAGTTTCTTCCTAATGCTTGCAAGTAGCTTAAGGCACTATCAAAGGAAAGTGATTTTCTCTGAAAGGACAGCATTTAGAAAGTGAAGCAATACTACATTCACTTCGCACAGTGAATTGAAGTGTTGGAACAGACTGCTTCTCTTTCAGAGAAACGCATGTGAGTTTCTTCCTAATGCTTGCAAGTAGCTTAAGGCACTTTCAAAGGACAGTGATTTTCTCTGAAAGTACAGCATTTAGAAAGTGAAGCAACACTCCATTCACTTCGCACAGTGAATTGAAGTGTTGGAAAAGTCTGCTCCTCTTTCAGAAAATCGCATGTGAGTTTCTCCCTAATGCTTGCAAGTAGCTTAAGGCACTTTCAAAGGAAAGTGATTTTCTCTGAAAGGACAGCATTTAGAAAGTGAAGCAACACTCCATTCACTTCGCACAGTGAATTGAAGTGTTGGAACAGACTGCTTCTCTTTCAGAGAAACGCATGTGAGTTTCCGGTGAATGCTTGTAAGTAGCTTAAGGCACTTTCAAAGGAAAGTGATTTTCTCTGAAAGGACAGCATTTAGAAAGTGAAGCAACACTCCATTCACTTCGCACAGTGAATTGAAGTGTTGGAACAGACTGCTTCTCTTTCAGAGAAACGCATGTGAGTTTCTTGTGAATGCTTGTAAGTAGCTTAAGGCACTTTCAAAGGAAAGTGATTTTCTCTGAAAGGACAGCATTTAGAAAGTGAAGCAACACTCCATTCACTTCGCAGAGTGAATTGAAGTATTGGAACAGACTGCTTCTCTTTCAGAGAAACGGATGTGAGTTTCTGGTGAATGCTTGTAAGTAGCTTAAGGCACTTTCAAAGGAAAGTGATTTTCTCTGAAAGGACAGCATTTAGAGAGTGAAGCAACACTCCATTCACTTCGCACAGTGAATTGAAGTGTTGGAATAGACTGCTTCTCTTTCAGAGAAACGCATGTGAGTTTCTGGTGAATGCTTGTAAGTAGCTTAAGGCACTTTCAAAGGAAAGTGATTTTCTCTGAAAGGACAGCATTTAGAAAGTGAAGCAACACTCCATTCACTTCGCACAGTGAATTGAAGTGTTGGAACAGACTGCTTCTCTTTCAGAGAAACGTATGTGAGTTTCTTGTGAATACTTGCAAGTTGCTTAAGGCACTTTCAAAGGAAAGTGATTTTCTCTGAAAGGACAGCATTTAGAAAGTGAGGCAACACTCCATTCACTTCGCACAATGAATTGAAGTGTTGGAACAGACTGCTTCTCTTTCAGAGAAACGCATGTGAGTTTCTGGTGAATGCTTGTAAGTAGCTTAAGGCACTTTCAAAGGAAAGTGATTTTCTCTGAAAGGACAGCATTTAGAAAGTGAAGCAACACTCCATTCACTTCGCACAGTGAATTGAAGTGTTGGAACAGTCTGCTTCTCTTTCAGAGAAACGCATGTGAGTTTCTTCCTAATGCTTGCAAGTAGCTTAAGGCACTTTCAAAGGAAAGTGATTTTCTCTGAAAGGAAAGCATTTAGAAAGTGAAGCAACACTCCATTCACTTCGCACAGTGAATTGAAGTGTTGGAACAGTCTGCTTCTCTTTCAGAGAAACGCATGTGAGTTTCTTCCTAATGCTTGCAAGTAGCTTAATTCACTTTCAAAGGAAAGTGATTTTCTCTGAAAGGACAGCATTTAGAAAGTGAAGCAACACTCCATTCACTTCGCACAGTGAATTGAAGTGTTGGAACAGTCTGCTTCTCTTTCAGAGAAACGCATGTGAGTTTCTTCCTAATGCTTGCAAGTAGCTTAAGGCACTTTCAAAGGAAAGTGATTTTCTCTGAAAGGACAGCATTTAGAAAGTGAAGCAACACTCCATTCACTTCGCACAGTGAATTGAAGTGTTGGAACAGTCTGCTTCTCTTTCAGAGAAACGCATGTGAGTTTCTTCCTAATGCTTGCAAGTAGCTTAAGGCACTTTCAAAGGAAAGTGATTTTCTCTGAAAGGAAAGCATTTAGAAAGTGAAGCAACACTCCATTCACTTCGCACAGTGAATTGAAGTGTTGGAACAGTCTGCTTCTCTTTCAGAGAAACGCATGTGAGTTTCTTCCTAATGCTTGCAAGTAGCTTAATGCACTTTCAAAGGAAAGTGATTTTCTCTGAAAGGACAGCATTTAGAAAGTGAAGCAACACTCCATTCACTTCGCACAGTGAATTGAAGTGTTGGAACAGTCTGCTTCTCTTTCAGAGAAACGCATGTGAGTTTCTTCCTAATGCTTGCAAGTAGCTTAAGGCACTTTCAAAGGAAAGTGATTTTCTCTGAAAGGACAGCATTTAGAAAGTGAAGCAACACTCCATTCACTTCGCACAGTGAATTGAAGTGTTGGAACCGACTGCTTCTCTTTCAGAGAAACGCATGTGAGTTTCCGGTGAATGCTTGTAAGTAGCTTAAGGCACTTTCAAAGGAAAGTGATTTTCTCTGAAAGGACAGCATTTAGAAAGTGAAGCAACACTCCATTCACTTCGCACAGTGAATTGAAGTGTTGGAACAGACTGCTTCTCTTTCAGAGAAACGCATGTGAGTTTCTTCCTAATGCTTGCAAGTAGCTTAAGGCACTATCAAAGGAAAGTGATTTTCTCTGAAAGGACAGCATTTAGAAAGTGAAGCAATACTACATTCACTTCGCACAGTGAATTGAAGTGTTGGAACAGACTGCTTCTCTTTCAGAGAAACGCATGTGAGTTTCTTCCTAATGCTTGCAAGTAGCTTAAGGCACTTTCAAAGGACAGTGATTTTCTCTGAAAGTACAGCATTTAGAAAGTGAAGCAACACTCCATTCACTTCGCACAGTGAATTGAAGTGTTGGAAAAGTCTGCTCCTCTTTCAGAGAATCGCATGTGAGTTTCTCCCTAATGCTTGCAAGTAGCTTAAGGCACTTTCAAAGGAAAGTGATTTTCTCTGAAAGGACAGCATTTAGAAAGTGAAGCAACACTCCATTCACTTCGCACAGTGAATTGAAGTGTTGGAACAGACTGCTTCTCTTTCAGAGAAACGCATGTGAGTTTCCGGTGAATGCTTGTAAGTAGCTTAAGGCACTTTCAAAGGAAAGTGATTTTCTCTGAAAGGACAGCATTTAGAGAGTGAAGCAACACTCCATTCACTTCGCACAGTGAATTGAAGTGTTGGAATAGACTGCTTCTCTTTCAGAGAAACGCATGTGAGTTTCTGGTGAATGCTTGTAAGTAGCTTAAGGCACTTTCAAAGGAAAGTGATTTTCTCTGAAAGGACAGCATTTAGAAAGTGAAGCAACACTCCATTCACTTCGCACAGTGAATTGAAGTGTTGGAACAGACTGCTTCTCTTTCAGAGAAACGTATGTGAGTTTCTTGTGAATACTTGCAAGTTGCTTAAGGCACTTTCAAAGGAAAGTGATTTTCTCTGAAAGGACAGCATTTAGAAAGTGAGGCAACACTCCATTCACTTCGCACAGTGAATTGAAGTGTTGGAACAGACTGCTTCTCTTTCAGAGAAACACATGTGAGTTTCTTCCTAATGCTTGCAAGTAGCTTAAGGCACTTTCAAAGGAAAGTGATTTTCCTGAAAGGACAGCATTTAGAAAGTGAAGCAACACTCCATTCACTTCGCACAGTGAATTGAAGTGTTGGAACCGACTGCTTCTCTTTCAGAGAAACGCATGTGAGTTTCTGGTGAATGCTTGTTAGTAGCTTAAGGCACTTTCAAAGGAAAGTGATTTTCTCTGAAAGGACATAATTTAGAAAGTGAAGCAACACTCCATTCACTTTGCACAGTGAATTGAAGTGTTGGAACAGAATGCTTCTCTTTCAGAGAAACGGATGTGAGTTTTTTATGAATGCTTGAAAGTAGTTTAAGGCACTTTCAAAGGAAAGTGATTTTCTCTGAAAGGACAGCATTTAGAAAGTGAAGCAACACTCCATTCACTTCGCACAGTGAATTGAAGTGTTGGAACAGTCTGCTTCTCTTTCAGAGAAACGCATGTGAGTTTCTTCCTAATGCTTGCAAGTAGCTTAAGGCACTTTCAAAGGAAAGTGATTTTCTCTGAAAGGACAGCATTTAGAAAGTGAAGCAACACTCCATTCACTTCGCACAGTGAATTGAAGTGTTGGAACAGACTGCTTCTCTTTCAGAGAAATGCATGTGAGTTTCTGTTGAATGCTTGTAAGTAGCTTAAGGCACTTTCATAGGAAAGTGATTTTCTCTGAAAGGACAGCATTTAGAAAGTGAAGCAACACTCCATTCACTTCGCACATTGAATTGAAGTGTTGGAACAGACTGCTTCTCTTTCAGAGAAACGCATGTGAGTTTCTGGTGAATGCTTGTAAGGAGCTTAAGGCACTTTCAAAGGAAAGTGATTTTCTCTGAAAGGACAGCATTTAGAAAGTGAAGCAACACTCCATTCACTTCGCACAGTGAATTGAAGTGTTGGAACAGACTGCTTCTCTTTCAGAGAAACGCATGTGAGTTTCCGGTGAATGCTTGTAAGTAGCTTAAGGCACTTTCAAAGGAAAGTGATTTTCTCTGAAAGGACAGCATTTAGAAAGTGAAGCAACACTCCATTCACTTCGCACAAAGAATTGAAGTGTTGGAACAGACTGCTTCTCTTTCAGAGAAACGCATGTGAGTTTCTTCCTAATGCTTGCAAGTAGCTTAAGGCACTATCAAAGGAAAGTGATTTTCTCTGAAAGGACAGCATTTAGAAAGTGAAGCAACACTCCATTCACTTCGCACAGTGAATTGAAGTGTTGGAACAGACTGCTTCTCTTTCAGAGAAACGCATGTGAGTTTTTTATGAATGCTTGAAAGTAGTTAAAGGCACTTTCAAAGGAAAGTGATTTTCTCTGAAAGGACAGCATTTAGAAAGTGAGGCAACACTCCATTCACTTCACACAGTGACTTGAGGTGTTGGAACAGACTGCTTCTCTTTCAGAGAAATGCATGTGAGTTTCTTCCTAATGCTTGCAAGTAGCTTAAGGCACTTTCAAAGGAAAGTGATTTTCTCTGAAAGGACAGCATTTAGAAAGTGAAGCAACACTCCATTCACTTCGCAAAGTGAATTGAAGTGTTGGAACAGTCTGCTCCTCTTTCAGAGAAACGCATGTGAGTTTCTTCCTAATGCTTGCAAGTAGCTTAAGGCACTTTCAAAGGAAAGTGATTTTCTCTGAAAGGACAGCATTTAGAAAGTGAAGCAACACTCCATTCACTCCGCACAGTGAATTGAAGTGTTGGAACAGACTGCTTCTCTTTCAGAGAAACGCATGTGAGTTTCCGGTGAATGCTTGTAAGTAGCTTAAGGCACTTTCAAAGGAAAGTGATTTTCTCTGAAAGGACAGCATTTAGAAAGTGAAGCAACACTCCATTCACTTCGCACAGTGAATTGAAGTGTTGGAACAGACTGCTTCTCTTTCAGAGAAATGCATGTGAGTTTAAGTTGAATGCTTGTAAGTAGCTTAAGGCACTTTCAAAGAAAAGTGATTTTCTCTGAAAGGACAGCATTTAGAAAGTGAAGCAACACTCCATTCACTTCGCACATTGAATTGAAGTATTGGAACAGACTGCTTCTCTTTCAGAGAAACGGATGTGAGTTTCTGGTGAATGCTTGTAAGTAGCTTAAGGCACTTTCAAAGGAAAGTGATTTTCTCTGAAAGGACAGCATTTAGAAAGTGAAGCAACACTCCATTCAATTCGCACAGTGAATTGAAGTGTTGGAACAGACTGCTTCTCTTTCATATAAACGCATTAGTGTTTCTTGTGAATGCTTGCAAGTTGCTTAAGGCACTTTCAAAGGAAAGTGATTTTCTCTGAAAGGACATAATTTAGAAAGTGAAGCAACACTCCATTCACTTCGCACAGTGAATTGAAGTGTTGGAACAGACTGCTTCTCTTTCAGAGAAATGCATGTGAGTGTCTGTTGAATGCTTGTAAGTAGCTTAAGGCACTTTCAAAGGAAAGTGATTTTCTCTGAAAGGACAGCATTTAGAAAGTGAAGCAACACTCCATTCACTTCGCACAGTGAATTGAAGTGTTGGAACAAACTGCTTCTCTTTCAGAGAAACGCATGTGAGTTTCTGGTGAATGCTTGAAAGTAGTTTAAGGCACTTTCAAAGGAAAGTGATTTTCTCTGAAAGGACAGCATTTAGAAAGTGAGGCAACACTCCATTCACTTCACACAGTGAATTGAAGTGTTGGAACAGACTGCTTCTCTTTCAGAGAAACGCATGTGAGTTTCTTCCTAATGCTTGCAAGTAGCTTAAGGCACTTTCAAAGGAAAGTGATTTTCTCTGAAAGGACAGCATTTAGAAAGTGAAGCAACACTCCATTCACTTCGCACAGTGAATTGAAGTGTTGGAACAGTCTGCTTCTCTTTCAGAGAAACGCATGTGAGTTTCTTCCTAATGCTTGCAAGTAGCTTAAGGCACTTTCAAAGGAAAGTGATTTTCTCTGAAAGGACAGCATTTAGAAAGTGAAGCAACACTCCATTCACTTCGCAGAGTGAATTGAAGTATTGGAACAGACTGCTTCTCTTTCAGAGAAACGGATGTGAGTTTCTGGTGAATGCTTGTAAGTAGCTTAAGGCACTTTCAAAGGAAAGTGATTTTCTCTGAAAGGACAGCATTTAGAGAGTGAAGCAACACTCCATTCACTTCGCACAGTGAATTGAAGTGTTGGAACAGACTGCTTCTCTTTCAGAGAAACGCATGTGAGTTTCTGGTGAATGCTTGTAAGTAGCTTAAGGCACTTTCAAAGGAAAGTGATTTTCTCTGAAAGGACAGCATTTAGAAAGTGAAGCAACACTCCATTCACTTCGCACAGTGAATTGAAGTGTTGGAACAGACTGCTTCTCTTTCAGAGAAACGTATGTGAGTTTCTTGTGAATACTTGCAAGTTGCTTAAGGCACTTTCAAAGGAAAGTGATTTTCTCTGAAAGGACAGCATTTAGAAAGTGAGGCAACACTCCATTCACTTCGCACAGTGAATTGAAGTGTTGGAACAGACTGCTTCTCTTTCAGAGAAACACATGTGAGTTTCTTCCTAATGCTTGCAAGTAGCTTAAGGCACTTTCAAAGGAAAGTGATTTTCCTGAAAGGACAGCATTTAGAAAGTGAAGCAACACTCCATTCACTTCGCACAGTGAATTGAAGTGTTGGAACCGACTGCTTCTCTTTCAGAGAAACGCATGTGAGTTTCTGGTGAATGCTTGTTAGTAGCTTAAGGCACTTTCAAAGGAAAGTGATTTTCTCTGAAAGGACATAATTTAGAAAGTGAAGCAACACTCCATTCACTTTGCACAGTGAATTGAAGTGTTGGAACAGAATGCTTCTCTTTCAGAGAAACGGATGTGAGTTTTTTATGAATGCTTGAAAGTAGTTTAAGGCACTTTCAAAGGAAAGTGATTTTCTCTGAATGGACAGCATTTAGAAAGTGAAGCAACACTCCATTCACTTCGCACAGTGAATTGAAGTGTTGGAACAGTCTGCTTCTCTTTCAGAGAAACGCATGTGAGTTTCTTCCTAATGCTTGCAAGTAGCTTAAGGCACTTTCAAAGGAAAGTGATTTTCTCTGAAAGGACAGCATTTAGAAAGTGAAGCAACACTCCATTCACTTCGCACAGTGAATTGAAGTGTTGGAACAGACTGCTTTTCTTTCAGAGAAACGCATGTGAGTTTCTTCCTAATGCTTGTAAGTAGCTTAAGGCACTATCAAAGGAAAGTGATTTTCTCTGAAAGGACAGCATTTAGAATGTGAAGCAACACTCCATTCACTTCGCACAGTGAATTGAAGTGTTGGAACAGACTGCTTCTCTTTCAGAGAAACGCATGTGAGTTTTTTATGATTGCTTGCAAGTAGCTTAAGGCAATTTCAAAGGACAGTGATTTTCTCTGAAAGGACAGCATTTAGAAAGTGAAGCAACACTCCATTCCCTTCGTGCAGTCAATTGAAGTGTTGGAACAGAGTGCTTCTCTTTCATATAAACGCATTAGTGTTTCTTGTGAATGATTGCAAGTTGCTTAAGGCACTTTCAAAGGAAAGTGATTTTCTCTGAAAGGACATAATTTAGAAAGTGAAGCAACACTCCATTCACTTCGCACAGTGAATTGAAGTGTTGGAACAGACTGCTTCTCTTTCAGAGAAATGCATGTGAGTTTCTGTTGAATGCTTGTAAGTAGCTTAAGGCACTTTCATAGGAAAGTGATTTTCTCTGAAAGGACAGCATTTAGAAAGTGAAGCAACACTCCATTCACTTCGCACATTGAACTGAAGTTTTGGAACAGACTGCTTCTCTTTCAGAGAAACGCATGTGAGTTTCTGGTGAATGCTTGTAAGGAGCTTAAGGCACTTTCAAAGGAAAGTGATTTTCTCTGAAAGGACAGCATTTAGAAAGTGAGGCAACACTCCATTCACTTCACACAGTGAATTGAAGTGTTGGAACAGACTGCTTCTCTTTCAGAGAAACGCATGTGAGTTTCCGGTGAATGCTTGTAAGTAGCTTAAGGCACTTTCTAAGGAAAGTGATTTTCTCTGAAAGGACAGCATTTAGAAAGTGAAGCAACACTCCATTCACTTCGCACAAAGAATTGAAGTGTTGGAACAGACTGCTTCTCTTTCAGAGAAACGCATGTGAGTTTCTTCCTAATGCTTGCAAGTAGCTTAAGGCACTATCAAAGGAAAGTGATTTTCTCTGAAAGGACAGCATTTAGAAAGTGAAGCAACACTCCATTCACTTCGCACAGTGAATTGAAGTGTTGGAACAGACTGCTTCTCTTTCAGAGAAACGCATGTGAGTTTTTTATGAATGCTTGAAAGTAGTTAAAGGCACTTTCAAAGGAAAGTGATTTTCTCTGAAAGGACAGCATTTAGAAAGTGAGGCAACACTCCATTCACTTCACACAGTGACTTGAGGTGTTGGAACAGACTGCTTCTCTTTCAGAGAAATGCATGTGAGTTTCTTCCTAATGCTTGCAAGTAGCTTAAGGCACTTTCAAAGGAAAGTGATTTTCTCTGAAAGGACAGCATTTAGAAAGTGAAGCAACACTCCATTCACTTCGCAAAGTGAATTGAAGTGTTGGAACAGTCTGCTCCTCTTTCAGAGAAACGCATGTGAGTTTCTTCCTAATGCTTGCAAGTAGCTTAAGGCACTTTCAAAGGAAAGTGATTTTCTCTGAAAGGACAGCATTTAGAAAGTGAAGCAACACTCCATTCACTCCGCACAGTGAATTGAAGTGTTGGAACAGACTGCTTCTCTTTCAGAGAAACGCATGTGAGTTTCCGGTGAATGCTTGTAAGTAGCTTAAGGCACTTTCAAAGGAAAGTGATTTTCTCTGAAAGGACAGCATTTAGAAAGTGAAGCAACACTCCATTCACTTCGCACAGTGAATTGAAGTGTTGGAACAGACTGCTTCTCTTTCAGAGAAATGCATGTGAGTTTAAGTTGAATGCTTGTAAGTAGCTTAAGGCACTTTCAAAGAAAAGTGATTTTCTCTGAAAGGACAGAATTTAGAAAGTGAAGCAACACTCCATTCACTTCGCACAGTGAATTGAAGTATTGGAACAGACTGCTTCTCTTTCAGAGAAACGGATGTGAGTTTCTGGTGAATGCTTGTAAGTAGCTTAAGGCACTTTCAAAGGAAAGTGATTTTCTCTGAAAGGACAGCATTTAGAAAGTGAAGCAACACTCCATTCAATTCGCACAGTGAATTGAAGTGTTGGAACAGACTGCTTCTCTTTCATATAAACGCATTATTGTTTCTTGTGAATGCTTGCAAGTTGCTTAAGGCACTTTCAAAGGAAAGTGATTTTCTCTGAAAGGACATAATTTAGAAAGTGAAGCAACACTCCATTCACTTCGCACAGTGAATTGAAGTGTTGGAACAGACTGCTTCTCTTTCAGAGAAATGCATGTGAGTGTCTGTTGAATGCTTGTAAGTAGCTTAAGGCACTTTCAAAGGAAAGTGATTTTCTCTGAAAGGACAGCATTTAGAAAGTGAAGCAACACTCCATTCACTTCGCACAGTGAATTGAAGTGTTGGAACAAACTGCTTCTCTTTCAGAGAAACGCATGTGAGTTTCTGGTGAATGCTTGTAAGTAGCTTAAGGCACTTTCAAAGGAAAGTGATTTTCTCTGAAAGGACAGCATTTAGAAAGTGAGGCAACACTCCATTCACTTCACACAGTGAATTGAAGTGTTGGAACAGACTGCTTCTCTTTCAGAGAAACGCATGTGAGTTTCTTCCTAATGCTTGCAAGTAGCTTAAGGCACTTTCAAAGGAAAGTGATTTTCTCTGAAAGGACAGCATTTAGAAAGTGAAGCAACACTCCATTCACTTCGCACAGTGAATTGAAGTGTTGGAACAGTCTGCTTCTCTTTCAGAGAAACGCATGTGAGTTTCTTCCTAATGCTTGCAAGTAGCTTAAGGCACTTTCAAAGGAAAGTGATTTTCTCTGAAAGGACAGCATTTAGAAAGTGAAGCAACACTCCATTCACTTCGCACAGTGAATTGAAGTGTTGGAACAGACTGCTTTTCTTTCAGAGAAACGCATGTGAGTTTCTTCCTAATGCTTGCAAGTAGCTTAAGGCACTTTCAAAGGAAAGTGATTTTCTCTGAAAGGACAGCATTTAGAAAGTGAAGCAACTCTCCATTCACTTCGCACAGTGAATTGAAGTGTTGGAACCGACTGCTTCTCTTTCAGAGCAACGCATGTGAGTTTCTGGTGAATGCTTATAAGTAGCTTAAATCACTTTCAAAGGACAGTGATTTTCTCTGAAAGAACAGCATTTAGAAAGTGAAGCAACACTCCATTCCCATCGTGCAGTGAATTGAAGTGTTGGAACAGAGTGCTTCTCTTTCATATAAACGCATTAGTGTTTCTTGTGAATGCTTGCAAGTTGCTTAAGGCACTTTCAAAGGAAAGTGATTTTCTCTGAAAGGACATAATTTAGGAAGTGAAGCAACACTCCATTCACTTCGCACAGTGAATTGAAGTGTTGGAACAGACTGCTTCTCTTTCAGAGAAATGCATGTGAGTTTCTGTTGAATGCTTGTAAGTAGCTTAAGGCACTTTCAAAGGAAAGTGATTTTCTCTGAAAGGACAGCATTTAGAAAGTGAAGCAACACTCCATTCACTTCGCACATTGAATTGAAGTGTTGGAACAGACTGCTTCTCTTTCAGAGAAACGCATGTGAGTTTCTGGTGAATGCTTGTAAGTAGCTTAAGGCACTTTCAAAGGAAAGTGATTTTCTCTGAAAGGACAGCATTTAGAAAGTGAGGCAACACTCCATTCACTTCACACAGTGAATTTAAGTGTTGGAACAGACTGCTTCTCTTTCAGAGAAACGCATGTGAGTTTCTTCCTAATGCTTGCAAGTAGCTTAAGGCACTTTCAAAGGAAAGTGATTTTCTCTGAAAGGACAGCATTTAGAAAGTGAAGTAACACTCCATTCACTTCGCACAGTGAATTGAAGTGTTGGAACAGTCTGCTTTTCTTTCAGAGAAACGCATGTGAGTTTCTTCCTAATGCTTGCAAGTAGCTTAAGGCACTTTCAAAGGAAAGTGATTTTCTCTGAAAGGACAGCATTTAGAAAGTGAAGCAACACTCCATTCACTTCGCACAGTGAATTGAAGTGTTGGAACAGACTGCTTCTCTTTCAGAGAAACGCATGTGAGTTTCTGGTGAATGCTTGTAAGTAGCTTAAGGCACTTTCAAAGGAAAGTGATTTTCTCTGAAAGGACAGCATTTAGAAAGTGAAGCAACACTCCATTCAATTCGCACAGTGAATTGAAGTGTTGGAACAGACTGCTTCTCTTTCATATAAACGCATTAGTGTTTCTTGTGAATGTTTGCAAGTTGCTTAAGGCACTTTCAAAGGAAAGTGATTTTCTCTGAAAGGACAGCATTTAGAAAGTGAAGCAACACTCCATTCACTTCGCACAGTGAATTGAAGTGTTGGAACAGACTGCTTCTCTTTCAGAGAAATGCATGTGAGTGTCTGTTGAATGCTTGTAAGTAGCTTAAGGCACTTTCAAAGGAAAGTGATTTTCTCTGAAAGGACAGCATTTAGAAAGTGAAGCAACACTCCATTCACTTCGCACAGTGAATTGAAGTGTTGGAACAAACTGCTTCTCTTTCAGAGAAACGCATGTGAGTTTCTTGTGAATGCTTGTAAGTAGCTTAAGGCACTTTCAAAGGAAAGTGATTTTCTCTGAAAGGACAGCATTTAGAAAGTGAGGCAACACTCCATTCACTTCACACAGTGAATTGAAGTGTTGGAACAGACTGCTTCTCTTTCAGAGAAACGCATGTGAGTTTCTTCCTAATGCTTGCAAGTAGCTTAAGGCACTTTCAAAGGAAAGTGATTTTCTCTGAAAGGACAGCATTTAGAAAGTGAAGCAACACTCCATTCACTTCGCACAGTGAATTGAAGTGTTGGAACAGTCTGCTTCTCTTTCAGAGAAACGCATGTGAGTTTCTTCCTAATGCTTGCAAGTAGCTTAAGGCACTTTCAAAGGAAAGTGATTTTCTCTGAAAGGACAGCATTTAGAAAGTGAAGCAACACTCCATTCACTTCGCACAGTGAATTGAAGTGTTGGAACAGACTGCTTTTCTTTCAGAGAAACGCATGTGAGTTTCTTCCTAATGCTTGCAAGTAGCTTAAGGCACTATCAAAGGAAAGTGATTTTCTCTGAAAGGACAGCATTTAGAAAGTGAAGCAACACTCCATTCACTTCGCACAGTGAATTGAAGTGTTGGAACCGACTGCTTCTCTTTCAGAGCAACGCATGTGAGTTTCTGGTGAATGCTTATAAGTAGCTTAAATCACTTTCAAAGGACAGTGATTTTCTCTGAAAGAACAGCATTTAGAAAGTGAAGCAACACTCCATTCCCTTCGTGCAGTGAATTGAAGTGTTGGAACAGAGTGCTTCTCTTTCATATAAACGCATTAGTGTTTCTTGTGAATGCTTGCAAGTTGCTTAAGGCACTTTCAAAGGAAAGTGATTTTCTCTGAAAGGACATAATTTAGAAAGTGAAGCAACACTCCATTCACTTCGCACAGTGAATTGAAGTGTTGGAACAGACTGCTTCTCTTTCAGAGAAATGCATGTGAGTTTCTGTTGAATGCTTGTAAGTAGCTTAAGGCACTTTCAAAGGAAAGTGATTTTCTCTGAAAGGACAGCATTTAGAAAGTGAAGCAACACTCCATTCACTTCGCACATTGAATTGAAGTGTTGGAACAGACTGCTTCTCTTTCAGAGAAACGCATGTGAGTTTCTGGTGAATGCTTGTAAGTAGCTTAAGGCACTTTCAAAGGAAAGTGATTTTCTCAGAAAGGACAGCATTTAGAAAGTGAGGCAACACTCCATTCACTTCACACAGTGAATTGAAGTTTTGGAACAGACTGCTTCTCTTTCAGAGAAACGCATGTGAGTTTCTTCCTAATGCTTGCAAGTAGCTTAAGGCACTTTCAAAGGAAAGTGATTTTCTCTGAAAGGACAGCAT
The DNA here is from genome assembly GCF_982192425.1 of Myodes glareolus. NCBI lineage: Eukaryota > Metazoa > Chordata > Mammalia > Rodentia > Cricetidae > Myodes > Myodes glareolus. The sequence continues at coordinate 911,833 of NC_142046.1, forward strand.
TTAGAAAGTGAAGTAACACTCCATTCACTTCGCACAGTGAATTGAAGTGTTGGAACAGTCTGCTTTTCTTTCAGAGAAACACATGTGAGTTTCTTCCTAATGCTTGCAAGTAGCTTAAGGCACTTTCAAAGGAAAGTGATTTTCTCTGAAAGGACAGCATTTAGAAAGTGAAGCAACACTCCATTCACTTCGCACAGTGAATTGAAGTGTTGGAACAGACTGCTTCTCTTTCAGAGAAACGCATGTGAGTTTCCGGTGAATGCTTGTAAGTAGCTTAAGGCACTTTCAAAGGAAAGTGATTTTCTCTGAAAGGACAGCATTTAGAAAGTGAAGCAACACTCCATTCCCTTCGCACAGTGAATTGAAGTGTTGGAACAGACTGCTTCTCTTTCAGAGAAATGCATGTGAGTTTAAGTTGAATGCTTGTAAGTAGCTTAAGGCACTATCAAAGGAAAGTGATTTTCTCTGAAAGGACAGCATTTAGAAAGTGAAGCAACACTCCATTCACTTCGCACAGTGAATTGAAGTGTTGGAACACACTGCTTCTGTTTCAGAGAAACGTATGTGAGTTTCTTGTGAATGCTTGCTAGTTGCTTAAGGCACTTTCAAAGGAAAGTGATTTTCTCTGAAAGGACAGCATTTAGAAAGTGAAGCAACACTCCATTCACTTCGCACAGTGAATTGAAGTGTTGGAACAGACTGCTTCTCTTTCAGAGAAACGCATGTGAGTTTCTGGTGAATGCTTGTAAGTAGCTTAAGGCACTTTCAAAGGACAGTGATTTTCTCTGAAAGGACAGCATTTAGAAGGTGAAGCAACACTCCATTCCCTTCGTGCAGTAAATTGAAGTGTTGGAACAGAGTGCTTCTCTTTCATATAAACGCATTAGTGTTTCTTGTGAATGCTTGCAAGTTGCTTAAGGCACTTTCAAAGGAAAGTGATTTTCTCTGAAAGGACAGCATTTAGAAAGTGAAGCAACACTCCATTCACTTCGCACAGTGAATTGAAGTGTTGGAACAAACTGCTTCTCTTTTAGAGAAACGCATGTGAGTTTCTGGTGAATGCTTGTAAGTAGCTTAAGGCACTTTCAAAGGAAAGTGATTTTCTCTGAAAGGACAGCATTTAGAAAGTGAGGCAACACTCCATTCACTTCACACAGTGAATTGAAGTGTTGGAACAGACTGCTTCTCTTTCAGAGAAACGCATGTGAGTTTCTTCCTAATGCTTGCAAGTAGCTTAAGGCACTTTCAAAGGAAAGTGATTTTCTCTGAAAGGACAGCATTTAGAAAGTGAAGCAACACTCCATTCACTTCGCACAGTGAATTGAAGTGTTGGAACAGTCTGCTTCTCTTTCAGAGAAACGCATGTGAGTTTCTTCCTAATGCTTGCAAGTAGCTTAAGGCACTTTCAAAGGAAAGTGATTTTCTCTGAAAGGACAGCATTTAGAAAGTGAAGCAACACTCCATTCACTTCGCACAGTGAATTGAAGTGTTGGAACAGACTGCTTTTCTTTCAGAGAAACGCATGTGAGTTTCTTCCTAATGCTTGCAAGTAGCTTAAGGCACTTTCAAAGGAAAGTGATTTTCTCTGAAAGGACAGCATTTAGAAAGTGAAGCAACTCTCCATTCACTTCGCACAGTGAATTGAAGTGTTGGAACAGACTGCTTCTCTTTCAGAGCAACGCATGTGAGTTTCTGGTGAATGCTTATAAGTAGCTTAAATCACTTTCAAAGGACAGTGATTTTCTCTGAAAGAACAGCATTTAGAAAGTGAAGCAACACTCCACTCCCTTCGTGCAGTGAATTGAAGTGTTGGAACAGAGTGCTTCTCTTTCATATATACGCATTAGTGTTTCTTGTGAATGCTTGCAAGTTGCTTAAGGCACTTTCAAAGGAAAGTGATTTTCTCTGAAAGGACATAATTTAGAAAGTGAAGCAACACTCCATTCACTTCGCACAGTGAATTGAAGTGTTGGAACAGACTGCTTTTCTTTCAGAGAAACGCATGTGAGTTTCTTCCTAATGCTTGCAAGTTGCTTAAGGCACTTTCAAAGGAAAGTGATTTTCTCTGAAAGGACATAATTTAGAAAGTGAAGCAACACTCCATTCACTTCGCACAGTGAATTGAAGTGTTGGAACAGACTCCTTCTCTTTCAGAGAAATGCATGTGAGTGTCTGTTGAATGCTTGTAAGTAGCTTAAGGCACTTTCAAAGGAAAGTGATTTTCTCTGAAAGGACAGCATTTAGAAAGTGAAGCAACACTCCATTCACTTCGCACAGAGAATTGAAGTGTTGGAACAAACTACTTCTCTTTCAGAGAAACGCATGTGACTTTCTGGTGAATGCTTGTAAGTAGCTTAAGGCACTTTCAAAGGAAAGTGATTTTCTCTGAAAGGACAGCATTTAGAAAGTGAGGCAACACTCCATTCACTTCACACAGTGAATTTAAGTGTTGGAACAGACTGATTCTCTTTCAGAGAAACGCATGTGAGTTTCTTCCTAATGCTTGCAAGTAGCTTAAGGCACTTTCAAAGGAAAGTGATTTTCTCTGAAAGGACAGCATTTAGAAAGTGAAGCAACACTCCATTCACTTCGCACAGTGAATTGAAGTGTTGGAACAGTCTGCTTCTCTTTCAGAGAAACGCATGTGAGTTTCTTCCTAATGCTTGCAAGTAGCTTAAGGCACTTTCAAAGGAAAGTGATTTTCTCTGAAAGGACAGCATTTAGAAAGTGAAGCAACACTCCATTCACTTCGCACAGTGAATTGAAGTGTTGGAACAGACTGCTTTTCTTTCAGAGAAACGCATGTGAGTTTCTTCCTAATGCTTGCAAGTAGCTTAAGGCACTATCAAAGGAAAGTGATTTTCTCTGAAAGGACAGCATTTAGAAAGTGAAGCAACACTCCATTCACTTCGCACAGTGAATTGAAGTGTTGGAACCGACTGCTTCTCTTTCAGAGCAACGCATGTGAGTTTCTGGTGAATGCTTATAAGTAGCTTAAATCACTTTCAAAGGACAGTGATTTTCTCTGAAAGAACAGCATTTAGAAAGTGAAGCAACACTCCATTCCCTTCGTGCAGTGAATTGAAGTGTTGGAACAGAGTGCTTCTCTTTCATATAAACGCATTAGTGTTTCTTGTGAATGCTTGCAAGTTGCTTAAGGCACTTTCAAAGGAAAGTGATTTTCTCTGAAAGGACATAATTTAGAAAGTGAAGCAACACTCCATTCACTTCGCACAGTGAATTGAAGTGTTGGAACAGACTGCTTCTCTTTCAGAGAAATGCATGTGAGTTTCTGTTGAATGCTTGTAAGTAGCTTAAGGCACTTTCAAAGGAAAGTGATTTTCTCTGAAAGGACAGCATTTAGAAAGTGAAGCAACACTCCATTCACTTCGCACATTGAATTGAAGTGTTGGAACAGACTGCTTCTCTTTCAGAGAAACGCATGTGAGTTTCTGGTGAATGCTTGTAAGTAGCTTAAGGCACTTTCAAAGGAAAGTGATTTTCTCAGAAAGGACAGCATTTAGAAAGTGAGGCAACACTCCATTCACTTCACACAGTGAATTGAAGTGTTGGAACAGACTGCTTCTCTTTCAGAGAAACGCATGTGAGTTTCTTCCTAATGCTTGCAAGTAGCTTAAGGCACTTTCAAAGGAAAGTGATTTTCTCTGAAAGGACAGCATTTAGAAAGTGAAGTAACACTCCATTCACTTCGCACAGTGAATTGAAGTGTTGGAACAGTCTGCTTTTCTTTCAGAGAAACGCATGTGAGTTTCTTCCTAATGCTTGCAAGTAGCTTAAGGCACTTTCAAAGGAAAGTGATTTTCTCTGAAAGGACAGCATTTAGAAAGTGAAGCAACACTCCATTCACTTCGCACAGTGAATTGAAGTGTTGGAACAGACTGCTTCTCTTTCAGAGAAACGCATGTGAGTTTCTGGTGAATGCTTGTAAGTAGCTTAAGGCACTTTCAAAGGAAAGTGATTTTCTCTGAAAGGACAGCATTTAGAAAGTGAAGCAACACTCCATTCAATTCGCACAGTGAATTGAAGTGTTGGAACAGACTGCTTCTCTTTCATATAAACGCAATAGTGTTTCTTGTGAATGCTTGCAAGTTGCTTAAGGCACTTTCAAAGGAAAGTGATTTTCTCTGAAAGGACATAATTTAGAAAGTGAAGCAACACTCCATTCACTTCGCACAGTGAATTGAAGTGTTGGAACAGACTGCTTCTCTTTCAGAGAAATGCATGTGAGTGTCTGTTGAATGCTTGTAAGTAGCTTAAGGCACTTTCAAAGGAAAGTGATTTTCTCTGAAAGGACAGCATTTAGAAAGTGAAGCAACACTCCATTCACTTCGCACAGTGAATTGAAGTGTTGGAACAAACTGCTTCTCTTTCAGAGAAACGCATGTGACTTTCTGGTGAATGCTTGTAAGTAGCTTAAGGCACTTTCAAAGGAAAGTGATTTTCTCTGAAAGGACAGCATTTAGAAAGTGAGGCAACACTCCATTCACTTCACACAGTGAATTTAAGTGTTGGAACAGACTGCTTCTCTTTCAGAGAAACGCATGTGAGTTTCTTCCTAATGCTTGCAAGTAGCTTAAGGCACTTTCAAAGGAAAGTGATTTTCTCTGAAAGGACAGCATTTAGAAAGTGAAGCAACACTCCATTCACTTCGCACAGTGAATTGAAGTGTTGGAACAGTCTGCTTCTCTTTCAGAGAAACGCATGTGAGTTTCTTCCTAATGCTTGCAAGTAGCTTAAGGCACTTTCAAAGGAAAGTGATTTTCTCTGAAAGGACAGCATTTAGAAAGTGAAGCAACACTCCATTCACTTCGCACAGTGAATTGAAGTGTTGGAACAGACTGCTTTTCTTTCAGAGAAACGCATGTGAGTTTCTTCCTAATGCTTGCAAGTAGCTTAAGGCACTATCAAAGGAAAGTGATTTTCTCTGAAAGGACAGCATTTAGAAAGTGAAGCAACACTCCATTCACTTCGCACAGTGAATTGAAGTGTTGGAACCGACTGCTTCTCTTTCAGAGCAACGCATGTGAGTTTCTGGTGAATGCTTATAAGTAGCTTAAATCACTTTCAAAGGACAGTGATTTTCTCTGATAGAACAGCATTTAGAAAGTGAAGCAACACTCCATTCCCTTCGTGCAGTGAATTGAAGTGTTGGAACAGAGTGCTTCTCTTTCATATAAACGCATTAGTGTTTCTTGTGAATGCTTGCAAGTTGCTTAAGGCACTTTCAAAGGAAAGTGATTTTCTCTGAAAGGACATAATTTAGAAAGTGAAGCAACACTACATTCACTTCGCACAGTGAATTGAAGTGTTGGAACAGACTGCTTCTCTTTCAGAGAAATGCATGTGAGTTTCTGGTGAATGCTTGTAAGTAGCTTAAGGCACTTTCAAAGGAAAGTGATTTTCTCTGAAAGGACAGCATTTAGAAAGTGAAGCAACACTCCATTCACTTCGCACATTGAATTGAAGTGTTGGAACAGACTGCTTCTCTTTCAGAGAAACGCATGTGAGTTTCTGGTGAATGCCTGTAAGTAGCTTAAGGCACTTTCAAAGGAAAGTGATTTTCTCTGAAAGGACAGCATTTAGAAAGTGAGGCAACACTCCATTCACTTCGCACAGTGAATTGAAGTTTTGGAACAGACTGCTTCTCTTTCAGAGAAACGCATGTGAGTTTCTTCCTAATGCTTGCAAGTAGCTTAAGGCACTTTCAAAGGAAAGTGATTTTCTCTGAAAGGACAGCATTTAGAAAGTGAAGTAACACTCCATTCACTTCGCACAGTGAATTGAAGTGTTGGAACAGTCTGCTTTTCTTTCAGAGAAACGCATGTGAGTTTCTTCCTAATGCTTGCAAGTAGCTTAAGGCACTTTCAAAGGAAAGTGATTTTCTCTGAAAGGACAGCATTTAGAAAGTGAAGCAACACTCCATTCACTTCGCACAGTGAATTGAAGTGTTGGAACAGACTGCTTCTCTTTCAGAGAAACGCATGTGAGTTTCCGGTGAATGCTTGTAAGTAGCTTAAGGCACTTTCAAAGGAAAGTGATTTTCTCTGAAAGGACAGCATTTAGAAAGTGAAGCAACACTCCATTCCCTTCGCACAGTGAATTGAAGTGTTGGAACAGACTGCTTCTCTTTCAGAGAAATGCATGTGAGTTTAAGTTGAATGCTTGTAAGTAGCTTAAGGCACTATCAAAGGAAAGTGATTTTCTCTGAAAGGACAGCATTTAGAAAGTGAAGCAACACTCCGTTCACTTCGCACAGTGAATTGAAGTGTTGGAACAGACTGCTTCTCTTTCAGAGAAACGCATGTGAGTTTCTGGTGAATGCTTGTAAGTAGCTTAAGGCACTTTCAAAGGACAGTGATTTTCTCTGAAAGGAAAGCATTTAGAAGGTGAAGCAACACTCCATTCCCTTCGTGCAGTGAATTGAAGTGTTGGAACAGAGTGCTTCTCTTTCATATAAACGCATTAGTGTTTCTTGTGAATGCTTGCAAGTTGCTTAAGGCACTTTCAAAGGAAAGTGATTTTCTCTGAAAGGACATAATTAAGAAAGTGAAGCAACACTCCATTCACTTCGCACAGTGAATTGAAGTGTTGGAACAGACTGCTTCTCTTTCAGAGAAATGCATGTTAGTTTCTGTTGAATGCTTGTAAGTAGCTTAAGGCACTTTCAAAGGAAAGTGATTTTCTCTGAAAGGACAGCATTTAGAAAGTGATGCAACACTCCATTCACTTCGCACAGTGAATTGAAGTGTTGGAACAGTCTGCTTCTCTTTCAGAGAAACGCATGTGAGTTTCTTCCTAATGCTTGCAAGTAGCTTAAGGCACTTTCAAAGGAAAGTGATTTTCTCTGAAAGGACAGCATTTAGAAAGTGAAGCAACACTCCATTCACTTCGCACAGTGAATTGAAGTGTTGGAACAGACTGCTTCTCTTTCAGAGAAACGCATGTGAGTTTCTGGTGAATGCTTGTAAGTAGCTTAAGGCACTTTCAAAGGAAAGTGATTTTCTCTGAAAGGACAGCATTTAGAAAGTGAAGCAACACTCCATTCACTTCGCACAGTGAATTGAAGTGTTGGAAAAGACTGCTTCTCTTTCAGAGTAACGCATGTGAGTTTCTGGTGAATGCTTGTAAGTAGCTTAAGGCACTTTCAAAGGAAAGTGATTTTCTCTGAAAAGACAGCATTTAGAAAGTGAAGCAACACTCCATTCACTTCGCACAGTGAATTGAAGTGTTGGAACAGACTGCTTCTCTTTCAGAGAAACGCATGTGAGTTTCTGGTGAATGCTTGTAAGTAGCTTAAGGCACTTTCAAAGGAAAGTGATTTTCTCTGAAAGGACAGCATTTAGAAACTGAAGCAACACTCCATTCACATCGCACAGTGAATTGAAGTGTTGGAACAGACTGCTTCTCTTTAAGAGAAACGCATGTGAGTTTTTTGTGAATGCTTGAAAGTAGTTTAAGGCACTTTCAAAGGAAAGTGATTTTCTCTGAAAGGACAGAATTTAGAAAGTGATGCAACACTCCATTCACTTCGCACAGTGAATTGAAGTGTTGGAACAGACTGCTTCTCTTTCAGAGAAACGCATGTGAGTTTCTTCCTAATGCTTGTAAGTAGCTTAAGGCACTTTCAAAGGAAAGTGATTTTCTCTGAAAGGACAGCATTTAGAAAGTGAAGCAACACTCAATTCCCTTCGTGCAGTGAATTGAAGTATTGGAACAGAGTGCTTCTCTTTCATAGAAACGCATTAGTGTTTCTTGTGAATGCTTGCAAATTGCTTAAGGCACTTTCAAAGGAAAGTGATTTTCTCTGAAAGGACAGCATTTAGAAACTGAAGCACAACTCCATTCACTTCGCACAGTGAATTGAAGTGTTGGAACACACTGCTTCTCTTTAAGAGAAACGCATGTGAGTTTTTTGTGAATGCTTGAAAGTAGTTTAAGGTACTTTCAAAGGAAAGTGATTTTCTCTGAAAGGACAGCATTTAGAAAGTGAAGCAACACTCCATTCACTTCGCACAGTGAATTGAAGTGTTGGAACAGACTGCTTCTCTTTCAGAGAAACGCATATGAGTTTCTGGTGAATGCTTGTAAGTAGCTTAAGGCACTTTCAAAGGAAAGTGATTTTCTCTGAAAGGACAGCATTTAGAACGTGAGGCAACACTCTATTCACTTCACACAGTGAATTGAAGTGTTGGAACAGACTGCTTCTCTTTCAGAGAAATGCATGTGAGTTTCTTCCTAATGCTTGCAAGTAGCTTAAGGCACTATCAAAGGAAAGTGATTTTCTCTGAAAGGACAGCATTTAGAAAGTGAAGCAACACTCCATTCACTTCGCACAGTGAATTGAAGTGTTGGAACAGACTGCTTCTCTTTCAGAGAAACACATGTGAGTTTCTTCCTAATGCTTGCAAGTAGCTTAAGGCACTTTCAAAGGAAAGTGATTTTCTCTGAAAGGACAGCATTTAGAAAGTGAAGCAACAATCCATGCACTTCGCACAGTGAATTGAAGTGTTGGAACCGACTGCTTCTCTTTCAGAGAAACGCATGTGAGTTTCTGGTGAATGCTTGTAAGTAGCTTAAGGCACTTTTAAAGGACAGTGATTTTCTCTGAAAGGACAGCATTTAGAAAGTGAAGCAACACTTCATTCCCTTCGTGCAGTGAATTGAAGTGTTGGAACAGAGTGCTTCTCTTTCATATAAACGCATTAGTGTTTCTTGTGAATGCTTGCAAGTTGCTTAAGGCACTTTCAAAGGAAAGTGATTTTCTCTGAAAGGACATAATTTAGAAAGTGAAGCAACACTCCATTCACTTCGCACAGTGAATTGAAGTGTTGGAACAGACTGCTTCTCTTTCAGAGAAATGCATGTGAGTTTCTGTTGAATGCTTGTAAGCAGCTTAAGGTACTTTCAAAGGAAAGTGATTTTCTCTGAAAGGACAGCATTTAGAAAGTGAACCAACACTCCATTCACTTCGCACATTGAATTGAAGTGTTGGAACAGACTGCTTCTCATTCAGAGAAACACATGTGAGTTTCTGGTGAATGCTTGTAAGTAGCTTAAGGCACTTTCAAAGGAAAGTGATTTTCTCTGAAAGGACAGCATTTAGAAAGTGAGGCAACACTCCATTCACTTCACACAGTGAATTGAAGTGTTGGAACAGACTGCTTCTCTTTCAGAGAAACGCATGTGAGTTTCTTCCTAATGCTTGCAAGTAGCTTAAGGCACTTTAAAAGGAAAGTGATTTTCTCTGAAAGGACAGCATTTAGAAAGTGAAGCAACACTCCATTCACTTCGCACAGTGAATTGAAGTGTTGGAACAGACTGCTTCTCTTTCAGAGAATCGCATGAGTTTCTGGTGAATGCTTGTAAGTAGCTTAAGGCACTTTCAAAGGAAAGTGATTTTCTCTGAAAGGACAGCATTTAGAAAGTGAAGCATCTCTCCATTCACTTCGCACAGTGAAATGAAGTGTTTTAACAGACTGCTTCTCTTTCAGAGAAATTCATGTGAGTTTAAGTTGAATGCTTGTAAGTAGCTTAAGGCACTTTCAAAGGAAAGTGATTTTCTCTGAAAGGACAGCATTTAGAAAGTGAAGCAACACTCCATTCACTTCGCAGAGTGAATTGAAGTTTTGGAACAGACTGCTTCTCTTTCAGAGAAACGCATGTGAGTTTCTGGTGAATGCTTGTAAGTAGCTTAAGGCACTTTCAAAGGAAAGTGATTTTCTCTGAAAGGACAGCATTTAGAAAGTGAAGCAACACTACATTCACTTCGCACAGTGAATTGAAGTGTTGGAACAGAGTGCTTCTCTTTCAGAGAAACGCATGTGAGTTTCTGGTGAATGCTTGTAAGTAGCTTAAGGCACTTTCAAAGGAAAGTGATTTTCTCTGAAAGGACAGCATTTAGAAACTGAAGCAACACTCCATTCACTTCGCACAGTGAATTGAAGTGTTGGAACAGACTGCTTCTCTTTCAGAGAAACGCATGTGAGTTTCTGGTGAATGCTTGTAAGTAGTTTAAGGCACTTTCAAAGGAAAGTGATTTTCTCTGAAAGGACAGAATTTAGAAAGTGATGCAACACTCCATTCACTTCGCACAGTGAATTGAAGTGTTGGAACAGACTGCTTCTCTTTCAGAGAAACGCATGTGAGTTTCTTCCTAATGCTTGTAAGTAGCTTAAGGCACTTTCAAAGGAAAGTGATTTTCTCTGAAAGGACAGCATTTAGAAAGTGAAGCAACACTCAATTCCCTTCGTGCAGTGAATTGAAGTGTTGGAACAGAGTGCTTCTCTTTCATAGAAACGCATTAGTGTTTCTTGTGAATGCTTGCAAATTGCTTAAGGCACTTTCAAAGGAAAGTGATTTTCTCTGAAAGGACAGCATTTAGAAACTGAAGCACAACTCCATTCACTTCGCACAGTGAATTGAAGTGTTGGAACACACTGCTTCCCTTTAAGAGAAACGCATATGTGTTTCTGGTGAATGCTTGTAAGTAGCTTAAGGCACTTTCAAAGGAAAGTGATTTTCTCTGAAAGGACAGCATTTAGAACGTGAGGCAACACTCTATTCACTTCACACAGTGAATTGAAGTGTTGGAACAGACTGCTTCTCTTTCAGAGAAATGCATGTGAGTTTCTTCCTAATGCTTGCAAGTAGCTTAAGGCACTATCAAAGGAAAGTGATTTTCTCTGAAAGGACAGCATTTAGAAAGTGAAGCAACACTCCATTCACTTCGCACAGTGAATTGAAGTGTTGGAACAGACTGCTTCTCTTTCAGAGAAACACATGTGAGTTTCTTCCTAATGCTTGCAAGTAGCTTAAGACACATTTAAAGGAAAGTGATATTCTCTGAAAGGACAGCATTTAGAAAGTGAAGCAACAATCCATGCACTTCGCACAGTGAATTGAAGTGTTGGAACCGACTGCTTCTCTTTCAGAGAAACGCATGTGAGTTTCTGGTGAATGCTTGTAAGTAGCTTAAGGCACTTTCAAAGGACAGTGATTTTCTCTGAAAGGACAGCATTTAGAAAGTGAAGCAACACTCGATTCCCTTCGTGCAGTGAATTGAAGTGTTGGAACAGAGGGCTTCTCTTTCATATAAACGCATTAGTGTTTCTTGTGAATGCTTGCAAGTTGCTTAAGGCACTTTCAAAGGAAAGTGATTTTCTCTGAAAGGACATAATTAAGAAAGTGAAGCAACACGCCATTCACTTCGCACAGTGAATTGAAGTGTTGGAACAGACTGCTTCTCTTTCAGAGAAATGCATGTGAGTTTCTGTTGAATGCTTGTAAGTAGCTTAAGGCACTTTCAAAGGAAAGTGATTTTCTCTAAAAGGACAGCATTTAGAAAGTGAAGCAACACTCCATTCACTTCGCACAGTGAATTGAAGTGTTGGAACAGAATGCTTCTCTTTCAGAGAAACGCATGTGAGTTTCTGGTGAATGCTTGTAAGTAGCTTAAGGCACTTTCAAAGGAAAGTGATTTTCTCTGAAAGGACAGCATTTAGAAACTGAAGCAACACTCCATTCACTTCGCACAGTGAATTGAAGTGTTGGAACAGACTGCTTCTCTTTAAGAGAAACGCATGTGAGTTTTTTGTGAATGCTTGAAAGTAGTTTAAGGCACTTTCAAAGGAAAGTGATTTTCTCTGAAAGGACAGAATTTAGAAAGTGATGCAACACTCCATTCACTTCGCACAGTGAATTGAAGTGTTGGAACAGACTGCTTCTCTTTCAGAGAAACGCATGTGAGTTTCTTCCTAATGCTTGTAAGTAGCTTAAGGCACTTTCAAAGGAAAGTGATTTTCTCTGAAAGGACAGCATTTAGAAAGTGAAGCAACACTCAATTCCCTTCGTGCAGTGAATTGAAGTGTTGGAACAGAGTGCTTCTCTTTCATAGAAACGCATTAGTGTTTCTTGTGAATGCTTGCAAATTGCTTAAGGCACTTTCAAAGGAAAGTGATTTTCTCTGAAAGGACAGCATTTAGAAACTGAAGCACAACTCCATTCACTTCGCACAGTGAATTGAAGTGTTGGAACACACAGCTTCTCTTTAAGAGAAACGCATGTGAGTTTTTTGTGAATGCTTGAAAGTAGTTTAAGGCACTTTCAAAGGAAAGTGATTTTCTCTGAAAGGACAGCATTTAGAAAGTGAAGCAACACTCCATTCACTTCGCACAGTGAATTGAAGTGTTGAAACAGACTGCTTCTCTTTCAGAGAAACGCATGTGAGTTTCTGGTGAATGCTTGTAAGTAGCTTAAGGCACTTTCAAAGGAAAGTGATTTTCTCTGAAAGGACAGCATTTAGAACGTGAGGCAACACTCTATTCACTTCACACAGTGAATTGAAGTGTTGGAACAGACTGCTTCTCTTTCAGAGAAATGCATGTGAGTTTCTTCCTAATGCTTGCAAGTAGCTTAAGGCACTATCAAAGGAAAGTGATTTTCTCTGAAAGGACAGCATTTAGAAAGTGAAGCAACACTCCATTCACTTCGCACAGTGAATTGAAGTGTTGGAACAGACTGCTTCTCTTTCAGAGAAACACATGTGAGTTTCTTCCTAATGCTTGCAAGTAGCTTAAGGCACTTTCAAAGGAAAGTGATTTTCTCTGAAAGGACAGCATTTAGAAAGTGAAGCAACAATCCATGCACTTCGCACAGTGAATTGAAGTGTTGGAACCGACTGCTTCTCTTTCAGAGAAACGCATGTGAGTTTCTGGTGAATGCTTGTAAGCAGCTTAAGGTACTTTCAAAGGAAAGTGATTTTCTCTGAAAGGACAGCATTTAGAAAGTGAACCAACACTCCATTCACTTCGCACATTGAATTGAAGTGTTGGAACAGACTGCTTCTCATTCAGAGAAACACATGTGAGTTTCTGGTGAATGCTTGTAAGTAGCTTAAGGCACTTTCAAAGGAAAGTGATTTTCTCTGAAAGGACAGCATTTAGAAAGTGAGGCAACACTCCATTCACTTCACACAGTGAACTGAAGTGTTGGAACAGACTGCTTCTCTTTCAGAGAAACGCATGTGAGTTTCTTCCTAATGCTTGCAAGTAGCTTAAGGCACTTTCAAAGGAAAGTGATTTTCTCTGAAAGGACAGCATTTAGAAAGTGAAGCAACACTCTATTCCCTTCGTGCAGTGAATTGAAGTGTTGGAACAGAGTGCTTCTCTTTCATAGAAACGCATTAGTGTTTCTTGTGAATGCTTGCAAATTGCTTAAGGCACTTTCAAAGGAAAGTGATTTTCTCTGAAAGGACAGCATTTAGAAACTGAAGCACAACTCCATTCACTTCGCACAGTGAATTGAAGTGTTGGAACACACTGCTTCCCTTTAAGAGAAACGCATGTGAGTTTTTTGTGAATGCTTGAAAGTAGTTTAAGGCACTTTCAAAGGAAAGTGATTTTCTCTGAAAGGACAGCATTTAGAAAGTGAAGCAACACTCCATTCACTTCGCACAGTGAATTGAAGTGTTGGAACAGACTGCTTCTCTTTCAGAGAAACGCATGTGAGTTTCTGGTGAATGCTTGTAAGTAGCTTAAGGCACTTTCAAAGGAAAGTGATTTTCTCTGAAAGGACAGCATTTAGAACGTGAGGCAACACTCTATTCACTTCACACAGTGAATTGAAGTGTTGGAACAGACTGCTTCTCTTTCAGAGAAATGCATGTGAGTTTCTTCCTAATGCTTGCAAGTAGCTTAAGGCACTATCAAAGGAAAGTGATTTTCTCTGAAAGGACAGCATTTAGAAAGTGAAGCAACACTCCATTCACTTCGCACAGTGAATTGAAGTGTTGGAACAGTCTGCTTCTCTTTCAGAGAAACGCATGTGAGTTTCTTCCTAATGCTTGCAAGTAGCTTAAGGCACTTTCAAAGGAAAGTGATTTTCTCTGAAAGGACAGCATTTAGAAAGTGAAGCAACACTCCATTCACTTCGCACAGTGAATTGAAGTGTTGGAACACACTGCTTTTCTTTCAGAGAAACGCATGTGAGTTTCTTCCTAATGCTTGCAATTAGCTTAAGGCACTATCAAAGGAAAGTGATTTTCTCTGAAAGGACAGCATTTAGAAAGTGAAGCAACACTCCATTCACTTCGCACAGTGAATTGAAGTGTTGGAACCGACTGCTTCTCTTTCAGAGCAACGCATGTGAGTTTCTGGTGAATGCTTATAAGTAGCTTAAATCACTTTCAAAGGACAGTGATTTTCTCTGAAAGAACAGCATTTAGAAAGTGAAGCAACACTCCATTCCCTTCGTGCAGTGAATTGAAGTGTTGGAACAGAGAGCTTCTCTTTCATATAAACGCATTAGTGTTTCTTGTGAATGCTTGCAAGTTGCTTAAGGCACTTTCAAAGGAAAGTGATTTTCTCTGAAAGGACATAATTTAGAAAGTGAAGCAACACTACATTCACTTCGCACAGTGAATTGAAGTGTTGGAACAGACTGCTTCTCTTTCAGAGAAATGCATGTGAGTTTCTGTTGAATGCTTGTAAGTAGCTTAAGGCACTTTCAAAGGAAAGTGATTTTCTCTGAAAGGACAGCATTTAGAAAGTGAAGCAACACTCCATTCACTTCGCACATTGAATTGAAGTGTTGGAACAGACTGCTTCTCTTTCAGAGAAACGCATGTGAGTTTCTGGTGAATGCTTGTAAGTAGCTTAAGGCACTTTCAAAGGAAAGTGATTTTCTCTGAAAGGACAGCATTTAGAAAGTGAGGCAACACTCCATTCACTTCACACAGTGAATTGAAGTTTTGGAACAGACTGCTTCTCTTTCAGAGAAACGCATGTGAGTTTCTTCCTAATGCTTCCAAGTAGCTTAAGGCACTTTCAAAGGAAAGTGATTTTCTCTGAAAGGACAGCATTTAGAAAGTGAAGTAACACTCCATTCACTTCGCACAGTGAATTGAAGTGTTGGAACAGTCTGCTTTTCTTTCAGAGAAACGCATGTGAGTTTCTTCCTAATGCTTGCAAGTAGCTTAAGGCACTTTCAAAGGAAAGTGATTTTCTCTGAAAGGACAGCATTTAGAAAGTGAAGCAACACTCCATTCACTTCGCACAGTGAATTGAAGTGTTGGAACAGACTGCTTCTCTTTCAGAGAAACGCATGTGAGTTTCCGGTGAATGCTTGTAAGTAGCTTAAGGCACTTTCAAAGGAAAGTGATTTTCTCTGAAAGGACAGCATTTAGAAAGTGAAGCAACACTCCATTCCCTTCGCACAGTGAATTGAAGTGTTGGAACAGACTGCTTCTCTTTCAGAGAAATACTTGTGAGTTTAAGTTGAATGCTTGTAAGTAGCTTAAGGCACTATCAAAGGAAAGTGATTTTCTCTGAAAAGACAGCATTTAGAAAGTGAAGCAACACTCCATTCACTTCGCACAGTGAATTGAAGTGTTGGAACACACTGCTTCTGTTTCAGAGAAACGTATGTGAGTTTCTTGTGAATGCTTGCAAGTTGCTTAAGGCACTTTCAAAGGAAAGTGATTTTCTCTGAAAGGACAGCATTTAGAAAGTGAAGCAACACTCCGTTCACTTCGCACAGTGAATTGAAGTGTTGGAACAGACTGCTTCTCTTTCAGAGAAACGCATGTGAGTTTCTGGTGAATGCTTGTAAGTAGCTTAAGGCACTTTCAAAGGACAGTGATTTTCTCTGAAAGGACAGCATTTAGAAGGTGAAGCAACACTCCAATCCCTTCGTGCAGTGAATTGAAGTGTTGGAACAGAGTGCTTCTCTTTCATATAAACGCATTTGTGTTTCTTGTGAATGCTTGCAAGTTGCTTAAGGCACTTTCAAAGGAAAGTGATTTTCTCTGAAAGGACATAATTAAGAAAGTGAAGCAACACTCCATTCACTTCGCACAGTGAATTGAAGTGTTGGAACAGACTGCTTCTCTTTCAGAGAAATGCATGTTAGTTTCTGTTGAATGCTTGTAAGTAGCTTAAGGCACTTTCAAAGGAAAGTGATTTTCTCTGAAAGGACAGCATTTAGAAAGTGATGCAACACTCCATTCACTTCGCACAGTGAATTGAAGTGTTGGAACAGTCTGCTTCTCTTTCAGAGAAACGCATGTGAGTTTCTTCCTAATGCTTGCAAGTAGCTTAAGACACTTTCAAAGGAAAGTGATTTTCTCTGAAAGGACAGCATTTAGAAAGTGAAGCAACACTCCATTCACTTCGCACAGTGAATTGAAGTGTTGGAACAGACTGCTTCTCTTTCAGAGAAACGCATGTGAGTTTCTGGTGAATGCTTGTAAGTAGCTTAAGGCACTTTCAAAGGAAAGTGATTTTCTCTGAAAGGACAGCATTTAGAAAGTGAAGCAACACTCCATTCACTTCGCACAGTGAATTGAAGTGTTGGAAAAGACTGCTTCTCTTTCAGAGTAACGCATGTGAGTTTCTGGTGAATGCTTGTAAGTAGCTTAAGGCACTTTCAAAGGAAAGTGATTTTCTCTGAAAAGACAGCATTTAGAAAGTGAAGCAACACTCCATTCACTTCGCACAGTGAATTGAAGTGTTGGAACAGACTGCTTCTCTTTCAGAGAAACGCATGTGAGTTTCTGGTGAATGCTTGTAAGTAGCTTAAGGCACTTTCAAAGGAAAGTGATTTTCTCTGAAAGGACAGCATTTAGAAACTGAAGCAACACTCCATTCACATCGCACAGTGAATTGAAGTGTTGGAACAGACTGCTTCTCTTTAAGAGAAACGCATGTGAGTTTTTTGTGAATGCTTGAAAGTAGTTTAAGGCACTTTCAAAGGAAAGTGATTTTCTCTGAAAGGACAGAATTTAGAAAGTGATGCAACACTCCATTCACTTCGCACAGTGAATTGAAGTGTTGGAACAGACTGCTTCTCTTTCAGAGAAACGCATGTGAGTTTCTTCCTAATGCTTGTAAGTACCTTAAGGCACTTTCAAAGGAAAGTGATTTTCTCTGAAAGGACAGCATTTAGAAAGTGAAGCAACACTCAATTCCCTTCGTGCAGTGAATTGAAGTATTGGAACAGAGTGCTTCTCTTTCATAGAAACGCATTAGTGTTTCTTGTGAATGCTTGCAAATTGCTTAAGGCACTTTCAAAGGAAAGTGATTTTCTCTGAAAGGACAGCATTTAGAAACTGAAGCACAACTCCATTCACTTCGCACAGTGAATTGAAGTGTTGGAACACACTGCTTCTCTTTAAGAGAAACGCATGTGAGTTTTTTGTGAATGCTTGAAAGTAGTTTAAGGTACTTTCAAAGGAAAGTGATTTTCTCTGAAAGGACAGCATTTAGAAAGTGAAGCAACACTCCATTCACTTCGCACAGTGAATTGAAGTGTTGGAACAGACTGCTTCTCTTTCAGAGAAACGCATGTGAGTTTCTGGTGAATGCTTGTAAGTAGCTTAAGGCACTTTCAAAGGAAAGTGATTTTCTCTGAAAGGACAGCATTTAGAATGTGAGGCAACACTCTATTCACTTCACACAGTGAATTGAAGTGTTGGAACAGACTGCTTCTCTTTCAGAGAAATGCATGTGAGTTTCTTCCTAATGCTTGCAAGTAGCTTAAGGCAATATCAAAGGAAAGTGATTTTCTCTGAAAGGACAGCATTTAGAAAGTGAAGCAACACTCCATTCACTTCGCACAGTGAATTGAAGTGTTGGAACAGACTGCTTCTCTTTCAGAGAAACACATGTGAGTTTCTTCCTAATGCTTGCAAGTAGCTTAAGACACATTTAAAGGAAAGTGATATTCTCTGAAAGGACAGCATTTAGAAAGTGAAGCAACAATCCATGCACTTCGCACAGTGAATTGAAGTGTTGGAACCGACTGCTTCTCTTTCAGAGAAACGCATGTGAGTTTCTGGTGAATGCTTGTAAGTAGCTTAAGGCACTTTCAAAGGACAGTGATTTTCTCTGAAAGGACAGCATTTAGAAAGTGAAGCAACACTCGATTCCCTTCGTGCAGTGAATTGAAGTGTTGGAACAGAGGGCTTCTCTTTCATATAAACGCATTAGTGTTTCTTGTGAATGCTTGCAAGTTGCTTAAGGCACTTTCAAAGGAAAGTGATTTTCTCTGAAAGGACATAATTAAGAAAGTGAAGCAACACGCCATTCACTTCGCACAGTGAATTGAAGTGTTGGAACAGACTGCTTCTCTTTCAGAGAAATGCGTGTGAGTTTCTGTTGAATGCTTGTAAGTAGCTTAAGGCACTTTCAAAGGAAAGTGATTTTCTCTAAAAGGACAGCATTTAGAAAGTGAAGCAACACTCCATTCACTTCGCACAGTGAATTGAAGTGTTGGAACAGAATGCTTCTCTTTCAGAGAAACGCATGTGAGTTTTTTGTGAATGCTTGAAAGTAGTTTAAGGCACTTTCAAAGGAAAGTGATTTTCTCTGAAAGGACAGAATTTAGAAAGTGATGCAACACTCCATTCACTTCGCACAGTGAATTGAAGTGTTGGAACAGACTGCTTCTCTTTCAGAGAAACGCATGTGAGTTTCTTCCTAATGCTTGTAAGTAGCTTAAGGCACTTTCAAAGAAAAGTGATTTTCTCTGAAAGGACAGCATTTAGAAAGTGAAGCAACACTCAATTCCCTTCGTGCAGTGAATTGAAGTGTTGGAACAGAGTGCTTCTCTTTCATAGAAACGCATTAGTGTTTCTTGTGAATGCTTGCAAATTGCTTAAGGCACTTTCAAAGGAAAGTGATTTTCTCTGAAAGGACAGCATTTAGAAACTGAAGCACAACTCCATTCACTTCGCACAGTGAATTGAAGTGTTGGAACACACAGCTTCTCTTTAAGAGAAACGCATGTGAGTTTTTTGTGAATGCTTGAAAGTAGTTTAAGGCACTTTCAAAGGAAAGTGATTTTCTCTGAAAGGACAGCATTTAGAAAGTGAAGCAACACTCCATTCACTTCGCACAGTGAATTGAAGTGTTGAAACAGACTGCTTCTCTTTCAGAGAAACGCATGTGAGTTTCTGGTGAATGCTTGTAAGTAGCTTAAGGCACTTTCAAAGGAAAGTGATTTTCTCTGAAAGGACAGCATTTAGAACGTGAGGCAACACTCTATTCACTTCACACAGTGAATTGAAGTGTTGGAACAGACTGCTTCTCTTTCAGAGAAATGCATGTGAGTTTCTTCCTAATGCTTGCAAGTAGCTTAAGGCACTATCAAAGGAAAGTGATTTTCTCTGAAAGGACAGCATTTAGAAAGTGAAGCAACACTCCATTCACTTCGCACAGTGAATTGAAGTGTTGGAACAGACTGCTTCTCTTTCAGAGAAACACATGTGAGTTTCTTCCTAATGCTTGCAAGTAGCTTAAGGCACTTTCAAAGGAAAGTGATTTTCCCTGAAAGGACAGCATTTAGAAAGTGAAGCAACAATCCATGCACTTCGCACAGTGAATTGAAGTGTTGGAACCGACTGCTTCTCTTTCAGAGAAACGCATGTGAGTTTCTGGTGAATGCTTGTAAGTAGCTTAAGGCACTTTCAAAGGACAGTGATTTTCTCTGAAAGGACAGCATTTAGAAAGTGAAGCAACACTTCATTCCCTTCGTGCAGTGAATTGAAGTGTTGGAACAGAGTGCTTCTCTTTCATATAAACGCATTAGTGTTTCTTGTGAATGCTTGCAAGTTGCTTAAGGCACTTTCAAAGGAAAGTGATTTCCTCTGAAAGGACATAATTTAGAAAGTGAAGCAACACTCCATTCACTTCGCACAGTGAATTGAAGTGTTGGAACAGACTGCTTCTCTTTCAGAGAAATGCATGTGAGTTTCTGTTGAATGCTTGTAAGCAGCTTAAGGTACTTTCAAAGGAAAGTGATTTTCTCTGAAAGGACAGCATTTAGAAAGTGAACCAACACTCCATTCACTTCGCACATTGAATTGAAGTGTTGGAACAGACTGCTTCTCATTCAGAGAAACACATGTGAGTTTCTGGTGAATGCTTGTAAGTAGCTTAAGGCACTTTCAAAGGAAAGTGATTTTCTCTGAAAGGACAGCATTTAGAAAGTGAGGCAACACTCCATTCACTTCACACAGTGAACTGAAGTGTTGGAACAGACTGCTTCTCTTTCAGAGAAACGCATGTGAGTTTCTTCCTAATGCTTGCAAGTAGCTTAAGGCACTTTAAAAGGAAAGTGATTTTCTCTGAAAGGACAGCATTTAGAAAGTGAAGCAACACTCCATTCACTTCGCACAGTGAATTGAAGTGTTGGAACAGACTGCTTCTCTTTCAGAGAATCGCATGAGTTTCTGGTGAATGCTTGTAAGTAGCTTAAGGCACTTTCAAAGGAAAGTGATTTTCTCTGAAAGGACAGCATTTAGAAAGTGAAGCATCTCTCCATTCACTTCGCACAGTGAAATGAAGTGTTTTAACAGACTGCTTCTCTTTCAGAGAAATTCATGTGAGTTTAAGTTGAATGCTTGTAAGTAGCTTAAGGCACTTTCAAAGGAAAGTGATTTTCTCTGAAAGGACAGCATTTAGAAAGTGAAGCAACACTCCATTCACTTCGCAGAGTGAATTGAAGTTTTGGAACAGACTGCTTCTCTTTCAGAGAAACGCATGTGAATTTCTGGTGCATGCTTGTAAGTAGCTTAAGGCACTTTCAAAGGAAAGTGATTTTCTCTGAAAGGACAGCATTTAGAAAGTGAAGCAACACTACATTCACTTCGCACAGTGAATTGAAGTGTTGGAACAGAGTGCTTCTCTTTCAGAGAAACGCATGTGAGTTTCTGGTGAATGCTTGTAAGTAGCTTAAGGCACTTTCAAAGGAAAGTGATTTTCTCTGAAAGGACAGCATTTAGAAACTGAAGCAACACTCCATTCACTTCGCACAGTGAATTGAAGTGTTGGAACAGACTGCTTCTCTTTCAGAGAAACGCATGTGAGTTTCTGGTGAATGCTTGTAAGTAGTTTAAGGCACTTTCAAAGGAAAGTGATTTTCTCTGAAAGGACAGAATTTAGAAAGTGATGCAACACTCCATTCACTTCGCACAGTGAATTGAAGTGTTGGAACAGACTGCTTCTCTTTCAGAGAAACGCATGTGAGTTTCTTCCTAATGCTTGTAAGTAGCTTAAGGCACTTTCAAAGGAAAGTGATTTTCTCTGAAAGGACAGCATTTAGAAAGTGAAGCAACACTCAATTCCCTTCGTGCAGTGAATTGAAGTGTTGGAACAGAGTGCTTCTCTTTCATAGAAACGCATTAGTGTTTCTTGTGAATGCTTGCAAATTGCTTAAGGCACTTTCAAAGGAAAGTGATTTTCTCTGAAAGGACAGCATTTAGAAACTGAAGCACAACTCCATTCACTTCGCACAGTGAATTGAAGTGTTGGAACACACTGCTTCTCTTTAAGAGAAACGCATGTGAGTTTTTTGTGAATGCTTGAAAGTAGTTTAAGGCACTTTCAAAGGAAAGTGATTTTCTCTGAAAGAACAGCATTTAGAAAGTGAAGCAACACTCCATTCACTTCGCACAGTGAATTGAAGTGTTGGAACAGACTGCTTCTCTTTCAGAGAAACGCATGTGAGTTTCTGGTGAATGCTTGTAAGTAGCTTAAGGCACTTTCAAAGGAAAGTGATTTTCTCTGAAAGGACAGCATTTAGAACGTGAGGCAACACTCTATTCACTTCACACAGTGAATTGAAGTGTTGGAACAGACTGCTTCTCTTTCAGAGAAATGCATGTGAGTTTCTTCCTAATGCTTGCAAGTAGCTTAAGGCACTATCAAAGGAAAGTGATTTTCTCTGAAAGGACAGCATTTAGAAAGTGAGGCAACACTCCATTCACTTCGCACAGTGAATTGAAGTGTTGGAACAGACTGCTTCTCTTTCAGAGAAACACATGTGAGTTTCTTCCTAATGCTTGCAAGTAGCTTAAGGCACTTTCAAAGGAAAGTGATTTTCTCTGAAAGGACAGCATTTAGAATGTGAAGCAACACTCCATTCACTTCGCAGAGTGAATTGAAGTGTTGGAACAGACTGCTTCTCTTTCAGAGAAACGCATGTGAGTTTCTGGTGAATGCTTGTAAGTAGCTTAAGGCACTTTCAAAGGAAAGTGATTTTCTCTGAAAGGACAGCATTTAGAAAGTGAAGCAACACTACATTCACTTCGCAGAGTGAATTGAAGTGTTGGAACAGACTGCTTCTCTTTCAGAGAAACGCATGTGAGTTTCTGGTGAATGCTTGTAAGTAGCTTAAGGCACTTTCAAAGGAAAGTGATTTTCTCTGAAAGGACAGCATTTAGAAAGTGAAGCAACACTCCATTCCCTTCGTGCAGTGAATTGAAGTGTTGGAACAGACTGCTTCTCTTTCAGAGAAACGCATGTGAGTTTCTGGTGAATGCTTGTAAGTAGTTTAAGGCACTTTCAAAGGAACGTGATTTTCTCTGAAAGGACAGAATTTAGAAAGTGATGCAACATTCCATTCACTTCGCACAGTGAATTGAAGTGTTGGAACAGACTGCTTCTCTTTCATAGAAACGCATTAGTGTTTCTTGTGAATGCTTGCAAATTGCTTAAGGCACTTTCAAAGGAAAGTGATTTTCTCTGAAAGGACAGCATTTAAAACTGAAACACAACTCCATTCACTTCGCACAGTGAATTGAAGTGTTGGAACACACTGCTTCTCTTTAAGAGAAACGCATGTGAGTTTTTTGTGAATGCTTGAAAGTAGTTTAAGGCACTTTCAAAGGAAAGTGATTTTCTCTGAAAGGACAGCATTTAGAAAGTGAAGCAACACTCCATTCACTTCGCACAGTGAATTGAAGTGTTGGAGCAGACTGCTTCTCTTTCATAGAAACACATGTGAGTTTCTTCCTAATGCTTGCAAGTAGCTTAAGGCACTTTCAAAGGAAAGTGATTTTCTCTGAAAGGACAGCATTTAGAAAGTGAAGCAACACTCCATTCACTTCGCACAGTGAATTGAAGTGTTGGAACAGACTTCTTCTCTTTCAGAGAAACGCATGTGAGTTTCTGGTGAATGCTTGTAAGTAGCTTAAGGCACTTTCAAAGGAAAGTGATTTTCTCTGAAGGGACAGCATTTAGAACGTGAGGCAACACTCGATTCACTTCACACAGTGAATTGAAGTGTTGGAACAGACTGCTTCTCTTTCATATAAACGCATTAGTGTTTCTTGTGAATGCTTGCAAGTTGCTTAAGGCACTTTCAAAGGAAAGTGATTTTCTCTGAAAGGACATAATTAAGAACGTGAAGCAACACTCCATTCACTTCGCACAGTGAATTGAAGTGTAGGAACAGACTGCTTCTCTTTCAGAGAAATGCATGTGAGTTTCTGTTGAATGCTTGTAAGTAGCTTAATGCACTTTCAAAGGAAAGTGATTTTCTCTAAAAGGACAGCATTTAGAAAGTGAAGCAACACTCCATTCACTTCGCACAGTGAATTGAAGTGTTGGAACAGAATGCTTCTCTTTCAGAGAAACGCATGTGAGTTTCTGGTGAATGCTTGTAAGTAGCTTAAGGCACTTTCAAAGGAAAGTGATTTTCTCTGAAAGGACAGCATTTAGAAACTGAAGCAACACTCCATTCACTTCGCACAGTGAATTGAAGTGTTGGAACAGACTGCTTCTCTTTAAGAGAAACGCATGTGAGTTTTTTGTGAATGCTTGAAAGTAGTTTAAGGCACTTTCAAAGGAAAGTGATTTTCTCTGAAAGGACAGAATTTAGAAAGTGATGCAACACTCCACTCACTTCGCACAGTGAATTGAAGTGTTGGAACAGACTGCTTCTCTTTCAGAGAAACGCATGTGAGTTTCTTCCTAATGCTTGTAAGTAGCTTAAGGCACTTTCAAAGGAAAGTGATTTTCTCTGAAAGGACAGCATTTAGAAAGTGAAGCAACACTCAATTCCCTTCGTGCAGTGAATTGAAGTGTTGGAACAGAGTGCTTCTCTTTCATAGAAACGCATTAGTGTTTCTTGTGAATGCTTGCAAATTGCTTAAGGCACTTTCAAAGGAAAGTGATTTTCTCTGAAAGGACAGCATTTAGAAAGTGAAGCAACACTCCATTCACTTCGCACAGTGAATTGAAGTGTTGGAACACACTGCTTCTCTTTAAGAGAAACGCATGTGAGTTTTTTGTGAATGCTTGAAAGTAGTTTAAGGCACTTTCAAAGGAAAGTGATTTTCTCTGAAAGGACAGCATTTAGAAAGTGAAGCAACACTCCATTCACTTCGCACAGTGAATTGAAGTGTTGGAACAGACTGCTTCTCTTTCAGAGAAACGCATGTGAGTTTCTGGTGAATGCTTGTAAGTAGCTTAAGGCACTTTCAAAGGAAAGTGATTTTCTCTGAAAGGACAGCATTTAGAACGTGAGGCAACACTCTATTCACTTCACACAGTGAATTGAAGTGTTGGAACAGACTGCTTCTCTTTCAGAGAAATGCATGTGAGTTTCTTCCTAATGCTTGCAAGTAGCTTAAGGCACTATCAAAGGAACGTGATTTTCTCTGAAAGGACAGCATTTAGAAAGTGAAGCAACACTCCATTCACTTCGCAGAGTGAATTGAAGTGTTGGAACAGACTGCTTCTCTTTCAGAGAAACGCATGTGAGTTTCTGGTGAATGCTTGTAAGTAGCTTAAGGCACTTTCAAAGGAAAGTGATTTTCTCTGAAAGGACAGCATTTAGAAAGTGAAGCAACACTCCATTCCCTTCGTGCAGTGAATTGAAGTGTTGGAACAGACTGCTTCTCTTTAAGAGAAACGCATGTGAGTTTTTTGTGAATGCTTGAAAGTAGTTTAAGGCACTTTCAAAGGAAAGTGATTTTCTCTGAAAGGACAGAATTTAGAAAGTGATGCAACACTCCATTCACTTCGCACAGTGAATTGAAGTGTTGGAACAGACTGCTTCTCTTTCAGAGAAACGCATGTGAGTTTCTTCCTAATGCTTGTAAGTAGCTTAAGGCACTTTCAAAGGAAAGTGATTTTCTCTGAAAGGACAGCATTTAGAAAGTGAAGCAACACTCCATTCCCTTCGTGCAGTGAATTGAAGTGTTGGAACAGACTGCTTCTCTTTCAGAGAAACGCATGTGAGTGTCTGGTGAATGCTTGTAAGTAGTTTAAGGCACTTTCAAAGGAAAGTGATTTTCTCTAAAAGGACAGAATTTAGAAAGTGATGCAACACTCCATTCACTTCGCACAGTGAATTGAAGTGTTGGAACAGACTGCTTCTCTTTCATAGAAACGCATTAGTGTTTCTTGTGAATGCTTGCAAATTGCTTAAGGCACTTTCAAAGGAAAGTGATTTTCTCTGAAAGGACAGCATTTAAAACTGAAACACAACTCCATTCACTTCGCACAGTGAATTGAAGTGTTGGAACAGAATGCTTCTCTTTCAGAGAAACGCATGTGAGTTTTTTGTGAATGCTTGAAAGTAGTTTAAGGCACTTTCAAAGGAAAGTGATTTTCTCTGAAAGGACAGCATTTAGAAAGTGAAGCAACACTCCATTCACTTCGCACAGTGAATTGAAGTGTTGGAACAGACTGCTTCTCTTTCAGAGAAACGCATGTGAGTTTCTGGTGAATGCTTGTAAGTAGCTTAAGGCACTTTCAAAGGAAAGTGATTTTCTCTGAAATGACAGCATTTAGAACGTGAGGCAACACTCTATTCACTTCACACAGTGAATTGAAGTGTTGGAACAGTCTGCTTCTCTTTCAGAGAAATGCATGTGAGTTTCTTCCTAATGCTTGCAAGTAGCTTAAGGCACTATCAAAGGAAAGTGATTTTCTCTGAAAGGACAGCATTTAGAAAGTGAGGCAACACTCGATTCACTTCACACAGTGAATTGAAGTGTTGGAACAGACTGCTTCTCTTTCATATAAACGCATTAGTGTTTCTTGTGAATGCTTGCAAGTTGCTTAAGGCACTTTCAAAGGAAAGTGATTTTCTCTGAAAGGACATAATTAAGAAAGTGAAGCAACACTCCATTCACTTCGCACAGTGAATTGAAGTGTTGGAACTGACTGCTTCTCCTTCAGAGAAACGCATGTGAGTTTCTGGTGAATGCTTGTAAGTAGCTTAAGGCACTTTCAAAGGAAAGTGATTTTCTCTGAAAGGACAGCATTTAGAAACTGAAGCAAAACTCCATTCACTTCGCACAGTGAATTGAAGTGTTGGAACAGACTGCTTCTCTTTAAGAGAAACGCATGTGAGTTTTTTGTGAATGCTTGAAAGTAGTTTAAGGCACTTTCAAAGGAAAGTGATTTTCTCTGAAAGGACAGAATTTAGAAAGTGATGCAACACTCCATTCACTTCGCACAGTGATTGAAGTGTTGGAACAGACTGCTTCTCTTTCAGAGAAACGCATGTGAGTTTCTTCCTAATGCTTGTAAGTAGCTTAAGGCACTTTCAAAGGAAAGTGATTTTCTCTGAAAGGACAGCATTTAGAAAGTGAAGCAACACTCAATTCCCTTCGTGCAGTGAATTGAAGTGTTGGAACAGAGTGCGTCTCTTTCATAGAAACGCATTAGTATTTCTTGTGAATGCTTGCAAATTGCTTAAGGCACTTTCAAAGGAAAGTGATTTTCTCTGAAAGGACAGCATTTAGAAACTGAAGCACAACTCCATTCACTTCGCACAGTGAATTGAAGTGTTGGAACACACTGCTTCTCTTTAAGAGAAACGCATGTGAGTTTTTTGTCAATGCTTGAAAGTAGTTTAAGGCACTTTCAAAGGAAAGTGATTTTCTCTGAAAGGACAGCATTTAGAAAGTGAAGCAACACTCCATTTACTTCGCACAGTGAATTGAAGTGTTGAAACAGACTGCTTCTCTTTCAAAGAAACGCATGTGAGTTTCTGGTGAATGCTTGTAAGTAGCTTAAGGCACTTTCAAAGGAAAGTGATTTTCTCTGAAAGGACAGCATTTAGAACGTGAGGCAACACTCTATTCACTTCACACAGTGAATTGAAGTGTTGGAACAGACTGCTTCTCTTTCAGAGAAATGCATGTGAGTTTCTTCCTAATACTTGCAAGTAGCTTAAGGCACTATCAAAGGAAAGTGATTTTCTCTGAAAGGACAGCATTTAGAAAGTGAAGCAACACTCCATTCACTTCGCACAGTGAATTGAAGTGTTGGAACAGACTGCTTCTCTTTCAGAGAAACACATGTGAGTTTCATCCTAATGCTTGCAAGTAGCTTAAGGCACTTTCAAAGGAAAGTGATTTTCTCTGAAAGGACAGCATTTAGAAAGTGAAGCAACAATCTATGCACTTCGCACAGTGAATTGAAGTGTTGGAACCGACTGCTTCTCTTTCAGAGAAACGCATGTGAGTTTCTGGTGAATGCTTGTAAGTAGCTTAAGGCACTTTCAAAGGACAGTGATTTTCTCTGAAAGGACAGCATTTAGAAAGTGAAGCAACACTCCATTCCCTTCGTGCAGTGAATTGAAGTGTTGGAGCAGAGTGCTTCTCTTTCATATAAACGCATTAGTGTTTCTTGTGAATGCTTGCAAGTTGCTTAAGGCACTTTCAAAGGAAAGTGATTTTCTCTGAAAGGACATAATTAAGAAAGTGAAGCAACACTCCATTCACTTCGCACAGTGAATTGAAGTGTTGGAACAGACTGCTTCTCTTTCAGAGAAACGCATGTGAGTTTCTGGTGAATGCTTGTAAGTAGCTTAAGGCACTTTCAAAGGAAAGTGATTTTCTCTGAAAGGACAGCATTTAGAAAGTGAGGCAACACTCCATTCACTTCACACAGTGAATTGAAGTGTTGGAACAGACTGCTTCTCTTTCAGAGAAACGCATGTGAGTTTCTTCCTAATGCTTGCAAGTAGCTTAAGGCACTTTCAAAGGAAAGTGATTTTCTCTGAAAGGACAGCATTTAGAAAGTGAAGCAACACTCCATTCACTTCGCACAGTGAATTGAAGTGTTGGAACAGACTGCTTCTCTTTCAGAGAAACGCATGAGTTTCTGGTGAATGCTTGTAAGTAGCTTAATGCACTTTCAAAGGAAAGTGATTTTCTCTGAAAGGACAGCATTTAGAAAGTGAAGCAACACTCCATTCACTTCGCACAGTGAATTGAAGTGTTGGAACAGACTGCTTCTCTTTCAGAGAAATTCATGTGAGTTTAAGTTGAATGCTTGTAAGTAGCTTAAGGCACTTTCAAATGAAAGTGATTTTCTCTGAAAGGACAGCATTTAGAAAGTGAAGCAACACTCCATTCACTTCGCAGAGTGAATTGAAATTTTGGAACAGACTGCTTCTCTTTCAGAGAAACGCATGTGAGTTTCTGTTGAATGCTTGTAAGTAGCTTAAGGCACTTTCAAAGGAAAGTGATTTTCTCTGAAAGGACAGCATTTAGAAAGTGAAGCAACACTCCATTCACTTCGCACAGTGAATTGAAGTGTTGGAACAGACTGCTTCTCTTTCAGAGAAACGCATGTGAGTTTCTGGTGAATGCTTGTAAGTAGCTTAAGGCACTTTCAAAGGAAAGTGATTTTCTCTGAAAGGACAGCATTTAGAAAGTGAAGCAACACTCCATTCACTTCGCACAGTGAATTGAAGTGTTGGAACAGACTGCTTCTCTTTCAGAGAAACGCATGTGAGTTTCTGGTGAATGCTTGTAAGTAGCTTAAGGCACTTTCAAAGGAAAGTGATTTTCTCTGAAAGGACAGCATTTAGAAACTGAAGCAACACTCCATTCACTTCGCACAGTGAATTGAAGTGTTGGAACAGACTGCTTCTCTTTCAGAGAAACGCATGTGAGTTTCTCCCTAATGCTTGTAAGTAGCTTAAGGCACTTTCAAAGGAAAGTGATTTTCTCTGAAAGGACAGCATTTAGAAAGTGAAGCAACACTCAATTCCCTTCGTGCAGTGAATTGAAGTGTTGGAACAGAGTGCTTCTCTTTCACAGAAACGCATTAGTGTTTCTTGTGAATGCTTGCAAATTGCTTAAGACACTTTCAAAGGAAAGTGATTTTCTCTGAAAGGACAGCATTTAGAAACTGAAGCACAACTCCATTCACTTCGCACAGTGAATTGAAGTGTTGGAACACACTGCTTCTCTTTAAGAGAAACGCATGTGAGTTTTTTGTGAATGCTTGAAAGTAGTTTAAGGCACTTTCAAAGGAAAGTGATTTTCTCTGAAAGGACAGCATTTAGAAAGTGAAGCAACACTCCATTCACTTCGCACAGTGAATTGAAGTGTTGGAACAGACTGCTTCTCTTCCAGAGAAATGCATGTGAGTTTCTTCCTAATGCTTGCAAGTAGCTTAAGGCACTATCAAAGGAAAGTGATTTTCTCTGAAAGGACAGCATTTAGAAAGTGAAGCAACACTCCATTCACTTCGCACAGTGAATTGAAGTTTTGGAACAGACTGCTTCTCTTTCAGAGAAACACATGTGAGTTTCTTCCTAATGCTTGCAAGTAGCTTAAGGCACTTTCAAAGGAAAGTGATTTTCTCTGAAAGGACAGCATTTAGAAAGTGAAGCAACAATCCATGCACTTCGCACAGTGAATTGAAGTGTTGGAACTGACTGCTTCTCTTTCAGAGAAACGCGTGTGAGTTTCTGGTGAATGCTTGTAAGTAGCTTAAGGCACTTTCAAAGGACAGTGATTTTCTCTGAAAGGACAGCATTTAGAAAGTGAAGCAACACTCCATTCCCTTCGTGCAGTGAATTGAAATGTTGGAACAGAGTGCTTCTCTTTCATATAAACGCATTAGTGTTTCTTGTGAATGCTTGCAAGTTGCTTAAGGCACTTTCAAAGGAAAGTGATTTTCTCTGAAAGGACATAATTTAGAAAGTGAAGCAACACTCCATTCACCTCGCACAGTGAATTGAAGTGTTGGAACAGACTGCTTCTCTTTCAGAGAAATGCATGTGAGTTTCTGTTGAATGCTTGTAAGCAGCTTAAGGCACTTTCAAAGGAAAGTGATTTTCTCTCAAAGGACAGCATTTAGAAAGTGAAGTAACACTCCATTCACTTCGCACATTGAATTGAAGTGTTGGAACAGACTGCTTCTCTTTCAGAGAAACGCATGTGAGTTTCTTCCTAATGCTTGCAAGTAGCTTAAGGCACTTTAAAAGGAAAGTGATTTTCTCTGAAAGGACAGCGTTTAGATAGTGAAGCAACACTCCATTCACTTCGCGCAGTGAATTGAAGTGTTGGAACCGACTGCTTCTCTTTCAGAGAAACGCATGTGAGTTTCTGGTGAATGCTTGTAAGTAGCTTAAGGCACTTTCAAAGGACAGTGATTTTCTCTGAAAGGACAGCATTTAGAAAGTGAAGCAACACTCCATTCCCTTCGTGCAGTGAATTGAAGTGTTGGAACAGAGTGCTTCTCTTTCATATAAACGCATTAGTGTTTCTTGTGAATGCTTGCAAGTTGCTTAAGGCACTTTGAAAGGAAAGTGATTTTCTCTGAAAGGACATAATTGAGAAAGTGAAGCAACACTCCATTCACTTCGCACAGTGAATTGAAGTGTTGGAACAGACTGCTTCTCTTTCAGAGAAATGCATGTGAGTTTCTGTTGAATGCTTGTAAGCAGCTTAAGGCACTTTCAAAGGAAAGTGATTTTCTCTGAAAGGACAGCATTTAGAAAGTGAAGCAACACTCCATTCACTTCGCACAGTGAATTGAAGTGTTGGAACAGACTGCTTCTCTTTCAGAGAAACGCATGTGAGTTTCTGGTGAAGGCTTGTAAGTAGCTTAAGGCACTTTCAAAGGAAAGTGATTTTTTCTGAAAGGACAGCATTTAGAAAGTGAGGCAACACTCCATTCACTTCACACAGTGAATTGAAGTGTTGGAACAGACTGCTTCTCTTTCAGAGAAACGCATGTGAGTTTCTTCCTAATGCTTGCAAGTAGCTTAAGGCACTTTAAAAGGAAAGTGATTTTCTCTGAAAGGACAGCATTTAGAAAGTGAAGCAACACTCCATTCACTTCGCACAGTGAATTGAAGTGTTGGAACAGACTGCTTCTCTTTCAGAGAAACGCATGAGTTTCTGGTGAATGCTTGTAAGTAGCTTAAGGCACTTTCAAAGGAAAGTGATTTTCTCTGAAAGGACAGCATTTAGAAAGTGAAGCAACACTCCATTCACTTCGCACAGTGAATTGAAGTGTTGGAACAGACTGCTTCTCTTTAAGAGAAACGCATGTGAGTTTTTTGTGAATGCTTGAAAGTAGTTTAAGGCACTTTCAGAGGAAAGTGATTTTCTCTGAAAGGACAGAATTTAGAAAGTGATGCAACACTCCATTCACTTCGCACAGTGAATTGAAGTGTTGGAACAGACTGCTTCTCTTTCAGAGAAACGCATGTGAGTTTCTTCCTAATGCTTGTAAGTAGCTTAAGGCACTTTCAAAGGAAAGTGATTTTCTCTGAAAGGACAGCATTTAGAAAGTGAAGCAACACTCAATTCCCTTCGTGCAGTGAATTGAAGTGTTGGAACGGAGTGCTTCTCTTTCATAGAAACGCATTAGTGTTTCTTGTGAATGCTTGCAAATTGCTTAAGGCACTTTCAAAGGAAAGTGATTTTCTCTGAAAGGACAGCATTTAGAAACTGAAGCACAACTCCATTCACTTCACACAGTGAATTGAAGTGTTGGAACACACTGCTTCTCTTTAAGAGAAACGCATGTGAGTTTTTTGTGAATGCTTGCAAGTAGCTTAAGGCACTTTCAAAGGAAAGTGATTTTCTCTGAAAGGACAGCATTTAGAAAGTGAAGCAACAATCCATGCACTTCGCACAGTGAATTGAAGTGTTGGAACCGACTGCTTCTCTTTCAGAGAAACGCATGTGAGTTTCTGGTGAATGCTTGTAAGTAGCTTAAGGCACTTTCAAAGGACAGTGATTTTCTCTGAAAGGACAGCATTTAGAAAGTGAAGCAACACTCCATTCCCTTCGTGCAGTGAATTGAAGTGTTGGAACAGAGTGCTTCTCTTTCATATAAACGCATTAGTGTTTCTTGTGAATGCTTGCAAGTTGCTTAAGGCACTTTGAAAGGAAAGTGATTTTCTCTGAAAGGACATAATTGAGAAAGTGAAGCAACACTCCATTCACTTCGCACAGTGAATTGAAGTGTTGGAACAGACTGCTTCTCTTTCAGAGAAATGCATGTGAGTTTCTGTTGAATGCTTGTAAGCAGCTTAAGGCACTTTCAAAGGAAAGTGATTTTCTCTGAAAGGACATGATTTAGAAAGTGAAGCAACACTCCATTCACTTCGCACATTGAATTGAAGTGTTGGAACAGACTGCTTCTCTTTCAGAGAAACGCATGTGAGTTTCTGGTGAATGCTTGTAAGTAGCTTAAGGCACTTTCAAAGGAAAGTGATTTTTTCTGAAAGGACATCATTTAGAAAGTGAGGCAACACTCCATTCACTTCACACAGTGAATTGAAGTGTTGGAACAGACTGCTTCTCTTTCAGAGAAACGCATGTGAGTTTCTTCCTAATGCTTGCAAGTAGCTTAAGGCACTTTAAAAGGAAAGTGATTTTCTCTGAAAGGACAGCATTTAGAAAGTGAAGCAACACTCCATTCACTTCGCACAGTGAATTGAAGTGTTGGAACAGACTGCTTCTCTTTCAGAGAAATTCATGTGAGTTTAAGTTGAATGCTTGTAAGCAGCTTAAGGCACTTTCAAAGGAAAGTGATTTTCTCTGAAAGGACAGCATTTAGAAAGTAAAGCAACACTCCATTCACTTCGCACAGTGAATTGAAGTGTTGGAACAGACTGCTTCTCTTTCAGAGAAACGCATGTGAGTTTCTGGTGAATGCTTGTAAGTAGCTTAAGGCACTTTCAAAGGAAAGTGATTTTCTCTGAAAGGACAGCATTTAGAAAGTGAAGCAACACTCCATTCACTTCGCACAGTGAAATGAAGTGTTGGAACAGACTGCTTCTCTTTCAGAGAAACGCATGTGAGTTTCTGGTGAATGCTTGTAAGTAGCTTAAGGCACTTTCAAAGGAAAGTGATTTTCTCTGAAAGACAGCATTTAGAAAGTGAAGCAACACACCATTCACTTCGCACAGTGAATTGAAGTGTTGGAAAAGACTGCTTCTCTTTCAGAGAAACGCATGTGAGTTTCTGGTGAATGCTTGTAAGTAGCTTAAGGCACTTTCAAAGGAAAGTGATTTTCTCTGAAAGAACATAATTTAGAAAGTGAAGCAACACTCCATTCACTTCGCACGGTGAATTGAAGTGTTGGAACAGACTGCTTCTCTTTCAGAGAAATTCATGTGAGTTTAAGTTGAATGCTTGTAAGTAGCTTAAGGCACTTTCAAAGGAAAGTGATTTTCTCTGAAAGGACAGCATTTAGAAAGTGAAGCAACACTCCATTCACTTCGCAGAGTGAATTGAAGTTTTGGAACAGACTGCTTCTCTTTCAGAGAAACGCATGTGAGTTTCTGGTGAATGCTTGTAAGTAGCTTAAGGCACTTTCAAAGGAAAGTGATTTTCTCTGAAAGGACAGCATTTAGAAAGTGAAGCAACACTCCATTCACTTCGCACAGTGAATTGAAGTGTTGGAACAGACTGCTTCTCTTTCAGAGCAACGCATGTGAGTTTCTGGTGAATGCTTGTAAGTAGCTTAAGGCACTTTCAAAGGAAAGTGATTTTCTCTGAAAGGACAGCATTTAGAAACTGAAGCAACACTCCATTCACTTCGCACAGTGAATTGAAGTGTTGGAACAGACTGCTTCTCTTTCAGAGAAACGCATGTGAGTTTCTTCCTAATGCTTGTAAGTAGCTTAAGGCACTTTCAAAGGAAAGTGATTTTCTCTGAAAGGACAGCATTTAGAAAGTGAAGCAACACTCCATTCACTTCGCACAGTGAATTGAAGTGTTGGAACAGACTGCTTCTCTTTCAGAGAAATGCATGTGAGTTTCTTCCTAATGCTTGCAAGTAGCTTAAGGCACTATCAAAGGAAAGTGATTTTCTCTGAAAGGACAGCATTTAGAAAGTGAAGCAACACTCCATTCACTTCGCACAGTGAATTGAAGTGTTGGAACAGACTGCTTCTCTTTCAGAGAAACGCATGTGAGTTTCTGGTGAATGCTTGTAAGTAGCTTAAGGCACTTTCAAAGGAAAGTGATTTTCTCTGAAAGGACAGCATTTAGAAAGTGAGGCAACACTCCATTCACTTCACACAGTGAATTGAAGTGTTGGAACAGACTGCTTCTCTTTCA
This sequence comes from Myodes glareolus, assembly GCF_982192425.1. Taxonomy (NCBI): domain Eukaryota; kingdom Metazoa; phylum Chordata; class Mammalia; order Rodentia; family Cricetidae; genus Myodes; species Myodes glareolus. The sequence goes on from NC_142046.1 coordinate 945,974, forward strand.
GAGAAATTCATGTGAGTTTAAGTTGAATGCTTGTAAGTAGCTTAAGGCACTTTCAAAGGAAAGTGATTTTCTCTGAAAGGACAGCATTTAGAAAGTGAAGCAACACTCCATTCACTTCGCAGAGTGAATTGAAGTTTTGGAACAGACTGCTTCTCTTTCAGAGAAACGCATGTGAGTTTCTGGTGAATGCTTGTAAGTAGCTTAAGGCACTTTCAAAGGAAAGTGATTTTCTCTGAAAGGACAGCATTTAGAAAGTGAAGCAACACTCCATTCACTTGGCACAGTGAATTGAAGTGTTGGAACAGACTGCTTCTCTTTCAGAGAAACGCATGTGAGTTTCTGGTGAATGCTTGTAAGTAGCTTAAGGCACTTTCAAAGGAAAGTGATTTTCTCTGAAAGTACAGCATTTAGAAAGTGAAGCAACACTCCATTCACTTCGCACAGTGAATTGAAGTGTTGGAACAGACTGCTTCTCTTTAAGAGAAACGCATGTGAGTTTTTTGTGAATGCTTGAAAGTAGTTTAAGGCACTTTCAAAGGAAAGTGATTTTCTCTGAAAGGACAGAATTTAGAAAGTGATGCAACACTCCATTCACTTCGCACAGTGAATTGAAGTGTTGGAACAGACTGCTTCTCTTTCAGAGAAACGCATGTGAGTTTTTTCCTAATGCTTGTAAGTAGCTTAAGGCACTTTCAAAGGAAAGTGATTTTCTCTGAAAGGACAGCATTTAGAAAGTGAAGCAACACTCAATTCCCTTCGTGCAGTGAATTGAAGTGTTGGAACAGAGTGCTTCTCTTTCATAGAAACGCATTAGTGTTTCTTGTGAATGCTTGCAAATTGCTTAAGGCACTTTCAAAGGAAAGTGATTTTCTCTGAAAGGACAGCATTTAGAAACTGAAGCACAACTCCATTCACTTCGCACAGTGAATTGAAGTGTTGGAACACACTGCTTCTCTTTAAGAGAAACGCATGTGAGTTTTTTGTGAATGCTTGCAAGTAGCTTAAGGCACTTTCAAAGGAAAGTGATTTTCTCTGAAAGGACAGCATTTAGAAAGTGAAGCAACAATCCATGCACTTCGCACAGTGAATTGAAGTGTTGGAACCGACTGCTTCTCTTTCAGAGAAACGCATGTGAGTTTCTGGTGAATGCTTGTAAGTAGCTTAAGGCACTTTCAAAGGAAAGTGATTTTCTCTGAAAGGACAGCATTTAGAAAGTGAAGCAACACTCCATTCCCTTCGTGCAGTGAATTGAAGTGTTGGAACAGACTGCTTCTCTTTCATATAAACGCATTAGTGTTTCTTGTGAATGCTTGCAAGTTGCTTAAGGCACTTTGAAAGGAAAGTGATTTTCTCTGAAAGGACATAATTGAGAAAGTGAAGCAACACTCCATTCACTTCGCACAGTGAATTGAAGTGTTGGAACAGACTGCTTCTCTTTCAGAGAAATGCATGTGAGTTTCTGGTGAATGCTTGTAAGCAGCTTAAGGCACTTTCAAAGGAAAGTGATTTTCTCTGAAAGGACAGCATTTAGAAAGTGAAGCAACACTCCATTCACTTCGCACATTGAATTGAAGTGTTGGAACAGACTGCTTCTCTTTCAGAGAAACGCATGTGAGTTTCTGGTGAATGCTTGTAAGTAGCGTAAGGCACTTTCAAAGGAAAGTGATTTTCTCTGAAAGGACAGCATTTAGAAAGTGAGGCAACACTCCATTCACTTCACACAGTGAATTGAAGTGTTGGAACAGACTGCTTCTCTTTCAGAGAAACGCATGTGAGTTTCTTCCTAATGCTTGCAAGTAGCTTAAGGCACTTTCAAAGGAAAGTGATTTTCTCTGAAAGGACAGCATTTAGAAACTGAAGCAACACTCCATTCACTTCGCACAGTGAATTGAAGTGTTGGAACAGACTGCTTCTCTTTCAGAGAAATTCATGTGAGTTTAAGTTGAATGCTTGTAAGTAGCTTAAGGCACTTTCAAAGGAAAGTGATTTTCTCTGAAAGGACAGCATTTAGAAAGTAAAGCAACACTCCATTCACTTCGCAGAGTGAACTGAAGTTTTGGAACAGACTGCTTCTCTTTCAGAGAAACGCATGTGAGTTTCTGGTGAATGCTTGTAAGTAACTTAAGGCACTTTCAAAGGAAAGTGATTTTCTCTGAAAGGACAGCATTTAGAAAGTGAAGCAACACTCCATTCACTTCGCACAGTGAATTGAAGTGTTGGAACAGACTGCTTCTCTTTCAGAGAAACGCATGTGAGTTTCTTCCTAATGCTTGTAAGTAGCTTAAGGCACTTTCAAAGGAAAGTGATTTTCTCTGAAAGGACAGCATTTAGAAACTGAAGCAACACTCCATTCACATCGCACAGTGAATTGAAGTGTTGGAACAGACTGCTTCTCTTTCAGAGAAACGCATGTGAGTTTCTTGTGAATTATTGCAAGTCGCTTAAGGCACTTTCAAAGGAAAGTGATCTTCTCTGAAAGGACAGCATTTAGAAAGTGAAGCAACACTCCATTCACTTCGCACAGTGAATTGAAGTGTTGGAACACACTACTTCTCTTTAAGAGAAACGCATGTGAGTTTTTTGTGAATGCTTGAAAGTAGTTTAAGGCACTTTCAAAGGAAAGTGATTTTCTCTGAAAGGACATAATTTAGAAAGTGATGCAACACTCCATTCACTTCGCACAGTGAATTGAAGTGTTGGAACAGACTGCTTCTCTTTCATAGAAACGCATTAGTGTTTCTTGGGAATGCTTGCAAGTAGCTTAAGGCACTTTCAAAGGAAATTGATTTTCTCTGAAAGGACAGCGTTTAGATAGTGAAGCAACACTCCATTCACTTCGCGCAGTGAATTGAAGTGTTGGAACCGACTGCTTCTCTTTCAGAGAAACGCATGTGAGTTTCTGGTGAATGCTTGTAAGTAGCTTAAGGCACTTTCAAAGGAAAGTGATTTTCTCTGAAAGGACAGCATTTAGAAAGTGAGGCAACACTCCATTCACTTCACACAGTGAATTTAAGTGTTGGAACAGACTGCTTCTCTTTCAGAGAAACGCATGTGAGTTTCTTCCTAATGCTTGCAAGTAGCTTAAGGCACTTTAAAAGGAAAGTGATTTTCTCTGAAAGGACAGCATTTAGAAAGTGAAGCAACACTCCATTCACTTCGCACAGTGAATTGAAGTTTTGGAACAGACTGCTTCTCTTTCAGATAAACGCATGAGTTTCTGGTGAATGCTTGTAAGTAGCTTAAGGCACTTTCAAAGGAAAGTGATTTTCTCTGAAAGGACAGCATTTAGAAAGTGAAGCAACTCTCCATTCACTTCGCACAGTGAATTGAAGTGTTGGAACAGACTGCTTCTCTTTCAGAGAAATTCATGTGAGTTTAAGTTGAATGCTTGTAAGTAGCTTAAGGCACTTTCAAAGGAAAGTGATTTTCTCTGAAAGGACAGCATTTAGAAAGTGAAGCAACACTCCATTCACTTCGCAGAGTGAATTGAAGTTTTGGAACAGACTGCTTCTCTTTCAGAGAAACGCATGTGAGTTTCTGTTGAATGCTTGTAAGTAGCTTAAGGCTCTTTCAAAGGAAAGTGATTTTCTATGAAAGGACAGCATTTAGAAAGTAAAGCAACACTCCATTCCCTTCGCGCAATGAATTGAAGTGTTGGAACAGACTGCTTCTCTGTCATAGAAACGCATTAGTGTTTCTTGGGAATGCTTGCAAGTAGCTTAAGGCACTTTCAAAGGAAATTGATTTTCTCTGAAAGGACAGCATTTAGATAGTGAAGCAACACTCCATTCACTTCGCACAGTGAATTGAAGTGTTGGAACAGACTGCTTCTCTTTCAGAGAAACGCTTGTGAGTTTCTTGTGAATTCTTGCAAGTTGCTTAAGGCACTTTCAAAGGAAAGTGATTTTCTCTGAAAGGACAGCATTTAGAAACTGAAGCAACACTCCATTCACTTCGCACTGTGAATTGAAGTGTTGGAACAGACTGCTTCTCTTTCAGAGAAACGCATGTGAGTTTCTTCCTAATGCTTGCAAGTAGCTTAAGGCACTTTCAAAGGAAAGTGATTTTCTCTGAAAGGACAGCATTTAGAAAGTGAAGCAACACTGCATTCACTTCGCAAAGTGAATTGAAGTGTTGGAACAGTCTGCTTCTCTTTCAGAGAAACGCATGTGAGTTTCTGGTGAATGCTTGTAAGTAGCTTAAGGCACTTTCAAAGGAAAGTGATTTTCTCTGAAAGGACAACATTTAGAAAGTGAAGCAACACTCCATTCACTTCGCACAGTGAATTGAAGTGTTGGAACAGACTGCTTCTCTTTCAGAGAAACGCATGTGAGTTTCTGGTGAATGCTTGTAAGTAGCTTAAGGCACTTTCAAAGGAAAGTGATTTTCTCTGAAAGGACAGCATTTAGAAAGTGAAGCAACACTCCAATCACTTCGCACAGTGAATTGAAGTGTTGGAACAGACTGCTTCTCTTTCAGAGAAATGCATGTGAGTTTAAGTTGAATGCTTGTAAGTAGCTTAAGGCACTTTCAAAGGAAAGTGATTTTCTCTGAAAGGACAGCATTTAGAAAGTGAAGCAACACTCCATTCACTTCGCACAGTGAATTGAAGTGTTGGAACAGACTGCTTCTCTTTCAGAGAAACGCATGTGAGTTTCTGGTGAATGCTTGCAAGTTGCTTAAGGCACTTTCAAAGGAAAGTGATTTTCTCTGAAAGGACAGCATTTAGAAAGTGAGGCAACAATCCATTCACTTCACACAGTGAATTGAAGTGTTGGAACAGTCTGCTTCTCTTTCAGAAAAACGCATGTGAGTTTCTTCCTAATGCTTGCAAGTAGCTTAAGGCACTTTCAAAGGAAAGTGATTTTCTCTGAAAGGACAGCATTTAGAAAGTGAAGCAACACTCCATTCACTTCGCACAGTGAATTGAAGTGTTGGAACAGACTGCTTCTCTTTCAGAGAAACGCATGTGAGTTTCTTCCTAATGCTTGCAAGTAGCTTAAGGCACTTTCAAAGGAAAGTGATTTTCTCTGAAAGGACAGCATTTAGAAAGTGAGGCAACACTCCATTCACTTCACACAGTGAATTTAAGTGTTGGAACAGACTGCTTCTCTTTCAGAGAAACGCATGTGAGTTTCTTCCTAATGCTTGCAAGTAGCTTAAGGCACTTTAAAAGGAAAGTGATTTTCTCTGAAAAGACAGCATTTAGAAAGTGAAGCAACACTCCATTCACTTCGCACAGTGAATTGAAGTGTTGGAACAGACTGCTTCTCTTTCAGAGAAACGCATGAGTTTCTGGTGAATGCTTGTAAGTAGCTTAAGGCACTTTCAAAGGAAAGTGATTTTCTCTGAAAGGACAGCATTTAGAAAGTGAAGCAACACTCCATTCACTTCGCACAGTGAATTGAAGTGTTGGAACAGACTGCTTCTCTTTCAGAGAAATTCATGTGAGTTTAAGTTGAATGCTTGTAAGTAGCTTAAGGCACTTTCAAAGGAAAGTGATTTTCTCTGAAAGGACAGCATTTAGAAAGTAAAGCAACACTCCATTCACTTCGCAGAGTGAATTGAAGTTTTGGAACAGACTGCTTCTCTTTCAGAGAAACGCATGTGAGTTTCTGGTGAATGCTTGTAAGTAACTTAAGGCACTTTCAAAGGAAAGTGATTTTCTCTGAAAGGACAGCATTTAGAAAGTGAAGCAACACTCCATTCACTTCGCACAGTGAATTGAAGTGTTGGAACAGACTGCTTCTCTTTCAGAGAAACGCATGTGAGTTTCTTCCTAATGCTTGTAAGTAGCTTAAGGCACTTTCAAAGGAAAGTGATTTTCTCTGAAAGGACAGCATTTAGAAACTGAAGCAACACTCCATTCACATCGCACAGTGAATTGAAGTGTTGGAACAGACTGCTTCTCTTTCAGAGAAACGCATGTGAGTTTCTTGTGAATTATTGCAAGTCGCTTAAGGCACTTTCAAAGGAAAGTGATCTTCTCTGAAAGGACAGCATTTAGAAACTGAAGCAACACTCCATTCACTTCGCACAGTGAATTGAAGTGTTGGAACACACTACTTCTCTTTAAGAGAAACGCATGTGAGTTTTTTGTGAATGCTTGAAAGTAGTTTAAGGCACTTTCAAAGGAAAGTGATTTTCTCTGAAAGGACATAATTTAGAAAGTGATGCAACACTCCATTCACTTCGCACAGTGAATTGAAGTGTTGGAACAGACTGCTTCTCTTTCATAGAAACGCATTAGTGTTTCTTGGGAATGCTTGCAAGTAGCTTAAGGCACTTTCAAAGGAAATTGATTTTCTCTGAAAGGACAGCGTTTAGATAGTGAAGCAACACTCCATTCACTTCGCGCAGTGAATTGAAGTGTTGGAACCGACTGCTTCTCTTTCAGAGAAACGCATGTGAGTTTCTGGTGAATGCTTGTAAGTAGCTTAAGGCACTTTCAAAGGAAAGTGATTTTCTCTGAAAGGACAGCATTTAGAAAGTGAGGCAACACTCCATTCACTTCACACAGTGAATTTAAGTGTTGGAACAGACTGCTTCTCTTTCAGAGAAACGCATGTGAGTTTCTTCCTAATGCTTGCAAGTAGCTTAAGGCACTTTCAAAGGAAAGTGATTTTCTCTGAAAGGACAGCATTTAGAAAGTGAAGCAACACTCCATTCACTTCGCACAGTGAATTGAAGTTTTGGAACAGACTGCTTCTCTTTCAGATAAACGCATGAGTTTCTGGTGAATGCTTGTAAGTAGCTTAAGGCACTTTCAAAGGAAAGTGATTTTCTCTGAAAGGACAGCATTTAGAAAGTGAAGCAACTCTCCATTCACTTCGCACAGTGAATTGAAGTGTTGGAACAGACTGCTTCTCTTTCAGAGAAATTCATGTGAGTTTAAGTTGAATGCTTGTAAGTAGCTTAAGGCACTTTCAAAGGAAAGTGATTTTCTCTGAAAGGACAGCATTTAGAAAGTGAAGCAACACTCCATTCACTTCGCAGAGTGAATTGAAGTTTTGGAACAGACTGCTTCTCTTTCAGAGAAACGCATGTGAGTTTCTGTTGAATGCTTGTAAGTAGCTTAAGGCTCTTTCAAAGGAAAGTGATTTTCTATGAAAGGACAGCATTTAGAAAGTAAAGCAACACTCCATTCCCTTCGCGCAATGAATTGAAGTGTTGGAACAGACTGCTTCTCTGTCATAGAAACGCATTAGTGTTTCTTGGGAATGCTTGCAAGTAGCTTAAGGCACTTTCAAAGGAAATTGATTTTCTCTGAAAGGACAGCATTTAGAAAGTGAAGCAACACTCCATTCACTTCGCACAGTGAATTGAAGTGTTGGAACAGACTGCTTCTCTTTCAGAGAAATGCATGTGAGTTTAAGTTGAATGCTTGTAAGTAGCTTAAGGCACTTTCAAAGGAAAGTGATTTTCTCTGAAAGGACAGCATTTAGAAAGTGAAGCAACACTCCATTCACTTCGCACAGTGAATTGAAGTGTTGGAACAGACTGCTTCTCTTTCAGAGAAACGCATGTGAGTTTCTGGTGAATGCTTGCAAGTTGCTTAAGGCACTTTCAAAGGAAAGTGATTTTCTCTGAAAGGACAGCATTTAGAAAGTGAGGCAACAATCCATTCACTTCACACAGTGAATTGAAGTGTTGGAACAGTCTGCTTCTCTTTCAGAAAAACGCATGTGAGTTTCTTCCTAATGCTTGCAAGTAGCTTAAGGCACTTTCAAAGGAAAGTGATTTTCTCTGAAAGGACAGCATTTAGAAAGTGAAGCAACACTCCATTCACTTCGCACAGTGAATTGAAGTGTTGGAACAGACTGCTTCTCTTTCAGAGAAACGCATGTGAGTTTCTGGTGAATGCTTGTAAGTAGCTTAAGGCACTTTCAAAGGAAAGTGATTTTCTCTGAAAGGACAGCATTTAGAAAGTGAAGCAACACTCCATTCACTTCGCACAGTGAATTGAAGTGTAGGAACAGACTGCTTCTCTTTCAGAGAAACGCATGTGAGTTTCTTCCTAATGCTTGTAAGTAGCTTAAGGCACTTTCAAAGGAAAGTGATTTTCTCTGAAAGGACAGCATTTAGAAAGTGAAGCAACACTCCATTCACTTCGCACAGTGAATTGAAGTGTTGGAACAGACTGCTTCTCTTTCAGAGAAACGCATGTGAGTTTCTTCCTAATGCTTGTAAGTAGCTTAAGGCACTTTCAAAGGAAAGTGATTTTCTCTGAAAGGACAGCATTTAGAAACTGAAGCAATACTCCATTCACTTCGCACAGTGAATTGAAGTGTTGGAACAGACTGCTTCTCTTTCAGAGAAACGCATGTGAGTTTCTTGTGAATTATTGCAAGTCGCTTAAGGCACTTTCAAAGGAAAGTGATTTTCTCTGAAAGGACAGCATTTAGAAACTGAAGCAACACTCCATTCACTTCGCACAGTGAATTGAAGTGTTGGAACACACTACTTCTCTTTAAGAGAAACGCATGTGAGTTTTTTGTGAATGCTTGAAAGTAGTTTAAGGCACTTTCAAAGGAAAGTGATTTTCTCTGAAAGGACATAATTTAGAAAGTGATGCAACACTCCATTCACTTCGCACAGTGAATTGAAGTGTTGGAACAGACTGCTTCTCTTTCATAGAAACGCATTAGTGTTTCTTGGGAATGCTTGCAAGTAGCTTAAGGCACTTTCAAAGGAAAGTGATTTTCTCTGAAAGGACAGCATTTAGAAAGTGAGGCAACACTCCATTCACTTCACACAGTGAATTGAAGTGTTGGAACAGACTGCTTCTCTTTCAGAGAAACGCATGTGAGTTTCTTCCTAATGCTTGCAAGTAGCTTAAGGCACTTTAAAAGGAAAGTGATTTTCTCTGAAAAGACAGCATTTAGAAAGTGAAGCAACACTCCATTCACTTCGCACAGTGAACTGAAGTGTTGGAACAGACTGCTTCTCTTTCAGAGAAACGCATGAGTTTCTGGTGAATGCTTGTAAGTAGCTTAAGGCACTTTCAAAGGAAAGTGATTTTCTCTGAAAGGACAGCATTTAGAAAGTGAAGCAACACTCCATTCACTTCGCACAGTGAACTGAAGTGTTGGAACAGACTGCTTCTCTTTCAGAGAAATTCATGTGAGTTTAAGTTGAATGCTTGTAAGTAGCTTAAGGCACTTTCAAAGGAAAGTGATTTTCTCTGAAAGGACAGCATTTAGAAAGTAAAGCAACACTCCATTCACTTCGCAGAGTGAATTGAAGTTTTGGAACAGACTGCTTCTCTTTCAGAGAAACGCATGTGAGTTTCTGGTGAATGCTTGTAAGTAACTTAAGGCACTTTCAAAGGAAAGTGATTTTCTCTGAAAGGACAGCATTTAGAAAGTGAAGCAACACTCCATTCACTTCGCACAGTGAATTGAAGTGTTGGAACAGACTGCTTCTCTTTCAGAGAAACGCATGTGAGTTTCTTCCTAATGCTTGTAAGTAGCTTAAGGCACTTTCAAAGGAAAGTGATTTTCTCTGAAAGGACAGCATTTAGAAACTGAAGCAACACTCCATTCACTTCGCACAGTGAATTGAAGTGTTGGAACAGACTGCTTCTCTTTCAGAGAAACGCATGTGAGTTTCTTGTGAATTATTGCAAGTCGCTTAAGGCACTTTCAAAGGAAAGTGATCTTCTCTGTAAGGACAGCATTTAGAAACTGAAGCAACACTCCATTCACTTCGCACAGTGAATTGAAGTGTTGGAACACACTACTTCTCTTTAAGAGAAACGCATGTGAGTTTTTTGTGAATGCTTGAAAGTAGTTTAAGGCACTTTCAAAGGAAAGTGATTTTCTCTGAAAGGACATAATTTAGAAAGTGATGCAACACTCCATTCACTTCGCACAGTGAATTGAAGTGTTGGAACAGACTGCTTCTCTTTCATAGAAACGCATTAGTGTTTCTTGGGAATGCTTGCAAGTAGCTTAAGGCACTTTCAAAGGAAATTGATTTTCTCTGAAAGGACAGCGTTTAGATAGTGAAGCAACACTCCATTCACTTCGCGCAGTGAATTGAAGTGTTGGAACCGACTGCTTCTCTTTCAGAGAAACGCATGTGAGTTTCTGGTGAATGCTTGTAAGTAGCTTAAGGCACTTTCAAAGGAAAGTGATTTTCTCTGAAAGGACAGCATTTAGAAAGTGAGGCAACACTCCATTCACTTCACACAGTGAATTTAAGTGTTGGAACAGACTGCTTCTCTTTCAGAGAAACGCATGTGAGTTTCTTCCTAATGCTTGCAAGTAGCTTAAGGCACTTTAAAAGGAAAGTGATTTTCTCTGAAAGGACAGCATTTAGAAAGTGAAGCAACACTCCATTCACTTCGCACAGTGAATTGAAGTTTTGGAACAGACTGCTTCTCTTTCAGAGAAACGCATGAGTTTCTGGTGAATGCTTGTAAGTAGCTTAAGGCACTTTCAAAGGAAAGTGATTTTCTCTGAAAGGACAGCATTTAGAAAGTGAAGCAACTCTCCATTCACTTCGCACAGTGAATTGAAGTGTTGGAACAGACTGCTTCTCTTTCAGAGAAATTCATGTGAGTTTAAGTTGAATGCTTGTAAGTAGCTTAAGGCACTTTCAAAGGAAAGTGATTTTCTCTGAAAGGACAGCATTTAGAAAGTGAAGCAACACTCCATTCACTTCGCAGAGTGAATTGAAGTTTTGGAACAGACTGCTTCTCATTCAGAGAAACGCATGTGAGTTTCTGTTGAATGCTTGTAAGTAGCTTAAGGTTCTTTCAAAGGAAAGTGATTTTCTATGAAAGGACAGCATTTAGAAAGTAAAGCAACACTCCATTCCCTTCGCGCAATGAATTGAAGTGTTGGAACAGACTGCTTCTCTGTCATAGAAACGCATTAGTGTTTCTTGGGAATGCTTGCAAGTAGCTTAAGGCACTTTCAAAGGAAATTGATTTTCTCTGAAAGGACAGCATTTAGATAGTGAAGCAACACTCCATTCACTTCGCACAGTGAATTGAAGTGTTGGAACAGACTGCTTCTCTTTCAGAGAAACGCATGTGAGTTTCTTGTGAATTCTTGCAAGTTGCTTAAGGCACTTTCAAAGGAAAGTGATTTTCTCTGAAAGGACAGCATTTAGAAACTGAAGCAACACTCCATTCACTTCGCACTGTGAATTGAAGTGTTGGAACAGACTGCTTCTCTTTCAGAGAAACGCATGTGAGTTTCTTCCTAATGCTTGCAAGTAGCTTAAGGCACTTTCAAAGGAAAGTGATTTTCTCTGAAAGGACAGCATTTAGAAAGTGAAGCAACACTCCATTCACTTCGCACAGTGAATTGAAGTGTTGGAACAGACTGCTTCTCTTTCAGAGAAACGCATGTGAGTTTCTGGTGAATGCTTGTAAGTAGCTTAAGGCACTTTCAAAGGAAAGTGATTTTCTCTGAAAGGACAACATTTAGAAAGTGAAGCAACACTCCATTCACTTCGCACAGTGAATTGAAGTGTTGGAACAGACTGCTTCTCTTTCAGAGAAACGCATGTGAGTTTCTGGTGAATGCTTGTAAGTAGCTTAAGGCACTTTCAAAGGAAAGTGATTTTCTCTGAAAGGACAGCATTTAGAAAGTGAAGCAACACTCCATTCACTTCGCACAGTGAATTGAAGTGTTGGAACAGACTGCTTCTCTTTCAGAGAAATGCATGTGAGTTTAAGTTGAATGCTTGTAAGTAGCTTAAGGCACTTTCAAAGGAAAGTGATTTTCTCTGAAAGGACAGCATTTAGAAAGTGAAGCAACACTCCATTCACTTCGCACAGTGAATTGAAGTGTTGGAACAGACTGCTTCTCTTTCAGAGAAACGCATGTGAGTTTCTGGTGAATGCTTGCAAGTTGCTTAAGGCACTTTCAAAGGAAAGTGATTTTCTCTGAAAGGACAGCATTTAGAAAGTGAGGCAACAATCCATTCACTTCACACAGTGAATTGAAGTGTTGGAACAGTCTGCTTCTCTTTCAGAAAAACGCATGTGAGTTTCTTCCTAATGCTTGCAAGTAGCTTAAGGCACTTTCAAAGGAAAGTGATTTTCTCTGAAAGGACAGCATTTAGAAAGTGAAGCAACACTCCATTCACTTCGCACAGTGAATTGAAGTGTTGGAACAGACTGCTTCTCTTTCAGAGAAACGCATGTGTGTTTCTGGTGAATGCTTGTAAGTAGCTTAAGGCACTTTCAAAGGAAAGTGATTTTCTCTGAAAGGACAGCATTTAGAAAGTGAAGCAACACTCCATTCACTTCGCACAGTGAATTGAAGTGTTGGAACAGACTGCTTCTCTTTCAGAGAAACGCATGTGAGTTTCTTCCTAATGCTTGTAAGTAGCTTAAGGCACTTTCAAAGGAAAGTGATTTTCTCTGAAAGGACAGCATTTAGAAACTGAAGCAACACTCCATTCACTTCGCACAGTGAATTGAAGTGTTGGAACAGACTGCTTCTCTTTCAGAGAAACGCATGTGAGTTTCTTGTGAATTATTGCAAGTCGCTTAAGGCACTTTCAAAGGAAAGTGATTTTCTCTGAAAGGACAGCATTTAGAAACTGAAGCAACACTCCATTCACTTCGCACAGTGAATTGAAGAGTTGGAACACACTACTTCTCTTTAAGAGAAACACATGTGAGTTTTTTGTGAATGCTTGAAAGTAGTTTAAGGCACTTTCAAAGGAAAGTGATTTTCTCTGAAAGGACAGCGTTTAGATAGTGAAGCAACACTCCATTCACTTCGCGCAGTGAATTGAAGTGTTGGAACAGACTGCTTCTCTTTCAGAGAAACGCATGTGAGTTTCTGGTGAATGCTTGTAAGTAGCTTAAGGCACTTTCAAAGGAAAGTGATTTTCTCTGAAAGGACAGCATTTAGAAAGTGAGGCAACACTCCATTCACTTCATACAGTGAATTTAAGTGTTGGAACAGACTGCTTCTCTTTCAGAGAAACGCATGTGAGTTTCTTCCTAATGCTTGCAAGTAGCTTAAGGCACTTTAAAAAGAAAGTGATTTTCTCTGAAAGGACAGCATTTAGAAAGTGAGGCAACAATCCATTTACTTCACACAGTGAATTGAAGTGTTGGAACAGTCTGCTTCTCTTTCAGAGAAACGCATGTGAGTTTCTTCCTAATGCTTGCAAGTAGCTTAAGGCACTTTCAAAGGAAAGTGATTTTCTCTGAAAGGACAGCATTTAGAAAGTGAAGCAACACTCAATTCCCTTCGTGCAGTGAATTGAAGTGTTGGAACAGAGTGCTTCTCTTTCATAGAAACGCATTACTGTTTCTTGTGAATGCTTGCAAATTGCTTAAGGCACTTTCAAAGGAAAGTGATTTTCTCTGAAAGGACAGCATTTAGAAACTGAAGCAACACTCCATTCACTTCGCACAGTGAATTGAAGTGTGGGAACACACTGCTTCTCTTTAAGAGAAACGCATGTGAGTTTTTTGTGAATGCTTAAAGTAGCTTAAGGCACTTTCAAAGGACAGTGATTTTCTCTGAAAGGACAGAATTTAGAAAGTGAAGCAACACTCCATTCCCTTCGTGCAGTGAATTGAAGTGTTGGAACAGAGTGCTTCTCTTTCATAAAACGCATTAGTGTTTCTTGTGAATGCTTGCAAGTTGCTTAAGGCACTTTCAAAGGAAAGTGATTTTCTCTGAAAGGACAGCATTTAGAAAGTGAAGCAACACTCAATTCACTTTGTACAGTGAATTGAAGTGTTGGAACAGACTGCTTCTCTTTCAGAGAAATGCATGTGAGTTTCTGTTGAATGCTTGTAAGTAGCTTAAGGCTCTTTCAAAGGAAAGTGATTTTCTATGAAAGGACAGCATTTAGAAAGTAAAGCAACACTCCATTCCCTTCGCGCAATGAATTGAAGTGTTGGAACAGACTGCTTCTCTTTCATAGAAACGCATCAGTGTTTCTTGGGAATGCTTGCAAGTAGCTTAAGGCACTTTCAAAGGAAATTGATTTTCTCTGAAAGGACAGCGTTTAGATAGTGAAGCAACACTCCATTCACTTCGCGCAGTGAATTGAAGTGTTGGAACAGACTGCTTCTCTTTCAGAGAAAGGCATGTGAGTTTCTGTTGAATGCTTGTAAGTAGCTTAAGGCTCTTTCAAAGGAATGTGATTTTCTCTGAAAGGACAGCATTTAGAAAGTAAAGCAACACTCCATTCCCTTCGCACAATAAATTGAAGTGTTGGAACAGACTGCTTCTCTTTCATAGAAACGCATTAGTGTGTCTTGTGAATGCTTGCAAGTAGCTTAAGGCACATTCAAAGGAAAGTGATTTTCTCTGAAAGGACAGCATTTAGAAAGTGAAGCAACACTCCATTCACTTCGCACAGTGAATTGAAGTGTTGGAACAGACTGCTTCTCTTTCAGAGAAACGCATGTGAGTTTCTTGTGAATTATTGCAAGTCGCTTAAGGCACTTTCAAAGGAAAGTGATTTTCTCTGAAAGGACAGCATTTAGAAACTGAAGCAACACTCCATTCACTTCGCACAGTGAATTGAAGTGTTGGAACACACTGCTTCTCTTTAAAAGAAACGCATGTGAGTTTTTTGTGAATGCTTGAAAGCAGTTTAAGGCACTTTCAAAGGAAAGTGATTTTCTCTGAAAGGACAGAATTTAGAAAGTGATGCAACACTCCATTCACTTCGCACAGTAAATTGAAGTGTTGGAACAGACTGCTTCTCTTTCAGAGAAACGCATGTGAGTTTCTTCCTAATGCTTGTAAGTAGCTTAAGGCACTTTCAAAGGAAAGTGATTTTCTCTGAAAGGACAGCATTTAGAAAGTGAAGCAACACTCAATTCCCTTCGTGCAGTGAATTGAAGTGTTGGAACAGAGTGCTTCTCTTTCATAGAAACGCATTAGTGTTTCTTGTGAATGCTTGCAAATTGCTTAAGGCACTTTCAAAGGAAATGATTTTCTCTGAAAGGACAGCATTTAGAAACTGAAGCAACACTCCATTCACTTCGCACAGTGAATTGAAGTGTTGGAACACACTGCTTCTCTTTAAGAGAAACGCATGTGAGTTTTTTGTGAATGCTTGAAAGTAGCTTAAGGCACTTTCAAAGGAGAGTGATTTTCTCTGAAAGGACAGCATTTAGAAAGTGAAGCAACACTCCATTCACTTCGCACAGTGAATTGAAATGTTGGAACAGTCTGCTTCTCTCTCAGAGAAACGCATGTGAGTTTCTTCCTAACGCTTGCAAGTAGCTTAAGGCACTTTCAAAGGAAAGTGATTTTCTCTGAAAGGACAGCATTTAGAAAGTGAAGCAACACTCCATTCACTTCGCACAGTGAATTGAAGTGTTGGAACTGACTGCTTCTCTTTCAGAGAAACGCATGTGAGTTTCTGGTGAATGCTTGTAAGTAGCTTAAGGCACTTTCAAATGAAAGAGATTTTCTCTGAAAGGACAGCATTTAGAAAGTGAAGCAACACTCCATTCACTTCGCACAGTGAATTGAAGTGTTGGAACAGACTGCTTCTCTTTCAGAGAAACGCATGTGAGTTTCTGGTGAATGCTTGTAAGTAGCTTAAGGCACTTTCAAAGGAAAGTGATTTTCTCTGAAAGGACAGCATTTAGAAACTGAAGCAACACTCCATTCACTTCGCGCAGTGAATTGAAGTGTTGGAACAGACTGCTTCTCTTTCAGAGAAACGCATGTGAGTTTCTTGTGAATTATTGCAAGTCTCTTAAGGCACTTTCAAAGGAAAGTAATTTTCTCTGAAAGGACAGCATTTAGAAACTGAAGCAACACTCCATTCACTTCGCACAGTGAATTGAAGTGTTGGAACACACTGCTTCTCTTTAAGAGAAACGCTTGTGGTTTTTTGTGAATGCTTGAAAGTAGTTTAAGGCACTTTCAAAGGAAAGTGATTTTCTCTGAAAGGACAGCATTTAGAAAGTGAAGCAACACTCCATTCACTTCGCACTGTGAATTGAAGTGTTGGAACAGACTGCTTCTCTTTCAGAGAAACGCATGTGAGTTTCTTCCTAATGCTTGTAAGTAGCTTAAGGCACTTTCAAAGGAAAGTGATTTTCTCTGAAAGGACAGCATTTAGAAAGTGAAGCAACTCTCCATTCACTTCGCACAGTGAATTGAAGTGTTGGAACAGACTGCTTCTCTTTTAGAGAAACGCATGTGAGTTTCTTGTGAATTCTTGCAAGTTGCTTAAGGCACTTTCAAAGGAAAGTGATTTTCTCTGAAAGGACAGCATTTAGAAAGTGAAGCAACACTCCATTCCCTTCGTGCAGTGAATTGAAGTGTTGGAACAGACTGCTTCTCTTTCAGAGAAATTCATGTGAGTTTAAATTGAATGCTTGTAAGTAGCTTA
Source organism: Myodes glareolus (assembly GCF_982192425.1). Classification (NCBI taxonomy): domain Eukaryota; kingdom Metazoa; phylum Chordata; class Mammalia; order Rodentia; family Cricetidae; genus Myodes; species Myodes glareolus. Next base: position 962,324 of record NC_142046.1, read on the forward strand.
AGGCACTTTCAAAGGAAAGTGATTTTCTCTGAAAGGACAGCATTTAGAAAGTGAAGCAACACTCCATTCACTTCGCACAGTGAATTGAAGTGTTGGAACAGACTGCTTCTCTTTCAGAGAAACGCATGTGAGTTTCTGGTGAATGCTTGTAAGTAGCTTAAGGCACTTTCAAAGGAAAGTGATTTTCTCTGAAAGGACAGCATTTAGAAAGTGAAGCAACACTCCATTCACTTCTCACAGTGAATTGAAGTGTTGGAACAGACTGCTTCTCTTTCAGAGAAACGCATGTGAGTTTCTTGTGAATTATTGCAAGTCGCTTAAGGCACTTTCAAAGGAAAGTGATTTTCTCTGAAAGGACAGCATTTAGAAAGTGAAGCAACACTCCCGTCCTTTCGTGCAGTGAATTGAAGTGTTGGAACAGAGTGCTTCTCTTTCATAGAAACGCATTAGTGTTTCTTGTGAATGCTTGCAATTTGCTTAAGGCACTTTCAAAGGAAAGTGATTTTCTCTGAAAGGACAGCATTTAGAATGTGAAGCAACACTCAATTCACTTTGTACAGTGAATTGAAGTGTTGGAACAGACTGCTTCTCTTTCAGAGAAATGCATGTGAGTTTCTGTTGAATGCTTGTAAGTAGCTTAAGGCTCTTTCAAAGGAAAGTGATTTTCTATGAAAGGACAGCATTTAGAAAGTAAAGCAACACTCCATTCCCTTCGCGCAATGAATTGAAGTGTTGGAACAGACTGCTTCTCTTTCATAGAAACGCATTAGTGTTTCTTGGGAATGCTTGCAAGTAGCTTAAGGCACTTTCAAAGGAAATTGATTTTCTCTGAAAGGACAGCATTTAGATAGTGAAGCAACACTCCATTCACTTCGCACAGTGAATTGAAGTGTTGGAACAGACTGCTTCTCTTTCAGAGAAACGCATGTGAGTTTCTTGTGAATTCTTGCAAGTTGCTTAAGGCACTTTCAAAGGAAAGTGATTTTCTCTGAAAGGACAGCATTTAGAAACTGAAGCAACACTCCATTCACTTCGCACTGTGAATTGAAGTGTTGGAACAGACTGCTTCTCTTTCAGAGAAACGCATGTGAGTTTCTTCCTAATGCTTGCAAGTAGCTTAAGGCACTTTCAAAGGAAAGTGATTTTCTCTGAAAGGACAGCATTTAGAAAGTGAAGCAACACTCCATTCACTTCGCACCGTGAATTGAAGTGTTGGAACAGTCTGCTTCTCTTGCAGAGAAACGCATGTGAGTTTCTGGTGAATGCTTGTAAGTAGCTTAAGGCACTTTCAAAGGAAAGTGATTTTCGCTGAAAGGACAACATTTAGAAAGTGAAGCAACACTCCATTCACTTCGCACAGTGAATTGAAGTGTTGGAACAGACTGCTTCTCTTTCAGAGAAACGCATGTGAGTTTCTGGTGAATGCTTGTAAGTAGCTTAAGGCACTTTCAAAGGAAAGTGATTTTCTCTGAAAGGATAGCATTTAGAAAGTGAAGCAACACTCCATTCACTTCGCACAGTGAATTGAAGTGTTGGAACAGACTGCTTCTCTTTCAGAGAAATGCATGTGAGTTTAAGTTGAATGCTTGTAAGTAGCTTAAGGCACTTTCAAAGGAAAGTGATTTTCTCTGAAAGGACAGCATTTAGAAAGTGAAGCAACACTCCATTCACTTCGCAGAGTGAATTGAAGTATTGGAACAGACTGCTTCTCTTTCGGAGAAACGCATGTGAGTTTCTGGTGAATATTTGTAAGTAGCTTAAGGCACTTTCAAAGAAAAGTGATTTTCTCTGAAAGGACAGCATTTAGAAAGTGAAGCAACACTCCATTCACTTCGCACAGTGAATTGAAGTGTGGGAAGAGACTGCTTCTCTTTCAGAGAAACGCATGTGAGTTTCTGGTGAATGCTTGCAAGTTGCTTAAGGCACTTTAAAAGGAAAGTGATTTTCTCTGAAAGGACAGCATTTAGAAAGTGAGGCAACACTCCATTCACTTCACACAGTGAATTGAAGTGTTGGAACAGTCTGCTTCTCTTTCAGAGAAACGCATGTGAGTTTCTTCCTAATGCTTGCAAGTAGCTTAAGGCACTTTCAAAGGAAAGTGATTTTCTCTGAAAGGACAGCATTTAGAAAGTGAAGCAACACTCCATTCACTTCGGACATGAATTGAAGTGTTGGAACAGACTGCTTCTCTTTCAGAGAAACGCATGTGAGTTTCTGGTGAATGCTTGTAAGTAGCTTAAGGCACTTTCAAAGGAAAGTGATTTTCTCTGAAAGGACAGCATTTAGAAAGTGAAGCAACACTCCATTCACTTCGCACAGTGAATTGAAGTGTTGGAACAGACTGCTTCTCTTTCAGAGAAACGCATGTGAGTTTCTTCCTAATGCTTGTAAGTAGCTTAAGGCACTTTCAAAGGAAAGTGATTTTCTCTGAAAGGACAGCATTTAGAAACTGAAGCAACACTCCATTCACTTCGCACAGTGAATTGAAGTGTTGGAACAGACTGCTTCTCTTTCAGAGAAACGCATGTGAGTTTCTGGTGAATGCTTGCAAGTCGCTTAAGGCACTTTCAAAGGAAAGTGATTTTCTCTGAAAGGACAGCATTTAGAAACTGAAGCAACACTCCATTCACTTCGCACAGTGAATTGAAGTGTTGGAACACACTACTTCTCTTTAAGAGAAACGCATGTGAGTTTTTTGTGAATGCTTGAAAGTAGTTTAAGGCACTTTCAAAGGAAAGTGATTTTCTCTGAAAGGACATAATTTAGAAAGTGATGCAACACTCCATTCACTTCGCACAGTGAATTGAAGTGTTGGAACAGACTGCTTCTCTTTCAGAGAAACGCATGTGAGTTTCTTCCTAATGCTTGTAAGTAGCTTAAGGCACTTTCAAAGGAAAGTGATTTTCTCTGAAAGGACAGCATTTAGAAAGTGAAGCAACACTCAATTCCCTTCGTGAAGTGAATTGAAGTGTTGGAACAGACTGCTTCTCTTTCATAGAAACGCATTAGTGTTTCTTGTGAATGCTTGCAAATTGCTTAAGGCACTTTCAAAGGAAAGTGATTTTCTCTGAAAGGACAGCATTTAGAAACTGAAGCAACACTCCATTCACTTCGCAGAGTGAATTGAAGTGTTGGAACAGACTGCTTCTCTTTCAGAGAAACGCATGTGAGTTTCTGGTGAATGCTTGTAAGTAGCTTAAGGCACTTTCAAAGGAAAGTGATTTTCTCTGAAAGGACAGCATTTAGAAAGTGAGGCAACACTCCATTCACTTCACACAGTGAATTTAAGTGTTGGAACAGACTGCTTCTCTTTCAGAGAAGCGCATGTGAGTTTCTTCCTAATGCTTGCACGTAGCTTAAGGCACTTTCAAAGGAAAGTGATTTTCTCTGAAAGGACAGCATTTAGAAAGTGTAGCAACACTCCATTCACTTCGCACAGTGAATTGAAGTGTTGGAACAGACTGCTTCTCTTTCAGAGAAACGCATGTGAGTTTCTTGTGAATTATTGCAAGTCGCTTAAGGCACTTTCAAAGGAAAGTGATTTTCTCTGAAAGGACAGCATTTAGAAACTGAAGCAACACTCCATTCACTTCGCACAGTGAATTGAAGTGTTGGAACACACTGCTTCTCTTTAAAAGAAATGCACGTGAGTTTTTTGTGAATGCTTGAAAGTAGTTTAAGGCACTTTCAAAGGAAAGTGATTTTCTCTGAAAGGACAGAATTTAGAAAGTGATGCAACACTCCATTCACTTCGCACAGTGAATTGAAGTGTTGGAACAGACTGCTTCTCTTTCAGAGAAACGCATGTGAGTTTCTTCCTAATGCTTGTAAGTAGCTTAAGGCACTTTCAAAGGAAAGTGATTTTCTCTGAAAGTACAGCATTTAGAAAGTGAAGCAACACTCAATTCCCTTCGTGCAGTGAATTGAAGTGTTGGAACAGAGTGCTTCTCTTTCATAGAAACGCATTAGTGTTTCTTGTGAATGCTTGCAAATTGCTTAAGGCACTTTCAAAGGAAAGTGATTTTCTCTGAAAGGACAGCATTTAGAAACTGAAGCAACACTCCATTCACTTCGCACAGTGAATTGAAGTGTTGGAACACACTGCTTCTCTTTAAGAGAAACGCATGTGAGTTTTTTGTGAATGCTTGAAAGTAGCTTAAGGCACTTTCAAAGGAGAGTGATTTTCTCTGAAAGGACAGCATTTAGAAAGTGAAGCAACACTCCATTCACTTCGCACAGTGAATTGAAATGTTGGAACAGTCTGCTTCTCTCTCAGAGAAACGCATGTGAGTTTCTTCCTAACGCTTGCAAGTAGCTTTAGGCACTTTCAAAGGAAAGTGATTTTCTCTGAAAGAACAGCATTTAGAAAGTGAAGCAACACTCCATTCACTTCGCACAGTGAATTGAAGTGTTGGAACAGACTGCTTCTCTTTCAGAGAAACGCATGTGAGTTTCTGGTGAATGCTTGTAAGTAGCTTAAGGCACTTTCAAAGGAAAGAGATTTTCTCTGAAAGGACAGCATTTAGAAAGTGAAGCAACACTCCATTCACTTCGCACAGTGAATTGAAGTGTTGGAACAGACTGCTTCTCTTTCAGAGAAACGCATGTGAGTTTCTGGTGAATGCTTGTCAGTAGCTTAAGGCACTTTCAAAGGAAAGAGATTTTCTCTGAAAGGACAGCATTTAGAAAGTGAAGCAACACTCCATTCACTTCGCAAGAGAATTGAAGTGTTGGAACAGATTGCTTCTCTTTCAGAGAAATGCATGTGAGTTTCTGTTGAATGCTTGTAAGTAGCTTAAGGCACTTTCAAAGGAAAGTGATTTTCTCTGAAAGGACAGCATTTAGAAACTGAAGCAACACTCCATTCACTTCGCGCAGTGAATTGAATTGTTGGAACAGACTGCTTCTCTTTCAGAGAAACGCATGTGAGTTTTTTGTGAATGCTTGAAAGTAGCTTAAGGCACTTTCAAAGGAGAGTGATTTTCTCTGAAAGGACAGCATTTAGAAAGTGAAGCAACACTCCATTCACTTCGCACAGCGAATTGAAGTGTTGGAACACACTGCTTCTCTTTAAGAGAAACGCATGTGGTTTTTTGTGAATGCTTGAAATTAGTTTAAGGCACTTTCAAAGGAAAGTGATTTTCTCTGAAAGGACAGCATTTAGAAAGTGAAGCAACACTCCATTCACTTCGCACAGTGAATTGAAGTGTTGGAACAGACTGCTTCTCTTTCAGAGAAACGCATGTGAGTTTCTTCCTAATGCTTGTAAGTAGCTTAAGGCACTTTCAAAGGAAAGTGATTTTTTCTGAAAGGACAGCATTTAGAAAGTGAAGCAACACTCCATTCCCTTCGTGCAGTGAATTGAAGTGTTGGAACAGAGTGCTTCTCTTTCATAGAAACGCATTAGTGTTTCTTGTGTATGCTTGCAAATTGCTTAAGGCACTTTCAAAGGAAAGTGATTTTCTCTGAAAGGACAGCATTTAGAAAGGGAAGCAACACTCAATTCACTTTGTACAGTGAATTGACGTGTTGGAACAGACGGCTTCTCTTTCAGAGAAATGCATGTGAGTTTCTGTTGAATGCTTGTAAGTAGCTTAAGGCTCTTTCAAAGGAAAGTGATTTTCTATGAAAGGACAGCATTTAGAAAGTAAAGCAACACTCCATTCCCTTCGCGCAATGAATTGAAGTGTTGGAACAGACTGCTTCTCTTTCAGAGAAACGCATTAGTGTTTCTTGGGTTGCTTGCAAGTAGCTTAAGGTACTTTCAAAGGAAAGTGATTTTCTCTGAAAGAACAGCATTTAGAAAGTGAAGCAACACTCCATTCACTTCGCACAGTGAATTGAAGTGTTGGACCAGACTGCTTCTCTTTCAGAGAAACGCAAGTGGGTTTCTGGTGAATGCTTGTAAGTAGCTTAAGGCACTTTCAAAGGAAAGTGATTTTCTCTGAAAGGACAGCATTTAGAAAGTGGAGCAACACTCCATTCCCTTCGTGCTGTGAATTGAAGTGTTGGAGCAGAGTGCTTCTCTTTCATATAAACGCATTAGTGTTTCTTGTGAATGCTCGCAAGTTGCTTAAGGCACTTTCAAAGGAAAGTGATTTTCTCTGAAAGGACAGCATTTAGAAAGTGAAGCAACACTCCATTCACTTCGCACAGTGAATTGAAGTGTTGGACCAGACTGCTTCTCTTTCAGAGCACGCATGTGAGTTTCTGGTGAATGCTTATAAGTAGCTTAAGGCACTTTCAAAGGACAGTGATTTTCTCTGAAAGGACAGCATTTAGAAAGTGAAGCAACACTCCATTCCCTTCGTGCAGTGAATTGAAGTGTTGGAACAGAGTGCTTCTCTTTCATATAAACGCATTAGTGTTTCTTGTGAATGCTTGCAAGTTGCTTAAGGCACTTTCAAAGGAAAGTGATTTTCTCTGAAAGGACATAATTTAGAAAGTGAAGCAACACTCCATTCACTTCGCACAGTGAATTGAAGTGTTGGAACAGACTGCTTCTCTTTCAGAGAAATGCATGTGAGTTTCTGTTGAATGCTTGTAAGTAGCTTAAGGCACTTTCAAAGGAAAGTGATTTTCTCTGAAAGGACAGCATTTAGAAAGTGAAGCAACACTCCATTCACTTCGCACATTGAATTGAAGTGTTGGAACAGACTGCTTCTCTTTCAGAGAAACGCATGTGAGTTTCTGGTGAATGCTTGTAAGGAGCTTAAGGCACTTTCAAAGGAAAGTGATTTTCTCTGAAAGGACAGCATTTAGAAAGTGAGGCAACACTCCATTCACTTCACACAGTGAATTGAAGTGTTGGAACAGACTGCTTCTCTTTCAGAGAAACGCATGTGAGTTTCTTCCTAATGCTTGCAAGTAGCTTAAGGCACTTTCAAAGGAAAGTGATTTTCTCTGAACGGACAGCATTTAGAAAGTGAAGCAACACTCCATTCACTTCGCACAGTGAATTGAAGTGTTGGAACAGTCTGCTTCTCTTTCAGAGAAACGCATGTGAGTTTCTTCCTAATGCTTGCAAGTAGCTTAAGGCACTTTCAAAGGAAAGTGATTTTCTCTGAAAGGACAGCATTTAGAAAGTGAAGCAACACTCCATTCACTTCGCACAGTGAATTGAAGTGTTGGAACAGACTGCTTCTCTTTCAGAGAAACGCATGTGAGTTTCCGGTGAATGCTTGTAAGTAGCTTAAGGCACTTTCAAAGGAAAGTGATTTTCTCTGAAAGGACAGCATTTAGAAACTGAAGCAACACTCCATTCACTTCGCACAGTGAATTGAAGTGTTGGAACAGACTGCTTCTCTTTCAGAGAAACGCATGTGAGTTTCTTCCTAATGCTTGCAAGTAGCTTAAGGCACTATCAAAGGAAAGTGATTTTCTCTGAAAGGACAGCATTTAGAAAGTGAAGCAACACTAAATTCACTTCGCACAGTGAATTGAAGTGTTGGAACAGACTGCTTCTCTTTCAGAGAAACGCATGTGAGTTTTTTATGAATGCTTGAAAGTAGTTAAAGGCACTTTCAAAGGAAAGTGATTTTCTCTGAAAGGACAGCATTTAGAAAGTGAGGCAACACTCCATTCACTTCACACAGTGACTTGAAGTGTTGGAACAGACTGCTTCTCTTTCAGAGAAACGCATGTGAGTTTCTTCCTAATGCTTGCAAGTAGCTTAAGGAACTTTCAAAGGAAAGTGATTTTCTCTGAAAGGACAGCATTTAGAAAGTGAAGCAACACTCCATTCACTTTGCACAGTGAATTGAAGTGTTGGAACAGTCTGCTCCTCTTTCAGAGAAACGCATGTGAGTTTCTTCCTAATGCTTGCAAGTAGCTTAAGGCACTTTCAAAGGAAAGTGATTTTCTCTGAAAGGACAGCATTTAGAAAGTGAAGCAACACTCCATTCACTTCGCACAGCGAATTGAAGTGTTGGAACACACTGCTTCTCTTTAAGAGAAACGCATGTGGTTTTTTGTGAATGCTTGAAATTAGTTTAAGGCACTTTCAAAGGAAAGTGATTTTCTCTGAAAGGACAGCATTTAGAAAGTGAAGCAACACTCCATTCACTTCGCACAGTGAATTGAAGTGTTGGAACAGACTGCTTCTCTTTCAGAGAAACGCATGTGAGTTTCTTCCTAATGCTTGTAAGTAGCTTAAGGCACTTTCAAAGGAAAGTGATTTTCTCTGAAAGGACAGCATTTAGAAAGTGAAGCAACACTCCATTCCCTTCGTGCAGTGAATTGAAGTGTTGGAACAGAGTGCTTCTCTTTCATAGAAACGCATTAGTGTTTCTTGTGAATGCTTGCAAATTGCTTAAGGCACTTTCAAAGGAAAGTGATTTTCTCTGAAAGGACAGCATTTAGAAAGGGAAGCAACACTCAATTCACTTTGTACAGTGAATTGACGTGTTGGAACAGACGGCTTCTCTTTCAGAGAAATGCATGTGAGTTTCTGTTGAATGCTTGTAAGTAGCTTAAGGCTCTTTCAAAGGAAAGTGATTTTCTATGAAAGGACAGCATTTAGAAAGTAAAGCAACACTCCATTCCCTTCGCGCAATGAATTGAAGTGTTGGAACAGACTGCTTCTCTTTCAGAGAAACGCATTAGTGTTTCTTGGGAATGCTTGCAAGTAGCTTAAGGTACTTTCAAAGGAAAGTGATTTTCTCTGAAAGAACAGCATTTAGAAAGTGAAGCAACACTTCATTCACTTAGCACAGTGAATTGAAGTGTTGGACCAGACTGCTTCTCTTTCAGAGAAACGCAAGTGGGTTTCTGGTGAATGCTTGTAAGTAGCTTAAGGCACTTTCAAAGGAAAGTGATTTTCTCTGAAAGGACAGCATTTAGAAAGTGGAGCAACACTCCATTCCCTTCGTGCTGTGAATTGAAGTGTTGGAGCAGAGTGCTTCTCTTTCATATAAACGCATTAGTGTTTCTTGTGAATGCTCGCAAGTTGCTTAAGGCACTTTCAAAGGAAAGTGATTTTCTCTGAAAGGACAGCATTTAGAAAGTGAAGCAACACTCCATTCACTTCGCACAGTGAATTGAAGTGTTGGACCAGACTGCTTCTCTTTCAGAGCACGCATGTGAGTTTCTGGTGAATGCTTATAAGTAGCTTAAGGCACTTTCAAAGGACAGTGATTTTCTCTGAAAGGACAGCATTTAGAAAGTGAAGCAACACTCCATTCCCTTCGTGCAGTGAATTGAAGTGTTGGAACAGAGTGCTTCTCTTTCATATAAATGCATTAGTGTTTCTTGTGAATGCTTGCAAGTTGCTTAAGGCACTTTCAAAGGAAAGTGATTTTCTCTGAAAGGACATAATTTATAAAGTGAAGCAACACTCCATTCACTTCGCACAGTGAATTGAAGTGTTGGAACAGACTGCTTCTCTTTCAGAGAAATGCATGTGAGTTTCTGTTGAATGCTTGTAAGTAGCTTAAGGCACTTTCAAAGGAAAGTGATTTTCTCTGAAAGGACAGCATTTAGAAAGTGAAGCAACACTCCATTCACTTCGCACATTGAATTGAAGTGTTGGAACAGACTGCTTCTCTTTCAGAGAAACGCATGTGAGTTTCTGGTGAATGCTTGTAAGGAGCTTAAGGCACTTTCAAAGGAAAGTGATTTTCTCTGAAAGGACAGCATTTAGAAAGTGAGGCAACACTCCATTCACTTCACACAGTGAATTGAAGTGTTGGAACAGACTGCTTCTCTTTCAGAGAAACGCATGTGAGTTTCTTCCTAATGCTTGCAAGTAGCTTAAGGCACTTTCAAAGGAAAGTGATTTTCTCTGAACGGACAGCATTTAGAAAGTGAAGCAACACTCCATTCACTTCGCACAGTGAATTGAAGTGTTGGAACAGTCTGCTTCTCTTTCAGAGAAACGCATGTGAGTTTCTTCCTAATGCTTGCAAGTAGCTTAAGGCACTTTCAAAGGAAAGTGATTTTCTCTGAAAGGACAGCATTTAGAAAGTGAAGCAACACTCCATTCACTTCGCACAGTGAATTGAAGTGTTGGAACAGACTGCTTCTCTTTCAGAGAAACACATGTGAGTTTCCGGTGAATGCTTGTAAGTAGCTTAAGGCACTTTCAAAGGAAAGTGATTTTCTCTGAAAGGACAGCATTTAGAAACTGAAGCAACACTCCATTCACTTCGCACAGTGAATTGAAGTGTTGGAACAGACTGCTTCTCTTTCAGAGAAACGCATGTGAGTTTCTTCCTAATGCTTGCAAGTAGCTTAAGGCACTATCAAAGGAAAGTGATTTTCTCTGAAAGGACAGCATTTAGAAAGTGAAGCAACACTAAATTCACTTCGCACAGTGAATTGAAGTGTTGGAACAGACTGCTTCTCTTTCAGAGAAACGCATGTGAGTTTTTTATGAATGCTTGAAAGTAGTTAAAGGCACTTTCAAAGGAAAGTGATTTTCTCTGAAAGGACAGCATTTAGAAAGTGAGGCAACACTCCATTCACTTCACACAGTGACTTGAAGTGTTGGAACAGACTGCTTCTCTTTCAGAGAAACGCATGTGAGTTTCTTCCTAATGCTTGCAAGTAGCTTAAGGCACTTTCAAAGGAAAGTGATTTTCTCTGAAAGGACAGCATTTAGAAAGTGAAGCAACACTCCATTCACTTTGCACAGTGAATTGAAGTGTTGGAACAGTCTGCTCCTCTTTCAGAGAAACGCATGTGAGTTTCTTCCTAATGCTTGCAAGTAGCTTAAGGCACTTTCAAAGGAAAGTGATTTTCTCTGAAAGGACAGCATTTAGAAAGTGAAGCAACACTCCATTCACTTCGCACATTGAATTGAAGTGTTGGAACAGACTGCTTCTCTTTCAGAGAAACGCATGTGAGTTTCCGTTGAATGCTTGTAAGTAGCTTAAGGCACTTTCAAAGGAAAGTGATTTTCTCTGAAAGGACAGCATTTAGAAAGTGAAGCAACACTCCATTCACTTCGCACAGTGAATTGAAGTGTTGGAACAGACTGCTTCTCTTTCAGAGAAATGCATGTGAGTTTAAGTTGAATGCTTGTAAGTAGCTTAAGGCACTTTCAAAGGAAAGTGATTTTCTCTGAAAGGACAGCATTTAGAAAGTAAAGCAACACTCCATTCACTTCGCACAGTGAATTGAAGTATTGGAACAGACTGCTTCTCTTTCAGAGAAACGGATGTGCGTTTCTGGTGAATGCTTGTAAGTAGCTTAAGGCACTTTCAAAGGAAAGTGATTTTCTCTGAAAGGACAGCATTTAGAAAGTGAAGCAACACTCCATTCACTTCGCACAGTGAATTGAAGTGTTGGAACAGACTGCTTCTCTTTCATATAAACGCATTAGTGTTTCTTGTGAATGCTTGCAAGTTGCTTAAGGCACTTTCAAAGGAAAGTGATTTTCTCTGAAAGGACAGCATTTAGAAAGTGAAGCAACACTCCATTCACTTCGCACAGTGAATTGAAGTGTTGGAACAGACTGCTTCTCTTTCAGAGAAATGTATGTGAGTGTCTGTTGAATGCTTGTAAGTAGCATAAGGCACTTTAAAAGGAAAGTGATTTTCTCTGAAAGGACAGCATTTAGAAAGTGAAGCAACACTCCATTCACTTCGCACATTGAATTGAAGTGTTGGAACAGACTGCTTCTCTTTCAGAGAAACGCATGTGAGTTTCTGTTGAATGATTGTAAGTAGCTTAAGGCACTTTGAAAGGAAAGTGATTTTCTCTGAAAGGACAGCATTTAGAAAGTGAGGCAACACTCCATTCACTTCGCACAGTGAATTGAAGTATTGGAACAGACTGCTTCTCTTTCAGAGAAACGCATGTGAGTTTCTTCCTAATGCTTGCAAGTAGCTTAAGGCACTTTCAAAGGAAAGTGATTTTCTCTGAAAGGACAGCATTTAGAAAGTGAAGCAACACTCCATTCACTTCGCACAGTGAATTGAAGTGTTGGAACAGTCTGCTTCTCTTTCAGAGAAACGCATGTGAGTTTCTTCCTAATGCTTGCAAGTAGCTTAAGGCACTTTCAAAGGAAAGTGATTTTCTCTGAAAGGACAGCATTTAGAAAGTGAAGCAACACTCCATTCACTTCGCACAGTGAATTGAAGTGTTGGAACAGACTGCTTTTCTTTCAGAGAAACGCATGTGAGTTTCTTCCTAATGCTTGCAAGTAGCTTAAGGCACTATCAAAGGAAAGTGATTTTCTCTGAAAGGACAGCATTTAGAAAGTGAAGCAACACTCCATTCACTTCGCACAGTGAATTGAAGTGTTGGAACCGACTGCATCTCTTTCAGAGCAACGCATGTGAGTTTCTGGTGAATGCTTATAAGTAGCTTAAATCACTTTCAAAGGACAGTGATTTTCTCTGAAAGGACAGCATTTAGAAAGTGAAGCAACACTCCATTCCCTTCGTGCAGTGAATTGAAGTGTTGGAACAGAGTGCTTCTCTTTCATATAAACGCATTAGTGTTTCTTGTGAATGCTTGCAAGTTGCTTAAGGCACTTTCAAAGGAAAGTGATTTTCTCTGAAAGGACATAATTTAGAAAGTGAAGCAACACTCCATTCACTTCGCACATTGAATTGAAGTGTTGGAACAGACTGCTTCTCTTTCAGAGAAATGCATGTGAGTTTCTGTTGAATGCTTGTAAGTAGCTTAAGGCACTTTCAAAGGAAAGTGATTTTCTCTGAAAGGACAGCATTTAGAAAGTGAAGCAACACTCCATTCACTTCGCACATTGAATTGAAGTGTTGGAACAGACTGCTTCTCTTTCAGAGAAACGCATGTGAGTTTCTGGTGAATGCTTTTAAGTAGCTTAAAGCACTTTCAAAGGAAAGTGATTTTCTCTGAAAGGACAGCATTTAGAAAGTGAGGCAACACTCCATTCACTTCACACAGTGAATTGAAGTGTTGGAACAGACTGCTTCTCTTTCAAAGAAACGCATGTGAGTTTCTGGTGAATGCCTGTAAGTAGCTTAAGGCACTTTCAAAGGAAAGTGATTTTCTCTGAAAGGACAGCATTTAGAAAGTGAAGTAACACTCCATTCACTTCGCACAGTGAATTGAAGTGTTGGAACAGTCTGCTTCTCTTTCAGAGAAACGCATGTGAGTTTCTTCCTAATGCTTGCAAGTAGCTTAAGGCACTTTCAAAGGAAAGTGATTTTCTCTGAAAGGACAGCATTTAGAAAGTGAAACAACACTCCATTCACTTCGCACATTGAATTGAAGTGTTGGAACAGACTGCTTCTCTTTCAGAGAAATGCATGTGAGTTTAAGTTGAATGCTTGTAAGTAGCTTAAGGCACTTTCAAAGGAAAGTGATTTTCTCTGAAAGGACAGCATTTAGAAAGTGAAGCAACACTCCATTCACTTCGCACAGTGAATTGAAGTGTTGGAACAGACTGCTTCTCTTTCAGAGAAACGTATGTGAGTTTCTTGTGAATGCTTGCAAGTTGCTTAAGGCACTTTCAAAGGAAAGTGATTTTCTCTGAAAGGACAGCATTTAGAAAGTGAAGCAACACTCCGTTCTCTTCGCACAGTGAATTGAAGTGTTGGAACAGACTGCTTCTCTTTCAGAGAAACGCATGTGAGTTTCTGGTGAATGCTTGCAAGTTGCTTAAGGCACTTTCAAAGGAAAGTGATTTTCTCTGAAAGGACAGCATTTAGAAAGTGAGGCAACACTCCATTCACTTCACACAGTGAATTGAAGTGTTGGAACAGTCTGCTTCTCTTTCAGAGAAACGCATGTGAGTTTCTTCCTAATGCTCGCAAGTAGCTTAAGGCACTTTCAAAGGAAAGTGATTTTCTCTGAAAGGACAGCATTTAGAAAGTGAAGCAACACTCCATTCCCTTCGAGCAGTGAATTGAAGTGTTGGAACAGACTGCTTCTCTTTCATATAAACGCATTAATGTTTCTTGTGAATGCTTGCAAGTTGCTTAAGGCACTTTCAAAGGAAAGTGATTTTCTCTGAAAGGACATACTTTAGAAAGTGAAGCAACACTCCATTCACTTCGCACAGTGAATTGAAGTGTTGGAACAGACTGCTTCTCTTTCAGAGAAATGCATGTGAGTTTCTGTTGAACGCTTGTAAGTAGCTTAAGGCAGTTTCAAAGGAAAGTGATTTTCTCTGAAAGGACAGCATTTAGAAAGTGCAGCAACACTCCATTCACTTCGCACATTGAATTGAAGTGTTGGAACAGACTGCTTCTCTTTCAGAGAAACGCATGTGAGTTTCTGGTGAATGCTTGTAAGTAGCTTAAGGCACTTTTAAAGGAAAGTGATTTTCTCTGAAAGGACAGCATTTAGAAAGTGAGGCAACACTCCATTCACTTCACACAGTGAATTGAAGTGTTGGAACAGACTGCTTCTCTTTCAGAGAAACGCATGTGAGTTTTTTCCTAATGCTTGCAAGTAGCTTAAGGCACTTTCAAAGGAAAGTGATTTTCTCTGAAAGGACAGCATTTAGAAAGTGAAGCAACACTCCATTCACTTCGCACAGTGAATTGAAATGTTGGAACAGTCTGCTTCTCTTTCAGAGAAACACATGTGAGTTTCTTCCTAATGCTTGCAAGTAGCTTAAGGCACTTTCAAAGGAAAGTGATTTTCTCTGAAAGGACAGCATTTAGAAAGTGAAGCAACACTCCATTCACTTCGCACAGTGAATTGAAGTGTTGGAACCGACTGCTTCTCTTTCAGAGCAACGCATGTGAGTTTCTGGTGAATGCTTATAAGTAGCTTAAATCACTTTCAAAGGACAGTGATTTTCTCTGAAAGGACAGCATTTAGAAAGTGAAGCAACACTCCATTCCCTTCGTGCAGTGAATTGAAGTGTTGGAACAGAGTGCTTCTCTTTCATATAAACGCATTAGTGTTTCTTGTGAATGCTTGCAAGTTGCTTAAGGCACTTTCAAAGGAAAGTGATTTTCTCTGAAAGGACATAATTTAGAAAGTGAAGCAACACTCCATTCACTTCGCACATTGAATTGAAGTGTTGGAACAGACTGCTTCTCTTTCAGAGAAATGCATGTGAGTTTCTGTTGAATGCTTGTAATTAGCTTAAGGCACTTTCAAAGGAAAGTGATTTTCTCTGAAAGGACAGCATTTAGAAAGTGAAGCAACACTCCATTCACTTCGCACATTGAATTGAAGTGTTGGAACAGACTGCTTCTCTTTCAGAGAAACGCATGTGAGTTTCTGGTGAATGCTTTTAAGTAGCTTAAAGCACTTTCAAAGGAAAGTGATTTTCTCTGAAAGGACAGCATTTAGAAAGTGAGGCAACACTCCATTCACTTCATACAGTGAATTGAAGTGTTGGAACAGACTGCTTCTCTTTCAAAGAAACGCATGTGAGTTTCTGGTGAATGCTTGTAAGTAGCTTAAGGCACTTTCAAAGGAAAGTGATTTTCTCTGAAAGGACAGCATTTAGAAAGTGAAGTAACACTCCATTCACTTCGCACAGTGAATTGAAGTGTTGGAACAGTCTGCTTCTCTTTCAGAGAAACGCATGTGAGTTTCTTCCTAATGCTTGCAAGTAGCTTAAGGCACTTTCAAAGGAAAGTGATTTTCTCTGAAAGGACAGCATTTAGAAAGTGAAGCAACACTCCATTCACTTCGCACAGTGAATTGAAGTGTTGGAACAGACTGCTTCTCTTTCAGAGAAACGCATGTGAGTTTCCGGTGAATGCTTGTAAGTAGCTTAAGGCACTTTCAAAGGAAAGTGATTTTCTCTGAAAGGACAGCATTTAGAAAGTGAAACAACACTCCATTCACTTCGCACAGTGAATTGAAGTGTTGGAACAGACTGCTTCTCTTTCAGAGAAATGCATGTGAGTTTAAGTTGAATGCTTGTAAGTAGCTTAAGGCACTTTCAAAGGAAAGTGATTTTCTCTGAAAGGACAGCATTTAGAAAGTGAAGCAACACTCCATTCACTTCGCACATTGAATTGAAGTGTTGGAACAGACTGCTTCTCTTTCAGAGAAACGTATGTGAGTTTCTTGTGAATGCTTGCAAGTTGCTTAAGGCACTTTCAAAGGAAAGTGATTTTCTCTGAAAGGACAGCATTTAGAAAGTGAAGCAACACTCCGTTCTCTTCGCACAGTGAATTGAAGTGTTGGAACAGACTGCTTCTCTTTCAGAGAAACGCATGTGAGTTTCTGGTGAATGCTTGCAAGTTGCTTAAGGCACTTTCAAAGGAAAGTGATTTTCTCTGAAAGGACAGCATTTAGAAAGTGAGGCAACACTCCATTCACTTCACACAGTGAATTGAAGTGTTGGAACAGTCTGCTTCTCTTTCAGAGAAACGCATGTGAGTTTCTTCCTAATGCTCGCAAGTAGCTTAAGGCACTTTCAAAGGAAAGTGATTTTCTCTGAAAGGACAGCATTTAGAAAGTGAAGCAACACTCCATTCCCTTCGAGCAGTGAATTGAAGTGTTGGAACAGACTGCTTCTCTTTCATATAAACGCATTAATGTTTCTTTTGAATGCTTGCAAGTTGCTTAAGGCACTTTCAAAGGAAAGTGATTTTCTCTGAAAGGACATACTTTAGAAAGTGAAGCAACACTCCATTCACTTCGCACAGTGAATTGAAGTGTTGGAACAGACTGCTTCTCTTTCAGAGAAATGCATGTGAGTTTCTGTTGAACGCTTGTAAGTAGCTTAAGGCACTTTCAAAGGAAAGTGATTTTCTCTGAAAGGACAGCATTTAGAAAGTGCAGCAACACTCCATTCACTTCGCACATTGAATTGAAGTGTTGGAACAGACTGCTTCTCTTTCAGAGAAACGCATGTGTGTTTCTGGTGAATGCTTGTAAGTAGCTTAAGGCACTTTCAAAGGAAAGTGATTTTCTCTGAAAGGACAGCATTTAGAAAGTGAAACAACACTCCATTCACTTCGCACAGTGAATTGAAGTGTTGGAACAGACTGCTTCTCTTTCAGAGAAATGCATGTGAGTTTAAGTTGAATGCTTGTAAGTAGCTTAAGGCACTTTCAAAGGAAAGTGATTTTCTCTGAAAGGACAGCATTTAGAAAGTGAAGCAACACTCCATTCACTTCGCACAGTGAATTGAAGTGTTGGAACAGACTGCTTCTCTTTCAGAGAAACGTATGTGAGTTTCTTGTGAATGCTTGCAAGTTGCTTAAGGCACTTTCAAAGGAAAGTGATTTTCTCTGAAAGGACAGCATTTAGAAAGTGAAGCAACACTCCGTTCTCTTCGCACAGTGACTTGAAGTGTTGGAACAGACTGCTTCTCTTTCAGAGAAACGCATGTGAGTTTCTGGTGAATGCTTGCAAGTTGCTTAAGGCACTTTCAAAGGAAAGTGATTTTCTCTGAAAGGACAGCATTTAGAAAGTGAGGCAACACTCCATTCACTTCACACAGTGAATTGAAGTGTTGGAACAGTCTGCTTCTCTTTCAGAGAAACGCATGTGAGTTTCTTCCTAATACTTGCAAGTAGCTTAAGGCACTTTCAAAGGAAAGTGATTTTCTCTGAAAGGACAGCATTTAGAAAGTGAAGCAACACTCCATTCCCTTCGAGCAGTGAATTGAAGTGTTGGAACAGACTGCTTCTCTTTCATATAAACGCATTAATGTTTCTTGTGAATGCTTGCAAGTTGCTTAAGGCACTTTCAAAGGAAAGTGATTTTCTCTGAAAGGACATACTTTAGAAAGTGAAGCAACACTCCATTCACTTCGCACAGTGAATTGAAGTGTTGGAACAGACTGCTTCTCTTTCAGAGAAATGCATGTGAGTTTCTGTTGAACGCTTGTAAGTAGCTTAAGGCACTTTCAAAGGAAAGTGATTTTCTCTGAAAGGACAGCATTTAGAAAGTGCAGCAACACTCCATTCACTTCGCACATTGAATTGAAGTGTTGGAACAGACTGCTTCTCTTTCAGAGAAACGCATGTGAGTTTCTGGTGAATGCTTGTAAGTAGCTTAAGGCACTTTTAAAGGAAAGTGATTTTCTCTGAAAGGACAGCATTTAGAAAGTGAGGCAACACTCCATTCACTTCACACAGTGAATTGAAGTGTTGGAACAGACTGCTTCTCTTTCAGAGAAACGCATGTGAGTTTCTTCCTAATGCTTGCAAGTAGCTTAAGGCACTTTCAAAGGAAAGTGATTTTCTCTGAAAGGACAGCATTTAGAAAGTGAAGCAACACTCCATTCACTTCGCACAGTGAATTGAAATGTTGGAACAGTCTGCTTCTCTTTCAGAGAAACGCATGTGAGTTTCTTCCTAATGCTTGCAAGTAGCTTAAGGCACTTTCAAAGGAAAGTGATTTTCTCTGAAAGGACAGCATTTAGAAAGTGAAGCAACACTCCATTCACTTCGCACAGTGAATTGAAGTGTTGGAACAGACTGCTTCTCTTTCAGAGAAACGCATGTGAGTTTCTGGTTAATGCTTGTAAGTAGCTTAAGGCACTTTCAAAGGAAAGTGATTTTCTCTGAAAGGACAGCATTTAGAAAGTGAAGCAACACTCCATTCACTTCGCACAGTGAATTGAAGTGTTGGAACAGACTGCTTCTCTTTCAGAGAAATGCATGTGAGTTTAAGTTGAATGCTTGTAAGTAGCTCAAGGCACTTTCAAAGGAAAGTGATTTTCCCTGAAAGGACAGCATTTAGAAAGTGAAGCAGCACTCCATTCACTTCGCAGAGTGAAATGAAATATTGGAACAGACTGCTTCTCTTTCAGAGAAACGCATGTGAGTTTCTGGTGAATGCCTGTAAGTAGCTTAAGGCACTTTCAAAGGAAAGTGATTTTCTCTGAAAGGACAGCATTTAGAAAGTGAAGCAACACTCCATTCACTTCGCACAGTTAATTGAAGTGTTGGAACAACTGCTTCTCTTTCAGAGAAACGCATGTGAGTTTCTTCCTAATGCTTGCAAGTCGCTTAAGGCACTTTCAAAGGAAAGTGATTTTCTCTGAAAGGACAGCATTTAGAAAGTGAAGCAACACTCCATTCACTTCGCACAGTGAATTGAAGTGTTGGAACAGACTGCTTCTCTTTAAGAGAAACGCATGTGAGTTTTTTGTGAATGCTTGAAAGTAGTTTAAGGCACTTTCAAAGGAAAGTGATTTTCTCTGAAAGGACAGAATTTAGAAAGTGATGCAACACTCCATTCACTTCGCACAGTGAATTGAAGTGTTGGAACAGACTGGTTCTCTTTCAGAGAAACGCATGTGAGTTTCTTCCTAATGCTTGTAAGTAGCTTAAGGCACTTTCAAAGGAAAGTGATTTTCTCTGAAAGGACAGCATTTAGAAAGTGAAGCAACACTCCATTCACTTCGTGCAGTGAATTGAAGTGTTGGAACAGACTGCTTCTCTTTCAGAGAAATGCATGTGAGTTTCTGTTGAATGCTTGTAAGTAGCTTAAGGCTCTTTCAAAGGAAAGTGATTTTCTATGAAAGGACAGCATTTAGAAAGTAAAGCAACACTCCATTCCCTTCGCGCAATGAATTGAAGTGTTGGAACAGACTGCTTCTCTTTCAGAGAAACGCATGTGAGTTTCTTCCTAATGCTCGCAAGTAGCTTAAGGCACTTTCAAAGGAAAGTGATTTTCTCTGATTGGACAGCATTTAGAAAGTGAAGCAACACTCCATTCACTTCGCACAGTGAATTGAAGTGTTGGAACAGACTGCTTCTCTTTCAGAGAAACGCATGTGAGTTTCTGGTGAATGCTTGTAAGTAGCTTAACGCACTTTCAAAGGAAAGTGATTTTCTCTGAAAGGACAGCATTTAAAAGTGAAGCAACACTCCATTCCCTTCGTGCAGTGAATTGAAGTGTTGGAACAGAGTGCTTCTCATTCATAGAAACGCATTAGTGTTTCTTGTGAATGCTTGCAAGTTGCTTAAGGCACTTTCAAAGGAAAGTGATTTTCTCTGAAAGGACAGCATTTAGAAAGTGAAGCAACACTCCATTCACTTCACACAGTGAATTGAAGTGTTGGAACAGACTGCTTCTCTTTCAGAGAAATGCATGTGAGTTTCTGTTGAACGCTTGTAAGTAGCTTAAGGCACTTTCAAAGGAAAGTGATTTTCTCTGAAAGGACAGCATTTAGAAAGTGCAGCAACACTCCATTCACTTCGCACATTGAATTGAAGTGTTGGAACAGACTGCTTCTCTTTCAGAGAAACGCATGTGTGTTTCTGGTGAATGCTTGTAAGTAGCTTAAGGCACTTTCAAAGGAAAGTGATTTTCTCTGAAAGGACAGCATTTAGAAAGTGAAA
Source organism: Myodes glareolus (assembly GCF_982192425.1). Lineage (NCBI taxonomy): Eukaryota > Metazoa > Chordata > Mammalia > Rodentia > Cricetidae > Myodes > Myodes glareolus. Next base: position 982,531 of record NC_142046.1, read on the forward strand.
CAACACTCCATTCACTTCGCACAGTGAATTGAAGTGTTGGAACAGACTGCTTCTCTTTCAGAGAAATGCATGTGAGTTTAAGTTGAATGCTTGTAAGTAGCTTAAGGCACTTTCAAAGGAAAGTGATTTTCTCTGAAAGGACAGCATTTAGAAAGTGAAGCAACACTCCATTCACTTCGCACAGTGAATTGAAGTGTTGGAACAGACTGCTTCTCTTTCAGAGAAACGTATGTGAGTTTCTTGTGAATGCTTGCAAGTTGCTTAAGGCACTTTCAAAGGAAAGTGATTTTCTCTGAAAGGACAGCATTTAGAAAGTGAAGCAACACTCCGTTCTCTTCGCACAGTGACTTGAAGTGTTGGAACAGACTGCTTCTCTTTCAGAGAAACGCATGTGAGTTTCTGGTGAATGCTTGCAAGTTGCTTAAGGCACTTTCAAAGGAAAGTGATTTTCTCTGAAAGGACAGCATTTAGAAAGTGAGGCAACACTCCATTCACTTCACACAGTGAATTGAAGTGTTGGAACAGTCTGCTTCTCTTTCAGAGAAACGCATGTGAGTTTCTTCCTAATACTTGCAAGTAGCTTAAGGCACTTTCAAAGGAAAGTGATTTTCTCTGAAAGGACAGCATTTAGAAAGTGAAGCAACACTCCATTCCCTTCGAGCAGTGAATTGAAGTGTTGGAACAGACTGCTTCTCTTTCATATAAACGCATTAATGTTTCTTGTGAATGCTTGCAAGTTGCTTAAGGCACTTTCAAAGGAAAGTGATTTTCTCTGAAAGGACATACTTTAGAAAGTGAAGCAACACTCCATTCACTTCGCACAGTGAATTGAAGTGTTGGAACAGACTGCTTCTCTTTCAGAGAAATGCATGTGAGTTTCTGTTGAACGCTTGTAAGTAGCTTAAGGCACTTTCAAAGGAAAGTGATTTTCTCTGAAAGGACAGCATTTAGAAAGTGAAGCAACACTCCATTCACTTCGCACATTGAATTGAAGTGTTGGAACAGACTGCTTCTCTTTCAGAGAAACGCATGTGAGTTTCTGGTGAATGCTTGTAAGTAGCTTAAGGCACTTTTAAAGGAAAGTGATTTTCTCTGAAAGGACAGCATTTAGAAAGTGAGGCAACACTCCATTCACTTCACACAGTGAATTGAAGTGTTGGAACAGACTGCTTCTCTTTCAGAGAAACGCATGTGAGTTTCTTCCTAATGCTTGCAAGTAGCTTAAGGCACTTTCAAAGGAAAGTGATTTTCTCTGAAAGGACAGCATTTAGAAAGTGAAGCAACACTCCATTCACTTCGCACAGTGAATTGAAATGTTGGAACAGTCTGCTTCTCTTTCAGAGAAACGCATGTGAGTTTCTTCCTAATGCTTGCAAGTAGCTTAAGGCACTTTCAAAGGAAAGTGATTTTCTCTGAAAGGACAGCATTTAGAAAGTGAAGCAACACTCCATTCACTTCGCACAGTGAATTGAAGTGTTGGAACAGACTGCTTCTCTTTCAGAGAAACGCATGTGAGTTTCTGGTTAATGCTTGTAAGTAGCTTAAGGCACTTTCAAAGGAAAGTGATTTTCTCTGAAAGGACAGCATTTAGAAAGTGAAGCAACACTCCATTCACTTCGCACAGTGAATTGAAGTGTTGGAACAGACTGCTTCTCTTTCAGAGAAATGCATGTGAGTTTAAGTTGAATGCTTGTAAGTAGCTCAAGGCACTTTCAAAGGAAAGTGATTTTCCCTGAAAGGACAGCATTTAGAAAGTGAAGCAGCACTCCATTCACTTCGCAGAGTGAAATGAAATATTGGAACAGACTGCTTCTCTTTCAGAGAAACGCATGTGAGTTTCTGGTGAATGCCTGTAAGTAGCTTAAGGCACTTTCAAAGGAAAGTGATTTTCTCTGAAAGGACAGCATTTAGAAAGTGAAGCAACACTCCATTCACTTCGCACAGTTAATTGAAGTGTTGGAACAACTGCTTCTCTTTCAGAGAAACGCATGTGAGTTTCTTCCTAATGCTTGCAAGTCGCTTAAGGCACTTTCAAAGGAAAGTGATTTTCTCTGAAAGGACAGCATTTAGAAAGTGAAGCAACACTCCATTCACTTCGCACAGTGAATTGAAGTGTTGGAACAGACTGCTTCTCTTTAAGAGAAACGCATGTGAGTTTTTTGTGAATGCTTGAAAGTAGTTTAAGGCACTTTCAAAGGAAAGTGATTTTCTCTGAAAGGACAGAATTTAGAAAGTGATGCAACACTCCATTCACTTCGCACAGTGAATTGAAGTGTTGGAACAGACTGGTTCTCTTTCAGAGAAACGCATGTGAGTTTCTTCCTAATGCTTGTAAGTAGCTTAAGGCACTTTCAAAGGAAAGTGATTTTCTCTGAAAGGACAGCATTTAGAAAGTGAAGCAACACTCCATTCACTTCGTGCAGTGAATTGAAGTGTTGGAACAGACTGCTTCTCTTTCAGAGAAATGCATGTGAGTTTCTGTTGAATGCTTGTAAGTAGCTTAAGGCTCTTTCAAAGGAAAGTGATTTTCTATGAAAGGACAGCATTTAGAAAGTAAAGCAACACTCCATTCCCTTCGCGCAATGAATTGAAGTGTTGGAACAGACTGCTTCTCTTTCAGAGAAACGCATGTGAGTTTCTTCCTAATGCTCGCAAGTAGCTTAAGGCACTTTCAAAGGAAAGTGATTTTCTCTGATTGGACAGCATTTAGAAAGTGAAGCAACACTCCATTCACTTCGCACAGTGAATTGAAGTGTTGGAACAGACTGCTTCTCTTTCAGAGAAACGCATGTGAGTTTCTGGTGAATGCTTGTAAGTAGCTTAACGCACTTTCAAAGGAAAGTGATTTTCTCTGAAAGGACAGCATTTAAAAGTGAAGCAACACTCCATTCCCTTCGTGCAGTGAATTGAAGTGTTGGAACAGAGTGCTTCTCATTCATAGAAACGCATTAGTGTTTCTTGTGAATGCTTGCAAGTTGCTTAAGGCACTTTCAAAGGAAAGTGATTTTCTCTGAAAGGACAGCATTTAGAAAGTGAAGCAACACTCCATTCACTTTGTACAGTGAATTGTAGTGTTGGAACAGACTGCTTCTCTTTCAGAGAAATGCATGTGAGTTTCTGTTGAATGCTTGTAAGTAGCTTAAGGCTCTTTCAAAGGAAAGTGATTTTCTCTGAAAGGACAGCATTTAGAAAGTAAAGCAACACTCCATTCCCTTCGCACAATAAATTGAAGTGTTGGAAGAGACTGCTTCTCTTTCATAGAAACGCATTAGTGTGTCTTGTGAATGCTTGCAAGTAGCTTAAGGCACATTCAAAGGAAAGTGATTTTCTCTGAAAGGACAGCATTTAGAAAGTGAAGCAACACTCCATTCACTTCGCACAGAGAATTGAAGTGTTGGAACAGATTACTTCTCTTTCAGAGAAATGCATGTGAGTTTCTGTTGAATGCTTGTAAGTAGCTTAAGGCACATTCAAAGGAAAGGGATTTTCTCTGAAAGGACAGCATTTAGAAAGTGAAGCAACACTCCATTCACTTCGCACTGTGACTTGAAGTGTTGGAACAGACTGCTTCTCTTTCAGAGAAACGCATGTGAGTTTTTTGTGAATGCTTGAAAGTAGTTTAAGGCACTTTCAAAGGAAAGTGTTTTTCTCTGAAAATACAGAATTTAGAAAGTGAAGCAACACTCCATTCACTTCGCACAGTGAATTGAAGTGTTGGAACAGACTGCTTCTCTTTCAGAGAAACGCATGTGAGTTTCTGGTGAATGCTTGTAAGTAGCTTAAGGCACTTTCAAAGGAAAGTGATTTTCTCTGAAAGGACAGCATTTAGAAAGTGAAGCAACACTCCATTCCCTTCGTGCAGTGAATTGAAGTGTTGGAACAGAGTGCTTCTCATTCATAGAAACGCATTAGTGTTTCTTGTGAATGCTTGCAAGTTGCTTAAGGCACTTTCAAAGGAAAGTGATTTTCTCTGAAAGGACAGCATTTAGAAAGTGAAGCAACACTCCATTCACTTTGTACAGTGAATTGAAGTGTTGGAACAGACTGCTTCTCTTTCAGAGAAATGCATGTGAGTTTCTGTTGAATGCTTGTAAGTAGCTTAAGGCTCTTTCAAAGGAAAGTGATTTTCTCTGAAAGGACAGCATTTAGAAAGTGAAGCAACACTCCATTCACTTCGCACAGTGAATTGAAGTGTTGGAACAGACTGCTTCTCTTTCAGAGAAACGCATGTGAGTTTCTTTTGAATGCTTGCAAGTTGCTTAAGGCACATTCAAAGGAAAGTGATTTTCTCTGAAAGGACAGCATTTAGAAACTGAAGCAACACTCCATTCACTTCGCACAGTGAATTGAAGTGTTGGAACAGACTGCTTCTCTTTCAGACAAACGCATGTGAGTTTCTTCCTAATGCTTGCAAGTAGCTTAAGGCACTTTCAAAGGAAAGTGATTTTCTCTGATTGGACAGCATTTAGAAAGTGAAGCAACACTCCATTCACTTCGCACAGTGAATTGAAGTGTTGGAACAGACTGCTTCTCTTTCAGAGAAACGCATGTGAGTTTCTGGTGAATGCTTGTAAGTAGCTTAAGGCACTTTCAAAGGAAAGTGATTTTCTCTGAAAGGACAGCATTTAGAAAGTGAAGCAACACTCCATTCACTTCGCACAGTGAATTGAAGTGTTGGAACAGACTGCTTCTCTTTCAGAGAAACGCATGTGAGTTTCTTTTGAATGTTTGCAAGTTGCTTAAGGCACATTCAAAGGAAAGTGATTTTCTCTGAAAGGACAGCATTTAGAAAGTGAAGCAACACTCCATTCACTTCGCACAGTGAATTGAAGTGTTCGAACAGACTGCTTCTCTTTAAGAGAAACGCATGTGAGTTTTTTGTGAATGCTTGAAAGTAGTTTAAGGCACTTTCAAAGGAAAGTGATTTTCTCTGAAAGGACAGCATTTAGAAAGTGAAGCAACACTCCATTCACTTCGCACTGTGAATTGAAGTGTTGGAACAGACTGCTTCTCTTTCAGAGAAACGCATGTGAGTTTTTTGTGAATGCTTGAAAGTAGTTTAAGGCACTTTCAAAGGAAAGTGTTTTTCTCTGAAAGGACAGAATTTAGAAAGTGAAGCAACACTCCATTCACTTCGCACAGAGAATTGAAGTGTTGGAACAGACTGCTCCTCTTTCAGAGAAACGCATGTGATTTCTTCCTAATGCTTGCAAGTAGCTTAAGGCACTTTCAAAGGAAAGTGATTTTCTCTGATTGGACAGCATTTAGAAAGTGAAGCAACACTCCATTCACTTCGCACAGTGAATTGAAGTGTTGGAACAGACTGCTTCTCTTTCAAAGAAACGCATGTGAGTTTCTGGTGAATGCTTGTAAGTAGCTTAAGGCACTTTCAAAGGAAAGTGATTTTCTCTGAAAGAAGAGCATTTAGAAAGTGAAGCAACACTCCATTCCCTTCGTGCAGTGAATTGAAGTGTTGGAACAGAGTGCTTCTCATTCATAGAAACGCATTAGTGTTTCTTGTGAATGCTTGCAAGTTGCTTAAGGCACTTTCAAAGGAAAGTGATTTTCTCTGAAAGGACAGCATTTAGAAAGTGAAGCAACACTCCATTCACTTTGTACAGTGAATTGAAGTGTTGGAACAGACTGCTTCTCTTTCAGAGAAATGCATGTGAGTTTCTGTTGAATGCTTGTAAGTAGCTTAAGGCTCTTTCAAAGGAAAGTGATTTTCTCTCAAAGGACAGCATTTAGAAAGTAAAGCAACACTCCATTCCCTTCGCACAATAAATTGAAGTGTTGGAACAGACTGCTTCTCTTTCATAGAAACGCAATAGTGTTTCTTGTGAATGCTTGCAAGTAGCTTAAGGCACGTTCAAAGGAAAGTGATTTTCTCTGAAAGGACAGCATTTAGAAAGTGAAGCAACACTCCATTCACTTCGCACAGAGAATTGAAGTGTTGGAGCAGATTACTTCTCTTTCAGAGAAATGCATGTGAGTTTCTGTTGAATGCTTGTAAGTAGCTTAAGGCACATTCAAAGGAAAATGATTTTCTCTGAAAGGACAGCATTTAGAAAGTGAAGCAACACTCCATTCACTTCGCACAGTGAATTGAAGTGTTGGAACAGACTGCTTCTCTTTCAGAGAAACGCATGTGAGTTTCTTCCTAATGCTTGCAAGTACCTTAAGGCACTTTCAAAGGAAAGTGATTTTCTCTGAAAGGACAGCATTTAGAAAGTGAAGCAACACTCCATTCACTTCGCACAGTGAATTGAAGTGTTGGAACAGACTGCTTCTCTTTCAGAGAAACGCATGTGAGTTTCTTCCTGATGCTTGCAAGTTGCTTAAGGCACTTTCAAAGGAAAGTGATTTTCTCAGAAAGGACAGCATTTAGAAAGTGAAGCAACACTCCATTCACTTCGCACAGTGAACTGAAGTGTTGGAAAAGACTGTTTCTCTTTCAGAGAAACGCATGTGAGTTTCTAGTGAATGCTTGTAAGTAGCTTAAGGCACTTTCAAAGGAAAGTGATTTTCTCTGAAAGGACAGCATTTAGAAAGTGAAGCAACACTCCATTCACTTCGCAGAGTGAACTGAAGTATTGGAACAGACTGCTTCTCTTTCAGAGAAACACATGTGAGTTTCTGGTGAATGCTTGTAAGTAGCTTAAGGCACTTTCAAAGGAAAGTGATTTTCTCTGAAAGGACAGCATTTAGAAAGTGAAGCAACACTCCATTCACTTCGCACAGTGAATTGAAGTGTTGGAACAGACTGCTTCTCTTTCAGAGAAACGCATGTGAGTTTCTTTTGAATGCTTGCAAGTTGCTTAAGGCACATTCAAAGGAAAGTGATTTTCTCTGAAAGGACAGCATTTAGAAAGTGAAGCAACACTCCATTCACTTCGCACAGTGAATTGAAGTGTTGGAACAGACTGCTTCTCTTTCAGAGAAACGCATGTGAGTTTCTGGTGAATGCTTGTAAGTAGCTTAAGGCACATTCAAAGGAAAATGATTTTCTCTGAAAGGACAGCATTTAGAAAGTGAAGCAACACTCCATTCACTTCGCACAGTGAATTGAAGTGTTGGAACAGACTGCTTCTCTTTCAGAGAAACGCATGTGAGTTTTTTATGAATGCTTGAAAGTAGTTAAAGGCACTTACAAAGGAAAGTGATTTTCTCTGAAAGGACAGCATTTAGAAAGTGAGGCAACACTCCATTCACTTCACACAGTGACTTGAAGTGTTGGAACAGACTGCTTCTCTTTCAGAGAAACGCATGTGAGTTTCTTCCTAATGCTTGCAAGTAGCTTAAGGCACTTTCAAAGGAAAGTGATTTTCTCTGAAAGGACAGCATTTAGAAAGTGAAGCAACACTCCATTCACTTCGCACAGTGAATTGAAGTGTTGGAACAGTCTGCTCCTCTTTCAGAGAAACGCATGTGAGTTTCTTCCTAATGCTTGCAAGTAGCTTAAGGCACTTTCAAAGGAAAGTGATTTTCTCTGAAAGGACAGCATTTAGAAAGTGAAGCAACACTCCATTCACTTCGCACAGTGAATTGAAGTGTTGGAACAGACTGCTTCTCTTTCAGAGAAACGCATGTGAGTTTCCGGTGAATGCTTGAAAGTAGCTTAAGGCACTTTCAAAGGAAAGTGATTTTCTCTGAAAGGACAGCATTTAGAAAGTGAAGCAACACTCCATTCACTTCGCACAGTGAATTGAAGTGTTGGATCAGACTGCTTCTCTTTCAGAGAAATGCATGTGAGTTTAAGTTGAATGCTTGTAAGTAGCTCAAGGCACTTTCAAAGGAAAGTGATTTTCTCTGAAAGGACAGCATTTAGAAAGTGAAGCAACACTCCATTCACTTCGCACAGTGAATTGAAGTATTGGAACAGACTGCTTCTCTTTCAGAGAAACGGATGTGAGTTTCTGTTGAATGCTTGTAAGTAGCTTAAGGCACTTTCAAAGGAAAGTGATTTTCTCTGAAAGGACAGCATTTAGAAAGTGAAGCAACACTCCATTCACTTCGCACAGTGAATTGAAGTGTTGGAACAGACTGCTTCTCTTTCAGAGAAACGCATGTGAGTTTCTTTTGAATGCTTGCAAGTTGCTTAAGGCACATTCAAAGGAAAGTGATTTTCTCTGAAAGGACAGCATTTAGAAACTGAAGCAACACTCCATTCACTTCGCACAGTGAATTGAAGTGTTGGAACAGACTGCTTCTCTTTCAGACAAACGCATGTGAGTTTCTTCCTAATGCTTGCAAGTAGCTTAAGGCACTTTCAAAGGAAAGTGATTTTCTCTGATTGGACAGCATTTAGAAAGTGAAGCAACACTCCATTCACTTCGCACAATAAATTGAAGTGTTGGAACAGACTGCTTCTCTTTCAGAGAAACGCATGTGAGTTTCTGGTGAATGCTTGTAAGTAGCTTAAGGCACTTTCAAAGGAAAGTGATTTTCTCTGAAAGGACAGCATTTAGAAAGTGAAGCAACACTCCATTCACTTCGCACAGTGAATTGAAGTGTTGGAACAGACTGCTTCTCTTTCAGAGAAACGCATGTGAGTTTCTTTTGAATGTTTGCAAGTTGCTTAAGGCACATTCAAAGGAAAGTGATTTTCTCTGAAAGGACAGCATTTAGAAAGTGAAGCAACACTCCATTCACTTCGCACAGTGAATTGAAGTGTTCGAACAGACTGCTTCTCTTTAAGAGAAACGCATGTGAGTTTTTTGTGAATGCTTGAAAGTAGTTTAAGGCACTTTCAAAGGAAAGTGATTTTCTCTGAAAGGACAGCATTTAGAAAGTGAAGCAACACTCCATTCACTTCGCACTGGGAATTGAAGTGTTGGAACAGACTGCTTCTCTTTCAGAGAAACGCATGTGAGTTTTTTGTGAATGCTTGAAAGTAGTTTAAGGCACTTTCAAAGGAAAGTGTTTTTCTCTGAAAGGACAGAATTTAGAAAGTGAAGCAACACTCCATTCACTTCGCACAGAGAATTGAAGTGTTGGAACAGACTGCTCCTCTTTCAGAGAAACGCATGTGATTTCTTCCTAATGCTTGCAAGTAGCTTAAGGCACTTTCAAAGGAAAGTGATTTTCTCTGATTGGACAGCATTTAGAAAGTGAAGCAACACTCCATTCACTTCGCACAGTGAATTGAAGTGTTGGAACAGACTGCTTCTCTTTCAAAGAAACGCATGTGAGTTTCTGGTGAATGCTTGTAAGTAGCTTAAGGCACTTTCAAAGGAAAGTGATTTTCTCTGAAAGAAGAGCATTTAGAAAGTGAAGCAACACTCCATTCCCTTCGTGCAGTGAATTGAAGTGTTGGAACAGAGTGCTTCTCATTCATAGAAACGCATTAGTGTTTCTTGTGAATGCTTGCAAGTTGCTTAAGGCACTTTCAAAGGAAAGTGATTTTCTCTGAAAGGACAGCATTTAGAAAGTGAAGCAACACTCCATTCACTTTGTACAGTGAATTGAAGTGTTGGAACAGACTGCTTCTCTTTCAGAGAAATGCATGTGAGTTTCTGTTGAATGCTTGTAAGTAGCTTAAGGCTCTTTCAAAGGAAAGTGATTTTCTCTCAAAGGACAGCATTTAGAAAGTAAAGCAACACTCCATTCCCTTCGCACAATAAATTGAAGTGTTGGAACAGACTGCTTCTCTTTCATAGAAACGCAATAGTGTTTCTTGTGAATGCTTGCAAGTAGCTTAAGGCACGTTCAAAGGAAAGTGATTTTCTCTGAAAGGACAGCATTTAGAAAGTGAAGCAACACTCCATTCACTTCGCACAGAGAATTGAAGTGTTGGAGCAGATTACTTCTCTTTCAGAGAAATGCATGTGAGTTTCTGTTGAATGCTTGTAAGTAGCTTAAGGCACATTCAAAGGAAAATGATTTTCTCTGAAAGGACAGCATTTAGAAAGTGAAGCAACACTCCATTCACTTCGCACAGTGAATTGAAGTGTTGGAACAGACTGCTTCTCTTTCAGAGAAACGCATGTGAGTTTCTTCCTAATGCTTGCAAGTAGCTTAAGGCACTTTCAAAGGAAAGTGATTTTCTCTGAAAGGACAGCATTTAGAAAGTGAAGCAACACTCCATTCACTTCGCACAGTGAATTGAAGTGTTGGAACAGACTGCTTCTCTTTCAGAGAAACGCATGTGAGTTTCTTCCTGATGCTTGCAAGTTGCTTAAGGCACTTTCAAAGGAAAGTGATTTTCTCAGAAAGGACAGCATTTAGAAAGTGAAGCAACACTCCATTCACTTCGCACAGTGAACTGAAGTGTTGGAAAAGACTGTTTCTCTTTCAGAGAAACGCATGTGAGTTTCTAGTGAATGCTTGTAAGTAGCTTAAGGCACTTTCAAAGGAAAGTGATTTTCTCTGAAAGGACAGCATTTAGAAAGTGAAGCAACACTCCATTCACTTCGCAGAGTGAACTGAAGTATTGGAACAGACTGCTTCTCTTTCAGAGAAACACATGTGAGTTTCTGGTGAATGCTTGTAAGTAGCTTAAGGCACTTTCAAAGGAAAGTGATTTTCTCTGAAAGGACAGCATTTAGAAAGTGAAGCAACACTCCATTCACTTCGCACAGTGAATTGAAGTGTTGGAACAGACTGCTTCTCTTTCAGAGAAACGCATGTGAGTTTCTTTTGAATGCTTGCAAGTTGCTTAAGGCACATTCAAAGGAAAGTGATTTTCTCTGAAAGGACAGCATTTAGAAAGTGAAGCAACACTCCATTCACTTCGCACAGTGAATTGAAGTGTTGGAACAGACTGCTTCTCTTTCAGAGAAACGCATGTGAGTTTCTGGTGAATGCTTGTAAGTAGCTTAAGGCACATTCAAAGGAAAATGATTTTCTCTGAAAGGACAGCATTTAGAAAGTGAAGCAACACTCCATTCACTTCGCACAGTGAATTGAAGTGTTGGAACAGACTGCTTCTCTTTCAGAGAAACGCATGTGAGTTTTTTATGAATGCTTGAAAGTAGTTAAAGGCACTTACAAAGGAAAGTGATTTTCTCTGAAAGGACAGCATTTAGAAAGTGAGGCAACACTCCATTCACTTCACACAGTGACTTGAAGTGTTGGAACAGACTGCTTCTCTTTCAGAGAAACGCATGTGAGTTTCTTCCTAATGCTTGCAAGTAGCTTAAGGCACTTTCAAAGGAAAGTGATTTTCTCTGAAAGGACAGCATTTAGAAAGTGAAGCAACACTCCATTCACTTCGCACAGTGAATTGAAGTGTTGGAACAGTCTGCTCCTCTTTCAGAGAAATGCATGTGAGTTTCTTCCTAATGCTTGCAAGTAGCTTAAGGCACTTTCAAAGGAAAGTGATTTTCTCTGAAAGGACAGCATTTAGAAAGTGAAGCAACACTCCATTCACTTCGCACAGTGAATTGAAGTGTTGGAACAGACTGCTTCTCTTTCAGAGAAACGCATGTGAGTTTCCGGTGAATGCTTGAAAGTAGCTTAAGGCACTTTCAAAGGAAAGTGATTTTCTCTGAAAGGACAGCATTTAGAAAGTGAAGCAACACTCCATTCACTTCGCACAGTGAATTGAAGTGTTGGATCAGACTGCTTCTCTTTCAGAGAAATGCATGTGAGTTTAAGTTGAATGCTTGTAAGTAGCTCAAGGCACTTTCAAAGGAAAGTGATTTTCTCTGAAAGGACAGCATTTAGAAAGTGAAGCAACACTCCATTCACTTCGCACAGTGAATTGAAGTATTGGAACAGACTGCTTCTCTTTCAGAGAAACGGATGTGAGTTTCTGGTGAATGCTTGTAAGTAGCTTAAGGCACTTTCAAAGGAAAGTGATTTTCTCTGAAAGGACAGCATTTAGAAAGTGAAGCAACACTCCATTCACTTCGCACAGTGAATTGAAGTGTTGGAACAGACTGCTTCTCTTTCATATAAACGCATTAGTGTTTCTTGTGAATGCTTGCAAGTTGCTTAAGGCACTTTCAAAGGAAAGTGATTTTCTCTGAAAGTAAATAATTTAGAAAGTGAAGCAACACTCCATTCACTTCGCACAGTGAATTGAAGTGTTGGAACAGACTGCTTCTCTTTCAGAGAAATGCATGTGAGTGTCTTTTGAATGCTTGTAAGTAGCTTAAGGCACTTTCAAAGGAAAGTGATTTTCTCTGAAAGGACAGCATTTAGAAAGTGAAGCAACACTCCATTCACTTCGCACATTGAATTGAAGTGTTGGAACAGACTGCTTCTCTTTCAGAGAAACGCATGTGAGTTTCTGTTGAATGCTTGTAAGTAGCTTAAGGCACTTTGAAAGGAAAGTGATTTTCTCTGAAAGGACAGCATTTAGAAAGTGAGGCAACACTCCATTCACTTCACAGAGTGAATTGAAGTGTTGGAACAGACTTCTTCTCTTTCAGAGAAATGCATGTGAGTTTCTGTTGAATGCTTGTAAGTAGCTTAAGGCACTTTCAAAGGAAAGTGATTTTCTCTGAAAGGACAGCATTTAGAAAGTGAAGCAACACTCCATTCACTTCACACATTGAATTGAAGTGTTGGAACAGACTGCTTCTCTTTCAGAGAAACGCATGTGAGTTTCTGGTGAATGCTTGTAAGTAGCTTAAGGCACTTTCAAAGGAAAGTGATTTTCTCTGAAAGGACAGCATTTAGAAAGTGAGGCAACACTCCATTCACTTCGCACAGTGAATTGAAGTGTTGGAACAGACTGCTTCTCTTTCAGAGAAACGCATGTGAGTTTTTTGTGAATGCTTGAAAGTAGTTTAAGGCACTTTCAATGGAAAGTGATTTTCTCTGAAAGGACAGCATTTAGAAAGTGAAGCAACACTCCATTCACTTCGCACAGTGAATTGAAGTGTTGGAACAGACTGCTTCTCTTTCAGAGAAACGCATGTGAGTTTCTTCCTGATGCTTGCAAGTAGCTTAAGGCACTTTCAAAGGAAAGTGATTTTCTCTGAAAGGACAGCATTTAGAAAGTGAAGCAACACTAAATTCACTTCGCACAGTGAATTGAAGTGTTGGAACAGACTGCTTCTCTTTCAGAGAAACGCATGTGAGTTTTTTATGAATGCTTGAAAGTAGTTAAAGGCACTTACAAAGGAAAGTGATTTTCTCTGAAAGGACAGCATTTAGAAAGTGAGGCAACACTCCATTCACTTCACACAGTGACTTGAAGTGTTGGAACAGACTGCTTCTCTTTCAGAGAAACGCATGTGAGTTTCTTCCTAATGCTTGCAAGTAGCTTAAGGCACTTTCAAAGGAAAGTGATTTTCTCTGAAAGGACAGCATTTAGAAAGTGAAGCAACACTCCATTCACTTCGCACAGTGAATTGAAGTGTTGGAACAGTCTGCTCCTCTTTCAGAGAAACGCATGTGAGTTTCTTCCTAATGCTTGCAAGTAGCTTAAGGCACTTTCAAAGGAAAGTGATTTTCTCTGAAAGTAAATAATTTAGAAAGTGAAGCAACACTCCATTCACTTCGCACAGTGAATTGAAGTGTTGGAACAGACTGCTTCTCTTTCAGAGAAATGCATGTGAGTGTCTTTTGAATGCTTGTAAGTAGCTTAAGGCACTTTCAAAGGAAAGTGATTTTCTCTGAAAGGACAGCATTTAGAAAGTGAAGCAACACTCCATTCACTTCGCACATTGAATTGAAGTGTTGGAACAGACTGCTTCTCTTTCAGAGAAACGCATGTGAGTTTCTGTTGAATGCTTGTAAGTAGCTTAAGGCACTTTGAAAGGAAAGTGATTTTCTCTGAAAGGACAGCATTTAGAAAGTGAAGCAACACTCCGTTCCCTTCGCACAGTGAATTGAAGTGTTGGAACAGACTGCTTCTCTTTCAGAGAAACGCATGTGAGTTTTTTATGAATGCTTGAAAATAGTTTAAGGCACTTTCAAAGAAAAGTGATTTTCTCTGAAAGGACAGTGTTTAGAAAGTGAGGCAACACTCCATTCACTTCGCACAGTGAATTGAAGTGTTGGAACCGACTGCTTCACTTTCAGAGAAACGCATGTGAGTTTCTTCCTAATGCTTGCAAGTAGCTTAAGGCACTTTCAAAGGAAAGTGATTTTCTCTGAAAGGACAGCATTTAGAAAGTGAAGCAACACTCCATTCACTTCGCACAGTGAATTGAAGTGTTGGAACAGACTGCTTCTCTTTCAGAGAAATGCATGTGAGTTTAAGTTGAATGCTTGTAAGTAGCTTAAGGCACTTTCAAAGGAAAGTGATTTTCCCTGAAAGGACAGCATTTAGAAAGTGAAGCAGCACTCCATTCACTTCGCAGAGTGAATTGAAGTATTGGAACAGACTGCTTCTCTTTCAGAGAAACGCATGTGAGTTTCTGGTGAATGCTTGTAAGTAGCTTAAGGCACTTTCAAAGGAAAGTGATTTTCTCTGAAAGGACAGCATTTAGAAAGTGAAGCAACACTCCATTCACTTCGCACAGTGAATTGAAGTGTTGGAACAGACTGCTTCTCTTTCAGAGAAACGCATGTGAGTTTCTTCCTAATGCTTGCAAGTCGCTTAAGGCACTTTCAAAGGAAAGTGATTTTCTCTGAAAGGACAGCATTTAAAAAGTGAAGCAACACTCCATTCACTTCGCACAGTGAATTGAAGTGTTGGAACAGACTGCTTCTCTTTCAGAGAAACGTATGTGAGTTTCTTGTGAATGCTTGCAAGTTGCTTAAGGCACTTTCAAAGGAAAGTGATTTTCTCTGAAAGGCCAGCATTTAGAAAGTGAAGCAACACTCCGTTCACTTCGCACAGTGAATTGAAGTGTTGGAACAGACTGTTTCTCTTTCAGAGAAACGCATGTGAGTTTTTTATGAATGCTTGAAAGTAGTTTAAGGCACTTTCAAAGGAAAGTGATTTTCTCTGAAAGGACAGTGTTTAGAAAGTGAGGCAACACTCCATTTACTTCGCACAGTGAATTGAAGTGTTTGAACCGACTGCTTCTCTTTCAGAGAAACGCATGTGAGTTTCTGGTGAATGCTTGTTAGTAGCTTAAGGCACTTTCAAAGGACAGTGTTTTTCTCTGAAAGGACAGCATTTAGAAAGTGAAGCAACACTCCATTCCCTTCGAGCAGTGAATTGAAGTGTTGGAACAGACTGCTTCTCTTTCAGAGAAATGCATGTTAGTTTCTGTTGAATGCTTGTAAGTAGCTTAAGGCACTTTCAAAGGAAAGTGATTTTCTCTGAAAGGACAGCATTTAGAAACTGAAGCAACACTCCATTCACTTCGCACAGTGAATTGAAGTGTTGGAACAGACTGCATCTCTTTCAGAGAAACGTATGTGAGTTTCTTGTGAATGCTTGCAAGTTGCTTAAGGCACTTTCAAAGGAAAGTGATTTTCTCTGAAAGGACAGCATTTAGAAAGTGAAGCAACACTCCGTTCCCTTCGCACAGTGAATTGAAGTGTTGGAACAGACTGCTTCTCTTTCAGAGAAACGCATGTGAGTTTTTTATGAATGCTTGAAAATAGTTTAAGGCACTTTCAAAGAAAAGTGATTTTCTCTGAAAGGACAGTGTTTAGAAAGTGAGGCAACACTCCATTCACTTCGCACAGTGAATTGAAGTGTTGGAACCGACTGCTTCACTTTCAGAGAAACGCATGTGAGTTTCTTCCTAATGCTTGCAAGTAGCTTAAGGCACTTTCAAAGGAAAGTGATTTTCTCTGAAAGGACAGCATTTAGAAAGTGAAGCAACACTCCATTCACTTCGCACAGTGAATTGAAGTGTTGGAACAGACTGCTTCTCTTTCAGAGAAATGCATGAGAGTTTCTGTTGAATGCTTGTAAGTAGCTTAAGGCTCTTTCAAAGGAAAGGGATTTTCTCTGAAAGGACAGCATTTAGAAAGTGAAGCAACACTCCATTCACTTCGCACTGTGACTTGAAGTGTTGGAACAGACTGCTTCTCTTTCAGAGAAACGCATGTGAGTTTTTTGTGAATGCTTGAAAGTAGTTTAAGGCACTTTCAAAGGAAAGTGTTTTTCTCTGAAAATACAGAATTTAGAAAGTGAAGCAACACTCCATTCACTTCGCACAGTGAATTGAAGTATTGGAACAGACTGCTTCTCTTTCAGAGAAACGCATGTGAGTTTCTTCCTAATGCTCGCAAGTAGCTTAAGGCACTTCCAAAGCAAAGTGATTTTCTCTGATTGGACAGCATTTAGAAAGTGAAGCAACACTCCCTTCACTTCGCACAGTGAATTGAAGTGTTGGAACAGACTGCTTCTCTTTCAGAGAAACGCATGTGAGTTTCTGGTGAATGCTTGTAAGTAGCTTAAGGCACTTTCAAAGGAAAGTGATTTTCCCTGAAAGGACAGCATTTAGAAAGTGAAGCAGCACTCCATTCACTTCGCACAGAGAATTGAAGTGTTGGAACAGACTGCTTTTCTTTAAGAGAAACGCATGTGAGTTTTTTGTGAATGCTTGAAAGTAGTTTAAGGCACTTTCAAAGGAAAGTGATTTTCTCTGAAAGGACAGCATTTAGAAAGTAAAGCAACACTCCATTCCCTTCGCACAATAAATTGAAGTGTTGGAACAGACTGCTTCTCTTTCATAGAAACGCATTAGTGTGTCTTGTGAATGCTTGCAAGTAGCTTAAGGCACATTCAAAGGAAAGTGATTTTCTCTGAAAGGACAGCATTTAGAAAGTGAAGCAACACTCCATTCACTTCGCACAGAGAATTGAAGTGTTGGAACAGATTACTTCTCTTTCAGAGAAATGCATGTGAGTTTCTGTTGAATGCTTGTAAGTAGCTTAATGCACATTCAAAGGAAAGGGATTTTCTCTGAAAGGACAGCATTTAGAAAGTGAAGCAACACTCCATTCACTTCGCACTGTGACTTGAAGTGTTGGAACAGACTGCTTCTCTTTCAGAGAAACGCATGTGAGTTTTTTGTGAATGCTTGAAAGTAGTTTAAGGCACTTTCAAAGGAAAGTGTTTTTCTCTGAAAATACAGAATTTAGAAAGTGAAGCAACACTCCATTCACTTCGCACAGTGAATTGAAGTATTGGAACAGACTGCTTCTCTTTCAGAGAAACGCATGTGAGTTTCTTCCTAATGCTCGCAAGTAGCTTAAGGCACTTCCAAAGCAAAGTGATTTTCTCTGATTGGACAGCATTTAGAAAGTGAAGCAACACTCCCTTCACTTCGCACAGTGAATTGAAGTGTTGGAACAGACTGCTTCTCTTTCAGAGAAACGCATGTGAGTTTCTGGTGAATGCTTGCAAGTTGCTTAAGGCACTTTCAAAGGAAAGTGATTTTCTCTGAAAGGACAGCATTTTGAAAGTGAAGCAACACTCCATTCCCTTCGTGCAGTGAATTGAAGTGTTGGAACAGAGTGCTTCTCATTCATAGAAACGCATTAGTGTTTCTTGTGAATGCTTGCAAGTTGCTTAAGGCACTTTCAAAGGAAAGTGATTTTCTCTGAAAGGACAGCATTTAGAAAGTGAAGCAACACTCCATTTACTTTGTACAGTGAATTGAAGTGTTGGAACAGACTGCTTCTCTTTCAGAGAAATGCATGTGAGTTTCTGTTGAATGCTTGTAAGTAGCTTAAGGCTCTTTCAAAGGAAAGTGATTTTCTCTGAAAGGACAGCATTTAGAAAGTGAAGCAACACTCCATTCACTTCGCACAGTGAATTGAAGTGTTGGAACAGACTGCTTCTCTTTCAGAGAAACGCATGTGAGTTTCTTCCTAATGCTTGCAAGTCGCTTAAGGGACATTCAAAGGAAAGTGATTTTCTCTGAAAGGACAGCATTTAGAAACTGAAGCAACACTCCATTCACTTCGCACAGTGAATTGAAGTGTTGGAACAGACTGCTTCTCTTTCAGAGAAACGCATGTGAGTTTCTTCCTAATGCTTGCAAGTAGCTTAAGGCACTTTCAAAGGAAAGTGATTTTCTCTGATTGGACAGCATTTAGAAAGTGAAGCAACACTCCATTCACTTCGCACAGTGAATTGAAGTGTTGGAACAGACTGCTTCTCTTTCAGAGAAACGCATGTGAGTTTCTGGTGAATGCTTGTAAGTAGCTTAAGGCACTTTCAAAGGAAAGTGATTTTCTCTGAAAGGACAGCATTTAGAAAGTGAAGCAACACTCCATTCACTTCGCACAGTGAATTGAAGTGTTGGAACAGACTGCTTCTCTTTCAGAGAAACGCATGTGAGTTTCTTTTGAATGCTTGCAAGTTGCTTAAGGCACATTCAAAGGAAAGTGATTTTCTCTGAAAGGACAGCATTTAGAAAGTGAAGCAACACTCCATTCACTTCGCACAGTGAATTGAAGTGTTCGAACAGACTGCTTCTCTTTAAGAGAAACGCATGTGAGTTTTTTGTGAATGCTTGAAAGTAGTTTAAGGCACTTTCAAAGGAAAGTGATTTTCTCTGAAAGGACAGCATTTAGAAGGTGAAGCAACACTCCATTCACTTCGCACTGTGAATTGAAATGTTGGAACAGACTGCTTCTCTTTCAGAGAAACGCATGTGAGTTTTTTGTGAATGCTTGAAAGTAGTTTAAGGCACTTTCAAAGGAAAGTGTTTTTCTCTGAAAGGACAGAATTTAGAAAGTGAAGCAACACTCCATTCACTTCGCACAGTGAATTGAAGTGTTGGAACAGACTGCTCCTCTTTCAGAGAAACGCATGTGAGTTTCTTCCTAATGCTTGCAAGTAGCTTAAGGCACTTTCAAAGGAAAGTGATTTTCTCTGATTGGACAGCATTTAGAAAGTGAAGAAACACTCCATTTACTTCGAACAGTGAATTGAAGTGTTGGAACAGACTGCTTCTCTTTCAAAGAAACGCTTGTGAGTTTCTGGTGAATGCTTGTAAGTAGCTTAAGGCACTTTCAAAGGAAAGTGATTTTCTCTGAAAGAAGAGCATTTAGAAAGTGAAGCAACACTCCATTCCCTTCGTGCAGTGAATTGAAGTGTTGGAACAGAGTGCTTCTCATTCATAGAAACGCATTAGTGTTTCTTGTGAATGCTTGCAAGTTGCTTAAGGCACTTTCAAAGGAAAGTGATTTTCTCTGAAAGGACAGCATTTAGAAAGTGAAGCAACACTCCATTCACTTTGTACAGTGAATTGAAGTGTTGGAACAGACTGCTTCTCTTTCAGAGAAATGCATGTGAGTTTCTGTTGAATGCTTGTAAGTAGCTTAAGGCTCTTTCAAAGGAAAGAGATTTTCTCTCAAAGGACAGCATTTAGAAAGTAAAACAACACTCCATTCCCTTCGCACAATAAATTGAAGTGTTGGAACAGACTGCTTCTCTTTCATAGAAACGCAATAGTGTTTCTTGTGAATGCTTGCAAGTAGCTTAAGGCACATTCAAAGGAAAGTGATTTTCTCTGAAAGGACAGCATTTAGAAAGTGAAGCAACACTCCATTCACTTCGCACAGAGAATTGAAGTGTTGGAACAGATTACTTCTCTTTCAGAGAAATGCATGTGAGTTTCTGTTGAATGCTTGTAAGTAGCTTAAGGCACATTCAAAGGAAAATGATTTTCTCTGAAAGGACAGCATTTAGAAACTGAAGCAACACTCCATTCACTTCGCACAGAGAATTGAAGTGTTGGAACAGACTGCTTCTCTTTCAGAGAAACGCATGTGAGTTTTTTGTGAATGCTTGAAAGTAGTTTAAGGCACTTTCAATGGAAAGTGATTTTCTCTGAAAGGACAGCATTTAGAAAGTGAGGCAACACTCCATTCACTTCGCACAGTGAAATGAAGTGTTGGAACAGATTGCTTCTCTTTCAGAGAAACGCATGTGAGTTTCTTCCTAATGCTTGCAAGTAGCTTAAGGCACTTTCAAAGGAAAGTGATTTTCTCTGAAAGGACAGCATTTAGAAAGTGAAGCAACACTCCATTCACTTCGCACAGTGAATTGAAGTGTTGGAACAGTCTGCTCCTCTTTCAGAGAAACACATGTGAGTTTCTTCCTAATGCTTGCAAGTAGCTTAAGGCACTTTCAAAGGAAAGTGATTTTCTCAGAAAGGACAGCATTTAGAAAGTGAAGCAACACTCCATTCACTTCGCACAGTGAACTGAAGTGTTGGAAAAGACTGTTTCTCTTTCAGAGAAACGCATGTGAGTTTCTGGTGAATGCTTGTAAGTAGCTTAAGGCACTTTCAAAGGAAAGTGATTTTCTCTGAAAGGACAGCATTTAGAAAGTGAAGCAACACTCCATTCACTTCGCACAGTGAATTGAAGTGTTGGAACAGACTGCTTCTCTTTCAGAGAAATGCATGTGAGTTTCTGTTGAATGCTTGTAAGTAGCTTAAGGCACTTTCAAAGGAAAGTGATTTTCTCTGAAAGGACAGCATTTAGAAAGTGAAGCAACACTCCATTCACTTCGCAGAGTGAATTGAAGTATTGGAACAGACTGCTTCTCTTTCAGAGAAACACATGTGAGTTTCTGGTGAATGCTTGTAAGTAGCTTAAGGCACTTTCAAAGGAAAGTGATTTTCTCTGAAAGGACAGCATTTAGAAAGTGAAGCAACACTCCATTCACTTCGCACAGTGAATTGAAGTGTTGGAACAGACTGCTTCTCTTTCAGAGAAACGCATGTGAGTTTCTTTTGAATGCTTGCAAGTTGCTTAAGGCACATTCAAAGGAAAGTGATTTTCTCTGAAAGGACAGCATTTAGAAACTGAAGCAACACTCCATTCACTTCGCACAGTGAATTGAAGTGTTGGAACAGACTGCTTCTCTTTCAGAGAAACGCATGTGAGTTTCTTCCTAATGCTTGCAAGTAGCTTAAGGCACTTTCAAAGGAAAGTGATTTTCTCTGATTGGACAGCATTTAGAAAGTGAAGCAACACTCCATTCACTTCGCACAGTGAATTGAAGTGTTGGAACAGACTGCTTCTCTTTCAGAGAAACGCATGTGAGTTTCTGGTGAATGCTTGTAAGTAGCTTAAGGCACTTTCAAAGGATAGTGATTTTCTCTGAAAGGACAGCATTTAGAAAGTGAAGCAACACTCCATTCACTTCGCACAGTGAATTGAAGTGTTGGAACAGACTGCTTCTCTTTCAGAGAAACGCATGTGAGTTTCTTTTGAATGCTTGCAAGTTGCTTAAGGCACATTCAAAGGAAAGTGATTTTCTCTGAAAGGACAGCATTTAGAAAGTGAAGCAACACTCCATTCACTTCGCACAGTGAATTGAAGTGTTCGAACAGACTGCTTCTCTTTAAGAGAAACGCATGTGAGTTTTTTGTGAATGCTTGAAAGTAGTTTAAGGCACTTTCAAAGGAAAGTGTTTTTCTCTGAAAGGACAGAATTTAGAAAGTGAAGCAACACTCCATTCACTTCGCACAGTGAATTGAAGTGTTGGAACAGACTGCTCCTCTTTCAGAGAAACGCATGTGAGTTTCTTCCTAATGCTTGCAAGTAGCTTAAGGCACTTTCAAAGGAAAGTGATTTTCTCTGATTGGACAGCATTTAGAAAGTGAAGCAACACTCCATTCACTTCGAACAGTGAATTGAAGTGTTGGAACAGACTGCTTCTCTTTCAAAGAAACGCTTGTGAGTTTCTGGTGAATGCTTGTAAGTAGCTTAAGGCACTTTCAAAGGAAAGTGATTTTCTCTGAAAGAAGAGCATTTAGAAAGTGAAGCAACACTCCATTCCCTTCGTGCAGTGAATTGAAGTGTTGGAACAGAGTGCTTCTCATTCATAGAAACGCATTAGTGTTTCTTGTGAATGCTTGCAAGTTGCTTAAGGCACTTTCAAAGGAAAGTGATTTTCTCTGAAAGGACAGCATTTAGAAAGTGAAGCAACACTCCATTCACTTTGTACAGTGAATTGAAGTGTTGGAAAAGACTGCTTCTCTTTCAGAGAAATGCATGTGAGTTTCTGTTGAATGCTTGTAAGTAGCTTAAGGCTCTTTCAAAGGAAAGTGATTTTCTCTCAAAGGACAGCATTTAGAAAGTAAAACAACACTCCATTCCCTTCGCACAATAAATTGAAGTGTTGGAACAGACTGCTTCTCTTTCATAGAAACGCAATAGTGTTTCTTGTGAATGCTTGCAAGTAGCTTAAGGCACATTCAAAGGAAAGTGATTTTCTCTGAAAGGACAGCATTTAGAAAGTGAAGCAACACTCCATTCACTTCGCACAGAGAATTGAAGTGTTGGAACAGATTACTTCTCTTTCAGAGAAATGCATGTGAGTTTCTGTTGAATGCTTGTAAGTAGCTTAAGGCACATTCAAAGGAAAATGATTTTCTCTTAAAGGACAGCATTTAGAAAGTGAAGCAACACTCCATTCACTTCGCACAGTGAATTGAAGTGTTGGAACAGACTGCTTCTCTTTCAGAGAAACGCATGTGAGTTTTTTGTGAATGCTTGAATGTAGTTTAAGGCACTTTCAATGGAAAGTGATTTTCTCTGAAAGGACAGCATTTAGAAAGTGAGGCAACACTCCATTCACTTCGCACAGTGAAATGAAGTGTTGGAACAGACTGCTTCTCTTTCAGAGAAACGCATGTGAGTTTCTTCCTAATGCTTGCAAGTAGCTTAAGGCACTTTCAAAGGAAAGTGATTTTCTCTGAAAGGACAGCATTTAGAAAGTGAAGCAACACTCCATTCACTTCGCACAGTGAATTGAAGTGTTGGAACAGACTGCTTCTCTTTCAGAGAAACGCATGTGAGTTTCTTCCTGATGCTTGCAAGTAGCTTAAGGCACTTTCAAAGGAAAGTGATTTTCTCAGAAAGGACAGCATTTAGAAAGTGAAGCAACACTCCATTCACTTCGCACAGTGAACTGAAGTGTTGGAAAAGACTGTTTCTCTTTCAGAGAAACGCATGTGAGTTTCTGGTGAATGCTTGTAAGTAGCTTAAGGCACTTTCAAAGGAAAGTGATTTTCTCTGAAAGGACAGCATTTAGAAAGTGAAGCAACACTCCATTCACTTCGCACATTGAATTGAAGTGTTGGAACAGACTGCTTCTCTTTCAGAGAAATGCATGTGAGTTTCTGTTGAATGCTTGTAAGTAGCTTAAGGCACTTTCAAAGGAAAGTGATTTTCTCTGAAAGGACAGCATTTAGAAAGTGAAGCAACACTCCATTCACTTCGCAGAGTGAATTGAAGTATTGGAACAGACTGCTTCTCTTTCAGAGAAACACATGTGAGTTTCTGGTGAATGCTTGTAAGTAGCTTAAGGCACTTTCAAAGGAAAGTGATTTTCTCTGAAAGGACAGCATTTAGAAAGTGAAGCAACACTCCATTCACTTCGCACAGTGAATTGAAGTGTTGGAAGAGACTGCTTCTCTTTCAGAGAAACGCATGTGAGTTTCTTTGGAATGCTTGCAAGTTGCTTAAGGCACATTCAAAGGAAAGTGATTTTCTCTGAAAGGACAGCATTTAGAAAGTGAAGCAACACTCCATTCACTTCGCACAGTGAATTGAAGTGTTCGAACAGACTGCTTCTCTTTAAGAGAAACGCATGTGAGTTTTTTGTGAATGCTTGAAAGTAGTTTAAGGCACTTTAAAAGGAAAGTGATTTTGTCTGAAAGGACAGCATTTAGAAAGTGAAGCAACACTCCATTCACTTCGCACGGTGAATTGAAGTGTTGGACCAGACTGCTTCTCTTTCAGAGAAACGCATGTGAGTTTCTGGTGAATGCTTGCAAGTAGCTTAAGGCACTTTCAAAGGAAAGTGATTTTCTCTGAAAGGACAGCATTTAGAAAGTGAAGCAACACTCCATTCACTTCGCACAGTGAATTGAAGTGTTGGAACAGACTGCTTCTCTTTCAGAGAAACGCATGTGAGTTTCTTCCTGATGCTTGCAAGTAGCTTAAGGCACTTTCAAAGGAAAGTGATTTTCTCTGAAAGGACAGCATTTAGAAAGTGAAGCAACACTAAATTCACCTCGCACAGTGAATTGAAGTGTTGGAACAGACTGCTTCTCTTTCAGAGAAACGCATGTGAGTTTTTCATGAATGCTTGAAAGTAGTTAAAGGCACTTTCAAAGGAAAGTGATTTTCTCTGAAAGGACAGCATTTAGAAAGTGAGGCAACACTCCATTCACTTCACACATTGACTTGAAGTGTTGGAACAGTCTGCTTCTCTTTCAGAGAAACGCATGTGAGTTTCTTCCTAATGCTTGCAAGTAGCTTAAGGCACTTTCAAAGGAAAGTGATTTTCTCTGAAAGGACAGCATTTAGAAAGTGAAGCAACACTCCATTCACTTCGCACAGTGAATTGAAGTGTTGGAACAGACTGCTTCTCTTTCAGAGAAACGCATGTGAGTTTCTGGTGAATGCTTGTAAGTAGCTTAAGGCACTTTCAAAGGATAGTGATTTTCTCTGAAAGGACAGCATTTAGAAAGTGAAGCAACACTCCATTCACTTCGCACAGTGAATTGAAGTGTTGGAACAGACTGCTTCTCTTTCAGAGAAACGCATGTGAGTTTCTTTTGAATGCTTGCAAGTTGCTTAAGGCACATTCAAAGGAAAGTGATTTTCTCTGAAAGGACAGCATTTAGAAAGTGAAGCAACACTCCATTCACTTCGCACAGTGAATTGAAGTGTTCGAACAGACTGCTTCTCTTTAAGAGAAACGCATGTGAGTTTTTTGTGAATGCTTGAAAGTAGTTTAAGGCACTTTCAAAGGAAAGTGTTTTTCTCTGAAAGGACAGAATTTAGAAAGTGAAGCAACACTCCATTCACTTCGCACAGTGAATTGAAGTGTTGGAACAGACTGCTCCTCTTTCAGAGAAACGCATGTGAGTTTCTTCCTAATGCTTGCAAGTAGCTTAAGGCACTTTCAAAGGAAAGTGATTTTCTCTGATTGGACAGCATTTAGAAAGTGAAGCAACACTCCATTCACTTCGAACAGTGAATTGAAGTGTTGGAACAGACTGCTTCTCTTTCAAAGAAACGCTTGTGAGTTTCTGGTGAATGCTTGTAAGTAGCTTAAGGCACTTTCAAAGGAAAGTGATTTTCTCTGAAAGAAGAGCATTTAGAAAGTGAAGCAACACTCCATTCCCTTCGTGCAGTGAATTGAAGTGTTGGAACAGAGTGCTTCTCATTCATAGAAACGCATTAGTGTTTCTTGTGAATGCTTGCAAGTTGCTTAAGGCACTTTCAAAGGAAAGTGATTTTCTCTGAAAGGACAGCATTTAGAAAGTGAAGCAACACTCCATTCACTTTGTACAGTGAATTGAAGTGTTGGAAAAGACTGCTTCTCTTTCAGAGAAATGCATGTGAGTTTCTGTTGAATGCTTGTAAGTAGCTTAAGGCTCTTTCAAAGGAAAGTGATTTTCTCTCAAAGGACAGCATTTAGAAAGTAAAACAACACTCCATTCCCTTCGCACAATAAATTGAAGTGTTGGAACAGACTGCTTCTCTTTCATAGAAACGCAATAGTGTTTCTTGTGAATGCTTGCAAGTAGCTTAAGGCACATTCAAAGGAAAGTGATTTTCTCTGAAAGGACAGCATTTAGAAAGTGAAGCAACACTCCATTCACTTCGCACAGAGAATTGAAGTGTTGGAACAGATTACTTCTCTTTCAGAGAAATGCATGTGAGTTTCTGTTGAATGCTTGTAAGTAGCTTAAGGCACATTCAAAGGAAAATGATTTTCTCTTAAAGGACAGCATTTAGAAAGTGAAGCAACACTCCATTCACTTCGCACAGTGAATTGAAGTGTTGGAACAGACTGCTTCTCTTTCAGAGAAACGCATGTGAGTTTTTTGTGAATGCTTGAATGTAGTTTAAGGCACTTTCAATGGAAAGTGATTTTCTCTGAAAGGACAGCATTTAGAAAGTGAGGCAACACTCCATTCACTTCGCACAGTGAAATGAAGTGTTGGAACAGACTGCTTCTCTTTCAGAGAAACGCATGTGAGTTTCTTCCTAATGCTTGCAAGTAGCTTAAGGCACTTTCAAAGGAAAGTGATTTTCTCTGAAAGGACAGCATTTAGAAAGTGAAGCAACACTCCATTCACTTCGCACAGTGAATTGAAGTGTTGGAACAGACTGCTTCTCTTTCAGAGAAACGCATGTGAGTTTCTTCCTGATGCTTACAAGTAGCTTAAGGCACTTTCAAAGGAAAGTGATTTTCTCAGAAAGGACAGCATTTAGAAAGTGAAGCAACACTCCATTCACTTCGCACAGTGAACTGAAGTGTTGGAAAAGACTGTTTCTCTTTCACAGAAACGCATGTGAGTTTCTGGTGAATGCTTGTAAGTAGCTTAAGGCACTTTCAAAGGAAAGTGATTTTCTCTGAAAGGACAGCATTTAGAAAGTGAAGCAACACTCCATTCACTTCGCACATTGAATTGAAGTGTTGGAACAGACTGCTTCTCTTTCAGAGAAATGCATGTGAGTTTCTGTTGAATGCTTGTAAGTAGCTTAAGGCACTTTCAAAGGAAAGTGATTTTCTCTGAAAGGACAGCATTTAGAAAGTGAAGCAACACTCCATTCACTTCGCAGAGTGAATTGAAGTATTGGAACAGACTGCTTCTCTTTCAGAGAAACACATGTGAGTTTCTGGTGAATGCTTGTAAGTAGCTTAAGGCACTTTCAAAGGAAAGTGATTTTCTCTGAAAGGACAGCATTTAGAAAGTGAAGCAACACTCCATTCACTTCGCACAGTGAATTGAAGTGTTGGAAGAGACTGCTTCTCTTTCAGAGAAACGCATGTGAGTTTCTTTGGAATGCTTGCAAGTTGCTTAAGGCACATTCAAAGGAAAGTGATTTTCTCTGAAAGGACAGCATTTAGAAAGTGAAGCAACACTCCATTCACTTCGCACAGTGAATTGAAGTGTTCGAACAGACTGCTTCTCTTTAAGAGAAACGCATGTGAGTTTTTTGTGAATGCTTGAAAGTAGTTTAAGGCACTTTAAAAGGAAAGTGATTTTGTCTGAAAGGACAGCATTTAGAAAGTGAAGCAACACTCCATTCACTTCGCACGGTGAATTGAAGTGTTGGACCAGACTGCTTCTCTTTCAGAGAAACGCATGTGAGTTTCTGGTGAATGCTTGCAAGTAGCTTAAGGCACTTTCAAAGGAAAGTGATTTTCTCTGAAAGGACAGCATTTAGAAAGTGAAGCAACACTCCATTCACTTCGCACAGTGAATTGAAGTGTTGGAACAGACTGCTTCTCTTTCAGAGAAACGCATGTGAGTTTCTTCCTGATGCTTGCAAGTAGCTTAAGGCACTTTCAAAGGAAAGTGATTTTCTCTGAAAGGACAGCATTTAGAAAGTGAAGCAACACTAAATTCACCTCGCACAGTGAATTGAAGTGTTGGAACAGACTGCTTCTCTTTCAGAGAAACGCATGTGAGTTTCTTTTGAATGCTTGCAAGTTGCTTAAGGCACATTCAAAGGAAAGTGATTTTCTCTGAAAGGACAGCATTTAGAAAGTGAAGCAACACTCCATTCACTTCGCACAGTGAATTGAAGTGTTCGAACAGACTGCTTCTCTTTAAGAGAAACGCATGTGAGTTTTTTGTGAATGCTTGAAAGTAGTTTAAGGCACTTTCAAAGGAAAGTGTTTTTCTCTGAAAGGACAGAATTTAGAAAGTGAAGCAACACTCCATTCACTTCGCACAGTGAATTGAAGTGTTGGAACAGACTGCTCCTCTTTCAGAGAAACGCATGTGAGTTTCTTCCTAATGCTTGCAAGTAGCTTAAGGCACTTTCAAAGGAAAGTGATTTTCTCTGATTGGACAGCATTTAGAAAGTGAAGCAACACTCCATTCACTTCGAACAGTGAATTGAAGTGTTGGAACAGACTGCTTCTCTTTCAAAGAAACGCTTGTGAGTTTCTGGTGAATGCTTGTAAGTAGCTTAAGGCACTTTCAAAGGAAAGTGATTTTCTCTGAAAGAAGAGCATTTAGAAAGTGAAGCAACACTCCATTCCCTTCGTGCAGTGAATTGAAGTGTTGGAACAGAGTGCTTCTCATTCATAGAAACGCATTAGTGTTTCTTGTGAATGCTTGCAAGTTGCTTAAGGCACTTTCAAAGGAAAGTGATTTTCTCTGAAAGGACAGCATTTAGAAAGTGAAGCAACACTCCATTCACTTTGTACAGTGAATTGAAGTGTTGGAAAAGACTGCTTCTCTTTCAGAGAAATGCATGTGAGTTTCTGTTGAATGCTTGTAAGTAGCTTAAGGCTCTTTCAAAGGAAAGTGATTTTCTCTCAAAGGACAGCATTTAGAAAGTAAAACAACACTCCATTCCCTTCGCACAATAAATTGAAGTGTTGGAACAGACTGCTTCTCTTTCATAGAAACGCAATAGTGTTTCTTGTGAATGCTTGCAAGTAGCTTAAGGCACATTCAAAGGAAAGTGATTTTCTCTGAAAGGACAGCATTTAGAAAGTGAAGCAACACTCCATTCACTTCGCACAGAGAATTGAAGTGTTGGAACAGATTACTTCTCTTTCAGAGAAATGCATGTGAGTTTCTGTTGAATGCTTGTAAGTAGCTTAAGGCACATTCAAAGGAAAATGATTTTCTCTTAAAGGACAGCATTTAGAAAGTGAAGCAACACTCCATTCACTTCGCACAGTGAATTGAAGTGTTGGAACAGACTGCTTCTCTTTCAGAGAAACGCATGTGAGTTTTTTGTGAATGCTTGAATGTAGTTTAAGGCACTTTCAATGGAAAGTGATTTTCTCTGAAAGGACAGCATTTAGAAAGTGAGGCAACACTCCATTCACTTCGCACAGTGAAATGAAGTGTTGGAACAGACTGCTTCTCTTTCAGAGAAACGCATGTGAGTTTCTTCCTAATGCTTGCAAGTAGCTTAAGGCACTTTCAAAGGAAAGTGATTTTCTCTGAAAGGACAGCATTTAGAAAGTGAAGCAACACTCCATTCACTTCGCACAGTGAATTGAAGTGTTGGAACAGACTGCTTCTCTTTCAGAGAAACGCATGTGAGTTTCTTCCTGATGCTTACAAGTAGCTTAAGGCACTTTCAAAGGAAAGTGATTTTCTCAGAAAGGACAGCATTTAGAAAGTGAAGCAACACTCCATTCACTTCGCACAGTGAACTGAAGTGTTGGAAAAGACTGTTTCTCTTTCACAGAAACGCATGTGAGTTTCTGGTGAATGCTTGTAAGTAGCTTAAGGCACTTTCAAAGGAAAGTGATTTTCTCTGAAAGGACAGCATTTAGAAAGTGAAGCAACACTCCATTCACTTCGCACATTGAATTGAAGTGTTGGAACAGACTGCTTCTCTTTCAGAGAAATGCATGTGAGTTTCTGTTGAATGCTTGTAAGTAGCTTAAGGCACTTTCAAAGGAAAGTGATTTTCTCTGAAAGGACAGCATTTAGAAAGTGAAGCAACACTCCATTCACTTCGCAGAGTGAATTGAAGTATTGGAACAGACTGCTTCTCTTTCAGAGAAACACATGTGAGTTTCTGGTGAATGCTTGTAAGTAGCTTAAGGCACTTTCAAAGGAAAGTGATTTTCTCTGAAAGGACAGCATTTAGAAAGTGAAGCAACACTCCATTCACTTCGCACAGTGAATTGAAGTGTTGGAAGAGACTGCTTCTCTTTCAGAGAAACGCATGTGAGTTTCTTTGGAATGCTTGCAAGTTGCTTAAGGCACATTCAAAGGAAAGTGATTTTCTCTGAAAGGACAGCATTTAGAAAGTGAAGCAACACTCCATTCACTTCGCACAGTGAATTGAAGTGTTCGAACAGACTGCTTCTCTTTAAGAGAAACGCATGTGAGTTTTTTGTGAATGCTTGAAAGTAGTTTAAGGCACTTTAAAAGGAAAGTGATTTTGTCTGAAAGGACAGCATTTAGAAAGTGAAGCAACACTCCATTCACTTCGCACGGTGAATTGAAGTGTTGGACCAGACTGCTTCTCTTTCAGAGAAACGCATGTGAGTTTCTGGTGAATGCTTGCAAGTAGCTTAAGGCACTTTCAAAGGAAAGTGATTTTCTCTGAAAGGACAGCATTTAGAAAGTGAAGCAACACTCCATTCACTTCGCACAGTGAATTGAAGTGTTGGAACAGACTGCTTCTCTTTCAGAGAAACGCATGTGAGTTTCTTCCTGATGCTTGCAAGTAGCTTAAGGCACTTTCAAAGGAAAGTGATTTTCTCTGAAAGGACAGCATTTAGAAAGTGAAGCAACACTAAATTCACCTCGCACAGTGAATTGAAGTGTTGGAACAGACTGCTTCTCTTTCAGAGAAACGCATGTGAGTTTTTCATGAATGCTTGAAAGTAGTTAAAGGCACTTTCAAAGGAAAGTGATTTTCTCTGAAAGGACAGCATTTAGAAAGTGAGGCAACACTCCATTCACTTCACACATTGACTTGAAGTGTTGGAACAGTCTGCTTCTCTTTCAGAGAAACGCATGTGAGTTTCTTCCTAATGCTTGCAAGTAGCTTAAGGCACTTTCAAAGGAAAGTGATTTTCTCTGAAAGGACAGCATTTAGAAAGTGAAGCAACACTCCATTCACTTCGCACAGTGAATTGAAGTGTTGGAACAGTCTGCTTCTCTTTCAGAGAAACGCATGTGAGTTTCTTCCTAATGCTTGCAAGTAGCTTAAGGCACTTTCAAAGGAAAGTGATTTTCTCTGAAAGGACAGCATTTAGAAAGTGAAGCAACACTCCATTCACTTCGCACAGTGAATTGAAGTGTTGGAACAGACTGCTTCTCTTTCAGAGAAACGCATGTGAGTTTCCGGTGAATGCTTGTAAGTAGCTTAAGGCACTTTCAAAGGAAAGTGATTTTCTCTGAAAGGACAGCATTTAGAAAGTGAAGCAACACTCCATTCACTTCGCACAGTGAATTGAAGTGTTGGAACAGACTGCTTCTCTTTCAGAGAAATGCATGTGAGTTTAAGTTGAATGCTTGTAAGTAGCTTAAGGCACTTTCAAAGGAAAGTGATTTTCTCTGAAAGGACAGCATTTAGAAAGTGAAGCAACACTCCATTCACTTCGCACAGTGAATTGAAGTGTTGGAACAGACTGCTTCTCTTTCAGAGAAACGCATGTGAGTTTCTGTTGAATGCTTGTAAGTAGCTTAAGGCACTTTGAAAGGAAAGTGATTTTCTCTGAAAGGACAGCATTTAGAAAGTGAGGCAACACTCCATTCACTTCACACAGTGAATTGAAGTGTTGGAACAGACTGCTTCACTTTCAGAGAAATGCATGTGAGTTTCTGTTGAATGCTTGTAAGTAGCTTAAGGCACTTTCAAAGGAAAGTGATTTTCTCTGAAAGGACAGCATTTAGAAAGTGAAGCAACACTCCATTCACTTCGCACATTGAATTGAAGTGTTGGAACAGACTGCTTCTCTTTCAGAGAAACGCATGTGAGTTTCTGGTGAATGCTTGTTAGTAGCTTAAGGCACTTTCAAAGGAAAGTGATTTTCTCTGAAAGAACAGCATTTAGAAAGTGAGGCAACACTCCATTCACTTCACACAGTGAATTGAAGTGTTGGAACAGACTGCTTCTCTTTCAGAGAAACGCATGTGAGTTTCTTCCTAATGCTTGCAAGTAGCTTAAGGCACTTTCAAAGGAAAGTGATTTTCTCTGAAAGGACAGCATTTAGAAAGTGAAGTAACACTCCATTCACTTCGCACAGTGAATTGAAGTGTTGGAACAGTCTGCTTCTCTTTCAGAGAAACGCATGTGAGTTTCTTCCTAATGCTTGCAAGTAGCTTAACGCACTTTCAAAGGAAAGTGATTTTCTCTGAAAGGACAGCATTTAGAAAGTGAAGCAACACTCCATTCACTTCGCACAGTGAATTGAAGTGTTGGAACAGACTGCTTCTCTTTCAGAGAAACGCATGTGAGTTTTTTATGAATGCTTGAAAGTAGTTTAAGGCACTTTCAAAGGAAAGTGATTTTCTCTGAAAGGACAGTGTTTAGAAAGTGAGGCAACACTCCATTCACTTCGCACAGTGAATTGAAGTGTTGGAACCGACTGCTTCTCTTTCAGAGAAACGCATGTGAGTTTCTGGTGAATGCTTGTTAGTAGCTTAAGGCACTTTCAAAGGACAGTGATTTTCTCTGAAAGGACAGCATTTAGAAAGTGAAGCAACACTCCATTCCCTTCGAGCAGTGAATTGAAGTGTTGGAACAGACTGCTTCTCTTTCATATAAACGCATTAGTGTTTCTTGTGAATGCTTGCAAGTTGCTTAAGGCACTTTCAAAAGAAAGTGATTTTCTCTGAAAGGACATAATTTAGAAAGTGAAGCAACACTCCATTCACTTCGCACAGTGAATTGAAGTGTTGGAACAGACTGCTTCTCTTTCAGAGAAATGCATGTGAGTTTCTGGTGAATGCTTGTAAGTACCTTAAGGCACTTTCAAAGGAAAGTGATTTTCTCTGAAAGGACAGCATTTAGAAAGTGCAGCAACACTCCATTCACATCGCACATTGAATTGAAGTGTTGGAACAGACTGCTTATCTTTCAGAGAAACGCATGTGAGTTTCTGGTGAATGCTTGTAAGTAGCTTAAGGCACTTTTAAAGGAAAGTGATTTTCTCTGAAAGGACAGCATTTAGAAAGTGAGGCAACACTCCATTCACTTCACACAGTGAATTGAAGTGTTGGAACAGACTGCTTCTCTTTCAGAGAAACGCATGTGAGTTTCTTCCTAATGCTTGCAAGTAGCTTAAGGCACTTTCAAAGGAAAGTGATTTTCTCTGAAAGGACAGCATTTAGAAAGTGAAGCAACACTCCAATCACTTCGCACAGTGAATTGAAATGTTGGAACAGTCTGCTTCTCTATCAGAGAAACGCATGTGAGTTTTTTCCTAATGCTTGCAAGTAGCTTAAGGCACTTTCAAAGGAAAGTGATTTTCTCTGAAAGGACAGCATTTAGAAAGTGAAGCAACACTCCATTCACTTCGCAGAGTGAATTGAAGTATTGGAACAGACTGCTTCTCTTTCAGAGAAACACATGTGAGTTTCTGGTGAATGCTTGTAAGTAGCTTAAGGCACTTTCAAAGGAAAGTGATTTTCTCTGAAAGGACAGATTTAGAAAGTGAAGCAACACTCCATTCACTTCGCACAGTGAATTGAAGTGTTGGAACAGACTGCTTCTCTTTCAGAGAAACGCATGTGAGTTTCTTTTGAATGCTTGCAAGTTGCTTAAGGCACATTCAAAGGAAAGTGATTTTCTCTGAAAGGACAGCATTTAGAAACTGAAGCAACACTCCATTCACTTCGCACAGTGAATTGAAGTGTTCGAACACACTGCTTCTCTTTAAGAGAAACGCATGTGAGTTTTTTGTGAATGCTTGAAAGTAGTTTAAGGCACTTTAAAAGGAAAGTGATTTTGTCTGAAAGGACAGCATTTAGAAAGTGAAGCAACACTCCATTCACTTCGCACGGTGAATTGAAGTGTTGGACCAGACTGCTTCTCTTTCAGAGAAACGCATGTGAGTTTCTTCCTAATGCTTGCAAGTAGCTTAAGGCACTTTCAAAGGAAAGTGATTTTCTCTGAAAGGACAGCATTTAGAAAGTGAAGCAACACTCCATTCACTTCGCACAGTGAATTGAAGTGTTGGAACAGACTGCTTCTCTTTCAGAGAAACGCATGTGAGTTTCTTCCTGATGCTTGCAAGTAGCTTAAGGCACTTTCAAATGAAAGTGATTTTCTCTGAAAGGACAGCATTTAGAAAGTGAAGCAACACTCCATTCACTTCGCACAGTGAATTGAAGTGTTGGAAAAGACTGCTTCTCTTTCAGAGAAACGCATGTGAGTTTTTTATGAACGCTTGAAAGTAGTTAAAGGCACTTTCAAAGGAAAGTGATTTTCTCTGAAAGGACAGCATTTAGAAAGTGAAGCAACACTCCATTCACTTCGCACAGTGAATTGAAGTGTTGGAACAGACTGATTCTCTTTCAGAGAAATGCATGTGAGTTTAAGTTGAATGCTTGTAAGTAGCTTAAGGCACTTTCAAAGGAAAGTGATTTTCTCTGAAAGGACAGCATTGAGAAAGTGAAGCAACACTCCATTCACTTCGCACAGTGAATTGAAGTTTTGGAACAGACTGCTTCTCTTTCAGAGAAACGAATGTGAGTTTCTTGTGAATGCTTGCAAGTTGCTTAAGGCACTTTCAAAGGAAAGTGATTTTCTCTGAAAGGACAGCATTTAGAAAGTGAAGCAACACTACGTTCACTTCGCACAGTGAATTGAAGTGTTGGAACAGACTGCTTCTCTTTCAGAGAAACGCATGTGAGTTTTTTATGAATGCTTGAAAGTAGTTTAAGGCACTTTCAAAGGAAAGTGATTTTCTCTGAAAGTACAGCATTTAGAAAGTGAAGCAACACTCCATTCCCTTCGAGCAGTGAATTGAAGTGTTGGAACAGATTGCTTCTCTTTCATATAAACGCATTAGTGTTTCTTGTGAATGCTTGCAAGTTGCTTAAGGCACTTTCAAACAAAGTGATTTTCTCTGAAAGGACATAATTTAGAAAGTGAAGCAACACTCCATTCACTTCGCACAGTGAATTGAAGTGTTGGAACAGACTGCTTCTCTTTCAGAGAAATGCATGTGAGTTTCTGTTGAATGCTTGTAAGTAGCTTAAGGCACTTTCAAAGGAAAGTGATTTTCTCTGAAAGGACAGCATTTAGAAAGTGCAGCAACACTCCATTCACTTCGCACATTGAATTGAAGTATTGGAACAGACTGCTTCTCTTTCAGAGAAACGCATGTGAGTTTCTGGTGAATGCTTGTAAGTAGCTTAAGGCACTTTTAAAGGAAAGTGATTTTCTCTGAAAGGACAGCATTTAGAAAGTGAGGCAACACTCCATTCACTTCACACAGTGAATTGAAGTGTTGGAACAGACTGCTTCTCTTTCAGAGAAACGCATGTGAGTTTCTTCCTAATGCTTGCAAGTAGCTTAAGGCACTTTCAAAGGAAAGTGATTTTCTCTGAAAGGACAGCATTTAGAAAGTGAAGCAACACTCCATTCACTTCGCACAGTGAATTGAAATGTTGGAACAGTCTGCTTCTCTTTCAGAGAAACGCATGTGAGTTTCTTCCTAATGCTTGCAAGTAGCTTAAGGCACTTTCAAAGGAAAGTGATTTTCTCTGAAAGGACAGCATTTAGAAAGTGAAGCAACACTCCATTCACTTCGCAGAGTGAATTGAAGTATTGGAACAGACTGCTTCTCTTTCAGAGAAACACATGTGAGTTTCTGGTGAATGCTTGTAAGTAGCTTAAGGCACTTTCAAAGGAAAGTGATTTTCTCTGAAAGGACAGCATTTAGAAAGTGAAGCAACACTCCATTCACTTCGCACAGTTAATTGAAGTGTTGGAACAGACTGCTTCTCTTTCAGAGAAACGCATGTGAGTTTCTTTTGAATGCTTGCAAGTTGCTTAAGGCACATTCAAAGGAAAGTGATTTTCTCTGAAAGGACAGCATTTAGAAACTGAAGCAACACTCCATTCACTTCGCACAGTGAATTGAAGTGTTCGAACAGACTGCTTCTCTTTAAGAGAAACGCATGTGAGTTTTTTGTGAATGCTTGAAAGTAGTTTAAGGCACTTTAAAAGGAAAGTGATTTTGTCTGAAAGGACAGCATTTAGAAAGTGAAGCAACACTCCATTCACTTCGCACGGTGAATTGAAGTGTTGGAACAGACTGCTTCTCTTTCAGAGAAACGCATGTGAGTTTCTGGTGAATGCTTGTAAGTAGCTTAAGGCACATTCAAAGGAAAATGATTTTCTCTGAAAGGACAGCATTTAGAAAGTGAAGCAACACTCCATTCACTTCGCACAGTGAATTGAAGTGTTGGAACAGACTGCTTCTCTTTCAGAGAAACGCATGTGAGTTTTTTGTGAATGCTTGAAAGTAGTTTAAGGCACTTTCAATGGAAAGAGATTTTCTCTGAAAGGACAGCATTTAGAAAGTGAGGCAACACTCCATTCACTTCGCACAGTGAATTGAAGTGTTGGAACAGACTGCTTCTTTTTCAGAGAAACGCATGTGAGTTTCTTCCTAATGCTTGCAAGTAGCTTAAGGCACTTTCAAAGGAAAGTGATTTTCTCTGAAAGGACAGCATTTAGAAAGTGAAGCAACACTCCATTCACTTCGCACAGTGAATTAAAGTGTTGGAACAGTCTGCTTCTCTTTCAGAGAAACGCATGTGAGTTTCTTCCTGATGCTTGCAAGTAGCTTAAGGCACTTTCAAAGGAAAGTGATTTTCTCAGAAAGGACAGCATTTAGAAAGTGAAGCAACACTCCATTCACTTCGCACAGTGAATTGAAGTGTTGGAAAAGACTGTTTCTCTTTCAGAGAAACGCATTTGAGTTTCTGGTGAATGCTTGTAAGTAGCTTAAGGCACTTTCAAAGGAAAGTGATTTTCTATGAAAGGACAGCATTTAGAAAGTGAAGCAACACTCCATTCACTTCGCACAGTGAATTGAAGTGTTGGAACAGACTGCTTCTCTTTCAGAGAAATGCATGTGAGTTTCTGTTGAATGCTTGTAAGTAGCTTAAGGCACTTTCAAAGGAAAGTGATTTTCTCTGAAAGGACAGCATTTAGAAAGTGAAGCAACACTCCATTCACTTCGCAGAGTGAATTGAAGTATTGGAACAGACTGCTTCTCTTTCAGAGAAACACATGTGAGTTTCTGGTGAATGCTTGTAAGTAGCTTAAGGCACTTTCAAAGGAAAGTGATTTTCTCTGAAAGGACAGCATTTAGAAAGTGAAGCAACACTCCATTCACTTCGCACAGTGAATTGAAGTGTTGGAACAGACTGCTTCTCTTTCAGAGAAACGCATGTGAGTTTCTTTTGAATGCTTGCAAGTTGCTTAAGGCACATTCAAAGGAAAGTGATTTTCTCTGAAAGGACAGCATTTAGAAACTGAAGCAACACTCCATTCACTTCGCACAGTGAATTGAAGTGTTCGAACAGACTGCTTCTCTTTAAGAGAAACGCATGTGAGTTTTTTATGAATGCTTGAAAGTAGTTTTAGGCACTTTAAAAGGAAAGTGATTTTGTCTGAAAGGACAGCATTTAGAAAGTGAGGCAACACTATATTCACTTCACACAGTGAATTGAATTGTTGGAACTGACTGCTTCTCTTTCAGAGAAACACATGTGAGTTTCTGGTGAATGCTTGTAAGTAGCTTAAGGCACTTTCAAAGGAAAGTGATTTTCTCTGAAAGGACAGCATTTAGAAAGTGAAGCAACACTCCATTTCCTTCGTGCAGTGAATTGAAGTGTTGGAACAGAATGCTTCTCTTTCATAGAAACGCATTAGTGTTTCTTTTGAATGCTTGCAAGTTGCTTAAGGCACTTTCAAAGGAAAGTGATTTTCTCTGAAAGGACATAATTTAGAAAGTGAAGCAACACTCCATTCACTTCGCACAGTGAATTGAAGTGTTCGAACAGACTGCTTCTCTTTCAGAGAAATGCATGTGAGTTTCTGTTGAATGCTTGTAAGTAGCTTAAGGCACTTTCAAAGGAAAGTGATTTTCTCTGAAAGGACAGCATTTAGAAAGTGAAGCAACACTCCATTCACTTCGCATATTGAATTGAAGTGTTGGAACAGACTGCTTCTCTTTCAGAGAAACGCATGTGAGTTTCTGGTGAATGCTTGTAAGTAGCTTAAGGCACTTTCAAAGGAAAGTGATTTTCTCTGAAAGGACAGCATTTAGAAAGTGAAGCAACACTCCATTTCCTTCGTGCAGTGAATTGAAGTGTTGGAACAGAATGCTTCTCTTTCATAGAAACGCATTAGTGTTTCTTTTGAATGCTTGCAAGTTGCTTAAGGCACTTTCAAAGGAAAGTGATTTTCTCTGAAAGGACATAATTTAGAAAGTGAAGCAACACTCCATTCACTTCACACAGTGAATTGAAGTATTGGAACAGACTGCTTCTCTTTCAGAGAAATGCATGTGAGTTTCTGTTGAATGCTTGTAAGTAGCTTAAGGCACTTTCAAAGGTAAGTGATTTTCTCTGAAAGGACAGCATTTAGAAAGTGAAGCAACACTCCATTCACTTCGCACATTAAATTGAAGTGTTGGAACCGACTGCTTCTCTTTCAGAGAAACGCATGTGAGTTTCTGGTGAATGCTTGTAAGTAGCTTAAGGCACTTTCAAAGGAAAGTGATTTTCTCTGAAAGGACAGCATTTAGAAAGTGAGGCAACACTCCATTCACCTCACACAGTGAATTGAAGTGTTGGAACAGACTGCTTCTCTTTCAGAGAAACGCATGTGAGTTTCTTCCTAATGCTTGCAAGTAGCTTAAGGCACTTTCAAAGGAAAGTGATTTTCTCTGAAAGGACAGCATTTAGAAAGTGAAGCAACACTCCATTCACTTCGCACAGTGAATTGAAGTGTTGGAACAGTCTGCTTCTCTTTCAGAGAAACGCATGTGAGTTTCTTCCTAATGCTTGCAAGTAGCTTAAGGCACTTTCAAAGGAAAGTGATTTTCTCTGAAAGGACAGCATTTAGAAAGTGAAGCAACACTCCATTCACTTCGCACAGTGAATTGAAGTGTTGGAACAGACTGCTTCTCTTTCAGAGAAACGCATGTGAGTTTCTTGTGAATTCTTGCAAGTTGCTTAAGGCACTTTCAAAGGAAATTGATTTTCTCTGAAAGGACAGCATTTAGAAACTGAAGCAACACTCCATTCACTTCGCACAGTGAATTGAAGTGTTGGAACAGACTGCTTCTCTTTCAGAGAAACACATGTGAGTTTTTTGTGAATGCTTGAAAGTAGTTTAAGGCACTTTCAAAGGAAAGTGTTTTTCTCTGAAAGGACAGCATTTAGAAAGTGAAGCAACACTCCATTCACTTCGCACAGTGAATTGAAGTATTGGAACAGACTGCTTCTCTTTCAGAGAAACGCATGTGAGTTTCTTCCTAATGCTTGCAAGTAGCTTAAGGCACTTTCAAAGGAAAGTGATTTTCTCTGATTGGACAGCATTTAGAAAGTGAAGCAACACTCCATTCACTTCGCACAGTGAATTGTAGTGTTGGAACAGACTGCTTCTCTTTCAGAGAAACGCATGTGAGTTTCTGGTGAATGCTTGTAAGTAGCTTAAGGCACTTTCAAAGGAAAGTGATTTTCTCTGAAAGGACAGCATTTAGAAAGTGAAGCAACACTCCATTCCCTTCCTGCCCTGAATTGAAGTGTTGGAACAGAGTGCTTCTCATTCATAGAAACGCATTAGTGTTTCTTGTGCATGCTTGCAAGTTACTTAAGGCACTTTCAAAGGAAAGTGATTTTCTCTGAAAGGACAGCATTTAGAAAGTGAAGCAACACTCCATTCACTTCGCACAGAGAATTGAAGTGTTGGAACACACTGCTTCTCTTTCATAGAAACGCATTAGTATTTCTTGTGAATGCTGCAAGTAGCTTAAGGCACTTTCAAAGGAAAGTGATTTTCTCTGAAAGGACAGCATTTAGAAAGTGAAGCAACACTCCATTCACTTCGCAGAGTGAATTGAAGTATTGGAACAGACTGCTTCTCTTTCAGATAAACACATGTGAGTTTCTGGTGAATGCTTGTAAGTAGCTTAAGGCACTTTCAAAGGAAAGTGATTTTCTCTGAAAGGACAGCATTTAGAAAGTGAAGCAACACTCCATTCACTTCGCACAGTGAATTGAAGTGTTGGAACAGACTGCTTCTCTTTCAGAGAAACGCATGTGAGTTTCTTTTGAATGCTTGCAAGTTGCTTAAGGCACATTCAAAGGAAAGTGATTTTCTCTGAAAGGACAGCATTTAGAAACTGAAGCAACACTCCATTCACTTCGCACAGTGAATTGAAGTGTTCGAACAGACTGCTTCTCTTTAAGAGAAACGCATGTGAGTTCTTTGTGAATGCTTGAAAATAGTTTAAGGCACTTTAAAAGGAAAGTGATTTTGTCTGAAAGGACAGCATTTAGAAAGTGAAGCAACACTCCATTCACTTCGCACGGTGAATTGAAGTGTTGGACCAGACTGCTTCTCTTTCAGAGAAACGCATGTGAGTTTCTGGTGAATGCTTGTAAGTAGCTTAAGGCACATTCAAAGGAAAATGATTTTCTCTGAAAGGACAGCATTTAGAAAGTGAAGCAACACTCCATTCACTTCGCACAGTGAATTGAAGTGTTGGAACAGACTGCTTCTCTTTCAGAGAAACGCATGTGAGTTTTTTGTGAATGCTTGAAAGTAGTTTAAGGCACTTTCAATGGAAAGTGATTTTCTCAAAGGACAGCATTTAGAAAGTGAGGCAACACTCCATTCACTTCGCACAGTGAATTGAAGTGTTGGAACAGACTGCTTCTCTTTCAGAGAAATGCATGTGAGTTTCTGTTGAATGCTTGTAAGTAGCTCCAGGCTCTTTCAAAGGAAAGTGATTTTCTCTGAAAGGACAGCATTTAGAAAGTAAAGCAACACTCCATTCCCTTCATGCAATGAATTGAAGTGTTGGAACAGACTGCTTCTCTTTCATAGAAACGCATTAGTGTTTCTTGTGAATGCTTGCAAGTAGCTTAAGGCACTTTCAAAGGAAAGTGATTTTCTCTGAAAGGACAGCATTTAGAAAGTGAAACAACACTCCATTCACTTCGCACAGTGAATTGAAGTGTTGGAACAGACTGCTTCTCTTTCAGAGAAACGCATGTGAGTTTCTGGTGAATGCTTGAAAGTAGCTTAAGGCACTTTCAAAGGAAAGTGATTTTCTCTGAAAGGACAGCATTTAGAAAGTGAAGCAGCACTCCATTCCCTTCGTGCAGTGAATTGAAGTGTTGGAACAGAGTGCTTCTCTTTCATATAAACGCATTAGTGTTTCTTGTGAATGCTTGCAAGTTGCTTAAGGCACTTTCAAAGTAAAGTGATTTTCTCTGAAAGGACAACATTTAGAAAGTGAAGCAACACTCCATTCACTTCGCACATTGAATTGAAGTGTTGGAACAGACTGCTTCTCTTTCACAGAAATGCATGTGAGTTTCTTTTGAATGCTTCTAAGTAGCTTAAGGCACTTTCAAGGGAAAGTGAGTTTCTCTGAAAGGACAGCATTTAGAAAGTGAGGCAACACTCCATTCACTTCACACAGTGAATTGAAGTGTTGGAACAGATTGATTCTCTTTCAGAGAAACGCATGTGAGTTTCTTCCTAATGCTTGCAAGTAGCTTAAGGCACTTTCAAAGGAAAGTGATTTTCTCTGAAAGGACAGCATTTAGAAAGTGAAGCAACACTCCATTCACTTCGCACAGTGAATTGAAGTGTTAGAACAGACTGCTTCTCTTTCAGAGAAACGCATGTGAGTTTCTTCCTAATGCTTGCAAGTAGCTTAAGGCACTTTCAAAGGAAAGTGATTTTCTCTGAAAGGACAGCATTTAGAAAGTGAAGCAACACTCCATTCACTTCGCACAGTGAATTGAAATGTTGGAACAGTCTGCTTCTCTTTCAGAGAAACGCATGTGAGTTTCTTCCTAATGCTTGCAAGTAGCTTAAGGCACTTTCAAAGGAAAGTGATTTTCTCTGAAAGGACAGCATTTAGAAAGTGAAGCAACACTCCATTCACTTCGCAGAGTGAATTGAAGTATTGGAACAGACTGCTTCTCTTTCAGAGAAACACATGTGAGTTTCTGGTGAATGCTTGTAAGTAGCTTAAGGCACTTTCAAAGGAAAGTGATTTTCTCTGAAAGGACAGCATTTAGAAAGTGAAGCAACACTCCATTCACTTCGCACAGTTAATTGAAGTGTTGGAACAGACTGCTTCTCTTTCAGAGAAACGCATGTGAGTTTCTTTTGAATGCTTGCAAGTTGCTTAAGGCACATTCAAAGGAAAGTGATTTTCTCTGAAAGGACAGCATTTAGAAACTGAAGCAACACTCCATTCACTTCGCACAGTGAATTGAAGTGTTCGAACAGACTGCTTCTCTTTAAGAGAAACGCATGTGAGTTTTTTGTGAATGCTTGAAAGTAGTTTAAGGCACTTTAAAAGGAAAGTGATTTTGTCTGAAAGGACAGCATTTAGAAAGTGAAGCAACACTCCATTCACTTCGCACGGTGAATTGAAGTGTTGGAACAGACTGCTTCTCTTTCAGAGAAACGCATGTGAGTTTCTGGTGAATGCTTGTAAGTAGCTTAAGGCACATTCAAAGGAAAATGATTTTCTCTGAAAGGACAGCATTTAGAAAGTGAAGCAACACTCCATTCACTTCGCACAGTGAATTGAAGTGTTGGAACAGACTGCTTCTCTTTCAGAGAAACGCATGTGAGTTTTTTGTGAATGCTTGAAAGTAGTTTAAGGCACTTTCAATGGAAAGAGATTTTCTCTGAAAGGACAGCATTTAGAAAGTGAGGCAACACTCCATTCACTTCGCACAGTGAATTGAAGTGTTGGAACAGACTGCTTCTTTTTCAGAGAAACGCATGTGAGTTTCTTCCTAATGCTTGCAAGTAGCTTAAGGCACTTTCAAAGGAAAGTGATTTTCTCTGAAAGGACAGCATTTAGAAAGTGAAGCAACACTCCATTCACTTCGCACAGTGAATTAAAGTGTTGGAACAGTCTGCTTCTCTTTCAGAGAAACGCATGTGAGTTTCTTCCTGATGCTTGCAAGTAGCTTAAGGCACTTTCAAAGGAAAGTGATTTTCTCAGAAAGGACAGCATTTAGAAAGTGAAGCAACACTCCATTCACTTCGCACAGTGAATTGAAGTGTTGGAAAAGACTGTTTCTCTTTCAGAGAAACGCATTTGAGTTTCTGGTGAATGCTTGTAAGTAGCTTAAGGCACTTTCAAAGGAAAGTGATTTTCTATGAAAGGACAGCATTTAGAAAGTGAAGCAACACTCCATTCACTTCGCACAGTGAATTGAAGTGTTGGAACAGACTGCTTCTCTTTCAGAGAAATGCATGTGAGTTTCTGTTGAATGCTTGTAAGTAGCTTAAGGCACTTTCAAAGGAAAGTGATTTTCTCTGAAAGGACAGCATTTAGAAAGTGAAGCAACACTCCATTCACTTCGCAGAG
The DNA here is from genome assembly GCF_982192425.1 of Myodes glareolus. Classification (NCBI taxonomy): domain Eukaryota; kingdom Metazoa; phylum Chordata; class Mammalia; order Rodentia; family Cricetidae; genus Myodes; species Myodes glareolus. Next base: position 1,025,426 of record NC_142046.1, read on the forward strand.
TGAATTGAAGTATTGGAACAGACTGCTTCTCTTTCAGAGAAACACATGTGAGTTTCTGGTGAATGCTTGTAAGTAGCTTAAGGCACTTTCAAAGGAAAGTGATTTTCTCTGAAAGGACAGCATTTAGAAAGTGAAGCAACACTCCATTCACTTCGCACAGTGAATTGAAGTGTTGGAACAGACTGCTTCTCTTTCAGAGAAACGCATGTGAGTTTCTTTTGAATGCTTGCAAGTTGCTTAAGGCACATTCAAAGGAAAGTGATTTTCTCTGAAAGGACAGCATTTAGAAACTGAAGCAACACTCCATTCACTTCGCACAGTGAATTGAAGTGTTCGAACAGACTGCTTCTCTTTAAGAGAAACGCATGTGAGTTTTTTATGAATGCTTGAAAGTAGTTTTAGGCACTTTAAAAGGAAAGTGATTTTGTCTGAAAGGACAGCATTTAGAAAGTGAGGCAACACTATATTCACTTCACACAGTGAATTGAATTGTTGGAACTGACTGCTTCTCTTTCAGAGAAACACATGTGAGTTTCTGGTGAATGCTTGTAAGTAGCTTAAGGCACTTTCAAAGGAAAGTGATTTTCTCTGAAAGGACAGCATTTAGAAAGTGAAGCAACACTCCATTTCCTTCGTGCAGTGAATTGAAGTGTTGGAACAGAATGCTTCTCTTTCATAGAAACGCATTAGTGTTTCTTTTGAATGCTTGCAAGTTGCTTAAGGCACTTTCAAAGGAAAGTGATTTTCTCTGAAAGGACATAATTTAGAAAGTGAAGCAACACTCCATTCACTTCGCACAGTGAATTGAAGTGTTCGAACAGACTGCTTCTCTTTCAGAGAAATGCATGTGAGTTTCTGTTGAATGCTTGTAAGTAGCTTAAGGCACTTTCAAAGGAAAGTGATTTTCTCTGAAAGGACAGCATTTAGAAAGTGAAGCAACACTCCATTCACTTCGCATATTGAATTGAAGTGTTGGAACAGACTGCTTCTCTTTCAGAGAAACGCATGTGAGTTTCTGGTGAATGCTTGTAAGTAGCTTAAGGCACTTTCAAAGGAAAGTGATTTTCTCTGAAAGGACAGCATTTAGAAAGTGAAGCAACACTCCATTTCCTTCGTGCAGTGAATTGAAGTGTTGGAACAGAATGCTTCTCTTTCATAGAAACGCATTAGTGTTTCTTTTGAATGCTTGCAAGTTGCTTAAGGCACTTTCAAAGGAAAGTGATTTTCTCTGAAAGGACATAATTTAGAAAGTGAAGCAACACTCCATTCACTTCACACAGTGAATTGAAGTATTGGAACAGACTGCTTCTCTTTCAGAGAAATGCATGTGAGTTTCTGTTGAATGCTTGTAAGTAGCTTAAGGCACTTTCAAAGGTAAGTGATTTTCTCTGAAAGGACAGCATTTAGAAAGTGAAGCAACACTCCATTCACTTCGCACATTAAATTGAAGTGTTGGAACCGACTGCTTCTCTTTCAGAGAAACGCATGTGAGTTTCTGGTGAATGCTTGTAAGTAGCTTAAGGCACTTTCAAAGGAAAGTGATTTTCTCTGAAAGGACAGCATTTAGAAAGTGAGGCAACACTCCATTCACCTCACACAGTGAATTGAAGTGTTGGAACAGACTGCTTCTCTTTCAGAGAAACGCATGTGAGTTTCTTCCTAATGCTTGCAAGTAGCTTAAGGCACTTTCAAAGGAAAGTGATTTTCTCTGAAAGGACAGCATTTAGAAAGTGAAGCAACACTCCATTCACTTCGCACAGTGAATTGAAGTGTTGGAACAGTCTGCTTCTCTTTCAGAGAAACGCATGTGAGTTTCTTCCTAATGCTTGCAAGTAGCTTAAGGCACTTTCAAAGGAAAGTGATTTTCTCTGAAAGGACAGCATTTAGAAAGTGAAGCAACACTCCATTCACTTCGCACAGTGAATTGAAGTGTTGGAACAGACTGCTTCTCTTTCAGAGAAACGCATGTGAGTTTCTTGTGAATTCTTGCAAGTTGCTTAAGGCACTTTCAAAGGAAATTGATTTTCTCTGAAAGGACAGCATTTAGAAACTGAAGCAACACTCCATTCACTTCGCACAGTGAATTGAAGTGTTGGAACAGACTGCTTCTCTTTCAGAGAAACACATGTGAGTTTTTTGTGAATGCTTGAAAGTAGTTTAAGGCACTTTCAAAGGAAAGTGTTTTTCTCTGAAAGGACAGCATTTAGAAAGTGAAGCAACACTCCATTCACTTCGCACAGTGAATTGAAGTATTGGAACAGACTGCTTCTCTTTCAGAGAAACGCATGTGAGTTTCTTCCTAATGCTTGCAAGTAGCTTAAGGCACTTTCAAAGGAAAGTGATTTTCTCTGATTGGACAGCATTTAGAAAGTGAAGCAACACTCCATTCACTTCGCACAGTGAATTGTAGTGTTGGAACAGACTGCTTCTCTTTCAGAGAAACGCATGTGAGTTTCTGGTGAATGCTTGTAAGTAGCTTAAGGCACTTTCAAAGGAAAGTGATTTTCTCTGAAAGGACAGCATTTAGAAAGTGAAGCAACACTCCATTCCCTTCCTGCCCTGAATTGAAGTGTTGGAACAGAGTGCTTCTCATTCATAGAAACGCATTAGTGTTTCTTGTGCATGCTTGCAAGTTACTTAAGGCACTTTCAAAGGAAAGTGATTTTCTCTGAAAGGACAGCATTTAGAAAGTGAAGCAACACTCCATTCACTTCGCACAGAGAATTGAAGTGTTGGAACACACTGCTTCTCTTTCATAGAAACGCATTAGTATTTCTTGTGAATGCTGCAAGTAGCTTAAGGCACTTTCAAAGGAAAGTGATTTTCTCTGAATGGACAGCATTTAGAAAGTGAAGCAACACTCCATTCACTTCGCAGAGTGAATTGAAGTATTGGAACAGACTGCTTCTCTTTCAGATAAACACATGTGAGTTTCTGGTGAATGCTTGTAAGTAGCTTAAGGCACTTTCAAAGGAAAGTGATTTTCTCTGAAAGGACAGCATTTAGAAAGTGAAGCAACACTCCATTCACTTCGCACAGTGAATTGAAGTGTTGGAACAGACTGCTTCTCTTTCAGAGAAACGCATGTGAGTTTCTTTTGAATGCTTGCAAGTTGCTTAAGGCACATTCAAAGGAAAGTGATTTTCTCTGAAAGGACAGCATTTAGAAACTGAAGCAACACTCCATTCACTTCGCACAGTGAATTGAAGTGTTCGAACAGACTGCTTCTCTTTAAGAGAAACGCATGTGAGTTCTTTGTGAATGCTTGAAAGTAGTTTAAGGCACTTTAAAAGGAAAGTGATTTTGTCTGAAAGGACAGCATTTAGAAAGTGAAGCAACACTCCATTCACTTCGCACGGTGAATTGAAGTGTTGGACCAGACTGCTTCTCTTTCAGAGAAACGCATGTGAGTTTCTGGTGAATGCTTGTAAGTAGCTTAAGGCACATTCAAAGGAAAATGATTTTCTCTGAAAGGACAGCATTTAGAAAGTGAAGCAACACTCCATTCACTTCGCACAGTGAATTGAAGTGTTGGAACAGACTGCTTCTCTTTCAGAGAAACGCATGTGAGTTTTTTGTGAATGCTTGAAAGTAGTTTAAGGCACTTTCAATGGAAAGTGATTTTCTCAAAGGACAGCATTTAGAAAGTGAGGCAACACTCCATTCACTTCGCACAGTGAATTGAAGTGTTGGAACAGACTGCTTCTCTTTCAGAGAAATGCATGTGAGTTTCTGTTGAATGCTTGTAAGTAGCTCCAGGCTCTTTCAAAGGAAAGTGATTTTCTCTGAAAGGACAGCATTTAGAAAGTAAAGCAACACTCCATTCCCTTCATGCAATGAATTGAAGTGTTGGAACAGACTGCTTCTCTTTCATAGAAACGCATTAGTGTTTCTTGTGAATGCTTGCAAGTAGCTTAAGGCACTTTCAAAGGAAAGTGATTTTCTCTGAAAGGACAGCATTTAGAAAGTGAAACAACACTCCATTCACTTCGCACAGTGAATTGAAGTGTTGGAACAGACTGCTTCTCTTTCAGAGAAACGCATGTGAGTTTCTGGTGAATGCTTGAAAGTAGCTTAAGGCACTTTCAAAGGAAAGTGATTTTCTCTGAAAGGACAGCATTTAGAAAGTGAAGCAGCACTCCATTCCCTTCGTGCAGTGAATTGAAGTGTTGGAACAGAGTGCTTCTCTTTCATATAAACGCATTAGTGTTTCTTGTGAATGCTTGCAAGTTGCTTAAGGCACTTTCAAAGTAAAGTGATTTTCTCTGAAAGGACAACATTTAGAAAGTGAAGCAACACTCCATTCACTTCGCACATTGAATTGAAGTGTTGGAACAGACTGCTTCTCTTTCACAGAAATGCATGTGAGTTTCTTTTGAATGCTTCTAAGTAGCTTAAGGCACTTTCAAGGGAAAGTGAGTTTCTCTGAAAGGACAGCATTTAGAAAGTGAGGCAACACTCCATTCACTTCACACAGTGAATTGAAGTGTTGGAACAGATTGATTCTCTTTCAGAGAAACGCATGTGAGTTTCTTCCTAATGCTTGCAAGTAGCTTAAGGCACTTTCAAAGGAAAGTGATTTTCTCTGAAAGGACAGCATTTAGAAAGTGAAGCAACACTCCATTCACTTCGCACAGTGAATTGAAGTGTTAGAACAGACTGCTTCTCTTTCAGAGAAACGCATGTGAGTTTCTTCCTAATGCTTGCAAGTAGCTTAAGGAACTTTCAAAGGAAAGTGATTTTCTCTGAAAGGACAGCATTTAGAAAGTGAAGCAACACTCCATTCATTTCGAACAGTGAATTGAAGTGTTGGAACAGACTGCTTCTCTTTCAGAGAAACGCATGTGAGTTTCTGGTGAATGCTTGTAAGTAGCTTAAGGCACTTTCAAAGGAAAGTGATTTTCTCTGAAAGGACAGCATTTAGAAAGTGAAGCAACACTCCATTCCCTTCGTGCAGTGAATTAGAGTGTTGGAACAGAGTGCTTCTCTTTCATATAAACGCATTAGTGTTTCTTGTGAATGCTTGCAATTTGCTTAAGGCACGTTCAAAGGAAAGTGATTTTCTCTGAAAGGACAGCATTTAGAATGTGAGGCAACACTCCATTCACTTCGCACAGTGAATTGAAGTGTTGGAACAGACTGCTTCTCTTTCAGAGAAACGCATGTGAGTTTCTTCCTAATGCTTGCAAGTAGCTTAAGGCACTTTCAAAGGAAAGTGATTTTCTCTGAAAGGACAGCATTTAGAAAGTGAAGCAACACTCCATTCACTTCGCACAGTGAATTGAAGTGTTGGAACAGACTGCTTCTCTTTCAGAGAAACGCATGTGAGTTTCTTCCTAATGCTTGCAAGTAGCTTAAGGCACTTTCAAAGGAAAGTGATTTTCTCTGAAAGAACAGCATTTAGAAAGTGAAGCAACACTCCATTCACTTCGCAAGAGAATTGAAGTGTTGGAACAGATTGCTTCTCTTTCAGAGAAATGCATGTGAGTTTCTGTTGAATGCTTGTAAGTAGCTTAAGGCACATTCAAAGGAAAGGGATTTTCTCTGAAAGGACAGCATTTAGAAAGTGAAGCAACACTCCATTCACTTCACACAGTGAATTGAAGTGTTGGAACAGACTGCTTCTCTTTCAGAGAAATGCATGTGAGTTTCTATTGAATGCTTGTACGTAGCTCAAGGCTCTTTCAAAGGAAAGTGATTTTCTCTGAAAGGACAGCATTTAGAAAGTAAAGCAACACTCCATTCCCTTCGCGCAATGAATTGAAGTGTTTTAACAGACTGCTTCTATTTCATAGAAACGCATTAGTGTTTCTTGTGAATGCTTGCAAGTAGCTTAAGGCACTTTCAAAGGAAAGTGATTTTCTCTGAAAGGACAACATTTAGAAAGTGAAGCAACACTCCATTCACTTCGCACATTGAATTGAAGTGTTGGAACAGACTGCTTCTCTTTCAGAGAAACGCATGTGAGTTTCTGGTGAATGCTTGTAAGTAGCTTAAGGCACTTTCAAAGGAAAGTGATTTTCTCTGAAAGGACAGCATTTAGAAAGTGAAGGAACACTCCATTCCTTTTGTGCAGTGAATTGAAGTGTTGGAACAGAGTGCTTCTCTTTCATAGAAACGCATTAGTGTTTCTTGTGAATGCTTGCAAGTTGCTTAAGGCACTTTGCAAGGAAAGTGATTTTCTCTGAAAGGACAGTATTTAGAAAGTGAAGCAACACTCCATTCACTTCGTACAGTGAAATGAAGTGTTGGAACAGACTGCTTCTCTTTCAGAGAAATGCATGTGAGTTTCTGTTGAATGCTTGTAAGTAGCTTAAGGCTCTTTCAAAGGAAAGTGATTTTCTCTGAAAGGACAGCATTTAGAAAGTAAAGCAACACTCCATTCCCTTCGCGCAATGAATTGAAGTGTTTTAACAGACTGCTTCTCTTTCATAGAAACGCATTAGTGTTTCTTGTGAATGCTTGCAAGTAGCTTAAGGCACTTTCAAAGGAAAGTGATTTTCTCTGAAAGGACAGCATTTAGAAAGTGAAGCAACACTCCATTCACTTCGCACATTGAATTGAAGTGTTGGAACAGACTGCTTCTCTTTCAGAGAAACGCATGTGAGTTTCTGTTGAATGCTTGTAAGTAGCTTAAGGCACTTTCAAAGGAAAGTGATTTTCTCTGAAAGGACAGCATTTAGAAAGTGAAGGAACACTCCATTCCTTTCGTGCAGTGAATTGAAGTGTTGGAACAGAGTGCTTCTCTTTCATAGAAACGCATTAGTGTTTCTTGTGAATGCTTGCAAGTTGCTTAAGGCACTTTGAAAGGAAAGTGATTTTCTCTGAAAGGACAGTATTTAGAAAGTGAAGCAACACTCCATTCACTTCGTACAGTGAATTGAAGTGTTGAAACAGACTGCTTCTCTTTCAGAGAAATGCATGTGAGTTTCTGTTGAATGCTTGTAAGTAGCTTAAGGCTCTTTCAAAGGAAAGTGATTTTCTCTGAAAGGACAGCATTTAGAAAGTAAAGCAACACTCCATTCCCTTCGCGCAATGAATTGAAGTGTTGGAACCGACTGCTTCTCTTTCATAGAAACGCATTAGTGTTTCTTGTGAATGCTTGCAAGTAGCTTAAGGCACTTTCAAAGGAAAGTGATTTTCTCTGAAAGGACAGCATTTAGAAAGTGAAGCAACACTCCATTCACTTCGCACAGGGAATTGAAGTGTTGGAACAGATTGCTTCTCTTTCAGAGAAATGCATGTGAGTTTCTTCCTAATGCTTGCAAGTAGCTTAAGGCACATTCAAAGGAAAGGGATTTTCTCTGAAAGGACAGCATTTAAAAAGTGAAGCAACACTCCATTCACTTCGCACAGTGAATTGAAGTGTTGGAACAGACTGCTTCTCTTTCAGAGAAACGCATGTGAGTTTCTGGTGAATGCTTGTAAGTAGCTTAAGGCACTTTCAAAGGAAAGTGATTTTCTTTGAAAGGACAGCATTTAGAAAGTGAGGCAACACTCCATTCACTTCACACAGTGAATTGAAGTGTTGGAACAGATTGCTTCTCTTTCAGAGAAACGCATGTGAGTTTCTTCCTAATGCTTGCAAGTAGCTTAAGGCACTTTCAAAGGAAAGTGATTTTCTCTGAAAGGACAGGATTTAAAAAGTGAAGCAACACTCCATTCCCTTCGCGCAATGAATTGAAGTGTTTTAACAGACTGCTTCTCTTTCATAGAAACGCATTAGTGTTTCTTGTGAATGCTTGCAAGTAGTTTAAGGCACTTTCAAAGGAAAGTGATTTTCTCTGAAAGGACAGCATTTAGAAAGTGAAGCAACACTCCATTCATTTCGCACATTGAATTGAAGTGTTGGAGCAGACTGCTTCTCTTTCAGAGAAACGCATGTGAGTTTCTGTTGAATGCTTGTAGGTAGCTTAAGGCACTTTCAAAGGAAAGTGATTTTCTCTGAAAGGACAGCATTTAGAAAGTGAGGCAACACTCCATTCACTTCACACAGTGAACTGAAGTGTTGGAACAGATTGCTTCTCTTTCAGAGAAACGCATGTGAGTTTCTTCCTAATGCTTGCAAGTAGCTTAAGGCACTTTCAAAGGAAAGTGATTTTCTCTGAAAGGACAGCATTTAGAAAGTGAAGCAACACACCATTCACTTCGCACAGTGAATTGAAGTGTTGGAACAGACTGCTTCTATTTCAGAGAAACGCATGTGTGTTTCCTGTGAATGCTTGAAAATAGCTTAAGGCACTTTCAAAGGAAAGTGATTTTCTCTGAAAGGACAGCATTTAGAAAGTGAAGTAACATTCCATTCACTTCGCACAGTGAATTGAAGTGTTGGAACAGACTGCTTCTCTTTCAGAGAAATGCATGTGAGTTCCTGTTGAATGCTTGTAAGTAGCTCAAGGCTCTTTCAAAGGAAAGTGATTTTCTCTGAAAGGACAGCATTTAGAAAGTAAAGCAACACTCCATTCCCTTCGTGCAATGAACTGAAGTGTTGGAACAGACTGCTTCTCTTTCATAGAAACGCATTAGTGTTTCTCTTGAATGCATTCAAGTAGCTAAGGCACTTTCAAAGGAAAGTGATTTTCTCTGAAAGGACAGCATTTAGAAAGTGAAACAACACTCCATTCACTTCGCACAGAGAATTGAAGTGTTGGAACAGACTGCTTCTCTTTCAGAGAAATGCATGTGAGTTTCTGTTGAATGCTTGTAAGTAGCTTAAGGCTCTTTCAAAGGAAAGTGATTTTCTCTGAAAGGACAGCATTTAGAAAGTAAAGCAACACTCCATTCCCTTCGCGCAATGAATTGAAGTGTTGGAACCGACTGCTTCTCTTTCATAGAAACGCATTAGTGTTTCTTGTGAATGCTTGCAAGTAGCTTAAGGCACTTTCAAAGGAAAGTGATTTTCTCTGAAAGGACAGCATTTAGAAAGTGAAGCAACACTCCATTCACTTCGCACAGGGAATTGAAGTGTTGGAACAGATTGCTTCTCTTTCAGAGAAATGCATGTGAGTTTCTTCCTAATGCTTGCAAGTAGCTTAAGGCACATTCAAAGGAAAGGGATTTTCTCTGAAAGGACAGCATTTAAAAAGTGAAGCAACACTCCATTCACTTCGCACAGTGAATTGAAGTGTTGGAACAGACTGCTTCTCTTTCAGAGAAACGCATGTGAGTTTCTGGTGAATGCTTGTAAGTAGCTTAAGGCACTTTCAAAGGAAAGTGATTTTCTTTGAAAGGACAGCATTTAGAAAGTGAGGCAACACTCCATTCACTTCACACAGTGAATTGAAGTGTTGGAACAGATTGCTTCTCTTTCAGAGAAACGCATGTGAGTTTCTTCCTAATGCTTGCAAGTAGCTTAAGGCACTTTCAAAGGAAAGTGATTTTCTCTGAAAGGACAGGATTTAAAAAGTGAAGCAACACTCCATTCCCTTCGCGCAATGAATTGAAGTGTTTTAACAGACTGCTTCTCTTTCATAGAAACGCATTAGTGTTTCTTGTGAATGCTTGCAAGTAGTTTAAGGCACTTTCAAAGGAAAGTGATTTTCTCTGAAAGGACAGCATTTAGAAAGTGAAGCAACACTCCATTCATTTCGCACATTGAATTGAAGTGTTGGAGCAGACTGCTTCTCTTTCAGAGAAACGCATGTGAGTTTCTGTTGAATGCTTGTAGGTAGCTTAAGGCACTTTCAAAGGAAAGTGATTTTCTCTGAAAGGACAGCATTTAGAAAGTGAGGCAACACTCCATTCACTTCACACAGTGAACTGAAGTGTTGGAACAGATTGCTTCTCTTTCAGAGAAACGCATGTGAGTTTCTTCCTAATGCTTGCAAGTAGCTTAAGGCACTTTCAAAGGAAAGTGATTTTCTCTGAAAGGACAGCATTTAGAAAGTGAAGCAACACACCATTCACTTCGCACAGTGAATTGAAGTGTTGGAACAGACTGCTTCTATTTCAGAGAAACGCATGTGTGTTTCCTGTGAATGCTTGAAAATAGCTTAAGGCACTTTCAAAGGAAAGTGATTTTCTCTGAAAGGACAGCATTTAGAAAGTGAAGTAACATTCCATTCACTTCGCACAGTGAATTGAAGTGTTGGAACAGACTGCTTCTCTTTCAGAGAAATGCATGTGAGTTCCTGTTGAATGCTTGTAAGTAGCTCAAGGCTCTTTCAAAGGAAAGTGATTTTCTCTGAAAGGACAGCATTTAGAAAGTAAAGCAACACTCCATTCCCTTCGTGCAATGAACTGAAGTGTTGGAACAGACTGCTTCTCTTTCATAGAAACGCATTAGTGTTTCTCTTGAATGCATTCAAGTAGCTAAGGCACTTTCAAAGGAAAGTGATTTTCTCTGAAAGGACAGCATTTAGAAAGTGAAACAACACTCCATTCACTTCGCACAGAGAATTGAAGTGTTGGAACAGACTGCTTCTCTTTCAGAGAAATGCATGTGAGTTTCTGTTGAATGCTTCTAAGTAGCTTAAGGGACTTTCAAAGGAAAGTGATTTTCTCTGAAAGAACAGCTGTTAGAAAGTGAAGCAACACTCCATTCACTTCGCACAGTGAATTGAAGTGTTGGAACAGACTGCTTCTCATTCAGAGAAACGCATGTGAGTTTCTTCCTAAGGCTGTCAAGTAGCTTAAGACACTTTCAAAGGAAAGTGATTTTCTCTGAAAGGACAGCATTTAGAAAGTGAAGCAACACTCCATTCACTTCGCACAGTGAATTGAAGTGTTGGAACAGACTGCTTCTCTTTCAGAGAAACGCATGTGAGTTTTTTGTGAATGCTTGTAAGTAGCTTAAGGCACTTTCAAAGGAAAGTGATTTTCTCTGAAATGACAGCATTTAGAAAGTGAAGCAACACTCCATTCCCTTCGTGCAGTGAATTGAAGTGTTGGAACTGAGTGCTTCTCTTTCATATAAACGCATTAGTGTTTCTTGTGAATGCTTGCAAGTTGCTTAAGGCACTTTCAAAGTAAAGTGATTTTCTCTGAAAGGACATAATTTAGAAAGTGAAGCAACACTCCATTCACTTCGCACAGTGAATTGAAGTGTTGGAACAGACTGCTTCTCTTTCAGAGAAATGCATGTGAGTTTCTATTGAATGCTTGTAAGTAGCTCAAGGCTCTTTCAAAGGAAAGTGATTTTCTCTGAAAGGACAGCATTTAGAAAGTAAAGCAACACTCCATTCCCTTCGTGCAATGAATTGAAGTGTTGGAACAGACTGCTTCTCTTTCATAGAAACGCATTAGTGTTTCTTGTGAATGCTTGCAAGTAGCTTAAGGCACTTTCAAAGGAAAGTGATTTTCTCTGAAAGGACAGCATTTAGAAAGTGAAACAACACTCCATTCACTTCGCACAGAGAATTGAAGTGTTGGAACAGACTGCTTCTCTTTCAGAGAAATGCATGTGAGTTTCTGTTGAATGCTTGTAAGTAGCTTAAGGCACTTTCAAAGGAAAGTGATTTTCTCTGAAAGGACAGCATTTAGAAAGTGAAGCAACACTCCATTCACTTCGCACAGTGAATTGAAGTGTTGGAACAGACTGCTTCTCTTTCAGAGAAACGCATGTGAGTTTCTTCCTAATGCTTGCACGTAGCTTAAGGCACTTTCAAAGGAAAGTGATTTTCTCTGAAAGGACAGCATTTAGAAAGTGAAGCAACACTCCATTCACTTCGCACAGTGAATTGAAGTGTTGGAACAGACTGCTTCTCTTTCAGAGAAACGCATGTGAGTTTCTGGTGAATGCTTGAAAGTAGCTTAAGGCACTTTCAAAGGAAAGTGATTTTCTCTGAAAGTACAGCATTTAGAAAGTGAAGCAACACTCCATTCCCTTCGTGCAGTGAATTTAAGTGTTGGAACAGAGTGCTTCTCTTTCATATAAACGCATTAGTGTTTCTTGTGAATGCTTGCAAGTTGCTTAAGGCACTTTCAAAGTAAAGTGATTTTCTCTGAAAGGACAGCATTTAGAAAGTGAAGCAACACTCCATTCACTTCGCACATTGAGTTGAAGTGTTGGAACAGACTGCTTCTCTTTCACAGAAACGCATGTGAGTTTCTGTTGAATGCTTCTAAGTAGCTTAAGGCACTTTCAAGGGAAAGTGATTTTCTCTGAAAGGACAGCATTTAGAAAGTGAGGGAACACTCCATTCACTTCACACAGTGAATTGAAGTGTTGGAACAGATTGCTTCTCTATCAGAGAAACGCATGTGAGTTTCTTCCTAATGCTTGCAAGTAGCTTAAGGCACTTTCAAAGGAAAGTGATTTTCTCTGAAAGGACAGCATTTAGAAGGTGAAGCAACACTCCATTCACTTCGCACAGTGAATTGAAGTGTTGGACCAAACTGCTTCTCTTTCAGAGAAACGCATGTGAGTTTCTTCCTAATGCTTGCAAGTAGCTTAAGGAACTTTCAAAGGAAAGTGATTTTCTCTGAAAGGACAGCATTTAGAAAGTGAAGCAACACTCCATTCATTTCGAACAGTGAATTGAAGTGTTGGAACAGACTGCTTCTCTTTCAGAGAAATGCATGTGAGTTTCTGGTGAATGCTTGTAAGTAGCTTATGGCACTTTCAAAGGAAAGTGATTTTCTCTGAAAGGACAGCATTTAGAAAGTGAAGCAACACTCCATTCACTTCGCACAGTGAATTGAAGTGTTGGAACAGACTGCTTCTCTTTCAGAGAAATGCATGTGAGTTTCTGTTGAATGCTTGTAAGTAGCTTAAGGCACTTTCAAACGAAAGTGATTTTCTCTGAAAGGACAGCATTTAGAAAGTGAAGCAAAACTCCATTCACTTCGCAGAATGAATTGAAGTATTGGAACAGACTGCTTCTCTTTCAGAGAAACGCATGTGAGTTTCTGGTGAATGCTTGTAAGTAGGTTAAGGCACTTTCAAAGGAAAGTGATTTTCTCTGAAAGGACAGCATTTAGAAAGTGAAGCAACACTCCATTCCCTTCGTGCAGTGAATTGGAGTGTTGGAACAGAGTGCTTCTCTTTCATATAAACGCATTAGTGTTTCTTGTGAATGCTTGCAATTTGCTTAAGGCACTTTCAAAGGAAAGTGATTTTCTCTGAAAGGACAGCATTTAGAAAGTGAAGCAACACTCCATTCACTTCGCACAGTGAATTGAAGTGTTGGAACAGACTGCTTCTCTTTCAGAGAAACGCATGTGAGTTTCTTCCTAATGCTTGCAAGTAGCTTAAGGCACTTTCAAAGGAAAGTGATTTTCTCTGAAACAGCAGCATTTAGAAAGTGAAGCAACACTCCATTCACTTCGCAAGAGAATTGAAGTGTTGGAACAGATTGCTTCTCTTTCAGAGAAATGCATGTGAGTTTCTGTTGAATGCTTGTAAGTAGCTTAAGGCACATTCAAAGGAAAGGGATTTTCTCTGAAAGGACAGCATTTAGAAAGTGAAGCAACACTCCATTCACTTCACACAGTTAATTGAAGTGTTGGAACAGACTGCTTCTCTTTCAGAGAAACGCATGTGAGTTTCTGTTGAATGCTTGTAAGTAGCTCAAGGCTCTTTCAAAAGAAAGTGATTTTCTCTGAAAGGACAGCATTTAGAAAGTGAAGCAGCACTCCATTCCCTTCGCGCAATGAATTGAAGTGTTTTAACAGACTGCTTCTCTTTCATAGAAACGCATTAGTGTTTCTTGTGAATGCTTGCAAGTAGCTTAAGGCACTTTCAAAGGAAAGTGATTTTCTCTGAAACGACAGCATTTAGAAAGTGAAGCAACACTCCATTCACTTCGCACATTGAATTGAAGTGTTGGAACAGACTGCTTCTCTTTCAGAGAAACGCATGTGAGTTTCTGTTGAATGCTTGTAAGTAGCTTAAGGCACTTTCAAAGGAAAGTGATTTTCTCTGAAAGGACAGCATTTAGAAAGTGAAGCAACACTCCATTCACTTCGCACATTGAATTGAAGTGTTGGAACAGACTGCTTCTCTTTCAGAGAAACGCATGTGAGTTTCTGTTGAATGCTTGTAAGTAGCTTAAGGCACTTTCAAAGGAAAGTGATTTTCTCTGAAAGGACAGATGTTAGAAAGTGAAGCAACACTCCATTCACTTCGCACAGTGAATTGTAGTTTTGGAACAGACTGCTTCTCATTCAGAGAAACGCATGGGAGTTTCTTCCTAAGGCTGTCAAGTAGCTTAAGGCACTTTCAAAGGAAAGTGATTTTCTCTGAAAGGACAGCATTTAGAAAGTGAAGCAACACTCCATTCACTTCGCACAGTGAATTGACGTGTTGGAACAGACTGCTTCTCTTTCAGAGAAACGCATGTGAGTTTCTGGTGAATGCTTGTAAGTAGCTTAAGGCACTTTCAAAGGAAAGTGATTTTCTCTGAAAGGACAGCATTTAGAAAGTGAAGCAGCACTCCATTCCCTTCGTGCAGTGAATTGAAGTGTTGGAACAGAGTGCTTCTCTTTCATATAAACGCATTAGTGTTTCTTGTGAATGCTTGCAAGTTGCTTAAGGCACTTTCAAAGTAAAGTGATTTTCTCTGAAAGGACATAATTTAGAAAGTGAAGCAACACTCCATTCACTTCGCACAGTGAATTGAAGTGTTGGAACAGACTGCTTCTCTTTCAGAGAAATGCATGTGAGTTTCTGTTGATTGCTTGTAAGTAGCTTAAGGCACTTTCAAAGGAAAGTGATTTTCTCTGAAAGGACAGCATTCAGAAAATGAAGCAACACTACATTCACTTCGCACATTGAATTGAAGTGTTGGAACTGACTGCTTCTCTTTCAGAGAAACGCATGTGAGTTTCTGGTGAATGCTTGTAAGTAGCTTAAGGCACTTTCAAAGAAAAGTGATTTTCTCTGAAAGGACATAATTTAGAAAGTGAAGCAACACTCCATTCACTTCGCACATTGAATTGAAGTGTTGGAACAGACTGCTTCTCTTTCACAGAAACGCATGTGAGTTTCTGTTGAATGCTTCTAAGTAGCTTAAGGCACTTTCAAGGGAAAGTGATTTTCTCTGAAAGGACAGCATTTAGAAAGTGAGGCAACACTCCATTCACTTCACACAGTGAATTGAAGTGTTGGAACAGATTGCTTCTCTATCAGAGAAACGCATGTGAGTTTCTTCCTAATGCTTGCAAGTAGCTTAAGGCACTTTCAAAGGAAAGTGATTTTCTCTGAAAGGACAGCATTTAGAAAGTGAAGCAACACTCCATTCACTTCACACAGTGAATTGAAGTGTTGGAACAGACTGCTTCTCTTTCAGAGAAACGCATGTGAGTTTCTTCCTAATGCTTGCAAGTACCTTAAGGAACTTTCAAAGGAAAGTGATTTTCTCTGAAAGGACAGCATTTAGAAAGTGAAGCAACACTCCATTCATTTCGAACAGTGAATTGAAGTGTTGGAACAGACTGCTTCTCTTTCAGAGAAACGCATGTGAGTTTCTGGTGAATGCTTGTAAGTAGCTGAAGGCACTTTCAAAGGAAAGTGATTTTCTCTGAAAGGACAGCATTTAGAAAGTGAAGCAACACTCCATTCCCTTCGTGCAGTGAATTGGAGTGTTGGAACAGAGTGCTTCTCTTTCATATAAACGCATTAGTGTTTCTTGTGAATGCTTGCAATTTGCTTAAGGCACTTTCAAAGGAAAGTGATTTTCTCTGAAAGGACAGCATTTAGAATGTGAGGCAACACTCCATTCACTTCACACAGTGAATTGAAGTGTTGGAACAGACTGCTTCTCTTTCAGAGAAACGCATGTGAGTTTCTTCCTAATGCTTGCAAGTAGCTTAAGGCACTTCCAAAGGAAAGTGATTTTCTCTGAAAGGACAGCATTTAGAAAGTGAAGCAACACTCCATTCATTTCGCACAGTGAATTGAAGGGTTGGAACAGACTGCTTCTCTTTCAGAGAAATGCATGTGAGTTTCTTCCTAATGCTTGCAAGTAGCTTAAGGCACTTTCAGAGGAAAGTGATTTTCTCTGAAAGAACAGCATTTAGAAAGTTAAGCAACACTCCATTCACTTCGCAAGAGAATTGAAGTGTTGGAACAGATTGCTTCACTTTCAGAGAAATGCATGTGAGTTTCTGTTGAATGCTTGTAAGTAGCTTAAGGCACATTCAAAGGAAAGGGATTTTCTCTGAAAGGAGAGCATTTAGAAAGTGAAGCAACACTCCATTCACTTCGCACAGTGAATTGAAGTGTTGGAACAGACTGCTTCTCTTTCAGAGAAATGCATGTGAGTTTCTGTTGAATGCTTGTAAGTAGCTCAAGGCTCTTTCAAAGGAAAGTGATTTTCTCTGAAAGGACAGCATTTAGAAAGTAAAGCAACACTCCATTCCCTTCGCGCAATGAATTGAAGTGTTTTAACAGACTGCTTCTCTTTCATAGAAACGCATTAGTGTTTCTTGTGAATGCTTGCAAGTAGCTTAAGGCACTTTCAAAGGAAAGTGATTTTCTCTCAAAGGACAGCATTTAGAAAGTGAGGCAACACTCCATTCACTTCGCACATTGAATTGAAGTGTTGGAACAGACTGCTTCTCTTTCAGAGAAAGCATGTGAGTTTCTGTTGAATGCTTGTAAGTAGCTTAAGGCACTTTCAAAGGAACGTGATTTTCTCTGAAAGGACAGCATTTAGAAAGTGAGGCAACACTCCATTCACTTCACACAGTGAACTGAAGTGTTGGAACAGATTGCTTCTCTTTCAGAGAAACGCATGTGAGTTTCTTCCTAATGCTTGCAAGTAGCTTAAGGCACTTTCAAAGGAAAGTGATTTTCTCTGAAAGGACAGCATTTAGAAAGTGAAGCAACACACCATTCACTTCGCACAGTGAATTGAAGTGTTGGAACAGACTGCTTCTATTTCAGAGAAATGCATGTGTGTTTCCTGTGAATGCTTGAAAATAGCTTAAGGCACTTTCGAAGGAAAGTGATTTTCTCTGAAAGGACAGCATTTAGAAAGTGAAGTAACATTCCATTCACTTCGCACAGTGAATTGAAGTGTTGGAACAGACTGCTTCTCTTTCAGAGAAATGCATGTGAGTTTCTGTTGAATGCTTGTAAGTAGCTCAAGGCTCTTTCTCATGAAAGTGATTTTCTCTGAAAGGACAGCATTTAGAAAGTAAAGCAACACTCCATTCCCTTCGTGCAATGAATTGAAGTGTTGGAACAGACTGCTTCTCTTTCATAGAAATGCATTAGTGTTTCTTGTGAATGCATTCAAGTAGCTAAGGCACTTTCAAAGGAAAGTGATTTTCTCTGAAAGGACAGCATTTAGAAAGTGAAACAACACGCCATTCACTTCGCACAGTGAATTGAAGTGTTGGAACAGACTGCTTCTATTTCAGAGAAACGCATGTGAGTTTCTGTTGAATGCTTGTAAGTAGCTTAAGGGACTTTCGAAGGAAAGTGATTTTCTCTGAAAGGAAAGCTGTTAGAAAGTGAAGCAACACTCCATTCACTTCGCACAGTGAATTGAAGTGTTGGAACAGACTGCTTCTCATTCAGAGAAACGCATGTGAGTTTCTTCCTAAGGCTGTCAAGTAGCTTAAGGCACTTTCAAAGGAAAGTGATTTTCTCTGAAAGGACAGCATTTAGAAAGTGAAGCAACACTCCATTCACTTCGCACAGTGAATTGAAGTGTTGGAACAGACTGCTTCTCTTTCAGAGAAACGCATGTGAGTTTCTGGTGAATGCTTGTTAGTAGCTTAAGGCACTTTCAAAGGAAAGTGATTTTCTCTGAAAGGACAGCATTTAGAAAGTGAAGCAACACTCCATTCCTTTCGTGCAGTGAATTGAAGTGTTGGAACAGAGTGCTTCTCTTTCATATAAACGCATTAGTGTTTCTTGTGAATGCTTGCAAGTTGCTTAAGGCACTTTCAACGTAAAGTGATTTTCTCTGAAAGGACATAATTTAGAAAGTGAAGCAACACTCCATTCACTTCGCACAGTGAATTGAAGTGTTGGAACAGACTGCTTCTCTTTCAGAGAAATGCATGTGAGTTTCTGTTGAATGCTTGTAAGTAGCTTAAGGCACTTTCAAAGAAAGTGATTTTCTCTGAAAGGACAGCATTTAGAAAGTGAGGTAACACTCCATTCACTTCGCACAGTGAATTGAAGTGTTGGAACAGACAGCTTCTCTTTCAGAGAAACGCATGTGAGTTTCTGTTGAATGCTTGTAAGTAGCATAAGGCACTTTCAAAGAAAAGTGATTTTCTCTGAAAGGACAGCATTTAGAAAGTGAGGTAACACTCCATTCACTTCACACAGTGAATTGAAGTGTTCGAACAGATTGCTTCTCTTTCAGAGAAACGCATGTGAGTTTCTTCCTAATGCTTGCAAGTTGCTTAAGGCACTTTCAAAGGAAAGTGATTTTCTCTGAAAGGACAGCATTTAGAATGTGAAGCAACACTCCATTCACTTCGCACAGTGAATTGAAGTGTTGGAACAGACTGCTTCTCTTTCAGAGAAACGCATGTGAGTTTCTTCCTAATGCTTGCAAGTAGCTTAAGGCACTTTCAAAGGAAAGTGATTTTCTCTGAAAGGACAGCATTTAGAAAGTGAAGCAACACTCCATTCATTTCGAACAGTGAATTGAAGTGTTGGAACAGACTGCTTCTCTTTCAGAGAAACGCATGTGAGTTTCTGGTGAATGCTTGTAAGTAGCTTAAGGCACTTTCAAAGGAAAGTGATTTTCTCTGAAAGGACAGCATTTAGAAAGTGAAGCAACACTCCATTCACTTCTTACAGTGAATTGAAGTGTTGGAACAGACTGCTTCTCTTTCAGAGAAATGCATGTGAGTTTCTGTTGAATGCTTGTAAGTAGCTTAATGCACTTTCAAAGGAAAGTGATTTTCTCTGAAAGGACAGCATTCAGAAAGTGAAGCAACACTCCATTCACTTCGCAGAGTGAATTGAAGTATTGGAACAGACTGCTTCTCTTTCAGAGAATCTCATGTGAGTTTCAGGTGAATGCTTGTAAGTATCTTAAGGCACTTTCAAAGGAAAGTGATTTTCTCTGAAAGGACAGCATTTAGAAAGTGAAGCAACACTCCATTCACTTCGCACAGTGAATTGAAGTGTTGGAACAGACTGCTTTTCTTTCAGAGAAACGCATGTGAGTTTCTGGTGAATGCTTGCAAGTAGCTTAAGGCACTTTCAAAGGAAAGTGATTTTCTCTGAAAGGACAGCATTTAGAAAGTGAAGCAACACTCCATTCCCTTCGTGCAGTGAATTGAAGTGTTGGAACAGAGTGCTTCTCTTTCATATAAACGCATTAGTGTTTCTTGTGAATGCTTACAAGTTGCTTAAGGTACTTTCAAAGGAAAGTTTTTTTCTCTGAAAGGACAGCATTTAGAAAGTGAGGTAACACTCCATTCACTTCGCACAGTGAATTGAAGTGTTGGAACAGACTGCTTCTCTTTCAGAGAAACGCATGTGAGTTTCTTCCTAATGCTTGTAAGTAGCTTAAGGCACTTTCAAAGGAAAGTGATTTTCTCTGAAAGGACAGCATTTTGAAAGTGAAGCAACACTCCATTCACTTCGCACAGTGAATTGAAGTGTTGGAACAGACTGCTTCTCTTTCAGAGAAATGCATGT
This sequence comes from Myodes glareolus, assembly GCF_982192425.1. NCBI lineage: Eukaryota > Metazoa > Chordata > Mammalia > Rodentia > Cricetidae > Myodes > Myodes glareolus. The sequence goes on from NC_142046.1 coordinate 1,044,984, forward strand.
GAGTTTCTGTTGAATGCTTGTAAGTAGCTCAAGGCTCTTTCAAAGGAAAGTGATTTTCTCTGAAAGGACAGCATTTAGAAAGTAAAGCAACACTCCATTCCCTTCGCGCAATGAATTGAAGTGTTGGAACAGACTGCTTCTCTTTCATAGAAACACATTATTGTTTCTTGTGAATGCTTGCAAGTAGCTTAAGGCAGTTTCAAAGGAAAGTGATTTTCTCTGAAAGGACAGCATTTAGAAAGTGAAGCAACACTCCATTCACTTCGCACAGTGAATTGAAGTGTTGGAACAGACTGCTTCTCTTTCAGAGAAACGCATGTGAGTTTCTGATGAATGTTTGTAAGTAGCTTAAGGCACTTTCAAAGGAAAGTGATTTTCTCTGAAAGGACAGCATTTAGAAAGTGAAGCAAACTCCATTCACTTCGCACATTGAATTGAAGTGTTGGAACAGACTGCTTTTCTTTCAGAGAAACGCATGTGAGTTTCTGTTGAATGCTTGTAAGTAGCTTAAGGCACTTTCAAAGGAAAGTGATTTTTTCTGAAAGGACAGCTTTTAGAAAGTGAGGCAACACTCCATTCACTTCACACAGTGAACTGAAGTGTTGGAACAGATTGCTTCTCTTTCAGAGAAACGCATGTGAGTTTCTTCCTAATGCTTGCAAGTAGCTTAAGGCACTTTCAAAGGAAAGTGATTTTCTCTGAAAGGACAGCATTTAGAAAGTGAAACAACACTCCATTCACTTCGCACAGTGAATTGAAGTGTTGGAACAGACTGCTTCTATTTCAGAGAAACGCATGTGTGTTTCCTGTGAATGCTTGAAAGTAGCTTAAGGCACTTTCAAAGGAAAGTGATTTTCTCTGTAAGGACAGCATTTAGAAAGTGAAGCAACACTCCATTCACTTCGCACAGTGAATTGAAGTGTTGGAACAGACTGCTTCTCTTTCAGAGAAACGCATGTGAGTTTCTGGTGAATGCTTGTAAGTAGGTTAAGGCACTTTCAAAGGAAAGTGATTTTCTCTGAAAGGACAGCATTTAGAAAGTGAAGCAACACTCCATTCCCTTCGTGCAGTGAATTGGAGTGTTGGAACAGAGTGCTTCTCTTTCATATAAACGCATTAGTGTTTCTTGTGAATGCTTGCAATTTGCTTAAGGCACTTTCAAAGGAAAGTGATTTTCTCTGAAAGGACAGCATTTAGAATGTGAGGCAACACTCCATTCACTTCGCACAGTGAATTGAAGTGTTGGAACAGACTGCTTCTCTTTCAGAGAAACGCATGTGAGTTTCTTCCTAATGCTTTCAAGTAGCTTAAGGCACTTTCAAAGGAAAGTGATGTTCCCTGAAAGGACAGCATTTAGAAAGTGAAGCAACACTCCATTCACTTCGCACAGTGAATTGAAGTGTTGGAACAGACTGCTTCTCTTTCAGAGAAATGCATGTGAGTTTCTTCCTAATGCTTGCAAGTAGCTTAAGGCACTTTCAAAGGAAAGTGATTTTCTCTGAAACAACAACATTTAGAAAGTGAAGCAACACTCCATTCACTTCGCAAGAGAATTGAAGTGTTGGAACAGATTGCTTCTCTTTCAGAGAAATACATGTGAGTTTCTGTTGAATGCTTGTAAGTAGCTTAAGGCACATTCCAAGGAAAGGGATTTTCTCTGAAAGGACAGCATTTAGAAAGTGAAGCAACACTCCATTCACTTCACACAGTGAATTGAAGTGTTGGAACAGACTGCTTCTCTTTCAGAGAAACGCATGTGAGTTTCTGTTGAATGCTTGTAAGTAGCTTAAGGCACTTTCAAAGGAAAGTGATTTTCTCTGAAAGGACAGCTGTTAGAAAGTGAAGCAACACTCCATTCACTTCGCACAGTGAATTGAAGTTTTGGAACAGACTGCTTCTCATTCAGAGAAACGCATGTGAGTTTCTTCCTAAGGCTGTCAAGTAGCTTAAGGCACTTTCAAAGGAAAGTGATTTTCTCTGAAAGGACAGCATTTAGAAAGTGAAGCAACACTCCATTCACTTCGCACAGTGAATTGAAGTGTTGGAACAGACTGCTTCTCTTTCAGAGAAACGCATGTGAGTTTCTGGTGAATGCTTGTAAGTAGCTTAAGGCACTTTCAAATGAAAGTGATTTTCTCTGAAAGGACAGCATTTAGAAAGTGAAGCAGCACTCCATTCCCTTCGTGCAGTGAATTGAAGTATTGGAACAGAGTGCTTCTCTTTCATATAAACGCATTAGTGTTTCTTGTGAATGCTTGCAAGTTGCTTAAGGCACTTTCAAAGTAAAGTGATTTTCTCTGAAAGGACATAATTTAGAAAGTGAAGCAACACTCCATTCACTTCGCACAGTGAATTGAAGTGTTGGAACAGACTGCTTCTCTTTCAGAGAAACGCATGTGAGTTTCTTCCTAATGCTTGTAAGTAGCTTAAGGCACTTTCAAAGGAAAGTGATTTTCTCTGAAAGGACAGCATTTTGAAAGTGAAGCAACACTCCATTCACTTCGCACAGTGAATTGAAGTGTTGGAACAGACTGCTTCTCGTTCAGAAAAACACATGTGAGTTTCTTCCTAATGCTTGCAAGTAGCTTAAGGCACTTTCAAAGGAAAGTGATTTTCTCTGAAAGAACAGCATTTAGAAAGTGAAGCAACACTCCATTCACTTCGCAAGAGAATTGAAGTGTTGGAACAGACTGCTTCTCTTTCAGAGAAATGCAAGTGAGTTTCTGTTGAGTGCTTGTAAGTAGCTCAAGGCTCTTTCAAAGGAAAGTGATTTTCTCTGAAAGGACAGCATTTAGAAAGTAAAGCAACACTCCATTCCCTTCGTGCAATGAATTGAAGTGTTGGAACAGACTGCTTCTCTTTCATAGAAACGCATTAGTGTTTCTTGTGAATGCTTGCAGGTAGCTTAAGGCACTTTCAAAGGAAAGTGATTTTCTCTGAAAGGACAGCATTTAGAAAGTAAAGCAACACTCCATTCCCTTCGTGCAATGAATTGAAGTGTTGGAACAGACTGCTTCTCTTTCACAGAAACGCATGTGAGTTTCTGTTGAATGCTTCTAAGTAGCTTAAGGCACTTTCAAGGGAAAGTGATTTTCTCTGAAAGGACAGCATTTAGAAAGTGAAGCAACACTCCATTCACTTCGCACAGTGAATTGAAGTGTTGGAACAGACTGCTTCTCTTTCAGAGAAACGCATGTGAGTTTCTTCCTAATGCTTGCAAGTACCTTAAGGAACTTTCAAAGGAAAGTGATTTTCTCTAAAAGGACAGCATTTAGAAAGTGAAGCAACACTCCATTCACTTCGCACAGTGAATTGAAGTGTTGGAACAGACTGCTTCTCTTTCAGAGAAACGCATGTGAGTTTCTGGTGAATGCTTGTAAGTAGCTTAAGGCACTTTCAAAGGAAAGTGATTTTCTCTGAAAGGACAGCATTTAGAAAGTGAAGCAGCACTCCATTCCCTTCGTGCAGTGAATTGAAGTATTGGAACAGAGTGCTTCTCTTTCATATAAACGCATTAGTGTTTCTTGTGAATGCTTGCAAGTTGCTTAAGGCACTTTCAAAGTAAAGTGATTTTCTCTGAAAGGACATAATTTAGAAAGTGAAGCAACACTCCATTCACTTCGCACAGTGAATTGAAGTGTTGGAACAGACTGCTTCTCTTTCAGAGAAACGCATGTGAGTTTCTTCCTAATGCTTGTAAGTAGCTTAAGGCACTTTCAAAGGAAAGTGATTTTCTCTGAAAGGACAGCATTTTGAAAGTGAAGCAACACTCCATTCACTTCGCACAGTGAATTGAAGTGTTGGAACAGACTGCTTCTCGTTCAGAAAAACACATGTGAGTTTCTTCCTAATGCTTGCAAGTAGCTTAAGGCACTTTCAAAGGAAAGTGATTTTCTCTGAAAGAACAGCATTTAGAAAGTGAAGCAACACTCCATTCACTTCGCAAGAGAATTGAAGTGTTGGAACAGACTGCTTCTCTTTCAGAGAAATGCAAGTGAGTTTCTGTTGAGTGCTTGTAAGTAGCTCAAGGCTCTTTCAAAGGAAAGTGATTTTCTCTGAAAGGACAGCATTTAGAAAGTAAAGCAACACTCCATTCCCTTCGTGTAATGAATTGAAGTGTTGGAACAGACTGCTTCTCTTTCATAGAAACGCATTAGTGTTTCTTGTGAATGCTTGCAGGTAGCTTAAGGCACTTTCAAAGGAAAGTGATTTTCTTTGAAAGGACAGCATTTAGAAAGTAAAGCAACACTCCATTCCCTTCGTGCAATGAATTGAAGTGTTGGAACAGACTGCTTCTCTTTCACAGAAACGCATGTGAGTTTCTGTTGAATGCTTCTAAGTAGCTTAAGGCACTTTCAAGGGAAAGTGATTTTCTCTGAAAGGACAGCATTTAGAAAGTGAGGCAACACTCCATTCACTTCACACAGTGAATTGAAGTGTTGGAACAGATTGCTTCTCTATCAGAGAAACGCATGTGAGTTTCTTCCTAATGCTTGCAAGTAGCTTAAGGCACTTTCAAAGGAAAGTGATTTTCTCTGAAAGGACAGCATTTAGAAAGTGAAGCAACACTCCATTCACTTCGCACAGTGAATTGAAGTGTTGGAACAGACTGCTTCTCTTTCAGAGAAACGCATGTGAGTTTCTTCCTAATGCTTGCAAGTACCTTAAGGAACTTTCAAAGGAAAGTGATTTTCTCTGAAAGGACAGCATTTAGAAAGTGAAGCAACACTCCATTCATTTCGAACAGTGAATTGAAGTGTTGGAACAGACTGCTTCTCTTTCAGAGAAACGCATGTGTGTTTCCTGTGAATGCTTGAAAGTAGCTTAAGGCACTTTCAAAGGAAAGTGATTTTCTCTGTAAGGACAGCATTTAGAAAGTGAAGCAACACTCCATTCACTTCGCACAGTGAATTGAAGTGTTGGAACAGACTGCTTCTCTTTCAGAGAAACGCATGTGAGTTTCTGGTGAATGCTTGTAAGTAGGTTAAGGCACTTTCAAAGGAAAGTGATTTTCTCTGAAAGGACAGCATTTAGAAAGTGAAGCAACACTCCATTCCCTTCGTGCAGTGAATTGGAGTGTTGGAAAAGAGTGCTTCTCTTTCATATAAACGCATTAGTGTTTCTTGTGAATGCTTGCAATTTGCTTAAGGCACTTTCAAAGGAAAGTGATTTTCTCTGAAAGGACAGCATTTAGAATGTGAGGCAACACTCCATTCACTTCGCACAGTGAATTGAAGTGTTGGAACAGACTGCTTCTCTTTCAGAGAAACGCATGTGAGTTTCTTCCTAATGCTTTCAAGTAGCTTAAGGCACTTTCAAAGGAAAGTGATGTTCCCTGAAAGGACAGCATTTAGAAAGTGAAGCAACACTCCATTCACTTCGCACAGTGAATTGAAGTGTTGGAACAGACTGCTTCTCTTTCACAGAAATGCATGTGAGTTTCTTCCTAATGCTTGCAAGTAGCTTAAGGCACTTTCAAAGGAAAGTGATTTTCTCTGAAACAACAACATTTAGAAAGTGAAGCAACACTCCATTCACTTCGCAAGAGAATTGAAGTGTTGGAACAGATTGCTTCTCTTTCAGAGAAATGCATGTGAGTTTCTGTTGAATGCTTGTAAGTAGCTTAAGGCACATTCCAAGGAAAGGGATTTTCTCTGAAAGGACAGCATTTAGAAAGTGAAGCAACACTCCATTCACTTCACACAGTGAATTGAAGTGTTGGAACAGACTGCTTCTCTTTCAGAGAAATGCATGTGAGTTTCTTCCTAATGCTTGTAAGCAGCTTAAGGCACTTTCAAAGGAAAGTGATTTTCTCTGAAAGGACAGCATTTTGAAAGTGAAGCAACACTCCATTCACTTCGCACAGTGAATTGAAGTGTTGGAACAGACTGCTTCTCGTTCAGAAAAACACATGTGAGTTTCTTCCTAATGCTTGCAAGTAGCTTAAGGCACTTTCAAAGGAAAGTGATTTTCTCTGAAAGAACAGCATTTAGAAAGTGAAGCAACACTCCATTCACTTCGCAAGAGAATTGAAGTGTTGGAACAGACTGCTTCTCTTTCAGAGAAATGCAAGTGAGTTTCTGTTGAGTGCTTGTAAGTAGCTCAAGGCTCTTTCAAAGGAAAGTGATTTTCTCTGAAAGGACAGCATTTAGAAAGTAAAGCAACACTCCATTCCCTTCGTGCAATGAATTGAAGTGTTGGAACAGACTGCTTCTCTTTCATAGAAACGCATTAGTGTTTCTTGTGAATGCTTGCAGGTAGCTTAAGGCACTTTCAAAGGAAAGTGATTTTCTCTGAAAGGACAGCATTTAGAAAGTAAAGCAACACTCCATTCCCTTCGTGCAATGAATTGAAGTGTTGGAACAGACTGCTTCTCTTTCACAGAAACGCATGTGAGTTTCTGTTGAATGCTTCTAAGTAGCTTGAGGCACTTTCAAGGGAAAGTGATTTTCTCTGAAAGGACAGCATTTAGAAAGTGAGGCAACACTCCATTCACTTCACACAGTGAATTGAAGTTTTGGAACAGATTGCTTCTCTATCAGAGAAACGCATGTGAGTTTCTTCCTAATGCTTGCAAGTAGCTTAAGGCACTTTCAAAGGAAAGTGATTTTCTCTGAAAGGACAGCATTTAGAAAGTGAAGCAACACTCCATTCACTTCGCACAGTGAATTGAAGTGTTGGAACAGACTGCTTCTCTTTCAGAGAAACGCATGTGAGTTTCTTCCTAATGCTTGCAAGTACCTTAAGGAACTTTCAAAGGAAAGTGATTTTCTCTGAAAGGACAGCATTTAGAAAGTGAAGCAACACTCCATTCATTTCGAACAGTGAATTGAAGTGTTGCAACAGACTGCTTCTCTTTCAGAGAAACGCATGTGAGTTTCTGGTGAATGCTTGTAAGTAGCTTAAGGCACTTTCAAAGGAAAGTGATTTTCTCTGAAAGGACAGCATTTAGAAAGTGAAGCAACACTCCATTCACTTCGCACAGTGAATTGAAGTGTTGGAACAGACTGCTTCTCTTTCAGAGAAATGCATGTGAGTTTCTGTTGAATGCTTGTAAGTAGCTTAAGGCACTTTCAAAGGAAAGTGATTTTCTCTGAAAGGACAGCATTTAGAAAGTGAAGCAACACTCCATTCCCTTCGTGCAGTGAATTGGAGTGTTGGAACAGAGTGCTTCTCTTTCATATAAACGCATTAGTGTTTCTTGTGAATGCTTGCAATTTGCTTAAGGCACTTTCAAAGGAAAGTGATTTTCTCTGAAAGGACAGCATTTAGAATGTGAGGCAACACTCCATTCACTTCACACAGTGAATTGAAGCATTGGAACCGACTGCTTCTCTTTCAGAGAAACGCATGTGAGTTTCTTCCTAATGCTTGCAAGTAGCTTAAGGCACTTTCAAAGGAAAGTGATTTTCTCTGAAAGGACAGCATTTAGAAAGTGAAGCAACACTCCATTCATTTTGCACAGTGAATTGAAGGGTTGGAACAGACTGCTTCTCTTTCAGAGAAACGCATGTGAGTTTCTTCCTAATGCTTGCAAGTAGCTTAAGGCACTTTCAAAGGAAAGTGATTTTCTCTGAAAGGACAGCATTTAGAAAGTAAAGCAACACTCCATTCCCTTCGCGCAATGAATTGAAGTGTTTTAACAGACTGCTTCTCTTTCATAGAAACGCATTAGTGTTTCTTGTGAATGCTTGCAAGTAGCTTAAGGCACTTTCAAAGGAAAGTGATTTTCTCTCAAAGGACAGCATTTAGAAAGTGAAGCAACACTCCATTCACTTCGCACATTGAATTGAAGTGTTGGAACAGACTGCTTCTCTTTCAGAAAAACGCATGTGAGTTTCTGTTGAATGCATGTAAGTAGCTTAAGGCAATTTCAAAGGAACGTGATTTTCTCCGAAAGGACAGCATTTAGAAAGTGAGGCAACACTCCATTCACTTCACACAGTGAACTGAAGTGTTGGAACAGATTGCTTCTCTTTCAGAGAAACGCATGTGAGTTTCTTCCTAATGCTTGCAAGTAGCTTAAGGCACTTTCAAAGGATAGTGATTTTCTCTGAAAGGACAGCATTTAGAAAGTGAAGCAACCCACCATTCACTTCGCACAGTGAATTGAAGTGTTGGAAAAGACTGCTTCTATTTCAGAGAAATGCATGTGTGTTTCCTGTGAATGCTTGAAAATAGCTTAAGGCACTTTCAAAGGAAAGTGATTTTCTCTGAAAGGACAGCATTTAGAAAGTGAGGTAACACTCCATTCACTTCGCACAGTGAATTGAAGTGTTGGAACAGACAGCTTCTCTTTCAGAGAAACGCATGTGAGTTTCTGTTGAATGCTTGTAAGTAGCATAAGGCACTTTCAAAGAAAAGTGATTTTCTCTGAAAGGACAGCATTTAGAAAGTGAGGTAACACTCCATTCACTTCACACAGTGAATTGAAGTGTTCGAACAGATTGCTTCTCTTTCAGAGAAACGCATGTGAGTTTCTTCCTAATGCTTGCAAGTTGCTTAAGGCACTTTCAAAGGAAAGTGATTTTCTCTGAAAGGACAGCATTTAGAATGTGAAGCAACACTCCATTCACTTCGCACAGTGAATTGAAGTGTTGGAACAGACTGCTTCTCTTTCAGAGAAACGCATGTGAGTTTCTTCCTAATGCTTGCAAGTAGCTTAAGGCACTTTCAAAGGAAAGTGATTTTCTCTGAAAGGACAGCATTTAGAAAGTGAAGCAACACTCCATTCATTTCGAACAGTGAATTGAAGTGTTGGAACAGACTGCTTCTCTTTCAGAGAAACGCATGTGAGTTTCTGGTGAATGCTTGTAAGTAGCTTAAGGCACTTTCAAAGGAAAGTGATTTTCTCTGAAAGGACAGCATTTAGAAAGTGAAGCAACACTCCATTCACTTCTTACAGTGAATTGAAGTGTTGGAACAGACTGCTTCTCTTTCAGAGAAATGCATGTGAGTTTCTGTTGAATGCTTGTAAGTAGCTTAATGCACTTTCAAAGGAAAGTGATTTTCTCTGAAAGGACAGCATTCAGAAAGTGAAGCAACACTCCATTCACTTCGCAGAGTGAATTGAAGTATTGGAACAGACTGCTTCTCTTTCAGAGAATCTCATGTGAGTTTCAGGTGAATGCTTGTAAGTATCTTAAGGCACTTTCAAAGGAAAGTGATTTTCTCTGAAAGGACAGCATTTAGAAAGTGAAGCAACACTCCATTCACTTCGCACAGTGAATTGAAGTGTTGGAACAGACTGCTTTTCTTTCAGAGAAACGCATGTGAGTTTCTGGTGAATGCTTGCAAGTAGCTTAAGGCACTTTCAAAGGAAAGTGATTTTCTCTGAAAGGACAGCATTTAGAAAGTGAAGCAACACTCCATTCCCTTCGTGCAGTGAATTGAAGTGTTGGAACAGAGTGCTTCTCTTTCATATAAACGCATTAGTGTTTCTTGTGAATGCTTACAAGTTGCTTAAGGTACTTTCAAAGGAAAGTTTTTTTCTCTGAAAGGACAGCATTTAGAAAGTGAGGTAACACTCCATTCACTTCGCACAGTGAATTGAAGTGTTGGAACAGACTGCTTCTCTTTCAGAGAAACGCATGTGAGTTTCTTCCTAATGCTTGTAAGTAGCTTAAGGCACTTTCAAAGGAAAGTGATTTTCTCTGAAAGGACAGCATTTTGAAAGTGAAGCAACACTCCATTCACTTCGCACAGTGAATTGAAGTGTTGGAACAGACTGCTTCTCTTTCAGAGAAATGCATGTGAGTTTCTGTTGAATGCTTGTAAGTAGCTCAAGGCTCTTTCAAAGGAAAGTGATTTTCTCTGAAAGGACAGCATTTAGAAAGTAAAGCAACACTCCATTCCCTTCGCGCAATGAATTGAAGTGTTGGAACAGACTGCTTCTCTTTCATAGAAACACATTATTGTTTCTTGTGAATGCTTGCAAGTAGCTTAAGGCAGTTTCAAAGGAAAGTGATTTTCTCTGAAAGGACAGCATTTAGAAAGTGAAGCAACACTCCATTCACTTCGCACAGTGAATTGAAGTGTTGGAACAGACTGCTTCTCTTTCAGAGAAACGCATGTGAGTTTCTGATGAATGCTTGTAAGTAGCTTAAGGCACTTTCAAAGGAAAGTGATTTTCTCTGAAAGGACAGCATTTAGAAAGTGAAGCAAACTCCATTCACTTCGCACATTGAATTGAAGTGTTGGAACAGACTGCTTTTCTTTCAGAGAAACGCATGTGAGTTTCTGTTGAATGCTTGTAAGTAGCTTAAGGCACTTTCAAAGGAAAGTGATTTTTTCTGAAAGGACAGCATTTAGAAAGTGAGGCAACACTCCATTCACTTCACACAGTGAACTGAAGTGTTGGAACAGATTGCTTCTCTTTCAGAGAAACGCATGTGAGTTTCTTCCTAATGCTTGCAAGTAGCTTAAGGCACTTTCAAAGGAAAGTGATTTTCTCTGAAAGGACAGCATTTAGAAAGTGAAACAACACTCCATTCACTTCGCACAGTGAATTGAAGTGTTGGAACAGACTGCTTCTATTTCAGAGAAACGCATGTGTGTTTCCTGTGAATGCTTGAAAGTAGCTTAAGGCACTTTCAAAGGAAAGTGATTTTCTCTGTAAGGACAGCATTTAGAAAGTGAAGCAACACTCCATTCACTTCGCACAGTGAATTGAAGTGTTGGAACAGACTGCTTCTCTTTCAGAGAAACGCATGTGAGTTTCTGGTGAATGCTTGTAAGTAGGTTAAGGCACTTTCAAAGGAAAGTGATTTTCTCTGAAAGGACAGCATTTAGAAAGTGAAGCAACACTCCATTCCCTTCGTGCAGTGAATTGGAGTGTTGGAACAGAGTGCTTCTCTTTCATATAAACGCATTAGTGTTTCTTGTGAATGCTTGCAATTTGCTTAAGGCACTTTCAAAGGAAAGTGATTTTCTCTGAAAGGACAGCATTTAGAATGTGAGGCAACACTCCATTCACTTCGCACAGTGAATTGAAGTGTTGGAACAGACTGCTTCTCTTTCAGAGAAACGCATGTGAGTTTCTTCCTAATGCTTTCAAGTAGCTTAAGGCACTTTCAAAGGAAAGTGATGTTCCCTGAAAGGACAGCATTTAGAAAGTGAAGCAACACTCCATTCACTTCGCACAGTGAATTGAAGTGTTGGAACAGACTGCTTCTCTTTCAGAGAAATGCATGTGAGTTTCTTCCTAATGCTTGCAAGTAGCTTAAGGCACTTTCAAAGGAAAGTGATTTTCTCTGAAACAACAACATTTAGAAAGTGAAGCAACACTCCATTCACTTCGCAAGAGAATTGAAGTGTTGGAACAGATTGCTTCTCTTTCAGAGAAATACATGTGAGTTTCTGTTGAATGCTTGTAAGTAGCTTAAGGCACATTCCAAGGAAAGGGATTTTCTCTGAAAGGACAGCATTTAGAAAGTGAAGCAACACTCCATTCACTTCACACAGTGAATTGAAGTGTTGGAACAGACTGCTTCTCTTTCAGAGAAACGCATGTGAGTTTCTGTTGAATGCTTGTAAGTAGCTTAAGGCACTTTCAAAGGAAAGTGATTTTCTCTGAAAGGACAGCTGTTAGAAAGTGAAGCAACACTCCATTCACTTCGCACAGTGAATTGAAGTTTTGGAACAGACTGCTTCTCATTCAGAGAAACGCATGTGAGTTTCTTCCTAAGGCTGTCAAGTAGCTTAAGGCACTTTCAAAGGAAAGTGATTTTCTCTGAAAGGACAGCATTTAGAAAGTGAAGCAACACTCCATTCACTTCGCACAGTGAATTGAAGTGTTGGAACAGACTGCTTCTCTTTCAGAGAAACGCATGTGAGTTTCTGGTGAATGCTTGTAAGTAGCTTAAGGCACTTTCAAATGAAAGTGATTTTCTCTGAAAGGACAGCATTTAGAAAGTGAAGCAGCACTCCATTCCCTTCGTGCAGTGAATTGAAGTATTGGAACAGAGTGCTTCTCTTTCATATAAACGCATTAGTGTTTCTTGTGAATGCTTGCAAGTTGCTTAAGGCACTTTCAAAGGAAAGTGATTTTCTCTGAAAGAACAGCATTTAGAAAGTGAAGCAACACTCCATTCACTTCGCAAGAGAATTGAAGTGTTGGAACAGACTGCTTCTCTTTCAGAGAAATGCAAGTGAGTTTCTGTTGAGTGCTTGTAAGTAGCTCAAGGCTCTTTCAAAGGAAAGTGATTTTCTCTGAAAGGACAGCATTTAGAAAGTAAAGCAACACTCCATTCCCTTCGTGCAATGAATTGAAGTGTTGGAACAGACTGCTTCTCTTTCATAGAAACGCATTAGTGTTTCTTGTGAATGCTTGCAGGTAGCTTAAGGCACTTTCAAAGGAAAGTGATTTTCTCTGAAAGGACAGCATTTAGAAAGTAAAGCAACACTCCATTCCCTTCGTGCAATGAATTGAAGTGTTGGAACAGACTGCTTCTCTTTCACAGAAACGCATGTGAGTTTCTGTTGAATGCTTCTAAGTAGCTTAAGGCACTTTCAAGGGAAAGTGATTTTCTCTGAAAGGACAGCATTTAGAAAGTGAAGCAACACTCCATTCACTTCGCACAGTGAATTGAAGTGTTGGAACAGACTGCTTCTCTTTCAGAGAAACGCATGTGAGTTTCTTCCTAATGCTTGCAAGTACCTTAAGGAACTTTCAAAGGAAAGTGATTTTCTCTAAAAGGACAGCATTTAGAAAGTGAAGCAACACTCCATTCACTTCGCACAGTGAATTGAAGTGTTGGAACAGACTGCTTCTCTTTCAGAGAAACGCATGTGAGTTTCTGGTGAATGCTTGTAAGTAGCTTAAGGCACTTTCAAAGGAAAGTGATTTTCTCTGAAAGGACAGCATTTAGAAAGTGAAGCAGCACTCCATTCCCTTCGTGCAGTGAATTGAAGTATTGGAACAGAGTGCTTCTCTTTCATATAAACGCATTAGTGTTTCTTGTGAATGCTTGCAAGTTGCTTAAGGCACTTTCAAAGTAAAGTGATTTTCTCTGAAAGGACATAATTTAGAAAGTGAAGCAACACTCCATTCACTTCGCACAGTGAATTGAAGTGTTGGAACAGACTGCTTCTCTTTCAGAGAAACGCATGTGAGTTTCTTCCTAATGCTTGTAAGTAGCTTAAGGCACTTTCAAAGGAAAGTGATTTTCTCTGAAAGGACAGCATTTTGAAAGTGAAGCAACACTCCATTCACTTCGCACAGTGAATTGAAGTGTTGGAACAGACTGCTTCTCGTTCAGAAAAACACATGTGAGTTTCTTCCTAATGCTTGCAAGTAGCTTAAGGCACTTTCAAAGGAAAGTGATTTTCTCTGAAAGAACAGCATTTAGAAAGTGAAGCAACACTCCATTCACTTCGCAAGAGAATTGAAGTGTTGGAACAGACTGCTTCTCTTTCAGAGAAATGCAAGTGAGTTTCTGTTGAGTGCTTGTAAGTAGCTCAAGGCTCTTTCAAAGGAAAGTGATTTTCTCTGAAAGGACAGCATTTAGAAAAGTAAAGCAACACTCCATTCCCTTCGTGTAATGAATTGAAGTGTTGGAACAGACTGCTTCTCTTTCATAGAAACGCATTAGTGTTTCTTGTGAATGCTTGCAGGTAGCTTAAGGCACTTTCAAAGGAAAGTGATTTTCTCTGAAAGGACAGCATTTAGAAAGTAAAGCAACACTCCATTCCCTTCGTGCAATGAATTGAAGTGTTGGAACAGACTGCTTCTCTTTCACAGAAACGCATGTGAGTTTCTGTTGAATGCTTCTAAGTAGCTTAAGGCACTTTCAAGGGAAAGTGATTTTCTCTGAAAGGACAGCATTTAGAAAGTGAGGCAACACTCCATTCACTTCACACAGTGAATTGAAGTGTTGGAACAGATTGCTTCTCTATCAGAGAAACGCATGTGAGTTTCTTCCTAATGCTTGCAAGTAGCTTAAGGCACTTTCAAAGGAAAGTGATTTTCTCTGAAAGGACAGCATTTAGAAAGTGAAGCAACACTCCATTCACTTCGCACAGTGAATTGAAGTGTTGGAACAGACTGCTTCTCTTTCAGAGAAACGCATGTGAGTTTCTTCCTAATGCTTGCAAGTACCTTAAGGAACTTTCAAAGGAAAGTGATTTTCTCTGAAAGGACAGCATTTAGAAAGTGAAGCAACACTCCATTCATTTCGAACAGTGAATTGAAGTGTTGGAACAGACTGCTTCTCTTTCAGAGAAACGCATGTGTGTTTCCTGTGAATGCTTGAAAGTAGCTTAAGGCACTTTCAAAGGAAAGTGATTTTCTCTGTAAGGACAGCATTTAGAAAGTGAAGCAACACTCCATTCACTTCGCACAGTGAATTGAAGTGTTGGAACAGACTGCTTCTCTTTCAGAGAAACGCATGTGAGTTTCTGGTGAATGCTTGTAAGTAGGTTAAGGCACTTTCAAAGGAAAGTGATTTTCTCTGAAAGGACAGCATTTAGAAAGTGAAGCAACACTCCATTCCCTTCGTGCAGTGAATTGGAGTGTTGGAAAAGAGTGCTTCTCTTTCATATAAACGCATTAGTGTTTCTTGTGAATGCTTGCAATTTGCTTAAGGCACTTTCAAAGGAAAGTGATTTTCTCTGAAAGGACAGCATTTAGAATGTGAGGCAACACTCCATTCACTTCGCACAGTGAATTGAAGTGTTGGAACAGACTGCTTCTCTTTCAGAGAAACGCATGTGAGTTTCTTCCTAATGCTTTCAAGTAGCTTAAGGCACTTTCAAAGGAAAGTGATGTTCCCTGAAAGGACAGCATTTAGAAAGTGAAGCAACACTCCATTCACTTCGCACAGTGAATTGAAGTGTTGGAACAGACTGCTTCTCTTTCACAGAAATGCATGTGAGTTTCTTCCTAATGCTTGCAAGTAGCTTAAGGCACTTTCAAAGGAAAGTGATTTTCTCTGAAACAACAACATTTAGAAAGTGAAGCAACACTCCATTCACTTCGCAAGAGAATTGAAGTGTTGGAACAGATTGCTTCTCTTTCAGAGAAATGCATGTGAGTTTCTGTTGAATGCTTGTAAGTAGCTTAAGGCACATTCCAAGGAAAGGGATTTTCTCTGAAAGGACAGCATTTAGAAAGTGAAGCAACACTCCATTCACTTCACACAGTGAATTGAAGTGTTGGAACAGACTGCTTCTCTTTCAGAGAAATGCATGTGAGTTTCTTCCTAATGCTTGTAAGCAGCTTAAGGCACTTTCAAAGGAAAGTGATTTTCTCTGAAAGGACAGCATTTTGAAAGTGAAGCAACACTCCATTCACTTCGCACAGTGAATTGAAGTGTTGGAACAGACTGCTTCTCGTTCAGAAAAACACATGTGAGTTTCTTCCTAATGCTTGCAAGTAGCTTAAGGCACTTTCAAAGGAAAGTGATTTTCTCTGAAAGAACAGCATTTAGAAAGTGAAGCAACACTCCATTCACTTCGCAAGAGAATTGAAGTGTTGGAACAGACTGCTTCTCTTTCAGAGAAATGCAAGTGAGTTTCTGTTGAGTGCTTGTAAGTAGCTCAAGGCTCTTTCAAAGGAAAGTGATTTTCTCTGAAAGGACAGCATTTAGAAAGTAAAGCAACACTCCATTCCCTTCGTGCAATGAATTGAAGTGTTGGAACAGACTGCTTCTCTTTCATAGAAACGCATTAGTGTTTCTTGTGAATGCTTGCAGGTAGCTTAAGGCACTTTCAAAGGAAAGTGATTTTCTCTGAAAGGACAGCATTTAGAAAGTAAAGCAACACTCCATTCCCTTCGTGCAATGAATTGAAGTGTTGGAACAGACTGCTTCTCTTTCACAGAAACGCATGTGAGTTTCTGTTGAATGCTTCTAAGTAGCTTGAGGCACTTTCAAGGGAAAGTGATTTTCTCTGAAAGGACAGCATTTAGAAAGTGAGGCAACACTCCATTCACTTCACACAGTGAATTGAAGTTTTGGAACAGATTGCTTCTCTATCAGAGAAACGCATGTGAGTTTCTTCCTAATGCTTGCAAGTAGCTTAAGGCACTTTCAAAGGAAAGTGATTTTCTCTGAAAGGACAGCATTTAGAAAGTGAAGCAACACTCCATTCACTTCGCACAGTGAATTGAAGTGTTGGAACAGACTGCTTCTCTTTCAGAGAAACGCATGTGAGTTTCTTCCTAATGCTTGCAAGTACCTTAAGGAACTTTCAAAGGAAAGTGATTTTCTCTGAAAGGACAGCATTTAGAAAGTGAAGCAACACTCCATTCATTTCGAACAGTGAATTGAAGTGTTGGAACAGACTGCTTCTCTTTCAGAGAAACGCATGTGAGTTTCTGGTGAATGCTTGTAAGTAGCTTAAGGCACTTTCAAAGGAAAGTGATTTTCTCTGAAAGGACAGCATTTAGAAAGTGAAGCAACACTCCATTCACTTCGCACAGTGAATTGAAGTGTTGGAACAGACTGCTTCTCTTTCAGAGAAATGCATGTGAGTTTCTGTTGAATGCTTGTAAGTAGCTTAAGGCACTTTCAAAGGAAAGTGATTTTCTCTGAAAGGACAGCATTTAGAAAGTGAAGCAACACTCCATTCCCTTCGTGCAGTGAATTGGAGTGTTGGAACAGAGTGCTTCTCTTTCATATAAACGCATTAGTGTTTCTTGTGAATGCTTGCAATTTGCTTAAGGCACTTTCAAAGGAAAGTGATTTTCTCTGAAAGGACAGCATTTAGAATGTGAGGCAACACTCCATTCACTTCACACAGTGAATTGAAGCATTGGAACCGACTGCTTCTCTTTCAGAGAAACGCATGTGAGTTTCTTCCTAATGCTTGCAAGTAGCTTAAGGCACTTTCAAAGGAAAGTGATTTTCTCTGAATGGACAGCATTTAGAAAGTGAAGCAACACTCCATTCATTTTGCACAGTGAATTGAAGGGTTGGAACAGACTGCTTCTCTTTCAGAGAAACGCATGTGAGTTTCTTCCTAATGCTTGCAAGTAGCTTAAGGCACTTTCAAAGGAAAGTGATTTTCTCTGAAAGGACAGCATTTAGAAAGTAAAGCAACACTCCATTCCCTTCGCGCAATGAATTGAAGTGTTTTAACAGACTGCTTCTCTTTCATAGAAACGCATTAGTGTTTCTTGTGAATGCTTGCAAGTAGCTTAAGGCACTTTCAAAGGAAAGTGATTTTCTCTCAAAGGACAGCATTTAGAAAGTGAAGCAACACTCCATTCACTTCGCACATTGAATTGAAGTGTTGGAACAGACTGCTTCTCTTTCAGAAAAACGCATGTGAGTTTCTGTTGAATGCATGTAAGTAGCTTAAGGCAATTTCAAAGGAACGTGATTTTCTCCGAAAGGACAGCATTTAGAAAGTGAGGCAACACTCCATTCACTTCACACAGTGAACTGAAGTGTTGGAACAGATTGCTTCTCTTTCAGAGAAACGCATGTGAGTTTCTTCCTAATGCTTGCAAGTAGCTTAAGGCACTTTCAAAGGATAGTGATTTTCTCTGAAAGGACAGCATTTAGAAAGTGAAGCAACCCACCATTCACTTCGCACAGTGAATTGAAGTGTTGGAAAAGACTGCTTCTATTTCAGAGAAATGCATGTGTGTTTCCTGTGAATGCTTGAAAATAGCTTAAGGCACTTTCAAAGGAAAGTGATTTTCTCTGAAAGGACAGCATTTAGAAAGTGAAGTAACATTCCATTCACTTCGCACAGTGAATTGAAGTGTTGGAACAGACTGCTTCTCTTTCAGAGAAATGCATGTGAGTTTCTGTTGAATGCTTGTAAGTAGCTCAAGGCTCTTTCAAAGGAAAGTGATTTTCTCTGAAAGGACAGCATTTAGAAAGTAAAGCAACACTCCATTCCCTTCGTGCAATGAATTGAAGTGTTGGAACAGACTGCTTCTCTTTCATAGAAATGCATTAGTGTTTCTTGTGAATGCATTCAAGTAGCTAAGGCACTTTCAAAGGAAAGTGATTTTCTCTGAAAGGACAGCATTTAGAAAGTGAAACAACACGCCATTCACTTCGCACAGTGAATTGAAGTGTTGGAACAGACTGCTTCTCTTTCAGAGAAATGCATGTGAGTTTCTGTTGAATGCTTGTAAGTAGCTTAAGGCACTTTCGAAGGAAAGTGATTTTCTCTGAAAGGAAAGCTGTTAGAAAGTGAAGCAACACTCCATTCACTTCGCACAGTGAATTGAAGTGTTGGAACAGACTGCTTCTCATTCAGAGAAACGCATGTGAGTTTCTTCCTAATGCTGTCAAGTAGCTTAAGGCACTTTCAAAGGAAAGTGATTTTCTCTGAAAGGACAGCATTTAGAAAGTGAAGCAACACTCCATTCACTTCGCACAGTGAATTGAAGTGTTGGAACAGACTGCTTCTCTTTCAGAGAAACGCATGTGAGTTTCTGGTGAATGCTTGTTAGTAGCTTAAGGCACTTTCAAAGGAAAGTGATTTTCTCTGAAAGGACAGCATTTAGAAAGTGAAGCAACACTCCATTCACTTCGCACAGTGAATTGAAGTGTTGGAACAGAGTGCTTCTCTTTCATATAAACGCATTAGTGTTTCTTGTGAATGCTTGCAAGTTGCTTAAGGCACTTTCAACGTAAAGTGATTTTCTCTGAAAGGACATAATTTAGAAAGTGAAGCAACACTCCATTCACTTCGCACAGTGAATTGAAGTGTTGGAACAGACTGCTTCTCTTTCAGAGAAATGCATGTGAGTTTCTGTTGAATGCTTGTAAGTAGCTTAAGGCACTTTCAAAGAAAGTGATTTTCTCTGAAAGGACAGCATTCAGAAAATGAAGCAACACTCCATTCCCTTCGCAGAGTGAATTGAAGTGTTGGAACAGACTGCTTCTCTTTCAGAGAAACGCATGTGAGTTTCTGTTGAATGCTTGTAAGTAGCATAAGGCACTTTCAAAGAAAAGTGATTTTCTCTGAAAGGACAGCATTTATAAAGTGAGGTAACACTCCATTCACTTCACACAGTGAATTGAAGTGTTCGAACAGATTGCTTCTCTTTCAGAGAAACGCATGTGAGTTTCTTCCTAATGCTTGCAAGTTGCTTAAGGCACTTTCAAAGGAAAGTGATTTTCTCTGAAAGGACAGCATTTAGAAAGTGAAGCAACACTCCATTCACTTCGCACAGTGAATTGAACTGTTGGAACAGACTGCTTCTCTTTCAGAGAAACGCATGTGAGTTTCTTCCTAATGCTTGCAAGTAGTTTAAGGCACTTTCAAAGGAAAGTGATTTTCTCTAAAAGGACAGCATTTAGAAAGTGAAGCAACACTCCATTCATTTCGAACAGTGAATTGAAGTGTTGGAACAGACTGCTTCTCTTTCAGAGAAACGCATGTGAGTTTCTGGTGAATGCTTGTAAGTAGCTTAAGGCACTTTCAAAGGAAAGTGATTTTCTCTGAAAGGACAGCATTTAGAAAGTGAAGCAACACTCCATTCACTTCTTACAGTGAATTGAAGTGTTGGAACAGACTGCTTCTCTTTCAGAGAAATGCATGTGAGTTTCTGTTGAATGCTTGTAAGTAGCTTAATGCACTTTCAAAGGAAAGTGATTTTCTCTGAAAGGACAGCATTCAGAAAGTGAAGCAACACTCCATTCACTTCGCAGAGTGAATTGAAGTATTGGAACAGACTGCTTCTCTTTCAGAGAATCTCATGTGAGTTTCTGGTGAATGCTTGTAAGTATCTTAAGGCACTTTCAAAGGAAAGTGATTTTTTCTGAAAGGACAGCATTTAGAAAGTGAAGCAACACTCCATTCACTTCGCACAGTGAATTGAAGTGTTGGAACAGACTGCTTTTCTTTCAGAGAAACGCATGTGAGTTTCTGGTGAATGCTTGCAAGTAGCTTAAGGCACTTTCAAAGGAAAGTGATTTTCTCTGAAAGGACAGCATTTAGAAAGTGAAGCAACACTCCATTCCCTTCGTGCAGTGAATTGAAGTGTTGGAACAGAGTGCTTCTCTTTCATATAAACGCATTAGTGTTTCTTGTGAATGCTTACATGTTGCTTAAGGCACTTTCAAAGGAAAGTTTTTTTCTCTGAAAGGACAGCATTTAGAAAGTGAGGTAACACTCCATTCACTTCGCACAGTGAATTAAAGTGTTGGAACAGACTGCTTCTCTTTCAGAGAAACGCATGTGAGCTTCTTCCTAATGCTTGTAAGTAGCTTAAGGCACTTTCAAAGGAAGTGATTTTCTCTGAAAGGACAGCATTTTGAAAGTGAAGCAACACTCCATTCACTTCGCACAGTGAATTGAAGTGTTGGAACAGACTGCTTCTCGTTCAGAAAAACACATGTGAGTTTCTTCCTAATGCTTGTTAGTAGCTTAAGGCACTTTCAAAGGAAAGTGATTTTCTCTGAAAGAACTGCATTTAGAAAGTGAAGCAACACTCCATTCACTTCGCAAGAGAATTGAAGTGTTGGAACAGACTGCTTCTCTTTCAGAGAAATGCAAGTGAGTTTCTGTTGAATGCTTGTAAGTAGCTCAAGGCTCTTTCAAAGGAAAGTGATTTTCTCTGAAAGGACAGCATTTAGAAAGTAAAGCAACACTCCATTCCCTTCGTGCAATGAATTGAAGTGTTGGAACAGACTGCTTCTCTTTCATAGAAACGCATTAGTGTTTCTTGTGAATGCTTGCAAGTAGCTTAAGGCACTTTCAAAGGAAAGTGATTTTCTCTGAAAGGACAGCATTTAGAAAGTGAAACAACAATCCATTCACTTCGCACAGAGAATTGAAGTGTTGGAACAGACTGCTTCTCTTTCAGAGAAATGCATGTGAGTTTCTGTTGAATGCTTGTAAGTAGCTTAAGGCACTTTCAAAGAAAGTGATTTTCTCTGAAAGGACAGCATTCAGAAAATGAAGCAACACTCCATTCCCTTCGCAGAGTGAATTGAAGTGTTGGAACAGACTGCTTCTCTTTCAGAGAAACGCATGTGAGTTTCTGTTGAATGCTTGTAAGTAGCATAAGGCACTTTCAAAGAAAAGTGATTTTCTCTGAAAGGACAGCATTTAGAAAGTGAGGTAACACTCCATTCACTTCACACAGTGAATTGAAGTGTTCGAACAGATTGCTTCTCTTTCAGAGAAACGCATGTGAGTTTCTTCCTAATGCTTGCAAGTTGCTTAAGGCACTTTCAAAGGAAAGTGATTTTCTCTGAAAGGACAGCATTTAGAAAGTGAAGCAACACTCCATTCACTTCGCACAGTGAATTGAAGTGTTGGAACAGACTGCTTCTCTTTCAGAGAAACGCATGTGAGTTTCGTCCTAATGCTTGCAAGTAGCTTAAGGCACTTTCAAAGGAAAGTGATTTTCTCTAAAAGGACAGCATTTAGAAAGTGAAGCAACACTCCATTCATTTCGAACAGTGAATTGAAGTGTTGGAACAGACT
Source organism: Myodes glareolus (assembly GCF_982192425.1). Classification (NCBI taxonomy): domain Eukaryota; kingdom Metazoa; phylum Chordata; class Mammalia; order Rodentia; family Cricetidae; genus Myodes; species Myodes glareolus. The sequence goes on from NC_142046.1 coordinate 1,066,383, forward strand.
GCTTCTCTTTCAGAGAAACGCATGTGAGTTTCTGGTGAATGCTTGTAAGTAGCTTAAGGCACTTTCAAAGGAAAGTGATTTTCTCTGAAAGGACAGCATTTAGAAAGTGAAGCAACACTCCATTCACTTCTTACAGTGAATTGAAGTGTTGGAACAGACTGCTTCTCTTTCAGAGAAATGCATGTGAGTTTCTTGTGAATGCTTGTAAGTAGCTTAATGCACTTTCAAAGGAAAGTGATTTTCTCTGAAAGGACAGCATTCAGAAAGTGAAGCACCACTCCATTCACTTCGCAGAGTGAATTGAAGTATTGGAACAGACTGCTTCTCTTTCAGAGAATCTCATGTGAGTTTCTGGTGAATGCTTGTAAGTATCTTAAGGCACTTTCAAAGGAAAGTGATTTTTTCTGAAAGGACAGCATTTAGAAAGTGAAGCAACACTCCATTCACTTCGCACAGTGAATTGAAGTGTTGGAACAGACTGCTTTTCTTTCAGAGAAACGCATGTGAGTTTCTGGTGAATGCTTGCAAGAAGCTTAAGGCACTTTCAAAGGAAAGTGATTTTCTCTGAAAGGACAGCATTTAGAAAGTGAAGCAACACTCCATTCCCTTCGTGCAGTGAATTGAAGTGTTGGAACAGAGTGCTTCTCTTTCATATAAACGCATTAGTGTTTCTTGTGAATGCTTACATGTTGCTTAAGGCACTTTCAAAGGAAAGTTTTTTTCTCTGAAAGGACAGCATTTAGAAAGTGAGGTAACACTCCATTCACTTCGCACAGTGAATTGAAGTGTTGGAACAGACTGCTTCTCTTTCAGAGAAACGCATGTGAGTTTCTTCCTAATGCTTGTAAGTAGCTTAAGGCACTTTCAAAGGAAGTGATTTTCTCTGAAAGGACAGCATTTTGAAAGTGAAGCAACACTCCATTCACTTCGCACAGTGAATTGAAGTGTTGGAACAGACTGCTTCTCGTTCAGAAAAACACATGTGAGTTTCTTCCTAATGCTTGTTAGTAGCTTAAGGCACTTTCAAAGGAAAGTGATTTTCTCTGAAAGAACTGCATTTAGAAAGTGAAGCAACACTCCATTCACTTCGCAAGAGAATTGAAGTGTTGGAACAGACTGCTTCTCTTTCAGAGAAATGCAAGTGAGTTTCTGTTGAATGCTTGTAAGTAGCTCAAGGCTCTTTCAAAGGAAAGTGATTTTCTCTGAAAGGACAGCATTTAGAAAGTAAAGCAACACTCCATTCCCTTCGTGCAATGAATTGAAGTGTTGGAACAGACTGCTTCTCTTTCATAGAAACGCATTAGTGTTTCTTGTGAATGCTTGCAAGTAGCTTAAGGCACTTTCAAAGGAAAGTGATTTTCTCTGAAAGGACAGCATTTAGAAAGTGAAACAACAATCCATTCACTTCGCACAGAGAATTGAAGTGTTGGAACAGACTGCTTCTCTTTCAGAGAAATGCATGTGAGTTTCTGTTGAATGCTTGTAAGTAGCTTAAGGCACTTTCAAAGGAAAGTGATTTTCTCTGAAAGGACAGCATTTAGAAAGTGAAGCAACACTCCATTCACTTCGCACAGTGAATTGAAGTGTTGGAACAGACTGCTTCTCTTTCAGAGAAATGCATGTGAGTTTCTGTTGAATGCTTGTAAGTAGCTCAAGGCTCTTTCAAAGGAAAGTGATTTTCTCTGAAAGGACAGCATTTAGAAAGTAAAGCAACACTCCATTCCCTTCGCGCAATGAATTGAAGTGTTGGAACAGACTGCTTCTCTTTCATAGAAACGCATTATTGTTTCTTGTGAATGCTTGCAAGTAGCTTAAGGCACTTTCAAAGGAAAGTGATTTTCTCTGAAAGGACAGCATTTAGAAAGTGAAGCAACACTCCATTCACTTCGCACATTGAATTGAAGTTTTGGAACAGACTGCTTCTCTTTCAGAGAAACGCATGTGAGTTTCTGATGAATGCTTGTAAGTAGCTTAAGGCACTTTCAAAGGAAAGTGATTTTCTCTGAAAGGACAGCATTTAGAAAGTGAAACAACACTCCATTCACTTCGCACAGTGAATTGAAATGTTGGAACAGACTGCTTCTATTTCAGAGAAACGCATGTGTGTTTCCTGTGAATGCTTGAAAGTAGCTTAAGGCACTTTCAAAGGAAAGTGATTTTCTCTGAAAGGACAGCATTTCGAAAGTGAAGTAACATTCCATTCACTTCGCACAGTGAATTGAAGTGTTGGAACAGACTGCTTCTCTTTCAGAGAAATGCATGTGAGTTTCTGTTGAATGCTTGTAAGTAGCTCAAGGCTCTTTCAAAGGAAAGTGATTTTCTCTGAAAGGACAGCATTTAGAAAGTAAAGCAACACTCCATTCCCTTCGTGCAATGAATTGAAGTGTTGGAACAGACTGCTTCTCTTTCATAGAAACGCATGTGAGTTTCTGGTGAATGCTTGTAAGTAGCTTAAGGCACTTTCAAAGGAAAGTGATTTTCTCTGAAAGGACAGCATTTAGAAAGTGAAGCAACACTCCATTCACTTCGTGCAGTGAATTGAAGTGTTGGAACAGAGTGCTTCTCTTTCATATACACGCATTAGTGTTTCTTGTGAATGCTTACAAGTTGCTTAAGGCACTTTCAAAGGAAAGTTTTTTTCTCTGAAAGGACAGCATTTAGAAAGTGAAGCAACACTCCATTCACTTCGCACATTGAATTGAAGTGTTGGAACAGACTGCTTCTCTTTCAGAGAAACGCATGTGAGTTTCTGTTGAATGCTTGTAAGTAGCTTAAGGCACTTTCAAAGGAAAGTGATTTTCTCTGAAAGGACAGCATTTAGAAAGTGAGGCAACACTCCATTCATTTCACACAGTGAATTGAAGTGTTCGAACAGATTGCTTCTCTTTCAGAGAAACGCATGTGAGTTTCTGTTGAATGCTTGCAAGTAGCTTAAGGCACTTTCAAAGAAAAGTGATTTTCTCTGAAAGGACAGCATTTAGAAAGTGAAGCAACACTCCATTCACTTTGCACAGCAAATTGAAGTGTTGGAACAGACTGCTTCTCTTTCAGAGAAACGCATGTGAGTTTCTTCCTAATGCTTGCAAGTAGCTTAAGGCACTTTCAAAGGAAAGTGATTTTCTCTGAAAGGACAGCATTTAGAAAGTGATGCAACACTCCATTCACTTCGCAGAGTGAATTGAAGTATTGGAACAGACTGCTTCTCTTTCAGAGAAACTCATGTGAGTTTCTGGTGAATGCTTGTAAGTATCTTAAGGCACTTTCAAAGGAAAGTGATTTTCTCTGAAAGGACAGCATTTAGAAAGTGAAGCAACACTCCATTCACTTCTCACAGTGAATTGAAGTGTTGGAACAGACTGCTTCTCTTTCAGAGAAACGCATGTGAGTTTCTGGTGAATGCTTGTAAGTAGCTTAAGGCACTTTCAAAGGAAAGTGATTTTCTCTGAAAGGACAGCATTTAGAAAGTGAAGCAACACACCATTCCCATCGTGCAGTGAATTGAAGTGTTGGAACAGACTGCTTCTCTTTCATATAAACGCATTAGTGTTTCTTGTGAATGCTTACAAGTTGATTATGGCACTTTCAAAGGAAAGTTTTTTTCTCTGAAAGGACAGCATTTAGAAAGTGAGGTAACACTCCATTCTCTTCGCACAGTGAATTGAAGTGTTGGAACAGACTGCTTCTCTTTCAGAAAAACGCATGTGAGTTTTTTCCTAATGCTTGCAAGTAGCTTAAGGCACTTTCAAAGGAAAGTGATTTTCTCTGAAAGGACAGCATTTAGAAAGTGAAGCAACACTCCATTCACTTTATACAGTGAATTGAAGTGTTGGAACAGACTGCTTCTCTTTCAGAGAAATGCATGTGAGTTTCTGTTGAATGCTTGTAAGTAGCTTAAGGCTCTTTCAAAGGAAAGTGATTTTCTCTGAAAGGACAGCATTTCAAAAGTGAAGCAACACTCCAGTCACTTCGCACAGTGAATTGAAGTGCTGGAACAGACTGCTTCTCGTTCAGAAAAACTCATGTGAGTTTCTTCCTAATGCTTGCAAGTAGCTTAAGGCACTTTCAAAGGAAAGTGATTTTCTCTGAAAGAACAGCATTTAGAAAGTGAAGCAACACTCCATTCACTTCGCAAGAGAATTGAAGTGTTGGAACAGACTGCTTCTCTTTCAGAGAAATGCAAGTGAGTTTCTGTTGAATGCTTGTAAGTAGCTCAAGGCTCTTTCAAAGGAAAGTGATTTTCTCTGAAAGGACAGCATTTAGAAAGTAAAGCAACACTCCATTTCCTTCGTGCAATGAATTGAAGTGTTGGAACAGACTGCTTCTCTTTCATAGAAACGCATTAGTGTTTCTTGTGAATGCTTGCAAGTAGCTTAAGGCACTTTCAAAGGAAAGTGATTTTCTCTGAAAGGACAGCATTTAGAAAGTGAAACAACAATCCATTCACTTCGCACAGAGAATTGAAGTGTTGGAACAGACTGCTTCTCTTTCAGAGAAATGCATGTGAGTTTCTGTTGAATGCTTGTAAGTAGCTTAAGGCACTTTCAAAGGAAAGTGATTTTCTCTGAAAGGACAGCATTTAGAAAGTGAAGCAACACTCCATTCACTTCGCACAGTGAATTGAAGTGTTGGAACAGACTGCTTCTCTTTCAGAGAAATGCATGTGAGTTTCTGTTGAATGCTTGTAAGTAGCTCAAGGCTCTTTCAAAGGAAAGTGATTTTCTCTGAAAGGACAGCATTTAGAAAGTAAAGCAACACTCCATTCCCTTCGCGCAATGAATTGAAGTGTTGGAACAGACTGCTTCTCTTTCATAGAAACGCATTATTGTTTCTTGTGAATGCTTGCAAGTAGCTTAAGGCACTTTCAAAGGAAAGTGATTTTCTCTGAAAGGACAGCATTTAGAAAGTGAAACAAACACTCCATTCACTTCGCACAGAGAATTGAAGTGTTGTAACAGACTGCTTCTCTTTCAGAGAAATGCATGTGAGTTTCTGTTGAATGCTTGTAATTAGCTTAAGGCACTTTCAAAGGAAAGTGATTTTCTCTGAAAGGACAGCATTTAGAAAGTGAAGCAACACTCCATTCACTTCGCACAGTGAATTGAAGTGTTGGAACAGACTGCTTCTCTTTCAGAGAAACGCATGTGAGTTTCTGGTGAATGCTTGTAAGTAGCTTAAGGCACTTTCAAAGGAAAGTGATTTTCTCTGAAAGGACAGCATTTAGAAAGTGAAGCAACACTCCATTCCCTTCGTGCAGTGAATTGAAGTGTTGGAACAGAGTGCTTCTCTTTCATATAAACGCATTAGTGTTTCTTGTGAATGCTTACAAGTTGCTTAAGGCACTTTCAAAGGAAAGTTTTTTTCTCTGAAAGGACAGCATTTAGAAAGTGAAGCAACACTCCATTCACTTCGCACATTGAATTGAAGTGTTGGAACAGACTGCTTCTCTTTCAGAGAAACGCATGTGAGTTTCTGTTGAATGCTTGTAAGTAGCTTAAGGCACTTTCAAAGGAAAGTGATTTTCTCTGAAAGGACAGCATTTAGAAAGTGAAGCAACACTCCATTCCCTTCGTGCAGTGAATTGAAGTGTTGGAACAGACTGCTTCTCTTTCATAGAAACGCATTAGTGTTTCTTGTGAATGCTTACAAGTTGCTTAAGGCACTTTCAAAGGAAAGTTTTTTCTCTGAAAGGACAGCATTTAGAAAGTGAGGTAACACTCCATTCTCTTCGCACAGTGAATTGAAGTGTTGGAACAGACTGCTTCTCTTTCAGAAAAACGCATGTGAGTTTTTTCCTAATGCTTGCAAGTAGCTTAAGGCACTTTCAAATGAAAGTGATTTTCTCTGAAAGGACAGCATTTAGAAAGTGAAGCAAACTCCATTCACTTTATACAGTGAATTGAAGTGTTGGAACAGACTGCTTCTCTTTCAGAGAAATGCATGTGAGTTTCTGTTGAATGCTTGTAAGTAGCTTAAGGCTCTTTCAAAGGAAAGTGATTTTCTCTGAAAGGACAGCATTTCGAAAGTGAAGCAACACTCCATTCACTTCGCACAGTGAATTGAAGTGTTGGAACAGACTGCTTCTCTTTCAGAGAAACGCATGTGAGTTTCTGGTGAATGCTTGTAAGTAGCTTAAGGCACTTTCAAAGGAAAGTGATTTTCTCTGAAAGGACAGCATTTAGAAAGTGAAGCAACACTCCATTCCCTTCGTGCAGTGAATTGAAGTGTTGGAACAGAGTGCTTCTCTTTCATATAAACGCATTAGTGTTTCTTGTGAATGCTTACAAGTTGCTTAAGGCACTTTCAAAGGAAAGTTTTTTTCTCTGAAAGGACAGCATTTAGAAAGTGAAGCAACACTCCATTCACCTCGCACATTGAATTGAAGTGTTGGAAGAGACTGCTTCTCTTTCAGAGAAACGCATGTGAGTTTCTGTTGAATGCTTGTAAGTAGCTTAAGGCACTTTCAAAGGAAAGTGATTTTCTCTGAAAGGACAGCATTTAGAAAGTGAGGCAACACTCCATTCATTTCACACAGTGAATTGAAGTGTTCGAACAGATTGCTTCTCTTTCAGAGAAACGCATGTCAGTTTCTGTTGAATGCTTGCAAGTAGCTTAGGCACTTTCAAAGAAAAGTGATTTTCTCTGAAAGGACAGCATTTAGAAAGTGAAGCAACACTCCATTCACTTCGCACAGCAAATTGAAGTGTTGGAACAGACTGCTTATCTTTCAGAGAAACGCATGTGAGTTTCTTCCTAATGCTTGCAAGTAGCTTAAGGCACTTTCAAAGGAAAGTGATTTTCTCTGAAAGGACAGCATTTAGAAAGTGAAGCAACACTCCATTCACTTCGCAGAGTGAATTGAAGTATTGGAACAGACTGCTTCTCTTTCAGAGAAACTCATGTGAGTTTCTGGTGAATGCTTGTAAGTATCTTAAGGCACTTTCAAAGGAAAGTGATTTTCTCTGAAAGGACAGCATTTAGAAAGTGAAGCAACACTCCATTCACTTCGCACAGTGAATTGAAGTGTTGGAACAGACTGCTTCTCTTTCAGAGAAACGCATGTGAGTTTCTGGTGAATGCTTGTAAGTAGCTTAAGGCACTTTCAAAAGAAAGTGATTTTCTCTGAAAGGACAGCATTTAGAAAGTGAAGCAACACTCCATTCCCTTCGTGCAGTGAATAGAAGTGTTGGAACAGACTGCTTCTCTTTCATATAAACGCATTAGTGTTTCTTGTGAATGCTTACAAGTTGCTTAAGGCACTTTCAAAGGAAAGTTTTTTTCTCTGAAAGGACAGCATTTAGAAAGTGAGGTAACACTCCATTCTCTTCGCACAGTGAATTGAAGTGTTGGAACAGACTGCTTCTCTTTCAGAAAAACGCATGTGAGTTTCTTCCTAATGCTTGCAAGTAGCTTAAGGCACTTTCAAAGGAAAGTGATTTTCTCTGAAAGGACAGCATTTAGAAAGTGAAGCAACACTCCATTCACTTTATACAGTGAATTGAAGTGTTGGAACAGACTGCTTCTCTTTCAGAGAAATGCATGTGAGTTTCTGTTGAATGCTTGTAAGTAGCTTAAGGCTCTTTCAAAGGAAAGTGATTTTCTCTGAAAGGACAGCATTTCGAAAGTGAAGCAACACTCCATTCACTTCGCACAGTGAATTGAAGTGTTGGAACAGACTGCTTCTCTTTCAGAGAAATGCATGTGAGTTTCATCCTAATGCTTGAAAGTAGCTTAAGGCACTTTCAAAGGAAAGTGATTTTCTCTGAAAGGACAGCATTTAGAAAGTGAAGCAACACTCCATTCCCTTCGTGCAGTGAATTGAAGTGTTGGAACAGAGTTCTTCTCTTTCATATAAACGCATTAGTGTTTCTTGTGAATGCTTGCAAGTAGCTTAAGGCACTTTCAAAGGAAAGTGATTTTCTCTGAAAGGACAGCATTTAGAAAGTGAAGCAACACTCCATTCACTTCGCACAGTGAATTGAAGTGTTGGAACAGACTGCTTCTCTTTCAGAGAAACGCATGTGAGTTTCTATTGAATGCTTGTAAGTAGCTTAAGGCACTTTCAAAGGAAAGTGATTTTCTCTGAAAGGACAGCATTTAGAAAGTGAAGCAACACTCCATTAACTTCGCACATTGAATTGAAGTGTTGGAACAGACTGCTTCTCTTTCAGAGAAACGCATGTGAGTTTCTGTTGAATGCTTGTAAGTAGCTTAAGGCACTATCAAAGAAAAGTGATTTTCTCTGAAAGGACAGCATTTAGAAAGTGAAGCAACACTCCATTCACTTCGCACAGTGAATTGAAGTGTTGGAACAGACTGCTTCTTTTTCAGAGAAATGCATGTGAGTTTCTGTCGAATGCTTGTAAGTAGCTTAAGGAACTTTCAAAGGAAAGTGATTTTCTCTGAAAGGACAGCATTTAGAAAGTAAAGCAACACTCCATTCCCGTCGTGCAATGAATTGAAGTCTTGGAACAGACTGCTTCTCTTTCAGAGAAACGCATGTGAGTTTCTTCCTAATGCTTGCAAGTAGCTTAAGGCACTTTCAAAGGAAAGTGATTTTCTCTGAAAGGACAGCATTTAGAAAGTGAAGCAACACTCCATTCATTTCGAACAGTGAATTGAAGTGTTGGATCTGACTGCTTCTCTTTCAGAGAAACGCATGTGAGTGTCTGGTGAATGCTTGTAAGTAGCTTAAGGCACTTTCAAAGGAAAGTGATTTTCTCTGAAAGGACAGCATTTAGAAAGTGAAGAAACACTCCATTCATTCGCACAGTGAATTGAAGTGTTGGAACAGACTGCTTCTCTTTCAGAGAAATGCATGTGAGTTTCTGTTGAATGCTTGTAAGTAGCTTAAGGCACTTTCAAAGGAAAGTGATTTTCTCTGAAAGGACAGCATTTAGAAAGTGAAGCAACACTCCATTCACTTCGCAGAGTGAATTGAAGTATTGGAACAGACTGCTTCTCTTTCAGAGAAACTCATGTGAGTTTCTGGTGAATGCTTGTAAGTATCTTAAGGCACTTTCAAAGGAAAGTGATTTTCTCTGAAAGGACAGCATTTAGAAAGTGAAGCAACACTCCATTCACTTCGCACAGTGAATTGAAGTGTTGGAACAGACTGCTTCTCTTTCAGAGAAACGCATGTGAGTTTCTGGTGAATGCTTGTAAGTAGCTTAAGGCACTTTCAAAGGAAAGTGATTTTTCTGAAAGGACAGCATTTAGAAAGTGAAGCAACACTCCATTCCCTTCGTGCAGTGAATTGAAGTGTTGGAACAGAGTGTTTCTCTTTCTTATAAACGCATTAGTGTTTCTTGTGAATGCTTACAAGTTGCTTAAGGCACTTTCAAAGGAAAGTTTTTTTCTCTGAAAGGACAGCATTTAGAAAGTGAAGCAACACTCCATTCACTTCGCACATTGAATTGAAGAGTTGGAACAGACTGCTTCTCTTTCAGAGAAACGCATGTGAGTTTCTGGTGAATGCTTGTAAGTAGCTTAAGGCACTTTCAAAGGAGAGTGATTTTCTCTGAAAGGACAGCATTTAGAAAGTGAGGCAACACTCCATTCATTTCACACAGTGAATTGAAGTGTTCGAACAGATTGCTTCTCTTTCAGAGAAACACATGTGAGTTTCTGTTGAATGCTTGCATGTAGCTTAAGGCACTTTCAAAGGAAAGTGATTTTCTCTGAAAGGACAGCATTTAGAAAGTGAAGCAACACTCCATTCACTTCGCACAGCAAATTGAAGTGTTGGAACAGACTGCTTCTCTTTCAGAGAAACGCATGTGAGTTTCTTCCTAATGCTTGCAAGTAGCTTAAGGCACTGTCAAAGGAGAGTGATTTTCTCTGAAAGGACAGCATTTAGAAAGTGAAGCAACACTCCATTCATTTCGAACAGTGAATTGAAGTGTTGGAACAGACTGCTTCTCTTTCAGAGAAACGCATGTGAGTTTCTGGTGAAGGCTTGTAAGTAGCTAAAGGCACTTTCAAAGGAAAGTGATTTTCTCTGAAAGGACAGCATTTAGAAAGTGAAGCAACACTCCATTCACTTCGCACAGTGAATTGAAGTGTTGGAACAGACTTCTTCTCTTTCAAAGAAATGCATGTGAGTTTCTGTTGAATGCTTGTAAGTAGCTTAAGGCACTTTCAAAGGAAAGTGATTTTCTCTGACAGGACAGCATTTAGAAAGTGAAGCAACACTCCATTCACTTCGCAGAGTGAATTGAAGTATTGGAACAGACTGCTTCTCTTTCAGAGAAACTCATGTGAGTTTCTGGTGAATGCTTGTAAGTATCTTAAGGCACTTTCAAAGGAAAGTGATTTTCTCTGAAAGGACAGCATTTAGAAAGTGAAGCAACACTCCATTCACTTCGCACAGTGAATTGAAGTGTTGGAACAGACTGCTTTTCTTTCAGAGAAACGCATGTGAGTTTCTGGTGAATGCTTGTAAGTCGCTTAAGGCACTTTCAAAGGAAAGTGATTTTCTCTGAAAGGACAGCATTTAGAAAGTGAAGCAACACTCCATTCCCTTCGTGCAGTGAATTGAAGTGTTGGAACAGAGTGCTTCTCTTTCATATAAACGCATTAGTGTTTCTTGTGAATGCTTACATGTTGCTTAAGGCACTTTCAAAGGAAAATTTTTTCTCTGAAAGGACAGCATTTAGAAAGTGAGGTAACACTCCATTCACTTCGCACAGTGAATTGAAGTGTTGGAACAGACTGCTTCTCTTTCAGAAAAACGCATGTGAGTTTCTTCCTAATGCTTGCAAGTAGCTTAAGGCACTTTCAAAGGAAAGTGATTTTCTCTGAAAGGACAGCATTTAGAAAGTGAAGCAACACTCCATTCACTTCGCACAGTGAATTGAAGTGTTGGAACAGACTGCTTCTCTTTCAGAGTAACGCATGTGAGTTTCTATTGAATGCTTGTAAGTAGCTTAAGGCACTTTCAAAGGAAAGTGATTTTCTCTGAAAGGACAGCATTTAGAAAGTGAAGCAACACTCCATTCACTTTGCACAGTGAATTGAAGTGTTGGAACAGACTGCTTCTCTTTCAGAGAAACGCATGTGAGTTTCTATTGAATGCTTGTAAGTAGCTTAAGGCACTATCAAAGAAAAGTGGTTTTCTCTGAAAGGACAGCATTTAGAAAGTGAAGCAACACTCCATTCACTTCGCACAGTGAATTGAAGTGTTGGAACAGACTGCTTCTTTTTCAGAGAAATACATGTGAGTTTCTGCTGAATGCTTGTAAGTAGCTCAAGGCTCTTTCAAAGGAAAGTGATTTTCTCTGAAAGGACAGCATTTAGAAAGTAAAGCAACACTCCATTCCCTTCGTGCAATGAATTGAAGTGTTGGAACAGACTGCTTCTCTTTCAGAGAAACGCATGTGAGTTTCTGTTGAATGCTTGTAAGTTGCTTAAGGCACGTTCAAAGGAAATTGATTTTCTCTGATAGGACAGCATTTAGAAAGTGAGGCAACACTCCATTCACTTTTCACAGTGAATTGAAGTGTTCGAACAGATTGCTTCTCTTTCAGAGAAACGCATGTGAGTTTCTGTTGAATGCTTGCAAGTAGCTTAAGGCACTTTCAAAGGAAAGTGATTTTCTCTGAAAGGACAGCATTTAGAAAGTGAAGCAACACTCCATTCACTTCGCACAGTGAATTGAAGTGTTGGAACAGACTGCTTCTCTTTCAGAGAAACGCATGTGAATTTCTATTGAATGCTTGTAAGTAGCTTAAGGCACTTTCAAAAGAAAGTGATTTTCTCTGAAAGGACAGCATTTAGAAAGTGAAACAACACTCCATTCACTTCGCACAGTGAATTGAAGTGTTGGAACAGACTGCTTCTCTTTCAGAGAAACGCATGTGAGTTTCTATTGAATGCTTGTAAGTAGCTTAAGGCACTATCAAAGAAAAGTGATTTTCTCTTAAAGGACAGCATTTAGAAAGTGAAGCAACACTCCATTCACTTCGCACAGTGAATTGAAGTGTTGGAACCGACTGCTTCTTTTTCAGAGAAATACATGTGAGTTTCTGTTGAATTCTTGTAAGTAGCTCAAGGCTCTTTCAAAGGAAAGTGATTTTCTCTGAAAGGACAGCATTTAGAAAGTGAAGCAACACTCCATTCACTTCGCACAGTGAATTGAAGTGTTGGAACAGACTGCTTCTCTTTCAGAGAAATGCATGTGAGTTTCTGTTGAATGCTTGTAAGTAGCTTAAGGCACTTTCAAAGGAAAGTGATTTTCTCTGAAAGGACAGCATTTAGAAAGTGAAGCAACACTCCATTCACTTCGCAGAGTGAATTGAAGTATTGGAACAGACTGCTTCTCTTTCAGAGAAACTCATGTGAGTTTCTGGTGAATGCTTGTAAGTATCTTAAGGCACTTTCAAAGGAAAGTGATTTTCTCTGAAAGGACAGCATTTAGAAAGTGAAGCAACACTCCATTCACTTCGCACAGTGAATTGAAGTTTTGGAACAGACTGCTTCTCTTTCAGAGAAACGCATGTGAGTTTCTGGTGAATGCTTGTAAGTAGCTTAAGGCACTTTCAAAGGAAAGTGATTTTCTCTGAAAGGACAGCATTTAGAAAGTGAAGCAACACTCCATTCCCTTCGTGCAGTGAATAGAAGTGTTGGAACAGAGTGCTTCTCTTTCATATAAACGCATTAGTGTTTCTTGTGAATGCTTACAAGTTGCTTAAGGCACTTTCAAAGGAAAGTGATTTTCTCTGAAAGGACAGCATTTAGAAAGTGAGGTAACACTCCATTCACTTCGCACAGTGAATTGAAGTGTTGGAACAGACTGCTTCTCTTTCAGAAAAACGCATGTGAGTTTCTTCCTAATGCTTGCAAGTAGCTTAAGGCACTTTCAAAGGAAAGTGATTTTCTCTGAAAGGACAGCATTTAGAAAGTGAAGCAACACTCCATTCACTTCGCACAGTGAATTGAAGTGTTGGAACAGACTGCTTCTCTTTCAGAGAAACGCATGTGAGTTTCTTCCTAATGCTTGCAAGTAGCTTAAGGCACTTTCAAAGGAAAGTGATTTTCTCTGAAAGAACAGAATTTACAAAGTGAAGCAACACTCCATTCACTTCCTCAGAGAATTGAAGTGTTGGAACAGATTGCTTCTCTTTCAGAGAAATGCATGTGAGTTTCTGTTGAATGCTTGTAAGTAGCTTAAGGCACATTCAAAGGAAAGTGATTTTCTCTGAAAGGACAGCATTTAGAAAGTGAGGCAACACTCCATTCACTTCACACAGTGAACTGAAGTGTTGGAACAGATTGCTTCTCTTTCAGAGAAACGCATGTGAGTTTTTTCCTAATGCTTGCAAGTAGCTTAAGGCACTTTCAAAGGAAAGTGATTTTCTCTGAAAGGACAGCATTTAGAAAGTGAAGCAACACTCCATTCACTTCGCAGGGCGAATTGAAGTGTTGGAACAGACTGCTTCTCTTTCAGAGAAACTCATGTGAGTTTCTTCCTAATGCTTGCAAGTAGCTTAAGGCACTTTCAAAGGAAAGTGATTTTCTCTGAAAGGACAGCATTTAGAAAGTGAAGCAACACTCCATTCATTTCGAACAGTCAATTGAAATGTTGGAACAGACTGCTTCTCTTTCAGAGAAACGCATGTGAGTTTCTGGTGAATGCTTGTAAGTAGCTTAAGGCACTTTCAAAGGAAAGGGATTTTCTCTGAAAGGACAGCATTTAGAAAGTGAAGCAACACTCCATTCACTTCGCACAGTGAATTGAAGTGTTGGAACAGACTGCTTCTCTTTCAGAGAAATGCATGTGAGTTTCTGTTGAATGCTTGTAAGTAGCTTAAGGCACTTTCAAAGGAAAGTGATTTTCTCTGAAAGGACAGCATTTAGAAAGTGAAGTAACACTCCATTCACTTCGCAGAGTGAATTGAAGTATTGGAACAGACTGCTTCTCTTTCAGAGAAACTCATGTGAGTTTCTGGTGAATGCTTGTAAGTATCTTAAGGCACTTTCAAAGGAAAGTGATTTTCTCTGAAAGGACAGCATTTAGAAAGTGAAGCAACACTCCATTCACTTCGCACAGTGAATTGAAGTGTTGGAACAGACTGCTTCTCTTTCAGAGAAACGCATGTGAGTTTCTGGTGAATGCTTGTAAGTAGCTTAAGGCACTTTCAAAGGAAAGTGATTTTCTCTGAAAGGACAGCATTTAGAAAGTGAAGCAACACTCCATTCCCTTCGTGCAGTGAATTGAAGTGTTGGAACAGACTGCTTCTCTTTCATATAAACGCATTAGTGTTTCTTGTGAATGCTTACAAGTTGCTTAAGGCACTTTCAAAGGAAAGGTTTTTTCTCTGAAAGGACAGCATTTAGAAAGTGAGGTAACACTCCATTCACTTCGCACAGTGAATTGAAGTGTTGGAACAGACTGCTTCTCTTTCAGAAAAACGCATGTGAGTTTCTTCCTAATGCTTGCAAGTAGCTTAAGGCACTTTCAAAGGAAAGTGATATTCTCTGACAGGACAGCATTTAGAAAGTGAAGCAACACTCCATTCACTTCGCACAGTGAATTGAAGTGTTGGAACAGACTGCTTCTCTTTCAGAGAAACGCATGTGAGTTTCTTCCTAATGCTTGCAAGTAGCTTAAGGCACTTTCAAAGGAAAGTGATTTTCTCTGAAAGAACAGCATTTAGAAAGTGAAGCAACACTCCATTCACTTCGCAAGAGAATTGAAGTGTTGGAACAGACTGCTTCTCTTTCAGAGAAACGCATGTGAGTTTCTGGTGAATGCTTGTAAGTAGCTTAAGGCACTTTCAAAGGAAAGTGATTTTCTCTGAAAGGACAGCATTTAGAAAGTGAAGCAACACTCCATTCCCTTCGTGCAGTGAATAGAATTGTTGGAACAGAGTGCTTCTCTTTCATATAAACGCATTAGTGTTTCTTGTGAATGCTTACAAGTTGCTTAAGGCACTTTCAAAGGAAAGTGATTTTCTCTGAAAGGACAGCATTTAGAAAGTGAGGTAACACTCCATTCACTTCGCACAGTGAATTGAAGTGTTGGAACAGACTGCTTCTCTTTCAGAAAAACGCATGTGAGTTTCTTCCTAATGCTTGCAAGTAGCTTAAGGCACTTTCAAAGGAAAGTGATTTTCTCTGAAAGGACAGCATTTAGAAAGTGAAGCAACACTCCATTCACTTCGCACAGTGAATTGAAGTGTTGGAACAGACTGCTTCTCTTTCAGAGAAACGCATGTGAGTTTCTTCCTAATGCTTGCAAGTAGCTTAAGGCACTTTCAAAGGAAAGTGATTTTCTCTGAAAGAACAGAATTTACAAAGTGAAGCAACACTCCATTCACTTCCTCAGAGAATTGAAGTGTTGGAACAGATTGCTTCTCTTTCAGAGAAATGCATGTGAGTTTCTGTTGAATGCTTGTAAGTAGCTTAAGGCACATTCAAAGGAAAGTGATTTTCTCTGAAAGGACAGCATTTAGAAAGTGAGGCAACACTCCATTCACTTCACACAGTGAACTGAAGTGTTGGAACAGATTGCTTCTCTTTCAGAGAAACGCATGTGAGTTTCTTCCTAATGCTTGCAAGTAGCTTAAGGCACTTTCAAAGGAAAGTGATTTTCTCTGAAAGGACAGCATTTAGAAAGTGAAGCAACACTCCATTCACTTCGCAGGGCGAATTGAAGTGTTGGAACAGACTGCTTCTCTTTCAGAGAAACTCATGTGAGTTTCTTCCTAATGCTTGCAAGTAGCTTAAGGCACTTTCAAAGGAAAGTGATTTTCTCTGAAAGGACAGCATTTAGAAAGTGAAGCAACACTCCATTCATTTCGAACAGTCAATTGAAATGTTGGAACAGACTGCTTCTCTTTCAGAGAAACGCATGTGAGTTTCTGGTGAATGCTTGTAAGTAGCTTAAGGCACTTTCAAAGGAAAGGGATTTTCTCTGAAAGGACAGCATTTAGAAAGTGAAGCAACACTCCATTCACTTCGCACAGTGAATTGAAGTGTTGGAACAGACTGCTTCTCTTTCAGAGAAATGCATGTGAGTTTCTGTTGAATGCTTGTAAGTAGCTTAAGGCACTTTCAAAGGAAAGTGATTTTCTCTGAAAGGACAGCATTTAGAAAGTGAAGCAACACTCCATTCACTTCGCAGAGTGAATTGAAGTATTGGAACAGACTGCTTCTCTTTCAGAGAAACTCATGTGAGTTTCTGGTGAATGCTTGTAAGTATCTTAAGGCACTTTCAAAGGAAAGTGATTTTCTCTGAAAGGACAGCATTTAGAAAGTGAAGCAACACTCCATTCACTTCGCACAGTGAATTGAAGTGTTGGAACAGACTGCTTCTCTTTCAGAGAAACGCATGTGAGTTTCTGGTGAATGCTTGTAAGTAGCTTAAGGCACTTTCAAAGGAAAGTGATTTTCTCTGAAAGGACAGCATTTAGAAAGTGAAGCAACACTCCATTCCCTTCGTGCAGTGAATTGAAGTGTTGGAACAGACTGCTTCTCTTTCATATAAACGCATTAGTGTTTCTTGTGAATGCTTACAAGTTGCTTAAGGCACTTTCAAAGGAAAGTTTTTTTCTCTGAAAGGACAGCATTTAGAAAGTGAGGTAACACTCCATTCACTTCGCACAGTGAATTGAAGTGTTGGAACAGACTGCTTCTCTTTCAGAAAAACGCATGTGAGTTTCTTCCTAATGCTTGCAAGTAGCTTAAGGCACTTTCAAAGGAAAGTGATTTTCTCTGACAGGACAGCATTTAGAAAGTGAAGCAACACTCCATTCACTTCGCACAGTGAATTGAAGTGTTGGAACAGACTGCTTCTCTTTCAGAGAAACGCATGTGAGTTTCTTCCTAATGCTTGCAAGTAGCTTAAGGCACTTTCAAAGGAAAGTGATTTTCTCTGAAAGAACAGCATTTAGAAAGTGAAGCAACACTCCATTCACTTCGCAAGAGAATTGAAGTGTTGGAACAGACTGCTTCTCTTTCAGAGAAACGCATGTGAGTTTCTGGTGAATGCTTGTAAGTAGCTTAAGGAACTTTCAAAGGAAAGTGATTTTCTCTGAAAGGACAGCATTTAGAAAGTGAAGCAACACTCCATTCACTTCGCACAGTGAATTGAAGTGTTGGAACAGACTGCTTCTCTTTCAGAGAAATGAATGTGAGTTTCTGTTGAATGCTTATAAGTAGCTTAAGGCACTTTCAAAGGAAAGTGATTTTCTCTGAAAGGACAGCATTTAGAAAGTGAAGCAACACTCCATTCACTTCGCAGAGTGAATTGAAGTATTGGAACAGACTGCTTCTCTTTCAGATAAACGCATGTGAGTTTCTGGTGAATGCTTGTAAGTAGCTTAAGGCACTTTCAAAGGAAAGTGATTTTCTCTGTAAGGACAGCATTTAGAAAGTGAAGCAACACTCCATTCACTTCGCACAGTGAATTGAAGTGTTGGAAAAGACTGCTTCTCTTTCAGAGAAACGCATGTGAGTTTCTGGTGAATGCTTATAAGTAGCTTAAGGCACTTTCAAAGGAAAGTGATTTTCTCTGAAAGGACAGCATTTAGAAAGTGAAGCAACACTCCATTCCCTTCGTGCAGTGAATTGGAGTGTTGGAACAGAGTGCTTCTCTTTCATATAAACGCATTAGTGTTTCTTGTGAATGCTTGCAATTTGCTTAAGGCACTTTCAAAGGAAAGTGATTTTCTCTGAAAGGACAGCATTTAGAATGTGAGGCAACACTCCATTCACTTCGCACAGTGAATTGAAGTGTTGGAACAGACTGCTTCTCTTTCAGAAAAACGCATGTGAGTTTCTTCCTAATGCTTTCAAGTAGCTTAAGGCACTTTCAAAGGAAAGTGATTTTCTCTGAAAGGACAGCTTTTAGAAAGTGAAGCAACACTCCATTCACTTCGCACAGCGAATTGAAGTGTTGGAACAGACTGCTTCTCTTTCAGAGAAACGCATGTGAGTTTCTTCCTAATGCTTGCAAGTAGCTTAAGGCACTTTCAAAGGAAAGTGATTTTCTCTGAAAGAACAGCATTTAGAAAGTGAAGCAACACTCCATTCACTTCGCAAGAGAATTGAAGTGTTGGAACAGATTGCTTCTCTTTCAGAGAAATGCATGTGAGTTTCTGTTGAATGCTTGTAAGTAGCTTAAGGCACATTCAAAGGAAAGGGATTTTCTCTGAAAGGACAGCATTTAGAAAGTGAAGCAACACTCCATTCACTTCACACAGTGAATTGAAGTGTTGGAACAGACTGCTTCTCTTTCAGAGAAATGCATGTGAGTTTCTGTTGAATGCTTGTAAGTAGCTCAAGGCTCTTTCAAAGGAAAGTGATTTTCTCTGAAAGGACAGCATTTAGAAAGTAAAGCAACACTCCATTCCCTTCGCGCAATGAATTGAAGTGTCTTAACAGAGTGCTTCTCTTTCATAGAAACGCATTAGTGTTTCTTGTGAATGCTTGCAAGTAGCTTAAGGCACTTTCAAAGGAAAGTGATTTTCTCTGAAAGGACAGCATTTAGAAAGTGAAGCAACACTCCATTCACTTCGCACATTGAATTGAAGTGTTGGAACAGACTGCTTCTCTTTCAGAGAAACGCATGTGAGTTTCTGTTGAATGCTTGTAAGTAGCTTAAGGCACTTTCAAAGGAAAGTGATTTTCTCTGAAAGGACAGCATTTAGAAAGTGAAGCAACACTCCATTCATTTCGCACATTGAATTGAAGTGTTGGAACAGACTGCTTCTCTTTCAGAGAAACGCATGTGAGTTTCAGTTGAATGCTTGTAAGTAGCTTAAGGCACTTTCAAAGGAAAGTGATTTTCTCTGAAAGGACAGCATTTAGAAAGTGAGGCAACACTCCATTCACTTCACACAGTGAACTGAAGTGTTGGAACAGATTGCTTCTCTTTCAGAGAAACGCATGTGAGTTTCTTCCTAATGCTTGCAAGTAGCTTAAGGCACTTTCAAAGGAAAGTGATTTTCTCTGAAAGGACAGCATTTAGAAAGTGAAGCAACACTCCATTCACTTCGCACAGTGAATTGAAGTGTTGGAACAGACTGCTTCTATTTCAGAGAAACGCATGTGTGTTTCCTGTGAATGCTTGAAAATAGCTTAAGGCACTTTCAAAGGAAAGTGATTTTCTCTGAAAGGACAGCATTTAGAAAGTGAAGTAACATTCCATTCACTTCGCACAGTGAATTGAAGTGTTGGAACAGACTGCTTCTCTTTCAGAGAAATGCATGTGAGTTTCTGTTGAATGTTTGTAAGTAGCTCAAGGCTCTTTCAAAGGAAAGTGATTTTCTCTGAAAGGACAGCATTCATAAAATGAAGCAACACTCCATACACTTCGCACATTGAATTGAAGTGTTGGAACAGACTGCTTCTCTTTCAGAGAAACGCATGTGAGTTTCTGTTGAATGCTTTTAAGTAGCTTAAGGCACTTTCAAAGAAAAGTGATTTTCTCTGAAAGGACAGCATTTAGAAAGTGAAGCAACACTCCATTCACTTCGCACATTGAATTGAAGTGTTGGAACAGACTGCTTCTCTTTCAGAGAAATGCATGTGAGTTTCTGTTGAATGCTTGTAAGTAGCTTAAGGGACTTTAAAAGGAAAGTGATTTTCTCTGAAAGGACAGCATTTAGAAAGTGAAGCAGCACTCCATTCCCTTCGTGCAGTGAATTGAAGTGTTGGAACAGAGTGCTTCTCTTTCATATAAACGCATTAGTGTTTCTTGTGAATGCTTGCAAGTTGCTTAAGGCACTTTCAAAGTAAAGTGATTTTCTCTGAAAGGACATAATTTAGAAAGTGAAGCAACACTCCATTCACGTCGCACAGTGAATTGAAGTGTTGGAACAGACTGCTTCTCTTTCAGAGAAATGCTTGTGAGTTTCTGTTGAATGCTTGTGAGTAGCTTAAGGCACTTTCAAAGGAAAGTGATTTTCTCTGAAAGGACAGCATTTAGAAAGTGAAGCAACACTCCATTCCCTTCGTGCAGTGAATTGAAGTGTTGGAACAGACTGCTTCTCTTTCATATAAACGCATTAGTGTTTCTTGTGAATGCTTACAAGTTGCTTAAGGCACTTTCAAAGGAAAGTTTTTTTCTCTGAAAGGACAGCATTTAGAAAGTGAGGTAACACTCCATTCACTTCGCACAGTGAATTGAAGTGTTGGAACAGACTGCTTCTCTTTCAGAAAAACGCATGTGAGTTTCTTCCTAATGCTTGCAAGTAGCTTAAGGCACTTTCAAAGGAAAGTGATTTTCTCTGACAGGACAGCATTTAGAAAGTGAAGCAACACTCCATTCACTTCGCACAGTGAATTGAAGTGTTGGAACAGACTGCTTCTCTTTCAGAGAAACGCATGTGAGTTTCTTCCTGATGCTTGCAAGTAGCTTAAGGCACTTTCAAAGGAAAGTGATTTTCTCTGAAAGAACAGCATTTAGAAAGTGAAGCAACACTCCATTCACTTCGCAAGAGAATTGAAGTGTTGGAACAGACTGCTTCTCTTTCAGAGAAACGCATGTGAGTTTCTGGTGAATGCTTGTAAGTAGCTTAAGGCACTTTCAAAGGAAAGTGATTTTCTCTGAAAGGACAGCATTTAGAAAGTGAAGCAACACTCCATTCACTTCGCACAGTGAATTGAAGTGTTGGAACAGACTGCTTCTCTTTCAGAGAAATGAATGTGAGTTTCTGTTGAATGCTTGTAAGTAGCTTAAGGCACTTTCAAAGGAAAGTGATTTTCTCTGAAAGGACAGCATTTAGAAAGTGAAGCAACACTCCATTCACTTCGCAGAGTGAATTGAAGTATTGGAACAGACTGCTTCTCTTTCAGATAAACGCATGTGAGTTTCTGGTGAATGCTTGTAAGTAGCTTAAGGCACTTTCAAAGGAAAGTGATTTTCTCTGTAAGGACAGCATTTAGAAAGTGAAGCAACACTCCATTCACTTCGCACAGTGAATTGAAGTGTTGGAAAAGACTGCTTCTCTTTCAGAGAAACGCATGTGAGTTTCTGGTGAATGCTTATAAGTAGCTTAAGGCACTTTCAAAGGAAAGTGATTTTCTCTGAAAGGACAGCATTTAGAAAGTGAAGCAACACTCCATTCCCTTCGTGCAGTGAATTGGAGTGTTGGAACAGAGTGCTTCTCTTTCATATAAACGCATTAGTGTTTCTTGTGAATGCTTGCAATTTGCTTAAGGCACTTTCAAAGGAAAGTGATTTTCTCTGAAAGGACAGCATTTAGAATGTGAGGCAACACTCCATTCACTTCGCACAGTGAACTGAAGTGTTGGAACAGACTGCTTCTCTTTCAGAAAAACGCATGTGAGTTTCTTCCTAATGCTTTCAAGTAGCTTAAGGCACTTTCAAAGGTAAGTGATTTTCTCTGAAAGGACAGCATTTAGAAAGTGAAGCAACACTCCATTCACTTCGCACAGCGAATTGAAGTGTTGGAACAGACTGCTTCTCTTTCAGAGAAACGCATGTGAGTTTCTTCCTAATGCTTGCAAGTAGCTTAAGGCACTTTCAAAGGAAAGTGATTTTCTCTGAAAGAACAGCATTTAGAAAGTGAAGCAACACTCCATTCACTTCGCAAGAGAATTGAAGTGTTGGAACAGATTGCTTCTCTTTCAGAGAAATGCATGTGAGTTTCTGTTGAATGCTTGTAAGTAGCTTAAGGCACATTCAAAGGAAAGGGATTTTCTCTGAAAGGACAGCATTTAGAAAGTGAAGCAACACTCCATTCACTTCACACAGTGAATTGAAGTGTTGGAACAGACTGCTTCTCTTTCAGAGAAATGCATGTGAGTTTCTGTTGAATGCTTGTAAGTAGCTCAAGGCTCTTTCAAAGGAAAGTGATTTTCTCTGAAAGGACAGCATTTAGAAAGTAAAGCAACACTCCATTCCCTTCGCGCAATGAATTGAAGTGTTTTAACAGAGTGCTTCTCTTTCATAGAAACGCATTAGTGTTTCTTGTGAATGCTTGCAAGTAGCTTAAGGCACTTTCAAAGGAAAGTGATTTTCTCTTAAAGGACAGCATTTAGAAAGTGAAGCAACACTCCATTCACTTCGCACATTGAATTGAAGTGTTGGAACAGACTGCTTCTCTTTCAGAGAAACGCATGTGAGTTTCTGTTGAATGCTTGTAAGTAGCTTAAGGCACTTTCAAAGGAAAGTGATTTTCTCTGAAAGGACAGCATTTAGAAAGTGAAGCAACACTCCATTCACTTCGCACATTGAATTGAAGTGTTGGAACAGACTGCTTCTCTTTCAGAGAAACGCATGTGAGTTTCAGTTGAATGCTTGTAAGTAGCTTAAGGCACTTTCAAAGGAAAGTGATTTTCTCTGAAAGGACAGCATTTAGAAAGTGAGGCAACACTCCATTCACTTCACACAGTGAACTGAAGTGTTGGAACAGATTGCTTCTCTTTCAGAGAAACGCATGTGAGTTTCTTCCTAATGCTTGCAAGTAGCTTAAGGCACTTTCAAAGGAAAGTGATTTTCTCTGAAAGGACAGCATTTAGAAAGTGAAGCAACACTCCATTCACTTCGCACAGTGAATTGAAGTGTTGGAACAGACTGCTTCTATTTCAGAGAAACGCATGTGTGTTTCCTGTGAATGCTTGAAAATAGCTTAAGGCACTTTCAAAGGAAAGTGATTTTCTCTGAAAGGACAGCATTTAGAAAGTGAAGTAACATTCCATTCACTTCGCACAGTGAATTGAAGTGTTGGAACAGACTGCTTCTCTTTCAGAGAAATGCATGTGAGTTTCTGTTGAATGTTTGTAAGTAGCTCAAGGCTCTTTCAAAGGAAAGTGATTTTCTCTGAAAGGACAGCATTCATAAAATGAAGCAACACTCCATACACTTCGCACATTGAATTGAAGTGTTGGAACAGACTGCTTCTCTTTCAGAGAAACGCATGTGAGTTTCTGTTGAATGCTTTTAAGTAGCTTAAGGCACTTTCAAAGAAAAGTGATTTTCTCTGAAAGGACAGCATTTAGAAAGTGAAGCAACACTCCATTCACTTCGCACATTGAATTGAAGTGTTGGAACAGACTGCTTCTCTTTCAGAGAAATGCATGTGAGTTTCTGTTGAATGCTTGTAAGTAGCTTAAGGGACTTTAAAAGGAAAGTGATTTTCTCTGAAAGGACAGCATTTAGAAAGTGAAGCAGCACTCCATTCCCTTCGTGCAGTGAATTGAAGTGTTGGAACAGAGTGCTTCTCTTTCATATACACGCATTAGTGTTTCTTGTGAATGCTTGCAAGTTGCTTAAGGCACTTTCAAAGTAAAGTGATTTTCTCTGAAAGGACATAATTTAGAAAGTGAAGCAACACTCCATTCACTTCGCACAGTGAATTGAAGTGTTGGAACAGACTGCTTCTCTTTCAGAGAAATGCTTGTGAGTTTCTGTTGAATGCTTGTGAGTAGCTTAAGGCACTTTCAAAGGAAAGTGATTTTCTCTGAAAGGACAGCATTCATAAAATGAAGCAACACTCCATACACTTCGCACATTGAATTGAAGTGTTGGAACAGACTGCTTCTCTTTCAGAGAAACGCATGTGAGTTTCTGTTGAATGCTTTTAAGTAGCTTAAGGCACTTTCAAAGAAAAGTGATTTTCTCTGAAAGGACAGCATTTAGAAAGTGAAGCAACACTCCATTCACTTCGCACATTGAATTGAAGTGTTGGAACAGACTGCTTCTCTTACACAGAAACGCATGTGAGTTTCTGTTGAATGCTTCTAAGTAGCTTAAGGCACTTTCAAGGGAAAGTGATTTTCTCTGAAAGGACAGCATTTAGAAAGTGAGGCAACACTCCATTCACTTCACACAGTGAATTGAAGTGTTGGAACAGATTGCTTCTCTTTCAGAGAAACGCATGTGTGTTTCTTCCTAATGCTTGCAAGTAGCTTAAGGCACTTTCAAAGGAAAGTGATTTTCTCTGAAAGGACAGCATTTAGAAAGTGAAGCAACACTCCATTCACTTCGCACAGTGAATTGAAGTGTTGGAACAGACTGCTTCTCTTTCAGAGAAACGCATGTGAGTTTCTTCCTAATGCTTGCAAGTAGCTTAAGGCACTTTCAAAGGAAAGTGATTTTCTCTGAAAGAACAGCATTTAGAAAGTGAAGCAACACTCCATTCACTTCGCAAGAGAATTGAAGTGTTGGAACAGATTGCTTCTCTTTCAGAGAAATGCATGTGAGTTTCTGTTGAATGCTTGTAAGTAGCTTAAGGCACATTCAAAGGAAAGGGATTTTCTCTGAAAGGACAGCATTTAGAAAGTGAAGCAACACTCCATTCACTTCACACAGTGAATTGAAGTGTTGGAACAGACTGCTTCTCTTTCAGAGAAATGCATGTGAGTTTCTGTTGAATGCTTGTAAGTAGCTCAAGGCTCTTTCAAAGGAAAGTGATTTTCTCTGAAAGGACAGCATTTAGAAAGTAAAGCAACACTCCATTCCCTTCGCGCAATGAATTGAAGTGTTTTAACAGAGTGCTTCTCTTTAATAGAAACGCATTAGTGTTTCTTGTGAATGCTTGCAAGTAGCTTAAGGCACTTTCAAAGGAAAGTGATTTTCTCTTAAAGGACAGCATTTAGAAAGTGAAGCAACACTCCATTCACTTCGCACATTGAATTGAAGTGTTGGAACAGACTGCTTCTCTTTCAGAGAAACGCATGTGAGTTTCTGTTGAATGCTTGTAAGTAGCTTAAGGCACTTTCAAAGG
The DNA here is from genome assembly GCF_982192425.1 of Myodes glareolus. Lineage (NCBI taxonomy): Eukaryota > Metazoa > Chordata > Mammalia > Rodentia > Cricetidae > Myodes > Myodes glareolus. The sequence goes on from NC_142046.1 coordinate 1,091,078, forward strand.
AAAGTGATTTTCTCTGAAAGGACAGCATTTATAAAGTGAAGCAACACTCCATTCACTTCGCACATTGAATTGAAGTGTTGGAACAGACTGCTTCTCTTTCAGAGAAACGCATGTGAGTTTCAGTTGAATGCTTGTAAGTAGCTTAAGGCACTTTCAAAGGAAAGTGATTTTCTCTGAAAGGACAGCATTTAGAAAGTGAGGCAACACTCCATTCACTTCACACAGTGAACTGAAGTGTTGGAACAGATTGCTTCTCTTTCAGAGAAACGCATGTGAGTTTCTTCCTAATGCTTGCAAGTAGCTTAAGGCACTTTCAAAGGAAAGTGATTTTCTCTGAAAGGACAGCATTTAGAAAGTGAAGCAACACTCCATTCACTTCGCACAGTGAATTGAAGTGTTGGAACAGACTGCTTCTATTTCAGAGAAACGCATGTGTGTTTCCTGTGAATGCTTGAAAATAGCTTAAGGCACTTTCAAAGGAAAGTGATTTTCTCTGAAAGGACAGCATTTAGAAAGTGAAGTAACATTCCATTCACTTCGCACAGTGAATTGAAGTGTTGGAACAGACTGCTTCTCTTTCAGAGAAATGCATGTGAGTTTCTGTTGAATGTTTGTAAGTAGCTCAAGGCTCTTTCAAAGGAAAGTGATTTTCTCTGAAAGGACAGCATTCATAAAATGAAGCAACACTCCATACACTTCGCACATTGAATTGAAGTGTTGGAACAGACTGCTTCTCTTTCAGAGAAACGCATGTGAGTTTCTGTTGAATGCTTTTAAGTAGCTTAAGGCACTTTCAAAGAAAAGTGATTTTCTCTGAAAGGACAGCATTTAGAAAGTGAAGCAACACTCCATTCACTTCGCACATTGAATTGAAGTGTTGGAACAGACTGCTTCTCTTTCAGAGAAATGCATGTGAGTTTCTGTTGAATGCTTGTAAGTAGCTTAAGGGACTTTAAAAGGAAAGTGATTTTCTCTGAAAGGACAGCATTTAGAAAGTGAAGCAGCACTCCATTCCCTTCGTGCAGTGAATTGAAGTGTTGGAACAGAGTGCTTCTCTTTCATATACACGCATTAGTGTTTCTTGTGAATGCTTGCAAGTTGCTTAAGGCACTTTCAAAGTAAAGTGATTTTCTCTGAAAGGACATAATTTAGAAAGTGAAGCAACACTCCATTCACTTCGCACAGTGAATTGAAGTGTTGGAACAGACTGCTTCTCTTTCAGAGAAATGCTTGTGAGTTTCTGTTGAATGCTTGTGAGTAGCTTAAGGCACTTTCAAAGGAAAGTGATTTTCTCTGAAAGGACAGCATTCATAAAATGAAGCAACACTCCATACACTTCGCACATTGAATTGAAGTGTTGGAACAGACTGCTTCTCTTTCAGAGAAACGCATGTGAGTTTCTGTTGAATGCTTTTAAGTAGCTTAAGGCACTTTCAAAGAAAAGTGATTTTCTCTGAAAGGACAGCATTTAGAAAGTGAAGCAACACTCCATTCACTTCGCACATTGAATTGAAGTGTTGGAACAGACTGCTTCTCTTTCACAGAAACGCATGTGAGTTTCTGTTGAATGCTTCTAAGTAGCTTAAGGCACTTTCAAGGGAAAGTGATTTTCTCTGAAAGGACAGCATTTAGAAAGTGAGGCAACACTCCATTCACTTCACACAGTGAATTGAAGTGTTGGAACAGATTGCTTCTCTTTCAGAGAAACGCATGTGAGTTTCTTCCTAATGCTTGCAAGTAGCTTAAGGCACTTTCAAAGGAAAGTGATTTTCTCTGAAAGGACAGCATTTAGAAAGTGAAGCAACACTCCATTCACTTCGCACAGTGAATTGAAGTGTTGGAACAGACTGCTTCTCTTTCAGAGAAACGCATGTGAGTTTCTTCCTAATGCTTGCAAGTAGCTCAAGGAACTTTCAAAGGAAAGTGATTTTCTCTGAAAGGACAGCATTTAGAAAGTGAAGCAACACTCCATTCATTTCGAGCAGTGAATTGAAGTGTTGGAACAGACTGCTTCTCTTTCAGAGAAACGCATGTGAGTTTCTGGTGAATGCTTGTAAATAGCTTAAGGCACTTTCAAAGGAAAGTGATTTTCTCTGAAAGGACAGCATTTAGAAAGTGAAGCAACACTCCATTCACTTCGCACAGTGAATTGAAGTGTTGGAACAGACTGCTTCTCTTTCAGAGAAATGCATGTGAGTTTCTGTTGAATGCTTGTAAGTAGCTTAAGGCACTTTCAAAGGAAAGTGATTTTCTCTGAAAGGACAGCATTTAGAAAGTGAAGCATCACTCCATTCACTTCGCACAGTGAATTGAAGTGTTGGAACAGACTGCTTCTCTTTCAGATAAACGCATGTGAGTTTCTTCCTAATGCTTGCAAGTAGCTTAAGGCACTTTCAAAGGAAAGTGATTTTCTCTGAAAGAACAGCATTTAGAAAGTGAAGCAACACTCCATTCACTTAGCAAGAGAATTGAAGTGTTGGAACAGATTGCTTCTCTTTCAGAGAAATGCATGTGAGTTTCTGTTGAATGCTTGTAAGTAGCTTAAGGCACTTTCAAAGGAAAGAGATTTTCTCTGAAAGGACAGCTGTTAGAAAGTGAAGCAACACTCCATTCACTTCGCACAGTGAATTGAAGTATTGGAACAGACTGCTTCTCTTTCAGAGAAACTCATGTGAGTTTCTGGTGAATGCTTGTAAGTATCTTAAGGCACTTTCAAAGGAAAGTGATTTTCTCTGAAAGGACAGCATTTAGAAAGTGAAGCATCACTCCATTCACTTCGCACAGTGAATTGAAGTGTTGGAACAGACTGCTTCTCTTTCATAGAAACGCATTAGTGTTTCTTGTGAATGCTTGCAAGTAGCTTAAGGCACTTTCAAAGGAAAGTGATTTTCTCTGAAATGACAGCATTTAGAAAGTGAAGCAACACTCCATTCACATCGCATGGTGAATTGAAGTGTTGGAACAGACTGCTTCTCTTTCAGAAAAACGCATGTGAGTTTCTGATGAATGCTTGTAAGTAGCTTAAGGCACTTTCAAAGGAAAGTGATTTTCTCTGAAAGGACAGCATTTAGAAAGTGAAGCAACACTCCATTCACTTCGCACATTGAATTGAAGTGGTGGAACAGACTTCTTCTCTTTCAGAGAAACGCATGTGAGTTTCTGTTGAATGCTTGTAAGTAGCTTAAGGCACTTTCAAAGGAAAGTGATTTTCTCTGAAAGGACAGCATTTAGAAAGTGAAACAACACTCCATTCACTTCGCACAGTGAATTGAAGTGTTGGAACAGACTGCTTCTATTTCAGAGAAACGCATGTATGTTTCCTGTGAATGCTTGAAAGTAGCTTAAGGCACTTTCAAAGGAAAGTGATTTTCTCTGAAAGGACAGCATTTAGAAAGTGAAGCAACACTCCATTCACTTCGCACAGAGAATTGAAGTGTTGTAACAGACTGCTTCTCTTTCAGAGAAATGCATGTGAGTTTCTGTTGAATGCTTGTAAGTAGCTTAAGGCACTTTCAAAGGAAAGTGATTTTCTCTGAAAGGACAGCATTTAGAAAGTGAAGCAACACTCCATTCACTTCGCACAGTGAATTGAAGTGTTGGAACAGACTGCTTCTCTTTCAGAGAAACGCATGTGAGTTTCTGTTGAATGCTTTTAAGTAGCTTAAGGCACTTTCAAAGAAAAGTGATTTTCTCTGAAAGGACAGCATTTAGAAAGTGAAGCAACACTCCATTCACTTCGCACATTGAATTGAAGTGTTGGAACAGACTGATTCTCTTTCAGAGAAACGCATGTGAGTTTCTTCCTAATGCTTGCAAGTAGCTTAAGGCACTTTCAAAGGAAAGTGATTTTCTCTGAAAGGACAGCATTTAGAAAGTGAAGCAACACTCCATTCACTTCGCACAGTGAATTGAAGTGTTGGAACAGACTGCTTCTCTTTCAGAGAAACGCATGTGAGTTTCTTCCTAATGCTTGCAAGTAGCTCAAGGAACTTTCAAAGGAAAGTGATTTTCTCTGAAAGGACAGCATTTAGAAAGTGAAGCAACACTCCATTCATTTCGAGCAGTGAATTGAAGTGTTGGAACAGACTGCTTCTCTTTCAGAGAAACGCATGTGAGTTTCTGGTGAATGCTTGTAAGTAGCTTAAGGCACTTTCAAAGGAAAGTGATTTTCTCTGAAAGGACAGCATTTAGAAAGTGAAGCAACACTCCATTCACTTCGCACAGTGAATTGAAGTGTTGGAACAGACTGCTTCTCTTTCAGAGAAATGCATGTGAGTTTCTGTTGAATGCTTGTAAGTAGCTTAAGGCACTTTCAAAGGAAAGTGATTTTCTCTGAAAGGACAGCATTTAGAAAGTGAAGCAACACTCCATTCACTTCGCACAGTGAATTGAAGTATTGGAACAGACTGCTTCTCTTTCAGAGAAACTCATGTGAGTTTCTGGTGAATGCTTGTAAGTATCTTAAGGCACTTTCAAAGGAAAGTGATTTTCTCTGAAAGGACAGCATTTAGAAAGTGAAGCATCACTCCATTCACTTCGCACAGTGAATTGAAGTGTTGGAACAGACTGCTTCTCTTTCATAGAAACGCATTAGTGTTTCTTGTGAATGCTTGCAAGTAGCTTAAGGCACTTTCAAAGGAAAGTGATTTTCTCTGAAAGGACAGCATTTAGAAAGTGAAGCAACACTCCATTCACATCGCATGGTGAATTGAAGTGTTGGAACAGACTGCTTCTCTTTCAGAGAAACGCATGTGAGTTTCTGATGAATGCTTGTAAGTAGCTTAAGGCACTTTCAAAGGAAAGTGATTTTCTCTGAAAGGACAGCATTTAGAAAGTGAAGCAACACTCCATTCACTTCGCACATTGAATTGAAGTGGTGGAACAGACTTCTTCTCTTTCAGAGAAACGCATGTGAGTTTCTGTTGAATGCTTGTAAGTAGCTTAAGGCACTTTCAAAAGAAAGTGATTTTCTCTGAAAGGACAGCATTTAGAAAGTGAAACAACACTCCATTCACTTCGCACAGTGAATTGAAGTGTTGGAACACACTGCTTCTATTTCAGAGAAACGCATGTATGTTTCCTGTGAATGCTTGAAAGTAGCTTAAGGCACTTTCAAAGGAAAGTGATTTTCTCTGAAAGGACAGCATTTAGAAAGTGAAGTAACATTCCATTCACTTCGGACAGTGAATTGAAGTGTTGGAACAGACTGCTTCTCTTTCAGAGAAATGCATGTGAGTTTCTGTTGAATGCTTGTAAGTAGCTCAAGGCTCTTTCAAAGGAAAGTGATTTTCTCTGAAAGGACAGCATTTAGAAAGTAAAGCAACACTCCATTCCCTTCGTGCAATGAATTGAAGTGTTGGAACAGACTGCTTCTCTTTCATAGAAACGCATTAGTGTTTCTTGTGAATGCTTGCAAGTAGCTTAAGGCACTTTCAAAGGAAAGTGATTTTCTCTGAAAGGACAGCATTTAGAAAGTGAAACAAACACTCCATTCACTTCGCACAGAGAATTGGAGTGTTGTAACAGACTGCTTCTCTTTCAGAGAAATGCATGTGAGTTTCTGTTGAATGCTTGTAAGTAGCTTAAGACACTTTCAAAGGAAAGTGATTTTCTCTGAAAGGACAGCATTTAGAAAGTGAAGCAACACTCCATTCACTTCGCACAGTGAATTGAAGTGTTGGAACAGACTGCTTCTCTTTCAGAGAAACGCATGTGCGTTTCTTCCTAATGCTTGCAAGTAGCTTAAGGCACTTTCAAAGGAAAGTGATTTTCTCTGAAAGGACAGCATTTAGAAAGTGAAGCAACACTCCATTCACTTCGCATAGTGAATTGAAGTGTTGGAACAGACTGCTTCTCTTTCAGAGAAACGCATGTGAATTTCTGGTGAATGCTTGTAAGTAGCTTAAGGCACTTTCAAAGGAAAGTGATTTTCTCTGAAAGGACAGCATTTAGAAAGTGAAGCAACACTCCATTCAGTTCGTGCAGTGAATTGAAGTGTTGGAACAGAGTGCTTCTCTTTCATATAAACGCATTATTGTTTCTTGTGAATGCTTGCAAGTTGCTTAAGGCACTTTCAAAGTAAAGTGATTTTCTCTGAAAGGACAGCATTTAGAAAGTGAAGCAACACTCCATTCACTTCGCACAGTGAATTGAAGTGTTGGAACAGACTGCTTCTCTTTCAGAGAAATGCATATGAGTTTCTGTTGAATGCTTGTAAGTAGCTTAAGGCACTTTCAAAGGAAAGTGATTTTCTCTGAAAGGACAGCATTTAGAAAGTGAAGCAACACTCCATTCACTTCGCACATTGAATTGAAGTGGTGGAACAGACTGCTTCTCTTTCAGAGAAACGCATGTGAGTTTCTGTTGAATGCTTGTAAGTAGCTTAAGGCACTTTCAAAGGAAAGTGATTTTCTCTGAAAGGACAGCATTTAGAAAGTAAGGCAACACTCCATTCATTTCACACAGTGAATTGAAGTGTTCGAACAGATTGCTTCTCTTTCAGAGAAACGCATGTGAGTTTCTGTTGAATGCTTGCAAGTAGCTTAAGGCACTTTCAAAGTAAAGTGATTTTCTCTGAAAGGACAGCATTTAGAAAGTGAAGCAACACTCCATTCACTTCGCACAGCGAATTGAGGTGTTGGAACAGACTGCTTCTCTTTCAGAGAAACGCATGTGAGTTTCTTCCTAATGCTTGCAAGTAGCTTAAGGCACTTTCAAAGGAAAGTGATTTTCTCTGAAAGGACAGCATTTAGAAAGTGAAGCAACACTCCATTCACTTCGCACAGTGAATTGAAGTGTTGGAACAGACTGCTTCTCTTTCAGAGAAACGCATGTGAGTTTCTTCCTAATGCTTGCAAGTAGCTTAAGGCACTTTCAAAGGAAAGTGATTTTCTCTGAAAGAACAGCATTTAGAAAGTGAAGCAACACTCCATTCACTTAGCAAGAGAATTGATGTGTTGGAACAGATTGCTTCTCTTTCAGAGAAATGCATGTGAGTTTCTGTTGAATGCTTGTAAGTAGCTTAAGGCACTTTCAAAGGAAAGAGATTTTCTCTGAAAGGACAGCATTTAGAAAGTGAAGCAACACTCCATTCACTTCGCACAGTGAATTGAAGTATTGGAACAGACTGCTTCTCTTTCAGAGAAACTCATGTGAGTTTCTGGTGAATGCTTGTAAGTATCTTAAGGCACTTTCAAAGGAAAGTGATTTTCTCTGAAAGGACAGCATTTAGAAAGTGAAGCAACACTCCCTTCACTTCGCAGAGTGAATTGAAGTGTTGGAACAGACTGCTTTTCTTTCAGAGAAACGCATGTGAGTTTCTGGTGAATGCTTGTAAGTAGCTTAAGGCACTTTCAAAGGAAAGTGATTTTCTCTGAAAGGACAGCATTTAGAAAGTGAAGCAACACTCCATTCCGTTCGTGCAGTGAATTGAAGTGTTGGAACAGAGTGCTTCTCTTTCATATAAACGCATTAGTGTTTCTTGTGAATGCTTACAAGTTGCTTAAGGCACTTTCAAAGGAAAGTTTTTTCTCTGAAAGGACAGCATTTAGAAAGTGAGGTAACACTCCATTCACTTCGCACAGTGAATTGAAGTGTTGGAACAGACTGCTTCTCTTTCAGAGAAACGCATGTGAGTTAATTCCTAATGCTTGTAAGTAGCTTAAGGCACTTTCAAAGGAAAGTGATTTTCTCTGAAAGGACAGCATTTAGAAAGTGAAGCAACACTCCATTCACTTCGCACAGTGAATTGAAGTGTTGGAACAGACTGCTTCTCGTTCAGAAAAACGCATGTGAGTTTCTTCCTAATGCTTGCAAGTAGCTTAAGGCACTTTCAAAGGAAAGTGATTTTCTCTGAAAGAACAGCATTTAGAAAGTGAAGCAACACTCCATTCACTTCGCAAGAGAATTGAAGTGTTGGAACAGACTGCTTCTCTTTCAGAGAAATGCATGTGAGTTTCTGTTGAATGCTTGTAAGTAGCTCAAGGCTCTTTCAAAGGAAAGTGATTTTCTCTGAAAGGACAGCATTTAGAAAGTAAAGCAACACTCCATTCCCTTCGTGCAATGAATTGAAGTGTTGGAACAGACTGCTTCTCTTTCATAGAAACGCGTTAGTGTTTCTTGTGAATGCTTGCAAGTAGCTTAAGGCACTTTCAAAGGAAAGTGATTTTCTCTGAAAGGACAGCATTTAGAAAGTGAAACAACAATCCATTCACTTCGCACAGAGAATTGAAGTGTTGGAACAGACTGCTTCTCTTTCAGAGAAATGCATGTGAGTTTCTGTTGAATGCTTGTAAGTAGCTTAAGGCACTTTCAAAGGAAAGTGATTTTCTCTGAAAGGACAGCATTTAGAAAGTGAAGCAACACTCCATTCACTTCGCACAGTGAATTGAAGTGTTGGAACAGACTGCTTCTCTTTCAGAGAAACGCATGTGAGTTTCTTCCTAATGCTTGCAAGTAGCTTAAGGCACTTTCAAAGGAAAGTGATTTTCTCTGAAAGGACAGCATTTAGAAAGTGAAGAAACACTCCATTCACTTCGCACAGTGAATTGAAGTGTTGGAACAGACTGCTTCTCTTTCAGAGAAACGCATGTGAGTTTCTTCCTAATGCTTGCAAGTAGCTTAAGGCACTTTCAAAGGAAAGTGATTTTCTCTGAAAGAACAGCATTTAGAAAGTGGAGCAACACTCCATTCACTTAGCAAGAGAATTGAAGTGTTGGAACAGACTGCTTCTCTTTCAGAGAAACTCAGGTGAGTTTCTGGTGAATGCTTGTAAGTATCTTAAGGCACTTTCAAAGGAAAGTGATTTTCTCTGAAAGGACAGCATTTAGAAAGTGAAGCATCACTCCATTCACTTCGCACAGTGAATTGAAGTGTTGGAACAGACTGCTTCTCTTTCAGAGAAACGCATGTGAGTTTCTGATGAATGCTTGTAAGTAGCTTAAGGCACTTTCAAAGGAAAGTGATTTTCTCTGAAAGGACAGCATTTAGAAAGTGAAGCAACACTCCATTCACTTCGCACATTGAATTGAAGTGGTGGAACAGACTTCTTCTCTTTCAGAGAAACGCATGTGAGTTTCTGTTGAATGCTTGTAAGTAGCTTAAGGCACTTTCAAAAGAAAGTGATTTTCTCTGAAAGGACAGCATTTAGAAAGTGAAACAACACTCCATTCACTTCGCACAGTGAATTGAAGTGTTGGAACAGACTGCTTCTATTTCAGAGAAACGCATGTATGTTTCCTGTGAATGCTTGAAAGTAGCTTAAGGCACTTTCAAAGGAAAGTGATTTTCTCTGAAAGGACAGCATTTAGAAAGTGAAGTAACATTCCATTCACTTCGGACAGTGAATTGAAGTGTTGGAACAGACTGCTTCTCTTTCAGAGAAATGCATGTGAGTTTCTGTTGAATGCTTGTAAGTAGCTCAAGGCTCTTTCAAAGGAAAGTGATTTTCTCTGAAAGGACAGCATTTAGAAAGTAAAGCAACACTCCATTCCCTTCGTGCAATGAATTGAAGTGTTGGAACAGACTGCTTCTCTTTCATAGAAATGCATTAGTGTTTCTTGTGAATGCTTGCAAGTAGCTTAAGGCACTTTCAAAGGAAAGTGATTTTCTCTGAAAGGACAGCATTTAGAAAGTGAAACAAACACTCCATTCTCTTCGCACAGAGAATTGAAGTGTTGTAACAGACTGCTTCTCTTTCAGAGAAATGCATGTGAGTTTCTGTTGAATGCTTGTAAGTATCTTAAGGCACTTTCAAAGGAAAGTGATTTTCTCTGAAAGGACAGCATTTAGAAAGTGAAGCAACACTCCATTCACTTCGCACAGTGAATTGAAGTGTTGGAACAGACTGCTTCTCTTTCAGAGAAACGCATGTGCGTTTCTTCCTAATGCTTGCAAGTAGCTTAAGGCACTTTCAAAGGAAAGTGATTTTCTCTGAAAGGACAGCATTTAGAAAGTGAAGCAACACTCCATTCACTTCGCATAGTGAATTGAAGTGTTGGAACAGACTGCTTCTCTTTCAGAGAAACGCATGTGAATTTCTGGTGAATGCTTGTAAGTAGCTTAAGGCACTTTCAAAGGAAAGTGATTTTCTCTGAAAGGACAGCATTTAGAAAGTGAAGCAACACTCCATTCAGTTCGTGCAGTGAATTGAAGTGTTGGAACAGAGTGCTTCTCTTTCATATAAACGCATTAGTGTTTCTTGTGAATGCTTGCAAGTTGCTTAAGGCACTTTCAAAGTAAAGTGATTTTCTCTGAAAGGACAGCATTTAGAAAGTGAAGCAACACTCCATTCACTTCGCACATTGAATTGAAGTGGTGGAACAGACTGCTTCTCTTTCAGAGAAACGCATGTGAGTTTCTGTTGAATGCTTGTAAGTAGCTTAAGGCACTTTCAAAGGAAAGTGATTTTCTCTGAAAGGACAGCATTTAGAAAGTAAGGCAACACTCCATTCATTTCACACAGTGAATTGAAGTGTTCGAACAGATTGCTTCTCTTTCAGAGAAACGCATGTGAGTTTCTGTTGAATGCTTGCAAGTAGCTTAAGGCACTTTCAAAGTAAAGTGATTTTCTCTGAAAGGACAGCATTTAGAAAGTGAAGCAACACTCCATTCACTTCGCACAGCGAATTGAAGTGTTGGAACAGACTGCTTCTCTTTCAGAGAAACGCATGTGAGTTTCTTCCTAATGCTTGCAAGTAGCTTAAGGCACTTTCAAAGGAAAGTGATTTTCTCTGAAAGGACAGCATTTAGAAAGTGAAGCAACACTCCATTCACTTCGCACAGTGAATTGAAGTGTTGGAACAGACTGCTTCTCTTTCAGAGAAACGCATGTGAGTTTCTTCCTAATGCTTGCAAGTAGCTTAAGGCACTTTCAAAGGAAAGTGATTTTCTCTGAAAGAACAGCATTTAGAAAGTGAAGCAACACTCCATTCACTTAGCAAGAGAATTGATGTGTTGGAACAGATTGCTTCTCTTTCAGAGAAATGCATGTGAGTTTCTGTTGAATGCTTGTAAGTAGCTTAAGGCACTTTCAAAGGAAAGAGATTTTCTCTGAAAGGACAGCTGTTAGAGAGTGAAGCAACACTCCATTCACTTCGCACAGTGAATTGAAGTATTGGAACAGACTGCTTCTCTTTCAGAGAAACTCATGTGAGTTTCTGGTGAATGCTTGTAAGTATCTTAAGGCACTTTCAAAGGAAAGTGATTTTCTCTGAAAGGACAGCATTTAGAAAGTGAAGCAACACTTCCTTCACTTCGCAGAGTGAATTGAAGTGTTGGAACAGACTGCTTTTCTTTCAGAGAAACGCATGTGAGTTTCTGGTGAATGCTTGTAAGTAGCTTAAGGCACTTTCAAAGGAAAGTGATTTTCTCTGAAAGGACAGCATTTAGAAAGTGAAGCAACACTCCATTCCCTTCGTGCAGTGAATTGAAGTGTTGGAACAGAGTGCTTCTCTTTCATATAAACGCATTAGTGTTTCTTGTGAATGCTTACAAGTTGCTTAAGGCACTTTCAAAGGAAAGTTTTTTCTCTGAAAGGACAGCATTTAGAAAGTGAGGTAACACTCCATTCACTTCGCACAGTGAATTGAAGTGTTGGAACAGACTGCTTCTCTTTCAGAGAAACGCATGTGAGTTAATTCCTAATGCTTGTAAGTAGCTTAAGGCACTTTCAAAGGAAAGTGATTTTCTCTGAAAGGACAGCATTTAGAAAGTGAAGCAACACTCCATTCACTTCGCACAGTGAATTGAAGTGTTGGAACAGACTGCTTCTCGTTCAGAAAAACGCATGTGAGTTTCTTCCTAATGCTTGCAAGTAGCTTAAGGCACTTTCAAAGGAAAGTGATTTTCTCTGAAAGAACAGCATTTAGAAAGTGAAGCAACACTCCATTCACTTCGCAAGAGAATTGAAGTGTTGGAACAGACTGCTTCTCTTTCAGAGAAATGCATGTGAGTTTCTGTTGAATGCTTGTAAGTAGCTCAAGGCTCTTTCAAAGGAAAGTGATTTTCTCTGAAAGGACAGCATTTAGAAAGTAAAGCAACACTCCATTCCCTTCGTGCAATGAATTGAAGTGTTGGAACAGACTGCTTCTCTTTCATAGAAACGCGTTAGTCTTTCTTGTGAATGCTTGCAAGTAGCTTAAGGCACTTTCAAAGGAAAGTGATTTTCTCTGAAAGGACAGCATTTAGAAAGTGAAACAACAATCCATTCACTTCGCACAGAGAATTGAAGTATTGGAACAGAGTGCTTCTCTTTCAGAGAAATGCATGTGAGTTTCTGTTGAATGCTTGTAAGTAGCTTAAGGCACTTTCAAAGGAAAGTGATTTTCTCTGAAAGGACAGCATTTAGAAAGTGAAGCAACACTCCATTCACTTCGCACAGTGAATTGAAGTGTTGGAACAGACTGCTTCTCTTTCAGAGAAACGCATGTGAGTTTCTTCCTAATGCTTGCAAGTAGCTTAAGGCACTTTCAAAGGAAAGTGATTTTCTCTGAAAGGACAGCATTTAGAAAGTGAAGAAACACTCCATTCACTTCGCACAGTGAATTGAAGTGTTGGAACAGACTGCTTCTCTTTCAGAGAAACGCATGTGAGTTTCTTCCTAATGCTTGCAAGTAGCTTAAGGCACTTTCAAAGGAAAGTGATTTTCTCTGAAAGAACAGCATTTAGAAAGTGGAGCAACACTCCATTCACTTAGCAAGAGAATTGAAGTGTTGGAACAGACTGCTTCTCTTTCAGAGAAACTCATGTGAGTTTCTGGTGAATGCTTGTAAGTATCTTAAGGCACTTTCAAAGGAAAGTGATTTTCTCTGAAAGGACAGCATTTAGAAAGTGAAGCATCACTCCATTCACTTCGCACAGTGAATTGAAGTGTTGGAACAGACTGCTTCTCTTTCATAGAAACGCATTAGTGTTTCTTGTGAATGCTTGCAAGTAGCTTAAGGCACTTTCAAAGGAAAGTGATTTTCTCTGAAAGGACAGCATTTAGAAAGTGAAGCAACACTCCATTCACATCGCATGGTGAATTGAAGTGTTGGAACAGACTGCTTCTCTTTCAGAGAAACGCATGTGAGTTTCTGATGAATGCTTGTAAGTAGCTTAAGGCACTTTCAAAGGAAAGTGATTTTCTCTGAAAGGACAGCATTTAGAAAGTGAAGCAACACTCCATTCACTTCGCACATTGAATTGAAGTGGTGGAACAGACTTCTTCTCTTTCAGAGAAACGCATGTGAGTTTCTGTTGAATGCTTGTAAGTAGCTTAAGGCACTTTCAAAGGAAAGTGATTTTCTCTGAAAGGACAGCATTTAGAAAGTGAAACAACACTCCATTCACTTCGCACAGTGAATTGAAGTGTTGGAACAGACTGCTTCTATTTCAGAGAAACGCATGTATGTTTCCTGTGAATGCTTGAAAGTAGCTTAAGGCACTTTCAAAGGAAAGTGATTTTCTCTGAAAGGACAGCATTTAGAAAGTGAAGTAACATTCCATTCACTTCGGACAGTGAATTTAAGTGTTCGAACAGACTGCTTCTCTTTCAGAGAAATGCATGTGAGTTTCTGTTGAATGCTTGTAAGTAGCTCAAGGCTCTTTCAAAGGAAAGTGATTTTCTCTGAAAGGACAGCATTTAGAAAGTAAAGCAACACTCCATTCCCTTCGTGCAATGAATTGAAGTGTTGGAACAGACTGCTTCTCTTTCATAGAAACGCATTAGTGTTTCTTGTGAATGCTTGCAAGTAGCTTAAGGCACTTTCAAAGGAAAGTGATTTTCTCTGAAAGGACAGCATTTAGAAAGTGAAACAAACACTCCATTCACTTCGCACAGAGAATTGAAGTGTTGTAACAGACTGCTTCTCTTTCAGAAAAATGCATGTGAGTTTCTGTTGAATGCTTGTAAGTAGCTTAAGGCACTTTCAAAGGAAAGTGATTTTCTCTGAAAGGACAGCATTTAGAAAGTGAAGCAACACTCCATTCACTTCGCACAGTGAATTGAAGTGTTGGATCAGACTGCTTCTCTTTCAGAGAAACGCATGTGCGTTTCTTCCTAATGCTTGCAAGTAGCTTAAGGCACTTTCAAAGGAAAGTGATTTTCTCTGAAAGGACAGCATTTAGAAAGTGAAGCAACACTCCATTCACTTCGCATAGTGAATTGAAGTGTTGGAACAGACTGCTTCTCTTTCAGAGAAACGCATGTGAATTTCTGGTGAATGCTTGTAAGTAGCTTAAGGCACTTTCAAAGGAAAGTGATTTTCTCTGAAAGGACAGCATTTAGAAAGTGAAGCAACACTCCATTCAGTTCGTGCAGTGAATTGAAGTGTTGGAACAGAGTGCTTCTCTTTCATATAAACGCATTAGTGTTTCTTGTGAATGCTTGCAAGTTGCTTAAGGCACTTTCAAAGTAAAGTGATTTTCTCTGAAAGGACAGCATTTAGAAAGTGAAGCAACACTCCATTCACTTCGCACAGTGAATTGAAGTGTTGGAACAGACTGCTTCTCTTTCAGAGAAATGCATATGAGTTTCTGTTGAATGCTTGTAAGTAGCTTAAGGCACTTTCAAAGGAAAGTGATTTTCTCTGAAAGGACAGCATTTAGAAAGTGAAGCAACACTCCATTCACTTCGCACATTGAATTGAAGTGTTGGAACAGACTGCTTCTCTTTCAGAGAAACGCATGTGAGTTTCTGTTGAATGCTTGTAAGTAGCTTAAGGCACTTTCAAAGGAAAGTGATTTTCTCTGAAAGGACAGCATTTAGAAAGTAAGGCAACACTCCATTCATTTCACACAGTGAATTGAAGTGTTCGAACAGATTGCTTCTCTTTCAGAGAAACGCATGTGAGTTTCTGTTGAATGCTTGCAAGTAGCTTAAGGCAATTTCAAAGGAAAGTGATTTTCTCTGAAAGGACAGCATTTAGAAAGTGAAGCAACACTCCATTCACTTCGCACAGCGAATTGAAGTGTTGGAACAGACTGCTTCTCTTTCAGAGAAACGCATGTGAGTTTCTTCCTAATGCTTGCAAGTAGCTTAAGGCACTTTCAAAGGAAAGTGATTTTCTCTGAAAGGACAGCATTTAGAAAGTGAAGCAACACTCCATTCACTTCGCACAGTGAATTGAAGTATTGGAACAGACTGCTTCTCTTTCAGAGAAACGCATGTGAGTTTCTGGTGAATGCTTGTAAGTATCTTAAGGCACTTTCAAAGGAAAGTGATTTTCTCTGAAAGGACAGCATTTAGAAAGTGAAGCAACACTCCATTCACTTCGCAGAGTGAATTGAAGTGTTGGAACAGACTGCTTTTCTTTCAGAGAAACGCATGTGAGTTTCTGGTGAATGCTTGTAAGTAGCTTAAGGCACTTTCAAAGGAAAGTGATTTTCTCTGAAAGGACAGCATTTAGAAAGTGAAGCAACACTCCATTCCCTTCGTGCAGTGAATTGAAGTGTTGGAACAGAGTGCGTCTCTTTCATATAAACGCATTAGTGTTTCTTGTGAATGCTTACAAGTTGCTTAAGGCACTTTCAAAGGAAAGTTTTTTCTCTGAAAGGACAGCATTTAGAAAGTGAGGTAACACTCCATTCACTTCGCACAGTGAATTGAAGTGTTGGAACAGACTGCTTCTCTTTCAGAGAAACGCATGTGAGTTTCTTCCTAATGCTTGTAAGTAGCTTAAGGCACTTTCAAAGGAAAGTGATTTTCTCTGAAAGGACAGCATTTAGAAAGTGAAGCAACACTCCATTCACTTCGCACAGTGAATTGAAGTGTTGGAACAGACTGCTTCTCGTTCAGAAAAACGCATGTGAGTTTCTTCCTAATGCTTGCAAGTAGCTTAAGGCACTTTCAAAGGAAAGTGATTTTCTCTGAAAGAACAGCATTTAGAAAGTGAAGCAACACTCCATTCACTTCGCAAGAGAATTGAAGTGTTGGAACAGACTGCTTCTCTTTCAGAGAAATGCATGTGAGTTTCTGTTGAATGCTTGTAAGTAGCTCAAGGCTCTTTCAAAGGAAAGTGATTTTCTCTGAAAGGACAGCATTTAGAAAGTAAAGCAACACTCCATTCCCTTCGTGCAATGAATTGAAGTGTTGGAACAGACTGCTTCTCTTTCATAGAAACGCATTAGTGTTTCTTGTGAATGCTTGCAAGTAGCTTAAGGCACTTTCAAAGGAAAGTGATTTTCTCTGAAAGGACAGCATTTAGAAAGTGAAACAACAATCCATTCACTTCGCACAGAGAATTGAAGTGTTGGAACAGACTGCTTCTCTTTCAGAGAAATGCATGTGAGTTTCTGTTGAATGTTTGTAAGTAGCTTAAGGCACTTTCAAAGGAAAGTGATTTTCTCTAAAGGACAGCATTTAGAAAGTGAAGCAACACTCAATTCACTTCGCACAGTGAATTGAAGTGTTGGAACAGACTGCTTCTCTTTCAGAGAAACGCATGTGAGTTTCTTCCTAATGCTTGCAAGTAGCTTAAGGCACTTTCAAAGGAAAGTGATTTTCTCTGAAAGGACAGCATTTAGAAAGTGAAGAAACACTCCATTCACTTCGCACAGTGAATTGAAGTGTTGGAACAGACTGATTCTCTTTCAGAGAAACGCATGTGAGTTTCTTCCTAATGCTTGCAAGTAGCTTAAGGCACTTTCAAAGGAAAGTGATTTTCTCTGAAAGAACAGCATTTAGAAAGTGAAGCAACGCTCCATTCACTTCGCAATGGAATTGAAGTGTTGGAACAGATTGCTTCTCTTTCAGAGAAATGCATGTGAGTTTCTGTTGAATGCTTGTAAGTAGCTTAAGGCACATTCAAAGGAAAGGGATTTTCTCTGAAAGGACAGCATTTAGAAAGTGAAGCAACACTCCATTCACTTCACACAGTGAATTGAAGTGTTGGAACAGACTGCTTCTCTTTCAGAGAAATGCATGTGAGTTTCTGTTGAATGCTTGTAAGTAGCTCAAGGCTCTTTCAAAGGAAAGTGATTTTCTCTGAAAGGACAGCATTTAGAAAGTAAGCAACACTCCATTCCCTTCGCGCAATGAATTGAAGTGTTGGAACAGACTGCTTCTCTTTCATAGAAACGCATTAGTGTTTCTTGTGAATGCTTGCAAGTAGCTTAAGGCACTTTCAAAGGAAAGTGATTTTCTCTGAAAGGACAGCATTTAGAAAGTGAAGCAACACTCCATTCACATCGCATGGTGAATTGAAGTGTTGGAACAGACTGCTTCTCTTTCAGAGAAACGCATGTGAGTTTCTGATGAATGCTTGTAAGTAGCTTAAGGCACTTTCAAAGGAAAGTGATTTTCTCTGAAAGGACAGCATTTAGAAAGTGAAGCAACACTCCATTCACTTCGCACATTGAATTGAAGTAGTGGAACAGACTGCTTCTCTTTCAGAGAAACGCATGTGAGTTTCTGTTGAATGCTTGTAAGTAGCTTAAGGCACTTTCAAAGGAAAGTGATTTTCTCTGAAAAGACAGCATTTAGAAAGTGAGGCAACACTCCATTCACTTCACACAGTGAACTGAAGTGTTGGAACAGATTGCTTCTCTTTCAAAGAAACGCATGTGAGTTTCTTCCTAATGCTTGCAAGTAGCTTAAGGCACTTTCAAAGGAAAGTGATTTTCTCTGAAAGGACAGCATTTAGAAAGTGAAACAACACTCCATTCACTTCGCACAGTGAATTGAAGTGTTGAAACAGACTGCTTCTATTTCAGAGAAACGCATGTATTTTTCCTGTGAATGCTTGAAAGTAGCTTAAGGCACTTTCAAAGGAAAGTGATTTTCTCTGAAAGGACAGCATTTAGAAAGTGAAGTAACATTCCATTCACTTCGGACAGTGAATTGAAGTGTTGGAACAGACTGCTTCTCTTTCAGAGAAATGCATGTGAGTTTCTGGTGAATGCTTGTAAGTAGCTCAAGGTTCTTTCAAAGGAAAGTGATTTTCTCTGAAAGGACAGCATTTAGAAAGTAAAGCAACACTCCATTCTCTTCGTGCAATGAATTGAAGTGTTGGAACAGACTGCTTCTCTTTCATAGAAACGCATTAGTGTTTCTTGTGAATGCTTGCAAGTAGCTTAAGGCACTTTCAAAGGAAAGTGATTTTCTCTGAAAGGACAGCATTTAGAAAGTGAAACAAACACTCCATTCACTTCGCACAGAGAATTGAAGTGTTGTAACAGACTGCTTCTCTTTCAGAGAAATGCATGTGAGTTTCTGTTGAATGTTTGTAAGTAGCTTAAGGCACTTTCAAAGGAAAGTGATTTTCTCTGAAAGGACAGCATTTAGAAAGTGAAGCAACACTCAATTCACTTCGCACAGAGAATTGAAGTGTTGGAACAGACTGCTTCTCTTTCAGAGAAACGCATGTGCCTTTCTTCCTAATGCTTGCAAGTAGCTTAAGGCACTTTCAAAGGAAAGTGATTTTCTCTGAAAGGACAGCATTTAGAAAGTGAAGCAACACTCCATTCACTTCGCATAGTGAATTGAAGTGTTGGAACAGACTGCTTCTCTTTCAGAGAAACGCATGTGAATTTCTGGTGAATGCTTGTAAGTAGCTTAAGGCACTTTCAAAGGAAAGTGATTTTCTCTGAAAGGACAGCATTTAGAAAGTGAAGCAACACTCCATTCAGTTCGTGCAGTGAATTGAAGTGTTGGAACAGAGTGCTTCTCTTTCATATAAACGCATTAGTGTTTCTTGTGAATGCTTGCAAGTTGCTTAAGGCACTTTCAAAGTAAAGTGATTTTCTCTGAAAGGACATAATTTAGAAAGTGAAGCAACACTCCATTCACTTCGCACAGTGAATTGAAGTGTTGGAACAGACTGCTTCTCTTTCAGAGAAATGCATATGAGTTTCTGTTGAATGCTTGTAAGTAGCTAAAGGCACTTTCAAAGGAAAGTGATTTTCTCTGAAAGGACAGCATTTAGAAAGTGAAGCAACACTCCATTCACTTCGCACATTGAATTGAATTGGTGGAACAGACTGCTTCTCTTTCAGAGAAACGCATGTGAGTTTCTGTTGAATGCTTGTAAGTAGCTTAAGGCACTTTCAAAGGAAAGTGATTTTTTCTCAAAGGACAGCATTATAAAGTGAGGCAACACTCCATTCATTTCACACAGTGAAATGAAGTGTTCAAACAGATTGCTTCTCTTTCAGAGAAACGCATGTGAGTTTCTGTTGAATGCTTGCAAGTAGCTTAAGGCACTTTCAAAGGAAAGTGATTTTCTCTGAAAGGACAGCATTTAGAAAGTGAAGCAACACTCCATTCACTTCGCACAGCGAATTGAAGTGTTGGAACAGACTGCTTCTCTTTCAGAGAAACGCATGTGAGTTTCTTCCTAACGCTTGCAAGTAGCTTAAGGCACTTTCAAAGGAAAGTGATTTTCTCTGAAAGGACAGCATTTAGAAAGTGAAGCAACACTCCATTCATTTCGAACAGTGAATTGAAGTGTTGGAACAGACTGCTTCTCTTTCAGAGAAACGCATGTGAGTTTCTGGTGAATGCTTGTAAGTAGCTTAAGGCACTTTCAAAGGAAAGTGATTTTCTCTGAAAGGACAGCATTTAGAAAGTGAAGCAACACTCCATTCACTTCGCACAGTGAATTGAAGTGTTGGAACAGACTGCTTCTCTTTCAGAGAAATGCATGTGAGTTTCTGTTGAATGCTTGTAAGTAGCTTAAGGCACTTTCAAAGGAAAGTGATTTTCTCTGAAAGGACAGCATTTAGAAAGTGAAGCAACACTCCATTCACTTCGCAGAGTGAATTGAAGTATTGGAACAGACTGCTTCTCTTTCAGAGAAACTCATGTGAGTTTCTGGTGAATGCTTGTAAGTAGCTTAAGGCACTTTCAAAGGAAAGTGATTTTCTCTGAAAGGACAGCATTTAGAAAGTGAAGCAACACTCCATTCCCTTCGTGCAGTGAATTGAAGTGTTGGAACAGAGTGCTTCTCTTTCATATAAACCCATTAGTGTTTCTTGTGAATGCTTACAAGTTGATTAAGGCACTTTCAAAGGAAAGTTTTTTTCTCTGAAAGGACAGCATTTAGAAAGTGAAGCAACACTCCATTCACTTCGCACATTGAATTGAAGTGTTGGAACAGACTGCTTCTCTTTCAGAGAAACGCATATGAGTTTCTGTTGAATGCTTGTAAGTAGCTTAAGGCACTTTCAAAGGAAAGTGATTTTCTCTGAAAGGACAGCATTTAGAAAGTGAAGCAACACTCCATTCACTTCGCACAGTGAATTGAAGTGTTGGAACAGACTGCTTCTCTTTCAGAGAAACGCATGTGAGTTTCATGCTAATGCTTGAAAGTATCTTAAGGCACTTTCAAAGGAAAGTGATTTTCTCTGAAAGGACAGCATTTAGAAAGTGAAGCAACACTCCATTCCCTTCGTGCAGTGAATTGAAGTGTTGGAACAGAGTTCTTCTCTTTCATATAAACGCATTAGTGTTTCTTGTGAATGCTTGCAAGTAGCTTAAGGCACTTTCAAAGGAAAGTGATTTTCTCTGAAAGGACAGCATTTAGAAAGTGAAGCAACACTCCATTCACTTCGCACAGTGAATTGAAGTGTTGGAACAGACTGCTTCTCTTTCAGAGAAACGCATGTGAGTTTCTATTGAATGCTTGTAAGTAGCTTAAGGCACTTTCAAAGGAAAGTGATTTTCTCTGAAAGGACAGCATTTAGAAAGTGAAGCAACACTCCATTCACTTCGCACAGTGAATTGAAGTGTTGGAACAGACTGCTTCTCTTTCAGAGAAACGCATGTGAGTTTCTATTGAATGCTTGTAAGTAGCTTAAGGCACTATCAAAGAAAAGTGATTTTCTCTGAAAGGACAGCATTTAGAAAGTGAAGCAACACTCCATTCACTTCGCACAGTGAATTGAAGTGTTGGAACAGACTGCTTCTTTTTCAGAGAAATGCATGTGAGTTTCTGTTGAATGCTTGTAAGTAGCTCAAGGCTCTTTCAAAGGAAAGTGATTTTCTCTGAAAGGACAGCATTTAGAAAGTAAAGCAACACTCCATTCCCTTCGTGCAATGAATTGAAGTGTTGGAAGAGACTGCTTCTCTTTCAGAGAAACGCATGTGAGTTTCTGTTGAATGCTTGTAAGTTGCTTAAGGCACTTTCAAAGGAAAGTGATTTTCTCTGATAGGACAGCATTTAGAAAGTGAGGCAACACTCCATTCACTTTTCACAGTGAATTGAAGTGTTCGAACAGATTGCTTCTCTTTCAGAGAAACGCATGTGAGTTTCTGTTGAGTGCTTGCAAGTAGTTTAAGGCACTTTCAAAGGAAAGTGATTTTCTCTGAAAGGACAGCATTTAGAAAGTGAAGCAACACTCCATTCACTTCGCACAGTGAATTGAAGTGTTGGAACAGACTGCTTCTCTTTCAGAGAAACGTATGTGAGTTTCTTCCTAATGCTTGCAAGTAGCTTAAGGCACTTTCAAAGGAAAGTGATTTTCTCTGAAAGGACAGCATTTAGAAAGTGAAGCAACACTCCATTCATTTCGCACAGTGAATTGAAGTGTTGGAACAGACTGCTTTTCTTTCAGAAAAACGCATGTGAGTTTCTGGTGAATGCTTGTAAGTAGCTTAAGGCACTTTCAAAGGAAAGTGATTTTCTCTGAAAGGACAGCATTTAGAAAGTGACGCAACACTCCATTCACTTCGCACAGTGAATTGAAGTGTTGGAACAGACTGCTTCTCTTTCAGAGAAATGCAAGTGAGTTTCTGTTGAATGCTTGTAAGTAGCTTAAGGCACTTTCAAAGGAAAGTGATTTTCTCTGAAAGGACAGCATTTAGAAAGTGAAGCAACACTCCATTCACTTCGCAGAGTGAATTGAAGTATTGGAGCAGACTGCTTCTCTTTCAGAGAAACTCATGTGAGTTTCTGGTGAATGCTTGTAAGTATCTTAAGGCACTTTCAAAGGAAAGTGATTTTCTCTGAAAGGACAGCATTTAGAAAGTGAAGCAACACTCCATTCACTTCGCACAGTGAATTGAAGTGTTGGAACAGACTGCTTCTCCTTCAGAGAAACGCATGTGAGTTTCTGGTGAATGCTTGTAAGTAGCTTAAGGCACATTCAAAGGAAAGTGATTTTCTCTGAAAGGACAGCATTTAGAAAGTGAAGCAACACTCCATTCCCTTCGTGCAGTGAATTGAAGTGTTGGAACAGAGTGCTTCTCTTTCATATAAACGCATTAGTGTTTCTTGTGAATGCTTACAAGTTGCTTAAGGCACTTTCAAAGGAAAGTTTTTTTCTCTGAAAGGACATCATTTAGAAAGTGAGGTAACACTCCATTCACTTCGCACAGTAAAATGAAGTGTTGGAACAGACTGCATCTCTTTCAGAAAAACGCATGTGAGTTTCTTCCTAATGCTTGCAAGTAGCTTAAGGCACTTTCAAAGGAAAGTGATTTTCTCTGACAGGACAGCATTTAGAAAGTGAAGCAACACTCCATTCACTTCGCACCGTGAATTGAAGTGTTGGAACAGACTGCTTCTATTTCAGAGAAACGCATGTGAGTTTCTTCCTAATGCTTGCAAGTAGCTTAAGGCACATTCAAAGGAAAGTGATTTTCTCTGAAAGAACAGTATTTAGAAAGTGAAGCAACACTCCATTCCCTTCGTGCAGTGAATTGAAGTGTTGGAACAGAGTGCGTCTCTTTCATATAAACGCATTAGTGTTTCTTGTGAATGCTTACAAGTTGCTTAAGGCACTTTCAAAGGAAAGTTTTTTCTCTGAAAGGACAGCATTTAGAAAGTGAGGTAACACTCCATTCACTTCGCACAGTGAATTGAAGTGTTGGAACAGACTGCTTCTCTTTCAGAGAAACGCATGTGAGTTTCTTCCTAATGCTTGTAAGTAGCTTAAGGCACTTTCAAAGGAAAGTGATTTTCTCTGAAAGGACAGCATTTAGAAAGTGAATCAACACTCCATTCACTTCGCACAGTGAATTGAAGTGTTGGAACAGACTGCTTCTCGTTCAGAAAAACGCATGTGAGTTTCTTCCTAATGCTTGCAAGTAGCTTAAGGCACTTTCAAAGGAAAGTGATTTTCTCTGAAAGAACAGCATTTAGAAAGTGAAGCAACACTCCATTCACTTCGCAAGAGTATTGAAGTGTTGGAACAGACTGCTTCTCTTTCAGAGAAATGCATGTGAGTTTCTGTTGAATGCTTGTAAGTAGCTCAAGGCTCTTTCAAAGGAAAGTGATTTTCTCTGAAAGGACAGCATTTAGAAAGTAAAGCAACACTCCATTCCCTTCGTGCAATGAATTGAAGTGTTGGAACACACTGCTTCTCTTTCATAGAAACGCATTAGTGTTTCTTGTGAATGCTTGCAAGTAGCTTAAGGCACTTTCAAAGGAAAGTGATTTTCTCTGAAAGGACAGCATTTAGAAAGTGAAACAACAATCCATTCACTTCGCACAGAGAATTGAAGTGTTGGAACAGACTGCTTCTCTTTCAGAGAAATGCATGTGAGTTTCTGTTGAATGTTTGTAAGTAGCTTAAGGCACTTTCAAAGGAAAGTGATTTTCTCTAAAGGACAGCATTTAGAAAGTGAAGCAACACTCCATTCACTTCGCACAGTGAATTGAAGTGTTGGAACAGACTGCTTCTCTTTCAGAGAAATGCATGTGAGTTTCTGTTGAATGCTTGTAAGTAGCTTAAGGCACTTTCAAAGGAAAGTGATTTTCTCTGAAAGGACAGCATTTAGAAAGTGAAGCAACACTCCATTCACTTCGCAGAGTGAATTGAAGTATTGGAACAGACTGCTTCTCTTTCAGAGAAACTCATGTGAGTTTCTGGTGAATGCTTGTAAGTAGCTTAAGGCACTTTCAAAGGAAAGTGATTTTCTCTGAAAGGACAGCATTTAGAAAGTGAAGCAACACTCCATTCCCTTCGTGCAGTGAATTGAAGTGTTGGAACAGAGTGCTTCTCTTTCATATAAACCCATTAGTGTTTCTTGTGAATGCTTACAAGTTGATTAAGGCACT
Organism: Myodes glareolus; assembly: GCF_982192425.1. Lineage (NCBI taxonomy): Eukaryota > Metazoa > Chordata > Mammalia > Rodentia > Cricetidae > Myodes > Myodes glareolus. Next base: position 1,115,056 of record NC_142046.1, read on the forward strand.
TTCAAAGGAAAGTTTTTTTCTCTGAAAGGACAGCATTTAGAAAGTGAAGCAACACTCCATTCACTTCGCACATTGAATTGAAGTGTTGGAACAGACTGCTTCTCTTTCAGAGAAACGCATATGAGTTTCTGTTGAATGCTTGTAAGTAGCTTAAGGCACTTTCAAAGGAAAGTGATTTTCTCTGAAAGGACAGCATTTAGAAAGTGAAGCAACACTCCATTCACTTCGCACAGTGAATTGAAGTGTTGGAACAGACTGCTTCTCTTTCAGAGAAACGCATGTGAGTTTCATGCTAATGCTTGAAAGTATCTTAAGGCACTTTCAAAGGAAAGTGATTTTCTCTGAAAGGACAGCATTTAGAAAGTGAAGCAACACTCCATTCCCTTCGTGCAGTGAATTGAAGTGTTGGAACAGAGTTCTTCTCTTTCATATAAACGCATTAGTGTTTCTTGTGAATGCTTGCAAGTAGCTTAAGGCACTTTCAAAGGAAAGTGATTTTCTCTGAAAGGACAGCATTTAGAAAGTGAAGCAACACTCCATTCACTTCGCACAGTGAATTGAAGTGTTGGAACAGACTGCTTCTCTTTCAGAGAAACGCATGTGAGTTTCTATTGAATGCTTGTAAGTAGCTTAAGGCACTTTCAAAGGAAAGTGATTTTCTCTGAAAGGACAGCATTTAGAAAGTGAAGCAACACTCCATTCACTTCGCACAGTGAATTGAAGTGTTGGAACAGACTGCTTCTCTTTCAGAGAAACGCATGTGAGTTTCTATTGAATGCTTGTAAGTAGCTTAAGGCACTATCAAAGAAAAGTGATTTTCTCTGAAAGGACAGCATTTAGAAAGTGAAGCAACACTCCATTCACTTCGCACAGTGAATTGAAGTGTTGGAACAGACTGCTTCTTTTTCAGAGAAATGCATGTGAGTTTCTGTTGAATGCTTGTAAGTAGCTCAAGGCTCTTTCAAAGGAAAGTGATTTTCTCTGAAAGGACAGCATTTAGAAAGTAAAGCAACACTCCATTCCCTTCGTGCAATGAATTGAAGTGTTGGAAGAGACTGCTTCTCTTTCAGAGAAACGCATGTGAGTTTCTGTTGAATGCTTGTAAGTTGCTTAAGGCACTTTCAAAGGAAAGTGATTTTCTCTGATAGGACAGCATTTAGAAAGTGAGGCAACACTCCATTCACTTTTCACAGTGAATTGAAGTGTTCGAACAGATTGCTTCTCTTTCAGAGAAACGCATGTGAGTTTCTGTTGAGTGCTTGCAAGTAGTTTAAGGCACTTTCAAAGGAAAGTGATTTTCTCTGAAAGGACAGCATTTAGAAAGTGAAGCAACACTCCATTCACTTCGCACAGTGAATTGAAGTGTTGGAACAGACTGCTTCTCTTTCAGAGAAACGTATGTGAGTTTCTTCCTAATGCTTGCAAGTAGCTTAAGGCACTTTCAAAGGAAAGTGATTTTCTCTGAAAGGACAGCATTTAGAAAGTGAAGCAACACTCCATTCATTTCGCACAGTGAATTGAAGTGTTGGAACAGACTGCTTTTCTTTCAGAAAAACGCATGTGAGTTTCTGGTGAATGCTTGTAAGTAGCTTAAGGCACTTTCAAAGGAAAGTGATTTTCTCTGAAAGGACAGCATTTAGAAAGTGACGCAACACTCCATTCACTTCGCACAGTGAATTGAAGTGTTGGAACAGACTGCTTCTCTTTCAGAGAAATGCAAGTGAGTTTCTGTTGAATGCTTGTAAGTAGCTTAAGGCACTTTCAAAGGAAAGTGATTTTCTCTGAAAGGACAGCATTTAGAAAGTGAAGCAACACTCCATTCACTTCGCAGAGTGAATTGAAGTATTGGAGCAGACTGCTTCTCTTTCAGAGAAACTCATGTGAGTTTCTGGTGAATGCTTGTAAGTATCTTAAGGCACTTTCAAAGGAAAGTGATTTTCTCTGAAAGGACAGCATTTAGAAAGTGAAGCAACACTCCATTCACTTCGCACAGTGAATTGAAGTGTTGGAACAGACTGCTTCTCCTTCAGAGAAACGCATGTGAGTTTCTGGTGAATGCTTGTAAGTAGCTTAAGGCACATTCAAAGGAAAGTGATTTTCTCTGAAAGGACAGCATTTAGAAAGTGAAGCAACACTCCATTCCCTTCGTGCAGTGAATTGAAGTGTTGGAACAGAGTGCTTCTCTTTCATATAAACGCATTAGTGTTTCTTGTGAATGCTTACAAGTTGCTTAAGGCACTTTCAAAGGAAAGTTTTTTTCTCTGAAAGGACATCATTTAGAAAGTGAGGTAACACTCCATTCACTTCGCACAGTAAAATGAAGTGTTGGAACAGACTGCATCTCTTTCAGAAAAACGCATGTGAGTTTCTTCCTAATGCTTGCAAGTAGCTTAAGGCACTTTCAAAGGAAAGTGATTTTCTCTGACAGGACAGCATTTAGAAAGTGAAGCAACACTCCATTCACTTCGCACCGTGAATTGAAGTGTTGGAACAGACTGCTTCTATTTCAGAGAAACGCATGTGAGTTTCTTCCTAATGCTTGCAAGTAGCTTAAGGCACATTCAAAGGAAAGTGATTTTCTCTGAAAGAACAGTATTTAGAAAGTGAAGCAACACTCCATTCCCTTCGTGCAGTGAATTGAAGTGTTGGAACAGAGTGCGTCTCTTTCATATAAACGCATTAGTGTTTCTTGTGAATGCTTACAAGTTGCTTAAGGCACTTTCAAAGGAAAGTTTTTTCTCTGAAAGGACAGCATTTAGAAAGTGAGGTAACACTCCATTCACTTCGCACAGTGAATTGAAGTGTTGGAACAGACTGCTTCTCTTTCAGAGAAACGCATGTGAGTTTCTTCCTAATGCTTGTAAGTAGCTTAAGGCACTTTCAAAGGAAAGTGATTTTCTCTGAAAGGACAGCATTTAGAAAGTGAATCAACACTCCATTCACTTCGCACAGTGAATTGAAGTGTTGGAACAGACTGCTTCTCGTTCAGAAAAACGCATGTGAGTTTCTTCCTAATGCTTGCAAGTAGCTTAAGGCACTTTCAAAGGAAAGTGATTTTCTCTGAAAGAACAGCATTTAGAAAGTGAAGCAACACTCCATTCACTTCGCAAGAGTATTGAAGTGTTGGAACAGACTGCTTCTCTTTCAGAGAAATGCATGTGAGTTTCTGTTGAATGCTTGTAAGTAGCTCAAGGCTCTTTCAAAGGAAAGTGATTTTCTCTGAAAGGACAGCATTTAGAAAGTAAAGCAACACTCCATTCCCTTCGTGCAATGAATTGAAGTGTTGGAACACACTGCTTCTCTTTCATAGAAACGCATTAGTGTTTCTTGTGAATGCTTGCAAGTAGCTTAAGGCACTTTCAAAGGAAAGTGATTTTCTCTGAAAGGACAGCATTTAGAAAGTGAAACAACAATCCATTCACTTCGCACAGAGAATTGAAGTGTTGGAACAGACTGCTTCTCTTTCAGAGAAATGCATGTGAGTTTCTGTTGAATGTTTGTAAGTAGCTTAAGGCACTTTCAAAGGAAAGTGATTTTCTCTAAAGGACAGCATTTAGAAAGTGAAGCAACACTCAATTCACTTCGCACAGTGAATTGAAGTGTTGGAACAGACTGCTTCTCTTTCAGAGAAACGCATGTGAGTTTCTTCCTAATGCTTGCAAGTAGCTTAAGGCACTTTCAAAGGAAAGTGATTTTCTCTGAAAGGACAGCATTTAGAAAGTGAAGAAACACTCCATTCACTTCGCACAGTGAATTGAAGTGTTGGAACAGACTGATTCTCTTTCTGAGAAACGCATGTGAGTTTCTTCCTAATGCTTGCAAGTAGCTTAAGGCACTTTCAAAGGAAAGTGATTTTCTCTGAAAGAACAGCATTTAGAAAGTGAAGCAACGCTCCATTCACTTCGCAATGGAATTGAAGTGTTGGAACAGATTGCTTCTCTTTCAGAGAAATGCATGTGAGTTTCTGTTGAATGCTTGTAAGTAGCTTAAGGCACATTCAAAGGAAAGGGATTTTCTCTGAAAGGACAGCATTTAGAAAGTGAAGCAACACTCCATTCACTTCACACAGTGAATTGAAGTGTTGGAACAGACTGCTTCTCTTTCAGAGAAATGCATGTGAGTTTCTGTTGAATGCTTGTAAGTAGCTCAAGGCTCTTTCAAAGGAAAGTGATTTTCTCTGAAAGGACAGCATTTAGAAAGTAAGCAACACTCCATTCCCTTCGCGCAATGAATTGAAGTGTTGGAACAGACTGCTTCTCTTTCATAGAAACGCATTAGTGTTTCTTGTGAATGCTTGCAAGTAGCTTAAGGCACTTTCAAAGGAAAGTGATTTTCTCTGAAAGGACAGCATTTAGAAAGTGAAGCAACACTCCATTCACATCGCATGGTGAATTGAAGTGTTGGAACAGACTGCTTCTCTTTCAGAGAAACGCATGTGAGTTTCTGATGAATGCTTGTAAGTAGCTTAAGGCACTTTCAAAGGAAAGTGATTTTCTCTGAAAGGACAGCATTTAGAAAGTGAAGCAACACTCCATTCACTTCGCACATTGAATTGAAGTGGTGGAACAGACTGCTTCTCTTTCAGAGAAACGCATGTGAGTTTCTGTTGAATGCTTGTAAGTAGCTTAAGGCACTTTCAAAGGAAAGTGATTTTCTCTGAAAAGACAGCATTTAGAAAGTGAGGCAACACTCCATTCACTTCACACAGTGAACTGAAGTGTTGGAACAGATTGCTTCTCTTTCAAAGAAACGCATGTGAGTTTCTTCCTAATGCTTGCAAGTAGCTTAAGGCACTTTCAAAGGAAAGTGATTTTCTCTGAAAGGACAGCATTTAGAAAGTGAAACAACACTCCATTCACTTCGCACAGTGAATTGAAGTGTTGAAACAGACTGCTTCTATTTCAGAGAAACGCATGTATTTTTCCTGTGAATGCTTGAAAGTAGCTTAAGGCACTTTCAAAGGAAAGTGATTTTCTCTGAAAGGACAGCATTTAGAAAGTGAAGTAACATTCCATTCACTTCGGACAGTGAATTGAAGTGTTGGAACAGACTGCTTCTCTTTCAGAGAAATGCATGTGAGTTTCTGGTGAATGCTTGTAAGTAGCTCAAGGCTCTTTCAAAGGAAAGTGATTTTCTCTGAAAGGACAGCATTTAGAAAGTAAAGCAACACTCCATTCTCTTCGTGCAATGAATTGAAGTGTTGGAACAGACTGCTTCTCTTTCATAGAAACGCATTAGTGTTTCTTGTGAATGCTTGCAAGTAGCTTAAGGCACTTTCAAAGGAAAGTGATTTTCTCTGAAAGGACAGCATTTAGAAAGTGAAACAAACACTCCATTCACTTCGCACAGAGAATTGAAGTGTTGTAACAGACTGCTTCTCTTTCAGAGAAATGCATGTGTGTTTCTGTTGAATGTTTGTAAGTAGCTTAAGGCACTTTCAAAGGAAAGTGATTTTCTCTGAAAGGACAGCATTTAGAAAGTGAAGCAACACTCAATTCACTTTGCACAGTGAATTGAAGTGTTGGAACAGACTGCTTCTCTTTCAGAGAAACGCATGTGCCTTTCTTCCTAATGCTTGCAAGTAGCTTAAGGCACTTTCAAAGGAAAGTGATTTTCTCTGAAAGGACAGCATTTAGAAAGTGAAGCAACACTCCATTCACTTCGCATAGTGAATTGAAGTGTTGGAACAGACTGCTTCTCTTTCAGAGAAACGCATGTGAATTTCTGGTGAATGCTTGTAAGTAGCTTAAGGCACTTTCAAAGGAAAGTGATTTTCTCTGAAAGGACAGCATTTAGAAAGTGAAGCAACACTCCATTCAGTTCGTGCAGTGAATTGAAGTGTTGGAACAGAGTGCTTCTCTTTCATATAAACGCATTAGTGTTTCTTGTGAATGCTTGCAAGTTGCTTAAGGCACTTTCAAAGTAAAGTGATTTTCTCTGAAAGGACATAATTTAGAAAGTGAAGCAACACTCCATTCACTTCGCACAGTGAATTGAAGTGTTGGAACAGACTGCTTCTCTTTCAGAGAAATGCATATGAGTTTCTGTTGAATGCTTGTAAGTAGCTTAAGGCACTTTCAAAGGAAAGTGATTTTCTCTGAAAGGACAGCATTTAGAAAGTGAAACAACACTCCATTCACTTCGCACAGTGAATTGAAGTGTTGAAACAGACTGCTTCTATTTCAGAGAAACGCATGTATTTTTCCTGTGAATGCTTGAAAGTAGCTTAAGGCACTTTCAAAGGAAAGTGATTTTCTCTGAAAGGACAGCATTTAGAAAGTGAAGTAACATTCCATTCACTTCGGACAGTGAATTGAAGTGTTGGAACAGACTGCTTCTCTTTCAGAGAAATGCATGTGAGTTTCTGGTGAATGCTTGTAAGTAGCTCAAGGCTCTTTCAAAGGAAAGTGATTTTCTCTGAAAGGACAGCATTTAGAAAGTAAAGCAACACTCCATTCTCTTCGTGCAATGAATTGAAGTGTTGGAACAGACTGCTTCTCTTTCATAGAAACGCATTAGTGTTTCTTGTGAATGCTTGCAAGTAGCTTAAGGCACTTTCAAAGGAAAGTGATTTTCTCTGAAAGGACAGCATTTAGAAAGTGAAACAAACACTCCATTCACTTCGCACAGAGAATTGAAGTGTTGTAACAGACTGCTTCTCTTTCAGAGAAATGCATGTGTGTTTCTGTTGAATGTTTGTAAGTAGCTTAAGGCACTTTCAAAGGAAAGTGATTTTCTCTGAAAGGACAGCATTTAGAAAGTGAAGCAACACTCAATTCACTTTGCACAGTGAATTGAAGTGTTGGAACAGACTGCTTCTCTTTCAGAGAAACGCATGTGCCTTTCTTCCTAATGCTTGCAAGTAGCTTAAGGCACTTTCAAAGGAAAGTGATTTTCTCTGAAAGGACAGCATTTAGAAAGTGAAGCAACACTCCATTCACTTCGCATAGTGAATTGAAGTGTTGGAACAGACTGCTTCTCTTTCAGAGAAACGCATGTGAATTTCTGGTGAATGCTTGTAAGTAGCTTAAGGCACTTTCAAAGGAAAGTGATTTTCTCTGAAAGGACAGCATTTAGAAAGTGAAGCAACACTCCATTCAGTTCGTGCAGTGAATTGAAGTGTTGGAACAGAGTGCTTCTCTTTCATATAAACGCATTAGTGTTTCTTGTGAATGCTTGCAAGTTGCTTAAGGCACTTTCAAAGTAAAGTGATTTTCTCTGAAAGGACATAATTTAGAAAGTGAAGCAACACTCCATTCACTTCGCACAGTGAATTGAAGTGTTGGAACAGACTGCTTCTCTTTCAGAGAAATGCATATGAGTTTCTGTTGAATGCTTGTAAGTAGCTAAAGGCACTTTCAAAGGAAAGTGATTTTCTCTGAAAGGACAGCATTTAGAAAGTGAAGCAACACTCCATTCACTTCGCACATTGAATTGAATTGGTGGAACAGACTGCTTCTCTTTCAGAGAAACGCATGTGAGTTTCTGTTGAATGCTTGTAAGTAGCTTAAGGCACTTTCAAAGGAAAGTGATTTTTTCTCAAAGGACAGCATTATAAAGTGAGGCAACACTCCATTCATTTCACACAGTGAAATGAAGTGTTCAAACAGATTGCTTCTCTTTCAGAGAAACGCATGTGAGTTTCTGTTGAATGCTTGCAAGTAGCTTAAGGCACTTTCAAAGGAAAGTGATTTTCTCTGAAAGGACAGCATTTAGAAAGTGAAGCAACACTCCATTCACTTCGCACAGCGAATTGAAGTGTTGGAAAAGACTGCTTCTCTTTCAGAGAAACGCATGTGAGTTTCTTCCTAACGCTTGCAAGTAGCTTAAGGCACTTTCAAAGGAAAGTGATTTTCTCTGAAAGGACAGCATTTAGAAAGTGAAGCAACACTCCATTCATTTCGAACAGTGAATTGAAGTGTTGGAACAGACTGCTTCTCTTTCAGAGAAACGCATGTGAGTTTCTGGTGAATGCTTGTAAGTAGCTTAAGGCACTTTCAAAGGAAAGTGATTTTCTCTGAAAGGACAGCATTTAGAAAGTGAAGCAACACTCCATTCACTTCGCACAGTGAATTGAAGTGTTGGAACAGACTGCTTCTCTTTCAGAGAAATGCATGTGAGTTTCTGTTGAATGCTTGTAAGTAGCTTAAGGCACTTTCAAAGGAAAGTGATTTTCTCTGAAAGGACAGCATTTAGAAAGTGAAGCAACACTCCATTCACTTCGCAGAGTGAATTGAAGTATTGGAACAGACTGCTTCTCTTTCAGAGAAACTCATGTGAGTTTCTGGTGAATGCTTGTAAGTAGCTTAAGGCACTTTCAAAGGAAAGTGATTTTCTCTGAAAGGACAGCATTTAGAAAGTGAAGCAACACTCCATTCCCTTCGTGCAGTGAATTGAAGTGTTGGAACAGAGTGCTTCTCTTTCATATAAACCCATTAGTGTTTCTTGTGAATGCTTACATGTTGCTTAAGGCACTTTCAAAGGAAAGTTTTTTTCTCTGAAAGGACAGCATTTAGAAAGTGAAGCAACACTCAATTCACTTTGCACAGTGAATTGAAGTGTTGGAACAGACTGCTTCTCTTTCAGAGAAACGCATGTGCCTTTCTTCCTAATGCTTGCAAGTAGCTTAAGGCACTTTCAAAGGAAAGTGATTTTCTCTGAAAGGACAGCATTTAGAAAGTGAAGCAACACTCCATTCACTTCGCATAGTGAATTGAAGTGTTGGAACAGACTGCTTCTCTTTCAGAGAAACGCATGTGAATTTCTGGTGAATGCTTGTAAGTAGCTTAAGGCACTTTCAAAGGAAAGTGATTTTCTCTGAAAGGACAGCATTTAGAAAGTGAAGCAACACTCCATTCAGTTCGTGCAGTGAATTGAAGTGTTGGAACAGAGTGCTTCTCTTTCATATAAACGCATTAGTGTTTCTTGTGAATGCTTGCAAGTTGCTTAAGGCACTTTCAAAGTAAAGTGATTTTCTCTGAAAGGACATAATTTAGAAAGTGAAGCAACACTCCATTCACTTCGCACAGTGAATTGAAGTGTTGGAACAGACTGCTTCTCTTTCAGAGAAATGCATATGAGTTTCTGTTGAATGCTTGTAAGTAGCTAAAGGCACTTTCAAAGGAAAGTGATTTTCTCTGAAAGGACAGCATTTAGAAAGTGAAGCAACACTCCATTCACTTCGCACATTGAATTGAATTGGTGGAACAGACTGCTTCTCTTTCAGAGAAACGCATGTGAGTTTCTGTTGAATGCTTGTAAGTAGCTTAAGGCACTTTCAAAGGAAAGTGATTTTTTCTCAAAGGACAGCATTATAAAGTGAGGCAACACTCCATTCATTTCACACAGTGAAATGAAGTGTTCAAACAGATTGCTTCTCTTTCAGAGAAACGCATGTGAGTTTCTGTTGAATGCTTGCAAGTAGCTTAAGGCACTTTCAAAGGAAAGTGATTTTCTCTGAAAGGACAGCATTTAGAAAGTGAAGCAACACTCCATTCACTTCGCACAGCGAATTGAAGTGTTGGAAAAGACTGCTTCTCTTTCAGAGAAACGCATGTGAGTTTCTTCCTAACGCTTGCAAGTAGCTTAAGGCACTTTCAAAGGAAAGTGATTTTCTCTGAAAGGACAGCATTTAGAAAGTGAAGCAACACTCCATTCATTTCGAACAGTGAATTGAAGTGTTGGAACAGACTGCTTCTCTTTCAGAGAAACGCATGTGAGTTTCTGGTGAATGCTTGTAAGTAGCTTAAGGCACTTTCAAAGGAAAGTGATTTTCTCTGAAAGGACAGCATTTAGAAAGTGAAGCAACACTCCATTCACTTCGCACAGTGAATTGAAGTGTTGGAACAGACTGCTTCTCTTTCAGAGAAATGCATGTGAGTTTCTGTTGAATGCTTGTAAGTAGCTTAAGGCACTTTCAAAGGAAAGTGATTTTCTCTGAAAGGACAGCATTTAGAAAGTGAAGCAACACTCCATTCACTTCGCAGAGTGAATTGAAGTATTGGAACAGACTGCTTCTCTTTCAGAGAAACTCATGTGAGTTTCTGGTGAATGCTTGTAAGTAGCTTAAGGCACTTTCAAAGGAAAGTGATTTTCTCTGAAAGGACAGCATTTAGAAAGTGAAGCAACACTCCATTCCCTTCGTGCAGTGAATTGAAGTGTTGGAACAGAGTGCTTCTCTTTCATATAAACCCATTAGTGTTTCTTGTGAATGCTTACAAGTTGCTTAAGGCACTTTCAAAGGAAAGTTTTTTTCTCTGAAAGGACAGCATTTAGAAAGTGAAGCAACACTCCATTCACTTCGCACATTGAATTGAAGTGTTGGAACAGACTGCTTCTCTTTCAGAGAAACGCATATGAGTTTCTGTTGAATGCTTGTAAGTAGCTTAAGGCACTTTCAAAGGAAAGTGATTTTCTCTGAAAGGACAGCATTTAGAAAGTGAAGCAACACTCCATTCACTTCGCACAGTGAATTGAAGTGTTGGAACAGACTGCTTCTCTTTCAGAGAAACGCATGTGAGTTTCATCCTAATGCTTGAAAGTATCTTAAGGCACTTTCAAAGGAAAGTGATTTTCTCTGAAAGGACAGCATTTAGAAAGTGAAGCAACACTCCATTCCCTTCGTGCAGTGAATTGAAGTGTTGGAACAGAGTTCTTCTCTTTCATATAAACGCATTAGTGTTTCTTGTGAATGCTTGCAAGTAGCTTAAGGCACTTTCAAAGGAAAGTGATTTTCTCTGAAAGGACAGCATTTAGAAAGTGAAGCAACACTCCATTCACTTCGCACAGTGAATTGAAGTGTTGGAACAGACTGCTTCTCTTTCAGAGAAACGCATGTGAGTTTCTATTGAATGCTTGTAAGTAGCTTAAGGCACTTTCAAAGGAAAGTGATTTTCTCTGAAAGGACAGCATTTAGAAAGTGACGCAACACTCCATTCACTTCGCACAGTGAATTGAAGTGTTGGAACAGACTGCTTCTCTTTCAGAGAAACGCATGTGAGTTTCTTCCTAATGCTTGCAAGTAGCTTAAGGCACTATCAAAGAAAAGTGATTTTCTCTGAAAGGACAGCATTTAGAAAGTGAAGCAACACTCCATTCACTTCGCACAGTGAATTGAAGTGTTGGAACAGACTGCTTCTTTTTCAGAGAAATGCATGTGAGTTTCTGTTGAATGCTTGTAAGTAGCTCAAGGCTCTTTCAAAGGAAAGTGATTTTCTCTGAAAGGACAGCATTTAGAAAGTAAAGCAACACTCCATTCCCTTCGTGCAATGAATTGAAGTGTTGGAAGAGACTGCTTCTCTTTCAGAGAAACGCATGTGAGTTTCTGTTGAATGCTTGTAAGTTGCTTAAGGCACTTTCAAAGGAAAGTGATTTTCTCTGATAGGACAGCATTTAGAAAGTGAGGCAACACTCCATTCACTTTTCACAGTGAATTGAAGTGTTCGAACAGATTGCTTCTCTTTCAGAGAAACGCATGTGAGTTTCTGTTGAGTGCTTGCAAGTAGTTTAAGGCACTTTCAAAGGAAAGTGATTTTCTCTGAAAGGACAGCATTTAGAAAGTGAAGCAACACTCCATTCACTTCGCACAGTGAATTGAAGTGTTGGAACAGACTGCTTCTCTTTCAGAGAAACGTATGTGAGTTTCTTCCTAATGCTTGCAAGTAGCTTAAGGCACTTTCAAAGGAAAGTGATTTTCTCTGAAAGGACAGCATTTAGAAAGTGAAGCAACACTCCATTCATTTCGCACAGTGAATTGAAGTGTTGGAACAGACTGCTTCTCTTTCAGAAAAACGCATGTGAGTTTCTGGTGAATGCTTGTAAGTAGCTTAAGGCACTTTCAAAGGAAAGTGATTTTCTCTGAAAGGACAGCATTTAGAAAGTGAAGCAACACTCCATTCACTTCGCACAGTGAATTGAAGTGTTGGAACAGACTGCTTCTCTTTCAGAGAAATGCATGTGAGTTTCTGTTGAATGCTTGTAAGTAGCTTAAGGCACTTTCAAAGGAAAGTGATTTTCTCTGAAAGGACAGCATTTAGAAAGTGAAGCAACACTCCATTCACTTCGCAGAGTGAATTGAAGTATTGGAACAAACTGCTTCTCTTTCAGAGAAACTCATGTGAGTTTCTGGTGAATGCTTGTAAGTATCTTAAGGCACTTTCAAAGGAAAGTGATTTTCTCTGAAAGGACAGCATTTAGAAAGTGAAGCAACACTCCATTCACTTCGCACAGTGAATTGAAGTGTTGGAACAGACTGCTTCTCCTTCAGAGAAACGCATGTGAGTTTCTGGTGAATGCTTGTAAGTAGCTTAAGGCACATTCAAAGGAAAGTGATTTTCTCTGAAAGGACAGCATTTAGAAAGTGAAGCAACACTCATTCCCTTCGTGCAGTGAATTGAAGTGTTGGAACAGAGTGCTTCTCTTTCATATAAACGCATTAGTGTTTCTTGTGAATGCTTACAAGTTGCTTAAGGCACTTTCAAAGGAAAGTTTTTTTCTCTGAAAGGACATCATTTAGAAAGTGAGGTAGCACTCCATTCACTTCGCACAGTAAAATGAAGTGTTGGAACAGACTGCATCTCTTTCAGAAAAACGCATGTGAGTTTCTTCCTAATGCTTGCAAGTAGCTTAAGGCACTTTCAAAGGAAAGTGATTTTCTCTGACAGGACAGCATTTAGAAAGTGAAGCAACACTCCATTCACTTCGCACCGTGAATTGAAGTGTTGGAACAGACTGCTTCTATTTCAGAGAAACGCATGTGAGTTTCTTCCTAATGCTTGCAAGTAGCTTAAGGCACATTCAAAGGAAAGTTATTTTCTCTGAAAGAACAGTATTTAGAAAGTGAAGCAACACTCCATTCACTTCTCAAGAGAATTGAAGTGTTGGAACAGATTGCTTCTCTTTCAGAGAAATGCATGTGAGTTTCTGTTGAATGCTTGTAAGTAGCTTAAGGCACATTCAAAGGAAAGGGATTTTCTCTGAAAGGACAGCATTTAGAAAGTGAAGCAACACTCCATTCTCTTCACACAGTGAATTGAAGTGTTGGAACAGACTGCTTCTCTTTCAGAGAAATGCATGTGAGTTTCTGTTGAATGCTTGCAAGTAGCTCAAGGCTCTTTCAAAGGAAAGTGATTTTCTCTGAAAGGACAGCATTTAGAAAGTAAAGCAACACTCCATTCCCTTCGCGCAATGAATTGAAGTGTTGGAACAGACTGCTTCTCTTTCATAGAAACGCATTAGTGTTTCTTGTGAATGCTTGCAAGTAGCTTAAGGCACTTTCAAAGGAAAGTGATTTTCTCTGAAAGGACAGCATTTAGAAAGTGAAGCAACACTCCATTCACTTCGCACAGTTAATTGAAGTGTTGGAACAGACTGCTTCTCTTTCAGAGAAACGCATGTGAGTTTCTTCCTAATGCTTGCAAGTAGCTTAAGGCACTTTCAAAGGAAAGTGATTTTCTCTGAAAGGACAGCATTTAGAAAGTGAAGCAACACTCCATTCACTTCGCACAGAGAATTGAAGTGTTGGAACAGATTTCTTCACTTTCAGAGAAATGCATGTGAGTTTCTGTTGAATGCTTGTAAGTAGCTTAAGGCACATTCAAAGGAAAGGGATTTTCTTTGAAAGGGACAGCATTTAGAAAGTGAAGCAACACTCCATTCACTTCTCACAGGGAATTGAAGTGTTGGAACAGACTGCTTCTCTTTCAGAGAAACGCATGTGAGTTTTTTGTGAATGCTTGAAAGTAGTTTAAGGCACTTTCAATGGAAAGTGATTTTCTCTGAAAGGACAGCATTTAGAAAGTGAGGCAACACTCCATTCACTTCGCACAGTGAATTGAAGTGTTGGAACAGACTGCTTCTCTTTCAGAGAAACGCATGTGAGTTTCATCCTAATGCTTGCAAGTAGCTTAAGGCACTTTCAAAGGAAAGTGATTTTCTCTGAAAGGACAGCATTTAGAAAGTGAAGCAACACTCCATTAACTTTGCACAGTGAATTGAAGTGTTGGAACAGACTGCTTCTATTTCAGAGAAACGCATGTGTGTTTCCTGTGAATGCTTGAAAGTAGCTTAAGGCACTTTCAAAGGAAAGTGATTTTCTCTGAAAGGATAGAATTTAGAAAGTGAGGTAACACTCCATTCACTTCGCACAGTGAATTGAAGTGTTGGAACAGACTGCTTCTCTTTCAGAAAAACGCACGTGAGTTTCTTCCTAATGCTTGCAAGTAGCTTAAGGCACTTTCAAAGGAAAGTGATTTTCTCTGAAAGGACAGCATTTAGAAAGTGAAGCAACACTCCATTCACTTCGCACAGTGAATTGAAGTGTTGGAACAGACTGCTTCTCTTTCAGAGAAACGCATGTGAGTTTCTTCCTAATGCTTGCAAGTAGCTTAAGGCACTTTCAAAGCAAAGTGATTTTCTCTGAAAGGACAGCATTTAGAAAGTGAAGCAACACTCCATTCACTTCGCACAGAGAATTGAAGTGTTGGAACAGATTGCTTCTCTTTCAGAGAAATGCATGTGAGTTTCTGTTGAATGCTTGTAAGTAGCTTAAGGCACATTCAAAGGAAAGGGATTTTCTCTGAAAGGACAGCATTTAGAAAGTGAAGCAACACTCCATTCCCTTCGTGCAGTAAATTGAAGTGTTGGAACAGAGTGCTTCTCTTTCATAGAAACGCATTAGTGTTTCTTGTGAATGCTTGCAAGTTGCTTAAGGCACTTTCAAAGGAAAGTGATTTTCTCTGAAAGGACAGCATTTAGAAAGTGAAGCAACACTCCATTCAGTTTATACAGTGAATTGAAGTGTTGGAACAGACTGCTTCTCTTTCAGAGAAATGCATGTGAGTTTCTGTTGAATGCTTGTAAGTACCTTAAGGCTCTTTCAAAGGAAAGTGATTTTCTCTGAAAGGACAGCATTTAGAAAGTGAAGCAACACTCCATTCACTTCGCACAGTGAATTGAAGTGTTGGAACAGACTGCTTCTCTTTCAGAGAAATGCATGTGAGTTTCATCCTAATGCTTGAAAGTAGCTTAAGGCACTTTCAAAGTAAAGTGATTTTCTCTGAAAGGACAGCATTTAGAAAGTGAAGCAACACTCCATTCACTTCGCACAGCGAATTGAAGTGTTGGAACAGAGTTCTTCTCTTTCACATAAACGCATTAGTGTTTCTTGTGAATGCTTACAAGTTGCTTAAGGCACTTTCAAAGGAAAGTTTTTTTCTCTGAAAGGACAGCGTTCAGAAAGTGAGGTAACACTCCATTCACTTCGCACAGTGAATTGAAGTGTTGGAACAGACTGCTTCTCTTTCAGAAAAACACATGTGAGTTTCTTCCTAATGTTTGCAAGTAGCTTAAGGCACTTTCAAAGGAAAGTGATTTTCTCTGAAAGGACAGCATTTAGAAAGTGAAGCAACACTCCATTCACTTTATATAGTGAATTGAAGTGTTGGAACAGACTGCTTCTCTTTCAGAGAAATGCATGTGAGTTTCTGTTGAATGCTTGTTAGTAGCTTAAGGCTCTTTCAAAGGAAAGTGATTTTCTCTGAAAGGACAGCATTTAGAAAGTGAAGCAACACTCCATTCACTTCGCACAATGAATTGAAGTGTTGGAACAGACTGCTTCTCTTTCAGAGAAACGCATGTGAGTTTCATCCTAATGCTTGAAAGTAGCTTAAGGCACTTTCAAAGGAAAGTGATTTTTTCTGAAAGGACAGCATTTAGAAAGTGAAGCAACACTCCATTCACTTCGCAGATTGAATTGAAGTATTGGAACAGACTGCTTCTCTTTCAGAGAAACTCATGTGAGTTTCTGGTGAATGCTTGTAAGTATCTTAAGGCACTTTCAAAGGAAAGTGATTTTCTCTGAAAGGACAGCATTTAGAAAGTGAAGCAACACTCCATTCACTTCGCACAGTGAATTGAAGTGTTGGAACAGACTGCTTCTCTTTCAGAGAAACGCATGTGAGTTTCTGGTGAATGCTTGTAAGTAGCTTAAGGCACTTTCAAAGGAAAGTGATTTTCTCTGAAAGGACAGCATTTAGAAAGTGAAGCAACACTCCATTCCCTTCGTGCAGTGAATTGAAGTGTTGGAACAGAGTGCTTCTCTTTCATATAAACGCATTAGTGTTTCTTGTGAATGCTTACAAGTTGCTTAAGGCACTTTCAAAGGAAAGTTTTTTTCTATGAAAGGACAGAATTTAGAAAGTGAGGTAACACTCCATTCACTTCGCACAGTGAATTGAAGTGTTGGAACAGACTGCTTCTCTTTCAGAAAAACGCACGTGAGTTTCTTCCTAATGCTTGCAAGTAGCTTAAGGCACTTTCAAAGGAAAGTGATTTTCTCTGAAAGGACAGCATTTAGAAAGTGAAGCAACACTCCATTCACTTCGCACAGTGAATTGAAGTGTTGGAACAGACTGCTTCTCTTTCAGAGAAACGCATGTGAGTTTCTTCCTTATGCTTGCAAGTAGCTTAAGGCACTTTCAAAGGAAAGTGATTTTCTCTGAAAGGACAGCATTTAGAAAGTAAAGCAACACTCCAATCCCTTCGTGCAATGAATTGAAGTGTTGGAACAGACTGCTTCTCTTTCATAGAAACGCATTAGTGTTTCTTGTGAATGCTTGCAAGTAGCTTAAGGCACTTTCAAATTAAAGTGATTTTCTCTGAAAGGACAGCATTTAGAAAGTGAAGCAACACTCCATTCACTTCGCAAGAGAATTGAAGTGTTGGAACAGATTGCTTCTCTTTCAGAGAAATGCATGTGAGTTTCTGTTGAATGCTTGTAAGTAGCTTAAGGCACATTCAAAGGAAAGGGATTTTCTCTGAAAGGACAGCATTTAGAAAGTGAAGCAACACTCCATTCACTTCACACAGTGAATTGAAGTGTTGGAACAGACTGCTTCTCTTTCAGAGAAATGCATGTGAGCTTCTGTTGAATGCTTGTAAGTAGCTCAAGGCTCTTTCAAAGGAAAGTGATTTTCTCTGAAAGGACAGCATTTAGAAAGTGAAGCAACACTCCATTCCCTTCGTGCAATGAATTGAAGTGTTGGAACAGACTGCTTCTCTTTCATAGAAACGCATTAGTGTTTCTTGTGAATGCTTTCAAGTAGCTTAAGGCACTTTCAAGGGAAAGTGATTTTCTCTGAAAGGACAGCATTTAGAAAGTGAGGCAACACTCCATTCACTTCGCACAGTGAATTGAAGTGTTGGAACAGACTGCTTCTCTTTCAGAGAAACGCATGTGAGTTTCTTCCTAATGCTTGCAAGTAGCTTAAGGCACTTTCAAAGGAAAGTGATTTTCTCTGAAAGGACAGCATTTAGAAAGTGAAGCAACACTCCATTCACTTAGCACAGTGAACTGAAGTGTTGGAACAGACTGCTTCTCTTTCAGAGAAACGCATGTGAGTTTCTTCCTAATGCTTGCAAGTAGCTTAAGGCACTTTCAAAGGAAAGTGATTTTCTCTGAAAGGACAGCATTTAGAAAGTAAAGCAACACTCCATTCACTTCGCACAGTGAATTGAAGTGTTGGAACAGACTGCTTCTCTTTCAGAGAAACGCATGTGAGTTTCTGGTGAATGCTTGTAAGTAGCTTAAGGCACTTTCAAAGGAAAGTGGTTTTCTCTGAATGAACAGCATTTAGAAAGGGAAGCAACACTCCATTCCCTTCGTGCAGTGAATTGAAGTGTTGGAACAGAGTGCTTCTCTTTCATATAAACGCATTAGTGTTTCTTGTGAATGCTTGCAAGTTGCTTAAGGCACTTTCAAATAAAGTGATTTTCTCTGAAAGGACATAATTTAGAAAGTGAAGCAACACTCCATTCACTTCGCACAGTGAATTGAAGTGTTGGAACAGACTGCTTCTCTTTCAGAGAAACGCATGTGAGTTTCTGGTGAATGCTTGAAAGTAGCTTGAGGCACTTTCAAAGGAAAGTGATTTTCTCTGAAAGGACAGTATTTAGAAAGTGAAGAAACACTCCATTCCCTTCGTGCAGTGAATTGAAGTGTTGGAACAGACTGCTTCTCTTTCATAGAAACGCATTAGTGTTTCTTGTGAATGCTTACAAGTTGCTTAAGGCACTTTCAAAGGAAAGTTTTTTTCTCTGAAAGGACAGCGTTCAGAAAGTGAGGTAACACTCCATTCACTTCGCACAGTGAATTGAAGTGTTGGAACAGACTGCTTCTCTTTCAGAAAAACACATGTGAGTTTCTTCCTAATGTTTGCAAGTAGCTTAAGGCACTTTCAAAGGAAAGTGATTTTCTCTGAAAGGACAGCATTTAGAAAGTGAAGCAACACTCCATTCACTTCGCACAGTGAATTGAAGTGTTGGAACAGACTGCTTCTCTTTCAGAGAAACGCATGTGAGTTTCTTCCTAATGCTTGCAAGTAGCTTAAGGCACTTTCGAAGCAAAGTGATTTTCTCTGAAAGGACAGCATTTAGAAAGTGAAGCAACACTCCATTCACTTCGCACAGAGAATTGAAGTGTTGGAACAGATTGCTTCTCTTTCAGAGAAATGCATGTGAGTTTCTGTTGAATGCTTGTAAGTAGCTTAAGGCACATTCAAAGGAAAGGGATTTTCTCTGAAAGGACAGCATTTAGAAAGTGAAGCAACACTCCATTCACTTCGCACAGTGAATTGAAGTGTTGGAACAGACTGCTTCTCTTTCAGAGAAACGCATGTGAGTTTTTTGTGAATGCTTGAAAGTAGTTTAAGGCACTTTCAATGGAAAGTGATTTTCTCTGAAAGGACAGCATTTAGAAAGTGAGGCAACACTCCATTCACTTCGCACAGTGAATTGAAGTGTTGGAACAGACTGCTTCTCTTTCATAGAAACGCATTAGTATTTCTTGTGAATGCTTGCAAATAGCTTAAGGCACTTTCAAAGGTAAGTGATTTTCTCTGAAAGGACAGCATTTAGAAAGTGAAGCAACACTCCATTCACTTCGCACAGAGAATTGAAGTGTTGGAACAGACTGCTTCTCTTTCAGAGAAACGCATGTGAGTTTCTTCCTAATGCTTGCAAGTAGCTTAAGGCACTTTCAAAGGAAAGTGATTTTCTCTGAAAGGACAGCATTTAGAAAGTAAAGCAACACTCCATTCACTTCGCACAGTGAATTGAAGTGTTGGAACAGACTGCTTCTCTTTCAGAGAAACGCATGTGAGTTTCTGGTGAATGCTTGTAAATAGCTTAAGGCACTTTCAAAGGAAAGTGGTTTTCTCTGAAAGGACAGCATTTAGAAAGGGAAGCAACACTCCATTCCCTTCGTGCAGTGAATTGAAGTGTTGGAACAGAGTGCTTCTCTTTCATATAAACGCATTAGTGTTTCTTGTGAATGCTTGCAAGTTGCTTATGGCACTTTCAAAGTAAAGTGATTTTCTCTGAAAGGACATCATTTAGAAAGTGAAGCAACACTCCATTCACTTCTCACAGTGAATTGAAGTGTTGGAACAGACTGCTTCTCTTTCAGAGAAACGCATGTGAGTTTCTGTTGAATGCTTGTAAGTAGCTTAAGGCACTTTCAAAGGAAAGTGATTTTCTCTGAAAGGACAGCATTTAGAAAGTGAAGCAACACTCCATTCCCTTCGTGCAGTAAATTGAAGTGTTGGAACAGAGTGCTTCTCTTTCATAGATACGCATTAGTGTTTCTTGTGAATGCTTCGAAGTTGCTTAAGGCACTTTCAAAGGAAAGTGATTTTCTCTGAAAGGACAGCATTTAGAAAGTGAAGCAACACTCCATTCACTTTATATAGTGAATTGAAGTGTTGGAACAGACTGCTTCTCTTTCAGAGAAACGCATGTGAGTTTCATCCTAATGCTTGAAAGTAGCTTAAGGTACTTTCAAAAGAAAGTGATTTTCTCTGAAAGGACAGCATTTAGAAAGTGAAGCAACACTCCATTCCCTTCGTGCAGTGAATTGAAGGGTTGGAACAGAGTTCTTCTCTTTCATATAAACGCATTAGTGTTTCTTGTGAATGCTTGCAATTTGCTTAAGGCACTTTCAAAGGAAAGTGATTTTCTCTGAAAGGACAGCATTTCGAAAGTGAAGCAACACTCCATTCACTTCGCACAGTGAATTGAAGTGTTTGAACAGACTGCTTCTGTTTCAGAGAAACGCATGTGAGTTTCTATTGAATGCTTGTAAGTAGCTTAAGGCACTTTCAAAGGAATGTGATTTTCTGTGATAGGACAGCATTTAGAAAGTGAAGCAACACTCCATTCACTTCACACAGTGAATTGAAGTGTTGGAACAGACTGCTTCTCTTTCAGAGAAATGCATGTGAGCTTCTTCCTAGCAAGTAGCTTAAGGCACTTTCAAAGGAAAGTGATTTTCTCTGAAAGGACAGCATTTAGAAAGTGAAGCAACACTCCATTCACTTCGCACAGTGAATTGAAGTGTTGGAACAGACTGCTTCTTTTTCAGAGAAATGCATGTGAGTTTCTGTTGAATGCTTGTAAGTAACTCAAGGCTCTTTCAAAGGAAAGTGATTTGCTCTGAAAGGACAGCATTTAGAAAGTAAAGCAACACTCCATTCCCTTCGTGCAATGAATTGAAGTGTTGGAACAGACTGCTTCTCTTTCATAGAAACTCATTAGTGTTTCTTGTGAATGCTTGCAAGTAGCTTATGGCACTTTCAAAGGAAAGTGATTTTCTCTGAATGGACAGCATTTAGAAAGTGAAGCAACACTCCATTCACTTCGCACAGAGAATTGAAGTGTTGGAACAGATTGCTTCTCTTTCAGAGAAATGCATGTGAGTTTCTGTTGAATGCTTGTAAGTAGCTTAAGGCACATTCAAAGAAAAGGGATTTTCTCTGAAAGGACAGCATTTAGAAAGTGAAGCAACACTCCATTCACTTCGCACAGTGAATTGAAGTGTTGGAACAGACTGCTTCTCTTTCAGAGAAACGCATGTGAGTTTTTTGTGAATGCTTGAAATTAGTTTAAGGCACTTTCAATGGAAAGTGATTTTCTCTGAAAGGACAGCATTTAGAAAGTGAGGCAACACTCCATTCACTTCGCACAGTGAATTGAAGTGTTGGAACAGACTGCTTCTCTTTCAGAGAAACGCATGTGAGTTTCTTCCTAATGCTTGCAAGTAGCTTAAGGCACTTTCAAGGAAAGTGATTTTCTCTGAAAGAACAGCATTTAGAAAGTGAAGCAACACTCCATTCACTTCACACAGTAAATTGAAGTGTTGGAACAGACTGCTTCTATTTCAGAGAAACGCATGTGTGTTTCCTGTGAATGCTTGAAAGTAGCTTAAGGCACTTTCAAAGGAAAGTGATTTTCTCTGAAAGGACAGCATTTGGAAAGTGAAGTAACATTCCATTCACTTCGCACAGTGAATTGAAGTGTTGGAACAGACTGCTTCTCTTTCAGAGAAATGCATGTGAGTTTCTGTTCAATGCTTGTAAGTAGCTCAAGGCTCTTTCAAAGGAAAGTGATTTTCTCTGAAAGGACAGCATTTAGAAAGTAAAGCAACACTCCATTCCCTTCGTGCAATGAATTGAAGTGTTGGAACAGACAGCTTCTGTTTCATAGAAACGCATGTGAGTTTCTTCCTAATGCTTGCAAATAGCTTAAGGCACTTTCAAAGGTAAGTGATTTTCTCTGAAAGGACAGCATTTAGAAAGTGAAGCAACACTCCATTCACTTCGCACAGAGAATTGAAGTGTTGGAACAGACTGCTTCTCTTTCAGAGAAATGCATGTGAGTTTCTGTTGA
This sequence comes from Myodes glareolus, assembly GCF_982192425.1. NCBI lineage: Eukaryota > Metazoa > Chordata > Mammalia > Rodentia > Cricetidae > Myodes > Myodes glareolus. The sequence continues at coordinate 1,136,776 of NC_142046.1, forward strand.
ATGCTTGTAAGTAGCTTAAGGCACTTTCAAAGGAAAGTGATTTTCTCTGAAAGGACATCATTTAGAAAGTGAAGCATCAGTCCATTCACTTCGCAGAGTGAATTGAAGTGTTGGAACCGACTGCTTCTCTTTCAGAGAAACGCATATGAGTTTCTTCCTAATGCTTGTAAGTAGCTTAAGGCACTTTCAATGGAAAGTGATTTTCTCTGAAAGGACAGCATTTAGAAAGTGAAGCAACACTCCATTCACTTCGCAAGTGAATTGAAGTGTTGGAACAGACTGCTTCTCTTTCAGAGAAACGCATGTGAGTTTCTGGTGAATGCTTGTAAGTAGCTTAAGGCACTTTCAAAGGAAAGTGATTTTCTCTGAAAGGACAGCATTTAGAAAGTGAAGCAACACTCCATTCCCTTCGTGCAGTGAATTGAAGTGTTGGAACAGAGTGCTTCTCTTTCATATAAACGCATTAGTGTTTCTTGTGAATGCTTGTAAGTTGCTTAAGGCACTTTCAAAGGAAAGTGATTTTCTCTGAAAGGACAGCATTTAGAAAGTGAAGCAACACTCCATTCACTTTGTACAGTGAATTGAAGTGTTAGAACAGACTGCTTCTCTTTCAGAGAAATGCATGTGAGTTTCTGTTGAATGCTTGTAAATAGCTTAAGGCTCTTTCAAAGGAATGTGATTTTCTCTGAAAGGACAGCATTTAGAAAGTAAAGCAACACTCCATTCCCTTCGCGCAATGAATTGAAGTGTTGGAACAGACTGCTTCTCTTTCATAGAAACGCATTAGTGTTTCTTGTGAATGCTTGCAAGTAGCTTAAGGCACTTTCAAAGGAAAGTGATTTTCTCTGAAAGGACAGCATTTAGAAAGTGAAGCAACACTCCATTCACTTCGCACAGAGAATTGAAGTGTTGGAACAGATTTCATCCCTTTCAGAGAAATGCATGTGAGTTTCTGTTGAATGCTTGTAAGTAGCTTAAGGCACATTCAAAGGAAAGGGATTTTCTCTGAAAGGACATCATTTAGAAAGTGAAGCAACACTCCATTCACTTCGCACAGTGAATTGAAGTGTTGGAACAGACTGCTTCTCTTTCAGAGAAACGCATGTGAGTTTCTTCCTAATGCTTGCAAGTAGCTTAAGGCACTTTCAAAGGAAAGTGATTTTCTCTGAAAGGACAGCATTTAGAAAGTGAAGCAACACTCCATTCACTTCGCACAGTGAATTCAAGTGTTGGAACAGACTGCTTCTCTTTCAGAGAAATGCATGTGAGTTACTGTTGAATGCTTGTAAGTAGCTTAAGGCACTTTCAAAGGAAAGTGATTTTCTCTGAAAGGACAGCATTTCGAAAGTGAGGCAACACTCCATTCACTTCGCACAGTGAATTGAAGTGTTGGAACAGATTGCTTCTCTTTCAGAGAAACACATGTGAGTTTCTGGTGAATGCTTGTAAGTAGCTTAAGGCAATTTCAAAGGAACGTGATTTTCTCGGAAAGGACAGCATTTAGAAAGTGAAGCAACACTCCATTCACTTCGCACAGAGAATTGAAGTGTTGGAACAGATTTCATCCCTTTCAGAGAAATGCATGTGAGTTTCTGTTGAATGCTTGTAAATAGCTTAAGGCACATTCAAAGGAAAGGGATTTTCTCTGAAAGGACAGCATTTAAAAAGTGAAGCAACACTCCATTCACTTCGCACAGTGAATTGAAGTGTTGGAACAGACTGCTTCTCTTTCAGAGAAACGCATGTGAGTTTCTTCCTAATGCTTGCAAGTAGCTTAAGGCACTTTCAAAGGAAAGTGATTTTCTCTGAAAGGACTGCATTTAGAAAGTGAAGCAACACTCCATTCACTTCGCACAGTGAATTGAAGTCTTGGAACAGACTGCTTCTCTTTCATAGAAACACATTAGTGTTTCTTGTGAATGCTTGCAAGTAGCTTAAGGCACTTTCAAAGGAAAGTGATTTTCTCTGAAAGGACAGCATTTAGAAAGTGAAGCAACACTCCATTCACTTCGCAAGTGAATTGAAGTGTTGGAACAGACTGCTTCTCTTTCAGAGAAACGCATGTGAGTTTCTTGTGAATGCTTGCAATTTGCTTAAGGCACTCTCAAAGGAAAGTGATTTTCTCTGAAAGGACAGCATTTAGAAACTGACGCAACACTCCATTCACTTCACACAGTGAATTGAAGAGTTGGAACAGACTGCTTCTCTTTAAGAGAAACGCATGTGAGTTTCTGTTCAATACTTGTAAGTAGCTTAAGGCTCTTTCAAAGGAAAGTGATTTTCTCTGAAAGGACAGCATTTAGAAAGTAAAGCAACACTCCATTCCCTTTGCGCAATGAATTGAAGTGTTGGAACAGTCTGCTTCTCTTTCATAGAAACGCATTATTTTTTCTTGTGAATGCTTGCAAGTAGCTTAAGGCACTTTCGAAGGAAAGTGATTTTCTCTGAAAGGACAGCATTTAGAAAGTTAGGCAACACTCTATTCACTTCACACAGTGAATTGAAGTGTTGGAACAGACTGCTTCTCTTTCAGAGAAACGCATGTGAGTTTCTTCCTAATGCTTGCAAGTAGCTTAAGGCACTATCAAAGGAAAGTGATTTTCTCTGAAAGGACAGCATTTAGAAAGTGAAGCAACACTCCATTCACTTCGCACAGTGAATTGAAGTGTTGGAACAGACTGCTTCTCTTTCAGAGAAACGCATGTGAGTTTTTTATGAATGCTTGAAAGTAATTTAAGGCACTTTCAAAGGAAAGTGATTTTCTCTGAAAGGACAGAATTTAGAAAGTGAAGCAACACTCCATTCACTTCGCACAGTGAATTGAGGTGTTGGAACAGAGTGCTTCTCTTTCATATAAACGCATTAGTGTTTCTTGTGAATGCTTGCAAGTTGCTTAAGGCACTTTCAAAGGAATGTGATTTTCTCTGAAAGGACATAATTTAGAAAGTGAAGCAACACTCCATTCACTTCGCACAGTGAATTGAAGTGTTGGAACAGACTGCTTCCCTTTCAGAGAAATGCATGTGAGTTTCTGTTGAATGCTTGTAAGGAGCTTAAGGCACTTTCAAAGGAAAGTGATTTTTTCCGAATGGACAGCATTTAGAAAGTGAAGCAACACTCCATTCACTTCGCACATTGAATTGAAGTGTTGGAACAGACTGCATCTCTTTCAGAGAAACGCATGTGAGTTTCTGTTGAATGCTTGTAAGTAGCTTAAAGCACTTTCAAAGGAAAGTGATTTTCTCTGAAAGGACAGCATTTAGAAAGTGAGGCAACACTCCATTCACTTCACACAGTGAATTGAAGTGTTGGAACAGACTGCTTCTCTTTCAGAGAAACGCATGTGTGTTTCTTCCTAATGCTTGCAAGTAGCTTAAGGCACTTTCAAAGGAAAGTGATTTTCTCTGAAAGGAAAGCATTTAGAAAGTGAAGCAATACTCCATTCACTTCGCACAGTGAATTGAAGTGGTGGAACAGACTGCTTCTCTTTCAGAGAAACGCATGTGAGTTCCTTCCTAATGCTTGCAAGTAGCTTAAGGCACTTTCAAAGGAAAGTGATTTTCTCTGAAAGGACAGCATTTAGAAAGTGAAGCAACACTCCATTCACTTCACACAGTGAATTGAAGTGTTGGAACAGACTGCTTCTCTTTAAGAGAAACGCATGTGAGTTTTTTGTGAATGCTTGAAAGTAGTTTAAGGCACTTTCAAAGGAAAGTGATTTTCTCTGAAAGGGCAGCATTTAGAAAGTGAAGCAACACTCCATTCACTTCGCACAGTGAATTGAATTATTGGAACAGACTGCTTCTCTTTCAGAGAAACGCATGTGAGTTTCTTCCTAATGCTTGCAAGTTGCTTAAGGCACTCTCAAAGGAAAGTGATTTTCTCTGAAAGGACAGCATTTAGAAACTGACGCAACACTCCATTCACTTCGCCCAGTGAATTGAAAGTTGGAACAGACTGCTTCTCTTTAAGAGAAACGCATGTGAGTTTATTGTGAATACTTGAAAGTAGTTAAAGGCACTCTCAAAGGAAAGTGATATTCTCTGAAAGGACAGAATTTAGAAAGTGAAGCAACACTCCCTTCACTACGGACAGTGAATTGAAGTGTTGGAACAGACTGCTTCTCTTTCAGAGAAACGCATGTGAGTTTCTGGTGAATGCTTGTAAGTAGCTTAAGGCACTTTCAAAGAAAAGTGATTTTCTCTGAAAGGACAGCATTTAGAAAGTGAAGCAACACTCCATTCCCTTCGTGCAGTGAATTGAAGTGTTGGAACAGAGTGCTTCTCTTTCATAGAAACGCATTAGTGTTTCTTGTGAATGCTTGCAAGTTGCTTAAGGCACTTTCAAAGGAAAGTGATTTTCTCTGAAAGGACAGCATTTAGAAAGTGAAGCAACACTCCATTCACTTTGTACAGTGAATTGAAGTGTTGGAACAGACTTCTTCTCTTTCAGAGAAATGCATGTGAGTTTCTTCCTAATGCTTACAAGTAGCTTATGGCATTTTCAAAGGAAAGTGTTTTTCTCAGAAAGGACAGTTTTTAGAAAGTGAAGCAACACTAAATTCACTTCGCACAGTGAATTGAAGTGTTGGAACAGACTGCCTCTCTTTCAGAGCAATGCATGTGAGTTTCTGGTGAATGCTTGTAAGTAGCTTAAGGCAATTTCAAAGTAACATGATTTTCTCTGAAAGGACAGCATTTAGAAAGTGAAGTAACATTCCATTCACTTCACACAGTGAATTGAAATGCTGGAACAGACTGCTTCTCTTTCAGAGAAACGCATATGTGTTTCCTGTGAATGCTAGAAAGTAGCTTAAGGCACTTTCAAAGGAAAGTGATTTTCTCTGAAAGGACAGCGTTTAGAAAGTGAAGCAACACTCCATTCACTTTGTACAGTGAATTGAAGTGTTGGAACAGACTGCTTCTCTTTCAGAGAAATGCATGTGAGTTTCTGTTCAATGCTTGTAAGTAGCTTAAGGCTCTTTCAAAGGAAAGTGATTTTCTCTGAAAGGACAGCATTTAGAAAGTAAAGCAACACTCCATTCCCTTTGCGCAATGAATTGAAGTGTTGGAACAGACTGCTTCTCTTTCATAGAAACGCATTATTTTTTCTTGTGAATGCTTGCAAGTAGCTTAAGGCACTTTCAAAGGAAAGTGATTTTCTCTGAAAGGACAGCATTTAGAAAGTGAGGCAACACTCTATTCACTTCACACAGTGAATTGAAGTGTTGGAACAGACTGCTTCTCTTTCAGAGAAACGCATGTGAGTTTCTTGTGAATGCTTGCAAGTTGCTTAAGGCACTTTCAAAGGAAAGGGATTTTCTCTGAAAGGACAGCATTTAGAAACTGAAGCAACACTCCATTCACTTCACACAGTGAAATGAAGTGTTGGAACAGACTGCTTCTCTTTAAGAGAAACGCATGTGAATTTTTTGTGAATACTTGAAAGTAGTTTAAGGCACTTTCAAAGGAAAGTGATTTTCTCTGAAAGGACAGAATTTAGAAAGTGAAGCAACACTCCATTCACTTCGCACAGTGAATTGAAGTGTTGGAACAGACTGCTTCTCTTTCACAGAAACGCATGTGAGTTTCTGGTGAATGCTTGAAAGTAGTTTAAGGCACTTTCAATGGAAAGTGATTTTCTCTGAAAGGACAGAATTTAGAAAGTGAAGCAACACTCCATTCACTTCGCACAGTGAATTGAAGTGTTGGAACAGACTGCTTCTCTTTCAGAGAAATGCATGTGAGTTTCGATTGAATGCTTGTAAGAAGCTTAAAGCACTTTCAAAGGAAAGTGATTTTCTCTGAAAGGACAGCATTTCGAAAGTGAGGCAACACTCCATTCACTTTGCACAGTGAATTGAAGTGTTGGAACAGATTGCTTCTCTTTCAGAGAAACAAATGTGAGTTTCTGGTGAATGCTTGTAAGTAGCTTAAGGCAATTTCAAAGGAACATGATTTTCTCAGAAAGGACAGCATTTAGAAGGTGAAGTAACATTCCATTCACTTCGCAAAGTGAATTGAAGCGTTGGAACAGACTGCTTCTCTTTCAGAGAAATGCATGTGAGTTTCTGTTGAATGCTTGTAAGTAGCTCAAGGCTCTTTCAAAGTAAAGTGATTTTCTCTGAAAGGACAGCATTTAGAAAGTAAAGCAACACTCCATTCCCTTCACGCAATGAATTGAAGTGTTGGAACAGACTGCTTCTCTTTCATAGAATCGCATTACTGTTTCTTGTGAATGCTTGCAAGTAGCTTAAGGCACTTTCAAAGGAAAGTGATTTTCTCTGAAAGGACAGCATTTAGAAAGTGAAGCAACACTCCATTCACTTTGCACAGTGAATTGAAGTGTTGGAACAGACTGCTTCTCTTTCAGAGAAATGCATGTGAGTTTCTTCCTAATGCTTGCAAGTAGCTTAAGGCACTATCAAAAGAAAGTGATTTTCTCTGAAAGGACAGCATTTAGAAAGTGAAGCAACACTCCATTCACTTCGCACAGTGAATTGAAGTGTTGGAACAGACTGCTTCTCTATCAGAGAAACGCATGTGAGTTTCTTCCTAATGCTTGCAAGTAGCCTAAGGCACTTTCAAAGGAAAGTGATTTTCTCTAAAAGGACAGCATTTAGAAAGTGAAGCAACACTCCATTCACTTCGCAGAGTGAATTGAAGTGTTGGAACAGACTGCTTCTCCTTCAGAGAAAAGCATGTGACTTTCTGGTGAATGCTTGTAATTAGCTTAAGGCACTATCAAAGGAAAGTGATTTTCTCTGAAAGGACAGCATTTAGAAAGTGAAGCAACACTCCATTCACTTCGCACAGTGAACTGAAGTGATGGAACAGACTGCTTCTCTTTCAGAGAAATGCATGTGAGTTTCTGTTAAATGCTTGTAAGTAGCTTAAGGGACTTTCAAAGGAAAGTGATTTTCTCTGAAAGGACAGCATTTAGAAAGTGAAGCAACACTCCATTCACTTCGCACAGTGAATTGAAGTGTTGGAACAGACTGCTTCTCTTTCAGAGAAATGCATGTGAGTTTCTGCTGAATGCTTGTAATTAGCTTATGGCACTTTCAAAGGAAAGTGATTTTCTCTGAAAGGACAGCATTTCGAAAGTGAGGCAACACTCCATTCACTTCGCACAGTGAATTGAAGTGTTGGATCAGACTGCTTCTCTTTCAGAGAAACGCATGTGAGTTTCTTCCTAATGCTTGCAAGTAGCTTAAGGCACTTTCAAAGGAAAGTGATTTTCTCTGAAAGGACAGCATTTAGAAAGTGAAGCAACACTCCATTCACTTCGCACAGTGAATTGAAGTGTTGGAACAGACTGCTTCTCTTTCAGAGAAACGCATGTGAGTTTCTTCCTAATGCTTGCATGGAGCTTAAGGCATTTTCAAAGGAAAGTGATTTTCTGTGAAAGAACAGCCTTTAGAAAGTGAAACAACACTCCATTCACTTCGCACAGTGAATTGAAGTGTTGGAACAGACTGCTTCTCTTTCAGAGAAACGCATGTGAGTTTTTTATGAATGCTTGAAAGTAGTTTAAGGCACTTTCAAAGGAAAGTGATTTTCTCTGAAAGGACAGAATTTAGAAAGTGAAGCAACACTCCATTCACTTTGCACAGTGAATTGAAGTATTGGAACAGACTGCTTCTCTTTCAGAGAAATGCATGTGAGTTTCTGTTGAATGCTTGTTATTAGCTTAAGGCACTTTCAAAGGAAAGTAATTTTCTCTGAAAGGACAGCATTTAGAAAGTGAAGCAACACTCCATTCAGTTTACACAGTGAATTGAAGTGTTGGAACAGACTGCTTCTCTTTCAGAGAAACGCATGTGAGTTTCTTCCTAATGCTTGCAAGTAGCTTATGGCATTTTCAAAGGAAAGTGATTTTCTCAGAAAGGACAGTTTTTAGAAAGTGAAGCAACACTAAATTCACTTCGCACAGTGAATTGAAGTGTTGGAGCAGACTGCTTCTCTTTCAGAGAAACGCATGTGAGTTTTTTTGAATGCTTGAAAGTAGTTTAAGGCACTTTCAATGGAAAGTGATTTTCTCTGAAAGGACAGAATTTAGAAAGTGAAGCAACACTCCATTCACTTCGCACAGTGAATGAAGTGTTGGAACAGGCTGCTTCTCTTTCAGAGAAATGCATGTGAGTTTCTGTTGAATGCTTGTAAGTAGCTTAAGGCACTTTCAAAGGAAAGTGATTTTCTCTGAAAGGACAGCATTTCGAAAGTGAGGCAACACTCCATTCACTTTGCACAGTGAATTGAAGTGTTGGAACAGATTGCTTCTCTTTCAGAGAAACTCATGTGAGTTTCTGGTGAGTGCTTGTAAGTAGCTTAAGGTAATTTCAAAGGAACGTGATTTTCTCTGAAAGGACAGCATTTAGAAAGTGAAGTAACATTCCATTCACTTCGCACAGTGAATTGAAATGCTGGAACAGACTGCTTCTCTTTCAGAGAAACGCATGTGTGTTTCCTGTGAATGCTAGAAATTAGCTTAAGGCACTTTCAAAGGAAAGTGATTTTCTCTGAAAGGACAGAATTTAGAAAGTGAAGCAACACTCCATTCACTTTGTACAGTGAATTGAAGTGTTGGAACAGACTGCTTCTCTTTCAGAGAAATGCATGTGAGTTTCTGTTCAATGCTTGTAAGTAGCTTAAGGCTCTTTCAAAGGAAAGTGATTTTCTCTGAAAGGACAGCATTTAGAAAGTAAAGCAACACTCCATTCCCTTTGCGCAATGAATTGAAGTGTTGGAACAGACTGCTTCTCTTTCAGAGAAACGCATTATTTTTTCTTGTGAATGCTTGCAAGTAGCTTAAGGCACTTTCGAAGGAAAGTGATTTTCTCTGAAAGGACAGCATTTAGAAAGTGAGGCAACACTCTATTCACTTCACACAGTGAATTGAAGTGTTGGAACAGACTGCTTCTCTTTCAGAGAAACGCATGTGAGTTTCTTCCTAATGCTTGCAAGTAGCTTAAGGCACTATCAAAGGAAAGTGATTTTCTCTGAAAGGACAGCATTTAGAAAGTGAAGCAACACTCCATTCACTTCGCACAGTGAATTGAAGTGTTGGAACAGACTGCTTCTCTTTCAGAGAAACGCATGGGAGTTTTTTATTAATGCTTGAAAGTAGTTTAAGGCACTTTCAAAGGAAAGTGATTTTCTCTGAAAGGACAGAATTTAGAAAGTGAAGCAACACTCCATTCACTTCGCACAGTGAATTGAGGTGTTGGAACAGAGTGCATCTCTTTCATATAAACGCATTAGTGTTTCTTGTGAATGCTTGCAAGTTGCTTAAAGCACTTTCAAAGGAATGTGATTTTCTCTGAAAGGACATAATTTAGAAATTGAAGCAACACTCCATTCACTTCGCACAGTGAATTGAAGTGTTGGAACAGACTGCTTCCCTTTCAGAGAAATGCATGTGAGTTTCTGTTGAATGCTTGTAAGTAGCTTAAGGCACTTTCAAAGGAAAGTGATTTTTTCCGAAAGGACAGCATTTAGAAAGTGAAGCAACACTCCATTCACTTCGCACATTGAATTGAAGTGTTGGAACAGACTGCATCTCTTTCAGAGAAACGCATGTGAGTTTCTGTTGAATGCTTGTAAGTAGCTTAAGGCACTTTCAAAGGAAAGTGATTTTCTCTGAAAGGACAGCATTTAGAAAGTGAGGCAACACTCCATTCACTTCACACAGTGAATTGAAGTGTTGGAACAGACTGCTTCTCTTTCAGAGAAACGCATGTGAGTTTCTTCCTAATGCTTGCAAGTAGCTTAAGGCACTTTCAAAGGAAAGTGATTTTCTCTGAAAGGACAGCATTTAGAAAGTGAGGCAATACTCCATTCACTTCGCACAGTGAATTGAAGTGTTGGAACAGACTGCTTCTCTTTCAGAGAAACGCATGTGAGTTTCTTCCTAATGCTTGCAAGTAGCTTAAGGCACTTTCAAAGGAAAGTGATTTTCTCTGAAAGGACAGCATTTAGAAAGTGAAGCAACACTCCATTCACTTCACACAGTGAATTGAAGTGTTGGAAAAGACTGCTTCTCTTTCAGAGAAACGCATGTGAGTTTCTTGTGAATGCTTGCAAGTTGCTTAAGGCACTTTCAAAGGAAAGGGATTTTCTCTGTAAGGAAAGCATTTAGAAACTGAAGCAACACTCCATTCACTTCACACAGTGAATTGAACTGTTGGAACAGACTGCTTCTCTTTAAGAGAAACACATGTGAGTTTTTTGTGAATGCTTGAAAGTAGTTTAAGGCACTTTCAAAGGAAAGTGATTTTCTCAGAAAGGACAGAATTTAGAAAGTGAAGCAACACTCCATTCACTTCGCACAGTGAATTGAAGTATTGGAACAGACTACTTCTCTTTCAAAGAAACGCATGTGAGTTTCTGGTGAATGCTTGAAAGTAGTTTAAGGCACTTTCAATGGAAAGTGATTTTCTCTGAAAGGACAGAATTTAGAAAGTGAAGCAACACTCCATTCACTTCGCACAGTGAATTGAAGTGTTGGAACAGACTGCTTCTCTTTCAGAGAAATGCACGTGAGTTTCTGTTGAATGCTTGTAAGTAGCTTAAGGCACATTCAAAGGAAAGGGATTTTCTCTGAAAGGACAGCATTTAGAAAGTGAAGCAACACTCCATTCACTTCGCACAGTGAATTGAAGTGTTGGAACAGACTGCTTCTCTATCAGAGAAACGCATGTGAGTTTCTTCCTAATGCTTGCAAGTAGCTTAAGGCACTTTCGAAGGAAAGTGATTTTCTCTGAAAGGACAGCATTTAGAAAGTGAAGCAACACTCCATTCACTTCGCACAGTGAATTGAAGTGTTGGAACAGACTGCTTCTCTTTCAGAGAAACGCATGTGACTTTCTGGTGAATGCTTGTAATTAGCTTAAGGCACTTTCAAAGGAAAGTGATTTTCTCTGAAAGGACAGCATTTAGAAAGTGAAGCAACACTCCATTCACTTCGCACAGTGAACTGAAGTGATGGAACAGACTGCTTCTCTTTCAGAGAAATGCATGTGAGTTTCTGTTGAATGCTTGTAAGTAGCTTAAGGGACTTTCAAAGGAAAGTGATTTTCTCTGAAAGGACAGCATTTAGAAAGTGAAGCAACACTCCATTCACTTCGCACAGTGAATTGAAGTGTTGGAACAGACTGCTTCTCTTTCAGAGAAATGCATGTGAGTTTCTGTTGAATGCTTGTAATTAGCTTATGGCACTTTCAAAGGAAAGTGATTTTCTCTGAAAGGACAGCATTTCGAAACTGAGGCAACACTCCATTCACTTCGCACAGTGAATTGAAGTGTTGGAACAGACTGCTTCTCTTTCAGAGAAACGCATGTGAGTTTCTTCCTAATGCTTGCAAGTAGCTTAAGGCACTTTCAAAGGAAAGTGATTTTCTCTGAAAGGACAGCATTTAGAAAGTGAAGCAACACTCCATTCACTTCGCACAGTGAATTGAAGTGTTGGAACAGACTGCTTCTCTTTCAGAGAAACGCATGTGAGTTTCTTCCTAATGCTTGCATGTAGCTTAAGGCACTTTCAAAGGAAAGTGATTTTCTCTGAAAGAACAGCCTTTAGAAAGTGAAGCAACACTCCATTCACTTCGCACAGTGAATTGAAGTGTTGGAACAGACTGCTTCTCTTTCAGAGAAACGCATGTGAGTTTTTTATGAATGCTTGAAAGTAGTTTAAGGCACTTTCAAAGGAAAGTGATTTTCTTTGAAAGGACAGAATTTAGAAAGTGAAGCAACACTCCATTCACTTTGCACAGTGAATTGAAGTATTGGAACAGACTGCTTCTCTTTCAGAGAAATGCATGTGAGTTTCTGTTGAATGCTTGTTATTAGCTTAAGGCACTTTCAAAGGAAAGTAATTTTCTCTGAAAGGACAGCATTTAGAAAGTGAAGCAACACTCCATTCAGTTTGCACAGTGAATTGAAGTGTTGGAACAGACTGCTTCTCTTTCAGAAAAACGCCTGTGTGTTTCCTGTGAATGCTAGAAAGTAGCTTAAGGCACTTTCAAAGGTAAGTGATTTTCTCTGAAAGGACAGCATTTAGAAAGTGAAGTAACATTCCATTCACTTCGCACAGTGAATTGAAGTGTTGGAACAGACTGCTTCTCTTTCAGAGAAATGCATGTGAGTTTCTGTTGCATGCTTGTAAGTAGCTTAAGGCACTTTCAAAGGAAAGTGATTTTCTCTGAAAGGACAGCATTTAGAAAGTAAAGCAACACTCCATTCCCTTCGCGCAATGAATTGAAGTGTTGGAACAGACTGCTTCTCTTTCATAGAAACGCATTAGTGTTTCTTGTGAATGCTTACAAGTAGCTTAAGGCACTTTCAAAAGAAAGTGATTTTCTCTGAAAGGACAGCATTTAGAAAGTGAAGCAACACTCCATTCACTTCACACAGAGAATTGAAGTGTTGGAACAGATTGCTTCTCTTTCAGAGAAATGCATGTGAGTTTCTGTTGAATGCTTGTAAGTAGCTTAAGGCACTTTCAAAGGAAAGGGATTTTCTCTGAAAGGACAGCATTTAGAAAGTGAGGCAACACTCCATTCACTTCGCACAGTGAATTTAAATGTTGGAACAGACTGCTTCTCTTTCAAAGAAACGCATGTGAGTTTCTTCCTAATGCTTGCAAGTAGCTTAAGGCACTTTCAAAGGAAAGTGATTTTCTCTGAAAGGACAGCATTGAGAAAGTGAAGCAACACTCCATTCACTTCGCAGAATGAATTGAAGTGTTGGAACAGACTGCTTCTCTTTCAGAGAAACGCATGTGAGTTTCTTCCTAATGCTTGCAAGTAGCTTAAGGCACTTTCAAAGGAAAGTGATTTTCTCTGAAAGAACAGCATTTAGAAAGTGAAGCAACACTCCATTCACTTCGCACAGTGAATTGAAGTGTTGGAACAGACTGCTTCTCTTTCAGAGAAACGCATGTGAGTTTCTGTTAAATGCTTGTAAGTAGCTTAAGGCACTTTCAAAGAAAAGTGATTTTCTCTGAAAGGACAGCATTTAGAAAGTGAGGCAACACTCCATTCACTTCACACAGTGAATTGAAGTGTTGGAACAGACTGCTTCTCTTTCAGAGAAACGCATGTGAGTTTCTTCCTAATGCTTGCAAGTAGCTTAAGGCACTAACAAAGGAACGTGATTTTCTCTGAAAGGACAGCATTTAGAAAGTGAAGCAACACTCCATTCACTTTGCACAGTGAATTGAAGTGTTGGAACAGACGGCTTCTCTTTCAGAGAAATGCATGTGAGTTTCTGTTGAATGACTGTAATTAGCTTTAGGCACTTTCAAAGGAAAGTGATTTTCTCTGAAAAAACAGCATTTAGAAAGTGAAGCAACACTCCATTCACTTTGCACAGTGAATTGAAGTGTTGGAACAGACTGCTTCTCTTTCAGAGAAACGCATGTGAGTTTCTTCCTAATGCTTGCAAGTAGCTTATGGCACTTTCAAAGGAAAGTGATTTTCTCTGAAAGGACAGCATTTAGAAAGTGAATCAACACTAAATTCACTTTGTACAGTGAATTGAAGTGTTGGAACAGACTGCTTCTCTTTCAGAGAAACGCATCTGAGTTTCTGTTGAATGCTTGTAAGTAGCTCAAGGCTCTTTCAAAGGAAAGTGATTTTCTCTGAAAGGACAGCATTTAGAAAGTAAAGCAACACTCCATTCCCTTCGCGCAATGAATTTAAGTGTTGGAACAGACTGCTTCTCTTTCATAGAAACGCATTAGTGTTTCTTGTGAATGCTTGCAAGTAGCTTCAGGCACTTTCAAAGGAAAGTGATTTTCTCTGAAAGGACAGCATTTAGAAAGTGAAGCAACACTCCATTCACTTCGCACAGTGAATTGAAGTGTTGGAACAGACTGCTTCTCTTTCAGAGAAACGCATTAGTGTTTCTTGTGAATGCTTGCAAGTAGTTTAAGGCGCTTTCAAAGGAAAGTGATTTTCTCTGAAAGAACAGCATTTACAAAGTGAAGTAACACTCCATATACTTTGTACAGTGAATTGATGTGTTGGAACAGACCGCTTCTCTTTCAGAGAAACGCATGTGAGTTTTTTGAGAATGCTTGGAAGAAGTTTAAGGCACTTTCAATGGAAAGTGATTTTATCAGAAAGGACAGAATTTAGAATGTGAAGGAACACTCCTTCACTTCGCACAGTGAATTGAAGTGTTGGACAGACTGCTTCTCTTTCAGAGAAATGCATGTGAGTTTCTGTTGAATGCTTGTAAGTAGCTTAAGGCACTTTCAAAGGAAAGTGATTTTCTCTGAAAGGACAGCATTTAGAAAGGGAAGCAACACTCCATTCCCTTCGTGCAGTGAATTGAAGTGTTGGAACAGACTGCTTGTCTTTCATAGAAACGCATTAGTATTTCTTCTGAATGCTTGCAAGTACCTTAAGCACTTTCAAAGGAAAGTGATTTTCACTGAAAGGACAGCATTTAGAAAGTGAAGCAACACTCCATTCACTTTGCACAGTGAATTGAAGTGTTGGAACAGACTGCTTCTCTTTCAGAAAAACGCATGTGAGTTTCTTCCTAATGCTTGCAAGTAGCTTAAGGCACTTTCAAAGGAAAGTGATTTTCTCTGAAAGGACAGCATTTAGAAAGTGAATCAACACTCCCTTCACTTCGCACAGTGAATTGAAGTGTTGGAACAGACTGCTTCTCTTTCAGAGAAATGCATGTGAGTTTCTGTTGAATGCTTGTAAGTAGCTTAAGGCACTTTCAAAGGAAAGTGATTTTCTCTGAAAGGACAGATTTAGAAAGTGAGGCAACACTCCATTCACTTCACACAGTGAATTGAAGTGTTGGAACAGACTGCTTCTCTTTCAGAGAAACGCATGTATGTTTCTTCCTAATGCTTGCAAGTAGCTTAAGGCACTTTCAAAGGAAAGTGATTTTCTCTGAAAGGACAGCATTTAGAAAGTGAAGCAACACTCCATTCACTTCGCACAGAGAATTGAAGTGTTGGAACAGATTGCTTCTCTTTCAGAGAAATGCATGTGAGTTTCTGTTGAATGCTTGTAGGTAGCTTAAGGCACTTTCAAAGGAAAGTGATTTTCTCTGAACGGACAGCATTTAGAAAGTGAAGCAACACTCCATTCACTTCGCACAGTGAATTGAAGTGTTGGAACAGACTGCTTCTCTTTCAGAGAAACGCAAGTGAGTTTCTGGTGAATGCTTGTAAGTAGCTTAAGGCACTTTCAAAGGAAAGTGATTTTCTCTGAAAGGACAGCATTTAGAAAGTGAAGCAACACTCCATTCCCTTCGTGCAGTGAATTGAAGTGTTGGAACAGAGTGCTTCTCTTTCATAGAAACGCATTAGTGTATCTTGAGAATGCTTGCAAGTAGCTTAAGGCACTTTCAAAGGAAAGTGATTTTCTCTGAAAGGACAGCATTTAGAAAGTGAAGCAACACTCCATTCACTTCGCACAGTGAATTGAAGTGTTGGAACAGACTGCTTCTCTTTCAGAGAAATGCATGTGAGTTTCTGTTGAATGCTTGTAAGTAGCTTAAGGCACTTTCAAAGGAAAGTGATTTTCTCTGAAAGGACAGCATTTCGAAAGTGAGGCAACACTCCATTCACTTTGCACAGTGAATTGAAGTGTTGGAACGGACTGCTTCTCTTTCAGAAAAACGCATGTGTGTTTCCTGTGAATGCTAGAAAGTAGCTTAAGGCACTTTCAAAGGAAAGTGATTTTCTCTGAAAGGACAGCATTTCGAAAGTGAGGCAACACTCCATTCACTTCGCACAGAGAATTGAAGTGTTGGAACAGATTGCTTCTCTTTCAGAGAAATGCATGTGAGTTTCTGTTGAATGCTTGTAAATAGCTTAAGCCCCATTCAAAGGAAAGGGATTTTCTCTGAAAGGACAGCATTTAGAAAGTGAAGCAACACTCCATTCACTTCGCACAGTAAATTGAAGTGTTGGAACAGACTGCTTCTCTTTCAGAGAAACGCATGTGAGTTTTTTGTGAATGCTTGAAAGTAGTTTAAGGCACTTTCAATGGAAAGTGATTTTCTTTGAAAGGACAGCATTTAGAAAGTGAGGCAACACTCCATTCACTTCGCACAATGAATTGAAGTGTTGGAACAGACTGCTTCTCTTTCTGAGAAACGCATGTGAGTTTCTTTTGGATGCTTGTAAATAGCTTAAGGCACTTTCAAAGGAAAGTGATTTTCACTGAAAGGACAGCATTTAGAAAGTGAAGCAACACTCCATTCACTTTGCACAGTGAATTGAAGTGTTGGAACAGACTGCTTCTCTTTCAGAAAAACGCATGTGAGTTTCTTCCTAATGCTTGCAAGTAGCTTAAGGCACTTTCAAAGGAAAGTGATTTTCTCTGAAAGGACAGCATTTAGAAAGTGAATCAACACTCCCTTCACTTCGCACAGTGAATTGAAGTGTTGGAACAGACTGCTTCTCTTTCAGAGAAATGCATGTGAGTTTCTGTTGAATGCTTGTAAGTAGCTTAAGGCACTTTCAAAGGAAAGTGATTTTCTCTGAAAGGACAGATTTAGAAAGTGAGGCAACACTCCATTCACTTCACACAGTGAATTGAAGTGTTGGAACAGACTGCTTCTCTTTCAGAGAAACGCATGTATGTTTCTTCCTAATGCTTGCAAGTAGCTTAAGGCACTTTCAAAGGAAAGTGATTTTCTCTGAAAGGACAGCATTTAGAAAGTGAAGCAACACTCCATTCACTTCGCACAGTGAATTGAAGTGTTGGAACAGACTGCTTCTCTTTCAGAGAAATGCATGTGAGTTTCTGTTGAATGCTTGTAAGTAGCTTAAGGCACTTTCAATGGAAAGTGATTTTCTCTGAAAGGACAGCATTTCGAAAGTGAGGCAACACTCCATTCACTTTGCACAGTGAATTGAAGTGTTGGAACGGACTGCTTCTCTTTCAGAAAAACGCATGTGTGTTTCCTGTGAATGCTAGAAAGTAGCTTAAGGCACTTTCAAAGGTAAGTGATTTTCTCTGAAAGGACAGCATTTAGAAAGTGAAGTAACATTCCATTCACTTTGCACAGTGAATTGAAGTGTTGGAACAGACTGCTTCTCTTTCAGAGAAATGCATGTGAGTTTCTGTTGTTTGCTTGTAAGTAGCTTAAGGCACTTTCAAAGGAAAGTGATTTTCTCTGAAAGGACAGCATTTAGAAAGTAAAGCAACACTCCATTCCCTTCGCGCAATGAATTGAAGTGTTGGAACAGACTGCTTCTCTTTCATAGAAATTCATTAGTGTTTCTTGTGAGTGCTTGCAAGTAGCTTAAGGCACTTTCAAAGGAAAGTGATTTTCTCTGAAAGGACAGCATTTAGAAAGTGAGGCAACACTCCATTCACTTCGCACAATGAATTGAAGTGTTGGAACAGACTGCTTCTCTTTCTGAGAAACGCATGTGAGTTTCTTTTGGATGCTTGTAAATAGCTTAAGGCACTTTCAAAGGAAAGTGATTTTCACTGAAAGGACAGCATTTAGAAAGTGAAGCAACACTCCATTCACTTTGCACAGTGAATTGAAGTGTTGGAACAGACTGCTTCTCTTTCAGAAAAACGCATGTGAGTTTCTTCCTAATGCTTGCAAGTAGCTTAAGGCACTTTCAAAGGAAAGTGATTTTCTCTGAAAGGACAGCATTTAGAAAGTGAATCAACACTCCCTTCACTTCGCACAGTGAATTGAAGTGTTGGAACAGACTGCTTCTCTTTCAGAGAAATGCATGTGAGTTTCTGTTGAATGCTTGTAAGTAGCTTAAGGCACTTTCAAAGGAAAGTGATTTTCTCTGAAAGGACAGATTTAGAAAGTGAGGCAACACTCCATTCACTTCACCCAGTGAATTGAAGTGTTGGAACAGACTGCTTCTCTTTCAGAGAAACGCATGTATGTTTCTTCCTAATGCTTGCAAGTAGCTTAAGGCACTTTCAAAGGAAAGTGATTTTCTCTGAAAGGACAGCATTTAGAAAGTGAAGCAACACTCCATTCACTTCGCACAGTGAATTGAAGTGTTGGAACAGACTGCTTCTCTTTCAGAGAAATGCATGTGAGTTTCTGTTGAATGCTTGTAAGTAGCTTAAGGCACTTTCAAAGGAAAGTGATTTTCTCTGAAAGGACAGCATTTCGAAAGTGAGGCAACACTCCATTCACTTTGCACAGTGAATTGAAGTGTTGGAACAGACTGCTTCTCTTTCAGAAAAACGCATGTGTGTTTCCTGTGAATGCTAGAAAGTAGCTTAAGGCACTTTCAAAGGTAAGTGATTTTCTCTGAAAGGACAGCATTTAGAAAGTGAAGTGACATTCCATTCACTTCGCACAGTGAATTGAAGTGTTGGAACAGACTGCTTCTCTTTCAGAGAAATGCATGTGAGTTTCTGTTGAATGCTTGTAAGTAGCTTAAGGCACTTTCAAAGGAAAGTGATTTTCTCTGAAAGGACAGCATTTAGAAAGTAAAGCAACACTCCATTCCCTTCGCGCAATGAATTGAAGTGTTGGAACAGACTGCTTCTCTTTCATAGAAACGCATTAGTGTTTCTTGTGAATGCTTGCAAGTAGCTTAAGGCACTTTCAAAGGAAAGTGATTTTCTCTGAAAGGACAGGATTTAGAAAGTGAAGCAACACTCCATTCACTTCACACAGAGAATTGAAGTGTTGGAACAGATTGCTTCTCTTTCAGAGAAATGCATGTGAGTTTCTGTTGAATGCTTGTAAGTAGCTTAAGGCACTTTCAAAGGAAAGGGATTTTCTCTGAAAGGACAGCATTTAGAAAGTGAGGCAACACTCCAGTCACTTCGCACAGTGAATTGAAGTGTTGGAACAGACTTCTTCTCTTTCAAAGAAACGCATGTGAGTTTCTTCCTAATGCTTGCAAGTAGCTTAAGGCACTTTCAAAGGAGAGTGATTTTCTCTGAAAGGACAGCATTTAGAAAGTGAAGCAACACTCCATTCACTTCGCACAGTGAATTGAAGTGTTGGAACAGACTGCTTCTCTTTCAGAGAAACGCATGTGAGTTTCGTCCTAATGCTTGCAAGTAGCTTAAGGCACTTTCAAAGGAAAGTGATTTTCTCTGAAAGAACAGCATTTAGAAAGTGAAGCAACACTCCATTCACTTCGCACAGTGAATTGAAGTGTTGGAACAGACTGCTTCTCTTTCAGAGAAACACATGTGAGTTTCTGTTAAATGCTTGTAAGTAGCTTAAGGCACTTTCAAAGGAAAGTGATTTTCTCTGAAAGGACAGCATTTAGAATGTGAGGCAACACTCCCTTCACTTCACACAGTGAATTGAAGTGTTGGAACAGACTGTTTCTCTTTCAAAGAAACGCATGTGAGTTTCTTCCTAATGCTTTCAAGTAGCTTAAGGCACTTTCAAAGGAAAGTGATTTTCTCTGAAAGGACAGCATTTAGAAAGTGAAGCAACACTCCATTCACTTCGCACAGTGAATTGAAGTGTTGGAACAGACTGCTTCTCTTTCAGAGAAACGCATGTGAGATTTTTGAGAATGTTTGAAAGTAGTTTAAGGCAATTTCAATAGAAAGTGATTTTCTCTGAAAGGACAGAATTTAGAATGTGAAGGAACACTCCTTCACTTTGCACAGTGAATTGAAGTGTTGGAACAGACTGCTTCTCTTTCAGAGAAATGCATGTGAGTTTCTGTTGAATGCTAGTAAGTAGCTTAAGGCACTTTCAAAGGAAAGTGATTTTCTCTGAAAGGACAGCATTTAGAAAGGGAAGCAACACTCCATTCCCTTCGTGCAGTGAATTGAAGTGTTGGAACAGACTGCTTCTCTTTCATAGAAACGCATTAGTATTTCTTGTGAATGCTTGCAAGTAGCTTAAGGCACTTTCAAAGGAAAGTCATTTTCTCTGAACGGACAGCATTTAGAAAGTGAAGCAACACTCCATTCACTTCGCACAGTGAATTGAAGTGTTGGAACAGACTGCTTCTCTTTCAGAGAAACGCATGTGAGTTTATGTTAAATGCTTGTAAGTAGCTTAAGGCACTTTCAAAGGAAAGTGATTTTCTCTGAAAGGACAGCATTTAGAAAGTGAGGCAATACTCCATTCACTTCACAGAGTGAATTGAAATGTTGGAACAGACTGTTTCTCTTTCAGAGAAATGCATGTGAGTTTCTTCCTAATGCTTGCCAGTAGCTTAAGGCATTAACAAAGGAACATGATTTTCTCTGAAAGGACAGCATTTAGAAAGTGAAGCAACACTCCATTCACTTTGCACAGTGAATTGAAGTGTTGGAACAGACTGCTTCTATTTCAGAGAAACGCATGTGAGTTTCTTCCTAATGCTTGCAAGTAGCTTATGGCACTTTCAAAGGAAAGTGATTTTCTCTGAAAGGACAGCATTTAGAAAGTGAAGCAACACTAAATTCACTTTGTACAGTAAATTGAAGTGTTGGAACAGACTGGTTCTCTTTCAGAGAAACGCATCTGAGTTTCTGTTGAATGCTTGTAAGTAGCTCAAGGCTCTTTCAAAGGAAAGTGATTTTCTCTGAAAGGACAGTATTTAGAAAGTAAAGCAACACTCCATTCCCTTCGCGCAATGAATTGAAGTGTTGGAACAGACTGCTTCTCTTTCATAGAAACGCATTAGTGTTTCTTGTGAATGCTTGCAAGTAGCTTAAGGCACTTTCAAAGGAAAGTGATTTTCTCTGAAAGGACAGCATTTAGAAAGTGAAGCAACACTCCATTCACTTCGCACAGAGAATTGAAGTGTTGGAACAGATTGCTTCTCTTTCAGAGAAATGCATGTGAGTTTCTGTTGAATGCTTGTAAGTAGCTTAAGGCACATTCAAAGAAAAGGGATTTTCTCTGAAAGGACAGCATTTAGAAAGTGAAGCAACACTCCATTCATTTCGCACAGTGAATTGAAGTGTTGGAACAGACTGCTTCTCTTTCAGAGAAACGCATGTGAGTTTTTTGTGAATGCTTGAAAGTAGTTTAAGGCGCTTTCAATGGAAAGTGATTTTCTCTGAAAGGACAGCATTTAGAAAGTGAGGCAACACTCCATTCACTTCGCACAGTGAATTGAAGTGTTGGTACAGACTGCTTCTCTTTCAGAGAAACGCATGTGAGTTTCTTCCTAATGCTTGCAAGTAGCTTAAGGCACTTTCAAAGGAAAGTGATTTTCTCTGAAAGGACAGCATTTAGAAAGTAAAGCAACACTCCATTCACTTCGCACAGTGAATTGAAGTGTTGGAACAGACTGCTTCTCTTTCAGAGAAACGCATGTGAGTTTCTTCCTAATGCTTGCAAGTAGCTTAAGGCACTTTCAAAGGAAAGTGATTTTCTCTGAAAGAACAGCATTTAGAAAGTGAAGCAACACTCCATTCACTTTGTACAGTGAATTGATGTGTTGGAACAGACTGCTTCTCTTTCAGAGAAACGCATGTTAGTTTCTTCCTAATGCTTGCAAGTAGCTTAAGGCACTTTCAAAGGAAAGTGAATTTCTCTGAAAGGACAGCATTTCGAAAGTGAGGCAACACTCCATTCACTTCGCACAGAGAATTGAAGTGTTGGAACAGATTGCTTCTCTTTCAGAGAAATGCATGTGAGTTTCTGTTGAATGCTTGTAAGTAGCTTAAGCCACATTCAAAGGAAAGGGATTCTCTCTGAAAGGACACCATTTAGAAAGTGAAGCAACACTCCATTCACTTCGCACAGTGAATTGAAGTGTTGGAACAGACTGCTTCTCTTTCAGAGAAACGCATGTGAGTTTTTTGTGAATGCTTGAAAGTAGTTTAAGGCACTTTCAAAGAAAAGTGATTTTCACTGAAAGGACAGCATTTAGAAAGTGAAGCAACACTCCATTAACTTTGCACAGTGAATTGAAGTATTGGAAAAGACTGCTTCTCTTTCAGAGAAACGCATGTGAGTTTCTTCCTAATGCTTGCAAGTAGCTTAAGGCACTTTCAAAGGAAAGTGATTTTCTCTGAAAGGACAGAATTTAGAAAGTGAATCAACACTCCCTTCACTTCGCACAGTGAATTGAAGTGTTGGAACAGACTGCTTCTCTTTCAGAGAAATGCATGTGAGTTTCTTTGAATGCTTGTAAGTAGCTCAAGGCTCTTTCAAAGGAAAGTGATTTTTTCTGAAAGGACAGCATTTAGAAAGTAAAGTAACACTCCATTCCCTTCGTGCAATGAATTGAAGTGTTGGAACAGACTGCTTCTCTTTCAGAGAAACGCATGTGAGTTTCTTCCTAATGCTTGCAAGTAGCTTAAGGCACTTTCAAAGGAAAGTGATTTTCTCTGAAAGGACAGAATTTAGAAAGTGAAGCAACACTCCATTCACTTTGCACAGTGAACTGAAGAGTTGGAACAGACTGCTTCTCTTTCAGAGAAATGCATGTGAGTTTCTGTTGAATGCTTGTAATTAGCATAAGGCACTTTCAAAGGAAATTGATTATCTCTGAAAGGACAGAATTTAGAAAGTCAAGCAACACTCCATTACCTTCGTGCAGTGAATTGAAGTGTTGGAGCAGAGTGCTTCTCTTTCATAGAAACGCATTAGTGTTTCTTTTGAATGCTTGCAAGTTGCTTAAGGCACTTTCAAAGGAAAGTGATTTTCTCTGAAAGGACAGCATTTAGAAAATGAAGCAACACTCCATTCACTTCGCACAGTGAATTGAAGTGTTGGAACAGACTGCTACTCTTTCAGAGAAACGCATGTGAGTGTTTTGTGAATGCTTGAAAGTAGTTTAAGGCACTTTCAAAGGAAAGTGATTTTCTTTGAAAGGACAGAATTTAGAAAGTGAAGCAACACTCCATTCACTTCGCACAGTGAATTGAAGGGTTGGAACAGATTGCTTCTCTTTCAGAGAAATTCATGTGAGTTTTTGTTGAATGCTTGTAAGTAGCTTAAGGCACTTTTAAAGGAAAGTGATTTTCTCTGAAAGGACAGCATTTAGAAAGTGAAGCAACACTCCATTCACTTCGCACAGTGAATTGAAGTGTTGGAACAGACTGCTTGTCTTTCATAGAAACGCATTAGTGTTTCTTGTGAATGCTTGCAAGTAGTTTAAGGCACTTTCAAAGGAAAGTGATTTTCTCTGAAAAGACAGAATTTAGAAAGTGAAGCAACACTCCATTCACTTCGCACAGTGATTTGAAGTGATGGAACAGACTGCTTCTCTTTCACAGAAACGCATGTGAGTTTCTGTTGAATGCTTGTAGTAGCTTAAGGCGCTTTCAAACAAAGTGATTTTCTCTGAAAGGACAGCATTTAGAAAGTGAAGCAACACTCCATTCACTTCGCACAGTGAATTGAAGTGTTGGAACAGACTGCTTCTCTTTCAGAGAAACGCATGTGAGTTTCTTCCTAATGCTTGCAAGTAGCTTAAGGCACTTTAAAGGAAAGTGATTTTCTCTGAAAGGACTGCATTTAGAAAGTGAGGCAACACTCCATTCACTTCGCACAGTGAATTGAAGTGTTGGAACAGACTGCTTCTCTTTCAGGGAAACGCATGTGAGTTTTTTATGAATGCTTGAAAGTAGTTTAAGGCACTTTCAAAGGAAAGTGATTTTCTCTGAAAGGACAGAATTTAGAAAGTGAAGCAACACTCCATTCACTTTGCACAGTGAACTGAAGTGTTGGAACAGACTGTTTCTCTTTCAGAGAAATCCATGTGAGTTTCTGTTGAATGCTTGTAAGTAGCTTAAGGCACTTTCAAAGGAAAGTGATTTTCTCTGAAAGGACAGCATTTAGAAAGTGAGGCAACACTCCATTCACATCGAACAGTGAATTGAAGTTTTGGAACAGACTGCTTCTCTTTCAGGGAAACGCATGTGAGTTTCTTATGAATGCTTGAAAGTAGTTTAAGGCACTTCCAAAGGAAAGTGATTTTCTCTGAAAGGACAGAATTTAGAAAGTGAAGCAACACTCCATTCACTTTACACAGTGAACTGTAGTGTTGGAACAGACTGCTTCTCTTTCAGAGAAATGCATGTGAGTTTCTGTTGAATGCTTGTAATTAGCTTTAGGCACTTTCAAAGGAAAGTGATTTTCTCTGAAAGGACAGCATTTAGAAAGTGAAGCAACACTCCATTCACTTTGCACAGTGAATTGAATTGTTGGAACAGACTGCTTCTCTTTCAGAGAAACGCATGTGAGTTTCTGGTGAATGCTTGTAAGTAGCTAAAGTCACTTTCAAAGGAAAGTGATTTTCTCTGAAAGGACAGCATTTAGAAAGTCAAGCAACACTCAATTCCCTTCGTGCAGTGAATTAAAGTGTTGGAACAGAGTGCTACTCTTTCATAGAAACGCATTAGTGTTTCTTGTGAATGCTTGCAAGTTGCTTAAGGCACTTTCAAATGAAAGTGATTTTCTCTGAAAGACAGCATTTAGAAAGTGAAGCAACACTCCATTCACTTCGCACAGTGTATTGAAGTGTTGGAACAGACTGTTTCTCTTTCAGAGAAATGCATGTGAGTTTTTTGTGAATGCTTGAAAGTAGTTTAAGGCACTTTCAAAGGAAAGTGATATTCTCTGAAAGGACAGAATTTAGAAAGCGAAGCAACACTCCATTCACTTCGCACCGTGAATTGAAGTGTTGGAACAGACTGCTTGTCTTTCATAGAAACGCATTAGTGTTTCTTGTGAAGGCTTGCAAGTAGTTTAAGGCACTTTCAAAGGAAAATGATTTTCTCTGAAATGACAGAATTTAGAAAGTGAAGCAATACACCCTTCACTTCGCACAGTGAATTGAAGTGTTGGAACAGACTGCTTCTCTTTCAGAGAAACGCATGTGAGTTTCTGTTGAATGCTTGCAAGTAGCTTAAGGCACTTTAAAGGAAAGTGATTTTCTCTGAAAGTACAGCATTTAGAAAGTGAGGCAACACTCCATTCACTTCGCACAGTGAATTGAAGTGTTGGAACAGACTGCTTCTCTTTCAGGGAAACGCATGTGAGTTTTTTATGAATGCTTGAAAGTAGTTTAAGGCACTTTCAAAGGAAAGTGATTTTCTCTGAAAGGACAGAATTTAGAAAGTGAAGCAACACTCCATTCACTTTGCACAGTGAACTGAAGTGTTGGAACTGACTGTTTCTCTTTCAGAGAAATCCATGTGAGTTTCTGTTGAATGCTTGTAAGTAGCTTAAGGCACTTTCAAAGGAAAGTGATTTTCTCTGAAAGGACAGCATTTAGAAAGTGAGGCAACACTCCATTCACATCGCACAGTGAATTGAAGAGTTGGAACAGACTGCTTCTCTTTCAGGGAAACGCATGTGAGTTTCTTATGAATGCTTGAAAGTAGTTTAAGGCACTTCCAAAGGAAAGTGATTTTCTCTGAAAGGACAGAATTTAGAAAGTGAAGCAACACTCCATTCACTTTACACAATGAACTGTAGTGTTGGAACAGACTGCTTCTCTTTCAGAGAAATGCATGTGAGTTTCTGTTGAATGCTTGTAATTAGCTTAAGGCACTTTCAAAGTAAAGTGATTTTCTCTGAAAGGACAGCATTTAGAAAGTGAAGCAACACTCCATTCACTTTGCACAGTGAATTGAATTGTTGGAACAGACTGCTTCTCTTTCAGAGAAACGCATGTGAGTTTCTGGTGAATGCTTGTAAGTAGCTTAAGGCACTTTCAAAGGAAAGTGATTTTCTCTGAAAGGACAGCGTTTAGAAAGTCAAGCAACACTCAATTCCCTTCGTGCAGTGAATTGAAGTGTTGGAACAGAGTGCTACTCTTTCATAGAAACGCATTAGTGTTTCTTGTGAATGCTTGCAAGTTGCTTAAGGCACTTTCAAATGAAAGTGATTTTCTCTGAAAGGACAGCATTTAGAAAGTGAAGCAACACTCCATTCACTTCGCACAGTGAATTGAAGTGTTGGAACCGACTGCTTCTCTTTCAGAGAAACGCATGTGAGTTTTTTGTGAATGCTTGAAAGTAGTTTAAGGCACTTTCAAAGGAAAGTGATATTCTCTGAAAGGACAGAATTTAGAAAGTGAAGCAACACTCCATTCACTTCGCACAGTGAATTGAAGTCTTGGAACAGACTGCTTCTCTTTCAGAGAAACGCATGTGAGTTTCTGTTGAATGCTTGTAAGTAGCTTAAGGCACTTTCAAAGGAAAGTGATTTTCTCTGAAAGTACAGCATTTAGAAAGTGAAGCAACACTCCATTCACTTCGCACAGTGAATTGCAGTGTTGGAACAGACTGCTTCTCTTTCAGAGAAACGCATGTGAGTTTCTTCCTAATGCTTGCAAGTAGCTTAAGGCACTTTCAAAGGAAAGTGATTTTCTCTGAAAGGACAGCATTTAGAAAGTGAAGCAACACTCCATTCACTTCACACAGTGAATTGAAGTGTTGGAACAGACTGCTTCTCTTTCAGAGAAACGCATGTGAGTTTCTGGTGAATGCTTGTAAGTAGCTTACGGCACTTTCAAACAAAGTGATTTTCTCTGAAAGGACAGCATTTAGAAAGTGAAGCAACAATCCATTCACTTCGCACAGTGAATTGAAGTGTTGGAACAGACTGCTTCTCTTTCAGAGAAACGCATGTGAGTTTCTGGTGAATGCTTGTAAGTAGCTTAAGGCACATTCAAAGGAAAGTGATTTTCTCTAAAAGGACAGCATTTAGAAAGTCAAGCAACACTCCATTCCCTTCGTGCAGTGAATTGAAGTGTTGGAACAGAGTGCTACACTTTCATAGAAATGCATTAGTGTTTCTTGTGAATGCTTGCAAGTTGCTTAAGGCACTTTCAAATGAACGTGATTTTCTCTGAAAGGACAGCATTTAGATACTGAAGCAAAAATCTATTCACTTCGCACAGTGAATTGAAGTGTTGGAACAGCCTGCTTCTCTTTCAGAGAAACGCATGTGAGTTTTTTGTGAATGCTTGAAAGGAGTTTAAGGCACTTTCAAAGGAAAGTGATTTTCTCTGAAAGGACAGAATTTAGAAAGTGAAGCAACACTTCTTTTACTTCGCACATTGAATTGAAGTGATGGAACAGACTGCTTCTCTTTCAGAGAAACGCATGTGAGTTTCTGTTGAATGCTTGTAAGTAGCTTAAGGCACTTTCAAAGGAAAGTGATTTTCTCTGAAAGGACAGCATTTAGAAAGTGAGGCAACACTCCATTCACTTCACACAGTGAATTGAAGTTTTGGAACAGACTGCTTCTCTTTCAGAGAAACGCATGTGAGTTTCTTCCTAATGCTTGCAAGTAGCTTAAGGCATTTTCAAAGAAAGTGATTTTCTCTGAAAGGACAGCATTTAGAAAGTGAAGCAACACTCCATTCACTTCGCACAGTGAATTGAAGTGTTGGGACAGACTGCATCTTTTTCAGAGAAATGCATGTGAGTTTCTTTGAATGCTTGTAAGTAGCTCAAGGCTCTTTCAAAGGAAAGTGATTTTTTCTGAAAGGACAGCATTTAGAAAGTAAAGAAACACTCCATTCCCTTCGTGCAATGAATTGAAGTGTTGGAACAGACTGCTTCTCTTTCATAGAAACGCATTAGTGTTTCTAGTGAATGCTTGCAAGTAGCTTAAAGCACTTTCAAAGGAACGTGATTTTCACTGAAAGGCCAGCATTTAGAAAGTGAAGCAACACTCCATTCACTTTGCACAGTGAATTGAAGTGTTGGAACAGACTGCTTCTCTTTCAGAGAAACGCATGTGAGTTTCTGGTGAATGCTTGTAAGTAGCTTAAGGCACTTTCAAAGGAAACTGATTTTCTCTGAAAGGACAGCATTTAGAAAGTCAAGCAACACTCCATTCCCTTCGTGCAGTGAATTGAAGTGTTGGAACAGAGTGCTACTCTTTCATAGAAACGCATTAGTGTTTCTTGTGAATGCTTGCAAGTTGCTTAAGGCACTTTCAAAGGAAAGTGATTTTCTCTGAAAGGACAGCATTTAGAAAGTGAAGCAACACTCCATTCACTTCGCACAGTGAATTGAAGTGTTGGAACAGACTGCTACTCTTTCAGAGAAATGCATGTGAGTTTTTTGTGAATGCTTGAAAGTAGTTTAAGGCACTTTCAAAGGAAAGTGATATTCTCTGAAAGGACAGAATTTAGAAAGCGAAGCAACACTCCATTCACTTCGCACAGTGAATTGTAGTGTTGGAACAGATTGCTTTTCTTTCAGAGAAATGCATGTGAGTTTCTGTTGAATGCTTGTAAGTAGCTTAAGGCACTTTCAAAGGAAATTGATTTTCTCTGTAAGGACAGTATTTAGAAAGTGAAGCAACACTCCATTCACTTCGCACAGTGAATTGAAGTGTTGGAACAGACTGCTTGTCTTTCATAGAAACGCATTAGTGTTTCTTGTGAATGCTTGCAAGTAGTTTAAGGCACTTTCAAAGGAAAATGATTTTCTCTGAAATGACAGAATTTAGAAAGTGAAGCAACACTCCATTCACTTCGCACAGTGAATTGAAGTGTTGGAACAGACTGCTTCTCTTTCAGAGAAACGCATGTGAGTTTCTGTTGAATGCTTGTAAGTAGCTTAAGGCACTTTCAAAGGAAAGTGATTTTCTCTGAAAGGACAGCATTTAGAAAGTGAAGTAACACTCCATTCACTTCGCACAGTGAATTGAAGTGTTGGAACAGACTGCTTCTCTTTCAGAGAAACGCATGTGAGTTTCTTCCTAATGCTTGCAAGTAGCTTAAGGCACTTTCAAAGGAAAGTGATTTTCTCTGAAAGGACAGCATTTAGAAAGTGAAGCAACACTCCATTCACTTCGTACAGTGAATTGAAGTGTTGGAACAGACTGCTTCTCTTTCAGAGAAACGCATGTGAGTTTCTGGTGAATGCTTGTAAGTAGCTTACGGCACTTTCAAACAAAGTGATTTTCTCTGAAAGGACAGCATTTAGAAAGTGAAGCAACACTCCATTCACTTCGCACAGTGAATTGAAGTGTTGGAACAGACTGCTTCTCTTTCAGAGAAATGCATGTGAGTTTCTGTTGAATGCTTGTAAGTAGCTTAAGGCACTTTCAAAGGAAAGTGATTTTCTCTGAAAGGACAGCATTTAGAAAGTGAAGCAACACTCCATTAACTTTGCACAGTGAATTGAAGTGTTGGAACAGACTGCTTCTCTTTCAGAGAAACGCATGTGAGTTTCTGGTGAATGCTTGTAAGTAGCTTACGGCACTTTCAAACAAAGTGATTTTCTCTGAAAGGACAGCATTTAGAAAGTGAAGCAACAATCCATTCACTTCGCACAGTGAATTGAAGTGTTGGAACAGACTGCTTCTCTTTCAGAGAAATGCATGTGAGTTTCTGTTGAATGCTTGTAAGTAGCTTAAGGCACTTTCAAAGGAAAGTGATTTTCTCTGAAAGGACAGCATTTAGAAAGTGAAGCAACACTCCATTAACTTTGCAAGGTGAATTGAAGTGTTGGAACAGACTGCTTCTCTTTCAGAGAAACGCATGTGATTTTCTTGTGAATGCTTGCAAGTTGCTTAAGGCACTTTCAAAGGAAAGTATTTTCTCTGAAAGGACAGCATTTAGATACTGAAGCAACAATCTATTCACTTCGCACAGTGAATTGAAGTGTTGGAACAGCCTGCTTCTCTTTCAGAGAAACGCATGTGAGTTTTTTGTGAATGCTTGAAAGGAGTTTAAGGCACTTTCAAAGGAAAGTGATTTTCTCTGAAAGGACAGAATTTAGAAAGTGAAGCAACACTCCATTTACTTCGCACATTGAATTGAAGTGATGGAACAGACTGCTTCTCTTTCAGAGAAACGCATGTGAGTTTCTGTTGAATGCTTGTAAGTAGCTTAAGGCACTTTCAAAGGAAAGTGATTTTCTCTGAAAGGACAGCATTTAGAAAGTGAGGCAACACTCCATTCACTTCACACAGTGAATTGAAGTTTTGGAACAGACTGCTTCTCTTTCAGAGAAACGCATGTGAGTTTCTTCCTAATGCTTGCAAGTAGCTTAAGGCATTTTCAAAGAAAGTGATTTTCTCTGAAAGGACAGCATTTAGAAAGTGAAGCAACACTCCATTCACTTCGCACAGTGAATTGAAGTGTTGGAACAGACTGCATCTTTTTCAGAGAAATGCATGTGAGTTTCTTTGAATGCTTGTAAGTAGCTCAAGGCTCTTTCAAAGGAAAGTGATTTTTTCTGAAAGGACAGCATTTAGAAAGTAAAGTAACACTCCATTCCCTTCGTGCAATGAATTGAAGTGTTGGAACAGACTGCTTCTCTTTCATAGAAACGCATTAGTGTTTCTAGTGAATGCTTGCAAGTAGCTTAAAGCACTTTCAAAGGAACGTGATTTTCACTGAAAGGCCAGCATTTAGAAAGTGAAGCAACACTCCATTTACTTCGCACATTGAATTGAAGTGATGGAACAGACTGCTTCTCTTTCAGAGAAACGCATGTGAGTTTCTGTTGAATGCTTGTAAGTAGCTTAAGGCACTTTCAAAGGAAAGTGATTTTCTCTGAAAGGACAGCATTTAGAAAGTGAGGCAACACTCCATTCACTTCACACAGTGAATTGAAGTTTTGGAACAGACTGCTTCTCTTTCAGAGAAACGCATGTGAGTTTCTTCCTAATGCTTGCAAGTAGCTTAAGGCATTTTCAAAGAAAGTGATTTTCTCTGAAAGGACAGCATTTAGAAAGTGAAGCAACACTCCATTAACTTTGCACAGTGAATTGAAGTGTTGGAACAGACTGCTTCTCTTTCAGAGAAACGCATGTGATTTTCTTGTGAATGCTTGCAAGTTGCTTAAGGCACTTTCAAAGGAAAGTGATTTTCTCTGAAAGGACAGCATTTAGATACTGAAGCAACAATCTATTCACTTCGCACAGTGAATTGAAGTGTTGGAACAGCCTGCTTCTCTTTCAGAGAAACGCATGTGAGTTTTTTGTGAATGCTTGAAAGGAGTTTAAGGCACTTTCAAAGGAAAGTGATTTTCTCTGAAAGGACAGAATTTAGAAAGTGAAGCAACACTCCATTTACTTTGCACATTGAATTGAAGTGATGGAACAGACTGCTTCTCTTTCAGAGAAACGCATGTGAGTTTCTGTTGAATGCTTGCAAGTAGCTTAAGGCATTTTCAAAGAAAGTGATTTTCTCTGAAAGGACAGCATTTAGAAAGTGAAGCAACACTCCATTCACTTCGCACAGTGAATTGAAGTGTTGGGACAGACTGCATCTTTTTCAGAGAAATGCATGTGAGTTTCTTTGAATGCTTGTAAGTAGCTCAAGGCTCTTTCAAAGGAAAGTGATTTTTTCTGAAAGGACAGCATTTAGAAAGTAAAGTAACACTCCATTCCCTTCGTGCAATGAATTGAAGTGTTGGAACAGACTGCTTCTCTTTCATAGAAACGCATTAGTGTTTCTAGTGAATGCTTGCAAGTAGCTTAAAGCACTTTCAAAGGAACGTGATTTTCACTGAAAGGCCAGCATTTAGAAAGTGAAGCAACACTCCATTCACTTTGCACAGTGAATTGAAGTGTTGGAACAGACTGCTTCTCTTTCAGAGAAACGCATGTGAGTTTCTGGTGAATGCTTGTAAGTAGCTTAAGGCACTTTCAAAGGAAAGTGATTTTCTCTGAAAGGACAGCATTTAGAAAGTCAAGCAACACTCCATTCCCTTCGTGCAGTGAATTGAAGTGTTGGAACAGAGTGCTACTCTTTCATAGAAACGCATTAGTGTTTCTTGTGAATGCTTGCAAGTTGCTTAAGGCACTTTCAAAGAAAGTGATTTTCTCTGAAAGGACAGCATTTAGAAAGTGAAGCAACACTCCATTCACTTCGCACAGTGAATTGAAGTGTTGGAACAGACTGCTACTCTTTCAGAGAAACGCATGTGAGTTTTTTGTGAATGCTTGAAAGTAGTTTAAGGCACTTTCAAAGGAAAGTGATATTCTCTGAAAGGACAGAATTTAGAAAGCGAAGCAACACTCCATTCACTTCGCACAGTGAATTGTAGTGTTGGAACAGATTGCTTCTCTTTCAGAGAAATGCATGTGAGTTTCTGTTGAATGCTTGTTAGTAGCTTAAGGCACTTTCAAAGGAAATTGATTTTCTCTGAAAGGACAGTATTTAGAAAGTGAAGCAACACTCCATTCACTTCGCACAGTGAATTGAAGTGTTGGAACAGACTGCTTGTCTTTCATAGAAACGCATTAGTGTTTCTTGTGAATGCTTGCAAGTAGTTTAAGGCACTTTCAAAGGAAAATGATTTTCTCTGAAATGACAGAATTTAGAAAGTGAAGCAACACTCCATTCACTTCGCACAGTGAATTGAAGTGTTGGAACAGACTGCTTCTCTTTCAGAGAAACGCATGTGAGTTTCTGTTGAATGCTTGTAAGTAGCTTAAGGCACTTTCAAAGGAAAGTGATTTTCTCTGAAAGGACAGCATTTAGAAAGTGAAGTAACACTCCATTCACTTCGCACAGTGAATTGAAGTGTTGGAACAGACTGCTTCTCTTTCAGAGAAACGCATGTGAGTTTCTTCCTAATGCTTGCAAGTAGCTTAAGGCACTTTCAAAGGAAAGTGATTTTCTCTGAAAGGACAGCATTTAGAAAGTGAAGCAACACTCCATTCACTTCGTACAGTGAATTGAAGTGTTGGAACAGACTGCTTCTCTTTCAGAGAAACGCATGTGAGTTTCTGGTGAATGCTTGTAAGTAGCTTACGGCACTTTCAAACAAAGTGATTTTCTCTGAAAGGACAGCATTTAGAAAGTGAAGCAACAATCCATTCACTTCGCACAGTGAATTGAAGTGTTGGAACAGACTGCTTCTCTTTCAGAGAAATGCATGTGAGTTTCTGTTGAATGCTTGTAAGTAGCTTAAGGCACTTTCAAAGGAAAGTGATTTTCTCTGAAAGGACAACATTTAGAAAGTGAAGCAACACTCCATTAACTTTGCACAGTGAATTGAAGTGTTGGAACAGACTGCTTCTCTTTCAGAGAAACGCATGTGAGTT
The DNA here is from genome assembly GCF_982192425.1 of Myodes glareolus. Taxonomy (NCBI): domain Eukaryota; kingdom Metazoa; phylum Chordata; class Mammalia; order Rodentia; family Cricetidae; genus Myodes; species Myodes glareolus. Next base: position 1,169,697 of record NC_142046.1, read on the forward strand.
TCTGGTGAATGCTTGTAAGTAGCTTACGGCACTTTCAAACAAAGTGATTTTCTCTGAAAGGACAGCATTTAGAAAGTGAAGCAACAATCCATTCACTTCGCACAGTGAATTGAAGTGTTGGAACAGACTGCTTCTCTTTCAGAGAAATGCATGTGAGTTTCTGTTGAATGCTTGTAAGTAGCTTAAGGCACTTTCAAAGGAAAGTGATTTTCTCTGAAAGGACAACATTTAGAAAGTGAAGCAACACTCCATTAACTTTGCACAGTGAATTGAAGTGTTGGAACAGACTGCTTCTCTTTCAGAGAAACGCATGTGAGTTTCTGGTGAATGCTTGTAAGTAGCTTACGGCACTTTCAAACAAAGTGATTTTCTCTGAAAGGACAGCATTTAGAAAGTGAAGCAACAATCCATTCACTTCGCACAGTGAATTGAAGTGTTGGAACAGACTGCTTCTCTTTCAGAGAAATGCATGTGAGTTTCTGTTGAATGCTTGTAAGTAGCTTAAGGCACTTTCAAAGGAAAGTGATTTTCTCTGAAAGGACAGCATTTAGAAAGTGAAGCAACACTCCATTAACTTTGCACAGTGAATTGAAGTGTTGGAACAGACTGCTTCTCTTTCAGAGAAACGCATGTGAGTTTCTTCCTAATGCTTGCAAGTAGCTTAAGGCACTTTCAAAGGAAAGTGATTTTCTCTGAAAGGACAGCATTTAGAAAGTGAAGCAACACTCCATTCACTTCACACAGTGAATTGAAGTGTTGGAACAGACTGCTTCTCTTTCAGAGAAACGCATGTGAGTTTCTGGTGAATGCTTGTAAGTAGCTTACGGCACTTTCAAACAAAGTGATTTTCTCTGAAAGGACAGCATTTAGAAAGTGAAGCAACAATCCATTCACTTCGCACAGTGAATTGAAGTGTTGGAACAGACTGCTTCTCTTTCAGAGAAACGCATGTGAGTTTCTGGTGAATGCTTGTAAGTAGCTTAAGGCACATTCAAAGGAAAGTGATTTTCTCTAAAAGGACAGCATTTAGAAAGTCAAGCAACACTCCATTCCCTTCGTGCAGTGAATTGAAGTGTTGGAACAGAGTGCTACACTTTCATAGAAATGCATTAGTGTTTCTTGTGAATGCTTGCAAGTTGCTTAAGGCACTTTCAAATGAACGTGATTTTCTCTGAAAGGACAGCATTTAGATACTGAAGCAACAATCTATTCACTTCGCACAGTGAATTGAAATGTTGGAACAGCCTGCTTCTCTTTCAGAGAAACGCATGTGAGTTTTTTGTGAATGCTTGAAAGGAGTTTAAGGCACTTTCAAAGGAAAGTGATTTTCTCTGAAAGGACAGAATTTAGAAAGTGAAGCAACACTCCATTTACTTCGCACATTGAATTGAAGTGATGGAACAGAACGCTTCTCTTTCAGAGAAACGCATGTGAGTTTCTGTTGAATGCTTGTAAGTAGCTTAAGGCACTTTCAAAGGAAAGTGATTTTCTCTGAAAGGACAGCATTTAGAAAGTGAGGCAACACTCCATTCACTTCACACAGTGAATTGAAGTTTTGGAACAGACTGCTTCTCTTTCAGAGAAACGCATGTGAGTTTCTTCCTAATGCTTGCAAGTAGCTTAAGGCATTTTCAAAGAAAGTGATTTTCTCTGAAAGGACAGCATTTAGAAAGTGAAGCAACACTCCATTCACTTCGCACAGTGAATTGAAGTGTTGGGACAGACTGCATCTTTTTCAGAGAAATGCATGTGAGTTTCTTTGAATGCTTGTAAGTAGCTCAAGGCTTTTTCAAAGGAAAGTGATTTTTTCTGAAAGGACAGCATTTAGAAAGTAAAGAAACACTCCATTCCCTTCGTGCAATGAATTGAAGTGTTGGAACAGACTGCTTCTCTTTCATAGAAACGCATTAGTGTTTCTAGTGAATGCTTGCAAGTAGCTTAAAGCACTTTCAAAGGAACGTAATTTTCACTGAAAGGCCAGCATTTAGAAAGTGAAGCAACACTCCATTCACTTTGCACAGTGAATTGAAGTGTTGGAACAGACTGCTTCTCTTTCAGAGAAACGCATGTGAGTTTCTGGTGAATGCTTGTAAGTAGCTTAAGGCACTTTCAAAGGAAACTGATTTTCTCTGAAAGGACAGCATTTAGAAAGTCAAGCAACACTCCATTCCCTTCGTGCAGTGAATTGAAGTGTTGGAACAGAGTGCTACTCTTTCATAGAAACGCATTAGTGTTTCTTGTGAATGCTTGCAAGTTGCTTAAGGCACTTTCAAAGGAAAGTGATTTTCTCTGAAAGGACAGCATTTAGAAAGTGAAGCAACACTCCATTCACTTCGCACACTGAATTGAAGTATTGGAACAGACTGCTTCCCTTTCAGAGAAACGCATGTGAGTTTTTTGTGAATGCTTGAAAGTAGTTTAAGGCACTTTCAAAGGAAAGTGATATTCTCTGAAAGGACAGAATTTAGAAAGCGAAGCAACACTCCATTCACTTCGCACAGTGAATTGTAGTGTTGGAACAGATTGCTTTTCTTTCAGAGAAATGCATGTGAGTTTCTGTTGAATGCTTGTAAGTAGCTTAAGGCACTTTCAAAGGAAATTGATTTTCTCTGAAAGGACAGTATTTAGAAAGTGAAGCAACACTCCATTCACTTCGCACAGTGAATTGAAGTGTTGGAACAGACTGCTTCTCTTTCATAGAAACGCATTAGTGTTTCTTGTGAATGCTTGCAAGTAGTTTAAGGCACTTTCAAAGGAAAATGATTTTCTATGAAATGACAGAATTTAGAAAGTGAAGCAACACTCCATTCACTTCGCACAGTGAATTGAAGTGTTGGAACAGACTGCTTCTCTTTCAGAGAAACGCATGTGAGTTTCTGTTGAATGCTTGTAAGTAGCTTAAGGCACTTTCAAAGGAAAGTGATTTTCTCTGAAAGGACAGCATTTAGAAAGTGAAGTAACACTCCATTCACTTCGCACAGTGAATTGAAGTGTTGGAACAGACTGCTTCTCTTTCAGAGAAACGCATGTGAGTTTCTTCCTAATGCTTGCAAGTAGCTTAAGGCACTTTCAAAGGAAAGTGATTTTCTCTGAAAGGACAGCATTTAGAAAGTGAAGCAACACTCCATTCACTTCGTACAGTGAATTGAAGTGTTGGAACAGACTGCTTCTCTTTCAGAGAAACGCATGTGAGTTTCTGGTGAATGCTTGTAAGTAGCTTACGGCACTTTCAAACAAAGTGATTTTCTCTGAAAGGACAGCATTTAGAAAGTGAAGCAACAATCCATTCACTTCGCACAGTGAATTGAAGTGTTGGAACAGACTGCTTCTCTTTCAGAGAAATGCATGTGAGTTTCTGTTGAATGCTTGTAAGTAGCTTAAGGCACTTTCAAAGGAAAGTGATTTTCTCTGAAAGGACAGCATTTAGAAAGTGAAGCAACACTCCATTAACTTTGCACAGTGAATTGAAGTGTTGGAACAGACTGCTTCTCTTTCAGAGAAACGCATGTGAGTTTCTGGTGAATGCTTGTAAGTAGCTTACGGCACTTTCAAACAAAGTGATTTTCTCTGAAAGGACAGCATTTAGAAAGTGAAGCAACAATCCATTCACTTCGCACAGTGAATTGAAGTGTTGGAACAGACTGCTTCTCTTTCAGAGAAATGCATGTGAGTTTCTGTTGAATGCTTGTAAGTAGCTTAAGGCACTTTCAAAGGAAAGTGATTTTCTCTGAAAGGACAGCATTTAGAAAGTGAAGCAACACTCCATTAACTTTGCAAGGTGAATTGAAGTGTTGGAACAGACTGCTTCTCTTTCAGAGAAACGCATGTGATTTTCTTGTGAATGCTTGCAAGTTGCTTAAGGCACTTTCAAAGGAAAGTATTTTCTCTGAAAGGACAGCATTTAGATACTGAAGCAACAATCTATTCACTTCGCACAGTGAATTGAAGTGTTGGAACAGCCTGCTTCTCTTTCAGAGAAACGCATGTGAGTTTTTTGTGAATGCTTGAAAGGAGTTTAAGGCACTTTCAAAGGAAAGTGATTTTCTCTGAAAGGACAGAATTTAGAAAGTGAAGCAACACTCCATTTACTTCGCACATTGAATTGAAGTGATGGAACAGACTGCTTCTCTTTCAGAGAAACGCATGTGAGTTTCTGTTGAATGCTTGTAAGTAGCTTAAGGCACTTTCAAAGGAAAGTGATTTTCTCTGAAAGGACAGCATTTAGAAAGTGAGGCAACACTCCATTCACTTCACACAGTGAATTGAAGTTTTGGAACAGACTGCTTCTCTTTCAGAGAAACGCATGTGAGTTTCTTCCTAATGCTTGCAAGTAGCTTAAGGCATTTTCAAAGAAAGTGATTTTCTCTGAAAGGACAGCATTTAGAAAGTGAAGCAACACTCCATTCACTTCGCACAGTGAATTGAAGTGTTGGAACAGACTGCATCTTTTTCAGAGAAATGCATGTGAGTTTCTTTGAATGCTTGTAAGTAGCTCAAGGCTCTTTCAAAGGAAAGTGATTTTTTCTGAAAGGACAGCATTTAGAAAGTAAAGTAACACTCCATTCCCTTCGTGCAATGAATTGAAGTGTTGGAACAGACTGCTTCTCTTTCATAGAAACGCATTAGTGTTTCTAGTGAATGCTTGCAAGTAGCTTAAAGCACTTTCAAAGGAACGTGATTTTCACTGAAAGGCCAGCATTTAGAAAGTGAAGCAACACTCCATTCACTTTGCACAGTCAATTGAAGTGTTGGAACAGACTGCTTCTCTTTCAGAGAAACGCATGTGAGTTTCCGGTGAATGCTTGTAAGTAGCTTAAGGCACTTTCAAAGGAAAGTGATTTTCTCTGAAAGGACAGCATTTAGAAAGTCAAGCAACACTCCATTCCCTTCTTGCAGTGAATTGAAGTGTTGGAACAGAGTGCTACTCTTTCATAGAAACGCATTAGTGTTTCTTGTGAATGCTTGCAAGTTGCTTAAGGCACTTTCAAAGGAAAGTGATTTTCTCTGAAAGGACAGCATTTAGAAAGTGAAGCAACACTCCATTCACTTCGCACAGTGAATTGAAGTGTTGGAACAGACTGCTACTCTGTCAGAGAAACGCATGTGAGTTTCTGGTGAATGCTTGTAAGTAGCTTAAGGCACTTTCAAAGGAAAGTGATTTTCTCTGAAAGGACAGCATTTAGAAAGTCAAGCAACACTCCATTCCCTTCGTGCAGTGAATTGAAGTGTTGGAACAGAGTGCTACTCTTTCATAGAAACGCATTAGTGTTTCTTGTGAATGCTTGCAAGTTGCTTAAGGCACTTTCAAAGGAAAGTGATTTTCTCTGAAAGGACAGAATTTAGAAAGTGAAGCAACACTCCATTTACTTCGCACATTGAATTGAAGTGATGGAACAGACTGCTTCTCTTTCAGAGAAACGCATGTGAGTTTCTGTTGAATGCTTGTAAGTAGCTTAAGGCACTTTCAAAGGAAAGTGATTTTCTCTGAAAGGACAGCATTTAGAAAGTGAGGCAACACTCCATTCACTTCACACAGTGAATTGAAGTTTTGGAACAGACTGCTTCTCTTTCAGAGAAACGCATGTGAGTTTCTTCCTAATGCTTGCAAGTAGCTTAAGGCATTTTCAAAGAAAGTGATTTTCTCTGAAAGGACAGCATTTAGAAAGTGAAGCAACACTCCATTAACTTTGCACAGTGAATTGAAGTGTTGGAACAGACTGCTTCTCTTTCAGAGAAACGCATGTGATTTTCTTGTGAATGCTTGCAAGTTGCTTAAGGCACTTTCAAAGGAAAGTGATTTTCTCTGAAAGGACAGCATTTAGATACTGAAGCAACAATCTATTCACTTCGCACAGTGAATTGAAGTGTTGGAACAGCCTGCTTCTCTTTCAGAGAAACGCATGTGAGTTTTTTGTGAATGCTTGAAAGGAGTTTAAGGCACTTTCAAAGGAAAGTGATTTTCTCTGAAAGGACAGAATTTAGAAAGTGAAGCAACACTCCATTTACTTTGCACATTGAATTGAAGTGATGGAACAGACTGCTTCTCTTTCAGAGAAACGCATGTGAGTTTCTGTTGAATGCTTGCAAGTAGCTTAAGGCATTTTCAAAGAAAGTGATTTTCTCTGAAAGGACAGCATTTAGAAAGTGAAGCAACACTCCATTCACTTCGCACAGTGAATTGAAGTGTTGGGACAGACTGCATCTTTTTCAGAGAAATGCATGTGAGTTTCTTTGAATGCTTGTAAGTAGCTCAAGGCTCTTTCAAAGGAAAGTGATTTTTTCTGAAAGGACAGCATTTAGAAAGTAAAGTAACACTCCATTCCCTTCGTGCAATGAATTGAAGTGTTGGAACAGACTGCTTCTCTTTCATAGAAACGCATTAGTGTTTCTAGTGAATGCTTGCAAGTAGCTTAAAGCACTTTCAAAGGAACGTGATTTTCACTGAAAGGCCAGCATTTAGAAAGTGAAGCAACACTCCATTCACTTTGCACAGTGAATTGAAGTGTTGGAACAGACTGCTTCTCTTTCAGAGAAACGCATGTGAGTTTCTGGTGAATGCTTGTAAGTAGCTTAAGGCACTTTCAAAGGAAAGTGATTTTCTCTGAAAGGACAGCATTTAGAAAGTCAAGCAACACTCCATTCCCTTCGTGCAGTGAATTGAAGTGTTGGAACAGAGTGCTACTCTTTCATAGAAACGCATTAGTGTTTCTTGTGAATGCTTGCAAGTTGCTTAAGGCACTTTCAAAGAAAGTGATTTTCTCTGAAAGGACAGCATTTAGAAAGTGAAGCAACACTCCATTCACTTCGCACAGTGAATTGAAGTGTTGGAACAGACTGCTACTCTTTCAGAGAAACGCATGTGAGTTTTTTGTGAATGCTTGAAAGTAGTTTAAGGCACTTTGAAAGGAAAGTGATATTCTCTGAAAGGACAGAATTTAGAAAGCGAAGCAACACTCCATTCACTTCGCACAGTGAATTGTAGTGTTGGAACAGATTGCTTCTCTTTCAGAGAAATGCATGTGAGTTTCTGTTGAATGCTTGTTAGTAGCTTAAGGCACTTTCAAAGGAAATTGATTTTCTCTGAAAGGACAGTATTTAGAAAGTGAAGCAACACTCCATTCACTTCGCACAGTGAATTGAAGTGTTGGAACAGACTGCTTCTCTTTCATAGAAACGCATTAGTGTTTCTTGTGAATGCTTGCAAGTAGTTTAAGGCACTTTCAAAGGAAAATGATTTTCTATGAAATGACAGAATTTAGAAAGTGAAGCAACACTCCATTCACTTCGCACAGTGAATTGAAGTGTTGGAACAGACTGCTTCTCTTTCAGAGAAACGCATGTGAGTTTCTGTTGAATGCTTGTAAGTAGCTTAAGGCACTTTCAAAGGAAAGTGATTTTCTCTGAAAGGACAGCATTTAGAAAGTGAAGTAACACTCCATTCACTTCGCACAGTGAATTGAAGTGTTGGAACAGACTGCTTCTCTTTCAGAGAAACGCATGTGAGTTTCTTCCTAATGCTTGCAAGTAGCTTAAGGCACTTTCAAAGGAAAGTGATTTTCTCTGAAAGGACAGCATTTAGAAAGTGAAGCAACACTCCATTCACTTCGTACAGTGAATTGAAGTGTTGGAACAGACTGCTTCTCTTTCAGAGAAACGCATGTGAGTTTCTGGTGAATGCTTGTAAGTAGCTTACGGCACTTTCAAACAAAGTGATTTTCTCTGAAAGGACAGCATTTAGAAAGTGAAGCAACAATCCATTCACTTCGCACAGTGAATTGAAGTGTTGGAACAGACTGCTTCTCTTTCAGAGAAATGCATGTGAGTTTCTGTTGAATGCTTGTAAGTAGCTTAAGGCACTTTCAAAGGAAAGTGATTTTCTCTGAAAGGACAGCATTTAGAAAGTGAAGCAACACTCCATTAACTTTGCACAGTGAATTGAAGTGTTGGAACAGACTGCTTCTCTTTCAGAGAAACGCATGTGAGTTTCTGGTGAATGCTTGTAAGTAGCTTACGGCACTTTCAAACAAAGTGATTTTCTCTGAAAGGACAGCATTTAGAAAGTGAAGCAACAATCCATTCACTTCGCACAGTGAATTGAAGTGTTGGAACAGACTGCTTCTCTTTCAGAGAAATGCATGTGAGTTTCTGTTGAATGCTTGTAAGTAGCTTAAGGCACTTTCAAAGGAAAGTGATTTTCTCTGAAAGGACAGCATTTAGAAAGTGAAGCAACACTCCATTAACTTTGCAAGGTGAATTGAAGTGTTGGAACAGACTGCTTCTCTTTCAGAGAAACGCATGTGATTTTCTTGTGAATGCTTGCAAGTTGCTTAAGGCACTTTCAAAGGAAAGTATTTTCTCTGAAAGGACAGCATTTAGATACTGAAGCAACAATCTATTCACTTCGCACAGTGAATTGAAGTGTTGGAACAGCCTGCTTCTCTTTCAGAGAAACGCATGTGAGTTTTTTGTGAATGCTTGAAAGGAGTTTAAGGCACTTTCAAAGGAAAGTGATTTTCTCTGAAAGGACAGAATTTAGAAAGTGAAGCAACACTCCATTTACTTCGCACATTGAATTGAAGTGATGGAACAGACTGCTTCTCTTTCAGAGAAACGCATGTGAGTTTCTGTTGAATGCTTGTAAGTAGCTTAAGGCACTTTCAAAGGAAAGTGATTTTCTCTGAAAGGACAGCATTTAGAAAGTGAGGCAACACTCCATTCACTTCACACAGTGAATTGAAGTTTTGGAACAGACTGCTTCTCTTTCAGAGAAACGCATGTGAGTTTCTTCCTAATGCTTGCAAGTAGCTTAAGGCATTTTCAAAGAAAGTGATTTTCTCTGAAAGGACAGCATTTAGAAAGTGAAGCAACACTCCATTCACTTCGCACAGTGAATTGAAGTGTTGGAACAGACTGCATCTTTTTCAGAGAAATGCATGTGAGTTTCTTTGAATGCTTGTAAGTATTCAAGGCTCTTTCAAAGGAAAGTGATTTTTTCTGAAAGGACAGCATTTAGAAAGTAAAGTAACACTCCATTCCCTTCGTGCAATGAATTGAAGTGTTGGAACAGACTGCTTCTCTTTCATAGAAACGCATTAGTGTTTCTAGTGAATGCTTGCAAGTAGCTTAAAGCACTTTCAAAGGAACGTGATTTTCACTGAAAGGCCAGCATTTAGAAAGTGAAGCAACACTCCATTCACTTTGCACAGTCAATTGAAGTGTTGGAACAGACTGCTTCTCTTTCAGAGAAACGCATGTGAGTTTCCGGTGAATGCTTGTAAGTAGCTTAAGGCACTTTCAAAGGAAAGTGATTTTCTCTGAAAGGACAGCATTTAGAAAGTCAAGCAACACTCCATTCCCTTCTTGCAGTGAATTGAAGTGTTGGAACAGAGTGCTACTCTTTCATAGAAACGCATTAGTGTTTCTTGTGAATGCTTGCAAGTTGCTTAAGGCACTTTCAAAGGAAAGTGATTTTCTCTGAAAGGACAGCATTTAGAAAGTGAAGCAACACTCCATTCACTTCGCACAGTGAATTGAAGTGTTGGAACAGACTGCTACTCTGTCAGAGAAACGCATGTGAGTTTCTGGTGAATGCTTGTAAGTAGCTTAAGGCACTTTCAAAGGAAAGTGATTTTCTCTGAAAGGACAGCATTTAGAAAGTCAAGCAACACTCCATTCCCTTCGTGCAGTGAATTGAAGTGTTGGAACAGAGTGCTACTCTTTCATAGAAACGCATTAGTGTTTCTTGTGAATGCTTGCAAGTTGCTTAAGGCACTTTCAAAGGAAAGTGATTTTCTCTGAAAGGACAGAATTTAGAAAGTGAAGCAACACTCCATTTACTTCGCACATTGAATTGAAGTGATGGAACAGACTGCTTCTCTTTCAGAGAAACGCATGTGAGTTTCTGTTGAATGCTTGTAAGTAGCTTAAGGCACTTTCAAAGGAAAGTGATTTTCTCTGAAAGGACAGCATTTAGAAAGTGAGGCAACACTCCATTCACTTCACACAGTGAATTGAAGTTTTGGAACAGACTGCTTCTCTTTCAGAGAAACGCATGTGAGTTTCTTCCTAATGCTTGCAAGTAGCTTAAGGCATTTTCAAAGAAAGTGATTTTCTCTGAAAGGACAGCATTTAGAAAGTGAAGCAACACTCCATTAACTTTGCACAGTGAATTGAAGTGTTGGAACAGACTGCTTCTCTTTCAGAGAAACGCATGTGATTTTCTTGTGAATGCTTGCAAGTTGCTTAAGGCACTTTCAAAGGAAAGTGATTTTCTCTGAAAGGACAGCATTTAGATACTGAAGCAACAATCTATTCACTTCGCACAGTGAATTGAAGTGTTGGAACAGCCTGCTTCTCTTTCAGAGAAACGCATGTGAGTTTTTTGTGAATGCTTGAAAGGAGTTTAAGGCACTTTCAAAGGAAAGTGATTTTCTCTGAAAGGACAGAATTTAGAAAGTGAAGCAACACTCCATTTACTTTGCACATTGAATTGAAGTGATGGAACAGACTGCTTCTCTTTCAGAGAAACGCATGTGAGTTTCTGTTGAATGCTTGCAAGTAGCTTAAGGCATTTTCAAAGAAAGTGATTTTCTCTGAAAGGACAGCATTTAGAAAGTGAAGCAACACTCCATTCACTTCGCACAGTGAATTGAAGTGTTGGGACAGACTGCATCTTTTTCAGAGAAATGCATGTGAGTTTCTTTGAATGCTTGTAAGTAGCTCAAGGCTCTTTCAAAGGAAAGTGATTTTTTCTGAAAGGACAGCATTTAGAAAGTAAAGTAACACTCCATTCCCTTCGTGCAATGAATTGAAGTGTTGGAACAGACTGCTTCTCTTTCATAGAAACGCATTAGTGTTTCTAGTGAATGCTTGCAAGTAGCTTAAAGCACTTTCAAAGGAACGTGATTTTCACTGAAAGGCCAGCATTTAGAAAGTGAAGCAACACTCCATTCACTTTGCACAGTGAATTGAAGTGTTGGAACAGACTGCTTCTCTTTCAGAGAAACGCATGTGAGTTTCTGGTGAATGCTTGTAAGTAGCTTAAGGCACTTTCAAAGGAAAGTGATTTTCTCTGAAAGGACAGCATTTAGAAAGTCAAGCAACACTCCATTCCCTTCGTGCAGTGAATTGAAGTGTTGGAACAGAGTGCTACTCTTTCATAGAAACGCATTAGTGTTTCTTGTGAATGCTTGCAAGTTGCTTAAGGCACTTTCAAAGAAAGTGATTTTCTCTGAAAGGACAGCATTTAGAAAGTGAAGCAACACTCCATTCACTTCGCACAGTGAATTGAAGTGTTGGAACAGACTGCTACTCTTTCAGAGAAACGCATGTGAGTTTTTTGTGAATGCTTGAAAGTAGTTTAAGGCACTTTGAAAGGAAAGTGATATTCTCTGAAAGGACAGAATTTAGAAAGCGAAGCAACACTCCATTCACTTCGCACAGTGAATTGTAGTGTTGGAACAGATTGCTTCTCTTTCAGAGAAATGCATGTGAGTTTCTGTTGAATGCTTGTTAGTAGCTTAAGGCACTTTCAAAGGAAATTGATTTTCTCTGAAAGGACAGTATTTAGAAAGTGAAGCAACACTCCATTCACTTCGCACAGTGAATTGAAGTGTTGGAACAGACTGCTTGTCTTTCATAGAAACGCATTAGTGTTTCTTGTGAATGCTTGCAAGTAGTTTAAGGCACTTTCAAAGGAAAATGATTTTCTCTGAAATGACAGAATTTAGAAAGTGAAGCAACACTCCATTCACTTCGCACAGTGAATTGAAGTGTTGGAACAGACTGCTTCTCTTTCAGAGAAACGCATGTGAGTTTCTGTTGAATGCTTGTAAGTAGCTTAAGGCACTTTCAAAGGAAAGTGATTTTCTCTGAAAGGACAGCATTTAGAAAGTGAAGTAACACTCCATTCACTTCGCACAGTGAATTGAAGTGTTGGAACAGACTGCTTCTCTTTCAGAGAAACGCATGTGAGTTTCTTCCTAATGCTTGCAAGTAGCTTAAGGCACTTTCAAAGGAAAGTGATTTTCTCTGAAAGGACAGCATTTAGAAAGTGAAGCAACACTCCATTCACTTCGTACAGTGAATTGAAGTGTTGGAACAGACTGCTTCTCTTTCAGAGAAACGCATGTGAGTTTCTGGTGAATGCTTGTAAGTAGCTTACGGCACTTTCAAACAAAGTGATTTTCTCTGAAAGGACAGCATTTAGAAAGTGAAGCAACAATCCATTCACTTCGCACAGTGAATTGAAGTGTTGGAACAGACTGCTTCTCTTTCAGAGAAATGCATGTGAGTTTCTGTTGAATGCTTGTAAGTAGCTTAAGGCACTTTCAAAGGAAAGTGATTTTCTCTGAAAGGACAACATTTAGAAAGTGAAGCAACACTCCATTAACTTTGCACAGTGAATTGAAGTGTTGGAACAGACTGCTTCTCTTTCAGAGAAACGCATGTGAGTTTCTGGTGAATGCTTGTAAGTAGCTTACGGCACTTTCAAACAAAGTGATTTTCTCTGAAAGGACAGCATTTAGAAAGTGAAGCAACAATCCATTCACTTCGCACAGTGAATTGAAGTGTTGGAACAGACTGCTTCTCTTTCAGAGAAATGCATGTGAGTTTCTGTTGAATGCTTGTAAGTAGCTTAAGGCACTTTCAAAGGAAAGTGATTTTCTCTGAAAGGACAGCATTTAGAAAGTGAAGCAACACTCCATTAACTTTGCACAGTGAATTGAAGTGTTGGAACAGACTGCTTCTCTTTCAGAGAAACGCATGTGATTTTCTTGTGAATGCTTGCAAGTTGCTTAAGGCACTTTCAAAGGAAAGTATTTTCTCTGAAAGGACAGCATTTAGATACTGAAGCAACAATCTATTCACTTCGCACAGTGAATTGAAGTGTTGGAACAGCCTGCTTCTCTTTCAGAGAAACGCATGTGAGTTTTTTGTGAATGCTTGAAAGGAGTTTAAGGCACTTTCAAAGGAAAGTGATTTTCTCTGAAAGGACAGAATTTAGAAAGTGAAGCAACACTCCATTTACTTCGCACATTGAATTGAAGTGATGGAACAGACTGCTTCTCTTTCAGAGAAACGCATGTGAGTTTCTGTTGAATGCTTGTAAGTAGCTTAAGGCACTTTCAAAGGAAAGTGATTTTCTCTGAAAGGACAGCATTTAGAAAGTGAGGCAACACTCCATTCACTTCACACAGTGAATTGAAGTTTTGGAACAGACTGCTTCTCTTTCAGAGAAACGCATGTGAGTTTCTTCCTAATGCTTGCAAGTAGCTTAAGGCATTTTCAAAGAAAGTGATTTTCTCTGAAAGGACAGCATTTAGAAAGTGAAGCAACACTCCATTCACTTCGCACAGTGAATTGAAGTGTTGGAACAGACTGCATCATTTTCAGAGAAATGCATGTGAGTTTCTTTGAATGCTTGTAAGTAGCTCAAGGCTCTTTCAAAGGAAAGTGATTTTCTCTGAAAGGACAGCATTTAGAAAGTAAAGTAACACTCCATTCCCTTCGTGCAATGAATTGAAGTGTTGGAACAGACTGCTTCTCTTTCATAGAAACGCATTAGTGTTTCTAGTGAATGCTTGCAAGTAGCTTAAAGCACTTTCAAAGGAACGTGATTTTCACTGAAAGGCCAGCATTTAGAAAGTGAAGCAACACTCCATTCACTTTGCACAGTGAATTGAAGTGTTGGAACAGACTGCTTCTCTTTCAGAGAAACGCATGTGAGTTTCCGGTGAATGCTTGTAAGTAGCTTAAGGCAATTTCAAAGGAAAGTGATTTTCTCTGAAAGGACAGCATTTAGAAAGTCAAGCAACACTCCATTCCCTTCTTGCAGTGAATTGAAGTGTTGGAACAGAGTGCTACTCTTTCATAGAAACGCATTAGTGTTTCTTGTGAATGCTTGCAAGTAGTTTAAGGCACTTTCAAAGGAAAATGATTTTCTCTGAAATGACAGAATTTAGAAAGTGAAGCAACACTCCATTCACTTCGCACACTGAATTGAAGTGTTGGAACAGACTGCTTCTCTTTCAGAGAAACGCATGTGAGTTTCTGTTGAATGCTTGTAAGTAGCTTAAGGCACTTTCAAAGGAAAGTGATTTTCTCTGAAAGGACAGCATTTAGAAAGTGAAGTAACACTCCATTCACTTCGCACAGTGAATTGAAGTGTTGGAACAGACTGCTTCTCTTTCAGAGAAACGCATGTGAGTTTCTTCCTAATGCTTGCAAGTAGCTTAAGGCACTTTCAAAGGAAAGTGATTTTCTCTGAAAGGACAGCATTTAGAAAGTGAAGCAACACTCCATTCACTTCGTACAGTGAATTGAAGTGTTGGAACAGACTGCTTCTCTTTCAGAGAAACGCATGTGAGTTTCTGGTGAATGCTTGTAAGTAGCTTACGGCACTTTCAAACAAAGTGATTTTCTCTGAAAGGACAGCATTTAGAAAGTGAAGCAACAATCCATTCACTTCGCACAGTGAATTGAAGTGTTGGAACAGACTGCTTCTCTTTCAGAGAAATGCATGTGAGTTTCTGTTGAATGCTTGTAAGTAGCTTAAGGCACTTTCAAAGGAAAGTGATTTTCTCTGAAAGGACAACATTTAGAAAGTGAAGCAACACTCCATTAACTTTGCACAGTGAATTGAAGTGTTGGAACAGACTGCTTCTCTTTCAGAGAAACGCATGTGAGTTTCTGGTGAATGCTTGTAAGTAGCTTACGGCACTTTCAAACAAAGTGATTTTCTCTGAAAGGACAGCATTTAGAAAGTGAAGCAACAATCCATTCACTTCGCACAGTGAATTGAAGTGTTGGAACAGACTGCTTCTCTTTCAGAGAAATGCATGTGAGTTTCTGTTGAATGCTTGTAAGTAGCTTAAGGCACTTTCAAAGGAAAGTGATTTTCTCTGAAAGGACAGCATTTAGAAAGTGAAGCAACACTCCATTAACTTTGCACAGTGAATTGAAGTGTTGGAACAGACTGCTTCTCTTTCAGAGAAACGCATGTGATTTTCTTGTGAATGCTTGCAAGTTGCTTAAGGCACTTTCAAAGGAAAGTATTTTCTCTGAAAGGACAGCATTTAGATACTGAAGCAACAATCTATTCACTTCGCACAGTGAATTGAAGTGTTGGAACAGCCTGCTTCTCTTTCAGAGAAACGCATGTGAGTTTTTTGTGAATGCTTGAAAGGAGTTTAAGGCACTTTCAAAGGAAAGTGATTTTCTCTGAAAGGACAGAATTTAGAAAGTGAAGCAACACTCCATTTACTTCGCACATTGAATTGAAGTGATGGAACAGACTGCTTCTCTTTCAGAGAAACGCATGTGAGTTTCTGTTGAATGCTTGTAAGTAGCTTAAGGCACTTTCAAAGGAAAGTGATTTTCTCTGAAAGGACAGCATTTAGAAAGTGAGGCAACACTCCATTCACTTCACACAGTGAATTGAAGTTTTGGAACAGACTGCTTCTCTTTCAGAGAAACGCATGTGAGTTTCTTCCTAATGCTTGCAAGTAGCTTAAGGCATTTTCAAAGAAAGTGATTTTCTCTGAAAGGACAGCATTTAGAAAGTGAAGCAACACTCCATTCACTTCGCACAGTGAATTGAAGTGTTGGAACAGACTGCATCATTTTCAGAGAAATGCATGTGAGTTTCTTTGAATGCTTGTAAGTAGCTCAAGGCTCTTTCAAAGGAAAGTGATTTTTTCTGAAAGGACAGCATTTAGAAAGTAAAGTAACACTCCATTCCCTTCGTGCAATGAATTGAAGTGTTGGAACAGACTGCTTCTCTTTCATAGAAACGCATTAGTGTTTCTAGTGAATGCTTGCAAGTAGCTTAAAGCACTTTCAAAGGAACGTGATTTTCACTGAAAGGCCAGCATTTAGAAAGTGAAGCAACACTCCATTCACTTTGCACAGTGAATTGAAGTGTTGGAACAGACTGCTTCTCTTTCAGAGAAACGCATGTGAGTTTCCGGTGAATGCTTGTAAGTAGCTTAAGGCACTTTCAAAGGAAAGTGATTTTCTCTGAAAGGACAGCATTTAGAAAGTCAAGCAACACTCCATTCCCTTCTTGCAGTGAATTGAAGTGTTGGAACAGAGTGCTACTCTTTCATAGAAACGCATTAGTGTTTCTTGTGAATGCTTGCAAGTTGCTTAAGGCACTTTCAAAGGAAAGTGATTTTCTCTGAAAGGACAGCATTTAGAAAGTGAAGCAACACTCCATTCACTTCGCACAGTGAATTGAAGTGTTGGAACAGACTGCTACTCTGTCAGAGAAACGCATGTGAGTTTCTGGTGAATGCTTGCAAGTAGCTTAAGGCACTTTAAAGGAAAGTGATTTTCTCTGAAAGTACAGCATTTAGAAAGTGAGGCAACACTCCATTCACTTCGCACAGTGAATTGAAGTGTTGGAACAGACTGCTTCTCTTTCAGGGAAACGCATGTGAGTTTTTTATGAATGCTTGAAAGTAGTTTAAGGCACTTTCAAAGGAAAGTGATTTTCTCTGAAAGGACAGAATTTAGAAAGTGAAGCAACACTCCATTCACTTTGCACAGTGAACTGAAGTGTTGGAACTGACTGTTTCTCTTTCAGAGAAATCCATGTGAGTTTCTGTTGAATGCTTGTAAGTAGCTTAAGGCACTTTCAAAGGAAAGTGATTTTCTCTGAAAGGACAGCATTTAGAAAGTGAGGCAACACTCCATTCACATCGCACAGTGAATTGAAGAGTTGGAACAGACTGCTTCTCTTTCAGGGAAACGCATGTGAGTTTCTTATGAATGCTTGAAAGTAGTTTAAGGCACTTCCAAAGGAAAGTGATTTTCTCTGAAAGGACAGAATTTAGAAAGTGAAGCAACACTCCATTCACTTTACACAATGAACTGTAGTGTTGGAACAGACTGCTTCTCTTTCAGAGAAATGCATGTGAGTTTCTGTTGAATGCTTGTAATTAGCTTAAGGCACTTTCAAAGTAAAGTGATTTTCTCTGAAAGGACAGCATTTAGAAAGTGAAGCAACACTCCATTCACTTTGCACAGTGAATTGAATTGTTGGAACAGACTGCTTCTCTTTCAGAGAAACGCATGTGAGTTTCTGGTGAATGCTTGTAAGTAGCTTAAGGCACTTTCAAAGGAAAGTGATTTTCTCTGAAAGGACAGCGTTTAGAAAGTCAAGCAACACTCAATTCCCTTCGTGCAGTGAATTGAAGTGTTGGAACAGAGTGCTACTCTTTCATAGAAACGCATTAGTGTTTCTTGTGAATGCTTGCAAGTTGCTTAAGGCACTTTCAAATGAAAGTGATTTTCTCTGAAAGGACAGCATTTAGAAAGTGAAGCAACACTCCATTCACTTCGCACAGTGAATTGAAGTGTTGGAACCGACTGCTTCTCTTTCAGAGAAACGCATGTGAGTTTTTTGTGAATGCTTGAAAGTAGTTTAAGGCACTTTCAAAGGAAAGTGATATTCTCTGAAAGGACAGAATTTAGAAAGTGAAGCAACACTCCATTCACTTCGCACAGTGAATTGAAGTCTTGGAACAGACTGCTTCTCTTTCAGAGAAACGCATGTGAGTTTCTGTTGAATGCTTGTAAGTAGCTTAAGGCACTTTCAAAGGAAAGTGATTTTCTCTGAAAGTACAGCATTTAGAAAGTGAAGCAACACTCCATTCACTTCGCACAGTGAATTGCAGTGTTGGAACAGACTGCTTCTCTTTCAGAGAAACGCATGTGAGTTTCTTCCTAATGCTTGCAAGTAGCTTAAGGCACTTTCAAAGGAAAGTGATTTTCTCTGAAAGGACAGCATTTAGAAAGTGAAGCAACACTCCATTCACTTCACACAGTGAATTGAAGTGTTGGAACAGACTGCTTCTCTTTCAGAGAAACGCATGTGAGTTTCTGGTGAATGCTTGTAAGTAGCTTACGGCACTTTCAAACAAAGTGATTTTCTCTGAAAGGACAGCATTTAGAAAGTGAAGCAACAATCCATTCACTTCGCACAGTGAATTGAAGTGTTGGAACAGACTGCTTCTCTTTCAGAGAAACGCATGTGAGTTTCTGGTGAATGCTTGTAAGTAGCTTAAGGCACATTCAAAGGAAAGTGATTTTCTCTAAAAGGACAGCATTTAGAAAGTCAAGCAACACTCCATTCCCTTCGTGCAGTGAATTGAAGTGTTGGAACAGAGTGCTACACTTTCATAGAAATGCATTAGTGTTTCTTGTGAATGCTTGCAAGTTGCTTAAGGCACTTTCAAATGAACGTGATTTTCTCTGAAAGGACAGCATTTAGATACTGAAGCAACAATCTATTCACTTCGCACAGTGAATTGAAGTGTTGGAACTGCCTGCTTCTCTTTCAGAGAAACGCATGTGAGTTTTTTGTGAATGCTTGAAAGGAGTTTAAGGCACTTTCAAAGGAAAGTGATTTTCTCTGAAAGGACAGAATTTAGAAAGTGAAGCAACACTCCATTTACTTCGCACATTGAATTGAAGTGATGGAACAGACTGCTTCTCTTTCAGAGAAACGCATGTGAGTTTCTGTTGAATGCTTGTAAGTAGCTTAAGGCACTTTCAAAGGAAAGTGATTTTCTCTGAAAGGACAGCATTTAGAAAGTGAGGCAACACTCCATTCACTTCACACAGTGAATTGAAGTTTTGGAACAGACTGCTTCTCTTTCAGAGAAACGCATGTGAGTTTCTTCCTAATGCTTGCAAGTAGCTTAAGGCATTTTCAAAGAAAGTGATTTTCTCTGAAAGGACAGCATTTAGAAAGTGAAGCAACACTCCATTCACTTCGCACAGTGAATTGAAGTGTTGGGACAGACTGCATCTTTTTCAGAGAAATGCATGTGAGTTTCTTTGAATGCTTGTAAGTAGCTCAAGGCTCTTTCAAAGGAAAGTGATTTTTTCTGAAAGGACAGCATTTAGAAAGTAAAGAAACACTCCATTCCCTTCGTGCAATGAATTGAAGTGTTGGAACAGACTGCTTCTCTTTCATAGAAACGCATTAGTGTTTCTAGTGAATGCTTGCAAGTAGCTTAAAGCACTTTCAAAGGAACGTGATTTTCACTGAAAGGCCAGCATTTAGAAAGTGAAGCAACACTCCATTCACTTTGCACAGTGAATTGAAGTGTTGGAACAGACTGCTTCTCTTTCAGAGAAACGCATGTGAGTTTCTGGTGAATGCTTGTAAGTAGCTTAAGGCACTTTCAAAGGAAACTGATTTTCTCTGAAAGGACAGCATTTAGAAAGTCAAGCAACACTCCATTCCCTTCGTGCAGTGAATTGAAGTGTTGGAACAGAGTGCTACTCTTTCATAGAAACGCATTAGTGTTTCTTGTGAATGCTTGCAAGTTGCTTAAGGCACTTTCAAAGGAAAGTGATTTTCTCTGAAAGGACAGCATTTAGAAAGTGAAGCAACACTCCATTCACTTCGCACACTGAATTGAAGTATTGGAACAGACTGCTTCCCTTTCAGAGAAACGCATGTGAGTTTTTTGTGAATGCTTGAAAGTAGTTTAAGGCACTTTCAAAGGAAAGTGATATTCTCTGAAAGGACAGAATTTAGAAAGCGAAGCAACACTCCATTCACTTCGCACAGTGAATTGTAGTGTTGGAACAGATTGCTTTTCTTTCAGAGAAATGCATGTGAGTTTCTGTTGAATGCTTGTAAGTAGCTTAAGGCACTTTCAAAGGAAATTGATTTTCTCTGAAAGGACAGTATTTAGAAAGTGAAGCAACACTCCATTCACTTCGCACAGTGAATTGAAGTGTTGGAACAGACTGCTTCTCTTTCATAGAAACGCATTAGTGTTTCTTGTGAATGCTTGCAAGTAGTTTAAGGCACTTTCAAAGGAAAATGATTTTCTATGAAATGACAGAATTTAGAAAGTGAAGCAACACTCCATTCACTTCGCACAGTGAATTGAAGTGTTGGAACAGACTGCTTCTCTTTCAGAGAAACGCATGTGAGTTTCTGTTGAATGCTTGTAAGTAGCTTAAGGCACTTTCAAAGGAAAGTGATTTTCTCTGAAAGGACAGCATTTAGAAAGTGAAGTAACACTCCATTCACTTCGCACAGTGAATTGAAGTGTTGGAACAGACTGCTTCTCTTTCAGAGAAACGCATGTGAGTTTCTTCCTAATGCTTGCAAGTAGCTTAAGGCACTTTCAAAGGAAAGTGATTTTCTCTGAAAGGACAGCATTTAGAAAGTGAAGCAACACTCCATTCACTTCGTACAGTGAATTGAAGTGTTGGAACAGACTGCTTCTCTTTCAGAGAAACGCATGTGAGTTTCTGGTGAATGCTTGTAAGTAGCTTACGGCACTTTCAAACAAAGTGATTTTCTCTGAAAGGACAGCATTTAGAAAGTGAAGCAACAATCCATTCACTTCGCACAGTGAATTGAAGTGTTGGAACAGACTGCTTCTCTTTCAGAGAAATGCATGTGAGTTTCTGTTGAATGCTTGTAAGTAGCTTAAGGCACTTTCAAAGGAAAGTGATTTTCTCTGAAAGGACAGCATTTAGAAAGTGAAGCAACACTCCATTAACTTTGCACAGTGAATTGAAGTGTTGGAACAGACTGCTTCTCTTTCAGAGAAACGCATGTGAGTTTCTGGTGAATGCTTGTAAGTAGCTTACGGCACTTTCAAACAAAGTGATTTTCTCTGAAAGGACAGCATTTAGAAAGTGAAGCAACAATCCATTCACTTCGCACAGTGAATTGAAGTGTTGGAACAGACTGCTTCTCTTTCAGAGAAATGCATGTGAGTTTCTGTTGAATGCTTGTAAGTAGCTTAAGGCACTTTCAAAGGAAAGTGATTTTCTCTGAAAGGACAGCATTTAGAAAGTGAAGCAACACTCCATTAACTTTGCAAGGTGAATTGAAGTGTTGGAACAGACTGCTTCTCTTTCAGAGAAACGCATGTGATTTTCTTGTGAATGCTTGCAAGTTGCTTAAGGCACTTTCAAAGGAAAGTATTTTCTCTGAAAGGACAGCATTTAGATACTGAAGCAACAATCTATTCACTTCGCACAGTGAATTGAAGTGTTGGAACAGCCTGCTTCTCTTTCAGAGAAACGCATGTGAGTTTTTTGTGAATGCTTGAAAGGAGTTTAAGGCACTTTCAAAGGAAAGTGATTTTCTCTGAAAGGACAGAATTTAGAAAGTGAAGCAACACTCCATTTACTTCGCACATTGAATTGAAGTGATGGAACAGACTGCTTCTCTTTCAGAGAAACGCATGTGAGTTTCTGTTGAATGCTTGTAAGTAGCTTAAGGCACTTTCAAAGGAAAGTGATTTTCTCTGAAAGGACAGCATTTAGAAAGTGAGGCAACACTCCATTCACTTCACACAGTGAATTGAAGTTTTGGAACAGACTGCTTCTCTTTCAGAGAAACGCATGTGAGTTTCTTCCTAATGCTTGCAAGTAGCTTAAGGCATTTTCAAAGAAAGTGATTTTCTCTGAAAGGACAGCATTTAGAAAGTGAAGCAACACTCCATTCACTTCGCACAGTGAATTGAAGTGTTGGAACAGACTGCATCTTTTTCAGAGAAATGCATGTGAGTTTCTTTGAATGCTTGTAAGTAGCTCAAGGCTCTTTCAAAGGAAAGTGATTTTTTCTGAAAGGACAGCATTTAGAAAGTAAAGTAACACTCCATTCCCTTCGTGCAATGAATTGAAGTGTTGGAACAGACTGCTTCTCTTTCATAGAAACGCATTAGTGTTTCTAGTGAATGCTTGCAAGTAGCTTAAAGCACTTTCAAAGGAACGTGATTTTCACTGAAAGGCCAGCATTTAGAAAGTGAAGCAACACTCCATTCACTTTGCACAGTCAATTGAAGTGTTGGAACAGACTGCTTCTCTTTCAGAGAAACGCATGTGAGTTTCCGGTGAATGCTTGTAAGTAGCTTAAGGCACTTTCAAAGGAAAGTGATTTTCTCTGAAAGGACAGCATTTAGAAAGTCAAGCAACACTCCATTCCCTTCTTGCAGTGAATTGAAGTGTTGGAACAGAGTGCTACTCTTTCATAGAAACGCATTAGTGTTTCTTGTGAATGCTTGCAAGTTGCTTAAGGCACTTTCAAAGGAAAGTGATTTTCTCTGAAAGGACAGCATTTAGAAAGTGAAGCAACACTCCATTCACTTCGCACAGTGAATTGAAGTGTTGGAACAGACTGCTACTCTGTCAGAGAAACGCATGTGAGTTTCTGGTGAATGCTTGTAAGTAGCTTAAGGCACTTTCAAAGGAAAGTGATTTTCTCTGAAAGGACAGCATTTAGAAAGTCAAGCAACACTCCATTCCCTTCGTGCAGTGAATTGAAGTGTTGGAACAGAGTGCTACTCTTTCATAGAAACGCATTAGTGTTTCTTGTGAATGCTTGCAAGTTGCTTAAGGCACTTTCAAAGGAAAGTGATTTTCTCTGAAAGGACAGAATTTAGAAAGTGAAGCAACACTCCATTTACTTCGCACATTGAATTGAAGTGATGGAACAGACTGCTTCTCTTTCAGAGAAACGCATGTGAGTTTCTGTTGAATGCTTGTAAGTAGCTTAAGGCACTTTCAAAGGAAAGTGATTTTCTCTGAAAGGACAGCATTTAGAAAGTGAGGCAACACTCCATTCACTTCACACAGTGAATTGAAGTTTTGGAACAGACTGCTTCTCTTTCAGAGAAACGCATGTGAGTTTCTTCCTAATGCTTGCAAGTAGCTTAAGGCATTTTCAAAGAAAGTGATTTTCTCTGAAAGGACAGCATTTAGAAAGTGAAGCAACACTCCATTAACTTTGCACAGTGAATTGAAGTGTTGGAACAGACTGCTTCTCTTTCAGAGAAACGCATGTGATTTTCTTGTGAATGCTTGCAAGTTGCTTAAGGCACTTTCAAAGGAAAGTGATTTTCTCTGAAAGGACAGCATTTAGATACTGAAGCAACAATCTATTCACTTCGCACAGTGAATTGAAGTGTTGGAACAGCCTGCTTCTCTTTCAGAGAAACGCATGTGAGTTTTTTGTGAATGCTTGAAAGGAGTTTAAGGCACTTTCAAAGGAAAGTGATTTTCTCTGAAAGGACAGAATTTAGAAAGTGAAGCAACACTCCATTTACTTTGCACATTGAATTGAAGTGATGGAACAGACTGCTTCTCTTTCAGAGAAACGCATGTGAGTTTCTGTTGAATGCTTGCAAGTAGCTTAAGGCATTTTCAAAGAAAGTGATTTTCTCTGAAAGGACAGCATTTAGAAAGTGAAGCAACACTCCATTCACTTCGCACAGTGAATTGAAGTGTTGGGACAGACTGCATCTTTTTCAGAGAAATGCATGTGAGTTTCTTTGAATGCTTGTAAGTAGCTCAAGGCTCTTTCAAAGGAAAGTGATTTTTTCTGAAAGGACAGCATTTAGAAAGTAAAGTAACACTCCATTCCCTTCGTGCAATGAATTGAAGTGTTGGAACAGACTGCTTCTCTTTCATAGAAACGCATTAGTGTTTCTAGTGAATGCTTGCAAGTAGCTTAAAGCACTTTCAAAGGAACGTGATTTTCACTGAAAGGCCAGCATTTAGAAAGTGAAGCAACACTCCATTCACTTTGCACAGTGAATTGAAGTGTTGGAACAGACTGCTTCTCTTTCAGAGAAACGCATGTGAGTTTCTGGTGAATGCTTGTAAGTAGCTTAAGGCACTTTCAAAGGAAAGTGATTTTCTCTGAAAGGACAGCATTTAGAAAGTCAAGCAACACTCCATTCCCTTCGTGCAGTGAATTGAAGTGTTGGAACAGAGTGCTACTCTTTCATAGAAACGCATTAGTGTTTCTTGTGAATGCTTGCAAGTTGCTTAAGGCACTTTCAAAGAAAGTGATTTTCTCTGAAAGGACAGCATTTAGAAAGTGAAGCAACACTCCATTCACTTCACACAGTGAATTGAAGTGTTGGAACAGACTGCTACTCTTTCAGAGAAACGCATGTGAGTTTTTTGTGAATGCTTGAAAGTAGTTTAAGGCACTTTCAAAGGAAAGTGATATTCTCTGAAAGGACAGAATTTAGAAAGCGAAGCAACACTCCATTCACTTCGCACAGTGAATTGTAGTGTTGGAACAGATTGCTTCTCTTTCAGAGAAATGCATGTGAGTTTCTGTTGAATGCTTGTTAGTAGCTTAAGGCACTTTCAAAGGAAATTGATTTTCTCTGAAAGGACAGTATTTAGAAAGTGAAGCAACACTCCATTCACTTCGCACAGTGAATTGAAGTGTTGGAACAGACTGCTTGTCTTTCATAGAAACGCATTAGTGTTTCTTGTGAATGCTTGCAAGTAGTTTAAGGCACTTTCAAAGGAAAATGATTTTCTCTGAAATGACAGAATTTAGAAAGTGAAGCAACACTCCATTCACTTCGCACAGTGAATTGAAGTGTTGGAACAGACTGCTTCTCTTTCAGAGAAACGCATGTGAGTTTCTGTTGAATGCTTGTAAGTAGCTTAAGGCACTTTCAAAGGAAAGTGATTTTCTCTGAAAGGACAGCATTTAGAAAGTGAAGTAACACTCCATTCACTTCGCACAGTGAATTGAAGTGTTGGAACAGACTGCTTCTCTTTCAGAGAAACGCATGTGAGTTTCTTCCTAATGCTTGCAAGTAGCTTAAGGCACTTTCAAAGGAAAGTGATTTTCTCTGAAAGGACAGCATTTAGAAAGTGAAGCAACACTCCATTCACTTCGTACAGTGAATTGAAGTGTTGGAAGAGACTGCTTCTCTTTCAGAGAAACGCATGTGAGTTTCTGGTGAATGCTTGTAAGTAGCTTACGGCACTTTCAAACAAAGTGATTTTCTCTGAAAGGACAGCATTTAGAAAGTGAAGCAACAATCCATTCACTTCGCACAGTGAATTGAAGTGTTGGAACAGACTGCTTCTCTTTCAGAGAAATGCATGTGAGTTTCTGTTGAATGCTTGTAAGTAGCTTAAGGCACTTTCAAAGGAAAGTGATTTTCTCTGAAAGGACAACATTTAGAAAGTGAAGCAACACTCCATTAACTTTGCACAGTGAATTGAAGTGTTGGAACAGACTGCTTCTCTTTCAGAGAAACGCATGTGAGTTTCTGGTGAATGCTTGTAAGTAGCTTACGGCACTTTCAAACAAAGTGATTTTCTCTGAAAGGACAGCATTTAGAAAGTGAAGCAACAATCCATTCACTTCGCACAGTGAATTGAAGTGTTGGAACAGACTGCTTCTCTTTCAGAGAAATGCATGTGAGTTTCTGTTGAATGCTTGTAAGTAGCTTAAGGCACTTTCAAAGGAAAGTGATTTTCTCTGAAAGGACAGCATTTAGAAAGTGAAGCAACACTCCATTAACTTTGCACAGTGAATTGAAGTGTTGGAACAGACTGCTTCTCTTTCAGAGAAACGCATGTGATTTTCTTGTGAATGCTTGCAAGTTGCTTAAGGCACTTTCAAAGGAAAGTATTTTCTCTGAAAGGACAGCATTTAGATACTGAAGCAACAATCTATTCACTTCGCACAGTGAATTGAAGTGTTGGAACAGCCTGCTTCTCTTTCAGAGAAACGCATGTGAGTTTTTTGTGAATGCTTGAAAGGAGTTTAAGGCACTTTCAAAGGAAAGTGATTTTCTCTGAAAGGACAGAATTTAGAAAGTGAAGCAACACTCCATTTACTTCGCACATTGAATTGAAGTGATGGAACAGACTGCTTCTCTTTCAGAGAAACGCATGTGAGTTTCTGTTGAATGCTTGTAAGTAGCTTAAGGCACTTTCAAAGGAAAGTGATTTTCTCTGAAAGGACAGCATTTAGAAAGTGAGGCAACACTCCATTCACTTCACACAGTGAATTGAAGTTTTGGAACAGACTGCTTCTCTTTCAGAGAAACGCATGTGAGTTGCTTCCTAATGCTTGCAAGTAGCTTAAGGCATTTTCAAAGAAAGTGATTTTCTCTGAAAGGACAGCATTTAGAAAGTGAAGCAACACTCCATTCACTTCGCACAGTGAATTGAAGTGTTGGAACAGACTGCATCTTTTTCAGAGAAATGCATGTGAGTTTCTTTGAATGCTTGTAAGTAGCTCAAGGCTCTTTCAAAGGAAAGTGATTTTTTCTGAAAGGACAGCATTTAGAAAGTAAAGTAACACTCCATTCCCTTCGTGCAATGAATTGAAGTGTTGGAACAGACTGCTTCTCTTTCATAGAAACGCATTAGTGTTTCTAGTGAATGCTTGCAAGTAGCTTAAAGCACTTTCAAAGGAACGTGATTTTCACTGAAAGGCCAGCATTTAGAAAGTGAAGCAACACTCCATTCACTTTGCACAGTGAATTGAAGTGTTGGAACAGACTGCTTCTCTTTCAGAGAAACGCATGTGAGTTTCCGGTGAATGCTTGTAAGTAGCTTAAGGCACTTTCAAAGGAAAGTGATTTTCTCTGAAAGGACAGCATTTAGAAAGTCAAGCAACACTCCATTCCCTTCTTGCAGTGAATTGAAGTGTTGGAACAGAGTGCTACTCTTTCATAGAAACGCATTAGTGTTTCTTGTGAATGCTTGCAAGTTGCTTAAGGCACTTTCAAAGGAAAGTGATTTTCTCTGAAAGGACAGCATTTAGAAAGTGAAGCAACACTCCATTCACTTCGCACAGTGAATTGAAGTGTTGGAACAGACTGCTACTCTGTCAGAGAAACGCATGTGAGTTTCTGGTGAATGCTTGTAAGTAGCTTAAGGCACTTTCAAAGGAAAGTGATTTTCTCTGAAAGGACAGCATTTAGAAAGTCAAGCAACACTCCATTCCCTTCGTTCAGTGAATTGAAGTGTTGGAACAGAGTGCTACTCTTTCATAGAAACGCATTAGTGTTTCTTGTGAATGCTTGCAAGTTGCTTAAGGCACTTTCAAAGGAAAGTGATTTTCTCTGAAAGGACAGAATTTAGAAAGTGAAGCAACACTCCATTTACTTCGCACATTGAATTGAAGTGATGGAACAGACTGCTTCTCTTTTAGAGAAACGCATGTGAGTTTCTGTTGAATGCTTGTAAGTAGCTTAAGGCACTTTCAAAGGAAAGTGATTTTCTCTGAAAGGACAGCATTTAGAAAGTGAGGCAACACTCCATTCACTTCACACAGTGAATTGAAGTTTTGGAACAGACTGCTTCTCTTTCAGAGAAACGCATGTGAGTTTCTTCCTAATGCTTGCAAGTAGCTTAAGGCATTTTCAAAGAAAGTGATTTTCTCTGAAAGGACAGCATTTAGAAAGTGAAGCAACACTCCATTAACTTTGCACAGTGAATTGAAGTGTTGGAACAGACTGCTTCTCTTTCAGAGAAACGCATGTGATTTTCTTGTGAATGCTTGCAAGTTGCTTAAGGCACTTTCAAAGGAAAGTATTTTCTCTGAAAGGACAGCATTTAGATACTGAAGCAACAATCTATTCACTTCGCACAGTGAATTGAAGTGTTGGAACAGCCTGCTTCTCTTTCAGAGAAACGCATGTGAGTTTTTTGTGAATGCTTGAAAGGAGTTTAAGGCACTTTCAAAGGAAAGTGATTTTCTCTGAAAGGACAGAATTTAGAAAGTGAAGCAACACTCCATTTACTTCGCACATTGAATTGAAGTGATGGAACAGACTGCTTCTCTTTCAGAGAAACGCATGTGAGTTTCTGTTGAATGCTTGTAAGTAGCTTAAGGCACTTTCAAAGGAAAGTGATTTTCTCTGAAAGGACAGCATTTAGAAAGTGAGGCAACACTCCATTCACTTCACACAGTGAATTGAAGTTTTGGAACAGACTGCTTCTCTTTCAGAGAAACGCATGTGAGTTGCTTCCTAATGCTTGCAAGTAGCTTAAGGCATTTTCAAAGAAAGTGATTTTCTCTGAAAGGACAGCATTTAGAAAGTGAAGCAACACTCCATTCACTTCGCACAGTGAATTGAAGTGTTGGAACAGACTGCATCTTTTTCAGAGAAATGCATGTGAGTTTCTTTGAATGCTTGTAAGTAGCTCAAGGCTCTTTCAAAGGAAAGTGATTTTTTCTGAAAGGACAGCATTTAGAAAGTAAAGTAACACTCCATTCCCTTCGTGCAATGAATTGAAGTGTTGGAACAGACTGCTTCTCTTTCATAGAAACGCATTAGTGTTTCTAGTGAATGCTTGCAAGTAGCTTAAAGCACTTTCAAAGGAACGTGATTTTCAGTGAAAGGCCAGCATTTAGAAAGTGAAGCAACACTCCATTCACTTTGCACAGTGAATTGAAGTGTTGGAACAGACTGCTTCTCTTTCATAGAAACGCATGTGAGTTTCCGGTGAATGCTTGTAAGTAGCTTAAGGCACTTTCAAAGGAAAGTGATTTTCTCTGAAAGGACAGCATTTAGAAAGTCAAGCAACACTCCATTCCCTTCGTGCAGTGAATTGAAGTGTTGGAACAGAGTGCTACTCTTTCATAGAAACGCATTAGTGTTTCTTGTGAATGCTTGCAAGTTGCTTAAGGCACTTTCAAAGGAAAGTGATTTTCTCTGAAAGGACAGCATTTAGAAAGTGAAGCAACACTCCATTCACTTCGCACAGTGAATTGAAGTGTTGGAACAGACTGCTACTCTGTCAGAGAAACGCATGTGAGTTTCTGGTGAATGCTTGTAAGTAGCTTAAGGCACTTTCAAAGGAAAGTGATTTTCTCTGAAAGGACAGCATTTAGAAAGTCAAGCAACACTCCATTCCCTTCGTGCAGTGAATTGAAGTGTTGGAACAGAGTGCTACTCTTTCATAGAAACGCATTAGTGTTTCTTGTGAATGCTTGCAAGTTGCTTAAGGCACTTTCAAATGAAAGTGATTTTCTCTGAAAGGACAGAATTTAGAAAGTGAAGCAACACTCCATTCACTTCGCACAGTGAATTGAAGTGTTGGAACAGACTGCTACTCTTTCAGAGAAACGCATGTGAGTTTTTTGTGAATGCTTGAAAGTAGTTTAAGGCACTTTCAAAGGAAAGTGATATTCTCTGAAAGGACAGAATTTAGAAAGTGAAGCAACATTCCATTCACTTCGCACAGTGAATTGTAGTGTTGGAACAGATTGCTTCTCTTTCAGAAAAATGCATGTGAGTTTCTGTTGAATGCTTGTAAGTAGCTTAAGGCACTTTCAAAGGAAATTGATTTTCTCTGAAAGGACAGTATTTAGAAAGTGAAGCAACACTCCATTCACTTCGCACAGTGAATTGAAGTGTTGGAACAGACTGCTTGTCTTTCATAGAAACGCATTAGTGTTTCTTGTGAATGCTTGCAAGTAGTTTAAGGCACTTTCAAAGGAAAATGATTTTCTCTGAAATGACAGAATTTAGAAAGTGAAGCAACACTCCATTCACTTCGCACAGTGAATTGAAGTGTTGGAACAGACTGCTTCTCTTTCAGAGAAACGCATGTGAGTTTCTGTTGAATGCTTGTAAGTAGCTCAAGGCACTTTCAAAGGAAAGTGATTTTCTCTGAAAGGACAGCATTTAGAAAGTGAAGCAACACTCCATTCACTTCGCACAGTGAATTGAAGTGTTGGAACAGACTGCTTCTCTTTCAGAGAAACGCATGTGAGTTTCTTCCTAATGCTTGCAAGTAGCTTAAGGCACTTTCAAAGGAAAGTGATTTTCTCTGAAAGGACAGCATTTAGAAAGTGAAGCAACACTCCATTCACTTCGCACAGTGAATTGAAGTATTGGAACAGACTGCTTCTCTTTCAGAGAAACGCATGTGAGTTTCTGGTGAATGCTTGTAAGTAGCTTAGGGCACTTTCAAACAAAGTGATTTTCTCTGAAAGGACAGCATTTAGAAAGTGAAGCAACAATCCATTCACTTCGCACAGTGAATTGAAGTGTTGGAACAGACTGCTTCTCTTTCAGAGAAATGCATGTGAGTTTCTGTTGAATGCTTGTAAGTAGCTTAAGGCACTTTCAAAGGAAAGTGATTTTCTCTGAAAGGACAGCATTTAGAAAGTGAAGCAACACTCCATTAACTTTGCACAGTGAATTGAAGTGTTGGAACAGACTGCTTCTCTTTCAGAGAAACGCATGTGATTTTCTTGTGAATGCTTGCAAGTTGCTTAAGGCACTTTCAAAGGAAAGTGATTTTCTCTGAAAGGACAGCATTTAGATACTGAAGCAACAATCTATTCACTTCGCACAGTGAATTGAAGTGTTGGAACAGCCTGCTTCTCTTTCAGAGAAACGCATGTGAGTTTCTGGTGAATGCTTGTAAGTAGCTTACGGCACTTTCAAACAAAGTCATTTACTCTGAAAGGAAAGCATTTAGAAAGTGAAGCAACAATCCATTCACTTCGCACAGTGAATTGAAGTGTTGGAACAGACTGCTTCTCTTTCAGAGAAATGCCTGTGAGTTTCTGGTGAATGCTTGTAAGTAGCTTAAGGCACTTTCAAAGGAAAGTGATTTTCTCTGAAAGGACATTATTTAGAAAGTGAGGCAACACTCCATTCACTTCGCACAGTGAATTGAAGTGTTGGAACAGACTGCTTCTCTTTCAGAGAAACGCATGTGAGTTTCTTCCTAATGCTTGCAAGTAGCTTAAGGCACTTTCAAAGTAAAGTGATTTTCTCTGAAAGGACAGCATTTAGAAAGTGAAGCAACACTCCATTCACTTTTCACAGTGAATTGAAGTGTTGGAACAGACTGCTTCTCTTTCAGAGAAACGCATGTGAGTTTCTTTGAATGCTTGTAAGTAGCTCAAGGCTCTTTCAAAGGAAAGTGATTTTTTCTGAAAGGACAGCATTTAGAAAGTGAAGCAACACTCCATTCACTTTTCACAGTGAATTGAAGTGTTGGAACAGACTGCTTCTCTTTCAGAGAAACGCATGTGAGTTTCTTCCTAATGCTTGCAAGTAGCTTAAGGCATTTTCAAAGAAAGTGATTTTCTCTGAAAGGACAGCATTTAGAAAGTGAAGCAAAACTCCATTCACTTCGCACAGTGAATTGAAGTGTTGGAACAGACTGCATCTTTTTCAGAGAAATGCATGTGAGTTTCTTTGAATGCTTGTAAGTAGCTCAAGGCTCTTTCAAAGGAAAGTGATTTTTTCTGAAAGGACAGCATTTAGAAAGTAAAGTAACACTCCATTCCCTTCGTGCAATGAATTGAAGTGTTGAAACAGACTGCTTCTCTTTCATAGAAACGCATTAGTGTTTCTAGTGAATGCTTGCAAGTAGCTTAAAGCACTTTCAAAGGAACGTGATTTTCACTGAAAGGCCAGCATTTAGAAAGTGAAGCAACACTCCATTCACTTTGCACAGTGAATTGAAGTGTTGGAACAGACTGCTTCTCTTTCAGAGAAACGCATGTGAGTTTCCGGTGAATGCTTGTAAGTAGCTTAAGGCACTTTCAAAGGAAAGTGATTTTCTCTGAAAGGACAGCATTTAGAAAGTCAAGCAACACTCCATTCCCTTCGTGCAGTGAACTGAAGTGTTGGAACAGAGTGCTACTCTTTCATAGAAACGCATTAGTGTTTCTTGTGAATGCTTGCAAGTTGCTTAAGGCACTTTCAAATGAAAGTGATTTTCTCTGAAAGGACAGAATTTAGAAAGTGAAGCAACACTCCATTCACTTCGCACAGTGAATTGAAGTGTTGGAACAGACTGCTACTCTTTCAGAGAAACGCATGTGAGTTTTTTGTGAATGCTTGAAAGTAGTTTAAGGCACTTTCAAAGGAAAGTGATATTCTCTGAAAGGACAGAATTTAGAAAGTGAAGCAACATTCCATTCACTTCGCACAGTGAATTGTAGTGTTGGAACAGATTGCTTCTCTTTCAGAGAAATGCATGTGAGTTTCTGTTGAATGCTTGTAAGTAGCTTAAGGCACTTTCAAAGGAAATTGATTTTCTCTGAAAGGACAGTATTTAGAAAGTGAAGCAACACTCCATTCACTTCGCACAGTGAATTGAAGTGTTGGAACAGACTGCTTGTCTTTCATAGAAACGCATTAGTGTTTCTTGTGAATGCTTGCAAGTAGTTTAAGGCACTTTCAAAGGAAAATGATTTTCTCTGAAATGACAGAATTTAGAAAGTGAAGCAACACTCCATTCACTTCGCACAGTGAATTGAAGTGTTGGAACAGACTGCTTCTCTTTCAGAGAAACGCATGTGAGTTTCTGTTGAATGCTTGTAAGTAGCTCAAGGCACTTTCAAAGGAAAGTGATTTTCTCTGAAAGGACAGCATTTAGAAAGTGAAGCAACACTCCATTCACTTCGCACAGTGAATTGAAGTGTTGGAACAGACTGCTTCTCTTTCAGAGAAACGCATGTGAGTTTCTTCCTAATGCTTGCAAGTAGCTTAAGGCACTTTCAAAGGAAAGTGATTTTCTCTGAAAGGACAGCATTTAGAAAGTGAAGCAACACTCCATTCACTTCGCACAGTGAATTGAAGTATTGGAACAGACTGCTTCTCTTTCAGAGAAACGCATGTGAGTTTCTGGTGAATGCTTGTAAGTAGCTTACGGCACTTTCAAACAAAGTGATTTTCTCTGAAAGGACAGCATTTAGAAAGTGAAGCAACAATCCATTCACTTCGCACAGTGAATTGAAGTGTTGGAACAGACTGCTTCTCTTTCAGAGAAATGCATGTGAGTTTCTGTTGAATGCTTGTAAGTAGCTTAAGGCACTTTCAAAGGAAAGTGATTTTCTCTGAAAGGACAGCATTTAGAAAGTGAAGCAACACTCCATTAACTTTGCACAGTGAATTGAAGTGTTGGAACAGACTGCTTCTCTTTCAGAGAAACGCATGTGATTTTCTTGTGAATGCTTGCAAGTTGCTTAAGGCACTTTCAAAGGAAAGTGATTTTCTCTGAAAGGACAGCATTTAGATACTGAAGCAACAATCTATTCACTTCGCACAGTGAATTGAAGTGTTGGAACAGACTGCTTCTCTTTCAGAGAAACGCATGTGAGTTTCTGGTGAATGCTTGTAAGTAGCTTACGGCACTTTCAAACAAAGTCATTTACTCTGAAAGGAAAGCATTTAGAAAGTGAAGCAACAATCCATTCACTTCGCACAGTGAATTGAAGTGTTGGAACAGACTGCTTCTCTTTCAGAGAAATGCCTGTGAGTTTCTGGTGAATGCTTGTAAGTAGCTTAAGGAACTTTCAAAGGAAAGTGATTTTCTCTGAAAGGACAGCATTTAGAAAGTGAGGCAACACTCCATTCACTTCGCACAGTGAATTGAAGTGTTGGAACAGACTGCTTCTCTTTCAGAGAAACGCATGTGAGTTTCTTCCTAATGCTTGCAAGTAGCTTAAGGCACTTTCAAAGGAAAGTGATTTTCTCTGAAAGGACAGCATTTAGAAAGTGAAGCAACACTCCATTCACTTTTCACAGTGAATTGAAGTGTTGGAACAGACTGCTTCTCTTTCAGAGAAACGCATGTGAGTTTCTGGTGAATGCTTGTATGTAGCTTAAGGCACTTTCAAAGGAAAGTGATTTTCTCTGAAAGGACAGCATTTAGAAAGTCAAGCAACACTCCATTCCCTTCGTGCAGTGAATTGAAGTGTTGGAACAGAGTGCTACTCTTTCATAGAAACGCATTAGTGTTTCTTGTGAATGCTTGCAAGTTGCTTAAGGCACTTTCAAAGGAAAGTGATTTTCTCTGAAAGGACAGCATTTAGAAAGTGAAGCAACACTCCATTCACTTCGCACAGTGAATTGAAGTGTTGGAACAGAATGCTACTCTTTCAGAGAAACGCATGTGAGTTTTTTGTGAATGCTTGAAAGTAGTTTAAGGCACTTTCAAAGGAAAGTGATAACTCTGAAAGGACAGAATTTAGAAAGCGAAGCAACACTCCATTCACTTCGCACAGTGAATTGAAGTGTTGGAACAGACTGCTTGTCTTTCATAGAAACGCATTAGTGTTTCTTGTGAATGCTTGCAAGTAGTTTAAGGCACTTTCAAAGGAAAATGATTTTCTCTGAAATGACAGAATTTAGAAAGTGAAGCAACACTCCATTCACTTCGCACAGTGAATTGAAGTGTTGGAACAGACTGCTTCTCTTTCAGAGAAACGCATGTGAGTTTCTGTTGAATGCTTGTAAGTAGCTTAAGGCACTTTCAAAGGAAAGTGATTTTCTCTGAAAGGACAGCATTTAGAAAGTGAAGCAACACTCCATTCACTTCGCACAGTGAATTGAAGTGTTGGAACAGACTGCTTCTCTTTCAGAGAAACGCATGTGAGTTTCTACCTAATGTTTGCAAGTAGCTTAAGGCACTTTCAAAGGAAAGTGATTTTCTCTGAAAGGACAGCATTTAGAAAGTGAAGCAACACTCCATTCACTTCGCACAGTGAACTGAAGTGTTGGAACAGACTGCTTCTCTTTCAGAGAAACGCATGTGAGTTTCTGGTGAATGCTTGTAAGTAGCTTACGGCACTTTCAAACAAAGTGATTTTCTCTGAAAGGACAGCCTTTAGAAAGTGAAGCAACAATCCATTCACTTCGCACAGTGAATTGAAGTGTTGGAACAGACTGCTTCTCTTTCAGAGAAATGCCTGTGAGTTTCTGGTGAATGCTTGTAAGTAGCTTAAGGCACTTTCAATGGAAAGTGATTTTCTCTGAAAGGACAGCATTTAGAAAGTGAAGCAACACTCCATTAACTTCGCACAGAGAATTAAAGTGTTGGAACAGACTGCTTCTCTTTCAGAGAAACGCATGTGAGTTTCTTCCTAATGCTTGCAAGTAGCTTAAGGCACTTTCAAAGGAAAGTGATTTTCTCTGAAAGGACAGCATTTAGAAAGTGAAGCAACAATCCATTCACTTCGCAGGGTGAATTGAAGTATTAGAACAGACTGCTTCTCTTTCAGAGAAACGCATGTGAGTTTCTGGTGAATGCTTGTAAGTAGCTTAAGGCACTTACAAAGGAAAGTGATTTTCACTGAAAGGACAGCATTTAGAAAGTGAAGCAACCCTCCATTCACTTCGCACAGTGAATTGAAGTGTTGGAACAGACTGCTTCTCTTTCAGAGAAATGCCTGTGAGTTTCTGGTGAATGCTTGCAAGTAGCTTAAGGCACTTTCAAAGGAAAGTGATTTTCTCTGAAAGGACAGCATTTAGAAAGTGAAGCAACACTCCATTAACTTCGCACAGTGAATTGAAGTGTTGGAACAGACTGCTTCTCTTTCAGAGAAACGCATGTGAGTTTCATCCTAATGCTTGCAAGTAGCTTAAGGCACTTTCAAAGGAAAGTGATTTTCTCTGAAAGGACAGCATTTAGAAAGTGAAGCAACACTCCATTCACTTTGCACAGTGAATTGAAGTGTTGGAACAGACTTCTTCTCTTTCAGAGAAACGCATGTGAGTTTCTGGTGAATGCTTGTAAGTAGCTTAAGGCACTTTCAAAGGAA
This sequence comes from Myodes glareolus, assembly GCF_982192425.1. Lineage (NCBI taxonomy): Eukaryota > Metazoa > Chordata > Mammalia > Rodentia > Cricetidae > Myodes > Myodes glareolus. The sequence goes on from NC_142046.1 coordinate 1,205,035, forward strand.
AGTGATTTTCTCTGAAAGGACAGCATTTAGAAAGTCAAGCAACACTCGATTCCCTTCGAGCAGTGAATTGAAGTGTTGGAACAGAGTGCTACTCTTTCATAGAAACGCATTAGTGTTTCTTGTGAATGCTTGCAAGTTGCTTAAGGCACTTTCAAAGGAAAGTGATTTTCTCTGAAAGGACAGCATTTAGAAAGTGAAGCAACACTCCATTCACTTCGCACAGTGAATTGAAGTGTTGGAACAGACTGCTACTCTTTCAGAGAAACGCATGTGAGTTTTTTGTGAATGCTTGAAAGTAGTTTAAGGCACTTTCAAAGGAAAGTGATATTCTCTGAAAGGACAGAATTTAGAAAGCGAAGCAACACTCCATTCACTTCGCACAGTGAATTGAAGTGTTGGAACAGATTGCTTCTCTTTCAGAGAAATGCATGTGAGTTTCTGTTGAATGCTTGTAAATAGCTTAAGGCACTTTCAAAGGAAATTGATTTTCTCTGAAAGGACAGTATTTAGAAAGTGAAGCAACACTCCATTCACTTCGCACAGTGAATTGAAGTGTTGGAACAGACTGCTTGTCTTTCATAGAAACGCATTAGTGTTTATTGTGAATGCTTGCAAGTAGTTTAAGGCACTTTCAAAGGAAAATGATTTTCTCTGAAATGACAGAATTTAGAAAGTGAAGCAACACTCCATTCACTTCGCACAGTGAATTGAAGTGTTGGAACAGACTGCTTCTCTTTCAGAGAAACGCATGTGAGTTTCTGTTGAATGCTTGTAAGTAGCTTAAGGCACTTTCAAAGGAAAGTGATTTTCTCTGAAAGGACAGCATTTAGAAAGTGAAGCAACACTCCATTCACTTCGCACAGTGAATTGAAGTGTTGGAACAGACTGCTTCTCTTTCAGAGAAACGCATGTGAGTTTCTACCTAATGCTTGCAAGTAGCTTAAGGCACTTTCAAAGGAAAGTGATTTTGTCTGAAAGGACAGCATTTAGAAAGTGAAGCAACACTCCATTCACTTCGCACAGTGAATTGAAGTGTTGGAACAGACTGCTTCTCTTTCAGAGAAACGCATGTGAGTTTCTGGTAAATGCTTGTAAGTAGCTTACGGCACTTTCAAACAAAGTGATTTTCTCTGACAGGACAGCATTTAGAAAGTGAAGCAACAATCCATTCACTTCGCACAGTGAATTGAAGTGCTGGAACAGACTGCTTCTCTTTCAGAGAAATTCCTGTGAGTTTCTGGTGAATGCTTGTAAGTAGCTTAAGGCACTTTCAAAGGAAAGTGATTTTCTCTGAAAGGACAGCATTTAGAAAGTGAAGCAACACTCCATTAACTTCGCACAGTGAATTGAAGTGTTGGAACAGACTGCTTCTCTTTCAGAGAAACGCATGTGAGTTTCTTCCTAATGCTTGCAAGTAGCTTAAGGCACTTTCAAAGGAAAGTGATTTTCTCTGAAAGGACAGCATTTAGAAAGTGAAGCAACACTCCATTCACTTCGCACAGTGAATTGAAGTGTTGGAACAGACTGCTTCTCTTTCAGAGAAACGCATGTGAGTTTCTTCCTAATGCTTGCAAGTAGCTTAAGGCACTTTCAAAGAAAGTGATTTTCTCTGAAAGGACAGCATTTAGAAAGTGAAGCAACACTCCATTCACTTCGCACAGTGAATTGAAGTGTTGGAACAGACTGCTTCTTTTTCAGAGAAATGCATGTGAGTTTCTTTGAATGCTTGTAAGTAGCGCAAGGCTCTTTCAAAGGAAAGTGATTTTTTCTGAAAGGACAGCATTTAGAAAGTAAAGTAACACTCCATTCCCTTCGTGTAATGAATTGAAGTGTTGGAACAGAGTGCTACTCTTTCATAGAAACGCATTAGTGTTTCTTGTGAATGCTTGTAAGTAGCTTAAGGCACTTTCAAAGGAACGTGATTTTCACTGAAAGGCCAGCATTTAGAAAGTGAAGCAACACTCCATTCACTTTGCACAGTGAATTGAAGTGTTGGAACAGACTGCTTCTCTTTCAGGGAAACGCATGTGAGTTTCTGGTGAATGCTTGTAACTAGCTTAAGGCACTTTCAAAGGAAAGTGATTTTCTCTGAAAGGACAGCATTTAGAAAGTCAAGCAACACTCCATTACCTTCGTGCAGTGAATTGAAATGTTGGAACAGAGTGCTATTCTTTCATAGAAACGCATTAGTGTTTCTTGTGAATGCTTGCAAGTTGCTTAAGGCACTTTCAAAGGAAAGTGATTTTCTCTGAAAGGACAGCATTTAGAAAGTGAAGCAACACTCCATTCACTTCGCACAGTGAATTGAAGTGTTGGAACAGACTGCTACTCTTTCAGAGAAACGCATGTGAGTTTTTTGTGAATGCTTGAAAGTAGTTTAAGGCACTTTCAAAGGAAAGTGATATTCTCTGAAAGGACAGAATTAAGAAAGCGAAGCAACATTCCATTCACTTCGCACAGTGAATTGTAGTGTTGGAACAGATTGCTTCTCTTTCAGAGAAATGCATGTGAGTTTCTGTTGAATGCTTGTAAGCAGCTTAAGGCACTTTCAAAGGAAATTGATTTTCTCTGAAAGGACAGTATTTAGAAAGTGAAGCAACACTCCATTCACTTCGCACAGTGAATTGAAGTGTTGGAACAGACTGCTTGTCTTTCATAGAAACGCATTAGTGTTTCTTGTGAATGCTTGCAAGTAGTTTAAGGCACTTTCAAAGGAAAATGATTTTCTCTGAAATGACAGAATTTAGAAAGTGAAGCAACACTCCATTCACTTCGCACAGTGAATTGAAGTGTTGGAACAGACTGCTTCTCTTTCAGAGAAACGCATGTGAGTTTCTGTTGAATGCTTGTAAGTAGCTTAAGGCACTTTCAAAGGAAAGTGATTTTCTCTGAAAGGACAGCATTTAGAAAGTGAAGCAACACTCCATTCACTTCGCACAGTGAATTGAAGTGTTGGAACAGACTGCTTCTCTTTCAGAGAAACGCATGTGAGTTTCTTCCTAATGCTTGCAAGTAGCTTAAGGCACTTTCAAAGGAAAGTGATTTTCTCTGAAAGGACAGCATTTAGAAAGTGAAGCAACACTCCATTCACTTCGCACAGTGAACTGAAGTGTTGGAACAGACTGCTTCTCTTTCAGAGAAACGCATGTGAGTTTCTGGTGAATGCTTGTAAGTAGCTTACGGCAATTTCAAACAAAGTGATTTTCTCTGAAAGGACAGCATTTAGAAAGTGAAGCAACAATCCATTCACTTCGCACAGTGAATTGAAGTGTTGGAACAGACTGCTTCTCTTTCAGAGAAATGCATGTGAGTTTCTGTTGAATGCTTGTAAGTAGCTTAAGGCACTTTCAAAGGAAAGTGATTTTCTCTGAATGGACAGCATTTAGAAAGTGAAGCAACACTCCATTAACTTTGCACAGTGAATTGAAGTGTTCGAACAGACTGCTTCTCTTTCAGAGAAACGCATGTGATTTTCTTGTGAATGCTTGCAAGTTGCTTAAGGCACTTTCAAAGGAAAGTGATTTTCTCTGAAAGGACAGCATTTAGATACTGAAGCAACAATCTATTCACTTCGCACAGTGAATTGAAGTGTTGGAACAGCCTGCTTCTCTTTCAGAGAAACGCATGTGAGTTTCTGGTGAATGCTTGTAAGTAGCTTACGGCACTTTCAAACAAAGTGATTTACTCTGAAAGGACAGCATTTAGAAAGTGAAGCAACAATCCATTCACTTCGCACAGTGAATTGAAGTGTTGGAACAGACTGCTTCTCTTTCAGAGAAATGCCTGTGAGTTTCTGGTGAATGCTTGTAAGTAGCTTAAGGCACTTTCAAAGGAAAGTGATTTTCTCTGAAAGGACAGCATGTAGACAGTGAAGCAACACTCCATTAACTTTGCACAGTGAATTGAAGTGTTGGAACAGACTGCTTCTCTTTCAGAGAAACGCATGTGAGTTTCTTCCTCATGCTTGCAAGTAGCTTAAGGCACTTTCAAAGGAAAGTGATTTTCTCTGAAAGGACAGCATTTAGAAAGTGAAGCAACACTCCATTCACTTTGCACAGTGAATTGAAGTGTTGGAACAGACTGCTTCTCTTTCAGAGAAACGCATGTGAGTTTCTGGTGAATGCTTGTAAGTAGCTTAAGGCACTTTCAAAGGAAAGTGATTTTCTCTGAAAGGACAGCATTTAGAAAGTCAAGCAACACTCCATTCCCTTCGTGCAGTGAATTGAAGTGTTGGAACAGAGTGCTACTCTTTCATAGAAGCGCATTAGTGTTTCTTGTGAATGCTTGCAAGTTGCTTAAGGCACTTTCAAAGGAAAGTGATTTTCTCTGAAAGGACAGCATTTAGATACTGAAGCAACAATCTATTCACTTCGCACAGTGAATTGAAGTGTTGGAACAGCCTGCTTCTCTTTCAGAGAAACGCATGTGAGTTTCTGGTGAATGCTTGTAAGTAGCTTATGGCACTTTCAAACAAAGTGATTTACTCTGAAAGGACAGCATTTAGAAAGTGAAGCAACAATCCATTCACTTCGCACAGTGAATTGAAGTGTTGGAACAGACTGCTTCTCTTTCAGAGAAATGCCTGTGAGTTTCTGGTGAATGCTTGTAAGTAGCTTAAGGCACTTTCAAAGGAAAGTGATTTTCTCTGAAAGGACAGCATTTAGAAAGTGAAGCAACACTCCATTAACTTCGCACAGTGAATTGAAGTGTTGTAACAGACTGCTTCTCTTTCAGAGAAACGCATGTGAGTTTCTTCCTCATGCTTGCAAGTAGCTTAAGGCACTTTCAAAGGAAAGTGATTTTCTCTGAAAGGACAGCATTTAGAAAGTGAAGCAACACTCCATTCACTTTGCACAGTGAATTGAAGTGTTGGAACAGACCGCTTCTCTTTCAGAGAAACGCATGTGAGTTTCTGGTGAATGCTTGTAAGTAGCTTAAGGCACTTTCAAAGGAAAGTGATTTTCTCTGAAAGGACAGCATTTAGAAAGTCAAGCAACACTCCATTCCCTTCGTGCAGTGAATTGAAGTGTTGGAACAGAGTGCTACTCTTTCATAGAAACGCATTAGTGTTTCTTGTGAATGCTTGCAAGTTGCTTAAGGCACTTTCAAAGGAAAGTGATTTTCTCTGAAAGGACAGCATTTAGAAAGTGAAGCAACACTCCATTCACTTCGCACAGTGAATTGAAGTGTTGGAACAGACTGCTACTCTTTCAGAGAAACGCATGTGAGTTTTTTGTGAATGCTTGAAAGTAGTTTAAGGCACTTTCAAAGGAAAGTGATATTCTCTGAAAGGACAGAATTTAGAAAGCGAAGCAACACTCCATTCACTTCGCACAGTGAATTGAAGTGTTGGAACAGATTGCTTCTCTTTCAGAGAAATGCATGTGAGTTTCTGTTGAATGCTTGTAAATAGCTTAAGGCACTTTCAAAGGAAATTGATTTTCTCTGAAAGGACAGTATTTAGAAAGTGAAGCAACACTCCATTCACTTCGCACAGTGAATTGAAGTGTTGGAACAGACTGCTTGTCTTTCATAGAAACGCATTAGTGTTTCTTGTGAATGCTTGCAAGTAGTTTAAGGCACTTTCAAAGGAAAATGATTTTCTCTGAAATGACAGAATTTAGAAAGTGAAGCAACACTCCATTCACTTCGCACAGTGAATTGAAGTGTTGGAACAGACTGCTTCTCTTTCAGAGAAACGCATGTGAGTTTCTGTTGAATGCTTGTAAGTAGCTTAAGGCACTTTCAAAGGAAAGTGATTTTCTCTGAAAGGACAGCATTTAGAAAGTGAAGCAACACTCCATTCACTTCGCACAGTGAATTGAATTGTTGGAACAGACTGCTTCTCTTTCAGAGAAACGCATGTGAGTTTCTACCTAATGCTTGCAAGTAGCTTAAGGCACTTTCAAAGGAAAGTGATTTTCTCTGAAAGGACAGCATTTAGAAAGTGAAGCAACACTCCATTCACTTCGCAGAGTGAATTGAAGTGTTGGAACAGACTGCTTCTCTTTCAGAGAAATGCCTGTGAGTTTCTGGTGAATGCTTGTAAGTAGCTTAAGGCACTTTCAAAGGAAAGTGATTTTCTCTGAAAGGACAGCATTTAGAAAGTGAAGCAACACTCCATTAACTTCGCACAGTGAATTGAAGTGTTGGAACAGACTGCTTCACTTTCAGAGAAACGCATGTGAGTTTCTTCCTAATGCTTGCAAGTAGCTTAAGGCACTTTCAATGGAAAGTGATTTTCTCTGAAAGGACAGCATTTAGAAAGTGAAGCAACACTCCATTCACTTTGCACAGTGAATTCAAGTGTTGGAACAGACTTCTTCTCTTTCAGAGAAACGCATGTGAGTTTCTGGTGAATGCTTGTAAGTAGCTTAAGGCACTTTCAAAGGAAAGTGATTTTCTTTGAAAGGACAGCATTTAGAAAGTCAAGCAACACTTGATTCCCTTCGTGCAGTGAATTGAAGTGTTGGAACAGAGTGCTACTCTTTCATAGAAACGCATTAGTGTTTCTTGTGAATGCTTTCAAGTTGCTTAAGGCACTTTCAAAGGAAAGTGATTTTCTCTGAAAGGACAGCATTTAGAAAGTGAAGCAACACTCCATTCACTTCGCACAGTGAATTGAAGTGTTGGAACAGACTGCTACTCTTTCAGAGAAACGCATGTGAGTTTTTTGTGAATGCTTGAAAGTAGTTTAAGGCACTTTCAAAGGAAAGTGATATTCTCTGAAAGGACAGAATTTAGAAAGCGAAGCAACACTCCATTCACTTCGCACAGTGAATTGAAGTGTTGGAACAGATTGCTTCTCTTTCAGAGAAATGCATGTGAGTTTCTGTTGAATGCTTGTAAATAGCTTAAGGCACTTTCAAAGGAAATTGATTTTCTCTGAAAGGACAGTATTTAGAAAGTGAAGCAACACTCCATTCACTTCGCACAGTGAATTGAAGTGTTGGAACAGACTGCTTGTCTTTCATAGAAACGCATTAGTGTTTCTTGTGAATGCTTGCAAGTAGTTTAAGGCACTTTCAAAGGAAAATGATTTTCTCTGAAATGACAGAATTTAGAAAGTGAAGCAACACTCCATTCACTTCGCACAGTGAATTGAAGTGTTGGAACAGACTGCTTCTCTTTCAGAGAAACGCATGTGAGTTTCTGTTGAATTCTTGTAAGTAGCTTAAGGCACTTTCAAAGGAAAGTGATTTTCTCTGAAAGGACAGCATTTAGAAAGTGAAGCAACACTCCATTCACTTCGCATAGTGAATTGAAGTGTTGGAACAGACTGCTTCTCTTTCAGAGAAACGCATGTGAGTTTCTACCTAATGCTTGCAAGTAGCTTAAGGCACTTTCAAAGGAAAGTGATTTTCTCTGAAAGGACAGCATTTAGAAAGTGAAGCAACACTCCATTCACTTCGCAAAGTGAATTGAAGTGTTGGAACAGACTGCTTCTCTTTCAGAGAAACGCATGTGAGTTTCTGGTGAATGCTTGTAAGTAGCTTACGTCACTTTCAAACAAAGTGATTTTCTCTGAAAGGACAGCATTTAGAAAGTGAAGCAACACTCTATTCACTTCGCACAGTGAATTGAAGGGTTGGAACAGACTGCTTCTCTTTCAGAGAAACGCATGTGAGTTTCTTCTGTATTCTTGTAAGGAGCTTAAGGCACTTTCAAAGGAAAGTGATTTTCTCTGAAAGGACAGCATTTAGAAAGTGAAGCAACACTCCATTCACTTCGCACAGTGAATTGAAGTGTTGGAACAGACTGCTTCTCTTTCAGAGAAACACATGTGAGTCTCTGTTGAATGCTTGTAAGTAGCTTAAGGCACTTGCAAAGGAAAGTGATTTTCTCTGAAAGGACAGCATTTAGAAAGTGACGCAACACTCTATTCACTTCGCACAATGAATTGAAGTGTTGGAACAGACTGCTTCTCTTTCAGAGAAATGCATGTGAGTTTCTGTTGAATGCTTGTAAGTAGCTTAAGGCACTTTAAAAGGAAAGTGATTTTCTCTGAAAGGAGAGCATTTAGAAAGTGAAGCAACACTCCATTCACTTCGCACATGAATTGAAGTGTTGGAACAGACTGCTTCTCTTTAAAAGAAACGCATGTCAGTTTCTTCTGAATTCTTGTAAGTAGCTTAAATCACTTTCAAAGGAAAGTGATTTTCTCTGAAAGGACAGCATTTAGAAAGTAAAGCAACACTCCATTCACTTCGCACAGTGAATTGAAGTGTTGGAACAGACTGCTTCTCTTACGGAGAAACTCATGTGAGTCTCTGGTGAATGCTTGTAAGTAGCTTAAGGCACTTTCAAAGGAAAGTGATTTTCTCTGAAAGGACAGCATTTAGAATGTGAAGCAACACTCTATTCACTTCGCACAATGAATTGAAGTGTTGGAACAGACTGCTTCTCTTTCAGAGAAATGCATGTGAGTTTCTGTTGAATGCTTGTAAGTAGCTTAAGGCACTTTCAAAGGAAAGTGATTTTCTCTGAAAGGACAGCATTTAGAAAGTGAAGCAACACTCCATTCACTTCCCACATTTAATTGAAGTGTTGGAATAGACTCCTTCTCTTTCAGAGAAACAGATGTGAATTTCTTGTCAATGCTTATAAGTAGATTAAGGCAGTTTCAAAAGAGAGTGATTTTCTCTGAAAGGAGAGCATTTAGAAAGTGAAGCAACACTCCATTCACTTCGCACAGTGAATTGAAGTGTTGGAACAGACTGCTTCTCTTTCAGAGAAACGCATGTGACTTTCTGGTGAATGCTTGTAAGTAGCTTACGGCACTTTCAAACAAAGTGATTTTCTCTGAAAGGACAGCATTTAGAAAGTGAAGCAACAATCCATTCACTTCGCACAGTGAATTGAAGTGTTGGAACAGACTGCTTCTCTTTCAGAGAAAGGCCTGTGAGTTTCTGGTGAATGCTTGTAAGTAGCTTAAGGCACATTCAATGGAAAGTGATTTTCTCTGTAAGGACAGCATTTAGAAAGTGAAGCAGCACTCCATTAACTTCGCACAGAGAATTGAAGTGTTGGAACAGACTGCTTCTCTTTCAGAGAAACGCATGTGAGTTTCTTCCTAATGCTTGCAAGTAGCTTAAGGCACTTTCAAAGGAAAGTGATTTTCTCTGAAAGGACAGCATTTAGAAAGTGAAGCAACACTCTATTCACTTCGCACAATGAATTGAAGTGTTGGAACAGACTCCTTCTCTTTCAGAGAAATGCATGTGAGTTTCTGTTGAATGCTTGTAAGTAGCTTAAGGCACTTACAAAGGAAAGTGATTTTCTTTGAAAGGACAGCATTTACAAAGTGAAGCAACACTCCATTCACTTCGCACAGTGAATTGAAGTGTTGGAACAGACTCCTTCTCTTTCAGAGAAACAGATGTGATTTTCTTGTGAATGCTTGTAAGTAGATTAAGGCAGTTTCAAAAGAGAGTGATTTTCTCTGAAAGGAGAGCATTTACAAAGTGGAGCAACACTCCATTCACTTCGCACAGTGAATTGAAGTTTTGGAATATACTGCTTCTCTTTCAGAGAAACTCATGTGAGTTTTTTGTGAATGCTTGAAAGTAGTTTAAGGCACTTTCAAAGGAAAGTGATATTCTCTGAAAGGACAGAATTTAGAAAGCGAAGCAACACTCCATTCACTTCGCACAGTGAATTGAAGTGTTGGAACAGATTGCTTCTCTTTCAGAGAAATGCATGTGAGTTTCTGTTGAATGCTTGTAAATAGCTTAAGGCACTTTCAAAGGAAATTGATTTTCTCTGAAAGGACAGTATTTAGAAAGTGAAGCAACACTCCATTCACTTCGCACAGTGAATTGAAGTGTTGGAACAGACTGCTTGTCTTTCATAGAAACGCATTAGTGTTTCTTGTGAATGCTTGCAAGTAGTTTAAGGCACTTTCAAAGGAAAATGATTTTCTCTGAAATGACAGAATTTAGAAAGTGAAGCAACACTCCATTCACTTCGCACAGTGAATTGAAGTGTTGGAACAGACTGCTTCTCTTTCAGAGAAACGCATGTGAGTTTCTGTTGAATTCTTGTAAGTAGCTTAAGGCACTTTCAAAGGAAAGTGATTTTCTCTGAAAGGACAGCATTTAGAAAGTGAAGCAACACTCCATTCACTTCGCATAGTGAATTGAAGTGTTGGAACAGACTGCTTCTCTTTCAGAGAAACGCATGTGAGTTTCTACCTAATGCTTGCAAGTAGCTTAAGGCACTTTCAAAGGAAAGTGATTTTCTCTGAAAGGACAGCATTTAGAAAGTGAAGCAACACTCCATTCACTTCGCAAAGTGAATTGAAGTGTTGGAACAGACTGCTTCTCTTTCAGAGAAACGCATGTGAGTTTCTGGTGAATGCTTGTAAGTAGCTTACGTCACTTTCAAACAAAGTGATTTTCTCTGAAAGGACAGCATTTAGAAAGTGAAGCAACACTCTATTCACTTCGCACAGTGAATTGAAGGGTTGGAACAGACTGCTTCTCTTTCAGAGAAACGCATGTGAGTTTCTTCTGTATTCTTGTAAGGAGCTTAAGGCACTTTCAAAGGAAAGTGATTTTCTCTGAAAGGACAGCATTTAGAAAGTGAAGCAACACTCCATTCACTTCGCACAGTGAATTGAAGTGTTGGAACAGACTGCTTCTCTTTCAGAGAAACACATGTGAGTCTCTGTTGAATGCTTGTAAGTAGCTTAAGGCACTTTCAAAGGAAAGTGATTTTCTCTGAAAGGACAGCATTTAGAAAGTGAAGCAACACTCCATTCACTTCGCACAGTGAATTGAAGTGTTGGAACAGACTGCTTCTCTTTCAGAGAAACGCATGTGAGTTTCTGGTGAATGCTTGTAAGTAGCTTACGTCACTTTCAAACAAAGTGATTTTCTCTGAAAGGAGAGCATTTAGAAAGTGAAGCAACACTCCATTCACTTCGCACATGAATTGAAGTGTTGGAACAGACTGCTTCTCTTTAAAAGAAACGCATGTCAGTTTCTTCTGAATTCTTGTAAGTAGCTTAAATCACTTTCAAAGGAAAGTGATTTTCTCTGAAAGGACAGCATTTAGAAAGTAAAGCAACACTCCATTCACTTCGCACAGTGAATTGAAGTGTTGGAACAGACTGCTTCTCTTACGGAGAAACTCATGTGAGTCTCTGGTGAATGCTTGTAAGTAGCTTAAGGCACTTTCAAAGGAAAGTGATTTTCTCTGAAAGGACAGCATTTAGAATGTGAAGCAACACTCTATTCACTTCGCACAATGAATTGAAGTGTTGGAACAGACTGCTTCTCTTTCAGAGAAATGCATGTGAGTTTCTGTTGAATGCTTGTAAGTAGCTTAAGGCACTTTCAAAGGAAAGTGATTTTCTCTGAAAGGACAGCATTTAGAAAGTGAAGCAACACTCCATTCACTTCCCACATTTAATTGAAGTGTTGGAATAGACTCCTTCTCTTTCAGAGAAACAGATGTGAGTTTCTTGTCAATGCTTATAAGTAGATTAAGGCAGTTTCAAAAGAGAGTGATTTTCTCTGAAAGGAGAGCATTTAGAAAGTGAAGCAACACTCCATTCACTTCGCACAGTGAATTGAAGTGTTGGAACAGACTGCTTCTCTTTCAGAGAAACGCATGTGAGTTTCTGGTGAATGCTTGTAAGTAGCTTACGGCACTTTCAAACAAAGTGATTTTCTCTGAAAGGACAGCATTTAGAAAGTGAAGCAACAATCCATTCACTTCGCACAGTGAATTGAAGTGTTGGAACAGACTGCTTCTCTTTCAGAGAAAGGCCTGTGAGTTTCTGGTGAATGCTTGTAAGTAGCTTAAGGCACATTCAATGGAAAGTGATTTTCTCTGTAAGGACAGCATTTAGAAAGTGAAGCAGCACTCCATTAACTTCGCACAGAGAATTGAAGTGTTGGAACAGACTGCTTCTCTTTCAGAGAAACGCATGTGAGTTTCTTCCTAATGCTTGCAAGTAGCTTAAGGCACTTTCAAAGGAAAGTGATTTTCTCTGAAAGGACAGCATTTAGAAAGTGAAGCAACACTCTATTCACTTCGCACAATGAATTGAAGTGTTGGAACAGACTCCTTCTCTTTCAGAGAAATGCATGTGAGTTTCTGTTGAATGCTTGTAAGTAGCTTAAGGCACTTACAAAGGAAAGTGATTTTCTTTGAAAGGACAGCATTTACAAAGTGAAGCAACACTCCATTCACTTCGCACAGTGAATTGAAGTGTTGGAACAGACTCCTTCTCTTTCAGAGAAACAGATGTGATTTTCTTGTGAATGCTTGTAAGTAGATTAAGGCAGTTTCAAAAGAGAGTGATTTTCTCTGAAAGGAGAGCATTTACAAAGTGGAGCAACACTCCATTCACTTCGCACAGTGAATTGAAGTATTGGAATATACTGCTTCTCTTTCAGAGAAACTCATGTGAGTCTCTGGTGAATGCTTGTAAGTAGCTTAAGGCACTTTCAAAGAAAGTCATTTTCTCTGAAAGGATAGCATTTAGAAAGTGAAGCAACACTCTATTCACTTCGCACAATGAATTGAAGTGTTGGAACAGACTGCTTCTCTTTCAGAGAAATGCATGTGAGTTTCTGTTGAATGCTTGTAAGTAGCTTAAGGCACTTTCAAAGGAAAGTGATTTTCTCTGAAAGGAGAGTATTTAGAAAGTGAAGCAACACTCCATTCACTTCCCACAATTAATTGAAGTGTTGGAATAGACTCCTTCTCTTTCAGAGAAACAGATGTGAGTTTCTTGTCAATGCTTATAAGTAGATTAAGGCAGTTTCAAAAGAGAGTGATTTTCTCTGAAAGGAGAGCATTTCGAAATTGAAGCAACATTCCATTCACTACGCACAGTGAATTGAAGTGTTGGAAAAGACTGCTTCTCTTTCAGAGAAATACATGTGAGTTTCTGTTGAATGCTTGTAAGTAGATTAAGGCACTTTCAAAGGAAAGTGATTTTCTCTGAAAGGACAGCATTTAGAAAGTGAAGCAACACTCCATTCACTTCGCACAGTGAATTGAAGTGTTGGAACAGACTCCTTCTCTTTCAGAGAAACAGATGTGAGTTTCTTGTGCATGCTTGTAAGTAGATTAAGGCAGTTTCAAAAGAGAGTGATTTTCTCTGAAAGGAGAGCATTTACAAAGTGAAGCAACACTCCATTCACTTCGCACAGTGAATTGAAGTGTTGGAACAGACTGCTTCTCTTTCAGAGAAACTCATGTGAGTCTCTGTTGAATGCTTGTAAGTAGCTTAAGGCACTTGCAAAAGGAAAGTGATTTTCTCTGAAAGGACAGCATTTAGAAAGTGAATCAATACTCTATTCACTTCGCACAATGAATTGAAGTGTTGGAACAGACTGCTTCTCTTTCAGAGAAACTCATGTGAGTCTCTGGTGAATGCTTGTAAGTAGCTTAAGGCACTTTCAAAGGAAAGTGATTTTCTCTGAAAGGACAGCATTTAGAAAGTGAAGCAACAAACCATTCACTTCCCACAGTTAATTGAAGTGTTGGAATAGACTCCTTCTATTTCAGAGAAACAGAGGTGAGTTGTTTGTGAATGCTTATAAGTAGATTAAGGCAGTTTCAAAAGAGAGTGATTTTCTCTGAAAGGATAGCATTTCGAAAGTGAAGCAACACTCCATTCACTTCTCACAGTGAATTGAAGTGTTGGAACAGACTGCTTCTCTTTAAGAGAAACGCATGTGAGTTTCTTCTGAATTCTTGGAAGTAGCTTAAGGCACTTTCAAAGGAAAGTGATTTTCTCTGAAAGGACAGCGTTTAGAATGTGAAGCAACACTCCATTCACATCGCACAGTAAATTGAAGTGTTGGAACAGACTGCTTCTCTTTCAGAGAAACTCATGTGAGTCTCTGGTGAATGCTTGTAAGTAGCTTAAGGCACTTTCAAAGGAAAGTGATTTTCTCTGAAAGGACAGCATTTAGAAAGTGAAGCAACACTCTATTCACTTCGCACAATGAATTGAAGTGTTGGAACAGACTGCTTCTCTTTCAGAGAAATGCATGTGAGTTTCTGTTGAATGCTTGTAAGTAGCTTAAGGCACTTTCAAAGGAAAGTGATTTTCTCTGAAAGGAGAGCATTTAGAAAGTGAAGCAGCACTCCATTCACTTCGCACATTTAATTGAAGTTTTGGAATAGACTCCTTCTCTTTCAGAGAAACAGATGTGAGTTTCTTGTGAATGCTTATAAGTAGATTAAGGCAGTTTCAAAAGAGAGTGATCTTCTCTGAAATGATAGCATTTAGAAAGTGAAGAAACACTCCATTCACTTCGCACAGTGAATTGAAGTGTTGGACCAGACTGCTTCTCTTTCTGAGAAACGCATGTGAGTCTCTGGTGAATGCTTGTAAGTAGCTTAAGGCACTTTCAAAGGAAAGTGATTTTCTCTGAAAGGAGAGCATTTAGAAAGTGATGCAACACTCTATTCACTTCGCATAGTGAATTGAAGTGTTGGAACAGACTGCTTCTCTTTCAGAGAAACGCATGTGAGTTTCTTCTGAATTCTTGTAAGTAGCTTAAGGCACTTTCAAAGGAAAGTGATTTTCTCTGAAAGGACAGCATTTAGAAAGTGAAGCAACACTCCATTCACCTCGCACAGTGAATTGAAGTGTTGGAAAATACTCCATCTCTTTCAGAGAAACAGATGTGAGTTTCTTGTGAATGCTTGTAAGTAGATTAAGGTAGTTTCAAAAGAGAGTGATTTTCTCTGAAAAGAGAGCATTTAGAAAGTGAAGCAACACTCCATTCACTTCGAACAGTGAATTGAAATGTTGGAACAGACTGCTTCTCTTTCAGAGAAACGCATGTGAGTTTCTTCTGAATTCTTGTAAGTAGCTTAAGGCACATTCCAAGGAAAGTGATTTTCTCTGAAAGGACAGCATTTAGAAAGTGAAGCAACACTCCATTCACTTCGCACAGTGAATTGAAGTGTTGGAACAGACTGCTTCTCTTTCAGAGAAACTCATGTGAGTCTCTGTTGAATTCTTGTAAGTAGCTTAAGGCACTTGCAAAGGAAAGTGATTTTCTCTGAAAGGACAGCATTTAGAAAGTGAAGCAACACTCTATTCACTTCGCACAATAAATTGAAGTGTTGGAACAGACTGCTTCTCTTTCAGAGAAATGCATGTGAGTTTCTGTTGAATGCTTGTAAGTATCTTAAGGCACTTTCAAAGGAAAGTGATTTTCTCTGAAAGGAGAGCATTTAGAAAGTGAAGCAACACTCCATTCACTTCCCAAAGTTAATTGAAGTGTTGGAATAGACTCCTTCTCTTTCAAAGAAACAGATGTGAGTTTCTTGTCAATGCTTATAAGTAGATTAAGGCAGTTTCAAAAGAGAGTGATTTTCTCTGAAAGGAGAGCATTTAGAAAGTGAAGCAACACTCCATTTACTTCGCACTGTGAATTGAAGTGTTGGAACAGACTGCTTCTCTTTCCGAGAAACGCATGTGAGTCTCTGGTGAATGCTTGTAAGTAGCTTAAGGCACTTTCAAAGGAAAGTGATTTTCTCTGAAAGGAGAGCATTTAGAAAGTGAAGCAACACTCTATTCACTTCGCACAGTGAATTGAAGTGTTGGAACAGACTGCTTCTCTTTCAGAGAAACGCATGTGAGTTTCTTCTGTATTCTTGTAAGTAGCTTAAGGCACTTTCAAAGGAAAGTGATTTTCTCTGAAAGGACAGCATTTAGAAAGTGAAGCAACACTCCATTCACTTCGCACAGTGAATTGAAGTTTTGGAACAGACTGCTTCTCTTTAAGAGAAACGCATGTGAGTTTCCTCTGAATTCTTGTAAGTAGCATAAGCCACTTTCAAAGGAAAGTGATTTTCTCTGAAAGGACAGCATTTAGAAAGTGAAGCAACACTCCATTCACTTCCCACAGTTAATTGAAGTGTTGGAATAGACACCTTCTCTTTCAGAGAAACAGATGTGAGTTTCTTGTCAATGCTTATAAGTAGATTAAGGCAGTTTCAAAAGAGAGTGATTTTCTCTGATAGGAGAGCATTTAGAAAGTGAAGCAACACTCCATTCACTTCGCACAGTGAATTGAAGTGTTGGAACAGACTGCTTCTCTTTCCGAGAAACGCATGTGAGTCTCTGGTGAATGCTTGTAAGTAGCTTAAGGCACTTTCAAAGGAAAGTGATTTTCTCTGAAAGGAGAGCATTTAGAAAGTGAAGCAACACTCTATTCACTTCGCACAGTGAATTGAAGTGTTGGAACAGACTGCTTCTCTTTCAGAGAAAGGCATGTGAGTTTCTTCTGAATTCTTGTAAGTAGCTTAAGGCACTTTCAAAGGAAAGTGATTTTCTCTGAAAGGACAGCATTTAGAAAGTGAAGCAACAATCCATTCACTTCACACAGTGAATTGAAGTGTTGGAACAGACTGCTTCTGTTTCAGAGAAACTCATGTGAGTCTCTGTTGAATGCTTGTAAGTAGCTTAAGGCACTTGCAAAAGGAAAGTGATTTTCTCTGAAAGGACAGCATTTAGAAAGTGAAGCAACACTCTATTCACTTCGCACAGTGAATTGAAGTGTTGGAACAGACTGCTTCTCTTTCAGAGAAACGCATGTGAGTTTCTTCTGAATTCTAGTAAGTAGCTTACGGCACTGTCAAAGGAAAGTGATTTTCTCAGAAAGGACAGCATTTAGAAAGTGAAGCAACACTCTATTCACTTCACACAATGAATTGAAGTGTTGGAAGAGACTGCTTCACTTTCAGAGAAATGCATGTGAGTTTCTGTTGAATGCTTGTAAGTAGCTTAAGGCCCTTTCAAAGGAAAGTGATTTTCTCTGAAAGGAGAGCATCTAGAAAGTGAAGCAACACTCCATTCACTTCCCACAATTAATTGATGTGTTGGAATAGACTCCTTCTCTTTCAGAGAAACAGATGTGAGTTTCTTGTGAATGCTTATAAGTAGATTAAGGCAGTTTCAAAAGAGAGTGATTTTCTCTGAAAGGAGAGCATTTAGAAAGTGAAGCAACACTCCATTCACTTCGCACAGTGAATTGAAGTGTTGGAACAGACTGCTTCTCTTTCAGAGAAATGCATGTGAGTCTCTGGTGAATGCTTGTAAGTAGCTTAAGGCACTTTCAAAGGAAAGTGATTTTCTCTGAAAGGACAGCATTTAGAAAGTGAAGCAACACTCTATTCACTTCGCACAGTGAATTGAAGTGTTGGAACAGACTGCTTCTCTTTCACAGAAACGCATGTGAGTTTCTTCTGTATTCTTGTAAGGAGCTTAAGGCACTTTCAAAGGAAAGTGATTTTCTCTGAAAGGACAGCATTTAGAAAGTGAAGCAACACTCCATTCACTTCGCACAGTGAATTGAAGTGTTGGAAAAGACTGCTTCTCTTTCAGAGAAACACATGTGAGTCTCTGTTGAATGCTTGTAAGTAGCTTAAGGCACTTTAAAAGGAAAGTGATTTTCTCTGAAAGGAGAGCATTTAGAAAGTGAAGCAACACTCCATTCACTTCGCACATGAATTGAAGTGTTGGAACAGACTGCTTCTCTTTAATAGAAACGCATGTCAGTTTCTTCTGAATTCTTGTAAGTAGCTTAAATCACTTTCAAAGGAAAGTGATTTTCTCTCAAAGGACAGCATTTAGAAAGTAAAGCAACACTCCATTCACTTCGCACAGTGAATTGAAGTGTTGGAACAGACTGCTTCTCTTACGGAGAAACTCATGTGAGTCTCTGGTGAATGCTTGTAAGTAGCTTAAGGCACTTTCAAAGGAAAGTGATTTTCTCTGAAAGGACAGCATTTAGAATGTGAAGCAACACTCTATTCACTTCGCACAATGAATTGAAGTGTTGGAACAGACTGCTTCTCTTTCAGAGAAATGCATGTGAGTTTCTGTTGAATGCTTGTAAGTAGCTTAAGGCACTTTCAAAGGAAAGTGATTTTCTCTGAAAGGACAGCATTTAGAAAGTGAAGCAACACTCCATTCACTTCCCACATTTAATTGAAGTGTTGGAATAGACTCCTTCTCTTTCAGAGAAACAGATGTGAGTTTCTTGTCAATGCTTATAAGTAGATTAAGGCAGTTTCAAAAGAGAGTGATTTTCTCTGAAAAGAGAGCATTTAGAAAGTGAAGCAACACTCCATTCACTTCGAACAGTGAATTGAAATGTTGGAACAGACTGCTTCTCTTTCAGAGAAACGCATGTGAGTTTCTTCTGAATTCTTGTAAGTAGCTTAAGGCACATTCCAAGGAAAGTGATTTTCTCTGAAAGGACAGCATTTAGAAAGTGAAGCAACACTCCATTCACTTCGCACAGTGAATTGAAGTGTTGGAACAGACTGCTTCTCTTTCAGAGAAACTCATGTGAGTCTCTGTTGAATTCTTGTAAGTAGCTTAAGGCACTTGCAAAGGAAAGTGATTTTCTCTGAAAGGACAGCATTTAGAAAGTGAAGCAACACTCTATTCACTTCGCACAATAAATTGAAGTGTTGGAACAGACTGCTTCTCTTTCAGAGAAATGCATGTGAGTTTCTGTTGAATGCTTGTAAGTATCTTAAGGCACTTTCAAAGGAAAGTGATTTTCTCTGAAAGGAGAGCATTTAGAAAGTGAAGCAACACTCCATTCACTTCCCAAAGTTAATTGAAGTGTTGGAATAGACTCCTTCTCTTTCAAAGAAACAGATGTGAGTTTCTTGTCAATGCTTATAAGTAGATTAAGGCAGTTTCAAAAGAGAGTGATTTTCTCTGAAAGGAGAGCATTTAGAAAGTGAAGCAACACTCCATTTACTTCGCACTGTGAATTGAAGTGTTGGAACAGACTGCTTCTCTTTCCGAGAAACGCATGTGAGTCTCTGGTGAATGCTTGTAAGTAGCTTAAGGCACTTTCAAAGGAAAGTGATTTTCTCTGAAAGGAGAGCATTTAGAAAGTGAAGCAACACTCTATTCACTTCGCACAGTGAATTGAAGTGTTGGAACAGACTGCTTCTCTTTCAGAGAAACGCATGTGAGTTTCTTCTGTATTCTTGTAAGTAGCTTAAGGCACTTTCAAAGGAAAGTGATTTTCTCTGAAAGGACAGCATTTAGAAAGTGAAGCAACACTCCATTCACTTCGCACAGTGAATTGAAGTTTTGGAACAGACTGCTTCTCTTTAAGAGAAACGCATGTGAGTTTCCTCTGAATTCTTGTAAGTAGCATAAGCCACTTTCAAAGGAAAGTGATTTTCTCTGAAAGGACAGCATTTAGAAAGTGAAGCAACACTCCATTCACTTCCCACAGTTAATTGAAGTGTTGGAATAGACACCTTCTCTTTCAGAGAAACAGATGTGAGTTTCTTGTCAATGCTTATAAGTAGATTAAGGCAGTTTCAAAAGAGAGTGATTTTCTCTGATAGGAGAGCATTTAGAAAGTGAAGCAACACTCCATTCACTTCGCACAGTGAATTGAAGTGTTGGAACAGACTGCTTCTCTTTCCGAGAAACGCATGTGAGTCTCTGGTGAATGCTTGTAAGTAGCTTAAGGCACTTTCAAAGGAAAGTGATTTTCTCTGAAAGGAGAGCATTTAGAAAGTGAAGCAACACTCTATTCACTTCGCACAGTGAATTGAAGTGTTGGAACAGACTGCTTCTCTTTCAGAGAAAGGCATGTGAGTTTCTTCTGAATTCTTGTAAGTAGCTTAAGGCACTTTCAAAGGAAAGTGATTTTCTCTGAAAGGACAGCATTTAGAAAGTGAAGCAACAATCCATTCACTTCACACAGTGAATTGAAGTGTTGGAACAGACTGCTTCTGTTTCAGAGAAACTCATGTGAGTCTCTGTTGAATGCTTGTAAGTAGCTTAAGGCACTTGCAAAAGGAAAGTGATTTTCTCTGAAAGGACAGCATTTAGAAAGTGAAGCAACACTCTATTCACTTCGCACAGTGAATTGAAGTGTTGGAACAGACTGCTTCTCTTTCAGAGAAACGCATGTGAGTTTCTTCTGAATTCTAGTAAGTAGCTTACGGCACTGTCAAAGGAAAGTGATTTTCTCAGAAAGGACAGCATTTAGAAAGTGAAGCAACACTCTATTCACTTCACACAATGAATTGAAGTGTTGGAAGAGACTGCTTCACTTTCAGAGAAATGCATGTGAGTTTCTGTTGAATGCTTGTAAGTAGCTTAAGGCCCTTTCAAAGGAAAGTGATTTTCTCTGAAAGGAGAGCATCTAGAAAGTGAAGCAACACTCCATTCACTTCCCACAATTAATTGATGTGTTGGAATAGACTCCTTCTCTTTCAGAGAAACAGATGTGAGTTTCTTGTGAATGCTTATAAGTAGATTAAGGCAGTTTCAAAAGAGAGTGATTTTCTCTGAAAGGAGAGCATTTAGAAAGTGAAGCAACACTCCATTCACTTCGCACAGTGAATTGAAGTGTTGGAACAGACTGCTTCTCTTTCAGAGAAATGCATGTGAGTCTCTGGTGAATGCTTGTAAGTAGCTTAAGGCACTTTCAAAGGAAAGTGATTTTCTCTGAAAGGACAGCATTTAGAAAGTGAAGCAACACTCTATTCACTTCGCACAGTGAATTGAAGTGTTGGAACAGACTGCTTCTCTTTCACAGAAACGCATGTGAGTTTCTTCTGTATTCTTGTAAGGAGCTTAAGGCACTTTCAAAGGAAAGTGATTTTCTCTGAAAGGACAGCATTTAGAAAGTGAAGCAACACTCCATTCACTTCGCACAGTGAATTGAAGTGTTGGAAAAGACTGCTTCTCTTTCAGAGAAACACATGTGAGTCTCTGTTGAATGCTTGTAAGTAGCTTAAGGCACTTTAAAAGGAAAGTGATTTTCTCTGAAAGGAGAGCATTTAGAAAGTGAAGCAACACTCCATTCACTTCGCACATGAATTGAAGTGTTGGAACAGACTGCTTCTCTTTAATAGAAACGCATGTCAGTTTCTTCTGAATTCTTGTAAGTAGCTTAAATCACTTTCAAAGGAAAGTGATTTTCTCTCAAAGGACAGCATTTAGAAAGTAAAGCAACACTCCATTCACTTCGCACAGTGAATTGAAGTGTTGGAACAGACTGCTTCTCTTACGGAGAAACTCATGTGAGTCTCTGGTGAATGCTTGTAAGTAGCTTAAGGCACTTTCAAAGGAAAGTGATTTTCTCTGAAAGGACAGCATTTAGAATGTGAAGCAACACTCTATTCACTTCGCACAATGAATTGAAGTGTTGGAACAGACTGCTTCTCTTTCAGAGAAATGCATGTGAGTTTCTGTTGAATGCTTGTAAGTAGCTTAAGGCACTTTCAAAGGAAAGTGATTTTCTCTGAAAGGACAGCATTTAGAAAGTGAAGCAACACTCCATTCACTTCCCACATTTAATTGAAGTGTTGGAATAGACTCCTTCTCTTTCAGAGAAACAGATGTGAGTTTCTTGTCAATGCTTATAAGTAGATTAAGGCAGTTTCAAAAGAGAGTGATTTTCTCTGAAAGGAGAGCATTTAGAAAGTGAAGCAACACTCCATTCACTTCGCACAGTGAATTGAAGTGTTGGAACAGACTGCTTCTCTTTCAGAGAATCGCATGTGAGTTTCTGGTGAATGCTTGTAAGTAGCTTACGGCACTTTCAAACAAAGTGATTTTCTCTGAAAGGACAGCATTTAGAAAGTGAAGCAACAATCCATTCACTTCGCACAGTGAATTGAAGTGTTGGAACAGACTGCTTCTCTTTCAGAGAAATGCCTGTGAGTTTCTGGTGAATGCTTGTAAGTAGCTTAAGGCACTTTCAATGGAAAGTGATTTTCTCTGAAAGGACAGCATTTAGAAAGTGAAGCAACACTCCATTAACTTCGCACAGAGAATTGAAGTGTTGGAACAGACTGCTTCTCTTTCAGAGAAACGCATGTGAGTTTCTTCCTAATGCTTGTAAGTAGCTTAAGGCACTTTCAAAGGAAAGTGATTTTCTCTGAAAGGACAGCATTTAGAATGTGAAGCAACACTCTATTCACTTCGCACAATGAATTGAAGTGTTGGAACAGACTCCTTCTCTTTCAGAGAAATGCATGTGAGTTTCTGTTGAATGCTTGTAAGTAGCTTAAGGCACTTTCAAAGGAAAGTGATTTTCTCTGAAAGGACAGCATTTAGAAAGTGAAGCAACACTCCATTCACTTCCCACATTTAATTGAAGTGTTGGAATAGACTCCTTCTCTTTCAGAGAAACAGATGTGAGTTTCTTGTCAATGCTTATAAGTAGATTAAGGCAGTTTCAAAAGAGAGTGATTTTCTCTGAAAGGAGAGCATTTAGAAAGTGAAGCAACACTCCATTCACTTCGCACAGTGAATTGAAGTGTTGGAACAGACTGCTTCTCTTTCAGAGAAACGCATGTGAGTTTCTGGTGAATGCTTGTAAGTAGCTTACGGCACTTTCAAACAAAGTGATTTTCTCTGAAAGGACAGCATTTAGAAAGTGAAGCAACAATCCATTCACTTCGCACAGTGAATTGAAGTGTTGGAACAGACTGCTTCTCTTTCAGAGAAAGGCCTGTGAGTTTCTGGTGAATGCTTGTAAGTAGCTTAAGGCACATTCAATGGAAAGTGATTTTCTCTGTAAGGACAGCATTTAGAAAGTGAAGCAGCACTCCATTAACTTCGCACAGAGAATTGAAGTGTTGGAACAGACTGCTTCTCTTTCAGAGAAACGCATGTGAGTTTCTTCCTAATGCTTGCAAGTAGCTTAAGGCACTTTCAAAGGAAAGTGATTTTCTCTGAAAGGACAGCATTTAGAAAGTGAAGCAACACTCTATTCACTTCGCACAATGAATTGAAGTGTTGGAACAGACTCCTTCTCTTTCAGAGAAATGCATGTGAGTTTCTGTTGAATGCTTGTAAGTAGCTTAAGGCACTTACAAAGGAAAGTGATTTTCTTTGAAAGGACAGCATTTACAAAGTGAAGCAACACTCCATTCACTTCGCACAGTGAATTGAAGTGTTGGAACAGACTCCTTCTCTTTCAGAGAAACAGATGTGATTTTCTTGTGAATGCTTGTAAGTAGATTAAGGCAGTTTCAAAAGAGAGTGATTTTCTCTGAAAGGAGAGCATTTACAAAGTGGAGCAACACTCCATTCACTTCGCACAGTGAATTGAAGTATTGGAATATACTGCTTCTCTTTCAGAGAAACTCATGTGAGTCTCTGGTGAATGCTTGTAAGTAGCTTAAGGCACTTTCAAAGAAAGTCATTTTCTCTGAAAGGATAGCATTTAGAAAGTGAAGCAACACTCTATTCACTTCGCACAATGAATTGAAGTGTTGGAACAGACTGCTTCTCTTTCAGAGAAATGCATGTGAGTTTCTGTTGAATGCTTGTAAGTAGCTTAAGGCACTTTCAAAGGAAAGTGATTTTCTCTGAAAGGAGAGTATTTAGAAAGTGAAGCAACACTCCATTCACTTCCCACAATTAATTGAAGTGTTGGAATAGACTCCTTCTCTTTCAGAGAAACAGATGTGAGTTTCTTGTCAATGCTTATAAGTAGATTAAGGCAGTTTCAAAAGAGAGTGATTTTCTCTGAAAGGAGAGCATTTCGAAATTGAAGCAACATTCCATTCACTACGCACAGTGAATTGAAGTGTTGGAAAAGACTGCTTCTCTTTCAGAGAAATACATGTGAGTTTCTGTTGAATGCTTGTAAGTAGATTAAGGCACTTTCAAAGGAAAGTGATTTTCTCTGAAAGGACAGCATTTAGAAAGTGAAGCAACACTCCATTCACTTCGCACAGTGAATTGAAGTGTTGGAACAGACTCCTTCTCTTTCAGAGAAACAGATGTGAGTTTCTTGTGAATGCTTGTAAGTAGATTAAGGCAGTTTCAAAAGAGAGTGATTTTCTCTGAAAGGAGAGCATTTACAAAGTGAAGCAACACTCCATTCACTTCGCACAGTGAATTGAAGTGTTGGAACAGACTGCTTCTCTTTCAGAGAAACTCATGTGAGTCTCTGTTGAATGCTTGTAAGTAGCTTAAGGCACTTGCAAAAGGAAAGTGATTTTCTCTGAAAGGACAGCATTTAGAAAGTGAATCAATACTCTATTCACTTCGCACAATGAATTGAAGTGTTGGAACAGACTGTTTCTCTTTAATAGATACGCATGTGAGTTTCTTCTGAATTCTTGTAAGTAGCTTAAAGCACTTTCAAACGAAAGTGATTTTCTCTGAAAGGACAGCATTTAGAAAGTGAAGCAACACTCCATTCACTTCGCACAGTGAATTGAAGTGTTGGAACAGACTGCTTCTCTTTCAGAGAAACTCATGTGAGTCTCTGGTGAATGCTTGTAAGTAGCTTAAGGCACTTTCAAAGGAAAGTGATTTTCTCTGAAAGGACAGCATTTAGAAAGTGAAGCAACAAACCATTCACTTCCCACAGTTAATTGAAGTGTTGGAATAGACTCCTTCTATTTCAGAGAAACAGAGGTGAGTTGTTTGTGAATGCTTATAAGTAGATTAAGGCAGTTTCAAAAGAGAGTGATTTTCTCTGAAAGGATAGCATTTCGAAAGTGAAGCAACACTCCATTCACTTCTCACAGTGAATTGAAGTGTTGGAACAGACTGCTTCTCTTTAAGAGAAACGCATGTGAGTTTCTTCTGAATTCTTGGAAGTAGCTTAAGGCACTTTCAAAGGAAAGTGATTTTCTCTGAAAGGACAGCGTTTAGAATGTGAAGCAACACTCCATTCACATCGCACAGTAAATTGAAGTGTTGGAACAGACTGCTTCTCTTTCAGAGAAACTCATGTGAGTCTCTGGTGAATGCTTGTAAGTAGCTTAAGGCACTTTCAAAGGAAAGTGATTTTCTCTGAAAGGACAGCATTTAGAAAGTGAAGCAACACTCTATTCACTTCGCACAATGAATTGAAGTGTTGGAACAGACTGCTTCTCTTTCAGAGAAATGCATGTGAGTTTCTGTTGAATGCTTGTAAGTAGCTTAAGGCACTTTCAAAGGAAAGTGATTTTCTCTGAAAGGAGAGCATTTAGAAAGTGAAGCAGCACTCCATTCACTTTGCACATTTAATTGAAGTGTTGGAATAGACTCCTTCTCTTTCAGAGAAACAGATGTGAGTTTCTTGTGAATGCTTATAAGTAGATTAAGGCAGTTTCAAAAGAGAGTGATCTTCTCTGAAATGATAGCATTTAGAAAGTGAAGAAACACTCCATTCACTTCGCACAGTGAATTGAAGTGTTGGACCAGACTGCTTCTCTTTCTGAGAAACGCATGTGAGTCTCTGGTGAATGCTTGTAAGTAGCTTAAGGCACTTTCAAAGGAAAGTGATTTTCTCTGAAAGGAGAGCATTTAGAAAGTGATGCAACACTCTATTCACTTCGCATAGTGAATTGAAGTGTTGGAACAGACTGCTTCTCTTTCAGAGAAACGCATGTGAGTTTCTTCTGAATTCTTGTAAGTAGCTTAAGGCACTTTCAAAGGAAAGTGATTTTCTCTGAAAGGATAGCATTTAGAAAGTGAAGCAACACTCCATTCACCTCGCACAGTGAATTGAAGTGTTGGAAAATACTCCATCTCTTTCAGAGAAACAGATGTGAGTTTCTTGTGAATGCTTGTAAGTAGATTAAGGTAGTTTCAAAAGAGAGTGATTTTCTCTGAAAAGAGAGCATTTAGAAAGTGAAGCAACACTCCATTCACTTCGAACAGTGAATTGAAATGTTGGAACAGACTGCTTCTCTTTCAGAGAAACGCATGTGAGTTTCTTCTGAATTCTTGTAAGTAGCTTAAGGCACATTCCAAGGAAAGTGATTTTCTCTGAAAGGACAGCATTTAGAAAGTGAAGCAACACTCCATTCACTTCGCACAGTGAATTGAAGTGTTGGAACAGACTGCTTCTCTTTCAGAGAAACTCATGTGAGTCTCTGTTGAATTCTTGTAAGTAGCTTAAGGCACTTGCAAAGGAAAGTGATTTTCTCTGAAAGGACAGCATTTAGAAAGTGAAGCAACACTCTATTCACTTCGCACAATAAATTGAAGTGTTGGAACAGACTGCTTCTCTTTCAGAGAAATGCATGTGAGTTTCTGTTGAATGCTTGTAAGTATCTTAAGGCACTTTCAAAGGAAAGTGATTTTCTCTGAAAGGAGAGCATTTAGAAAGTGAAGCAACACTCCATTCACTTCCCAAAGTTAATTGAAGTGTTGGAATAGACTCCTTCTCTTTCAAAGAAACAGATGTGAGTTTCTTGTCAATGCTTATAAGTAGATTAAGGCAGTTTCAAAAGAGAGTGATTTTCTCTGAAAGGAGAGCATTTAGAAAGTGAAGCAACACTCCATTTACTTCGCACTGTGAATTGAAGTGTTGGAACAGACTGCTTCTCTTTCCGAGAAACGCATGTGAGTCTCTGGTGAATGCTTGTAAGTAGCTTAAGGCACTTTCAAAGGAAAGTGATTTTCTCTGAAAGGAGAGCATTTAGAAAGTGAAGCAACACTCTATTCACTTCGCACAGTGAATTGAAGTGTTGGAACAGACTGCTTCTCTTTCAGAGAAACGCATGTGAGTTTCTTCTGTATTCTTGTAAGTAGCTTAAGGCACTTTCAAAGGAAAGTGATTTTCTCTGAAAGGACAGCATTTAGAAAGTGAAGCAACACTCCATTCACTTCGCACAGTGAATTGAAGTTTTGGAACACACTGCTTCTCTTTAAGAGAAACGCATGTGAGTTTCCTCTGAATTCTTGTAAGTAGCATAAGCCACTTTCAAAGGAAAGTGATTTTCTCTGAAAGGACAGCATTTAGAAAGTGAAGCAACACTCCATTCACTTCCCACAGTTAATTGAAGTGTTGGAATAGACACCTTCTCTTTCAGAGAAACAGATGTGAGTTTCTTGTCAATGCTTATAAGTAGATTAAGGCAGTTTCAAAAGAGAGTGATTTTCTCTGATAGGAGAGCATTTAGAAAGTGAAGCAACACTCCATTCACTTCGCACAGTGAATTGAAGTGTTGGAACAGACTGCTTCTCTTTCCGAGAAACGCATGTGAGTCTCTGGTGAATGCTTGTAAGTAGCTTAAGGCACTTTCAAAGGAAAGTGATTTTCTCTGAAAGGAGAGCATTTAGAAAGTGAAGCAACACTCTATTCACTTCGCACAGTGAATTGAAGTGTTGGAACAGACTGCTTCTCTTTCAGAGAAAGGCATGTGAGTTTCTTCTGAATTCTTGTAAGTAGCTTAAGGCACTTTCAAAGGAAAGTGATTTTCTCTGAAAGGACAGCATTTAGAAAGTGAAGCAACAATCCATTCACTTCACACAGTGAATTGAAGTGTTGGAACAGACTGCTTCTGTTTCAGAGAAACTCATGTGAGTCTCTGTTGAATGCTTGTAAGTAGCTTAAGGCACTTGCAAAAGGAAAGTGATTTTCTCTGAAAGGACAGCATTTAGAAAGTGAAGCAACACTCTATTCACTTCGCACAGTGAATTGAAGTGTTGGAACAGACTGCTTCTCTTTCAGAGAAACGCATGTGAGTTTCTTCTGAATTCTAGTAAGTAGCTTACGGCACTGTCAAAGGAAAGTGATTTTCTCAGAAAGGACAGCATTTAGAAAGTGAAGCAACACTCTATTCACTTCACACAATGAATTGAAGTGTTGGAAGAGACTGCTTCACTTTCAGAGAAATGCATGTGAGTTTCTGTTGAATGCTTGTAAGTAGCTTAAGGCCCTTTCAAAGGAAAGTGATTTTCTCTGAAAGGAGAGCATCTAGAAAGTGAAGCAACACTCCATTCACTTCCCACAATTAATTGATGTGTTGGAATAGACTCCTTCTCTTTCAGAGAAACAGATGTGAGTTTCTTGTGAATGCTTATAAGTAGATTAAGGCAGTTTCAAAAGAGAGTGATTTTCTCTGAAAGGAGAGCATTTAGAAAGTGAAGCAACACTCCATTCACTTCGCACAGTGAATTGAAGTGTTGGAACAGACTGCTTCTCTTTCAGAGAAATGCATGTGAGTCTCTGGTGAATGCTTGTAAGTAGCTTAAGGCACTTTCAAAGGAAAGTGATTTTCTCTGAAAGGACAGCATTTAGAAAGTGAAGCAACACTCTATTCACTTCGCACAGTGAATTGAAGTGTTGGAACAGACTGCTTCTCTTTCACAGAAACGCATGTGAGTTTCTTCTGTATTCTTGTAAGGAGCTTAAGGCACTTTCAAAGGAAAGTGATTTTCTCTGAAAGGACAGCATTTAGAAAGTGAAGCAACACTCCATTCACTTCGCACAGTGAATTGAAGTGTTGGAAAAGACTGCTTCTCTTTCAGAGAAACACATGTGAGTCTCTGTTGAATGCTTGTAAGTAGCTTAAGGCACTTTAAAAGGAAAGTGATTTTCTCTGAAAGGAGAGCATTTAGAAAGTGAAGCAACACTCCATTCACTTCGCACATGAATTGAAGTGTTGGAACAGACTGCTTCTCTTTAATAGAAACGCATGTCAGTTTCTTCTGAATTCTTGTAAGTAGCTTAAATCACTTTCAAAGGAAAGTGATTTTCTCTCAAAGGACAGCATTTAGAAAGTAAAGCAACACTCCATTCACTTCGCACAGTGAATTGAAGTGTTGGAACAGACTGCTTCTCTTACGGAGAAACTCATGTGAGTCTCTGGTGAATGCTTGTAAGTAGCTTAAGGCACTTTCAAAGGAAAGTGATTTTCTCTGAAAGGACAGCATTTAGAATGTGAAGCAACACTCTATTCACTTCGCACAATGAATTGAAGTGTTGGAACAGACTGCTTCTCTTTCAGAGAAATGCATGTGAGTTTCTGTTGAATGCTTGTAAGTAGCTTAAGGCACTTTCAAAGGAAAGTGATTTTCTCTGAAAGGACAGCATTTAGAAAGTGAAGCAACACTCCATTCACTTCCCACATTTAATTGAAGTGTTGGAATAGACTCCTTCTCTTTCAGAGAAACAGATGTGAGTTTCTTGTCAATGCTTATAAGTAGATTAAGGCAGTTTCAAAAGAGAGTGATTTTCTCTGAAAGGAGAGCATTTAGAAAGTGAAGCAACACTCCATTCACTTCGCACAGTGAATTGAAGTGTTGGAACAGACTGCTTCTCTTTCAGAGAATCGCATGTGAGTTTCTGGTGAATGCTTGTAAGTAGCTTACGGCACTTTCAAACAAAGTGATTTTCTCTGAAAGGACAGCATTTAGAAAGTGAAGCAACAATCCATTCACTTCGCACAGTGAATTGAAGTGTTGGAACAGACTGCTTCTCTTTCAGAGAAATGCCTGTGAGTTTCTGGTGAATGCTTGTAAGTAGCTTAAGGCACTTTCAATGGAAAGTGATTTTCTCTGAAAGGACAGCATTTAGAAAGTGAAGCAACACTCCATTAACTTCGCACAGAGAATTGAAGTGTTGGAACAGACTGCTTCTCTTTCAGAGAAACGCATGTGAGTTTCTTCCTAATGCTTGCAAGTAGCTTAAGGCACTTTCAAAGGAAAGTGATTTTCTCTGAAAGGACAGCATTTAGAAAGTGAAGCAACAATCCATTCACTTCGCAGGGTGAATTGAAGTATTAGAACAGACTGCTTCTCTTTCAGAGAAACGCATGTGAGTTTCTGGTGAATGCTTGTAAGTGGCTTAAGGCACTTACAAAGGAAAGTGATTTTCACTGAAAGGACAGCATTTAGAAAGTGAAGCAACCCTCCATTCACTTCGCACAGTGAATTGAAGTGTTGGAACAGACTGCTTCTCTTTCAGAGAAATGCCTGTGAGTTTCTGGTGAATGCTTGTAAGTAGCTTAAGGCACTTTCAAAGGAAAGTGATTTTCTCTGAAAGGACAGCATTTAGAAAGTGAAGCAACACTCCATTAACTTCGCACAGTGAATTGAAGTGTTGGAACAGACTGCTTCTCTTTCAGAGAAACGCATGTGAGTTTCTTCCTAATGCTTGCAAGTAGCTTAAGGCACTTTCAAAGGAAAGTGATTTTCTCTGAAAGGACAGCATTTAGAAAGTGAAGCAACACTCCATTCACTTTGCACAGTGAATTCAAGTGTTGGAACAGACTTCTTCTCTTTCAGAGAAACGCATGTGAGTTTCTGGTGAATGCTTGTAAGTAGCTTAAGGCACTTTCAAAGGAAAGTGATTTTCTTTGAAAGGACAGCATTTAGAAAGTCAAGCAACACTCGATTCCCTTCGTGCAGTGAATTGAAGTGTTGGAACAGAGTGCTACTCTTTCATAGAAACTCATTAGTGTTTCTTGTGAATGCTTGCAAGTTGCTTAAGGCACTTTCAAAGGAAAGTGATTTTCTCTGAAAGGACAGCATTTAGAAAGTGAAGCAACACTCCATTCACTTCGCACAGTGAATTGAAGTGTTGAAACAGACTGCTACTCTTTCAGAGAAACGCATGTGAGTTCTTTGTGAATGCTTGAAAGTAGTTTAAGGCACTTTCAAAGGAAAGTGATATTCTCTGAAAGGACAGAATTTAGAAAGCGAAGCAACACTCCATTCACTTCGCACAGTGAATTGAAGTGTTGGAACAGATTGCTTCTCTTTCAGAGAAATGCATGTGAGTTTCTGTTGAATGCTTGTAAATAGCTTAAGGCACTTTCAAAGGAAATTGATTTTCTCTGAAAGGACAGTATTTAGAAAGTGAAGCAACACTCCATTCACTTCGCACAGTGAATTGAAGTGTTGGAACAGACTGCTTGTCTTTCATAGAAACGCATTAGTGTTTCTTGTGAATGCTTGCAAGTAGTTTAAGGCACTTTCAAAGGAAAATGATTTTCTCTGAAATGACAGAATTTAGAAAGTGAAGCAACACTCCATTCACTTCGCACAGTGAATTGAAGTGTTGGAACAGACTGCTTCTCTTTCAGAGAAACGCATGTGAGTTTCTGTTGAATTCTTGTAAGTAGCTTAAGGCACTTTCAAAGGAAAGTGATTTTCTCTGAAAGGACAGCATTTAGAAAGTGAAGCAACACTCCATTCACTTCGCACAGTGAATTGAAGTGTTGGAACAGACTGCTTCTCTTTCAGAGAAACGCATGTGAGTTTCTACCTAATGCTTGCAAGTAGCTTAAGGCACTTTCAAAGGAAAGTGATTTTTACTGAAAGGACAGCATTTAGAAAGTGAAGCAACACTCCATTCACTTCGCAAAGTGAATTGAAGTGTTGGAACAGACTGCTTCTCTTTCAGAGAAACGCATGTGAGTTTCTGGTGAATGCTTGTAAGTAGCTTACGTCACTTTCAAACAAAGTGATTTTCTCTGAAAGGACAGCATTTAAAAAGTGAAGCAACAATCCATTCACTTCGCACAGTGAATTGAAGTGTTGGAACAGACTGCTTCTCTTTCAGAGAAATGCCTGTGAGTTTCTGGTGAATGCTTGTAAGTAGCTTAAGGCACTTTCAAAGGAAAGTGATTTTCTCTGAAAGGACAGCATTTAGAAAGTGAAGCAACACTCCATTAACTTCGCACAGTGAATTGAAGTGTTGGAACAGACTGCTTCTCTTTCAGAGAAACGCATGTGAGTTTCTTCCTAATGCTTGCAAGTAGCTTAAGGCACTTTCAAAGGAAAGTGATTTTCTCTGAAAGGACAGCATTTAGAAAGTGAAGCAACAATCCATTCACTTCGCAGAGTGAATTGAAGTATTAGAACAGACTGCTTCTCTTTCAGAGAAACGCATGTGAGTTTCTGGTGAATGCTTTTAAGTAGCTTAAGGCACTTACAAAGGAAAGTGATTTTCACTGAAAGGATAGCATTTAGAAAGTGAAGCAACCCTCCATTCACTTCGCACAGTGAATTGAAGTGTTTGAACAGACTGCTTCTCTTTCAGAGAAACGCATGTGAGTTTCTTGTGAATGCTTGCAAGTTGCTTAAGGCACTTTCAAAGGAAAGTGATTTTCTCTGAAAGGACAGCATTTAGATACTGAAGCAACAATCCATTCACTTCGCACACTTAATTGAAGTGTTGGAACAGACTGCTTCTCTTTCAGAGAAACGCATTTGTGTTTTTTGTGAATGCTTGAAAGTAGTTTAAGGCACTTTCAAAGGAAAGTGATTTTCTCTGAAAGGACAGAATTTAGAAAGTGAAGCAAACTCCATTTACTTCGCACATTAAATTGAAGTGTTGGAACAGACTGCTTCTCTTTCAGAGAAATGCATGTGAGTTTCTGTTGAATGCTTGTAAGTAGCTTAAGGCACTTTCAAAGGAAAGTGATATTCTCTGAAAGGACAGAATTTAGAAAGCGAAGCAACACTCCATTCACTTCGCACAGTGAATTGAAGTGTTGGAACAGATTGCTTCTCTTTCAGAGAAATGCATGTGAGTTTCTGTTGAATGCTTGTAAGTAGCTTAAGGCACTTTCAAAGGAAATTGATTTTCTCTGAAAGGACAGTATTTAGAAAGTGAAGCAACACTCCATTCACTTCGCACAGCAAATTGAAGTGTTGGAACAGATTGCTTCTCTTTCAGAGAAATGCATGTGAGTTTCTGTTGAATGCTTGTAAGTAGCTTAAGGCACTTTCAAAGGAAATTGATTTTCTCTGAAAGGACAGCATTTAGAAAGTGAGGCAACACTCCTTTCACTTCACACAGTGTATTGAAGTTTTGGAACAGACTGCTACTCTTTCAGAGAAACGCATGTGAGTTTCTTGCTAATGCTTGCAAGTAGCTTAAGTCATTTTCAAAGAAAGTGATTTTCTCTGAAAGGACAGCATATAGAAAGTGAAGCAACACTCCATTCACTTCGCACAGTGAATTGAAGTGTTGGAACAGACTGCTTCTTTTTCACAGAAATGCATGTGAGTTTCTTTGAATGCTTGTAAGTAGCTCAAGGCTCTTTCAAAGGAAAGTGATTTTTTCTGAAAGGACAGCATTTAGAAAGTAAAGTAACACTCCATTCCCTTCGTGCAATGAATTGAAGTGTTGGAACAGACTGCTTCTCTTTCATAGAAACACATTAGTGTTTCTTGTGAATGCTTGCAAGTAGCTTAAGGCACTTTCAAAGGAACGTGATTTTCACTGAAAGGCCAGCATTTAGAAAGTGAAGCAACACTCCATTCACTTTGCACAGTGAATTGAAGTGTTGGAACAGACTGCTTCTCTTTCAGGGAAACGCATGTGAGTTTCTGGTGAATGCTTGTAACTAGCTTAAGGCACTTTCAAAGGAAAGTGATTTTCTCTGAAAGGACAGCATTTAGAAAGTCAAGCAACACTCCATTCCCTTCGTGCAGTGAATTGAAGTGTTGGAACAGAGTGCTACTCTTTCATAGAAACGCATTAGTGTTTCTTGTGAATGCTTGCAAGTTGCTTAAGGCACTTTCAAAGGAAAGTGATTTTCTCTGAAAGGACAGCATTTAGAAAGTGAAGCAACACTCCATTCACTTCGCACAGTGAATTGAAGTGTTGGAACAGACTGCTACTCTTACAGAGAAACACATGTGAGTTTTTTGTGAATGCTTGAAAGTAGTTTAAGGCACTTTCAAAGGAAAGTGATATTCTCTGAAAGGACAGAATTTAGAAAGCGAAGCAACACTCCATTCACTTCGCACAGTGAATTGAAGTGTTGGAACAGATTGCTTCTCTTTCAGAGAAATGCATGTGAGTTTCTGTTGAATGCTTGTAAGTAGCTTAAGGCACTTTCAAAGGAAATTGATTTTCTCTGAAAGGACAGTATTTAGAAAGTGAAGCAGCACTCCATTCACTTCGCACAGTGAATTGAAGTGTTGGAACAGACTGCTTGTCTTTCATAGAAACGCATTAGTGTTTCTTGTGAATGCTTGCAAGTAGTTTAAGGCACTTTCAAAGGAAAATGATTTTCTCTGAAATGACAGAATTTAGAAAGTGAAGCAACACTCCATTCACTTCGCACAGTGAATTGAAGTGTTGGAACAGACTGCTTCTCTTTCAGAGAAACGCATGTGAGTTTCTGTTGAATGCTTGTAAGTAGCTTAAGGCACTTTCAAAAAAAAGTGATTTTCTCTGAAAGGACAGCATTTAGAAAGTGAAGCAACACTCCATTCACTTCGCACAGTGAATTGAAGTGTTGGAACAGACTGCTTCTCTTTCAGAGAAACGCATGTGAGTTTCTTCCTAATGCTTGCAAGAAGCTTAAGGCACTTTCAAAGGAAAGTGATTTTCTCTGAAAGGACAGCATTTAGAAAGTGAAGCAACACTCCATTCACTTCGCACAGTGAATTGAAGTGTTGGAACAGACTGCTTCTCTTTCAGAGAAACGCATGTGAGTTTCTGGTGAATGCTTGTAAGTAGCTTAAGGCACTTTCAAAGGAAAGTGATTTTCTCTGAAAGGACAGCATTTTGAAAGTGAAGCAACCCTCCATTCACTTCGCACAGTGAATTGAAGTGTTGGAACAGACTGCTTCTCTTTCAGAGAAACGCATGTGAGTTTCTTGTGAATGCTTGCAAGTTGCTTAAGGCACTTTCAAAGGAAAGTGATTTTCTCTGAAAGGACAGCATTTAGATACTGAAGCAACAATCCATTCACTTCGCACACTTAATTGAAGTGTTGGAACAGACTGCTTCTCTTTCAGAGAAACGCATGTGAGTTTTTTGTGAATGCTTGAAAGTAGTTTAAGGCACTTTCAAAGGAAAGTGATTTTCTCTGAAAGGACAGAATTTAGAAAGTGAAGCAACACTCCATTCACTTTGCACAGTGAATTGAAGTGTTGGAACAGATTGCTTCTATTTCAGAGCAATGCATGTGAGTTTCTGTTGAATGCTTGTAAGTAGCTTAAGGCACTTTCAAAGGAAAGTGATTTTCTCTGAAAGGACAGCATTTAGAAAGTGAAGCAACACTCCATTTCCACGTGCAGTGAATTGAAGTGTTGGAACAGACTGCTTGTCTTTCATAGAAACGCACTAGTGTTTCTTGTTAATGCTTTCAAGTAACTTAAGGCACTTTCAAAGGAAAGTGATTTTCTCTGAAAGGACAGAATATAGAAAGTGAAGCAACACTCCATTTAATTCGCACATTGAATTGAAGTGTTGGAACAGACTGCTTCTCTTTCAGAGAAATGCATGTGAGTTTCTGTTGAATGCTTGTAAGTAGCTTAAGGCACTTTCAAAGGAAAGTGATTTTCTCTGAAAGGACAGCATTTAGAACGTGAAGCAACACTCCATTCACTTCGCACAGTGAATTGAAGTGTTGGAACAGACTGCTTCTTTTTCAGAGAAATGCATGTGAGTTTCTTTGAATGCTTGTAAGTAGCTCAAGGCTCTTTCAAAGGAAAGTGATTTTTTCTGAAAGGACAGCATTTAGAAAGTAAAGTAACACTCCATTCCCTTCGTGCAATGAATTGAAATGTTGGAACAGACTGCTTCTCTTTCATAGAAACGCATTAGTGTTTCTTGTGAATGCTTGCAAGTAGCTTAAGGCACTTTCAAAGGAAAGTGATTTTCTCTGAAAGGACAGCATTTAGAAAGTGAAGCAACACTCCATTCACTTTGCACAGAGAATTGAAGTGTTGGAACAGATTGCTTCTCTTTCAGAGAAATGCATGTGAGTTTCTGTTGAATGCTTGTAAGTAGCTTAAGGCACATTCAGAGGAAAGGGATTTTCTCTGAAAGGACAGCATTTAGGAAGTGAAGCAACACTCCATTCACTTCGCACAGTGAATTGAAGTGTTGGAACAGAATGCTTCTCTTTCAGAGAAACGGATGTCAGTTTTTTATGAATGCTTGAAAGTAGTTTAAGGCACTTTCAAAGGAAAGTGATTTTCTCTGAAAGGACAGCATTTAGAAAGTGAAGCAACACTCCATTCACTTCGCACAGTGAATTGAAGGGTTGGAACAGTCTGCTTCTCTTTCAGAGAAACGCATGTGAGTTTCTTCCTAATGCTTGCAAGTACCTTAAGGCACTTTCAAAGGAAAGTGATTTTCTCTGAAAGGACAGCATTTAGAAAGTGAAGCAACACTCCATTCACTTCGCACAGTGAATTGAAGTGTTGGAACAGTCTGCTTCTCTTTCAGAGAAACGCATGTGAGTTTCTTCCTAATGCTTGCAAGTAGCTTAAGGCACTTTCAAAGGAAAGTGATTTTCTCTGAAAGGACAGCATTTAGAAAGTGAAGCAACACTCCATTCACTTCCCACAGTGAATTGAAGTGTTGGAACAGACTGCTTTTCTTTCAGAGAAACGCATGTGAGTTTCTTCCTAATGCTTGCAAGTAGCTTAAGGTACTATCAAAGGAAAGTGTTTTTCTCTGAAAGGACAGCATTTAGAAAGTGAAGCAACACTCCATTCACTTCGCACAGTGAATTGAAGTGTTGGAACAGACTGCTTCTCTTTCAGAGAAACGCATGTGAGTTTTTTATGATTGCTTGCAAGTAGCTTAAGGCACTTTCAAAGGAAAGTGATTTTTTTCTGAAAGGACAGCATTTAGAAAGTGAGGCAACAGTCCATTCACTTCGCACAGTGAAATGAAGTGTTGGAACAGACTGCTTCTCTTTCAGAGAAACGCATGTGAGTTTCTTCCTAATGCTTGCAAGTAGCTTAAGGCACTTTCAAAGGAAAGTGATTTTCTCTGAAAGGACAGCATTTAGAAAGTGAAGCAACACTCCATTCACTTCGCACAGTGAATTGAAGTGTTGGAACCGACTGCTTCTCTTTCAGAGCAACGCATGTGAGTTTCTGGTGAACGCTTATAAGTAGCTTAAGGCACTTTCAAAGGACAGTGATTTTCTCTGAAAGGACAGCATTTAGAAAGTGAAGCAACACTCCATTCCCTTCGTGCAGTGAATTGAAGTGTTGGAACAGAGTGCTTCTCTTTCGAATAAACGCATTAGTGTTTCTTGTGAATGCTTGCAAGTTGCTTAAGGCACTTTCAAAGGAAAGTGATTTTCTCTGAAAGGACATAATTTAGAAAGTGAAGCAACACTCCATTCACTTCGCACAGTGAATTGAAGTGTTGGAACAGACTGCTTCTCTTTCAGAGAAATGCATGTGAGTTTCTGTTGAATGCTTGTAAGTAGCTTAAGGCACTTTCAAAGGAAAGTGATTTTCTCTGAAAGGACAGCATTTAGAAAGTGAAGCAACACTCCATTCACTTCGCACATTGAATTGAAGTGTTGGAACAGACTGCTTCTCTTTCAGAGAAACGCATGTGAGTTTCTGGTGAATGCTTGTAAGGAGCTTAAGGCACTTTCAAAGGAAAGTGATTTTCTCTG
The DNA here is from genome assembly GCF_982192425.1 of Myodes glareolus. Lineage (NCBI taxonomy): Eukaryota > Metazoa > Chordata > Mammalia > Rodentia > Cricetidae > Myodes > Myodes glareolus. The sequence goes on from NC_142046.1 coordinate 1,242,148, forward strand.
AAAGGACAGCATTTAGAAAGTGAGGCAACACTCCATTCACTTCACACAGTGAATTGAAGTGTTGGAACAGACTGCTTCTCTTTCAGAGAAACGCATGTGAGTTTCTTCCTAATGCTTGCAAGTAGCTTAAGGCACTTTCAAAGGAAAGTGATTTTCTCTGAACGGACAGCATTTAGAAAGTGAAGCAACACTCCATTCACTTCGCACAGTGAATTGAAGTGTTGGAACAGTCTGCTTCTCTTTCAGAGAAACGCATGTGAGTTTCTTCCTAATGCTTGCAAGTAGCTTAAGGCACTTTCAAAGGAAAGTGATTTTCTCTGAAAGGACAGCATTTAGAAAGTGAAGCAACACTCCATTCACTTCGCACAGTGAATTGAAGTGTTGGAACAGACTGCTTCTCTTTCAGAGAAACGCATGTGAGTTTCCGGTGAATGCTTGTAAGTAGCTTAAGGCACTTTCAAAGGAAAGTGATTTTCTCTGAAAGGACAGCATTTAGAAAGTGAAGCAATACTCCATTCACTTCGCACAGTGAATTGAAGTGTTGGAACAGACTGCTTCTCTTTCAGAGAAACGCATGTGAGTTTCTTCCTAATGCTTGCAAGTAGCTTAAGGCACTATCAAAGGAAAGTGATTTTCTCTGAAAGGACAGCATTTAGAAAGTGAAGCAACACTAAATACACTTCGCACAGTGAATTGAAGTGTTGGAACAGACTGCTTCTCTTTCAGAGAAACGCATGTGAGTTTTTTATGAATGCTTGAAAGTAGTTAAAGGCACTTTCAAAGGAAAGTGATTTTCTCTGAAAGGACAGCATTTAGAAAGTGAGGCAACACTCCATTCACTTCACACAGTGACTTGAAGTGTTGGAACAGACTGCTTCTCTTTCAGAGAAACGCATGTGAGTTTCTTCCTAATGCTTGCAAGTAGCTTAAGGCACTTTCAAAGGAAAGTGATTTTCTCTGAAAGGACAGCATTTAGAAAGTGAGGCAACACTCCATTCACTTCACACAGTGAATTGAAGTGTTGGAACAGACTGCTTCTCTTTCAGAGAAACGCATGTGAGTTTCTTCCTAATGCTTGCAAGTAGCTTAAGGCACTTTCAAAGGAAAGTGATTTTCTCTGAACGGACAGCATTTAGAAAGTGAAGCAACACTCCATTCACTTCGCACAGTGAATTGAAGTGTTGGAACAGTCTGCTTCTCTTTCAGAGAAACGCATGTGAGTTTCTTCCTAATGCTTGCAAGTAGCTTAAGGCACTTTCAAAGGAAAGTGATTTTCTCTGAAAGGACAGCATTTAGAAAGTGAAGCAACACTCCCTTCACTTCGCACAGTGAATTGAAGTGTTGGAACAGACTGCTTCTCTTTCAGAGAAACGCATGTGAGTTTTTTATGAATGCTTGAAAGTAGTTAAAGGCACTTTCAAAGGAAAGTGATTTTCTCTGAAAGGACAGCATTTAGAAAGTGAGGCAACACTCCATTCACTTCACACAGTGACTTGAAGTGTTGGAACAGACTGCTTCTCTTTCAGAGAAACGCATGTGAGTTTCTTCCTAATGCTTGCAAGTAGCTTAAGGCACTTTCAAAGAAAAGTGATTTTCTCTGAAAGGACAGCATTTAGAAAGTGAAGCAACACTCCATTAACTTCCCACAGTGAATTGAAGTGTTGGAACAGTCTGCTCCTCTTTCAGAGAAACGCATGTGAGTTTCGTCCTAATGCTTGCAAGTAGCTTAAGGCACTTTAAAAGGAAAGTGATTTTCTCTGAAAGGACAGCATTTAGAAAGTGAAGCAACACTCCATTCACTTCGCACATTGAATTGAAGTGTTGGAACAGACTGCTTCTCTTTCAGAGAAACGCATGTGAGTTTCCGTTGAATGCTTGTAAGTAGCTTAAGGCACTTTCAAAGGAAAGTGATTTTCTCTGAAAGGACAGCATTTAGAAAGTGAAGCAACACTCCATTCACTTCGCACAGTGAATTGAAGTGTTGGAACAGACTGCTTCTCTTTATGAGAAATGCATGTGAGTTTAAGTTGAATGCTTGTAAGTAGCTTAAGGCACTTTCAAAGGAAAGTGATTTTCTCTGAAAGGACAGCATTTAGAAAGTAAAGCAACACTCCATTCACTTCGCACAGTGAATTGAAGTATTGGAACAGACTGCTTCTCTTTCAGAGAAACGGATGTGCGTTTCTGGTGAATGCTTGTAAGTAGCTTAAGGCACTTTCAAAGGAAAGTGATTTTCTCTGAAAGGACAGCATTTAGAAAGTGAAGCAACACTCCATTCACTTCGCACAGTGAATTGAAGTGTTGGAACAGACTGCTTCTCTTTCATATAAACGCATTAGTGTTTCTTGTGAATGCTTGCAAGTTGCTTAAGGCACTTTCAAAGGAAAGTGATTTTCTCTGAAAGGACATAATTTAGAAAGTGAAGCAACACTCCATTCACTTCGCACAGTGAATTGAAGTGTTGGAACAGACTGCTTCTCTTTCAGAGAAATGTATGTGAGTGTCTGTTGAATGCTTGTAAGTAGCTTAAGGCACTTTCAAAGGAAAGTGATTTTCTCTGAAAGGACAGCATTTAGAAAGTGAAGCAACACTCCATTCACTTCGCACATTGAATTGAAGTGTTGGAACAGACTGCTTCTCTTTCAGAGAAACGCATGTGAGTTTCTGTTGAATGCTTGTAAGTAGCTTAAGGCACTTTGAAAGGAAAGTGATTTTGTCTGAAAGGACAGCATTTAGAAAGTGAGGCAACACTCCATTCACTTCGCACAGTGTATTGAAGTATTGGAACAGACTGCTTCTCTTTCAGAGAAACGCATGTGAGTTTCTTCCTAATGCTTGCAAGTAGCTTAAGGCACTTTCAAAGGAAAGTGATTTTCTCTGAAAGGACAGCATTTAGAAAGTGAAGCAACACTCCATTCACTTCGCACAGTGAATTGAAGTGTTGGAACAGTCTGCTTCTCTTTCAGAGAAACGCATGTGAGTTTCTTCCTAATGCTTGCAAGTAGCTTAAGGCACTTTCAAAGGAAAGTGATTTTCTCTGAAAGGACAGCATTTAGAAAGTGAAGCAACACTCCATTCACTTCGCACAGTGAATTGAAGTGTTGGAACAGACTGCTTTTCTTTCAGAGAAACGCATGTGAGTTTCTTCCTAATGCTTGCAAGTAGCTTAAGGCACTATCAAAGGAAAGTGATTTTCTCTGAAAGGACAGCATTTAGAAAGTGAAGCAACACTCCATTCACTTCGCACAGTGAATTGAAGTGTTGGAACCGACTGCTTCTCTTTCAGAGCAACGCATGTGAGTTTCTGGTGAATGCTTATAAGTAGCTTAAATCACTTTCAAAGGACAGTGGTTTTCTCTGAAAGGACAGCATTTAGAAAGTGAAGCAACACTCCATTCCCTTCGTGCAGTGAATTGAAGTGTTGGAACAGAGTGCTTCTCTTTCATATAAACGCATTAGTGTTTCTTGTGAATGCTTGCAAGTTGCTTAAGGCACTTTCAAAGGAAAGTGATTTTCTCTGAAAGGACATAATTTAGAAAGTGAAGCAACACTCCATTCACTTCGCACATTGAATTGAAGTGTTGGAACAGACTGCTTCTCTTTCAGAGAAACGCATGTGAGTTTCTGGTGAATGCTTGTAAGTAGCTTAAGGCACTTTCAAAGGAAAGTGATTTTCTCTGAAAGGACAGCATTTAGAAAGTGAGGCAACACTCCATTCACTTCACACAGTGAATTGAAGTGTTGGAACAGACTGCTTCTCTTTCAAAGAAACGCATGTGAGTTTCTGGTGAATGCTTGTAAGTAGCTTAAGGCACTTTCAAAGGAAAGTGATTTTCTCTGAAAGGACAGCATTTAGAAAGTGAAGTAACACTCCATTCACTTCGCACAGTGAATTGAAGTGTTGGAACAGTCTGCTTCTCTTTCAGAGAAACACATGTGAGTTTCTTCCTAATGCTTGCAAGTAGCTTAAGGCACTTTCAAAGGAAAGTGATTTTCTCTGAAAGGACAGCATTTAGAAAGTGAAGCAACACTCCATTCACTTCGCACAGTGAATTGAAGTGTTGGAACAGACTGCTTCTCTTTCAGAGAAACGCATGTGAGTTTCCGGTGAATGCTTGTAAGTAGCTTAAGGCACTTTCAAAGGAAAGTGATTTTCTCTGAAAGGACAGCATTTAGAAAGTGAAACAACACTCCATTCACTTCGCACAGTGAATTGAAGTGTTGGAACAGACTGCTTCTCTTTCAGAGAAACGTATGTGAGTTTCTTGTGAATGCTTGCAAGTTGCTTAAGGCACTTTCAAAGGAAAGTGATTTTCTCTGAAAGGACAGCATTTAGAAAGTGAAGCAACACTCCGTTCACTTCGCACAGTGAATTGAAGTGTTGGAACAGACTGCTTCTCTTTCAGAGAAACGCATGTGAGTTTCTGGTGAATGCTTGCAAGTTGCTTAAGGCACTTTCAAAGGAAAGTGATTTTCTCTGAAAGGACAGCATTTAGAAAGTGAGGCAACACTCCATTCACTTCACACAGTGAATTGAAGTGTTGGAACAGTCTGCTTCTCTTTCAGAGAAACGCATGTGAGTTTCTTCCTAATGCTTGCAAGTAGCTTAAGGCACTTTCAAAGGAAAGTGATTTTCTCTGAAAGGACAGCATTTAGAAAGTGAAGCAACACTCCATTCCCTTCGAGCAGTGAATTGAAGTGTTGGAACAGACTGCTTCTCTTTCATATAAACGCATTAATGTTTCTTGTGAATGCTTGCAAGTTGCTTAAGGCACTTTCAAAGGAAAGTGATTTTCTCTGAAAGGACATACTTTAGAAAGTGAAGCAACACTCCATTCACTTCGCACAGTGAATTGAAGTGTTGGAACAGACTGCTTCTCTTTCAGAGAAATGCATGTGAGTTTCTGTTGAACGCTTGTAAGTAGCTTAAGGCACTTTCAAAGGAAAGTGATTTTCTCTGAAAGGACAGCATTTAGAAAGTGCAGCAACACTCCATTCACTTCGCACATTGAATTGAAGTGTTGGAACAGCCTGCTTCTCTTTCAGAGAAACGCATGTGAGTTTCTGGTGAATGCTTGTAAGTAGCTTAAGGCACTTTTAAAGGAAAGTGATTTTCTCTGAAAGGACAGCATTTAGAAAGTGAGGCAACACTCCATTCACTTCACACACTGAATTGAAGTGTTGGAACAGACTGCTTCTCTTTCAGAGAAACGCATGTGAGTTTCTTCCTAATGCTTGCAAGTAGCTTAAGGCACTTTCAAAGGAAAGTGATTTTCTCTGAAAGGACAGCATTTAGAAAGTGAAGCAACACTCCATTCACTTCGCACATTGAATTGAAGTGTTGGAACAGACTGCTTCTCTTTCAGAGAAACGCATGTGAGTTTCTGTTGAATGCTTGTAAGTAGCTTAAGGCACTTTGAAAGGAAAGTGATTTTCTCTGAAAGGACAGCATTTAGAAAGTGAGGCAACACTCCATTCACTTCGCACAGTGAATTGAAGTATTGGAACAGACTGCTTCTCTTTCAGAGAAACGCATGTGAGTTTCTTCCTAATGCTTGCAAGTAGCTTAAGGCACTTTCAAAGGAAAGTGATTTTCTCTGAAAGGACAGCATTTAGAAAGTGAAGCAACACTCCATTCACTTCGCACAGTGAATTGAAGTGTTGGAACTGTCTGCTTCTCTTTCAGAGAAACGCATGTGAGTTTCTTCCTAATGCTTGCAAGTAGCTTAAGGCACTTTCAAAGGAAAGTGATTTTCTCTGAAAGGACAGCATTTAGAAAGTGAAGCAACACTCCATTCACTTCGCACAGTGAATTGAAGTGTTGGAACAGACTGCTTTTCTTTCAGAGAAACGCATGTGAGTTTCTTCCTAATGCTTGCAAGTAGCTTAAGGCACTATCAAAGGAAAGTGATTTTCTCTGAAAGGACAGCATTTAGAAAGTGAAGCAACACTCCATTCACTTCGCACAGTGAATTGAAGTGTTGGAACCGACTGCTTCTCTTTCAGAGCAACGCATGTGAGTTTCTGGTGAATGCTTATAAGTAGCTTAAATCACTTTCAAAGGACAGTGATTTTCTCTGAAAGGACAGCATTTAGAAAGTGAAGCAACACTCCATTCCCTTCGTGCAGTGAATTGAAGTGTTGGAACAGAGTGCTTCTCTTTCGTATAAACGCATTATTGTTTCTTGTGAATGCTTGCAAGTTGCTTAAGGCACTTTCAAAGGAAAGTGATTTTCTCTGAAAGGACATAATTTAGAAAGTGAAGCAACACTCCATTCACTTCGCACATTGAATTGAAGTTTTGGAACAGACTGCTTCTCTTTCAGAGAAATGCATGTGAGTTTCTGTTGAATGCTTGTAAGTAGCTTAAGGCACTTTCAAAGGAAAGTGATTTTCTCTGAAAGGACAGCATTTAGAAAGTGAAGCAACACTCCATTCACTTCGCACATTGAATTGAAGTGTTGGAACAGACTGCTTCTCTTTCAGAGAAACGCATGTGAGTTTCTGGTGAATGCTTGTAAGTAGCTTAAGGCACCTTCAAAGGAAAGTGATTTTCTCTGAAAGGACAGCATTTAGAAAGTGAGGCAACACTCCATTCACTTCACACAGTGAATTGAAGTGTTGGAACAGACTGCTTCTCTTTCAAAGAAACGCATGTGAGTTTCTGGTGAATGCTTGTAAGTAGCTTAAGGCACTTTCAAAGGAAAGTGATTTTCTCTGAAAGGACAGCATTTAGAAAGTGAAGTAACACTCCATTCACTTCGCACAGTGAATTGAAGTGTTGGAACAGTCTGCTTCTCTTTCAGAGAAACGCATGTGAGTTTCTTCCTAATGCTTGCAAGTAGCTTAAGGCACTTTCAAAGGAAAGTGATTTTCTCTGAAAGGACAGCATTTAGAAAGTGAAGCAACACTCCATTCACTTCGCACAGTGAATTGAAGTGTTGGAACAGACTGCTTCTCTTTCAGAGAAACGCATGTGAGTTTCCGGTGAATGCTTGTAAGTAGCTTAAGGCACTTTCAAAGGAAAGTGATTTTCTCTGAAAGGACAGCATTTAGAAAGTGAAACAACACTCCATTCACTTCGCACAGTGAATTGAAGTGTTGGAACAGACTGCTTCTCTTTCAGAGAAATGCATGTGAGTTTAAGTTGAATGCTTGTAAGTAGCTTAAGGCACTTTCAAAGGAAAGTGATTTTCTCTGAAAGGACAGCATTTAGAAAGTGAAGCAACACTCCATTCACTTCGCACAGTGAATTGAAGTGTTGGAACAGACTGCTTCTCTTTCAGAGAAACGTATGTGAGTTTCTTGTGAATGCTTGCAAGTTGCTTAAGGCACTTTCAAAGGAAAGTGATTTTCTCTGAAAGGACAGCATTTAGAAAGTGAAGCAACACTCCGTTCACTTCGCACAGTGAATTGAAGTGTTGGAACAGACTGCTTCTCTTTCAGAGAAACGCATGTGAGTTTCTGGTGAATGCTTGCAAGTTGCTTAAGGCACTTTCAAAGGAAAGTGATTTTCTCTGAAAGGACAGCATTTAGAAAGTGAGGCAACACTCCATTCACTTCGCACAGTGAATTGAAGTGTTGGAACAGTCTGCTTCTCTTTCAGAGAAACGCATGTGAGTTTCTTCCTAATGCTTGCAAGTAGCTTAAGGCACTTTCAAAGGAAAGTGATTTTCTCTGAAAGGACAGCATTTAGAAAGTGAAGCAACACTCCATTCCCTTCGAGCAGTGAATTGAAGTGTTGGAACAGACTGCTTCTCTTTCATATAAACGCATTAATGTTTCTTGTGAATGCTTGCAAGTTGCTTAAGGCACTTTCAAAGGAAAGTGATTTTCTCTGAAAGGACATACTTTAGAAAGTGAAGCAACACTCCATTCACTTCGCACAGTGAATTGAAGTGTTGGAACAGACTGCTTCTCTTTCAGAGAAATGCATGTGAGTTTCTGTTGAACGCTTGTAAGTAGCTTAAGGCACTTTCAAAGGAAAGTGATTTTCTCTGAAAGGACAGCATTTAGAAAGTGCAGCAACACTCCATTCACTTCGCACATTGAATTGAAGTGTTGGAACAGCCTGCTTCTCTTTCAGAGAAACGCATGTGAGTTTCTGGTGAATGCTTGTAAGTAGCTTAAGGCACTTTTAAAGGAAAGTGATTTTCTCTGAAAGGACAGCATTTAGAAAGTGAGGCAACACTCCATTCACTTCACACAGTGAATTGAAGTGTTGGAACAGACTGCTTCTCTTTCAGAGAAACGCATGTGAGTTTCTTCCTAATGCTTGCAAGTAGCTTAAGGCACTTTCAAAGGAAAGTGATTTTCTCTGAAAGGACAGCATTTAGAAAGTGAAGCAACACTCCATTCACTTCGCACAGTGAATTGAAATGTTGGAACAGTCTGCTTCTCTTTCAGAGAAACGCATGTGAGTTTCTTCCTAATGCTTGCAAGTAGCTTAAGGCACTTTCAAAGGAAAGTGATTTTCTCTGAAAGGACAGCATTTAGAAAGTGAAGCAACACTCCATTCACTTCGCACAGTGAATTGAAGTGTTGGAACAGACTGCTTCTCTTTCAGAGAAACGCATGTGAGTTTCTAGTGAATGCTTGTAAGTAGCTTAAGGCACTTTCAAAGGAAAGTGATTTTCTCTGAAAGGACAGCATTTAGAAAGTGAAGCAACACTCCATTCACTTCGCACAGTGAATTGAAGTGTTGGAACAGACTGCTTCTCTTTCAGAGAAATGCATGTGAGTTTAAGTTGAATGCTTGTAAGTAGCTTAAGGCACTTTCAAAGGAAAGTGATTTTCCCTGAAAGGACAGCATTTAGAAAGTGAAGCAGCACTCCATTCACTTCGCAGAGTGAATTGAAGTATTGGAACAGACTGCTTCTCTTTCAGAGAAACGCATGTGAGTTTCTGGTGAATGCCTGTAAGTAGCATAAGGCACTTTCAAAGGAAAGTGATTTTCTCTGAAAGGACAGCATTTAGAAAGTGAAGCAACACTCTATTCACTTCGCACAGTGAATTGAAGTGTTGGAACAGACTGCTTCTCTTTCAGAGAAAGGCATGTGAGTTTCTTCCTAATGCTTGCAAGTCGCTTAAGGCACTTTCAAAGGAAAGTGATTTTCTCTGAAAGGACAGCATTTAGAAAGTGAAGCAACACTCCATTCACTTCGCACAGTGAATTGAAGTGTTGGAACAGACTGCTTCTCTTTAAGAGAAACGCATGTGAGTTTTTTGTGAATGCTTAAAAGTAGTTTAAGGCACTTTCAAAGGAAAGTGATTTTCTCTGAAAGGACAGAATTTAGAAAGTGATGCAACACTCCATTCACTTCGCACAGTGAATTGAAGTGTTGGAACAGACTGCTTCTCTTTCAGAGAAACGCATGTGAGTTTCTTCCTAATGCTTGTAAGTAGCTTAAGGCACTTTCAAAGGAAAGTGATTTTCTCTGAAAGGACAGCATTTAGAAAGTGAAGCAACACTCCATTCACTTTGTACAGTGAATTGTAGTGTTGGAACAGACTGCTTCTCTTTCAGAGAAATGCATGTGAGTTTCTGTTGAATGCTTGTAAGTAGCTTAAGGCTCTTTCAAAGGAAAGTGATTTTCTCTGAAAGGACAGCATTTAGAAAGTAAAGCAACACTCCATTCCCTTCGCACAATAAATTGAAGTGTTGGAAGAGACTGCTTCTCTTTCATAGAAACGCATTAGTGTGTCTTGTGAATGCTTGCAAGTAGCTTAAGGCACATTCAAAGGAAAGTGATTTTCTCTGAAAGGACAGCATTTAGAAAGTGAAGCAACACTCCATTCACTTCGCACAGAGAATTGAAGTGTTGGAACAGATTACTTCTCTTTCAGAGAAATGCATGTGAGTTTCTGTTGAATGCTTGTAAGTAGCTTAAGGCACATTCAAAGGAAAGGGATTTTCTCTGAAAGGACAGCATTTAGAAAGTGAAGCAACACTCTATTCACTTCGCACTGTGACTTGAAGTGTTGGAACAGACTGCTTCTCTTTCAGAGAAACGCATGTGAGTTTTTTGTGAATGCTTGAAAGTAGTTTAAGGCACTTTCAAAGGAAAGTGTTTTTCTCTGAAAATACAGAATTTAGAAAGTGAAGCAACACTCCATTCACTTCGCACAGTGAATTGAAGTGTTGGAACAGACTGCTTCTCTTTCAGAGAAACGCATGTGAGTTTCTTCCTAATGCTCGCAAGTAGCTTAAGGCACTTCCAAAGGAAAGTGTCTTTCTCTGATTGGACAGCATTTAGAAAGTGAAGCAACACTCCATTCACTTCGCACAGTGAATTGAAGTGTTGGAACAGACTGCTTCTCTTTCAGAGAAACGCATGTGAGTTTCTGGTGAATGCTTGTAAGTAGCTTAAGGCACTTTCAAAGGAAAGTGATTTTCTCTGAAAGGACAGCATTTAGAAAGTGAAGCAACACTCCATTCCCTTCGTGCAGTGAATTGAAGTGTTGGAACAGAGTGCTTCTCATTCATAGAAACGCATTAGTGTTTCTTGTGAATGCTTGCAAGTTGCTTAAGGCACTTTCAAAGGAAAGTGATTTTCTCTGAAAGGACAGCATTTAGAAAGTGAAGCAACACTCCATTCACTTCGCACAGTGAATTGAAGTGTTCGAACAGACTGCTTCTCTTTAAGAGAAACGCATGTGAGTTTTTTGTGAATGCTTGAAAGTAGTTTAAGGCACTTTCAAAGGAAAGTGATTTTCTCTGAAAGGACAGCATTTAGAAAGTGAAGCAACACTCCATTCACTTCGCACTGTGAATTGAAATGTTGGAACAGACTGCTTCTCTTTCAGAGAAATGCATGTGAGTTTTTTGTGAATGCTTGAAAGTAGTTTAAGGCACTTTCAAAGGAAAGTGTTTTTCTCTGAAAGGACAGAATTTAGAAAGTGAAGCAACACTCCATTCACTTCGCACAGAGAATTGAAGTGTTGGAACAGACTGCTCCTCTTTCCGAGAAACGCATGTGATTTCTTCCTAATGCTTGGAAGTAGCTTAAGGCACTTTCAAAGGAAAGTGATTTTCTCTGATTGGACAGCATTTAGAAAGTGAAGCAACACTCCATTCACTTCGCACAGTGAATTGAAGTGTTGGAACAGACTGCTTCTCTTTCAAAGAAACGCATGTGAGTTTCTGGTGAATGCTTGTAAGTAGCTTAAGGCACTTTCAAAGGAAAGTGATTTTCTCTGAAAGAAGAGCATTTAGAAAGTGAAGCAACACTCCATTCCCTTCGTGCAGTGAATTGAAGTGTTGGAACAGAGTGCTTCTCATTCATAGAAACGCATTAGTGTTTCTTGTGAATGCTTGCAAGTTGCTTAAGGCACTTTCAAAGGAAAGTGATTTTCTCTGAAAGGACAGCATTTAGAAAGTGAAGCAACACTCCATTCACTTTGTACAGTGAATTGAAGTGTTGGAACAGACTGCTTCTCTTTCAGAGAAATGCATGTGAGTTTCTGTTGAATGCTTGTAAGTAGCTTAAGGCTCTTTCAAAGGAAAGTGATTTTCTCTCAAAGGACAGCATTTAGAAAGTAAAGCAACACTCCATTCCCTTCGCACAATAAATTGAAGTGTTGGAACAGACTGCTTCTCTTTCATAGAAACGCAATAGTGTTTCTTGTGAATGCTTGCAAGTAGCTTAAGGCACCTTCAAAGGAAAGTGATTTTCTCTGAAAGGACAGCATTTAGAAAGTGAAGCAACACTCCATTCACTTCGCACAGAGAATTGAAGTGTTGGAACAGATTACTTCTCTTTCAGAGAAATGCATGTGAGTTTCTGTTGAATGCTTGTAAGTATCTTAAGGCACATTCAAAGGAAAATGATTTTCTCTGAAAGGACAGCATTTAGAAAGTGAAGCAACACTCCATTCACTTCGCACAGTGAATTGAAGTGTTGGAACAGACTGCTTCTCTTTCAGAGAAACGCATGTGAGTTTCCGGTGAATGCTTGTAAGTAGCTTAAGGCACTTTCAAAGGAAAGTGATTTTCTCTGAAAGGACAGCATTTAGAAAGTGAAACAACACTCCATTCACTTCGCACAGTGAATTGAAGTGTTGGAACAGACTGCTTCTCTTTCAGAGAAATGCATGTGAGTTTAAGTTGAATGCTTGTAAGTAGCTTAAGGCACTTTCAAAGGAAAGTGATTTTCTCTGAAAGGACAGCATTTAGAAAGTGAAGCAACACTCCATTCACTTCGCACAGTGAATTGAAGTGTTGGAACAGACTGCTTCTCGTTCAGAGATACGCATGTGAGTTTCTTCCTGATGCTTGCAAGTTGCTTAAGGCACTTTCAAAGGAAAGTGATTTTCTCAGAAAGGACAGCATTTAGAAAGTGAAGCAACACTCCATTCACTTCGCACAGTGAACTGAAGTGTTGGAAAAGACTGTTTCTCTTTCAGAGAAACGCATGTGAGTTTCTAGTGAATGCTTGTAAGTAGCTTAAGGCACTTTCAAAGGAAAGTGATTTTCTCTGAAAGGACAGCATTTAGAAAGTGAAGCAACACTCCATTCACTTCGCAGAGTGAATTGAAGTATTGGAACAGACTGCTTCTCTTTCAGAGAAACACATGTGAGTTTCTGGTGAATGCTTGTAAGTAGCTTAAGGCACTTTCAAAGGAAAGTGATTTTCTCTGAAAGGACAGCATTTAGAAAGTGAAGCAACACTCCATTCACTTCGCACAGTGAATTGAAGTGTTGGAACAGACTGCTTCTCTTTCAGAGAAACGCATGTGAGTTTCTTTTGAATGCTTGCAAGTTGCTTAAGGCACATTCAAAGGAAAGTGATTTTCTCTGAAAGGACAGCATTTAGAAAGTGAAGCAACACTCCATTCACTTCGCACAGTGAATTGAAGTGTTCGAACAGACTGCTTCTCTTTAAGAGAAACGCATGTGAGTTTTTTTGTGAAAGCTTGAAAGTAGTTTAAGGCACTTTAAAAGGAAAGTGATTTTGTCTGAAAGGACAGCATTTAGAAAGTGAAGCAACACTCCATTCACTTCGCACGGTGAATTGAAGTGTTGGACCAGACTGCTTCTCTTTCAGAGAAACGCATGTGAGTTTCTGGTGAATGCTTGTAAGTAGCTTAAGGCACATTCAAAGGAAAATGATTTTCTCTGAAAGGACAGCATTTAGAAAGTGAAGCAACACTCCATTCACTTCGCACAGTGAATTGAAGTGTTGGAACAGACTGCTTCTCTTTCAGAGAAACGCATGTGAGTTTTTTGTGAATGCTTGAAAGTAGTTTAAGGCACTTTCAATGGAAAGTGATTTTCTCTGAAAGGACAGCATTTAGAAAGTGAAGCAACACTCCATTCACTTCGCACAGTGAATTGAAGTGTTGGAACAGACTGCTTCTCTTTCAGAGAAACGCATGTGAGTTTCTTCCTGATGCTTGCAAGTAGCTTAAGGCACTTTCAAAGGAAAGTGATTTTCTCTGAAAGGACAGCATTTAGAAAGTGAAGCAACACTAAATTCACTTCGCACAGTGAATTGAAGTGTTGGAACAGACTGCTTCTCTTTCAGAGAAATGCATGTGAGTTTAAGTTGAATGCTTGTAAGTAGCTTAAGGCACTTTCAAAGGAAAGTGATTTTCTCTGAAAGGACAGCATTTAGAAAGTGAAGCAACACTCCATTCACTTCGCACGTGAACTGAAGTGTTGGAAAAGACTGTTTCTCTTTCAGAGAAACGCATGTGAGTTTCTAGTGAATGCTTGTAAGTAGCTTAAGGCACTTTCAAAGGAAAGTGATTTTCTCTGAAAGGACAGCATTTAGAAAGTGAAGCAACACTCCATTCACTTCGCACAGTGAATTGAAGTGTTGGAACAGACTGCTTCTCTTTCAGAGAAATGCATGTGAGTTTCTGTTGAATGCTTGTAAGTAGCTTAAGGCACTTTCAAAGGAAAGTGATTTTCTCTGAAAGGACAGCATTTAGAAAGTGAAGCAACACTCCATTCACTTCGCAGAGTGAATTGAAGTATTGGAACAGACTGCTTCTCTTTCAGAGAAACGCATGTGAGTTTCTGGTGAATGCTTGTAAGTAGCTTAAGGCACATTCAAAGGAAAATGATTTTCTCTGAAAGGACAGCATTTAGAAAGTGAAGCAACACTCCATTCACTTCGCACAGTGAATTGAAGTGTTGGAACAGACTGCTTCTCTTTCAGAGAAACGCATGTGAGTTTTTTGTGAATGCTTGAAAGTAGTTTAAGGCACTTTCAATGGAAAGTGATTTTCTCTGAAAGGACAGCATTTAGAAAGTGAAGCAACACTCCATTCACTTCGCACAGTGAATTGAAGTGTTGGAACAGACTGCTTCTCTTTCAGAGAAACGCATGTGAGTTTCTTCCTGATGCTTGCAAGTAGCTTAAGGCACTTTCAAAGGAAAGTGATTTTCTCTGAAAGGACAGCATTTAGAAAGTGAAGCAACACTAAATTCACTTCGCACAGTGAATTGAAGTGTTGGAACAGACTGCTTCTCTTTCAGAGAAACGCATGTGAGTTTTTTATGAATGCTTGAAAGTAGTTAAAGGCACTTACAAAGGAAAGTGATTTTCTCTGAAAGGACAGCATTTAGAAAGTGAGGCAACACTCCATTCACTTCACACAGTGACTTGAAGTGTTGGAACAGACTGCTTCTCTTTCAGAGAAACGCATGTGAGTTTCTTCCTAATGCTTGCAAGTAGCTTAAGGCACTTTCAAAGGAAAGTGATTTTCTCTGAAAGGACAGCATTTAGAAAGTGAAGCAACACTCCATTCACTTCGCACAGTGAATTGAAGTGTTGGAACAGTCTGCTCCTCTTTCAGAGAAACGCATGTGAGTTTCTTCCTAATGCTTGCAAGTAGCTTAAGGCACTTTCAAAGGAAAGTGATTTTCTCTGAAAGGACAGCATTTAGAAAGTGAAGCAACACTCCATTCACTTCGCACAGTGAATTGAAGTGTTGGAACAGACTGCTTCTCTTTCAGAGAAACGCATGTGAGTTTCCGGTGAATGCTTGTAAGTAGCTCAAGGCACTTTCAAAGGAAAGTGATTTTCTCTGAAAGGACAGCATTTAGAAAGTGAAGCAACACTCCATTCACTTCGCACAGTGAATTGAAGTGTTGGATCAGACTGCTTCTCTTTCAGAGAAATGCATGTGAGTTTAAGTTGAATGCTTGTAAGTAGCTCAAGGCACTTTCAAAGGAAAGTGATTTTCTCTGAAAGGACAGCATTTAGAAAGTGAAGCAACACTCCATTCACTTCGCACAGTGAATTGAAGTATTGGAACAGACTGCTTCTCTTTCAGAGAAACGGATGTGAGTTTCTGGTGAATGCTTGTAAGTAGCTTAAGGCACTTTCAAAGGAAAGTGATTTTCTCTGAAAGGACAGCATTTAGAAAGTGAAGCAACACTCCATTCACTTCGCACAGTGAATTGAAGTGTTGGAACAGACTGCTTCTCTTTCATATAAACGCATTAGTGTTTCTTGTGAATGCTTGCAAGTTGCTTAAGGCACTTTCAAAGGAAAGTGATTTTCTCTGAAAGGAAATAATTTAGAAAGTGAAGCAACACTCCATTCACTTCGCACAGTGAATTGAAGTGTTGGAACAGACTGCTTCTCTTTCAGAGAAATGCATGTGAGTGTCTTTTGAATGCTTGTAAGTAGCTTAAGGCACTTTCAAAGGAAAGTGATTTTCTCTGAAAGGACAGCATTTAGAAAGTGAAGCAACACTCCATTCACTTCGCACTTTGAATTGAAGTGTTGGAACAGACTGCTTCTCTTTCACAGAAACTCATGTGAGTTTCTGTTGAATGCTTGTAAGTAGCTTAAGGCACTTTGAAAGGAAAGTGATTTTCTCTGAAAGGACAGCATTTAGAAAGTGAGGCAACACTCCATTCACTTCACACAGTGAATTGAAGTGTTGGAACAGACTTCTTCTCTTTCAGAGAAATGCATGTGAGTTTCTGTTGAATGCTTGTAAGTAGCTTAAGGCACTTTCAAAGGAAAGTGATTTTCTCTGAAAGGACAGCATTTAGAAAGTGAAGCAACACTCCATTCACTTCACACATTGAATTGAAGTGTTGGAACAGACTGCTTCTCTTTCAGAGAAACGCATGTGAGTTTCTGGTGAATGCTTGTAAGTAGCTTAAGGCACTTTCAAAGGAAAGTGATTTTCTCTGAAAGGACAGCATTTAGAAAGTGAGGCAACACTCCATTCACTTCACACAGTGAATTGAAGTGTTGGAACAGACTGCTTCTCTTTCAGAGAAACGCATGTGAGTTTCTTCCTAATGCTTGCAAGTAGCTTAAGGCACTTTCAAAGGAAAGTGATTTTCTCTGAAAGGACAGCATTTAGAAAGTGAAGTAACACTCCATTCACTTCGCACAGTGAATTGAAGTGTTGGAACAGTCTGCTTCTCTTTCAGAGAAACGCATGTGAGTTTCTTCCTAATGCTTGCAAGTAGCTTAAGGCACTTTCAAAGGAAAGTGATTTTCTCTGAAAGGACAGCATTTAGAAAGTGAAGCAACACTCCATTCACTTCGCACAGTGAATTGAAGTGTTGGAACAGACTGCTTCTCTTTCAGAGAAACGCATGTGAGTTTCCGGTGAATGCTTGTAAGTAGCTTAAGGCACTTTCAAAGGAAAGTGATTTTCTCTGAAAGGACAGTGTTTAGAAAGTGAGGCAACACTCCATTCACTTCGCACAGTGAATTGAAGTGTTGGAACCGACTGCTTCTCTTTCAGAGAAACGCATGTGAGTTTCTTCCTAATGCTTGCAAGTAGCTTAAGGCACTTTCAAAGGAAAGTGATTTTCTCTGAAAGGACAGCATTTAGAAAGTGAAGCAACACTCCATTCACTTCGCACAGTGAATTGAAGTGTTGGAACAGACTGCTTCTCTTTCAGAGAAACGCATGTGAGTTTCTGGTGAATGCTTGTAAGTAGCTTAAGGCACTTTCAAAGGAAAGTGATTTTCTCTGAAAGGACAGCATTTAGAAAGTGAAGCAACACTCCATTCACTTCGCACAGTGAATTGAAGTGTTGGAACAGACTGCTTCTCTTTCAGAGAAACGCATGTGAGTTTCTTCCTAATGCTTGCAAGTCGCTTAAGGCACTTTCAAAGGAAAGTGATTTTCTCTGAAAGGACAGCATTTAAAACGTGAAGCAACACTCCATTCACTTCGCACAGTGAATTGAAGTGTTGGAACAGACTGCTTCTCTTTAAGAGAAACGCATGTGAGTTTTTTGTGAATGCTTGAAAGTAGTTTAAGGCACTTTCAAAGGAAAGTGATTTTCTCTGAAAGGACAGAATTTAGAAAGTGATGCAACACTCCATTCACTTCGCACAGTGAATTGAAGTGTTGGAACAGACTGCTTCTCTTTCAGAGAAACGCATGTGAGTTTCTTCCTAATGCTTGTAAGTAGCTTAAGGCACTTTCAAAGGAAAGTGATTTTCTCTGAAAGGACAGCATTTAGAAAGTGAAGCAACACTCCATTCACTTTGTACAGTGAATTGAAGTGTTGGAACAGACTGCTTCTCTTTCAGAGAAATGCATGAGAGTTTCTGTTGAATGCTTGTAAGTAGCTTAAGGCTCTTTCAAAGGAAAGTGATTTTCTCTGAAAGGACAGCATTTAGAAAGTAAAGCAACACTCCATTCCCTTCGCACAATAAATTGAAGTGTTGGAACAGACTGCTTCTCTTTCAGAGAAACGCATGTGAGTTTCTGGTGAATGCTTGTAAGTAGCTTAAGGCTCTTTCAAAGGAAAGTGATTTTCTCTGAAAGGACAGCATTTAGAAAGTGAAGCAACACTCCATTCACTTCACACATTGAATTGAAGTGTTGGAACAGACTGCTTCTCTTTCAGAGAAACGCATGTGAGTTTCTGGTGAATGCTTGTAAGTAGCTTAAGGCACTTTCAAAGGAAAGTGATTTTCTCTGAAAGGACAGCATTTAGAAAGTGAGGCAACACTCCATTCACTTCACACAGTGAATTGAAGTGTTGGAACAGACTGCTTCTCTTTCAGAGAAACGCATGTGAGTTTCTTCCTAATGCTTGCAAGTAGCTTAAGGCACTTTCAAAGGAAAGTGATTTTCTCTGAAAGGACAGCATTTAGAAAGTGAAGTAACACTCCATTCACTTCGCACAGTGAATTGAAGTGTTGGAACAGTCTGCTTCTCTTTCAGAGAAACGCATGTGAGTTTCTTCCTAATGCTTGCAAGTAGCTTAAGGCACTTTCAAAGGAAAGTGATTTTCTCTGAAAGGACAGCATTTAGAAAGTGAAGCAACACTCCATTCACTTCGCACAGTGAATTGAAGTGTTGGAACAGAGTGCTTCTCTTTCAGAGAAACGCATGTGAGTTTCCGGTGAATGCTTGTAAGTAGCTTAAGGCACTTTCAAAGGAAAGTGATTTTCTCTGAAAGGACAGCATTTAGAAAGTGAAGCAACACTCCATTCACTTCGCACAGTGAATTGAAGTTTTGGAACAGACTGATTCTCTTTCAGAGAAATGCATGTGAGTTTAAGTTGAATGCTTGTAAGTAGCTTAAGGCACTTTTAAAGGAAAGTGATTTTCTCTGAAAGGACAGAATTTAGAAAGTGAAGCAACACTCCATTTACTTCGCACAGTGAATTGAAGTGTTGGAACAGACTGCTTCTCTTTCAGAGAAACGTATGTGAGTTTCTTGTGAATGCTTGCAAGTTGCTTAAGGCACTTTCAAAGGAAAGTGATTTTCTCTGAAAGGACAGCATTTAGAAAGTGAAGCAACACTCCATTCACTTCGCACAGTGAATTGAAGTGTTGGAACAGACTGCTTCTCGTTCAGAGATACGCATGTGAGTTTCTTCCTGATGCTTGCAAGTTGCTTAAGGCACTTTCAAAGGAAAGTGATTTTCTCAGAAAGGACAGCATTTAGAAAGTGAAGCAACACTCCATTCACTTCGCACGTGAACTGAAGTGTTGGAAAAGACTGTTTCTCTTTCAGAGAAACGCATGTGAGTTTCTAGTGAATGCTTGTAAGTAGCTTAAGGCACTTTCAAAGGAAAGTGATTTTCTCTGAAAGGACAGCATTTAGAAAGTGAAGCAACACTCCATTCACTTCGCACAGTGAATTGAAGTGTTGGAACAGACTGCTTCTCTTTCAGAGAAATGCATGTGAGTTTCTGTTGAATGCTTGTAAGTAGCTTAAGGCACTTTCAAAGGAAAGTGATTTTCTCTGAAAGGACAGCATTTAGAAAGTGAAGCAACACTCCATTCACTTCGCAGAGTGAATTGAAGTATTGGAACAGACTGCTTCTCTTTCAGAGAAACGCATGTGAGTTTCTGGTGAATGCTTGTAAGTAGCTTAAGGCACATTCAAAGGAAAATGATTTTCTCTGAAAGGACAGCATTTAGAAAGTGAAGCAACACTCCATTCACTTCGCACAGTGAATTGAAGTGTTGGAACAGACTGCTTCTCTTTCAGAGAAACGCATGTGAGTTTTTTGTGAATGCTTGAAAGTAGTTTAAGGCACTTTCAATGGAAAGTGATTTTCTCTGAAAGGACAGCATTTAGAAAGTGAAGCAACACTCCATTCACTTCGCACAGTGAATTGAAGTGTTGGAACAGACTGCTTCTCTTTCAGAGAAACGCATGTGAGTTTCTTCCTGATGCTTGCAAGTAGCTTAAGGCACTTTCAAAGGAAAGTGATTTTCTCTGAAAGGACAGCATTTAGAAAGTGAAGCAACACTAAATTCACTTCGCACAGTGAATTGAAGTGTTGGAACAGACTGCTTCTCTTTCAGAGAAACGCATGTGAGTTTTTTATGAATGCTTGAAAGTAGTTAAAGGCACTTACAAAGGAAAGTGATTTTCTCTGAAAGGACAGCATTTAGAAAGTGAGGCAACACTCCATTCACTTCACACAGTGACTTGAAGTGTTGGAACAGACTGCTTCTCTTTCAGAGAAACGCATGTGAGTTTCTTCCTAATGCTTGCAAGTAGCTTAAGGCATTTTCAAAGGAAAGTGATTTTCTCTGAAAGGACAGCATTTAGAAAGTGAAGCAACACTCCATTCACTTCGCACAGTGAATTGAAGTGTTGGAACAGTCTGCTCCTCTTTCAGAGAAACGCATGTGAGTTTCTTCCTAATGCTTGCAAGTAGCTTAAGGCACTTTCAAAGGAAAGTGATTTTCTCTGAAAGGACAGCATTTAGAAAGTGAAGCAACACTCCATTCACTTCGCACAGTGAATTGAAGTGTTGGAACAGACTGCTTCTCTTTCAGAGAAACGCATGTGAGTTTCCGGTGAATGCTTGTAAGTAGCTCAAGGCACTTTCAAAGGAAAGTGATTTTCCCTGAAAGGACAGCATTTAGAAAGTGAAGCAACACTCCATTCACTTCGCACAGTGAATTGAAGTGTTGGATCAGACTGCTTCTCTTTCAGAGAAATGCATGTGAGTTTAAGTTGAATGCTTGTAAGTAGCTCAAGGCACTTTCAAAGGAAAGTGATTTTCTCTGAAAGGACAGCATTTAGAAAGTGAAGCAACACTCCATTCACTTCGCACAGTGAATTGAAGTATTGGAACAGACTGCTTCTCTTTCAGAGAAACGGATGTGAGTTTCTGGTGAATGCTTGTAAGTAGCTTAAGGCACTTTCAAAGGAAAGTGATTTTCTCTGAAAGGACAGCATTTAGAAAGTGAAGCAACACTCCATTCACTTCGCACAGTGAATTGAAGTGTTGGAACAGACTGCTTCTCTTTCATATAAACGCATTAGTGTTTCTTGTGAATGCTTGCAAGTTGCTTAAGGCACTTTCAAAGGAAAGTGATTTTCTCTGAAAGGAAATAATTTAGAAAGTGAAGCAACACTCCATTCACTTCGCACAGTGAATTGAAGTGTTGGAACAGACTGCTTCTCTTTCAGAGAAATGCATGTGAGTGTCTTTTGAATGCTTGTAAGTAGCTTAAGGCACTTTCAAAGGAAAGTGATTTTCTCTGAAAGGACAGCATTTAGAAAGTGAAGCAACACTCCATTCACTTCGCACATTGAATTGAAGTGTTGGAACAGACTGCTTCTCTTTCACAGAAACTCATGTGAGTTTCTGTTGAATGCTTGTAAGTAGCTTAAGGCACTTTGAAAGGAAAGTGATTTTCTCTGAAAGGACAGCATTTAGAAAGTGAGGCAACACTCCATTCACTTCACACAGTGAATTGAAGTGTTGGAACAGACTTCTTCTCTTTCAGAGAAATGCATGTGAGTTTCTGTTGAATGCTTGTAAGTAGCTTAAGGCACTTTCAAAGGAAAGTGATTTTCTCTGAAAGGACAGCATTTAGAAAGTGAAGCAACACTCCATTCACTTCACACATTGAATTGAAGTGTTGGAACAGACTGCTTCTCTTTCAGAGAAACGCATGTGAGTTTCTGGTGAATGCTTGTAAGTAGCTTAAGGCACTTTCAAAGGAAAGTGATTTTCTCTGAAAGGACAGCATTTAGAAAGTGAGGCAACACTCCATTCACTTCACACAGTGAATTGAAGTGTTGGAACAGACTGCTTCTCTTTCAGAGAAACGCATGTGAGTTTCTTCCTAATGCTTGCAAGTAGCTTAAGGCACTTTCAAAGGAAAGTGATTTTCTCTGAAAGGACAGCATTTAGAAAGTGAAGTAACACTCCATTCACTTCGCACAGTGAATTGAAGTGTTGGAACAGTCTGCTTCTCTTTCAGAGAAACGCATGTGAGTTTCTTCCTAATGCTTGCAAGTAGCTTAAGGCACTTTCAAAGGAAAGTGATTTTCTCTGAAAGGACAGCATTTAGAAAGTGAAGCAACACTCCATTCACTTCGCACAGTGAATTGAAGTGTTGGAACAGACTGCTTCTCTTTCAGAGAAACGCATGTGAGTTTCCGGTGAATGCTTGTAAGTAGCTTAAGGCACTTTCAAAGGAAAGTGATTTTCTCTGAAAGGACAGTGTTTAGAAAGTGAGGCAACACTCCATTCACTTCGCACAGTGAATTGAAGTGTTGGAACCGACTGCTTCTCTTTCAGAGAAACGCATGTGAGTTTCTTCCTAATGCTTGCAAGTAGCTTAAGGCACTTTCAAAGGAAAGTGATTTTCTCTGAAAGGACAGCATTTAGAAAGTGAAGCAACACTCCATTCACTTCGCACAGTGAATTGAAGTGTTGGAACAGACTGCTTCTCTTTCAGAGAAACGCATGTGAGTTTCTGGTGAATGCTTGTAAGTAGCTTAAGGCACTTTCAAAGGAAAGTGATTTTCTCTGAAAGGACAGCATTTAGAAAGTGAAGCAACACTCCATTCACTTCGCACAGTGAATTGAAGTGTTGGAACAGACTGCTTCTCTTTCAGAGAAACGCATGTGAGTTTCTTCCTAATGCTTGCAAGTCGCTTAAGGCACTTTCAAAGGAAAGTGATTTTCTCTGAAAGGACAGCATTTAAAAAGTGAAGCAACACTCCATTCACTTCGCACAGTGAATTGAAGTGTTGGAACAGACTGCTTCTCTTTAAGAGAAACGCATGTGAGTTTTTTGTGAATGCTTGAAAGTAGTTTAAGGCACTTTCAAAGGAAAGTGATTTTCTCTGAAAGGACAGAATTTAGAAAGTGATGCAACACTCCATTCCCTTCGCACAGTGAATTGAAGTGTTGGAACAGACTGCTTCTCTTTCAGAGAAACGCATGTGAGTTTCTTCCTAATGCTTGTAAGTAGCTTAAGGCACTTTCAAAGGAAAGTGATTTTCTCTGAAAGGACAGCATTTAGAAAGTGAAGCAACACTCCATTCACTTTGTACAGTGAATTGAAGTGTTGGAACAGACTGCTTCTCTTTCAGAGAAATGCATGAGAGTTTCTGTTGAATGCTTGTAAGTAGCTTAAGGCTCTTTCAAAGGAAAGTGATTTTCTCTGAAAGGACAGCATTTAGAAAGTAAAGCAACACTCCATTCCCTTCGCACAATAAATTGAAGTGTTGGAACAGACTGCTTCTCTTTCAGAGAAATGCATGTGAGTGTCTTTTGAATGCTTGTAAGTAGCTTAAGGCACTTTCAAAGGAAAGTGATTTTCTCTGAAAGGACAGCATTTAGAAAGTGAAGCAACACTCCATTCACTTCGCACATTGAATTGAAGTGTTGGAACAGACTGCTTCTCTTTCACAGAAACTCATGTGAGTTTCTGTTGAATGCTTGTAAGTAGCTTAAGGCACTTTGAAAGGAAAGTGATTTTCTCTGAAAGGACAGCATTTAGAAAGTGAGGCAACACTCCATTCACTTCACACAGTGAATTGAAGTGTTGGAACAGACTTCTTCTCTTTCAGAGAAATGCATGTGAGTTTCTGTTGAATGCTTGTAAGTAGCTTAAGGCACTTTCAAAGGAAAGTGATTTTCTCTGAAAGGACAGCATTTAGAAAGTGAAGCAACACTCCATTCACTTCACACATTGAATTGAAGTGTTGGAACAGACTGCTTCTCTTTCAGAGAAACGCATGTGAGTTTCTGGTGAATGCTTGTAAGTAGCTTAAGGCACTTTCAAAGGAAAGTGATTTTCTCTGAAAGGACAGCATTTAGAAAGTGAGGCAACACTCCATTCACTTCACACAGTGAATTGAAGTGTTGGAACAGACTGCTTCTCTTTCAGAGAAACGCATGTGAGTTTCTTCCTAATGCTTGCAAGTAGCTTAAGGCACTTTCAAAGGAAAGTGATTTTCTCTGAAAGGACAGCATTTAGAAAGTGAAGTAACACTCCATTCACTTCGCACAGTGAATTGAAGTGTTGGAACAGTCTGCTTCTCTTTCAGAGAAACGCATGTGAGTTTCTTCCTAATGCTTGCAAGTAGCTTAAGGCACTTTCAAAGGAAAGTGATTTTCTCTGAAAGGACAGCATTTAGAAAGTGAAGCAACACTCCATTCACTTCGCACAGTGAATTGAAGTGTTGGAACAGAGTGCTTCTCTTTCAGAGAAACGCATGTGAGTTTCCGGTGAATGCTTGTAAGTAGCTTAAGGCACTTTCAAAGGAAAGTGATTTTCTCTGAAAGGACAGCATTTAGAAAGTGAAGCAACACTCCATTCACTTCGCACAGTGAATTGAAGTTTTGGAACAGACTGATTCTCTTTCAGAGAAATGCATGTGAGTTTAAGTTGAATGCTTGTAAGTAGCTTAAGGCACTTTTAAAGGAAAGGGATTTTCTCTGAAAGGACAGAATTTAGAAAGTGAAGCAACACTCCATTTACTTCGCACAGTGAATTGAAGTGTTGGAACAGACTGCTTCTCTTTCAGAGAAACGTATGTGAGTTTCTTGTGAATGCTTGCAAGTTGCTTAAGGCACTTTCAAAGGAAAGTGATTTTCCTGAAATGACAGCATTTAGAAAGTGAAGCAACACTCCGTTCACTTCGCACAGTGAATTGAAGTGTTGGAACAGACTGCTTCTCTTTCAGAGAAACGCATGTGAGTTTTTTATGAATGCTTGAAAGTAGTTTAAGGCACTTTCAAAGGAAAGTGATTTTCTCTGAAAGGACAGTGTTTAGAAAGTGAGGCAACACTCCATTCACTTCGCACAGTGAATTGAAGTGTTTGAACCGACTGCTTCTCTTTCAGAGAAACGCATGTGAGTTTCTGGTGAATGCTTGTTAGTAGCTTAAGGCACTTTCAAAGGACAGTGATTTTCTCTGAAAGGACAGCATTTAGAAAGTGAAGCAACACTCCATTCCCTTCGAGCAGTGAATTGAAGTGTTGGAACAGACTGCTTCTCTTTCAGAGAAATGCATGTTAGTTTCTGTTGAATGCTTGTAAGTAGGTTAAGGCACTTTCAAAGGAAAGTGATTTTCTCTGAAAGGACAGCATTTAGAAAGTGAAGCAACACTCCATTCACTTCGCACAGTGAATTGAAGTGTTGGAACAGACTGCTTCTCTTTCAGAGAAACGTATGTGAGTTTCTTGTGAATGCTTGCAAGTTGCTTAAGGCACTTTCAAATGAAAGTGATTTTCTCTGAAAGGACAGCATTTAGAAAGTGAAGCAACACTAAATTCACTTCGCACAGTGAATTGAAGTGTTGGAACAGACTGCTTCTCTTTCAGAGAAACGCATGTGAGTTTTTTATGAATGCTTGAAAGTAGTTTAAGGCACTTTCAAAGGAAAGTGATTTTCTCTGAAAGGACAGTGTTTAGAAAGTGAGGCAACACTCCATTCACTTCGCACAGTGAATTGAAGTGTTGGAACCGACTGCTTCTCTTTCAGAGAAACGCATGTGAGTTTCTTCCTAATGCTTGCAAGTAGCTTAAGGCACTTTCAAAGGAAAGTGATTTTCTCTGAAAGGACAGCATTTAGAAAGTGAAGCAACACTCCATTCACTTCGCACAGTGAATTGAAGTGTTGGAACAGACTGCTTCTCTTTCAGAGAAACGCATGTGAGTTTCTGGTGAATGCTTGTAAGTAGCTTAAGGCACTTTCAAAGGAAAGTGATTTTCTCTGAAAGGACAGCATTTAGAAAGTGAAGCAACACTCCATTCACTTCGCACAGTGAATTGAAGTGTTGGAACAGATTACTTCTCTTTCAGAGAAATGCATGTGAGTTTCTGTTGAATGCTTGTAAGTAGCTTAAGGCACATTCAAAGGAAAGGGATTTTCTCTGAAAGGACAGCATTTAGAAAGTGAAGCAACACTCCATTCACTTCGCACTGTGACTTGAAGTGTTGGAACAGACTGCTTCTCTTTCAGAGAAACGCATGTGAGTTTTTTGTGAATGCTTGAAAGTAGTTTAAGGCACTTTCAAAGGAAAGTGTTTTTCTCTGAAAATACAGAATTTAGAAAGTGAAGCAACACTCCATTCACTTCGCACAGTGAATTGAAGTGTTGGAACAGACTGCTTCTCTTTCAGAGAAACGCATGTGAGTTTCTTCCTAATGCTCGCAAGTAGCTTAAGGCACTTCCAAAGGAAAGTGACTTTCTCTGATTGGACAGCATTTAGAAAGTGAAGCAACACTCCATTCACTTCGCACAGTGAATTGAAGTGTTGGAACAGACTGCTTCTCTTTCAGAGAAACGCATGTGAGTTTCTGGTGAATGCTTGTAAGTAGCTTAAGGCACTTTCAAAGGAAAGTGATTTTCTCTGAAAGGACAGCATTTAGAAAGTGAAGCAACACTCCATTCACTTCGCACAGTGAATTGAAGTGTTGGAACAGACTGCTTCTCTTTCAGAGAAACGCATGTGAGTTTCTTTTGAATGCTTGCAAGTTGCTTAACGCACATTCAAAGGAAAGTGATTTTCTCTGAAAGGACAGCATTTAGAAACTGAAGCAACACTCCATTCACTTCGCACAGTGAATTGAAGTGTTGGAACAGACTGCTTCTCTTTCAGAGAAACGCATGTGAGTTTCTTCCTAATGCTTGCAAGTAGCTTAAGGCACTTTCAAAGGAAAGTGATTTTCTCTGATTGGACAGCATTTAGAAAGTGAAGCAACACTCCATTCACTTCGCACAGTGAATTGAAGTGTTGGAACAGACTGCTTCTCTTTCAGAGAAACGCATGTGAGTTTCTGGTGAATGCTTGTAAGTAGCTTAAGGCACTTTCAAAGGAAAGTGATTTTCTCTGAAAGGACAGCATTTAGAAAGTGAAGCAACACTCCATTCACTTCGCACAGTGAATTGAAGTGTTGGAACAGACTGCTTCTCTTTCAGAGAAACGCATGTGAGTTTCTTTTGAATGCTTGCAAGTTGCTTAAGGCACATTCAAAGGAAAGTGATTTTCTCTGAAAGGACAGCATTTAGAAAGTGAAGCAACACTCCATTCACTTCGCACAGTGAATTGAAGTGTTCGAACAGACTGCTTCTCTTTAAGAGAAACGCATGTGAGTTTTTTGTGAATGCTTGAAAGTAGTTTAAGGCACTTTCAAAGGAAAGTGATTTTCTCTGAAAGGACAGCATTTAGAAAGTGAAGCAACACTCCATTCACTTCGCACTGTGAATTGAAGTGTTGGAACAGACTGCTTCTCTTTCAGAGAAACGCATGTGAGTTTTTTGTGAATGCTTGAAAGTAGTTTAAGGCACTTTCAAAGGAAAGTGTTTTTCTCTGAAAGGACAGAATTTAGAAAGTGAAGCAACACTCCATTCACTTCGCACAGTGAATTGAAGTGTTGGAACAGACTGCTCCTCTTTCAGAGAAACGCATGTGAGTTTCTTCCTAATGCTTGCAAGTAGCTTAAGGCACTTTCAAAGGAAAGTGATTTTCTCTGATTGGACAGCATTTAGAAAGTGAAGCAACACTCCATTCACTTCGAACAGTGAATTGAAGTGTTGGAACAGACTGCTTCTCTTTCAAAGAAACGCTTGTGAGTTTCTGGTGAATGCTTGTAAGTAGCTTAAGGCACTTTCAAAGGAAAGTGATTTTCTCTGAAAGAAGAGCATTTAGAAAGTGAAGCAACACTCCATTCCCTTCGTGCAGTGAATTGAAGTGTTGGAACAGAGTGCTTCTCATTCATAGAAACGCATTAGTGTTTCTTGTGAATGCTTGCAAGTTGCTTAAGGCACTTTCAAAGGAAAGTGATTTTCTCTGAAAGGACAGCATTTAGAAAGTGAAGCAAAACTCCATTCACTTTGTACAGTGAATTGAAGTGTTGGAACAGACTGCTTCTCTTTCAGAGAAATGCATGTGAGTTTCTGTTGAATGCTTGTAAGTAGCTTAAGGCTCTTTCAAAGGAAAGTGATTTTCTCTCAAAGGACAGCATTTAGAAAGTAAAACAACACTCCATTCCCTTTGCACAATAAATTGAAGTGTTGGAACAGACTGCTTCTCTTTCATAGAAACGCAATAGTGTTTCTTGTGAATGCTTGCAAGTAGCTTAAGGCACATTCAAAGGAAAGTGATTTTCTCTGAAAGGACAGCATTTAGAAAGTGAAGCAACACTCCATTCACTTCGCACAGTGAATTGAAGTGTTGGAACAGACTGCTTCTCTTTCAGAGAAACGCATGTGAGTTTTTTGTGAATGCTTGAAAGTAGTTTAAGGCACTTTCAATGGAAAGTGATTTTCTCTGAAAGGACAGCATTTAGAAAGTGAGGCAACACTCCATTCACTTCGCACAGTGAAATGAAGTGTTGGAACAGACTGCTTCTCTTTCAGAGATACGCATGTGAGTTTCTTCCTAATGCTTGCAAGTAGCTTAAGGCACTTTCAAAGGAAAGTGATTTTCTCTGAAAGGACAGCATTTAGAAAGTGAAGCAACACTCCATTCACTTCGCACAGTGAATTGAAGTGTTGGAACAGACTGCTTCTCTTTCAGAGAAACGCATGTGAGTTTCTTCCTGATGCTTGCAAGTAGCTTAAGGCACTTTCAAAGGAAAGTGATTTTCTCAGAAAGGACAGCATTTAGAAAGTGAAGCAACACTCCATTCACTTCGCACAGTGAACTGAAGTGTTGGAAAAGACTGTTTCTCTTTCAGAGAAACGCATGTGAGTTTCTGGTGAATGCTTGTAAGTAGCTTAGGCACTTTCAAAGGAAAGTGATTTTCTCTGAAAGGACAGCATTTAGAAAGTGAAGCAACACTCCATTCACTTCGCACAGTGAATTGAAGTGTTGGAACAGACTGCTTCTCTTTCAGAGAAACGCATGTGAGTTTTTTTGAATGCTTGAAAGTAGTTTAAGGCACTTTCAATGGAAAGTGATTTTCTCTGAAAGGACAGCATTTAGAAAGTGAGGCAACACTCCATTCACTTCGCACAGTGAAATGAAGTGTTGGAACAGACTGCTTCTCTTTCAGAGAAACGCATGTGAGTTTCTTCCTAATGCTTGCAAGTAGCTTAAGGCACTTTCAAAGGAAAGTGATTTTCTCTGAAAGGACAGCATTTAGAAAGTGAAGCAACACTCCATTCACTTCGCACAGTGAATTGAAGTGTTGGAACAGACTGCTTCTCTTTCAGAGAAACGCATGTGAGTTTCTTCCTGATGCTTGCAAGTAGCTTAAGGCACTTTCAAATGAAAGTGATTTTCTCAGAAAGGACAGCATTTAGAAAGTGAAGCAACACTCCATTCACTTCGCACAGTGAACTGAAGTGTTGGAAAAGACTGTTTCTCTTTCAGAGAAACGCATGTGAGTTTCTGGTGAATGCTTGTAAGTAGCTTAAGGCACTTTCAAAGGAAAGTGATTTTCTCTGAAAGGACAGCATTTAGAAAGTGAAGCAACACTCCATTCACTTCGCACAGTGAATTGAAGTGTTGGAACAGACTGCTTCTCTTTCAGAGAAACGCATGTGAGTTTCCGGTGAATGCTTGTAAGTAGCTTAAGGCACTTTCAAAGGAAAGTGATTTTCTCTGAAAGGACAGCATTTAGAAAGTGAAACAACACTCCATTCACTTCGCACAGTGAATTGAAGTGTTGGAACAGACTGCTTCTCTTTCAGAGAAACGTATGTGAGTTTCTTGTGAATGCTTGCAAGTTGCTTAAGGCACTTTCAAAGGAAAGTGATTTTCTCTGAAAGGACAGCATTTAGAAAGTGAAGCAACACTCCGTTCACTTCGCACAGTGAATTGAAGTGTTGGAACAGACTGCTTCTCTTTCAGAGAAACGCATGTGAGTTTCTGGTGAATGCTTGCAAGTTGCTTAAGGCACTTTCAAAGGAAAGTGATTTTCTCTGAAAGGACAGCATTTAGAAAGTGAGGCAACACTCCATTCACTTCACACAGTGAATTGAAGTGTTGGAACAGTCTGCTTCTCTTTCAGAGAAACGCATGTGAGTTTCTTCCTAATGCTTGCAAGTAGCTTAAGGCACTTTCAAAGGAAAGTGATTTTCTCTGAAAGGACAGCATTTAGAAAGTGAAGCAACACTCCATTCCCTTCGAGCAGTGAATTGAAGTGTTGGAACAGACTGCTTCTCTTTCATATAAACGCATTAATGTTTCTTGTGAATGCTTGCAAGTTGCTTAAGGCACTTTCAAAGGAAAGTGATTTTCTCTGAAAGGACATACTTTAGAAAGTGAAGCAACACTCCATTCACTTCGCACAGTGAATTGAAGTGTTGGAACAGACTGCTTCTCTTTCAGAGAAATGCATGTGAGTTTCTGTTGAATGCTTGTAAGTAGCTTAAGGCACTTTCAAAGGAAAGTGATTTTCTCTGAAAGGACAGCATTTAGAAAGTGAAGCAACACTCCATTCACTTCGCAGAGTGAATTGAAGTATTGGAACAGACTGCTTCTCTTTCAGAGAAACACATGTGAGTTTCTGGTGAATGCTTGTAAGTAGCTTAAGGCACTTTCAAAGGAAAGTGATTTTCTCTGAAAGGACAGCATTTAGAAAGTGAAGCAACACTCCATTCACTTCGCACAGTGAATTGAAGTGTTGGAACAAACTGCTTCTCTTTCAGAGAAACGCATGTGAGTTTCTTTTGAATGCTTGCAAGTTGCTTAAGGCACATTCAAAGGAAAGTGATTTTCTCTGAAAGGACAGCATTTAGAAACTGAAGCAACACTCCATTCACTTCGCACAGTGAATTGAAGTGTTGGAACAGACTGCTTCTCTTTCCGAGAAACGCATGTGAGTTTTTTGTGAATGCTTGAAAGTAGTTTAAGGCACTTTCAAAGGAAAGTGTTTTTCTCTGAAAGGACAGAATTTAGAAAGTGAAGCAACACTCCATTCACTTCGCACAGTGAATTGAAGTGTTGGAACAGACTGCTCCTCTTTCAGAGAAACGCATGTGAGTTTCTTCCTAATGCTTGCAAGTAGCTTAAGGCACTTTCAAAGGAAAGTGATTTTCTCTGATTGGACAGCATTTAGAAAGTGAAGCAACACTCCATTCACTTCGAACAGTGAATTGAAGTGTTGGAACAGACTGCTTCTCTTTCAAAGAAACGCTTGTGAGTTTCTGGTGAATGCTTGTAAGTAGCTTAAGGCACTTTCAAAGGAAAGTGATTTTCTCTGAAAGAAGAGCATTTAGAAAGTGAAGCAACACTCCATTCCCTTCGTGCAGTGAATTGAAGTGTTGGAACAGAGTGCTTCTCATTCATAGAAACGCATTAGTGTTTCTTGTGAATGCTTGCAAGTTGCTTAAGGCACTTTCAAAGGAAAGTGATTTTCTCTGAAAGGACAGCATTTAGAAAGTGAAGCAACACTCCATTCACTTTGTACAGTGAATTGAAGTGTTGGAACAGACTGCTTCTCTTTCAGAGAAATGCATGTGAGTTTCTGTTGAATGCTTGTAAGTAGCTTAAGGCTCTTTCAAAGGAAAGTGATTTTCTCTCAAAGGACAGCATTTAGAAAGTAAAACAACACTCCATTCCCTTCGCACAATAAATTGAAGTGTTGGAACAGACTGCTTCTCTTTCAGAGAAACGCATGTGAGTTTCTTCCTGATGCTTGCAAGTAGCTTAAGGCACTTTCAAAGGAAAGTGATTTTCTCAGAAAGGACAGCATTTAGAAAGTGAAGCAACACTCCATTCACTTCGCACAGTGAACTGAAGTGTTGGAAAAGACTGTTTCTCTTTCAGAGAAACGCATGTGAGTTTCTGGTGAATGCTTGTAAGTAGCTTAAGGCACTTTCAAAGGAAAGTGATTTTCTCTGAAAGGACAGCATTTAGAAAGTGAAGCAACACTCCATTCACTTCGCACAGTGAATTGAAGTGTTGGAACAGACTGCTTCTCTTTCAGAGAAATGCATGTGAGTTTCTGTTGAATGCTTGTAAGTAGCTTAAGGCACTTTCAAAGGAAAGTGATTTTCTCTGAAAGGACAGCATTTAGAAAGTGAAGCAACACTCCATTCACTTCGCAGAGTGAATTGAAGTATTGGAACAGACTGCTTCTCTTTCAAAGAAACACATGTGAGTTTCTGGTGAATGCTTGTAAGTAGCTTAAGGCACTTTCAAAGGAAAGTGATTTTCTCTGAAAGGACAGCATTTAGAAAGTGAAGCAACACTCCATTCACTTCGCACAGTGAATTGAAGTGTTGGAACAGACTGCTTCTCTTTCAGAGAAACGCATGTGAGTTTCTTTTGAATGCTTGCAAGTTGCTTAAGGCACATTCAAAGGAAAGTGATTTTCTCTGAAAGGACAGCATTTAGAAACTGAAGCAACACTCCATTCACTTCGCACAGTGAATTGAAGTGTTCGAACAGACTGCTTCTCTTTAAGAGAAACGCATGTGAGTTTTTTGTGAATGCTTGAAAGTAGTTTAAGGCACTTTAAAAGGAAAGTGATTTTGTCTGAAAGGACAGCATTTAGAAAGTGAAGCAACACTCCATTCACTTCGCACGGTGAATTGAAGTGTTGGACCAGACTGCTTCTCTTTCAGAGAAACGCATGTGAGTTTCTGGTGAATGCTTGTAAGTAGCTTAAGGCACATTCAAAGGAAAATGATTTTCTCTGAAAGGACAGCATTTAGAAAGTGAAGCAACACTCCATTCACTTCGCACAGTGAATTGAAGTGTTGGAACAGACTGCTTCTCTTTCAGAGAAACGCATGTGAGTTTTTTGTGAATGCTTGAAAGTAGTTTAAGGCACTTTCAATGGAAAGTGATTTTCTCTGAAAGGACAGCATTTAGAAAGTGAGGCAACACTCCATTCACTTCGCACAGTGAATTGAAGTGTTGGAACAGACTGCTTCTCTTTCAGAGAAACGCATGTGAGTTTCTTCCTAATGCTTGCAAGTAGCTTAAGGCACTTTCAAAGGAAAGTGATTTTCTCTGAAAGGACAGCATTTAGAAAGTGAAGCAACACTCCATTCACTTCGCACAGTGAATTGAAGTGTTGGAACAGACTGCTTCTCTTTCAGAGAAACGCATGTGAGTTTCTTCCTGATGCTTGCAAGTAGCTTAAGGCACTTTCAAAGGAAAGTGATTTTCTCTGAAAGGACAGCATTTAGAAAGTGAAGCAACACTAAATTCACCTCGCACAGTGAATTGAAGTGTTGGAACAGACTGCTTCTCTTTCAGAGAAACGCATGTGAGTTTTTCATGAATGCTTGAAAGTAGTTAAAGGCACTTTCAAAGGAAAGTGATTTTCTCTGAAAGGACAGCATTTAGAAAGTGAGGCGACACTCCATTCACTTCACACAGTGACCTGAAGTGTTGGAACAGTCTGCTTCTCTTTCAGAGAAACGCATGTGAGTTTCTTCCTAATGCTTGCAAGTA
The DNA here is from genome assembly GCF_982192425.1 of Myodes glareolus. Classification (NCBI taxonomy): domain Eukaryota; kingdom Metazoa; phylum Chordata; class Mammalia; order Rodentia; family Cricetidae; genus Myodes; species Myodes glareolus. Next base: position 1,275,227 of record NC_142046.1, read on the forward strand.
GCTTAAGGCACTTTCAAAGGAAAGTGATTTTCTCTGAAAGGACAGCATTTAGAAAGTGAAGCAACACTCCATTCACTTCGCACAGTGAATTGAAATGTTGGAACAGTCTGCTCCTCTTTCAGAGAAACGCATGTGAGTTTCTTCCTAATGCTTGCAAGTAGCTTAAGGCACTTTCAAAGGAAAGTGATTTTCTCTGAAAGGACAGCATTTAGAAAGTGAAGCAACACTCCATTCACTTCGCACAGTGAATTGAAGTGTTGGAACAGACTGCTTCTCTTTCAGAGAAACGCATGTGAGTTTCCGGTGAATGCTTGTAAGTAGCTTAAGGCACTTTCAAAGGAAAGTGATTTTCTCTGAAAGGACAGCATTTAGAAAGTGAAGCAACACTCCATTCACTTCGCACAGTGAATTGAAGTGTTGGAACAGACTGCTTCTCTTTCAGAGAAACGCATGTGAGTTTCTGGTGAATGCTTGTAAGTAGCTTAAGGCACTTTCAAAGGAAAGTGATTTTCTCTGAAAGGACAGCATTTAGAAAGTGAAGCAACACTCCATTCACTTCGCACAGTGAATTGAAGTGTTGGAACAGACTGCTTCTCTTTCAGAGAAATGCATGTGAGTTTCTGTTGAATGCTTGTAAGTAGCTTAAGGCACTTTCAAAGGAAAGTGATTTTCTCTGAAAGGACAGCATTTAGAAAGTGAAGCAACACTCCATTCACTTCGCAGAGTGAATTGAAGTATTGGAACAGACTGCTTCTCTTTCAGAGAAACACATGTGAGTTTCTGGTGAATGCTTGTAAGTAGCTTAAGGCACTTTCAAAGGAAAGTGATTTTCTCTGAAAGGACAGCATTTAGAAAGTGAAGCAACACTCCATTCACTTCGCACAGTGAATTGAAGTGTTGGAACAGACTGCTTCTCTTTCAGAGAAACGCATGTGAGTTTCTTTTGAATGCTTGCAAGTTGCTTAAGGCACATTCAAAGGAAAGTGATTTTCTCTGAAAGGACAGCATTTAGAAACTGAAGCAACACTCCATTCACTTCGCACAGTGAATTGAAGTGTTCGAACAGACTGCTTCTCTTTAAGAGAAACGCATGTGAGTTTTTTGTGAATGCTTGAAAGTAGTTTAAGGCACTTTAAAAGGAAAGTGATTTTGTCTGAAAGGACAGCATTTAGAAAGTGAAGCAACACTCCATTCACTTCGCACGGTGAATTGAAGTGTTGGACCAGACTGCTTCTCTTTCAGAGAAACGCATGTGAGTTTCTGGTGAATGCTTGTAAGTAGCTTAAGGCACATTCAAAGGAAAATGATTTTCTCTGAAAGGACAGCATTTAGAAAGTGAAGCAACACTCCATTCACTTCGCACAGTGAATTGAAGTGTTGGAACAGACTGCTTCTCTTTCAGAGAAACGCATGTGAGTTTTTTGTGAATGCTTGAAAGTAGTTTAAGGCACTTTCAATGGAAAGTGATTTTCTCTGAAAGGACAGCATTTAGAAAGTGAGGCAACACTCCATTCACTTCGCACAGTGAATTGAAGTGTTGGAACAGACTGCTTCTCTTTCAGAGAAACGCATGTGAGTTTCTTCCTAATGCTTGCAAGTAGCTTAAGGCACTTTCAAAGGAAAGTGATTTTCTCTGAAAGGACAGCATTTAGAAAGTGAAGCAACACTCCATTCACTTCGCACAGTGAATTGAAGTGTTGGAACAGACTGCTTCTCTTTCAGAGAAACGCATGTGAGTTTCTTCCTGATGCTTGCAAGTAGCTTAAGGCACTTTCAAAGGAAAGTGATTTTCTCTGAAAGGACAGCATTTAGAAAGTGAAGCAACACTAAATTCACCTCGCACAGTGAATTGAAGTGTTGGAACAGACTGCTTCTCTTTCAGAGAAACGCATGTGAGTTTTTCATGAATGCTTGAAAGTAGTTAAAGGCACTTTCAAAGGAAAGTGATTTTCTCTGAAAGGACAGCATTTAGAAAGTGAGGCAACACTCCATTCACTTCACACAGTGACCTGAAGTGTTGGAACAGTCTGCTTCTCTTTCAGAGAAACGCATGTGAGTTTCTTCCTAATGCTTGCAAGTAGCTTAAGGCACTTTCAAAGGAAAGTGATTTTCTCTGAAAGGACAGCATTTAGAAAGTGAAGCAACACTCCATTCACTTCGCACAGTGAATTGAAGTGTTGGAACAGTCTGCTCCTCTTTCAGAGAAACGCATGTGAGTTTCTTCCTAATGCTTGCAAGTAGCTTAACGCACTTTCAAAGGAAAGTGATTTTCTCTGAAAGGACAGCATTTAGAAAGTGAAGCAACACTCCATTCACTTCGCACAGTGAATTGAAGTGTTGGAACAGACTGCTTCTCTTTCAGAGAAACGCATGTGAGTTTCCGGTGAATGCTTGTAAGTAGCTTAAGGCACTTTCAAAGGAAAGTGATTTTCTCTGAAAGGACAGCATTTAGAAAGTGAAGCAACACTCCATTCACTTCGCACAGTGAATTGAAGTGTTGGAACAGACTGCTTCTCTTTCAGAGAAATGCATGTGAGTTTAAGTTGAATGCTTGTAAGTAGCTTAAGGCACTTTCAAAGGAAAGTGATTTTCTCTGAAAGGACAGCATTTAGAAAGTGAAGCAACACTCCATTCACTTCGCACAGTGAATTGAAGTATTGGAACAGACTGCTTCTCTTTCAGAGAAACGGATGTGAGTTTCTGGTGAATGCTTGTAAGTAGCTTAAGGCACTTTCAAAGGAAAGTGATTTTCTCTGACAGGACAGCATTTAGAAAGTGAAGCAACACTCCATTCACTTCGCACAGTGAATTGAAGTGTTGGAACAGACTGCTTCTCTTTCATATAAACGCATTAGTGTTTCTTGTGAATGCTTGCAAGTTGCTTAAGGCACTTTCAAAGGAAAGTGATTTTCTCTGAAAGGACATAATTTAGAAAGTGAAGCAACACTCCATTCACTTCGCACAGTGAATTGAAGTGTTGGAACAGACTGCTTCTCTTTCAGAGAAATGCATGTGAGTGTCTGTTGAATGCTTGTAAGTAGCTTAAGGCACTTTCAAAGGAAAGTGATTTTCTCTGAAAGGACAGCATTTAGAAAGTGAAGCAACACTCCATTCACTTCGCACAGTGAATTGAAGTGTTGGAACAGACTGCTTCTCTTTCAGAGAAACGCATGTGAGTTTCTGGTGAATGCTTGTAAGTAGCTTAAGGCACTTTCAAAGGAAAGTGATTTTCTCTGAAAGGACAGCATTTAGAAAGTGAAGCAACACTCCAATCACTTCGCACAGTGAATTGAAGTGTTGGAACAGACTGCTTCTCTTTCAGAGAAATGCATGTGAGTTTCTGTTGAATGCTTGTAAGTAGCTTAAGGCACTTTCAAAGGAAAGTGATTTTCTCTGAAAGGACAGCATTTAGAAAGTGAAGCAACACTCCATTCACTTCGCAGAGTGAATTGAAGTATTGGACCAGACTGCTTCTCTTTCAGAGAAACACATGTGAGTTTCTGGTGAATGCTTGTAAGTAGCTTAAGGCACTTTCAAAGGAAAGTGATTTTCTCTGAAAGGACAGCATTTAGAAAGTGAAGCAACACTCCATTCACTTCGCACAGTGAATTGAAGTGTTGGAACAGACTGCTTCTCTTTCAGAGAAACGCATGTGAGTTTCTTTTGAATGCTTGCAAGTTGCTTAAGGCACATAAAAAGGAAAGTGATTTTCTCTGAAAGGACAGCATTTAGAAACTGAAGCAACACTCCATTCACTTCGCACAGTGAATTGAAGTGTTCGAACAGACTGCTTCTCTTTAAGAGAAACGCATGTTAGTTTTTTGTGAATGCTTGAAAGTAGTTTAAGGCACTTTAAAAGGAAAGTGATTTTGTCTGAAAGGACAGCATTTAGAAAGTGAAGCAACACTCCATTCACTTCGCACGGTGAATTGAAGTGTTGGACCAGACTGCTTCTCTTTCAGAGAAACGCATGTGAGTTTCTGGTGAATGCTTGTAAGTAGCTTAAGGCACATTCAAAGGAAAATGATTTTCTCTGAAAGGACAGCATTTAGAAAGTGAAGCAACACTCCATTCACTTCGCACAGTGAATTGAAGTGTTGGAACAGACTGCTTCTCTTTCAGAGAAACGCATGTGAGTTTTTTGTGAATGCTTGAAAGTAGTTTAAGGCACTTTCAATGGAAAGTGATTTTCTCTGAAAGGACAGCATTTAGAAAGTGAGGCAACACTCCATTCACTTCGCACAGTGAATTGAAGTGTTGGAACAGACTGCTTCTCTTTCAGAGAAACGCATGTGAGTTTCTTCCTAATGCTTGCAAGTAGCTTAAGGCACTTTCAAAGGAAAGTGATTTTCTCTGAAAGGACAGCATTTAGAAAGTGAAGCAACACTCCATTCACTTCGCACAGTGAATTGAAGTGTTGGAACAGACTGCTTCTCTTTCAGAGAAACGCATGTGAGTTTCTTCCTGATGCTTGCAAGTAGCTTAAGGCACTTTCAAAGGAAAGTGATTTTCTCTGAAAGGACAGCATTTAGAAAGTGAAGCAACACTAAATTCACCTCGCACAGTGAATTGAAGTGTTGGAACAGACTGCTTCTCTTTCAGAGAAACGCATGTGAGTTTTTCATGAATGCTTGAAAGTAGTTAAAGGCACTTTCAAAGGAAAGTGATTTTCTCTGAAAGGACAGCATTTAGAAAGTGAGGCAACACTCCATTCACTTCACACAGTGACTTGAAGTGTTGGAACAGTCTGCTTCTCTTTCAGAGAAACGCATGTGATTTTCTTCCTAATGCTTGCAAGTAGCTTAAGGCACTTTCAAAGGAAAGTGATTTTCTCTGAAAGGACAGCATTTAGAAAGTGAAGCAACACTCCATTCACTTCGCACAGTGAATTGAAGTGTTGGAACAGTCTGCTCCTCTTTCGGAGAAACGCATGTGAGTTTCTTCCTAATGCTTGCAAGTAGCTTAAGGCACTTTCAAAGGAAAGTGATTTTCTCTGAAAGGACAGCATTTAGAAAGTGAAGCAACACTCCATTCACTTCGCACAGTGAATTGAAGTGTTGGAACAGACTGCTTCTCTTTCAGAGAAACGCATGTGAGTTTCCGGTGAATGCTTGTAAGTAGCTTAAGGCACTTTCAAAGGAAAGTGATTTTCTCGGAAAGGACAGCATTTAGAAAGTGAAGCAACTCTCCATTCACTTCGCACAGTGAATTGAAGTGTTGGAACAGACTGCTTCTCTTTCAGAGAAATGCATGTGAGTTTAAGTTGAATGCTTGTAAGTAGCTTAAGGCACTTTCAAAGGAAAGTGATTTTCTCTGAAAGGACAGCATTTAGAAAGTGAAGCAACACTCCATTCACTTCGCACAGTGAATTGAAGTATTGGAACAGACTGCTTCTCTTTCAGAGAAACGGATGTGAGTTTCAGGTGAATGCTTGTAAGTAGCTTAAGGCACTTTCAAAGGAAAGTGATTTTCTCTGAAAGGACAGCATTTAGAAAGTGAAGCAACACTCCATTCACTTCGCACAGTGAATTGAAGTGTTGGAACAGACTGCTTCTCTTTCATATAAACGCATTAGTGTTTCTTGTGAATGCTTGCAAGTTGCTTAAGGCACTTTCAAAGGAAAGTGATTTTCTCTGAAAGGACATAATTTAGAAAGTGAAGCAACACTCCATTCACTTCGCACAGTGAATTGAAGTGTTGGAACAGACTGCTTCTCTTTCAGAGAAATGCATGTGAGTGTCTGTTGAATGCTTGTAAGTAGCTTAAGGCACTTTCAAAGGAAAGTGATTTTCTCTGAAAGGACAGCATTTAGAAAGTGAAGCAACACTCCATTCACTTCGCACATTGAATTGAAGTGTTGGAACAGACTGCTTCTCTTTCAGAGAAACGCATGTGAGTTTCTGTTGAATGCTTGTAAGTAGCTTAAGGCACTTTGAAAGGAAAGTGATTTTCTCTGAAAGGACAGCATTTAGAAAGTGAGGCAACACTCCATTCACTTCACACAGTGAATTGAAGTGTTGGAACAGACTGCTTCTCTTTCAGAGAAACGCATGTGAGTTTCTGGTGAATGCTTGTTAGTAGCATAAGGCACTTTCAAAGGAAAGTGATTTTCTCTGAAAGGACAGCATTTAGAAAGTGAGGCAAAACTCCATTCACTTCACACAGTGAATTGAAGTGTTGGAACAGACTGCTTCTCTTTCAGAGAAACGCATGTGAGTTTCTTCCTAATGCTTGCAAGTAGCTTAACGCACTTTCAAAGGAAAGTGATTTTCTCTGAAAGGACAGCATTTAGAAAGTGAAGCAACACTCCATTCACTTCGCACAGTGAATTGAAGTGTTGGAACAGACTGCTTCTCTTTCAGAGAAACGCATGTGAGTTTCTGGTGAATGCTTGTAAGTAGCTTAAGGCACTTTCAAAGGAAAGTGATTTTCTCTGAAAGGACAGCATTTAGAAAGTGAAGCAACACTCCATTCACTTCGCACAGTGAATTGAAGTGTTGGAACAGACTGCTTCTCTTTCAGAGAAATGCATGTGAGTTTAAGTTGAATGCTTGTAAGTAGCTTAAGGCACTTTAAAAGGAAAGTGATTTTCTCTGAAAGGACAGCATTTAGAAAGTGAAGCAACACTCCATTCACTTCGCACAGTGAATTGAAGTGTTGGAACAGACTGCTTCTCTTTCAGAGAAACGTATGTGAGTTTCTTGTGAATGCTTGCAAGTTGCTTAAGGCACTTTCAAAGGAAAGTGATTTTCTCTGAAAGGACAGCATTTAGAAAGTGAAGCAACACTCCGTTCACTTCGCACAGTGAATTGAAGTGTTGGAACAGACTGCTTCTCTTTCAGTGAAACGCATGTGTGTTTCTGGTGAATGCTTGTTAGTAGCTTAAGGCACTTTCAAAGGACAGTGATTTTCTCTGAAAGGACAGCATTTAGAAAGTGAAGCAACACTCCATTCACTTCGCACAGTGAATTGAAGTGTTGGAACAGTCTGCTCCTCTTTCAGAGAAACGCATGTGAGTTTCTTCCTAATGCTTGCAAGTAGCTTAAGGCACTTTCAAAGGAAAGTGATTTTCTCTGAAAGGACAGCATTTAGAAAGTGAAGCAACACTCCATTCACTTCGCACAGTGAATTGAAGTGTTGGAACAGACTGCTTCTCTTTCAGAGAAACGCATGTGAGTTTCCGGTGAATGCTTGTAAGTAGCTTAAGGCACTTTCAAAGGAAAGTGATTTTCTCTGAAAGGACAGCATTTAGAAAGTGAAGCAACACTCCATTCACTTCGCACAGTGAATTGAAGTGTTGGAACAGACTGCTTCTCTTTCAGAGAAATGCATGTGAGTTTAAGTTGAATGCTTGTAAGTAGCTTAAGGCACTTTAAAAGGAAAGTGATTTTCTCTGAAAGGACAGCATTTAGAAAGTGAAGCAACACTCCATTCACTTCGCACAGTGAATTGAAGTGTTGGAACAGACTGCTTCTCTTTCAGAGAAACGTATGTGAGTTTCTTGTGAATGCTTGCAAGTTGCTTAAGGCACTTTCAAAGGAAAGTGATTTTCTCTGAAAGGACAGCATTTAGAAAGTGAAGCAACACTCCGTTCACTTCGCACAGTGAATTGAAGTGTTGGAACAGACTGCTTCTCTTTCAGAGAAACGCATGTGAGTTTTTATGAATGCTTGAAAGTAGTTTAAGGCACTTTCAAAGGAAAGTGATTTTCTCTGAAAGGACAGTGTTTAGAAAGTGAGGCAACACTCCATTCACTTCGCACAGTGAATTGAAGTGTTGGAACCGACTGCTTCTCGTTCAGAGAAACGCATGTGTGTTTCTGGTGAATGCTTGTTAGTAGCTTAAGGCACTTTCAAAGGACAGTGATTTTCTCTGAAAGGACAGCATTTAGAAAGTGAAGCAACACTCCATTCACTTCGCACAGTGAATTGAAGTGTTGGAACAGTCTGCTCCTCTTTCAGAGAAACGCATGTGAGTTTCTTTCTAATGCTTGCAAGTAGCTTAAGGCACTTTCAAAGGAAAGTGATTTTCTCTGAAAGGACAGCATTTAGAAAGTGAAGCAACACTCCATTCACTTCGCACAGTGAATTGAAGTGTTGGAACAGACTGCTTCTCTTTCAGAGAAACGCATGTGAGTTTCCGGTGAATGCTTGTAAGTAGCTTAAGGCACTTTCAAAGGAAAGTGATTTTCTCTGAAAGGACAGCATTTAGAAAGTGAAGCAACACTCCATTCACTTCGCACAGTGAATTGAAGTATTGGAACAGACTGCTTCTCTTTCAGAGAAACGGATGTGAGTTTCTGGTGAATGCTTGTAAGTAGCTTAAGGCACTTTCAAAGGAAAGTGATTTTCTCTGAAAGGACAGCATTTAGAAAGTGAAGCAACACTCCATTCACTTCGCACAGTGAATTGAAGTGTTGGAACAGACTGCTTCTCTTTCATATAAACGCATTAGTGTTTCTTGTGAATGCTTGCAAGTTGCTTAAGGCACTTTCAAAGCAAAGTGATTTTCTCTGAAAGGACATAATTTAGAAAGTGAAGCAACACTCCATTCACTTCGCACAGTGAATTGAAGTGTTGGAACAGACTGCTTCTCTTTCAGAGAAATGCATGTGAGTGTCTGTTGAATGCTTGTAAGTAGCTTAAGGCACTTTCAAAGGAAAGTGATTTTCTCTGAAAGGACAGCATTTAGAAAGTGAAGCAACACTCCATTCACTTCGCACAGTGAATTGAAGTGTTGGAACAGACTGCTTCTATTTCAGAGAAACGCATGTGAGTTTCTGTTGAATGCTTGTAAGTAGCTTAAGGCACTTTGAAAGGAAAGTGATTTTCTCTGAAAGGACAGCATTTAGAAAGTGAGGCAACACTCCATTCACTTCACACAGTGAATTGAAGTGTTGGAACAGACTGCTTCTCTTTCAGAGAAATGCATGTGAGTTTCTGTTGAATGCTTGTAAGTAGCTTAAGGCACTTTCAAAGGAAAGTGATTTTCTCTGAAAGGACAGCATTTAGAAAGTGAAGCAACACTCCATTCACTTCGCACATTGAATTGAAGTGTTGGAACAGACTGCTTCTCTTTCAGAGAAACGCATGTGAGTTTCTGGTGAATGCTTGTTAGTAGCTTAAGGCACTTTCAAAGGAAAGTGATTTTCTCTGAAAGGACAGCATTTAGAAAGTGAGGCAACACTCCATTCACTTCACACAGTGAATTGAAGTGTTGGAACAGACTGCTTCTTTTTCAGAGAAACGCATGTGAGTTTCTTCCTAATGCTTGCAAGTAGCTTAAGGCACTTTCAAAGGAAAGTGATTTTCTCTGAAAGGACAGCATTTAGAAAGTGAAGTAACACTCCATTCACTTCGCACAGTGAATTGAAGTGTTGGAACAGTCTGCTTCTCTTTCAGAGAAACGCATGTGAGTTTCTTCCTAATGCTTGCAAGTAGCTTAACGCACTTTCAAAGGAAAGTGATTTTCTCTGAAAGGACAGCATTTAGAAAGTGAAGCAACACTCCATTCACTTCGCACAGTGAATTGAAGTGTTGGAACAGACTGCTTCTCTTTCAGAGAAACGCATGTGAGTTTCTGGTGAATGCTTGTAAGTAGCTTAAGGCACTTTCAAAGGAAAGTGATTTTCTCTGAAAGGACAGCATTTAGAAAGTGAAGCAACACTCCATTCACTTCGCACAGTGAATTGAAGTGTTGGAACAGACTGCTTCTCTTTCAGAGAAATGCATGTGAGTTTCTGTTGAATGCTTGTAAGTAGCTTAAGGCACTTTCAAAGGAAAGTGATTTTCTCTGAAAGGACAGCATTTAGAAACTGAAGCAACACTCCATTCACTTCGCACAGTGAATTGAAGTGTTGGAACAGACTGCTTCTCTTTCAGAGAAACGCATGTGAGTTTCTGGTGAATGCTTGTTAGTAGCTTAAGGCACTTTCAAAGGACAGTGATTTTCTCTGAAAGGACAGCATTTAGAAAGTGAAGCAACACTCCATTCCCTTCGAGCAGTGAATTGAAGTGTTGGAACAGACTGCTTCTCTTTCATATAAACGCATTAGTGTTTCTTGTGAATGCTTGCAAGTTGCTTAAGGCACTTTCAAAGGAAAGTGATTTTCTCTGAAAGGACATAATTTAGAAAGTGAAGCAACACTCCATTCACTTCGCACAGTGAATTGAAGTGTTGGAACAGACTGCTTCTCTTTCAGAGAAATGCATGTGAGTTTCTGGTGAATGCTTGTAAGTAGCTTAAGGCACTTTCAAAGGAAAGTGATTTTCTCTGAAAGGACAGCATTTAGAAAGTGCAGCAACACTCCATTCACTTCGCACATTGAATTGAAGTGTTGGAACAGACTGCTTCTCTTTCAGAGAAACGCATGTGAGTTTCTGGTGAATGCTTGTAAGTAGCTTAAGGCACTTTTAAAGGAAAGTGATTTTCTCTGAAAGGACAGCATTTAGAAAGTGAGGCAACACTCCATTCACTTCACACAGTGAATTGAAGTGTTGGAACAGACTGCTTCTCTTTCAGAGAAACGCATGTGAGTTTCTTCCTAATGCTTGCAAGTAGCTTAAGGCACTTTCAAAGGAAAGTGATTTTCTCTGAAAGGACAGCATTTAGAAAGTGAAGCAACACTCCAATCACTTCGCACAGTGAATTGAAATGTTGGAACAGTCTGCTTCTCTTTCAGAGAAACGCATGTGAGTTTCTTCCTAATGCTTGCAAGTAGCTTAAGGCACTTTCAAAGGAAAGTGATTTTCTCTGAAAGGACAGCATTTAGAAAGTGAAGCAACACTCCATTCACTTCGCAGAGTGAATTGAAGTATTGGAACAGACTGCTTCTCTTTCAGAGAAACACATGTGAGTTTCTGGTGAATGCTTGTAAGTAGCTTAAGGCACTTTCAAAGGAAAGTGATTTTCTCTGAAAGGACAGCATTTAGAAAGTGAAGCAACACTCCATTCACTTCGCACAGTGAATTGAAGTGTTGGAACAGACTGCTTCTCTTTCAGAGAAACGCATGTGAGTTTCTTTTGAATGCTTGCAAGTTGCTTAAGGCACATTCAAAGGAAAGTGATTTTCTCTGAAAGGACAGCATTTAGAAACTGAAGCAACACTCCATTCACTTCGCACAGTGAATTGAAGTGTTCGAACAGACTGCTTCTCTTTAAGAGAAACGCATGTGAGTTTTTTGTGAATGCTTGAAAGTAGTTTAAGGCACTTTAAAAGGAAAGTGATTTTGTCTGAAAGGACAGCATTTAGAAAGTGAAGCAACACTCCATTCACTTCGCACGGTGAATTGAAGTGTTGGACCAGACTGCTTCTCTTTCAGAGAAACGCATGTGAGTTTCTGGTGAATGCTTGTAAGTAGCTTAAGGCACATTCAAAGGAAAATGATTTTCTCTGAAAGGACAGCATTAAGAAAGTGAAGCAACACTCCATTCACTTCGCACAGTGAATTGAAGTGTTGGAACAGACTGCTTCTCTTTCAGAGAAACGCATGTGAGTTTTTTGTGAATGCTTGAAAGTAGTTTAAGGCACTTTCAATGGAAAGTGATTTTCTCTGAAAGGACAGCATTTAGAAAGTGAGGCAACACTCCATTCACTTCGCACAGTGAATTGAAGTGTTGGAACAGACTGCTTCTCTTTCAGAGAAACGCATGTGAGTTTCTTCCTGATGCTTGCAAGTAGCTTAAGGCACTTTCAAATGAAAGTGATTTTCTCTGAAAGGACAGCATTTAGAAAGTGAAGCAACACTAAATTCACTTCGCACAGTGAATTGAAGTGTTGGAACAGACTGCTTCTCTTTCAGAGAAACGCATGTGAGTTTTTTATGAATGCTTGAAAGTAGTTAAAGGCACTTTCAAAGGAAAGTGATTTTCTCTGAAAGGACAGCATTTAGAAAGTGAAGCAACACTCCATTCACTTCGCACAGTGAATTGAAGTGTTGGAACAGACTGATTCTCTTTCAGAGAAATGCATGTGAGTTTAAGTTGAATGCTTGTAAGTAGCTTAAGGCACTTTCAAAGGAAAGTGATTTTCTCTGAAAGGACAGCATTTAGAAAGTGAAGCAACACTCCATTCACTTCGCACAGTGAATTGAAGTGTTGGAACAGACTGCTTCTCTTTCAGAGAAACGCATGTGAGTTTCCGGTGAATGCTTGTATGTAGCTTAAGGCACTTTCAAAGGAAAGTGATTTTCTCTGAAAGGACAGCATTTAGAAAGTGAAGCAACACTCCATTCACTTCGCACAGTGAATTGAAGTTTTGGAACAGACTGATTCTCTTTCAGAGAAATGCATGTGAGTTTAAGTTGAATGCTTGTAAGTAGCTTAAGGCACTTTTAAAGGAAAGTGATTTTCTCTGAAAGGACAGAATTTAGAAAGTGAAGCAACACTCCATTTACTTCGCACAGTGAATTGAAGTGTTGGAACAGACTGCTTCTCTTTCAGAGAAACGTATGTGAGTTTCTTGTGAATGCTTGCAAGTTGCCTAAGGCACTTTCAAAGGAAAGTGATTTTCTCTGAAAGGACAGCATTTAGAAAGTGAAGCAACACTCCGTTCACTTCGCACAGTGAATTGAAGTGTTGGAACAGACTGCTTCTCTTTCAGAGAAACGCATGTGAGTTTTTTATGAATGCTTGAAAGTAGTTTAAGGCACTTTCAAAGGAAAGTGATTTTCTCTGAAAGGACAGTGTTTAGAAAGTGAGGCAACACTCCATTCACTTCGCACAGTGAATTGAAGTGTTTGAACCGACTGCTTCTCTTTCAGAGAAACGCATGTGAGTTTCTGGTGAATGCTTGTTAGTAGCTTAAGGCACTTTCAAAGGACAGTGATTTTCTCTGAAAGGACAGCATTTAGAAAGTGAAGCAACACTCCATTCCCTTCGAGCAGTGAATTGAAGTGTTGGAACAGACTGCTTCTCTTTCAGAGAAATGCATGTTAGTTTCTGTTGAATGCTTGTAAGTAGCTTAAGGCACTTTCAAAGGAAAGTGATTTTCTCTGAAAGGACAGCATGTAGAAAGTGAAGCAACACTCCATTCACTTCGCACAGTGAATTGAAGTGTTGGAACAGACTGCTTCTCTTTCAGAGAAACGTATGTGAGTTTCTTGTGAATGCTTGCAAGTTGCTTAAGGCACTTTCAAAGGAAAGTGATTTTCTCTGAAAGGACAGCATTTAGAAAGTGAAGCAACACTCCGTTCACTTCGCACAGTGAATTGAAGTGTTGGAACAGACTGCTTCTCTTTCAGAGAAACGCATGTGAGTTTTTTATGAATGCTTGAAAGTAGTTTAAGGCACTTTCAAAGGAAAGTGATTTTCTCTGAAAGGACAGTGTTTAGAAAGTGAGGCAACACTCCATTCACTTCACACAGTGAATTGAAGTGTTGGAACCGACTGCTTCTCTTTCAGAGAAACGCATGTGAGTTTCTGGTGAATGCTTGTTAGTAGCTTAAGGCACTTTCAAAGGACAGTGATTTTCTCTGAAAGGACAGCATTTAGAAAGTGAAGCAACACTCCATTCCCTTCGAGCAGTGAATTGAAGTGTTGGAACAGACTGCTTCTCTTTCAGAGAAATGCATGTTAGTTTCTGTTGAATGCTTGTAAGTAGCTTAAGGCACTTTCAAAGGAAAGTGATTTTCTCTGAAAGGACAGCATTTAGAAAGTGAAGCAACACTCCATTCACTTCGCACAGTGAATTGAAGTGTTGGAACAGACTGCTTCTCTTTCAGAGAAACGTATGTGAGTTTCTTGTGAATGCTTGCAAGTTGCTTAAGGCACTTTCAAAGGAAAGTGATTTTCTCTGAAAGGACAGCATTTAGAAAGTGAAGCAACACTCCGTTCACTTCGCACAGTGAATTGAAGTGTTGGAACAGACTGCTTCTCTTTCAGAGAAACGCATGTGAGTTTTTTATGAATGCTTGAAAGTAGTTTAAGGCACTTTCAAAGGAAAGTGATTTTCTCTGAAAGGACAGTGTTTAGAAAGTGAGGCAACACTCCATTCACTTCGCACAGTGAATTGAAGTGTTGGATCCGACTGCTTCTCTTTCAGAGAAACGCATGTGAGTTTCTTCCTAATGCTTGCAAGTAGCTTAAGGCACTTTCAAAGGAAAGTGATTTTCTCTGAAAGGACAGCATTTAGAAAGTGAAGCAACACTCCATTCACTTCGCACAGTGAATTGAAGTGTTGGAACAGACTGCTTCTCTTTCAGAGAAACGCATGTGAGTTTCTGGTGAATGCTTGTAAGTAGCTTAAGGCACTTTCAAAGGAAAGTGATTTTCTCTGAAAGGACAGCATTTAGAAAGTGAAGCAACACTCCATTCACTTCGCACAGTGAATTGAAGTGTTGGAACAGACTGCTTCTCTTTCAGAGAAACGCATGTGAGTTTCTTCGTAATGCTTGCAAGTCGCTTAAGGCACTTTCAAAGGAAAGTGATTTTCTCTGAAAGGACAGCATTTAAAAAGTGAAGCAACACTCCATTCACTTCGCACAGTGAATTGAAGTGTTGGAACAGACTGCTTCTCTTTAAGAGAAACGCATGTGAGTTTTTTGTGAATGCTTGAAAGTAGTTTAAGGCACTTTCAAAGGAAAGTGATTTTCTCTGAAAGGACAGAATTTAGAAAGTGATGCAACACTCCATTCACTTCGCACAGTGAATTGAAGTGTTGGAACAGACTGCTTCTCTTTCAGAGAAACGCATGTGAGTTTCTTCCTAATGCTTGTAAGTAGCTTAAGGCACTTTCAAAGGAAAGTGATTTTCTCTGAAAGGACAGCATTTAGAAAGTGAAGCAACACTCCATTCACTTTGTACAGTGAATTGAAGTGTTGGAACAGACTGCTTCTCTTTCAGAGAAATGCATGAGAGTTTCTGTTGAATGCTTGTAAGTAGCTTAAGGCTCTTTCAAAGGAAAGTGATTTTCTCTGAAAGGACAGCATTTAGAAAGTAAAGCAACACTCCATTCCCTTCGCACAATAAATTGAAGTGTTGGAACAGACTGCTTCTCTTTCATAGAAACGCATTAGTGTGTCTTGTGAATGCTTGCAAGTAGCTTAAGGCACATTCAAAGGAAAGTGATTTTCTCTGAAAGGACAGCATTTAGAAAGTGAAGCAACACTCCATTCACTTCGCACAGAGAATTGAAGTGTTGGAACAGATTACTTCTCTTTCAGAGAAATGCATGTGAGTTTCTGTTGAATGCTTGTAAGTAGCTTAAGGCACATTCAAAGGAAAGGGATTTTCTCTGAAAGGACAGCATTTAGAAAGTGAAGCAACACTCCATTCACTTCGCACTGTGACTTGAAGTGTTGGAACAGACTGCTTCTCTTTCAGAGAAACGCATGTGAGTTTTTTGTGAATGCTTGAAAGTAGTTTAAGGCACTTTCAAAGGAAAGTGTTTTTCTCTGAAAATACAGAATTTAGAAAGTGAAGCAACACTCCATTCACTTCGCACAGTGAATTGAAGTGTTGGAACAGACTGCTTCTCTTTCAGAGAAACGCATGTGAGTTTCTTCCTAATGCTCGCAAGTAGCTTAAGGCACTTCCAAAGCAAAGTGATTTTATCTGATTGGACAGCATTTAGAAAGTGAAGCAACACTCCATTCACTTCGCACAGTGAATTGAAGTGTTGGAACAGACTGCTTCTCTTTCAGAGAAACGCATGTGAGTTTCTGGTGAATGCTTGTAAGTAGCTTAAGGCACTATCAAAGGAAAGTGATTTTCTCTGAAAGGACAGCATTTTGAAAGTGAAGCAACACTCCATTCCCTTCGTGCAGTGAATTGAAGTGTTGGAACAGAGTGCTTCTCATTCATAGAAACGCATTAGTGTTTCTTGTGAATGCTTGCAAGTTGCTTAAGGCACTATCAAAGGAAAGTGATTTTCTCTGAAAGGACAGCATTTAGAAAGTGAAGCAACACTCCATTTACTTTGTACAGTGAATTGAAGTGTTGGAACAGATTGCTTCTCTTTCAGAGAAATGCATGTGAGTTTCTGTTGAATGCTTGTAAGTAGCTTAAGGCTCTTTCAAAGGAAAGTGATTTTCTCTGAAAGGACAGCATTTAGAAAGTGAAGCAACACTCCATTCACTTCGCACAGTGAATTGAAGTGTTGGAACAGACTGCTTCTCTTTCAGAGAAACGCATGTGAGTTTCTTTTGAATGCTTGCAAGTTGCTTAAGGCACATTCAAAGGAAAGTGATTTTCTCTGAAAGGACAGCATTTAGAAACTGAAGCAACACTCCATTCACTTCGCACAGTGAATTGAAGTGTTGGAACAGACTGCTTCTCTTTCAGAGAAACGCATGTGAGTTTCTTCCTAATGCTTGCAAGTAGCTTAAGGCACTTTCAAAGGAAAGTGATTTTCTCTGATTGGACAGCATTTAGAAAGTGAAGCAACACTCCATTCACTTCGCACAGTGAATTGAAGTGTTGGAACAGACTGCTTCTCTTTCAGAGAAACGCATGTGAGTTTCTGGTGAATGCTTGTAAGTAGCTTAAGGCACTTTCAAAGGAAAGTGATTTTCTCTGAAAGGACAGCATTTAGAAAGTGAAGCAACACTCCATTCACTTCGCACAGTGAATTGAAGTGTTGGAACAGACTGCTTCTCTTTCAGAGAAACGCATGTGAGTTTCTTTTGAATGCTTGCAAGTTGCTTAAGGCACATTCAAAGGAAAGTGATTTTCTCTGAAAGGACAGCAATAGGAAAGTGAAGCAACACTCCATTCACTTCGCACAGTGAATTGAAGTGTTCGAACAGACTGCTTCTCTTTAAGAGAAACGCATGTGAGTTTCTTCCTAATGCTTGCAAGTCGCTTAAGGCACTTTCAAAGGAAAGTGATTTTCTCTGAAAGGACAGCATTTAAAAAGTGAAGCAACACTCCATTCACTTCGCACAGTGAATTGAAGTGTTGGAACAGACTGCTTCTCTTTAAGAGAAACGCATGTGAGTTTTTTGTGAATGCTTGAAAGTAGTTTAAGGCACTTTCAAAGGAAAGTGATTTTCTCTGAAAGGACAGAATTTAGAAAGTGATGCAACACTCCATTCACTTCGCACAGTGAATTGAAGTGTTGGAACAGACTGCTTCTCTTTCAGAGAAACGCATGTGAGTTTCTTCCTAATGCTTGTAAGTAGCTTAAGGCACTTTCAAAGGAAAGTGATTTTCTCTGAAAGGACAGCATTTAGAAAGTGAAGCAACACTCCATTCACTTTGTACAGTGAATTGAAGTGTTGGAACAGACTGCTTCTCTTTCAGAGAAATGCATGAGAGTTTCTGTTGAATGCTTGTAAGTAGCTTAAGGCTCTTTCAAAGGAAAGTGATTTTCTCTGAAAGGACAGCATTTAGAAAGTAAAGCAACACTCCATTCCCTTCGCACAATAAATTGAAGTGTTGGAACAGACTGCTTCTCTTTCATAGAAACGCATTAGTGTGTCTTGTGAATGCTTGCAAGTAGCTTAAGGCACATTCAAAGGAAAGTGATTTTCTCTGAAAGGACAGCATTTAGAAAGTGAAGCAACACTCCATTCACTTCGCACAGAGAATTGAAGTGTTGGAACAGATTACTTCTCTTTCAGAGAAATGCATGTGAGTTTCTGTTGAATGCTTGTAAGTAGCTTAAGGCACATTCAAAGGAAAGGGATTTTCTCTGAAAGGACAGCATTTAGAAAGTGAAGCAACACTCCATTCACTTCGCACTGTGACTTGAAGTGTTGGAACAGACTGCTTCTCTTTCAGAGAAACGCATGTGAGTTTTTTGTGAATGCTTGAAAGTAGTTTAAGGCACTTTCAAAGGAAAGTGTTTTTCTCTGAAAATACAGAATTTAGAAAGTGAAGCAACACTCCATTCACTTCGCACAGTGAATTGAAGTGTTGGAACAGACTGCTTCTCTTTCAGAGAAACGCATGTGAGTTTCTTCCTAATGCTCGCAAGTAGCTTAAGGCACTTCCAAAGCAAAGTGATTTTATCTGATTGGACAGCATTTAGAAAGTGAAGCAACACTCCATTCACTTCGCACAGTGAATTGAAGTGTTGGAACAGACTGCTTCTCTTTCAGAGAAACGCATGTGAGTTTCTGGTGAATGCTTGTAAGTAGCTTAAGGCACTATCAAAGGAAAGTGATTTTCTCTGAAAGGACAGCATTTTGAAAGTGAAGCAACACTCCATTCCCTTCGTGCAGTGAATTGAAGTGTTGGAACAGAGTGCTTCTCATTCATAGAAACGCATTAGTGTTTCTTGTGAATGCTTGCAAGTTGCTTAAGGCACTATCAAAGGAAAGTGATTTTCTCTGAAAGGACAGCATTTAGAAAGTGAAGCAACACTCCATTTACTTTGTACAGTGAATTGAAGTGTTGGAACAGATTGCTTCTCTTTCAGAGAAATGCATGTGAGTTTCTGTTGAATGCTTGTAAGTAGCTTAAGGCTCTTTCAAAGGAAAGTGATTTTCTCTGAAAGGACAGCATTTAGAAAGTGAAGCAACACTCCATTCACTTCGCACAGTGAATTGAAGTGTTGGAACAGACTGCTTCTCTTTCAGAGAAACGCATGTGAGTTTCTTTTGAATGCTTGCAAGTTGCTTAAGGCACATTCAAAGGAAAGTGATTTTCTCTGAAAGGACAGCATTTAGAAACTGAAGCAACACTCCATTCACTTCGCACAGTGAATTGAAGTGTTGGAACAGACTGCTTCTCTTTCAGAGAAACGCATGTGAGTTTCTTCCTAATGCTTGCAAGTAGCTTAAGGCACTTTCAAAGGAAAGTGATTTTCTCTGATTGGACAGCATTTAGAAAGTGAAGCAACACTCCATTCACTTCGCACAGTGAATTGAAGTGTTGGAACAGACTGCTTCTCTTTCAGAGAAACGCATGTGAGTTTCTGGTGAATGCTTGTAAGTAGCTTAAGGCACTTTCAAAGGAAAGTGATTTTCTCTGAAAGGACAGCATTTAGAAAGTGAAGCAACACTCCATTCACTTCGCACAGTGAATTGAAGTGTTGGAACAGACTGCTTCTCTTTCAGAGAAACGCATGTGAGTTTCTTTTGAATGCTTGCAAGTTGCTTAAGGCACATTCAAAGGAAAGTGATTTTCTCTGAAAGGACAGCATTTAGAAAGTGAAGCAACACTCCATTCACTTCGCACAGTGAATTGAAGTGTTCGAACAGACTGCTTCTCTTTAAGAGAAACGCATGTGAGTTTTTTGTGAATGCTTGAAAGTAGTTTAAGGCACTTTCAAAGGAAAGTGATTTTCTCTGAAAGGACAGCATTTAGAAAGTGAAGCAACACTCCATTCACTTCGCACAGTGAATTGAAGTGTTCGAACAGACTGCTTCTCTTTAAGAGAAACGCATGTGAGTTTTTTGTGAATGCTTGAAAGTAGTTTAAGGCACTTTCAAAGGAAAGTGTTTTTCTCTGAAAGGACAGAATTTAGAAAGTGAAGCAACACTCCATTCACTTCGCACAGTGAATTGAAGTGTTGGAACAGACTGCTCCTCTTTCAGAGAAACGCATGTGAGTTTCTTCCTAATGCTTGCAAGTAGCTTAAGGCACTTTCAAAGGAAAGTGATTTTCTCTGATTGGACAGCATTTAGAAAGTGAAGCAACACTCCATTCACTTCGAACAGTGAATTGAAGTGTTGGAACAGACTGCTTCTCTTTCAAAGAAACGCTTGTGAGTTTCTGGTGAATGCTTGTAAGTAGCTTAAGGCACTTTCAAAGGAAAGTGATTTTCTCTGAAAGAAGAGCATTTAGAAAGTGAAGCAACACTCCATTCCCTTCGTGCAGTGAATTGAAGTGTTGGAACAGAGTGCTTCTCATTCATAGAAACGCATTAGTGTTTCTTGTGAATGCTTGCAAGTTGCTTAAGGCACTTTCAAAGGAAAGTGATTTTCTCTGAAAGGACAGCATTTAGAAAGTGAAGCAACACTCCATTCACTTTGTACAGTGAATTGAAGTGTTGGAACAGACTGCTTCTCTTTCAGAGAAATGCATGTGAGTTTCTGTTGAATGCTTGTAAGTAGCTTAAGGCTCTTTCAAAGGAAAGTGATTTTCTCTCAAAGGACAGCATTTAGAAAGTAAAACAACACTCCATTCCCTTCGCACAATAAATTGAAGTGTTGGAACAGACTGCTTCTCTTTCATAGAAACGCAATAGTGTTTCTTGTGAATGCTTGCAAGTAGCTTAAGGCACATTCAAAGGAAAGTGATTTTCTCTGAAAGGACAGCATTTAGAAAGTGAAGCAACACTCCATTCACTTCGCACAGTGAATTGAAGTGTTGGAACAGACTGCTTCTCTTTCAGAGAAACGCATGTGAGTTTTTTGTGAATGCTTGAAAGTAGTTTAAGGCACTTTCAATGGAAAGTGATTTTCTCTGAAAGGACAGCATTTAGAAAGTGAGGCAACACTCCATTCACTTCGCACAGTGAAATGAAGTGTTGGAACAGACTGCTTCTCTTTCAGAGAAACGCATGTGAGTTTCTTCCTAATGCTTGCAAGTAGCTTAAGGCACTTTCAAAGGAAAGTGATTTTCTCTGAAAGGACAGCATTTAGAAAGTGAAGCAACACTCCATTCACTTCGCACAGTGAATTGAAGTGTTGGAACAGACTGCTTCTCTTTCATAGAAACGCATGTGAGTTTCTTCCTGATGCTTGCAAGGAGCTTAAGGCACTTTCAAAGGAAAGTGATTTTCTCAGAAAGGACAGCATTTAGAAAGTGAAGCAACACTCCATTCACTTCGCACAGTGAACTGAAGTGTTGGAAAAGACTGTTTCTCTTTCAGAGACACGCATGTGAGTTTCTGGTGAATGCTTGTAAGTAGCTTAAGGCACTTTCAAAGGAAAGTGATTTTCTCTGAAAGGACAGCATTTAGAAAGTGAAGCAACACTCCATTCACTTCGCACAGTGAATTGAAGTGTTGGAACAGACTGCTTCTCTTTCAGAGAAATGCATGTGAGTTTCTGTTGAATGCTTGTAAGTAGCTTAAGGCACTTTCAAAGGAAAGTGATTTTCTCTGAAAGGACAGCATTTAAAAAGTGAAGCAACACTCCATTCACTTCGCAGAGTGAATTGAAGTATTGGAACAGACTGCTTCTCTTTCAGAGAAACACATGTGAGTTTCTGGTGAATGCTTTTAAGTAGCTTAAGGCACTTTCTAAGGAAAGTGATTTTCTCTGAAAGGACAGCATTTAGAAAGTGAAGCAACACTCCATTCACTTCGCACAGTGAATTGAAGTGTTGGAACAAACTGCTTCTCTTTCAGAGAAACGCATGTGAGTTTCTTTTGAATGCTTGCAAGTTGCTTAAGGCACATTCAAAGGAAAGTGATTTTGTCTGAAAGGACAGCATTTAGAAACTGAAGCAACACTCCATTCACTTCGCACAGTGAATTGAAGTGTTGGAACAGACTGCTTCTCTTTCAGAGAAACGCATGTGAGTTTTTTGTGAATGCTTGAAAGTAGTTTAAGGCACTTTCAAAGGAAAGTGTTTTTCTCTGAAAGGACAGAATTTAGAAAGTGAAGCAACACTCCATTCACTTCGCACAGTGAATTGAAGTGTTGGAACAGACTGCTTCTCTTTCAGAGAAACGCATGTGAGTTTCTTCCTAATGCTTGCAAGTAGCTTAAGGCACTTTCAAAGGAAAGTGATTTTCTCTGATTGGACAGCATTTAGAAAGTGAAGCAACACTCCATTCACTTCGAACAGTGAATTGAAGTGTTGGAACAGACTGCTTCTCTTTCAAAGAAACGCTTGTGAGTTTCTGGTGAATGCTTGTAAGTAGCTTAAGGCACTTTCAAAGGAAAGTGATTTTCTCTGAAAGAAGAGCATTTAGAAAGTGAAGCAACACTCCATTCCCTTCGTGCAGTGAATTGAAGTGTTGGAACAGAGTGCTTCTCATTCATAGAAACGCATTAGTGTTTCTTGTGAATGCTTGCAAGTTGCTTAAGGCACTTTCAAAGGAAAGTGATTTTCTCTGAAAGGACAGCATTTAGAAAGTGAAGCAACACTCCATTCACTTTGTACAGTGAATTGAAGTGTTGGAACAGACTGCTTCTCTTTCAGAGAAATGCATGTGAGTTTCTGTTGAATGCTTGTAAGTAGCTTAAGGCTCTTTCAAAGGAAAGTGATTTTCTCTCAAAAGACAGCATTTAGAAAGTAAAACAACACTCCATTCCCTTCGCACAATAAATTGAAGTGTTGGAACAGACTGCTTCTCTTTCATAGAAACGCAATAGTGTTTCTTGTGAATGCTTGCAAGTAGCTTAAGGCACATTCAAAGGAAAGTGATTTTCTCTGAAAGGACAGCATTTAGAAAGTGAAGCAACACTCCATTCACTTCGCACAGAGAATTGAAGTGTTGGAACAGATTACTTCTCTTTCAGAGAAATGCATGTGAGTTTCTGTTGAATGCTTGTAAGTAGCTTAAGGCACATTCAAAGGAAAGGGATTTTCTCTGAAAGGACAGCATTTAGAAAGTGAAGCAACACTCCATTCACTTCGCACAGTGAATTGAAGTGTTGGAACAGACTGCTTCTCTTTCAGAGAAACGCATGTGAGTTTTTTGTGAATGCTTGAAAGTAGTTTAAGGCACTTTCAATGGAAAGTGATTTTCTCTGAAAGGACAGCATTTAGAAAGTGAAGCAACACTCCATTCACTTCGCACAGTGAAATGAAGTGTTGGAACAGACTGCTTCTCTTTCAGAGAAACGCATGTGAGTTTCTTCCTAATGCTTGCAAGTAGATTAACGCACTTTCAAAGGAAAGTGATTTTCTCTGAAAGGACAGCATTTAGAAAGTGAAGCAACACTCCATTCACTTCGCACAGTGAATTGAAGTGTTGGAACAGACTGCTTCTCTTTCAGAGAAACGCATCTGAGTTTCTTCCTGATGCTTGCAAGTAGCTTAAGGCACTTTCAAAGGAAAGTGATTTTCTCAGAAAGGACAGCATTTAGAAAGTGAAGCAACACTCCATTCACTTCGCACAGTGAACTGAAGTGTTGGAAAAGACTGTTTCTCTTTCAGAGAAACGCATGTGAGTTTCTGGTGAATGCTTGTAAGTAGCTTAAGGCACTTTCAAAGGAAAGTGATTTCCTCTGAAAGGACAGCATTTAGAAAGTGAAGCAACACTCCATTCACTTCGCACAGTGAATTGAAGTGTTGGAACAGACTGCTTCTCTTTCAGAGAAATGCATGTGAGTTTCTGTTGAATGCTTGTAAGTAGCTTAAGGCACTTTCAAAGGAAAGTGATTTTCTCTGAAAGGACAGCATTTAGAAAGTGAAGCAACACTCCATTCACTTCGCAGAGTGAATTGAAGTATTGGAACAGACTGCTTCTCTTTCAGAGAAACACATGTGAGTTTCTGGTGAATGCTTGTAAGTAGCTTAAGGCACTTTCAAAGGAAAGTGATTTTCTCTGAAAGGACAGCATTTAGAAAGTGAAGCAACACTCCATTCACTTCGCACAGTGAATTGAAGTGTTGGAACAGACTGCTTCTCTTTCAGAGAAACGCATGTGAGTTTCTTTTGAATGCTTGCAAGTTGCTTAAGGCACATTCAAAGGAAAGTGATTTTCTCTGAAAGGACAGCATTTAGAAACTGAAGCAACACTCCATTCACTTCGCACAGTGAATTGAAGTGTTCGAACAGACTGCTTCTCTTTAAGAGAAACGCATGTGAGTTTTTTGTGAATGCTTGAAAGTAGTTTAAGGCACTTTAAAAGGAAAGTGATTTTGTCTGAAAGGACAGCATTTAGAAAGTGAAGCAACACTCCATTCACTTCGCACGGTGAATTGAAGTGTTGGACCAGACTGCTTCTCTTTCAGAGAAACGCATGTGAGTTTCTGGTGAATGCTTGTAAGTAGCTTAAGGCACATTCAAAGGAAAATGATTTTCTCTGAAAGGACAGCATTTAGAAAGTGAAGCAACACTCCATTCACTTCGCACAGTGAATTGAAGTGTTGGAACAGACTGCTTCTCTTTCAGAGAAACGCATGTGAGTTTTTTGTGAATGCTTGAAAGTAGTTTAAGGCACTTTCAATGGAAAGTGATTTTCTCTGAAAGGACAGCATTTAGAAAGTGAGGCAACACTCCATTCACTTCGCACAGTGAATTGAAGTGTTGGAACAGACTGCTTCTCTTTCAGAGAAACGCATGTGAGTTTCTTCCTAATGCTTGCAAGTAGCTTAAGGCACTTTCAAAGGAAAGTGATTTTCTCTGAAAGGACAGCATTTAGAAAGTGAAGCAACACTCCATTCACTTCGCACAGTGAATTGAAGTGTTGGAACAGACTGCTTCTCTTTCAGAGAAACGCATGTGAGTTTCTTCCTGATGCTTGCAAGTAGCTTAAGGCACTTTCAAAGGAAAGTGATTTTCTCTGAAAGGACAGCATTTAGAAAGTGAAGCAACACTAAATTCACCTCGCACAGTGAATTGAAGTGTTGGAACAGACTGCTTCTCTTTCAGAGAAACGCATGTGAGTTTTTCATGAATGCTTGAAAGTAGTTAAAGGCACTTTCAAAGGAAAGTGATTTTCTCTGAAAGGACAGCATTTAGAAAGTGAGGCAACACTCCATTCACTTCACACAGTGACTTGAAGTGTTGGAACAGTCTGCTTCTCTTTCAGAGAAACGCATGTGAGTTTCTTCCTAATGCTTGCAAGTAGCTTAAGGCACTTTCAAAGGAAAGTGATTTTCTCTGAAAGGACAGCATTTAGAAAGTGAAGCAACACTCCATTCACTTCGCACAGTGAATTGAAGTGTTGGAACAGTCTGCTCCTCTTTCAGAGAAACGCATGTGAGTTTCTTCCTAATGCTTGCAAGTAGCTTAAGGCACTTTCAAAGGAAAGTGATTTTCTCTGAAAGGACAGCATTTAGAAAGTGAAGCAACACTCCATTCACTTCGCACAGTGAATTGAAGTGTTGGAACAGACTGCTTCTCTTTCAGAGAAACGCATGTGAGTTTCCGGTGATTGCTTGTAAGTAGCTTAAGGCACTTTCAAAGGAAAGTGATTTTCTCTGAAAGGACTGCATTTAGAAAGTGAAGCAACACTCCATTCACTTCGCACAGTGAATTGAAGTGTTGGAACAGACTGCTTCTCTTTCAGAGAAATGCATGTGAGTTTAAGTTGAATGCTTGTAAGTAGCTTAAGGCACTTTCAAAGGAAAGTGATTTTCTCTGAAAGGACAGCATTTAGAAAGTGAAGCAACACTCCATTCACTTCGCACAGTGAATTGAAGTATTGGAACAGACTGCTTCTCTTTCAGAGAAATGGATGTGAATTTCTGGTGAATGCTTGTAAGTAGCTAAAGGCACTTTCAAAGGAAAGTGATTTTCTCTGAAAGGACAGCATTTAGAAAGTGAAGCAACACTCCATTCACTTCGCACAGTGAATTGAAGTGTTGGAACAGACTGCTTCTCTTTCATATAAACGCATTAGTGTTTCTTGTGAATGCTTGCAAGTTGCTTAAGGCACTTTCAAAGGAAAGTGATTTTCTCTGAAAGGACATAATTTAGAAAGTGAAGCAACACTCCATTCACTTCGCACAGTGAATTGAAGTGTTGGAACAGACTGCTTCTCTTTCAGAGAAATGCATGTGAGTGTCTGTTGAATGCTTGTAAGTAGCTTAAGGCACTTTCAAAGGAAAGTGATTTTCTCTGAAAGGACAGCATTTAGAAAGTGAAGCAACACTCCATTCACTTCGCACATTGAATTGAAGTGTTGGAACAGACTGCTTCTCTTTCAGAGAAACGCATGTGAGTTTCTGTTGAATGCTTGTAAGTAGCTTAAGGCACTTTGAAAGGAAAGTGATTTTCTCTGAAAGGACAGCATTTAGAAAGTGAGGCAACACTCCATTCACTTCACACAGTGAATTGAAGTGTTGGAACAGACTGCTTCTCTTTCAGAGAAACGCATGTGAGTTTCTTCCTAATGCTTGCAAGTAGCTTAAGGCACTTTCAAAGGAAAGTGATTTTCTCTGAAAGGACAGCATTTAGAAAGTGAAGTAACACTCCATTCACTTCGCACAGTGAATTGAAGTGTTGGAACAGTCTGCTTCTCTTTCAGAGAAACGCATGTGAGTTTCTTCCTAATGCTTGCAAGTAGCTTAACGCACTTTCAAAGGAAAGTGATTTTCTCTGAAAGGACAGCATTTAGAAAGTGATGCAACACTCCATTCACTTCACACAGTGAATTGAAGTGTTGGAACAGACTGCTTCTCTTTCAGAGAAACGCATGTGAGTTTCTGGTGAATGCTTGTAAGTAGCTTAAGGCACTTTCAAAGGAAAGTGATTTTCTCTGAAAGGACAGCATTTAGAAAGTGAAGCAACACTCCATTCACTTCGCACAGTGAATTGAAGTGTTCGAACAGACTGCTTCTCTTTAAGAGAAACGCATGTGAGTTTTTTGTGAATGCTTGAAAGTAGTTTAAGGCACTTTAAAAGGAAAGTGATTTTGTCTGAAAGGACAGCATTTAGAAAGTGAAGCAACACTCCATTCACTTCGCACGGTGAATTGAAGTGTTGGACCAGACTGCTTCTCTTTCAGAGAAACGCATGTGAGTTTCTGGTGAATGCTTGTAAGTAGCTTAAGGCACATTCAAAGGAAAATGATTTTCTCTGAAAGGACAGCATTTAGAAAGTGAAGCAACACTCCATTCACTTCGCACAGTGAATTGAAGTGTTGGAACAGACTGCTTCTCTTTCAGAGAAACGCATGTGAGTTTTTTGTGAATGCTTGAAAGTAGTTTAAGGCACTTTCAATGGAAAGTGATTTTCTCTGAAAGGACAGCATTTAGAAAGTGAGGCAACACTCCATTCACTTCGCACAGTGAATTGAAGTGTTGGAACAGACTGCTTCTCTTTCAGAGAAACGCATGTGAGTTTCTTCCTAATGCTTGCAAGTAGCTTAAGGCACTTTCAAAGGAAAGTGATTTTCTCTGAAAGGACAGCATTTAGAAAGTGAAGCAACACTCCATTCACTTCGCACAGTGAATTGAAGTGTTGGAACAGACTGCTTCTCTTTCAGAGAAACGCATGTGATTTTCTTCCTGATGCTTGCAAGGAGCTTAAGGCACTTTCAAAGGAAAGTGATTTTCTCTGAAAGGACAGCATTTAGAAAGTGAAGCAACACTAAATTCACCTCGCACAGTGAATTGAAGTGTTGGAACAGACTGCTTCTCTTTCAGAGAAACGCATGTGAGTTTTTCATGAATGCTTGAAAGTAGTTAAAGGCACTTTCAAAGGAAAGTGATTTTCTCTGAAAGGACAGCATTTAGAAAGTGAGGCAACACTCCATTCACTTCACACAGTGACTTGAAGTGTTGGAACAGTCTGCTTCTCTTTCAGAGAAACGCATGTGAGTTTCTTCCTAATGCTTGCAAGTAGCTTAAGGCACTTTCAAAGGAAAGTGATTTTCTCTGAAAGGACAGCATTTAGAAAGTGAAGCAACACTCCATTCACTTCGCACAGTGAATTGAAGTGTTGGAACAGTCTGCTCCTCTTTCAGAGAAACGCATGTGAGTTTCTTCCTAATGCTTGCAAGTAGCTTAAGGCACTTTCAAAGGAAAGTGATTTTCTCTGAAAGGACAGCATTTAGAAAGTGAAGCAACACTCCATTCACTTCGCACAGTGAATTGAAGTGTTGGAACAGACTGCTTCTCTTTCAGAGAAACGCATGTGAGTTTCCGGTGATTGCTTGTAAGTAGCTTAAGGCACTTTCAAAGGAAAGTGATTTTCTCTGAAAGGACAGCATTTAGAAAGTGAAGCAACACTCCATTCACTTCGCACAGTGAATTGAAGTGTTGGAACAGACTGCTTCTCTTTCAGAGAAATGCATGTGAGTTTAAGTTGAATGCTTGTAAGTAGCTTAAGGCACTTTCAAAGGAAAGTGATTTTCTCTGAAAGGACAGCATTTAGAAAGTGAAGCAACACTCCATTCACTTCGCACAGTGAATTGAAGTGTTGGAACAGACTGCTTCTCTTTCAGAGAAACGGATGTGAGTTTCTGGTGAATGCTTGTAAGTAGCTTAAGGCACTTTCAAAGGAAAGTGATTTTCTCTGAAAGGACAGCATTTAGAAAGTGAAGCAACACTCCATTCACTTCGCACAGTGAATTGAAGTGTTGGAACAGACTGCTTCTCTTTCATATAAACGCATTAGTGTTTCTTGTGAATGCTTGCAAGTTGCTTAAGGCACTTTCAAAGGAAAGTGATTTTCTCTGAAAGGACATAATTTAGAAAGTGAAGCAACACTCCATTCACTTCGCACAGTGAATTGAAGTGTTGGAACAGACTGCTTCTCTTTCAGAGAAATGCATGTGAGTGTCTGTTGAATGCTTGTAAGTAGCTTAAGGCACTTTCAAAGGAAAGTGATTTTCTCTGAAAGGACAGCATTTAGAAAGTGAAGCAACACTCCATTCACTTCGCACATTGAATTGAAGTGTTGGAACAGACTGCTTCTCTTTCAGAGAAACGCATGTGAGTTTCTGTTGAATGCTTGTAAGTAGCTTAAGGCACTTTGAAAGGAAAGTGATTTTCTCTGAAAGGACAGCATTTAGAAAGTGAGGCAACACTCCATTCACTTCACACAGTGAATTGAAGTGTTGGAACAGACTGCTTCTCTTTCAGAGAAACGCATGTGAGTTTCTTCCTAATGCTTGCAAGTAGCTTAAGGCACTTTCAAAGGAAAGTGATTTTCTCTGAAAGGACAGCATTTAGAAAGTGAAGTAACACTCCATTCACTTCGCACAGTGAATTGAAGTGTTGGAACAGTCTGCTTCTCTTTCAGAGAAACGCATGTGAGTTTCTTCCTAATGCTTGCAAGTAGCTTAACGCACTTTCAAAGGAAAGTGATTTTCTCTGAAAGGACAGCATTTAGAAAGTGATGCAACACTCCATTCACTTCGCACAGTGAATTGAAGTGTTGGAACAGACTGCTTCTCTTTCAGAGAAACGCATGTGAGTTTCTGGTGAATGCTTGTAAGTAGCTTAAGGCACTTTCAAAGGAAAGTGATTTTCTCTGAAAGGACAGCATTTAGAAAGTGAAGCAACACTCCATTCACTTCGCACAGTGAATTGAAGTGTTGGAACAGACTGCTTCTCTTTCAGAGAAATGCATGTGAGTTTCTGTTGAATGCTTGTAAGTAGCTTAAGGCACTTTCAAAGGAAAGTGATTTTCTCTGAAAGGACAGCATTTAGAAAGTGAAGCAACACTCCATTCACTTCGCAGAGTGAATTGAAGTATTGGAACAGACTGCTTCTCTTTCAGAGAAACACATGTGAGTTTCTGGTGAATGCTTGTAAGTAGCTTAAGGCACTTTCAAAGGAAAGTGATTTCCTCTGAAAGGACAGCATTTAGAAAGTGAAGCAACACTCCATTCACTTCGCACAGTGAATTGAAGTGTTGGAACAGACTGCTTCTCTTTCAGAGAAACGCATGTGAGTTTCTTTTGAATGCTTGCAAGTTGCTTAAGGCACATTCAAAGGAAAGTGATTTTCTCTGAAAGGACAGCATTTAGAAACTGAAGCAACACTCCATTCACTTCGCACAGTGATTTGAAGTGTTCGAACAGACTGCTTCTCTTTAAGAGAAACGCATGTGAGTTTTTTGTGAATGCTTGAAAGTAGTTTAAGGCACTTTAAAAGGAAAGTGATTTTGTCTGAAAGGAGAGCATTTAGAAAGTGAAGCAAAACTCCATTCACTTCGCATGGTGAATTGAAGTGTTGGACCAGACTGCTTCTCTTTCAGAGAAACGCATGTGAGTTTCTGGTGAATGCTTGTAAGTAGCTTAAGGCACATTCAAAGGAAAATGATTTTCTCTGAAAGGACAGCATTTAGAAAGTGAAGCAACACTCCATTCACTTCGCACAGTGAATTGAAGTGTTGGAACAAACTGCTTCTCTTTCAGAGAAACGCATGTGAGTTTTTTGTGAATGCTTGAAAGTAGTTTAAGGCACTTTCAATGGAAAGTGATTTTCTCTGAAAGGACAGCATTTAGAAAGTGAGGCAACACTCCATTCACTTCGCACAGTGAATTGAAGTGTTGGAACAGACTGCTTCTCTTTCAGAGAAACGCATGTGAGTTTCTTCCTAATGCTTGCAAGTAGCTTAAGGCACTTTCAAAGGAAAGTGATTTTCTCTGAAAGGACAGCATTTAGAAAGTGAAGCAACACTCCATTCACTTCGCACAGTGAATTGAAGTGTTGGAACAGACTGCTTCTCTTTCAGAGAAACGCATGTGAGTTTCTTCCTGATGCTTGCAAGTAGCTTAAGGCACTTTCAAAGGAAAGTGATTTTCTCTGAAAGGACAGCATTTAGAAAGTGAAGCAACACTAAATTCACCTCGCACAGTGAATTGAAGTGTTGGAACAGACTGCTTCTCTTTCAGAGAAACGCATGTGAGTTTTTCATGAATGCTTGAAAGTAGTTAAAGGCACTTTCAAAGGAAAGTGATTTTCTCTGAAAGGACAGCATTTAGAAAGTGAGGCAACACTCCATTCACTTCACACAGTGACTTGAAGTGTTGGAACAGTCTGCTTCTCTTTCAGAGAAACGCATGTGAGTTTCTTCCTAATGCTTGCAAGTAGCTTAAGGCACTTTCAAAGGAAAGTGATTTTCTCTGAAAGGACAGCATTTAGAAAGTGAAGCAACACTCCATTCACTTCGCACAGTGAATTGAAGTGCTGGAACAGTCTGCTCCTCTTTCAGAGAAACGCATGTGAGTTTCTTCCTAATGCTTGCAAGTAGCTTAAGGCACTTTCAAAGGAAAGTGATTTTCTCTGAAAGGACAGCATTTAGAAAGTGAAGCAACACTCCATTCACTTCGCACAGTGAATTGAAGTGTTGGAACAGACTGCTTCTCTTTCAGAGAAACGCATGTGAGTTTCCGGTGAGTGCTTGTAAGTAGCTTAAGGCACTTTCAAAGGAAAGTGATTTTCTCTGAAAGGACAGCATTTAGAAAGTGAAGCAACACTCCATTCACTTCGCACAGTGAATTGAAGTGTTGGAACAGACTGCTTCTCTTTCAGAGAAATGCATGTGAGTTTAAGTTGAATGCTTGTAAGTAGCTTAAGGCACTTTCAAAGGAAAGTGATTTTCTCTGAAAGGACAGCATTTAGAAAGTGAAGCAACACTCCATTCACTTCGCACAGTGAATTGAAGTGTTGGAACAGACTGCTTCTCTTTCAGAGAAACGCATGTGAGTTTCTGGTGAATGCTTGTAAGTAGCTTAAGGCACTTTCAAAGGAAAGTGATTTTCTCTGAAAGGACAGCATTTAGAAAGTGAAGCAACACTCCATTCACTTCGCACAGTGAATTGAAGTGTTGGAACAGACTGCTTCTCTTTCATATAAACGCATTAGTGTTTCTTGTGAATGCTTGCAAGTTGCTTAAGGCACTTTCAAAGGAAAGTGATTTTCTCTGAAAGGACATAATTTAGAAAGTGAAGCAACACTCCATTCACTTCGCACAGTGAATTGAAGTGTTGGAACAGACTGCTTCTCTTTCAGAGAAATGCATGTGAGTGTCTGTTGAATGCTTGTAAGTAGCTTAAGGCACTTTCAAAGGAAAGTGATTTTCTCTGAAAGGACAGCATTTAGAAAGTGAAGCAACACTCCATTCACTTCGCACATTGAATTGAAGTGTTGGAACAGACTGCTTCTCTTTCAGAGAAACGCATGTGAGTTTCTGTTGAATGCTTGTAAGTAGCTTAAGGCACTTTGAAAGGAAAGTGATTTTCTCTGAAAGGACAGCATTTAGAAAGTGAGGCAACACTCCATTCACTTCACACAGTGAATTGAAGTGTTGGAACAGACTGCTTCTCTTTCAGAGAAACGCATGTGAGTTTCTTCCTAATGCTTGCAAGTAGCTTAAGGCACTTTCAAAGGAAAGTGATTTTCTCTGAAAGGACAGCATTTAGAAAGTGAAGTAACACTCCATTCACTTCGCACAGTGAATTGAAGTGTTGGAACAGTCTGCTTCTCTTTCAGAGAAACGCATGTGAGTTTCTTCCTAATGCTTGCAAGTAGCTTAACGCACTTTCAAAGGAAAGTGATTTTCTCTGAAAGGACAGCATTTAGAAAGTGATGCAACACTCCATTCACTTCGCACAGTGAATTGAAGTGTTGGAACAGACTGCTTCTCTTTCAGAGAAACGCATGTGAGTTTCTGGTGAATGCTTGTAAGTAGCTTAAGGCACTTTCAAAGGAAAGTGATTTTCTCTGAAAGGACAGCATTTAGAAAGTGAAGCAACACTCCATTCACTTCGCACAGTGAATTGAAGTGTTGGAACAGACTGCTTCTCTTTCAGAGAAATGCATGTGAGTTTCTGTTGAATGCTTGTAAGTAGCTTAAGGCACTTTCAAAGGAAAGTGATTTTCTCTGAAAGGACAGCATTTAGAAAGTGAAGCAACACTCCATTCACTTCGCACATTGAATTGAAGTGTTGGAACAGACTGCTTCTCTTTCAGAGAAACGCATGTGAGTTTCTGTTGAATGCTTGTAAGTAGCTTAAGGCACTTTGAAAGGAAAGTGATTTTCTCTGAAAGGACAGCATTTAGAAAGTGAGGCAACACTCCATTCACTTCACACAGTGAATTGAAGTGTTGGAACAGACTGCTTCTCTTTCAGAGAAACGCATGTGAGTTTCTTCCTAATGCTTGCAAGTAGCTTAAGGCACTTTCAAAGGAAAGTGATTTTCTCTGAAAGGACAGCATTTAGAAAGTGAAGTAACACTCCATTCACTTCACACAGTGAATTGAAGTGTTGGAACAGTATGCTTCTCTTTCAGAGAAACGCATGTGAGTTTCTTCCTAATGCTTGCAAGTAGCTTAACGCACTTTCAAAGGAAAGTGATTTTCTCTGAAAGGACAGCATTTAGAAAGTGATGCAACACTCCATTCACTTCGCACAGTGAATTGAAGTGTTGGAACAGACTGCTTCTCTTTCAGAGAAACGCATGTGAGTTTCTGGTGAATGCTTGTAAGTAGCTTAAGGCACTTTCAAAGGAAAGTGATTTTCTCTGAAAGGACAGCATTTAGAAAGTGAAGCAACACTCCATTCACTTCGCACAGTGAATTGAAGTGTTGGAACAGACTGCTTCTCTTTCAGAGAAATGCATGTGAGTTTCTGTTGAATGCTTGTAAGTAGCTTAAGGCACTTTCAAAGGAAAGTGATTTTCTCTGAAAGGACAGCATTTAGAAAGTGAAGCAACACTCCATTCACTTCGCAGAGTGAATTGAAGTATTGGAACAGACTGCTTCTCTTTCAGAGAAACACATGTGAGTTTCTGGTGAATGCTTGTAAGTAGCTTAAGGCACTTTCAAAGGAAAGTGATTTTCTCTGAAAGGACAGCATTTAGAAAGTGAAGCAACACTCCATTCACTTCGCACAGTGAATTGAAGTGTTGGAACAGACTGCTTCTCTTTCAGAGAAACGCATGTGAGTTTCTTTTGAATGCTTGCAAGTTGCTTAAGGCACATTCAAAGGAAAGTGATTTTCTCTGAAAGGACAGCATTTAGAAACTGAAGCAACACTCCATTGACTTCGCACAGTGAATTGAAGTGTTCGAACAGACTGCTTCTCTTTAAGAGAAACGCATGTGAGTTTTTTGTGAATGCTTGAAAGTAGTTTAAGGCACTTTAAAAGGAAAGTGATTTTGTCTGAAAGGACAGCATTTAGAAAGTGAAGCAACACTCCATTCACTTCGCACGGTTAATTGAAGTGTTGGACCAGACTGCTTCTCTTTCAGAGAAACGCATGTGAGTTTCTGGTGAATGCTTGTAAGTAGCTTAAGGCACATTCAAAGGAAAATGATTTTCTCTGAAAGGACAGCATTTAGAAAGTGAAGAAACACTCCATTCACTTCGCACAGTGAATTGAAGTGTTGGAACAGACTGCTTCTCTTTCAGAGAAACGCATGTGAGTTTTTTGTGAATGCTTGAAAGTAGTTTAAGGCACTTTCAATGGAAAGTGATTTTCTCTGAAAGGACAGCATTTAGAAAGTGAGGCAACACTCCATTCACTTCGCACAGTGAATTGAAGTGTTGGAACAGACTGCTTCTCTTTCAGAGAAACGCATGTGAGTTTCTTCCTAATGCTTGCAAGTAGCTTAAGGCACTTTCAAAGGAAAGTGATTTTCTCTGAAAGGACAGCATTTAGAAAGTGAAGCAACACTCCATTCACTTCGCACAGTGAATTGAAGTGTTGGAACAGACTGCTTCTCTTTCAGAGAAACGCATGTGATTTTCTTCCTGATGCTTGCAAGGAGCTTAAGGCACTTTCAAAGGAAAGTGATTTTCTCTGAAAGGACAGCATTTAGAAAGTGAAGCAACACTAAATTCACCTCGCACAGTGAATTGAAGTGTTGGAACAGACTGCTTCTCTTTCAGAGAAACGCATGTGAGTTTTTCATGAATGCTTGAAAGTAGTTAAAGGCACTTTCAAAGGAAAGTGATTTTCTCTGAAAGGACAGCATTTAGAAAGTGAGGCAACACTCCATTCACTTCACACAGTGACTTGAAGTTTTGGAACAGTCTGCTTCTCTTTCAGAGAAACGCATGTGAGTTTCTTCCTAATGCTTGCAAGTAGCTTAAGGCACTTTCAAAGGAAAGTGATTTTCTCTGAAAGGACAGCATTTAGAAAGTGAAGCAACACTCCATTCACTTCGCACAGTGAATTGAAGTGTTGGAACAGTCTGCTCCTCTTTCAGAGAAACGCATGTGAGTTTCTTCCTAATGCTTGCAAGTAGCTTAAGGCACTTTCAAAGGAAAGTGATTTTCTCTGAAAAGACAGCATTTAGAAAGTGAAGCAACACTCCATTCACTTCGCACAGTGAATTGAAGTGTTGGAACAGACTGCTTCTCTTTCAGAGAAACGCATGTGAGTTTCCGGTGATTGCTTGTAAGTAGCTTAAGGCACTTTCAAAGGAAAGTGATTTTCTCTGAAAGGACAGCATTTAGAAAGTGAAGCAACACTCCATTCACTTCGCACAGTGAATTGAAGTGTTGGAACAGACTGCTTCTCTTTCAGAGAAATGCATGTGAGTTTAAGTTGAATGCTTGTAAGTAGCTTAAGGCACTTTCAAAGGAAAGTGATTTTCTCTGAAAGGACAGCATTTAGAAAGTGAAGCAACACTCCATTCACTTCGCACAGTGAATTGAAGTGTTGGAACAGACTGCTTCTCTTTCAGAGAAACGCATGTGAGTTTCCGGTGATTGCTTGTAAGTAGCTTAAGGCACTTTCAAAGGAAAGTGATTTTCTCTGAAAGGACAGCATTTAGAAAGTGAAGCAACACTCCATTCACTTCGCACAGTGAATTGAAGTGTTGGAACAGACTGCTTCTCTTTCAGAGAAATGCATGTGAGTTTAAGTTGAATGCTTGTAAGTAGCTTAAGGCACTTTCAAAGGAAAGTGATTTTCTCTGAAAGGACAGCATTTAGAAAGTGAAGCAACACTCCATTCACTTCGCACAGTGAATTGAAGTGTTGGAACAGACTGCTTCTCTTTCAGAGAAACGCATGTGAGTTTCTGGTGAATGCTTGTAAGTAGCTTAAGGCACTTTCAAAGGAAAGTGATTTTCTCTGAAAGGACAGCATTTAGAAAGTGAAGCAACACTCCATTCACTTCGCACAGTGAATTGAAGTGTTGGAACAGACTGCTTCTCTTTCATATAAACGCATTAGTGTTTCTTGTGAATGCTTGCAAGTTGCTTAAGGCACTTTCAAAGGAAAGTGATTTTCTCTGAAAGGACATAATTTAGAAAGTGAAGCAACACTCCATTCACTTCGCACAGTGAATTGAAGTGTTGGAACAGACTGCTTCTCTTTCAGAGAAATGCATGTGAGTGTCTGTTGAATGCTTGTAAGTAGCTTAAGGCACTTTCAAAGGAAAGTGATTTTCTCTGAAAGGACAGCATTTAGAAAGTGAGGCAACACTCCATTCACTTCGCACATTGAATTGAAGTGTTGGAACAGACTGCTTCTCTTTCAGAGAAACGCATGTGAGTTTCTGTTGAATGCTTGTAAGTAGCTTAAGGCACTTTGAAAGGAAAGTGATTTTCTCTGAAAGGACAGCATTTAGAAAGTGAGGCAACACTCCATTCACTTCACACAGTGAATTGAAGTGTTGGAACAGACTGCTTCTCTTTCAGAGAAACGCATGTGAGTTTCTTCCTAATGCTTGCAAGTAGCTTAAGGCACTTTCAAAGGAAAGTGATTTTCTCTGAAAGGACAGCATTTAGAAAGTGAAGTAACACTCCATTCACTTCGCACAGTGAATTGAAGTGTTGGAACAGTCTGCTTCTCTTTCAGAGAAACGCATGTGAGTTTCTTCCTAATGCTTGCAAGTAGCTTAACGCACTTTCAAAGGAAAGTGATTTTCTCTGAAAGGACAGCATTTAGAAAGTGATGCAACACTCCATTCACTTCGCACAGTGAATTGAAGTGTTGGAACAGACTGCTTCTCTTTCAGAGAAACGCATGTGAGTTTCTGGTGAATGCTTGTAAGTAGCTTAAGGCACTTTCAAAGGAAAGTGATTTTCTCTGAAAGGACAGCATTTAGAAAGTGAAGCAACACTCCATTCACTTCGCACAGTGAATTGAAGTGTTGGAACAGACTGCTTCTCTTTCAGAGAAATGCATGTGAGTTTCTGTTGAATGCTTGTAAGTAGCTTAAGGCACTTTCAAAGGAAAGTGATTTTCTCTGAAAGGACAGCATTTAGAAAGTGAAGCAACACTCCATTCACTTCGCACATTGAATTGAAGTGTTGGAACAGACTGCTTCTCTTTCAGAGAAACGCATGTGAGTTTCTGTTGAATGCTTGTAAGTAGCTTAAGGCACTTTGAAAGGAAAGTGATTTTCTCTGAAAGGACAGCATTTAGAAAGTGAGGCAACACTCCATTCACTTCACACAGTGAATTGAAGTGTTGGAACAGACTGCTTCTCTTTCAGAGAAACGCATGTGAGTTTCTTCCTAATGCTTGCAAGTAGCTTAAGGCACTTTCAAAGGAAAGTGATTTTCTCTGAAAGGACAGCATTTAGAAAGTGAAGTAACACTCCATTCACTTCACACAGTGAATTGAAGTGTTGGAACAGTATGCTTCTCTTTCAGAGAAACGCATGTGAGTTTCTTCCTAATGCTTGCAAGTAGCTTAACGCACTTTCAAAGGAAAGTGATTTTCTCTGAAAGGACAGCATTTAGAAAGTGATGCAACACTCCATTCACTTCGCACAGTGAATTGAAGTGTTGGAACAGACTGCTTCTCTTTCAGAGAAACGCATGTGAGTTTCTGGTGAATGCTTGTAAGTAGCTTAAGGCACTTTCAAAGGAAAGTGATTTTCTCTGAAAGGACAGCATTTAGAAAGTGAAGCAACACTCCATTCACTTCGCACAGTGAATTGAAGTGTTGGAACAGACTGCTTCTCTTTCAGAGAAATGCATGTGAGTTTCTGTTGAATGCTTGTAAGTAGCTTAAGGCACTTTCAAAGGAAAGTGATTTTCTCTGAAAGGACAGCATTTAGAAAGTGAAGCAACACTCCATTCACTTCGCAGAGTGAATTGAAGTATTGGAACAGACTGCTTCTCTTTCAGAGAAACACATGTGAGTTTCTGGTGAATGCTTGTAAGTAGCTTAAGGCACTTTCAAAGGAAAGTGATTTTCTCTGAAAGGACAGCATTTAGAAAGTGAAGCAACACTCCATTCACTTCGCACAGTGAATTGAAGTGTTGGAACAGACTGCTTCTCTTTCAGAGAAACGCATGTGAGTTTCTTTTGAATGCTTGCAAGTTGCTTAAGGCACATTCAAAGGAAAGTGATTTTCTCTGAAAGGACAGCATTTAGAAACTGAAGCAACACTCCATTCACTTCGCACAGTGAATTGAAGTGTTCGAACAGACTGCTTCTCTTTAAGAGAAACGCATGTGAGTTTTTTGTGAATGCTTGAAAGTAGTTTAAGGCACTTTAAAAGGAAAGTGATTTTGTCTGAAAGGACAGCATTTAGAAAGTGAAGCAACACTCCATTCACTTCGCACGGTTAATTGAAGTGTTGGACCAGACTGCTTCTCTTTCAGAGAAACGCATGTGAGTTTCTGGTGAATGCTTGTAAGTAGCTTAAGGCACATTCAAAGGAAAATGATTTTCTCTGAAAGGACAGCATTTAGAAAGTGAAGAAACACTCCATTCACTTCGCACAGTGAATTGAAGTGTTGGAACAGACTGCTTCTCTTTCAGAGAAACGCATGTGAGTTTTTTGTGAATGCTTGAAAGTAGTTTAAGGCACTTTCAATGGAAAGTGATTTTCTCTGAAAGGACAGCATTTAGAAAGTGAGGCAACACTCCATTCACTTCGCACAGTGAATTGAAGTGTTGGAACAGACTGCTTCTCTTTCAGAGAAACGCATGTGAGTTTCTTCCTAATGCTTGCAAGTAGCTTAAGGCACTTTCAAAGGAAAGTGATTTTCTCTGAAAGGACAGCATTTAGAAAGTGAAGCAACACTCCATTCACTTCGCACAGTGAATTGAAGTGTTGGAACAGACTGCTTCTCTTTCAGAGAAACGCATGTGATTTTCTTCCTGATGCTTGCAAGGAGCTTAAGGCACTTTCAAAGGAAAGTGATTTTCTCTGAAAGGACAGCATTTAGAAAGTGAAGCAACACTAAATTCACCTCGCACAGTGAATTGAAGTGTTGGAACAGACTGCTTCTCTTTCAGAGAAACGCATGTGAGTTTTTCATGAATGCTTGAAAGTAGTTAAAGGCACTTTCAAAGGAAAGTGATTTTCTCTGAAAGGACAGCATTTAGAAAGTGAGGCAACACTCCATTCACTTCACACAGTGACTTGAAGTTTTGGAACAGTCTGCTTCTCTTTCAGAGAAACGCATGTGAGTTTCTTCCTAATGCTTGCAAGTAGCTTAAGGCACTTTCAAAGGAAAGTGATTTTCTCTGAAAGGACAGCATTTAGAAAGTGAAGCAACACTCCATTCACTTCGCACAGTGAATTGAAGTGTTGGAACAGTCTGCTTCTCTTTCAGAGAAACGCATGTGAGTTTCCGGTGATTGCTTGTAAGTAGCTTAAGGCACTTTCAAAGGAAAGTGATTTTCTCTGAAAGGACAGCATTTAGAAAGTGAAGCAACACTCCATTCACTTCGCACAGTGAATTGAAGTGTTGGAACAGACTGCTTCTCTTTCAGAGAAATGCATGTGAGTTTAAGTTGAATGCTTGTAAGTAGCTTAAGGCACTTTCAAAGGAAAGTGATTTTCTCTGAAAGGACAGCATTTAGAAAGTGAAGCAACACTCCATTCACTTCGCACAGTGAATTGAAGTATTGGAACAGACTGCTTCTCTTTCAGAGAAACGGATGTGAGTTTCTGGTGAATGCTTGTAAGTAGCTTAAGGCACTTTCAAAGGAAAGTGATTTTCTCTGAAAGGACAGCATTTAGAAAGTGAAGCAACACTCCATTCACTTCGCACAGTGAATTGAAGTGTTGGAACAGACTGCTTCTCTTTCATATAAACGCATTAGTGTTTCTTGTGAATGCTTGCAAGTTGCTTAAGGCACTTTCAAAGGAAAGTGATTTTCTCTGAAAGGACATAATTTAGAAAGTGAAGCAACACTCCATTCACTTCGCACAGTGAATTGTAGTGTTTGAACAGACTGCTTCTCTTTCAGAGAAATGCATGTGAGTGTCTGTTGAATGCTTGTAAGTAGCTTAAGGCACTTTCAAAGGAAAGTGATTTTCTCTGAAAGAACAGCATTTAGAAAGTGAAGCAACACTCCATTCACTTCGCACATTGAATTGAAGTGTTGGAACAGACTGCTTCTCTTTCAGAGAAACGCATGTGAGTTTCTGTTGAATGCTTGTAAGTAGCTTAAGGCACTTTGAAAGGAAAGTGATTTTCTCTGAAAGGACAGCATTTAGAAAGTGAGGCAACACTCCATTCACTTCACACAGTGAATTGAAGTGTTGGAACAGACTGCTTCTCTTTCAGAGAAATGCATGTGAGTTTCTGTTGAATGCTTGTAAGTAGCTTAAGGCACTTTCAAAGGAAAGTGATTTTCTCTGAAAGGACAGCATTTAGAAAGTGAAGCAACACTCCATTCACTTCGCACATTGAATTGAAGTGTTGGAACAGACTGCTTCTCTTTCAGAGAAACGCATGTGAGTTTCTGGTGAATGCTTGTTAGTAGCATAAGGCACTTTCAAAGGAAAGTGATTTTCTCTGAAAGGACAGCATTTAGAAAGTGAGGCAACACTCCATTCACTTCACACAGTGAATTGAAGTGTTGGAACAGACTGCTTCTCTTTCAGAGAAACGCATGTGAGTTTCTTCCTAATGCTTGCAAGTAGCTTAAGGCACTTTCAAAGGAAAGTGATTTTCTCTGAAAGGACAGCATTTAGAAAGTGAAGTAACACTCCATTCACTTCGCACAGTGAATTGAAGTGTTGGAACAGTCTGCTTCTCTTTCAGAGAAACGCATGTGAGTTTCATCCTAATGCTTGCAAGTAGCTTAACGCACTTTCAAAGGAAAGTGATTTTCTCTGAAAGGACAGCATTTAGAAAGTGATGCAACACTCCATTCACTTCGCACAGTGAATTGAAGTGTTGGAACAGACTGCTTCTCTTTCAGAGAAACGCATGTGAGTTTCTGGTGAATGCTTGTAAGTAGCTTAAGGCACTTTCAAAGGAAAGTGATTTTCTCTGAAAGGACAGCATTTAGAAAGTGAAGCAACACTCCATTCACTTCGCACAGTGAATTGAAGTGTTGGAACAGACTGCTTCTCTTTCAGAGAAATGCATGTGAGTTTAAGTTGAATGCTTGTAAGTAGCTTAAGGCACTTTAAAAGGAAAGTGATTTTCTCTGAAAGGACAGCATTTAGAAAGTGAAGCAACACTCCATTCACTTCGCACAGTGAATTGAAGTGTTGGAACAGACTGCTTCTCTTTCAGAGAAACGTATGTGAGTTTCTTGTGAATGCTTGCAAGTTGCTTAAGGCACTTTCAAAGGAAAGTGATTTTCTCTGAAAGGACAGCATTTAGAAAGTGAAGCAACACTCCGTTCACTTCGCACAGTGAATTGAAGTGTTGGAACAGACTGCTTCTCTTTCAGAGAAACGCATGTGAGTTTTTATGAATGCTTGAAAGTAGTTTAAGGCACTTTCAAAGGAAAGTGATTTTCTCTGCAAGGACAGTGTTTAGAAAGTGAGGCAACACTCCATTCACTTCGCACAGTGAATTGAAGTGTTGGAACCGACTGCTTCTCTTTCAGAGAAACGCATGTGTGTTTCTGGTGAATGCTTGTTAGTAGCTTAAGGCACTTTCAAAGGACAGTGATTTTCTCTGAAAGGACAGCATTTAGAAAGTGAAGCAACACTCCATTCACTTCGCACAGTGAATTGAAGTGTTGGAACAGTCTGCTCCTCTTTCAGAGAAATGCATGTGAGTTTCTTCCTAATGCTTGCAAGTAGCTTAAGGCACTTTCAAAGGAAAGTGATTTTCTCTGAAAGGACAGCATTTAGAAAGTGAAGCAACACTCCATTCACTTCGCACAGTGAATTGAAGTGTTGGAACAGACTGCTTCTCTTTCAGAGAAACGCATGTGAGTTTCCGGTGAATGCTTGTAAGTAGCTTAAGGCACTTTCAAAGGAAAGTGATTTTCTCTGAAAGGACAGCATTTAGAAAGTGAAGCAACACTCCATTCACTTCGCACAGTGAATTGAAGTGTTGGAACAGACTGCTTCTCTTTCAGAGAAATGCATGTGAGTTTAAGTTGAATGCTTGTAAGTAGCTTAAGGCACATTAAAGGAAAGTGATTTTCTCTGAAAGGACAGCATTTAGAAAGTGAAGCAACACTCCATTCACTTCGCACAGTGAATTGAAGTGTTGGAACAGACTGCTTCTCTTTCAGAGAAACGTATGTGAGTTTCTTGTGAATGCTTGCAAGTTGCTTAAGGCACTTTCAAAGGAAAGTGATTTTCTCTGAAAGGACAGCATTTAGAAAGTGAAGCAACACTCCATTCACTTCGCACAGTGAATTGAAGTGTTGGAACAGACTGCTTCTCTTTCAGAGAAACGCATGTGAGTTTTTATGAATGCTTGAAAGTAGTTTAAGGCACTTT
Organism: Myodes glareolus; assembly: GCF_982192425.1. Classification (NCBI taxonomy): domain Eukaryota; kingdom Metazoa; phylum Chordata; class Mammalia; order Rodentia; family Cricetidae; genus Myodes; species Myodes glareolus. The sequence continues at coordinate 1,317,317 of NC_142046.1, forward strand.
CAAAGGAAAGTGATTTTCTCTGAAAGGACAGTGTTTAGAAAGTGAGGCAACACTCCATTCACTTCGCACAGTGTATTGAAGTGTTGGAACCGACTGCTTCTCTTTCAGAGAAACGTATGTGTGTTTCTGGTGAATGCTTGTTAGTAGCTTAAGGCACTTTCAAAGGACAGTGATTTTCTCTGAAAGGACAGCATTTAGAAAGTGAAGCAACACTCCATTCACTTTGCACAGTGAATTGAAGTGTTGGAACAGTCTGCTCCTCTTTCAGAGAAACGCATGTGAGTTTCTTCCTAATGCTTGCAAGTAGCTTAAGGCACTTTCAAAGGAAAGTGATTTTCTCTGAAAGGACAGCATTTAGAAAGTGAAGCAAACTCCATTCACTTCGCACAGTGAATTGAAGTGTTGGAACAGACTGTTTCTCTTTCAGAGAAACGCATGTGAGTTTCCGGTGAATGCTTGTAAGTAGCTTAAGGCACTTTCAAAGGAAAGTGATTTTCTCTGAAAGGACAGCATTTAGAAAGTGAAGCAACACTCCATTCACTTCGCACAGTGAATTGAAGTATTGGAACAGACTGCTTCTCTTTCAGAGAAACGGATGTGAGTTTCTGGTGAATGCTTGTAAGTAGCTTAAGGCACTTTCAAAGGAAAGTGATTTTCTCTGAAAGGACAGCATTTAGAAAGTGAAGCAACACTCCATTCACTTCGCACAGTGAATTGAAGTGTTGGAACAGACTGCTTCTCTTTCATATAAACGCATTAGTGTTTCTTGTGAATGCTTGCAAGTTGCTTAAGGCACTTTCAAAGGAAAGTGATTTTCTCTGAAAGGACATAATTTAGAAAGTGAAGCAACACTCCATTCACTTCGCACAGTGAATTGAAGTGTTGGAACAGACTGCTTCTCTTTCAGAGAAACGCATGTGAGTTTTTATGAATGCTTGAAAGTAGTTTAAGGCACTTTCAAAGGAAAGTGATTTTCTCTGAAAGGACAGTGTTTAGAAAGTGAGGCAACACTCCATTCACTTCGCACAGTGTATTGAAGTGTTGGAACCGACTGCTTCTCTTTCAGAGAAACGTATGTGTGTTTCTGGTGAATGCTTGTTAGTAGCTTAAGGCACTTTCAAAGGACAGTGATTTTCTCTGAAAGGACAGCATTTAGAAAGTGAAGCAACACTCCATTCACTTCGCACAGTGAATTGAAGTGTTGGAACAGTCTGCTCCTCTTTCAGAGAAACGCATGTGAGTTTCTTCCTAATGCTTGCAAGTAGCTTAAGGCACTTTCAAAGGAAAGTGATTTTCTCTGAAAGGACAGCATTTAGAAAGTGAAGCAACACTCCATTCACTTCGCACAGTGAATTGAAGTGTTGGAACAGACTGCTTCTCTTTCAGAGAAACGCATGTGAGTTTCTGGTGAATGCTTGTAAGTAGCTTAAGGCACTTTCAAAGGAAAGTGATTTTCTCTGAAAGGACAGCATTTAGAAAGTGAAGCAACACTCCATTCACTTCGCACAGTGAATTGAAGTGTTGGAACAGACTGCTTCTCTTTCAGAGAAATGCATGTGAGTTTCTGTTGAATGCTTGTAAGTAGCTTAAGGCACTTTCAAAGGAAAGTGATTTTCTCTGAAAGGACAGCATTTAGAAAGTGAAGCAACACTCCATTCACTTCGCACAGTGAATTGAAGTGTTGGAACAGACTGCTTCTCTTTCAGAGAAACGTATGTGAGTTTCTTGTGAATGCTTGCAAGTTGCTTAAGGCACTTTCAAAGGAAAGTGATTTTCTCTGAAAGGACAGCATTTAGAAAGTGAAGCAACACTCCGTTCACTTCGCACAGTGAATTGAAGTGTTGGAACAGACTGCTTCTCTTTCAGAGAAACGCATGTGAGTTTTTTATGAATGCTTGAAAGTAGTTTAAGGCGCTTTCAAAGGAAAGTGATTTTCTCTGAAAGGACAGTGTTTAGAAAGTGAGGAAACACTCAATTCACTTCGCACAGTGAATTGAAGTGTTGGAACCGACTGCTTCTCTTTCAGAGAAACGCATGTGAGTTTCTGGTGAATGCTTGTTAGTAGCTTAAGGCACTTTCAAAGGACAGTGATTTTCTCTGAAAGGACAGCATTTAGAAAGTGAAGCAACACTCCATTCCCTTCGAGCAGTGAATTGAAGTGTTGGAACAGACTGCTTCTCTTTCATATAAACGCATTAGTGTTTCTTGTGAATGCTTGCAAGTTGCTTAAGGCACTTTCAAAGGAAAGTGATTTTCTCTGAAAGGACATAATTTAGAAAGTGAAGCAACACTCCATTCACTTCGCACAGTGAATTGAAGTGTTGGAACAGACTGCTTCTCTTTCAGAGAAATGCATGTGAGTTTCTGGTGAATGCTTGTAAGTAGCTTAAGGCACTTTCAAAGGAAAGTGATTTTCTCTGAAAGGACAGCATTTAGAAAGTGCAGCAACACTCCATTCACTTCGCACATTGAATTGAAGTGTTGGAACAGACTGCTTCTCTTTCAGAGAAACGCATGTGAGTTTCTGGTGAATGCTTGTAAGTAGCTTAAGGCACTTTTAAAGGAAAGTGATTTTCTCTGAAAGGACAGCATTTAGAAAGTGAGGCAACACTCCATTCACTTCGCACAGTGAATTGAAATGTTGGAACAGTCTGCTTCTCTTTCAGAGAAACGCATGTGAGTTTCTTCCTAATGCTTGCAAGTAGCTTAAGGCACTTTCAAAGGAAAGTGATTTTCTCTGAAAGGACAGCATTTAGAAAGTGAAGCAACACTCCATTCACTTCGCAGAGTGAATTGAAGTATTGGAACAGACTGCTTCTCTTTCAGAGAAACACATGTGAGTTTCTGGTGAATGCTTGTAAGTAGCTTAAGGCACTTTCAAAGGAAAGTGATTTTCTCTGAAAGGACAGCATTTAGAAAGTGAAGCAACACTCCATTCACTTCGCACAGTGAATTGAAGTGTTGGAACAGACTGCTTCTCTTTCAGAGAAACGCATGTGAGTTTCTTTTGAATGCTTGCAAGTTGCTTAAGGCACATTCAAAGGAAAGTGATTTTCTCTGAAAGGACAGCATTTAGAAACTGAAGCAACACTCCATTCACTTCGCACAGTGAATTGAAGTGTTCGAACAGACTGCTTCTCTTTAAGAGAAACGCATGTGAGTTTTTTGTGAATGCTTGAAAGTAGTTTAAGGCACTTTAAAAGGAAAGTGATTTTGTCTGAAAGGACAGCATTTAGAAAGTGAAGCAACACTCCATTCACTTCGCACGGTGAATTGAAGTGTTGGACCAGACTGCTTCTCTTTCAGAGAAACGCATGTGAGTTTCTGGTGAATGCTTGTAAGTAGCTTAAGGCACATTCAAAGGAAAATGATTTTCTCTGAAAGGACAGCATTTAGAAAGTGAAGCAACACTCCATTCACTTCGCACAGTGAATTGAAGTGTTGGAACAGACTGCTTCTCTTTCAGAGAAATGCATGTGAGTTTCTTTTGAATGCTTGTAAGTAGCTTAAGGCACTTTCAAAGGAAAATGATTTTCTCTGAAAGGACAGCATTTAGAAAGTGAAGCAACACTCCATTCACTTCGCACAGTGAATTGAAGTGTTGGAACAGACTGCTTCTCTTTCAGAGAAACGCATGTGAGTTTTTATGAATGCTTGAAAGTAGTTTAAGGCACTTTCAAAGGAAAGTGATTTTCTCTGAAAGGACAGTGTTTAGAAAGTGAGGCAACACTCCATTCACTTCGCACAGTGTATTGAAGTGTTGGAACCGACTGCTTCTCTTTCAGAGAAACGTATGTGTGTTTCTGGTGAATGCTTGTTAGTAGCTTAAGGCACTTTCAAAGGACAGTGATTTTCTCTGAAAGGACAGCATTTAGAAAGTGAAGCAACACTCCATTCACTTCGCACAGTGAATTGAAGTGTTGGAACAGTCTGCTCCTCTTTCAGAGAAACGCATGTGAGTTTCTTCCTAATGCTTGCAAGTAGCTTAAGGCACTTTCAAAGGAAAGTGATTTTCTCTGAAAGGACAGCATTTAGAAAGTGAAGCAACACTCCATTCACTTCGCACAGTGAATTGAAGTGTTGGAACAGACTGCTTCTCTTTCAGAGAAACGCATGTGAGTTTCTGGTGAATGCTTGTAAGTAGCTTAAGGCACTTTCAAAGGAAAGTGATTTTCTCTGAAAGGACAGCATTTAGAAAGTGAAGCAACACTCCATTCACTTCGCACAGTGAATTGAAGTGTTGGAACAGACTGCTTCTCTTTCAGAGAAATGCATGTGAGTTTCTGTTGAATGCTTGTAAGTAGCTTAAGGCACTTTCAAAGGAAAGTGATTTTCTCTGAAAGGACAGCATTTAGAAAGTGAAGCAACACTCCATTCACTTCGCACAGTGAATTGAAGTGTTGGAACAGACTGCTTCTCTTTCAGAGAAACGTATGTGAGTTTCTTGTGAATGCTTGCAAGTTGCTTAAGGCACTTTCAAAGGAAAGTGATTTTCTCTGAAAGGACAGCATTTAGAAAGTGAAGCAACACTCCGTTCACTTCGCACAGTGAATTGAAGTGTTGGAACAGACTGCTTCTCTTTCAGAGAAACGCATGTGAGTTTTTTATGAATGCTTGAAAGTAGTTTAAGGCGCTTTCAAAGGAAAGTGATTTTCTCTGAAAGGACAGTGTTTAGAAAGTGAGGCAACACTCAATTCACTTCGCACAGTGAATTGAAGTGTTGGAACCGACTGCTTCTCTTTCAGAGAAACGCATGTGAGTTTCTGGTGAATGCTTGTTAGTAGCTTAAGGCACTTTCAAAGGACAGTGATTTTCTCTGAAAGGACAGCATTTAGAAAGTGAAGCAACACTCCATTCCCTTCGAGCAGTGAATTGAAGTGTTGGAACAGACTGCTTCTCTTTCATATAAACGCATTAGTGTTTCTTGTGAATGCTTGCAAGTTGCTTAAGGCACTTTCAAAGGAAAGTGATTTTCTCTGAAAGGACATAATTTAGAAAGTGAAGCAACACTCCATTCACTTCGCACAGTGAATTGAAGTGTTGGAACAGACTGCTTCTCTTTCAGAGAAATGCATGTGAGTTTCTGGTGAATGCTTGTAAGTAGCTTAAGGCACTTTCAAAGGAAAGTGATTTTCTCTGAAAGGACAGCATTTAGAAAGTGCAGCAACACTCCATTCACTTCGCACATTGAATTGAAGTGTTGGAACAGACTGCTTCTCTTTCAGAGAAACGCATGTGAGTTTCTGGTGAATGCTTGTAAGTAGCTTAAGGCACTTTTAAAGGAAAGTGATTTTCTCTGAAAGGACAGCATTTAGAAAGTGAGGCAACACTCCATTCACTTCGCACAGTGAATTGAAATGTTGGAACAGTCTGCTTCTCTTTCAGAGAAACGCATGTGAGTTTCTTCCTAATGCTTGCAAGTAGCTTAACGCACTTTCAAAGGAAAGTGATTTTCTCTGAAAGGACATAATTTAGAAAGTGAAGCAACACTCCATTCACTTCGCACAGTGAATTGAAGTGTTGGAACAGACTGCTTCTCTTTCAGAGAAATGCATGTGAGTTTCTGTTGAATGCTTGTAAGTAGCTAAGGCACTTTCAAAGGAAAGTGATTTTCTCTGAAAGGACAGCATTTAGAAAGTGCAGCAACACTCCATTCACTTCGCACATTGAATTGAAGTGTTGGAACAGACTGCTTCTCTTTCAGAGAAACGCATGTGAGTTTCTTCCTAATGCTTGCAAGTAGCTTAAGGCACTTTCAAAGGAAAGTGATTTTCTCTGAAAGGACAGCATTTAGAAAGTGAAGCAACACTCCATTCACTTCGCAGAGTGAATTGAAGTATTGGAACAGACTGCTTCTCTTTCAGAGAAACACATGTGAGTTTCTGGTGAATGCTTGTAAGTAGCTTAAGGCACTTTCAAAGGAAAGTGATTTTCTCTGAAAGGACAGCATTTAGAAAGTGAAGCAACACTCCATTCACTTCGCACAGTGAATTGAAGTGTTGGAACAGACTGCTTCTCTTTCAGAGAAACGCATGTGAGTTTCTTTTGAATGCTTGCAAGTTGCTTAAGGCACATTCAAAGGAAAGTGATTTTCTCTGAAAGGACAGCATTTAGAAACTGAAGCAACACTCCATTCACTTCGCACAGTGAATTGAAGTGTTCGAACAGACTGCTTCTCTTTAAGAGAAACGCATGTGAGTTTTTTGTGAATGCTTGAAAGTAGTTTAAGGCACTTTAAAAGGAAAGTGATTTTGTCTGAAAGGACAGCATTTAGAAAGTGAAGCAACACTCCATTCACTTCGCACGGTGAATTGAAGTGTTGGACCAGACTGCTTCTCTTTCAGAGAAACGCATGTGAGTTTCTGGTGAATGCTTGTAAGTAGCTTAAGGCACATTCAAAGGAAAATGATTTTCTCTGAAAGGACAGCATTTAGAAAGTGAAGCAACACTCCATTCACTTCGCACAGTGAATTGAAGTGTTGGAACAGACTGCTTCTCTTTCAGAGAAATGCATGTGAGTTTCTTTTGAATGCTTGTAAGTAGCTTAAGGCACATTCAAAGGAAAATGATTTTCTCTGAAAGGACAGCATTTAGAAAGTGAAGCAACACTCCATTCACTTCGCACAGTGAATTGAAGTGTTGGAACAGACTGCTTCTCTTTCAGAGAAACGCATGTGAGTTTCTTCCTGATGCTTGCAAGTAGCTTAAGGCACTTTCAAATGAAAGTGATTTTCTCTGAAAGGACAGCATTTAGAAAGTGAAGCAACACTAAATTCACTTCGCACAGTGAATTGAAGTGTTGGAACAGACTGCTTCTCTTTCAGAGAAACGCATGTGAGTTTTTTATGAATGCTTGAAAGTAGTTAAAGGCACTTTCAAAGGAAAGTGATTTTCTCTGAAAGGACAGCATTTAGAAAGTGAAGCAACACTCCATTCACTTCGCACAGTGAATTGAAGTGTTGGAATAGACTGATTCTCTTTCAGAGAAATGCATGTGAGTTTAAGTTGAATGCTTGTAAGTAGCTTAAGGCACTTTCAAAGGAAAGTGATTTTCTCTGAAAGGACAGCATTTAGAAAGTGAAGCAACACTCCATTCACTTCGCACAGTGAATTGAAATTTTGGAACAGACTGCTTCTCTTTCAGAGAATACGTATGTGAGTTTCTTGTGAATGCTTGCAAGTTGCTTAAGGCACTTTCAAAGGAAAGTGATTTTCTCTGAAAGGACAGCATTTAGAAAGTGAAGCAACACTCCGTTCACTTCGCACAGTGAATTGAAGTGTTGGAACAGACTGCTTCTCTTTCAGAGAAACGCATGTGAGTTTTTTATGAATGCTTGAAAGTAGTTTAAGGCACTTTCAAAGGAAAGTGATTTTCTCTGAAAGTACAGCATTTAGAAAGTGAAGCAACACTCCATTCACTTCGCAGAGTGAATTGAAGTATTGGAACAGACTGCTTCTCTTTCAGAGAAACACATGTGAGTTTCTGGTGAATGCTTGTAAGTAGCTTAAGGCACTTTCAAAGGAAAGTGATTTTCTCTGAAAGGACAGCATTTAGAAAGTGAAGCAACACTCCATTCACTTCGCACAGTGAATTGAAGTGTTGGAACAGACTGCTTCTCTTTCAGAGAAACGCATGTGAGTTTCTTTTGAATGCTTGCAAGTTGCTTAAGGCACATTCAAAGGAAAGTGATTTTCTCTGAAAGGACAGCATTTAGAAACTGAAGCAACACTCCATTCACTTCGCACAGTGAATTGAAGTGTTCGAACAGACTGCTTCTCTTTAAGAGAAACGCATGTGAGTTTTTTGTGAATGCTTGAAAGTAGTTTAAGGCACTTTAAAAGGAAAGTGATTTTGTCTGAAAGGACAGCATTTAGAAAGTGAAGCAACACTCCATTCACTTCGCACGGTGAATTGAAGTGTTGGACCAGACTGCTTCTCTTTCAGAGAAACGCATGTGAGTTTCTGGTGAATGCTTGTAAGTAGCTTAAGGCACATTCAAAGGAAAATGATTTTCTCTGAAAGGACAGCATTAAGAAAGTGAAGCAACACTCCATTCACTTCGCACAGTGAATTGAAGTGTTGGAACAGACTGCTTCTCTTTCAGAGAAACGCATGTGAGTTTTTTGTGAATGCTTGAAAGTAGTTTAAGGCACTTTCAATGGAAAGTGATTTTCTCTGAAAGGACAGCATTTAGAAAGTGAGGCAACACTCCATTCACTTCGCACAGTGAATTGAAGTGTTGGAACAGACTGCTTCTCTTTCAGAGAAACGCATGTGAGTTTCTTCCTGATGCTTGCAAGTAGCTTAAGGCACTTTCAAATGAAAGTGATTTTCTCTGAAAGGACAGCATTTAGAAAGTGAAGCAACACTAAATTCACTTCGCACAGTGAATTGAAGTGTTGGAACAGACTGCTTCTCTTTCAGAGAAACGCATGTGAGTTTTTTATGAATGCTTGAAAGTAGTTAAAGGCACTTTCAAAGGAAAGTGATTTTCTCTGAAAGGACAGCATTTAGAAAGTGAAGCAACACTCCATTCACTTCGCACAGTGAATTGAAGTGTTGGAACAGACTGATTCTCTTTCAGAGAAATGCATGTGAGTTTAAGTTGAATGCTTGTAAGTAGCTTAAGGCACTTTCAAAGGAAAGTGATTTTCTCTGAAAGGACAGCATTTAGAAAGTGAAGCAACACTCCATTCACTTCGCACAGTGAATTGAAGTATTGGAACAGACTGCTTCTCTTTCAGAGAAACGGATGTGAGTTTCTGGTGAATGCTTGTAAGTAGCTTAAGGCACTTTCAAAGGAAAGTGATTTTCTCTGAAAGGACAGCATTTAGAAAGTGAAGCAACACTCCATTCACTTCGCACAGTGAATTGAAGTGTTGGAACAGACTGCTTCTCTTTCAGAGAAATGCATGTGAGTTTCTGTTGAATGCTTGTAAGTAGCTAAGGCACTTTCAAAGGAAAGTGATTTTCTCTGAAAGGACAGCATTTAGAAAGTGCAGCAACACTCCATTCACTTCGCACATTGAATTGAAGTGTTGGAACAGACTGCTTCTCTTTCAGAGAAACGCATGTGAGTTTCTTCCTAATGCTTGCAAGTAGCTTAAGGCACTTTCAAAGGAAAGTGATTTTCTCTGAAAGGACAGCATTTAGAAAGTGAAGCAACACTCCATTCACTTCGCAGAGTGAATTGAAGTATTGGAACAGACTGCTTCTCTTTCAGAGAAACACATGTGAGTTTCTGGTGAATGCTTGTAAGTAGCTTAAGGCACTTTCAAAGGAAAGTGATTTTCTCTGAAAGGACAGCATTTAGAAACTGAAGCAACACTCCATTCACTTCGCACAGTGAATTGAAGTGTTGGAACAGACTGCTTCTCTTTCAGAGAAACGCATGTGAGTTTCTTTTGAATGCTTGCAAGTTGCTTAAGGCACATTCAAAGGAAAGTGATTTTCTCTGAAAGGACAGCATTTAGAAACTGAAGCAACACTCCATTCACTTCGCACAGTGAATTGAAGTGTTCGAACAGACTGCTTCTCTTTAAGAGAAACGCATGTGAGTTTTTTGTGAATGCTTGAAAGTAGTTTAAGGCACTTTAAAAGGAAAGTGATTTTGTCTGAAAGGACAGCATTTAGAAAGTGAAGCAACACTCCATTCACTTCGCACGGTGAATTGAAGTGTTGGACCAGACTGCTTCTCTTTCAGAGAAACGCATGTGAGTTTCTGGTGAATGCTTGTAAGTAGCTTAAGGCACATTCAAAGGAAAATGATTTTCTCTGAAAGGACAGCATTTAGAAAGTGAAGCAACACTCCATTCACTTCGCACAGTGAATTGAAGTGTTGGAACAGACTGCTTCTCTTTCAGAGAAATGCATGTGAGTTTCTTTTGAATGCTTGTAAGTAGCTTAAGGCACATTCAAAGGAAAATGATTTTCTCTGAAAGGACAGCATTTAGAAAGTGAAGCAACACTCCATTCACTTCGCACAGTGAATTGAAGTGTTGGAACAGACTGCTTCTCTTTCAGAGAAACGCATGTGAGTTTCTTCCTGATGCTTGCAAGTAGCTTAAGGCACTTTCAAATGAAAGTGATTTTCTCTGAAAGGACAGCATTTAGAAAGTGAAGCAACACTAAATTCACTTCGCACAGTGAATTGAAGTGTTGGAACAGACTGCTTCTCTTTCAGAGAAACGCATGTGAGTTTTTTATGAATGCTTGAAAGTAGTTAAAGGCACTTTCAAAGGAAAGTGATTTTCTCTGAAAGGACAGCATTTAGAAAGTGAAGCAACACTCCATTCACTTCGCACAGTGAATTGAAGTGTTGGAATAGACTGATTCTCTTTCAGAGAAATGCATGTGAGTTTAAGTTGAATGCTTGTAAGTAGCTTAAGGCACTTTCAAAGGAAAGTGATTTTCTCTGAAAGGACAGCATTTAGAAAGTGAAGCAACACTCCATTCACTTCGCACAGTGAATTGAAATTTTGGAACAGACTGCTTCTCTTTCAGAGAATACGTATGTGAGTTTCTTGTGAATGCTTGCAAGTTGCTTAAGGCACTTTCAAAGGAAAGTGATTTTCTCTGAAAGGACAGCATTTAGAAAGTGAAGCAACACTCCGTTCACTTCGCACAGTGAATTGAAGTGTTGGAACAGACTGCTTCTCTTTCAGAGAAACGCATGTGAGTTTTTTATGAATGCTTGAAAGTAGTTTAAGGCACTTTCAAAGGAAAGTGATTTTCTCTGAAAGTACAGCATTTAGAAAGTGAAGCAACACTCCATTCCCTTCGAGCAGTGAATTGAAGTGTTGGAACAGATTGCTTCTCTTTCATATAAACGCATTAGTGTTTCTTGTGAATGCTTGCAAGTTGCTTAAGGCACTTTCAAAGGAAAGTGATTTTCTCTGAAAGGACATAATTTAGAAAGTGAAGCAACACTCCATTCACTTCGCACAGTGAATTGAAGTGTTGGAACAGACTGCTTCTCTTTCAGAGAAATGCATGTGAGTTTCTTTTGAATGCTTGTAAGTAGCTTAAGGCACTTTCAAAGGAAAATGATTTTCTCTGAAAGGACAGCATTTAGAAAGTGAAGCAACACTCCATTCACTTCGCACAGTGAATTGAAGTGTTGGAACAGACTGCTTCTCTTTCAGAGAAACGCATGTGAGTTTCTTCCTGATGCTTGCAAGTAGCTTAAGGCACTTTCAAATGAAAGTGATTTTCTCTGAAAGGACAGCATTTAGAAAGTGAAGCAACACTAAATTCACTTCGCACAGTGAATTGAAGTGTTGGAACAGACTGCTTCTCTTTCAGAGAAACGCATGTGAGTTTTTTATGAATGCTTGAAAGTAGTTAAAGGCACTTTCAAAGGAAAGTGATTTTCTCTGAAAGGACAGCATTTAGAAAGTGAAGCAACACTCCATTCACTTCGCACAGTGAATTGAAGTGTTGGAATAGACTGATTCTCTTTCAGAGAAATGCATGTGAGTTTAAGTTGAATGCTTGTAAGTAGCTTAAGGCACTTTCAAAGGAAAGTGATTTTCTCTGAAAGGACAGCATTTAGAAAGAGAAGCTACACTCCATTCACTTCGCACAGTGAATTGAAATTTTGGAACAGACTGCTTCTCTTTCAGAGAATACGTGTGTGAGTTTCTTGTGAATGCTTGCAAGTTGCTTAAGGCACTTTCAAAGGAAAGTGATTTTCTCTGAAAGGACAGCATTTAGAAAGTGAAGCAACACTCCGTTCACTTCGCACAGTGAATTGAAGTGTTGGAACAGACTGCTTCTCTTTCAGAGAAACGCATGTGAGTTTTTTATGAATGCTTGAAAGTAGTTTAAGGCACTTTCAAAGGAAAGTGATTTTCTCTGAAAGTACAGCATTTAGAAAGTGAAGCAACACTCCATTCCCTTCGAGCAGTGAATTGAAGTGTTGGAACAGATTGCTTCTCTTTCATATAAACGCATTAGTGTTTCTTGTGAATGCTTGCAAGTTGCTTAAGGCACTTTCAAAGGAAAGTGATTTTCTCTGAAAGGACATAATTTAGAAAGTGAAGCAACACTCCATTCACTTCGCACAGTGAATTGAAGTGTTGGAACAGACTGCTTCTCTTTCAGAGAAATGCATGTGAGTTTCTGTTGAATGCTTGTAAGTAGCTAAGGCACTTTCAAAGGAAAGTGATTTTCTCTGAAAGGACAGCATTTAGAAAGTGCAGCAACACTCCATTCACTTCGCACATTGAATTGAAGTGTTGGAACAGACTGCTTCTCTTTCAGAGAAACGCATGTGAGTTTCTTCCTAATGCTTGCAAGTAGCTTAAGGCACTTTCAAAGGAAAGTGATTTTCTCTGAAAGGACAGCATTTAGAAAGTGAAGCAACACTCCATTCACTTCGCAGAGTGAATTGAAGTATTGGAACAGACTGCTTCTCTTTCAGAGAAACACATGTGAGTTTCTGGTGAATGCTTGTAAGTAGCTTAAGGCACTTTCAAAGGAAAGTGATTTTCTCTGAAAGGACAGCATTTAGAAAGTGAAGCAACACTCCATTCACTTCGCACAGTGAATTGAAGTGTTGGAACAGACTGCTTCTCTTTCAGAGAAACGCATGTGAGTTTCTTTTGAATGCTTGCAAGTTGCTTAAGGCACATTCAAAGGAAAGTGATTTTCTCTGAAAGGACAGCATTTAGAAACTGAAGCAACACTCCATTCACTTCGCACAGTGAATTGAAGTGTTCGAACAGACTGCTTCTCTTTAAGAGAAACGCATGTGAGTTTTTTGTGAATGCTTGAAAGTAGTTTAAGGCACTTTAAAAGGAAAGTGATTTTGTCTGAAAGGACAGCATTTAGAAAGTGAAGCAACACTCCATTCACTTCGCACGGTGAATTGAAGTGTTGGACCAGACTGCTTCTCTTTCAGAGAAACGCATGTGAGTTTCTGGTGAATGCTTGTAAGTAGCTTAAGGCACATTCAAAGGAAAATGATTTTCTCTGAAAGGACAGCATTTAGAAAGTGAAGCAACACTCCATTCACTTCGCACAGTGAATTGAAGTGTTGGAACAGACTGCTTCTCTTTCAGAGAAATGCATGTGAGTTTCTTTTGAATGCTTGTAAGTAGCTTAAGGCACATTCAAAGGAAAATGATTTTCTCTGAAAGGACAGCATTTAGAAAGTGAAGCAACACTCCATTCACTTCGCACAGTGAATTGAAGTGTTGGAACAGACTGCTTCTCTTTCAGAGAAACGCATGTGAGTTTCTTCCTGATGCTTGCAAGTAGCTTAAGGCACTTTCAAATGAAAGTGATTTTCTCTGAAAGGACAGCATTTAGAAAGTGAAGCAACACTAAATTCACTTCGCACAGTGAATTGAAGTGTTGGAACAGACTGCTTCTCTTTCAGAGAAACGCATGTGAGTTTTTTATGAATGCTTGAAAGTAGTTAAAGGCACTTTCAAAGGAAAGTGATTTTCTCTGAAAGGACAGCATTTAGAAAGTGAAGCAACACTCCATTCACTTCGCACAGTGAATTGAAGTGTTGGAATAGACTGATTCTCTTTCAGAGAAATGCATGTGAGTTTAAGTTGAATGCTTGTAAGTAGCTTAAGGCACTTTCAAAGGAAAGTGATTTTCTCTGAAAGGACAGCATTTAGAAAGTGAAGCAACACTCCATTCACTTCGCACAGTGAATTGAAATTTTGGAACAGACTGCTTCTCTTTCAGAGAATACGTATGTGAGTTTCTTGTGAATGCTTGCAAGTTGCTTAAGGCACTTTCAAAGGAAAGTGATTTTCTCTGAAAGGACAGCATTTAGAAAGTGAAGCAACACTCCGTTCACTTCGCACAGTGAATTGAAGTGTTGGAACAGACTGCTTCTCTTTCAGAGAAACGCATGTGAGTTTTTTATGAATGCTTGAAAGTAGTTTAAGGCACTTTCAAAGGAAAGTGATTTTCTCTGAAAGTACAGCATTTAGAAAGTGAAGCAACACTCCATTCACTTCGCAGAGTGAATTGAAGTATTGGAACAGACTGCTTCTCTTTCAGAGAAACGCATGTGAGTTTTTTATGAATGCTTGTAAGTAGCTTAAGGCACTTTCAAAGGAAAGTGATTTTCTCTGAAAGGACAGCATTTAGAAAGTGAAGCAACACTCCATTCACTTCGCACAGTGAATTGAAGTGTTGGAACAGACTGCTTCTCTTTCAGAGAAACGCATGTGAGTTTCTTTTGAATGCTTGCAAGTTGCTTAAGGCACATTCAAAGGAAAGTGATTTTCTCTGAAAGGACAGCATTTAGAAACTGAAGCAACACTCCATTCACTTCGCACAGTGAATTGAAGTGTTCGAACAGACTGCTTCTCTTTAAGAGAAACGCATGTGAGTTTTTTGTGAATGCTTGAAAGTAGTTTAAGGCACTTTAAAAGGAAAGTGATTTTGTCTGAAAGGACAGCATTTAGAAAGTGAAGCAACACTCCATTCACTTCGCACGGTGAATTGAAGTGTTGGACCAGACTGCTTCTCTTTCAGAGAAACGCATGTGAGTTTCTGGTGAATGCTTGTAAGTAGCTTAAGGCACATTCAAAGGAAAATGATTTTCTCTGAAAGGACAGCATTAAGAAAGTGAAGCAACACTCCATTCACTTCGCACAGTGAATTGAAGTGTTGGAACAGACTGCTTCTCTTTCAGAGAAACGCATGTGAGTTTTTTGTGAATGCTTGAAAGTAGTTTAAGGCACTTTCAATGGAAAGTGATTTTCTCTGAAAGGACAGCATTTAGAAAGTGAGGCAACACTCCATTCACTTCGCACAGTGAATTGAAGTGTTGGAACAGACTGCTTCTCTTTCAGAGAAACGCATGTGAGTTTCTGTTGAATGCTTGTAAGTAGCTTAAGGCACTTTGAAAGGAAAGTGATTTTCTCTGAAAGGACAGCATTTAGAAAGTGAGGCAACACTCCATTCACTTCACACAGTGAATTGAAGTGTTGGAACAGACTGCTTCTCTTTCAGAGAAATGCATGTGAGTTTCTGTTGAATGCTTGTAAGTAGCTTAAGGCACTTTCAAAGGAAAGTGATTTTCTCTGAAAGGACAGCATTTAGAAAGTGAAGCAACACTCCATTCACTTCGCACATTGAATTGAAGTGTTGGAACAGACTGCTTCTCTTTCAGAGAAACGCATGTGAGTTTCTGGTGAATGCTTGTTTGTAGCTTAAGGCACTTTCAAAGGAAAGTGATTTTCTCTGAAAGGACAGCATTTAGAAAGTGAGGCAACACTCCATTCACTTCACACAGTGAATTGAAGTGTTGGAACAGACTGCTTCTCTTTCAGAGAAACGCATGTGAGTTTCTTCCTAATGCTTGCAAGTAGCTTAAGGCACTTTCAAAGGAAAGTGATTTTCTCTGAAAGGACAGCATTTAGAAAGTGAAGTAACACTCCATTCACTTCGCACAGTGAATTGAAGTGTTGGAACAGTCTGCTTCTCTTTCAGAGAAACGCATGTGAGTTTCTTCCTAATGCTTGCAAGTAGCTTAACGCACTTTCAAAGGAAAGTGATTTTCTCTGAAAGGACAGCATTTAGAAAGTGAAGCAACACTCCATTCACTTCGCACAGTGAATTGAAGTGTTGGAACAGACTGCTTCTCTTTCAGAGAAACGCATGTGAGTTTCTGGTGAATGCTTGTAAGTAGCTTAAGGCACTTTCAAAGGAAAGTGATTTTCTCTGAAAGGACAGCATTTAGAATGTGAAGCAACACTCCATTCACTTCGCACAGTGAATTGAAGTGTTGGAACAGACTGCTTCTCTTTCAGAGAAATGCATGTGAGTTTCTGTTGAATTCTTGTAAGTAGCTTAAGGCACTTTCAAAGGAAAGTGATTTTCTCTGAAAGGACAGCATTTAGAAAGTGAAGCAACACTCCATTCACTTCGCACAGTGAATTGAAGTGTTGGAACAGACTGCTTCTCTTTCAGAGAAACGTATGTGAGTTTCTTGTGAATGCTTGCAAGTTGCTTAAGGCACTTTCAAAGGAAAGTGATTTTCTCTGAAAGGACAGCATTTAGAAAGTGAAGCAACACTCCGTTCACTTCGCACAGTGAATTGAAGTGTTGGAACAGACTGCTTCTCTTTCAGAGAAACGCATGTGAGTTTTTTATGAATGCTTGAAAGTAGTTTAAGGCACTTTCAAAGGAAAGTGATTTTCTCTGAAAGGACAGTGTTTAGAAAGTGAGGCAACACTCCATTCACTTCGCACAGTGAATTGAAGTGTTGGAACCGACTGCTTCTCTTTCAGAGAAATGCATGTGAGTTTCTGGTGAATGCTTGTTAGTAGCTTAAGGCACTTTCAAAGGACAGTGATTTTCTCTGAAAGGACAGCATTTAGAAAGTGAAGCAACACTCCATTCCCTTCGAGCAGTGAATTGAAGTGTTGGAACAGACTGCTTCTCTTTCATATAAACGCATTAGTGTTTCTTGTGAATGCTTGCAAGTTGCTTAAGGCACTTTCAAAGGAAAGTGATTTTCTCTGAAAGGACATAATTTAGAAAGTGAAGCAACACTCCATTCCCTTCGCACAGTGAATTGAAGTGTTGGAACAGACTGCTTCTCTTTCAGAGAAATGCATGTGAGTTTCTGGTGAATGCTTGTATGTAGCTTAAGGCACTTTCAAAGGAAAGTGATTTTCTCTGAAAGGACAGCATTTAGAAAGTGAAGCAACACTCCATTCACTTCGCACATTGAATTGAAGTGTTGGAACAGACTGCTTCTCTTTCAGAGAAATGCATGTGAGTTTCTGGTGAATGCTTGTAAGTAGCTTAAGGCACTTTCAAAGGAAAGTGATTTTCTCTGAAAGGACAGCATTTAGAAAGTGAGGCAACACTGCATTCACTTCACACAGTGAATTGAAGTGTTGGAACAGACTGCTTCTCTTTCAGAGAAACGCATGTGAGTTTCTTCCTAATGCTTGCAAGTAGCTTAAGGCACTTTCAAAGGAAAGTGATTTTCTCTGAAAGGACAGCATTTAGAAAGTGAAGCAACACTCCAATCACTTCGCACAGTGAATTGAAATGTTGGAACAGTCTGCTTCTCTTTCAGAGAAACGCATGTGAGTTTCTTCCTAATGCTTGCAAGTAGCTTAAGGCACTTTCAAAGGAAAGTGATTTTCTCTGAAAGGACAGCATTTAGAAAGTGAAGCAACACTCCATTCACTTCGCAGAGTGAATTGAAGTATTGGAACAGACTGCTTCTCTTTCAGAGAAACACATGTGAGTTTCTGGTGAATGCTTGTAAGTAGCTTAAGGCACTTTCAAAGGAAAGTGATTTTCTCTGAAAGGACAGCATTTAGAAATTGAAGCAACACTCCATTCACTTCGCACAGTGAATTGAAGTGTTCGAACAGACTGCTTCTCTTTAAGAGAAACGCATGTGAGTTTTTTGTGAATGCTTGAAAGTAGTTTAAGGCACTTTAAAAGGAAAGTGATTTTGTCTGAAAGGACAGCATTTAGAAAGTGAAGCAACACTCCATTCACTTCGCACGGTGAATTGAAGTGTTGGACCAGACTGCTTCTCTTTCAGAGAAACGCATGTGAGTTTCTGGTGAATGCTTGTAAGTAGCTTAAGGCACATTCAAAGGAAAATGATTTTCTCTGAAAGGACAGCATTTAGAAAGTGAAGCAACACTCCATTCACTTCGCACAGTGAATTGAAGTGTTGGAACAGACTGCTTCTCTTTCAGAGAAACGCATGTGAGTTTTTTGTGAATGCTTGAAAGTAGTTTAAGACACTTTCAATGGAAAGTGATTTTCTCTGAAAGGACAGCATTTAGAAAGTGAGGCAACACTCCATTCACTTCGCACAGTGAATTGAAGTGTTGGAACAGACTGCTTCTCTTTCAGAGAAACGCATGTGAGTTTCTTCCTAATGCTTGCAAGTAGCTTAAGGCACTTTCAAAGGAAAGTGATTTTCTCTGAAAGGACAGCATTTAGAAAGTGAAGCAACACTCCATTCACTTCGCACAGTGAATTGAAGTGTTGGAACAGACTGCTTCTCTTTCAGAGAAACGCATGTGAGTTTCTTCCTGATGCTTGCAAGTAGCTTAAGGCACTTTCAAATGAAAGTGATTTTCTCTGAAAGGACAGCATTTAGAAAGTGAAGCAACACTAAATTCACTTCGCACAGTGAATTGAAGTGTTGGAACAGACTGCTTCTCTTTCAGAGAAACGCATGTGAGTTTCTTCCTGATGCTTGCAAGTAGCTTAAGGCACTTTCAAATGAAAGTGATTTTCTCTGAAAGGACAGTGTTTAGAAAGTGAAGCAACACTCCATTCACTTCGCACAGTGAATTGAAGTGTTGGAACAGACTGATTCTCTTTCAGAGAAATGCATGTGAGTTTAAGTTGAATGCTTGTAAGTAGCTTAAGGCACTTTCAAAGGAAAGTGATTTTCTCTGAAAGGACAGCATTTAGAAAGTGAAGCAACACTCCATTCACTTCGCACAGTGAATTGAAGTTTTGGAACAGACTGCTTCTCTTTCAGAGAAACGTATGTGAGTTTCTTGTGAATGCTTGCAAGTTGCTTAAGGCACTTTCAAAGGAAAGTGATTTTCTCTGAAAGGACAGCATTTAGAAAGTGAAGCAACACTCCGTTCACTTCGCACAGTGAATTGAAGTGTTGGAACAGACTGCTTTCCTTTCAGAGAAACGCATGTGAGTTTTTTATGAATGCTTGAAAGTAGTTTAAGGCACTTTCAAAGGAAAGTGATTTTCTCTGAAAGTACAGCATTTAGAAAGTGAAGCAACACTCCATTCCCTTCGAGCAGTGAATTGAAGTGTTGGAACAGATTGCTTCTCTTTCATATAAACGCATTAGTGTTTCTTGTGAATGCTTGCAAGTTGCTTAAGGCACTTTCAAAGGAAAGTGATTTTCTCTGAAAGGACATAATTTAGAAAGTGAAGCAACACTCCATTCACTTCGCACAGTGAATTGAAGTGTTGGAACAGACTGCTTCTCTTTCAGAGAAATGCATGTGAGTTTCTGTTGAATGCTTGTAAGTAGCTTAAGGCACTTTCAAAGGAAAGTGATTTTCTCTGAAAGGACAGCATTTAGAAAGTGCAGCAACACTCCATTCACTTCGCACATTGAATTGAAGTGTTGGAACAGACTGCTTCTCTTTCAGAGAAACGCATGTGAGTTTCTTCCTAATGCTTGCAAGTAGCTTAAGGCACTTTCAAAGGAAAGTGATTTTCTCTGAAAGGACAGCATTTAGAAAGTGAAGCAACACTCCATTCACTTCGCAGAGTGAATTGAAGTATTGGAACAGACTGCTTCTCTTTCAGAGAAACACATGTGAGTTTCTGGTGAATGCTTGTAAGTAGCTTAAGGCACTTTCAAAGGAAAGTGATTTTCTCTGAAAGGACAGCATTTAGAAAGTGAAGCAACACTCCATTCACTTCGCACAGTGAATTGAAGTGTTGGAACAGACTGCTTCTCTTTCAGAGAAACGCATGTGAGTTTCTTTTGAATGCTTGCAAGTTGCTTAAGGCACATTCAAAGGAAAGTGATTTTCTCTGAAAGGACAGCATTTAGAAACTGAAGCAACACTCCATTCACTTCGCACAGTGAATTGAAGTGTTCGAACAGACTGCTTCTCTTTAAGAGAAACGCATGTGAGTTTTTTGTGAATGCTTGAAAGTAGTTTAAGGCACTTTAAAAGGAAAGTGATTTTGTCTGAAAGGACAGCATTTAGAAAGTGAAGCAACACTCCATTCACTTCGCACGGTGAATTGAAGTGTTGGACCAGACTGCTTCTCTTTCAGAGAAACGCATGTGAGTTTCTGGTGAATGCTTGTAAGTAGCTTAAGGCACATTCAAAGGAAAATGATTTTCTCTGAAAGGACAGCATTTAGAAAGTGAAGCAACACTCCATTCACTTCGCACAGTGAATTGAAGTGTTGGAACAGACTGCTTCTCTTTCAGAGAAACGCATGTGAGTTTTTTGTGAATGCTTGAAAGTAGTTTAAGGCACTTTCAATGGAAAGTGATTTTCTCTGAAAGGACAGCATTTAGAAAGTGAGGCAACACTCCATTCACTTTGCACAGTGAATTGAAGTGTTGGAACAGACTGCTTCTCTTTCAGAGAAACGCATGTGAGTTTCTTCCTAATGCTTGCAAGTAGCTTAAGGCACTTTCAAAGAAAGTGATTTTCTCTGAAAGGACAGCATTTAGAAAGTGAAGCAACACTCCATTCACTTCGCACAGTGAATTGAAGTGTTGGAACAGACTGCTTCTCTTTCAGAGAAATGCATGTGAGTTTCTGTTGAATGCTTGTAAGTAGCTTAAGGGACTTTCAAAGGAAAGTGATTTTCTCTGAAAGGACAGCATTTAGAAAGTGCAGCAACACTCCATTCACTTCGCACATTGAATTGAAGTGTTGGAACAGACTGCTTCTCTTTCAGAGAAACGCATGTGATTTTCTTCCTAATGCTTGCAAGTAGCTTAAGGCACTTTCAAAGGAAAGTGATTTTCTCTGAAAGGACAGCATTTAGAAAGTGAAGCAACACTCCATTCACTTCGCAGAGTGAATTGAAGTATTGGAACAGACTGCTTCTCTTTCAGAGAAACACATGTGAGTTTCTGGTGAATGCTTGTAAGTAGCTTAAGGCACTTTCAAAGGAAAGTGATTTTCTCTGAAAGGACAGCATTTAGAAAGTGAAGCAACACTCCATTCACTTCGCACAGTGAATTGAAGTGTTGGAACAGACTGCTTCTCTTTCAGAGAAACGCATGTGAGTTTCTTTTGAATGCTTGCAAGTTGCTTAAGGCACATTCAAAGGAAAGTGATTTTCTCTGAAAGGACAGCATTTAGAAACTGAAGCAACACTCCATTCACTTCGCACAGTGAATTGAAGTGTTCGAACAGACTGCTTCTCTTTAAGAGAAACGCATGTGAGTTTTTTGTGAATGCTTGAAAGTAGTTTAAGGCACTTTAAAAGGAAAGTGATTTTGTCTGAAAGGACAGCATTTAGAAAGTGAAGCAACACTCCATTCACTTCGCACGGTGAATTGAAGTGTTGGACCAGACTGCTTCTCTTTCAGAGAAACGCATGTGAGTTTCTGGTGAATGCTTGTAAGTAGCTTAAGGCACATTCAAAGGAAAATGATTTTCTCTGAAAGGACAGCATTTAGAAAGTGAAGCAACACTCCATTCACTTCGCACAGTGAATTGAAGTGTTGGAACAGACTGCTTCTCTTTCAGAGAAACGCATGTGAGTTTTTTGTGAATGCTTGAAAGTAGTTTAAGGCACTTTCAATGGAAAGTGATTTTCTCTGAAAGGACAGCATATAGAAAGTGAGGCAACACTCCATTCACTTCGCACAGTGAATTGAAGTGTTGGAACAGACTGCTTCTCTTTCAGAGAAACGCATGTGTGTTTCTTCCTAATGCTTGCAAGTAGCTTAAGGCACTTTCAAAGGAAAGTGATTTTCTCTGAAAGGACAGCATTTAGAAAGTGAAGCAACACTCCATTCACTTCGCACAGTGAATTGAAGTGTTGGAACAGACTGCTTCTCTTTCAGAGAAACGCATGTGAGTTTCTTCCTGATGCTTGCAAGTAGCTTAAGGCACTTTCAAAGGAAAGTGATTTTCTCTGAAAGGACAGCATTTAGAAAGTGAAGCAACACTAAATTCACTTCGCACAGTGAATTGAAGTGTTGGAACAGACTGCTTCTCTTTCAGAGAAACGCATGTGAGTTTTTTATGAATGCTTGAAAGTAGTTAAAGGCACTTTCAAAGGAAAGTGATTTTCTCTGAAAGGACAGCATTTAGAAAGTGAAGCAACACTCCATTCACTTCGCACAGTGAATTGAAGTGTTGGAACAGACTGATTCTCTTTCAGAGAAATGCATGTGAGTTTAAGTTGAATGCTTGTAAGTAGCTTAAGGCACTTTCAAAGGAAAGTGATTTTCTCTGAAAGGACAGCATTTAGAAAGTGAAGCAACACTCCATTCACTTCGCACAGTGAATTGAAGTTTTGGAACAGACTGCTTCTCTTTCAGAGAAACGTATGTGAGTTTCTTGTGAATGCTTGCAAGTTGCTTAAGGCACTTTCAAAGGAAAGTGATTTTCTCTGAAAGGACAGCATTTAGAAAGTGAAGCAACACTCCGTTCACTTCGCACAGTGAATTGAAGTGTTGGAACAGACTGCTTCTCTTTCAGAGAAACGCATGTGAGTTTTTTATGAATGCTTGAAAGTAGTTTAAGGCACTTTCAAAGGAAAGTGATTTTCTCTGAAAGTACAGCATTTAGAAAGTGAAGCAACACTCCATTCCCTTCGAGCAGTAAATTGAAGTGTTGGAACAGATTGCTTCTCTTTCATATAAACGCATTAGTGTTTCTTGTGAATGCTTGCAAGTTGCTTAAGGCACTTTCAAAGGAAAGTGATTTTCTCTGAAAGGACATAATTTAGAAAGTGAAGCAACACTCCATTCACTTCGCACAGTGAATTGAAGTGTTGGAACAGACTGCTTCTCTTTCAGAGAAATGCATGTGAGTTTCTGTTGAATGCTTGTAAGTAGCTTAAGGCACTTTCAAAGGAAAGTGATTTTCTCTGAAAGGACAGCATTTAGAAAGTGCAGCAAGACTCCCTTCACTTCGCACATTGAATTGAAGTGTTGGAACAGACTGCTTCTCTTTCAGAGAAACGCATGTGAGTTTCTGGTGAATGCTTGTAAGTAGCTTAAGGCACTTTTAAAGGAAAGTGATTTTCTCTGAAAGGACAGCATTTAGAAAGTGAGGCAACACTCCATTCACTTCACACAGTGAATTGAAGTGTTGGAACAGACTGCTTCTCTTTCAGAGAAACGCATGTGAGTTTCTTCCTAATGCTTGCAAGTAGCTTAAGGCACTTTCAAAGGAAAGTGATTTTCTCTGAAAGGACAGCATTTAGAAAGTGAAGCAACACTCCATTCACTTCGCAGAGTGAATTGAAGTATTGGAACAGACTGCTTCTCTTTCAGAGAAACACATGTGAGTTTCTGGTGAATGCTTGTAAGTAGCTTAAGGCACTTTCAAAGGAAAGTGATTTTCTCTGAAAGGACAGCATTTAGAAAGTGAAGCAACACTCCATTCACTTCGCACAGTGAATTGAAGTGTTGGAACAGACTGCTTCTCTTTCAGAGAAACGCATGTGAGTTTCTTTTGAATGCTTGCAAGTTGCTTAAGGCACATTCAAAGGAAAGTGATTTTCTCTGAAAGGACAGCATTTAGAAACTGAAGCAACACTCCATTCACTTCGCACAGTGAATTGAAGTGTTCGAACAGACTGCTTCTCTTTAAGAGAAACGCATGTGAGTTCTTTGTGAATGCTTGAAAGTAGTTTAAGGCACTTTAAAAGGAAAGTGATTTTGTCTGAAAGGACAGCATTTAGAAAGTGAAGCAACACTCCATTCACTTCGCACGGTGAATTGAAGTGTTGGACCAGACTGCTTCTCTTTCAGAGAAACGCATGTGAGTTTCTGGTGAATGCTTGTAAGTAGCTTAAGGCACATTCAAAGGAAAATGATTTTCTCTGAAAGGACAGCATTTAGAAAGTGAAGCAACACTCCATTCACTTCGCACAGTGAATTGAAGTGTTGGAACAGACTGCTTCTCTTTCAGAGAAACGCATGTGAGTTTTTTGTGAATGCTTGAAAGTAGTTTAAGGCACTTTCAATGGAAAGTGATTTTCTCAAAGGACAGCATTTAGAAAGTGAGGCAACACTCCATTCACTTCGCACAGTGAATTGAAGTGTTGGAACAGACTGCTTCTCTTTCAGAGAAACGCATGTGAGTTTCTGGTGAATGCTTGTAAGTAGCTTAAGGCACTTTCAAAGGAAAGTGATTTTCTCTGAAAGGACAGCATTTAGAAAGTGAGGCAACACTCCATTCACCTCACACAGTGAATTGAAGTGTTGGAACAGACTGCTTCTCTTTCAGAGAAACGCATGTGAGTTTCTTCCTGATGCTTGCAAGTAGCTTAAGGCACTTTCAAAGGAAAGTGATTTTCTCTGAAAGGACAGCATTTAGAAAGTGAAGCAACACTAAATTCACTTCGCACAGTGAATTGAAGTGTTGGAACAGACTGCTTCTCTTTCAGAGAAACGCATGTGAGTTTTTTATGAATGCTTGAAAGTAGTTAAAGGCACTTTCAAAGGAAAGTGATTTTCTCTGAAAGGACAGCATTTAGAAAGTGAGGCAACACTCCATTCACTTCACACAGTGACTTGAAGTGTTGGAACAGACTGCTTCTCTTTCAGAGAAACGCATGTGAGTTTCTTCCTAATGCTTGCAAGTAGCTTAAGGCACTTTCAAAGGAAAGTGATTTTCTCTGAAAGGACAGCATTTAGAAAGTGAAGCAACACTCCATTCACTTCGCACAGTGAATTGAAGTGTTGGAACAGTCTGCTCCTCTTTCAGAGAAACGCATGTGAGTTTCTTCCTAATGCTTGCAAGTAGCTTAAGGCACTTTCAAAGGAAAGTGATTTTCTCTGAAAGGACAGCATTTAGAAAGTGAAGCAACACTCCATTCACTTCGCACAGTGAATTGAAGTGTTGGAACAGACTGCTTCTCTTTCAGAGAAACGCATGTGAGTTTCCGGTGAATGCTTGTAAGTAGCTTAAGGCACTTTCAAAGGAAAGTGATTTTCTCTGAAAGGACAGCATTTAGAAAGTGAAGCAACACTCCATTCACTTCGCACAGTGAATTGAAGTGTTGGAACAGACTGCTTCTCTTTCAGAGAAATGCATGTGAGTTTAAGTTGAATGCTTGTAAGTAGCTTAAGGCACTTTCAAAGGAAAGTGATTTTCTCTGAAAGGACAGCATTTAGAAAGTGAAGCAACACTCCAATCACTTCGCACAGTGAATTGAAATATTGGAACAGACTGCTTCTCTTTCAGAGAAACGGATGTGAGTTTCTGGTGAATGCTTGTAAGTAGCTTAAGGCACTTTCAAAGGAAAGTGATTTTCTCTGAAAGGACAGCATTTAGAAAGTGAAGCAACACTCCATTCACTTCGCACAGTGAATTGAAGTGTTGGAACAGTCTGCTTCTCTTTCAGAGAAACGCATGTGAGTTTCTTCCTAATGCTTGCAAGTAGCTTAAGGCACTTTCAAAGGAAAGTGATTTTCTCTGAAAGGACAGCATTTAGAAAGTGAAGCAACACTCCATTCACTTCACACAGTGAATTGAAGTGTTGGAACAGACTGCTTCTCTTTCAGAGAAACGCATGTGAGTTTCTGGTGAATGCTTGTAAGTCGCTTAAGGCACTTTCAAAGGAAAGTGATTTTCTCTGAAAGGACAGCATTTAGAAAGTGAAGCAACACTCCATTCACTTCGCACAGTGAATTGAAGTGTTGGAACACACTGCTTCCCTTTAAGAGAAACGCATGTGAGTTTTTTGTGAATGCTTGAAAGTAGTTTAAGGCACTTTCAAAGGAAAGTGATTTTCTCTGAAAGGACAGCATTTAGAAAGTGAAGCAACACTCAATTCACTTCGCACAGTGAATTGAAGTGTTGGAACAGACTGCTTCTCTTTCAGAGAAACGCATGTGAGTTTCTTCCTGATGCTTGCAAGTAGCTTAAGGCACTTTCAAAGGAAAGTGATTTTCTCTGAAAGGACAGCATTTAGAAAGTGAAGCAACACTAAATTCACTTCGCACAGTGAATTGAAGTGTTGGAACAGACTGCTTCTCTTTCAGAGAAACGCAAGTGAGTTTTTTATGAATGCTTGAAAGTAGTTAAAGGCACTTTCAAAGGAAAGTGATTTTCTCTGAAAGGACAGCATTTAGAAAGTGAGGCAACACTCCATTCACTTCACACAGTGACTTGAAGTGTTGGAACAGACTGCTTCTCTTTCAGAGAAACGCATGTGAGTTTCTTCCTAATGCTTGCAAGTCGCTTAAGGCACTTTCAAAGGAAAGTGATTTTCTCTGAAAGGACAGCATTTAGAAAGTGAAGCAACACTCCATTTACTTCGCACAGTGAATTGAAGTGTTGGAACAGTCTGCTCCTCTTTCAGAGAAACGCATGTGAGTTTCTTCCTAATGCTTGCAAGTAGCTTAAGGCACTTTCAAAGGAAAGTGATTTTCTCTGAAAGGACAGCATTTAGAAAGTGAAGCAACACTCCATTCACTTCGCACAGTGAATTGAAGTGTTGGAACAGACTGCTTCTCTTTCAGAGAAACGCATGTGAGTTTCCGGTGAATGCTTGTAAGTAGCTTAAGGTACTTTCAAAGGAAAGTGATTTTCTCTGAAAGGACAGCATTTAGAATGTGAAGCAACACTCCATTCACTTCGCACAGTGAATTGAAGTGTTGGAACAGACTGCTTCTCTTTCAGAGAAATGCATGTGAGTTTAAGTTGAATGCTTGTAAGTAGCTTAAGGCACTTTCAAAGGAAAGTGATTTTCTCTGAAAGGACAGCATTTAGAAAGTGAAGCAACACTCCATTCACTTCGCACAGTGAATTGAAGTATTGGAACAGACTGCTTCTCTTTCAGAGAAACGGATGTGAGTTTCTGGTGAATGCTTGTAAGTAGCTTAAGGCACTTTCAAAGGAAAGTGATTTTCTCTGAAAGGACAGCATTTAGAAAGTGAAGCAACACTCCATTCCCTTCGCACATTGAATTGAAGTGTTGGAACAGACTGCTTCTCTTTCAGAGAAACGCATGTGAGTTTCTGTTGAATGCTTGTAAGTAGCTTAAGGCACTTTGAAAGGAAAGTGATTTTCTCTGAAAGGACAGCATTTAAAAAGTGAGGCAACACTCCATTCACTTCACACAGTGAATTGAAGTGTTGGAACAGACTGCTTCTCTTTCAGAGAAATGCATGTGAGTTTCTGTTGAATGCTTGTAAGTAGCTTAAGGCACTTTCAAAGGAAAGTGATTTTCTCTGAAAGGACAGCATTTAGAAAGTGAAGCAACACTCCATTCACTTCGCACATTGAATTGAAGTATTGGAACAGACTGCTTCTCTTTCAGAGAAATGCATGTGAGTTTCTGGTGAATGCTTGTAAGTAGCTTAAGGCACTTTCAAAGGAAAGTGATTTTCTCTGAAAGGACAGCATTTAGAAAGTGAGGCAACACTCCATTCACTTCACACAGTGAATTGAAGTGTTGGAACAGACTGCTTCTCTTTCAGAGAAACGCATGTGAGTTTCTTCCTAATGCTTGCAAGTAGCTTAAGGCACTTTCAGAGGAAAGTGATTTTCTCTGAAAGGACAGCATTTAGAAAGTGAAGTAACACTCCATTCACTTCGCACAGTGAATTGAAGTGTTGGAACAGTCTGCTTCTCTTTCAGAGAAACGCATGTGAGTTTCTTCCTAATGCTTGCAAGTAGCTTAAGGCACTTTCAAAGGAAAGTGATTTTCTCTGAAAGGACAGCATTTAGAAAGTGAAGCAACACTCCATTCACTTCGCACAGTGAATTGAAGTGTTGGAACAGACTGCTTCTCTTTCATATAAACGCATTAGTGTTTCTTGTGAATGCTTGCAAGTTGCTTAAGGCACTTTCAAAGGAAAGTGATTTTCTCTGAAAGGACATAATTTAGAAAGTGAAGCAACACTCCATTCACTTCGCACAGTGAATTGAAGTGTTGGAACAGACTGCTTCTCTTTCAGAGAAATGCATGTGAGTGTCTGTTGAATGCTTGTAAGTAGCTTAAGGCACTTTCAAAGGAAAGTGATTTTCTCTGAAAGGACAGCATTTAGAAAGTGAAGCAACACTCCATTCACTTCACACATTGAATTGAAGTGTTGGAACAGACTGCTTCTCTTTCAGAGAAACGCATGTGAGTTTCTGTTGAATGCTTGTAAGTAGCTTAGGGCACTTTGAAAGGAAAGTGATTTTCTCTGAAAGGACAGCATTTAGAAAGTGAGGCAACACTCCATTCACTTCACACAGTGAATTGAAGTGTTGGAACAGACTGCTTCTCTTTCAGAGAAATGCATGTGAGTTTCTGTTGAATGCTTGTAAGTAGCTTAAGGCACTTTCAAAGGAAAGTGATTTTCTCTGAAACGACAGCATTTAGAAAGTGAAGCAACACTCCATTCACTTCGCACAGTGAATTGAAGTGTTGGAACAGACTGCTTCTCTTTCAGAGAAATGCATGTGAGTTTCTGTTGAATGCTTGTAAGTAGCTTAAGGCACTTTCAAAGGAAAGTGATTTTCTCTGAAAGGACAGCATTTAGAAAGTGAAGCAACACTCCATTCACTTCGCAGAGTGAATTGAAGTATTGGAACAGACTGCTTCTCTTTCAGAGAAACACATGTGAGTTTCTGGTGAATGCTTGTAAGTAGCTTAAGGCACTTTCAAAGGAAAGTGATTTTCTCTGAAAGGACAGCATTTAGAAAGTGAAGCAACACTCCATTCACTTCGCACAGTGAATTGAAGTGTTGGAACAGACTGCTTCTCTTTCAGAGAAACGCATGTGAGTTTCTTTTGAATGCTTGCAAGTTGCTTAAGGCACATTCAAAGGAAAGTGATTTTCTCTGAAAGGACAGCATTTAGAAACTGAAGCAACACTTCATTCACTTCGCATAGTGAATTGAAGTGTTCGAACAGACTGCTTCTCTTTAAGAGAAACACATGTGAGTTTTTTATGAATGCTTGAAAGTAGTTTAAGGCACTTTAAAAGGAAAGTGATTTTGTCTGAAAGGACAGCATTTAGAAAGTGAAGCAACACTCCATTCACTTCGCACGGTGAATTGAAGTGTTGGAACAGACTGCTTCTCTTTCAGAGAAACGCATGTGAGTTTCTGGTGAATGCTTGTAAGTAGCTTAAGGCACGTTCAAAGGAAAGTGATTTTCTCTGAAAGGACAGCATTTAGAAAGTGAGGCAACACTCTATTCACTTCACACAGTGAATTGAATTGTTGGAACAGACTGCTTCTCTTTCAGAGAAACACATGTGAGTTTCTGGTGAATGCTTGTAAGTAGCTTAAGGCACTTTCAAAGGAAAGTGATTTTCTCTGAAAGGACAGCATTTAGAAAGTGAAGCAACACTCCATTTCCTTCGTGCAGTGAATTGAAGTGTTGGAACAGAATGCTTCTCTTTCATAGAAACGCATTAGTGTTTCTTGTGAATGCTTGCAAGTTGCTTAAGGCACTTTCAAAGGAAAGTGATTTTCTCTGAAAGGACATAATTTAGAAAGTGAAGCAACACTCCATTCACTTTGCACAGTGAATTGAAGTGTTCGAACAGACTGCTTCTCTTTCAGAGAAATGCATGTGAGTTTCTGTTGAATGCTTGTAAGTAGCTTAAGGCACTTTCAAAGGAAAGTGATTTTCTCTGAAAGGACAGCATTTAGAAAGTGAAGCAACACTCCATTCACTTCGCACATTGAATTGAAGTGTTGGAACAGACTGCTTCTCCTTCAGAGAAACGCATGTGAGTTTATGGTGAATGCTTGTAAGTAGCTTAAGGCACTTTCAAAGGAAAGTGATTTTCTCTGAAAGGACAGCATTTAGAAAGTGAGGCAACACTCCATTCACCTCACACAGTGAATTGAAGTGTTGGAACAGACTGCTTCTCTTTCAGAGAAACGCATGTGAGTTTCTTCATAATGCTTGCAAGTAGCTTAAGGCACTTTCAAAGGAAAGTGATTTTCTCTGAAAGGACAGCATTTAGAAAGTGAAGCAACACTCCATTCACTTCGCACAGTGAATTGAAGTGTTGGAACAGTCTGCTTCTCTTTCAGAGAAACGCATGTGAGTTTCTTCCTAATGCTTGCAAGTAGCTTAAGGCACTTTCAAAGGAAAGTGATTTTCTCTGAAAGGACAGCATTTAGAAAGTGAAGCAACACTCCATTCACTTCACACAGTGAATTGAAGTGTTGGAACAGACTGCTTCTCTTTCAGAGAAACGCATGTGAGTTTCTGGTGAATGCTTGTAAGTCGCTTAAGGCACTTTCAAAGGAAAGTGATTTTCTCTGAAAGGACAGCATTTAGAAAGTGAAGCAACACTCCATTCACTTCGCACAGTGAATTGAAGTGTTGGAACACACTGCTTCCCTTTAAGAGAAACGCATGTGAGTTTTTTGTGAATGCTTGAAAGTAGTTTAAGGCACTTTCAAAGGAAAGTGATTTTCTCTGAAAGGACAGCATTTAGAAAGTGAAGCAACACTCAATTCACTTCGCACAGTGAATTGAAGTGTTGGAACAGACTGCTTCTCTTTCAGAGAAACGCATGTGAGTTTCTTCCTGATGCTTGCAAGTAGCTTAAGGCACTTTCAAAGGAAAGTGATTTTCTCTGAAAGGACAGCATTTAGAAAGTGAAGCAACACTAAATTCACTTCGCACAGTGAATTGAAGTGTTGGAACAGACTGCTTCTCTTTCAGAGAAACGCAAGTGAGTTTTTTATGAATGCTTGAAAGTAGTTAAAGGCACTTTCAAAGGAAAGTGATTTTCTCTGAAAGGACAGCATTTAGAAAGTGAGGCAACACTCCATTCACTTCACACAGTGACTTGAAGTGTTGGAACAGACTGCTTCTCTTTCAGAGAAACGCATGTGAGTTTCTTCCTAATGCTTGCAAGTCGCTTAAGGCACTTTCAAAGGAAAGTGATTTTCTCTGAAAGGACAGCATTTAGAAAGTGAAGCAACACTCCATTTACTTCGCACAGTGAATTGAAGTGTTGGAACAGTCTGCTCCTCTTTCAGAGAAACGCATGTGAGTTTCTTCCTAATGCTTGCAAGTAGCTTAAGGCACTTTCAAAGGAAAGTGATTTTCTCTGAAAGGACAGCATTTAGAAAGTGAAGCAACACTCCATTCACTTCGCACAGTGAATTGAAGTGTTGGAACAGACTGCTTCTCTTTCAGAGAAACGCATGTGAGTTTCCGGTGAATGCTTGTAAGTAGCTTAAGGTACTTTCAAAGGAAAGTGATTTTCTCTGAAAGGACAGCATTTAGAATGTGAAGCAACACTCCATTCACTTCGCACAGTGAATTGAAGTGTTGGAACAGACTGCTTCTCTTTCAGAGAAATGCATGTGAGTTTAAGTTGAATGCTTGTAAGTAGCTTAAGGCACTTTCAAAGGAAAGTGATTTTCTCTGAAAGGACAGCATTTAGAAAGTGAAGCAACACTCCATTCACTTCGCACAGTGAATTGAAGTATTGGAACAGACTGCTTCTCTTTCAGAGAAACGGATGTGAGTTTCTGGTGAATGCTTGTAAGTAGCTTAAGGCACTTTCAAAGGAAAGTGATTTTCTCTGAAAGGACAGCATTTAGAAAGTGAAGCAACACTCCATTCCCTTCGCACATTGAATTGAAGTGTTGGAACAGACTGCTTCTCTTTCAGAGAAACGCATGTGAGTTTCTGTTGAATGCTTGTAAGTAGCTTAAGGCACTTTGAAAGGAAAGTGATTTTCTCTGAAAGGACAGCATTTAAAAAGTGAGGCAACACTCCATTCACTTCACACAGTGAATTGAAGTGTTGGAACAGACTGCTTCTCTTTCAGAGAAATGCATGTGAGTTTCTGTTGAATGCTTGTAAGTAGCTTAAGGCACTTTCAAAGGAAAGTGATTTTCTCTGAAAGGACAGCATTTAGAAAGTGAAGCAACACTCCATTCACTTCGCACATTGAATTGAAGTATTGGAACAGACTGCTTCTCTTTCAGAGAAATGCATGTGAGTTTCTGGTGAATGCTTGTAAGTAGCTTAAGGCACTTTCAAAGGAAAGTGATTTTCTCTGAAAGGACAGCATTTAGAAAGTGAGGCAACACTCCATTCACTTCACACAGTGAATTGAAGTGTTGGAACAGACTGCTTCTCTTTCAGAGAAACGCATGTGAGTTTCTTCCTAATGCTTGCAAGTAGCTTAAGGCACTTTCAGAGGAAAGTGATTTTCTCTGAAAGGACAGCATTTAGAAAGTGAAGTAACACTCCATTCACTTCGCACAGTGAATTGAAGTGTTGGAACAGTCTGCTTCTCTTTCAGAGAAACGCATGTGAGTTTCTTCCTAATGCTTGCAAGTAGCTTAAGGCACTTTCAAAGGAAAGTGATTTTCTCTGAAAGGACAGCATTTAGAAAGTGAAGCAACACTCCATTCACTTCGCACAGTGAATTGAAGTGTTGGAACAGACTGCTTCTCTTTCAGAGAAACGCATGTGAGTTTCCGGTGAATGCTTGTAAGTAGCTTAAGGCACTTTCAAAGGAAAGTGATTTTCTCTGAAAGGACAGCATTTAGAAAGTGAAGCAACACTCCATTCACTTCGCACAGTGAATTGAAGTGTTGGAACAGACTGATTCTCTTTCAGAGAAATGCATGTGAGTTTAAGTTGAATGCTTGTAAGTAGCTTAAGGCACTTTCAAAGGAAAGTGATTTTCTCTGAAAGGACAGCATTTAGAAAGTGAAGCAACACTCCATTCACTTCGCACAGTGAATTGAAGTGTTGGAACAGACTGCTTCTCTTTCAGAGAAACGCATGTGAGTTTCCGGTGAATGCTTGTAAGTAGCTTAAGGTACTTTCAAAGGAAAGTGATTTTCTCTGAAAGGACAGCATTTAGAATGTGAAGCAACACTCCATTCACTTCGCACAGTGAATTGAAGTGTTGGAACAGACTGCTTCTCTTTCAGAGAAATGCATGTGAGTTTAAGTTGAATGCTTGTAAGTAGCTTAAGGCACTTTCAAAGGAAAGTGATTTTCTCTGAAAGGACAGCATTTAGAAAGTGAAGCAACACTCCATTCACTTCGCACAGTGAATTGAAGTATTGGAACAGACTGCTTCTCTTTCAGAGAAACGGATGTGAGTTTCTGGTGAATGCTTGTAAGTAGCTTAAGGCACTTTCAAAGGAAAGTGATTTTCTCTGAAAGGACAGCATTTAGAAAGTGAAGCAACACTCCATTCCCTTCGCACATTGAATTGAAGTGTTGGAACAGACTGCTTCTCTTTCAGAGAAACGCATGTGAGTTTCTGTTGAATGCTTGTAAGTAGCTTAAGGCACTTTGAAAGGAAAGTGATTTTCTCTGAAAGGACAGCATTTAAAAAGTGAGGCAACACTCCATTCACTTCACACAGTGAATTGAAGTGTTGGAACAGACTGCTTCTCTTTCAGAGAAATGCATGTGAGTTTCTGTTGAATGCTTGTAAGTAGCTTAAGGCACTTTCAAAGGAAAGTGATTTTCTCTGAAAGGACAGCATTTAGAAAGTGAAGCAACACTCCATTCACTTCGCACATTGAATTGAAGTATTGGAACAGACTGCTTCTCTTTCAGAGAAATGCATGTGAGTTTCTGGTGAATGCTTGTAAGTAGCTTAAGGCACTTTCAAAGGAAAGTGATTTTCTCTGAAAGGACAGCATTTAGAAAGTGAGGCAACACTCCATTCACTTCACACAGTGAATTGAAGTGTTGGAACAGACTGCTTCTCTTTCAGAGAAACGCATGTGAGTTTCTTCCTAATGCTTGCAAGTAGCTTAAGGCACTTTCAGAGGAAAGTGATTTTCTCTGAAAGGACAGCATTTAGAAAGTGAAGTAACACTCCATTCACTTCGCACAGTGAATTGAAGTGTTGGAACAGTCTGCTTCTCTTTCAGAGAAACGCATGTGAGTTTCTTCCTAATGCTTGCAAGTAGCTTAAGGCACTTTCAAAGGAAAGTGATTTTCTCTGAAAGGACAGCATTTAGAAAGTGAAGCAACACTCCATTCACTTCGCACAGTGAATTGAAGTGTTGGAACAGACTGCTTCTCTTTCAGAGAAACGCATGTGAGTTTCCGGTGAATGCTTGTAAGTAGCTTAAGGCACTTTCAAAGGAAAGTGATTTTCTCTGAAAGGACAGCATTTAGAAAGTGAAGCAACACTCCATTCACTTCGCACAGTGAATTGAAGTGTTGGAACAGACTGATTCTCTTTCAGAGAAATGCATGTGAGTTTAAGTTGAATGCTTGTAAGTAGCTTAAGGCACTTTCAAAGGAAAGTGATTTTCTCTGAAAGGACAGCATTTAGAAAGTGAAGCAACACTCCATTCACTTCGCACAGTGAATTGAAGTGTTGGAACAGACTGCTTCTCTTTCAGAGAAACGTATGTGAGTTTCTTGTGAATGCTTGCAAGTTGCTTAAGGCACTTTCAAAGGAAAGTGATTTTCTCTGAAAGGACAG
This sequence comes from Myodes glareolus, assembly GCF_982192425.1. Taxonomy (NCBI): domain Eukaryota; kingdom Metazoa; phylum Chordata; class Mammalia; order Rodentia; family Cricetidae; genus Myodes; species Myodes glareolus. The sequence goes on from NC_142046.1 coordinate 1,351,423, forward strand.
CATTTAGAAAGTGAAGCAACACTCCGTTCACTTCGCACCGTGAATTGAAGTGTTGGAACAGACTGCTTCTCTTTCAGAGAAACGCATGTGAATTTTTTATGAATGCTTGAAAGTAGTTTAAGGCACTTTCAAAGGAAAGTGATTTTCTCTGAAAGGACAGTGTTTAGAAAGTGAGGCAACACTCCATTCACTTCGCACAGTGAATTGAAGTGTTGGAACCGACTGCTTCTCTTTCAGAGAAACGCATGTGAGTTTCTGGTGAATGCTTGTTAGTAGCTTAAGGCACTTTCAAAGGACAGTGATTTTCTCTGAAAGGACAGCATTTAGAAAGTGAAGCAACACTCCATTCCCTTCGAGCAGTGAATTGAAGTGTTGGAACAGACTGCTTCTCTTTCATATCAACGCATTAGTGTTTCTTGTTAATGCTTGCAAGTTGCTTAAGGCACTTTCAAAGGAAAGTGATTTTCTCTGAAAGGACATAATTTAGAAAGTGAAGCAACAATCCATTCACTTCGCACAGTGAATTGAAGTGTTGGAACAGACTGCTTTTCTTTCAGAGAAATGCATGTGAGTTTCTGTTGAATGCTTGTAAGTAGCTTAAGGCACTTTCAAAGGAAAGTGATTTTCTCTGAAAGGACAGCATTTAGAAAGTGCAGCAACACTCCATTCACTTCGCACATTGAATTGAAGTGTTGGAACAGACTGCTTCTCTTTCAGAGAAACGCATGTGAGTTTCTGGTGAATGCTTGTAAGTAGCTTAAGGCACTTTTAAAGGAAAGTGATTTTCTCTGAAAGGACAGCATTTAGAAAGTGAGGCAACACTCCATTCACTTCGCAGAGTGAATTGAAGTGTTGGAACAGACTGCTTCTCTTTCAGAGAAACGCATGTGTGTTTCTTCCTAATGCTTGCAAGTAGCTTAAGGCACTTTCAAAGGAAAGTGATTTTCTCTGAAAGGACAGCATTTAGAAACTGAAACAACACTCCATTCACTTCGCACAGTGAATTGAAATGTTGGAACAGTCTGCTTCTCTTTCAGAGAAACGCATGTGAGTTTCTTCCTAATGCTTGCAAGTAGCTTAAGGCACTTTCAAAGGAAAGTGATTTTCTCTGAAAGGACAGCATTTAGAAACTGAAACAACACTCCATTCACTTCGCACAGTGAATTGAAATGTTGGAACAGTCTGCTTCTCTTTCAGAGAAACGCATGTGAGTTTCTTCCTAATGCTTGCAAGTAGCTTAAGGCACTTTCAAAGGAAAGTGATTTTCTCTGAAAGGACAGCATTTAGAAAGTGAAGCAACACTCCATTCACTTCGCACAGTGAATTGAAGTGTTGGAACAGACTGCTTCTCTTTCAGAGAAACGCATGTGAGTTTCTGGTGAATGCTTGTAAGTAGCTTAAGGCACTTTCAAAGGAAAGTGATTTTCTCTGAAAGGACAGCATTTAGAAAGTGAAGCAACACTCCATTCACTTCGCACAGTGAATTGAAGTGTTGGAACAGACTGCTTCTCTTTCAGAGAAATGCATGTGAGTTTAAGTTGAATGCTTGTAAGTAGCTTAAGGCACTTTCAAAGGAAAGTGATTTTCCCTGAAAGGACAGCATTTAGAAAGTGAAGCAGCACTCCATTCACTTTGCAGAGGGAATTGAAGTATTGGAACAGACTGCTTCTCTTTCCGAGAAACGCATGTGAGTTTCTGGTGAATGCTTGTAAGTAGCTTAAGGCACTTTCAAAGGAAAGTGATTTTCTCTGAAAGGACAGCATTTAGAAAGTGAAGCAACACTCCATTCACTTCGCACAGTGAATTGAAGTGTTGGAACAGACTGCTTCTCTTTCAGAGAAATGCATGTGAGTTTCTGTTGAATGCTTGTAAGTAGCTTAAGGCTCTTTCAAAGGAAAGTGATTTTCTCTGAAAGGACAGCATTTAGAAAGTAAAGCAACACTCCATTCCCTTCGCACAATAAATTGAAGTGTTGGAACAGACTGCTTCTCTTTCATAGAAACGCATTAGTGTGTCTTGTGAATGCTTGCAAGTAGCTTAAGGCACATTCAAAGGAAAGTGATTTTCTCTGAAAGGACAGCATTTAGAAAGTGAAGCAACACTCCATTCACTTCGCACAGAGAATTGAAGTGTTGGAACAGATTACTTCTCTTTCAGAGAAATGCATGTGAGTTTCTGTTGATTGCTTGTAAGTAGCTTAAGGCACATTCAAAGGAAAGGGATTTTCTCTGAAAGGACAGCATTTAGAAAGTGAAGCAACACTCCATTCACTTCGCACTGTGACTTGAAGTGTTGGAACAGACTGCTTCTCTTTAAGAGAAACGCATGTGAGTTTTTTGTGAATGCTTGAAAGTAGTTTAAGGCACTTTAAAAGGACAGTGATTTTGTCTGAAATAACAGCATTTAGAAAGTGAAGCAACACTCCATTCACTTCGCACCGTGAATTGAAGTGTTGAACCAGACTGCTTCTCTTTCAGAGAAACGCATGTGAGTTTCTGGTGAATGCTTGTAAGTAGCTTAAGGCACATTCAATGGAAAATGATTTTCTCTGAAAGGACAGCATTTAGAAAGTGAAGCAACACTCCATTCACTTCGCACAGTGAATTGAAGTGTTGGAACAGACTGCTTCTCTTTCAGAGAAACGCATGTGAGTTTTTTGTGAATGCTTGAAAGTAGTTTAAGGCACTTTCAATGGAAAGTGATTTTCTCTGAAAGGACAGCATTTAGAAAGTGAGGCAACACTCCATTCACTTCGCACAGTGAATTGAAGTGTTGGAACAGACTGCTTCTCTTTCAGAGAAACACATGTGAGTTTCTTCCTAATGCTTGCAAGTAGCTTAAGGCACTTTCAAAGGAAAGTGATCTTCTCTGAAAGGACAGCATTTAGAAAGTGAAGCAACACTCCATTCACTTAGCACAGTGAATTGAAGTGTTGGAACAGACTGCTTCTCTTTCAGAGAAACGCATGTGAGTTTCTTCCTGATGCTTGCAAGTAGCTTAAGGCACTTTCAAAGGAAAGTGATTTTCTCAGAAAGGACAGCATTTAGAAAGTGAAGCAACACTCCATTCACTTCGCACAGTGAATTGAAGTGTTGGAAAAGACTGTTTCTCTTTCAGAGAAACGCATGTGAGTTTCTGGTGAATGCTTGTAAGTAGCTTAAGGCACTTTCAAAGGAAAGTGATTTTCTCTGAAAGGACAGCATTTAGAAAGTGAAGCAACACTCCATTCACTTCGCACAGTTAATTGAAGTGTTGGAACAGACTGCTTCTCTTTCAGAGAAATGCATGTGAGTTTCTGTTGAATGCTTGTAAGTAGCTTAAGGCACTGTCAAAGGAAAGTGATTTTCTCTGAAAGGACAGCATTTAGAAAGTGAAGCAACACTCCATTCACTTCGCAGAGTGAATTGAAGTATTGGAACAGACTGCTTCTCTTTCAGAGAAACACATGTGAGTTTCTGGTGAATGCTTGTAAGTAGCTTAAGGCACTTTCAAAGGAAAGTGATTTTCTCTGAAAGGACAGCATTTAGAAAGTGAAGCAACACTCCATTCACTTCGCACAGTGAATTGAAGTGTTGGAACAGACTGCTTCTCTTTCAGAGAAACGCATGTGAGTTTCTTTTGAATGCTTGCAAGTTGCTTAAGGCACATTCAAAGGAAAGTGATTTTCTCTGAAAGGACAGCATTTAGAAACTGAAGCAACACTCCATTCACTTCACACAGTGAATTGAAGTGTTCGAACAGACTGCTTCTCTTTAAGAGAAACGCATGTGAGTTTTTTATGAATGCTTGAAAGTAGTTTAAGGCACTTTAAAAGGAAAGTGATTTTGTCTGAAAGGACAGCATTTAGAAAGTGAAGCAATACTCCATTCACTTCGCACGGTGAATTGAAGTTTTGGAACAGACTGCTTCTCTTTCAGAGAAACGCATGTGAGTTTCTGGTGAATGCTTGTAAGTAGCTTAAGGCACGTTCAAAGGAAAGTGATTTTCTCTGAAAGGACAGCATTAAGAAAGTGAGGCAACACTCTATTCACTTCACACAGTGAATTGAATTGTTGGAACAGACTGCTTCTCTTACAGAGAAACACATGTGAGTTTCTGGTGAATGCTTGTAAGTAGCTTAAGGCACTTTCAAAGGAAAGTGATTTTCTCTGAAAGGACAGCATTTTGAAAGTGAAGCAACACTCCATTTCCTTCGTGCAGTGAATTGAAGTGTTGGAACAGAATGCTTCTCTTTCATAGAAACACATTAGTGTTTCTTGTGAATGCTTGCAAGTTGCTTAAGGCACTTTCAAAGGAAAGTGATTTTCTCTGAAAGGACATAATTTAGAAAGTGAAGCAACACTCCATTCACTTCGCACAGTGAATTGAAGTGTTCGAACAGACTGCTTCTCTTTCAGAGAATTGCATGTGAGTTTCTGTTGAATGCTTGTAATTAGCTTAAGGCACTTTCAAAGGAAAGTGATTTTCTCTGAAAGGACAGCATTTAGAAAGTGAAGCAACACTCCATTCACTTCGCACATTGAAGTGAAGTGTTGGAACAGACTGCTTCTCTTTCAGAGAAACGCATGTGAGTTTCTGGTGAATGCTTGTAAGTAGCTTAAGGCACTTTCAAAGGAAAGTGATTTTCTCTGAAAGGACAGCATTTAGAAAGTGAGGCAACACTCCATTCACCTCACACAGTGAATTGAAGTGTTGGAACAGACTGCTTCTCTTTCAGAGAAACGCATGTGAGTTTCTTCCTAATGCTTGCAAGTAGCTTAAGGCACTTTCAAAGGAAAGTGATTTTCTCTAAAAGGACAGCATTTAGAAAGTGAAGCAACACTCCATTCACTTCACACAGTGAATTGAAGTGTTGGAACAGTCTGCTTCTCTTTCAGAGAAACGCATGTGAGTTTCTTCCTAATGCTTGCAAGTAGCTTAGGCACTTTCAAAGGAAAGTGATTTTCTCTGAAAGGACAGCATTTAGAAAGTGAAGCAACACTCCATTCACTTCGCACAGTGAATTGAAGTGTTGGAACACACTGCTTCCCTTTAAGAGAAACACATGTGAGTTTTTTGTGAATACTTGAAAGTAGTTTAAGGCACTTTCAAAGGAAAGTGATTTTCTCTGAAAGGACAGCATTTAGAAAGTGAAGCAGCACTCCATTCACTTCGCAGAGGGAATTGAAGTATTGGAACAGACTGCTTCTCTTTCAGAGAAACGCATGTGAGTTTCTGGTGAATGCTTGTAAGTAGCTTAAGGCACTTTCAAAGGAAAGTGATTTTCTCTGAAAGGACAGCATTTAGAAAGTGAAGCAACACTCCATTCACTTCGCACAGTGAATTGAAGTGTTGGAACAGACTGCTTCTCTTTCAGAGAAATGCATGTGAGTTTCTGTTGAATGCTTGTAAGTATCTTAAGGCTCTTTCAAAGGAAAGTGATTTTCTCTGAAAGGACAGCATTTAGAAAGTAAAGCAACACTCCATTCCCTTCGCACAATAAATTGAAGTGTTGGAACAGACTGCTCTTCTTTCATAGAAACGCATTAGTGTGTCTTGTGAATGCTTGCAAGTAGCTTAAGGCACATTCAAAGGAAAGTGATTTTCTCTGAAAGGACAGCATTTAGAAAGTGAAGCAACACTCCATTCACTTCGCACAGAGAATTGAAGTGTTGGAACAGATTACTTCTCTTTCAGAGAAATGCATGTGAGTTTCTGTTGAATGCTTGTAAGTAGCTTAAGGCACATTCAAAGGAAAGGGATTTTCTCTGAAAGGACAGCATTTAGAAAGTGAAGCAACACTCCATTCACTTCGCACTGTGACTTGAAGTGTTGGAACAGACTGCTTCTCTTTCAGAGAAACGCATGTGAGTTTTTTGTGAATGCTTGAAAGTAGTTTAAGGCACTTTCAAAGGAAAGTGTTTATCTCTGAAAATACAGAATTTAGAAAGTGAAGCAACACTCCATTCACTTCGCACAGTGAATTGAAGTGTTGGAACAGACTGCTTCTCTTTCAGAGAAATGCATGTGAGTTTCTTCCTAATGCTCGCAAGTAGCTTTAGGCACTTCCAAAGGAAAGTGATTTTCTCTGATTGGACAGCATTTAGAAAGTGAAGCAACACTCCATTCACTTCGCACAGTGAATTGAAATGTTGGAACAGACTGCTTCTCTTTCAGAGAAACGCATGTGAATTTCTGGTGAATGCTTGTAAGTAGCTTAAGGCACTTTCAAAGGAAAGTGATTTTCTCTGAAAGGACAGCATTTAGAAAGTGAAGCAACACTCCATTCCCTTCGTGCAGTGAATTGAAGTGTTGGAACAGAGTGCTTCTCATTCATAGAAACGCATTAGTGTTTCTTGTGAATGCTTGCAAGTTGCTTAAGGCACTTTCAAAGGAAAGTGATTTTCTCTGAAAGGACAGCATTTAGAAAGTGAAGCAACACTCCATTCACTTCGCACAGTGAATTGAAGTGTTGGAACAGACTGCTTCTCTTTCAGAGAAACGCATGTGAGTTTCTTTTGAATGCTTGCAAGTTGCTTAAGGCACATTCAAAGGAAAGTGATTTTCTCTGAAAGGACAGCATTTAGAAACTGAAGCAACACTCCATTCACTTCGCACAGTGAATTGAAGTGTTCGAACAGACTGCTTCTCTTTAAGAGAAACGCATGTGAGTTTTTTATGAATGCTTGAAAGTAGTTTAAGGCACTTTAAAAGGAAAGTGATTTTGTCTGAAAGGACAGCATTTAGAAAGTGAAGCAACACTCCATTCACTTCGCACGGTGAATTGAAGTGTTGGAACAGACTGCTTCTCTTTCAGAGAAACGCATGTGAGTTTCTGGTGAATGCTTGTAAGTAGCTTAAGGCACTTCCAAAGGAAAGTGATTTTCTCTGAAAGGACATAATTTAGAAAGTGAAGCAACACTCCATTCACTTCGCACAGTGAATTGAAGTGTTCGAACAGACTGCTTCTCTTTCAGAGAAATGCATGTGAGTTTCTGTTGAATGCTTGTAAGTAGCTTAAGGCACTTCCAAAGGAAAGTGATTTTCTCTGAAAGGACATAATTTAGAAAGTGAAGCAACACTCCATTCACTTCGCACAGTGAATTGAAGTGTTGGAACAGTCTGCTTCTCTTTCAGAGAAATGCATGTGAGTTTCTTCCTAATGCTTGCAAGTAGCTTAAGGCACTTTCAAAGGAAAGTGATTTTCTCTGAAAGGACAGCATTTAGAAAGTGAAGCAACACTCCATTCACTTCGCACAGTGAATTGAAGTGTTGGAACAGACTGCTTCTCTTTCAGAGAAACGCATGTGAGTTTCTGGTGAATGCTTGTAAGTCGCTTAAGGCACTTTCAAAGGAAAGTGATTTTCTCTGAAAGGACAGCATTTAGAAAGTGAAGCAACACTCCATTCACTTCGCACAGTGAATTGAAGTGTTGGAAAACACTGCTTCCCTTTAAGAGAAACGCATGTGAGTTTTTTGTGAATACTTGAAAGTAGTTTAAGGCACTTTCAAAGGAAAGTGATTTTCTCTAAAAGGACAGCATTTAGAAAGTGAAGCAGCACTCCATTCACTTCGCAGAGGGAATTGAAGTATTGGAACAGACTGCTTCTCTTTCAGAGAAACGCATGTGAGTTTCTGGTGAATGCTTGTAAGTAGCTTAAGGCTCTTTCAAAGGAAAGTGATTTTCTCTGAAAGGACAGCATTTAGAAAGTAAAGCAACACTCCATTCCCTTCGCACAATAAATTGAAGTGTTGGAACAGACTGCTTCTCTTTCATAGAAACGCATTAGTGTGTCTTGTGAATGCTTGCAAGTAGCTTAAGGCACATTCAAAGGAAAGTGATTTTCTCTGAAAGGACAGCATTTAGAAAGTGAAGCAACACTCCATTCACTTCGCACAGAGAATTGAAGTGTTGGAACAGATTACTTCTCTTTCAGAGAAATGCATGTGAGTTTCTGTTGAATGCTTGTAAGTAGCTTAAGGCACATTCAAAGGAAAGGGATTTTCTCTGAAAGGACAGCATTTAGAAAGTGAAGCAACACTCCATTAACTTCGCACTGTGACTTGAAGTGTTGGAACAGACTGCTTCTCTTTCAGAGAAACGCATGTGAGTTTTTTGTGAATGCTTGAAAGTAGTTTAAGGCACTTTCAAAGGAAAGTGTTTATCTCTGAAAATACAGAATTTAGAAAGTGAAGCAACACTCCATTCACTTCGCACAGTGAATTGAAGTGTTGGAACAGACTGCTTCTCTTTCAGAGAAATGCATGTGAGTTTCTTCCTAATGCTCGCAAGTAGCTTAAGGCACTTCCAAAGGAAAGTGATTTTCTCTGATTGGACAGCATTTAGAAAGTGAAGCAACACTCCATTCACTTCGCACAGTGAATTGAAGTGTTGGAACAGACTGCTTCTCTTTCAGAGAAACGCATGTGAATTTCTGGTGAATGCTTGTAAGCAGCTTAAGGCACTTTCAAAGGAAAGTGATTTTCTCTGAAAGGACAGCATTTAGAAAGTGAAGCAACACTCCATTCCCTTCGTGCAGTGAATTGAAGTGTTGGAACAGAGTGCTTCTCATTCATAGAAACGCATTAGTGTTTCTTGTGAATGCTTGCAAGTTGCTTAAGGCACTTTCAAAGGAAAGTGATTTTCTCTGAAAGGACAGCATTTAGAAAGTGAAGCAACACTCCATTCACTTTGTACAGTGAATTGAAGTGTTGGAACAGACTGCTTCTCTTTCAGAGAAATGCATGTGAGTTTCTGTTGAATGCTTGTAAGTAGCTTAAGGCTCTTTCAAAGAAAAGTGATTTTCTCTGAAAGGACAGCATTTAGAAAGTGAAGCAACACTCCATTCACTTCGCACAGTGAATTGAAGTGTTGGAACAGACTGCTTCTCTTTCAGAGAAACGCATGTGAGTTTCTTTTGAATGCTTGCAAGTTGCTTAAGGCACATTCAAAGGAAAGTGATTTTCTCTGAAAGGACAGCATTTAGAAACTGAAGCAACACTCCATTCACTTCGCACAGTGAATTGAAGTGTTGGAACAGACTGCTTCTCTTTCAGAGAAACGCATGTGAGTTTCTTCCTAATGCTTGCAAGTAGCTTAAGGCACTTTCAAAGGAAAGTGATTTTCTCTGATTGGACAGCATTTAGAAAGTGAAGCAACACTCCATTCACTTCGCACAGTGAATTGAAGTGTTGGAACAGATTGCTTCTCTTTCAGAGAAACGCATGTGAGTTTCTGGTGAATGCTTGTAAGTAGCTTAAGGCACTTTCAAAGGAAAGTGATTTTCTCTGAAAGGACAGCATTTAGAAAGTGAAGCAACACTCCATTCACTTCGCACAGTGAATTGAAGTGTTGGAACAGACTGCTTCTCTTTCAGAGAAACGCATGTGAGTTTCTTTTGAATGCTTGCAAGTTGCTTAAGGCACATTCAAAGGAAAGTGATTTTCTCTGAAAGGACAGCATTTAGAAAGTGAAGCAACACTCCATTCACTTCGCACAGTGAGTTGAAGTGTTGGAACAGACTGCTTCTCTTTCAGAGAAACGCATGTGAGTTTTTTGTGAATGCTTGTAACTAGTTTAAGGCACTTTCAAAGGAAAGTGATTTTCTCTGAAAGGACAGCATTTAGAAAGTGAAGCAACACTCCATTCACTTCGCCCTGTGAATTGAAGTGTTGGACCAGACTGCTTCTCTTTCAGAGAAACGCATGTGAGTTTTTTGTGAATGCTTGAAAGTAGTTTAAGGCACTTTCAAAGGAAAGTGTTTTTCTCTGAAAGGACAGAATTTAGAAAGTGAAGCAACACTCCATTCACTTCGCACAGTGAATTGAAGTGTTGGAACAGACTGCTCCTCTTTCAGAGAAACGCATGTGAGTTTCTTCCTAATGCTTGCAAGTAGCTTAAGGCACTTTCAAAGGAAAGTGATTTTCTCTGATTGGACAGCATTTAGAAAGTGAAGCAACACTCCATTCACTTCGCACAGTGAATTGAAGTGTTGGAACAGACTGCTTCTCTTTCAAAGAAACGCATGTGAGTTTCTGGTGAATGCTTGTAAGTAGCTTAAGGCACTTTCAAAGGAAAGTGATTTTCTCTGAAAGAAGAGCATTTAGAACGTGAAGCAACACTCCATTCCCTTCGAGCAGTGAATTGAAGTGTTGGAACAGAGTGCTTCTCATTCATAGAAACGCATTAGTGTTTCTTGTGAATGCTTGCAAGTTGCTTAAGGCACTTTCAAAGGAAAGTGATTTTCTCTGAAAGGACAGCATTTAGAAAGTGAAGCAACACTCCATTCACTTTGGACAGTGAATTGAAGTGTTGGAACAGACTGCTTCTCTTTCAGAGAAATGCATGTGAGTTTCTGTTGAATGCTTGTAAGTAGCTTAAGGCTCTTTCAAAGGAAAGTGATTTTCTCTCAAAGGACAGCATTTAGAAAGTAAAGCAACACTCCATTCCCTTCGCACAATAAATTGAAGTGTTGGAACAGACTGCTTCTCTTTCATAGAAACGCAATAGTGTTTCTTGTGAATGCTTGCAAGTAGCTTAAGGCACATTCAAAGGAAAGTGATTTTCTCTGAAAGGACAGCATTTAGAAAGTGAAGCAACACTCCATTCACTTCGCACAGAGAATTGAAGTGTTGGAACAGATTACTTCTCTTTTAGAGAAATGCATGTGAGTTTCTGTTGAATGCTTGTAAGTAGCTTAAGGCACTTTCAAAGGAAAGTGATTTTCTCTGAAAGGACAGCATTTAGAAAGTGAAGCAACACTCCATTCACTTCGCAGAGTGAATTGAAGTATTGGAAAAGACTGCTTCTCTTTCAGAGAAACACATGTGAGTTTCTGGTGAATGCTTGTAAGTAGCTTAAGGCACTTTCAAAGGAAAGTGATTTACTCTGAAAGGACAGCATTTAGAAAGTGAAGCAACACTCCATTCACTTCGCACAGTGAATTGAAGTGTTCGAACAGACTGCTTCTCTTTCAGAGAAACGCATGTGAGTTTCTTTTGAATGCTTGCAAGTTGCTTAAGGCACATTCAAAGGAAAGTGATTTTCTCTGAAAGGACAGCATTTAGAGACTGAAGCAACACTCCATTCACTTCGCACAGTGAATTGAAGTGTTCGAACAGACTGCTACTCTTTAAGAGAAACGCATGTGAGTTTTTTGTGAATGCTTGAAAGTAGTTTAAGGCACTTTAAAAGGAAAGTGATTTTGTCTGAAATAACAGCATTTAGAAAGTGAAGCAACACTCCATTCACTTCGCACCGTGAATTGAAGTGTTGAACCAGACTGCTTCTCTTTCAGAGAAACGCATGTGAGTTTCTGGTGAATGCTTGTAAGTAGCTTAAGGCACATTCAAAGGAAAATGATTTTCTCTGAAAGGACAGCATTTAGAAAGTGAAGCAACACTCCATTCACTTCGCACAGTGAATTGAAGTGTTGGAACAGACTGCTTCTCTTTCAGAGAAACGCATGTGAGTTTTTTGTGAATGCTTGAAAGTAGTTTAAGGCACTTTCAATGGAAAGTGATTTTCTCTGAAAGGACAGCATTTAGAAAGTGAGGCAACACTCCATTCACTTCGCACAGTAAATTGAAGTGTTGGAACAGACTGCTTCTCTTTCAGTGAAACACATGTGAGTTTCTTCCTAATGCTTGCAAGTAGCTTAAGGCACTTTCAAAGGAAAGTGATTTTCTCTGAAAGGACAGCATTTAGAAAGTGAAGCAACACTCCATTCACTTCGCACAGTGAATTGAAGTGTTGGAACAGACTGCTTCTCTTTCAGAGAAACGCATGTGAGTTTCTTCCTGATGCTTGCAAGTAGCTTAAGGCACTTTCAAAGGAAAGTGATTTTCTCAGAAAGGACAGCATTTAGAAAGTGAAGCAACACTCCATTCACTTCGCACAGTGAATTGAAGTGTTGGAAAAGACTGTTTCTCTTTCAGAGAAACGCATGTGAGTTTCTGGTGAATGCTTGTAAGTAGCTTAAGGCACTTTCAAAGGAAAGTGATTTTCTCTGAAAGGACAGCATTTAGAAAGTGAAGCAACACTCCATTCACTTCGCACAGTTAATTGAAGTGTTGGAACAGACTGCTTCTCTTTCAGAGAAACACATGTGAGTTTCTGGTGAATGCTTGTAAGTAGCTTAAGGCACTTTCAAAGGAAAGTGATTTTCTCTGAAAGGACAGCATTTAGAAAGTGAAGCAACACTCCATTCCCTTCGTGCAGTGAATTGAAGTGTTGGAACAGACTGCTTCTCTTTCAGAGAAACGCATGTGAGTTTCTTTTGAATGCTTGCAAGTTGCTTAAGGCACATTCAAAGGAAAGTGATTTTCTCTGAAAGGACAGCATTTAGAAACTGAAGCAACACTCCATTCACTTCGCACAGTGAATTGAAGTGTTGGAACAGACTGCTTCTCTTTCAGAGAAACGCATGTGAGTTTTTTTATGAATGCTTGAAAGTAGTTTAAGGCACTTTCAAAGGAAAGTGATTTTCTCTGAAAGGACAGCATTTAGAAAGTGAAGCAACACTCCATTCACTTCGCACGGTGAATTGAAGTGTTGGAACAGACTGCTTCTCTTTCAGAGAAACGCATGTGAGTTTCTGGTGAATGCTTGTAAGTAGCTTAAGGCACGTTCAAAGGAAAGTGATTTTCTCTGAAAGGACAGCATTTAGAAAGTGAGGCAACACTCTATTCACTTCACACAGTGAATTGAATTGTTGGAACAGACTGCTTCTCTTTCAGAGAAACACATGTGAGTTTCTGGTGAATGCTTGTAAGTAGCTTAAGGCACTTTCAAAGGAAAGTGATTTTCTCTGAAAGGACAGCATTTTGAAAGTGAAGCAACACTCCATTTCCTTCGTGCAGTGAATTGAAGTGTTGGAACAGAATGCTTCTCTTTCATAGAAACGCATTAGTGTTTCTTGTGAATGCTTGCAAGTTGCTTAAGGCACTTTCAAAGGAAAGTGATTTTCTCTGAAAGGACATAATTTAGAAAGTGAAGCAACACTCCATTCACTTCGCACAGTGAATTGAAGTGTTCGAACAGACTGCTTCTCTTTCAGAGAAATGCATGTGAGTTTCTGTTGAATGCTTGTAAGTAGCTTAAGGCACTTTCAAAGGAAAGTGATTTTCTCTGAAAGGACAGCATTTAGAAAGTGAAGCAACACTCCATTCACTTCGCACATTGAATTGAAGTGTTGGAACAGACTGCTTCTCTTTCAGAGAAACGCAGGTGAGTTTCTGGTGAATGCTTGTAAGTAGCTTAAGGCACTTTCAAAGGAAAGTGATTTTCTCTGAAAGGACAGCATTTAGAAAGTGAGGCAACACTCCATTCACCTCACACAGTGAATTGAAGTGTTGGAACAGACTGCTTCTCTTTCAGAGAAACGCATGTGAGTTTCTTCCTAATGCTTGCAAGTAGCTTAAGGCACTTTCAAAGGAAAGTGATTTTCTCTGAAAGGACAGCATTTAGAAAGTGAAGCAACACTCCATTCACTTCGCACAGTGAATTGAAGTGTTGGAACAGTCTGCTTCTCTTTCAGAGAAACGCATGTGAGTTTCTTCCTAATGCTTGCAAGTAGCTTAAGGCACTTTCAAAGGAAAGTGATTTTCTCTGAAAGGACAGCATTTAGAAAGTGAAGCAACACTCCATTCACTTCGCACAGTGAATTGAAGTGTTGGAACAGACTGCTTCTCTTTCAGAGAAACGCATGTGAGTTTCTGGTGAATGCTTGTAAGTCGCTTAAGGCACTTTCAAAGGAAAGTGATTTTCTCTGAAAGGACAGCATTTAGAAAGTGAAGCAACACTCCATTCACTTCGCACAGTGAATTGAAGTGTTGGAACACACTGCTTCCCTTTAAGAGAAACGCATGTGAGTTTTTTGTGAATACTTGAAAGTAGTTTAAGGCACTTTCAAAGGAAAGTGATTTTCTCTGAAAGGACAGCATTTAGAAAGTGAAGCAACACTCAATTCACCTTGTACAGTTAATTGAACTGTTGGAACAGACTGCTTCTCTTTCAGAGAAATGCATGTGAGTTTCTGTTGAATGCTTGTAAGTAGCTTAAGGCACTTTCAAAGGAAAGTGATTTTCTATGAAAGGACAGCATTTAGAAAGTAAAGCAACACTCCATTCCCTTCGAACAAAGAATTGAAGTGTTGGAACAGACTGCTTCTCTTTCATAGAAACGCATTAGTGTTTCTTGGGAATGCTTGCAAGTAGCTTAAGGCACTTTCAAAGGAAAGTGATTTTCTCTGAAAGGACAGCATTTAGATAGTGAAGCAACACTCCATTCACTTCGCACAGTGAATTGAAGTGTTGGAACAGACTGCTTCTCTTTCAGAGAAACGCATGTGAGTTTCTTGTGAATTCTTGCAAGTTGCTTAAGGCACTTTCAAAGGAAAGTGATTTTCTCTGAAAGGACAGCATTTAGAAACTGAAGCAACACTCCATTCACTTCGCACAGTGAATTGAAGTGTTGGAACAGACTGCTTCTCTTTCAGAGAAACGCATGTGAGTTTTTTGTGAATGCTTGAAAGTAGTTTAAGGCACTTTCAAAGGAAAGTGTTTTTCTCTGAAAGGACAGCATTTAGAAAGTGAAGTAACACTCCATTCACTTCGCACAGTGAATTGAAGTGTTGGAACAGACTGCTTCTCTTTCAGAGAAACGCATGTGAGTTTCTTCCTAATGCTTGCAAGTAGCTTAAGGCACTTTCAAAGGAAAGTGATTTTCTCTGATTGGACAGCATTTAGAAAGTGAAGCAACACTCCATTCACTTCGCACAGTGAATTGAAGTGTTGGAACAGACTGCTTCTCTTTCAGAGAAACGCATGTGAGTTTCTGGTGAATGCTTGTAAGTAGCTTAAGGCACTTTCAAAGGAAAGTGATTTTCTCTGAAAGGACAGCATTTAGAAAGTGAAGCAGCACTCCATTCCCTTCGTGCAGTGAATTGAAGTGTTGGAACAGAGTGCTTCTCATTCATAGAAACGCATTAGTGTTTCTTGTGCAAGCTTGCAAGTTGCTTAAGGCACTTTCAAAGGAAAGTGATTTTCTCTGAAAGGACAGCATTTAGAAAGTGAAGCAACACTCCATTCACTTCGCACAGAGAATTGAAGTGTGGAACACACTGCTTCTCTTTCATAAAAACGCATTAGTATTTCTTGTGAATGCTTGCAAGTAGCTTAAGGCACTTTCAAAGGAAAGTGATTTTCTCTGAAAGGACAGCATTTAGAAAGTGAAGCAACACTCCATTCACTTCGCAGAGTGAATTGAAGTATTGGAACAGACTGCTTCTCTTTCAGAGTAATGCATGTGAGTTTCTGGTGAATGCTTGTAAGTAACTTAAGGCACTTTCAAAGGAAAGTGATTTTCTCTGAAAGAACAGCATTTAGAAAGTGAAGCAACACTCCATTCACTTCGCACAGTGAATTGAAGTGTTGGAACAGACTGCTTCTCTTTCAGAGAAACGCATGTGAGTTTCTGGTGAATGCTTGTAAGTAGCTTAAGGCACTTTCAAAGGAAAGTGATTTTCTCTGAAAGGACAGCATTTAGAAAGTGAAGCAACACTCCATTCCCTTCGTGCAGTGAATTGAAGTGTTGGAACAGAGTGCTTCTCATTCATAGAAACGCATTAGTGTTTCTTGTGAATGCTTGCAAGTTGCTTAAGGCACTTTCAAAGGAAAGTGATTTTCTCTGAAAGGACAGCATTTAGAAAGTGAAGCAACACTCCATTCACTTTGTACTGTGAATTGAAGTGTTGGAACAGACTGCTTCTCTTTCAGAGAAATGCATGTGAGTTTCTGTTGAATGCTTGTAAGTAGCTTAAGGCACATTCAAAGGAAAGGGATTTTCTCTGAAAGGACAGCATTTAGAAAGTGAAGCAACACTCCATTCACTTCGCACAGTGAATTGAAGTGTTGGAACAGACTGCTTCTCTTTCAGAGAAACGCATGTGAGTTTTTTGTGAATGCTTGAAAGTAGTTTAAGGCACTTTCAATGGAAAGTGATTTTCTCTGAAAGGACAGCATTTAGAAAGTGAGGCAACACTCCATTCACTTCGCACAGTGAATTGAAGTGTTGGAACAGACTGCTTCTCTTTCAGAGAAACGCATGTGAGTTTCTTCCTGATGCTTGCAAGTAGCTTAAGGCACTTTCAAAGGAAAGTGATTTTCTCTGAAAGGACAGCATTTAGAAAGTGAAGCAACACTCCATTCACTTCGCACAGTGAATTGAAGTGTTGGAACAGACTGTTTCTCTTTCAGAGATACGCATGTGAGTTTCTGGTGAATGCTTGTAAGTAGCTTAAGGCACTTTCAAAGGAAAGTGTTTTTCTCTGAAAGGACAGCATTTAGAAAGTGAAGCAACACTCCATTCACTTCGCACAGTGAATTGAAGTGTTGGAACAGACTGCTTCTCTTTCAGAGAAACGCATGTGAGTTTCTTTTGAATGCTTGCAAGTTGCTTAAGGCACATTCAAAGGAAAGTGATTTTCTCTGAAAGGACAGCATTTAGAAACTGAAGCAACACTCCATTCACTTCGCACAGTGAATTGAAGTGTTCGAACAGACTGCTTCTCTTTAAGAGAAACACATGTGAGTTTTTTATGAATGCTTGAAAGTAGTTTAAGGCACTTTAAAAGGAAAGTGATTTTGTCTGAAAGGACAGCATTTAGAAAGTGAAGCAACACTCCATTCACTTCGCACGGTGAATTGAAGTGTTGGAACAGACTGCTTCTCTTTCAGAGAAACGCATGTGAGTTTCTGGTGAATGCTTGTAAGTAGCTTAAGGCACGTTCAAAGGAAAGTGATTTTCTCTGAAAGGACAGCATTTAGAAAGTGAGGCAACACTCTATTCACTTCACACACTGAATTGAATTGTTGGAACAGACTGCTTCTCTTTCAGAGAAACACATGTGAGTTTCTGGTGAATGCTTGTAAGTAGCTTAAGGCACTTTCAAAGGAAAGTGATTTTCTCTGAAAGGACAGCATTTAGAAAGTGAAGCAACACTCCATTCACTTTGTACTGTGAATTGAAGTGTTGGAACAGACTGCTTCTCTTTCAGAGAAATGCATGTGAGTTTCTGTTGAATGCTTGTAAGTAGCTTAAGGCACATTCAAAGGAAAGGGATTTTCTCTGAAAGGACAGCATTTAGAAAGTGAAGCAACACTCCATTCACTTCGCACAGTGAATTGAAGTGTTGGAACAGACTGCTTCTCTTTCAGAGAAACGCATGTGAGTTTTTTGTGAATGCTTGAAAGTAGTTTAAGGCACTTTCAATGGAAAGTGATTTTCTCTGAAAGGACAGCATTTAGAAAGTGAGGCAACACTCCATTCACTTCGCACAGTGAATTGAAGTGTTGGAACAGACTGCTTCTCTTTCAGAGAAACGCATGTGAGTTTCTTCCTAATGCTTGCAAGTAGCTTAAGGCACTTTCAAAGGAAAGTGATTTTCTCTGAAAGGACAGCATTTAGAAAGTGAAGCAACACTCCATTCACTTCGCACAGTGAATTGAAGTGTTGGAACAGACTGCTTCTCTTTCAGAGAAACGCATGTGAGTTTCTTCCTGATGCTTGCAAGTAGCTTAAGGCACTTTCAAAGGAAAGTGATTTTCTCTGAAAGGACAGCATGTAGAAAGTGAAGCAACACTCCATTCACTTCGCACAGTGAAATGAAGTGTTGGAACAGACTGTTTCTCTTTCAGAGAAACGCATGTGAGTTTCTGGTGAATGCTTGTAAGTAGCTTAAGGCACTTTCAAAGGAAAGTGATTTTCTCTGAAAGGACAGCATTTAGAAAGTGAAGCAACACTCCATTCACTTCGCACAGTGAATTGAAGTGTTGGAACAGACTGCTTCTCTTTCAGAGAAACGCATGTGAGTTTCTTTTGAATGCTTGCAAGTTGCTTAAGGCACATTCAAAGGAAAGTGATTTTCTCTGAAAGGACAGCATTTAGAAACTGAAGCAACACTCCATTCACTTCGCACAGTGAATTGAAGTGTCCGAACAGACTGCTTCTCTTTAAGAGAAACGCATGTGAGTTTTTTATGAATGCTTGAAAGTAGTTTAAGGCACTTTAAAAGGAAAGTGATTTTGTCTGAAAGGACAGCATTTAGAAAGTGAAGCAACACTCCATTCACTTCGCACGGTTAATTGAAGTGTTGGAACAGACTGCTTCTCTTTCAGAGAAACGCATGTGAGTTTCTGGTGAATGCTTGTAAGTAGCTTAAGGCACGTTCAAAGGAAAGTGATTTTCTCTGAAAGGACAGCATTTAGAAAGTGAGGCAACACTCTATTCACTTCACACAGTGAATTGAATTGTTGGAACAGACTGCTTCTCTTTCAGAGAAACGCATGTGAGTTTTTTGTGAATGCTTGAAAGTAGTTTAAGGCACTTTCAATGGAAAGTGATTTTCTCTGAAAGGACAGCATTTAGAAAGTGAGGCAACACTCCATTCACTTCGCACAGTGAATTGAAGTGTTGGAACAGACTGCTTCTCTTTCAGAGAAACACATGTGAGTTTCTTCCTAATGCTTGCAAGTAGCGTAAGGCACTTTCAAAGGAAAGTGATTTTCTCTGAAAGGACAGCATTTAGAAAGTGAAGCAACACTCCATTCACTTCGCACAGTGAATTGAAGTGTTGGAACAGACTGCTTCTCTTTCAGAGAAACGCATGTGAGTTTCTTCCTGATGCTTGCAAGTAGCTTAAGGCACTTTCAAAGGAAAGTGATTTTCTCAGAAAGGACAGCATTTAGAAAGTGAAGCAACACTCCATTCACTTCGCACAGTGAATTGAAGTGTTGGAAAAGACTGTTTCTCTTTCAGAGAAACGCATGTGAGTTTCTGGTGAATGCTTGTAAGTAGCTTAAGGCACTTTCAAAGGAAAGTGATTTTCTCTGAAAGGACAGCATTTAGAAAGTGAAGCAACACTCCATTCACTTCGCACAGTGAATTGAAGTGTTGGAACAGACTGCTTCTCTTTCAGAGAAATGCATGTGAGTTTCTGTTGAATGCTTGTAAGTAGCTTAAGGCACTTTCAAAGGAAAGTGATTTTCTCTGAAAGGACAGCATTTAGAAAGTGAAGCAACACTCCATTCACTTCGCAGAGTGAATTGAAGTATTGGAACAGACTGCTTCTCTTTCAGAGAAATGCATGTGAGTTTCTGGTGAATGCTTGTGAGTAGCTTAAGGCACTTTCAAAGGAAAGTGATTTTCTCTGAAAGGACAGCATTTAGAAAGTGAAGCAACACTCCATTCACTTCGCACAGTGAATTGAAGTGTTGGAACAGACTGCTTCTCTTTCAGAGAAACGCATGTGAGTTTCTTTTGAATGCTTGCAAGTTGCTTAAGGCACATTCAAAGGAAAGTGATTTTCTCTGAAAGGACAGCATTTAGAAAGTGAAGCAACACTCCATTCACTTCGCACAGTGAATTGAAGTGTTGGAACAGACTGCTTCTCTTTCAGAGAAACGCATGTGAGTTTCTTCCTGATGCTTGCAAGTAGCTTAAGGCACTTTCAAAGGAAAGTGATTTTCTCTGAAAGGACAGCATTTAGAAAGTGAAGCAACACTCCATTCACTTCGCACAGTGAATTGAAGTGTTCGAACAGACTGCTTCTCTTTCAGAGAAATGCATGTGAGTTTCTGTTGAATGCTTGTAAGTAGCTTAAGGCACTTTCAAAGGAAAGTGATTTTCTCTGAAAGGACAGCATTTAGAAAGTGAAGCAACACTCCATTCACTTCGCACATTGAATTGAAGTGTTGGAACAGACTGCTTCTCTTTCAGAGAAACGCATGTGAGTTTTTTGTGAATGCTTGAAAGTAGTTTAAGGCACTTTCAATGGAAAGTGATTTTCTCTGAAAGGACAGCATTTAGAAAGTGAGGCAACACTCCATTCACTTCGCACAGTGAATTGAAGTGTTGGAACAGACTGCTTCTCTTTCAGAGAAACACATGTGAGTTTCTTCCTAATGCTTGCAAGTAGCTTAAGGCACTTTCAAAGGAAAGTGATTTTCTCTGAAAGGACAGCATTTAGAAAGTGAAGCAACACTCCATTCACTTCGCACAGTGAATTGAAGTGTTGGAACAGACTGCTTCTCTTTCAGAGAAACGCATGTGAGTTTCTTCCTGATGCTTGCAAGTAGCTTAAGGCACTTTCAAAGGAAAGTGATTTTCTCAGAAAGGACAGCATTTAGAAAGTGAAGCAACACTCCATTCACTTCGCACAGTGAATTGAAGTGTTGGAAAAGACTGTTTCTCTTTCAGAGAAACGCATGTGAGTTTCTGGTGAATGCTTGTAAGTAGCTTAAGGCACTTTCAAAGGAAAGTGATTTTCTCTGAAAGGACAGCATTTAGAAAGTGAAGCAACACTCCATTCACTTCGCACAGTTAATTGAAGTGTTGGAACAGACTGCTTCTCTTTCAGAGAAATGCATGTGAGTTTCTGTTGAATGCTTGTAAGTAGCTTAAGGCACTTTCAAAGGAAAGTGATTTTCTCTGAAAGGACAGCATTTAGAAAGTGAAGCAACACTCCATTCACTTCGCAGAGTGAATTGAAGTATTGGAACAGACTGCTTCTCTTTCAGAGAAATGCATGTGAGTTTCTGGTGAATGCTTGTGAGTAGCTTAAGGCACTTTCAAAGGAAAGTGATTTTCTCTGAAAGGACAGCATTTAGAAACTGAAGCAACACTCCATTCACTTCGCACAGTGAATTGAAGTGTTCGAACAGACTGCTTCTCTTTAAGAGAAACGCATGTGAGTTTTTTATGAATGCTTGAAAGTAGTTTAAGGCACTTTAAAAGGAAAGTGATTTTGTCTGAAAGGACAGCATTTAGAAAGTGAAGCAACACTCCATTCACTGCGCACGGTGAATTGAAGTGTTGGAACAGACTGCTTCTCTTTCAGAGAAACGCATGTGAGTTTCTGGTGAATGCTTGTAAGTAGCTTAAGGCACGTTCAAAGGAAAGTGATTTTCTCTGAAAGGACAGCATTTAGAAAGTGAGGCAACACTCTATTCACTTCACACAGTGAATTGAATTGTTGGAACAGACTGCTTCTCTTTCAGAGAAACACATGTGAGTTTCTGGTGAATGCTTGTAAGTAGCTTAAGGCACTTTCAAAGGAAAGTGATTTTCTCTGAAAGGACAGCATTTTGAAAGTGAAGCAACACTCCATTTCCTTCGTGCAGTGAATTGAAGTGTTGGAACAGAATGCTTCTCTTTCAGAGAAACGCATGTGAGTTTCTGGTGAATGCTTGTAAGTAGCTTAAGGCACTTTCAAAGGAAAGTGATTTTCTCTGAAAGGACAGCATTTAGAAAGTGAGGCAACACTCCATTCACCTCACACAGTGAATTGAAGTGTTGGAACAGACTGCTTCTCTTTCAGAGAAACGCATGTGAGTTTCTTCCTAATGCTTGCAATTAGCTTAAGGCACTTTCAAAGGAAAGTGATTTTCTCTAAAAGGACAGCATTTAGAAAGTGAAGCAACACTCCATTCACTTCGCACAGTGAATTGAAGTGTTGGAACAGTCTGCTTCTCTTTCAGAGAAACGCATGTGAGTTTCTTCCTAATGCTTGCAAGTAGCTTAAGGCACTTTCAAAGGAAAGTGATTTTCTCTGAAAGGACAGCATTTAGAAAGTGAAGCAACACTCCATTCACTTCGCACAGTGAATTGAAGTGTTGGAACAGACTGCTTCTCTTTCAGAGAAACGCATGTGAGTTTCTGGTGAATGCTTGTAAGTCGCTTAAGGCACTTTCAAAGGAAAGTCATTTTCTCTGAAAGGACAGCATTTAGAAAGTGAAGCAACACTCCATTCACTTCGCACAGTGAATTGAAGTGTTGGAACACACTGCTTCCCGTTAAGAGAAACGCATTAGTGTTTTTTGTGAATGCTTGAAAGTAGTTTAAGGCACTTTCAAAGGAAAGTGATTTTCTCTGAAAGGTCAGCATTTAGAAAGTGAAGCAACACTCAATTCACCTTGTACAGTGAATTGAACTGTTGGAACAGACTGCTTCTCTTTCAGAGAAATGCATGTGAGTTTCTGTTGAATGCTTGTAAGTAGCTTAAGGCACTTTCAAAGGAAAGTGATTTTCTATGAAAGGACAGCATTTAGAAAGTAAAGCAACACTCCATTCCCTTCGAACAAAGAATTGAAGTGTTGGAACAGACTGCTTCTCTTTCATAGAAACGCATTAGTGTTTCTTGGGAATGCTTGCAAGTAGCTTAAGGCACTTTCAAAGGAAAGTGATTTTCTCTGAAAGGACAGCATTTAGAAAGTGAAGCAACACTCCATTCACTTCGCACAGTGAATTGAAGTGTTGGAACAGACTGCTTCTCTTTCAGAGAAACGCATGTGAGTTTCTTCCTAATGCTTGCAAGTAGCTTAAGGCACTTTCAAAGGAAAGTGATTTTCTCTGATTGGACAGCATTTAGAAAGTGAAGCAACACTCCATTCACTTCGCACAGTGAATTGAAGTGTTGGAACAGACTGCTTCTCTTTCAGAGAAACGCATGTGAGTTTCTGGTGAATGCTTGTAAGTAGCTTAAGGCACTTTCAAAGGAAAGTGATTTTCTCTGAAAGGACAGCATTTAGAAAGTGAAGCAACACTCCATTCCCTTCGTGCAGTGAATTGAAGTGTTGGAACAGAGTGCTTCTCATTCATAGAAACGCATTAGTGTTTCTTGTGCATGCTTGCAAGTTGCTTAAGGCACTTTCAAAGGAAAGTGATTTTCTCTGAAAGGACAGCATTTAGAAAGTGAAGCAACACTCCATTCACTTTGTACTGTGAATTGAAGTGTTGGAACAGGCTGCTTCTCTTTCAGAGAAACGCATGTGAGTTTCTGGTGAATGCTTGTAAGTAGCTTAAGGCACGTTCAAAGGAAAGTGATTTTCTCTGAAAGGACAGCATTTAGAAAGTGAGGCAACACTCTATTCACTTCACACAGTGAATTGATTTGTTGGAACAGACTGCTTCTCTTTCAGAGAAACACATGTGAGTTTCTGGTGAATGCTTGTAAGTAGCTTAAGGCACTTTCAAAGGAAAGTGATTTTCTCTGAAACGACAGCATTTAGAAAGTGAAGCAACACTCCATTTCCTTCGTGCAGTGAATTGAAGTGTTGGAACAGAATGCTTCTCTTTCATAGAAACGCATTAGTGTTTCTTGTGAATGCTTGCAAGTTGCTTAAGGCACTTTCAAAGGAAAGTGATTTTCTCTGAAAGGACAGCATTTAGAAAGTGAAGCAACACTCCATTCACTTTGTACTGTGAATTGAAGTGTTGGAACAGACTGCTTCTCTTTCAGAGAAATGCATGTGAGTTTCTGTTGAATGCTTGTAAGTAGCTTAAGGCACATTCAAAGGAAAGGGATTTTCTCTG
This sequence comes from Myodes glareolus, assembly GCF_982192425.1. Taxonomy (NCBI): domain Eukaryota; kingdom Metazoa; phylum Chordata; class Mammalia; order Rodentia; family Cricetidae; genus Myodes; species Myodes glareolus. The sequence goes on from NC_142046.1 coordinate 1,374,773, forward strand.
AAAGGACAGCATTTAGAAAGTGAAGCAACACTCCATTCACTTCGCACAGTGAAATGAAGTGTTGGAACAGACTGCTTCTCTTTCAGAGAAACGCATGTGAGTTTTTTGTGAATGCTTGAAAGTAGTTTAAGGCACTTTCAATGGAAAGTGATTTTCTCTGAAAGGACAGCATTTAGAAAGTGAGGCAACACTCCATTCACTTCGCACAGTGAATTGAAGTGTTGGAACAGACTGCTTCTCTTTCAGAGAAACGCATGTGAGTTTCTTCCTAATGCTTGCAAGTAGCTTAAGGCACTTTCAAAGGAAAGTGATTTTCTCTGAAAGGACAGCATTTAGAAAGTGAAGCAACACTCCATTCACTTCGCACAGTGAATTGAAGTGTTGGAACAGACTGCTTCTCTTTCAGAGAAACGCATGTGAGTTTCTTCCTGATGCTTGCAAGTAGCTTAAGGCACTTTCAAAGGAAAGTGATTTTCTCTGAAAGGACAGCATTTAGAAAGTGAAGCAACACTCCATTCACTTCGCACAGTGAATTGAAGTGTTGGAACAGACTGTTTCTCTTTCAGAGAAACGCATGTGAGTTTCTGTTGAATGCTTGTAAGTAGCTTAAGGCACTTTCAAAGGAAAGTGATTTTCTTTGAAAGGACAGCATTTAGAAAGTGAAGCAACACTCCATTCACTTCGCACAGTGAATTGAAGTGTTGGAACAGACTGCTTCTCTTTCAGAGAAACGCATGTGAGTTTTTTATGAATGCTTGAAAGTAGTTTAAGGCACTTTAAAAGGAAAGTGATTTTGTCTGAAAGGACAGCATTTAGAAAGTGAAGCAACACTCCATTCACTTCGCACGGTGAATTGAAGTGTTAGAACAGACTGCTTCTCTTTCAGAGAAACGCATGTGAGTTTCTGGTGAATGCTTGTAAGTAGCTTAAGGCACGTTCAAAGGAAAGTGATTTTCTCTGAAAGGACAGCATTTAGAAAGTGAGGCAACACTCTATTCACTTCACACAGTGAATTGAATTGTTGGAACAGACTGCTTCTCTTTCAGAGAAACACCTGTGAGTTTCTGGTGAATGCTTGTAAGTAGCTTAAGGCACTTTCAAAGGAAAGTGATTTTCTCTGAAACGACAGCATTTAGAAAGTGAAGCAACACTCCATTTCCTTCGTGCAGTGAATTGAAGTGTTGGAACAGAATGCTTCTCTTTCATAGAAACGCATTAGTGTTTCTTGTGAATGCTTGCAAGTTGCTTAAGGCACTTTCAAAGGAAAGTGATTTTCTCTGAAAGGACATAATTTAGAAAGTGAAGCAACACTCCATTCACTTCGCACAGTGAATTGAAGTGTTCGAACAGACTGCTTCTCTTTCAGAGAAATGCATGTGAGTTTCTGTTGAATGCTTGTAAGTAGCTTAAGGCACTTTCAAAGGAAAGTGATTTTCTCTGAAAGGACAGCATTTAGAAAGTGAAGCAACACTCCATTCACTTCGCACATTGAATTGAAGTGTTGGAACAGACTGCTTCTCTTTCAGAGAAACGCATGTGAGTTTTTTGTGAATGCTTGAAAGTAGTTTAAGGCACTTTCAATGGAAAGTGATTTTCTCTGAAAGGACAGCATTTAGAAAGTGAGGCAACACTCCATTCACTTCGCACAGTGAATTGAAGTGTTGGAACAGACTGCTTCTCTTTCAGAGAAACACATGTGAGTTTCTTCCTAATGCTTGCAAGTAGCTTAAGGCACTTTCAAAGGAAAGTGATTTTCTCTGAAAGGACAGCATTTAGAAAGTGAAGCAACACTCCATTCACTTCGCACGGTGAATTGAAGTGTTGGAACAGACTGCTTCTCTTTCAGAGAAACGCATGTGAGTTTCTGGTGAATGCTTGTAAGTAGCTTAAGGCACGTTCAAAGGAAAGTGATTTTCTCTGAAAGGACAGCATTTAGAAAGTGAGGCAACACTCTATTCACTTCACACAGTGAATTGAATTGTTGGAACAGACTGCTTCTCTTTCAGAGAAACACATGTGAGTTTCTGGTGAATGCTTGTAAGTAGCTTAAGGCACTTTCAAAGGAAAGTGATTTTCTCTGAAAGGACAGCATTTTGAAAGTGAAGCAACACTCCATTTCCTTCGTGCAGTGAATTGAAGTGTTGGAACAGAATGCTTCTCTTTCAGAGAAACGCATGTGAGTTTCTGGTGAATGCTTGTAAGTAGCTTAAGGCACTTTCAAAGGAAAGTGATTTTCTCTGAAAGGACAGCATTTAGAAAGTGAGGCAACACTCCATTCACCTCACACAGTGAATTGAAGTGTTGGAACAGACTGCTTCTCTTTCAGAGAAACGCATGTGAGTTTCTTCCTAATGCTTGCAAGTAGCTTAAGGCACTTTCAAAGGAAAGTGATTTTCCCTGAAAGGACAGCATTTAGAAAGTGAAGCAACACTCCATTCACTTCGCACAGTGAATGGAAGTGTTGGAACAGTCTGCTTCTCTTTCAGAGAAACGCATGTGAGTTTCTTCCTAATGCTTGCAAGTAGCTTAAGGCACTTTCAAAGGAAAGTGATTTTCTCTGAAAGGACAGCATTTAGAAACTGAAGCAACACTCCATTCACTTCGCACAGTGAATTGAAGTGTTGGAACACACTGCTTCCCTTTAAGAGAAACGCATTAGTGTTTTTTGTGAATGCTTGAAAGTAGTTTAAGGCACTTTCAAAGGAAAGTGATTTTCTCTGAAAGGACAGCATTTAGAAAGTGAAGCAACACTCAATTCACCTTGTACAGTGAATTGAACTGTTGGAACAGACTGCTTCTCTTTCAGAGAAATGCATGTGAGTTTCTGTTGAATGCTTGTAAGTAGCTTAAGGCACTTTCAAAGGAAAGTGATTTTCTATGAAAGGACAGCATTTAGAAAGTAAAGCAACACTCCATTCCCTTCGAACAAAGAATTGAAGTGTTGGAACAGACTGCTTCTCTTTCATAGAAACGCATTAGTGTTTCTTGGGAATGCTTGCAAGTAGCTTAAGGCACTTTCAAAGGAAAGTGATTTTCTCTGAAAGGACAGCATTTAGATAGTGAAGCAACACTCCATTCACTTCGCACAGTGAATTGAAGTGTTGGAACAGACTGCTTCTCTTTCAGAGAAACGCATGTGAGTTTCTTGTGAATTCTTGCAAGTTGCTTAAGGCACTTTCAAAGGAAAGTGATTTTCTCTGAAAGGACAGCATTTAGAAACTGAAGCAACACTCCATTCACTTCGCACAGTGAATTGAAGTGTTGGAACAGACTGCTTCTCTTTCAGAGAAACGCATGTGAGTTTCTGGTGAATGCTTGTAAGTAGCTTAAGGCACTTTCAAAGGAAAGTGATTTTCTCTGAAAGGACAGCATTTAGAAAGTGAAGCAACACTCCATTCCCTTCGTGCAGTGAATTGAAGTGTTGGAACAGAGTGCTTCTCATTCATTGAAACGCATTAGTGTTTCTTGTGAATGCTTGCAAGTTGCTTAAGGCACTTTCAAAGGAAAGTGATTTTCTCTGAAAGGACAGCATTTAGAAAGTGAAGCAACACTCCATTCACTTTGTACTGTGAATTGAAGTGTTGGAACAGACTGCTTCTCTTTCAGAGAAATGCATGTGAGTTTCTGTTGAATGCTTGTAAGTAGCTTAAGGCACATTCAAAGGAAAGGGATTTTCTCTGAAAGGACAGCATTTAGAAAGTGAAGCAACACTCCATTCACTTCGCACAGTGAATTGAAGTGTTGGAACAGACTGCTTCTCTTTCAGAGAAACGCATGTGAGTTTTTTGTGAATGCTTGAAAGTAGTTTAAGGCACTTTCAATGGAAAGTGATTTTCTCTGAAAGGACAGCATTTAGAAAGTGAGGCAACACTCCATTCACTTCGCACAGTGAATTGAAGTGTTGGAACAGACTGCTTCTCTTTAAGAGAAACGCATGTGAGTTTCTTTCTAATGCTTGCAAGTAGATTAAGGCACTTTCAAAGGAAAGTGATTTTCTCTGAAAGGACAGCATTTAGAAAGTGAAGCAACACTCCATTCACTTCACACAGTGAATTGAAGTGTTGGAACAGACTGCTTCTCTTTCAGAGAAACGCATGTGAGTTTCTTCCTGATGCTTGCAAGTAGCTTAAGGCACTTTCAAAGGAAAGTGATTTTCTCTGAAAGGACAGCATTTAGAAAGTGAAGCAACACTCCATTTCCTTCGTGCAGTGAATTGAAGTGTTGGAACAGAATGCTTCTCTTTCATAGAAACGCATTAGTGTTTCTTGTGAATGCTTGCAAGTTGCTTAAGGCACTTTCAAAGGAAAGTGATTTTCTCTGAAAGGACATAATTTAGAAAGTGAAGCAACACTCCATTCACTTCGCACAGTGAATTGAAGTGTTCGAACAGACTGCTTCTCTTTCAGAGAAATGCATGTGAGTTTCTGTTGAATGCTTGTAAGTAGCTTAAGGCACTTTCAAAGGAAAGTGATTTTCTCTGAAAGGACAGCATTTAGAAAGTGAAGCAACACTCCATTCACTTCGCACATTGAATTGAAATGTTGGAACAGACTGCTTCTCCTTCAGAGAAACGCATGTGAGTTTCTGGTGAATGCTTGTAAGTAGCTTAAGGCACTTTCAAAAGAAAGTGATTTTCTCTGAAAGGACAGCATTTAGAAAGTGAGGCAACACTCCATTCACCTCACACAGTGAATTGAAGTGTTGGAACAGACTGCTTCTCTTTCAGAGAAACGCATGTGAGTTTCTTCCTAATGCTTGCAAGTAGCTTAAGGCACTTTCAAAGGAAAGTGATTTTCTCTGAAAGGACAGCATTTAGAAAGTGAAGCAACACTCCATTCACTTCGCACAGTGAATTGAAATGTTGGAACAGTCTGCTTCTCTTTCAGAGAAACGCATGTGAGTTTCTTCCTAATGCTTGCAAGTAGCTTAAGGCACTTTCAAAGGAAAGTGATTTTCTCTGAAAGGACAGCATTTAGAAAGTGAAGCAACACTCCATTCACTTCGCACGGTGAATTGAAGTGTTGGAACAGACTGCTTCTCTTTCAGAGAAACGCATGTGAGTTTCTGGTGAATGCTTGTAAGTAGCTTAAGGCACTTTCAAAGGAAAGTGATTTTCTCTGAAAGGACAGCATTTAGAAAGTGAAGCAACACTCCATTCCCTTCGTGCAGTGAATTGAAGTGTTGGAACAGAGTGCTTCTCATTCATAGTAACGCATTAGTGTTTCTTGTGCATGCTTGCAAGTTGCTTAAGGCACTTTCAAAGGAAAGTGATTGTCTCTGAAAGGACAGCATTTAGAAAGTGAAGCAACACTCCATTCACTTCGCACAGAGAATTGAAGTGTTGGAACACACTGCTTCTCTTTCATAGAAACGCATTAGTATTTCTTGTGAATGCTTGCAAGTAGCTTAAGGCACTTTCAAAGGAAAGTGATTTTCTCTGAAAGGACAGCATTTAGAAAGTGAAGCAACACTCCATTAACTTCGCACAGTGAATTGAAGTGTTGGAACAGACTGCTTCTCTTTCAGAGAAACGCATGGGAGTTTCTGGTGAATGCTTGTAAGTAGCTTAAGGCACTTTCAAAGGAAAGTGATTTTCTCTGAAAGGACAGCATTTAGAAAGTGAAGCAACACTCCATTCACTTCGCACAGTGAATTGAAGTGTTGGAACAGACTGCTTCTCTTTCAGAGAAACGCATGTGAGTTTCTGGTGAATGCTTGTAAGTAGCTTAAGGCACTTTCAAAGGAAAGTGATTTTCTCTGAAATGACAGTATTTAGAAAGTGAAGCAACACTCCGTTCCCTTCGTGCAGTGAATTGAAGTGTTGGAACAGAGTGCTTCTCATTCATAGAAACGCATTAGTGTTTCTTGTGAATGCTTGCAAGTTGCTTAAGGCACTTTCAAAGGAAAGTGATTTTCTCTGAAAGGACAGCATTTAGAAAGTGAAGCAACACTCCATTCACTTTGTACAGTGAATTGAAGTGTTGGAACAGACTGCTTCTCTTTCAGAGAAATGCATGTGAGTTTCTGTTGAATGCTTGTAAGTAGCTTAAGGCACATTCAAAGGAAAGAGATTTTCTCTGAAAGGACAGCATTTAGAAAGTGAAGCAACACTCCATTCACTTCGCACAGTGAATTGAAGTGTTGGAACAGAATGCTTCTCTTTCAGAGAAACGCATGTGAGTTTTTTGTGAATGCTTGAAAGTAGTTTAAGGAACTTTCAATGGAAAGTGATTTTCTCTGAAAGGACAGCATTTAGAAAGTGAGGCAACACTCCATTCACTTTGCACAGTGAATTGAAGTGTTGGAACAGACTGCTTCTCTTTCAGAGAAACGCATGTGAGTTTCTTCCTAATGCTTGCAAATAGCTTAAGGCACTTTCAAAGGAAAGTGATTTTCTCTGAAAGGACAGCATTTAGAAAGTGAAGCAACACTCCATTCACTTCGCACAGTGAATTGAAGTGTTGGAACAGACTGCTTCTCTTTCAGAGAAACGCATGTGAGTTTCTTCCTGATGCTTGCAAGTAGCTTAAGGCACTTTCAAAGGAAAGTGATTTTCTCTGAAAGGACAGCATTTAGAAAGTGAAGCAACACTCCATTCACTTCGCACAGTGTATTGAAGTGTTGGAACAGACTGTTTCTCTTTCAGAGAAACGCATGTGAGTTTCTGGTGAATGCTTGTAAGTAGCTTAAGGCACTTTCAAAGGAAAGTGATTTTCTCTGAAAGGACAGCATTTAGAAAGTGAAGCAACACTCCATTCACTTCGCACAGTTAATTGAAGTGTTGGAACAGACTGCTTCTCTTTCAGAGAAATGCATGTGAGTTTCTGTTGAATGCTTGTAAGTAGCTTAAGGCACTTTCAAAGGAAAGTGATTTTCTCTGAAAGGACAGCATTTAGAAAGTGAAGCAACACTCCATTCACTTCGCAGAGTGAATTGAAGTATTGGAACAGACTGCTTCTCTTTCAGAGAAACGCATGTGAGTTTCTGGTGAATGCTTGTAAGTAGCTTAAGGCACTTTCAAAGGAAAGTGATTTTCTCTGAAAGGACAGCATTTAGAAAGTGAGGCAACACTCCATTCACCTCACACAGTGAATTGAAGTGTTGGAACAGACTGCTTCTCTTTAAGAGAAACGCATGTGAGTTTCTTCCTAATGCTTGCAAGTAGCTTAAGGCACTTTCAAAGGAAAGTGATTTTCTCTGAAAGGACAGCATTTAGAAAGTGAAGCAACACTCCATTCACTTCGCACAGTGAATTGAAGTGTTGGAACAGTCTGCTTCTCTTTCAGAGAAACGCATGTGAGTTTCTTCCTAATGCTTGCAAGTAGCTTAAGGCACTTTCAAAGGAAAGTGATTTTCTCTGAAAGGACAGCATTTAGAAACTGAAGCAACACTCCATTCACTTCGCACAGTGAATTGAAGTGTTGGTACAGACTGCTTCTCTTTCAGAGAAACGCATGTGAGTTTCTGGTGAATGCTTGTAAGTCGCTTAAGGCACTTTCAAAGGAAAGTCATTTTCTCTGAAAGGACAGCATTTAGAAAGTGAAGCAACACTCCATTCACTTCGCACAGTGAATTGAAGTGTTGGAACACACTGCTTCCCTTTAAGAGAAACGCATTAGTGTTTTTTGTGAATGCTTGAAAGTAGTTTAAGGCACTTTCAAAGGAAAGTGATTTTCTCTGAAAGGACAGCATTTAGAAAGTGAAGCAACACTCAATTCACCTTGTACAGTGAATTGAACTGTTGGAACAGACTGCTTCTCTTTCAGAGAAATGCATGTGAGTTTCTGTTGAATGCTTGTAAGTAGCTTAAGGCACTTTCAAAGGAAAGTGATTTTCTATGAAAGGACAGCATTTAGAAAGTAAAGCAACACTCCATTCCCTTCGAACAAAGAATTGAAGTGTTGGAACAGACTGCTTCTCTTTCATAGAAACGCATTAGTGTTTCTTGGGAATGCTTGCAAGTAGCTTAAGGCACTTTCAAAGGAAAGTGATTTTCTCTGAAAGGACAGCATTTAGATAGTGAAGCAACACTCCATTCACTTCGCACAGTGAATTGAAGTGTTGGAACAGACTGCTTCTCTTTCAGAGAAACGCATGTGAGTTTCTTGTGAATTCTTGCAAGTTGCTTAAGGCACTTTCAAAGGAAAGTGATTTTCTCTGAAAGGACAGCATTTAGAAACTGAAGCAACACTCCATTCACTTCGCACAGTGAATTGAAGTGTTGGAACAGACTGCTTCTCTTTCAGAGAAACGCATGTGAGTTTCTGGTGAATGCTTGTAAGTAGCTTAAGGCACTTTCAAAGGAAAGTGATTTTCTCTGAAAGGACAGCATTTAGAAAGTGAAGCAACACTCCATTCCCTTCGTGCAGTGAATTGAAGTGTTGGAACAGAGTGCTTCTCATTCATTGAAACGCATTAGTGTTTCTTGTGAATGCTTGCTAGTTGCTTAAGGCACTTTCAAAGGAAAGTGATTTTCTCTGAAAGGACAGCATTTAGAAAGTGAAGCAACACTCCATTCACTTTGTACTGTGAATTGAAGTGTTGGAACAGACTGCTTCTCTTTCAGAGAAATGCATGTGAGTTTCTGTTGAATGCTTGTAAGTAGCTTAAGGCACATTCAAAGGAAAGGGATTTTCTCTGAAAGGACAGCATTTAGAAAGTGAAGCAACACTCCATTCACTTCGCACAGTGAATTGAAGTGTTGGAACAGACTGCTTCTCTTTCAGAGAAACGCATGTGAGTTTTTTGTGAATGCTTGAAAGTAGTTTAAGGCACTTTCAATGGAAAGTGATTTTCTCTGAAAGGACAGCATTTAGAAAGTGAGGCAACACTCCATTCACTTCGCACAGTGAATTGAAGTGTTGGAACAGACTGCTTCTCTTTCAGAGAAACGCATGTGAGTTTCTTTCTAATGCTTGCAAGTAGATTAAGGCACTTTCAAAGGAAAGTGATTTTCTCTGAAAGGACAGCATTTAGAAAGTGAAGCAACACTCCATTCACTTCACACAGTGAATTGAAGTGTTGGAACAGACTGCTTCTCTTTCAGAGAAACGCATGTGAGTTTCTTCCTGATGCTTGCAAGTAGCTTAAGGCACTTTCAAAGGAAAGTGATTTTCTCTGAAAGGACAGCATTTAGAAAGTGAAGCAACACTCCATTCACTTCGCACAGTGAATTGAAGTGTTGGAACAGACTGTTTCTCTTTCAGAGAAACGCATGTGAGTTTCTGGTGAATGCTTATAAGTAGCTTAAGGCACTTTCAAAGGAAAGTGATTTTCTCTGAAAGGACAGCATTTAGAAAGTGAAGCAACACTCCATTCACTTCGCACATTGAATTGAAGTTTTGGAACAGACTGCTTCTCTTTCAGAGAAACGCATGTGAGTTTCTGTTGAATGCTTGCAAGTTGCTTAAGACACATTCAAAGGAAAGTGATTTTCTCTGAAAGGACAGCATTTAGAAACTGAAGCAACACTCCATTCACTTCGCACAGTGAATTGAAGTGTTCGAACAGACTGCTTCTCTTTAAGAGAAACGCATGTGAGTTTTTTATGAATGCTTGAAAGTAGTTTAAGGCACTTTAAAAGGAAAGTGATTTTGTCTGAAAGGACAGCATTTAGAAAGTGAAGCAACACTCCATTCACTTCGCACGGTGAATTGAAGTGTTGGAACAGACTGCTTCTCTTTCAGAGAAACGCATGTGAGTTTCTGGTGAATGCTTGTAAGTAGCTTAAGGCACGTTCAAAGAAAGTGATTTTCTCTTTAAGAACAGCATTTAGAAAGTGAGGCAACACTCTATTCACTTCGCACAGTGAATTGAAGTGTTGGAACAGACTGCTTCTCTTTCAGAGAAACACATGTGAGTTTCTGGTGAATGCTTGTAAGTAGCTTAAGGCACTTTCAAAGGAAAGTGATTTTCTCTGAAACGACAGCATTTAGAAAGTGAAGCAACACTCCATTTCCTTCGTGCAGTGAATTGAAGTGTTGGAACAGAATGCTTCTCTTTCATAGAAACGCATTAGTGTTTCTTGTGAATGCTTGCAAGTTGCTTAAGGCACTTTCAAAGGAAAGTGATTTTCTCTGAAAGGACATAATTTAGAAAGTGAAGCAACACTCCATTCACTTCGCACAGTGAATTGAAGTGTTCGAACAGACTGCTTCTCTTTCAGAGAAATGCATGTGAGTTTCTGTTGAATGCTTGTAAGTAGCTTAAGGCACTTTCAAAGGAAAGTGATTTTCTCTGAAAGGACAGCATTTAGAAAGTGAAGCAACACTCCATTCACTTCGCACATTGAATTGAAGTGTTGGAACAGACTGCCTCTCCTTCAGAGAAACGCATGTGAGTTTCTGGTGAATGCTTGTAAGTAGCTTAAGGCACTTTCAAAGGAAAGTGATTTTCTCTGAAAGGACAGCATTTAGAAAGTGAGGCAACACTCCATTCACCTCACACAGTGAATTGAAGTGTTGGAACAGACTGCTTCTCTTTCAGAGAAACGCATGTGAGTTTCTTCCTAATGCTTGCAAGTAGCTTAAGGCACTTTCAAAGGAAAGTGATTTTCTCTGAAAGGACAGCATTTAGAAAGTGAAGCAACACTCCATTCACTTCGCACAGTGAATTGAAATGTTGGAACAGTCTGCTTCTCTTTCAGAGAAACGCATGTGAGTTTCTTCCTAATGCTTGCAAGTAGCTTAAGGCACTTTCAAAGGAAAGTGATTTTCTCTGAAAGGACAGCATTTAGAAAGTGAAGCAACACTCCATTCACTTCGCACAGTGAATTGAAGTGTTGGAACAGACTGCTTCTCTTTCAGAGAAACGCATGTGAGTTTCTGGTGAATGCTTGTAAGTCGCTTAAGGCACTTTCAAAGGAAAGTGATTTTCTCTGAAAGGACAGCATTTAGAAAGTGAAGCAACACTCCATTCCCTTCGTGCAGTGAATTGAAGTGTTGGAACACACTGCTTCCCTTTAAGAGAAACGCATGTGAGTTTTTTGTGAATGCTTGAAAGTAGTTTAAGGCACTTTAAAAGGAAAGTGTTTTTCTCTGAAAGGACAGCATTTAGAAAGTGAAGCAACACTCCATTCACTTCGCACAGTGAATTGAATTGTTGGAACAGACTGCTTCTCTTTCAGAGAAACGCATGTGAGTTTCTTCCTAATGCTTGCAAGTAGCTTAAGGCACTTTCAAAGGAAAGTGATTTTCTCTGAAAGGACAGCATTTAGAAAGTGAAGCAACACTCCATTCACTTCGCACAGTGAATTGAAGTGTTGGAACAGACTGCTTCTCTTTCAGAGAAACGCATGTGAGTTTCTGGTGAATGCTTGTAAGTAGCTTAAGGCACTTTCAAAGGAAAGTGATTTTCTCTGAAAGGACAGCATTTAGAAAGTGAAGCAACACTCCATTCCCTTCGTGCAGTGAATTGAAGTGTTGGAACAGACTGCTTCTCATTCATAGTAACGCATTAGTGTTTCTTGTGCATGCTTGCAAGTTGCTTAAGGCACTTTCAAAGGAAAGTGATTTTCTCTGAAAGGACAGCATTTAGAAAGTGAAGCAACACTCCATTCACTTCGCACAGAGAATTGAAGTGTTGGAACACACTGCTTCTCTTTCATAGAAACGCATTAGTATTTCTTGTGAATGCTTGCAAGTAGCTTAAGGCACTTTCAAAGGAAAGTGATTTTCTCTGAAAGGACAGCATTTAGAAAGTGAAGCAACACTCCATTAACTTCGCACAGTGAATTGAAGTGTTGGAACAGACTGCTTCTCTTTCAGAGAAACGCATGGGAGTTTCTGGTGAATGCTTGTAAGTAGCTTAAGGCACTTTCAAAGGAAAGTGATTTTCTCTGAAAGGACAGCATTTAGAAAGTGAAGCAACACTCCATTCACTTCGCACAGTGAATTGAAGTGTTGGAACAGACTGCTTCTCTTTCAGAGAAACGCATGTGAGTTTCTGGTGAATGCTTGTAAGTAGCTTAAGGCACTTTCAAAGGAAAGTGATTTTCTCTGAAAGGACAGCATTTAGAAAGTGAAGCAACACTCCGTTCCCTTCGTGCAGTGAATTGAAGTGTTGGAACAGAGTGCTTCTCATTCATAGAAACGCATTAGTGTTTCTTGTGAATGCTTGCAAGTTGCTTAAGGCACTTTCAAAGGAAAGTGATTTTCTCTGAAAGGACAGCATTTAGAAAGTGAAGCAACACTCCATTCACTTTGTACAGTGAATTGAAGTGTTGGAACAGACTGCTTCTCTTTCAGAGAAATGCATGTGAGTTTCTGTTGAATGCTTGTAAGTAGCTTAAGGCACATTCAAAGGAAAGGGATTTTCTCTGAAAGGACAGCATTTAGAAAGTGAAGCAACACTCCATTCACTTCGCACAGTGAATTGAAGTGTTGGAACAGACTGCTTCTCTTTCAGAGAAACGCATGTGAGTTTTTTGTGAATGCTTGAAAGTAGTTTAAGGCACTTTCAATGGAAAGTGATTTTCTCTGAAAGGACAGCATTTAGAAAGTGAGGCAACACTCCATTCTCTTCGCACAGTGAATTGAAGTGTTGGAACAGACTGCTTCTCTTTCAGAGAAACGCATGTGAGTTTCTTCCTAATGCTTGCAAATAGCTTAAGGCACTTTCAAAGGAAAGTGATTTTCTCTGAAAGGACAGCATTTAGAAAGTGAAGCAACACTCCATTCACTTCGCACAGTGAATTGAAGTGTTGGAACAGACTGCTTCTCTTTCAGAGAAATGCATGTGAGTTTCTGGTGAATGCTTGTAAGTAGCTTAAGGCACTTTCAAAGGAAAGTGATTTTCTCTGAAAGGACAGCATTTAGAAAGTGAAGCAACACTCCATTCACTTCGCACAGTAATTGAAGTGTTGGAACAGACTGTTTCTCTTTCAGAGAAACGCATGTGAGTTTCTGGTGAATGCTTATAAGTAGCTTAAGGCACTTTCAAAGGAAAGTGATTTTCTCTGAAAGGACAGCATTTAGAAAGTGAAGCAACACTCCATTCACTTCGCACATTGAATTGAAGTGTTGGAACAGACTGCTTCTCTTTCAGAGAAACGCATGTGAGTTTCTTTTGAATGCTTGCAAGTTGCTTAAGGCACATTCAAAGGAAAGTGATTTTCTCTGAAAGGACAGCATTTAGAAACTGAAGCAACACTCCATTCACTTCGCACAGTGAATTGAAGTGTTCGAACAGACTGCTTCTCTTTAAGAGAAACGCATGTGAGTTTTTTATGAATGCTTGAAAGTAGTTTAAGGCACTTTAAAAGGAAAGTGATTTTCTCTGAAAGGACAGCATTTAGAAAGTGAAGCAACACTCCATTCACTTCGCACGGTGAATTGAAGTGTTGGAACAGACTGCTTCTCTTTCAGAGAAACGCATGTGAGTTTCTGGTGAATGCTTGTAAGTAGCTTAAGGCACGTTCAAAGGAAAGTGATTATCTCTTTAAGAACAGCATTTAGAAAGTGAGGCAACACTCTATTCACTTCGCACAGTGAATTGAATTGTTGGAACAGACTGCTTCTCTTTCAGAGAAACACATGTGAGTTTCTGGTGAATGCTTGTAAGTAGCTTAAGGCACTTTCAAAGGAAAGTGATTTTCTCTGAACCGACAGCATTTAGAAAGTGAAGCAACACTCCTTTTCCTTCGTGCAGTGAATTGAAGTGTTGGAACAGAATGCTTCTCTTTCATAGAATCGCATTAGTGTTTCTTGTGAATGCTTGCAAGTTGCTTAAGGCACTTTCAAAGGAAAGTGATTTTCTCTGAAAGGACATAATTTAGAAAGTGAAGCAACACTCCATTCACTTCGCACAGTGAATTGAAGTGTTCGAACAGACTGCTTCTCTTTCAGAGAAATGCATGTGAGTTTCTGTTGAATGCTTGTAAGTAGCTTAAGGCACTTTCAAAGGAAAGTGATTTTCTCTGATAGGACAGCATTTAGAAAGTGAAGCAACACTCCATTCACTTCGCACATTGAATTGAAGTGTTGGAACAGCCTGCTTCTCCTTCAGAGAAACGCATGTGAGTTTCTGGTGAATGCTTGTAAGTAGCTTAAGGCACTTTCAAAGGAAAGTGATTTTCTCTGAAAGGACAGCATTTAGAAAGTGAGGCAACACTCCATTCACCTCACACAGTGAATTGAAGTGTTGGAACAGACTGCTTCTCTTTCAGAGAAACGCATGTGAGTTTCTTCCTAATGCTTGCAAGTAGCTTAAGGCACTTTCAAAGGAAAGTGATTTTCTCTGAAAGGACAGCATTTAGAAAGTGAAGCAACACTCCATTCACTTCGCACAGTGAATTGAAATGTTGGAACAGTCTGCTTCTCTTTCAGAGAAACGCATGTGAGTTTCTTCCTAATGCTTGCAAGTAGCTTAAGGCACTTTCAAAGGAAAGTGATTTTCTCTGAAAGGACAGCATTTAGAAAGTGAAGCAACACTCCATTCCCTTCGTGCAGTGAATTGAAGTGTTGGAACACACTGCTTCCCTTTAAGAGAAACGCATGTGAGTTTTTTGTGAATGCTTGAAAGTAGTTTAAGGCACTTTCAAAGGAAAGTGTTTTTCTCTGAAAAAACAGCATTTATAAAGTGAAGCAACACTCCATTCACTTCGCACAGTGAATTGAAGTGTTGGAACAGACTGCTTCTCTTTCAGAGAAATGCATGTGAGTTTCTTCCTAATGCTTGCAAGTAGCTTAAGGCACTTTCAAAGGAAAGTGATTTTCTCTGATTGGACAGCATTTAGAAAGTGAAGCAACACTCCATTCACTTCGCACAGTGAATTGAAGTGTTGGAACAGACTGCTTCTCTTTCAGAGAAACGCATGTGAGTTTCTGGTGAATGCTTGTAAGTAGCTTAAGGCACTTTCAAAGGAAAGCGATTTTCTCTGAAAGAACAGCATTTAGAAAGTGAAGCAACACTCCATTCCCTTCGTGCAGTGAATTGAAGTGTTGGAACAGAGTGCTTCTCATTCATAGTAACGCATTAGTGTTTCTTGTGCATGCTTGCAAGTTGCTTAAGGCACTTTCAAAGGAAAGTGATTTTCTCTGAAAGGACAGCATTTAGAAAGTGAAGCAACACTCCATTCACGTCGCACAGAGAATTGAAGTGTTGGAACACACTGCATCTCTTTCATAGAAACGCATTAGTATTTCTTGTGAATGCTTGCAAGTAGCTTAAGGCACTTTCAAAGGAAATTGATTTTCTCTGAAAGGACAGCATTTAGAAAGTGAAGCAACACTCCATTCACTTCGCACAGTGAATTGAAGTGTTGGAACAGACTGCTTCTCTTTCAGAGAAACGCATGTGAGTTTCTGGTGAATGCTTGTAAGTAGCTTAAGGCACTTTCAAAGGAAAGTGATTTTCTCTGAAAGGACAGCATTTAGAAAGTGAAGCAACACTCCATTCACTTCGCACAGTGAATTGAAGTGTTGGAACAGACTGCTTCTCTTTCAGAGAAATGCATGTGAGTTTCTGTTGAATGCTTGTAAGTAGCTTAAGGCACATTCAAAGGAAAGGGATTTTCTCTGAAAGGACAGCATTTAGAAAGTGAAGCAACACTCCATTCACTTCGCACAGTGAATTGAAGTGTTGGAACAGACTGCTTCTCTTTCAGAGAAACGCATGTGAGTTTTTTGTGAATGCTTGAAAGTAGTTGAAGGCACTTTCAATGGAAAGTGATTTTCTCTGAAAGGACAGCATTTAGAAAGTGAGGCAATACTCCATTCACTTCGCACAGTGAATTGAAGTGTTGGAACAGACTGCTTCTCTTTCAGAGAAACGCATGTGAGTTTCTTCCTAATGCTTGCAAATAGCTTAAGGCACTTTCAAAGGAAAGTGATTTTCTCTGAAAGGACAGCATTTAGAAAGTGAAGCAACACTCCATTCACTTCGCACAGTGAATTGAAGTGTTGGAACAGACTGCTTCTCTTTCAGAGAAACGCATGTGAGTTTCTTCCTGATGCTTGCAAGTAGCTTAAGGCACTTTCAAAGGAAAGTGATTTTCTCTGAAAGGACAGCATTTAGAAAGTGAAGCAACACTCCATTCACTTCGCACAGTGTATTGAAGTGTTGGAACAGACTGTTTCTCTTTCAGAGAAACGCATGTGAGTTTCTGGTGAATGCTTGTAAGTAGCTTAAGGCACTTTCAAAGGAAAGTGATTTTCTCTGAAAGGACAGCATTTAGAAAGTGAAGCAACACTCCATTCACTTCGCACAGTGAATTGAAGTGTTAGAACAGACTGCTTCTCTTTCAGAGAAATGCATGTGAGTTTAAGTTGAATGCTGTTAAGTAGCTTAAGGCACTTTCCAAAGAAAGTGATTTTCTCTGAAAGGACAGCATTTAGAAAGTGAAGCAACACTCCATTCACTTCGCAGAGTGAATTGAAGTATTGGAACAGACTGCTTCTCTTTCAGGGAAACGCATGTGAGTTTCTGGTGAATGCTTGTAAGTAGCTTAAGGCACTTTCAAAGGAAAGTGATTTTCTCTGAAAGGACAGCATTTACAAAGTGAAGCAACACTCCATTCACTTCGCACAGTGAATTGAAGTGTTGGAACAGACTGCTTCTCTTTCAGAGAAACGCATGTGAGTTTCTGGTGAATGCTTGTAAGTAGCTTAAGGCACTTTAAAGGGAAGTGATTTTCTCTGAAAGGACAGCATTTAGAAAGTGAAGCAACACTCCATTCCCTTCGTGCAGTGAATTGAAGTGTTGGAACAGAGTGCTTCTCATTCATAGAAACGCATTAGTGTTTCTTGTGAATGCTTGCAAGTTGCTTAAGGCACTTTCAAAGGAAAGTGATTTTCTCTGAAAGGACAGCATTTAGAAAGTGAAGCAACACTCCATTCACTTTGTACAGTGAATTGAAGTGTTGGAACAGACTGCTTCTCTTTCAGAGAAATGCATGTGAGTTTCTGTTGAATGCTTGTAAGTAGCTTAAGGCACATTCAAAGGAAAGGGATTTTCTCTGAAAGGACAGCATTTAGAAAGTGAAGCAACACTCCATTCACTTCGCACAGTGAATTGAAGTGTTGGAACAGACTGCTTCTCTTTCAGAGAAACGCATGTGAGTTTCTGGTGAATGCTTGTAAGTAGCTTAAGGCACTTTAAAGGAAAGTGATTTTCTCTGAAAGGACAGCATTTAGAAAGTGAAGCAACACTCCATTCCCTTCGTGCAGTGAATTGAAGTGTTGGAACAGAGTGCTTCTCATTCATAGAAATGCATTAGTGTTTCTTGTGAATGCTTGCAAGTTGCTTAAGGCACTTTCAAAGGAAAGTGATTTTCTCTGAAAGGACAGCATTTAGAAAGTGAAGCAACACTCCATTCACTTCGCACAGTTAATTGAAGTGTTGGAACAGACTGCTTCTCTTTCAGAGAAATGCATGTGAGTTTCTGTTGAATGCTTGTAAGTAGCTTAAGGCACTTTCAAAGGAAAGTGATTTTCTCTGAAAGGACAGCATTTAGAAAGTGAAGCAACACTCCATTCACTTCGCAGAGTGAATTGAAGTATTGGAACAGACTGCTTCTCTTTCAGAGAAACGCATGTGAGTTTCTGGTGAATGCTTGTAAGTAGCTTAAGGCGCGTTCAAAGGAAAGTGATTTTCTCTGAAAGGACAGCATTTAGAAAGTGAAGCAACACTCCATTCACTTCGCACAGTGAATTGAAGTGTTGGAACAGACTGCTTCTCATGCAGAGAAACGCATGTGAGTTTCTTTTGAATGCTTGCAAGTTGCTTAAGGCACTTTCAAAGGAAAGTGATTTTCTCTGAAAGGACAGCATTTAGAAACTGAAGCAACACGCCATTCACTTCGCACAGTGAATTGAAGTGTTGGAACAGACTGCTTCTCTTTAAGAGAAACGCATGTGAGTTTCTGGTGAATGCTTGTAAGTAGCTTAAGGCACTTTCAAAGGAAAGTGATTTTCTCTGAAAGGACAGCATTTAGAAAGTGAAGCAACACTCCATTCACTTCGCACAGTGAATTGAAGTGTTGGAACAGACTGCTTCTCTTTCAGAGAAACGCATGTGAGTTTCTGGTGAATGCTTGTAAGTAGCTTAAGGCACTTTCAAAGGAAAGTGATTTTCTCTGAAAGGACAGCATTTAGAAAGTGAAGCAACACTCCATTCACTTCGCACAGTGAATTGAAGTGTTGGAACAGACTGCTTCTCTTTCAGAGAAACGCATGTGAGTTTCTTGTGAATTATTGCAAGTCGCTTAAGGCACTTTCAAAGGAAAGTGATTTTCTCTGAAAGGACAGCATTTAGAAACTGAAGCAACACTCCATTCACTTCGCACAGTGAATTGAAGTGTTGGAACACACTGCTTGTCTTTCAGAGAAACGCATGTGAGTTTTTTGTGAATGCTTGAAAGTAGTTTAAGGCACTTTCAAAGGAAAGTGATTTTCTCTGAAAGGACAGCATTTAAAAGTGAAGCAACACTCCATTCACTTTGTACAGTGAATTGAAGTGTTGGAACAGACTGCTTCTCTTTCAGAGAAATGCATGTGAGTTTCTGTTGAATGCTTGTAAGTAGCTTAAGGCACATTCAAAGGAAAGGGATTTTCTCTGAAAGGACAGCATTTAGAAAGTGAAGCAACACTCCATTCACTTCGCACAGTGAATTGAAGTGTTGGAACAGACTGCTTCTCTTTCAGAGAAACGCTTGTGAGTTTTTTGTGAATGCTTGAAAGTAGTTTAAGGCACTTTCAATGGAAAGTGATTTTCTCTGAAAGGACAGCATTTAGAAAGTGAGGCAACACTCCATTCACTTCGCACAGTGAATTGAAGTGTTGGAACAGACTGCTTCTCTTTCAGAGAAACGCATGTGAGTTTTTTATGAATGCTTGAAAGTAGTTTAATGCACTTTCAAAGGAAAGTGATTTTCTCTGAAAGGACAGCATTTAAAAAGTGAAGCAACACTCCATTCCCTTCGCACAATAAATTGAAGTGTTGGAACAGACTGCTTCTCTTTCAGAGAAACGCATGTGAGTTTCTTCCTGATGCTTGCAAGTAGCTTAAGGCACTTTCAAATGAAAGTGATTTTCTCTGAAAGGACAGCATTTAGAAAGTGAAGCAACACTCCATTCACTTCGCACAGTGAATTGAAGTGTTGGAACAGACTGCTTCTCTATCAGAGAAACGCATATGAGTTTCTGGTGAATGCTTGTAAGTAGCTTAAGGCACTTTCAAAGGAAAGTGATTTTCTCTGAAAGGACAGCATTTAGAAAGTGAAGCAACACTCCATTCACTTCGCACAGTGAATTGAAGTGTTAGAACAGACTGCTTCTCTTTCAGAGAAATGCATGTGAGTTTAAGTTGAATGCTGTTAAGTAGCTTAAGGCACTTTCCAAAGAAAGTGATTTTCTCTGAAAGGACAGCATTTAGAAAGTGAAGCAACACTCCATTCACTTCGCAGAGTGAATTGAAGTATTGGAACAGACTGCTTCTCTTTCAGAGAAACGCATGTGAGTTTCTGGTGAATGCTTGTAAGTAGCTTAAGGCACTTTCAAAGGAAAGTGATTTTCTCTGAAAGGACAGCATTTAGAAAGTGAAGCAACACTCCATTCACTTCGCACAGTGAATTGAAGTGTTGGAACAGACTGCTTCTCTTTCAGAGAAACGCATGTGAGTTTCTGGTGAATGCTTGTAAGTAGCTTAAGGCACTTTAAAGGAAAGTGATTTTCTCTGAAAGGACAGCATTTAGAAAGTGAAGCAACACTCCATTCCCTTCGTGCAGTGAATTGAAGTGTTGGAACAGAGTGCTTCTCATTCATAGAAACGCATTAGTGTTTCTTGTGAATGCTTGCAAGTTGCTTAAGGCACTCTCAAAGGAAAGTGATTTTCTCTGAAAGGACAGCATTTAGAAAGTGAAGCAACACTCCATTCACTTCGCACAGAGAATTGAAGTGTTGGAACAGATTACTTCTCTTTCAGAGAAATGCATGTGAGTTTCTGTTGAATGCTTGTAAGTAGCTTAAGGCACATTCAAAGGAAAGGGATTTTCTCTGAAAGGACAGCATTTAGAAAGTGAAGCAACACTCCATTCACTTCGCACAGTGAATTGAAGTGTTGGAACAGACTGCTTCTCTTTCAGAGAAACGCATGTGAGTTTTTTGTGAATGCTAGAAAGTAGTTTAAGGCACTTTCAATGGAAAGTGATTTTCTCTGAAAGGACAGCATTTAGAAAGTGAGGCAACACTCCATTCACTTCGCACAGTGAATTGAAGTGTTGGAACAGACTGCTTCTCTTTCAGAGAAACGCATGTGAGTTTCTTCCTAATGCTTGCAAATAGCTTAAGGCACTTTCAAAGGAAAGTGATTTTCTCTGAAAGGACAGCATTTAGAAAGTGATGCAACACTCCATTCACTTCGCACAGTGAACTGAAGTGTTGGAACAGACTGCTTCTCTTTCAGAGAAACGCATGTGAGTTTCTTCCTGATGCTTGCAAGTAGCTTAAGGCACTTTCAAAGGAACGTGATTTTCTCTGAAAGGACAGCATTTAGAAAGTGAAGCAACACTCCATTCACTTCGCACAGTGAATTGAAGTGTTGGAACAGACTGTTTCTCTTTCAGAGAAACGCATGTGAGTTTCTGGTGAATGCTTGTAAGTAGCTTAAGGCACTTTCAAAGGAAAGTGATTTTCTCTGAAAGGACAGCATTTAGAAAGTGAAGCAACACTCCATTCACTTCGCACAGTTAATTGAAGTGTTGGAACAGACTGCTTCTCTTTCAGAGAAATGCATGTGAGTTTCTGTTGAATGCTTGTAAGTAGCTTAAGGCACTTTCAAAGAAAAGTGATTTTCTCTGAAAGGACAGCATTTAGAAAGTGAAGCAACACTCCATTCACTTCGCAGAGTGAATTGAAGTATTGGAACAGACTGTTTCTCTTTCAGAGAAACGCATGTGAGTTTCTGGTGAATGCTTGTAAGTAGCTTAAGGCACTTTCAAAGGAAAGTGATTTTCTCTGAAAGGACAGCATTTAGAAAGTGAAGCAACACTCCATTCACTTCGCACAGTGAATTGAAGTGTTGGAACAGACTGCTTCTCTTTCAGAGAAACGCATGTGAATTTCTTTTGAATGCTTGCAAGTTGTTTAAGACACTTTCAAAGGAAAGTGATTTTCTCTGAAAGGACAGCATTTAGAATCTGAAGCAACACGCCATTCACTTCGCACAGTGAATTGAAGTGTTGGAACAGACTGCTTCTCTTTAATAGAAACGCATGTGAGTTTCAGGTGAATGCTTGTAAGTAGCTTAAGGCACTTTCCAAGGAAAGTGATTTTCTCTGAAAGGACAGCATTTAGAAAGTGAAGCAACACTCCATTCACTTCGCACAGTGAATTGAAGTGTTGGAACAGACTGCTTCTCTATCAGAGAAACGCATGTGAGTTTCTGGTGAATGCTTGTAAGTAGCTTAAGGCACTTTCAAAGGAAAGTGATTTTCTCTGAAAGGACAGCATTTAGAAAGTGAAGCAACACTCCATTCCCTTCGTGCAGTGAATTGAAGTGTTGGAACAGAGTGCTTCTCATTCATAGAAACGCATTAGTGATTCTTGTGAATGCTTGCAAGTTGCTTAAGGCACTTTCAAAGGAAAGTGATTTTCTCTGAAAGGACAGCATTTAGAAAGTGAAGCAACACTCCATTCACTTTGTACAGTGAATTGAAGTGTTGGAACAGACTGCTTCTCTTTCAGAGAAATGCATGTGAGTTTCTGTTGAATGCTTGTATGTAGCTTAAGGCACATTCAAAGGAAAGGAATTTTCTCTGAAAGGACAGCATTTAGAAAGTGAAGCAACACTCCATTCACTTCGCACAGTGAATTGAAGTGTTGGAACAGACTGCTTCTCTTTCAGAGAAACGCATGTGAGTTTTTTGTGAATGCTTGAAAGTAGTTTAAGGCACTTTCAATGGAAAGTGATTTTCTCTGAAAGGACAGCATTTAGAAAGTGAGGCAACACTCCATTCACTTCGCACAGTGAATTGAAGTGTTGGAACAGACTGCTTCTCTTTCAGAGAAACGCATGTGAGTTTCTTCCTAATGCTTGCAAATAGCTTAAGGCACTTTCAAAGGAAAGTGATTTTCTCTGAAAGGACAGCATTTAGAAAGTGAAGCAACACTCCATTCACTTCGCACAGTGAATTGAAGTGTTGGAACAGACTGCTTCTCTTTCAGAGAAACGCATGTGAGTTTCTTCCTGATGCTTGCAAGTAGCTTAAGGCACTTTCAAAGGAAAGTGATTTTCTCTGAAAGGACAGCATTTAGAAAGTGAAGCAACACTCCATTCCCTTCGCACAGTGAATTGAAGTGTTGGAACAGACTGTTTCTCTTTCAGAGAAACGCATGTGAGTTTCTGGTGAATGCTTGTAAGTAGCTTAAGGCACTTTCAAAGGAAAGTGATTTTCTCTGAAAGGACAGCATTTAGAAAGTGAAGCAACACTCCATTCACTTCGCACAGTTAATTGAAGTGTTGGAACAGACTGCTTCACTTTCAGAGAAATGCATGTGAGTTTCTGTTGAATGCTTGTAAGTAGCTTAAGGCACTTTAAAAGGAAAGTGATTTTCTCTGAAAGGACAGCATTTAGAAAGTGAAGCAACACTCCATTCACTTCGCACAGTGAATTGAAGTGTTGGAACAGACTGCTTCTCTTTCAGAGAAACGCTTGTGAGTTTTTTGTGAATGCTTGAAAGTAGTTTAAGGCACTTTCAATGGAAAGTGATTTTCTCTGAAAGGACAGCATTTAGAAAGTGAGGCAACACTCCATTCACTTCGCACAGTGAATTGAAGTGTTGGAACAGACTGCTTCTCTTTCAGAGAAATGCATGTGAGTTTTTTATGAATGCTTGAAAGTAGTTTAATGCACTTTCAAAGGAAAGTGATTTTCTCTGAAAGGACAGCATTTAGAAAGTGAAGCAACACTCCATTCCCTTCGCACAATAAATTGAAGTGTTGGAACAGACTGCTTCTCTTTCAGAGAAACGCATGTGAGTTTCTTCCTGATGCTTGCAAGTAGCTTAAGGCACTTTCAAATGAAAGTGATTTTCTCTGAAAGGACGGCATTTAGAAAGTGAAGCAACACTCCATTCACTTCGCACAGTGAATTGAAGTGTTGGAACAGACTGCTTCTCTATCAGAGAAACGCATGTGAGTTTCTGGTGAATGCTTGTAAGTAGCTTAAGGCACTTTCAAAGGAAAGTGATTTTCTCTGAAAGGACAGCATTTAGAAAGTGAAGCAACACTCCATTCACTTCGCACAGTGAATTGAAGTGTTAGAACAGACTGCTTCTCTTTCAGAGAAATGCATGTGAGTTTAAGTTGAATGCTGTTAAGTAGCTTAAGGCACTTTCCAAAGAAAGTGATTTTCTCTGAAAGGACAGCATTTAGAAAGTGAAGCAACACTCCATTCACTTCGCAGAGTGAATTGAAGTATTGGAACAGACTGCTTCTCTTTCAGAGAAACGCATGTGAGTTTCTGGTGAATGCTTGTAAGTAGCTTAAGGCACTTTCAAAGGAAAGTGATTTTCTCTGAAAGGACAGCATTTAGAAAGTGAAGCAACACTCCATTCACTTCGCACAGTGAATTGAAGTGTTGGAACAGACTGCTTCTCTTTCAGAGAAACGCATGTGAGTTTCTGGTGAATGCTTGTAAGTAGCTTAAGGCACTTTAAAGGAAAGTGATTTTCTCTGAATAGACAGCATTTAGAAAGTGAAGCAACACTCCATTCCCTTCGTGCAGTGAATTGAAGTGTTGGAACAGAGTGCTTCTCATTCATAGAAACGCATTAGTGTTTCTTGTGAATGCTTGCAAGTTGCTTAAGGCACTTTCAAAGGAAAGTGATTTTCTCTGAAAGGACAGCATTTAGAAAGTGAAGCAACACTCCATTCACTTTGTACAGTGAATGAAGTGTTGGAACAGACTGCTTCTCTTTCAGAGAAATGCATGTGAGTTTCTGTTGAATGCTTGTAAGTAGCTTAAGGCACATTCAAAGGAAAGGGATTTTCTCTGAAAGGACAGCATTTAGAAAGTGAAGCAACACTCCATTCACTTCGCACAGTGAATTGAAGTGTTGGAACAGACTGCTTCTCTTTCAGAGAAACGCATGTGAGTTTTTTGTGAATGCTTGAAAGTAGTTTAAGGCACTTTCAATGGAAAGTGATATTCTCTGAAAGGACAGCATTTAGAAAGTGAGGCAACACTCCATTCACTTCGCACAGTGAATTGAAGTGTTGGAACAGACTGCTTCTCTTTCAGAGAAACGCATGTGAGTTTCTTCCTAATGCTTGCAAATAGCTTAAGGCACTTTCAAAGGAAAGTGATTTTCTCTGAAAGGACAGCATTTAGAAAGTGATGCAACACTCCATTCACTTCGCACAGTGAACTGAAGTGTTGGAACAGACTGCTTCTCTTTCAGAGAAACGCATGTGAGTTTCTTCCTGATGCTTGCAAGTAGCTTAAGGCACTTTCAAAGGAACGTGATTTTCTCTGAAAGGACAGCATTTAGAAAGTGAAGCAACACTCCATTCACTTCGCACAGTGAATTGAAGTGTTGGAACAGACTGTTTCTCTTTCAGAGAAACGCATGTGAGTTTCTGGTGAATGCTTGTAAGTAGCTTAAGGCACTTTCAAAGGAAAGTGATTTTCTCTGAAAGGACAGCATTTAGAAAGTGAAGCAACACTCCATTCACTTCGCACAGTTAATTGAAGTGTTGGAACAGACTGCTTCTCTTTCAGAGAAATGCATGTGAGTTTCTGTTGAATGCTTGTAAGTAGCTTAAGGCACTTTCAAAGGAAAGTGATTTTCTCTGAAAGGACAGCATTTAGAAAGTGAAGCAACACTCCATTCACTTCGCAGAGTGAATTGAAGTATTGGAACAGACTGTTTCTCTTTCAGAGAAACGCATGTGAGTTTCTGGTGAATGCTTGTAAGTAGCTTAAGGCACTTTCAAAGGAAAGTGATTTTCTCTGAAAGGACAGCATTTAGAAAGTGAAGCAACACTCCATTCACTTCGCACAGTGAATTGAAGTGTTGGAACAGACTGCTTCTCTTTCAGAGAAACGCATGTGACTTTCTTTTGAATGCTTGCAAGTTGCTTAAGACACTTTCAAAGGAAAGTGATTTTCTCTGAAAGGACAGCATTTAGAAACTGAAGCAACACGCCATTCACTTCGCACATTGAATTGAAGTGATGGAACAGACTGCTTCTCTTTAATAGAAACGCATGTGAGTTTCAGGTGAATGCTTGTAAGTAGCTTAAGGCACTTTCCAAGGAAAGTGATTTTCTCTGAAAGGACAGCATTTAGAAAGTGAAGCAACACTCCATTCACTTCGCACAGTGAATTGAAGTGTTGGAACAGACTGCTTCTCTATCAGAGAAACGCATGTGAGTTTCTGGTGAATGCTTGTAAGTAGCTTAAGGCACTTTCAAAGGAAAGTGATTTTCTCTGAAAGGACAGCATTTAGAAAGTGAAGCAACACTCCATTCCCTTCGTGCAGTGAATTGAAGTGTTGGAACAGAGTGCTTCTCATTCATAGAAACGCATTAGTGTTTCTTGTGAATGCTTGCAAGTTGCTTAAGGCACTTTCAAAGGAAAGTGATTTTCTCTGAAAGGACAGCATTTAGAAAGTGAAGCAACACTCCATTCACTTTGTACAGTGAATTGAAGTGTTGGAACAGACTGCTTCTCTTTCAGAGAAAAGCATGTGAGTTTCTGTTGAATGCTTGCAAGTAGCTTAAGGCACATTCAAAGGAAAGGAATTTTCTCTGAAAGGACAGCATTTAGAAAGTGAAGCAACACTCCATTCACTTCGCACAGTGAATTGAAGTGTTGGAACAGACTGCTTCTCTTTCAGAGAAACGCATGTGAGTTTTTTGTGAATGCTTGAAAGTAGTTTAAGGCACTTTCAATGGAAAGTGATTTTCTCTGAAAGGACAGCATTTAGAAAGTGAGGCAACACTCCATTCACTTCGCACAGTGAATTGAAGTGTTGGAACAGACTGCTTCTCTTTCAGAGAAACGCATGTGAGTTTCTTCCTAATGCTTGCAAATAGCTTAAGGCACTTTCAAAGGAAAGTGATTTTCTCTGAAAGGACAGCATTTAGAAAGTGAAGCAACACTCCATTCACTTCGCACAGTGAATTGAAGTGTTGGAACAGACTGCTTCTCTTTCAGAGAAACGCATGTGAGTTTCTTCCTGATGCTTGCAAGTAGCTTAAGGCACTTTCAAAGGAAAGTGATTTTCTCTGAAAGGACAGCATTTAGAAAGTGAGGCAACACTCCATTCACTTCACACAGTGAATTGAAGTGTTGGAACAGACTGCTTCTCTTTCAGAGAAACGCATGTGAGTTTCTGGTGAATGCTTTAAGTAGCTTAAGGCACTTTCAAAGGAAAGTGATTTTCTCTGAAATGACAGCATTTAGAAAGTGAAGCAACACTCCATTCACTTCGCACAGTGAATTGAAATGTTGGAACAGACTGCTTCTCTTTCAGAGAAACACATGTGAGTTTCTGGTGAATGCTTGTAAGTAGCTTAAGGCACTTTCAAAGGAAAGTGATTTTCTCTGAAAGGACAGCATATAGAAAGTGAAGCAACACTCCATTCACTTCGCACAGTGAATTGAAGTGTTGGAACAGACTGCTTCTCTTTCAGAGAAACGCATGTGAGTTTCTTGTGAATGCTTGCAAGTTGCTTAAGGCACTTTCAAAGGAAAGTGATTTTCTCTGAAAGGACAGCATTTAGAAACTGAAGCAACACTCCATTCACTTCGCACAGTGAATTGAAGTGTTGGAACACACTGCTTCTCTTTAAGAGAAACGCATGTGAGTTTTTTGTGAATGCTTGAAAGTAGTTTAAGGCCCTTTCAAAGGAAAGTGATTTTCTCTGAAAGGACAGCATTTAGAAACTGAAGCAACACTCCATTCACTTAGCACAGTGAATTGAAGTGTTGGAACAGACTGCTTCTCTTTCAGAGAAACACATGTGAGTTTCTGGTGAATGCTTGTAAGTAGCTTAAGGCACTTTCAAAGGAAAGTGATTTTCTCTGAAAGGACAGCATTTAGAAAACGTGAGGCAACACTCTATTCACTTCACACAGTGAATTGAAGTGTTGGAACAGACTGCTTCTCTTTCAGAGAAATGCATGTGAGTTTCTTCCTAATACTTGCAAGTAGCTTAAGGCACTTTCAAAGGAAAGTGATTTTCTCTGAAAGGAAAGCATTTAGAAAGTAAAGCAACACTCCATTCACTTCGCACAGAGAATTGAAGTGTTGGAACAGACTGCTTTTCTTTCAGAGAAATGCATGTGAGTTTCTGTTGAATGCTTGTAAGTAGCTTAAGGCACTTTCAAAGTAAAGTGATTTTCTCTGAAAGGACAGCATTTAGAAAGTGAGGCAACCCTCCATTCACTTCACACAGTGAATTGAAGGGTTGGAACAGACTGCTTCTCTTTCAGAGAAATGCATGTGAGTTTCTTCCTAATGCTTGCAAGTAGCTTAAGGCACTTTCAAAGGAAAGTGATTTTCTCTGAAAGGACAGCATTTAGAAAGTGAAGCAACACTCCATTCACTTCGCACAGTGAATTGAAGTGTTGGAACTGACTGCTTCTCTTTCAGAAAAACGCATGTGAGTTTCTGGTGAATGCTTATAAGTAGCTTAAGGCACTTTCAAAGGACAGTGATTTTCTCTGAAAGGACAGCATTTAAAAAGTGAAGCAACACTCCATTCCCTTCGTGCAGTGAATTGAAGTGTTGGAACAGAGTGCTTCTCTTTCATATAAACGCATTAGTGTTTCTTGTGAATGCTTGCAAGTTGCTTAAGGCACTTTCAAAGGAAAGTGATTTTCTCTGAAAGGACATAATTTAGAAAGTGAAGCAACACTCCATTCACTTCGCACAGTGAATTGAAGTGTTGGAACAGACTGCTTCTCTTTCAGAGAAATGCATGTGAGTTTCTGTTGAATGCTTGTAAGTAGCTTAAGGCACTTTCAAAGGAAAGTGCCTTTCTCTGAAAGGACAGCATTTAGAAAGTGAAGCAACACTCCATTCACTTCGCACATTGAATTGAAGTATTGGAACAGACTGCTTCTCTTTCAGAGAAATGCATGTGAGTTTCTGGTGAATGCTTGTAAGTAGCTTAAGGCACTTTCAAAGGAAAGTGTTTTTCTCTGAAAGGACAGCATTTAGAAAGTGAGGCAACACTCCATTCACTTCACACAGTGAATTGAAGTGTTGGAACAGACTGCTTCTCTTTCAGAGAAACGAATGTGAGTTTCTGGTGAATGCTTTAAGTAGCTTAAGGCACTTTCAAAGGAAAGTGATTTTCTCTGAAAGGACAGCATTTAGAAAGTGAAGCAACACTCCATTCACTTCACACAGTGAATTGAAGTGTTGGAACAGACTGCTTCGCTTTCAGAGAAATGCATGAGAGTTTTTTGTGAATGCTTGAAAGTAGTTTAAGGCACTTTCAAAGGAAAGTGATTTTCTCTGAAAGGACAGCATTTAGAAACTGAAGCAACACTCCATTCACTTCGCACAGTGAATTGAAGTGTTGGAACAGAATGCTTCTCTTTCAGAGAAACGCATGTGAGTTTCTGGTGAATGCTTGTAAGTAGCTTAAGGCACTTTCAAAGGAAAGTGATTTTCTCTGAAAGGACAGCATTTAGAACGTGAGGCAACACTCTATTCACTTCACACAGTGAATTGAAGTGTTGGAACAGACAGCTTCTCTTTCAGAGAAACGCATGTGAGTTTCTTCCTAATGCTTGCAAGTAGCTTAAGGCACTATCAAAGGAAAGTGATTTTCTCTGAAAGGACAGCATTTAGAAAGTGAAGCAACACTCCATTCACTTCGCACAGTGAATTGAAGTGTTGGAACAGACTGCTTCTCTTTAGAGAAACGCATGTGAGTTTCTGGTGAATGCTTTAAGTAGCTTAAGGCACTTTCAAAGGAAAGTGATTTTCTCTGAAAGGACAGCATTTAGAAAGTGAAGCAACACTCCATTCACTTCGCACAGTGAATTGAAGTGTTGGAACAGACTGCTTCTCTTTCAGAGAAACGCATGTGAGTTTCTGGTGAATGCTTGTAAGTAGCTTAAGGCACTTTCAAAGGAAAGTGATTTTCTCTGAAAGGACAGCATTTAGAAAGTGAGGCAACACTCCATTCACTTCACACAGTGAATTGAAGTGTTGGAACAGACTGCTTCTCTTTCAGAGTAACGCATGTGAGTTTCTGGTGAATGCTTTAAGTAGCTTAAGGCACTTTCAAAGGAAAGTGATTTTCTCTGAAAGGACAGCATTTAGAAAGTGAAGCAACACTCCATTCACTTCGCACAGTGAATTGAAGTGTTGGAACAGACTGCTTCTCTTTCAGAGAAACTCATGTGAATTTCTTGTGAATGCTTGTAAGTAGCTTAAGGCACTTTCAAAGGAAAGTGATTTTCTCTGAAAGGACAGCATTTAGAAAGTGAAGCAACACTCCATTCACTTCGCACAGTGAATTGAAGTGTTGGAACAGACTGCTTCTCTTTCAGAGAAACGCATGTGAGTTTCTTGTGAATGCTTGCAAGTTGCTTAAGGCACTTTCAAAGGAAATTGATTTTCTCTGAAAGGACAGCATTTAGAAACTGAAGCAACACTCCATTCACTTCGCACAGTGAATTGAAGTGTTGGAACACACTGCTTCTCTTTAAGAGAAACGCATGTGAGTTTTTTGTGAATGCTTGAAAGTAGTTTAAGGCACTTTCAAAGGAAAGTGATTTTCTCTGAAAGGACAGCATTTAGAAAGTGAAGCAACACTCCATTCACTTCGCACAGTGAATTGAAGTGTTGGAACAGACTGCTTCTCTTTCAGAGAAACGCATGTGAGTTTCTGGTGAATGCTTGTAAGTAGCTTAAGGCACTTTTAAAGGAAAGTGATTTTCTCTGAAAGGACAGCATTTAGAACGTGAGGCAACACTCTATTCACTTCACACAGTGAATTGAAGTGTTGGAACAGACTGCTTCTCTTTCAGAGAAATGCATGTGAGTTTCTTCCTAATGCTTGCAAGTAGCTTAAGGCACTATCAAAGGAAAGTGATTTTCTCTGAAAGGACAGCATTTAGAAAGTGAAGCAACACTCCATTCACTTCGCACAATGAATTGAAGTGTTGGAACAGACTGCTTCTCTTTCAGAGAAACGCATGTGAGTTTTTTATGAATGCTTTAAAGTAGTTTAATGCACTTTCAAAGGAAAGTGATTTTCTCTGAAAGGACAGCATTTTGAAAGTGAGGCAACACTCTATTCACTTCGCACAGTGAATTGAAGTGTTGGAACAGACTGCTTCTCTTTCAGAGAAACACATGTGAATTTCTTCCTAATGCTTGCAAGTAGCTTAAGGCACTTTCAAAGGAAAGTGATTTTCTCTGAAAGGAAAGCATTTAGAAAGTGAAGCAACACTCCATTCACTTCGCACAGAGAATTGAAATGTTGGAACAGACTGCTTCTCTTTCAGAGAAATGCATGTGAGTTTCTGTTGAATGCTTGTAAGTAGCTTAAGGCACTTTCAAAGGAAAGTGATTTTCTCTGAAAGGACAGCATTTAGAAAGTGAGGCAACCCTCCATTCACTTCACACAGTGAATTGAAGTGTTGGAACAGACTGCTTCTCTTTCAGAGAAACGCATGTGAGTTTCTGGTGAATGCTTGTAAGTAGCTTAAGGCACTTTCAAAGGAAAGTGATTTTCTCTGAAAGGAGAGCATTTAGAAGTGAAGCAACACTCCATTCACTTCGCACAGTGAATTGAAGTGTTGGAACAGACTGCTTCTCTTTCAGAGAAACGAATGTGAGTTTCTGGTGAATGCTTTAAGTAGCTTAAGGCACTTTCAAAGGAAAGTGATTTTCTCTGAAAGGACAGCATTTAGAAAGTGAAGCAACACTCCATTCACTTCACACAGTGAATTGAAGTGTTGGAACAGACTGCTTCGCTTTCAGAGAAATGCATGAGAGTTTTTTGTGAATGCTTGAAAGTAGTTTAAGGCACTTTCAAAGGAAAGTTATTTTCTCTGAAAGGACAGCATTTAGAAACTGAAGCAACACTCCATTCACTTCGCACAGTGAATTGAAGTGTTGGAACAGAATGCTTCTCTTTCAGAGAAACGCATGTGAGTTTCTGGTGAATGCTTGTAAGTAGCTTAAGGCACTTTCAAAGGAAAGTGATTTTCTCTGAAAGGACAGCATTTAGAACGTGAGGCAACACTCTATTCACTTCACACAGTGAATTGAAGTGTTGGAACAGACAGCTTCTCTTTCAGAGAAACGCATGTGAGTTTCTTCCTAATGCTTGCAAGTAGCTTAAGGCACTATCAAAGGAAAGTGATTTTCTCTGAAAGGACAGCATTTAGAAAGTGAAGCAACACTCCATTCACTTCGCACAGTGAATTGAAGTGTTGGAACAGACTGCTTCTCTTTCAGAGAAACGCATGTTAGTTTCTGGTGAATGCTTTAAGTAGCTTAAGGCACTTTCAAAGGAAAGTGATTTTCTCTGAAAGGACAGCATTTAGAAAGTGAAGCAACACTCCATTCACTTCGCACAGTGAATTGAAGTGTTGGAACAGACTGCTTCTCTTTCAGAGAAACGCATGTGAGTTTCTGGTGAATGCTTGTAAGTAGCTTAAGGCACTTTCAAAGGAAAGTGATTTTCTCTGAAAGGACAGCATTTAGAAAGTGAGGCAACACTCCATTCACTTCACACAGTGAATTGAAGTGTTGGAACAGACTGCTTCTCTTTCAGAGAAATGCATGGGAGTTTCTGGTGAATGCTTTAAGTAGCTTAAGGCACTTTCAAAGGAAAGTGATTTTCTCTGAAAGGACAGCATTTAGAAAGTGAAGCAACACTCCATTCACTTCGCACAGTGAATTGAAGTGTTGGAACAGACTGCTTCTCTTTCAGAGAAACGCATGTGAGTTTCTTGTGAATGCTTGCAAGTTGCTTAAGGCACTTTCAAAGGAAATTGATTTTCTCTGAAAGGACAGCATTTAGAAACTGAAGCAACACTCCATTCACTTCGCACAGTGAATTGAAGTGTTGGAACACACTGCTTCTCTTTAAGAGAAACGCATGTGAGTTTTTTGTGAATGCTTGAAAGTAGTTTAAGGCACTTTCAAAGGAAAGTGATTTTCTCTGAAAGGACAGCATTTAGAAAGTGAAGCAACACTCCATTCACTTCGCACAGTGAATTGAAGTGTTGGAACAGACTGCTTCTCTTTCAGAGAAACGCATGTGAGTTTCTGGTGAATGCTTGTAAGTAGCTTAAGGCACTTTCAAAGGAAAGTGATTTTCTCTGAAAGGACAGCATTTAGAACGTGAGGCAACACTCTATTCACTTCACACAGTGAATTGAAGTGTTGGAACAGACTGCTTCTCTTTCAGAGAAATGCATGTGAGTTTCTTCCTAATGCTTGCAAGTAGCTTAAGGCACTATCAAAGGAAAGTGATTTTCTCTGAAAGGACAGCATTTAGAAAGTGAAGCAACACTCCATTCACTTCGCACAGTGAATTGAAGTGTTGGAACAGACTGCTTCTCTTTCAGAGAAACGCATGTGAGATTTTTATGAATGCTTTAAAGTAGTTTATGCACTTTCAAAGGAAAGTGATTTTCTCTGAAAGGACAGCATTTTGAAAGTGAGGCAACACTCTATTCACTTCGCACAGTGAATTGAAGTGTTGGAACAGACTGCTTCTCTTTCAGAGAAACACATGTGAATTTCTTCCTAATGCTTGCAAGTAGCTTAAGGCACTTTCAAAGGAAAGTGATTTTCTCTGAAAGGAAAGCATTTAGAAAGTGAAGCAACACTCCATTCACTTCAAGCACAGAGAATTGAAATGTTGGAACAGACTGCTTCTCTTTCAGAGAAATGCATGTGAGTTTCTGTTGAATGCTTGTAAGTAGCTTAAGGCACTTTCAAAGGAAAGTGATTTTCTCTGAAAGGACAGCATTTAGAAAGTGAGGCAACCCTCCATTCACTTCACACAGTGAATTGAAGTGTTGGAACAGACTGCTTCTCTTTCAGAGAAACGCATGTGAGTTTCTGGTGAATGCTTGTAAGTAGCTTAAGGCACTTTCAAAGGAAAGTGATTTTCTCTGAAAGGACAGCATTTAGAAGTGAAGCAACACTCCATTCACTTCGCACAGTGAATTGAAGTGTTGGAACAGACTGCTTCTCTTTCAGAGAAACGCATGTGAGTTTCTGGTGAATGCTTGTAAGTAGCTTAAGGCACTTTCAAAGGAAAGTGATTTTCTCTGAAAGGACAGCATATAGAAAGTGAAGCAACACTCCATTCACTTCGCACAGTGAATTGAAGTGTTGGAACAGACTGATTCTCTTTCAGAGAAACGCATGTGAGTTTCTTGTGAATGCTTGCAAGTTGCTTAAGGCACTTTCAAAGGAAAGTGATTTTCTCTGAAAAGACAGCATTTAGAAACTGAAGCAACACTCCATTCACTTCGCACAGTGAATTGAAGTGTTGGAACACACTGCTTCTCTTTAAGAGAAACGCATGTGAGTTTTTTGTGAATGCTTGAAAGTAGTTTAAGGCACTTTCAAAGGAAAGTGATTTTCTCTGAAAGGACAGCATTTAGAAAGTGAAGCAACACTCCATTCACTTCGCACAGTGAATTGAAGTGTTGGAACAGATTGCTTCTCTTTCAGAGAAACGCATGTGAGTTTCTTGTGAATTCTTGTAAGTAGCTTAAGGCACTTTCAAAGGAAAGTGATTTTCTCTGAAAGGACAGCATTTAGAACGTGAGGCAACACTCTATTCACTTCACACAGTGAATTGAAGTGTTGGAACAGACTGCTTCTCTTTCAGAGAAATGCATGTGAGTTTCTTCCTAATGCTTGCAAGTAGCTTAAGGCACTATCAAAGGAAAGTGATTTTCTCTGAAAGGACAGCATTTAGAAAGTGAAGCAACACTCCATTCACTTCGCACAGTGAATTGAAGTGTTGGAACAGACTGCTTCTCTTTCAGAGAAACGCATGTGAGTTTTTTATGAATGCTTGAAAGTAGTTTAATGCACTTTCAAAGGAAAGTGATTTTCTCTGAAAGGACAGCATTTAGAAAGTGAGGCAACACTTCATTCACTTCGCACAGTGAATTGAAGTGTTGGAACAGACTGCTTCTCTTCCAGAGAAACGCATGTGAGTTTTTTATGAATGCTTGAAAGTAGTTTAATGCACTTTCAAAGGAAAGTGATTTTCTCTGAAAGGACAGCATTTACAAAGTGAGGCAACACTCCATTCACTTCGCACAGTGAATTGAAGTGTTGGAACAGACTGCTTCTCTTTCAGAGAAACGCATGTGAGTTTTTTATGAATGCTTGAAAGTAGTTTAATGCACTTTCAAAGGAAAGTGATTTTCTCTGAAAGGACAGCATTTAGAAAGTGAAGCAACACTCCATTCACTTTGTACAGTGAATTGAAGTGTTGGAACAGACTGCTTCTCTATCAGAGAAATGCATGT
This sequence comes from Myodes glareolus, assembly GCF_982192425.1. NCBI lineage: Eukaryota > Metazoa > Chordata > Mammalia > Rodentia > Cricetidae > Myodes > Myodes glareolus. Next base: position 1,409,256 of record NC_142046.1, read on the forward strand.
GAGTTTCTGTTGAATGCTTGTAAGTAGCTTAAGGCTCTTTCAAAGGAAAGTGATTTTCTCTGAAAGGACAGCATTTAGAAAGTAAAGCAACACTCCATTCCCTTCGCACAATAAATTGAAGTGTTGGAACAGACTGCTTCTCTTTCATAGAAACGCATTAGTGTTTCTTGTGAATGCTTGCAAGTAGCTTAAGGCACATTCAAAGGAAAGTGATTTTCTCTGAAAGGACAGCATTTAGAAAGTGAAGCAACACTCCATTCACTTCGCACAGAGAATTGAAGTGTTGGAACAGATTACTTCTCTTTCAGAGAAATGCATGTGAGTTTCTGTTGAATGCTTGTAAGTAGCTTAAGGCACATTCAAAGGAAAGGGATTTTCTCTGAAAGGACAGCATTTAGAAAGTGAAGCAACACTCCATTCACTTCGCTCAGTGAATTGAAGTGTTGGAACAGACTGCTTCTCTTTCAGAGAAACGCATGTGATATTTTTGTGAATGCTTGAAAGTAGTTTAATGCACTTTCAATGGAAAGTGATTTTCTCTGAAAGGACAGCATTTTGAAAGTGAGGCAACACTCCATTCACTTCGCACAGTGAATTGAAGTGTTGGAACAGACTGCTTCTCTTTCAGAGAAACGCATGTGAGTTTCTTCCTGATGCTTGCAAGTAGCTTAAGGCACTTTCAAAGGAAAGTGATTTTCTCTGACAGGACAGCATTTAGAAAGTGAAGCAACACTCCATTCACTTCGCACTGTGAATTGAAGTGTTGGAACAGACTGTTTCTCTTTCAGAGAAACGCATATGAGTTTCTGGTGAATGCTTGTAAGTAGCTTAAGGCACTTTCAAAGGAAAGTGATTTTCTCTGAAAGGACAGTATTTAGAAAGTGAAGCAACACTCCATTCACTTCGAACAGTTAATTGAAGTGTTGGAACAGACTGCTTCTCTTTCAGAGAAATGCATGTGAGTTTCTGTTGAATGCTTGTAAGTAGCTTAAGGCACTTTTAAAGGAAAGTGATTTTCTCTGAAAGGACAGCATTTAGAAAGTGAGGCAACACTCCATTCACTTCACACAGTGAATTGAAGTGTTGGAACAGACTGCTTCTCTTTCAGAGAAACGCATGTGAGTTTCTGGTGAATGCTTTAAGTAGCTTAAGGCACTTTCAAAGGAAAGTGATTTTCTCTGAAAGGACAGCATTTAGAAAGTGAAGCAACACTCCATTCACTTCGCACAGTGAATTGAAGTATTGGAACAGACTGCTTCTCTTTCAGAGAAATGCATGTGAGTTTCTGGTGAATGCTTGTAAGTAGCTTAAGGCACTTTCAAAGGAAAGTGATTTTCTCTGTAAGGACAGCATATAGAAAGTGAAGCAACACTCCATTCACTTCGCACAGTGAATTGAAGTGTTGGAACAGACTGCTTCTCTCTCAGAGAAACGCATGTGAGTTTCTTGTGAATGCTTGCAAGTTGCTTAAGCCACTTTCAAAGGAAAGTGACTTTCTCTGAAAGGACAGCATTTAGAAACTGAAGCAACACTCCATTCACTTCGCACAGTGAATTGAAGTGTTGGAACACACTGCTTCTCTTTAAGAGAAACGCATGTGAGTTTTTTGTGAATGCTTGAAAGTAGTTTAAGGCACTTTCAAAGGAAAGTGATTTTCTCTGAAAGGACAGCATTTAGAAAGTGAAGCAACACTCCATTCACTTTGTACAGTGAATTGAAGTGTTGGAACAGACTGCTTCTCTATCAGAGAAATGCATGTGAGTTTCTGGTGAATGCTTGTAAGTAGCTTAAGGCACTTTCAAAGGAAAGTGATTTTCTCTGAAAGGACAGCATTTAGAACGTGAGGCAACACTCTATTCACTTCACACAGTGAATTGAAGTGTTGGAACAGACTGCTTCTCTTTCAGAGAAATGCATGTGAGTTTCTTCCTAATGCTTGCAAGTAGCTTAAGGCACTATCAAAGGAAAGTGATTTTCTCTGAAAGGACAGCATTTAGAAAGTGAAGCAACACTCCATTCACTTCGCACAGTGAATTGAAGTGTTGGAACAGACTGCTTCTCTTTCAGAGAAACGCATGTGAGTTTCTGGTGAATGCTTGTAAGTAGCTTAAGGCACTTTCAAAGGAAAGTGATTTTCTCTGAAAGGACAGCATATAGAAAGTGAAGCAACACTCCATTCACTTCGCACAGTGAATTGAAGTGTTGGAACAGACTGCTTCTCTTTCAGAGAAACGCATGTGAGTTTTTTATTAATGCTTGAAAGAAGTTTAAGTCACTTTCAAAGGAAAGTGATTTTCTCTGAAAGGACAGCATTTAGAAAGTGAGGCAACACTCTATTCACTTCGCACAGTGAATTGAAGTGTTGGAACAGACTGCTTCTCTTTCAGAGAAACACATGTGAGTTTCTTCCTAATGCTTGCAAGTAGCTTAAGGCACTTTCAAAGGAAAGTGATTTTCTCTGAAAGGAAAGCATTTAGAAAGTGAAGCAACACTCCATTCACTTCGCACAGAGAATTGAAGTGTTGGAACAGACTGCTTCTCTTTCAGAGAAATGCATGTGAGTTTCCGTTGAATGCTTGTAAGTAGCTTAAGGCACTTTCAAAGGAAAGTGATTTTCTCTGAAAGGACAGCATTTAGAAAGTGAGGCAACACTCCATTCACTTCACACAGTGAATTGAAGTGTTGTAACAGACTGCTTCTCTTTCAGAGAAACGCATGTGAGTTTCTGGTGAATGCTTTAAGTAGCTTAAGGCACTTTCAAAGGAAAGTGATTTTCTCTGAAAGGAAAGCATTTAGAAAGTGAAGCAACACTCCATTCACTTCGCACAGTGAATTGAAGTATTGGAACAGACTGCTTCTCTTTCAGAGAAATGCATGTGAGTTTCTGGTGAATGCTTGTAAGTAGCTTAAGGCACTTTCAAAGGAAAGTGATTTTCTCTGAAAGGACAGCATTTAGAACGTGAGGCAACACTCTATTCACTTCACACAGTGAATTGAAGTGTTGGAACAGACTGCTTCTCTTTCAGAGAAATGCATGTGAGTTTCTTCCTAATGCTTGCAAGTAGCTTAAGGCACTATCAAAGGAAAGTGATTTTCTCTGAAAGGACAGCATTTAGAAAGTGAAGCAACACTCCATTCACTTCGCACAGTGAATTGAAGTGTTGGAACAGACTGCTTCTCTTTCAGAGAAACGCATGTGAGTTTCTTGTGAATGCTTGCAAGTTGCTTAAGGCACTTTCAAAGGAAATTGATTTTCTCTGAAAGGACATCATTTAGAAACTGAAGCAACACTCCATTCACTTCGCACAGTGAATTGAAGTGTTGGAACACACTGCTTCTCTTTAAGAGAAATGCATGTGAGTTTTTTGTGAATGCTTGAAAGTAGTTTAAGGCACTTTCAAAGGAAAGTGATTTTCTCTGAAAGGACAGCATTTAGAAAGTGAGGCAACACTCTATTCACTTCGCACAGTGAATTGAAGTGTTGGAACAGACTGCTTCTCTTTCAGAGAAACACATGTGAGTTTCTTCCTAATGCTTGCAAGTAGCTTAAGGCACTTTCAAAGGAAAGTGATTTTCTCTGAAAGGAAAGCATTTAGAAAGTGAAGCAACACTCCATTCACTTCGCACAGAGAATTGAAGTGTTGGAACAGACTGCTTCTCTTTCAGAGAAATGCATGTGAGTTTCCGTTGAATGCTTGTAAGTAGCTTAAGGCACTTTCAAAGGAAAGTGATTTTCTCTGAAAGGACAGCATTTAGAAAGTGAGGCAACACTCCATTCACTTCACACAGTGAATTGAAGTGTTGGAACAGACTGCTTCTCTTTCAGAGAAACGCATGTGAGTTTCTGGTGAATGCTTTAAGTAGCTTAAGGCACTTTCAAAGGAAAGTGATTTTCTCTGAAAGGACAGCATTTAGAAAGTGAAGCAACACTCCATTCACTTCGCACAGTGAATTGAAGTGTTGGAACAGACTGCTTCTCTTTCAGAGAAACGCATGTGAGTTTCTTGTGAATGCTTGCAAGTTGCTTAAGGCACTTTCAAAGGAAATTGATTTTCTCTGAAAGTACATCATTTAGAAACTGAAGCAACACTCCATTCACTTCGCACAGTGAATTGAAGTGTTGGAACACACTGCTTCTCTTTAAGAGAAATGCATGTGAGTTTTTTGTGAATGCTTGAAAGTAGTTTAAGGCACTTTCAAAGGAAAGTGATTTTCTCTGAAAGGACAGCATTTAGAAAGTGAAGCAACACTCCATTCACTTCGCACAGTGAATTGAAGTGTTGGAACAGACTGCATCTCTTTCAGAGAAACGCATGTGAGTTTCTGGTGAATGCTTGTAAGTAGCTTAAGGCACTTTCAAAGGAAAGTGATTTTCTCTGAAAGGACAGCATTTAGAACGTGAGGCAACACTCTATTCACTTCACACAGTGAATTGAAGTGTTGGAACAGACTGCTTCTCTTTCAGAGAAATGCATGTGAGTTTCTTCCTAATGCTTGCAAGTAGCTTAAGGCACTATCAAAGGAAAGTGATTTTCTCTGAAAGGACAGCATTTAGAAAGTGAAGCAACACTCCATTCACTTCGCACAGTGAATTGAAGTGTTGGAACAGACTGCTTCTCTTTCAGAGAAACGCATGTGAGTTTTTTATGAATGCTTGAAAGTAGTTTAATGCACTTTCAAAGGAAAGTGATTTTCTCTAAAAGGACAGCATTTAGAAAGTGAGGCAACACTTCATTCACTTCGCACAGTGAACTGAAGTGTTGGAACAGACTGCTTCTCTTCCAGAGAAACGCATGTGAGTTTTTTATGAATGCTTGAAAGTAGTTTAATGCACTTTCAAAGGAAAGTGATTTTCTCTGAAAGGACAGCATTTACAAAGTGAGGCAACACTCCATTCACTTCGCACAGTGAATTGAAGTGTTGGAACAGACTGCTTCTCTTTCAGAGAAACGCATGTGAGTTTTTTATGAATGCTTGAAAGTAGTTTAATGCACTTTCAAAGGAAAGTGATTTTCTCTGAAAGGACAGCATTTAGAAAGTGAAGCAACACTCCATTCACTTTGTACAGTGAATTGAAGTGTTGGAACAGACTGCTTCTCTATCAGAGAAATGCATGTGAGTTTCTGTTGAATGCTTGTAAGTAGCTTAAGGCTCTTTCAAAGGAAAGTGATTTTCTCTGAAAGGACAGCATTTAGAAAGTAAAGCAACACTCCATTCCCTTCGCACAATAAATTGAAGTGTTGGAACAGACTGCTTCTCTTTCATAGAAACGCATTAGTGTTTCTTGTGAATGCTTGCAAGTAGCTTAAGGCACATTCAAAGGAAAGTGATTTTCTCTGAAAGGACAGCATTTAGAAAGTGAAGCAACACTCCATTCACTTCGCACAGAGAATTGAAGTGTTGGAACAGATTACTTCTCTTTCAGAGAAATGCATGTGAGTTTCTGTTGAATGCTTGTAAGTAGCTTAAGGCACATTCAAAGGAAAGGGATTTTCTCTGAAAGGACAGCATTTAGAAAGTGAAGCAACACTCCATTCACTTCGCTCAGTGAATTGAAGTGTTGGAACAGACTGCTTCTCTTTCAGAGAAACGCATGTGATATTTTTGTGAATGCTTGAAAGTAGTTTAATGCACTTTCAATGGAAAGTGATTTTCTCTGAAAGGACAGCATTTTGAAAGTGAGGCAACACTCCATTCACTTCGCACAGTGAATTGAAGTGTTGGAACAGACTGCTTCTCTTTCAGAGAAACGCATGTGAGTTTCTTCCTGATGCTTGCAAGTAGCTTAAGGCACTTTCAAAGGAAAGTGATTTTCTCTGACAGGACAGCATTTAGAAAGTGAAGCAACACTCCATTCACTTCGCACTGTGAATTGAAGTGTTGGAACAGACTGTTTCTCTTTCAGAGAAACGCATGTGAGTTTCTGGTGAATGCTTGTAAGTAGCTTAAGGCACTTTCAAAGGAAAGTGATTTTCTCTGAAAGGACAGCATTTAGAAAGTGAAGCAACACTCCATTCACTTCGAACAGTTAATTGAAGTGTTGGAACAGACTGCTTCTCTTTCAGAGAAATGCATGTGAGTTTCTTCCTAATGCTTGCAAGTAGCTTAAGGCACTATCAAAGGAAAGTGATTTTCTCTGAAAGGACAGCATTTAGAAAGTGAAGCAACACTCCATTCACTTCGCACAGTGAATTGAAGTGTTGGAACAGACTGCTTCTCTTTCAGAGAAACGCATGTGAGTTTCTGGTGAATGCTTGTAAGTAGCTTAAGGCACTTTCAAAGGAAAGTGATTTTCTCTGAAAGGACAGCATATAGAAAGTGAAGCAACACTCCATTCACTTCGCACAGTGAATTGAAGTGTTGGAACAGACTGCTTCTCTTTCAGAGAAACGCATGTGAGTTTTTTATTAATGCTTGAAAGAAGTTTAAGTCACTTTCAAAGGAAAGTGATTTTCTCTGAAAGGACAGCATTTAGAAAGTGAGGCAACACTCTATTCACTTCGCACAGTGAATTGAAGTGTTGGAACAGACTGCTTCTCTTTCAGAGAAACACATGTGAGTTTCTTCCTAATGCTTGCAAGTAGCTTAAGGCACTTTCAAAGGAAAGTGATTTTCTCTGAAAGGAAAGCATTTAGAAAGTGAAGCAACACTCCATTCACTTCGCACAGAGAATTGAAGTGTTGGAACAGACTGCTTCTCTTTCAGAGAAATGCATGTGAGTTTCCGTTGAATGCTTGTAAGTAGCTTAAGGCACTTTCAAAGGAAAGTGATTTTCTCTGAAAGGACAGCATTTAGAAAGTGAGGCAACACTCCATTCACTTCACACAGTGAATTGAAGTGTTGGAACAGACTGCTTCTCTTTCAGAGAAACGCATGTGAGTTTCTGGTGAATGCTTTAAGTAGCTTAAGGCACTTTCAAAGGAAAGTGATTTTCTCTGAAAGGACAGCATTTAGAAAGTGAAGCAACACTCCATTCACTTCGCACAGTGAATTGAAGTATTGGAACAGACTGCTTCTCTTTCAGAGAAATGCATGTGAGTTTCTGGTGAATGCTTGTAAGTAGCTTAAGGCACTTTCAAAGGAAAGTGATTTTCTCTGAAAGGACAGCATTTAGAACGTGAGGCAACACTCTATTCACTTCACACAGTGAATTGAAGTGTTGGAACAGACTGCTTCTCTTTCAGAGAAATGCATGTGAGTTTCTTCCTAATGCTTGCAAGTAGCTTAAGGCACTATCAAAGGAAAGTGATTTTCTCTGAAAGGACAGCATTTAGAAAGTGAAGCAACACTCCATTCACTTCGCACAGTGAATTGAAGTGTTGGAACAGACTGCTTCTCTTTCAGAGAAACGCATGTGAGTTTCTTGTGAATGCTTGCAAGTTGCTTAAGGCACTTTCAAAGGAAATTGATTTTCTCTGAAAGGACATCATTTAGAAACTGAAGCAACACTCCATTCACTTCGCACAGTGAATTGAAGTGTTGGAACACACTGCTTCTCTTTAAGAGAAATGCATGTGAGTTTTTTGTGAATGCTTGAAAGTAGTTTAAGGCACTTTCAAAGGAAAGTGATTTTCTCTGAAAGGACAGCATTTAGAAAGTGAAGCAACACTCCATTCACTTCGCACAGTGAATTGAAGTGTTGGAACAGACTGCATCTCTTTCAGAGAAACGCATGTGAGTTTCTGGTGAATGCTTGTAAGTAGCTTAAGGCACTTTCAAAGGAAAGTGATTTTCTCTGAAAGGACAGCATTTAGAACGTGAGGCAACACTCTATTCACTTCACACAGTGAATTGAAGTGTTGGAACAGACTGCTTCTCTTTCAGAGAAATGCATGTGAGTTTCTTCCTAATGCTTGCAAGTAGCTTAAGGCACTATCAAAGGAAAGTGATTTTCTCTGAAAGGACAGCATTTAGAAAGTCAAGCAACACTCCATTCACTTCGCACAGTGAATTGAAGTGTTGGAACAGACTGCTTCTCTTTCAGAGAAACGCATGTGAGTTTTTTATGAATGCTTGAAAGTAGTTTAATGCACTTTCAAAGGAAAGTGATTTTCTCTGAAAGGACAGCATTTAGAAAGTGAGGCAACACTCTATTCACTTCGCACAGTGAATTGAAGTGTTGGAACAGACTGCTTCTCTTTCAGAGAAACACATGTGAGTTTCTTCCTAACGCTTGCAAGTAGCTTAAGGCACTTTCAAAGGAAAGTGATTTTCTCTGAAAGGAAAGCATTTAGAAAGTGAAGCAACACTCCAATCACTTCGCACAGAGAATTGAAGTATTGGAACAGACTGCTTCTCTTTCAGAGAAATGCATGTGAGTTTCTGTTGAATGCTTGTAAGTAGCTTAAGGCACTTTCAAAGGACAGTGATTTTCTCTGAAAGGACAGCATTTAGAAAGTGAGGCAACACTCCATTCACTTCACACAGTGAATTGAAGTGTTGGAACAGACTGCTTCTCTTTCAGAGAAATGCATGTGAGTTTCTGGTGAATGCTTTAAGTAGCTTAAGGCACTTTCAAAGGAAAGTGATTTTCTCTGAAAGGACAGCATTTAGAAAGTGAAGCAACACTCCATTCACTTCGCACAGTGAATTGAAGTATTGGAACAGACTGCTTCTCTTTCAGAGAAACGCATGTGAGTTTCTGGTGAATGCTTGTAAGTAGCTTAAGGCACTTTCAAAGGAAAGTGATTTTCTCTGTAAGGACAGCATATAGAAAGTGAAACAACACTCCATTTACTTCGCACAGTGAATTGAAGTGTTGGAACAGACTGCTTCTCTTTCAGAGAAACGCATGTGAGTTTCTTGTGAATGCTTGCAAGTTGCTTAAGGCACTTTCAAAGGAAAGTGACTTTCTCTGAAAGGACAGCATTTAGAAAGTGAAGCAACACTCCATTCACTTCGCACAGTGAATTGAAGTGTTGGAACAGACTGCTTCTCTTTCAGAGAAACGCATGTGAGTTTCTGGTGAATGCTTGTAAGTAGCTTAAGGCACTTTCAAAGGAAAGTGATTTTCTCTGAAAGGACAGCATTTAGAAAGTGAAGCAACACACCATTCACTTTGTACAGTGAATTGAAGTGTTGGAACAGACTGCTTCTCTATCAGAGAAATGCATGTGAGTTTCTGGTGAATGCTTGTAAGTAGCTTAAGGCACTTTCAAAGGAAAGTGATTTTCTCTGAAAGGACAGCATTTAGAACGTGAGGCAACACTCTATTCACTTCACACAGTGAATTGAAGTGTTGGAACAGACTGCTTCTCTTTCAGAGAAATGCATGTGAGTTTCTTCCTAATGCTTGCAAGTAGCTTAAGGCACTATCAAAGGAAAGTGATTTTCTCTGAAAGGACAGCATTTAGAAAGTGAAGCAACACTCCATTCACTTCGCGCAGTGAATTGAAGTGTTGGAACAGACTGCTTCTCTTTCAGAGAAACGCATGTGAGTTTTTTATTAATGCTTGAAAGTAGTTTAATGCACTTTCAAAGGAAAGTGATTTTCTCTGAAAGGACAGCATTTAGAAAGTGAAGCAACACTCCATTCACTTCGCAGAGTGAATTGAAGTAATGGAACAGACTGCTTCTCTTTCAGAGAAACACATGTGAGTTTCTGGTGAATGCTTGTAAGTAGCTTAAGGCACTTTCAAAGGAAAGTGATTTTCTCTGAAAGGACAGCATTTAGAAAGTGAAGCAACACTCCATTCACTTCGCACAGTGAATTGAAGTGTTGGAACAGACTGCTTCTCTTTCAGAGAAACGCATGTGAGTTTCTGGTGAATGCTTTAAGTAGCTTAAGGCACTTTCAAAGGAAAGTGATTTTCTCTGAAAGGACAGCATTTAGAAAGTGAAGCAACACTCCATTCACTTCGCACAGTGAATTGAAGTGTTGGAACAGACTGCTTCTCTTTCAGAGAAACGCATGTGAGTTTCTGGTGAATGCTTGTAAGTAGCTTAAGGCACTTTCAAGGGAAAGTGATTTTCTCTGAAAGGACAGCATTTAGAAAGTGAAGCAACACTCCATTCCCTTCGTGCAGTGAATTGAAGTGTTGGAACAGAGTGCTTCTCATTCATAGAAACGCATTAGTGTTTCTTGTGAATGCTTGCAAGTTGCTTAAGGCACTTTCAAAGGAAAGTGATTTTCTCTGAAAGGACAGCATTTAGAAAGTGAAGCAACACTCCATTCACTTTGTACAGTGAATTGAAGTGTTGGAACAGACTGCTTCTCTTTCAGAGAAATGCATGTGAGTTTCTGTTGAATGCTTGTAAGTAGCTTAAGGCACATTCAAAGGAAAGGGATTTTCTCTGAACGGACAGCATTTAGAAAGTGAAGCAACACTCCATTCACTTCGCACAGTGAATTGAAGTGTTGGAACAGACTGCTTCTCTTTCAGAGAAACGCATGTGAGTTTTTTGTGAATGCTTGAAAGTAGTTTAAGGCACTTTCAATGGAAAGTGATTTTCTCTGAAAGGACAGCATTTAGAAAGTGAGGCAACACTCCATTCACTTTGCACAGTGAATTGAAGTGTTGGAACAGACTGCTTCTCTTTCAGAGAAATGCATGTGAGTTTCTGTTGAATGCTTGTAAGTAGCTTAAGGCACTTTCAAAGGAAAGTGATTTTCTCTGAAAGGACAGCATTTAGAAAGTGAAGCAACACTCCATTCACTTCGCAGAGTGAATTGAAGAATTGGAACAGACTGCTTCTCTTTCAGAGAAACGCATGTGAGTTTCTGGTGAATGCTTGTAAGTAGCTTTAGGCACTTTCAAAGGAAAGTGATTTTCTCTGAAAGGACAGCATTTAGAAAGTGAAGCAACACTCCATTCACTTCGCACAGTGAATTGAAGTGTTGGAACAGACTGCTTCTCTTTAAGAGAAACGCATGTGAGTTTTTTGTGAATGCTTGAAAGTAGTTTAAGGCACTTTCAAAGGAAAGTGATTTTCTCTGAAAGGACAGCATTTAAAAAGTGAAGCAACACTCCATACACTTCGCACGGTGAATTGAAGTGTTGGAACAGACTGCTTCTCTTTCAGAGAAACGCATGTGAGTTTCTGGTGAATGCTTGTAAGTAGCTTAAGGCACTTTCAAAGGAAAGTGATTTTCTCTGAAAGGACAGCATTTAGAAAGTGAGGCAACCCTCTATTCACTTCACACAGTGAATTGAAGTGTTGGAACAGACTGCTTCTCTTTCAGAGAAACGCATGTGAGTTTCTGGTGAATGCTTTTAAGTAGCTTAAGGCACTTTCAAAGGAAAGTGATTTTCTCTGAAAGGACAGCATTTAGAAAGTGAAGCAACACTCCATTCCCTTCGTGCAGTGAATTGAAGTGTTGGAACAGAATGCTTCTCTTTCATAGAATCGCATTAGTGTTTCTTGTGAATGCTTGCAAGTTGCTTAAGGCACTTTCAAAGGAAAGTGATTTTCTCTGAAAGGACATAATTTAGAAAGTGAAGCAACACTCCATTCACTTTGCACAGTGAATTGAAGTGTTCGAACAGACTGCTTCTCTTTCAGAGAAATGCATGTGAGTTTCTGTTGAATGCTTGTAAGTAGCTTAAGGCACTTTCAAAGGAAAGTGATTTTCTCTGAAAGGACAGCATTTAGAAAGTGAAGCAACACTCCATTCACTTCGCACATTGAATTGAAGTGTTGGAACAGACTGCTTCTCTTTCAGAGAAACGCATGTGAGTTTCTGGTGAATGCTTGTAAGTAGCTTTAGGCACTTTCAAAGGAAAGTGATTTTCTCTGAAAGGACAGCATTTAGAAAGTGAAGCAACACTCCATTCACTTCGCACAGTGAATTGAAGTGTTGGAACAGACTGCTTCTCTTTCAGAGAAACGCATGTGAGTTTCTTTTGAATGTTTGCAAGTTGCTTAAGGCACTTTCAAAGGAAAGTGATTTTCTCTGAAAGGACAGCATTTAGAAACTGAAGCAACACTCCATTCACTTCGCACAGTGAATTGAAGTGTTGGAACAGACTGCTTCTCTTTAAGAGAAACGCATGTGAGTTTTTTGTGAATGATTGAAAGTAGTTTAAGGCACTTTCAAAGGAAAGTGATTTTCTCTGAAAGGACAGCATTTAAAAAGTGAAGCAACACTCCATTCACTTCGCACGGTGAATTGAAGTGTTGGAACAGACTGCTTCTCTTTCAGAGAAACGCATGTGAGTTTCTGGTGAATGCTTGTAAGTAGCTTAAGGCACTTTCAAAGGAAAGTGATTTTCTCTGAAAGGACAGCATTTAGAAAGTGAGGCAACCCTCTATTCACTTCACACAGTGAATTGAAGTGTTGGAACAGACTGCTTCTCTTTCAGAGAAACACATGTGAGTTTCTGGTGAATGCTTTTAAGTAGCTTAAGGCACTTTCAAAGGAAAGTGATTTTCTCTGAAAGGACATAATTTAGAAAGTGAAGCAACACTCCATTCACTTTGCACAGTGAATTGAAGTGTTCGAACAGACTGCTTCTCTTTCAGAGAAATGCATGTGAGTTTCTGTTGAATGCTTGTAAGTAGCTTAAGGCACTTTCAAAGGAAAGTGATTTTCTCTGAAAGGACAGCATTTAGAAAGTGAAGCAACACTCCATTCACTTCGCACATTGAATTGAAGTGTTGGAACAGACTGCTTCTCTTTCAGAGAAACGCATGTGAGTTTCTGGTGAATGCTTGTAAGTAGCTTAAGGCACTTTCAAAGGAAAGTGATTTTCTCTGAAAGGACAGCATTTAGAAAGTGAGGCAACACTCCATTCACCTCACACAGTGAATTGAAGTGTTGGAACAGACTGCTTCTCTTTCAGAGAAACGCATGTGAGTTTCTTCCTAATGCTTGCAAGTAGCTTAAGGCACTTTCAAAGGAAAGTGATTTTCTCTGAAAGGACAGCATTTAGAAAGTGAAGCAACACTCCATTCACTTCGCACAGTGAATTGAAGTGTTGGAACAGTCTGCTTCTCTTTCAGAGAAACGCATGTGAGTTTCTTCCTAATGCTTGCAAGTAGCTTAAGGCACATTCAAAGGAAAGTGATTTTCTCTGAAAGGACAGCATTTAGAAAGTGCAGCAACACTCCATTCACTTCGCACATTGAATTGAAGTGTTGGAACAGACTGCTTCTGTTTCAGAGAAACGCATGTGAGTTTCTGGTGAATGCTTGTAAGTAGCTTAAGGAACTTTCAAAGGAAAGTGATTTTCTCTGAAAGGACAGCATTTAGAAAGTGAAGCAACACTCCATTCACTTCGCACAGTGAATTGAAGTGTTGGAACAGACTGCTTCTCTTTCAGAGAAATGCATGTGAGTTTCTGTTGAATGCTTGTAAGTAGCTTAAGGCACTTTCAAAGGAAAGTGATTTTCTCTGAAAGGACAGCATTTAGAAAGTGAAGCAACACTCCATTCACTTCGCAGAGTGAATTGAAGTGTTGGAACAGAGTGCTTCTCTTTCATAGAAACGCATCAGTGTTTCTTGTGAATGCTTGCAAGTTGCTTAAGGCACTTTCAAAGGAAAGTGATTTTCTCTGAAAGGACAGCATTTAGAAAGTGAAGCAACACCCCATTCACTTTGTACAGTGAATTGAAGTGTTGGAGCAGACTGCTTCTCTTTCAGAGAAACGCATGTGAGTTTCTTCCTAATGCTTGCAAGTAGCTTAAGGCACTATCAAAGGAAAGTGATTTTCTCTGAAAGGACAGCATTTAGAAAGTGAAGCAACACTCCATTCACTTCGCAGAGTGAATTGAAGTATTGGAACAGACTGCTTCTCTTTCAGAGAAATGCATGAGAGTTTTTTGTGAATGCTTGAAAGTAGTTTAAGGCACTTTCAAAGGAAAGTGATTTTCTCTGAAAGGACAGCATTTAGAAACTGAAGCAACACTCCATTCACTTCGCACAGTGAATTGAAGTGTTGGAACAGACTGCTTCTCTTTCAGAGAAACGCATGTGAGTTTCTTGTGAATGCTTGTAAGTAGCTTAAGGCACTTTCAAAGGAAAGTGATTTTCTCTGAAAGGACAGCATTTAGAACGTGAGGCAACACTCTATTCACTTCACACAGTGAATTGAAGTGTTGGAACAGACTGCTTCTCTTTCAGAGAAACGCATGTGAGTTTCTTCCTAATGCTTGCAAGTAGCTTAAGGCACTATCAAAGGAAAGTGATTTTCTCTGAAAGGACAGCATTTAGAAAGTGAAGCAACACTCCATTCACTTCGCACAGTGAATTGAAGTGTTGGAACAGACTGCTTCTCTTTCAGAGAAACGCATGTGAGTTTTTTATGAATGCTTGAAAGAAGTTTAAGGCACTTTCAAAGGAAAGTGATTTTCTCTGAAAGGACAGCATTTAGAAAGTGAGGCAACACTCCATTCACTTCGCACAGTGAATTGCAGTGTTGGAACAGATTACTTCTCTTTCAGAGAAATGCATGTGAGTTTCTGTTGAATGCTTGTAAGTAGCTTAAGGCACATTCAAAGGAAAGGGATTTTCTCTGAAAGGACAGCATTTAGAAAGTGAAGCAACACTCCATTCACTTCGCACAGTTAATTGAAGTATTGGAACAGACTGCTTCTCTTTAAGAGAAACGCATGTGAGTTTTTTGTGAATGCTTGAAAGTAGTTTAAGGCACTTTCAAAGGAAAGTGATTTTCTCTGAAAGGACAGCATTTAAAAAGTGAAGCAACACTCCATTCACTTCGCACGGTGAATTGAAGTGTTGGAACAGACTGCTTCTCTTTCAGAGAAACGCATGTGAGTTTCTGGTGAATGCTTGTAAGTAGCTTAAGGCACTTTCAAAGGAAAGTGATTTTCTCTGAAAGGACAGCATTTAGAAAGTGAGGCAACACTCTATTCACTTCACACAGTGAATTGAAGTATTGGAACAGACTGCTTCTCTTTCAGAGAAACGCATGTGAGTTTCTGGTGAATGCTTGTAAGTAGCTTAAGGCACTTTCAAAGGAAAGTGATTTTCTCTGAAAGGACAGCATTTAGAAAGTGAAGCAACACTCCATTCCCTTCGTGCAGTGAATTGAAGTGTTGGAACAGAATGCTTCTCTTTCATAGAAACGCATTAGTGTTTCTTGTGAATGCTTGCAAGTTGCTTAAGGCACTTTCAAAGGAAAGTGATTTTCTCTGAAAGCACATAATTTAGAAAGTGAGGCAACACTCCATTCACTTCGCACAGTGAATTGAAGTGTTCGAACAGACTGCTTCTCTTTCAGAGAAATGCATGTGAGTTTCTGTTGAATGCTTGTAAGTAGCTTAAGGCACTTTCAAAGGAAAGTGATTTTCTCTGAAAGGACAGCATTTAGAAAGTGAAGCAACACTACATTCACTTCACACATTGAATTGAAGTGTTGGAACAGACTGCTTCTCTTTCAGAGAAATGCATGTGAGTTTCTGGTGAATGCTTGTAAGTAGCTTAAGGTACTTTCAAAGGAAAGTGATTTTCTCTGAAAGGACAGCATTTAGAAAGTGAGGCAACACTCCATTCACCTCACTCAATGAATTGAAGTGTTGGAACAGACTGCTTCTCTTTCAGAGAAACGCATATGAGTTTCTTCCTAATGCTTGCAAGTAGCTTAAGGCACTTTCAAAGGAAAGTGATTTTCTCTGAAAGGACAGCATTTAGAAAGTGAAGCAACACTCCATTCACTTCGCACAGTGAATTGAAGTGTTGGAACAGTCTGCTTCTCTTTCAGAGAAACGCATGTGAGTTTCTTCCTAATGCTTGCAAGTAGCTTAAGGCACTTTCAAAGGAAAGTGATTTTCTCTGAAAGGACAGCATTTAGAAAGTGAAGCAACACTCCATTCACTTCGCACAGTGAATTGAAGGGTTGGAACAGACTGCTTCTGTTTCAGAGAAACGCATGTGAGTTTCTGGTGAATGCTTGTAAGTAGCTTAAGGCACTTTCAAAGGAAAGTGATTTTCTCTGAAAGGACAGCATTTAGAAAGTGAAGCAACACTCCATTCACTTCGCACAGTGAATTGAAGTGTTGGAACAGACTGCTTCTCTTTCACAGAAATGCATGTGAGTTTCTGTTGAATGCTTGTAAGTAGCTTAAGGCACTTTCAAAGGAAAGTGATTTTCTCTGAAAGGACAGCATTTGGAAAGTGAAGCAACACTCCATTCACTTCGCAGAGTGAATTGAAGTATTGGAACAGACTGCTTCTCTTTCAGAGAAACGCATGTGAGTTTCTGGTGAATGCTTGTAAGTAGCTTAAGACACTTTCAAAGGAAAGTGATTTTCTCTGAAATGACAGCATTTAGAAAGTGAAGCAACACTCCATTCACTTCGCACAGTGAATTGAAGTGTTGGAACAGACTGCTTCTCTTTCAGAGAAACGCATGTGAGTTTCTTGTGAATTCTTGCAAGTTGCTTAAGGCACTTTCAAAGGAAAGTGATTTTCTCTGAAAGGACAGCATTTAGAAACTGAAGCAACACTCCATTCACTTCGCACAGTGAATTGAAGTGTTGGAACAGAATGCTTCTCTTTAAGAGAAACGCATGTGAGTTTTTTGTGAATGCTTGAAAGTAGTTTAAGGCACTTTCAAAGGAAAGTGATTTTCTCTGAAAGGACAGAATTTAGAAAGTGATGCAACACTCCATTCACTTCGCACAGTGAATTGAAGTGTTGGAACAGACTGCTTCTCTTTCAGAGAAATGCATGTGAGTTTCTGTTGAATGCTTGTAAGTAGCTTAAGGCACTTTCAAAGGAAAGTGATTTTCTCTGAAAGGACAGCATTTAGAAAGTGAAGCAACACTCCATTCACTTCGCAGAGTGAATTGAAGTATTGGAACAGACTGCTTCTCTTTCAGAGAAACGCATGTGAGTTTCTGGTGAATGCTTGTAAGTAGCTTAAGGCACTTTCAAAGGAAAGTGATTTTCTCTGAAAGGACAGCATTTAGAAAGTGAAGCAACACTCCATTCACTTCACACAGTGAATTGAAGTGTTGGAACAGACTGCTTCTCTTTCAGAGAAACGCATGTGAGTTTCTTTTGAATGCTTGCAAGTTGCTTAAGGCACTTTCAAAGGAAAGTGATTTTCTCTGAAAGGACAGCATTTAGAAACTGAAGCAACACTCCATTCCCTTCGCACAGTGAATTGAAGTGTTGGAACAGACTGCTTCTCTTTAAGAGAAACGCATGTGAGTTTTTCGTGAATGCTTGAAAGTAGTTTAAGGCACTTTCAAAGGAAAGTGATTTTCTCTGAAAGGACAGCATTTAAAAAGTGAAGCAACACTCCATTCACTTCGCACGGTGAATTGAAGTGTTGGAACAGACTGCTTCTCTTTCAGAGAAACGCATGTGAGTTTCTGGTGAATGCTTGTAAGTAGCTTAAGGCAC
The DNA here is from genome assembly GCF_982192425.1 of Myodes glareolus. NCBI lineage: Eukaryota > Metazoa > Chordata > Mammalia > Rodentia > Cricetidae > Myodes > Myodes glareolus. The sequence continues at coordinate 1,426,567 of NC_142046.1, forward strand.
TTTCAAAGGAAAGTGATTTTCTCTGAAAGGACAGCATTTAGAAAGTGAGGCAACACTCTATTCACTTCACACAGTGAATTGAAGTGTTGGAACAGACTGCTTCTCTTTCAGAGAAACGCATGTGAGTTTCTGGTGAATGCTTGTAAGTAGCTTAAGGCACTTTCAAAGGAAAGTGATTTTCTCTGAAAGGACAGCATTTAGAAAGTGAAGCAACACTCCATTCCCTTCGTGCAGTGAATTGAAGTGTTGGAACAGAATGCTTCTCTTTCATAGAAACGCATTAGTGTTTCTTGTGAATGCTTGCAAGTTGCTTAAGGCACTTTCAAAGGAAAGTGATTTTCTCTGAAAGGACAGCATTTAGAAACTGAAGCAACACTCCATTCACTTCGCACAGTGAATTGAAGTGTTGGAACAGAATGCTTCTCTTTAAGAGAAACGCATGTGAGTTTTTTGTGAATGCTTGAAAGTAGTTTAAGGCACTTTCAAAGGAAAGTGATTTTCTCTGAAAGGACAGAATTTAGAAAGTGATGCAACACTCCATTCACTTCGCACAGTGAATTGAAGTGTTGGAACAGACTGCTTCTCTTTCAGAGAAACGCATGTGAGTTTCTTCCTAATGCTTGTAAGTAGCTTAAGGCACTTTCAAAGGAAAGTGATTTTCTCTGAAAGGACAGCATTTAGAAAGTGAAGCAACACTCCATTCACTTCATGCAGTGAATTGAAGTGTTGGAACAGAGTGCTTCTCTTTCATAGAAACGCATTAGTGTTTCTTGTGAATGCTTGCAAGTTGCTTAAGGCACTTTCAAAGGAAAGTGATTTTCTCTGAAAGGACAGCATTTAGAAAGTGAAGCAACACTCCATTCACTTCGCACAGTGAATTGAAGTGTTGGAACCGACTGCTTCTCTTTCAGAGAAACGCATGTGAGTTTCTTCCTAATGCTTGCAAGTAGCTTAAGGCTCTTTCAAAGGAAAGTGATTTTCTCTGAAAGGACATAATTTAGAAAGTGAAGCAACACTCCATTCACTTCGCACAGTGAATTGAAGTGTTGGAACAGACTGCTTCTCTTTCAGAGTAATGCATGTGAGTTTCTGTTGAATGCTTGTAAGTAGCTTAAGGCACTTTCAAAGGATAGTGATTTTCTCTGAAAGGAAAGCATTTAGAAAGTGAAGCAACACTCCATTCACTTCGCACATTGAATTGAAGTGTTGGAACAGACTGCTTCTCTTTCAGAGAAATGCATGTGAGGTTCTGGTGAATGCTTGTAAGTAGCTTAAGGCACTTTCAAAGGAAAGTGATTTTCTCTGAAAGGACAGCATTTAGAAAGTGAGGCAACACTCCATTCACTTCACACAGTGAATTGAAGTGTTGGAACAGACTGCTTCTCTTTCAGAGAAACGCATGTGAGTTTCTGGTGAATGCTTTAAGTAGCTTAAGGCACTTTCAAAGGAAAGTGATTTTCTCTGAAAGGACAGCATTTAGAAAGTGAAGCAACACTCCATTCACTTCGCACAGTGAATTGAAATGTTGGAACAGAATGCTTCTCTTTAAGAGAAACGCATGTGAGTTTTTTGTGAATGCTTGAAAGTAGTTTAAGGCACTTTAAAAGGAAAGTGATTTTCTCTGAAAGGACAGAATTTAGAAAGTGATGCAACACTCCATTCACTTCGCACAGTGAATTGAAGTGTTGGAACAGACTGCTTCTCTTTCAGAGAAACGCATGTGAGTTTCTTCCTAATGCTTGTAAGTAGCTTAAGGCACTATCAAAGGAAAGTGATTTTCTCTGAAAGGACAGCATTTAGAAAGTGAAGCAACACTCCATTCCCTTCATGCTGTGAATTGAAGTGTTGGAACAGAGTGCTTCTCTTTCATAGAAACGCATCAGTGTTTCTTGTGAATGCTTGCAAGTTGCTTAAGGCACTTTCAAAGGAAAGTGATTTTCTCTGAAAGGACAGCATTTAGAAAGTGAAGCAACACTCCATTCACTTTGTACAGTGAATTGAAGTGTTGGAACAGACTGCTTCTCTTTCAGAGAAACGCATGTGAGTTTCTTCCTAATGCTTGCAAGTAGCTTAAGGCACTATCAAAGGAAAGTGATTTTCTCTGAAAGGACAGCATTTAGAAAGTGAAGCAACACTCCATTCACTTCGCAGAGTGAATTGAAGTATTGGAACAGACTGCTTCTCTTTCAGAGAAATGCATGAGAGTTTTTTGTGAATGCTTGAAAGTAGTTTAAGGCACTTTCAAAGGAAAGTGATTTTCTCTGAAAGGACAGCATTTAGAAACTGAAGCAACACTCCATTCACTTCGCACAGTGAATTGAAGTGTTGGAACAGACTGCTTCTCTTTCAGAGAAACGCATGTGAGTTTCTTGTGAATGCTTGTAAGTAGCTTAAGGCACTTTCAAAGGAAAGTGATTTTCTCTGAAAGGACAGCATTTAGAACGTGAGGCAACACTCTATTCACTTCACACAGTGAATTGAAGTGTTGGAACAGACTGCTTCTCTTTCAGAGAAACGCATGTGAGTTTCTTCCTAATGCTTGCAAGTAGCTTAAGGCACTATCAAAGGAAAGTGATTTTCTCTGAAAGGACAGCATTTAGAAAGTGAAGCAACACTCCATTCACTTCGCACAGTGAATTGAAGTGTTGGAACAGACTGCTTCTCTTTCAGAGAAACGCATGTGAGTTTTTTATGAATGCTTGAAAGAAGTTTAAGGCACTTTCAAAGGAAAGTGATTTTCTCTGAAAGGACAGCATTTAGAAAGTGAGGCAACACTCCATTCACTTCGCACAGTGAATTGCAGTGTTGGAACAGATTACTTCTCTTTCAGAGAAATGCATGTGAGTTTCTGTTGAATGCTTGTAAGTAGCTTAAGGCACATTCAAAGGAAAGGGATTTTCTCTGAAAGGACAGCATTTAGAAAGTGAAGCAACACTCCATTCACTTTGCACAGTTAATTGAAGTATTGGAACAGACTGCTTCTCTTTAAGAGAAACGCATGTGAGTTTTTTGTGAATGCTTGAAAGTAGTTTAAGGCACTTTCAAAGGAAAGTGATTTTCTCTGAAAGGACAGCATTTAAAAAGTGAAGCAACACTCCATTCACTTCGCACGGTGAATTGAAGTGTTGGAACAGACTGCTTCTCTTTCAGAGAAATGCTTGTGAGTTTCTTCCTAATGCTTGCAAGTAGCTTAAGGCACTTTCAAAGGAAAGTGATTTTCTCTGAAAGGACAGCATTTAGAAAGTGAGGCAACACTCTATTCACTTCACACAGTGAATTGAAGTGTTGGAACAGACTGCTTCTCTTTCAGAGAAACGCATGTGAGTTTCTGGTGAATGCTTGTAAGTAGCTTAAGGCACTTTCAAAGGAAAGTGATTTTCTCTGAAAGGACAGCATTTAGAAAGTGAAGCAACACTCCATTCCCTTCGTGCAGTGAATTGAAGTGTTGGAACAGAATGCTTCTCTTTCATAGAAACGCATTAGTGTTTCTTGTGAATGCTTGCAAGTTGCTTAAGGCACTTTCAAAGGAAAGTGATTTTCTCTGAAAGGACATAATTTAGAAAGTGAGGCAACACTCCATTCCCTTCATGCTGTGAATTGAAGTGTTGGAACAGAGTGCTTCTCTTTCATAGAAACGCATCAGTGTTTCTTGTGAATGCTTGCAAGTTGCTTAAGGCACTTTCAAAGGAAAGTGATTTTCTCTGAAAGGACAGCATTTAGAAAGTGAAGCAACACTACATTCACTTCACACATTGAATTGAAGTGTTGGAACAGACTGCTTCTCTTTCAGAGAAATGCATGTGAGTTTCTGGTGAATGCTTGTAAGTAGCTTAAGGTACTTTCAAAGGAAAGTGATTTTCTCTGAAAGGACAGCATTTAGAAAGTGAGGCAACCCTCCATTCACCTCACACAATGAATTGAAGTGTTGGAACAGACTGCTTCTCTTTCAGAGAAACGCATATGAGTTTCTTCCTAATGCTTGCAAGTAGCTTAAGGCACTTTCAAAGGAAAGTGATTTTCTCTGAAAGGACAGCATTTAGAAAGTGAAGCAACACTCCATTCACTTCGCACAGTGAATTGAAGGGTTGGAACAGACTGCTTCTGTTTCAGAGAAACGCATGTGAGTTTCTGGTGAATGCTTGTAAGTAGCTTAAGGCACTTTCAAAGGAAAGTGATTTTCTCTGAAAGGACAGCATTTAGAAAGTGAAGCAACACTCCATTCACTTCGCACAGTGAATTGAAGTGTTGGAACAGACTGCTTCTCTTTCACAGAAATGCATGTGAGTTTCTGTTGAATGCTTGTAAGTAGCTTAAGGCACTTTCAAAGGAAAGTGATTTTCTCTGAAAGGACAGCATTTGGAAAGTGAAGCAACACTCCATTCACTTCGCAGAGTGAATTGAAGTATTGGAACAGACTGCTTCTCTTTCAGAGAAACGCATGTGAGTTTCTGGTGAATGCTTGTAAGTAGCTTAAGACACTTTCAAAGGAAAGTGATTTTCTCTGAAATGACAGCATTTAGAAAGTGAAGCAACACTCCATTCACTTCGCACAGTGAATTGAAGTGTTGGAACAGACTGCTTCTCTTTCAGAGAAACGCATGTGAGTTTCTTGTGAATTCTTGCAAGTTGCTTAAGGCACTTTCAAAGGAAAGTGATTTTCTCTGAAAGGACAGCATTTAGAAACTGAAGCAACACTCCATTCACTTCGCACAGTGAATTGAAGTGTTGGAACAGAATGCTTCTCTTTAAGAGAAACGCATGTGAGTTTTTTGTGAATGCTTGAAAGTAGTTTAAGGCACTTTCAAAGGAAAGTGATTTTCTCTGAAAGGACAGAATTTAGAAAGTGATGCAACACTCCATTCACTTCGCACAGTGAATTGAAGTGTTGGAACAGACTGCTTCTCTTTCAGAGAAATGCATGTGAGTTTCTGTTGAATGCTTGTAAGTAGCTTAAGGCACTTTCAAAGGAAAGTGATTTTCTCTGAAAGGACAGCATTTAGAAAGTGAAGCAACACTCCATTCACTTCGCAGAGTGAATTGAAGTATTGGAACAGACTGCTTCTCTTTCAGAGAAACGCATGTGAGTTTCTGGTGAATGCTTGTAAGTAGCTTAAGGCACTTTCAAAGGAAAGTGATTTTCTCTGAAAGGACAGCATTTAGAAAGTGAAGCAACACTCCATTCACTTCACACAGTGAATTGAAGTGTTGGAACAGACTGCTTCTCTTTCAGAGAAACGCATGTGAGTTTCTTTTGAATGCTTGCAAGTTGCTTAAGGCACTTTCAAAGGAAAGTGATTTTCTCTGAAAGGACAGCATTTAGAAACTGAAGCAACACTCCATTCCCTTCGCACAGTGAATTGAAGTGTTGGAACAGACTGCTTCTCTTTAAGAGAAACGCATGTGAGTTTTTCGTGAATGCTTGAAAGTAGTTTAAGGCACTTTCAAAGGAAAGTGATTTTCTCTGAAAGGACAGCATTTAAAAAGTGAAGCAACACTCCATTCACTTCGCACGGTGAATTGAAGTGTTGGAACAGACTGCTTCTCTTTCAGAGAAACGCATGTGAGTTTCTGGTGAATGCTTGTAAGTAGCTTAAGGCACTTTCAAAGGAAAGTGATTTTCTCTGAAAGGACAGCATTTAGAAAGTGAGGCAACACTCTATTCACTTCACACAGTGAATTGAAGTGTTGGAACAGACTGCTTCTCTTTCAGAGAAACGCATGTGAGTTTCTGGTGAATGCTTTAAGTAGCTTAAGGCACTTTCAAAGGAAAGTGATTTTCTCTGAAAGGACAGCATTTAGAAAGTGAAGCAACACTCCATTCACTTCGCACAGTGAATTGAAATGTTGGAACAGAATGCTTCTCTTTAAGAGAAACGCATGTGAGTTTTTTGTGAATGCTTGAAAGTAGTTTAAGGCACTTTAAAAGGAAAGTGATTTTCTCTGAAAGGACAGAATTTAGAAAGTGATGCAACACTCCATTCACTTCGCACAGTGAATTGAAGTGTTGGAACAGACTGCTTCTCTTTCAGAGAAACGCATGTGAGTTTCTTCCTAATGCTTGTAAGTAGCTTAAGGCACTATCAAAGGAAAGTGATTTTCTCTGAAAGGACAGCATTTAGAAAGTGAAGCAACACTCCATTCCCTTCATGCTGTGAATTGAAGTATTGGAACAGACTGCTTCTCTTTCAGAGAAATGCATGAGAGTTTTTTGTGAATGCTTGAAAGTAGTTTAAGGCACTTTCAAAGGAAAGTGATTTTCTCTGAAAGGACAGCATTTAGAAACTGAAGCAACACTCCATTCACTTCGCACAGTGAATTGAAGTGTTGGAACAGACTGCTTCTCTTTCAGAGAAACGCATGTGAGTTTCTTGTGAATGCTTGTAAGTAGCTTAAGGCACTTTCAAAGGAAAGTGATTTTCTCTGAAAGGACAGCATTTAGAACGTGAGGCAACACTCTATTCACTTCACACAGTGAATTGAAGTGTTGGAACAGACTGCTTCTCTTTCAGAGAAACGCATGTGAGTTTCTTCCTAATGCTTGCAAGTAGCTTAAGGCACTATCAAAGGAAAGTGATTTTCTCTGAAAGGACAGCATTTAGAAAGTGAAGCAACACTCCATTCACTTCGCACAGTGAATTGAAGTGTTGGAACAGACTGCTTCTCTTTCAGAGAAACGCATGTGAGTTTTTTATGAATGCTTGAAAGAAGTTTAAGGCACTTTCAAAGGAAAGTGATTTTCTCTGAAAGGACAGCATTTAGAAAGTGAGGCAACACTCCATTCACTTCGCACAGTGAATTGCAGTGTTGGAACAGATTACTTCTCTTTCAGAGAAATGCATGTGAGTTTCTGTTGAATGCTTGTAAGTAGCTTAAGGCACATTCAAAGGAAAGGGATTTTCTCTGAAAGGACAGCATTTAGAAAGTGAAGCAACACTCCATTCACTTTGCACAGTTAATTGAAGTATTGGAACAGACTGCTTCTCTTTAAGAGAAACGCATGTGAGTTTTTTGTGAATGCTTGAAAGTAGTTTAAGGCACTTTCAAAGGAAAGTGATTTTCTCTGAAAGGACAGCATTTAAAAAGTGAAGCAACACTCCATTCACTTCGCACGGTGAATTGAAGTGTTGGAACAGACTGCTTCTCTTTCAGAGAAATGCTTGTGAGTTTCTTCCTAATGCTTGCAAGTAGCTTAAGGCACTTTCAAAGGAAAGTGATTTTCTCTGAAAGGACAGCATTTAGAAAGTGAGGCAACACTCTATTCACTTCACACAGTGAATTGAAGTGTTGGAACAGACTGCTTCTCTTTCAGAGAAACGCATGTGAGTTTCTGGTGAATGCTTGTAAGTAGCTTAAGGCACTTTCAAAGGAAAGTGATTTTCTCTGAAAGGACAGCATTTAGAAAGTGAAGCAACACTCCATTCCCTTCGTGCAGTGAATTGAAGTATTGGAACAGAATGCTTCTCTTTCATAGAAACGCATTAGTGTTTCTTGTGAATGCTTGCAAGTTGCTTAAGGCACTTTCAAAGGAAAGTGATTTTCTCTGAAAGGACATAATTTAGAAAGTGAGGCAACACTCCATTCCCTTCATGCTGTGAATTGAAGTGTTGGAACAGAGTGCTTCTCTTTCAGAGAAACGCATCAGTGTTTCTTGTGAATGCTTGCAAGTTGCTTAAGGCACTTTCAAAGGAAAGTGATTTTCTCTGAAAGGACAGCATTTAGAAAGTGAAGCAACACTCCATTCACTTTGTACAGTGAATTGAAGTGTTGGAACAGACTGCTTCTCTTTCAGAGAAACGCATGTGAGTTTCTTCCTAATGCTTGTAAGTAGCTTAAGGCACTTTCAAAGGAAAGTGATTTTCTCTGAAAGGACAGCATTTAGAAAGTGAAGCAACACTCCATTCACTTCATGCAGTGAATTGAAGTGTTGGAACAGAGTGCTTCTCTTTCATAGAAACGCATTAGTGTTTCTTGTGAATGCTTGCAAGTTGCTTAAGGCACTTTCAAAGGAAAGTGATTTTCTCTGAAAGGACAGCATTTAGAAAGTGAAGCAACACTCCATTCACTTTGTACAGTGAATTGAAGTGTTGGAACAGACTGCTTCTCTTTCAGAGAAACGCATGTGAGTTTCTTCCTAATGCTTGCAAGTAGCTTAACACACTTTCAAAGGAAAGTGATTTTCTCTGAAAGGACAGCATTTAGAAAGTGAAGCAACACTCCATTCACTTCGCACAGTGAATTGAAGTGTTGGAACCGACTGCTTCTCTTTCAGAGAAACGCATGTGAGTTTCTTCCTAATGCTTGCAAGTAGCTTAAGGCTCTTTCAAAGGAAAGTGATTTTCTCTGAAAGGACAGCATTTAGAAACTGAAGCAACACTCCATTCACTTCGCACAGTGAATTGAAGTGTTGGAACAGAATGCTTCTCTTTAAGAGAAACGCATGTGAGTTTTTTGTGAATGCTTGAAAGTAGTTTAAGGCACTTTCAAAGGAAAGTGATTTTCTCTGAAAGGACAGAATTTAGAAAGTGATGCAACACTCCATTCACTTCGCACAGTGAATTGAAGTGTTGGAACAGACTGCTTCTCTTTCAGAGAAATGCATGTGAGTTTCTGTTGAATGCTTGTAAGTAGCTTAAGGCACTTTCAAAGGAAAGTGATTTTCTCTGAAAGGACAGCATTTAGAAAGTGAAGCAACACTCCATTCACTTCGCAGAGTGAATTGAAGTATTGGAACAGACTGCTTCTCTTTCAGAGAAACGCATGTGAGTTTCTGGTGAATGCTTGTAAGTAGCTTAAGGCACTTTCAAAGGAAAGTGATTTTCTCTGAAAGGACAGCATTTAGAAAGTGAAGCAACACTCCATTCACTTCACACAGTGAATTGAAGTGTTGGAACAGACTGCTTCTCTTTCAGAGAAACGCATGTGAGTTTCTTTTGAATGCTTGCAAGTTGCTTAAGGCACTTTCAAAGGAAAGTGATATTCTCTGAAAGGACAGCATTTAGAAACTGAAGCAACACTCCATTCCCTTCGCACAGTGAATTGAAGTGTTGGAACAGACTGCTTCTCTTTAAGAGAAACGCATGTGAGTTTTTCGTGAATGCTTGAAAGTAGTTTAAGGCACTTTCAAAGGAAAGTGATTTTCTCTGAAAGGACAGCATTTAAAAAGTGAAGCAACACTCCATTCACTTCGCACGGTGAATTGAAGTGTTGGAACAGACTGCTTCTCTTTCAGAGAAACGCATGTGAGTTTCTGGTGAATGCTTGTAAATAGCTTAAGGCACTTTCAAAGGAAAGTGATTTTCTCTGAAAGGACAGCATTTAGAAAGTGAGGCAACACTCTATTCACTTCACACAGTGAATTGAAGTGTTGGAACAGACTGCTTCTCTTTCAGAGAAACGCATGTGAGTTTCTGGTGAATGCTTGTAAGTAGCTTAAGGCACTTTCAAAGGAAAGTGATTTTCTCTGAAAGGACAGCATTTAGAAAGTGAAGCAACACTCCATTCCCTTCGTGCAGTGAATTGAAGTGTTGGAACAGAATGCTTCTCTTTCATAGAAACGCATTAGTGTTTCTTGTGAATGCTTGCAAGTTGCTTAAGGCACTTTCAAAGGAAAGTGATTTTCTCTGAAAGGACAGCATTTAGAAACTGAAGCAACACTCCATTCACTTCGCACAGTGAATTGAAGTGTTGGAACAGACTGCTTCTCTTTCAGAGAAACGCATGTGAGTTTCTTCCTAATGCTTGTAAGTAGCTTAAGGCACTATCAAAGGAAAGTGATTTTCTCTGAAAGGACAGCATTTAGAAAGTGAAGCAACACTCCATTCCCTTCATGCTGTGAATTGAAGTGTTGGAACAGAGTGCTTCTCTTTCATAGAAACGCATCAGTGTTTCTTGTGAATGCTTGCAAGTTGCTTAAGGCACTTTCAAAGGAAAGTGATTTTCTCTGAAAGGACAGCATTTAGAAAGTGAAGCAACACTCCATTCACTTTGTACAGTGAATTGAAGTGTTGGAACAGACTGCTTCTCTTTCAGAGAAACGCATGTGAGTTTCTTCCTAATGCTTGCAAGTAGCTTAAGGCACTATCAAAGGAAAGTGATTTTCTCTGAAAGGACAGCATTTAGAAAGTGAAGCAACACTCCATTCACTTCGCAGAGTGAATTGAAGTATTGGAACAGACTGCTTCTCTTTCAGAGAAATGCATGAGAGTTTTTTGTGAATGCTTGAAAGTAGTTTAAGGCACTTTCAAAGGAAAGTGATTTTCTCTGAAAGGACAGCATTTAGAAACTGAAGCAACACTCCATTCACTTCGCACAGTGAATTGAAGTGTTGGAACAGACTGCTTCTCTTTCAGAGAAACGCATGTGAGTTTCTTGTTAATGCTTGTAAGTAGCTTAAGGCACTTTCAAAGGAAAGTGATTTTCTCTGAAAGGACAGCATTTAGAACGTGAGGCAACACTCTATTCACTTCACACAGTGAATTGAAGTGTTGGAACAGACTGCTTCTCTTTCAGAGAAACGCATGTGAGTTTCTTCCTAATGCTTGCAAGTAGCTTAAGGCACTATCAAAGGAAAGTGATTTTCTCTGAAAGGACAGCATTTAGAAAGTGAAGCAACACTCCATTCACTTCGCAGAGTGAATTGAAGTATTGGAACAGACTGCTTCTCTTTCAGAGAAACGCATGTGAGTTTCTGGTGAATGCTTGTAAGTAGCTTAAGGCACTTTCAAAGGAAAGTGATTTTCTCTGAAAGGACAGCATTTAGAAAGTGAAGCAACACTCCATTCACTTCACACAGTGAATTGAAGTGTTGGAACAGACTGCTTCTCTTTCAGAGAAACGCATGTGAGTTTCTTTTGAATGCTTGCAAGTTGCTTAAGGCACTTTCAAAGGAAAGTGATATTCTCTGAAAGGACAGCATTTAGAAACTGAAGCAACACTCCATTCCCTTCGCACAGTGAATTGAAGTGTTGGAACAGACTGCTTCTCTTTAAGAGAAACGCATGTGAGTTTTTCGTGAATGCTTGAAAGTAGTTTAAGGCACTTTCAAAGGAAAGTGATTTTCTCTGAAAGGACAGCATTTAAAAAGTGAAGCAACACTCCATTCACTTCGCACGGTGAATTGAAGTGTTGGAACAGACTGCTTCTCTTTCAGAGAAACGCATGTGAGTTTCTGGTGAATGCTTGTAAATAGCTTAAGGCACTTTCAAAGGAAAGTGATTTTCTCTGAAAGGACAGCATTTAGAAAGTGAGGCAACACTCTATTCACTTCACACAGTGAATTGAAGTGTTGGAACAGACTGCTTCTCTTTCAGAGAAACGCATGTGAGTTTCTGGTGAATGCTTGTAAGTAGCTTAAGGCACTTTCAAAGGAAAGTGATTTTCTCTGAAAGGACAGCATTTAGAAAGTGAAGCAACACTCCATTCCCTTCGTGCAGTGAATTGAAGTGTTGGAACAGAATGCTTCTCTTTCATAGAAACGCATTAGTGTTTCTTGTGAATGCTTGCAAGTTGCTTAAGGCACTTTCAAAGGAAAGTGATTTTCTCTGAAAGGACAGCATTTAGAAACTGAAGCAACACTCCATTCACTTCGCACAGTGAATTGAAGTGTTGGAACAGACTGCTTCTCTTTCAGAGAAACGCATGTGAGTTTCTTCCTAATGCTTGTAAGTAGCTTAAGGCACTATCAAAGGAAAGTGATTTTCTCTGAAAGGACAGCATTTCGAAAGTGAAGCAACACTCCATTCCCTTCATGCTGTGAATTGAAGTGTTGGAACAGAGTGCTTCTCTTTCATAGAAACGCATCAGTGTTTCTTGTGAATGCTTGCAAGTTGCTTAAGGCACTTTCAAAGGAAAGTGATTTTCTCTGAAAGGACAGCATTTAGAAAGTGAAGCAACACTCCATTCACTTTGTACAGTGAATTGAAGTGTTGGAACAGACTGCTTCTCTTTCAGAGAAACGCATGTGAGTTTCTTCCTAATGCTTGCAAGTAGCTTAAGGCACTATCAAAGGAAAGTGATTTTCTCTGAAAGGACAGCATTTAGAAAGTGAAGCAACACTCCATTCACTTCGCAGAGTGAATTGAAGTATTGGAACAGACTGCTTCTCTTTCAGAGAAATGCATGAGAGTTTTTTGTGAATGCTTGAAAGTAGTTTAAGGCACTTTCAAAGGAAAGTGATTTTCTCTGAAAGGACAGCATTTAGAAACTGAAGCAACACTCCATTCACTTCGCACAGTGAATTGAAGTGTTGGAACAGACTGCTTCTCTTTCAGAGAAACGCATGTGAGTTTCTTGTGAATGCTTGTAAGTAGCTTAAGGCACTTTCAAAGGAAAGTGATTTTCTCTGAAAGGACAGCATTTAGAACGTGAGGCAACACTCTATTCACTTCACACAGTGAATTGAAGTGTTGGAACAGACTGCTTCTCTTTCAGAGAAACGCATGTGAGTTTCTTCCTAATGCTTGCAAGTAGCTTAAGGCACTATCAAAGGAAAGTGATTTTCTCTGAAAGGACAGCATTTAGAAAGTGAAGCAACACTCCATTCACTTCGCACAGTGAATTGAAGTGTTGGAACAGACTGCTTCTCTTTCAGAGAAACGCATGTGAGTTTTTTATGAATGCTTGAAAGAAGTTTAAGGCACTTTCAAAGGAAAGTGATTTTCTCTGAAAGGACAGCATTTAGAAAGTGAGGCAACACTCCATTCACTTCGCACAGTGAATGCAGTGTTGGAACAGATTACTTCTCTTTCAGAGAAATGCATGTGAGTTTCTGTTGAATGCTTGTAAGTAGCTTAAGGCACATTCAAAGGAAAGGGATTTTCTCTGAAAGGACAGCATTTAGAAAGTGAAGCAACACTCCATTCACTTTGCACAGTTAATTGAAGTATTGGAACAGACTGCTTCTCTTTAAGAGAAACGCATGTGAGTTTTTTGTGAATGCTTGAAAGTAGTTTAAGGCACTTTCAAAGGAAAGTGATTTTCTCTGAAAGGACAGCATTTAAAAAGTGAAGCAACACTCCATTCACTTCGCACGGTGAATTGAAGTGTTGGAACAGACTGCTTCTCTTTCAGAGAAATGCTTGTGAGTTTCTTCCTAATGCTTGCAAGTAGCTTAAGGCACTTTCAAAGGAAAGTGATTTTCTCTGAAAGGACAGCATTTAGAAAGTGAGGCAACACTCTATTCACTTCACACAGTGAATTGAAGTGTTGGAACAGACTGCTTCTCTTTCAGAGAAACGCATGTGAGTTTCTGGTGAATGCTTGTAAGTAGCTTAAGGCACTTTCAAAGGAAAGTGATTTTCCCTGAAAGGACAGCATTTAGAAAGTGAAGCAACACTCCATACCCTTCGTGCAGTGAATTGAAGTGTTGGAACAGAATGCTTCTCTTTCATAGATCGCATTAGTGTTTCTTGTGAATGCTTGCAAGTTGCTTAAGGCACTTTCAAAGGAAAGTGATTTTCTCTGAAAGGACATAATTTAGAAAGTGAGGCAACACTCCATTCCCTTCATGCTGTGAATTGAAGTGTTGGAACAGAGTGCTTCTCTTTCATAGAAACGCATCAGTGTTTCTTGTGAATGCTTGCAAGTTGCTTAAGGCACTTTCAAAGGAAAGTGATTTTCTCTGAAAGGACAGCATTTAGAAAGTGAAGCAACACTCCATTCACTTTGTACAGTGAATTGAAGTGTTGGAACAGACTGCTTCTCTTTCAGAGAAACGCATGTGAGTTTCTTCCTAATGCTTGTAAGTAACTTAAGGCACTTTCAAAGGAAAGTGATTTTCTCTGAAAGGACAGCATTTAGAAAGTGAAGCAACACTCCATTCACTTCATGCAGTGAATTGAAGTGTTGGAACAGAGTGCTTCTCTTTCATAGAAACGCATTAGTGTTTCTTGTGAATGCTTGCAAGTTGCTTAAGGCACTTTCAAAGGAAAGTGATTTTCTCTGAAAGGACAGCATTTAGAAAGTGAAGCAACACTCCATTCACTTTGTACAGTGAATGGAAGTGTTGGAACAGACTGCTTCTCTTTCAGAGAAACGCATGTGAGTTTCTTCCTAATGCTTGCAAGTAGCTTAACACACTTTCAAAGGAAAGTGATTTTCTCTGAAAGGACAGCATTTAGAAAGTGAAGCAACACTCCATTCACTTCGCACAGTGAATTGAAGTGTTGGAACCGACTGCTTCTCTTTCAGAGAAACGCATGTGAGTTTCTTCCTAATGGTTGCAAGTAGCTTAAGGCTCTTTCAAAGGAAAGTGATTTTCTCTGAAAGGACATAATTTAGAAAGTGAAGCAACACTCCATTCACTTCGCACAGTGAATTGAAGTGTTGGAACAGACTGCTTCTCTTTCAGAGAAACGCATGTGAGTTTCTTCCTAATGCTTGCAAGTAGCTTAAGGCACTATCAAAGGAAAGTGATTTTCTCTGAAAGGACAGCATTTAGAAAGTGAAGCAACACTCCATTCACTTCGCACAGTGAATTGAAGTGTTGGAACAGACTGCTTCTCTTTCAGAGAAACGCATGTGAGTTTTTTATGAATGCTTGAAAGAAGTTTAAGGCACTTTCAAAGGAAAGTGATTTTCTCTGAAAGGACAGCATTTAGAAAGTGAGGCAACACTCCATTCACTTCGCACAGTGAATGCAGTGTTGGAACAGATTACTTCTCTTTCAGAGAAATGCATGTGAGTTTCTGTTGAATGCTTGTAAGTAGCTTAAGGCACATTCAAAGGAAAGGGATTTTCTCTGAAAGGACAGCATTTAGAAAGTGAAGCAACACTCCATTCACTTTGCACAGTTAATTGAAGTATTGGAACAGACTGCTTCTCTTTAAGAGAAACGCATGTGAGTTTTTTGTGAATGCTTGAAAGTAGTTTAAGGCACTTTCAAAGGAAAGTGATTTTCTCTGAAAGGACAGCATTTAAAAAGTGAAGCAACACTCCATTCACTTCGCACGGTGAATTGAAGTGTTGGAACAGACTGCTTCTCTTTCAGAGAAATGCTTGTGAGTTTCTTCCTAATGCTTGCAAGTAGCTTAAGGCACTTTCAAAGGAAAGTGATTTTCTCTGAAAGGACAGCATTTAGAAAGTGAGGCAACACTCTATTCACTTCACACAGTGAATTGAAGTGTTGGAACAGACTGCTTCTCTTTCAGAGAAACGCATGTGAGTTTCTGGTGAATGCTTGTAAGTAGCTTAAGGCACTTTCAAAGGAAAGTGATTTTCCCTGAAAGGACAGCATTTAGAAAGTGAAGCAACACTCCATTCCCTTCGTGCAGTGAATTGAAGTGTTGGAACAGAATGCTTCTCTTTCATAGAAACGCATTAGTGTTTCTTGTGAATGCTTGCAAGTTGCTTAAGGCACTTTCAAAGGAAAGTGATTTTCTCTGAAAGGACATAATTTAGAAAGTGAGGCAACACTCCATTCCCTTCATGCTGTGAATTGAAGTGTTGGAACAGAGTGCTTCTCTTTCATAGAAACGCATCAGTGTTTCTTGTGAATGCTTGCAAGTTGCTTAAGGCACTTTCAAAGGAAAGTGATTTTCTCTGAAAGGACAGCATTTAGAAAGTGAAGCAACACTCCATTCACTTTGTACAGTGAATTGAAGTGTTGGAACAGACTGCTTCTCTTTCAGAGAAACGCATGTGAGTTTCTTCCTAATGCTTGTAAGTAACTTAAGGCACTTTCAAAGGAAAGTGATTTTCTCTGAAAGGACAGCATTTAGAAAGTGAAGCAACACTCCATTCACTTCATGCAGTGAATTGAAGTGTTGGAACAGAGTGCTTCTCTTTCATAGAAACGCATTAGTGTTTCTTGTGAATGCTTGCAAGTTGCTTAAGGCACTTTCAAAGGAAAGTGATTTTCTCTGAAAGGACAGCATTTAGAAAGTGAAGCAACACTCCATTCACTTTGTACAGTGAATTGAAGTGTTGGAACAGACTGCTTCTCTTTCAGAGAAACGCATGTGAGTTTCTTCCTAATGCTTGCAAGTAGCTTAACACACTTTCAAAGGAAAGTGATTTTCTCTGAAAGGACAGCATTTAGAAAGTGAAGCAACACTCCATTCACTTCGCACAGTGAATTGAAGTGTTGGAACTGACTGCTTCTCTTTCAGAGAAACGCATGTGAGTTTCTTCCTAATGGTTGCAAGTAGCTTAAGGCTCTTTCAAAGGAAAGTGATTTTCTCTGAAAGGACATAATTTAGAAAGTGAAGCAACACTCCATTCACTTCGCACAGTGAATTGAAGTGTTGGAACAGACTGCTTCTCTTTCAGAGTAATGCATGTGAGTTTCTGTTGAATGCTTGTAAGTAGCTTAAGGCACTTTCAAAGGAAAGTGATTTTCTCTGAAAGGAAAGCATTTAGAAAGTGAAGCAACACTCCATTCACTTCGCACATTGAATTGAAGTGTTGGAACAGACTGCTTCTCTTTCAGAGAAATGCATGTGAGGTTCTGGTGAATGCTTGTAAGTAGCTTAAGGCACTTTCAAAGGAAAGTGATTTTCTCTGAAAGGACAGCATTTAGAAAGTGAGGCAACACTCCATTCACTTCACACAGTGAATTGAAGTGTTGGAACAGACTGCTTCTCTTTCAGAGAAACGCATGTGAGTTTCTGGTGAATGCTTTAAGTAGCTTAAGGCACTTTCAAAGGAAAGTGATTTTCTCTGAAAGGACAGCATTTAGAAAGTGAAGCAACACTCCATTCACTTCGCACAGTGAATTGAAATGTTGGAACAGAATGCTTCTCTTTAAGAGAAACGCATGTGAGTTTTTTGTGAATGCTTGAAAGTAGTTTAAGGCACTTTAAAAGGAAAGTGATTTTCTCTGAAAGGACAGAATTTAGAAAGTGATGCAACACTCCATTCACTTCGCACAGTGAATTGAAGTGTTGGAACAGACTGCTTCTCTTTCAGAGAAACGCATGTGAGTTTCTTCCTAATGCTTGTAAGTAGCTTAAGGCACTATCAAAGGAAAGTGATTTTCTCTGAAAGGACAGCATTTAGAAAGTGAAGCAACACTCCATTCCCTTCATGCTGTGAATTGAAGTGTTGGAACAGAGTGCTTCTCTTTCATAGAAACGCATCAGTGTTTCTTGTGAATGCTTGCAAGTTGCTTAAGGCACTTTCAAAGGAAAGTGATTTTCTCTGAAAGGACAGCATTTAGAAAGTGAAGCAACACTCCATTCACTTTGTACAGTGAATTGAAGTGTTGGATCAGACTGCTTCTCTTTCAGAGAAACGCATGTGAGTTTCTTCCTAATGCTTGCAAGTAGCTTAAGGCACTATCAAAGGAAAGTGATTTTCTCTGAAAGGACAGCATTTAGAAAGTGAAGCAACACTCCATTCACTTCGCAGAGTGAATTGAAGTATTGGAACAGACTGCTTCTCTTTCAGAGAAATGCATGAGAGTTTTTTGTGAATGCTTGAAAGTAGTTTAAGGCACTTTCAAAGGAAAGTGATTTTCTCTGAAAGGACAGCATTTAGAAACTGAAGCAACACTCCATTCACTTCGCACAGTGAATTGAAGTGTTGGAACAGACTGCTTCTCTTTCAGAGAAACGCATGTGAGTTTCTTGTGAATGCTTGTAAGTAGCTTAAGGCACTTTCAAAGGAAAGTGATTTTCTCTGAAAGGACAGCATTTAGAACGTGAGGCAACACTCTATTCACTTCACACAGTGAATTGAAGTGTTGGAACAGACTGCTTCTCTTTCAGAGAAACGCATGTGAGTTTCTTCCTAATGCTTGCAAGTAGCTTAAGGCACTATCAAAGGAAAGTGATTTTCTCTGAAAGGACAGCATTTAGAAAGTGAAGCAACACTCCATTCACTTCGCACAGTGAATTGAAGTGTTGGAACAGACTGCTTCTCTTTCAGAGAAACGCATGTGAGTTTTTTATGAATGCTTGAAAGAAGTTTAAGGCACTTTCAAAGGAAAGTGATTTTCTCTGAAAGGACAGCATTTAGAAAGTGAGGCAACACTCCATTCACTTCGCACAGTGAATTGCAGTGTTGGAACAGATTACTTCTCTTTCAGAGAAATGCATGTGAGTTTCTGTTGAATGCTTGTAAGTAGCTTAAGGCACATTCAAAGGAAAGGGATTTTCTCTGAAAGGACAGCATTTAGAAAGTGAAGCAACACTCCATTCACTTTGCACAGTTAATTGAAGTATTGGAACAGACTGCTTCTCTTTAAGAGAAACGCATGTGAGTTTTTTGTGAATGCTTGAAAGTAGTTTAAGGCACTTTCAAAGGAAAGTGATTTTCTCTGAAAGGACAGCATTTAAAAAGTGAAGCAACACTCCATTCACTTCGCACGGTGAATTGAAGTGTTGGAACAGACTGCTTCTCTTTCAGAGAAATGCTTGTGAGTTTCTTCCTAATGCTTGCAAGTAGCTTAAGGCACTTTCAAAGGAAAGTGATTTTCTCTGAAAGGACAGCATTTAGAAAGTGAGGCAACACTCTATTCACTTCACACAGTGAATTGAAGTGTTGGAACAGACTGCTTCTCTTTCAGAGAAACGCATGTGAGTTTCTGGTGAATGCTTGTAAGTAGCTTAAGGCACTTTCAAAGGAAAGTGATTTTCTCTGAAAGGACAGCATTTAGAAAGTGAAGCAACACTCCATTCCCTTCGTGCAGTGAATTGAAGTGTTGGAACAGAATGCTTCTCTTTCATAGAAACGCATTAGTGTTTCTTGTGAATGCTTGCAAGTTGGTTAAGGCACTTTCAAAGGAAAGTGATTTTCTCTGAAAGGACATAATTTAGAAAGTGAGGCAACACTCCATTCCCTTCATGCTGTGAATTGAAGTGTTGGAACAGAGTGCTTCTCTTTCATAGAAACGCATCAGTGTTTCTTGTGAATGCTTGCAAGTTGCTTAAGGCACTTTCAAAGGAAAGTGATTTTCTCTGAAAGGACAGCATTTAGAAAGTGAAGCAACACTCCATTCACTTTGTACAGTGAATTGAAGTGTTGGAACAGACTGCTTCTCTTTCAGAGAAACGCATGTGAGTTTCTTCCTAATGCTTGCAAGTAGCTTAAGGCACTATCAAAGGAAAGTGATTTTCTCTGAAAGGACAGCATTTAGAAAGTGAAGCAACACTCCATTCACTTCGCAGAGTGAATTGAAGTATTGGAACAGACTGCTTCTCTTTCAGAGAAATGCATGAGAGTTTTTTGTGAATGCTTGAAAGTAGTTTAAGGCACTTTCAAAGGAAAGTGATTTTCTCTGAAAGGACAGCATTTAGAAACTGAAGCAACACTCCATTCACTTCGCACAGTGAATTGAAGTGTTGGAACAGACTGCTTCTCTTTCAGAGAAACGCATGTGAGTTTCTTGTGAATGCTTGTAAGTAGCTTAAGGCACTTTCAAAGGAAAGTGATTTTCTCTGAAAGGACAGCATTTAGAACGTGAGGCAACACTCTATTCACTTCACACAGTGAATTGAAGTGTTGGAACAGACTGCTTCTCTTTCAGAGAAACGCATGTGAGTTTCTTCCTAATGCTTGCAAGTAGCTTGAGGCACTATCAAAGGAAAGTGATTTTCTCTGAAAGGACAGCATTTAGAAAGTGAAGCAACACTCCATTCACTTCGCACAGTGAATTGAAGTGTTGGAACAGACTGCTTCTCTTTCAGAGAAACGCATGTGAGTTTTTTATGAATGCTTGAAAGAAGTTTAAGGCACTTTCAAAGGAAAGTGATTTTCTCTGAAAGGACAGCATTTAGAAAGTGAGGCAACACTCCATTCACTTCGCACAGTGAATTGCAGTGTTGGAACAGATTACTTCTCTTTCAGAGAAATGCATGTGAGTTTCTGTTGAATGCTTGTAAGTAGCTTAAGGCACATTCAAAGGAAAGGGATTTTCTCTGAAAGGACAGCATTTAGAAAGTGAAGCAACACTCCATTCACTTCGCACATTTAATTGAAGTATTGGAACAGACTGCTTCTCTTTAAGAGAAACGCATGTGAGTTTTTTGTGAATGCTTGAAAGTAGTTTAAGGCACTTTCAAAGGAAAGTGATTTTCTCTGAAAGGACAGCATTTAAAAAGTGAAGCAACACTCCATTCACTTCGCACGGTGAATTGAAGTGTTGGAACAGACTGCTTCTCTTTCAGAGAAACGCATGTGAGTTTCTTCCTAATGCTTGCAAGTAGCTTAAGGCACTTTCAAAGGAAAGTGATTTTCTCTGAAAGGACAGCATTTAGAAAGTGAGGCAACACTCTATTCACTTCACACAGTGAATTGAAGTGTTGGAACAGACTGCTTCTCTTTCAGAGAAACGAATGTGAGTTTCTGGTGAATGCTTGTAAGTAGCTTAAGGCACTTTCAAAGGAAAGTGATTTTCTCTGAAAGGACAGCATTTAGAAAGTGAAGCAACACTCCATTCACTTCGTGCAGTGAATTGAAGTGTTGGAACAGAATGCTTCTCTTTCATAGAAACGCATTAGTGTTTCTTGTGAATGCTTGCAAGTTGCTTAAGGCACTTTCAAAGGGAAGTGATTTTCTCTGAAAGGACATAATTTAGAAAGTGAGGCAACACTCCATTCACTTCGCACAGTGAATTGAAGTGTTCGAACAGACTGCTTCTCTTTCAGAGAAATGCATGTGAGTTTCTGTTGAATGCTTGTAAGTAGCTTAAGGCACTTTCAAAGGAAAGTGATTTTCTCTGAAAGGACAGCATTGAGAAAGTGAAGCAACACTACATTCACTTCGCACATTGAATTGAAGTGTTGGAACAGACTGCTTCTCTTTCAGAGAAACGCATGTGAGTTTCTGGTGAATGCTTGTAAGTAGCTTAAGGCACTTTCAAAGGAAAGTGATTTTATCTGAAAGGACAGCATTTAGAAAGTGAGGCAACACTCCATTCACCTCACAAAGTGAATTGAAGTGTTGGAACAGACTGCTTATCTTTCAGAGAAACGCATATGAGTTTCTTCCTAATGCTTGCAAGTAGCTTAAGGCACTTTCAAAGGAAAGTGATTTTCTCTGAAAGGACAGCATTTAGAAAGTGATGCAACACTCCATTCATTTCGCACAGTGAATTGAAGTGTTGGAACAGACTGCTTCTCTTTCAGAGAAACGCATGTGAGCTTCTGGTGAATGCTTGTAAGGAGCTTAAGGCACTTTCAAAGGAAAGTGATTTTCTCTGAAAGGACAGCATTTAGAAAGTGAAGCAACACTCCATTCACTTCGCACAGTGAATTGAAGTGTTGGAACAGACTGCTTCTCTTTCAGAGAAACACATGTGAGTTTCTGGTGAATGCTTGTAAGTAGCTTAAGGCACTTTCAAAGGAAAGTGATTTTCTCTGAAAGGACAGCATTTAGAAAGTGAAGCAACACTCCATTCACTTCGCACAGTGAATTGAAGTGTTGGAACAGACTGCTTCTCTTTCAGAGAAATGCATGTGAGTTTCTGTTGAATGCTTGTAAGTAGCTTAAGGCACTTTCAAAGGAAAGTGATTTTCTCTGAAAGGACAGCATTTAGAAAGTGAAGCAACACTCCATTCACTTCGCAGAGTGAATTGAAGTATTGGAACAGACTGCTTCTCTTTCAGAGAAACACATGTGAGTTTCTGGTGAATGCTTGTAAGTAGCTTAAGGCACTTTCAAAGGAAAGTGATTTTCTCTGAAATGACAGCATTTAGAAAGTGAAGCAACACTCCATTCACTTCGCACAGTGAATTGAAGTGTTGGAACAGACTGCTTCTCTTTCAGAGAAACGCATGTGAGTTTCTTGTGAATTCTTGCAAGTTGCTTAAGGCACTTTCAAAGGAAAGTGATTTTCTCTGAAAGGACAGCATTTAGAAACTGAAGCAACACTCCATTGACTTCGCACAGTGAATTGAAGTGTTGGAACAGAATGCTTCTCTTTAAGAGAAACGCATGTGAGTTTTTTGTGAATGCTTGAAAGTAGTTTAAGGCACTTTCAAAGGAAAGTGATTTTCTCTGAAAGGACAGAATTTAGAAAGTGATGCAACACTCCATTCACTTCGCACAGTGAATTGAAGTGTTGGAACAGACTGCTTCTCTTTCAGAGAAATGCATGTGAGTTTCTGTTGAATGCTTGTAAGTAGCTTAAGGCACTTTCAAAGGAAAGTGATTTTCTCTGAAAGGACAGCATTTAGAAAGTGAAGCAACACTCCATTCACTTCGCAGAGTGAATTGAAGTATTGGAACAGACTGCTTCTCTTTCAGAGAAACGCATGTGAGTTTCTGGTGAATGCTTGTAAGTAGCTTAAGGCACTTTCAAAGGAAAGTGATTTTCTCTGAAAGGACAGCATTTAGAAAGTGAAGCAACACTCCATTCACTTCACACAGTGAATTGAAGTGTTGGAACAGACTGCTTCTCTTTCAGAGAAACGCATGTGAGTTTCTTTTGAATGCTTGCAAGTTGCTTAAGGCACTTTCAAAGGAAAGTGATTTTCTCTGAAAGGACAGCATTTAGAAACTGAAGCAACACTCCATTCACTTCGCACAGTGAATTGAAGTGTTGGAACAGACTGCTTCTCTTTAAGAGAAACGCATGTGAGTTTTTCGTGAATGCCTGAAAGTAGTTTAAGGCACTTTCAAAGGAAAGTGATTTTCTCTGAAAGGACAGCATTTAAAAAGTGAAGCAACACTCCATTCACTTCGCACGGTGAATTGAAGTGTTGGAACAGACTGCTTCTCTTTCAGAGAAACGCATGTGAGTTTCTTCCTAATGCTTGCAAGTAGCTTAATACACTTTCAAAGGAAAGTGATTTTCTCTGAAAGGACAGCATTTAGAAAGTGAAGCAACACTCCATTCACTTCGCACAGTGAATTGAAGTGTTGGAACCGACTGCTTCTCTTTCAGAGAAACGCATGTGAGTTTCTTCCTAATGCTTGCAAGTAGCTTAAGGCTCTTTCAAAGGAAAGTGATTTTCTCTGAAAGGACATAATTTAGAAAGTGAAGCAACACTCCATTCACTTCGCACAGTGAATTGAAGTGTTGGAACAGACTGCTTCTCTTTCAGAGAAATGCATGTGAGTTTCTGTTGAATGCTTGTAAGTAGCTTAAGGCACTTTCAAAGGAAAGTGATTTTCTCTGAAAGGACAGCATTTAGAAAGTGAAGCAACACTCCATTCACTTCGCACATTGAATTGAAGTGTTGGAACAGACTGCTTCTCTTTCAGAGAAATGCATGTGAGGTTCTGGTGAATGCTTGTAAGTAGCTTAAGGCACTTTCAAAGGAAAGTGAGTTTCTCTGAAAGGACAGCATTTAGAAAGTGAGGCAACACTCCATTCACTTCACACAGTGAATTGAAGTGTTGGAACAGACTGCTTCTCTTTCAGAGAAACGCATGTGAGTTTCTGGTGAATGCTTGTAAGTAGCTTAAGGCACTTTCAAAGGAAAGTGATTTTCTCTGAAAGGACAGCATTTAGAAAGTGAAGCAACACTACATTCACTTCGCACAGTGAATTAAAGTGTTGGAACAGACTGCTTCGCTTTCAGAGAAATGCATGAGAGTTTTTTGTGAATGCTTGAAAGTAGTTTAAGGCACTTTCAAAGGAAAGTGATTTTCTCTGAAAGGACAGCATTTAGAAACTGAAGCAACACTCCATTCACTTCGCACAGTGAATTGAAGTGTTGGAACAGACTGCTTCTCTTTTAGAGAAACGCATGTGAGTTTCTTGTGAATGCTTGTAAGTAGCGTAAGGCACTTTCAAAGGAAAGTGATTTTCTCTGAAAGGACAGCATTTAGAACTTGAGGCAACACTCTATTCACTTCACACAGTGAATTGAAGTGTTGGAACAGACTGCTTCTCTTTCAGAGAAACGCATGTGAGTTTCTTCCTAATGCTTGCAAGTAGCTTAAGGCACTATCAAAGGAAAGTGATTTTCTCTGAAAGGACAGCATTTAGAAAGTGAAGCAACACTCCATTCACTTCGCACAGTGAATTGAAGTGTTGGAACAGACTGCTTCTCTTTCAGAGAAACGCATGTGAGTTTTTTATGAATGCTTGAAAGAAGTTTAAGGCACTTTCAAAGGAAAGTGATTTTCTCTGAAAGGACAGCATTTAGAAAGTGAGGCAACACTCTATTCACTTCACACAGTGAATTGAAGTGTTGGAACAGACTGCTTCTCTTTCAGAGAAACGAATGTGAGTTTCTGGTGAATGCTTGTAAGTAGCTTAAGGCACTTTCAAAGGAAAGTGATTTTCTCTGAAAGGACAGCATTTAGAAAGTGAAGCAACACTCCATTCACTTCGTGCAGTGAATTGAAGTGTTGGAACAGAATGCTTCTCTTTCATAGAAACGCATTAGTGTTTCTTGTGAATGCTTGCAAGTTGCTTAAGGCACTTTCAAAGGGAAGTGATTTTCTCTGAAAGGACATAATTTAGAAAGTGAGGCAACACTCCATTCACTTCGCACAGTGAATTGAAGTGTTCGAACAGACTGCTTCTCTTTCAGAGAAATGCATGTGAGTTTCTGTTGAATGCTTGTAAGTAGCTTAAGGCACTTTCAAAGGAAAGTGATTTTCTCTGAAAGGACAGCATTGAGAAAGTGAAGCAACACTACATTCACTTCGCACATTGAATTGAAGTGTTGGAACAGACTGCTTCTCTTTCAGAGAAACGCATGTGAGTTTCTGGTGAATGCTTGTAAGTAGCTTAAGGCACTTTCAAAGGAAAGTGATTTTATCTGAAAGGACAGCATTTAGAAAGTGAGGCAACACTCCATTCACCTCACAAAGTGAATTGAAGTGTTGGAACAGACTGCTTCTCTTTCAGAGAAACGCATATGAGTTTCTTCCTAATGCTTGCAAGTAGCTTAAGGCACTTTCAAAGGAAAGTGATTTTCTCTGAAAGGACAGCATTTAGAAAGTGATGCAACACTCCATTCATTTCACACAGTGAATTGAAGTGTTGGAACAGACTGCTTCTCTTTCAGAGAAACGCATGTGAGCTTCTGGTGAATGCTTGTAAGGAGCTTAAGGCACTTTCAAAGGAAAGTGATTTTCTCTGAAAGGACAGCATTTAGAAAGTGAAGCAACACTCCATTCACTTCGCACAGTGAATTGAAGTGTTGGAACAGACTGCTTCTCTTTCAGAGAAACACATGTGAGTTTCTGGTGAATGCTTGTAAGTAGCTTAAGGCACTTTCAAAGGAAAGTGATTTTCTCTGAAAGGACAGCATTTAGAAAGTGAAGCAACACTCCATTCACTTCGCACAGTGAATTGAAGTGTTGGAACAGACTGCTTCTCTTTCAGAGAAATGCATGTGAGTTTCTGTTGAATGCTTGTAAGTAGCTTAAGGCACTTTCAAAGGAAAGTGATTTTCTCTGAAAGGACAGCATTTAGAAAGTGAAGCAACACTCCATTCACTTCGCAGAGTGAATTGAAGTATTGGAACAGACTGCTTCTCTTTCAGAGAAACACATGTGAGTTTCTGGTGAATGCTTGTAAGTAGCTTAAGGCACTTTCAAAGGAAAGTGATTTTCTCTGAAATGACAGCATTTAGAAAGTGAAGCAACACTCCATTCACTTCGCACAGTGAATTGAAGTGTTGGAACAGACTGCTTCTCTTTCAGAGAAACGCATGTGAGTTTCTTGTGAATTCTTGCAAGTTGCTTAAGGCACTTTCAAAGGAAAGTGATTTTCTCTGAAAGGACAGCATTTAGAAACTGAAGCAACACTCCATTGACTTCGCACAGTGAATTGAAGTGTTGGAACAGAATGCTTCTCTTTAAGAGAAACGCATGTGAGTTTTTTGTGAATGCTTGAAAGTAGTTTAAGGCACTTTCAAAGGAAAGTGATTTTCTCTGAAAGGACAGAATTTAGAAAGTGATGCAACACTCCATTCACTTTGCACAGTGAATTGAAGTGTTGGAACAGACTGCTTCTCTTTCAGAGAAATGCATGTGAGTTTCTGTTGAATGCTTGTAAGTAGCTTAAGGCACTTTCAAAGGAAAGTGATTTTCTCTGAAAGGACAGCATTTAGAAAGTGAAGCAACACTCCATTCACTTCGCAGAGTGAATTGAAGTATTGGAACAGACTGCTTCTCTTTCAGAGAAACGCATGTGAGTTTCTGGTGAATGCTTGTAAGTAGCTTAAGGCACTTTCAAAGGAAAGTGATTTTCTCTGAAAGGACAGCATTTAGAAAGTGAAGCAACACTCCATTCACTTCACACAGTGAATTGAAGTGTTGGAACAGACTGCTTCTCTTTCAGAGAAACGCATGTGAGTTTCTTTTGAATGCTTGCAAGTTGCTTAAGGCACTTTCAAAGGAAAGTGATTTTCTCTGAAAGGACAGCATTTAGAAACTGAAGCAACACTCCATTCACTTCGCACAGTGAATTGAAGTGTTGGAACAGACTGCTTCTCTTTAAGAGAAACGCATGTGAGTTTTTCGTGAATGCCTGAAAGTAGTTTAAGGCACTTTCAAAGGAAAGTGATTTTCTCTGAAAGGACAGCATTTAAAAAGTGAAGCAACACTCCATTCACTTCGCACGGTGAATTGAAGTGTTGGAACAGACTGCTTCTCTTTCAGAGAAACGCTTGTGAGTTTCTTCCTAATGCTTGCAAGTAGCTTAATACACTTTCAAAGGAAAGTGATTTTCTCTGAAAGGACAGCATTTAGAAAGTGAAGCAACACTCCATTCACTTCGCACAGTGAATTGAAGTGTTGGAACCGACTGCTTCTCTTTCAGAGAAACGCATGTGAGTTTCTTCCTAATGCTTGCAAGTAGCTTAAGGCTCTTTCAAAGGAAAGTGATTTTCTCTGAAAGGACATAATTTAGAAAGTGAAGCAACACTCCATTCACTTCGCACAGTGAATTGAAGTGTTGGAACAGACTGCTTCTCTTTCAGAGAAATGCATGTGAGTTTCTGTTGAATGCTTGTAAGTAGCTTAAGGCACTTTCAAAGGAAAGTGATTTTCTCTGAAAGGACAGCATTTAGAAAGTGAAGCAACACTCCATTCACTTCGCACATTGAATTGAAGTGTTGGAACAGACTGCTTCTCTTTCAGAGAAATGCATGTGAGGTTCTGGTGAATGCTTGTAAGTAGCTTAAGGCACTTTCAAAGGAAAGTGAGTTTCTCTGAAAGGACAGCATTTAGAAAGTGAGGCAACACTCCATTCACTTCACACAGTGAATTGAAGTGTTGGAACAGACTGCTTCTCTTTCAGAGAAACGCATGTGAGTTTCTGGTGAATGCTTGTAAGTAGCTTAAGGCACTTTCAAAGGAAAGTGATTTTCTCTGAAAGGACAGCATTTAGAAAGTGAAGCAACACTACATTCACTTCGCACAGTGAATTAAAGTGTTGGAACAGACTGCTTCGCTTTCAGAGAAATGCATGAGAGTTTTTTGTGAATGCTTGAAAGTAGTTTAAGGCACTTTCAAAGGAAAGTGATTTTCTCTGAAAGGACAGCATTTAGAAACTGAAGCAACACTCCATTCACTTCGCACAGTGAATTGAAGTGTTGGAACAGACTGCTTCTCTTTTAGAGAAACGCATGTGAGTTTCTTGTGAATGCTTGTAAGTAGCATAAGGCACTTTCAAAGGAAAGTGATTTTCTCTGAAAGGACAGCATTTAGAACTTGAGGCAACACTCTATTCACTTCACACAGTGAATTGAAGTGTTGGAACAGACTGCTTCTCTTTCAGAGAAACGCATGTGAGTTTCTTCCTAATGCTTGCAAGTAGCTTAAGGCACTTTCAAAGGAAAGTGATTTTCTCTGAAAGGACAGCATTTAGAAAGTGAAGCAACACTCCATTCACTTCGCACAGTGAATTGAAGTGTTGGAACAGACTGCTTCTCTTTCAGAGAAACGCATGTGAGTTTTTTATGAATGCTTGAAAGAAGTTTAAGGCACTTTCAAAGGAAAGTGATTTTCTCTGAAAGGACAGCATTTAGAAAGTGAGGCAACACTCCATTCACTTCGCACAGTGAATTGAAGTGTTGGAACAGACTGCTTCTCTTTCAGAGAAACGCATGTGAGTTTCTGGTGAATGCTTGTAAGTAGCTTAAGGCACTTTCAAAGGAAAGTGATTTTCTCTGAAAGGACAGCATTTAGAAAGTGAAGCAACACTCCATTCACTTCGCACAGTGAATTGAAGTGTTGGAACAGACTGCTTCTCTTTCAGAGAAATGCATGTGAGTTTAAGTTGAATGCTTGTAAGTAGCTTAAGGCACTTTCAAAGGAAAGTGATTTTCTCTGAAAGGACAGCATTTAGAAAGTGAAGCAAGGCTCCATTCACTTCGTACAGTGAATTGAAGTGTTGGAACAGACTGCTTCTCTTTCAGAGAAACGCATGTGAGTTTCTGGTGAATGCTTGTAAGTAGCTTAAGGCACTTTCAAAGGAAAGTGATTTTCTCTGAATGGACAGCATTTAGAAAGTGAAGCAACACTCCATTCCCTTCGTGCAGTGAATTGAAGTTTGGAACAGAGTGCTTCTCATTCATAGAAACGCATTAGTGTTTCTTGTGAATGCTTGCAAGTTGCTTAAGGCACTTTCAAAGGAAAGTGATTTTCTCTGAAAGGACAGCATTTAGAAAGTGAAGCAACACTCCATTCACTTCGCACAGTGAATTGAAGTGTTGGAACCGACTGCTTCTCTTTCAGAGAA
This sequence comes from Myodes glareolus, assembly GCF_982192425.1. Lineage (NCBI taxonomy): Eukaryota > Metazoa > Chordata > Mammalia > Rodentia > Cricetidae > Myodes > Myodes glareolus. Next base: position 1,455,155 of record NC_142046.1, read on the forward strand.
ACGCATGTGAGTTTCTTCCTAATGCTTGCAAGTAGCTTAAGGCTCTTTCAAAGGAAAGTGATTTTCTCTGAAAGGACATAATTTAGAAAGTGAAGCAACACTCCATTCACTTCGCACAGTGAATTGAATTGTTGGAACAGACTGCTTCTCTTTCAGAGAAATGCATGTGAGTTTCTGTTGAATGCTTGTAAGTAGCTTAAGGCACGTTCAAAGGAAAGTGATTTTCTCTGAAAGGACAGCATTTAGAAAGTGAGGCAACACTCCATTCACTTCACACAGTGAATTGAAGTGTTGGAACAGACTGCTTCTCTTTCAGAGAAACGCATGTGAGTTTCTGGTGAATGCTTTAAGTAGCTTAAGGCACTTTCAAAGGAAAGTGATTTTCTCTGAAAGGACAGCATTTAGAAAGTGAAGCAACACTCCATTCACTTCGCACAGTGAATTAAAGTGTTGGAACAGACTGCTTCGCTTTCAGAGAAATGCATGAGAGTTTTTTGTGAATGCTTGAAAGTAGTTTAAGGCACTTTCAAAGGAAAGTGATTTTCTCTGAAAGGACAGCATTTAGAAACTGAAGCAACACTCCATTCACTTCGCACAGTGAATTGAAGTGTTGGAACAGACTGCTTCTCTTTTAGAGAAACGCATGTGAGTTTCTTGTGAATGCTTGTAAGTAGCGTAAGGCACTTTCAAAGGAAAGTGATTTTCTCTGAAAGGACAGCATTTAGAACTTGAGGCAACACTCTATTCTCTTCACACAGTGAATTGAAGTGTTGGAACAGACTGCTTCTCTTTCAGAGAAACGCATGTGAGTTTCTTCCTAATGCTTGCAAGTAGCTTAAGGCACTATCAAAGGAAAGTGATTTTCTCTGAAAGGACAACATTTAGAAAGTGAAGCAACACTCCATTCACTTCGCACAGTGAATTGAAGTGTTGGAACAGACTGCTTCTCTTTCAGAGAAACGCATGTGAGTTTTTTATGAATGCTTGAAAGAAGTTTAAGGCACTTTCAAAGGAAAGTGATTTTCTCTGAAAGGACAGCATTTAGAAAGTGAGGCAACACTCCATTCACTTCGCACAGTGAATTGAAGTGTTGGAACAGACTGCTTCTCTTTCAGAGAAACGCATGTGAGTTTCTGGTGAATGCTTGTAAGTAGCGTAAGGCACTTTCAAAGGAAAGTCATTTTCTCTGAAAGGACAGCATTTAGAAAGTGAAGCAACACTCCATTCACTTCGCACAGTGAATTGAAGTGTTGGAACAGACTGCTTCTCTTTCAGAGAAATGCATGTGAGTTTAAGTTGAATGCTTGTAAGTAGCTTAAGGCACTTTCAAAGGAAAGTGATTTTCTCTGAAAGGACAGCATTTAGAAAGTGAAGCAACACTCCATTCACTTCGCAGAGTGAATTGAAGTATTGGAACAGACTGCTTCTCTTTCAGAGAAACGCATGTGAGTTTCTGGTGAATGCTTGTAAGTAGCTTAAGGCACTTTCAAAGGAAAGTGATTTTCTCTGAAAGGACAGCATTTAGAAAGTGAAGCAACACTCCATTCACTTCGCACAGTGAATTGAAGTGTTGGAACAGACTGCTTCTCTTTCAGAGAAACGCATGTGAGTTTCTGGTGAATGCTTGTAAGTAGCTTAAGGCACTTTCAAAGGAAAGTGATTTTCTCTGAATGGACAGCATTTAGAAAGTGAAGCAACACTCCATTCCCTTCGTGCAGGGAATTGAAGTTTGGAACAGAGTGCTTCTCATTCATAGAAACGCATTAGTGTTTCTTGTGAATGCTTGCAAGTTGCTTAAGGCACTTTCAAAGGAAAGTGATTTTCTCTTAAAGGACAGCATTTAGAAAGTGAAGCAACACTCCATTCACTTCGCACAGTGAATTGAAGTGTTGGAACAGACTGCTTCTCTTTCAGAGAAACGCATGTGAGTTTTTTATGAATGCTTGAAAGAAGTTTTAGGCACTTTCAAAGGAAAGTGATTTTCTCTGAAAGGACAGCATTTAGAAAGTGAGGCAACACTCCATTCACTTCGCACAGTGAATTGAAGTGTTGGAACAGACTGCTTCTCTTTCAGAGAAACGCATGTGAGTTTCTTCCTAATGCTTGTAAGTAGCTTAAGGCACTTTCAAAGGAAAGTGATTTTCTCTGAAAGGACAGCATTTAGAAAGTGAAGCAACACTCCATTCCCTTCATGCAGTGAATTGAAGTGTTGGAACAGAGAGCTTCTCTTTCATAGAAACGCATTAGTGTTTCTTGTGAATGCTTGCAAGTTGCTTAAGGCACTTTCAAAGGAAAGTGATTTTCTCTGAAAGGACAGCATTTAGAAAGTGAAGCAACACTCCATTCACTTTGTACAGTGAATTGAAGTGTTGGAACAGACTGCTTCTCTTTCAGAGAAACGCATGTGAGTTTCTTCCTAATGCTTGCAAGTAGCTTAATACACTTTCAAAGGAAAGTGATTTTCTCTGAAAGGACAGCATTTAGAAAGTGAAGCAACACTCCATTCACTTCGCACAGTGAATTGAAGTGTTGGAACCGACTGCTTCTCTTTCAGAGAAACGCATGTGAGTTTCTTCCTAATGCTTGCAAGTAGCTTAAGGCTCTTTCAAAGGAAAGTGATTTTCTCTGAAAGGACATAATTTAGAAAGTGAAGCAACACTCCATTCACTTCGCACAGTGAATTGAAGTGTTGGAACAGACTGCTTCTCTTTCAGAGAAATGCATGTGAGTTTCTGTTGAATGCTTGTAAGTAGCTTAAGGCACGTTCAAAGGAAAGTGATTTTCTCTGAAAGGACAGCATTTAGAAAGTGAAGCAACACTCCATTCACTTCGCACATTGAATTGAAGTGTTGGAACAGACTGCTTCTCTTTCAGAGAAATGCATGTGAGGTTCTGGTGAATGCTTGTAAGTAGCTTAAGGCACTTTCAAAGGAAAGTGATTTTCTCTGAAAGGACAGCATTTAGAAAGTGAGGCAACACTCCATTCACTTCACACAGTGAATTGAAGTGTTGTAACAGACTGCTTCTCTTTCAGAGAAACGCATGTGAGTTTCTGGTGAATGCTTTAAGTAGCTTAAGGCACTTTCAAAGGAAAGTGATTTTCTCTGAAAGGACAGCATTTAGAAAGTGAAGCAACACTCCATTCACTTCGCACAGTGAATTAAAGTGTTGGAACAGACTGCTTCGCTTTCAGAGAAATGCATGAGAGTTTTTTGTGAATGCTTGAAAGTAGTTTAAGGCACTTTCAAAGGAAAGTGATTTTCTCTGAAAGGACAGCATTTAGAAACTGAAGCAACACTCCATTCACTTCGCACAGTGAATTGAAGTGTTGGAACAGACTGCTTCTCTTTTAGAGAAACGCATGTGAGTTTCTTGTGAATGCTTGTAAGTAGCGTAAGGCACTTTCAAAGGAAAGTGATTTTCTCTGAAAGGACAGCATTTAGAACTTGAGGCAACACTCTATTCACTTCACACAGTGAATTGAAGTGTTGGAACAGACTGCTTCTCTTTCAGAGAAACGCATGTGAGTTTCTTCCTAATGCTTGCAGGTAGCTTAAGGCACTATCAAAGGAAAGTGATTTTCTCTGAAAGGACAGCATTTAGAAAGTGAAGCAACACTCCATTCACTTCGCACAGTGAATTGAAGTGTTCGAACAGACTGCTTCTCTTTCAGAGAAACGCATGTGAGTTTTTTATGAATGCTTGAAAGAAGTTTAAGGCACTTTCAAAGGAAAGTGATTTTCTCTGAAAGGACAGCATTTAGAAAGTGAGGCAACACTCCATTCACTTCGCACAGTGAATTGAAGTGTTGGAACAGACTGCTTCTCTTTCAGAGAAACGCATGTGAGTTTCTGGTGAATGCTTGTAAGTAGCTTAAGGCACTTTCAAAGGAAAGTGATTTTCTCTGAAAGGACAGCATTTAGAAAGTGAAGCAACACTCCATTCACTTCGCACAGTGAATTGAAGTGTTGGAACAGACTTTCTTCTCTTTCAGAGAAATGCATGTGAGTTTAAGTTGAATGCTTGTAAGTAGCTTAAGGCACTTTCAAAGGAAAGTGATTTTCTCTGAAAGGACAGCATTTAGAAAGTGAAGCAACACTCCATTCACTTCGCAGAGTGAATTGAAGTATTGGAACAGACTGCTTCTCTTTCAGAGAAACGCATGTGAGTTTCTGGTGAATGCTTGTAAGTAGCTTAAGGCACTTTCAAAGGAAAGTGATTTTCTCTGAAAGGACAGCATTTAGAAAGTGAAGCAACACTCCATTCACTTCGCACAGTGAATTGAAGTGTTGGAACAGACTGCTTCTCTTTCAGAGAAACGCATGTGAGTTTCTGGTGAATGCTTGTAAGTAGCTTAAGGCACTTTCAAAGGAAAGTGATTTTCTCTGAATGGACAGCATTTAGAAAGTGAAGCAACACTCCATTCCCTTCGTGCAGTGAATTGAAGTTTGGAACAGAGTGCTTCTCATTCATAGAAACGCATTAGTGTTTCTTGTGAATGCTTGCAAGTTGCTTAAGGCACTTTCAAAGGAAAGTGATTTTCTCTTAAAGGACAGCATTTAGAAAGTGAAGCAACACTCCATTCACTTCGCACAGTGAATTGAAGTGTTGGAACAGACTGCTTCTCTTTCAGAGAAACGCATGTGAGTTTTTTATGAATGCTTGAAAGAAGTTTTAGGCACTTTCAAAGGAAAGTGATTTTCTCTGAAAGGACAGCATTTAGAAAGTGAGGCAACACTCCATTCACTTCGCACAGTGAATTGAAGTGTTGGAACAGACTGCTTCTCTTTCAGAGAAACGCATGTGAGTTTCTTCCTAATGCTTGTAAGTAGCTTAAGGCACTTTCAAAGGAAAGTGATTTTCTCTGAAAGGACAGCATTTAGAAAGTGAAGCAACACTCCATTCCCTTCATGCAGTGAATTGAAGTGTTGGAACAGAGAGCTTCTCTTTCATAGAAACGCATTAGTGTTTCTTGTGAATGCTTGCAATTTGCTTAAGGCACTTTCAAAGGAAAGTGTTTTTCTCTGAAAGGACAGCATTTAGAAAGTGAAGCAACACTCCATTCACTTTGTACAGTGAATTGAAGTGTTGGAACAGACTGCTTCTCTTTCAGAGAAACGCATGTGAGTTTTTTATGAATGCTTGAAAGAAGTTTTAGGCACTTTCAAAGGAAAGTGATTTTCTCTGAAAGGACAGCATTTAGAAAGTGAAGCAACACTCCATTCACTTCGCACAGTGAATTGAAGTGTTGGAACCGACTGCTTCTCTTTCAGAGAAACGCATGTGAGTTTCTTCCTAATGCTTGCAAGTAGCTTAAGGCTCTTTCAAAGGAAAGTGATTTTCTCTGAAAGGACATAATTTAGAAAGTGAAGCAACACTCCATTCACTTCGCACAGTGAATTGAAGTGTTGGAACAGACTGCTTCTCTTTCAGAGAAATGCATGTGAGTTTCTGTTGAATGCTTGTAAGTAGCTTAAGGCACGTTCAAAGGAAAGTGATTTTCTCTGAAAGGACAGCATTTAGAAAGTGAAGCAACACTCCATTCACTTCGCACATTGAATTGAAGTGTTGGAACAGACTGCTTCTCTTTCAGAGAAATGCATGTGAGGTTCTGGTGAATGCTTGTAAGTAGCTTAAGGCACTTTCAAAGGAAAGTGATTTTCTCTGAAAGGACAGCATTTAGAAAGTGAGGCAACACTCCATTCACTTCACACAGTGAATTGAAGTGTTGGAACAGACTGCTTCTCTTTCAGAGAAACGCATGTGAGTTTCTGGTGAATGCTTTAAGTAGCTTAAGGCACTTTCAAAGGAAAGTGATTTTCTCTGAAAGGACAGCATTTAGAAAGTGAAGCAACACTCCATTCACTTCGCACAGTGAATTAAAGTGTTGGAACAGACTGCTTCGCTTTCAGAGAAATGCATGAGAGTTTTTTGTGAATGCTTGAAAGTAGTTTAAGGCACTTTCAAAGGAAAGTGATTTTCTCTGAAAGGACAGCATTTAGAAACTGAAGCAACACTCCATTCACTTCGCACAGTGAATTGAAGTGTTGGAACAGACTGCTTCTCTTTTAGAGAAACGCATGTGAGTTTCTTGTGAATGCTTGTAAGTAGCGTAAGGCACTTTCAAAGGAAAGTGATTTTCTCTGAAAGGACAGCATTTAGAACTTGAGGCAACACTCTATTCACTTCACACAGTGAATTGAAGTGTTGGAACAGACTGCTTCTCTTTCAGAGAAACACATGTGAGTTTCTTCCTAATGCTTGCAAGTAGCTTAAGGCACTATCAAAGGAAAGTGATTTTCTCTGAAAGGACAGCATTTAGAAAGTGAAGCAACACTCCATTCACTTCGCACAGTGAATTGAAGTGTTGGAACAGACTGCTTCTCTTTCAGAGAAACGCATGTGAGTTTTTTATGAATGCTTGAAAGAAGTTTAAGGCACTTTCAAAGGAAAGTGATTTTCTCTGAAAGGACAGCATTTAGAAAGTGAGGCAACTCTCCATTCACTTCGCACAGTGAATTGAAGTGTTGGAACAGACTGCTTCTCTTTCAGAGAAACGCATGTGAGTTTCTGGTGAATGCTTGTAAGTAGCTTAAGGCACTTTCAAAGGAAAGTGATTTTCTCTGAAAGGACAGCATTTAGAAAGTGAAGCAACACTCCATTCACTTCGCACAGTGAATTGAAGTGTTGGAACAGACTTCTTCTCTTTCAGAGAAATGCATGTGAGTTTAAGTTGAATGCTTGTAAGTAGCTTAAGGCACTTTCAAAGGAAAGTGATTTTCTCTGAAAGGACAGCATTTAGAAAGTGAAGCAACACTCCATTCACTTCGCAGAGTGAATTGAAGTATTGGAACAGACTGCTTCTCTTTCAGAGAAACGCATGTGAGTTTCTGGTGAATGCTTGTAAGTAGCTTAAGGCACTTTCAAAGGAAAGTGATTTTCTCTGAAAGGACAGCATTTAGAAAGTGAAGCAACACTCCATTCACTTCGCACAGTGAATTGAAGTGTTGGAACAGACTGCTTCTCTTTCAGAGAAACGCATGTGAGTTTCTGGTGAATGCTTGTAAGTAGCTTAAGGCACTTTCAAAGGAAAGTGATTTTCTCTGAATGGACAGCATTTAGAAACTGAAGCAACACTCCATTCCCTTCGTGCAGTGAATTGAAGTTTGGAACAGAGTGCTTCTCATTCATAGAAACGCATTAGTGTTTCTTGTGAATGCTTGCAAGTTGCTTAAGGCACTTTCAAAGGAAAGTGATTTTCTCTTAAAGGACAGCATTTAGAAAGTGAAGCAACACTCCATTCACTTCGCACAGTGAATTGAAGTGTTGGAACAGACTGCTTCTCTTTCAGAGAAACGCATGTGAGTTTTTTATGAATGCTTGAAAGAAGTTTTAGGCACTTTCAAAGGAAAGTGATTTTCTCTGAAAGGACAGCATTTAGAAAGTGAGGCAACACTCCATTCACTTCGCACAGTGAATTGAAGTGTTGGAACAGACTGTTTCTCTTTCAGAGAAACGCATGTGAGTTTCTTCCTAATGCTTGTAAGTAGCTTAAGGCACTTTCAAAGGAAAGTGATTTTCTCTGAAAGGACAGCATTTAGAAAGTGAAGCAACACTCCATTCCCTTCATGCAGTGAATTGAAGTGTTGGAACAGAGAGCTTCTCTTTCATAGAAACGCATTAGTGTTTCTTGTGAATGCTTGCAAGTTGCTTAAGGCACTTTCAAAGGAAAGTGATTTTCTCTGAAAGGACAGCATGTAGAAAGTGAAGCAACACTCCATTCACTTTGTACAGTGAATTGAAGTGTTGGAACAGACTGCTTCTCTTTCAGAGAAACGCATGTGAGTTTCTTCCTAATGCTTGCAAGTAGCTTAATACACTTTCAAAGGAAAGTGATTTTCTCTGAAAGGACAGCATTTAGAAAGTGAAGCAACACTCCATTCACTTCGCACAGTGAATTGAAGTGTTGGAAACGACTGCTTCTCTTTCAGAGAAACGCATGTGAGTTTCTTCCTAATGCTTGCAAGTAGCTTAAGGCTCTTTCAAAGGAAAGTGATTTTCTCTGAAAGGACATAATTTAGAAAGTGAAGCAACACTCCATTTACTTCGCACAGTGAATTGAAGTGTTGGAACAGACTGCTTCTCTTTCAGAGAAATGCATGTGAGTTTCTGTTGAATGCTTGTAAGTAGCTTAAGGCACTTTCATAGGAAAGTGATTTTCTCTGAAAAGACAGCATTTAGAAAGTGAAGCAACACTCCATTCACTTCGCCCATTGAATTGAAGTGTTGGAACAGACTGCTTCTCTTTCAGAGAAATGCATGTGAGGTTCTGGTGAATGCTTGTAAGTAGCTTAAGGCACTTTCAAAGGAAAGTGATTTTCTCTGAAAGGACAGCATTTAGAAAGTGAGGCAACACTCCATTCACTTCACACAGTGAATTGAAGTGTTGGAACAGACTGCTTCTCTTTCAGAGAAACGCATGTGAGTTTCTGGTGAATGCTTTAAGTAGCTTAAGGCACTTTCAAAGGAAAGTGATTTTCTCTGAAAGGACAGCATTTAGAAAGTGAAGCAACACTCCATTCACTTCGCACAGTGAATTGAAGTGTTGGAACAGACTGCTTCGCTTTCAGAGAAATGCATGAGAGTTTTTTGTGAATGCTTGAAAGTAGTTTAAGGCACTTTCAAAGGAAAGTGATTTTCTCTGAAAGGACAGCATTTAGAAACTGAAGCAACACTCCATCCACTTCGCACAGTGAATTGAAGTGTTGGAACAGACTGCTTCTCTTTCAGAGAAAAGCATGTGAGTTTCTGTTGAATGCTTGTAAGTAGCTTAAGGCACGTTCAAAGGAAAGTGATTTTCTCTGAAAGGACAGCATTTAGAAAGTGAAGCAACACTCCATTCACTTCGCACATTGAATTGAAGTGTTGGAACAGACTGCTTCTCTTTCAGAGAAATGCATGTGAGGTTCTTGTGAATGCTTGTAAGTAGCTTAAGGCACTTTCAAAGGAAAGTGATTTTCTCTGAAAGGACAGCATTTAGAAAGTGAGGCAACACTCCATTCACTTCACACAGTGAATTGAAGTGTTGGAACAGACTGCTTCTCTTTCAGAGAAACGCATGTGAGTTTCTGGTGAATGCTTTAAGTAGTTTAAGGCACTTTCAAAGGAAAGTGATTTTCTCTGAAAGGACAGCATTTAGAAAGTGAAGCAACACTCCATTCACTTCGCACAGTGAATTGAAGTGTTGGAACAGACTGCTTCGCTTTCAGAGAAATGCATGAGAGTTTTTTGTGAATGCTTGAAAGTAGTTTAAGGCACTTTCAAAGGAAAGTGATTTTCTCTGAAAGGACAGCATTTAGAAACTGAAGCAACACTCCATCCACTTCGCACAGTGAATTGAAGTGTTGGAACAGACTGCTTCTCTTTCAGAGAAAAGCATGTGAGTTTCTGTTGAATGCTTGTAAGTAGCTTAAGGCACGTTCAAAGGAAAGTGATTTTCTCTGAAAGGACAGCATTTAGAAAGTGAAGCAACACTCCATTCACTTCGCACATTGAATTGAAGTGTTGGAACAGACTGCTTCTCTTTCAGAGAAATGCATGTGAGGTTCTGGTGAATGCTTGTAAGTAGCTTAAGGCACTTTCAAAGGAAAGTGATTTTCTCTGAAAGGACAGCATTTAGAAAGTGAGGCAACACTCCATTCACTTCACACAGTGAATTGAAGTGTTGGAACAGACTGCTTCTCTTTCAGAGAAACACATGTGAGTTTCTGGTGAATGCTTGTAAGTAGCTTAAGGCACTTTCAAAGGAAAGTGATTTTCTCTGAAAGGACAGCATTTAGAAAGTGAAGCAACACTCCATTCACTTCGCACAGTGAATTAAAGTGTTGGAACAGACTGCTTCGCTTTCAGAGAAATGCATGAGAGTTTTTTGTGAATGCTTGAAAGTAGTTTAAGGCACTTTCAAAGGAAAGTGATTTTCTCTGAAAGGACAGCATTTAGAAACTGAAGCAACACTCCATTCACTTCGCACAGTGAATTGAAGTGTTGGAACAGACTGCTTCTCTTTTAGAGAAACGCATGTGAGTTTCTTGTGAATGCTTGTAAGTAGCGTAAGGCACTTTCAAAGGAAAGTGATTTTCTCTGAAAGGACAGCATTTAGAACTTGAGGCAACACTCTATTCACTTCACACAGTGAATTGAAGTGTTGGAACAGACTGCTTCTCTTTCAGAGAAACGCATGTGAGTTTCTTCCTAATGCTTGCAAGTAGCTTAAGGCACTATCAAAGGAAAGTGATTTTCTCTGAAAGGACAGCATTTAGAAAGTGAAGCAACACTCCATTCACTTCGCACAGTGAATTGAAGTGTTGGAACAGACTGCTTCTCTTTCAGAGAAACGCATGTGAGTTTTTTATGAATGCTTGAAAGAAGTTTAAGGCACTTTCAAAGGAAAGTGATTTTCTCTGAAAGGACAGCATTTAGAAAGTGAGGCAACACTCCATTCACTTCGCACAGTGAATTGAAGTGTTGGAACAGACTGCTTCTCTTTCAGAGAAACGCATGTGAGTTTCTGGTGAATGCTTGTAAGTAGCTTAAGGCACTTTCAAAGGAAAGTGATTTTCTCTGAAAGGACAGCATTTAGAAAGTGAAGCAACACTCCATTCACTTCGCACAGTGAATTGAAGTGTTGGAACAGACTGCTTCTCTTTCAGAGAAATGCATGTGAGTTTAAGTTGAATGCTTGTAAGTAGCTTAAGGCACTTTCAAAGGAAAGTGATTTTCTCTGAAAGGACAGCATTTAGAAAGTGAAGCAACACTCCATTCACTTCGCAGAGTGAATTGAAGTATTGGAACAGACTGCTTCTCTTTCAGAGAAACGCATGTGAGTTTCTGGTGAATGCTTGTAAGTAGCTTAAGGCACTTTCAAAGGAAAGTGATTTTCTCTGAAAGGACAGCATTTAGAAAGTGAAGCAACACTCCATTCACTTCGCACAGTGAACTGAAGTGTTGGAACAGACTGCTTCTCTTTCAGAGAAACGCATGTGAGTTTCTGGTGAATGCTTGTAAGTAGCTTAAGGCACTTTCAAAGGAAAGTGATTTTCTCTGAATGGACAGCATTTAGAAAGTGAAGCAACACTCCATTCCCTTCGCGCAGTGAATTGAAGTTTGGAACAGAGTGCTTCTCATTCATAGAAACGCATTAGTGTTTCTTGTGAATGCTTGCAAGTTGCTTAAGGCACTTTCAAAGGAAAGTGATTTTCTCTGAAAGGACAGCATTTAGAAAGTGAAGCAACACTCCATTCACTTCGCACAGTGAATTGAAGTGTTGGAACCGACTGCTTCTCTTTCAGAGAAACGCATGTGAGTTTCTTCCTAATGCTTGCAAGTAGCTTAAGGCTCTTTCAAAGGAAAGTGATTTTCTCTGAAAGGACATAATTTAGAAAGTGAAGCAACACTCCATTCACTTCGCACAGTGAATTGAAGTGTTGGAACAGACTGCTTCTCTTTCAGAGAAATGCATGTGAGTTTCTGTTGAATGCTTGTAAGTAGCTTAAGGCACTTTCAAAGGAAAGTGATTTTCTCTGAAAGGACAGCATTTAGAAAGTGAAGCAACACTCCATTCTCTTCGCACATTGAATTGAAGTGTTGGAACAGACTGCTTCTCTTTCAGAGAAATGCATGTGAGGTTCTGGTGAATGCTTGTAAGTAGCTTAAGGCACTTTCAAAGAAAGTGATTTTCTCTGAAAGGACAGCATTTAGAAAGTGAGGCAACACTCCATTCACTTCACACAGTGAATTGAAGTGTTGGAACAGACTGCTTCTCTTTCAGAGAAACGCATGTGAGTTTCTGGTGAATGCTTTAAGTAGCTTAAGGCACTTTCAAAGGAAAGTGATTTTCTCTGAAAGGACAGTATTTAGAAAGTGAAGCAACACTCCATTCACTTCGCACAGTGAATTAAAGTGTTGGAACAGACTGCTTCGCTTTCAGAGAAATGCATGAGAGTTTTTTGTGAATGCTTGAAAGTAGTTTAAGGCACTTTCAAAGGAAAGTGATTTTCTCTGAAAGGACAGCATTTGGAAACTGAAGCAACACTCCATTCACTTCGCACAGTGAATTGAAGTGTTGGAACAGACTGCTTCTCTTTTAGAGAAACGCATGTGAGTTTCTTGTGAATGCTTGTAAGTAGCGTAAGCCACTTTCAAAGGAAAGTGATTTTCTCTGAAAGGACAGCATTTAGAACTTGAGGCAACACTCTATTCACTTCACACAGTGAATTGAAGTGTTGGAACAGACTGCTTCTCTTTCAGAGAAACGCATGTGAGTTTCTTCCTAATGCTTGCAAGTAGCTTAAGGCACTATCAAAGGAAAGTGATTTTCTCTGAAAGGACAGCATTTAGAAAGTGAAGCAACACTCCATCCACTTCGCACAGTGAATTGAAGTGTTGGAACAGACTGCTTCTCTTTCAGAGAAACGCATGTGAGTTTTTTATGAATGCTTGAAAGAAGTTTAAGGCCCTTTCAAAGGAAAGTGATTTTCTCTGAAAGGACAGCATTTAGAAAGTGAGGCAACACTCCATTCACTTCGCACAGTGAATTGAAGTGTTGGAACAGACTGCTTCTCTTTCAGAGTAACGCATGTGAGTTTCTGGTGAATGCTTGTAAGTAGCTTAAGGCACTTTCAAAGGAAAGTGATTTTCTCTGAAAGGACAGCATTTAGAAAGTGAAGCAACACTCCATTCACTTCGCACAGTGAATTGAAGTGTTGGAACAGACTGCTTCTCTTTCAGAGAAATGCATGTGAGTTTAAGTTGAATGCTTGTAAGTAGCTTAAGGCACTTTCAAAGGAAAGTGATTTTCTCTGAAAGGACAGCATTTAGAAAGTGAAGCAACACTTCATTCACTTCGCACAGTGAATTGAAGTGTTGGAACAGACTGCTTCTCTTTCAGAGAAACGCATGTGAGTTTCTGGTGAATGCTTGTAAGTAGCTTAAGGCACTTTCAAAGGAAAGTGATTTTCTCTGAATGGACAGCATTAAGAAAGTGAAGCAACACTCCATTCCCTTCGTGCAGTGAATTGAAGTTTGGAACAGAGTGCTTCTCATTCATAGAAACGCATTAGTGTTTCTTGTGAATGCTTGCAAGTTGCTTAAGGCACTTTCAAAGGAAAGTGATTTTCTCTTAAAGGACAGCATTTAGAAAGTGAAGCAACACTCCATTCACTTCGCACAGTGAATTGAAGTGTTGGAACAGACTGCTTCTCTTTCAGAGAAACGCATGTGAGTTTTTTATGAATGCTTGAAAGAAGTTTAAGGCACTTTCAAAGGAAAGTGATTTTCTCTGAAAGGACAGCATTTAGAAAGTGAGGCAACACTCCATTCACTTCGCACAGTGAATTGAAGTGTTGGAACAGACTGCTTCTCTTTCAGAGAAACGCATGTGAGTTTCTTCCTAATGCTTGTAAGTAGCTTAAGGCACTTTCAAAGGAAAGTGATTTTCTCTGAAAGGACAGCATTTAGAAAGTGAAGCAACACTCCATTCCCTTCATGCAGTGAATTGAAGTGTTGGAACAGAGAGCTTCTCTTTCATAGAAACGCATTAGTGTTTCTTGTGAATGCTTGCAAGTTGCTTAAGGCACTTTCAAAGGAAAGTGATTTTCTCTGAAAGGACAGCATTTAGAAAGTGAAGCAACACTCCATTCACTTTGTACAGTGAATTGAAGTGTTGGAACAGACTGCTTCTCTTTCAGAGAAACGCATGTGAGTTTCTTCCTAATGCTTGCAAGTAGCTTAATACACTTTCAAAGGAAAGTGATTTTCTCTGAAAGGACAGCATTTAGAAAGTGAAGCAACACTCCATTCACTTCGCACAGTGAATTGAAGTGTTGGAACCGACTGCTTCTCTTTCAGAGAAACGCATGTGAGTTTCTTCCTAATGCTTGCAAGTAGCTTAAGGCTCTTTCAAAGGAAAGTGATTTTCTCTGAAAGGACATAATTTAGAAAGTGAAGCAACACTCCATTTACTTCGCACAGTGAATTGAAGTGTTGGAACAGACTGCTTCTCTTTCAGAGAAATGCATGTGAGTTTCTGTTGAATGCTTGTAAGTAGCTTAAGGCACTTTCAAAGGAAAGTGATTTTCTCTGAAAGGACAGCATTTAGAAAGTGAAGCAACACTCCATTCACTTCGCACATTGAATTGAAGTGTTGGAACAGACTGCTTCTCTTTCAGAGAAATGCATGTGAGGTTCTGGTGAATGCTTGTAAGTAGCTTAAGGCACTTTCAAAGAAAAGTGATTTTCTCTGAAAGGACAGCATTTAGAAAGTGAGGCAACACTCCATTCACTTCACACAGTGAATTGAAGTGTTGGAACAGACTGCTTCTCTTTCAGAGAAACGCATGTGAGTTTCTGGTGAATGCTTTAAGTAGCTTAAGGCACTTTCAAAGGAAAGTGATTTTCTCTGAAAGGACAGCATTTAGAAAGTGAAGCAACACTCCATTCACTTCGCACAGTGAATTGAAGTGTTGGAACAGACTGCTTCGCTTTCAGAGAAACGCATGTGAGTTTCTTGTGAATGCTTGTAAGTAGCTTAAGGCACTTTCAAAGGAAAGTGATTTTCTCTGAAAGGACAGCATTTAGAACGTGAGGCAACACTCTATTCACTTCACACAGTGAATTGAAGTGTTGGAACAGACTGCTTCTCTTTCAGAGAAACGCATGTGAGTTTCTTCCTAATGCTTGCAAGTAGCTTAAGGCACTATCAAAGGAAAGTGATTTTCTCTGAAAGGACAGCATTTAGAAAGTGAAGCAACACTCCATTCACTTCGCACAGTGAATTGAAGTGTTGGAACAGACTGCTTCTCTTTCAGAGAAACGCATGTGAGTTTTTTATGAATGCTTGAAAGAAGTTTAAGGCACTTTCAAAGGAAAGTGATTTTCTCTGAAAGGACAGCATTTAGAAAGTGAGGCAACACTCCATTCACTTCGCACAGTGAATTGAAGTGTTGGAACAGACTGCTTCTCTTTCAGAGAAACGCATGTGAGTTTCTGGTGAATGCTTGTAAGTAGCTTAAGGCACTTTCAAAGGAAAGTGATTTGCTCTGAAAGGACAGCATTTAGAAAGTGAAGCAACACTCCATTCACTTCGCACAGTGAATTGAAGTGTTGGAACAGACTGCTTCTCTTTCAGAGAAATGCATGTGAGTTTAAGTTGAATGCTTGTAAGTAGCTTAAGGCACTTTCAAAGGAAAGTGATTTTCTCTGAAAGGACAGCATTTAGAAAGTGAAGCAACACTCCATTCACTTCGCAGAGTGAATTGAAGTATTGGAACAGACTGCTTCTCTTTCAGAGAAACGCATGTGAGTTTCTGGTGAATGCTTGTAAGTAGCTTAAGGCACTTTCAAAGGAAAGTGATTTTCTCTGAATGGACAGCATTTAGAAAGTGAAGCAACACTCCATTCCCTTCGCGCAGTGAATTGAAGTTTGGAACAGAGTGCTTCTCATTCATAGAAACGCATTAGTGTTTCTTGTGAATGCTTGCAGGTTGCTTAAGGCACTTTCAAAGGAAAGTGATTTTCTCTGAAAGGACAGCATTTAGAAAGTGAAGCAACACTCCATTCACTTCGCACAGTGAATTGAAGTGTTGGAACAGACTGCTTCTCTTTCAGAGAAACGCATGTGAGTTTTTTATGAATGCTTGAAAGAAGTTTAAGGCACTTTCAAAGGAAAGTGATTTTCTCTGAAAGGACAGCATTTAGAAAGTGAGGCAACACTCCATTCACTTCGCACAGTGAATTGAAGTGTTGGAACAGACTGCTTCTCTTTCAGAGAAACGCATGTGAGTTTCTGGTGAATGCTTGTAAGTAGCTTAAGGCACTTTCAAAGGAAAGTGATTTTCTCTGAAAGGACAGCATTTAGAAAGTGAAGCAACACTCCATTCACTTCGCACAGTGAATTGAAGTGTTGGAACAGACTGCTTCTCTTTCAGAGAAATGCATGTGAGTTTAAGTTGAATGCTTGTAAGTAGCTTAAGGCACTTTCAAAGGAAAGTGATTTTCTCTGAAAGGACAGCATTTAGAAAGTGAAGCAACACTCCATTCACTTCGCAGAGTGAATTGAAGTATTGGAACAGACTGCTTCTCTTTCAGAGAAACGCATGTGAGTTTCTGGTGAATGCTTGTAAGTAGCTTAAGGCACTTTCAAAGGAAAGTGATTTTCTCTGAAAGGACAGCATTTAGAAAGTGAAGCAACACTCCATTCACTTCGCACAGTGAATTGAAGTGTTGGAACAGACTGCTTCTCTTTCAGAGAAACGCATGTGAGTTTCTGGTGAATGCTTGTAAGTAGCTTAAGGCACTTTCAAAGGAAAGTGATTTTCTCTGAATGGACAGCATTTAGAAAGTGAAGCAACACTCCATTCCCTTCGTGCAGTGAATTGAAGTTTGGAACAGAGTGCTTCTCATTCATAGAAACGCATTAGTGTTTCTTGTGAATGCTTGCAAGTTGCTTAAGGCACTTTCAAAGGAAAGTGATTTTCTCTGAAAGGACAGCATTTAGAAACTGAAGCAACACTCCATTCACTTCGCACAGTGAATTGAAGTGTTGGAACAGACTGCTTCTCTTTCAGAGAAACGCATGTGAGTTTCTTCCTAATTCTTGAAAGTAGCTTAAGGCACTTTCAAAGGAAAGTGATTTTCTCTGAAAGGACAGCATTTAGAAAGTGAAGCAACACTCCATTCACTTCGCACAGTGAATTGAAGTGTTGGAACAGACTGCTTCTCTTTCAGAGAAACGCATGTGAGTTTCTTCCTGATGCTTGCAAGTAGCTTAAGGCACTTTCAAAGGAAAGTGATTTTCTTTGAAAGGACAGCATTTAGAAAGTGAAGCAACACTCCATTCCCTTCATGCAGTGAATTGAAGTGTTGGAACAGAGTGCTTCTCTTTCATAGAAACGCATTAGTGTTTCTTGTGAATGCTTGCAAGTTGCTTAAGGCACTTTCAAAGGAAAGTGATTTTCTCTGAAAGGACAGCATTTAGAAAGTGAAGCAACACTCCATTCACTTTGTACAGTGAATTGAAGTGTTGGAACAGACTGCTTCTCTTTCAGAAAACGCATGTGAGTTTCTTCCTGATGCTTGCAAGTAGCTTAAGGCACTTTCAAAGGAAAGTGATTTTCTCTGAAAGGACAGCATTTAGAAAGTGAAGCAACACTCCATTCACTTCGCACATTGAATTGAAGTGTTGGAACAGACTGCTTCTCTTTCAGAGAAATGCATGTGAGGTTCTGGTGAATGCTTGTAAGTAGCTTAAGGCACTTTCAAAGGAAAGTGATTTTCTCTGAAAGGACAGCATTTAGAAAGTGAGGCAACACTCCATTCACTTCACACAGTGAATTGAAGTGTTGGAACAGACTGCTTCTCTTTCAGAGAAATGCATGTGAGTTTAAGTTGAATGCTTGTAAGTAGCTTAAGGCACTTTCAAAGGAAAGTGATTTTCTCTGAAAGGACAGCATTTAGAAAGTGAAGCAACACTCCATTCACTTCGCAGAGTGAATTGAAGTATTGGAACAGACTGCTTCTCTTTCAGAGAAACGCATGTGAGTTTCTGGTGAATGCTTGTAAGTAGCTTAAGGCACTTTCAAAGGAAAGTGATTTTCTCTGAAAGGACAGCATTTAGAAAGTGAAGCAACACTCCATTCACTTCGCACAGTGAATTGAAGTGTTGGAACAGACTGCTTCTCTTTCAGAGAAACGCATGTGAGTTTCTGGTGAATGCTTGTAAGTAGCTTAAGGCACTTTCAAAGGAAAGTGATTTTCTCTGAATGGACAGCATTTAGAAAGTGAAGCAACACTCCATTCCCTTCGTGCAGTGAATTGAAGTTTGGAACAGAGTGCTTCTCATTCATAGAAACGCATTAGTGTTTCTTGTGAATGCTTGCAAGTTGCTTAAGGCACTTTCAAAGGAAAGTGATTTTCTCTGAAAGGACAGCATTTAGAAACTGAAGCAACACTCCATTCACTTCGCACAGTGAATTGAAGTGTTGGAACAGACTGCTTCTCTTTCAGAGAAACGCATGTGAGTTTTTTATGAATGCTTGAAAGTAGTTTAAGGCACTTTCAAAGGAAAGTGATTTTCTCTGAAAGGACAGCATTTAGAAAGTGAGGCAACACTCCATTCACTTCGCACAGTGAATTGAAGTGTTGGAACAGATTATTTCTCTTTCAGAGAAATGCATGTGAGTTTCTGTTGAATGCTTGTAAGTAGCTTAAGGCACATTCAAAGGAAAGGGATTTTCTCTGAAAGGACAGCATTTAGAAAGTGAAGCAACACTCCATTCACTTCGCACAGTGAATTGAAGTGTTGGAACAGACTGCTTCTCTTTCAGAGAAACGCATGTGAGTTTCTTCCTAATGCTTGTAAGTAGCTTAAGGCACTTTCAAAGGAAAGTGATTTTCTCTGAAAGGACAGCATTTAGAAAGTGAAGCAACACTCCATTCCCTTCATGCAGTGAATTGAAGTGTTGGAACAGAGTGCTTCTGTTTCATAGAAACGCATTAGTGTTTCTTGTGAATGCTTGCAAGTTGCTTAAGGCACTTTCAAAGGAAAGTGATTTTCTCTGAAAGGACAGCATTTAGAAAGTGAAGCAACACTCCATTCACTTTGTACAGTGAATTGAAGTGTTGGAACCGACTGCTTCTCTTTCAGAGAAACGCATGTGAGTTTCTTCCTAATGCTTGCAAGTAGCTTAAGGCTCTTTCAAAGGAAAGTGATTTTCTCTGAAAGGACATAATTTAGAAAGTGAAGCAACACTCCATTCACTTCGCACAGTGAATTGAAGTGTTGGAACAGACTGCTTCTCTTTCAGAGAAACGCATGTGAGTTTCTTCCTAATGCTTGCAAGTAGCTTAAGGCACTTTCAAAGGAAAGTGATTTTCTCTGAAAGGACATAATTTAGAAAGTGAAGCAACACTCCATTCACTTCGCACAGTGAATTGAAGTGTTGGAACAGACTGCTTCTCTTTCACAGAAATGCATGTGAGTTTCTGTTGAATGCTTGTAAGTAGCTTAAGGCACTTTCAAAGGAAAGTGATTTTCTCTGAAAGGACAGAATTTGAAAGTGAAGCAACACTCCATTCACTTCGCTCATTGAATTGAAGTGTTGGAACAGACTGCTTCTCTTTCAGAGAAATGCATGTGAGTTTAAGTTGAATGCTTGTAAGTAGCTTAAGGCACTTTCAAAGGAAAGTGATTTTCTCTGAAAGGACAGCATTTAGAAAGTGAAGCAACACTCCATTCACTTCTCAGAGTGAATTGAAGTATTGGAACAGACTGCTTCTCTTTCAGAGAAATGCATGTGAGTTTCTGTTGAATGCTTGTAAGTAGCTTAAGGCACTTTCAAAGGAAAGTGATTTTCTCTGAAAGGACAGCATTTAGAAAGTGAAGCAACACTCCATTCACTTCGCACATTGAATTGAAGTGTTGGAACAGACTGCTTCTCTTTCAGAGAAATGCATGTGAGGTTCTGGTGAATGCTTGTAAGTAGCCTAAGGCACTTTCAAAGGAAAGTGATTTTCTCTGAAAGGACAGCATTTAGAAAGTGAGGCAACACTCCATTCACTTCACACAGTGAATTGAAGTGTTGGAACAGACTGCTTCTCTTTCAGAGAAACGCATGTGAGTTTCTGGTGAATGCTTTAAGTAGCTTAAGGCACTTTCAAAGGAAAGTGATTTTCTCTGAAAGGACAGAATTTAGAAAGTGAAGCAACACTCCATTCACTTCGCACAGTGAATTGAAGTGTTGGAACAGACTGCTTCGCTTTCAGAGAAATGCATGAGAGTTTTTTGTGAATGCTTGAAAGTAGTTTAAGGCACTTTCAAAGGAAAGTGATTTTCTCTGAAAGGACAGCATTTAGAAACTGAAGCAACACTCCATTCACTTCGCACAGTGAATTGAAGTGTTGGAACAGACTGCTTCTCTTTCAGAGAAACGCATGTGAGTTTCTTGTGAATGCTTGTAAGTAACGTAAGGCACTTTCAAAGGAAAGTGATTTTCTCTGAAAGGACAGCATTTAGAACGTGAGGCAACACTCTATTCACTTCACACAGTGAATTGAAGTGTTGGAACAGACTGCTTCTCTTTCAGAGAAACGCATGTGAGTTTCTTCCTAATGCTTGCAAGTAGCTTAAGGCACTCTCAAAGGAAAGTGATTTTCTCTGAAAGGACAGCATTTAGAAAGTGAAGCAACACTCCATTCACTTCGCACAGTGAATTGAAGTGTTGGAACAGACTGCTTCTCTTTCAGAGAAACGCATGTGAGTTTTTTATGAATGCTTGAAAGAAGTTTAAGGCACTTTCAAAGGAAAGTGATTTTCTCTGAAAGGACAGCATTTAGAAAGTGAGGCAACACTCCATTCACTTCGCACAGTGAATTGAAGTGTTGGAACAGACTGCTTCTCTTTCAGAGAAACGCATGTGAGTTTCTGGTGAATGCTTGTAAGTAGCTTAAGGCACTTTCAAAGGAAAGTGATTTTCTCTGAAAGGACAGCATTTAGAAAGTGAAGCAACACTCCATTCACTTCGCACAGTGAATTGAAGTGTTGGAACAGACTGCTTCTCTTTCAGAGAAATGCATGTGAGTTTAAGTTGAATGCTTGTAAGTAGCTTAAGGCACTTTCAAAGGAAAGTGATTTTCTCTGAAAGGACAGCATTTAGAAAGTGAAGCAACACTCCATTCACTTCGCAGAGTGAATTGAAGTATTGGAACAGACTGCTTCTCTTTCAGAGAAACGCATGTGAGTTTCTGGTGAATGCTTGTAAGTAGCTTAAGGCACTTTCAAAGGAAAGTGATTTTCTCTGAAAGGACAGCATTTAGAAAGTGAAGCAACACTCCATTCACTTCGCACAGTGAATTGAAGTGTTGGAACAGACTGCTTCTCTTTCAGAGAAACGCATGTGAGTTTCTGGTGAATGCTTGTAAGTAGCTTAAGGCACTTTCAAAGGAAAGTGATTTTCTCTGAATGGACAGCATTTAGAAAGTGAAGCAACACTCCATTCCCTTCGTGCAGTGAATTGAAGTTTGGAACAGAGTGCTTCTCATTCATAGAAACGCATTAGTGTTTCTTGTGAATGCTTGCAAGTTGCTTAAGGCACTTTCAAAGGAAAGTGATTTTCTCTGAAAGGACAGCATTTAGAAAGTGAAGCAACACTCCATTCACTTCGCACAGTGAATTGAAGTGTTGGAAGAGACTGCTTCTCTTTCAGAGAAACGCATGTGAGTTTTTTATGAATGCTTGAAAGTAGTTTAAGGCACTTTCAAAGGAATGTGATTTTCTCTGAAAGGACAGCATTTAGAAAGTGAGGCAACACTCCATTCACTTCGCACAGTGAATTGAAGTGTTGGAACAGATTACTTCTCTTTCAGAGAAATGCATGTGAGTTTCTGTTGAATGCTTGTAAGTAGCTTAAGGCACATTCAAAGGAAAGGGATTTTCTCTGAAAGGACAGCATTTAGAAAGTGAAGCAACACTCCATTCACTTCGCACAGTGAATGGAAGTGTTGGAACAGACTGCTTCTCTTTCAGAGAAACGCATGTGAGATTTTTGTGAATGCTTGAAAGTAGTTTACGGCACTTTCAATGGAAAGTGATTTTCTCTGAAAGGACAGCATTTAGAAAGTGAGACAACACTCCATTCACTTCGCACAGTGAATTGAAGTGTTGGAACAGACTGCTTCTCTTTCAGAGAAACGCATGTGAGTTTCTTCCTAATTCTTGCAAGTAGCTTAAGGCACTTTCAAAGGAAAGTGATTTTCTCTGAAAGGACAGCATTTAGAAAGTGAAGCAACACTCCATTCACTTCGCACAGTGAATTGAAGTGTTGGAACAGACTGCTTCTCTTTCAGATAAACGCATGTGAGTTTCTTCCTGATGCTTGCAAGTAGCTTAAGGCACTTTCAAAGGAAAGTGATTTTCTCTGAAAGGACAGCATTTAGAAAGTGAAGCAACACTCCATTCACTTCGCACTGTGAATTGAAGTGTTGGAACAGACTGTTTCTCTTTCAGAGAAACGCATGTGAGTTTCTGGTGAATGCTTGTAAGTAGCTTAAGGCACTTTCAAAGGAAAGTGATTTTCTCTGAAAGGATTGCATTTAGAAAGTGAAGCAACACTCGATTCACTTCGCAGAGTGAATTGAAGTATTGGAACAGACTGCTTCTCTTTCAGAGAAACGCATGTGAGTTTCTGGTGAATGCTTGTCAGTAGCTTAAGGCACTTTCAAAGGAAAGTGATTTTCTCTGAAAGGACAGCATTTAGAAAGTGAAGCAACACTCCATTCACTTCGCACAGTGAATTGAAGTGTTGGAACAGACTGCTTCTCTTTCAGAGAAATGCATGTGAGTTTAAGTTGAATGCTTGTAAGTAGCTTAAGGCACTTTCAAAGGAAAGTGATTTTCTCTGAAAGGACAGAATATGAAAGTGAAGCAACACTCCATTCACTTCGCACAGTGAATTGAAGTGTTGGAACAGACTGCTTCTCTTTCAGAGAAACGCATGTGAGTTTCTTCCTGATGCTTGCAAGTAGCTTAAGGCAATTTCAAAGGAAAGTGATTTTCTCTGAAAAGACAGCATTTAGAAAGTGAAGCAACACTCCATTCACTTCGCACTGTGAATTGAAGTGTTGGAACAGACTGTTTCTCTTTCAGAGAAACGCATGTGAGTTTCTGGTGAATGCTTGTAAGTAGCTTAAGGCACTTTCAAAGGAAAGTGATTTTCTCTGAAAGGACAGCATTTAGAAAGTGAAGCAACACTCCATTCACTTCGCAGAGTGAACTGAAGTATTGGAACAGACTGCTTCTCTTTCAGAGAAACGCATGTGAGTTTCTGGTGAATGCTTGTCAGTAGCTTAAGGCACTTTCAAAGGAAAGTGATTTTCTCTGAAAGGACAGCATTTAGAAAGTGAAGCAACACTCCATTCACTTCGCACAGTGAATTGAAGTGTTGGAACAGACTGCTTCTCTTTCAGAGAAACGCATGTGAGTTTCTTCCTAATGCTTGTAAGTAGCTTAAGGCACTTTCAAAGGAAAGTGATTTTCTCTGAAAGGACAGCATTTAGAAAGTGAAGCAACACTCCATTCCCTTCATGCAGTGAATTGAAGTGTTGGAACAGAGTGCTTCTGTTTCATAGAAACGCATTAGTGTTTCTTGTGAATGCTTGCAAGTTGCTTAAGGCACTTTCAAAGGAAAGTGATTTTCTCTGAAAGGACAGCATTTAGAAAGTGAAGCAACACTCCATTCACTTTGTACAGTGAATTGAAGTGTTGGAACCGACTGCTTCTCTTTCAGAGAAACGCAAGTGAGTTTCTTCCTAATGCTTGCAAGTAGCTTAAGGCTCTTTCAAAGGAAAGTGATTTTCTCTGAAAGGACATAATTTAGAAAGTGATGCAACACTCCATTCACTTCGCACAGTGAATTGAAGTGTTGGAACAGACTGCTTCTCTTTCAGAGAAACGCATGTGAGTTTCTTCCTAATGCTTGCAAGTAGCTTAAGGCACTTTCAAAGGAAAGTGATTTTCTCTGAAAGGACATAATTTAGAAAGTGAAGCAACACTCCATTCACTTCGCACAGTGAATTGAAGTGTTGGAACAGACTGCTTCTCTTTCACAGAAATGCATGTGAGTTTCTGTTGAATGCTTGTAAGTAGCTTAAGGCACTTTCAAAGGAAAGTGATTTTCTCTGAAAGGACAGAATTTGAAAGTGAAGCAACACTCCATTCACTTCGCTCATTGAATTGAAGTGTTGGAACAGACTGCTTCTCTTTCAGAGAAATGCATGTGAGTTTAAGTTGAATGCTTGTAAGTAGCTTAAGGCACTTTCAAAGGAAAGTGATTTTCTCTGAAAGGACAGCATTTAGAAAGTGAAGCAACACTCCATTCACTTCTCAGAGTGAATTGAAGTATTGGAACAGACTGCTTCTCTTTCAGAGAAATGCATGTGAGTTTCTGTTGAATGCTTGTAAGTAGCTTAAGGCACTTTCAAAGGAAAGTGATTTTCTCTGAAAGGACAGCATTTAGAAAGTGAAGCAACACTCCATTCACTTTGTACAGTGAATTGAAGTGTTGGAACCGACTGCTTCTCTTTCAGAGAAACGCATGTGAGTTTCTTCCTAATGCTTGCAAGTAGCTTAAGGCTCTTTCAAAGGAAAGTGATTTTCTCTGAAAGGACATAATTTAGAAAGTGAAGCAACACTCCATTCACTTCGCACAGTGAATTGAAGTGTTGGAACAGACTGCTTCTCTTTCAGAGAAACGCATGTGAGTTTCTTCCTAATGCTTGCAAGTAGCTTAAGGCACTTTCAAAGGAAAGTGATTTTCTCTGAAAGGACATAATTTAGAAAGTGAAGCAACACTCCATTCACTTCGCACAGTGAATTGAAGTGTTGGAACAGACTGCTTCTCTTTCACAGAAATGCATGTGAGTTTCTGTTGAATGCTTGTAAGTAGCTTAAGGCACTTTCAAAGGAAAGTGATTTTCTCTGAAAGGACAGAATTTGAAAGTGAAGCAACACTCCATTCACTTCGCTCATTGAATTGAAGTGTTGGAACAGACTGCTTCTCTTTCAGAGAAATGCATGTGAGTTTAAGTTGAATGCTTGTAAGTAGCTTAAGGCACTTTCAAAGGAAAGTGATTTTCTCTGAAAGGACAGCATTTAGAAAGTGAAGCAACACTCCATTCACTTCTCAGAGTGAATTGAAGTATTGGAACAGACTGCTTCTCTTTCAGAGAAATGCATGTGAGTTTCTGTTGAATGCTTGTAAGTAGCTTAAGGCACTTTCAAAGGAAAGTGATTTTCTCTGAAAGGACAGCATTTAGAAAGTGAAGCAACACTCCATTCACTTCGCACATTGAATTGAAGTGTTGGAACAGACTGCTTCTCTTTCAGAGAAATGCATGTGAGGTTCTGGTGAATGCTTGTAAGTAGCCTAAGGCACTTTCAAAGGAAAGTGATTTTCTCTGAAAGGACAGCATTTAGAAAGTGAGGCAACACTCCATTCACTTCACACAGTGAATTGAAGTGTTGGAACAGACTGCTTCTCTTTCAGAGAAACGCATGTGAGTTTCTGGTGAATGCTTTAAGTAGCTTAAGGCACTTTCAAAGGAAAGTGATTTTCTCTGAAAGGACAGAATTTAGAAAGTGAAGCAACACTCCATTCACTTCGCACAGTGAATTGAAGTGTTGGAACAGACTGCTTCGCTTTCAGAGAAATGCATGAGAGTTTTTTGTGAATGCTTGAAAGTAGTTTAAGGCACTTTCAAAGGAAAGTGATTTTCTCTGAAAGGACAGCATTTAGAAACTGAAGCAACACTCCATTCACTTCGCACAGTGAATTGAAGTGTTGGAACAGACTGCTTCTCTTTCAGAGAAACGCATGTGAGTTTCTTGTGAATGCTTGTAAGTAACGTAAGGCACTTTCAAAGGAAAGTGATTTTCTCTGAAAGGACAGCATTTAGAACGTGAGGCAACACTCTATTCACTTCACACAGTGAATTGAAGTGTTGGAACAGACTGCTTCTCTTTCAGAGAAACGCATGTGAGTTTCTTCCTAATGCTTGCAAGTAGCTTAAGGCACTCTCAAAGGAAAGTGATTTTCTCTGAAAGGACAGCATTTAGAAAGTGAAGCAACACTCCATTCACTTCGCACAGTGAATTGAAGTGTTGGAACAGACTGCTTCTCTTTCAGAGAAACGCATGTGAGTTTTTTATGAATGCTTGAAAGAAGTTTAAGGCACTTTCAAAGGAAAGTGATTTTCTCTGAAAGGACAGCATTTAGAAAGTGAGGCAACACTCCATTCACTTCGCACAGTGAATTGAAGTGTTGGAACAGACTGCTTCTCTTTCAGAGAAACGCATGTGAGTTTCTGGTGAATGCTTGTAAGTAGCTTAAGGCACTTTCAAAGGAAAGTGATTTTCTCTGAAAGGACAGCATTTAGAAAGTGAAGCAACACTCCATTCACTTCGCACAGTGAATTGAAGTGTTGGAACAGACTGCTTCTCTTTCAGAGAAATGCATGTGAGTTTAAGTTGAATGCTTGTAAGTAGCTTAAGGCACTTTCAAAGGAAAGTGATTTTCTCTGAAAGGACAGCATTTAGAAAGTGAAGCAACACTCCATTCACTTCGCAGAGTGAATTGAAGTATTGGAACAGACTGCTTCTCTTTCAGAGAAACGCATGTGAGTTTCTGGTGAATGATTGTAAGTAGCTTAAGGCACTTTCAAAGGAAAGTGATTTTCTCTGAAAGGACAGCATTTAGAAAGTGAAGCAACACTCCATTCACTTCGCACAGTGAATTGAAGTGTTGGAACAGACTGCTTCTCTTTCAGAGAAACGCATGTGAGTTTCTGGTGAATGCTTGTAAGTAGCTTAAGGCACTTTCAAAGGAAAGTGATTTTCTCTGAATGGACAGCATTTAGAAAGTGAAGCAACACTCCATTCCCTTCGTGCAGTGAATTGAAGTTTGGAACAGAGTGCTTCTCATTCATAGAAACGCATTAGTGTTTCTTGTGAATGCTTGCAAGTTGCTTAAGGCACTTTCAAAGGAAAGTGATTTTCTCTGAAAGGACAGCATTTAGAAAGTGAAGCAACACTCCATTCACTTCGCACAGTGAATTGAAGTGTTGGAAGAGACTGCTTCTCTTTCAGAGAAACGCATGTGAGTTTTTTATGAATGCTTGAAAGTAGTTTAAGGCACTTTCAAAGGAATGTGATTTTCTCTGAAAGGACAGCATTTAGAAAGTGAGGCAACACTCCATTCACTTCGCACAGTGAATTGAAGTGTTGGAACAGATTACTTCTCTTTCAGAGAAATGCATGTGAGTTTCTGTTGAATGCTTGTAAGTAGCTTAAGGCACATTCAAAGGAAAGGGATTTTCTCTGAAAGGACAGCATTTAGAAAGTGAAGCAACACTCCATTCACTTCGCACAGTGAATGGAAGTGTTGGAACAGACTGCTTCTCTTTCAGAGAAACGCATGTGAGATTTTTGTGAATGCTTGAAAGTAGTTTACGGCACTTTCAATGGAAAGTGATTTTCTCTGAAAGGACAGCATTTAGAAAGTGAGACAACACTCCATTCACTTCGCACAGTGAATTGAAGTGTTGGAACAGACTGCTTCTCTTTCAGAGAAACGCATGTGAGTTTCTTCCTAATTCTTGCAAGTAGCTTAAGGCACTTTCAAAGGAAAGTGATTTTCTCTGAAAGGACAGCATTTAGAAAGTGAAGCAACACTCCATTCACTTCGCACAGTGAATTGAAGTGTTGGAACAGACTGCTTCTCTTTCAGAGAAACGCATGTGAGTTTCTTCCTGATGCTTGCAAGTAGCTTAAGGCACTTTCAAAGGAAAGTGATTTTCTCTGAAAGGACAGCATTTAGAAAGTGAAGCAACACTCCATTCACTTCGCACTGTGAATTGAAGTGTTGGAACAGACTGTTTCTCTTTCAGAGAAACGCATGTGAGTTTCTGGTGAATGCTTGTAAGTAGCTTAAGGCACTTTCAAAGGAAAGTGATTTTCTCTGAAAGGACAGCATTTAGAAAGTGAAGCAACACTCCATTCACTTCGCACTGTGAATTGAAGTGTTGGAACAGACTGTTTCTCTTTCAGAGAAACGCATGTGAGTTTCTGGTGAATGCTTGTAAGTAGCTTAAGGCACTTTCAAAGAAAAGTGATTTTCTCTGAAAGGACAGCATTTAGAAAGTGAGGCAACACTCCATTCACTTCACACAGTGAATTGAAGTGTTGGAACAGACTGCTTCTCTTTCAGAGAAACGCATGTGAGTTTCTGGTGAATGCTTTAAGTAGCTTAAGGCACTTTCAAAGGAAAGTGATTTTCTCTGAAAGGACAGCATTTAGAAAGTGAAGCAACACTCCATTCACTTCGCACAGTGAATTGAAGTGTTGGAACAGACTGCTTCGCTTTCAGAGAAATGCATGAGAGTTTTTTGTGAATGCTTGAAAGTAGTTTAAGGCACTTTCAAAGGAAAGTGATTTTCTCTGAAAGGACAGCATTTAGAAACTGAAGCAACACTCCATTCACTTCGCACAGTGAATTGAAGTGTTGGAACAGACTGCTTCTCTTTCAGAGAAACGCATGTGAGTTTCTTGTGAATGCTTGTAAGTAGCTTAAGGCACTTTCAAAGGAAAGTGATTTTCTCTGAAAGGACAGCATTTAGAACGTGAGGCAACACTCTATTCACTTCACACAGTGAATTGAAGTGTTGGAACAGACTGCTTCTCTTTCAGAGAAACGCATGTGAGTTTCTTCCTAATGCTTGCAAGTAGCTTAAGGCACTATCAAAGGAAAGTGATTTTCTCTGAAAGGACAGCATTTAGAAAGTGAAGCAACACTCCATTCACTTCGCACAGTGAATTGAAGTGTTGGAACAGACTGCTTCTCTTTCAGAGAAACGCATGTGAGTTTTTTATGAATGCTTGAAAGAAGTTTAAGGCACTTTCAAAGGAAAGTGATTTTCTCTGAAAGGACAGCATTTAGAAAGTGAGGCAACACTCCATTCACTTCGCACAGTGAATTGAAGTGTTGGAACAGACTGCTTCTCTTTCAGAGAAACGCATGTGAGTTTCTGGTGAATGCTTGTAAGTAGCTTAAGGCACTTTCAAAGGAAAGTGATTTGCTCTGAAAGGACAGCATTTAGAAAGTGAAGCAACACTCCATTCACTTCGCACAGTGAATTGAAGTGTTGGAACAGACTGCTTCTCTTTCAGAGAAATGCATGTGAGTTTAAGTTGAATGCTTGTAAGTAGCTTAAGGCACTTTCAAAGGAAAGTGATTTTCTCTGAAAGGACAGCATTTAGAAAGTGAAGCAACACTCCATTCACTTCGCAGAGTGAATTGAAGTATTGGAACAGACTGCTTCTCTTTCAGAGAAACGCATGTGAGTTTCTGGTGAATGCTTGTAAGTAGCTTAAGGCACTTTCAAAGGAAAGTGATTTTCTCTGAATGGACAGCATTTAGAAAGTGAAGCAACACTCCATTCCCTTCGCGCAGTGAATTGAAGTTTGGAACAGAGTGCTTCTCATTCATAGAAACGCATTAGTGTTTCTTGTGAATGCTTGCAGGTTGCTTAAGGCACTTTCAAAGGAAAGTGATTTTCTCTGAAAGGACAGCATTTAGAAAGTGAAGCAACACTCCATTCACTTCGCACAGTGAATTGAAGTGTTGGAACAGACTGCTTCTCTTTCAGAGAAACGCATGTGAGTTTTTTATGAATGCTTGAAAGAAGTTTAAGGCACTTTCAAAGGAAAGTGATTTTCTCTGAAAGGACAGCATTTAGAAAGTGAGGCAACACTCCATTCACTTCGCACAGTGAATTGAAGTGTTGGAACAGACTGCTTCTCTTTCAGAGAAACGCATGTGAGTTTCTGGTGAATGCTTGTAAGTAGCTTAAGGCACTTTCAAAGGAAAGTGATTTTCTCTGAAAGGACAGCATTTAGAAAGTGAAGCAACACTCCATTCACTTCGCACAGTGAATTGAAGTGTTGGAACAGACTGCTTCTCTTTCAGAGAAATGCATGTGAGTTTAAGTTGAATGCTTGTAAGTAGCTTAAGGCACTTTCAAAGGAAAGTGATTTTCTCTGAAAGGACAGCATTTAGAAAGTGAAGCAACACTCCATTCACTTCGCAGAGTGAATTGAAGTATTGGAACAGACTGCTTCTCTTTCAGAGAAACGCATGTGAGTTTCTGGTGAATGCTTGTAAGTAGCTTAAGGCACTTTCAAAGGAAAGTGATTTTCTCTGAAAGGACAGCATTTAGAAAGTGAAGCAACACTCCATTCACTTCGCACAGTGAATTGAAGTGTTGGAACAGACTGCTTCTCTTTCAGAGAAACGCATGTGAGTTTCTGGTGAATGCTTGTAAGTAGCTTAAGGCACTTTCAAAGGAAAGTGATTTTCTCTGAATGGACAGCATTTAGAAAGTGAAGCAACACTCCATTCCCTTCGTGCAGTGAATTGAAGTTTGGAACAGAGTGCTTCTCATTCATAGAAACGCATTAGTGTTTCTTGTGAATGCTTGCAAGTTGCTTAAGGCACTTTCAAAGGAAAGTGATTTTCTCTGAAAGGACAGCATTTAGAAACTGAAGCAACACTCCATTCACTTCGCACAGTGAATTGAAGTGTTGGAACAGACTGCTTCTCTTTCAGAGAAACGCATGTGAGTTTCTTCCTAATTCTTGAAAGTAGCTTAAGGCACTTTCAAAGGAAAGTGATTTTCTCTGAAAGGACAGCATTTAGAAAGTGAAGCAACACTCCATTCACTTCGCACAGTGAATTGAAGTGTTGGAACAGACTGCTTCTCTTTCAGAGAAACGCATGTGAGTTTCTTCCTGATGCTTGCAAGTAGCTTAAGGCACTTTCAAAGGAAAGTGATTTTCTTTGAAAGGACAGCATTTAGAAAGTGAAGCAACACTCCATTCCCTTCATGCAGTGAATTGAAGTGTTGGAACAGAGTGCTTCTCTTTCATAGAAACGCATTAGTGTTTCTTGTGAATGCTTGCAAGTTGCTTAAGGCACTTTCAAAGGAAAGTGATTTTCTCTGAAAGGACAGCATTTAGAAAGTGAAGCAACACTCCATTCACTTTGTACAGTGAATTGAAGTGTTGGAACAGACTGCTTCTCTTTCAGAGAAACGCATGTGAGTTTCTTCCTGATGCTTGCAAGTAGCTTAAGGCACTTTCAAAGGAAAGTGATTTTCTCTGAAAGGACAGCATTTAGAAAGTGAAGCAACACTCCATTCACTTCGCACATTGAATTGAAGTGTTGGAACAGACTGCTTCTCTTTCAGAGAAATGCATGTGAGGTTCTGGTGAATGCTTGTAAGTAGCTTAAGGCACTTTCAAAGGAAAGTGATTTTCTCTGAAAGGACAGCATTTAGAAAGTGAGGCAACACTCCATTCACTTCACACAGTGAATTGAAGTGTTGGAACAGACTGCTTCTCTTTCAGAGAAATGCATGTGAGTTTAAGTTGAATGCTTGTAAGTAGCTTAAGGCACTTTCAAAGGAAAGTGATTTTCTCTGAAAGGACAGCATTTAGAAAGTGAAGCAACACTCCATTCACTTCGCAGAGTGAATTGAAGTATTGGAACAGACTGCTTCTCTTTCAGAGAAACGCATGTGAGTTTCTGGTGAATGCTTGTAAGTAGCTTAAGGCACTTTCAAAGGAAAGTGATTTTCTCTGAAAGGACAGCATTTAGAAAGTGAAGCAACACTCCATTCACTTCGCACAGTGAATTGAAGTGTTGGAACAGACTGCTTCTCTTTCAGAGAAACGCATGTGAGTTTCTGGTGAATGCTTGTAAGTAGCTTAAGGCACTTTCAAAGGAAAGTGATTTTCTCTGAATGGACAGCATTTAGAAAGTGAAGCAACACTCCATTCCCTTCGTGCAGTGAATTGAAGTTTGGAACAGAGTGCTTCTCATTCATAGAAACGCATTAGTGTTTCTTGTGAATGCTTGCAAGTTGCTTAAGGCACTTTCAAAGGAAAGTGATTTTCTCTGAAAGGACAGCATTTAGAAACTGAAGCAACACTCCATTCACTTCGCACAGTGAATTGAAGTGTTGGAACAGACTGCTTCTCTTTCAGAGAAACGCATGTGAGTTTTTTATGAATGCTTGAAAGTAGTTTAAGGCACTTTCAAAGGAAAGTGATTTTCTCTGAAAGGACAGCATTTAGAAAGTGAGGCAACACTCCATTCACTTCGCACAGTGAATTGAAGTGTTGGAACAGATTACTTCTCTTTCAGAGAAATGCATGTGAGTTTCTGTTGAATGCTTGTAAGTAGCTTAAGGCACATTCAAAGGAAAGGGATTTTCTCTGAAAGGACAGCATTTAGAAAGTGAAGCAACACTCCATTCACTTCGCACAGTGAATGGAAGTGTTGGAACAGACTGCTTCTCTTTCAGAGAAACCCATGTGAGATTTTTGTGAATGCTTGAAAGTAGTTTACGGCACTTTCAATGGAAAGTGATTTTCTCTGAAAGGACAGCATTTAGAAAGTGAGGCAACACTCCATTCACTTCGCACAGTGAATTGAAGTGTTGGAACAGACTGCTTCTCTTTCAGAGAAACGCATGTGAGTTTCTTCCTAATTCTTGCAAGTAGCTTAAGGCACTTTCAAAGGAAAGTGATTTTCTCTGAAAGGACAGCATTTAGAAAGTGAAGCAACACTCCATTCACTTCGCACAGTGAATTGAAGTGTTGGAACAGACTGCTTCTCTTTCAGAGAAACGCATGTGAGTTTCTTCCTGATGCTTGCAAGTAGCTTAAGGCAATTTCAAAGGAAAGTGATTTTCTCTGAAAAGACAGCATTTAGAAAGTGAAGCAACACTCCATTCACTTCGCACTGTGAATTGAAGTGTTGGAACAGACTGTTTCTCTTTCAGAGAAACGCATGTGAGTTTCTGGTGAATGCTTGTAAGTAGCTTAAGGCACTTTCAAAGGAAAGTGATTTTCTCTGAAAGGACAGCATTTAGAAAGTGAAGCAACACTCCATTCACTTCGCAGAGTGAACTGAAGTATTGGAACAGACTGCTTCTCTTTCAGAGAAACGCATGTGAGTTTCTGGTGAATGCTTGTCAGTAGCTTAAGGCACTTTCAAAGGAAAGTGATTTTCTCTGAAAGGACAGCATTTAGAAAGTGAAGCAACACTCCATTCACTTCGCACAGTGAATTGAAGTGTTGGAACAGACTGCTTCTCTTTCAGAGAAACGCATGTGAGTTTCTTCCTAATGCTTGTAAGTAGCTTAAGGCACTTTCAAAGGAAAGTGATTTTCTCTGAAAGGACAGCATTTAGAAAGTGAAGCAACACTCCATTCCCTTCATGCAGTGAATTGAAGTGTTGGAACAGAGTGCTTCTGTTTCATAGAAACGCATTAGTGTTTCTTGTGAATGCTTGCAAGTTGCTTAAGGCACTTTCAAAGGAAAGTGATTTTCTCTGAAAGGACAGCATTTAGAAAGTGAAGCAACACTCCATTCACTTTGTACAGTGAATTGAAGTGTTGGAACCGACTGCTTCTCTTTCAGAGAAACGCATGTGAGTTTCTTCCTAATGCTTGCAAGTAGCTTAAGGCTCTTTCAAAGGAAAGTGATTTTCTCTGAAAGGACATAATTTAGAAAGTGAAGCAACACTCCATTCACTTCGCACAGTGAATTGAAGTGTTGGAACAGACTGCTTCTCTTTCAGAGAAACGCATGTGAGTTTCTTCCTAATGCTTGCAAGTAGCTTAAGGCACTTTCAAAGGAAAGTGATTTTCTCTGAAAGGACATAATTTAGAAAGTGAAGCAACACTCCATTCACTTCGCACAGTGAATTGAAGTGTTGGAACAGACTGCTTCTCTTTCACAGAAATGCATGTGAGTTTCTGTTGAATGCTTGTAAGTAGCTTAAGGCACTTTCAAAGGAAAGTGATTTTCTCTGAAAGGACAGAATTTGAAAGTGAAGCAACACTCCATTCACTTCGCTCATTGAATTGAAGTGTTGGAACAGACTGCTTCTCTTTCAGAGAAATGCATGTGAGTTTAAGTTGAATGCTTGTAAGTAGCTTAAGGCACTTTCAAAGGAAAGTGATTTTCTCTGAAAGGACAGCATTTAGAAAGTGAAGCAACACTCCATTCACTTCTCAGAGTGAATTGAAGTATTGGAACAGACTGCTTCTCTTTCAGAGAAATGCATG
Source organism: Myodes glareolus (assembly GCF_982192425.1). NCBI lineage: Eukaryota > Metazoa > Chordata > Mammalia > Rodentia > Cricetidae > Myodes > Myodes glareolus. The sequence continues at coordinate 1,488,893 of NC_142046.1, forward strand.
TGAGTTTCTGTTGAATGCTTGTAAGTAGCTTAAGGCACTTTCAAAGGAAAGTGATTTTCTCTGAAAGGACAGCATTTAGAAAGTGAAGCAACACTCCATTCACTTCGCACATTGAATTGAAGTGTTGGAACAGACTGCTTCTCTTTCAGAGAAATGCATGTGAGGTTCTGGTGAATGCTTGTAAGTAGCCTAAGGCACTTTCAAAGGAAAGTGATTTTCTCTGAAAGGACAGCATTTAGAAAGTGAGGCAACACTCCATTCACTTCACACAGTGAATTGAAGTGTTGGAACAGACTGCTTCTCTTTCAGAGAAACGCATGTGAGTTTCTGGTGAATGCTTTAAGTAGCTTAAGGCACTTTCAAAGGAAAGTGATTTTCTCATAAAGGACAGAATTTAGAAAGTGAGGCAACACTCCATTCACTTCGCACAGTGAATTGAAGTGTTGGAACAGACTGCTTCGCTTTCAGAGAAATGCATGAGAGTTTTTTGTGAATGCTTGAAAGTAGTTTAAGGCACTTTCAAAGGAAAGTGATTTTCTCTGAAAGGACAGCATTTAGAAACTGAAGCAACACTCCATTCACTTCGCACAGTGAATTGAAGTGTTGGAACAGACTGCTTCTCTTTCAGAGAAACGCATGTGAGTTTCTTGTGAATGCTTGTAAGTAACGTAAGGCACTTTCAAAGGAAAGTGATTTTCTCTGAAAGGACAGCATTTAGAACGTGAGGCAACACTCTATTCACTTCACACAGTGAATTGAAGTGTTGGAACAGACTGCTTCTCTTTCAGAGAAACGCATGTGAGTTTCTTCCTAATGCTTGCAAGTAGCTTAAGGCACTCTCAAAGGAAAGTGATTTTCTCTGAAAGGACAGCATTTAGAAAGTGAAGCAACACTCCATTCACGTCGCACAGTGAATTGAAGTGTTGGAACAGACTGCTTCTCTTTCAGAGAAACGCATGTGAGTTTTTTATGAATGCTTGAAAGAAGTTTAAGGCACTTTCAAAGGAAAGTGATTTTCTCTGAAAGGACAGCATTTAGAAAGTGAGGCAACACTCCATTCACTTCGCACAGTGAATTGAAGTGTTGGAACAGACTGCTTCTCTTTCAGAGAAACGCATGTGAGTTTCTGGTGAATGCTTGTAAGTAGCTTAAGGCACTTTCAAAGGAAAGTGATTTTCTCTGAAAGGACAGCATTTAGAAAGTGAAGCAACACTCCATTCACTTCGCACAGTGAATTGAAGTGTTGGAACAGACTGCTTCTCTTTCAGAGAAATGCATGTGAGTTTAAGTTGAATGCTTGTAAGTAGCTTAAGGCACTTTCAAAGGAAAGTGATTTTCTCTGAAAGGACAGCATTTAGAAAGTGAAGCAACACTCCATTCACTTCGCAGAGTGAATTGAAGTATTGGAACAGACTGCTTCTCTTTCAGAGAAACGCATGTGAGTTTCTGGTGAATGCTTGTAAGTAGCTTAAGGCACTTTCAAAGGAAAGTGATTTTCTCTGAAAGGACAGCATTTAGAAAGTGAAGCAACACTCCATTCACTTCGCACAGTGAATTGAAGTGTTGGAACAGACTGCTTCTCTTTCAGAGAAACGCATGTGAGTTTCTGGTGAATGCTTGTAAGTAGCTTAAGGCACTTTCAAAGGAAAGTGATTTTCTCTGAATGGACAGCATTTAGAAAGTGAAGCAACACTCCATTCCCTTCGTGCAGTGAATTGAAGTTTGGAACAGAGTGCTTCTCATTCATAGAAACGCATTAGTGTTTCTTGTGAATGCTTGCAAGTTGCTTAAGGCACTTTCAAAGGAAAGTGATTTTCTCTGAAAGGACAGCATTTAGAAAGTGAAGCAACACTCCATTCACTTCGCACAGTGAATTGAAGTGTTGGAAGAGACTGCTTCTCTTTCAGAGAAACGCATGTGAGTTTTTTATGAATGCTTGAAAGTAGTTTAAGGCACTTTCAAAGGAATGTGATTTTCTCTGAAAGGACAGCATTTAGAAAGTGAGGCAACACTCCATTCACTTCGCACAGTGAATTGAAGTGTTGGAACAGATTACTTCTCTTTCAGAGAAATGCATGTGAGTTTCTGTTGAATGCTTGTAAGTAGCTTAAGGCACATTCAAAGGAAAGGGATTTTCTCTGAAAGGACAGCATTTAGAAAGTGAAGCAACACTCCATTCACTTCGCACAGTGAATGGAAGTGTTGGAACAGACTGCTTCTCTTTCAGAGAAACGCATGTGAGATTTTTGTGAATGCTTGAAAGTAGTTTACGGCACTTTCAATGGAAAGTGATTTTCTCTGAAAGGACAGCATTTAGAAAGTGAGACAACACTCCATTCACTTCGCACAGTGAATTGAAGTGTTGGAACAGACTGCTTCTCTTTCAGAGAAACGCATGTGAGTTTCTTCCTAATTCTTGCAAGTAGCTTAAGGCACTTTCAAAGGAAAGTGATTTTCTCTGAAAGGACAGCATTTAGAAAGTGAAGCAACACTCCATTCACTTCGCACAGTGAATTGAAGTGTTGGAACAGACTGCTTCTCTTTCAGATAAACGCATGTGAGTTTCTTCCTGATGCTTGCAAGTAGCTTAAGGCACTTTCAAAGGAAAGTGATTTTCTCTGAAAGGACAGCATTTAGAAAGTGAAGCAACACTCCATTCACTTCGCACTGTGAATTGAAGTGTTGGAACAGACTGTTTCTCTTTCAGAGAAACGCATGTGAGTTTCTGGTGAATGCTTGTAAGTAGCTTAAGGCACTTTCAAAGGAAAGTGATTTTCTCTGAAAGGATTGCATTTAGAAAGTGAAGCAACACTCGATTCACTTCGCAGAGTGAATTGAAGTATTGGAACAGACTGCTTCTCTTTCAGAGAAACGCATGTGAGTTTCTGGTGAATGCTTGTCAGTAGCTTAAGGCACTTTCAAAGGAAAGTGATTTTCTCTGAAAGGACAGCATTTAGAAAGTGAAGCAACACTCCATTCACTTCGCACAGTGAATTGAAGTGTTGGAACAGACTGCTTCTCTTTCAGAGAAATGCATGTGAGTTTAAGTTGAATGCTTGTAAGTAGCTTAAGGCACTTTCAAAGGAAAGTGATTTTCTGTGAAAGGACAGAATTTGAAAGTGAAGCAACACTCCATTCACTTCGCACAGTGAATTGAAGTGTTGGAACAGACTGCTTCTCTTTCAGAGAAACGCATGTGAGTTTCTTCCTGATGCTTGCAAGTAGCTTAAGGCAATTTCAAAGGAAAGTGATTTTCTCTGAAAAGACAGCATTTAGAAAGTGAAGCAACACTCCATTCACTTCGCACTGTGAATTGAAGTGTTGGAACAGACTGTTTCTCTTTCAGAGAAACGCATGTGAGTTTCTGGTGAATGCTTGTAAGTAGCTTAAGGCACTTTCAAAGGAAAGTGATTTTCTCTGAAAGGACAGCATTTAGAAAGTGAAGCAACACTCCATTCACTTCGCAGAGTGAACTGAAGTATTGGAACAGACTGCTTCTCTTTCAGAGAAACGCATGTGAGTTTCTGGTGAATGCTTGTCAGTAGCTTAAGGCACTTTCAAAGGAAAGTGATTTTCTCTGAAAGGACAGCATTTAGAAAGTGAAGCAACACTCCATTCACTTCGCACAGTGAATTGAAGTGTTGGAACAGACTGCTTCTCTTTCAGAGAAACGCATGTGAGTTTCTTCCTAATGCTTGTAAGTAGCTTAAGGCACTTTCAAAGGAAAGTGATTTTCTCTGAAAGGACAGCATTTAGAAAGTGAAGCAACACTCCATTCCCTTCATGCAGTGAATTGAAGTGTTGGAACAGAGTGCTTCTGTTTCATAGAAACGCATTAGTGTTTCTTGTGAATGCTTGCAAGTTGCTTAAGGCACTTTCAAAGGAAAGTGATTTTCTCTGAAAGGACAGCATTTAGAAAGTGAAGCAACACTCCATTCACTTTGTACAGTGAATTGAAGTGTTGGAACCGACTGCTTCTCTTTCAGAGAAACGCAAGTGAGTTTCTTCCTAATGCTTGCAAGTAGCTTAAGGCTCTTTCAAAGGAAAGTGATTTTCTCTGAAAGGACATAATTTAGAAAGTGAAGCAACACTCCATTCACTTCGCACAGTGAATTGAAGTGTTGGAACAGACTGCTTCTCTTTCAGAGAAACGCATGTGAGTTTCTTCCTAATGCTTGCAAGTAGCTTAAGGCACTTTCAAAGGAAAGTGATTTTCTCTGAAAGGACATAATTTAGAAAGTGAAGCAACACTCCATTCACTTCGCACAGTGAATTGAAGTGTTGGAACAGACTGCTTCTCTTTCACAGAAATGCATGTGAGTTTCTGTTGAATGCTTGTAAGTAGCTTAAGGCACTTTCAAAGGAAAGTGATTTTCTCTGAAAGGACAGAATTTGAAAGTGAAGCAACACTCCATTCACTTCGCTCATTGAATTGAAGTGTTGGAACAGACTGCTTCTCTTTCAGAGAAATGCATGTGAGTTTAAGTTGAATGCTTGTAAGTAGCTTAAGGCACTTTCAAAGGAAAGTGATTTTCTCTGAAAGGACAGCATTTAGAAAGTGAAGCAACACTCCATTCACTTCTCAGAGTGAATTGAAGTATTGGAACAGACTGCTTCTCTTTCAGAGAAATGCATGTGAGTTTCTGTTGAATGCTTGTAAGTAGCTTAAGGCACTTTCAAAGGAAAGTGATTTTCTCTGAAAGGACAGCATTTAGAAAGTGAAGCAACACTCCATTCACTTTGTACAGTGAATTGAAGTGTTGGAACCGACTGCTTCTCTTTCAGAGAAACGCATGTGAGTTTCTTCCTAATGCTTGCAAGTAGCTTAAGGCTCTTTCAAAGGAAAGTGATTTTCTCTGAAAGGACATAATTTAGAAAGTGAAGCAACACTCCATTCACTTCGCACAGTGAATTGAAGTGTTGGAACAGACTGCTTCTCTTTCAGAGAAACGCATGTGAGTTTCTTCCTAATGCTTGCAAGTAGCTTAAGGCACTTTCAAAGGAAAGTGATTTTCTCTGAAAGGACATAATTTAGAAAGTGAAGCAACACTCCATTCACTTCGCACAGTGAATTGAAGTGTTGGAACAGACTGCTTCTCTTTCACAGAAATGCATGTGAGTTTCTGTTGAATGCTTGTAAGTAGCTTAAGGCACTTTCAAAGGAAAGTGATTTTCTCTGAAAGGACAGAATTTGAAAGTGAAGCAACACTCCATTCACTTCGCTCATTGAATTGAAGTGTTGGAACAGACTGCTTCTCTTTCAGAGAAATGCATGTGAGTTTAAGTTGAATGCTTGTAAGTAGCTTAAGGCACTTTCAAAGGAAAGTGATTTTCTCTGAAAGGACAGCATTTAGAAAGTGAAGCAACACTCCATTCACTTCTCAGAGTGAATTGAAGTATTGGAACAGACTGCTTCTCTTTCAGAGAAATGCATGTGAGTTTCTGTTGAATGCTTGTAAGTAGCTTAAGGCACTTTCAAAGGAAAGTGATTTTCTCTGAAAGGACAGCATTTAGAAAGTGAAGCAACACTCCATTCACTTCGCACATTGAATTGAAGTGTTGGAACAGACTGCTTCTCTTTCAGAGAAATGCATGTGAGGTTCTGGTGAATGCTTGTAAGTAGCCTAAGGCACTTTCAAAGGAAAGTGATTTTCTCTGAAAGGACAGCATTTAGAAAGTGAGGCAACACTCCATTCACTTCACACAGTGAATTGAAGTGTTGGAACAGACTGCTTCTCTTTCAGAGAAACGCATGTGAGTTTCTGGTGAATGCTTTAAGTAGCTTAAGGCACTTTCAAAGGAAAGTGATTTTCTCTGAAAGGACAGAATTTAGAAAGTGAAGCAACACTCCATTCACTTCGCACAGTGAATTGAAGTGTTGGAACAGACTGCTTCGCTTTCAGAGAAATGCATGAGAGTTTTTTGTGAATGCTTGAAAGTAGTTTAAGGCACTTTCAAAGGAAAGTGATTTTCTCTGAAAGGACAGCATTTAGAAACTGAAGCAACACTCCATTCACTTCGCACAGTGAATTGAAGTGTTGGAACAGACTGCTTCTCTTTCAGAGAAACGCATGTGAGTTTCTTGTGAATGCTTGTAAGTAACGTAAGGCACTTTCAAAGGAAAGTGATTTTCTCTGAAAGGACAGCATTTAGAACGTGAGGCAACACTCTATTCACTTCACACAGTGAATTGAAGTGTTGGAACAGACTGCTTCTCTTTCAGAGAAACGCATGTGAGTTTCTTCCTAATGCTTGCAAGTAGCTTAAGGCACTCTCAAAGGAAAGTGATTTTCTCTGAAAGGACAGCGTTTAGAAAGTGAAGCAACACTCCATTCACTTCGCACAGTGAATTGAAGTGTTGGAACAGACTGCTTCTCTTTCAGAGAAACGCATGTGAGTATTTTATGAATGCTTGAAAGAAGTTTAAGGCACTTTCAAAGGAAAGTGATTTTCTCTGAAAGGACAGCATTTAGAAAGTGAGGCAACACTCCATTCACTTCGCACAGTGAATTGAAGTGTTGGAACAGACTGCTTCTCTTTCAGAGAAACGCATGTGAGTTTCTGGTGAATGCTTGTAAGTAGCTTAAGGCACTTTCAAAGGAAAGTGATTTTCTCTGAAAGGACAGCATTTAGAAAGTGAAGCAACACTCCATTCACTTCGCACAGTGAATTGAAGTGTTGGAACAGACTGCTTCTCTTTCAGAGAAATGCATGTGAGTTTAAGTTGAATGCTTGTAAGTAGCTTAAGGCACTTTCAAAGGAAAGTGATTTTCTCTGAAAGGACAGCATTTAGAAAGTGAAGCAACACTCCATTCACTTCGCAGAGTGAATTGAAGTATTGGAACAGACTGCTTCTCTTTCAGAGAAACGCATGTGAGTTTCTGGTGAATGATTGTAAGTAGCTTAAGGCACTTTCAAAGGAAAGTGATTTTCTCTGAAAGGACAGCATTTAGAAAGTGAAGCAACACTCCATTCACTTCGCACAGTGAATTGAAGTGTTGGAACAGACTGCTTCTCTTTCAGAGAAACGCATGTGAGTTTCTGGTGAATGCTTGTAAGTAGCTTAAGGCACTTTCAAAGGAAAGTGATTTTCTCTGAATGGACAGCATTTAGAAAGTGAAGCAACACTCCATTCCCTTCGTGCAGTGAATTGAAGTTTGGAACAGAGTGCTTCTCATTCATAGAAACGCATTAGTGTTTCTTGTGAATGCTTGCAAGTTGCTTAAGGCACTTTCAAAGGAAAGTGATTTTCTCTGAAAGGACAGCATTTAGAAAGTGAAGCAACACTCCATTCACTTCGCACAGTGAATTGAAGTGTTGGAAGAGACTGCTTCTCTTTCAGAGAAACGCATGTGAGTTTTTTATGAATGCTTGAAAGTAGTTTAAGGCACTTTCAAAGGAATGTGATTTTCTCTGAAAGGACAGCATTTAGAAAGTGAGGCAACACTCCATTCACTTCGCACAGTGAATTGAAGTGTTGGAACAGATTACTTCTCTTTCAGAGAAATGCATGTGAGTTTCTGTTGAATGCTTGTAAGTAGCTTAAGGCACATTCAAAGGAAAGGGATTTTCTCTGAAAGGACAGCATTTAGAAAGTGAAGCAACACTCCATTCACTTCGCACAGTGAATGGAAGTGTTGGAACAGACTGCTTCTCTTTCAGAGAAACGCATGTGAGATTTTTGTGAATGCTTGAAAGTAGTTTACGGCACTTTCAATGGAAAGTGATTTTCTCTGAAAGGACAGCATTTAGAAAGTGAGACAACACTCCATTCACTTCGCACAGTGAATTGAAGTGTTGGAACAGACTGCTTCTCTTTCAGAGAAACGCATGTGAGTTTCTTCCTAATTCTTGCAAGTAGCTTAAGGCACTTTCAAAGGAAAGTGATTTTCTCTGAAAGGACAGCATTTAGAAAGTGAAGCAACACTCCATTCACTTCGCACAGTGAATTGAAGTGTTGGAACAGACTGCTTCTCTTTCAGAGAAACGCATGTGAGTTTCTTCCTGATGCTTGCAAGTAGCTTAAGGCACTTTCAAAGGAAAGTGATTTTCTCTGAAAGGACAGCATTTAGAAAGTGAAGCAACACTCCATTCACTTCGCACTGTGAATTGAAGTGTTGGAACAGACTGTTTCTCTTTCAGAGAAACGCATGTGAGTTTCTGGTGAATGCTTGTAAGTAGCTTAAGGCACTTTCAAAGGAAAGTGATTTTCTCTGAAAGGATTGCATTTAGAAAGTGAAGCAACACTCGATTCACTTCGCAGAGTGAATTGAAGTATTGGAACAGACTGCTTCTCTTTCAGAGAAACGCATGTGAGTTTCTGGTGAATGCTTGTCAGTAGCTTAAGGCACTTTCAAAGGAAAGTGATTTTCTCTGAAAGGACAGCATTTAGAAAGTGAAGCAACACTCCATTCACTTCGCACAGTGAATTGAAGTGTTGGAACAGACTGCTTCTCTTTCAGAGAAATGCATGTGAGTTTAAGTTGAATGCTTGTAAGTAGCTTAAGGCACTTTCAAAGGAAAGTGATTTTCTCTGAAAGGACAGCATTTAGAAAGTGAAGCAACACTCCATTCACTTCTCAGAGTGAATTGAAGTATTGGAACAGACTGCTTCTCTTTCAGAGAAACGCATGTGAGTTTCTGGTGAATGCTTGTAAGTAGCTTAAGGCACTTTCAAAGGAAAGTTATTTTCTCTGAAAGGACAGCATTTAGAAAGTGAAGCAACACTCCATTCACTTCGCACAGTGAATTGAAGTGTTGGAACAGACTGCTTCTCTTTCAGAGAAATGCATGTGAGTTTAAGTTGAATGCTTGTAAGTAGCTTAAGGCACTTTCAAAGGAAAGTGATTTTCTCTGAAAGGACAGCATTTAGAAAGTGAACCACACTCCATTCACTTCGCAGGGTGAATTGAAGTATTGGAAAAGACTGCTTCTCTTTCAGAGAAACGCATATGAGTTTCTGGTGAATGCTTGTAAGTAGCTTAAGGCACTTTCAAAGGAAAGTGATTTTCACTGAAAGGACAGCATTTAGAAAGTGAAGCAACACTCCATTCCCTTCGTGCAGTGAATTGAAGTGTTGGAACAGAGTGCTTCTCATTCATAGAAACGCATTAGTGTTTCTTGTGAATGCTTGCAAGTTGCTTAAGGCACTTTCAAAGGAAAGTGATTTTCTCTGAAAGGACAGCATTTAGAAACTGAAGCAACACTCGATTCACTTTGCACAGTGAATTGAAGTGTTGGAACAGACTGCTTCTCTTTCAGAGAAACGCATGTGAGTTTTTTATGAATGCTTGAAAGTAGTTTAAGGCACTTTCAAAGGAAAGTGATTTTCTCTGAAAGGACAGCATTTAGAAAGTGAGGCAACACTCCATTCACTTCGCACAGTGAATTGAAGTGTTGGAACAGATTACTTCTCTTTCAGAGAAATGCATGTGAGTTTCTGTTGAATGCTTGTAAGTAGCTTAAGGCACATTCAAAGGAAAGGGATTTTCTCTGAAAGGACAGCATTTAGAAAGTGAAGCAACACTCCATTCACTTCGCACAGTGAATGGAAGTGTTGGAACAGACTGCTTCTCTTTCAGAGAAACGCATGTGAGATTTTTGTGAATGCTTGAAAGTAGTTTACGGCACTTTCAATGGAAAGTGATTTTCTCTGAAAGGACAGCATTTAGAAAGTGAGGCAACACTCCATTCACTTCGCACAGTGAATTGAAGTGTTGGAACAGACTGCTTCTCTTTCAGAGAAACGCATGTGAGTTTCTTCCTAATTCTTGCAAGTAGCTTAAGGCACTTTCAAAGGAAAGTGATTTTCTCTGAAAGGACAGCATTTAGAAAGTGAAGCAACACTCCATTCACTTCGCACAGTGAATTGAAGTGTTGGAACAGACTGCTTCTCTTTCAGAGAAACGCATGTGAGTTTCTTCCTGATGCTTGCAAGTAGCTTAAGGCACTTTCAAAGGAAAGTGATTTTCTCTGAAAGGACAGCATTTAGAAAGTGAAGCAACACTCCATTCACTTCGCACTGTGAATTGAAGTGTTGGAACAGACTGTTTCTCTTTCAGAGAAACGCATGTGAGTTTCTGGTGAATGCTTGTAAGTAGCTTAAGGCACTTTCAAAGGAAAGTGATTTTCTCTGAAAGGACAGCATTTAGAAAGTGAAGCAACACTCCATTCACTTCGCAGAGTGAACTGAAGTATTGGAACAGACTGCTTCTCTTTCAGAGAAACGCATGTGAGTTTCTGGTGAATGCTTGTCAGTAGCTTAAGGCACTTTCAAAGGAAAGTGATTTCTCTGAAAGGACAGCATTTAGAAAGTGAAGCAACACTCCATTCACTTCGCACAGTGAATTGAAGTGTTGGAACAGACTGCTTCTCTTTCAGAGAAACGCATGTGAGTTTCTTCCTAATGCTTGTAAGTAGCTTAAGGCACTTTCAAAGGAAAGTGATTTTCTCTGAAAGGACAGCATTTAGAAAGTGAAGCAACACTCCATTCCCTTCATGCAGTGAATTGAAGTGTTGGAACAGAGTGCTTCTCTTTCATAGAAACGCATTAGTGTTTCTTGTGAATGCTTGCAATTTGCTTAAGGCCCTTTCAAAGGAAAGTGATTTTCTCTGAAAGGACAGCATTTAGAAAGTGAAGCAACACTCCATTCACTTTGTACAGTGAATTGAAGTGTTGGAACCGACTGCTTCTCTTTCAGAGAAACGCATGTGAGTTTCTTCCTAATGCTTGCAAGTAGCTTAAGGCTCTTTCAAAGGAAAGTGATTTTCTCTGAAAGGACATAATTTAGAAAGTGAAGCAACACTCCATTCACTTCGCACAGTGAATTGAAGTGTTGGAACAGACTGCTTCGCTTTCAGAGAAATGCATGAGAGTTTTTTGTGAATGCTTGAAAGTAGTTTAAGGCACTTTCAAAGGAAAGTGATTTTCTCTGAAAGGACAGCATTTAGAAACTGAAGCAACACTCCATTCACTTCGCACAGTGAATTGAAGTGTTGGAACAGACTGCTTCTCTTTCAGAGAAACGCATGTGAGTTTCTTGTGAATGCTTGTAAGTAGCGTAAGGCACTTTCAAAGGAAAGTGATTTTCTCTGAAAGGACAGCATTTAGAACGTGAGGCAACACTCTATTCACTTCACACAGTGAATTGAAGTGTTGGAACAGACTGCTTCTCTTTCAGAGAAACGCATGTGAGTTTCTTCCTAATGCTTGCAAGTAGCTTAAGGCACTCTCAAAGGAAAGTGATTTTCTCTGAAAGGACAGCATTTAGAAAGTGAAGCAACACTCCATTCACTTCGCACAGTGAATTGAAGTGTTGGAACAGACTGCTTCTCTTTCAGAGAAACGCATGTGAGTTTTTTATGAATGCTTGAAAGAAGTTTAAGGCACTTTCAAAGGAAAGTGATTTTCTCTGAAAGGACAGCATTTAGAAAGTGAGGCAACACTCCATTCACTTCGCACAGTGAATTGAAGTGTTGGAACAGACTGCTTCTCTTTCAGAGAAACGCATGTGAGTTTCTGGTGAATGCTTGTAAGTAGCTTAAGGCACTTTCAAAGGAAAGTGATTTTCTCTGAAAGGACAGCATTTAGAAAGTGAAGCAACACTCCATTCACTTCGCACAGTGAATTGAAGTGTTGGAACAGACTGCTTCTCTTTCAGAGAAATGCATGTGAGTTTAAGTTGAATGCTTGTAAGTAGCTTAAGGCACTTTCAAAGGAAAGTGATTTTCTCTGAAAGGACAGCATTTAGAAAGTGAAGCAACACTCCATTCACTTCGCAGAGTGAATTGAAGTATTGGAACAGACTGCTTCTCTTTCAGAGAAACGCATGTGAGTTTCTGGTGAATGCTTGTAAGTAGCTTAAGGCACTTTCAAAGGAAAGTGATTTTCTCTGAAAGGACAGCATTTAGAAAGTGAAGCAACACTCCATTCACTTCGCACAGTGAATTGAAGTGTTGGAACAGACTGCTTCTCTTTCAGAGAAACGCATGTGAGTTTCTGGTGAATGCTTGTAAGTAGCTTAAGGCACTTTCAAAGGAAAGTGATTTTCTCTGAATGGACAGCATTTAGAAAGTGAAGCAACACTCCATTCCCTTCGTGCAGTGAATTGAAGTTTGGAACAGAGTGCTTCTCATTCATAGAAACGCATTAGTGTTTCTTGTGAATGCTTGCAAGTTGCTTAAGGCACTTTCAAAGGAAAGTGATTTTCTCTGAAAGGACAGCATTTAGAAAGTGAAGCAACACTCCATTCACTTCGCACAGTGAATTGAAGTGTTGGAACAGACTGCTTCTCTTTCCGAGAAACGCATGTGAGTTTTTTATGAATGCTTGAAAGTAGTTTAAGGCACTTTCAAAGGAAAGTGATTTTCTCTGAAAGGACAGCATTTAGAAAGTGAGGCAACACTCCATTCACTTCGCACAGTGAATTGAAGTGTTGGAACAGATTACTTCTCTTTCAGAGAAATGCATGTGAGTTTCTGTTGAATGCTTGTAAGTAGCTTAAGGCACATTCAAAGGAAAGGGATTTTCTCTGAAAGGACAGCATTTAGAAAGTGAAGCAACACTCCATTCACTTCGCACAGTGAATGGAAGTGTTGGAACAGACTGCTTCTCTTTCAGAGAAACGCATGTGAGATTTTTGTGAATGCTTGAAAGTAGTTTACGGCACTTTCAATGGAAAGTGATTTTCTCTGAAAGGACAGCATTTAGAAAGTGAGGAAACACTCCATTCACTTCGCACAGTGAATTGAAGTGTTGGAACAGACTGCTTCTCTTTCAGAGAAACGCATGTGAGTTTCTTCCTAATTCTTGCAAGTAGCTTAAGGCACTTTCAAAGGAAAGTGATTTTCTCTGAAAGGACAGCATTTAGAAAGTGAAGCAACACTCCATTCACTTCGCACAGGGAATTGAAGTGTTGGAACAGACTGCTTCTCTTTCAGAGAAACGCATGTGAGTTTCTTCCTGATGCTTGCAAGTAGCTTAAGGCACTTTCAAAGGAAAGTGATTTTCTCTGAAAGGACAGCATTTAGAAAGTGAAGCAACACTCCATTCACTTCGCACTGTGAATTGAAGTGTTGGAACAGACTGTTTCTCTTTCAGAGAAACACATGTGAGTTTCTGGTGAATGCTTGTAAGTAGCTTAAGGCACTTTCAAAGGAAAGTGATTTTCTCTGAAAGGATAGCATTTAGAAAGTGAAGCAACACTCGATTCACTTCGCAGAGTGAATTGAAGTATTGGAACAGACTGCTTCTCTTTCAGAGAAACGCATGTGAGTTTCTGGTGAATGCTTGTCAGTAGCTTAAGGCACTTTCAAAGGAAAGTGATTTTCTCTGAAAGGACAGCATTTAGAAAGTGAAGCAACACTCCATTCACTTCGCACAGTGAATTGAAGTGTTGGAACAGACTGCTTCTCTTTCAGAGAAATGCATGTGAGTTTAAGTTGAATGCTTGTAAGTAGCTTAAGGCACTTTCAAAGGAAAGTGATTTTCTCTGAAAGGACAGCATTTAGAAAGTGAAGCAACACTCCATTCACTTCTCAGAGTGAATTGAAGTATTGGAACAGACTGCTTCTCTTTCAGAGAAACGCATGTGAGTTTCTGGTGAATGCTTGTAAGTAGCTTAAGGCACTTTCAAAGGAAAGTGATTTTCTCTGAAAGGACAGCATTTAGAAAGTGAAGCAACACTCCATTCACTTCGCACAGTGAATTGAAGTGTTGGAACAGACTGCTTCTCTTTCAGAGAAATGCATGTGAGTTTAAGTTGAATGCTTGTAAGTAGCTTAAGGCACTTTCAAAGGAAAGTGATTTTCTCTGAAAGGACAGCATTTAGAAAGTGAACCACACTCCATTCACTTCGCAGGGTGAATTGAAGTATTGGAACAGACTGCTTCTCTTTCAGAGAAACGCATGTGAGTTTCTGGTGAATGCTTGTAAGTAGCTTAATGCACTTTCAAAGGAAAGTGATTTTCTCTGAAAGGACAGCATTTAGAAAGTGAAGCAACACTCGATTCACTTCGCACAGTGAATTGAAGTGTTGGAACAGACTGCTTCTCTTTCAGAGAAACGCATATGAGTTTCTGGTGAATGCTTGTAAGTAGCTTAAGGCACTTTCAAAGGAAAGTGATTTTCTCTGAAAGGACAGCATTTAGAAAGTGAAGCAACACTCCATTCCCTTCGTGCAGTGAATTGAAGTGTTGGAACAGAGTGCTTCTCATTCATAGAAACGCATTAGTGTTTCTTGTGAATGCTTGCAAGTTGCTTAAGGCACTTTCAAAGGAAAGTGATTTTCTCTGAAAGGACAGCATTTAGAAAGTGAAGCAACACTCCATTCACTTTGTACAGTGAATTGAAGTGTTGGAACAGACTGCTTCTCTTTCAGAGAAATGCATGTGAGTTTCTGTTGAATGCTTGTAAGTAGCTTAAGGCACATTTAAAGGAAAGGGATTTTCTCTGAAAGGACAGCATTTAGAAAGTGAAGCAACACTCCATTCACTTCGCACAGTGAATTGAAGTGTTGGAACAGACTGCTTCTCTTTCAGAGAAACGCATGTGAGTTTCTTCCTGATGCTTGCAAGTAGCTTAAGGCACTTTCAAAGGAAAGTGATTTTCTCTGAAAGGACAGCAGTTAGAAAGTGAAGCAACACTCCATTCACTTCGCACAGTGAATTGAAGTGTTGCAACAGACTGTTTCTCTTTCAGAGAAACGCATGTGAGTTTCTGGTGAATGCTTGTAAGTAGCTTAAGGCACTTTCAAAGGAAAGTGATTTTCTCTGAAAGGACAGCATTTAGAAAGTGAAGCAACACTCCATTCACTTCGCACAGTTAATTGAAGTGCTGGAACAGACTGCTTCTCTTTCAGAGAAATGCATGTGAGTTTCTGTTGAATGCTTGTAAGTAGCTTAAGGCACTTTCAAAGGAAAGTGATTTTCTCTGAAAGGACAGCATTTAGAAAGTGAAGCAACACTCCATTCACTTCGCAGAGTGAATTGAAGTATTGGAACAGACTGCTTCTCTTTCAGAGAAACGCATGTGAGTTTCTGGTGAATGCTTGTAAGTAGCTTAAGGCACTTTCAAAGGAAAGTGATTTTCTCTGAAAGGACAGCATTTAGAAAGTGAAGCAACACTCCATTCACTTCGCACAGTGAATTGAAGTGTTGGAACAGACTGCTTCTCTTTCAGAGAAACGCATGTGAGTTTCTTTTGAATGCTTGCAAGTTGCTTAAGGCACTTTCAAAGGAAAGTGATTTTCTCTGAAAGGACAGCATTTAGAACCTGACGCAACACTCCATTCACTTCGCACAGTGAATTGAAGTGTTGGAACAGACTGCTTCTCTTTAAGAGAAACGCTTGTGAGTTTTTTGTGAATGCTTGAAAGTAGTTTAAGGCACTTTCAAAGGAAAGTGATTTTCTCTGAAAGGACAGCATTTAAAAAGTGAAGCAACACTCCATTCACTTCGCACGGTGAATTGAAGTGTTGGAACAGACTGCTTCTCTTTCAGAGAAACGCATGTGAGTTTCTGGTGAATGCTTGTAAGTAGCTTAAGGCACTTTCAAAGGAAAGTGTTTTTCTCTGAAAGGACAGCATTGAGAAAGTGAGGCAACACTCTATTCACTTCACACAGTGAATTGAAGTGTTGGAACAGACTGCTTCTCTTTCAGAGAAACGCATGTGAGTTTCTGGTGAATGCTTGTAAGTAGCTTAAGGCACTTTCAAAGGAAAGTGATTTTCTCTGAAAGGACAGCATTTAGAAAGTGAAGCAACACTTAATTCCCTTCGTGCAGTGAATTGAAGTGTTGGAACAGAATGCTTCTCTTTCGGAGAAACGCATTAGTGTTTCTTGTGAATGCTTGCAAGTTGCTTAAGGCACTTTCAAAGGAAAGTGATTTTCTCTGAAAGGACAGCATTTAGAAAGTGAAGCAACACTCCATTCACTTCGCACATTGAATTGAAGTGTTGGAACAGACTGCTTCTCTTTCAGAGAAACGCATGTGAGTTTCTGGTGAATGCTTGTAAGTAGCTTAAGGCACTTTCAAAGGAAAGTGATTTTCTCTGAAAGGACAGCATTTAGAAAGTGAGGGAACACTCCATTCACCTCACACAGTGAATTGAAGTGTTGGAACAGTCTGCTTCTCTTTCAGAGAAACGCATGTGAGTTTCTTCCTAATGCTTGCAAGTAGCTTAAGGCACTTTCAAAGGAAAGTGATTTTCTCTGAAAGGACAGCATTTAGAAAGTGAAGCAACACTCCATTCACTTCGCACAGTGAATTGAAGTGTTGGAACAGTCTGCTTCTCTTTCAGAGAAACGCATGTGAGTTTCTTCCTAATGCTTGCAAGTAGCTTAAGGCACTTTCAAAGGAAAGTGATTTTCTCTGAAAGGACAGCATTTAGAAAGTGAAGCAACACTCCATTCACTTCGCACAGTGAATTGAAGTGTTGGAACAGACTGCTTCTCTTTCAGAGAAATGCATGTGAGTTTCTGTTGAATGCTTGTAAGTAGCTTAAGGCACTTTCAAAGGAAAGTGATTTTCTCTGAAAGGACAGCATTTAGAAAGTGAAGCAACACTCCATTCACTTCGCAGATTGAATTGAAGTATTGGAACAGACTGCTTCTCTTTCAGAGAAACGCATGTGAGTTTCTGGTGAATGCTTGTAAGTAGCTAAAGGCACTTTCAAAGGAAAGTGATTTTCTCTGAAATGACAGCATTTAGAAAGTGAAGCAACACTCCATTCACTTCGCACAGTGAATTGAAGTGTTGGAACAGACTGCTTCTCTTTCGTAGAAACGCATTAGTGTTTCTTGTGAATGCTTGCAAGTTGCTTAAGGCACTTTCAAAGGAAAGTGATTTTCTCTGAAAGGACATAATTTAGAAAGTGAAGCAACACTCCATTCACTTCGCACAGTGAATTGAAGTGTTCGAACAGACTGCTTCTCTTTCAGAGAAATGCATGTGAGTTTCTGTTGAATGCTTGTAAGTAGCTTAAGGCACTTTCAAAGGAAAGTGATTTTCTCTGAAAGGACAGCATTTAGAAAGTGAGGCAACACTCCATTCACTTCGCACATTGAATTGAAGTGTTGGAACAGACTGCTTCTCTTTCAGAGAAACGCATGTGTGTTTCTGGTGAATGCTTGTAAGTAGCTTAAGGCACTTTCAAAGGAAAGTGATTTTCTCTGAAAGGACAGCATTTAGAAAGTGAGGGAACACTCCATTCACCTCACACAGTGAATTGAAGTGTTGGAACAGACTGCTTCTCTTTCAGAGAAACGCATGTGAGTTTCTTCCTAATGCTTGCAAGTAGCTTAAGGCACTTTCAAAGGAAAGTGATTTTCTCTGAAAGGACAGCATTTAGAAAGTGAAGCAACACTCCATTCACATCGCACAGTGAATTGAAGTGTTGGAACAGTCTGCTTCTCTTTCAGAGAAACACATGTGAGTTTCTTCCTAATGCTTGCAAGTAGTTTAAGGCACTTTCAAAGGAAAGTGATTTTCTCTGAAAGGACAGCATTTAGAAAGTGAAGCAACACTCCATTCACTTCTCACAGTGAATTGAAGTGTTGGAACAGACTGCTTCTGTTTCAGAGAAACGCATGTGAGTTCCTTCCTAATGCTTGCAAGTAGCGTAAGGCACTTTCAAAGGAAAGTGATTTTCTCTGAAAGGACAGCATTTAGAAAGTGAAGCAACACTCCATTCACTTCGCACAGTGAATTGAAGTGTTGGAACAGACTGCTTCTCTTTCAGAGAATTGCATCTGAGTTTCTGTTGAATGCTTGTAAGTAGCTTAAGGCACTTTCAAAGGAAAGTGATTTTCTCTGAAAGGACAGCATTTAGAAAGTGAAGCCACACTCCATTCACTTCGCAGAGTGAATTGAAGTATTGGAACAGACTCCTTCTCTTTCAGAGAAACGCATGTGAGTTTCTGGTGAATGCTTGTAAGTAGCTAAAGGCACTTTCAAAGGAAAGTGATTTTCTCTGAAATGACAGCATTTAGAAAGTGAAGCAACACTCCATTCACTTCGCACAGTGAATTGAAGTGTTGGAACAGACTGCTTCTCTTTCAGAGAAACGCATGTGAGTTTCTTGTGAATGCTTGCAAGTTGCTTAAGGCACTTTCAAAGGAAAGTGATTTTCTCTGAAAGGACAGCATTTAGAACCTGACGCAACACTCCATTCACTTCGCACAGTGAATTGAAGTGTTGGAACAGACTGCTTCTCTTTAAGAGAAACGCTTGTGAGTTTTTTGTGAATGCTTGAAAGTAGTTTAAGGCACTTTCAAAGGAAAGTGATTTTCTCTGAAAGGACAGCATTTAAAAAGTGAAGCAACACTCCATTCACTTCGCACGGTGAATTGAAGTGTTGGAACAGACTGCTTCTCTTTCAGAGAAACGCATGTGAGTTTCTGGTGAATGCTTGTAAGTAGCTTAAGGCACTTTCAAAGGAAAGTGTTTTTCTCTGAAAGGACAGCATTGAGAAAGTGAGGCAACACTCTATTCACTTCACACAGTGAATTGAAGTGTTGGAACAGACTGCTTCTCTTTCAGAGAAACGCATGTGAGTTTCTGGTGAATGCTTGTAAGTAGCTTAAGGCACTTTCAAAGGAAAGTGATTTTCTCTGAAAGGACAGCATTTAGAAAGTGAAGCAACACTTAATTCCCTTCGTGCAGTGAATTGAAGTGTTGGAACAGAATGCTTCTCTTTCGGAGAAACGCATTAGTGTTTCTTGTGAATGCTTGCAAGTTGCTTAAGGCACTTTCAAAGGAAAGTGATTTTCTCTGAAAGGACAGCATTTAGAAAGTGAAGCAACACTCCATTCACTTCGCACATTGAATTGAAGTGTTGGAACAGACTGCTTCTCTTTCAGAGAAACGCATGTGAGTTTCTGGTGAATGCTTGTAAGTAGCTTAAGGCACTTTCAAAGGAAAGTGATTTTCTCTGAAAGGACAGCATTTAGAAAGTGAGGGAACACTCCATTCACCTCACACAGTGAATTGAAGTGTTGGAACAGTCTGCTTCTCTTTCAGAGAAACGCATGTGAGTTTCTTCCTAATGCTTGCAAGTAGCTTAAGGCACTTTCAAAGGAAAGTGATTTTCTCTGAAAGGACAGCATTTAGAAAGTGAAGCAACACTCCATTCACTTCGCACAGTGAATTGAAGTGTTGGAACAGTCTGCTTCTCTTTCAGAGAAACGCATGTGAGTTTCTTCCTAATGCTTGCAAGTAGCTTAAGGCACTTTCAAAGGAAAGTGATTTTCTCTGAAAGGACAGCATTTAGAAAGTGAAGCAACACTCCATTCACTTCGCACAGTGAATTGAAGTGTTGGAACAGACTGCTTCTCTTTCAGAGAAATGCATGTGAGTTTCTGTTGAATGCTTGTAAGTAGCTTAAGGCACTTTCAAAGGAAAGTGATTTTCTCTGAAAGGACAGCATTTAGAAAGTGAAGCAACACTCCATTCACTTCGCAGATTGAATTGAAGTATTGGAACAGACTGCTTCTCTTTCAGAGAAACGCATGTGAGTTTCTGGTGAATGCTTGTAAGTAGCTAAAGGCACTTTCAAAGGAAAGTGATTTTCTCTGAAATGACAGCATTTAGAAAGTGAAGCAACACTCCATTCACTTCGCACAGTGAATTGAAGTGTTGGAACAGACTGCTTCTCTTTCGTAGAAACGCATTAGTGTTTCTTGTGAATGCTTGCAAGTTGCTTAAGGCACTTTCAAAGGAAAGTGATTTTCTCTGAAAGGACATAATTTAGAAAGTGAAGCAACACTCCATTCACTTCGCACAGTGAATTGAAGTGTTCGAACAGACTGCTTCTCTTTCAGAGAAATGCATGTGAGTTTCTGTTGAATGCTTGTAAGTAGCTTAAGGCACTTTCAAAGGAAAGTGATTTTCTCTGAAAGGACAGCATTTAGAAAGTGAGGCAACACTCCATTCACTTCGCACATTGAATTGAAGTGTTGGAACAGACTGCTTCTCTTTCAGAGAAACGCATGTGTGTTTCTGGTGAATGCTTGTAAGTAGCTTAAGGCACTTTCAAAGGAAAGTGATTTTCTCTGAAAGGACAGCATTTAGAAAGTGAGGGAACACTCCATTCACCTCACACAGTGAATTGAAGTGTTGGAACAGACTGCTTCTCTTTCAGAGAAACGCATGTGAGTTTCTTCCTAATGCTTGCAAGTAGCTTAAGGCACTTTCAAAGGAAAGTGATTTTCTCTGAAAGGACAGCATTTAGAAAGTGAAGCAACACTCCATTCACATCGCACAGTGAATTGAAGTGTTGGAACAGTCTGCTTCTCTTTCAGAGAAACACATGTGAGTTTCTTCCTAATGCTTGCAAGTAGTTTAAGGCACTTTCAAAGGAAAGTGATTTTCTCTGAAAGGACAGCATTTAGAAAGTGAAGCAACACTCCATTCACTTCTCACAGTGAATTGAAGTGTTGGAACAGACTGCTTCTGTTTCAGAGAAACGCATGTGAGTTCCTTCCTAATGCTTGCAAGTAGCGTAAGGCACTTTCAAAGGAAAGTGATTTTCTCTGAAAGGACAGCATTTAGAAAGTGAAGCAACACTCCATTCACTTCGCACAGTGAATTGAAGTGTTGGAACAGACTGCTTCTCTTTCAGAGAATTGCATCTGAGTTTCTGTTGAATGCTTGTAAGTAGCTTAAGGCACTTTCAAAGGAAAGTGATTTTCTCTGAAAGGACAGCATTTAGAAAGTGAAGCCACACTCCATTCACTTCGCAGAGTGAATTGAAGTATTGGAACAGACTCCTTCTCTTTCAGAGAAACGCATGTGAGTTTCTGGTGAATGCTTGTAAGTAGCTAAAGGCACTTTCAAAGGAAAGTGATTTTCTCTGAAATGACAGCATTTAGAAAGTGAAGCAACACTCCATTCACTTCGCACAGTGAATTGAAGTGTTGGAACAGACTGCTTCTCTTTCAGAGAAACGCATGTGAGTTTCTTGTGAATTCTTGCAAGTTGCTTAAGGCACTTTCAAAGGAAAGTGATTTTCTCTGAAAGGACAGCATTTAGAAACTGAAGCAACACTCCATTCACTTCGCACAGTGAATTGAAGTGTTGGAACAGAATGCTTCTCTTTAAGAGAAACGCAGGTGACTTTTTTGTGAATGCTTGAAAGTAGTTTAAGGCACTTTCAAAGGAAAGTGATTTTCTCTGAAAGGACAGAATTTAGAAAGTGATGCAACACTCCATTCACTTCGCACAGTGAATTGAAGTGTTGGAACAGACTGCTTCTCTTTCAGAGAAACGCATATGAGTTTCTGGTGAATGCTTGTAAGTAGCTTAAGGCACTTTCAAAGGAAAGTGATTTTCTCTGAAAGGACAGCATTTAGAAAGTGAAGCAACACTCCATTCCCTTCGTGCAGTGAATTGAAGTGTTGGAACAGAGTGCTTCTCATTCATAGAAACGCATTAGTGTTTCTTGTGAATGCTTGCAAGTTGCTTAAGGCACTTTCAAAGGAAAGTGATTTTCTCTGAAAGGACAGCATTTAGAAAGTGAAGCAACACTCCATTCACTTTGTACAGTGAATTGAAGTGTTGGAACAGACTGCTTCTCTTTCAGAGAAATGCATGTGAGTTTCTGTTGAATGCTTGTAAGTAGCTTAAGGCACATTCAAAGGAAAGGGATTTTCTCTGAAAGGACAGCATTTAGAAAGTGAAGCAACACTCCATTCACTTCGCACAGTGAATTGAAGTGTTGGAACAGACTGCTTCTCTTTCAGAGAAACGCATGTGAGTTTCTTCCTGATGCTTGCAAGTAGCTTAAGGCACTTTCAAAGGAAAGTGATTTTCTCTGAAAGGACAGCAGTTAGAAAGTGAAGCAACACTCCATTCACTTCGCACAGTGAATTGAAGAGTTGCAACAGACTGTTTCTCTTTCAGAGAAACGCATGTGAGTTTCTGGTGAATGCTTGTAAGTAGCTTAAGGCACTTTCAAAGGAAAGTGATTTTCTCTGAAAGGACAGCATTTAGAAAGTGAAGCAACACTCCATTCACTTCGCACAGTTAATTGAAGTGCTGGAACAGACTGCTTCTCTTTCAGAGAAATGCATGTGAGTTTCTGTTGAATGCTTGTAAGTAGCTTAAGGCACTTTCAAAGGAAAGTGATTTTCTCTGAAAGGACAGCATTTAGAAAGTGAAGCAACACTCCATTCACTTCGCAGAGTGAATTGAAGTATTGGAACAGACTGCTTCTCTTTCAGAGAAACGCATGTGAGTTTCTGGTGAATGCTTGTAAGTAGCTTAAGGCACTTTCAAAGGAAAGTGATTTTCTCTGAAAGGACAGCATTTAGAAAGTGAAGCAACACTCCATTCACTTCGCAGAGTGAATTGAAGTGTTGGAACAGACTGCTTCTCTTTCAGAGAAACGCATGTGAGTTTCTTTTGAATGCTTGCAAGTTGCTTAAGGCACTTTCAAAGGAAAGTGATTTTCTCTGAAAGGACAGCATTTAGAAACTGACGCAACACTCCATTCACTTCGCACAGTGAATTGAAGTGTTGGAACAGACTGCTTCTCTTTAAGAGAAACGCATGTGAGTTTTTTGTGAATGCTTGAAAGTAGTTTAAGGAACTTTCAAAGGAAAGTGATTTTCTCTGAAAGGACAGCATTTAAAAAGTGAAGCAACACTCCATTCACTTCGCACGGTGAATTGAAGTGTTGGAACAGACTGCTTCTCTTTCAGAGAAACACATGTGAGTTTCTGGTGAATGCTTGTAAGTAGCTTAAGGCACTTTCAAAGGAAAGTGATTTTCTCTGAAAGGACAGCATTGAGAAAGTGAGGCAACACTCTATTCACTTCACACAGTGAATTGAAGTGTTGGAACAGACTGCTTCTCTTTCAGAGAAACGCATTAGTGTTTCTTGTGAATGCTTGCAAGTTGCTTAAGGCACTTTCAAAGGAAAGTGATTTTCTCTGAAAGGACAGCATTTAGAAAGTGAAGCAACACTCCATTCACTTCGCACATTGAATTGAAGTGTTGGAACAGACTGCTTCTCTTTCAGAGAAACGCATGTGAGTTTCTGGTGAATGCTTGTAAGTAGCTTAAGGCACTTTCAAAGGAAAGTGATTTTCTCTGAAAGGACAGCATTTAGAAAGTGAGGGAACACTCCATTCACCTCACACAGTGAATTGAAGTGTTGGAACAGTCTGCTTCTCTTTCAGAGAAACGCATGTGAGTTTCTTCCTAATGCTTGCAAGTAGCTTAAGGCACTTTCAAAGGAAAGTGATTTTCTCTGAAAGGACAGCATTTAGAAAGTGAAGCAACACTCCATTCACTTCGCACAGTGAATTGAAGTGTTGGAACAGTCTGCTTCTCTTTCAGAGAAACGCATGTGAGTTTCTTCCTAATGCTTGCAAGTAGCTTAAGGCACTTTCAAAGGAAAGTGATTTTCTCTGAAAGGACAGCATTTAGAAAGTGAAGCAACACTCCATTCACTTCGCACAGTGAATTGAAGTTTTGGAACAGACTGCTTCTCTTTCAGAGAAACGCATGTGAGTTTCTGGTGAATGCTTGTAAGTAGCTTAAGGCACTTTCAAAGGAAAGTGATTTTCTCTGAAAGGACAGCATTTAGAAAGTGAAGCAACACTCCATTCACTTCGCACAGTGAATTGAAGTGTTGGAACAGACTGCTTCTCTTTCAGAGAAATGCATGTGAGTTTCTGTTGAATGCTTGTAAGTAGCTTAAGGCACTTTCAAAGGAAAGTGATTTTCTCTGAAAGGACAGCATTTAGAAAGTGAAGCAACACTCCATTCACTTCGCAGAGTGAATTGAAGTATTGGAACAGACTGCTTCTCTTTCAGAGAAACGCATGTGAGTTTCTGGTGAATGCTTGTAAGTAGCTAAAGGCACTTTCAAAGGAAAGTGATTTTCTCTGAAATGACAGCATTTAGAAAGTGAAGCAACACTCCATTCACTTCGCATAGTGAATTGAAGTGTTGGAACAGACTGCTTCTCTTTCGTAGAAACGCATTAGTGTTTCTTGTGAATGCTTGCAAGTTGCTTAAGGCACTTTCAAAGGAAAGTGATTTTCTCTGAAAGGACATAATTTAGAAAGTGAAGCAACACTCCATTCACTTCGCACAGTGAATTGAAGTGTTCGAACAGACTGCTTCTCTTTCAGAGAAATGCATGTGAGTTTCTGTTGAATGCTTGTAAGTAGCTTAAGGCACTTTCAAAGGAAAGTGATTTTCTCTGAAAGGACAGCATTTAGAAAGTGAGGCAACACTCCATTCACTTCGCACATTGAATTGAAGTGTTGGAACAGACTGCTTCTCTTTCAGAGAAACGCATGTGAGTTTCTGGTGAATGCTTGTAAGTAGCTTAAGGCACTTTCAAAGGAAAGTGATTTTCTCTGAAAGGACAGCATATAGAAAGTGAGGGAACACTCCATTCACCTCACACAGTGAATTGAAGTGTTGGAACAGACTGCTTCTCTTTCAGAGAAACGCATGTGAGTTTCTTCCTAATGCTTGCAAGTAGCTTAAGGCACTTTCAAAGGAAAGTGATTTTCTCTGAAAGGACAGCATTTAGAAAGTGAAGCAACACTCCATTCACTTCGCACAGTGAATTGAAGTGTTGGAACAGTCTGCTTCTCTTTCAGAGAAACACATGTGAGTTTCTTCCTAATGCTTGCAAGTAGTTTAAGGCACTTTCAAAGGAAAGTGATTTTCTCTGAAAGGACAGCATTTAGAAAGTGAAGCAACACTCCATTCACTTCTCACAGTGAATTGAAGTGTTGGAACAGACTGCTTCTGTTTCAAAGAAACGCATGTGAGTTCCTTCCTAATGCTTGCAAGTAGCTTAAGGCACTTTCAAAGGAAAGTGATTTTCTCTGAAAGGACAGCATTTAGAAAGTGAAGCAACACTCCATTCACTTCGCACAGTGAATTGAAGTGTTGGAACAGACTGCTTCTCTTTCAGAGAATTGCATCTGAGTTTCTGTTGAATGCTTGTAAGTAGCTTAAGGCACTTTCAAAGGAAAGTGATTTTCTCTGAAAGGACAGCATTTAGAAAGTGAAGCCACACTCCATTCACTTCGCAGAGTGAATTGAAGTATTGGAACAGACTCCTTCTCTTTCAGAGAAACGCATGTGAGTTTCTGGTGAATGCTTGTAAGTAGCTAAAGGCACTTTCAAAGGAAAGTGATTTTCTCTGAAATGACAGCATTTAGAAAGTTAAGCAACACTCCATTCACTTCGCACAGTGAATTGAAGTGTTGGAACAGACTGCTTCTCTTTCAGAGAAACGCATGTGAGTTTCTTGTGAATTCTTGCAAGTTGCTTAAGGCACTTTCAAAGGAAAGTGATTTTCTCTGAAAGGACAGCATTTAGAAACTGAAGCAACACTCCATTCACTTCGCACAGTGAATTGAAGTGTTGGAACAGAATGCTTCTCTTTAAGAGAAACGCATGTGAGTTTTTTGTGAATGCTTGAAAGTAGTTTAAGGCACTTTCAAAGGAAAGTGATTTTCTCTGAAAGGACAGAATTTAGAAAGTGATGCAACACTCCATTCACTTCGCACAGTGAATTGAAGTGTTGGAACAGACTGCTTCTCTTTCAGAGAAACGCATGTGAGTTTCTTCCTAATGCTTGTAAGTAGCTTAAGGCACTTTCAAAGGAAAGTGATTTTCTCAGAAAGGACAGCATTTAGAAAGTGAAGCAACACTCCATTCCCTTCATGCAGTGAATTGAAGTGTTGGAACAGAGTGCTTCTCTTTCATAGAAACGCATTAGTGTTTCTTGTGAATGCTTGCAAGTTGCTTAAGGCACTTTCAAAGGAAAGTGATTTTCTCTGAAAGGACAGCATTTAGAAAGTGAAGCAACACTCCATTCACTTTGTACAGTGAATTGAAGTGTTGGAACAGACTGCTTCTCTTTCAGAGAAACGCATGTGAGTTTCTTCCTAATGCTTGCAAGTAGCTTAAGGCACTTTCAAAGGAAAGTGATTTTCTCTGAAAGGACAGCATTTAGAAAGTGAAGCAACACTCCATTCACTTTGTACAGTGAATTGAAGTGTTGGAACAGACAGCTTCTCTTTCAGAGAAATGCATGTGAGTTTCTGTTGAATGCTTGTAAGTAGCTTAAGGCACATTCAAAGGAAAGGGATTTTCTCTGAAAGGACAGCATTTAGAAAGTGAAGCAACACTCCATTCACTTCGCACAGTGAATTGAAGTGTTGGAACAGACTGCTTCTCTTTCAGAGAAACGCATGTGAGTTTTTTGTGAATGCTTGAAAGTAGTTTAAGGCACTTTCAATGGAAAGTGATTTTCTCTGAAAGGACAGCATTTAGAAAGTGAGGCAACACTCCATTCACTTCGCACAGTGAATTGAAGTGTTGAAACAGACTGCTTCTCTTTCAGAGAAACGCATGTGAGTTTCTTCCTAATGCTTGCAAGTAGCTTAAGGCACTTTCAAAGGAAAGTGATTTTCTCTGAAAGGACAGCATTTAGAATTTGAAGCAACACTCCATTCACTTCGCACAGTGAATTGAAGTGTTGGAACAGACTGCTTCTCTTTCAGAGAAACGCATGTGAGTTTCTTGTGAATTCTTGCAAGTTGCTTAAGGCACTTTCAAAGGAAAGTGATTTTCTCTGAAAGGACAGCATTTAGAAAGTGAAGCAACACTCCATTCACTTTGTACAGTGAATTGAAGTGTTGGAACAGACTGCTTCTCTTTCAGAGAAACGCATGTGAGTTTCTTCCTAATGCTTGCAAGTAGCTTAAGGCACTTTCAAAGGAAAGTGATTTTCTCTGAAAGGACAGCATTTAGAAAGTGAAGCAACACTCCATTCACTTTGTACAGTGAATTGAAGTGTTGGAACAGACAGCTTCTCTTTCAGAGAAATGCATGTGAGTTTCTGTTGAATGCTTGTAAGTAGCTTAAGGCACATTCAAAGGAAAGGGATTTTCTCTGAAAGGACAGCATTTAGAAAGTGAAGCAACACTCCATTCACTTCGCACAGTGAATTGAAGTGTTGGAACAGACTGCTTCTCTTTCAGAGAAACGCATGTGAGTTTTTTGTGAATGCTTGAAAGTAGTTTAAGGCACTTTCAATGGAAAGTGATTTTCTCTGAAAGGACAGCATTTAGAAAGTGAGGCAACACTCCATTCACTTCGCACAGTGAATTGAAGTGTTGAAACAGACTGCTTCTCTTTCAGAGAAACGCATGTGAGTTTCTTCCTAATGCTTGCAAGTAGCTTAAGGCACTTTCAAAGGAAAGTGATTTTCTCTGAAAGGACAGCATTTAGATTTTGAAGCAACACTCAATTCACTTCGCACAGTGAATTGAAGTGTTGGAACAGACTGCTTCTCTTTCAGAGAAACGCATGTGAGTTTCTTCCTGATGCTTGCAAGTAGCTTAAGGCACTTTCAAAGGAAAGTGATTTTCTCTGAAAGGACAGCATTTAGAAAGTGAGGCAACACTCCATTCACTTCGCACAGTGAATTGAAGTGTTGGACCAGATTACTTCTCTTTCAGAGAAATGCATGTGAGTTTCTGTTGAATGCTTGTAAGTAGCTTAAGGCCCATTCAAAGGAAAGGGATTTTCTCTGAAAGGACAGCATTTAGAAAGTGAAGCAACACTCCATTCACTTCGCACAGCGAATTGAAGTGTTGGAACAGACTGCTTCTCTTTCAGAGAAACGCATGTGAGATTTTTGTGAATGCTTGAAAGTAGTTTACGGCACTTTCAATGGAAAGTGATTTTCTCTGAAAGGACAGCATTTAGAAAGTGAGGCAACACTCCATTCACTTCGCACAGTGAATTGAAGTGTTGGAACAGACTGCTTCTCTTTCAGAGAAACGCATGTGAGTTTCTTCCTAATGCTTGCTAGTAGCTTAAGGCACTTTCAAAGGAAAGTGATTTTCTCTGAAAGGACAGCGTTTAGAAAGTGAAGCAACACTCCATTCACTTCGCACAGTGAATTGAAGTGTTGGAACAGACTGCTTCTCTTTCAGAGAAACGCATGTGAGTTTCTTCCTGATGCTTGCAAGTAGCTTTAGGCACTTTCAAAGGAAAGTGATTTTCTCTGAAAGGACAGCATTTAGAAAGTGAAGCAACACTCCATTCACTTCGCACTGTGAATTGAAGTGTTGGAACAGACTGTTTCTCTTTCAGAGAAACGCATGTGAGTTTCTGGTGAATGCTTGTAAGTAGCTTAAGGCACTTTCAAAGGAAAGTGATTTTCTCTGAAAGGACAGCATTTAGAAAGTGAAGCAACACTCCATTCACTTCGCAGAGTGAATTGAAGTATTGGAACAGACTGCTTCTCTTTCAGAGAAACGCATGTGAGTTTCTGGTGAATGCTTGTAAGTAGCTTAAGGCACTTTCAAAGGAAAGTGATTTTCTCTGAAAGGACAGCATTTAGAAAGTGAAGCAACACTCCATTCATTTCGCACAGTGAATTAAAGTGTTGGAACAGACTGCTTCTCTTTCAGAGAAATGCATGTGAGTTTAAGTTGAATGTTTGTAAGTAGCTTAAGGCACTTTCAAAGGAAAGTGATTTTCTCTGAAAGGACAGCATTTAGAAAGTGAAGCAACACTCCATTCACTTCGCAGAGTGAATTGAAGTATTGGAACAGACTGCTTCTCTTTCAGAGAAACGCATGTGAGTTTCTGGTGAATGCTTGTAAGTAGCTTAAGGCACTTTCAAAGGAAAGTGATTTTCTCTGAAAGGACAGCATTTAGAAACTGAAGCAACACTCCATTCACTTCGCACAGTGAATTGAAGTGTTGGAACAGACTGCTTCTCTTTCAGAGAAATGCATGTGAGTTTAAGTTGAATGCTTGTAAGTAGCTAAAGGCACTTTCAAAGGAAAGTGATTTTCTCTGAAAGGACAGCATTTAGAAAGTGAACCACACTCCATTCACTTCGCAGAGTGAATTGAAGTATTGGAACAGACTGCTTCTCTTTCAGAGAAACGCATGTGAGTTTCTGGTGAATGCTTGTAAGTAGCTTAAGGCACTTTCAAAGGAAAGTGATTTTCTCTGAATGGACAGCATTTAGAAAGTGAAGCAACACTCGATTCACTTCGCACAGTGAATTGAAGTGTTGGAACAGACTGCTTCTCTTTCAGAGAAACGCATGTGAGTTACTGGTGAATGCTTGTAAGTAGCTTAAGGCACTTTCAAAGGAAAGTGATTTTCTCTGAAAGGACAGCATTTAGAAAGTGAAGCAACACTCCATTCCCTTCGTGCAGTGAATTGAAGTGTTGGAACAGAGTGCTTCTCATTCATAGAAACGCATTAGTGTTTCTTGTGAATGCTTGCAAGTTGCTTAAGGCACTTTCTAAGTAAAGTGATTTTCTCTGAAAGGACAGCATTTAGAAAGTGAAGCAACACTCCATTCACTTTGTACAGTGAATTGAAGTGTTGGAACAGACTGCTTCTCTTTCAGAGAAATGCATGTGAGTTTCTGTTGAATGCTTGTAAGTAGCTTAAGGCACATTCAAAGGAAAGTGATTTTCTCTGAAAGGACAGCATTTAGAAAGTGAGGCAACACTCCATTCACTTCGCACAGTGAATTGAAGTGTTGGAACAGACTGCTTCTCTTTCAGAGAAACGCATGTGAGTTTCTTCCTAATGCTTGTAAGTAGCTTAAGGCACATTCAAAGGAAAGGGATTTTCTATGAAAGGACAGCATTTAGAAAGTGAAGCAACACTCCATTCACTTCGCACAGTGAATGGAAGTGTTGGAACAGACTGCTTCTCTTTCAGAGAAACGCATGTGAGATTTTTGTGAATGCTTGAAAGTAGTTTACGGCACTTTCAATGGAAAGTGATTTTCTCTGAAAGGACAGCATTTAGAAAGTGAGGCAACACTCCATTCACTTCGCACAGTGAATTGAAGTGTTGGAACAGACTGCTTCTCTTTCAGAGAAACGCATGTGAGTTTCTTCCTAATGCTTGTAAGTAGCTTAAGGCACTTTCAAAGGAAAGTGATTTTCTCAGAAAGGACAGCATTTAGAAAGTGAAGCAACACTCCATTCCCTTCATGCAGTGAATTGAAGTGTTGGAACAGAGTGCTTCTCTTTCATAGAAACGCATTAGTGTTTCTTGTGAATGCTTGCAAGTTGCTTAAGGCAATTTCAAAGGAAAGTGATTTTCTCTGAAAGGACAGCATTTAGAAAGTGAAGCAACACTCCATTCACTTTGTACAGTGAATTGAAGTGTTGGAACAGACTGCTTCTCTTTCAGAGAAACGCATGTGAGTTTCTTCCTAATGCTTGCAAGTAGCTTAAGGCACTTTCAAAGGAAAGTGATTTTCTCTGAAAGGACAGCATTTAGAAAGTGAAGCAACACTCCATTCACTTTGTACAGTGAATTGAAGTGTTGGAACAGACAGCTTCTCTTTCAGAGAAATGCATGTGAGTTTCTGTTGAATGCTTGTAAGTAGCTTAAGGCACATTCAAAGGAAAGGGATTTTCTCTGAAAGGACAGCATTTAGAAAGTGAAGCAACACTCCATTCACTTCGCACAGTGAATTGAAGTGTTGGAACAGACTGCTTCTCTTTCAGAGAAACGCATGTGAGTTTTTTGTGAATGCTTGAAAGTAGTTTAAGGCACTTTCAATGGAAAGTGATTTTCTCTGAAAGGACAGCATTTAGAAAGTGAGGCAACACTCCATTCACTTCGCACAGTGAATTGAAGTGTTGAAACAGACTGCTTCTCTTTCAGAGAAACGCATGTGAGTTTCTTCCTAATGCTTGCAAGTAGCTTAAGGCACTTTCAAAGGAAAGTGATTTTCTCTGAAAGGACAGCATTTAGAATTTGAAGCAACACTCCATTCACTTCGCACAGTGAATTGAAGTGTTGGAACAGACTGCTTCTCTTTCAGAGAAACGCATGTGAGTTTCTTGTGAATTCTTGCAAGTTGCTTAAGGCACTTTCAAAGGAAAGTGATTTTCTCTGAAAGGACAGCATTTAGAAAGTGAAGCAACACTCCATTCACTTTGTACAGTGAATTGAAGTGTTGGAACAGACTGCTTCTCTTTCAGAGAAACGCATGTGAGTTTCTTCCTAATGCTTGCAAGTAGCTTAAGGCACTTTCAAAGGAAAGTGATTTTCTCTGAAAGGACAGCATTTAGAAAGTGAAGCAACACTCCATTCACTTTGTACAGTGAATTGAAGTGTTGGAACAGACAGCTTCTCTTTCAGAGAAATGCATGTGAGTTTCTGTTGAATGCTTGTAAGTAGCTTAAGGCACATTCAAAGGAAAGGGATTTTCTCTGAAAGGACAGCATTTAGAAAGTGAAGCAACACTCCATTCACTTCGCACAGTGAATTGAAGTGTTGGAACAGACTGCTTCTCTTTCAGAGAAACGCATGTGAGTTTTTTGTGAATGCTTGAAAGTAGTTTAAGGCACTTTCAATGGAAAGTGATTTTCTCTGAAAGGACAGCATTTAGAAAGTGAGGCAACACTCCATTCACTTCGCACAGTGAATTGAAGTGTTGAAACAGACTGCTTCTCTTTCAGAGAAACGCATGTGAGTTTCTTCCTAATGCTTGCAAGTAGCTTAAGGCACTTTCAAAGGAAAGTGATTTTCTCTGAAAGGACAGCATTTAGATTTTGAAGCAACACTCAATTCACTTCGCACAGTGAATTGAAGTGTTGGAACAGACTGCTTCTCTTTCAGAGAAACGCATGTGAGTTTCTTCCTGATGCTTGCAAGTAGCTTAAGGCACTTTCAAAAGAAAGTGATTTTCTCTGAAAGGACAGCATTTAGAAAGTGAGGCAACACTCCATTCACTTCGCACAGTGAATTGAAGTGTTGGACCAGATTACTTCTCTTTCAGAGAAATGCATGTGAGTTTCTGTTGAATGCTTGTAAGTAGCTTAAGGCCCATTCAAAGGAAAGGGATTTTCTCTGAAAGGACAGCATTTAGAAAGTGAAGCAACACTCCATTCACTTCGCACAGCGAATTGAAGTGTTGGAACAGACTGCTTCTCTTTCAGAGAAACGCATGTGAGATTTTTGTGAATGCTTGAAAGTAGTTTACGGCACTTTCAATGGAAAGTGATTTTCTCTGAAAGGACAGCATTTAGAAAGTGAGGCAACACTCCATTCACTTCGCACAGTGAATTGAAGTGTTGGAACAGACTGCTTCTCTTTCAGAGAAACGCATGTGAGTTTCTTCCTAATGCTTGCAAGTAGCTTAAGGCACTTTCAAAGGAAAGTGATTTTCTCTGAAAGGACAGCGTTTAGAAAGTGAAGCAACACTCCATTCACTTCGCACAGTGAATTGAAGTGTTGGAACAGACTGCTTCTCTTTCAGAGAAACGCATGTGAGTTTCTTCCTGATGCTTGCAAGTAGCTTTAGGCACTTTCAAAGGAAAGTGATTTTCTCTGAAAGGACAGCATTTAGAAAGTGAAGCAACACTCCATTCACTTCGCACTGTGAATTGAAGTGTTGGAACAGACTGTTTCTCTTTCAGAGAAACGCATGTGAGTTTCTGGTGAATGCTTGTAAGTAGCTTAAGGCACTTTCAAAGGAAAGTGATTTTCTCTGAAAGGACAGCATTTAGAAAGTGAAGCAACACTCCATTCACTTCGCAGAGTGAATTGAAGTATTGGAACAGACTGCTTCTCTTTCAGAGAAACGCATGTGAGTTTCTGGTGAATGCTTGTAAGTAGCTTAAGGCACTTTCAAAGGAAAGTGATTTTCTCTGAAAGGACAGCATTTAGAAAGTGAAGCAACACTCCATTCATTTCGCACAGTGAATTAAAGTGTTGGAACAGACTGCTTCTCTTTCAGAGAAATGCATGTGAGTTTAAGTTGAATGTTTGTAAGTAGCTTAAGGCACTTTCAAAGGAAAGTGATTTTCTCTGAAAGGACAGCATTTAGAAAGTGAAGCAACACTCCATTCACTTCGCAGAGTGAATTGAAGTATTGGAACAGACTGCTTCTCTTTCAGAGAAACGCATGTGAGTTTCTGGTGAATGCTTGTAAGTAGCTTAAGGCACTTTCAAAGGAAAGTGATTTTCTCTGAAAGGACAGCATTTAGAAACTGAAGCAACACTCCATTCACTTCGCACAGTGAATTGAAGTGTTGGAACAGACTGCTTCTCTTTCAGAGAAATGCATGTGAGTTTAAGTTGAATGCTTGTAAGTAGCTTAAGGCACTTTCAAAGGAAAGTGATTTTCTCTGAAAGGACAGCATTTAGAAAGTGAACCACACTCCATTCACTTCGCAGAGTGAATTGAAGTATTGGAACAGACTGCTTCTCTTTCAGAGAAACGCATGTGAGTTTCTGGTGAATGCTTGTAAGTAGCTTAAGGCACTTTCAAAGGAAAGTGATTTTCTCTGAATGGACAGCATTTAGAAAGTGAAGCAACACTCGATTCACTTCGCACAGTGAATTGAAGTGTTGGAACAGACTGCTTCTCTTTCAGAGAAACGCATGTGAGTTACTGGTGAATGCTTGTAAGTAGCTTAAGGCACTTTCAAAGGAAAGTGATTTTCTCTGAAAGGACAGCATTTAGAAAGTGAAGCAACACTCCATTCCCTTCGTGCAGTGAATTGAAGTGTTGGAACAGAGTGCTTCTCATTCATAGAAACGCATTAGTGTTTCTTGTGAATGCTTGCAAGTTGCTTAAGGCACTTTCTAAGTAAAGTGATTTTCTCTGAAAGGACAGCATTTAGAAAGTGAAGCAACACTCCATTCACTTTGTACAGTGAATTGAAGTGTTGGAACAGACTGCTTCTCTTTCAGAGAAATGCATGTGAGTTTCTGTTGAATGCTTGTAAGTAGCTTAAGGCACATTCAAAGGAAAGTGATTTTCTCTGAAAGGACAGCATTTAGAAAGTGAGGCAACACTCCATTCACTTCGCACAGTGAATTGAAGTGTTGGAACAGACTGCTTCTCTTTCAGAGAAACGCATGTGAGTTTCTTCCTAATGCTTGTAAGTAGCTTAAGGCACATTCAAAGGAAAGGGATTTTCTATGAAAGGACAGCATTTAGAAAGTGAAGCAACACTCCATTCACTTCGCACAGTGAATGGAAGTGTTGGAACAGACTGCTTCTCTTTCAGAGAAACGCATGTGAGATTTTTGTGAATGCTTGAAAGTAGTTTACGGCACTTTCAATGGAAAGTGATTTTCTCTGAAAGGACAGCATTTAGAAAGTGAGGCAACACTCCATTCACTTCGCACAGTGAATTGAAGTGTTGGAACAGACTGCTTCTCTTTCAGAGAAACGCATGTGAGTTTCTTCCTAATTCTTGCAAGTAGCTTAAGGCACTTTCAAAGGAAAGTGATTTTCTCTGAAAGGACAGCATTTAGAAAGTGAAGCAACACTCCATTCACTTCGCACAGTGAATTGAAGTGTTGGAACAGACTGCTTCTCTTTCAGAGAAACGCATGTTAGTTTCTTCCTGATGCTTGCAAGTAGCTTAAGGCACTTTCAAAGGAAAGTGATTTTCTCTGAAAGGACAGCATTTAGAAAGTGAAGCAACACTCCATTCACTTCGCACTGTGAATTGAAGTGTTGGAACAGACTGTTTCTCTTTCAGAGAAACGCATGTGAGTTTCTGGTGAATGCTTGTAAGTAGCTTAAGGCACTTTCAAAGGAAAGTGATTTTCTCTGAAAGGACAGCATTTAGAAAGTGAGGCAACACTCTATTCACTTCACACAGTGAATTGAAGTGTTGGAACAGACTGCTTCTCTTTCAGAGAAACGCATGTGAGTTTCTGGTGAATGCTTGTAAGTAGCTTAAGGCACTTTCAAAGGAAAGTGATTTTCTCTGAAAGGACAGCATTTAGAAAGTGAAGCAACACTCCATTCCCTTCGTGCAGTGAATTGAAGTGTTGGAACAGAATGCTTCTCTTTCGTAGAAACGCATTAGTGTTTCTTGTGAATGCTTGCAAGTTGCTTAAGGCACTTTCAAAGGAAAGTGATTTTCTCTGAAAGGACATAATTTAGAAAGTGAAGCAACACTCCATTCACTTCGCACAGTGAATTGAAGTGTTCGAACAGACTGCTTCTCTTTCAGGGAAATGCATGTGAGTTTCTGTTGAATGCTTGTAAGTAGCTTAAGGCACTTTCAAAGGAAAGTGATTTTCTCTGAAAGGACAGCATTTAGAAAGTGAAGCAACACTCCATTCACTTCGCACATTGAATTGAAGTGTTGGAACAGACTGCTTCTCTTTCAGAGAAACGCATGTGAGTTTCTGGTGAATGCTTGTAAGTAGCTTAAGGCATTTTCAAAGGAAAGTGATTTTCTCTGAAAGGACAGCATTTAAAAAGTGAGGGAACAATCCATTCACCTCACACAGTGAATTGAAGTGTTGGAACAGACTGCTTCTCTTTCAGAGAAACGCATGTGAGTTTCTTCCTAATGCTTGCAAGTAGCTTAAGGCACTTTCAAAGGAAAGTGATTTTCTCTGAAAGGACAGCATTTAGAAAGTGAAGCAACACTCCATTCACTTCGCACAGTGAATTGAAGTGTTGGAACAGTCTGCTTCTCTTTCAGAGAAACGCAAGTGAGTTTCTTCCTAATGCTTGCAAGTAGCTTAAGGCACTTTCAAAGGAAAGTGATTTTCTCTGAAAGGACAGCATTTAGAAAGTGAAGCAACACTCCATTCACTTCGCACAGTGAATTGAAGTGTTGGAACAGACTGCTTCTGTTTCAGAGAAACGCATGTGAGTTTCTGGTGAATGCTTGTAAGTAGCTTAAGGCACTTTCAAAGGAAAGTGATTTTTTCTGAAAGGACAGCATTTAGAAAGTGAAGAAACACTCCATTCACTTCGCACAGTGAATTGAAGTGTTGGAACAGACTGCTTCTCTTTCAGAGAAATGCATGTGAGTTTCTGTTGAATGCTTGTAAGTAGCTTAAGGCACTTTCAAAGGAAAGTGATTTTCTCTGAAAGGACAGCATTTAGAAAGTGAAGCAACACTCCATTCACTTCGCAGAGTGAATTGAAGTATTGGAACAGACTGCTTCTCTTTCAGAGAAACGCATGTGAGTTTCTGGTGAATGCTTGTAAGTAGCTAAAGGCACTTTCAAAGGAAAGTGATTTTCTCTGAAATGACAGCATTTAGAAAGTGAAGCAACACTCCATTCACTTCGCACAGTGAATTGAAGTGTTGGAACAGACTGCTTCTCTTTCGTAGAAACGCATTAGTGTTTCTTGTGAATGCTTGCAAGTTGCTTAAGGCACTTTCAAAGGAAAGTGATTTTCTCTGAAAGGACATAATTTAGAAAGTGAAGCAACACACCATTCACTTCGCACAGTGAATTGAAGTGTTCGAACAGACTGCTTCTCTTTCAGAGAAATGCATGTGAGTTTCTGTTGAATGCTTGTAAGTAGCTTAAGGCACTTTCAAAGGAAAGTGATTTTCTCTGAAAGGACAGCATTTAGAAAGTGAAGCAACACTCCATTCACTTCGCACATTGAATTGAAGTGTTGGAACAGACTGCTTCTCTTTCAGAGAAACGCATGTGAGTTTCTGGTGAATGCTTGTAAGTAGCTTAAGGCACTTTCAAAGGAAAGTGATTTTCTCTGAAAGGACAGCATTTAGAAAGTGAGGGAACACTCCATTCACCTCACACAGTGAATTGAAGTGTTGGAACAGACTGCTTCTCTTTCAGAGAAACGCATGTGAGTTCCTTCCTAATGCTTGCAAGTAGCTTAAGGCACTTTCAAAGGAAAGTGATTTTCTCTGAAAGGACAGCATTTAGAAAGTGAAGCAACACTCCATTCACTTCGCACAGTGAATTGAAGTGTTGGAACAGACTGCTTCTCTTTCAGAGAAATGCATGTGAGTTTCTGTTGAATGCTTGTAAGTAGCTTAAGGCACTTTCAAAGGAAAGTGATTTTCTCTGAAAGGACAGCATTTAGAAAGTGAAGCCACACTCCATTCACTTCGCAGAGTGAATTGAAGTATTGGAACAGACTGCTTCTCTTTAAGAGAAACGCATGTGAGTTTCTGGTGAATGCTTGTAAGTAGCTAAAGGCACTTTCAAAGGAAAGTGATTTTCTCTGAAATGACAGCATTTAGAAAGTGAAGCAACACTCCATTCACTTCGCACAGTGAATTGAAGTGTTGGAACAGACTGCTTCTCTTTCAGAGAAACGCATGTGAGTTTCTTGTGAATTCTTGCAAGTTGCTTAAGGCACTTTCAAAGGAAAGTGATTTTCTCTGAAAGGACAGCATTTAGAAACTGAAGCAACACTCCATTCACTTCGCAGAGTGAATTGAAGTATTGGAACAGACTGCTTCTCTTTCAGAGAAACGCATGTGAGTTTCTGGTGAATGCTTGTAAGTAGCTAAAGGCACTTTCAAAGGAAAGTGATTTTCTCTGAAATGACAGCATTTAGAAAGTGAAGCAACACTCCATTCACTTCGCACAGTGAATTGAAGTGTTGGAACAGACTGCTTCTCTTTCGTAGAAACGCATTAGTGTTTCTTGTGAATGCTCGCAAGTTGCTTAAGGCACTTTCAAAGGAAAGTGATTTTCTCTGAAAGGACATAATTTAGAAAGTGAAGCAACACACCATTCACTTCGCACAGTGAATTGAAGTGTTCGAACAGACTGCTTCTCTTTCAGAGAAATGCATGTGAGTTTCTGTTGAATGCTTGTAAGTAGCTTAAGGCACTTTCAAAGGAAAGTGATTTTCTCTGAAAGGACAGCATTTAGAAAGTGAAGCAACACTCCATTCACTTCGCACATTGAATTGAAGTGTTGGAACAGACTGCTTCTCTTTCAGAGAAACGCATGTGAGTTTCTGGTGAATGCTTGTAAGTAGCTTAAGGCACTTTCAAAGGAAAGTGATTTTCTCTGAAAGGACAGCATTTAGAAAGTGAGGGAACACTCCATTCACCTCACACAGTGAATTGAAGTGTTGGAACAGACTGCTTCTCTTTCAGAGAAACGCATGTGAGTTCCTTCCTAATGCTTGCAAGTAGCTTAAGGCACTTTCAAAGGAAAGTGATTTTCTCTGAAAGGACAGCATTTAGAAAGTGAAGCAACACTCCATTCACTTCGCACAGTGAATTGAAGTGTTGGAACAGTCTGCTTCTCTTTCAGAGAAACGCATGTGAGTTTCTTCCTAATGCTTGCAAGTAGCTTAAGGCACTTTCAAAGGAAAGTGATTTGCTCTGAAAGGACAGCATTTAGAAAGTGAAGCAACACTCCATTCACTTCGCACAGTGAATTGAAGTGTTGTAACAGACTGCTTCTGTTTCAGAGAATCGCATGTGAGTTTCTGGTGAATGCTTGTAAGTAGCTTAAGGCACTTTCAAAGGAAAGTGATTTTCTCTGAAAGGACAGCATTTAGAAAGTGAAGCAACACTCCATTCACTTCGCACAGTGAATTGAAGTGTTGGAACAGACTGCTTCTCTTTCAGAGAAATGCATGTGAGTTTCTGTTGAATGCTTGTAAGTAGCTTAAGGCACTTTCAAAGGAAAGTGATTTTCTCTGAAAGGACAGCATTTAGAAAGTGAAGCCACACTCCATTCACTTCGCAGAGTGAATTGAAGTATTGGAACAGACTGCTTCTCTTTAAGAGAAACGCATGTGAGTTTCTGGTGAATGCTTGTAAGTAGCTAAAGGCACTTTCAAAGGAAAGTGATTTTCTCTGAAATGACAGCATTTAGAAAGTGAAGCAACACTCCATTCACTTCGCACAGTGAATTGAAGTGTTGGAACAGACTGCTTCTCTTTCAGAGAAACGCATGTGAGTTTCTTGTGAATTCTTGCAAGTTGCTTAAGGCACTTTCAAAGGAAAGTGATTTTCTCTGAAAGGACAGCATTTAGAAACTGAAGCAACACTCCATTCACTTCGCACAGTGAATTGAAGTGTTGGAACAGAATGCTTCTCTTTAAGAGAAACGCATGTGAGTTTTTTGTGAATGCTTGAAAGTAGTTTAAGGCACTTTCAAAGGAAAGTGATTTTCTCTGAAAGGACAGAATTTAGAAAGTGATGCAACACTCCATTCACTTCGCACAGTGAATTGAAGTGTTGGAACAGACTGCTTCTCTTTCAGAGAAACGCATGTGAGTTTCTTCCTAATGCTTGTAAGTAGCTTAAGGCACTTTCAAAGGAAAGTGATTTTCTCAGAAAGGACAGCATTTAGAAAGTGAAGCAACACTCCATTCCCTTCATGCAGTGAATTGAAGTGTTGGAACAGAGTGCTTCTCTTTCATAGAAACGCATTAGTGTTTCTTGTGAATGCTTGCAAGTTGCTTAAGGCACTTTCAAAGGAAAGTGATTTTCTCTGAAAGGACAGCATTTAGAAAGTGAAGCAACACTCCATTCACTTCGCACAGTGAATTGAAGTGTTGGAACAGACTGCTTCTCTTTCAGAGAAACGCATGTGAGTTTCTTCCTAATGCTTGCAAGTAGCTTAAGGCACTTTCAAAGGAAAGTGATTTTCTCGGAA
Source organism: Myodes glareolus (assembly GCF_982192425.1). NCBI lineage: Eukaryota > Metazoa > Chordata > Mammalia > Rodentia > Cricetidae > Myodes > Myodes glareolus. The sequence continues at coordinate 1,528,305 of NC_142046.1, forward strand.
AGGACAGCATTTAGAAAGTGAAGCAACACTCCATTCACTTTGTACAGTGAATTGAAGTGTTGGAACAGACAGCTTCTCTTTCAGAGAAATGCATGTGAGTTTCTGTTGAATGCTTGTAAGTAGCTTAAGGCACTTTCAAAGGAAAGTGATTTTCTCTGAAAGGACAGCATTTAGAAAGTGAAGCAACACTCCATTCACTTCGCACATTGAATTGAAGTGTTGGAACAGACTGCTTCTCTTTCAGAGAAACGCATGTGAGTTTCTGGTGAATGCTTGTAAGTAGCTTAAGGCACTTTCAAAGGAAAGTGATTTTCTCTGAAAGGACAGCATTTAGAAAGTGAGGGAACACTCCATTCACCTCACTCAGTGAATTGAAGTGTTGGAACAGACTGCTTCTCTTTCAGAGAAACGCATGTGAGTTTCTTCCTAATGCTTGCAAGTAGCTTAAGGCACTTTCAAAGGAAAGTGATTTTCTCTGAAAGGACAGCATTTAGAAAGTGAAGCAACACTCCATTCACTTCGCACAGTGAATTGAAGTGTTGGAACAGTCTGCTTCTCTTTCAGAGAAACGCATGTGAGTTTCTTCCTAATGCTTGCAAGTAGCTTAAGGCACTTTCAAAGGAAAGTGATTTTCTCTGAAAGGACAGCATTTAGAAAGTGAAGCAACACTCCATTCACTTCGCACAGTGAATTGAAGTGTTGGAACAGACTGCTTCTGTTTCAGAGAAACGCATGTGAGTTTCTGGTGAATGCTTGTAAGTAGCTTAAGGCACTTTCAAAGGAAAGTGATTTTCTCTGAAAGGACAGCATTTAGAAAGTGAAGCAACACTCCATTCACTTCGCACAGTGAATTGAAGTGTTGGAACAGACTGCTTCTCTTTCAGAGAAATGCATGTGAGTTTCTGTTGAATGCTTGTAAGTAGCTTAAGGCACTTTCAAAGGAAAGTGATTTTCTCTGAAAGGACAGCATTTAGAAAGTGAAGCCACACTCCATTCACTTCGCAGAGTGAATTGAAGTATTGGAACAGACTGCTTCTCTTTCAGAGAAACGCATGTGAGTTTCTGGTGAATGCTTGTAAGTAGCTAAAGGCACTTTCAAAGGAAAGTGATTTTCTCTGAAAGGACAGCATTTAGAAAGTGAAGCAACACTCCATTCACTTCGCACAGTGAATTGAAGTGTTGGAACAGACTGCTTCTCTTTCAGAGAAACGCATGTGAGTTTCTTGTGAATTCTTGCAAGTTGCTTAAGGCACTTTCAAAGGAAAGTGATTTTCTCTGAAAGGACAGAATTTAGAAAGTGATGCAACACTCCATTCACTTTGCACAGTGAATTGAAGTGTTGGAACAGACTGCTTCTCTTTCAGAGAAACGCATGTGAGTTTCTTCCTAATGCTTGTAAGTAGCTTAAGGCACTTTCAAAGGAAAGTGATTTTCTCTGAAAGGACAGCATTTAGAAAGTGAAGCAACACTCCATTCCCTTCATGCAGTGAATTGAATTGTTGGAACAGAGTGCTTCTCTTTCATAGAAACGCATTAGTGTTTCTTGTGAATGCTTGCAAGTTGCTTAAGGCACTTTCAAAGGAAAGTGATTTTCTCTGAAAGGACAGCATTTAGAAAGTGAAGCAACACTCCATTCACTTCGCAAAGTGAATTGAAGTCTTGGAACAGACTTCTTCTCTTTCAGAGAAACGCATGTGAGTTTCTTCCTAATGCTTGCAAGTAGCTTAAGGCACTTTCAAAGGAAAGTGATTTTCTCTGAAAGGACAGCTTTTAGAAAGTGAAGCAACACTCCATTCACTTTGTACAGTGAATAGAAGTGTTGGAACAGACAGCTTCTCTTTCAGAGAAATGCATGTGAGTTTCTGTTGAATGCTTGTAAGTAGCTTAAGGCACATTCAAAGGAAAGGGATTTTCTCTGAAAGGACAGCATTTAGAAAGTGAAGCAACACTCCATTCACTTCGCACAGTGAATTGAAGTGTTGGAACAGACTGCTTCTCTTTCAGAGAAACGCATGTGAGTTTTTTGTGAATGCTTGTAAGTAGTTTAAGGCACTTTCAATGGAAAGTGATTTTCTCTGAAAGGACAGCATTTAGAAAGTGAGGCAACACTCCATTCACTTCGCAAAGTGAATTGAAGTGTTGGAACAGACTGCTTCTCTTTCAGAGAAACGCATGTGAGTTTCTTCCTAATGCTTGCAAGTAGCTTAAGGCACTTTCAAAGGAAAGTGATTTTCTCTGAAAGGACAGCATTTAGAATGTGAAACAAGACTCCATTCACTTCGCACAGTGAATTGAAGTGTTGGAACAGACTGCTTCTCTTTCAGAGAAACGCATGTGAGTTTCTTCCTAATGCTTGTAAGTAGCTTAAGGCACTTTCAAAGGAAAGTGATTTTCTCAGAAAGGACAGCATTTAGAAAGTGAAGCAACACTCCATTCCCTTCATGCAGTGAATTGAAGTGTTGGAACAGAGTGCTTCTCTTTCATAGAAACGCATTAGTGTTTCTTGTGAATGCTTGCAAGTTGCTTAAGGCACTTTCAAAGGAAAGTGATTTTCTCTGAAAGGACAGCATTTAGAAAGTGAAGCAACACTCCATTCACTTCGCACAGTGAATTGAAGTGTTGGAACAGACTGCTTCTCTTTCAGAGAAACGCATGTGAGTTTCTTCCTAATGCTTGCAAGTAGCTTAAGGCACTTTCAAAGGAAAGTGATTTTCTCGGAAAGGACAGCATTTAGAAAGTGAAGCAACACTCCATTCACTTTGTACAGTGAATTGAAGTGTTGGAACAGACAGCTTCTCTTTCAGAGAAATGCATGTGAGTTTCTGTTGAATGCTTGTAAGTAGCTTAAGGCACATTCAAAGGAAAGGGATTTTCTCTGAAAGGACAGCATTTAGAAAGTGAAGCAACACTCCATTCACTTCGCACAGTGAATTGAAGTGTTGGAACAGACTGCTTCTCTTTCAGAGAAACGCATGTGAGTTTTTTGTGTATGCTTGAAAGTAGTTTAAGGCACTTTCAATGGAAAGTGATTTTCTCTGAAATGACAGCATTTAGAAAGTGAGGCAACACTCCATTCACTTCGCACAGTGAATTGAAGTGTTGGAACAGACTGCTTCTCTTTCAGAGAAACGCATGTGAGTTTCTTCCTAATGCTTGCAAGTAGCTTAAGGCACTTTCAAAGGAAAGTGATTTTCTCTGAAAGGACAGCATTTAGAATGTGAAGCAACACTCCATTCACTTCGCACAGTGAATTGAAGTGTTGTAACAGACTGCTTCTCTTTCAGAGAAACGCATGTGAGTTTCTTCCTGATGCTTGCAAGTAGCTTAAGGCACTTTCAAAGGAAAGTGATTTTCTCTGAAAGGACAGCATTTAGAAAGTGAAGCAACACTCCATTCACTTCGCACAGTGAATTGAAGTGTTGGAACAGACTGTTTCTCTTTCAGAGAAACGCATGTGAGTTTCTGGTGAATGCTTGTAAGTAGCTTAAGGCACTTTCAAAGGAAAGTGATTTTCTCTGAAATGACAGCATTTAGAAAGTGAAGCAACACTCCATTCACTTCGCACAGTGAATTGAAGTGTTGGAACAGACTGCTTCTCTTTCGTAGAAACGCATTAGTGTTTCTTGTGAATGCTTGCAAGTTGCTTAAGGCACTTTCAAAGGAAAGTGATTTTCTCTGAAAGGACATAATTTAGAAAGTGAAGCAACACTCCATTCACTTCGCACAGTGAATTGAAGTGTTCGAACAGACTGCTTCTCATTCAGAGAAATGCATGTGAGTTTCTGTTGAATGCTTGTAAGTAGCTTAAGGCACTTTCAAAGGAAAGTGATTTTCTCTGAAAGGACAGCATTTAGAAAGTGAAGCAACACTCCATTCACTTCGCACATTGAATTGAAGTGTTGGAACAGACTGCTTCTCTTTCAGAGAAACGCATGTGAGTTTCTGGTGAATGCTTGTAAGTAGCTTAAGGCACTTTCAAAGGAAAGTGATTTTCTCTGAAAGGACAGCATTTAGAAAGTGAGGGAACACTCCATTCACCTCACTCAGTGAATTGAAGTGTTGGAACAGACTGCTTCTCTTTCAGAGAAACGCATGTGAGTTTCTTCCTAATGCTTGCAAGTAGCATAAGGCACTTTCAAAGGAAAGTGATTTTCTCTGAAAGGACAGCATTTAGAAAGTGAAGCAACACTCCATTCACTTCGCACAGTGAATTGAAGTGTTGGAACAGTCTGCTTCTCTTTCAGAGAAACGCATGTGAGTTTCTTCCTAATGCTTGCAAGTAGCTTAAGGCACTTTCAAAGGAAAGTGATTTTCTCTGAAAGGACAGCATTTAGAAAGTGAAGCAACACTCCATTCACTTCGCACAGTGAATTGAAGTGTTGGAACAGACTGCTTCTGTTTCAGAGAAACGCATGTGAGTTTCTGGTGAATGCTTGTAAGTAGCTTAAGGCACTTTCAAAGGAAAGTGATTTTCTCTGAAAGGACAGCATTTAGAAAGTGAAGCAACACTCCATTCACTTCGCACAGTGAATTGAAGTGTTGGAACAGACTGCTTCTCTTTCAGAGAAATGCATGTGAGTTTCTGTTGAATGCTTGTAAGTAGCTTAAGGCACTTTCAAAGGAAAGTGATTTTCTCTGAAAGGACAGCATTTAGAAAGTGAAGCCACACTCCATTCACTTCGCAGAGTGAATTGAAGTATTGGAACAGACTGCTTCTCTTTCAGAGAAACGCATGTGAGTTTCTGGTGAATGCTTGTAAGTAGCTAAAGGCACTTTCAAAGGAAAGTGATTTTCTCTGAAAGGACAGCATTTAGAAAGTGAAGCAACACTCCATTCACTTCGCACAGTGAATTGAAGTGTTGGAACAGACTGCTTCTCTTTCAGAGAAACGCATGTGAGTTTCTTGTGAATTCTTGCAAGTTGCTTAAGGCACTTTCAAAGGAAAGTGATTTTCTCTGAAAGGACAGAATTTAGAAAGTGATGCAACACTCCATTCACTTTGCACAGTGAATTGAAGTGTTGGAACAGACTGCTTCTCTTTCAGAGAAACGCATGTGAGTTTCTTCCTAATGCTTGTAAGTAGCTTAAGGCACTTTCAAAGGAAAGTGATTTTCTCTGAAAGGACAGCATTTAGAAAGTGAAGCAACACTCCATTCCCTTCATGCAGTGAATTGAATTGTTGGAACAGAGTGCTTCTCTTTCATAGAAACGCATTAGTGTTTCTTGTGAATGCTTGCAAGTTGCTTAAGGCACTTTAAAAGGAAAGTGATTTTCTCTGAAAGGACAGCATTTAGAAAGTGAAGCAACACTCCATTCACTTCGCAAAGTGAATTGAAGTCTTGGAACAGACTTCTTCTCTTTCAGAGAAACGCATGTGAGTTTCTTCCTAATGCTTGCAAGTAGCTTAAGGCACTTTCAAAGGAAAGTGATTTTCTCTGAAAGGACAGCTTTTAGAAAGTGAAGCAACACTCCATTCACTTTGTACAGTGAATAGAAGTGTTGGAACAGACAGCTTCTCTTTCAGAGAAATGCATGTGAGTTTCTGTTGAATGCTTGTAAGTAGCTTAAGGCACATTCAAAGGAAAGGGATTTTCTCTGAAAGGACAGCATTTAGAAAGTGAAGCAACACTCCATTCACTTCGCACAGTGAATTGAAGTGTTGGAACAGACTGCTTCTCTTTCAGAGAAACCCATGTGAGTTTTTTGTGAATGCTTGTAAGTAGTTTAAGGCACTTTCAATGGAAAGTGATTTTCTCTGAAAGGACAGCATTTAGAAAGTGAGGCAACACTCCATTCACTTCGCAAAGTGAATTGAAGTGTTGGAACAGACTGCTTCTCTTTCAGAGAAACGCATGTGAGTTTCTTCCTAATGCTTGCAAGTAGCTTAAGGCACTTTCAAAGGAAAGTGATTTTCTCTGAAAGGACAGCATTTAGAATGTGAAACAAGACTCCATTCACTTCGCACAGTGAATTGAAGTGTTGGAACAGACTGCTTCTCTTTCAGAGAAACGCATGTGAGTTTCTTCCTGATGCTTGCAAGTAGCTTAAGGCACTTTCAAAGGAAAGTGATTTTCTCTGAAAGGACAGCATTTAGAAAGTGAAGCAACACTCCATTCACTTCGCACAGTGAATTGAAGTGTTGGAACAGACTGTTTCTCTTTCAGAGAAACGCATGTGAGTTTCTGGTGAATGTTTGTAAGTAGCTTAAGGCACTTTGAAAGGAAAGTGATTTTCTCTGAAAGGACAGCATTTAGAAAGTGAAGCAACACTCCATTCACTTCGCACAGTTAATTGAAGTGTTGGAACAGACTGCTTCTCTTTCAGAGAAATGCATGTGAGTTTCTGTTGAATGCTTGTAAGTAGCTTAAGGCACTATCAAGGAAAGTGATTTTCTCTGAAAGGACAGCATTTAGAAAGTGAGGCAACACTCCATTCACTTCGCACAGTGAATTGAAGTGTTGGAACAGACTGCTTCTCTTTCAGAGAAACGCATGTGAGTTTCTTCCTAATGCTTGCAAGTAGCTTAAGGCACTTTCAAAGGAAAGTGATTTTCTCTGAAAGGACAGCATTTAGAATGTGAAGCAACACTCCATTCACTTCGCACAGTGAATTGAAGTGTTGGAACAGACTGCTTCTCTTTCAGAGAAACGCATGTGAGTTTCTTCCTGATGCTTGCAAGTAGCTTAAGGCACTTTCAAAGGAAAGTGATTTTCTCTGAAAGGACAGCATTTAGAAAGTGAAGCAACACTCCATTCACTTCGCACAGTGAATTGAAGTGTTGGAACAGACTGTTTCTCTTTCAGAGAAACGCATGTGAGTTTCTGGTGAATGCTTGTAAGTAGCTTAAGGCACTTTCAAAGGAAAGTGATTTTCTCTGAAAGGACAGCATTTAGAAAGTGAAGCAACACTCCATTCACTTCGCACAGTTAATTGAAGTGTTGGAACAGACTGCTTCTCTTTCAGAGAAATGCATGTGAGTTTCTGTTGAATGCTTGTAAGTAGCTTAAGGCACTTTCAAAGGAAAGTGATTTTCTCTGAAAGGACAGCATTTAGAAAGTGAAGCAACACTCGATTCACTTCGCAGAGTTAATTGAAGTATTGAAACAGACTGCTTCTCTTTCAGAGAAACGCATGTGAGTTTCTGGTGAATGCTTGTAACTAGCTAAAGGCACTTTCAAAGGAAAGTGATTTTCTCTGAAATGACAGCATTTAGAAAGTGAAGCAACACTCCATTCACTTCGCACAGTGAATTGAAGTGTTGGAACAGACTGCTTCTCTTTCGTAGAAACGCATTAGTGTTTCTTGTGAATGCTTGCAAGTTGCTTAAGGCACTTTCAAAGGAAAGTGATTGTCTCTGAAAGGACATAATTTAGAAAGTGAAGCAACACTCCATTCACTTCGCACAGTGAATTGAAGTGTTCAAACAGACTGCATCTCTTTCAGAGAAATGCATGTGAGTTTCTGTTGAATGCTTGTAAGTAGCTTAAGGCACTTTCAAAGGAAAGTGATTTTCTCTGAAAGGACAGCATTTAGAAAGTGAAGCAACACTCCATTCACTTCGCACATTGAATTGAAGTGTTGGAACAGACTGCTTCTCTTTCAGAGAAACGCATGTGAGTTTCTGGTGAATGCTTGTAAGTAACTTAAGGCACTTTCAAAGGAAAGTGATTTTCTCTGAAAGGACAGCATTTAGAAAGTGAGGGAACACTCCATTCACCTCACTCAGTGAATTGAAGTGTTGGAACAGACTGCTTCTCTTTCAGAGAAACGCATGTGAGATTCTTCCTAATGCTTGCAAGTAGCTTAAGGCACTTTCAAAGGAAAGTGATTTTCTCTGAAAGGACAGCATTTAGAAAGTGAAGCAACACTCCATTCACTTCGCACAGTGAATTGAAGTGTTGGAACAGTCTGCTTCTCTTTCAGAGAAACGCATGTGAGTTTCTTCCTAATGCTTGCAAGTAGCTTAACGCACTTTCAAAGGAAAGTGATTTTCTCTGAAAGGACAGCATTTAGAAAGTGAAGCAACACTCCATTCACTTCGCACAGTGAATTGAAGTGTTGGAACAGACTGCTTCTGTTTCAGAGAAACGCATGTGAGTTTCTGGTGAATGCTTGTAAGTAGCTTAAGGCACTTTCAAAGGAAAGTGATTTTCTCTGAAAGGACAGCATTTAGAAAGTGAAGCAACACTCCATTCACTTCGCACAGTGAATTGAAGTGTTGGAACAGACTGCTTCTCTTTCAGAGAAATGCATGTGAGTTTCTGTTGAATGCTTGTAAGTAGCTTAAGGCACTTTCAAAGGAAAGTGATTTTCTCTGAAAGGACAGCATTTAGAAAGTGAAGCCACACTCCATTCACTTCGCAGAGTGAATTGAAGTATTGGAACAGACTGCTTCTCTTTCAGAGAAACGCATGTGAGTTTCTGGTGAATGCTTGTAAGTTGCTTAAGGCACTTTCAAAGGAAAGTGATTTTCTCTGAAAGGACAGAATTTAGAAAGTGATGCAACACTCCATTCACTTTGCACAGTGAATTGATGTGTTGGAACAGACTGCTTCTCTTTCAGAGAAACGCATGTGAGTTTCTTCCTAATGCTTGTAAGTAGCTTAAGGCACTTTCAAAGGAAAGTGATTTTCTCTGAAAGGACAGCATTTAGAAAGTGAAGCAACACTCCATTCCCTTCATGCAGTGAATTGAATTGTTGGAACAGAGTGCTTCTCTTTCATAGAAACGCATTAGTGTTTCTTGTGAATGCTTGCAAGTTGCTTAAGGCACTTTCAAAGGAAAGTGATTTTCTCTGAAAGGACAGCATTTAGAAAGTGAAGCAACACTCCATTCACTTCGCAAAGTGAATTGAAGTGTTGGAACAGACTTCTTCTCTTTCAGAGAAACGCATGTGAGTTTCTTCCTAATGCTTGCAAGTAGCTTAAGGCACTTTCAAAGGAAAGTGATTTTCTCTGAAAGGACAGCATTTAGAAAGTGAAGCAACACTCCATTCACTTTGTACAGTGAATAGAAGTGTTGGAACAGACAGCTTCTCTTTCAGAGAAATGCATGTGAGTTTCTGTTGAATGCTTGTAAGTAGCTTAAGGCACATTCAAAGGAAAGGGATTTTCTCTGAAAGGACAGCATTTAGAAAGTGAAGCAACACTCCATTCACTTCGCAAAGTGAATTGAAGTGTTGGAACAGACTGCTTCTCTTTCATAGAAACGCATGTGAGTTTTTTGTGAATGCTTGTAAGTAGTTTAAGGCACTTTAAATGGAAAGTGATTTTCTCTGAAAGGACAGCATTTAGAAAGTGAGGCAACACTCCATTCACTTCGCAAAGTGAATTGAAGTGTTGGAACAGACTGCTTCTCTTTCAGAGAAACGCATGTGAGTTTCTTCCTAATGCTTGCAAGTAGCTTAAGGCACTTTCAAAGGAAAGTGATTTTCTCTGAAAGGACAGCATTTAGAATGTGAAACAAGACTCCATTCACTTCGCACAGTGAATTGAAGTGTTGGAACAGACTGCTTCTCTTTCAGAGAAACGCATGTGAGTTTCTTCCTGATGCTTGCAAGTAGCTTAAGGCACTTTCAAAGGAAAGTGATTTTCTCTGAAAGGACAGCATTTAGAAAGTGAAGCAACACTCCATTCACTTCGCACAGTGAATTGAAGTGTTGGAACAGACTGTTTCTCTTTCAGAGAAACGCATGTGAGTTTCTGGTGAATGCTTGTAAGTAGCTTAAGGCACTTTCAAAGGAAAGTGATTTTCTCTGAAAGGACAGCATTTAGAAAGTGAAGCAACACTCCATTCACTTCGCACATTGAATTGAAGTGTTGGAACAGACTGCTTCTCTTTCAGAGAAACGCATGTGAGTTTCTGGTGAATGCTTGTAAGTAGCTTAAGGCATTTTCAAAGGAAAGTGATTTTCTCTGAAAGGACAGCATTTAGAAAGTGAGGGAACACTCCATTCACCTCACACAGTGAATTGAAGTGTTGGAACAGACTGCTTCTCTTTCAGAGAAACGCATGTGAGTTTCTTCCTAATGCTTGCAAGTAGCTTAAGGCACTTTCAAAGGAAAGTGATTTTCTCTGAAAGGACAGCATTTAGAAAGTGAAGCAACACTCCATTCACTTCGCACAGTGAATTGAAGTGTTGGAACAGTCTGCTTCTCTTTCAGAGAAACGCATGTGAGTTTCTTCCTAATGCTTGCAAGTAGCTTAAGGCACTTTCAAAGGAAAGTGATTTTCTCTGAAAGGACAGCATTTAGAAAGTGAAGCAACACTCCATTCACTTCGCACAGTGAATTGAAGTGTTGGAACAGATTGCTTCTGTTTCAGAGAAACGCATGTGAGTTTCTGGTGAATGCTTGTAAGTAGCTTAAGGCACTTTCAAAGGAAAGTGATTTTTTCTGAAAGGACAGCATTTAGAAAGTAAAGCAACACTCCATTCACTTCGCACAGTGAATTGAAGTGTTGGAACAGACTGCTTCTCTTTCAGAGAAATGCATGTGAGTTTCTGTTGAATGCTTGTAAGTAGCTTAAGGCACTTTCAAAGGAAAGTGATTTTCTCTGAAAGGACAGCATTTAGAAAGTGAAGCAACACTCCATTCACTTCGCAGAGTGAATTGAAGTATTGGAACAGACTGCTTCTCTTTCAGAGAAACGCATGTGAGTTTCTGGTGAATGCTTGTAAGTAGCTAAAGGCACTTTCAAAGGAAAGTGATTTTCTCTGAAATGACAGCATTTAGAAAGTGAAGCAACACTCCATTCACTTCGCACAGTGAATTGAAGTGTTGGAACAGACTGCTTCTCTTTCGTAGAAACGCATTAGTGTTTCTTGTGAATGCTTGCAAGTTGCTTAAGGCACTTTCAAAGGAAAGTGATTTTCTCTGAAAGGACAGCATTTAGAAAGTAAAGCAACACTCCATTCACTTCGCACAGTGAATTGAAGTGTTGGAACAGACTGTTTCTCTTTCAGAGAAACGCATGTGAGTTTTTTGTGAATGCTTGAAAGTAGTTTAAGGCACTTTAAAAGGAAAGTGATTTTCTCTGAAAGGACAGCATTTAGAAAGTGAGGCAACACTCCATTCACTTCGCACAGTGAATTGAAGTGTTGGAACAGACTGCTTCTCTTTCAGAGAAACGCATGTGAGTTTCTTCCTAATGCTTGCAAGTAGCTTAAGGCACTTTCAAAGGAAAGTGATTTTCTCTGAAAGGACAGCATTTAGAATGTGAAGCAACACTCCATTCACTTCGCACAGTGAATTGAAGTGTTGTAACAGACTGCTTCTCTTTCAGAGAAACGCATGTGAGTTTCTTCCTGATGCTTGCAAGTAGCTTAAGGCACTTTCAAAGGAAAGTGATTTTCTCTGAAAGGACAGCATTTAGAAAGTGAAGCAACACTCCATTCACTTCGCACAGTGAATTGAAGTGTTGGAACAGACTGTTTCTCTTTCAGAGAAACGCATGTGAGTTTCTGGTGAATGCTTGTAAGTAGCTTAAGGCACTTTCAAAGGAAAGTGATTTTCTCTGAAAGGACAGCATTTAGAAAGTGAAGCAACACTCCATTCACTTCGCACAGTTAATTGAAGTGTTGGAACAGACTGCTTCTCTTTCAGAGAAATGCATGTGAGTTTCTGTTGAATGCTTGTAAGTAGCTTAAGGCACTTTCAAAGGAAAGTGATTTTCTCTGAAAGGACAGCATTTAGAAAGTGAAGCAACACTCGATTCACTTCGCAGAGTGAATTGAAGTATTGAAACAGACTGCTTCTCTTTCAGAGAAACGCATGTGAGTTTCTGGTGAATGCTTGTAACTAGCTAAAGGCACTTTCAAAGGAAAGTGATTTTCTCTGAAATGACAGCATTTAGAAAGTGAAGCAACACTCCATTCACTTCGCACAGTGAATTGAAGTGTTGGAACAGACTGCTTCTCTTTCGTAGAAACGCATTAGTGTTTCTTGTGAATGCTTGCAAGTTGCTTAAGGCACTTTCAAAGGAAAGTGATTTTCTCTGAAAGGACATAATTTAGAAAGTGAAGCAACACTCCATTCACTTAGCACAGTGAATTGAAGTGTTCGAACAGACTGCTTCTCTTTCAGAGAAATGCATGTGAGTTTCTGTTGAATGCTTGTAAGTAGCTTAAGGCACTTTCAAAGGAAAGTGATTTTCTCTGAAAGGACAGCATTTAGAAAGTGAAGCAACACTCCATTCACTTCGCACATTGAATTGAAGTTTTGGAACAGACTGCTTCTCTTTCAGAGAAACGCATGTGAGTTTCTGGTGAATGCTTGTAAGTAGCTTAAGGCACTTTGAAAGGAAAGTGATTTTCTCTGAAAGGACAGCATTTAGAAAGTGAGGGAACACTCCATTCACCTCACTCAGTGAATTGAAGTGTTGGAACAGACTGCTTCTCTTTCAGAGAAACGCATGTGAGTTTCTTCCTAATGCTTGCAAGTAGCTTAAGGCACTTTCAAAGGAAAGTGATTTTCTCTGAAAGGACAGCATTTAGAAAGTGAAGCAACACTCCATTCACTTCGCACAGTGAATTGAAGTGTTGGAACAGTCTGCTTCTCTTTCAGAGAAACGCATGTGAGTTTCTTCCTAATGCTTGCAAGTAGCTTAAGGCACTTTCAAAGGAAAGTGATTTTCTCTGAAAGGACAGCATTTAGAAAGTGAAGCAACACTCCATTCACTTCGCACAGTGAATTGAAGTGTTGGAACAGACTGCTTCTGTTTCAGAGAAACGCATGTGAGTTTCTGGTGAATGCTTGTAAGTAGCTTAAGGCACTTTCAAAGGAAAGTGATTTTCTCTGAAAGGACAGCATTTAGAAAGTGAAGCCACACTCCATTCACTTCGCAGAGTGAATTGAAGTATTGGAACAGACTGCTTCTCTTTCAGAGAAACGCATATGAGTTTCTGGTGAATGCTTGTAAGTAGCTAAAGGCACTTTCAAAGGAAAGTGATTTTCTCTGAAAGGACAGCATTTAGAAAGTGAAGCAACACTCCATTCACTTCGCACAGTGAATTGAAGTGTTGGAACAGACTGCTTCTCTTTCAGAGAAACGCATGTGAGTTTCTTGTGAATTCTTGCAAGTTGCTTAAGGCACTTTCAAAGGAAAGTGATTTTCTCTGAAAGGACAGAATTTAGAAAGTGATGCAACACTCCATTCACTTTGCACAGTGAATTGAAGTGTTGGAACAGACTGCTTCTCTTTCAGAGAAACGCATGTGAGTTTCTTCCTAATGCTTGTAAGTAGCTTAAGGCACTTTCAAAGGAAAGTGATTTTCTCTGAAAGGACAGCATTTAGAAAGTGAAGCAACACTCCATTCCCTTCATGCAGTGAATTGAATTGTTGGAACAGAGTGCTTCTCTTTCATAGAAACGCATTAGTGTTTCTTGTGCATGCTTGCAAGTTGCTTAAGGCACTTTCAAAGGAAAGTGATTTTCTCTGAAAGGACAGCATTTAGAATGTGAAACAAGACTCCATTCACTTCGCACAGTGAATTGAAGTGTTGGAACAGACTGCTTCTCTTTCAGAGAAACGCATGTGAGTTTCTTCCTGATGCTTGCAAGTAGCTTAAGGCACTTTCAAAGGAAAGTGATTTTCTCTGAAAGGACAGCATTTAGAAAGTGAAGCAACACTCCATTCACTTCGCACAATGAATTGAATTGTTGGAACAGACTGTTTCTCTTTCAGAGAAACGCATGTGAGTTTCTGGTGAATGCTTGTAAGTAGCTTAAGGCACTTTCAAAGGAAAGTGATTTTCTCTGAAAGAACAGCATTTAGAAAGTGAAGCAACACTCCATTCACTTCGCACAGTTAATTGAAGTGTTGGAACAGACTGCTTCTCTTTCAGAGAAATGCATGTGAGTTTCTGTTGAATGCTTGTAAGTAGCTTAAGGCACTTTCAAGGAAAGTGATTTTCTCTGAAAGGACAGCATTTAGAAAGTGAGGCAACACTCCATTCACTTCGCACAGTGAATTGAAGTGTTGGAACAGACTGCTTCTCTTTCAGAGATACGCATGTGAGTTTCTTCCTAATGCTTGCAAGTAGCTTAAGGCACTTTCAAACGAAAGTGATTTTCTCTGAAAGGACAGCATTTAGAATGTGAAGCAACACTCCATTCACTTCGCACAGTGAATTGAAGTGTTGTAACAGACTGCTTCTCTTTCAGAGAAACGCATGTGAGTTTCTTCCTGATGCTTGCAAGTAGCTTAAGGCACTTTCAAAGGAAAGTGATTTTCTCTGAAAGGACAGCATTTAGAAAGTGAAGCAACACTCCATTCACTTCGCACAGTGAATTGAAGTGTTGGAACAGACTGTTTCTCTTTCAGAGAAACGCATGTGAGTTTCTGGTGAATGCTTGTAAGTAGCTTAAGGCACTTTCAAAGGAAAGTGATTTTCTCTGAAAGGACAGCATTTAGAAAGTGAAGCAACACTCCATTCACTTCGCACAGTTAATTGAAGTGTTGGAACAGACTGCTTCTCTTTCAGAGAAATGCATGTGAGTTTCTGTTGAATGCTTGTAAGTAGCTTAAGGCACTTTCAAAGGAAAGTGATTTTCTCTGAAAGGACAGCATTTAGAAAGTGAAGCAACACTCGATTCACTTCGAAGAGTGAATTGAAGTATTGAAACAGACTGCTTCTCTTTCAGAGAAACGCATGTGAGTTTCTGGTGAATGCTTGTAACTAGCTAAAGGCACTTTCAAAGGAAAGTGATTTTCTCTGAAATGACAGCATTTAGAAAGTGAAGCAACACTCCATTCACTTCGCACAGTGAATTGAAGTGTTGGAACAGACTGCTTCTCTTTCGTAGAAACGCATTAGTGTTTCTTGTGAATGCTTGCAAGTTGCTTAAGGCACTTTCAAAGGAAAGTGATTTTCTCTGAAAGGACATAATTTAGAAAGTGAAGCAACACTCCATTCACTTCGCACAGTGAATTGAAGTGTTGGAACAGACTGCTTCTCTTTCACAGAAATGCATGTGAGTTTCTGTTGAATGCTTGTAAGTAGCTTAAGGCACTTTCAAAGGAAAGTGATTTTCTCTGAAAGGACAGAATTTGAAAGTGAAGCAACACTCCATTCACTTCGCTCATTGAATTGAAGTGTTGGAACAGACTGCTTCTCTTTCAGAGAAATGCATGTGAGGTTCTGGTGAATGCTTGTAAGTAGCTTAAGGCACTTTAAAAGGAAAGTGATTTTCTCTGAAAGGACAGCATTTAGAAAGTGAGGCAACACTCCATTCACTTCACACAGTGAATTGAAGTGTTGGAACAGACTGCTTCTCTTCCAGAGAAACGCATGTGAGTTTCTGGTGAATGCTTTAAGTAGCTTAAGGAACTTTCAAAGGAAAGTGATTTTCTCTGAAAGGACAGCATTTAGAAAGTGAAGCAACACTCCATTCACTTCGCACAGTGAATTGAAGTGTTGGAACAGACTGCTTCGCTTTCAGAGAAATGCATGAGAGTTTTTTGTGAATGCTTGAAAGTAGTTTAAGGTACTTTCAAAGGAAAGTGATTTTCTCTGAAAGGACAGCATTTAGAAACTGAAGCAACACTCCATTCACTTCGCACAGTGAATTGAAGTGTTCGAACAGACTGCTTCTCTTTCAGAGAAATGCATGTGAGTTTCTGTTGAATGCTTGTAAGTAGCTTAAGGCACTTTCAAAGGAAAGTGATTTTCTCTGAAAGGACAGCATTTAGAAAGTGAAGCAACACTCCATTCACTTCGCACATTGAATTGAAGTGTTGGAACAGACTGCTTCTCTTTCAGAGAAACGCATGTGAGTTTCTGGTGAATGCTTGTAAGTAACTTAAGGCACTTTCAAAGGAAAGTGATTTTCTCTGAAAGGACAGCATTTAGAAAGTGAGGGAACACTCCATTCACCTCACTCAGTGAATTGAAGTGTTGGAACAGACTGCTTCTCTTTCAGAGAAACGCATGTGAGTTTCTTCCTAATGCTTGCAAGTAGCTTAAGGCACTTTCAAAGGAAAGTGATTTTCTCTGAAAGGACAGCATTTAGAAAGTGAAGCAACACTCCATTCACTTCGCACAGTGAATTGAAGTGTTGGAACAGTCTGCTTCTCTTTCAGAGAAACGCATGTGAGTTTCTTCCTAATGCTTGCAAGTAGCTTAAGGCACTTTCAAAGGAAAGTGATTTTCTCTGAAAGGACAGCATTTAGAAAGTGAAGCAACACTCCATTCACTTCGCACAGTGAATTGAAGTGTTGGAACAGACTGCTTCTGTTTCAGAGAAACGCATGTGAGTTTCTGGTGAATGCTTGTAAGTAGCTTAAGGCACTTTCAAAGGAAAGTGATTTTCTCTGAAAGGACAGCATTTAGAAAGTGAAGCAACACTCCATTCACTTCGCACAGTGAATTGAAGTGTTGGAACAGACTGGTTCTCTTTCAGAGAAATGCATGTGAGTTTCTGTTGAATGCTTGTAAGTAGCTTAAGGCACTTTCAAAGGAAAGTGATTTTCTCTGAAAGGACAGCATTTAGAAAGTGAAGCCACACTCCATTCACTTCGCAGAGTGAATTGAAGTATTGGAACAGACTGCTTCTCTTTCAGAGAAACGCATGTGAGTTTCTGGTGAATGCTTGTAAGTAGCTAAAGGCACTTTCAAAGGAAAGTGATTTTCTCTGAAAGGACAGCATTTAGAAAGTGAAGCAACACTCCATTCACTTCGCACAGTGAATTGAAGTGTTGGAACAGACTGCTTCTCTTTCAGAGAAACGCATGTGAGTTTCTTGTGAATTCTTCCAAGTTGCTTAAGGCACTTTCAAAGGAAAGTGATTTTCTCTGAAAGGACAGAATTTAGAAAGTGATGCAACACTCCATTCACTTTGCACAGTGAATTGATGTGTTGGAACAGACTGCTTCTCTTTCAGAGAAACGCATGTGAGTTTCTTCCTAATGCTTGTAAGTAGCTTAAGGCACTTTCAAAGGAAAGTGATTTTCTCTGAAAGGACAGCATTTAGAAAGTGAAGCAACACTCCATTCCCTTCATGCAGTGAATTGAATTGTTGGAACAGAGTGCTTCTCTTTCATAGAAACGCATTAGTGTTTCTTGTGAATGCTTGCAAGTTGCTTAAGGCACTTTCAAAGGAAAGTGATTTTCTCTGAAAGGACAGCATTTAGAAAGTGAAGCAACACTCCTTTCACTTCGCAAAGTGAATTGAAGTGTTGGAACAGACTTCTTCTCTTTCAGAGAAACGCATGTGAGTTTCTTCCTAATGCTTGCAAGTAGCTTAAGGCACTTTCAAAGGAAAGTGATTTTCTCTGAAAGGACAGCATTTAGAAAGTGAAGCAACACTCCATTCACTTTGTACAGTGAATAGAAGTGTTGGAACAGACAGCTTCTCTTTCAGAGAAATGCATGTGAGTTTCTGTTGAATGCTTGTAAGTAGCTTAAGGCACATTCAAAGGAAAGGGATTTTCTCTGAAAAGACAGCATTTAGAAAGTGAAGCAACACTCCATTCACTTCGCACAGTGAATTGAAGTGTTGGAACAGACTGCTTCTCTTTCAGAGAAACGCATGTGAGTTTTTTGTGAATGCTTGTAAGTAGTTTAAGGCACTTTAAATGGAAAGTGATTTTCTCTGAAAGGACAGCATTTAGAAAGTGAGGCAACACTCCATTCACTTCGCAAAGTGAATTGAAGTGTTGGAACAGACTGCTTCTCTTTCAGAGAAACGCATGTGAGTTTCTTCCTAATGCTTGCAAGTAGCTTAAGGCACTTTCAAAGGAAAGTGATTTTCTCTGAAAGGACAGCATTTAGAATGTGAAACAAGACTCCATTCACTTCGCACAGTGAATTGAAGTGTTGGAACAGACTGCTTCTCTTTCAGAGAAACACATGTGAGTTTCTTCCTGATGCTTGCAAGTAGCTTAAGGCACTTTCAAAGGAAAGTGATTTTCTCTGAAAGGACAGCATTTAGAAAGTGAAGCAACACTCCATTCACTTCGCACAGTGAATTGAAGTGTTGGAACAGACTGCTTCTTTTTAAGAGAAACGCATGTGAGTTTTTTTGTGAATGCTTGAAAGTTGTTTAAGGCACTTTCAATGGAAAGTGATTTTCTCTGAAAGGACAGCATTTAGAAAGTGAGGCAACACTCCATTCACTTCGCACAGTGAATTGAAGTGTTGGAACAGACTGCTTCTCTTTCAGAGAAATGCATGTGAGTTTCTGTTGAATGCTTGTAAGTAGCTTAAGGCACTTTCAAGGAAAGTGATTTTCTCTGAAAGGACAGCATTTAGAAAGTGAAGCAACACTCCATTCATTTCGCAGAGTGAATTGAAGTATTGGAACAGACTGCTTCTCTTTCAGAGAAACGCATGTGAGTTTCTGGTGAATGCTTGTAAGTAGCTTAAGGCACTTTCAAAGGAAAGTGATTTTCTCTGAAAGGACAGCATTTAGAAAGTGAAGCAACACTCCATTCACTTCGCACAGTGAATTGAAGTGTTGAAACAGACTGCTTCTCTTTCAGAGAAACGCATGTGAGTTTCTTTTGAATGCTTGCAAGTTGCTTAAGGCACTTTCAAAGGAAAGTGATTTTCTCTGAAAGGACAGCATTTAAAAACTGAAGCAACACTCCATTCACTTCGCACAGTGAATTGAAGTGTTGGAACAGACTGCTTCTCTTTAAGAGAAACGCATGTGAGTTTTTTGTGAATGCTTGAAAGTAGTTTAAGGCACTTTCAAAGGAAAGTGATTTACTCTGAAAGGACAGCATTTAAAAAGTGAAGCAACAATCCATTCACTTCGCACGGTGAATTGAAGTGTTGGAACAGAATGCTTCTCTTTCAGAGAAACGCATGTGAGTTTCTGGTGAATGCTTGTAAGTAGCTTAAGGCACTTTCAAAGGAAAGTGATTTTCTCTGAAAGGACAGCATTTAGAAAGTGAGGCAACACTCTATTCACTTCACACAGTGAATTGAAGTGTTGGAACAGACTGCTTCTCTTTCAGAGAAACGCATGTGAGTTTCTGGTGAATGCTTGTAAGTAGCTTAAGGCACTTTCAAAGGAAAGTGATTTTCTCTGAAAGGACATAATTTAGAAAGTGAAGCAACACTCCATTCACTTCGCACAGTGAATTGAAGTGTTGGAACAGACTGCTTCTCTTTCAGAGAAATGCATGTGAGTTTCTGTTGAATGCTTGTAAGTAGCTTAAGGCACTTTCAAAGGAAAGTGATTTTCTCCGAAAGGACAGCATTTAGAAAGTGAGGCAACACTCCATTCACCTCACACAGTGAATTGAAGTGTTGGAACAGACTGCTTCTCTTTCAGAGAAACGCATGTGAGTTTTTTGTGAATGCTTGTAAGTAGTTTAAGGCACTTTAAATGGAAAGTGATTTTCTCTGAAAGGACAGCATTTAGAAAGTGAGGCAACACTCCATTCACTTCGCAAAGTGAATTGAAGTGTTGGAACAGACTGCTTCTCTTTCAGAGAAACGCATGTGAGTTTCTTCCTAATGCTTGCAAGTAGCTTAAGGCACTTTCAAAGGAAAGTGATTTTCTCTGAAAGGACAGCATTTAGAATGTGAAACAAGACTCCATTCACTTCGCACAGTGAATTGAAGTGTTGGAACAGACTGCTTCTCTTTCAGAGAAACGCATGTGAGTTTCTTCCTGATGCTTGCAAGTAGCTTAAGGCACTTTCAAAGGAAAGTGATTTTCTCTGAAAGGACAGCATTTAGAAAGTGAAGCAACACTCCATTCACTTCGCACAGTGAATTGAAGTGTTGGAACAGACTGTTTCTCTTTCAGAGAAACGCATGTGAGTTTCTGGTGAATGCTTGTAAGTAGCTTAAGGCACTTTCAAAGGAAAGTGATTTTCTCTGAAAGGACAGCATTTAGAAAGTGAAGCAACACTCCATTCACTTCGCACAGTTAATTGAAGTGTTGGAACAGACTGCTTCTCTTTCAGAGAAACGCATGTGAGTTTCTGGTGAATGCTTGTAAGTAGCTTAAGGCACTTTCAAAGGAAAGTGATTTTCTCTGAAAGGACAGCATTTAGAAAGTGAAGCAACACTCCATTCACTTCGCACAGTGAATTGAAGTGTTGAAACAGACTGCTTCTCTTTCAGAGAAACGCATGTGAGTTTCTTTTGAATGCTTGCAAGTTGCTTAAGGCACTTTCAAAGGAAAGTGATTTTCTCTGAAAGGACAGCATTTAAAAACTGAAGCAACACTCCATTCACTTCGCACAGTGAATTGAAGTGTTGGAACAGACTGCTTCTCTTTAAGAGAAACGCATGTGAGTTTTTTGTGAATGCTTGAAAGTAGTTTAAGGCACTTTCAAAGGAAAGTGATTTACTCTGAAAGGACAGCATTTAAAAAGTGAAGCAACAATCCATTCACTTCGCACGGTGAATTGAAGTGTTGGAACAGAATGCTTCTCTTTCAGAGAAACACATGTGAGTTTCTGTTGAATGCTTGTAAGTAGCTTAAGGCACTTTCAAAGGAAAGTGATTTTCTCTGAAAGGACAGCATTTAGAAAGTGAGGCAACACTCTATTCACTTCACACAGTGAATTGAAGTATTGGAACAGACTGCTTCTCTTTCAGAGAAACGCATGTGAGTTTCTGGTGAATGCTTGTAAGTAGCTTAAGGCACTTTCAAAGGAAAGTGATTTTCTCTGAAAGGACAGCATTTAGAAAGTAAAGCAACACTCCATTCCCTTCGTGCAGTGAATTGAAGTGTTGGAACAGAATGCTTCTCTTTCATAGAAACGCATTAGTGTTTCTTGTGAATGCTTGCAAGTTGCTTAAGGCACTTTCAAAGGAAAGTGATTTTCTCTGAAAGGACATAATTTAGAAAGTGAAGCAACACTCCATTCACTTCGCACAGTGAATTGAAGTGTTGGAACAGACTGCTTCTCTTTCAGAGAAATGCATGTGAGTTTCTGTTGAATGCTTGTAAGTAGCTTAAGGCACTTTCAAAGGAAAGTGATTTTCTCCGAAAGGACAGCATTTAGAAAGTGAGGCAACACTCCATTCACCTCACACAGTGAATTGAAGTGTTGGAACAGACTGCTTCTCTTTCAGAGAAACGCATGTGAGTTTCTTCCTAATGCTTGCAAGTAGCTTAAGGCACTTTCAAAGGAAAGTGATTTTCTCTGAAAGGACAGCATTTAGAAAGTGAAGCAACACTCCATTCACTTCGCACAGTGAATTGAAGTGTTGGAACAGTCTGCTTCTCTTTCAGAGAAACGCATGTGAGTTTCTTCCTAATGCTTGCAAGTAGCTTAAGGCACTTTCAAAGGAAAGTGATTTTCTCTGAAAGGACAGCATTTAGAAAGTGAAGCCACACTCCATTCACTTCGCAGAGTGAATTGAAGTATTGGAACAGACTGCTTCTCTTTCAGAGAAACGCATGTGAGTTTCTGGTGAATGCTTGTAAGTAGCTAAAGGCACTTTCAAAGGAAAGTGATTTTCTCTGAAAGGACAGCATTTAGAAAGTGAAGCAACACTCCATTCACTTCGCACAGTGAATTGAAGTGTTGGAACAGACTGCTTCTCTTTCAGAGAAACGCATGTGAGTTTCTTGTGAATTCTTCCAAGTTGCTTAAGGCACTTTCAAAGGAAAGTGATTTTCTCTGAAAGGACAGAATTTAGAAAGTGATGCAACACTCCATTCACTTTGCACAGTGAATTGATGTGTTGGAACAGACTGCTTCTCTTTCAGAGAAACGCATGTGAGTTTCTTCCTAATGCTTGTAAGTAGCTTAAGGCACTTTCAAAGGAAAGTGATTTTCTCTGAAAGGACAGCATTTAGAAAGTGAAGCAACACTCCATTCCCTTCATGCAGTGAATTGAATTGTTGGAACAGAGTGCTTCTCTTTCATAGAAACGCATTAGTGTTTCTTGTGAATGCTTGCAAGTTGCTTAAGGCACTTTCAAAGGAAAGTGATTTTCTCTGAAAGGACAGCATTTAGAAAGTGAAGCAACACTCCTTTCACTTCGCAAAGTGAATTGAAGTGTTGGAACAGACTTCTTCTCTTTCAGAGAAACGCATGTGAGTTTCTTCCTAATGCTTGCAAGTAGCTTAAGGCACTTTCAAAGGAAAGTGATTTTCTCTGAAAGGACAGCATTTAGAAAGTGAAGCAACACTCCATTCACTTTGTACAGTGAATAGAAGTGTTGGAACAGACAGCTTCTCTTTCAGAGAAATGCATGTGAGTTTCTGTTGAATGCTTGTAAGTAGCTTAAGGCACATTCAAAGGAAAGGGATTTTCTCTGAAAAGACAGCATTTAGAAAGTGAAGCAACACTCCATTCACTTCGCACAGTGAATTGTAGTGTTGGAACAGACTGCTTCTCTTTCAGAGAAACGCATGTGAGTTTCTTCCTAATGCTTGCAAGTAGCTTAAGGCACTTTCAAAGGAAAGTGATTTTCTCTGAAAGGACAGCATTTAGAATGTGAAACAAGACTCCATTCACTTCGCACAGTGAATTGAAGTGTTGGAACAGACTGCTTCTCTTTCAGAGAAACGCATGTGAGTTTCTTCCTAATGCTTGCAAGTAGCTTAAGGCACTTTCAAAGGAAAGTGATTTTCTCTGAAAGGACAGCATTTAGAATGTGAAACAAGACTCCATTCACTTCGCACAGTGAATTGAAGTGTTGGAACAGACTGCTTCTCTTTCAGAGAAACACATGTGAGTTTCTTCCTGATGCTTGCAAGTAGCTTAAGGCACTTTCAAAGGAAAGTGATTTTCTCTGAAAGGACAGCATTTAGAAAGTGAAGCAACACTCCATTCACTTCGCACAGTGAATTGAAGTGTTGGAACAGACTGTTTCTCTTTCAGAGAAACGCATGTGAGTTTCTGGTGAATGCTTGTAAGTAGCTTAAGGCACTTTCAAAGGAAAGTGATTTTCTCTGAAAGGACAGCATTTAGAAAGTGAAGCAACACTCCATTCACTTCGCACAGTTAATTGAAGTGTTGGAACAGACTGCTTCTCTTTCAGAGAAATGCATGTGAGTTTCTGTTGAATGCTTGTAAGTAGCTTAAGGCACTTTCAAGGAAAGTGATTTTCTCTGAAAGGACAGCATTTAGAAAGTGAAGCAACACTCCATTCATTTCGCAGAGTGAATTGAAGTATTGGAACAGACTGCTTCTCTTTCAGAGAAACGCATGTGAGTTTCTGGTGAATGCTTGTAAGTAGCTTAAGGCACTTTCAAAGGAAAGTGATTTTCTCTGAAAGGACAGCATTTAGAAAGTGAAGCAACACTCCATTCACTTCGCACAGTGAATTGAAGTGTTGAAACAGACTGCTTCTCTTTCAGAGAAACGCATGTGAGTTTCTTTTGAATGCTTGCAAGTTGCTTAAGGCACTTTCAAAGGAAAGTGATTTTCTCTGAAAGGACAGCATTTAAAAACTGAAGCAACACTCCATTCACTTCGCACAGTGAATTGAAGTGTTGGAACAGACTGCTTCTCTTTAAGAGAAACGCATGTGAGTTTTTTGTGAATGCTTGAAAGTAGTTTAAGGCACTTTCAAAGGAAAGTGATTTACTCTGAAAGGACAGCATTTAAAAAGTGAAGCAACAATCCATTCACTTCGCACGGTGAATTGAAGTGTTGGAACAGAATGCTTCTCTTTCAGAGAAACGCATGTGAGTTTCTGGTGAATGCTTGTAAGTAGCTTAAGGCACTTTCAAAGGAAAGTGATTTTCTCTGAAAGGACAGCATTTAGAAAGTGAGGCAACACTCTATTCACTTCACACAGTGAATTGAAGTGTTGGAACAGACTGCTTCTCTTTCAGAGAAACGCATGTGAGTTTCTGGTGAATGCTTGTAAGTAGCTTAAGGCACTTTCAAAGGAAAGTGATTTTCTCTGAAAGGACAGCATTTAGAAAGTAAAGCAACACTCCATTCCCTTCGTGCAGTGAATTGAAGTGTTGGAACAGAATGCTTCTCTTTCATAGAAACGCATTAGTGTTTCTTGTGAATGCTTGCAAGTTGCTTAAGGCACTTTCAAAGGAAAGTGATTTTCTCTGAAAGGACATAATTTAGAAAGTGAAGCAACACTCCATTCACTTCGCACAGTGAATTGAAGTGTTGGAACAGACTGCTTCTCTTTCAGAGAAATGCATGTGAGTTTCTGTTGAATGCTTGTAAGTAGCTTAAGGCACTTTCAAAGGAAAGTGATTTTCTCCGAAAGGACAGCATTTAGAAAGTGAGGCAACACTCCATTCACCTCACACAGTGAATTGAAGTGTTGGAACAGACTGCTTCTCTTTCAGAGAAACGCATGTGAGTTTCTTCCTAATGCTTGCAAGTAGCTTAAGGCACTTTCAAAGGAAAGTGATTTTCTCTGAAAGGACAGCATTTAGAAAGTGAAGCAACACTCCATTCACTTCGCACAGTGAATTGAAGTGTTGGAACAGTCTGCTTCTCTTTCAGAGAAACGCATGTGAGTTTCTTCCTAATGCTTGCAAGTAGCTTAAGGCACTTTCAAAGGAAAGTGATTTTCTCTGAAAGGACAGCATTTAGAAAGTGAAGCCACACTCCATTCACTTCGCAGAGTGAATTGAAGTATTGGAACAGACTGCTTCTCTTTCAGAGAAACGCATGTGAGTTTCTGGTGAATGCTTGTAAGTAGCTAAAGGCACTTTCAAAGGAAAGTGATTTTCTCTGAAAGGACAGCATTTAGAAAGTGAAGCAACACTCCATTCACTTCGCACAGTGAATTGAAGTGTTGGAACAGACTGCTTCTCTTTCAGAGAAACGCATGTGAGTTTCTTGTGAATTCTTCCAAGTTGCTTAAGGCACTTTCAAAGGAAAGTGATTTTCTCTGAAAGGACAGAATTTAGAAAGTGATGCAACACTCCATTCACTTTGCACAGTGAATTGATGTGTTGGAACAGACTGCTTCTCTTTCAGAGAAACGCATGTGAGTTTCTTCCTAATGCTTGTAAGTAGCTTAAGGCACTTTCAAAGGAAAGTGATTTTCTCTGAAAGGACAGCATTTAGAAAGTGAAGCAACACTCCATTCCCTTCATGCAGTGAATTGAATTGTTGGAACAGAGTGCTTCTCTTTCATAGAAACGCATTAGTGTTTCTTGTGAATGCTTGCAAGTTGCTTAAGGCACTTTCAAAGGAAAGTGATTTTCTCTGAAAGGACAGCATTTAGAAAGTGAAGCAACACTCCTTTCACTTCGCAAAGTGAATTGAAGTGTTGGAACAGACTTCTTCTCTTTCAGAGAAACGCATGTGAGTTTCTTCCTAATGCTTGCAAGTAGCTTAAGGCACTTTCAAAGGAAAGTGATTTTCTCTGAAAGGACAGCATTTAGAAAGTGAAGCAACACTCCATTCACTTTGTACAGTGAATAGAAGTGTTGGAACAGACAGCTTCTCTTTCAGAGAAATGCATGTGAGTTTCTGTTGAATGCTTGTAAGTAGCTTAAGGCACATTCAAAGGAAAGGGATTTTCTCTGAAAAGACAGCATTTAGAAAGTGAAGCAACACTCCATTCACTTCGCACAGTGAATTGTAGTGTTGGAACAGACTGCTTCTCTTTCAGAGAAACGCATGTGAGTTTCTTCCTAATGCTTGCAAGTAGCTTAAGGCACTTTCAAAGGAAAGTGATTTTCTCTGAAAGGACAGCATTTAGAATGTGAAACAAGACTCCATTCACTTCGCACAGTGAATTGAAGTGTTGGAACAGACTGCTTCTCTTTCAGAGAAACGCATGTGAGTTTCTTCCTAATGCTTGCAAGTAGCTTAAGGCACTTTCAAAGGAAAGTGATTTTCTCTGAAAGGACAGCATTTAGAATGTGAAACAAGACTCCATTCACTTCGCACAGTGAATTGAAGTGTTGGAACAGACTGCTTCTCTTTCAGAGAAACACATGTGAGTTTCTTCCTGATGCTTGCAAGTAGCTTAAGGCACTTTCAAAGGAAAGTGATTTTCTCTGAAAGGACAGCATTTAGAAAGTGAAGCAACACTCCATTCACTTCGCACAGTGAATTGAAGTGTTGGAACAGACTGTTTCTCTTTCAGAGAAACGCATGTGAGTTTCTGGTGAATGCTTGTAAGTAGCTTAAGGCACTTTCAAAGGAAAGTGATTTTCTCTGAAAGGACAGCATTTAGAAAGTGAAGCAACACTCCATTCACTTCGCACAGTTAATTGAAGTGTTGGAACAGACTGCTTCTCTTTCAGAGAAATGCATGTGAGTTTCTGTTGAATGCTTGTAAGTAGCTTAAGGCACTTTCAAGGAAAGTGATTTTCTCTGAAAGGACAGCATTTAGAAAGTGAAGCAACACTCCATTCATTTCGCAGAGTGAATTGAAGTATTGGAACAGACTGCTTCTCTTTCAGAGAAACGCATGTGAGTTTCTGGTGAATGCTTGTAAGTAGCTTAAGGCACTTTCAAAGGAAAGTGATTTTCTCTGAAAGGACAGCATTTAGAAAGTGAAGCAACACTCCATTCACTTCGCACAGTGAATTGAAGTGTTGAAACAGACTGCTTCTCTTTCAGAGAAACGCATGTGAGTTTCTTTTGAATGCTTGCAAGTTGCTTAAGGCACTTTCAAAGGAAAGTGATTTTCTCTGAAAGGACAGCATTTAAAAACTGAAGCAACACTCCATTCACTTCGCACAGTGAATTGAAGTGTTGGAACAGACTGCTTCTCTTTAAGAGAAACGCATGTGAGTTTTTTGTGAATGCTTGAAAGTAGTTTAAGGCACTTTCAAAGGAAAGTGATTTACTCTGAAAGGACAGCATTTAAAAAGTGAAGCAACAATCCATTCACTTCGCACGGTGAATTGAAGTGTTGGAACAGAATGCTTCTCTTTCAGAGAAACGCATGTGAGTTTCTGGTGAATGCTTGTAAGTAGCTTAAGGCACTTTCAAAGGAAAGTGATTTTCTCTGAAAGGACAGCATTTAGAAAGTGAGGCAACACTCTATTCACTTCACACAGTGAATTGAAGTGTTGGAACAGACTGCTTCTCTTTCAGAGAAACGCATGTGAGTTTCTGGTGAATGCTTGTAAGTAGCTTAAGGCACTTTCAAAGGAAAGTGATTTTCTCTGAAAGGACAGCATTTAGAAAGTAAAGCAACACTCCATTCCCTTCGTGCAGTGAATTGAAGTGTTGGAACAGAATGCTTCTCTTTCATAGAAACGCATTAGTGTTTCTTGTGAATGCTTGCAAGTTGCTTAAGGCACTTTCAAAGGAAAGTGATTTTCTCTGAAAGGACATAATTTAGAAAGTGAAGCAACACTCCATTCACTTCGCACAGTGAATTGAAGTGTTGGAACAGACTGCTTCTCTTTCAGAGAAATGCATGTGAGTTTCTGTTGAATGCTTGTAAGTAGCTTAAGGCACTTTCAAAGGAAAGTGATTTTCTCCGAAAGGACAGCATTTAGAAAGTGAGGCAACACTCCATTCACCTCACACAGTGAATTGAAGTGTTGGAACAGACTGCTTCTCTTTCAGAGAAACGCATGTGAGTTTTTTGTGAATGCTTGTAAGTAGTTTAAGGCACTTTAAATGGAAAGTGATTTTCTCTGAAAGGACAGCATTTAGAAAGTGAGGCAACACTCCATTCACTTCGCAAAGTGAATTGAAGTGTTGGAACAGACTGCTTCTCTTTCAGAGAAACGCATGTGAGTTTCTTCCTAATGCTTGCAAGTAGCTTAAGGCACTTTCAAAGGAAAGTGATTTTCTCTGAAAGGACAGCATTTAGAATGTGAAACAAGACTCCATTCACTTCGCACAGTGAATTGAAGTGTTGGAACAGACTGCTTCTCTTTCAGAGAAACGCATGTGAGTTTCTTCCTGATGCTTGCAAGTAGCTTAAGGCACTTTCAAAGGAAAGTGATTTTCTCTGAAAGGACAGCATTTAGAAAGTGAAGCAACACTCCATTCACTTCGCACAGTGAATTGAAGTGTTGGAACAGACTGTTTCTCTTTCAGAGAAACGCATGTGAGTTTCTGGTGAATGCTTGTAAGTAGCTTAAGGCACTTTCAAAGGAAAGTGATTTTCTCTGAAAGGACAGCATTTAGAAAGTGAAGCAACACTCCATTCACTTCGCACAGTTAATTGAAGTGTTGGAACAGACTGCTTCTCTTTCAGAGAAATGCATGTGAGTTTCTGTTGAATGCTTGTAAGTAGCTTAAGGCACTTTCAAGGAAAGTGATTTTCTCTGAAAGGACAGCATTTAGAAAGTGAAGCAACACTCCATTCATTTCGCAGAGTGAATTGAAGTATTGGAACAGACTGCTTCTCTTTCAGAGAAACGCATGTGAGTTTCTGGTGAATGCTTGTAAGTAGCTTAAGGCACTTTCAAAGGAAAGTGATTTTCTCTGAAAGGACAGCATTTAGAAAGTGAAGCAACACTCCATTCACTTCGCACAGTGAATTGAAGTGTTGAAACAGACTGCTTCTCTTTCAGAGAAACGCATGTGAGTTTCTTTTGAATGCTTGCAAGTTGCTTAAGGCACTTTCAAAGGAAAGTGATTTTCTCTGAAAGGACAGCATTTAAAAACTGAAGCAACACTCCATTCACTTCGCACAGTGAATTGAAGTGTTGGAACAGACTGCTTCTCTTTAAGAGAAACGCATGTGAGTTTTTTGTGAATGCTTGAAAGTAGTTTAAGGCACTTTCAAAGGAAAGTGATTTACTCTGAAAGGACAGCATTTAAAAAGTGAAGCAACAATCCATTCACTTCGCACGGTGAATTGAAGTGTTGGAACAGAATGCTTCTCTTTCAGAGAAACACATGTGAGTTTCTGGTGAATGCTTGTAAGTAGCTTAAGGCACTTTCAAAGGAAAGTGATTTTCTCTGAAAGGACAGCATTTAGAAAGTGAGGCAACACTCTATTCACTTCACACAGTGAATTGAAGTATTGGAACAGACTGCTTCTCTTTCAGAGAAACGCATGTGAGTTTCTGGTGAATGCTTGTAAGTAGCTTAAGGCACTTTCAAAGGAAAGTGATTTTCTCTGAAAGGACAGCATTTAGAAAGTAAAGCAACACTCCATTCCCTTCGTGCAGTGAATTGAAGTGTTGGAACAGAATGCTTCTCTTTCATAGAAACGCATTAGTGTTTCTTGTGAATGCTTGCAAGTTGCTTAAGGCACTTTCAAAGGAAAGTGATTTTCTCTGAAAGGACATAATTTAGAAAGTGAAGCAACACTCCATTCACTTCGCACAGTGAATTGAAGTGTTGGAACAGACTGCTTCTCTTTCAGAGAAATGCATGTGAGTTTCTGTTGAATGCTTGTAAGTAGCTTAAGGCACTTTCAAAGGAAA
This sequence comes from Myodes glareolus, assembly GCF_982192425.1. NCBI lineage: Eukaryota > Metazoa > Chordata > Mammalia > Rodentia > Cricetidae > Myodes > Myodes glareolus. The sequence continues at coordinate 1,557,563 of NC_142046.1, forward strand.
GTGATTTTCTCCGAAAGGACAGCATTTAGAAAGTGAGGCAACACTCCATTCACCTCACACAGTGAATTGAAGTGTTGGAACAGACTGCTTCTCTTTCAGAGAAACGCATGTGAGTTTCTTCCTAATGCTTGCAAGTAGCCTAAGGCACTTTCAAAGGAAAGTGATTTTCTCTGAAAGGACAGCATTTAGAAAGTGAAGCAACACTCCATTCACTTCGCACAGTGAATTGAAGTGTTGGAACAGTCTGCTTCTCTTTCAGAGAAACGCATGTGAGTTTCTTCCTAATGCTTGCAAGTAGCTTAAGGCACTTTCAAAGGAAAGTGATTTTCTCTGAAAGGACAGCATTTAGAAAGTGAAGCAACACTCCATTCACTTCGCACAGTGAATTGAAGTGTTGGAACAGACTGCTTCTGTTTCAGAGAAACGCATGTGAGTTTCTGGTGAATGCTTGTAAGTAGCTTAAGGCACTTTCAAAGGAAAGTGATTTTCTCTGAAAGGACAGCATTTAGAAAGTGAAGCAACACTCCATTCACTTCGCAGAGTGAATTGAAGTATTGGAACAGACTGCTTCTCTTTCAGAGAAACGCATGTGAGTTTCTGGTGAATGCTTGTAAGTAGCTTAAGGCACTTTCAAAGGAAAGTGATTTTCTCTGAAATGACAGCATTTAGAAAGTGAAGCAACACTCCATTCACTTCGCACAGTGAATTGAAGTGTTGGAACAGACTGCTTCTCTTTCAGAGAAACGCATGTGAGTTTCTTGTGAATTCTTGCAAGTTGCTTAAGGCACTTTCAAAGGAAAGTGATTTTCTCTGAAAGGACAGCATTTAGAAACTGAAGCAACACTCCATTCACTTTGCACAGTGAATTGAAGTGTTGGAACAGACTGCTTCTCTTTCAGAGAAACGCATGTGAGTTTCTTCCTAATGCTTGCAAGTAGCTTAAGGCACTTTCAAAGGAAAGTGATTTTCTCTGAAAGGACAGCATTTAGAAAGTGAAGCAACACTCCATTCACTTCGCACATTGAATTGAAGTGTTGGAACAGACTGCTTCTCTTTCAGAGAAACGCATGTGATTTTCTGGTGAATGCTTGTAAGTAGCTTAAGGCACTTTCAAAGGAAAGTGATTTTCTCTGAAAGGACAGCATTTAGAAAGTGAGGGAACACTCCATTCACCTCACACAGTGAATTGAAGTGTTGGAACAGACTGCTTCTCTTTCAGAGAAACGCATGTGCGTTTCTTCCTAATGCTTGCAAGTAGCTTAAGGCACTTTCAAAGGAAAGTGATTTTCTCTGAAAGGACAGCATTTAGAAAGTGAAGCAACACTCCATTCACTTCGCACAGTGAATTGAAGTGTTGGAACAGTCTGCTTCTCTTTCAGAGAAACGCATGTGAGTTTCTTCCTAATGCTTGCAAGTAGCTTAAGGTACTTTCAAAGGAAAGTGATTTTCTCTGAAAGGACAGCATTTAGAAAGTGAAGCAACACTCCATTCACTTCGCACAGTGAATTGAAGTGTTGGAACAGACTGCTTCTGTTTCAGAGAAACGCATGTGAGTTTCTGGTGAATGCTTGTAAGCAGCTTAAGGCACTTTCAAAGGAAAGTGATTTTCTCTGAAAGGACAGCATTTAGAAAGTGAAGCAACACTCCATTCACTTCGCAGAGTGAATTGAAGTATTGGAACAGACTGCTTCTCTTTCCGAGAAACGCATGTGAGTTTCTGGAGAATGCTTGTAAGTAGCTAAAGGCACTTTCAAAGGAAAGTGATTTTCTCTGAAATGACAGCATTTAGAAAGTGAAGCAACACTCCATTCACTTCGCACAGTGAATTTAAGTGTTGGAACAGACTGCTTCTCTTTCAGAGAAACTCATGTGAGTTTCTTGTGAATTCTTGCAAATTGCTTAAGGCACTTTCAAAGGAAAGTGATTTTCTCTGAAAGGACAGCATTTAGAAACTGAAGCAACACTCCATTCACTTCGCACAGTGAATTGAAGTGTTGGAACAGAATGCTTTTCTTTAAGAGAAACGCATGTGAGTTTTTTGTGAATGCTTGAAAGTAGTTTAACGCACTTTCAAAGGAAAGTGATTTTCTCTGAAAGGACAGAATTTAGAAAGTGATGCAACACTCCATTCACTTTGCACAGTGAATTGAAGTGTTGGAACAGACTGCTTCTCTTTCAGAGAAACGCATGTGAGTTTCTTCCTAATGCTTGTAAGTAGCTTAAGGCACTTTCAAAGGAAAGTGATTTTCTCTGAAAGGACAGCATTTAGAAAGTGAAGCAACACTCCATTCCCTTCATGCAGTGAATTGAAGTGTTGGAACAGAGTGCTTCTCTTTCATAGAAACGCATTAGTGTTTCTTGTGAATGCTTGCAAGTTGCTTAAGGCACTTTCAAAGGAAAGTGATTTTCTCTGAAAGGACAGCATTTAGAAAGTGAAGCAACACTCCATTCACTTCGCACAGTGAATTGAAGTGTTGGAACAGACTGCTTCTCTTTCAGAGAAACGCATGTGAGTTTCTTCCTAATGCTTGCAAGTAGCTTAAGGCACTTTCAAAGGAAAGTGATTTTCTCGGAAAGGACAGCATTTAGAAAGTGAAGCAACACTCCATTCACTTTGTACAGTGAATTGAAGTGTTGGAACAGACAGCTTCTCTTTCAGAGAAATGCATGTGAGTTTCTGTTGAATGCTTGTAAGTAGCTTAAGGCACATTCAAAGGAAAGGGATTTTCTCTGAATGGACAGCATTTAGAAAGTGAAGCAACACTCCATTCACTTCGCACAGTGAATTGAAGTGTTGGAACAGACTGCTTCTCTTTCAGAGAAACGCATGTGAGTTTTTTGTGAATGCTTGTAAGTAGTTTAAGGCACTTTCAATGGAAAGTGATTTTCTCTGAAAGGACAGCATTTAGAAAGTGAGGCAACACTCCATTCACTTCGCAAAGTGAATTGAAGTGTTGGAACAGACTGCTTCTCTTTCAGAGAAACGCATGTGAGTTTCTTCCTAATGCTTGCAAGTAGCTTAAGGCACTTTCAAAGGAAAGTGATTTTCTCTGAAAGGACAGCATTTAGAATGTGAAACAAGACTCCATTCACTTCGCACAGTGAATTGAAGTGTTGGAACAGACTGCTTCTCTTTCAGAGAAACACATGTGAGTTTCTTCCTGATGCTTGCAAGTAGCTTAAGGCACTTTCAAAGGAAAGTGATTTTCTCTGAAAGGACAGCATTTAGAAAGTGAAGCAACACTCCATTCACTTCGCACAGTGAATTGAAGTGTTGGAACAGACTGTTTCTCTTTCAGAGAAACGCATGTGAGTTTCTGGTGAATGCTTGTAAGTAGCTTAAGGCACTTTCAAAGGAAAGTGATTTTCTCTGAAAGGACAGCATTTAGAAAGTGAAGCAACACTCCATTCACTTCGCACAGTTAATTGAAGTGTTGGAACAGACTGCTTCTCTTTCAGAGAAATGCATGTGAGTTTCTGTTGAATGCTTGTAAGTAGCTTAAGGCACTTTCAAGGAAAGTGATTTTCTCTGAAAGGACAGCATTTAGAAAGTGAAGCAACACTCCATTCATTTCGCAGAGTGAATTGAAGTATTGGAACAGACTGCTTCTCTTTCAGAGAAACGCATGTGAGTTTCTGGTGAATGCTTGTAAGTAGCTTAAGGCACTTTCAAAGGAAAGTGATTTTCTCTGAAAGGACAGCATTTAGAAAGTGAAGCAACACTCCATTCACTTCGCACAGTGAATTGAAGTGTTGAAACAGACTGCTTCTCTTTCAGAGAAACGCATGTGAGTTTCTTTTGAATGCTTGCAAGTTGCTTAAGGCACTTTCAAAGGAAAGTGATTTTCTCTGAAAGGACAGCATTTAAAAACTGAAGCAACACTCCATTCACTTCGCACAGTGAATTGAAGTGTTGGAACAGACTGCTTCTCTTTAAGAGAAACGCATGTGAGTTTTTTGTGAATGCTTGAAAGTAGTTTAAGGCACTTTCAAAGGAAAGTGATTTACTCTGAAAGGACAGCATTTAAAAAGTGAAGCAACAATCCATTCACTTCGCACGGTGAATTGAAGTGTTGGAACAGAATGCTTCTCTTTCAGAGAAACGCATGTGAGTTTCTGGTGAATGCTTGTAAGTAGCTTAAGGCACTTTCAAAGGAAAGTGATTTTCTCTGAAAGGACAGCATTTAGAAAGTGAGGCAACACTCTATTCACTTCACACAGTGAATTGAAGTGTTGGAACAGACTGCTTCTCTTTCAGAGAAACGCATGTGAGTTTCTGGTGAATGCTTGTAAGTAGCTTAAGGCACTTTCAAAGGAAAGTGATTTTCTCTGAAAGGACAGCATTTAGAAAGTAAAGCAACACTCCATTCCCTTCGTGCAGTGAATTGAAGTGTTGGAACAGAATGCTTCTCTTTCATAGAAACGCATTAGTGTTTCTTGTGAATGCTTGCAAGTTGCTTAAGGCACTTTCAAAGGAAAGTGATTTTCTCTGAAAGGACATAATTTAGAAAGTGAAGCAACACTCCATTCACTTCGCACAGTGAATTGAAGTGTTGGAACAGACTGCTTCTCTTTCAGAGAAATGCATGTGAGTTTCTGTTGAATGCTTGTAAGTAGCTTAAGGCACTTTCAAAGGAAAGTGATTTTCTCCGAAAGGACAGCATTTAGAAAGTGAGGCAACACTCCATTCACCTCACACAGTGAATTGAAGTGTTGGAACAGACTGCTTCTCTTTCAGAGAAACGCATGTGAGTTTTTTGTGAATGCTTGTAAGTAGTTTAAGGCACTTTAAATGGAAAGTGATTTTCTCTGAAAGGACAGCATTTAGAAAGTGAGGCAACACTCCATTCACTTCGCAAAGTGAATTGAAGTGTTGGAACAGACTGCTTCTCTTTCAGAGAAACGCATGTGAGTTTCTTCCTAATGCTTGCAAGTAGCTTAAGGCACTTTCAAAGGAAAGTGATTTTCTCTGAAAGGACAGCATTTAGAATGTGAAACAAGACTCCATTCACTTCGCACAGTGAATTGAAGTGTTGGAACAGACTGCTTCTCTTTCAGAGAAACGCATGTGAGTTTCTTCCTGATGCTTGCAAGTAGCTTAAGGCACTTTCAAAGGAAAGTGATTTTCTCTGAAAGGACAGCATTTAGAAAGTGAAGCAACACTCCATTCACTTCGCACAGTGAATTGAAGTGTTGGAACAGACTGTTTCTCTTTCAGAGAAACGCATGTGAGTTTCTGGTGAATGCTTGTAAGTAGCTTAAGGCACTTTCAAAGGAAAGTGATTTTCTCTGAAAGGACAGCATTTAGAAAGTGAAGCAACACTCCATTCACTTCGCACAGTTAATTGAAGTGTTGGAACAGACTGCTTCTCTTTCAGAGAAATGCATGTGAGTTTCTGTTGAATGCTTGTAAGTAGCTTAAGGCACTTTCAAGGAAAGTGATTTTCTCTGAAAGGACAGCATTTAGAAAGTGAAGCAACACTCCATTCATTTCGCAGAGTGAATTGAAGTATTGGAACAGACTGCTTCTCTTTCAGAGAAACGCATGTGAGTTTCTGGTGAATGCTTGTAAGTAGCTTAAGGCACTTTCAAAGGAAAGTGATTTTCTCTGAAAGGACAGCATTTAGAAAGTGAAGCAACACTCCATTCACTTCGCACAGTGAATTGAAGTGTTGAAACAGACTGCTTCTCTTTCAGAGAAACGCATGTGAGTTTCTTTTGAATGCTTGCAAGTTGCTTAAGGCACTTTCAAAGGAAAGTGATTTTCTCTGAAAGGACAGCATTTAAAAACTGAAGCAACACTCCATTCACTTCGCACAGTGAATTGAAGTGTTGGAACAGACTGCTTCTCTTTAAGAGAAACGCATGTGAGTTTTTTGTGAATGCTTGAAAGTAGTTTAAGGCACTTTCAAAGGAAAGTGATTTACTCTGAAAGGACAGCATTTAAAAAGTGAAGCAACAATCCATTCACTTCGCACGGTGAATTGAAGTGTTGGAACAGAATGCTTCTCTTTCAGAGAAACACATGTGAGTTTCTGGTGAATGCTTGTAAGTAGCTTAAGGCACTTTCAAAGGAAAGTGATTTTCTCTGAAAGGACAGCATTTAGAAAGTGAGGCAACACTCTATTCACTTCACACAGTGAATTGAAGTATTGGAACAGACTGCTTCTCTTTCAGAGAAACGCATGTGAGTTTCTGGTGAATGCTTGTAAGTAGCTTAAGGCACTTTCAAAGGAAAGTGATTTTCTCTGAAAGGACAGCATTTAGAAAGTAAAGCAACACTCCATTCCCTTCGTGCAGTGAATTGAAGTGTTGGAACAGAATGCTTCTCTTTCATAGAAACGCATTAGTGTTTCTTGTGAATGCTTGCAAGTTGCTTAAGGCACTTTCAAAGGAAAGTGATTTTCTCTGAAAGGACATAATTTAGAAAGTGAAGCAACACTCCATTCACTTCGCACAGTGAATTGAAGTGTTGGAACAGACTGCTTCTCTTTCAGAGAAATGCATGTGAGTTTCTGTTGAATGCTTGTAAGTAGCTTAAGGCACTTTCAAAGGAAAGTGATTTTCTCCGAAAGGACAGCATTTAGAAAGTGAGGCAACACTCCATTCACCTCACACAGTGAATTGAAGTGTTGGAACAGACTGCTTCTCTTTCAGAGAAACGCATGTGAGTTTCTTCCTAATGCTTGCAAGTAGCCTAAGGCACTTTCAAAGGAAAGTGATTTTCTCTGAAAGGACAGCATTTAGAAAGTGAAGCAACACTCCATTCACTTCGCACAGTGAATTGAAGTGTTGGAACAGTCTGCTTCTCTTTCAGAGAAACGCATGTGAGTTTCTTCCTAATGCTTGCAAGTAGCTTAAGGCACTTTCAAAGGAAAGTGATTTTCTCTGAAAGGACAGCATTTAGAAAGTGAAGCAACACTCCATTCACTTCGCACAGTGAATTGAAGTGTTGGAACAGACTGCTTCTGTTTCAGAGAAACGCATGTGAGTTTCTGGTGAATGCTTGTAAGTAGCTTAAGGCACTTTCAAAGGAAAGTGATTTTCTCTGAAAGGACAGCATTTAGAAAGTGAAGCAACACTCCATTCACTTCGCAGAGTGAATTGAAGTATTGGAACAGACTGCTTCTCTTTCAGAGAAACGCATGTGAGTTTCTGGTGAATGCTTGTAAGTAGCTTAAGGCACTTTCAAAGGAAAGTGATTTTCTCTGAAATGACAGCATTTAGAAAGTGAAGCAACACTCCATTCACTTCGCACAGTGAATTGAAGTGTTGGAACAGACTGCTTCTCTTTCAGAGAAACGCATGTGAGTTTCTTGTGAATTCTTGCAAGTTGCTTAAGGCACTTTCAAAGGAAAGTGATTTTCTCTGAAAGGACAGCATTTAGAAACTGAAGCAACACTCCATTCACTTTGCACAGTGAATTGAAGTGTTGGAACAGACTGCTTCTCTTTCAGAGAAACGCATGTGAGTTTCTTCCTAATGCTTGCAAGTAGCTTAAGGCACTTTCAAAGGAAAGTGATTTTCTCTGAAAGGACAGCATTTAGAAAGTGAAGCAACACTCCATTCACTTCGCACATTGAATTGAAGTGTTGGAACAGACTGCTTCTCTTTCAGAGAAACGCATGTGATTTTCTGGTGAATGCTTGTAAGTAGCTTAAGGCACTTTCAAAGGAAAGTGATTTTCTCTGAAAGGACAGCATTTAGAAAGTGAGGGAACACTCCATTCACCTCACACAGTGAATTGAAGTGTTGGAACAGACTGCTTCTCTTTCAGAGAAACGCATGTGCGTTTCTTCCTAATGCTTGCAAGTAGCTTAAGGCACTTTCAAAGGAAAGTGATTTTCTCTGAAAGGACAGCATTTAGAAAGTGAAGCAACACTCCATTCACTTCGCACAGTGAATTGAAGTGTTGGAACAGTCTGCTTCTCTTTCAGAGAAACGCATGTGAGTTTCTTCCTAATGCTTGCAAGTAGCTTAAGGTACTTTCAAAGGAAAGTGATTTTCTCTGAAAGGACAGCATTTAGAAAGTGAAGCAACACTCCATTCACTTCGCACAGTGAATTGAAGTGTTGGAACAGACTGCTTCTGTTTCAGAGAAACGCATGTGAGTTTCTGGTGAATGCTTGTAAGCAGCTTAAGGCACTTTCAAAGGAAAGTGATTTTCTCTGAAAGGACAGCATTTAGAAAGTGAAGCAACACTCCATTCACTTCGCAGAGTGAATTGAAGTATTGGAACAGACTGCTTCTCTTTCTGAGAAACGCATGTGAGTTTCTGGAGAATGCTTGTAAGTAGCTAAAGGCACTTTCAAAGGAAAGTGATTTTCTCTGAAATGACAGCATTTAGAAAGTGAAGCAACACTCCATTCACTTCGCACAGTGAATTGAAGTGTTGGAACAGACTGCTTCTCTTTCAGAGAAACTCATGTGAGTTTCTTGTGAATTCTTGCAAATTGCTTAAGGCACTTTCAAAGGAAAGTGATTTTCTCTGAAAGGACAGCATTTAGAAACTGAAGCAACACTCCATTCACTTCGCACAGTGAATTGAAGTGTTGGAACAGAATGCTTTTCTTTAAGAGAAACGCATGTGAGTTTTTTGTGAATGCTTGAAAGTAGTTTAACGCACTTTCAAAGGAAAGTGATTTTCTCTGAAAGGACAGAATTTAGAAAGTGATGCAACACTCCATTCACTTTGCACAGTGAATTGAAGTGTTGGAACAGACTGCTTCTCTTTCAGAGAAACGCATGTGAGTTTCTTCCTAATGCTTGTAAGTAGCTTAAGGCACTTTCAAAGGAAAGTGATTTTCTCTGAAAGGACAGCATTTAGAAAGTGAAGCAACACTCCATTCCCTTCATGCAGTGAATTGAAGTGTTGGAACAGAGTGCTTCTCTTTCATAGAAACGCATTAGTGTTTCTTGTGAATGCTTGCAAGTTGCTTAAGGCACTTTCAAAGGAAAGTGATTTTCTCTGAAAGGACAGCATTTAGAAAGTGAAGCAACACTCCATTCACTTCGCACAGTGAATTGAAGTGTTGGAACAGACTGCTTCTCTTTCAGAGAAACGCATGTGAGTTTCTTCCTAATGCTTGCAAGTAGCTTAAGGCACTTTCAAAGGAAAGTGATTTTCTCGGAAAGGACAGCATTTAGAAAGTGAAGCAACACTCCATTCACTTTGTACAGTGAATTGAAGTGTTGGAACAGACAGCTTCTCTTTCAGAGAAATGCATGTGAGTTTCTGTTGAATGCTTGTAAGTAGCTTAAGGCACATTCAAAGGAAAGGGATTTTCTCTGAATGGACAGCATTTAGAAAGTGAAGCAACACTCCATTCACTTCGCACAGTGAATTGAAGTGTTGGAACAGACTGCTTCTCTTTCAGAGAAACGCATGTGAGTTTTTTGTGAATGCTTGTAAGTAGTTTAAGGCACTTTCAATGGAAAGTGATTTTCTCTGAAAGGACAGCATTTAGAAAGTGAGGCAACACTCCATTCACTTCGCAAAGTGAATTGAAGTGTTGGAACAGACTGCTTCTCTTTCAGAGAAACGCATGTGAGTTTCTTCCTAATGCTTGCAAGTAGCTTAAGGCACTTTCAAAGGAAAGTGATTTTCTCTGAAAGGACAGCATTTAGAATGTGAAACAACACTCCATTCACTTCGCACAGTGAATTGAAGTGTTGGAACAGACTGCTTCTCTTTCAGAGAAACGCATGTGAGTTTCTTCCTGATGCTTGCAAGTAGCTTAAGGCACTTTCAAAGGAAAGTGATTTTCTCTGAAAGGACAGCATTTAGAAAGTGAAGCAACACTCCATTCACTTCGCAGAGTGAATTGAAGTATTGGAACAGACTGCTTCTCTTTCAGAGAAACGCATGTGAGTTTCTGGTGAATGCTTGTAAGTAGCTAAAGGCACTTTCAAAGGAAAGTGATTTTCTATGAAATGACAGCATTTAGAAAGTGAAGCAACACTCCATTCACTTCGCACAGTGAATTGAAGTGTTGGAACAGACTGCTTCTCTTTCAGAGAAACGCATGTGAGTTTCTTGTGAATTCTTGCAAGTTGCTTAAGGCACTTTCAAAGGAAAGTGATTTTCTCTGAAAGGACAGCATTTAGAAACTGAAGCAACACTCCATTCACTTCGCACAGTGAATTGAAGTGTTGGAACAGACTGCTTCTCTTTCAGAGAAACGCATGTGAGTTTCTTTCTAATGCTTGAAAGTAGCTTCAGGCACTTTCAAAGGAAAGTGATTTTCTCTGAAAGGACAGCATTTAGAAAGTGAAGCAACACTCCATTCACTTCGCACAGTGAATTGAAGTGTTGGAACAGACTGCTTCTCTTTCAGAGAAACGCATGTGAGTTTCTTCCTAATGCTTGCAAGTAGCTTAAGGCACTTTCAAAGGAAAGTGATTTTCTCTGAAAGGACATAATTTAGAAAGTGAAGCAACACTCCATTCACTTCGCACAGTGAATTGAAGTGTTGGAACAGACTGCTTCTCTTTCACAGAAATGCATGTGAGTTTCTGTTGAATGCTTGTAAGTAGCTTAAGGCACTTTCAAAGGAAAGTGATTTTCTCTGAAAGGACAGAATTTGAAAGTGAAGCAACACTCCATTCACTTCGCTCATTGAATTGAAGTGTTGGAACAGACTGCTTCTCTTTCAGAGAAATGCATGTGAGGTTCTGGTGAATGCTTGTAAGTAGCTTAAGGCACTTTAAAAGGAAAGTGATTTTCTCTGAAAGGACAGCATTTAGAAAGTGAGGCAACACTCCATTCACTTCACACAGTGAATTGAAGTGTTGGAACAGACTGCTTCTCTTCCAGAGAAACGCATGTGAGTTTCTGGTGAATGCTTTAAGTAGCTTAAGGAACTTTCAAAGGAAAGTGATTTTCTCTGAAAGGACAGCATTTAGAAAGTGAAGCAACACTCCATTCACTTCGCACAGTGAATTGAAGTGTTGGAACAGACTGCTTCGCTTTCAGAGAAATGCATGAGAGTTTTTTGTGAATGCTTGAAAGTAGTTTAAGGTACTTTCAAAGGAAAGTGATTTTCTCTGAAAGGACAGCATTTAGAAACTGAAGCAACACTCCATTCACTTCGCACAGTGAATTGAAGTGTTGGAACAGACTGCTTCTCTTTCAGAGAAACGCATGTGAGTTTCTTGTGAATGCTTGTAAGTAGCTTAAGGCACTTTCAAAGGGAAGTGATTTTCTCTGAAAGGACAGCATTTAGAACGTGAGGCAACACTCTATTCACTTCACACAGTGAATTGAAGTGTTGGAACAGACTGCTTCTCTTTCAGAGAAACGCATGTGAGTTTCTTCCTAATGCTTGCAAGTAGCTTAAGGCACTATCAAAGGAAAGTGATTTTCTCTGAAAGGACAGCATTTAGAAAGTGAAGCATCACTCCATTCACTTCGCACAGTGAATTGAAGTGTTGGAACAGACTGCTTCTCTTTCAGAGAAACGCATGTGAGTTTTTTATGAATGCTTGAAAGAAGTTTAAGGCACTTTCAAAGGAAAGTGATTTTCTCTGAAAGGACAGCATTTAGAAAGTGAGGCAACACTCCATTCACTTCACACAGTGAATTGAAGTGTTGGAACAGACTGCTTCTCTTTCAGAGAAACGCATGTGAGTTTCTTCCTAATGCTTGCAAGTAGCTTAAGGCACTTTCAAAGGAAAGTGATTTTCTCTGAAAGGACAGCATTTAGAAAGTGAAGCAACACTCCATTCACTTCGCACAGTGAATTGAATTGTTGGAACTGACTGCTTCTCTTTCAGAGAAACGCATGTGAGTTTCTGGTGAATGCTTATAAGTAGCTTAAGGCACTTTCAAAGGAAAGTGATTTTCTCTGAAAGGACAACATTTAGAAAGTGAAGCAACACTCCATTCACTTCGCAGAGTGAATTGAAGTATTGGAACAGACTGCTTCTCTTTCAGAGAAACGCATGTGAGTTTCTGCTGAATGCTTGTAAGTAGCTTAAGGCACTTTCAATGGAAAGTAATTTTCTCTGAAAGGACAGCATTTAGAAAGTGAAGCAACACTCCATTCACTTCGCACAGTGAATTGAAGTGTTGGAACAGACTGCTTCTCTTTCAGAGAAACGCATGTGAGTTTCTTGTGAATGCTTGCAAGTTGCTTAAGGCACTTTCAAAGGAAAGTGATTTTCTCTGAAAGGACAGCATTTAGAAAGTGAAGCAACACTCCATTCACTTCGCACAGTGAATTGAAGTGTTGGAACACACTGCTTCTCTTTAAGAGAAACGCATGTGAGTTTTTTGTGAATTCTTGAAAGTAGTTCAAGGCACTTTCAAAGGAAAGTGATTTTCTCTGAAAGGACAGCATTTAGAAACTGAAGCAACACACCATTCACTTCGCACAGTGAATTGAAGTGTTGGAACAGACTGCTTCTCTTTCAGAGAAACGCATTTGAGTTTCTGGTGAATGCTTGTAAGTAGCTTAAGGCACTTTCAAAGGAAAGTGATTTTCTCTGAAAGGACAGCATTTAGAACGTGAGGCAACACTCTATTCACTTCACACAGTGAATTGAAGTGTTGGAACAGACTGCTTCTCTTTCAGAGAAATGCATGTGAGTTTCTTCCTAATGCTTGCAAGTAGCTTAAGGCACTTTTAAAGGAAAGTGATTTTCTCTGAAAGGACAGCATTGAGAAAGTGAAGCAACACTCCATTCACTTCGCACAGTGAATTGAAGTGTTGGAACAGACTGCCTCTCTTTCAGAGAAATGCATGTGAGTTTAAGTTGAATGCTGGTAAGTAGCTTAAGGCACTTTCAAAGGAAAGTGATTTTCTCTGAAAGGACAGCATTTAGAAAGTGAAGCAACACTCCATTCACTTCGCAGAGTGAATTGAAGTATTGCAGCAGACTGCTTCTCTTTCAGAGAAACGCATGTGAGTTTCTGGTGAATGCTTGTAAGTAGCTTAAGGCACTTTCAAAGGAAAGTGATTTTCTCTGAAAGGACAGCATTTAGAAAGTGAAGCAACACTCCATTAACTTCACACAGTGAATTGAAGTGTTGGAACTGACTGCTTCACTTTCAGAGAAACGCATGTAAGTTTCTTCCTAATGCTTGCAAGTAGCTTAAGGCACTATCAAAGGAAAGTGATTTTCTCTGAAAGGACAGCATTTAGAAAGTGAAGCAACACTCCATTCACTTCGCACAGTGAATTGAAGTGTTGGAACAGACTGCTTCTCTTTCAGAGAAACGCATGTGAGTTTTTTATGAATGCTTGAAAGAAGTTTAAGGCACTTTCAAAGGAAAGTGATTTTCTCTGAAAGGACAGCATTTAGAAAGTGAGGCAACACTCCATTCACTTCGCACAGTGAATTGAAGTGTTGGAACAGACTGCTTCTCTTTCAGAGAAACGCATGTGAGTTTCTTCCTAATGCTTGCAAGTAGCTTAAGGCACTTTCAAAGGAAAGTGATTTTCTCTGAAAGGACAGCATTTAGAAAGTGAAGCAACACTCCATTCACTTCGCACAGTGAATTGAAGTGTTGGAACAGACTGCTTCTGTTTCAGAGAAACGCATGTGAGTTTCTGGTGAATGCTTGTAAGTAGCTTAAGGCACTTTCAAAGGAAAGTGATTTTCTCTGAAAGGACAGCATTTAGAAAGTGAAGCAACACTCCATTCACTTCGCAGAGTGAATTGAAGTATTGGAACAGACTGCTTCTCTTTCCGAGAAACGCATGTGAGTTTCTGGAGAATGCTTGTAAGTAGCTAAAGGCACTTTCAAAGGAAAGTGATTTTCTCTGAAATGACAGCATTTAGAAAGTGAAGCAACACTCCATTCACTTCGCACAGTGAATTGAAGTGTTGGAACAGACTGCTTCTCTTTCAGAGAAACTCATGTGAGTTTCTTGTGAATTCTTGCAAATTGCTTAAGGCACTTTCAAAGGAAAGTGATTTTCTCTGAAAGGACAGCATTTAGAAACTGAAGCAACACTCCATTCACTTCGCACAGTGAATTGAAGTGTTGGAACAGAATGCTTTTCTTTAAGAGAAACGCATGTGAGTTTTTTGTGAATGCTTGAAAGTAGTTTAAGGCACTTTCAAAGGAAAGTGATTTTCTCTGAAAGGACAGAATTTAGAAAGTGATGCAACACTCCATTCACTTTGCACAGTGAATTGAAGTGTTGGAACAGACTGCTTCTCTTTCAGAGAAACGCATGTGAGTTTCTTCCTAATGCTTGTAAGTAGCTTAAGGCACTTTCAAAGGAAAGTGATTTTCTCTGAAAGGACAGCATTTAGAAAGTGAAGCAACACTCCATTCCCTTCATGCAGTGAATTGAAGTGTTGGAACAGAGTGCTTCTCTTTCATAGAAACGCATTAGTGTTTCTTGTGAATGCTTGCAAGTTGCTTAAGGCACTTTCAAAGGAAAGTGATTTTCTCTGAAAGGACAGCATTTAGAAAGTGAAGCAACACTCCATTCACTTCGCACAGTGAATTGAAGTGTTGGAACAGACTGCTTCTCTTTCAGAGAAACGCATGTGAGTTTCTTCCTAATGCTTGCAAGTAGCTTAAGGCACTTTCAAAGGAAAGTGATTTTCTCGGAAAGGACAGCATTTAGAAAGTGAAGCAACACTCCATTCACTTTGTACAGTGAATTGAAGTGTTGGAACAGACAGCTTCTCTTTCAGAGAAATGCATGTGAGTTTCTGTTGAAGCTTGTAAGTAGCTTAAGGCACATTCAAAGGAAAGGGATTTTCTCTGAAAGGACAGCATTTAGAAAGTGAAGCAACACTCCATTCACTTCGCACAGTGAATTGAAGTGTTGGAACAGACTGCTTCTCTTTCAGAGAAACGCATGTGAGTTTTTTGTGAATGCTTGTAAGTAGTTTAAGGCACTTTCAATGGAAAGTGATTTTCTCTGAAAGGACAGCATTTAGAAAGTGAGGCAACACTCCATTCACTTCGCAAAGTGAATTGAAGTGTTGGAACAGACTGCTTCTCTTTCAGAGAAACGCATGTGAGTTTCTTCCTAATGCTTGCAAGTAGCTTAAGGCACTTTCAAAGGAAAGTGATTTTCTCTGAAAGGACAGCATTTAGAATGTGAAACAACACTCCATTCACTTCGCACAGTGAATTGAAGTGTTGGAACAGACTGCTTCTCTTTCAGAGAAACGCATGTGAGTTTCTTCCTGATGCTTGCAAGTAGCTTAAGGCACTTTCAAAGGAAAGTGATTTTCTCTGAAAGGACAGCATTTAGAAAGTGAAGCAACACTCCATTCACTTCGCAGAGTGAATTGAAGTATTGGAACAGACTGCTTCTCTTTCAGAGAAACGCATGTGAGTTTCTGGTGAATGCTTGTAAGTAGCTAAAGGCACTTTCAAAGGAAAGTGATTTTCTATGAAATGACAGCATTTAGAAAGTGAAGCAACACTCCATTCACTTCGCACAGTGAATTGAAGTGTTGGAACAGACTGCTTCTCTTTCAGAGAAACGCATGTGAGTTTCTTGTGAATTCTTGCAAGTTGCTTAAGGCACTTTCAAAGGAAAGTGATTTTCTCTGAAAGGACAGCATTTAGAAACTGAAGCAACACTCCATTCACTTCGCACAGTGAATTGAAGTGTTGGAACAGACTGCTTCTCTTTCAGAGAAACGCATGTGAGTTTCTTTCTAATGCTTGAAAGTAGCTTCAGGCACTTTCAAAGGAAAGTGATTTTCTCTGAAAGGACAGCATTTAGAAAGTGAAGCAACACTCCATTCACTTCGCAGAGTGAATTGAAGTATTGGAACAGACTGCTTCTCTTTCCGAGAAACGCATGTGAGTTTCTGGAGAATGCTTGTAAGTAGCTAAAGGCACTTTCAAAGGAAAGTGATTTTCTCTGAAATGACAGCATTTAGAAAGTGAAGCAACACTCCATTCACTTCGCACAGTGAATTGAAGTGTTGGAACAGACTGCTTCTCTTTCAGAGAAACGCATGTGAGTTTTTTATGAATGCTTGAAAGAAGTTTAAGGCACTTTCAAAGGAAAGTGATTTTCTCTGAAAGGACAGCATTTAGAAACTGAAGCAACACTCCATTCACTTCGCACAGTGAATTGAAGTGTTGGAACAGAATGCTTTTCTTTAAGAGAAACGCATGTGAGTTTTTTGTGAATGCTTGAAAGTAGTTTAAGGCACTTTCAAAGGAAAGTGATTTTCTCTGAAAGGACAGAATTTAGAAAGTGATGCAACACTCCATTCACTTTGCACAGTGAATTGAAGTGTTGGAACAGACTGCTTCTCTTTCAGAGAAACGCATGTGAGTTTCTTCTTAATGCTTGTAAGTAGCTTAAGGCACTTTCAAAGGAAAGTGATTTTCTCTGAAAGGACAGCATTTAGAAAGTGAAGCAACACTCCATTCCCTTCATGCAGTGAATTGAAGTGTTGGAACAGAGTGCTTCTCTTTCATAGAAACGCATTAGTGTTTCTTGTGAATGCTTGCAAGTTGCTTAAGGCACTTTCAAAGGAAAGTGATTTTCTCTGAAAGGACAGCATTTAGAAAGTGAAGCAACACTCCATTCACTTCGCACAGTGAATTGAAGTGTTGGAACAGACTGCTTCTCTTTCAGAGAAACGCATGTGAGTTTCTTCCTAATGCTTGCAAGTAGCTTAAGGCACTTTCAAAGGAAAGTGATTTTCTCGGAAAGGACAGCATTTAGAAAGTGAAGCAACACTCCATTCACTTTGTACAGTGAATTGAAGTGTTGGAACAGACAGCTTCTCTTTCAGAGAAATGCATGTGAGTTTTTTGTGAATGCTTGTAAGTAGTTTAAGGCACTTTCAATGGAAAGTGATTTTCTCTGAAAGGACAGCATTTAGAAACTGAAGCAACACTCCATTCACTTCGCACAGTGAATTGAAGTGTTGGAACAGACTGCTTCTCTTTCAGAGAAACGCATGTGAGTTTCTTGTGAATGCTTGTAAGTAGCTTAAGGCACTTTCAAAGGGAAGTGATTTTCTCTGAAAGGACAGCATTTAGAACGTGAGGCAACACTCTATTCACTTCACACAGTGAATTGAAGTGTTGGAACAGACTGCTTCTCTTTCAGAGAAACGCATGTGAGTTTCTTCCTAATGCTTGCAAGTAGCTTAAGGCACTATCAAAGAAAGTGATTTTCTCTGAAAGGACAGCATTTAGAAAGTGAAGCATCACTCCATTCACTTCGCACAGTGAATTGAAGTGTTGGAACAGACTGCTTCTCTTTCAGAGAAACGCATGTGAGTTTTTTATGAATGCT
Organism: Myodes glareolus; assembly: GCF_982192425.1. Taxonomy (NCBI): domain Eukaryota; kingdom Metazoa; phylum Chordata; class Mammalia; order Rodentia; family Cricetidae; genus Myodes; species Myodes glareolus. The sequence goes on from NC_142046.1 coordinate 1,574,806, forward strand.
TGAAAGAAGTTTAAGGCACTTTCAAAGGAAAGTGATTTTCTCTGAAAGGACAGCATTTAGAAAGTGAGGCAACACTCCATTCACTTCACACAGTGAATTGAAGTGTTGGAACAGACTGCTTCTCTTTCAGAGAAACGCATGTGAGTTTCTTCCTAATGCTTGCAAGTAGCTTAAGGCACTTTCAAAGGAAAGTGATTTTCTCTGAAAGGACAGCATTTAGAAAGTGAAGCAACACTCCATTCACTTCGCACAGTGAATTGAATTGTTGGGACTGACTGCTTCTCTTTCATAGAAACGCATGTGAGTTTCTGGTGAATGCTTATAAGTAGCTTAAGGCACTTTCAAAGGAAAGTGATTTTCTCTGAAAGGACAACATTTAGAAAGTGAAGCAACACTCCATTCACTTCGCAGAGTGAATTGAAGTATTGGAACAGACTGCTTCTCTTTCAGAGAAACGCATGTGAGTTTCTGCTGAATGCTTGTAAGTAGCTTAAGGCACTTTCAATGGAAAGTGATTTTCTCTGAAAGGACAGCATTTAGAAAGTGAAGCAACACTCCATTCACTTCGCACAGTGAATTGAAGTGTTGGAACAGACTGCTTCTCTTTCAGAGAAACGCATGTGAGTTTCTTGTGAATGCTTGCAAGTTGCTTAAGGCACTTTCAAAGGAAAGTGATTTTCTCTGAAAGGACAGCATTTAGAAAGTGAAGCAACACTCCATTCACTTCGCACAGTGAATTGAAGTGTTGGAACACACTGCTTCTCTTTAAGAGAAACGCATGTGAGTTTTTTGTGAATTCTTGAAAGTAGTTCAAGGCACTTTCAAAGGAAAGTGATTTTCTCTGAAAGGACAGCATTTAGAAACTGAAGCAACACACCATTCACTTCGCACAGTGAATTGAAGTGTTGGAACAGACTGCTTCTCTTTCAGAGAAACGCATTTGAGTTTCTGGTGAATGCTTGTAAGTAGCTTAAGGCACTTTCAAAGGAAAGTGATTTTCTCTGAAAGGACAGCATTTAGAACGTGAGGCAACACTCTATTCACTTCACACAGTGAATTGAAGTGTTGGAACAGACTGCTTCTCTTTCAGAGAAATGCATGTGAGTTTCTTCCTAATGCTTGCAAGTAGCTTAAGGCACTTTTAAAGGAAAGTGATTTTCTCTGAAAGGACAGCATTGAGAAAGTGAAGCAACACTCCATTCACTTCGCACAGTGAATTGAAGTGTTGGAACAGACTGCCTCTCTTTCAGAGAAATGCATGTGAGTTTAAGTTGAATGCTGGTAAGTAGCTTAAGGCACTTTCAAAGGAAAGTGATTTTCTCTGAAAGGACAGCATTTAGAAAGTGAAGCAACACTCCATTCACTTCGCAGAGTGAATTGAAGTATTGGAGCAGACTGCTTCTCTTTCAGAGAAACGCATGTGAGTTTCTGGTGAATGCTTGTAAGTAGCTTAAGGCACTTTCAAAGGAAAGTGATTTTCTCTGAAAGGACAGCATTTAGAAAGTGAAGCAACACTCCATTAACTTCACACAGTGAATTGAAGTGTTGGAACTGACTGCTTCACTTTCAGAGAAACGCATGTAAGTTTCTCCCTAATGCTTGCAAGTAGCTTAAGGCACTATCAAAGGAAAGTGATTTTCTCTGAAAGGACAGCATTTAGAAAGTGAAGCAACACTCCATTCACTTCGCACAGTGAATTGAAGTGTTGGAACAGACTGCTTCTCTTTCAGAGAAACGCATGTGAGTTTTTTATGAATGCTTGAAAGAAGTTTAAGGCACTTTCAAAGGAAAGTGATTTTCTCTGAAAGGACAGCATTTAGAAAGTGAGGCAACACTCCATTCACTTCGCACAGTGAATTGAAGTGTTGGAACAGACTGCTTCTCTTTCAGAGAAACGCATGTGAGTTTCTTCCTAATGCTTGCAAGTAGCTTAAGGCACTTTCAAAGGAAAGTGATTTTCTCTGAAAGGACAGCATTTAGAAAGTGAAGCAACACTCCATTCACTTCGCACAGTGAATTGAAGTGTTGGAACTGACTGCTTCTCTTTCAGAAAAACGCATGTGAGTTTCTGGTGAATGCTTATAAGTAGCTTAAGGCACTTTCAAAGGACAGTGATTTTCTCTGAAAGGACAGCATTTAGAAAGTGAAGCAACACTCCATTCACTTCGCACAGTGAATTGAAGTGTTGGAACAGACTGCTTCTCTTTCATATAAACGCATTAGTGTTTCTTGTGAATGCTTGAAAGTTGCTTAAGGCACTTTCAAAGGAAAGTGATTTTCTCTGAAAGGACATAATTTAGAAAGTGAAGCAACACTCCATTCACTTCGCACAGTGAATTGAAGTGTTGGAACAGACTGCTTCACTTTCAGAGAAATGCATGTGAGTTTCTGTTGAATGCTTGTAAGTAGCTTAAGGCACTTTCAAAGGAAAGTGATTTTCTCTGAAAGGACAGCATTTAGAAAGTGAAGCAACACTCCATTCACTTCGCACATTGAATTGAAGTGTTGGAACAGACTGCTTCTCTTTCAGAGAAATGCATGTGAGTTTCTGGTGAATGCTTGTAAGTAGCTTAAGGCACTTTCAAAGGAAAGTGATTTTCTCTGAAAGGACAGCATTTAGAAAGTGAGGCAACACTCCATTCACTTCACACAGTGAATTGAAGTGTTGGAACAGACTGCTTCTCTTTCAGAGAAACGAATGTGAGTTTCTGGTAAATGCTTTAAGTAGCTTAAGGCACTTTCAAAGGAAAGTGATTTTCTCTGAAAGGACAGCATTTAGAAAGTGAAGCAACACTCCATTCACTTCGCACAGTGAATTGAAGTGTTGGAACAGACTGCTTCTCTTTCAGAGAAATGCATGAGAGTTTTTTGTGAATGCTTGAAAGTAGTTTAAGGCACTTTCAATGGAAAGTGATTTTCTCTCAAAGGACAGCATTTAGAAACTGAAGCAACACTCCATTCACTTCGCACAGTGAATTGAAGTGCTGGAACAGACTGCTTCTCTTTCAGAGAAACGCATGTGAGTTTCTGGTGAATGCTTGTAAGTAGCTTAAGGCACTTTCAAAGGAAAGTGATTTTCTCTGAAAGGACAGCATTTAGAAAGTGAAGCAACACTCCATTAACTTCACACAGTGAATTGAAGTGTTGGAACAGACTGCTTCTCTTTCAGAGAAACGCATGTAAGTTTCTTCCTAATGCTTGCAAGTAGCTTAAGGCACTATCAAAGGAAAGTGATTTTCTCTGAAAGGACAGCATTTAGAAAGTGAAGCAACACTCCATTCACTTTGCACAGTGAATTGAAGTGTTGGAACAGACTGCTTCTCTTTCAGAGAAACGCATGTGAGTTTTTTATGAATGCTTGAAAGAAGTTTAAGGCACTTTCAAAGGAAAGTGATTTTCTCTGAAAGGACAGCATTTAGAAAGTGAGGCAACACTCCATTCACTTCGCACAGTGAATTGAAGTGTTGGAACAGACTGCTTCTCTTTCAGTGAAACGCATGTGAGTTTCTTCCTAATGCTTGCAAGTAGCTTAAGGCACTTTCAAAGGAAAGTGATTTTCTCTGAAAGGACAGCATTTAGAAAGTGAAGCAACACTCCATTCACTTCGCACAGTGAATTGAAGTGTTGGAACTGACTGCTTCTCTTTCAGAAAAACGCATGTGAGTTTCTGGTGAATGCTTAGAAGTAGCTTAAGGCACTTTCAAAGGACAGTGATTTTCTCTGAAAGGACAGCATTTAGAAAGTGAAGCAACACTCCATTCCCTTCGTGCAGTGAATTGAAGTGTTGGAACAGAGTGCTTCTCTTTCATATAAACGCATTAGTGTTTCTTGTGAATGCTTGCCAGTTGCTTAAGGCACTTTCAAAGGAAAGTGATTTTCTCTGAAAGGACATAATTTAGAAAGTGAAGCAACACTCCATTCACTTCGCACAGTGAATTGAAGTGTTGAAACAGACTGCTTCTCTTTCAGAGAAATGCATGTGAGTTTCTGTTGAATGCTTGTAAGTAGCTTAAGGCACTTTCAAAGGAAAGTGATTTTCTCTGAAAGGACAGCATTTAGAAAGTGAAGCAACACTCCATTCACTTCGCACATTGAATTGAAGTGTTGGAACAGACTGCTTCTCTTTCAGAGAAATGCATGTGAGTTTCTGGTGAATGCTTGTAAGTAGCTTAAGGCACTTTCAAAGGAAAGTGATTTTCTCTGAAAGGACAGCATTTAGGAAGTGAGGCAACACTCCATTCACTTCTCACATTGAATTGAAGTGTTGGAACAGACTGCTTCTCTTTCAGAGAAACGAATGTGTGTTTCTGGTGAATGCTTTAAGTAGCTTAAGGCACTTTCAAAGGAAAGTGATTTTCTCTGAAAGGACAGCATTTAGAAAGTGAAGCAACACTCCATTCACTTCGCACAGTGAATTGAAGTGTTGGAACAGACTGCTTCTCTTTCAGAGAAATGCATGAGAGTTTTTTGTGAATGCTTGAAAGTAGTTTAAGGCACTTTCAAAGGAAAGTGATTTTCTCTGAAAGGACAGCATTTAGAAACTGAAGCAACACTCCATTCACTTCACACAGTGAATTGAAGTGTTGGAACAGACTGCTTCTCTTTCAGAGAAACGCATGTGAGTTTCTGGTGAATGCTTGTAAGTAGCTTAAGGCACTTTCAAAGGAAAGTGATTTTCTCTGAAAGGACAGCATTTACAACGTGACGCAACACTCTATTCACTTCACACAGTGAATTGAAGTGTTGGAACAGACTGCTTCTCTTTCAGAGAAACGCATGTGAGTTTCTTCCTAATGCTTGCAAGTAGCTTAAGGCACTATCAAAGGAGGGTGATTTTTCTCTGAAAGGACAGCATTTAGAAAGTGAAGCAACACTCCATTCACTTCGCACAGTGAATTGAAGTGTTGGAACAGACTGCTTCTCTTTCAGAGAAACGCATGTGAGTTTTTTATGAATGCTTGAAAGAAGTTTAAGGCACTTTCAAAGGAAAGTGATTTTCTCTGAAAGGACAGCATTTAGAAAGTGAGGCAACACTCCATTCACTTCGCACAGTGAATTGAAGTGTTGGAACAGACTGCTTCTCTTTCAGAGAAACGCATGTGTGTTTCTTCCTAATGCTTGCAAGTAGCTTAAGGCACTTTCAAAGGAAAGTGATTTTCTCTGAAAGAACAGCATTTAGAAAGTGAAGCAACACTCCATTCACTTCGCACAGTGAATTGAAGTGTTGGAACTGACTGCTTCTCTTTCAGAGAAACGCATGTGAGTTTCTGGTGAATGTTTATAAGTAGCTTAAGGCACTTTCAAAGGAAAGTGATTTTCTCTGAAAGAACAGCATTTAGAAAGTGAAGCAACACTCCATTCACTTCGCACAGTGAATTGAAGTGTTGGAACAGACTGCTTCTCTTTCAGAGAAACGCATGTGAGTTTCTTCTTAATGCTTGTAAGTAGCTTAAGGCACTTTCAAAGGAAAGTGATTTTCTCTGAAAGGACAGCATTTAGAAAGTGAAGCAACACTCCATTCCCTTCATGCAGTGAATTGAAGTGTTGGAACAGAGTGCTTCTCTTTCATAGAAACGCATTAGTGTTTCTTGTGAATGCTTGCAAGTTGCTTAAGGCACTTTCAAAGGAAAGTGATTTTCTCTGAAAGGACAGCATTTAGAAAGTGAAGCAACACTCCATTCACTTCGCACAGTGAATTGAAGTGTTGGAACAGACTGCTTCTCTTTCAGAGAAACGCATGTGAGTTTCTTCCTAATGCTTGCAAGTAGCTTAAGGCACTTTCAAAGGAAAGTGATTTTCTCGGAAAGGACAGCATTTAGAAAGTGAAGCAACACTCCATTCACTTTGTACAGTGAATTGAAGTGTTGGAACAGACAGCTTCTCTTTCAGAGAAATGCATGTGAGTTTTTTGTGAATGCTTGTAAGTAGTTTAAGGCACTTTCAATGGAAAGTGATTTTCTCTGAAAGGACAGCATTTAGAAACTGAAGCAACACTCCATTCACTTCGCACAGTGAATTGAAGTGTTGGAACAGACTGCTTCTCTTTCAGAGAAACGCATGTGAGTTTCTTGTGAATGCTTGTAAGTAGCTTAAGGCACTTTCAAAGGGAAGTGATTTTCTCTGAAAGGACAGCATTTAGAACGTGAGGCAACACTCTATTCACTTCACACAGTGAATTGAAGTGTTGGAACAGACTGCTTCTCTTTCAGAGAAACGCATGTGAGTTTCTTCCTAATGCTTGCAAGTAGCTTAAGGCACTATCAAAGAAAGTGATTTTCTCTGAAAGGACAGCATTTAGAAAGTGAAGCATCACTCCATTCACTTCGCACAGTGAATTGAAGTGTTGGAACAGACTGCTTCTCTTTCAGAGAAACGCATGTGAGTTTTTTATGAATGCTTGAAAGAAGTTTAAGGCACTTTCAAAGGAAAGTGATTTTCTCTGAAAGGACAGCATTTAGAAAGTGAGGCAACACTCCATTCACTTCACACAGTGAATTGAAGTGTTGGAACAGACTGCTTCTCTTTCAGAGAAACGCATGTGAGTTTCTTCCTAATGCTTGCAAGTAGCTTAAGGCACTTTCAAAGGAAAGTGATTTTCTCTGAAAGGACAGCATTTAGAAAGTGAAGCAACACTCCATTCACTTCGCACAGTGAATTGAATTGTTGGGACTGACTGCTTCTCTTTCATAGAAACGCATGTGAGTTTCTGGTGAATGCTTATAAGTAGCTTAAGGCACTTTCAAAGGAAAGTGATTTTCTCTGAAAGGACAACATTTAGAAAGTGAAGCAACACTCCATTCACTTCGCAGAGTGAATTGAAGTATTGGAACAGACTGCTTCTCTTTCAGAGAAACGCATGTGAGTTTCTGCTGAATGCTTGTAAGTAGCTTAAGGCACTTTCAATGGAAAGTGATTTTCTCTGAAAGGACAGCATTTAGAAAGTGAAGCAACACTCCATTCACTTCGCACAGTGAATTGAAGTGTTGGAACAGACTGCTTCTCTTTCAGAGAAACGCATGTGAGTTTCTTGTGAATGCTTGCAAGTTGCTTAAGGCACTTTCAAAGGAAAGTGATTTTCTCTGAAAGGACAGCATTTAGAAAGTGAAGCAACACTCCATTCACTTCGCACAGTGAATTGAAGTGTTGGAACACACTGCTTCTCTTTAAGAGAAACGCATGTGAGTTTTTTGTGAATTCTTGAAAGTAGTTCAAGGCACTTTCAAAGGAAAGTGATTTTCTCTGAAAGGACAGCATTTAGAAACTGAAGCAACACACCATTCACTTCGCACAGTGAATTGAAGTGTTGGAACAGACTGCTTCTCTTTCAGAGAAACGCATTTGAGTTTCTGGTGAATGCTTGTAAGTAGCTTAAGGCACTTTCAAAGGAAAGTGATTTTCTCTGAAAGGACAGCATTTAGAACGTGAGGCAACACTCTATTCACTTCACACAGTGAATTGAAGTGTTGGAACAGACTGCTTCTCTTTCAGAGAAATGCATGTGAGTTTCTTCCTAATGCTTGCAAGTAGCTTAAGGCACTTTTAAAGGAAAGTGATTTTCTCTGAAAGGACAGCATTGAGAAAGTGAAGCAACACTCCATTCACTTCGCACAGTGAATTGAAGTGTTGGAACAGACTGCCTCTCTTTCAGAGAAATGCATGTGAGTTTAAGTTGAATGCTGGTAAGTAGCTTAAGGCACTTTCAAAGGAAAGTGATTTTCTCTGAAAGGACAGCATTTAGAAAGTGAAGCAACACTCCATTCACTTCGCAGAGTGAATTGAAGTATTGGAGCAGACTGCTTCTCTTTCAGAGAAACGCATGTGAGTTTCTGGTGAATGCTTGTAAGTAGCTTAAGGCACTTTCAAAGGAAAGTGATTTTCTCTGAAAGGACAGCATTTAGAAAGTGAAGCAACACTCCATTAACTTCACACAGTGAATTGAAGTGTTGGAACTGACTGCTTCACTTTCAGAGAAACGCATGTAAGTTTCTCCCTAATGCTTGCAAGTAGCTTAAGGCACTATCAAAGGAAAGTGATTTTCTCTGAAAGGACAGCATTTAGAAAGTGAAGCAACACTCCATTCACTTCGCACAGTGAATTGAAGTGTTGGAACAGACTGCTTCTCTTTCAGAGAAACGCATGTGAGTTTTTTATGAATGCTTGAAAGAAGTTTAAGGCACTTTCAAAGGAAAGTGATTTTCTCTGAAAGGACAGCATTTAGAAAGTGAGGCAACACTCCATTCACTTCGCACAGTGAATTGAAGTGTTGGAACAGACTGCTTCTCTTTCAGAGAAACGCATGTGAGTTTCTTCCTAATGCTTGCAAGTAGCTTAAGGCACTTTCAAAGGAAAGTGATTTTCTCTGAAAGGACAGCATTTAGAAAGTGAAGCAACACTCCATTCACTTCGCACAGTGAATTGAAGTGTTGGAACTGACTGCTTCTCTTTCAGAAAAACGCATGTGAGTTTCTGGTGAATGCTTATAAGTAGCTTAAGGCACTTTCAAAGGACAGTGATTTTCTCTGAAAGGACAGCATTTAGAAAGTGAAGCAACACTCCATTCACTTCGCACAGTGAATTGAAGTGTTGGAACAGACTGCTTCTCTTTCATATAAACGCATTAGTGTTTCTTGTGAATGCTTGAAAGTTGCTTAAGGCACTTTCAAAGGAAAGTGATTTTCTCTGAAAGGACATAATTTAGAAAGTGAAGCAACACTCCATTCACTTCGCACAGTGAATTGAAGTGTTGGAACAGACTGCTTCACTTTCAGAGAAATGCATGTGAGTTTCTGTTGAATGCTTGTAAGTAGCTTAAGGCACTTTCAAAGGAAAGTGATTTTCTCTGAAAGGACAGCATTTAGAAAGTGAAGCAACACTCCATTCACTTCGCACATTGAATTGAAGTGTTGGAACAGACTGCTTCTCTTTCAGAGAAATGCATGTGAGTTTCTGGTGAATGCTTGTAAGTAGCTTAAGGCACTTTCAAAGGAAAGTGATTTTCTCTGAAAGGACAGCATTTAGAAAGTGAGGCAACACTCCATTCACTTCACACAGTGAATTGAAGTGTTGGAACAGACTGCTTCTCTTTCAGAGAAACGAATGTGAGTTTCTGGTAAATGCTTTAAGTAGCTTAAGGCACTTTCAAAGGAAAGTGATTTTCTCTGAAAGGACAGCATTTAGAAAGTGAAGCAACACTCCATTCACTTCGCACAGTGAATTGAAGTGTTGGAACAGACTGCTTCTCTTTCAGAGAAATGCATGAGAGTTTTTTGTGAATGCTTGAAAGTAGTTTAAGGCACTTTCAATGGAAAGTGATTTTCTCTCAAAGGACAGCATTTAGAAACTGAAGCAACACTCCATTCACTTCGCACAGTGAATTGAAGTGCTGGAACAGACTGCTTCTCTTTCAGAGAAACGCATGTGAGTTTCTGGTGAATGCTTGTAAGTAGCTTAAGGCACTTTCAAAGGAAAGTGATTTTCTCTGAAAGGACAGCATTTAGAAAGTGAAGCAACACTCCATTAACTTCACACAGTGAATTGAAGTGTTGGAACAGACTGCTTCTCTTTCAGAGAAACGCATGTAAGTTTCTTCCTAATGCTTGCAAGTAGCTTAAGGCACTATCAAAGGAAAGTGATTTTCTCTGAAAGGACAGCATTTAGAAAGTGAAGCAACACTCCATTCACTTTGCACAGTGAATTGAAGTGTTGGAACAGACTGCTTCTCTTTCAGAGAAACGCATGTGAGTTTTTTATGAATGCTTGAAAGAAGTTTAAGGCACTTTCAAAGGAAAGTGATTTTCTCTGAAAGGACAGCATTTAGAAAGTGAGGCAACACTCCATTCACTTCGCACAGTGAATTGAAGTGTTGGAACAGACTGCTTCTCTTTCAGTGAAACGCATGTGAGTTTCTTCCTAATGCTTGCAAGTAGCTTAAGGCACTTTCAAAGGAAAGTGATTTTCTCTGAAAGGACAGCATTTAGAAAGTGAAGCAACACTCCATTCACTTCGCACAGTGAATTGAAGTGTTGGAACTGACTGCTTCTCTTTCAGAAAAACGCATGTGAGTTTCTGGTGAATGCTTAGAAGTAGCTTAAGGCACTTTCAAAGGACAGTGATTTTCTCTGAAAGGACAGCATTTAGAAAGTGAAGCAACACTCCATTCCCTTCGTGCAGTGAATTGAAGTGTTGGAACAGAGTGCTTCTCTTTCATATAAACGCATTAGTGTTTCTTGTGAATGCTTGCCAGTTGCTTAAGGCACTTTCAAAGGAAAGTGATTTTCTCTGAAAGGACATAATTTAGAAAGTGAAGCAACACTCCATTCACTTCGCACAGTGAATTGAAGTGTTGAAACAGACTGCTTCTCTTTCAGAGAAATGCATGTGAGTTTCTGTTGAATGCTTGTAAGTAGCTTAAGGCACTTTCAAAGGAAAGTGATTTTCTCTGAAAGGACAGCATTTAGAAAGTGAAGCAACACTCCATTCACTTCGCACATTGAATTGAAGTGTTGGAACAGACTGCTTCTCTTTCAGAGAAATGCATGTGAGTTTCTGGTGAATGCTTGTAAGTAGCTTAAGGCACTTTCAAAGGAAAGTGATTTTCTCTGAAAGGACAGCATTTAGGAAGTGAGGCAACACTCCATTCACTTCTCACATTGAATTGAAGTGTTGGAACAGACTGCTTCTCTTTCAGAGAAACGAATGTGTGTTTCTGGTGAATGCTTTAAGTAGCTTAAGGCACTTTCAAAGGAAAGTGATTTTCTCTGAAAGGACAGCATTTAGAAAGTGAAGCAACACTCCATTCACTTCGCACAGTGAATTGAAGTGTTGGAACAGACTGCTTCTCTTTCAGAGAAATGCATGAGAGTTTTTTGTGAATGCTTGAAAGTAGTTTAAGGCACTTTCAAAGGAAAGTGATTTTCTCTGAAAGGACAGCATTTAGAAACTGAAGCAACACTCCATTCACTTCACACAGTGAATTGAAGTGTTGGAACAGACTGCTTCTCTTTCAGAGAAACGCATGTGAGTTTCTGGTGAATGCTTGTAAGTAGCTTAAGGCACTTTCAAAGGAAAGTGATTTTCTCTGAAAGGACAGCATTTACAACGTGACGCAACACTCTATTCACTTCACACAGTGAATTGAAGTGTTGGAACAGACTGCTTCTCTTTCAGAGAAACGCATGTGAGTTTCTTCCTAATGCTTGCAAGTAGCTTAAGGCACTATCAAAGGAGGGTGATTTTTCTCTGAAAGGACAGCATTTAGAAAGTGAAGCAACACTCCATTCACTTCGCACAGTGAATTGAAGTGTTGGAACAGACTGCTTCTCTTTCAGAGAAACGCATGTGAGTTTTTTATGAATGCTTGAAAGAAGTTTAAGGCACTTTCAAAGGAAAGTGATTTTCTCTGAAAGGACAGCATTTAGAAAGTGAGGCAACACTCCATTCACTTCGCACAGTGAATTGAAGTGTTGGAACAGACTGCTTCTCTTTCAGAGAAACGCATGTGTGTTTCTTCCTAATGCTTGCAAGTAGCTTAAGGCACTTTCAAAGGAAAGTGATTTTCTCTGAAAGAACAGCATTTAGAAAGTGAAGCAACACTCCATTCACTTCGCACAGTGAATTGAAGTGTTGGAACTGACTGCTTCTCTTTCAGAGAAACGCATGTGAGTTTCTGGTGAATGTTTATAAGTAGCTTAAGGCACTTTCAAAGGACAGTGATTTTCTCTGAAAGGACAGCATTTAGAAAGTGAAGCAACACTCCATTCCCTTCGTGCAGTGAATTGAAGTGTTGGAACAGAGTGCTTCTCTTTCATATAAACGCATTAGTGTTTCTTGTGAATGCTTGCAAGTTGCTTAAGGCACTTTCAAAGGAAAGTGATTTTCTCTGAAAGGACATAATTTAGAAAGTGAAGCAACACTCCATTCACTTCGTACAGTGAATTGAAGTTTTGGAACAGACTGCTTCTATTTCAGAGAAATGCATGTGAGTTTCTGTTGAATGCTTGTAAGGAGCTTAAGGCACTTTCAAAGGAAAGTGATTTTCTCTGAAAGGACAGCATTTAGAAGGTGAAGCAACACTCCATTCACTTCGCACACTGAATTGAAGTGTTGGAACAGACTGCTTCTCTTTCAGAGAAACGCATGTGAGTTTCTGGTGAATGCTTGTAAGTAGCTTAAGGCACATTCAAAGGAAAGTGATTTTCTCTGAACGGACAGCATTTAGAAAGTGAGGCAACACTCCATTCACTTCACACAGTGAATTGAAGTGTTGGAACAGACTGCTTCTCTTTCAGAGAAACGCATGTGAGTTTCTGGTGAATGCTTTAAGTAGCTTAAGGCACTTTCAAAGGAAATTGATTTTCTCTGAAAGGACAGCATTTAGAAACTGAAGCAACACTCCATTCACTTCGCACAGTGAATTGAAGTGTTGGAACACACTGCTTCTCTTTCAGAGAAACGCATGTGAGTTTCTGGTGAATGCTTGTAAGTAGCTTAAGGCACTTTCAAAGGAAAGTGATTTTCTGTGAAAGGACAGCATATAGAAAGTGAAGCAACACTCCATTCACTTCGCACAGTGAATTGAAGTGTTGGAACAGACTGCTTCTGTTTCAGAGAAACGCATGTGAGTTTCTGGTGAATGCTTGTAAGTAGCTTAAGGCACTTTCAAAGGAAAGTGATTTTCTCTGAAAGGACAGCATTTAGAAAGTGAGGGAACACTCCATTCACCTCACACAGTGAATTGAAGTGTTGGAACAGACTGCTTCTCTCTCAGAGAAACGCATGTGAGTTTCTTCCTAATGCTTGCAAGTAGCTTAAGGCACTTTCAAAGGAAAGTGATTTTCTCTGAAAGGACAGCATTTAGAAAGTGAAGCAACACTCCATTCACTTCGCACAGTGAATTGAAGTGTTGGAACAGTCTGCTTCTCTTTCACAGAAACGCATGTGAGTTTCTTCCTAATGCTTGCAAGTAGCTTAAGGTACTTTCAAAGGAAAGTGATTTTCTCTGAAAGGACAGCATTTAGAAAGTGAAGCAACACTCCATTCACTTCGCACAGTGAATTGAAGTGTTGGAACAGACTGCTTCTGTTTCAGAGAAACGCATGTGAGTTTCTGGTGAATGCTTGTAAGTAGCTTAAGGCACTTTCAAAGGAAAGTGATTTTCTCTGAAAGGACAGCATTTAGAAAGTGAAGCAACACTCCATTCACTTCGCACAGTGAATTGAAGTGTTGGAACAGACTGCTTCTCTTTCAGAGAAATGCATGTGAGTTTCTGTTGAATGCTTGTAAGTAGCTTAAGGCACTTTCAAAGGAAAGTGATTTTCTCTGAAAGGACAGCATTTAGAAAGTGAAGCAACACTCCATTCACTTCGCAGAGTGAATTGAAGTATTGGAACAGACTGCTTCTCTTTCCGAGAAACGCATGTGAGTTTCTGGAGAATGCTTGTAAGTAGCTAAAGGCACTTTCAAAGGAAAGTGATTTTCTCTGAAATGACAGCATTTAGAAAGTGAAGCAACACTCCATTCACTTCGCACAGTGAATTGAAGTGTTGGAACAGACTGCTTCTCTTTCAGAGAAACTCATGTGAGTTTCTTGTGAATTCTTGCAAATTGCTTAAGGCACTTTCAAAGGAAAGTGATTTTCTCTGAAAGGACAGCATTTAGAAACTGAAGCAACACTCCATTCACTTCGCACAGTGAATTGAAGTGTTGGAACAGAATGCTTTTCTTTAAGAGAAACGCATGTGAGTTTTTTGTGAATGCTTGAAAGTAGTTTAAGGCACTTTCAAAGGAAAGTGATTTTCTCTGAAAGGACAGAATTTAGAAAGTGATGCAACACTCCATTCACTTTGCACAGTGAATTGAAGTGTTGGAACAGACTGCTTCTCTTTCAGAGAAACGCATGTGAGTTTCTTCCTAATGCTTGTAAGTAGCTTAAGGCACTTTCAAAGGAAAGTGATTTTCTCTGAAAGGACAGCATTTAGAAACTGAAGCAACACTCCATTCACTTCGCACAGTGAATTGAAGTGTTGGAACACACTGCTTCTCTTTCAGAGAAACGCATGTGAGTTTCTGGTGAATGCTTGTAAGTAGCTTAAGGCACTTTCAAAGGAAAGTGATTTTCTGTGAAAGGACAGCATATAGAAAGTGAAGCAACACTCCATTCACTTCGCACAGTGAATTGAAGTGTTGGAACAGACTGCTTCTGTTTCAGAGAAACGCATGTGAGTTTCTGGTGAATGCTTGTAAGTAGCTTAAGGCACTTTCAAAGGAAAGTGATTTTCTCTGAAAGGACAGCATTTAGAAAGTGAGGGAACACTCCATTCACCTCACACAGTGAATTGAAGTGTTGGAACAGACTGCTTCTCTTTCAGAGAAACGCATGTGAGTTTCTTCCTAATGCTTGCAAGTAGCTTAAGGCACTTTCAAAGGAAAGTGATTTTCTCTGAAAGGACAGCATTTAGAAAGTGAAGCAACACTCCATTCACTTCGCACAGTGAATTGAAGTGTTGGAACAGTCTGCTTCTCTTTCACAGAAACGCATGTGAGTTTCTTCCTAATGCTTGCAAGTAGCTTAAGGTACTTTCAAAGGAAAGTGATTTTCTCTGAAAGGACAGCATTTAGAAAGTGAAGCAACACTCCATTCACTTCGCACAGTGAATTGAAGTGTTGGAACAGACTGCTTCTGTTTCAGAGAAACGCATGTGAGTTTCTGGTGAATGCTTGTAAGTAGCTTAAGGCACTTTCAAAGGAAAGTGATTTTCTCTGAAAGGACAGCATTTAGAAAGTGAAGCAACACTCCATTCACTTCGCACAGTGAATTGAAGTGTTGGAACAGACTGCTTCTCTTTCAGAGAAATGCATGTGAGTTTCTGTTGAATGCTTGTAAGTAGCTTAAGGCACTTTCAAAGGAAAGTGATTTTCTCTGAAAGGACAGCATTTAGAAAGTGAAGCAACACTCCATTCACTTCGCAGAGTGAATTGAAGTATTGGAACAGACTGCTTCTCTTTCCGAGAAACGCATGTGAGTTTCTGGAGAATGCTTGTAAGTAGCTAAAGGCACTTTCAAAGGAAAGTGATTTTCTCTGAAATGACAGCATTTAGAAAGTGAAGCAACACTCCATTCACTTCGCACAGTGAATTGAAGTGTTGGAACAGACTGCTTCTCTTTCAGAGAAACTCATGTGAGTTTCTTGTGAATTCTTGCAAATTGCTTAAGGCACTTTCAAAGGAAAGTGATTTTCTCTGAAAGGACAGCATTTAGAAACTGAAGCAACACTCCATTCACTTCGCACAGTGAATTGAAGTGTTGGAACAGAATGCTTTTCTTTAAGAGAAACGCATGTGAGTTTTTTGTGAATGCTTGAAAGTAGTTTAAGGCACTTTCAAAGGAAAGTGATTTTCTCTGAAAGGACAGAATTTAGAAAGTGATGCAACACTCCATTCACTTTGCACAGTGAATTGAAGTGTTGGAACAGACTGCTTCTCTTTCAGAGAAACGCATGTGAGTTTCTTCCTAATGCTTGTAAGTAGCTTAAGGCACTTTCAAAGGAAAGTGATTTTCTCTGAAAGGACAGCATTTAGAAAGTGAAGCAACACTCCATTCCCTTCATGCAGTGAATTGAAGTGTTGGAACAGAGTGCTTCTCTTTCATAGAAACGCATTAGTGTTTCTTGTGAATGCTTGCAAGTTGCTTAAGGCACTTTCAAAGGAAAGTGATTTTCTCTGAAAGGACAGCATTTAGAAAGTGAAGCAACACTCCATTCACTTCGCACAGTGAATTGAAGTGTTGGAACAGACTGCTTCTCTTTCAGAGAAACGCATGTGAGTTTCTTCCTAATGCTTGCAAGTAGCTTAAGGCACTTTCAAAGGAAAGTGATTTTCTCTGAAAGGACAGCATTTAGAAAGTGAAGCAACACTCCATTCACTTCGCACAGTGAATTGAAGTGTTGGAACAGACTGCTTCTCTTTCAGAGAAATGCATGAGAGTTTTTTGTGAATGCTTGAAAGTAGTTTAAGGCACTTTCAAAGGAAAGTGATTTTCTCTGAAAGGACAGCATTTAGAAACTGAAGCAACACTCCATTCACTTCACACAGTGAATTGAAGTGTTGGAACAGACTGCTTCTCTTTCAGAGAAACGCATGTGAGTTTCTGGTGAATGCTTGTAAGTAGCTTAAGGCACTTTCAAAGGAAAGTGATTTTCTCTGAAAGGACAGCATTTACAACGTGACGCAACACTCCATTCACTTCACACAGTGAATTGAAGTGTTGGAACAGACTGCTTCTCTTTCAGAGAAACGCATGTGAGTTTCTTCCTAATGCTTGCAAGTAGCTTAAGGCACTATCAAAGGAGGGTGATTTTTCTCTGAAAGGACAGCATTTAGAAAGTGAAGCAACACTCCATTCACTTCGCACAGTGAATTGAAGTGTTGGAACAGACTGCTTCTCTTTCAGAGAAACGCATGTGAGTTTTTTATGAATGCTTGAAAGAAGTTTAAGGCACTTTCAAAGGAAAGTGATTTTCTCTGAAAGGACAGCATTTAGAAAGTGAGGCAACACTCCATTCACTTCGCACAGTGAATTGAAGTGTTGGAACAGACTGCTTCTCTTTCAGAGAAACGCATGTGTGTTTCTTCCTAATGCTTGCAAGTAGCTTAAGGCACTTTCAAAGGAAAGTGATTTTCTCTGAAAGAACAGCATTTAGAAAGTGAAGCAACACTCCATTCACTTCGCACAGTGAATTGAAGTGTTGGAACTGACTGCTTCTCTTTCAGAGAAACGCATGTGAGTTTCTGGTGAATGTTTATAAGTAGCTTAAGGCACTTTCAAAGGACAGTGATTTTCTCTGAAAGGACAGCATTTAGAAAGTGAAGCAACACTCCATTCCCTTCGTGCAGTGAATTGAAGTGTTGGAACAGAGTGCTTCTCTTTCATATAAACGCATTAGTGTTTCTTGTGAATGCTTGCAAGTTGCTTAAGGCACTTTCAAAGGAAAGTGATTTTCTCTGAAAGGACATAATTTAGAAAGTGAAGCAACACTCCATTCACTTCGTACAGTGAATTGAAGTTTTGGAACAGACTGCTTCTATTTCAGAGAAATGCATGTGAGTTTCTGTTGAATGCTTGTAAGTAGCTTAAGGCACTTTCAAAGGAAAGTGATTTTCTCTGAAAGGACAGCATTTAGAAGGTGAAGCAACACTCCATTCACTTCGCACACTGAATTGAAGTGTTGGAACAGACTGCTTCTCTTTCAGAGAAACGCATGTGAGTTTCTGGTGAATGCTTGTAAGTAGCTTAAGGCACATTCAAAGGAAAGTGATTTTCTCTGAACGGACAGCATTTAGAAAGTGAGGCAACACTCCATTCACTTCACACAGTGAATTGAAGTGTTGGAACAGACTGCTTCTCTTTCAGAGAAACGCATGTGAGTTTCTGGTGAATGCTTTAAGTAGCTTAAGGCACTTTCAAAGGAAATTGATTTTCTCTGAAAGGACAGCATTTAGAAACTGAAGCAACACTCCATTCACTTCGCACAGTGAATTGAAGTGTTGGAACACACTGCTTCTCTTTCAGAGAAACGCATGTGAGTTTCTGGTGAATGCTTGTAAGTAGCTTAAGGCACTTTCAAAGGAAAGTGATTTTCTGTGAAAGGACAGCATATAGAAAGTGAAGCAACACTCCTTTCACTTCGCACAGTGAATTGAAGTGTTGGAACAGACTGCTTCTGTTTCAGAGAAACGCATGTGAGTTTCTGGTGAATGCTTGTAAGTAGCTTAAGGCACTTTCAAAGGAAAGTGATTTTCTCTGAAAGGACAGCATTTAGAAAGTGAGGGAACACTCCATTCACCTCACACAGTGAATTGAAGTGTTGGAACAGACTGCTTCTCTTTCAGAGAAACGCATGTGAGTTTCTTCCTAATGCTTGCAAGTAGCTTAAGGCACTTTCAAAGGAAAGTGATTTTCTCTGAAAGGACAGCATTTAGAAAGTGAAGCAACACTCCATTCACTTCGCACAGTGAATTGAAGTGTTGGAACAGTCTGCTTCTCTTTCAGAGAAACGCATGTGAGTTTCTTCCTAATGCTTGCAAGTAGCTTAAGGTACTTTCAAAGGAAAGTGATTTTCTCTGAAAGGACAGCATTTAGAAAGTGAAGCAACACTCCATTCACTTCGCACAGTGAATTGAAGTGTTGGAACAGACTGCTTCTGTTTCAGAGAAACGCATGTGAGTTTCTGGTGAATGCTTGTAAGTAGCTTAAGGCACTTTCAAAGGAAAGTGATTTTCTCTGAAAGGACAGCATTTAGAAAGTGAAGCAACACTCCATTCACTTCGCACAGTGAATTGAAGTGTTGGAACAGACTGCTTCTCTTTCAGAGAAATGCATGTGAGTTTCTGTTGAATGCTTGTAAGTAGCTTAAGGCACTTTCAAAGGAAAGTGATTTTCTCTGAAAGGACAGCATTTAGAAAGTGAAGCAACACTCCATTCACTTCGCAGAGTGAATTGAAGTATTGGAACAGACTGCTTCTCTTTCCGAGAAACGCATGTGAGTTTCTGGAGAATGCTTGTAAGTAGCTAAAGACACTTTCAAAGGAAAGTGATTTTCTCTGAAATGACAGCATTTAGAAAGTGAAGCAACACTCCATTCACTTCGCACAGTGAATTGAAGTGTTGGAACAGACTGCTTCTCTTTCAGAGAAACTCATGTGAGTTTCTTGTGAATTCTTGCAAATTGCTTAAGGCACTTTCAAAGGAAAGTGATTTTCTCTGAAAGGACAGCATTTAGAAACTGAAGCAACACTCCATTCACTTCGCACAGTGAATTGAAGTGTTGGAACAGAATGCTTTTCTTTAAGAGAAACGCATGTGAGTTTTTTGTGAATGCTTGAAAGTAGTTTAAGGCACTTTCAAAGGAAAGTGATTTTCTCTGAAAGGACAGCATTTAGAAAGTGAAGCAACACTCCATTCCCTTCATGCAGTGAATTGAAGTGTTGGAACAGAGTGCTTCTCTTTCATAGAAACGCATTAGTGTTTCTTGTGAATGCTTGCAAGTTGCTTAAGGCACTTTCAAAGGAAAGTGATTTTCTCTGAAAGGACAGCATTTAGAAAGTGAAGCAACACTCCATTCACTTCGCACAGTGAATTGAAGTGTTGGAACAGACTGCTTCTCTTTCAGAGAAACGCATGTGAGTTTCTTCCTAATGCTTGCAAGTAGCTTAAGGCACTTTCAAAGGAAAGTGATTTTCTCGGAAAGGACAGCATTTAGAAAGTGAAGCAACACTCCATTCACTTTGTACAGTGAATTGAAGTGTTGGAAAAGACAGCTTCTCTTTCAGAGAAATGCATGTGAGTTTCTGTTGAATGCTTGTAAGTAGCTTAAGGCACATTCAAAGGAAAGGGATTTTCTCTGAAAGGACAGCATTTAGAAAGTGAAGCAACACTCCATTCACTTCGCACAGTGAATTGAAGTGTTGGAAGAGACTGCTTCTCTTTCAGAGAAACGCATGTGAGTTTTTTGTGAATGCTTGTAAGTAGTTTAAGGCACTTTCAATGGAAAGTGATTTTCTCTGAAAGGACAGCATTTAGAAAGTGAGGCAACACTCCATTCACTTCGCAAAGTGAATTGTAGTGTTGGAACAGACTGCTTCTCTTTCAGAGAAACGCATGTGAGTTTCTTCCTAATGCTTGCAAGTAGCTTAAGGCACTTTCAAAGGAAAGTGATTTTCTCTGAAAGGACAGCATTTAGAATGTGAAACAACACTCCATTCACTTCGCACAGTGAATTGAAGTGTTGGAACAGACTGCTTCTCTTTCAGAGAAACGCATGTGAGTTTCTTCCTGATGCTTGCAAGTAGCTTAAGGCACTTTCAAAGGAAAGTGATTTTCTCTGAAAGGACAGCATTTAGAAAGTGAAGCAACACTCCATTCACTTCGCAGAGTGAATTGAAGTATTGGAACAGACTGCTTCTCTTTCAGAGAAACGCATGTGAGTTTCTGGTGAATGCTTGTAAGTAGCTAAAGGCACTTTCAAAGGAAAGTGATTTTCTATGAAATGACAGCATTTAGAAAGTGAAGCAACACTCCATTCACTTCGCACAGTGAATTGAAGTGTTGGAACAGACTGCTTCTCTTTCAGAGAAACGCATGTGAGTTTCTTGTGAATTCTTGCAAGTTGCTTAAGGCACTTTCAAAGGAAAGTGATTTTCTCTGAAAGGACAGCATTTAGAAACTGAAGCAACACTCCATTCACTTCGCACAGTGAATTGAAGTGTTGGAACAGACTGCTTCTCTTTCAGAGAAACGCATGTGAGTTTCTTTCTAATGCTTGAAAGTAGCTTCAGGCACTTTCAAAGGAAAGTGATTTTCTCTGAAAGGACAGCATTTAGAAAGTGAAGCAACACTCCATTCACTTCGCACAGTGAATTGAAGTGTTGGAACAGACTGCTTCTCTTTCAGAGAAACGCATGTGAGTTTCTTCCTAATGCTTGCAAGTAGCTTAAGGCACTTTCAAAGGAAAGTGATTTTCTCTGAAAGGACATAATTTAGAAAGTGAAGCAACACTCCATTCACTTCGCACAGTGAATTGAAGTGTTGGAACAGACTGCTTCTCTTTCACAGAAATGCATGTGAGTTTCTGTTGAATGCTTGTAAGTAGCTTAAGGCACTTTCAAAGGAAAGTGATTTTCTCTGAAAGGACAGAATTTGAAAGTGAAGCAACACTCCATTCACTTCGCTCATTGAATTGAAGTGTTGGAACAGACTGCTTCCCTTTCAGAGAAATGCATGTGAGGTTCTGGTGAATGCTTGTAAGTAGCTTAAGGCACTTTAAAAGGAAAGTGATTTTCTCTGAAAGGACAGCATTTAGAAAGTGAGGCAACACTCCATTCACTTCACACAGTGAATTGAAGTGTTGGAACAGACTGCTTCTCTTCCAGAGAAACGCATGTGAGTTTCTGGTGAATGCTTTAAGTAGCTTAAGGAACTTTCAAAGGAAAGTGATTTTCTCTGAAAGGACAGCATTTAGAAAGTGAAGCAACACTCCATTCACTTCGCACAGTGAATTGAAGTGTTGGAACAGACTGCTTCGCTTTCAGAGAAATGCATGAGAGTTTTTTGTGAATGCTTGAAAGTAGTTTAAGGTACTTTCAAAGGAAAGTGATTTTCTCTGAAAGGACAGCATTTAGAAACTGAAGCAACACTCCATTCACTTCGCACAGTGAATTGAAGTGTTGGAACAGACTGCTTCTCTTTCAGAGAAACGCATGTGAGTTTCTTGTGAATGCTTGTAAGTAGCTTAAGGCACTTTCAAAGGGAAGTGATTTTCTCTGAAAGGACAGCATTTAGAAAGTGAAGCAACACTCCATTCACTTCGCACAGTGAATTGAATTGTTGGAACTGACTGCTTCTCTTTCAGAGAAACGCATGTGAGTTTCTGGTGAATGCTTATAAGTAGCTTAAGGCACTTTCAAAGGAAAGTGATTTTCTCTGAAAGGACAGCATTTAGAAAGTGAAGCAAAACTCCATTCACTTCGCAGAGTGAATTGAAGTATTGGAACAGACTGCTTCTCTTTCAGAGAAACGCATGTGAGTTTCTGCTGAATGCTTGTAAGTAGCTTAAGGCACTTTCAATGGAAAGTGATTTTCTCTGAAAGGACAGCATTTAGAAAGTGAAGCAACACTCCATTCACTTCGCACAG
The DNA here is from genome assembly GCF_982192425.1 of Myodes glareolus. Lineage (NCBI taxonomy): Eukaryota > Metazoa > Chordata > Mammalia > Rodentia > Cricetidae > Myodes > Myodes glareolus. The sequence goes on from NC_142046.1 coordinate 1,596,493, forward strand.
TGAATTGAAGTGTTGGAACAGACTGCTTCTCTTTCAGAGAAACGCATGTGAGTTTCTTGTGAATGCTTGCAAGTTGCTTAAGGCACTTTCAAAGGAAAGTGATTTTCTCTGAAAGGACAGCATTTAGAAACTGAAGCAACACTCCATTCACTTCGCACAGTGAATTGAAGTGTTGGAACACACTGCTTCTCTTTAAGAGAAACGCATGTGAGTTTTTTGTGAATGCTTGAAAGTAGTTCAAGGCACTTTCAAAGGAAAGTGATTTTCTCTGAAAGAACAGCATTTAGAAACTGAAGCAACACACCATTCACTTCGCACAGTGAATTGAAGTGTTGGAACAGACTGCTTCTCTTTCAGAGAAACGCATTTGAGTTTCTGGTGAATGCTTGTAAGTAGCTTAAGGCACTTTCAAAGGAAAGTGATTTTCTCTGAAAGGACAGCATTTAGAACGTGAGGCAACACTCTATTCACTTCACACAGTGAATTGAAGTGTTGGAACAGACTGCTTCTCTTTCAGAGAAATGCATGTGAGTTTCTTCCTAATGCTTGCAAGTAGCTTAAGGCACTTTTAAAGGAAAGTGATTTTCTCTGAAAGGACAGCATTTAGAAAGTGAAGCAACACTCCATTCACTTCGCACAGTGAATTGAAGTGTTGGAACAGACTGCCTCTCTTTCAGAGAAATGCATGTGAGTTTAAGTTGAATGCTGGTAAGTAGCTTAAGGCACTTTCAAAGGAAAGTGATTTTCTCTGAAAGGACAGCATTTAGAAAGTGAAGCAACACTCCATTCACTTCGCAGAGTGAATTGAAGTATTGGAGCAGACTGCTTCTCTTTCAGAGAAACGCATGTGAGTTTCTGGTGAATGCTTGTAAGTAGCTTAAGGCACTTTCAAAGGAAAGTGATTTTCTCTGAAAGGACAGCATTTAGAAAGTGAAGCAACACTCCATTAACTTCACACAGTGAATTGAAGTGTTGGAACAGACTGCTTCACTTTCAGAGAAACGCATGTAAGTTTCTTCCTAATGCTTGCAAGTAGCTTAAGGCACTATCAAAGGAAAGTGATTTTCTCTGAAAGGACAGCATTTAGAAAGTGAAGCAACACTCCATTCACTTCGCACAGTGAATTGAAGTGTTGGAACAGACTGCTACTCTTTCAGAGAAACGCATGTGAGTTTTTTATGAATGCTTGAAAGAAGTTTAAGGCACTTTCAAAGGAAAGTGATTTTCTCTGAAAGGACAGCATTTAGAAAGTGAGGCAACACTCCATTCACTTCGCACAGTGAATTGAAGTGTTGGAACAGACTGCTTCTCTTTCAGAGAAACGCATGTGAGTTTCTTCCTAATGCTTGCAAGTAGCTTAAGGCACTTTCAAAGGAAAGTGATTTTCTCTGAAAGGACAGCATTTAGAAAGTGAAGCAACACTCCATTCACTTCGCACAGTGAATTGAAGTGTTGGAACTGACTGCTTCTCTTTCAGAAAAACGCATGTGAGTTTCTGGTGAATGCTTATAAGTAGCTTAAGGCACTTTCAAAGGACAGTGATTTTCTCTGAAAGGACAGCATTTAGAAAGTGAAGCAACACTCCATTCCCTTCGTGCAGTGAATTGAAGTGTTGGAACAGAGTGCTTCTCTTTCATATAAACGCATTAGTGTTTCTTGTGAATGCTTGAAAGTTGCTTAAGGCACTTTCAAAGGAAAGTGATTTTCTCTGAAAGGACATAATTTAGAAAGTGAAGCAACACTCCATTCACTTCGCACAGTGAATTGAAGTGTTGGAACAGACTGCTTCTCTTTCAGAGAAATGCATGTGAGTTTCTGTTGAATGCTTGTAAGTAGCTTAAGGTACTTTCAAAGGAAAGTGATTTTCTCTGAAAGGACAGCATTTAGAAAGTGAAGCAACACTCCATTCACTTCGCACATTGAATTGAAGTGTTGGAACAGACTGCTTCTCTTTCAGAGAAATGCATGTGAGTTTCTGGTGAATGCTTGTAAGTAGCTTAAGGCACTTTCAAAGGAAAGTGATTTTCTCTGAAAGGACAGCATTTAGAAAGTGAGGCAACACTCCATTCACTTCACACAGTGAATTGAAGTGTTGGAACAGACTGCTTCTCTTTCAGAGAAACGAATGTGAGTTTCTGGTAAATGCTTTAAGTAGCTTAAGGCACTTTCAAAGGAAAGTGATTTTCTCTGAAAGGACAGCATTTAGAAAGTGAAGCAACACTCCATTCACTTCGCACAGTGAATTGAAGTGTTGGAACAGACTGCTTCTCTTTCAGAGAAATGCATGAGAGTTTTTTGTGAATGCTTGAAAGTAGTTTAAGGCACTTTCAATGGAAAGTGATTTTCTCTCAAAGGACAGCATTTAGAAACTGAAGCAACTCTCCATTCACTTCGCACAGTGAATTGAAGTGCTGGAACAGACTGCTTCTCTTTCAGAGAAACGCATGTGAGTTTCTGGTGAATGCTTGTAAGTAGCTTAAGGCACTTTCAAAGGAAAGTGATTTTCTCTGAAAGGACAGCATTTAGAACGTGAGGCAACACTCTATTCACTTCACACAGTGAATTGAAGTGTTGGAACAGACTGCTTCTCTTTCAGAGAAATGCATGTGAGTTTCTTCCTAATGCTTGCAAGTAGCTTAAGGCACTATCAAAGGAAAGTGATTTTTCTCTGAAAGGACAGCATTTAGAAAGTGAAGCAACACTCCATTCACTTCGCACAGTGAATTGAAGTGTTGGAACAGACTGCTTCTCTTTCAGAGAAACGCATGTGAGTTTTTTATGAATGCTTGAAAGAAGTTTAAGGCACTTTCAAAGGAAAGTGATTTTCTCTGAAAGGACAGCATTTAGAAAGTGAGGCAACACTCCTTTCACTTCGCACAGTGAATTGAAGTGTTGGAACAGACTGCTTCTCTTTCAGAGAAACGCATGTGAGTTTCTTCCTAATGCTTGCAAGTAGCTTAAGGCACTATCAAAGGAAAGTGATTTTCTCTGAAAGGACAGCATTTAGAAAGTGAAGCAACACTCCATTCACTTCGTACAGTGAATTGAAGTGTTGGAACAGACTGCTTCTCTTTCAGAGAAATGCATGTGAGTTTAAGTTGAATGCTTGTAAGTAGCTTAAGGCACTTTCAAAGGAAAGTGATTTTCTCTGAAAGGACAGCATTTAGAAAGTGATGCAACACTCCATTAACTTCACACAGTGAATTGAAGTGTTGGAACAGACTGCTTCTCTTTCAGAGAAACGCATGTAAGTTTCTTCCTAATGCTTGCAAGTAGCTTAAGGCACTTTCAAAGGAAAGTGATTTTCTCTGAAAGGACAGCATTTAGAAAGTGAGGCAACACTCCATTCACTTCGCACAGTGAATTGAAGTGTTGGAACAGACTGCTTCTCTTTCAGAGAAACGCATGTGAGTTTCTTCCTAATGCTTGCAAGTAGCTTAAGGCACTTTCAAAGGAAAGTGATTTTCTCTGAAAGAACAGCATTTAGAAAGTGAAGCAACACTCCATTCACTTCGCACAGTGAATTGAAGTGTTGGAACTGACTGCTTCTCTTTCAGAGAAACGCATGTGAGTTTAAGTTGAATGCTTGTAAGTAGCTTAAGGCACTTTCAAAGGACAGTGATTTTCTCTGAAAGGACAGCATTTAGAAAGTGAAGCAACACTCCATTCCCTTCGTGCAGTGAATTGAAGTGTTGGAACAGAGTGCTTCTCTTTCATATAAACGCATTAGTGTTTCTTGTGAATGCTTGCAAGTTGCTTAAGGCACTTTCAAAGGAAAGTGATTTTCTCTGAAAGGACATAATTTAGAAAGTGAAGCAACACTCCATTCACTTCGCACAGTGAATTGAAGTTTTGGAACAGACTGCTTCTATTTCAGAGAAATGCATGTGAGTTTCTGTTGAATGCTTGTAAGTAGCTTAAGGCACTTTCAAAGGAAAGTGATTTTCTCTGAAAGGACAGCATTTAGAAAGTGAAGCAACACTCCATTCACTTCGCACACTGAATTGAAGTGTTGGAACAGACTGCTTCTCTTTCAGAGAAACGCATGTGAGTTTCTGGTGAATGCTTGTAAGTAGCTTAAGGCACTTTCAAAGGAAAGTGATTTTCTCTGAACGGACAGCATTTAGAAAGTGAGGCAACACTCCATTCACTTCACACAGTGAATTGAAGTGTTGGAACAGACTGCTTCTCTTTCAGAGAAACGCATGTGAGTTTCTGGTGAATACTTTAAGTAGCTTAAGGCACTTTCAAAGGAAATTGATTTTCTCTGAAAGGACAGCATTTAGAAACTGAAGCAACACTCCATTCACTTCGCACAGTGAATTGAAGTGTTGGAACACACTGCTTCTCTTTCAGAGAAACGCATGTGAGTTTCTGGTGAATGCTTGTAAGTAGCTTAAGGCACTTTCAAAGGAAAGTGATTTTCTGTGAAAGGACAGCATATAGAAAGTGAAGCAACACTCCATTCACTTCGCACAGTGAATTGAAGTGTTGGAACAGACTGCTTCTCTTTCAGAGAAACGCATGTGAGTTTCTGGTGAATGCTTGTAAGTAGCTTAAGGCACTTTCAAAGGAAAGTGATTTTCTCTGAAAGGACAGCATTTAGAACGTGAGGCAACACTCTATTCACTTCACACAGTGAATTGAAGTGTTGGAACAGACTGCTTCTCTTTCAGAGAAATGCATGTGAGTTTCTTCCTAATGCTTGCAAGTAGCTTAAGGCACTATCAAAGGAAAGTGATTTTCTCTGAAAGGACAGCATTTAGAAAGTGAAGCAACACTCCATTCACTTCGCACAGTGAATTGAAGTGTTGGAACAGACTGCTTCTCTTTCAGAGAAATGCATGTGAGTTTAAGTTGAATGCTTGTAAGTAGCTTAAGGCACTTTCAAAGCAAAGTGATTTTCTCTGAAAGGACAGCATTTAGAAAGTGAAGCAACACTCCATTCACTTCGCACAGTGAATTGAATTATTGGAACAGACTGCTTCTCTTTCAGAGAAACGCATGTGAGTTTCTGGTGAATGCTTGTAAGTAGCTTAAGGCACTTTCAAAGGAAAGTGATTTTCTCTGAAAGGACAGCATTTAGAAAGTGAAGCAACACTCCATTAACTTCACACAGTGAACTGAAGTGTTGGAACAGACTGCTTCTCTTTCAGAGAAACGCATGTAAGTTTCTTCCTAATGCTTGCAAGTAGCTTAAGGCACTATCAAAGGAAAGTGATTTTCTCTGAAAGGACAGCATTTAGAAAGTGAAGCAACACTCCATTCATTTCGCACAGTGAATTGAAGTGTTGGAACAGACTGCTTCTCTTTCAGAGAAACGCATGTGAGTTTTTTATGAATGCTTGAAAGAAGTTTAAGGCACTTTCAAAGGAAAGTGATTTTCTCTGAAAGGACAGCATTTAGAAAGTGAGGCAACACTCCATTCACTTCGCACAGTGAATTGAAGTGTTGGAACAGACTGCTTCTCTTTCAGAGAAACGCATGTGAGTTTCTTCCTAATGCTTGCAAGTAGCTTAAGGCACTTTCAAAGGAAAGTGATTTTCTCTGAAAGGACAGCATTTAGAAAGTGAAGCAACACTCCATTCACTTCGCACAGTGAATTGAAGTGTTGGAACTGACTGTTCTCTTTCAGAAAAACGCATGTGAGTTTCTGGTGAATGCTTATAAGTAGCTTAAGGCACTTTCAAAGGACAGTGATTTTCTCTGAAAGGACAGCATTTAGAAACTGAAGCAACACTCCATTCACTTCGCACAGTGAATTGAAGTGTTGGAACACACTGCTTCTCTTTAAGAGAAACGCATGTGAGTTTTTTGTGAATGCTTGAAAGTAGTTTAAGGCACTTTCAAAGGAAAGTGATTTTCTCTGAAAGGACAGCATTTAGAAAGTGAAGCAACACTCCATTCACTTCGCACAGTGAATTGAAGTGTTGGAACAGACTGCTTCTTTTTAAGAGAAACGCATGTGAGTTTTTTTGTGAATGCTTGAAAGTTGTTTAAGGCACTTTCAAAGGAAAGTGATTTTCTCTGAAAGGACAGCATTTAGAAAGTGAAGCAACACTCCATTCACTTCGCACAGTGAATTGAAGTGTTGGAACAGACTGCTTCTCTTTAAGAGAAACGCATGTGAGTTTTTTGTGAATGCTTGAAAGCAGTTTAAGGCACTTTCAAAGGAAAGTGATTTTCTCTGAAAGGACATCATTTAGAAAGTGAAGCAACACTCCATTCACTTCGCACAGTGAATTGAAGTGTTGGAACAGACTGCTTCTCTTTCAGAGAAACGCATGTGAGTTTCTGGTGAATGCTTGTAAGTAGCTTAAGGCACTTTCAAAGGAAAGTGATTTTCTCTGAAAGGACAGCATTTAGAACGTGAGGCAACACTCTATTCACTTCACACAGTGAATTGAAGTGTTGGAACAGACTGCTTCTCTTTCAGAGAAACGCATGTGAGTTTCTTCCTAATGCTTGCAAGTAGCTTAAGGCACTATCAAAGGAAAGTGATTTTCTCTGAAAGGACAGCATTTAGAAAGTGAAGCAACACTCCATTCACTTCGCAGAGTGAATTGAAGTGTTGGAACAGACTGCTTCTCTTTCAGAAAAACGCATGTGAGTTTCTGGTGAATGCTTGTAAGTAGCTTAAGGCACTTTCAAAGGACAGTGATTTTCTCTGAAAGGACAGCATTTAGAAAGTGAAGCAAAACTCCATTCCCTTCGTGCAGTGAATTGAAGTGTTGGAACAGAGTGCTTCTCTTTCATATAAACGCATTAGTGTTTCTTGTGAATGCTTGCAAGTTGCTTAAGGCACTTTCAAAGGAAAGTGATTTTCTCTGAAAGGACATAATTTAGAAAGTGAAGCAACACTCCATTCACTTCGCACAGTGAATTGAAGTGTTGGAACAGACTGCTTCTCTTTCAGAGAAATGCATGTGAGTTTCTGTTGAATGCTTGTAAGTAGCTTAAGGCACTTTCAAAGGAAAGTGATTTTCTCTGAAAGGACAGCATTTAGAAAGTGAAGCAACACTCCATTCACTTCGCACATTGAATTGAAGTGTTGGAACAGACTGCTTCTCTTTCAGAGAAACGCATGTGAGTTTCTGGTGAATGCTTGTAAGTAGCTTAAGGCACTTTCAAAGGAAAGTGATTTTCTCTGAAAGGACAGCATTTAGAAAGTGAGGCAACACTCCATTCACTTCACACAGTGAATTGAAGTGTTGGAACAGACTGCTTCTCTTTCAGAGAAACGCATGTGAGTTTCTTCCTAATGCTTGCAAGTAGCTTAAGGCACTTTCAAAGGAAAGTGATTTTCTCTGAAAGGACAGCATTTAGAAAGTGAAGCAACACTCCATTCACTTCGCACAGTGAATTGAAGTGTTGGAACAGACTGCTTCTCTTTCAGAGAAACGCATGTGAGTTTCTTCCTAATGCTTGCAAGTAGCTTAAGGCACTTTCAAAGGAAAGTGATTTTCTCTGAAAGGACAGCATTTAGAAAGTGAAGCAACACTCCATTCACTTCGCACAGTGAATTGATGTGTTGGAACAGACTGCTTCTCTTTCAGAGAAACGCATGTGAGTTTCTGGTGAATGCTTGTAAGTAGCTTAAGGCACTTTCAAAGGAAAGTGATTTTCTCTGAAAGGACAGCATTTAGAAAGTGAAGCAACACTCCATTCACTTCGCACAGTGAATTGAAGTATTGGAACAGACTGCTTCTCTTTCTGAGAAACGCATGTGAGTTTCTGGTGAATGCTTGTAAGTAGCTTAAGGCACTTTCAAAGGAAAGTGATTTTCTCTGAAAGGACAGCATTTAGAAAGTGAAGCAACACTCCATTCACTTCGCACAGTGAATTGAAGTGTTGGAACAGACTGCTTCTCTTTCAGAGAAACGCATGTGAGTTTCTTGTGAATTATTGCAAGTCGCTTAAGGCACTTTTAAAGGAAAGTGATTTTCTCTGAAAGGACAGCATTTAGAAAGTGAAGCAACACTCCATTCACTTCGCACAGTGAATTGAAGTGTTGGAACACACTGCTTCTCTTTAAGAGAAACGCATGTGAGTTTTTTGTGAATGCTTGAAAGTAGTTTAAGGCACTTTCAAAGGAAAGTGATTTTCTCTGAAAGGACAGCATTTAGAAAGTGATGCAACACTCCCTTCACTTCGCACAGTGAATTGAAGTGTTGGAACAGACTGCTTCTCTTTCAGAGAAACGCATGTGAGTTTCTGTTGAATGCTTGTAAGTAGCTTAATGCACTTTCAAAGGAAAGTGATTTTCTCTGAAAGGACAGCATTTAGAAAGTGAAGCAACACTCACTTCCCTTCGTGGAGTGAATTGAAGTGTTGGAACAGAGTGCTTCTCTTTCAGAGAAACGCATGTGAGTTTCTGGTGAATGCTTGCAAGTTGCTTAAGGCACTTTCAAAGGAAAGTGATTTTCTCTGAAAGGACAGCATTTAGAAACTGAAGCAACACTCCATTCACTTCGCACAGTGAATTGAAGTGTTGGAACACACTGCTTCTCTTTAAGAGAAACGCATGTGAGTTTTTTGTGAATGCTTGAAAGTAGTTTAAGGCACTTTCAAAGGAAAGTGATTTTCTCTGAAAGGACAGCATTTAGAAAGTGAAGCAACACTCCATTCACTTCGCACAGTGAATTGAAGTGTTGGAACAGACTGCTTCTCTTTCAGAGAAACGCATGTGAGTTTCTGGTGAATGCTTGTAAGTAGCTTAAGGCACTTTCAAAGGAAAGTGATTTTCTCTGAAAGGACAGCATTTAGAACGTGAGGCAACACTCTATTCACTTCACACAGTGAATTGAAGTGTTGGAACAGACTGCTTCTCTTTCAGAGAAACGCATGTGAGTTTCATCCTAATGCTTGTAAGTAGCTTAAGGCACTATCAAAGGAAAGTGATTTTCTCTGAAAGGACAGCATTTAGAAAGTGAAGCAACACTCCATTCACTTCGCAGAGTGAATTGAAGTGTTGGAACAGACTGCTTCTCTTTCAGAGAAACGCATGTGAGTTTCTGGTGAATGCTTGTAAGTAGCTTAAGGCACTTTCAAAGGACAGTGATTTTCTCTGAAAGGACAGCATTTAGAAAGTGAAGCAACACTCCATTCCCTTCGTGCAGTGAATTGAAGTGTTGGAACAGAGTGCTTCTCTTTCATATAAACGCATTAGTGTTTCTTGTGAATGCTTGCAAGTTGCTTAAGGCACTTTCAAAGGAAAGTGATTTTCTCTGAAAGGACAGCATTTAGAACGTGAGGCAACACTCTAATCACTTCACACAGTGAATTGAAGTGTTGGAACAGACTGCTTCTCTTTCAGAGAAACGCATGTGAGTTTCTTCCTAATGCTTGCAAGTAGCTTAAGGCACTATCAAAGGAAAGTGATTTTCTCTGAAAGGACAGCATTTAGAAATTGAAGCAACACTCCATTCACTTCGCACAGTGAATTGAAGTGTTGGAACAGACTGCTTCTCTTTCAGAGAAACACTTGTGAGTTTCTTCCTAATGCTTGTAAGTAGCTTAAGGCACTTTCAAAGGACAGTGATTTTCTCTGAAAGGACAGCATTTAGAAAGTGAAGCAACACTCCATTCCCTTCATGCAGTGAATTGAAGTGTTGGAACAGAGTGCTTCTCTTTCATATAAACGCATTAGTGTTTCTTGTGAATGCTTGCAAGTTGCTTAAGGCACTTTCAAAGGAAAGTGATTTTCTCTGAAAGGACAGAATTTAGAAAGTGATGCAACACTCCATTCACTTCGCACAGTGAATTGAAGTGTTGGAACAGACTGCTTCTCTTTCAGAGAAACGCATGTGAGTTTCTTCCTAATGCTTGTAAGTAGCTTAAGGCACTTTCAAAGGAAAGTGATTTTCTCTGAAAGGACAGCATTTAGAAAGTGAAGCAACACTCCATTCACTTCGCACAGTGAATTGAAGTGTTGGAAAAGACTGCTTCTCTTTCAGAGAAACGCATGTGAGTTTCTGGTGAATGCTTGTAAGTAGCTTAAGGCACTTTCAAAGGACAGTGATTTTCTCTGAAAGGACAGCATTTAGAAACTGAAGCAACACTCCATTCACTTCGCACAGTGAATTGAAGTGTTGGAACAGACTGCTTCTCTTTAAGAGAAACGCATATGAGTTTTTTGTGAATGCTTGAAAGTAGTTTAAGGCACTTTCAAAGGAAAGAGATTTTCTCTGAAAGGACAGAATTTAGAAAGTGATGCAACACTCCATTCACTTCGCACAGTGAATTGAAGTGTTGGAACAGACTGCTTCTCTTTCATATAAACGCATTAGTGTTTCTTGTGAAAGCTTGCAAGTTGCTTAAGGCACTTTCAAAGGAAAGTGATTTTCTCTGAAAGGACATAATTAAGAAAGTGAAGCAACACTCCATTCACTTCGCACAGTGAATTGAAGTGTTGGAACAGACTGCTTCTCTTTCAGAGAAATGCATGTGAGTTTCTGTTGAATGCTTGTAAGTAGCTTAAGGCACTTTCAAAGGAAAGTGATTTTCTCTGAAAGGACAGCATTTAGAAAGTGAAGCAACACTCCATTCACTTCGCACAGTGAATTGAAGTGTTGGAACAGTCTGCTTCTCTTTCAGAGAAACGCATGTGAGTTTCTTCCTAATGCTTGTAAGTAGCTTAAGGCACTTTCAAAGGAAAGTGATTTTCTCTGAAAGGACAGCATTTAGAAAGTGAAGCAACACTCCATTCACTTCGCATAGTGAATTGAAGTGATGGAACAGACTGCTTCTCTTTCAGAGAAACGCATGTGAGTTTCTGGTGAATGCTTGTAAATAGCTTAAGGCACTTTCAAAGGAAAGTGATTTTCTCTGAAAGGACAGCATTTAGAAAGTGAAGCAACACTCCATTCACTTCGCACAGTGAATTGAAGTGTTGGAACAGACTGCTTCTCTTTCAGAGAAACGCATGTGAGTTTCTGGTGAATGCTTGTAAGTAGCTTAAGGCACTTTCAAAGGAAAGTGATTTTCTCTGAAAGGACAGCATTTAGAAACTGAAGCAACACTCCATTCACTTCGCACAGTGAATTGAAGTGTTGGAACAGACTGCTTCTCTTTAAGAGAAACGCATGTGAGTTTTTTGTGAATGCTTGAAAGTAGTTTAAGGCACTTTCAAAGGAAAGTGATTTTCTCTGAAAGGACAGAATTTAGAAAGTGATGCAACACTCCATTCACTTCGCACAGTGAATTGAAGTGTTGGAACAGACTGCTTCTCTTTCAGAGAAACGCATGTGAGTTTCTTCCTAATGCTTGTAAGTAGCTTAAGGCACTTTCAAAGGAAAGTGATTTTCTCTGAAAGGACAGCATTTAGAAAGTGAAGCAACACTCCGTTCACTTCGCACAGTGAATTGAAGTGTTGGAACAGAGTGCTTCTCTTTCATAGAAACGCATTAGTGTTTCTTGTGAATGCTTGCAAATTGCTTAAGGCACTATCAAAGGAAAGTGATTTTCTCTGAAAGGACAGCATTTAGAAAGTGAAGCAACACTCCATTCACTTCGCACAGTGAATTGAAGTGTTGGAACACACTGCTTCTCTTTAAGAGAAACGCATGTGAGTTTTTTGTGAATGCTTGAAAGTAGTTTAAGGCACTTTCAAAGGAAAGTGATTTTCTCTGAAAGGACAGCATTTAGAAAGTGAAGCAACACTCCATTCACTTCGCACAATGAATTGAAGTGTTGGAACAGACTGCTTCTCTTTCAGAGAAACGCATGTGAGTTTCTGGTGAATGCTTGTAAGTAGCTTCAGGCACTTTCAAAGGAAAGTGATTTTCTCTGAAAGGACAGCATTTAGAAGGTGAGGCAACACTCTATTCACTTCACACAGTGAATTGAAGTGTTGGAGCAGACTGCTTCTCTTTCAGAGAAACGCATATGAGTTTCTTCCTAATGCTTGCAAGTAGCTTAAGGCACTATCAAAGGAAAGTGATTTTCTCTGAAAGGACAGCATTTAGAAAGTGAAGCAACACTCCATTCACTTCGCACAGTGAATTGAAGTGTTGGAACAGACTGCTTCTCTTTCAGAGAAACGCATGTGAGTTTCTGGTGAATGCTTGTAAGTAGCTTAAGGCACTTTCAAAGGACAGTGATTTTCTCTGAAAGGACAGCATTTAGAAAGTGAAGCAACACTCTATTCCCTTCGTGCAGTGAATTGAAGTGTTGGAACAGAGTGCTTCTCTTTCATAGAAACGCATTAGTGTTTCTTGTGAATGCTTGCAAATTGCTTAAGGCACTTTCAAAGGAAAGTGATTTTCTCTGAAAGGACAGCATTTAGAAACTGAAGCACAACTCCATTCACTTCGCACAGTGAATTGAAGTGTTGGAACACACTGCTTCTCTTTAAGAGAAACGCATGTGAGTTTTTTGTGAATGCTTGAAAGTAGTTTAAGGCACTTTCAAAGGAAAGTGATTTTCTCTGAAAGGACAGCATTTAGAAAGTGAAGCAACACTCCATTCACTTCGCACAGTGAATTGAAGTGTTGGAACAGACTGCTTCTCTTTCAGAGAAACGCATGAGTTTCTGGTGAATGCTTGTAAGTAGCTTAAGGCACTTTCAAAGAAAAGTGATTTTCTCTGATAGGACAGCATTTAGAAAGTGAAGCAACTCTCCATTCACTTCGCACAGTGAATTGAAGTGTTGGAACAGACTGCTTCTCTTTCAGAGAAATTCATGTGAGTTTAAGTTGAATGCTTGTAAGTAGCTTAAGGCACTTTCAAAGGAAAGTGATTTTCTCTGAAAGGACAGCATTTAGAAAGTGAAGCAACACTCCATTCACATCGCACAGAGAATTGAAGTTTTGGAACAGACTGCTTCTCTTTCAGAGAAACGCATGTGAGTTTCTGGTGAATGCTTGTAAGTAGCTTAAGGCACTTTCAAAGGAAAGTGATTTTCTCTGAAAGGACAGCATTTAGAAAGTGAAGCAACACTCCATTCACTTCGCACAATGAATTGAAGTGTTGGAACAGACTGCTTCTCTTTCAGAGAAACGCATGTGAGTTTCTGGTGAATGCTTGTAAGTAGCTTAAGGCACTTTCAAAGGAAAGTGATTTTCTCTGAAAGGACAGCATTTAGAAAGTGAAACAACACTCCATTCACTTCGCACAGTGAATTGAAGTGTTGGAACAGACTGCTTCTCTTTCAGAGAAACGCATGTGAGTTTCTGGTGAATGCTTGTAAGTAGTTTAAGGCACTTTCAAAGGAAAGTGATTTTCTCTGAAAGGACAGAATTTAGAAAGTGATGCAACACTCCATTCACTTCGCACAGTGAATTGAAGTGTTGGAACAGACTGCTTCTCTTTCAGAGAAACGCATGTGAGTTTCTTCCTAATGCTTGTAAGTAGCTTAAGGCACTTTCAAAGGAAAGTGATTTTCTCTGAAAGGACAGCATTTAGAAAGTGAAGCAACACTCCGTTCACTTCGCACAGTGAATTGAAGTGTTGGAACAGAGTGCTTCTCTTTCATAGAAACGCATTAGTGTTTCTTGTGAATGCTTGCAAATTGCTTAAGGCACTTTCAAAGGAAAGTGATTTTCTCTGAAAGGACAGCATTTAGAAAGTGAAGCAACACTCCATTCACTTCGCACAGTGAATTGAAGTGTTGGAACACACTGCTTCTCTTTAAGAGAAACGCATGTGAGTTTTTTGTGAATGCTTGAAAGTAGTTTAAGGCACTTTCAAAGGAAAGTGATTTTCTCTGAAAGGACAGCATTTAGAAAGTGAAGCAACACTCCATTCACTTCGCACAGTGAATTGAAGTGTTGGAACAGACTGCTTCTCTTTCAGAGAAACGCATGTGAGTTTCTGGTGAATGCTTGTAAGTAGCTTCAGGCACTTTCAAAGGAAAGTGATTTTCTCTGAAAGGACAGCATTTAGAAGGTGAGGCAACACTCTATTCACTTCACACAGTGAATTGAAGTGTTGGAGCAGACTGCTTCTCTTTCAGAGAAACGCATGTGAGTTTCTTCCTAATGCTTGCAAGTAGCTTAAGGCACTATCAAAGGAAAGTGATTTTCTCTGAAAGGACAGCATTTAGAAAGTGAAGCAACACTCCATTCACTTCGCACAGTGAATTGAAGTGTTGGAACAGACTGCTTCTCTTTCAGAGAAACGCATGTGAGTTTCTGGTGAATGCTTGTAAGTAGCTTAAGGCACTTTCAAAGGACAGTGATTTTCTCTGAAAGGACAGCATTTAGAAAGTGAAGCAACACTCAATTCCCTTCGTGCAGTGAATTGAAGTGTTGGAACAGAGTGCTTCTCTTTCATAGAAACGCATTAGTGTTTCTTGTGAATGCTTGCAAATTGCTTAAGGCACTTTCAAAGGAAAGTGATTTTCTCTGAAAGGACAGCATTTAGAAACTGAAGCACAACTCCATTCACTTCGCACAGTGAATTGAAGTGTTGGAACACACTGCTTCTCTTTAAGAGAAACGCATGTGAGTTTTTTGTGAATGCTTGAAAGTAGTTTAAGGCACTTTCAAAGGAAAGTGATTTTCTCTGAAAGGACAGCATTTAGAAAGTGAAGCAACACTCCATTCACTTCGCACAGTGAATTGAAGTGTTGGAACAGACTGCTTCTCTTTCAGAGAAACGCATGAGTTTCTGGTGAATGCTTGTAAGTAGCTTAAGGCACTTTCAAAGAAAAGTGATTTTCTCTGATAGGACAGCATTTAGAAAGTGAAGCAACTCTCCATTCACTTCGCACAGTGAATTGAAGTGTTGGAACAGACTGCTTCTCTTTCAGAGAAATTCATGTGAGTTTAAGTTGAATGCTTGTAAGGAGCTTAAGGCACTTTCAAAGGAAAGTGATTTTCTCTGAAAGGACAGCATTTAGAAAGTGAAGCAACACTCCATTCACATCGCACAGAGAATTGAAGTTTTGGAACAGACTGCTTCTCTTTCAGAGAAACGCATGTGAGTTTCTGGTGAATGCTTGTAAGTAGCTTAAGGCACTTTCAAAGGAAAGTGATTTTCTCTGAAAGGACAGCATTTAGAAAGTGAAGCAACACTCCATTCACTTCGCACAATGAATTGAAGTGTTGGAACAGACTGCTTCTCTTTCAGAGAAACGCATGTGAGTTTCTGGTGAATGCTTGTAAGTAGCTTAAGGCACTTTCAAAGGAAAGTGATTTTCTCTGAAAGGACAGCATTTAGAAAGTGAAACAACACTCCATTCACTTCGCACAGTGAATTGAAGTGTTGGAACAGACTGCTTCTCTTTCAGAGAAACGCATGTGAGTTTCTGGTGAATGCTTGTAAGTAGTTTAAGGCACTTTCAAAGGAAAGTGATTTTCTCTGAAAGGACAGAATTTAGAAAGTGATGCAACACTCCATTCACTTCGCACAGTGAATTGAAGTGTTGGAACAGACTGCTTCTCTTTCAGAGAAACGCATGTGAGTTTCTTCCTAATGCTTGTAAGTAGCTTAAGGCACTTTCAAAGGAAAGTGATTTTCTCTGAAAGTACAGCATTTAGAAAGTGAAGCAACACTCAATTCCCTTCGTGCAGTGAATTGAAGTGTTGGAACAGAGTGCTTCTCTTTCATAGAAACGCATTAGTGTTTCTTGTGAATGCTTGCAAATTGCTTAAGGCACTTTCAAAGGAAAGTGATTTTCTCTGAAAGGACAGCATTTAGAAACTGAAGCACAACTCCATCCACTTCGCACAGTGAATTGAAGTGTTGGAACACACTGCTTCTCTTTCAGAGAAACGCATGTGAGTTTCTGGTGAATGCTTGTAAGTAACTTAAGGCACTTTCAAAGGAAAGTGATTTTCTCTGAAAGGACAGCATTTAGAACGAGAGGCAACACTCTATTCACTTCACACAGTGAATTGAAGTGTTGGAACAGACTGCTTCTCTTTCAGAGAAATGCATGTGAGTTTCTTCCTAATGCTTTCAAGTAGCTTAAGGCACTTTCAAAGGAAAGTGATTTTCTCTGAAAGGACAGCATTTAGAAACTGAAGCAACACTCCGTTCACTTCGCACAGTGAATTGAAGTGTTGGAACAGACTGCTTCTCTTTAAGAGAAACGCATGTGAGTTTTTTGTGAATGCTTGAAAGTAGTTTAAGGCACTTTCAAAGGAAAGTGATTTTCTCTGAAAGGACAGCATTTAGAAAGTGAAGCAACACTCCATTCACTTCGCACAGTGAATTGAAGTGTTGGAACAGACTGCTTCTCTTTCAGAGAAACGCATGTGAGTTTCTGGTGAATGCTTGCAAGTAGCTTAAGGCACTTTCAAAGGAAAGTGATTTTCTCTGAAAGGACAGCATTTAGAAAGTGAAGCAACACTCCATTCACTTCGCACAGTGAATTGAAGTGTTGGAACAGACTGCTTCTCTTTCAGAGAAACGCATGAGTTTCTGGTGAATGCTTGTAAGTAGCTTAAGGCACTTTCAAAGGAAAGTGATTTTCTCTGAAAGGACAGCATTTAGAAAGTGAAGCAACACTCCATTCACTTCGCACAGTGAATTGAAGTGTTGGAACAGACTGCTTCTCTTTCAGAGAAATTCATGTGAGTTTAAGTTGAATGCTTGTAAGTAGCTTAAGGCACTTTCAAAGGAAAGTGATTTTCTCTGAAAGGACAGCATTTAGAAAGTGAAGAAACACTCCATTCACTTCGCAGAGTGAATTGAAGTTTTGGAACAGACTGCTTCCCTTTCAGAGAAACGCATGTGAGTTTCTGGTGAATGCTTGTAAGTAGCTTAAGGCACTTTCAAAGGAAAGTGATTTTCTCTGAAAGGACAGCATTTAGAAAGTGAAGCAACACTCCATTCACTTCGCACAGTGAATTGAAGTGTTGGAACAGACTGCTTCTCTTTCAGAGAAATGCATGTGAGTTTCTTCCTAATGCTTTCAAGTAGCTTAAGGCACTTTCAAAGGAAAGTGATTTTCTCTGAAAGGACAGCATTTAGAAACTGAAGCAACACTCCGTTCACTTCGCACAGTGAATTGAAGTGTTGGAACAGACTGCTTCTCTTTCAGAGAAACGCATGAGTTTCTGGTGAATGCTTGTAAGTAGCTTAAGGCACTTTCAAAGAAAAGTGATTTTCTCTGATAGGACAGCATTTAGAAAGTGAAGCAACTCTCCATTCACTTCGCACAGTGAATTGAAGTGTTGGAACAGACTGCTTCTCTTTCAGAGAAATTCATGTGAGTTTAAGTTGAATGCTTGTAAGTAGCTTAAGGCACTTTCAAAGGAAAGTGATTTTCTCTGAAAGGACAGCATTTAGAAAGTGAAGCAACACTCCATTCACATCGCACAGAGAATTGAAGTTTTGGAACAGACTGCTTCTCTTTCAGAGAAACGCATGTGAGTTTCTGGTGAATGCTTGTAAGTAGCTTAAGGCACTTTCAAAGGAAAGTGATTTTCTCTGAAAGGACAGCATTTAGAAAGTGAAGCAACACTCCATTCACTTCGCACAATGAATTGAAGTGTTGGAACAGACTGCTTCTCTTTCAGAGAAACGCATGTGAGTTTCTGGTGAATGCTTGTAAGTAGCTTAAGGCACTTTCAAAGGAAAGTGATTTTCTCTGAAAGGACAGCATTTAGAAAGTGAAACAACACTCCATTCACTTCGCACAGTGAATTGAAGTGTTGGAACAGACTGCTTCTCTTTCAGAGAAACGCATGTGAGTTTCTGGTGAATGCTTGTAAGTAGTTTAAGGCACTTTCAAAGGAAAGTGATTTTCTCTGAAAGGACAGAATTTAGAAAGTGATGCAACACTCCATTCACTTCGCACAGTGAATTGAAGTGTTGGAACAGACTGCTTCTCTTTCAGAGAAACGCATGTGAGTTTCTTCCTAATGCTTGTAAGTAGCTTAAGGCACTTTCAAAGGAAAGTGATTTTCTCTGAAAGGACAGCATTTAGAAAGTGAAGCAACACTCCGTTCACTTCGCACAGTGAATTGAAGTGTTGGAACAGAGTGCTTCTCTTTCATAGAAACGCATTAGTGTTTCTTGTGAATGCTTGCAAATTGCTTAAGGCACTTTCAAAGGAAAGTGATTTTCTCTGAAAGGACAGCATTTAGAAAGTGAAGCAACACTCCATTCACTTCGCACAGTGAATTGAAGTGTTGGAACACACTGCTTCTCTTTAAGAGAAACGCATGTGAGTTTTTTGTGAATGCTTGAAAGTAGTTTAAGGCACTTTCAAAGGAAAGTGATTTTCTCTGAAAGGACAGCATTTAGAAAGTGAAGCAACACTCCATTCACTTCGCACAGTGAATTGAAGTGTTGGAACAGACTGCTTCTCTTTCAGAGAAACGCATGTGAGTTTCTGGTGAATGCTTGTAAGTAGCTTCAGGCACTTTCAAAGGAAAGTGATTTTCTCTGAAAGGACAGCATTTAGAAGGTGAGGCAACACTCTATTCACTTCACACAGTGAATTGAAGTGTTGGAGCAGACTGCTTCTCTTTCAGAGAAACGCATGTGAGTTTCTTCCTAATGCTTGCAAGTAGCTTAAGGCACTATCAAAGGAAAGTGATTTTCTCTGAAAGGACAGCATTTAGAAAGTGAAGCAACACTCCATTCACTTCGCACAGTGAATTGAAGTGTTGGAACAGACTGCTTCTCTTTCAGAGAAACGCATGTGAGTTTCTGGTGAATGCTTGTAAGTAGCTTAAGGCACTTTCAAAGGACAGTGATTTTCTCTGAAAGGACAGCATTTAGAAAGTGAAGCAACACTCAATTCCCTTCGTGCAGTGAATTGAAGTGTTGGAACAGAGTGCTTCTCTTTCATAGAAACGCATTAGTGTTTCTTGTGAATGCTTGCAAATTGCTTAAGGCACTTTCAAAGGAAAGTGATTTTCTCTGAAAGGACAGCATTTAGAAACTGAAGCACAACTCCATTCACTTCGCACAGTGAATTGAAGTGTTGGAACACACTGCTTCTCTTTAAGAGAAACGCATGTGAGTTTTTTGTGAATGCTTGAAAGTAGTTTAAGGCACTTTCAAAGGAAAGTGATTTTCTCTGAAAGGACAGCATTTAGAAAGTGAAGCAACACTCCATTCACTTCGCACAGTGAATTGAAGTGTTGGAACAGACTGCTTCTCTTTCAGAGAAACGCATGAGTTTCTGGTGAATGCTTGTAAGTAGCTTAAGGCACTTTCAAAGAAAAGTGATTTTCTCTGATAGGACAGCATTTAGAAAGTGAAGCAACTCTCCATTCACTTCGCACAGTGAATTGAAGTGTTGGAACAGACTGCTTCTCTTTCAGAGAAATTCATGTGAGTTTAAGTTGAATGCTTGTAAGGAGCTTAAGGCACTTTCAAAGGAAAGTGATTTTCTCTGAAAGGACAGCATTTAGAAAGTGAAACAACACTCCATTCACTTCGCACAGTGAATTGAAGTGTTGGAACAGACTGCTTCTCTTTCAGAGAAACGCATGTGAGTTTCTGGTGAATGCTTGTAAGTAGTTTAAGGCACTTTCAAAGGAAAGTGATTTTCTCTGAAAGGACAGAATTTAGAAAGTGATGCAACACTCCATTCACTTCGCACAGTGAATTGAAGTGTTGGAACAGACTGCTTCTCTTTCAGAGAAACGCATGTGAGTTTCTTCCTAATGCTTGTAAGTAGCTTAAGGCACTTTCAAAGGAAAGTGATTTTCTCTGAAAGTACAGCATTTAGAAAGTGAAGCAACACTCAATTCCCTTCGTGCAGTGAATTGAAGTGTTGGAACAGAGTGCTTCTCTTTCATAGAAACGCATTAGTGTTTCTTGTGAATGCTTGCAAATTGCTTAAGGCACTTTCAAAGGAAAGTGATTTTCTCTGAAAGGACAGCATTTAGAAACTGAAGCACAACTCCATCCACTTCGCACAGTGAATTGAAGTGTTGGAACACACTGCTTCTCTTTCAGAGAAACGCATGTGAGTTTCTGGTGAATGCTTGTAAGTAACTTAAGGCACTTTCAAAGGAAAGTGATTTTCTCTGAAAGGACAGCATTTAGAACGTGAGGCAACACTCTATTCACTTCACACAGTGAATTGAAGTGTTGGAACAGACTGCTTCTCTTTCAGAGAAATGCATGTGAGTTTCTTCCTAATGCTTTCAAGTAGCTTAAGGCACTTTCAAAGGAAAGTGATTTTCTCTGAAAGGACAGCATTTAGAAACTGAAGCAACACTCCGTTCACTTCGCACAGTGAATTGAAGTGTTGGAACAGACTGCTTCTCTTTAAGAGAAACGCATGTGAGTTTTTTGTGAATGCTTGAAAGTAGTTTAAGGCACTTTCAAAGGAAAGTGATTTTCTCTGAAAGGACAGCATTTAGAAAGTGAAGCAACACTCCATTCACTTCGCACAGTGAATTGAAGTGTTGGAACAGACTGCTTCTCTTTCAGAGAAACGCATGTGAGTTTCTGGTGAATGCTTGCAAGTAGCTTAAGGCACTTTCAAAGGAAAGTGATTTTCTCTGAAAGGACAGCATTTAGAAAGTGAAGCAACACTCCATTCACTTCGCACAGTGAATTGAAGTGTTGGAACAGACTGCTTCTCTTTCAGAGAAACGCATGAGTTTCTGGTGAATGCTTGTAAGTAGCTTAAGGCACTTTCAAAGGAAAGTGATTTTCTCTGAAAGGACAGCATTTAGAAAGTGAAGCAACACTCCATTCACTTCGCACAGTGAATTGAAGTGTTGGAACAGACTGCTTCTCTTTCAGAGAAATTCATGTGAGTTTAAGTTGAATGCTTGTAAGTAGCTTAAGGCACTTTCAAAGGAAAGTGATTTTCTCTGAAAGGACAGCATTTAGAAAGTGAAGAAACACTCCATTCACTTCGCAGAGTGAATTGAAGTTTTGGAACAGACTGCTTCCCTTTCAGAGAAACGCATGTGAGTTTCTGGTGAATGCTTGTAAGTAGCTTAAGGCACTTTCAAAGGAAAGTGATTTTCTCTGAAAGGACAGCATTTAGAAAGTGAAGCAACACTCCATTCACTTCGCACAGTGAATTGAAGTGTTGGAACAGACTGCTTCTCTTTCAGAGAAACGCATGTGAGTTTCTGGTGAATGCTTGTAAGTAGCTTAAGGCACTTTCAAAGGAAAGTGATTTTCTCTGAAAGGACAGCATTTAGAAAGTGAAGCAACACTCCATTCACTTCGCACAGTGAATTGAAGTGTTGGAACAGACTGCTTCTCTTTCAGAGAAACGCATGTGAGTTTCTGGTGAATGCTTGTAAGTAGCTTAAGGCACTTTCAAAGGAAAGTGATTTTCTCTGAAAGGACATAATTTAGAAAGTGAAGCAACACTCCATTCACTTCGCACAGTGAATTGAAGTGTTGGAACAGACTGCTTCTCTTTCAGAGAAATGCATGTGAGTTTCTGTTGAATGCTTATAAGCAGCTTAAGGCACTTTCAAAGGAAAGTGATTTTCTCTGAAAGGACAGCATTTAGAAAGTGAAGCAACACTCCATTCACTTCGCACAGTGAATTGAAGTGTTGGAACAGAGTGCTTCTCTTTCAGAGAAACGCATGAGTTTCTGGTGAATGCTTGTAAGTAGCTTAAGGCACTTTCAAAGGAAAGTGATTTTCTCTGAAAGGACAGCATTTAGAAAGTGAAGCAACACTCCATTCACTTCGCACAGTGAATTGAAGTGTTTGAACAGACTGCTTCTCTTTCAGAGAAATTCATGTGAGTTTAAGTTGAATGCTTGTAAGTAGCTTAAGGCACTTTCAAAGGAAAGTGATTTTCTCTGAAAGGACAGCATTTAGAAAGTGAAGCAACACTCCATTCACTTCGCAGAGTGAATTGAAGTTTTGGAACAGACTGCTTCTCTTTCAGAGAAACGCATGTGAGTTTCTTCCTAATGCTTGCAAGTAGCTTAAGGCACTATCAAAGGAAAGTGATTTTCTCTGAGAGGACAGCATTTAGAAAGTGAAGCAACACTCCATTCACTTCGCACAGTGAATTGAAGTGTTGGAACAGAGTGCTTCTCTTTCAGAGAAACGCATGAGTTTCTGGTGAATGCTTGTAAGTAGCTTAAGGCACTTTCAAAGGAAAGTGATTTTCTCTGAAAGGACAGCATTTAGAAAGTGAAGCAACACTCCATTCACTTCGCACAGTGAATTGAAGTGTTTGAACAGACTGCTTCTCTTTCAGAGAAATTCATGTGAGTTTAAGTTGAATGCTTGTAAGTAGCTTAAGGCACTTTCAAAGGAAAGTGATTTTCTCTGAAAGGACAGCATTTAGAAAGTGAAGCAACACTCCATTCACTTCGCAGAGTGAATTGAAGTTTTGGAACAGACTGCTTCTCTTTCAGAGAAATGCATGTGAGTTTCTGGTGAATGCTTGTAAGTAGCTTAAGGCACTTTAAAAGGAAAGTGATTTTCTCTGAAAGGACAGCATTTAGAAAGTGAAGCAACACTCCATTCACTTCGCACAGTGAATTGAAGTATTGGAACAGACTGCTTCTCTTTCAGAGAAACGCATGTGAGTTTCTGGTGAATGCTTGTAAGTAGCTTAAGGCACTTTCAAAGGAAAGTGATTTTCTCTGAAAGGACAGCATTTAGAAAGTGAAGCAACACTCCATTCACTTCGCACATTGAATTGAAGTGTTGGAACAGACTGCTTCTCTTTCAGAGAAACGCATGTGAGTTTCTGGTGAATGCTTGTAAGTAGCTTAAGGCACTTTCAAAGGAAAGTGATTTTCTCTGAAAGGACAGCATTTAGAAAGTGAAGCAACACTCAATTCCCTTCGTGCAGTGAATTGAAGTGTTGGAACAGAGTGCTTCTCTTTCATAGAAACGCATTAGTGTTTCTTGTGAATGCTTGCAAATTGCTTAAGGCACTTTCAAAGGAAAGTGATTTTCTCTGAAAGGACAGCATTTAGAAACTGAAGCACAACTCCATCCACTTCGCACAGTGAATTGAAGTGTTGGAACAGACTGCTTCTCTTTCAGAGAAACGCATGTGAGTTTCTGGTGAATGCTTGTAAGTAACTTAAGGCACTTTCAAAGGAAAGTGATTTTCTCTGAAAGGACAGCATTTAGAACGTGAGGCAACACTCTATTCACTTCACACAGTGAATTGAAGTGTTGGAACAGACTGCTTCTCTTTCAGAGAAATGCATGTGAGTTTCTTCCTAATGCTTTCAAGTAGCTTAAGGCACTTTCAAAGGAAAGTGATTTTCTCTGAAAGGACAGCATTTAGAAACTGAAGCAACACTCCGTTCACTTCGCACAGTGAATTGAAGTGTTGGAACAGACTGCTTCTCTTTAAGAGAAACGCATGTGAGTTTTTTGTGAATGCTTGAAAGTAGTTTAAGGCACTTTCAAAGGAAAGTGATTTTCTCTGAAAGGACAGCATTTAGAAAGTGAAGCAACACTCCATTCACTTCGCACAGTGAATTGAAGTGTTGGAACAGACTGCTTCTCTTTCAGAGAAACGCATGTGAGTTTCTGGTGAATGCTTGTAAGTAGCTTAAGGCACTTTCAAAGGAAAGTGATTTTCTCTGAAAGGACAGCATTTAGAAAGTGAAGCAACACTCCATTCACTTCGCAGAGTGAATTGAAGTTTTGGAACAGACTGCTTCCCTTTCAGAGAAACGCATGTGAGTTTCTGGTGAATGCTTGTAAGTAGCTTAAGGCACTTTCAAAGGAAAGTGATTTTCTCTGAAAGGACAGCATTTAGAAAGTGAAGCAACACTCCATTCACTTCGCACAGTGAATTGAAGTGTTGGAACAGACTGCTTCTCTTTCAGAGAAACGCATGTGAGTTTCTGGTGAATGCTTGTAAGTAGCTTAAGGCACTTTCAAAGGAAAGTGATTTTCTCTGAAAGGACAGCATTTAGAAAGTGAAGCAACACTCCATTCACTTCGCACAGTGAATTGAAGTGTTGGAACAGAGTGCTTCTCTTTCAGAGAAACGCATGAGTTTCTGGTGAATGCTTGTAAGTAGCTTAAGGCACTTTCAAAGGAAAGTGATTTTCTCTGAAAGGACAGCATTTAGAAAGTGAAGCAACACTCCATTCACTTCGCACAGTGAATTGAAGTGTTTGAACAGACTGCTTCTCTTTCAGAGAAATTCATGTGAGTTTAAGTTGAATGCTTGTAAGTAGCTTAAGGCACTTTCAAAGGAAAGTGATTTTCTCTGAAAGGACAGCATTTAGAAAGTGAAGCAACACTCCATTCACTTCGCAGAGTGAATTGAAGTTTTGGAACAGACTGCTTCTCTTTCAGAGAAACGCATGTGAGTTTCTTCCTAATGCTTGCAAGTAGCTTAAGGCACTATCAAAGGAAAGTGATTTTCTCTGAGAGGACAGCATTTAGAAAGTGAAGCAACACTCCATTCACTTCGCACAGTGAATTGAAGTGTTGGAACAGAGTGCTTCTCTTTCAGAGAAACGCATGAGTTTCTGGTGAATGCTTGTAAGTAGCTTAAGGCACTTTCAAAGGAAAGTGATTTTCTCTGAAAGGACAGCATTTAGAAAGTGAAGCAACACTCCATTCACTTCGCACAGTGAATTGAAGTGTTTGAACAGACTGCTTCTCTTTCAGAGAAATTCATGTGAGTTTAAGTTGAATGCTTGTAAGTAGCTTAAGGCACTTTCAAAGGAAAGTGATTTTCTCTGAAAGGACAGCATTTAGAAAGTGAAGCAACACTCCATTCACTTCGCAGAGTGAATTGAAGTTTTGGAACAGACTGCTTCTCTTTCAGAGAAACGCATGTGAGTTTCTGGTGAATGCTTGTAAGTAGCTTAAGGCACTTTAAAAGGAAAGTGATTTTCTCTGAAAGGACAGCATTTAGAAAGTGAAGCAACACTCCATTCACTTCGCACAGTGAATTGAAGTATTGGAACAGACTGCTTCTCTTTCAGAGAAACGCATGTGAGTTTCTGGTGAATGCTTGTAAGTAGCTTAAGGCACTTTCAAAGGAAAGTGATTTTCTCTGAAAGGACAGCATTTAGAAAGTGAAGCAACACTCCATTCACTTCGCACATTGAATTGAAGTGTTGGAACAGACTGCTTCTCTTTCAGAGAAACGCATGTGAGTTTCTGGTGAATGCTTGTAAGTAGCTTAAGGCACTTTCAAAGGAAAGTGATTTTCTCTGAAAGGACAGCATTTAGAAAGTGAAGCAACACTCAATTCCCTTCGTGCAGTGAATTGAAGTGTTGGAACAGAGTGCTTCTCTTTCATAGAAACGCATTAGTGTTTCTTGTGAATGCTTGCAAATTGCTTAAGGCACTTTCAAAGGAAAGTGATTTTCTCTGAAAGGACAGCATTTAGAAACTGAAGCACAACTCCATCCACTTCGCACAGTGAATTGAAGTGTTGGAACACACTGCTTCTCTTTCAGAGAAACGCATGTGAGTTTCTGGTGAATGCTTGTAAGTAACTTAAGGCACTTTCAAAGGAAAGTGATTTTCTCTGAAAGGACAGCATTTAGAACGTGAGGCAACACTCTATTCACTTCACACAGTGAATTGAAGTGTTGGAACAGACTGCTTCTCTTTCAGAGAAATGCATGTGAGTTTCTTCCTAATGCATTCAAGTAGCTTAAGGCACTTTCAAAGGAAAGTGATTTTCTCTGAAAGGACAGCATTTAGAAACTGAAGCAACACTCCGTTCACTTCGCACAGTGAATTGAAGTGTTGGAACAGACTGCTTCTCTTTAAGAGAAACGCATGTGAGTTTTTTGTGAATGCTTGAAAGTAGTTTAAGGCACTTTCAAAGGAAAGTGATTTTCTCTGAAAGGACAGCATTTAGAAAGTGAAGCAACACTCCATTCACTTCGCACAGTGAATTGAAGTGTTGGAACAGACTGCTTCTCTTTCAGAGAAACGCATGTGAGTTTCTGGTGAATGCTTGTAAGTAGCTTAAGGCACTTTAAAAGGAAAGTGATTTTCTCTGAAAGGACAGCATTTAGAAAGTGAAGCAACACTCCATTCACTTCGCACAGTGAATTGAAGTATTGGAACAGACTGCTTCTCTTTCAGAGAAACGCATGTGAGTTTCTGGTGAATGCTTGTAAGTAGCTTAAGGCACTTTCAAAGGAAAGTGATTTTCTCTGAAAGGACAGCATTTAGAAAGTGAAGCAACACTCCATTCACTTCGCAGATTGAATTGAAGTGTTGGAACAGACTGCTTCTCTTTCAGAGAAACGCATGTGAGTTTCTGGTGAATGCTTGTAAGTAGCTTAAGGCACTTTCAAAGGAAAGTGATTTTCTCTGAAAGGACAGCATTTAGAAAGTGAAGCAACACTCAATTCCCTTCGTGCAGTGAATTGAAGTGTTGGAACAGAGTGCTTCTCTTTCATAGAAACGCATTAGTGTTTCTTGTGAATGCTTGCAAATTGCTTAAGGCACTTTCAAAGGAAAGTGATTTTCTCTGAAAGGACAGCATTTAGAAACTGAAGCACAACTCCATCCACTTCGCACAGTGAATTGAAGTGTTGGAACACACTGCTTCTCTTTCAGAGAAACGCATGTGAGTTTCTGGTGAATGCTTGTAAGTAACTTAAGGCACTTTCAAAGGAAAGTGATTTTCTCTGAAAGGACAGCATTTAGAACGTGAGGCAACACTCTATTCACTTCACACAGTGAATTGAAGTGTTGGAACAGACTGCTTCTCTTTCAGAGAAATGCATGTGAGTTTCTTCCTAATGCTTTCAAGTAGCTTAAGGCACTTTCAAAGGAAAGTGATTTTCTCTGAAAGGACAGCATTTAGAAACTGAAGCAACACTCCGTTCACTTCGCACAGTGAATTGAAGTGTTGGAACAGACTGCTTCTCTTTAAGAGAAACGCATGTGAGTTTTTTGTGAATGCTTGAAAGTAGTTTAAGGCACTTTCAAAGGAAAGTGATTTTCTCTGAAAGGACAGCATTTAGAAAGTGAAGCAACACTCCATTCACTTCGCACAGTGAATTGAAGTGTTGGAACAGACTGCTTCTCTTTCAGAGAAACGCATGTGAGTTTCTGGTGAATGCTTGTAAGTAGCTTAAGCCACTTTCAAAGGAAAGTGATTTTCTCTGAAAGGACAGCATTTAGAAAGTGAAGCAACACTCCATTCACTTCGCAGAGTGAATTGAAGTGTTGGAACAGACTGCTTCTCTTTCAGAGAAACGCATGAGTTTCTGGTGAATGCTTGTAAGTAGCTTAAGGCACTTTCAAAGGAAAGTGATTTTCTCTGAAAGGACAGCATTTAGAAAGTGAAGCAACACTCCATTCACTTCGCACAGTGAATTGAAGTGTTGGAACAGACTGCTTCTCTTTCAGAGAAATTCATGTGAGTTTAAGTTGAATGCTTGTAAGTAGCTTAAGGCACTTTCAAAGGAAAGTGATTTTCTCTGAAAGGACAGCATTTAGAAAGTGAAGAAACACTCCATTTACTTCGCAGAGTGAATTGAAGTTTTGGAACAGACTGCTTCCCTTTCAGAGAAACGCATGTGAGTTTCTGGTGAATGCTTGTAAGTAGCTTAAGGCACTTTCAAAGGAAAGTGATTTTCTCTGAAAGGACAGCATTTAGAAAGTGAAGCAACACTCCATTCACTTCGCACAGTGAATTGAAGTGTTGGAACAGACTGCTTCTCTTTCAGAGAAACGCATGTGAGTTTCTGGTGAATGCTTGTAAGTAGCTTAAGGCACTTTCAAAGGAAAGTGATTTTCTCTGAAAGGACAGCATTTAGAAAGTGAAGCAACACTCCATTCACTTCGCACAGTGAATTGAAGTGTTGGAACAGACTGCTTCTCTTTCAGAGAAACGCATGTGAGTTTCTGGTGAATGCTTGTAAGTAGCTTAAGGCACTTTCAAAGGAAAGTGATTTTCTCTGAAAGGACATAATTTAGAAAGTGAAGCAACACTCCATTCACTTCGCACAGTGAATTGAAGTGTTGGAACAGACTGCTTCTCTTTCAGAGAAATGCATGTGAGTTTCTGTTGAATGCTTATAAGCAGCTTAAGGCACTTTCAAAGGAAAGTGATTTTCTCTGAAAGGACAGCATTTAGAAAGTGAAGCAACACTCCATTCACTTCGCACAGTGAATTGAAGTGTTGGAACAGAGTGCTTCTCTTTCAGAGAAACGCATGAGTTTCTGGTGAATGCTTGTAAGTAGCTTAAGGCACTTTCAAAGGAAAGTGATTTTCTCTGAAAGGACAGCATTTAGAAAGTGAAGCAACACTCCATTCACTTCGCACAGTGAATTGAAGTGTTTGAACAGACTGCTTCTCTTTCAGAGAAATTCATGTGAGTTTAAGTTGAATGCTTGTAAGTAGCTTAAGGCACTTTCAAAGGAAAGTGATTTTCTCTGAAGGGACAGCATTTAGAAAGTGAAGCAACACTCCATTCACTTCGCAGAGTGAATTGAAGTTTTGGAACAGACTGCTTCTCTTTCAGAGAAACGCATGTGAGTTTCTGGTGAATGCTTGTAAGTAGCTTAAGGCACTTTAAAAGGAAAGTGATTTTCTCTGAAAGGACAGCATTTAGAAAGTGAAGCAACACTCCATTCACTTCGCACAGTGAATTGAAGTATTGGAACAGACTGCTTCTCTTTCAGAGAAACGCATGTGAGTTTCTGGTGAATGCTTGTAAGTAGCTTAAGGCACTTTCAAAGGAAAGTGATTTTCTCTGAAAGGACAGCATTTAGAAAGTGAAGCAACACTCCATTCACTTCGCACATTGAATTGAAGTGTTGGAACAGACTGCTTCTCTTTCAGAGAAACGCATGTGAGTTTCTGGTGAATGCTTGTAAGTAGCTTAAGGCACTTTCAAAGGAAAGTGATTTTCTCTGAAAGGACAGCATTTAGAAAGTGAAGCAACACTCAATTCCCTTCGTGCAGTGAATTGAAGTGTTGGAACAGAGTGCTTCTCTTTCATAGAAACGCATTAGTGTTTCTTGTGAATGCTTGCAAATTGCTTAAGGCACTTTCAAAGGAAAGTGATTTTCTCTGAAAGGACAGCATTTAGAAACTGAAGCACAACTCCATCCACTTCGCACAGTGAATTGAAGTGTTGGAACACACTGCTTTTCTTTAAGAGAAACGCATGTGAGTTTTTTGTGAATGCTTAAAAGTAGTTTAAGGCACTTTCAAAGGAAAGTGATTTTCTCTGAAAGGACAGCATTTAGAAAGTGAAGCAACACTCCATTCACTTCGCACAGTGAATTGAAGTGTTGGAACAGACTGCTTCTCTTTCAGAGAAACGCATGTGAGTTTCTGGTGAATGCTTGTAAGTAACTTAAGGCACTTTCAAAGGAAAGTGATTTTCTCTGAAAGGACAGCATTTAGAACGTGAGGCAACACTCTATTCACTTCACACAGTGAATTGAAGTGTTGGAACAGACTGCTTCTCTTTCAGAGAAATGCATGTGAGTTTCTTCCTAATGCTTTCAAGTAGCTTAAGGCACTTTCAAAGGAAAGTGATTTTCTCTGAAAGGACAGCATTTAGAAACTGAAGCAACACTCCGTTCACTTCGCACAGTGAATTGAAGTGTTGGAACAGACTGCTTCTCTTTAAGAGAAACGCATGTGAGTTTTTTGTGAATGCTTGAAAGTAGTTTAAAGCACTTTCAAAGGAAAGTGATTTTCTCTGAAAGGACAGCATTTAGAAAGTGAAGCAACACTCCATTCACTTCGCACAGTGAATTGAAGTGTTGGAACAGACTGCTTCTCTTTCAGAGAAACGCATGTGAGTTTCTGGTGAATGCTTGTAAGTAGCTTAAGGCACTTTCAAAGGAAAGTGATTTTCTCTGAAAGGACAGCATTTAGAAAGTGAAGCAACACTCCATTCACTTCGCACAGTGAATTGAAGTGTTGGAACAGACTGCTTCTCTTTCAGAGAAACGCATGAGTTTCTGGTGAATGCTTGTAAGTAGCTTAAGGCACTTTCAAAGGAAAGTGATTTTCTCTGAAAGGACAGCATTTAGAAAGTGAAGCAACACTCCATTCACTTCGCACAGTGAATTGAAGTGTTGGAACAGACTGCTTCTCTTTCAGAGAAATTCATGTGAGTTTAAGTTGAATGCTTGTAAGTAGCTTAAGGCACTTTCAAAGGAAAGTGATTTTCTCTGAAAGGACAGCATTTAGAAAGTGAAGAAACACTCCATTCACTTCGCAGAGTGAATTGAAGTTTTGGAACAGACTGCTTCCCTTTCAGAGAAACGCATGTGAGTTTCTGGTGAATGCTTGTAAGTAGCTTAAGGCACTTTCAAAGGAAAGTGATTTTCTCTGAAAGGACAGCATTTAGAAAGTGAAGCAACACTCCATTCACTTCGCACAGTGAATTGAAGTGTTGGAACAGACTGCTTCTCTTTCAGAGAAACGCATGTGAGTTTCTGGTGAATGCTTGTAAGTAGCTTAAGGCACTTTCAAAGGAAAGTGATTTTCTCTGAAAGGACAGCATTTAGAAAGTGAAGCAACACTCCATTCACTTCGCACAGTGAATTGAAGTGTTGGAACAGACTGCTTCTCTTTCAGAGAAACGCATGTGAGTTTCTGGTGAATGCTTGTAAGTAGCTTAAGGCACTTTCAAAGGAAAGTGATTTTCTCTGAAAGGACATAATTTAGAAAGTGAAGCAACACTCCATTCACTTCGCACAGTGAATTGAAGTGTTGGAACAGACTGCTTCTCTTTCAGAGAAATGCATGTGAGTTTCTGTTGAATGCTTATAAGCAGCTTAAGGCACTTTCAAAGGAAAGTGATTTTCTCTGAAAGGACAGCATTTAGAAAGTGAAGCAACACTCCATTCACTTCGCACATTGAATTGAAGTGTTGGAACAGACTGCTTCTCTTTCAGAGAAACGCATGTGAGTTTCTGGTGAATGCTTGTAAGTAGCTTAAGGCACTTTCAAAGGAAAGTGATTTTCTCTGAAAGGACAGCATTTAGAAAGTGAGGCAACACTCCATTCACTTCACACAGTGAATTGAAGTGTTGGAACAGACTGCTTCTCTTTCAGAGAAACGCATGTGAGTTTCTTCCTAATGCTTGCAAGTAGCTTAAGGCACTTTAAAAGGAAAGTGATTTTCTCTGAAAGGACAGCATTTAGAAAGTGAAGCAACACTCCATTCACTTCGCACAGTGAATTGAAGTGTTGGAACAGACTGCTTCTCTTTCAGAGAAACGCATGTGAGTTTCTGGTGAATGCTTGTAAGTAGCTTAAGGCACTTTCAAAGGAAAGTGATTTTCTCTGAAAAGACAGCATTTAGAAAGTGAAGCAACACTCCATTCACTTCGCACAGTGAATTGAAGTGTTGGAACAGACTGCTTCTCTTTCAGAGAAACGCATGTGAGTT
Source organism: Myodes glareolus (assembly GCF_982192425.1). NCBI lineage: Eukaryota > Metazoa > Chordata > Mammalia > Rodentia > Cricetidae > Myodes > Myodes glareolus. The sequence goes on from NC_142046.1 coordinate 1,627,720, forward strand.
TCTTGTGAAGTATTGCAAGTCGCTTAAGGCACTTTCAAAGGAAAGTGATTTTCTCTGAAAGGACAGCATTTAGAAACTGAAGCAACACTCCATTCACTTCGCAGAGTGAATTGAAGTTTTGGAACAGACTGCTTCTCTTTCAGAGAAACGCATGTGAGTTTCTGGTGAATGCTTGTAAGGTGCTTAAGGCACTTTAAAAGGAGAGTGATTTTCTCTGAAAGGACAGCATTTAGAAAGTGAAGCAACACTCCATTCACTTCGCACAGTGAATTGAAGTGTTGGAACAGACTGCTTCTCTTTCAGAGAAACGCATGTGAGTTTCTGGTGAATGCTTGTAAGTAGCTTAAGGCACTTTCAAAGGAAAGTGATTTTCTCTGAAAGGACAGCATTTAGAAAGTGAAGCAACACTCCATTCACTTCGCACAGTGAATTGAAGTGTTGGAACAGACTGCTTCTCTTTCAGAGAAACGCATGTGAGTTTCTGGTGAATGCTTGTAAGTAGCTTAAGGCACTTTCAAAGGAAAGTGATTTTCTCTGAAAGGACAGCATTTAGAAACTGAAGCAACACTCCATTCACTTCGCACAGTGAATTGAAGTGTTGGAACAGACTGCTTCTCTTTCAGAGAAACGTATGTGAGTTTTTTGTGAATGCTTGAAAGTAGTTTAAGGCACTTTCAAAGGAAAGTGATTTTCTCTGAAAGGACAGAATTTAGAAAGTGATGCAACACTCCATTCACTTCGCACAGTGAATTGAAGTGTTGGAACAGACTGCTTCTCTTTCAGAGAAACGCATGTGAGTTTCTTCCTAATGCTTGTAAGTAGCTTAAGGCACTTTCAAAGGAAAGTGATTTTCTCTGAAAGGACTGCATTTAGAAAGTGAAGCAACAATCCATGCACTTCGCACAGTGAATTGAAGTGTTGGAACCGACTGCTTCTCTTTCAGAGAAACGCATGTGAGTTTCTGGTGAATGCTTGTAAGTAGCTTAAGGCACTTTCAAAGGACAGTGATTTTCTCTGAAAGGACAGCATTTAGAAAGTGAAGCAACACTCCATTCCCTTCGTGCAGTGAATTGAAGTGTTGGAACAGAGTGCTTCTCTTTCATATAAACGCATTAGTGTTTCTTGTGAATGCTTGCAATTTGCTTAAGGCACTTTCAAAGGAAAGTGATTTTCTCTGAAAGGACATAATTTAGAAAGTGAAGCAACACTCCATTCACTTCGCACAGTGAATTGAAGTGTTGGAACAGACTGCTTCTCTTTCAGAGAAATGCATGTGAGTTTCTGTTGAATGCTTGTAAGCAGCTTAAGGCACTTTCAAAGGAAAGTGATTTTCTCTGAAAGGACAGCATTTAGAAAGTGAAGCAACACTCCATTCACTTCGCACATTGAATTGAAGTGTTGGAACAGACTGCTTCTCTTTCAGAGAAACGCATGTGAGTTTCTGGTGAATGCTTGTAAGTAGCTTAAGGCACTTTCAAAGGAAAGTGATTTTCTCTGAAAGGACTGAATTTAGAAAGTGAGGCAACACTCCATTCACTTCACACAGTGAATTGAAGTGTTGGAACAAACTGCTTCTCTTTCAGAGAAACGCATGTGAGTTTCTTCCTAATGCTTGCAAGTAGCTTAAGGCACTTTAAAAGGAAAGTGATTTTCTCTGAAAGGACAGCATTTAGAAAGTGAAGCAACACTCCATTCACTTCGCACAGTGAATTGAAGTGTTGGAACAGACTGCTTCTCTTTCAGAGAAACGCATGTGAGTTTCTGGTGAATGCTTGTAAGTAGCTTAAGGCACTTTCAAAGGAAAGTGATTTTCTCTGAAAGGACAGCATTTAGAAAGTGAAGCAACACTCCATTCACTTCGCACAGTGAATTGAAGTGTTGGAACACACTGCTTCTCTTTCAGAGAAATTCATGTGAGTTTAAGTTGAATGCTTGCAAGTAGCTTAAGGCACTTTCAAAGGAAAGTGATTTTCTCTGAAAGGACAGCATTTAGAAAGTGAAGCAACACTCCATTCACTTCGCAGAGTGAATTGAAGTTTTGGAACAGACTGCTTCTCTTTCAGAGAAACGCATGTGAGTTTCTGGTGAATGCTTGTAAGTAGCTTAAGGCACTTTAAAAGGAAAGTGATTTTCTCTGAAAGGACAGCATTTAGAAAGTGAAGCAACACTCCATTCACTTCGCACAGTGAATTGAAGTGTTGGAACAGACTGCTTCTCTTTCAGAGAAACGCATGTGAGTTTCTGGTGAATGCTTGTAAGTAGCTTAAGGCACTTTCAAAGGAAAGTGATTTTCTCTGAAAGGACAGCATTTAGAAAGTGAAGCAACACTCCATTCACTTCGCACAGTGAATTGAAGTGTTGGAACAGACTGCTTCTCTTTCAGAGAAACGCATGTGAGTTTCCGGTGAATGCTTGTAAGTAGCTTAAGGCACTTTCAAAGGAAAGTGATTTTCTCTGAAAGGACAGCATTTAGAAACTGAAGCAACACTCCATTCACTTCGCACAGTGAATTGAAGTGTTGGAACAGACTGCTTCTCTTTCAGAGAAACGCATGTGAGTTTTTTGTGAATGCTTGAAAGTAGTTTAAGGCACTTTCAAAGGAAAGTGATTTTCTCTGAAAGGACAGAATTTAGAAAGTGATGCAACACTCCATTCACTTCGCACAGTGAATTGAAGTGTTGGAACAGACTGCTTCTCTTTCAGAGAAACGCATGTGAGTTTCTTCCTAATGCTTGTAAGTAGCTTAAGGCACTTTCAAAGGAAAGTGATTTTCTCTGAAAGGACAGCATTTAGAAAGTGAAGCAACACTCAATTCCCTTCGTGCAGTGAATTGAAGTGTTGGAACAGAGTGCTTCTCTTTCATAGAAACGCATTAGTGTTTCTTGTGAATGCTTGCAAATTGCTTAAGGCACTTTCAAAGGAAAGTGATTTTCTCTGAAAGGACAGCATTTAGAAACTGAAGCACAACTCCATTCACTTCGCACAGTGAATTGAAGTGTTGGAACAGACTGCTTCTCTTTAAGAGAAACGCATGTGAGTTTTTTGTGAATGCTTGAAAGTAGTTTAAGGCACTTTCAAAGGAAAGTGATTTTCTCTGAAAGGACAGCATTTAGAAAGTGAAGCACCACTCCATTCACTTCGCACAGTGAATTGAAGTGTTGGAACAGACTGCTTCTCTTTCAGAGAAACGCATGTGAGTTTCTGGTGAATGCTTGTAAGTAGCTTAAGGCACTTTCAAAGGAAAGTGATTTTCTCTGAAAGGACAGCATTTAGAACGTGAGGCAACACTCTATTCACTTCACACAGTGAATTGAAGTTTTGGAACAGACTGCTTCTCTTTCAGAGAAACGCATGTGAGTTTCTGGTGAATGCTTGTAAGTAGCTTAAGGCAGTTTCAAAGGACAGTGATTTTCTCTGAAAGGAAAGCATTTAGAAAGTGAAGCAACACTCAATTCCCTTCGTGCAGTGAATTGAAGTTTTGGAACAGACTGCTTCTCTTTCATATAAACGCATTAGTGTTTCTTGTGAATGCTTGCAAGTTGCTTAAGGCACTTTCAAAGGAAAGTGATTTTCTCTGAAAGGACATAATTGAGAAAGTGAAGCAACACTCCATTCACTTCGCACAGTGAATTGAAGTGTTGGAACAGACTGCTTCTCTTTCAGAGAAATGCATGTGAGTTTCTGTTGAATGCTTGTAAGCAGCTTAAGGCACTTTCAAAGGAAAGTGATTTTCTCTGAAAGGACAGCATTTAGAAAGTGAAGCAACACTCCATTCACTTCGCACATTGAATTGAAGTGTTGGAACAGACTGCTTCTCTTTCAGAGAAACGCATGTGAGTTTCTGGTGAATGCTTGTAAGTAGCTTAAGGCACTTTCAAAGGAAAGTGATTTTCTCTGAAAGGACAGCATTTAGAGAGTGAGGCAACACTCCATTCACTTCACACAGTGAATTGAAGTGTTGGAACAGACTGCTTCTCTTTCAGAGAAACGCATGTGAGTTTCTTCCTAATGCTTGCAAGTAGCTTAAGGCACTTTAAAAGGAAAGTGATTTTCTCTGAAAGGACAGCATTTAGAAAGTGAAGCAACACTCCATTCACTTCGCACAGTGAATTGAAGTGTTGGAACAGACTGCTTCTCTTTCAGAGAAATTCATGTGAGTTTAAGTTGAATGCTTGTAAGTAGCTTAAGGCACTTTCAAAGGAAAGTGATTTTCTCTGAAAGGACAGCATTTAGAAACTGAAGCACAACTCCATTCACTTCGCAGAGTGAACTGAAGTGTTGGAACACACTGCTTCTCTTTAAGAGAAACGCATGTGAGTTTTTTGTGAATGCTTGAAAGTAGTTTAAGGCACTTTCAAAGGAAAGTGATTTTCTCTGTAAGGACAGCATTTAGAAAGTGAAGCAACACTCCATTCACTTCGCACAGTGAATTGAAGTGTTGGAACAGACTGCTTCTCTTTCAGAGAAACGCATGTGAGTTTCTGGTGAATGCTTGTAAGTAGCTTAAGGCACTTTCAAAGGAAAGTGATTTTCTCTGAAAGGACAGCATTTAGAACGTGAGGCAACACTCTATTCACTTCACGCAGTGAATTGAAGTTTTGGAACAGACTGCTTCTCTTTCAGAGAAACGCATGTGAGTTTCTGGTGAATGCTTGTAAGTAGCTTAAGGCACTTTCAAAGGACAGTGATTTTCTCTGAAAGGACAGCATTTAGAAAGTGAAGCAACTCTCCATTCCCTTCGTGCAGTGAATTGAAGTGTTGGAACAGACTGCTTCTCTTTCAGAGAAACGCATGTGAGTTTCTGGTGAATGCTTGCAAGTAGCTTAAGGCACTTTCAAAGGAAAGTGATTTTCTCTGAAAGGACAGCATTTAGAAAGTGAAGCAACTCTCCATTCACTTCGCACAGTGAATTGAAGTGTTGGAACAGACTGCTTCTCTTTCAGAGAAATTCATGTGAGTTTAAGTTGAATGCTTGTAAGTAGCTTAAGGCACTTTCAAAGGAAAGTGATTTTCTCTGAAAGGACAGCATTTAGAAAGTGAAGCAACACTCCATTCACTTCGCAGAGTGAATTGAAGTTTTGGAACAGACTGCTTCTCTTTCAGAGAAACGCATGTGAGTTTCTGGTGAATGCTTGTAAGTAGCTTAAGGCACTTTCAAAGGAAAGTGATTTTCTCTGAAAGGACAGCATTTAGAAAGTGAAGCAACACTCCATTCACTTCGCACAGTGAATTGAAGTGTTGGAACAGACTGCTTCTCTTTCAGAGAAACGCATGTGAGTTTCTGGTGAATGCTTGTAAGTAGCTTAAGGCACTTTCAAAGGAAAGTGATTTTCTCTGAAAGGACAGCATTTATCAAGTGAGGCAACACTCCATTCACTTCGCACAGTGAATTGAAGTGTTGGAACTGACTGCTTCTCTTTCAGAGAAACGCATGTGAGTTTCTTGTGAATTATTGCAAGTCGCTTAAGGCACTTTCAAAGGAAAGTGATTTTCTCTGAAAGGACAGCATTTAGAAAGTGAAGCAACACTCCATTCCCTTCATGCAGTGAATTGAAGTGTGGGAACAGAGTGCTTCTCTTTCATAGAAACGCATTAGTATTTCTTGTGAATGCTTGCATGTTGCTTAAGGCACTCTCAAAGGAAAGTGATTTTCTCTGAAAGGACAGCATTTAGAAAGTGAAGCAACACTCCATTCACTTCGCACAGTGAATTGAAGTGTTGGAACAGACTGCTTCTCTTTCAGAGAAACGCATGTGAGTTTCTGGTGAATGCTTGTAAGTAGCTTAAGGCACTTTGAAAGGAAAGTGATTTTCTCTGAAAGGACAGCATTTAGAACGTGAGGCAACACTCTAGTCACTTCACACAGTGAATTGAAGTGTTGGAACAGACTGCTTCTCTTTCAGAGAAACGCATGTGAGTTTCTTCCTAATGCTTGCAAGTAGCTTAAGGCACTATCAAAGGAAAGTGATTTTCTCTGAGAGGACAGCATTTAGAAAGTGAAGCAACACTCCATTCACTTCGCACAGTGAATTGAAGTGTTGGAACAGACTGCTTCTCTTTCAGAGAAACGCATGTGAGTTTCTGGTGAATGCTTGTAAGTAGCTTAAGGCACTTTCAAAGACAGTGATTTTCTCTGAAAGGACAGCATTTAGAAAGTGAAGCAACACTCCATTCCCTTCGTGCAGTGAATTGAAGTGTTGGAACAGAGTGCTTCTCTTTCATATAAACGCATTAGTGTTTCTTGAGAATGCTTGCAAGTTGCTTAAGGCGCTTTCAAAGGAAAGTGATTTTCTCTGAAAGGACATAATTTAGAAAGTGAAGCAACACTCCATTCACTTCGCACAGTGAATTGAAGTGTTGGAACAGACTGCTTCTCTTTCAGAGAAATGCATGTGAGTTTCTGTTGAATGCTTGTAAGTAGCTGAAGGCACTTTCAAAGGAAAGTGATTTTCTCTGAAAGGACAGCATTTAGAAAGTGAAGCAACACTCCATTCACTTTGCACGTTGAATTGAAGTGTTGGAACAGACTGCTTCTCTTTCAGAGAAACGCATGTGAGTTTCTTCCTAATGCTTGCAAGTAGCTTAAGGCACTTTAAAAGGAAAGTGATTTTCTCTGAAAGGACAGCATTTAGAAAGTGAAGCAACACTCCATTCACTTCGCACAGTGAATTGAAGTGTTGGAACAGACTGCTTCTCTTTCAGAGAAACGCATGAGTTTCTGGTGAATGCTTGTAAGTAGCTTAAGGCACTTTCAAAGGAAAGTGATTTTCTCTGAAAGGACAGCATTTAGAAAGTGAAGCAACTCTCCATTCACTTCGCACAGTGAATTGAAGTGTTGGAACAGACTGCTTCTCTTTCAGAGAAATTCATGTGAGTTTAAGTTGAATGCTTGTAAGTAGCTTAAGGCACTTTCAAAGGAAAGTGATTTTCTCTGAAAGGACAGCATTTAGAAAGTGAAGCAACACTCCATTCACTTCGCAGAGTGAATTGAAGTTTTGGAACAGACTGCTTCTCTTTCAGAGAAACGCATGTGAGTTTCTGGTGAATGCTTGTAAGTAGCTTAAGGCACTTTCAAAGGAAAGTGATTTTCTCTGAAAGGACAGCATTTAGAAAGTGAAGCAACACTCCATTCACTTCGCACAGTGAATTGAAGTGTTGGAACAGACTGCTTCTCTTTCAGAGAAACGCATGTGAGTTTCTGTTGAATGCTTGTAAGTAGCTTAAGGCACTTTCAAAGGAAAGTGATTTTCTCTGAAAGGACAGCATTTATCAAGTGAGGCAACACTCCATTCACTTCGCACAGTGAATTGAAGTGTTGGAACTGACTGCTTCTCTTTCAGAGAAACGCATGTGAGTTTCTTGTGAATTATTGCAAGTCGCTTAAGGCACTTTCAAAGGAAAGTGATTTTCTCTGAAAGGACAGCATTTAGAAAGTGAAGCAACACTCCATTCCCTTCGTGCAGTGAATTGAAGTGTGGGAACAGAGTGCTTCTCTTTCATAGAAACGCATTAGTATTTCTTGTGAATGCTTGCATGTTGCTTAAGGCACTCTCAAAGGAAAGTGATTTTCTCTGAAAGGACAGCATTTAGAAAGTGAAGCAACACTCCATTCACTTCGCACAGTGAATTGAAGTGTTGGAACCGACTGCTTCTCTTTCAGAGAAACGCATGTGAGTTTCTGGTGAATGCTTGTAAGTAGCTTAAGGCACTTTCAAAGGAAAGTGATTTTCTCTGAAAGGACAGCATTTCGAACGTGAGGCAACACTCTATTCACTTCACACAGTGAATTGAAGTGTTGGAACCGACTGCTTCTCTTTCAGAGAAACGCATGTGAGTTTCTGGTGAATGCTTGTAAGTAGCTTAAGGCACTTTCAAAGGAAAGTGATTTTCTCTGAAAGGACAGCATTTAGAACGTGAGGCAACACTCTATTCACTTCACACAGTGAATTGAAGTGTTGGAACAGACTGCTTCTCTTTCAGAGAAACGCATGTGAGTTTCTTCCTAATGCTTGCAAGTAGCTTAAGGCACTATCAAAGGAAAGTGATTTTCTCTGAAAGGACAGCATTTAGAAAGTGCAGCAACACTCCATTCACTTCGCACAGTGAATTGAAGTGTTGGAACAGACTGCTTCTCTTTCAGAGAAACGCATGTGAGTTTCTGGTGAATGCTTGTAAGTAGCTTAAGGCACTTTCAAAGGACAGTGATTTTCTCTGAAAGGACAGCATTTAGAAAGTGAAGCAACACTCCATTCCCTTCGTGCAGTGAATTGAAGTGTTGGAACAGAGTGCTTCTCTTTCATATAAACGCATTAGTGTTTCTTGAGAATGCTTGCAAGTTGCTTAAGGCGCTTTCAAAGGAAAGTGATTTTCTCTGAAAGGACATAATTTAGAAAGTGAAGCAACACTCCATTCACTTCGCACAGTGAATTGAAGTGTTGGAACAGACTGCTTCTCTTTCAGAGAAATGCATGTGAGTTTCTGTTGAATGCTTGTAAGTAGCTGAAGGCACTTTCAAAGGAAAGTGATTTTCTCTGAAAGGACAGCATTTAGAAAGTGAAGCAACACTCCATTCACTTCGCACGTTGAATTGAAGTGTTGGAACAGACTGCTTCTCTTTCAGAGAAACGCATGTGAGTTTCTGGTGAATGCTTGTAAGTAGCTTAAGGCACTTTCAAAGGAAAGTGATTTTCTCTGAAAGGACAGCATTTAGAAAGTGAGGCAACACTCCATTCACTTCACACAGTGAATTGAAGTGTTGGAACAGACTGCTTCTCTTTCAGAGAAACGCATGTGAGTTTCTTCCTAATGCTTGCAAGTAGCTTAAGGCAATTTCAAACGAAAGTGATTTTCTCTGAAAGGACAGCATTTAGAAACTGAAGCAACACTCCATTCACTTCGCACAGTGAATTGAAATGTTGGAATAGTCTGCTTCTCTATCAGAGAAACGCATGTGAGTTTCTTCCTAACGCTTGCAAGTAGCTTAAGGCACTTTCAAAGGAAAGTGATTTTCTCTGAAAGGACAGCATTTAGAAAGTGAAGCAACACTCCATTCACTTCGCACAGTGAATTGAAGTGTTGGAACAGACTGCTTCTCTTTCAGAGAAACGCATGTGAGTTTCTGGTGAATGCTTGTAAGTAGCTTAAGGCACTTTCAAAGGAAAGAGATTTTCTCTGAAAGGACAGCATTTAGAAAGTGAAGCAACACTCCATTCACTTCGCACAGTGAATTGAAGTGTTGGAACAGACTGCTTCTCTTTCAGAGAAACACATGTGAGTTTCTGGTGAATGCTTGTAAGTAGCTTAAGGCACTTTCAAAGGAAAGTGATTTTCTCTGAAAGGACAGCATTTAGAAACTGAAGCAACACTCCATTCACTTCGCGCAGTGAATTGAAGTGTTGGAACAGACTGATTCTCTTTCAGAGAAATGCATGTGAGTTTCTGGTGAATTATTGCAAGTCGCTTAATGCACTTTCAAAGGAAAGTGATTTTCTCTGAAAGGACAGCATTTAGAAACTGAAGCAACACTCCATTCACTTCGCACAGTGAATTGAAGTGTTGGAACACACTGCTTCTCTTTCAGAGAAACGCATGTGAGTTTCTGTCTAATGCTTGTAAGTAGCTTAAGGCACTTTCAAAGGAAAGTGATTTTCTCTGAAAGGACAGCATTTAGAAAGTGAAGCAACACTCCATTCACTTCGCACAGTGAATTGAAGTGTTGGAACAGACTGCTTCTCTTTCAGAGAAACGCATGTGAGTTTATTCCTAATGCCTGCAAGTAGCTTAAGGTACTTTCAAAGGAAAGTGAATTTCTCTGAAAGGACAGCATTTAGAAAGTGAAGCAACACTCCATTCACTTCGCACAGTGAATTGAAGTGTTGGACCAGACTGCTTCTCTTTCAGAGAAACACAAGTGGGTTTCTGGTGAATGCTTGTAAGTAGCTTAAGGCACTTTCAAAGGAAAGTGATTTTCTCTGAAAGGACAGCATTTAGAAAGTGGAGCAACACTCCATTCCCTTCGTGCTGTGAATTGAAGTGTTGGAGCAGAGTGCTTCTCTTTCATATAAACGCATTAATGTTTCTTGTGAATGCTTGCAAGTTGCTTAAGGCACTTTCAAAGGAAAGTGATTTTCTCTGAAAGGACAGCATTTAGAAACTGAAGCAACACTCCGTTCACTTCGCACAGTGAATTGAAGTGTTGGAACAGACTGCTTCTCTTTAAGAGAAACGCATGTGAGTTTTTTGTGAATGCTTGAAAGTCGTTTAAGGCACTTTCAAAGGAAAGTGATTTTCTCTGAAAGGACAGCATTTAGAAAGTGAAGCAACACTCCATTCACTTCGCACAGTGAATTGAAGTGTTGGAAGAGACTGCTTTTCTTTCAGAGAAACGCATGTGAGTTTCTGGTGAATGCTTGTAAGTAGCTTAAGGCACTTTCAAAGGAAAGTGATTTTCTCTGAAAGGACAGCATTTAGAACGTGAGGCAACACTCTATTCACTTCACACAGTGAATTGAAGTGTTGGAACAGACTGCTTCTCTTTCAGAGAAACGCATGTGAGTTTCTTCCTAATGCTTGCAAGTAGCTTAAGGCACTATCAAAGGAAAGTGATTTTCTCTGAAAGGACAGCATTTAGAAAGTGAAGCAACACTCCATTCACTTCGCAGAGTGAATTGAAGTGTTGGAACAGACTGCTTCTCTTTCAGAGAAACGCATGTGAGTTTTTTATGAATGCTTGAAAGTAGTTTAAGGCACTTTCAAAGGAAAGTGATTTTCTCTGAAAGGACAGCATTTAGAAAGTGAGGCAACACTCCATTCACTTCGCACAGTGAATTGAAGTGTTGGAACAGACTGCTTCTCTTTCAGAGAAACGCATGTGAGTTCTTCCTAATCCTTGCAAGTAGCTTAAGACACTTTCAAAGGAAAGTGATTTTCTCTGAAAGGACAGCATTTAGAAAGTGAAGCAAACCTCCATTCACTTCGCACAGTGAATTGAAGTGTTGGAACCGACTGCTTCTCTTTCAGAGAAACGCATGTGAGTTTCTGGTGAATGCTTATAAGTAGCTTAAGGCACTTTCAAAGGACAGTGATTTTCTCTGAAAGGACAGCATTTAGAAAGTGAAGCAACACTCCAATCCCTTCGTGCAGTGAATTGAAGTGTTGGAACAGAGTGCTTCTCTTTCATATAAACACATTAGTGTTTCTTGTGAATGCTTGCAAGTTGCTTAAGGCACTTTCAAAGGAAAGTGATTTTCTCTGAAAGGACAGCATTTAGAAAGTGAAGCAACACTCCATTCACTTCGCACAGTGAATTGAAGTGTTGGAACAGTCTGCTTCCCTTTCAGAGAAACGCATGTGAGTTTCTTCCTAATGCTTGCAAGTAGCTTAAGGCACATTCAAAGGAAAGTGATTTTCTCTGAAAGAACAGAATTTAGAAAGTGAAGCAACACTCCATTCACTTCGCACAGTGAATTGAAGTGTTGGAAAAGACTGCTTCTCTTTCAGAGAAACGCATGTGAGTTTCCGGTGAATGCTTGTAAGTAGCTTAAGGCACTTTCAAAGGAAAGTGATTTTCTCTGAAAGGACAGCATTTAGAAAGTGAAGCAACACTCCATTCACTTCGCACAGTGAATTGAAGTGTTGGAACAGACTGCTTCTCTTTCAGAGAAACGCATGTGAGTTTCTTCCTAATGCTTGCAAGTAGCTTAAGGCACTATCAAAGGAAAGTGATTTTCTCTGAAAGGACAGCATTTAGAAAGTGAAGCAACACTAAATTCACTTCGCACAGTGAATTGAAGTGTTGGAACAGACTGCTTCTCTTTCAGAGAAAAGCATGTGAGTTTTTTATGAATGCTTGAAAGTAGTTAAAGGCACTTTCAAAGGAAAGTGATTTTCTCTGAAAGGACAGCATTTAGAAAGTGAGGCAACACTCCATTCACTTCACACAGTGACTTGAAGTGTTGGAACAGACTGCTTCTCTTTCAGAGAAACGCATGTGAGTTTCTTCCTAATGCTTGCAAGTAGCTTAAGGCACTTTCAAAGGAAAGTGATTTTCTCTGAAAGTACAGCATTTAGAAAGTGAAGCAACACTCCATTCACTTCGCACAGTGAATTGAAGTGTTGGAACAGTCTGATCCTCTTTCAGAGACTCGCATGTGAGTTTCTTCCTAATGCTTGCAAGTAGCTTAAGGCACTTTCAAAGGAAAGTGATTTTCTCTGAAAGGACAGCATTTAGAAAGTGAAGCAACACTCCATTCACTTCGCACAGTGAATTGAAGTGTTGGAACAGACTGCTTCTCTTTCAGAGAAACGCATGTGAGTTTCCGGTGAATGCTTGTAAGTAGCTTAAGGCACTTTCAAAGGAAAGTGATTTTCTCTGAAAGGACAGCATTTAGAAAGTGAAGCAACACTCCATTCACTTCGCACAGTGAATTGAAGTGTTGGAACAGACTGCTTCTCTTTCAGAGAAACGCATGTGAGTTTCTTGTGAATGCTTGTAAGTAGCTTTAGGCACTTTCAAAGGAAAGTGATTTTCTCTGAAAGGACAGCATTTAGAAAGTGAAGCAACACTCCATTCACTTCGCAGAGTGAATTGAAGTATTGGAACAGACTGCTTCTCTTTCAGAGAAACGGATGTGAGTTTCTGGTGAATGCTTGTAAGTAGCTTAAGGCACTTTCAAAGGAAAGTGATTTTCTCTGAAAGGACAGCATTTAGAAAGTGAAGCAACACTCCATTCACTTCGCACAGTGAATTGAAGTGTTGGAACAGACTGCTTCTCTTTCAGAGAAACGCATGTGAGTTTCTGGTGAATGCTTGTAAGTAGCTTAAGGCACTTTCAAAGGAAAGTGATTTTCTCTCAAAGGACAGCATTTAGAAAGTGAAGCAACACTCCATTCACTTCGCACAGTGAATTGAAGTGTTGGAACAGACTGCTTCTCTTTCAGAGAAACGTATGTGAGTTTCTTGTGAATACTTGCAAGTTGCTTAAGGCACTTTCAAAGGAAAGTGATTTTCTCTGAAAGGACAGCATTTAGAAAGTGAAGCAACACTCCATTCACTTCGCACAGTGAATTGAAGTGTTGGAACAGACTGCTTCTCTTTCAGAGAAACACATGTGAGTTTCTTCCTAATGCTTGCAAGTAGCTTAAGGCAGTTTCAAAGGAAAGTGATTTTCCTGAAAGGACAGCATTTAGAAAGTGAAGCAATACTCCATTCACTTCGCACAGTGAATTGAAGTGTTGGAACCGACTGCTTCTCTTTCAGAGAAACGCATGTGAGTTTCTGGTGAATGCTTGTTAGTAGCTTAAGGCACTTTCAAAGGAAAGTGATTTTCTCTGAAAGGACATAATTTAGAAAGTGAAGCAACACTCCATTCACTTTGCACAGTGAATTGAAGTGTTGGAACAGAATGCTTCTCTTTCAGAGAAACGGATGTGAGTTTTTTATGAATGCTTGAAAGTAGTTTAAGGCACTTTCAAAGGAAAGTGATTTTCTCTGAAAGGACAGCATTTAGAAAGTGAAGCAACACTCCATTCACTTCGCACAGTGAATTGAAGTGTTGGAACAGTCTGCTTCTCTTTCAGAGAAACGCATGTGAGTTTCTTCCTAATGCTTGCAAGTAGCTTAAGGCACATTCAAAGGAAAGTTATTTTCTCTGAAAGGACAGCATTTAGAAAGTGAAGCAACACTCCATTCACTTCGCACAGTGAATTGAAGTGTTGGAACAGTCTGCTTCTCTTTCAGAGAAACGCATGTGAGTTTCTTCCTAATGCTTGCAAGTAGCTTAAGGTACTTTCAAAGGAAAGTGATTTTCTCTGAAAGGACAGCATTTAGAAAGTGAAGCAACACTCCATTCACTTCGCACAGTGAATTGAAGTGTTGGAACAGACTGCTTTTCTTTCAGAGAAACGCATGTGAGTTTCTTCCTAATGCTTGCAAGTAGCTTAAGGCACTATCAAAGGAAAGTGATTTTCTCTGAAAGGACAGCATTTAGAATGTGAAGCAACACTCCATTCACTTCGCACAGTGAATTGAAGTGTTGGAACAGACTGCTTCTCTTTCAGAGAAACGCATGTGAGTTTTTTATGATTGCTTGCAAGTAGCTTAAGGCACTTTCAAAGGACAGTGATTTTCTCTGAAAGGACAGCATTTAGAAAGTGAAGCAACACTCCATTCCCTTCGTGCAGTGAATTGAAGTGTTGGAACAGAGTGCTTCTCTTTCATATAAACTCATTAGTGTTTCTTGTGAATGCTTGCAAGTTGCTTAAGGCACTTTCAAAGGAAAGTGATTTTCTCTGAAAGGACATAATTTAGAAAGTGAAGCAACACTCCATTCACTTCGCACAGTGAATTGAAGTGTTGGAACAGACTGCTTCTCTTTCAGAGAAATGCATGTGAGTTTCTGTTGAATGCTTGTAAGTAGCTTAAGGCACTTTCAAAGGAAAGTGATTTTCTCTGAAAGGACAGCATTTAGAAAGTGAAGCAACACTCCATTCACTTCGCACAGTGAATTGAAGTGTTGGAACAGACTGCTTCTCTTTCAGAGAAACGCATGTGAGTTTCTGGTGAATGCTTGTAAATAGCTTAAGGCACTTTCAAAGGAAAGTGATTTTCTTTGAAAGTACAGCATTTAGAAAGTGAGGCAACACTCCATTCACTTCACACAGTGAATTGAAGTGTTGGAACAGACTGCTTCTCTTTTAGAGAAACGCATGTGAGTTTCTTCCTAATGCTTGCAAGTAGCTTAAGGCACTTTCAAAGGAAAGTGATTTTCTCTGAAAGGACAGCATTTAGAAAGTGAAGCAACACTCCATTCACTTCGCACAGTGAATTGAAGTGTTGGAACAGTCTGCTTCTCTTTCAGAGAAACGCATGTGAGTTTCTTCCTAATGCTTGCAAGTAGCTTAAGGCACTTTCAAAGGAAAGTGATTTTCTCTGAAAGGACAGCATTTAGAAAGTGAAGCAACACTCCATTCACTTCGCACAGTGAATTGAAGTGTTGGAACAGACTGCTTCTCTTTCAGAGAAACGCATGTGAGTTTCCGGTGAATGCTTGTAAGTAGCTTAAGGCACTTTCTAAAGAAAGTGATTTTCTCTGAAAGGACAGCATTTAGAAAGTGAAGCAACACTCCATTCACTTCGCACAAAGAATTGAAGTGTTGGAACAGACTGCTTCTCTTTCAGAGAAACGCATGTGAGTTTCTTCCTAATGCTTGCAAGTAGCTTAAGGCACTATCAAAGGAAAGTGATTTTCTCTGAAAGGACAGCATTTAGAAAGTGAAGCAACACTGAATTCACTTCGCACAGTGATTGAAGTGTTGGAACAGACTGCTTCTCTTTCAGAGAAACGCATGTGAGTTTTTTATGAATGCTTGAAAGTAGTTAAAGGCACTTTCAAAGGAAAGTGATTTTCTCTGAAAGGACAGCATTTAGAAAGTGAGGCAACACTCCATTCACTTCACACAGTGACTTGAGGTGTTGGAACAGACTGCTTCTCGTTCAGAGAAATGCATGTGAGTTTCTTCCTAATGCTTGCAAGTAGCTTAAGGCACTTTCAAAGGAAAGTGATTTTCTCTGAAAGGACAGCATTTAGAAAGTGAAGCAACACTCCATTCACTTCGCACAGTGAATTGAAGTGTTGGAACAGTCTGCTCCTCTTTCAGAGAAACGCATGTGAGTTTCTTCCTAATGCTTGCAAGTAGCTTAAGGCACTTTCAAAGGAAAGTGATTTTCTCTGAAAGTACAGCATTTAGAAAGTGAAGCAACACTCCATTCACTCCGCACAGTGAATTGAAGTGTTGGAACAGACTGCTTCTCTTTCAGAGAAACGCATGTGAGTTTCCGGTGAATGCTTGTAAGTAGCTTAAGGCACTTTCGAAGGAAAGTGATTTTCTCTGAAAGGACAGCATTTAGAAAGTGAAGCAACACTCCATTCACTTCGCACAGTGAATTGAAGTGTTGGAACAGACTGCTTCTCTTTCAGGGAAATGCATGTGAGTTTAAGTTGAATGCTTGTAAGTAGCTTAAGGCACTTTCAAAGAAAAGTGATTTTCTCTGAAAGAACAGCATTTAGAAAGTGAAGCAACACTCCATTCACTTCGCACAGTGAATTGAAGTATTGGAACAGACTGCTTCTCTTTCAGAGAAACGGATGTGAGTTTCTGGTGAATGCTTGTAAGTAGCTTAAGGCACTTTCAAAGGAAAGTGATTTTCTCTGAAAGGACAGTATTTAGAAAGTGAAGCAACACTCCATTCACTTCGCACAGTGAATTGAAGTGTTGGAACAGACTGCTTCTCTTTCAGAGAAACGCATGTGAGTTTCTTGTGAATGCTTGTAAGTAGCTTTAGGCACTTTCAAAGGAAAGTGATTTTCTCTGAAAGGACAGCATTTAGAAAGTGAAGCAACACTCCATTCACTTCGCAGAGTGAATTGAAGTATTGGAACAGACTGCTTCTCTTTCAGAGAAACGGATGTGAGTTTCTGGTGAATGCTTGTAAGTAGCTTAAGGCACTTTCAAAGGAAAGTGATTTTCTCTGAAAGGACAGCATTTAGAAAGTGAAGCAACACTCCATTCACTTCGCACAGTGAATTGAAGTGTTGGAACAGACTGCTTCTCTTTCAGAGAAACGCATGTGAGTTTCTGGTGAATGCTTGTAAGTAGCTTAAGGCACTTTCAAAGGAAAGTGATTTTCTCTGAAAGGACAGCATTTAGAAAGTGAAGCAACACTCCATTCACTTCGCACAGTGAATTGAAGTGTTGGAACAGACTGCTTCTCTTTCAGAGAAACGTATGTGAGTTTCTTGTGAATACTTGCAAGTTGCTTAAGGCACTTTCAAAGGAAAGTGATTTTCTCTGAAAGGACAGCATTTAGAAAGTGAAGCAACACTCCATTCACTTCGCACAGTGAATTGAAGTGTTGGAACAGACTGCTTCTCTTTCAGAGAAACACATGTGAGTTTCTTCCTAATGCTTGCAAGTAGCTTAAGGCAGTTTCAAAGGAAAGTGATTTTCCTGAAAGGACAGCATTTAGAAAGTGAAGCAATACTCCATTCACTTCGCACAGTGAATTGAAGTGTTGGAACCGACTGCTTCTCTTTCAGAGAAACGCATGGGAGTTTCTGGTGAATGCTTGTTAGTAGCTTAAGGCACTTTCAAAGGAAAGTGATTTTCTCTGAAAGGACATAATTTAGAAAGTGAAGCAACACTCCATTCACTTTGCACAGTGAATTGAAGTGTTGGAACAGAATGCTTCTCTTTCAGAGAAACGGATGTGAGTTTTTTATGAATGCTTGAAAGTAGTTTAAGGCACTTTCAAAGGAAAGTGATTTTCTCTGAAAGGACAGCATTTAGAAAGTGAAGCAACACTCCATTCACTTCGCACAGTGAATTGAAGTGTTGGAACAGTCTGCTTCTCTTTCAGAGAAACGCATGTGAGTTTCTTCCTAATGCTTGCAAGTAGCTTAAGGCACTTTCAAAGGAAAGTTATTTTCTCTGAAAGGACAGCATTTAGAAAGTGAAGCAACACTCCATTCACTTCGCACAGTGAATTGAAGTGTTGGAACAGTCTGCTTCTCTTTCAGAGAAACGCATGTGAGTTTCTTCCTAATGCTTGCAAGTAGCTTAAGGTACTTTCAAAGGAAAGTGATTTTCTCTGAAAGGACAGCATTTAGAAAGTGAAGCAACACTCCATTCACTTCGCACAGTGAATTGAAGTGTTGGAACAGACTGCTTTTCTTTCAGAGAAACGCATGTGAGTTTCTTCCTAATGCTTGCAAGTAGCTTAAGGCACTATCAAAGGAAAGTGATTTTCTCTGAAAGGACAGCATTTAGAATGTGAAGCAACACTCCATTCACTTCGCACAGTGAATTGAAGTGTTGGAACAGACTGCTTCTCTTTCAGAGAAACGCATGTGAGTTTTTTATGATTGCTTGCAAGTAGCTTAAGGCACTTTCAAAGGACAGTGATTTTCTCTGAAAGGACAGCATTTAGAAAGTGAAGCAACACTCCATTCCCTTCGTGCAGTGAATTGAAGTGTTGGAACAGAGTGCTTCTCTTTCATATAAACTCATTAGTGTTTCTTGTGAATGCTTGCAAGTTGCTTAAGGCACTTTCAAAGGAAAGTGATTTTCTCTGAAAGGACATAATTTAGAAAGTGAAGCAACACTCCATTCACTTCGCACAGTGAATTGAAGTGTTGGAACAGACTGCTTCTCTTTCAGAGAAATGCATGTGAGTTTCTGTTGAATGCTTGTAAGTAGCTTAAGGCACTTTCAAAGGAAAGTGATTTTCTCTGAAAGGACAGCATTTAGAAAGTGAAGCAACACTCCATTCACTTCGCACAGTGAATTGAAGTGTTGGAACAGACTGCTTCTCTTTCAGAGAAACGCATGTGAGTTTCTGGTGAATGCTTGTAAATAGCTTAAGGCACTTTCAAAGGAAAGTGATTTTCTTTGAAAGTACAGCATTTAGAAAGTGAGGCAACACTCCATTCACTTCACACAGTGAATTGAAGTGTTGGAACAGACTGCTTCTCTTTTAGAGAAACGCATGTGAGTTTCTTCCTAATGCTTGCAAGTAGCTTAAGGCACTTTCAAAGGAAAGTGATTTTCTCTGAAAGGACAGCATTTAGAAAGTGAAGCAACACTCCATTCACTTCGCACAGTGAATTGAAGTGTTGGAACAGTCTGCTTCTCTTTCAGAGAAACGCATGTGAGTTTCTTCCTAATGCTTGCAAGTAGCTTAAGGCACTTTCAAAGGAAAGTGATTTTCTCTGAAAGGACAGCATTTAGAAAGTGAAGCAACACTCCATTCACTTCGCACAGTGAATTGAAGTGTTGGAACAGACTGCTTCTCTTTCAGAGAAACGCATGTGAGTTTCCGGTGAATGCTTGTAAGTAGCTTAAGGCACTTTCTAAAGAAAGTGATTTTCTCTGAAAGGACAGCATTTAGAAAGTGAAGCAACACTCCATTCACTTCGCACAAAGAATTGAAGTGTTGGAACAGACTGCTTCTCTTTCAGAGAAACGCATGTGAGTTTCTTCCTAATGCTTGCAAGTAGCTTAAGGCACTATCAAAGGAAAGTGATTTTCTCTGAAAGGACAGCATTTAGAAAGTGAAGCAACACTGAATTCACTTCGCACAGTGATTGAAGTGTTGGAACAGACTGCTTCTCTTTCAGAGAAACGCATGTGAGTTTTTTATGAATGCTTGAAAGTAGTTAAAGGCACTTTCAAAGGAAAGTGATTTTCTCTGAAAGGACAGCATTTAGAAAGTGAGGCAACACTCCATTCACTTCACACAGTGACTTGAGGTGTTGGAACAGACTGCTTCTCGTTCAGAGAAATGCATGTGAGTTTCTTCCTAATGCTTGCAAGTAGCTTAAGGCACTTTCAAAGGAAAGTGATTTTCTCTGAAAGGACAGCATTTAGAAAGTGAAGCAACACTCCATTCACTTCGCACAGTGAATTGAAGTGTTGGAACAGTCTGCTCCTCTTTCAGAGAAACGCATGTGAGTTTCTTCCTAATGCTTGCAAGTAGCTTAAGGCACTTTCAAAGGAAAGTGATTTTCTCTGAAAGGACAGCATTTAGAAAGTGAAGCAACACTCCATTCACTCCGCACAGTGAATTGAAGTGTTGGAACAGACTGCTTCTCTTTCAGAGAAACGCATGTGAGTTTCCGGTGAATGCTTGTAAGTAGCTTAAGGCACTTTCGAAGGAAAGTGATTTTCTCTGAAAGGACAGCATTTAGAAAGTGAAGCAACACTCCATTCACTTCGCACAGTGAATTGAAGTGTTGGAACAGACTGCTTCTCTTTCAGGGAAATGCATGTGAGTTTAAGTTGAATGCTTGTAAGTAGCTTAAGGCACTTTCAAAGAAAAGTGATTTTCTCTGAAAGAACAGCATTTAGAAAGTGAAGCAACACTCCATTCACTTCGCACAGTGAATTGAAGTATTGGAACAGACTGCTTCTCTTTCAGAGAAACGGATGTGAGTTTCTGGTGAATGCTTGTAAGTAGCTTAAGGCACTTTCAAAGGAAAGTGATTTTCTCTGAAAGGACAGTATTTAGAAAGTGAAGCAACACTCCATTCACTTCGCACAGTGAATTGAAGTGTTGGAACAGACTGCTTCTCTTTCAGAGAAACGCATGTGAGTTTCTTGTGAATGCTTGCAAGTTGCTTAAGGCACTTTCAAAGGAAAGTGATTTTCTCTGAAAGGACATAATTTAGAAAGTGAAGCAACACTCCATTCACTTCGCACAGTGAATTGAAGTGTTGGAACAGACTGCTTCTCTTTCAGAGAAATGCATGTGAGTTTCTTCCTAATGCTTGCAAGTAGCTTAAGGCACTTTCAAAGGAAAGTGATTTTCTCTGAAAGGACAGCATTTAGAAAGTGAAGCAACACTCCATTCACTTCGCACAGTGAATTGAAGTGTTGGAACAGACTGCTTTTCTTTCAGAGAAACGCATGTGAGTTTCTTCCTAATGCTTGCAAGTAGCTTAAGGCACTATAAAAGGAAAGTGATTTTCTCTGAAAGGACAACATTTAGAAAGTGAAGCAACACTCCATTCACTTCGCACAGTGAATTGAAGTGTTGGAACCGACTGCTTCTCTTTCAGAGCAACGCATGTGAGTTTCTGGTGAATGCTTATAAGTAGCTTAAATCACTTTCAAAGGACAGTGATTTTCTCTGAAAGAACAGCATTTAGAAAGTGAAGCAACACTCCATTCCCTTCGTGCAGTGAACTGAAGTGTTGGAACAGAGTGCTTCTCTTTCATATAAACGCATTAGTGTTTCTTGTGAATGCTTGCAAGTTGCTTAAGGCACTTTCAAAGGAAAGTGATTTTCTCTGAAAGGACATAATTTAGAAAGTGAAGCAACACTCCATTCACTTCGCACAGTGAATTGAAGTGTTGGAACAGACTGCTTCTCTTTCAGAGAAACGCATGTGAGTTTCTGTTGAATGCTTGTAAGTAGCTTAAGGCACTTTCAAAGGAAAGTGATTTTCTCTGAAAGGACAGCATTTAGAAAGTGAAGCAACACTCCATTCACTTCGCACATTGAATTGAAGTGTTGGAACAGACTGCTTCTCTTTCAGAGAAACGCATGTGAGTTTCTGGTGAATGCTTGTAAGTAGCTTAAGGCACTTTCAAAGGAAAGTGATTTTCTCTGAAAGGACAGCATTTAGAAAGTGAGGCAACACTCCATTCACTTCACACAGTGAATTGAAGTGAGGGAACAGACTGCTTCTCTTTCAGAGAAACGCATGTGAGTTTCTTCCTAATGCTTGCAAGTAGCTTAAGGCACTTTCAAAGGAAAGTGATTTTCTCTGAAAGGACAGCATTTAGAAAGTGAAGTAACACTCCATTCACTTCGCACAGTGAATTGAAGTGTTGGAACAGTCTCCTTTTCTTTCAGAGAAACGCATGTGAGTTTCTTCCTAATGTTGCAAGTAGCTTAAGGCACTTTCAAAGGAAAGTGATTTTCTCTGAAAAGACAGCATTTAGAAAGTGAAGCAACACTCCATTCACTTCGCACAGTGAATTGAAGTGTTGGAACAGACTGCTTCTCTTTCAGAGAAA
This sequence comes from Myodes glareolus, assembly GCF_982192425.1. Lineage (NCBI taxonomy): Eukaryota > Metazoa > Chordata > Mammalia > Rodentia > Cricetidae > Myodes > Myodes glareolus. The sequence continues at coordinate 1,649,299 of NC_142046.1, forward strand.
CGCATGTGAGTTTCCGGTGAATGCTTGTAAGTAGCTTAAGGCACTTTCAAAGGAAAGTGATTTTCTCTGAAAGGACAGCATTTAGAAAGTGAAGCAACACTCCATTCACTTCGCACAGTGAATTGAAGTGTTGGAACAGACTGCTTCTCTTTCAGAGAAATGCATGTGAGTTTAAGTTGAATGCTTGTAAGTAGCTTAAGGCACTTTCAAAGGAAAGTGATTTTCTCTGAAAGGACAGCATTTAGAAAGTGAAGCAACACTCCATTCACTTCGCACAGTGAATTGAAGTGTTGGAACAGACTGCTTCTCTTTCAGAGAAACGCATGTGAGTTTCTGGTGAATGCTTGTAAGTAGCTTAAGGCACTTTCAAAGGACAGTGATTTTCTCTGAAAGGACAGCATTTAGAAGGTGAAGCAACACTCCATTCCCTTCGTGCAGTGAATTGAACAGTTGGAACAGAGTGCTTCTCTTTCATATAAACACATTAGTGTTTCTTGTGAATGCTTGCAAGTTGCTTAAGGCACTTTCAAAGGAAAGTGATTTTCTCTGAAAGGACATAATTAAGAAAGTGAAGCAACACTCCATTCACTTCGCACAGTGAATTGAAGTGTTGGAACAGACTGCTTCTCTTTCAGAGAAATGCATGTTAGTTTCTGTTGAATGCTTGTAAGTAGCTTAAGGCACTTTCAAAGGAAAGTGATTTTCTCTGAAAGGACAGCATTTAGAAAGTGATGCAACACTCCATTCACTTCGCACAGTGAATTGAAGTGTTGGAACAGTCTGCTTCTCTTTCAGAGAAACGCATGTGAGTTTCTTCCTAATGCTTGTAAGTAGCTTAAGGCACTTTCAAAGGAAAGTGATTTTCTCTGAAAGGACAGCATTTAGAAAGTGAAGCAACACTCCATTCACTTCGCACAGTGAATTGAAGTGTTGGAACAGACTGCTTCTCTTTCAGAGAAACGCATGTGAGTTTCTGGTGAATGCTTGTAAGTAGCTTAAGGCACTTTCAAAGGAAAGTGATTTTCTCTGAAAGGACAGCATTTAGAAAGTGAAGCAACACTCCATTCACTTCGCACAGTGAATTGAAGTGTTGGAACAGACTGCTTCTCTTTCAGAGAAACGCATGTGAGTTTCTGGTGAATGCTTGTAAGTAGCTTAAGGCACTTTCAAAGGAAAGTGATTTTCTCTGAAAGGACAGCATTTAGAATGTGAAGCAACACTCCATTCACTTCGCACAGTGAATTGAAGTGTTGGAACAGACTGCTTCTCTTTCAGAGAAACGCATGTGAGTTTCTGGTGAATGCTTGTAAGTAGCTTAAGGCACTTTCAAAGGAAAGTGATTTTCTCTGAAAGGACAGCATTTAGAAACTGAAGCAACACTCCATTCACTTCGCACAGTGAATTGAAGTGTTGGAACAGACTGCTTCTCTTTAGAGAAACGCATGTGAGTTTTTTGTGAATGCTTGAAAGTAGTTTAAGGCACATTCAAAGGAAAGTGATTTTCTCTGAAAGGACAGAATTTAGAAAGTGATGCAACACTCCATTCACTTCGCACAGTGAATTGAAGTGTTGGAACAGACTGCTTCTCTTTCAGAGAAACGCATGTGAGTTTCTTCCTAATGCTTGTAAGTAGCTTAAGGCACTTTCAAAGGAAAGTGATTTTCTCTGAAAGGACAGCATTTAGAAAGTGAAGCAACACTCAATTCCCTTCGTGCAGTGAATTGAAGTATTGGAACAGAGTGCTTCTCTTTCATAGAAACACATTAGTGTTTCTTGTGAATGCTTGCAAATTGCTTAAGGCACTTTCAAAGGAAAGTGATTTTCTCTGAAAGGACAGCATTTAGAAACTGAAGCACAACTCCATTCACTTCGCACAGTGAATTGAAGTGTTGGAACACACTGCTTCTCTTTAAGAGAAACGCATGTGAGTTTTTTGTGAATGCTTGAAAGTAGTTTAAGGCACTTTCAAAGGAAAGTGATTTTCCCTGAAAGGACAGCATTTAGAAAGTGAAGCAACACTCCATTCACTTCGCACAGTGAATTGAAGTGTTGGAACAGACTGCTTCTCTTTCAGAGAAACGCATGTGAGTTCCTGGTGAATGCTTGTAAGTAGCTTAAGGCACTTTCAAAGGAAAGTGATTTTCTCTGAAAGGACAGCATTTAGAACGTGAGGCAACACTCTATTCACTTCACACAGTGAATTGAAGTGTTGGAACAGACTGCTTCTCTTTCAGAGAAATGCATGTGAGTTTCTTCCTAATGCTTGCAAGTAGCTTAAGGCACTATCAAAGGAAAGTGATTTTCTCTGAAAGGACAGCATTTAGAAAGTGAAGCAACACTCCATTCACTTCGCACAGTGAATTGAAGTGTTGGAACAGACTGCTTCTCTTTCAGAGAAACACATGTGAGTTTCTTCCTAATGCTTGCAAGTAGCTTAAGACACTTTTAAAGGAAAGTGATTTTCTCTGAAAGGACAGCATTTAGAAAGTGAAGCAACAATCCATGCTCTTCGCACAGTGAATTGAAGTGTTGGAACCGACTGCTTCTCTTTCAGAGAAACGCATGTGAGTTTCTGGTGAATGCTTGTAAGTAGCTTAAGGCACTTTCAAAGGACAGTGATTTTCTCTGAAAGGACAGCATTTAGAAAGTGAAGCAACACTCCATTCCCTTCGTGCAGTGAATTGAAGTGTTGGAACAGAGGGCTTCTCTTTCATATAAACGCATTAGTTTTTCTTGTGAATGCTTGCAAGTTGCTTAAGGCACTTTCAAAGGAAAGTGATTTTCTCTGAAAGGACATAATTAAGAAAGTGAAGCAACACTCCATTCACTTCGCACAGTGAATTGAAGTGTTGGAACAGACTGCTTCTCTTTCAGAGAAACGCATGTGAGTTTCTGGTGAATGCTTGTAAGTATCTTAAGGCACTTTCAAAGGAAAGTGATTTTCTCTGAAAGGACAGCATTTAGAAAGTGAAGCAACACTCCATTCACTTCGCACAGTGAATTGAAGTGTTGGAACAGACTGCTTCTCTTTCAGAGAAACGCATGTGAGTTTCTGGTGAATGCTTGTAAGCAGCTTAAGGCACTTTCAAAGGAAAGTGATTTTCTCTGAAAGGACAGCATTTAGAAAGTGAAGCAACACTCCATTCACTTCGCACAGTGAATTGAAGTGTTGGAACAGACTGCTTCTCTTTCAGAGAAACGCATGTGAGTTTCTGGTGAATGCTTGTAAGTAGCTTAAGGCACATTCAAAGGAAAGTGATTTTCTCTGAAAGGACAGCATTTAGAAACTGAAGCAACACTCCATTCACTTCGCACAGTGAATTGAAGTGTTGGAACAGCCTGCTTCTCTTTAAGAGAAACGCATGTGAGTTTTTTGTGAATGCTTGAAAGTAGTTTAAGGCACTTTCAAAGGAAAGTGTATTTCTCTGAAAGGACAGAATTTAGAAAGTGATGCAACACTCCATTCACTTCGCACAGTGAATTGAAGTGTTGGAACAGACTGCTTCTCTTTCAGAGAAACGCATGTGAGTTTCTTCCTAATGCTTGTAAGTAGCTTAAGGCACTTTCAAAGGAAAGTGATTTTCTCTGAAAGGACAGCATTTAGAAAGTGAAGCAACACTCAATTCCCTTCGTGCAGTGAATTGAAGTATTGGAACAGAGTGCTTCTCTTTCATAGAAACGCATTAGTGTTTCTTGTGAATGCTTGAAAAATGCTTAAGGCACTTTCAAAGGAAAGTGATTTTCTCTGAAAGGACAGCATTTAGAAACTGAAGCACAACTCCATTCACTTCGCACAGTGAATTGAAGTGTTGGAACACACTGCTTCTCTTTAAAAGAAACGCATGTGAGTTTTTTGTGAATGCTTGAAAGTAGTTTAAGGCACTTTCAAAGGAAAGTTATTTTCTCTGAAAGGACAGCATTTAGAAAGTGAAGCAACACTCCATTCACTTCGCACAGTGAATTGAAGTGTTGGAACAGACTGCTTCTCTTTCAGAGAAACGCATGTGAGTTTCTGGTGAATGCTTGTAAGTAGCTTAAGGCACTTTCAAAGGAAAGTGATTTTCTCTGAAAGGACAGCATTTAGAACGTGAGGCAACACTCTATTCACTTCACACAGTGAATTGAAGTGTTGGAACAGACTGCTTCTCTTTCAGAGAAATGCATGTGAGTTTCTTCCTAATGCTTGCATGTAGCTTAAGGCACTATCAAAGGAAAGTGATTTTCTCTGAAAGGACAGCATTTAGAAAGTGAAGCAACACTCCATTCACTTCGCACAGTGAAAAGAAGTGTTGGAACAGACTGCTTCTCTTTCAGAGAAACACATGTGAGTTTCTTCCTAATGCTTGCAAGTAGCTTAAGACACTTTTAAAGGAAAGTGATTTTCTCTGAAAGGACAGCATTTAGAAAGTGAAGCAACAATCCATGCACTTCGCACAGTGAATTGAAGTGTTGGAACCGACTGCTTCTCTTTCAGAGAAACGCATGTGAGTTTCTGGTGAATGCTTGTAAGTAGCTTAAGGCACTTTCAAAGGACAGTGATTTTCTCTGAAAGGACAGCATTTAGAAAGTGAAGCCACACTCGATTCCCTTTGTGCAGTGAATTGAAGTGTTGGAAGAGAGGGCTTCTCTTTCATATAAACGCATTAGTGTTTCTTGTGAATGCTTGCAAGTTGCTTAAGGCACTTTCAAAGGAAAGTGATTTTCTCTGAAAGGACATAATTAAGAAAGTGAAGCAACACTCCATTCACTTCGCACAGTGAATTGAAGTGTTGGAACAGACTGCTTCTCTTTCAGAGAAATGCATGTGAGTTTCTGTTGAATGCTTGTAAGTAGCTTAAGGCACTTTCAAAGGAAAGTGATTTTCTCTAAAAGGACAGCATTTAGAAAGTGAATCAACACTCCATTCACTTCGCACAGTGAATTGAAGTGTTGGAACAGACTGCTTCTCTTTCAGAGAAACGCATGTGAGTTTCTGGTGAATGCTTGTAAGTAGCTTAAGGCACTTTCAAAGGAAAGTGATTTTCTCTGAAAGGACAGCATTTAGAAAGTGAAGCAACACTCCATTCACTTCGCACAGTGAATTGAAGTGTTGGAACAAACTGCTTCTCTTTAAGAGAAACGCATGTGAGTTTTTTGTGAATGCTTGAAAGTAGTTTAAGGCACTTTCAAAGGAAAGTGATTTTCTCTGAAAGGACAGAATTTAGAAAGTGATGCAACACTCCATTCACTTCGCACAGTGAATTGAAGTGTTGGAACAGACTGCTTCTCTTTCAGAGAAACGCATGTGAGTTTCTTCCTAATGCTTGTAAGTAGCTTAAGGCACTTTCAAAGGAAAGTGATTTTCTCTGAAAGGACAGCATTTAGAAAGTGAAGCAACACTCAATTCCCTTCGTGCAGTGAATTGAAGTGTTGGAACAGACTGCTTCTCTTTCATAGAAACGCATTAGTGTTTCTTGTGAATGCTTGCAAATTGCTTAAGGCACTTTCAAAGGAAAGTGATTTTCTCTGAAAGGACAGCATTTAGAAACTGAAGCACAACTCCATTCACTTCGCACAGTGAATTGAAGTGTTGGAACACACTGCTTCTCTTTAAGAGAAACGCATGTGAGTTTTTTGTGAATGCTTGAAAATAGTTTAAGGCACTTTCAAAGGAAAGTGATTTTCTCTGAAAGGACAGCATTTAGAAAGTGAAGCAACACTCCATTCACTTCGCACAGTGAATTGAAGTGTTGGAACAGACTGCTTCTCTTTCAGAGAAACGCATGTGAGTTTCTGGTGAATGCTTGTAAGTAGCTTAAGGCACTTTCAAAGGAAAGTGATTTTCTCTGAAAGGACAGCATTTAGAACGTGAGGCAACACTCTATTCACTTCACACAGTGAATTGAAGTGTTGGAACAGACTGCTTCTCTTTCAGAGAAATGCATGTGAGTTTCTTCCTAATGCTTGCAAGTAGCTTAAGGCACTATCAAAGGAAAGTGATTTTCTCTGAAAGGACAGCATTTAGAAAGTGAAGCAACACTCCATTCACTTCGCACAGTGAATTGAAGTGTTGGAACAGACTGCTTCTCTTTCAGAGAAACACATGTGAGTTTCTTCCTAATGCTTGCAAGTAGCTTAAGGCACTTTCAAAGGAAAGTGATTTTCTCTGAAAGGACAGCATTTAGAAAGTGAAGCAACAATCCATGCACTTCGCACAGTGAATTGAAGTGTTGGAACCGACTGCTTCTCTTTCAGAGAAACGCATGTGAGTTTCTGGTGAATGCTTGCAAGTAGCTTAAGGCACTTTCAAAGGACAGTGATTTTCTCTGAAAGGACAGCATTTAGAAAGTGAAGCAACACTTCATTCCCTTCGTGCAGTGAATTGAAGTGTTGGAACAGAGTGCTTCTCTTTCATATAAACACATTAGTGTTTCTTGTGAATGCTTGCAAGTTGCTTAAGGCACTTTCAAAGGAAAGTGATTTTCTCTGAAAGGACATAATTTAGAAAGTGAAGCAACACTCCATTCACTTCGCACAGTGAATTGAAGTATTGGAACAGACTGCTTCTCTTTCAGAGAAATGCATGTGAGTTTCTGTTGAATGCTTGTAAGCAGCTTAAGGTACTTTCAAAGGAAAGTGATTTTCTCTGAAAGGACAGCATTTAGAAAGTTAACCAACACTCCATTCACTTCGCACAGTGAATTGAAGTGTTGGAACAGACTGCTTCTCTTTCAGAGAAACGCATGTGAGTTTCTGGTGAATGCTTGTAAGTAGCTTAAGGCACTTTCAAAGGAAAGTGATTTTCTCTGAAAGGACAGCATTTAGAAAGTGAGGCAACACTCCATTCACTTCACACAGTGAATTGAAGTGTTGGAACAGACTGCTTCTCTTTCAGAGAAACGCATGTGAGTTTCTTCCTAATGCTTGCAAGTAGCTTAAGGCACTTTAAAAGGAAAGTGATTTTCTCTGAAAGGACAGCATTTAGAAAGTGAAGCAACACTCCATTCACTTCACACAGTGAATTGAAGTGTTGGAAGAGACTGCTTCTCTTTCAGAGAAACGCATGAGTTTCTGGTGAATGCTTGTAAGTAGCTTAAGGCACTTTCAAAGGAAAGTGATTTTCTCTGAAAGGACAGCATTTAGAAAGTGAAGCAACTCTCCATTCACTTCGCACAGTGAAATGAAGTGTTTTAACAGACTGCTTCTCTTTCAGAGAAATTCATGTGAGTTTAAGTTGAATGCTTGTAAGTAGCTTAAGGCACTTTCAAAGGAAAGTGATTTTCTCTGAAAGGACAGCATTTAGAAAGTGAAGCAACACTCCATTCACTTCGCAGAGTGAATTGAAGTTTTGGAACAGACTGCTTCTCTTTCAGAGAAACGCATGTGAGTTTCTGTTGAATGCTTGTAAGTAGCTTAAGGCACTTTCAAAGGAAAGTGATTTTCTCTGAAAGGACAGCATTTAGAAAGTGAAGCAACACTACATTCACTTCGCACAGTGAATTGAAGTGTTGGAACAGACTGCTTCTCTTTCAGAGAAACGCATGTGAGTTTCTGGTGAATGCTTGTAAGTAGCTTAAGGCACTTTCAAAGGAAAGTGATTTTCTCTGAAAGGACAGCATTTAGAAAGTGAAGCAACACTCCATTCACTTCGCACAGTGAATTGAAGTGTTGGAACAGACTGCTTCTCTTTCAGAGAAACGCATGTGAGTTTCTGGTGAATGCTTGTAAGTAGTTTAAGGCACTTTCAAAGGAAAGTGATTTTCTATGAAAGGACAGAATTTAGAAAGTGATGCAACACTCCATTCACTTCGCACAGTGAATTGAAGTGTTGGAACAGACTGCTTCTCTTTCAGAGAAACGCATGTGAGTTTCTTCCTAATGCTTGTAAGTAGCTTAAGGCACTTTCAAAGGAAAGTGATTTTCTCTGAAAGGACAGCATTTAGAAAGTGAAGCAACACTCAATTCCCTTCGTGCAGTGAATTGAAGTGTTGGAACAGAGTGCTTCTCTTTCATAGAAACGCATTAGTGTTTCTTGTGAATGCTTGCAAATTGCTTAAGGCACTTTCAAAGGAAAGTGATTTTCTCTGAAAGGACAGCATTTAGAAACTGAAGCACAACTCCATTCACTTCGCACAGTGAATTGAAGTGTTGGAACACACTGCTTCTCTTTAAGAGAAACGCATGTGAGTTTTTTGTGAATGCTTGAAAGTAGTTTAAGGCACTTTCAAAGGAAAGTGATTTTCTCTGAAAGGACAGCATTTAGAAAGTGAAGCAACACTCCATTCACTTCGCACAGTGAATTGAAGTGTTGGAACAGACTGCTTCTCTTTCAGAGAAATGCATATGAGTTTCTGGTGAATGCTTGTAAGTAGCTTAAGGCACTTTCAAAGGAAAGTGATTTTCTCTGAAAGGACAGCATTTAGAACGTGAGGCAACACTCTATTCACTTCACACAGTGAATTGAAGTGTTGGAACAGACTGCTTCTCTTTCAGAGAAATGCATGTGAGTTTCTTCCTAATGCTTGCAAGTAGCTTAAGGCACTATCAAAGGAAAGTGATTTTCTCTGAAAGGACAGCATTTAGAAAGTGAGGCAACACTCCATTCACTTCGCACAGTGAATTGAAGTGTTGGAACAGACTGCTTCTCTTTCAGAGAAACACATGTGAGTTTCTTCCTAATGCTTGCAAGTAGCTTAAGGCACTTTCAAAGGAAAGTGATTTTCTCTGAAAGGACAGCATTTAGAAAGTGAAGCAACACTCCATTCACTTCGCAGAGTGAATTGAAGTGTTGGAACAGACTGCTTCTCTTTCAGAGAAACGCATGTGAGTTTCTGGTGAATGCTTGTAAGTAGCTTAAGGCACTTTCAAAGGAAAGTGATTTTCTCTGAAAGGACAGCATTTAGAAAGTGAAGCAACACTACATTCACTTCGCACAGTGAATTGAAGTGTTGGAACAGACTGCTTCTCTTTCAGAGAAACGCATGTGAGTTTCTGGTGAATGCTTGTAAGTAGCTTAAGGCACTTTCAAAGGAAAGTGATTTTCTCTGAAAGGACAGCATTTAGAAAGTGAAGCAACACTCCATTCCATTCGTGCAGTGAATTGAAGTGTTGGAACAGACTGCTTCTCTTTCAGAGAAACGCATGTGAGTTTCTGGTGAATGCTTGTAAGTAGTTTAAGGCACTTTCAAAGGAAAGTGATTTTCTCTGAAAGGACAGAATTTAGAAAGTGATGCAACACTCCATTCACTTCGCACAGTGAATTGAAGTGTTGGAACAGACTGCTTCTCTTTCATAGAAACGCATTAGTGTTTCTTGTGAATGCTTGCAAATTGCTTAAGGCACTTTCAAAGGAAAGTGATTTTCTCTGAAAGGACAGCATTTAAAACTGAAACACAACTCCATTCACTTCGCACAGTGAATTGAAGTGTTGGAACACACTGCGTCTCTTTAAGAGAAACGCATGTGAGTTTTTTGTGAATGCTTGAAAGTAGTTTAAGGCACTTTCAAAGGAAAGTGATTTTCTCTGAAAGGACAGCATTTAGAAAGTGAAGCAACACTCCATTCACTTCGCACAGTGAATTGAAGTGTTGGAACAGACTGCTTCTCTTTCAGAGAAACGCATGTGAGTTTCTGGTGAATGCTTGTAAGTAGCTTAAGGCACTTTCAAAGGAAAGTGATTTTCTCTGAAAGGACAGCATTTAGAACGTGAGGCAACACTCTATTCACTTCACACAGTGAATTGAAGTGTTGGAACAGACTGCTTCTCTTTCAGAGAAATGCATGTGAGTTTCTTCCTAATGTTTGCAAGTAGCTTAATGCACTATCAAAGGAAAGTGATTTTCTCTGAAAGGACAGCATTTAGAAAGTGAGGCAATACTCCATTCACTTCGCACAGTGAATTGAAGTGTTGGAACAGACTGCTTCTCTTTCAGAGAAACACATGTGAGTTTCTTCCTAATGCTTGCAAGTAGCTTAAGGCACTTTCAAAGGAAAGTGATTTTCTCTGAAAGGACAGCATTTAGAAAGTGAAGCAACACTCCATTCACTTCGCACAGTGAATTGAAGTGTTGGAACAGACTGCTTCTCTTTCAGAGAAACGCATGTGAGTTTCTGGTGAATGCTTGTAAGTAGCTTAAGGCACTTTCAAAGGAAAGTGATTTTCTCTGAAAGGACAGCATTTAGAACGTGAGGCAACACTCTATTCACTTCACACAGTGAATTGAAGTGTTGGAACAGACTGCTTCTCTTTCAGAGAAGTGCATGTGAGTTTCTTCCTAATGCTTGCAAGTAGCTTAAGGCACTATCAAAGGAAAGTGATTTTCTCTGAAAGGACAGCATTTAGAAAGTGAAGCAACACTCCATTCACTTCGCACAGTGTATTGAAGTGTTGGAACAGACTGCTTCTCTTTCAGAGAAACACATGTGAGTTTCTTCCTAATGCTTGCAAGTAGCTTAAGGCACTTTCAAAGGAAAGTGATTTTCTCTGAAAGGACAGCATTTAGAAAGTGAAGCAACAATCCATGCACTTCGCACAGTGAATTGAAGTGTTGGAACCGACTGCTTCTCTTTCAGAGAAACGCATGTGAGTTTCTGGTGAATGCTTGTAAGTAGCTTAAGGCACTTTCAAAGGACAGTGATTTTCTCTGAAAGGACAGCATTTAGAAAGTGAAGCAACACTCGATTCAGTTCGTGCAGTGAATTGAAGTGTTGGAACAGAGTGCTTCTCTTTGATATAAACGCATTAGTGTTTCTTGTGAATGCTTGTAAGTTGCTTAAGGCACTTTCAAAGGAAAGTGATTTTCTCTGAAAGGACATAATTAAGAAAGTGAAGCAACACTCCATTCACTTCGCACAGTGAATTGAAGTGTTGGAACAGACTGCTTCTCTTTCAGAGAAATGCATGTGAGTTTCTGTTGAATGCTTGTAAGTAGCTTAAGGCACTTTCAAAGGAAAGTGATTTTCTCTGAAAGGACAGCATTTAGAAAGTGAAGCAACACTCCATTCACTTCGCACAGTGAATTGAAGTGTTGGAACAGTCTGCTTCTCTTTCAGAGAAACGCATGTGAGTTTCTTCCTAATGCTTGCAAGTAGCTTAAGGCACTTTCAAAGGAAAGTGATTTTCTCTGAAAGGACAGCATTTAGAAAGTGAAGCAACACTCCATTCCATTCGTGCAGTGAATTGAAGTGTTGGAACAGACTGCTTCTCTTTCAGAGAAACGCATGTGAGTTTCTGGTGAATGCTTGTAAGTAGTTTAAGGCACTTTCAAAGGAAAGTGATTTTCTCTGAAAGGACAGAATTTAGAAAGTGATGCAACACTCCATTCACTTCGCACAGTGAATTGAAGTGTTGGAACAGACTGCTTCTCTTTCATAGAAACGCATTAGTGTTTCTTGTGAATGCTTGCAAATTGCTTAAGGCACTTTCAAAGGAAAGTGATTTTCTCTGAAAGGACAGCATTTAAAACTGAAACACAACTCCATTCACTTCGCACAGTGAATTGAAGTGTTGGAACACACTGCGTCTCTTTAAGAGAAACGCATGTGAGTTTTTTGTGAATGCTTGAAAGTAGTTTAAGGCACTTTCAAAGGAAAGTGATTTTCTCTGAAAGGACAGCATTTAGAAAGTGAAGCAACACTCCATTCACTTCGCACAGTGAATTGAAGTGTTGGAACAGACTGCTTCTCTTTCAGAGAAACGCATGTGAGTTTCTGGTGAATGCTTGTAAGTAGCTTAAGGCACTTTCAAAGGAAAGTGATTTTCTCTGAAAGGACAGCATTTAGAACGTGAGGCAACACTCTATTCACTTCACACAGTGAATTGAAGTGTTGGAACAGACTGCTTCTCTTTCAGAGAAATGCATGTGAGTTTCTTCCTAATGTTTGCAAGTAGCTTAATGCACTATCAAAGGAAAGTGATTTTCTCTGAAAGGACAGCATTTAGAAAGTGAGGCAATACTCCATTCACTTCGCACAGTGAATTGAAGTGTTGGAACAGACTGCTTCTCTTTCAGAGAAACACATGTGAGTTTCTTCCTAATGCTTGCAAGTAGCTTAAGGCACTTTCAAAGGAAAGTGATTTTCTCTGAAAGGACAGCATTTAGAAAGTGAAGCAACACTCCATTCACTTCGCACAGTGAATTGAAGTGTTGGAACAGACTGCTTCTCTTTCAGAGAAACGCATGTGAGTTTCTGGTGAATGCTTGTAAGTAGCTTAAGGCACTTTCAAAGGAAAGTGATTTTCTCTGAAAGGACAGCATTTAGAACGTGAGGCAACACTCTATTCACTTCACACAGTGAATTGAAGTGTTGGAACAGACTGCTTCTCTTTCAGAGAAATGCATGTGAGTTTCTTCCTAATGCTTGCAAGTAGCTTAAGGCACTATCAAAGGAAAGTGATTTTCTCTGAAAGGACAGCATTTAGAAAGTGAAGCAACACTCCATTCACTTCGCACAGTGTATTGAAGTGTTGGAACAGACTGCTTCTCTTTCAGAGAAACACATGTGAGTTTCTTCCTAATGCTTGCAAGTAGCTTAAGGCACTTTCAAAGGAAAGTGATTTTCTCTGAAACGACAGCATTTAGAAAGTGAAGCAACAATCCATGCACTTCGCACAGTGAATTGAAGTGTTGGAACCGACTGCTTCTCTTTCAGAGAAACGCATGTGAGTTTCTGGTGAATGCTTGTAAGTAGCTTAAGGCACTTTCAAAGGACAGTGATTTTCTCTGAAAGGACAGCATTTAGAAAGTGAAGCAACACTCGATTCAGTTCGTGCAGTGAATTGAAGTGTTGGAACAGAGTGCTTCTCTTTGATATAAACGCATTAGTGTTTCTTGTGAATGCTTGTAAGTTGCTTAAGGCACTTTCAAAGGAAAGTGATTTTCTCTGAAAGGACATAATTAAGAAAGTGAAGCAACACTCCATTCACTTCGCACAGTGAATTGAAGTGTTGGAACAGACTGCTTCTCTTTCAGAGAAATGCATGTGAGTTTCTGTTGAATGCTTGTAAGTAGCTTAAGGCACTTTCAAAGGAAAGTGATTTTCTCTGAAAGGACAGCATTTAGAAAGTGAAGCAACACTCCATTCACTTCGCACAGTGAATTGAAGTGTTGGAACAGTCTGCTTCTCTTTCAGAGAAACGCATGTGAGTTTCTTCCTAATGCTTGCAAGTAGCTTAAGGCACTTTCAAAGGAAAGTGATTTTCTCTGAAAGGACAGCATTTAGAAAGTGAAGCAACACTCCATTCACTTCGCACAGTGAATTGAAGTGTTGGAACAGACTGCTTCTCTTTCAGAGAAACGTATGTGAGTTTCTGGTGAATGCTTGTAAGTAGCTTAAGGCACTTTCAAAGGAAAGTGATTTTCTCTGAAAGGACAGCATTTAAAAACTGAAGCAACACTCCATTCACTTCGCACAGTGAATTGAAGTGTTGGAACAGACTGCTTCTCTTTAAGAGAAACGCATGTGAGTTTTTTTTGAATGCTTGAAAGTAGTTTAAGGCACTTTCAAAGGAAAGTGATTTTCTCTGAAAGGACAGAATTTAGAAAGTGATGCAACACTCCATTCACTTCGCACAGTGAATTGAAGTGTTGGAACAGACTGCTTCTCTTTCAGAGAAACGCATGTGAGTTTCTTCCTAATGCTTGTAAGTAGCTTAAGGCACTTTCAAAGGAAAGTGATTTTCTCTGAAAGGACAGCATTTAGAAAGTGAAGCAACACTCAAGTCCCTTCGAGCAGTGAATTGAAGTGTTGGAACAGAGTGCTTCTCTTTCATAGAAACGCATTAGTGTTTCTTGTGAATGCTTGCAAATTGCTTAAGGCAATTTCAAAGGAAAGTGATTTTCTCTGAAAGGACAGCATTTAGAAACTGAAGCACAACTCCATTCACTTCGCACAGTGAATTGAAGTGTTGGAACACACTGCTTCTCTTTAAGAGAAACGCATTTGAGTTTTTTGTGAATGCTTGAAAGTAGTTTAAGGCACTTTCAAAGGAAAGTGATTTTCTCTGAAAGGACAGCATTTAGAAAGTGAAGCAACCCTCCATTCACTTCGCACAGTGAATTGAAGTGTTGGAACAGACTGCTTCTCTTTCAGAGAAACGCATGTGAGTTTCTGGTGAATGCTTGTAAGTAGCTTAAGGCACTTTCAAAGGAAAGTGATTTTCTCTGAAAGGACAGCATTTAGAACGTGAGGCAACACTCTATTCACTTCACACAGTGAATTGAAGTGTTGGAACAGACTGCTTCTCTTTCAGAGAAATGCATGTGAGTTTCTTCCTAATGCTTGCAAGTAGCTTAAGGCACTATCAAAGGAAAGTGATTTTCTCTGAAAGGACAGCATTTAGAAAGTGAAGCAACACTCCATTCAGTTCGTGCAGTGAATTGAAGTGTTGGAACAGAGTGCTTCTCTTTGATATAAACGCATTAGTGTTTCTTGTGAATGCTTGTAAGTTGCTTAAGGCACTTTCAAAGGAAAGTGATTTTCTCTGAAAGGACATAATTAAGAAAGTGAAGCAACACTCCATTCACTTCCTACAGTGAATTGAAGTGTTGGAACAGACTGCTTCTCTTTCAGAGAAATGCATGTGAGTTTCTGTTGAATGCTTGTAAGTAGCTTAAGGCACTTTCAAAGGAAAGTGATTTTCTCTGAAAGGACAGCATTTAGAAAGTGAAGCAACACTCCATTCACTTCGCACAGTGAATTGAAGTGTTGGAACAGTCTGCTTCTCTTTCAGAGAAACGCATGTGAGTTTCTTCCTAATGCTTGCAAGTAGCTTAAGGCACTTTCAAAGGAAAGTGATTTTCTCTGAAAGGACAGCATTTAGAAAGTGAAGCAACACTCCATTCCATTCGTGCAGTGAATTGAAGTGTTGGAACAGACTGCTTCTCTTTCAGAGAAACGCATGTGAGTTTCTGGTGAATGCTTGTAAGTAGTTTAAGGCACTTTCAAAGGAAAGTGATTTTCTCTGAAAGGACAGAATTTAGAAAGTGATGCAACACTCCATTCACTTCGCACAGTGAATTGAAGTGTTGGAACAGACTGCTTCTCTTTCATAGAAACGCATTAGTGTTTCTTGTGAATGCTTGCAAATTGCTTAAGGCACTTTCAAAGGAAAGTGATTTTCTCTGAAAGGACAGCATTTAAAACTGAAACACAACTCCATTCACTTCGCACAGTGAATTGAAGTGTTGGAACACACTGCGTCTCTTTAAGAGAAACGCATGTGAGTTTTTTGTGAATGCTTGAAAGTAGTTTAAGGCACTTTCAAAGGAAAGTGATTTTCTCTGAAAGGACAGCATTTAGAAAGTGAAGCAACACTCCATTCACTTCGCACAGTGAATTGAAGTGTTGGAACAGACTGCTTCTCTTTCAGAGAAACGCATGTGAGTTTCTGGTGAATGCTTGTAAGTAGCTTAAGGCACTTTCAAAGGAAAGTGATTTTCTCTGAAAGGACAGCATTTAGAACGTGAGGCAACACTCTATTCACTTCACACAGTGAATTGAAGTGTTGGAACAGACTGCTTCTCTTTCAGAGAAATGCATGTGAGTTTCTTCCTAATGTTTGCAAGTAGCTTAATGCACTATCAAAGGAAAATGATTTTCTCTGAAAGGACAGCATTTAGAAAGTGAGGCAATACTCCATTCACTTCGCACAGTGAATTGAAGTGTTGGAACAGACTGCTTCTCTTTCAGAGAAACACATGTGAGTTTCTTCCTAATGCTTGCAAGTAGCTTAAGGCACTTTCAAAGGAAAGTGATTTTCTCTGAAAGGACAGCATTTAGAAAGTGAAGCAACACTCCATTCACTTCGCACAGTGAATTGAAGTGTTGGAACAGACTGCTTCTCTTTCAGAGAAACGCATGTGAGTTTCTGGTGAATGCTTGTAAGTAGCTTAAGGCACTTTCAAAGGAAAGTGATTTTCTCTGAAAGGACAGCATTTAGAACGTGAGGCAACACTCTATTCACTTCACACAGTGAATTGAAGTGTTGGAACAGACTGCTTCTCTTTCAGAGAAATGCATGTGAGTTTCTTCCTAATGCTTGCAAGTAGCTTAAGGCACTATCAAAGGAAAGTGATTTTCTCTGAAAGGACAGCATTTAGAAAGTGAAGCAACACTCCATTCACTTCGCACAGTGTATTGAAGTGTTGGAACAGACTGCTTCTCTTTCAGAGAAACACATGTGAGTTTCTTCCTAATGCTTGCAAGTAGCTTAAGGCACTTTCAAAGGAAAGTGATTTTCTCTGAAAGGACAGCATTTAGAAAGTGAAGCAACTATCCATGCACTTCGCACAGTGAATTGAAGTGTTGGAACCGACTGCTTCTCTTTCAGAGAAACGCATGTGAGTTTCTGGTGAATGCTTGTAAGTAGCTTAAGGCACTTTCAAAGGACAGTGATTTTCTCTGAAAGGACAGCATTTAGAAAGTGAAGCAACACTCGATTCAGTTCGTGCAGTGAATTGAAGTGTTGGAACAGAGTGCTTCTCTTTGATATAAACGCATTAGTGTTTCTTGTGAATGCTTGTAAGTTGCTTAAGGCACTTTCAAAGGAAAGTGATTTTCTCTGAAAGGACATAATTAAGAAAGTGAAGCAACACTCCATTCACTTCGCACAGTGAATTGAAGTGTTGGAACAGACTGCTTCTCTTTCAGAGAAATGCATGTGAGTTTCTGTTGAATGCTTGTAAGTAGCTTAAGGCACTTTCAAAGGAAAGTGATTTTCTCTGAAAGGACAGCATTTAGAAAGTGAAGCAACACTCCATTCACTTCGCACAGTGAATTGAAGTGTTGGAACAGTCTGCTTCTCTTTCAGAGAAACGCATGTGAGTTTCTTCCTAATGCTTGCAAGTAGCTTAAGGCACTTTCAAAGGAAAGTGATTTTCTCTGAAAGGACAGCATTTAGAAAGTGAAGCAATACTCCATTCCATTCGTGCAGTGAATTGAAGTGTTGGAACAGACTGCTTCTCTTTCAGAGAAACGCATGTGAGTTTCTGGTGAATGCTTGTAAGTAGTTTAAGGCACTTTCAAAGGAAAGTGATTTTCTCTGAAAGGACAGAATTTAGAAAGTGATGCAACACTCCATTCACTTCGCACAGTGAATTGAAGTGTTGGAACAGACTGCTTCTCTTTCATAGAAACGCATTAGTGTTTCTTGTGAATGCTTGCAAATTGCTTAAGGCACTTTCAAAGGAAAGTGATTTTCTCTGAAAGGACAGCATTTAAAACTGAAACACAACTCCATTCACTTCGCACAGTGAATTGAAGTGTTGGAACACACTGCGTCTCTTTAAGAGAAACGCATGTGAGTTTTTTGTGAATGCTTGAAAGTAGTTTAAGGCACTTTCAAAGGAAAGTGATTTTCTCTGAAAGGACAGCATTTAGAAAGTGAAGCAACACTCCATTCACTTCGCACAGTGAATTGAAGTGTTGGAACAGACTGCTTCTCTTTCAGAGAAACGCATGTGAGTTTCTGGTGAATGCTTGTAAGTAGCTTAAGGCACTTTCAAAGGAAAGTGATTTTCTCTGAAAGGACAGCATTTAGAACGTGAGGCAACACTCTATTCACTTCACACAGTGAATTGAAGTGTTGGAACAGACTGCTTCTCTTTCAGAGAAATGCATGTGAGTTTCTTCCTAATGTTTGCAAGTAGCTTAATGCACTATCAAAGGAAAGTGATTTTCTCTGAAAGGACAGCATTTAGAAAGTGAGGCAATACTCCATTCACTTCGCACAGTGAATTGAAGTGTTGGAACAGACTGCTTCTCTTTCAGAGAAACACATGTGAGTTTCTTCCTAATGCTTGCAAGTAGCTTAAGGCACTTTCAAAGGAAAGTGATTTTCTCTGAAAGGACAGCATTTAGAAAGTGAAGCAACACTCCATTCACTTTGCACAGTGAATTGAAGTGTTGGAACAGACTGCTTCTCTTTCAGAGAAACGCATGTGAGTTTCTGGTGAATGCTTGTAAGTAGCTTAAGGCACTTTCAAAGGAAAGTGATTTTCTCTGAAAGGACAGCATTTAGAACGTGAGGCAACACTCTATTCACTTCACACAGTGAATTGAAGTGTTGGAACAGACTGCTTCTCTTTCAGAGAAATGCATGTGAGTTTCTTCCTAATGCTTGCAAGTAGCTTAAGGCACTATCAAAGGAAAGTGATTTTCTCTGAAAGGACAGCATTTAGAAAGTGAAGCAACACTCCATTCACTTCGCACAGTGTATTGAAGTGTTGGAACAGACTGCTTCTCTTTCAGAGAAACACATGTGAGTTTCTTCCTAATGCTTGCAAGTAGCTTAAGGCACTTTCAAAGGAAAGTGATTTTCTCTGAAAGGACAGCATTTAGAAAGTGAAGCAACAATCCATGCACTTCGCACAGTGAATTGAAGTGTTGGAACCGACTGCTTCTCTTTCAGAGAAACGCATGTGAGTTTCTGGTGAATGCTTGTAAGTAGCTTAAGGCACTTTCAAAGGACAGTGATTTTCTCTGAAAGGACAGCATTTAGAAAGTGAAGCAACACTCGATTCAGTTCGTGCAGTGAATTGAAGTGTTGGAACAGAGTGCTTCTCTTTGATATAAACGCATTAGTGTTTCTTGTGAATGCTTGTAAGTTGCTTAAGGCACTTTCAAAGGAAAGTGATTTTCTCTGAAAGGACATAATTAAGAAAGTGAAGCAACACTCCATTCACTTCGCACAGTGAATTGAAGTGTTGGAACAGACTGCTTCTCTTTCAGAGAAATGCATGTGAGTTTCTGTTGAATGCTTGTAAGTAGCTTAAGGCACTTTCAAAGGAAAGTGATTTTCTCTGAAAGGACAGCATTTAGAAAGTGAAGCAACACTCCATTCACTTCGCACAGTGAATTGAAGTGTTGGAACAGTCTGCTTCTCTTTCAGAGAAACGCATGTGAGTTTCTTCCTAATGCTTGCAAGTAGCTTAAGGCACTTTCAAAGGAAAGTGATTTTCTCTGAAAGGACAGCATTTAGAAAGTGAAGCAACACTCCATTCACTTCGCACAGTGAATTGAAGTGTTGGAACAGACTGCTTCTCTTTCAGAGAAACGTATGTGAATTTCTGGTGAATGCTTGTAAGTAGCTTAAGGCACTTTCAAAGGAAAGTGATTTTCTCTGAAAGGACAGCATTTAAAAACTGAAGCAACACTCCATTCACTTCGCACAGTGAATTGAAGTGTTGGAACAGACTGCTTCTCTTTAAGAGAAACGCATGTGAGTTTTTTTTGAATGCTTGAAAGTAGTTTAAGGCACTTTCAAAGGAAAGTGATTTTCTCTGAAAGGACAGAATTTAGAAAGTGATGCAACACTCCATTCACTTCGCACAGTGAATTGAAGTGTTGGAACAGACTGCTTCTCTTTCAGAGAAACGCATGTGAGTTTCTTCCTAATGCTTGTAAGTAGCTTAAGGCACTTTCAAAGGAAAGTGATTTTCTCTGAAAGGACAGCATTTAGAAAGTGAAGCAACACTCAATTCCCTTCGAGCAGTGAATTGAAGTGTTGGAACAGAGTGCTTCTCTTTCATAGAAACGCATTAGTGTTTCTTGTGAATGCTTGCAAATTGCTTAAGGCAATTTCAAAGGAAAGTGATTTTCTCTGAAAGGACAGCATTTAGAAACTGAAGCACAACTCCATTCACTTCGCACAGTGAATTGAAGTGTTGGAACACACTGCTTCTCTTTCAGAGAAACACATGTGAGTTTCTTCCTAATGCTTGCAAGTAGCTTAAGGCACTTTCAAAGGAAAGTGATTTTCTCTGAAAGGACAGCATTTAGAAAGTGAAGCAACACTCCATTCACTTTGCACAGTGAATTGAAGTGTTGGAACAGACTGCTTCTCTTTCAGAGAAACGCATGTGAGTTTCTGGTGAATGCTTGTAAGTAGCTTAAGGCACTTTCAAAGGAAAGTGATTTTCTCTGAAAGGACAGCATTTAGAACGTGAGGCAACACTCTATTCACTTCACACAGTGAATTGAAGTGTTGGAACAGACTGCTTCTCTTTCAGAGAAATGCATGTGAGTTTCTTCCTAATGCTTGCAAGTAGCTTAAGGCACTATCAAAGGAAAGTGATTTTCTCTGAAAGGACAGCATTTAGAAAGTGAAGCAACACTCCATTCACTTCGCACAGTGTATTGAAGTGTTGGAACAGACTGCTTCTCTTTCAGAGAAACACATGTGAGTTTCTTCCTAATGCTTGCAAGTAGCTTAAGGCACTTTCAAAGGAAAGTGATTTTCTCTGAAAGGACAGCATTTAGAAAGTGAAGCAACAATCCATGCACTTCGCACAGTGAATTGAAGTGTTGGAACCGACTGCTTCTCTTTCAGAGAAACGCATGTGAGTTTCTGGTGAATGCTTGTAAGTAGCTTAAGGCACTTTCAAAGGACAGTGATTTTCTCTGAAAGGACAGCATTTAGAAAGTGAAGCAACACTCGATTCAGTTCGTGCAGTGAATTGAAGTGTTGGAACAGAGTGCTTCTCTTTGATATAAACGCATTAGTGTTTCTTGTGAATGCTTGTAAGTTGCTTAAGGCACTTTCAAAGGAAAGTGATTTTCTCTGAAAGGACATAATTAAGAAAGTGAAGCAACACTCCATTCACTTCGCACAGTGAATTGAAGTGTTGGAACAGACTGCTTCTCTTTCAGAGAAATGCATGTGAGTTTCTGTTGAATGCTTGTAAGTAGCTTAAGGCACTTTCAAAGGAAAGTGATTTTCTCTGAAAGGACAGCATTTAGAAAGTGAAGCAACACTCCATTCACTTCGCACAGTGAATTGAAGTGTTGGAACAGTCTGCTTCTCTTTCAGAGAAACGCATGTGAGTTTCTTCCTAATGCTTGCAAGTAGCTTAAGGCACTTTCAAAGGAAAGTGATTTTCTCTGAAAGGACAGCATTTAGAAAGTGAAGCAACACTCCATTCACTTCGCACAGTGAATTGAAGTGTTGGAACAGACTGCTTCTCTTTCAGAGAAACGTATGTGAATTTCTGGTGAATGCTTGTAAGTAGCTTAAGGCACTTTCAAAGGAAAGTGATTTTCTCTGAAAGGACAGCATTTAAAAACTGAAGCAACACTCCATTCACTTCGCACAGTGAATTGAAGTGTTGGAACAGACTGCTTCTCTTTAAGAGAAACGCATGTGAGTTTTTTTTGAATGCTTGAAAGTAGTTTAAGGCACTTTCAAAGGAAAGTGATTTTCTCTGAAAGGACAGAATTTAGAAAGTGATGCAACACTCCATTCACTTCGCACAGTGAATTGAAGTGTTGGAACAGACTGCTTCTCTTTCAGAGAAACGCATGTGAGTTTCTTCCTAATGCTTGTAAGTAGCTTAAGGCACTTTCAAAGGAAAGTGATTTTCTCTGAAAGGACAGCATTTAGAAAGTGAAGCAACACTCAATTCCCTTCGAGCAGTGAATTGAAGTGTTGGAACAGAGTGCTTCTCTTTCATAGAAACGCATTAGTGTTTCTTGTGAATGCTTGCAAATTGCTTAAGGCAATTTCAAAGGAAAGTGATTTTCTCTGAAAGGACAGCATTTAGAAACTGAAGCACAACTCCATTCACTTCGCACAGTGAATTGAAGTGTTGGAACACACTGCTTCTCTTTAAGAGAAACGCATTTGAGTTTTTTGTGAATGCTTGAAAGTAGTTTAAGGCACTTTCAAAGGAAAGTGATTTTCTCTGAAAGGACAGCATTTAGAAAGTGAAGCAACCCTCCATTCACTTCGCACAGTGAATTGAAGTGTTGGAACAGACTGCTTCTCTTTCAGAGAAACGCATGTGAGTTTCTGGTGAATGCTTGTAAGTAGCTTAAGGCACTTTCAAAGGAAAGTGATTTTCTCTGAAAGGACAGCATTTAGAACGTGAGGCAACACTCTATTCACTTCACACAGTGAATTGAAGTGTTGGAACAGACTGCTTCTCTTTCAGAGAAATGCATGTGAGTTTCTTCCTAATGCTTGCAAGTAGCTTAAGGCACTATCAAAGGAAAGTGATTTTCTCTGAAAGGACAGAATTTAGAAAGTGAAGCAACACTCCATTCACTTCGCACAGTGAATTGAAGTGTTGGAACAGAGTGGTTCTCTTTCAGAGAAACACATGTGAGTTTCTTCCTAATGCTTGCAAGTAGCTTAAGGCACTTTCAAAGGAAAGTGATTTTCTCTGAAAGGACAGCATTTAGAAAGTGAAGCAACAATCCATGCACTTCGCACAGTGAATTGAAGTGTTGGAACCGACTGCTTCTCTTTCAGAGAAACGCATGTGAGTTTCTGGTGAATGCTTGTAAGTAGCTTAAGGCACTTTCAAAGGACAGTGATTTTCTCTGAAAGGACAGCATTTAGAAAGTGAAGCAACACTTCATTCCCTTCGTGCAGTGAATTGAAGTGTTGGAACAGAGTGCTTCTCTTTCATATAAACGCATTAGTGTTTCTTGTGAATGCTTGCAAGTTGCTTAAGGCACTTTCAAAGGAAAGTGATTTTCTCTGAAAGGACATAATTTAGAAAGTGAAGCAACACTCCATTCACTTCGCACAGTGAATTGAAGTGTTGGAACAGACTGCTTCTCTTTCAGAGAAATGCATGTGAGTTTCTGTTGAATGCTTGTAAGCAGCTTCAGGTACTTTCAAAGGAAAGTGATTTTCTCTGAAAGGACATAATTTAGAAAGTGAGGCAACACTCCATTCACTTCGCACAGTGAATTGAAGTGTTGGAACAGACTGCTTCTCTTTCAGAGAAATGCATGTGAGTTTCTGGTGAATGCTTGTAAGTAGCTTAAGGCACTTTCAAAGGAAAGTGATTTTCTCTGAAAGGACAGCATTTAGAAAGTGAGGCAACACTCCATTCACTTCACACAGTGAATTGAAGTGTTGGAACAGACTGCTTCTCTTTCAGAGAAACGCATGTGAGTTTCTTCCTAATGCTTGCAAGTAGCTTAAGGCACTTTAAAAGGAAAGTGATTTTCTCTGAAATGACAGCATTTAGAAAGTGAAGCAACACTCCATTCACTTCGCACAGTGAATTGAAGTGTTGGAACAGACTGCTTCTCTTTCAAAGAAACGCATGAGTTTCTGGTGAATGCTTGTAAGTAGCTTAAGGCACTTTCAAAGGAAAGTGATTTTCTCTGAAAGGACAGCATTTAGAAAGTGAAGCAACTCTCCATTCACTTCGCACAGTGAAATGAAGTGTTGGAACAGACTGCTTCTCTTTCAGAGAAATTCATGTGAGTTTAAGTTGAATGCTTGTAAGTAGCTTAAGGCACTTTCAAAGGAAAGTGTTTTTCTCTGAAATGACAGCATTTAGAAAGTGAAGCAACACTCCATTCACTTCGCAGAGTGAATTGAAGTTTTGGAACAGACTGCTTCTCTTTCAGAGAAACGCATGTGAGTTTCTGGTGAATGCTTGTAAGTAGCTTAAGGCACTTTCAAAGGAAAGTGATTTTCTCTGAAAGGACAGCATTTAGAAAGTGAAGCAACACTCCATTCACTTCGCACAGTGAATTGAAGTGTTGGAACAGACTGCTTCTCTTTCAGAGAAATGCATGTGAGTTTCTGTTGAATGCTTTTAAGCAGCTTAAGGCACTTTCAAAGGAAAGTGATTTTCTCTGAAAGGACAGCATTTAGAAAGTGAAGTAACACTCCATTCACTTCGCACATTGAATTGAAGTGTTGGAACAGACTGCTTCTCTTTCAGAGAAACGCATGTGAGTTTCTGGTGAATGCTTGTAAGTAGCTTAAGGCACTTTCAAAGGAAAGTGATTTTCTCTAAAAGGACAGCATTTAGAAAGTGAGGCAACACTCCATTCACTTCACACAGTGAATTGAAGTGTTGGAACAGACTGCTTCTCTTTCAGAGAAACGCATGTGAGTTTCTTCCTAATGCTTGCAAGTAGCTTAAGGCACTTTAAAAGGAAAGTGATTTTCTCTGAAAGGACAGCATTTAGAAAGTGAAGCAACACTCCATTCACTTCGCACAGTGAATTGAAGTGTTGGAACAGACTGCTTCTCTTTCAGAGAAACGCATGTGAGTTTCTGGTGAATGCTTGTAAGTAGCTTAAGGCACTTTCAAAGGAAAGTGATTTTCTCTGAAATGACAGCATTTAGAAAGTGAAGCAACACTCCATTCACTTCGCACAGTGAATTGAAGTGTTGGAACAGACTGCTTCTCTTTCAGAGAAACGCATGTGAGTTTCTGGTGAATGCTTGTAAGTAGCTTAAGGCACTTTCAAAGGAAAATGATTTTCTCTGAAAGGACAGCATTTAGAAAGTGAAGCAACACTCCATTCACTTCGCACAGTGAATTGAAGTGTTGGAACAGACTGCTTCTCTTTCAGAGAAACGCATGTGAGTTTCTGGTGAATGCTTGTAAGTAGCTTAAGGCACTTTCAAAGGAAAGTGATTTTCTCTGAAAGGACATAATTTAGAAAGTGAAGCAACACTCCATTCACTTCGCACAGTGAATTGAAGTGTTGGAACAGACTGCTTCTCTTTCAGAGAAATGCATGTGAGTTTCTGTTGAATGCTTGTAAGCAGCTTAAGGCACTTTCAAAGGAAAGTGATTTTCTCTGAAAGGACAGCATTTAGAAAGTGAAGCAACACTCCATTCACTTCGCACATTGAATTGAAGTGTTGGAACAGACTGCTTCTCTTTCATAGAAACGCATGTGAGTTTCTGGTGAATGCTTGTAAGTAGCTTAAGGCACTTTCAAAGGAAAGTGATTTTCTCTGAAAGGACAGCATTTAGAAAGTGAGGCAACACTCCATTCACTTCACACAGTGAATTGAAGTGTTGGAACAGACTGCTTCTCTTTCAGAGAAACGCATGTGAGTTTCTTCCTAATGCTTGCAAGTAGCTTAAGGCACTTTCAAAGGAAAGTGATTTTCTCTGAAAGGACAGCATTTAGAAAGTGAAGCAACACTCCATTCACTTCGCACAGTGAATTGAAGTGTTGGAACAGACTGCTTCTCTTTCAGAGAAACGCATGAGTTTCTGGTGAATGCTTGTATGTAGCTTAAGGCACTTTCAAAGGAAAGTGATTTTCTCTGAAATGACAGCATTTAGAAAGTGAAGCAACACTCCATTCACTTCGCACAGTGAATTGAAGTGTTGGAACAGACTGCTTCTCTTTCAGAGAAATTCATGTGAGTTTAAGTTGAATGCTTGTAAGTAGCTTAAGGCACTTTCAAAGGACAGTGATTTTCTCTGAAAGGACAGCATTTAGAAAGTGAAGCAACACTCCATTCCCTTCGTGCAGTGAATTGAAGTGTTGGAACAGAGTGCTTCTCTTTCATATAAACGCATTAGTGTTTCTTGTGAATGCTTGCAAGTTGCTTAAGGCACTTTCAAAGGAAAGTGATTTTCTCTGAAAGGACATAATTTAGAAAGTGAAGCAACACTCCATTCACTTCGCACAGTGAATTGAAGTGTTGGAACAGACTGCTTCTCTTTCAGAGAAATGCATGTGAGTTTCTGTTGAATGCTTGTAAGCAGCTTAAGGCACTTTCAAAGGAAAGTGATTTTCTCTGAAAGGACAGCATTTAGAAAGTGAAGCAACACTCCATTCACTTCGCACAGTGAATTGAAGTGTTGGAACAGACTGCTTCTCTTTCAGAGAAACGCATGTGAGTTTCTGGTGAATGCTTGTAAGTAGCTTAAGGCACTTTCAAAGGAAAGTGATTTTCTCTGAAATGACAGCATTTAGAAAGTGAAGCAACACTCCATTCACTTCGCACAGTGAATTGAAGTGTTGGAACAGACTGCTTCTCTTTCAGAGAAATTCATGTGAGTTTAAGTTGAATGCTTGTAAGTAGCTTAAGGCACTTTCAAAGGAAAGTGATTTTCTCTGAAAGGACAGCATTTAGAAAGTGAAGCAACACTCCATTCACTTCGCAGAGTGAATTGAAGTGTTGGAACAGACTGCTTCTCTTTCAGAGAAACGCATGTGAGTTTCTGGTGAATGCTTGTAAGTAGCTTAAGGCACTTTCAAAGGAAAGTGATTTTCTCTGAAAGGACAGCATTTAGAAAGTGAAGCAACACTCCATTCACTTCGCACAGTGAATTGAAGTGTTGGAACAGACTGCTTCTCTTTCAGAGAAACGCATGTGAGTTTCTGGTGAATGCTTGTAAGTAGCTTAAGGCACTTTCAAAGGAAAGTGATTTTCTCTGAAAGGACAGCATTTAGAAAGTGAAGCAACACTCCATTCACTTCGCACAGTGAATTGAAGTGTTGGAACAGACTGCTTCTCTTTCAGAGAAACGCATGGGAGTTTCTGGTGAATGCTTGTAAGTAGCTTAAGGCACTTTCAAAGGAAAGTGATTTTCTCTGAAAGGACAGCATTTAGAAACTGAAGCAACACTCCATTCACTTCGCACAGTGAATTGAAGTGTTGGAACAGACTGCTTCTCTTTCAGAGAAACGCATGTGAGTTTCTTCCTAATGCTTGTAAGTAGCTTAAGGCACTTTCAAAGGAAAGTGATCTTCTCTGAAAGGACAGCATTTAGAAAGTGAAGCAACACTCAATTCCCTTCGTGCAGTGAATTGAAGTGTTGGAACAGACTGCTTCTCTTTCACAGAAACGCATTAGTGTTTCTTGTGAATGCTTGCAAATTGCTTAAGACACTTTCAAAGGAAAGTGATTTTCTCTGAAAGGACAGCATTTAGAAACTGAAGCACAACTCCATTCACTTCGCACAGTGAATTGAAGTGTTGTAACACACTGCTTCTCTTTAAGAGAAACGCATGTGAGTTTTTGGTGAATGCTTGAAAGTAGGTTAAGGTACTTTCAAAGGAAAGTGATTTTCTCTGAAAGGACAGCATTTAGAAAGTGAAGCAACAATCCATGCACTTCGCACAGTGAATTGAAGTGTTGGAACAGACTGCTTCTCTTTCAGAGAAATGCATGTGAGTTTCTTCCTAATGCTTGCAAGTAGCTTAAGGCACTATCAAAGGAAAGTGATTTTCTCTGAAAGGACAGCATTTAGAAAGTGAAGCAACACTCCATTCACTTCGCACAGTGAATTGAAGTGTTGGAACAGACTGCTTCTCTTTCAGAGAAACACATGTGAGTTTCTTCCTAATGCTTGCAAGTAGCTTAAGGCACTTTCAAAGGAAAGTGATTTTCTCTGAAAGGAAGCATTTAGAAAGTGAAGCAACAATCCATGCACTTCGCA
The DNA here is from genome assembly GCF_982192425.1 of Myodes glareolus. Lineage (NCBI taxonomy): Eukaryota > Metazoa > Chordata > Mammalia > Rodentia > Cricetidae > Myodes > Myodes glareolus. The sequence continues at coordinate 1,676,442 of NC_142046.1, forward strand.
CAGTGAATTGAAGTGTTGGAACAGACTGCTTCTCTTTCAGAGAAACGCATGTGAGTTTCTGGTGAATGCTTGTAAGTAGCTTAAGGCACTTTCAAAGGACAGTGATTTTCTCTGAAAGGACAGCATTTAGAAAGTGAAGCAACACTCCATTCCCTTGGTGCAGTGAATTGAAGTGTTGGAACAGAGTGCTTCTCTTTCATATAAACGCATTAGTGTTTCTTGTGAATGCTTGCAAGTTGCTTAAGGCACTTTCAAAGGAAAGTGATTTTCTCTGAAAGGACATAATTTAGAAAGTGAAGCAACACTCCATTCACTTCGCACAGTGAATTGAAGTGTTGGAACAGACTGCTTCTCTTTCAGAGAAATGCATGTGAGTTTCTGTTGAATGCTTGTAAGCAGCTTAAGGCACTTTCAAAGGAAAGTGATTTTCTCTGAAAGGACAGCATTTAGAAAGTGAAGCAACACTCCATTCACTTCGCACAGTGAATTGAAGTGTTGGAACAGACTGCTTCTCTTTCAGAGAAACGCATGTGAGTTTCTGGTGAATGCTTGTAAGTAGCTTAAGGCACTTTGAAAGGAAAGTGATTTTCTCTGAAAGGACAGCATTTAGAAAGTGAGGCAACACTCCATTCACTTCACACAGTGAATTGAAGTGTTGGAACAGACTGCTTCTCTTTCAGAGAAACGCATGTGAGTTTCTTCCTAATGCTTGCAAGTAGCTTAAGGCACTTTCAAAGGAAAGTGATTTTCTCTGAAAGGACAGCATTTAGAAAGTGAAGCAACACTCCATTCACTTCGCACAGTGAATTGAAGTGTTGGAACAGACTGCTTCTCTTTCAGAGAAACGCATGAGTTTCTGGTGAATGCTTGCAAGTAGCTTAAGGCACTTTCAAAGGAAAGTGATTTTCTCTGAAAGGACAGCATTTAGAAAGTGAAGCAACTCTCCATTCACTTCGCACAGTGAATTGAAGTGTTGGAACAGACTGCTTCTCTTTCAGAGAAATTCATGTGAGTTTAAGTTGAATGCTTGTAAGTAGCTTAAGGCACTTTCAAAGGAAAGTGATTTTCTCTGAAAGGACAGCATTTAGAAAGTGAAGCAACACTCCATTCACTTCGCAGAGTGAATTGAAGTTTTGGAACAGACTGCTTCTCTTTCAGAGAAACGCATGTGAGTTTCTGGTGAATGCTTGTAAGTAGCTTAAGGCACTTTCAAAGGAAAGTGAATTTCTCTGAAAGGACAGCATTTAGAAAGTGAAACAACACTCCATTCACTTCGCACAGTGAATTGAAGTGTTGGAACAGACTGCTTCTCTTTCAGAGAAACGCATGTGAGTTTCTGGTGAATGCTTGTAAGTAGCTTAAGGCACTTTCAAAGGAAAGTGATTTTCTCTGAAAGGACAGCATTTAGAAAGTGAAGCAACACTCCATTCACTTCGCACAGTGAATTGAAGTGTTGGAACAGACTGCTTCTCTTTCAGATAAACGCATGTGAGTTTTTTGTGAATGCTTGAAAGTAGTTTAAGGCACTTTCAAAGGAAAGTGATTTTCTCTGAAAGGACAGAATTTAGAAAGTGATGCAACACTCCATTCACTTCGCACAGTGAATTGAAGTGTTGGAACAGACTGCTTCTCTTTCAGAGAAACGCATGTGAGTTTCTTCCTAATGCTTGTAAGTAGCTTAAGGCACTTTCAAAGGAAAGTGATTTTTTCTGAAAGGACAGCATTTAGAAAGTGAAGCAACACTCAATTCCCTTCGTGCAGTGAATTGAAGTGTTGGAACAGAGTGCTTCTCTTTCATAGAAACACATTAGTGTTTCTTGTGAATGCTTGCAAATTGCTTAAGGCACTTTCAAAGGAAAGTGATTTTCTCTGAAAGGACAGCATTTAGAAACTGAAGCACAACTCCATTCACTTCGCACAGTGAATTGAAGTGTTGGAACACACTGCTTCTCTTTAAGAGAAACGCATGTGAGTTTTTTGTGAATGCTTGAAAGTAGCTTAAGGCACTTTCAAAGGAAAGTGATTTTCTCTGAAAGGACAGCATTTAGAAAGTGAAGCAACAATCCATGCACTTCGCACAGTGAATTAAAGTGTTGGAACCGACTGCTTCTCTTTCAGAGAAACGCATGTGAGTTTCTGGTGAATGCTTGTAAGTAGCTTAAGGCACTTTCAAAGGACAGTGATTTTCTCTGAAAGGACAGCATTTAGAAAGTGAAGCAACACTCCATTCCCTTCGTGCAGTGAATTGAAGTGTTGGAACAGAGTGCTTCTCTTTCATATAAACGCATTAGTGTTTCTTGTGAATGCTTGCAAGTTGCTTAAGGCACTTTGAAAGGAAAGTGATTTTCTCTGAAAGGACATAATTGAGAAAGTGAAGCAACACTCCATTCACTTCGCACAAAGAATTGAAGTGTTGGAACAGACTGCTTCTCTTTCAGAGAAACGCATGAGTTTCTGGTGAATGCTTGTAAGTAGCTTAAGGCACTTTCAAAGGAAAGTGATTTTCTCTGAAAGGACAGCATTTAGAAAGTGAAGCAACACTCCATTCACTTCGCACAGTGAATTGAAGTGTTGGAACAGACTGCTTCTCTTTCAGAGAAATTCATGTGAGTTTAAGTTGAATGCTTGTAAGTAGCTTAAGGCACTTTCAAAGGAAAGTGATTTTCTCTGAAAGGACAGCATTTAGAAAGTAAAGCAACACTCCATTCACTTCGCAGAGTGAATTGAAGTTTTGGAACAGACTGCTTCTCTTTCAGAGAAACGCATGTGAGTTTCTGGTGAATGCTTGTAAGTAGCTTAAGGCACTTTCAAAGGAAAGTGATTTTCTCTGAAAGGACAGCATTTAGAAAGTGAAGCAACACTCCATTCACTTCGCACAGTGAATTGAAGTGTTGGAACAGACTGCTTCTCTTTCAGAGAAACGCATGTGAGTTTCTTCCTAATGCTTGTAAGTAGCTTAAGGCACTTTCAAAGGAAAGTGATTTTCTCTGAAAGGACAGCATTTAGAAACTGAAGCAACACTCCATTCACTTCGCACAGTGAATTGAAGTGTTGGAACAGACTGCTTCTCTTTCAGAGAAACGCATGTGAGTTTCTTGTGAATTATTGCAAGTCGCTTAAGGCACTTTCAAAGGAAAGTGATTTTCTCTGAAAGGACAGCATTTAGAAACTGAAGCAACACTCCATTCACTTCGCACAGTGAATTGAAGTGTTGGAACACACTACTTCTCTTTAAGAGAAACGCATGTGACTTTTTTGTGAATGCTTGAAAGTAGTTTAAGGCACTTTCAAAGGAAAGTGATTTTCTCTGAAAGGACATAATTTAGAAAGTGATGCAACACTCCATTCACTTCGCACAGTGAATTGAAGTGTTGGAACAGACTGCTTCTCTTTCAGAGAAACGCATGTGAGTTTCTGGTGAATGCTTGTAAGTAGCTTAAGGCACTTTCAAAGGAAAGTGATTTTCTCTGAAAGGACAGCATTTAGAAAGTGAGGCAACACTCCATTCACTTCACACAGTGAATTTAAGTGTTGGAACAGACTGCTTCTCTTTCAGAGAAACGCATGTGAGTTTCTTCCTAATGCTTGCAAGTAGCTTAAGGCACTTTAAAAGGAAAGTGATTTTCTCTGAAAGGACAGCATTTAGAAAGTGAAGCAACACTCCATTCACTTCGCACAGTGAATTGAAGTGTTGGAACAGACTGCTTCTCTTTCAGAGAAACGCATGAGTTTCTGGTGAATGCTTGTAAGTAGCTTAAGGCACTTTCAAAGGAAAGTGATTTTCTCTGAAAGGACAGCATTTAGAAAGTGAAGCAACTCTCCATTCACTTCGCACAGTGAATTGAAGTGTTGGAACAGACTGCTTCTCTTTCAGAGAAACGAATGAGTTTCTGGTGAATGCTTGTAAGTAGCTTAAGGCACTTTCAAAGGAAAGTGATTTTCTCTGAAAGGACAGCATTTAGAAAGTGAAGCAACACTCCATTCACTTCGCAGAGTGAATTGAAGTTTTGGAACAGACTGCTTCTCTTTCAGAGAAACGCATGTGAGTTTCTGTTGAATGCTTGTAAGTAGCTTAAGGCTCTTTCAAAGGAAAGTGATTTTCTATGAAAGGACAGCATTTAGAAAGTAAAGCAACACTCCATTCCCTTCGCGCAATGAATTGAAGTGTTGGAACAGACTGCTTCTCTTTCATAGAAACGCATTAGTGTTTCTTGGGAATGCTTGCAAGTAGCTTAAGGCACTTTCAAAGGAAATTGATTTTCTCTGAAAGGACAGCATTTAGAAAGTGAAGCAACACTCCATTCACTTCGCACAGTGAATTGAAGTGTTGGAACAGACTGCTTCTCTTTCAGAGAAACGCATGTGAGTTTCTTCCTAATGCTTGTAAGTAGCTTAAGGCACTTTCAAAGGAAAGTGATTTTCTCTGAAAGGACAGCATTTAGAAAGTGAAGCAACACTCCATTCACTTCGCACAGTGAATTGAAGTGTTGGAACAGACTGCTTCTCTTTCAGAGAAACGCATGTGAGTTTCTTGTGAATTATTGCAAGTCGCTTAAGGCACTTTCAAAGAAAAGTGATTTTCTCTGAAAGGACAGCATTTAGAAACTGAAGCAACACTCCATTCACTTCGCACAGTGAATTGAAGTGTTGGAACACACTACTTCTCTTTAAGAGAAACGCATGTGACTTTTTTGTGAATGCTTGAAAGTAGTTTAAGGCACTTTCAAAGGAAAGTGATTTTCTCTGAAAGGACATAATTTAGAAAGTGATGCAACACTCCATTCACTTCGCACAGTGAATTGAAGTGTTGGAACAGACTGCTTCTCTTTCAGAGAAACGCATGTGAGTTTCTGGTGAATGCTTGTAAGTAGCTTAAGGCACTTTCAAAGGAAAGTGATTTTCTCTGAAAGGACAGCATTTAGAAAATGAGGCAACACTCCATTCACTTCACACAGTGAATTTAAGTGTTGGAACAGACTGCTTCTCTTTCAGAGAAACGCATGTGAGTTTCTTCCTAATGCTTGCAAGTAGCTTAAGGCACTTTAAAAGGAAAGTGATTTTCTCTGAAAGGACAGCATTTAGAAAGTGAAGCAACACTCCATTCACTTCGCACAGTGAATTGAAGTGTTGGAACAGACTGCTTCTCTTTCAGAGAAACGCATGAGTTTCTGGTGAATGCTTGTAAGTAGCTTAAGGCACTTTCAAAGGAAAGTGATTTTCTCTGAAAGGACAGCATTTAGAATGTGAAGCAACTCTCCATTCACTTCACACAGTGAATTGAAGTGTTGGAACAGACTGCTTCTCTTTCAGAGAAATTCATGTGAGTTTAAGTTGAATGCTTGTAAGTAGCTTAAGGCACTTTCAAAGGAAAGTGATTTTCTCTGAAAGGACAGCATTTAGAAAGTGAAGCAACACTCCATTCACTTCGCAGAGTGAATTGAAGTTTTGGAACAGACTGCTTCTCTTTCAGAGCAACGCATGTTAGTTTCTGTTGAATGCTTGTAAGTAGCTTAAGGCTCTTTCAAAGGAAAGTGATTTTCTATGAAAGGACAGCATTTAGAAAGTAAAGCAACACTCCATTCCCTTCGCGCAATGAATTGAAGTGTTGGAACAGACTGCTTCTCTTTCATAGAAACGCATTAGTGTTTCTTGGGAATGCTTGCAAGTAGCTTAAGGCACTTTCAAAGGAAATTGATTTTCTCTGAAAGGACAGCATTTAGATAGTGAAGCAACACTCCATTCACTTCGCACAGTGAATTGAAGTGTTGGAACAGACTGCTTCTCTTTCAGAGAAACGCATGTGAGTTTCTTGTGAATTCTTGCAAGTTGCTTAAGGCACTTTCAAAGGAAAGTGATTTTCTCTGAAAGGACAGCATTTAGAAACTGAAGCAACACTCCATTCACTTCGCACTGTGAATTGAAGTGTTGGAACAGACTGCTTCTCTTTCAGAGAAACGCATGTGTGTTTCTTCCTAATGCTTGCAAGTAGCTTAAGGCACTTTCAAAGGAAAGTGATTTTCTCTGAAAGGACAGCATTTAGAAAGTGAAGCAACACTCCATTCACTTCGCACAGTGAATTGAAGTGTTGGAACAGTCTGCTTCTCTTTCAGAGAAACGCATGTGAGTTTCTGGTGAATGCTTGTAAGTAGCTTAAGGCACTTTCAAAGGAAAGTGATTTTCACTGAAAGGACAACATTTAGAAAGTGAAGCAACACTCCATTCACTTCGCACAGTGAATTGAAGTGTTGGAACAGACTGCTTCTCTTTCAGAGAAACGCATGTGAGTTTCTGGTGAATGCTTGTAAGTAGCTTAAGGCACTTTCAAAGGAAAGTGATTTTCTCTGAAAGGACAGCATTTAGAAAGTGAAGCAACACTCCATTCACTTCGCACAGTGAATTGAAGTGTTGGAACAGACTGCTTCTCTTTCAGAGAAATGCATGTGAGTTTAAGTTGAATGCTTGTAAGTAGCTTAAGGCACTTTCAAAGGAAAGTGATTTTCTCTGAAAGGACAGCATTTAGAAAGTGAAGTAACACTCCATTCACTTCGCACAGTGAATTGAAGTGTTGGAACAGACTGCTTCTCTTTCAGAGAAACGCATGTGAGTTTCTGGTGAATGCTTGCAAGTTGCTTAAGGCACTTTCAAAGAAAGTGATTTTCTCTGAAAGGACAGCATTTAGAAAGTGAGGCAACAATCCATTCACTTCACACAGTGAATTGAAGTGTTGGAACAGTCTGCTTCTCTTTCAGAGAAACGCATGTGAGTTTCTTCCTAATGCTTGCAAGTAGCTTAAGGCACTTTCAAAGGAAAGTGATTTTCTCTGAAAGGACAGCATTTAGAAAGTGAAGCAACACTCCATTCACTTCGCACAGTGAATTGAAGTGTTGGAACAGACTGCTTCTCTTTAAGAGAAACGCATGTGAGTTTTTTGTGAATGCTTGTAAGTAGCTTAAGGCACTTTCAAAGGAAAGTGATTTTCTCTGAAAGGACAGCATTTAGAAAGTGAAGCAACACTCAATTCACTTTGTACAGTGAATTTAAGTGTTGGAACAGACTGCTTCTCTTTCAGAGAAACGCATGTGAGTTTCTGTTGAATGCTTGTAAGTAGCTTAAGGCTCTTTCAAAGGAAAGTGATTTTCTATGAAAGGACAGCATTTAGAAAGTAAAGCAACACTCCATTCCCTTCGCGCAATGAATTGAAGTGTTGGAACAGACTGCTTCTCTTTCAGAGAAACGCATGTGAGTTTCTTCCTAATGCTTGCAAGTAGCTTAAGGCACTTTCAAAAGAAAGTGATTTTCTCTGAAAGGACAGCATTTAGAAAGTGAAGCAACACTCCATTCACTTCGCACAGTGAATTGAAGTGTTGGAACAGTCTGCTTCTCTTTCAGAGAAACGCATGTGAATTTCTTCCTAATGCTTGCAAGTAGCTTAAGGCACTTTCAAAGGAAAGTGATTTTCTCTGAAAGGACAGCATTTAGAAAGTGAAGCAACACTCCATTCACTTCGCACAGTGAATTGAAGTGTTGGAACAGACTGCTTCTCTTTCAGAGAAACGCATGTGAGTTTCTGGTGAATGCTTGTAAGTAGCTTAAGGCACTTTCAAAGGAAAGTGATTTTCTCTGAAAGGACAGCATTTAGAAAGTGAAGCAACACTCCATTCACTTCGCACAGTGAATTGAAGTGTTGGAACAGACTGCTTCTCTTTCAGAGAAACGCATGTGAGTTTCTTCCTAATGCTTGTAAGTAGCTTAAGGCACTTTCAAAGGAAAGTGATTTTCTCTGAAAGGACAGCATTTAGAAACTGAAGCAACACTCCATTCACTTCGCACAGTGAATTGAAGTGTTGGAACAGACTGCTTCTCTTTCAGAGAAACGCATGTGAGTTTCTTGTGAATTATTGCAAGTCGCTTAAGGCACTTTCAAAGGAAAGTGATTTTCTCTGAAAGGACAGCATTTAGAAACTGAAGCAACACTCCCTTCACTTCGCACAGTGAATTGAAGTGTTGGAACAGACTGCTTCTCTTTCAGAGAAACGCATGTGAGTGTCTTGTGAATTATTGCAAGTCGCTTAAGGCACTTTCAAAGGAAAGTGATTTTCTCTGAAAGGACAGCATTTAGAAAGTGAAGCAACACTCCATTCCCTTCGTGCAGTGAATTGAAGTGTTGGAACAGAGTGCTTCTCTTTCATAGAAACGCATTAGTGTTTCTTGTGAATGCTTGCAAGTTGCTTAAGGCACTTTCAAAGGAAAGTGATTTTCTCTGAAAGGACAGCATTTAGAAAGTGAAGCAACACTCAATTCACTTTGTACAGTGAATTGAAGTGTTGGAACAGACTGCATCTCTTTCAGAGAAATGCATGTGAGTTTCTGTTGAATGCTTGTAAGTAGCTTAAGGCTCTTTCAAAGGAAAGTGATTTTCTATGAAAGGACAGCATTTAGAAAGTAAAGCAACACTCCATTCCCTTCGCGCAATGAATTGAAGTGTTGGAACAGACTGCTTCTCTTTCATAGAAACGCATCAGTGTTTCTTGGGAATGCTTGCAAGTAGCTTAAGGCACTTTCAAAGGAAATTGATTTTCTCTGAAAGGACAGCATTTAGATAGTGAAGCAACACTCCATTCACTTTGCGCAGTGAATTGAAGTGTTGGAACAGACTGCTTCTCTTTCAGAGAAACGCATGTGAGTTTCTGGTGAATGCTTGTAAGTAGCTTAAGGCACTTTCAAAGGAAAGTGATTTTCTCTGAAAGGACAGCATTTAGAAAGTGAGGCAACACTCCATTCACTTCACACAGTGAATTTAAGTGTTGGAACAGACTGCTTCTCTTTCAGAGAAACGCATGTGAGTTTCTTCCTAATGCTTGCAAGTAGCTTAAGGCACTTTCAAAGGAAAGTGATTTTCTCTGAAAGGACAGCATTTAGAAAGTGAAGCAACACTCCATTCACTTCGCACAGTGAATTGAAGTGTTGGAACAGACTGCTTCTCTTTCAGAGAAACGCATGTGAGTTTCTTGTGAATTATTGCAAGTCGCTTAAGGCACTTTCAAAGGAAAGTGATTTTCTCTGAAAGGACAGCATTTAGAAACTGAAGCAACACTCCATTCACTTCGCACAGTGAATTGAAGTGTTGGAACACACTGCTTCTCTTTAAAAGAAACGCATGTGAGTTTTTTGTGAATGCTTGAAAGTAGTTTAAGGCACTTTCAAAGGAAAGTGATTTTCTCTGAAAGGACAGAATTTAGAAAGTGATGCAACACTCCATTCACTTCGCACAGTGAATTGAAGTGTTGGAACAGACTGCTTCTCTTTCAGAGAAACGCATGTGAGTTTCTTCCTAATGCTTGTAAGTAGCTTAAGGCACTTTCAAAGGAAAGTGATTTTCTCTGAAAGGACAGCATTTAGAAAGTGAAGCAACACTCAATTCCCTTCGTGCAGTGAATTGAAGTGTTGGAACAGAGTGCTTCTCTTTCATAGAAACGCATTAGTGTTTCTTGTGAATGCTTGCAAATTGCTTAAGGCACTTTCAAAGGAAAGTGATTTTCTCTGAAAGGACAGCATTTAGAAACTGAAGCAACACTCCATTCACTTCGCACAGTGAATTGAAGTGTTGGAACAGACTGCTTCTCTTTCAGAGAAACGCATGTGAGTTTCTTGTGAATTATTGCAAGTCGCTTAAGGCACTTTCAAAGGAAAGTGATTTTCTCTGAAAGGACAGCATTTAGAAAGTGAAGCAACACTCCATTCCCTTCGTGCAGTGAATTGAAGTGTTGGAACAGAGTGCTTCTCTTTCATAGAAACGCATTAGTGTTTCTTGTGAATGCTTGCAAGTTGCTTAAGGCACTTTCAAAGGAAAGTGATTTTCTCTGAAAGGACAGCATTTAGAAAGTGAAGCAACACTCAATTCACTTTGTACAGTGAATTGAAGTGTTGGAACAGACTGCTTCTCTTTCAGAGAAATGCATGTGAGTTTCTGTTGAATGCTTGTAAGTAGCTTAAGGCTCTTTCAAAGGAAAGTCATTTTCTATGAAAGGACAGCATTTAGAAAGTAAAGCAACACTCCATTCCCTTCGCGCAATGAATTGAAGTGTTGGAACAGACTGCTTCTCTTTCAGAGAAACGCATGTGAGTTTCTTCCTAATGCTTGCAAGTAGCTTAAGGCACTTTCAAAGGAAAGTGATTTTCTCTGAAAGGACAGCATTTAGAAAGTGAAGCAACACTCCATTCACTTCGCACAGTGAATTGAAGTGTTGGAACAGTCTGCTTCTCTTTCAGAGAAACGCATGTGAATTTCTTCCTAATGCTTGCAAGTAGCTTAAGGCACTTTCAAAGGAAAGTGATTTTCTCTGAAAGGACAGCATTTAGAAAGTGAAGCAACACTCCATTCACTTCGCACAGTTAATTGAAGTGTTGGAACAGACTGCTTCTCTTTCAGAGAAACGCATGTGAGTTTCTGGTGAATGCTTGTAAGTAGCTTAAGGCACTTTCAAAGGAAAGTGATTTTCTCTGAAAGGACAGCATTTAGAAAGTGAAGCAACACTCCATTCACTTCGCACAGTGAATTGAAGTGTTGGAACAGACTGCTTCTCTTTCAGAGAAACGCATGTGAGTTTCTTCCTAATGCTTGTAAGTAGCTTAAGGCACTTTCAAAGGAAAGTGATTTTCTCTGAAAGGACAGCATTTAGAAACTGAAGCAACACTCCATTCACTTCGCACAGTGAATTGAAGTGTTGGAACAGACTGCTTCTCTTTCAGAGAAACGCATGTGAGTTTCTTGTGAATTATTGCAAGTCGCTTAAGGCACTTTCAAAGGAAAGTGATTTTCTCTGAAAGGACAGCATTTAGAAACTGAAGCAGCACTCCATTCACTTCGCACAGTGAATTGAAGTGTTGGAACACACTACTTCTCTTTAAGAGAAACGCATGTGAGTTTTTTGTGAATGCTTGAAAGTAGTTTAAGGCACTTTCAAAGGAAAGTGATTTTCTCTGAAAGGACATAATTTAGAAAGTGATGCAACTCCATTCACTTCGCACAGTGAATTGAAGTGTTGGAACAGACTGCTTCTCTTTCAGAGAAACGCATGTGAGTTTCTTCCTAATGCTTGTAAGTAGCTTAAGGCACTTTCAAAGGAAAGTGATTTTCTCTGAAAGGACAGCATTTAGAAAGTGAAGCAACACTCAATTCCCTTCGTGCAGTGAATTGAAGTGTTGGACAGAGTGCTTCTCTTTCATAGAAACGCATTAGTGTTTCTTGTGAATGCTTGCAAATTGCTTAAGGCACTTTCAAAGGAAAGTGATTTTCTCTGAAAGGACAGCATTTAGAAACTGAAGCAACACTCCCTTCACTTCGCACAGTGAATTGAAGTGTTGGAACAGACTGCTTCTCTTTCAGAGAAACGCATTAGTGTTTCTTGTGAATGCTTGCAAGTTGCTTAAGGCACTTTCAAAGGAAAGTGATTTTCTCTGAAACGACAGCATTTAGAAAAGAAGCAACACTCAATTCACTTTGTACAGTGAATTGAAGTGTTGGAACAGACTGCATCTCTTTCAGAGAAATGCATGTGAGTTTCTGTTGAATGCTTGTAAGTAGCTTAAGGCTCTTTCAAAGGAAAGTGATTTTCTATGAAAGGACAGCATTTAGAAAGTAAAGCAACACTCCATTCCCTTCGCGCAATGAATTGAAGTGTTGGAACAGACTGCTTCTCTTTCATAGAAACGCATCAGTGTTTCTTGGGAATGCTTGCAAGTAGCTTAAGGCACTTTCAAAGGAAATTGATTTTCTCTGAAAGGACAGCATTTAGATAGTGAAGCAACACTCCATTCACTTCGCGCAGTGAATTGAAGTGTTGGAACAGATTGCTTCTCTTTCAGAGAAACGCATGTGAGTTTCTGGTGAATGCTTGTAAGTAGCTTAAGGCACTTTCAAAGGAAAGTGATTTTCTCTGAAAGGACAGCATTTAGAAAGTGAGGCAACACTCCATTCACTTCACACAGTGAATTTAAGTGTTGGAAAAGACTGCTTCTCTTTCAGAGAAACGCATGTGAGTTTCTTCCTAATGCTTGCAAGTAGCTTAAGGCACTTTAAAAGGAAAGTGATTTTCTCTGAAAGGACAGCATTTAGAAAGTGAAGCAACACTCCATTCACTTCGCACAGTGAATTGAAGTGTTGGAACAGACTGCTTCTCTTTCAGAGAAACGCATGTGAGTTTCTTGTGAATTATTGCAAGTTGCTTAAGGCACTTTCAAAGGAAAGTGATTTTCTCTGAAAGGACAGCATTTAGAAACTGAAGCAACACTCCATTCACTTCGCACAGTGAATGGAAGTGTTGGAACACACTGCTTCTCTTTAAAATAAACGCATGTGAGTTTTTTGTGAATGCTTGAAAGTAGTTTAAGGCACTTTCAAAGGAAAGTGATTTTCTCTGAAAGGACAGAATTTAGAAAGTGATGCAACACTCCATTCACTTCGCACAGTGAATTGAAGTGTTGGAACAGACTGCTTCTCTTTCAGAGAAACGCATGTGAGTTTCTTCCTAATGCTTGTAAGTAGCTTAAGGCACTTTCAAAGGAAAGTGATTTTCTCTGAAAGGACAGCATTTAGAAAGTGAAGCAACACTCAATTCCCTTCGTGCAGTGAATTGAAGTGTTGGAACAGAGTGCTTCTCTTTCATAGAAACGCATTAGTGTTTCTTGTGAATGCTTGCAAATTGCTTAAGGCACTTTCAAAGGAAAGTGATTTTCTCTGAAAGGACAGCATTTAGAAACTGAAGCAACACTCCATTCACTTCGCACAGTGAATTGAAGTGTTGGAACACACTGCTTCTCTTTAAGAGAAACGCATGTGAGTTTTTTGTGAATGCTTGAAAGTAGCTTAAGGCACTTTCAAAGAAGAGTGATTTTCTCTGAAAGGACAGCATTTAGAAAGTGAAGCAACACTCCATTCACTTCGCACAGTGAATTGAAATGTTGGAACAGTCTGCTTCTCTCTCAGAGAAACGCATGTGATTTTCTTCCTAACGCTTGCAAGTAGCTTAAGGCACTTTCAAAGGAAAGTGATTTTCTCTGAAAGGACAGCATTTAGAAAGTGAAGCAACACTCCATTCACTTCGCACAGTGAATTGAAGTGTTGGAACAGACTGCTTCTCTTTCAGAGAAACGCATGTGAGTTTCTGGTGAATGCTTGTAAGTAGCTTAAGGCACTTTCAAAGGAAAGTGATTTTCTCTGAAAGGACAGCATTTAGAAAGTGAAGCAACACTCCATTCACTTCGCACAGTGAATTGAAGTGTTGGAACAGACTGCTTCTCTTTCAGAGAAATGCATGTGAGTTTAAGTTGAATGCTTGTAAGTAGCTTAAGGCACTTTCAAAGGAAAGTGATTTTCTCTGAAAGGACAGCATTTAGAAAGTGAAGTAACACTCCATTCACTTCGCACAGTGAATTGAAGTGTTGGAACAGACTGCTTCTCTTTCAGAGAAACGCATGTGAGTTTCTGGTGAATGCTTGCAAGTTGCTTAAGGCACTTTCAAAGAAAGTGATTTTCTCTGAAAGGACAGCATTTAGAAAGTGAGGCAACAATCCATTCACTTCACACAGTGAATTGAAGTGTTGGAACAGTCTGCTTCTCTTTCAGAGAAACGCATGTGAGTTTCTTCCTAATGCTTGCAAGTAGCTTAAGGCACTTTCAAAGGAAAGTGATTTTCTCTGAAAGGACAGCATTTAGAAAGTGAAGCAACACTCCATTCACTTCGCACAGTGAATTGAAGTGTTGGAACAGACTGCTTCTCTTTAAGAGAAACGCATGTGAGTTTTTTGTGAATGCTTGTAAGTAGCTTAAGGCACTTTCAAAGGAAAGTGATTTTCTCTGAAAGGACAGCATTTAGAAAGTGAAGCAACACTCAATTCACTTTGTACAGTGAATTTAAGTGTTGGAACAGACTGCTTCTCTTTCGGAGAAACGCATGTGAGTTTCTGGTGAATGCTTGTATGTAGCTTAAGGCACTTTCAAAGAAAAGTGATTTTCTCTGAAAGGACAGCATTTAGAAAGTGAAGCAACACTCCATTCACTTCGCACAGTGAATTGAAGTGTTGGAAGAGACTGCTTCTCTTTCAGAGAAACGCATGTGAGTTTCTTCCTAATGCTTGCAAGTAGCTTAAGGCACTTTCAAAGGAAAGTGATTTTCTCTGAAAGGACAGCATTTAGAAAGTGAAGCAACACTCCATTCACTTCGGACAGTGAATTGAAGTGTTGGAACAGACTGCTTCTCTTTCAGAGAAACGCATGTGAGTTTCTGGTGAATGCTTGTAAGTAGCTTAAGGCACTTTCAAAGGAAAGTGATTTTCTCTGAAAGGACAGCATTTAGAAACTGAAGCAACACTCCATTCACTTCGCACAGTGAATTGAAGTGTTGGAACAGACTGCTTCTCTTTCAGAGAAACGCATGTGAGTTTCTTGTGAATTATTGCAAGTCGCTTAAGGCACTTTCAAAGGAAAGTGATTTTCTCTGAAAGGACAGCATTTAGAAACTGAAGCAACACTCCATTCACTTCGCACAGTGAATTGAAGTGTTGGAACACACTACTTCTCTTTAAGAGAAACGCATGTGAGTTTTTTGTGAATGCTTGAAAGTAGTTTAAGGCACTTTCAAAGGAAAGTGATTTTCTCTGAAAGGACATAATTTAGAAAGTGATGCAACACTCCATTCACTTCGCACAGTGAATTGAAGTGTTGGAACAGACTGCTTCTCTTTCAGAGAAACGCATGTGAGTTTCTTCCTAATGCTTGTAAGTAGCTTAAGGCACTTTCAAAGGAAAGTGATTTTCTCTGAAAGGACAGCATTTAGAAAGTGAAGCAACACTCAATTCCCTTCGTGCAGTGAATTGAAGTGTTGGAACAGAGTGCTTCTCTTTCATAGAAACGCATTAGTGTTTCTTGTGAATGCTTGCAAATTGCTTAAGGCACTTTCAAAGGAAAGTGATTTTCTCTGAAAGGACAGCATTTAGAAACTGAAGCAACACTCCATTCACTTCGCACAATGAATTGAAGTGTTGGAACAGACTGCTTCTCTTTCAGAGAAACGCATGTGAGTTTCTTGTGAATTATTGCAAGTCGCTTAAGGCACTTTCAAAGGAAAGTGATTTTCTCTGAAAGGACAGCATTTAGAAAGTGAAGCAACACTCCATTCCCTTCGTGCAGTGAATTGAAGTGTTGGAACAGAGTGCTTCTCTTTCATAGAAACTCATTAGTCTTTCTTGTGAATGCTTGCAAGTTGCTTAAGGCACTTTCAAAGGAAAGTGATTTTCTCTGAAAGGACAGCATTTAGAAAGTGAAGCAACACTCAATTCACTTTGTACAGTGAATTGAAGTGTTGGAACAGACTGCTTCTCTTTCAGAGAAATGCATGTGAGTTTCTGTTGAATGCTTGTAAGTAGCTTAAGGCTCTTTCAAAGGAAAGTGATTTTCTATGAAAGGACAGCATTTAGAAAGTAAAGCAACACTCCATTCCCTTTGCGCAATGAATTGAAGTGTTGGAACAGACTGCTTCTCTTTCAGAGAAACGCATGTGAGTTTCTTCCTAATGCTTGCAAGTAGCTTAAGGCACTTTAAAAGGAAAGTGATTTTCTCTGAAAGGACAGCATTTAGAAAGTGAAGCAACACTCCATTCACTTCGCGCAGTGAATTGAAGTGTTGGAACAGACTGCTTCTCTTTAAGAGAAACGCATGTGAGTTTCTTGTGAATTATTGCAAGTCGCTTAAGGCACTTTCAAAGGAAAGTGATTTTCTCTGAAAGGACAGCATTTAGAAACTGAAGCAACACTCCATTCACTTCGCACAGTGAATTGAAGTGTTGGAACACACTGCTTCTCTTTAAAAGAAACGCATGTGAGTTTTTTGTGAATGCTTGAAAGTAGTTTAAGGCACTTTCAAAGGAAAGTGATTTTCTCTGAAAGGACAGAATTTAGAAAGTGATGCAACACTCCATTCACTTCGCACAGTGAATTGAAGTGTTGGAACAGACTGCTTCTCTTTCAGAGAAACGCATGTGAGTTTCTTCCTAATGCTTGTAAGTAGCTTAAGGCACTTTCAAAGGAAAGTGATTTTCTCTGAAAGTACAGCATTTAGAAAGTGAAGCAACACTCAATTCCCTTCGTGCAGTGAATTGAAGTGTTGGAACAGAGTGCTTCTCTTTCATAGAAACTCATTAGTGTTTCTTGTGAATGCTTGCAAATTGCTTAAGGCACTTTCAAAGGAAAGTGATTTTCTCTGAAAGGACAGCATTTAGAAACTGAAGCAACACTCCATTCACTTCGCACAGTGAATTGAAGTGTTGGAACAGACTGCTTCTCTTTCAGAGAAACGCATGTGAGTTTCTGGTGAATGCTTGTAAGTAGCTTAAGGCACTTTCAAAGGAAAGTGATTTTCTCTGAAAGGACAGCATTTAGAAACTGAAGCAACACCCCATTCACTTCGCGCAGTGAATTGAAGTGTTGGAACAGACTGCTTCTCTTTCAGAGAAACGCATGTGAGTTTCTTGTGAATTATTGCAAGTTGCTTAAGGCACTTTCAAAGGAAAGTGATTTTCTCTGAAAGGACAGCATTTAGAAACTGAAGCAACACTCCATTCACTTCGCACAGTGAATTGAAGTGTTGGAACACACTGCTTCTCTTTAAGAGAAACGCATGTGGTTTTTTGTGAATGCTTGAAAGTAGTTTAAGGCACTTTCAAAGGAAAGTGATATTCTCTGAAAGGACAGAATATAGAAAGTGAAGCAACACTCCATTCACTTCGCACAGTGAATTGAAGTGTTGGAATAGACTGCTTCTCTTTCAGAGAAACGCATGTGAATTTCTGGTGAATGCTTGTAAGTAGCTTAAGGCACTTTCAAAGGAAAGTGATTTTCTCTGAAAGGACAGCATTTAGAAAGTGAAGCAACACTCCATTCCCTTCGTGCAGTGAATTGAAGTGTTGGAACAGAGTGCTTCTCTTTCATAGAAACGCATTAGTGTTTCTTGTGAATGCTTGCAAATTGCTTAAGGCACTTTCAAAGGAAAGTGATTTTCTCTGAAAGGACAGCATTTAGAAAGTGAAGCAACACTCAATTCACTTTGTACAGTGAATTGACGTGTTGGAACAGACGGCTTCTCTTTCAGAGAAATGCATGTGAGTTTCTGTTGAATGCTTGTAAGTAGCTTAAGGCTCTTTCAAAGGAAAGTGATTTTCTATGAAAGGACAGCATTTAGAAAGTAAAGCAACACTCCATTCCCTTCGCGCAATGAATTGAAGTGTTGGAACAGACTGCTTCTCTTTCAGAGAAACGCATTAGTGTTTCTTGGGAATGCTTGCAAGTAGCTTAAGGTACTTTCAAAGGAAAGTGATTTTCTCTGAAAGGACAGCATTTAGAAAGTGAAGCAACACTCTATTCACTTCGCACAGTGAATTGAAGTGTTGGACCAGACTGCTTCTCTTTCAGAGAAACGCAAGTGGGTTTCTGGTGAATGCTTGTAAGTAGCTTAAGGCACTTTCAAAGGAAAGTGATTTTCTCTGAAAGGACAGCATTTAGAAAGTGGAGCAACACTCCATTCCCTTCGTGCTGTGAATTGAAGTGTTGGAGCAGAGTGCTTCTCTTTCATATAAACGCATTAGTGTTTCTTGTGAATGCTTGCAAGTTGCTTAAGGCACTTTCAAAGGAAAGTGATTTTCTCTGAAAGGACAGCATTTAGAAACTGAAGCAACACTCCGTTCACTTCGCACAGTGAATTGAAGTGTTGGAACAGACTGCTTCTCTTTAAGAGAAACGCATGTGAGTTTTTTGTGAATGCTTGAAAGTAGTTTAAGGCACTTTTAAAGGAAAGTGATTTTCTCTGAAAGGACAGCATTTAGAAAGTGAAGCAACACTCCATTCACTTCGCACAGTGAATTGAAGTGTTGGAACAGACTGCTTCTCTTTCAGAGAAACGCATGTGAGTTTCTGGTGAATGCTTGTAAGTAGCTTAAGGCACTTTCAAAGGAAAGTGATTTTCTCTGAAAGGACAGCATTTAGAAACTGAAGCAACACTCCATTCACTTCGCGCAGTGAATTGAAGTGTTGGAACAGACTGCTTCTCTTTCAGAGAAACGCATGTGAGTTTCTTGTGAATTATTGCAAGTCGCTTAAGGCACTTTCAAAGGAAAGTGATTTTCTCTGAAAGGACAGCATTTAGAAACTGAAGCAACACTCCATTCACTTCGCACAGTGAATTGAAGTGTTGGAACACACTGCTTCTCTTTAAGAGAAACGCATGTGGTTTTTTGTGAATGCTTGAAAGTAGTTTAAGGCACTTTCAAAGGAAAGTGATTTTCTCTGAAAGGACAGAATTTAGAAAGTGAAGCAACACTCCATTCACTTCGCACAATGAATTGAAGTGTTGGAACAGACTGCTTCTCTTTCAGAGAAACGCATGTGAGTTTCTTCCTAATGCTTGTAAGTAGCTTAAGGCACTTTCAAAGGAAAGTGATTTTCTCTGAAAGGACAGCATTTAGAAAGTGAAGCAACACTCCATTCACTTCGCACAGTGAATTGAAGTGTTGGAACAGACTGCTTCTCTTTCAGAGAAACGCATTAGTGTTTCTTGGGAATGCTTGCAAGTAGCTTAAGGCACTTTCAAAGGAAAGTGATTTTCTCTGAAAGGACAGCATTTAGATAGTGAAGCAACACTCCATTCACTTCGCACAGTGAATTGAAGTGTTGAAACAGACTGCTTCTCTTTCAGAGAAACGCATGTGAGTTTCTGTTGAATGCTTGTAAGGAGCTTAAGGCATTTTCAAATGAAAGTGATTTTCTCTGAAAGGACAGTATTTAGAAAGTGAGGCAACACTCCATTCACTTCGCACAGTGAATTGAAGTGTTGGAACAGACTGCTTCTCTTTCAGAGAAACGCATGTGAGTTTCTGGTGATTGCTTGTAAGTAGCTTAAGGCACTTTCAAAGGAAAGTGATTTTCTCTGAAAGGACAACATTTAGAAAGTGAAGCAACACTCCATTCACTTCGCACAGAGAATTGAAGTTTTGTAACAGAATGCTTCTTTTTCAGAGAAATGCATGTGAGTTTCTGTTGAATGCTTGTAAGTAGCTTAAGGCACTTTCAAAGGAAAGTGATTTTCTCTGAAAGGACAGCATTTAGAAAGTGAAGCAACACTCCATTCACTTCGCACAGAGAATTGATGTGTTGGAACAGACTGCTTCTCTTTCAGAGGAATGCATGTGAGTTTCTGGTGAATGCTTGTAAGTAGCTTAAGGCACTTTCAAAGGAAAGTGATTTTCTCTGAAAGGACAGCATTTAGAAAGTGAAGCAACACTCCATTCACTTCGCACAGTGAATTGAAGTGTTGGAACAGACTGCTTCTCTTTCAGAGAAACGCATGTGAGTTTATTCCTAATGCTTGCAAGTAGCTTAAGGTACTTTCAAAGGAAAGTGATTTTCTCTGAAAGGACAGCATTTAGAAAGTGAAGCAACACTCCATTCATTTCGCACAGTGAATTGAAGTGTTGGAACAGACTGCTTCTCTTTCATAGAAACGCATTAGTGTTTCTTGGGAATGCTTGCAAGTAGCTTAAGGCACTTTCAAAGGAAAGTGATTTTCTCTGAAAGGACAGCATGTAGATAGTGAAGCAACACTCCATTCACTTCGCACAGTGAATTGAAGTGTTGAAACAGACTGCTTCTCTTTCAGAGAAAAACATGTGAGTTTCTGTTGAGTGCTTGTAAGGAGCTTAAGGCATTTTCAAAGGAAAGTGATTTTCTCTGAAAGGACAGCATTTAGAAAGTGAAGCAACACTCCATTCACTTCACACAGTGAATTGAAGTGTTGGAACAGACTGCTTCTCTTTCAGAGAAACGCATGTGAGTTTCTTCCTAATGCTTGCAAGTAGCTTAAGGCACTTTCAAAGGAAAGTGATTTTCTCTGAAAGGACAGCATTTAGAAAGTGAAGCAACACTCCATTCACTTCGCACAGTGAATTGAAGTGTTGGAACAGACTGCTTCTCTTTCAGAGAAACGCATGTGAGTTTCTGGTGATTGCTTGTAAGTAGCTTAAGGCACTTTCAAAGGAAAGTGATTTTCTCTGAAAGGACAGCATTTAGAAAGTGAAGCAACACTCCATTCACTTCGCACAGTGAATTGAAGTGTTGGAACAGACTGCTTCTCTTTCAGAGAAACGCATGTGAGTTTCTTCCTAATGCTTGCAAGTAGCTTAAGGCACTTTCAAAGGAAAGTGATTTTCTCTGAAAGGACAGCATTTAGAAAGTGAAGCAACACTCCATTCACTTCGCACAGTGAATTGAAGTGTTGGAACAGACTGCTTCTCTTTCAGAGAAACGCATGTGAGTTTCCGGTGAATGCTTGTAAGTAGCTTAAGGCACTTTCAAAGGAAAGTGATTTTCTCTGAAAGGACAGCATTTAGAAAGTGAAGCAACACTCCATTCACTTTGCACAGTGAATTGAAGTGCTGGAACAGACTGCTTCTCTTTCAGAGAAACGCATGTGAGTTTCTTCCTAATGCTTGCAAATAGCTTAAGGCACTATCAAAGGAAAGTGATTTTCTCTGAAAGGACAGCATTTAGAAAGTGAAGCAACACTAAATTCACTTCGCACAGTGAATTGAAGTGTTGGAACAGACTGCTTCTCTTTCAGAGAAACGCATGTGAGTTTTTTATGAATGCTTGAAAGTAGTTAAAGGCACTTTCAAAGGAAAGTGATTTTCTCTGAAAGGACAGCATTTAGAAAGTGAGGCAACACTCCATTCACTTCACACAGTGACTTGAAGTGTTGGAACAGACTGCTTCTCTTTCAGAGAAACGCATGTGAGTTTCTTCCTAATGCTTGCAAGTAGCTTAAGGCACTTTCAAAGGAAAGTGATTTTCTCTGAAAGTACAGCATTTAGAAAGTGAAGCAACACTCCATTCACTTCGCACATTGAATTGAAGTGTTGGAACAGTCTGCTCCTCTTTCAGAGAAACGCATGTGAGTTTCTTCCTAATGCTTGCATGTAGCTTAAGGCACTTTCAAAGGAAAGTGATTTTCTCTGAAAGGACAGTATTTAGAAAGTGAAGCAACACTCCATTCACTTCGCACAGTGAATTGAAGTGTTGGAACAGACTGCTTCTCTTTCAGAGAAACGCATGTGAGTTTACGGTGAATGCTTGTAAGTAGCTTAAGGCACTTTCAAAGGAAAGTGATTTTCTCTGAAAGGACAGCATTTAGAAAGTGAAGCAACACTCCATTCACTTCGCACAGTGAATTGAAGTGTTGGAACAGACTGCTTCTCTTTCAGAGAAACGCATGTGAGTTTCTTGTGAATGCTTGTAAGTAGCTTAAGGCACTTTCAAAGGAAAGTGATTTTCTCTGAAAGGACAGCATTTAGAAAGTGAAGCAACACTCCATTCACTTCGCAGAGTGAATTGAAGTATTGGAACAGACTGCTTCTCTTTCAGAGAAACGGATGTGAGTTTCTGGTGAATGCTTGTAAGTAGCTTAAGGCACTTTCAAAGGAAAGTGATTTTCTCTGAAAGGACAGCATTTAGAAAGTGAAGCAACACTCCATTCACTTCGCAGAGTGAATTGAAGTGTTGGAACAGACTGCTTCTCTTTCAGAGAAATGCATGTGAGTTTCTGGTGAATGCTTGTAAGTAGCTTAAGGCACTTTCAAAGGAAAGTGATTTTCTCTGAAAGGACAGCATTTAGAAAGTGAAGCAACACTCCATTCACTTCGCACAGTGAATTGAAGTGTTGGAACAGACTGCTTCTCTTTCAGAGAAACGTATGTGAGTTTCTTGTGAATACTTGCAAGTTGCTTAAGGCACTTTCAAAGGAAAGTGATTTTCTCTGAAAGGACAGCATTTAGAAAGTGAGGCAACACTCCATTCACTTTGCATAGTGAATTGAAGTGTTGGAACAGACTGCTTCTCTTTCAGAGAAACGGATGTGAGTTTTTTATGAATGCTTGAAAGTAGTTTAAGGCACTTTCAAAGGAAAGTGATTTTCTCTGAAAGGACAGCATTTAGAAAGTGAAGCAACACTCCATTCACTTCGCACAGTGAATTGAAGTGTTGGAATAGTCTGCTTCTCTTTCAGAGAAATGCATGTGAGTTTCTTCCTAATGCTTGCAAGTAGCTTAAGGCACTTTCAAAGGAAAGTGATTTTCTCTGAAAGGACAGCATTTAGAAAGTGAAGCAACACTCCATTCACTTCGCACAGTGAATTGAAGTGTTGGAACAGACTGCTTCTCTTTCAGAGAAACGCATGTGAGTTTACGGTGAATGCTTGTAAGTAGCTTAAGGCACTTTCAAAGGAAAGTGATTTTCTCTGAAAGGACAGCATTTAGAAAGTGAAGCAACACTCCATTCACTTCGCACAGTGAATTGAAGTGTTGGAACAGACTGCTTCTCTTTCAGAGAAACGCATGTGAGTTTCTTGTGAATGCTTGTAAGTAGCTTAAGGCACTTTCAAAGGAAAGTGATTTTCTCTGAAAGGACAGCATTTAGAAAGTGAAGCAACACTCCATTCACTTCGCAGAGTGAATTGAAGTATTGGAACAGACTGCTTCTCTTTCAGAGAAACGGATGTGAGTTTCTGGTGAATGCTTGTAAGTAGCTTAAGGCACTTTCAAAGGAAAGTGATTTTCTCTGAAAGGACAGCATTTAGAAAGTGAAGCAACACTCCATTTACTTCGCAGAGTGAATTGAAGTGTTGGAACAGACTGCTTCTCTTTCAGAGAAACGCATGTGAGTTTCTGGTGAATGCTTGTAAGTAGCTTAAGGCACTTTCAAAGGAAAGTGATTTTCTCTGAAAGGACAGCATTTAGAAAGTGAAGCAACACTCCATTCACTTCGCACAGTGAATTGAAGTGTTGGAACAGACTGCTTCTCTTTCAGAGAAACGTATGTGAGTTTCTTGTGAATACTTGCAAGTTGCTTAAGGCACTTTCAAAGGAAAGTGATTTTCTCTGAAAGGACAGCATTTAGAAAGTGAGGCAACACTCCATTCACTTCGCATAGTGAATTGAAGTGTTGGAACAGACTGCTTCTCTTTCAGAGAAACACATGTGAGTTTCTTCCTAATGCTTGCAAGTAGCTTAAGGCACTTTCAAAGGAAAGTGATTTTCCTGAAAGGACAGCATTTAGAAAGTGAAGCAACACTCCATTCACTTCGCAGAGTGAATTGAAGTGTTGGAACCGACTGCTTCTCTTTCAGAGAAACGCATGTGAGTTTCTGGTGAATGCTTGTTAGTAGCTTAAGGCACTTTCAAAGGAAAGTGATTTTCTCTGAAAGGACATAATTTAGAAAGTGAAGAAACACTCCATTCACTTTGCACAGTGAATTGAAGTGTTGGAACAGAATGCTTCTCTTTCAGAGAAACGGATGTGAGTTTTTTATGAATGCTTGAAAGTAGTTTAAGGCACTTTCAAAGGAAAGTGATTTTCTCTGAAAGGACAGCATTTAGAAAGTGAAGCAACACTCCATTCACTTCGCACAGTGAATTGAAGTGTTGGAATAGTCTGCTTCTCTTTCAGAGAAATGCATGTGAGTTTCTTCCTAATGCTTGCAAGTAGCTTAAGGCACTTTCAAAGGAAAGTGATTTTCTCTGAAAGGACAGCATTTAGAAAGTGAAGCAACACTCCATTCACTTCGCACAGTGAATTGAAGTGTTGGAACAGACTGCTTTTCTTTCAGAGAAACGCATGTGAGTTTCTTCCTAATGCTTGCAAGTAGCTTAAGGCACTATCAAAGGAAAGTGATTTTCTCTGAAAGGACAGCATTTAGAAAGTGAAGCAACACTCCATTCACTTCGCACAGTGAATTGAAGTGTTGGAACAGACTGCTTCTCTTTCAGAGAAACGCATGTGAGTTTTTTATGATTACTTGCAAGTAGCTTAAGGCACTTTCAAAGGAAAGTGATTTTCTCTGAAAGGACAGCATTTAGAAAGTGAGGCAACACTCCATTCACTTCGCACAGTGAAATGAAGTATTGGAACAGACTGCTTCTCTTTCAGAGAAACGCATGTGAGTTTCTTCCTAATGCTTGCAAGTAGCTTAAGGCACTTTCAAAGGACAGTGATTTTCTCTGAAAGGACAGCATTTAGAAAGTGAAGCAACACTCCATTCCCTTCGTGCAGTGAATTGAAGTGTTGGAACAGAGTGCTTCTCTTTCATATAAACGCATTAGTGTTTCTTGTGAATGCTTGCAAGTTGCTTAAGGCACTTTCAAAGGAAAGTGATTTTCTCTGAAAGGACATAATTTAGAAAGTGAAGCAACACTCCATTCACTTCGCACAGTGAATTGAAGTGTCGAACAGACTGCTTCTCTTTCAGAGAAATGCATGTGAGTTTCTGTTGAATGCTTGTAAGTAGCTTAAGGCACTTTCAAAGGAAAGTGATTTTCTCTGAAAGGACAGCATTTAGAAAGTGAAGCAACACTCCATTCACTTCGCACATTGAATTGAAGTGTTGGAACAGACTGCTTCTCTTTCAGAGAAACGCATGTGAGTTTCTGGTGAATGCTTGTAAGGAGCTTAAGGCACTTTCAAAGGAAAGTGATTTTCTCTGAAAGGACAGCATTTAGAAAGTGAGGCAACACTCCATTCACTTCACACAGTGAATTGAAGTGTTGGAACAGACTGCTTCTCTTTCAGAGAAACGCATGTGAGTTTCTTCCTAATGCTTGCAAGTAGCTTAAGGCACTTTCAAAGGAAAGTGATTTTCTCTGAAAGGACAGCATTTAGAAAGTGAAGCAACACTCCATTCACTTCGCACAGTGAATTGAAGTGTTGGAACAGTCTGCTTCTCTTTCAGAGAAACGCATGTGAGTTTCTTCCTAATGCTTGCAAGTAGCTTAAGGCACTTTCAAAGGAAAGTGATTTTCTCTGAAAGGACAGCATTTAGAAAGTGAAGCAACACTCCATTCACTTCGCACAGTGAATTGAAGTGTTGGAACAGACTGCTTCTCTTTCAGAGAAACGCATGTGAGTTTCCGGTGAATGCTTGTAAGTAGCTTAAGGCACTTTCAAAGGAAAGTGATTTTCTCTGAAAGGACAGCATTTAGAAAGTGAAGCAACACTCCATTCACTTCGCACAGTGAATTGAAGTGTTGGAACAGACTGCTTCTCTTTCAGAGAAACACATGTGAGTTTCTTCCTAATGCTTGCAAGTAGCTTAAGGCACTATCAAAGGAAAGTGATTTTCTCTGAAAGGACAGCATTTAGAAAGTGAAGCAACACTAAATTCACTTCGCACAGTGAATTGAAGTGTTGGAACAGACTGCTTCTCTTTCAGAGAAACGCATGTGAGTTTTTTATGAATGCTTGAAAGTAGTTAAAGGCACTTTCAAAGGAAAGTGATTTTCTCTGAAAGGACAGCATTTAGAAAGTGAGGCAACACTCCATTCACTTCACACAGTGACTTGAAGTGTTGGAACAGACTGCTTCTCTTTCAGAGAAACGCATGTGAGTTTCTTCCTAATGCTTGCAAGTAGCTTAAGGCACTTTCAAAGGAAAGTGATTTTCTCTGAAAGGACAGCATTTAGAAAGTGAAGCAACACTCCATTCACTTCGCAAAGTGAATTGAAGTGTTGGAACAGTCTGCTCCTCTTTCAGAGAAACGCATGTGAGTTTCTTCCTAATGCTTGCAAGTAGCTTAAGGCACTTTCAAAGGAAAGTGATTTTCTCTGAAAGGACAGCATTTAGAAACTGAAGCAACACTCCATTCACTTCGCACAGTGAATTGAAGTGTTGGAACAGACTGCTTCTCTTTCAGAGAAACGCATGTGAATTTCCGGTGAATGCTTGTAAGTAGCTTAAGGCACTTTCAAAGGAAAGTGATTTTCTCTGAAAGGACAGCATTTAGAAAGTGAAGCAACACTCCATTCACTTCGCACAGTGAATTGAAGTGTTGGAACAGACTGCTTCTTTTTCAGAGAAATGCATGTGAGTTTAAGTTGAATGCTTGTAAGTAGCTTAAGGCACTTTCAAAAGAAAGTGATTTTCTCTGAAAGGACAGCATTTAGAAAGTGAAGCAACACTCCATTCACTTCGCACAGTGAATTGAAGTATTGGAACAGACTGCTTCTCTTTCAGAGAAACGGATGTGAGTTTCTGGTGAATGCTTGTAAGTAGCTTAAGGCACTTTCAAAGGAAAGTGATTTTCTCTGAAAGGACAGCATTTAGAAAGTGAAGCAACACTCCATTCACTTCGCACAGTGAATTGAAGTGTTGGAACAGACTGCTTCTCTTTCATATAAACGCATTAGTGTTTCTTGTGAATGCTTGCAAGTTGCTTAAGGCACTTTCAAAGGAAAGTGATTTTCTCTGAAAGGACATAATTTAGAAAGTGAAGCAACACTCCATTCACTTCGCACAGTGAATTGAAGTGTTGGAACAGACTGCTTCTCTTTCAGAGAAATGTATGTGAGTGTCTGTTGAATGCTTGTAAGTAGCTTAAGGCACTTTCAAAGGAAAGTGATTTTCTCTGAAAGGACAGCATTTAGAAAGTGAAGCAACACTCCATTCACTTCGCACAGTGAATTGAAGTGTTGGAACAGACTGCTTCTCTTTCAGAGAAACGCATGTGAGTTTCTGTAGAATGCTTGTAAGTAGCTTAAGGCACTTTGAAAGGAAAGTGATTTTCTCTGAAAGGACAGCATTTAGAAAGTGAGGCAACACTCCATTCACTTCGCACAGTAAATTGAAGTGTTGGAACAGACTGCTTCTCTTTCAGAGAAATGCATGTGAGTTTCTTCCTAATGCTTGCAAGTAGCTTAAGGCACTTTCAAAGGAAAGTGATTTTCTCTGAATGGACAGCATTTAGAAAGTGAAGCAACACTCCATTCACTTCGCACAGTGAATTGAAGTGTCGGAACAGTCTGCTTCTCTTTCAGAGAAACGCATGTGAGTTTCTTCCTAATGCTTGCAAGTAGCTTAAGGCACTTTCAAAGGAAAGTGATTTTCTCTGAAAGGACAGCATTTAGAAAGTGAAGCAACACTCCATTCACTTCGCACAGTGAATTGAAGTGTTGGAACAGACTGCTTTTCTTTCAGAGAAACGCATGTGAGTTTCTTCCTAATGCTTGCAAGTAGCTTAAGGCACTATCAAAGGAAAGTGATTTTCTCTGAAAGGACAGCATTTAGAAAGTGAAGCAACACTCCATTCACTTCGCACAGTGAATTGAAGTGTTGGAACCGACTGCTTCTCTTTCAGAGCAACGCATGTGAGTTTCTGGTGAATGCTTATAAGTAGCTTAAATCACTTTCAAAGGACAGTGATTTTCTCTGAAAGGACAGCATTTAGAAAGTGAAGCAGCACTCCATTCCCTTCATGCAGTGAATTGAAGTGTTGGAACAGTGTGCTTCTCTTTCATATAAACGCATTAGTGTTTCTTGTGAATGCTTGCAAGTTGCTTAAGGCACTTTCAAAGGAAAGTGATTTTCTCTGAAAGGACATAATTTAGAAAGTGAAGCAACACTCCATTCACTTCGCACATTGAATTGAAGTGTTGGAACAGACTGCTTCTCTTTCAGAGAAATGCATGTGAGTTTCTGGTGAATGCTTGTAAGTAGCTTAAGGCACTTTCAAAGGAAAGTGATTTTCTCTGAAAGGACAGCATTTAGAAAGTGAAGCAACACTCCATTCACTTCGCACATTGAATTGAAGTGTTGGAACAGACTGCTTCTCTTTCAGAGAAACGCATGTGAGGTTCTGGTGAATGCTTGTAAGTAGCTTAAGGCACTTTCAAAGGAAAGTGATTTTCTCTGAAAGGACAGCATTTAGAAAGTGAGGCAACACTCCATTCACTTCACACAGTGAATTGAAGTGTTGGAACAGACTGCATCTCTTTCAAAGAAACGCATGTGAGTTTCTTCCTAATGCTTGCAAGTAGCTTAAGGCACTTTCAAAGGAAAGTGATTTTCTCTGAAAGGACAGCATTTAGAAAGTGAAGCAACACTCCATTCACTTCGCACAGTGAATTGAAGTGTTGGAACAGACTGCTTCTCTTTCAGAGAAACGCATGTGAGTTTCTTCCTGATGCTTGCAAGTTGCTTAAGGCACTTTCAAAGGAAAGTGATTTTCTCAGAAAGGACAGCATTTAGAAAGTGAAGCAACACTCCATTCACTTCGCACAGTGAACTGAAGTGTTGGAAAAGACTGTTTCTCTTTCAGAGAAACGCATGTGAGTTTCTGGTGAATGCTTGTAAGTAGCTTAAGGCACTTTCAAAGGAAAGTGATTTTCTCTGAAAGGACAGAATTTAGAAAGTGAAGCAACACTCCATTCACTTCGCACAGTGAATTGAAGTGTTGGAACAGACTGCTTCTCTTTCAGAGAAATGCATGTGAGTTTCTGTTGAATGCTTGTAAGTAGCTTAAGGCACTTTCAAAGGAAAGTGATTTTCTCTGAAAGGACAGCATTTAGAAACTGAAGCAACACTCCATTCACTTCGCACAGTGAATTGAAGTGTTCGAACAGACTGCTTCTCTTTAAGAGAAACGCATGTGAGTTTTTTGTGAATGCTTGAAAGTAGTTTAAGGCACTTTAAAAGGAAAGTGATTTTGTCTGAAAGGACATCATTTAGAAAGTGAAGCAACACTCCATTCACTTCGCACGGTGAATTGAAGTGATGGACCAGACTGCTTCTCTTTCAGAGAAACGCATGTGAGTTTCTGGTGAATGCTTGTAAGTAGCTTAAGGCACATTCAAAGGAAAATGATTTTCTCTGAAAGGACAGCATTTAGAAAGTGAAGCAACACTCCATTCACTTCGCACAGTGAATTGAAGTGTTGGAACAGACTGCTTCTCTTTCAGAGAAACGCATGTGAGTTTTTTGTGAATGCTTGAAAGTAGTTTAAGGCACTTTCAATGGAAAGTGATTTTCTCTGAAAGGACAGCATTTAGAAAGTGAGGCAACACTCCATTCACTTCGCACAGTGAATTGAAGTGTTGGAACAGACTGCTTCTCTTTCAGAGAAACGCATGTGAGTTTCTTCCTAATGCTTGCAAGTAGCTTAAGGCACTTTCAAAGGAAAGTGATTTTCTCTGAAAGGACAGCATTTAGAAAGTGAAGCAACACTCCATTCACTTCGCACAGTGAATTGAAGTGTTGGAACAGACTGCTTCTCTTTCAGAGAAACGCATGTGAGTTTCTTCCTGATGCTTGCAAGTAGCTTAAGGCACTTTCCAAGGAAAGTGATTTTCTCTGAAAGGACAGCATTTAGAAAGTGAAGCAACACTAAATTCACTTCGCACAGTGAATTGAAGTGTTGGAACAGACTGCTTCTCTTTCAGAGAAACGCATGTGAGTTTTTTATGAATGCTTGAAAGTAGTTAAAGGCACTTACAAAGGAAAGTGATTTTCTCTGAAAGGACAGCATTTAGAAAGTGAGGCAATGCTTCATTCACTTCACACAGTGACTTGAAGTGTTGGAACAGACTGCTTCTCTTTCAGAGAAACGCATGTGAGTTTCTTCCTAATGCTTGCAAGTAGCTTAAGGCACTTTCAAAGGAAAGTGATTTTCTCTGAAAGGACAGCATTTAGAAAGTGAAGCAACACTCCATTCACTTCGCACAGTGAATTGGAGTGTTGGAACAGTCTGCTCCTCTTTCAGAGAAACGCATGTGAGTTTCTTCCTAATGCTTGCAAGTAGCTTAAGGCACTTTCAAAGGAAAGTGATTTTCTCTGAAAGGACAGCATTTAGAAAGTGAAGCAACACTCCATTCACTTCGCACAGTGAATTGAAGTGTTGGAACAGACTGCTTCTCTTTCAAGAAATGCATGTGAGTTTAAGTTGAATGCTTGTAAGTAGCTTAAGGCACTTTCAAAGGAAAGTGATTGTCTCTGAAAGGACAGCATTTAGAAAGTGAAGCAACACTCCATTCACTTCGCACAGTGAATTGAAGTGTTGGAACAGACTGATTCTCTTTCAGAGAAATGCATGTGAGTTTAAGTTGAATGCTTGTAAGTAGCTTAAGGCACTTTCAAAGGAAAGTGATTTTCTCTGAAAGGACAGCATTTAGAAAGTGAAGCAACACTCCATTTACTTCGCACAGTGAATTGAAGTGTTGGAACAGACTGCTTCTCTTTCAGAGAAATGTATGTGAGTTTCTTGTGAATGCTTGCAAGTTGCTTAAGGCACTTTCAAAGGAAAGTGATTTTCTCTGAAAGGACAGCATTTAGAAAGTGAAGCAACACTCCGTTCACTTCGCACAGTGAATTGAAGTGTTGGAACAGACTGCTTCTCTTTCAGAGAAACGCATGTGAGTTTTTTATGAATGCTTGAAAGTAGTTTAAGGCACTTTCAAAGGAAAGTGATTTTCTCTGAAAGGACAGTGTTTAGAAAGTGAGGCAACACTCCATTCACTTCGCACAGTGAATTGAAGTGTTTGAACCGACTGCTTCTCTTTCAGAGAAACGCATGTGAGTTTCTGGTGAATGCTTGTTAGTAGCTTAAGGCACTTTCAAAGGACAGTGATTTTCTCTGAAAGGACAGCATTTAGAAAGTGAAGCAACACTCCATTCCCTTCGAGCAGTGAATTGAAGTGTTGGAACAGACTGCTTCTCTTTCAGAGAAATGCATGTTAGTTTCTGTTGAATGCTTGTAAGTAGCTTAAGGCACTTTCAAAGGAACGTGATTTTCTCTGAAAGGACAGCATTTAGAAAGTGAAGCAACACTCCATTCACTTCGCACAGTGAATTGAAGTGTTGGAACAGACTGCTTCTCTTTCAGAGAAACGTATGTGAGTTTCTTGTGAATGCTTGCAAGTTGCTTAAGGCACTTTCAAAGGAGAGTGATTTTCTCTGAAAGGACAGCATTTAGAAAGTGAAGCAACACTCCGTTCACTTCGCACAGTGAATTGAAGTGTTGGAACAGACTGCTTCTCTTTCAGAGAAACGCATGTGAGTTTTTTATGAATGCCTGAAAGTAGTTTAAGGCACTTTCAAAGGAAAGTGATTTTCTCTGAAAGGACAGTGTTTAGAAAGTGAGGCAACACTCCATTCACTTCGCACAGTTAATTGAAGTGTTGGAACCGACTGCTTCTCTTTCAGAGAAACGCATGTGAGTTTCTGGTGAATGCTTGTTAGTAGCTTAAGGCACTTTCAAAGGACAGTGATTTTCTCTGAAAGGACAGCATTTAGAAAGTGAAGCAACACTCCATTCCCTTCGAGCAGTGAATTGAAGTGTTGGAACAGACTGCTTCTCTTTCATATAAACGCATTAGTGTTTCTTGTGAATGCTTGCAAGTTGCTTAAGGCACTTTCAAAGGAAAGTGATTTTCTCTGAAAGGACATAATTTAGAAAGTGAAGCAACACTCCATTCACTTCGCACAGTGAATTGAAGTGTTGGAACAGACTGCTTCTCTTTCAGAGAAACGCATGTGAGTTTCTTCCTAATGCTTGCAAGTAGCTTAAGGCACTTTCAAAGGAAAGTGATTTTCTCTGAAAGGACAGCATTTAGAAAGTGAAGCAACACTCCATTCACTTCGCACAGTGAATTGAAGTGTTGGAACAGACTGCTTCTCTTTCAGAGAAATGCATGTGAGTTTCTGGTGAATGCTTGTAAGTAGCTTAAGGCACTTTCAAAGGAAAGTGATTTTCTCTGAAAGGACAGCATTTAGAAAGTGAAGCAACACTCCAGTCACTTCGCACAGTGAATTGAAGTGTTGGAACAGACTGCTTCTCTTTCAGAGAAATGCATGTGAGTTTAAGTTGAATGCTTGTAAGTAGCTTAAGGCACTTTCAAAGGAAAGTGATTTTCCCTGAAAGGACAGCATTTAGAAAGTGAAGCAGCACTCCATTCACTCTGCAGAGTGAATTGAAGTATTGGAACAGACTGCTTCTCTTTCAGAGAAACGCATGTGAGTTTTTTGTGAATGCTTGAAAGTAGTTTAAGGCACTTTCAAAGGAAAGTGATTTTCTCTGAAAGGACAGAATTTAGAAAGTGATGCAACACTCCATTCACTTCGCACAGTGAATTGAAGTGTTGGAACAGACTGCTTCTCTTTCAGAGAAACGCATGTGAGTTTCTTCCTAATGCTTGTAAGTAGCTTAAGGCACTTTCAAAGGAAAGTGATTTTCTCTGAAAGGACAGCATTTAGAAAGTGAAGCAACACTCCATTCACTTTGTACATTGAAATGAAGTGTTGGAACAGACTGCTTCTCTTTCAGAGAAATGTATGTGAGTTTCTGTTGAATGCTTGTAAGTAGCTTAAGGCTCTTTCAAAGGAAAGTGATTTTCTCTGAAAGGACAGCATTTAGAAAGTAAAGCAACACTCCATTCCCTTCGCACAATAAATTGAAGTGTTGGAACAGACTGCTTCTCTTTCATAGAAACGCATTAGTGTGTCTTGTGAATGCTTGCAAGTAGCTTAAGGCACATTCAAAGGAAAGTGATTTTCTCTGAAAGGACAGCATTTAGAAAGTGAAGCAACACTCCATTCACTTCGCACAGAGAATTGAAGTGTTGGAACAGATTACTTCTCTTTCAGAGAAATGCATGTGAGTTTCTGTTGAATGCTTGTAGGTAGCTTAAGGCACATTCAAAGGAAAGGGATTTTCTCTGAAAGGACAGCATTTAGAAAGTGAAGCAACACTCCATTCACTTCGCACTGTGACTAGAAGTGTTGGAACAGACTGCTTCTCTTTCAGAGAAACGCATGTGAGTTTTTTGTGAATGCTTGAAAGTAGTTTAAGGCACTTTCAAAGAAAAGTGTTTTTCTCTGAAAATACAGAATTTAGAAAGTGAAGCAACACTCCATTCATTTCGTACAGTGTATTGAAGTGTTGGAACAGACTGCTTCTCTTTCAGAGAAACGCATGTGAGTTTCTTCCTAATGCTCCCAAGTAGCTTAAGGCACTTTCAAAGGAAAGTGATTTTCTCTGAAAGGACAGCATTTTGAAAGTGAAGCAACACTCCATTCCCTTCGTGCAGTTAATTGAAGTGTTGGAACAGAGTGCTTCTCATTCATAGAAACACATTAGTGTTTCTTGTGAATGCTTGCAAGTTGCTTAAGGCACTTTCAAAGGAAAGTGATTTTCTCTGAAAGGACAGCATTTAGAAAGTGAAGCAACACTCCATTCACTTTGTACAGTGAATTGAAGTGTTGGAACAGACTGCTTCTCTTTCAGAGAAATGCATGTGAGTTTCTGTTGAATGCTTGTAAGTAGCTTAAGGCTCTTTCAAAGGAAAGTGATTTTCTCTGAAAGGACAGCATTTAGAAAGTGAAGCAACACTCCATTCACTTCGCACTGTGAATTGAAGTGTTGGAACAGACTGCTTCTCTTTCAGAGAAACGCATGTGAGTTTCTTTTGAATGCTTGCAAGTTGCTTAAGGCACATTCAAAGGAAAGTGATTTTCTCTGAAAGGACAGCATTTAGAAAGTGAAGCAACACTCCATTCACTTTGCACAGTGAATTGAAGTGTTCGAACAGACTGCTTCTCTTTAAGAGAAACGCATGTGAGTTTTTTGTGAATGCTTGAAAGTAGTTTAAGGCACTTTCAAAGGAAAGTGATTTTCTCTGAAAGGACAGCATTTAGAAAGTGAAGCAACACTCCATTCACTTCGCACTGTGAATTGAAGTGTTGGAACAGACTGCTTCTCTTTCAGAGAAACACATGTGAGTTTTTTGTGAATGCTTGAAAGTAGTTTAAGGCACTTTCAAAGGAAAGTGTTTTTCTCTGAAAGGACAGAATTTAGAAAGTGAAGCAACACTCCATTCACTTCGCACAGTGAATTGAAGTGTTGGAACAGACTGCTCCTCTTTCAGAGAAACGCATGTGAGTTTCTTCCTAATGCTTGCAAGTAGCTTAAGGCACTTTCAAAGGAAAGTGATTTTCTGTGATTGGACAGCATTTAGAAAGTGAAGCAACACTCCATTCACTTCGAACAGTGAATTGAAGTGTTGGAACAGACTGCTTCTCTTTCAAAGAAACGCATGTGAGTTTCTGGTGAATGCTTGTAAGTAGCTTAAGGCACTTTCAAAGGAAAGTGACTTTCTCTGAAAGAAGAGCATTTAGAAAGTGAAGCAACACTCCATTCCCTTCGTGCAGTGAATTGAAGTGTTGGAACAGAGTGCTTCTCATTCATAGAAACGCATGAGTGTTTCTTGTGAATGCTTGCAAGTTGCTTAAGGCACTTTCAAAGGAAAGTGATTTCCTCTGAAAGGACAGCATTTAGAAAGTGAAGCAACACTCCATTCACTTTGTACAGTGAATTGAAGTGTTGGAACAGACTGCTTCTCTTTCAGAGAAATGCATGTGAGTTTCTGTTGAATGCTTGTAAGTAGCTTAAGGCTCTTTCAAAGGAAAGTGATTTTCTCTCAAAGGACAGCATTTAGAAAGTAAAACAACACTCCATTCCCTTCGCACAATAAATTGAAGTGTTGGAACAGACTGCTTCTCTTTCATAGAAATGCAATAGTGTTTCTTGTGAATGCTTGCAAGTAGCTTAAGGCACATTCAAAGGAAAGTGATTTTCTCTGAAAGGACAGCATTTAGAAAGTGAAGCAACACTAAATTCACTTCGCACAGAGAATTGAAGTGTTGGAACAGATTACTTCTCTTTCAGAGAAATGCATGTGAGTTTCTGTTGAATGCTTGTAAGTAGCTTAAGGCACATTCAAAGGAAAATGATTTTCTCTGAAAGGACAGCATTTAGAAAGTGAAGCAACACTCCATTCACTTCGCACAGTGAATTGAAGTGTTGGAACAGACTGCTTCTCTTTCAGAGAAACGCATGTGAGTTTTTTGTAAATGCTTGAAAGTAGTTTAAGACACTTTCAATGGAAAGTGATTTTCTCTGAAAGGACAGCATTTAGAAAGTGAGGCAACACTCCATTCACTTCGCACAGTGAAATGAAGTGTTGGAACAGACTGCTTCTCTTTCAGAGAAACGCATGTGAGTTTCTTCCTAATGCTTGCAAGTAGCTTAAGGCACTTTCAAAGGAAAGTGATTTTCTCTGAAAGGACAGCATTTAGAAAGTGAAACAACACTCCATTCACTTCGCACAGTGAATTGAAGTGTTGGAACAGACTGCTTCTCTTTCAGAGAAACGCATGTGAGTTTCTTCCTGATGCTTGCAAGTAGCTTAAGGCACTTTCAAAGGAAAGTGATTTTCTCAGAAAGGACAGCATTTAGAAAGTGAAGCAACACTCCATTCACTTCGCACAGTGAACTGAAGTGTTGGAAAAGACTGTTTCTCTTTCAGAGAAACGCATGTGAGTTTCTGGTGAATGCTTGTAAGTAGCTTAAGGCACTTTCAAAGGAAAGTGATTTTCTCTGAAAGGACAGCATTTAGAAAGTGAAGCAACACTCCATTCACTTCGCACAGTGAATTGAAGTGTTGGAACAGACTGCTTCTCTTTCAGAGAAATGCATGTGAGTTTCTGTTGAATGCTTGTAAGTAGCTTAAGGCACTTTCAAAGGAAAGTGATTTTCTCTGAAAGGACAGCATTTAGAAAGTGAAGCAACACTCCATTCACTTCGCACAGTGAATTGAAGTGTTGGAACAGACTGCTTCTCTTTCATATAAACGCATTAGTGTTTCTTGTGAATGCTTGCAAGTTGCTTAAGGCACTTTCAAAGGAAAGTGATTTTCTCTGAAAGGACAGCATTTAGAAAGTGAAGCAACACTCCATTCACTTCGCACAGTGAATTGAAGTGTTGGAACAGACTGCTTCTCTTTCAGAGAAATGCATGTGAGTGTCTGTTGAATGCTTGTAAGTAGCTTAAGGCACTTTCAAAGGAAAGTGATTTTCTCTGAAAGGACAGCATTTAGAAAGTGAAGCAACACTCCATTCACTTCGCACATTGAATTGAAGTGTTGGAACAGACTGCTTCTCTTTCAGAGAAACGCATGTGAGTTTCTGGTGAATGCTTGTAAGTAGCTTAAGGCACTTTGAAAGGAAAGTGATTTTCTCTGAAAGGACAGCATTTAGAAAGTGAGGCAACACTCCATTCACTTCACACAGTGAATTGAAGTGTTGGAACAGACTGCTTCTCTTTCAGAGAAACGCATGTGAGTTTCTGGTGAATGCTTGTTAGTAGCTTAAGGCACTTTCAAAGGAAAGTGATTTTCTCTGAAAGGACAGCATTTAGAAAGTGAGGCAACACTCCATTCACTTCACACAGTGAATTGAAGTGTTGGAACAGACTGCTTCTCTTTCAGAGAAACGCATGTGAGTTTCTTCCTAATGCTTGCAAGTAGCTTAAGGCACTTTCAAAGGAAAGTGATTTTCTCTGAAAGGACAGCATTTAGAAAGTGAAGTAACACTCCATTCACTTCGCACAGTGAATTGAAGTGTTGGAACAGTCTGCTTCTCTTTCAGAGAAACGCATGTGAGTTTCTTCCTAATGCTTGCAAGTAGCTTAACGCACTTTCAAAGGAAAGTGATTTTGTCTGAAAGGACAGCATTTAGAAAGTGAAGCAACACTCCATTCACTTCGCACAGTGAATTGAAGTGTTGGAACAGACTGCTTCTCTTTCAGAGAAACGCATGTGAGTTTCCGGTGAATGCTTGTAAGTAGCTTAAGGCACTTTCAAAGGAAAGTGATTTTCTCTGAAAGGACAGCATTTAGAAAGTGAAGCAACACTCCATTCACTTCGCACAGTGAATTGAAGTGTTGGAACAGACTGCTTCTCTTTCAGAGAAATGCATGTGAGTTTAAGTTGAATGCTTGTAAGTAGCTTAAGGCACTTTCAAAGGAAAGTGATTTTCTCTGAAAGGACAGCATTTAGAAAGTGAAGCAACACTCCATTCACTTCGCACAGTGAATTGAAGTGTTGGAACAGACTGCTTCTCTTTCAGAGAAACGTATGTGAGTTTCTTGTGAATGCTTGCAAGTTGCTTAAGGCACTTTCAAAGGAAAGTGATTTTCTCTGAAAGGACAGCATTTAGAAAGTGAAGCAACACTCCGTTCACTTCGCACAGTGAATTGAAGTGTTGGAACAGACTGCTTCTCTTTCAGAGAAACGCATGTGAGTTTTTTATGAATGCTTGAAAGTAGTTTAAGGTACTTTCAAAGGAAAGTGATTTTCTCTGAAAGGACAGTGTTTAGAAAGTGAGGCAACACTCCATTCACTTCGCACAGTGAATTGAAGTGTTGGAACCGACTGCTTCTCTTTCAGAGAAACGCATGTGAGTTTCTGGTGAATGCTTGTTAGTAGCTTAAGGCACTTTCAAAGGACAGTGATTTTCTCTGAAAGGACAGCATTTAGAAAGTGAAGCAACACTCCATTCCCTTCGAGCAGTGAATTGAAGTGTTGGAACAGACTGCTTCTCTTTCATATAAACGCATTAGTGTTTCTTGTGAATGCTTGCAAGTTGCTTAAGGCACTTTCAAAGGAAAGTGATTTTCTCTGAAAGGACAGCATTTAGAAAGTGCAGCAACACTCCATTCACTTCGCACATTGAATTGAAGTGTTGGAACAGACTGCTTCTCTTTCAGAGAAACGCATGTGAGTTTCTGGTGAATGCTTGTAAGTAGCTTAAGGCACTTTTAAAGGAAAGTGATTTTCTCTGAAAGGACAGCATTTAGAAAGTGAGGCAACACTCCATTCACTTCACACAGTGAATTGAAGTGTTGGAACAGACTGCTTCTCTTTCAGAGAAACGCATGTGAGTTTCTTCCTAATGCTTGCAAGTAGCTTAAGGCACTTTCAAAGGAAAGTGATTTTCTCTGAAAGGACAGCATTTAGAAAGTGAAGCAACACTCCATTCACTTCGCACAGTGAATTGAAATGTTGGAACAGTCTGCTTCTCTTTCAGAGAAACGCATGTGAGTTTCTTCCTAATGCTTGCAAGTAGCTTAAGGCACTTTCAAAGGAAAGTGATTTTCTCTGAAAGGACAGCATTTAGAAAGTGAAGCAACACTCCATTCACTTCGCAGAGTGAATTGAAGTATTGAAACAGACTGCTTCTCTTTCAGAGAAACACATGTGAGTTTCTGGTGAATGCTTGTAAGTAGCTTAAGGCACTTTCAAAGGAAAGTGATTTTCTCTGAAAGGACAGCATTTAGAAAGTGAAACAACACTCCATTCACTTCGCACAGTGAATTGAAGTGTTGGAACAGACTGCTTCTCTTTCAGAGAAACGCATGTGAGTTTCTTTTGAATGCTTGCAAGTTGCTTAAGGCACATTCAAAGGAAAGTGATTTTCTCTGAAAGGACAGCATTTAGAAACTGAAGCAACACTCCATTCACTTTGCACAGTGAATTGAAGTGTTCGAACAGACTGCTTCTCTTTAAGAGAAACGCATGTGAGTTTTTTGTGAATGCTTGAAAGTAGTTTAAGGCACTTTAAAAGGAAAGTGATTTTGTCTGAAAGGACAGCATTTAGAAAGTGAAGCAACACTCCATTCACTTCGCACGGTGAATTGAAGTGTTGGACCAGACTGCTTCTCTTTCAAAGAAACGCATGTGAGTTTCTGGTGAATGCTTGTAAGTAGCTTAAGGCACATTCAAAGGAAAATGATTTTCTCTGAAAGGACAGCATTTAGAAAGTGAAGCAACACTCCATTCACTTCGCACAGTGAATTGAAGTGTTGGAACAGACTGCTTCTCTTTCAGAGAAACGCATGTGAGTTTTTTGTGAATGCTTGAAAGTAGTTTAAGGCACTTTCAATGGAAAGTGATTTTCTCTGAAAGGACAGCATTTAGAAAGTGAGGCAACACTCCATTCACTTCGCACAGTGAATTGAAGTGTTGGAACAGACTGCTTCTCTTTCAGAGAAACGCATGTGAGTTTCTTCCTAATGCTTGCAAGTAGCTTAAGGCACTTTCAAAGGAAAGTGATTTTCTCTGAAAGGACAGCATTTAGAAAGTGAAGCAACACTCCGTTCACTTCGCACAGTGAATTGAAGTGTTGGAACAGACTGCTTCTCTTTCAGAGAAACGCATGTGAGTTTTTCATGAATGCTTGAAAGTAGTTTAAGGCACTTTCAAAGGAAAGTGATTTTCTCTGAAAGGACAGCATTTAGAAAGTGAAGCAACACTCCATTCACTTCGCACAGTGAATTGAAGTGTTGGAACAGACTGCTTCTCTTTCAGAGAAATGCATGTGAGTGTCTTGTGAATTATTGCAAGTCGCTTAAGGCACTTTCAAAGGAAAGTGATTTTCTCTGAAAGGACAGCATTTAGAAAGTGAAGCAACACTCCATTCACTTCGCACAGTGAATTGAAGTGTTGGAACAGTCTGCTCCTCTTTCAGAGAAATGCATGTGAGTTTCTTCTTAATGCTTGCAAGTAGATTAAGGCACTTTCAAAGGAAAGTGATTTTCTCTGAAAGGACAGCATTTAGAAAGTGAAGCAACACTCCATTCACTTCGCACAGTGAATTGAAGTGTTGGAACAGACTGCTTCTCTTTCAGAGAAACGCATGTGAGTTTCCGGTGAATGCTTGTAAGTAGCTTAAGGCACTTTCAAAGGAAAGTGATTTTCTCTGAAAGGACAGCATTTAGAAAGTGAAGCAACACTCCATTCACTTCGCACAGTGAATTGAAGTGTTGGAACAGACTGCTTCTCTTTCAGAGAAACGCATGTGAGTTTCTTCCTAATGCTTGCAAGTAGCTTAAGGCACTTTCAAAGGAAAGTGATTTTCTCTGAAAGGACAGCATTTAGAAAGTGAAGCAACACTCCATTCACTTCGCACAGTGAATTGAAGTGTTGGAACAGACTGCTTCTCTTTCAGAGAAACGCATGTGAGTTTCTTCCTGATGCTTGCAAGTAGCTTAAGGCACTTTCAAAGGAAAGTGATTTTCTCTGAAAGGACAGCATTTAGAAAGAGAAGCAACACTAAATTCACTTCGCACAGTGAATTGAAGTGTTGGAACAGACTGCTTCTCTTTCAGAGAAACGCATGTGAGTTTAAGTTGAATGCTTGAAAGTAGTTTAAGGCACTTTCAAAGGAAAGTGATTTTCTCTGAAAGGACAGTGTTTAGAAAGTGAGGCAACACTCCATTCACTTCGCACAGTGAATTGAAGTGTTGGAACCGACTGCTTCTCTTTCAGAGAAACGCATGTGAGTTTCTGGTGAATGCTTGTTAGTAGCTTAAGGCACTTTCAAAGGACAGTGATTTTCTCTGAAAGGACAGCATTTAGAAAGTGAAGCAACACTCCATTCCCTTCGAGCAGTGAATTGAAGTTTTGGAACAGACTGCTTCTCTTTCATATAAACGCATTAGTGTTTCTTGTGAATGCTTGCAAGTTGCTTAAGGCACTTTCAAAGGAAAGTGATTTTCTCTGAAAGGACAGCATTTAGAAAGTGCAGCAACACTCCATTCACTTCGCACATTGAATTGAAGTGTTGGAACAGACTGCTTCTCTTTCAGAGAAACGCATGTGAGTTTCTGGTGAATGCTTGTAAGTAGCTTAAGGCACTTTTAAAGGAAAGTGATTTTCTCTGAAAGGACAGCATTTAGAAAGTGAGGCAACACTCCATTCACTTCACACAGTGAATTGAAGTGTTGGAACAGACTGCTTCTCTTTCAGAGAAACGCATGTGAGTTTCTTCCTAATGCTTGCAAGTAGCTTAAGGCACTTTCAAAGGAAAGTGATTTTCTCTGAAAGGACAGCATTTAGAAAGTGAAGCAACACTCCATTCACTTCGCACAGTGAATTGAAATGTTGGAACAGTCTGCTTCTCTTTCAGAGAAACGCATGTGAGTTTCTTCCTAATGCTTGCAAGTAGCTTAAGGCACTTTCAAAGGAAAGTGATTTTCTCTGAAAGGACAGCATTTAGAAAGTGAAGCAACACTCCATTCACTTCGCAGAGTGAATTGAAGTATTGGAACAGACTGCTTCTCTTTCAGAGAAACACATGTGAGTTTCTGGTGAATGCTTGTAAGTAGCTTAAGGCACTTTCAAAGGAAAGTGATTTTCTCTGAAAGGACAGCATTTAGAAAGTGAAGCAACACTCCATTCACTTCGCACAGTGAATTGAAGTGTTGGAACAGACTGCTTCTCTTTCAGAGAAACGCATGTGAGTTTCTTTTCAATGCTTGCAAGTTGCTTAAGGCACATTCAAAGGAAAGTGATTTTCTCTGAAAGGACAGCATTTAGAAACTGAAGCAACACTCCATTCACTTTGCACAGTGAATTGAAGTGTTCGAACAGACTGCTTCTCTTTAAGAGAAACGCATGTGAGTTTTTTGTGAATGCTTGAAAGTAGTTTAAGGCACTTTAAAAGGAAAGTGATTTTGTCTGAAAGGACAGCATTTAGAAAGTGAAGCAACACTCCATTCACTTCGCACGGTGAATTGAAGTGTTGGACCAGACTGCTTCTCTTTCAAAGAAACGCATGTGAGTTTCTGGTGAATGCTTGTAAGTAGCTTAAAGCACATTCAAAGGAAAATGATTTTCTCTGAAAGGACAGCATTTAGAAAGTGAAGCAACACTCCATTCACTTCGCACAGTGAATTGAAGTGTTGGAACAGACTGCTTCTCTTTCAGAGAAACGCATGTGAGTTTTTTGTGAATGCTTGAAAGTAGTTTAAGGCACTTTCAATGGAAAGTGATTTTCTCTGAAAGGACAGCATTTAGAAAGTGAGGCAACACTCCATTCACTTCGCACAGTGAATTGAAGTGTTGGAACAGACTGCTTCTCTTTCAGAGAAACGCATGTGAGTTTCTTCCTAATGCTTGCAAGTAGCTTAAGGCACTTTCAAAGGAAAGTGATTTTCTCTGAAAGGACAGCATTTAGAAAGTGAAGCAACACTCCGTTCACTTCGCACAGTGAATTGAAGTGTTGGAACAGACTGCTTCTCTTTCAGAGAAACGCATGTGAGTTTTTCATGAATGCTTGAAAGTAGTTTAAGGCACTTTCAAAGGAAAGTGATTTTCTCTGAAAGGACAGCATTTAGAAAGTGAAGCAACACTCCATTCACTTCGCACAGTGAATTGAAGTGTTGGAACAGACTGCTTCTCTTTCAGAGAAATGCATGTGAGTGTCTTGTGAATTATTGCAAGTCGCTTAAGGCACTTTCAAAGGAAAGTGATTTTCTCTGAAAGGACAGCATTTAGAAACTGAAGCAACACTCCATTCACTTCGCACAGTGAATTGAAGTGATGGAACACACTGCTTCTCTTTAAAAGAAACGCATGTGAGTTTTTTGTGAATGCTTGAAAGTAGTTTAAGGCACTTTCAAAGGAAAGTGATTTTCTCTGAAAGGACAGCATTTAGAAAGTGAAGCAACACTCCATTCACTTCGCACAGTGAATTGAAGTGTTGGAACAGTCTGCTCCTCTTTCAGAGAAATGCATGTGAGTTTCTTCTTAATGCTTGCAAGTAGATTAAGGCACTTTCAAAGGAAAGTGATTTTCTCTGAAAGGACAGCATTTAGAAAGTGAAGCAACACTCCATTCACTTCGCACAGTGAATTGAAGTGTTGGAACAGACTGCTTCTCTTTCAGAGAAACGCATGTGAGTTTCCGGTGAATGCTTGTAAGTAGCTTAAGGCACTTTCAAAGGAAAGTGATTTTCTCTGAAAGGACAGCATTTAGAAAGTGAAGCAACACTCCATTCACTTCGCACAGTGAATTGAAGTGTTGGAACAGACTGCTTCTCTTTCAGAGAAACGTATGTGAGTTTCTTCCTAATGCTTGCAAGTAGCTTAAGGCACTTTCAAAGGAAAGTGATTTTCTCTGAAAGGACAGCATTTAGAAAGTGAAGCAACACTCCATTCACTTCGCACAGTGAATTGAAGTGTTGGAACAGACTGCTTCTCTTTCAGAGAAACGCATGTGAGTTTCTTCCTGATGCTTGCAAGTAGCTTAAGGCACTTTCAAAGGAAAGTGATTTTCTCTGAAAGGACAGCATTTAGAAAGTGAAGCAACACTAAATTCACTTCGCACAGTGAATTGAAGTGTTGGAACAGACTGCTTCTCTTTCAGAGAAACGCATGTGAGTTTAAGTTGAATGCTTGTAAGTAGCTTAAGGCACTTTCAAAGGAAAGTGATTTTCTCTGAAAGGACAGCATTTAGAAAGTGAAGCAACACTCCATTCACTTCGCACAGTGAATTGAAGTGTTGGAACAGACTGATTCTCTTTCAGAGAAATGCATGTGAGTTTAAGTTGAATGCTTGTAAGTAGCTTAAGGCACTTTCAAAGGAAAGTGATTTTCTCTGAAAGGACAGCATTTAGAAAGTGAAGCAACACTCCATTCACTTCGCACAGTGAATTGAAGTGTTGGAACAGACTGCTTTTCTTTCAGAGAAACGTATGTGAGTTTCTTGTGAATGCTTGCAAGTTGCTTAAGGCACTTTCAAAGGAAACTGATTTTCTCTGAAAGGACAGCATTTAGAAAGTGAAGCAACACTCCGTTCACTTCGCACAGTGAATTGAAGTGTTGGAACAGACTGCTTCTCTTTCAGAGAAACGCATGTGAGTTTTTTATGAATGCTTGAAAGTAGTTTAAGGCACTTTCAAAGGAAAGTGATTTTCTCTGAAAGGACAGTGTTTAGAAAGTGAGGCAACACTCCATTCACTTCGCACAGTGAATTGAAGTGTTGGAACCGACTGCTTCTCTTTCAGAGAAACGCATGTGAGTTTCTGGTGAATGCTTGTTAGTAGCTTAAGGCACTTTCAAAGGACAGTGATTTTCTCTGAAAGGACAGCATTTAGAAAGTGAAGCAACACTCCATTCCCTTCGAGCAGTGAATTGAAGTGTTGGAACAGACTGCTTCTCTTTCATATAAACGCATTAGTGTTTCTTGTGAATGCTTGCAAGTTGCTTAAGGCACTTTCAA
Source organism: Myodes glareolus (assembly GCF_982192425.1). NCBI lineage: Eukaryota > Metazoa > Chordata > Mammalia > Rodentia > Cricetidae > Myodes > Myodes glareolus. The sequence goes on from NC_142046.1 coordinate 1,720,196, forward strand.
AGGAAAGTGATTTTCTCTGAAAGGACATAATTTAGAAAGTGAAGCAACACTCCATTCACTACGCACAGTGAATTGAAGTGTTCGAACAGACTGCTTCTCTTTCAGAGAAATGCATGTGAGTTTCTGTTGAATGCTTTTAAGTAGCTTAAGGCACTTTCAAAGGAAAGTGATTTTCTCTGAAAGGACAGCATTTCGAAAGTGCAGCAACACTCCATTCACTTCGCACATTGAATTGAAGTGTTGGAACAGACTGCTTCTCTTTCAGAGAAACGCATGTGAGTTTCTGGTGAATGCTTGTAAGTAGCTTAATGCACTTTTAAAGGAAAGTGATTTTCTCTGAAAGGACAGCATTTAGAAAGTGAGGCAACATTCCATTCACTTCACACAGTGAATTGAAGTGTTGGAACAGACTGCTTCTCTTTCAGAGAAACGCATGTGAGTTTCTTCCTAATGCTTGCAAGTAGCTTAAGGCACTTTCAAAGGAAAGTGATTTTCTCTGAAAGGACAGCATTTAGAAAGTGAAGCAACACTCCATTCAATTCGCAGAGTGAATTGAAGTATTGGAACAGACTGCTTCTCTTTCAGAGAAACACATGTGAGTTTCTGGTGAATGCTTGTAAGTAGCTTAAGGCACTTTCAAAGGAAAGTGATTTTCTCTGAAAGGACAGCATTTAGAAAGTGAAGCAACACTCCATTCACTTCGCACAGTGAATTGAAGTGTTGGAACAGACTGCTTCTCTTTCAGAGAAACGCATGTGAGTTTCTTTTGAATGCTTGCAAGTTGCTTAAGGCACATTCAAAGGAAAGTGATTTTCTCTGAAAGGACAGCATTTAGAAACTGAAGCAACACTCCATTCACTTCGCACAGTGAATTGAAGTGTTCGAACAGACTGCTTCTCTTTAAGAGAAACGCATGTGAGTTTTTTGTGAATGCTTGAAAGTAGTTTAAGGCACTTTAAAAGGAAAGTGATTTTGTCTGAAAGGACAGCATTTAGAAAGTGAAGCAACACTCCATTCACTTCGCACGGTGAATTGAAGTGTTGGACCAGACTGCTTCTCTTTCAGAGAAACGCATGTGAGTTTCTGGTGAATGCTTGTAAGTAGCTTAAGGCACATTCAAAGGAAAATGATTTTCTCTGAAAGGACAGCATTTAGAAAGTGAAGCAAAACTCCGTTCACTTCGCACAGTGAATTGAAGTGTTGGAACAGACTGCTTCTCTTTCAGAGAAACGCATGTGAGTTTTTTATGAATGCTTGAAAGTAGTTTAAGGCACTTTCAAAGGAAAGTGATTTTCTCTGAAAGGACAGTGTTTAGAAAGTGAGGCAACACTCCATTCACTTCACACAGTGAATTGAAGTGTTGGAACCGACTGCTTCTCTTTCAGAGAAACGCATGTGAGTTTCTTCCTGATGCTTGCAAGTAGCTTAAGGCACTTTCAAAGGAAAGTGATTTTCTCTGAAAGGACAGCATTTAGAAAGTGAAGCAACACTAAATTCACTTCGCACAGTGAATTGAAGTGTTGGAACAGACTGCTTCTCTTTCAGAGAAACGCATGTGAGTTTAAGTTGAATGCTTGTAAGTAGCTTAAGGCACTTTCAAAGGAAAGTGATTTTCTCTGAAAGGACAGCATTTAGAAAGTGAAGCAACACTCCATTCACTTCGCACAGTGAATTGAAGTGTTGGAACAGACTGATTCTCTTTCAGAGAAATGCATGTGAGTTTAAGTTGAATGCTTGTAAGTAGCTTAAGGCACTTTCAAAGGAAAGTGATTTTCTCTGAAAGGACAGCATTTAGAAAGTGAAGCAACACTCCATTCACTTCGCACAGTGAATTGAAGTGTTGGAACAGACTGCTTTTCTTTCAGAGAAACGTATGTGAGTTTCTTGTGAATGCTTGCAAGTTGCTTAAGGCACTTTCAAAGGAAACTGATTTTCTCTGAAAGGACAGCATTTAGAAAGTGAAGCAACACTCCGTTCACTTCGCACAGTTAATTGAAGTGTTGGAACAGACTGCTTCTCTTTCAGAGAAACGCATGTGAGTTTTTTATGAATGCTTGAAAGTAGTTTAAGGCACTTTCAAAGGAAAGTGATTTTCTCTGAAAGGACAGTGTTTAGAAAGTGAGGCAACACTCCATTCACTTCGCACAGTGAATTGAAGTGTTGGAACCGACTGCTTCTCTTTCAGAGAAACGCATGTGAGTTTCTGGTGAATGCTTGTTAGTAGCTTAAGGCACTTTCAAAGGACAGTGATTTTCTCTGAAAGGACAGCATTTAGAAAGTGAAGCAACACTCCATTCCCTTCGAGCAGTGAATTGAAGTGTTGAAACAGACTGCTTCTCTTTCATATAAACGCATTAGTGTTTCTTGGGAATGCTTGCAAGTTGCTTAAGGCACTTTCAAAGGAAAGTGATTTTCTCTGAAAGGACATAATTTAGAAAGTGAAGCAACACTCCATTCACTACGCACAGTGAATTGAAGTGTTCGAACAGACTGCTTCTCTTTCAGAGAAATGCATGTGAGTTTCTGTTGATTGCTTGTAAGTAGCTTAAGGGACTTTCAAAGGAAAGTGATTTTCTCTGAAAGGACAGCATTTCGAAAGTGCAGCAACACTCCATTCACTTCGCACATTGAATTGAAGTGTTGGAACAGACTGCTTCTCTTTCAGAGAAACGCATGTGAGTTTCTGGTGAATGCTTGTAAGTAGCTTAAGGCACTTTTAAAGGAAAGTGATTTTCTCTGAAAGGACAGCATTTAGAAAGTGAGGCAACACTCCATTCACTTCACACAGTGAATTGAAGTGTTGGAACAGACTGCTTCTCTTTCAGAGAAACGCATGTGAGTTTCTTCCTAATGCTTGCAAGTAGCTTAAGGCACTTTCAAAGGAAAGTGATTTTCTCTGAAAGGACAGCATTTAGAAAGTGAAGCAACTCTCCATTCAATTCGCAGAGTGAATTGAAGTATTGGAACAGACTGCTTCTCTTTCAGAGAAACACATGTGAGTTTCTGGTGAATGCTTGTAAGTAGCTTAAGGCACTTTCAAAGGAAAGTGATTTTCTCTGAAAGGACAGCATTTAGAAAGTGAAGCAACACTCCATTCACTTCGCACAGTGAATTGAAGTGTTGGAACAGACTGCTTCTCTTTCAGAGAAACGCATGTGAGTTTCTTTTGAATGCTTGCAAGTTGCTTAAGGCACATTCAAAGGAAAGTGATTTTCTCTGAAAGGACAGCATTTAGAAACTGAAGCAACACTCCATTCACTTCGCACAGTGAATTGAAGTGTTCGAACAGACTGCTTCTCTTTAAGAGAAACGCATGTGAGTTTTTTGTGAATGCTTGAAAGTAGTTTAAGGCACTTTAAAAGGAAAGTGATTTTGTCTGAAAGGACAGCATTTAGAAAGTGAAGCAACACTCCATTCACTTCGCACGGTGAATTGAAGTGTTGGACCAGACTGCTTCTCTTTCAGAGAAACGCATGTGAGTTTCTGGTGAATGCTTGTAAGTAGCTTAAGGCACATTCAAAGGAAAATGATTTTCTCTGAAAGGACAGCATTTAGAAAGTGAAGCAAAACTCCGTTCACTTCGCACAGTGAATTGAAGTGTTGGAACAGACTGCTTCTCTTTCAGAGAAACGCATGTGAGTTTTTTATGAATGCTTGAAAGTAGTTTAAGGCACTTTCAAAGGAAAGTGATTTTCTCTGAAAGGACAGTGTTTAGAAAGTGAAGCAACACTCCATTCACTTCACACAGTGAATTGAAGTGTTGGAACCGACTGCTTCTCTTTCAGAGAAACGCATGTGAGTTTCTGGTGAATGCTTGTTAGTAGCTTAAGGCACTTTCAAAGGACAGTGATTTTCTCTGAAAGGACAGCATTTAGAAAGTGAAGCAACACTCCATTCCCTTCGAGCAGTGAATTGAAGTGTTGGAACAGACTGCTTCTCTTTCATATAAACGCATTAGTGTTTCTTGTGAATGCTTGCAAGTTGCTTAAGGCACTTTCAAAGGAAAGTGATTTTCTCTGAAAGGACATAATTTAGAAAGTGAAGCAACACTCCATTCACTTCGCACAGTGAATTGAACTGTTGGAACAGACTGCTTCTCTTTCAGAGAAATGCATGTGAGTTTCCGTTGAATGCTTGTAAGTAGCTTAAGGCACTTTCAAAGGAAAGTGATTTTCTCTGAAAGGACAGCATTTAGAAAGTGCAGCAACACTCCATTCACTTCGCACATTGAATTGAAGTGTTGGAACAGACTGCTTCTCTTTCAGAGAAACGCATGTGAGTTTCTGGTGAATGCTTGTAAGTAGCTTAAGGCACTTTTAAAGGAAAGTGATTTTCTCTGAAAGGACAGCATTTAGAAAGTGAGGCAACACTCCATTCACTTCACACAGTGAATTGAAGTGTTGGAACAGACTGCTTCTCTTTCAGAGAAACGCATGTGAGTTTTTTGTGAATGCTTGAAAGTAGTTTAAGGCACTTTCAATGGAAAGTGATTTTCTCTGAAAGGACAGCATTTAGAAAGGGAGGCAACACTCCATTCACTTCGCACAGTGAATTGAAGTGTTGGAACAGACTGCTTCTCTTTCAGAGAAACGCATGTGAGTTTCTTCCTAATGCTTGCAAGTAGCCTAAGGCACTTTCAAAGGAAAGTGATTTTCTCTGAAAGGACAGCATTTAGAAAGTGAAGCAACACTCCATTCACTTCGCACAGTGAATTGAAGTGTTGGAACAGACTGCTTCTCTTTCAGAGAAACGCATGTGAGTTTCTTCCTGATGCTTGCAAGTAGCTTAAGGCACTTTAAAAAGAAAGTGATTTTCTCTGAAAGGACAGCATTTAGAAAGAGAAGCAACACTCCATTCACTTCGCACAGTGAATTGAAGTGTTGGAACAGACTGCTTCTCTTTCAGAGAAACGCATGTGAGTTTCTTGTGAATTATTGCAAGTTGCTTAAGGCACTTTCAAAGGAAAGTGATTTTCTCTGAAAGGACAGCATTTAGAAACTGAAGCAACACTCCATTCACTTCGCACAGTGAATTGAAGTGTTGGAACACACTGCTTCTCTTTAAAAGAAACGCATGTGAGTTTTTTGTGAATGCTTGAAAGTAGTTTAAGGCACTTTCAAAGGAAAGTGATTTTCTCTGAAAGGACAGCATTTAGAAAGTGAAGCAACACTCCATTCACTTCGCACAGTGAATTGAAGTGTTGGAACAGTCTGCTCCTCTTTCAGAGAAATGCATGTGAGTTTCTTCCTAATGCTTGCAAGTAGCTTAAGGCACTTTCAAAGGAAAGTGATTTTCTCTGAAAGGACAGCATTTAGAAAGTGAAGCAACACTCCATTCACTTCGCACAGTGAATTGAAGTGTTGGAACAGACTGCTTCTCTTTCAGAGAAACGCATGTGAGTTTCCGGTGAATGCTTGTTAGTAGCTTAAGGCACTTTCAAAGGAAAGTGATTTTCTCTGAAAGGACAGCATTTAGAAAGTGAAGCAACACTCCATTCACTTCGCACAGTGAATTGAAGTGTTGGAACAGACTGCTTCTCTTTCAGAGAAATGCATGTGAGTTTAAGTTGAATGCTTGTAAGTAGCTTAAGGCACTTTGAAAGGAAAGTGATTTTCTCTGAAAGGACAGCATTTAGAAAGTGAAGCAACACTCCATTCACTTCGCACAGTGAATTGAAGTGTTGGAACAGACTGCTTCTCTTTCATATAAACGCATTAGTGTTTCTTGTGAATGCTTGCAAGTTGCTTAAGGCACTTTCAAAGGAAAGTGATTTTCTCTGAAAGGACATAATTTAGAAAGTGAAGCAACACTCCATTCACTTCGCACAGTGAATTGAAGTGTTGGAACAGACTGCTTCTTTTTCAGAGAAATGCATGAGAGTGTCTGTTGAATGTTTGTAAGTAGCTTAAGGCACTTTCAAAGGAAAGTGATTTTCTCTGAAAGGACAGCATTTAGAAAGTGAAGCAACACTCCATTCACTTCGCACATTGAATTGAAGTGTCGGAACAGACTGCTTCTCTTTCAGAGAAACGCATGTGAGTTTCTGGTGAATGCTTGTAAGTAGCTTAAGGCACTTTCAAAGGAAAGTGATTTTCTCTGAAAGGACAGCATTTAGAAAGTGAGGCAACACTCCATTCACTTCACACAGTGAATTGAAGTGTTGGAACAGACTGCTTCTCTTTCAGAGAAACGCATGTGAGTTTCTTCCTAATGCTTGCAAGTAGCTTAAGGCACTTTCAAAGGAAAGTGATTTTCTCTGAAAGGACAGCATTTAGAAAGTGAAGTAACACTCCATTCACTTCCCACAGTGAATTGAAGTGTTGGAACAGTCTGCTTCTCTTTCAGAGAAACGCATGTGAGTTTCTTCCTAATGCTTGCAAGTAGCTTAAGGAACTTTCAAAGGAAAGTGATTTTCTCTGAAAGGACAGCATTTAGAAAGTGAAGCAACTCTCCATTCACTTCGCACAGTGAATTGAAGTGTTGGAACAGACTGCTTCTCTTTCAGAGAAACGCATGTGAGTTTCCGGTGAATGCTTGTAAGTAGCTTAAGGCACTTTCAAAGGAAAGTGATTTTCTCTGAAAGGACAGCATTTAGAAAGTGAAGCAACACTCCATTTACTTCGCACAGTGAATTGAAGTGTTGGAACAGACTGATTCTCTTTCAGAGAAATGCATGTGAGTATAAGTTGAATGCTTGTAAGTAGCTTAAGGCACTTTCAAAGGAAAGTGATTTTGTCTGAAAGGACAGCATTTAGAAAGTGAAGCAACACTCCATTCACTTCGCACAGTGAATTGAAGTGTTGGAACAGACTGCTTCTCTTTCATATAAACGCATTAGTGTTTCTTGTGAATGCTTGCAAGTTGCTTAAGGCACTTTCAAAGGAAAGTGATTTTCTCTGAAAGGACATAATTTAGAAAGTGAAGCAACACTCCATTCACTTCGCACAGTGAATTGAAGTGTTGGAACAGACTGCTTCTCTTTCAGAGAAACGCATGTGAGTTTCTTCCTGATGCTTGCAAGTAGCTTAAGGCACTTTCAAAGGAAAGTGATTTTCTCTGATTGGACAGCATTTAGAAAGTGAAGCAACACTCCATTCACTTCGCACAGTGAGTTGAAGTGTTGGAACAGACTGCTTCTCTTTCAGAGAAACGCATGTGAGTTTTTTGTGAATGCTTGTAAGTAGCTTAAGGCACTTTCAAAGGAAAGTGATTTTCTCTGAAAGGACAGCATTTAGAAAGTGAAGCAACACTCCATTCACTTCGCACTGTGAATTGAAGTGTTGGACCAGACTGCTTCTCTTTCAGAGAAATGCATGTGAGTTTTTTGTGAATGCTTGAAAGTAGTTTAAGGCACTTTCAAAGGAAAGTGTTTTTCTCTGAAAGGACAGAATTTAGAAAGTGAAGCAACACTCCATTCACTTCGCACAGTGAATTGAAGTGTTGGAACAGACTGCTCCTCTTTCAGAGAAACGCATGTGAGTTTCTTCCTAATGCTTGCAAGTAGCTTAAGGCACTTTCAAAGGAAAGTGATTTTCTCTGATTGGACAGCATTTAGAAAGTGAAGCAACACTCCATTCACTTCGCACAGTGAATTGAAGTGTTGGAACAGACTGCTTCTCTTTCAAAGAAACGCATGTGAGTTTCTGGTGAATGCTTGTAAGTAGCTTAAGGCACTTTCAAAGGAAAGTGATTTTCTCTGAAAGAAGAGCATTTAGAAAGTGAAGCAACACTCCATTCCCTTCGAGCAGTGAATTGAAGTGTTGGAACAGAGTGCTTCTCATTCATAGAAACGCATTAGTGTTTCTTGTGAATGCTTGCAAGTTGCTTAAGGCACTTTCAAAGGAAAGTGATTTTCTCTGAAAGGACAGCATTTAGAAAGTGAAGCAACACTCCATTCACTTTGTACAGTGAATTGAAGTGTTGGAACAGACTGCTTCTCTTTCAGAGAAATGCATGTGAGTTTTTGTTGAATACTTGTAAGTAGCTTAAGGCTCTTTCAAAGGAAAGTGATTTTCGCTCAAAGGACAGCATTTAGAAAGTAAAGCAACACTCCATTCCCTTCGCACAATAAATTGAAGTGTTGGAACAGACTGCTTCTCTTTCATAGAAACGCAATAGTGTTTCTTGTGAATGCTTGCAAGTAGATTAAGGCACATTCAAAGGAAAGTGATTTTCTCTGAAAGGACAGCATTTAGAAAGTGAAGCAACACTCCATTCACTTTGCACAGAGAATTGAAGTGTTGGAACAGATTACTTCTCTTTCAGAGAAATGCATGTGAGTTTCTGTTGAATGCTTGTAAGTAGCTTAAGGCACATTCAAAGGAAAATGATTTTCTCTGAAAGGACAGCATTTAGAAAGTGAAGCAACACTCCATTCACTTCGCACAGTGAATTGAAGTGTTGGACCAGACTGCTTCTCTTTCAGAGAAACGCATGTGAGTTTTTTGTGAATGCTTGAAAGTAGTTTAAGGCACTTTCAATGGAAAGTGATTTTCTCTGAAAGGACAGCATTTAGAAAGTGAGGCAACACTCCATTCACTTCGCACAGTGAATTGAAGTGTTGGAACAGACTGCTTCTCTTTCAGAGAAACGCATGTGAGTTTCTTCCTAATGCTTGAAAGTAGTTTAAGGCACTTTCAAAGGAAAGTGATTTTCTCTGAAAGGACAGCATTTAGAAAGTGAAGCAACACTCCATTCACTTCGGACAGTGAATTGAAGTGTTGGAACAGACTGCTTCTCTTTCAGAGAAACGCATGTGAGTTTCTTCCTGATGCTTGCAAGTAGCTTAAGGCACTTTCAAAGGAAAGTGATTTTCTCAGAAAGGACAGCATTTAGAAAGTGAAGCAACACTCCATTCACTTCGCACAGTGAACTGAAGTGTTGGAAAAGACTGTTTCTCTTTCAGAGAAACGCATGTGAGTTTCTGGTGAATGCTTGTAAGTAGCTTAAGGCACTTTCAAAGGAAAGTGATTTTCTCTGAAAGGACAGCATTTAGAAAGTGAAGCAACACTCCATTCACTTCGCACAGTGAATTGAAGTGTTGGAACAGACTGCTTCTCTTTCAGAGAAATGCATGTGAGTTTCTGTTGAATGCTTGTAAGTAGCTTAAGGCACTTTCAAAGGAAAGTGATTTTCTCTGAAAGGACAGCATTTAGAAAGTGAAGCAACACTCCATTCACTTCGCAGAGTGAATTGAAGTATTGGAATAGACTGCTTCTCTTTCAGAGAAACACATGTGAGTTTCTGGTGAATGCTTGTAAGTAGCTTAAGGCACTTTCAAAGGAAAGTGATTTTCTCTGAAAGGACAGCATTTAGAAAGTGAAGCAACACTCCATTCACTTCGCACAGTGAATTGAAGTGTTGGAACAGACTGCTTCTCTTTCAGAGAAACGCATGTGAGTTTCTTTTGAATGCTTGCAAGTTGCTTAAGGCACATTCAAAGGAAAGTGATTTTCTCTGAAAGGACAGCATTTAGAAACTGAAGCAACACTCCATTCACTTCGCACAGTGAATTGAAGTGTTCGAACAGACTGCTTCTCTTTAAGAGAAACGCATGTGAGTTTTTTGTGAATGCTTGAAAGTAGTTTAAGGCACTTTAAAAGGAAAGTGATTTTGTCTGAAAGGACAGCATTTAGAAAGTGAAGCAACACTCCATTCACTTCGCACGGTGAATTGAAGTGTTGGACCAGACTGCTTCTCTTTCAGAGAAATGCATGTGAGTTTCTGGTGAATGCTTGTAAGTAGCTTAAGGCACATTCAAAGGAAAATGATTTTCTCTGAAAGGACAGCATTTAGAAAGTGAAGCAACACTCCATTCACTTCGCACAGTGAATTGAAGTGTTGGAACAGACTGCTTCTCTTTCAGAGAAACGTATGTGAGTTTCTTATGAATGCTTGCAAGTTGCTTAAGGCACTTTCAAAGGAAAGTGATTTTCTCTGAAAGGACAGCATTTAGAAACTGAAGCAACACTCCATTCACTTCGCACAGTGAATTGAAGTGTTCGAACAGACTGCTTCTCTTTAAGAGAAACGCATGTGAGTTTTTTGTCAATGCTTGAAAGTAGTTTAAGGCACTTTAAAAGGAAAGTGATTTTGTCTGAAAGGACAGCATTTAGAAAGTGAAGCAACACTCCATTCACTTCGCACGGTGAATTGAAGTGTTGGACCAGTCTGCTTCTCTTTCAGAGAAACGCATGTGAGTTTCTTCCTAATGCTTGCAAGTAGCTTAAGGAACTTTCAAAGGAAAGTGATTTTCTCTGAAAGGACAGCATTTAGAAAGTGAAGCAACTCTCCATTCACTTCGCACAGTGAATTGAAGTGTTGGAACAGACTGCTTCTCTTTCAGAGAAACGCATGTGAGTTTCCGGTGAATGCTTGTAAGTAGCTTAAGGCACTTTCAAAGGAAAGTGATTTTCTCTGAAAGGACAGCATTTAGAAAGTGAAGCAACACTCCATTTACTTCGCACAGTGAATTGAAGTGTTGGAACAGACTGATTCTCTTTCAGAGAAATGCATGTGAGTATAAGTTGAATGCTTGTAAGTAGCTTAAGGCACTTTCAAAGGAAAGTGATTTTCTCTGAAAGGACAGCATTTAGAAAGTGAAGCAACACTCCATTCACTTCGCACAGTGAATTGAAGTGTTGGAACAGACTGCTTCTCTTTCATATAAACGCATTAGTGTTTCTTGTGAATGCTTGCAAGTTGCTTAAGGCACTTTCAAAGGAAAGTGATTTTCTCTGAAAGGACATAATTTAGAAAGTGAAGCAACACTCCATTCACTTCGCACAGTGAATTGAAGTGTTGGAACAGACTGCTTCTCTTTCAGAGAAACGCATGTGAGTTTCTTCCTGATGCTTGCAAGTAGCTTAAGGCACTTTCAAAGGAAAGTGATTTTCTCTGATTGGACAGCATTTAGAAAGTGAAGCAACACTCCATTCACTTCGCACAGTGAATTGAAGTGTTGGAACAGATTGCTTCTCTTTCAGAGAAACGCATGTGAGTTTCTGGTGAATGCTTGTAAGTAGCTTAAGGCACTTTCAAAGGAAAGTGATTTTCTCTGAAAGGACAGCATTTATAAGTGAAGCAACACTCCATTCACTTCGCACAGTGAATTGAAGTGTTGGAACAGACTGCTTCTCTTTCAGAGAAACGCATGTGAGTTTCTTTTGAATGCTTGCAAGATGCTTAAGGCACATTCAAAGGAAAGTGATTTTCTCTGAAAGGACAGCATTTAGAAAGTGAAGCAACACTCCATTCACTTCGCACAGTGAGTTAAGTGTTGGAACAGACTGCTTCTCTTTCAGAGAAACGCATGTGAGTTTTTTGTGAATGCTTGTAAGTAGCTTAAGGCACTTTCAAAGGAAAGTGATTTTCTCTGAAAGGACAGCATTTAGAAAGTGAAGCAACACTCCATTCACTTCGCACTGTGAATTGAAGTGTTGGACCAGACTGCTTCTCTTTCAGAGAAACGCATGTGAGTTTTTTGTGAATGCTTGAAAGTAGTTTAAGGCACTTTCAAAGGAAAGTGTTTTTCTCTGAAAGGACAGAATTTAGAAAGTGAAGCAACACTCCATTCACTTCGCACAGTGAATTGAAGTGTTGGAACAGACTGCTCCTCTTTCAGAGAAACGCATGTGAGTTTCTTCCTAATGCTTGCAAGTAGCTTAAGGCACTTTCAAAGGAAAGTGATTTTCTCTGATTGGACAGCATTTAGAAAGTGAAGCAACACTCCATTCACTTCGCACAGTGAATTGAAGTGTTGGAACAGACTGCTTCTCTTTCAAAGAAACGCATGTGAGTTTCTGGTGAATGCTTGTAAGTAGCTTAAGGCACTTTCAAAGGAAAGTGATTTTCTCTGAAAGAAGAGCATTTAGAAAGTGAAGCAACACTCCATTCCCTTCGAGCAGTGAATTGAAGTGTTGGAACAGAGTGCTTCTCATTCATAGAAACGCATTAGTGTTTCTTGTGAATGCTTGCAAGTTGCTTAAGGCACTTTCAAAGGAAAGTGATTTTCTCTGAAAGGACAGCATTTAGAAAGTGAAGCAACACTCCATTCACTTTGTACAGTGAATTGAAGTGTTGGAACAGACTGCTTCTCTTTCAGAGAAATGCATGTGAGTTTCTGTTGAATACTTGTAAGTAGCTTAAGGCTCTTTCAAAGGAAAGTGATTTTCGCTCAAAGGACAGCATTTAGAAAGTAAAGCAACACTCCATTCCCTTCGCACAATAAATTGAAGTGTTGGAACAGACTGCTTCTCTTTCATAGAAACGCAATAGTGTTTCTTGTGAATGCTTGCAAGTAGATTAAGGCACATTCAAAGGAAAGTGATTTTCTCTGAAAGGACAGCATTTAGAAAGTGAAGCAACACTCCATTCACTTTGCACAGAGAATTGAAGTGTTGGAACAGACTGCTTCTCTTTCAGAGAAACGCATGTGAGTTTTTTGTGAATGCTTGAAAGTAGTTTAAGGCACTTTTAAAGGAAAGTGATTTTCTCTGAAAGGACAGCATTTAGAAAGTGAGGCAACACTCCATTCACTTCGCACAGTGAATTGAAGTGTTGGAACAGACTGCTTCTCTTTCAGAGAAACGCATGTGAGTTTCTTCCTAATGCTTGCAAGTAGCTTAAGGCACTTTCAAAGGAAAGTGATTTTCTCTGAAAGGACAGCATTTAGAAAGTGAAGCAACACTCCATTCACTTCGGACAGTGAATTGAAGTGTTGGAACAGACTGCTTCTCTTTCAGAGAAACGCATGTGAGTTTCTTCCTGATGCTTGCAAGTAGCTTAAGGCACTTTCAAAGGAAAGTGATTTTCTCAGAAAGGACAGCATTTAGAAAGTGAAGCAACTCTCCATTCACTTCGCACAGTGAATTGAAGTGTTGGAACAGACTGCTTCTCTTTCAGAGAAACGCATGTGAGTTTCCGGTGAATGCTTGTAAGTAGCTTAAGGCACTTTCAAAGGAAAGTGATTTTCTCTGAAAGGACAGCATTTAGAAAGTGAAGCAACACTCCATTTACTTCGCACAGTGAATTGAAGTGTTGGAACAGACTGATTCTCTTTCAGAGAAATGCATGTGAGTATAAGTTGAATGCTTGTAAGTAGCTTAAGGCACTTTCAAAGGAAAGTGATTTTCTCTGAAAGGACAGCATTTAGAAAGTGAAGCAACACTCCATTCACTTCGCACAGTGAATTGAAGTGTTGGAACAGACTGCTTCTCTTTCATATAAACGCATTAGTGTTTCTTGTGAATGCTTGCAAGTTGCTTAAGGCACTTTCAAAGGAAAGTGATTTTCTCTGAAAGGACATAATTTAGAAAGTGAAGCAACACTCCATTCACTTCGCACAGTGAATTGAAGTGTTGGAACAGACTGCTTCTCTTTCAGAGAAACGCATGTGAGTTTCTTCCTGATGCTTGCAAGTAGCTTAAGGCACTTTCAAAGGAAAGTGATTTTCTCTGATTGGACAGCATTTAGAAAGTGAAGCAACACTCCATTCACTTCGCACAGTGAATTGAAGTGTTGGAACAGATTGCTTCTCTTTCAGAGAAACGCATGTGAGTTTCTGGTGAATGCTTGTAAGTAGCTTAAGGCACTTTCAAAGGAAAGTGATTTTCTCTGAAAGGACAGCATTTATAAGTGAAGCAACACTCCATTCACTTCGCACAGTGAATTGAAGTGTTGGAACAGACTGCTTCTCTTTCAGAGAAACGCATGTGAGTTTCTTTTGAATGCTTGCAAGTTGCTTAAGGCACATTCAAAGGAAAGTGATTTTCTCTGAAAGGACAGCATTTAGAAAGTGAAGCAACACTCCATTCACTTCGCACAGTGAGTTAAGTGTTGGAACAGACTGCTTCTCTTTCAGAGAAACGCATGTGAGTTTTTTGTGAATGCTTGTAAGTAGCTTAAGGCACTTTCAAAGGAAAGTGATTTTCTCTGAAAGGACAGCATTTAGAAAGTGAAGCAACACTCCATTCACTTCGCACTGTGAATTGAAGTGTTGGACCAGACTGCTTCTCTTTCAGAGAAACGCATGTGAGTTTTTTGTGAATGCTTGAAAGTAGTTTAAGGCACTTTCAAAGGAAAGTGTTTTTCTCTGAAAGGACAGAATTTAGAAAGTGAAGCAACACTCCATTCACTTCGCACAGTGAATTGAAGTGTTGGAACAGACTGCTCCTCTTTCAGAGAAACGCATGTGAGTTTCTTCCTAATGCTTGCAAGTAGCTTAAGGCACTTTCAAAGGAAAGTGATTTTCTCTGATTGGACAGCATTTAGAAAGTGAAGCAACACTCCATTCACTTCGCACAGTGAATTGAAGTGTTGGAACAGACTGCTTCTCTTTCAAAGAAACGCATGTGAGTTTCTGGTGAATGCTTGTAAGTAGCTTAAGGCACTTTCAAAGGAAAGTGATTTTCTCTGAAAGAAGAGCATTTAGAAAGTGAAGCAACACTCCATTCCCTTCGAGCAGTGAATTGAAGTGTTGGAACAGAGTGCTTCTCATTCATAGAAACGCATTAGTGTTTCTTGTGAATGCTTGCAAGTTGCTTAAGGCACTTTCAAAGGAAAGTGATTTTCTCTGAAAGGACAGCATTTAGAAAGTGAAGCAACACTCCATTCACTTTGTACAGTGAATTGAAGTGTTGGAACAGACTGCTTCTCTTTCAGAGAAATGCATGTGAGTTTCTGTTGAATACTTGTAAGTAGCTTAAGGCTCTTTCAAAGGAAAGTGATTTTCGCTCAAAGGACAGCATTTAGAAAGTAAAGCAACACTCCATTCCCTTCGCACAATAAATTGAAGTGTTGGAACAGACTGCTTCTCTTTCATAGAAACGCAATAGTGTTTCTTGTGAATGCTTGCAAGTAGATTAAGGCACATTCAAAGGAAAGTGATTTTCTCTGAAAGGACAGCATTTAGAAAGTGAAGCAACACTCCATTCACTTTGCACAGAGAATTGAAGTGTTGGAACAGACTGCTTCTCTTTCAGAGAAACGCATGTGAGTTTTTTGTGAATGCTTGAAAGTAGTTTAAGGCACTTTTAAAGGAAAGTGATTTTCTCTGAAAGGACAGCATTTAGAAAGTGAGGCAACACTCCATTCACTTCGCACAGTGAATTGAAGTGTTGGAACAGACTGCTTCTCTTTCAGAGAAACGCATGTGAGTTTCTTCCTAATGCTTGCAAGTAGCTTAAGGCACTTTCAAAGGAAAGTGATTTTCTCTGAAAGGACAGCATTTAGAAAGTGAAGCAACACTCCATTCACTTCGGACAGTGAATTGAAGTGTTGGAACAGACTGCTTCTCTTTCAGAGAAACGCATGTGAGTTTCTTCCTGATGCTTGCAAGTAGCTTAAGGCACTTTCAAAGGAAAGTGATTTTCTCAGAAAGGACAGCATTTAGAAAGTGAAGCAACACTCCATTCACTTCGCACAGTGAACTGAAGTGTTGGAAAAGACTGTTTCTCTTTCAGAGAAACGCATGTGAGTTTCTGGTGAATTCTTGTAAGTAGCTTAAGGCACTTTCAAAGGAAAGTGATTTTCTCTGAAAGGACAGCATTTAGAAAGTGAAGCAACACTCCATTCACTTCGCACAGTGAATTGAAGTGTTGGAACAGACTGCTTCTCTTTCAGAGAAATGCATGTGAGTTTCTGTTGAATGCTTGTAAGTAGCTTAAGGCACTTTCAAAGGAAAGTGATTTTCTCTGAAAGGACAGCATTTAGAAAGTGAAGCAACACTCCATTCACTTCGCAGAGTGAATTGAAGTATTGGAACAGACTGCTTCTCTTTCAGAGAAACACATGTGAGTTTCTGGTGAATGCTTGTAAGTAGCTTAAGGCACTTTCAAAGGAAAGTGATTTTCTCTGAAAGGACAGCATTTAGAAAGTGAAGCAACACTCCATTCACTTCGCACAGTGAATTGAAGTGTTGGAACAGACTGCTTCTCTTTCAGAGAAACGCATGTGAGTTTCTTTTGAATGCTTGCAAGTTGCTTAAGGCACATTCAAAGGAAAGTGATTTTCTCTGAAAGGACAGCATTTAGAAACTGAAGCAACACTCCATTCACTTCGCACAGTGAATTGAAGTGTTCGCACAGACTGCTTCTCTTTAAGAGAAACGCATGTGAGTTTTTTGTGAATGCTTGAAAGTAGTTTAAGGCACATTCAAAGGAAAATGATTTTCTCTGAAAGGACAGCATTTAGAAAGTGAAGCAACACTCCATTCACTTCGCACAGTGAATTGAAGTGTTGGAACAGACTGCTTCTCTTTCAGAGAAACGCATGTGAGTTTCTTCCTAATGCTTGCAAGTAGCTTAAGGCACTTTCAAAGGAAAGTGATTTTCTCTGAAAGGACAGCATTTAGAAACTGAAGCAACACTCCATTCACTTCGCACAGTGAATTGAAGTGTTCGAACAGACTGCTTCTCTTTAAGAGAAACGCATGTGAGTTTTTTGTGAATGCTTGAAAGTAGTTTAAGGCACTTTAAAAGGAAAGTGATTTTGTCTGAAAGGACAGCATTTAGAAAGTGAAGCAACACTATATTCACTTCGCACGGTGAATTGAAGTGTTGGACCAGACTGCTTCTCTTTCAGAGAAACGCATGTGAGTTTCTGGTGAATGCTTGTAAGTAGCTTAAGGCACATTCAAAGGAAAATGATTTTCTCTGAAAGGACAGCATTTAGAAAGTGAAGCAACACTCCATTCACTTCGCACAGTGAATTGAAGTGTTGGAACAGACTGCTTCTCTTTCAGAGAAACGCATGTGAGTTTCTTCCTAATGCTTGCAAGTAGCTTAAGGCACTTTCAAAGGAAAGTGATTTTCTCTGAAAGGACAGCATTTAGAACGTGAGGCAACACTCTATTCACTTCACACAGTGAATTGAAGTGTTGGAACAGACTGCTTCTCTTTCAGAGAAACACATGTGAGTTTCTGGTGAATGCTTGTAAGTAGCTTAAGGCACTTTCAAAGGAAAGTGATTTTCTCTGAAAGGACAGCATTTAGAAAGTGAAGCAACACTCCATTTCCTTCGTGCAGTGAATTGAAGTGTTGGAACAGAATGCTTCTCTTTCATAGAAACGCATTAGTGTTTCTTGTGAATGCTTGCAAGTTGCTTAAGGCACTTTCAAAGGAAAGTGATTTTCTCTGAAAGGACATAATTTAGAAAGTGAAGCAACACTCCATTCACTTCGCACAGTGAATTGAAGTGTTCGAACAGACTGCTTCTCTTTCAGAGAAATGCATGTGAGTTTCCGTTGAATGCTTGTAAGTAGCTTAAGGCACTTTCAAAGGAAAGTGATTTTCTCTGAAAGGACAGCATTTAGAAAGTGAAGCAACACTCCATTCACTTCGCACATTGAATTGAAGTGTTGGAACAGACTGCTTCTCTTTCAGAGAAACGCATGTGAGTTTCTGGTGAATGCTTGTAAGTAGCTTAAGGCACTTTCAAAGGAAAGTGATTTTCTCTGAAAGGACAGCATTTAGAAAGTGAGGCAACACTCCATTCACCTCACACAGTGAATTGAAGTGTTGGAACAGACTGCTTCTCTTTCAGAGAAACGCATGTGAGTTTCTTCCTAATGCTTGCAAGTAGCTTAAGGCACTTTCAAAGGAAAGTGATTTTCTCTGAAAGGACAGCATTTAGAAAGTGAAGCAACACTCCATTCACTTCGCACAGTGAATTGAAGTGTTGGAACAGTCTGCTTCTCTTTCAGAGAAACGCATGTGAGTTTCTTCCTAATGCTTGCAAGTAGCTTAAGGCACTTTCAAAGGAAAGTGATTTTCTCTGAAAGGACAGCATTTAGAAAGTGAAGCAACACTCCATTCACTTCGCACAGTGAATTGAAGTGTTGGAACAGACTGCTTCTCTTTCAGAGAAACGCATGTGAGTTTCTGGTGAATGCTTGTAAGTCACTTAAGGCACTTTCAAAGGAAAGTGATTTTCTCTGAAAGGACAGCATTTAGAAAGTGAAGCAACACTCCATTCACTTCGCACAGTGAATTGAAGTGTTGGAACACACTGCTTCCCTTTAAGAGAAACGCATGTGAGTTTTTTGTGAATGCTTGAAAGTAGTTTAAGGCACTTTCAAAGGAAAGTGATTTTCTCTGAAAGGACAGCATTTAGAAAGTGAAGCAACACTCAATTCACTTTGTACAGTGAATTGAACTGTTGGAACAGACTGCTACTCTTTCAGAGAAATGCATGTGAGTTTCTGTTGAATGCTTGTAAGTAGCTTAAGGTACATTCAAAGGAAAGTGATTTTCTATGAAAGGACAGCATTTAGAAAGTAAAGCAACACTCCATTCCCTTCGAACAAAGAATTGAAGTGTTGGAACAGACTGCTTCTCTTTCATAGAAACGCATTAGTGTTTCTTGGGAATGCTTGCAAGTAGCTTAAGGCACTTTCAAAGGAAAGTGATTTTCTCTGAAAGGACAGCATTTAGATAGTGAAGCAACACTCCATTCACTTCGCACAGTGAATTGAAGTGTTGGAACAGACTGCTTCTCTTTCAGAGAAACGCTTGTGAGTTTCTTGTGAATTCTTGCAAGTTGCTTAAGGCACTTTCAAAGGAAAGTGATTTTCTCTGAAAGGACAGCATTTAGAAACTGAAGCAACACTCCATTCACTTCGCACAGTGAATTGAAGTGTTGGAACAGACTGCTTCTCTTTCAGAGAAACGCATGTGAGTTTCTTCCTAATGCTTGCAAGTAGCATAAGGCACTTTCAAAGGAAAGTGATTTTGTCTGAAAGGACAGCATTTAGAAAGTGAAGCAACACTCCATTCACTTCGCACGGTGAATTGAAGTGTTGGACCAGACTGCTTCTCTTTCAGAGAAACGCATGTGAGTTTCTGGTGAATGCTTGTAAGTAGCTTAAGGCACATTCAAAGGAAAATGATTTTCTCTGAAAGGACAGCATTTAGAAAGTGAAGCAACACTCCATTCACTTCGCACAGTGAATTGAAGTGTTGGAACAGACTGCTTCTCTTTCAGAGAAACGCATGTGAGTTTCTTCCTAATGCTTGCAAGTAGCTTAAGGCACTTTCAAAGGAAAGTGATTTTCTCTGAAAGGACAGCATTTAGAACGTGAGGCAACACTCTATTCACTTCACACAGTGAATTGAAGTGTTGGAACAGACTGCTTCTCTTTCAGAGAAACACATGTGAGTTTCTGGTGAATGCTTGTAAGTAGCTTAAGGCACTTTCAAAGGAAAGTGATTTTCTCTGAAAGGACAGCATTTAGAAAGTGAAGCAACACTCCATTTCCTTCGTGCAGTGAATTGAAGTGTTGGAACAGAATGCTTCTCTTTCATAGAAACGCATTAGTGTTTCTTGTGAATGCTTGCAAGTTGCTTAAGGCACTTTCAAAGGAAAGTGATTTTCTCTGAAAGGACATAATTTAGAAAGTGAAGCAACACTCCATTCACTTCGCACAGTGAATTGAAGTGTTCGAACAGACTGCTTCTCTTTCAGAGAAATGCATGTGAGTTTCTGTTGAATGCTTGTAAGTAGCTTAAGGCACTTTCAAAGGAAAGTGATTTTCTCTGAAAGGACAGCATTTAGAAAGTGAAGCAACACTCCATTCACTTCGCACATTGAATTGAAGTGTTGGAACAGACTGCTTCTCTTTCAGAGAAACGCATGTGAGTTTCTGGTGAATGCTTGTAAGTCGCTTAAGGCACTTTCAAAGGAAAGTGATTTTCTCTGAAAGGACAGCATTTAGAAAGTGAAGCAACACTCCATTCACTTCGCACAGTGAATTGAAGTGTTGGAACACACTGCTTCCCTTTAAGAGAAACGCATGTGAGTTTTTTGTGAATGCTTGAAAGTAGTTTAAGGCACTTTCAAAGGAAAGTGATTTTCTCTGAAAGGACAGCATTTAGAAAGTGAAGCAACACTCAATTCACTTTGTACAGTGAATTGAACTGTTGGAACAGACTGCTACTCTTTCAGAGAAATGCATGTGAGTTTCTGTTGAATGCTTGTAAGTAGCTTAAGGTACATTCAAAGGAAAGTGATTTTCTATGAAAGGACAGCATTTAGAAAGTAAAGCAACACTCCATTCCCTTCGAACAAAGAATTGAAGTGTTGGAACAGACTGCTTCTCTTTCATAGAAACGCATTAGTGTTTCTTGGGAATGCTTGCAAGTAGCTTAAGGCACTTTCAAAGGAAAGTGATTTTCTCTGAAAGGACAGCATTTAGATAGTGAAGCAACACTCCATTCACTTCGCACAGTGAATTGAAGTGTTGGAACAGACTGCTTCTCTTTCAGAGAAACGCTTGTGAGTTTCTTGTGAATTCTTGCAAGTTGCTTAAGGCACTTTCAAAGGAAAGTGATTTTCTCTGAAAGGACAGCATTTAGAAACTGAAGCAACACTCCATTCACTTCGCACAGTGAATTGAAGTGTTGGAACAGACTGCTTCTCTTTCAGAGAAACGCATGTGAGTTTCTTCCTAATGCTTGCAAGTAGCATAAGGCACTTTCAAAGGAAAGTGATTTTGTCTGAAAGGACAGCATTTAGAAAGTGAAGCAACACTCCATTCACTTCGCACGGTGAATTGAAGTGTTGGACCAGACTGCTTCTCTTTCAGAGAAACGCATGTGAGTTTCTGGTGAATGCTTGTAAGTAGCTTAAGGCACTTTCAAAGGAAAGTGATTTTCTCTGAAAGGACAGCATTTAGAAAGTGAAGCAACACTCCATTCACTTCGCACAGTGAATTGAAGTGTTGGAACAGACTGCTTCTCTTTCAGAGAAACGCATGTGAGTTTCTTCCTAATGCTTGCAAGTAGCTTAAGGCACTTTCAAAGGAAAGTGATTTTCTCTGAAAGGACAGCATTTAGAACGTGAGGCAACACTCTATTCACTTCACACAGTGAATTGAAGTGTTGGAACAGACTGCTTCTCTTTCAGAGAAACACATGTGAGTTTCTGGTGAATGCTTGTAAGTAGCTTAAGGCACTTTCAAAGGAAAGTGATTTTCTCTGAAAGGACAGCATTTAGAAAGTGAAGCAACACTCCATTTCCTTCGTGCAGTGAATTGAAGTGTTGGAACAGAATGCTTCTCTTTCATAAAAACGCATTAGTGTTTCTTATGAATGCTTGCAAGTTGCTTAAGGCACTTTCAAAGGAAAGTGATTTTCTCTGAAAGGACATAATTTAGAAAGTGAAGCAACACTCCATTCACTTCGCAGAGTGAATTGAAGTGTTCGAACAGACTGCTTCTCTTTCAGAGAAATGCATGTGAGTTTCTGTTGAATGCTTGTAAGTAGCTTAAGGCACTTTCAAAGGAAAGTGATTTTCTCTGAAAGGACAGCATTTAGAAAGTGAAGCAACAGTCCATTCACTTCGCACATTGAATTGAAGTGTTGGAACAGACTGCTTCTCTTTCAGAGAAACGCATGTGAGTTTCTGGTGAATGCTTGTAAGTAGCTTAAGGCACTTTCAAAGGAAAGTGATTTTCTCTGAAAGGACAGCATTTAGAAAGTGAGGCAACACTCCATTCACCTCACACAGTGAATTGAAGTGTTGGAACAGACTGCTTCTCTTTCAGAGAAACGCATGTGAGTTTCTTCCTAATGCTTGCAAGTAGCTTAAGGCACTTTCAAAGGAAAGTGATTTTCTCTGAAAGGACAGCATTTAGAAAGTGAAGCAACACTCCATTCACTTCGCACAGTGAATTGAAGTGTTGGAACAGTCTGCTTCTCTTTCAGAGAAACGCATGTGAGTTTCTTTTGAATGCTTGCAAGTAGCTTAAGGCACTTTCAAAGGAAAGTGATTTTCTCTGAAAGGACAGCATTTAGAAAGTGAAGCAACACTCCATTCACTTCGCACAGTGAATTGAAGTGTTGGAACAGACTGCTTCTCTTTCAGAGAAACGCATGTGAGTTTCTGGTGAATGCTTGTAAGTCGCTTAAGGCACTTTCAAAGGAAAGTGATTTTCTCTGAAAGGACAGCATTTAGAAAGTGAAGCAACACTCCATTCACTTCGCACAGTGAATTGAAGTGTTGGAACACACTGCTTCCCTTTAAGAGAAACGCATGTGAGTTTTTTGTGAATGCTTGAAAGTAGTTTAAGGCACTTTCAAAGGAAAGTGATTTTCTCTGAAAGGACAGCATTTAGAAAGTGAAGCAGCACTCAATTCACTTTGTACAGTGAATTGAACTGTTGGAACAGACTGCTTCTCTTTCAGAGAAATGCATGCATGAGTTTCTGTTGAATGCTTGTAAGTAGCTTAAGGTACATTCAAAGGAAAGTGATTTCCTATGAAAGGACAGCATTTAGAAAGTAAAGCAACACTCCATTCCCCTCGAACAAAGAATTGAAGTGTTGGAACAGACTGCTTCTCTTTCATAGAAACGCATTAGTGTTTCTTGGGAATGCTTGCAAGTAGCTTAAGGCACTTTCAAAGAAAAGTGATTTTCTCTGAAAGGACAGCATTTAGATAGTGAAGCAACACTCCATTCACTTCGCACAGTGAATTGAAGTGTTGGAACAGACTGCTTCTCTTTCAGAGAAACGCATGTGAGTTTCTTGTGAATTCTTGCAAGTTGCTTAAGGCACTTTCAAAGGAAAGTGATTTTCTCTGAAAGACAGCATTTAGAAACTGAAGCAACACTAAATTCACTTCGCACAGTGAATTGAAGTGTTGGAACAGACTGCTTCTCTTTCAGAGAAACGCATGTGAGTTTTTTGTGAATGCTTGAAAGTAGTTTAAGGCACTTTCAAAGGAAAGTGTTTTTCTCTGAAAGGACAGCATTTAGAAAGTGAAGCAACACTCCATTCACTTCGCACAGTGAATTGAAGTATTGGAACAGACTGCTTATCTTTCAGAGAAACGCATGTGAGTTTCTTCCTAATGCTTGCAAGTAGCTTAAGGCACTTTCAAAGGAAAGTGATTTTCTCTGATTGGACAGCATTTAGAAAGTGAAGCAACACTCCATTCACTTCGCACAGTGAATTGAAGTGTTGGAACAGACTGCTTCTCTTTCAGAGAAACGCATGTGAGTTTCTGGTGAATGCTTGTAAGTAGCTTAAGGCACTTTCAAAGGAAAGTGATTTTCTCTGAAAGGACAGCATTTAGAAAGTGAAGCAACACTCCATTCACTTCGCACAGTGAATTGAAGTGTTGGAACAGACTGCTTCTCTTTCAGAGAAACGCATTAGTGTTTCTTGTGCATGCTTGCAAGTTGCTTAAGGCACTTTCAAAGGAAAGTGATTTTCTCTGAAAGGACAGCATTTAGAAAGTGAAGCAACACTCCATTCACTTCGCACAGAGAATTGAAGTGTTGGAACACACTGCTTCTCTTTCATAGAAACGCATTAGTATTTCTTGTGAATGCTTGCAAGTAGCTTAAGGCACTTTCAAAGAAAGTGATTTTCTCTGAAAGGACAGCATTTAGAAAGTGAAGCAACACTCCATTCACTTCGCAGAGTGAATTGAAGTATTGGAACAGACTGCTTCTCTTTCAGAGAAACACATGTGAGTTTCTGGTGAATGCTTGTAAGTAGCTTAAGGCACTTTCAAAGGAAAGTTATTTTCTCTGAAAGGACAGCATTTAGAAAGTGAAGCAACACTCCATTCACTTCGCACAGTGAATTGAAGTTTTGGAACAGACTGCTTCTCTTTCAGAGAAACGCATGTGAGTTTCTTTTGAATGCTTGCAAGTTGCTTAAGGCACATTCAAAGGAAAGTGATTTTCTCTGAAAGGACAGCATTTAGAAACTGAAGCAACACTCCATTCACTTCGCGCAGTGAATTGAAGTGTTCGAACAGACTGCTTCTCTTTAAGAGAAACGCATGTGAGTTTTTTGTGAATGCTTGAAAGTAGTTTAAGGCACTTTCAAAGGAAAGTGATTTTGTCTGAAAGGACAGCATTTAGAAAGTGAAGCAACACTCCATTCACTTCGCACGGTGAATTGAAGTGTTGGACCAGACTGCTTCTCTTTCAGAGAAACGCATGTGAGTTTTTTGTGAATGCTTGAAAGTAGTTTAAGGCACTTTCAATGGAAAGTGATTTTCTCAAAGGACAGCATTTAGAAAGTGAGGCAACACTCTATTCACTTCGCACAGTGAATTGAACTGTTGGAACAGACTGCTTCTCTTTCAGAGAAACGCATGTGAGTTTCTTCCTAATGCTTGCAAGTAGCTTAAGGCACTTTCAAAGGAAAGTGATTTTCTCTGAAAGGACAGCATTTAGAAAGTGAAGCAACACTCCATTCACTTCGCACAGTGAATTGAAGTGTTGGAACAGACTGCTTCTCTTTCAGAGAAACGCATGTGGGTTTCTTCCTGATGCTTGCAAGTAGCTTAAGGCACTTTCAAAGGAAAGTGATTTTCTCTGAAAGGACAGCATTTAGAAAGTGAAGCAACACTAAATTCACTTCGCAAAGTGAATTGAAGTGTTGGAACAGACTGCTTCTATTTCAGAGAAACGCATGTGAGTTTTTTATGAATGCTTGAAAGTAGTTAAAGGCACTTTCAAAGGAAAGTGATTTTCTCTGAAAGGACAGCATTTAGAAAGTGAGGCAACACTACATTCACTTCACACAGTGACTTGAAGTGTTGGAACAGACTGCTTCTCTTTCAGAGAAACGCATGTGAGTTTCTTCCTAATGCTTGCAAGTAGCATAAGGCACTTTCAAAGGAAAGTGATTTTCTCTGAAAGGACAGCATTTAGAAAGTGAAGCAACACTCCATTCACTTCGCACAGTGAATTGATGTGTTGGAACAGTCTGCTCCTCTTTCAGAGAAACGCATGTGAGTTTCTTCCTAATGCTTGCAAGTAGCTTAAGGCACTTTCAAAGGAAAGTGATTTTCTCTGAAAGGACAGCATTTAGAAAGTGAAGCAACACTCCATTCACTTCGCACAGTGAATTGAAGTGTTGGAACAGACTGCTTCTCTTTCAGAGAAACGCATGTGAGTTTCCGGTGAATGCTTGTAAGTAGCTTAAGGCACTTTCAAAGGAAAGTGATTTTCTCTGAAAGGACAGCATTTAGAAAGTGAAGCAACACTCCATTCACTTCGCACAGTGAATTGAAGTGTTGGAACAGACTGCTTCTCTTTCAGAGATATGCATGTGAGTTTAAGTTGAATGCTTGTAAGTAGCTTAAGGCACTTTCAAAGGAAAGTGATTTTCTCTGAAAGGACAGCATTTAGAAAGTGAAGCAACACTCCATTCACTTCGCACAGTGAATTGAAGTATTGAAACAGACTGCTTCTCTTTCAGAGAAACGGATGTGAGTTTCTGGTGAATGCTTGTAAGTAGCTTAAGGCACTTTCAAAGGAAAGTGATTTTCTCTGAAAGGACAGCATTTAGAAAGTGAAGCAACACTCCATTCACTTCGCACAGTGAATTGAAGTGTTGGAACAGACTGCTTCTCTTTCATATAAACGCATTAGTGTTTCTTGTGAATGCTTGCAAGTTGCTTAAGGCACTTTCAAAGGAAAGTGATTTTCTCTGAAAGGACATAATTTAGAAAGTGAAGCAACACTCCATTCACTTCGCACAGTGAATTGAAGTGTTGGAACAGACTGCTTCTCTTTCAGAGAAATGCATTTGAGTGTCTGTTGAATGCTTGTAAGTAGCTTAAGGCACTTTCAAAGGAAAGTGATTTTCTCTGAAAGGACAGCATTTAGAAAGTGAAGCAACACTCCATTCACTTCGCACATTGAATTGAAGTGTTGGAACAGACTGCTTCTCTTTCAGAGAAACGCATGTGAGTTTCTGTTGAATGCTTGTAAGTAGCTTAAGGCACTTTGAAAGGAAAGTGATTTTCTCTGAAAGGACAGCATTTAGAAAGTGAGGCATCACTCCATTCACTTCACACAGTGAATTGAAGTGTTGGAACAGACTGCTTCTCTTTCACAGAAATGCATGTGAGTTTCTGTTGAATGCTTGTAAGTAGCTTAAGGCACTTTCAAAGGAAAGTGATTTTCTCTGAAAGGACAGCATTTAGAAAGTGAAGCAACACTCCATTCACTTCGCACATTGAATTGAAGTGTTGGAACAGACTGCTTCTCTTTCAGAGAAACGCATGTGAGTTTCTGGTGAATGCTTGTAAGTAGCTTAAGGCACTTTCAAAGGAAAGTGATTTTCTCTGAAAGGACAGTGTTTAGAAAGTGAGGCAACACTCCATTCACTTGGCACAGTGAATTGAAGTGTTGGAACCGACAGCTTCTCTTTCAGAGAAACGCATGTGAGTTTCTGGTGAATGCTTGTTAGTAGCTTAAGGCACTTTCAAAGGACAGTGATTTTCTCTGAAAGGACAGCATTTAGAAAGTGAAGCAACACTCCATTCCCTTCGAGCAGTGAATTGAAGTGTTGGAACAGACTGCTTCTCTTTCATATAAACGCATTAGTGTTTCTTGTGAATGCTTGCAAGTTGCTTAAGGCACTTTCAAAGGAAAGTGATTTTCTCTGAAAGGACATAAGTTAGAAAGTGAAGCAACACTCCATTCACTTCGCACAGTGAATTGAAGTGTTGGAACAGACTGCTTCTCTTTCAGAGAAATGCATGTGAGTTTCTGTTGAATGCTTGTAAGTAGCTTAAGGCACTTTCAAAGGAAAGTGATTTTCTCTGAAAGGACAGCATTTAGAAAGTGCAGCAACACTCCATTCACTTCGCACATTGAATTGAAGTGTTGGAACAGACTGCTTCTCTTTCAGAGAAACGCATGTGAGTTTCTGGTGAATGCTTGTAAGTAGCTTAAGGCACTTTTAAAGGAAAGTGATTTTCTCTGAAAGGACAGCATTTAGAAAGTGAGGCAACACTCCATTCACTTCACACAGTGAATTGAAGTGTTGGAACAGACTGCTTCTCTTTCAGAGAAACGCATGTGAGTTTCTTCCTAATGCTTGCAAGTAGCTTAAGGCACTTTCAAAGGAAAGTGATTTTCTCTGAAAGGACAGCATTTAGAAAGTGAAGCAACACTCCATTCACTTCGCACAGTGAATTGAAATGTTGGAACAGTCTGCTTCTCTTTCAGAGAAACGCATGTGAGTTTCTTCCTAATGCTTGCAAGTAGCTTAAGGCACTTTCAAAGGAAAGTGATTTTCTCTGAAAGGACAGCATTTAGAAAGTGAAGCAACACTCCATTCACTTCGCAGAGTGAATTGAAGTATTGGAACAGACTGCTTCTCTTTCAGAGAAACACATGTGAGTTTCTGGTGAATGCTTGTAAGTAGCTTAAGGCACTTTCAAAGGAAAGTGATTTTCTCTGAAAGGACAGCATTTAGAAAGTGAAGCAACACTCCATTCACTTCGCACAGTGAATTGAAGTGTTGGAACAGACTGCTTCTCTTTCAGAGAAACGCATGTGAGTTTCTTTTGAATGCTTGCAAGTTGCTTAAGGCACATTCAAAGGAAAGTGATTTTCTCTGAAAGGACAGCATTTAGAAAGTGAAGCAACACTCCATTCACTTCGCACAGTGAATTGAAGTGTTCGAACAGACAGCTTCTCTTTAAGAGAAACGCATGTGAGTTTTTTGTGAATGCTTGAAAGTAGTTTAAGGCACTTTAAAAGGAAAGTGATTTTGTCTGAAAGGACAGCATTTAGAAAGTGAAGCAACACTCCATTCACTTCGCACGGTGAATTGAAGTGTTGGACCAGACTGTTTCTCTTTCAGAGAAACGCATGTGAGTTTCTGGTGAATGCTTGTAAGTAGCTTATGGCACATTAAAAGGAAAATGATTTTCTCTGAAAGGACAGCATTTAGAAAGTGAAGCAACACTCCATTCACTTCGCACAGTGAATTGAAGTGTTGGAAGAGACTGCTTCTCTTTCAGAGAAACGCATGTGAGTTTTTTGTGAATGCTTGAAAGTAGTTTAAGGCACTTTCAATGGAAAGTGATACTCTCTGAAAGGACAGCATTTAGAAAGTGAGGCAACACTCCATTCACTTCGCACAGTGAATTGAAGTGTTGGAACAGACTGCTTCTCTTTCAGAGAAACGCATGTGAGTTTCTTCCTAATGCTTGCAAGTAGCTTAAGGCACTTTCAAAGGAAAGTGATTTTCTCTGAAAGGACAGCATTTAGAAAGTGAAGCAACACTCCATTCACTTCGCACAGTGAATTGAAGTGTTGGAACAGACTGCTTCTCTTTCAGAGAAACGCATGTGAGTTTCTTCCTGATGCTTGCAAGTAGCTTAAGGCACTTTCAAAGGAAAGTGATTTTCTCTGAAAGGACAGCATTTAGAAAGTGAAGCAACACTAAATTCACTTCGCACAGTGAATTGAAGTGTTGGAACAGACTGCTTCTCTTTCAGAGAAACGCATGTGAGTTTTTTATGAATGCTTGAAAGTAGTTAAAGGCACTTTCATAGGAAAGTGATTTTCTCTGAAAGGACAGCATTTAGAAAGTGAGGCAACACTCCATTCACTTCACACAGTGACTTGAAGTGTTGGAACAGACTGCTTCTCTTTCAGAGAAACGCATGTGAGTTTCTTCCTAATGCTTGCAAGTAGCTTAAGGCACTTTCAAAGGAAAGTGATTTTCTCTGAAAGGACAGCATTTAGAAAGTGAGGCAACACTCCATTCACTTCGCACAGTGAATTGAAGTATTGGAACAGACTGCTTCTCTTTCATATAAACGCATTAGTGTTTCTTGTGAATGCTTGCAAGTTGCTTAAGGCACTTTCAAAGAAAGTGATTTTCTCTGAAAGGACATAATTTAGAAAGTGAAGCAACACTCCATTCACTTCGCACAGTGAATTGAAGTGTTGGAACAGACTGCTTCTCTTTCAGAGAAATGCATGTGAGTGTCTGTTGAATGCTTGTAAGTAGCTTAAGGCACTTTCAAAGGAAAGTGATTTTCTCTGAAAGGACAGCATTTAGAAAGTGAATCAACACTCCATTCACTTCGCACATTGAATTGAAGTGTTGGAACAGACTGCTTCTCTTTCAGAGAAACGCATGTGAGTTTCTGTTGAATGCTTGTAAGTAGCTTAAGGCACTTTGAAAGGAAAGTGATTTTCTCTGAAAGGACAGCATTTAGAAAGTGAGGCAACACTCCATTCACTTCACACAGTGAATTGAAGTGTTGGAACAGACTGCTTCTCTTTCAGAGAAATGCATGTGAGTTTCTGTTGAATGCTTGTAAGTAGCTTAAGGCACTTTCAAAGGAAAGTGATTTTCTCTGAAAGGACAGCATTTAGAAAGTGAAGCAACACTCCATTCACTTCGCACATTGAATTGAAGTGTTGGAACAGACTGCTTCTCTTTCAGAGAAACGCATGTGAGTTTCTGGTGAATGCTTGTAAGTAGCTTAAGGCACTTTCAAAGGAAAGTGATTTTCTCTGAAAGGACAGCATTTAGAAAGTGAGGCAACACTCCATTCACTTCACACAGTGAATTGAAGTGTTGGAACAGACTGCTTCTCTTTCAGAGAAACGCATGTGAGTTTTTTGTGAATGCTTGAAAGTAGTTTAAGGCACTTTCAATGGAAAGTGATTTTCTCTGAAAGGACAGCATTTAGAAAGTGAGGCAACACTCCATTCACTTCGCACAGTGAATTGAAGTGTTGGAACAGACTGCTTCTCTTTCAGAGAAACGCATGTGAGTTTCTTCCTAATGCTTGCAAGTAGCTTAAGGCACTTTCAAAGGAAAGTGATTTTCTCTGAAAGGACAGCATTTAGAAAGTGAAGCAACACTCCATTCACTTCGCACAGTGAATTGAAGTGTTGGAACAGACTGCTTCTCTTTCAGAGAAACGCATGTGAGTTTCTTCCTGATGCTTGCAAGTAGCTTAAGGCACTTTCAAAGGAAAGTGATTTTCTCTGAAAGGACAGCATTTAGAAAGTGAAGCAACACTAAATTCACTTCGCACAGTGAATTGAAGTGTTGGAACAGACTGCTTCTCTTTCAGAGAAACGCATGTGAGTTTTTTATGAATGCTTGAAAGTAGTTAAAGGCACTTTCAAAGGAAAGTGATTTTCTCTGAAAGGACAGCATTTAGAAAGTGAGGCAACACTCCATTCACTTCACACAGTGACTTGAAGTGTTGGAACAGACTGCTTCTCTTTCAGAGAAACGCATGTGAGTTTCTTCCTAATGCTTGCAAGTAGCTTAAGGCACTTTCAAAGGAAAGTGATTTTCTCTGAAAGGACAGCATTTAGAAAGTGAAGCAACACTCCATTCACTTCGCACAGTGAATTGAAGTATTGGAACAGACTGCTTCTCTTTCAGAGAAACGGATGTGAGTTTCTGGTGAATGCTTGTAAGTAGCTTAAGGCACTTTCAAAGGAAAGTGATTTTCTCTGAAAGGACAGCATTTAGAAAGTGAAGCAACACTCCATTCACTTCGCACAGTGAATTGAAGTGTTGGAACAGACTGCTTCTCTTTCAGAGAAACGCATTAGTGTTTCTTGTGAATGCTTGCAAGTTGCTTAAGGCACTTTCATAGGAAAGTGATTTTCTCTGAAAGGACATAATTTAGAAAGTGAAGCAACACTCCATTCACTTCGCACAGTGAATTGAAGTGTTGGAACAGACTGCTTCTCTTTCAGAGATATGCATGTGAGTGTCTGTTGAATGCTTGTAAGTAGCTTAAGGCACTTTCAAAGGAAAGTGATTTTCTCTGAAAGGACAGCATTTAGAAAGTGAAGCAACACTCCATTCACTTCGCACATTGAATTGAAGTGTTGGAACAGACTGCTTCTCTTTCAGAGAAACGCATGTGAGTTTCTGTTGAATGCTTGTAAGTAGCTTAAGGCACTTTGAAAGGAAAGTGATTTTCTCTGAAAGGACAGCATTTAGAAAGTGAGGCAACACTCCATTCACTTCACACAGTGAATTGAAGTGTTGGAACAGACTGCTTCTCTTTCAGAGAAATGCATGTGAGTTTCTGTTGAATGCTTGTAAGTAGCTTAAGGCACTTTCAATGGAAAGTGATTTTCTCTGAAAGGACAGCATTTAGAAAGTGAAGCAACACTCCATTCACTTCGCACATTGAATTGAAGTGTTGGAACAGACTGCTTCTCTTTCAGAGAAACGCATGTGAGTTTCTGGTGAATGCTTGTAAGTAGCTTAAGGCACTTTCAAAGGAAAGTGATTTTCTCTGAAAGGACAGCATTTAGAAAGTGAGGCAACACTCCATTCACTTCACACAGTGAATTGAAGTGTTGGAACAGACTGCTTCTCTTTCAGAGAAACGCATGTGAGTTTCTTCCTAATGCTTGCAAGTAGCTTAAGGCACTTTCAAAGGAAAGTGATTTTCTCTGAAAGGACAGCATTTAGAAAGTGAAGTAACACTCCATTCACTTCGCACAGTGAATTGAAGTGTTGGAACAGTCTGCTTCTCTTTCAAAGAAACGCTTGTGAGTTTCTTCCTAATGCTTGCAAGTAGCTTAAGGCACTTTCAAAGGAAAGTGATTTTCTCTGAAAGGACAGCATTTAGAAAGTGAAGCAACACTCCATTCACTTCGCACAGTGAATTGAAGTGTTGGAACAGACTGCTTCTCTTTCAGAGAAACGCATGTGAGTTTCCGGTGAATGCTTGTAAGTAGCTTAAGGCACTTTCAAAGGAAAGTGATTTTCTCTGAAAGGACAGCATTTAGAAAGTGAAGCAACACTCCATTCACTTCGCACAGTGAATTGAAGTGTTGGAACAGACTGATTCTCTTTCAGAGAAATGCATGTGAGTTTAAGTTGAATGCTTGTAAGTAGCTTAAGGCACTTTCAAAGGAAAGTGATTTTCTCTGAAAGGACAGCATTTAGAAAGTGAAGCAACACTCCATTCACTTCGCACAGTGAATTGAAGTGTTGGAACAGACTGCTTCTCTTTCAGAGAAACGTATGTGAGTTTCTTATGAATGCTTGCAAGTTGCTTAAGGCACTTTCAAAGGAAAGTGATTTTCTCTGAAAGGACAGCATTTAGAAAGTGAAGCAACACTCCGTTCACTTCGCACAGTGAATTGAAGTGTTGGAACAGACTGCTTCTCTTTCAGAGAAACGCATGTGAGTTTTTTATGAATGCTTGAAAGTAGTTTAAGGCACTTTCAAAGGAAAGTGATTTTCTCTGAAAGAACAGTGTTTAGAAAGTGAGGCAACACTCCATTCACTTCGCACAGTGAATTGAAGTGTTGGAACAGACTGCTTCTCTTTCAGAGAAACGCATGTGAGTTTCTGGTGAATGCTTGTTAGTAGCTTAAGGCACTTTCAAAGGACAGTGATTTTCTCTGAAAGGACAGCATTTAGAAAGTGAAGCAACACTCCATTCCCTTCGAGCAGTGAATTGAAGTGTTGGAACAGACTGCTTCTCTTTCATATAAACGCATTAGTTTTTCTTGTGAATGCTTGCAAGTTGCTTAAGGCACTTTCAAAGGAAAGTGATTTTCTCTGAAAGGACATAATTTAGAAAGTGAAGCAACAATCCATTCACTTCGCACAGTGAATTGAAGTGTTGGAACAGACTGCTTCTCTTTCAGAGAAATGCATGTGAGTTTCTGTTGAATGCTTGTAAGTAGCTTAAGGCACTTTCAAAGGAAAGTGATTTTCTCTGAAAGGACAGCATTTAGAAAGTGCAGCAACACTCCATTCACTTCGCACATTGAATTGAAGTGTTGGAACAGACTGCTTCTCTTTCAGAGAAACGCATGTGAGTTTCTGGTGAATGCTTGTAAGTAGCTTAAGGCACTTTTAAAGGAAAGTGATTTTCTCTGAAAGGACAGCATTTAGAAAGTGAGGCAACACTCCATTCACTTCACACAGTGAATTGAAGTGTTGGAACAGACTGCTTCTCTTTCAGAGAAACGCATGTGAGTTTCTTCCTAATGCTTGCAAGTAGCTTAAGGCACTTTCAAAGGAAAGTGATTTTCTCTGAAAGGACAGCATTTAGAAACTGAAACAACACTCCATTCACTTCGCACAGTGAATTGAAATGTTGGAACAGTCTGCTTCTCTTTCAGAGAAACGCATGTGAGTTTCTTCCTAATGCTTGCAAGTAGCTTAAGGCACTTTCAAAGGAAAGTGATTTTCTCTGAAAGGACAGCATTTAGAAAGTGAAGCAACACTCCATTCACTTCGCACAGTGAATTGAAGTGTTGGAACAGACTGCTTCTCTTTCAGAGAAACGCATGTGAGTTTCTGGTGAATGCTTGTAAGTAGCTTAAGGCACTTTCAAAGGAAAGTGATTTTCTCTGAAAGGACAGCATTTAGAAAGTGAAGCAACACTCCATTCACTTCGCACAGTGAATTGAAGTGTTGGAACAGACTGCTTCTCTTTCAGAGAAATGCATGTGAGTTTAAGTTGAATGCTTGTAAGTAGCTTAAGGCACTTTCAAAGGAAAGTGATTTTCCCTGAAAGGACAGCATTTAGAAAGTGAAGAAGCACTCCATTCACTTCGCAGAGTGAATTGAAGTATTGGAACAGACTGCTTCTCTTTCAGAGAAACGCATGTGAGTTTCTGGTGAATGCTTGTAAGTAGCTTAAGGCACTTTCAAAGGAAAGTGATTTTCTCTGAAAGGACAGCATTTAGAAAGTGAAGCAACACTCCATTCACTTCGCACAGTGAATTGAAGTGTTGGAACAGACTGCTTCTCTTTCAGAGAAATGCATGTGAGTTTCTGTTGCATGCTTGTAAGTAGCTTAAGGCTCTTTCAAAGGAAAGTGATTTTCTCTGAAAGGACAGCATTTAGAAAGTAAAGCAACACTCCATTCCCTTTGCACAATAAATTGAAGTGTTGGAACAGACTGCTTCTCTTTCATAGAAATGCATTAGTGTGTCTTGTGAATGCTTGCAAGTAGCTTAAGGCACTTTCAAAGGAAAGTGATTTTCTCTGAAAGGACAGCATTTAGAAAGTGAAGCAACACTCCATTCACTTCGCACAGAGAATTGAAGTGTTGGAACAGATTACTTCTCTTTCAGAGAAATGCATGTGAGTTTCTGTTGAATGCTTGTAAGTAGCTTAAGGCACATTCAAAGGAAAAAGATTTTCTCTGAAAGGACAGCATTTAGAAAGTGAAGCAACACTCCATTCACTTCGCACTGTGACTTGAAGTGTTGGAACAGACTGCTTCTCTTTCAGAGAAACGCATGTGAGTTTTTTGTGAATGCTTGAAAGTAGTTTAAGGCACTTTCAAAGGAAAGTGTTTATCTCTGAAAATACGGAATTTAGAAAGTGAAGCAACACTCCATTCACTTCGCACAGTGAATTGAAGTGTTGGAACAGACTGCTTCTCTTTCAGAGAAATGCATGTGAGTTTCTTCCTAATGCTCGCAAGTAGCTTAAGGCACTTCCAAAGGAAAGTGTTTTTCTCTGATTGGACAGCATTTAGAAAGTGAAGCAACACTCCATTCACTTCGCACAGTGAATTGAAGTGTTGGAACAGACTGCTTCTCTTTCAGAGAAACGCATGTGAGTTTCTGGTGAATGCTTGTAAGTAGCTTAAGGAACTTTCAAAGGAAAGTGATTTTCTCTGAAAGGACAGCATTTAGAAAGTGAAGCAACACTCCATTCCCTTCGTGCAGTGAATTGAAGTGTTGGAACAGAGTGCTTCTCTTTCATAGAAACGCATTAGTGTTTCTTGTGAATGCTTGCAAGTTGCTTAAGGCACTTTCAAAGGAAAGTGATTTTCTCTGAAAGGACAGCATTTAGAAAGTGAAGCAACACTCCATTCACTTTGTACAGTGAATTGAAGTGTTGGAACAGACTGCTTCTCTTTCAGAGAAATGCATGTGAGTTTCTGTTGAATGCTTGTAAGTAGCTTAAGGCTCTTTCAAAGGAAAGTGATTTTCTCTGAAAGGACAGCATTTAGAAAGTGAAGCAACACTCCATTCACTTCGCACAGTGAATTGAAGTGTTGGAACAGACTGCTTCTCTCTCAGAGAAACGCATGTGAGTTTCTTTTGAATGCTTGCAAGTTGCTTAAGGCACATTCAAAGGAAAGTGATTTTCTCTGAAAGGACAGCATTTAGAAACTGAAACAACACTCCATTCACTTCGCACAGTGAATTGAAGTGTTGGAACAGACTGCTTCTCTTTCAGAGAAACGCATGTGAGTTTCTTCCTAATGCTTGCAAGTAGCTTAAGGCACTTTCAAAGGAAAGTGATTTTCTCTGATTGGACAGCATTTAGAAAGTGAAGCAACACTCCATTCACTTCGCACAGTGAATTGAAGTGTTGGAACAGATTGCTTCTCTTTCAGAGAAACGCATGTCAGTTTCTGGTGAATGCTTGTAAGTAGCTTAAGGCACTTTCAAAGGAAAGTGATTTTCTCTGAAAAGACAGCATTTAGAAAGTGAAGCAACACTCCATTCACTTCGCACAGTGAATTGAAGTGTTGGAACAGACTGCTTCTCTTTCAGAGAAACGCATGTGAGTTTCTTTTGAATGCTTGCAAGTTGCTTAAGGCACATTCAAAGGAAAGTGATTTTCTCTGAAAGGACAGCATTTAGAAAGTGAAGCAACACTCCATTCACTTCGCACAGTGAGTTGAAGTGTTGGAACACACTGCTTCTCTTTCAGAGAAACGCATGTGAGTTTTTTGTGAATGCTTGAAACTAGTTTAAGGCACTTTCAAAGGAAAGTGATTTTCTCTGAAAGGACAGCATTTAGAGAGTGAAGCAACACTCCATTCACTTCGCACTGTGAATTGAAGTGTTGGACCAGACTGCTTCTCTTTCAGAGAAACGCATGTGAGTTTTTTGTGAATGCTTGAAAGTAGTTTAAGGCACTTTCAAAGGAAAGTGTTTTTCTCTGAAAGGACAGAATTTAGAAAGTGAAGCAACACTCCATTCACTTCGCACAGTGAATTGAAGTGTTGGAACAGACTGCTCCTCTTTCAGAGAAACGCATGTGAGTTTCTTCCTAATGCTTGCAAGTAGCTTAAGGCACTTTCAAAGGAAAGTGATTTTCTCTGATTGGACAGCATTTCGAAAGTGAAGCAACACTCCATTCACTTCGCACAGTGAATTGAAGTGTTGGAACAGACTGCTTCTCTTTCAAAGAAACGCATGTGAGTTTCTGGTGAATGCTTGTAAGTAGCTTAAGGCACTTTCAAAGGAAAGTGATTTTCTCTGAAAGAAGAGCATTTAGAACGTGAAGCAACACTCCATTCCCTTCGAGCAGTGAATTGAAGTGTTGGAACAGAGTGCTTCTCATTCATAGAAACGCATTAGTGTTTCTTGTGAATGCTTGCAAGTTGCTTAAGGCACTTTCAAAGGAAAGTGATTTTCTCTGAAAGGACAGCATTTAGAAAGTGAAGCAACACTCCATTCACTTTGGACAGTGAATTGAAGTGTTGGAACAGACTGCTTCTCTTTCAGAGAAATGCATGTGAGTTTCTGTTGAATGCTTGTAAGTAGCTTAAGGCTTTCAAAGGAAAGTGATTTTCTCTCAAAGGACAGCATTTAGAAAGTAAAGCAACACTCCATTCCCTTCGCACAATAAATTGAAGTGTTGGAACAGACTGCTTCTCTTTCATAGAAACGCAATAGTGTTTCTTGTGAATGCTTGCAAGTAGCTTAAGGCACATTCAAAGGAAAGTGATTTTCTCTGAAAGGACAGCATTTAGAAAGTGAAGCAACACTCCATTCACTTCGCACAGAGAATTGAAGTGTTGAAACAGATTACTTCTCTTTTAGAGAAATGCATGTGAGTTTCTGTTGAATGCTTGTAAGTAGCTTAAGGCACATTCAAAGGAAAATGATTTTCTCTGAAAGGACAGCATTTAGAAAGTGAAGCAACACTCCATTCACTTCGCACAGTGAATTGAAGTGTTGGAACAGACTGCTTTTCTTTCAGAGAAACGCATGTGAGTTTTTTGTGAATGCTTGAAAGTAGTTTAAGGCACTTTCAATGGAAAGTGATTGTCTCTGAAAGGACAGCATTTAGAAAGTGAGGCAACACTCCATTCACTTCGCACAGTGAATTGAAGTGTTGGAACAGACTGCTTCTCTTTCAGAGAAACGCATGTGAGTTTCTTCCTAATGCTTGCAAGTAGCTTAAGGCACTTTCAAAGGAAAGTGATTTTCTCTGAAAGGACAGCATTTAGAAACTGAAGCAACACTCCATTCACTTCGCACAGTGAATTGAAGTGTTGGAACAGACTGCTTCTCTTTCAGAGAAACGCATGTGAGTTTCTTCCTGATGCTTGCAAGTAGCTTGAGGCACTTTCAAAGGAAAGTGATTTTCTCAGAAAGGACAGCATTTAGAAAGTGAAGCAACACTCCATTCACTTCGCACAGTGAACTGAAGTGTTGGAAAAGACTATTTCTCTTTCAGAGAAACGCATGTGAGTTTCTGGTGAATGCTTGTAAGTAGCTTAAGGCACTTTCAAAGGAAAGTGATTTTCTCTGAAAGGACAGAATTTAGAAAGTGAAGCAACACTCCATTCACTTCGCACAGTGAATTGAAGTGTTGGAACAGACTGCTTCTCTTTCAGAGAAATGCATGTGAGTTTCTGTTGAATGCTTGTAAGTAGCTTAAGGCACTTTCAAAGGAAAGTGATTTTCTCTGAAAGGACAGCATTTAGAAAGTGAAGCAACACTCCATTCACTTCGCAGAGTGAATTGAAGTATTGGAACAGACTGCTTCTCTTTCAGAGAAACACATGTGAGTTTCTGGTGAATGCTTGTAAGTAGCTTAAGGCACTTTCAAAGGAAAGTGATTTTCTCTGAAAGGACAGCATTTAGAAAGTGAAGCAACACTCCATTCACTTCGCACAGTGAATTGAAGTGTTGGAACAGACTGCTTCTCTTTCAGAGAAACGCATGTGAGTTTCTTTTGAATGCTTGCAAGTTGCTTAAGGCACATTCAAAGGAAAGTGATTTTCTCTGAAAGGACAGCATTTAGAAACTGAAGCAACACTCCATTCACTTCGCACAGTGAATTGAAGTGTTCGAACAGACTGCTTCTCTTTAAGAGCAACGCATGTGAGTTTTTTGTGAATGCTTTAAAGTAGTTTAAGGCACTTTAAAAGGAAAGTGATTTTGTCTGAAAGGACAGCATTTAGAAAGTGAAGCAACACTCCATTCACTTCGCACCGTGAATTGAAGTGTTGGACCAGACTGCTTCTCTTTAAGAGAAACGCATGTGAGTTTCTGGTGAATGCTTGTAAGTAGCTTAAGGCACATTCAAAGGAAAATGATTTTCTCTGAAAGGACAGCATTTAGAAAGTGAAGCAACACTCCATTCACTTCGCACAGTGAATTGAAGTGTTGGAACAGACTGCTTCTCTTTCAGAGAAACGCATGTGAGTTTTTTGTGAATGCTTGAAAGTAGTTTAAGGCACTTTCAATGGAAAGTGATTTTCTCTGAAAGGACAGCATTTAGAAAGTGAGGCAACACTCCATTCACTTCGCACAGTGAATTGAAGTGTTGGAACAGACTGCTTCTCTTTCAGAGAAACACATGTGAGTTTCTTCCTAATGCTTGCAAGTAGCTTAAGGCACTTTCAAAGGAAAGTGATTTTCTCTGAAAGGACAGCATTTAGAAAGTGAAGCAACACTCCATTCACTTCGCACAGTGAATTGAAGTGTTGGAACAGACTGCTTCTTTTCAGAGAAACGCATGTGAGTTTCTTCCTGATGCTTGCAATTAGCTTAAGGCACTTTCAAAGGAAAGTGATTTTCTCAGAAAGGACAGCATTTAGAAAGTGAAGCAACACTCCATTCACTTCGCACAGTGAATTGAAGTGTTGGAAAAGACTGTTTCTCTTTCAGAGAAACGCATGTGTGTTTCTGGTGAATGCTTGTAAGTAGCTTAAGGCACTTTCAAAGGAAAGTGATTTTCTCTGAAAGGACAGCATTTAGAAAGTGAAGCAACACTCCATTCACTTCGCACAGTTAATTGAAGTGTTGGAACAGACTGCTTCTCTTTCAGAGAAATGCATGTGAGTTTCTGTTGAATGCTTGTAAGTAGCTTAAGGCACTTTCAAAGGAAAGTGATTTTCTCTGAAAGGACAGCATTTAGAAAGTGAAGCAACACTCCATTCACTTCGCAGAGTG
The DNA here is from genome assembly GCF_982192425.1 of Myodes glareolus. Lineage (NCBI taxonomy): Eukaryota > Metazoa > Chordata > Mammalia > Rodentia > Cricetidae > Myodes > Myodes glareolus. The sequence continues at coordinate 1,759,136 of NC_142046.1, forward strand.
AATTGAAGTATTGGAACAGACTGCTTCACTTTCAGAGAAACACATGTGAGTTTCTGGTGAATGCTTGTAAGTAGCTTAAGGCACTTTCAAAGGAAAGTGATTTTCTCTGAAAGGACAGCATTTAGAAAGTGAAGCAACACTCCATTCACTTCGCACAGTGAATTGAAGTGTTGGAACAGACTGCTTCTCTTTCAGAGGAACGCATGTGAGTTTCTTTTGAATGCTTGCAAGTTGCTTAAGGCACATTCAAAGGAAAGTGATTTTCTCTGAAAGGACAGCATTTAGAAACTGAAGTAACACTCCATTCACTTCGCACAGTGATTTGAAGTGTTCGAACAGACTGCTTCTCTTTAAGAGAAACGCATGTGAGTTTTTTATGAATGCTTGAAAGTAGTTTAAGGCACTTTACAAAGGAAAGTGATTTTGTCTGAAAGGACAGCATTTAGAAAGTGAGGCAACACTCCATTCACTTCGCACAGTGAATTGAAGTGTTGGAACAGACTGCTTCTCTTTCAGAGAAACGCATGTGAGTTTCTTCCTAATGCTTGCAAGTAGCTTAAGGCACTTTCAAAGGAAAGTGATTTTCTCTGAAAGGACAGCATTTAGAAACTGAAGCAACACTCCATTCACTTCGCACAGTGAATTGAAGTGTTGGAACAGACTGCTTCTCTTTCAGAGAAACGCATGTGAGTTTCTTCCTGATGCTTGCAAGTAGCTTGAGGCACTTTCAAAGGAAAGTGATTTTCTCAGAAAGGACAGCATTTAGAAAGTGAAGCAACACTCCATTCACTTCGCACAGTGAACTGAAGTGTTGGAAAAGACTATTTCTCTTTCAGAGAAACGCATGTGAGTTTCTGGTGAATGCTTGTAAGTAGCTTAAGGCACTTTCAAAGGAAAGTGATTTTCTCTGAAAGGACAGCATTTAGAAAGTGAAGCAACACTCCATTCACTTCGCACAGTGAATTGAAGTGTTGGAACAGACTGCTTCTCTTTCAGAGAAATGCATGTGAGTTTCTGTTGAATGCTTGTAAGTAGCTTAAGGCACTTTCAAAGGAAAGTGATTTTCTCTGAAAGGACAGCATTTAGAAAGTGAAGCAACACTCCATTCACTTCGCAGAGTGAATTGAAGTATTGGAACAGACTGCTTCTCTTTCAGAGTAACACATGTGAGTTTCTGGTGAAAGCTTGTAAGTAGCTTAAGGCACTTTCAAAGGAAAGTGATTTTCTCTGAAAGGACAGCATTTAGAAAGTGAAGCAACACTCCATTCACTTCGCACAGTGAATTGAAGTGTTGGAACAGACTGCTTCTCTTTCAGAGAAACGCATGTGAGTTTCTTTTGAATGCTTGCAAGTTGCTTAAGGCACATTCAAAGGAAAGTGATTTTCTCTGAAAGGACAGCATTTAGAAACTGAAGCAACACTCCATTCACTTCGCACAATGAATTGAAGTGTTCGAACAGACTGCTTCTCTTTAAGAGCAACGCATGTGAGTTTTTTGTGAATGCTTGAAAGTAGTTTAAGGCACTTTAAAAGGAAAGTGATTTTGTCTGAAAGGACAGCATTTAGAAAGTGAAGCAACACTCCATTCACTTCGCACCGTGAATTGAAGTGTTGGACCAGACTGCTTCTCTTTAAGAGAAACGCATGTGAGTTTCTGGTGAATGCTTGTAAGTAGCTTAAGGCACATTCAAAGGAAAATGATTTTCTCTGAAAGGACAGCATTTAGAAAGTGAAGCAACACTCCATTCACTTCGCACAGTGAATTGAAGTGTTGGAACAGACTGCTTCTCTTTCAGAGAAACGCATGTGAGTTTTTTGTGAATGCTTGAAAGTAGTTTAAGGCACTTTCAATGGAAAGTGATTTTCTCTGAAAGGACAGCATTTAGAAAGTGAGGCAACACTCCATTCACTTCGCACAGTGAATTGAAGTGTTGGAACAGACTGCTTCTCTTTCAGAGAAACACATGTGAGTTTCTTCCTAATGCTTGCAAGTAGCTTAAGGCACTTTCAAAGGAAAGTGATTTTCTCTGAAAGGACAGCATTTAGAAAGTGAAGCAACACTCCATTCACTTCGCACAGTGAATTGAAGTGTTGGAACAGACTGCTTCTTTTCAGAGAAACGCATGTGAGTTTCTTCCTGATGCTTGCAAGTAGCTTAAGGCACTTTCAAAGGAAAGTGATTTTCTCAGAAAGGACAGCATTTAGAAAGTGAAGCAACACTCCATTCACTTCGCACAGTGAATTGAAGTGTTGGAAAAGACTGTTTCTCTTTCAGAGAAACGCATGTGTGTTTCTGGTGAATGCTTGTAAGTAGCTTAAGGCACTTTCAAAGGAAAGTGATTTTCTCTGAAAGGACAGCATTTAGAAAGTGAAGCAACACTCCATTCACTTCGCACAGTTAATTGAAGTGTTGGAACAGACTGCTTCTCTTTCAGAGAAATGCATGTGAGTTTCTGTTGAATGCTTGTAAGTAGCTTAAGGCACTTTCAAAGGAAAGTGATTTTCTCTGAAAGGACAGCATTTAGAAAGTGAAGCAACACTCCATTCACTTCGCACAGTGAATTGAAGTATTGGAACAGACTGCTTCACTTTCAGAGAAACACATGTGAGTTTCTGGTGAATGCTTGTAAGTAGCTTAAGGCACTTTCAAAGGAAAGTGATTTTCTCTGAAAGGACAGCATTTAGAAAGTGAAGCAACACTCCATTCACTTCGCACAGTGAATTGAAGTGTTGGAACAGACTGCTTCTCTTTCAGAGAAACGCATGTGAGTTTCTTTTGAATGCTTGCAAGTTGCTTAAGGCACATTCAAAGGAAAGTGATTTTCTCTGAAAGGACAGCATTTAGAAACTGAAGTAACACTCCATTCACTTCGCACAGTGATTTGAAGTGTTCGAACAGACTGCTTCTCTTTAAGAGAAACGCATGTGAGTTTTTTATGAATGCTTGAAAGTAGTTTAAGGCACTTTACAAAGGAAAGTGATTTTGTCTGAAAGGACAGCATTTAGAAAGTGAAGCAACACTCCATTCACTTCGCACGGTGAATTGAAGTGTTGGAACAGACTGCTTCTCTTTCAGAGAAATGCATGTGAGTTTCTGGTGAATGCTTGTAAGTAGCTTGAGGCACGTTCAAAGGAAAGTGATTTTCTCTGAAAGGACAGCATTTAGAAAGTGAGGCAACACTCTATTCACTTCACACAGTGAATTGAATTGTTGGAACAGACTGCTTCTCTTTCAGAGAAACACATGTGAGTTTCTGGTGAATGCTTGTAATTAGCTTAAGGCACTTTCAAAGGAAAGTGATTTTCTCTGAAAGGACAGCATTTTGAAAGTGAAGCAACACTCCATTTCCTTCGTGCAGTGAATTGAAGTGTTGGAACAGAATGCTTCTCTTTCATAGAAACGCATTAGTGTTTCTTGTGAATGCTTGCAAGTTGCTTAAGGCACTTTCAAAGGAAAGTGATTTTCTCTGAAAGGACAGCATTTAGAAAGTGAAGCAACACTCCATTCACTTCGCACAGTGAATTGAAGTGTTCGAACAGACTGCTTCTCTTTCAGAGAAATGCATGTAAGTTTCTGTTGAATGCTTGTAAGTAGCTTAAGGCACTTTCAAAGGAAAGTGATTTTCTCTGAAAGGACAGCATTTAGAAAGTGAAGCAACACTCCATTCACTTCGCACATTGAATTGAAGTGTTGGAACAGACTGCTTCTCTTACAGAGAAACGCATGTGAGTTTCTGGTGAATGCTTGTAAGTAGCTTAAGGCACTTTCAAAGGAAAGTGATTTTCTCTGAAAGGACAGCACTTAGAAAGTGAGGCAACACTCCATTCACCTCACACAGTGAATTGAAGTTATGGAACAGACTGCTTCTCTTTCAGAGAAACGCATGTGAGTTTCTTCCTAATGCTTGCAAGTAGCTTAAGGCACTTTCAAAGGAAAGTGATTTTCTCTGAAAGGACAGCATTTAGAAAGTGAAGCAACACTCCATTCACTTCGCACAGTGAATTGAAGTGTTGGAACAGTCTGCTTCTCTTTCAGAGAAACGCATGTGAGTTTCTTCCTAATGCTTGCAAGTAGCTTAAGGCACTTTCAAAGGAAAGTGATTTTCTCTGAAAGGACAGCATTTAGAAAGTGAAGCAACACTCCATTCACTTCGCACAGTGAATTGAAGTGTTGGAACAGACTGCTTCTCTTTCAGAGAAACGCATGTGAGTTTCTGGTGAATGCTTGTAAGTAGCTTAAGGCACTTTCAAAGGAAAGTGATTTTCTCTGAAAGGACAGCATTTAGAAAGTGAAGCAACACTCCATTCACTTCGCACAGTGAATTGAAGTGTTGGAACACACTGCTTCCCTTTAAGAGAAACGCATGTGAGTTTTTTGTGAATGCTTGTAAGTAGCTTAAGGCACTTTCAAAGGAAAGTGATTTTCTCTGAAAGGACAGCATTTAGAAAGTGAAGCAACACTCAATTCACCTTGTACAGTGAATTGAACTGTTGGAACAGACTGCTTCTCTTTCAGAGAAATGCATGTGAGTTTCTGTTGAATGCTTGTAAGTAGCTCTAGGCACTTTCAAAGGAAAGTGATTTTCTATGAAAGGACAGCATTTAGAAAGTAAAGCAACACTCCATTCCCTTCGAACAAAGAATTGAAGTGTTGGAACAGACTGCTTTTCTTTCATAGAAACGCATTAGTGTTTCTTGGGAATGCTTGCAAGTAGCTTAAGGCACTTTCAAAGGAAAGTGATTTTCTCTGAAAGGACAGCATTTAGATAGTGAAGCAACACTCCATTCACTTCGCACAGTGAATTGAAGTGTTGGAACAGACTGCTTCTCTTTCAGAGAAACGCATGTGAGTTTCTTGTGAATTCTTGCAAGTTGCTTAAGGCACTTTCAAAGGAAAGTGATTTTCTCTGAAAGGACAGCATTTAGAAACTGAAGCAACACTCCATTCACTTCGCACAGTGAATTGAAGTGTTGGAACAGACTGCTTCTCTTTCAGAGAAACGCATGTGAGTTTCTTCCTAATGCTTGCAAGTAGCTTAAGGCACTTTCAAAGGAAAGTGATTTTCTCTGATTGGACAGCATTTAGAAAGTGAAGCAACACTCCATTCACTTCGCACAGTGAATTGAAGTGTTGGAACAGACTGCTTCTCTTTCAGAGAAACGCATGTGAGTTTCTGGTGAATGCTTGTAAGTAGCTTAAGGCACTTTCAAAGGAAAGTGATTTTCTCTGAAAGGACAGCATTTAGAAAGTGAAGTAACACTCCATTCCCTTCGTGCAGTGAATTGAAGTGTTGGAACAGAGTGCTTCTCATTCATAGAAACGCATTAGTGTTTCTTGTGCATGCTTGCAAGTTGCTTAAGGCACTTTCAAAGGAAAGTGATTTTCTCTGAAAGGACAGCATTTAGAAAGTGAAGCAACACTCCATTCACTTCGCACAGAGAATTGAAGTGTTGGAACACACTGCTTCTCTTTCATAGAAACGCATTTGTATTTCTTGTGAATGCTTGCAAGTAGCTTAAGGCACTTTCAAAGGAAAGTGATTTTCTCTGAAAGGACAGCATTTAGAAAGTGAAGCAACACTCCATTCACTTCGCAGAGTGAATTGAAGTATTGGAACAGACTGCTTCTCTTTCAGAGAAACGCATGTGAGTTTCTGGTGAATGCTTGTAAGTAGCTTAAGGCACTTTCAAAGGAAAGTGATTTTCTCTGAAAGGACAGCATTTAGAAAGTGAAGCAACACTCCATTCACTTCGTGCAGTGAATTGAAGTGTTGGAACAGAGTGCTTCTCATTCATTGAAACGCATTAGTGTTTCTTGTGAATGCTTGCAAGTTGCTTAAGGCACTTTCAAAGGAAAGTGATTTTCTCTGAAAGGACAGCATTTAGAAAGTGAAGCAACACTCCATTCACTTTGTACTGTGAATTGAAGTGTTGGAACAGACTGCTTCTCTTTCAGAGAAATGCATGTGAGTTTCTGTTGAATGCTTGTAAGTAGCTTAAGGCACATTCAAAGGAAAGGGATTTTCTCTGAAAGGACAGCATTTAGAAAGTGAAGCAACACTCCATTCACTTCGCACAGTGAATTGAAGTGTTGGAACAGACTGCTTCTCTTTCAGAGAAACGCATGTGAGTTTTTTGTGAATGCTTGAAAGTAGTTTAAGGCACTTTCAATGGAAAGTGATTTTCTCTGAAAGGACAGCATTTAGAAAGTGAGGCAACACTCCATTCACTTCGCACAGTGAATTGAAGTGTTGGAACAGACTGCTTCTCTTTCAGAGAAACGCATGTGAGTTTCTTCCTAATGCTTGCAAGTAGCTTAAGGCACTTTCAAAGGAAAGTGATTTTCTCTGAAAGGACAGCATTTAGAAAGTGAAGCAACACTCCATTCACTTCGCACAGTAAATTGAAGTGTTGGAACAGACTGCTTCTCTTTCAGAGAAACGCATGTGAGTTTCTTCCTGATGCTTGCAAGTAGCTTAAGGCACTTTCAAAGGAAAGTGATTTTCTCTGAAAGGACAGCATTTAGAAACTGAAGCAACACTCCATTCACTTCGCACAGTGAATTGAAGTGTTGGAACAGACTGTTTCTCTTTCAGAGAAACGCATGTGAGTTTCTGGTGAATGCTTGTAAGTAGCTTAAGGCACTTTCAAAGGAAAGTGATTTTCTCTGAAAGGACAGCATTTAGAAAGTGAAGCAACACTCCATTCACTTCGCACAGTGAATTGAAGTGTTGGAACAGACTGCTTCTCTTTCAGAGAAACGCATGTGAGTTTCTTTTGAATGCTTGCAAGTTGCTTAAGGCACATTCAAAGGAAAGTGATTTTCTCTGAAAGGACAGCATTTAGAAACTGAAGCAACACTCCATTCACTTCGCACAGTGAATTGAAGTGTTGGAACAGACTGCTTCTCTTTCAGAGAAACGCATGTGAGTTTCTTGTGAATTCTTGCAAGTTGCTTAAGGCACTTTCAAAGGAAAGTGATTTTCTCTGAAAGGACAGCATTTAGAAACTGAAGCAACACTCCATTCACTTCGCACAGTGAATTGAAGTGTTGGAACAGAATGCTTCTCTTTAAGAGAAACGCATGTGAGTTTTTTGTGAATGCTTGAAAGTAGTTTAAGGCACTTTCAAAGGAAAGTGATTTTCTCTGAAAGGACAGAATTTAGAAAGTGATGCAACACTCCATTCACTTCGCACAGTGAATTGAAGTGTTGGAACAGACTGCTTCTCTTTCAGAGAAACGCATGTGAGTTTCTTCCTAATGCTTGTAAGTAGCTTAAGGCACTTTCAAAGGAAAGTGATTTTCTCTGAAAGGACAGCATTTAGAAAGTGAAGCAACACTCCATTCCCTTCATGCAGTGAATTGAAGTGTTGGAACAGAGTGCTTCTCTTTCATAGAAACGCATTAGTGTTTCTTGTGAATGCTTGCAAGTTGCTTAAGGCACTTTCAAAGGAAAGTGATTTTCTCTGAAAGGACAGCATTTAGAAAGTGAAGCAACACTCCATTCACTTTGTACAGTGAATTGAAGTGTTGGAACAGACTGCTTCTCTTTCAGAGAAACGCATGTGAGTTTCTTCCTAATGCTTGCAAGTAGCTTAAGGCACTTTCAAAGGAAAGTGATTTTCTCGGAGAGGACAGCATTTAGAAAGTGAAGCAACACTCCATTCACTTTGTACAGTGAATTGAAGTGTTGGAACAGACAGCTTCTCTTTCAGAGAAATGCATGTGAGTTTCTGTTGAATGCTTGTAAGTAGCTTAAGGCACATTCAAAGGAAAGGGATTTTCTCTGAAAGGACAGCATTTAGAAAGTGAAGCAACACTCCATTCACTTCGCACAGTGAATTGAAGTGTTGGAACAGACTGCTTCTCTTTCAGAGAACGCATGTGAGTTTTTTGTGAATGCTTGAAAGTAGTTTAAGGCACTTTCAATGAAAAGTGATTTTCTCTGAAATGACAGCATTTAGAAAGTGAGGCAACACTCCATTCACTTCGCACAGTGAATTGAAATGTTGGAACAGACTGCTTCTCTTTCAGAGAAACGCATGTGAGTTTCTTCCTAATGCTTGCAAGTAGCTTAAGGCACTTTCAAAGGAAAGTGATTTTCTCTGAAAGGACAGCATTTAGAATGTGAAGCAACACTCCATTCACTTCGCACAGTGAATTGAAGTGTTGGAACAGACTGCTTCTCTTTCAGAGAAACGCATGTGAGTTTCTTCCTGATGCTTGCAAGTAGCTTAAGGCACTTTCAAAGGAAAGTGATTTTCTCTGAAAGGACAGCATTTAGAAAGTGAAGCAACACTCCATTCACTTCGCACAGTGAATTGAAGTATTGGAACAGACTGTTTCTCTTTCAGAGAAACGCATGTGAGTTTCTGGTGAATGCTTGTAAGTAGCTTAAGGCACTTTCAAAGGAAAGTGATTTTCTCTGAAAGGACAGCATTTAGAAAGTGAAGCAACACTCCATTCACTTCGCACAGTTAATTGAAGTGTTGGAACAGACTGCTTCTCTTTCAGAGAAATGCATGTGAGTTTCTGTTGAATGCTTGTAAGTAGCTTAAGGCACTTTCAAAGGAAAGTGATTTTCTCTGAAAGGACAGCATTTAGAAAGTGAAGCAACACTCGATTGACTTCGCAGAGTGAATTGAAGTATTGGAACAGACTGCTTCTCTTTCAGAGAAACGCATGTGAGTTTCTGGTGAATGCTTGTAAGTAGCTAAAGGCACTTTCAAAGGAAAGTGATTTTCTCTGAAATGACAGCATTTAGAAAGTGAAGCAACACTCCATTCACTTCGCACAGTGAATTGAAGTGTTGGAACAGACTGCTTCTCTTTCGTAGAAACGCATTAGTGTTTCTTGTGAATGCTTGCAAGTTGCTTAAGGCACTTTCAAAGGAAAGTGATTTTCTCTGAAAGGACATAATTTAGAAAGTGAAGCAACACTCCATTCACTTCGCACAGTGAATTGAAGTGTTCGAACAGACTCCTTCTCTTTCAGAGAAATGCATGTGAGTTTCTGTTGAATGCTTGTAAGTAGCTTAAGGCACTTTCAAAGGAAAGTGATTTTCTCTGAAAGGACAGCATTTAGAAACTGAAGCAACACTCCATTCACTTCGCACAGTGAATTGAAGTGTTGGAACAGACTGCTTCTCTTTCAGAGAAACGCATGTGAGTTTTTTGTGAATGCTTGAAAGTAGTTTAAGGCACTTTCAAAGGAAAGTGTTTTTCTCTGAAAGGACAGCATTTAGAAAGTGAAGCAACACTCCATTCACTTCGCACAGTGAATTGAAGTGTTGGAACAGACTGCTTCTCTTTCAGAGAAACGCATGTGAGTTTCTTCCTAATGCTTGCAAGTAGCTTAAGGCACTTTCAAAGGAAAGTGATTTTCTCTGATTGGACAGCATTTAGAAAGTGAAGCAACACTCCATTCACTTCGCACAGTGAATTGAAGTGTTGGAACAGACTGCTTCTCTTTCAGAGAAACGCATGTGAGTTTCTCGTGAATGCTTGTAAGTAGCTTAAGGCACTTTCAAAGGAAAGTGATTTTCTCTGAAAGGACAGCATTTAGAAAGTGAAGTAACACTCCATTCCCTTCGTGCAGTGAATTGAAGTGTTGGAACAGAGTGCTTCTCATTCATAGAAACGCATTAGTGTTTCTTGTGCATGCTTGCAAGTTGCTTAAGGCACTTTCAAAGGAAAGTGATTTTCTCTGAAAGGACAGCATTTAGAAAGTGAAGCAACACTCCATTCACTTCGCACAGAGAATTGAAGTGTCGGAACACACTGCTTCTCTTTCATAGAAACGCATTTGTATTTCTTGTGAATGCTTGCAAGTAGCTTAAGGCACTTTCAAAGGAAAGTGATTTTCTCTGAAAGGACAGCATTTAGAAAGTGAAGCAACACTCCATTCACTTCGCAGAGTGAATTGAAGTATTGGAACAGACTGCTTCTCTTTCAGAGAAACGCATGTGAGTTTCTGGTGAATGCTTGTAAGTAGCTTAAGGCACTTTCAAAGGAAAGTGATTTTCTCTGAAAGGACAGCATTTAGAAAGTGAAGCAACACTCCATTCACTTCGCACAGTGAATTGAAGTGTTGGAACAGACTGCTTCTCTTTCAGAGAAACGCATGTGAGTTTCTGGTGAATGCTTGTAAGTAGCTTAAGGCACTTTCAAAGGAAAGTGATTTTCTCTGAAAGGACAGCATTTAGAAAGTGAAGCAACACTCCATTCCCTTCGTGCAGTGAATTGAAGTGTTGGAACAGAGTGCTTCTCATTCATAGAAACGCATTAGTGTTTCTTGTGAATGCTTGCAAGTTGCTTAAGGCACTTTCAAAGGAAAGTGATTTTCTCTGAAAGGACAGCATTTAGAAAGTGAAGCAACACTCCATTCACTTTGTACTGTGAATTGAAGTGTTGGAACAGACTGCTTCTCTTTCAGAGAAATGCATGTGAGTTTCTGTTGAATGCTTGTAAGTAGCTTAAGGCACATTCAAAGGAAAGGGATTTTCTCTGAAAGGACAGCATTTAGAAAGTGAAGCAACACTGCATTCACTTCGCACAGTGAATTGAAGTGTTGGAACAGACTGCTTCTCTTTCAGAGAAACGCATGTGAGTTTTTTGTGAATGCTTGAAAGTAGTTTAAGGCACTTTCAATGGAAAGTGATTTTCTCTGAAAGGACAGCATTTAGAAAGTGAGGCAACACTCCATTCACTTCGCACAGTGAATTGAAGTGTTGGAACAGACTGCTTCTCTTTCAGAGAAACGCATGTGAGTTTCTTCCTAATGCTTGCAAGTAGCTTAAGGCACTTTCAAAGGAAAGTGATTTTCTCTGAAAGGACAGCATTTAGAAAGTGAAGCAACACTCCATTCACTTCGCACAGTAAATTGAAGTGTTGGAACAGACTGCTTCTCTTTCAGAGAAACGCATGTGAGTTTCTTCCTGATGCTTGCAAGTAGCTTAAGGCACTTTCAAAGGAAAGTGATTTTCTCTGAAAGGACAGCATTTAGAAACTGAAGCAACACTCCATTCACTTCGCACAGTGAATTGAAGTGTTGGAACAGACTGTTTCTCTTTCAGAGAAACGCATGTGAGTTTCTGGTGAATGCTTGTAAGTAGCTTAAGGCACTTTCAAAGGAAAGTGATTTTCTCTGAAAGGACAGCATTTAGAAAGTGAAGCAACACTCCATTCACTTCGCACAGTGAATTGAAGTGTTGGAACAGACTGCTTCTCTTTCGTAGAAACGCATTAGTGTTTCTTGTGAATGCTTGCAAGTTGCTTAAGGCACTTTCAAAGGAAAGTGATTTTCTCTGAAAGGACATAATTTAGAAAGTGAAGCAACACTCCATTCACTTCGCACAGTGAATTGAAGTGTTCGAACAGACTCCTTCTCTTTCAGAGAAATGCATGTGAGTTTCTGTTGAATGCTTGTAAGTAGCTTAAGGGACTTTCAAAGGAAAGTGATTTTCTCTGAAAGGACAGCATTTAGAAACTGAAGCAACACTCCATTCACTTCGCACAGTGAATTGAAGTGTTGGAACAGACTGCTTCTCTTTCAGAGAAACGCATGTGAGTTTTTTGTGAATGCTTGAAAGTAGTTTAAGGCACTTTCAAAGGAAAGTGTTTTTCTCTGAAAGGACAGCATTTAGAAAGTGAAGCAACACTCCATTCACTTCGCACAGTGAATTGAAGTGTTGGAACAGACTGCTTCTCTTTCAGAGAAACGCATGTGAGTTTCTTCCTAATGCTTGCAAGTAGCTTAAGGCACTTTCAAAGGAAAGTGATTTTCTCTGATTGGACAGCATTTAGAAAGTGAAGCAACACTCCATTCACTTCGCACAGTGAATTGAAGTGTTGGAACAGACTGCTTCTCTTTCAGAGAAACGCATGTGAGTTTCTGGTGAATGCTTGTAAGTAGCTTAAGGCACTTTCAAAGGAAAGTGATTTTCTCTGAAAGGACAGCATTTAGAAAGTGAAGTAACACTCCATTCCCTTCGTGCAGTGAATTGAAGTGTTGGAACAGAGTGCTTCTCATTCATAGAAACGCATTAGTGTTTCTTGTGCATGCTTGCAAGTTGCTTAAGGCACTTTCAAAGGAAAGTGATTTTCTCTGAAAGGACAGCATTTAGAAAGTGAAGCAACACTCCATTCACTTCGCACAGAGAATTGAAGTGTCGGAACACACTGCTTCTCTTTCATAGAAACGCATTTGTATTTCTTGTGAATGCTTGCAAGTAGCTTAAGGCACTTTCAAAGGAAAGTGATTTTCTCTGAAAGGACAGCATTTAGAAAGTGAAGCAACACTCCATTCACTTCGCAGAGTGAATTGAAGTATTGGAACAGACTGCTTCTCTTTCAGAGAAACGCATGTGAGTTTCTGGTGAATGCTTGTAAGTAGCTTAAGGCACTTTCAAAGGAAAGTGATTTTCTCTGAAAGGACAGCATTTAGAAAGTGAAGCAACACTCCATTCACTTCGCACAGTGAATTGAAGTGTTGGAACAGACTGCTTCTCTTTCAGAGAAACGCATGTGAGTTTCTGGTGAATGCTTGTAAGTAGCTTAAGGCACTTTCAAAGGAAAGTGATTTTCTCTGAAAGGACAGCATTTAGAAAGTGAAGCAACACTCCATTCCCTTCGTGCAGTGAATTGAAGTGTTGGAACAGAGTGCTTCTCATTCATAGAAACGCATTAGTGTTTCTTGTGAATGCTTGCAAGTTGCTTAAGGCACTTTCAAAGGAAAGTGATTTTCTCTGAAAGGACAGCATTTAGAAAGTGAAGCAACACTCCATTCACTTCGCACAGTGAATTGAAGTGTTGGAACAGACTGCTTCTCTTTCAGAGAAACGCATGTGAGTTTCTTTTGAATGCTTGCAAGTTGCTTAAGGCACATTCAAAGGAAAGTGATTTTCTCTGAAAGGACAGCATTTAGAAACTGAAGCAACACTCCATTCACTTCGCACAGTGAATTGAAGTGTTGGAACAGACTGCTTCTCTTTCAGAGAAACGCATGTGAGTTTCTTCCTAATGCTTGTAAGTAGCTTAAGGCACTTTCAAAGGAAAGTGATTTTCTCTGAAAGGACAGCATTTAGAAATTGAAGCAACACTCCATTCCCTTCATGCAGTGAATTGAAGTGTTGGAACAGAGTGCTTCTCTTTCATAGAAACGCATTAGTGTTTCTTGTGAATGCTTGCAAGTTGCTTAAGGCACTTTCAAAGGAAAGTGATTTTCTCTGAAAGGACAGCATTTAGAAAGTGAAGCAACACTCCATTCACTTTGTACAGTGAATTGAAGTGTTGGAACAGACTGCTTCTCTTTCAGAGAAACGCATGTGAGTTTCTTCCTAATGCTTGCAAGTAGCTTAAGGCACTTTCAAAGGAAAGTGATTTTCTCGGAGAGGACAGCATTTAGAAAGTGAAGCAACACTCCATTCACTTTGTACAGTGAAATGAAGTGTTGGAACAGACAGCTTCTCTTTCAGAGAAATGCATGTGAGTTTCTGTTGAATGCTTGTAAGTAGCTTAAGGCACATTCAAAGGAAAGGGATTTTCTCTGAAAGGACAGCATTTAGAAAGTGAAGCAACACTCCATTCACTTCGCACAGTGAATTGAAGTGTTGGAACAGACTGCTTCTCTTTCAGAGAAACGCATGTGAGTTTTTTGTGAATGCTTGAAAGTAGTTTAAGGCACTTTCAATGAAAAGTGATTTTCTCTGAAATGACAGCATTTAGAAAGTGAGGCAACACTCCATTCACTTCGCAGAGTGAATTGAAATGTTGGAACAGACTGCTTCTCTTTCAGAGAAACGCATGTGAGTTTCTTCCTAATGCTTGCAAGTAGCTTAAGGCACTTTCAAAGGAAAGTGATTTTCTCTGAAAGGACAGCATTTAGAATGTGAAGCAACACTCCATTCACTTCGCACAGTGAATTGAAGTGTTGGAACAGACTGCTTCTCTTTCAGAGAAACGCATGTGAGTTTCTTCCTGATGCTTGCAAGTAGCTTAAGGCACTTTCAAAGGAAAGTGATTTTCTCTGAAAGGACAGCATTTAGAAAGTGAAGCAACACTCCATTCACTTCGCACAGTGAATTGAAGTATTGGAACAGACTGTTTCTCTTTCAGAGAAACGCATGTGAGTTTCTGGTGAATGCTTGTAAGTAGCTTAAGGCACTTTCAAAGGAAAGTGATTTTCTCTGAAAGGACAGCATTTAGAAAGTGAAGCAACACTCCATTCACTTCGCACAGTTAATTGAAGTGTTGGAACAGACTGCTTCTCTTTCAGAGAAATGCATGTGAGTTTCTGTTGAATGCTTGTAAGTAGCTTAAGGCACTTTCAAAGGAAAGTGATTTTCTCTGAAAGGACAGCATTTAGAAAGTGAAGCAACACTCGATTGACTTCGCAGAGTGAATTGAAGTATTGGAACAGACTGCTTCTCTTTCAGAGAAACGCATGTGAGTTTCTGGTGAATGCTTGTAAGTAGCTAAAGGCACTTTCAAAGGAAAGTGATTTTCTCTGAAATGACAGCATTTAGAAAGTGAAGCAACACTCCATTCACTTCGCACAGTGAATTGAAGTGTTGGAACAGACTGCTTCTCTTTCGTAGAAACGCATTAGTGTTTCTTGTGAATGCTTGCAAGTTGCTTAAGGCACTTTCAAAGGAAAGTGATTTTCTCTGAAAGGACATAATTTAGAAAGTGAAGCAACACTCCATTCACTTCGCACAGTGAATTGAAGTGTTCGAACAGAATCCTTCTCTTTCAGAGAAATGCATGTGAGTTTCTGTTGAATGCTTGTAAGTAGCTTAAGGCACTTTCAAAGGAAATTGATTTTCTCTGAAAGGACAGCATTTAGAAAGTGCAGCAACACTCCATTCACTTCGCACATTGAATTGAAGTGTTGGAACAGACTGCTTCTCTTTCAGAGAAACGCGTGTGAGTTTCTGGTGAATGCTTGTAAGTAGCTTAAGGCACTTTCAAAGGAAAGTGATTTTCTCTGAAAGGACAGCATTTAGAAAGTGAGGGAACACTCCATTCACCTCACACAGTGAAGTGAAGTGTTGGAACAGACTGCTTCTCTTTCAGAGAAACGCATGTGAGTTTCTTCCTAATGCTTGCAAGTAGCTTAAGGCACTTTCAAAGGAAAGTGATTTTCTCTGAAAGGACAGCATTTAGAAAGTGAAGCAACACTCCATTCACTTCGCACAGTGAATTGAAGTGTTGGAACAGTCTGCTTCTCTTTCAGAGAAACGCATGTGAGTTTCTTCCTAATGCTTGCAAGTAGCTTAAGGCACTTTCAAAGGAAAGTGATTTTCTCTGAAAGGACAGCATTTAGAAAGTGAAGCAACACTCCATTCACTTCGCACGGTGAATTCAAGTGTTGGAACAGACTGCTTCTGTTTCAGAGAAACGCATGTGAGTTTCTGGTGAATGCTTGTAAGTAGCTTAAGGCACTTTCAAAGGAAAGTGATTTTCTCTGAAAGGACAGCATTTAGAAAGTGAAGCAACACTCCATTCACTTCGCACAGTGAATTGAAGTATTGGAACAGACTGCTTCTCTTTCAGAGAAATGCATGTGAGTTTCTGTTGAATGCTTGTAAGTAGCTTAAGGCACTTTCAAAGGAAAGTGATTTTCTCTGAAAGGACAGCATTTAGAAAGTGAAGCAACACTCCATTCACTTCGCAGAGTGAATTGAAGTATTGGAACAGACTGCTTCTCTTTCCGAGAAACGCATGTGAGTTTCTGGTGAATGCTTGTAAGTAGCTTAAGGCACTTTCAAAGGAAAGTGATTTTCTCTGAAATGACAGCATTTAGAAAGTGAAGCAACACTCCATTCACTTCGCACAGTGAATTGAAGTGTTGGAACAGACTGCTTCTCTTTCAGAGAAACGCATGTGAGTTTCTTGTGAATGCTTGAAAGTAGTTTAAGGCACTTTCAAAGGAAAGTGATTTTCTCTGAAAGGACAGAATTTAGAAAGTGATGCAACACTCCATTCACTTTGCACAGTGAATTGAAGTGTTGGAACAGACTGCTTCTCTTTCAGAGAAACGCATGTGAGTTTCTTCCTAATGCTTGTAAGTAGCTTAAGGCACTTTCAAAGGAAAGTGATTTTCTCTGAAAGGTCAGCATTTAGAAAGTGAGGCAACACTCTATTCACTTCACACAGTGAATTGAAGTGTTGCAACAGACTGCTTCTCTTTCAGAGAAACGCATGTGAGTTTCTGGTGAATGCTTGTAAGTAGCTTAAGGCACTTTCAAAGGAAAGTGATTTTCTCTGAAAGGACAGCATTTAGAAAGTAAAGCAACACTCCATTCCCTTCGTGTAGTGAATTGAAGTGTTGGAACAGAATGCTTCTCTTTCATAGAAACGCATTAGTGTTTCTTGTGAATGCTTGCAAGTTGCTTAAGGCACTTTCAAAGGAAAGTGATTTTCTCTGAAAGGACATAATTTAGAAAGTGAAGCAACACTCCATTCACTTCGCACAGTGAATTGAAGTGTTCGAACAGACTGCTTCTCTTTCAGAGAAATGCATGTGAGTTTCTGTTGAATGCTTGTAAGTAGCTTAAGGCACTTTCAAAGGAAAGTGATTTTCTCTGAAAGGACAGCATTTAGAAAGTGAGGCAACACTCCATTCACCTCACACAGTGAATTGAAGTGTTGGAACAGACTGCTTCTCTTTCAGAGAAACGCATGTGAGTTTCTTCCTAATGCTTGCAAGTAGCTTAAGGCACTTTCAAAGGAAAGTGATTTTCTCTGAAAGGACAGCATTTAGAAAGTGAAGCAACACTCCATTCACTTCGCACAGTGAATTGAAGTGTTGGAACAGTCTGCTTCTCTTTCAGAGAAACGCATGTGAGTTTCTTCCTAATGCTTGCAAGTAGCTTAAGGCACTTTCAAAGGAAAGTGATTTTCTCTGAAAGGACAGCATTTAGAAAGTGAAGCAACACTCCATTCACTTCGCACAGTGAATTGAAGTGTTCGAACAGACTGCTTCTCTTTCAGAGAAATGCATGTGAGTTTCTGTTGAATGCTTGTAAGTAGCTTAAGGCACTTTCAAAGGAAAGTGATTTTCTCTGAAAGGACAGCATTTAGAAAGTGAAGCAACACTCCATTCACTTCGCAGAGTGAATTGAAGTATTGGAACAGACTGCTTCTCTTTCCGAGAAACGCATGTGAGTTTCTGGTGAATGCTTGTAAGTAGCTTAAGGCACTTTCAAAGGAAAGTGATTTTCTCTGAAATGACAGCATTTAGAAAGTGAAGCAACACTCGATTCACTTCGCACAGTGAATTGAAGTGTTGGAACAGACTGCTTCTCTTTCAGAGAAACGCATGTGAGTTTCTTGTGAATGCTTGAAAGTAGTTTAAGGCACTTTCAAAGGAAAGTGATTTTCTCTGAAAGGACAGAATTTAGAAAGTGATGCAACACTCCATTCACTTTGCACAGTGAATTGAAGTGTTGGAACAGACTGCTTCTCTTTCAGAGAAACGCATGTGAGTTTCTTCCTAATGCTTGTAAGTAGCTTAAGGCACTTTCAAAGGAAAGTGATTTTCTCTGAAAGGTCAGCATTTAGAAAGTGAGGCAACACTCTATTCACTTCACACAGTGAATTGAAGTGTTGCAACAGACTGCTTCTCTTTCAGAGAAACGCATGTGAGTTTCTGGTGAATGCTTGTAAGTAGCTTAAGGCACTTTCAAAGGAAAGTGATTTTCTCTGAAAGGACAGCATTTAGAAAGTAAAGCAACACTCCATTCCCTTCGTGTAGTGAATTGAAGTGTTGGAACAGAATGCTTCTCTTTCATAGAAACGCATTAGTGTTTCTTGTGAATGCTTGCAAGTTGCTTAAGGCACTTTCAAAGGAAAGTGATTTTCTCTGAAAGGACATAATTTAGAAAGTGAAGCAACACTCCATTCACTTCGCACAGTGAATTGAAGTGTTCGAACAGACTGCTTCTCTTTCAGAGAAATGCATGTGAGTTTCTGTTGAATGCTTGTAAGTAGCTTAAGGCACTTTCAAAGGAAAGTGATTTTCTCTGAAAGGACAGCATTTAGAAAGTGAGGCAACACTCCATTCACCTCACACAGTGAATTGAAGTGTTGGAACAGACTGCTTCTCTTTCAGAGAAACGCATGTGAGTTTCTTCCTAATGCTTGCAAGTAGCTTAAGGCACTTTCAAAGGAAAGTGATTTTCTCTGAAAGGACAGCATTTAGAAAGTGAAGCAACACTCCATTCACTTCGCACAGTGAATTGAAGTGTTGGAACAGTCTGCTTCTCTTTCAGAGAAACGCATGTGAGTTTCTTCCTAATGCTTGCAAGTAGCTTAAGGCACTTTCAAAGGAAAGTGATTTTCTCTGAAAGGACAGCATTTAGAAAGTGAAGCAACACTCCATTCACTTCGCACAGTGAATTGAAGTGTTGGAACAGACTGCTTCTGTTTCAGAGAAACTCATGTGAGTTTCTGGTGAATGCTTGTAAGTAGCTTAAGGCACTTTCAAAGGAAAGTGATTTTCTCTGAAAGGACAGCATTTAGAAAGTGAAGCAACACTCCATTCACTTCGCAGAGTGAATTGAAGTATTGGAACAGACTGCTTCTCTTTCAGAGAAACGCATGTGAGTTTCTGGTGAATGCTTGTAAGTAGCTAAAGGCACTTTCAAAGGAAAGTGATTTTCTCTGAAATGACAGCATTTAGAAAGTGAAGCAACACTCCATTCACTTCGCACAGTGAATTGAAGTGTTGGAACAGACTGCTTCTCTTTCAGAGAAACGCATGTGAGTTTCTTGTGAATTCTTGCAAGTTGCTTAAGGCACTTTCAAAGGAAAGTGATTTTCTCTGAAAGGACAGCATTTAGAAACTGAAGCAACACTCCATTCACTTCGCACAGTGAATTGAAGTGTTGGAACAGACTGCTTCTCTTTCAGAGAAACGCATGTGAGTTTCTTCCTAATGCTTGCAAGTAGCTTATGGCACTTTCAAAGGAAAGTGATTTTCTCTGAAAGGACAGCATTTAGAAAGTGAGGCAACACTCTATTCACTTCACACAGTGAATTGAAGTGTTGGAACAGACTGCTTCTCTTTCAGAGAAACGCATGTGAGTTTCTTGTGAATTCTTGCAAGTTGCTTAAGGCACTTTCAAAGGAAAGTGATTTTCTCTGAAAGGACAGCATTTAGAAAGTGAAGCAACACTCCATTCACTTCGCACAGTGAATTGAAGTGTTGGAACAGACTGCTTCTCTTTCAGAGAAACGCATGTGAGTTTTTTGTGAATGCTTGAAAGTAGTTTAAGGCACTTTCAAAGGAAAGTGTTTTTCTCTGAAAGGACAGCATTTAGAAAGTGAAGCAACACTCCATTCACTTCGCACAGTGAATTGAAGTGTTGGAACAGACTGCTTCTCTTTCAGAGAAACGCATGTGAGTTTCTGGTGAATGCTTGTAAGTAGCTTAAGGCACTTTCAAAGGAAAGTGATTTTCTCTGAAAGGACAGCATTTAGAAAGTGAAGTAACACTCCATTCCCTTCGTGCAGTGAATTGAAGTGTTGGAACAGAGTGCTTCTCATTCATAGAAACGCATTAGTGTTTCTTGTGCATGCTTGCAAGTTGCTTAAGGCACTTTCAAAGGAAAGTGATTTTCTCTGAAAGGACAGCATTTAGAAAGTGAAGCAACACTCCATTCACTTCGCACAGAGAATTGAAGTGTTGGAACACACTGCTTCTCTTTCATAGAAACGCATTTGTATTTCTTGTGAATGCTTGCAAGTAGCTTAAGGCACTTTCAAAGGAAAGTGATTTTCTCTGAAAGGACAGCATTTAGAAAGTGAAGCAACACTCCATTCACTTCGCAGAGTGAATTGAAGTATTGGAACAGACTGCTTCTCTTTCAGAGAAACGCATGTGAGTTTCTGGTGAATGCTTGTAAGTAGCTTAAGGCACTTTCAAAGGAAAGTGATTTTCTCTGAAAGGACAGCATTTAGAAAGTGAAGCAACACTCCATTCCCTTCGTGCAGTGAATTGAAGTGTTGGAACAGAGTGCTTCTCATTCATAGAAACGCATTAGTGTTTCTTGTGAATGCTTGCAAGTTGCTTAAGGCACTTTCAAAGGAAAGTGATTTTCTCTGAAAGGACAGCATTTAGAAAGTGAAGCAACACTCCATTCACTTTGTACTGTGAATTGAAGTGTTGGAACAGACTGCTTCTCTTTCAGAGAAATGCATTTGAGTTTCTGTTGAATGCTTGTAAGTAGCTTAAGGCACATTCAAAGGAAAGGGATTTTCTCTGAAAGGACAGCATTTAGAAAGTGAAGCAACACTCCATTCACTTCGCACAGTGAATTGAAGTGTTGGAACAGACTGCTTCTCTTTCAGAGAAACGCATGTGAGTTTTTTGTGAATGCTTGAAAGTAGTTTAAGGCACTTTCAATGGAAAGTGATTTTCTCTGAAAGGACAGCATTTAGAAAGTGAGGCAACACTCCATTCACTTCGCATAGTGAATTGAAGTGTTGGAACAGACTGCTTCTCTTTCAGAGAAACGCATGTGAGTTTCTTCCTAATGCTTGCAAGTAGCTTAAGGCACTTTCAAAGGAAAGTGATTTTCTCTGAAAGGACAGCATTTAGAAAGTGAAGCAACACTCCATTCACTTCGCACAGTAAATTGAAGTGTTGGAACAGACTGCTTCTCTTTCAGAGAAACGCATGTGAGTTTCTTCCTGATGCTTGCAAGTAGCTTAAGGCACTTTCAAAGGAAAGTGATTTTCTCTGAAAGGACAGCATTTAGAAACTGAAGCAACACTCCATTCACTTCGCACAGTGAATTGAAGTGTTGGAACAGACTGTTTCTCTTTCAGAGAAACGCATGTGAGTTTCTGGTGAATGCTTGTAAGTAGCTTAAGGCACTTTCAAAGGAAAGTGATTTTCTCTGAAAGGACAGCATTTAGAAAGTGAAGCAACACTCCATTCACTTCGCACAGTGAATTGAAGTGTTGGAACAGACTGCTTCTCTTTCAGAGAAACGCATGTGAGTTTCTTTTGAATGCTTGCAAGTTGCTTAAGGCACATTCAAAGGAAAGTGATTTTCTCTGAAAGGACAGCATTTAGAAACTGAAGCAACACTCCATTCACTTTGTACAGTGAATTGAAGTGTTGGAACAGACTGCTTCTCTTTCAGAGAAACGCATGTGAGTTTCTTGTGAATTCTTGCAAGTTGCTTAAGGCACTTTCAAAGGAAAGTGATTTTCTCTGAAAGGACAGCATTTAGAAACTGAAGCAACACTCCATTAACTTTGCACAGTGAATTGAAGTGTTGGAACAGAATGCTTCTCTTTAAGAGAAACGCATGTGAGTTTTTTGTGAATGCTTGAAAGTAGTTTAAGGCACTTTCAAAGGAAAGTGATTTTCTCTGAAAGGACAGAATTTAGAAAGTGATGCAACACTCCATTCACTTCGCACAGTGAATTGAAGTGTTGGAACAGACTGCTTCTCTTTCAGAGAAACGCATGTGAGTTTCTTCCTAATGCTTGTAAGTAGCTTAAGGCACTTTCAAAGGAAAGTGATTTTCTCTGAAAGGACAGCATTTAGAAAGTGAAGCAACACTCCATTCCCTTCATGCAGTGAATTGAAGTGTTGGAACAGAGTGCTTCTCTTTCATAGAAACGCATTAGTGTTTCTTGAGAATGCTTGCAAGTTGCTTAAGGCACTTTCAAAGGAAAGTGATTTTCTCTGAAAGGACAGCATTTAGAAAGTGAAGCAACACTCCATTCACTTTGTACAGTGAATTGAAGTGTTGGAACAGACTGCTTCTCTTTCAGAGAAACGCATGTGAGTTTCTTCCTAATGCTTGCAAGTAGCTTAAGGCACTTTCAAAGGAAAGTGATTTTCTCGGAGAGGACAGCATTTAGAAAGTGAAGCAACACTCCATTCACTTTGTACAGTGAATTGAAGTGTTGGAACAGACAGCTTCTCTTTCAGAGAAATGCATGTGAGTTTCTGTTGAATGCTTGTAAGTAGCTTAAGGCACATTCAAAGGAAAGGGATTTTCTCTGAAAGGACAGCATTTAGAAAGTGAAGCAACACTCCATTCACTTCGCACAGTGAATTGAAGTGTTGGAACAGACTGCTTCTCTTTCAGAGAAACGCATGTGAGTTTTTTGTGAATGCTTGAAAGTAGTTTAAGGCACTTTCAATGAAAAGTGATTTTCTCTGAAATGACAGCATTTAGAAAGTGAGGCAACACTCCATTCACTTCGCACAGTGAATTGAAATGTTGGAACAGACTGCTTCTCTTTCAGAGAAACGCATGTGAGTTTCTTCCTAATGCTTGCAAGTAGCTTAAGGCACTTTCAAAGGAAAGTGATTTTCTCTGAAAGGACAGCATTTAGAATGTGAAGCAACACTCCATTCACTTCGCACAGTGAATTGAAGTGTTGGAACAGACTGCTTCTCTTTCAGAGAAACGCATGTGAGTTTCTTCCTGATGCTTGCAAGTAGCTTAAGGCACTTTCAAAGGAAAGTGATTTTCTCTGAAAGGACAGCATTTAGAAAGTGAAGCAACACTCCATTCACTTCGCACAGTGAATTGAAGTATTGGAACAGACTGTTTCTCTTTCAGAGAAACGCATGTGAGTTTCTGGTGAATGCTTGTAAGTAGCTTAAGGCACTTTCAAAGGAAAGTGATTTTCTCTGAAAGGACAGCATTTAGAAAGTGAAGCAACACTCCATTCACTTCGCACAGTTAATTGAAGTGTTGGAACAGACTGCTTCTCTTTCAGAGAAATGCATGTGAGTTTCTGTTGAATGCTTGTAAGTAGCTTAAAGCACTTTCAAAGGAAAGTGATTTTCTCTGAAAGGACAGCATTTAGAAAGTGAAGCAACACTCGATTGACTTCGCAGAGTGAATTGAAGTATTGGAACAGACTGCTTCTCTTTCAGAGAAACGCATGTGAGTTTCTGGTGAATGCTTGTAAGTAGCTAAAGGCACTTTCAAAGGAAAGTGATTTTCTCTGAAATGACAGCATTTAGAAAGTGAAGCAACACTCCATTCACTTCGCACAGTGAATTGAAGTGTTGGAACAGACTGCTTCTCTTTCGTAGAAACGCATTAGTGTTTCTTGTGAATGCTTGCAAGTTGCTTAAGGCACTTTCAAAGGAAAGTGATTTTCTCTGAAAGGACATAATTTAGAAAGTGAAGCAACACTCCATTCACTTCGCACAGTGAATTGAAGTGTTCGAACAGACTCCTTCTCTTTCAGAGAAATGCATGTGAGTTTCTGTTGAATGCTTGTAAGTAGCTTAAGGCACTTTCAAAGGAAAGTGATTTTCTCTGAAAGGACAGCATTTAGAAAGTGAAGCAACACTCCATTCACTTCGCACATTGAATTGAAGTGTTGGAACAGACTGCTTCTCTTTCAGAGAAACGCATGTGAGTTTCTGGTGAATGCTTGTAAGTAGCTTAAGGCACTTTCAAAGGAAAGTGATTTTCTCTGAAAGGACAGCATTTAGAAAGTGAGGGAACACTCCATTCACCTCACACAGTGAAGTGAAGTGTTGGAACAGACTGCTTCTCTTTCAGAGAAACGCATGTGAGTTTCTTCCTAATGCTTGCAAGTAGCTTAAGGCACTTTCAAAGGAAAGTGATTTTCTCTGAAAGGACAGCATTTAGAAAGTGAAGCAACACTCCATTCACTTCGCACAGTGAATTGAAGTGTTGGAACAGTCTGCTTCTCTTTCAGAGAAACGCATGTGAGTTTCTTGCTAATGCTTGCAAGTCGCTTAAGGCACTTTCAAAGGAAAGTGATTTTCTCTGAAAGGACAGCATTTAGAATGTGAAGCAACACTCCATTCACTTCGCACAGTGAATTAAAGTGTTGGAACAGACTGCTTCTGTTTCAGAGAAACGCATGTGAGTTTCTGGTGAATGCTTGTAAGTAGCTTAAGGCACTTTCAAGGGAAAGTGATTTTCTCTGAAAGGACAGCATTTAGAAAGTGAAGCAACACTCCATTCACTTCGCACAGTGAATTGAAGTATTGGAACAGACTGCTTCTCTTTCAGAGAAATGCATGTGAGTTTCTGTTGAATGCTTGTAAGTAGCTTAAGGCACTTTCAAAGGAAAGTGATTTTCTCTGAAAGGACAGCATTTAGAAAGTGAAGCAACACTCCATTCACTTCGCAGAGTGAATTGAAGTATTGGAACAGACTGCTTCTCTTTCCGAGAAACGCATGTGAGTTTCTGGTGAATGCTTGTAAGTAGCTAAAGGCACTTTCAAAGGAAAGTGATTTTCTCTGAAATGACAGCATTTAGAAAGTGAAGCAACACTCCATTCACTTCGCACAGTGAATTGAAGTGTTGGAACAGACTGCTTCTCTTTCAGAGAAACGCATGTGAGTTTCTTGTGAATTCTTGCAAGTAGCTTAAGGCACTTTCAAAGGAAAGTGATTTTCTCTGAAAGGACAGCATTTAGAAACTGAAGCAACACTCCATTCACTTCGCACAGTGAATTGAAGTGTTGGAACAGAATGCTTTTCTTTAAGAGAAACGCATGTGAGTTTTTTGTGAATGCTTGAAAGTAGTTTAAGGCACTTTCAAAGGAAAGTGATTTTCTCTGAAAGGACAGAATTTAGAAAGTGATGCAACACTCCATTCACTTTGCACAGTGAATTGAAGTGTTGGAACAGACTGCTTCTCTTTCAGAGAAACGTATGTGAGTTTCTTCCTAATGCTTGTAAGTAGCTTAAGGCACTTTCAAAGGAAAGTGATTTTCTCTGAAAGGACAGCATTTAGAAAGTGAGGCAACACTCTATTCACTTCACACAGTGAATTGAAGTGTTGCAACAGACTGCTTCTCTTTCAGAGAAACGCATGTGAGTTTCTGGTGAATGCTTGTAAGTAGCTTAAGGCACTTTCAAAGGAAAGTGATTTTCTCTGAAAGGACAGCATTTAGAAAGTAAAGCAACACTCCATTCCCTTCGTGCAGTGAATTGAAGTGTTGGAACAGAATGCTTCTCTTTCATAGAAACGCATTAGTGTTTCTTGTGAATGCTTGCAAGTTGCTTAAGGCACTTTCAAAGGAAAGTGATTTTCTCTGAAAGGACATAATTTAGAAAGTGAAGCAACACTCCATTCACTTCGCACAGTGAATTGAAGTGTTCGAACAGACTGCTTCTCTTTCAGAGAAATGCATGTGAGTTTCTGTTGAATGCTTGTAAGTAGCTTAAGGCACTTTCAAAGGAAAGTGATTTTCTCTGAAAGGACAGCATTTAGAAAGTGAGGCAACACTCCATTCACCTCACACAGTGAATTGAAGTGTTGGAACAGACTGCTTCTCTTTCAGAGAAACGCATGTGAGTTTCTTCCTAATGCTTGCAAGTAGCTTAAGGCACTTTCAAAGGAAAGTGATTTTCTCTGAAAGGACAGCATTTAGAAAGTGAAGCAACACTCCATTCACTTCGCACAGTGAATTGAAGTGTTGGAACAGTCTGCTTCTCTTTCAGAGAAACGCATGTGAGTTTCTTCCTAATGCTTGCAAGTAGCTTAAGGCACTTTCAAAGGAAAGTGATTTTCTCTGAAAGGACAGCATTTAGAAAGTGAAGCAACACTCCATTCACTTCGCACAGTGAATTGAAGTGTTGGAACAGACTGCTTCTGTTTCAGAGAAACTCATGTGAGTTTCTGGTGAATGCTTGTAAGTAGCTTAAGGCACTTTCAAAGGAAAGTGATTTTCTCTGAAAGGACAGCATTTAGAAAGTGAAGCAACACTCCATTCACTTCGCAGAGTGAATTGAAGTATTGGAACAGACTGCTTCTCTTTCAGAGAAACGCATGTGAGTTTCTGGTGAATGCTTGTAAGTAGCTAAAGGCACTTTCAAAGGAAAGTGATTTTCTCTGAAATGACAGCATTTAGAAAGTAAAGCAACACTCCATTCACTTCGCACAGTGAATTGAAGTGTTGGAACAGACTGCTTCTCTTTCAGAGAAACGCATGTGAGTTTCTTGTGAATTCTTGCAAGTTGCTTAAGGCACTTTCAAAGGAAAGTGATTTTCTCTGAAAGGACAGCATTTAGAAACTGAAGCAACACTCCATTCACTTCGCACAGTGAATTGAAGTGTTGGAACAGACTGCTTCTCTTTCAGAGAAACGCATGTGAGTTTCTTCCTAATGCTTGCAAGTAGCTTATGGCACTTTCAAAGGAAAGTGATTTTCTCTGAAAGGACAGCATTTAGAAAGTGAGGCAACACTCTATTCACTTCACACAGTGAATTGAAGTGTTGGAACAGACTGCTCCTCTTTCAGAGAAACGCATGTGAGTTTCTTGTGAATTCTTGCAAGTTGCTTAAGGCACTTTCAAAGGAAAGTGATTTTCTCTGAAAGGACAGCATTTAGAAACTGAAGCAACACTCCATTCACTTCGCACAGTGAATTGAAGTGTTGGAACAGACTGCTTCTCTTTCAGAGAAACGCATGTGAGTTTTTTGTGAATGCTTGAAAGTAGTTTAAGGCACTTTCAAAGGAAAGTGTTTTTCTCTGAAAGGACAGCATTTAGAAAGTGAAGCAACACTCCATTCACTTCGCACAGTGAATTGAAGTGTTGGAACAGACTGCTTCTCTTTCAGAGAAACGCATGTGAGTTTCTTCCTAATGCTTGCAAGTAGCTTAAGGCACTTTCAAAGGAAAGTGATTTTCTCTGATTGGACAGCATTTAGAAAGTGAAGCAACACTCCATTCACTTCGCACAGTGAATTGAAGTGTTGGAACAGACTGCTTCTCTTTCAGAGAAACGCATGTGAGTTTCTGGTGAATGCTTGTAAGTAGCTTAAGGCACTTTCAAAGGAAAGTGATTTTCTCTGAAAGGACAGCATTTAGAAAGTGAAGTAACACTCCATTCCCTTCGTGCAGTGAATTGAAGTGTTGGAACAGAGTGCTTCTCATTCATAGAAACGCATTAGTGTTTCTTGTGCATGCTTGCAAGTTGCTTAAGGCACTTTCAAAGGAAAGTGATTTTCTCTGAAAGGACAGCATTTAGAAAGTGAAGCAACACTCCATTCACTTCGCACAGAGAATTGAAGTGTTGGAACACACTGCTTCTCTTTCATAGAAACGCATTTGTATTTCTTGTGAATGCTTGCAAGTAGCTTAAGGCACTTTCAAAGGAAAGTGATTTTCTCTGAAAGGACAGCATTTAGAAAGTGAAGCAACACTCCATTCACTTCGCAGAGTGAATTGAAGTATTGGAACAGACTGCTTCTCTTTCAGAGAAACGCATGTGAGTTTCTGGTGAATGCTTGTAAGTAGCTTAAGGCACTTTCAAAGGAAAGTGATTTTCTCTGAAAGGACAGCATTTAGAAAGTGAAGCAACACTCCATTCCCTTCGTGCAGTGAATTGAAGTGTTGGAACAGAGTGCTTCTCATTCATAGAAACGCATTAGTGTTTCTTGTGAATGCTTGCAAGTTGCTTAAGGCACTTTCAAAGGAAAGTGATTTTCTCTGAAAGGACAGCATTTAGAAAGTGAAGCAACACTCCATTCACTTTGTACTGTGAATTGAAGTGTTGGAACAGACTGCTTCTCTTTCAGAGAAACGCATGTGAGTTTCTTCCTAATGCTTGCAAGTAGCTTAAGGCACTTTCAAAGGAAAGTGATTTTCTCTGAAAGGACAGCATTTAGAAAGTGAAGCAACACTCCATTCACTTCGCACAGTAAATTGAAGTGTTGGAACAGACTGCTTCTCTTTCAGAGAAACGCATGTGAGTTTCTTCCTGATGCTTGCAAGTAGCTTAAGGCACTTTCAAAGGAAACTGATTTTATCTGAAAGGACAGCATTTAGAAACTGAAGCAACACTCCATTCACTTCGCACAGTGAATTGAAGTGTTGGAACAGACTGTTTCTCTTTCAGAGAAACGCATGTGAGTTTCTGGTGAATGCTTGTAAGTAGCTTAAGGCACTTTCAAAGGAAAGTGATTTTCTCTGAAAGGACAGCATTTAGAAAGTGAAGCAACACTCCATTCACTTCGCACAGTGAATTGAAGTGTTGGAACAGACTGCTTCTCTTTCAGAGAAACGCATGTGAGTTTCTTTTGAATGCTTGCAAGTTGCTTAAGGCACATTCAAAGGAAAGTGATTTTCTCTGAAAGGACAGCATTTAGAAACTGAAGCAACACTCCATTCACTTCGCACAGTGAATTGAAGTGTTGGAACAGACTGCTTCTCTTTCAGAGAAACGCATGTGAGTTTCTTGTGAATTCTTGCAAGTTGCTTAAGGCACTTTCAAAGGAAAGTGATTTTCTCTGAAAGGACAGCATTTAGAAACTGAAGCAACACTCCATTCACTTCGCACAGTGAATTGAAGTGTTGGAACAGAATGCTTCTCTTTAAGAGAAACGCATGTGAGTTTTTTGTGAATGCTTGAAAGTAGTTTAAGGCACTTTCAAAGGAAAGTGATTTTCTCTGAAAGGACAGAATTTAGAAAGTGATGCAACACTCCATTCACTTCGCACAGTGAATTGAAGTGTTGGAACAGACTGCTTCTCTTTCAGAGAAACGCATGTGAGTTTCTTCCTAATGCTTGTAAGTAGCTTAAGGCACTTTCAAAGGAAAGTGATTTTCTCTGAAAGGACAGCATTTAGAAAGTGAAGCAACACTCCATTCCCTTCATGCAGTGAATTGAAGTGTTGGAACAGAGTGCTTCTCTTTCATAGAAACGCATTAGTGTTTCTTGTGAATGCTTGCAAGTTGCTTAAGGCACTTTCAAAGGAAAGTGATTTTCTCTGAAAGGACAGCATTTAGAAAGTGAAGCAACACTCCATTCACTTTGTACAGTGAATTGAAGTGTTGGAACAGACTGCTTCTCTTTCAGAGAAACGCATGTGAGTTTCTTCCTAATGCTTGCAAGTAGCTTAAGGCACTTTCAAAGGAAAGTGATTTTCTCGGAGAGGACAGCATTTAGAAAGTGAAGCAACACTCCATTCACTTTGTACAGTGAATTGAAGTGTTGGAACAGACAGCTTCTCCTTCAGAGAAATGCATGTGAGCTTCTGTTGAATGCTTGTAAGTAGCTTAAGGCATATTCAAAGGAAAGGGATTTTCTCTGAAAGGACAGCATTTAGAAAGTGAAGCAACACTCCATTCACTTCGCACAGTGAATTGAAGTGTTGGAACAGACTGCTTCTCTATCAGAGAAACGCATGTGAGTTTTTTGTGAATGCTTGAAAGTAGTTTAAGGCACTTTCAATGAAAAGTGATTTTCTCTGAAATGACAGCATTTAGAAAGTGAGGCAACACTCCATTCACTTCGCACAGTGAATTGAAATGTTGGAACAGACTGCTTCTCTTTCAGAGAAACGCATGTGAGTTTCTTCCTAATGCTTGCAAGTAGCTTAAGGCACTTTCAAAGGAAAGTGATTTTCTCTGAAATGACAGCATTTAGAATGTGAAGCAACACTCCATTCACTTCTCACAGTGAATTGAAGTGTTGGAACAGACTGCTTCTCTTTCAGAGAAACGCATGTGAGTTTCTTCCTGATGCTTGCAAGTAGCTTAAGGCACTTTCAAAGGAAAGTGATTTTCTCTGAAAGGACAGCATTTAGAAAGTGAAGCAACACTCCATTCACTTCGCACAGTGAATTGAAGTATTGGAACAGACTGTTTCTCTTTCAGAGAAACTCATGTGAGTTTCTGGTGAATGCTTGTAAGTAGCTTAAGGCACTTTCAAAGGAAAGTGATTTTCTCTGAAAGGACAGCATTTAGAAAGTGAAGCAACACTCCATTCACTTCGCACAGTTAATTGAAGTGTTGGAACAGACTGCTTCTCTTTCAGAGAAATGCATGTGAGTTTCTGTTGAATGCTTGTAAGTAGCTTAAGGCACTTTCAAAGGAAAGTGATTTTCTCTGAAAGGACAGCATTTAGAAAGTGAAGCAACACTCGATTGACTTCGCAGAGTGAATTGAAGTATTGGAACAGACTGCTTCTCTTTCAGAGAAACGCATGTGAGTTTCTGGTGAATGCTTGTAAGTAGCTAAAGGCACTTTCAAAGGAAAGTGATTTTCTCTGAAATGACAGCATTTAGAAAGTGAAGCAACACTCCATTCACTTCGCACAGTGAATTGAAGTGTTGGAACAGACTGCTTCTCTTTCAGAGAAACGCATGTGAGTTTCTTGTGAATTCTTGCAAGTTGCTTAAGGCACTTTCAAAGGAAAGTGATTTTCTCTGAAAGGACAGCATTTAGAAACTGAAGCAACACTCCATTCACTTCGCACAGTGAATTGAAGTGTTGGAACAGAATGCTTTTCTTTAAGAGAAACGCATGTGAGTTTTTTGTGAATGCTTGAAAGTAGTTTAAGGCACTTTCAAAGGAAAGTGATTTTCTCTGAAAGGACAGAATTTAGAAAGTGATGCAACACTCCATTCCCTTCGCACAGTGAATTGAAGTGTTGGAACAGACTGCTTCTCTTTCAGAGAAACGCATGTGAGTTTCTGGTGAATGCTTGTAAGTAGCTTAAGGCACTTTCAAAGGAAAGTGATTTTCTCTGAAAGGACAGCATTTAGAAAGTAAAGCAACACTCCATTCCCTTCGTGCAGTGAATTGAAGTGTTGGAACAGAATGCTTCTCTTTCATAGAAACGCATTAGTGTTTCTTGTGAATGCTTGCAAGTTGCTTAAGGCACTTTCAAAGGAAAGTGATTTTCTCTGAAAGGACATAATTTAGAAAGTGAAGCAACACTCCATTCACTTCGCACAGTGAATTGAAGTGTTCGAACAGACTGCTTCTCTTTCAGAGAAATGCATGTGAGTTTCTGTTGAATGCTTGTAAGTAGCTTAAGGCACTTTCAAAGGAAAGTGATTTTC
Organism: Myodes glareolus; assembly: GCF_982192425.1. NCBI lineage: Eukaryota > Metazoa > Chordata > Mammalia > Rodentia > Cricetidae > Myodes > Myodes glareolus. The sequence goes on from NC_142046.1 coordinate 1,789,961, forward strand.
TCTGAAAGGACAGCATTTAGAAAGTGAGGCAACACTCCATTCACCTCACACAGTGAATTGAAGTGTTGGAACAGACTGCTTCTCTTTCAGAGAAACGCATGTGAGTTTCTTCCTAATGCTTGCAAGTAGCTTAAGGCACTTTCAAAGGAAAGTGATTTTCTCTGAAAGGACAGCATTTAGAAAGTGAAGCAACACTCCATTCACTTCGCACAGTGAATTGAAGTGTTGGAACAGTCTGCTTCTCTTTCAGAGAAACGCATGTGAGTTTCTTCCTAATGCTTGCAAGTAGCTTAAGGCACTTTCAAAGGAAAGTGATTTTCTCAGAAAGGACAGCATTTAGAAAGTGAAGCAACACTCCATTCACTTCGCACAGTGAATTGAAGTGTTGGAACAGACTGCTTCTGTTTCAGAGAAACTCCTGTGAGTTTCTGGTGAATGCTTGTAAGTAGCTTAAGGCACTTTCAAAGGAAAGTGATTTTCTCTGAAAGGACAGCATTTAGAAAGTGAAGCAACACTCCATTCACTTCGCAGAGTGAATTGAAGTATTGGAACAGACTGCTTCTCTTTCAGAGAAACGCATGTGAGTTTCTGGTGAATGCTTGTAAGTAGCTAAAGGCACTTTCAAAGGAAAGTGATTTTCTCTGAAATGACAGCATTTAGAAAGTGAAGCACACTCCATTCACTTCGCACAGTGAATTGAAGTGTTGGAACAGACTGCTTCTCTTTCAGAGAAACGCATGTGAGTTTCTTGTGAATTCTTGCAAGTTACTTAAGGCACTTTCAAAGGAAAGTGATTTTCTCTGAAAGGACAGCATTTAGAAACTGAAGCAACACTCCATTCACTTCGCACAGTGAATTGAAGTGTTGGAACAGACTGCTTCTCTTTCAGAGAAACGCATGTGAGTTTCTTCCTGATGCTTGCAAGTAGCTTAAGGCACTTTCAAAGGAAAGTGATTTTCTCTGAAAGGACAGCATTTAGAAAGTGAAGCAACACTCCATTCACTTCGCACAGTGAATTGAAGTATTGGAACAGACTGTTTCTCTTTCAGAGAAACTCATGTGAGTTTCTGGTGAATGCTTGTAAGTAGCTTAAGGCACTTTCAAAGGAAAGTGATTTTCTCTGAAAGGACAGCATTTAGAAAGTGAAGCAACACTCCATTCACTTCGCACAGTTAATTGAAGTGTTGGAACAGACTGCTTCTCTTTCAGAGAAATGCATGTGAGTTTCTGTTGAATGCTTGTAAGTAGCTTAAGGCACTTTCAAAGGAAAGTGATTTTCTCTGAAAGGACAGCATTTAGAAAGTGAAGCAACACTCGATTGACTTCGCAGAGTGAATTGAAGTATTGGAACAGACTGCTTCTCTTTCAGAGAAACGCATGTGAGTTTCTGGTGAATGCTTGTAAGTAGCTAAAGGCACTTTCAAAGGAAAGTGATTTTCTCTGAAATGACAGCATTTAGAAAGTGAAGCAACACTCCATTCACTTCGCACAGTGAATTGAAGTGTTGGAACAGACTGCTTCTCTTTCAGAGAAACGCATGTGAGTTTCTTGTGAATTCTTGCAAGTTGCTTAAAGCACTTTCAAAGGAAAGTGATTTTCTCTGAAAGGACAGCATTTAGAAACTGAAGCAACACTCCATTCACTTCGCACAGTGAATTGAAGTGTTGGAACAGAATGCTTCTCTTTCAGAGAAACGCATGTGAGTTTTTGGTGAATGCTTGTAAGTAGCTTAAGGCACTTTCAAAGGAAAGTGATTTTCTCTGAAAGGACAGCATTTAGAAAGTAAAGCAACACTCCATTCCCTTCGTGCAGTGAATTGAAGTTTTGGAACAGAATGCTTCTCTTTCATAGAAACGCATTAGTGTTTCTTGTGAATGCTTGCAAGTTGCTTAAGGCACTTTCAAAGGAAAGTGATTTTCTCTGAAAGGACATAATTTAGAAAGTGAAGCAACACTCCATTCACTTCGCACAGTGAATTGAAGTGTTCGAACAGACTGCTTCTCTTTCAGAGAAATGCATGTGAGTTTCTGTTGAATGCTTTTAAGTAGCTTAAGGCACTTTCAAAGGAAAGTGATTTTCTCTGAAACGACAGCATTTAGAAAGTGAGGCAACACTCCATTCACCTCACACAGTGAATTGAAGTGTTGGAACAGACTGCTTCTCTTTCAGAGAAACGCATGTGAGTTTCTTCCTAATGCTTGCAAGTAGCTTAAGGCACTTTCAAAGGAAAGTGATTTTCTCTGAAAGGACAGCATTTAGAAAGTGAAGCAACACTCCATTCACTTCGCACAGTGAATTGAAGTGTTGGAACAGTCTGCTTCTCTTTCAGAGAAACGCATGTGAGTTTCTTCCTAATGCTTGCAAGTAGCTTAAGGCACTTTCAAAGGAAAGTGATTTTCTCTGAAAGGACAGCATTTAGAAAGTGAAGCAACACTCCACTCACTTCGCACAGTGAATTGAAGTGTTGGAACAGACAGCTTCTGTTTCAGAGAAACGCATGTGAGTTTCTGGTGAATGCTTGTAAGTAGCTTAAGGCACTTTCAAAGGAAAGTGATTTTCTCTGAAAGGACAGCATTTAGAAAGTGAACCAACACTCCATTCACTTCGCAGAGTGAATTGAAGTATTGGAACAGACTGCTTCTCTTTCAGAGAAACGCATGTGAGTTTCTGGGGAATGCTTGTAAGTAGCTAAAGGCACTTTCAAAGGAAAGTGATTTTCTCTGAAATGACAGCATTTAGAAAGTGAAGCAACACTCCATTCACTTCGCACAGTGAATTGAAGTGTTGGAACAGACTGCTTCTCTTTCAGAGAAACGCATGTGAGTTTCTTGTGAATTCTTGCAAGTTGCTTAAGGCACTTTCAAAGGAAAGTGATTTTCTCTGAAAGGACAGCATTTAGAAACTGAAGCAACACTCCATTCACTTCGCACAGTGAATTGAAGTGTTGGAACAGACTGCTTCTCTTTCAGAGAAACGCATGTGAGTTTCTTCCTAATGCTTGCAAGTAGCTTAAGGCACTTTCAAAGGAAAGTGATTTTCTCTGAAAGGACAGCATTTAGAAAGTGAAGCAACACTCCATTCACTTCGCACAGTGAATTGAAGTGTTGGAACCGACTGCTTCTCTTTCAGAGAAACGCATGTGAGTTTCTTCCTAATGCTTGCAAGTAGCTTAAGGCATTTTCAAAGGAAAGTGATTTTCTCTGAAAGGACATAATTTAGAAAGTGAAGCAACACTCCATTCACTTCGCACAGTGAATTGAAGTGTTGGAACAGACTGCTTCTCTTTCAGAGAAATGCATGTGAGTTTCTGTTGAATGCTTGTAAGTAGCTTAAGGCACTTTCAAAGGAAAGTGATTTTCTCTGAAAGGACAGCATTTAGAAAGTGAAGCAACACTCCATTCACTTCGCACATTGAATTGAAGTGTTGGAACAGACTGCTTCTCTTTCAGAGAAATGCATGTGAGGTTCTGGTGAATGCTTGTAAGTAGCTTAAGGCACTTTAAAAGGAAAGTGATTTTCTCTGAAAGGACAGCATTTAGAAAGTGAGGAAACACTCAATTCACTTCACACAGTGAATTGAAGTGTTGGAACAGACTGCTTCTCTTCCAAAGAAACGCATGTGAGTTTCTGGTGAATGCTTTAAGTAGCTTAAGGAACTTTCAAAGGAAAGTGATTTTCTCTGAAAGGACAGCATTTAGAAAGTGAAGCAACACTCCATTCACTTCGCACAGTGAATTGAAGTGTTGGAACAGACTGCTTCGCTTTCAGAGAAATGCATGAGAGTTTTTTGTGAATGCTTGAAAGTAGTTTAAGGCACTTTCAAAGGAAAGTGATTTTCTCTGAAAGGACAGCATTTAGAAACTGACGCAACACTCCATTCACTTCGCACAGTGAATTGAAGTGTTGGAACAGACTGCTTCTCTTTCAGAGAAACGCATGTGAGTTTCTTGTGAATGCTTGTAAGTAGCTTAAGGCACTTTCAAAGGAAAGTGATTTTCTCTGAAAGGACAGCATTTAGAACGTGAGGCAACACTCTATTCACTTCACACAGTGAATTGAAGTGTTGGAACAGACTGCTTCTCTTTCAGAGAAACGCATGTGAGTTTCTTCCTAATGCTTGCAAGTAGCTTAAGGCACTATCAAAGGAAAGTGATTTTCTCTGAAAGGACAGCATTTAGAAAGTGAAGCAACACTCCATTCACTTCGCACAGTGAATTGAAGTGTTGGAACAGACTGCTTCTCTTTCAGAGAAACGCATGTGAGTTTTTTATGAATGCTTGAAAGAAGTTTAAGGCACTTTCAAAGGAAAGTGATTTTCTCTGAAAGGACAGCATTTTGAAAGTGAGGCAACACTCCATTCACTTCGCACAGTGAATTGAAGTGTTGGAACAGACTGCTTCTCTTTCAGAGAAACGCATGTGAGTTTCTTCCTAATGCTTGCAAGTAGCTTAAGGCACTTTCAAAGGAAAGTGATTTTCTCTGAAAGGACAGCATTTAGAAAGTGAAGCAACACTCCATTCACTTCGCACAGTGAATTGAAGTGTTGGAACTGACTGCTTCTCTTTCAGAGAAACGCATGTGAGTTTCTGGTGAATGCTTATAAGTAGCTTAAGGCACTTTCAAAGGAAAGTGATTTTCTCTGAAAGGACAGCATTTAGAAAGTGAAGCAACACTCCATTCACTTCGCAGAGTGAATTGAAGTATTGGAACAGACTGCTTCTCTTTCAGAGAAACGCATGTGAGTTTCTGCTGAATGCTTGTAAGTAGCTTAAGGCACTTTCAATGGAAAGTGATTTTCTCTGAAAGGACAGCATTTAGAAAGTGAAGGAACACTCCATTCACTTCGCACATTGAATTGAAGTGTTGGAACAGACTGCTTCTCTTTCAGAGAAATGCATGTGAGTTTCTGGTGAATGCTTGTAAGTAGCTTAAGGCACTTTCAAAGGAAAGTGATTTTCTCTGAAAGGACAGCATTTAGAAAGTGAAGCAACACTCGATTGACTTCGCAGAGTGAATTGAAGTATTGGAACAGACTGCTTCTCTTTCAGAGAAACGCATGTGAGTTTCTGGTGAATGCTTGTAAGTAGCTAAAGGCACTTTCAAAGGAAAGTGATTTTCTCTGAAATGACAGCATTTAGAAAGTGAAGCAACACTCCATTCACTTCGCACAGTGAATTGAAGTGTTGGAACAGACTGCTTCTCTTTCGTAGAAACGCATTAGTGTTTCTTGTGAATGCTTGCAAGTTGCTTAAGGCACTTTCAAAGGAAAGTGATTTTCTCTGAAAGGACATAATTTAGAAAGTGAAGCAACACTCCATTCCCTTCGCACAGTGAATTGAAGTGTTCGAACAGACTCCTTCTCTTTCAGAGAAATGCATGTGAGTTTCTGTTGAATGCTTGTAAGTAGCTTAAGGCACTTTCAAAGGAAAGTGATTTTCTCTGAAAGGACAGCATTTAGAAAGTGAAGCAACACTCCATTCACTTCGCACATTGAATTGAAGTGTTGGAACAGACTGCTTCTCTTTCAGAGAAACGCATGTGAGTTTCTGGTGAATGCTTGTAAGTAGCTTAAGGCACTTTCAAAGGAAAGTGATTTTCTCTGAAAGGACAGCATTTAGAAAGTGAGGGAACACTCCATTCACCTCACACAGTGAAGTGAAGTGTTGGAACAGACTGCTTCTCTTTCAGAGAAACGCATGTGAGTTTCTTCCTAATGCTTGCAAGTAGCTTAAGGCACTTTCAAAGGAAAGTGATTTTCTCTGAAAGGACAGCATTTAGAAAGTGAAGCAACACTCCATTCACTTCGCACAGTGAATTGAAGTGTTGGAACAGTCTGCTTCTCTTTCAGAGAAACGCATGTGAGTTTCTTCCTAATGCTTGCAAGTAGCTTAAGGCACTTTCAAAGGAAAGTGATTTTCTCTGAAAGGACAGCATTTAGAATGTGAAGCAACACTCCATTCACTTCGCACAGTGAATTCAAGTGTTGGAACAGACTGCTTCTGTTTCAGAGAAACGCATGTGAGTTTCTGGTGAATGCTTGTAAGTAGCTTAAGGCACTTTCAAAGGAAAGTGATTTTCTCTGAAAGGACAGCATTTAGAAAGTGAAGCAACACTCCATTCACTTCGCACAGTGAATTGAAGTATTGGAACAGACTGCTTCTCTTTCAGAGAAATGCATGTGAGTTTCTGTTGAATGCTTGTAAGTAGCTTAAGGCACTTTCAAAGGAAAGTGATTTTCTCTGAAAGGACAGCATTTAGAAAGTGAAGCAACTCTCCATTCACTTCGCAGAGTGAATTGAAGTATTGGAACAGACTGCTTCTCTTTCCGAGAAACGCATGTGAGTTTCTGGTGAATGCTTGTAAGTAGCTAAAGGCACTTTCAAAGGAAAGTGATTTTCTCTGAAATGACAGCATTTAGAAAGTGAAGCAACACTCCATTCACTTCGCACAGTGAATTGAAGTGTTGGAACAGACTGCTTCTCTTTCAGAGAAACGCATGTGAGTTTCTTGTGAATTCTTGCAAGTTGCTTAAGGCACTTTCAAAGGAAAGTGATTTTCTCTGAAAGGACAGCATTTAGAAACTGAAGCAACACTCCATTCACTTCGCACAGTGAATTGAAGTGTTGGAACAGAATGCTTTTCTTTAAGAGAACCGCACGTGAGTTTTTTGTGAATGCTTGAAAGTAGTTTAAGGCACTTTCAAAGGAAAGTGATTTTCTCTGAAAGGACAGAATTTAGAAAGTGATGCAACACTCCATTCACTTTGCACAGTGAATTGAAGTGTTGGAACAGACTGCTTCTCTTTCAGAGAAACGCATGTGAGTTTCTTCCTAATGCTTGTAAGTAGCTTAAGGCACTTTCAAAGGAAAGTGATTTTCTCTGAAAGGTCAGCATTTAGAAAGTGAGGCAACTCTCTATTCACTTCACACAGTGAATTGAAGTGTTGCAACAGACTGCTTCTCTTTCAGAGAAACGCATGTGAGTTTCTGGTGAATGCTTGTAAGTAGCTTAAGGCACTTTCAAAGGAAAGTGATTTTCTCTGAAAGGACAGCATTTAGAAAGTAAAGCAACACTCCATTCCCTTCGTGCAGTGAATTGAAGTGTTGGAACAGAATGCTTCTCTTTCATAGAAACGCATTAGTGTTTCTTGTGAATGCTTGCAAGTTGCTTAAGGCACTTTCAAAGGAAAGTGATTTTCTCTGAAAGGACATAATTTAGAAAGTGAAGCAACACTCCATTCACTTCGCACAGTGAATTGAAGTGTTCGAACAGACTGCTTCTCTTTCAGAGAAATGCATGTGAGTTTCTGTTGAATGCTTGTAAGTAGCTTAAGGCACTTTCAAAGGAAAGTGATTTTCTCTGAAAGGACAGCATTTAGAAAGTGAGGCAACACTCCATTCACCTCACACAGTGAATTGAAGTGTTGGAACAGACTGCTTCTCTTTCAGAGAAACGCATGTGAGTTTCTTCCTAATGCTTGCAAGTAGCTTAAGGCACTTTCAAAGGAAAGTGATTTTCTCTGAAAGGACAGCATTTAGAAAGTGAAGCAACACTCCATTCACTTCGCACAGTGAATTGAAGTGTTGGAACAGTCTGCTTCTCTTTCAGAGAAACGCATGTGAGTTTCTTCCTAATGCTTGCAAGTAGCTTAAGGCACTTTCAAAGGAAAGTGATTTTCTCTGAAAGGACAGCATTTAGAAAGTGAAGCAACACTCCATTCACTTCGCACAGTGAATTGAAGTGTTGGAACAGACTGCTTCTCTTTCAGAGAAATGCATGTGAGTTTCTGGTGAATGCTTGTAAGTAGCTTAAGGCACTTTCAAAGGAAAGTGATTTTCTCTGAAAGGACAGCATTTAGAAAGTGAAGCAACACTCGATTGACTTCGCAGAGTGAATTGAAGTATTGGAACAGACTGCTTCTCTTTCAGAGAAACGCATGTGAGTTTCTGGTGAATGCTTGTAAGTAGCTAAAGGCACTTTCAAAGGAAAGTGATTTTCTCTGAAATGACAGCATTTAGAAAGTGAAGCAACACTCCATTCACTTCGCACAGTGAATTGAAGTGTTGGAACAGACTGCTTCTCTTTCGTAGAAACGCATTAGTGTTTCTTGTGAATGCTTGCAAGTTGCTTAAGGCACTTTCAAAGAAAGTGATTTTCTCTGAAAGGACATAATTTAGAAAGTGAAGCAACACTCCATTCCCTTCGCACAGTGAATTGAAGTGTTCGAACAGACTCCTTCTCTTTCAGAGAAATGCATGTGAGTTTCTGTTGAATGCTTGTAAGTAGCTTAAGGCACTTTCAAAGGAAAGTGATTTTCTCTGAAAGGACAGCATTTAGAAAGTGAAGCAACACTCCATTCACTTCGCACATTGAATTGAAGTGTTGGAACAGACTGCTTCTCTTTCAGAGAAACGCATGTGAGTTTCTGGTGAATGCTTGTAAGTAGCTTAAGGCACTTTCAAAGGAAAGTGATTTTCTCTGAAAGGACAGCATTTAGAAAGTGAGGGAACACTCCATTCACCTCACACAGTGAAGTGAAGTGTTGGAACAGACTGCTTCTCTTTCAGAGAAACGCATGTGAGTTTCTTCCTAATGCTTGCAAGTAGCTTAAGGCACTTTCAAAGGAAAGTGATTTTCTCTGAAAGGACAGCATTTAGAAAGTGAAGCAACACTCCATTCACTTCGCACAGTGAATTGAAGTGTTGGAACAGTCTGCTTCTCTTTCAGAGAAACGCATGTGAGTTTCTTCCTAATGCTTGCAAGTAGCTTAAGGCACTTTCAAAGGAAAGTGATTTTCTCTGAAAGGACAGCATTTAGAATGTGAAGCAACACTCCATTCACTTCGCACAGTGAATTCAAGTGTTGGAACAGACTGCTTCTGTTTCAGAGAAACGCATGTGAGTTTCTGGTGAATGCTTGTAAGTAGCTTAAGGCACTTTCAAAGGAAAGTGATTTTCTCTGAAAGGACAGCATTTAGAAAGTGAAGCAACACTCCATTCACTTCGCACAGTGAATTGAAGTATTGGAACAGACTGCTTCTCTTTCAGAGAAATGCATGTGAGTTTCTGTTGAATGCTTGTAAGTAGCTTAAGGCACTTTCAAAGGAAAGTGATTTTCTCTGAAAGGACAGCATTTAGAAAGTGAAGCAACACTCCATTCACTTCGCAGAGTGAATTGAAGTATTGGAACAGACTGCTTCTCTTTCCGAGAAACGCATGTGAGTTTCTGGTGAATGCTTGTAAGTAGCTAAAGGCACTTTCAAAGGAAAGTGATTTTCTCTGAAAGGACAGCATTTAGAAAGTGAAGCAACACTCCATTCACTTCGCACAGTGAATTGAAGTGTTGGAACAGACTGCTTCTCTTTCAGAGAAACGCATGTGAGTTTCTTGTGAATTCTTGCAAGTTGCTTAAGGCACTTTCAAAGGAAAGTGATTTTCTCTGAAAGGACAGCATTTAGAAACTGAAGCAACACTCCATTCACTTCGCAAAGTGAATTGAAGTGTTGGAACAGAATGCTTTTCTTTAAGAGAACCGCATGTGAGTTTTTTGTGAATGCTTGAAAGTAGTTTAAGGCACTTTCAAAGGAAAGTGATTTTCTCTGAAAGGACAGAATTTAGAAAGTGATGCAACACTCCATTCACTTTGCACAGTGAATTGAAGTGTTGGAACAGACTGCTTCTCTTTCAGAGAAACGCATGTGAGTTTCTTCCAAATGCTTGTAAGTAGCTTAAGGCACTTTCAAAGGAAAGTGATTTTCTCTGAAAGGTCAGCATTTAGAAAGTGAGGCAACACTCTATTCACTTCACACAGTGAATTGAAGTGTTGCAACAGACTGCTTCTCTTTCAGAGAAACGCATGTGAGTTTCTGGTGAATGCTTGTAAGTAGCTTAAGGCACTTTCAAAGGAAAGTGATTTTCTCTGAAAGGACAGCATTTAGAAAGTAAAGCAACACTCCATTCCCTTCGTGCAGTGAATTGAAGTGTTGGAACAGAATGCTTCTCTTTCATAGAAACGCATTAGTGTTTCTTGTGAATGCTTGCAAGTTGCTTAAGGCACTTTCAAAGGAAAGTGATTTTCTCTGAAAGGACATAATTTAGAAAGTGAAGCAACACTCCATTCACTTCGCACAGTGAATTGAAGTGTTCGAACAGACTGCTTCTCTTTCAGAGAAATGCATGTGAGTTTCTGTTGAATGCTTGTAAGTAGCTTAAGGCACTTTCAAAGGAAAGTGATTTTCTCTGAAAGGACAGCATTTAGAAAGTGAGGCAACACTCCATTCACCTCACACAGTGAATTGAAGTGTTGGAACAGACTGCTTCTCTTTCAGAGAAACGCATGTGAGTTTCTTCCTAATGCTTGCAAGTAGCTTAAGGCACTTTCAAAGGAAAGTGATTTTCTCTGAAAGGACAGCATTTAGAAAGTGAAGCAACACTCCATTCACTTCGCACAGTGAATTGAAGTGTTGGAACAGTCTGCTTCTCTTTCAGAGAAACGCATGTGAGTTTCTTCCTAATGCTTGCAAGTAGCTTAAGGCACTTTCAAAGGAAAGTGATTTTCTCTGAAAGGACAGCATTTAGAAAGTGAAGCAACACTCCATTCACTTCGCACAGTGAATTGAAGTGTTGGAACAGACTGCTTCTGTTTCAGAGAAACTCATGTGAGTTTCTGGTGAATGCTTGTAAGTAGCTTAAGGCACTTTCAAAGGAAAGTGATTTTCTCTGAAATGACAGCATTTAGAAAGTGAGGCAACACTCCATTCACTTCGCACAGTGAATTGAAGTGTTGGAACAGACTGCTTCTCTATCAGAGAAACGCATGTGAGTTTTTTGTGAATGCTTGAAAGTAGTTTAAGGCACTTTCAATGAAAAGTGATTTTCTCTGAAATGACAGCATTTAGAAAGTGAGGCAACACTCCATTCACTTCGCACAGTGAATTGAAATGTTGGAACAGACTGCTTCTCTTTCAGAGAAACGCATGTGAGTTTCTTCCTAATGCTTGCAAGTAGCTTAAGGCACTTTCAAAGGAAAGTGATTTTCTCTGAAATGACAGCATTTAGAATGTGAAGCAACACTCCATTCACTTCTCACAGTGAATTGAAGTGTTGGAACAGACTGCTTCTCTTTCAGAGAAACGCATGTGAGTTTCTTCCTGATGCTTGCAAGTAGCTTAAGGCACTTTCAAAGGAAAGTGATTTTCTCTGAAAGGACAGCATTTAGAAAGTGAAGCAACACTCCATTCACTTCGCACAGTGAATTGAAGTATTGGAACAGACTGTTTCTCTTTCAGAGAAACGCATGTGAGTTTCTGGTGAATGCTTGTAAGTAGCTTAAGGCACTTTCAAAGGAAAGTGATTTTCTCTGAAAGGACAGCATTTAGAAAGTGAAGCAACACTCCATTCACTTCGCACAGTTAATTGAAGTGTTGGAACAGACTGCTTCTCTTTCAGAGAAATGCATGTGAGTTTCTGTTGAATGCTTGTAAGTAGCTTAAGGCACTTTCAAAGGAAAGTGATTTTCTCTGAAAGAACAGCATTTAGAAAGTGAAGCAACACTCGATTGACTTCGCAGAGTGAATTGAAGTATTGGAACAGACTGCTTCTCTTTCAGAGAAACGCATGTGAGTTTCTGGTGAATGCTTGTAAGTAGCTAAAGGCACTTTCAAAGGAAAGTGATTTTCTCTGAAATGACAGCATTTAGAAAGTGAAGCAACACTCCATTCACTTCGCACAGTGAATTGAAGTGTTGGAACAGACTGCTTCTCTTTCAGAGAAACGCATGTGAGTTTCTTGTGAATTCTTGCAAGTTGCTTAAGGCACTTTCAAAGGAAAGTGATTTTCTCTGAAAGGACAGCATTTAGAAACTGAAGCAACACTCCATTCACTTCGCACAGTGAATTGAAGTGTTGGAACAGAATGCTTTTCTTTAAGAGAAACGCATGTGAGTTTTTTGTGAATGCTTGAAAGTAGTTTAAGGCACTTTCAAAGGAAAGTGATTTTCTCTGAAAGGACAGCATTTAGAAAGTGATGCAACACTCCATTCACTTTGCACAGTGAATTGAAGTGTTGGAACAGACTGCTTCTCTTTCAGAGAAACGCATGTGAGTTTCTTCCTAATGCTTGTAAGTAGCTTAAGGCACTTTCAAAGGAAAGTGATTTTCTCTGAAAGGTCAGCATTTAGAAAGTGAGGCAACACTCTATTCTCTTCACACAGTGAATTGAAGTATTGCAACAGACTGCTTCTCTTTCAGAGAAACGCATGTGAGTTTCTGGTGAATGCTTGTAAGTAGCTTAAGGCACTTTCAAAGGAAAGTGATTTTCTCTGAAAGGACAGCATTTAGAAAGTAAAGCAACACTCCATTCCCTTCGTGCAGTGAATTGAAGTGTTGGAACAGAATGCTTCTCTTTCATAGAAACGCATTAGTGTTTCTTGTGAATGCTTGCAAGTTGCTTAAGGCACTTTCAAAGGAAAGTGATTTTCTCTGAAAGGACATAATTTAGAAAGTGAAGCAACACTCCATTCACTTCGCACAGTGAATTGAAGTGTTCGAACAGACTGCTTCTCTTTCAGAGAAATGCATGTGAGTTTCTGTTGAATGCTTGTAAGTAGCTTAAGGCACTTTCAAAGGAAAGTGATTTTCTCTGAAAGGACAGCATTTAGAAAGTGAGGCAACACTCCATTCACCTCACACAGTGAATTGAAGTGTTGGAACAGACTGCTTCTCTTTCAGAGAAACGCATGTGAGTTTCTTCCTAATGCTTGCAAGTAGCTTAAGGCACTTTCAAAGGAAAGTGATTTTCTCTGAAAGGACAGCATTTAGAAAGTGAAGCAACACTCCATTCACTTCGCACAGTGAATTGAAGTGTTGGAACAGTCTGCTTCTCTTTCAGAGAAACGCATGTGAGTTTCTTCCTAATGCTTGCAAGTAGCTTAAGGCACGTTCAAAGGAAAGTGATTTTCTCTGAAAGGACAGCATTTAGAAAGTGAAGCAACACTCCATTCACTTCGCACAGTGAATTGAAGTGTTGGAACAGACTGCTTCGGTTTCAGAGAAACTCATGTGAGTTTCTGGTGAATGCTTGTAAGTAGCTTAAGGCACTTTCAAAGGAAAGTGATTTTCTCTGAAAGGACAGCATTTAGAAAGTGAAGCAACACTCCATTCACTTCGCAGAGTGAATTGAAGTATTGGAACAGACTGCTTCTCTTTCAGAGAAACGCATGTGAGTTTCTGGTGAATGCTTGTAAGTAGCTAAAGGCACTTTCAAAGGAAAGTGATTTTCTCTGAAATGACAGCATTTAGAAAGTGAAGCACACTCCATTCACTTCGCACAGTGAATTGAAGTGTTGGAACAGACTGCTTCTCTTTCAGAGAAACGCATGTGAGTTTCTTGTGAATTCTTGCAAGTTACTTAAGGCACTTTCAAAGGAAAGTGATTTTCTCTGAAAGGACAGCATTTAGAAACTGAAGCAACACTCCATTCACTTCGCACAGTGAATTGAAGTGTTGGAACAGACTGCTTCTCTTTCAGAGAAACGCATGTGAGTTTCTTCCTAATGCTTGCAAGTAGCTTATGGCACTTTCAAAGGAAAGTGATTTTCTCTGAAAGGACAGCATTTAGAAAGTGAGGCAAGACTCTATTCACTTCACACAGTGAATTGAAGTGTTGGAACAGACTGCTTCTCTTTCAGAGAAACGCATGTGAGTTTTTGGTGAATGCTTGTAAGTAGCTTAAGGCACTTTCAAAGGAAAGTGATTTTCTCTGAAAGGACAGCATTTAGAAAGTAAAGCAACACTCCATTCCCTTCGTGCAGTGAATTGAAGTTTTGGAACAGAATGCTTCTCTTTCATAGAAACGCATTAGTGTTTCTTGTGAATGCTTGCAAGTTGCTTAAGGCACTTTCAAAGGAAAGTGATTTTCTCTGAAAGGACATAATTTAGAAAGTGAAGCAACACTCCATTCACTTCGCACAGTGAATTGAAGTGTTCGAACAGACTGCTTCTCTTTCAGAGAAATGCATGTGAGTTTCTGTTGAATGCTTGTAAGTAGCTTAAGGCACTTTCAAAGGAAAGTGATTTTCTCTGAAACGACAGCATTTAGAAAGTGAGGCAACACTCCATTCACCTCACACAGTGAATTGAAGTGTTGGAACAGACTGCTTCTCTTTCAGAGAAACGCATGTGAGTTTCTTCCTAATGCTTGCAAGTAGCTTAAGGCACTTTCAAAGGAAAGTGATTTTCTCTGAAAGGACAGCATTTAGAAAGTGAAGCAACACTCCATTCACTTCGCACAGTGAATTGAAGTGTTGGAACAGTCTGCTTCTCTTTCAGAGAAACGCATGTGAGTTTCTTCCTAATGCTTGCAAGTAGCTTAAGGCACTTTCAAAGGAAAGTGATTTTCTCTGAAAGGACAGCATTTAGAAAGTGAAGCAACACTCCACTCACTTCGCACAGTGAATTGAAGTGTTGGAACAGACAGCTTCTGTTTCAGAGAAACGCATGTGAGTTTCTGGTGAATGCTTGTAAGTAGCTTAAGGCACTTTCAAAGGAAAGTGATTTTCTCTGAAAGGACAGCATTTAGAAAGTGAACCAACACTCCATTCACTTCGCAGAGTGAATTGAAGTATTGGAACAGACTGCTTCTCTTTCAGAGAAACGCATGTGAGTTTCTGGGGAATGCTTGTAAGTAGCTAAAGGCACTTTCAAAGGAAAGTGATTTTCTCTGAAATGACAGCATTTAGAAAGTGAAGCAACACTCCATTCACTTCGCACAGTGAATTGAAGTGTTGGAACAGACTGCTTCTCTTTCAGAGAAACGCATGTGAGTTTCTTCCTAATGCTTGCAAGTAGCTTAAGGCATTTTCAAAGGAAAGTGATTTTCTCTGAAAGGACATAATTTAGAAAGTGAAGCAACACTCCATTCACTTCGCACAGTGAATTGAAGTGTTGGAACAGACTGCTTCTCTTTCAGAGAAATGCATGTGAGTTTCTGTTGAATGCTTGTAAGTAGCTTAAGGCACTTTCAAAGGAAAGTGATTTTCTCTGAAAGGACAGCATTTAGAAAGTGAAGCAACACTCCATTCACTTCGCACATTGAATTGAAGTGTTGGAACAGACTGCTTCTCTTTCAGAGAAATGCATGTGAGGTTCTGGTGAATGCTTGTAAGTAGCTTAAGGCACTTTAAAAGGAAAGTGATTTTCTCTGAAAGGACAGCATTTAGAAAGTGAGGAAACACTCAATTCACTTCACACAGTGAATTGAAGTGTTGGAACAGACTGCTTCTCTTCCAAAGAAACGCATGTGAGTTTCTGGTGAATGCTTTAAGTAGCTTAAGGCACTTTCAAAGGAAAGTGATTTTCTCTGAAATGACAGCATTTAGAAAGTGAAGCAACACTCCATTCACTTCGCACAGTGAATTGAAGTGTTGGAACAGACTGCTTCGCTTTCAGAGAAATGCATGAGAGTTTTTTGTGAATGCTTGAAAGTAGTTTAAGGCACTTTCAAAGGAAAGTGATTTTCTCTGAAAGGACAGCATTTAGAAACTGACGCAACACTCCATTCACTTCGCACAGTGAATTGAAGTGTTGGAACAGACTGCTTCTCTTTCAGAGAAACGCATGTGAGTTTCTTGTGAATGCTTGTAAGTAGCTTAAGGCACTTTCAAAGGAAAGTGATTTTCTCTGAAAGGACAGCATTTAGAACGTGAGGCAACACTCTATTCACTTCACACAGTGAATTGAAGTGTTGGAACAGACTGCTTCTCTTTCAGAGAAACGCATGTGAGTTTCTTCCTAATGCTTGCAAGTAGCTTAAGGCACTATCAAAGGAAAGTGATTTTCTCTGAAAGGACAGCATTTAGAAAGTGAAGCAACACTCCATTCACTTCGCACAGTGAATTGAAGTGTTGGAACAGACTGCTTCTCTTTCAGAGAAACGCATGTGAGTTTTTTATGAATGCTTGAAAGAAGTTTAAGGCACTTTCAAAGGAAAGTGATTTTCTCTGAAAGGACAGCATTTTGAAAGTGAGGCAACACTCCATTCACTTCGCACAGTGAATTGAAGTGTTGGAACAGACTGCTTCTCTTTCAGAGAAACGCATGTGAGTTTCTTCCTAATGCTTGCAAGTAGCTTAAGGCACTTTCAAAGGAAAGTGATTTTCTCTGAAAGGACAGCATTTAGAAAGTGAAGCAACACTCCATTCACTTCGCACAGTGAATTGAAGTGTTGGAACTGACTGCTTCTCTTTCAGAGAAACGCATGTGAGTTTCTGGTGAATGCTTATAAGTAGCTTAAGGCACTTTCAAAGGAAAGTGATTTTCTCTGAAAGGACAGCATTTAGAAAGTGAAGCAACACTCCATTCACTTCGCAGAGTGAATTGAAGTATTGGAACAGACTGCTTCTCTTTCAGAGAAACGCATGTGAGTTTCTGCTGAATGCTTGTAAGTAGCTTAAGGCACTTTCAATGGAAAGTGATTTTCTCTGAAAGGACAGCATTTAGAAAGTGAAGGAACACTCCATTCACTTCGCACATTGAATTGAAGTGTTGGAACAGACTGCTTCTCTTTCAGAGAAATGCATGTGAGTTTCTGGTGAATGCTTGTAAGTAGCTTAAGGCACTTTCAAAGGAAAGTGATTTTCTCTGAAAGGACAGCATTTAGAAAGTGAAGCAACACTCGATTGACTTCGCAGAGTGAATTGAAGTATTGGAACAGACTGCTTCTCTTTCAGAGAAACGCATGTGAGTTTCTGGTGAATGCTTGTAAGTAGCTAAAGGCACTTTCAAAGGAAAGTGATTTTCTCTGAAATGACAGCATTTAGAAAGTGAAGCAACACTCCATTCACTTCGCACAGTGAATTGAAGTGTTGGAACAGACTGCTTCTCTTTCGTAGAAACGCATTAGTGTTTCTTGTGAATGCTTGCAAGTTGCTTAAGGCACTTTCAAAGGAAAGTGATTTTCTCTGAAAGGACATAATTTAGAAAGTGAAGCAACACTCCATTCCCTTCGCACAGTGAATTGAAGTGTTCGAACAGACTCCTTCTCTTTCAGAGAAATGCATGTGAGTTTCTGGTGAATGCTTGTAAGTAGCTTAAGGCACTTTCAAAGGAAAGTGATTTTCTCTGAAAGGACAGCATTTAGAAAGTGAAGCAACACTCCATTCACTTCGCACATTGAATTGAAGTGTTGGAACAGACTGCTTCTCTTTCAGAGAAACGCATGTGAGTTTCTGGTGAATGCTTGTAAGTAGCTTAAGGCACTTTCAAAGGAAAGTGATTTTCTCTGAAAGGACAGCATTTAGAAAGTGAGGGAACACTCTATTCACCTCACACAGTGAAGTGAAGTGTTGGAACAGACTGCTTCTCTTTCAGAGAAACGCATGTGAGTTTCTTCCTAATGCTTGCAAGTAGCTTAAGGCACTTTCAAAGGAAAGTGATTTTCTCTGAAAGGACAGCATTTAGAAAGTGAAGCAACACTCCATTCACTTCGCACAGTGAATTGAAGTGTTGGAACAGTCTGCTTCTCTTTCAGAGAAACGCATGTGAGTTTCTTCCTAATGCTTGCAAGTAGCTTAAGGCACTTTCAAAGGAAAGTGATTTTCTCTGAAAGGACAGCATTTAGAATGTGAAGCAACACTCCATTCACTTCGCACAGTGAATTCAAGTGTTGGAACAGACTGCTTCTGTTTCAGAGAAACGCATGTGAGTTTCTGGTGAATGCTTGTAAGTAGCTTAAGGCACTTTCAAAGGAAAGTGATTTTCTCTGAAAGGACAGCATTTAGAAAGTGAAGCAACACTCCATTCACTTCGCACAGTGAATTGAAGGATTGGAACAGACTGCTTCTCTTTCAGAGAAATGCATGTGAGTTTCTGTTGAATGCTTGTAAGTAGCTTAAGGCACTTTCAAAGGAAAGTGATTTTCTCTGAAAGGACAGCATTTAGAAAGTGAAGCAACACTCCATTCACTTCGCAGAGTGAATTGAAGTATTGGAACAGACTGCTTCTCTTTCCGAGAAACGCATGTGAGTTTCTGGTGAATGCTTGTAAGTAGCTAAAGGCACTTTCAAAGGAAAGTGATTTTCTCTGAAATGACAGCATTTAGAAAGTGAAGCAACACTCCATTCACTTCGCACAGTGAATTGAAGTGTTGGAACAGACTGCTTCTCTTTCAGAGAAACGCATGTGAGTTTCTTGTGAATTCTTGCAAGTTGCTTAAGGCACTTTCAAAGGAAAGTGATTTTCTCTGAAAGGACAGCATTTAGAAACTGAAGCAACACTCCATTCACTTCGCACAGTGAATTGAAGTGTTGGAACAGAATGCTTTTCTTTAAGAGAACCGCATGTGAGTTTTTTGTGAATGCTTGAAAGTAGTTTAAGGCACTTTCAAAGGAAAGTGATTTTCTCTGAAAGGACAGAATTTAGAAAGTGATGCAACACTCCATTCACTTTGCACAGTGAATTGAAGTGTTGGAACAGACTGCTTCTCTTTCAGAGAAACGCATGTGAGTTTCTTCCTAATGCTTGTAAGTAGCTTAAGGCACTTTCAAAGGAAAGTGATTTTCTCTGAAAGGTCAGCATTTAGAAAGTGAGGCAACACTCTATTCACTTCACACAGTGAATTGAAGTGTTGAAACAGACTGCTTCTCTTTCAGAGAAACGCATGTGAGTTTCTGGTGAATGCTTGTAAGTAGCTTAAGGCACTTTCAAAGGAAAGTGATTTTCTCTGAAAGGACAGCATTTAGAAAGTAAAGCAACACTCCATTCCCTTCGTGCAGTGAATTGAAGTGTTGGAACAGAATGCTTCTCTTTCATAGAAACGCATTAGTGTTTCTTGTGAATGCTTGCAAGTTGCTTAAGGCACTTTCAAAGGAAAGTGATTTTCTCTGAAAGGACATAATTTAGAAAGTGAAGCAACACTCCATTCACTTCGCACAGTGAATTGAAGTGTTCGAACAGACTGCTTCTCTTTCAGAGAAATGCATGTGAGTTTCTGTTGAATGCTTGTAAGTAGCTTAAGGCACTTTCAAAGGAAAGTGATTTTCTCTGAAAGGACAGCATTTAGAAAGTGAGGCAACACTCCATTCACCTCACACAGTGAATTGAAGTGTTGGAACAGACTGCTTCTCTTTCAGAGAAACGCATGTGAGTTTCTTCCTAATGCTTGCAAGTAGCTTAAGGCACTTTCAAAGGAAAGTGATTTTCTCTGAAAGGACAGCATTTAGAAAGTGAAGCAACACTCCATTCACTTCGCACAGTGAATTGAAGTGTTGGAACAGTCTGCTTCTCTTTCAGAGAAACGCATGTGAGTTTCTTCCTAATGCTTGCAAGTAGCTTAAGGCACTTTCAAAGGAAAGTGATTTTCTCTGAAAGGACAGCATTTAGAAAGTGAAGCAACACTCCATTCACTTCGCACAGTGAATTGAAGTGTTGGAACAGACTGCTTCTCTTTCAGAGAAATGCATGTGAGTTTCTGGTGAATGCTTGTAAGTAGCTTAAGGCACTTTCAAAGGAAAGTGATTTTCTCTGAAAGGACAGCATTTAGAAAGTGAAGCAACACTCGATTGACTTCGCAGAGTGAATTGAAGTATTGGAACAGACTGCTTCTCTTTCAGAGAAACGCATGTGAGTTTCTGGTGAATGCTTGTAAGTAGCTAAAGGCACTTTCAAAGGAAAGTGATTTTCTCTGAAATGACAGCATTTAGAAAGTGAAGCAACACTCCATTCACTTCGCACAGTGAATTGAAGTGTTGGAACAGACTGCTTCTCTTTCGTAGAAACGCATTAGTGTTTCTTGTGAATGCTTGCAAGTTGCTTAAGGCACTTTCAAAGGAAAGTGATTTTCTCTGAAAGGACATAATTTAGAAAGTGAAGCAACACTCCATTCCCTTCGCACAGTGAATTGAAGTGTTCGAACAGACTCCTTCTCTTTCAGAGAAATGCATGTGAGTTTCTGTTGAATGCTTGTAAGTAGCTTAAGGCACTTTCAAAGGAAAGTGATTTTCTCTGAAAGGACAGCATTTAGAAAGTGAAGCAACACTCCATTCACTTCGCACATTGAATTGAAGTGTTGGAACAGACTGCTTCTCTTTCAGAGAAACGCATGTGAGTTTCTGGTGAATGCTTGTAAGTAGCTTAAGGCACTTTCAAAGGAAAGTGATTTTCTCTGAAAGGACAGCATTTAGAAAGTGAAGCAACACTCCATTCACCTCACACAGTGAAGTGAAGTGTTGGAACAGACTGCTTCTCTTTCAGAGAAACGCATGTGAGTTTCTTCCTAATGCTTGCAAGTAGCTTAAGGCACTTTCAAAGGAAAGTGATTTTCTCTGAAAGGACAGCATTTAGAAAGTGAAGCAACACTCCATTCACTTTGCACAGTGAATTGAAGTGTTGGAACAGTCTGCTTCTCTTTCAGAGAAACGCATGTGAGTTTCTTCCTAATGCTTGCAAGTAGCTTAAGGCACTTTCAAAGGAAAGTGATTTTCTCTGAAAGGACAGCATTTAGAATGTGAAGCAACACTCCATTCACTTCGCACAGTGAATTCAAGTGTTGGAACAGACTGCTTCTGTTTCAGAGAAACGCATGTGAGTTTCTGGTGAATGCTTGTAAGTAGCTTAAGGCACTTTCAAAGGAAAGTGATTTTCTCTGAAAGGACAGCATTTAGAAAGTGAAGCAACACTCCATTCACTTCGCACAGTGAATTGAAGTATTGGAACAGACTGCTTCTCTTTCAGAGAAATGCATGTGAGTTTCTGTTGAATGCTTGTAAGTAGCTTAAGGCACTTTCAAAGGAAAGTGATTTTCTCTGAAAGGACAGCATTTAGAAAGTGAAGCAACACTCCATTCACTTCGCAGAGTGAATTGAAGTATTGGAACAGACTGCTTCTCTTTCCGAGAAACGCATGTGAGTTTCTGGTGAATGCTTGTAAGTAGCTAAAGGCACTTTCAAAGGAAAGTGATTTTCTCTGAAAGGACAGCATTTAGAAAGTGAAGCAACACTCCATTCACTTCGCACAGTGAATTGAAGTGTTGGAACAGACTGCTTCTCTTTCAGAGAAACGCATGTGAGTTTCTTGTGAATTCTTGCAAGTTGCTTAAGGCACTTTCAAAGGAAAGTGATTTTCTCTGAAAGGACAGCATTTAGAAACTGAAGCAACACTCCATTCACTTCGCACAGTGAATTGAAGTGTTGGAACAGAATGCTTTTCTTTAAGAGAACCGCATGTGAGTTTTTTGTGAATGCTTGAAAGTAGTTTAAGGCACTTTCAAAGGAAAGTGATTTTCTCTGAAAGGACAGAATTTAGAAAGTGATGCAACACTCCATTCACTTTGCACAGTGAATTGAAGTGTTGGAACAGACTGCTTCTCTTTCAGAGAAACGCATGTGAGTTTCTTCCAAATGCTTGTAAGTAGCTTAAGGCACTTTCAAAGGAAAGTGATTTTCTCTGAAAGGTCAGCATTTAGAAAGTGAGGCAACACTCTATTCACTTCACACAGTGAATTGAAGTGTTGCAACAGACTGCTTCTCTTTCAGAGAAACGCATGTGAGTTTCTGGTGAATGCTTGTAAGTAGCTTAAGGCACTTTCAAAGGAAAGTGATTTTCTCTGAAAGGACAGCATTTAGAAAGTAAAGCAACACTCCATTCCCTTCGTGCAGTGAATTGAAGTGTTGGAACAGAATGCTTCTCTTTCATAGAAACGCATTAGTGTTTCTTGTGAATGCTTGCAAGTTGCTTAAGGCACTTTCAAAGGAAAGTGATTTTCTCTGAAAGGACATAATTTAGAAAGTAAAGCAACACTCCATTCACTTCGCACAGTGAATTGAAGTGTTCGAACAGACTGCTTCTCTTTCAGAGAAATGCATGTGAGTTTCTGTTGAATGCTTGTAAGTAGCTTAAGGCACTTTCAAAGGAAAGTGATTTTCTCTGAAAGGACAGCATTTAGAAAGTGAGGCAACACTCCATTCACCTCACACAGTGAATTGAAGTGTTGGAACAGACTGCTTCTCTTTCAGAGAAACGCATGTGAGTTTCTTCCTAATGCTTGCAAGTAGCTTAAGGCACTTTCAAAGGAAAGTGATTTTCTCTGAAAGGACAGCATTTAGAAAGTGAAGCAACACTCCATTCACTTCGCACAGTGAATTGAAGTGTTGGAACAGTCTGCTTCTCTTTCAGAGAAACGCATGTGAGTTTCTTCCTAATGCTTGCAAGTAGCTTAAGGCACTTTCAAAGGAAAGTGATTTTCTCTGAAAGGACAGCATTTAGAAAGTGAAGCAACACTCCACTCACTTCGCACAGTGAATTGAAGTGTTGGAACAGACAGCTTCTCTTTCAGAGAAACGCATGTGAGTTTCTGGTGAATGCTTGTAAGTAGCTTAAGGCACTTTCAAAGGAAAGTGATTTTCTCTGAAAGGACAGCATTTAGAAAGTGAACCAACACTCCATTCACTTCGCAGAGTGAATTGAAGTATTGGAACAGACTGCTTCTCTTTCAGAGAAACGCATGTGAGTTTCTGGTGAATGCTTGTAAGTAGCTAAAGGCACTTTCAAAGGAAAGTGATTTTCTCTGAAATGACAGCATTTAGAAAGTGAAGCAACACTCCATTCACTTCGCACAGTGAAGTGAAGTGTTGGAACAGACTGCTTCTCTTTCAGAGAAACGCATGTGAGTTTCTTGTGAATTCTTGCAAGTTGCTTAAGGCACTTTCAAAGGAAAGTGATTTTCTCTGAAAGGACAGCATTTAGAAACTGAAGCAACACTCCATTCACTTCGCACAGTGAATTGAAGTGTTGGAACAGACTGCTTCTCTTTCAGAGAAACGCATGTGAGTTTCTTCCTAATGCTTGCAAGTAGCTTAAGGCACTTTCAAAGGAAAGTGATTTTCTCTGAAAGGACAGCATTTAGAAAGTGAAGCAACACTCCATTCACTTCGCACAGTGAATTGAAGTGTTGGAACCGACTGCTTCTCTTTCAGAGAAACGCATGTGAGTTTCTTCCTAATGCTTGCAAGTAGCTTAAGGCACTTTCAAAGGAAAGTGATTTTCTCTGAAAGGACATAATTTAGAAAGTGAAGCAACACTCCATTCACTTCGCACAGTGAATTGAAGTGTTGGAACAGACTGCTTCTCTTTCAGAGAAATGCATGTGAGTTTCTGTTGAATGCTTGTAAGTAGCTTAAGGCACTTTCAAAGGAAAGTGATTTTCTCTGAAAGGACAGCATATAGAAAGTGAAGCAACACTCCATTCACTTCGCACATTGAATTGAAGTGTTGGAACAGACTGCTTCTCTTTCAGAGAAATGCATGTGAGGTTCTGGTGAATGCTTGTAAGTAGCTTAAGGCACTTTAAAAGGAAAGTGATTTTCTCTGAAAGGACAGCATTTAGAAAGTGAGGAAACACTCCATTCACTTCACACAGTGAATTGAAGTGTTGGAACAGACTGCTTCTCTTCCAAAGAAACGCATGTGAGTTTCTGGTGAAAGCTTTAAGTAGCTTAAGGAACTTTCAAAGGAAAGTGATTTTCTCTGAAAGGACAGCATTTAGAAAGTGAAGCAACACTCCATTCACTTCGCACAGTGAATTGAAGTGTTGGAACAGACTGCTTCGCTTTCAGAGAAATGCATGAGAGTTTTTTGTGAATGCTTGAAAGTAGTTTAAGGCACTTTCAAAGGAAAGTGATTTTCTCTGAAAGGACAGCATTTAGAAACTGAAGCAACACTCCATTCACTTCGCACAGTGAATTGAAGTGTTGGAACAGACTGCTTCTCTTTCAGAGAAACGCATGTGAGTTTCTTGTGAATGCTTGTAAGTAGCTTAAGGCACTTTCAAAGGAAAGTGATTTTCTCTGAAAGGACAGCATTTAGAACGTGAGGCAACACTCTATTCACTTCACACAGTGAATTGAAGTGTTGGAACAGACTGCTTCTCTTTCAGAGAAACGCATGTGAGTTTCTTCCTAATGCTTGCAAGTAGCTTAAGGCACTATCAAAGGAAAGTGATTTTCTCTGAAAGGACAGCATTTAGAAAGTGAAGCAACACTCCATTCACTTCGCACAGTGAATTGAAGTGTTGGAACAGACTGCTTCTCTTTCAGAGAAACGCATGTGAGTTTTTTATGAATACTTGAAAGAAGTTTAAGGCACTATCAAAGGAGGGTGATTTTTCTCTGAAAGGACAGCATTTAGAAAGTGAAGCAACACTCCATTCACTTCGCACAGTGAATTGAACTGTTGGAACAGACTGCTTCTCTTTCAGAGAAACGCATGTGGGTTTTTATGAATGCTTGAAAGAAGTTTAAGGCACTTTCAAAGGAAAGTGATTTTCTCTGAAAGGACAGCATTTAGAAAGTGAGGCAACACTCCATTCACTTCGCACAGTGAATTGAAGTGTTGGAACAGACTGCTTCTCTTTCAGAGAAACGCATGTGAGTTTCTTCCTATTGCTTGCAAGTAGCTTAAGGCACTTTCAAAGGAAAGTGATTTTCTCTGAAAAAACAGCATTTAGAAAGTGAAGCAACACTCCAATCACTTCGCACAGTGAATTGAAGTGTTGGAACTGACTGCTTCTCTTTCAGAGAAACGCATGTGAGTTTCTGGTGAATGTTTAGAAGTAGCTTAAGGCACTTTCAAAGGACAGTGATTTTCTCTGAAAGGACAGCATTTAGAAAGTGAAGCAACACTCCATTCCCTTCGTGCAGTGAATTGAAGTGTTGGAACAGAGTGCTTCTCTTTCATATAAACGCATTAGTGTTTCTTGTGAATGCTTGCAAGTTGCTTAAGGCACTTTCAAAGGAAAGTGATTTTCTCTGAAAGGACATAATTTAGAAAGTGAAGCAACACTCCATTCACTTCGCACAGTGAATTGAAGTGTTGGAACAGACTGCTTCTATTTCAGAGAAATGCATGTGAGTTTCTGTTGAATGCTTGTAAGTAGCTTAAGGCACTTTCAAAGGAAAGTGATTTTCTCTGAAAGGACAGCATTTAGAAAGTGAAGCAACACTCCATTCACTTCGCACACTAAATTGAAGTGTTGGAACAGACTGCTTCTCTTTCAGAGAAACGCATGTGAGTTTCTGGTGAATGCTTGTAAGTAGCTTAAGGCACTTTCAAAGGAAAGTGATTTTCTCTGAACGGACAGCATTTAGAAAGTGAGGCAACACTCCATTCACTTCACACAGTGAATTGAAGTGTTGGAACAGACTGCTTCTCTTTCAGAGAAACGCATGTGAGTTTCTGGTGAATGCTTTAAGTAGCTTAAGGCACTTTCAAAGGAAATTGATTTTCTCTGAAAGGACAGCATTTAGAAAGTGAAGCAACACTCCATTCACTTCGCACAGTGAATTGAAGTGTTGGAACAGACTGCTTCTCTTTCAGAGAAACGCATGTGAGTTTCTGGTGAATGCTTGTAAGTAGCTTAAGGCACTTTCAAAGGAAAGTGATTTTCTCTGAAAGGACAGCATATAGAAAGTGAAGCAACACTCCATTCACTTCGCACAGTGAATTGAAGTGTTGGAACAGACTGCTTCTCTTTCAGCGAAACGCATGTGAGTTTCTGGTGAATGCTTGTAAGTAGCTTAAGGCACTTTCCAAGGAAAGTGATTTTCTCTGAAAGGACAGCATTTAGAACGTGAGGCAACACTCTATTCACTTCACACAGTGAATTGAAGTGTTGGAACTGACTGCTTCTCTTTCAGAGAAATGCATGTGAGTTTCTTCCTAATGCTTGCAAGTAGCTTAAGGCACTATCAAAGGAAAGTGATTTTCTCTGAAAGGACAGCATTTAGAAAGTGAAGCAACACTCCATTCACTTCGCACAGTAAATTGAAGTGTTGGAACAGACTGCTTCTCTTTCAGAGAAATGCATGTGAGTTTAAGTTGAATGCTTGTAAGTAGCTTAAGGCACTTTCAAAGGAAAGTGATTTTCTCTGAAAGGACAGCCTTTAGAAAGTGAAGCAACACTCCATTCACTTCGCAGAGTGAATTGAATTATTGGAACAGACTGCTTCTCTTTCAGAGAAACGCATGTGAGTTTCTGGTGAATGCTTGTAAGTAGCTTAAGGCACTTTCAAAGGAAAGTGATTTTCTCTGAAAGGACAGCATTTAGAAAGTGAAGCAACACTCCATTAACTTCACACAGTGAACTGAAGTGTTGGAACAGACTGCTTCTCTTTCAGAGAAACGCATGTAAGTTTCTTCCTAATGCTTGCAAGTAGCTTAAGGCACTATCAAAGGAAAGTGATTTTCTCTGAAAAGACAGCATTTAGAAAGTGAAGCAACACTCCATTCACTTCGCACAGTGAATTGAAGTGTTGGAACAGACTGCTTCTCTTTCAGAGAAACGGATGTGAGTTTTTTATGAATGCTTGAAAGAAGTTCAAGCCACTTTTAAAGGAAAGTGATTTTCTCTGAAAGGACAGCATTTAGAAAGTGAGGCAACACTCCATTCACTTCGCACAGTGAATTGAAGTGTTGGAACAGACTGCTTCTCTTTCAGAGAAACGCATGTGAGTTTCTTCCTAATGCTTGCAAGTAGCTTAAGGCACTTTCAAAGGAAAGTGATTTTCTCTGAAAGGACAGCATTTAGAAAGTGAAGCAACACTCCATTCACTTCGCACAGTGAATTGAAGTGTTGGAACTGACTGCTTCTCTTTCAGAAAAACGCATGTGAGTTTCTGGTGAATGCTTATAAGTAGCTTAAGGCACTTTCAAAGGACAGTGATTTTCTCTGAAAGGACAGCATTTAGAAAGTGAAGCAACACTCCATTCCCTTCGTGCAGTGAATTGAAGTGTTGGAACAGAGTGCTTCTCTTTCATATAAACGCATTAGTGTTTCTTGTGAATGCTTGCAAGTTGCTTAAGGCACTTTCAAAGGAAAGTGATTTTCTCTGAAAGGACATAATTTAGAAAGTGAAGCAACACTCCATTCACTTCGCACAGTGAATTGAAGTGTTGGAACAGACTGCTTCTCTTTCAGAGAAATGCATGTGAGTTTCTGTTGAATGCTTGTAAGTAGCTTAAGGCACTTTCAAAGGAAAGTGATTTTCTCTGAAAGGACAGCATTTAGAAAGTGAAGCAACACTCCATTCACTTCGCACATTGAATTGAAGTGTTGGAACAGACTGCTTCTCTTTCAGAGAAATGCATGTGAGTTTCTGGTGAATGCTTGTAAGTAGCTTAAGGCACTTTCAAAGGAAAGTGATTTTCTCTGAAAGGACAGCATTTAGGAAGTGAGGCAACACTCCATTCACTTCTCACAGTGAATTGAAGTGTTGGAACAGACTGCTTCTCTTTCAGAGAAACGAATGTGAGTTTCTGGTGAATGCTTTAAGTAGCTTAAGGCACTTTCAAGGGAAAGTGATTTTCTCTGAAAGGACAGCATTTAGAAAGTGAAGCAACACTCCATTCACTTCGCACAGTAAATTGAAATGTTGGAACAGACTGCTTCTCTTTCAGAGAAATTCATGAGAGTTTTTTGTGAATGCTTGAAAGTAGTTTAAGGCACTTTCAAAGGAAAGTGATTTTCTCTGAAAGGACAGCTTTTAGAAAGTGAAGCAACACTCCATTCACTTCACACAGTGAATTGAAGTGTTGGAACAGACTGCTTCTCTTTCAGAGAAACGCATGTGAGTTTCTGGTGAATGCTTGTAAGTAGCTTAAGGCACTTTCAAAGGAAAGTGATTTTCTCTGAAAGGACAGCATTTAGAACGTGACGCAACACTCTATTCACTTCACACAGTGAATTGAGTGTTGGAACAGAATGCTTCTCTTTCAGAGAAACGCATGTGAGTTTCTTCCTAATGCTTCCAAGTAGCTTAAGGCACTATCAAAGGAGGGTGATTTTTCTCTGAAAGGACAGCATTTAGAAAGTGAAGCAACACTCCATTCACTTCGCACAGTGAATTGAAGTGTTGGAACAGACTGCTTCTCTTTCAGAGAAACGCATGTGAGTTTTTTATGAATGCTTGAAAGAAGTTTAAGGCACTTTCAAAGGAAAGTGATTTTCTCTGAAAGGACAGCATTTAGAAAGTGAGGCAACACTCCAATCACTTCGCACAGTGAATTGAAGTGTTGGAACAGACTGCTTCTCTTTCAGAGAAACGCATGTGAGTTTCTTCCTAATGCTTGCAAGTAGCTTAAGGCACTTTCAAAGGAAAGTGATTTTCTCTGAAAGAACAGCATTTAGAAAGTGAAGCAACACTCCATTCACTTCGCACAGTGAATTGCAATGTTGGAACTGACTGCTTCTCTTTCAGAGAAACGCATGTGAGTTTCTGGTGAATGTTTATAAGTAGCTTAAGGCACTTTCAAAGGACAGTGATTTTCTCTGAAAGGACAGCATTTAGAAAGTGAAGCAACACTCCATTCCCTTCGTGCAGTGAATTGAAGTGTTGGAACAGAGTGCTTCTCTTTCATATAAACGCATTAGTGTTTCTTGTGAATGCTTGCAAGTTGCTTAAGGCACTTTCAAAGGAAAGTGATTTTCTCTGAAAGGACATAATTTAGAAAGTGAAGCAACACTCCATTCACTTCGCACAGTGAATTGAAGTGTTGGAACAGACTGCTTCTCTTTCAGAGAAACGCATGTGAGTTTCTGGTGAATGCTTTAAGTAGCTTAAGGCACTTTCAAAGGAAATTGATTTTCTCTGAAAGGACAGCATTTAGAAACTGAAGCAACACTCCATTCACTTCGCACAGTGAATTGAAGTGTTGGAACAGACTGCTTCTCTTTCAGAGAAATGCATGAGAGTTTCTTCCTAATGCTTGCAAGTAGCTTAAGGCACTATCAAAGGAAAGTGATTTTCTCTGAAAGGACAGCATTTAGAAAGTGAAGCAACACTCCATTCACTTCGCACAGTGAATTGAAGTGTTGGAACAGACTGCTTCTCTTTCAGAGAAACGCATGTGAGTTTTTTATGAATGCTTGAAAGAAGTTTAAGGCACTTTTAAAGGAAAGTGATTTTCTCTGAAAGGACAGCATTTAGAAAGTGAGGCAACACTCCATTCACTTCGCACAGTGAATTGAAGTGTTGGAACAGACTGCTTCTCTTTCAGAGAAACGCATGTGAGTTTCTTCCTAATGCTTGCAAGTAGCTTAAGGCACTTTCAAAGGAAAGTGATTTTCTCTGAAAGGACAGCATTTAGAAAGTGAAGCAACACTCCATTCACTTCGCACAGTGAATTGAAGTGTTGGAACTGACTGCTTCTCTTTCAGAAAAACGCATTAGTGTTTCTTGTGAATGCTTGCAAGTTGCTTAAGGCACTTTCAAAGGACAGTGATTTTCTCTGAAAGGACAGCATTTAGAAAGTGAAGCAACACTCCATTCCCTTCGTGCAGTGAATTGAAGTGTTGGAACAGAGTGCTTCTCTTTCATATAAACGCATTAGTGTTTCTTGTGAAAGCTTGCAAGTTGCTTAAGGCACTTTCAAAGGAAAGAGATTTTCTCTGAAAGGACATAATTTAGAAAGTGAAGCAACACTCCATTCACTTCGCACAGTGAATTGAAGTGTTGGAACAGACTGCTTCTCTTTCAGAGAAATGCATGTGAGTTTCTGTTGAATGCTTGTAAGTAGCTTAAGGCACTTTCAATGGAAAGTGATTTTCTCTGAAAGGACAGCATTTAGAAAGTGAAGCAACACTCCATTCACTTCGCACAGTGAATTGAAGTGTTGGAACAGACTGCTTCTCTTTCATATAAACGCATTAGTGTTTCTTGTGAAGGCTTGCAAGTTGCTTAAGGCACTTTCAAAGGAAAGTGATTTTCTCTGAAAGGACATAATTTAGAAAGTGAAGCAACACTCCATTCACTTCGCACAGTGAATTGAAGTGTTGGAACAGACTGCTTCTCTTTCAGAGAAACGCATGTGAGTTTCTTCCTAATGCTTGTAAGTAGCTTAAGGCACTTTCAAAGGAAAGTGATTTTCTCTGAAAGGACAGCATTTAGAAAGTGAAGCAACACTCCATTCACTTCGCACAGTGAATTGAAGTGTTGGAACAGACTGCTTCTCTTTCAGAGAAATGCATGAGAGTTTTTTGTGAATGCTTGAAAGTAGTTTAAGGCACTTTCAAAGGAAAGTGATTTTCTCTGAAAGGACAGCATTTAGAAACTGAAGCAACACTCCATTCACTTCACACAGTGAATTGAAGTGTTGGAACAGACTGCTTCTCTTTCAGAGAAACGCATGTGAGTTTCTGGTGAATGCTTGTAAGTAGCTTAAGGCACTTTCAAAGGAAAGTGATTTTCTCTGAAAGGACAGCATTTAGAACGTGACGCAACACTCTATTCACTTCACACAGTGAATTGAAGTGTTGGAACAGACTGCTTCTCTTTCAGAGAAACGCATGTGAGTTTCTTCCTAATGCTTGCAAGTAGCTTAAGGCACTATCAAAGGAGGGTGATTTTTCTCTGAAAGGACAGCATTTAGAAAGTGAAGCAACACTCCATTCACTTCGCACAGTGAATTGAAGTGTTGGAACAGACTGCTTCTCTTTCAGAGAAACGCATGTGAGTTTTTTATGAATGCTTGAAAGAAGTTTAAGGCACTTTCAAAGGAAAGTGATTTTCTCTGAAAGGACAGCATTTAGAAAGTGAGGCAACACTCCATTCACTTCGCACAGTGAATTGAAGTGTTGGAACAGACTGCTTCTCTTTCAGAGAAACACATGTGAGTTTCTTTCTAATGCTTGCAAGTAGCTTTAGGCACTTTCAAAGGAAAGTGATTTTCTCTGAAAGAACAGCATTTAGAAAGTGAAGCAACACTCCATTCACTTCGCACAGTGAATTGAAGTGTTGGAACTGACTGCTTCTCTTTCAGAGAAACGCATGTGAGTTTCTGGTGAATGTTTATAAGTAGCTTAAGGCACTTTCAAAGGACAGTGATTTTCTCTGAAAGGACAGCATTTAGAAAGTGAAGCAACACTCCATTCCCTTCGTGCAGTGAATTGAAGTGTTGGAACAGAGTGCTTCTCTTTCATATAAACGCATTAGTGTTTCTTGTGAATGCTTGCAAGTTGCTTAAGGCACTTTCAAAGGAAAGTGATTTTCTCTGAAAGGACATAATTTAGAGGGTGAAGCAACACTCCATTCACTTCGCACAGTGAATTGAAGTGTTGGAACAGACTGCTTCTATTTCAGAGAAATGCATGTGAGTTTCTGTTGAATGCTTGTAAGTAGCTTAAGGCACTTTCAAAGGAAAGAGATTTTCTCTGAAAGGACATAATTTAGAAAGTGAAGCAACACTCCATTCACTTCGCACAGTGAATTGAAGTGTTGGAACAGACTGCTTCTCTTTCAGAGAAATGCATGTGAGTTTCTGTTGAATGCTTGTAAGTAGCTTAAGGCACTTTCAATGGAAAGTGATTTTCTCTGAAAGGACAGCATTTAGAAAGTGAAGCAACACTCCATTCACTTCGCACAGTGAATTGAAGTGTTGGAACAGACTGCTTCTCTTTCATATAAACGCATTAGTGTTTCTTGTGAAGGCTTGCAAGTTGCTTAAGGCACTTTCAAAGGAAAGTGATTTTCTCTGAAAGGACATAATTTAGAAAGTGAAGCAACACTCCATTCACTTCGCACAGTGAATTGAAGTGTTGGAACAGACTGCTTCTCTTTCAGAGAAACGCATGTGAGTTTCTTCCTAATGCTTGTAAGTAGCTTAAGGCACTTTCAAAGGAAAGTGATTTTCTCTGAAAGGACAGCATTTAGAAAGTGAAGCAACACTCCATTCACTTCGCACAGTGAATTGAAGTGTTGGAACAGACTGCTTCTCTTTCAGAGAAATGCATGAGAGTTTTTTGTGAATGCTTGAAAGTAGTTTAAGGCACTTTCAAAGGAAAGTGATTTTCTCTGAAAGGACAGCATTTAGAAACTGAAGCAACACTCCATTCACTTCACACAGTGTATTGAAGTGTTGGAACAGACTGCTTCTCTTTCAGAGAAACGCATGTGAGTTTCTGGTGAATGCTTGTAAGTAGCTTAAGGCACTTTCAAAGGAAAGTGATTTTCTCTGAAAGGACAGCATTTAGAACGTGACGCAACACTCTATTCACTTCACACAGTGAATTGAAGTGTTGGAACAGACTGCTTCTCTTTCAGAGAAACGCATGTGAGTTTCTTCCTAATGCTTGCAAGTAGCTTAAGGCACTATCAAAGGAGGGTGATTTTTCTCTGAAAGGACAGCATTTAGAAAGTGAAGCAACACTCCATTCACTTCGCACAGTGAATTGAAGTGTTGGAACAGACTGCTTATCTTTCAGAGAAACGCATGTGAGTTTTTTATGAATGCTTGAAAGAAGTTTAAGGCACTTTCAAAGGAAAGTGATTTTCTCTGAAAGGACAGCATTTAGAAAGTGAGGCAACACTCCATTCACTTCGCACAGTGAATTGAAGTGTTGGAACAGACTGCTTCTCTTTCAGAGAAACACATGTGAGTTTCTTTCTAATGCTTGCAAGTAGCTTTAGGCACTTTCAAAGGAAAGTGATTTTCTCTGAAAGAACAGCATTTAGAAAGTGAAGCAACACTCCATTCACTTCGCACAGTGAATTGAAGTGTTGGAACTGACTGCTTCTCTTTCAGAGAAACGCATGTGAGTTTCTGGTGAATGTTTATAAGTAGCTTAAGGCACTTTCAAAGGACAGTGATTTTCTCTGAAAGGACAGCATTTAGAAAGTGAAGCAACACTCCATTCCCTTCGTGCAGTGAATTGAAGTGTTGGAACAGAGTGCTTCTCTTTCATATAAACGCATTAGTGTTTCTTGTGAATGCTTGCAAGTTGCTTAAGGCACTTTCAAAGGAAAGTGATTTTCTCTGAAAGGACATAATTTAGAGGGTGAAGCAACACTCCATTCACTTCGCACAGTGAATTGAAGTGTTGGAACAGACTGCTTCTATTTCAGAGAAATGCATGTGAGTTTCTGTTGAATGCTTGTAAGTAGCTTAAGGCACTTTCAAAGGAAAGTGATTTTCTCTGAAAGGACAGCATTTAGAAAGTGAAGCAACACTCCATTCACTTCGCACACTGAATTTAAGTGTTGGAACAGACTGCTTCTCTTTCAGAGAAACGCATGTGAGTTTCTGGTGAATGCTTGTAAGTAGCTTAAGGCACTTTCAAAGGAAAGTGATTTTCTCTGAACGGACAGCATTTAGAAAGTGAGGCAACACTCCATTCACTTCACACAGTGAATTGAAGTGTTGGAACAGACTGCTTCTCTTTCAGAGAAACGCATGTGAGTTTCTGGTGAATGCTTTAAGTAGCTTAAGGCACTTTCAAAGGAAATTGATTTTCTCAAAGGACAGCATTTAGAAACTGAAGCAACACTCCATTCACTTCGCACAGTGAATTGAAGTGTTGGAACACACTGCTTCTCTTTCAGAGAAACGCATGTGAGTTTCTGGTGAATGCTTGTAAGTAGCTTAAGGCACTTTCAAAGGAAAGTGATTTTCTCTGAAAGGACAGCATATAGAAAGTGAAGCAACACTCCATTCACTTCGCACAGGGAATTGAAGTGTTGGAACAGACTGCTTCTCTTTCAGAGAAACGCATGTGAGTTTCTGGTGAATGCTTGTAAGTAGCTTAAGGCACTTTCAAAGGAAAGTGATTTTCTCTGAAAGGACAGCATTTAGAACGTGAGGCAACACTCTATTCACTTCACACAGTGAATTGAAGTGTTGGAACAGACTGCTTCTCTTTCAGAGAAATGCATGTGAGTTTCTTCCTAATGCTTGCAAGTAGCTTAAGGCACTATCAAAGGAAAGTGATTTTCTCTGAAAGGACAGCATTTAGAAAGTGAAGCAACACTCCATTCACTTCGCACAGTGAATTGAAGTGTTGGAACAGACTGCTTCTCTTTCAGAGAAATGCATGTGAGTTTAAGTTGAATGCTTGTAAGTAGCTTAAGGCACTTTCAAAGGAAAGTGATTTTCTCTGAAAGGACAGCCTTTAGAAAGTGAAGCAACACTCCATTCAATTCGCAGAGTGAATTGAATTATTGGAACAGACTGCTTCTCTTTCAGAGAAACGCATGTGAGTTTCTGGTGAATGCTTGTAAGTAGCTTAAGGCACTTTCAAAGGAAAGTGATTTTCTCTGAAAGGACAGCATTTAGAAAGTGAAGCAACACTCCATTAACTTCACACAGTGAACTGAAGTGTTGGAACAGACTGCTTCTCTTTCAGAGAAACGCATGTAAGTTTCTTCCTAATGCTTGCAAGTAGCTTAAGGCACTATCAAAGGAAAGTGATTTTCTCTGAAAGGACAGCATTTAGAAAGTGAAGCAACACTCCATTCACTTCGCACAGTGAATTGAAGTGTTGGAACAGACTGCTTCTCTTTCAGAGAAACGCATGTGAGTTTTTTATGAATGCTTGAAAGAAGTTTAAGGCACTTTCAAAGGAAAGTGATTTTCTCTGAAAGGACAGCATTTAGAAAGTGAGGCAACACTCCATTCACTTCGCACAGTGAATTGAAGTGTTGGAACAGACTGCTTCTCTTTCAGAGAAACGCATGTGAGTTTCTTCCTAATGCTTGCAAGTAGCTTAAGGCACTTTCAAAGGAAAGTGATTTTCTCTGAAAGGACAGCATTTAGAAAGTGAAGCAACACTCCATTCACTTCGCACAGTGAATTGAAGTGTTGGAACAGACTGCTTCTCTTTCAGAGAAACGCATGTGAGTTTCTGGTGAATGCTTATAAGTAGCTTAAGGCACTTTCAAAGGACAGTGATTTTCTCTGAAAGGACAGCATTTAGAAAGTGAAGCAACACTCCATTCCCTTCGTGCAGTGAATTGAAGTGTTGGAACAGAGTGCTTCTCTTTCATATAAACGCATTAGTGTTTCTTGTGAATGCTTGCAAGTTGCTTAAGGCACTTTCAAAGGAAAGTGATTTTCTCTGAAAGGACATAATTTAGAGAGTGAAGCAACACTCCATTCACTTCGCACAGTGAATTGAAGTGTTGGAACAGACTGCTTCTCTTTCAGAGAAATGCATGTGAGTTTCTTGTGAATGCTTGTAAGTAGCTTAAGGCACTTTCAAAGGAAAGTGATTTTCTCTGAAAGGACAGCATTTAGAAAGTGAAGCAACACTCCATTCACTTCGCACAGTGAATTGAAGTGTTGGAACAGACTGCTTCTCTTTCATATAAACGCATTAGTGTTTCTTGTGAAGGCTTGCAAGTTGCTTAAGGCACTTTCAAAGGAAAGTGATTTTCTCTGAAAGGACATAATTTAGAAAGTGAAGCAACACTCCATTCACTTCGCACAGTGAATTGAAGTGTTGGAACAGACTGCTTCTCTTTCAGAGAAACGCATGTGAGTTTCTTCCTAATGCTTGTAAGTAGCTTAAGGCACTTTCAAAGGAAAGTGATTTTCTCTGAAAGGACAGCATTTAGAAAGTGAAGCAACACTCCATTCACTTCGCACAGTGAATTGAAGTGTTGGAACAGACTGCTTCTCTTTCAGAGAAATGCATGAGAGTTTTTTGTGAATGCTTGAAAGTAGTTTAAGGCACTTTCAAAGGAAAGTGATTTTCTCTGAAAGGACAGCATTTAGAAACTGAAGCAACACTCCATTCACTTCACACAGTGAATTGAAGTGTTGGAACAGACTGCTTCTCTTTCAGAGAAACGCATGTGAGTTTCTGGTGAATGCTTGTAAGTAGCTTAAGGCACTTTCAAAGGAAAGTGATTTTCTCTGAAAGGACAGCATTTAGAACGTGACGCAACACTCTATTCACTTCACACAGTGAATTGAAGTGTTGGAACAGACTGCTTCTCTTTCAGAGAAACGCATGTGAGTTTCTTCCTAATGCTTGCAAGTAGCTTAAGGCACTATCAAAGGAGGGTGATTTTTCTCTGAAAGGACAGCATTTAGAAAGTGAAGCAACACTCCATTCACTTCGCACAGTGAATTGAAGTGTTGGAACAGACTGCTTCTCTTTCAGAGAAACGCATGTGAGTTTTTTATGAATGCTTGAAAGAAGTTTAAGGCACTTTCAAAGGAAAGTGATTTTCTCTGAAAGGACAGCATTTAGAAAGTGAGGCAACACTCCATTCACTTCGCACAGTGAATTGAAGTGTTGGAACAGACTGCTTCTCTTTCAGAGAAACACATGTGAGTTTCTTTCTAATGCTTGCAAGTAGCTTTAGGCACTTTCAAAGGAAAGTGATTTTCTCTGAAAGAACAGCATTTAGAAAGTGAAGCAACACTCCATTCACTTCGCACAGTGAATTGAAGTGTTGGAACTGACTGCTTCTCTTTCAGAGAAACGCATGTGAGTTTCTGGTGAATGTTTATAAGTAGCTTAAGGCACTTTCAAAGGACAGTGATTTTCTCTGAAAGGACAGCATTTAGAAAGTGAAGCAACACTCCATTCCCTTCGTGCAGTGAATTGAAGTGTTGGAACAGAGTGCTTCTCTTTCATATAAACGCATTAGTGTTTCTTGTGAATGCTTGCAAGTTGCTTAAGGCACTTTCAAAGGAAAGTGATTTTCTCTGAAAGGACATAATTTAGAGGGTGAAGCAACACTCCATTCACTTCGCACAGTGAATTGAAGTGTTGGAACAGACTGCTTCTATTTCAGAGAAATGCATGTGAGTTTCTGTTGAATGCTTGTAAGTAGCTTAAGGCACTTTCAAAGGAAAGAGATTTTCTCTGAAAGGACATAATTTAGAAAGTGAAGCAACACTCCATTCACTTCGCACAGTGAATTGAAGTGTTGGAACAGACTGCTTCTCTTTCAGAGAAATGCATGTGAGTTTCTGTTGAATGCTTGTAAGTAGCTTAAGGCACTTTCAATGGAAAGTGATTTTCTCTGAAAGGACAGCATTTAGAAAGTGAAGCAACACTCCATTCACTTCGCACAGTGAATTGAAGTGTTGGAACAGACTGCTTCTCTTTCATATAAACGCATTAGTGTTTCTTGTGAAGGCTTGCAAGTTGCTTAAGGCACTTTCAAAGGAAAGTGATTTTCTCTGAAAGGACATAATTTAGAAAGTGAAGCAACACTCCATTCACTTCGCACAGTGAATTGAAGTGTTGGAACAGACTGCTTCTCTTTCAGAGAAACGCATGTGAGTTTCTTCCTAATGCTTGTAAGTAGCTTAAGGCACTTTCAAAGGAAAGTGATTTTCTCTGAAAGGACAGCATTTAGAAAGTGAAGCAACACTCCATTCACTTCGCACAGTGAATTGAAGTGTTGGAACAGACTGCTTCTCTTTCAGAGAAATGCATGAGAGTTTTTTGTGAATGCTTGAAAGTAGTTTAAGGCACTTTCAAAGGAAAGTGATTTTCTCTGAAAGGACAGCATTTAGAAACTGAAGCAACACTCCATTCACTTCACACAGTGAATTGAAGTGTTGGAACAGACTGCTTCTCTTTCAGAGAAACGCATGTGAGTTTCTGGTGAATGCTTGTAAGTAGCTTAAGGCACTTTCAAAGGAAAGTGATTTTCTCTGAAAGGACAGCATTTAGAACGTGACGCAACACTCTATTCACTTCACACAGTGAATTGAAGTGTTGGAACAGACTGCTTCTCTTTCAGAGAAACGCATGTGAGTTTCTTCCTAATGCTTGCAAGTAGCTTAAGGCACTATCAAAGGAGGGTGATTTTTCTCTGAAAGGACAGCATTTAGAAAGTGAAGCAACACTCCATTCACTTCGCACAGTGAATTGAAGTGTTGGAACAGACTGCTTCTCTTTCAGAGAAACGCATGTGAGTTTTTTATGAATGCTTGAAAGAAGTTTAAGGCACTTTCAAAGGAAAGTGATTTTCTCTGAAAGGACAGCATTTAGAAAGTGAGGCAACACTCCATTCACTTCGCACAGTGAATTGAAGTGTTGGAACAGACTGCTTCTCTTTCAGAGAAACACATGTGAGTTTCTTTCTAATGCTTGCAAGTAGCTTTAGGCACTTTCAAAGGAAAGTGATTTTCTCTGAAAGAACAGCATTTAGAAAGTGAAGCAACACTCCATTCACTTCGCACAGTGAATTGAAGTGTTGGAACTGACTGCTTCTCTTTCAGAGAAACGCATGTGAGTTTCTGGTGAATGTTTATAAGTAGCTTAAGGCACTTTCAAAGGACAGTGATTTTCTCTGAAAGGACAGCATTTAGAAAGTGAAGCAACACTCCATTCCCTTCGTGCAGTGAATTGAAGTGTTGGAACAGAGTGCTTCTCTTTCATATAAACGCATTAGTGTTTCTTGTGAATGCTTGCAAGTTGCTTAAGGCACTTTCAAAGGAAAGTGATTTTCTCTGAAAGGACATAATTTAGAGGGTGAAGCAACACTCCATTCACTTCGCACAGTGAATTGAAGTGTTGGAACAGACTGCTTCTATTTCAGAGAAATGCATGTGAGTTTCTGTTGAATGCTTGTAAGTAGCTTAAGGCACTTTCAAAGGAAAGTGATTTTCTCTGAAAGGACAGCATTTAGAAAGTGAAGCAACACTCCATTCACTTCGCACACTGAATTTAAGTGTTGGAACAGACTGCTTCTCTTTCAGAGAAACGCATGTGAGTTTCTGGTGAATGCTTGTAAGTAGCTTAAGGCACTTTCAAAGGAAAGTGATTTTCTCTGAACGGACAGCATTTAGAAAGTGAGGCAACACTCCATTCACTTCACACAGTGAATTGAAGTGTTGGAACAGACTGCTTCTCTTTCAGAGAAACGCATGTGAGTTTCTGGTGAATGCTTTAAGTAGCTTAAGGCACTTTCAAAGGAAATTGATTTTCTCAAAGGACAGCATTTAGAAACTGAAGCAACACTCCATTCACTTCGCACAGTGAATTGAAGTGTTGGAACACACTGCTTCTCTTTCAGAGAAACGCATGTGAGTTTCTGGTGAATGCTTGTAAGTAGCTTAAGGCACTTTCAAAGGAAAGTGATTTTCTCTGAAAGGACAGCATATAGAAAGTGAAGCAACACTCCATTCACTTCGCACAGTGAATTGAAGTGTTGGAACAGACTGCTTCTCTTTCAGATAAATGCATGTGAGTTTCTGTTGAATGCTTGTAAGTAGCTTAAGGCACTTTCAAAGGAAAGTGATTTTCTCTGAAAGGACAGCATTTAGAAAGTGAAGCAACACTCCATTCACTTCGCACATTGAATTGAAGTGTTGGAACAGACTGCTTCTCTTTCAGAGAAACGCATGTGAGTTTCTGGTGAATGCTTGTAATTAGCTTAAGGCACTTTCAAAGGAAAGTGATTTTCTCTGAAAGGACAGCATTTAGAAAGTGAGGCAACACTCCATTCACTTCACACAGTGAATTGAAGTGTTGGAACAGACTGCTTCTCTTTCAGAGAAACGCATGTGAGTTTCTTCCTAATGCTTGCAAGTAGCTTAAGGCACTTTCAAAGGAAAGTGATTTTCTCTGAAAGGACAGCATTTAGAAAGTGAAGCAACACTCCATTCACTTCGCACAGT
This sequence comes from Myodes glareolus, assembly GCF_982192425.1. NCBI lineage: Eukaryota > Metazoa > Chordata > Mammalia > Rodentia > Cricetidae > Myodes > Myodes glareolus. Next base: position 1,829,364 of record NC_142046.1, read on the forward strand.
GAATTGAAGTGTTGGAACAGACTGCTTCTCTTTCAGAGAAACGCATGTGAGTTTCTTCCTAATGCTTGCAAGTAGCTTAAGGCACTTTCAAAGGAAAGTGATTTTCTCTGAAAGGACAGCATTTAGAAAGTGAAGCAACACTCCATTCACTTCGCACAGTGAATTGATGTGTTGGAACCGACTGCTTCTCTTTCAGAGAAACGCATGTGAGTTTCTGGTGAATGCTTGTAAGTAGCTTAAGGCACTTTCAAAGGAAAGTGATTTTCTCTGAAAGGACAGCATTTAGAAAGTGAAGCAACACTCCATTCACTTCGCAGAGTGAATTGAAGTATTGGAACAGACTGCTTCTCTTTCTGAGAAACGCATGTGAGTTTCTGGTGAATGCTTGTAAGTAGCTTAAGGCACTTTCAAAGGAAAGTGGTTTTCTCTGAAAGGACAGCATTTAGAAAGTGAAGCAACACTCCATTCACTTCGCACAGTGAATTGAAGTGTTGGAACAGACTGCTTCTCTTTCAGAGAAACGCATGTGAGTTTCTTGTGAATTATTGCAAGTCGCTTAAGGCACTTTCAAAGGAAAGTGATTTTCTCTGAAAGGACAGCATTTAGAAAGTGAAGCAACACTCCATTCACTTCGCACAGTGAATTGAAGTGTTGGAACACACTGCTTCTCTTTAAGAGAAACGCATGTGAGTTTTTTGTGAATGCTTGAAAGTAGTTTAAGGCACTTTCAAAGGAAAGTGATTTTCTCTGAAAGGACAGAATTTAGAAAGTGATGCAACACTCCCTTCAATTAGCACAGTGAATTGAAGTGTTGGAACAGACTGCTTCTCTTTCAGAGAAACGCATGTGAGTTTCTGTTGAATGCTTGTAAGTAGCTTAAGGCACTTTCAAAGGAAAGTGATTTTCTCTGAAAGGACAGCATTTAGAAAGTGAAGCAACACTCACTTCCCTTCGTGCAGTGAATTGAATTGTTGGAACAGAGTGCTTCTCTTTCAGAGAAACACATGTGAGTTTCTGGTGAATGCTTGCAAGTTGCTTAAGGCACTTTCAAAGGAAAGTGATTTTCTCTGAAAGGACAGCATTTAGAAAGTGAAGCAACACTCCATTCACTTCGCACAGTGAATTGAAGTGTTGGAACACACTGCTTCTCTTTAAGAGAAACGCATGTGAGTTTTTTGTGAATGCTTGAAAGTAGTTTAAGGCACTTTCAAAGGAAAGTGATTTTCTCTGAAAGGACAGCATTTAGAAAGTGAAGCAACACTCCATTCACTTCGCACAGTGAATTGAAGTGTTGGAACAGACTGCTTCTCTTTCAGAGAAACGCATGTGAGTTTCTGGTGAATGCTTGTAAGTAGCTTAAGGCACTTTCAAAGGAAAGTGATTTTCTCTGAAAGGACAGCATTTAGAACGTGAGGCAACACTCTATTCACTTCACACAGTTAATTGAAGTGTTGGAACAGACTGCTTCTCTTTCAGAGAAACGCATGTGAGTTTCATCCTAATGCTTGCAAGTAGCTTAAGGCACTATCAAAGGAAAGTGATTTTCTCTGAAAGGACAGAATTTAGAAAGTGAAGCAACACTCCATTCACTTCGCAGAGTGAATTGAAGTGTTGGAACAGACTGCTTCTCTTTCAGAGAAACGCATGTGAGTTTCTGGTGAATGCTTGTAAGTAGCTTAAGGCACTTTCAAAGGACAGTGATTTTCTCTGAAAGGACAGCATTTAGAAAGTGAAGCAACACTTCATTCCCTTCGTGCAGTGAATTGAAGTGTTGGAACAGAGTGCTTCTCTTTCATATAAACGCATTAGTGTTTCTTGTGAATGCTTGCAAGTTGCTTAAGGCACTTTCAAAGGAAAGTGATTTTCTCTGAAAGGACAGCATTTAGAACGTGAGGCAACACTCTAATCACTTCACACAGTGAATTGAAGTGTTGGAACAGACTGCTTCTCTTTCAGAGAAACGCATGTGAGTTTCTTCCTAATGCTTGCAAGTAGCTTAAGGCACTATCAAAGGAAAGTGATTTTCTCTGAAAGGACAGCATTTAGAAAGTGAAGCAACACTCCATTCACTTCGCACAGTGAATTGAAGTGTTGGAACAGACTGCTTCTCTTTCAGAGAAACGCATGTGAGTTTCTTCCTAATGCTTGTAAGTAGCTTAAGGCACTTTCAAAGGACAGTGATTTTCTCTGAAAGGACAGCATTTAGAAAGTGAAGCAACACTCCATTCCCTTCGTGCAGTGAATTGAAGTGTTGGAACAGAGTGCTTCTCTTTCATATAAACGCATTAGTGTTTCTTGTGAATGCTTGCAAGTTGCTTAAGGCACTTTCAAAGGAAAGTGATTTTCTCTGAAAGGACAGAATTTAGAAAGTGATGCAACACTCCATTCACTTCGCACAGTGAATTGAAGTGTTGGAACAGACTGCTTCTCTTTCAGAGAAACGCATGTGAGTTTCTTCCTAATGCTTGTAAGTAGCTTAAGGCACTTTCAAAGGAAAGTGATTTTCTCTGAAAGGACAGCATTTAGAAAGTGAAGCAACACTCCATTCACTTCGCACAGTGAATTGAAGTGTTGGAACAGACTGCTTCTCTTTCAGAGAAACGCATGTGAGTTTCTGGTGAATGCTTGTAAGTAGCTTAAGGCACTTTCAAAGGACAGTGATTTTCTCTGAAAGGACAGCATTTAGAAACTGAAGCAACACTCCATTCACTTCGCACAGTGAATTGAAGTGTTGGAACAGACTGCTTCTCTTTAAGAGAAATGCATGTGAGTTTTTTGTGAATGCTTGAAAGAAGTTTAAGGCACTTTCAAAAAAAAGAGATTTTCTCTGAAAGGACAGAATTTAGAAAGTGATGCAACACTCCATTCCCTTCGTGCAGTGAATTGAAGTGTTGGAACAGAGTGCTTCTCTTTCATATAAACGCATTAGTGTTTCTTGTGAATGCTTGCAAGTTGCTTAAGGCACTTTCAAAGGAAAGTGATTTTCTCTGAAAGGACATAATTAAGAAAGTGAAGCAACACTCCATTCACTTCGCACAGTGAATTGAAGTGTTGGAACAGACTGCTTCTCTTTCAGAGAAACGCATGTGAGTTTCTGGTGAATGCTTGTAAGTAGCTTAAGGCACTTTCAAAGGAAAGTGATTTTCTCTGAAACGACAGCATTTAGAAAGTGAAGCAACACTCCATTCACTTCGCACAGTGAATTGAAGTGTTGGAACAGACTGCTTCTCTTTCAGAGAAACGCATGTGAGTTTCTGGTGAATGCTTGTAAGTAGCTTAAGGCACTTTCAAAGGAAAGTGATTTTCTCTGAAACGACAGCATTTAGAAAGTGAAGCAACACTCCATTCACTTCGCACAGTGAATTGAAGTGTTGGAACAGACTGCTTCTCTTTAAGAGAAACGCATGTGAGTTTTTTGTGAATGCTTGAAAGTAGTTTAAGGCACTTTCAAAGGAAAGTGATTTTCTCTGAAAGGACAGCATTTAGAAAGTGAAGCAACACTCAATTCCCTTCCTGCAGTGAATTGAAGTGTTGGAACAGAGTGCTTCTCTTTCATAGAAACGCATTAGTGTTTCTTGTGAATGCTTACAAATTGCTTAAGGCACTTTCAAAGGAAAGTGATTTTCTCTGAAAGGACAGCATTTAGAAACTGAAGCACAACTCCATTCACTTCGCACAGTGAATTGAAGTGTTGGAACACACTGCTTCTCTTTAAGAGAAACGCATGTGAGTTTTTTGTGAATGCTTGAAAGTAGTTTAAGGCACTTTCAAAGGAAAGTGATTTTCTCTGAAAGGACAGAATTTAGAAAGTGATGCAACACTCCCTTCAATTAGCACAGTGAATTGAAGTGTTGGAACAGACTGCTTCTCTTTCAGAGAAACGCATGTGAGTTTCTGTTGAATGCTTGTAAGTAGCTTAAGGCACTTTCAAAGGAAAGTGATTTTCTCTGAAAGGACAGCATTTAGAAAGTGAAGCAACACTCACTTCCCTTCGTGCAGTGAATTGAATTGTTGGAACAGAGTGCTTCTCTTTCAGAGAAACACATGTGAGTTTCTGGTGAATGCTTGCAAGTTGCTTAAGGCACTTTCAAAGGAAAGTGATTTTCTCTGAAAGGACAGCATTTAGAAAGTGAAGCAACACTCCATTCACTTCGCACAGTGAATTGAAGTGTTGGAACACACTGCTTCTCTTTAAGAGAAACGCATGTGAGTTTTTTGTGAATGCTTGAAAGTAGTTTAAGGCACTTTCAAAGGAAAGTGATTTTCTCTGAAAGGACAGCATTTAGAAAGTGAAGCAACACTCCATTCACTTCGCACAGTGAATTGAAGTGTTGGAACAGACTGCTTCTCTTTCAGAGAAACGCATGTGAGTTTCTGGTGAATGCTTGTAAGTAGCTTAAGGCACTTTCAAAGGAAAGTGATTTTCTCTGAAAGGACAGCATTTAGAACGTGAGGCAACACTCTATTCACTTCACACAGTTAATTGAAGTGTTGGAACAGACTGCTTCTCTTTCAGAGAAACGCATGTGAGTTTCATCCTAATGCTTGCAAGTAGCTTAAGGCACTATCAAAGGAAAGTGATTTTCTCTGAAAGGACAGAATTTAGAAAGTGAAGCAACACTCCATTCACTTCGCAGAGTGAATTGAAGTGTTGGAACAGACTGCTTCTCTTTCAGAGAAACGCATGTGAGTTTCTGGTGAATGCTTGTAAGTAGCTTAAGGCACTTTCAAAGGACAGTGATTTTCTCTGAAAGGACAGCATTTAGAAAGTGAAGCAACACTTCATTCCCTTCGTGCAGTGAATTGAAGTGTTGGAACAGAGTGCTTCTCTTTCATATAAACGCATTAGTGTTTCTTGTGAATGCTTGCAAGTTGCTTAAGGCACTTTCAAAGGAAAGTGATTTTCTCTGAAAGGACAGCATTTAGAACGTGAGGCAACACTCTAATCACTTCACACAGTGAATTGAAGTGTTGGAACAGACTGCTTCTCTTTCAGAGAAACGCATGTGAGTTTCTTCCTAATGCTTGCAAGTAGCTTAAGGCACTATCAAAGGAAAGTGATTTTCTCTGAAAGGACAGCATTTAGAAAGTGAAGCAACACTCCATTCACTTCGCACAGTGAATTGAAGTGTTGGAACAGACTGCTTCTCTTTCAGAGAAACGCATGTGACTTTCTTCCTAATGCTTGTAAGTAGCTTAAGGCACTTTCAAAGGACAGTGATTTTCTCTGAAAGGACAGCATTTAGAAAGTGAAGCAACACTCCATTCCCTTCGTGCAGTGAATTGAAGTGTTGGAACAGAGTGCTTCTCTTTCATATAAACGCATTAGTGTTTCTTGTGAATGCTTGCAAGTTGCTTAAGTCACTTTCAAAGGAAAGTGATTTTCTCTGAAAGGACAGAATTTAGAAAGTGATGCAACACTCCATTCACTTCGCACAGTGAATTGAAGTGTTGGAACAGACTGCTTCTCTTTCAGAGAAACGCATGTGAGTTTCTTCCTAATGCTTGTAAGTAGCTTAAGGCACTTTCAAAGGAAAGTGATTTTCTCTGAAAGGACAGCATTTAGAAAGTGAAGCAACACTCCATTCACTTCGCACAGTGAATTGAAGTGTTGGAACAGACTGCTTCTCTTTCAGAGAAACGCATGTGAGTTTCTGGTGAATGCTTGTAAGTAGCTTAAGGCACTTTCAAAGGACAGTGATTTTCTCTGAAAGGACAGCATTTAGAAACTGAAGCAACACTCCATTCACTTCGCACAGTGAATTGAAGTGTTGGAACAGACTGCTTCTCTTTAAGAGAAATGCATGTGAGTTTTTTGTGAATGCTTGAAAGAAGTTTAAGGCACTTTCAAAAAAAAGAGATTTTCTCTGAAAGGACAGAATTTAGAAAGTGATGCAACACTCCATTCCCTTCGTGCAGTGAATTGAAGTGTTGGAACAGAGTGCTTCTCTTTCATATAAACGCATTAGTGTTTCTTGTGAATGCTTGCAAGTTGCTTAAGGCACTTTCAAAGGAAAGTGATTTTCTCTGAAAGGACATAATTAAGAAAGTGAAGCAACACTCCATTCACTTCGCACAGTGAATTGAAGTGTTGGAACAGACTGCTTCTCTTTCAGAGAAACGCATGTGAGTTTCTGGTGAATGCTTGTAAGTAGCTTAAGGCACTTTCAAAGGAAAGTGATTTTCTCTGAAACGACAGCATTTAGAAAGTGAAGCAACACTCCATTCACTTCGCACAGTGAATTGAAGTGTTGGAACAGACTGCTTCTCTTTCAGAGAAACGCATGTGAGTTTCTGGTGAATGCTTGTAAGTAGCTTAAGGCACTTTCAAAGGAAAGTGATTTTCTCTGAAACGACAGCATTTAGAAAGTGAAGCAACACTCCATTCACTTCGCACAGTGAATTGAAGTGTTGGAACAGACTGCTTCTCTTTAAGAGAAACGCATGTGAGTTTTTTGTGAATGCTTGAAAGTAGTTTAAGGCACTTTCAAAGGAAAGTGATTTTCTCTGAAAGGACAGCATTTAGAAAGTGAAGCAACACTCAATTCCCTTCCTGCAGTGAATTGAAGTGTTGGAACAGAGTGCTTCTCTTTCATAGAAACGCATTAGTGTTTCTTGTGAATGCTTACAAATTGCTTAAGGCACTTTCAAAGGAAAGTGATTTTCTCTGAAAGGACAGCATTTAGAAACTGAAGCACAACTCCATTCACTTCGCACAGTGAATTGAAGTGTTGGAACACACTGCTTCTCTTTAAGAGAAACGCATGTGAGTTTTTTGTGAATGCTTGAAAGTAGTTTAAGGCACTTTCAAAGGAAAGTGATTTTCTCTGAAAGGACAGCATTTAGAAAGTGAAGCAACACTCCATTCACTTCGCACAGTGAATTGAAGTGTTGGAACAGACTGCTTCTCTATCAGAGAAACGCATGAGTTTCTGGTGAATGCTTGTAAGTAGCTTAAGGCACTTTCAAAGGAAAGTGATTTTCTCTGAAAGGACAGCATTTAGAAAGTGACGCAACTCTCCATTCACTTCGCACAGTGAATTGAAGTGTTGGAACAGACTGCTTCTCTTTCAGAGAAATTCATGTGAGTTTAAGTTGAATGCTTGTAAGTAGCTTAAGGCACTTTCAAAGGAAAGTGATTTTCTCTGAAAGGACAGCATTTAGAAAGTGAAGCAACACTCCATTCCCTTCGTGCAGTGAATTGAAGTGTTGGAACAGAGTGCTTCTCTTTCATATAAACGCATTAGTGTTTCTTGTGAATGCTTGCAAGTTGCTTAAGGCACTTTCAAAGGAAAGTGATTTTCTCTGAAAGGACAGAATTTAGAAAGTGATGCAACACTCCATTCACTTCGCACAGTGAATTGAAGTGTTGGAACAGACTGCTTCTCTTTCAGAGAAACGCATGTGAGTTTCTTCCTAATGCTTGTAAGTAGCTTAAGGCACTTTCAAAGGAAAGTGATTTTCTCTGAAAGGACAGCATTTAGAAAGTGAAGCAACACTCCATTCACTTCGCACAGTGAATTGAAGTGTTGGAACAGACTGCTTCTCTTTCAGAGAAACGCATGTGAGTTTCTGGTGAATGCTTGTAAGTAGCTTAAGGCACTTTCAAAGGACAGTGATTTTCTCTGAAAGGACAGCATTTAGAAACTGAAGCAACACTCCATTCACTTCGCACAGTGAATTGAAGTGTTGGAACAGACTGCTTCTCTTTAAGAGAAACGCATGTGAGTTTTTTGTGAATGCTTGAAAGAAGTTTAAGGCACTTTCAAAGGAAAGAGATTTTCTCTGAAAGGACAGAATTTAGAAAGTGATGCAACACTCCATTCCCTTCGTGCAGTGAATTGAAGTGTTGGAACAGAGTGCTTCTCTTTCATATAAACGCATTAGTGTTTCTTGTGAATGCTTGCAAGTTGCTTAAGGCACTTTCAAAGGAAAGTGATTTTCTCTGAAAGGACATAATTAAGAAAGTGAAGCAACACTCCATTCACTTCGCACAGTGAATTGAAGTGTTGGAACCGACTGCTTCTCTTTCAGAGAAACGCATGTGAGTTTCTGGTGAATGCTTGTAAGTAGCTTAAGGCACTTTCAAAGGAAAGTGATTTTCTCTGAAAGGACAGCATTTAGAAAGTGAAACAACACTCCATTCACTTCGCACAGTGAATTGAAGTGTTGGAACAGACTGCTTCTCTTTCAGAGAAACGCATGTGAGTTTCTGGTGAATGCTTGTAAGTAGCTTAAGGCACTTTCAAAGGAAAGTGATTTTCTCTGAAAGGACAGCATTTAGAAAGTGAAGCAACACTCAATTCCCTTCGTGCAGTGAATTGAAGTGTTGGAACAGAGTGCTTCTCTTTCATAGAAACGCATTAGTGTTTCTTGTGAATGCTTGCAAATTGCTTAAGGCACTTTCAAAGGAAAGTGATTTTCTCTGAAAGGACAGCATTTAGAAACTGAAGCACAACTCCATTCACTTCGCACAGTGAATTGAAGTGTTGGAACACACTGCTTCTCTTTAAGAGAAACGCATGTGAGTTTTTTGTGAATGCTTGAAAGTAGTTTAAGGCACTTTCAAAGGAAAGTGATTTTCTCTGAAAGGACAGCATTTAGAAAGTGAAGCAACACTCCATTCACTTCGCACAGTGAATTGAAGTGTTGGAACAGACTGCTTCTCTATCAGAGAAACGCATGAGTTTCTGGTGAATGCTTGTAAGTCGCTTAAGGCACTTTCAAAGGAAAGTGATTTTCTCTGAAAGGACAGCATTTAGAAAGTGAGGCAACTCTCCATTCACTTCGCACAGTGAATTGAAGTGTTGGAACAGACTGCTTCTCTTTCAGAGAAATTCATGTGAGTTTAAGTTGAATGCTTGTAAGTAGCTTAAGGCACTTTCAAAGGAAAGTGATTTTCTCTGAAAGGACAGCATTTAGAAAGTGAAGCAACACTCCATTCACATCGCACAGAGAATTGAAGTTTTGGAACAGACTGCTTCTCTTTCAGAGAAACGCATGTGAGTTTCTGGTGAATGCTTGTAAGTAGCTTAAGGCACTTTCAAAGGAAAGTGATTTTCTCTGAAAGGACAGCATTTAGAAACTGAAGCAACACTCCATTCACTTCGCACAGTGAATTGAAGTGTTGGAACAGACTGCTTCTCTTTCAGAGAAACGCATGTGAGTTTCTGGTGAATGCTTGTAAGTAGCTTAAGGCACTTTCAAAGGAAAGTGATTTTCTCTGAAAGGACAGCATTTAGAAATTGAAGCAACACTCCATTCACTTCGCACAGTGAATTGAAGTGTTGGAACAGACTGCTTCTCTTTCAGAGAAACGCATGTGAGTTTCTGGTGAATGCTTGTAAGTAGTTTAAGGCACTTTCAAAGGAAAGTGATTTTCTCTGAAAGGACAGAATTTAGAAAGTGATGCAACACTCCATTCACTTCGCACAGTGAATTGAAGTGTTGGAACAGACTGCTTCTCTTTCAGAGAAACGCATGTGAGTTTCTTCCTAATGCATGTAAGTAGCTTAAGGCACGTTCAAAGGAAAGTGATTTTCTCTGAAAGGACAGCATTTAGAAAGTGAAGCAACACTCAATTCCCTTCGTGCAGTGAATCGAAGTGTTGGAACAGAGTGCTTCTCTTTCATAGAAACGCATTAGTGTTTCTTGTGAATGCTTGCAAGTTGCTTAAGGCACTTTCAAAGGAAAGTGATTTTCTCTGAAAGGACATAATTTAGAAAGTGAAGCAACACTCCATTCACTTCACACAGTGAATTGAAGTGTTGGAACAGACTGCTTCTCTTTCAGAGAAATGCATGTGAGTTTCTGTTGAATGCTTGTAAGCAGCTTAAGGCACTTTCAAAGGAAAGTGATTTTCTCTGAAAGGACAGCATTTAGAAAGTGAAGCAACACTCCATTCACTTCGCACATTGAATTGAAGTGTTGGAACAGACTGCTTCTCTTTCAGAGAAACGCATGTGAGTTTCTGGTGAATGCTTGTAAGTAGCTTAAGGCACTTTCAAAGGAAAGTGATATTCTCTGAAAGGACAGCATTTAGAAAGTGAGGCAACACTCCATTCACTTCACACAGTGAATTGAAGTGTTGGAACAGACTGCTTCTCTTTCAGAGAAACGCATGTGAGTTTCTTCCTAATGCTTGCAAGTAGCTTAAGGCACTTTAAAAGGAAAGTGATTTTCTCTGAAAGGACAGCATTTAGAAAGTGAAGCAACACTCCATTCATTTCGCACAGTGAATTGAAGTGTTGGAACAGACTGCTTCTGTTTCAGAGAAACGCATGATTTTCTGGTGAATGCTTGTAAGTAGCTTAAGGCACTTTCAAAGGAAAGTGATTTTCTCTGAAAGGACAGCATTTAGAAAGTGAAGCAACACTCCATTCACTTCGCACAGTGAATTGAAGTGTTGGAATAGACTGTTTCTCTTTCAGAGAAGTTCATGTGAGTTTAAGTTGAATGCATGTAAGTAGCTTAAGGCACTTTCAAAGGAAAGTGATTTTCTCTGAAAGGACAGCATTTAGAAAGTGAAGCAACACTCCATTCACTTCGCAGAGTGAATTGAAGTTTTGGAACAGACTGCTTCTCTTTCAGAGTAACGCATGTGAGTTTCTGGTGAATGCTTGTAAGTAGCTTAAGGCACTTTCAAAGGAAAGTGATTTTCTCTGAAAGGACAGCATTTAGAAAGTGAAGCAACACTCCATTCACTTCGCACAGTGAATTGAAGTGTTGGAACAGACTGCTTCTCTTTGAGAGAAACGCATGTGAGTTTCTGGTGAATGCTTGTAAGTAGCTTAAGGCACTTTCAAAGGAAAGTGATTTTCTCTGAAAGGACAGCATTTAGAAAGTGAAGCAACACTCCATTCACTTCGCACAGTGAATTGAAGTGTTGGAACAGACTGCTTCTCTTTCAGAGAAACGCATGTGAGTTTCTGGTGAATGCTTGAAAGTAGCTTAAGGCACTTTCAAAGGAAAGTGATTTTCTCTGAAAGGACATAATTCAGAAAGTGAAGCAACACTCCATTCACTTCGCACAGTGAATTGAAGTGTTGGAACAGACTGCTTCTCTATCAGAGAAACGCATGAGTTTCTGGTGAATGCTTGTAAGTAGCTTAAGGCACTTTCAAAGGAAAGTGATTTTCTCTGAAAGGACAGCATTTAGAAAGTGACGCAACTCTCCATTCACTTCGCACAGTGAATTGAAGTGTTGGAACAGACTGCTTCTCTTTCAGAGAAATTCATGTGAGTTTAAGTTGAATGCTTGTAAGTAGCTTAAGGCACTTTCAAAGGAAAGTGATTTTCTCTGAAAAGACAGCATTTAGAAAGTGAAGCAACACTCCATTCCCTTCGTGCAGTGAATTGAAGTGTTGGAACAGAGTGCTTCTCTTTCATATAAACGCATTAGTGTTTCTTGTGAATGCTTGCAAGTTGCTTAAGGCATTTTCAAAGGAAAGTGATTTTCTCTGAAAGGACAGAATTTAGAAAGTGATGCAACACTCCATTCACTTCGCACAGTGAATTGAAGTGTTGGAACAGACTGCTTCTCTTTCAGAGAAACGCATGTGAGTTTCTTCCTAATGCTTGTAAGTAGCTTAAGGCACTTTCAAAGGAAAGTGATTTTCTCTGAAAGGACAGCATTTAGAAAGTGAAGCAACACTCCATTCACTTCGCACAGTGAATTGAAGTGTTGGAACAGACTGCTTCTCTTTCAGAGAAACGCATGTGAGTTTCTGGTGAATGCTTTTAAGTAGCTTAAGGCACTTTCAAAGGACAGTGATTTTCTCTGAAAGGACAGCATTTAGAAACTGAAGCAACACTCCATTCACTTCGCACAGTGAATTGAAGTGTTGGAACAGACTGCTTCTCTTTAAGAGAAACGCATGTGAGTTTTTTGTGAATGCTTGAAAGAAGTTTAAGGCACTTTCAAAGGAAAGAGATTTTCTCTGAAAGGACAGAATTTAGAAAGTGATGCAACACTCCATTCCCTTCGTGCAGTGAATTGAAGTGTTGGAACAGAGTGCTTCTCTTTCATATAAACGCATTAGTGTTTCTTGTGAATGCTTGCAAGTTGCTTAAGGCACTTTCAAAGGAAAGTGATTTTCTCTGAAAGGACATAATTAAGAAAGTGAAGCAACACTCCATTCACTTCGCACAGTGAATTGAAGTGTTGGAACAGACTGCTTCTCTTTCAGAGAAACGCATGTGAGTTTCTGGTGAATGCTTGTAAGTAGCTTAAGGCACTTTCAAAGGAAAGTGATTTTCTCTGAAAGGACAGCATTTAGAAAGTGAAGCAACACTCCATTCACTTCGCACAGTGAATTGAAGTGTTGGAACAGACTGCTTCTCTTTCAGAGAAACGCATGTGAGTTTCTGGTGAATGCTTGTAAGTAGCTTAAGGCACTTTCAAAGGAAAGTGATTTTCTCTGAAAGGACAGCATTTAGAAACTGAAGCAACACTCCATTCACTTCGCACAGAAAATTGAAGTGTTGGAACAGACTGCTTCTCTTTAAGAGAAACGCATGTGAGTTTTTTGTGAATGCTTGAAAGTAGTTTAAGGCACTTTCAAAGGAAAGTGATTTTCTCTGAAAGGACAGCATTTAGAAAGTGAAGCAACACTCAATTCCCTTCGTGCAGTGAACTGAAGTGTTGGAACAGAGTGCTTCTCTTTCATAGAAACGCATTAGTGTTTCTTGTGAATGCTTGCAAATTGCTTAAGGCACTTTCAAAGGAAAGTGATTTTCTCTGAAAGGACAGCATTTAGAAACTGAAGCACAACTCCATTCACTTCGCACAGTGAATTGAAGTGTTGGAACACACTGCTTCTCTTTAAGAGAAACGCATGTGAGTTTTTTGTGAATGCTTGAAAGTAGTTTAAGGCACTTTCAAAGGAAAGTGATTTTCTCTGAAAGGACAGCATTTAAAAAGTGAAGCAACACTCCATTCACTTCGCACAGTGAATTGAAGTGTTGGAACAGACTGCTTCTCTATCAGAGAAACGCATGAGTTTCTGGTGAATGCTTGTAAGTAGCTTAAGGCACTTTCAAAGGAAAGTGATTTTCTCTGAAAGGACAGCATTTAGAAAGTGAGGCAACTCTCCATTCACTTCGCACAGTGAATTGAAGTGTTGGAACAGACTGCTTCTCTTTCAGAGAAATTCATGTGAGTTTAAGTTGAATGCTTGTAAGTAGCTTAAGGCACTTTCAAAGGAAAGTGATTTTCTCTGAAAGGACAGCATTTAGAAAGTGAAGCAACACTCCATTCACATCGCACAGAGAATTGAAGTTTTGGAACAGACTGCTTCTCTTTCAGAGAAACGCATGTGAGTTTCTGGTGAATGCTTGTAAGTAGCTTAAGGCACTTTCAAAGGAAAGTGATTTTCTCTGAAAGGACAGCATTTAGAAAGTGAAGCAACACTCCATTCACTTCGCACAGTGAATTGAAGTGTTGGAACAGACTGCTTCTCTTTCAGAGAAACGCATGTGAGTTTCTGGTGAATGCTTGTAAGTAGCTTAAGGCACTTTCAAAGGAAAGTGATTTTCTCTGAAAGGACAGCATTTAGAAAGTGAAGCAACACTCCATTCACTTCGCACAGTGAATTGAAGTGTTGGAACAGACTGCTTCTCTTTCAGAGAAACGCATGTGAGTTTCTGGTGAATGCTTGTAAGTAGTTTAAGGCACTTTCAAAGGAAAGTGATTTTCTCTGAAAGGACAGAATTTAGAAAGTGATGCAACACTCCATTCACTTCGCACAGTGAATTGAAGTGTTGGAACAGACTGCTTCTCTTTCAGAGAAACGCATGTGAGTTTCTTCCTAATGCTTGTAAGTAGCTTAAGGCACTTTCAAAGGAAAGTGATTTTCTCTGAAAGGACAGCATTTAGAAAGTGAAGCAACACTCAATTCCCTTCGTGCAGTGAATTGAAGTGTTGGAACAGAGTGCTTCTCTTTCATAGAAACGCATTAGTGTTTCTTGTGAATGCTTGCAAATTGCTTAAGGCACTTTCAAAGGAAAGTGATTTTCTCTGAAAGGACAGCATTTAGAAACTGAAGCACAACTCCATTCACTTCGCACAGTGAATTGAAGTGTTGGAACACACTGCTTCTCTTTAAGAGAAACGCATGTGAGTTTTTTGTGAATGCTTGAAAGTAGTTTAAGGCACTTTCAAAGGAAAGTGATTTTCTCTGAAAGGACAGCATTTAGAAAGTGAAGCAACACTCCATTCACTTCGCACAGTGAATTGAAGTGTTGGAATAGACTGCTTCTTTTTCAGAGAAACGCATGTGAGTTTCTGGTGAATGCTTGTAAGTAGCTTAAGGCACTTTCAAAGGAAAGTGATTTTCTCTGAAAGGACAGCATTTAGAAAGTGAGGCAACACTATATTCACTTCACACAGTGAATTGAAGTGTTGGAACAGACTGCTTATCTTTCAGAGAAATGCATGTGAGTTTCTTCCTAATGCTTGCAAGTAGCTTAAGGCACTATCAAAGGAAAGTGATTTTCTCTGAAAGGACAGCATTTAGAAAGTGAAGCAACACTCCATTCACTTCTCACAGTGAATTGAAGTGTTGGAACAGACTGCTTCTCTTTCAGAGAAACACATGTGAGTTTCTTTCTAATGCTTGCAAGTAGCTTAAGGCACTTTCAAAGGAAAGTGATTTTCTCTGAAAGGACAGCATTTAGAAAGTGAAGCAACAATCCATGCACTTCGCACAGTGAATTGAAGTGTTGGAACCGACTGCTTCTCTTTCAGAGAAACGCATGTGAGTTTCTGGTGAATGCTTGTAAGTAGCTTAAGGCACTTTCAAAGGACAGTGATTTTCTCTGAAAGGACAGCATTTAGAAAGTGAAGCAACACTCCATTCCCTTCGTGCAGTGAATTGAAGTGTTGGAACAGAGTGCTTATCTTTCATATAAACGCATTAGTGTTTCTTGTGAATGCTTGCAAGTTGCTTAAGGCACTTTCAAAGGAAAGTGATTTTCTCTGAAAGGACATAATTTAGAAAGTGAAGCAACACTCCATTCACTTCACACAGTGAATTGAAGTGTTGGAACAGACTGCTTCTCTTTCAGAGAAATGCATGTGAGTTTCTGTTGAATGCTTGTAAGCAGCTTAAGGCACTTTCAAAGGAAAGTGATTTTCTCTGAAAGGACAGCATTTAGAAAGTGAAGCAACACTCCATTCACTTCGCACATTGAATTGAAGTGTTGGAACAGACTGCTTCTCTTTCAGAGAAACACATGTGAGTTTCTGGTGAATGCTTGTAAGTAGCTTAAGGCACTTTCAAAGGAAAGTGATTTTCTCTGAAAGGACAGCATTTAGAAAGTGAGGCAACACTCCATTCACTTCACACAGTGAATTGAAGTGTTGGAACAGACTGCTTCTCTTTCAGAGAAACGCATGTGAGTTTCTTCCTAATGCTTGCAAGTAGCTTAAGGCACTTTAAAAGGAAAGTGATTTTCTCTGAAAGGACAGCATTTAGAAAGTGAAGCAACACTCCCTTCCCTTCGTGCAGTGAATTGAAGTGTTGGAACAGAGTGCTTCTCTTTCATATAAACGCATTATTGTTTCTTGTGAATGCTTGCAAGTTGCTTAAGGCACTTTCAAAGGAAAGTGATTTTCTCTGAAAGGACATAATTTAGAAAGTGAAGCAACACTCCATTCACTTCACACAGTGAATTGAAGTGTTGGAACAGACTGCTTCTCTTTCAGAGAAATGCATGTGAGTTTCTGTTGAATGCTTGTAAGCAGCTTAAGGCACTTTCAAAGGAAAGTGATTTTCTCTGAAAGGACAGCATTTAGAAAGTGAAGCAACACTCCATTCACTTCGCACATTGAATTGAAGTGTTGGAACAGACTGCTTCTCTTTCAGAGAAACGCATGTGAGTTTCTGGTGAATGCTTGTAAGTAGCTTAAGGCACTTTCAAAGGACAGTGATTTTCTCTGAAAGGACAGCATTTAGAAAGTGAGGCAACACTCCATTCACTTCACACAGTGAATTGAAGTGTTGGAACAGACTGCTTCTCTTTCAGAGAAACGCATGTGAGTTTCTTCCTAATGCTTGCAAGTAGCTTAAGGCACTTTAAAAGGAAAGTGATTTTCTCTGAAAGGACAGCATTTAGAAAGTGAAGCAACACTCCATTCACTTCGCACAGTGAATTGAAGTGTTGGAACAGACTGCTTCTCTTTCAGAGAAACGCATGAGTTTCTGGTGAATGCTTGTAAGTAGCTTAAGGCACTTTCAAAGGAAAGTGATTTTCTCTGAAAGGACAGCATTTAGAAAGTGAAGCAACACTCCATTCACTTCGCACAGTGAATTGAAGTGTTGGAATAGACTGCTTCTCTTTCAGAGAAGTTCATGTGAGTTTAAGTTGAATGCATGTAAGTAGCTTAAGGCACTTTCAAAGGAAAGTGATTTTCTCTGAAAGGACAGCATTTAGAAAGTGAAGCAACACTCCATTCACTTCGCAGAGTGAATTGAAGTTTTGGAACAGACTGCTTCTCTTTCAGAGTAACGCATGTGAGTTTCTGGTGAATGCTTGTAAGTAGCTTAAGGCACTTTCAAAGGAAAGTGATTTTCTCTGAAAGGACAGCATTTAGAAACTGAAGCAACACTCCATTCACTTCGCACAGTGAATTGAAGTGTTGGAACAGACTGCTTCTCTTTCAGAGAAACGCATGTGAGTTTCTGGTGAATGCTTGTAAGTAGCTTAAGGCACTTTCAAAGGAAAGTGATTTTCTCTGAAAGGACAGCATTTAGAAAGTGAAGCAACACTCCATTCACTTCGCACAGTGAATTGAAGTGTTGGAACAGACTGCTTCTCTTTCAGAGAAACGCATGTGAGTTTCTGGTGAATGCTTGTAAGTAGCTTAAGGCACTTTCAAAGGAAAGTGATTTTCTCTGAAAGGACATAATTCAGAAAGTGAAGCAACACTCCATTCACTTCGCACAGTGAATTGAAGTGTTGGAACAGACTGCTTCTCTTTCAGAGAAATGCATGTGAGTTTCTGTTGAATGCTTGTAAGCAGCTTAAGGCACTTTCAAAGGAAAGTGATTTTCTCTGAAAGGACAGCATTTAGAAAGTGAAGCAACACTCCATTCACTTCGCACATTGAATTGAAGTGTTGGAACAGACTGCTTCTCTTTCAGAGAAACGCATGTGAGTTTCTGGTGAATGCTTGTAAGTAGCTTAAGGCACTTTCAAAGGAAAGTGATTTTCTCTGAAAGGACAGCATTTAGAAAGTGAGGCAACACTCCATTCACTTCACACAGTGAATTGAAGTGTTGGAACAGACTGCTTCTCTTTCAGAGAAACGCATGTGAGTTTCTTCCTAATGCTTGCAAGTAGCTTAAGGCACTTTCAAAGGAAAGTGATTTTCTCTGAAAGGACAGCATTTAGAAAGTGAAGCAACACTCCATTCACTTCGCACAGTGAATTGAAGTGTTGGAACAGAGTGCTTCTCTTTCAGAGAAACGCATGAGTTTCTGGTGAATGCTTGTAAGTAGCTTAAGGCACTTTCAAAGGAAAGTGATTTTCTCTGAAAGGACAGCATTTAGAAAGTGAAGCAACACTCCATTCACTTCGCACAGTGAATTGAAGTGTTGGAACAGACTGCTTCTCTTTCAGAGAAATTCATGTGAGTTTAAGTTGAATGCTTGTAAGTAGCTTAAGGCACTTTCAAAGGAAAGTGATTTTCTCTGAAAGGACAGCATTTAGAAAGTGAAGCAACACTCCATTCACTTCGCAGAGTGAATTGAAGTTTTGGAACAGACTGCTTCTCTTTCAGAGAAACGCATGTGAGTTTCTGGTGAATGCTTGTAAGTAGCTTAAGGCACTTTCAAAGGAAAGTGATTTTCTCTGAAAGGACAGCATTTAGAAAGTGAAGCAACACTCCATTCACTTCGCACAGTGAATTGAAGTATTGGAACAGACTGCTTCTCTTTCAGAGAAAGGCATGTGAGTATCTGGTGAATGCTTGTAAGTAGCTAAAGGCACTTTCAAAGGAAAGTGATTTTCTCTGAAAGGACAGCATTTAGAAAGTGAAGCAACACTCCATTCACTTCACACAGTGAATTGAAGTGTTGGAACAGACTGCTTCTCTTTCAGAGAAACGCATGTGAGTTTCTGGTGAATGCTTGTAAGTAGCTTAAGGCACTTTCAAAGGAAAGTGATTTTCTCTGAAAGGACAGCATTTAGAAACTGAAGCAACACTCCATTCACTTCGCACAGTGAATTGAAGTGTTGGAACAGACTGCTTCTCTTTCAGAGAAACGCATGTGAGTTTTTTGTGAATGCTTGAAAGTAGTTTAAGGCACTTTCAAAGGAAAGTGATTTTCTCTGAAAGGACAGAATTTAGAAAGTGATGCAACACTCCATTCACTTCGCACAGTGAATTGAAGTGTTGGAACAGACTGCTTCTCTTTCAGAGAAACGCATGTGAGTTTCTTCCTAATGCTTGTAAGTTGCTTAAGGCACTTTCAAAGGAAAGTGATTTTCTCTGAAAGGACAGCATTTAGAAAGTGAGGAAACACTCAATTCCCTTCGTGCAGTGAATTGAAGTGTTGGAACAGAGTGCTTCTCTTTCATAGAAACGCATTAGTGTTTCTTGTGAATGCTTGCAAATTGCTTAAGGCACTTTCAAAGGAAAGTGATTTTCTCTGAAAGGACAGCATTTAGAAACTGAAGCACAACTCCATCCACTTCGCACAGTGAATTGAAGTGTTGGAACACACTGCTTCTCTTTAAGAGAAACGCATGTGAGTTTTTTGTGAATGCTTGAAAGTAGTTTAAGGCACTTTCAAAGGAAAGTGATTTTCTCTGAAAGGACAGCATTTAGAAAGTGAAGCAACACTCCATTCACTTCGCACAGTGAATTGAAGTGTTGGAACAGACTGCTTCTCTTTCAGAGAAACGCATGTGAGTTTCTGGTGAATGCTTGTAAGTAGCTTAAGGCACTTTCAAAGGAAAGTGATTTTCTCTGAAAGGACAGCATTTAGAACGTGAGGCAACACTCTATTCACTTCACACAGTGAATTGAAGTGTTGGAACAGACTGCTTCTCTTTCAGAGAAATGCATGTGAATTTCTTCCTAATTCTTTCAAGTAGCTTAAGGCACTATCAAAGGAAAGTGATTTTCTCTGAAAGGACAGCATTTAGAAAGTGAAGCAACACTCCATTCACTTCGCACAGTGAATTGAAGTGTTGGAACAGACTGCTTCTCTTTCAGAGAAACACATGTGAGTTTCTTCCTAATGCTTGCAAGTAGCTTAAGGCACTTTCAAAGGAAAGTGATTTTCTCTGAAAGGACAGCATTTAGAAACTGAAGCAACACTCCATTCACTTCGCACAGTGAATTGAAGTGTTGGAACAGACTGCTTCTCTTTAAGAGAAACGCATGTGAGTTTTTTGTGAATGCTTGAAAGTAGTTTAAGGCACTTTCAAAGGAAAGTGATTTTCTCTGAAAGGACAGCATTTAGAAAGTGAAGCAACACTCCATTCACTTCGCACAGTGAATTGAAGTGTTGGAACAGACTGCTTCTCTTTCAGAGAAACACATGTGAGTTTCTTCCTAATGCTTGCAAGTAGCTTAAGGCACTTTCAAAGGAAAGTGATTTTCTCTGAAAGGACAGCATTTAGAAAGTGAAGCAACAATCCATGCACTTCGAACAGTGAATTGAAGTGTTGGAACCGACTGCTTCTCTTTCAGAGAAACGCATGTGAGTTTCTGGTGAATGCTTGTAAGTAGCTTAAGGCACTTTCAAAGGACAGTGATTTTCTCTGAAAGGACAGCATTTAGAAAGTGAAGCAACACTCCATTCCCTTCGTGCAGTGAATTGAAGTGTTGGAACAGAGTGCTTCTCTTTCATATAAACGCATTAGTGTTTCTTGTGAATGCTTGCAAGTTGTTTAAGGCACTTTCAAAGGAAAGTGATTTTCTCTGAAAGGACATAATTTAGAAAGTGAAGCAACACTCCATTCACTTCGCACAGTGAATTGAAGTGTTGGAACAGACTGTTTCTCTTTCAGAGAAATGCATGTGAGTTTCTGTTGAATGCTTGTAAGCAGCTTAAGGCACTTTCAAAGGAAAGTGATTTTCTCTGAAAGGACAGCATTTAGAAAGTGAAGCAACACTCCATTCACTTCGCACAGTGAATTGAAGTGTTGGAACAGACTGCTTCTCTTTCAGAGAAATTCATGTGAGTTTAAGTTGAATGCTTGTAAGTAGCTTAAGGCACTTTCAAAGGAAAGTGATTTTCTCTGAAAGGACAGCATTTAGAAAGTGAAGCAACACTCCATTCACTTCGCAGAGTGAATTGAAGTTTTGGAACAGACTGCTTCTCTTTCAGAGAAACGCATGTGAGTTTCTGGTGAATGCTTGTAAGTAGCTTAAGGCACTTTAAAAGGAAAGTGATTTTCTCTGAAAGGACAGCATTTAGAAAGTGAAGCAACACTCCATTCACTTCGCACAGTGAATTGAAGTGTTGGAACAGACTGCTTCTCTTTCAGAGAAACGCATGTGAGTTTCTGGTGAATGCTTGTAAGTAGCTTAAGGCACTTTCAAAGGAAAGTGATTTTCTCTGAAAGGACAGCATTTAGAAAGTGAAGCAACACTCCATTCACTTCGCTCAGTGAATTGAAGTGTTGGAACAGACTGCTTCTCTTTCAGAGAAACGCATGTGAGTTTCTGGTGAATGCTTGTAAGTAGCTTAAGGCACTTTCAAAGGAAAGTGATTTTCTCTGAAAGGACATAATTTAGAATGTGAAGCAACACTCCATTCACTTCGCACAGTGAATTGAAGTGTTGGAACAGACTGCTTCTCTTTCAGAGAAATGCATGTGAGTTTCTGTTGAATGCTTGTAAGCAGCTTAAGGCACTTTCAAAGGAAAGTGATTTTCTCTGAAAGGACAGCATTTAGAAAGTGAAGCAACACTCCATTCACTTCGCACATTGAATTGAAGTGTTGGAACAGACTGCTTCTCTTTCAGAGAAACGCATGTGAGTTTCTGGTGAATGCTTGTAAGTAGCTTAAGGCACTTTCAAAGGAAAGTGATTTTCTCTGAAAGGACAGCATTTAGAAAGTGAGGCAACACTCCATTCACTTCACACAGTGAATTGAAGTGTTGGAACAGACTGCTTCTCTTTCAGAGAAACGCATGTGAGTTTCTTCCTAATGCTTGCAAGTAGCTTAAGGCAGTTTAAAAGGAAAGTGATTTTCTCTGAAAGGACAGCATTTAGAAAGTGAAGCAACACTCCATTCACTTCGCACAGTGAATTGAAGTGTTGGAACAGACTGCTTCTCTTTCAGAGAAACGCATGAGTTTCTGGTGAATGCTTGTAAGTAGCTTAAGGCACTTTCAAAGGAAAGTGATTTTCTCTGAAAGGACAGCATTTAGATAGTGAAGCAACACTCCATTCACTTCGCACAATGAATTGAAGTGTTGGAACAGACTGCTTCTCTTTCAGAGAAATTCATGTGAGTTTAAGTTGAATGCTTGCAAGTAGCTTAAGGCACTTTCAAAGGAAAGTGATTTTCTCTGAAAGGACAGCATTTAGAAAGTGAAGCAACACTCCATTCACTTCGCAGAGTGAATTGAAGTTTTGGAACAGACTGCTTCTCTTTCAGAGAAACGCATGTGAGTTTCTGGTGAATGCTTGTAAGTAGCTTAAGGCACTTTAAAAGGAAAGTGATTTTCTCTGAAAGGACAGCATTTAGAAAGTGAAGCAACACTCCATTCACTTCGCACAGTGAATTGAAGTGTTGGAACAGACTGCTTCTCTTTCAGAGAAACGCATGTGAGTTTCTGGTGAATGCTTGTAAGTAGCTTAAGGCACTTTCAAAGGAAAGTGATTTTCTCTGAAAGGACAGCATTTAGAAAGTGAAGCAACACTCCATTCACTTCGCACAGTGAATTGAAGTGTTGGAACAGACTGCTTCTCTTTCAGAGAAACGCATGTGAGTTTCTGGTGAATGCTTGTAAGTAGCTTAAGGCACTTTCAAAGGAAAGTGATATTCTCTGAAAGGACAGCATTTAGAAACTGAAGCAACACTCCATTCACTTCGCACAGTGAATTGAAGTGTTGGAACAGACTGCTTCTCTTTCAGAGAAACGCATGTGATTTTTTGTGAATGCTTGAAAGTAGTTTAAGGCACTTTCAAAGGAAAGTGATTTTCTCTGAAAGGACAGAATTTAGAAAGTGATGCAACACTCCATTCACTTCGCACAGTGAATTGAAGTGTTGGAACAGACTGCTTCTCTTTCAGAGAAACGCTTGTGAGTTTCTTCCTAATGCTTGTAAGTAGCTTAAGGCACTTTCAAAGGAAAGTGATTTTCTCTGAAAGGACTGCATTTAGAAAGTGAAGCAACAATCCATGCACTTCGCACAGTGAATTGAAGTGTTGGAACCGACTGCTTCTCTTTCAGAGAAACGCATGTGAGTTTCTGGTGAATGCTTTTAAGTAGCTTAAGGCACTTTCAAAGGAAAGTGATTTTCTCTGAAAGGACAGCATTTAGAAAGTGAAGCAACACTCCATTCCCTTCGTGCAGTGAATTGAAGTGTTGGAACAGAGTGCTTCTCTTTCATATAAACGCATTAGTGTTTCTTGTGAATGCTTGCAAGTTGCTTAAGGCACTTTCAAAGGAAAGTGATTTTCTCTGAAAGGACATAATTTAGAAAGTGAAGCAACACTCCATTCACTTCGCACAGTGAATTGAAGTGTTGGAACAGACTGCTTCTCTTTCAGAGAAATGCATGTGAGTTTCTGTTGAATGCTTGTAAGCAGCTTAAGGCACTTTCAAAGGAAAGTGATTTTCTCTGAAAGGACAGCATTTAGAAAGTGAAGCAACACTCCATTCACTTCGCACATTGAATTGAAGTGTTGGAACAGACTGCTTCTCTTTCAGAGAAACGCATGTGAGTTTCTGGTGAATGCTTGTAAGTAGCTTAAGGCACTTTCAAAGGAAAGTGATTTTCTCTGAAAGGACAGAATTTAGAAAGTGAGGCAACACTCCATTCACTTCACACAGTGAATTGAAGTGTTAGAACAAACTGCTTCTCTTTCAGAGAAACGCATGTGAGTTTCTTCCTAATGCTTGCAAGTAGCTTAAGGCACTTTAAAAGGAAAGTGATTTTCTCTGAAAGGACAGCATTTAGAAAGTGAAGCAACACTCCATTCACTTCGCACAGTGAATTGAAGTGTTGGAACAGACTGCTTCTCTTTCAGAGAAACGCATGAGTTTCTGGTGAATGCTTGTAAGTAGCTTAAGGCACTTTCAAAGGAAAGTGATTTTCTCTGAAAGGACAGCATTTAGAAAGTGAAGCAACACTCCATTCACTTCGCACAGTGAATTGAAGTGTTGGAACAGACTGCTTCTCTTTCAGAGAAACGCATGTGAGTTTCTGGTGAATGCTTGTAAGTAGCTTAAGGCACTTTCAAAGGAAAGTGATTTTCTCTGAAAGGACAGCATTTAGAAAGTGAAGCAACACTCCATTCACTTCGCACAGTGAATTGAAGTGTTGGAACAGACTGCTTCTCTTTCAGAGAAACGCATGTGAGTTTCTGGTGAATGCTTGTAAGTAGCTTAAGGCACTTTCAAAGGAAAGTGATTTTCTCTGAAAGGACATAATTTAGAAAGTGAAGCAACACTCCATTCACTTCGCACAGTGAATTGAAGTGTTGGAACAGACTGCTTCTCTTTCAGAGAAATGCATGTGAGTTTCTGTTGAATGCTTGTAAGCAGCTTAAGGCACTTTCAAAGGAAAGTGATTTTCTCTGAAAGGACAGCATTTAGAAAGTGAAGCAACACTCCATTCACTTCGCACATTGAATTGAAGTGTTGGAACAGACTGCTTCTCTTTCAGAGAAACGCATGTGAGTTTCTGGTGAATGCTTGTAAGTAGCTTAAGGCACTTTCAAAGGAAAGTGATTTTCTCTGAAAGGACAGCATTTAGAAAGTGAAGCAACACTCCATTCACTTCGCACAGTGAATTGAAGTGTTGGAACAGACTGCTTCTCTTTCAGAGAAACGCATGAGTTTCTGGTGAATGCTTGTAAGTAGCTTAAGGCACTTTCAAAGGAAAGTGATTTTCTCTGAAAGGACAGCATTTAGAAAGTGAAGCAACACTCCATTCACTTCGAACAGTGAATTGAAGTGTTGGAACACACTGCTTCTCTTTCAGAGAAATTCATGTGAGTTTAAGTTGAATGCTTGCAAGTAGCTTAAGGCACTTTCAAAGGAAAGTGATTTTCTCTGAAAGGACAGCATTTAGAAAGTGAAGCAACACTCCATTCACTTCGCAGAGTGAATTGAAATTTTGGAACAGACTGCTTCTCTTTCAGAGAAACGCATGTGAGTTTCTGGTGAATGCTTGTAAGTAGCTTAAGGCACTTTCAAAGGAAAGTGATTTTCTCTGAAAGGACAGCATTTAGAAAGTGAAGCAACACTCCATTCACTTCGCACAGTGAATTGAAGTGTTTGAACAGACTGCTTCTCTTTCAGAGAAACGCATGTGAGTTTCTGGTGAATGCTTGTAAGTAGCTTAAGGCACTTTCAAAGGAAAGTGATTTTCTCTGAAAGGACAGCATTTAGAAAGTGAAGCAACACTCCATTCACTTCGCACATTGAATTGAAGTGTTGGAACAGACTGCTTCTCTTTCAGAGAAACGCATGTGAGTTTCTGGTGAATGCTTGTAAGTAGCTTAAGGCACTTTCAAAGGAAAGTGATTTTCTCTGAAAGGACAGCATTTAGAAAGTGAAGCAACACTCCATTCACTTCGCACAGTGAATTGAAGTGTTGGAACAGACTGCTTCTCTTTCAGAGAAACGCATGTGAGTTTTTTGTGAATGCTTGAAAGTAGTTTAAGGCACTTTCAAAGGAAAGTGATTTTCTCTGAAAGGACAGCATTTAGAAACTGATGCAACACTCCATTCACTTCGCACAGTGAATTGAAGTGTTGGAACAGACTGCTTCTCTTTCAGAGAAACGCATGTGAGTTTCTTCCTAATGCTTGTAAGTAGCTTAAGGCACTTTCAAAGGAAAGTGATTTTCTCTGAAAGGACAGCATTTAGAAAGTGAAGCAACACTCAATTCCCTTCGTACAGTGAATTGAAGTGTTGGAACAGAGTGCTTCTCTTTCATAGAAACGCATTAGTGTTTCTTGTGAATGCTTGCAAATTGCTTAAGGCACTTTCAAAGGAAAGTGATTTTCTCTGAAAGGACAGCATTTAGAAACTGAAGCACAACTCCATTCACTTCGCACAGTGAATTGAAGTGTTGGAACACACTGCTTCTCTTTAAGACAAACGCATGTGAGTTTTTTGTGAATGCTTGAAAGTAGTTTAAGACACTTTCAAAGGAATGTGATTTTCTCTGAAAGGACAGCATTTAGAAACTGAAGCACAACTCCTTTCCCTTCGTGCAGTGAATTGAAGTGTTGGAACAGAGTGCTTCTCTTTCATATAAACGCATTAGTGTTTCTTGTGAATGCTTGCAAGTTGCTTAAGGCACTTTCAAAGGAAAGTGATTTTCTCTGAAAGGACATAATTGAGAAAGTGAAGCAACACTCCATTCACTTCGCACAGTGAATTGAAGTGTTGGAACAGACTGCTTCTCTTTCAGAGAAATGCATGTGAGTTTCTGTTGAATGCTTGTAAGCAGCTTAAGGCACTTTCAAAGGAAAGTGATTTTCTCTGAAAGGACAGCATTTAGAAAGTGAAGCAACACTCCATTCACTTCGCACATTGAATTGAAGTGTTGGAACACACTGCTTCTCTTTCAGAGAAACGCATGTGAGTTTCTGGTGAATGCTTGTAAGTAGCTTAAGGCACTTTCAAAGGAAAGTGATTTTCTCTGAAAGGACAGCATTTAGAAAGTGAGGCAACACTCCATTCACTTCACACAGTGAATTGAAGTGTTGGAACAGACTGCTTCTCTTTCAGAGAAATGCATGTGAGTTTCTGTTGAATGCTTGTAAGCAGCTTAAGGCACTTTCAAAGGAAAGTGATTTTCTCTGAAAGGACAGCATTTAGAAAGTGAAGCAACACTCCATTCACTTCGCACATTGAATTGAAGTGTTGGAACAGACTGCTTCTCTTTCAGAGAAACGCATGTGAGTTTCTGGTGAATGCTTGTAAGTAGCTTAAGGCACTTTCAAAGGAAAGTGATTTTCTCTGAAAGGACAGCATTTAGAAAGTGAAGCAACACTCCATTCACTTCGCACAGTGAATTGAAGTGTTGGAACAGACTGCTTCTCTTTCAGAGAAACGCATGAGTTTCTGGTGAATGCTTGTAAGTAGCTTAAGGCACTTTCAAAGGAATGTGATTTTCTCTGAAAGGACAGCATTTAGAAAGTGAAGCAACACTCCATTCACTTCGCACAGTGAATTGAAGTGTTGGAACACACTGCTTCTCTTTCAGAGAAATTCATGTGAGTTTAAGTTGAATGCTTGCAAGTAGCTTAAGGCACTTTCAAAGGAAAGTGATTTTCTCTGAAAGGACAGCATTTAGAAAGTGAAGCAACACTCCATTCACTTCGCAGAGTGAATTGAAATTTTGGAACAGACTGCTTCTCTTTCAGAGAAACGCATGTGAGTTTCTGGTGAATGCTTGTAAGTAGCTTAAGGCACTTTCAAAGGAAAGTGATTTTCTCTGAAAGGACAGCATTTAGAAAGTGAAGCAACACTCCATTCACTTCGCACAGTGAATTGAAGTGTTTGAACAGACTGCTTCTCTTTCAGAGAAACGCATGTGAGTTTCTGGTGAATGCTTGTAAGTAGCTTAAGGCACTTTCAAAGGAAAGTGATTTTCTCTGAAAGGACAGCATTTAGAAAGTGAAGCAACACTCCATTCACTTCGCACATTGAATTGAAGTGTTGGAACAGACTGCTTCTCATTCAGAGAAACGCATGTGAGTTTCTGGTGAATGCTTGTAAGTAGCTTAAGGCACTTTCAAAGGAAAGTGATTTTCTCTGAAAGGACAGCATTTAGAAACTGAAGCAACACTCCATTCACTTCGCACAGTGAATTGAAGTGTTGGAACAGACTGCTTCTCTTTCAGAGAAACGCATGTGAGTTTTTTGTGAATGCTTGAAAGTAGTTTAAGGCACTTTCAAAGGAAAGTGATTTTCTCTGAAAGGACAGCATTTAGAAACTGATGCAACACTCCATTCACTTCGCACAGTGAATTGAAGTGTTGGAACAGACTGCTTCTCTTTCAGAGAAACGCATGTGAGTTTCTTCCTAATGCTTGTAAGTAGCTTAAGGCACTTTCAAAGGAAAGTGATTTTCTCTGAAAGGACAGCATTTAGAAAGTGAAGCAACACTCAATTCCCTTCGTACAGTGAATTGAAGTGTTGGAACAGAGTGCTTCTCTTTCATAGAAACGCATTAGTGTTTCTTGTGAATGCTTGCAAATTGCTTAAGGCACTTTCAAAGGAAAGTGATTTTCTCTGAAAGGACAGCATTTAGAAACTGAAGCACAACTCCATTCACTTCGCACAGTGAATTGAAGTGTTGGAACACACTGCTTCTCTTTAAGAGAAACGCATGTGAGTTTTTTGTGAATGCTTGAAAGTAGTTTAAGACACTTTCAAAGGAAAGTGATTTTCTCTGAAAGGACAGCATTTAGAAACTGAAGCACAACTCCTTTCCCTTCGTGCAGTGAATTGAAGTGTTGGAACAGAGTGCTTCTCTTTCATATAAACGCATTAGTGTTTCTTGTGAATGCTTGCAAGTTGCTTAAGGCACTTTCAAAGGAAAGTGATTTTCTCTGAAAGGACATAATTGAGAAAGTGAAGCAACACTCCATTCACTTCGCACAGTGAATTGAAGTGTTGGAACAGACTGCTTCTCTTTCAGAGAAATGCATGTGAGTTTCTGTTGAATGCTTGTAAGCAGCTTAAGGCACTTTCAAAGGAAAGTGATTTTCTCTGAAAGGACAGCATTTAGAAAGTGAAGCAACACTCCATTCACTTCGCACATTGAATTGAAGTGTTGGAACACACTGCTTCTCTTTCAGAGAAACGCATGTGAGTTTCTGGTGAATGCTTGTAAGTAGCTTAAGGCACTTTCAAAGGAAAGTGATTTTCTCTGAAAGGACAGCATTTAGAAAGTGAGGCAACACTCCATTCACTTCACACAGTGAATTGAAGTGTTGGAACAGACTGCTTCTCTTTCAGAGAAACGCATGTGAGTTTCTTCCTAATGCTTGCAAGTAGCTTAAGGCACTTTAAAAGGAAAGTGATTTTCTCTGAAGGGACAGCATTTAGAAAGTGAAACAACACTCCATTCACTTCGCACAGTGAATTGAAGTGTTGGAACAGACTGCTTCTCTTTCAGAGAAACGCATGAGTTTCTGGTGAATGCTTGTAAGTAGCTTAAGGCACTTTCAAAGGAAAGTGATTTTCTCTGAAAGGACAGCATTTAGAAAGTGAAGCAACTCTCCATTCACTTCGCACAGTGAATTGAAGTGTTGGAACAGACTGCTTCTCTTTCAGAGAAATTCATGTGAGTTTAAGTTGAATGCTTGTAAGTAGCTTAAGGCACTTTCAAAGGAAAGTGATTTTCTCTGAAAGGACAGCATTTAGAAAGTGAAGCAACACTCCATTCACTTCGCAGAGTGAATTGAAGTTTTGGAACAGACTGCTTCTCTTTCAGAGAAACGCATGTGAGTTTCTGGTGAATGCTTGTAAGTAGCTTAAGGCACTTTCAAAGGAAAGTGATTTTCTCTGAAAGGACAGCATTTAGAAAGTGAAGCAACACTCCACTCACTTCGCACAGTGAATTGAAGTGTTGGAACTGACTGCTTCTCTTTCAGAGAAACGCATGTGAGTTTCTGTTGAATGCTTGTAAGTAGCTTAAGGCACTTTCAAAGGAAAGTGATTTTCTCTGAAAGGCCAGCATTTAGAAAGTGAGGCAACACTCCATTCACTTCGCACAGTGAATTGAAGTGTTGGAACAGACTGCTTCTCTTTCAGAGAAACGCATGTGAGTTTCTTGTGAATTACTGCAAGTCTTTAAGGCACTTTCAAAGGAAAGTGATTTTGTCTGAAAGGACAGCATTTAGAAAGTGAAGCAACACTCCATTCCCTTCGTGCAGTGAATTGAAGTGTGGGAACAGAGTGCTTCTCTTTCATAGAAACGCATTAGTGTTTCTTGTGAATGCTTGCAAGTTGCTTAAGGCACTTTCAAAGGAAAGTGATTTTCTCTGAAAGGACAGCATTTAGAAAGTGAAGCAACACTCAATTCACTTTGTATAGTGAATTGAAGTGTTGGAACAGACTGCTTCTCTTTCAGAGAAATGCATGTGAGTTTCTGTTGAATGCTTGTAAGTAGCTTAAGGCTCTTTCAAAGGAAAGTGATTTTCTATGAAAGGACAGCATTTAGAAAGTAAAGCAACACTCCATTCCCTTCGCACAATGAATTGAAGTGTTGGAACAGACTGCTTCTCTTTCATAGAAACGCATTAGTGTTTCTTGGGAATGCTTGCAAGTAGCTAAAGGCACTTTCAAAGGAAATTGATTTTCTCTGAAAGGACAGCATTTAGATAGTGAAGCAACACTCCATTCACTTTGCACAGTGAATTGAAGTGTTGGAACAGACTGCTTCTCATTCAGAGAAACGCATGTGAGTTTCTTGTGAATTCTTGCAAGTTGCTTAAGGCACTTTCAAAGGAAAGTGATTTTCTCTGAAAGGACAGCATTTAGAAACTGAAGCAACACTCCATTCACTTCGCACTGTGAATTGAAGTGTTGGAACAGACTGCTTCTCTTTCAGAGAAACGCATGTGAGTTACTTCCTAATGCTTGCACGTAGCTTAAGGCACTTTCAAAGGAAAGTGATTTTCTCTGAAAGGACAACATTTAGAAAGTGAAGCAACACTCCATTCACTTCGCACAGTGAATTGAAGTGTTTGAACAGACTGCTTCTCTTTCAGAGAAACGCATGTGAGTTTCTGGTGAATGCTTGTAAGTAGCTTAAGGCACTTTCAAAGGAAAGTGATTTTCTCTGAAAGGACAGCATTTAGAAAGTGAAGCAACACTCCATTCACTTCGCACAGTGAATATAAGTGTTGGAACAGACTGCTTCTCTTTCAGAGAAACGCATGTGAGTTTCTGGTGAATGCTTGTAAGTAGCTTAAGGCACTTTCAAAGGAAAGTGATTTTCTCAGAAAGGACAGCATTTAGAAAGGGAAGCAACACTCCATTCACTTCGCACAGTGAATTGAAGTGTTGGAACAGACTGCTTCTCTTTCAGAGAAACGCATGTGAGTTTCTGGTGAATGCTTGTAAGTAGCTTAAGGCACTTTCAAAGGAAAGTGATTTTCTCTGAAAGGACAGCATTTAGAAACTGAAGCAACACTCCATTCACTTCGCCCATTGAATTGAAGTGTTGGAACAGACTGCTTCTCTTTCAGAGAAACGCAAGTGAGTTTCTTGTGAATTATTGCAAGTCGCTTAAGGCACTTTCAAAGGAAAGTGATTTTCTCTGAAAGGACAGCATTTAGAAACTGAAGCAACACTCCATTCACTTCGCACAGTGAATTGAAGTGTTGGAACAGACTGCTTCTCTTTAAGAGAAACGCATGTGAGTTTTTTGTGAATGCTTGAAAGTAGTTTAAGGCACTTTCAAAGGAAAGTGATTTTCTCTGAAAGGACAGAATTTAGAAAGTGATGCAACACTCCATTCACTTCGCACAGTGAATTGAAGTGTTGGAACAGACTGCTTCTCTTTCAGAGAAACGCATGTGAGTTTCTTCCTAATACTTGTAAGTACCTTAAGGCACTTTCAAAGGAAAGTGATTTTCTCTGAAAGGACAGCATTTAGAAATTGAAGCAACACTCCATTCCCTTCGTGCAGTGAATTGAAGTGTTGGAACAGAGTGCTTCTCTTTCATAGAAACGCATTAGTGTTTCTTGTGAATGCTTGCAAATTGCTTAAGGCACTTTCAAAGGAAAGTGATTTTCTCTGAAAGGACAGCATTTAGAAACTGAAGCAACACTCCATTCACTTCGCACAGTGAATTGAAGTGTTGGAACACACTGCTTCTCTTTAAGAGAAACGCATGTGAGTTTTTTGTGAATGCTTGAAAGTAGTTTAAGGCACTTTCAAAGCAAAGTGATTTTCTCTGAAAGGACAGCATTTAGAAAGTGAAGCAACACTCCATTCACTTCGCACAGTGAATTGAAGTGTTGGAACAGACTGCTTCTCTTTCAGAGAAACGCATGTGAGTTTCTGGTGAATGCTTGTAAGTAGCTTAAGGCACTTTCAAAGGAAAGTGATTTTCTCTGAAAGGACAGCATTTAGAAAGTGAGGCAACACTCCATTCACTTCGCACAGTGAATTGAAGTGTTGGAACACACTGCTTCTCTTTAAGAGAAACGCATGTGAGTTTCTGGTAAATGCTTGCAAGTTGCTTAAGGCACTTTCAAAGGAAAGTGATTTTCTCTGAAAGGACAGCATTTAGAAACTGAAGCAACACTCCATTCACTTCGCACAGTGAATTGAAGTGTTGGAACACACAGCTTCTCTTTAAGAGAAACGCATGTGAGTTTTTTGTGAATGCTTGAAAGTAGTTTAAGGCACTTTCAAAGGAAAGTGATTTTCTCTGAAAGGACAGCATTTAGAAAGTGAAGCAACACTCCATTCACTTCGCACAGTGAATTGAAGTGTTGGAACAGACTGCTTCTCTTTCAGAGAAACGCATGTGAGTTTCTGGTGAATGCTTGTAAGTAGCTTAAGGCACTTTCAAAGGACAGTGATTTTCTCTGAAAGGACAGCATTTAGAAAGTGAAGCAACACTCCATTCCCTTCGTGCAGTGAATTGAAGTGTTGGAACAGAGTGCTTCTCTTTCAGAGAAACGCATTAGTGTTTCTTGAGAATGCTTGCAAGTTGCTTAAGGCGCTTTCAAAGGAAAGTGATTTTCTCTGAAAGGACATAATTTAGAAAGTGAAGCAACACTCCATTCACTTCGCACAGTGAATTGAAGTGTTGGAACAGACTGCTTCTCTTTCAGAGAAATGCATGTGAGTTTCTGTTGAATGCTTGTAAGTAGCTTAAGGCTCTTTCAAAGGAAAGTGATTTTCTATGAAAGGACAGCATTTAGAAAGTAAAGCAACACTCCATTCCCTTCGCGCAATGAATTGAAGTGTTGGAACAGACTGCTTCTCTTTCATAGAAACGCATTAGTGTTTCTTGGGAATGCTTGCAAGTAGCTTAAGGCACTTTCAAAGGAAATTGATTTTCTCTGAAAGGACAGCATTTAGATAGTGAAGCAACACTCCATTCACTTCGCACAGTGAATTGAAGTGTTGGAACAGACTGCTTCTCTTTCAGAGAAACGCATGTGAGTTTCTTGTGAATTCTTGCAAGTTGCTTAAGGCACTTTCAAAGGAAAGTGATTTTCTCTGAAAGGACAGCATTTAGAAACTGAAGCAACACTCCATTCACTTCGCATTGTGAATTGAAGTGTTGGAACAGACTGCTTCTCTTTCAGAGAAACGCATGTGAGTTTCTTCCTAATTCTTGCACGTAGCTTAAGGCACTTTCAAATGAAAGTGATTTTCTCTGAAAGGACAACATTTAGAAAGTGAAGCAACACTCCATTCACTTCGCACAGTGAATTGAAGTGTTGGAACAGACTGCTTCTCTTTCAGAGAAACGCATGTGAGTTTCTGGTGAATGCTTGTAAGTAGCTTAAGGCACTTTCAAAGGAAAGTGATTTTCTCTGAAAGGACAGCATTTAGAAAGTGAAGCAACACTCCATTCACTTCGCACAGTGAATTGAAGTGTTGGAACAGACTGCTTCTCTTTCAGAGAAACGCATGTGAGTTTCTGGTGAATGCTTGTAAGTAGCTTAAGGCACTTTCAAAGGATAGTGATTTTCTCTGAAAGGACAGCATTTAGAAAGTGAAGCAACACTCCATTCACATCGCACAGTGAATTGAAGTGTTGTAACAGAATGCTTCTCTTTCAGAGAAACGCATGTGAGTTTCTGGTGAATGCTTGTAAGTAGCTTAAGGCACTTTCAAAGGAAAGTGATTTTCTCTGAAAGGACAGCATTTAGAAACTGAAGCAACACTCCATTCACTTCGCACAGTGAATTGAAGTGTTGGAACAGACTGCTTCTCTTTCAGAGAAACGCAAGTGAGTTTCTTGTGAATTATTGCAAGTCGCTTAAGGCACTTTCAAAGGAAAGTGATTTTCTCTGAAAGGACAGCATTTAGAAACTGAAGCAACACTCCATTCACTTCGCACAGTGAATTGAAGTGTTGGAACAGACTGCTTCTCTTTAAGAGAAACGCATGTGAGTTTTTTGTGAATGCTTGAAAGTAGTTTAAGGCACTTTCAAAGGAAAGTGATTTTCTCTGAAAGGACAGCATTTAGAAAGTGAAGCAACACTCCATTCCCTTCGTGCAGTGAATTGAAGTGTTGGAACAGAGTGCTTCTCTTTCATAGAAACGCATTAGTGTTTCTTGTGAATGCTTGCAAATTGCTTAAGGCACTTTCAAAGGAAAGTGATTTTCTCTGAAAGGACAGCATTTAGAAACTGAAGCAACACTCCATTCACTTCGCACAGTGAATTGAAGTGTTGGAACACACTGCTTCTCTTTAAGAGAAACGCATGTGAGTTTTTTGTGAATGCTTGAAAGTAGTTAAAGCACTTTCAAAGGAAAGTGATTTTCTCTGAAAGGACAGCATTTAGAAAGTGAAGCAACACTCCATTCACTTCGCACAGTGAATTGAAGTGTTGGAACAGACTGCTTCTCTTTCAGAGAAACGCATGTGAGTTTCTGGTGAATGCTTGTAAGTAGCTTAAGGCACTTTCAAAGGAAAGTGATTTTCTCTGAAAGGACAGCATTTAGAACGTGAGGCAACACTCTATTCACTTCACACAATGAATTTAAGTGTTGGAACAGACTGCTTCTCTTTCAGAGAAACACATGTGAGTTTCTTCCTAATGCTTGCAAGTAGCTTAAGGCACTTTCAAAGGAAAGTGATTTTCTCTGAAAGGACAGCATTTAGAAAGTGAAGCAACACTCCATTCACTTCGCACAGTGAATTGAAGTGTTGGAACAGACTGCTTCTCTTTCTGAGAAACGCATGTGAGTTTCTGGTGAATGCTTGTAAGTAGCTTAAGGCACTTTCAAAGGACAGTGATTTTCTCTGAAAGGACAGCATTTAGAAAGTGAAGCAACACTCCATTCCCTTCGTGCAGTGAATTGAAGTATTGGAACAGAGTGCTTCTCTTTCATATAAACGCATTAGTGTTTCTTGAGAATGCTTGCAAGTTGCTTAAGGCGCTTTCAAAGGAAAGTGATTTTCTCTGAAAGGACATAATTTAGAAAGTGAAGCAACACTCCATTCACTTCGCACAGTGAATTGAAGTGTTGGAACAGACTGCTTCTCTTTCAGAGAAATGCATGTGAGTATCTGTTGAATGCTTGTAAGTAGCTTAAGGCACGTTCAAAGGAAAGTGATTTTCTCTGAAAGGACAGCATTTAGAAAGTGAAGCAACACTCCATTCACTTCGCACGTTGAATTGTAGTGTTGGAACAGACTGCTTCTCTTTCAGAGAAACGCATGTGAGTTTCTGGTGAATGCTTGTAAGTAGCTTAAGGCACTTTCAAAGGAAAGTGATTTTCTCTGAAAGGACAGCATTTAGAAAGTGAGGCAACACTCCATTCACTTCACACAGTGAATTGAAGTGTTGGAACAGACTGCTTCTCTTTCAGAGAAACGCATGTGAGTTTCTTCCTAATGCTTGCAAGTAGCTTAAGGCACTTTCAAAGAAAGTGATTTTCTCTGAAAGGACAGCATTTAGAAAGTGAAGCAACACTCCATTCACTTCGCACAGTGAATTGAAATGTTGGAATAGTCTGCTTCTCTATCAGAGAAACGCATGTGAGTTTCTTCCTAACGCTTGCAAGTAGCTTAAGGCACTTTCAAAGGAAAGTGATTTTCTCTGAAAGGACAGCATTTAGAAAGTGAAGCAACACTCCATTCACTTCGCACAGTGAATTGAAGTGTTGGAACAGACTGCTTCTCTTTCAGAGAAACGCATGTGAGTTTCTGGTGAATGCTTGTAAGTAGCTTAAGGCACTTTCAAAGGAAAGAGATTTTCTCTGAAAGGACAGCATTTAGAAAGTGAAGCAACACTCCATTCACTTCGCACAGTGAATTGAAGTGTTGGAACACACTGCTTCTCTTTCAGAGAAACGCATGTGAGTTTCTGGTGAATGCTTGTAAGTAGCTTAAGGCACTTTCAAAGGAAAGTTATTTTCTCTGAAAGGACAGCATTTAGAAACTGAAGCAACACTCCATTCACTTCGCGCAGTGAATTGAAGTGTTGGAACAGACTGCTTCTCTTTCAGAGAAACGCATGTGAGTTTCTTGTGAATTATTGCAAGTCGCTTAAGGCACTTTCAAAGGAAAGTGATTTTCTCTGAAAGGACAGCATTTAGAAACTGAAGCAACACTCCATTCACTTCGCACAGTGAATTGAAGTGTTGGAACACACTGCTTCTCTTTCAGAGAAACGCATGTGAGTTTCTGTCTAATGCTTGTAAGTAGCTTAAGGCACTTTCAAAGGAAAGTGATTTTCTCTGAAAGGAGAGCATTTAGAAAGTGAAGCAACACTCCATTCCCTTCGTGCAGTGAATTGAAGTGTTGGAACAGAGTGCTTCTCTTTCATAGAAACGCATTAGTGTTTCTTGTGAATGCTTGCAAATTGCTTAAGGCACTTTCAAAGGAAAGTGATTTTCTCTGAAAGGACAGCATTTAGAAAGTGAAGCAACACTCAATTCACTTTGTACAGTGAATTGACGTGTTGGAACAGACTGCTTCTCTTTCAGAGAAATGCATGTTAGTTTCTGTTGAATGCTTGTAAGTAGCTTAAGGCTCTTTCAAAGGAAAGTGATTTTCTATGAAAGGACAGCATTTAGAAAGTAAAGCAACACTCCATTCCCTTCGCGCAATGAATTGAAGTGTTGGAACAGACTGCTTCTCTTTCATAGAAACGCATTAGTGTTTCTTGGGAATGCTTGCAAGTAGCTTAAGGCACTCTCAAAGGAAAGTGATTTTCTCTGAAAGGACAGCATTTAGATAGTGAAGCAACACTCCATTCACTTCGCACAGTGAATTGAAGTGTTGGAACAGACTGCTTCTCTTTCAGAGAAACGCATGTGAGTTTCTTGTGAATTCTTGCAAGTTGCTTAAGGCACTTTCAAAGGAAAGTGATTTTCTCTGAAAGGACAGCATTTAGAAAGTGAGGCAGCACTCCATTCACTTCGCACAGTGAATTGAAGTGTTGGAACAGACTGCTTCTCTTTCAGAGAAATGCATGTGAGTTTCTGTTGAATGCTTGAAAGTAGCTTAAAGCACTTTCAAAGGAAAGTAATTTTCTCTGAAAGGACAGCATTTAGAAAGTGAAGCAACACTCCATTCACTTCGCACAGTGAATTGAAGTGTTGGAGCAGACTGCTTCTCTTTCATAGAAACGCATTAGTGTTTCTTGGGAATGCTTGCAAGTAGCTTAAGGCACTTTCAAAGGAAAGTGATTTTCTCTGAAAGGACAGCATTTAGATAGTGAAGCAACACTCCATTCACTTCGCACAGTGAATTGAAGTGTTGGAACAGACTGCTTCTCTTTCAGAGAAACGCATGTGAGTTTCTGTTGAATGTTTGTAAGGAGCTTAAGGCATTTTCAAAGGAAAGTGATTTTCTCTGAAAGAACAGCATTTAGAGAGTGAGGCAACACTCCATTCACTTCACACAGTGAATTGAAGTGTTGGAACAGACTGCTTCTCTTTCAGAGAAATGCATGTGAGTTTCTGGTGAATGCTTGTAAGTAGCTTAAGGCACTTTCAAAGGAAAGTGATTTTCTCTGAAAGGACAACATTTAGAAAGTGAAGCAACACTCCATTCACTTCGCACAGAGAATTGAAGTGTTGTAACAGAATGCTTCTTTTTCAGAGAAATGCATGTGAGTTTCTGTTGAATGCTTGTAAGTAGCTTAAGGCACTTTCAAAGGAAAGTGATTTTCTCTGAAAGGACAGCATTTAGAAAGTGAAGCAACACTCCATTCACTTCGCACAGTGAATTGAAGTGTTGGAACAGACTGCTTCTCTTTCAGAGAAACGCATGTGATTTCTGGTGAATGCTTGTAAGTAGCTTAAGGCACTTTCAAAGGAAAGTGATTTTCTCTGAAAGGACAGCATTTAGAACGTGAGGCAACACTCTATTCACTTCACACAGTGAATTGAAGTTTTGGAACAGACTGCTTCTCTTTCAGAGAAACGCATGTGAGTTTCTTCCTAATGCTTGCAAGTAGCTTAAGGCACTATCAAAGGAACGTGATTTTCTCTGAAAGGACAGCATTTAGAAAGTGAAGCAACACTCCATTCACTTCGCACAGTGAATTGAAGTGTTGGAACAGACTGCTTCTCTTTCAGAGAAACGCATGTGAGTTTTTTATGAATGCTTGAAAGTAGTTTAAGGCACTTTCAAAGGAAAGTGATTTTCTCTGAAAGGACAGCATTTAGAAAGTGAGGCAACACTCCATTCACTTCGCACAGTGAATTGAAGTGTTGGAACAGACTGCTTCTCTTTCAGAGAAACGCATGTGAGTTTCTTCCTAATCCTTGCAAGTAGCTTAAGACACTTTCAAAGGAAAGTGATTTTCTCTGAAAGGACAGCATTTAGAAAGTGAAGCAACACTCCATTCACTTCGCACAGTGAATTGAAGTGTTGGAACCGACTGCTTCTCTTTCAGAGAAACGCATGTGAGTTTCTGGTGAATGCTTATAAGTAGCTTAAGGCACTTTCAAAGGACAGTGATTTTCTCTGAAAGGACAGCATTTAGAAAGTGAAGCAACACTCCAATCCCTTCGTGCAGTGAATTGAAGTGTTGGAACAGAGTGCTTCTCTTTCATATAAACGCATTAGTGTTTCTTGTGAATGCTTGCAAGTTGCTTAAGGCACTTTCAAAGGAAAGTGATTTTCTCTGAAAGGACAGCATTTAGAAAGTGAAGCAACACTCCATTCACTTCGCACAGTGAATTGAAGTGTTGGAACAGTCTGCTTCTCTTTCAGAGAAACGCATGTGAGTTTCTTCCTAATGCTTGCAAGTAGCTTAAGGCACTTTCAAAGGAAAGTGATTTTCTCTGAAAGGACAGCATTTAGAAAGTGAAGCAACACTCCATTCACTTCGCACAGTGAATTGAAGTGTTGGAACAGACTGCTTCTCTTTCAGAGAAACGCATGTGAGTTTCCGGTGAATGCTTGTAAGTAGCTTAAGGCACTTTCAAAGGAAAGTGATTTTCTCTGAAAGGACAGCATTTAGAAAGTGAAGCAACACTCCATTCACTTCGCACAGTGAATTGAAGTGTTGGAACAGACTGCTTCTCTTTCAGAGAAACGCATGTGAGTTTCTTCCTAATGCTTGCAAGTAGCTTAAGGCACTATCAAAGGAAAGTGATTTTCTCTGAAAGGACAGCATTTAGAAAGTGAAGCAACACTAAATTCACTTCGCACAGTGAATTGAAGTGTTGGAACAGACTGCTTCTCTTTCAGAGAAACGCATGTGAGTTTTTTATGAATGCTTGAAAGTAGTTAAAGGCACTTTCAAAGGAAAGTGATTTTCTCTGAAAGGACAGCATTTAGAAAGTGAGGCAACACTCCGTTCACTTCACACTGTGACTTAAAGTGTTGGAACAGACTGCTTCTCTTTCAGAGAAACGCATGTGAGTTTCTTCCTAATGCTTGCAAGTAGCTTAAGGCACTTTCAAAGGAAAGTGATTTTCTCTGAAAGTACAGCATTTAGAAAGTGAAGCAACACTCCATTCACTTCGCACAGTGAATTGAAGTGTTGGAACAGTCTGCTCCTCTTTCAGAGAATCGCATGTGAGTTTCTTCCTAATGCTTGCAAGTAGCTTAAGGCACTTTCAAAGGAAAGTGATTTTCTCTGAAAGGACAGCATTTAGAAAGTGAAGCAACACTCCATTCACTTCGCACAGTGAATTGAAGTGTTGGAACAGACTGCTTCTCTTTCAGAGAAACGCATGTGAGTTTCCGGTGAATGCTTGTAAGTAGCTTAAGGCACTTTCAAAGGAAAGTGATTTTCTATGAAAGGACAGCATTTAGAAAGTGAAGCAACACTCCATTCACTTCGCAGAGTGAATTGAAGTATTGGAACAGACTGCTTCTCTTTCAGAGAAACGGATGTGAGTTTCTGGTGAATGCTTGTAAGTAGCTTAAGGCACTTTCAAAGGAAAGTGATTTTCTCTGAAAGGACAGCATTTAGAAAGTGAAGCAACACTCCATTCACTTCGCACAGTGAATTGAAGTGTTGGAACAGACTGCTTCTCTTTCAGAGAAACGCATGTGAGTTTCTGGTGAATGCTTGTAAGTAGCTTAAGGCACTTTCAAAGGAAAGTGATTTTCTCTGAAAGGACAGCATTTAGAAAGTGAAGCAACACTCCATTCACTTCGCACAGTGAATTGAAGTGTTGGAACAGACTGCTTCTCTTTCAGAGAAACGTATGGGAGTTTCTTGTGAATACTTGCAGGTTGCTTAAGGCACTTTCAAAGGAAAGTGATTTTCTCTGAAAGGACAGCATTTAGAAAGTGAGGCAACACTCCATTCACTTCGCACAGTGAATTGAAGTGTTGGAACAGACTGCTTCTCTTTCAGAGAAACACATGTGAGTTTCTTCCTAATGCTTGCAAGTAGCTTAAGGCACTTTCAAAGGAAAGTGATTTTCCTGAAAGGACAGCATTTAGAAAGTGACGCAACACTCCATTCACTTCGCACAGTGAATTGAAGTGTTGGAACCGACTGCTTCTCTTTCAGAGAAACGCATGTGAGTCTCTGGTGAATGCTTGTTAGTAGCTTAAGGCACTTTCAAAGGAAAGTGATTTTCTCTGAAAGGACATAATTTAGAAAGTGAAGCAACACTCCATTCACTTTGCACAGTGAATTGAAGTGTTGGAACAGAATGCTTCTCTTTCAGAGAAACGGATGTGAGTTTTTTATGAATGCTTGAAAGTAGTTTAAGGCACTTTCAAAGGAAAGTGATTTTCTCTGAAAGGACAGCATTTAGAAAGTGAAGCAACACTCCATTCACTTCGCACAGTGAATTGAAGTGTTGGAACAGTCTGCTTCTCTTTCAGAGAAACGCATGTGAGTTTCTTCCTAATGCTTGCAAGTAGCTTAAGGCACTTTCAAAGGAAAGTGATTTTCTCTGAAAGGAAAGCATTTAGAAAGTGAAGCAACACTCCATTCACTTCGCACAGTGAATTGAAGTGTTGGAACAGTCTGCTTCTCTTTCAGAGAAACGCATGTGAGTTTCTTCCTAATGCTTGCAAGTAGCTTAATTCACTTTCAAAGGAAAGTGATTTTCTCTGAAAGGACAGCATTTAGAAAGTGAAGCAACACTCCATTCACTTCGCACAGTGAATTGAAGTGTTGGAACAGTCTGCTTCTCTTTCAGAGAAACGCATGTGAGTTTCTTCCTAATGCTTGCAAGTAGCTTAAGGCACTTTCAAAGGAAAGTGATTTTCTCTGAAAGGACAGCATTTAGAAAGTGAAGCAACACTCCATTCACTTCGCACAGTGAATTGAAGTGTTGGAACAGTCTGCTTCTCTTTCAGAGAAACGCATGTGAGTTTCTTCCTAATGCTTGCAAGTAGCTTAAGGCACTTTCAAAGGAAAGTGATTTTCTCTGAAAGGAAAGCATTTAGAAAGTGAAGCAACACTCCATTCACTTCGCACAGTGAATTGAAGTGTTGGAACAGTCTGCTTCTCTTTCAGAGAAACGCATGTGAGTTTCTTCCTAATGCTTGCAAGTAGCTTAATGCACTTTCAAAGGAAAGTGATTTTCTCTGAAAGGACAGCATTTAGAAAGTGAAGCAACACTCCATTCACTTCGCACAGTGAATTGAAGTGTTGGAACAGTCTGCTTCTCTTTCAGAGAAACGCATGTGAGTTTCTTCCTAATGCTTGCA
This sequence comes from Myodes glareolus, assembly GCF_982192425.1. Lineage (NCBI taxonomy): Eukaryota > Metazoa > Chordata > Mammalia > Rodentia > Cricetidae > Myodes > Myodes glareolus. The sequence goes on from NC_142046.1 coordinate 1,870,364, forward strand.
AGTAGCTTAAGGCACTTTCAAAGGAAAGTGATTTTCTCTGAAAGGACAGCATTTAGAAAGTGAAGCAACACTCCATTCACTTCGCACAGTGAATTGAAGTGTTGGAACAGACTGCTTCTCTTTCAGAGAAACGCATGTGAGTTTCCGGTGAATGCTTGTAAGTAGCTTAAGGCACTTTCAAAGGAAAGTGATTTTCTCTGAAAGGACAGCATTTAGAAAGTGAAGCAACACTCCATTCACTTCGCACAGTGAATTGAAGTGTTGGAACAGACTGCTTCTCTTTCAGAGAAACGCATGTGAGTTTCTTCCTAATGCTTGCAAGTAGCTTAAGGCACTATCAAAGGAAAGTGATTTTCTCTGAAAGGACAGCATTTAGAAAGTGAAGCAATACTACATTCACTTCGCACAGTGAATTGAAGTGTTGGAACAGACTGCTTCTCTTTCAGAGAAACGCATGTGAGTTTCTTCCTAATGCTTGCAAGTAGCTTAAGGCACTTTCAAAGGACAGTGATTTTCTCTGAAAGTACAGCATTTAGAAAGTGAAGCAACACTCCATTCACTTCGCACAGTGAATTGAAGTGTTGGAAAAGTCTGCTCCTCTTTCAGAGAATCGCATGTGAGTTTCTCCCTAATGCTTGCAAGTAGCTTAAGGCACTTTCAAAGGAAAGTGATTTTCTCTGAAAGGACAGCATTTAGAAAGTGAAGCAACACTCCATTCACTTCGCACAGTGAATTGAAGTGTTGGAACAGACTGCTTCTCTTTCAGAGAAACGCATGTGAGTTTCCGGTGAATGCTTGTAAGTAGCTTAAGGCACTTTCAAAGGAAAGTGATTTTCTCTGAAAGGACAGCATTTAGAAAGTGAAGCAACACTCCATTCACTTCGCACAGTGAATTGAAGTGTTGGAACAGACTGCTTCTCTTTCAGAGAAACGCATGTGAGTTTCTTGTGAATGCTTGTAAGTAGCTTAAGGCACTTTCAAAGGAAAGTGATTTTCTCTGAAAGGACAGCATTTAGAAAGTGAAGCAACACTCCATTCACTTCGCAGAGTGAATTGAAGTATTGGAACAGACTGCTTCTCTTTCAGAGAAACGGATGTGAGTTTCTGGTGAATGCTTGTAAGTAGCTTAAGGCACTTTCAAAGGAAAGTGATTTTCTCTGAAAGGACAGCATTTAGAGAGTGAAGCAACACTCCATTCACTTCGCACAGTGAATTGAAGTGTTGGAATAGACTGCTTCTCTTTCAGAGAAACGCATGTGAGTTTCTGGTGAATGCTTGTAAGTAGCTTAAGGCACTTTCAAAGGAAAGTGATTTTCTCTGAAAGGACAGCATTTAGAAAGTGAAGCAACACTCCATTCACTTCGCACAGTGAATTGAAGTGTTGGAACAGACTGCTTCTCTTTCAGAGAAACGTATGTGAGTTTCTTGTGAATACTTGCAAGTTGCTTAAGGCACTTTCAAAGGAAAGTGATTTTCTCTGAAAGGACAGCATTTAGAAAGTGAGGCAACACTCCATTCACTTCGCACAATGAATTGAAGTGTTGGAACAGACTGCTTCTCTTTCAGAGAAACGCATGTGAGTTTCTGGTGAATGCTTGTAAGTAGCTTAAGGCACTTTCAAAGGAAAGTGATTTTCTCTGAAAGGACAGCATTTAGAAAGTGAAGCAACACTCCATTCACTTCGCACAGTGAATTGAAGTGTTGGAACAGTCTGCTTCTCTTTCAGAGAAACGCATGTGAGTTTCTTCCTAATGCTTGCAAGTAGCTTAAGGCACTTTCAAAGGAAAGTGATTTTCTCTGAAAGGAAAGCATTTAGAAAGTGAAGCAACACTCCATTCACTTCGCACAGTGAATTAAAGTGTTGGAACAGTCTGCTTCTCTTTCAGAGAAACGCATGTGAGTTTCTTCCTAATGCTTGCAAGTAGCTTAATTCACTTTCAAAGGAAAGTGATTTTCTCTGAAAGGACAGCATTTAGAAAGTGAAGCAACACTCCATTCACTTCGCACAGTGAATTGAAGTGTTGGAACAGTCTGCTTCTCTTTCAGAGAAACGCATGTGAGTTTCTTCCTAATGCTTGCAAGTAGCTTAAGGCACTTTCAAAGGAAAGTGATTTTCTCTGAAAGGACAGCATTTAGAAAGTGAAGCAACACTCCATTCACTTCGCACAGTGAATTGAAGTGTTGGAACAGTCTGCTTCTCTTTCAGAGAAACGCATGTGAGTTTCTTCCTAATGCTTGCAAGTAGCTTAAGGCACTTTCAAAGGAAAGTGATTTTCTCTGAAAGGAAAGCATTTAGAAAGTGAAGCAACACTCCATTCACTTCGCACAGTGAATTGAAGTGTTGGAACAGTCTGCTTCTCTTTCAGAGAAACGCATGTGAGTTTCTTCCTAATGCTTGCAAGTAGCTTAATGCACTTTCAAAGGAAAGTGATTTTCTCTGAAAGGACAGCATTTAGAAAGTGAAGCAACACTCCATTCACTTCGCACAGTGAATTGAAGTGTTGGAACAGTCTGCTTCTCTTTCAGAGAAACGCATGTGAGTTTCTTCCTAATGCTTGCAAGTAGCTTAAGGCACTTTCAAAGGAAAGTGATTTTCTCTGAAAGGACAGCATTTAGAAAGTGAAGCAACACTCCATTCACTTCGCACAGTGAATTGAAGTGTTGGAACAGACTGCTTCTCTTTCAGAGAAACGCATGTGAGTTTCCGGTGAATGCTTGTAAGTAGCTTAAGGCACTTTCAAAGGAAAGTGATTTTCTCTGAAAGGACAGCATTTAGAAAGTGAAGCAACACTCCATTCACTTCGCACAGTGAATTGAAGTGTTGGAACAGACTGCTTCTCTTTCAGAGAAACGCATGTGAGTTTCTTCCTAATGCTTGCAAGTAGCTTAAGGCACTATCAAAGGAAAGTGATTTTCTCTGAAAGGACAGCATTTAGAAAGTGAAGCAATACTACATTCACTTCGCACAGTGAATTGAAGTGTTGGAACAGACTGCTTCTCTTTCAGAGAAACGCATGTGAGTTTCTTCCTAATGCTTGCAAGTAGCTTAAGGCACTTTCAAAGGACAGTGATTTTCTCTGAAAGTACAGCATTTAGAAAGTGAAGCAACACTCCATTCACTTCGCACAGTGAATTGAAGTGTTGGAAAAGTCTGCTCCTCTTTCAGAGAATCGCATGTGAGTTTCTCCCTAATGCTTGCAAGTAGCTTAAGGCACTTTCAAAGGAAAGTGATTTTCTCTGAAAGGACAGCATTTAGAAAGTGAAGCAACACTCCATTCACTTCGCACAGTGAATTGAAGTGTTGGAACAGACTGCTTCTCTTTCAGAGAAACGCATGTGAGTTTCCGGTGAATGCTTGTAAGTAGCTTAAGGCACTTTCAAAGGAAAGTGATTTTCTCTGAAAGGACAGCATTTAGAAAGTGAAGCAACACTCCATTCACTTCGCACAGTGAATTGAAGTGTTGGAACAGACTGCTTCTCTTTCAGAGAAACGCATGTGAGTTTCTTGTGAATGCTTGTAAGTAGCTTAAGGCACTTTCAAAGGAAAGTGATTTTCTCTGAAAGGACAGCATTTAGAAAGTGAAGCAACACTCCATTCACTTCGCAGAGTGAATTGAAGTATTGGAACAGACTGCTTCTCTTTCAGAGAAACGGATGTGAGTTTCTGGTGAATGCTTGTAAGTAGCTTAAGGCACTTTCAAAGGAAAGTGATTTTCTCTGAAAGGACAGCATTTAGAGAGTGAAGCAACACTCCATTCACTTCGCACAGTGAATTGAAGTGTTGGAATAGACTGCTTCTCTTTCAGAGAAACGCATGTGAGTTTCTGGTGAATGCTTGTAAGTAGCTTAAGGCACTTTCAAAGGAAAGTGATTTTCTCTGAAAGGACAGCATTTAGAAAGTGAAGCAACACTCCATTCACTTCGCACAGTGAATTGAAGTGTTGGAACAGACTGCTTCTCTTTCAGAGAAACGTATGTGAGTTTCTTGTGAATACTTGCAAGTTGCTTAAAGCACTTTCAAAGGAAAGTGATTTTCTCTGAAAGGACAGCATTTAGAAAGTGAGGCAACACTCCATTCACTTCGCACAGTGAATTGAAGTGTTGGAACAGACTGCTTCTCTTTCAGAGAAACACATGTGAGTTTCTTCCTAATGCTTGCAAGTAGCTTAAGGCACTTTCAAAGGAAAGTGATTTTCCTGAAAGGACAGCATTTAGAAAGTGAAGCAACACTCCATTCACTTCGCACAGTGAATTGAAGTGTTGGAACCGACTGCTTCTCTTTCAGAGAAACGCATGTGAGTTTCTGGTGAATGCTTGTTAGTAGCTTAAGGCACTTTCAAAGGAAAGTGATTTTCTCTGAAAGGACATAATTTAGAAAGTGAAGAAACACTCCATTCACTTTGCACAGTGAATTGAAGTGTTGGAACAGAATGCTTCTCTTTCAGAGAAACGGATGTGAGTTTTTTATGAATGCTTGAAAGTAGTTTAAGGCACTTTCAAAGGAAAGTGATTTTCTCTGAAAGGACAGCATTTAGAAAGTGAAGCAACACTCCATTCACTTCGCACAGTGAATTGAAGTGTTGTAACAGTCTGCTTCTCTTTCAGAGAAACGCATGTGAGTTTCTTCCTAATGCTTGCAAGTAGCTTAAGGCACTTTCAAAGGAAAGTGATTTTCTCTGAAAGGACAGCATTTAGAAAGTGAAGCAACACTCCATTCACTTCGCACAGTGAATTGAAGTGTTGGAACAGACTGCTTCTCTTTCAGAGAAATGCATGTGAGTTTCTGTTGAATGCTTGTAAGTAGCTTAAGGCACTTTCATAGGAAAGTGATTTTCTCTGAAAGGTCAGCATTTAGAAAGTGAAGCAACACTCCATTCACTTCGCACATTGAATTGAAGTGTTGGAACAGACTGCTTCTCTTTCAGAGAAACGCATGTGAGTTTCTGGTGAATGCTTGTAAGGAGCTTAAGGCACTTTCAAAGGAAAGTGATTTTCTCTGAAAGGACAGCATTTAGAAAGTGAAGCAACACTCCATTCACTTCGCACAGTGAATTGAAGTGTTGGAACAGACTGCTTCTCTTTCAGAGAAACGCATGTGAGTTTCCGGTGAATGCTTGTAAGTAGCTTAAGGCACTTTCAAAGGAAAGTGATTTTCTCTGAAAGGACAGCATTTAGAAAGTGAAGCAACACTCCATTCACTTCGCACAAAGAATTGAAGTGTTGGAACAGACTGCTTCTCTTTCAGAGAAACGCATGTGAGTTTCTTCCTAATGCTTGCAAGTAGCTTAAGGCACTATCAAAGGAAAGTGATTTTCTCTGAAAGGACAGCATTTAGAAAGTGAAGCAACACTCCATTCACTTCGCACAGTGAATTGAAGTGTTGGAACAGACTGCTTCTCTTTCAGAGAAACGCATGTGAGTTTTTTATGAATGCTTGAAAGTAGTTAAAGGCACTTTCAAAGGAAAGTGATTTTCTCTGAAAGGACAGCATTTAGAAAGTGAGGCAACACTCCATTCACTTCACACAGTGACTTGAGGTGTTGGAACAGACTGCTTCTCTTTCAGAGAAATGCATGTGAGTTTCTTCCTAATGCTTGCAAGTAGCTTAAGGCACTTTCAAAGGAAAGTGATTTTCTCTGAAAGGACAGCATTTAGAAAGTGAAGCAACACTCCATTCACTTCGCAAAGTGAATTGAAGTGTTGGAACAGTCTGCTCCTCTTTCAGAGAAACGCATGTGAGTTTCTTCCTAATGCTTGCAAGTAGCTTAAGGCACTTTCAAAGGAAAGTGATTTTCTCTGAAAGGACAGCATTTAGAAAGTGAAGCAACACTCCATTCACTCCGCACAGTGAATTGAAGTGTTGGAACAGACTGCTTCTCTTTCAGAAAAACGCATGTGAGTTTCCGGTGAATGCTTGTAAGTAGCTTAAGGCACTTTCAAAGGAAAGTGATTTTCTCTGAAAGGACAGCATTTAGAAAGTGAAGCAACACTCCATTCACTTCGCACAGTGAATTGAAGTGTTGGAACAGACTGCTTCTCTTTCAGAGAAATGCATGTGAGTTTAAGTTGAATGCTTGTAAGTAGCTTAAGGCACATTCAAAGAAAAGTGATTTTCTCTGAAAGGACAGCATTTAGAAAGTGAAGCAACACTCCATTCACTTCGCACAGTGAATTGAAGTATTGGAACAGACTGCTTCTCTTTCAGAGAAACGGATGTGAGTTTCTGGTGAATGCTTGTAAGTAGCTTAAGGCACTTTCAAAGGAAAGTGATTTTCTCTGAAAGGACAGCATTTAGAAAGTGAAGCAACACTCCATTCAATTCGCACAGTGAATTGAAGTGTTGGAACAGACTGCTTCTCTTTCATATAAACGCATTAGTGTTTCTTGTGAATGCTTGCAAGTTGCTTAAGGCACTTTCAAAGGAAAGTGATTTTCTCTGAAAGGACATAATTTAGAAAGTGAAGCAACACTCCATTCACTTCGCACAGTGAATTGAAGTGTTGGAACAGACTGCTTCTCTTTCAGAGAAATGCATGTGAGTGTCTGTTGAATGCTTGTAAGTAGCTTAAGGCACTTTCAAAGGAAAGTGATTTTCTCTGAAAGGACAGCATTTAGAAAGTGAAGCAACACTCCATTCACTTCGCACAGTGAATTGAAGTGTTGGAACAAACTGCTCCTCTTTCAGAGAAACGCATGTGAGTTTCTGGTGAATGCTTGAAAGTAGTTTAAGGCACTTTCAAAGGAAAGTGATTTTCTCTGAAAGGACAGCATTTAGAAAGTGAGGCAACACTCCATTCACTTCACACAGTGAATTGAAGTGTTGGAACAGACTGCTTCTCTTTCAGAGAAACGCATGTGAGTTTCTTCCTAATGCTTGCAAGTAGCTTAAGGCACTTTCAAAGGAAAGTGATTTTCTCTGAAAGGACAGCATTTAGAAAGTGAAGCAACACTCCATTCACTTCGCACAGTGAATTGAAGTGTTGGAACAGTCTGCTTCTCTTTCAGAGAAACGCATGTGAGTTTCTTCCTAATGCTTGCAAGTAGCTTAAGGCACTTTCAAAGGAAAGTGATTTTCTCTGAAAGGACAGCATTTAGAAAGTGAAGCAACACTCCATTCACTTCGCACAGTGAATTGAAGTGTTGGAACAGTCTGCTTCTCTTTCAGAGAAACGCATGTGAGTTTCTTCCTAATGCTTGCAAGTAGCTTAAGGCACTTTCAAAGGAAAGTGATTTTCTCTGAAAGGACAGCATTTAGAAAGTGAAGCAATACTACATTCACTTCGCACAGTGAATTGAAGTGTTGGAACAGACTGCTTCTCTTTCAGAGAAACGCATGTGAGTTTCTTCCTAATGCTTGCAAGTAGCTTAAGGCACTTTCAAAGGAAAGTGATTTTCTCTGAAAGTACAGCATTTAGAAAGTGAAGCAACACTCCATTCACTTCGCACAGTGAATTGAAGTGTTGGAAAAGTCTGCTCCTCTTTCAGAGAATCGCATGTGAGTTTCTCCCTAATGCTTGCAAGTAGCTTAAGGCACTTTCAAAGGAAAGTGATTTTCTCTGAAAGGACAGCATTTAGAAAGTGAAGCAACACTCCATTCACTTCGCACAGTGAATTGAAGTGTTGGAACAGACTGCTTCTCTTTCAGAGAAACGCATGTGAGTTTCCGGTGTATGCTTGTAAGTAGCTTAAGGCACTTTCAAAGGAAAGTGATTTTCTCTGAAAGGACAGCATTTAGAAAGTGAAGCAACACTCCATTCACTTCGCACAGTGAATTGAAGTGTTGGAACAGACTGCTTCTCTTTCAGAGAAACGCATGTGAGTTTCTTGTGAATGCTTGTAAGTAGCTTAAGGCACTTTCAAAGGAAAGTGATTTTCTCTGAAAGGACAGCATTTAGAAAGTGAAGCAACACTCCATTCACTTCGCAGAGTGAATTGAAGTATTGGAACAGACTGCTTCTCTTTCAGAGAAACGGATGTGAGTTTCTGGTGAATGCTTGTAAGTAGCTTAAGGCACTTTCAAAGGAAAGTGATTTTCTCTGAAAGGACAGCATTTAGAGAGTGAAGCAACACTCCATTCACTTCGCACAGTGAATTGAAGTGTTGGAACAGACTGCTTCTCTTTCAGAGAAACGCATGTGAGTTTCTGGTGAATGCTTGTAAGTAGCTTAAGGCACTTTCAAAGGAAAGTGATTTTCTCTGAAAGGACAGCATTTAGAAAGTGAAGCAACACTCCATTCACTTCGCACAGTGAATTGAAGTGTTGGAACAGACTGCTTCTCTTTCAGAGAAACGTATGTGAGTTTCTTGTGAATACTTGCAAGTTGCTTAAGGCACTTTCAAAGGAAAGTGATTTTCTCTGAAAGGACAGCATTTAGAAAGTGAGGCAACACTCCATTCACTTCGCACAGTGAATTGAAGTGTTGGAACAGACTGCTTCTCTTTCAGAGAAACACATGTGAGTTTCTTCCTAATGCTTGCAAGTAGCTTAAGGCACTTTCAAAGGAAAGTGATTTTCCTGAAAGGACAGCATTTAGAAAGTGAAGCAACACTCCATTCACTTCGCACAGTGAATTGAAGTGTTGGAACCGACTGCTTCTCTTTCAGAGAAACGCATGTGAGTTTCTGGTGAATGCTTGTTAGTAGCTTAAGGCACTTTCAAAGGAAAGTGATTTTCTCTGAAAGGACATAATTTAGAAAGTGAAGCAACACTCCATTCACTTTGCACAGTGAATTGAAGTGTTGGAACAGAATGCTTCTCTTCCAGAGAAACGGATGTGAGTTTTTTATGAATGCTTGAAAGTAGTTTAAGGCACTTTCAAAGGAAAGTGATTTTCTCTGAATGGACAGCATTTAGAAAGTGAAGCAACACTCCATTCACTTCGCACAGTGAATTGAAGTGTTGGAACAGTCTGCTTCTCTTTCAGAGAAACGCATGTGAGTTTCTTCCTAATGCTTGCAAGTAGCTTAAGGCACTTTCAAAGGAAAGTGATTTTCTCTGAAAGGACAGCATTTAGAAAGTGAAGCAACACTCCATTCACTTCGCACAGTGAATTGAAGTGTTGGAACAGACTGCTTTTCTTTCAGAGAAACGCATGTGAGTTTCTTCCTAATGCTTGTAAGTAGCTTAAGGCACTATCAAAGGAAAGTGATTTTCTCTGAAAGGACAGCATTTAGAATGTGAAGCAACACTCCATTCACTTCGCACAGTGAATTGAAGTGTTGGAACAGACTGCTTCTCTTTCAGAGAAACGCATGTGAGTTTTTTATGATTGCTTGCAAGTAGCTTAAGGCAATTTCAAAGGACAGTGATTTTCTCTGAAAGGACAGCATTTAGAAAGTGAAGCAACACTCCATTCCCTTCGTGCAGTCAATTGAAGTGTTGGAACAGAGTGCTTCTCTTTCATATAAACGCATTAGTGTTTCTTGTGAATGATTGCAAGTTGCTTAAGGCACTTTCAAAGGAAAGTGATTTTCTCTGAAAGGACATAATTTAGAAAGTGAAGCAACACTCCATTCACTTCGCACAGTGAATTGAAGTGTTGGAACAGACTGCTTCTCTTTCAGAGAAATGCATGTGAGTTTCTGTTGAATGCTTGTAAGTAGCTTAAGGCACTTTCATAGGAAAGTGATTTTCTCTGAAAGGACAGCATTTAGAAAGTGAAGCAACACTCCATTCACTTCGCACATTGAATTGAAGTTTTGGAACAGACTGCTTCTCTTTCAGAGAAACGCATGTGAGTTTCTGGTGAATGCTTGTAAGGAGCTTAAGGCACTTTCAAAGGAAAGTGATTTTCTCTGAAAGGACAGCATTTAGAAAGTGAGGCAACACTCCATTCACTTCACACAGTGAATTGAAGTGTTGGAACAGACTGCTTCTCTTTCAGAGAAACGCATGTGAGTTTCCGGTGAATGCTTGTAAGTAGCTTAAGGCACTTTCTAAGGAAAGTGATTTTCTCTGAAAGGACAGCATTTAGAAAGTGAAGCAACACTCCATTCACTTCGCACAAAGAATTGAAGTGTTGGAACAGACTGCTTCTCTTTCAGAGAAACGCATGTGAGTTTCTTCCTAATGCTTGCAAGTAGCTTAAGGCACTATCAAAGGAAAGTGATTTTCTCTGAAAGGACAGCATTTAGAAAGTGAAGCAACACTCCATTCACTTCGCACAGTGAATTGAAGTGTTGGAACAGACTGCTTCTCTTTCAGAGAAACGCATGTGAGTTTTTTATGAATGCTTGAAAGTAGTTAAAGGCACTTTCAAAGGAAAGTGATTTTCTCTGAAAGGACAGCATTTAGAAAGTGAGGCAACACTCCATTCACTTCACACAGTGACTTGAGGTGTTGGAACAGACTGCTTCTCTTTCAGAGAAATGCATGTGAGTTTCTTCCTAATGCTTGCAAGTAGCTTAAGGCACTTTCAAAGGAAAGTGATTTTCTCTGAAAGGACAGCATTTAGAAAGTGAAGCAACACTCCATTCACTTCGCAAAGTGAATTGAAGTGTTGGAACAGTCTGCTCCTCTTTCAGAGAAACGCATGTGAGTTTCTTCCTAATGCTTGCAAGTAGCTTAAGGCACTTTCAAAGGAAAGTGATTTTCTCTGAAAGGACAGCATTTAGAAAGTGAAGCAACACTCCATTCACTCCGCACAGTGAATTGAAGTGTTGGAACAGACTGCTTCTCTTTCAGAGAAACGCATGTGAGTTTCCGGTGAATGCTTGTAAGTAGCTTAAGGCACTTTCAAAGGAAAGTGATTTTCTCTGAAAGGACAGCATTTAGAAAGTGAAGCAACACTCCATTCACTTCGCACAGTGAATTGAAGTGTTGGAACAGACTGCTTCTCTTTCAGAGAAATGCATGTGAGTTTAAGTTGAATGCTTGTAAGTAGCTTAAGGCACTTTCAAAGAAAAGTGATTTTCTCTGAAAGGACAGCATTTAGAAAGTGAAGCAACACTCCATTCACTTCGCACAGTGAATTGAAGTATTGGAACAGACTGCTTCTCTTTCAGAGAAACGGATGTGAGTTTCTGGTGAATGCTTGTAAGTAGCTTAAGGCACTTTCAAAGGAAAGTGATTTTCTCTGAAAGGACAGCATTTAGAAAGTGAAGCAACACTCCATTCAATTCGCACAGTGAATTGAAGTGTTGGAACAGACTGCTTCTCTTTCATATAAACGCATTAGTGTTTCTTGTGAATGCTTGCAAGTTGCTTAAGGCACTTTCAAAGGAAAGTGATTTTCTCTGAAAGGACATAATTTAGAAAGTGAGGCAACACTCCATTCACTTCGCACAGTGAATTGAAGTGTTGGAACAGACTGCTTCTCTTTCAGAGAAATGCATGTGATTGTCTGTTGAATGCTTGTAAGTAGCTTAAGGCACTTTCAAAGGAAAGTGATTTTCTCTGAAAGGACAGCATTTAGAAAGTGAAGCAACACTCCATTCACTTCGCACAGTGAATTGAAGTGTTGGAACAAACTGCTTCTCTTTCAGAGAAACGCATGTGAGTTTCTGGTGAATGCTTGTAAGTAGCTTAAGGCACTTTCAAAGGAAAGTGATTTTCTCTGAAAGGACAGCATTTAGAAAGTGAGGCAACACTCCATTCACTTCACACAGTGAATTGAAGTGTTGGAACAGACTGCTTCTCTTTCAGAGAAACGCATGTGAGTTTCTTCCTAATGCTTGCAAGTAGCTTAAGGCACTTTCAAAGGAAAGTGATTTTCTCTGAAAGGACAGCATTTAGAAAGTGAAGCAACACTCCATTCACTTCGCACAGTGAATTGAAGTGTTGGAACAGTCTGCTTCTCTTTCAGAGAAACGCATGTGAGTTTCTTCCTAATGCTTGCAAGTAGCTTAAGGCACTTTCAAAGGAAAGTGATTTTCTCTGAAAGGACAGCATTTAGAAAGTGAAGCAACACTCCATTCACTTCGCACAGTGAATTGAAGTGTTGGAACAGACTGCTTTTCTTTCAGAGAAACGCATGTGAGTTTCTTCCTAATGCTTGCAAGTAGCTTAAGGCACTTTCAAAGGAAAGTGATTTTCTCTGAAAGGACAGCATTTAGAAAGTGAAGCAACTCTCCATTCACTTCGCACAGTGAATTGAAGTGTTGGAACAGACTGCTTCTCTTTCAGAGCAACGCATGTGAGTTTCTGGTGAATGCTTATAAGTAGCTTAAATCACTTTCAAAGGACAGTGATTTTCTCTGAAAGAACAGCATTTAGAAAGTGAAGCAACACTCCATTCCCATCGTGCAGTGAATTGAAGTGTTGGAACAGAGTGCTTCTCTTTCATATAAACGCATTAGTGTTTCTTGTGAATGCTTGCAAGTTGCTTAAGGCACTTTCAAAGGAAAGTGATTTTCTCTGAAAGGACATAATTTAGAAAGTGAAGCAACACTCCATTCACTTCGCACAGTGAATTGAAGTGTTGGAACAGACTGCTTCTCTTTCAGAGAAATGCATGTGAGTTTCTGTTGAATGCTTGTAAGTAGCTTAAGGCACTTTCATAGGAAAGTGATTTTCTCTGAAAGGACAGCATTTAGAAAGTGAAGCAACACTCCATTCACTTCGCACATTGAATTGAAGTTTTGGAACAGACTGCTTCTCTTTCAGAGAAACGCATGTGAGTTTCTGGTGAATGCTTGTAAGGAGCTTAAGGCACTTTCAAAGGAAAGTGATTTTCTCTGAAAGGACAGCATTTAGAAAGTGAGGCAACACTCCATTCACTTCACACAGTGAATTGAAGTGTTGGAACAGACTGCTTCTCTTTCAGAGAAACGCATGTGAGTTTCCGGTGAATGCTTGTAAGTAGCTTAAGGCACTTTCAAAGGAAAGTGATTTTCTCTGAAAGGACAGCATTTAGAAAGTGAAGCAACACTCCATTCACTTCGCACAGTGAATTGAAGTGTTGGAACAGACTGCTTCTCTTTCAGAGAAATGCATGTGAGTTTAAGTTGAATGCTTGTAAGTAGCTTAAGGCACTTTCAAAGAAAAGTGATTTTCTCTGAAAGGACAGCATTTAGAAAGTGAAGCAACACTCCATTCACTTCGCACAGTGAATTGAAGTATTGGAACAGACTGCTTCTCTTTCAGAGAAACGGATGTGAGTTTCTGGTGAATGCTTGTAAGTAGCTTAAGGCACTTTCAAAGGAAAGTGATTTTCTCTGAAAGGACAGCATTTAGAAAGTGAAGCAACACTCCATTCAATTCGCACAGTGAATTGAAGTGTTGGAACAGACTGCTTCTCTTTCATATAAACGCATTAGTGTTTCTTGTGAATGCTTGCAAGTTGCTTAAGGCACTTTCAAAGGAAAGTGATTTTCTCTGAAAGGACATAATTTAGAAAGTGAGGCAACACTCCATTCACTTCGCACAGTGAATTGAAGTGTTGGAACAGACTGCTTCTCTTTCAGAGAAATGCATGTGATTGTCTGTTGAATGCTTGTAAGTAGCTTAAGGCACTTTCAAAGGAAAGTGATTTTCTCTGAAAGGACAGCATTTAGAAAGTGAAGCAACACTCCATTCACTTCGCACAGTGAATTGAAGTGTTGGAACAAACTGCTTCTCTTTCAGAGAAACGCATGTGAGTTTCTGGTGAATGCTTGTAAGTAGCTTAAGGCACTTTCAAAGGAAAGTGATTTTCTCTGAAAGGACAGCATTTAGAAAGTGAGGCAACACTCCATTCACTTCACACAGTGAATTGAAGTGTTGGAACAGACTGCTTCTCTTTCAGAGAAACGCATGTGAGTTTCTTCCTAATGCTTGCAAGTAGCTTAAGGCACTTTCAAAGGAAAGTGATTTTCTCTGAAAGGACAGCATTTAGAAAGTGAAGCAACACTCCATTCACTTCGCACAGTGAATTGAAGTGTTGGAACAGTCTGCTTCTCTTTCAGAGAAACGCATGTGAGTTTCTTCCTAATGCTTGCAAGTAGCTTAAGGCACTTTCAAAGGAAAGTGATTTTCTCTGAAAGGACAGCATTTAGAAAGTGAAGCAACACTCCATTCACTTCGCACAGTGAATTGAAGTGTTGGAACAGACTGCTTTTCTTTCAGAGAAACGCATGTGAGTTTCTTCCTAATGCTTGCAAGTAGCTTAAGGCACTTTCAAAGGAAAGTGATTTTCTCTGAAAGGACAGCATTTAGAAAGTGAAGCAACTCTCCATTCACTTCGCACAGTGAATTGAAGTGTTGGAACAGACTGCTTCTCTTTCAGAGCAACGCATGTGAGTTTCTGGTGAATGCTTATAAGTAGCTTAAATCACTTTCAAAGGACAGTGATTTTCTCTGAAAGAACAGCATTTAGAAAGTGAAGCAACACTCCATTCCCATCGTGCAGTGAATTGAAGTGTTGGAACAGAGTGCTTCTCTTTCATATAAACGCATTAGTGTTTCTTGTGAATGCTTGCAAGTTGCTTAAGGCACTTTCAAAGGAAAGTGATTTTCTCTGAAAGGACATAATTTAGAAAGTGAAGCAACACTCCATTCACTTCGCACAGTGAATTGAAGTGTTGGAACAGACTGCTTCTCTTTCAGAGAAATGCATGTGAGTTTCTGTTGAATGCTTGTAAGTAGCTTAAGGCACTTTCATAGGAAAGTGATTTTCTCTGAAAGGACAGCATTTAGAAAGTGAAGCAACACTCCATTCACTTCGCACATTGAATTGAAGTTTTGGAACAGACTGCTTCTCTTTCAGAGAAACGCATGTGAGTTTCTGGTGAATGCTTGTAAGGAGCTTAAGGCACTTTCAAAGGAAAGTGATTTTCTCTGAAAGGACAGCATTTAGAAAGTGAGGCAACACTCCATTCACTTCACACAGTGAATTGAAGTGTTGGAACAGACTGCTTCTCTTTCAGAGAAACGCATGTGAGTTTCCGGTGAATGCTTGTAAGTAGCTTAAGGCACTTTCTAAGGAAAGTGATTTTCTCTGAAAGGACAGCATTTAGAAAGTGAAGCAACACTCCATTCACTTCGCACAAAGAATTGAAGTGTTGGAACAGACTGCTTCTCTTTCAGAGAAACGCATGTGAGTTTCTTCCTAATGCTTGCAAGTAGCTTAAGGCACTATCAAAGGAAAGTGATTTTCTCTGAAAGGACAGCATTTAGAAAGTGAAGCAACACTCCATTCACTTCGCACAGTGAATTGAAGTGTTGGAACAGACTGCTTCTCTTTCAGAGAAACGCATGTGAGTTTTTTATGAATGCTTGAAAGTAGTTAAAGGCACTTTCAAAGGAAAGTGATTTTCTCTGAAAGGACAGCATTTAGAAAGTGAGGCAACACTCCATTCACTTCACACAGTGACTTGAGGTGTTGGAACAGACTGCTTCTCTTTCAGAGAAATGCATGTGAGTTTCTTCCTAATGCTTGCAAGTAGCTTAAGGCACTTTCAAAGGAAAGTGATTTTCTCTGAAAGGACAGCATTTAGAAAGTGAAGCAACACTCCATTCACTTCGCAAAGTGAATTGAAGTGTTGGAACAGTCTGCTCCTCTTTCAGAGAAACGCATGTGAGTTTCTTCCTAATGCTTGCAAGTAGCTTAAGGCACTTTCAAAGGAAAGTGATTTTCTCTGAAAGGACAGCATTTAGAAAGTGAAGCAACACTCCATTCACTCCGCACAGTGAATTGAAGTGTTGGAACAGACTGCTTCTCTTTCAGAGAAACGCATGTGAGTTTCCGGTGAATGCTTGTAAGTAGCTTAAGGCACTTTCAAAGGAAAGTGATTTTCTCTGAAAGGACAGCATTTAGAAAGTGAAGCAACACTCCATTCACTTCGCACAGTGAATTGAAGTGTTGGAACAGACTGCTTCTCTTTCAGAGAAATGCATGTGAGTTTAAGTTGAATGCTTGTAAGTAGCTTAAGGCACTTTCAAAGAAAAGTGATTTTCTCTGAAAGGACAGCATTTAGAAAGTGAAGCAACACTCCATTCAATTCGCACAGTGAATTGAAGTGTTGGAACAGACTGCTTCTCTTTCATATAAACGCATTAGTGTTTCTTGTGAATGCTTGCAAGTTGCTTAAGGCACTTTCAAAGGAAAGTGATTTTCTCTGAAAGGACATAATTTAGAAAGTGAAGCAACACTCCATTCACTTCGCACAGTGAATTGAAGTGTTGGAACAGACTGCTTCTCTTTCAGAGAAATGCATGTGAGTGTCTGTTGAATGCTTGTAAGTAGCTTAAGGCACTTTCAAAGGAAAGTGATTTTCTCTGAAAGGACAGCATTTAGAAAGTGAAGCAACACTCCATTCACTTCGCACAGTGAATTGAAGTGTTGGAACAAACTGCTTCTCTTTCAGAGAAACGCATGTGAGTTTCTGGTGAATGCTTGTAAGTAGCTTAAGGCACTTTCAAAGGAAAGTGATTTTCTCTGAAAGGACAGCATTTAGAAAGTGAGGCAACACTCCATTCACTTCACACAGTGAATTGAAGTGTTGGAACAGACTGCTTCTCTTTCAGAGAAACGCATGTGAGTTTCTTCCTAATGCTTGCAAGTAGCTTAAGGCACTTTCAAAGGAAAGTGATTTTCTCTGAAAGGACAGCATTTAGAAAGTGAAGCAACACTCCATTCACTTCGCACAGTGAATTGAAGTGTTGGAACAGTCTGCTTCTCTTTCAGAGAAACGCATGTGAGTTTCTTCCTAATGCTTGCAAGTAGCTTAAGGCACTTTCAAAGGAAAGTGATTTTCTCTGAAAGGACAGCATTTAGAAAGTGAAGCAACACTCCATTCACTTCGCACAGTGAATTGAAGTGTTGGAACAGACTGCTTTTCTTTCAGAGAAACGCATGTGAGTTTCTTCCTAATGCTTGCAAGTAGCTTAAGGCACTTTCAAAGGAAAGTGATTTTCTCTGAAAGGACAGCATTTAGAAAGTGAAGCAACTCTCCATTCACTTCGCACAGTGAATTGAAGTGTTGGAACAGACTGCTTCTCTTTCAGAGCAACGCATGTGAGTTTCTGGTGAATGCTTATAAGTAGCTTAAATCACTTTCAAAGGACAGTGATTTTCTCTGAAAGAACAGCATTTAGAAAGTGAAGCAACACTCCATTCCCATCGTGCAGTGAATTGAAGTGTTGGAACAGAGTGCTTCTCTTTCATATAAACGCATTAGTGTTTCTTGTGAATGCTTGCAAGTTGCTTAAGGCACTTTCAAAGGAAAGTGATTTTCTCTGAAAGGACATAATTTAGAAAGTGAAGCAACACTCCATTCACTTCGCACAGTGAATTGAAGTGTTGGAACAGACTGCTTCTCTTTCAGAGAAATGCATGTGAGTTTCTGTTGAATGCTTGTAAGTAGCTTAAGGCACTTTCAAAGGAAAGTGATTTTCTCTGAAAGGACAGCATTTAGAAAGTGAAGCAACACTCCATTCACTTCGCACATTGAATTGAAGTGTTGGAACAGACTGCTTCTCTTTCAGAGAAACGCATGTGAGTTTCTGGTGAATGCTTGTAAGTAGCTTAAGGCACTTTCAAAGGAAAGTGATTTTCTCTGAAAGGACAGCATTTAGAAAGTGAGGCAACACTCCATTCACTTCACACAGTGAATTGAAGTGTTGGAACAGACTGCTTCTCTTTCAGAGAAACGCATGTGAGTTTCTTCCTAATGCTTGCAAGTAGCTTAAGGCACTTTCAAAGGAAAGTGATTTTCTCTGAAAGGACAGCATTTAGAAAGTGAAGTAACACTCCATTCACTTCGCACAGTGAATTGAAGTGTTGGAACAGTCTGCTTTTCTTTCAGAGAAACGCATGTGAGTTTCTTCCTAATGCTTGCAAGTAGCTTAAGGCACTTTCAAAGGAAAGTGATTTTCTCTGAAAGGACAGCATTTAGAAAGTGAAGCAACACTCCATTCACTTCGCACAGTGAATTGAAGTGTTGGAACAGACTGCTTCTCTTTCAGAGAAACGCATGTGAGTTTCTGGTGAATGCTTGTAAGTAGCTTAAGGCACTTTCAAAGGAAAGTGATTTTCTCTGAAAGGACAGCATTTAGAAAGTGAAGCAACACTCCATTCAATTCGCACAGTGAATTGAAGTGTTGGAACAGACTGCTTCTCTTTCATATAAACGCATTAGTGTTTCTTGTGAATGTTTGCAAGTTGCTTAAGGCACTTTCAAAGGAAAGTGATTTTCTCTGAAAGGACATAATTTAGAAAGTGAAGCAACACTCCATTCACTTCGCACAGTGAATTGAAGTGTTGGAACAGACTGCTTCTCTTTCAGAGAAATGCATGTGAGTGTCTGTTGAATGCTTGTAAGTAGCTTAAGGCACTTTCAAAGGAAAGTGATTTTCTCTGAAAGGACAGCATTTAGAAAGTGAAGCAACACTCCATTCACTTCGCACAGTGAATTGAAGTGTTGGAACAAACTGCTTCTCTTTCAGAGAAACGCATGTGAGTTTCTTGTGAATGCTTGTAAGTAGCTTAAGGCACTTTCAAAGGAAAGTGATTTTCTCTGAAAGGACAGCATTTAGAAAGTGAGGCAACACTCCATTCACTTCACACAGTGAATTGAAGTGTTGGAACAGACTGCTTCTCTTTCAGAGAAACGCATGTGAGTTTCTTCCTAATGCTTGCAAGTAGCTTAAGGCACTTTCAAAGGAAAGTGATTTTCTCTGAAAGGACAGCATTTAGAAAGTGAAGCAACACTCCATTCACTTCGCACAGTGAATTGAAGTGTTGGAACAGTCTGCTTCTCTTTCAGAGAAACGCATGTGAGTTTCTTCCTAATGCTTGCAAGTAGCTTAAGGCACTTTCAAAGGAAAGTGATTTTCTCTGAAAGGATAGCATTTAGAAAGTGAAGCAACACTCCATTCACTTCGCACAGTGAATTGAAGTGTTGGAACAGACTGCTTTTCTTTCAGAGAAACGCATGTGAGTTTCTTCCTAATGCTTGCAAGTAGCTTAAGGCACTATCAAAGGAAAGTGATTTTCTCTGAAAGGACAGCATTTAGAAAGTGAAGCAACACTCCATTCACTTCGCACAGTGAATTGAAGTGTTGGAACCGACTGCTTCTCTTTCAGAGCAACGCATGTGAGTTTCTGGTGAATGCTTATAAGTAGCTTAAATCACTTTCAAAGGACAGTGATTTTCTCTGAAAGAACAGCATTTAGAAAGTGAAGCAACACTCCATTCCCTTCGTGCAGTGAATTGAAGTGTTGGAAACAGAGTGCTTCTCTTTCATATAAACGCATTAGTGTTTCTTGTGAATGCTTGCAAGTTGCTTAAGGCACTTTCAAAGGAAAGTGATTTTCTCTGAAAGGACATAATTTAGAAAGTGAAGCAACACTCCATTCACTTCGCACAGTGAATTGAAGTGTTGGAAACAGACTGCTTCTCTTTCAGAGAAATGCATGTGAGTTTCTGTTGAATGCTTGTAAGTAGCTTAAGGCACTTTCAAAGGAAAGTGATTTTCTCTGAAAGGACAGCATTTAGAAAGTGAAGCAACACTCCATTCACTTCGCACATTGAATTGAAGTGTTGGAACAGACTGGTTCTCTTTCAGAGAAACGCATGTGAATTTCTGGTGAATGCTTGTAAGTAGCTTAAGGCACTTTCAAAAGAAAGTGATTTTCTCTGAAAGGACAGCATTTAGAAAGTGAGGCAACACTCCATTCACTTCACACAGTGAATTGAAGTTTTGGAACAGACTGCTTCTCTTTCAGAGAAACGCATGTGAGTTTCTTCCTAATGCTTGCAAGTAGCTTAAGGCACTTTCAAAGGAAAGTGATTTTCTCTGAAAGGACAGCATTTAGAAAGTGAAGTAACACTCCATTCACTTCGCACAGTGAATTGAAGTGTTGGAACAGTCTGCTTTTTCTTTCAGAGAAACGCATGTGAGTTTCTTCCTAATGCTTGCAAGTAGCTTAAGGCACTTTCAAAGGAAAGTGATTTTCTCTGAAAGGACAGCATTTAGAAAGTGAAGCAACACTCCATTCACTTCGCACAGTGAATTGAAGTGTTGGAACAGACTGCTTCTCTTTCAGAGAAACGCATGTGAGTTTCCGGTGAATGCTTGTAAGTAGCTTAAGGCACTTTCAAAGGAAAGTGATTTTCTCAGAAAGGACAGCATTTAGAAAGTGAAGCAACACTCCATTCACTTCGCACAAAGAATTGAAGTGTTGGAACAGACTGCTTCTCTTTCAGAGAAACGCATGTGAGTTTCTTCCTAATGCTTGCAAGTAGCTTAAGGCACTATCAAAGGAAAGTGATTTTCTCTGAAAGGACAGCATTTAGAAAGTGAAGCAACACTCCATTCACTTCGCACAGTGAATTGAAGTGTTGGAACAGACTGCTTCTCTTTCAGAGAAACGCATGTGAGTTTTTTTATGAATGCTTGAAAGTAGTTAAAGGCACTTTCAAAGGAAAGTGATTTTCTCTGAAAGGACAGCATTTAGAAAGTGAGGCAACACTCCATTCACTTCACACAGTGACTTGAGGTGTTGGAACAGACTGCTTCTCTTTCAGAGAAATGCATGTGAGTTTCTTCCTAATGCTTGCAAGTAGCTTAAGGCACTTTCAAAGGAAAGTGATTTTCTCTGAAAGGACAGCATTTAGAAAGTGAAGCAACACTCCATTCACTTCGCAAAGTGAATTGAAGTGTTGGAACAGTCTGCTCCTCTTTCAGAGAAACGCATGTGAGTTTCTTCCTAATGCTTGCAAGTAGCTTAAGGCACTTTCAAAGGAAAGTGATTTTCTCTGAAAGGACAGCATTTAGAAAGTGAAGCAACACTCCATTCACTCCGCACAGTGAATTGAAGTGTTGGAACAGACTGCTTCTCTTTCAGAGAAACGCATGTGAGTTTCCGGTGAATGCTTGTAAGTAGCTTAAGGCACTTTCAAAGGAAAGTGATTTTCTCTGAAAGGACAGCATTTAGAAAGTGAAGCAACACTCCATTCACTTCGCACAGTGAATTGAAGTGTTGGAACAGACTGCTTCTCTTTCAGAGAAATGCATGTGAGTTTAAGTTGAATGCTTGTAAGTAGCTTAAGGCACTTTCAAAGAAAAGTGATTTTCTCTGAAAGGACAGCATTTAGAAAGTGAAGCAACACTCCATTCACTTCGCACAGTGAATTGAAGTATTGGAACAGACTGCTTCTCTTTCAGAGAAACGGATGTGAGTTTCTGGTGAATGCTTGTAAGTAGCTTAAGGCACTTTCAAAGGAAAGTGATTTTCTCTGAAAGGACAGCATTTAGAAAGTGAAGCAACACTCCATTCACTTCGCACAGTGAATTGAAGTGTTGGAACAGACTGCTTCTCTTTCAGAGAAATGCATGTGAGTGTCTGTTGAATGCTTGTAAGTAGCTTAAGGCACTTTCAAAGGAAAGTGATTTTCTCTGAAAGGACAGCATTTAGAAAGTGAAGCAACACTCCATTCACTTCGCACAGTGAATTGAAGTGTTGGAACAAACTGCTTCTCTTTCAGAGAAACGCATGTGAGTTTCTGGTGAATGCTTGTAAGTAGCTTAAGGCACTTTCAAAGGAAAGTGATTTTCTCTGAAAGGACAGCATTTAGAAAGTGAGGCAACACTCCATTCACTTCACACAGTGAATTGAAGTGTTGGAACAGACTGCTTCTCTTTCAGAGAAACGCATGTGAGTTTCTTCCTAATGCTTGCAAGTAGCTTAAGGCACTTTCAAAGGAAAGTGATTTTCTCTGAAAGGACAGCATTTAGAAAGTGAAGCAACACTCCATTCACTTCGCACAGTGAATTGAAGTGTTGGAACAGTCTGCTTCTCTTTCAGAGAAACGCATGTGAGTTTCTTCCTAATGCTTGCAAGTAGCTTAAGGCACTTTCAAAGGAAAGTGATTTTCTCTGAAAGGACAGCATTTAGAAAGTGAAGCAACACTCCATTCACTTCGCACAGTGAATTGAAGTGTTGGAACAGACTGCTTTTCTTTCAGAGAAACGCATGTGACTTTCTTCCTAATGCTTGCAAGTAGCTTAAGGCACTTTCAAAGGAAAGTGATTTTCTCTGAAAGGACAGCATTTAGAAAGTGAAGCAACTCTCCATTCACTTCGCACAGTGAATTGAAGTGTTGGAACAGACTGCTTCTCTTTCAGAGCAACGCATGTGAGTTTCTGGTGAATGCTTATAAGTAGCTTAAATCACTTTCAAAGGACAGTGATTTTCTCTGAAAGAACAGCATTTAGAAAGTGAAGCAACACTCCATTCCCATCGTGCAGTGAATTGAAGTGTTGGAACAGAGTGCTTCTCTTTCATATAAACGCATTAGTGTTTCTTGTGAATGCTTGCAAGTTGCTTAAGGCACTTTCAAAGGAAAGTGATTTTCTCTGAAAGGACATAATTTAGAAAGTGAAGCAACACTCCATTCACTTCGCACAGTGAATTGAAGTGTTGGAACAGACTGCTTCTCTTTCAGAGAAATGCATGTGAGTTTCTGTTGAATGCTTGTAAGTAGCTTAAGGCACTTTCAAAGGAAAGTGATTTTCTCTGAAAGGACAGCATTTAGAAAGTGAAGCAACACTCCATTCACTTCGCACATTGAATTGAAGTGTTGGAACAGACTGCTTCTCTTTCAGAGAAACGCATGTGAGTTTCTGGTGAATGCTTGTAAGTAGCTTAAGGCACTTTCAAAGGAAAGTGATTTTCTCTGAAAGGACAGCATTTAGAAAGTGAGGCAACACTCCATTCACTTCACACAGTGAATTGAAGTGTTGGAACAGACTGCTTCTCTTTCAGAGAAACGCATGTGAGTTTCTTCCTAATGCTTGCAAGTAGCTTAAGGCACTTTCAAAGGAAAGTGATTTTCTCTGAAAGGACAGCATTTAGAAAGTGAAGTAACACTCCATTCACTTCGCACAGTGAATTGAAGTGTTGGAACAGTCTGCTTTTCTTTCAGAGAAACGCATGTGAGTTTCTTCCTAATGCTTGCAAGTAGCTTAAGGCACTTTCAAAGGAAAGTGATTTTCTCTGAAAGGACAGCATTTAGAAAGTGAAGCAACACTCCATTCACTTCGCACAGTGAATTGAAGTGTTGGAACAGACTGCTTCTCTTTCAGAGAAACGCATGTGAGTTTCTGGTGAATGCTTGTAAGTAGCTTAAGGCACTTTCAAAGGAAAGTGATTTTCTCTGAAAGGACAGCATTTAGAAAGTGAAGCAACACTCCATTCAATTCGCACAGTGAATTGAAGTGTTGGAACAGACTGCTTCTCTTTCATATAAACGCATTAGTGTTTCTTGTGAATGTTTGCAAGTTGCTTAAGGCACTTTCAAAGGAAAGTGATTTTCTCTGAAAGGACAGCATTTAGAAAGTGAAGCAACACTCCATTCACTTCGCACAGTGAATTGAAGTGTTGGAACAGACTGCTTCTCTTTCAGAGAAATGCATGTGAGTGTCTGTTGAATGCTTGTAAGTAGCTTAAGGCACTTTCAAAGGAAAGTGATTTTCTCTGAAAGGACAGCATTTAGAAAGTGAAGCAACACTCCATTCACTTCGCACAGTGAATTGAAGTGTTGGAACAAACTGCTTCTCTTTCAGAGAAACGCATGTGAGTTTCTTGTGAATGCTTGTAAGTAGCTTAAGGCACTTTCAAAGGAAAGTGATTTTCTCTGAAAGGACAGCATTTAGAAAGTGAGGCAACACTCCATTCACTTCACACAGTGAATTGAAGTGTTGGAACAGACTGCTTCTCTTTCAGAGAAACGCATGTGAGTTTCTTCCTAATGCTTGCAAGTAGCTTAAGGCACTTTCAAAGGAAAGTGATTTTCTCTGAAAGGACAGCATTTAGAAAGTGAAGCAACACTCCATTCACTTCGCACAGTGAATTGAAGTGTTGGAACAGTCTGCTTCTCTTTCAGAGAAACGCATGTGAGTTTCTTCCTAATGCTTGCAAGTAGCTTAAGGCACTTTCAAAGGAAAGTGATTTTCTCTGAAAGGACAGCATTTAGAAAGTGAAGCAACACTCCATTCACTTCGCACAGTGAATTGAAGTGTTGGAACAGACTGCTTTTCTTTCAGAGAAACGCATGTGAGTTTCTTCCTAATGCTTGCAAGTAGCTTAAGGCACTATCAAAGGAAAGTGATTTTCTCTGAAAGGACAGCATTTAGAAAGTGAAGCAACACTCCATTCACTTCGCACAGTGAATTGAAGTGTTGGAACCGACTGCTTCTCTTTCAGAGCAACGCATGTGAGTTTCTGGTGAATGCTTATAAGTAGCTTAAATCACTTTCAAAGGACAGTGATTTTCTCTGAAAGAACAGCATTTAGAAAGTGAAGCAACACTCCATTCCCTTCGTGCAGTGAATTGAAGTGTTGGAACAGAGTGCTTCTCTTTCATATAAACGCATTAGTGTTTCTTGTGAATGCTTGCAAGTTGCTTAAGGCACTTTCAAAGGAAAGTGATTTTCTCTGAAAGGACATAATTTAGAAAGTGAAGCAACACTCCATTCACTTCGCACAGTGAATTGAAGTGTTGGAACAGACTGCTTCTCTTTCAGAGAAATGCATGTGAGTTTCTGTTGAATGCTTGTAAGTAGCTTAAGGCACTTTCAAAGGAAAGTGATTTTCTCTGAAAGGACAGCATTTAGAAAGTGAAGCAACACTCCATTCACTTCGCACATTGAATTGAAGTGTTGGAACAGACTGCTTCTCTTTCAGAGAAACGCATGTGAGTTTCTGGTGAATGCTTGTAAGTAGCTTAAGGCACTTTCAAAGGAAAGTGATTTTCTCAGAAAGGACAGCATTTAGAAAGTGAGGCAACACTCCATTCACTTCACACAGTGAATTGAAGTTTTGGAACAGACTGCTTCTCTTTCAGAGAAACGCATGTGAGTTTCTTCCTAATGCTTGCAAGTAGCTTAAGGCACTTTCAAAGGAAAGTGATTTTCTCTGAAAGGACAGCATTTAGAAAGTGAAGTAACACTCCATTCACTTCGCACAGTGAATTGAAGTGTTGGAACAGTCTGCTTTTCTTTCAGAGAAACACATGTGAGTTTCTTCCTAATGCTTGCAAGTAGCTTAAGGCACTTTCAAAGGAAAGTGATTTTCTCTGAAAGGACAGCATTTAGAAAGTGAAGCAACACTCCATTCCCTTCGCACAGTGAATTGAAGTGTTGGAACAGACTGCTTCTCTTTCAGAGAAATGCATGTGAGTTTAAGTTGAATGCTTGTAAGTAGCTTAAGGCACTATCAAAGGAAAGTGATTTTCTCTGAAAGGACAGCATTTAGAAAGTGAAGCAACACTCCATTCACTTCGCACAGTGAATTGAAGTGTTGGAACACACTGCTTCTGTTTCAGAGAAACGTATGTGAGTTTCTTGTGAATGCTTGCTAGTTGCTTAAGGCACTTTCAAAGGAAAGTGATTTTCTCTGAAAGGACAGCATTTAGAAAGTGAAGCAACACTCCATTCACTTCGCACAGTGAATTGAAGTGTTGGAACAGACTGCTTCTCTTTCAGAGAAACGCATGTGAGTTTCTGGTGAATGCTTGTAAGTAGCTTAAGGCACTTTCAAAGGACAGTGATTTTCTCTGAAAGGACAGCATTTAGAAGGTGAAGCAACACTCCATTCCCTTCGTGCAGTAAATTGAAGTGTTGGAACAGAGTGCTTCTCTTTCATATAAACGCATTAGTGTTTCTTGTGAATGCTTGCAAGTTGCTTAAGGCACTTTCAAAGGAAAGTGATTTTCTCTGAAAGGACAGCATTTAGAAAGTGAAGCAACACTCCATTCACTTCGCACAGTGAATTGAAGTGTTGGAACAAACTGCTTCTCTTTTAGAGAAACGCATGTGAGTTTCTGGTGAATGCTTGTAAGTAGCATAAGGCACTTTCAAAGGAAAGTGATTTTCTCTGAAAGGACAGCATTTAGAAAGTGAGGCAACACTCCATTCACTTCACACAGTGAATTGAAGTGTTGGAACAGACTGCTTCTCTTTCAGAGAAACGCATGTGAGTTTCTTCCTAATGCTTGCAAGTAGCTTAAGGCACTTTCAAAGGAAAGTGATTTTCTCTGAAAGGACAGCATTTAGAAAGTGAAGCAACACTCCATTCACTTCGCACAGTGAATTGAAGTGTTGGAACAGTCTGCTTCTCTTTCAGAGAAACGCATGTGAGTTTCTTCCTAATGCTTGCAAGTAGCTTAAGGCACTTTCAAAGGAAAGTGATTTTCTCTGAAAGGACAGCATTTAGAAAGTGAAGCAACACTCCATTCACTTCGCACAGTGAATTGAAGTGTTGGAACAGACTGCTTTTCTTTCAGAGAAACGCATGTGAGTTTCTTCCTAATGCTTGCAAGTAGCTTAAGGCACTTTCAAAGGAAAGTGATTTTCTCTGAAAGGACAGCATTTAGAAAGTGAAGCAACTCTCCATTCACTTCGCACAGTGAATTGAAGTGTTGGAACAGACTGCTTCTCTTTCAGAGCAACGCATGTGAGTTTCTGGTGAATGCTTATAAGTAGCTTAAATCACTTTCAAAGGACAGTGATTTTCTCTGAAAGAACAGCATTTAGAAAGTGAAGCAACACTCCACTCCCTTCGTGCAGTGAATTGAAGTGTTGGAACAGAGTGCTTCTCTTTCATATATACGCATTAGTGTTTCTTGTGAATGCTTGCAAGTTGCTTAAGGCACTTTCAAAGGAAAGTGATTTTCTCTGAAAGGACATAATTTAGAAAGTGAAGCAACACTCCATTCACTTCGCACAGTGAATTGAAGTGTTGGAACAGACTGCTTTTCTTTCAGAGAAACGCATGTGAGTTTCTTCCTAATGCTTGCAAGTTGCTTAAGGCACTTTCAAAGGAAAGTGATTTTCTCTGAAAGGACATAATTTAGAAAGTGAAGCAACACTCCATTCACTTCGCACAGTGAATTGAAGTGTTGGAACAGACTGCTTCTCTTTCAGAGAAATGCATGTGAGTGTCTGTTGAATGCTTGTAAGTAGCTTAAGGCACTTTCAAAGGAAAGTGATTTTCTCTGAAAGGACAGCATTTAGAAAGTGAAGCAACACTCCATTCACTTCGCACAGAGAATTGAAGTGTTGGAACAAACTACTTCTCTTTCAGAGAAACGCATGTGACTTTCTGGTGAATGCTTGTAAGTAGCTTAAGGCACTTTCAAAGGAAAGTGATTTTCTCTGAAAGGACAGCATTTAGAAAGTGAGGCAACACTCCATTCACTTCACACAGTGAATTTAAGTGTTGGAACAGACTGATTCTCTTTCAGAGAAACGCATGTGAGTTTCTTCCTAATGCTTGCAAGTAGCTTAAGGCACTTTCAAAGGAAAGTGATTTTCTCTGAAAGGACAGCATTTAGAAAGTGAAGCAACACTCCATTCACTTCGCACAGTGAATTGAAGTGTTGGAACAGTCTGCTTCTCTTTCAGAGAAACGCATGTGAGTTTCTTCCTAATGCTTGCAAGTAGCTTAAGGCACTTTCAAAGGAAAGTGATTTTCTCTGAAAGGACAGCATTTAGAAAGTGAAGCAACACTCCATTCACTTCGCACAGTGAATTGAAGTGTTGGAACAGACTGCTTTTCTTTCAGAGAAACGCATGTGAGTTTCTTCCTAATGCTTGCAAGTAGCTTAAGGCACTATCAAAGGAAAGTGATTTTCTCTGAAAGGACAGCATTTAGAAAGTGAAGCAACACTCCATTCACTTCGCACAGTGAATTGAAGTGTTGGAACCGACTGCTTCTCTTTCAGAGCAACGCATGTGAGTTTCTGGTGAATGCTTATAAGTAGCTTAAATCACTTTCAAAGGACAGTGATTTTCTCTGAAAGAACAGCATTTAGAAAGTGAAGCAACACTCCATTCCCTTCGTGCAGTGAATTGAAGTGTTGGAACAGAGTGCTTCTCTTTCATATAAACGCATTAGTGTTTCTTGTGAATGCTTGCAAGTTGCTTAAGGCACTTTCAAAGGAAAGTGATTTTCTCTGAAAGGACATAATTTAGAAAGTGAAGCAACACTCCATTCACTTCGCACAGTGAATTGAAGTGTTGGAACAGACTGCTTCTCTTTCAGAGAAACGCATGTGAGTTTCTGGTGAATGCTTGTAAGTAGCTTAAGGCACTTTCAAAGGAAAGTGATTTTCTCAGAAAGGACAGCATTTAGAAAGTGAGGCAACACTCCATTCACTTCACACAGTGAATTGAAGTGTTGGAACAGACTGCTTCTCTTTCAGAGAAACGCATGTGAGTTTCTTCCTAATGCTTGCAAGTAGCTTAAGGCACTTTCAAAGGAAAGTGATTTTCTCTGAAAGGACAGCATTTAGAAAGTGAAGTAACACTCCATTCACTTCGCACAGTGAATTGAAGTGTTGGAACAGTCTGCTTTTCTTTCAGAGAAACGCATGTGAGTTTCTTCCTAATGCTTGCAAGTAGCTTAAGGCACTTTCAAAGGAAAGTGATTTTCTCTGAAAGGACAGCATTTAGAAAGTGAAGCAACACTCCATTCACTTCGCACAGTGAATTGAAGTGTTGGAACAGACTGCTTCTCTTTCAGAGAAACGCATGTGAGTTTCTGGTGAATGCTTGTAAGTAGCTTAAGGCACTTTCAAAGGAAAGTGATTTTCTCTGAAAGGACAGCATTTAGAAAGTGAAGCAACACTCCATTCCCTTCGCACAGTGAATTGAAGTGTTGGAACAGACTGCTTCTCTTTCAGAGAAATGCATGTGAGTTTAAGTTGAATGCTTGTAAGTAGCTTAAGGCACTATCAAAGGAAAGTGATTTTCTCTGAAAGGACAGCATTTAGAAAGTGAAGCAACACTCCATTCACTTCGCACAGTGAATTGAAGTGTTGGAACACACTGCTTCTGTTTCAGAGAAACGTATGTGAGTTTCTTGTGAATGCTTGCTAGTTGCTTAAGGCACTTTCAAAGGAAAGTGATTTTCTCTGAAAGGACAGCATTTAGAAAGTGAAGCAACACTCCATTCACTTCGCACAGTGAATTGAAGTGTTGGAACAGACTGCTTCTCTTTCAGAGAAACGCATGTGAGTTTCTGGTGAATGCTTGTAAGTAGCTTAAGGCACTTTCAAAGGACAGTGATTTTCTCTGAAAGGACAGCATTTAGAAGGTGAAGCAACACTCCATTCCCTTCGTGCAGTAAATTGAAGTGTTGGAACAGAGTGCTTCTCTTTCATATAAACGCATTAGTGTTTCTTGTGAATGCTTGCAAGTTGCTTAAGGCACTTTCAAAGGAAAGTGATTTTCTCTGAAAGGACAGCATTTAGAAAGTGAAGCAACACTCCATTCACTTCGCACAGTGAATTGAAGTGTTGGAACAAACTGCTTCTCTTTTAGAGAAACGCATGTGAGTTTCTGGTGAATGCTTGTAAGTAGCTTAAGGCACTTTCAAAGGAAAGTGATTTTCTCTGAAAGGACAGCATTTAGAAAGTGAGGCAACACTCCATTCACTTCACACAGTGAATTGAAGTGTTGGAACAGACTGCTTCTCTTTCAGAGAAACGCATGTGAGTTTCTTCCTAATGCTTGCAAGTAGCTTAAGGCACTTTCAAAGGAAAGTGATTTTCTCTGAAAGGACAGCATTTAGAAAGTGAAGCAACACTCCATTCACTTCGCACAGTGAATTGAAGTGTTGGAACAGTCTGCTTCTCTTTCAGAGAAACGCATGTGAGTTTCTTCCTAATGCTTGCAAGTAGCTTAAGGCACTTTCAAAGGAAAGTGATTTTCTCTGAAAGGACAGCATTTAGAAAGTGAAGCAACACTCCATTCACTTCGCACAGTGAATTGAAGTGTTGGAACAGACTGCTTTTCTTTCAGAGAAACGCATGTGAGTTTCTTCCTAATGCTTGCAAGTAGCTTAAGGCACTTTCAAAGGAAAGTGATTTTCTCTGAAAGGACAGCATTTAGAAAGTGAAGCAACTCTCCATTCACTTCGCACAGTGAATTGAAGTGTTGGAACAGACTGCTTCTCTTTCAGAGCAACGCATGTGAGTTTCTGGTGAATGCTTATAAGTAGCTTAAATCACTTTCAAAGGACAGTGATTTTCTCTGAAAGAACAGCATTTAGAAAGTGAAGCAACACTCCACTCCCTTCGTGCAGTGAATTGAAGTGTTGGAACAGAGTGCTTCTCTTTCATATATACGCATTAGTGTTTCTTGTGAATGCTTGCAAGTTGCTTAAGGCACTTTCAAAGGAAAGTGATTTTCTCTGAAAGGACATAATTTAGAAAGTGAAGCAACACTCCATTCACTTCGCACAGTGAATTGAAGTGTTGGAACAGACTGCTTTTCTTTCAGAGAAACGCATGTGAGTTTCTTCCTAATGCTTGCAAGTTGCTTAAGGCACTTTCAAAGGAAAGTGATTTTCTCTGAAAGGACATAATTTAGAAAGTGAAGCAACACTCCATTCACTTCGCACAGTGAATTGAAGTGTTGGAACAGACTGCTTCCCTTTCAGAGAAATGCATGTGAGTGTCTGTTGAATGCTTGTAAGTAGCTTAAGGCACTTTCAAAGGAAAGTGATTTTCTCTGAAAGGACAGCATTTAGAAAGTGAAGCAACACTCCATTCACTTCGCACAGAGAATTGAAGTGTTGGAACAAACTACTTCTCTTTCAGAGAAACGCATGTGACTTTCTGGTGAATGCTTGTAAGTAGCTTAAGGCACTTTCAAAGGAAAGTGATTTTCTCTGAAAGGACAGCATTTAGAAAGTGAGGCAACACTCCATTCACTTCACACAGTGAATTTAAGTGTTGGAACAGACTGATTCTCTTTCAGAGAAACGCATGTGAGTTTCTTCCTAATGCTTGCAAGTAGCTTAAGGCACTTTCAAAGGAAAGTGATTTTCTCTGAAAGGACAGCATTTAGAAAGTGAAGCAACACTCCATTCACTTCGCACAGTGAATTGAAGTGTTGGAACAGTCTGCTTCTCTTTCAGAGAAACGCATGTGAGTTTCTTCCTAATGCTTGCAAGTAGCTTAAGGCACTTTCAAAGGAAAGTGATTTTCTCTGAAAGGACAGCATTTAGAAAGTGAAGCAACACTCCATTCACTTCGCACAGTGAATTGAAGTGTTGGAACAGACTGCTTTTCTTTCAGAGAAACGCATGTGAGTTTCTTCCTAATGCTTGCAAGTAGCTTAAGGCACTATCAAAGGAAAGTGATTTTCTCTGAAAGGACAGCATTTAGAAAGTGAAGCAACACTCCATTCACTTCGCACAGTGAATTGAAGTGTTGGAACCGACTGCTTCTCTTTCAGAGCAACGCATGTGAGTTTCTGGTGAATGCTTATAAGTAGCTTAAATCACTTTCAAAGGACAGTGATTTTCTCTGAAAGAACAGCATTTAGAAAGTGAAGCAACACTCCATTCCCTTCGTGCAGTGAATTGAAGTGTTGGAACAGAGTGCTTCTCTTTCATATAAACGCATTAGTGTTTCTTGTGAATGCTTGCAAGTTGCTTAAGGCACTTTCAAAGGAAAGTGATTTTCTCTGAAAGGACATAATTTAGAAAGTGAAGCAACACTCCATTCACTTCGCACAGTGAATTGAAGTGTTGGAACAGACTGCTTCTCTTTCAGAGAAACGCATGTGAGTTTCTGGTGAATGCTTGTAAGTAGCTTAAGGCACTTTCAAAGGAAAGTGATTTTCTCAGAAAGGACAGCATTTAGAAAGTGAGGCAACACTCCATTCACTTCACACAGTGAATTGAAGTGTTGGAACAGACTGCTTCTCTTTCAGAGAAACGCATGTGAGTTTCTTCCTAATGCTTGCAAGTAGCTTAAGGCACTTTCAAAGGAAAGTGATTTTCTCTGAAAGGACAGCATTTAGAAAGTGAAGTAACACTCCATTCACTTCGCACAGTGAATTGAAGTGTTGGAACAGTCTGCTTTTCTTTCAGAGAAACGCATGTGAGTTTCTTCCTAATGCTTGCAAGTAGCTTAAGGCACTTTCAAAGGAAAGTGATTTTCTCTGAAAGGACAGCATTTAGAAAGTGAAGCAACACTCCATTCACTTCGCACAGTGAATTGAAGTGTTGGAACAGACTGCTTCTCTTTCAGAGAAACGCATGTGAGTTTCTGGTGAATGCTTGTAAGTAGCTTAAGGCACTTTCAAAGGAAAGTGATTTTCTCTGAAAGGACATAATTTAGAAAGTGAAGCAACACTCCATTCAATTCGCACAGTGAATTGAAGTGTTGGAACAGACTGCTTCTCTTTCATATAAACGCAATAGTGTTTCTTGTGAATGCTTGCAAGTTGCTTAAGGCACTTTCAAAGGAAAGTGATTTTCTCTGAAAGGACATAATTTAGAAAGTGAAGCAACACTCCATTCACTTCGCACAGTGAATTGAAGTGTTGGAACAGACTGCTTCTCTTTCAGAGAAATGCATGTGAGTGTCTGTTGAATGCTTGTAAGTAGCTTAAGGCACTTTCAAAGGAAAGTGATTTTCTCTGAAAGGACAGCATTTAGAAAGTGAAGCAACACTCCATTCACTTCGCACAGTGAATTGAAGTGTTGGAACAAACTGCTTCTCTTTCAGAGAAACGCATGTGACTTTCTGGTGAATGCTTGTAAGTAGCTTAAGGCACTTTCAAAGGAAAGTGATTTTCTCTGAAAGGACAGCATTTAGAAAGTGAGGCAACACTCCATTCACTTCACACAGTGAATTTAAGTGTTGGAACAGACTGCTTCTCTTTCAGAGAAACGCATGTGAGTTTCTTCCTAATGCTTGCAAGTAGCTTAAGGCACTTTCAAAGGAAAGTGATTTTCTCTGAAAGGACAGCATTTAGAAAGTGAAGCAACACTCCATTCACTTCGCACAGTGAATTGAAGTGTTGGAACAGTCTGCTTCTCTTTCAGAGAAACGCATGTGAGTTTCTTCCTAATGCTTGCAAGTAGCTTAAGGCACTTTCAAAGGAAAGTGATTTTCTCTGAAAGGACAGCATTTAGAAAGTGAAGCAACACTCCATTCACTTCGCACAGTGAATTGAAGTGTTGGAACAGACTGCTTTTCTTTCAGAGAAACGCATGTGAGTTTCTTCCTAATGCTTGCAAGTAGCTTAAGGCACTATCAAAGGAAAGTGATTTTCTCTGAAAGGACAGCATTTAGAAAGTGAAGCAACACTCCATTCACTTCGCACAGTGAATTGAAGTGTTGGAACCGACTGCTTCTCTTTCAGAGCAACGCATGTGAGTTTCTGGTGAATGCTTATAAGTAGCTTAAATCACTTTCAAAGGACAGTGATTTTCTCTGAAAGAACAGCATTTAGAAAGTGAAGCAACACTCCATTCCCTTCGTGCAGTGAATTGAAGTGTTGGAACAGAGTGCTTCTCTTTCATATAAACGCATTAGTGTTTCTTGTGAATGCTTGCAAGTTGCTTAAGGCACTTTCAAAGGAAAGTGATTTTCTCTGAAAGGACATAATTTAGAAAGTGAAGCAACACTACATTCACTTCGCACAGTGAATTGAAGTGTTGGAACAGACTGCTTCTCTTTCAGAGAAATGCATGTGAGTTTCTGTTGAATGCTTGTAAGTAGCTTAAGGCACTTTCAAAGGAAAGTGATTTTCTCTGAAAGGACAGCATTTAGAAAGTGAAGCAACACTCCATTCACTTCGCACATTGAATTGAAGTGTTGGAACAGACTGCTTCTCTTTCAGAGAAACGCATGTGAGTTTCTGGTGAATGCCTGTAAGTAGCTTAAGGCACTTTCAAAGGAAAGTGATTTTCTCTGAAAGGACAGCATTTAGAAAGTGAGGCAACACTCCATTCACTTCACACAGTGAATTGAAGTTTTGGAACAGACTGCTTCTCTTTCAGAGAAACGCATGTGAGTTTCTTCCTAATGCTTGCAAGTAGCTTAAGGCACTTTCAAAGGAAAGTGATTTTCTCTGAAAGGACAGCATTTAGAAAGTGAAGTAACACTCCATTCACTTCGCACAGTGAATTGAAGTGTTGGAACAGTCTGCTTTTCTTTCAGAGAAACGCATGTGAGTTTCTTCCTAATGCTTGCAAGTAGCTTAAGGCACTTTCAAAGGAAAGTGATTTTCTCTGAAAGGACAGCATTTAGAAAGTGAAGCAACACTCCATTCACTTCGCACAGTGAATTGAAGTGTTGGAACAGACTGCTTCTCTTTCAGAGAAACGCATGTGAGTTTCCGGTGAATGCTTGTAAGTAGCTTAAGGCACTTTCAAAGGAAAGTGATTTTCTCTGAAAGGACAGCATTTAGAAAGTGAAGCAACACTCCATTCCCTTCGCACAGTGAATTGAAGTGTTGGAACAGACTGCTTCTCTTTCAGAGAAATGCATGTGAGTTTAAGTTGAATGCTTGTAAGTAGCTTAAGGCACTATCAAAGGAAAGTGATTTTCTCTGAAAGGACAGCATTTAGAAAGTGAAGCAACACTCCGTTCACTTCGCACAGTGAATTGAAGTGTTGGAACAGACTGCTTCTCTTTCAGAGAAACGCATGTGAGTTTCTGGTGAATGCTTGTAAGTAGCTTAAGGCACTTTCAAAGGACAGTGATTTTCTCTGAAAGGAAAGCATTTAGAAGGTGAAGCAACACTCCATTCAATTCGCACAGTGAATTGAAGTGTTGGAACAGAGTGCTTCTCTTTCATATAAACGCATTAGTGTTTCTTGTGAATGCTTGCAAGTTGCTTAAGGCACTTTCAAAGGAAAGTGATTTTCTCTGAAAGGACATAATTAAGAAAGTGAAGCAACACTCCATTCACTTCGCACAGTGAATTGAAGTGTTGGAACAGACTGCTTCTCTTTCAGAGAAATGCATGTTAGTTTCTGTTGAATGCTTGTAAGTAGCTTAAGGCACTTTCAAAGGAAAGTGATTTTCTCTGAAAGGACAGCATTTAGAAAGTGATGCAACACTCCATTCACTTCGCACAGTGAATTGAAGTGTTGGAACAGTCTGCTTCTCTTTCAGAGAAACGCATGTGAGTTTCTTCCTAATGCTTGCAAGTAGCTTAAGGCACTTTCAAAGGAAAGTGATTTTCTCTGAAAGGACAGCATTTAGAAAGTGAAGCAACACTCCATTCACTTCGCACAGTGAATTGAAGTGTTGGAACAGACTGCTTCTCTTTCAGAGAAACGCATGTGAGTTTCTGGTGAATGCTTGTAAGTAGCTTAAGGCACTTTCAAAGGAAAGTGATTTTCTCTGAAAGGACAGCATTTAGAAAGTGAAGCAACACTCCATTCACTTCGCACAGTGAATTGAAGTGTTGGAAAAGACTGCTTCTCTTTCAGAGTAACGCATGTGAGTTTCTGGTGAATGCTTGTAAGTATCTTAAGGCACTTTCAAAGGAAAGTGATTTTCTCTGAAAAGACAGCATTTAGAAAGTGAAGCAACACTCCATTCACTTCGCACAGTGAATTGAAGTGTTGGAACAGACTGCTTCTCTTTCAGAGAAACGCATGTGAGTTTCTGGTGAATGCTTGTAAGTAGCTTAAGGCACTTTCAAAGGAAAGTGATTTTCTCTGAAAGGACAGCATTTAGAAACTGAAGCAACACTCCATTCACATCGCACAGTGAATTGAAGTGTTGGAACAGACTGCTTCTCTTTAAGAGAAACGCATGTGAGTTTTTTGTGAATGCTTGAAAGTAGTTTAAGGCACTTTCAAAGGAAAGTGATTTTCTCTGAAAGGACAGAATTTAGAAAGTGATGCAACACTCCATTCACTTCGCACAGTGAATTGAAGTGTTGGAACAGACTGCTTCTCTTTCAGAGAAACGCATGTGAGTTTCTTCCTAATGCTTGTAAGTAGCTTAAGGCACTTTCAAAGGAAAGTGATTTTCTCTGAAAGGACAGCATTTAGAAAGTGAAGCAACACTCAATTCCCTTCGTGCAGTGAATTGAAGTATTGGAACAGAGTGCTTCTCTTTCATAGAAACGCATTAGTGTTTCTTGTGAATGCTTGCAAATTGCTTAAGGCACTTTCAAAGGAAAGTGATTTTCTCTGAAAGGACAGCATTTAGAAACTGAAGCACAACTCCATTCACTTCGCACAGTGAATTGAAGTGTTGGAACACACTGCTTCTCTTTAAGAGAAACGCATGTGAGTTTTTTGTGAATGCTTGAAAGTAGTTTAAGGTACTTTCAAAGGAAAGTGATTTTCTCTGAAAGGACAGCATTTAGAAAGTGAAGCAACACTCCATTCACTTCGCACAGTGAATTGAAGTGTTGGAACAGACTGCTTCTCTTTCAGAGAAACGCATATGAGTTTCTGGTGAATGCTTGTAAGTAGCTTAAGGCACTTTCAAAGGAAAGTGATTTTCTCTGAAAGGACAGCATTTAGAACGTGAGGCAACACTCTATTCACTTCACACAGTGAATTGAAGTGTTGGAACAGACTGCTTCTCTTTCAGAGAAATGCATGTGAGTTTCTTCCTAATGCTTGCAAGTAGCTTAAGGCACTATCAAAGGAAAGTGATTTTCTCTGAAAGGACAGCATTTAGAAAGTGAAGCAACACTCCATTCACTTCGCACAGTGAATTGAAGTGTTGGAACAGACTGCTTCTCTTTCAGAGAAACACATGTGAGTTTCTTCCTAATGCTTGCAAGTAGCTTAAGACACATTTAAAGGAAAGTGATATTCTCTGAAAGGACAGCATTTAGAAAGTGAAGCAACAATCCATGCACTTCGCACAGTGAATTGAAGTGTTGGAACCGACTGCTTCTCTTTCAGAGAAACGCATGTGAGTTTCTGGTGAATGCTTGTAAGTAGCTTAAGGCACTTTCAAAGGACAGTGATTTTCTCTGAAAGGACAGCATTTAGAAAGTGAAGCAACACTCGATTCCCTTCGTGCAGTGAATTGAAGTGTTGGAACAGAGGGCTTCTCTTTCATATAAACGCATTAGTGTTTCTTGTGAATGCTTGCAAGTTGCTTAAGGCACTTTCAAAGGAAAGTGATTTTCTCTGAAAGGACATAATTAAGAAAGTGAAGCAACACGCCATTCACTTCGCACAGTGAATTGAAGTGTTGGAACAGACTGCTTCTCTTTCAGAGAAATGCATGTGAGTTTCTGTTGAATGCTTGTAAGTAGCTTAAGGCACTTTCAAAGGAAAGTGATTTTCTCTAAAAGGACAGCATTTAGAAAGTGAAGCAACACTCCATTCACTTCGCACAGTGAATTGAAGTGTTGGAACAGAATGCTTCTCTTTCAGAGAAACGCATGTGAGTTTCTGGTGAATGCTTGTAAGTAGCTTAAGGCACTTTCAAAGGAAAGTGATTTTCTCTGAAAGGACAGCATTTAGAAACTGAAGCAACACTCCATTCACTTCGCACAGTGAATTGAAGTGTTGGAACAGACTGCTTCTCTTTAAGAGAAACGCATGTGAGTTTTTTGTGAATGCTTGAAAGTAGTTTAAGGCACTTTCAAAGGAAAGTGATTTTCTCTGAAAGGACAGAATTTAGAAAGTGATGCAACACTCCATTCACTTCGCACAGTGAATTGAAGTGTTGGAACAGACTGCTTCTCTTTCAGAGAAACGCATGTGAGTTTCTTCCTAATGCTTGTAAGTAGCTTAAGGCACTTTCAAAGGAAAGTGATTTTCTCTGAAAGGACAGCATTTAGAAAGTGAAGCAACACTCAATTCCCTTCGTGCAGTGAATTGAAGTGTTGGAACAGAGTGCTTCTCTTTCATAGAAACGCATTAGTGTTTCTTGTGAATGCTTGCAAATTGCTTAAGGCACTTTCAAAGGAAAGTGATTTTCTCTGAAAGGACAGCATTTAGAAACTGAAGCACAACTCCATTCACTTCGCACAGTGAATTGAAGTGTTGGAACACACAGCTTCTCTTTAAGAGAAACGCATGTGAGTTTTTTGTGAATGCTTGAAAGTAGTTTAAGGCACTTTCAAAGGAAAGTGATTTTCTCTGAAAGGACAGCATTTAGAAAGTGAAGCAACACTCCATTCACTTCGCACAGTGAATTGAAGTGTTGAAACAGACTGCTTCTCTTTCAGAGAAACGCATGTGAGTTTCTGGTGAATGCTTGTAAGTAGCTTAAGGCACTTTCAAAGGAAAGTGATTTTCTCTGAAAGGACAGCATTTAGAACGTGAGGCAACACTCTATTCACTTCACACAGTGAATTGAAGTGTTGGAACAGACTGCTTCTCTTTCAGAGAAATGCATGTGAGTTTCTTCCTAATGCTTGCAAGTAGCTTAAGGCACTATCAAAGGAAAGTGATTTTCTCTGAAAGGACAGCATTTAGAAAGTGAAGCAACACTCCATTCACTTCGCACAGTGAATTGAAGTGTTGGAACAGACTGCTTCTCTTTCAGAGAAACACATGTGAGTTTCTTCCTAATGCTTGCAAGTAGCTTAAGGCACTTTCAAAGGAAAGTGATTTTCTCTGAAAGGACAGCATTTAGAAAGTGAAGCAACAATCCATGCACTTCGAACAGTGAATTGAAGTGTTGGAACCGACTGCTTCTCTTTCAGAGAAACGCATGTGAGTTTCTGGTGAATGCTTGTAAGTAGCTTAAGGCACTTTTAAAGGACAGTGATTTTCTCTGAAAGGACAGCATTTAGAAAGTGAAGCAACACTTCATTCCCTTCGTGCAGTGAATTGAAGTGTTGGAACAGAGTGCTTCTCTTTCATATAAACGCATTAGTGTTTCTTGTGAATGCTTGCAAGTTGCTTAAGGCACTTTCAAAGGAAAGTGATTTTCTCTGAAAGGACATAATTTAGAAAGTGAAGCAACACTCCATTCACTTCGCACAGTGAATTGAAGTGTTGGAACAGACTGCTTCTCTTTCAGAGAAATGCATGTGAGTTTCTGTTGAATGCTTGTAAGCAGCTTAAGGTACTTTCAAAGGAAAGTGATTTTCTCTGAAAGGACAGCATTTAGAAAGTGAACCAACACTCCATTCACTTCGCACATTGAATTGAAGTGTTGGAACAGACTGCTTCTCATTCAGAGAAACACATGTGAGTTTCTGGTGAATGCTTGTAAGTAGCTTAAGGCACTTTCAAAGGAAAGTGATTTTCTCTGAAAGGACAGCATTTAGAAAGTGAGGCAACACTCCATTCAC
This sequence comes from Myodes glareolus, assembly GCF_982192425.1. Taxonomy (NCBI): domain Eukaryota; kingdom Metazoa; phylum Chordata; class Mammalia; order Rodentia; family Cricetidae; genus Myodes; species Myodes glareolus. Next base: position 1,909,326 of record NC_142046.1, read on the forward strand.
TTCACACAGTGAATTGAAGTGTTGGAACAGACTGCTTCTCTTTCAGAGAAACGCATGTGAGTTTCTTCCTAATGCTTGCAAGTAGCTTAAGGCACTTTAAAAGGAAAGTGATTTTCTCTGAAAGGACAGCATTTAGAAAGTGAAGCAACACTCCATTCACTTCGCACAGTGAATTGAAGTGTTTGAACAGACTGCTTCTCTTTCAGAGAATCGCATGAGTTTCTGGTGAATGCTTGTAAGTAGCTTAAGGCACTTTCAAAGGAAAGTGATTTTCTCTGAAAGGACAGCATTTAGAAAGTGAAGCATCTCTCCATTCACTTCGCACAGTGAAATGAAGTGTTTTAACAGACTGCTTCTCTTTCAGAGAAATTCATGTGAGTTTAAGTTGAATGCTTGTAAGTAGCTTAAGGCACTTTCAAAGGAAAGTGATTTTCTCTGAAAGGACAGCATTTAGAAAGTGAAGCAACACTCCATTCACTTCGCAGAGTGAATTGAAGTTTTGGAACAGACTGCTTCTCTTTCAGAGAAACGCATGTGAGTTTCTGGTGAATGCTTGTAAGTAGCTTAAGGCACTTTCAAAGGAAAGTGATTTTCTCTGAAAGGACAGCATTTAGAAAGTGAAGCAACACTACATTCACTTCGCACAGTGAATTGAAGTGTTGGAACAGAGTGCTTCTCTTTCAGAGAAACGCATGTGAGTTTCTGGTGAATGCTTGTAAGTAGCTTAAGGCACTTTCAAAGGAAAGTGATTTTCTCTGAAAGGACAGCATTTAGAAACTGAAGCAACACTCCATTCACTTCGCACAGTGAATTGAAGTGTTGGAACAGACTGCTTCTCTTTCAGAGAAACGCATGTGAGTTTCTGGTGAATGCTTGTAAGTAGTTTAAGGCACTTTCAAAGGAAAGTGATTTTCTCTGAAAGGACAGAATTTAGAAAGTGATGCAACACTCCATTCACTTCGCACAGTGAATTGAAGTGTTGGAACAGACTGCTTCTCTTTCAGAGAAACGCATGTGAGTTTCTTCCTAATGCTTGTAAGTAGCTTAAGGCACTTTCAAAGGAAAGTGATTTTCTCTGAAAGGACAGCATTTAGAAAGTGAAGCAACACTCAATTCCCTTCGTGCAGTGAATTGAAGTGTTGGAACAGAGTGCTTCTCTTTCATAGAAACGCATTAGTGTTTCTTGTGAATGCTTGCAAATTGCTTAAGGCACTTTCAAAGGAAAGTGATTTTCTCTGAAAGGACAGCATTTAGAAACTGAAGCACAACTCCATTCACTTCGCACAGTGAATTGAAGTGTTGGAACACACTGCTTCCCTTTAAGAGAAACGCATATGAGTTTCTGGTGAATGCTTGTAAGTAGCTTAAGGCACTTTCAAAGGAAAGTGATTTTCTCTGAAAGGACAGCATTTAGAACGTGAGGCAACACTCTATTCACTTCACACAGTGAATTGAAGTGTTGGAACAGACTGCTTATCTTTCAGAGAAATGCATGTGAGTTTCTTCCTAATGCTTGCAAGTAGCTTAAGGCACTATCAAAGGAAAGTGATTTTCTCTGAAAGGACAGCATTTAGAAAGTGAAGCAACACTCCATTCACTTCGCACAGTGAATTGAAGTGTTGGAACAGACTGCTTCTCTTTCAGAGAAACACATGTGAGTTTCTTCCTAATGCTTGCAAGTAGCTTAAGACACATTTAAAGGAAAGTGATATTCTCTGAAAGGACAGCATTTAGAAAGTGAAGCAACAATCCATGCACTTCGCACAGTGAATTGAAGTGTTGGAACCGACTGCTTCTCTTTCAGAGAAACGCATGTGAGTTTCTGGTGAATGCTTGTAAGTAGCTTAAGGCACTTTCAAAGGACAGTGATTTTCTCTGAAAGGACAGCATTTAGAAAGTGAAGCAACACTCGATTCCCTTCGTGCAGTGAATTGAAGTGTTGGAACAGAGGGCTTCTCTTTCATATAAACGCATTAGTGTTTCTTGTGAATGCTTGCAAGTTGCTTAAGGCACTTTCAAAGGAAAGTGATTTTCTCTGAAAGGACATAATTAAGAAAGTGAAGCAACACGCCATTCACTTCGCACAGTGAATTGAAGTGTTGGAACAGACTGCTTCTCTTTCAGAGAAATGCATGTGAGTTTCTGTTGAATGCTTGTAAGTAGCTTAAGGCACTTTCAAAGGAAAGTGATTTTCTCTAAAAGGACAGCATTTAGAAAGTGAAGCAACACTCCATTCACTTCGCACAGTGAATTGAAGTGTTGGAACAGAATGCTTCTCTTTCAGAGAAACGCATGTGAGTTTCTGGTGAATGCTTGTAAGTAGCTTAAGGCACTTTCAAAGGAAAGTGATTTTCTCTGAAAGGACAGCATTTAGAAACTGAAGCAACACTCCATTCACTTCGCACAGTGAATTGAAGTGTTGGAACAGACTGCTTCTCTTTAAGAGAAACGCATGTGAGTTTTTTGTGAATGCTTGAAAGTAGTTTAAGGCACTTTCAAAGGAAAGTGATTTTCTCTGAAAGGACAGAATTTAGAAAGTGATGCAACACTCCATTCACTTCGCACAGTGAATTGAAGTGTTGGAACAGACTGCTTCTCTTTCAGAGAAACGCATGTGAGTTTCTTCCTAATGCTTGTAAGTAGCTTAAGGCACTTTCAAAGGAAAGTGATTTTCTCTGAAAGGACAGCATTTAGAAAGTGAAGCAACACTCAATTCCCTTCGTGCAGTGAATTGAAGTGTTGGAACAGAGTGCTTCTCTTTCATAGAAACGCATTAGTGTTTCTTGTGAATGCTTGCAAATTGCTTAAGGCACTTTCAAAGGAAAGTGATTTTCTCTGAAAGGACAGCATTTAGAAACTGAAGCACAACTCCATTCACTTCGCACAGTGAATTGAAGTGTTGGAACACACAGCTTCTCTTTAAGAGAAACGCATGTGAGTTTTTTGTGAATGCTTGAAAGTAGTTTAAGGCACTTTCAAACGAAAGTGATTTTCTCTGAAAGGACAGCATTTAGAAAGTGAAGCAACACTCCATTCACTTCGCACAGTGAATTGAAGTGTTGAAACAGACTGCTTCTCTTTCAGAGAAACGCATGTGAGTTTCTGGTGAATGCTTGTAAGTAGCTTAAGGCACTTTCAAAGGAAAGTGATTTTCTCTGAAAGGACAGCATTTAGAACGTGAGGCAACACTCTATTCACTTCACACAGTGAATTGAAGTGTTGGAACAGACTGCTTCTCTTTCAGAGAAATGCATGTGAGTTTCTTCCTAATGCTTGCAAGTAGCTTAAGGCACTATCAAAGGAAAGTGATTTTCTCTGAAAGGACAGCATTTAGAAAGTGAAGCAACACTCCATTCACTTCGCACAGTGAATTGAAGTGTTGGAACAGACTGCTTCTCTTTCAGAGAAACACATGTGAGTTTCTTCCTAATGCTTGCAAGTAGCTTAAGGCACTTTCAAAGGAAAGTGATTTTCTCTGAAAGGACAGCATTTAGAAAGTGAAGCAACAATCCATGCACTTCGCACAGTGAATTGAAGTGTTGGAACCGACTGCTTCTCTTTCAGAGAAACGCATGTGAGTTTCTGGTGAATGCTTGTAAGTAGCTTAAGGCACTTTCAAAGGACAGTGATTTTCTCTGAAAGGACAGCATTTAGAAAGTGAAGCAACACTTCATTCCCTTCGTGCAGTGAATTGAAGTGTTGGAACAGAGTGCTTCTCTTTCATATAAACGCATTAGTGTTTCTTGTGAATGCTTGCAAGTTGCTTAAGGCACTTTCAAAGGAAAGTGATTTTCTCTGAAAGGACATAATTTAGAAAGTGAAGCAACACTCCATTCACTTCGCACAGTGAATTGAAGTGTTGGAACAGACTGCTTCTCTTTCAGAGAAACGCATGTGAGTTTCTGGTGAATGCTTGTAAGTAGCTTAAGGCACTTTCAAAGGAAAGTGATTTTCTCTGAAAGGACAGCATTTAGAAAGTGAGGCAACACTCCATTCACTTCACACAGTGAACTGAAGTGTTGGAACAGACTGCTTCTCTTTCAGAGAAACGCATGTGAGTTTCTTCCTAATGCTTGCAAGTAGCTTAAGGCACTTTAAAAGGAAAGTGATTTTCTCTGAAAGGACAGCATTTAGAAAGTGAAGCAACACTCCATTCACTTCGCACAGTGAATTGAAGTGTTGGAACAGACTGCTTCTCTTTCAGAGAATCGCATGAGTTTCTGGTGAATGCTTGTAAGTAGCTTAAGGCACTTTCAAAGGAAAGTGATTTTCTCTGAAAGGACAGCATTTAGAAAGTGAAGCAACACTCCATTCACTTCGCACAGTGAAATGAAGTGTTTTAACAGACTGCTTCTCTTTCAGAGAAATTCATGTGAGTTTAAGTTGAATGCTTGTAAGTAGCTTAAGGCACTTTCAAAGGAAAGTGATTTTCTCTGAAAGGACAGCATTTAGAAAGTGAAGCAACACTCCATTCACTTCGCAGAGTGAATTGAAGTTTTGGAACAGACTGCTTCTCTTTCAGAGAAACGCATGTGAGTTTCTGGTGAATGCTTGTAAGTAGCTTAAGGCACTTTCAAAGGAAAGTGATTTTCTCTGAAAGGACAGCATTTAGAAAGTGAAGCAACACTACATTCACTTCGCACAGTGAATTGAAGTGTTGGAACAGAGTGCTTCTCTTTCAGAGAAACGCATGTGAGTTTCTGGTGAATGCTTGTAAGTAGCTTAAGGCACTTTCAAAGGAAAGTGATTTTCTCTGAAAGGACAGCATTTAGAAACTGAAGCAACACTCCATTCACTTCGCACAGTGAATTGAAGTGTTGGAACAGACTGCTTCTCTTTCAGAGAAACGCATGTGAGTTTCTGGTGAATGCTTGTAAGTAGTTTAAGGCACTTTCAAAGGAAAGTGATTTTCTCTGAAAGGACAGAATTTAGAAAGTGATGCAACACTCCATTCACTTCGCACAGTGAATTGAAGTGTTGGAACAGACTGCTTCTCTTTCAGAGAAACGCATGTGAGTTTCTTCCTAATGCTTGTAAGTAGCTTAAGGCACTTTCAAAGGAAAGTGATTTTCTCTGAAAGGACAGCATTTAGAAAGTGAAGCAACACTCAATTCCCTTCGTGCAGTGAATTGAAGTGTTGGAACAGAGTGCTTCTCTTTCATAGAAACGCATTAGTGTTTCTTGTGAATGCTTGCAAATTGCTTAAGGCACTTTCAAAGGAAAGTGATTTTCTCTGAAAGGACAGCATTTAGAAACTGAAGCACAACTCCATTCACTTCGCACAGTGAATTGAAGTGTTGGAACACACTGCTTCCCTTTAAGAGAAACGCATGTGAGTTTTTTGTGAATGCTTGAAAGTAGTTTAAGGCACTTTCAAAGGAAAGTGATTTTCTCTGAAAGGACAGCATTTAGAAAGTGAAGCAACACTCCATTCACTTCGCACAGTGAATTGAAGTGTTGGAACAGACTGCTTCTCTTTCAGAGAAACGCATGTGAGTTTCTGGTGAATGCTTGTAAGTAGCTTAAGGCACTTTCAAAGGAAAGTGATTTTCTCTGAAAGGACAGCATTTAGAACGTGAGGCAACACTCTATTCACTTCACACAGTGAATTGAAGTGTTGGAACAGACTGCTTCTCTTTCAGAGAAATGCATGTGAGTTTCTTCCTAATGCTTGCAAGTAGCTTAAGGCACTATCAAAGGAAAGTGATTTTCTCTGAAAGGACAGCATTTAGAAAGTGAAGCAACACTCCATTCACTTCGCACAGTGAATTGAAGTGTTGGAACAGTCTGCTTCTCTTTCAGAGAAACGCATGTGAGTTTCTTCCTAATGCTTGCAAGTAGCTTAAGGCACTTTCAAAGGAAAGTGATTTTCTCTGAAAGGACAGCATTTAGAAAGTGAAGCAACACTCCATTCACTTCGCACAGTGAATTGAAGTGTTGGAACACACTGCTTTTCTTTCAGAGAAACGCATGTGAGTTTCTTCCTAATGCTTGCAATTAGCTTAAGGCACTATCAAAGGAAAGTGATTTTCTCTGAAAGGACAGCATTTAGAAAGTGAAGCAACACTCCATTCACTTCGCACAGTGAATTGAAGTGTTGGAACCGACTGCTTCTCTTTCAGAGCAACGCATGTGAGTTTCTGGTGAATGCTTATAAGTAGCTTAAATCACTTTCAAAGGACAGTGATTTTCTCTAAAAGAACAGCATTTAGAAAGTGAAGCAACACTCCATTCCCTTCGTGCAGTGAATTGAAGTGTTGGAACAGAGAGCTTCTCTTTCATATAAACGCATTAGTGTTTCTTGTGAATGCTTGCAAGTTGCTTAAGGCACTTTCAAAGGAAAGTGATTTTCTCTGAAAGGACATAATTTAGAAAGTGAAGCAACACTACATTCACTTCGCACAGTGAATTGAAGTGTTGGAACAGACTGCTTCTCTTTCAGAGAAATGCATGTGAGTTTCTGTTGAATGCTTGTAAGTAGCTTAAGGCACTTTCAAAGGAAAGTGATTTTCTCTGAAAGGACAGCATTTAGAAAGTGAAGCAACACTCCATTCACTTCGCACATTGAATTGAAGTGTTGGAACAGACTGCTTCTCTTTCAGAGAAACGCATGTGAGTTTCTGGTGAATGCTTGTAAGTAGCTTAAGGCACTTTCAAAGGAAAGTGATTTTCTCTGAAAGGACAGCATTTAGAAAGTGAGGCAACACTCCATTCACTTCACACAGTGAATTGAAGTTTTGGAACAGACTGCTTCTCTTTCAGAGAAACGCATGTGAGTTTCTTCCTAATGCTTCCAAGTAGCTTAAGGCACTTTCAAAGGAAAGTGATTTTCTCTGAAAGGACAGCATTTAGAAAGTGAAGTAACACTCCATTCACTTCGCACAGTGAATTGAAGTGTTGGAACAGTCTGCTTTTCTTTCAGAGAAACGCATGTGAGTTTCTTCCTAATGCTTGCAAGTAGCTTAAGGCACTTTCAAAGGAAAGTGATTTTCTCTGAAAGGACAGCATTTAGAAAGTGAAGCAACACTCCATTCACTTCGCACAGTGAATTGAAGTGTTGGAACAGACTGCTTCTCTTTCAGAGAAACGCATGTGAGTTTCCGGTGAATGCTTGTAAGTAGCTTAAGGCACTTTCAAAGGAAAGTGATTTTCTCTGAAAGGACAGCATTTAGAAAGTGAAGCAACACTCCATTCCCTTCGCACAGTGAATTGAAGTGTTGGAACAGACTGCTTCTCTTTCAGAGAAATACTTGTGAGTTTAAGTTGAATGCTTGTAAGTAGCTTAAGGCACTATCAAAGGAAAGTGATTTTCTCTGAAAAGACAGCATTTAGAAAGTGAAGCAACACTCCATTCACTTCGCACAGTGAATTGAAGTGTTGGAACACACTGCTTCTGTTTCAGAGAAACGTATGTGAGTTTCTTGTGAATGCTTGCAAGTTGCTTAAGGCACTTTCAAAGGAAAGTGATTTTCTCTGAAAGGACAGCATTTAGAAAGTGAAGCAACACTCCGTTCACTTCGCACAGTGAATTGAAGTGTTGGAACAGACTGCTTCTCTTTCAGAGAAACGCATGTGAGTTTCTGGTGAATGCTTGTAAGTAGCTTAAGGCACTTTCAAAGGACAGTGATTTTCTCTGAAAGGACAGCATTTAGAAAGTGAAGCAACACTCCATTCCCTTCGTGCAGTGAATTGAAGTGTTGGAACAGAGTGCTTCTCTTTCATATAAACGCATTTGTGTTTCTTGTGAATGCTTGCAAGTTGCTTAAGGCACTTTCAAAGGAAAGTGATTTTCTCTGAAAGGACATAATTAAGAAAGTGAAGCAACACTCCATTCACTTCGCACAGTGAATTGAAGTGTTGGAACAGACTGCTTCTCTTTCAGAGAAATGCATGTTAGTTTCTGTTGAATGCTTGTAAGTAGCTTAAGGCACTTTCAAAGGAAAGTGATTTTCTCTGAAAGGACAGCATTTAGAAAGTGATGCAACACTCCATTGACTTCGCACAGTGAATTGAAGTGTTGGAACAGTCTGCTTCTCTTTCAGAGAAACGCATGTGAGTTTCTTCCTAATGCTTGCAAGTAGCTTAAGACACTTTCAAAGGAAAGTGATTTTCTCTGAAAGGACAGCATTTAGAAAGTGAAGCAACACTCCATTCACTTCGCACAGTGAATTGAAGTGTTGGAACAGACTGCTTCTCTTTCAGAGAAACGCATGTGAGTTTCTGGTGAATGCTTGTAAGTAGCTTAAGGCACTTTCAAAGGAAAGTGATTTTCTCTGAAAGGACAGCATTTAGAAAGTGAAGCAACACTCCATTCACTTCGCACAGTGAATTGAAGTGTTGGAAAAGACTGCTTCTCTTTCAGAGTAACGCATGTGAGTTTCTGGTGAATGCTTGTAAGTAGCTTAAGGCACTTTCAAAGGAAAGTGATTTTCTCTGAAAAGACAGCATTTAGAAAGTGAAGCAACACTCCATTCACTTCGCACAGTGAATTGAAGTGTTGGAACAGACTGCTTCTCTTTCAGAGAAACGCATGTGAGTTTCTGGTGAATGCTTGTAAGTAGCTTAAGGCACTTTCAAAGGAAAGTGATTTTCTCTGAAAGGACAGCATTTAGAAACTGAAGCAACACTCCATTCACATCGCACAGTGAATTGAAGTGTTGGAACAGACTGCTTCTCTTTAAGAGAAACGCATGTGAGTTTTTTGTGAATGCTTGAAAGTAGTTTAAGGCACTTTCAAAGGAAAGTGATTTTCTCTGAAAGGACAGAATTTAGAAAGTGATGCAACACTCCATTCACTTCGCACAGTGAATTGAAGTGTTGGAACAGACTGCTTCTCTTTCAGAGAAACGCATGTGAGTTTCTTCCTAATGCTTGTAAGTAGCTTAAGGCACTTTCAAAGGAAAGTGATTTTCTCTGAAAGGACAGCATTTAGAAAGTGAAGCAACACTCAATTCCCTTCGTGCAGTGAATTGAAGTATTGGAACAGAGTGCTTCTCTTTCATAGAAACGCATTAGTGTTTCTTGTGAATGCTTGCAAATTGCTTAAGGCACTTTCAAAGGAAAGTGATTTTCTCTGAAAGGACAGCATTTAGAAACTGAAGCACAACTCCATTCACTTCGCACAGTGAATTGAAGTGTTGGAACACACTGCTTCTCTTTAAGAGAAACGCATGTGAGTTTTTTGTGAATGCTTGAAAGTAGTTTAAGGTACTTTCAAAGGAAAGTGATTTTCTCTGAAAGGACAGCATTTAGAAAGTGAAGCAACACTCCATTCACTTCGCACAGTGAATTGAAGTGTTGGAACAGACTGCTTCTCTTTCAGAGAAACGCATGTGAGTTTCTGGTGAATGCTTGTAAGTAGCTTAAGGCACTTTCAAAGGAAAGTGATTTTCTCTGAAAGGACAGCATTTAGAACGTGAGGCAACACTCTATTCACTTCACACAGTGAATTGAAGTGTTGGAACAGACTGCTTCTCTTTCAGAGAAATGCATGTGAGTTTCTTCCTAATGCTTGCAAGTAGCTTAAGGCACTATCAAAGGAAAGTGATTTTCTCTGAAAGGACAGCATTTAGAAAGTGAAGCAACACTCCATTCACTTCGCACAGTGAATTGAAGTGTTGGAACAGACTGCTTCTCTTTCAGAGAAACACATGTGAGTTTCTTCCTAATGCTTGCAAGTAGCTTAAGACACATTTAAAGGAAAGTGATATTCTCTGAAAGGACAGCATTTAGAAAGTGAAGCAACACGCCATTCACTTCGCACAGTGAATTGAAGTGTTGGAACCGACTGCTTCTCTTTCAGAGAAACGCATGTGAGTTTCTTCCTAATGCTTGTAAGTAGCTTAAGGCACTTTCAAAGGACAGTGATTTTCTCTGAAAGGACAGCATTTAGAAAGTGAAGCAACACTCAATTCCCTTCGTGCAGTGAATTGAAGTGTTGGAACAGAGTGCTTCTCTTTCATATAAACGCATTAGTGTTTCTTGTGAATGCTTGCAAGTTGCTTAAGGCACTTTCAAAGGAAAGTGATTTTCTCTGAAAGGACATAATTTAGAAAGTGAAGCAACACTCCATTCACTTCGCACAGTGAATTGAAGTGTTGGAACAGACTGCTTCTCTTTCAGAGAAATGCATGTGAGTTTCTGTTGAATGCTTGTAAGCAGCTTAAGGTACTTTCAAAGGAAAGTGATTTTCTCTGAAAGGACAGCATTTAGAAAGTGAACCAACACTCCATTCACTTCGCACATTGAATTGAAGTGTTGGAACAGACTGCTTCTCATTCAGAGAAACACATGTGAGTTTCTGGTGAATGCTTGTAAGTAGCTTAAGGCACTTTCAAAGGAAAGTGATTTTCTCTGAAAGGACAGCATTTAGAAAGTGAGGCAACACTCCATTCACTTCACACAGTGAACTGAAGTGTTGGAACAGACTGCTTCTCTTTCAGAGAAACGCATGTGAGTTTCTTCCTAATGCTTGCAAGTAGCTTAAGGCACTTTAAAAGGAAAGTGATTTTCTCTGAAAGGACAGCATTTAGAAAGTGAAGCAACACTCCATTCACTTCGCACAGTGAATTGAAGTGTTGGAACAGACTGCTTCTCTTTCAGAGAATCGCATGAGTTTCTGGTGAATGCTTGTAAGTAGCTTAAGGCACTTTCAAAGGAAAGTGATTTTCTCTGAAAGGACAGCATTTAGAAAGTGAAGCATCTCTCCATTCACTTCGCACAGTGAAATGAAGTGTTTTAACAGACTGCTTCTCTTTCAGAGAAATTCATGTGAGTTTAAGTTGAATGCTTGTAAGTAGCTTAAGGCACTTTCAAAGGAAAGTGATTTTCTCTGAAAGGACAGCATTTAGAAAGTGAAGCAACACTCCATTCACTTCGCAGAGTGAATTGAAGTTTTGGAACAGACTGCTTCTCTTTCAGAGAAACGCATGTGAATTTCTGGTGCATGCTTGTAAGTAGCTTAAGGCACTTTCAAAGGAAAGTGATTTTCTCTGAAAGGACAGCATTTAGAAAGTGAAGCAACACTACATTCACTTCGCACAGTGAATTGAAGTGTTGGAACAGAGTGCTTCTCTTTCAGAGAAACGCATGTGAGTTTCTGGTGAATGCATGTAAGTAGCTTAAGGCACTTTCAAAGGAAAGTGATTTTCTCTGAAAGGACAGCATTTAGAAACTGAAGCAACACTCCATTCACTTCGCACAGTGAATTGAAGTGTTGGAACAGACTGCTTCTCTTTCAGAGAAACGCATGTGAGTTTCTGGTGAATGCTTGTAAGTAGTTTAAGGCACTTTCAAAGGAAAGTGATTTTCTCTGAAAGGACAGAATTTAGAAAGTGATGCAACACTCCATTCACTTCGCACAGTGAATTGAAGTGTTGGAACAGACTGCTTCTCTTTCAGAGAAACGCATGTGAGTTTCTTCCTAATGCTTGTAAGTAGCTTAAGGCACTTTCAAAGGAAAGTGATTTTCTCTGAAAGGACAGCATTTAGAAAGTGAAGCAACACTCAATTCCCTTCGTGCAGTGAATTGAAGTGTTGGAACAGAGTGCTTCTCTTTCATAGAAACGCATTAGTGTTTCTTGTGAATGCTTGCAAATTGCTTAAGGCACTTTCAAAGGAAAGTGATTTTCTCTGAAAGGACAGCATTTAGAAACTGAAGCACAACTCCATTCACTTCGCACAGTGAATTGAAGTGTTGGAACACACTGCTTCTCTTTAAGAGAAACGCATGTGAGTTTTTTGTGAATGCTTGAAAGTAGTTTAAGGCACTTTCAAAGGAAAGTGATTTTCTCTGAAAGGACAGCATTTAGAAAGTGAAGCAACACTCCATTCACTTCACACAGTGAATTGAAGTGTTGGAACAGACTGCTTCTCTTTCAGAGATACGCATGTGAGTTTCTGGTGAATGCTTGTAAGTAGCTTAAGGCACTTTCAAAGGAAAGTGATTTTCTCTGAAAGGACAGCATTTAGAACGTGAGGCAACACTCTATTCACTTCACACAGTGAATTGAAGTGTTGGAACAGACTGCTTCTCTTTCAGAGAAATGCATGTGAGTTTCTTCCTAATGCTTGCAAGTAGCTTAAGGCACTATCAAAGGAAAGTGATTTTCTCTGAAAGGACAGCATTTAGAAAGTGAGGCAACACTCCATTCACTTCGCACAGTGAATTGAAGTGTTGGAACAGACTGCTTCTCTTTCAGAGAAACACATGTGAGTTTCTTCCTAATGCTTGCAAGTAGCTTAAGGCACTTTCAAAGGAAAGTGATTTTCTCTGAAAGGACAGCATTTAGAAAGTGAAGCAACACTCCATTCACTTCGCAGAGTGAATTGAAGTGTTGGAACAGACTGCTTCTCTTTCAGAGAAACGCATGTGAGTTTCTGGTGAATGCTTGTAAGTAGCTTAAGGCACTTTCAAAGGAAAGTGATTTTCTCTGAAAGGACAGCATTTAGAAAGTGAAGCAACACTACATTCACTTCGCAGAGTGAATTGAAGTGTTGGAACAGACTGCTTCTCTTTCAGAGAAACGCATGTGAGTTTCTGGTGAATGCTTGTAAGTAGCTTAAGGCACTTTCAAAGGAAAGTGATTTTCTCTGAAAGGACAGCATTTAGAAAGTGAAGCAACACTCCATTCCCTTCGTGCAGTGAATTGAAGTGTTGGAACAGACTGCTTCTCTTTCAGAGAAACGCATGTGAGTTTCTGGTGAATGCTTGTAAGTAGTTTAAGGCACTTTCAAAGGAACGTGATTTTCTCTGAAAGGACAGAATTTAGAAAGTGATGCAACATTCCATTCACTTCGCACAGTGAATTGAAGTGTTGGAACAGACTGCTTCTCTTTCATAGAAACGCATTAGTGTTTCTTGTGAATGCTTGCAAATTGCTTAAGGCACTTTCAAAGGAAAGTGATTTTCTCTGAAAGGACAGCATTTAAAACTGAAACACAACTCCATTCACTTCGCACAGTGAATTGAAGTGTTGGAACACACTGCTTCTCTTTAAGAGAAACGCATGTGAGTTTTTTGTGAATGCTTGAAAGTAGTTTAAGGCACTTTCAAAGGAAAGTGATTTTCTCTGAAAGGACAGCATTTAGAAAGTGAAGCAACACTCCATTCACTTCGCACAGTGAATTGAAGTGTTGGAGCAGACTGCTTCTCTTTCATAGAAACACATGTGAGTTTCTTCCTAATGCTTGCAAGTAGCTTAAGGCACTTTCAAAGGAAAGTGATTTTCTCTGAAAGGACAGCATTTAGAAAGTGAAGCAACACTCCATTCACTTCGCACAGTGAATTGAAGTGTTGGAACAGACTTCTTCTCTTTCAGAGAAACGCATGTGAGTTTCTGGTGAATGCTTGTAAGTAGCTTAAGGCACTTTCAAAGGAAAGTGATTTTCTCTGAAGGGACAGCATTTAGAACGTGAGGCAACACTCGATTCACTTCACACAGTGAATTGAAGTGTTGGAACAGACTGCTTCTCTTTCATATAAACGCATTAGTGTTTCTTGTGAATGCTTGCAAGTTGCTTAAGGCACTTTCAAAGGAAAGTGATTTTCTCTGAAAGGACATAATTAAGAACGTGAAGCAACACTCCATTCACTTCGCACAGTGAATTGAAGTGTAGGAACAGACTGCTTCTCTTTCAGAGAAATGCATGTGAGTTTCTGTTGAATGCTTGTAAGTAGCTTAATGCACTTTCAAAGGAAAGTGATTTTCTCTAAAAGGACAGCATTTAGAAAGTGAAGCAACACTCCATTCACTTCGCACAGTGAATTGAAGTGTTGGAACAGAATGCTTCTCTTTCAGAGAAACGCATGTGAGTTTCTGGTGAATGCTTGTAAGTAGCTTAAGGCACTTTCAAAGGAAAGTGATTTTCTCTGAAAGGACAGCATTTAGAAACTGAAGCAACACTCCATTCACTTCGCACAGTGAATTGAAGTGTTGGAACAGACTGCTTCTCTTTAAGAGAAACGCATGTGAGTTTTTTGTGAATGCTTGAAAGTAGTTTAAGGCACTTTCAAAGGAAAGTGATTTTCTCTGAAAGGACAGAATTTAGAAAGTGATGCAACACTCCATTCACTTCGCACAGTGAATTGAAGTGTTGGAACAGACTGCTTCTCTTTCAGAGAAACGCATGTGAGTTTCTTCCTAATGCTTGTAAGTAGCTTAAGGCACTTTCAAAGGAAAGTGATTTTCTCTGAAAGGACAGCATTTAGAAAGTGAAGCAACACTCAATTCCCTTCGTGCAGTGAATTGAAGTGTTGGAACAGAGTGCTTCTCTTTCATAGAAACGCATTAGTGTTTCTTGTGAATGCTTGCAAATTGCTTAAGGCACTTTCAAAGGAAAGTGATTTTCTCTGAAAGGACAGCATTTAGAAAGTGAAGCAACACTCCATTCACTTCGCACAGTGAATTGAAGTGTTGGAACACACTGCTTCTCTTTAAGAGAAACGCATGTGAGTTTTTTGTGAATGCTTGAAAGTAGTTTAAGGCACTTTCAAAGGAAAGTGATTTTCTCTGAAAGGACAGCATTTAGAAAGTGAAGCAACACTCCATTCACTTCGCACAGTGAATTGAAGTGTTGGAACAGACTGCTTCTCTTTCAGAGAAACGCATGTGAGTTTCTGGTGAATGCTTGTAAGTAGCTTAAGGCACTTTCAAAGGAAAGTGATTTTCTCTGAAAGGACAGCATTTAGAACGTGAGGCAACACTCTATTCACTTCACACAGTGAATTGAAGTGTTGGAACAGACTGCTTCTCTTTCAGAGAAATGCATGTGAGTTTCTTCCTAATGCTTGCAAGTAGCTTAAGGCACTATCAAAGGAACGTGATTTTCTCTGAAAGGACAGCATTTAGAAAGTGAAGCAACACTCCATTCACTTCGCAGAGTGAATTGAAGTGTTGGAACAGACTGCTTCTCTTTCAGAGAAACGCATGTGAGTTTTTTGTGAATGCTTGAAAGTAGTTTAAGGCACTTTCAAAGGAAAGTGATTTTCTCTGAAAGGACAGCATTTAGAAAGTGAAGCAACACTCCATTCACTTCGCACAGTGAATTGAAGTGTTGGAACAGACTGCTTCTCTTTCAGAGAAACGCATGTGAGTTTCTGGTGAATGCTTGTAAGTAGCTTAAGGCACTTTCAAAGGAAAGTGATTTTCTCTGAAATGACAGCATTTAGAACGTGAGGCAACACTCTATTCACTTCACACAGTGAATTGAAGTGTTGGAACAGTCTGCTTCTCTTTCAGAGAAATGCATGTGAGTTTCTTCCTAATGCTTGCAAGTAGCTTAAGGCACTATCAAAGGAAAGTGATTTTCTCTGAAAGGACAGCATTTAGAAAGTGAGGCAACACTCCATTCACTTCGCACAGTGAATTGAAGTGTTGGAGCAGACTGCTTCCCTTCAGAGAAACACATGTGAGTTTCTTCCTAATGCTTGCAAGTAGCTTAAGGCACTTTCAAAGGAAAGTGATTTTCTCTGAAAGGACAGCATTTAGAAAGTAAAGCAACACTCCATTCACTTCGCACAGTGAATTGAAGTGTTGGAACAGACTGCTTCTCTTTCAGAGAAACGCATGTGAGTTTCTGGTGAATGCTTGTAAGTAGCTTAAGGCACTTTCAAAGGAAAGTGATTTTCTCTGAAGGGACAGCATTTAGAACGTGAGGCAACACTCGATTCACTTCACACAGTGAATTGAAGTGTTGGAACAGACTGCTTCTCTTTCATATAAACGCATTAGTGTTTCTTGTGAATGCTTGCAAGTTGCTTAAGGCACTTTCAAAGGAAAGTGATTTTCTCTGAAAGGACATAATTAAGAAAGTGAAGCAACACTCCATTCACTTCGCACAGTGAATTGAAGTGTTGGAACAGACTGCTTCTCCTTCAGAGAAACGCATGTGAGTTTCTGGTGAATGCTTGTAAGTAGCTTAAGGCACTTTCAAAGGAAAGTGATTTTCTCTGAAAGGACAGCATTTAGAAACTGAAGCAAAACTCCATTCACTTCGCACAGTGAATTGAAGTGTTGGAACAGACTGCTTCTCTTTAAGAGAAACGCATGTGAGTTTTTTGTGAATGCTTGAAAGTAGTTTAAGGCACTTTCAAAGGAAAGTGATTTTCTCTGAAAGGACAGAATTTAGAAAGTGATGCAACACTCCATTCACTTCGCACAGTGATTGAAGTGTTGGAACAGACTGCTTCTCTTTCAGAGAAACGCATGTGAGTTTCTTCCGAATGCTTGTAAGTAGCTTAAGGCACTTTCAAAGGAAAGTGATTTTCTCTGAAAGGACAGCATTTAGAAAGTGAAGCAACACTCAATTCCCTTCGTGCAGTGAATTGAAGTGTTGGAACAGAGTGCGTCTCTTTCATAGAAACGCATTAGTATTTCTTGTGAATGCTTGCAAATTGCTTAAGGCACTTTCAAAGGAAAGTGATTTTCTCTGAAAGGACAGCATTTAGAAACTGAAGCACAACTCCATTCACTTCGCACAGTGAATTGAAGTGTTGGAACACACTGCTTCTCTTTAAGAGAAACGCATGTGAGTTTTTTGTCAATGCTTGAAAGTAGTTTAAGGCACTTTCAAAGGAAAGTGATTTTCTCTGAAAGGACAGCATTTAGAAAGTGAAGCAACACTCCATTCACTTCGCACAGTGAATTGAAGTGTTGAAACAGACTGCTTCTCTTTCAAAGAAACGCATGTGAGTTTCTGGTGAATGCTTGTAAGTAGCTCAAGGCACTTTCAAAGGAAAGTGATTTTCTCTGAAAGGACAGCATTTAGAACGTGAGGCAACACTCTATTCACTTCACACAGTGAATTGAAGTGTTGGAACAGACTGCTTCTCTTTCAGAGAAATGCATGTGAGTTTCTTCCTAATACTTGCAAGTAGCTTAAGGCACTATCAAAGGAAAGTGATTTTCTCTGAAAGGACAGCATTTAGAAAGTGAAGCAACACTCCATTCACTTCGCACAGTGAATTGAAGTGTTGGAACAGACTGCTTCTCTTTCAGAGAAACACATGTGAGTTTCATCCTAATGCTTGCAAGTAGCTTAAGGCACTTTCAAAGGAAAGTGATTTTCTCTGAAAGGACAGCATTTAGAAAGTGAAGCAACAATCTATGCACTTCGCACAGTGAATTGAAGTGTTGGAACAGACTGCTTCTCTTTCAGAGAAACGCATGTGAGTTTCTGGTGAATGCTTGTAAGTAGCTTAAGGCACTTTCAAAGGACAGTGATTTTCTCTGAAAGGACAGCATTTAGAAAGTGAAGCAACACTCCATTCCCTTCGTGCAGTGAATTGAAGTGTTGGAGCAGAGTGCTTCTCTTTCATATAAACGCATTAGTGTTTCTTGTGAATGCTTGCAAGTTGCTTAAGGCACTTTCAAAGGAAAGTGATTTTCTCTGAAAGGACATAATTAAGAAAGTGAAGCAACACTCCATTCACTTCGCACAGTGAATTGAAGTGTTGGAACAGACTGCTTCTCTTTCAGAGAAACGCATGTGAGTTTCTGGTGAATGCTTGTAAGTAGCTTAAGGCACTTTCAAAGGAAAGTGATTTTCTCTGAAAGGACAGCATTTAGAAAGTGAGGCAACACTCCATTCACTTCACACAGTGAATTGAAGTGTTGGAACAGACTGCTTCTCTTTCAGAGAAACGCATGTGAGTTTCTTCCTAATGCTTGCAAGTAGCTTAAGGCACTTTCAAAGGAAAGTGATTTTCTCTGAAAGGACAGCATTTAGAAAGTGAAGCAACACTCCATTCACTTCGCACAGTGAATTGAAGTGTTGGAACAGACTGCTTCTCTTTCAGAGAAACGCATGAGTTTCTGGTGAATGCTTGTAAGTAGCTTAAGGCACTTTCAAAGGAAAGTGATTTTCTCTGAAAGGACAGCATTTAGAAAGTGAAGCAACACTCCATTCACTTCGCACAGTGAATTGAAGTGTTGGAACAGACTGCTTCTCTTTCATAGAAATTCATGTGAGTTTAAGTTGAATGCTTGTAAGTAGCTTAAGGCACTTTCAAATGAAAGTGATTTTCTCTGAAAGGACAGCATTTAGAAAGTGAAGCAACACTCCATTCACTTCGCAGAGTGAATTGAAATTTTGGAACAGACTGCTTCTCTTTCAGAGAAACGCATGTGAGTTTCTGTTGAATGCTTGTAAGTAGCTTAAGGCACTTTCAAAGGAAAGTGATTTTCTCTGAAAGGACAGCATTTAGAAAGTGAAGCAACACTCCATTCACTTCGCACAGTGAATTGAAGTGTTGGAACAGACTGCTTCTCTTTCAGAGAAACGCATGTGAGTTTCTGGTGAATGCTTGTAAGTAGCTTAAGGCACTTTCAAAGGAAAGTGATTTTCTCTGAAAGGACAGCATTTAGAAAGTGAAGCAACACTCCATTCACTTCGCACAGTGAATTGAAGTGTTGGAACAGACTGCTTCTCTTTCAGAGAAACGCATGTGAGTTTCTGGTGAATGCTTGTAAGTAGCTTAAGGCACTTTCAAAGGAAAGTGATTTTCTCTGAAAGGACAGCATTTAGAAACTGAAGCAACACTCCATTCACTTCGCACAGTGAATTGAAGTGTTGGAACAGACTGCTTCTCTTTCAGAGAAACGCATGTGAGTTTCTCCCTAATGCTTGTAAGTAGCTTAAGGCACTTTCAAAGGAAAGTGATTTTCTCTGAAAGGACAGCATTTAGAAAGTGAAGCAACACTCAATTCCCTTCGTGCAGTGAATTGAAGTGTTGGAACAGAGTGCTTCTCTTTCACAGAAACGCATTAGTGTTTCTTGTGAATGCTTGCAAATTGCTTAAGACACTTTCAAAGGAAAGTGATTTTCTCTGAAAGGACAGCATTTAGAAACTGAAGCACAACTCCATTCACTTCGCACAGTGAATTGAAGTGTTGGAACACACTGCTTCTCTTTAAGAGAAACGCATGTGAGTTTTTTGTGAATGCTTGAAAGTAGTTTAAGGCACTTTCAAAGGAAAGTGATTTTCTCTGAAAGGACAGCATTTAGAAAGTGAAGCAACACTCCATTCACTTCGCACAGTGAATTGAAGTGTTGGAACAGACTGCTTCTCTTCCAGAGAAATGCATGTGAGTTTCTTCCTAATGCTTGCAAGTAGCTTAAGGCACTATCAAAGGAAAGTGATTTTCTCTGAAAGGACAGCATTTAGAAAGTGAAGCAACACTCCATTCACTTCGCACAGTGAATTGAAGTTTTGGAACAGACTGCTTCTCTTTCAGAGAAACACATGTGAGTTTCTTCCTAATGCTTGCAAGTAGCTTAAGGCACTTTCAAAGGAAAGTGATTTTCTCTGAAAGGACAGCATTTAGAAAGTGAAGCAACAATCCATGCACTTCGCACAGTGAATTGAAGTGTTGGAACTGACTGCTTCTCTTTCAGAGAAACGCGTGTGAGTTTCTGGTGAATGCTTGTAAGTAGCTTAAGGCACTTTCAAAGGACAGTGATTTTCTCTGAAAGGACAGCATTTAGAAAGTGAAGCAACACTCCATTCCCTTCGTGCAGTGAATTGAAATGTTGGAACAGAGTGCTTCTCTTTCATATAAACGCATTAGTGTTTCTTGTGAATGCTTGCAAGTTGCTTAAGGCACTTTCAAAGGAAAGTGATTTTCTCTGAAAGGACATAATTTAGAAAGTGAAGCAACACTCCATTCACTTCGCACAGTGAATTGAAGTGTTGGAACAGACTGCTTCTCTTTCAGAGAAATGCATGTGAGTTTCTGTTGAATGCTCGTAAGCAGCTTAAGGCACTTTCAAAGGAAAGTGATTTTCTCTCAAAGGACAGCATTTAGAAAGTGAAGTAACACTCCATTCACTTCGCACATTGAATTGAAGTGTTGGAACAGACTGCTTCTCTTTCAGAGAAACGCATGTGAGTTTCTTCCTAATGCTTGCAAGTAGCTTAAGGCACTTTAAAAGGAAAGTGATTTTCTGTGAAAGGACAGCGTTTAGATAGTGAAGCAACACTCCATTCACTTCGCGCAGTGAATTGAAGTGTTGGAACCGACTGCTTCTCTTTCAGAGAAACGCATGTGAGTTTCTGGTGAATGCTTGTAAGTAGCTTAAGGCACTTTCAAAGGACAGTGATTTTCTCTGAAAGGACAGCATTTAGAAAGTGAAGCAACACTCCATTCCCTTCGTGCAGTGAATTGAAGTGTTGGAACAGAGTGCTTCTCTTTCATATAAACGCATTAGTGTTTCTTGTGAATGCTTGCAAGTTGCTTAAGGCACTTTGAAAGGAAAGTGATTTTCTCTGAAAGGACATAATTGAGAAAGTGAAGCAACACTCCATTCACTTCGCACAGTGAATTGAAGTGTTGGAACAGACTGCTTCTCTTTCAGAGAAATGCATGTGAGTTTCTGTTGAATGCTTGTAAGCAGCTTAAGGCACTTTCAAAGGAAAGTGATTTTCTCTGAAAGGACAGCATTTAGAAAGTGAAGCAACACTCCATTCACTTCGCACATTGAATTGAAGTGTTGGAACAGACTGCTTCTCTTTCAGAGAAACGCATGTGAGTTTCTGGTGAATGCTTGTAAGTAGCTTAAGGCACTTTCAAAGGAAAGTGATTTTTTCTGAAAGGACAGCATTTAGAAAGTGAGGCAACACTCCATTCACTTCACACAGTGAATTGAAGTGTTGGAACAGACTGCTTCTCTTTCAGAGAAACGCATGTGAGTTTCTTCCTAATGCTTGCAAGTAGCTTAAGGCACTTTAAAAGGAAAGTGATTTTCTCTGAAAGGACAGCATTTAGAAAGTGAAGCAACACTCCATTCACTTCGCACAGTGAATTGAAGTGTTGGAACAGACTGCTTCTCTTTCAGAGAAACGCATGAGTTTCTGGTGAATGCTTGTAAGTAGCTTAAGGCACTTTCAAAGGAAAGTGATTTTCTCTGAAAGGACAGCATTTAGAAAGTGAAGCAACACTCCATTCACTTCGCACAGTGAATTGAAGTGTTGGAACAGACTGCTTCTCTTTAAGAGAAACGCATGTGAGTTTTTTGTGAATGCTTGAAAGTAGTTTAAGGCACTTTCAGAGGAAAGTGATTTTCTCTGAAAGGACAGAATTTAGAAAGTGATGCAACACTCCATTCACTTCGCACAGTGAATTGAAGTGTTGGAACAGACTGCTTCTCTTTCAGAGAAACGCATGTGAGTTTCTTCCTAATGCTTGTAAGTAGCTTAAGGCACTTTCAAAGGAAAGTGATTTTCTCTGAAAGGACAGCATTTAGAAAGTGAAGCAACACTCAATTCCCTTCGTGCAGTGAATTGAAGTGTTGGAACGGAGTGCTTCTCTTTCATAGAAACGCATTAGTGTTTCTTGTGAATGCTTGCAAATTGCTTAAGGCACTTTCAAAGGAAAGTGATTTTCTCTGAAAGGACAGCATTTAGAAACAAGCACAACTCCATTCACTTCGCACAGTGAATTGAAGTGTTGGAACACACTGCTTCTCTTTAAGAGAAACGCATGTGAGTTTTTTGTGAATGCTTGCAAGTAGCTTAAGGCACTTTCAAAGGAAAGTGATTTTCTCTGAAAGGACAGCATTTAGAAAGTGAAGCAACAATCCATGCACTTCGCACAGTGAATTGAAGTGTTGGAACAGACTGCTTCTCTTTCAGAGAAACGCATGTGAGTTTCTGGTGAATGCTTGTAAGTAGCTTAAGGCACTTTCAAAGGACAGTGATTTTCTCTGAAAGGACAGCATTTAGAAAGTGAAGCAACACTCCATTCCCTTCGTGCAGTGAATTGAAGTGTTGGAACAGAGTGCTTCTCTTTCATATAAACGCATTAGTGTTTCTTGTGAATGCTTGCAAGTTGCTTAAGGCACTTTGAAAGGAAAGTGATTTTCTCTGAAAGGACATAATTGAGAAAGTGAAGCAACACTCCATTCACTTCGCACAGTGAATTGAAGTGTTGGAACAGACTGCTTCTCTTTCAGAGAAATGCATGTGAGTTTCTGTTGAATGCTTGTAAGCAGCTTAAGGCACTTTCAAAGGAAAGTGATTTTCTCTGAAAGGACATGATTTAGAAAGTGAAGCAACACTCCATTCACTTCGCACATTGAATTGAAGTGTTGGAACAGACTGCTTCTCTTTCAGAGAAACGCATGTGAGTTTCTGGTGAATGCTTGTAAGTAGCTTAAGGCACTTTCAAAGGAAAGTGATTTTTTCTGAAAGGACAGCATTTAGAAAGTGAGGCAACACTCCATTCACTTCACACAGTGAATTGAAGTGTTGGAACAGACTGCTTCTCTTTCAGAGAAACGCATGTGAGTTTCTTCCTAATGCTTGCAAGTAGCTTAAGGCACTTTAAAAGGAAAGTGATTTTCTCTGAAAGGACAGCATTTAGAAAGTGAAGCAACACTCCATTCACTTCGCACAGTGAATTGAAGTGTTGGAACAGACTGCTTCTCTTTCAGAGAAATTCATGTGAGTTTAAGTTGAATGCTTGTAAGCAGCTTAAGGCACTTTCAAAGGAAAGTGATTTTCTCTGAAAGGACAGCATTTAGAAAGTAAAGCAACACTCCATTCACTTCGCAGAGTGAATTGAAGTTTTGGAACAGACTGCTTCTCTTTCAGAGAAACGCATGTGAGTTTCTGGTGAATGCTTGTAAGTAGCTTAAGGCACTTTCAAAGGAAAGTGATTTTCTCTGAAAGGACAGCATTTAGAAAGTGAAGCAACACTCCATTCACTTCGCACAGTGAATTGAAGTGTTGGAACAGACTGCTTCTCTTTCAGAGAAACGCATGTGAGTTTCTGGTGAATGCTTGTAAGTAGCTTAAGGCACTTTCAAAGGAAAGTGATTTTCTCTGAAAGACAGCATTTAGAAAGTGAAGCAACACACCATTCACTTCGCACAGTGAATTGAAGTGTTGGAAAAGACTGCTTCTCTTTCAGAGAAACGCATGTGAGTTTCTGGTGAATGCTTGTAAGTAGCTTAAGGCACTTTCAAAGGAAAGTGATTTTCTCTGAAAGAACATAATTTAGAAAGTGAAGCAACACTCCATTCACTTCGCACGGTGAATTGAAGTGTTGGAACAGACTGCTTCTCTTTCAGAGAAATTCATGTGAGTTTAAGTTGAATGCTTGTAAGTAGCTTAAGGCACTTTCAAAGGAAAGTGATTTTCTCTGAAAGGACAGCATTTAGAAAGTGAAGCAACACTCCATTCACTTCGCAGAGTGAATTGAAGTTTTGGAACAGACTGCTTCTCTTTCAGAGAAACGCATGTGAGTTTCTGGTGAATGCTTGTAAGTAGCTTAAGGCACTTTCAAAGGAAAGTGATTTTCTCTGAAAGGACAGCATTTAGAAAGTGAAGCAACACTCCATTCACTTCGCACAGTGAATTGAAGTGTTGGAACAGACTGCTTCTCTTTCAGAGAAACGCATGTGAGTTTCTGTTGAATGCTTGTAAGTAGCTTAAGGCACTTTCAAAGGAAAGTGATTTTCTCTGAAAGGACAGCATTTAGAAAGTGAAGCAACACTCCATTCACTTCGCACAGTGAATTGAAGTGTTGGAACAGACTGCTTCTCTTTCAGAGAAACGCATGTGAGTTTCTGGTGAATGCTTGTAAGTAGCTTAAGGCACTTTCAAAGGAAAGTGATTTTCTCTGAAAGGACAGCATTTAGAAACTGAAGCAACACTCCATTCACTTCGCACAGTGAATTGAAGTGTTGGAACAGACTGCTTCTCTTTCAGAGAAACGCATGTGAGTTTCTTCCTAATGCTTGTAAGTAGCTTAAGGCACTTTCAAAGGAAAGTGATTTTCTCTGAAAGGACATAATTTAGAAAGTGAAGCAACACTCCATTCACTTCGCACAGTGAATTGAAGTGTTGGAACAGACTGCTTCTCTTTCAGAGAAATGCATGTGAGTTTCTTCCTAATGCTTGCAAGTAGCTTAAGGCACTATCAAAGGAAAGTGATTTTCTCTGAAAGGACAGCATTTAGAAAGTGAAGCAACACTCCATTCACTTCGCACAGTGAATTGAAGTGTTGGAACAGACTGCTTCTCTTTCAGAGAAACACATGTGAGTTTCTTCCTAATGCTTGCAAGTAGCTTAAGGCACTTTCAAAGGAAAGTGATTTTCTCTGAAAGGACAGCATTTAGAAAGTGAAGCAACAATCCATGCACTTCGCACAGTGAATTGAAGTGTTGGAACTGACTGCTTCTCTTTCAGAGAAACGCATATGAGTTTCTGGTGAATGCTTGTAAGTAGCTTAAGGCACTTTCAAAGGACAGTGATTTTCTCTGAAAGGACAGCATTTAGAAAGTGAAGCAACACTCCATTCCCTTCCTGCAGTGAATTGAAGTGTTGGAACAGACTGCTTCTCTTTCATATAAACGCATTAGTGTTTCTTGTGAATGCTTGCAAGTTGCTTAAGGCACTTTCAAAGGAAAGTGATTTTCTCTGAAAGGACATAATTTAAAAAGTGAAGCAACACTCCATTCACTTCGCACAGTGAATTGAAGTGTTGGAACAGACTGCTTCTCTTTCCGAGAAATGCATGTGAGTTTCTGTTGAAGGCTTGTAAGCAGCTTAAGGCACTTTCAAAGGAAAGTGATTTTCTCTGAAAGGACAGCATTTAGAAAGTGAAGCAACACTCCATTCACTTCGCACATTGAATTGAAGTGTTGGAACAGACTGCTTCTCTTTCAGAGAAACGCATGTGAGTTTCTGGTGAATGCTTGTAAGTAGCTTAAGGCACTTTCAAAGGAAAGTGATTTTCTCTGAAAGGACAGCATTTAGAAAGTGAGGCAACACTCCATTCACTTCACACAGTGAATTGAAGTGTTGGAACAGACTGCTTCTCTTTCAGAGAAATTCATGTGAGTTTAAGTTGAATGCTTGTAAGTAGCTTAAGGCACTTTCAAAGGAAAGTGATTTTCTCTGAAAGGACAGCATTTAGAAAGTGAAGCAACACTCCATTCACTTCGCAGAGTGAATTGAAGTTTTGGAACAGACTGCTTCTCTTTCAGAGAAACGCATGTGAGTTTCTGGTGAATGCTTGTAAGTAGCTTAAGGCACTTTCAAAGGAAAGTGATTTTCTCTGAAAGGACAGCATTTAGAAAGTGAAGCAACACTCCATTCACTTGGCACAGTGAATTGAAGTGTTGGAACAGACTGCTTCTCTTTCAGAGAAACGCATGTGAGTTTCTGGTGAATGCTTGTAAGTAGCTTAAGGCACTTTCAAAGGAAAGTGATTTTCTCTGAAAGTACAGCATTTAGAAAGTGAAGCAACACTCCATTCACTTCGCACAGTGAATTGAAGTGTTGGAACAGACTGCTTCTCTTTAAGAGAAACGCATGTGAGTTTTTTGTGAATGCTTGAAAGTAGTTTAAGGCACTTTCAAAGGAAAGTGATTTTCTCTGAAAGGACAGAATTTAGAAAGTGATGCAACACTCCATTCACTTCGCACAGTGAATTGAAGTGTTGGAACAGACTGCTTCTCTTTCAGAGAAACGCATGTGAGTTTTTTCCTAATGCTTGTAAGTAGCTTAAGGCACTTTCAAAGGAAAGTGATTTTCTCTGAAAGGACAGCATTTAGAAAGTGAAGCAACACTCAATTCCCTTCGTGCAGTGAATTGAAGTGTTGGAACAGAGTGCTTCTCTTTCATAGAAACGCATTAGTGTTTCTTGTGAATGCTTGCAAATTGCTTAAGGCACTTTCAAAGGAAAGTGATTTTCTCTGAAAGTACAGCATTTAGAAACTGAAGCACAACTCCATTCACTTCGCACAGTGAATTGAAGTGTTGGAACACACTGCTTCTCTTTAAGAGAAACGCATGTGAGTTTTTTGTGAATGCTTGCAAGTAGCTTAAGGCACTTTCAAAGGAAAGTGATTTTCTCTGAAAGGACAGCATTTAGAAAGTGAAGCAACAATCCATGCACTTCGCACAGTGAATTGAAGTGTTGGAACCGACTGCTTCTCTTTCAGAGAAACGCATGTGAGTTTCTGGTGAATGCTTGTAAGTAGCTTAAGGCACTTTCAAAGGAAAGTGATTTTCTCTGAAAGGACAGCATTTAGAAAGTGAAGCAACACTCCATTCCCTTCGTGCAGTGAATTGAAGTGTTGGAACAGACTGCTTCTCTTTCATATAAACGCATTAGTGTTTCTTGTGAATGCTTGCAAGTTGCTTAAGGCACTTTGAAAGGAAAGTGATTTTCTCTGAAAGGACATAATTGAGAAAGTGAAGCAACACTCCATTCACTTCGCACAGTGAATTGAAGTGTTGGAACAGACTGCTTCTCTTTCAGAGAAATGCATGTGAGTTTCTGTTGAATGCTTGTAAGCAGCTTAAGGCACTTTCAAAGGAAAGTGATTTTCTCTGAAAGGACATGATTTAGAAAGTGAAGCAACACTCCATTCACTTCGCACATTGAATTGAAGTGTTGGAACAGACTGCTTCTCTTTCAGAGAAACGCATGTGAGTTTCTGGTGAATGCTTGTAAGTAGCGTAAGGCACTTTCAAAGGAAAGTGATTTTCTCTGAAAGGACAGCATTTAGAAAGTGAGGCAACACTCCATTCACTTCACACAGTGAATTGAAGTGTTGGAACAGACTGCTTCTCTTTCAGAGAAACGCATGTGAGTTTCTTCCTAATGCTTGCAAGTAGCTTAAGGCACTTTCAAAGGAAAGTGATTTTCTCTGAAAGGACAGCATTTAGAAACTGAAGCAACACTCCATTCACTTCGCACAGTGAATTGAAGTGTTGGAACAGACTGCTTCTCTTTCAGAGAAATTCATGTGAGTTTAAGTTGAATGCTTGTAAGTAGCTTAAGGCACTTTCAAAGGAAAGTGATTTTCTCTGAAAGGACAGCATTTAGAAAGTAAAGCAACACTCCATTCACTTCGCAGAGTGAACTGAAGTTTTGGAACAGACTGCTTCTCTTTCAGAGAAACGCATGTGAGTTTCTGGTGAATGCTTGTAAGTAACTTAAGGCACTTTCAAAGGAAAGTGATTTTCTCTGAAAGGACAGCATTTAGAAAGTGAAGCAACACTCCATTCACTTCGCACAGTGAATTGAAGTGTTGGAACAGACTGCTTCTCTTTCAGAGAAACGCATGTGAGTTTCTTCCTAATGCTTGTAAGTAGCTTAAGGCACTTTCAAAGGAAAGTGATTTTCTCTGAAAGGACAGCATTTAGAAACTGAAGCAATACTCCATTCACTTCGCACAGTGAATTGAAGTGTTGGAACAGACTGCTTCTCTTTCAGAGAAACGCATGTGAGTTTCTGGTGAATGCTTGTAAGTAGCTTAAGGCACTTTCAAAGGAAAGTGATTTTTTCTGAAAGGACAGCATTTAGAAAGTGAGGCAACACTCCATTCACTTCACACAGTGAATTGAAGTGTTGGAACAGACTGCTTCTCTTTCAGAGAAACGCATGTGAGTTTCTTCCTAATGCTTGCAAGTAGCTTAAGGCACTTTAAAAGGAAAGTGATTTTCTCTGAAAGGACAGCATTTAGAAAGTGAAGCAACACTCCATTCACTTCGCACAGTGAATTGAAGTGTTGGAACAGACTGCTTCTCTTTCAGAGAAATTCATGTGAGTTTAAGTTGAATGCTTGTAAGCAGCTTAAGGCACTTTCAAAGGAAAGTGATTTTCTCTGAAAGGACAGCATTTAGAAAGTAAAGCAACACTCCATTCACTTCGCAGAGTGAATTGAAGTTTTGGAACAGACTGCTTCTCTTTCAGAGAAACGCATGTGAGTTTCTGGTGAATGCTTGTAAGTAGCTTAAGGCACTTTCAAAGGAAAGTGATTTTCTCTGAAAGGACAGCATTTAGAAAGTGAAGCAACACTCCATTCACTTCGCACAGTGAATTGAAGTGTTGGAACAGACTGCTTCTCTTTCAGAGAAACGCATGTGAGTGTCTGGTGAATGCTTGTAAGTAGCTTAAGGCACTTTCAAAGGAAAGTGATTTTCTCTGAAAGACAGCATTTAGAAAGTGAAGCAACACACCATTCACTTCGCACAGTGAATTGAAGTGTTGGAAAAGACTGCTTCTCTTTCAGAGAAACGCATGTGAGTTTCTGGTGAATGCTTGTAAGTAGCTTAAGGCACTTTCAAAGGAAAGTGATTTTCTCTGAAAGAACATAATTTAGAAAGTGAAGCAACACTCCATTCACTTCGCACGGTGAATTGAAGTGTTGGAACAGACTGCTTCTCTTTCAGAGAAATTCATGTGAGTTTAAGTTGAATGCTTGTAAGTAGCTTAAGGCACTTTCAAAGGAAAGTGATTTTCTCTGAAAGGACAGCATTTAGAAAGTGAAGCAACACTCCATTCACTTCGCAGAGTGAATTGAAGTTTTGGAACAGACTGCTTCTCTTTCAGAGAAACGCATGTGAGTTTCTGGTGAATGCTTGTAAGTAGCTTAAGGCACTTTCAAAGGAAAGTGATTTTCTCTGAAAGGACAGCATTTAGAAAGTGAAGCAACACTCCATTCACTTCGCACAGTGAATTGAAGTGTTGGAACAGACTGCTTCTCTTTCAGAGAAACGCATGTGAGTTTCTGTTGAATGCTTGTAAGTAGCTTAAGGCACTTTCAAAGGAAAGTGATTTTCTCTGAAAGGACAGCATTTAGAAAGTGAAGCAACACTCCATTCACTTCGCACAGTGAATTGAAGTGTTGGAACAGACTGCTTCTCTTTCAGAGAAACGCATGTGAGTTTCTGGTGAATGCTTGTAAGTAGCTTAAGGCACTTTCAAAGGAAAGTGATTTTCTCTGAAAGGACAGCATTTAGAAACTGAAGCAACACTCCATTCACTTCGCACAGTGAATTGAAGTGTTGGAACAGACTGCTTCTCTTTCAGAGAAACGCATGTGAGTTTCTTCCTAATGCTTGTAAGTAGCTTAAGGCACTTTCAAAGGAAAGTGATTTTCTCTGAAAGGACAGCATTTAGAAAGTGAAGCAACACTCCATTCACTTCG
Source organism: Myodes glareolus (assembly GCF_982192425.1). Classification (NCBI taxonomy): domain Eukaryota; kingdom Metazoa; phylum Chordata; class Mammalia; order Rodentia; family Cricetidae; genus Myodes; species Myodes glareolus. Next base: position 1,938,273 of record NC_142046.1, read on the forward strand.
CACAGTGAATTGAAGTGTTGGAACGGACTGCTTCTCTTTCAGAGAAATGCATGTGAGTTTCTTCCTAATGCTTGCAAGTAGCTTAAGGCACTATCAAAGGAAAGTGATTTTCTCTGAAAGGACAGCATTTAGAAAGTGAAGCAACACTCCATTCACTTCGCACAGTGAATTGAAGTGTTGGAACAGACTGCTTCTCTTTCAGAGAAACACATGTGAGTTTCTTCCTAATGCTTGCAAGTAGCTTAAGGCACTTTCAAAGGAAAGTGATTTTCTCTGAAAGGACAGCATTTAGAAAGTGAAGCAACAATCCATGCACTTCGCACAGTGAATTGAAGTGTTGGAACTGACTGCTTCTCTTTCAGAGAAACGCATATGAGTTTCTGGTGAATGCTTGTAAGTAGCTTAAGGCACTTTCAAAGGACAGTGATTTTCTCTGAAAGGACAGCATTTAGAAAGTGAAGCAACACTCCATTCCCTTCCTGCAGTGAATTGAAGTGTTGGAACAGACTGCTTCTCTTTCATATAAACGCATTAGTGTTTCTTGTGAATGCTTGCAAGTTGCTTAAGGCACTTTCAAAGGAAAGTGATTTTCTCTGAAAGGACATAATTTAAAAAGTGAAGCAACACTCCATTCACTTCGCACAGTGAATTGAAGTGTTGGAACAGACTGCTTCTCTTTCCGAGAAATGCATGTGAGTTTCTGTTGAAGGCTTGTAAGCAGCTTAAGGCACTTTCAAAGGAAAGTGATTTTCTCTGAAAGGACAGCATTTAGAAAGTGAAGCAACACTCCATTCACTTCGCACATTGAATTGAAGTGTTGGAACAGACTGCTTCTCTTTCAGAGAAACGCATGTGAGTTTCTGGTGAATGCTTGTAAGTAGCTTAAGGCACTTTCAAAGGAAAGTGATTTTCTCTGAAAGGACAGCATTTAGAAAGTGAGGCAACACTCCATTCACTTCACACAGTGAATTGAAGTGTTGGAACAGACTGCTTCTCTTTCAGAGAAATTCATGTGAGTTTAAGTTGAATGCTTGTAAGTAGCTTAAGGCACTTTCAAAGGAAAGTGATTTTCTCTGAAAGGACAGCATTTAGAAAGTGAAGCAACACTCCATTCACTTCGCAGAGTGAATTGAAGTTTTGGAACAGACTGCTTCTCTTTCAGAGAAACGCATGTGAGTTTCTGGTGAATGCTTGTAAGTAGCTTAAGGCACTTTCAAAGGAAAGTGATTTTCTCTGAAAGGACAGCATTTAGAAAGTGAAGCAACACTCCATTCACTTGGCACAGTGAATTGAAGTGTTGGAACAGACTGCTTCTCTTTCAGAGAAACGCATGTGAGTTTCTGGTGAATGCTTGTAAGTAGCTTAAGGCACTTTCAAAGGAAAGTGATTTTCTCTGAAAGTACAGCATTTAGAAAGTGAAGCAACACTCCATTCACTTCGCACAGTGAATTGAAGTGTTGGAACAGACTGCTTCTCTTTAAGAGAAACGCATGTGAGTTTTTTGTGAATGCTAGAAAGTAGTTTAAGGCACTTTCAAAGGAAAGTGATTTTCTCTGAAAGGACAGAATTTAGAAAGTGATGCAACACTCCATTCACTTCGCACAGTGAATTGAAGTGTTGGAACAGACTGCTTCTCTTTCAGAGAAACGCATGTGAGTTTCTGGTGAATGCTTGTAAGTAGCGTAAGGCACTTTCAAAGGAAAGTGATTTTCTCTGAAAGGACAGCATTTAGAAAGTGAGGCAACACTCCATTCACTTCACACAGTGAATTGAAGTGTTGGAACAGACTGCTTCTCTTTCAGAGAAACGCATGTGAGTTTCTTCCTAATGCTTGCAAGTAGCTTAAGGCACTTTCAAAGGAAAGTGATTTTCTCTGAAAGGACAGCATTTAGAAACTGAAGCAACACTCCATTCACTTCGCACAGTGAATTGAAGTGTTGGAACAGACTGCTTCTCTTTCAGAGAAATTCATGTGAGTTTAAGTTGAATGCTTGTAAGTAGCTTAAGGCACTTTCAAAGGAAAGTGATTTTCTCTGAAAGGACAGCATTTAGAAAGTAAAGCAACACTCCATTCACTTCGCAGAGTGAACTGAAGTTTTGGAACAGACTGCTTCTCTTTCAGAGAAACGCATGTGAGTTTCTGGTGAATGCTTGTAAGTAACTTAAGGCACTTTCAAAGGAAAGTGATTTTCTCTGAAAGGACAGCATTTAGAAAGTGAAGCAACACTCCATTCACTTCGCACAGTGAATTGAAGTGTTGGAACAGACTGCTTCTCTTTCAGAGAAACGCATGTGAGTTTCTTCCTAATGCTTGTAAGTAGCTTAAGGCACTTTCAAAGGAAAGTGATTTTCTCTGAAAGGACAGCATTTAGAAACTGAAGCAATACTCCATTCACTTCGCACAGTGAATTGAAGTGTTGGAACAGACTGCTTCTCTTTCAGAGAAACGCATGTGAGTTTCTTGTGAATTATTGCAAGTCGCTTAAGGCACTTTCAAAGGAAAGTGATTTTCTCTGAAAGGACAGCATTTAGAAACTGAAGCAACACTCCATTCACTTCGCACAGTGAATTGAAGTGTTGGAACACACTACTTCTCTTTAAGAGAAACGCATGTGAGTTTTTTGTGAATGCTTGAAAGTAGTTTAAGGCACTTTCAAAGGAAAGTGATTTTCTCTGAAAGGACATAATTTAGAAAGTGATGCAACACTCCATTCACTTCGCACAGTGAATTGAAGTGTTGGAACAGACTGCTTCTCTTTCATAGAAACGCATTAGTGTTTCTTGGGAATGCTTGCAAGTAGCTTAAGGCACTTTCAAAGGAAATTGATTTTCTCTGAAAGGACAGCGTTTAGATAGTGAAGCAACACTCCATTCACTTCGCGCAGTGAATTGAAGTGTTGGAACCGACTGCTTCTCTTTCAGAGAAACGCATGTGAGTTTCTGGTGAATGCTTGTAAGTAGCTTAAGGCACTTTCAAAGGAAAGTGATTTTCTCTGAAAGGACAGCATTTAGAAAGTGAGGCAACACTCCATTCACTTCACACAGTGAATTTAAGTGTTGGAACAGACTGCTTCTCTTTCAGAGAAACGCATGTGAGTTTCTTCCTAATGCTTGCAAGTAGCTTAAGGCACTTTAAAAGGAAAGTGATTTTCTCTGAAAAGACAGCATTTAGAAAGTGAAGCAACACTCCATTCACTTCGCACAGTGAATTGAAGTGTTGGAACAGACTGCTTCTCTTTCAGAGAAACGCATGAGTTTCTGGTGAATGCTTGTAAGTAGCTTAAGGCACTTTCAAAGGAAAGTGATTTTCTCTGAAAGGACAGCATTTAGAAAGTGAAGCAACACTCCATTCACTTCGCACAGTGAATTGAAGTGTTGGAACAGACTGCTTCTCTTTCAGAGAAATTCATGTGAGTTTAAGTTGAATGCTTGTAAGTAGCTTAAGGCACTTTCAAAGGAAAGTGATTTTCTCTGAAAGGACAGCATTTAGAAAGTAAAGCAACACTCCATTCACTTCGCAGAGTGAATTGAAGTTTTGGAACAGACTGCTTCTCTTTCAGAGAAACGCATGTGAGTTTCTGGTGAATGCTTGTAAGTAACTTAAGGCACTTTCAAAGGAAAGTGATTTTCTCTGAAAGGACAGCATTTAGAAAGTGAAGCAACACTCCATTCACTTCGCACAGTGAATTGAAGTGTTGGAACAGACTGCTTCTCTTTCAGAGAAACGCATGTGAGTTTCTTCCTAATGCTTGTAAGTAGCTTAAGGCACTTTCAAAGGAAAGTGATTTTCTCTGAAAGGACAGCATTTAGAAACTGAAGCAACACTCCATTCACATCGCACAGTGAATTGAAGTGTTGGAACAGACTGCTTCTCTTTCAGAGAAACGCATGTGAGTTTCTTGTGAATTATTGCAAGTCGCTTAAGGCACTTTCAAAGGAAAGTGATCTTCTCTGAAAGGACAGCATTTAGAAACTGAAGCAACACTCCATTCACTTCGCACAGTGAATTGAAGTGTTGGAACACACTACTTCTCTTTAAGAGAAACGCATGTGAGTTTTTTGTGAATGCTTGAAAGTAGTTTAAGGCACTTTCAAAGGAAAGTGATTTTCTCTGAAAGGACATAATTTAGAAAGTGATGCAACACTCCATTCACTTCGCACAGTGAATTGAAGTGTTGGAACAGACTGCTTCTCTTTCATAGAAACGCATTAGTGTTTCTTGGGAATGCTTGCAAGTAGCTTAAGGCACTTTCAAAGGAAATTGATTTTCTCTGAAAGGACAGCGTTTAGATAGTGAAGCAACACTCCATTCACTTCGCGCAGTGAATTGAAGTGTTGGAACCGACTGCTTCTCTTTCAGAGAAACGCATGTGAGTTTCTGGTGAATGCTTGTAAGTAGCTTAAGGCACTTTCAAAGGAAAGTGATTTTCTCTGAAAGGACAGCATTTAGAAAGTGAGGCAACACTCCATTCACTTCACACAGTGAATTTAAGTGTTGGAACAGACTGCTTCTCTTTCAGAGAAACGCATGTGAGTTTCTTCCTAATGCTTGCAAGTAGCTTAAGGCACTTTAAAAGGAAAGTGATTTTCTCTGAAAGGACAGCATTTAGAAAGTGAAGCAACACTCCATTCACTTCGCACAGTGAATTGAAGTTTTGGAACAGACTGCTTCTCTTTCAGATAAACGCATGAGTTTAAGTTGAATGCTTGTAAGTAGCTTAAGGCACTTTCAAAGGAAAGTGATTTTCTCTGAAAGGACAGCATTTAGAAAGTGAAGCAACACTCCATTCACTTCGCAGAGTGAATTGAAGTTTTGGAACAGACTGCTTCTCTTTCAGAGAAACGCATGTGAGTTTCTGTTGAATGCTTGTAAGTAGCTTAAGGCTCTTTCAAAGGAAAGTGATTTTCTATGAAAGGACAGCATTTAGAAAGTAAAGCAACACTCCATTCCCTTCGCGCAATGAATTGAAGTGTTGGAACAGACTGCTTCTCTGTCATAGAAACGCATTAGTGTTTCTTGGGAATGCTTGCAAGTAGCTTAAGGCACTTTCAAAGGAAATTGATTTTCTCTGAAAGGACAGCATTTAGATAGTGAAGCAACACTCCATTCACTTCGCACAGTGAATTGAAGTGTTGGAACAGACTGCTTCTCTTTCAGAGAAACGCTTGTGAGTTTCTTGTGAATTCTTGCAAGTTGCTTAAGGCACTTTCAAAGGAAAGTGATTTTCTCTGAAAGGACAGCATTTAGAAACTGAAGCAACACTCCATTCACTTCGCACTGTGAATTGAAGTGTTGGAACAGACTGCTTCTCTTTCAGAGAAACGCATGTGAGTTTCTTCCTAATGCTTGCAAGTAGCTTAAGGCACTTTCAAAGGAAAGTGATTTTCTCTGAAAGGACAGCATTTAGAAAGTGAAGCAACACTGCATTCACTTCGCAAAGTGAATTGAAGTGTTGGAACAGTCTGCTTCTCTTTCAGAGAAACGCATGTGAGTTTCTGGTGAATGCTTGTAAGTAGCTTAAGGCACTTTCAAAGGAAAGTGATTTTCTCTGAAAGGACAACATTTAGAAAGTGAAGCAACACTCCATTCACTTCGCACAGTGAATTGAAGTGTTGGAACAGACTGCTTCTCTTTCAGAGAAACGCATGTGAGTTTCTGGTGAATGCTTGTAAGTAGCTTAAGGCACTTTCAAAGGAAAGTGATTTTCTCTGAAAGGACAGCATTTAGAAAGTGAAGCAACACTCCATTCACTTCGCACAGTGAATTGAAGTGTTGGAACAGACTGCTTCTCTTTCAGAGAAATGCATGTGAGTTTAAGTTGAATGCTTGTAAGTAGCTTAAGGCACTTTCAAAGGAAAGTGATTTTCTCTGAAAGGACAGCATTTAGAAAGTGAAGCAACACTCCATTCACTTCGCACAGTGAATTGAAGTGTTGGAACAGACTGCTTCTCTTTCAGAGAAACGCATGTGAGTTTCTGGTGAATGCTTGCAAGTTGCTTAAGGCACTTTCAAAGGAAAGTGATTTTCTCTGAAAGGACAGCATTTAGAAAGTGAGGCAACAATCCATTCACTTCACACAGTGAATTGAAGTGTTGGAACAGTCTGCTTCTCTTTCAGAAAAACGCATGTGAGTTTCTTCCTAATGCTTGCAAGTAGCTTAAGGCACTTTCAAAGGAAAGTGATTTTCTCTGAAAGGACAGCATTTAGAAAGTGAAGCAACACTCCATTCACTTCGCACAGTGAATTGAAGTGTTGGAACAGACTGCTTCTCTTTCAGAGAAACGCATGTGAGTTTCTTCCTAATGCTTGCAAGTAGCTTAAGGCACTTTCAAAGGAAAGTGATTTTCTCTGAAAGGACAGCATTTAGAAAGTGAGGCAACACTCCATTCACTTCACACAGTGAATTTAAGTGTTGGAACAGACTGCTTCTCTTTCAGAGAAACGCATGTGAGTTTCTTCCTAATGCTTGCAAGTAGCTTAAGGCACTTTAAAAGGAAAGTGATTTTCTCTGAAAAGACAGCATTTAGAAAGTGAAGCAACACTCCATTCACTTCGCACAGTGAATTGAAGTGTTGGAACAGACTGCTTCTCTTTCAGAGAAACGCATGAGTTTCTGGTGAATGCTTGTAAGTAGCTTAAGGCACTTTCAAAGGAAAGTGATTTTCTCTGAAAGGACAGCATTTAGAAAGTGAAGCAACACTCCATTCACTTCGCACAGTGAATTGAAGTGTTGGAACAGACTGCTTCTCTTTCAGAGAAATTCATGTGAGTTTAAGTTGAATGCTTGTAAGTAGCTTAAGGCACTTTCAAAGGAAAGTGATTTTCTCTGAAAGGACAGCATTTAGAAAGTAAAGCAACACTCCATTCACTTCGCAGAGTGAATTGAAGTTTTGGAACAGACTGCTTCTCTTTCAGAGAAACGCATGTGAGTTTCTGGTGAATGCTTGTAAGTAACTTAAGGCACTTTCAAAGGAAAGTGATTTTCTCTGAAAGGACAGCATTTAGAAAGTGAAGCAACACTCCATTCACTTCGCACAGTGAATTGAAGTGTTGGAACAGACTGCTTCTCTTTCAGAGAAACGCATGTGAGTTTCTTCCTAATGCTTGTAAGTAGCTTAAGGCACTTTCAAAGGAAAGTGATTTTCTCTGAAAGGACAGCATTTAGAAACTGAAGCAACACTCCATTCACATCGCACAGTGAATTGAAGTGTTGGAACAGACTGCTTCTCTTTCAGAGAAACGCATGTGAGTTTCTTGTGAATTATTGCAAGTCGCTTAAGGCACTTTCAAAGGAAAGTGATCTTCTCTGAAAGGACAGCATTTAGAAACTGAAGCAACACTCCATTCACTTCGCACAGTGAATTGAAGTGTTGGAACACACTACTTCTCTTTAAGAGAAACGCATGTGAGTTTTTTGTGAATGCTTGAAAGTAGTTTAAGGCACTTTCAAAGAAAAGTGATTTTCTCTGAAAGGACATAATTTAGAAAGTGATGCAACACTCCATTCACTTCGCACAGTGAATTGAAGTGTTGGAACAGACTGCTTCTCTTTCATAGAAACGCATTAGTGTTTCTTGGGAATGCTTGCAAGTAGCTTAAGGCACTTTCAAAGGAAATTGATTTTCTCTGAAAGGACAGCGTTTAGATAGTGAAGCAACACTCCATTCACTTCGCGCAGTGAATTGAAGTGTTGGAACCGACTGCTTCTCTTTCAGAGAAACGCATGTGAGTTTCTGGTGAATGCTTGTAAGTAGCTTAAGGCACTTTCAAAGGAAAGTGATTTTCTCTGAAAGGACAGCATTTAGAAAGTGAGGCAACACTCCATTCACTTCACACAGTGAATTTAAGTGTTGGAACAGACTGCTTCTCTTTCAGAGAAACGCATGTGAGTTTCTTCCTAATGCTTGCAAGTAGCTTAAGGCACTTTAAAAGGAAAGTGATTTTCTCTGAAAGGACAGCATTTAGAAAGTGAAGCAACTCTCCATTCACTTCGCACAGTGAATTGAAGTGTTGGAACAGACTGCTTCTCTTTCAGAGAAATTCATGTGAGTTTAAGTTGAATGCTTGTAAGTAGCTTAAGGCACTTTCAAAGGAAAGTGATTTTCTCTGAAAGGACAGCATTTAGAAAGTGAAGCAACACTCCATTCACTTCGCAGAGTGAATTGAAGTTTTGGAACAGACTGCTTCTCTTTCAGAGAAACGCATGTGAGTTTCTGTTGAATGCTTGTAAGTAGCTTAAGGCTCTTTCAAAGGAAAGTGATTTTCTATGAAAGGACAGCATTTAGAAAGTAAAGCAACACTCCATTCCCTTCGCGCAATGAATTGAAGTGTTGGAACAGACTGCTTCTCTGTCATAGAAACGCATTAGTGTTTCTTGGGAATGCTTGCAAGTAGCTTAAGGCACTTTCAAAGGAAATTGATTTTCTCTGAAAGGACAGCATTTAGATAGTGAAGCAACACTCCATTCACTTCGCACAGTGAATTGAAGTGTTGGAACAGACTGCTTCTCTTTCAGAGAAACGCATGTGAGTTTCTTGTGAATTCTTGCAAGTTGCTTAAGGCACTTTCAAAGGAAAGTGATTTTCTCTGAAAGGACAGCATTTAGAAACTGAAGCAACACTCCATTCACTTCGCACTGTGAATTGAAGTGTTGGAACAGACTGCTTCTCTTTCAGAGAAACGCATGTGAGTTTCTTCCTAATGCTTGCAAGTAGCTTAAGGCACTTTCAAAGGAAAGTGATTTTCTCTGAAAGGACAGCATTTAGAAAGTGAAGCAACACTGCATTCACTTCGCAAAGTGAATTGAAGTGTTGGAACAGTCTGCTTCTCTTTCAGAGAAACGCATGTGAGTTTCTGGTGAATGCTTGTAAGTAGCTTAAGGCACTTTCAAAGGAAAGTGATTTTCTCTGAAAGGACAACATTTAGAAAGTGAAGCAACACTCCATTCACTTCGCACAGTGAATTGAAGTGTTGGAACAGACTGCTTCTCTTTCAGAGAAACGCATGTGAGTTTCTGGTGAATGCTTGTAAGTAGCTTAAGGCACTTTCAAAGGAAAGTGATTTTCTCTGAAAGGACAGCATTTAGAAAGTGAAGCAACACTCCATTCACTTCGCACAGTGAATTGAAGTGTTGGAACAGACTGCTTCTCTTTCAGAGAAATGCATGTGAGTTTAAGTTGAATGCTTGTAAGTAGCTTAAGGCACTTTCAAAGGAAAGTGATTTTCTCTGAAAGGACAGCATTTAGAAAGTGAGGCAACAATCCATTCACTTCACACAGTGAATTGAAGTGTTGGAACAGTCTGCTTCTCTTTCAGAAAAACGCATGTGAGTTTCTTCCTAATGCTTGCAAGTAGCTTAAGGCACTTTCAAAGGAAAGTGATTTTCTCTGAAAGGACAGCATTTAGAAAGTGAAGCAACACTCCATTCACTTCGCACAGTGAATTGAAGTGTTGGAACAGACTGCTTCTCTTTCAGAGAAACGCATGTGAGTTTCTGGTGAATGCTTGTAAGTAGCTTAAGGCACTTTCAAAGGAAAGTGATTTTCTCTGAAAGGACAGCATTTAGAAAGTGAAGCAACACTCCATTCACTTCGCACAGTGAATTGAAGTGTTGGAACAGACTGCTTCTCTTTCAGAGAAACGCATGTGAGTTTCTTCCTAATGCTTGTAAGTAGCTTAAGGCACTTTCAAAGGAAAGTGATTTTCTCTGAAAGGACAGCATTTAGAAAGTGAAGCAACACTCCATTCACTTCGCACAGTGAATTGAAGTGTTGGAACAGACTGCTTCTCTTTCAGAGAAACGCATGTGAGTTTCTTCCTAATGCTTGTAAGTAGTTTAAGGCACTTTCAAAGGAAAGTGATTTTCTCTGATAGGACAGCATTTAGAAACTGAAGCAATACTCCATTCACTTCGCACAGTGAATTGAAGTGTTGGAACAGACTGCTTCTCTTTCAGAGAAACGCATGTGAGTTTCTTGTGAATTATTGCAAGTCGCTTAAGGCACTTTCAAAGGAAAGTGATTTTCTCTGAAAGGACAGCATTTAGAAACTGAAGCAACACTCCATTCACTTCGCACAGTGAATTGAAGTGTTGGAACACACTACTTCTCTTTAAGAGAAACGCATGTGAGTTTTTTGTGAATGCTTGAAAGTAGTTTAAGGCACTTTCAAAGGAAAGTGATTTTCTCTGAAAGGACATAATTTAGAAAGTGATGCAACACTCCATTCACTTCGCACAGTGAATTGAAGTGTTGGAACAGACTGCTTCTCTTTCATAGAAACGCATTAGTGTTTCTTGGGAATGCTTGCAAGTAGCTTAAGGCACTTTCAAAGGAAAGTGATTTTCTCTGAAAGGACAGCATTTAGAAAGTGAGGCAACACTCCATTCACTTCACACAGTGAATTGAAGTGTTGGAACAGACTGCTTCTCTTTCAGAGAAACGCATGTGAGTTTCTTCCTAATGCTTGCAAGTAGCTTAAGGCACTTTAAAAGGAAAGTGATTTTCTCTGAAAAGACAGCATTTAGAAAGTGAAGCAACACTCCATTCACTTCGCACAGTGAATTGAAGTGTTGGAACAGACTGCTTCTCTTTCAGAGAAACGCATGAGTTTCTGGTGAATGCTTGTAAGTAGCTTAAGGCACTTTCAAAGGAAAGTGATTTTCTCTGAAAGGACAGCATTTAGAAAGTGAAGCAACACTCCATTCACTTCGCACAGTGAATTGAAGTGTTGGAACAGACTGCTTCTCTTTCAGAGAAATTCATGTGAGTTTAAGTTGAATGCTTGTAAGTAGCTTAAGGCACTTTCAAAGGAAAGTGATTTTCTCTGAAAGGACAGCATTTAGAAAGTAAAGCAACACTCCATTCACTTCGCAGAGTGAATTGAAGTTTTGGAACAGACTGCTTCTCTTTCAGAGAAACGCATGTGAGTTTCTGGTGAATGCTTGTAAGTAACTTAAGGCACTTTCAAAGGAAAGTGATTTTCTCTGAAAGGACAGCATTTAGAAAGTGAAGCAACACTCCATTCACTTCGCACAGTGAATTGAAGTGTTGGAACAGACTGCTTCTCTTTCAGAGAAACGCATGTGAGTTTCTTCCTAATGCTTGTAAGTAGCTTAAGGCACTTTCAAAGGAAAGTGATTTTCTCTGAAAGGACAGCATTTAGAAACTGAAGCAACACTCCATTCACTTCGCACAGTGAATTGAAGTGTTGGAACAGACTGCTTCTCTTTCAGAGAAACGCATGTGAGTTTCTTGTGAATTATTGCAAGTCGCTTAAGGCACTTTCAAAGGAAAGTGATCTTCTCTGTAAGGACAGCATTTAGAAACTGAAGCAACACTCCATTCACTTCGCACAGTGAATTGAAGTGTTGGAACACACTACTTCTCTTTAAGAGAAACGCATGTGAGTTTTTTGTGAATGCTTGAAAGTAGTTTAAGGCACTTTCAAAGGAAAGTGATTTTCTCTGAAAGGACATAATTTAGAAAGTGATGCAACACTCCATTCACTTCGCACAGTGAATTGAAGTGTTGGAACAGACTGCTTCTCTTTCATAGAAACGCATTAGTGTTTCTTGGGAATGCTTGCAAGTAGCTTAAGGCACTTTCAAAGGAAATTGATTTTCTCTGAAAGGACAGCGTTTAGATAGTGAAGCAACACTCCATTCACTTCGCGCAGTGAATTGAAGTGTTGGAACCGACTGCTTCTCTTTCAGAGAAACGCATGTGAGTTTCTGGTGAATGCTTGTAAGTAGCTTAAGGCACTTTCAAAGGAAAGTGATTTTCTCTGAAAGGACAGCATTTAGAAAGTGAGGCAACACTCCATTCACTTCACACAGTGAATTTAAGTGTTGGAACAGACTGCTTCTCTTTCAGAGAAACGCATGTGAGTTTCTTCCTAATGCTTGCAAGTAGCTTAAGGCACTTTAAAAGGAAAGTGATTTTCTCTGAAAGGACAGCATTTAGAAAGTGAAGCAACACTCCATTCACTTCGCACAGTGAATTGAAGTTTTGGAACAGACTGCTTCTCTTTCAGAGAAACGCATGAGTTTCTGGTGAATGCTTGTAAGTAGCTTAAGGCACTTTCAAAGGAAAGTGATTTTCTCTGAAAGGACAGCATTTAGAAAGTGAAGCAACTCTCCATTCACTTCGCACAGTGAATTGAAGTGTTGGAACAGACTGCTTCTCTTTCAGAGAAATTCATGTGAGTTTAAGTTGAATGCTTGTAAGTAGCTTAAGGCACTTTCAAAGGAAAGTGATTTTCTCTGAAAGGACAGCATTTAGAAAGTGAAGCAACACTCCATTCACTTCGCAGAGTGAATTGAAGTTTTGGAACAGACTGCTTCTCATTCAGAGAAACGCATGTGAGTTTCTGTTGAATGCTTGTAAGTAGCTTAAGGCTCTTTCAAAGGAAAGTGATTTTCTATGAAAGGACAGCATTTAGAAAGTAAAGCAACACTCCATTCCCTTCGCGCAATGAATTGAAGTGTTGGAACAGACTGCTTCTCTGTCATAGAAACGCATTAGTGTTTCTTGGGAATGCTTGCAAGTAGCTTAAGGCACTTTCAAAGGAAATTGATTTTCTCTGAAAGGACAGCATTTAGATAGTGAAGCAACACTCCATTCACTTCGCACAGTGAATTGAAGTGTTGGAACAGACTGCTTCTCTTTCAGAGAAACGCATGTGAGTTTCTTGTGAATTCTTGCAAGTTGCTTAAGGCACTTTCAAAGGAAAGTGAATTTCTCTGAAAGGACAGCATTTAGAAACTGAAGCAACACTCCATTCACTTCGCACTGTGAATTGAAGTGTTGGAACAGACTGCTTCTCTTTCAGAGAAACGCATGTGAGTTTCTTCCTAATGCTTGCAAGTAGCTTAAGGCACTTTCAAAGGAAAGTGATTTTCTCTGAAAGGACAGCATTTAGAAAGTGAAGCAACACTCCATTCACTTCGCACAGTGAATTGAAGTGTTGGAACAGTCTGCTTCTCTTTCAGAGAAACGCATGTGAGTTTCTGGTGAATGCGTGTAAGTAGCTTAAGGCACTTTCAAAGGAAAGTGATTTTCTCTGAAAGGACAACATTTAGAAAGTGAAGCAACACTCCATTCACTTCGCACAGTGAATTGAAGTGTTGGAACAGACTGCTTCTCTTTCAGAGAAACGCATGTGAGTTTCTGGTGAATGCTTGTATGTAGCTTAAGGCACTTTCAAAGGAAAGTGATTTTCTCTGAAAGGACAGCATTTAGAAAGTGAAGCAACACTCCATTCACTTCGCACAGTGAATTGAAGTGTTGGAACAGACTGCTTCTCTTTCAGAGAAATGCATGTGAGTTTAAGTTGAATGCTTGTAAGTAGCTTAAGGCACTTTCAAAGGAAAGTGATTTTCTCTGAAAGGACAGCATTTAGAAAGTGAAGCAACACTCCATTCACTTCGCACAGTGAATTGAAGTGTTGGAACAGACTGCTTCTCTTTCAGAGAAACGCATGTGAGTTTCTGGTGAATGCTTGCAAGTTGCTTAAGGCACTTTCAAAGGAAAGTGATTTTCTCTGAAAGGACAGCATTTAGAAAGTGAGGCAACAATCCATTCACTTCACACAGTGAATTGAAGTGTTGGAACAGTCTGCTTCTCTTTCAGAAAAACACATGTGAGTTTCTTCCTAATGCTTGCAAGTAGCTTAAGGCACTTTCAAAGGAAAGTGATTTTCTCTGAAAGGACAGCATTTAGAAAGTGAAGCAACACTCCATTCACTTCGCACAGTGAATTGAAGTGTTGGAACAGACTGCTTCTCTTTCAGAGAAACGCATGTGTGTTTCTGGTGAATGCTTGTAAGTAGCTTAAGGCACTTTCAAAGGAAAGTGATTTTCTCTGAAAGGACAGCATTTAGAAAGTGAAGCAACACTCCATTCACTTCGCACAGTGAATTGAAGTGTTGGAACAGACTGCTTCTCTTTCAGAGAAACGCATGTGAGTTTCTTCCTAATGCTTGTAAGTAGCTTAAGGCACTTTCAAAGGAAAGTGATTTTCTCTGAAAGGACAGCATTTAGAAACTGAAGCAACACTCCATTCACTTCGCACAGTGAATTGAAGTGTTGGAACAGACTGCTTCTCTTTCAGAGAAACGCATGTGAGTTTCTTGTGAATTATTGCAAGTCGCTTAAGGCACTTTCAAAGGAAAGTGATTTTCTCTGAAAGGACAGCATTTAGAAACTGAAGCAACACTCCATTCACTTCGCACAGTGAATTGAAGAGTTGGAACACACTACTTCTCTTTAAGAGAAACACATGTGAGTTTTTTGTGAATGCTTGAAAGTAGTTTAAGGCACTTTCAAAGGAAAGTGATTTTCTCTGAAAGGACAGCGTTTAGATAGTGAAGCAACACTCCATTCACTTCGCGCAGTGAATTGAAGTGTTGGAACAGACTGCTTCTCTTTCAGAGAAACGCATGTGAGTTTCTGGTGAATGCTTGTAAGTAGCTTAAGGCACTTTCAAAGGAAAGTGATTTTCTCTGAAAGGACAGCATTTAGAAAGTGAGGCAACACTCCATTCACTTCATACAGTGAATTTAAGTGTTGGAACAGACTGCTTCTCTTTCAGAGAAACGCATGTGAGTTTCTTCCTAATGCTTGCAAGTAGCTTAAGGCACTTTAAAAGGAAAGTGATTTTCTCTGAAAGGACAGCATTTAGAAAGTGAAGCAACTCTCCATTCACTTCGCACAGTGAATTGAAGTGTTGGAACAGACTGCTTCTCTTTCAGAGAAATTCATGTGAGTTTAAGTTGAATGCTTGTAAGTAGCTTAAGGCACTTTCAAAGGAAAGTGATTTTCTCTGAAAGGACAGCATTTAGAAAGTGAAGCAACACTCCATTCACTTCGCAGAGTGAATTGAAGTTTTGGAACAGACTGCTTCTCTTTCAGAGAAACGCATGTGAGTTTCTGTTGAATGCTTGTAAGTAGCTTAAGGCTCTTTCAAAGGAAAGTGATTTTCTATGAAAGACAGCATTTAGAAAGTAAAGCAACACTCCATTCCCTTCGCGCAATGAATTGAAGTGTTGGAACAGACTGCTTCTCTGTCATAGAAACGCATTAGTGTTTCTTGGGAATGCTTGCAAGTAGCTTAAGGCACTTTCAAAGGAAATTGATTTTCTCTGAAAGGACAGCATTTAGATAGTGAAGCAACACTCCATTCACTTCGCACAGTGAATTGAAGTGTTGGAACAGACTGCTTCTCTTTCAGAGAAACGCATGTGAGTTTCTTGTGAATTCTTGCAAGTTGCTTAAGGCACTTTCAAAGGAAAGTGATTTTCTCTGAAAGGACAGCATTTAGAAACTGAAGCAACACTCCATTCACTTCGCACTGTGAATTGAAGTGTTGGAACAGACTGCTTCTCTTTCAGAGAAACGCATGTGAGTTTCTTCCTAATGCTTGCAAGTAGCTTAAGGCACTTTCAAAGGAAAGTGATTTTCTCTGAAAGGACAGCATTTAGAAAGTGAAGCAACACTGCATTCACTTCGCAAAGTGAATTGAAGTGTTGGAACAGTCTGCTTCTCTTTCAGAGAAACGCATGTGAGTTTCTGGTGAATGCTTGTAAGTAGCTTAAGGCACTTTCAAAGGAAAGTGATTTTCTCTGAAAGGACAACATTTAGAAAGTGAAGCAACACTCCATTCACTTCGCACAGTGAATTGAAGTGTTGGAACAGACTGCTTCTCTTTCAGAGAAACGCATGTGAGTTTCTGGTGAATGCTTGTAAGTAGCTTAAGGCACTTTCAAAGGAAAGTGATTTTCTCTGAAAGGACAGCATTTAGAAAGTGAAGCAACACTCCATTCACTTCGCACAGTGAATTGAAGTGTTGGAACAGACTGCTTCTCTTTCAGAGAAATGCATGTGAGTTTAAGTTGAATGCTTGTAAGTAGCTTAAGGCACTTTCAAAGGAAAGTGATTTTCTCTGAAAGGACAGCATTTAGAAAGTGAGGCAACAATCCATTCACTTCACACAGTGAATTGAAGTGTTGGAACAGTCTGCTTCTCTTTCAGAAAAACGCATGTGAGTTTCTTCCTAATGCTTGCAAGTAGCTTAAGGCACTTTCAAAGGAAAGTGATTTTCTCTGAAAGGACAGCATTTAGAAAGTGAAGCAACACTCCATTCACTTCGCACAGTGAATTGAAGTGTTGGAACAGACTGCTTCTCTTTCAGAGAAACGCATGTGAGTTTCTGGTGAATGCTTGTAAGTAGCTTAAGGCACTTTCAAAGGAAAGTGATTTTCTCTGAAAGGACAGCATTTAGAAAGTGAAGCAACACTCCATTCACTTCGCACAGTGAATTGAAGTGTTGGAACAGACTGCTTCTCTTTCAGAGAAACGCATGTGAGTTTCTTCCTAATGCTTGTAAGTAGCTTAAGGCACTTTCAAAGGAAAGTGATTTTCTCTGAAAGGACAGCATTTAGAAAGTGAAGCAACACTCCATTCACTTCGCACAGTGAATTGAAGTGTTGGAACAGACTGCTTCTCTTTCAGAGAAACGCATGTGAGTTTCTTCCTAATGCTTGTAAGTAGTTTAAGGCACTTTCAAAGGAAAGTGATTTTCTCTGAAAGGACAGCATTTAGAAACTGAAGCAATACTCCATTCACTTCGCACAGTGAATTGAAGTGTTGGAACAGACTGCTTCTCTTTCAGAGAAACGCATGTGAGTTTCTTGTGAATTATTGCAAGTCGCTTAAGGCACTTTCAAAGGAAAGTGATTTTCTCTGAAAGGACAGCATTTAGAAACTGAAGCAACACTCCATTCACTTCGCACAGTGAATTGAAGTGTTGGAACACACTACTTCTCTTTAAGAGAAACGCATGTGAGTTTTTTGTGAATGCTTGAAAGTAGTTTAAGGCACTTTCAAAGGAAAGTGATTTTCTCTGAAAGGACATAATTTAGAAAGTGATGCAACACTCCATTCACTTCGCACAGTGAATTGAAGTGTTGGAACAGACTGCTTCTCTTTCATAGAAACGCATTAGTGTTTCTTGGGAATGCTTGCAAGTAGCTTAAGGCACTTTCAAAGGAAAGTGATTTTCTCTGAAAGGACAGCATTTAGAAAGTGAGGCAACACTCCATTCACTTCACACAGTGAATTGAAGTGTTGGAACAGACTGCTTCTCTTTCAGAGAAACGCATGTGAGTTTCTTCCTAATGCTTGCAAGTAGCTTAAGGCACTTTAAAAGGAAAGTGATTTTCTCTGAAAAGACAGCATTTAGAAAGTGAAGCAACACTCCATTCACTTCGCACAGTGAATTGAAGTGTTGGAACAGACTGCTTCTCTTTCAGAGAAACGCATGAGTTTCTGGTGAATGCTTGTAAGTAGCTTAAGGCACTTTCAAAGGAAAGTGATTTTCTCTGAAAGGACAGCATTTAGAAAGTGAAGCAACACTCCATTCACTTCGCACAGTGAATTGAAGTGTTGGAACAGACTGCTTCTCTTTCAGAGAAATTCATGTGAGTTTTAGTTGAATGCTTGTAAGTAGCTTAAGGCACTTTCAAAGGAAAGTGATTTTCTCTGAAAGGACAGCATTTAGAAAGTAAAGCAACACTCCATTCACTTCGCAGAGTGAATTGAAGTTTTGGAACAGACTGCTTCTCTTTCAGAGAAACGCATGTGAGTTTCTGGTGAATGCTTGTAAGTAACTTAAGGCACTTTCAAAGGAAAGTGATTTTCTCTGAAAGGACAGCATTTAGAAAGTGAAGCAACACTCCATTCACTTCGCACAGTGAATTGAAGTGTTGGAACAGACTGCTTCTCTTTCAGAGAAACGCATGTGAGTTTCTTCCTAATGCTTGTAAGTAGCTTAAGGCACTTTCAAAGGAAAGTGATTTTCTCTGAAAGGACAGCATTTAGAAACTGAAGCAACACTCCATTCACTTCGCACAGTGAATTGAAGTGTTGGAACAGACTGCTTCTCTTTCAGAGAAACGCATGTGAGTTTCTTGTGAATTATTGCAAGTCGCTTAAGGCACTTTCAAAGGAAAGTGATCTTCTCTGTAAGGACAGCATTTAGAAACTGAAGCAACACTCCATTCACTTCGCACAGTGAATTGAAGTGTTGGAACACACTACTTCTCTTTAAGAGAAACGCATGTGAGTTTTTTGTGAATGCTTGAAAGTAGTTTAAGGCACTTTCAAAGGAAAGTGATTTTCTCTGAAAGGACATAATTTAGAAAGTGATGCAACACTCCATTCACTTCGCACAGTGAATTGAAGTGTTGGAACAGACTGCTTCTCTTTCATAGAAACGCATTAGTGTTTCTTGGGAATGCTTGCAAGTAGCTTAAGGCACTTTCAAAGGAAATTGATTTTCTCTGAAAGGACAGCGTTTAGATAGTGAAGCAACACTCCATTCACTTCGCGCAGTGAATTGAAGTGTTGGAACCGACTGCTTCTCTTTCAGAGAAACGCATGTGAGTTTCTGGTGAATGCTTGTAAGTAGCTTAAGGCACTTTCAAAGGAAAGTGATTTTCTCTGAAAGGACAGCATTTAGAAAGTGAGGCAACACTCCATTCACTTCACACAGTGAATTTAAGTGTTGGAACAGACTGCTTCTCTTTCAGAGAAACGCATGTGAGTTTCTTCCTAATGCTTGCAAGTAGCTTAAGGCACTTTAAAAGGAAAGTGATTTTCTCTGAAAGGACAGCATTTAGAAAGTGAAGCAACACTCCATTCACTTCGCACAGTGAATTGAAGTTTTGGAACAGACTGCTTCTCTTTCAGAGAAACGCATGAGTTTCTGGTGAATGCTTGTAAGTAGCTTAAGGCACTTTCAAAGGAAAGTGATTTTCTCTGAAAGGACAGCATTTAGAAAGTGAAGCAACTCTCCATTCACTTCGCACAGTGAATTGAAGTGTTGGAACAGACTGCTTCTCTTTCAGAGAAATTCATGTGAGTTTAAGTTGAATGCTTGTAAGTAGCTTAAGGCACTTTCAAAGGAAAGTGATTTTCTCTGAAAGGACAGCATTTAGAAAGTGAAGCAACACTCCATTCACTTCGCAGAGTGAATTGAAGTTTTGGAACAGACTGCTTCTCATTCAGAGAAACGCATGTGAGTTTCTGTTGAATGCTTGTAAGTAGCTTAAGGCTCTTTCAAAGGAAAGTGATTTTCTATGAAAGGACAGCATTTAGAAAGTAAAGCAACACTCCATTCCCTTCGCGCAATGAATTGAAGTGTTGGAACAGACTGCTTCTCTGTCATAGAAACGCATTAGTGTTTCTTGGGAATGCTTGCAAGTAGCTTAAGGCACTTTCAAAGGAAATTGATTTTCTCTGAAAGGACAGCATTTAGATAGTGAAGCAACACTCCATTCACTTCGCACAGTGAATTGAAGTGTTGGAACAGACTGCTTCTCTTTCAGAGAAACGCATGTGAGTTTCTTGTGAATTCTTGCAAGTTGCTTAAGGCACTTTCAAAGGAAAGTGAATTTCTCTGAAAGGACAGCATTTAGAAACTGAAGCAACACTCCATTCACTTCGCACTGTGAATTGAAGTGTTGGAACAGACTGCTTCTCTTTCAGAGAAACGCATGTGAGTTTCTTCCTAATGCTTGCAAGTAGCTTAAGGCACTTTCAAAGGAAAGTGATTTTCTCTGAAAGGACAGCATTTAGAAAGTGAAGCAACACTCCATTCACTTCGCACAGTGAATTGAAGTGTTGGAACAGTCTGCTTCTCTTTCAGAGAAACGCATGTGAGTTTCTGGTGAATGCTTGTAAGTAGCTTAAGGCACTTTCAAAGGAAAGTGATTTTCTCTGAAAGGACAACATTTAGAAAGTGAAGCAACACTCCATTCACTTCGCACAGTGAATTGAAGTGTTGGAACAGACTGCTTCTCTTTCAGAGAAACGCATGTGAGTTTCTGGTGAATGCTTGTAAGTAGCTTAAGGCACTTTCAAAGGAAAGTGATTTTCTCTGAAAGGACAGCATTTAGAAAGTGAAGCAACACTCCATTCACTTCGCTCAGTGAATTGAAGTGTTGGAACAGACTGCTTCTCTTTCAGAGAAATGCATGTGAGTTTAAGTTGAATGCTTGTAAGTAGCTTAAGGCACTTTCAAAGGAAAGTGATTTTCTCTGAAAGGACAGCATTTAGAAAGTGAAGCAACACTCCATTCACTTCGCACAGTGAATTGAAGTGTTGGAACAGACTGCTTCTCTTTCAGAGAAACGCATGTGAGTTTCTGGTGAATGCTTGCAAGTTGCTTAAGGCACTTTCAAAGGAAAGTGATTTTCTCTGAAAGGACAGCATTTAGAAAGTGAGGCAACAATCCATTCACTTCACACAGTGAATTGAAGTGTTGGAACAGTCTGCTTCTCTTTCAGAAAAACACATGTGAGTTTCTTCCTAATGCTTGCAAGTAGCTTAAGGCACTTTCAAAGGAAAGTGATTTTCTCTGAAAGGACAGCATTTAGAAAGTGAAGCAACACTCCATTCACTTCGCACAGTGAATTGAAGTGTTGGAACAGACTGCTTCTCTTTCAGAGAAACGCATGTGTGTTTCTGGTGAATGCTTGTAAGTAGCTTAAGGCACTTTCAAAGGAAAGTGATTTTCTCTGAAAGGACAGCATTTAGAAAGTGAAGCAACACTCCATTCACTTCGCACAGTGAATTGAAGTGTTGGAACAGACTGCTTCTCTTTCAGAGAAACGCATGTGAGTTTCTTCCTAATGCTTGTAAGTAGCTTAAGGCACTTTCAAAGGAAAGTGATTTTCTCTGAAAGGACAGCATTTAGAAACTGAAGCAACACTCCATTCACTTCGCACAGTGAATTGAAGTGTTGGAACAGACTGCTTCTCTTTCAGAGAAACGCATGTGAGTTTCTTGTGAATTATTGCAAGTCGCTTAAGGCACTTTCAAAGGAAAGTGATTTTCTCTGAAAGGACAGCATTTAGAAACTGAAGCAACACTCCATTCACTTCGCACAGTGAATTGAAGAGTTGGAACACACTACTTCTCTTTAAGAGAAACACATGTGAGTTTTTTGTGAATGCTTGAAAGTAGTTTAAGGCACTTTCAAAGGAAAGTGATTTTCTCTGAAAGGACAGCGTTTAGATAGTGAAGCAACACTCCATTCACTTCGCGCAGTGAATTGAAGTGTTGGAACAGACTGCTTCTCTTTCAGAGAAACGCATGTGAGTTTCTGGTGAATGCTTGTAAGTAGCTTAAGGCACTTTCAAAGGAAAGTGATTTTCTCTGAAAGGACAGCATTTAGAAAGTGAGGCAACACTCCATTCACTTCATACAGTGAATTTAAGTGTTGGAACAGACTGCTTCTCTTTCAGAGAAACGCATGTGAGTTTCTTCCTAATGCTTGCAAGTAGCTTAAGGCACTTTAAAAAGAAAGTGATTTTCTCTGAAAGGACAGCATTTAGAAAGTGAGGCAACAATCCATTTACTTCACACAGTGAATTGAAGTGTTGGAACAGTCTGCTTCTCTTTCAGAGAAACGCATGTGAGTTTCTTCCTAATGCTTGCAAGTAGCTTAAGGCACTTTCAAAGGAAAGTGATTTTCTCTGAAAGGACAGCATTTAGAAAGTGAAGCAACACTCAATTCCCTTCGTGCAGTGAATTGAAGTGTTGGAACAGAGTGCTTCTCTTTCATAGAAACGCATTACTGTTTCTTGTGAATGCTTGCAAATTGCTTAAGGCACTTTCAAAGGAAAGTGATTTTCTCTGAAAGGACAGCATTTAGAAACTGAAGCAACACTCCATTCACTTCGCACAGTGAATTGAAGTGTGGGAACACACTGCTTCTCTTTAAGAGAAACGCATGTGAGTTTTTTGTGAATGCTTAAAGTAGCTTAAGGCACTTTCAAAGGACAGTGATTTTCTCTGAAAGGACAGAATTTAGAAAGTGAAGCAACACTCCATTCCCTTCGTGCAGTGAATTGAAGTGTTGGAACAGAGTGCTTCTCTTTCATAAAACGCATTAGTGTTTCTTGTGAATGCTTGCAAGTTGCTTAAGGCACTTTCAAAGGAAAGTGATTTTCTCTGAAAGGACAGCATTTAGAAAGTGAAGCAACACTCAATTCACTTTGTACAGTGAATTGAAGTGTTGGAACAGACTGCTTCTCTTTCAGAGAAATGCATGTGAGTTTCTGTTGAATGCTTGTAAGTAGCTTAAGGCTCTTTCAAAGGAAAGTGATTTTCTATGAAAGGACAGCATTTAGAAAGTAAAGCAACACTCCATTCCCTTCGCGCAATGAATTGAAGTGTTGGAACAGACTGCTTCTCTTTCATAGAAACGCATCAGTGTTTCTTGGGAATGCTTGCAAGTAGCTTAAGGCACTTTCAAAGGAAATTGATTTTCTCTGAAAGGACAGCGTTTAGATAGTGAAGCAACACTCCATTCACTTCGCGCAGTGAATTGAAGTGTTGGAACAGACTGCTTCTCTTTCAGAGAAAGGCATGTGAGTTTCTGTTGAATGCTTGTAAGTAGCTTAAGGCTCTTTCAAAGGAATGTGATTTTCTCTGAAAGGACAGCATTTAGAAAGTAAAGCAACACTCCATTCCCTTCGCACAATAAATTGAAGTGTTGGAACAGACTGCTTCTCTTTCATAGAAACGCATTAGTGTGTCTTGTGAATGCTTGCAAGTAGCTTAAGGCACATTCAAAGGAAAGTGATTTTCTCTGAAAGGACAGCATTTAGAAAGTGAAGCAACACTCCATTCACTTCGCACAGTGAATTGAAGTGTTGGAACAGACTGCTTCTCTTTCAGAGAAACGCATGTGAGTTTCTTGTGAATTATTGCAAGTCGCTTAAGGCACTTTCAAAGGAAAGTGATTTTCTCTGAAAGGACAGCATTTAGAAACTGAAGCAACACTCCATTCACTTCGCACAGTGAATTGAAGTGTTGGAACACACTGCTTCTCTTTAAAAGAAACGCATGTGAGTTTTTTGTGAATGCTTGAAAGCAGTTTAAGGCACTTTCAAAGGAAAGTGATTTTCTCTGAAAGGACAGAATTTAGAAAGTGATGCAACACTCCATTCACTTCGCACAGTAAATTGAAGTGTTGGAACAGACTGCTTCTCTTTCAGAGAAACGCATGTGAGTTTCTTCCTAATGCTTGTAAGTAGCTTAAGGCACTTTCAAAGGAAAGTGATTTTCTCTGAAAGGACAGCATTTAGAAAGTGAAGCAACACTCAATTCCCTTCGTGCAGTGAATTGAAGTTTTGGAACAGAGTGCTTCTCTTTCATAGAAACGCATTAGTGTTTCTTGTGAATGCTTGTAAGTAGCTTAAGGCACTTTCAAAGGAAAGTGATTTTCTCTGAAAGGACAGCATTTAGAAACTGAAGCAACACTCCATTCACTTCGCACAGTGAATTGAAGTGTTGGAACACACTGCTTCTCTTTAAGAGAAACGCATGTGAGTTTTTTGTGAATGCTTGAAAGTAGCTTAAGGCACTTTCAAAGGAGAGTGATTTTCTCTGAAAGGACAGCATTTAGAAAGTGAAGCAACACTCCATTCACTTCGCACAGTGAATTGAAATGTTGGAACAGTCTGCTTCTCTCTCAGAGAAACGCATGTGAGTTTCTTCCTAACGCTTGCAAGTAGCTTAAGGCACTTTCAAAGGAAAGTGATTTTCTCTGAAAGGACAGCATTTAGAAAGTGAAGCAACACTCCATTCACTTCGCACAGTGAATTGAAGTGTTGGAACTGACTGCTTCTCTTTCAGAGAAACGCATGTGAGTTTCTGGTGAATGCTTGTAAGTAGCTTAAGGCACTTTCAAATGAA
Source organism: Myodes glareolus (assembly GCF_982192425.1). NCBI lineage: Eukaryota > Metazoa > Chordata > Mammalia > Rodentia > Cricetidae > Myodes > Myodes glareolus. Next base: position 1,962,038 of record NC_142046.1, read on the forward strand.
AGAGATTTTCTCTGAAAGGACAGCATTTAGAAAGTGAAGCAACACTCCATTCACTTCGCACAGTGAATTGAAGTGTTGGAACAGACTGCTTCTCTTTCAGAAAAACGCATGTGAGTTTCTGGTGAATGCTTGTAAGTAGCTTAAGGCACTTTCAAAGGAAAGTGATTTTCTCTGAAAGGACAGCATTTAGAAACTGAAGCAACACTCCATTCACTTCGCGCAGTGAATTGAAGTGTTGGAACAGACTGCTTCTCTTTCAGAGAAACGCATGTGAGTTTCTTGTGAATTATTGCAAGTCTCTTAAGGCACTTTCAAAGGAAAGTGATTTTCTCTGAAAGGACAGCATTTAGAAACTGAAGCAACACTCCATTCACTTCGCACAGTGAATTGAAGTGTTGGAACACACTGCTTCTCTTTAAGAGAAACGCTTGTGGTTTTTTGTGAATGCTTGAAAGTAGTTTAAGGCACTTTCAAAGGAAAGTGATTTTCTCTGAAAGGACAGCATTTAGAAAGTGAAGCAACACTCCATTCACTTCGCACAGTGAATTGAAGTGTTGGAACAGACTGCTTCTCTTTCAGAGAAACGCATGTGAGTTTCTTCCTAATGCTTGTAAGTAGCTTAAGGCACTTTCAAAGGAAAGTGATTTTCTCTGAAAGGACAGCATTTAGAAAGTGAAGCAACTCTCCATTCACTTCGCACAGTGAATTGAAGTGTTGGAACAGACTGCTTCTCTTTTAGAGAAACGCATGTGAGTTTCTTGTGAATTCTTGCAAGTTGCTTAAGGCACTTTCAAAGGAAAGTGATTTTCTCTGAAAGGACAGCATTTAGAAAGTGAAGCAACACTCCATTCCCTTCGTGCAGTGAATTGAAGTGTTGGAACAGACTGCTTCTCTTTCAGAGAAATTCATGTGAGTTTAAGTTGAATGCTTGTAAGTAGCTTAAGGCAATTTCAAAGGAAAGTGATTTTCTCTGAAAGGACAGCATTTAGAAAGTGAAGCAACACTCCATTCACTTCGCACAGTGAATTGAAGTGTTGGAACAGACTGCTTCTCTTTCAGAGAAACGCATGTGAGTTTCTGGTGAATGCTTGTAAGTAGCTTAAGGCACTTTCAAAGGAAAGTGATTTTCTCTGAAAGGACAGCATTTAGAAAGTGAAGCAACACTCCATTCACTTCTCACAGTGAATTGAAGTGTTGGAACAGACTGCTTCTCTTTCAGAGAAACGCATGTGAGTTTCTTGTGAATTATTGCAAGTCGCTTAAGGCACTTTCAAAGGAAAGTGATTTTCTCTGAAAGGACAGCATTTAGAAAGTGAAGCAACACTCCCGTCCTTTCGTGCAGTGAATTGAAGTGTTGGAACAGAGTGCTTCTCTTTCATAGAAACGCATTAGTGTTTCTTGTGAATGCTTGCAATTTGCTTAAGGCACTTTCAAAGGAAAGTGATTTTCTCTGAAAGGACAGCATTTAGAATGTGAAGCAACACTCAATTCACTTTGTACAGTGAATTGAAGTGTTGGAACAGACTGCTTCTCTTTCAGAGAAATGCATGTGAGTTTCTGTTGAATGCTTGTAAGTAGCTTAAGGCTCTTTCAAAGGAAAGTGATTTTCTATGAAAGGACAGCATTTAGAAAGTAAAGCAACACTCCATTCCCTTCGCGCAATGAATTGAAGTGTTGGAACAGACTGCTTCTCTTTCATAGAAACGCATTAGTGTTTCTTGGGAATGCTTGCAAGTAGCTTAAGGCACTTTCAAAGGAAATTGATTTTCTCTGAAAGGACAGCATTTAGATAGTGAAGCAACACTCCATTCACTTCGCACAGTGAATTGAAGTGTTGGAACAGACTGCTTCTCTTTCAGAGAAACGCATGTGAGTTTCTTGTGAATTCTTGCAAGTTGCTTAAGGCACTTTCAAAGGAAAGTGATTTTCTCTGAAAGGACAGCATTTAGAAACTGAAGCAACACTCCATTCACTTCGCACTGTGAATTGAAGTGTTGGAACAGACTGCTTCTCTTTCAGAGAAACGCATGTGAGTTTCTTCCTAATGCTTGCAAGTAGCTTAAGGCACTTTCAAAGGAAAGTGATTTTCTCTGAAAGGACAGCATTTAGAAAGTGAAGCAACACTCCATTCACTTCGCACCGTGAATTGAAGTGTTGGAACAGTCTGCTTCTCTTGCAGAGAAACGCATGTGAGTTTCTGGTGAATGCTTGTAAGTAGCTTAAGGCACTTTCAAAGGAAAGTGATTTTCGCTGAAAGGACAACATTTAGAAAGTGAAGCAACACTCCATTCACTTCGCACAGTGAATTGAAGTGTTGGAACAGACTGCTTCTCTTTCAGAGAAACGCATGTGAGTTTCTGGTGAATGCTTGTAAGTAGCTTAAGGCACTTTCAAAGGAAAGTGATTTTCTCTGAAAGGATAGCATTTAGAAAGTGAAGCAACACTCCATTCACTTCGCACAGTGAATTGAAGTGTTGGAACAGACTGCTTCTCTTTCAGAGAAATGCATGTGAGTTTAAGTTGAATGCTTGTAAGTAGCTTAAGGCACTTTCAAAGGAAAGTGATTTTCTCTGAAAGGACAGCATTTAGAAAGTGAAGCAACACTCCATTCACTTCGCAGAGTGAATTGAAGTATTGGAACAGACTGCTTCTCTTTCGGAGAAACGCATGTGAGTTTCTGGTGAATATTTGTAAGTAGCTTAAGGCACTTTCAAAGAAAAGTGATTTTCTCTGAAAGGACAGCATTTAGAAAGTGAAGCAACACTCCATTCACTTCGCACAGTGAATTGAAGTGTGGGAAGAGACTGCTTCTCTTTCAGAGAAACGCATGTGAGTTTCTGGTGAATGCTTGCAAGTTGCTTAAGGCACTTTAAAAGGAAAGTGATTTTCTCTGAAAGGACAGCATTTAGAAAGTGAGGCAACACTCCATTCACTTCACACAGTGAATTGAAGTGTTGGAACAGTCTGCTTCTCTTTCAGAGAAACGCATGTGAGTTTCTTCCTAATGCTTGCAAGTAGCTTAAGGCACTTTCAAAGGAAAGTGATTTTCTCTGAAAGGACAGCATTTAGAAAGTGAAGCAACACTCCATTCACTTCGGACATGAATTGAAGTGTTGGAACAGACTGCTTCTCTTTCAGAGAAACGCATGTGAGTTTCTGGTGAATGCTTGTAAGTAGCTTAAGGCACTTTCAAAGGAAAGTGATTTTCTCTGAAAGGACAGCATTTAGAAAGTGAAGCAACACTCCATTCACTTCGCACAGTGAATTGAAGTGTTGGAACAGACTGCTTCTCTTTCAGAGAAACGCATGTGAGTTTCTTCCTAATGCTTGTAAGTAGCTTAAGGCACTTTCAAAGGAAAGTGATTTTCTCTGAAAGGACAGCATTTAGAAACTGAAGCAACACTCCATTCACTTCGCACAGTGAATTGAAGTGTTGGAACAGACTGCTTCTCTTTCAGAGAAACGCATGTGAGTTTCTGGTGAATGCTTGCAAGTCGCTTAAGGCACTTTCAAAGGAAAGTGATTTTCTCTGAAAGGACAGCATTTAGAAACTGAAGCAACACTCCATTCACTTCGCACAGTGAATTGAAGTGTTGGAACACACTACTTCTCTTTAAGAGAAACGCATGTGAGTTTTTTGTGAATGCTTGAAAGTAGTTTAAGGCACTTTCAAAGGAAAGTGATTTTCTCTGAAAGGACATAATTTAGAAAGTGATGCAACACTCCATTCACTTCGCACAGTGAATTGAAGTGTTGGAACAGACTGCTTCTCTTTCAGAGAAACGCATGTGAGTTTCTTCCTAATGCTTGTAAGTAGCTTAAGGCACTTTCAAAGGAAAGTGATTTTCTCTGAAAGGACAGCATTTAGAAAGTGAAGCAACACTCAATTCCCTTCGTGAAGTGAATTGAAGTGTTGGAACAGACTGCTTCTCTTTCATAGAAACGCATTAGTGTTTCTTGTGAATGCTTGCAAATTGCTTAAGGCACTTTCAAAGGAAAGTGATTTTCTCTGAAAGGACAGCATTTAGAAACTGAAGCAACACTCCATTCACTTCGCAGAGTGAATTGAAGTGTTGGAACAGACTGCTTCTCTTTCAGAGAAACGCATGTGAGTTTCTGGTGAATGCTTGTAAGTAGCTTAAGGCACTTTCAAAGGAAAGTGATTTTCTCTGAAAGGACAGCATTTAGAAAGTGAGGCAACACTCCATTCACTTCACACAGTGAATTTAAGTGTTGGAACAGACTGCTTCTCTTTCAGAGAAGCGCATGTGAGTTTCTTCCTAATGCTTGCACGTAGCTTAAGGCACTTTAAAAGGAAAGTGATTTTCTCTGAAAGGACAGCATTTAGAAAGTGTAGCAACACTCCATTCACTTCGCACAGTGAATTGAAGTGTTGGAACAGACTGCTTCTCTTTCAGAGAAACGCATGTGAGTTTCTTGTGAATTATTGCAAGTAGTTTAAGGCACTTTCAAAGGAAAGTGATTTTCTCTGAAAGGACAGAATTTAGAAAGTGATGCAACACTCCATTCACTTCGCACAGTGAATTGAAGTGTTGGAACAGACTGCTTCTCTTTCAGAGAAACGCATGTGAGTTTCTTCCTAATGCTTGTAAGTAGCTTAAGGCACTTTCAAAGGAAAGTGATTTTCTCTGAAAGTACAGCATTTAGAAAGTGAAGCAACACTCAATTCCCTTCGTGCAGTGAATTGAAGTGTTGGAACAGAGTGCTTCTCTTTCATAGAAACGCATTAGTGTTTCTTGTGAATGCTTGCAAATTGCTTAAGGCACTTTCAAAGGAAAGTGATTTTCTCTGAAAGGACAGCATTTAGAAACTGAAGCAACACTCCATTCACTTCGCACAGTGAATTGAAGTGTTGGAACACACTGCTTCTCTTTAAGAGAAACGCATGTGAGTTTTTTGTGAATGCTTGAAAGTAGCTTAAGGCACTTTCAAAGGAGAGTGATTTTCTCTGAAAGGACAGCATTTAGAAAGTGAAGCAACACTCCATTCACTTCGCACAGTGAATTGAAGTGTTGGAACAGACTGCTTCTCTTTCAGAGAAACGCATGTGAGTTTCTGGTGAATGCTTGTAAGTAGCTTAAGGCACTTTCAAAGGAAAGAGATTTTCTCTGAAAGGACAGCATTTAGAAAGTGAAGCAACACTCCATTCACTTCGCACAGTGAATTGAAGTGTTGGAACAGACTGCTTCTCTTTCAGAGAAACGCATGTGAGTTTCTGGTGAATGCTTGTAAGTAGCTTAAGGCACTTTCAAAGGAAAGTGATTTTCTCTGAAAGGACAGCATTTAGAAACTGAAGCAACACTCCATTCACTTCGCGCAGTGAATTGAATTGTTGGAACAGACTGCTTCTCTTTCAGAGAAACGCATGTGAGTTTCTTGTGAATTATTGCAAGTCGCTTAAGGCACTTTCAAAGGAAAGTGATTTTCTCTGAAAGGACAGCATTTAGAAAGTGAAGCAACACTCCATTCACTTCGCACAGCGAATTGAAGTGTTGGAACACACTGCTTCTCTTTAAGAGAAACGCATGTGGTTTTTTGTGAATGCTTGAAATTAGTTTAAGGCACTTTCAAAGGAAAGTGATTTTCTCTGAAAGGACAGCATTTAGAAAGTGAAGCAACACTCCATTCACTTCGCACAGTGAATTGAAGTGTTGGAACAGACTGCTTCTCTTTCAGAGAAACGCATGTGAGTTTCTTCCTAATGCTTGTAAGTAGCTTAAGGCACTTTCAAAGGAAAGTGATTTTCTCTGAAAGGACAGCATTTAGAAAGTGAAGCAACACTCCATTCCCTTCGTGCAGTGAATTGAAGTGTTGGAACAGAGTGCTTCTCTTTCATAGAAACGCATTAGTGTTTCTTGTGAATGCTTGCAAATTGCTTAAGGCACTTTCAAAGGAAAGTGATTTTCTCTGAAAGGACAGCATTTAGAAAGGGAAGCAACACTCAATTCACTTTGTACAGTGAATTGACGTGTTGGAACAGACGGCTTCTCTTTCAGAGAAATGCATGTGAGTTTCTGTTGAATGCTTGTAAGTAGCTTAAGGCTCTTTCAAAGGAAAGTGATTTTCTATGAAAGGACAGCATTTAGAAAGTAAAGCAACACTCCATTCCCTTCGCGCAATGAATTGAAGTGTTGGAACAGACTGCTTCTCTTTCAGAGAAACGCATTAGTGTTTCTTGGGAATGCTTGCAAGTAGCTTAAGGTACTTTCAAAGGAAAGTGATTTTCTCTGAAAGAACAGCATTTAGAAAGTGAAGCAACACTTCATTCACTTAGCACAGTGAATTGAAGTGTTGGACCAGACTGCTTCTCTTTCAGAGAAACGCAAGTGGGTTTCTGGTGAATGCTTGTAAGTAGCTTAAGGCACTTTCAAAGGAAAGTGATTTTCTCTGAAAGGACAGCATTTAGAAAGTGGAGCAACACTCCATTCCCTTCGTGCTGTGAATTGAAGTGTTGGAGCAGAGTGCTTCTCTTTCATATAAACGCATTAGTGTTTCTTGTGAATGCTCGCAAGTTGCTTAAGGCACTTTCAAAGGAAAGTGATTTTCTCTGAAAGGACAGCATTTAGAAAGTGAAGCAACACTCCATTCACTTCGCACAGTGAATTGAAGTGTTGGACCAGACTGCTTCTCTTTCAGAGCACGCATGTGAGTTTCTGGTGAATGCTTATAAGTAGCTTAAGGCACTTTCAAAGGACAGTGATTTTCTCTGAAAGGACAGCATTTAGAAAGTGAAGCAACACTCCATTCCCTTCGTGCAGTGAATTGAAGTGTTGGAACAGAGTGCTTCTCTTTCATATAAACGCATTAGTGTTTCTTGTGAATGCTTGCAAGTTGCTTAAGGCACTTTCAAAGGAAAGTGATTTTCTCTGAAAGGACATAATTTATAAAGTGAAGCAACACTCCATTCACTTCGCACAGTGAATTGAAGTGTTGGAACAGACTGCTTCTCTTTCAGAGAAATGCATGTGAGTTTCTGTTGAATGCTTGTAAGTAGCTTAAGGCACTTTCAAAGGAAAGTGATTTTCTCTGAAAGGACAGCATTTAGAAAGTGAAGCAACACTCCATTCACTTCGCACATTGAATTGAAGTGTTGGAACAGACTGCTTCTCTTTCAGAGAAACGCATGTGAGTTTCTGGTGAATGCTTGTAAGGAGCTTAAGGCACTTTCAAAGGAAAGTGATTTTCTCTGAAAGGACAGCATTTAGAAAGTGAGGCAACACTCCATTCACTTCACACAGTGAATTGAAGTGTTGGAACAGACTGCTTCTCTTTCAGAGAAACGCATGTGAGTTTCTTCCTAATGCTTGCAAGTAGCTTAAGGCACTTTCAAAGGAAAGTGATTTTCTCTGAACGGACAGCATTTAGAAAGTGAAGCAACACTCCATTCACTTCGCACAGTGAATTGAAGTGTTGGAACAGTCTGCTTCTCTTTCAGAGAAACGCATGTGAGTTTCTTCCTAATGCTTGCAAGTAGCTTAAGGCACTTTCAAAGGAAAGTGATTTTCTCTGAAAGGACAGCATTTAGAAAGTGAAGCAACACTCCATTCACTTCGCACAGTGAATTGAAGTGTTGGAACAGACTGCTTCTCTTTCAGAGAAACACATGTGAGTTTCCGGTGAATGCTTGTAAGTAGCTTAAGGCACTTTCAAAGGAAAGTGATTTTCTCTGAAAGGACAGCATTTAGAAACTGAAGCAACACTCCATTCACTTCGCACAGTGAATTGAAGTGTTGGAACAGACTGCTTCTCTTTCAGAGAAACGCATGTGAGTTTCTTCCTAATGCTTGCAAGTAGCTTAAGGCACTATCAAAGGAAAGTGATTTTCTCTGAAAGGACAGCATTTAGAAAGTGAAGCAACACTAAATTCACTTCGCACAGTGAATTGAAGTGTTGGAACAGACTGCTTCTCTTTCAGAGAAACGCATGTGAGTTTTTTATGAATGCTTGAAAGTAGTTAAAGGCACTTTCAAAGGAAAGTGATTTTCTCTGAAAGGACAGCATTTAGAAAGTGAGGCAACACTCCATTCACTTGACACAGTGACTTGAAGTGTTGGAACAGACTGCTTCTCTTTCAGAGAAACGCATGTGAGTTTCTTCCTAATGCTTGCAAGTAGCTTAAGGCACTTTCAAAGGAAAGTGATTTTCTCTGAAAGGACAGCATTTAGAAAGTGAAGCAACACTCCATTCACTTTGCACAGTGAATTGAAGTGTTGGAACAGTCTGCTCCTCTTTCAGAGAAACGCATGTGAGTTTCTTCCTAATGCTTGCAAGTAGCTTAAGGCACTTTCAAAGGAAAGTGATTTTCTCTGAAAGGACAGCATTTAGAAAGTGAAGCAACACTCCATTCACTTCGCACATTGAATTGAAGTGTTGGAACAGACTGCTTCTCTTTCAGAGAAACGCATGTGAGTTTCCGTTGAATGCTTGTAAGTAGCTTAAGGCACTTTCAAAGGAAAGTGATTTTCTCTGAAAGGACAGCATTTAGAAAGTGAAGCAACACTCCATTCACTTCGCACAGTGAATTGAAGTGTTGGAACAGACTGCTTCTCTTTCAGAGAAATGCATGTGAGTTTAAGTTGAATGCTTGTAAGTAGCTTAAGGCACTTTCAAAGGAAAGTGATTTTCTCTGAAAGGACAGCATTTAGAAAGTAAAGCAACACTCCATTCACTTCGCACAGTGAATTGAAGTATTGGAACAGACTGCTTCTCTTTCAGAGAAACGGATGTGCGTTTCTGGTGAATGCTTGTAAGTAGCTTAAGGCACTTTCAAAGGAAAGTGATTTTCTCTGAAAGGACAGCATTTAGAAAGTGAAGCAACACTCCATTCACTTCGCACAGTGAATTGAAGTGTTGGAACAGACTGCTTCTCTTTCATATAAACGCATTAGTGTTTCTTGTGAATGCTTGCAAGTTGCTTAAGGCACTTTCAAAGGAAAGTGATTTTCTCTGAAAGGACAGCATTTAGAAAGTGAAGCAACACTCCATTCACTTCGCACAGTGAATTGAAGTGTTGGAACAGACTGCTTCTCTTTCAGAGAAATGTATGTGAGTGTCTGTTGAATGCTTGTAAGTAGCTTAAGGCACTTTAAAAGGAAAGTGATTTTCTCTGAAAGGACAGCATTTAGAAAGTGAAGCAACACTCCATTCACTTCGCACATTGAATTGAAGTGTTGGAACAGACTGCTTCTCTTTCAGAGAAACGCATGTGAGTTTCTGTTGAATGCTTGTAAGTAGCTTAAGGCACTTTGAAAGGAAAGTGATTTTCTCTGAAAGGACAGCATTTAGAAAGTGAGGCAACACTCCATTCACTTCGCACAGTGAATTGAAGTGTTGGAACAGTCTGCTTCTCTTTCAGAGAAACGCATGTGAGTTTCTTCCTAATGCTTGCAAGTAGCTTAAGGCACTTTCAAAGGAAAGTGATTTTCTCTGAAAGGACAGCATTTAGAAAGTGAAGCAACACTCCATTCACTTCGCACAGTGAATTGAAGTGTTGGAACAGACTGCTTTTCTTTCAGAGAAACGCATGTGAGTTTCTTCCTAATGCTTGCAAGTAGCTTAAGGCACTATCAAAGGAAAGTGATTTTCTCTGAAAGGACAGCATTTAGAAAGTGAAGCAACACTCCATTCACTTCGCACAGTGAATTGAAGTGTTGGAACCGACTGCTTCTCTTTCAGAGCAACGCATGTGAGTTTCTGGTGAATGCTTATAAGTAGCTTAAATCACTTTCAAAGGACAGTGATTTTCTCTGAAAGGACAGCATTTAGAAAGTGAAGCAACACTCCATTCCCTTCGTGCAGTGAATTGAAGTGTTGGAACAGAGTGCTTCTCTTTCATATAAACGCATTAGTGTTTCTTGTGAATGCTTGCAAGTTGCTTAAGGCACTTTCAAAGGAAAGTGATTTTCTCTGAAAGGACATAATTTAGAAAGTGAAGCAACACTCCATTCACTTCGCACATTGAATTGAAGTGTTGGAACAGACTGCTTCTCTTTCAGAGAAATGCATGTGAGTTTCTGTTGAATGCTTGTAAGTAGCTTAAGGCACTTTCAAAGGAAAGTGATTTTCTCTGAAAGGACAGCATTTAGAAAGTGAAGCAACACTCCATTCACTTCGCACATTGAATTGAAGTGTTGGAACAGACTGCTTCTCTTTCAGAGAAACGCATGTGAGTTTCTGGTGAATGCTTTTAAGTAGCTTAAAGCACTTTCAAAGGAAAGTGATTTTCTCTGAAAGGACAGCATTTAGAAAGTGAGGCAACACTCCATTCACTTCACACAGTGAATTGAAGTGTTGGAACAGACTGCTTCTCTTTCAAAGAAACGCATGTGAGTTTCTGGTGAATGCCTGTAAGTAGCTTAAGGCACTTTCAAAGGAAAGTGATTTTCTCTGAAAGGACAGCATTTAGAAAGTGAAGTAACACTCCATTCACTTCGCACAGTGAATTGAAGTGTTGGAACAGTCTGCTTCTCTTTCAGAGAAACGCATGTGAGTTTCTTCCTAATGCTTGCAAGTAGCTTAAGGCACTTTCAAAGGAAAGTGATTTTCTCTGAAAGGACAGCATTTAGAAAGTGAAACAACACTCCATTCACTTCGCACATTGAATTGAAGTGTTGGAACAGACTGCTTCTCTTTCAGAGAAATGCATGTGAGTTTAAGTTGAATGCTTGTAAGTAGCTTAAGGCACTTTCAAAGGAAAGTGATTTTCTCTGAAAGGACAGCATTTAGAAAGTGAAGCAACACTCCATTCACTTCGCACAGTGAATTGAAGTGTTGGAACAGACTGCTTCTCTTTCAGAGAAACGTATGTGAGTTTCTTGTGAATGCTTGCAAGTTGCTTAAGGCACTTTCAAAGGAAAGTGATTTTCTCTGAAAGGACAGCATTTAGAAAGTGAAGCAACACTCCGTTCTCTTCGCACAGTGAATTGAAGTGTTGGAACAGACTGCTTCTCTTTCAGAGAAACGCATGTGAGTTTCTGGTGAATGCTTGCAAGTTGCTTAAGGCACTTTCAAAGGAAAGTGATTTTCTCTGAAAGGACAGCATTTAGAAAGTGAGGCAACACTCCATTCACTTCACACAGTGAATTGAAGTGTTGGAACAGTCTGCTTCTCTTTCAGAGAAACGCATGTGAGTTTCTTCCTAATGCTCGCAAGTAGCTTAAGGCACTTTCAAAGGAAAGTGATTTTCTCTGAAAGGACAGCATTTAGAAAGTGAAGCAACACTCCATTCCCTTCGAGCAGTGAATTGAAGTGTTGGAACAGACTGCTTCTCTTTCATATAAACGCATTAATGTTTCTTGTGAATGCTTGCAAGTTGCTTAAGGCACTTTCAAAGGAAAGTGATTTTCTCTGAAAGGACATACTTTAGAAAGTGAAGAAACACTCCATTCACTTCGCACAGTGAATTGAAGTGTTGGAACAGACTGCTTCTCTTTCAGAGAAATGCATGTGAGTTTCTGTTGAACGCTTGTAAGTAGCTTAAGGCACTTTCAAAGGAAAGTGATTTTCTCTGAAAGGACAGCATTTAGAAAGTGCAGCAACACTCCATTCACTTCGCACATTGAATTGAAGTGTTGGAACAGACTGCTTCTCTTTCAGAGAAACGCATGTGAGTTTCTGGTGAATGCTTGTAAGTAGCTTAAGGCACTTTTAAAGGAAAGTGATTTTCTCTGAAAGGACAGCATTTAGAAAGTGAGGCAACACTCCATTCACTTCACACAGTGAATTGAAGTGTTGGAACAGACTGCTTCTCTTTCAGAGAAACGCATGTGAGTTTTTTCCTAATGCTTGCAAGTAGCTTAAGGCACTTTCAAAGGAAAGTGATTTTCTCTGAAAGGACAGCATTTAGAAAGTGAAGCAACACTCCATTCACTTCGCACAGTGAATTGAAATGTTGGAACAGTCTGCTTCTCTTTCAGAGAAACGCATGTGAGTTTCTTCCTAATGCTTGCAAGTAGCTTAAGGCACTTTCAAAGGAAAGTGATTTTCTCTGAAAGGACAGCATTTAGAAAGTGAAGCAACACTCCATTCACTTCGCACAGTGAATTGAAGTGTTGGAACAGACTGCTTCTCTTTCAGAGAAATGCATGTGAGTTTAAGTTGAATGCTTGTAAGTAGCTTAAGGCACTTTCAAAGGAAAGTGATTTTCTCTGAAAGGACAGCATTTAGAAAGTGAAGCAACACTCCATTCACTTCGCACAGTGAATTGAAGTGTTGGAACAGACTGCTTCTCTTTCAGAGAAACGTATGTGAGTTTCTTGTGAATGCTTGCAAGTTGCTTAAGGCACTTTCAAAGGAAAGTGATTTTCTCTGAAAGGACAGCATTTAGAAAGTGAAGCAACACTCCGTTCTCTTCGCACAGTGACTTGAAGTGTTGGAACAGACTGCTTCTCTTTCAGAGAAACGCATGTGAGTTTCTGGTGAATGCTTGCAAGTTGCTTAAGGCACTTTCAAAGGAAAGTGATTTTCTCTGAAAGGACAGCATTTAGAAAGTGAGGCAACACTCCATTCACTTCACACAGTGAATTGAAGTGTTGGAACAGTCTGCTTCTCTTTCAGAGAAACGCATGTGAGTTTCTTCCTAATACTTGCAAGTAGCTTAAGGCACTTTCAAAGGAAAGTGATTTTCTCTGAAAGGACAGCATTTAGAAAGTGAAGCAACACTCCATTCCCTTCGAGCAGTGAATTGAAGTGTTGGAACAGACTGCTTCTCTTTCATATAAACGCATTAATGTTTCTTGTGAATGCTTGCAAGTTGCTTAAGGCACTTTCAAAGGAAAGTGATTTTCTCTGAAAGGACATACTTTAGAAAGTGAAGCAACACTCCATTCACTTCGCACAGTGAATTGAAGTGTTGGAACAGACTGCTTCTCTTTCAGAGAAATGCATGTGAGTTTCTGTTGAACGCTTGTAAGTAGCTTAAGGCACTTTCAAAGGAAAGTGATTTTCTCTGAAAGGACAGCATTTAGAAAGTGCAGCAACACTCCATTCACTTCGCACATTGAATTGAAGTGTTGGAACAGACTGCTTCTCTTTCAGAGAAACGCATGTGAGTTTCTGGTGAATGCTTGTAAGTAGCTTAAGGCACTTTTAAAGGAAAGTGATTTTCTCTGAAAGGACAGCATTTAGAAAGTGAGGCAACACTCCATTCACTTCACACAGTGAATTGAAGTGTTGGAACACACTGCTTCTCTTTCAGAGAAACGCATGTGAGTTTCTTCCTAATGCTTGCAAGTAGCTTAAGGCACTTTCAAAGGAAAGTGATTTTCTCTGAAAGGACAGCATTTAGAAAGTGAAGCAACACTCCATTCACTTCGCACAGTGAATTGAAATGTTGGAACAGTCTGCTTCTCTTTCAGAGAAACGCATGTGAGTTTCTTCCTAATGCTTGCAAGTAGCTTAAGGCACTTTCAAAGGAAAGTGATTTTCTCTGAAAGGACAGCATTTAGAAAGTGAAGCAACACTCCCTTCACTTCGCACAGTGAATTGAAGTGTTGGAACAGACTGCTTCTCTTTCAGAGAAACGCATGTGAGTTTCTGGTTAATGCTTGTAAGTAGCTTAAGGCACTTTCAAAGGAAAGTGATTTTCTCTGAAAGGACAGCATTTAGAAAGTGAAGCAACACTCCATTCACTTCGCACAGTGAATTGAAGTGTTGGAACAGACTGCTTCTCTTTCAGAGAAATGCATGTGAGTTTAAGTTGAATGCTTGTAAGTAGCTCAAGGCACTTTCAAAGGAAAGTGATTTTCCCTTAAAGGACAGCATTTAGAAAGTGAAGCAGCACTCCATTCACTTCGCAGAGTGAAATGAAATATTGGAACAGACTGCTTCTCTTTCAGAGAAACGCATGTGAGTTTCTGGTGAATGCCTGTAAGTAGCTTAAGGCACTTTCAAAGGAAAGTGATTTTCTCTGAAAGGACAGCATTTAGAAAGTGAAGCAACACTCCATTCACTTCGCACAGTTAATTGAAGTGTTGGAACAGACTGCTTCTCTTTCAGAGAAACGCATGTGAGTTTCTTCCTAATGCTTGCAAGTCGCTTAAGGCACTTTCAAAGGAAAGTGATTTTCTCTGAAAGGACAGCATTTAGAAAGTGAAGCAACACTCCATTCACTTCGCACAGTGAATTGAAGTGTTGGAACAGACTGCTTCTCTTTAAGAGAAACGCATGTGAGTTTTTTGTGAATGCTTGAAAGTAGTTTAAGGCACTTTCAAAGGAAAGTGATTTTCTCTGAAAGGACAGAATTTAGAAAGTGATGCAACACTCCATTCACTTCGCACAGTGAATTGAAGTGTTGGAACAGACTGCTTCTCTTTCAGAGAAACGCATGTGAGTTTCTTCCTAATGCTTGTAAGTAGCTTAAGGCACTTTCAAAGGAAAGTGATTTTCTCTGAAAGGACAGCATTTAGAAAGTGAAGCAACACTCCATTCACTTCGTGCAGTGAATTGAAGTGTTGGAACAGACTGCTTCTCTTTCAGAGAAATGCATGTGAGTTTCTGTTGAATGCTTGTAAGTAGCTTAAGGCTCTTTCAAAGGAAAGTGATTTTCTATGAAAGGACAGCATTTAGAAAGTAAAGCAACACTCCATTCCCTTCGCGCAATGAATTGAAGTGTTGGAACAGACTGCTTCTCTTTCAGAGAAACGCATGTGAGTTTCTTCCTAATGCTCGCAAGTAGCTTAAGGCACTTTCAAAGGAAAGTGATTTTCTCTGATTGGACAGCATTTAGAAAGTGAAGCAACACTCCATTCACTTCGCACAGTGAATTGAAGTGTTGGAACAGACTGCTTCTCTTTCAGAGAAACGCATGTGAGTTTCTGGTGAATGCTTGTAAGTAGCTTAACGCACTTTCAAAGGAAAGTGATTTTCTCTGAAAGGACAGCATTTAAAAGTGAAGCAACACTCCATTCCCTTCGTGCAGTGAATTGAAGTGTTGGAACAGAGTGCTTCTCATTCATAGAAACGCATTAGTGTTTCTTGTGAATGCTTGCAAGTTGCTTAAGGCACTTTCAAAGGAAAGTGATTTTCTCTGAAAGGACAGCATTTAGAAAGTGAAGCAACACTCCATTCACTTTGTACAGTGAATTGTAGTGTTGGAACAGACTGCTTCTCTTTCAGAGAAATGCATGTGAGTTTCTGTTGAATGCTTGTAAGTAGCTTAAGGCTCTTTCAAAGGAAAGTGATTTTCTCTGAAAGGACAGCATTTAGAAAGTAAAGCAACACTCCATTCCCTTCGCACAATAAATTGAAGTGTTGGAAGAGACTGCTTCTCTTTCATAGAAACGCATTAGTGTGTCTTGTGAATGCTTGCAAGTAGCTTAAGGCACATTCAAAGGAAAGTGATTTTCTCTGAAAGGACAGCATTTAGAAAGTGAAGCAACACTCCATTCACTTCGCACAGAGAATTGAAGTGTTGGAACAGATTACTTCTCTTTCAGAGAAATGCATGTGAGTTTCTGTTGAATGCTTGTAAGTAGCTTAAGGCACATTCAAAGGAAAGGGATTTTCTCTGAAAGGACAGCATTTAGAAAGTGAAGCAACACTCCATTCACTTCGCACTGTGACTTGAAGTGTTGGAACAGACTGCTTCTCTTTCAGAGAAACGCATGTGAGTTTTTTGTGAATGCTTGAAAGTAGTTTAAGGCACTTTCAAAGGAAAGTGTTTTTCTCTGAAAATACAGAATTTAGAAAGTGAAGCAACACTCCATTCACTTCGCACAGTGAATTGAAGTGTTGGAACAGACTGCTTCTCTTTCAGAGAAACGCATGTGAGTTTCTGGTGAATGCTTGTAAGTAGCTTAAGGCACTTTCAAAGGAAAGTGATTTTCTCTGAAAGGACAGCATTTAGAAAGTGAAGCAACACTCCATTCCCTTCGTGCAGTGAATTGAAGTGTTGGAACAGAGTGCTTCTCATTCATAGAAACGCATTAGTGTTTCTTGTGAATGCTTGCAAGTTGCTTAAGGCACTTTCAAAGGAAAGTGATTTTCTCTGAAAGGACAGCATTTAGAAAGTGAAGCAACACTCCATTCACTTTGTACAGTGAATTGAAGTGTTGGAACAGACTGCTTCTCTTTCAGAGAAATGCATGTGAGTTTCTGTTGAATGCTTGTAAGTAGCTTAAGGCTCTTTCAAAGGAAAGTGATTTTCTCTGAAAGGACAGCATTTAGAAAGTGAAGCAACACTCCATTCACTTCGCACAGTGAATTGAAGTGTTGGAACAGACTGCTTCTCTTTCAGAGAAACGCATGTGAGTTTCTTTTGAATGCTTGCAAGTTGCTTAAGGCACATTCAAAGGAAAGTGATTTTCTCTGAAAGGACAGCATTTAGAAACTGAAGCAACACTCCATTCACTTCGCACAGTGAATTGAAGTGTTGGAACAGACTGCTTCTCTTTCAGACAAACGCATGTGAGTTTCTTCCTAATGCTTGCAAGTAGCTTAAGGCACTTTCAAAGGAAAGTGATTTTCTCTGATTGGACAGCATTTAGAAAGTGAAGCAACACTCCATTCACTTCGCACAGTGAATTGAAGTGTTGGAACAGACTGCTTCTCTTTCAGAGAAACGCATGTGAGTTTCTGGTGAATGCTTGTAAGTAGCTTAAGGCACTTTCAAAGGAAAGTGATTTTCTCTGAAAGGACAGCATTTAGAAAGTGAAGCAACACTCCATTCACTTCGCACAGTGAATTGAAGTGTTGGAACAGACTGCTTCTCTTTCAGAGAAACGCATGTGAGTTTCTTTTGAATGTTTGCAAGTTGCTTAAGGCACATTCAAAGGAAAGTGATTTTCTCTGAAAGGACAGCATTTAGAAAGTGAAGCAACACTCCATTCACTTCGCACAGTGAATTGAAGTGTTCGAACAGACTGCTTCTCTTTAAGAGAAACGCATGTGAGTTTTTTGTGAATGCTTGAAAGTAGTTTAAGGCACTTTCAAAGGAAAGTGATTTTCTCTGAAAGGACAGCATTTAGAAAGTGAAGCAACACTCCATTCACTTCGCACTGGGAATTGAAGTGTTGGAACAGACTGCTTCTCTTTCAGAGAAACGCATGTGAGTTTTTTGTGAATGCTTGAAAGTAGTTTAAGGCACTTTCAAAGGAAAGTGTTTTTCTCTGAAAGGACAGAATTTAGAAAGTGAAGCAACACTCCATTCACTTCGCACAGAGAATTGAAGTGTTGGAACAGACTGCTCCTCTTTCAGAGAAACGCATGTGATTTCTTCCTAATGCTTGCAAGTAGCTTAAGGCACTTTCAAAGGAAAGTGATTTTCTCTGATTGGACAGCATTTAGAAAGTGAAGCAACACTCCATTCACTTCGCACAGTGAATTGAAGTGTTGGAACAGACTGCTTCTCTTTCAAAGAAACGCATGTGAGTTTCTGGTGAATGCTTGTAAGTAGCTTAAGGCACTTTCAAAGGAAAGTGATTTTCTCTGAAAGAAGAGCATTTAGAAAGTGAAGCAACACTCCATTCCCTTCGTGCAGTGAATTGAAGTGTTGGAACAGAGTGCTTCTCATTCATAGAAACGCATTAGTGTTTCTTGTGAATGCTTGCAAGTTGCTTAAGGCACTTTCAAAGGAAAGTGATTTTCTCTGAAAGGACAGCATTTAGAAAGTGAAGCAACACTCCATTCACTTTGTACAGTGAATTGAAGTGTTGGAACAGACTGCTTCTCTTTCAGAGAAATGCATGTGAGTTTCTGTTGAATGCTTGTAAGTAGCTTAAGGCTCTTTCAAAGGAAAGTGATTTTCTCTCAAAGGACAGCATTTAGAAAGTAAAGCAACACTCCATTCCCTTCGCACAATAAATTGAAGTGTTGGAACAGACTGCTTCTCTTTCATAGAAACGCAATAGTGTTTCTTGTGAATGCTTGCAAGTAGCTTAAGGCACGTTCAAAGAAAGTGATTTTCTCTGAAAGGACAGCATTTAGAAAGTGAAGCAACACTCCATTCACTTCGCACAGAGAATTGAAGTGTTGGAGCAGATTACTTCTCTTTCAGAGAAATGCATGTGAGTTTCTGTTGAATGCTTGTAAGTAGCTTAAGGCACATTCAAAGGAAAATGATTTTCTCTGAAAGGACAGCATTTAGAAAGTGAAGCAACACTCCATTCACTTCGCACAGTGAATTGAAGTGTTGGAACAGACTGCTTCTCTTTCAGAGAAACGCATGTGAGTTTCTTCCTAATGCTTGCAAGTAGCTTAAGGCACTTTCAAAGGAAAGTGATTTTCTCTGAAAGGACAGCATTTAGAAAGTGAAGCAACACTCCATTCACTTCGCACAGTGAATTGAAGTGTTGGAACAGACTGCTTCTCTTTCAGAGAAACGCATGTGAGTTTCTTCCTGATGCTTGCAAGTTGCTTAAGGCACTTTCAAAGGAAAGTGATTTTCTCAGAAAGGACAGCATTTAGAAAGTGAAGCAACACTCCATTCACTTCGCACAGTGAACTGAAGTGTTGGAAAAGACTGTTTCTCTTTCAGAGAAACGCATGTGAGTTTCTAGTGAATGCTTGTAAGTAGCTTAAGGCACTTTCAAAGGAAAGTGATTTTCTCTGAAAGGACAGCATTTAGAAAGTGAAGCAACACTCCATTCACTTCGCAGAGTGAACTGAAGTATTGGAACAGACTGCTTCTCTTTCAGAGAAACACATGTGAGTTTCTGGTGAATGCTTGTAAGTAGCTTAAGGCACTTTCAAAGGAAAGTGATTTTCTCTGAAAGGACAGCATTTAGAAAGTGAAGCAACACTCCATTCACTTCGCACAGTGAATTGAAGTGTTGGAACAGACTGCTTCTCTTTCAGAGAAACGCATGTGAGTTTCTTTTGAATGCTTGCAAGTTGCTTAAGGCACATTCAAAGGAAAGTCATTTTCTCTGAAAGGACAGCATTTAGAAAGTGAAGCAACACTCCATTCACTTCGCACAGTGAATTGAAGTGTTGGAACAGACTGCTTCTCTTTCAGAGAAATGCATGTGAGTTTCTGGTGAATGCTTGTAAGTAGCTTAAGGCACATTCAAAGGAAAATGATTTTCTCTGAAAGGACAGCATTTAGAAAGTGAAGCAACACTCCATTCACTTCGCACAGTGAATTGAAGTGTTGGAACAGACTGCTTCTCTTTCAGAGAAACGCATGTGAGTTTTTTATGAATGCTTGAAAGTAGTTAAAGGCACTTACAAAGGAAAGTGATTTTCTCTGAAAGGACAGCATTTAGAAAGTGAGGCAACACTCCATTCACTTCACACAGTGACTTGAAGTGTTGGAACAGACTGCTTCTCTTTCAGAGAAACGCATGTGAGTTTCTTCCTAATGCTTGCAAGTAGCTTAAGGCACTTTCAAAGGAAAGTGATTTTCTCTGAAAGGACAGCATTTAGAAAGTGAAGCAACACTCCATTCACTTCGCACAGTGAATTGAAGTGTTGGAACAGTCTGCTCCTCTTTCAGAGAAACGCATGTGAGTTTCTTCCTAATGCTTGCAAGTAGCTTAAGGCACTTTCAAAGGAAAGTGATTTTCTCTGAAAGGACAGCATTTAGAAAGTGAAGCAACACTCCATTCACTTCGCACAGTGAATTGAAGTGTTGGAACAGACTGCTTCTCTTTCAGAGAAACGCATGTGAGTTTCCGGTGAATGCTTGAAAGTAGCTTAAGGCACTTTCAAAGGAAAGTGATTTTCTCTGAAAGGACAGCATTTAGAAAGTGAAGCAACACTCCATTCACTTCGCACAGTGAATTGAAGTGTTGGATCAGACTGCTTCTCTTTCAGAGAAATGCATGTGAGTTTAAGTTGAATGCTTGTAAGTAGCTCAAGGCACTTTCAAAGGAAAGTGATTTTCTCTGAAAGGACAGCATTTAGAAAGTGAAGCAACACTCCATTCACTTCGCACAGTGAATTGAAGTATTGGAACAGACTGCTTCTCTTTCAGAGAAACGGATGTGAGTTTCTGTTGAATGCTTGTAAGTAGCTTAAGGCACTTTCAAAGGAAAGTGATTTTCTCTGAAAGGACAGCATTTAGAAACTGAAGCAACACTCCATTCACTTCGCACAGTGAATTGAAGTGTTGGAACAGACTGCTTCTCTTTCAGACAAACGCATGTGAGTTTCTTCCTAATGCTTGCAAGTAGCTTAAGGCACTTTCAAAGGAAAGTGATTTTCTCTGATTGGACAGCATTTAGAAAGTGAAGCAACACTCCATTCACTTCGCACAGTGAATTGAAGTGTTGGAACAGACTGCTTCTCTTTCAGAGAAACGCATGTGAGTTTCTGGTGAATGCTTGTAAGTAGCTTAAGGCACTTTCAAAGGAAAGTGATTTTCTCTGAAAGGACAGCATTTAGAAAGTGAAGCAACACTCCATTCACTTCGCACAGTGAATTGAAGTGTTGGAACAGACTGCTTCTCTTTCAGAGAAACGCATGTGAGTTTCTTTTGAATGTTTGCAAGTTGCTTAAGGCACATTCAAAGGAAAGTGATTTTCTCTGAAAGGACAGCATTTAGAAAGTGAAGCAACACTCCATTCACTTCGCACAGTGAATTGAAGTGTTCGAACAGACTGCTTCTCTTTAAGAGAAACGCATGTGAGTTTTTTGTGAATGCTTGAAAGTAGTTTAAGGCACTTTCAAAGGAAAGTGATTTTCTCTGAAAGGACAGCATTTAGAAAGTGAAGCAACACTCCATTCACTTCGCACTGGGAATTGAAGTGTTGGAACAGACTGCTTCTCTTTCAGAGAAACGCATGTGAGTTTTTTGTGAATGCTTGAAAGTAGTTTAAGGCACTTTCAAAGGAAAGTGTTTTTCTCTGAAAGGACAGAATTTAGAAAGTGAAGCAACACTCCATTCACTTCGCACAGAGAATTGAAGTGTTGGAACAGACTGCTCCTCTTTCAGAGAAACGCATGTGATTTCTTCCTAATGCTTGCAAGTAGCTTAAGGCACTTTCAAAGGAAAGTGATTTTCTCTGATTGGACAGCATTTAGAAAGTGAAGCAACACTCCATTCACTTCGCACAGTGAATTGAAGTGTTGGAACAGACTGCTTCTCTTTCAAAGAAACGCATGTGAGTTTCTGGTGAATGCTTGTAAGTAGCTTAAGGCACTTTCAAAGGAAAGTGATTTTCTCTGAAAGAAGAGCATTTAGAAAGTGAAGCAACACTCCATTCCCTTCGTGCAGTGAATTGAAGTGTTGGAACAGAGTGCTTCTCATTCATAGAAACGCATTAGTGTTTCTTGTGAATGCTTGCAAGTTGCTTAAGGCACTTTCAAAGGAAAGTGATTTTCTCTGAAAGGACAGCATTTAGAAAGTGAAGCAACACTCCATTCACTTTGTACAGTGAATTGAAGTGTTGGAACAGACTGCTTCTCTTTCAGAGAAATGCATGTGAGTTTCTGTTGAATGCTTGTAAGTAGCTTAAGGCTCTTTCAAAGGAAAGTGATTTTCTCTCAAAGGACAGCATTTAGAAAGTAAAGCAACACTCCATTCCCTTCGCACAATAAATTGAAGTGTTGGAACAGACTGCTTCTCTTTCATAGAAACGCAATAGTGTTTCTTGTGAATGCTTGCAAGTAGCTTAAGGCACGTTCAAAGGAAAGTGATTTTCTCTGAAAGGACAGCATTTAGAAAGTGAAGCAACACTCCATTCACTTCGCACAGAGAATTGAAGTGTTGGAGCAGATTACTTCTCTTTCAGAGAAATGCATGTGAGTTTCTGTTGAATGCTTGTAAGTAGCTTAAGGCACATTCAAAGGAAAATGATTTTCTCTGAAAGGACAGCATTTAGAAAGTGAAGCAACACTCCATTCACTTCGCACAGTGAATTGAAGTGTTGGAACAGACTGCTTCTCTTTCAGAGAAACGCATGTGAGTTTCTTCCTAATGCTTGCAAGTAGCTTAAGGCACTTTCAAAGGAAAGTGATTTTCTCTGAAAGGACAGCATTTAGAAAGTGAAGCAACACTCCATTCACTTCGCACAGTGAATTGAAGTGTTGGAACAGACTGCTTCTCTTTCAGAGAAACGCATGTGAGTTTCTTCCTGATGCTTGCAAGTTGCTTAAGGCACTTTCAAAGGAAAGTGATTTTCTCAGAAAGGACAGCATTTAGAAAGTGAAGCAACACTCCATTCACTTCGCACAGTGAACTGAAGTGTTGGAAAAGACTGTTTCTCTTTCAGAGAAACGCATGTGAGTTTCTAGTGAATGCTTGTAAGTAGCTTAAGGCACTTTCAAAGGAAAGTGATTTTCTCTGAAAGGACAGCATTTAGAAAGTGAAGCAACACTCCATTCACTTCGCAGAGTGAACTGAAGTATTGGAACAGACTGCTTCTCTTTCAGAGAAACACATGTGAGTTTCTGGTGAATGCTTGTAAGTAGCTTAAGGCACTTTCAAAGGAAAGTGATTTTCTCTGAAAGGACAGCATTTAGAAAGTGAAGCAACACTCCATTCACTTCGCACAGTGAATTGAAGTGTTGGAACAGACTGCTTCTCTTTCAGAGAAACGCATGTGAGTTTCTTTTGAATGCTTGCAAGTTGCTTAAGGCACATTCAAAGGAAAGTGATTTTCTCTGAAAGGACAGCATTTAGAAAGTGAAGCAACACTCCATTCACTTCGCACAGTGAATTGAAGTGTTGGAACAGACTGCTTCTCTTTCAGAGAAACGCATGTGAGTTTCTGGTGAATGCTTGTAAGTAGCTTAAGGCACATTCAAAGGAAAATGATTTTCTCTGAAAGGACAGCATTTAGAAAGTGAAGCAACACTCCATTCACTTCGCACAGTGAATTGAAGTGTTGGAACAGACTGCTTCTCTTTCAGAGAAACGCATGTGAGTTTTTTATGAATGCTTGAAAGTAGTTAAAGGCACTTACAAAGGAAAGTGATTTTCTCTGAAAGGACAGCATTTAGAAAGTGAGGCAACACTCCATTCACTTCACACAGTGACTTGAAGTGTTGGAACAGACTGCTTCTCTTTCAGAGAAACGCATGTGAGTTTCTTCCTAATGCTTGCAAGTAGCTTAAGGCACTTTCAAAGGAAAGTGATTTTCTCTGAAAGGACAGCATTTAGAAAGTGAAGCAACACTCCATTCACTTCGCACAGTGAATTGAAGTGTTGGAACAGTCTGCTCCTCTTTCAGAGAAATGCATGTGAGTTTCTTCCTAATGCTTGCAAGTAGCTTAAGGCACTTTCAAAGGAAAGTGATTTTCTCTGAAAGGACAGCATTTAGAAAGTGAAGCAACACTCCATTCACTTCGCACAGTGAATTGAAGTGTTGGAACAGACTGCTTCTCTTTCAGAGAAACGCATGTGAGTTTCCGGTGAATGCTTGAAAGTAGCTTAAGGCACTTTCAAAGGAAAGTGATTTTCTCTGAAAGGACAGCATTTAGAAAGTGAAGCAACACTCCATTCACTTCGCACAGTGAATTGAAGTGTTGGATCAGACTGCTTCTCTTTCAGAGAAATGCATGTGAGTTTAAGTTGAATGCTTGTAAGTAGCTCAAGGCACTTTCAAAGGAAAGTGATTTTCTCTGAAAGGACAGCATTTAGAAAGTGAAGCAACACTCCATTCACTTCGCACAGTGAATTGAAGTATTGGAACAGACTGCTTCTCTTTCAGAGAAACGGATGTGAGTTTCTGGTGAATGCTTGTAAGTAGCTTAAGGCACTTTCAAAGGAAAGTGATTTTCTCTGAAAGGACAGCATTTAGAAAGTGAAGCAACACTCCATTCACTTCGCACAGTGAATTGAAGTGTTGGAACAGACTGCTTCTCTTTCATATAAACGCATTAGTGTTTCTTGTGAATGCTTGCAAGTTGCTTAAGGCACTTTCAAAGGAAAGTGATTTTCTCTGAAAGTAAATAATTTAGAAAGTGAAGCAACACTCCATTCACTTCGCACAGTGAATTGAAGTGTTGGAACAGACTGCTTCTCTTTCAGAGAAATGCATGTGAGTGTCTTTTGAATGCTTGTAAGTAGCTTAAGGCACTTTCAAAGGAAAGTGATTTTCTCTGAAAGGACAGCATTTAGAAAGTGAAGCAACACTCCATTCACTTCGCACATTGAATTGAAGTGTTGGAACAGACTGCTTCTCTTTCAGAGAAACGCATGTGAGTTTCTGTTGAATGCTTGTAAGTAGCTTAAGGCACTTTGAAAGGAAAGTGATTTTCTCTGAAAGGACAGCATTTAGAAAGTGAGGCAACACTCCATTCACTTCACAGAGTGAATTGAAGTGTTGGAACAGACTTCTTCTCTTTCAGAGAAATGCATGTGAGTTTCTGTTGAATGCTTGTAAGTAGCTTAAGGCACTTTCAAAGGAAAGTGATTTTCTCTGAAAGGACAGCATTTAGAAAGTGAAGCAACACTCCATTCACTTCACACATTGAATTGAAGTGTTGGAACAGACTGCTTCTCTTTCAGAGAAACGCATGTGAGTTTCTGGTGAATGCTTGTAAGTAGCTTAAGGCACTTTCAAAGGAAAGTGATTTTCTCTGAAAGGACAGCATTTAGAAAGTGAGGCAACACTCCATTCACTTCGCACAGTGAATTGAAGTGTTGGAACAGACTGCTTCTCTTTCAGAGAAACGCATGTGAGTTTTTTGTGAATGCTTGAAAGTAGTTTAAGGCACTTTCAATGGAAAGTGATTTTCTCTGAAAGGACAGCATTTAGAAAGTGAAGCAACACTCCATTCACTTCGCACAGTGAATTGAAGTGTTGGAACAGACTGCTTCTCTTTCAGAGAAACGCATGTGAGTTTCTTCCTGATGCTTGCAAGTAGCTTAAGGCACTTTCAAAGGAAAGTGATTTTCTCTGAAAGGACAGCATTTAGAAAGTGAAGCAACACTAAATTCACTTCGCACAGTGAATTGAAGTGTTGGAACAGACTGCTTCTCTTTCAGAGAAACGCATGTGAGTTTTTTATGAATGCTTGAAAGTAGTTAAAGGCACTTACAAAGGAAAGTGATTTTCTCTGAAAGGACAGCATTTAGAAAGTGAGGCAACACTCCATTCACTTCACACAGTGACTTGAAGTGTTGGAACAGACTGCTTCTCTTTCAGAGAAACGCATGTGAGTTTCTTCCTAATGCTTGCAAGTAGCTTAAGGCACTTTCAAAGGAAAGTGATTTTCTCTGAAAGGACAGCATTTAGAAAGTGAAGCAACACTCCATTCACTTCGCACAGTGAATTGAAGTGTTGGAACAGTCTGCTCCTCTTTCAGAGAAACGCATGTGAGTTTCTTCCTAATGCTTGCAAGTAGCTTAAGGCACTTTCAAAGGAAAGTGATTTTCTCTGAAAGTAAATAATTTAGAAAGTGAAGCAACACTCCATTCACTTCGCACAGTGAATTGAAGTGTTGGAACAGACTGCTTCTCTTTCAGAGAAATGCATGTGAGTGTCTTTTGAATGCTTGTAAGTAGCTTAAGGCACTTTCAAAGGAAAGTGATTTTCTCTGAAAGGACAGCATTTAGAAAGTGAAGCAACACTCCATTCACTTCGCACATTGAATTGAAGTGTTGGAACAGACTGCTTCTCTTTCAGAGAAACGCATGTGAGTTTCTGTTGAATGCTTGTAAGTAGCTTAAGGCACTTTGAAAGGAAAGTGATTTTCTCTGAAAGGACAGCATTTAGAAAGTGAAGCAACACTCCGTTCCCTTCGCACAGTGAATTGAAGTGTTGGAACAGACTGCTTCTCTTTCAGAGAAACGCATGTGAGTTTTTTATGAATGCTTGAAAATAGTTTAAGGCACTTTCAAAGAAAAGTGATTTTCTCTGAAAGGACAGTGTTTAGAAAGTGAGGCAACACTCCATTCACTTCGCACAGTGAATTGAAGTGTTGGAACCGACTGCTTCACTTTCAGAGAAACGCATGTGAGTTTCTTCCTAATGCTTGCAAGTAGCTTAAGGCACTTTCAAAGGAAAGTGATTTTCTCTGAAAGGACAGCATTTAGAAAGTGAAGCAACACTCCATTCACTTCGCACAGTGAATTGAAGTGTTGGAACAGACTGCTTCTCTTTCAGAGAAATGCATGTGAGTTTAAGTTGAATGCTTGTAAGTAGCTTAAGGCACTTTCAAAGGAAAGTGATTTTCCCTGAAAGGACAGCATTTAGAAAGTGAAGCAGCACTCCATTCACTTCGCAGAGTGAATTGAAGTATTGGAACAGACTGCTTCTCTTTCAGAGAAACGCATGTGAGTTTCTGGTGAATGCTTGTAAGTAGCTTAAGGCACTTTCAAAGGAAAGTGATTTTCTCTGAAAGGACAGCATTTAGAAAGTGAAGCAACACTCCATTCACTTCGCACAGTGAATTGAAGTGTTGGAACAGACTGCTTCTCTTTCAGAGAAACGCATGTGAGTTTCTTCCTAATGCTTGCAAGTCGCTTAAGGCACTTTCAAAGGAAAGTGATTTTCTCTGAAAGGACAGCATTTAAAAAGTGAAGCAACACTCCATTCACTTCGCACAGTGAATTGAAGTGTTGGAACAGACTGCTTCTCTTTCAGAGAAACGTATGTGAGTTTCTTGTGAATGCTTGCAAGTTGCTTAAGGCACTTTCAAAGGAAAGTGATTTTCTCTGAAAGGCCAGCATTTAGAAAGTGAAGCAACACTCCGTTCACTTCGCACAGTGAATTGAAGTGTTGGAACAGACTGTTTCTCTTTCAGAGAAACGCATGTGAGTTTTTTATGAATGCTTGAAAGTAGTTTAAGGCACTTTCAAAGGAAAGTGATTTTCTCTGAAAGGACAGTGTTTAGAAAGTGAGGCAACACTCCATTTACTTCGCACAGTGAATTGAAGTGTTTGAACCGACTGCTTCTCTTTCAGAGAAACGCATGTGAGTTTCTGGTGAATGCTTGTTAGTAGCTTAAGGCACTTTCAAAGGACAGTGATTTTCTCTGAAAGGACAGCATTTAGAAAGTGAAGCAACACTCCATTCCCTTCGAGCAGTGAATTGAAGTGTTGGAACAGACTGCTTCTCTTTCAGAGAAATGCATGTTAGTTTCTGTTGCATGCTTGTAAGTAGCTTAAGGCACTTTCAAAGGAAAGTGATTTTCTCTGAAAGGACAGCATTTAGAAACTGAAGCAACACTCCATTCACTTCGCACAGTGAATTGAAGTGTTGGAACAGACTGCATCTCTTTCAGAGAAACGTATGTGAGTTTCTTGTGAATGCTTGCAAGTTGCTTAAGGCACTTTCAAAGGAAAGTGATTTTCTCTGAAAGGACAGCATTTAGAAAGTGAAGCAACACTCCGTTCCCTTCGCACAGTGAATTGAAGTGTTGGAACAGACTGCTTCTCTTTCAGAGAAACGCATGTGAGTTTTTTATGAATGCTTGAAAATAGTTTAAGGCACTTTCAAAGAAAAGTGATTTTCTCTGAAAGGACAGTGTTTAGAAAGTGAGGCAACACTCCATTCACTTCGCACAGTGAATTGAAGTGTTGGAACCGACTGCTTCACTTTCAGAGAAACGCATGTGAGTTTCTTCCTAATGCTTGCAAGTAGCTTAAGGCACTTTCAAAGGAAAGTGATTTTCTCTGAAAGGACAGCATTTAGAAAGTGAAGCAACACTCCATTCACTTCGCACAGTGAATTGAAATGTTGGAACAGACTGCTTCTCTTTCAGATAAATGCATGTGAGTTTAAGTTGAATGCTTGTAAGTAGCTTAAGGCACTTTCAAAGGAAAGTGATTTTCCCTGAAAGGACAGCATTTAGAAAGTGAAGCAGCACTCCATTCACTTCGCACAGAGAATTGAAGTGTTGGAACAGACTGCTTTTCTTTAAGAGAAACGCATGTGAGTTTTTTGTGAATGCTTGAAAGTAGTTTAAGGCACTTTCAAAGGAAAGTGATTTTCTCTGAAAGGACAGAATTTAGAAAGTGATGCAACACTCCATTCACTTCGCACAGTGAATTGAAGTGTTGGAACAGACTGCTTCTCTTTCAGAGAAACGCATGTGAGTTTCTTCCTAATGCTTGTAAGTAGCTTAAGGCACTTTCAAAGGAAAGTGATTTTCTCTGAAAGGACAGCATTTAGAAAGTGAAGCAACACTCCATTCACTTTGTACAGTGAATTGAAGTGTTGGAACAGACTGCTTCTCTTTCAGAGAAATGCATGAGAGTTTCTGTTGAATGCTTGTAAGTAGCTTAAGGCTCTTTCAAAGGAAAGTGATTTTCTCTGAAAGGACAGCATTTAGAAAGTAAAGCAACACTCCATTCCCTTCGCACAATAAATTGAAGTGTTGGAACAGACTGCTTCTCTTTCATAGAAACGCATTAGTGTGTCTTGTGAATGCTTGCAAGTAGCTTAAGGCACATTCAAAGGAAAGTGATTTTCTCTGAAAGGACAGCATTTAGAAAGTGAAGCAACACTCCATTCACTTCGCACAGAGAATTGAAGTGTTGGAACAGATTACTTCTCTTTCAGAGAAATGCATGTGAGTTTCTGTTGAATGCTTGTAAGTAGCTTAAGGCACATTCAAAGGAAAGGGATTTTCTCTGAAAGGACAGCATTTAGAAAGTGAAGCAACACTCCATTCACTTCGCACTGTGACTTGAAGTGTTGGAACAGACTGCTTCTCTTTCAGAGAAACGCATGTGAGTTTTTTGTGAATGCTTGAAAGTAGTTTAAGGCACTTTCAAAGGAAAGTGTTTTTCTCTGAAAATACAGAATTTAGAAAGTGAAGCAACACTCCATTCACTTCGCACAGTGAATTGAAGTATTGGAACAGACTGCTTCTCTTTCAGAGAAACGCATGTGAGTTTCTTCCTAATGCTCGCAAGTAGCTTAAGGCACTTCCAAAGCAAAGTGATTTTCTCTGATTGGACAGCATTTAGAAAGTGAAGCAACACTCCATTCACTTCGCACAGTGAATTGAACTGTTGGAACAGACTGCTTCTCTTTCAGAGAAACGCATGTGAGTTTCTGGTGAATGCTTGTAAGTAGCTTAAGGCACTTTCAAAGGAAAGTGATTTTCTCTGAAAGGACAGCATTTTGAAAGTGAAGCAACACTCCATTCCCTTCGTGCAGTGAATTGAAGTGTTGGAACAGAGTGCTTCTCATTCATAGAAACGCATTAGTGTTTCTTGTGAATGCTTGCAAGTTGCTTAAGGCACTTTCAAAGGAAAGTGATTTTCTCTGAAAGGACAGCATTTAGAAAGTGAAGCAACACTCCATTTACTTTGTACAGTGAATTGAAGTGTTGGAACAGACTGCTTCTCTTTCAGAGAAATGCATGTGAGTTTCTGTTGAATGCTTGTAAGTAGCTTAAGGCTCTTTCAAAGGAAAGTGATTTTCTCTGAAAGGACAGCATTTAGAAAGTGAAGCAACACTCCATTCACTTCGCACAGTGAATTGAAGTGTTGGAACAGACTGCTTCTCTTTCAGAGAAACGCATGTGAGTTTCTTCCTAATGCTTGCAAGTCGCTTAAGGGACATTCAAAGGAAAGTGATTTTCTCTGAAAGGACAGCATTTAGAAACTGAAGCAACACTCCATTCACTTCGCACAGTGAATTGAAGTGTTGGAACAGACTGCTTCTCTTTCAGAGAAACGCATGTGAGTTTCTTCCTAATGCTTGCAAGTAGCTTAAGGCACTTTCAAAGGAAAGTGATTTTCTCTGATTGGACAGCATTTAGAAAGTGAAGCAACACTCCATTCACTTCGCACAGTGAATTGAAGTGTTGGAACAGACTGCTTCTCTTTCAGAGAAACGCATGTGAGTTTCTGGTGAATGCTTGTAAGTAGCTTAAGGCACTTTCAAAGGAAAGTGATTTTCTCTGAAAGGACAGCATTTAGAAAGTGAAGCAACACTCCATTCACTTCGCACAGTGAATTGAAGTGTTGGAACAGACTGCTTCTCTTTCAGAGAAACGCATGTGAGTTTCTTTTGAATGCTTGCAAGTTGCTTAAGGCACATTCAAAGGAAAGTGATTTTCTCTGAAAGGACAGCATTTAGAAAGTGAAGCAACACTCCATTCACTTCGCACAGTGAATTGAAGTGTTCGAACAGACTGCTTCTCTTTAAGAGAAACGCATGTGAGTTTTTTGTGAATGCTTGAAAGTAGTTTAAGGCACTTTCAAAGGAAAGTGATTTTCTCTGAAAGGACAGCATTTAGAAGGTGAAGCAACACTCCATTCACTTCGCACTGTGAATTGAAATGTTGGAACAGACTGCTTCTCTTTCAGAGAAACGCATGTGAGTTTCTTCCTAATGCTTGTAAGTAGCTTAAGGCACTTTCAAAGGAAAGTGATTTTCTCTGAAAGGACAGCATTTAGAAAGTGAAGCAACACTCCATTCACTTTGTACAGTGAATTGAAGTGTTGGAACAGACTGCTTCTCTTTCAGAGAAATGCATGAGAGTTTCTGTTGAATGCTTGTAAGTAGCTTAAGGCTCTTTCAAAGGAAAGTGATTTTCTCTGAAAGGACAGCATTTAGAAAGTAAAGCAACACTCCATTCCCTTCGCACAATAAATTGAAGTGTTGGAACAGACTGCTTCTCTTTCATAGAAACGCATTAGTGTGTCTTGTGAATGCTTGCAAGTAGCTTAAGGCACATTCAAAGGAAAGTGATTTTCTCTGAAAGGACAGCATTTAGAAAGTGAAGCAACACTCCATTCACTTCGCACAGAGAATTGAAGTGTTGGAACAGATTACTTCTCTTTCAGAGAAATGCATGTGAGTTTCTGTTGAATGCTTGTAAGTAGCTTAAGGCACATTCAAAGGAAAGGGATTTTCTCTGAAAGGACAGCATTTAGAAAGTGAAGCAACACTCCATTCACTTCGCACTGTGACTTGAAGTGTTGGAACAGACTGCTTCTCTTTCAGAGAAACGCATGTGAGTTTTTTGTGAATGCTTGAAAGTAGTTTAAGGCACTTTCAAAGGAAAGTGTTTTTCTCTGAAAATACAGAATTTAGAAAGTGAAGCAACACTCCATTCACTTCGCACAGTGAATTGAAGTATTGGAACAGACTGCTTCTCTTTCAGAGAAACGCATGTGAGTTTCTTCCTAATGCTCGCAAGTAGCTTAAGGCACTTCCAAAGCAAAGTGATTTTCTCTGATTGGACAGCATTTAGAAAGTGAAGCAACACTCCATTCACTTCGCACAGTGAATTGAACTGTTGGAACAGACTGCTTCTCTTTCAGAGAAACGCATGTGAGTTTCTGGTGAATGCTTGTAAGTAGCTTAAGGCACTTTCAAAGGAAAGTGATTTTCTCTGAAAGGACAGCATTTTGAAAGTGAAGCAACACTCCATTCCCTTCGTGCAGTGAATTGAAGTGTTGGAACAGAGTGCTTCTCATTCATAGAAACGCATTAGTGTTTCTTGTGAATGCTTGCAAGTTGCTTAAGGCACTTTCAAAGGAAAGTGATTTTCTCTGAAAGGACAGCATTTAGAAAGTGAAGCAACACTCCATTTACTTTGTACAGTGAATTGAAGTGTTGGAACAGACTGCTTCTCTTTCAGAGAAATGCATGTGAGTTTCTGTTGAATGCTTGTAAGTAGCTTAAGGCTCTTTCAAAGGAAAGTGATTTTCTCTGAAAGGACAGCATTTAGAAAGTGAAGCAACACTCCATTCACTTCGCACAGTGAATTGAAGTGTTGGAACAGACTGCTTCTCTTTCAGAGAAACGCATGTGAGTTTCTTCCTAATGCTTGCAAGTCGCTTAAGGGACATTCAAAGGAAAGTGATTTTCTCTGAAAGGACAGCATTTAGAAACTGAAGCAACACTCCATTCACTTCGCACAGTGAATTGAAGTGTTGGAACAGACTGCTTCTCTTTCAGAGAAACGCATGTGAGTTTCTTCCTAATGATTGCAAGTAGCTTAAGGCACTTTCAAAGGAAAGTGATTTTCTCTGATTGGACAGCATTTAGAAAGTGAAGCAACACTCCATTCACTTCGCACAGTGAATTGAAGTGTTGGAACAGACTGCTTCTCTTTCAGAGAAACGCATGTGAGTTTCTGGTGAATGCTTGTAAGTAGCTTAAGGCACTTTCAAAGGAAAGTGATTTTCTCTGAAAGGACAGCATTTAGAAAGTGAAGCAACACTCCATTCACTTCGCACAGTGAATTGAAGTGTTGGAACAGACTGCTTCTCTTTCAGAGAAACGCATGTGAGTTTCTTTTGAATGCTTGCAAGTTGCTTAAGGCACATTCAAAGGAAAGTGATTTTCTCTGAAAGGACAGCATTTAGAAAGTGAAGCAACACTCCATTCACTTCGCACAGTGAATTGAAGTGTTCGAACAGACTGCTTCTCTTTAAGAGAAACGCATGTGAGTTTTTTGTGAATGCTTGAAAGTAGTTTAAGGCACTTTCAAAGGAAAGTGATTTTCTCTGAAAGGACAGCATTTAGAAGGTGAAGCAACACTCCATTCACTTCGCACTGTGAATTGAAATGTTGGAACAGACTGCTTCTCTTTCAGAGAAACGCATGTGAGTTTTTTGTGAATGCTTGAAAGTAGTTTAAGGCACTTTCAAAGGAAAGTGTTTTTCTCTGAAAGGACAGAATTTAGAAAGTGAAGCAACACTCCATTCACTTCGCACAGTGAATTGAAGTGTTGGAACAGACTGCTCCTCTTTCAGAGAAACGCATGTGAGTTTCTTCCTAATGCTTGCAAGTAGCTTAAGGCACTTTCAAAGGAAAGTGATTTTCTCTGATTGGACAGCATTTAGAAAGTGAAGAAACACTCCATTTACTTCGAACAGTGAATTGAAGTGTTGGAACAGACTGCTTCTCTTTCAAAGAAACGCTTGTGAGTTTCTGGTGAATGCTTGTAAGTAGCTTAAGGCACTTTCAAAGGAAAGTGATTTTCTCTGAAAGAAGAGCATTTAGAAAGTGAAGCAACACTCCATTCCCTTCGTGCAGTGAATTGAAGTGTTGGAACAGAGTGCTTCTCATTCATAGAAACGCATTAGTGTTTCTTGTGAATGCTTGCAAGTTGCTTAAGGCACTTTCAAAGGAAAGTGATTTTCTCTGAAAGGACAGCATTTAGAAAGTGAAGCAACACTCCATTCACTTTGTACAGTGAATTGAAGTGTTGGAACAGACTGCTTCTCTTTCAGAGAAATGCATGTGAGTTTCTGTTGAATGCTTGTAAGTAGCTTAAGGCTCTTTCAAAGGAAAGAGATTTTCTCTCAAAGGACAGCATTTAGAAAGTAAAACAACACTCCATTCCCTTCGCACAATAAATTGAAGTGTTGGAACAGACTGCTTCTCTTTCATAGAAACGCAATAGTGTTTCTTGTGAATGCTTGCAAGTAGCTTAAGGCACATTCAAAGGAAAGTGATTTTCTCTGAAAGGACAGCATTTAGAAAGTGAAGCAACACTCCATTCACTTCGCACAGAGAATTGAAGTGTTGGAACAGATTACTTCTCTTTCAGAGAAATGCATGTGAGTTTCTGTTGAATGCTTGTAAGTAGCTTAAGGCACATTCAAAGGAAAATGATTTTCTCTGAAAGGACAGCATTTAGAAACTGAAGCAACACTCCATTCACTTCGCACAGAGAATTGAAGTGTTGGAACAGACTGCTTCTCTTTCAGAGAAACGCATGTGAGTTTTTTGTGAATGCTTGAAAGTAGTTTAAGGCACTTTCAATGGAAAGTGATTTTCTCTGAAAGGACAGCATTTAGAAAGTGAGGCAACACTCCATTCACTTCGCACAGTGAAATGAAGTGTTGGAACAGATTGCTTCTCTTTCAGAGAAACGCATGTGAGTTTCTTCCTAATGCTTGCAAGTAGCTTAAGGCACTTTCAAAGGAAAGTGATTTTCTCTGAAAGGACAGCATTTAGAAAGTGAAGCAACACTCCATTCACTTCGCACAGTGAATTGAAGTGTTGGAACAGTCTGCTCCTCTTTCAGAGAAACGCATGTGAGTTTCTTCCTAATGCTTGCAAGTAGCTTAAGGCACTTTCAAAGGAAAGTGATTTTCTCAGAAAGGACAGCATTTAGAAAGTGAAGCAACACTCCATTCACTTCGCACAGTGAACTGAAGTGTTGGAAAAGACTGTTTCTCTTTCAGAGAAACGCATGTGAGTTTCTGGTGAATGCTTGTAAGTAGCTTAAGGCACTTTCAAAGGAAAGTGATTTTCTCTGAAAGGACAGCATTTAGAAAGTGAAGCAACACTCCATTCACTTCGCACAGTGAATTGAAGTGTTGGAACAGACTGCTTCTCTTTCAGAGAAATGCATGTGAGTTTCTGTTGAATGCTTGTAAGTAGCTTAAGGCACTTTCAAAGGAAAGTGATTTTCTCTGAAAGGACAGCATTTAGAAAGTGAAGCAACACTCCATTCACTTCGCAGAGTGAATTGAAGTATTGGAACAGACTGCTTCTCTTTCAGAGAAACACATGTGAGTTTCTGGTGAATGCTTGTAAGTAGCTTAAGGCACTTTCAAAGGAAAGTGATTTTCTCTGAAAGGACAGCATTTAGAAAGTGAAGCAACACTCCATTCACTTCGCACAGTGAATTGAAGTGTTGGAACAGACTGCTTCTCTTTCAGAGAAACGCATGTGAGTTTCTTTTGAATGCTTGCAAGTTGCTTAAGGCACATTCAAAGGAAAGTGATTTTCTCTGAAAGGACAGCATTTAGAAACTGAAGCAACACTCCATTCACTTCGCACAGTGAATTGAAGTGTTGGAACAGACTGCTTCTCTTTCAGAGAAACGCATGTGAGTTTCTTCCTAATGCTTGCAAGTAGCTTAAGGCACTTTCAAAGGAAAGTGATTTTCTCTGATTGGACAGCATTTAGAAAGTGAAGCAACACTCCATTCACTTCGCACAGTGAATTGAAGTGTTGGAACAGACTGCTTCTCTTTCAGAGAAACGCATGTGAGTTTCTGGTGAATGCTTGTAAGTAGCTTAAGGCACTTTCAAAGGATAGTGATTTTCTCTGAAAGGACAGCATTTAGAAAGTGAAGCAACACTCCATTCACTTCGCACAGTGAATTGAAGTGTTGGAACAGACTGCTTCTCTTTCAGAGAAACGCATGTGAGTTTCTTTTGAATGCTTGCAAGTTGCTTAAGGCACATTCAAAGGAAAGTGATTTTCTCTGAAAGGACAGCATTTAGAAAGTGAAGCAACACTCCATTCACTTCGCACAGTGAATTGAAGTGTTCGAACAGACTGCTTCTCTTTAAGAGAAACGCATGTGAGTTTTTTGTGAATGCTTGAAAGTAGTTTAAGGCACTTTCAAAGGAAAGTGTTTTTCTCTGAAAGGACAGAATTTAGAAAGTGAAGCAACACTCCATTCACTTCGCACAGTGAATTGAAGTGTTGGAACAGACTGCTCCTCTTTCAGAGAAACGCATGTGAGTTTCTTCCTAATGCTTGCAAGTAGCTTAAGGCACTTTCAAAGGAAAGTGATTTTCTCTGATTGGACAGCATTTAGAAAGTGAAGCAACACTCCATTCACTTCGAACAGTGAATTGAAGTGTTGGAACAGACTGCTTCTCTTTCAAAGAAACGCTTGTGAGTTTCTGGTGAATGCTTGTAAGTAGCTTAAGGCACTTTCAAAGGAAAGTGATTTTCTCTGAAAGAAGAGCATTTAGAAAGTGAAGCAACACTCCATTCCCTTCGTGCAGTGAATTGAAGTGTTGGAACAGAGTGCTTCTCATTCATAGAAACGCATTAGAGTTTCTTGTGAATGCTTGCAAGTTGCTTAAGGCACTTTCAAAGGAAAGTGATTTTCTCTGAAAGGACAGCATTTAGAAAGTGAAGCAACACTCCATTCACTTTGTACAGTGAATTGAAGTGTTGGAAAAGACTGCTTCTCTTTCAGAGAAATGCATGTGAGTTTCTGTTGAATGCTTGTAAGTAGCTTAAGGCTCTTTCAAAGGAAAGTGATTTTCTCTCAAAGGACAGCATTTAGAAAGTAAAACAACACTCCATTCCCTTCGCACAATAAATTGAAGTGTTGGAACAGACTGCTTCTCTTTCATAGAAACGCAATAGTGTTTCTTGTGAATGCTTGCAAGTAGCTTAAGGCACATTCAAAGGAAAGTGATTTTCTCTGAAAGGACAGCATTTAGAAAGTGAAGCAACACTCCATTCACTTCGCACAGAGAATTGAAGTGTTGGAACAGATTACTTCTCTTTCAGAGAAATGCATGTGAGTTTCTGTTGAATGCTTGTAAGTAGCTTAAGGCACATTCAAAGGAAAATGATTTTCTCTTAAAGGACAGCATTTAGAAAGTGAAGCAACACTCCATTCACTTCGCACAGTGAATTGAAGTGTTGGAACAGACTGCTTCTCTTTCAGAGAAACGCATGTGAGTTTTTTGTGAATGCTTGAATGTAGTTTAAGGCACTTTCAATGGAAAGTGATTTTCTCTGAAAGGACAGCATTTAGAAAGTGAGGCAACACTCCATTCACTTTGCACAGTGAAATGAAGTGTTGGAACAGACTGCTTCTCTTTCAGAGAAACGCATGTGAGTTTCTTCCTAATGCTTGCAAGTAGCTTAAGGCACTTTCAAAGGAAAGTGATTTTCTCTGAAAGGACAGCATTTAGAAAGTGAAGCAACACTCCATTCACTTCGCACAGTGAATTGAAGTGTTGGAACAGACTGCTTCTCTTTCAGAGAAACGCATGTGAGTTTCTTCCTGATGCTTGCAAGTAGCTTAAGGCACTTTCAAAGGAAAGTGATTTTCTCAGAAAGGACAGCATTTAGAAAGTGAAGCAACACTCCATTCACTTCGCACAGTGAACTGAAGTGTTGGAAAAGACTGTTTCTCTTTCAGAGAAACGCATGTGAGTTTCTGGTGAATGCTTGTAAGTAGCTTAAGGCACTTTCAAAGGAAAGTGATTTTCTCTGAAAGGACAGCATTTAGAAAGTGAAGCAACACTCCATTCACTACGCACAGTGAATTGAAGTGTTGGAACAGACTGCTTCTCTTTCAGAGAAACGCATGTGAGTTTCTGTTGAATGCTTGTAAGTAGCTTAAGGCACTTCCAAAGGAAAGTGATTTTCTCTGAAAGGACAGCATTTAGAAAGTGAAGCAACACTCCATTCACTTCGCACATTGAATTGAAGTGTTGGAACAGACTGCTTCTCTTTCAGAGAAATGCATGTGAGTTTCTGTTGAATGCTTGTAAGTAGCTTAAGGCACTTTCAAAGGAAAGTGATTTTCTCTGAAAGGACAGCATTTAGAAAGTGAAGCAACACTCCATTCACTTCGCAGAGTGAATTGAAGTATTGGAACAGACTGCTTCTCTTTCAGAGAAACACATGTGAGTTTCTGGTGAATGCTTGTAAGTAGCTTAAGGCACTTTCAAAGGAAAGTGATTTTCTCTGAAAGGACAGCATTTAGAAAGTGAAGCAACACTCCATTCACTTCGCACAGTGAATTGAAGTGTTGGAAGAGACTGCTTCTCTTTCAGAGAAACGCATGTGAGTTTCTTTGGAATGCTTGCAAGTTGCTTAAGGCACATTCAAAGGAAAGTGATTTTCTCTGAAAGGACAGCATTTAGAAAGTGAAGCAACACTCCATTCACTTCGCACAGTGAATTGAAGTGTTCGAACAGACTGCTTCTCTTTAAGAGAAACGCATGTGAGTTTTTTGTGAATGCTTGAAAGTAGTTTAAGGCACTTTAAAAGGAAAGTGATTTTGTCTGAAAGGACAGCATTTAGAAAGTGAAGCAACACTCCATTCACTTCGCACGGTGAATTGAAGTGTTGGACCAGACTGCTTCTCTTTCAGAGAAACGCATGTGAGTTTCTGGTGAATGCTTGCAAGTAGCTTAAGGCACTTTCAAAGGAAAGTGATTTTCTCTGAAAGGACAGCATTTAGAAAGTGAAGCAACACTCCATTCACTTCGCACAGTGAATTGAAGTGTTGGAACAGACTGCTTCTCTTTCAGAGAAACGCATGTGAGTTTCTTCCTGATGCTTGCAAGTAGCTTAAGGCACTTTCAAAGGAAAGTGATTTTCTCTGAAAGGACAGCATTTAGAAAGTGAAGCAACACTAAATTCACCTCGCACAGTGAATTGAAGTGTTGGAACAGACTGCTTCTCTTTCAGAGAAACGCATGTGAGTTTTTCATGAATGCTTGAAAGTAGTTAAAGGCACTTTCAAAGGAAAGTGATTTTCTCTGAAAGGACAGCATTTAGAAAGTGAGGCAACACTCCATTCACTTCACACATTGACTTGAAGTGTTGGAACAGTCTGCTTCTCTTTCAGAGAAACGCATGTGAGTTTCTTCCTAATGCTTGCAAGTAGCTTAAGGCACTTTCAAAGGAAAGTGATTTTCTCTGAAAGGACAGCATTTAGAAAGTGAAGCAACACTCCATTCACTTCGCACAGTGAATTGAAGTGTTGGAACAGTCTGCTTCTCTTTCAGAGAAACGCATGTGAGTTTCTTCCTAATGCTTGCAAGTAGCTTAAGGCACTTTCAAAGGAAAGTGATTTTCTCTGAAAGGACAGCATTTAGAAAGTGAAGCAACACTCCATTCACTTCGCACAGTGAATTGAAGTGTTGGAACAGACTGCTTCTCTTTCAGAGAAACGCATGTGAGTTTCCGGTGAATGCTTGTAAGTAGCTTAAGGCACTTTCAAAGGAAAGTGATTTTCTCTGAAAGGACAGCATTTAGAAAGTGAAGCAACACTCCATTCACTTCGCACAGTGAATTGAAGTGTTGGAACAGACTGCTTCTCTTTCAGAGAAATGCATGTGAGTTTAAGTTGAATGCTTGTAAGTAGCTTAAGGCACTTTCAAAGGAAAGTGATTTTCTCTGAAAGGACAGCATTTAGAAAGTGAAGCAACACTCCATTCACTTCGCACAGTGAATTGAAGTATTGGAACAGACTGCTTCTCTTTCAGAGAAACGGATGTGAGTTTCTGGTGAATGCTTGTAAGTAGCTTAAGGCACTTTCAAAGGAAAGTGATTTTCTCTGAAAGGACAGCATTTAGAAAGTGAAGCAACACTCCATTCACTTCGCACAGTGAATTGAAGTGTTGGAACAGACTGCTTCTCTTTCATATAAACGCATTAGTGTTTCTTGTGAATGCTTGCAAGTAGCTTAAGGCACTTTCAAAGGAAAGTGATTTTCTCTGAAAGGACATAATTTAGAAAGTGAAGCAACACTCCATTCACTTCGCACGGTGAATTGAAGTGTTGGAACAGACTGCTTCTCTTTCAGAGAAATGCATGTGAGTGTCTGTTGAATGCTTGTAAGTAGCTTAAGGCACTTTCAAAGGAAAGTGATTTTCTCTGAAAGGACAGCATTTAGAAAGTGAAGCAACACTCCATTCACTTCGCACAGTGAATTGAAGTGTTGGAACAGACTGCTTCTCTTTCAGAGAAACGCATGTGAGTTTCTGTTGAATGCTTGTAAGTAGCTTAAGGCACTTTGAAAGGAAAGTGATTTTCTCTGAAAGGACAGCATTTAGAAAGTGAGGCAACACTCCATTCACTTCACACAGTGAATTGAAGTGTTGGAACAGACTGCTTCACTTTCAGAGAAATGCATGTGAGTTTCTGTTGAATGCTTGTAAGTAGCTTAAGGCACTTTCAAAGGAAAGTGATTTTCTCTGAAAGGACAGCATTTAGAAAGTGAAGCAACACTCCATTCACTTCGCACATTGAATTGAAGTGTTGGAACAGACTGCTTCTCTTTCAGAGAAACGCATGTGAGTTTCTGGTGAATGCTTGTTAGTAGCTTAAGGCACTTTCAAAGGAAAGTGATTTTCTCTGAAAGGACAGCATTTAGAAAGTGAGGCAACACTCCATTCACTTCACACAGTGAATTGAAGTGTTGGAACAGACTGCTTCTCTTTCAGAGAAACGCATGTGAGTTTCTTCCTAATGCTTGCAAGTAGCTTAAGGCACTTTCAAAGGAAAGTGATTTTCTCTGAAAGGACAGCATTTAGAAAGTGAAGTAACACTCCATTCACTTCGCACAGTGAATTGAAGTGTTGGAACAGTCTGCTTCTCTTTCAGAGAAACGCATGTGAGTTTCTTCCTAATGCTTGCAAGTAGCTTAACGCACTTTCAAAGGAAAGTGATTTTCTCTGAAAGGACAGCATTTAGAAAGTGAAGCAACACTCCATTCACTTCGCACAGTGAATTGAAGTGTTGGAACAGACTGCTTCTCTTTCAGAGAAACGCATGTGAGTTTTTTATGAATGCTTGAAAGTAGTTTAAGGCACTTTCAAAGGAAAGTGATTTTCTCTGAAAGGACAGTGTTTAGAAAGTGAGGCAACACTCCATTCACTTCGCACAGTGAATTGAAGTGTTGGAACCGACTGCTTCTCTTTCAGAGAAACGCATGTGAGTTTCTGGTGAATGCTTGTTAGTAGCTTAAGGCACTTTCAAAGGACAGTGATTTTCTCTGAAAGGACAGCATTTAGAAAGTGAAGCAACACTCCATTCCCTTCGAGCAGTGAATTGAAGTGTTGGAACAGACTGCTTCTCTTTCATATAAACGCATTAGTGTTTCTTGTGAATGCTTGCAAGTTGCTTAAGGCACTTTCAAAAGAAAGTGATTTTCTCTGAAAGGACATAATTTAGAAAGTGAAGCAACACTCCATTCACTTCGCACAGTGAATTGAAGTGTTGGAACAGACTGCTTCTCTTTCAGAGAAATGCATGTGAGTTTCTGGTGAATGCTTGTAAGTACCTTAAGGCACTTTCAAAGGAAAGTGATTTTCTCTGAAAGGACAGCATTTAGAAAGTGAAGCAACACTCCATTCACTTCGCACATTGAATTGAAGTGTTGGAACAGACTGCTTATCTTTCAGAGAAACGCATGTGAGTTTCTGGTGAATGCTTGTAAGTAGCTTAAGGCACATTCAAAGGAAAGTGATTTTCTCTGAAAGGACAGCATTTAGAAACTGAAGCAACACTCCATTCACTTCGCACAGTGAATTGAAGTGTTCGAACACACTGCTTCTCTTTAAGAGAAACGCATGTGAGTTTTTTGTGAATGCTTGAAAGTAGTTTAAGGCACTTTAAAAGGAAAGTGATTTTGTCTGAAAGGACAGCATTTAGAAAGTGAAGCAACACTCCATTCACTTCGCACGGTGAATTGAAGTGTTGGACCAGACTGCTTCTCTTTCAGAGAAACGCATGTGAGTTTTTTGTGAATGCTTGAAAGTAGTTTAAGGCACTTTCAATGGAAAGTGATTTTCTCTGAAAGGACAGCATTTAGAAAGTGAGGCAACACTCCATTCACTTCGCACAGTGAATTGAAGTGTTGGAACAGACTGCTTCTCTTTCAGAGAAACGCATGTGAGTTTCTTCCTAATGCTTGCAAGTAGCTTAAGGCACTTTCAAAGGAAAGTGATTTTCTCTGAAAGGACAGCATTTAGAAAGTGAAGCAACACTCCATTCACTTCGCACAGTGAATTGAAGTGTTGGAACAGACTGCTTCTCTTTCAGAGAAACGCATGTGAGTTTCTTCCTGATGCTTGCAAGTAGCTTAAGGCACTTTCAAATGAAAGTGATTTTCTCTGAAAGGACAGCATTTAGAAAGTGAAGCAACACT
Source organism: Myodes glareolus (assembly GCF_982192425.1). NCBI lineage: Eukaryota > Metazoa > Chordata > Mammalia > Rodentia > Cricetidae > Myodes > Myodes glareolus. The sequence continues at coordinate 2,003,516 of NC_142046.1, forward strand.
AAATTCACTTCGCACAGTGAATTGAAGTGTTGGAAAAGACTGCTTCTCTTTCAGAGAAACGCATGTGAGTTTTTTATGAACGCTTGAAAGTAGTTAAAGGCACTTTCAAAGGAAAGTGATTTTCTCTGAAAGGACAGCATTTAGAAAGTGAAGCAACACTCCATTCACTTCGCACAGTGAATTGAAGTGTTGGAACAGACTGATTCTCTTTCAGAGAAATGCATGTGAGTTTAAGTTGAATGCTTGTAAGTAGCTTAAGGCACTTTCAAAGGAAAGTGATTTTCTCTGAAAGGACAGCATTGAGAAAGTGAAGCAACACTCCATTCACTTCGCACAGTGAATTGAAGTTTTGGAACAGACTGCTTCTCTTTCAGAGAAACGAATGTGAGTTTCTTGTGAATGCTTGCAAGTTGCTTAAGGCACTTTCAAAGGAAAGTGATTTTCTCTGAAAGGACAGCATTTAGAAAGTGAAGCAACACTCCGTTCACTTCGCACAGTGAATTGAAGTGTTGGAACAGACTGCTTCTCTTTCAGAGAAACGCATGTGAGTTTTTTATGAATGCTTGAAAGTAGTTTAAGGCACTTTCAAAGGAAAGTGATTTTCTCTGAAAGTACAGCATTTAGAAAGTGAAGCAACACTCCATTCCCTTCGAGCAGTGAATTGAAGTGTTGGAACAGATTGCTTCTCTTTCATATAAACGCATTAGTGTTTCTTGTGAATGCTTGCAAGTTGCTTAAGGCACTTTCAAAGGAAAGTGATTTTCTCTGAAAGGACATAATTTAGAAAGTGAAGCAACACTCCATTCACTTCGCACAGTGAATTGAAGTGTTGGAACAGACTGCTTCTCTTTCAGAGAAATGCATGTGAGTTTCTGTTGAATGCTTGTAAGTAGCTTAAGGCACTTTCAAAGGAAAGTGATTTTCTCTGAAAGGACAGCATTTAGAAAGTGCAGCAACACTCCATTCACTTCGCACATTGAATTGAAGTATTGGAACAGACTGCTTCTCTTTCAGAGAAACGCATGTGAGTTTCTGGTGAATGCTTGTAAGTAGCTTAAGGCACTTTTAAAGGAAAGTGATTTTCTCTGAAAGGACAGCATTTAGAAAGTGAGGCAACACTCCATTCACTTCACACAGTGAATTGAAGTGTTGGAACAGACTGCTTCTCTTTCAGAGAAACGGATGTGAGTTTCTTCCTAATGCTTGCAAGTAGCTTAAGGCACTTTCAAAGGAAAGTGATTTTCTCTGAAAGGACAGCATTTAGAAAGTGAAGCAACACTCCATTCACTTCGCACAGTGAATTGAAATGTTGGAACAGTCTGCTTCTCTTTCAGAGAAACGCATGTGAGTTTCTTCCTAATGCTTGCAAGTAGCTTAAGGCACTTTCAAAGGAAAGTGATTTTCTCTGAAAGGACAGCATTTAGAAAGTGAAGCAACACTCCATTCACTTCGCAGAGTGAATTGAAGTATTGGAACAGACTGCTTCTCTTTCAGAGAAACACATGTGAGTTTCTGGTGAATGCTTGTAAGTAGCTTAAGGCACTTTCAAAGGAAAGTGATTTTCTCTGAAAGGACAGCATTTAGAAAGTGAAGCAACACTCCATTCACTTCGCACAGTTAATTGAAGTGTTGGAACAGACTGCTTCTCTTTCAGAGAAACGCATGTGAGTTTCTTTTGAATGCTTGCAAGTTGCTTAAGGCACATTCAAAGGAAAGTGATTTTCTCTGAAAGGACAGCATTTAGAAACTGAAGCAACACTCCATTCACTTCGCACAGTGAATTGAAGTGTTCGAACAGACTGCTTCTCTTTAAGAGAAACGCATGTGAGTTTTTTGTGAATGCTTGAAAGTAGTTTAAGGCACTTTAAAAGGAAAGTGATTTTGTCTGAAAGGACAGCATTTAGAAAGTGAAGCAACACTCCATTCACTTCGCACGGTGAATTGAAGTGTTGGAACAGACTGCTTCTCTTTCAGAGAAACGCATGTGAGTTTCTGGTGAATGCTTGTAAGTAGCTTAAGGCACATTCAAAGGAAAATGATTTTCTCTGAAAGGACAGCATTTAGAAAGTGAAGCAACACTCCATTCACTTCGCACAGTGAATTGAAGTGTTGGAACAGACTGCTTCTCTTTCAGAGAAACGCATGTGAGTTTTTTGTGAATGCTTGAAAGTAGTATAAGGCACTTTCAATGGAAAGAGATTTTCTCTGAAAGGACAGCATTTAGAAAGTGAGGCAACACTCCATTCACTTCGCACAGTGAATTGAAGTGTTGGAACAGACTGCTTCTTTTTCAGAGAAACGCATGTGAGTTTCTTCCTAATGCTTGCAAGTAGCTTAAGGCACTTTCAAAGGAAAGTGATTTTCTCTGAAAGGACAGCATTTAGAAAGTGAAGCAACACTCCATTCACTTCGCACAGTGAATTAAAGTGTTGGAACAGTCTGCTTCTCTTTCAGAGAAACGCATGTGAGTTTCTTCCTGATGCTTGCAAGTAGCTTAAGGCACTTTCAAAGGAAAGTGATTTTCTCAGAAAGGACAGCATTTAGAAAGTGAAGCAACACTCCATTCACTTCGCACAGTGAATTGAAGTGTTGGAAAAGACTGTTTCTCTTTCAGAGAAACGCATTTGAGTTTCTGGTGAATGCTTGTAAGTAGCTTAAGGCACTTTCAAAGGAAAGTGATTTTCTATGAAAGGACAGCATTTAGAAAGTGAAGCAACACTCCATTCACTTCGCACAGTGAATTGAAGTGTTGGAACAGACTGCTTCTCTTTCAGAGAAATGCATGTGAGTTTCTGTTGAATGCTTGTAAGTAGCTTAAGGCACTTTCAAAGGAAAGTGATTTTCTCTGAAAGGACAGCATTTAGAAAGTGAAGCAACACTCCATTCACTTCGCAGAGTGAATTGAAGTATTGGAACAGACTGCTTCTCTTTCAGAGAAACACATGTGAGTTTCTGGTGAATGCTTGTAAGTAGCTTAAGGCACTTTCAAAGGAAAGTGATTTTCTCTGAAAGGACAGCATTTAGAAAGTGAAGCAACACTCCATTCACTTCGCACAGTGAATTGAAGTGTTGGAACAGACTGCTTCTCTTTCAGAGAAACGCATGTGAGTTTCTTTTGAATGCTTGCAAGTTGCTTAAGGCACATTCAAAGGAAAGTGATTTTCTCTGAAAGGACAGCATTTAGAAACTGAAGCAACACTCCATTCACTTCGCACAGTGAATTGAAGTGTTCGAACAGACTGCTTCTCTTTAAGAGAAACGCATGTGAGTTTTTTATGAATGCTTGAAAGTAGTTTTAGGCACTTTAAAAGGAAAGTGATTTTGTCTGAAAGGACAGCATTTAGAAAGTGAAGCAACACTCCATTCACTTCGCACGGTGAATTGAAGTGTTGGAACAGACTGCTTCTCTTTCAGAGAAACGCATGTGAGTTTCTGGTGAATGCTTGTAAGTAGCTTAAGGCACGTTCAAAGGAAAGTGATTTTCTCTGAAAGGACAGCATTTAGAAAGTGAGGCAACACTCTATTCACTTCACACAGTGAATTGAATTGTTGGAACTGACTGCTTCTCTTTCAGAGAAACACATGTGAGTTTCTGGTGAATGCTTGTAAGTAGCTTAAGGCACTTTCAAAGGAAAGTGATTTTCTCTGAAAGGACAGCATTTAGAAAGTGAAGCAACACTCCATTTCCTTCGTGCAGTGAATTGAAGTGTTGGAACAGAATGCTTCTCTTTCATAGAAACGCATTAGTGTTTCTTTTGAATGCTTGCAAGTTGCTTAAGGCACTTTCAAAGGAAAGTGATTTTCTCTGAAAGGACATAATTTAGAAAGTGAAGCAACACTCCATTCACTTCACACAGTGAATTGAAGTGTTCGAACAGACTGCTTCTCTTTCAGAGAAATGCATGTGAGTTTCTGTTGAATGCTTGTAAGTAGCTTAAGGCACTTTCAAAGGAAAGTGATTTTCTCTGAAAGGACAGCATTTAGAAAGTGAAGCAACACTCCATTCACTTCGCACAATAAATTGAAGTGTTGGAACCGACTGCTTCTCTTTCAGAGAAACGCATGTGAGTTTCTGGTGAATGCTTGTAAGTAGCTTAAGGCACTTTCAAAGGAAAGTGATTTTCTCTGAAAGGACAGCATTTAGAAAGTGAGGCAACACTCCATTCACCTCACACAGTGAATTGAAGTGTTGGAACAGACTGCTTCTCTTTCAGAGAAACGCATGTGAGTTTCTTCCTAATGCTTGCAAGTAGCTTAAGGCACTTTCAAAGGAAAGTGATTTTCTCTGAAAGGACAGCATTTAGAAAGTGAAGCAACACTCCATTCACTTCGCACAGTGAATTGAAGTGTTGGAACAGTCTGCTTCTCTTTCAGAGAAACGCATGTGAGTTTCTTCCTAATGCTTGCAAGTAGCTTAAGGCACTTTCAAAGGAAAGTGATTTTCTCTGAAAGGACAGCATTTAGAAAGTGAAGCAACACTCCATTCACTTCGCACAGTGAATTGAAGTGTTGGAACAGACTGCTTCTCTTTCAGAGAAACGCATGTGAGTTTCTTGTGAATTCTTGCAAGTTGCTTAAGGCACTTTCAAAGGAAATTGATTTTCTCTGAAAGGACAGCATTTAGAAACTGAAGCAACACTCCATTCACTTCGCACAGTGAATTGAAGTGTTGGAACAGACTGCTTCTCTTTCAGAGAAACGCATGTGAGTTTTTTGTGAATGCTTGAAAGTAGTTTAAGGCACTTTCAAAGGAAAGTGTTTTTCTCTGAAAGGACAGCATTTAGAAAGTGAAGCAACACTCCATTCACTTCGCACAGTGAATTGAAGTATTGGAACAGACTGCTTCTCTTTCAGAGAAACGCATGTGAGTTTCTTCCTAATGCTTGCAAGTAGCTTAAGGCACTTTCAAAGGAAAGTGATTTTCTCTGATTGGACAGCATTTAGAAAGTGAAGCAACACTCCATTCACTTCGCACAGTGAATTGTAGTGTTGGAACAGACTGCTTCTCTTTCAGAGAAACGCATGTGAGTTTCTGGTGAATGCTTGTAAGTAGCTTAAGGCACTTTCAAAGGAAAGTGATTTTCTCTGAAAGGACAGCATTTAGAAAGTGAAGCAACACTCCATTCCCTTCCTGCAGTGAATTGAAGTGTTGGAACAGAGTGCTTCTCATTCATAGAAACGCATTAGTGTTTCTTGTGCATGCTTGCAAGTTACTTAAGGCACTTTCAAAGGAAAGTGATTTTCTCTGAAAGGACAGCATTTAGAAAGTGAAGCAACACTCCATTCACTTCGCACAGAGAATTGAAGTGTTGGAACACACTGCTTCTCTTTCATAGAAACGCATTAGTATTTCTTGTGAATGCTGCAAGTAGCTTAAGGCACTTTCAAAGGAAAGTGATTTTCTCTGAAAGGACAGCATTTAGAAAGTGAAGCAACACTCCATTCACTTCGCAGAGTGAATTGAAGTATTGGAACAGACTGCTTCTCTTTCAGATAAACACATGTGAGTTTCTGGTGAATGCTTGTAAGTAGCTTAAGGCACTTTCAAAGGAAAGTGATTTTCTCTGAAAGGACAGCATTTAGAAAGTGAAGCAACACTCCATTCACTTCGCACAGTGAATTGAAGTGTTGGAACAGACTGCTTCTCTTTCAGAGAAACGCATGTGAGTTTCTTTTGAATGCTTGCAAGTTGCTTAAGGCACATTCAAAGGAAAGTGATTTTCTCTGAAAGGACAGCATTTAGAAACTGAAGCAACACTCCATTCACTTCGCACAGTGAATTGAAGTGTTCGAACAGACTGCTTCTCTTTAAGAGAAACGCATGTGAGTTCTTTGTGAATGCTTGAAAGTAGTTTAAGGCACTTTAAAAGGAAAGTGATTTTGTCTGAAAGGACAGCATTTAGAAAGTGAAGCAACACTCCATTCACTTCGCACGGTGAATTGAAGTGTTGGACCAGACTGCTTCTCTTTCAGAGAAACGCATGTGAGTTTCTGGTGAATGCTTGTAAGTAGCTTAAGGCACATTCAAAGGAAAATGATTTTCTCTGAAAGGACAGCATTTAGAAAGTGAAGCAACACTCCATTCACTTCGCACAGTGAATTGAAGTGTTGGAACAGACTGCTTCTCTTTCAGAGAAACGCATGTGAGTTTTTTGTGAATGCTTGAAAGTAGTTTAAGGCACTTTCAATGGAAAGTGATTTTCTCAAAGGACAGCATTTAGAAAGTGAGGCCACACTCCATTCACTTCGCACAGTGAATTGAAGTGTTGGAACAGACTGCTTCTCTTTCAGAGAAACGCATGTGAGTTTCTTCCTAATGCTTGCAAGTAGCTTAAGGCACTTTCAAAGGAAAGTGATTTTCTCTGAAAGGACAGAATTTAGAAAGTGAAGCAACACTCCATTCACTGCGCACAGTGAATTGAAGTGTTCGAACAGACTGCTTCTCTTTCAGAGAAATGCATGTGAGTTTCTGTTGAATGCTTGTAAGTAGCTTAAGGCACTTTCAAAGGAAAGTGATTTTCTCTGAAAGGACAGCATTTAGAAAGTGAAGCAACACTCCATTCACTTCGCACATTGAATTGAAGTGTTGGAACAGACTGCTTCTCTTTCAGAGAAACGCATGTGAGTTTCTGGTGAATGCTTGTAAGTAGCTTAAGGCACTTTCAAAGGAAAGTGATTTTCTCTGAAAGGACATTATTTAGAAAGTGAGGCAACACTCCATTCACCTCACACAGTGAATTGAAGTGTTGGAACAGACTGCTTCTCTTTCAGAGAAACGCATGTGAGTTTCTTCCTAATGCTTGCAAGTAGCTTAAGGCACTTTCAAAGGAAAGTGATTTTCTCTGAAAGGACAGCATTTAGAAAGTGAAGCAACACTCCATTCACTTCGCACAGTGAATTGAAGTGTTGGAACAGTCTGCTTCTCTTTCAGAGAAACGCATGTGAGTTTCTTCCTAATGCTTGCAAGTAGCTTAAGGCACTTTCAAAGGAAAGTGATTTTCTCTGAAAGGACAGCATTTAGAAAGTGAAGCAACACTCCATTCACTTCGCACAGTGAATTGAAGTGTTGGAACACACTGCTTCCCTTTAAGAGAAACGCATGTGAGTTTTTTGTGAATGCTTGAAAGTAGTTTAAGGCACTTTCAAAGGAAAGTGATTTTCTCTGAAAGGACAGCATTTAGAAAGTGAAGCAACACTCAATTCACTTTGTACAGTGAATTGAACTGTTGGAACAGACTGCTTCTCTTTCAGAGAAATGCATGTGAGTTTCTGTTGAATGCTTGTAAGTAGCTTAAGGCACATTCAAAGGAAAGTGATTTTCTATGAAAGGACAGCATTTAGAAAGTAACGCAACACTCCATTCCCTTCGAACAAAGAATTCAAGTGTTGGAACAGACTGCTTCTCTTTCATAGAAACGCATTAGTGTTTCTTGGGAATGCTTGCAAGTAGCTTAAGGCACTTTCAAAGGAAAGTGATTTTCTCTGAAAGGACAGCATTTAGATAGTGAAGCAACACTCCATTCACTTCGCACAGTGAATTGAAGTGTTGGAACAGACTGCTTCTCTTTCAGAGAAACGCATGTGAGTTTCTTGTGAATTCTTGCAAGTTGCTTAAGGCACTTTCAAAGGAAAGTGATTTTCTCTGAAAGGACAGCATTTAGAAACTGAAGCAACACTCCATTCACTTCGCACAGTGAATTGAAGTGTTAGAACAGACTGCTTCTCTTTCAGAGAAACGCATGTGAGTTTTTTGTGAATGCTTGAAAGTAGTTTAAGGCACTTTCAAAGGAAAGTGTTTTTCTCTGAAGGACAGCATTTAGAAAGTGAAGCAACACTCCATTCACTTCGCACAGTGAATTGAAGTATTGGAACAGACTGCTTCTCTTTCAGAGAAACGCATGTGAGTTTCTTCCTAATGCTTGCAAGTAGCTTAAGGCACTTTCAAAGGAAAGTGATTTTCTCTGATTGGACAGCATTTAGAAAGTGAAGCAACACTCCATTCACTTCGCACAGTGAATTGAAGTGTTGGAACAGACTGCTTCTCTTTCAGAGGAACGCATATGAGTTTCTGGTGAATGCTTGTAAGTAGCTTAAGGCACTTTCAAAGGAAAGTGATTTTCTCTGAAAGGACAGCATTTAGAAAGTGAAGCAACACTCCATTCCCTTCGTGCAGTGAATTGAAGTGTTGGAACAGAGTGCTTCTCATTCATAGAAACGCATTAGTGTTTCTTGTGCATGCTTGCAAGTTGCTTAAGGCACTTTCAAAGGAAAGTGATTTTCTCTGAAAGGACAGCATTTAGAAAGTGAAGCAACACTCAATTCACTTCGCACAGAGAAATGAAGTGTTGGAACACACTGCTTCTCTTTCATAGAAACGCATTAGTATTTCTTGTGAATGCTTGCAAGTAGCTTAAGGCACTTTCAAAGGAAAGTGATTTTCTCTGAAAGGACAGCATTTAGAAAGTGAAGCAACACTCCATTCACTTCGCAGAGTGAATTGAAGTATTGGAACAGACTGCTTCTCTTTCAGAGAAACACATGTGAGTTTCTGGTGAATGCTTGTAAGTAGCTTAAGGCACTTTCAAAGGAAAGTGATTTTCTCTGAAAGGACAGCATTTAGAAAGTGAAGCAACACTCCATTCACTTCGCACAGTGAATTGAAGTGTTGGAACAGACTGCTTCTCTTTCAGAGAAACGCATGTGAGTTTCTTTTGAATGCTTGCAAGTTGCTTAAGGCACATTCAAAGGAAATTGATTTTCTCTGAAAGGACAGCATTTAGAAACTGAAGCAACACTCCATTCACTTCGCACAGTGAATTGAAGTGTTCGAACAGACTGCTTCTCTTTCAGAGAAACGCATGTGAGTTCTTTGTGAATGCTTGAAAGTAGTTTAAGGCACTTTAAAAGGAAAGTGATTTTGTCTGAAAGGACAGCATTTAGAAAGTGAAGCAACACTCCATTCACTTCGCACGGTGAATTGAAGTGTTGGACCAGACTGCTTCTCTTTCAGAGAAACGCATGTGAGTTTCTGGTGAATGCTTGTAAGTAGCTTAAGGCACATTCAAAGGAAAATGATTTTCTCTGAAAGGACAGCATTTAGAAAGTGAAGCAACACTCCATTCACTTCGCACAGTGAATTGAAGTGTTGGAACAGACTGCTTCTCTTTCAGAGAAACGCATGTGAGTTTTTTGTGAATGCTTGAAAGTAGTTTAAGGCACTTTCAATGGAAAGTGATTTTCTCAAAGGACAGCATTTAGAAAGTGAGGCAACACTCCATTCACTTCGCACAGTGAATTGAAGTGTTGGAACAGACTGCTTCTCTTTCAGAGAAACGCATGTGAGTTTCTTCCTAATGCTTGCAAGTAGCTTAAGGCACTTTCAAAGGAAAGTGATTTTCTCTGAAAGGACAGCATTTAGAAAGTGAAGCAACACTCCATTCACTTCGCACAGTGAATTGAAGTGTTGGAACAGACTGCTTCTCTTTCAGAGAAACGCATGTGAGTTTCTTCCTGATGCTTGCAAGTAGCTTAAGGCACTTTCAAAGGAAAGTGATTTTCTCTGAAAGGACAGCATTTAGAAAGTGAAGCAACACTAAATTCACTTCGCACAGTGAATTGAAGTGTTGGAACAGACTGCTTCTCTTTCAGAGAAACGCATGTGAGTTTTTTATGAATGCTTGAAAGTAGTTAAAGGCACTTTCAAAGGAAAGTGATTTTCTCTGAAATGACAGCATTTAGAAAGTGAGGCAACACTCCATTCACTTCACACAGTGACTTGAAGTGTTGGAACAGACTGCTTCTCTTTCAGAGAAACGCATGTGAGTTTCTTCCTAATGCTTGCAAGTAGCTTAAGGCACTTTCAAAGGAAAGTGATTTTCTCTGAAAGGACAGCATTTAGAAAGTGAAGCAACACTCCATTCACTTCGCACAGTGAATTGAAGTGTTGGAACAGTCTGCTCCTCTTTCAGAGAAACGCATGTGAGTTTCTTCCTAATGCTTGCAAGTAGCTTAAGGCACTTTCAAAGGAAAGTGATTTTCTCTGAAAGGACAGCATTTAGAAAGTGAAGCAACACTCCATTCACTTCGCACAGTGAATTGAAGTGTTGGAACAGACTGCTTCTCTTTCAGAGAAACAAATGTGAGTTTCCGGTGAATGCTTGTAAGTAGCTTAAGGCACTTTCAAAGGAAAGTGATTTTCTCTGAAAGGACAGCATTTAGAAAGTGAAGCAACACTCCATTCACTTCGCACAGTGAATTGAAGTGTTGGAACAGACTGCTTCTCTTTCAGAGAAATGCATGTGAGTTTAAGTTGAATGCTTGTAAGTAGCTTAAGGCACTTTCAAAGGAAAGTGATTTTCTCTGAAAGGACAGCATTTAGAAAGTGAAGCAACACTCCATTCACTTCGCACAGTGAATTGAAGTATTGGAACAGACTGCTTCTCTTTCAGAGAAACGGATGTGAGTTTCTGGTGAATGCTTGTAAGTAGCTTAAGGCACTTTCAAAGGAAAGTGATTTTCTCTGAAAGGACAGCATTTTGAAAGTGAAGCAACACTCCATTCACTTCGCACAGTGAATTGAAGTGTTGGAACAGACTGCTTCTCTTTCATATAAACGCATTAGTGTTTCTTGTGAATGCTTGCAAGTTGCTTAAGGCACTTTCAAAGGAAAGTGATTTTCTCTGAAAGGACATAATTTAGAAAGTGAAGCAACACTCCATTCACTTCGCACAGTGAATTGAAGTGTTGGAACAGACTGCTTCTCTTTCAGAAAAATGCATGTGAGTGTCTGTTGAATGCTTGTAAGTAGCTTAAGGCACTTTCAAAGGAAAGTGATTTTCTCTGAAAGGACAGCATTTAGAAAGTGAAGCAACACTCCATTCACTTCGCACATTGAATTGAAGTGTTGGAACAGACTGCTTCTCTTTCAGAGAAACGCATGTGAGTTTCTGTTGAATGCTTGTAAGTAGCTTAAGGCACTTTGAAAGGAAAGTGATTTTCTCTGAAAGGACAGCATTTAGAAAGTGAGGCAACACTCCATTCACTTCACACAGTGAATTGAAGTGTTGGAACAGACTGCTTCTCTTTCAGAGAAATGCATGTGAGTTTCTGTTCAATGCTTGTAAGTAGCTTAAGGCACTTTCAAAGGAAAGTGATTTTCTCTCAAAGGACAGCATTTAGAAAGTGAAGCAACACTCCATTCACTTCGCACAGTGAATTGAAGTGTTGGAACAGACTGCTTCTCTTTCAGAGAAATGCATGTGAGTTTCTGTTGAATGCTTGTAAGTAGCTTAAGGCACTTTCAAAGGAAAGTGATTTTCTCTGAAAGGACAGCATTTAGAAAGTGAAGCAACACTCCATTCACTTCGCAGAGTGAATTGAAGTATTGGAACAGACTGCTTCTCTTTCAGAGAAACACATGTGAGTTTCTGGTGAATGCTTGTAAGTAGCTTAAGGCACTTTCAAAGGAAAGTGATTTTCTCTGAAAGGACAGCATTTAGAAAGTGAAGCAACACTCCATTCACTTCGCACAGTGAATTGAAGTGTTGGAACAGACTGCTTCTCTTTCAGAGAAACGCATGTGAGTTGCTTTTGAATGCTTGCAAGTTGCTTAAGGCACATTCAAAGGAAAGTGATTTTCTCTGAAAGGACAGTATTTAGAAACTGAAGCAACACTTCATTCACTTCGCACAGTGAATTGAAGTGTTCGAACAGACTGCTTCTCTTTAAGAGAAACGCATGTGAGTTTTTTATGAATGCTTGAAAGTAGTTTAAGGCACTTTAAAAGGAAAGTGATTTTGTCTGAAAGGACAGCATTTCGAAAGTGAAGCAACACTCCATTCACTTCGCACGGTGAATTGAAGTGTTGGAACAGACTGCTTCTCTTTCAGAGAAACGCATGTGAGTTTCTGGTGAATGCTTGTAAGTAGCTTAAGGCACGTTCAAAGGAAAGTGATTTTCTCTGAAAGGACAGCATTTAGAAAGTGAGGCAACACTCTATTCACTTCACACAGTGAATTGAATTGTTGGAACAGACTGCTTCTCTTTCAGAGAAACACATGTGAGTTTCTGGTGAATGCTTGTAAGTAGCTTAAGGCACTTTCAAAGGAAAGTGATTTTCTCTGAAAGGACAGCATTTAGAGAGTGAAGCAACACTCCATTTCCTTCGTGCAGTGAATTGAAGTGTTGGAACAGAATGCTTCTCTTTCATAGAAACGCATTAGTGTTTCTTTTGAATGCTTGCAAGTTGCTTAAGGCACTTTCAAAGGAAAGTGATTTTCTCTGAAAGGACATAATTTAGAAAGTGAAGCAACACTCCATTCACTTCGCACAGTGAATTGAAGTGTTCGAACAGACTGCTTCTCTTTCAGAGAAATGCATGTGAGTTTCTGTTGAATGCTTGTAAGTAGCTTAAGGCACTTTCAAAGGAAAGTGATTTTCTCTGAAAGGACAGCATTTAGAAAGTGAAGCAACACTCCATTCACTTCGCACATTGAATTGAAGTGTTGGAACAGACTGCTTCTCTTTCAGAGAAACGCATGTGAGTTTCTGGTGAATGCTTGTAAGTAGCTTAAGGCACTTTCAAAGGAAAGTGATTTTCTCTGAGAGGACAGCATTTAGAAAGTGAGGCAACACTCCATTCACCTCACACAGTGAATTGAAGTGTTGGAACAGACTGCTTCTCTTTCAGAGAAACGCATGTGAGTTTCTTCCTAATTCTTGCAAGTAGCTTAAGGCACTTTCAAAGGAAAGTGATTTTCTCTGAAAGGACAGCATTTAGAAAGTGAAGCAACACTCCATTCACTTCGCACAGTGAATTGAAGTGTTGGAACAGTCTGCTTCTCTTTCAGAGAAACGCATGTGAGTTTCTTCCTAATGCTTGCAAGTAGCTTAAGGCACTTTCAAAGGAAAGTGATTTTCTCTGAAAGGACAGCATTTAGAAAGTGAAGCAACACTCCATTCACTTCACACAGTGAATTGAAGTGTTGGAACAGACTGCTTCTCTTTCAGAGAAACGCATGTGAGTTTCTGGTGAATGCTTGTAAGTCGCTTAAGGCACTTTCAAAGGAAAGTGATTTTCTCTGAAAGGACAGCATTTAGAAAGTGAAGCAACACTCCATTCACTTCGCACAGTGAATTGAAGTGTTGGAACACACTGCTTCCCTTTAAGAGAAACGCATGTGAGTTTTTTGTGAATGCTTGAAAGTAGTTTAAGGCACTTTCAAAGGAAAGTGATTTTCTCTGAAAGGACAGCATTTAGAAAGTGAAGCAACACTCAATTCACTTTGTACAGTGAATTGAACTGTTGGAACAGACTGCTTCTCTTTCAGAGAAATGCATGTGAGTTTCTGTTGAATGCTTGTAAGTAGCTTAAGGCACATTCAAAGGAAAGTGATTTTCTATGAAAGGACAGCATTTAGAAAGTAAATCAACACTCCATTCCCTTCGAACAAAGAATTGAATTGTTGGAACAGACTGTTTCTCTTTCATAGAAACGCATTAGTGTTTCTTGGGAATGCTTGCAAGTAGCTTAAGGCACTTTCAAAGGAAAGTGATTTTCTCTGAAAGGACAGCATTTAGATAGTGAAGCAACACTCCATTCACTTCGCACAGTGAATTGAAGTGTTGGAACAGACTGCTTCTCTTTCAGAGAAACGCATGTGAGTTTCTTGTGAATTCTTGCAAGTTGCTTAAGGCACTTTCAAAGGAAAGTGATTTTCTCTGAAAGGACAGCATTTAGAAACTGAAGCAACACTCCATTCACTTCGCACAGTGAATTGAAGTGTTGGAACAGACTCCTTCTCTTTCAGAGAAACGCATGTGAGTTTTTTGTGAATGCTTGAAAGTAGTTTAAGGCACTTTCAAAGGAAAGTGTTTTTCTCTGAAAGGACAGCATTTAGAAAGTGAAGCAACACTCCATTCACTTCTCACAGTGAATTGAAGTATTGGAACAGACTGATTCTCTTTCAGAGAAACGCATGTGAGTTTCTTCCTAATGCTTGCAAGTAGCTTAAGGCACTTTCAAAGGAAAGTGATTTTCTCTGATTGGACAGCATTTAGAAAGTGAAGCAACACTCCATTCACTTCGCACAGTGAATTGAAGTGTTGGAACAGACTGCTTCTCTTTCAGAGAAACGCATGTGAGTTTCTGGTGAATGCTTGTAAGTAGCTTAAGGCACTTTCAAAGGAAAGTGATTTTCTCTGAAAGGACAGCATTTAGAAAGTGAAGCAACACTCCATTCCCTTCGTGCAGTGAATTGAAGTGTTGGAAGAGAGTGCTTCTCATTCATAGAAACGCATTAGTGTTTCTTGTGCATGCTTGCAAGTTGCTTAAGGCACTTTCAAAGGAAAGTGATTTTCTCTGAAAGGACAGCATTTAGAAAGTGAAGCAACACTCCATTCACTTCGCACAGAGAAATGAAGTGTTGGAACACACTGCTTCTCTTTCATTGAAACGCATTAGTATTTCTTGTGAATGCTTGCAAGTAGCTTAAGGCACTTTCAAAGGAAAGTGATTTTCTCTGAAAGGACAGCATTTAGAAAGTGAAGCAACACTCCATTCACTTCGCAGAGTGAATTGAAGTATTGGAACAGACTGCTTCTCTTTCAGAGAAACACATGTGAGTTTCTGGTGAATGCTTGTAAGTAGCTTAAGGCACTTTCAAAGGAAAGTGATTTTCTCTGAAAGGACAGCATTTAGAAAGTGAAGCAACACTCCATTCACTTCGCACAGTGAATTGAAGTGTTGGAACAGACTGCTTCTCTTTCAGAGAAACGCATGTGAGTTTCTTTTGAATGCTTGCAAGTTGCTTAAGGCACATTCAAAGGAAAGTGATTTTCTCTGAAAGGACAGCATTTAGAAACTGAAGCAACACTCCATTCACTTCGCACAGTGAATTGAAGTGTTCGAACAGACTGCTTCTCTTTAAGAGAAACGCATGTGAGTTTTTTGTGAATGCTTGAAAGTAGTTTAAGGCACTTTAAAAGGAAAGTGATTTTGTCTGAAAGGACAGCATTTAGAAAGTGAAGCAACACTCCATTCACTTCGCACGGTGAATTGAAGTGTTGGACCAGACTGCTTCTCTTTCAGAGAAACGCATGTGAGTTTCTGGTGAATGCTTGTAAGTAGCTTAAGGCACATTCAAAGGAAAATGATTTTCTCTGAAAGGACAGCATTTAGAAAGTGAAGCAACACTCCATTCACTTCGCACAGTGAATTGAAGTGTTGGAACAGACTGCTTCTCTTTCAGAGAAACGCATGTGAGTTTTTTGTGAATGCTTGAAAGTAGTTTAAGGCACTTTCAATGGAAAGTGATTTTCTCAAAGGACAGCATTTAGAAAGTGAGGCAACACTCCATTCACTTCGCACAGTGAATTGAAGTGTTGGAACAGACTGCTTCTCTTTCATATAAACGCATTAGTGTTTCTTGTGAATGCTTGCAAGTTGCTTAAGGCACTTTCAAAGGAAAGTGATTTTCTCTGAAAGGACATAATTTAGAAAGTGAAGCAACACTCCATTCACTTCGCACAGTGAATTGAAGTGTTGGAACAGACTGCTTCTCTTTCAGAGAAATGCATGTGAGTGTCTGTTGAATGCTTTTAAGTAGCTTAAGGCACTTTCAAAGGAAAGTGATTTTCTCTGAAAGGACAGCATTTAGAAAGTGAAGCAACACTCCATTCACTTCGCACATTGAATTGAAGTGTTGGAACAGACTGCTTCTCTTTCAGAGAAACGCATGTGAGTTTCTTTTGAATGCTTGTAAATAGCTTAAGGCACTTTGAAAGGAGAGTGATTTTCTCTGAAAGGACAGCATTTAGAAAGTGAGGCAACACTCCATTCACTTCACACAGTGAATTGAAGTGTTGGAACAGACTGCTTCTCTTTCAGAGAAATGCATGTGAGTTTCTGTTGAATGCTTGTAAGTAGCTTAAGGCACTTTCAAAGGAAAGTGATTTTCTCTGAAAGGACAGCATTTAGAAAGTGAAGCAACACTCCATTCACTTCGCACATTGAATTGAAGTGTTGGAACAGACTGCTTCTCTTTCAGAGAAACGCATGTGAGTTTCTGGTGAATGCTTGTAAGTAGCTTAAGGCACTTTCAAAGGAAAGTGATTTTCTCTGAAAGGACAGCATTTAGAAAGTGAGGCAACACTCCATTCACTTCACACAGTGAATTGAAGTGTTGGAACAGACTGCTTCTCTTTCAGAGAAACGCATGTGAGTTTCTTCCTGATGCTAGCAAGTAGCTTAAGGCACTTTCAAAGGAAAGTGATTTTCTCTGAAAGGACAGCATTTAGAAAGTGAAGTAACACTCCATTCACTTCGCACAGTGAATTGAAGTGTTGGAACAGACTGCTTCTCTTTCAGAGAAACGCATGTGAGTTTCCGGTGAATGCTTGTAAGTAGCTTAAGGCACTTTCAAAGGAAAGTGATTTTCTCTGAAAGGACAGCATTTAGAAAGTGAAGCAACACTCCATTCACTTCGCACAGTGAATTGAAGTGTTGGAACAGACTGCTTCTCTTTCAGAGAAACGCATGTGAGTTTCTTTTGAATGCTTGCAAGTTGCTTAAGGCACATTCAAAGGAAAGTGATTTTCTCTGAAAGGACAGCATTTAGAACCTGAAGCAACACTCCATTCACTTCGGACAGTGAATTGAAGTGTTCGAACTGACTGCTTCTCTTTAAGAGAAACGCATGTGAGTTTTTTGTGAATGCTTGAAAGTAGTTTAAGGCACTTTAAAAGGAAAGTGATTTTGTCTGAAAGGACAGCATTTAGAAAGTGAAGCAACACTCCATTCACTTCGCACGGTGAATTGAAGTGTTGGACCAGACTGCTTCTCTTTCAGAGAAACGCATGTGAGTTTCTGGTGAATGCTTGTAAGTAGCTTAAGGCACATTCAAAGGAAAATGATTTTCTCTGAAAGGACAGCATTTAGAAAGTGAAGCAACACTCCATTCACTTCGCACAGTGAATTGAAGTGTTGGAACATACTGCTTCTCTTTCAGAGAAACGCATGTGAGTTTTTTGTGAATGCTTGAAAGTAGTTTAAGGCACTTTCAATGGAAAGTGATACTCTCTGAAAGGACAGCATTTAGAAAGTGAGGCAACACTCCATTCACTTCGCACAGTGAATTGAAGTGTTGGAACAGACTGCTTCTCGTTCAGAGAAACGCATGTGAGTTTCTTCCTAATGCTTGCAAGTAGCTTAAGGCACTTTCAAAGGAAAGTGATTTTCTCTGAAAGGACAGCATTTAGAAAGTGAAGCAACACTCCATTCACTTCGCACAGTGAATTGAAGTGTTGGAACAGACTGCTTCTCTTTCAGAGAAACGCATGTGAGTTTTTTATGAATGCTTGAAAGTAGTTAAAGGCACTTTCAAAGGAAAGTGATTTTCTCTGAAAGGACAGCATTTAGAAAGTGAATCAACACTAAATTCACTTCGCACAGTGAATTGAAGTGTTGGAACAGACTGCTTCTCTTTCAGAGAAACGCATGTGAGTTTTTTATGAATGCTTGAAAGTAGTTAAAGGCACTTTCAAAGGAAAGTGATTTTCTCTGAAAGGACAGCATTTAGAAAGTGAGGCAACACTCCATTCACTTCACACAGTGACTTGAAGTGTTGGAACAGACTGCTTCTCTTTCAGAGAAACGCATGTGAGTTTCTTCCTAATGCTTGCAAGTAGCTTAAGGCACTTTCAAAGGAAAGTGATTTTCTCTGAAAGGACAGCATTTAGAAAGTGAAGCAACACTCCATTCACTTCGCACAGTGAATTGAAGTGTTGGAACAGTCTGCTCCTCTTTCAGAGAAACACATGTGAGTTTCTTCCTAATGCTTGCAAGTAGCTTAAGGCACTTTCAAAGGAAAGTGATTTTCTCTGAAAGGACAGCATTTAGAAAGTGAAGCAACACTCCATTCACTTCGCACAGTGAATTGAAGTGTTGGAACAGACTGCTTCTCTTTCAGAGAAACGCATGTGAGTTTCCGGTGAATGCTTGTAAGTAGCTTAAGGCACTTTTAAAGGAAAGTGATTTTCTCTGAAAGGACAGCATTTAGAAAGTGAAGCAACACTCCATTCACTTCGCACAGTGAATTGAAGTATTGGAACAGACTGCTTCTCTTTCAGAGAAACGGATGTGAGTTTCTGGTGAATGCTTGTAAGTAGCTTAAGGCACTTTCAAAGGAAAGTGATTTTCTCTGAAAGGACAGCATTTAGAAAGTGAAGCAACACTCCATTCACTTCGCACAGTGAATTGAAGTGTTGGAACAGACTGCTTCTCTTTCATATAAACGCATTAGTGTTTCTTGTGAATGCTTGCAAGTTGCTTAAGGCACTTTCAAAGGAAAGTGATTTTCTCTGAAAGGACAGCATTTAGAAAGTGAAGCAACACTCCATTCACTTCGCACAGTGAATTGAAGTGTTGGAACAGACTGCTTCTCTTTCAGAGAAACGCATGTGAGTTTCTTCCTGATGCTTGCAAGTAGCTTAAGGCACTTTCAAAGGAAAGTGATTTTCTCTGAAAGGACAGCATTTAGAAAGGGAAGCAACACTAAATTCACTTCGCACAGTGAATTGAAGTGTTGGAACAGACTGCTTCTCTTTCAGAGAAACGCATGTGAGTTTTTTATGAATGCTTGAAAGTAGTTAAAGGCACTTTCAAAGGAAAGTGATTTTCTCTGAAAGGACAGCATTTAGAAAGTGAGGCAACACTCCATTCACTTCACACAGTGACTTGAAGTGTTGGAACAGACTGCTTCTCTTTCAGAGAAACGCATGTGAGTTTCTTCCTAATGCTTGCAAGTAGCTTAAGGCACTTTCAAAGGAAAGTGATTTTCTCTGAAAGGACAGCATTTAGAAAGTGAAGCAACACTCCATTCACTTCGCACAGTGAATTGAAGTGTTGGAACAGTCTGCTCCTCTTTCAGAGAAACACATGTGAGTTTCTTCCTAATGCTTGCAAGTAGCTTAAGGCACTTTCAAAGGAAAGTGATTTTCTCTGAAAGGACAGCATTTAGAAAGTGAAGCAACACTCCATTCACTTCGCACAGTGAATTGAAGTGTTGGAACAGACTGCTTCTCTTTCAGAGAAACGCATGTGAGTTTCCGGTGAATGCTTGTAAGTAGCTTAAGGCACTTTTAAAGGAAAGTGATTTTCTCAGAAAGGACAGCATTTAGAAAGTGAAGCAACACTCCATTCACTTCGCACAGTGAATTGAAGTGTTGGAACAGACTGCTTCTCTTTCAGAGAAATGCATGTGAGTTTAAGTTGAATGCTTGTAAGTAGCTTAAGGCACTTTCAAAGGAAAGTGATTTTCTCTGAAAGGACAGCATTTAGAAAGTGAAGCAACACTCCATTCACTTCTCACAGTGAATTGAAGTATTGGAACAGACTGCTTCTCTTTCAGAGAAACGGATGTGAGTTTCTGGTGATTGCTTGTAAGTAGCTTAAGGCACTTTCAAAGGAAAGTGATTTTCTCTGAAAGGACAGCATTTAGAAAGTGAAGCAACACTCCATTCACTTCGCACAGTGAATTGAAGTGTTGGAACAGACTGCTTCTCTTTCATATAAACGCATTAGTGTTTCTTGTGAATGCTTGCAAGTTGCTTAAGGCACTTTCAAAGGAAAGTGATTTTCTCTGAAAGGACATAATTTAGAAAGTGAAGCAACACTCCATTCACTTCGCACAGTGAATTGAAGTGTTGGAACAGACTGCTTCTCTTTCAGAGAAACGCATGTGAGTTTCCGGTGAATGCTTGTAAGTAGCTTAAGGCACTTTCAAAGGAAAGTGATTTTCTCTGAAAGGACAGCATTTAGAAAGTGAAGCAACACTCCATTCACTTCGCACATTGAATTGAAGTGTTGGAACAGACTGCTTCTCTTTCAGAGAAACGCATGTGAGTTTCTGGTGAATGCTTGTAAGTAGCTTAAGGCACTTTCAAAGGAAAGTGATTTTCTCTGAAAGGACAGCATTTAGAAAGTGAGGCAACACTCCATTCACTTCACACAGTGAATTGAAGTGATGGAACAGACTGCTTCTCTTTCAGAGAAACGCATGTGAGTTTTTTGTGAATGCTTGAAAGTAGTTTAAGGCACTTTCAATGGAAAGTGATTTTCTCTGAAAGGACAGCATTTAGAAAGTGAGGCAACACTCCATTCACTTCGCACAGTGAATTGAAGTGTTGGAACAGACTGCTTCTCTTTCAGAGAAACGCATGTGAGTTTCTTCCTAATGCTTGCAAGTAGCTTAAGGCACTTTCAAAGGAAAGTGATTTTCTCTGAAAGGACAGCATTTAGAAAGTGAAGCAACACTCCATTCACTTCGCACAGTGAATTGAAGTGTTGGAACAGACTGCTTCTCTTTCAGAGAAACGCATGTGAGTTTCTTCCTGATGCTTGCAAGTAGCTTAAGGCACTTTCAAAGGAAAGTGATTTTCTCTGAAAGGACAGCATTTAGAAAGTGAAGCAACACTAAATTCACTTCGCACAGTGAATTGAAGTGTTGGAACAGACTGCTTCTCTTTCAGAGAAACGCAAGTGAGTTTTTTATGAATGCTTGAAAGTAGTTAAAGGCACTTTCAAAGGAAAGTGATTTTCTCTGAAAGGACAGCATTTAGAAAGTGAGGCAACACTCCATTCACTTCACACAGTGACTTGAAGTGTTGGAACAGACTGCTTCTCTTTCAGAGAAACGCATGTGAGTTTCTTCCTAATGCTTGCAAGTAGCTTAAGGCACTTTCAAAGGAAAGTGATTTTCTCTGAAAGGACAGCATTTAGAAAGTGAAGCAACACTCCATTTACTTCGCACAGTGAATTGAAGTGTTGGAACAGTCTGCCTCTCTTTCAGAGAAACGCATGTGAGTTTCTTCCTAATGCTTGCAAGTAGCTTAAGGCACTTTCAAAGGAAAGTGATTTTCTCTGAAAGGACAGCATTTAGAAAGTGAAGCAACACTCCATTCACTTCGCACAGTGAATTGAAGTGTTGGAACAGACTGCTTCTCTTTCAGAGAAACGCATTAGTGTTTCTGGTGAATGCTTGCAAGTTGCTTAAGGCACTTTAAAAGGAAAGTGATTTTCTCTGAAAGGACATAATTTAGAAAGTGAAGCAACACTCCATTCACTTCGCTCAGTGAATTGAAGTGTTGGAACAGACTGCTTCTCTTTCAGAGAAATGCATGTGAGTGTCTGTTGAATGCTTGTAAGTAGCTTAAGGCACTTTCAAAGGAAAGTGATTTTCTCTGAAAGGACAGCATTTAGAAAGTGAAGCAACACTCCATTCACTTCGCACATTGAATTGAAGTATTGGAACAGACTGCTTCTCTTTCAGAGAAATGCATGTGAGTTTCTGGTGAATGCTTGTAAGTAGCTTAAGGCACTTTCAAAGGAAAGTGATTTTCTCTGAAAGGACAGCATTTAGAAAGTGAAGCAACACTCCATTCACTTCGCACATTGAATTGAAGTATTGGAACAGACTGCTTCTCTTTCAGAGAAATGCATGTGAGTTTCTGGTGAATGCTTGTAAGTAGCTTAAGGCACTTTCAAAGGAAAGTGATTTTCTCTGAAAGGACAGCATTTAGAAAGTGAAGCAACACTCCATTCACTTCACACAGTGAATTGAAGTGTTGGAACAGACTGCTTCTCTTTCAGAGAAACGCATGTGAGTTTCTTCCTAATGCTTGCAAGTAGCTTAAGGCACTTTCAGAGGAAAGTGATTTTCTCTGAAAGGACAGCATTTAGAAAGTGAAGTAACACTCCATTCACTTCGCACAGTGAATTGAAGTGTTGGAACAGTCTGCTTCTCTTTCAGAGAAACGCATGTGAGTTTCTTCCTAATGCTTGCAAGTAGCTTAAGGCACTTTCAAAGGAAAGTGTTTTTCTCTGAAAGGACAGCATTTAGAAAGTGAAGCAACACTCCATTCACTTCGCACAGTGAATTGAAGTGTTGGAACAGACTGCTTCTCTTTCAGAGAAACGCATGTGAGTTTCCGGTGAATGCTTGTAAGTAGCTTAAGGCACTTTCAAAGGAAAGTGATTTTCTCTGAAAGGACAGCATTTAGAAAGTGAAGCAACACTCCATTCACTTCGCAGAGTGAATTGAAGTGTTGGAACAGACTGATTCTCTTTCAGAGAAACGCATGTGAGTTTCCGGTGAATGCTTGTAAGTAGCTTAAGGCACTTTCAAAGGAAAGTGATTTTCTCTGAAAGGACAGCATTTAGAAAGTGAAGCAACACTCCATTCACTTCGCACAGTGAATTGAAGTGTTGGAACAGACTGCTTCTCTTTCAGAGAAACGTATGTGAGTTTCTTGTGAATGCTTGCAAGTTGCTTAAGGCACTTTCAAAGGAAAGTGATTTTCTCTGAAGGGACAGCATTTAGAAAGTGAAGCAACACTCCGTTCACTTCGCACAGTGAATTGAAGTGTTGGAACAGACTGCTTCTCTTTCAGAGAAACGCATGTGAATTTTTTATGAATGCTTGAAAGTAGTTTAAGGCACTTTCAAAGGAAAGTGATTTTCTCTGAAAGGACAGTGTTTAGAAAGTGAGGCAACACTCCATTCACTTCGCACAGTGAATTGAAGTGTTGGAACCGACTGCTTCTCTTTCAGAGAAAAGCATGTGAGTTTCTGGTGAATGCTTGTTAGTAGCTTAAGGCACTTTCAAAGGACAGTGATTTTCTCTGAAAGGACAGCATTTAGAAAGTGAAGCAACACTCCATTCCCTTCGAGCAGTGAATTGAAGTGTTGGAACAGACTGTTTCTCTTTCATATCAACGCATTAGTGTTTCTTGTGAATGCTTGCAAGTTGCTTAAGGCACTTTCAAAGGAAAGTGATTTTCTCTGAAAGGACAGCATTTAGAAAGTGAAGCAACACTCCATTCACTTCGCACAGTGAATTGAAGTGTTGGAACAGACTGCTTCTCTTTCAGAGAAACGCATGTGAGTTTCTGGTGAATGCTTGTAAGTAGCTTAAGGCACTTTGAAAGGAAAGTGATTTTCTCTGAAAGGACAGCATTTAGAAAGTGAGGCAACACTCCATTCACTTCGCAGAGTGAATTGAAGTGTTGGAACAGACTGCTTCTCTTTCAGAGAAACGCATGTGTGTTTCTTCCTAATGCTTGCAAGTAGCTTAAGGCACTTTCAAAGGAAAGTGATTTTCTCTGAAAGGACAGCATTTAGAAACTGAAACAACACTCCATTCACTTCGCACAGTGAATTGAAATGTTGGAACAGTCTGCTTCTCTTTCAGAGAAACGCATGTGAGTTTCTTCCTAATGCTTGCAAGTAGCTTAAGGCACTTTCAAAGGAAAGTGATTTTCTCTGAAAGGACAGCATTTAGAAAGTGAAGCAACACTCCATTCACTTCGCACAGTGAATTGAAGTGTTGGAACAGACTGCTTCTCTTTCAGAGAAACGCATGTGAGTTTCTGGTGAATGCTTGTAAGTAGCTTAAGGCACTTTCAAAGGAAAGTGATTTTCTCTGAAAGGACAGCATTTAGAAAGTGAAGCAACACTCCATTCACTTCGCACAGTGAATTGAAGTGTTGGAACAGACTGCTTCTCTTTCAGAGAAATGCATGTGAGTTTAAGTTGAATGCTTGTAAGTAGCTTAAGGCACTTTCAAAGGAAAGTGATTTTCCCTGAAAGGACAGCATTTAGAAAGTGAAGCAGCACTCCATTCACTTCGCAGAGGGAATTGAAGTATTGGAACAGACTGCTTCTCTTTCAGAGAAACGCATGTGAGTTTCTGGTGAATGCTTGTAAGTAGCTTAAGGCACTTTCAAAGGAAAGTGATTTTCTCTGAAAGGACAGCATTTAGAAAGTGAAGCAACACTCCATTCACTTCACACAGTGAATTGAAGTGTTGGAACAGACTGCTTCTCTTTCAGAGAAATGCATGTGAGTTTCTGTTGAATGCTTGTAAGTAGCTTAAGGCTCTTTCAAAGGAAAGTGATTTTCTCTGAAAGGACAGCATTTAGAAAGTAAAGCAACACTCCATTCCCTTCGCACAATAAATTGAAGTGTTGGAACAGACTGCTTCTCTTTCATAGAAACGCATTAGTGTGTCTTGTGAATGCTTGCAAGTAGCTTAAGGCACATTCAAAGGAAAGTGATTTTCTCTGAAAGGACAGCATTTAGAAAGTGAAGCAACACTCCATTCACTTCGCACAGAGAATTGAAGTGTTGGAACAGATTACTTCTCTTTCAGAGAAATGCATGTGAGTTTCTGTTGATTGCTTGTAAGTAGCTTAAGGCACATTCAAAGGAAAGGGATTTTCTCTGAAAGGACAGCATTTAGAAAGTGAAGCAGCACTCCATTCACTTCGCACTGTGACTTGAAGTGTTGGAACAGACTGCTTCTCTTTCAGAGAAACGCATGTGAGTTTTTTGTGAATGCTTGAAAGTAGTTTAAGGCACTTTCAAAGGAAAGTGTTTATCTCTGAAAATACAGAATTTAGAAAGTGAAGCAACACTCTATTCACTTCGCACAGTGAATTGAAGTGTTGGAACAGACTGCTTCTCTTTCAGAGAAACGCATGTGAATTTCTTCCTAATGCTTGTAAGTTGCTTAAGGCACTTTCAAAGGAAAGTGATTTTCTCTGAAAGGACAGCATTTAGAAAGTGAAGCAACACTCCATTCCCTTCGTGCAGTGAATTGAAGTGTTGGAACAGAGTGCTTCTCATTCATAGAAACGCATTAGTGTTTCTTGTGAATGCTTGCAAGTTGCTTAAGGCACTTTCAAAGGAAAGTGATTTTCTCTGAAAGGACAGCATTTAGAAAGTGAAGCAACACTCCATTCACTTTGTACAGTGAATTGAAGTGTTGGAACAGACTGCTTCTCTTTCAGAGAAATGCATGTGAGTTTCTGTTGAATGCTTGTAAGCAGCTTAAGGCTCTTTCAAAGGAAAGTGATTTTCTCTGAAAGGACAGCATTTAGAAAGTGAAGCAACACTCCATTCACTTCGCACAGTGAATTGAAGTGTTGGAACAGACTGCTTCTCTTTCAGAGAAACGCATGTGAGTTTCTTTTGAATGCTTGCAAGTTGCTTAAGGCACATTCAAAGGAAAGTGATTTTCTCTGAAAGGACAGCATTTAGAAACTGAAGCAACACTCCATTCACTTCGCACAGTGAATTGAAGTGTTGGAACAGACTGCTTCTCTTTCAGAGAAACGCATGTGAGTTTCTTCCTAATGCTTGCAAGTAGCTTAAGGCACTTTCAAAGGAAAGTGATTTTCTCTGATTGGACAGCATTTAGAAAGTGAAGCAACACTCCATTCACTTCGCACAGTGAATTGAAGTGTTGGAACAGATTGCTTCTCTTTCAGAGAAACGCATGTGAGTTTCTGGTGAATGCTTGTAAGTAGCTTAAGGCACTTTCAAAGGAAAGTGATTTTCTCTGAAAGGACAGCATTTAGAAAGTGAAGCAACACTCCATTCACTTCGCACAGTGAATTGAAGTGTTGGAACAGACTGCTTCTCTTTCAGAGAAACGCATGTGAGTTTCTTTTGAATGCTTGCAAGTTGCTTAAGGCACATTCAAAGGAAAGTGATTTTCTCTGAAAGGACAGCATTTAGAATGTGAAGCAACACTCCATTCACTTCGCACAGTGAGTTGAAGTGTTGGAACAGACTGCTTCTCTTTCAGAGAAACGCATGTGAGTTTTTTGTGAATGCTTGTAACTAGTTTAAGGCACTTTCAAAGGAAAGTGATTTTCTCTGAAAGGACAGCATTTAGAAAGTGAAGCAACACTCCATTCACTTCGCCCTGTGAATTGAAGTGTTGGACCAGACTGCTTCTCTTTCAGATAAACGCATGTGAGTTTTTTGTGAATGCTTGAAAGTAGTTTAAGGCACTTTCAAAGGAAAGTGTTTTTCTCTGAAAGGACAGCATTTAGAAAGTGAAGCAACACTCCATTCACTTCGCACAGTGAATTGAAGTGTTGGAACAGACTGCTCCTCTTTCAGAGAAACGCATGTGAGTTTCTTCCTAATGCTTGCAAGTAGCTTAAGGCACTTTCAAAGGAAAGTGATTTTCTCTGATTGGACAGCATTTAGAAAGTGAAGCAACACTCCATTCACTTCGCACAGTGAATTGAAGTGTTGGAACAGACTGCTTCTCTTTCAAAGAAACGCATGTGAGTTTCTGGTGAATGCTTGTAAGTAGCTTAAGGCACTTTCAAAGGAAAGTGATTTTCTCTGAAAGAAGAGCATTTAGAACGTGAAGCAACACTCCATTCCCTTCGAGCAGTGAATTGAAGTGTTGGAACAGAGTGCTTCTCATTCATAGAAACGCATTAGTGTTTCTTGTGAATGCTTGCAAGTTGCTTAAGGCACTTTCAAAGGAAAGTGATTTTCTCTGAAAGGACAGCATTTAGAAAGTGAAGCAACACTCCATTCACTTTGGACAGTGAATTGAAGTGTTGGAACAGACTGCTTCTCTTTCAGAGAAATGCATGTGAGTTTCTGTTGAATGCTTGTAAGTAGCTTAAGGCTCTTTCAAAGGAAAGTGATTTTCTCTCAAAGGACAGCATTTAGAAAGTAAAGCAACACTCCATTCCCTTCGCACAATAAATTGAAGTGTTGGAACAGACTGCTTCTCTTTCATAGAAACGCAATAGTGTTTCTTGTGAATGCTTGCAAGTAGCTTAAGGCACATTCAAAGGAAAGTGATTTTCTCTGAAAGGACAGCATTTAGAAAGTGAAGCAACACTCCATTCACTTCGCACAGAGAATTGAAGTGTTGGAACAGATTACTTCTCTTTTAGAGAAATGCATGTGAGTTTCTGTTGAATGCTTGTAAGTAGCTTAAGGCACTTTCAAAGGAAAGTGATTTTCTCTGAAAGGACAGCATTTAGAAAGTGAAGCAACACTCCATTCACTTCGCAGAGGGAATTGAAGTATTGGAAAAGACTGCTTCTCTTTCAGAGAAACACATGTGAGTTTCTGGTGAATGCTTGTAAGTAGCTTAAGGCACTTTCAAAGGAAAGTGATTTTCTCTGAAAGGACAGCATTTAGAAAGTGAAGCAACACTCCATTCACTTCGCACAGTGAATTGAAGTGTTGAAACAGACTGCTTCTCTTTCAGAGAAACGCATGTGAGTTTCTTTTGAATGCTTGCAAGTTGCTTAAGGCACATTCAAAGGAAAGTGATTTTCTCTGAAAGGACAGCATTTAGAGACTGAAGCAACACTCCATTCACTTCGCACAGTGAATTGAAGTGTTCGAACAGACTGCTTCTCTTTAAGAGAAACGCATGTGAGTTTTTTGTGAATGCTTGAAAGTAGTTTAAGGCACTTTAAAAGGAAAGTGATTTTGTCTGAAATAACAGCATTTAGAAAGTGAAGCAACACTCCATTCACTTCGCACAGTGAATTGAAGTGTTGAACCAGACTGCTTCTCTTTCAGAGAAACGCATGTGAGTTTCTGGTGAATGCTTGTAAGTAGCTTAAGGCACATTCAAAGGAAAATGATTTTCTCTGAAAGGACAGCATTTAGAAAGTGAAGCAACACTCCATTCACTTCGCACAGTGAATTGAAGTGTTGGAACAGACTGCTTCTCTTTCAGAGAAACGCATGTGAGTTTTTTGTGAATGCTTGAAAGTAGTTTAAGGCACTTTCAATGGAAAGTGATTTTCTCTGAAAGGACAGCATTTAGAAAGTGAGGCAACACTCCATTCACTTCGCACAGTGAATTGAAGTGTTGGAACAGACTGCTTCTCTTTCAGAGAAACACATGTGAGTTTCTTCCTAATGCTTGCAAGTAGCTTAAGGCACTTTCAAAGGAAAGTGATTTTCTCTGAAAGGACAGCATTTAGAAAGTGAAGCAACACTCCATTCACTTCGCACAGTGAATTGAAGTGTTGGAACAGACTGCTTCTCTTTCAGAGAAACGCATGTGAGTTTCTTCCTGATGCTTGCAAGTAGCTTAAGGCACTTTCAAAGGAAAGTGATTTTCTCAGAAAGGACAGCATTTAGAAAGTGAAGCAACACTCCATTCACTTCGCACAGTGAATTGAAGTGTTGGAAAAGACTGTTTCTCTTTCAGAGAAACGCATGTGAGTTTCTGGTGAATGCTTGTAAGTAGCTTAAGGCACTTTCAAAGGAAAGTGATTTTCTCTGAAAGGACAGCATTTAGAAAGTGAGGCAACACTCCATTCACCTCACACAGTGAATTGAAGTGTTCGAACAGACTGCTTCTCTTTAAAAGAAACGCATGTGAGTTTTTTATGAATGCTTGAAAGTAGTTTAAGGCACTTTAAAAGGAAAGTGATTTTGTCTGAAAGGACAGCATTTAGAAAGTGAAGCAACACTCCATTCACTTCGCACGGTGAATTGAAGTGTTGGAACAGACTGCTTCTCTTTCAGAGAAACGCATGTGAGTTTCTGGTGAATGCTTGTAAGTAGCTTAAGGCACGTTCAAAGGAAAGTGATTTTCTCTGAAAGGACAGAATTCAGAAAGTGAGGCAACACTCTATTCACTTCACACAGTGAATTGAATTGTTGGAACAGACTGCTTCTCTTTCAGAGAAACACATGTGAGTTTCTGGTGAATGCTTGTAAGTAGCTTAAGGCACTTTCAAAGGAAAGTGATTTTCTCTGAAAGGACAGCATTTTGAAAGTGAAGCAACACTCCATTTCCTTCGTGCAGTGAATTGAAGTGTTGGAACAGAATGCTTCTCTTTCAGAGAAACGCATGTGAGTTTCTGGTGAATGCTTGTAAGTAGCTTAAGGCACTTTCAAAGGAAAGTGATTTTCTCTGAAAGGACAGCATTTAGAAAGTGAGGCAACACTCCATTCACCTCACACAGTGAATTGAAGTGTTGGAACAGACTGCTTCTCTTTCAGAGAAACGCATGTGAGTTTCTTCCTAATGCTTGCAAGTAGCTTAAGGCACTTTCAAAGGAAAGTGATTTTCTCTGAAAGGACAGCATTTAGAAAGTGAAGCAACACTCCATTCACTTCGCACAGTGAATTGAAGTGTTGGAACAGTCTGCTTCTCTTTCAGAGAAACGCATGTGAGTTTCTTCCTAATGCTTGCAAGTAGCTTAAGGCACTTTCAAAGGAAAGTGATTTTCTCTGAAAGGACAGCATTTAGAAACTGAAGCAACACTCCATTCACTTCGCACAGTGAATTGAAGTGTTGGAACAGACTGCTTCTCTTTCAGAGAAACGCATGTGAGTTTCTGGTGAATGCTTGTAAGTCACTTAAGGCACTTTCAAAGGAAAGTGATTTTCTCTGAAAGGACAGCATTTAGAAAGTGAAGCAACACTCCATTCACTTCGCACAGTGAATTGAAGTGTTGGAACACACTGCTTCCCTTTAAGAGAAACGCATGTGAGTTTTTTGTGAATACTTGAAAGTAGTTTAAGGCACTTTCAAAGGAAAGTGATTTTCTCTGAAAGGACAGCATTTAGCAAGTGAAGCAACACTCCATTCCCTTCGTGCAGTGAATTGAAGTGTTGGAACAGAGTGCTTCTCATTCATAGAAACGCATTAGTGTTTCTTGTGAATGCTTGCAAGTTGCTTAAGGCACTTTCAAAGGAAAGTGATTTTCTCTGAAAGGACAGCATTTAGAAAGTGAAGCAACACTCCATTCACTTTGTACAGTGAATTGAAGTGTTGGAACAGACTGCTTCTCTTTCAGAGAAATGCATGTGAGTTTCTGTTGAATGCTTGTAAGTAGCTTAAGGCTCTTTCAAAGGAAAGTGATTTTCTCTGAAAGGACAGCATTTAGAAAGTGAAGCAACACTCCATTCACTTCGCACAGTGAATTGAAGTGTTGGAACAGACTGCTTCTCTTTCAGAGAAACGCATGTGAGTTTCTTTTGAATGCTTGCAAGTTGCTTAAGGCACATTCAAAGGAAAGTGATTTTCTCTGAAAGGACAGCATTTAGAAACTGAAGCAACACTCCATTCACTTCGCACAGTGAATTGAAGTGTTGGAACAGACTGCTTCTCTTTCAGAGAAACGCATGTGAGTTTCTTCCTAATGCTTGCAAGTAGCTTAAGGCACTTTCAAAGGAAAGTGATTTTCTCTGATTGGACAGCATTTAGAATGTGAAGCAACACTCCATTCACTTCGCACAGTGAATTGAAGTGTTGGAACAGATTGCTTCTCTTTCAGAGAAACGCATGTGAGTTTCTGGTGAATGCTTGTAAGTAGCTTAAGGCACGTTCAAAGGAAAGTGATTTTCTCTGAAAGGACAGCATTTAGAAAGTGAAGCAACACTCCATTCACCTCACACAGTGAATTGAAGTGTTGGAACAGACTGCTTCTCTTTCAGAGAAACACATGTGAGTTTCTTTTGAATGCTTCCAAGTTGCTTAAGGCACATTCAAAGGAAAGTGATTTTCTCTGAAAGGACAGCATTTAGAAAGTGAAGCAACACTCCATTCACTTCGCACAGTGAGTTGAAGTGTTGGAACAGACTGCTTCTCTTTCAGAGAAACGCATGTGAGTTTTTTGTGAATGCTTGTAACTAGGTTATGGCACTTTCAAAGGAAAGTGATTTTCTCTGAAAGGACAGCATTTAGAAAGTGAAGCAACACTCCATTCACTTCGCCCTGTGAATTGAAGTGTTGGACCAGACTGCTTCTCTTTCAGAGAAATGCATGTGAGTTTTTTGTGAATGCTTGAAAGTAGTTTAAGGCACTTTCAAAGGAAAGTGTTTTTCTCTGAAAGGACAGAATTTAGAAAGTGAAGCAACACTCCATTCACTTCGCACAGTGAATTGAAGTGTTGGAACAGACTGCTCCTCTTTCAGAGAAACGCATGTGAGTTTCTTCCTAATGCTTGCAAGTATCTTAAGGCACTTTCAAAGGAAAGTGATTTTCTCTGATTGGACAGCATTTAGAAAGTGAAGCAACACTCCATTCACTTCGCACAGTGAATTGAAGTGTTGGAACAGACTGCTTCTCTTTCAAAGAAACGCATGTGAGTTTCTGGTGAATGCTTGGAAGTAGCTTAAGGCACTTTCAAAGGAAAGTGATTTTCTCTGAAAGAAGAGCATTTAGAACGTGAAGCAACACTCCATTCCCTTCGAGCAGTGAATTGAAGTGTTGGAACAGAGTGCTTCTCATTCATAGAAACGCATTAGTGTTTCTTGTGAATGCTTGCAAGTTGCTTAAGGCACTTTGAAAGGAAAGTGATTTTGTCTGAAATAACAGCATTTAGAAAGTGAAGCAACACTCCATTCACTTTGGACAGTGAATTGAAGTGTTGGAACAGACTGCTTCTCTTTCAGAGAAATGCATGTGAGTTTCTGTTGAATGCTTGTAAGTAGCTTAAGGCTCTTTCAAAGGAAAGTGATTTTCTCTCAAAGGACAGCATTTAGAAAGTAAAGCAACACTCCATTCCCTTCGCACAATAAATTGAAGTGTTGGAACAGACTGCTTCTCTTTCATAGAAACGCAATAGTGTTTCTTGTGAATGCTTGCAAGTAGCTTAAGGCACATTCAAAGGAAAGTGATTTTCTCTGAAAGGACAGCATTTAGAAAGTGAAGCAACACTCCATTCACTTCGCACAGAGAATTGAAGTGTTGGAACAGATTACTTCTCTTTTAGAGAAATGCATGTGAGTTTCTGTTGAATGCTTGTAACTAGCTTAAGGCACTTTCAAAGGAAAGTGATTTTCTCTGAAAGGACAGCATTTAGAAAGTGAAGCAACACTCCATTCACTTCGCAGAGTGAATTGAAGTGTTGGAACAGACTGCTTCTCTTTCAGAGAAACGCATGTGAGTTTCTTTTGAATGCTTGCAAGTTGCTTAAGGCACTTTCAAAGGAAAGTGATTTTCTCTGAAAGGACAGCATTTAGAGACTGAAGCAACACTCCATTCACTTCGCACAGTGAATTGAAGTGTTCGAACAGACTGCTTCTCTTTAAGAGAAACGCATGTGAGTTTTTTGTGAATGCTTGAAAGTAGTTTAAGGCACTTTGAAAGGAAAGTGATTTTGTCTGAAATAACAGCATTTAGAAAGTGAAGCAACACTCCATTCACTTCGCACCGTGAATTGAAGTGTTGAACCAGACTGCTTCTCTTTCAGAGAAACGCATGTGAGTTTCTGGTGAATGCTTGTAAGTAGCTTAAGGCACATTCAAAGGAAAATGATTTTCTCTGAAAGGACAGCATTTAGAAAGTGAAGCAACACTCCATTCACTTCGCACAGTGAATTGAAGTGTTGGAACAGACTGCTTCTCTTTCAGATAAACGCATGTGCGTTTTTTGTGAATGCTTGAAAGTAGTTTAAGGCACTTTCAATGGAAAGTGATTTTTTCTGAAAGGACAGCATTTAGAAAGTGAGGCAACACTCCATTCACTTCGCACAGTGAATTGAAGTGTTGGAACAGACTGCTTCTCTTTCAGAGAAACACATGTGAGTTTCTTCCTAATGCTTGCAAGTAGCTTAAGGCACTTTCAAAGGAAAGTGATTTTCTCTGAAAGGACAGCATTTAGAAAGTGAAGCAACACTCCATTCACTTCACACAGTGAATTGAAGTGTTGGAACAGACTGCTTCTCTTTCAGAGAAACGCATGTGAGTTTCTTCCTGATGCTTGCAAGTAGCTTAAGGCACTTTCAAAGGAAAGTGATTTTCTCAGAAAGGACAGCATTTAGAAAGTGAAGCAACACTCCATTCACTTCGCACAGTGAATTGAAGTGTTGGAAAAGACTGTTTCTCTTTCAGAGAAACGCATGTGAGTTTCTGGTGAATGCTTGTAAGTAGCTTAAGGCACTTTCAAAGGAAAGTGATTTTCTCTGAAAGGACAGCATTTAGAAAGTGAAGCAACACTCCATTCACTTCGCACAGTTAACTGAAGTGTTGGAACAGACTGCTTCTCTTTCAGAGAAATGCATGTGAGTTTCTGTTGAATGCTTGTAAGTAGCTTAAGGCACTTTCAAAGGAAAGTGATTTTCTCTGAAAGGACAGCATTTAGAAAGTGAAGCAACACTCCATTCACTTCGCAGAGTGAATTGAAGTATTGGAACAGACTGCTTCTCTTTCAGAGAAACACATGTGAGTTTCTGGTGAATGCTTGTAAGTAGATTAAGGCACTTTCAAAGGAAAGTGATTTTCTCTGAAAGGACAGCATTTAGAAAGTGAAGCAACACTCCATTCACTTCGCACAGTGAATTGAAGTGTTGGAACAGACTGCTTCTCTTTCAGAGAAACGCATGTGAGTTTCTTTTGAATGCTTGCAAGTTGCTTAAGGCACATTCAAAGGAAAGTGATTTTCTCTGAAAGGACAGCATTTAGAGACTGAAGCAACACTCCATTCACTTCGCACAGTGAATTGAAGTGTTCGAACAGACTGCTTCTCTTTAAGAGAAACGCATGTGAGTTTTTTGTGAATGCTTGAAAGTAGTTTAAGGCACTTTAAAAGGAAAGTGATTTTGTCTGAAATAACAGCATTTAGAAAGTGAAGCAACACTCCATTCACTTCGCACAGTGAATTGAAGTGTTGAACCAGACTGCTTCTCTTTCAGAGAAACGCATGTGAGTTTCTGGTGAATGCTTGTAAGTAGCTTAAGGCACATTCAAAGGAAATGATTTTCTCTGAAAGGACAGCATTTAGAAAGTGAAGCAACACTCCATTCACTTCGCACAGTGAATTGAAGTGTTGGAACAGACTGCTTCTCTTTCAGAGAAACGCATGTGAGTTTTTTGTGAATGCTTGAAAGTAGTTTAAGGCACTTTCAATGGAAAGTGATTTTCTCTGAAAGGACAGCATTTAGAAAGTGAGGCAACACTCCATTCACTTCGCACAGTGAATTGAAGTGTTGGAACAGACTGCTTCTCTTTCAGAGAAACACATGTGAGTTTCTTCCTAATGCTTGCAAGTAGCTTAAGGCACTTTCAAAGGAAAGTGATTTTCTCTGAAAGGACAGCATTTAGAAAGTGAAGCAACACTCCATTCACTTCGCACAGTGAATTGAAGTGTTGGAACAGACTGCTTCTCTTTCAGAGAAACGCATGTGAGTTTTTTGTGAATGCTTGTAACTAGGTTAAGGCACTTTCAAAGGAAAGTGATTTTCTCTGAAAGGACAGCATTTAGAAAGTGAAGCAACACTCCATTCACTTCGCCCTGTGAATTGAAGTGTTGGACCAGACTGCTTCTCTTTCAGAGAAATGCATGTGAGTTTTTTGTGAATGCTTGAAAGTAGTTTAAGGCACTTTCAAAGGAAAGTGTTTTTCTCTGAAAGGACAGAATTTAGAAAGTGAAGCAACACTCCATTCACTTCGCACAGTGAATTGAAGTGTTGGAACAGACTGCTCCTCTTTCAGAGAAACGCATGTGAGTTTCTTCCTAATGCTGGCAAGTATCTTAAGGCACTTTCAAAGGAAAGTGATTTTCTCTGATTGGACAGCATTTAGAAAGTGAAGCAACACTCCATTCACTTCGCACAGTGAATTGAAGTGTTGGAACAGACTGCTTCTCTTTCAAAGAAACGCATGTGAGTTTCTGGTGAATGCTTGTAAGTAGCTTAAGGCACTTTCAAAGGAAAGTGATTTTCTCTGAAAGAAGAGCATTTAGAACGTGAAGCAACACTCCATTCCCTTCGAGCAGTGAATTGAAGTGTTGGAACAGAGTGCTTCTCATTCATAGAAACGCATTAGTGTTTCTTGTGAATGCTTGCAAGTTGCTTAAGGCACTTTCAAAGGAAAGTGATTTTCTCTGAAAGGACAGCATTTAGAAAGTGAAGCAACACTCCATTCACTTTGGACAGTGAATTGAAGTGTTGGAACAGACTGCTTCTCTTTCAGAGAAATGCATGTGAGTTTCTGTTGAATGCTTGTAAGTAGCTTAAGGCTCTTTCAAAGGAAAGTGATTTTCTCTCAAAGGACAGCATTTAGAAAGTAAAGAAACACTCCATTCCCTTCGCACAATAAATTGAAGTGTTGGAACAGACTGCTTCTCTTTCATAGAAACGCAATAGTGTTTCTTGTGAATGCTTGCAAGTAGCTTAAGGCACATTCAAAGGAAAGTGATTTTCTCTGAAAGGACAGCATTTAGAAAGTGAAGCAACACTCCATTCACTTCGCACAGAGAATTGAAGTGTTGGAACAGATTACTTCTCTTTTAGAGAAATGCATGTGAGTTTCTGTTGAATGCTTGTAACTAGCTTAAGGCACTTTCAAAGGAAAGTGATTTTCTCTGAAAGGACAGCATTTAGAAAGTGAAGCAACACTCCATTCACTTCGCAGAGTGAATTGAAGTATTGGAAAAGACTGCTTCTCTTTCAGAGAAACACATGTGAGTTTCTGGTGAATGCTTGTAAGTAGCTTAAGGCACTTTCAAAGGAAAGTGATTTTCTCTGAAAGGACAGCATTTAGAAAGTGAAGCAACACT
The DNA here is from genome assembly GCF_982192425.1 of Myodes glareolus. Lineage (NCBI taxonomy): Eukaryota > Metazoa > Chordata > Mammalia > Rodentia > Cricetidae > Myodes > Myodes glareolus. The sequence continues at coordinate 2,038,867 of NC_142046.1, forward strand.
CCATTCACTTCGCACAGTGAATTGAAGTGTTGGAACAGACTGCTTCTCTTTCAGAGAAACGCATGTGAGTTTCTTTTGAATGCTTGCAAGTTGCTTAAGGCACTTTCAAAGGAAAGTGATTTTCTCTGAAAGGACAGCATTTAGAGACTGAAGCAACACTCCATTCACTTCGCACAGTGAATTGAAGTGTTCGAACAGACTGCTTCTCTTTAAGAGAAACGCATGTGAGTTTTTTGTGAATGCTTGAAAGTAGTTTAAGGCACTTTGAAAGGAAAGTGATTTAGTCTGAAATAACAGCATTTAGAAAGTGAAGCAACACTCCATTCACTTCGCACAGTGAATTGAAGTGTTGGAACAGACTGCTTCTCTTTCAGAAAAACGCATGTGCGTTTTTTGTGAATGCTTGAAAGTAGTTTAAGGCACTTTCAATGGAAAGTGATTTTCTCTGAAAGGACAGCATTTAGAAAGTGAGGCAACACTCCATTCACTTCGCACAGTGAATTGAAGTGTTGGAACAGACTGCTTCTCTTTCAGAGAAACACATGTGAGTTTCTTCCTAATGCTTGCAAGTAGCTTAAGGCACTTTCAAAGGAAAGTGATTTTCTCTGAAAGGACAGCATTTAGAAAGTGAAGCAACACTCCATTCACTTCGCACAGTGAATTGAAGTGTTGGAACAGACTGCTTCTCTTTCAGAGAAACGCATGTGAGTTTCTTCCTGATGCTTGCAAGTAGCTTAAGGCACTTTCAAAGGAAAGTGATTTTCTCAGAAAGGACAGCATTTAGAAAGTGAAGCAACACTCCATTCACTTCGCACAGTGAATTGAAGTGTTGGAAAAGACTGTTTCTCTTTCAGAGAAACGCATGTGAGTTTCTGGTGAATGCTTGTAAGTAGCTTAAGGCACTTTCAAAGGAAAGTGATTTTCTCTGAAAGGACAGCATTTAGAAAGTGAAGCAACACTCCATTCACTTCGCACAGTTAATTGAAGTGTTGGAACAGACTGCTTCTCTTTCAGAGAAATGCATGTGAGTTTCTGTTGAATGCTTGTAAGTAGCTTAAGGCACTTTCAAAGGAAAGTGATTTTCTCTGAAAGGACAGCATTTAGAAAGTGAAGCAACACTCCATTCACTTCGCAGAGTGAATTGAAGTATTGGAACAGACTGCTTCTCTTTCAGAGAAACACATGTGAGTTTCTGGTGAATGCTTGTAAGTAGCTTAAGGCACTTTCAAAGGAAAGTGATTTTCTCTGAAAGGACAGCATTTAGAAAGTGAAGCAACACTCCATTCACTTCGCACAGTGAATTGAAGTGTTGGAACAGACTGCTTCTCTTTCAGAGAAACGCATGTGAGTTTCTTTTGAATGCTTGCAAGTTGCTTAAGGCACATTCAAAGGAAAGTGATTTTCTCTGAAAGGACAGCATTTAGAGACTGAAGCAACACTCCATTCACTTCGCACAGTGAATTGAAGTGTTCGAACAGACTGCTTCTCTTTAAGAGAAACGCATGTGAGTTTTTTGTGAATGCTTGAAAGTAGTTTAAGGCACTTTAAAAGGAAAGTGATTTTGTCTGAAATAACAGCATTTAGAAAGTGAAGCAACACTCCATTCACTTCGCACAGTGAATTGAAGTGTTGAACCAGACTGCTTCTCTTTCAGAGAAACGCATGTGAGTTTCTGGTGAATGCTTGTAAGTAGCTTAAGGCACATTCAAAGGAAATGATTTTCTCTGAAAGGACAGCATTTAGAAAGTGAAGCAACACTCCATTCACTTCGCACAGTGAATTGAAGTGTTGGAACAGACTGCTTCTCTTTCAGAGAAACGCATGTGAGTTTTTTGTGAATGCTTGAAAGTAGTTTAAGGCACTTTCAATGGAAAGTGATTTTCTCTGAAAGGACAGCATTTAGAAAGTGAGGCAACACTCCATTCACTTCGCACAGTGAATTGAAGTGTTGGAACAGACTGCTTCTCTTTCAGAGAAACACATGTGAGTTTCTTCCTAATGCTTGCAAGTAGCTTAAGGCACTTTCAAAGGAAAGTGATTTTCTCTGAAAGGACAGCATTTAGAAAGTGAAGCAACACTCCATTCACTTCGCACAGTGAATTGAAGTGTTGGAACAGACTGCTTCTCTTTCAGAGAAACGCATGTGAGTTTCTTCCTGATGCTTGCAAGTAGCTTAAGGCACTTTCAAAGGAAAGTGATTTTCTCAGAAAGGACAGCATTTAGAAAGTGAAGCAACACTCCATTCACTTCGCACAGTGAATTGAAGTGTTGGAAAAGACTGTTTCTCTTTCAGAGAAACGCATGTGAGTTTCTGGTGAATGCTTGTAAGTAGCTTAAGGCACTTTCAAAGGAAAGTGATTTTCTCTGAAAGGACAGCATTTAGAAAGTGAGGCAACACTCCATTCACCTCACACAGTGAATTGAAGTGTTCGAACAGACTGCTTCTCTTTAAGAGAAACGCATGTGAGTTTTTTATGAATGCTTGAAAGTAGTTTAAGGCACTTTAAAAGGAAAGTGATTTTGTCTGAAAGGACAGCATTTAGAAAGTGAAGCAACACTCCATTCACTTCGCACGGTGAATTGAAGTGTTGGAACAGACTGCTTCTCTTTCAGAGAAACGCATGTGAGTTTCTGGTGAATGCTTGTAAGTAGCTTAAGGCACGTTCAAAGGAAAGTGATTTTCTCTGAAAGGACAGCATTAAGAAAGTGAGGCAACACTCTATTCACTTCACACAGTGAATTGAATTGTTGGAACAGACTGCTTCTCTTTCAGAGAAACACATGTGAGTTTCTGGTGAATGCTTGTAAGTAGCTTAAGGCACTTTCAAAGGAAAGTGATTTTCTCTGAAAGGACAGCATTTTGAAAGTGAAGCAACACTCCATTTCCTTCGTGCAGTGAATTGAAGTGTTGGAACAGAATGCTTCTCTTTCATAGAAACGCATTAGTGTTTCTTGTGAATGCTTGCAAGTAGCTTAAGGCACTTTCAAAGGAAAGTGATTTTCTCTGAAAGGACAGCATTTAGAAAGTGAAGCAACACTCCATTCACTTCGCACAGTGAATTGAAGTGTTGGAACAGACTGCTTCTCTTTCAGAGAAACGCATGTGAGTTTCTGGTGAATGCTTGTAAGTCGCTTAAGGCACTTTCAAAGGAAAGTGATTTTCTCTGAAAGGACAGCATTTAGAAAGTGAAGCAACACTCCATTCACTTCGCACAGTGAATTGAAGTGTTGGAACACACTGCTTCCCTTTAAGAGAAACGCATGTGAGTTTTTTGTGAATACTTGAAAGTAGTTTAAGGCACTTTCAAAGGAAAGTGATTTTCTCTGAAAGGACAGCATTTAGCAAGTGAAGCAACACTCCATTCCCTTCGTGCAGTGAATTGAAGTGTTGGAACAGAGTGCTTCTCATTCATAGAAACGCATTAGTGTTTCTTGTGAATGCTTGCAAGTTGCTTAAGGCACTTTCAAAGGAAAGTGATTTTCTCTGAAAGGACAGCATTTAGAAAGTGAAGCAACACTCCATTCACTTTGTACAGTGAATTGAAGTGTTGGAACAGACTGCTTCTCTTTCAGACAAATGCATGTGAGTTTCTTCCTAATGCTCGCAAGTAGCTTAAGGCACTTCCAAAGGAAAGTGATTTTCTCTGATTGGACAGCATTTAGAAAGTGAAGCAACACTCCATTCACTTCGCACAGTGAATTGAAGTGTTGGAACAGACTGCTTCTCTTTCAGAGAAACGCATGTGAATTTCTGGTGAATGCTTGTAAGTAGCTTAAGGCACTTTCAAAGGAAAGTGATTTTCTCTGAAAGGACAGCATTTAGAAAGTGAAGCAACACTCCATTCCCTTCGTGCAGTGAATTGAAGTGTTGGAACAGAGTGCTTCTCATTCATAGAAACGCATTAGTGTTTCTTGTGAATGCTTGCAAGTTGCTTAAGGCACTTTCAAAGGAAAGTGATTTTCTCTGAAAGGACAGCATTTAGAAAGTGAAGCAACACTCCATTCACTTTGTACAGTGAATTGAAGTGTTGGAACAGACTGCTTCTCTTTCAGAGAAATGCATGTGAGTTTCTGTTGAATGCTTGTAAGTAGCTTAAGGCTCTTTCAAAGGAAAGTGATTTTCTCTGAAAGGACAGCATTTAGAAAGTGAAGCAACACTCCATTCACTTCGCACAGTGAATTGAAGTGTTGGAACAGACTGCTTCTCTTTCAGAGAAACGCATGTGAGTTTCTTTTGAATGCTTGCAAGTTGCTTAAGGCACATTCAAAGGAAAGTGATTTTCTCTGAAAGGACAGCATTTAGAAACTGAAGCAACACTCCATTCACTTCGCACAGTGAATTGAAGTGTTGGAACAGACTGCTTCTCTTTCAGAGAAACGCATGTGAGTTTCTTCCTAATGCTTGCAAGTAGCTTAAGGCACTTTCAAAGGAAAGTGATTTTCTCTGATTGGACAGCATTTAGAATGTGAAGCAACACTCCATTCACTTCGCACAGTGAATTGAAGTGTTGGAACAGATTGCTTCTCTTTCAGAGAAACGCATGTGAGTTTCTGGTGAATGCTTGTAAGTAGCTTAAGGCACGTTCAAAGGAAAGTGATTTTCTCTGAAAGGACAGCATTTAGAAAGTGAAGCAACACTCCATTCACCTCACACAGTGAATTGAAGTGTTGGAACAGACTGCTTCTCTTTCAGAGAAACGCATGTGAGTTTCTTTTGAATGCTTGCAAGTTGCTTAAGGCACATTCAAAGGAAAGTGATTTTCTCTGAAAGGACAGCATTTAGAAAGTGAAGCAACACTCCATTCACTTCGCACAGTGAGTTGAAGTGTTGGAACAGACTGCTTCTCTTTCAGAGAAACGCATGTGAGTTTTTTGTGAATGCTTGTAACTAGGTTAAGGCACTTTCAAAGGAAAGTGATTTTCTCTGAAAGGACAGCATTTAGAAAGTGAAGCAACACTCCATTCACTTCGCCCTGTGAATTGAAGTGTTGGACCAGACTGCTTCTCTTTCAGAGAAATGCATGTGAGTTTTTTGTGAATGCTTGAATGTAGTTTAAGGCACTTTCAAAGGAAAGTGTTTTTCTCTGAAAGGACAGAATTTAGAAAGTGAAGCAACACTCCATTCACTTCGCACAGTGAATTGAAGTGTTGGAACAGACTGCTCCTCTTTCAGAGAAACGCATGTGAGTTTCTTCCTAATGCTTGCAAGTATCTTAAGGCACTTTCAAAGGAAAGTGATTTTCTCTGATTGGACAGCATTTAGAAAGTGAAGCAACACTCCATTCACTTCGCACAGTGAATTGAAGTGTTGGAACAGACTGCTTCTCTTTCAAAGAAACGCATGTGAGTTTCTGGTGAATGCTTGTAAGTAGCTTAAGGCACTTTCAAAGGAAAGTGATTTTCTCTGAAAGAAGAGCATTTAGAACGTGAAGCAACACTCCATTCCCTTCGAGCAGTGAATTGAAGTGTTGGAACAGAGTGCTTCTCATTCATAGAAACGCATTAGTGTATCTTGTGAATGCTTGCAAGTTGCTTAAGGCACTTTCAAAGGAAAGTGATTTTCTCTGAAAGGACAGCATTTAGAAAGTGAAGCAACACTCCATTCACTTTGGACAGTGAATTGAAGTGTTGGAACAGACTGCTTCTCTTTCAGAGAAATGCATGTGAGTTTCTGTTGAATGCTTGTAAGTAGCTTAAGGCTCTTTCAAAGGAAAGTGATTTTCTCTCAAAGGACAGCATTTAGAAAGTAAAGCAACACTCCATTCCCTTCGCACAATAAATTGAAGTGTTGGAACAGACTGCTTCTCTTTCATAGAAACGCAATAGTGTTTCTTGTGAATGCTTGCAAGTAGCTTAAGGCACATTCAAAGGAAAGTGATTTTCTCTGAAAGGACAGCATTTAGAAAGTGAAGCAACACTCCATTCACTTCGCAGAGGGAATTGAAGTATTGGAAAAGACTGCTTCTCTTTCAGAGAAACACATGTGAGTTTCTGGTGAATGCTTGTAAGTAGCTTAAGGCACTTTCAAAGGAAAGTGATTTTCTCTGAAAGGACAGCATTTAGAAAGTGAAGCAACACTCCATTCACTTCGCACAGTGAATTGAAGTGTTGGAACAGACTGCTTCTCTTTCAGAGAAACGCATGTGAGTTTCTTTTGAATGCTTGCAAGTTGCTTAAGGCACTTTCAAAGGAAAGTGATTTTCTCTGAAAGGACAGCATTTAGAGACTGAAGCAACACTCCATTCACTTCGCACAGTGAATTGAAGTGTTCGAACAGACTGCTTCTCTTTAAGAGAAACGCATGTGAGTTTTTTGTGAATGCTTGAAAGTAGTTTAAGGCACTTTGAAAGGAAAGTGATTTTGTCTGAAATAACAGCATTTAGAAAGTGAAGCAACACTCCATTCACTTCGCACCGTGAATTGAAGTGTTGAACCAGACTGCTTCTCTTTCAGAGAAACGCATGTGAGTTTCTGGTGAATGCTTGTAAGTAGCTTAAGGCACATTCAAAGGAAAATGATTTTCTCTGAAAGGACAGCATTTAGAAAGTGAAGCAACACTCCATTCACTTCGCACAGTGAATTGAAGTGTTGGAACAGACTGCTTCTCTTTCAGATAAACGCATGTGCGTTTTTTGTGAATGCTTGAAAGTAGTTTAAGGCACTTTCAATGGAAAGTGATTTTCTCTGAAAGGACAGCATTTAGAAAGTGAGGCAACACTCCATTCACTTCGCACAGTGAATTGAAGTGTTGGAACAGACTGCTTCTCTTTCAGAGAAACACATGTGAGTTTCTTCCTAATGCTTGCAAGTAGCTTAAGGCACTTTCAAAGGAAAGTGATTTTCTCTGAAAGGACAGCATTTAGAAAGTGAAGCAACACTCCATTCACTTCGCACAGTGAATTGAAGTGTTGGAACAGACTGCTTCTCTTTCAGAGAAACGCATGTGAGTTTCTTCCTGATGCTTGCAAGTAGCTTAAGGCACTTTCAAAGGAAAGTGATTTTCTCAGAAAGGACAGCATTTAGAAAATGAAGCAACACTCCATTCACTTCGCACAGTGAATTGAAGTGTTGGAACAGACTGCTTCTCTTTCAGAGAAACGCATGTGAATTTCTGGTGAATGCTTGTAAGTAGCTTAAGGCACTTTCAAAGGAAAGTGATTTTCTCTGAAAGGACAGCATTTAGAAAGTGAAGCATCACTCCATTCCCTTCGTGCAGTGAATTGAAGTGTTGGAACAGAGTGCTTCTCATTCATAGAAACGCATTAGTGTTTCTTGTGAATGCTTGCAAGTTGCTTAAGGCACTTTCAAAGGAAAGTGATTTTCTCTGAAAGGACAGCATTTAGAAAGTGAAGCAACACTCCATTCACTTTGTACAGTGAATTGAAGTGTTGGAACAGACTGCTTCTCTTTCAGAGAAATGCATGTGAGTTTCTGTTGAATGCTTGTAAGAAGCTTAAGGCTCTTTCAAAGGAAAGTGATTTTCTCTGAAAGGACAGCATTTAGAAAGTGAAGCAACACTCCATTCACTTCGCACAGTGAATTGAAGTGTTGGAACAGACTGCTTCTCTTTCAGAGAAACGCATGTGAGTTTCTTTTGAATGCTTGCAAGTTGCTTAAGGCACATTCAAAGGAAAGTGATTTTCTCTGAAAGGACAGCATTTAGAAACTGAAGCAACACTCCATTCACTTCGCACAGTGAATTGAAGTGTTGGAACAGACTGCTTCTCTTTCAGAGAAACGCATGTGAGTTTCTTCCTAATGCTTGCAAGTAGCTTAAGGCACTTTCAAAGGAAAGTGATTTTCTCTGATTGGACAGCATTTAGAATGTGAAGCAACACTCCATTCACTTCGCACAGTGAATTGAAGTGTTGGAACAGATTGCTTCTCTTTCAGAGAAACGCATGTGAGTTTCTGGTGAATGCTTGTAAGTAGCTTAAGGCACGTTCAAAGGAAAGTGATTTTCTCTGAAAGGACAGCATTTAGAAAGTGAAGCAACACTCCATTCACCTCACACAGTGAATTGAAGTGTTGGAACAGACTGCTTCTCTTTCAGAGAAACGCATGTGAGTTTCTTTTGAATGCTTGCAAGTTGCTTAAGGCACATTCAAAGGAAAGTGATTTTCTCTGAAAGGACAGCATTTAGAAAGTGAAGCAACACTCCATTCACTTCGCACAGTGAGTTGAAGTGTTGGAACAGACTGCTTCTCTTTCAGAGAAACGCATGTGAGTTTTTTGTGAATGCTTGTAACTAGGTTAAGGCACTTTCAAAGGAAAGTGATTTTCTCTGAAAGGACAGCATTTAGAAAGTGAAGCAACACTCCATTCACTTCGCCCTGTGAATTGAAGTGTTGGACCAGACTGCTTCTCTTTCAGAGAAATGCATGTGAGTTTTTTGTGAATGCTTGAAAGTAGTTTAAGGCACTTTCAAAGGAAAGTGTTTTTCTCTGAAAGGACAGAATTTAGAAAGTGAAGCAACACTCCATTCACTTCGCACAGTGAATTGAAGTGTTGGAACAGACTGCTCCTCTTTCAGAGAAACGCATGTGAGTTTCTTCCTAATGCTTGCAAGTATCTTAAGGCACTTTCAAAGGAAAGTGATTTTCTCTGATTGGACAGCATTTAGAAAGTGAAGCAACACTCCATTCACTTCGCACAGTGAATTGAAGTGTTGGAACAGACTGCTTCTCTTTCAAAGAAACGCATGTGAGTTTCTGGTGAATGCTTGTAAGTAGCTTAAGGCACTTTCAAAGGAAAGTGATTTTCTCTGAAAGAAGAGCATTTAGAACGTGAAGCAACACTCCATTCCCTTCGAGCAGTGAATTGAAGTGTTGGAACAGAGTGCTTCTCATTCATAGAAACGCATTAGTGTTTCTTGTGAATGCTTGCAAGTTGCTTAAGGCACTTTCAAAGGAAAGTGATTTTCTCTGAAAGGACAGCATTTAGAAAGTGAAGCAACACTCCATTCACTTTGGACAGTGAATTGAAGTGTTGGAACAGACTGCTTCTCTTTCAGAGAAATGCATGTGAGTTTCTGTTGAATGCTTGTAAGTAGCTTAAGGCTCTTTCAAAGGAAAGTGATTTTCTCTCAAAGGACAGCATTTAGAAAGTAAAGCAACACTCCATTCCCTTCGCACAATAAATTGAAGTGTTGGAACAGACTGCTTCTCTTTCATAGAAACGCAATAGTGTTTCTTGTGAATGCTTGCAAGTAGCTTAAGGCACATTCAAAGGAAAGTGATTTTCTCTGAAAGGACAGCATTTAGAAAGTGAAGCAACACTCCATTCACTTCGCACAGAGAATTGAAGTGTTGGAACAGATTACTTCTCTTTTAGAGAAATGCATGTGAGTTTCTGTTGAATGCTTGTAAGTAGCTTAAGGCACTTTCAAAGGAAAGTGATTTTCTCTGAAAGGACAGCATTTAGAAAGTGAAGCAACACTCAATTCACTTCGCAGAGTGAATTGAAGTATTGGAAAAGACTGCTTCTCTTTGAGAGAAACACATGTGAGTTTCTGGTGAATGCTTGTAAATAGCTTAAGGCACTTTCAAAGGAAAGTGATTTTCTCTGAAAGGACAGCATTTAGAAAGTGAAGCAACACTCCATTCACTTCGCACAGTGAATTGAAGTGTTGGAACAGACTGCTTCTCTTTCAGAGAAACGCATGTGAGTTTCTTTTGAATGCTTGCAAGTTGCTTAAGGCACTTTCAAAGGAAAGTGATTTTCTCTGAAAGGACAGCATTTAGAGACTGAAGCAACACTCCATTCACTTCGCACAGTGAATTGAAGTGTTCGAACAGACTGCTTCTCTTTAAGAGAAACGCATGTGAGTTTTTTGTGAATGCTTGAAAGTAGTTTAAGGCACTTTGAAAGGAAAGTGATTTTGTCTGAAATAACAGCATTTAGAAAGTGAAGCAACACTCCATTCACTTCGCACCGTGAATTGAAGTGTTGAACCAGACTGCTTCTCTTTCAGAGAAACGCATGTGAGTTTCTGGTGAATGCTTGTAAGTAGCTTAAGGCACATTCAAAGGAAAATGATTTTCTCTGAAAGGACAGCATTTAGAAAGTGAAGCAACACTCCATTCACTTCGCACAGTGAATTGAAGTGTTGGAACAGACTGCTTCTCTTTCAGATAAACGCATGTGCGTTTTTTGTGAATGCTTGAAAGTAGTTTAAGGCACTTTCAATGGAAAGTGATTTTCTCTGAAAGGACAGCATTTAGAAAGTGAGGCAACACTCCATTCACTTCGCACAGTGAATTGAAGTGTTGGAACAGACTGCTTCTCTTTCAGAGAAACACATGTGAGTTTCTTCCTAATGCTTGCAAGTAGCTTAAGGCACTTTCAAAGGAAAGTGATTTTCTCTGAAAGGACAGCATTTAGAAAGTGAAGCAATACTCCATTCACTTCGCACAGTGAATTGAAGTGTTGGAACAGACTGCTTCTCTTTCAGAGAAACGCATGTGAGTTTCTTCCTGATGCTTGCAAGTAGCTTAAGGCACTTTCAAAGGAAAGTGATTTTCTCAGAAAGGACAGCATTTAGAAAGTGAAGCAACACTCCATTCACTTCGCACAGTGAATTGAAGTGTTGGAAAAGACTGTTTCTCTTTCAGAGAAACGCATGTGAGTTTCTGGTGAATGCTTGTAAGTAGCTTAAGGCACTTTCAAAGGAAAGTGATTTTCTCTGAAAGGACAGCATTTAGAAAGTGAAGCAACACTCCATTCACTTCGCACAGTTAATTGAAGTGTTGGAACAGACTGCTTCTCTTTCAGAGAAATGCATGTGAGTTTCTGTTGAATGCTTGTAAGTAGCTTAAGGCACTTTCAAAGGAAAGTGATTTTCTCTGAAAGGACAGCATTTAGAAAGTGAAGCAACACTCCATTCACTTCGCAGAGTGAATTGAAGTATTGGAACAGACTGCTTCTCTTTCAGAGAAACACATGTGAGTTTCTGGTGAATGCTTGTAAGTAGCTTAAGGCACTTTCAAAGGAAAGTGATTTTCTCTGAAAGGACAGCATTTAGAAAGTGAAGCAACACTCCATTCACTTCGCACAGTGAATTGAAGTGTTGGAACAGACTGCTTCTCTTTCAGAGAAACGCATGTGAGTTTCTTTTGAATGCTTGCAAGTTGCTTAAGGCACATTCAAAGCAAAGTGATTTTCTCTGAAAGGACAGCATTTAGAAACTGAAGCAACACTCCATTCACTTCGCACAGTGAATTGAAGTGTTCGAACAGACTGCTTCTCTTTAAGAGAAACGCATGTGAGTTTTTTATGAATGCTTGAAAGTAGTTTAAGGCACTTTAAAAGGAAAGTGATTTTGTCTGAAAGGACAGCATTTAGAAAGTGAAGCAACACTCCATTCACTTCGCACGGTGAATTGAAGTGTTGGAACAGACTGCTTCTCTTTCAGAGAAACGCATGTGAGTTTCTGGTGAATGCTTGTAAGTAGCTTAAGGCACGTTCAAAGGAAAGTGATTTTCTCTGAAAGGACAGCATTAAGAAAGTGAGGCAACACTCTATTCACTTCACACAGTGAATTGAATTGTTGGAACAGACTGCTTCTCTTTCAGAGAAACACATGTGAGTTTCTGGTGAATGCTTGTAAGTAGCTTAAGGCACTTTCAAAGGAAAGTGATTTTCTCTGAAAGGACAGCATTTTGAAAGTGAAGCAACACTCCATTTCCTTCGTGCAGTGAATTGAAGTGTTGGAACAGAATGCTTCTCTTTCATAGAAACGCATTAGTGTTTCTTGTGAATGCTTGCAAGTTGCTTAAGGCACTTTCAAAGGAAAGTGATTTTCTCTGAAAGGACATAATTTAGAAAGTGAAGCAACACTCCATTCAATTCGCACAGTGAATTGAAGTGTTCGAACAGACTGCTTCTCTTTCAGAGAAATGCATGTGAGTTTCTGTTGAATGCTTGTAAGTAGCTTAAGGCACTTTCAAAGGAAAGTGATTTTCTCTGAAAGGACAGCATTTAGAAAGTGAAGCAACACTCCATTCACTTCGCACATTGAATTGAAGTGTTGGAACAGACTGCTTCTCTTTCAGAGAAACGCATGTGAGTTTCTGGTGAATGCTTGTAAGTAGCTTAAGGCACTTTCAAAGGAAAGTGATTTTCTCTGAAAGGACAGCATTTAGAAAGTGAGGCAACACTCCATTCACCTCACACAGTGAATTGAAGTGTTGGAACAGACTGCTTCTCTTTCAGAGAAACGCATGTGAGTTTCTTCCTAATGCTTGCAAGTAGCTTAAGGCACTTTCAAAGGAAAGTGATTTTCTCTGAAAGGACAGCATTTAGAAAGTGAAGCAACACTCCATTCACTTCGCACAGTGAATTGAAGTGTTGGAACAGTCTGCTTCTCTTTCAGAGAAACGCATGTGAGTTTCTTCCTAATGCTTGCAAGTAGCTTAAGGCACTTTCAAAGGAAAGTGATTTTCTCTGAAAGGACAGCATTTAGAAAGTGAAGCAACACTCCATTCACTTCGCACAGTGAATTGAAGTGTTGGAACAGACTGCTTCTCTTTCAGAGAAACGCATGTGAGTTTCTGGTGAATGCTTGTAAGTCGCTTAAGGCACTTTCAAAGGAAAGTGATTTTCTCTGAAAGGACAGCATTTAGAAAGTGAAGCAACACTCCATTCACTTCGCACAGTGAATTGAAGTGTTGGAACACACTGCTTCCCTTTAAGAGAAACGCATGTGAGTTTTTTGTGAATACTTGAAAGTAGTTTAAGGCAATTTCAAAGGAAAGTGATTTTCTCTGAAAGGACAGCATTTAGAAAGTGAAGCAGCACTCCATTCACTTCGCAGAGGGAATTGAAGTATTGGAACAGACTGCTTCTCTTTCAGAGAAACGCATGTGAGTTTCTGGTGAATGCTTGTAAGTAGCTTAAGGCACTTTCAAAGGAAAGTGATTTTCTCTGAAAGGACAGCATTTAGAAAGTGAAGCAACACTCCATTCACTTCGCACAGTGAATTGAAGTGTTGGAACAGACTGCTTCTCTTTCAGAGAAATGCATGTGAGTTTCTGTTGAATGCTTGAAAGTAGTTTAAGGCACTTTAAAAGGAAAGTGATTTTGTCTGAAAGGACAGCATTTAGAAAGTGAAGCAACACTCCATTCACTTCGCACGGTGAATTGAAGTGTTGGAACAGACTGCTTCTCTTTCAGAGAAACGCATGTGAGTTTCTGGTGAATGCTTGTAAGTAGCTTAAGGCACGTTCAAAGGAAAGTGATTTTCTCTGAAAGGACAGCATTAAGAAAGTGAGGCAACACTCTATTCACTTCACACAGTGAATTGAATTGTTGGAACAGACTGCTTCTCTTTCAGAGAAACACATGTGAGTTTCTGGTGAATGCTTGTAAGTAGCTTAAGGCACTTTCAAAGGAAAGTGATTTTCTCTGAAAGGACAGCATTTTGAAAGTGAAGCAACACTCCATTTCCTTCGTGCAGTGAATTGAAGTGTTGGAACAGAATGCTTCTCTTTCATAGAAACGCATTAGTGTTTCTTGTGAATGCTTGCAAGTTGCTTAAGGCACTTTCAAAGGAAAGTGATTTTCTCTGAAAGGACATAATTTAGAAAGTGAAGCAACACTCCATTCAATTCGCACAGTGAATTGAAGTGTTCGAACAGACTGCTTCTCTTTCAGAGAAATGCATGTGAGTTTCTGTTGAATGCTTGTAAGTAGCTTAAGGCACTTTCAAAGGAAAGTGATTTTCTCTGAAAGGACAGCATTTAGAAAGTGAAGCAACACTCCATTCACTTCGCACATTGAATTGAAGTGTTGGAACAGACTGCTTCTCTTTCAGAGAAACGCATGTGAGTTTCTGGTGAATGCTTGTAAGTAGCTTAAGGCACTTTCAAAGGAAAGTGATTTTCTCTGAAAGGACAGCATTTAGAAAGTGAGGCAACACTCCATTCACCTCACACAGTGAATTGAAGTGTTGGAACAGACTGCTTCTCTTTCAGAGAAACGCATGTGAGTTTCTTCCTAATGCTTGCAAGTAGCTTAAGGCACTTTCAAAGGAAAGTGATTTTCTCTGAAAGGACAGCATTTAGAAAGTGAAGCAACACTCCATTCACTTCGCACAGTGAATTGAAGTGTTGGAACAGTCTGCTTCTCTTTCAGAGAAACGCATGTGAGTTTCTTCCTAATGCTTGCAAGTAGCTTAAGGCACTTTCAAAGGAAAGTGATTTTCTCTGAAAGGACAGCATTTAGAAAGTGAAGCAACACTCCATTCACTTCGCACAGTGAATTGAAGTGTTGGAACAGACTGCTTCTCTTTCAGAGAAACGCATGTGAGTTTCTGGTGAATGCTTGTAAGTCGCTTAAGGCACTTTCAAAGGAAAGTGATTTTCTCTGAAAGGACAGCATTTAGAAAGTGAAGCAACACTCCATTCACTTCGCACAGTGAATTGAAGTGTTGGAACACACTGCTTCCCTTTAAGAGAAACGCATGTGAGTTTTTTGTGAATACTTGAAAGTAGTTTAAGGCAATTTCAAAGGAAAGTGATTTTCTCTGAAAGGACAGCATTTAGAAAGTGAAGCAGCACTCCATTCACTTCGCAGAGGGAATTGAAGTATTGGAACAGACTGCTTCTCTTTCAGAGAAACGCATGTGAGTTTCTGGTGAATGCTTGTAAGTAGCTTAAGGCACTTTCAAAGGAAAGTGATTTTCTCTGAAAGGACAGCATTTAGAAAGTGAAGCAACACTCCATTCACTTCGCACAGTGAATTGAAGTGTTGGAACAGACTGCTTCTCTTTCAGAGAAATGCATGTGAGTTTCTGTTGAATGCTTGTAAGTAGCTTAAGGCTCTTTCAAAGGAAAGTGATTTTCTCTGAAAGGACAGCATTTAGAAAGTGAAGCAACACTCCATTCCCTTCGCACAATAAATTGAAGTGTTGGAACAGACTGCTTCTCTTTCATAGAAACGCATTAGTGTGTCTTGTGAATGCTTGCAAGTAGCTTAAGGCACATTCAAAGGAAAGTGATTTTCTCTGAAAGGACAGCATTTAGAAAGTGAAGCAACACTCCATTCACTTCGCACTGTGACTTGAAGTGTTGGAACAGACTGCTTCTCTTTCAGAGAAACGCATGTGAGTTTTTTGTGAATGCTTGAAAGTAGTTTAAGGCACTTTCAAAGGAAAGTGTTTATCTCTGAAAATACAGAATTTAGAAAGTGAAGCAACACTCCATTCACTTCGCACAGTGAATTGAAGTGTTGGAACAGACTGCTTCTCTTTCAGAGAAATGCATGTAAGTTTCTTCCTAATGCTCGCAAGTAGCTTAAGGCACTTCCAAAGGAAAGTGATTTTCTCTGATTGGACAGCATTTAGAAAGTGAAGCAACACTCCATTCACTTCGCACAGTGAATTGAAGTGTTGGAACAGACTGCTTCTCTTTCAGAGAAACGCATGTGAATTTCTGGTGAATGCTTGTAAGTAGCTTAAGGCACTTTCAAAGGAAAGTTATTTTCTCTGAAAGGACAGCATTTAGAAAGTGAAGCAACACTCCATTCCCTTCGTGCAGTGAATTGAAGTGTTGGAACAGAGTGCTTCTCATTCATAGAAACGCATTAGTGTTTCTTGTGAATGCTTGCAAGTTGCTTAAGGCACTTTCAAAGGAAAGTGATTTTCTCTGAAAGGACAGCATTTAGAAAGTGAAGCAACACTCCATTCACTTTGTACAGTGAATTGAAGTGTTGGAACAGACTGCTTCTCTTTCAGAGAAATGCATGTGAGTTTCTGTTGAATGCTTGTAAGTAGCTTAAGGCTCTTTCAAAGGAAAGTGATTTTCTCTGAAAGGACAGCATTTAGAAAGTGAAGCAACACTCCATTCACTTCGCACAGTGAATTGAAGTGTTGGAACAGACTGCTTCTCTTTCAGAGAAACGCATGTGAGTTTCTTTTGAATGCTTGCAAGTTGCTTAAGGCACATTCAAAGGAAAGTGATTTTCTCTGAAAGGACAGCATTTAGAAACTGAAGCAACACTCCATTCACTTCGCACAGTGAATTGAAGTGTTTGAACAGATTGCTTCTCTTTCAGAGAAACGCATGTGAGTTTCTTCCTAATGCTTGCAAGTAGCTTAAGGCACTTTCAAAGGAAAGTGATTTTCTCTGATTGGACAGCATTTAGAAAGTGAAGCAACACTCCATTCACTTCGCACAGTGAATTGAAGTGTTGGAACAGATTGCTTCTCTTTCAGAGAAACGCATGTGAGTTTCTGGTGAATGCTTGTAAGTAGCTTAAGGCACTTTCAAAGGAAAGTGATTTTCTCTGAAAGGACAGCATTTAGAAAGTGAAGCAACACTCCATTCACTTCGCACAGTGAATTGAAGTGTTAGAACAGACTGCTTCTCTTTCAGAGAAACGCATGTGAGTTTCTTTTGAATGCTTGCAAGTTGCTTAAGGCACATTCAAAGGAAAGTGATTTTCTCTGAAAGGACAGCATTTAGAAAGTGAAGCAACACTCCATTCACTTCGCACAGTGACTTGAAGTGTTGGAACAGACTGCTTCTCTTTCAGAGAAACGCATGTGAGTTTTTTGTGAATGCTTGTAACTAGTTTAAGGCACTTTCAAAGGAAAGTGATTTTCTCTGAAAGGACACCATTTAGAAAGTGAAGCAACACTCCATTCACTTCGCCCTGTGAATTGAAGTGTTGGACCAGACTGCTTCTCTTTCAGAGAAACGCATGTGAGTTTTTTGTGAATGCTTGAAAGTAGTTTAAGGCACTTTCAAAGGAAAGTGTTTTTCTCTGAAAGGACAGAATTTAGAAAGTGAAGCAACACTCCATTCACTTCGCACAGTGAATTGAAGTGTTGGAACAGACTGCTCTTCTTTCAGAGAAACGCATGTGAGTTTCTTCCTAATGCTTGCAAGTAGCTTAAGGCACTTTCAAAGGAAAGTGATTTTCTCTGATTGGACAGCATTTAGAAAGTGAAGCAACACTCCATTCACTTCGCACAGTGAATTGAAGTGTTGGAACAGACTGCTTCTCTTTCAGAGAAACGCATGTGAGTTTCTGGTGAATGCTTGTAAGTAGCTTAAGGCACTTTCAAAGGAAAGTGATTTTCTCTGAAAGGACAGCATTTAGAAAGTGAAGCAACACTCCATTCCCTTCGTGCAGTGAATTGAAGTGTTGGAACAGAGTGCTTCTCATTCATAGAAACGCATTAGTGTTTCTTGTGCATGCTTGCAAGTTGCTTAAGGCACTTTCAAAGGAAAGTGATTTTCTCTGAAAGGACAGCATTTAGAAAGTGAGGCAACACTCTATTCACTTCACACAGTGAATTGAATTGTTGGAACAGACTGCTTCTCTTTCAGAGAAACACATGTGAGTTTCTGGTGAATGCTTGTAAGTAGCTTAAGGCACTTTCAAAGGAAAGTGATTTTCTCTGAAACGACAGCATTTAGAAAGTGAAGCAACACTCCATTTCCTTCGTGCAGTGAATTGAAGTGTTGGAACAGAATGCTTCTCTTTCATAGAAACGCATTAGTGTTTCTTGTGAATGCTTGCAAGTTGCTTAAGGCACTTTCAAAGGAAAGTGATTTTCTCTGAAAGGACAGCATTTAGAAAGTGAAGCAACACTCCATTCACTTTGTACTGTGAATTGAAGTGTTGGAACAGACTGCTTCTCTTTCAGAGAAATGCATGTGAGTTTCTGTTGAATGCTTGTAAGTAGCTTAAGACACATTCAAAGGAAAGGGATTTTCTCTGAAAGGACAGCATTTAGAAAGTGAAGCAACACTCCATTCACTTCGCACAGTGAATTGAAGTGTTGGAACAGACTGCTTCTCTTTCAGAGAAACGCATGTGAGTTTTTTGTGAATGCTTGAAAGTAGTTTAAGGCACTTTCAATGGAAAGTGATTTTCTCTGAAAGGACAGCATTTAGAAAGTGAGGCAACACTCCATTCACTTCGCACAGTGAATTGAAGTGTTGGAACAGACTGCTTCTCTTTCAGAGAAACGCATGTGAGTTTCTTCCTGATGCTTGCAAGTAGCTTAAGGCACTTTCAAAGGAAAGTGATTTTCTCTGAAAGGACAGCATTTAGAAAGTGAAGCAACACTCCATTCACTTCGCACAGTGAATTGAAGTGTTGGAACAGACTGTTTCTCTTTCAGAGAAACGCATGTGAGTTTCTGTTGAATGCTTGTAAGTAGCTTAAGGCACTTTCAAAGGAAAGTGATTTTCTCTGAAAGGACAGCATTTAGAAAGTGAAGCAACACTCCATTCACTTCGCACAGTGAATTGAAGTGTTGGAACAGACTGCTTCTCTTTCAGAGAAACGCATGTGAGTTTCTTTTGAATGCTTGCAAGTTGCTTAAGGCACATTCAAAGGAAAGTGATTTTCTCTGAAAGGACAGCCTTTAGAAACTGAAGCAACACTCCATTCACTTCGCACAGTGAATTGAAGTGTTCGAACAGACTGCTTCTCTTTAAGAGAAACGCATGTGAGTTTTTTATGAATGCTTGAAAGTAGTTTAAGGCACTTTAAAAGGAAAGTGATTTTGACTGAAAGGACAGCATTTAGAAAGTGAAGCAACACTCCATTCACTTCGCACGGTGAATTGAAGTGTTAGAACAGACTGCTTCTCTTTCAGAGAAACGCATGTGAGTTTCTGGTGAATGCTTGTAAGTAGCTTAAGGCACGTTCAAAGGAAAGTGATTTTCTCTGAAAGGACAGCATTTAGAAAGTGAGGCAACACTCTATTCACTTCACACAGTGAATTGAATTGTTGGAACAGACTGCTTCTCTTTCAGAGAAACACATGTGAGTTTCTGGTGAATGCTTGTAAGTAGCTTAAGGCACTTTCAAAGGAAAGTGATTTTCTCTGAAACGACAGCATTTAGAAAGTGAAGCAACACTCCATTTCCTTCGTGCAGTGAATTGAAGTGTTTGAACAGAATGCTTCTCTTTCATAGAAACGCATTAGTGTTTCTTGTGAATGCTTGCAAGTTGCTTAAGGCACTTTCAAAGGAAAGTGATTTTCTCTGAAAGGACATAATTTAGAAAGTGAAGCAACACTCCATTCACTTCGCACAGTGAATTGAAGTGTTCAAACAGACTGCTTCTCTTTCAGAGAAATGCATGTGAGTTTCTGTTGAATGCTTGTAAGTAGCTTAAGGCACTTTCAAAGGAAAGTGATTTTCTCTGAAAGGACAGCATTTAGAAAGTGAAGCAACACTCCATTCACTTCGCACATTGAATTGAAGTGTTGGAACAGACTGCATCTCTTTCAGAGAAACGCATGTGAGTTTTTTGTGAATGCTTGAAAGTAGTTTAAGGCACTTTCAATGGAAAGTGATTTTCTCTGAAAGGACAGCATTTAGAAAGTGAGGCAACACTCCATTCACTTCGCACAGTGAATTGAAGTGTTGGAACAGACTGCTTCTCTTTCAGAGAAACACATGTGAGTTTCTTCCTAATGCTTGCAAGTAGCTAAGGCACTTTCAAAGGAAAGTGATTTTCTCTGAAAGGACAGCATTTAGAAAGTGAAGCAACACTCCATTCACTTCGCACAGTGAATTGAATTGTTGGAACAGACTGCTTCTCTTTCAGAGAAACGCATGTGAGTTTTTTGTGAATGCTTGAAAGTAGTTTAAGGCACTTTCAATGGAAAGTGATTTTCTCTGAAAGGACAGCATTTAGAAAGTGAAGCAACACTCCATTCACTTCGCACAGTTAATTGAAGTGTTGGAACAGACTGCTTCTCTTTCAGAGAAATGCATGTGAGTTTCTGTTGAATGCTTGTAAGTAGCTTAAGGCACTTTCAAAGGAAAGTGATTTTCTCTGAAAGGACAGCATTTAGAAAGTGAAGCAACACTCCATTCACTTCGCAGAGTGAATTGAAGTATTGGAACAGACTGCTTCTCTTTCAGAGAAACACATGTGAGTTTCTGGTGAATGCTTGTAAGTAGCTTAAGGCACTTTCAAAGGAAAGTGATTTTCTCTGAAAGGACAGCATTTAGAAAGTGAAGCAAAACTCCATTCACTTCGCACAGTGAATTGAAGTGTTGGAACAGACTGCTTCTCTTTCAGAGAAACGCATGTGAGTTTCTTTTTAATGCTTGCAAGTTGCTTAAGGCACATTCAAAGGAAAGTGATTTTCTCTGAAAGGACAGCATTTAGAAACTGAAGCAACACTCCATTCACTTCGCACAGTGAATTGAAGTGTTCGAACAGACTGCTTCTCTTTAAGAGAAACGCATGTGAGTTTTTTATGAATGCTTGAAAGTAGTTTAAGGCACTTTAAAAAGAAAGTGATTTTGTCTGAAAGGACAGCATTTAGAAAGTGAAGGAACACTCCATTCACTTCGCACGGTGAATTGAAGTGTTGGAACAGACTGCTTCTCTTTCAGAGAAACGCATGTGAGTTTCTGGTGAATGCTTGTAAGTAGCTTAAGGCACGTTCAAAGGAAAGTGATTTTCTCTGAAAGGACAGCATTTAGAAAGTGAGGCAACACTCTATTCACTTCACACAGTGAATTGAATTGTTGGAACAGACTGCTTCTCTTTCAGAGAAACACATGTGAGTTTCTGGTGAATGCTTGTAAGTAGCTTAAGGCACTTTCAAAGGAAAGTGATTTTCTCTGAAAGGACAGCATTTTGAAAGTGAAGCAACACTCCATTTCCTTCGTGCAGTGAATTGAAGTGTTGGAACAGAATGCTTCTCTTTCATAGAAACGCATTAGTGTTTCTTGTGAATGCTTGCAAGTTGCTTAAGGCACTTTCAAAGGAAAGTGATTTTCTCTGAAAGGACATAATTTAGAAAGTGAAGAAACACTCCATTCACTTCGCACAGTGAATTGAAGTGTTCGAACAGACTGCTTCTCTTTCAGAGAAATGCATGTGAGTTTCTGTTGAATGCTTGTAAGTAGCTTAAGGCACTTTCAAAGGAAAGTGATTTTCTCTGAAAGGACAGCATTTAGAAAGTGAAGCAACACTCCATTCACTTCGCACAGTGAATTGAAGTGTTCGAACAGACTGCTTCTCTTTAAGAGAAACGCATGTGAGTTTTTTATGAATGCTTGAAAGTAGTTTAAGGCACTTTAAAAGGAAAGTGATTTTGTCTGAAAGGACAGCATTTAGAAAGTGAAGCAACACTCCATTCACTTCTCACGGTGAATTGAAGTGTTGGAACAGACTGCTTCTCTTTCAGAGAAACGCATGTGAGTTTCTGGTGAATGCTTGTAAGTAGCTTAAGGCACGTTCAAAGGAAAGTGATTTTCTCTGAAAGGACAGCATTTAGAAAGTGAGGCAACACTCTATTCACTTCACACAGTGAATTGAATTGTTGGAACAGACTGCTTCTCTTTCAGAGAAACACATGTGAGTTTCTGGTGAATGCTTGTAAGTAGCTTAAGGCACTTTCAAAGGAAAGTGATTTTCTCTGAAAGGACAGCATTTTGAAAGTGAAGCAACACTCCATTTCCTTCGTGCAGTGAATTGAAGTGTTGGAACAGAATGCTTCTCTTTCATAGAAACGCATTAGTGTTTCTTGTGAATGCTTGCAAGTTGCTTAAGGCACTTTCAAAGGAAAGTGATTTTCTCTGAAAGGACATAATTTAGAAAGTGAAGCAACACTCCATTCACTTCGCACAGTGAATTGAAGTGTTCGAACAGACTGCTTCTCTTTCAGAGAAATGCATGTGAGTTTCTGTTGAATGCTTGTAAGTAGCTTAAGGCACTTTCAAAGGAAAGTGATTTTCTCTGAAAGGACAGCATTTAGAAAGTGAAGCAACACTCCATTCACTTCGCACATTGAATTGAAGTGTTGGAACAGACTGCTTCTCTTTCAGAGAAACGCATGTGAGTTTCTGGTGAATGCTTGTAAGTAGCTTAAGGCACTTTCAAAGGAAAGTGATTTTCTCTGAAAGGACAGCATTTAGAAAGTGAGGCAACACTCCATTCACCTCACACAGTGAATTGAAGTGTTGGAACAGACTGCTTCTCTTTCAGAGAAACGCATGTGAGTTTCTTCCTAATGCTTGCAAGTAGCTTAAGGCACTTTCAAAGGAAAGTGATTTTCTCTGAAAGGACAGCATTTAGAAAGTGAAGCAACACTCCATTCACTTCGCACAGTGAATTGAAGTGTTGGAACAGTCTGCTTCTCTTTCAGAGAAACGCATGTGAGTTTCTTCCTAATGCTTGCAAGTAGCTTAAGGCACTTTCAAAGGAAAGTGATTTTCTCTGAAAGGACAGCATTTAGAAAGTGAAGCAACACTCCATTCACTTCACACAGTGAATTGAAGTGTTGGAACAGACTGCTTCTCTTTCAGAGAAACGCATGTGAGTTTCTGGTGAATGCTTGTAAGTCGCTTAAGGCACTTTCAAAGGAAAGTCATTTTCTCTGAAAGGACAGCATTTAGAAAGTGAAGCAACACTCCATTCACTTCGCACAGTGAATTGAAGTGTTGGAACACACTGCTTCCCTTTAAGAGAAACGCATTAGTGTTTTTTGTGAATGCTTGAAATTAGTTTAAGGCACTTTCAAAGGAAAGTGATTTTCTCTGAAAAGACAGCATTTAGAAAGTGAAGCAACACTCAATTCACCTTGTACAGTGAATTGAACTGTTGGAACAGACTGCTTCTCTTTCAGAGAAATGCATGTGAGTTTCTGTTGAATGCTTGTAAGTAGCTTAAGGCACTTTCAAAGGAAAGTGATTTTCTATGAAAGGACAGCATTTAGAAAGTAAAGCAACACTCCATTCCCTTCGAACAAAGAATTGAAGTGTTGGAACAGACTGCTTCTCTTTCATAGAAACGCATTAGTGTTTCTTGGGAATGCTTGCAAGTAGCTTGAGGCACTTTCAAAGGAAAGTGATTTTCTCTGAAAGGACAGCATTTAGATAGTGAAGCAACACTCCATTCACTTCGCACAGTGAATTGAAGTGTTGGAACAGACTGCTTCTCTTTCAGAGAAACGCATGTGAGTTTCTTGTGAATTCTTGCAAGTTGCTTAAGGCACTTTCAAAGAAAAGTGATTTTCTCTGAAAGGACAGCATTTAGAAACTGAAGCAACACTCCATTCACTTCGCACAGTGAATTGAAGTGTTGGAACAGACTGCTTCTCTTTCAGAGAAACGCATGTGAGTTTTTTGTGAATGCTTGAAAGTAGTTTAAGGCACTTTCAAAGGAAAGTGTTTTTCTCTGAAAGGACAGAATTTAGAAAGTGAAGCAACACTCCATTCACTTCGCACAGTGAATTGAAGTGTTGGAACAGACTGCTCTTCTTTCAGAGAAACGCATGTGAGTTTCTTCCTAATGCTTGCAAGTAGCTTAAGGCACTTTCAAAGGAAAGTGATTTTCTCTGATTGGACAGCATTTAGAAAGTGAAGCAACACTCCATTCACTTCGCACAGTGAATTGAAGTGTTGGAACAGACTGCTTCTCTTTCAGAGAAACGCATGTGAGTTCCTGGTGAATGCTTGTAAGTAGCTTAAGGCACTTTCAAAGGAAAGTGATTTTCTCTGAAAGGACAGCATTTAGAAAGTGAAGCAACACTCCATTCCCTTCGTGCAGTGAATTGAAGTGTTGGAACAGAGTGCTTCTCATTCATAGAAACGCATTAGTGTTTCTTGTGCATGCTTGCAAGTTGCTTAAGGCACTTTCAAAGGAAAGTGATTTTCTCTGAAAGGACAGCATTTAGAAAGTGAGGCAACACTCTATTCACTTCACACAGTGAATTGAATTGTTGGAACAGACTGCTTCTCTTTCAGAGAAACACATGTGAGTTTCTGGTGAATGCTTGTAAGTAGCTTAAGGCACTTTCAAAGGAAAGTGATTTTCTCTGAAACGACAGCATTTAGAAAGTGAAGCAACACTCCATTTCCTTCGTGCAGTGAATTGAAGTGTTGGAACAGAATGCTTCTCTTTCATAGAAACGCATTAGTGTTTCTTGTGAATGCTTGCAAGTTGCTTAAGGCACTTTCAAAGGAAAGTGATTTTCTCTGAAAGGACAGCATTTAGAAAGTGAAGCAACACTCCATTCACTTTGTACTGTGAATTGAAGTGTTGGAACAGACTGCTTCTCTTTCAGAGAAATGCATGTGAGTTTCTGTTGAATGCTTGTAAGTAGCTTAAGACACATTCAAAGGAAAGGGATTTTCTCTGAAAGGACAGCATTTAGAAAGTGAAGCAACACTCCATTCACTTCGCACAGTGAATTGAAGTGTTGGAACAGACTGCTTCTCTTTCAGAGAAACGCATGTGAGTTTTTTGTGAATGCTTGAAAGTAGTTTAAGGCACTTTCAATGGAAAGTGATTTTCTCTGAAAGGACAGCATTTAGAAAGTGAGGCAACACTCCATTCACTTCGCACAGTGAATTGAAGTGTTGGAACAGACTGCTTCTCTTTCAGAGAAACGCATGTGAGTTTCTTCCTAATGCTTGCAAGTAGCTTAAGGCACTTTCAAAGGAAAGTGATTTTCTCTGAAAGGACAGCATTTAGAAAGTGAAGCAACACTCCATTCACTTCGCACAGTGAATTGAAGTGTTGGAACAGACTGCTTCTCTTTCAGAGAAACGCATGTGAGTTTCTTCCTGATGCTTGCAAGTAGCTTAAGGCACTTTCAAAGGAAAGTGATTTTCTCTGAAAGGACAGCATTTAGAAAGTGAAGCAACACTCCATTCACTTCGCACAGTGAATTGAAGTGTTGGAACAGACTGTTTCTCTTTCAGAGAAACGCATGTGAGTTTCTGTTGAATGCTTGTAAGTAGCTTAAGGCACTTTCAAAGGAAAGTGATTTTCTCTGAAAGGACAGCATTTAGAAAGTGAAGCAACACTCCATTCACTTCGCACAGTGAATTGAAGTGTTGGAACAGACTGCTTCTCTTTCAGAGAAACGCATGTGAGTTTCTTTTGAATGCTTGCAAGTTGCTTAAGGCACATTCAAAGGAAAGTGATTTTCTCTGAAAGGACAGCCTTTAGAAACTGAAGCAACACTCCATTCACTTCGCACAGTGAATTGAAGTGTTCGAACAGACTGCTTCTCTTTAAGAGAAACGCATGTGAGTTTTTTATGAATGCTTGAAAGTAGTTTAAGGCACTTTAAAAGGAAAGTGATTTTGACTGAAAGGACAGCATTTAGAAAGTGAAGCAACACTCCATTCACTTCGCACGGTGAATTGAAGTGTTAGAACAGACTGCTTCTCTTTCAGAGAAACGCATGTGAGTTTCTGGTGAATGCTTGTAAGTAGCTTAAGGCACGTTCAAAGGAAAGTGATTTTCTCTGAAAGGACAGCATTTAGAAAGTGAGGCAACACTCTATTCACTTCACACAGTGAATTGAATTGTTGGAACAGACTGCTTCTCTTTCAGAGAAACACATGTGAGTTTCTGGTGAATGCTTGTAAGTAGCTTAAGGCACTTTCAAAGGAAAGTGATTTTCTCTGAAACGACAGCATTTAGAAAGTGAAGCAACACTCCATTTCCTTCGTGCAGTGAATTGAAGTGTTTGAACAGAATGCTTCTCTTTCATAGAAACGCATTAGTGTTTCTTGTGAATGCTTGCAAGTTGCTTAAGGCACTTTCAAAGGAAAGTGATTTTCTCTGAAAGGACATAATTTAGAAAGTGAAGCAACACTCCATTCACTTCGCACAGTGAATTGAAGTGTTCAAACAGACTGCTTCTCTTTCAGAGAAATGCATGTGAGTTTCTGTTGAATGCTTGTAAGTAGCTTAAGGCACTTTCAAAGGAAAGTGATTTTCTCTGAAAGGACAGCATTTAGAAAGTGAAGCAACACTCCATTCACTTCGCACATTGAATTGAAGTGTTGGAACAGACTGCATCTCTTTCAGAGAAACGCATGTGAGTTTTTTGTGAATGCTTGAAAGTAGTTTAAGGCACTTTCAATGGAAAGTGATTTTCTCTGAAAGGACAGCATTTAGAAAGTGAGGCAACACTCCATTCACTTCGCACAGTGAATTGAAGTGTTGGAACAGACTGCTTCTCTTTCAGAGAAACACATGTGAGTTTCTTCCTAATGCTTGCAAGTAGCTTAAGGCACTTTCAAAGGAAAGTGATTTTCTCTGAAAGGACAGCATTTAGAAAGTGAAGCAACACTCCATTCACTTCGCACAGTGAATTGAATTGTTGGAACAGACTGCTTCTCTTTCAGAGAAACGCATGTGAGTTTTTTGTGAATGCTTGAAAGTAGTTTAAGGCACTTTCAATGGAAAGTGATTTTCTCTGAAAGGACAGCATTTAGAAAGTGAAGCAACACTCCATTCACTTCGCACAGTTAATTGAAGTGTTGGAACAGACTGCTTCTCTTTCAGAGAAATGCATGTGAGTTTCTGTTGAATGCTTGTAAGTAGCTTAAGGCACTTTCAAAGGAAAGTGATTTTCTCTGAAAGGACAGCATTTAGAAAGTGAAGCAACACTCCATTCACTTCGCACAGTGAATTGAAGTATTGGAACAGACTGCTTCTCTTTCAGAGAAACACATGTGAGTTTCTGGTGAATGCTTGTAAGTAGCTTAAGGCACTTTCAAAGGAAAGTGATTTTCTCTGAAAGGACAGCATTTAGAAAGTGAAGCAAAACTCCATTCACTTCGCACAGTGAATTGAAGTGTTGGAACAGACTGCTTCTCTTTCAGAGAAACGCATGTGAGTTTCTTTTGAATGCTTGCAAGTTGCTTAAGGCACATTCAAAGGAAAGTGATTTTCTCTGAAAGGACAGCATTTAGAAACTGAAGCAACACTCCATTCACTTCGCACAGTGAATTGAAGTGTTCGAACAGACTGCTTCTCTTTAAGAGAAACGCATGTGAGTTTTTTATGAATGCTTGAAAGTAGTTTAAGGCACTTTAAAAAGAAAGTGATTTTGTCTGAAAGGACAGCATTTAGAAAGTGAAGGAACACTCCATTCACTTCGCACGGTGAATTGAAGTGTTGGAACAGACTGCTTCTCTTTCAGAGAAACGCATGTGAGTTTCTGGTGAATGCTTGTAAGTAGCTTAAGGCACGTTCAAAGGAAAGTGATTTTCTCTGAAAGGACAGCATTTAGAAAGTGAGGCAACACTCTATTCACTTCACACAGTGAATTGAATTGTTGGAACAGACTGCTTCTCTTTCAGAGAAACACATGTGAGTTTCTGGTGAATGCTTGTAAGTAGCTTAAGGCACTTTCAAAGGAAAGTGATTTTCTCTGAAAGGACAGCATTTTGAAAGTGAAGCAACACTCCATTTCCTTCGTGCAGTGAATTGAAGTGTTGGAACAGAATGCTTCTCTTTCATAGAAACGCATTAGTGTTTCTTGTGAATGCTTGCAAGTTGCTTAAGGCACTTTCAAAGGAAAGTGATTTTCTCTGAAAGGACATAATTTAGAAAGTGAAGCAACACTCCATTCACTTCGCACAGTGAATTGAAGTGTTCGAACAGACTGCTTCTCTTTCAGAGAAATGCATGTGAGTTTCTGTTGAATGCTTGTAAGTAGCTTAAGGCACTTTCAAAGGAAAGTGATTTTCTCTGAAAGGACAGCATTTAGAAAGTGAAGCAACACTCCATTCACTTCGCACAGTGAATTGAAGTGTTCGAACAGACTGCTTCTCTTTAAGAGAAACGCATGTGAGTTTTTTATGAATGCTTGAAAGTAGTTTAAGGCACTTTAAAAGGAAAGTGATTTTGTCTGAAAGGACAGCATTTAGAAAGTGAAGCAACACTCCATTCACTTCTCACGGTGAATTGAAGTGTTGGAACAGACTGCTTCTCTTTCAGAGAAACGCATGTGAGTTTCTGGTGAATGCTTGTAAGTAGCTTAAGGCACGTTCAAAGGAAAGTGATTTTCTCTGAAAGGACAGCATTTAGAAAGTGAGGCAACACTCTATTCACTTCACACAGTGAATTGAATTGTTGGAACAGACTGCTTCTCTTTCAGAGAAACACATGTGAGTTTCTGGTGAATGCTTGTAAGTAGCTTAAGGCACTTTCAAAGGAAAGTGATTTTCTCTGAAAGGACAGCATTTTGAAAGTGAAGCAACACTCCATTTCCTTCGTGCAGTGAATTGAAGTGTTGGAACAGAATGCTTCTCTTTCATAGAAACGCATTAGTGTTTCTTGTGAATGCTTGCAAGTTGCTTAAGGCACTTTCAAAGGAAAGTGATTTTCTCTGAAAGGACATAATTTAGAAAGTGAAGCAACACTCCATTCACTTCGCACAGTGAATTGAAGTGTTCGAACAGACTGCTTCTCTTTCAGAGAAATGCATGTGAGTTTCTGTTGAATGCTTGTAAGTAGCTTAAGGCACTTTCAAAGGAAAGTGATTTTCTCTGAAAGGACAGCATTTAGAAAGTGAAGCAACACTCCATTCACTTCGCACATTGAATTGAAGTGTTGGAACAGACTGCTTCTCTTTCAGAGAAACGCATGTGAGTTTCTGGTGAATGCTTGTAAGTAGCTTAAGGCACTTTCAAAGGAAAGTGATTTTCTCTGAAAGGACAGCATTTAGAAAGTGAGGCAACACTCCATTCACCTCACACAGTGAATTGAAGTGTTGGAACAGACTGCTTCTCTTTCAGAGAAACGCATGTGAGTTTCTTCCTAATGCTTGCAAGTAGCTTAAGGCACTTTCAAAGGAAAGTGATTTTCTCTGAAAGGACAGCATTTAGAAAGTGAAGCAACACTCCATTCACTTCGCACAGTGAATTGAAGTGTTGGAACAGTCTGCTTCTCTTTCAGAGAAACGCATGTGAGTTTCTTCCTAATGCTTGCAAGTAGCTTAAGGCACTTTCAAAGGAAAGTGATTTTCTCTGAAAGGACAGCATTTAGAAAGTGAAGCAACACTCCATTCACTTCACACAGTGAATTGAAGTGTTGGAACAGACTGCTTCTCTTTCAGAGAAACGCATGTGAGTTTCTGGTGAATGCTTGTAAGTCGCTTAAGGCACTTTCAAAGGAAAGTCATTTTCTCTGAAAGGACAGCATTTAGAAAGTGAAGCAACACTCCATTCACTTCGCACAGTGAATTGAAGTGTTGGAACACACTGCTTCCCTTTAAGAGAAACGCATTAGTGTTTTTTGTGAATGCTTGAAAGTAGTTTAAGGCACTTTCAAAGGAAAGTGATTTTCTCTGAAAAGACAGCATTTAGAAAGTGAAGCAACACTCAATTCACCTTGTACAATGAATTGAACTGTTGGAACAGACTGCTTCTCTTTCAGAGAAATGCATGTGAGTTTCTGTTGAATGCTTGTAAGTAGCTTAAGGCACTTTCAAAGGAAAGTGATTTTCTATGAAAGGACAGCATTTAGAAAGTAAAGCAACACTCCATTCCCTTCGAACAAAGAATTGAAGTGTTGGAACAGACTGCTTCTCTTTCATAGAAACGCATTAGTGTTTCTTGGGAATGCTTGCAAGTAGCTTGAGGCACTTTCAAAGGAAAGTGATTTTCTCTGAAAGGACAGCATTTAGATAGTGAAGCAACACTCCATTCACTTCGCACAGTGAATTGAAGTGTTGGAACAGACTGCTTCTCTTTCAGAGAAACGCATGTGAGTTTCTTGTGAATTCTTGCAAGTTGCTTAAGGCACTTTCAAAGAAAAGTGATTTTCTCTGAAAGGACAGCATTTAGAAACTGAAGCAACACTCCATTCACTTCGCACAGTGAATTGAAGTGTTGGAACAGACTGCTTCTCTTTCAGAGAAACGCATGTGAGTTTTTTGTGAATGCTTGAAAGTAGTTTAAGGCACTTTCAAAGGAAAGTGTTTTTCTCTGAAAGGACAGCATTTAGAAAGTGAAGCAACACTCCATTCACTTCGCACAGTGAATTGAAGTGTTGGAACAGACTGCTTCTCTTTCAGAGAAACGCATGTGAGTTTCTTCCTAATGCTTGCAAGTAGCTTAAGGCACTTTCAAAGGAAAGTGATTTTCTCTGATTGGACAGCATTTAGAAAGTGAAGCAACACTCCATTCACTTCGCACAGTGAATTGAAGTGTTGGAACAGACTGCTTCTCTTTCAGAGAAACGCATGTGAGTTTCTGGTGAATGCTTGTAAGTAGCTTAAGGCACTTTCAAAGGAAAGTGATTTTCTCTGAAAGGACAGCATTTAGAAAGTGAAGCAACACTCCATTCCCTTCGTGCAGTGAATTGAAGTGTTGGAACAGAGTGCTTCTCATTCATAGAAACGCATTAGTGTTTCTTGTGCATGCTTGCAAGTTGCTTAAGGCACTTTCAAAGGAAAGTGATTTTCTCTGAAAGGACAGCATTTAGAAAGTGAAGCAACACTCCATTCACTTCGCACAGAGAATTGAAGTGTTGGAACACACTGCTTCTCTTTCATAGAAACGCATTAGTATTTCTTGTGAATGCTTGCAAGTAGCTTAAGGCACTTTCAAAGGAAAGTGATTTTCTCTGAAAGGACAGCATTTAGAAAGTGAAGCAACACTCCATTCACTTCGCAGAGTGAATTGAAGTATTGGAACAGACTGCTTCTCTTTAAGAGAAACGCATGTGAGTTTCTGGTGAATGCTTGTAAGTAGCTTAAGGCACTTTCAAATGAAAGTGATTTTCTCTGAAAGGACAGCATTTAGAAAGTGAAGCAACACTCCATTCACTTCGCACAGTGAATTGAAGTGTTGGAACAGACTGCTTCTCTTTCAGAGAAACACATGTGAGTTTCTGATGAATGCTTGTAAGTAGCTTAAGGCACTTTCAAAGGAAAGTGATTTTCTCTGAAAGGACAGCATTTAGAAAGTGAAGCAACACTCCATTCCCTTCGTGCAGTGAATTGAAGTGTTGGAACAGAGTGCTTCTCATTCATTGAAACGCATTAGTGTTTCTTGTGAATGCTTGCAAGTTGCTTAAGGCACTTTCAAAGAAAAGTGATTTTCTCTGAAAGGACAGCATTTAGAAACTGAAGCAACACTCCATTCACTTCGCACAGTGAATTGAAGTGTTCGAACAGACTGCTTCTCTTTCAGAGAAATGCATGTGAGTTTCTGTTGAATGCTTGTAAGTAGCTTAAGGCACTTTCAAAGGAAAGTGATTTTCTCTGAAAGGACAGCATTTAGAAAGTGAAGCAACACTCCATTCACTTCGCACAGTGAATTGAAATGTTGGAACAGTCTGCTTCTCTTTCAGAGAAACGCATGTGAGTTTCTTCCTAATGCTTGCAAGTAGCTTAAGGCACTTTCAAAGGAAAGTGATTTTCTCTGAAAGCACAGCATTTAGAAAGTGAAGCAACACTCCTTTCACTTCGCGCAGTGAATTGAAGTGTTGGAACAGACTGCTTCTCTTTCAGAGAAACGCATGTGAGTTTCTGGTGAATGCTTGTAAGTCGCTTAAGGCACTTTCAAAGGAAAGTGATTTTCTCTGAAAGGACAGCATTTAGAAAGTGAAGCAACACTCCATTCCCTTCGTGCAGTGAATTGAAGTGTTGGAACACACTGCTTCCCTTTAAGAGAAACGCATGTGAGTTTTTTGTGAATGCTTGAAAGTAGTTTAAGGCACTTTCAAAGGAAAGTGTTTTTCTCTGAAAGGACAGCATTTAGAAAGTGAAGCAACACTCCATTCACTTCGCACAGTGAATTGAAGTGTTGGAACAGACTGCTTCTCTTTCAGAGGAACGCATGTGAGTTTCTTTCTAATGCTTGCAAGTAGCTTAAGGCACTTTCAAAGGAAAGTGATTTTCTCTGAAAGGACAGCATTTAGAAAGTGAGGCAACACTCCATTCACCTCACACAGTGAATTGAAGTGTTGGAACAGACTGCTTCTCTTTCAGAGAAACGCATGTGAGTTTCTTCCTATTGCTTGCAAGTAGCTTAAGGCACTTTCAAAGGAAAGTGATTTTCTATGAAAGGACAGCATTTAGAAAGTGAAGCAACACTCCATTCACTTCGCACAGTGAATTGAAATGTTGGAACAGTCTGCTTCTCTTTCAGAGAAACGCATGTGAGTTTCTTCCTAATGCTTGCAAGTAGCTTAAGGCACTTTCAAAGGAAAGTGATTTTCTCTGAAAGGACAGCATTTAGAAAGTGAAGCAACACTCCATTCACTTCGCACAGTGAATTGAAGTGTTGGAACAGACTGCTTCTCTTTCAGAGAAACGCATGTGAGTTTCTGGTGAATGCTTGTAAGTCGCTTAAGGCACTTTCAAAGGAAAGTGATTTTCTCTGAAAGGACAGCATTTAGAAAGTGAAGCAACACTCCATTCCCTTCGTGCAGTGAATTGAAGTGTTGGAACAGAGTGCTTCTCATTCATAGTAACGCATTAGTGTTTCTTGTGCATGCTTGCAAGTTGCTTAAGGCACTTTCAAAGGAAAGTGATTTTCTCTGAAAGGACAGCATTTAGAAAGTGAAGCAACACTCCATTCACGTCGCACAGAGAATTGAAGTGTTGGAACACACTGCTTCTCTTTCATAGAAACGCATTAGTATTTCTTGTGAATGCTTGCAAGTAGCTTAAGGCACTTTCAAAGGAAAGTGATTTTCTCTGAAAGGACAGCATTTAGAAAGTGAAGCAACACTCCATTAACTTCGCACAGTGAATTGAAGTGTTGGAACAGACTGCTTCTCTTTCAGAGAAACGCATGGGAGTTTCTGGTGAATGCTTGTAAGTAGCTTAAGGCACTTTCAAAGGAAAGTGATTTTCTCTGAAAGGACAGCATTTAGAAAGTGAAGCAACACTCCATTCACTTCGCACAGTGAATTGAAGTGTTGGAACAGATTGCTTCTCTTTCAGAGAAACGCATGTGAGTTTCTGGTGAATGCTTGTAAGTAGCTAAAGGCACTTTCAAAGGAAAGTGATTTTCTCTGAAAGGACAGCATTTAGAAAGTGAAGAAACACTCCGTTCCCTTCGTGCAGTGAATTGAAGTGTTGGAACAGAGTGCTTCTCATTCATAGAAACGCATTAGTGTTTCTTGTGAATGCTTGCAAGTTGCTTAAGGCACTTTCAAAGGAAAGTGATTTTCTCTGAAAGGACAGCATTTAGAAAGTGAAGCAAGACTCCATTCACTTTGTACAGTGAATTGAAGTGTTGGAACAGACTGCTTCTCTTTCAGAGAAATGCATGTGAGTTTCTGTTGAATGCTTGTAAGTAGCTTAAGGCACATTCAAAGGAAAGGGATTTTCTTTGAAAGGACAGCATTTAGAAAGTGAAGCAACACTCCATTCACTTCGCACAGTGAATTGAAGTGTTGGAACAGACTGCTTCTCTTTCAGAGAAACGCATGTGAGTTTTTTGTGAATGCTTGAAAGTAGTTTAAGGCACTTTCAATGGAAAGTGATTTTCTCTGAAAGGACAGCATTTAGAAAGTGAGGCAACACTCCATTCACTTCGCACAGTGAATTGAAGTGTTGGAACAGACTGCTTCTCTTTCAGAGAAACGCATGTGAGTTTCTTCCTAATGCTTGCAAATAGCTTAAGGCACTTTCAAAGGAAAGTGATTTTCTCTGAAAGGACAGCATTTAGAAAGTGAAGCAACACTCCATTCACTTCGCACAGTGAATTGAAGTGTTGGAACAGACTGCTTCTCTTTCAGAGAAACGCATGTGAGTTTCTTCCTGATGCTTGCAAGTAGCTTAAGGCACTTTCAAAGGAAAGTGATTTTCTCTGAAAGGACAGCATTTAGAAAGTGAAGCAACACTTCATTCACTTCGCACAGTGTATTGAAGTGTTGGAACAGACTGTTTCTCTTTCAGAGAAACGCATGTGAGTTTCTGGTGAATGCTTGTAAGTAGCTTAAGGCACTTTCAAAGGAAAGTGATTTTCTCTGAAAGGACAGCATTTAGAAAGTGAAGCAACACTCCATTCACTTCGCACAGTTAATTGAAGTGTTGGAACAGACTGCTTCTCTTTCAGAGAAATGCATGTGAGTTTCTGTTGAATGCTTGTAAGTAGCTTAAGGCACTTTCAAAGGAAAGTGATTTTCTCTGAAAGGACAGCATTTAGAAAGTGAAGCAACACTCCATTCACTTCGCAGAGTGAATTGAAGTATTGGAACAGACTGTTTCTCTTTCAGAGAAACGCATGTGAGTTTCTGGTGAATGCTTGTAAGTAGCTTAAGGCGCGTTCAAAGGAAAGTGATTTTCTCTGAAAGGACAGCATTTAGAAAGTGAAGCAACACTCCATTCACTTCGCACAGTGAATTGAAGTGTTGGAACAGACTGCTTCTCATTCAGAGAAACGCATGTGAGTTTCTTTTGAATGCTTGCAAGTTGCTTAAGGCACTTTCAAAGGAAAGTGATTTTCTCTGAAAGGACAGCATTTAGAAACTGAAGCAACACGCCATTCACTTCGCACAGTGAATTGAAGTGTTGGAACAGACTGCTTCTCTTTAAGAGAAACGCATGTGAGTTTCTGGTGAATGCTTGTAAGTAGCTTAAGGCACTTTCAAAGGAAAGTGATTTTCTCTGAAAGGACAGCATTTAGAAAGTGAAGCAACACTCCATTCACTTCGCACAGTGAATTGAAGTGTTGGAACAGACTGCTTCTCTTTCAGAGAAACGCATGTGAGTTTCTGGTGAATGCTTGTAAGTAGCTTAAGGCACTTTCAAAGGAAAGTGATTTTCTCTGAAAGGACAGCATTTAGAAAGTGAAGCAACACTCCATTCACTTCGCACAGTGAATTGAAGTGTTGGAACAGACTGTTTCTCTTTCAGAGAAACGCATGTGAGTTTCTGGTGAATGCTTATAAGTAGCTTAAGGCACTTTCAAAGGAAAGTGATTTTCTCTGAAAGGACAGCATTTAGAAAGTGAAGCAACACTCCATTCACTTCGCACATTGAATTGAAGTGTTGGAACAGACTGCTTCTCTTTCAGAGAAACGCATGTGAGTTTCTTTTGAATGCTTGCAAGTTGCTTAAGGCATATTCAAAGGAAAGTGATTTTCTCTGAAAGGACAGCATTTAGAAACTGAAGCAACACTCCATTCACTTCGCACAGTGAATTGAAGTGTTCGAACAGACTGCTTCTCTTTAAGAGAAACGCATGTGAGTTTTTTATGAATGCTTGAAAGTAGTTTAAGGCACTTTAAAAGGAAAGTGATTTTGTCTGAAAGGACAGCATTTAGAAAGTGAAGCAACACTCCATTCACTTCGCACGGTGAATTGAAGTGTTGGAACAGACTGCTTCTCTTTCAGAGAAACGCATGTGAGTTTCTGGTGAATGCTTGTAAGTAGCTTAAGGCACGTTCAAAGGAAAGTGATTATCTCTTTAAGAACAGCATTTAGAAAGTGAGGCAACACTCTATTCACTTCGCACAGTGAATTGAATTGTTGGAACAGACTGCTTCTCCTTCAGAGAAATGCATGTGAGTTTCTGGTGAATGCTTGTAAGTAGCTTAAGGCACGTTCAAAGGAAAGTGATTTTCTCTGAAAGGACAGCATTTAGAAAGTGAAGCAACACTCCATTCACCTCACACAGTGAATTGAAGTGTTGGAACAGACTGCTTCTCTTTCAGAGAAACGCATGTGAGTTTCTTCCTAATGCTTGCAAGTAGCTTAAGGCACTTTCAAAGGAAAGTGATTTTCTCTGAAAGGACAGCATTTAGAAAGTGAAGCAACACTCCATTCACTTCGCACAGTGAATTGAAATGTTGGAACAGTCTGCTTCTCTTTCAGAGAAACGCATGTGAGTTTCTTCCTAATGCTTGCAAGTAGCTTAAGGCACTTTCAAAGGAAAGTGATTTTCTCTGAAAGGACAGCATTTAGAAAGTGAAGCAACACTCCATTCACTTCGCACAGTGAATTGAAGTGTTGGAACAGACTGCTTCTCTTTCAGAGAAACGCATGTGAGTTTCTGGTGAATGCTTGTAAGTCGCTTAAGGCACTTTCAAAGGAAAGTGATTTTCTCTGAAAGGACAGCATTTAGAAAGTGAAGCAACACTCCATTCCCTTCGTGCAGTGAATTGAAGTGTTGGAACACACTGCTTCCCTTTAAGAGAAACGCATGTGAGTTTTTTGTGAATGCTTGAAAGTAGTTTAAGGCACTTTCAAAGGAAAGTGTTTTTCTCTGAAAGGACAGCATTTAGAAAGTGAAGCAACACTCCATTCACTTCGCACAGTGAACTGAAGTGTTGGAACAGACTGCTTCTCTTTCAGAGAAACGCATGTGAGTTTCTTCCTAATGCTTGAAGTAGCTTAAGGCACTTTCAAAGGAAAGTGAAATTCTCTGATTGGACAGCATTTAGAAAGTGAAGCAACACTCCATTCACTTCGCACAGTGAATTGAAGTGTTGGAACAGACTGCTTCTCTTTCAGAGAAACGCATGTGAGTTTCTGGTGAATGCTTGTAAGTAGCTTAAGGCACTTTCAAAGGAAAGTGATTTTCTCTGAAAGAACAGCATTTAGAAAGTGAAGCAACACTCCATTCCCTTCGTGCAGTGAATTGAAGTGTTGGAACAGAGTGCTTCTCATTCATAGTAACGCATTAGTGTTTCTTGTGCATGCTTGCAAGTTGCTTAAGGCACTTTCAAAGGAAAGTGATTTTCTCTGAAAGGACAGCATTTAGAAAGTGAAGCAACACTCCATTCACGTCGCACAGAGAATTGAAGTGTTGGAACACACTGCATCTCTTTCATAGAAACGCATTAGTATTTCTTGTGAATGCTTGCAAGTAGCTTAAGGCACTTTCAAAGGAAAGTGATTTTCTCTGAAAGGACAGCATTTAGAAAGTGAAGCAACACTCCATTCACTTCGCACAGTGAATTGAAGTGTTGGAACAGACTGCTTCTCTTTCAGAGAAACGCATGGGAGTTTCTGTTGAATGCTTGTAAGTAGCTTAAGGCACTTTCAAAGGAAAGTGATTTTCTCTGAAAGGACAGCATTTAGAAAGTGAAGCAACACTCCATTCACTTCGCACAGTGAATTGAAGTGTTGGAACAGACTGCTTCTCTTTCAGAGAAACGCATGTGAGTTTCTGGTGAATGCTTGTAAGTAGCTTAAGGCACTTTCAAAGGAAAGTGATTTTCTCTGAAAGGACAGCATTTAGAAAGTGAAGCAACACTCCGTTCCCTTCGTGCAGTGAATTGAAGTGTTGGAACAGAGTGCTTCTCATTCATAGAAACGCATTAGTGTTTCTTGTGAATGCTTGCAAGTTGCTTAAGGCACGTTCAAAGGAAAGTGATTTTCTCTGAAAGGACAGCATTTAGAAAGTGAAGCAACACTCCATTCACTTCGCACAGTGAATTGAAGTGTTGGAACAGACTGCTTCTCTTTCAGAGAAACGCATGTGAGTTTCTTGTGAATTATTGCAAGTCGCTTAAGGCACTTTCAAAGGAAAGTGATTTTCTCTGAAAGGACAGCATTTAGAAACTGAAGCAACACTCCATTCACTTCGCACAGTGAATTGAAGTGTTGGAACACACTGCTTGTCTTTCAGAGAAACGCATGTGAGTTTTTTGTGAATGCTTGAAAGTAGTTTAATGCACTTTCAAAGGAAAGTGATTTTCTCTGAAAGGACAGCATTTAGAAAGTGAAGCAACACTGCA
This sequence comes from Myodes glareolus, assembly GCF_982192425.1. Taxonomy (NCBI): domain Eukaryota; kingdom Metazoa; phylum Chordata; class Mammalia; order Rodentia; family Cricetidae; genus Myodes; species Myodes glareolus. The sequence goes on from NC_142046.1 coordinate 2,076,307, forward strand.
TTCCCTTCGCACAATAAATTGAAGTGTTGGAACAGACTGCTTCTCTTTCAGAGAAATGCATGTGAGTTTTTTATGAATGCTTGAAAGTAGTTTAATGCACTTTCAAAGGAAAGTGATTTTCTCTGAAAGGACAGCATTTAGAAAGTGAAGCAACACTCCATTCCCTTCGTGCAGTGAATTGAAGTGTTGGAACAGAGTGCTTCTCATTCATAGAAACGCATTAGTGTTTCTTGTGAATGCTTGCAAGTTGCTTAAGGCACTTTCAAAGGAAAGTGATTTTCTCTGAAAGGACAGCATTTAGAAAGTGAAGAAACACTCCATTCACTTTGTACTGTGAATTGAAGTGTTGGAACAGACTGCTTCTCTTTCAGAGAAATGCATGTGAGTTTCTGTTGAATGCTTGTAAGTAGCTTAAGGCACATTCAAAGGAAAGGGATTTTCTCTGAAAGGACAGCATTTAGAAAGTGAAGCAACACTCCATTCACTTCGCACAGTGAATTGAAGTGTTGGAACAGACTGCTTCTCTTTCAGAGAAACGCATGTGAGTTTTTTGTGAATGCTTGAAAGTAGTTTAAGGCACTTTCAATGGAAAGTGATTTTCTCTGAAAGGACAGCATTTAGAAAGTGAGGCAACACTCCATTCACTTCGCACAGTGAATTGAAGTGTTGGAACAGACTGCTTCTCTTTCAGAGAAACGCATGTGAGTTTCTTCCTAATGCTTGCAAGTAGCTTAAGGCACTTTCAAAGGAAAGTGATTTTCTCTGAAAGGACAGCATTTAGAAAGTGAAGCAACACTCCATTCACTTCGCACAGTAAATTGAAGTGTTGGAACAGACTGCTTCTCTTTCAGAGAAACGCATGTGAGTTTCTTCCTGATGCTTGCAAGTAGCTTAAGGCACTTTCAAAGGAAAGTGATTTTCTCTGAAAGGACAGCATTTAGAAACTGAAGCAACACTCCATTCACTTCGCACAGTGAATTGAAGTGTTGGAACAGACTGTTTCTCTTTCAGAGAAACGCATGTGAGTTTCTGGTGAATGCTTGTAAGTAGCTTAAGGCACTTTCAAAGGAAAGTGATTTTCTCTGAAAGGACAGCATTTAGAAAGTGAAGCAACACTCCATTCACTTCGCACAGTGAATTGAAGTGTTGGAACAGACTGCTTCTCTTTCAGAGAAACGCATGTGAGTTTCTTTTGAATGCTTGCAAGTTGCTTAAGGCACATTCAAAGGAAAGTGATTTTCTCTGAAAGGACAGCATTTAGAAACTGAAGCAACACTCCATTCACTTCGCACAGTGAATTGAAGTGTTGGAACAGACTGCTTCTCTTTCAGAGAAACGCATGTGAGTTTCTTGTGAATTCTTGCAAGTTGCTTAAGGCACTTTCAAAGGAAAGTGATTTTCTCTGAAAGGACAGCATTTAGAAACTGAAGCAACACTCCATTCACTTCGCACAGTGAATTGAAGTGTTGGAACAGAATGCTTCTCTTTAAGAGAAACGCATGTGAGTTTTTTGTGAATGCTTGAAAGTAGTTTAAGGCACTTTCAAAGGAAAGTGATTTTCTCTGAAAGGACAGAATTTAGAAAGTGATGCAACACTCCATTCACTTCGCACAGTGAATTGAAGTGTTGGAACAGACTGCTTCTCTTTCAGAGAAACGCATGTGAGTTTCTTCCTAATGCTTGTAAGTAGCTTAAGGCACTTTCAAAGGAAAGTGATTTTCTCTGAAAGGACAGCATTTAGAAAGTGAAGCAACACTCCATTCCCTTCATGCAGTGAACTGAAGTGTTGGAACAGAGTGCTTCTCTTTCATAGAAACGCATTAGTGTTTCTTGTGAATGCTTGCAAGTTGCTTAAGGCACTTTCAAAGGAAAGTGATTTTCTCTGAAAGGACAGCATTTAGAAAGTGAAGCAACACTCCATTCACTTTGTACAGTGAATTGAAGTGTTGGAACAGACTCCTTCTCTTTCAGAGAAACGCATGTGAGTTTCTTCCTAATGCTTGCAAGTAGCTTAAGGCACTTTCAAAGGAAAGTGATTTTCTCGGAGAGGACAGCATTTAGAAAGTGAAGCAACACTCCATTCACTTTGTACAGTGAATTGAAGTGTTGGAACAGACAGCTTCTCTTTCAGAGAAATGCATGTGAGTTTCTGTTGAATGCTTGTAAGTAGCTTAAGGCACATTCAAAGGAAAGGGATTTTCTCTGAAAGGACAGCATTTAGAAAGTGAAGCAACACTCCATTCACTTCGCACAGTGAATTGAAGTGTTGGAACAGACTGCTTCTCTTTCAGAGAAACGCATGTGAGTTTTTTGTGAATGCTTGAAAGTAGTTTAAGGCACTTTCAATGGAAAGTGATTTTCTCTGAAAGGACAGCATTTAGAAAGTGAGGCAACACTCCATTCACTTCGCACAGTGAATTGAAATGTTGGAACAGACTGCTTCTCTTTCAGAGAAACGCATGTGAGTTTCTTCCTAATGCTTGCAAGTAGCTTAAGGCACTTTCAAAGGAAAGTGATTTTCTCTGAAAGGACAGCATTTAGAATGTGAAGCAACACTCCATTCACTTCGCACAGTGAATTGATGTTGGAACAGACTGCTTCTCTTTCAGAGAAACGCATGTGAGTTTCTTCCTGATGCTTGCAAGTAGCTTAAGGCACTTTCAAAGGAAAGTGATTTTCTCTGAAAGGACAGCATTTAGAAAGTGAAGCAACACTCCATTCACTTCGCACAGTGAATTGAAGTATTGGAACAGACTGTTTCTCTTTCAGAGAAACGCATGTGAGTTTCTGGTGAATGCTTGTAAGTAGCTTAAGGCACTTTCAAAGGAAAGTGATTTTCTCTGAAAGGACAGCATTTAGAAAGTGAAGCAACACTCCATTCACTTCGCACAGTTAATTGAAGTGTTGGAACAGACTGCTTCTCTTTCAGAGAAATGCATGTGAGTTTCTGTTGAATGCTTGTAAGTAGCTTAAGGCACTTTCAAAGGAAAGTGATTTTCTCTGAAAGGACAGCATTTAGAAAGTGAAGCAACACTCGATTGACTTCGCAGAGTGAATTGAAGTATTGGAACAGACTGCTTCTCTTTCAGAGAAACGCATGTGAGTTTCTGGTGAATGCTTGTAAGTAGCTAAAGGCACTTTCAAAGGAAAGTGATTTTCTCTGAAATGACAGCATTTAGAAAGTGAAGCAACACTCCATTCACTTCACACAGTGAATTGAAGTGTTGGAACAGACTGCTTCTCTTTCGTAGAAACGCATTAGTGTTTCTTGTGAATGCTTGCAAGTTGCTTAAGGCACTTTCAAAGGAAAGTGATTTTCTCTGAAAGGACATAATTTAGAAAGTGAAGCAACACTCCATTCACTTCGCACAGTGAATTGAAGTGTTCGAACAGACTCCTTCTCTTTCAGAGAAATGCATGTGAGTTTCTGTTGAATGCTTGTAAGTAGCTTAAGGCACTTTCAAAGGAAAGTGATTTTCTCTGAAAGGACAGCATTTAGAAAGTGAAGCAACACTCCATTCACTTCGCACATTGAATTGAAGTGTTGGAACAGACTGCTTCTCTTTCAGAGAAACGCATGTGAGTTTCTGGTGAATGCTTGTAAGTAGCTTAAGGCACTTTCAAAGGAAAGTGATTTTCTCTGAAAGGACAGCATTTAGAAAGTGAGGGAACACTCCATTCACCTCACACAGTGAATTGAAGTGTTGGAACAGACAGCTTCTCTTTCAGAGAAACGCATGTGAGTTTCTTCCTAATGCTTGCAAGTAGCTTAAGGCACTTTCAAAGGAAAGTGATTTTCTCTGAAAGGACAGCATTTAGAAAGTGAAGCAACACTCCATTCACTTCGCACAGTGAATTGAAGTGTTGGAACAGTCTGCTTCTCTTTCAGAGAAACTCATGTGAGTTTCTTCCTAATGCTTGCAAGTAGCTTAAGGCACTTTCAAAGGAAAGTGATTTTCTCTGAAAGGACAGCATTTAGAAAGTGAAGCAACACTCCATTCACTTCGCACAGTGAATTGAAGTGTTGGAACAGACTGCTTCTGTTTCAGAGAAACGCATGTGAGTTTCTGGTGAATGCTTGTAAGTAGCTTAAGGCACTTTCAAAGGAAAGTGATTTTCTCTGAAAGGACAGCATTTAGAAAGTGAAGCAACACTCCATTCACTTCGCACAGTGAATTGAAGTATTGGAACAGACTGCTTCTCTTTCAGAGAAATGCATGTGAGTTTCTGTTGAATGCTTGTAAGTAGCTTAAGGCACTTTCAAAGGAAAGTGATTTTCTCTGAAAGGACAGCATTTAGAAAGTGAAGCAACACTCCATTCACTTCGCAGAGTGAATTGAAGTATTGGAACAGACTGCTTCTCTTTCCGAGAAACGCATGTGAGTTTCTGGTGAATGCTTGTAAGTAGCTAAAGGCACTTTCAAAGGAAAGTGATTTTCTCTGAAATGACAGCATTTAGAAAGTGAAGCAACACTCCATTCACTTCGCACAGTGAATTGAAGTGTTGGAACAGACTGCTTCTCTTTCAGAGAAACGCATGTGAGTTTCTTGTGAATTCTTGCAAGTTGCTTAAGGCACTTTCAAAGGAAAGTGATTTTCTCTGAAAGGACAGCATTTAGAAAGTGAAGCAACACTCCATTCACTTTGTACAGTGAATTGAAGTGTTGGAACAGACTGCTTCTCTTTCAGAGAAACGCATGTGAGTTTCTTCCTAATGCTTGCAAGTAGCTTAAGGCACTTTCAAAGGAAAGTGATTTTCTCGGAGAGGACAGCATTTAGAAAGTGAAGCAACACTCCATTCACTTTGTACAGTGAATTGAAGTGTTGGAACAGACAGCTTCTCTTTCAGAGAAATGCATGTGAGTTTCTGTTGAATGCTTGTAAGTAGCTTAAGGCACATTCAAAGGAAAGGGATTTTCTCTGAAAGGACAGCATTTAGAAAGTGAAGCAACACTCCATTCACTTCGCACAGTGAATTGAAGTGTTGGAACAGACTGCTTCTCTTTCAGAGAAACGCATGTGAGTTTTTTGTGAATGCTTGAAAGTAGTTTAAGGCACTTTCAATGGAAAGTGATTTTCTCTGAAAGGACAGCATTTAGAAAGTGAGGCAACACTCCATTCACTTCGCACAGTGAATTGAAATGTTGGAACAGACTGCTTCTCTTTCAGAGAAACGCATGTGAGTTTCTTCCTAATGCTTGCAAGTAGCTTAAGGCACTTTCAAAGGAAAGTGATTTTCTCTGAAAGGACAGCATTTAGAATGTGAAGTAACACTCCATTCACTTCGCACAGTGAATTGAAGTGTTGGAACAGACTGCTTCTCTTTCAGAGAAACGCATGTGAGTTTCTTCCTGATGCTTGCAAGTAGCTTAAGGCACTTTCAAAGGAAAGTGATTTTCTCTGAAAGGACAGCATTTAGAAAGTGAAGCAACACTCCATTCACTTCGCACAGTGAATTGAAGTATTGGAACAGACTGTTTCTCTTTCAGAGAAACGCATGTGAGTTTCTGGTGAATGCTTGTAAGTAGCTTAAGGCACTTTCAAAGGAAAGTGATTTTCTCTGAAAGGACAGCATTTAGAAAGTGAAGCAACACTCCATTCACTTCGCACAGTTAATTGAAGTGTTGGAACAGACTGCTTCTCTTTCAGAGAAATGCATGTGAGTTTCTGTTGAATGCTTGTAAGTAGCTTAAGGCACTTTCAAAGGAAAGTGATTTTCTCTGAAAGGACAGCATTTAGAAAGTGAAGCAACACTCGATTGACTTCGCAGAGTGAATTGAAGTATTGGAACAGACTGCTTCTCTTTCAGAGAAACGCATGTGAGTTTCTGGTGAATGCTTGTAAGTAGCTAAAGGCACTTTCAAAGGAAAGTGATTTTCTCTGAAATAACAGCATTTAGAAAGTGAAGCAACACTCCATTCACTTCACACAGTGAATTGAAGTGTTGGAACAGACTGCTTCTCTTTCGTAGAAACGCATTAGTGTTTCTTGTGAATGCTTGCAAGTTGCTTAAGGCACTTTCAAAGGAAAGTGATTTTCTCTGAAAGGACATAATTTAGAAAGTGAAGCAACACTCCATTCACTTCGCACAGTGAATTGAAGTGTTCGAACAGACTCCTTCTCTTTCAGAGAAATGCATGTGAGTTTCTGTTGAATGCTTGTAAGTAGCTTAAGGCACTTTCAAAGGAAAGTGATTTTCTCTGAAAGGACAGCATTTAGAAAGTGAAGCAACACTCCATTCACTTCGCACATTGAATTGAAGTGTTGGAACAGACTGCTTCTCTTTCAGAGAAACGCATGTGAGTTTCTGGTGAATGCTTGTAAGTAGCTTAAGGCACTTTCAAAGGAAAGTGATTTTCTCTGAAAGGACAGCATTTAGAAAGTGAGGGAACACTCCATTCACCTCACACAGTGAATTGAAGTGTTGGAACAGACTGCTTCTCTTTCAGAGAAACGCATGTGAGTTTCTTCCTAATGCTTGCAAGTAGCTTAAGGCACTTTCAAAGGAAAGTGATTTTCTCTGAAAGGACAGCATTTAGAAAGTGAAGCAACACTCCATTCACTTCGCACAGTGAATTGAAGTGTTGGAACAGTCTGCTTCTCTTTCAGAGAAACGCATGTGAGTTTCTTCCTAATGCTTGCAAGTAGCTTAAGGCACTTTCAAAGGAAAGTGATTTTCTCTGAAAGGACAGCATTTAGAAAGTGAAGCAACACTCCATTCACTTCGCACAGTGAATTGAAGTATTGGAACAGACTGCTTCTCTTTCAGAGAAACGCATGTGAGTTTCTGGTGAATGCTTGTAAGTAGCTTAAGGCACTTTCAAAGGAAAGTGATTTTCTCTGAAATGACAGCATTTTGAAAGTGAAGCAACACTCCATTCACTTCGCACAGTGAATTGAAGTGTTGGAACAGACTGCTTCTCTTTCAGAGAAACGCATGTGAGTTTCTTGTGAATTCTTGCAAGTTGCTTAAGGCACTTTCAAAGGAAAGTGATTTTCTCTGAAAGGACAGCATTTAGAAAGTGAAGCAACACTCCATTCACTTCGCACAGTGAATTGAAGTATTGGAACAGACTGTTTCTCTTTCAGAGAAACGCATGTGAGTTTCTGGTGAATGCTTGTAAGTAGCTTAAGGCACTTTCAAAGGAAAGTGATTTTCTCTGAAAGGACAGCATTTAGAAAGTGAAGCAACACTCCATTCACTTCGCACAGTTAATTGAAGTGTTGGAACAGACTGCTTCTCTTTCAGAGAAATGCATGTTAGTTTCTGTTGAATGCTTGTAAGTAGCTTAAGGCACTTTCAAAGGAAAGTGATTTTCTCTGAAAGGACAGCATTTAGAAAGTGAAGCAACACTCGATTGACTTCGCAGAGTGAATTGAAGTATTGGAACAGACTGCTTCTCTTTCAGAGAAACGCATGTGAGTTTCTGGTGAATGCTTGTAAGTAGCTAAAGGCACTTTCAAAGGAAAGTGATTTTCTCTGAAATAACAGCATTTAGAAAGTGAAGCAACACTCCATTCACTTCACACAGTGAATTGAAGTGTTGGAACAGACTGCTTCTCTTTCGTAGAAACGCATTAGTGTTTCTTGTGAATGCTTGCAAGTTGCTTAAGGCACTTTCAAAGGAAAGTGATTTTCTCTGAAAGGACATAATTTAGAAAGTGAAGCAACACTCCATTCACTTCGCACAGTGAATTGAAGTGTTCGAACAGACTCCTTCTCTTTCAGAGAAATGCATGTGAGTTTCTGGTGAATGCTTGTAAGTAGCTTAAGGCACTTTCAAAGGAAAGTGATTTTCTCTGAAAGGACAGCATTTAGAAAGTGAGGGAACACTCCATTCACCTCACACAGTGAATTGAAGTGTTGGAACAGACTGCTTCTCTTTCAGAGAAACGCATGTGAGTTTCTTCCTAATGCTTGCAAGTAGCTTAAGGCACTTTCAAAGGAAAGTGATTTTCTCTGAAAGGACAGCATTTAGAAAGTGAAGCAACACTCCATTCACTTCGCACAGTGAATTGAAGTGTTGGAACAGTCTGCTTCTCTTTCAGAGAAACGCATGTGAGTTTCTTCCTAATGCTTGCAAGTAGCTTAAGGCACTTTCAAAGGAAAGTGATTTTCTCTGAAAGGACAGCATTTAGAAAGTGAAGCAACACTCCATTCACTTCGCACAGTGAATTGAAGTATTGGAACAGACTGCTTCTCTTTCAGAGAAACGCATGTGAGTTTCTGGTGAATGCTTGTAAGTAGCTTAAGGCACTTTCAAAGGAAAGTGATTTTCTCTGAAATGACAGCATTTTGAAAGTGAAGCAACACTCCATTCACTTCGCACAGTGAATTGAAGTGTTGGAACAGACTGCTTCTCTTTCAGAGAAACGCATGTGAGTTTCTTGTGAATTCTTGCAAGTTGCTTAAGGCACTTTCAAAGGAAAGTGATTTTCTCTGAAAGGACAGCATTTAGAAACTGAAGCAACACTCCATTCACTTCGCACAGTGAATTGAAGTGTTGGAACAGACTGCTTCTCTTTCAGAGAAACGCATGTGAGTTTCTTCCTAATGCTTGCAAGTAGCTTAAGGCACTTTCAAAGGAAAGTGATTTTCTCTGAAAGGACAGCATTTAGAAAGTGAGGCAACACTCTATTCACTTCACACAGTGAATTGAAGTGTTGGAACAGACTGCTTCTCTTTCAGAGAAACGCATGTGAGTTTCTGGTGAATGCTTGTAAGTAGCTTAAGGCACTTTCAAAGGAAAGTGATTTTCTCTGAAAGGACAGCATTTAGAAAGTAAAGCAACACTCCATTCCCTTCGTGCAGTGAATTGAAGTGTTGGAACAGAATGCTTCTCTTTCATAGAAACGCATTAGTGTTTCTTGTGAATGCTTGCAAGTTGCTTAAGGCACTTTCAAAGGAAAGTGATTTTCTCTGAAAGGACATAATTTAGAAAGTGAAGCAACACTCCATTCACTTCGCACAGTGAATTGAAGTGTTCGAACAGACTGCTTCTCTTTCAGAGAAATGCATGTGAGTTTCTGTTGAATGCTTGTAAGTAGCTTAAGGCACTTTCAAAGGAAAGTGATTTTCTCTGAAAGGACAGCATTTAGAAAGTGAGGCAACACTCCATTCACCTCACAAAGTGAATTGAAGTGTTGGAACAGACTGCTTCTCTTTCAGAGAAACGCATGTGAGTTTCTTCCTAATGCTTGCAAGTAGCTTAAGGCACTTTCAAAGGAAAGTGATTTTCTCTGAAAGGACAGCATTTAGAAAGTGAAGCAACACTCCATTCACTTCGCACAGTGAATTGAAGTGTTGGAACAGTCTGCTTCTCTTTCAGAGAAACGCATGTGAGTTTCTTCCTAATGCTTGCAAGTAGCTTAAGGCACTTTCAAAGGAAAGTGATTTTCTCTGAAAGGACAGCATTTAGAAAGTGAAGCAACACTCCACTCACTTCGCACAGTGAATTGAAGTGTTGGAACAGACTGCTTCTGTTTCAGAGAAACGCATGTGAGTTTCTGGTGAATGCTTGTAAGTAGCTTAAGGCACTTTCAAAGGAAAGTGATTTTCTCTGAAAGGACAGCATTTAGAAAGTGAACCAACACTCCATTCACTTCGCAGAGTGAATTGAAGTATTGGAACAGACTGCTTCTCTTTCAGAGAAACGCATGTGAGTTTCTGGTGAATGCTTGTAAGTAGCTAAAGGCACTTTCAAAGGAAAGTGATTTTCTCTGAAATGACAGCATTTAGAAAGTGAAGCAACACTCCATTCACTTCGCACAGTGAATTGAAGTGTTGGAACAGACTGCTTCTCTTTCAGAAAAACGCATGTGAGTTTCTTGTGAATTCTTGCAAGTTGCTTAAGGCACTTTCAAAGGAAAGTGATTTTCTCTGAAAGGACAGCATTTAGAAACTGAAGCAACACTCCATTCACTTCTCACAGTGAATTGAAGTGTTGGAACAGACTGCTTCTCTTTCAGAGAAACGCATGTGAGTTTCTTCCTAATGCTTGCAAGTAGCTTAAGGCACTTTCAAAGGAAAGTGATTTTCTCTGAAAGGACATAATTTAGAAAGTGAAGCAACACTCCATTCACTTCGCACAGTGAATTGAAGTGTTGGAACAGACTGCTTCTCTTTCAGAGAAATGCATGTGAGTTTCTGTTGAATGCTTGTAAGTAGCTTAAGGCACTTTCAAAGGAAAGTGATTTTCTCTGAAAGGACAGCATTTAGAAAGTGAAGCAACACTCCATTCACTTCGCACATTGAATTGAAGTGTTGGAACAGACTGCTTCTCTTTCAGAGAAATGCATGTGAGGTTCTGGTGAATGCTTGTAAGTAGCTTAAGGCACTTTAAAAGGAAAGTGATTTTCTCTGAAAGGACAGCATTTAGAAAGTGAGGCAACACTCCATTCACTTCACACAGTGAATTGAAGTGTTGGAACAGACTGCTTCTCTTCCAGAGAAACGCATGTGAGTTTCTGGTGAATGCTTTAAGTAGCTTAAGGAACTTTCAAAGGAAAGTGATTTTCTCTGAAAGGACAGCATTTAGAAAGTGAAGCAACACTCCATTCACTTCGCACAGTGAATTGAAGTGTTGGAACAGACTGCTTCGCTTTCAGAGAAATGCATGAGAGTTTTTTGTGAATGCTTGAAAGTAGTTTAAGGCACTTTCAAAGGAAAGTGATTTTCTCTGAAAGGACAGCATTTAGAAACTGAAGCAATACTCCATTCACTTCGCACAGTGAATTGAAGTGTTGGAACAGACTGCTTCTCTTTCAGAGAAACGCATGTGAGTTTCTTGTGAATGCTTGTAAGTAGCTTAAGGCACTTTCAAAGGAAAGTGATTTTCTCTGAAAGCACAGCATTTAGAACGTGAGGCAACACTCTATTCACTTCACACAGTGAATTGAAGTGTTGGAACAGACTGCTTCTCTTTCAGAGAAACGCATGTGAGTTTCTTCCTAATGCTTGCAAGTAGCTTAAGGCACTATCAAAGGAAAGTGATTTTCTCTGAAAGGACAGCATTTAGAAAGTGAAGCAACACTCCATTCACTTCGCACAGTGAATTGAAGTGTTGGAACAGACTGCTTCTCTTTCAGAGAAACGCATGTGAGTTTTTTATGAATGCTTGAAAGAAGTTTAAGGCACTTTCAAAGGAAAGTGATTTTCTCTGAAAGGACAGCATTTAGAAAGTGAGGCAACACTCCATTCACTTCGCACAGTGAATTGAAGTGTTGGAACAGACTGCTTCTCTTTCAGAGAAACGCATGTGAGTTTCTTCCTAATGCTTGCAAGTAGCTTAAGGCACTTTCAAAGGAAAGTGATTTTCTCTGAAAGGACAGCATTTAGAAAGTGAAGCAACACTCCATTCACTTCGCACAGTGAATTGAAGTGTTGGAACTGACTGCTTCTCTTTCAGAGAAACGCATGTGAGTTTCTGGTGAATGCTTATAAGTAGCTTAAGGCACTTTCAAAGGAAAGTGATTTTCTCTGAAAGGACAGCATTTAGAAAGTGAAGCAACACTCCATTCACTTCGCAGAGTGAATTGAAGTATTGGAACAGACTGCTTCTCTTTCAGAGAAACGCATGTGAGTTTCTGCTGAATGCTTGTAAGTAGCTTAAGGCACTTTCAATGGAAAGTGATTTTCTCTGAAAGGACAGCATTTAGAAAGTGAAGCAACACTCCATTCACTTCGCACATTGAATTGAAGTGTTGGAACAGACTGCTTCTCTTTCAGAGAAATGCATGTGAGTTTCTTGTGAATGCTTGTAAGTAGCTTAAGGCACTTTCAAAGGAAAGTGATTTTCTCTGAAAGGACAGCATTTAGGAAGTGAGGCAACACTCCATTCACTTCTCACAGTGAATTGAAGTGTTGGAACAGACTGCTTCTCTTTCAGAGAAACGAATGTGAGTTTCTGGTGAATGCTTTAAGTAGCTTAAGGCACTTTCAAAGGAAAGTGATTTTCTCTGAAAGGACAGCATTTAGAAAGTGAAGCAACACTCCATTCACTTCGCACAGTGAATTGAAGTGTTGGAACAGACTGCTTCTCTTTCAGAGAAATGCATGAGAGTTTTTTGTGAATGCTTGAAAGTAGTTTAAGGCACTTTCAAAGGAAAGTGATTTTCTCTGAAAGGACAGCATTTAGAAAGTGAAGCAACACTCCATTCACTTCACACAGTGAATTGAAGTGTTGGAACAGACTGCTTCTCTTTCAGAGAAACGCATGTGAGTTTCTGGTGAATGCTTGTAAGTAGCTTAAGGCACTTTCAAAGGAAAGTGATTTTCTCTGAAAGGACAGCATTTAGAACGTGACGCAACACTCTATTCACTTCACACAGTGAATTGAAGTGTTGGAACAGACTGCTTCTCTTTCAGAGAAACGCATGTGAGTTTCTTCCTAATGCTTGCAAGTAGCTTAAGGCACTATCAAAGGAGGGTGATTTTTCTCTGAAAGGACAGCATTTAGAAAGTGAAGCAACACTCCATTCACTTCGCACAGTGAATTGAAGTGTTGGAACAGACTGCTTCTCTTTCAGAGAAAGGCATGTGAGTTTTTTATGAATGCTTGAAAGAAGTTTAAGGCACTTTCAAAGGAAAGTGATTTTCTCTGAAAGGACAGCATTTAGAAAGTGAGTCAACACTCCATTCACTTCGCACAGTGAATTGAAGTGTTGGAACAGACTGCTTCTCTTTCAGAGAAACGGATGTGAGTTTTTTATGAATGCTTGAAAGAAGTTTAAGGCACTTTTAAAGGAAAGTGATTTTCTCTGAAAGGACAGCATTTAGAAAGTGAGGCAACACTCCATTCACTTCGCACAGTGAATTGAAGTGTTGGAACTGACTGCTTCTCTTTCAGAAAAACGCATGTGAGTTTCTGGTGAATGCTTATAAGTAGCTTAAGGCACTTTCAAAGGACAGTGATTTTCTCTGAAAGGACAGCATTTAGAAAGTGAAGCAACACTCCATTCCCTTCGTGCAGTGAATTGAAGTGTTGGAACAGAGTGCTTCTCTTTCATATAAACGCATTAGTGTTTCTTCTGAATGCTTGCAAGTTGCTTAAGGCACTTTCAAAGGAAAGTGATTTTCTCTGAAAGGACATAATTTAGAAAGTGAAGCAACACTCCATTCACTTCGCACAGTGAAGTGAAGTGTTGGAACAGACTGCTTCTATTTCAGAGAAATGCATGTGAGTTTCTGTTGAATGCTTGTAAGTAGCTTAAGGCACTTTCAAAGGAAAGTGATTTTCTCTGAAAGGACAGCATTTAGAAAGTGAAGCAACACTCCATTCACTTCGCACACTGAATTGAAGTGTTGGAACAGACTGCTTCTCTTTCAGAGAAACGCATGTGAGTTTCTGGTGAATGCTTGTAAGTAGCTTAAGGCACTTTCAAAGGAAAGTGATTTTCTCTGAACGGACAGCATTTAGAAAGTGAGGCAACACTCCATTCACTTCACACAGTGAATTGAAGTGTTGGAACAGACTGCTTCTCTTTCAGAGAAACGCATGTGAGTTTCTGGTGAATGCTTTAAGTAGCTTAAGGCACTTTCAAAGGAAATTGATTTTCTCTGAAAGGACAGCATTTAGAAACTGAAGAAACACTCCATTCACTACGCACAATGAATTGAAGTGTTGGAACACACTGCTTCTCTTTCAGAGAAACGCATGTGAGTTTCTGGTGAATGCTTGTAAGTAGCTTAAGGCACTTTCAAAGGAAAGTGATTTTCTCTGAAAGGACAGCATATAGAAAGTGAAGCAACACTCCATTCACTTCGCACAGTGAATTGAAGTGTTGGAACAGACTGCTTCTCTTTCAGAGAAACGCATGTGAGTTTCTGGTGAATGCTTGTAAGTAGCTTAAGGCACTTTCAAAGGAAAGTGATTTTCTCTGAAAGGACAGCATTTAGAACGTGAGGCAACACTCTATTCACTTCACACAGTGAATTGAAGTGTTGGAACAGACTGCTTCTCTTTCAGAGAAATGCATGTGAGTTTCTTCCTAATGCTTGCAAGTAGCTTAAGGCACTATCAAAGGAAAGTGATTTTCTCTGAAAGGACAGCATTTAGAAAGTGAAGCAACACTCCATTCACTTCGCACAGTGAATTGAAGTGTTGGAACAGACTGCTTCTCTTTCAGAGAAATGCATGTGAGTTTAAGTTGAATGCTTGTAAGTAGCTTAAGGCACTTTCAAAGGAAAGTGATTTTCTCTGAAAGGACAGCCTTTAGAAAGTGAAGCAACACTCCATTCACTTCGCAGAGTGAACTGAATTATTGGAACAGACTGCTTCTCTTTCAGAGAAACGCATGTGAGTTTCTGGTGAATGCTTGTAAGTAGCTTAAGGCACTTTCAAAGGAAAGTGATTTTCTCTGAAAGGACAGCATTTAGAAAGTGAAGCAACACTCCATTAACTTCACACAGTGAACTGAAGTGTTGGAACAGACTGCTTCTCTTTCAGAGAAACGCATGTAAGTTTCTTCCTAATGCTTGCAAGTAGCTTAAGGCACTATCAAAGGAAAGTGATTTTCTCTGAAAGGACAGCATTTAGAAAGTGAAGCAACACTCCATTCACTTCGCACAGTGAATTGAAGTGTTGGAACAGACTGCTTCTCTTTCAGAGAAACGGATGTGAGTTTTTTATGAATGCTTGAAAGAAGTTTAAGGCACTTTTAAAGGAAAGTGATTTTCTCTGAAAGGACAGCATTTAGAAAGTGAGGCAACACTCCATTCACTTCGCACAGTGAATTGAAGTGTTGGAACTGACTGCTTCTCTTTCAGAAAAACGCATGTGAGTTTCTGGTGAATGCTTATAAGTAGCTTAAGGCACTTTCAAAGGACAGTGATTTTCTCTGAAAGGACAGCATTTAGAAAGTGAAGCAACACTCCATTCCCTTCGTGCAGTGAATTGAAGTGTTGGAACAGAGTGCTTCTCTTTCATATAAACGCATTAGTGTTTCTTGTGAATGCTTGCAAGTTGCTTAAGGCACTTTCAAAGGAAAGTGATTTTCTCTGAAAGGACATAATTTAGAAAGTGAAGCAACACTCCATTCACTTCTCACAGTGAATTGAAGTGTTGGAACAGACTGCTTCTCTTTCAGAGAAATGCATGTGAGTTTCTGTTGAATGCTTGTAAGTAGCTTAAGGCACTTTCAAAGGAAAGTGATTTTCTCTGAAAGGACAGCATTTAGAAAGTGAAGCAACACTCCATTCACTTCGCACATTGAATTGAAGTGTTGGAACAGACTGCTTCTCTTTCAGAGAAATGCATGTGAGTTTCTGGTGAATGCTTGTAAGTAGCTTAAGGCACTTTCAAAGGAAAGTGATTTTCTCTGAAAGGACAGCATTTAGGAAGTGAGGCAACACTCCATTCACTTCTCACAGTGAATTGAAGTGTTGGAACAGACTGCTTCTCTTTCAGAGAAACGAATGTGAGTTTCTGGTGAATGCTTTAAGTAGGTTAAGGCACTTTCAAAGGAAAGTGATTTTCTCTGAAAGGACAGCATTTAGAAAGTGAAGCAACACTCCATTCATTTCGCACAGTGAATTGAAGTGTTGGAACAGACTGCTTCTCTTTCAGAGAAATGCATGAGAGTTGTTTGTGAATGCTTGAAAGTAGTTTAAGGCACTTTCAAAGGAAAGTGATTTTCTCTGAAAGGAGAGCATTTAGAAAGTGAAGCAACACTCCATTTTCTTCACACAGTGAATTGAAGTGTTGGAACAGACTGCTTCTCTTTCAGAGAAACGCATGTGAGTTTCTGGTGAATGCTTGTAAGTAGCTTAAGGCACTTTCAAAGGAAAGTGATTTTCTCTGAAAGGACAGCATTTAGAACGTGACGCAACACTCTATTCACTTCACACAGTGAATTGAAGTGTTGGAACAGACTGCTTCTCTTTCAGAGAAACGCATGTGAGTTTCTTCCTAATGCTTGCAAGTAGCTTAAGGCACTATCAAAGGAGGGTGATTTTTCTCTGAAAGGACAGCATTTAGAAAGTGAAGCAACACTCCATTCACTTCGCACAGTGAATTGAAGTGTTGGAACAGACTGCTTCTCTTTCAGAGAAACGCATGTGAGTTTTTTATGAATGCTTGAAAGAAGTTTAAGGCACTTTCAAAGGAAAGTCATTTTCTCTGAAAGGACAGCATTTAGGAAGTGAGGCAACACTCCATTCACTTCTCACAGTGAATTGAAGTGTTGGAACAGAGTGCTTCTCTTTCATATAAACGCATTAGTGTTTCTTGTGAATGCTTGCAAGTTGCTTAAGGCACTTTCAAAGGAAAGTGATTTTCTCTGAAAGGACATAATTTAGAAAGTGAAGCAACACTCCATTCACTTCGCACAGTGAATTGAAGTGTTGGAACAGACTGCTTCTATTTCAGAGAAATGCATGTGAGTTTCTGTTGAATGCTTGTAAGTAGCTTAAGGCACTTTCAAAGGAAAGTGATTTTCTCTGAAAGGACAGCATTTAGAAAGTGAAGCAACACTCCATTCACTTCGCACACTGAATTGAAGTGTTGGAACAGACTGCTTCTCTTTCAGAGAAACGCATGTGAGTTTCTGGTGAATGCTTGTAAGTAGCTTAAGGCACTTTCAAAGGAAAGTGATTTTCTCTGAACGGACAGCATTTAGAAAGTGAGGCAACACTCCATTCACTTCAAACAGTGAATTGAAGTGTTGGAACAGACTGCTTCTCTTTCAGAGAAACGCATGTGAGTTTCTGGTGAATGCTTTAAGTAGCTTAAGGCACTTTTAAAGGAAATTGATTTTCTCTGAAAGGACAGCATTTAGAAACTGAAGCAACACTCCATTCACTTCGCACAGTGAATTGAAGTGTTGGAACACACTGCTTCTCTTTCAGAGAAACGCATGTGAGTTTCTGGTGAATGCTTGTAAGTAGCTTAAGGCACTTTCAAAGGAAAGTGATTTTCTCTGAAAGGACAGCATATAGAAAGTGAAGCAACACTCCATTCACTTCGCACAGTGAATTGAAGTGTTGGAACAGACTGCTTCTCTTTCAGAGAAACGCATGTGAGTTTCTGGTGAATGCTTGTAAGTAGCTTAAGGCACTTTCAAAGGAAAGTGATTTTCTCTGAAAGGACAGCATTTAGAACGTGAGGCAACACTCTATTCACTTCACACAGTGAATTGAAGTGTTGGAACAGACTGCTTCTCTTTCAGAGAAATGCATGAGAGTTTCTTCCTAATGCTTGCAAGTAGCTTAAGGCACTATCAAAGGAAAGTGATTTTCTCTGAAAGGACAGCATTTAGAAAGTGAAGCAACACTCCATTCACTTCGCACAGTGAATTGAAGTGTTGGAACAGACTGCTTCTCTTTCAGAGAAATGCATGTGAGTTTAAGTTGAATGCTTGTAAGTAGCTTAAGGCACTTTCAAAGGAAAGTGATTTTCTCTGAAAGGACAGCCTTTAGAAAGTGAAGCAACACTCCATTCACTTCGCACAGTGAATTGAATTATTGGAACAGACTGCTTCTCTTTCAGAGAAACGCATGTGAGTTTCTGGTGAATGCTTGTAAGTAGCTTAAGGCACTTTCAAAGGACAGTGATTTTCTCTGAAAGGACAGCATTTAGAAAGTGAAGCAACACTCCATTCCCTTCGTGCAGTGAATTGAAGTGTTGGTACAGAGTGCTTCTCTTTCATATAAACGCATTAGTGTTTCTTGTGAATGCTTGCAAGTTGCTTAAGGCACTTTCAAAGGAAAGTGATTTTCTCTGAAAGGACATAATTTAGAAAGTGAAGCAACACTCCATTCACTTCGCACAGTGAATTGAAGTGTTGGAACAGACTGCTTCTATTTCAGAGAAATGCATGTGAGTTTCTGTTGAATGCTTGTAAGTAGCTTAAGGCACTTTCAAAGGAAAGTGATTTTCTCTGAAAGGACAGCATTTAGAAAGTGAAGCAACACTCCATTCACTTCGCACACTGAATTGAAGTGTTGGAACAGACTGCTTCTCTTTCAGAGAAACGCATGTGAGTTTCTGGTGAATGCTTGTAAGTAGCTTAAGGCACTTTCAAAGGAAAGTGATTTTCTCTGAACGGACAGCATTTAGAAAGTGAGGCAACACTCCATTCACTTCACACAGTGAATTGAAGTGTTGGAACAGACTGCTTCTCTTTCAGAGAAACGCATGTGAGTTTCTGGTGAATGCTTTAAGTAGCTTAAGGCACTTTCAAAGGAAATTGATTTTCTCTGAAAGGACAGCATTTAGAAACTGAAGCAACACTCCATTCACTTCGCACAGTGAATTGAAGTGTTGGAACACACTGCTTCTCTTTCAGAGAAACGCATGTGAGTTTCTGGTGAATGCTTGTAAGTAGCTTAAGGCACTTTCAAAGGAAAGTGATTTTCTCTGAAAGGACAGCATATAGAAAGTGAAGCAACACTCCATTCACTTCGCACAGTGAATTGAAGTGTTGGAACAGACTGCTTCTCTTTCAGAGAAACGCATGTGAGTTTCTGGTGAATGCTTGTAAATAGCTTAAGGCACTTTCAAAGGAAAGTGATTTTCTCTGAAAGGACAGCATTTAGAACGTGAGGCAACACTCTATTCACTTCACACAGTGAATTGAAGTGTTGGAACAGACTGCTTCTCTTTCAGAGAAATGCATGAGAGTTTCTTCCTAATGCTTGCAAGTAGCTTAAGGCACTATCAAAGGAAAGTGATTTTCTCTGAAAGGACAGCATTTAGAAAGTGAAGCAACACTCCATTCACTTCGCACAGTGAATTGAAGTGTTGGAACAGACTGCTTCTCTTTCAGAGAAATGCATGTGAGTTTAAGTTGAATGCTTGTAAGTAGCTTAAGGCACTTTCAAAGGAAAGTGATTTTCTCTGAAAGGACAGCCTTTAGAAAGTGAAGCAACACTCCATTCACTTCGCAGAGTGAATTGAATTATTGGAACAGACTGCTTCTCTTTCAGAGAAACGCATGTGAGTTTCTGGTGAATGCTTGTAAGTAGCTTAAGGCACTTTCAAAGGAAAGTGATTTTCTCTGAAAGGACAGCATTTAGAAAGTGAAGCAACACTCCATTAACTTCACACAGTGAACTGAAGTGTTGGAAAAGACTGCTTCTCTTTCAGAGAAACGCATGTAAGTTTCTTCCTAATGCTTGCAAGTAGCTTAAGGCACTATCAAAGGAAAGTGATTTTCTCTGAAAGGACAGCATTTAGAAAGTGAAGCAACACTCCATTCACTTCGCACAGTGAATTGAAGTGTTGGAACAGACTGCTTCTCTTTCAGAGAAACGCATGTGAGTTTTTTATGAATGCTTGAAAGAAGTTTAAGGCACTTTTAAAGGAAAGTGATTTTCTCTGAAAGGACAGCATTTAGAAATTGAGGCAACACTCCATTCACTTCGCACAGTGAATTGAAGTGTTGGAACAGACTGCTTCTCTTTCAGAGAAACGCATGTGAGTTTCTTCCTAATGCTTGCAAGTAGCTTAAGGCACTTTCAAAGGAAAGTGATTTTCTCTGAAAGGACAGCATTTAGAAAGTGAAGCAACACTCCATTCACTTCGCACAGTGAATTGAAGTGTTGGAACTGACTGCTTCTCTTTCAGAAAAACGCATGTGAGTTTCTGGTGAATGCTTATAAGTAGCTTAAGGCACTTTCAAAGGACAGTGATTTTCTCTGAAAGGACAGTATTTAGAAAGTGAAGCAACACTCCATTCCCTTCGTGCAGTGAATTGAAGTGTTGGAACAGAGTGCTTCTCTTTCATATAAACGCATTAGTGTTTCTTGTGAAAGCTTGCAAGTTGCTTAAGGCACTTTCAAAGGAAAGAGATTTTCTCTGAAAGGACATAATTTAGAAAGTGAAGCAACACTCCATTCACTTCGCACAGTGAATTGAAGTGTTGGAACAGACTGCTTCTCTTTCAGAGAAATGCATGTGAGTTTCTGTTGAA
Organism: Myodes glareolus; assembly: GCF_982192425.1. Lineage (NCBI taxonomy): Eukaryota > Metazoa > Chordata > Mammalia > Rodentia > Cricetidae > Myodes > Myodes glareolus. Next base: position 2,096,218 of record NC_142046.1, read on the forward strand.
TGCTTGTAAGTAGCTTAAGGCACTTTCAAAGGAAAGTGATTTTCTCTGAAAGGACAGCATTTAGAAAGTGAAGCAACACTCCATTCACTTCGCACAGTGAATTGAAGTGTTGGAACAGACTGCTTCTCTTTCATATAAACGCATTAGTGTTTCTTGTGAATGCTTGCAAGTTGCTTAAGGCACTTTCAAAGGAAAGTGATTTTCTCTGAAAGGACATAATTTAGAAAGTGAAGCAACACTCCATTCACTTCGCACAGTGAATTGAAGTGTTGGAACAGACTGCTTCTCTTTCAGAGAAACGAATGTGAGTTTCTGGTGAATGCTTTAAGTAGCTTAAGGCACTTTCAAAGGAAAGTGATTTTCTCTGAAAGGACAGCATTTAGAAAGTGAAGCAACACTCCATTCACTTCGCACAGTGAATTGAAGTGTTGGAACAGACTGCTTCTCTTTCAGAGAAATGCATGAGAGTTTTTTGTGAATGCTTGAAAGTAGTTTAAGGCACTTTCAAAGGAAAGTGATTTTCTCTGAAAGGACAGCATTTAGAAACTGAAGCAACACTCCATTCACTTCACACAGTGAATTGAAGTGTTGGAACAGACTGCTTCTCTTTCAGAGAAACGCATGTGAGTTTCTGGTGAATGCTTGTAAGTAGCTTAAGGCACTTTCAAAGGAAAGTGATTTTCTCTGAAAGGACAGCATTTAGAACGTGACGCAACACTCTATTCACTTCACACAGTGAATTGAAGTGTTGGAACAGACTGCTTCTCTTTCAGAGAAACGCATGTGAGTTTCTTCCTAATGCTTGCAAGTAGCTTAAGGCACTATCAAAGGAGGGTGATTTTTCTCTGAAAGGACAGCATTTAGAAAGTGAAGCAACACTCCATTCACTTCGCACAGTGAATTGAAGTGTTGGAACAGACTGCTTCTCTTTCAGAGAAACGCATGTGAGTTTTTTATGAATGCTTGAAAGAAGTTTAAGGCACTTTCAAAGGAAAGTGATTTTCTCTGAAAGGACAGCATTTAGAAAGTGAGGCAACACTCCATTCACTTCGCACAGTGAATTGAAGTGTTGGAACAGACTGCTTCTCTTTCAGAGAAACGCATGTGAGTTTCTTTCTAATGCTTGCAAGTAGCTTAAGGCACTTTCAAAGGAAAGTGATTTTCTCTGAAAGAACAGCATTTAGAAAGTGAAGCAACACTCCATTCACTTCGCACAGTGAATTGAAGTGTTGGAACTGACTGCTTCTCTTTCAGAGAAACGCATGTGAGTTTCTGGTGAATGTTTATAAGTAGCTTAAGGCACTTTCAAAGGACAGTGATTTTCTCTGAAAGGACAGCATTTAGAAAGTGAAGCAACACTCCATTCCCTTCGTGCAGTGAATTGAAGTGTTGGAACAGAGTGCTTCTCTTTCATATAAACGCATTAGTGTTTCTTGTGAATGCTTGCAAGTTGCTTAAGGCACTTTCAAAGGAAAGTGATTTTCTCTGAAAGGACATAATTTAGAAAGTGAAGCAACACTCCATTCACTTCGCACAGTGAATTGAAGTGTTGGAACAGACTGCTTCTATTTCAGAGAAATGCATGTGAGTTTCTGTTGAATGCTTGTAAGTAGCTTAAGGCACTTTCAAAGGAAAGTGATTTTCTCTGAAAGGACAGCATTTAGAAAGTGAAGCAACACTCCATTCACTTCGCACACTGAATTGAAGTGTTGGAACAGACTGCTTCTCTTTCAGAGAAACGCATGTGAGTTTCTGGTGAATGCTTGTAAGTAGCTTAAGGCACTTTCAAAGGAAAGTGATTTTCTCTGAACGGACAGCATTTAGAAAGTGAGGCAACACTCCATTCACTTCACACAGTGAATTGAAGTGTTGGAACAGACTGCTTCTCTTTCAGAGAAACGCATGTGAGTTTCTGGTGAATGCTTTAAGTAGCTTAAGGCACGTTCAAAGGAAATTGATTTTCTCAAAGGACAGCATTTAGAAACTGAAGCAACACTCCATTCACTTCGCACAGTGAATTGAAGTGTTGGAACACACTGCTTCTCTTTCAGAGAAACGCATGTGAGTTTCTGGTGAATGCTTGTAAGTTGCTTAAGGCACTTTCAAAGGAAAGTGATTTTCTCTGAAAGGACAGCATATAGAAAGTGAAGCAACACTCCATTCACTTCGCACAGTGAATTGAAGTGTTGGAACAGACTGCTTCTCTTTCAGAGAAACGCATGTGAGTTTCTGGTGAATGCTTGTAAGTAGCTTAAGGCACTTTCAAAGGAAAGTGATTTTCTCTGAAAGGACAGCATTTAGAACGTGAGGCAACACTCTATTCACTTCACACAGTGAATTGAAGTGTTGGAACAGACTGCTTCTCTTTCAGAGAAATGCATGTGAGTTTCTTCCTAATGCTTGCAAGTAGCTTAAGGCACTATCAAAGGAAAATGATTTTCTCTGAAAGGACAGCATTTAGAAAGTGAAGCAACACTCCATTCACTTCGCACAGTGAATTGAAGTGTTGGAACAGACTGCTTCTCTTTCAGAGAAATGCATGTGAGTTAAAGTTGAATACTTGTAAGTAGCTTAAGGCACTTTCAAAGGAAAGTGATTTTCTCTGAAAGGACAGTCTTTAGAAAGTGAAGCAACACTCCATTCACTTCGCAGAGTGAATTGAATTATTGGAACAGACTGCTTCTCTTTTAGAGAAACGCATGTGAGTTTCTGGTGAATGCTTGTAAGTAGCTTAAGGCACTTTCAAAGGAAAGTGATTTTCTCTGAAAGGACAGCATTTAGAAAGTGAAGCAACACTCCATTAACTTCACACAGTGAACTGAAGTGTTGGAACAGACTGCTTCTCTTTCAGAGAAACGCATGTAAGTTTCTTCCTAATGCTTGCAAGTAGCTTAAGGCACTATCAAAGGAAAGTGATTTTCTCTGAAAGGACAGCATTTAGAAAGTGAAGCAACACTCCATTCACTTCGCACAGTGAATTGAAGTGTTGGAACAGACTGCTTCTCTTTCAGAGAAACGCATGTGAGTTTTTTATGAGTGCTTGAAAGAAGTTTAAGGCACTTTCAAAGTAAAGTGATTTTCTCTGAAATGACAGCATTTAGAAAGTGAGGCAACACTCCATTCACCTCGCACAGTGAATTGAAGTGTTGGAACAGACTGCTTCTCTTTCAGAGAAACGCATGTGAGTTTCTTCCTAATGCTTGGAAGTAGCTTAAGGCACTTTCAAAAGAAAGTGATTTTCTCTGAAAGGACAGCATTTAGAAAGTGAAGCAACACTCCATTCACTTCGCACAGTGAATTGAAGTGTTGGAACTGACTGCTTCTCTTTCAGAAAAACGCATGTGAGTTTCTGGTGAATGCTTATAAGTAGCTTAAGGCACTTTCAAAGGACAGTGATTTTCTCTGAAAGGACAGCATTTAGAAAGTGAAGCAACACTCCATTCCCTTCGTGCAGTGAATTGAAGTGTTGGAACAGAGTGCTTCTCTTTCATATAAACGCATTAGTGTTTCTTGTGAATGCTTGCAAGTTGCTTAAGGCACTTTCAAAGGAAAGTGATTTTCTCTGAAAGGACATAATTTAGAAAGTGAAGCAACACTCCACTCACTTCGCACAGTGAATTGAAGTGTTGGAACAGACTGCTTCTCTTTCAGAGAAATGCATGTGAGTTTCTGTTGAATGCTTGTAAGTAGCTTAAGGCACTTTCAAAAGAAAGTGATTTTCTCTGAAAGGACAGCATTTAGAAAGTGAAGCAACACTCCAGTCACTTCGCACAGTGAATTGAAGTGTTGGAACAGACTGCTTCTCTTTCAGAGAAATGCATGTGAGTTTAAGTTGAATGCTTGTAAGTAGCTTAAGGCACTTTCAAAGGAAAGTGATTTTCTCTGAAAGGACAGCCTTTAGAAAGTGAAGCAACACTCCATTCACTTCGCACAGTGAATTGAATTATTGGAACAGACTGCTTCTCTTTCAGAGAAACGCATGTGAGTTTCTGGTGAATGCTTGTAAGTAGCTTAAGGCACTTTCAAAGGACAGTGATTTTCTCTGAAAGGACAGCATTTAGAAAGTGAAGCAACACTCCATTCCCTTCGTGCAGTGAATTGAAGTGTTGGAACAGAGTGCTTCTCTTTCATATAAACGCATTAGTGTTTCTTGTGAATGCTTGCAAGTTGCTTAAGGCACTTTCAAAGGAAAGTGATTTTCTCTGAAAGGACATAATTTAGAAAGTGAAGCAACACTCCATTCACTTCGCACAGTGAATTGAAGTGTTGGAACAGACTGCTTCTATTTCAGAGAAATGCATGTGAGTTTCTGTTGAATGCTTGTAAGTAGCTTAAGGCACTTTCAAAGGAAAGTGATTTTCTCTGAAAGGACAGCATTTAGAAAGTGAAGCAACACTCCATTCACTTCGCACACTGAATTGAAGTGTTGGAACAGACTGCTTCTCTTTCAGAGAAACGCATGTGAGTTTCTGGTGAATGCTTGTAAGTAGCTTAAGGCACTTTCAAAGGAAAGTGATTTTCTCTGAACGGACAGCATTTAGAAAGTGAGGCAACACTCCATTCACTTCACACAGTGAATTGAAGTGTTGGAACAGACTGCTTCTCTTTCAGAGAAACGCATGTGAGTTTCTGGTGAATGCTTTAAGTAGCTTAAGGCACTTTCAAAGGAAATTGATTTTCTCTGAAAGGACAGCATTTAGAAACTGAAGCAACACTCCATTCACTTCGCACAGTGAATTGAAGTGTTGGAACACACTGCTTCTCTTTCAGAGAAACGCATGTGAGTTTCTGGTGAATGCTTGTAAGTAGCTTAAGGCACTTTCAAAGGAAAGTGATTTTCTCTGAAAGGACAGCATATAGAAAGTGAAGCAACACTCCATTCACTTCGCACAGTGAATTGAAGTGTTGGAACAGACTGCTTCTCTTTCAGAGAAACGCATGTGAGTTTCTGGTGAATGCTTGTAAGTAGCTTAAGGCACTTTCAAAGGAAAGTGATTTTCTCTGAAAGGACAGCATTTAGAACGTGAGGCAACACTCTATTCACTTCACACAGTGAATTGAAGTGTTGGAACAGACTGCTTCTCTTTCAGAGAAATGCATGAGAGTTTCTTCCTAATGCTTGCAAGTAGCTTAAGGCACTATCAAAGGAAAGTGATTTTCTCTGAAAGGACAGCATTTAGAAAGTGAAGCAACACTCCATTCACTTCGCACAGTGAATTGAAGTGTTGGAACAGACTGCTTCTCTTTCAGAGAAATGCATGTGAGTTTAAGTTGAATGCTTGTAAGTAGCTTAAGGCACTTTCAAAGGAAAGTGATTTTCTCTGAAAGGACAGCCTTTAGAAAGTGAAGCAACACTCCATTCACTTCGCAGAGTGAATTGAATTATTGGAACAGACTGCTTCTCTTTCAGAGAAACGCATGTGAGTTTCTGGTGAATGCTTGTAAGTAGCTTAAGGCACTTTCAAAGGAAAGTGATTTTCTCTGAAAGGACAGCATTTAAAAAGTGAAGCAACACTCCATTAACTTCACACAGTGAACTGAAGTTTTGGAAAAGACTGCTTCTCTTTCAGAGAAACGCATGTAAGTTTCTTCCTAATGCTTGCAAGTAGCTTAAGGCACTATCAAAGGAAAGTGATTTTCTCTGAAAGGACAGCATTTAGAAAGTGAAGCAACACTCCATTCACTTCGCACAGTGAATTGAAGTGTTGGAACAGACTGCTTCTCTTTCAGAGAAACGCATGTGAGTTTTTTATGAATGCTTGAAAGAAGTTTAAGGCACTTTTAAAGGAAAGTGATTTTCTCTGAAAGGACAGCATTTCGAAAGTGAGGCAACACTCCATTCACTTCGCACAGTGAATTGAAGTGTTGGAACAGACTGCTTCTCTTTCAGAGAAACGCATGTGAGTTTCTTCCTAATGCTTGCAAGTAGCTTAAGGCACTTTCAAAGGAAAGTGATTTTCTCTGAAAGGACAGCATTTAGAAAGTGAAGCAACACTCCATTCACTTCGCACAGTGAATTGAAGTGTTGGAACTGACTGCTTCTCTTTCAGAAAAACGCATGTGAGTTTCTGGTGAATGCTTATAAGTAGCTTAAGGCACTTTCAAAGGACAGTGATTTTCTCTGAAAGGACAGCATTTAGAAAGTGAAGCAACACTCCATTCCCTTCGTGCAGTGAATTGAAGTGTTGGAACAGAGTGCTTCTCTTTCATATAAACGCATTAGTGTTTCTTGTGAAAGCTTGCAAGTTGCTTAAGGCACTTTCAAAGGAAAGAGATTTTCTCTGAAAGGACAGCATTTAGAAAGTGAAGCAACACTCCATTCACTTCGCACAGTGAATTGAAGTGTTGGAACAGACTGCTTCTCTTTCAGAGAAATGCATGTGAGTTTCTGTTGAATGCTTGTAAGTAGCTTAAGGCACTTTCAAAGGAAAGTGATTTTCTCTGAAAGGACAGCATTTAGAAAGTGAAGCAACACTCCATTCACTTCGCACAGTGAATTGAAGTGTTGGAACAGACTGCTTCTCTTTCAGAGAAATGCATGAGAGTTTTTTGTGAATGCTTGAAAGTAGTTTAAGGCACTTTCAAAGGAAAGTGATTTTCTCTGAAAGGACAGCATTTAGAAACTGAAGCAACACTCCATTCACTTCACACAGTGAATTGAAGTGTTGGAACAGACTGCTTCTCTTTCAGAGAAACGCATGTGAGTTTCTGGTGAATGCTTGTAAGTAGCTTAAGGCACTTTCAAAGGAAAGTGATTTTCTCTGAAAGGACAGCATTTAGAACGTGACGCAACACTCTATTCACTTCACACAGTGAATTGAAGTGTTGGAACAGACTGCTTCTCTTTCAGAGAAACGCATGTGAGTTTCTTCCTAATGCTTGCAAGTAGCTTAAGGCACTATCAAAGGAGGGTGATTTTTCTCTGAAAGGACAGCATTTAGAAAGTGAAGCAACACTCCATTCACTTCGCACAGTGAATTGAAGTGTTGGAACAGACTGCTTCTCTTTCAGAGAAACGCATGTGAGTTTTTTATGAATGCTTGAAAGAAGTTTAAGGCACTTTCAAAGGAAAGTGATTTTCTCTGAAAGGACAGCATTTAGAAAGTGAGGCAACACTCCATTCACTTCGCACAGTGAATTGAAGTGTTGGAACAGACTGCTTCTCTTTCAGAGAAACGCATGTGAGTTTCTTTCTAATGCTTGCAAGTAGCTTAAGGCACTTTCAAAGGAAAGTGATTTTCTCTGAAAGAACAGCATTTAGAAAGTGAAGCAACACTCCATTCACTTCGCACAGTGAATTGAAGTGTTGGAACTGACTGCTTCTCTTTCAGAGAAACGCATGTGAGTTTCTGGTGAATGTTTATAAGTAGCTTAAGGCACTTTCAAAGGACAATGATTTTCTCTGAAAGGACAGCATTTAGAAAGTGAAGCAACACTCCATTCCCTTCGTGCAGTGAATTGAAGTGTTGGAACAGAGTGCTTCTCTTTCATATAAACGCATTAGTGTTTCTTGTGAATGCTTGCAAGTTGCTTAAGGCACTTTCAAAGGAAAGTGATTTTCTCTGAAAGGACATAATTTAGAAAGTGAAGCAACACTCCATTCACTTCGCACAGTGAATTGAAGTGTTGGAACAGACTGCTTCTATTTCAGAGAAATGCATGTGAGTTTCTGTTGAATGCTTGTAAGTAGCTTAAGGCACTTTCAAAGGAAAGTGATTTTCTCTGAAAGGACAGCATTTAGAAAGTGAAGCAACACTCCATTCACTTCGCACACTGAATTGAAGTGTTGGAACAGACTGCTTCTCTTTCAGAGAAACGCATGTGAGTTTCTGGTGAATGCTTGTAAGTAGCTTAAGGCACTTTCAAAGGAAAGTGATTTTCTCTGAACGGACAGCATTTAGAAAGTGAGGCAACACTCCATTCACTTCACACAGTGAATTGAAGTGTTGGAACAGACTGCTTCTCTTTCAGAGAAACGCATGTGAGTTTCTGGTGAATGCTTTAAGTAGCTTAAGGCACTTTCAAAGGAAATTGATTTTCTCAAAGGACAGCATTTAGAAACTGAAGCAACACTCCATTCACTTCGCACAGTGAATTGAAGTGTTGGAACACACTGCTTCTCTTTCAGAGAAACGCATGTGAGTTTCTGGTGAATGCTTGTAAGTTGCTTAAGGCACTTTCAAAGGAAAGTGATTTTCTCTGAAAGGACAGCATATAGAAAGTGAAGCAACACTCCATTCACTTCGCACAGTGAATTGAAGTGTTGGAACAGACTGCTTCTCTTTCAGAGAAACGCATGTGAGTTTCTGGTGAATGCTTGTAAGTAGCTTAAGGCACTTTCAAAGGAAAGTGATTTTCTCTGAAAGGACAGCATTTAGAACGTGAGGCAACACTCTATTCACTTCACACAGTGAATTGAAGTGTTGGAACAGACTGCTTCTCTTTCAGAGAAATGCATGTGAGTTTCTTCCTAATGCTTGCAAGTAGCTTAAGGCACTATCAAAGGAAAATGATTTTCTCTGAAAGGACAGCATTTAGAAAGTGAAGCAACACTCCATTCACTTCGCACAGTGAATTGAAGTGTTGGAACAGACTGCTTCTCTTTCAGAGAAATGCATGTGAGTTAAAGTTGAATACTTGTAAGTAGCTTAAGGCACTTTCAAAGGAAAGTGATTTTCTCTGTAAGGACAGTCTTTAGAAAGTGAAGCAACACTCCATTCACTTCGCAGAGTGAATTGAATTATTGGAACAGACTGCTTCTCTTTTAGAGAAACGCATGTGAGTTTCTGGTGAATGCTTGTAAGTAGCTTAAGGCACTTTCAAAGGAAAGTGATTTTCTCTGAAAGGACAGCATTTAGAAAGTGAAGCAACACTCCATTAACTTCACACAGTGAACTGAAGTGTTGGAACAGACTGCTTCTCTTTCAGAGAAACGCATGTAAGTTTCTTCCTAATGCTTGCAAGTAGCTTAAGGCACTATCAAAGGAAAGTGATTTTCTCTGAAAGGACAGCATTTAGAAAGTGAAGCAACACTCCATTCACTTCGCACAGTGAATTGAAGTGTTGGAACAGACTGCTTCTCTTTCAGAGAAACGCATGTGAGTTTTTTATGAATGCTTGAAAGAAGTTTAAGGCACTTTCAAAGGAAAGTGATTTTCTCTGAAATGACAGCATTTAGAAAGTGAGGCAACACTCCATTCACTTCGCACAGTGAATTGAAGTGTTGGAACAGACTGCTTCTCTTTCAGAGAAACGCATGTGAGTTTCTTCCTAATGCTTGCAAGTAGCTTAAGGCACTTTCAAAAGAAAGTGATTTTCTCTGAAAGGACAGCATTTAGAAAGTGAAGCAACACTCCATTCACTTCGCACAGTGAATTGAAGTGTTGGAACTGACTGCTTCTCTTTCAGAAAAACGCATGTGAGTTTCTGGTGAATGCTTATAAGTAGCTTAAGGCACTTTCAAAGGACAGTGATTTTCTCTGAAAGGACAGCATTTAGAAAGTGAAGCAACACTCCATTCCCTTCGTGCAGTGAATTGAAGTGTTGGAACAGAGTGCTTCTCTTTCATATAAACGCATTAGTGTTTCTTGTGAATGCTTGCAAGTTGCTTAAGGCACTTTCAAAGGAAAGTGATTTTCTCTGAAAGGACATAATTTAGAAAGTGAAGCAACACTCCACTCACTTCGCACAGTGAATTGAAGTGTTGGAACAGACTGCTTCTCTTTCAGAGAAATGCATGTGAGTTTCTGTTGAATGCTTGTAAGTAGCTTAAGGCACTTTCAAAGGAAAGTGATTTTCTCTGAAAGGACAGCATTTAGAAAGTGAAGCAACACTCCATTCACTTCGCACAGTGAATTGAAGTGTTGGAACAGACTGCTTCTCTTTCAGAGAAACGCATGTGAGTTTCTGGTGAATGCTTGTAAGTAGCTTAAGGCACTTTCAAAGGAAAGTGATTTTCTCTGAAAGGACAGCATTTAGAAAGTGAGGCAACACTCCATTCACTTCACACAGTGAATTGAAGTGTTGGAACAGACTGCTTCTCTTTCAGAGAAACGCATGTGAGTTTCTGGTGAATGCTTTAAGTAGCTTAAGGCACTTTCAAAGGAAAGTGATTTTCTCTGAAAGGACAGCATTTAGAAAGTGAAGCAACACTCCATTCACTTCGCACAGTGAATTGAAGTGTTGGAACAGACTGCTTCTCTTTCAGAGAAATGCATGTGAGTTTAAGTTGAATGCTTGTAAGTAGCTTAAGGCACTTTCAAAGGAAAGTGATTTTCTCTGAAAGGACAGCCTTTAGAAAGTGAAGCAACACTCCATTCACTTCGCAGAGTGAATTGAATTATTGGAACAGACTGCTTCTCTTTCAGAGAAACGCATGTGAGTTTCTGGTGAATGCTTGTAAGTAGCTTAAGGCACTTTCAAAGGAAAGTGATTTTCTCTGAAAGGACAGCATTTAGAAAGTGAAGCAACACTCCATTAACTTCACACAGTGAACTGAAGTGTTGGAACAGACTGCTTCTCTTTCAGAGAAACGCATGTAAGTTTCTTCCTAATGCTTGCAAGTAGCTTAAGGCACTATCAAAGGAAAGTGATTTTCTCTGAAAGGACAGCATTTAGAAAGTGAAGAAACACTCCATTCACTTCGCACAGTGAATTGAAGTGTTGGAACACACTGCTTCTCTTTCAGAGAAACGCATGTGAGTTTCTGGTGAATGCTTGTAAGTTGCTTAAGGCACTTTCAAAGGAAAGTGATTTTCTCTGAAAGGACAGCATATAGAAAGTGAAGCAACACTCCATTCACTTCGCACAGTGAATTGAAGTGTTGGAACAGACTGCTTCTCTTTCAGAGAAACGCATGTGAGTTTCTGGTGAATGCTTGTAAGTAGCTTAAGGCACTTTCAAAGGAAAGTGATTTTCTCTGAAAGGACAGCATTTAGAACGTGAGGCAACACTCTATTCACTTCACACAGTGAATTGAAGTGTTGGAACAGACTGCTTCTCTTTCAGAGAAATGCATGTGAGTTTCTTCCTAATGCTTGCAAGTAGCTTAAGGCACTATCAAAGGAAAATGATTTTCTCTGAAAGGACAGCATTTAGAAAGTGAAGCAACACTCCATTCACTTCGCACAGTGAATTGAAGTGTTGGAACAGACTGCTTCTCTTTCAGAGAAATGCATGTGAGTTAAAGTTGAATGCTTGTAAGTAGCTTAAGGCACTTTCAAAGGAAAGTGATTTTCTCTGAAAGGACAGCCTTTAGAAAGTGAAGCAACACTCCATTCACTTCGCAGAGTGAATTGAATTATTGGAACAGACTGCTTCTCTTTCAGAGAAACGCATGTGAGTTTCTGGTGAATGCTTGTAAGTAGCTTAAGGCACTTTCAAAGGAAAGTGATTTTCTCTGAAAGGACAGCATTTAGAAAGTGAAGCAACACTCCATTAACTTCACACAGTGAACTGAAGTGTTGGAACAGACTGCTTCTCTTTCAGAGAAACGCATGTAAGTTTCTTCCTAATGCTTGCAAGTAGCTTAAGGCACTATCAAAGGAAAGTGATTTTCTCTGAAAGGACAGCATTTAGAAAGTGAAGCAACACTCCATTCACTTCGCACAGTGAATTGAAGTGTTGGAACAGACTGCTTCTCTTTCAGAGGAACGCATGTGAGTTTTTATGAATGCTTGAAAGAAGTTTAAGGCACTTTCAAAGGAAAGTGATTTTCTCTGAAAGGACAGCATTTAGAAAGTGAGGCAACACTCCATTCACTTCGCACAGTGAATTGAAGTGTTGGAACAGACTGCTTCTCTTTCAGAGAAACGCATGTGAGTTTCTTCCTAATGCTTGCAAGTAGCTTAAGGCACTTTCAAAAGAAAGTGATTTTCTCTGAAAGGACAGCATTTAGAAAGTGAAGCAACACTCCATTCACTTCGCACAGTGAATTGAAGTGTTGGAACTGACTGCTTCTCTTTCAGAAAAACGCATGTGAGTTTCTGGTGAATGCTTATAAGTAGCTTAAGGCACTTTCAAAGGACAGTGATTTTCTCTGAAAGGACAGCATTTAGAAAGTGAAGCAACACTCCATTCCCTTCGTGCAGTGAATTGAAGTGTTGGAACAGAGTGCTTCTCTTTCATATAAACGCATTAGTGTTTCTTGTGAATGCTTGCAAGTTGCTTAAGGCACTTTCAAAGGAAAGTGATTTTCTCTGAAAGGACAGCATTTAGAAAGTGAAGCAACACTCCATTCACTTCGCACAGTGAATTGAAGTGTTGGAACAGACTGCTTCTCTTTCAGAGAAACGCATGTGAGTTTCTGGTGAATGCTTGTAAGTAGCTTAAGGCACTTTCAAAGGAAAGTGATTTTCTCTGAAAGGACAGCATTTAGAAAGTGAGGCAACACTCCATTCACTTCACACAGTGAATTGAAGTGTTGGAACAGACTGCTTCTCTTTCAGAGAAACGCATGTGAGTTTCTGGTGAATGCTTTAAGTAGCTTAAGGCACTTTCAAAGGAAAGTGATTTTCTCTGAAAGGACAGCATTTAGAAAGTGAAGCAACACTCCATTCACTTCGCACAGTGAATTGAAGTGTTGGAACAGACTGCTTCTCTTTCAGAGAAATGCATGTGAGTTTAAGTTGAATGCTTGTAAGTAGCTTAAGGCACTTTCAAAGGAAAGTGATTTTCTCTGAAAGGACAGCCTTTAGAAAGTGAAGCAACACTCCATTCACTTCGCAGAGTGAATTGAATTATTGGAACAGACTGCTTCTCTTTCAGAGAAACGCATGTGAGTTTCTGGTGAATGCTTGTAAGTAGCTTAAGGCACTTTCAAAGGAAAGTGATTTTCTCTGAAAGGACAGCATTTAGAAAGTGAAGCAACACTCCATTAACTTCACACAGTGAACTGAAGTGTTGGAACAGACTGCTTCTCTTTCAGAGAAACGCATGTAAGTTTCTTCCTAATGCTTGCAAGTAGCTTAAGGCACTATCAAAGGAAAGTGATTTTCTCTGAAAGGACAGCATTTAGAAAGTGAAGAAACACTCCATTCACTTCGCACAGTGAATTGAAGTGTTGGAACACACTGCTTCTCTTTCAGAGAAACGCATGTGAGTTTCTGGTGAATGCTTGTAAGTTGCTTAAGGCACTTTCAAAGGAAAGTGATTTTCTCTGAAAGGACAGCATATAGAAAGTGAAGCAACACTCCATTCACTTCGCACAGTGAATTGAAGTGTTGGAACAGACTGCTTCTCTTTCAGAGAAACGCATGTGAGTTTCTGGTGAATGCTTGTAAGTAGCTTAAGGCACTTTCAAAGGAAAGTGATTTTCTCTGAAAGGACAGCATTTAGAACGTGAGGCAACACTCTATTCACTTCACACAGTGAATTGAAGTGTTGGAACAGACTGCTTCTCTTTCAGAGAAATGCATGTGAGTTTCTTCCTAATGCTTGCAAGTAGCTTAAGGCACTATCAAAGGAAAATGATTTTCTCTGAAAGGACAGCATTTAGAAAGTGAAGCAACACTCCATTCACTTCGCACAGTGAATTGAAGTGTTGGAACAGACTGCTTCTCTTTCAGAGAAATGCATGTGAGTTAAAGTTGAATGCTTGTAAGTAGCTTAAGGCACTTTCAAAGGAAAGTGATTTTCTCTGAAAGGACAGCCTTTAGAAAGTGAAGCAACACTCCATTCACTTCGCAGAGTGAATTGAATTATTGGAACAGACTGCTTCTCTTTCAGAGAAACGCATGTGAGTTTCTGGTGAATGCTTGTAAGTAGCTTAAGGCACTTTCAAAGGAAAGTGATTTTCTCTGAAAGGACAGCATTTAGAAAGTGAAGCAACACTCCATTAACTTCACACAGTGAACTGAAGTGTTGGAACAGACTGCTTCTCTTTCAGAGAAACGCATGTAAGTTTCTTCCTAATGCTTGCAAGTAGCTTAAGGCACTATCAAAGGAAAGTGATTTTCTCTGAAAGGACAGCATTTAGAAAGTGAAGCAACACTCCATTCACTTCGCACAGTGAATTGAAGTGTTGGAACAGACTGCTTCTCTTTCAGAGGAACGCATGTGAGTTTTTATGAATGCTTGAAAGAAGTTTAAGGCACTTTCAAAGGAAAGTGATTTTCTCTGAAAGGACAGCATTTAGAAAGTGAGGCAACACTCCATTCACTTCGCACAGTGAATTGAAGTGTTGGAACAGACTGCTTCTCTTTCAGAGAAACGCATGTGAGTTTCTTCCTAATGCTTGCAAGTAGCTTAAGGCACTTTCAAAAGAAAGTGATTTTCTCTGAAAGGACAGCATTTAGAAAGTGAAGCAACACTCCATTCACTTCGCACAGTGAATTGAAGTGTTGGAACTGACTGCTTCTCTTTCAGAAAAACGCATGTGAGTTTCTGGTGAATGCTTATAAGTAGCTTAAGGCACTTTCAAAGGACAGTGATTTTCTCTGAAAGGACAGCATTTAGAAAGTGAAGCAACACTCCATTCCCTTCGTGCAGTGAATTGAAGTGTTGGAACAGAGTGCTTCTCTTTCATATAAACGCATTAGTGTTTCTTGTGAATGCTTGCAAGTTGCTTAAGGCACTTTCAAAGGAAAGTGATTTTCTCTGAAAGGACATAATTTAGAAAGTGAAGCAACACTCCATTCACTTCGCACAGTGAATTGAAGTGTTGGAACAGACTGCTTCTCTTTCAGAGAAATGCATGTGAGTTTCTGTTGAATGCTTGTAAGTAGCTTAAGGCACTTTCAAAGGAAAGTGATTTTCTCTGAAAGGACAGCATTTAGAAAGTGAAGCAACACTCCATTCACTTCGCACAGTGAATTGAAGTGTTGGAACAGACTGCTTCTCTTTCAGAGAAACGCATGTGAGTTTCTGGTGAATGCTTGTAAGTAGCTTAAGGCACTTTCAAAGGAAAGTGATTTTCTCTGAAAGGACAGCATTTAGAAAGTGAGGCAACACTCCATTCACTTCACACAGTGAATTGAAGTGTTGGAACAGACTGCTTCTCTTTCAGAGAAACGCATGTGAGTTTCTGGTGAATGCTTTAAGTAGCTTAAGGCACTTTCAAAGGAAAGTGATTTTCTCTGAAAGGACAGCATTTAGAAAGTGAAGCAACACTCCATTCACTTCGCACAGTGAATTGAAGTGTTGGAACAGACTGCTTCTCTTTCAGAGAAATGCATGTGAGTTTAAGTTGAATGCTTGTAAGTAGCTTAAGGCACTTTCAAAGGAAAGTGATTTTCTCTGAAAGGACAGCCTTTAGAAAGTGAAGCAACACTCCATTCACTTCGCAGAGTGAATTGAATTATTGGAACAGACTGCTTCTCTTTCAGAGAAACGCATGTGAGTTTCTGGTGAATGCTTGTAAGTAGCTTAAGGCACTTTCAAAGGAAAGTGATTTTCTCTGAAAGGACAGCATTTAGAAAGTGAAGCAACACTCCATTCACTTCACACAGTGAACTGAAGTGTTGGAACAGACTGCTTCTCTTTCAGAGAAACGCATGTAAGTTTCTTCCTAATGCTTGCAAGTAGCTTAAGGCACTATCAAAGGAAAGTGATTTTCTCTGAAAGGACAGCATTTAGAAAGTGAAGCAACACTCCATTCACTTCGCACAGTGAATTGAAGTGTTGGAACAGACTGCTTCTCTTTCAGAGAAACGCATGTGAGTTTTTTATGAATGCTTGAAAGAAGTTTAAGGCACTTTTAAAGGAAAGTGATTTTCTCTGAAAGGACAGCATTTAGAAAGTGAGGCAACACTCCATTCACTTCGCACAGTGAATTGAAGTGTTGGAACAGACTGCTTCTCTTTCAGAGAAACGCATGTGAGTTTCTTCCTAATGCTTGCAAGTAGCTTAAGGCACTTTCAAAGGAGAGTGATTTTCTCTGAAAGGACAGCATTTAGAAAGTGAAGCAACACTCCATTCACTTCGCACAGTGAATTGAAGTGTTGGAACTGACTGATTCTCTTTCAGAAAAACGCATGTGAGTTTCTGGTGAATGCTTATAAGTAGCTTAAGGCACTTTCAAAGGACAGTGATTTTCTCTGAAAGGACAGCATTTAGAAAGTGAAGCAACACTCCATTCCCTTCGTGCAGTGAATTGAAGTGTTGGAACAGAGTGCTTCTCTTTCATATAAACGCATTAGTGTTTCTTGTGAAAGCTTGCAAGTTGCTTAAGGCACTTTCAAAGGAAAGAGATTTTCTCTGAAAGGACATAATTTAGAAAGTGAAGCAACACTCCATTCACTTCGCACAGTGAATTGAAGTGTTGGAACAGACTGCTTCTCTTTCAGAGAAATGCATGTGAGTTTCTGTTGAATGCTTGTAAGTAGCTTAAGGCACTTTCAAAGGAAAGTGATTTTCTCTGAAAGGACAGCATTTAGAAAGTGAAGCAACACTCCATTCACTTCGCACAGTGAATTCCAGTGTTGGAACAGACTGCTTCTCTTTCATATAAACGCATTAGTGTTTCTTGTGAATGCTTGCAAGTTGCTTAAGGCACTTTCAAAGGAAAGTGATTTTCTCTGAAAGGACATAATTTAGAAAGTGAAGCAACACTCCATTCACTTCGCACAGTGAATTGAAGTGTTGGAACAGACTGCTTCTCTTTCAGAGAAACGAATGTGAGTTTCTGGTGAATGCTTTAAGTAGCTTAAGACACTTTCAAAGGAAAGTGATTTTCTCTGAAAGGACAGCATTTAGAAAGTGAAGCAACACTCCATTCACTTCGCACAGTGAATTGAAGTGTTTTAACAGACTGCTTCTCTTTCAGAGAAATGCATGAGAGTTTTTTGTGAATGCTTGAAAGTAGTTTAAGGCACTTTCAAAGGAAAGTGATTTTCTCTGAAAGGACAGCATTTAGAAACTGAAGCAACACTCCATTCACTTCACACAGTGAATTGAAGTGTTGGAACAGACTGCTTCTCTTTCAGAGAAACGCATGTGAGTTTCTGGTGAATGCTTGTAAGTAGCTTAAGGCACTTTCAAAGGAAAGTGATTTTCTCTGAAAGGACAGCATTTAGAACGTGACGCAACACTCCATTAACTTCACACAGTGAACTGAAGCGTTGGAACAGACTGCTTCTCTTTCAGAGAAACGCATGTAAGTTTCTTCCTAATGCTTGCAAGTAGCTTAAGGCACTATCAAAGGAAAGTGATTTTCTCTGAAAGGACAGCATTTAGAAAGTGAAGCAACACTCCATTCACTTCGCACAGTGAATTGAAGTGTTGGAACAGACTGCTTCTCTTTCAGAGAAACGCATGTGAGTTTTTTATGAATGCTTGAAAGAAGTTTAAGGCACTTTTAAAGGAAAGTGATTTTCTCTGAAAGGACAGCATTTAGAAAGTGAGGCAACACTCCATTCACTTCGCACAGTGAATTGAAGTGTTGGAACAGACTGCTTCTCTTTCAGAGAAACGCATGTGAGTTTCTTCCTAATGCTTGCAAGTAGCTTAAGGCACTTTCAAAGGAAAGTGATTTTCTCTGAAAGGACAGCATTTAGAAAGTGAAGCAACACTCCATTCACTTCGCACAGTGAATTGAAGTGTTGGAACTGACTGATTCTCTTTCAGAAAAACGCATGTGAGTTTCTGGTGAATGTTTATAAGTAGCTTAAGGCACTTTCAAAGGACAGTGATTTTCTCTGAAAGGACAGCATTTAGAAAGTGAAGCAACACTCCATTCCCTTCGTGCAGTGAATTGAAGTGTTGGAACAGAGTGCTTCTCTTTCATATAAACGCATTAGTGTTTCTTGTGAATGCTTGCAAGTTGCTTAAGGCACTTTCAAAGGAAAGTGATTTTCTCTGAAAGGACATAATTTAGAAAGTGAAGCAACACTCCATTCACTTCGCACAGTGAATTGAAGTGTTGGAACAGACTGCTCCTATTTCAGAGAAATGCATGTGAGTTTCTGTTGAATGCTTGTAAGTAGCTTAAGGCACTTTCAAAGGAAAGTGATTTTCTCTGAAAGGACAGCATTTAGAAAGTGAAGCAACACTCCATTCACTTCGCACACTGAATTTAAGTGTTGGAACAGACTGCTTCTCTTTCAGAGAAACGCATGTGAGTTTCTGGTGAATGCTTGTAAGTAGCTTAAGGAACTTTCAAAGGAAAGTGATTTTCTCTGAACGGACAGCATTTAGAAAGTGAGGCAACACTCCATTCACTTCACACAGTGAATTGAAGTGTTGGAACAGACTGCTTCTCTTTCAGAGAAACGCATGTGAGTTTCTTGTGAATGCTTTAAGTAGCTTAAGGCACTTTCAAAGGAAATTGATTTTCTCAAAGGACAGCATTTAGAAACTGAAGCAACACTCCATTCACTTCGCACAGTGAATTGAAGTGTTGGAACACACTGCTTCTCTTTAAGAGAAACGCATGTGAGTTTTTTGTGAATGCTTGAAAGTAGTTTAAGGCACTTTCAAAGGAAAGTGATTTTCTCTGAAAGGACAGCATATAGAAAGTGAAGCAACACTCCATTCACTTCGCACAGTGAATTGAAGTGTTGGAACAGACTGCTTCTCTTTCAGAGAAACGCATGTGAGTTTCTGGTGAATGCTTGTAAGTAGCTTAAGGCACTTTCAAAGGAAAGTGATTTTCTCTGAAAGGACAGCATTTAGAACGTGAGGCAACACTCTATTCACTTCACACAGTGAATTGAAGTGTTGGAACAGACTGCTTCTCTTTCAGAGAAATGCATGTGAGTTTCTTCCTAATGCTTGCAAGTAGCTTAAGGCACTATCAAAGGAAAGTGATTTTCTCTGAAAGGACAGCATTTAGAAAGTGAAGCAACACTCCATTCACATCGCACAGTGAATTGAAGTGTTGGAACAGACTGCTTCTCTTTCAGAGAAATGCATGTGAGTTAAAGTTGAATGCTTGTAAGTAGCTTAAGGCACTTTCAAAGGAAAGTGATTTTCTCTGAAAGGACAGCCTTTAGAAAGTGAAGCAACACTCCATTCACTTCGCAGAGTGAATTGAATTATTGGAACAGACTGCTTCTCTTTCAGAGAAACGCATGTGAGTTTCTGGTGAATGCTTGTAAGTAGCTTAAGGCACTTTCAAAGGAAAGTGATTTTCTCTGAAAGGACAGCATTTAGAAAGTGAAGCAACACTCCATTAACTTCACACAGTGAACTGAAGTGTTGGAACAGACTGCTTCTCTTTCAGAGAAACGCATGTAAGTTTCTTCCTAATGCTTGCAAGTAGCTTAAGGCACTATCAAAGGAAAGTGATTTTCTCTGAAAGGACAGCATTTAGAAAGTGAAGCAACACTCCATTCACTTCGCACAGTGAATTGAAGTGTTGGAACAGACTGCTTCTCTTTCAGAGAAACGCATGTGAGTTTTTTATGAATGCTTGAAAGAAGTTTAAGGCACTTTCAAAGGAAAGTGATTTTCTCTGAAAGGACAGCATTTAGAAAGTGAGGCAACACTCCATTCACTTCGCACAGTGAATTGAAGTGTTGGAACAGACTGCTTCTCTTTCAGAGAAACGCATGTGAGTCTCTTCCTAATGCTTGCAAGTAGCTTAAGGCACTTTCAAAGGAAAGTGATTTTCTCTGAAAGGACAGCATTTAGAAAGTGAAGCAACACTCCATTCACTTCGCACAGTGAATTGAAGTGTTGGAACTGACTGCTTCTCTTTCAGAAAAACGCATGTGAGTTTCTGGTGAATGCTTATAAGTAGCTTAAGGCACTTTCAAAGGACAGTGATTTTCTCTGAAAGGACAGCATTTAGAAAGTGAAGCAACACTCCATTCCCTTCGTGCAGTGAATTGAAGTGTTGGAACAGAGTGCTTCTCTTTCATATAAACGCATTAGTGTTTCTTGTGAATGCTTGCAAGTTGCTTAAGGCACTTTCAAAGGAAAGTGATTTTCTCTGAAAGGACATAATTTAGAAAGTGAAGCAACACTCCATTCACATCGCACAGTGAATTGAAGTGTTGGAACAGACTGCTTCTCTTTCAGAGAAATGCATGTGAGTTTCTTGTGAATGCTTGTAAGTAGCTTAAGGCACTTACAAAGGAAAGTGATTTTCTCTGAAAGGACAGCATTTAGAAAGTGAAGCAACACTCCATTCACTTCGCACAGTGAATTGAAGTGTTGGAACAGACTGCTTCTCTTTCAGAGAAACGCATGTGAGTTTCTGGTGAATGCTTGTAAGTAGCTTAAGGCACTTTCAAAGGAAAGTGATTTTCTCTGAAAGGACAGCATTTAGAAAGTGAGGCAACACTCCATTCACTTCACACAGTGAATTGAAGTGTTGGAACAGACTGCTTCTCTTTCAGAGAAGCGCATGTGAGTTTCTGGTGAATGCTTTAAGTAGCTTAAGGCACTTTCAAAGGAAAGTGATTTTCTCTGAAAGGACAGCATTTAGAAAGTGAAGCAACACTCCATTCACTTCGCACAGTGAATTGAAGTGTTGGAACAGACTGCTTCTCTTTCAGAGAAACGCATGTGAGTTTCTGGTGAATGCTTGTAAGTAGCTTAAGGCACTTTCAAAGGAAAGTGATTTTCTCTGAAAGGACAGCATATAGAAAGTGAAGCAACACTCCATTCACTTCGCACAGTGAATTGAAGTGTTGGAACAGACTGCTTCTCTTTCAGAGAAACGCATGTGAGTTTAAGTTGAATGCTTGTAAGTAGCTTAAGGCACTTTCAAAAGAAAGTGATTTTCTCTGAAAGGACAGCATTTAGAAAGTGAAGCAACACTCCATTCACTTCGCAGAGTGAATTGAAGTATTGGAACAGACTGCTTCTCTTTCAGAGAAACGCATGTGAGTTTCTGGTGAATGCTTGTAAGTAGCTTAAGGCACTTTCAAAGGAAAGTGATTTTCTCTGAAAGGACAGCATTTAGAATGTGAAGCAACACTCCATTAACTTCACACAGTGAATTGAAGTGTTGGAACAGACTGCTTCTCTTTCAGAGAAACGCATGTAAGTTTCTTCCTAATGCTTGCAAGTAGCTTAAGGCACTATCAAAGGAAAGTGATTTTCTCTGAAAGGACAGCATTTAGAAACTGAAGCAACACTCCATTCACTTCGCACAGTGAATTGAAGTGTTGGAACAGACTGCTTCTCTTTCAGAGAAACGCATGTGAGTTTTTTATGAATGCTTGAAAGAAGTTTAAGGCACTTTCAAAGGAAAGTGATTTTCTCTGAAAGGACAGCATTTAGAAAGTGAGGCAACACTACATTCACTTCGCACAGTGAATTGAAGTGTTGGAACAGACTGCTTCTCTTTCAGAGAAACGCATGTGAGTTTCTTCCTAATGCTTGCAAGTAGCTTAAGGCACTTTCAAAGGAAAGTGATTTTCTCTGAAAGGACAGCATTTAGAAAGTGAAGCAACACTCCATTCACTTCGCACAGTGAATTGAAGTGTTGGAACTGACTGCTTCTCTTTCAGAAAAACGCATGTGAGTTTCTGGTGAATGCTTATAAGTAGCTTAAGGCACTTTCAAAGGACAGTGATTTTCTCTGAAAGGACAGCATTTAGAAAGTGAAGCAACACTCCATTCCCTTCGTGCAGTGAATTGAAGTGTTGGAACAGAGTGCTTCTCTTTCATATAAACGCATTAGTGTTTCTTGTGAAAGCTTGCAAGTTGCTTAAGGCACTTTCAAAAAAAAGAGATTTTCTCTGAAAGGACATAATTTAGAAAGTGAAGCAACACTCCATTCACTTCGCACAGTGAATTGAAGTGTTGGAACAGACTGCTTCTCTTTCAGAGAAATGCATGTGAGTTTCTGTTGAATGCTTGTAAGTAGCTTAAGGCACTTTCAAAGGAAAGTGATTTTCTCTGAAAGGACAGCATTTAGAAAGTGAAGCAACACTCCATTCACTTCGCACAGTGAATTGAAGTGTTGGAACAGACTGCTTCTCTTTCAGAGAAACGCATGTGAGTTTCTGGTGAATGCTTGCAAGTAGCTTAAGGCACTTTCAAAGGAAAGTGATTTTCTCTGAAAGGACAGCGTATAGAAAGTGAAGCAACACTCCATTCACTTCGCACAGTGAATTGAAGTGTTGGAACAGACTGCTTCTCTTTCAGAGAAACGCATGTGAGTTTCTTGTGAATGCTTGCAAGTTGCTTAAGGCACTTTCAAAGGAAATTGATTTTCTCTGAAAGGACAGCATTTAGAAACTGAAGCAACACTCCATTCACTTCACACAGTGAATTGAAGTGTTGGAACACACTGCTTCTCTTTAAGAGAAACGCATGTGAGTTTTTTGTGAATGGTTGAAAGTAGTTTAAGGCACTTTCAAAGGAAAGTGATTTTCTCTGAAAGGACAGCATTTAGAAAGTGAAGCAACACTCCATTCACTTCGCACAGTGAATTGAAGTGTTGGAACAGACTGCTTCTCTTTCAGAGAAACGCATGTGAGTTTCTGGTGAATGCTTGTAAGTAGCTTAAGGCACTTTCAAAGGAAAGTGATTTTCTCTGAAAGGACAGCATTTAGAAAGTGAGGCAACACTCCATTCACTTCGCACAGTGAATTGAAGTGTTGGAACACACTGCTTCTCTTTAAGAGAAACGCATGTGAGTTTCTGGTGAATGCTTGCAAATTGCTTAAGGCACTTTCAAAGGAAAGTGATTTTCTCTGAAAGGACAGCATTTAGAAACTGAAGCAACACTCCATTCACTTTGCACAGTGAATTGAAGTGTTGGAACACACTGCTTCTCTTTCAGAGAAACGCATGTGAGTTTCTGGTGAATGCTTGTAAGTAGCTTAAGGCACATTCAAAGGAAAGTGATTTTCTCTGAAAGGACAGCATTTAGAAAGTGAAGCAACACTCCATTCACTTCGCAGAGTGAATTGAAGTATTGGAACAGACTGCTTCTCTTTCTGAGAAACGCATGTGAGTTTCTGGTGAATGCTTGTAAGTAGCTTAAGGCACTTTCAAAGGAAAGTGATTTTCTCTGAAAGGACAGCATTTAGAAAGTAAAGCAACACTCCATTCACTTCGCACAGTGAATTGAAGTGTTGGAACACACTGCTTCTCTTTAAGAGAAACACATGTGAGTTTCTGGTGAATGCTTGCAAGTTGCTTAAGGCACTTTCAAAGGAAAGTGATTTTCTCTGAAAGGACAGCATTTAGAAACTGAAGCAACACTCCATTCACTTCGCACAGTGAATTGAAGTGTTGGAACAGACTGCTTCTCTTTCAGAGAAACGCATGTGAGTTTCTGGTGAATGCTTGTAAGTAGCTTAAGGCACTTTCAAAGGACAGTGATTTTCTCTGAAAGGACAGCATTTAGAAAGTGAAGCAACACTCCATTCCCTTCGTGCAGTGATTTGAAGTGTTGGAACAGAGTGCTTCTCTTTCATATAAACGCATTAGTGTTTCTTGTGAATGCTTGCAAGTTGCTTAAGGCACTTTCAAAGGAAAGTGATTTTCTCTGAAAGGACAGCATTTAGAAAGTGAGGCAACACTCCATTCACTTCACACAGTGAATTGAAGTGTTGGAACAGACTGCTTCTCTTTCAGAGAAACGCATGTGAGTTTCTTCCTAATGCTTGCAAGTAGCTTAAGGCACTTTCAAAGGAAAGTGATTTTCTCTGAAAGGACAGCATTTAGAAAGTGAAGCAACACTCCATTCACTTCGCACAGTGAATTGAAGTGTTGGAACAGACTGCTTCTCTTTCAGAGAAACGCATGTGAGTTTCTTCCTAATGCTTGCAAGTAGCTTAAGGCACTTTCAAAGGAAAGTGATTTTCTCTGAAAGGACAGCATTTAGAAAGTGAAGCAACACTCCATTCACTTCGCACAGTGAATTGATGTGTTGGAACAGACTGCTTCTCTTTCAGAGAAACGCATGTGAGTTTCTGGTGAATTCTTGTAAGTAGCTTAAGGCACATTCAAAGGAAAGTGATTTTCTCTGAAAGGACAGCATTTAGAAAGTGAAGCAACACTCCATTCACTTCGCACAGTGAATTGAAGTGTTGGAACACACTGCTTCTCTTTAAGAGAAACGCATGTGAGTTTCTGGTGAATGCTTGCAAGTTGCTTAAGGCACTTTCAAAGGAAAGTGATTTTCTCTGAAAGGACAGCATTTAGAAACTGAAGCAACACTCCATTCACTTCGCACAGTGAATTGAAGTGTTGGAACACACTGCTTCTCTTTAAGAGAAACGCATGTGAGTTTTTTGTGAATGCTTGAAAGTAGTTTAAGGCACTTTCAAAGGAAAGTGATTTTCTCTGAAAGGACAGCATTTAGAAAGTGAAGCAACACTCCATTCACTTCGCACAGTGAATTGAAGTGTTGGAACAGACTGCTTCTCTTTCAGAGAAACGCATGTGAGTTTCTTCCTAATGCTTGCAAGTAGCTTAAGGCACTTTCAAAGGAAAGTGATTTTCTCTGAAAGGACAGCATTTTGAAAGTGAAGCAACACTCCATTCACTTCGCACAGTGAATTGAAGTGTTGGAACAGACTGCTTCTCTTTCAGAGAAACACATGTAAGTTTCTGGTGAATGCTTGTAAGTAGCTTAAGGCACTTTCAAAGGAAAGTGATTTTCTCTGAAAGGACAGCATTTAGAAAGTGAAGCAACACTCCATTCCCTTCGTGCAGTGAATTGAAGTGTTGGAACAGAGTGCTTCTCTTTCATATAAACGCATTAGTGTTTCTTGTGAATGCTTGCAAGTTGCTTAAGGCACTTTCAAAGGAAAGTGATTTTCTCTGAAAGGACATAATTTAGAAAGTGAAGCAACACTCCATTCACTTCGCACAGTGAATTGAAGTGTTGGAACAGACTGCTTCTCTTTCAGAGAAACGCATGTGAGTTTCTTCCTAATGCTTGCAAGTAGCTTAAGGCACTATCAAAGGAAAGTGATTTTCTCTGAAAGGACAGCATTTAGAAAGTGAAGCAACACTCCATTCACTTCGCACAGTGAATTGAAGTGTTGGAACAACCTGCTTCTCTTTCAGAGAAACGCATGTTAGTTTCTGGTGAATGCTTGTAAGTAGCTTAAGGCACTTTCAAAGGAAAGTGATTTTCTCTGAAAGGACAGCATTTAGAAACTGAAGCAACACTCCATTCACTTCGCACAGTGAATTGAAGTGTTGGAACAGAGTGCTTCTCTTTCAGAGAAACGCATTAGTGTTTCTTGTGAATGCTTGCAAGTTGCTTAAGGCCCTTTCAAAGGAAAGTGATTTTCTCTGAAAGGACAGCATTTAGAAAGTGAAGCAACACTCCATTCACTTCGCACAGTGAATTGAAGTGTTGGAACAGACTGCTTCTATTTCAGAGAAATGCATGTGAGTTTCTGTTGAATGCTTGTAAGTAGCTTAAGGCACTTTCAAAGGAAAGTGATTTTATCTGAAAGGACAGCATTTAGAAAGTGAAGCAACACTCCATTCACTTCGCACAGTGAATTGAAGTGTTGGAACAGACTGCTTCTCTTTCAGAGAAACGCATGTGAGTTTCTGGTGAATGCTTGTAAGTAGCTTAAGGCACTTTCAAAGGAAAGTGATTTTCTCTGAAAGGACAGCATTTAGAAAGTGAGGCAACACTCCATTCACTTCACACAGTGAATTGAAGTGTTGGAACAGACTGCTTCTCTTTCAGAGAAACGCATGTGAGTTTCTGGTGAATGCTTTAAGTAGCTTAAGGCACTTTCAAAGGAAAGTGATTTTCTCTGAAAGGACAGCATTTAGAAAGTGAAGCAACACTCCATTCACTTCGCACAGTGAATTGAAGTGTTGGAACAGACTGCTTCTCTTTCAGAGAAACGCATGTGAGTTTCTGGTGAATGCTTGTAAGTAGCTTAAGGCACTTTCAAAGGAAAGTGATTTTCTCTGAAAGGACAGCATATAGAAAGTGAAGCAACACTCCATTCACTTCGCACAGTGAATTGAAGTGTTGGAACAGACTGCTTCACTTTCAGAGAAACGCATGTGAGTTTCTTGTGAATGCTTGCAAGTTGCTTAAGGCACTTTCAAAGGAAATTGATTTTCTCTGAAAGGACAGCATTTAGAAACTGAAGCAACACTCCATTCACTTCGCACAGTGAATTGAAGTGTTGGAACACACTGCTTCTCTTTAAGAGAAACGCATGTGAGTTTTTTGTGAATGCTTGAAAGTAGTTTAAGGCACTTTCAAAGGAAAGTGATTTTCTCTGAAAGGACAGCATTTAGAAAGTGAAGCAACACTCCATTCACTTCGCACAGTGAATTGAAGTGTTGGAACAGACTGCTTCTCTTTCAGAGAAACGCATGTGAGTTTCTGGTGAATGCTTGTAAGTAGCTTATGGCACTTTCAAAGGAAAGTGATTTTCTCTGAAAGGACAGCATTTAGAAAGTGAGGCAACACTCCATTCACTTCGCACAGTGAATTGAAGTGTTGGAACACACTGCTTTTCTTTAAGAGAAACGCATGTGAGTTTCTGGTAAATGCTTGCAAGTTGCTTAAGGCACTTTCAAAGGAAAGTGATTTTCTCTGAAAGGACAGCATTTAGAAACTGAAGCAACACTCCATTCACTTCGCACAGTGAATTGAAGTGTTGGAACACACTGCTTCTCTTTAAGAGAAACGCATGTGAGTTTTTTGTGAATGCTTGAAAGTAGTTTAAGGCACTTTCAAAGGAAAGTGATTTTCTCTGAAAGGACAGCATTTAGAAAGTGAAGCAACACTCCATTCACTTCGCACAGTGAATTGAAGTGTTGGAACAGACTGCTTCTCTTTCAGAGAAACGCATGTGAGTTTTTTGTGAATGCTTGAAAGTAGTTTAAGGCACTTTCAAAGGAAAGTGATTTTCTCTGAAAGGACAGCATTTAGAAAGTGAAGCAACACTCCATTCACTTCGCACAGTGAATTGAAGTGTTGGAACAGACTGCTTCTCTTTCATATAAACGCCTGTGAGTTTTGTGAATGCTTGAAAGTAGTTTAAGGCACTTTCAAAGGAAAGTGATTTTCTCTGAAAGGACAGCATTTAGAAAGTGAAGCAACACTCCATTCACTTCGCACAGTGAATTGAAGTGTTGGAACAGACTGCTTCTCTTTCACAGAAACGCATGTGAGTTTCTGGTGAATGCTTGTAAGTAGCTTAAGGCACTTTCAAAGGACAGTGATTTTCTCTGAAAGGACAGCATTTAGAAAGTGAAGCAACACTCCATTCCCTTCGTGCAGTGAATTGAAGTGTTGGAACAGAGTGCTTCTCTTTCATATAAACGCATTAGTGTTTCTTGTGAATGCTTGCAAGTTGCTTAAGGCACTTTCAAAGGAAAGTGATTTTCTCTGAAAGGACAGCATTTAGAAAGTGAAGCAACACTCCATTCACTTCGCACAGTGAATTGAAGTGTTGGAACAGACTGCTTCTCTTTCAGAGAAATGCATGTGAGTTTCTGTTGAATGCTTGTAAGTAGCTTAAGGCACTTTCAAAGGAAAGTGATTTTCTCTGAAAGGACAGCATTTAGAAAGTGAAGCAACACTCCATTCACTTCGCACATTGAATTGAAGTGTTGGAACAGACTGCTTCTCTTTCAGAGAAACGCATGTGAGTTTCTGGTGAATGCTTGTAAGTAGCTTAAGGCACTTTCAAAGGAAAGTGATTTTCTCTGAAAGGACAGCATTTAGAAAGTGAGGCAACACTCCATTCACTTCACACAGTGAATTGAAGTGTTGGAACAGACTGCTTCTCTTTCAGAGAAACGCATGTGAGTTTCTTCCTAATGCTTGCAAGTAGCTTAAGGCACTTTCAAAGGAAAGTGATTTTCTCTGAAAGGACAGCATTTAGAAAGTGAAGCAACACTCCATTCACTTCGCACAGTGAATTGAAGTGTTGGAACAGACTGCTTCTCTTTCAGAGAAACGCATGTGAGTTTCTTCCTAATGCTTGCAAGTAGCTTAAGGCACTTTCAAAGGAAAGTGATTTTCTCTGAAAGGACAGCATTTAGAAAGTGAAGCAACACTCCATTCACTTCGCACAGTGAATTGATGTGTTGGAACAGACTGCTTCTCTTTCAGAGAAACGCATGTGAGTTTCTGGTGAATGCTTGTAAGTAGCTTAAGGCACATTAAAAGGAAAGTGATTTTCTCTGAAAGGACAGCATTTAGAAAGTGAAGCAACACTCCATTCACTTCGCACAGTGAATTGAAGTGTTGGAACAGACTGCTTCTCTATCTGAGAAACGCATGTGAGTTTCTGGTGAATGCTTGTAAGTAGCTTAAGGCACTTTCAAAGGAAAGTGATTTTCTCTGAAAGGACAGCATTTAGAAAGTGAAGCAACACTCCATTCACTTCGCACAGTGAATTGAAGTGTTGGAACACACTGCTTCTCTTTAAGAGAAACGCATGTGAGTTTCTGGTGAATGCTTGCAAGTTGCTTAAGGCACTTTCAAAGGAAAGTGATTTTCTCTGAAAGGACAGCATTTAGAAACTGAAGCAACACTCCATTCACTTCGCACAGTGAATTGAAGTGTTGGAACACACTGCTTCTCTTTAAGAGAAACGCATGTGAGTTTTTTGTGAATGCTTGAAAGTAGTTTAAGGCACTTTCAAAGGAAAGTGATTTTCTCTGAAAGGACAGCATTTAGAAAGTGAAGCAACACTCCATTCACTTCGCACAGTGAATTGAAGTGTTGGAACAGACTGCTTCTCTTTCAGAGAAACGCATGTGAGTTTCTTCCTAATGCTTGCAAGTAGCTTAAGGCACTTTCAAAGGAAAGTGATTTTCTCTGAAAGGACAGCATTTAGAAAGTGAAGCAACACTCCATTCACTTCGCACAGTGAATTGAAGTGTTGGAACAGACTGCTTCTCTTTCAGAGAAACACATGTGAGTTTCTGGTGAATGCTTGTAAGTAGCTTAAGGCACTTTCAAAGGAAAGTGATTTTCTCTGAAAGGACAGCATTTAGAAAGTGAAGCAACACTCCATTCCCTTCGTGCAGTGAATTGAAGTGTTGGAACAGAGTGCTTCTCTTTCATATAAACGCATTAGTGTTTCTTGTGAATGCTTGCAAGTTGCTTAAGGCACTTTCAAAGGAAAGTGATTTTCTCTGAAAGGACATAATTTAGAAAGTGAAGCAACACTCCATTCACTTCGCACAGTGAATTGAAGTGTTGGAACAGACTGCTTCTCTTTCAGAGAAATGCATGTGAGTTTCTGTTGAATGCTTGTAAGTAGCTTAAGGCACTTTCAAAGGAAAGTGATTTTCTCTGAAAGGACAGCATTTAGAAAGTGAAGCAACACTCCATTCACTTCGCACAGTGAATTGAAGTGTTGGAACAGTCTACTTCTCTTTCAGAGAAACGCATGTAAGTTTCTTCCTAATGCTTGCAAGTAGCTTAAGGCACTTTCAAAGGAAAGTGATTTTCTCTGAAAGGACAGCATTTAGAAAGTGAAGCAACACTCCATTCACTTCGCACAGTGAATTGAAGTGTTGGAACACACTGCTTCCCTTTCAGAGAAACGCATGTGAGTTTCTGGTGAATGCTTGTAAGTAGCTTAAGGCACTTTCAAAGGAAAGTGATTTTCTCTGAAAGGACAGCATTTAGAAACTGAAGCAACACTCCATTCACTTCGCACAGTGAATTGAAGTGTTGGAACAGACTGCTTCTCTTTCAGAGAAACGCATGTGAGTTTTTTGTGAATGCTTGAAAGTAGTTTAAGGCACTTTCAAAGGAAAGTGATTTTCTCTGAAAGGACAGCATTTAGAAAGTGAAGCAACACTCCATTCACTTCGCACAGTGAATTGAAGTGTTGGAACAGACTGCTTCTCTTTCATATAAACGCCTGTGAGTTTTTGTGAATGCTTGAAAGTATTTTAAGGCACTTTCAAAGGAAAGTGATTTTCTCTGAAAGGACAGCATTTAGAAAGTGAAGCAACACTCCATTCACTTCGCACAGTGAATTGAAGTGTTGGAACAGACTGCTTCTCTTTCACAGAAACGCATGTGAGTTTCTGGTGAATGCTTGTAAGTAGCTTAAGGCACTTTCAAAGGACAGTGATTTTCTCTGAAAGGACAGCATTTAGAAAGTGAAGCAACACTCCATTCCCTTCGTGCAGTGAATTGAAGTGTTGGAACAGAGTGCTTCTCTTTCATATAAACGCATTAGTGTTTCTTGTGAATGCTTGCAAGTTGCTTAAGGCACTTTCAAAGGAAAGTGATTTTCTCTGAAAGGACAGCATTTAGAAAGTGAAGCAACACTCCATTCACTTCGCACAGTGAATTGAAGTGTTGGAACAGACTGCTTCTCTTTCAGAGAAATGCATGTGAGTTTCTGTTGAATGCTTGTAAGTAGCTTAAGGCACTTTCAAAGGAAAGTGATTTTCTCTGAAAGGACAGCATTTAGAAAGTGAAGCAACACTCCATTCACTTCGCACATTGAATTGAAGTGTTGGAACAGACTGCTTCTCTTTCAGAGAAACGCATGTGAGTTTCTGGTGAATGCTTGTAAGTAGCTTAAGGCACTTTCAAAGGAAAGTGATTTTCTCTGAAAGGACAGCATTTAGAAAGTGAGGCAACACTCCATTCACTTCACACAGTGAATTGAAGTGTTGGAACAGACTGCTTCTCTTTCAGAGAAACGCATGTGAGTTTCTTCCTAATGCTTGCAAGTAGCTTAAGGCACTTTCAAAGGAAAGTGATTTTCTCTGAAAGGACAGCATTTAGAAAGTGAAGCAACACTCCATTCACTTCGCACAGTGAATTGAAGTGTTGGAACAGACTGCTTCTCTTTCAGAGAAACGCATGTGAGTTTCTTCCTAATGCTTGCAAGTAGCTTAAGGCACTTTCAAAGGAAAGTGATTTTCTCTGAAAGGACAGCATTTAGAAAGTGAAGCAACACTCCATTCACTTCGCACAGTGAATTGATGTGTTGGAACAGACTGCTTCTCTTTCAGAGAAACGCATGTGAGTTTCTGGTGAATGCTTGTAAGTAGCTTAAGGCACATTAAAAGGAAAGTGATTTTCTCTGAAAGGACAGCATTTAGAAAGTGAAGCAACACTCCATTCACTTCGCACAGTGAATTGAAGTGTTGGAACAGACTGCTTCTCTATCTGAGAAACGCATGTGAGTTTCTGGTGAATGCTTGTAAGTAGCTTAAGGCACTTTCAAAGGAAAGTGATTTTCTCTGAAAGGACAGCATTTAGAAAGTGAAGCAACACTCCATTCACTTCGCACAGTGAATTGAAGTGTTGGAACACACTGCTTCTCTTTAAGAGAAACGCATGTGAGTTTCTGGTGAATGCTTGCAAGTTGCTTAAGGCACTTTCAAAGGAAAGTGATTTTCTCTGAAAGGACAGCATTTAGAAACTGAAGCAACACTCCATTCACTTCGCACAGTGAATTGAAGTGTTGGAACACACTGCTTCTCTTTAAGAGAAACGCATGTGAGTTTTTTGTGAATGCTTGAAAGTAGTTTAAGGCACTTTCAAAGGAAAGTGATTTTCTCTGAAAGGACAGCATTTAGAAAGTGAAGCAACACTCCATTCACTTCGCACAGTGAATTGAAGTGTTGGAACAGACTGCTTCTCTTTCAGAGAAACGCATGTGAGTTTCTTCCTAATGCTTGCAAGTAGCTTAAGGCACTTTCAAAGAAAGTGATTTTCTCTGAAAGGACAGCATTTAGAAAGTGAAGCAACACTCCATTCACTTCGCACAGTGAATTGAAGTGTTGGAACAGACTGCTTCTCTTTCAGAGAAACACATGTGAGTTTCTGGTGAATGCTTGTAAGTAGCTTAAGGCACGTTCAAAGGAAAGTGATTTTCTCTGAAAGGACAGCATTTAGAAAGTGAAGCAACACTCCATTCCCTTCGTGCAGTGAATTGAAGTGTTGGAACAGAGTGCTTCTCTTTCATATAAACGCATTAGTGTTTCTTGTGAATGCTTGCAAGTTGCTTAAGGCACTTTCAAAGGAAAGTGATTTTCTCTGAAAGGACATAATTTAGAAAGTGAAGCAACACTCCATTCACTTCGCACAGTGAATTGAAGTGTTGGAACAGACTGCTTCTCTTTCAGAGAAATGCATGTGAGTTTCTGTTGAATGCTTGTAAGTAGCTTAAGGCACTTTCAAAGGAAAGTGATTTTCTCTGAAAGGACAGCATTTAGAAAGTGAAGCAACACTCCATTCACTTCGCACAGTGAATTGAAGTGTTGGAACAGTCTACTTCTCTTTCAGAGAAACGCATGTAAGTTTCTTCCTAATGCTTGCAAGTAGCTTAAGGCACTTTCAAAGGAAAGTGATTTTCTCTGAAAGGACAGCATTTAGAAAGTGAAGCAACACTCCATTCACTTCGCACAGTGAATTGAAGTGTTGGAACACACTGCTTCCCTTTCAGAGAAACGCATGTGAGTTTCTGGTGAATGCTTGTAAGTAGCTTAAGGCACTTTCAAAGGAAAGTGATTTTCTCTGAAAGGACAGCATTTAGAAACTGAAGCAACACTCCATTCACTTCGCACAGTGAATTGAAGTGTTGGAACAGACTGCTTCTCTTTCAGAGAAACGCATGTGAGTTTCTTGTGAATTATTGCAAGTCGCTTAAGGCACTTTCAAAGGAAAGTGATTTTCTCTGAAAGGACAGCATTTAGAAACTGAAGCAACACTCCATTCACTTCGCACAGTGAATTGAAGTGTTGGAACACACTGCTTCTCTTTAAGAGAAACGCATGTGAGTTTTTTGTGAATGCTTGAAAGTAGTTTAAGGCACTTTCAAAGGAAAGTGATTTTCTCTGAAAGGACAGAATTTAGAAAGTGATGCAACACTCCATTCACTTCGCACAGTGAATTGAAGTGTTGGAACAGACTGCTTCTCTTTCAGAGAAACGCATGTGAGTTTCTTCCTAATGCTTGTAAGTAGCTTAAGGCACTTTCAAAGGAAAGTGAATTTCTCTGAAAGGACAGCATTTAGAAAGTGAAGCAACACTCAATTCCCTTCGTGCAGTGAATTGAAGTGTTGGAACAGAGTGCTTCTCTTTCAGAGAAACGCATGTGAGTTTCTGGTGAATGCTTGCAAGTTGCTTAAGGAACTTTCAAAGGAAAGTGATTTTCTCTGAAAGGACAGCATTTAGAAAGTGAAGCAACACTCCATTCACTTCGCACAGTGAATTGAAGTGTTGGAACACACTGCTTCTCTTTAAGAGAAACGCATGTGAGTTTTTTGTGAATGCTTGAAAGTAGTTTAAGGCCCTTTCAAAGGAAAGTTATTTTCTCTGAAAGGACAGCATTTAGAAAGTGAAGCAACACTCAATTCCCTTCGTGCAGTGAATTGAAGTGTTGGAACAGACTGCTTCTCTTTCAGAGAAACGCATGTGAGTTTCTGGTGAATGCTTGTAAGTAGCTTAAGGCACTTTCAAAGGAAAGTGATTTTCTCTGAAAGGACAGCATTTAGAACGTGAGGCAACACTCTATTCACTTCACACAGTGAATTGAAGTGTTGGAACAGACTGCTTCTCTTTCAGAGAAACGCATGTGAGTTTCTTCCTAAAGCTTGCAAGTAGCTTAAGGCACTATCAAAGGAAAGTGATTTTCTCTGAAAGGACAGCATTTAGAAAGTGAAGCAACACTCCATTCACTTCGCACAGTGAATTGAAGTGTTTGAACACACTGCTTCCCTTTCAGAGAAACGCATGTGAGTTTCTGGTGAATGCTTGTAAGTAGCTTAAGGCACTTTCAAAGGAAAGTGATTTTCTCTGAAAGGACAGCATTTAGAAAGTGAAGCAACACTCCATTCCCTTCGTGCAGTGAATTGAAGTGTTGGAGCAGAGTGCTTCTCTTTCATATAAACGCATTAGTGTTTCTTGTGAATGCTTGCAAGTTGCTTAAGGCACTTTCAAAGGAAAGTGATTTTCTCTGAAAGGACATAATTTAGAAAGTGAAGCAACACTCCATTCACTTCGCACAGTGAATTGAAGTGTTGGAACAGACTGCTTCTCTTTCAGAGAAATGCATGTGAGTTTCTGTTGAATGCTTGTAAGTAGCTTAGGGCACTTTCAAAGGAAAGTGATTTTCTCTGAAAGGACAGCATTTAGAAAGTGAAGCAACACTCCATTCACTTCGCACAGTGAATTGAAGTGTTGGAACAGTCTACTTCTCTTTCAGAGAAACGCATGTGAGTTACTTGCTAATGCTTGCAAGTAGCTTAAGGCACTTTCAAAGGAAAGTGATTTTCTCTGAAAGGACAGCATTTAGAAAGTGAAGCAACACTCCATTCACTTCGCACAGTGAATTGAAGTGTTGGAACACACTGCTTCCCTTTCAGAGAAACGCATGTGAGTTTCTGGTGAATGCTTGTAAGTAGCTTAAGGCACTTTCAAAGGAAAGTGATTTTCTCTGAAAGGACAGCATTTAGAAACTGAAGCAACACTCCATTCACTTCGCACAGTGAATTGAAGTGTTGGAACAGACTGCTTCTCTTTCAGAGAAACGCATGTGAGTTTCTTGTGAATTATTGCAAGTCGCTTAAGGCACTTTCAAAGGAAAGTGATTTTCTCTGAAAGGACAGCATTTAGAAACTGAAGCAACACTCCATTCACTTCGCACAGTGAATTGAAGTGTTGGAACACACTGCTTCTCTTTAAGAGAAACGCATGTGAGTTTTTTGTGAATGCTTGAAAGTAGTTTAAGGCACTTTCAAAGGAAAGTGATTTTCTCTGAAAGGACAGAATTTAGAAAGTGATGCAACACTCCATTCACTTCGCACCGTGAATTGAAGTGTTGGAACAGACTGCTTCTCTTTCAGAGAAACGCATGTGAGTTTCTTCCTAATGCTTGTAAGTAGCTTAAGGCACTTTCAAAGGAAAGTGAATTTCTCTGAAAGGACAGCATTTAGAAAGTGAAGCAACACTCAATTCCCTTCGTGCAGTGAATTGAAGTGTTGGAACAGAGTGCTTCTCTTTCAGAGAAACGCATGTGAGTTTCTGGTGAATGCTTGCAAGTTTCTTAAGGAACTTTCAAAGGAAAGTGATTTTCTCTGAAAGGACAGCATTTAGAAAGTGAAGCAACACTCCATTCACTTCGCACAGTGAATTGAAGTGTTGGAACACACTGCTTCTCTTTAAGAGAAACGCATGTGAGTTTTTTGTGAATGCTTGAAAGTAGTTTAAGGCCCTTTCAAAGGAAAGTTATTTTCTCTGAAAGGACAGCATTTAGAAAGTGAAGCAACACTCAATTCCCTTCGTGCAGTGAATTGAAGTGTTGGAACAGAGGGCTTCTCTTTCAGAGAAACGCATGTGAGTTTCTGGTGAATGCTTGCAAGTTGCTTAAGGCACTTTCAAAGGAAAGTTATTTTCTCTGAAAGGACAGCATTTAGAAAGTGAAGCAACACTCCATTCACTTCGCACAGTGAATTGAAGTGTTGGAACAGACTGCTTCTCTTTCAGAGAAACGCATGTGAGTTTCTGGTGAATGCTTGTAAGTAGCTTAAGGCACTTTCAAAGGAAAGTGATTTTCTCTGAAAGGACAGCATTTAGAACGTGAGGCAACACTCTATTCACTTCACACAGTGAATTGAAGTGTTGGAACAGACTGCTTCTCTTTCAGAGAAACGCATGTGAGTTTCTTCCTAATGCTTGCAAGTAGCTTAAGGCACTATCAAAGGAAAGTGATTTTCTCTGAAAGGACAGCATTTAGAAAGTGAAGCAACACTCCATTCACTTTGCAGAGTGAATTGAAGTGTTGGAACAGACTGCTTCTCTTTCAGAGAAACGCATGTGAGTTTCTGGTGAATGCTTGTAAGTAGCTTAAGGCACTTTCAAAGGACAGTGATTTTCTCTGAAAGGACAGCATTTAGAAAGTGAAGCAACACTCCATTCCCTTCGTGCAGTGAATTGAAGTGTTGGAACAGAGTGCTTCTCTTTCATATAAACGCATTAGTGTTTCTTGTGAATGCTTGCAAGTTGCTGAAGGCACTTTCAAAGGAAAGTGATTTTCTCTGAAAGGACATAATTTAGAAAGTGAAGCAACACTCCATTCACTTCGCAGAGTGAATTGAAGTGTTGGAACAGACTGCTTCTCTTTCAGAGATATGCATGTGAGTTTCTGTTGAATGCTTGTAAGTAGCTTAAGGCACTTTCAAAGGAAAGTGATTTTCTCTGAAAGGACAGCATTTAGAAAGTGAAGCAACACTCCATTCACTTCGCACATTGAATTGAAGTGTTGGAACAGACTGCCTCTCTTTCAGAGAAACGCATGTGAGTTTCTTCCTAATGCTTGCAAGTAGCTTAAGGCACTTTCAAAGGAAAGTGATTTTCTCTGAAAGGACAGCATTTAGAAAGTGAAGCAACACTCCATTCACTTCGCACAGTGAATTGAAGTGTTGGAACAGACTGCTTCTCTTTCAGAGAAACGCATGTGAGTTTCTGGTGAATGCTTGTAAGTAGCTTAAGGCACTTTCAAAGGAAAGTGATTTTCTCTGAAAGGACAGCATTTAGAAAGTGAAGCAACACTCCATTCACTTCGCAGAGTGAATTGAAGTATTGGAACAGACTGCTTCTCTTTCTGAGAAACGCATGTGAGTTTCTCGTGAATGCTTGTAAGTAGCTTAAGGCACTTTCAAAGGAAAGTG
This sequence comes from Myodes glareolus, assembly GCF_982192425.1. Lineage (NCBI taxonomy): Eukaryota > Metazoa > Chordata > Mammalia > Rodentia > Cricetidae > Myodes > Myodes glareolus. The sequence continues at coordinate 2,132,715 of NC_142046.1, forward strand.
ATTTTCTCTGAAAGGACAGCATTTAGAAAGTGAAGCAACACTCACTTCCCTTCGTGCAGTGAATTGAAGTGTTGGAACAGAGTGCTTCTCTTTCAGAGAAACGCATGTGAGTTTCTGGTGAATGCTTGCAAGTTGCTTAAGGCACTTTCAAAGGAAAGTGATTTTCTCTGAAAGGACAGCATTTAGAAACTAAAGCAACACTCCATTCACTTCGCACAGTGAATTGAAGTGTTGGAACACACTGCTTCTCTTTAAGAGAAACGCATGTGAGTTTTTTGTGAATACTTGAAAGTAGTTTAAGGCACTTTCAAAGGAAAGTGATTTTCTCTGAAAGGACAGCATTTAGAAAGTGAAGCAAAACTCCATTCACTTCGCACAGTGAATTGAAGTGTTGGAACAGACTGCTTCTCTTTCAGAGAAACGCATGTGAGTTTCTGGTGAATGCTTGTAAGTAGCTTAAGGCACTTTCAAAGGAAAGTGATTTTCTCTGAAAGGACAGCATTTAGAACGTGAGGCAACACTCTAATCACTTCACACAGTGAATTGAAGTGTTGGAACAAACTGCTTCTCTTTCAGAGAAACGCATGTGAGTTTCTTCCTAATGCTTGCAAGTAGCTTAAGGCACTATCAAAGGAAAGTGATTTTCTCTGAAAGGACAGCATTTAGAAAGTGAAGCAACACTCCATTCACTTCGCACAGTGAATTGAAGTGTTGGAACAGACTGCTTCTCTTTCAGAGAAATGCATGTGAGTTTCCTCCTAATGCTTGTAAGTAGCTTAAGGCACTTTTAAAGGACAGTGATTTTCTCTGAAAGGACAGCATTTAGAAAGTGAAGCAACACTCCATTCCCTTCGTGCAGTGAATTGAAGTGTTGGAACAGAGTGCTTCTCTTTCATATAAACGCATTAGTGTTTCTTGTGAATGCTTGCAAGTTGCTTAAGGCACTTTCAAAGGAAAGTGATTTTCTCTGAAAGGACAGAATTTAGAAAGTGATGCAACACTCCATTCACTTCGCACAGTGAATTGAAGTGTTGGAACAGACTGCTTCTCTTTCAGAGAAACGCATGTGAGTTTCTGGTGAATGCTTGTATGTAGCTTAAGGCACTTTCAAAGGAAAGTGATTTTCTCTGAAAGGACAGCATTTAGAAAGTGAAGCAACACTCCATTCACTTCGCACAGTGAATTGAAGTGTTGGAACAGACTGCTTCTCTTTCAGAGAAACGCATGTGAGTTTCTGGTGAATGCTTGTAAGTAGCTTAAGGCACTTTCAAAGGAAAGTGATTTTCTCTGAAAGGACAGCATTTAGAAACTGAAGCAACACTCCATTCACTTCGCACAGTGAATTGAAGTGTTGGAACAGACTGCTTCTCTTTAAGAGAAACGCATGTGAGTTTTTTGTGAATGCTTGAAAGTAGTTTAAGGCACTTTCAAAGGAAAGTGATTTTCTCTGAAAGGACAGCATTTAGAAAGTGAAGCAACACTCAATTCCCTTCGTGCAGTGAATTGAAGTGTTGGAACAGAGTGCTTCTCTTTCATAGAAACGCATTAGTGTTTCTTGTGAATGCTTGCAAATTGCTTAAGGCACTTTCAAAGGAAAGTGATTTTCTCTGAAAGGACAGCATTTAGAAACTGAAGCACAACTTCATTCACTTCGCACAGTGAATTGAAGTGTTGGAACACACTGCTTCTCTTTAAGAGAAACGCATGTGAGTTTTTTGTGAATGCTTGAAAGTAGTTTAAGGCACTTTAAAAGGAAAGTGATTTTCTCTGAAAGGACAGCATTTAGAAAGTGAAGCAACACTCCATTCACTTCGCACAGTGAATTGAAGTGTTGGAACAGACTGCTTCTCTATCAGAGAAATGCATGAGTTTCTGGTGAATGCTTGTAAGTAGCTAAAGGCACTCTCAAAGAAAAGTGATTTTCTCTGAAAGGACAGCATTTAGAAAGTGACGCAACTCTCCATTCACTTCGCACAGTGAATTGAAGTGTTGGAACAGACTGCTTCTCTTTCAGAGAAATTCATGTGATTTTAAGTTGAATGCTTGTAAGTAGCTTAAGGCACTTTCAAAGGAAAGTGATTTTCTCTGAAAGGACAGCATTTAGAAAGTGAAACAACACTCCATTCACATCGCACAGAGAATTGAAGTTTTGGAACAGACTGCTTCTCTTTCAGAGAAACGCATGTGAGTTTCTGGTGAATGCTTGTAAGTAGCTTAAGGCACTTTCAAAGGAAAGTGATTTTCTCTGAAAGGACAGCATTTAGAAAGTGAAGCAACACTCCATTCACATCGCACAGAGAATTGAAGTTTTGGAACAGACTGCTTCTCTTTCAGAGAAACGCATGTGAGTTTCTGGTGAATGCTTGTAAGTAGCTTAAGGCACTTTCAAAGGAAAGTGATTTTCTCTGAAAGGACAGCATTTAGAAAGTGAAGCAACACTCCATTCACTTCGCACAGTGAATTGAAGTGTTGGAACAGACTGCTTCTCTTTCAGAGAAACGCATGTGAGTTTCTGGTGAATGCTTGTAAGTAGTCTAAGGCACTTTCAAAGGAAAGTGATTTTCTCTGAAAGGACAGAATTTAGAAAGTGATGCAACACTCCATTCACTTCGCACAGTGAATTTAAGTGTTGGAACAGACTGCTTCTCTTTCAGAGAAACGCATGTGAGTTTCTGGTGAATGCTTGTAAGTAGCTTAAGGCACTTTCAAAGGAAAGTGATTTTCTCTGAAAGGACAGCATTTAGAAAGTGAAGCAACACTCCATTCACTTCGCACAGTGAATTGAAGTGTTGGAACAGACTGCTTCTCTTTCAGAGAAACGCATGTGAGTTTCTGGTGAATGCTTGTAAGTAGCTTAAGGCACTTTCAAAGGAAAGTGATTTTCTCTGAAAGGACAGCATTTAGAAACTGAAGCAACACTCCATTCACTTCGCACAGTGAATTGAAGTGTTGGAACAGACTGCTTCTCTTTCAGAGAAACGCATGTGAGTTTCTGGTGAATGCTTGTAAGTAGCTTAAGGCACTTTCAAAGGACAGTGATTTTCTCTGAAAGGACAGCATTTAGAAAGTGAAGCAACACTCACTTCCCTTCGTGCAGTGAATTGAAGTGTTGGAACAGAGTGCTTCTCTTTCATATAAACGCATTAGTGTTTCTTGTGAATGCTTGTAAGTAGCTTAAGGCACTTTCAAAGGAAAGTGATTTTCTCTGAAAGGACAGCATTTAGAACGTGAGGCAACACTCTATTCACTACACACAGTGAATTGAAGTGTTGGAACAGACTGCTTCTCTTTCAGAGAAACGCATGTGAGTTTCTTCCTAATGCTTGTAAGTAGCTTAAGGCACGTTCAAAGGAAAGTGATTTTCTCTGAAAGGACAGCATTTAGAAAGTGAAGCAACACTCCATTCACTTCGCACATTGAATTGAAGTGTTGGATCAGACTGCTGCTCTTTCAGAGAAACGCATGTGAGTTTCTGGTGAATGCTTGTAAGTAGCTTAAGGCACTTTCAAAGGAAAGTGATTTTCTCTGAAAGGACAGCATTTAGAAAGTGAGGCAACACTCCATTCACTTCACACAGTGAATTGAAGTGTTGGAACAGACTGCTTCTCTTTCAGAGAAACGCATGTGAGTTTCTTCCTAATGCTTGCAAGTAGCTTAAGGCACTTTCAAAGGAAAGTGATTTTCTCTGAAAGGACAGCATTTAGAAAGTGAAGCAACACTCCATTCACTTCGCACAGTGAATTGAAGTGTTGGAACAGACTGCTTCTCTTTCAGAGAAACGCATGTGAGTTTCTTCCTAATGCTTGCAAGTAGCTTAAGGCACTTTCAAAGGAAAGTGATTTTCTCTGAAAGGACAGCATTTAGAAAGGGAAGCAACACTCCATTCACTTCGCACAGTGAATTGATGTGTTGGAACCGACTGCTTCTCTTTCAGAGAAACGCATGTGAGTTTCTGGTGAATGCTTTAAGTAGCTTAAGGCACTTTCAAAGGAAAGTGATTTTCTCTGACAGGACAGCATTTAGAAAGTGAAGCAACACTCCATTCACTTCGCAGAGTGAATTGAAGTATTGGAACAGACTGCTTCTCTTTCTGAGAAACGCATGTGAGTTTCTCGTGAATGCTTGTAAGTAGCTTAAGGCACTTTCAAAGGAAAGTGATTTTCTCTGAAAGGACAGCATTTAGAAAGTGAAGCAACACTCACTTCCCTTCGTGCAGTGAATTGAAGTGTTGGAACAGAGTGCTTCTCTTTCAGAGAAACGCATGTGAGTTTCTGGTGAATGCTTGCAAGTTGCTTAAGGCACTTTCAAAGGAAAGTGATTTTCTCTGAAAGGACAGCATTTAGAAACTGAAGCAACACTCCATTCACTTCGCACAGTGAATTGAAGTGTTGGAACAGACTGCTTCTCTTTAAGAGAAACGCATGTGAGTTTCTTCCTAATGCTTGCAAGTAGCTTAAGGCACTTTCAAAGGAAAGTGATTTTCTCTGAAAGGACAGCATTTAGAAAGTGAAGCAACACTCAATTCCCTTCGTGCAGTGAATTGAAGTGTTGGAACAGAGTGCTTCTCTTTCATAGAAACGCATTAGTGTTTCTTGTGAATGCTTGCAAATTGCTTAAGGCACTTTCAAAGGAAAGTGATTTTCTCTGAAAGGACAGCATTTAGAAACTGAAGCACAACTTCATTCACTTCGCACAGTGAATTGAAGTGTTGGAACACACTACTTCTCTTTAAGAGAAACGCATGTGAGTTTTTTGTGAATGCTTGAAAGTAGTTTAAGGCACTTTAAAAGGAAAGTGATTTTCTCTGAAAGGACAGCATTTAGAAAGTGAAGCAACACTCCATTCACTTCGCACAGTGAATTGAAGTGTTGGAACAGACTGCTTCTCTATCAGAGAAATGCATGAGTTTCTGGTGAATGCTTGTAAGTAGCTAAAGGCACTCTCAAAGAAAAGTGATTTTCTCTGAAAGGACAGCATTTAGAAAGTGACGCAACTCTCCATTCACTTCGCACAGTGAATTGAAGTGTTGGAACAGACTGCTTCTCTTTCAGAGAAATTCATGTGAGTTTAAGTTGAATGCTTGTAAGTAGCTTAAGGCACTTTCAAAGGAAAGTGATTTTCTCTGAAAGGACAGCATTTAGAAAGTGAAGCCACACTCCATTCACATCGCACAGAGAATTGAAGTTTTGGAACAGACTGCTTCTCTTTCAGAGAAACGCATGTGAGTTTCTGGTGAATGCTTGTAAGTAGCTTAAGGCACTTTCAAAGGAAAGTGATTTTCTCTGAAAGGACAGCATTTAGAAAGTGAAGCAACACTCCATTCACTTCGCACAGTGAATTGAAGTGTTGGAACAGACTGCTTCTCTTTCAGAGAAACGCATGTGAGTTTCTGGTGAATGCTTGTAAGTAGCTTAAGGCACTTTCAAAGGAAAGTGATTTTCTCTGAAAGGACAGCATTTAGAAAGTGAAGCAACACTCCATTCACTTCGCACAGTGAATTGAAGTGTTGGAACAGACTGCTTCTCTTTCAGAGAAACGCATGTGAGTTTCTGGTGAATGCTTGTAAGTAGTCTAAGGCACTTTCAAAGGAAAGTGATTTTCTCTGAAAGGACAGAATTTAGAAAGTGATGCAACACTCCATTCACTTCGCACAGTGAATTGAAGTGTTGGAACAGACTGCTTCTCTTTCAGAGAAACGCATGTGAGTTTCTTCCTAATGCTTGTAAGTAGCTTAAGGCACTTTCAAAGGAAAGTGATTTTCTCTGAAAGGACAGCATTTAGAAAGTGAAGCAACACTCAATTCCCTTCGTGCAGTGAATTGAAGTGTTGGAACAGAGTGCTTCTCTTTCATAGAAACGCATTAGTGTTTCTTGTGAATGCTTGCAAATTGCTTAAGGCACTTTCAAAGGAAAGTGATTTTCTCTGAAAGGACAGCATTTAGAAACTGAAGCACAACTCCATTCACTTCGCACAGTGAATTGAAGTGTTGGAACACACTGCTTCTCTTTAAGAGAAACACATGTGAGTTTTTTGTGAATGCTTGAAAGTAGTTTAAGGCACTTTCAAAGGAAAGTGATTTTCTCTGAAAGGACAGCATTTAGAAAGTGAAGCAACACTCCATTCACTTCGCACAGTGAATTGAAGTGTTGGAACAGACTGCTTCTCTTTCAGAGAAACGCATGTGAGTTTCTGGTGAATGCTTGTAAGTAGCTTAAGGCACTTTCAAAGGAAAGTGATTTTCTCTGAAAGGACAGCATTTAGAAAGTGAGGCAACACTATATTCACTTCACACAGTGAATTGAAGTGTTGGAACAGACTGCTTATCTTTCAGAGAAATGCATGTGAGTTTCTTCCTAATGCTTGCAAGTAGCTTAAGGCACTATCAAAGGAAAGTGATTTTCTCTGAAAGGACAGCATTTAGAAAGTGAAGCAACACTCCATTCACTTCTCACAGTGAATTGAAGTGTTGGAACAGACTGCTTCTCTTTCAGAGAAACACATGTGAGTTTCTTCCTAATGCTTGCAAGTAGCTTAAGGCACTTTCAAAGGAAAGTGATTTTCTCTGAAAGGACAGCATTTAGAAAGTGAAGCAACAATCCATGCACTTCGCACAGTGAATTGAAGTGTTGGAACCGACTGCTTCTCTTTCAGAGAAACGCATGTGAGTTTCTGGTGAATGCTTGTAAGTAGCTTAAGGCACTTTCAAAGGACAGTGATTTTCTCTGAAAGGACAGCATTTAGAAAGTGAAGCAACACTCCATTCCCTTCGTGCAGTGAATTGAAGTGTTGGAACAGAGTGCTTCTCTTTCATATAAACGCATTAGTGTTTCTTGTGAATGCTTGCAAGTTGCTTAAGTCACTTTCAAAGGAAAGTGATTTTCTCTGAAAGGACATAATTTAGAAAGTGAAGCAACACTCCATTCACTTCACACAGTGAATTGAAGTGTTGGAACAGACTGCTTCTCTTTCAGAGAAATGCATGTGAGTTTCTGTTGAATGCTTGTAAGCAGCTTAAGGCACTTTCAAAGGAAAGTGATTTTCTCTGAAAGGACAGCATTTAGAAAGTGAAGCAACACTCCATTCACTTCGCACATTGAATTGAAGTGTTGGAACAGACTGCTTCTCTTTCAGAGAAACGCATGTGAGTTTCTGGTGAATGCTTGTAAGTAGCTTAAGGCACTTTCAAAGGAAAGTGATTTTCTCTGAAAGGACAGCATTTAGAAAGTGAGGCAACACTCCATTCACTTCACACAGTGAATTGAAGTGTTGGAACAGACTGCTTCTCTTTCAGAGAAGCGCATGTGAGTTTCTGGTGAATGCTTTAAGTAGCTTAAGGCACTTTAAAAGGAAAGTGATTTTCTCTGAAAGGACAGCATTTAGAAAGTGAAGCAACACTCCATTCATTTCGCACAGTGAATTGAAGTGTTGGAACAGACTGCTTCTCTTTCAGAGAAACGCATGAGTTTCTGGTGAATGCTTGTAAGTAGCTTAAGGCACTTTCAAAGGAAAGTGATTTTCTCTGAAAGGACAGCATTTAGAAAGTGAAGCAACACTCCATTCACTTCGCACAGTGAATTGAAGTGTTGGAATAGACTGCTTCTCTTTCAGAGAAGTTCATGTGAGTTTAAGTTGAATGCATGTAAGTAGCTTAAGGCACTTTCAAAGGAAAGTGATTTTCTCTGAAAGGACAGCATTTAGAAAGTGAAGCAACACTCCATTCACTTCGCAGAGTGAATTGAAGTGTTGGAACAGACTGCTTCTCTTTCAGAGTAACGCATGTGAGTTTCTGGTGAATGCTTGTAAGTAGCTTAGGGCACTTTCAAAGGAAAGTGATTTTCTCTGAAAGGACAGCATTTAGAAAGTGAAGCAACACTCCATTCACTTCGCACAGTGAATTGAAGTGTTGGAACAGACTGCTTCTCTTTGAGAGAAACGCATGTGAGTTTCTGGTGAATGCTTGTAAGTAGCTTAAGGCACTTTCAAAGGAAAGTGATTTTCTCTGAAAGGACAGCATTTAGAAAGTGAAGCAACACTCCATTCACTTCGCACAGTGAATTGAAGTGTTGGAACAGACTGCTTCTCTTTCAGAGAAACGCATGTGAGTTTCTGGTGAATGCTTGTAAGTAGCTTAAGGCACTTTCAAAGGAAAGTGATTTTCTCTGTAAGGACATAATTCAGAAAGTGAAGCAACACTCCATTCACTTCGCACAGTGAATTGAAGTGTTGGAACAGACTGCTTCTCTTTCAGAGAAATGCATGTGAGTTTCTGTTGAATGCTTGTAAGCAGCTTAAGGCACTTTCAAAGGAAAGTGATTTTCTCTGAAAGGACAGCATTTAGAAAGTGAAGCAACACTCCATTCACTTCGCACATTGAATTGAAGTGTTGGAACAGACTGCTTCTCTTTCAGAGAAACGCATGTGAGTTTCTGTTGAATGCTTGTAAGTAGCTTAAGGCACTTTCAAAGGAAAGTGATTTTCTCTGAAAGGACAGCATTTAGAAAGTGAGGCAACACTCCATTCACTTCACACAGTGAATTGAAGTGTTGGAAGAGACTGCTTCTCTTTCAGAGAAACGCATGTGAGTTTCTTCCTAATGCTTGCAAGTAGCTTAAGGCACTTTCAAAGGAAAGTGATTTTCTCTGAAAGGACAGCATTTAGAAAGTGAAGCAACACTCCATTCACTTCGCACAGTGAATTGAAGTGTTGGAACAGAGTGCTTCTCTTTCAGAGAAACGCATGAGTTTCTGGTGAATGCTTGTAAGTAGCTTAAGGCACTTTCAAAGGACAGTGATTTTCTCTGAAAGGACAGCATTTAGAAAGTGAAGCAACACTCCATTCACTTCGCACAGTGAATTGAAGTGTTGGAACAGGCTGCTTCTCTTTCAGAGAAATTCATGTGAGTTTAAGTTGAATGCTTGTAAGTAGCTTAAGGCACTTTCAAAGGAAAGTGATTTTCTCTGAAAGGACAGCATTTAGAAAGTGAAGCAACACTCCAGTCCCTTCGTGCAGTGAATTGAAGTGTTGGAACAGAGTGCTTCTCTTTCAAATAAACACATTATTGTTTCTTGTGAATGCTTGCAAGTTGCTTAAGGCACTTTCAAAGGAAAGTGATTTTCTCTGAAAGGACATAATTTAGAAAGTGAAGCAACACTCCATTCACTTCACACAGTGAATTGAAGTGTTGGAACAGACTGCTTCTCTTTCAGAGAAATGCATGTGAGTTTCTGTTGAATGCTTGTAAGCAGCTTAAGGCACTTTCAAAGGAAAGTGATTTTCTCTGAAAGGACAGCATTTAGAAAGTGAAGCAACACTCCATTCACTTCGCACAGTGAATTGAAGTGTTGGAACAGACTGCTTCTCTTTGAGAGAAACGCATGTGAGTTTCTGGTGAATGCTTGTAAGTAGCTTAAGGCACTTTCAAAGGAAAGTGATTTTCTCTGAAAGGACAGCATTTAGAAAGTGAAGCAACACTCCATTCACTTCGCAGAGTGAATTGAAGTGTTGGAACAGACTGCTTCTCTTTCAGAGTAACGCATGTGAGTTTCTGGTGAATGCTTGTAAGTAGCTTAAGGCACTTTCAAAGGAAAGTGATTTTCTCTGAAAGGACAGCATTTAGAAAGTGAAGCAACACTCCATTCACTTCGCACAGTGAATTGAAGTGTTGGAACAGACTGCTTCTCTTTGAGAGAAACGCATGTGAGTTTCTGGTGAATGCTTGTAAGTAGCTTAAGGCACTTTCAAAGGAAAGTGATTTTCTCTGAAAGGACAGCATTTAGAAAGTGAAGCAACACTCCATTCACTTCGCACAGTGAATTGAAGTGTTGGAACAGACTGCTTCTCTTTCAGAGAAACGCATGTGAGTTTCTGGTGAATGCTTGTAAGTAGCTTAAGGCACTTTCAAAGGAAAGTGATTTTCTCTGAAAGGACATAATTCAGAAAGTGAAGCAACACTCCATTCACTTCGCACAGTGAATTGAAGTGTTGGAACAGACTGCTTCTCTTTCAGAGAAATGCATGTGAGTTTCTGTTGAATGCTTGTAAGCAGCTTAAGGCACTTTCAAAGGAAAGTGATTTTCTCTGAAAGGACAGCATTTAGAAAGTGAAGCAACACTCCATTCACTTCGCACATTGAATTGAAGTGTTGGAACAGACTGCTTCTCTTTCAGAGAAACGCATGTGAGTTTCTGTTGAATGCTTGTAAGTAGCTTAAGGCACTTTCAAAGGAAAGTGATTTTCTCTGAAAGGACAGCATTTAGAAAGTGAGGCAACACTCCATTCACTTCACACAGTGAATTGAAGTGTTGGAAGAGACTGCTTCTCTTTCAGAGAAACGCATGTGAGTTTCTTCCTAATGCTTGCAAGTAGCTTAAGGCACTTTCAAAGGAAAGTGATTTTCTCTGAAAGGACAGCATTTAGAAAGTGAAGCAACACTCCATTCACTTCGCACAGTGAATTGAAGTGTTGGAACAGAGTGCTTCTCTTTCAGAGAAATGCATGAGTTTCTGGTGAATGCTTGTAAGTAGCTTAAGGCACTTTCAAAGGACAGTGATTTTCTCTGAAAGGACAGCATTTAGAAAGTGAAGCAACACTCCATTCACTTCGCACAGTGAATTGAAGTGTTGGAACAGGCTGCTTCTCTTTCAGAGAAATTCATGTGAGTTTAAGTTGAATGCTTGTAAGTAGCTTAAGGCACTTTCAAAGGAAAGTGATTTTCTCTGAAAGGACAGCATTTAGAAAGTGAAGCAACACTCCATTCCCTTCGTGCAGTGAATTGAAGTGTTGGAACAGAGTGCTTCTCTTTCATATAAACGCATTATTGTTTCTTGTGAATGCTTGCAAGTTGCTTAAGGCACTTTCAAAGGAAAGTGATTTTCTCTGAAAGGACAGCATTTAGAAAGTGAAGCAACACTCCATTCACTTCGCAGAGTGAATTGAAGTTTTGGAACAGACTGCTTCTCTTTCAGAGAAACGCATGTGAGTTTCTGGTGAATGCTTGTAAGTAGCTTAAGGCACTTTAAAAGGAAAGTGATTTTCTCTGAAAGGACAGCATTTAGAAAGTGAAGCAACACTCCATTCACTTCGCACAGTGAATTGAAGTATTGGAACAGACTGCTTCTCTTTCAGAGAAACGCATGTGAGTTTCTGGTGAATGCTTGTAAGTAGCTTAAGGCACTTTCAAAGGAAAGTGATTTTCTCTGAAAGGACAGCATTTAGAAAGTGAAGCAACACTCCATTCACTTCGCACAGTGAATTGAAGTGTTGGAACAGACTGCTTCTCTTTCAGAGAAACGCATGTGAGTTTCTGGTGAATGCTTGTAAGTAGCTTAAGGCACTTTCAAAGGAAAGTGATTTTCTCTGAAAGGACAGCATTTAGAAACTGAAGCAACACTCCATTCACTTCGCACAGTGAATTGAAGTGTTGGAACAGACTGCTTCTCTTTCAGAGAAACGCATGTGAGTTTTTTGTGAATGCTTGAAAGTAGTTTAAGGCACTTTCAAAGGAAAGTGATTTTCTCTGAAAGGACAGAATTTAGAAAGTGATGCAACACTCCATTCACTTCGCACAGTGAATTGAAGTGTTGGAACAGACTGCTTCTCTTTCAGAGAAACGCATGTGAGTTTCTTCCTAATGCTTGTAAGTAGCTTAAGGCACTTTCAAAGGAAAGTGATTTTCTCTGAAAGGACAGCATTTAGAAAGTGAGGCAACACTCAATTCCCTTCGTGCAGTGAATTGAAGTGTTGGAACAGAGTGCTTCTCTTTCATAGAAACGCATTAGTGTTTCTTGTGAATGCTTGCAAATTGCTTAAGGCACTTTCAAAGGAAAGTGATTTTCTCTGAAAGGACAGCATTTAGAAACTGAAGCACAACTCCATCCACTTCGCACAGTGAATTGAAGTGTTGGAACACACTGCTTCTCTTTAAGAGAAACGCATGTGAGTTTTTTGTGAATGCTTGAAAGTAGTTTAAGGCACTTTCAAAGGAAAGTGATTTTCTCTGAAAGGACAGCATTTAGAAAGTGAAGCAACACTCCATTCACTTCGCACAGTGAATTGAAGTGTTGGAACAGACTGCTTCTCTTTCAGAGAAACGCATGTGAGTTTCTGGTGAATGCTTGTAAGTAGCTTAAGGCACTTTCAAAGGAAAGTGATTTTCTCTGAAAGGACAGCATTTAGAACGTGAGGCAACACTCTATTCACTTCACACAGTGAATTGAAGTGTTGGAACAGACTGCTTCTCTTTCAGAGAAATGCATGTGAGTTTCTTCCTAATGCTTTCAAGTAGCTTAAGGCACTATCAAAGGAAAGTGATTTTCTCTGAAAGGACAGCATTTAGAAAGTGAAGCAACACTCCATTCACTTCGCACAGTGAATTGAAGTGTTGGAACAGACTGCTTCTCTTTCAGAGAAACACATGTGAGTTTCTTCCTAATGCTTGCAAGTAGCTTAAGGCACTTTCAAAGGAAAGTGATTTTCTCTGAAAGGACAGCATTTAGAAACTGAAGCAACACTCCGTTCACTTCGCACAGTGAATTGAAGTGTTGGAACAGACTGCTTCTCTTTAAGAGAAACGCATGTGAGTTTTTTGTGAATGCTTGAAAGTAGTTTAAGGCACTTTCAAAGGAAAGTGATTTTCTCTGAAAGGACAGCATTTAGAAAGTGAAGCAACACTCCATTCACTTCGCACAGTGAATTGAAGTGTTGGAACAGACTGCTTCTCTTTCAGAGAGACACATGTGAGTTTCTTCCTAATGCTTGCAAGTAGCTTAAGGCACTTTCAAAGGAAAGTGATTTTCTCTCAAAGGACAGCATTTAGAAAGTGAAGCAACAATCCATGCACTTCGAACAGTGAATTGAAGTGTTGGAACCGACTGCTTCTCTTTCAGAGAAACGCATGTGAGTTTCTGGTGAATGCTTGTAAGTAGCTTAAGGCACTTTCAAAGGACAGTGATTTTCTCTGAAAGTACAGCATTTAGAAAGTGAAGCAACACTCCATTCCCTTCGTGCAGTGAATTGAAGTGTTGGAACAGAGTGCTTCTCTTTCATATAAACGCATTAGTGTTTCTTGTGAATGCTTGCAAGTTGTTTAAGGCACTTTCAAAGGAAAGTGATTTTCTCTGAAAGGACAGCATTTAGAAAGTGAAGCAACACTCCATTCACTTCGCACAGTGAATTGAAGTGTTGGAACAGACTGTTTCTCTTTCAGAGAAATGCATGTGAGTTTCTGTTGAATGCTTGTAAGCAGCTTAAGGCACTTTGAAAGGAAAGTGATTTTCTCTGAAAGGACAGCATTTAGAAAGTGAAGCAACACTCCATTCACTTCGCACATTGAATTGAAGTGTTGGAAAAGACTGCTTCTCTTTCAGAGAAACGCATGTGAGTTTCTGGTGAATGCTTGTAAGTAGCTTAAGGCACTTTCAAAGGATAGTGATTTTCTCTGAAAGGACAGCATTTAGAAAGTGAGGCAACACTCCATTCACTTCACACAGTGAATTGAAGTGTTGGAACAGACTGCTTCTCTTTCAGAGAAACGCATGTGAGTTTCTTCCTAATGCTTGCAAGTAGCTTAAGGCACTTTAAAAGGAAAGTGATTTTCTCTGAAAGGACAGCATTTAGAAAGTGAAGCAACACTCCATTCACTTCGCACAGTGAATTGAAGTGTTGGAACAGACTGCATCTCTTTCAGAGAAACGCATGAGTTTCTGGTGAATGCTTGTAAGTAGCTTAAGGCACTTTCAAAGGAAAGTGATTTTCTCTGAAAGGACAGCATTTAGAAAGTGAAGCAACACTCCATTCACTTCGCACAGTGAATTGAAGTGTTGGAACAGACTGCTTCTCTTTCAGAGAAATTCATGTGAGTTTAAGTTGAATGCTTGTAAGTAGCTTAAGGCACTTTCAAAGGAAAGTGATTTTCTCTGAAAGGACAGCATTTAGAAAGTGAAGCAACACTCCATTCACTTCGCAGAGTGAATTGAAGTTTTGGAACAGACTGCTTCTCTTTCAGAGAAACGCATGTGAGTTTCTGGTGAATGCTTGTAAGTAGCTTAAGGCACTTTCAAAGGAAAGTGATTTTCTCTGAAAGGACAGCATTTTGAAAGTGAAGCAACACTCCATTCACTTCGCACAGTGAATTGAAGTGTTGGAACAGACTGCTTCTCTTTCAGAGAAACGCATGTGAGTTTCTGGTGAATGCTTGTAAGTAGCTTAAGGCACTTTCAAAGGAAAGTGATTTTCTCTGAAAGGACAGCATTTAGAAAGTGAAGCAATACTCCATTCACTTCGCACAGTGAATTGAAGTGTTGGAACAGACTGCTTCTCTTTCAGAGAAACGCATGTGAGTTTCTGGTGAATGCTTGTAAGTAGCTTAAGGCACTTTCAAAGGAAAGTGATTTTCTCTGAAAGGACATAATTTAGAAAGTGAAGCAACACTCCATTCACTTCGCACAGTGAATTGAAGTGTTGGAACAGACTGCTTCTCTTTCAGAGAAATGCATGTGAGTTTCTGTTGAATGCTTGTCAGCAGCTTAAGGCACTTTCAAAGGAAAGTGATTTTCTCTGAAAGGACAGCATTTAGAAAGTGAAGCAACACTCCATTCACTTCGCACATTGAACTGAAGTGTTGGAACAGACTGCTTCTCTTTCAGAGAAACGCATGTGAGTTTCTGGTGAATGCTTGTAAGTAGCTTAAGGCACTTTCAAAGGAAAGTGATTTTCTCTGAAAGGACAGCATTTAGAAAGTGAAGCAACACTCCATTCACTTCGCACAGTGAATTGAAGTGTTGGAACAGACTGCTTCTCTTTCAGAGAAACGCATGAGTTTCTGGTGAATGCTTGTAAGTAGCTTAAGGCACTTTCAAAGGAAAATGATTTTCTCTGAAAGGACAGCATTTAGAAAGTGAAGCAACACTCCATTCACTTCGCACAGTGAATTGAAGTGTTGGAACACACTGCTTCTCTTTCAGAGAAATTCATGTGAGTTTAAGTTGAATGCTTGCAAGTAGCTTAAGGCACTTTCAAAGGAAAGTGATTTTCTCTGAAAGGACAGCATTTAGAAAGTGAAGCAACACTCCATTCACTTCGCACAGTGAATTGAAGTGTTGGAACAGACTGCTTCTCTTTCAGAGAAACGCATGTGAGTTTCTGGTGAATGCTTGTAAGTAGCTTAAGGCACTTTCGAAGGAAAGTGATTTTCTCTGAAAGGACAGCATTTAGAAAGTGAAGCAACACTCCATTCACTTCGCACAGTGAATTGAAGTGTTTGAACAGACTGCTTCTCTTTCAGAGAAACGCATGTGAGTTTCTGGTGAATGCTTGTAAGTAGCTTAAGGCACTTTCAAAGGAAAGTGATTTTCTCTGAAAGGACAGCATTTAGAAAGTGAGGCAACACTCCATTCACTTCACACAGTGAATTGACGTGTTGGAACAAACTGCTTCTCTTTCAGAGAAACGCATGTGAGTTTCTTCCTAATGCTTGCAAGTAGCTTAAGGCACTTTAAAAGGAAAGTGATTTTCTCTGAAAGGACAGCATTTAGAAAGTGAAGCAACACTCCATTCACTTCGCACAGTGAATTGAAGTGTTGGAACAGACTGCTTCTCTTTCAGAGAAACGCATGAGTTTCTGGTGAATGCTTGTAAGTAGCTTAAGGCACTTTCAAAGGAAAGTGATTTTCTCTGAAAGGACAGCATTTAGAAAGTGAAGCAACACTCCATTCACTTCGCACAGTGAATTGAAGTGTTGGAACAGACTGCTTCTCTTTCAGAGAAATTCATGTGAGTTTAAGTTGAATGCTTGTAAGTAGCTTAAGGCACTTTCAAAGGAAAGTGATTTTCTCTGAAAGGACAGCATTTAGAAAGTGAAGCAACACTCCATTCACTTCGCAGAGTGAATTGAAGTTTTGGAACAGACTGCTTCTCTTTCAGAGAAACGCATGTGAGTTTCTGGTGAATGCTTGTAAGTAGCTTAAGGCTCTTTCAAAGGAAAGTGATTTTCTATGAAAGGACAGCATTTAGAAAGTAAAGCAACACTCCATTCCCTTCGCGCAATGAATTGAAGTGTTGGAACAGACTGCTTCTCTTTCAGAGAAACGCATGTGAGTTTCTGGTGAATGCTTGTAAGTAGCTTAAGGCACTTTCAAAGGAAAGTGATTTTCTCTGAAAGGACATAATTTAGAAAGTGAAGCAACACTCCATTCACTTCGCACAGTGAATTGAAGTGTTGGAACAGACTGCTTCTCTTTCAGAGAAATGCATGTGAGTTTCTGTTGAATGCTTGTAAGCAGCTTAAGGCACTTTCAAAGGAAAGTGATTTTCTCTGAAAGGACAGCATTTAGAAAGTGAAGCAACACTCCATTCACTTCGCACATTGAACGGAAGTGTTGGAACAGACTGCTTCTCTTTCAGAGAAACGCATGTGAGTTTCTGGTGAATGCTTGTAAGTAGCTTAAGGCACTTTCAAAGGAAAGTGATTTTCTCTGAAAGGACATAATTTAGAAAGTGAAGCAACACTCCATTCACTTCGCACAGTGAATTGAAGTGTTGGAACAGACTGCTTCTCTTTCAGAGAAATGCATGTGAGTTTCTGTTGAATGCTTGTCAGCAGCTTAAGGCACTTTCAAAGGAAAGTGATTTTCTCTGAAAGGACAGCATTTAGAAAGTGAAGCAACACTCCATTCACTTCGCACATTGAACTGAAGTGTTGGAACAGACTGCTTCTCTTTCAGAGAAACGCATGTGAGTTTCTGGTGAATGCTTGTAAGTAGCTTAAGGCACTTTCAAAGGAAAGTGATTTTCTCTGAAAGGACAGCATTTAGAAAGTGAAGCAACACTCCATTCACTTCGCACAGTGAATTGAAGTGTTGGAACAGACTGCTTCTCTTTCAGAGAAACGCATGAGTTTCTGGTGAATGCTTGTAAGTAGCTTAAGGCACTTTCAAAGGAAAGTGATTTTCTCTGAAAGGACAGCATTTAGAAAGTGAAGCAACACTCCATTCACTTCGCACAGTGAATTGAAGTGTTGGAACACACTGCTTCTCTTTCAGAGAAATTCATGTGAGTTTAAGTTGAATGCTTGCAAGTAGCTTAAGGCACTTTCAAAGGAAAGTGATTTTCTCTGAAAGGACAGCATTTAGAAAGTGAAGCAACACTCCATTCACTTCGCACAGTGAATTGAAGTGTTGGAACAGACTGCTTCTCTTTCAGAGAAACGCATGTGAGTTTCTGGTGAATGCTTGTAAGTAGCTTAAGGCACTTTCGAAGGAAAGTGATTTTCTCTGAAAGGACAGCATTTAGAAAGTGAAGCAACACTCCATTCACTTCGCACAGTGAATTGAAGTGTTTGAACAGACTGCTTCTCTTTCAGAGAAACGCATGTGAGTTTCTGGTGAATGCTTGTAAGTAGCTTAAGGCACTTTCAAAGGAAAGTGATTTTCTCTGAAAGGACAGCATTTAGAAAGTGAGGCAACACTCCATTCACTTCACACAGTGAATTGAAGTGTTGGAACAAACTGCTTCTCTTTCAGAGAAACGCATGTGAGTTTCTTCCTAATGCTTGCAAGTAGCTTAAGGCACTTTAAAAGGAAAGTGATTTTCTCTGAAAGGACAGCATTTAGAAAGTGAAGCAACACTCCATTCACTTCGCACAGTGAATTGAAGTGTTGGAACAGACTGCTTCTCTTTCAGAGAAACGCATGAGTTTCTGGTGAATGCTTGTAAGTAGCTTAAGGCACTTTCAAAGGAAAGTGATTTTCTCTGAAAGGACAGCATTTAGAAAGTGAAGCAACACTCCATTCACTTCGCACAGTGAATTGAAGTGTTGGAACAGACTGCTTCTCTTTCAGAGAAATTCATGTGAGTTTAAGTTGAATGCTTGTAAGTAGCTTAAGGCACTTTCAAAGGAAAGTGATTTTCTCTGAAAGGACAGCATTTAGAAAGTGAAGCAACACTCCATTCACTTCGCAGAGTGAATTGAAGTTTTGGAACAGACTGCTTCTCTTTCAGAGAAACGCATGTGAGTTTCTGGTGAATGCTTGTAAGTAGCTTAAGGCTCTTTCAAAGGAAAGTGATTTTCTATGAAAGGACAGCATTTAGAAAGTAAAGCAACACTCCATTCCCTTCGCGCAATGAATTGAAGTGTTGGAACAGACTGCTTCTCTTTCAGAGAAACGCATGTGAGTTTCTGGTGAATGCTTGTAAGTAGCTTAAGGCACTTTCAAAGGAAAGTGATTTTCTCTGAAAGGACATAATTTAGAAAGTGAAGCAACACTCCATTCACTTCGCACAGTGAATTGAAGTGTTGGAACAGACTGCTTCTCTTTCAGAGAAATGCATGTGAGTTTCTGTTGAATGCTTGTAAGCAGCTTAAGGCACTTTCAAAGGAAAGTGATTTTCTCTGAAAGGACAGCATTTAGAAAGTGAAGCAACACTCCATTCACTTCGCACATTGAACGGAAGTGTTGGAACAGACTGCTTCTCTTTCAGAGAAACGCATGTGAGTTTCTGGTGAATGCTTGTAAGTAGCTTAAGGCACTTTCAAAGGAAAGTGATTTTCTCTGAAAGGACAGCATTTAGAAAGTGAAGCAACACTCCATTCACTTCGCACAGTGAATTGAAGTGTTGGAACAGACTGCTTCTCTTTCAGAGAAACGCATGAGTTTCTGGTGAATGCTTGTAAGTAGCTTAAGGCACTTTCAAAGGAAAGTGATTTTCTCTGAAAGGACAGCATTTAGAAAGTGAAGCAACACTCCATTCACTTCGCACAGTGAATTGAAGTGTTGGAACACACTGCTTCTCTTTCAGAGAAATTCATGTGAGTTTAAGTTGAATGCTTGCAAGTAGCTTAAGGCACTTTCAAAGGAAAGTGATTTTCTCTGAAAGGACAGCATTTAGAAAGTGAAGCAACACTCCATTCACTTCGCACAGTGAATTGAAGTGTTGGAACAGACTGCTTCTCTTTCAGAGAAACGCATGTGAGTTTCTGGTGAATGCTTGTAAGTAGCTTAAGGCACTTTCAAAGGAAAGTGATTTTCTCTGAAAGGACAGCATTTAGAAAGTGAAGCAACACTCCATTCACTTCGCACATTGAATTGAAGTGTTGGAACAGACTGCTTCTCTTTCAGAGAAACGCATGTGAGTTTCTGGTGAATGCTTGTAAGTAGCTTAAGGCACTTTCAAAGGAAAGTGATTTTCTCTGAAAGGACAGCATTTAGAAAGTGAAGCAACACTCCATTCACTTCGCACAGTGAATTGAAGTGTTGGAACAGACTGCTTCTCTTTCAGAGAAACACATGTGAGTTTTTTGTGAATGCTTGAAAGTAGTTTAAGGCACTTTCAAGGGAAAGTGATTTTCTCTGAAAGGACAGCATTTAGAAACTGATGCAACACTCCATTCACTTCGCACAGTGAATTGAAGTGTTGGAACAGACTGCTTCTCTTTCAGAGAAACGCATGTGAGTTTCTTCCTAATGCTTGTAAGTAGCTTAAGGCACTTTCAAAGGAAAGTGATTTTCTCTGAAAGGACAGCATTTAGAAAGTGAAGCAACACTCAATTCCCTTCGTACAGTGAATTGAAGTGTTGGAACAGAGTGCTTCTCTTTCATAGAAACGCATTAGTGTTTCTTGTGAATGCTTGCAAATTGCTTAAGGCACTTTCAAAGGAAAGTGATTTTCTCTGAAAGGACAGCATTTAGAAACTGAAGCACAACTCCATTCACTTCGCACAGTGAATTGAAGTGTTGGAACACACTGCTTCTCTTTAAGAGAAACGCATGTGAGTTTTTTGTGAATGCTTGAAAGTAGTTTAAGGCACTTTCAAAGGAAAGTGATTTTCTCTGAAAGGACAGCATTTAGAAACTGAAGCACAACTCCATTCCCTTCGTGCAGTGAATTGAAGTGTTGGAACAGAGTGCTTCTCTTTCATATAAACGCATTAGTGTTTCTTGTGAATGCTTGCAAGTTGCTTAAGGCACTTTCAAAGGAAAGTGATTTTCTCTGAAAGGACATAATTGAGAAAGTGAAGCAACACTCCATTCACTTCGCACAGTGAATTGAAGTGTTGGAACAGACTGCTTCTCTTTCAGAGAAATGCATGTGAGTTTCTGTTGAATGCTTGTAAGCAGCTTAAGGCACTTTCAAAGGAAAGTGATTTTCTCTGAAAGGACAGCATTTAGAAAGTGAAGCAACACTCCATTCACTTCACACAGTGAATTGAAGTGTTGGAACAGACTGCTTCTCTTTCAGAGAAACGCATGTGAGTTTCTTCCTAATGCTTGCAAGTAGCTTAAGGCACTTTAAAAGGAAAGTGATTTTCTCTGAAGGGACAGCATTTAGAAAGTGAAGCAACACTCCATTCACTTCGCACAGTGAATTGAAGTGTTGGAACAGACTGCTTCTCTTTCAGAGAAACGCATGAGTTTCTGGTGAATGCTTGTAAGTAGCTTAAGGCACTTTCAAAGGAAAGTGATTTTCTCTGAAAGGACAGCATTTAGAAAGTGAAGCAACACTCCATTCACTTCGCACAGTGAATTGAAGTGTTGGAACAGACTGCTTCTCTTTCAGAGAAATTCATGTGAGTTTAAGTTGAATGCTTGTAAGTAGCATAAGGCACTTTCAAAGGAAAGTGATTTTCTATGAAAGGACAGCATTTAGAAAGTGAAGCAACACTCCATTCACTTCGCAGAGTGAATTGAAGTTTTGGAACAGACTGCTTCTCTTTCAGAGAAACGCATGTGAGTTTCTGGTGAATGCTTGTAAGTAGCTTAAGGCACTTTCAAAGGAAAGTGATTTTCTCTGAAAGGACAGCATTTAGAAAGTGAAGCAACACTCCATTCACTTCGCACAGTGAATTGAAGTGTTGGAACAGACTGCTTCTCTTTCAGAGAAACGCATGTGAGTTTCTTGTGAATTATTGAAAGTCGCTTAAGGCACTTTCAAAGGAAAGTGATTTTCTCTGAAAGGACAGCATTTAGAAAGTGAAGCAACACTCCATTCCCTTCGTGTAGTGAATTGAAGTGTTGGAACAGAGTGCTTCTCTTTCATAGAAACGCATTAGTGTTTCTTGTGAATGCTTGCAAGTTGCTTAAGGCACTTTCAAAGGAAAGTGATTTTCTCTGAAAGGACAGCATTTAGAAAGTGAAGCAACACTCAATTCACTTTGTACAGTGAATTGAAGTGTTGGAACAGACTGCTTCTCTTTCAGAGAAATGCATGTGAGTTTCTGTTGAATGCTTGTAAGTAGCTTAAGGCTCTTTGAAAGGAAAGTGATTTTCTATGAAAGGACAGCATTTAGAAAGTAAAGCAACACTCCATTCCCTTCGCGCAATGAATTGAAGTGTTGGAACAGACTGCTTCTCTTTCATAGAAACGCATTAGTGTTTCTTGGGAATGCTTGCAAGTAGCTTAAGGCACTTTCAAAGGAAATTGATTTTCTCTGAAAGGACAGCGTTTAGATAGTGAAGCAACACTCCATTCAGTTCGCGCAGTGAATTGAAGTGTTGGAACAGACTGCTTCTCTTTCAGAGAAACGCATGTGAGTTTCTGGTGAATGCTTCTAAGTAGCTTAAGGCACTTTCAAAGGAAAGTGATTTTCTCTGAAAGGACAGCATTTAGAAAGTGAGGCAACACTCCATTCACTTCACACAGTGAATTGAAGTGTTGGAACAGACTGCTTCTCTTTCAGAGAAAAGCATGTAAGTTTCTTCCTAATGCTTGCAAGTAGCTTAAGGCTCTTTAAAGGAAAGTGATTTTCTCTGAAAGGACAGCATTTAGAAAGTGAAGCAACACTCCATTCACTTCGCACAGTGAATTGAAGTGTTGGAACAGACTGCTTCTCTTTCAGAGAAACGCATGAGTTTCTGGTGAATGCTTGTAAGTAGCTTAAGGCACTTTCAAAGGAAAGTGATTTTCTCTGAAAGAACAGCATTTAGAAAGTGAAGCAACTCTCCATTCACTTCGCACAGTGAATTGAAGTGTTGGAACAGACTGCTTCTCTTTCAGAGAAACGCATGTGAGTTTCTGTTGAATGCTTGTAAGTAGCTTAAGGCACTTTCAAAGGAAAGTGATTTTCTCTGAAAGGACAGCATTTAGAAAGTGAGGCAACACTCCATTCACTTCGCACAGTGAATTGAAGTGTTGGAACAGACTGCTTCTCTTTCAGAGAAACGCATGTGAGTTTCTCGTGAATTATTGCAAGTCGCTTAAGGCACTTTCAAAGGAAAGTGATTTTCTCTGAAAGGACAGCATTTAGAAAGTGAAGCAACACTCCATTCCCTTCGTGCAGTGAATTGAAGAGTGGGAACAGAGTGCTTCTCTTTCATAGAAACGCATTAGTGTTTCTTGTGAATGCTTGCAAGTTGCTTAAGGCACTTTCAAAGGAAAGTGATTTTCTCTGAAAGGACAGCATTTAGAAAGTGAAGCAACACTCAATTCACTTTGTACAGTGAATTGAAGTGTTGGAACAGACTGCTTCTCTTTCAGAGAAATGCATGTGAGTTTCTGTTGAATGCTTGTAAGTAGCTTAAGGCTCTTTCAAAGGAAAGTGATTTTCTATGAAAGGACAGCATTTAGAAAGTAAAGCAACACTCCATTCCCTTCGCGCAATGAATTGAAGTGTTGGAACAGACTGCTTCTCTTTCATAGAAACGCATTAGTTTTCTTGGGAATGCTTGCAAGTAGCTTAAGGCACTTTCAAAGGAAATTGATTTTCTCTGAAAGGACAGCATTTAGATAGTGAAGCAACACTCCATTCACTTCGCACAGTGAATTGAAGTGTTGGAACAGACTGCTTCTCTTTCAGAGAAACGCATGTGAGTTTCTTGTGAATTCTTGCAAGTTGCTTAAGGCACTTTCAAAGGAAAGTGATTTTCTCTGAAAGGACAGCATTTAGAAAGTGAAGCAACACTCCATTCCCTTCGTGCAGTGAATTGAAGTGTTGGAACAGACTGCTTCTCTTTCAGAGAAATTCATGTGAGTTTAAGTTGAATGCTTGTAAGTAGCTTAAGGCACTTTCAAAGGAAAGTGATTTTCTCTGAAAGGACAGCATTTAGAAAGTGAAGCAACACTCCATTCACTTCGCACAGTGAATTGAAGTGTTGGAACAGACAGCTTCTCTTTCAGAGAAACGCATGTGAGTTTCTGGTGAATGCTTGTAAGTAGCTTAAGGCACTTTCAAAGGAAAGTGATTTTCTCTGAAAGGACAGCATTTAGAAACTGAAGCAACACTCCATTCACTTCGCACAGTGAATTGAAGTGTTGGAACAGACTGCTTCTCTTTCAGAGAAACGCAAGTGAGTTTCTTGTGAATTATTGCAAGTCGCTTAAGGCACTTTCAAAGGAAAGTGATTTTCTCTGAAAGGACAGCATTTAGAAACTGAAGCAACACTCCATTCACTTCGCACAGTGAATTGAAGTGTTGGAACAGACTGCTTCTCTTTCAGAGAAACGCATGTGAGTTTTTTGTGAATGCTTGAAAGTAGTTTAAGGCACTTTTAAATGAAAGTGATTTTCTCTGAAAGGACAGAATTTAGAAAGTGATGCAACACTCCATTCACTTCGCACAGTGAATTGAAGTGTTGGAACAGACTGCTTCTCTTTCAGAGAAACGCATGTGAGTTTCTTCCTAATACTTGTAAGTAGCTTAAGGCACTTTCAAAGGAAAGTGATTTTCTCTGAAAGGACAGCATTTAGAAAGTGAAGCAACACTCCATTCCCTTCGTGCAGTGAATTGAAGTGTTGGAACAGAGTGCTTCTCTTTCATAGAAACGCATTAGTATTTCTTGTGAATGCTTGCAAATTGCTTAAGGCACTTTCAAAGGAAAGTGATTTTCTCTGAAAGGACAGCATTTAGAAACTGAAGCAACACTCCATTCACTTCGCACAGTGAATTGAAGTGTTGGAACACACTGCTTCTCTTTAAGAGAAACGCATGTGAGTTTTTTGTGAATGCTTGAAAGTAGTTTAAGGCACTTTCAAAGGAAAGTGATTTTCTCTGAAAGGACAGCATTTAGAAAGTGAAGCAACACTCCATTCACTTCGCACAGTGAATTGAAGTGTTGGAACAGACTGCTTCTCTTTCAGAGAAACGCATGTGAGTTTCTGGTGAATGCTTGTAAGTAGCTTAAGGCACTTTCAAAGGAAAGTGATTTTCTCTGAAAGGACAGCATTTAGAACGTGAGGCAACACTCTATTCACTTCACACAGTGAATTGAAGTGTTGGAACAGACTGCTTCTCTTTCAGAGAATCGCATGTGAGTTTCTTCCTAATGCTTGCAAGTAGCTTAAGGCACTTTCAAAGGAAAGTGATTTTCTCTGAAAGGACAGCATTTAGAAAGTGAAGCAACACTCCATTCACTTCGCAGAGTGAATTGAAGTGTTGGAACAGACTGCTTCTCTTTCAGAGAAACGCATGTTAGTTTCTGGTGAATGCTTGTAAGTAGCTTAAGGCACTTTCAAAGGAAAGTGATTTTCTCTGAAAGGACAGCATTTAGAAAGTGAAGCAACACTCCATTCACTTCGCACAGTGAATTGAAGTGTTGGAACAGACTGCTTCTCTTTCAGAGAAACGCATGTGAGTTTCTGGTGAATGCTTGTAAGTAGCTTAAGGCACTTTCAAAGGAAAGTGATTTTCTCTGAAAGGACAGCATTTAGAAAGTGAAGCAACACTCCATTCACTTCGCACAGTGAATTGAAGTGTTGGAACAGACTGCTTCTCTTTCAGAGAAACGCATGTGAGTTTCTTGTGAATTATTGCAAGTCGCTTAAGGCACTTTCAAAGGAAAGTGATTTTCTCTGAAAGGACAGCATTTAGAAAGTGAAGCAACACTCCATTCCCTTCGTGCAGTGAATTGAAGTGTTGGAACAGAGTGCTTCTCTTTCATAGAAACGCATTAGTGTTTCTTGTGAATGCTTGCAAGTTGCTTAAGGCACTTTCAAAGGAAAGTGATTTTCTCTGAAAGGACAGCATTTAGAAAGTGAAGCAACACTCAATTCACTTTGTACAGTGAATTGAAGTGTTGGAACAGACTGCTTCTCTTTCAGAGAAATGCATGTGAGTTTCTGTTGAATGCTTGTAAGTAGCTTAAGGCTCTTTCAAAGGAAAGTGATTTTCTATGAAAGGACAGCATTTAGAAAGTAAAGCAACACTCCATTCCCTTCGCGCAATGAATTGAAGTGTTGGAACAGACTGCTTCTCTTTCACAGAAACGCATTAGTGTTTCTTGGGAATGCTTGCAAGTAGCTTAAGGCACTTTCAAAGGAAATTGATTTTCTCTGAAAGGACAGCGTTTAGATAGTGAAGCAACACTCCATTCAGTTCGCGCAGTGAATTGAAGTGTTGGAACAGACTGCTTCTCTTTCAGAGAAACGCATGTGAGTTTCTTCCTAATGCTTGCAAGTAGCTTAAGGCACTATAAAAGGAAAGTGATTTTCTCTGAAAGGACAGCATTTAGAAAGTGAAGCAACACTCCATTCACTTCGCACAGTGAATTGAAGTGTTGGAACAGACTGCTTCTCTTTCAGAGAAACGCATGAGTTTCTGGTGAATGCTTGTAAGTAGCTTAAGGCACTTTCAAAGGAAAGTGATTTTCTCTGAAAGAACAGCATTTAGAAAGTGAAGCAACTCTCCATTCACTTCGCACAGTGAATTGAAGTGTTGGAACAGACTGCTTCTCTTTCAGAGAAATTCATGTGAGTTTAAGTTGAATGCTTGTAAGTAGCTTAAGGCACTTTCAAAGGAAAGTGATTTTCTCTGAAAGGACAGCATTTAGAAAGTGAAGCAACACTCCATTCACTTCGCAGAGTGAATTGAAGTTTTGGAACAGACTGCTTCTCTTTCAGAGAAACGCATGTGAGTTTCTGGTGAATGCTTGTAAGTAGCTTAAGGCACTTTCAAAGGAAAGTGATTTTCTCTGAAAGGACAGCATTTAGAAAGTGAAGCAACACTCCATTCACTTCGCACAGTGAATTGAAGTGTTGGAACTGACTGCTTCTCTTTCAGAGAAACGCATGTGAGTTTCTGTTGAATGCATGTAAGTAGCTTAAGGCACTTTCAAAGGAAAGTGATTTTCTCTGAAAGGACAGCATTTAGAAAGTGAGGCAACACTCCATTCACTTCGCACAGTGAATTGAAGTGTTGGAACAGACTGCTTCTCTTTCAGAGAAACGCATGTGAGTTTCTTTCGAATTATTGCAAGTCGCTTAAGGCACTTTCAAAAGAAAGTGATTTTCTCTGAAAGGACAGCATTTAGAAAGTAAAGCAACACTCCATTCCCTTCGCGCAATGAATTGAAGTGTTGGAACAGACTGCTTCTCTTTCATAGAAACGCATTAGTGTTTCTTGGGAATGCTTGCAAGTAGCTAAAGGCACTTTCAAAGGAAATTGATTTTCTCTGAAAAGACAGCATTTAGATAGTGAAGCAACACTCCATTCACTTTGCACAGTGAATTGAAGTGTTGGAACAGACTGCTTCTCATTCAGAGAAACGCATGTGAGTTTCTTGTGAATTCTTGCAAGTTGCTTAAGGCACTTTCAAAGGAAAGTGATTTTCTCTGAAAGGACAGCATTTAGAAACTGAAGCAACACTCCATTCACTTCGCACAGTGAATTGAAGTGTTGGAACAGACTGCTTCTCTTTCAGAGAAACGCATGTGAGTTTCTTCCTAATGCTTGCACGTAGCTTAAGGCACTTTCAAAGGAAAGTGATTTTCTCTGAAAGGACAACATTTAGAAAGTGAAGCAACACTCCATTCACTTCGCACAGTGAATTGAAGTGTTGGAACAGACTGCTTCTCTTTCAGAGAAACGCATGTGAGTTTCTGGTGAATGCTTGTAAGTAGCTTAAGGCACTTTCAAAGGAAAGTGATTTTCTCTGAAAAGACAGCATTTAGAAAGTGAAGCAACACTCCATTCACTTCGCACAGTGAATATAAGTGTTGGAACAGACTGCTTCTCTTTCAGAGAAACGCATGTGAGTTTCTGGTGAATGCTTGTAAGTAGCTTAAGGCACTTTCAAAGGAAAGTGATTTTCTGAGAAAGGACAGCATTTAGAAAGTGAAGCAACACTCCATTCACTTCGCACAGTGAATTGAAGTGTTGGAACAGACTGCTTCTCTTTCAGAGAAACGCATGTGAGTTTCTGGTGAATTCTTGTAAGTAGCTTAAGGCACTTTCAAAGGAAAGTGATTTTCTCTGAAAGGACAGCATTTAGAAACTGAAGCAACACTCCATTCACTTCGCACATTGAATTGAAGTGTTGGAACAGACTGCTTCTCTTTCAGAGAAACGCAAGTGAGTTTCTTGTGAATTATTGCAAGTCGCTTAAGGCACTTTCAAAGGAAAGTGATTTTCTCTGAAAGGACAGCACTTAGAAACTGAAGCAACACTCCATTCACTTCGCACAGTGAATTGAAGTGTTGGAACAGACTGCTTCTCTTTAAGAGAAACGCATGTGAGTTTTTTGTGAATGCTTGAAAGTAGTTTAAGGCACTTTCAAAGGAAAGTGATTTTCTCTGAAAGGACAGAATTTAGAAAGTGATGCAACACTCCATTCACTTCGCACAGTGAATTGAAGTGTTGGAACAGACTGCTTCTCTTTCAGAGAAACGCATGTGAGTTTCTTCCTAATACTTGTAAGTAGCTTAAGGCACTTTCAAAGGAAAGTGATTTTCTCTGAAAGGACAGCATTTAGAAAGTGAAGCAACACTCCATTCCCTTCGTGCAGTGAATTGAAGTGTTGGAACAGAGTGCTTCTCTTTCATAGAAACGCATTAGTGTTTCTTGTGAATGCTTGCAAATTGCTTAAGGCACTTTCAAAGGAAAGTGATTTTCTCTGAAAGGACAGCATTTAGAAACTGAAGCAACACTCCATTCACTTCGCACAGTGAATTGAAGTGTTGGAACACACTGCTTCTCTTTAAGAGAAACGCATGTGAGTTTTTTGTGAATGCTTGAAAGTAGTTTAAGGCACTTTCAAAGGAAAGTGATTTTCTCTGAAAGGACAGCATTTAGAAAGTGAAGCAACACTCCATTCACTTCGCACAGTGAATTGAAGTGTTGGAACAGACTGCTTCTCTTTCAGAGAAACGCATGTGAGTTTCTGGTGAATGCTTGTAAGTAGCTTAAGGCACTTTCAAAGGAAAGTGATTTTCTCTGAAAGGACAGCATTTAGAACGTGAGGCAACACTCTATTCACTTCACACAGTGAATTGAAGTGTTGGAACAGACTGCTTCTCTTTCAGAGAAACGCATGTGAGTTTCTTCCTAATGCTTGCAAGTAGCTTAAGGCACTTTCAAAGGAAAGTGATTTTCTCTGAAAGGACAGCATTTAGAAAGTGAAGCAACACTCCATTCACTTCGCACAGTGAATTGAAGTGTTGGAACAGACTGCTTCTCTTTCAGAGAAACGCATGTGAGTTTCTGGTGAATGCTTGTAAGTAGCTTAAGGCACTTTCAAAGGACAGTGATTTTCTCTGAAAGGACAGCATTTAGAAAGTGAAGCAACACTCCATTCCCTTCGTGCAGTGAATTGAAGTGTTGGAACAGAGTGCTTCTCTTTCATAGAAACGCATTAGTGTTTCTTGAGAATGCTTGCAAGTTGCTTAAGGCGCTTTCAAAGGAAAGTAATTTTCTCTGAAAGGACATAATTTAGAAAGTGAAGCAACACTCCATTCACTTCGCACAGTGAATTGAAGTGTTGGAACAGACTGCTTCTCTTTCAGAGAAATGCATGTGAGTTTCTGTTGAATGCTTGTAAGTAGCTTAAGGCTCTTTCAAAGGAAAGTGATTTTCTATGAAAGGATAGCATTTAGAAAGTAAAGCAACACTCCATTCCCTTCGCGCAATTAATTGAAGTGTTGGAACAGACTGCTTCTCTTTCATAGAAACGCATTAGTGTTTCTTGGGAATGGTTGCAAGTAGCTTAAGGCACTTTCAAAGGAAATTGATTTTCTCTGAAAGGACAGCATTTAGATAGTGAAGCAACACTCCATTCACTTCGCACAGTGAATTGAAGTGTTGGAACAGACTGCTTCTCTTTCAGAGAAACGCATGTGAGTTTCTTGTGAATTCTTGCAAGTTGCTTAAGGCACTTTCAAAGGAAAGTGATTTTCTCTGAAAGGACAGCATTTAGAAACTGAAGCAACACTCCATTCACTTCGCATTGTGAATTGAAGTGTTGGAACAGACTGCTTCTCTTTCAGAGAAACGCATGTGAGTTTCTTCCTAATTCTTGCACGTAGCTTAAGGCACTTTCAAAGGAAAGTGATTTTCTCTGAAAGGACAACATTTAGAAAGTGAAGCAACACTCCATTCACTTCGCACAGTGAATTGAAGTGTTGGAACAGACTGCTTCTCTTTCAGAGAAACGCATGTGAGTTTCTGGTGAATGCTTGTAAGTAGCTTAAGGCACTTTCAAAGGAAAGTGATTTTCTCTGAAAGGACAGCATTTAGAAAGTGAAGCAACACTCCATTCACTTCGCACAGTGAATTGAAGTGTTGGAACAGACTGCTCCTCTTTCAGAGAAACGCATGTGAGTTTCTGGTGAATGCTTGTAAGTAGCTTAAGGCACTTTCAAAGGAAAGTGATTTTCTCTGAAAGGACAGCATTTAGAAAGTGAAGCAACACTCCATTCACTTCGCACAGTGAATTGAAGTGTTGGAACAGACTGCTTCTCTTTCAGAGAAACGCATGTGAGTTTCTGGTGAATGCTTGTAAGTAGCTTAAGGCACTTTCAAAGGAAAGTGATTTTCTCTGAAAGGACAGCATTTAGAAACTGAAGCAACACTCCATTCACTTCGCACAGTGAATTGAAGTGTTGGAACATACTGCTTCTCTTTCAGAGAAACGCAAGTGAGTTTCTTGTGAATTATTGCAAGTCGCTTAAGGCACTTTCAAAGGAAAGTGATTTTCTCTGAAAGGACAGCATTTAGAAACTGAAGCAACACTCCATTCACTTCGCACAGTGAATTGAAGTGTTGGAACAGACTGCTTCTCTTTCAGAGAAACGCATGTGAGTTTTTTGTGAATGCTTGAAAGTAGTTTAAGGCACTTTCAAAGGAAAGTGATTTTCTCTGAAAGGACAGAATTTAGAAAGTGATGCAACACTCCATTCACTTCGCACAGTGAATTGAAGTGTTGGAAGAGACTGCTTCTCTTTCAGAGAAACGCATGTGAGTTTCTTCCTAATACTTGTAAGTAGCTTAAGGCACTTTCAAAGGAAAGTGATTTTCTCTGAAAGGACAGCATTTAGAAAGTGAAGCAACACTCCATTCCCTTCGTGCAGTGAATTGAAGTGTTGGAACAGAGTGCTTCTCTTTCATAGAAACGCATTAGCGTTTCTTGTGAATGCTTGCAAATTGCTTAAGGCACTTTCAAAGGAAAGTGATTTTCTCTGAAAGGACAGCATTTAGAAACTGAAGCAACACTCCATTCACTTCGCACAGTGAATTGAAGTGTTGGAACACACTGCTTCTCTTTAAGAGAAACGCATGTGAGTTTTTTGTGAATGCTTGAAAGTAGTTTAAGGCACTTTCAAAGGAAAGTGATTTTCTCTGAAAGGACAGCATTTAGAAAGTGAAGCAACACTCCATTCACTTCGCACAGTGAATTGAAGTGTTGGAACAGACTGCTTCTCTTTCAGAGAAACGCATGTGAGTTTCTGGTGAATGCTTGTAAGTAGCTTAAGGCACTTTAAAAGGAAAGTGATTTTCTCTGAAAGGACAGCATTTAGAACATGAGGCAACACTCTATTCACTTCACACAGTGAATTTAAGTGTTGGAACAGACTGCTTCTCTTTCAGAGAAACGCATGTGAGTTTCTTCCTAATGCTTGCAAGTAGCTTAAGGCACTTTCAAAGGAAAGTGATTTTCTCTGAAAGGACAGCATTTAGAAAGTGAAGCAACACTCCATTCACTTCGCACAGTGAATTTAAGTGTTGGAACAGACTGCTTCTCTTTCAGAGAAACGCATGTGAGTTTCTGGTGAATGCTTGTAAGTAGCTTAAGGCACTTTCAAAGGACAGTGATTTTCTCTGAAAGGACAGCATTTAGAAAGTGAAGCAACACTCCATTCCCTTCGTGCAGTGAATTGAAGTATTGGAACAGAGTGCTTCTCTTTCATATAAACGCATTAGTGTTTCTTGAGAATGCTTGCAAGTTGCTTAAGGCGCTTTCAAAGGAAAGTGATTTTCTCTGAAAGGACATAATTTAGAAAGTGAAGCAACACTCCATTCACTTCGCACAGTGAATTGAAGTGTTGGAACAGACTGCTTCTCTTTCAGAGAAATGCATGTGAGTATCTGTTGAATGCTTGTAAGTAGCTTAAGGCACGTTCAAAGGAAAGTGATTTTCTCTGAAAGGACAGCATTTAGAAAGTGAAGCAACACTCCATTCACTTCGCACGTTGAATTGTAGTGTTGGAACAGACTGCTTCTCTTTCAGAGAAACGCATGTGAGTTTCTGGTGAATGCTTGTAAGTAGCTTAAGGCACTTTCAAAGGAAAGTGATTTTCTCTGAAAGGACAGCATTTAGAAAGTGAGGCAACACTCCATTCACTTCACACAGTGAATTGAAGTGTTGGAACAGACTGTTTCTCTTTCAGAGAAACGCATGTGAGTTTCTTCCTAATGCTTGCAAGTAGCTTAAGGCACTTTCAAAGAAAGTGATTGTCTCTGAAAGGACAGCATTTAGAAAGTGAAGCAACACTCCATTCACTTCGCACAGTGAATTGAAATGTTGGAATAGTCTGCTTCTCTATCAGAGAAACGCATGTGAGTTTCTTCCTAACGCTTGCAAGTAGCTTAAGGCACTTTCAAAGGAAAGTGATTTTCTCTGAAAGGACAGCATTTAGAAAGTGAAGCAAAACTCCATTCACTTCGCACAGTGAATTGAAGTGTTGGAACAGACTGCTTCTCTTTCAGAGAAACGCATGTGAGTTTCTGGTGAATGCTTGTAAGTAGCTTAAGGCACTTTCAAAGGAAAGAGATTTTCTCTGAAAGGACATAATTCAGAAAGTGAAGCAACACTCCATTCACTTCGCACAGTGAATTGAAGTGTTGGAACAGACTGCTTCTCTTTCAGAGAAACGCATGTGAGTTTCTGGTGAATGCTTGTAAGTAGCTTAAGGCACTTTCAAAGGAAAGTGATTTTCTCTGAAAGGACAGCATTTAGAAAGTGAAGCAACACTCCATTCACTTCGCGCAGTGAATTGAAGTGTTGGAACAGACTGCTTCTCTTTCAGAGAAACGCATGTGAGTTTCTTGTGAATTATTGCAAGTCGCTTAAGGCACTTTCAAAGGAAAGTGATTTTCTCTGAAAGGACAGCATTTAGAAACTGAAGCAACACTCCATTCACTTCGCACAGTGAATTGAAGTGTTGGAACACACTGCTTCTCTTTCAGAGAAACGCATGTGAGTTTCTGTCTAATGCTTGTAAGTAGCTTAAGGCACTTTCAAAGGAAAGTGATTTTCTCTGAAAGGACAGCATTTAGAAAGTGAAGCAACACTCCATTCCCTTCGTGCAGTGAATTGAAGTGTTGGAACAGAGTGCTTCTCTTTCATAGAAACGCTTTAGTGTTTCTTGTGAATGCTTGCAAATTGCTTAAGCCACTTTCAAAGGAAAGTGATTTTCTCTGAAAGGACAGCATTTAGAAAGTGAAGCAACACTCAATTCACTTTGTACAGTGAATTGACGTGTTGGAACAGACTGCTTCTCTTTCAGAGAAATGCATGTGAGTTTCTGTTGAATGCTTGTAAGTAGCTTAAGGCTCTTTCAAAGGAAAGTGATTTTCTATGAAAGGACAGCATTTAGAAAGTAAAGCAACACTCCATTCCTTTCGCGCAATGAATTGAAGTGTTGGAACAGACTGCTTCTCTTTCATAGAAACGCATTAGTGTTTCTTGGGAATGCTTGCAAGTAGCTTAAGGCACTCTCAAAGGAAAGTGATTTTCTCTGAAAGGACAGCATTTAGATAGTGAAGCAACACTCCATTCACTTCGCACAGTGAATTGAAGTGTTGGAACAGACTGCTTCTCTTTCAGAGAAACGCATGTGAGTTTCTTGTGAATTCTTGCAAGTTGCTTAAGGCACTTTCAAAGGAAAGTGATTTTCTCTGAAAGGACAGCATTTAGAAAGTGAAGCAACACTCCATTCACTTCGCACAGTGAATTGAAGTGTTGGAGCAGACTGCTTCTCTTTCATAGAAACGCATTAGTGTTTCTTGGGAATGCTTGCAAGTAGCTTAAGGCACTTTCAAAGGAAAGTGATTTTCTCTGAAAGGACAGCATTTAGATAGTGAAGCAACACTCCATTCACTTCGCACAGTGAATTGAAGTGTTGGAACAGACTGCTTCTCTTTCAGAGAAACGCATGTGAGTTTCTGTTGAATGCTTGTAAGGAGCTTAAGGCATTTTCAAAGGAAAGTGATTTTCTCTGAAAGAACAGCATTTAGAGAGTGAGGCAACACTCCATTCACTTCACACAGTGAATTGAAGTGTTGGAACAGACTGCTTCTCTTTCAGAGAAACGCATGTGAGTTTCTGGTGAATGCTTGTAAGTAGCTTAAGGCACTTTCAAAGGAAAGTGATTTTCTCTGAAAGGACAACATTTAGAAAGTGAAGCAACACTCCATTCACTTCGCACAGAGAATTGAAGTGTTGTAACAGAATGCTTCTTTTTCAGAGAAATGCATGTGAGTTTCTGTTGAATGCTTGTAAGTAGCTTAAGGCACTTTCAAAGGAAAGTGATTTTCTCTGAAAGGACAGCATTTAGAAAGTGAAGCAACACTCCATTCACTTCACACAGAGAATTGATCGGTTGGAACAGACTGCTTCTCTTTCAGAGGAATGCATGTGAGTTTCTGTTGAATGCTTGTAAGTAGCTTAAGGCACTTTCAAAGGAAAGTGATTTTCTCTGAAAGGACAGCATTTAGAAAGTGAAGCAACACTCCATTCACTTCGCACAGTGAATTGAAGTGTTGGAACAGACTGCTTCTCTTTCAGAGAAACGCATGTGAGTTTATTCCTAATGCCTGCAAGTAGCTTAAGGTACTTTCAAAGGAAAGTGAATTTCTTTGAAAGGACAGCATTTAAAAAGTGAAGAAACACTCCATTCACTTCGCACAGTGAATTGAAGTGTTGGACCAGACTGCTTCTCTTTCAGAGAAACACAAGTGGGTTTCTGGTGAATGCTTGTAAGTAGCTTAAGGCACTTTCAAAGGAAAGTGATTTTCTCTGAAAGGACAGCATTTAGAAAGTGGAGCAACATTCCATTTCCTTCGTGCTGTGAATTGAAGTGTTGGAGCAGAGTGCTTCTCTTTCATATAAACGCATTAGTGTTTCTTGTGAATGCTTGCAATTTGCTTAAGGCACTTTCAAAGGAAAGTGATTTTCTCTGAAAGGACAGCATTTAGAAACTGAAGCAACACTCCGTTCACTTCGCACAGTGAATTGAAGTGTTGGAACAGACTGCTTCTCTTTAAGAGAAACGCATGTGAGTTTTTTGTGAATGCTTGAAAGTCGTTTAAGGCACTTTCAAAGGAAAGTGATTTTCTCTGAAAGGACAGCATTTAGAAAGTGAAGCAACACTCCATTCACTTCGCACAGTGAATTGAAGTGTTGGAACAGACTGCTTCTCTTTCAGAGAAACGCATGTGAGTTTCTGGTGAATGCTTGTAAGTAGCTTAAGGCACTTTCAAAGGAAAGTGATTTTCTCTGAAAGGACACCATTTAGAACGTGAGGCAACACTCTATTCACTTCACACAGTGAATTGAAGTTTTGGAACAGACTGCTTCTCTTTCAGAGAAACGCATGTGAGTTTCTTCCTAATGCTTGCAAGTAGCTTAAGGCACTATCAAAGGAAAGAGATTTTCTCTGAAAGGACAGCATTTAGAAAGTGAAGCAACACTCCATTCACTTCGCACAGTGAATTGAAGTGTTGGAACAGACTGCTTCTCTTTCAGAGAAACGCATGTGAGTTTTTTATGAATGCTTGAAAGTAGTTTAAGGCACTTTCAAAGGAAAGTGATTTTCTCTGAAAGGACAGCATTTAGAAAGTGAGGCAACACTCCATTCACTTCGCACAGTGAATTGAAGTGTTGGAACAGACTGCTTCTCTTTCAGAGAAACGCATGTGAGTTTCTTCCTAATCCTTGCAAGGAGCTTAAGACACTTTCAAAGGAAAGTGATTTTCTCTGAAAGGACAGCATTTAGAAAGTGAAGCAACACTCCATTCACTTCGCACAGTGAATTGAAGTGTTGGAACCGACTGCTTCTCTTTCAGAGAAACGCATGTGAGTTTCTGGTGAATGCTTGTAAGTAGCTTAAGGCACTTTCAAAGGACAGTGATTTTCTCTGAAAGGACAGCATTTAGAAAGTGAAGCAACACTCCAATCCCTTCGTGCAGTGAATTGAAGAGTTGGAACAGAGTGCTTCTCTTTCATATAAACGCATTAGTGTTTCTTGTGAATGCTTGCAAGTTGCTTAAGGCACTTTCAAAGGAAAGTGATTTTCTCTGAAAGGACAGCATTTAGAAAGTGAAGCAACACTCCATTCACTTCGCACAGTGAATTGAAGTGTTGGAACAGTCTGCTTCTCTTTCAGAGAAACGCATGTGAGTTTCTTCCTAATGCTTGCAAGTAGCTTAAGGCACTTTCAAAGGAAAGTGATTTTCTCTGAAAGGACAGCATTTAGAAAGTGAAGCAACACTCCATTCACTTCGCACAGTGAATTGAAGTGTTGGAACAGACTGCTTCTCTTTCAGAGAAACGCATGTGAGTTTCCGGTGAATGCTTGTAAGTAGCTTAAGGCACTTTCAAAGGAAAGTGATTTTCTCTGAAAGGACAGCATTTAGAAAGTGAAGCAACACTCCATTCACTTCGCACAGTGAATTGAAGTGTTGGAACAGACTGCTTCTCTTTCAGAGAAACGCATGTGAGTTTCTTCCTAATGCTTGCAAGTAGCTTAAGGCACTATCAAAGGAAAGTGATTTTCTCTGAAAGGACAGCATTTAGAAAGTGAAGCAACACTAAATTCACTTCGCACAGTGAATTGAAGTGTTGGAACAGACTGCTTCTCTTTCAGAGAAACGCATGTGAGTTTTTTATGAATGCTTGAAAGTAGTTAAAGGCACTTTCAAAGGAAAGTGATTTTCTCTGAAAGGACAGCATTTAGAAAGTGAGGCAACACTCCATTCACTTCACACTGTGACTTGATGTGTTGGAACAGACTGCTTCTCTTTCAGAGAAACGCATGTGAGTTTCTTCCTAATGCTTGCAAGTAGCTTAAGGCACTTTCAAAGGAAAGTGATTTTCTCTGAAAGTACAGCATTTAGAAAGTGAAGCAACACTCCATTCACTTCGCACAGTGAATTGAAGTGTTGGAACAGTCTGCTCCTCTTTCAGAGAATCGCATGTGAGTTTCTTCCTAATGCTTGCAAGTAGCTTAAGGCACTTTCAATAGAAAGTGATTTTCTCTGAAAGGACAGCATTTAGAAAGTGAAGCAACACTCCATTCACTTCGCACAGTGAATTGAAGTGTTGGAACAGACTGCTTCTCTTTCAGAGAAACGCATGTGAGTTTCCGGTGAATGCTTGTAAGTAGCTTAAGGCACTTTCAAAGGAAAGTGATTTTCTATGAAAGGACAGCATTTAGAAAGTGAAGCAACACTCCATTCACTTCGCAGAGTGAATTGAAATATTGGAACAGACTGCTTCTCTTTCAGAGAAACGGATGTGAGTTTCTGGTGAATGCTTGTAAGTAGCTTAAGGCACTTTCAAAGGAAAGTGATTTTCTCTGAAAGGACAGCATTTAGAAAGTGAAGCAACACTCCATTCACTTCGCACAGTGAATTGAAGTGTTGGAACAGACTGCTTCTCTTTCAGAGAAACACATGTGAGTTTCTTCCTAATGCTTGCAAGTAGCTTAAGGCACTTTCAAAGGAAAGTGATTTTCCTGAAAGGACAGCATTTAGAAAGTGAAGCAACACTCCATTCACTTCGCACAGTGAATTGAAGTGTTGGAACCGACTGCTTCTCTTTCAGAGAAACGCATGTGAGTTTCTGGTGAATGCTTGTTAGTAGCTTAAGGCACTTTCAAAGGAAAGTGATTTTCTCTGAAAGGACATAATTTAGAAAGTGAAGCAACACTCCATTCACTTTGCCCAGTGAAATGAAGTGTTGGAACAGAATGCTTCTCTTTCAGAGAAACGGATGTGAGTTTTTTATGAATGCTTGAAAGTAGTTTAAGGCACTTTCAAAGGAAAGTGATTTTCTCTGAAAGGACAGCATTTAGAAAGTGAAGCAACACTCCATTCACTTCGCACAGTGAATTTAAGTGTTGGAACAGTCTGCTTCTCTTTCAGAGAAACGCATGTGAGTTTCTTCCTAATGCTTGCAAGTAGCTTAAGGCACTTTCAAAGGAAAGTGATTTTCTCTGAAAGGAAAGCATTTAGAAAGTGAAGCAACACTCCATTCACTTCGCACAGTGAATTGAAGTGTTGGAACAGTCTGCTTCTCTTTCAGAGAAACGCATGTGAGTTTCTTCCTAATGCTTGCAAGTAGCTTAATGCACTTTCAAAGGAAAGTGATTTTCTCTGAAAGGACAGCATTTAGAAAGTGAAGCAACACTCCATTCACTTCGCACAGTGAATTGAAGTGTTGGAACAGTCTGCTTCTCTTTCAGAGAAACGCATGTGAGTTTCTTCCTAATGCTTGCAAGTAGCTTAAGGCACTTTCAAAGGAAAGTGATTTTCTCTGAAAGGACAGCATTTAGAAAGTGAAGCAACACTCCATTCACTTCGCACAGTGAATTGAAGTGTTGGAACAGACTGCTTCTCTTTCAGAGAAACGCATGTGAGTTTCTGGTGAATGCTTGTAAGTAGCTTAAGGCACTTTCAAAGGAAAGTGATTTTCTCTGAAAGGACAGCATTTAGAAAGTGAAGCAACACTCCATTCACTTCGCACAGTGAATTGAAGTGTTGGAACAGACTGCTTCTCTTTCAGAGAAACGTATGTGAGTTTCTTGTGAATACTTGCAGGATGCTTAAGGCACTTTCAAAGGAAAGTGATTTTCTCTGAAAGGACAGCATTTAGAAAGTGAGGCAACACTCCATTCACTTCGCACAGTGAATAGAAGTGTTGGAACAGACTGCTTCTCTTTCAGAGAAACACATGTGAGTTTCTTCCTAATGCTTGCAAGTAGCTTAAGGCACTTTCAAAGGAAAGTGATTTTCCTGAAAGGACAGCATTTAGAAAGTGAAGCAACACTCCATTCACTTCGCACAGTGAATTGAAGTGTTGGAACCGACTGCTTCTCTTTCAGAGAAACGCATGTGAGTTTCTGGTGAATGCTTGTTAGTAGCTTAAGGCACTTTCAAAGGAAAGTGATATTCTCTGAAAGGACATAATTTAGAAAGTGAAGCAACACTCCATTCACTTTGCACAGTGAATTGAAGTGTTGGAACAGAATGCTTCTCTTTCAGAGAAACGGATGTGAGTTTTTTATGAATGCTTGAAAGTAGTTTAAGGCACTTTCAAAGGAAAGTGATTTTCTCTGAAAGGACAGCATTTAGAAAGTGAAGCAACACTCCATTCACTTCGCACAGTGAATTGAAGTGTTGGAACAGTCTGCTTCTCTTTCAGAGAAACGCATGTGAGTTTCTTCCTAATGCTTGCAAGTTGCTTAAGGCACGTTCAAAGAAAGTGATTTTCTCTGAAAGGAAAGCATTTAGAAAGTGAAGCAACACTCCATTCACTTCGCACAGTGAATTGAAGTGTTGGAACAGTCTGCTTCTCTTTCAGAGAAACGCATGTGAGTTTCTTCCTAATGCTTGCAAGTAGCTTAATGCACTTTCAAAGGAAAGTGATTTTCTCTGAAAGGACAGCATTTAGAAAGTGAAGCAACACTCCATTCACTTCGCACAGTGAATTGAAGTGTTGGAAGAGTCTGCTTCTCTTTCAGAGAAACGCATGTGAGTTTCTTCCTAATGCTTGCAAGTAGCTTAAGGCACTTTCAAAGGAAAGTGATTTTCTCTGAAAGGACAGCATTTAGAAAGTGAAGCAACACTCCATTCACTTCGCACAGTGAATTGAAGTGTTGGAACAGACTGCTTCTCTTTCAGAGAAACGCATGTGAGTTTCCGGTGAATGCTTGTAAGTAGCTTAAGGCACTTTCAAAGGAAAGTGATATTCTCTGAAAGGACAGCATTTAGAAAGTGAAGCAACACTCCATTCACTTCGCACAGTGAATTGAAGTGTTGGAACAGACTGCTTCTCTTTCAGAGAAACGCATGTGAGTTTCTTCCTAATGCTTGCAAGTAGCTTAAGGCACTATCAAAGGAAAGTGATTTTCTCTGAAAGGACAGCATTTAGAAAGTGAAGCAACACTAAATTCACTTCGCACAGTGAATTGAAGTGTTTGAACAGACTGCTTCTCTTTCAGAGAAACACATGTGAGTTTCTTCCTAATGCTTGCAAGTAGCTTAAGGCACTTTCAAAGGAAAGTGATTTTCTCTGAAAGTACAGCATTTAGAAAGTGAAGCAACACTCCATTCACTTCGCACAGTGAATTGAAGTGTTGGAACAGTCTGCTCCTCTTTCAGAGAATCGCATGTGAGTTTCTCCCTAATGCTTGCAGTAGCTTAAGGCACTTTCAAAGGAAAGTGATTTTCTCTGAAAGGACAGCATTTAGAAAGTGAAGCAACACTCCATTCACTTCGCACAGTGAATTGAAGTGTTGGAACAGACTGCTTCTCTTTCAGAGAAACGCATGTGAGTTTCCGGTGAATGCTTGTAAGTAGCTTAAGGCACTTTCAAAGGAAAGTGATTTTCTCTGAAAGGACAGCATTTAGAAAGTGAAGCAACACTCCATTCACTTCGCACAGTGAATTGAAGTGTTGGAACAGACTGCTTCTCTTTCAGAGAAACGCATGTGAGTTTCTTGTGAATGCTTGTTAGTAGCTTAAGGCACTTTCAAAGGAAAGTGATTTTCTCTGAAAGGACAGCATTTAGAAAGTGAAGCAACACTCCATTCACTTCGCAGAGTGAATTGAAGTA
Source organism: Myodes glareolus (assembly GCF_982192425.1). Taxonomy (NCBI): domain Eukaryota; kingdom Metazoa; phylum Chordata; class Mammalia; order Rodentia; family Cricetidae; genus Myodes; species Myodes glareolus. The sequence continues at coordinate 2,172,749 of NC_142046.1, forward strand.
TTGGAACAGACTGCTTCTCTTTCAGAGAAACGGATGTGAGTTTCTGGTGAATGCTTGTAAGTAGCTTAAGGCACTTTCAAAGGAAAGTGATTTTCTCTGAAAGGACAGCATTTAGAAAGTGAAGCAACACTCCATTCACTTCGCCCAGTGAATTGAAGTGTTGGAACAGACTGCTTCTCTTTCAGAGAAACGCATGTGAGTTTCTGGTGAATGCTTGTAAGTAGCTTAAGGCACTTTCAAAGGAAAGTGATTTTCTCTGAAAGGACAGCATTTAGAAAGTGAAGCAACACTCCATTCACTTCGCCCAGTGAATTGAAGTGTTGGAACAGACTGATTCTCTTTCAGAGAAACGCATGTGAGTTTCTGGTGAATGCTTGTAAGTAGCTTAAGGCACTTTCAAAGGAAAGTGATTTTCTCTGAAAGGACAGCATTTAGAAAGTGAAGCAACACTCCATTCACTTCGCCCAGTGAATTGAAGTGTTGGAAAAGACTGCTTCTCTTTCAGAGAAACGCATGTGAGTTTCTGGTGAATGCTTGTAAGTAGCTTAAGGCACTTTCAAAGGAAAGTGATTTTCTCTGAAAGGACAGCATTTAGAAAGTGAAGCAACACTCCATTCACTTCGCCCAGTGAATTGAAGTGTTGGAACAGACTGCTTCTCTTTCAGAGAAACGCATGTGAGTTTCTGGTGAATGCTTGTAAGTAGCTTAAGGCACTTTCAAAGGAAAGTGATTTTCTCTGAAAGGACAGCATTTAGAAAGTGAAGCAACACTCCATTCACTTCGCCCAGTGAATTGAAGTGTTGGAACAGACTGCTTCTCTTTCAGAGAAACGCATGTGAGTTTCTGGTGAATGCTTGTAAGTAGCTTAAGGCACTTTCAAAGGAAAGTGATTTTCTCTGAAAGGACAGCATTTAGAAAGTGAAGCAACACTCCATTCAATTCGCACAGTGAATTGAAGTGTTGGAACAGACTGCTTCTCTTTCATATAAACGCATTAGTGTTTCTTGTGAATGCTTGCAAGTTGCTTAAGGCACTTTCAAAGGAAAGTGATTTTCTCTGAAAGGACATAATTTAGAAAGTGAAGCAACACTCCATTTACTTCGCACAGTGAATTGAAGTGTTGGAACAGACTGCTTCTCTTTCAGAGTAATGCATGTGAGTGTCTGTTGAATGCTTGTAAGTAGCTTAAGGCACTTTCAAAGGAAAGTGATTTTCTCTGAAAGGACAGCATTTAGAAAGTAAAGCAACACTCCATTCACTTCGCACAGTGAATTGAAGTGTTGGAACAAACTGCTTCTCTTTCAGAGAAACGCATGTGACTTTCTGGTGAATGCTTGTAAGTAGCTTAAGGCACTTTCAAAGGAAAGTGATTTTCTCTGAAAGGACAGCATTTAGAAAGTGAGGCAACACTCCATTCACTTCACACAGTGAATTGAAGTGTTGGAACAGACTGCTTCTCTTTCAGAGAAACGCATGTGAGTTTCTTCCTAATGCTTGCAAGTAGCTTAAGGCACTTTCAAAGGAAAGTGATTTACTCTGAAAGGACAGCATTTAGAAAGTGAAGCAACACTCCATTCACTTCGCACAGTGAATAGAAGTGTTGGAACAGACTGCTTTTCTTTCAGAGAAACGCATGTGAGTTTCTTCCTAATGCTTGCAAGTAGCTTAAGGCACTATCAAAGGAAAGTGATTTTCTCTGAAAGGACAGCATTTAGAAAGTGAAGCAACACTCCATTCACTTCGCACAGTGAATTGAAGTGTTGGAACCGACTGCTTCTCTTTCAGAGCAACGCATGTGAGTTTCTGGTGAATGCTTATAGGTAGCTTAAATCACTTTCAAAGGACAGTGATTTTCTCTGAAAGAACAGCATTTAGAAAGTGAAGCAACACTCCATTCCCTTCGTGCAGTGAATTGAAGTGTTGGAACAGAGTGCTTCTCTTTCATATAAACGCATTAGTGTTTCTTGTGAATGCTTGCAAGTTGCTTAAGGCACTTTCAAAGGAAAGTGATTTTCTCTGAAAGGACATAATTTAGAAAGTGAAGCAACACTCCATTCACTTCGCACAGTGAATTGAAGTGTTGGAACAGACTGCTTCTCTTTCAGAGAAATGCATGTGAGTTTCTGTTGAATGCTTGTAAGTAGCTTAAGGCACTTTCAAAGGAAAGTGATTTTCTCTGAAAGGACAGCATTTAGAAAGTGAAGCAACACTCCATTCACTTCGCACATTGAATTGAAGTGTTGGAACAGACTGCTTCTCTTTCAGAGAAACGCATGTGAGTTTCTGGTGAATGCTTGTAAGTAGCTTAAGGCACTTTCAAAGGAAAGTGATTTTCTCTGAAAGGACAGCATTTAGAAAGTGAGGCAACACTCCATTCACTTCACACAGTGAATTGAAGTTTTGGAACAGACTGCTTCTCTTTCAGAGAAACGCATGTGAGTTTCTTCCTAATGCTTGCAAGTAGCTTAAGGCACTTTCAAAGGAAAGTGATTTTCTCTGAAAGGACAGCATTTAGAAAGTGAAGTAACACTCCATTCACTTCGCACAGTGAATTGAAGTGTTGGAACAGTCTGCTTTTCTTTCAGAGAAACGCATGTGAGTTTCTTCCTAATGCTTGCAAGTAGCTTAAGGCACTTTCAAAGGAAAGTGATTTTCTCTGAAAGGACAGCATTTAGAAAATGAAGCAACACTCCATTCACTTCGCACAGTGAATTGAAGTGTTGGAACAGACTGCTTCTCTTTCAGAGAAACGCATGTGAGTTTCCGGTGAATGCTTGTAAGTAGCTTAAGGCACTTTCACAGGAAAGTGATTTTCTCTGAAAGGACAGCATTTAGAAAGTGAAGCAACACTCCATTCCCTTCGCACAGTGAATTGAAGTGTTGGAACAGACTGCTTCTCTTTCAGAGAAATGCATGTGAGTTTAAGTTGAATGCTTGTAAGTAGCTTAAGGCACTATCAAAGGAAAGTGATTTTCTCTGAAAGGACAGCATTTAGAAAGTGAAGCAACACTCCATTCACTTCGCACAGTGAATTGAAGTGTTGGAACACACTGCTTCTGTTTCAGAGAAACGTATGTGAGTTTCTTGTGAATGCTTGCAAGTTGCTTAAGGCACTTTCAAAGGAAAGTGATTTTCTCTGAAAGGACAGCATTTAGAAAGTGAAGCAACACTCCGTTCACTTCGCACAGTGAATTGAAGTGTTGGAACAGACTGCTTCTCTTTCAGAGAAACGCATGTGAGTTTCTGGTGAATGCTTGTAAGTAGCTTAAGGCACTTTCAAAGGACAGTGATTTTCTCTGAAAGGACAGCATTTAGAAGGTGAAGCAACACTCCATTCCCTTCGTGCAGTGAATTGAAGTGTTGGAACAGAGTGCTTCTCTTTCATATAAACGCATTAGTGTTTCTTGTGAATGCTTGCAAGTTGCTTAAGGCACTTTCAAAGGAAAGTGATTTTCTCTGAAAGGACAGCATTTAGAAAGTGAAGCAACACTCCATTCACTTCGCACAGTGAATTGAAGTGTTGGAACAAACTGCTTCTCTTTCAGAGAAACGCATGTGAGTTTCTGGTGAATGCTTGTAAGTAGCTTAAGGCACTTTCAAAGGAAAGTGATTTTCTCTGAAAGGACAGCATTTAGAAAGTGAGGCAACACTCCATTCACTTCACACAGTGAATTGAAGTGTTGGAACAGACTGCTTCTCTTTCAGAGAAACGCATGTGAGTTTCTTCCTAATGCTTGCAAGTAGCTTAAGGCACTTTCAAAGGAAAGTGATTTTCTCTGAAAGGACAGCATTTAGAAAGTGAAGCAACACTCCATTCACTTCGCACAGTGAATTGAAGTGTTGGAACAGTCTGCTTCTCTTTCAGAGAAACGCATGTGAGTTTCTTCCTAATGCTTGCAAGTAGCTTAAGGCACTTTCAAAGGAAAGTGATTTTCTCTGAAAGGACAGCATTTAGAAAGTGAAGCAACTCTCCATTCACTTCGCACAGTGAATTGAAGTGTTGGAACAGACTGCTTCTCTTTCAGAGCAACGCATGTGAGTTTCTGGTGAATGCTTATAAGTAGCTTAAATCACTTTCAAAGGACAGTGATTTTCTCTGAAAGAACAGCATTTAGAAAGTGAAGCAACACTCCATTCCCTTCATGCAGTGAATTGAAGTGTTGGAACAGAGTGCTTCTCTTTCATATAAACGCATTAGTGTTTCTTGTGAATGCTTGCAAGTTGCTTAAGGCACTTTCAAAGGAAAGTGATTTTCTCTGAAAGGACATAATTTAGAAAGTGAAGCAACACTCCATACACTTCGCACAGTGAATTGAAGTGTTGGAACAGACTGCTTCTCTTTCAGAGAAATGCATGTGAGTTTCTGTTGAATGCTTGTAAGTAGCTTAAGGCACTTTCAAAGGAAAGTGATTTTCTCTGAAAGGACAGCATTTAGAAAGTGAAGCAACACTCCATTCACTTCGCACATTGAATTGAAGTGTTGGAACTGACTGCTTCTCTTTCAGAGAAACGCATGTGAGTTTCTGGTGAATGCTTGTAAGTAGCTTAAGGCACTTTCAAAGGAAAGTGATTTTCTCTGAAAGGACAGCATTTAGAAAGTGAGGCAACACTCCATTCACTTCACACAGTGAATTGAAGTGTTGGAACAGACTGCTTCTCTTTCAGAGGAACGCATGTGAGTTTCTTCCTAATGCTTGCAAGTAGCTTAAGGCACTTTCAAAGGAAAGTGATTTTCTCTGAAAGGACAGCATTTAGAAAGTGAAGTAACACTCCATTCACTTCGCACAGTGAATTGAAGTGTTGGAACAGTCTGCTTTTCTTTCAGAGAAACGCATGTGAGTTTCTTCCTAATGCTTGCAAGTAGCTTAAGGCACTTTCAAAGGAAAGTGATTTTCTCTGTAAGGACAGCATTTAGAAAGTGAAGCAACACTCCATTCACTTCGCACAGTGAATTGAAGTGTTGGAACAGACTGCTTTTCTTTCAGAGAAACGCATGTGAGTTTCTTCCTAATGCTTGTAAGTAGCTTAAGGCACTATCAAAGGAAAGTGATTTTCTCTGAAAGGACAGCATTTAGAAAGTGAAGCAACACTCCATTCACTTCGCACAGTGAATTGAAGTGTTGGAACCGACTGCTTCTCTTTCAGAGCAACGCATGTGAGTTTCTGGTGAATGCTTATAAGTAGCTTAAATCACTTTCAAAGGACAGTGATTTTCTCTGAAAGAACAGCATTTAGAAAGTGAAGCAACACTCCATTCCCTTCGTGCAGTGATTTGAAGTGTTGGAACAGAGTGCTTCTCTTTCATATAAACGCATTAGTGTTTCTTGTGAATGCTTGCAAGTTGCTTAAGGCACTTTCAAAGGAAAGTGATTTTCTCTGAAAGGACATAATTTAGAAAGTGAAGCAACACTCCATTCACTTCGCACAGTGAATTGAAGTGTTGGAACAGACTGCTTCTCTTTCAGAGAAATGCATGTGAGTTTCTGTTGAATGCTTGTAAGTAGCTTAAGGCACTTTCAAAGGAAAGTGATTTTCTCTGAAAGGACAGCATTTAGAAAGTGAGGCAACACTCCATTCACTTCACACAGTGAATTGAAGTTTTGGAACAGACTGTTTCTCTTTCAGAGAAACGCATGTGAGTTTCTTCCTAATGCTTGCAAGTAGCTTAAGGCACTTTCAAAGGAAAGTGATTTTCTCTGAAAGGACAGCATTTAGAAAGTGAGGCAACACTCCATTCACTTCACACAGTGAATTGAAGTGTTGGAACAGACTGCTTCTCTTTCAGAGAAACGCATGTGAGTTTCTTCCTAATGCTTGCAAGTAGCTTAAGGCACTTTAAAAGGAAAGTGATTTTCTCTGAAAGGACAGCATTTAGAAAGTGAAGCAACACTCCATTCACTTCGCACAGTGAATTGAATTGTTGGAACAGACTGCTTCTCTTTCAGAGAATCGCATGAGTTTCTGGTGAATGCTTGTAAGTAGCTTAAGGCACTTTCAAAGGAAAGTGATTTTCTCTGAAAGGACAGCATTTAGAAAGTGAAGCATCTCTCCATTCACTTCGCACAGTGAATTGAAGTGTTGGAACAGACTGCTTCTCTTTCAGAGAAATGCATGTGAGTTTCTGTTGAATGCTTGTAAGCAGCTTAAGGCACTTTCAAAGGAAAGTGATTTTCTCTGAAAGGACAGCATTTAGAAAGTGAAGCAACACTCCATTCACTTCGCACATTGAATTGAAGTGTTGGAACAGACTGCTTCTCTTTCAGAGAAACGCATGTGAGTTTCCGGTGAATGCTTGTAAGTAGCTTAAGGCACTTTCAAAGGAAAGTGATTTTCTCTGAAAGGACAGCATTTAGAAAGTGAAGCAACACTCCATTCCCTTCGCACAGTGAATTGAAGTGTTGGAACAGACTGCTTCTCTTTCAGAGAAATGCATGTGAGTTTAAGTTGAATGCTTGTAAGTAGCTTAAGGCACTATCAAAGGAAAGTGATTTTCTCTGAAAGGACAGCATTTAGAAAGTGAAGCAACACTCCATTCACTTCGCACAGTGAATTGAAGTGTTGGAACACACTGCTTCTGTTTCAGAGAAACGTATGTGAGTTTCTTGTGAATGCTTGCAAGTTGCTTAAGGCACTTTCAAAGGAAAGTGATTTTCTCTGAAAGGACAGCATTTAGAAAGTGAAGCAACACTCCGTTCACTTCGCACAGTGAATTGAAGTGTTGGAACAGACTGCTTCTCTTTCAGAGAAACAAATGTGAGTTTCTGGTGAATGCTTGTAAGTAGCTTAAGGCACTTTCAAAGGACAGTGATTTTCTCTGAAAGGACAGCATTTAGAAGGTGAAGCAACACTCCATTCCCTTCGTGCAGTGAATTGAAGTGTTGGAACAGAGTGCTTCTCTTTCATATAAACGCATTAGTGTTTCTTGTGAATGCTTGCAAGTTGCTTAAGGCACTTTCAAAGGAAAGTGATTTTCTCTGAAAGGACATAATTAAGAAAGTGAAGCAACACTCCATTCACTTCGCACAGTGAATTGAAGTGTTGGAACAGACTGCTTCTCTTTCAGAGAAACGCATGTGAGTTTCTGGTGAATGCTTGTAAGTAGCTTAAGGCACTTTCAAAGGAAAGTGATTTTCTCTGAAAGGACAGCATTTAGAAACTGAAGCAACACTCCATTCACTTCGCACAGTGAATTGAAGTGTTGGAACAGACTGCTTCTCTTTAAGAGAAACGCATGTGAGTTTTTTGTGAATGCTTGAAAGTAGTTTAAGGCACTTTCAAAGGAAAGTGATTTTCTCTGAAAGGACAGAATTTAGAAAGTGAAGCAACACTCCATTCACTTCGCACAGTGAATTGAAGTGTTGGAACAGACTGCTTCTCTTTCAGAGAAACGCATGTGAGTTTCTTCCTAATGCTTGTAAGTAGCTTAAGGCACTTTCAAAGGAAAGTGATTTTCTCTGAAAGGACAGCATTTAGAAAGTGAAGCAACACTCAATTCCCTTCGTGCAGTGAATTGAAGTATTGGAACAGAGTGCTTCTCTTTCATAGAAACGCATTAGTGTTTCTTGTGAATGCTTGCAAATTGCATAAGGCACTTTCAAAGGAAAGTGATTTTCTCTGAAAGGACAGCATTTAGAAAGTGAAGCAACACTCCATTCCCTTCGTGCAGTGAATTGAAGTGTTGGAACAGACTGCTTCTCTTTCAGAGAAACGCATGTGAGTTTCTGGTGAATGCTTGTAAGTAGTTTAAGGCACTTTCAAAGGAAAGTGATTTTCTCTGAAAGGACAGAATTTAGAAAGTGATGCAACACTCCATTCACTTCGCACAGTGAATTGAAGTGTTGGAACAGACTGCTTCTCTTTCATAGAAACGCATTAGTGTTTCTTGTGAATGCTTGCAAATTGCTTAAGGCACTTTCAAAGGAAAGTGATTTTCTCTGAAAGGACAGCATTTAAAACTGAAACACAACTCCATTCACTTCGCACAGTGAATTGAAGTGTTGGAACACACTGCTTCTCTTTAAGAGAAACGCATGTGAGTTTTTTGTGAATGCTTGAAAGTAGTTTAAGGCACTTTCAAAGGAAAGTGATTTTCTCTGAAAGGACAGCATTTAGAAAGTGAAGCAACACTCCATTCACTTCGCACAGTGAATTGAAGTGTTGGAACAGACTGCTTCTCTTTCAGAGAAACGCATGTGAGTTTCTGGTGAATGCTTGTAAGTAGCTTAAGGCACTTTCAAAGGAAAGTGATTTTCTCTGAAAGGACAGCATTTAGAACGTGAGGCAACACTCTATTCACTTCACACAGTGAATTGAAGTGTTGGAACAGACTGCTTCTCTTTCAGAGAAATGCATGTGAGTTTCTTCCTAATGCTTGCAAGTAGCTTAAGGCACTATCAAAGGAAAGTGATTTTCTCTGAAAGGACAGCATTTAGAAAGTGAGGCAACACTCCATTCACTTCGCACAGTGAATTGAAGTGTTGGAACAGACTGCTTCTCTTCCAGAGAAATGCATGTGAGTTTCTTCCTAATGCTTGTAAGCAGCTTAAGGCACTCTCAAAGGAAAGTGATTTTCTCTGAAAGGACAGCATTTAGAAAGTGAAGCAACACTCCATTCACTTCGCACATTGAATTGAAGTGTTGGAACAGACTGCTTCTCTTTCAGAGAAACGCATGTGAGTTTCTGGTGAATGCTTGTAAGTAGCTTAAGGCACTTTCAAAGGAAAGTGATTTTCTCTGAAAGGACAGCATTTAGAAAGTGAGGCAACACTCCATTCACTTCACACAGTGAATTGAAGTGTTGGAACAGACTGCTTCTCTTTCAGAGAAACGCATGTGAGTTTCTTCCTAATGCTTGCAAGTAGCTTAAGGCACTTTAAAAGGAAAGTGATTTTCTCTGAAAGAACAGCATTTAGAAAGTGAAGCAACACTCCATTCACTTCGCACAGTGAATTGAAGTGTTGGAACAGACTACTTCTCTTTCAGAGAAACGCATGTGAGTTTCTGGTGAATGCTTGTAAGTAGCTTAAGGCACTTTCAAAGGAAAGTGATTTTCCCTGAAAGGACAGCATTTAGAAAGTGAAGCAACACTCCATTCACTTCGCACAGTGAATTGAAGTGTTGGAACAGACTGCTTCTCTTTCAGAGAAACGCATGTGAGTTTCTGGTGAATGCTTGTAAGTAGCTTAAGGCACTTTCAAAGGAAAGTGATTTTCTCTGAAAGGACAGCATTTAGAAAGTGAAGCAACACTCCATTCACTTCGCACAGTGAATTGAAGTGTTGGAACAGACTGCTTCTCTTTCAGAGAGACGCATGTGAGTTTCTGGTGAATGCTTGTAAGTAGCTTAAGGCACTTTCAAAGGAAAGTGATTTTCTCTGAAAGGACATAATTTAGAAAGTGAAGCAACACTCCATTCACTTCGCACAGTGAATTGAAGTGTTGGAACAGACTGCTTCTCTTTCAGAGAAATGCATGTTAGTTTCTGTTGAATGCTTGTAAGCAGCTTAAGGCACTTTCAAAGGAAAGTGATTTTCTCTGAAAGGACAGCATTTAGAAAGTGAAGCAACACTCCATTCACTTCGCACATTGAATTGAAGTGTTGGAACAGACTGCTTCTCTTTCAGAGAAACGCATGTGAGTTTCTGGTGAATGCTTGTAAGTAGCTTAAGGCACTTTCAAAGGAAAGTGATTTTCTCTGAAAGGACAGCATTTAGAAAGTGGTGCCACACTCCATTCACTTCGCACAGTGAATTGAAGTGTTGGAACAGACTGCTTCTCTTTCAGAGAAACGCATGTGAGTTTCTTCCTAATGCTTGCAAGTAGCTTAAGGCACTTTCAAAGGAAAGTGATTTTCTCTGAAAGGACAGCATTTAGAAAGTGAAGCAACACTCCATTCACTTCGCACAGTGAATTGAAGTGTTGGAACAGACTGCTTCTCTTTCAGAGAAACGCATGAGTTTCCGGTGAATGCTCGCAAGTAGCTTAAGGCACTTTCAAAGGAAAGTGATTTTCTCTGAAAGGACAGCATTTAGAAAGTGAAGCAACACTCCATTCACTTCGCACAGTGAATTGAAGTGTTGGAACAGACTGCTTCTCTTTCAGAGAAATTCATGTGAGTTTAAGTTGAATGCTTGTAAGTAGCTTAAGGCACTTTCAAAGGAAAGTGATTTTCTCTGAAAGGACAGCATTTAGAAAGTGAAGCAACACTCCATTCACTTCGCAGAGTGAATTGAAGTTTTGGAACAGACTGCTTCTCTTTCAGAGAAACGCATGTGAGTTTCTGTTGAATGCTTGTAAGTAGCTTAAGGCACTTTCAAAGGAAAGTGATTTTCTCTGAAAGGACAGCATTTAGAAAGTGAAGCAACACTCCATTCACTTCGCACAGTGAATTGAAGTGTTGGAACAGACTGCTTCTCTTTCAGAGAAACGCATGTGAGTTTCTGGTGAATGCTTGTAAGTAGCTTAAGGCACTTTCAAAGGAAAGTGATTTTCTCTGAAAGGACAGCATTTAGAAAGTGAAGCAACACTCCATTCACTTCGCACAGTGAATTGAAGTGTTGGAACAGACTGCTTCTCTTTAAGAGAAACGCATGTGAGTTTCTGGTGAATGCTTGTAAGTAGCTTAAGGCACTTTCAAAGGAAAGTGATTTTCTCTGAAAGGACAGCATTTAGAAACTGAAGCAACACTCCATTCACTTCGCACAGTGAATTGAAGTGTTGGAACAGACTGCTTCTCTTTCAGAGAAACGCATGTGAGTTTCTTCCTAATGCTTGTAAGTAGCTTAAGGCACTTTCAAAGGAAAGTGATTTTCTCTGAAAGGACAGCATTTAGAAAGTGAAGCAACACTCAATTCCCTTCGTGCAGTGAATTGAAGTGTTGGAACAGAGTGCTTCTTTTTCACAGAAACGCATTAGTGTTTCTTGTGAATGCTTGCAAATTGCTTAAGACACTTTCAAAGGAAAGTGATTTTCTCTGAAAGGACAGCATTTAGAAACTGAAGCACAACTCCATTCACTTCGCACAGTGAATTGAAGTGTTGGAACACACTGCTTCTCTTTAAGAGAAACGCATGTGAGTTTTTTGTGAATGCTTGAAAGTAGTTTAAGGCACTTTCAAAGGAAAGTGATTTTCTCTGAAAGGACAGCATTTAGAAAGTGAAGCAACACTCCATTCACTTCGCACAGTGAATTGAAGTGTTGGAACAGACTGCTTCTCTTCCAGAGAAATGCATGTGAGTTTCTTCCTAATGCTTGCAAGTAGCTTAAGGCACTATCAAAGGAAAGTGATTTTCTCTGAAAGGACAGCATTTAGAAAGTGAAGCAACACTCCATTCACTTCGCACAGTGAATTGAAGTTTTGGAACAGACTGCCTCTCTTTCAGAGAAACACATGTGAGTTTCTTCCTAATGCTTGCAAGTAGCTTAAGGCACTTTCAAAGGAAAGTGATTTTCTCTGAAAGGACAGCATTTAGAAAGTGAAGCAACAATCCATGCACTTCGCACAGTGAATTGAAGTGTTGGAACTGACTGCTTCTCTTTCAGAGAAACGCATGTGAGTTTCTGGTGAATGCTTGTAAGTAGCTTAAGGCACTTTCAAAGGACAGTGATTTTCTCTGAAAGGACAGCATTTAGAAAGTGAAGCAACACTCCATTCCCTTCGTGCAGTGAATTGAAGTGTTGGAACAGAGTGCTTCTCTTTCATATAAACGCATTAGTGTTTCTTGTGAATGCTTGCAAGTTGCTTAAGGCACTTTCAAAGGAAAGTGATTTTCTCTGAAAGGACATAATTTAGAAAGTGAAGCAACACTCCATTCACTTCGCACAGTGAATTGAAGTGTTGGAACAGACTGCTTCTCTTTCAGAGAAATGCATGTGAGTTTCTGTTGAATGCTTGTAAGCAGCTTAAGGCACTTTCAAAGGAAAGTGATTTTCTCTGAAAGGACAGCATTTAGAAAGTGAAGCAACACTCCATTCACTTCGCACATTGAATTGAAGTGTTGGAACAGACTGCTTCTCTTTCAGAGAAACGCATGTGAGTTTCTGGTGAATGCTTGTAAGTAGCTTAAGGCACTTTCAAAGGAAAGTGATTTTCTCTGAAAGGACAGCATTTAGAAAGTGAGGCAACACTCCATTCACTTCGCACAGTGAATTGAAGTGTTGGAACAGACTGCTTCTCTTTCAGAGAAACGCATGTGAGTTTCTTCCTAATGCTTGCAAGAAGCTTAAGGCACTTTCAAAGGAAAGTGATTTTCTCTGAAAGGACAGCATTTAGAAAGTGAAGCAACACTTCATTCACTTCGCACAGTGAATTGAAGTGTTGGAACAGACTGCTTCTCTTTCAGAGAAACGCATGAGTTTCTGGTGAATGCTTGCAAGTAGCTTAAGGCACTTTCAAAGGAAAGTGATTTTCTCTGAAAGGACAGCATTTAGAAAGTGAAGCAACTCTCCATTCACTTCGCACAGTGAATTGAAGTGTTGGAACAGACTGCTTCTCTTTCAGAGAAATTCATGTGAGTTTAAGTTGAATGCTTGTAAGTAGCTTAAGGCACTTTCAAAGGAAAGTGATTTTCTCTGAAAGGACAGCATTTAGAAAGTGAAGCAACACTCCATTCACTTCGCAGAGTGAATTGAAGTTTTGGAACAGACTGCTTCTCTTTCAGAGAAACGCATGTGAGTTTCTGGTGAATGCTTGTAAGTAGCTTAAGGCACTTTCAAAGGAAAGTGATTTTCTCTGAAAGGACAGCATTTAGAAAGTGAAGCAACACTCCATTCACTTCGCACAGTGAATTGAATTGTTGGAACAGACTGCTTCTCTTTCAGAGAAACGCATGTGAGTTTCTGGTGAATGCTTGTAAGTAGCTTAAGGCACTTTCAAAGGAAAGTGATTTTCTCTGAAAGGACAGCATTTAGAAAGTGAAGCAACACTCCATTCACTTCGCACAGTGAATTGAAGTGTTGGAACAGACTGCTTCTCTTTAAGAGAAACGCATGTGAGTTTTTTGTGAATGCTTGAAAGTAGTTTAAGGCACTTTCAGAGGAAAGTGATTTTCTCTGAAAGGACAGAATTTAGAAAGTGATGCAACACTCCATTCACTTCGCACAGTGAATTGAAGTGTTGGAACAGACTGCTTCTCTTTCAGAGAAACGCATGTGAGTTTCTTCCTAATGCTTGTAAGTAGCTTAAGGCACTTTCAAAGGAAAGTGATTTTCTCTGAAAGGACAGCATTTAGAAAGTGAAGCAACACTCAATTCCCTTCGTGCAGTGAATTGAAGTGTTGGAACGGAGTGCTTCTCTTTCATAGAAACGCATTAGTGTTTCTTGTGAATGCTTGCGAATTGCTTAAGGCACTTTCAAAGGAAAGTGATTTTCTCTGAAAGGACAGCATTTAGAAACTGAAGCACAACTCCATTCACTTCGCACAGTGAATTGAAGTGTTGGACCAGACTGCTTCTCTTTCAGAGAAACGCAAGTGGGTTTCTGGTGAATGCTTGTAAGTAGCTTAAGGCACTTTCAAAGGAAAGTGATTTTCTCTGAAAGGACAGCATTTAGAAAGTGGAGCAACACTCCATTCCCTTCGTGCTGTGAATTGAAGTGTTGGAGCAGAGTGCTTCTCTTTCATATTAACGCATTAGTGTTTCTTGTGAATGCTTGCAAGTTGCTTAAGGCACTTTGAAAGGAAAGTGATTTTCTCTGAAAGGACATAATTGAGAAAGTGAAGCAACACTCCATTCACTTCGCACAGTGAATTGAAGTGTTGGAACAGACTGCTTCTCTTTCAGAGAAATGCATGTGAGTTTCTGTTGAATGCTTGTAAGCAGCTTAAGGCACTTTCAAAGGAAAGTGATTTTCTCTGAAAGGACAGCATTTAGAAAGTGAAGCAACACTCCATTCACTTCGCACATTGAATTGAAGTGTTGGAACAGACTGCTTCTCTTTCAGAGAAACGCATGTGAGTTTCTGGTGAATGCTTGTAAGTAGCTTAAGGCACTTTCAAAGGAAAGTGATTTTTTCTGAAAGGACAGCATTTAGAAAGTGAGGCAACACTCCATTCACTTCACACAGTGAATTGAAGTGTTGGAACAGACTGCTTCTCTTTCAGAGAAACGCATGTGAGTTTCTTCCTAATGCTTGCAAGTAGCTTAAGGCACTTTCAAAGGAAAGTGATTTTCTCTGAAAGGACAGCATTTAGAAAGTGAAGCAACACTCCATTCACTTCGCACAGTGAATTGAAGTGTTGGAACAGACTGCTTCTCTTTCAGAGAAACGCATGAGTTTCTGGTGAATGCTTGTAAGTAGCTTAAGGCACGTTCAAAGGAAAGTGATTTTCTCTGAAAGGACAGCATTTAGAAAGTAAAGCAACACTCCATTCACTTCGCACAGTGAATTGAAGTGTTGGAACAGACTGCTTCTCTTTCAGAGAAATTCATGTGAGTTTAAGTTGAATGCTTGTAAGTAGCTTAAGGCACTTTCAAAGGAAAGTGATTTTCTCTGAAAGGACAGCATTTAGAAAGTAAAGCAACACTCCATTCACTTCGCAGAGTGAATTGAAGTTTTGGAACAGACTGCTTCTCTTTCAGAGAAACGCATGTGAGTTTCTGGTGAATGCTTGTAAGTAGCTTAAGGCACTTTCAAAGGAAAGTGATTTTCTCTGAAAGGACAGCATTTAGAAAGTGAAGCAACACTCCATTCACTTCGCACAGTGAATTGAAGTGTTGGAACAGACTGCTTCTCTTTCAGAGAAACGCATGTGAGTTTCTGGTGAATGCTTGTAAGTAGCTTAAGGCACTTTCAAAGGAAAGTGATTTTCTCTGAAAGGACAGCATTTAGAAAGTGAAGCAACACTCCATTCACTTCGCACAGTGAATTGAAGTGTTGGAACAGACTGCTTCTCTTTCAGAGAAACGCATGTGAGTTTCTGGTGAATGCTTGTAAGTAGCTTAAGGCACTTTCAAAGGAAAGTGATTTTCTCTGAAAGGACAGCATTTAGAAAGTGAAGCAACACTCCATTCACTTCGCACAGTGAATTGAAGTGTTGGAACAGACTGCTTCTCTTTCAGAGAAATGCATGTGAGTTTCTGTTGAATGCTTGTAAGCAGCTTAAGGCACTTTCAAAGGAAAGTGATTTTCTCTGAACGGACAGCATTTAGAAAGTGAAGCAACACTCTATTCACTTCGCACATTGAATTGAAGTGTTGGAACAGACTGCTTCTCTTTCAGAGAAACGCATGTGAGTTTCTGGTGAATGCTTGTAAGTAACTTAAGGCACTTTCAAAGGAAAGTGATTTTCTCTGAAAGGACAGCATTTAGAAAGTGAGGCAACACTCCATTCACTTCACACAGTGAACTGAAGTGTTGGAACAGACTGCTTCTCTTTCAGAGAAACGCATGTGATTTTCTTCCTAATGCTTGCAAGTAGCTTAAGGCACTTTCAAAGGAAAGTGATTTTCTCTGAAAGGACAGCATTTAGAAACTGAAGCAACACTCCATTCACTTCGCACAGTGAATTGAAGTGTTGGAACAGACTGCTTCTCTTTCAGAGAAACGCATGAGTTTCTGGTGAATGCTTGTAAGTAGCTTAAGGCACTTTCAAAGGAAAGTGATTTTCTCTGAAAGGACAGCATTTAGAAAGTGAGGCAACACTCCATTCACTTCGCACAGTGAATTGAAGTGTTGGAACAGACTGCTTCTCTTTCAGAGAAATTCATGTGAGTTTAAGTTGAATGCTTGTAAGTAGCTTAAGGCACTTTCAAAGGAAAGTGATTTTCTCTGAAAGGACAGCATTTAGAAAGTGAAGCAACACTCCATTCACTTCGCAGAGTGAATTGAAGTTTTGGAACAGACTGCTTCTCTTTCAGAGAAACGCATGTGAGTTTCTGGTGAATGCTTGTAAGTAGCTTAAGGCACTTTCAAAGGAAAGTGATTTTCTCTGAAAGGACAGCATTTAGAAAGTGAAGCAACACTCCATTCACTTCGCACAGTGAATTGAAGTGTTGGAACAGACTGCTTCTCTTTCAGAGAAACGCATGTGAGTTTCTGGTGAATGCTTGTAAGTAGCTTAAGGCACTTTCAAAGGAAAGTGATTTTCTCTGAAAGGACAGCATTTAGAAACTGAAGCAACACTCCATTCACTTCGCACAGTGAATTGAAGTGTTGGAACAGACTGCTTCTCTTTCAGAGAAACGCATGTGAGTTTCTTCCTTATGCTTGTAAGTAGCTTAAGGCACTTTCAAAGGAAAGTGATTTTCTCTGAAAGGACAGCATTTAGAAAGTGAAGCAACACTCAATTCCCTTCGTGCAGTGAATTGAAGTGTTGGAACAGAGTGCTTCTCTTTCACAGAAACGCATTAGTGTTTCTTGTGAATGCTTGCAAATTGCTTAAGACACTTTCAAAGGAAAGTGATTTTCTCTGAAAGGACAGCATTTAGAATCTGAAGCACAACTCCATTCACTTCGCACAGTGAATTGAAGTGTTGGAACAGACTGCTTCTCTTTAAGAGAAACGCATGTGAGTTTTTTGTGAATGCTTGAAAGTAGTTTAAGGCACTTTCAAAGGAAAGTGATTTTCTCTGAAAGGACAGCATTTAGAAA
Source organism: Myodes glareolus (assembly GCF_982192425.1). Classification (NCBI taxonomy): domain Eukaryota; kingdom Metazoa; phylum Chordata; class Mammalia; order Rodentia; family Cricetidae; genus Myodes; species Myodes glareolus. Next base: position 2,189,336 of record NC_142046.1, read on the forward strand.
GTGAAGCAACACTCCATTCACTTCGCACAGTGAATTGAAGTGTTGGAACAGACTGCTTCTCTTTCAGAGAAATGCATGTGAGTTTCTTCCTAATGCTTGCAAGTAGCTTAAGGCACTATCAAAGGAAAGTGATTTTCTCTGAAAGGACAGCATTTAGAAAGTGAAGCAACACTCCATTCACTTCGCACAGTGAATTGAAGTGTTGGAACAGACTGCTTCTCTTTCAGAGAAACACATGTGAGTTTCTTCCTAATGCTTGCAAGTAGCTTAAGGCACTTTCAAAGGAAAGTGCTTTTCTCTGAAAGGACAGCATTTAGAAAGTGAGGCAACACTCCATTCACTTCACACAGTGAATTGAAGTGTTGGAACAGACTGCTTCTCTTTCAGAGAAACGCATGTGAGTTTCTTCCTAATGCTTGCAAGTAGCTTAAGGCACTTTCAAAGGAAAGTGATTTTCTCTGAAAGGACAGCATTTAGAAAGTGAAGCAACACTTCATTCACTTCGCACAGTGAATTGAAGTGTTGGAACAGACTGCTTCTCTTTCAGAGAAACGCATGAGTTTCTGGTGAATGCTTGCAAGTAGCTTAAGGCACTTTCAAAGGAAAGTGATTTTCTCTGAAAGGACAGCATTTAGAAAGTGAAGCAACTCTCCATTCACTTCGCACAGTGAATTGAAGTGTTGGAACAGACTGCTTCTCTTTCAGAGAAATTCATGTGAGTTTAAGTTGAATGCTTGTAAGTAGCTTAAGGCACTTTCAAAGGAAAGTGATTTTCTCTGAAAGGACAGCATTTAGAAACTGAGCAACACTCCATTCACTTCGCACAGTGAATTGAAGTGTTGGAACAGACTGCTTCTCTTTAAGAGAAACGCATGTGAGTTTTTTGTGAATGCTTGAAAGTAGTTTAAGGCACTTTCAAAGGAAAGTGATTTTCTCTGAAAGGACAGAATTTAGAAAGTGATGCAACACTCCATTCACTTCGCACAGTGAATTCAAGTGTTGGAACAGACTGCTTCTCTTTCAGAGAAACGCATGTGAGTTTCTTCCTAATGCTTGTAAGTAGCTTAAGGCACTTTCAAAGGAAAGTGATTTTCTCTGAAAGGACAGCATTTAGAAAGTGAAGCAACACTCAATTCCCTTCGTGCAGTGAATTGAAGTGTTGGAACAGAGTGCTTCTCTTTCATAGAAACGCATTAGTGTTTCTTGTGAATGCTTGCAAATTGCTTAAGGCACTTTCAAAGGAAAGTGATTTTCTCTGAAAGGACAGCATTTAGAAACTGAAGCACAACTCCATTCACTTCGCACAGTGAATTGAAGTGTTGGAACAGTCTGCTTCTCTTTCAGAGAAACGCATGTGAGTTTCTTCCTAATGCTTGCAAGTAGCTTAAGGCACTTTCAAAGGAAAGTGATTTTCTCTGAAAGGAAAGCATTTAGAAAGTGAAGCAACACTCCATTCACTTCGCACAGTGAATTGAAGTGTTGGAACAGTCTGCTTCTCTTTCAGAGAAACGCATGTGAGTTTCTTCCTAATGCTTGCAAGTAGCTTAATGCACTTTCAAAGGAAAGTGATTTTCTCTGAAAGGACAGCATTTAGAAAGTGAAGCAACACTCCATTCACTTCGCACAGTGAATTGAAGTGTTGGAACAGTCTGCTTCTCTTTCAGAGAAACGCATGTGAGTTTCTTCCTAATGCTTGCAAGTAGCTTAAGGCACTTTCAAAGGAAAGTGATTTTCTCTGAAAGGACAGCATTTAGAAAGTGAAGCAACACTCCATTCACTTCGCACAGTGAATTGAAGTGTTGGAACAGACTGCTTCTCTTTCAGAGAAACGCATGTGAGTTTCTGGTGAATGCTTGTAAGTAGCTTAAGGCACTTTCAAAGGAAAGTGATTTTCTCTGAAAGGACAGCATTTAGAAAGTGAAGCAACACTCCATTCACTTCGCACAGTGAATTGAAGTGTTGGAACAGACTGCTTCTCTTTCAGAGAAACGTATGTGAGTTTCTTGTGAATACTTGCAGGATGCTTAAGGCACTTTCAAAGGAAAGTGATTTTCTCTGAAAGGACAGCATTTAGAAAGTGAGGCAACACTCCATTCACTTCGCACAGTGAATAGAAGTGTTGGAACAGACTGCTTCTCTTTCAGAGAAACACATGTGAGTTTCTTCCTAATGCTTGCAAGTAGCTTAAGGCACTTTCAAAGGAAAGTGATTTTCCTGAAAGGACAGCATTTAGAAAGTGAAGCAACACTCCATTCACTTCGCACAGTGAATTGAAGTGTTGGAACCGACTGCTTCTCTTTCAGAGAAACGCATGTGAGTTTCTGGTGAATGCTTGTTAGTAGCTTAAGGCACTTTCAAAGGAAAGTGATATTCTCTGAAAGGACATAATTTAGAAAGTGAAGCAACACTCCATTCACTTTGCACAGTGAATTGAAGTGTTGGAACAGAATGCTTCTCTTTCAGAGAAACGGATGTGAGTTTTTTATGAATGCTTGAAAGTAGTTTAAGGCACTTTCAAAGGAAAGTGATTTTCTCTGAAAGGACAGCATTTAGAAAGTGAAGCAACACTCCATTCACTTCGCACAGTGAATTGAAGTGTTGGAACAGTCTGCTTCTCTTTCAGAGAAACGCATGTGAGTTTCTTCCTAATGCTTGCAAGTTGCTTAAGGCACGTTCAAAGAAAGTGATTTTCTCTGAAAGGAAAGCATTTAGAAAGTGAAGCAACACTCCATTCACTTCGCACAGTGAATTGAAGTGTTGGAACAGTCTGCTTCTCTTTCAGAGAAACGCATGTGAGTTTCTTCCTAATGCTTGCAAGTAGCTTAATGCACTTTCAAAGGAAAGTGATTTTCTCTGAAAGGACAGCATTTAGAAAGTGAAGCAACACTCCATTCACTTCGCACAGTGAATTGAAGTGTTGGAAGAGTCTGCTTCTCTTTCAGAGAAACGCATGTGAGTTTCTTCCTAATGCTTGCAAGTAGCTTAAGGCACTTTCAAAGGAAAGTGATTTTCTCTGAAAGGACAGCATTTAGAAAGTGAAGCAACACTCCATTCACTTCGCACAGTGAATTGAAGTGTTGGAACAGACTGCTTCTCTTTCAGAGAAACGCATGTGAGTTTCCGGTGAATGCTTGTAAGTAGCTTAAGGCACTTTCAAAGGAAAGTGATATTCTCTGAAAGGACAGCATTTAGAAAGTGAAGCAACACTCCATTCACTTCGCACAGTGAATTGAAGTGTTGGAACAGACTGCTTCTCTTTCAGAGAAACGCATGTGAGTTTCTTCCTAATGCTTGCAAGTAGCTTAAGGCACTATCAAAGGAAAGTGATTTTCTCTGAAAGGACAGCATTTAGAAAGTGAAGCAACACTAAATTCACTTCGCACAGTGAATTGAAGTGTTTGAACAGACTGCTTCTCTTTCAGAGAAACACATGTGAGTTTCTTCCTAATGCTTGCAAGTAGCTTAAGGCACTTTCAAAGGAAAGTGATTTTCTCTGAAAGTACAGCATTTAGAAAGTGAAGCAACACTCCATTCACTTCGCACAGTGAATTGAAGTGTTGGAACAGTCTGCTCCTCTTTCAGAGAATCGCATGTGAGTTTCTCCCTAATGCTTGCAGTAGCTTAAGGCACTTTCAAAGGAAAGTGATTTTCTCTGAAAGGACAGCATTTAGAAAGTGAAGCAACACTCCATTCACTTCGCACAGTGAATTGAAGTGTTGGAACAGACTGCTTCTCTTTCAGAGAAACGCATGTGAGTTTCCGGTGAATGCTTGTAAGTAGCTTAAGGCACTTTCAAAGGAAAGTGATTTTCTCTGAAAGGACAGCATTTAGAAAGTGAAGCAACACTCCATTCACTTCGCACAGTGAATTGAAGTGTTGGAACAGACTGCTTCTCTTTCAGAGAAACGCATGTGAGTTTCTTGTGAATGCTTGTTAGTAGCTTAAGGCACTTTCAAAGGAAAGTGATTTTCTCTGAAAGGACAGCATTTAGAAAGTGAAGCAACACTCCATTCACTTCGCAGAGTGAATTGAAGTATTGGAACAGACTGCTTCTCTTTCAGAGAAACGGATGTGAGTTTCTGGTGAATGCTTGTAAGTAGCTTAAGGCACTTTCAAAGGAAAGTGATTTTCTCTGAAAGGACAGCATTTAGAAAGTGAAGCAACACTCCATTCACTTCGCCCAGTGAATTGAAGTGTTGGAACAGACTGCTTCTCTTTCAGAGAAACGCATGTGAGTTTCTGGTGAATGCTTGTAAGTAGCTTAAGGCACTTTCAAAGGAAAGTGATTTTCTCTGAAAGGACAGCATTTAGAAAGTGAAGCAACACTCCATTCACTTCGCCCAGTGAATTGAAGTGTTGGAACAGACTGATTCTCTTTCAGAGAAACGCATGTGAGTTTCTGGTGAATGCTTGTAAGTAGCTTAAGGCACTTTCAAAGGAAAGTGATTTTCTCTGAAAGGACAGCATTTAGAAAGTGAAGCAACACTCCATTCACTTCGCCCAGTGAATTGAAGTGTTGGAAAAGACTGCTTCTCTTTCAGAGAAACGCATGTGAGTTTCTGGTGAATGCTTGTAAGTAGCTTAAGGCACTTTCAAAGGAAAGTGATTTTCTCTGAAAGGACAGCATTTAGAAAGTGAAGCAACACTCCATTCACTTCGCCCAGTGAATTGAAGTGTTGGAACAGACTGCTTCTCTTTCAGAGAAACGCATGTGAGTTTCTGGTGAATGCTTGTAAGTAGCTTAAGGCACTTTCAAAGGAAAGTGATTTTCTCTGAAAGGACAGCATTTAGAAAGTGAAGCAACACTCCATTCACTTCGCCCAGTGAATTGAAGTGTTGGAACAGACTGCTTCTCTTTCAGAGAAACGCATGTGAGTTTCTGGTGAATGCTTGTAAGTAGCTTAAGGCACTTTCAAAGGAAAGTGATTTTCTCTGAAAGGACAGCATTTAGAAAGTGAAGCAACACTCCATTCAATTCGCACAGTGAATTGAAGTGTTGGAACAGACTGCTTCTCTTTCATATAAACGCATTAGTGTTTCTTGTGAATGCTTGCAAGTTGCTTAAGGCACTTTCAAAGGAAAGTGATTTTCTCTGAAAGGACATAATTTAGAAAGTGAAGCAACACTCCATTTACTTCGCACAGTGAATTGAAGTGTTGGAACAGACTGCTTCTCTTTCAGAGTAATGCATGTGAGTGTCTGTTGAATGCTTGTAAGTAGCTTAAGGCACTTTCAAAGGAAAGTGATTTTCTCTGAAAGGACAGCATTTAGAAAGTAAAGCAACACTCCATTCACTTCGCACAGTGAATTGAAGTGTTGGAACAAACTGCTTCTCTTTCAGAGAAACGCATGTGACTTTCTGGTGAATGCTTGTAAGTAGCTTAAGGCACTTTCAAAGGAAAGTGATTTTCTCTGAAAGGACAGCATTTAGAAAGTGAGGCAACACTCCATTCACTTCACACAGTGAATTGAAGTGTTGGAACAGACTGCTTCTCTTTCAGAGAAACGCATGTGAGTTTCTTCCTAATGCTTGCAAGTAGCTTAAGGCACTTTCAAAGGAAAGTGATTTACTCTGAAAGGACAGCATTTAGAAAGTGAAGCAACACTCCATTCACTTCGCACAGTGAATAGAAGTGTTGGAACAGACTGCTTTTCTTTCAGAGAAACGCATGTGAGTTTCTTCCTAATGCTTGCAAGTAGCTTAAGGCACTATCAAAGGAAAGTGATTTTCTCTGAAAGGACAGCATTTAGAAAGTGAAGCAACACTCCATTCACTTCGCACAGTGAATTGAAGTGTTGGAACCGACTGCTTCTCTTTCAGAGCAACGCATGTGAGTTTCTGGTGAATGCTTATAGGTAGCTTAAATCACTTTCAAAGGACAGTGATTTTCTCTGAAAGAACAGCATTTAGAAAGTGAAGCAACACTCCATTCCCTTCGTGCAGTGAATTGAAGTGTTGGAACAGAGTGCTTCTCTTTCATATAAACGCATTAGTGTTTCTTGTGAATGCTTGCAAGTTGCTTAAGGCACTTTCAAAGGAAAGTGATTTTCTCTGAAAGGACATAATTTAGAAAGTGAAGCAACACTCCATTCACTTCGCACAGTGAATTGAAGTGTTGGAACAGACTGCTTCTCTTTCAGAGAAATGCATGTGAGTTTCTGTTGAATGCTTGTAAGTAGCTTAAGGCACTTTCAAAGGAAAGTGATTTTCTCTGAAAGGACAGCATTTAGAAAGTGAAGTAACACTCCATTCACTTCGCACAGTGAATTGAAGTGTTGGAACAGTCTGCTTTTCTTTCAGAGAAACGCATGTGAGTTTCTTCCTAATGCTTGCAAGTAGCTTAAGGCACTTTCAAAGGAAAGTGATTTTCTCTGAAAGGACAGCATTTAGAAAATGAAGCAACACTCCATTCACTTCGCACAGTGAATTGAAGTGTTGGAACAGACTGCTTCTCTTTCAGAGAAACGCATGTGAGTTTCCGGTGAATGCTTGTAAGTAGCTTAAGGCACTTTCACAGGAAAGTGATTTTCTCTGAAAGGACAGCATTTAGAAAGTGAAGCAACACTCCATTCCCTTCGCACAGTGAATTGAAGTGTTGGAACAGACTGCTTCTCTTTCAGAGAAATGCATGTGAGTTTAAGTTGAATGCTTGTAAGTAGCTTAAGGCACTATCAAAGGAAAGTGATTTTCTCTGAAAGGACAGCATTTAGAAAGTGAAGCAACACTCCATTCACTTCGCACAGTGAATTGAAGTGTTGGAACACACTGCTTCTGTTTCAGAGAAACGTATGTGAGTTTCTTGTGAATGCTTGCAAGTTGCTTAAGGCACTTTCAAAGGAAAGTGATTTTCTCTGAAAGGACAGCATTTAGAAAGTGAAGCAACACTCCGTTCACTTCGCACAGTGAATTGAAGTGTTGGAACAGACTGCTTCTCTTTCAGAGAAACGCATGTGAGTTTCTGGTGAATGCTTGTAAGTAGCTTAAGGCACTTTCAAAGGACAGTGATTTTCTCTGAAAGGACAGCATTTAGAAGGTGAAGCAACACTCCATTCCCTTCGTGCAGTGAATTGAAGTGTTGGAACAGAGTGCTTCTCTTTCATATAAACGCATTAGTGTTTCTTGTGAATGCTTGCAAGTTGCTTAAGGCACTTTCAAAGGAAAGTGATTTTCTCTGAAAGGACAGCATTTAGAAAGTGAAGCAACACTCCATTCACTTCGCACAGTGAATTGAAGTGTTGGAACAAACTGCTTCTCTTTCAGAGAAACGCATGTGAGTTTCTGGTGAATGCTTGTAAGTAGCTTAAGGCACTTTCAAAGGAAAGTGATTTTCTCTGAAAGGACAGCATTTAGAAAGTGAGGCAACACTCCATTCACTTCACACAGTGAATTGAAGTGTTGGAACAGACTGCTTCTCTTTCAGAGAAACGCATGTGAGTTTCTTCCTAATGCTTGCAAGTAGCTTAAGGCACTTTCAAAGGAAAGTGATTTTCTCTGAAAGGACAGCATTTAGAAAGTGAAGCAACACTCCATTCACTTCGCACAGTGAATTGAAGTGTTGGAACAGTCTGCTTCTCTTTCAGAGAAACGCATGTGAGTTTCTTCCTAATGCTTGCAAGTAGCTTAAGGCACTTTCAAAGGAAAGTGATTTTCTCTGAAAGGACAGCATTTAGAAAGTGAAGCAACTCTCCATTCACTTCGCACAGTGAATTGAAGTGTTGGAACAGACTGCTTCTCTTTCAGAGCAACGCATGTGAGTTTCTGGTGAATGCTTATAAGTAGCTTAAATCACTTTCAAAGGACAGTGATTTTCTCTGAAAGAACAGCATTTAGAAAGTGAAGCAACACTCCATTCCCTTCATGCAGTGAATTGAAGTGTTGGAACAGAGTGCTTCTCTTTCATATAAACGCATTAGTGTTTCTTGTGAATGCTTGCAAGTTGCTTAAGGCACTTTCAAAGGAAAGTGATTTTCTCTGAAAGGACATAATTTAGAAAGTGAAGCAACACTCCATTCACTTCGCACAGTGAATTGAAGTGTTGGAACAGACTGCTTCTCTTTCAGAGAAATGCATGTGAGTTTCTGTTGAATGCTTGTAAGTAGCTTAAGGCACTTTCAAAGGAAAGTGATTTTCTCTGAAAGGACAGCATTTAGAAAGTGAAGCAACACTCCATTCACTTCGCACATTGAATTGAAGTGTTGGAACTGACTGCTTCTCTTTCAGAGAAACGCATGTGAGTTTCTGGTGAATGCTTGTAAGTAGCTTAAGGCACTTTCAAAGGAAAGTGATTTTCTCTGAAAGGACAGCATTTAGAAAGTGAGGCAACACTCCATTCACTTCACACAGTGAATTGAAGTGTTGGAACAGACTGCTTCTCTTTCAGAGGAACGCATGTGAGTTTCTTCCTAATGCTTGCAAGTAGCTTAAGGCACTTTCAAAGGAAAGTGATTTTCTCTGAAAGGACAGCATTTAGAAAGTGAAGTAACACTCCATTCACTTCGCACAGTGAATTGAAGTGTTGGAACAGTCTGCTTTTCTTTCAGAGAAACGCATGTGAGTTTCTTCCTAATGCTTGCAAGTAGCTTAAGGCACTTTCAAAGGAAAGTGATTTTCTCTGTAAGGACAGCATTTAGAAAGTGAAGCAACACTCCATTCACTTCGCACAGTGAATTGAAGTGTTGGAACAGACTGCTTTTCTTTCAGAGAAACGCATGTGAGTTTCTTCCTAATGCTTGTAAGTAGCTTAAGGCACTATCAAAGGAAAGTGATTTTCTCTGAAAGGACAGCATTTAGAAAGTGAAGCAACACTCCATTCACTTCGCACAGTGAATTGAAGTGTTGGAACCGACTGCTTCTCTTTCAGAGCAACGCATGTGAGTTTCTGGTGAATGCTTATAAGTAGCTTAAATCACTTTCAAAGGACAGTGATTTTCTCTGAAAGAACAGCATTTAGAAAGTGAAGCAACACTCCATTCCCTTCGTGCAGTGATTTGAAGTGTTGGAACAGAGTGCTTCTCTTTCATATAAACGCATTAGTGTTTCTTGTGAATGCTTGCAAGTTGCTTAAGGCACTTTCAAAGGAAAGTGATTTTCTCTGAAAGGACATAATTTAGAAAGTGAAGCAACACTCCATTCACTTCGCACAGTGAATTGAAGTGTTGGAACAGACTGCTTCTCTTTCAGAGAAATGCATGTGAGTTTCTGTTGAATGCTTGTAAGTAGCTTAAGGCACTTTCAAAGGAAAGTGATTTTCTCTGAAAGGACAGCATTTAGAAAGTGAGGCAACACTCCATTCACTTCACACAGTGAATTGAAGTTTTGGAACAGACTGTTTCTCTTTCAGAGAAACGCATGTGAGTTTCTTCCTAATGCTTGCAAGTAGCTTAAGGCACTTTCAAAGGAAAGTGATTTTCTCTGAAAGGACAGCATTTAGAAAGTGAGGCAACACTCCATTCACTTCACACAGTGAATTGAAGTGTTGGAACAGACTGCTTCTCTTTCAGAGAAACGCATGTGAGTTTCTTCCTAATGCTTGCAAGTAGCTTAAGGCACTTTAAAAGGAAAGTGATTTTCTCTGAAAGGACAGCATTTAGAAAGTGAAGCAACACTCCATTCACTTCGCACAGTGAATTGAATTGTTGGAACAGACTGCTTCTCTTTCAGAGAATCGCATGAGTTTCTGGTGAATGCTTGTAAGTAGCTTAAGGCACTTTCAAAGGAAAGTGATTTTCTCTGAAAGGACAGCATTTAGAAAGTGAAGCATCTCTCCATTCACTTCGCACAGTGAATTGAAGTGTTGGAACAGACTGCTTCTCTTTCAGAGAAATGCATGTGAGTTTCTGTTGAATGCTTGTAAGCAGCTTAAGGCACTTTCAAAGGAAAGTGATTTTCTCTGAAAGGACAGCATTTAGAAAGTGAAGCAACACTCCATTCACTTCGCACATTGAATTGAAGTGTTGGAACAGACTGCTTCTCTTTCAGAGAAACGCATGTGAGTTTCCGGTGAATGCTTGTAAGTAGCTTAAGGCACTTTCAAAGGAAAGTGATTTTCTCTGAAAGGACAGCATTTAGAAAGTGAAGCAACACTCCATTCCCTTCGCACAGTGAATTGAAGTGTTGGAACAGACTGCTTCTCTTTCAGAGAAATGCATGTGAGTTTAAGTTGAATGCTTGTAAGTAGCTTAAGGCACTATCAAAGGAAAGTGATTTTCTCTGAAAGGACAGCATTTAGAAAGTGAAGCAACACTCCATTCACTTCGCACAGTGAATTGAAGTGTTGGAACACACTGCTTCTGTTTCAGAGAAACGTATGTGAGTTTCTTGTGAATGCTTGCAAGTTGCTTAAGGCACTTTCAAAGGAAAGTGATTTTCTCTGAAAGGACAGCATTTAGAAAGTGAAGCAACACTCCGTTCACTTCGCACAGTGAATTGAAGTGTTGGAACAGACTGCTTCTCTTTCAGAGAAACAAATGTGAGTTTCTGGTGAATGCTTGTAAGTAGCTTAAGGCACTTTCAAAGGACAGTGATTTTCTCTGAAAGGACAGCATTTAGAAGGTGAAGCAACACTCCATTCCCTTCGTGCAGTGAATTGAAGTGTTGGAACAGAGTGCTTCTCTTTCATATAAACGCATTAGTGTTTCTTGTGAATGCTTGCAAGTTGCTTAAGGCACTTTCAAAGGAAAGTGATTTTCTCTGAAAGGACATAATTAAGAAAGTGAAGCAACACTCCATTCACTTCGCACAGTGAATTGAAGTGTTGGAACAGACTGCTTCTCTTTCAGAGAAACGCATGTGAGTTTCTGGTGAATGCTTGTAAGTAGCTTAAGGCACTTTCAAAGGAAAGTGATTTTCTCTGAAAGGACAGCATTTAGAAACTGAAGCAACACTCCATTCACTTCGCACAGTGAATTGAAGTGTTGGAACAGACTGCTTCTCTTTAAGAGAAACGCATGTGAGTTTTTTGTGAATGCTTGAAAGTAGTTTAAGGCACTTTCAAAGGAAAGTGATTTTCTCTGAAAGGACAGAATTTAGAAAGTGAAGCAACACTCCATTCACTTCGCACAGTGAATTGAAGTGTTGGAACAGACTGCTTCTCTTTCAGAGAAACGCATGTGAGTTTCTTCCTAATGCTTGTAAGTAGCTTAAGGCACTTTCAAAGGAAAGTGATTTTCTCTGAAAGGACAGCATTTAGAAAGTGAAGCAACACTCAATTCCCTTCGTGCAGTGAATTGAAGTATTGGAACAGAGTGCTTCTCTTTCATAGAAACGCATTAGTGTTTCTTGTGAATGCTTGCAAATTGCTTAAGGCACTTTCAAAGGAAAGTGATTTTCTCTGAAAGGACAGCATTTAGAAAGTGAAGCAACACTCCATTCCCTTCGTGCAGTGAATTGAAGTGTTGGAACAGACTGCTTCTCTTTCAGAGAAACGCATGTGAGTTTCTGGTGAATGCTTGTAAGTAGTTTAAGGCACTTTCAAAGGAAAGTGATTTTCTCTGAAAGGACAGAATTTAGAAAGTGATGCAACACTCCATTCACTTCGCACAGTGAATTGAAGTGTTGGAACAGACTGCTTCTCTTTCATAGAAACGCATTAGTGTTTCTTGTGAATGCTTGCAAATTGCTTAAGGCACTTTCAAAGGAAAGTGATTTTCTCTGAAAGGACAGCATTTAAAACTGAAACACAACTCCATTCACTTCGCACAGTGAATTGAAGTGTTGGAACACACTGCTTCTCTTTAAGAGAAACGCATGTGAGTTTTTTGTGAATGCTTGAAAGTAGTTTAAGGCACTTTCAAAGGAAAGTGATTTTCTCTGAAAGGACAGCATTTAGAAAGTGAAGCAACACTCCATTCACTTCGCACAGTGAATTGAAGTGTTGGAACAGACTGCTTCTCTTTCAGAGAAACGCATGTGAGTTTCTGGTGAATGCTTGTAAGTAGCTTAAGGCACTTTCAAAGGAAAGTGATTTTCTCTGAAAGGACAGCATTTAGAACGTGAGGCAACACTCTATTCACTTCACACAGTGAATTGAAGTGTTGGAACAGACTGCTTCTCTTTCAGAGAAATGCATGTGAGTTTCTTCCTAATGCTTGCAAGTAGCTTAAGGCACTATCAAAGGAAAGTGATTTTCTCTGAAAGGACAGCATTTAGAAAGTGAGGCAACACTCCATTCACTTCGCACAGTGAATTGAAGTGTTGGAACAGACTGCTTCTCTTCCAGAGAAATGCATGTGAGTTTCTTCCTAATGCTTGTAAGCAGCTTAAGGCACTCTCAAAGGAAAGTGATTTTCTCTGAAAGGACAGCATTTAGAAAGTGAAGCAACACTCCATTCACTTCGCACATTGAATTGAAGTGTTGGAACAGACTGCTTCTCTTTCAGAGAAACGCATGTGAGTTTCTGGTGAATGCTTGTAAGTAGCTTAAGGCACTTTCAAAGGAAAGTGATTTTCTCTGAAAGGACAGCATTTAGAAAGTGAGGCAACACTCCATTCACTTCACACAGTGAATTGAAGTGTTGGAACAGACTGCTTCTCTTTCAGAGAAACGCATGTGAGTTTCTTCCTAATGCTTGCAAGTAGCTTAAGGCACTTTAAAAGGAAAGTGATTTTCTCTGAAAGAACAGCATTTAGAAAGTGAAGCAACACTCCATTCACTTCGCACAGTGAATTGAAGTGTTGGAACAGACTACTTCTCTTTCAGAGAAACGCATGTGAGTTTCTGGTGAATGCTTGTAAGTAGCTTAAGGCACTTTCAAAGGAAAGTGATTTTCCCTGAAAGGACAGCATTTAGAAAGTGAAGCAACACTCCATTCACTTCGCACAGTGAATTGAAGTGTTGGAACAGACTGCTTCTCTTTCAGAGAAACGCATGTGAGTTTCTGGTGAATGCTTGTAAGTAGCTTAAGGCACTTTCAAAGGAAAGTGATTTTCTCTGAAAGGACAGCATTTAGAAAGTGAAGCAACACTCCATTCACTTCGCACAGTGAATTGAAGTGTTGGAACAGACTGCTTCTCTTTCAGAGAGACGCATGTGAGTTTCTGGTGAATGCTTGTAAGTAGCTTAAGGCACTTTCAAAGGAAAGTGATTTTCTCTGAAAGGACATAATTTAGAAAGTGAAGCAACACTCCATTCACTTCGCACAGTGAATTGAAGTGTTGGAACAGACTGCTTCTCTTTCAGAGAAATGCATGTTAGTTTCTGTTGAATGCTTGTAAGCAGCTTAAGGCACTTTCAAAGGAAAGTGATTTTCTCTGAAAGGACAGCATTTAGAAAGTGAAGCAACACTCCATTCACTTCGCACATTGAATTGAAGTGTTGGAACAGACTGCTTCTCTTTCAGAGAAACGCATGTGAGTTTCTGGTGAATGCTTGTAAGTAGCTTAAGGCACTTTCAAAGGAAAGTGATTTTCTCTGAAAGGACAGCATTTAGAAAGTGGTGCCACACTCCATTCACTTCGCACAGTGAATTGAAGTGTTGGAACAGACTGCTTCTCTTTCAGAGAAACGCATGTGAGTTTCTTCCTAATGCTTGCAAGTAGCTTAAGGCACTTTCAAAGGAAAGTGATTTTCTCTGAAAGGACAGCATTTAGAAAGTGAAGCAACACTCCATTCACTTCGCACAGTGAATTGAAGTGTTGGAACAGACTGCTTCTCTTTCAGAGAAACGCATGAGTTTCCGGTGAATGCTCGCAAGTAGCTTAAGGCACTTTCAAAGGAAAGTGATTTTCTCTGAAAGGACAGCATTTAGAAAGTGAAGCAACACTCCATTCACTTCGCACAGTGAATTGAAGTGTTGGAACAGACTGCTTCTCTTTCAGAGAAATTCATGTGAGTTTAAGTTGAATGCTTGTAAGTAGCTTAAGGCACTTTCAAAGGAAAGTGATTTTCTCTGAAAGGACAGCATTTAGAAAGTGAAGCAACACTCCATTCACTTCGCAGAGTGAATTGAAGTTTTGGAACAGACTGCTTCTCTTTCAGAGAAACGCATGTGAGTTTCTGTTGAATGCTTGTAAGTAGCTTAAGGCACTTTCAAAGGAAAGTGATTTTCTCTGAAAGGACAGCATTTAGAAAGTGAAGCAACACTCCATTCACTTCGCACAGTGAATTGAAGTGTTGGAACAGACTGCTTCTCTTTCAGAGAAACGCATGTGAGTTTCTGGTGAATGCTTGTAAGTAGCTTAAGGCACTTTCAAAGGAAAGTGATTTTCTCTGAAAGGACAGCATTTAGAAAGTGAAGCAACACTCCATTCACTTCGCACAGTGAATTGAAGTGTTGGAACAGACTGCTTCTCTTTAAGAGAAACGCATGTGAGTTTCTGGTGAATGCTTGTAAGTAGCTTAAGGCACTTTCAAAGGAAAGTGATTTTCTCTGAAAGGACAGCATTTAGAAACTGAAGCAACACTCCATTCACTTCGCACAGTGAATTGAAGTGTTGGAACAGACTGCTTCTCTTTCAGAGAAACGCATGTGAGTTTCTTCCTAATGCTTGTAAGTAGCTTAAGGCACTTTCAAAGGAAAGTGATTTTCTCTGAAAGGACAGCATTTAGAAAGTGAAGCAACACTCAATTCCCTTCGTGCAGTGAATTGAAGTGTTGGAACAGAGTGCTTCTTTTTCACAGAAACGCATTAGTGTTTCTTGTGAATGCTTGCAAATTGCTTAAGACACTTTCAAAGGAAAGTGATTTTCTCTGAAAGGACAGCATTTAGAAACTGAAGCACAACTCCATTCACTTCGCACAGTGAATTGAAGTGTTGGAACACACTGCTTCTCTTTAAGAGAAACGCATGTGAGTTTTTTGTGAATGCTTGAAAGTAGTTTAAGGCACTTTCAAAGGAAAGTGATTTTCTCTGAAAGGACAGCATTTAGAAAGTGAAGCAACACTCCATTCACTTCGCACAGTGAATTGAAGTGTTGGAACAGACTGCTTCTCTTCCAGAGAAATGCATGTGAGTTTCTTCCTAATGCTTGCAAGTAGCTTAAGGCACTATCAAAGGAAAGTGATTTTCTCTGAAAGGACAGCATTTAGAAAGTGAAGCAACACTCCATTCACTTCGCACAGTGAATTGAAGTTTTGGAACAGACTGCCTCTCTTTCAGAGAAACACATGTGAGTTTCTTCCTAATGCTTGCAAGTAGCTTAAGGCACTTTCAAAGGAAAGTGATTTTCTCTGAAAGGACAGCATTTAGAAAGTGAAGCAACAATCCATGCACTTCGCACAGTGAATTGAAGTGTTGGAACTGACTGCTTCTCTTTCAGAGAAACGCATGTGAGTTTCTGGTGAATGCTTGTAAGTAGCTTAAGGCACTTTCAAAGGACAGTGATTTTCTCTGAAAGGACAGCATTTAGAAAGTGAAGCAACACTCCATTCCCTTCGTGCAGTGAATTGAAGTGTTGGAACAGAGTGCTTCTCTTTCATATAAACGCATTAGTGTTTCTTGTGAATGCTTGCAAGTTGCTTAAGGCACTTTCAAAGGAAAGTGATTTTCTCTGAAAGGACATAATTTAGAAAGTGAAGCAACACTCCATTCACTTCGCACAGTGAATTGAAGTGTTGGAACAGACTGCTTCTCTTTCAGAGAAATGCATGTGAGTTTCTGTTGAATGCTTGTAAGCAGCTTAAGGCACTTTCAAAGGAAAGTGATTTTCTCTGAAAGGACAGCATTTAGAAAGTGAAGCAACACTCCATTCACTTCGCACATTGAATTGAAGTGTTGGAACAGACTGCTTCTCTTTCAGAGAAACGCATGTGAGTTTCTGGTGAATGCTTGTAAGTAGCTTAAGGCACTTTCAAAGGAAAGTGATTTTCTCTGAAAGGACAGCATTTAGAAAGTGAGGCAACACTCCATTCACTTCGCACAGTGAATTGAAGTGTTGGAACAGACTGCTTCTCTTTCAGAGAAACGCATGTGAGTTTCTTCCTAATGCTTGCAAGAAGCTTAAGGCACTTTCAAAGGAAAGTGATTTTCTCTGAAAGGACAGCATTTAGAAAGTGAAGCAACACTTCATTCACTTCGCACAGTGAATTGAAGTGTTGGAACAGACTGCTTCTCTTTCAGAGAAACGCATGAGTTTCTGGTGAATGCTTGCAAGTAGCTTAAGGCACTTTCAAAGGAAAGTGATTTTCTCTGAAAGGACAGCATTTAGAAAGTGAAGCAACTCTCCATTCACTTCGCACAGTGAATTGAAGTGTTGGAACAGACTGCTTCTCTTTCAGAGAAATTCATGTGAGTTTAAGTTGAATGCTTGTAAGTAGCTTAAGGCACTTTCAAAGGAAAGTGATTTTCTCTGAAAGGACAGCATTTAGAAAGTGAAGCAACACTCCATTCACTTCGCAGAGTGAATTGAAGTTTTGGAACAGACTGCTTCTCTTTCAGAGAAACGCATGTGAGTTTCTGGTGAATGCTTGTAAGTAGCTTAAGGCACTTTCAAAGGAAAGTGATTTTCTCTGAAAGGACAGCATTTAGAAAGTGAAGCAACACTCCATTCACTTCGCACAGTGAATTGAATTGTTGGAACAGACTGCTTCTCTTTCAGAGAAACGCATGTGAGTTTCTGGTGAATGCTTGTAAGTAGCTTAAGGCACTTTCAAAGGAAAGTGATTTTCTCTGAAAGGACAGCATTTAGAAAGTGAAGCAACACTCCATTCACTTCGCACAGTGAATTGAAGTGTTGGAACAGACTGCTTCTCTTTAAGAGAAACGCATGTGAGTTTTTTGTGAATGCTTGAAAGTAGTTTAAGGCACTTTCAGAGGAAAGTGATTTTCTCTGAAAGGACAGAATTTAGAAAGTGATGCAACACTCCATTCACTTCGCACAGTGAATTGAAGTGTTGGAACAGACTGCTTCTCTTTCAGAGAAACGCATGTGAGTTTCTTCCTAATGCTTGTAAGTAGCTTAAGGCACTTTCAAAGGAAAGTGATTTTCTCTGAAAGGACAGCATTTAGAAAGTGAAGCAACACTCAATTCCCTTCGTGCAGTGAATTGAAGTGTTGGAACGGAGTGCTTCTCTTTCATAGAAACGCATTAGTGTTTCTTGTGAATGCTTGCGAATTGCTTAAGGCACTTTCAAAGGAAAGTGATTTTCTCTGAAAGGACAGCATTTAGAAACTGAAGCACAACTCCATTCACTTCGCACAGTGAATTGAAGTGTTGGACCAGACTGCTTCTCTTTCAGAGAAACGCAAGTGGGTTTCTGGTGAATGCTTGTAAGTAGCTTAAGGCACTTTCAAAGGAAAGTGATTTTCTCTGAAAGGACAGCATTTAGAAAGTGGAGCAACACTCCATTCCCTTCGTGCTGTGAATTGAAGTGTTGGAGCAGAGTGCTTCTCTTTCATATTAACGCATTAGTGTTTCTTGTGAATGCTTGCAAGTTGCTTAAGGCACTTTGAAAGGAAAGTGATTTTCTCTGAAAGGACATAATTGAGAAAGTGAAGCAACACTCCATTCACTTCGCACAGTGAATTGAAGTGTTGGAACAGACTGCTTCTCTTTCAGAGAAATGCATGTGAGTTTCTGTTGAATGCTTGTAAGCAGCTTAAGGCACTTTCAAAGGAAAGTGATTTTCTCTGAAAGGACAGCATTTAGAAAGTGAAGCAACACTCCATTCACTTCGCACATTGAATTGAAGTGTTGGAACAGACTGCTTCTCTTTCAGAGAAACGCATGTGAGTTTCTGGTGAATGCTTGTAAGTAGCTTAAGGCACTTTCAAAGGAAAGTGATTTTTTCTGAAAGGACAGCATTTAGAAAGTGAGGCAACACTCCATTCACTTCACACAGTGAATTGAAGTGTTGGAACAGACTGCTTCTCTTTCAGAGAAACGCATGTGAGTTTCTTCCTAATGCTTGCAAGTAGCTTAAGGCACTTTCAAAGGAAAGTGATTTTCTCTGAAAGGACAGCATTTAGAAAGTGAAGCAACACTCCATTCACTTCGCACAGTGAATTGAAGTGTTGGAACAGACTGCTTCTCTTTCAGAGAAACGCATGAGTTTCTGGTGAATGCTTGTAAGTAGCTTAAGGCACGTTCAAAGGAAAGTGATTTTCTCTGAAAGGACAGCATTTAGAAAGTAAAGCAACACTCCATTCACTTCGCACAGTGAATTGAAGTGTTGGAACAGACTGCTTCTCTTTCAGAGAAATTCATGTGAGTTTAAGTTGAATGCTTGTAAGTAGCTTAAGGCACTTTCAAAGGAAAGTGATTTTCTCTGAAAGGACAGCATTTAGAAAGTAAAGCAACACTCCATTCACTTCGCAGAGTGAATTGAAGTTTTGGAACAGACTGCTTCTCTTTCAGAGAAACGCATGTGAGTTTCTGGTGAATGCTTGTAAGTAGCTTAAGGCACTTTCAAAGGAAAGTGATTTTCTCTGAAAGGACAGCATTTAGAAAGTGAAGCAACACTCCATTCACTTCGCACAGTGAATTGAAGTGTTGGAACAGACTGCTTCTCTTTCAGAGAAACGCATGTGAGTTTCTGGTGAATGCTTGTAAGTAGCTTAAGGCACTTTCAAAGGAAAGTGATTTTCTCTGAAAGGACAGCATTTAGAAAGTGAAGCAACACTCCATTCACTTCGCACAGTGAATTGAAGTGTTGGAACAGACTGCTTCTCTTTCAGAGAAACGCATGTGAGTTTCTGGTGAATGCTTGTAAGTAGCTTAAGGCACTTTCAAAGGAAAGTGATTTTCTCTGAAAGGACAGCATTTAGAAAGTGAAGCAACACTCCATTCACTTCGCACAGTGAATTGAAGTGTTGGAACAGACTGCTTCTCTTTCAGAGAAATGCATGTGAGTTTCTGTTGAATGCTTGTAAGCAGCTTAAGGCACTTTCAAAGGAAAGTGATTTTCTCTGAACGGACAGCATTTAGAAAGTGAAGCAACACTCTATTCACTTCGCACATTGAATTGAAGTGTTGGAACAGACTGCTTCTCTTTCAGAGAAACGCATGTGAGTTTCTGGTGAATGCTTGTAAGTAACTTAAGGCACTTTCAAAGGAAAGTGATTTTCTCTGAAAGGACAGCATTTAGAAAGTGAGGCAACACTCCATTCACTTCACACAGTGAACTGAAGTGTTGGAACAGACTGCTTCTCTTTCAGAGAAACGCATGTGATTTTCTTCCTAATGCTTGCAAGTAGCTTAAGGCACTTTCAAAGGAAAGTGATTTTCTCTGAAAGGACAGCATTTAGAAACTGAAGCAACACTCCATTCACTTCGCACAGTGAATTGAAGTGTTGGAACAGACTGCTTCTCTTTCAGAGAAACGCATGAGTTTCTGGTGAATGCTTGTAAGTAGCTTAAGGCACTTTCAAAGGAAAGTGATTTTCTCTGAAAGGACAGCATTTAGAAAGTGAGGCAACACTCCATTCACTTCGCACAGTGAATTGAAGTGTTGGAACAGACTGCTTCTCTTTCAGAGAAATTCATGTGAGTTTAAGTTGAATGCTTGTAAGTAGCTTAAGGCACTTTCAAAGGAAAGTGATTTTCTCTGAAAGGACAGCATTTAGAAAGTGAAGCAACACTCCATTCACTTCGCAGAGTGAATTGAAGTTTTGGAACAGACTGCTTCTCTTTCAGAGAAACGCATGTGAGTTTCTGGTGAATGCTTGTAAGTAGCTTAAGGCACTTTCAAAGGAAAGTGATTTTCTCTGAAAGGACAGCATTTAGAAAGTGAAGCAACACTCCATTCACTTCGCACAGTGAATTGAAGTGTTGGAACAGACTGCTTCTCTTTCAGAGAAACGCATGTGAGTTTCTGGTGAATGCTTGTAAGTAGCTTAAGGCACTTTCAAAGGAAAGTGATTTTCTCTGAAAGGACAGCATTTAGAAACTGAAGCAACACTCCATTCACTTCGCACAGTGAATTGAAGTGTTGGAACAGACTGCTTCTCTTTCAGAGAAACGCATGTGAGTTTCTTCCTTATGCTTGTAAGTAGCTTAAGGCACTTTCAAAGGAAAGTGATTTTCTCTGAAAGGACAGCATTTAGAAAGTGAAGCAACACTCAATTCCCTTCGTGCAGTGAATTGAAGTGTTGGAACAGAGTGCTTCTCTTTCACAGAAACGCATTAGTGTTTCTTGTGAATGCTTGCAAATTGCTTAAGACACTTTCAAAGGAAAGTGATTTTCTCTGAAAGGACAGCATTTAGAATCTGAAGCACAACTCCATTCACTTCGCACAGTGAATTGAAGTGTTGGAACAGACTGCTTCTCTTTAAGAGAAACGCATGTGAGTTTTTTGTGAATGCTTGAAAGTAGTTTAAGGCACTTTCAAAGGAAAGTGATTTTCTCTGAAAGGACAGCATTTAGAAAGTGAAGCAACACTCCATTCACTTCGCACAGTGAATTGAAGTGTTGGAACAGACTGCTTCTCTTTCAGAGAAATGCATGTGAGTTTCTTCCTAATGCTTGCAAGTAGCTTAAGGCACTATCAAAGGAAAGTGATTTTCTCTGAAAGGACAGCATTTAGAAAGTGAAGCAACACTCCATTCACTTCGCACAGTGAATTGAAGTGTTGGAACAGACTGCTTCTCTTTCAGAGAAACACATGTGAGTTTCTTCCTAATGCTTGCAAGTAGCTTAAGGCACTTTCAAAGGAAAGTGCTTTTCTCTGAAAGGACAGCATTTAGAAAGTGAGGCAACACTCCATTCACTTCACACAGTGAATTGAAGTGTTGGAACAGACTGCTTCTCTTTCAGAGAAACGCATGTGAGTTTCTTCCTAATGCTTGCAAGTAGCTTAAGGCACTTTCAAAGGAAAGTGATTTTCTCTGAAAGGACAGCATTTAGAAAGTGAAGCAACACTTCATTCACTTCGCACAGTGAATTGAAGTGTTGGAACAGACTGCTTCTCTTTCAGAGAAACGCATGAGTTTCTGGTGAATGCTTGCAAGTAGCTTAAGGCACTTTCAAAGGAAAGTGATTTTCTCTGAAAGGACAGCATTTAGAAAGTGAAGCAACTCTCCATTCACTTCGCACAGTGAATTGAAGTGTTGGAACAGACTGCTTCTCTTTCAGAGAAATTCATGTGAGTTTAAGTTGAATGCTTGTAAGTAGCTTAAGGCACTTTCAAAGGAAAGTGATTTTCTCTGAAAGGACAGCATTTAGAAACTGAGCAACACTCCATTCACTTCGCACAGTGAATTGAAGTGTTGGAACAGACTGCTTCTCTTTAAGAGAAACGCATGTGAGTTTTTTGTGAATGCTTGAAAGTAGTTTAAGGCACTTTCAAAGGAAAGTGATTTTCTCTGAAAGGACAGAATTTAGAAAGTGATGCAACACTCCATTCACTTCGCACAGTGAATTCAAGTGTTGGAACAGACTGCTTCTCTTTCAGAGAAACGCATGTGAGTTTCTTCCTAATGCTTGTAAGTAGCTTAAGGCACTTTCAAAGGAAAGTGATTTTCTCTGAAAGGACAGCATTTAGAAAGTGAAGCAACACTCAATTCCCTTCGTGCAGTGAATTGAAGTGTTGGAACAGAGTGCTTCTCTTTCATAGAAACGCATTAGTGTTTCTTGTGAATGCTTGCAAATTGCTTAAGGCACTTTCAAAGGAAAGTGATTTTCTCTGAAAGGACAGCATTTAGAAACTGAAGCACAACTCCATTCACTTCGCACAGTGAATTGAAGTGTTGGAACACACTGCTTCTCTTTAAGAGAAACGCATGTGAGTTTTTTGTGAATGCTTGCAAGTAGCTTAAGGCACTTTCAAAGGAAAGTGATTTTCTCTGAAAGGACAGCATTTAGAAAGTGAAGCAACAATCCATGCACTTCGCACAGTGAATTGAAGTGTTGGAACCGACTGCTTCTCTTTCAGAGAAACGCATGTGAGTTTCTGGTGAATGCTTGTAAGTAGCTTAAGGCACTTTCAAAGGAAAGTGATTTTCTCTGAAAGGACAGCATTTAGAAAGTGAAGCAACACTCCATTCCCTTCGTGCAGTGAATTGAAGTGTTGGAACAGACTGCTTCTCTTTCATATAAACGCATTAGTGTTTCTTGTGAATGCTTGCAAGTTGCTTAAGGCACTTTGAAAGGAAAGTGATTTTCTCTGAAAGGACATAATTGAGAAAGTGAAGCAACACTCCATTCACTTCGCACAGTGAATTGAAGTGTTGGAACAGACTGCTTCTCTTTCAGAGAAATGCATGTGAGTTTCTGTTGAATGCTTGTAAGCAGCTTAAGGCACTTTCAAAGGAAAGTGATTTTCTCTGAAAGGACAGCATTTAGAAAGTGAAGCAACACTCCATTCACTTCGCACATTGAATTGAAGTGTTGGAACAGACTGCTTCTCTTTCAGAGAATCGCATGTGAGTTTCTGGTGAATGCTTGTAAGTAGCTTAAGGCACTTTCAAAGGAAAGTGATTTTCTCTGAAAGGACAGCATTTAGAAAGTGAGGCAACACTCCATTCACTTCACACAGTGAATTGAAGTTTTGGAACAGACTGCTTCTCTTTCAGAGAAACGCATGTGAGTTTCTTCCTAATGCTTGCAAGTAGCTTAAGGCACTTTCAAAGGAAAGTGATTTTCTCTGAAAGGACAGCATTTAGAAAGTGAAGCAACACTCCATTCACTTCGCACAGTGAATTGAAGTGTTGGAACAGACTTCTTCTCTTTCAGAGAAATTCATGTGAGTTTAAGTTGAATGCTTGTAAGTAGCTTAAGGCACTTTCAAAGGAAAGTGATTTTCTCTGAAAGGACAGCATTTAGAAAGTAAAGCAACACTCCATTCACTTCGCAGAGTGAATTGAAGTTTTGGAACAGACTGCTTCTCTTTCAGAGAAACGCATGTGAGTTTCTGGTGAATGCTTGTAAGTAACTTAAGGCACTTTCAAAGGAAAGTGATTTTCTCTGAAAGGACAGCATTTAGAAACTGAAGCAACACTCCATTCACTTCGCACAGTGAATTGAAGTGTTGGAACAGACTGCTTCTCTTTAAGAGAAACGCATGTGAGTTTTTTGTGAATGCTTGAAAGTAGTTTAAGGCACTTTCAAAGGAAAGTGATTTTCTCTGAAAGGACAGAATTTAGAAAGTGATGCAACACTCCATTCACTTCGCACAGTGAATTGAAGTGTTGGAACAGACTGCTTCTCTTTCAGAGAAACGCATGTGAGTTTCTTCCTAATGCTTGTAAGTAGCTTAAGGCACTTTCAAAGGAAAGTGATTTTCTCTGAAAGGACAGCATTTAGAAAGTGAAGCAACACTCAATTCCCTTCGTGCAGTGAATTGAAGTGTTGGAACAGAGTGCTTCTCTTTCATAGAAACGCATTAGTGTTTCTTGTGAATGCTTGCAAATTGCTTAAGGCACTTTCAAAGGAAAGTGATTTTCTCTGAAAGGACAGCATTTAGAAACTGAAGCACAACTCCATTCACTTCGCACAGTGAATTGAAGTGTTGGAACACACTGCTTCTCTTTAAGAGAAACGCATGTGAGTTTTTTGTGAATGCTTCTAAGTAGCTTAAGGCACTTTCAAAGGAAAGTGATTTTCTCTGAAAGGACAGCATTTAGAAAGTGAAGCAACAATCCATGCACTTCGCACAGTGAATTGAAGTGTTGGAACCGACTGCTTCTCTTTCAGAGAAACGCATGTGAGTTTCTGGTGAATGCTTGTAAGTAGCTTAAGGCACTTTCAAAGGAAAGTGATTTTCTCTGAAAGGACAGCATTTAGAAAGTGAAGCAACACTCCATTCCCTTCGTGCAGTGAATTGAAGTGTTGGAACAGACTGCTTCTCTTTCATATAAACGCATTAGTGTTTCTTGTGAATGCTTGCAAGTTGCTTAAGGCACTTTGAAAGGAAAGTGATTTTCTCTGAAAGGACATAATTGAGAAAGTGAAGCAACACTCCATTCACTTCGCACAGTGAATTGAAGTGTTGGAACAGACTGCTTCTCTTTCAGAGAAATGCATGTGAGTTTCTGTTGAATGCTTGTAAGCAGCTTAAGGCACTTTCAAAGGAAAGTGATTTTCTCTGAAAGGACAGCATTTAGAAAGTGAAGCAACACTCCATTCACTTCGCACATTGAATTGAAGTGTTGGAACAGACTGCTTCTCTTTCAGAGAAACGCATGTGAGTTTCTGGTGAATGCTTGTAAGTAGCTTAAGGCACTTTCAAAGGAAAGTGATTTTCTCTGAAAGGACAGCATTTAGAAAGTGAGGCAACACTCCATTCACTTCACACAGTGAATTGAAGTTTTGGAACAGACTGCTTCTCTTTCAGAGAAACGCATGTGAGTTTCTTCCTAATGCTTGCAAGTAGCTTAAGGCACTTTAAAAGGAAAGTGATTTTCTCTGAAAGGACAGCATTTAGAAAGTGAAGCAACACTCCATTCACTTCGCACAGTGAATTGAAGTGTTGGAACAGACTGCTTCTCTTTCAGAGAAACGCATGAGTTTCTGGTGAATTCTTGTAAGTAGCTTAAGGCACTTTCAAAGGAAAGTGATTTTCTCTGAAAGGACAGCATTTAGAAAGTGAAGCAACACTCCATTCACTTCGCACAGTGAATTGAAGTGTTGGAACAGACTTCTTCTCTTTCAGAGAAATTCATGTGAGTTTAAGTTGAATGCTTGTAAGTAGCTTAAGGCACTTTCAAAGGAAAGTGATTTTCTCTGAAAGGACAGCATTTAGAAAGTGAAGCAACACTCCATTCACTTCGCACAGTGAATTGAAGTGTTGGAACAGACTGCTTCTCTTTCAGAGAAACGCATGAGTTTCTGGTGAATGCTTGTAAGTAGCTTAAGGCACTTTCAAAGGAAAGTGATTTTCTCTGAAAGGACAGCATTTAGAAAGTGAGGCAACACTCCATTCACTTCGCACAGTGAATTGAAGTGTTGGAACAGACTGCTTCTCTTTCAGAGAAATTCATGTGAGTTTAAGTTGAATGCTTGTAAGTAGCTAAAGGCACTTTCAAAGGAAAGTGATTTTCTCTGAAAGGACAGCATTTAGAAAGTGAAGCAACACTCCATTCACTTCGCAGAGTGAATTGAAGTTTTGGAACAGACTGCTTCTCTTTCAGAGAAACGCATGTGAGTTTCTGGTGAATGCTTGTAAGTAGCTTAAGGCACTTTCAAAGGAAAGTGATTTTCTCTGAAAGGACAGCATTTAGAAAGTGAAGCAACACTCCATTCACTTCGCACAGTGAATTGAAGTGTTGGAACAGACTGCTTCTCTTTCAGAGAAACGCATGTGAGTTTCTGGTGAATGCTTGTAAGTAGCTTAAGGCACTTTCAAAGGAAAGTGATTTTCTCTGAAAGGACAGCATTTAGAAACTGAAGCAACACTCCATTCACTTCGCACAGTGAATTGAAGTGTTGGAACAGACTGCTTCTCTTTCAGAGAAACGCATGTGAGTTTCTTCCTTATGCTTGTAAGTAGCTTAAGGCACTTTCAAAGGAAAGTGATTTTCTCTGAAAGGACAGCATTTAGAAAGTGAAGCAACACTCAATTCCCTTCGTGCAGTGAATTGAAGTGTTGGAACAGAGTGCTTCTCTTTCACAGAAACGCATTAGTGTTTCTTGTGAATGCTTGCAAATTGCTTAAGACACTTTCAAAGGAAAGTGATTTTCTCTGAAAGGACAGCATTTAGAATCTGAAGCACAACTCCAGTCACTTCGCACAGTGAATTGAAGTGTTGGAACACACTGCTTCTCTTTAAGAGAAACGCATGTGAGTTTTTTGTGAATGCTTGAAAGTAGTTTAAGGCACTTTCAAAGGAAAGTGATTTTCTCTGAAAGGACAGCATTTAGAAAGTGAAGCAACACTCCATTCACTTCGCACAGTGAATTGAAGTGTTGGAACAGACTGCTTCTCTTTCAGAGAAATGCATGTGAGTTTCTTCCTAATGCTTGCAAGTAGCTTAAGGCACTATCAAAGGAAAGTGATTTTCTCTGAAAGGACAGCATTTAGAAAGTGAAGCAACACTCCATTCACTTCGCACAGTGAATTGAAGTGTTGGAACAGACTGCTTCTCTTTCAGAGAAACACATGTGAGTTTCTTCCTAATGCTTGCAAGTAGCTTAAGGCACTTTCAAAGGAAAGTGATTTTCTCTGAAAGGACAGCATTTAGAAAGTGAGGCAACACTCCATTCACTTCACACAGTGAATTGAAGTGTTGGAACAGACTGCTTCTCTTTCAGAGAAACGCATGTGAGTTTCTTCCTAATGCTTGCAAGTAGCTTAAGGCACTTTCAAAGGAAAGTGATTTTCTCTGAAAGGACAGCATTTAGAAAGTGAAGCAACACTTCATTCACTTCGCACAGTGAATTGAAGTGTTGGAACAGACTGCTTCTCTTTCAGAGAAACGCATGAGTTTCTGGTGAATGATTGCAAGTAGCTTAAGGCACTTTCAAAGGAAAGTGATTTTCTCTGAAAGGACAGCATTTAGAAAGTGAAGCAACTCTCCATTCACTTCGCACAGTGAATTGAAGTGTTGGAACAGACTGCTTCTCTTTCAGAGAAATTCATGTGAGTTTAAGTTGAATGCTTGTAAGTAGCTTAAGGCACTTTCAAAGGAAAGTGATTTTCTCTGAAAGGACAGCATTTAGAAACTGAAGCAACACTCCATTCACTTCGCACAGTGAATTGAAGTGTTGGAACAGACTGCTTCTCTTTAAGAGAAACGCATGTGAGTTTTTTGTGAATGCTTGAAAGTAGTTTAAGGCACTTTCAAAGGAAAGTGATTTTCTCTGAAAGGACAGAATTTAGAAAGTGATGCAACACTCCATTCACTTCGCACAGTGAATTCAAGTGTTGGAACAGACTGCTTCTCTTTCAGAGAAACGCATGTGAGTTTCTTCCTAATGCTTGTAAGTAGCTTAAGGCACTTTCAAAGGAAAGTGATTTTCTCTGAAAGGACAGCATTTAGAAAGTGAAGCAACACTCAATTACCTTCGTGCAGTGAATTGAAGTGTTGGAACAGAGTGCTTCTCTTTCATAGAAACGCATTAGTGTTTCTTGTGAATGCTTGCAAATTGCTTAAGGCACTTTCAAAGGAAAGTGATTTTCTCTGAAAGGACAGCATTTAGAAACTGAAGCACAACTCCATTCACTTCGCACAGTGAATTGAAGTGTTGGAACACACTGCTTCTCTTTAAGAGAAACGCATGTGAGTTTTTTGTGAATGCTTCTAAGTAGCTTAAGGCACTTTCAAAGGAAAGTGATTTTCTCTGAAAGGACAGCATTTAGAAAGTGAAGCAACAATCCATGCACTTCGCACAGTGAATTGAAGTGTTGGAACCGACTGCTTCTCTTTCAGAGAAACGCATGTGAGTTTCTGGTGAATGCTTGTAAGTAGCTTAAGGCACTTTCAAAGGAAAGTGATTTTCTCTGAAAGGACAGCATTTAGAAAGTGAAGCAACACTCCATTCCCTTCGTGCAGTGAATTGAAGTGTTGGAACAGACTGCTTCTCTTTCATATAAACGCATTAGTGTTTCTTGTGAATGCTTGCAAGTTGCTTAAGGCACTTTGAAAGGAAAGTGATTTTCTCTGAAAGGACATAATTGAGAAAGTGAAGCAACACTCCATTCACTTCGCACAGTGAATTGAAGTGTTGGAACAGACTGCTTCTCTTTCAGAGAAATGCATGTGAGTTTCTGTTGAATGCTTGTAAGCAGCTTAAGGCACTTTCAAAGGAAAGTGATTTTCTCTGAAAGGACAGCATTTAGAAAGTGAAGCAACACTCCATTCACTTCGCACATTGAATTGAAGTGTTGGAACAGACTGCTTCTCTTTCAGAGAAACGCATGTGAGTTTCTGGTGAATGCTTGTAAGTAGCTTAAGGCACTTTCAAAGGAAAGTGATTTTCTCTGAAAGGACAGCATTTAGAAAGTGAGGCAACACTCCATTCACTTCACACAGTGAATTGAAGTTTTGGAACAGACTGCTTCTCTTTCAGAGAAACGCATGTGAGTTTCTTCCTAATGCTTGCAAGTAGCTTAAGGCACTTTAAAAGGAAAGTGATTTTCTCTGAAAGGACAGCATTTAGAAAGTGAAGCAACACTCCATTCACTTCGCACAGTGAATTGAAGTGTTGGAACAGACTGCTTCTCTTTCAGAGAAACGCATGAGTTTCTGGTGAATTCTTGTAAGTAGCTTAAGGCACTTTCAAAGGAAAGTGATTTTCTCTGAAAGTACAGCATTTAGAAAGTGAAGCAACACTCCATTCACTTCGCACAGTGAATTGAAGTGTTGGAACAGACTTCTTCTCTTTCAGAGAAATTCATGTGAGTTTAAGTTGAATGCTTGTAAGTAGCTTAAGGCACTTTCAAAGGAAAGTGATTTTCTCTGAAAGGACAGCATTTAGAAAGTAAAGCAACACTCCATTCACTTCGCAGAGTGAATTGAAGTTTTGGAACAGACTGCTTCTCTTTCAGAGAAACGCATGTGAGTTTCTGGTGAATGCTTGTAAGTAACTTAAGGCACTTTCAAAGGAAAGTGATTTTCTCTGAAAGGACAGCATTTAGAAAGTGAAGCAACACTCCATTCACTTCGCACAGTGAATTGAAGTGTTGGAACAGACTGCTTCTCTTTCAGAGAAACGCATGTGAGTTTCTTCCTAATGCTTGTAAGTAGCTTAAGGCACTTTCAAAGGAAAGTGATTTTCTCTGAAAGGACAGCATTTAGAAACTGAAGCAATACTCCATTCACTTCGCACAGTGAATTGAAGTGTTGGAACAGACTGCTTCTCTTTCAGAGAAACGCATGTGAGTTTCTTGTGAATTATAGCAAGTCGCTTAAGGCACTTTCAAAGGAAAGTGATTTTCTCTGAAAGGACAGCATTTAGAAACTGAAGCAACACTCCATTCACTTCGCACAGTGAATTGAAGTGTTGGAACACACTACTTCTCTTTAAGAGAAACGCATGTGAGTTTTTTGTGAATGCTTGAAAGTAGTTTAAGGCACTTTCAAAGGAAAGTGATTTTCTCTGAAAGGACATAATTTAGAAAGTGATGCAACACTCCATTCACTTCGCACAGTGAATTGAAGTGTTGGAACAGACTGCTTCTCTTTCATAGAAACGCATTAGTGTTTCTTGGGAATGCTTGCAAGTAGCTTAAGGCACTTTCAAAGGAAATTGATTTTCTCTGAAAGGACAGCGTTTAGATAGTGAAGCAACACTCCATTCACTTCGCGCAGTGAATTGAAGTGTTGGAACCGACTGCTTCTCTTTCAGAGAAACGCATGTGAGTTTCTGGTGAATGCTTGTAAGTAGCTTAAGGCACTTTCAAAGGAAAGTGATTTTCTCTGAAAGGACAGCATTTAGAAAGTGACGCAACACTCCATTCACTTCACACAGTGAATTTAAGTGTTGGAACAGACTGCTTCTCTTTCAGAGAAACGCATGTGAGTTTCTTCCTAATGCTTGCAAGTAGCTTAAGGCACTTTCAAAAGAAAGTGATTTTCTCTGAAAGGACAGCATTTAGAAAGTGAAGCAACACTCCATTCACTTCGCACAGTGAATTGAAGTGTTGGAACAGACTGCTTCTCTTTCAGATAAACGCATGTGAGTTTCCGGTGAATGCTTGTAAGTAGCTTAAGGCACTTTCAAAGGAAAGTGATTTTCTATGAAAGGACAGCATTTAGAAAGTGAAGCAACACTCCATTCACTTCGCAGAGTGAATTGAAGTATTGGAACAGACTGCTTCTCTTTCAGAGAAACGGATGTGAGTTTCTGGTGAATGCTTGTAAGTAGCTTAAGGCACTTTCAAAGGAAAGTGATTTTCTCTGAAAGGACAGCATTTAGAAAGTGAAGCAACACTCCATTCACTTCGCACAGTGAATTGAAGTGTTGGAACAGACTGCTTCTCTTTCAGAGAAACGCATGTGAGTTTCGGGTGAATGCTTGTAAGTAGCTTAAGGCACTTTCAAAGGAAAGTGATTTTCTCTGAAAGGACAGCATTTAGAAAGTGAAGCAACACTCCATTCACTTCGCACAGTGAATTGAAGTGTTGGAACAGACTGCTTCTCTTTCAGAGAAACGTATGTGAGGTTCTTGTGAATACTTGCAGGTTGCTTAAGGCACTTTCAAAGGAAAGTGATTTTCTCTGAAAGGACAGCATTTAGAAAGTGAGGCAACACTCCATTCACTTCGCACAGTGAATTGAAGTGTTGGAACAGACTGCTTCTCTTTCAGAGAAACACATGTGAGTTTCTTCCTAATGCTTGCAAGTAGCTTAAGGCACTTTCAAAGGAAAGTGATTTTCCTGAAAGGACAGCATTTAGAAAGTGAAGCAACACTCCATTCACTTCGCACAGTGAATTGAAGTGTTGGAACCGACTGCTTCTCTTTCAGAGAAACGCATGTGAGTTTCTGGTGAATGCTTGTTAGTAGCTTAAGGCACTTTCAAAGGAAAGTGATTTTCTCTGAAAGGACATAATTTAGAAAGTGAAGCAACACTCCATTCACTTTGCACAGTGAAATGAAGTGTTGGAACAGAATGCTTCTCTTTCAGAGAAACGGATGTGAGTTTTTTATGAATGCTTGAAAGTAGTTTAAGGCACTTTCAAAGGAAAGTGATTTTCTCTGAAAGGACAGCATTTAGAAAGTGAAGCAACACTCCATTCACTTCGCACAGTGAATTGAAGTGTTGGAAGAGTCTGCTTCTCTTTCAGAGAAACGCATGTGAGTTTCTTCCTAATGCTTGCAAGTAGCTTAAGGCACTTTCAAAGGAAAGTGATTTTCTCTGAAAGGAAAGCATTTAGAAAGTGAAGCAACACTCCATTCACTTCGCACAGTGAATTGAAGTGTTGGAACAGTCTGCTTCTCTTTCAGAGAAACGCATGTGAGTTTCTTCCTAATGCTTGCAAGTAGCTTAATGCACTTTCAAAGGAAAGTGATTTTCTCTGAAAGGACAGCATTTAGAAAGTGAAGCAACACTCCATTCACTTCGCACAGTGAATTGAAGTGTTGGAACAGTCTGCTTCTCTTTCAGAGAATCGCATGTGAGTTTCTTCCTAATGCTTGCAAGTAGCTTAAGGCACTTTCAAAGGAAAGTGATTTTCTCTGAAAGGACAGCATTTAGAAAGTGAAGCAACACTCCATTCACTTCGCACAGTGAATTGAAGTGTTGGAACAGACTGCTTCTCTTTCAGAGAAACGCATGTGAGTTTCTGGTGAATGCTTGTAAGTAGCTTAAGGCACTTTCAAAGGAAAGTGATTTTCTCTGAAAGGACAGCATTTAGAAAGTGAAGCAACACTCCATTCACTTCGCACAGTGAATTGAAGTGTTGGAACAGACTGCTTCTCTTTCAGAGAAACGTATGTGAGTTTCTTGTGAATACTTGCAGGTTGCTTAAGGCACTTTCAAAGGAAAGTGATTTTCTCTGAAAGGACAGCATTTAGAAAGTGAGGCAACACTCCATTCACTTCGCACAGTGAATAGAAGTGTTGGAACAGACTGCTTCTCTTTCAGAGAAACACATGTGAGTTTCTTCCTAATGCTTGCAAGTAGCTTAAGGCACTTTCAAAGGAAAGTGATTTTCCTGAAAGGACAGCATTTAGAAAGTGAAGCAACACTCCATTCACTTCGCACAGTGAATTGAAGTGTTGGAACCGACTGCTTCTCTTTCAGAGAAACGCATGTGAGTTTCTGGTGAATGCTTGTTAGTAGCTTAAGGCACTTTCAAAGGAAAGTGATATTCTCTGAAAGGACATAATTTAGAAAGTGAAGCAACACTCCATTCACTTTGCACAGTGAATTGAAGTGTTGGAACAGAATGCTTCTCTTTCAGAGAAACGGATGTGAGTTTTTTATGAATGCTTGAAAGTAGTTTAAGGCACTTTCAAAGGAAAGTGATTTTCTCTGAAAGGACAGCATTTAGAAAGTGAAGCAACACTCCATTCACTTCGCACAGTGAATTGAAGTGTTGGAACAGTCTGCTTCTCTTTCAGAGAAACGCATGTGAGTTTCTTCCTAATGCTTGCAAGTAGCTTAAGGCACGTTCAAAGGAAAGTGATTTTCTCTGAAAGGAAAGCATTTAGAAAGTGAAGCAACACTCCATTCACTTCGCACAGTGAATTGAAGTGTTGGAACAGTCTGCTTCTCTTTCAGAGAAACGCATGTGAGTTTCTTCCTAATGCTTGCAAGTAGCTTAATGCACTTTCAAAGGAAAGTGATTTTCTCTGAAAGGACAGCATTTAGAAAGTGAAGCAACACTCCATTCACTTCGCACAGTGAATTGAAGTGTTGGAACAGTCTGCTTCTCTTTCAGAGAAACGCATGTGAGTTTCTTCCTAATGCTTGCAAGTAGCTTAAGGCACTTTCAAAGGAAAGTGATTTTCTCTGAAAGGACAGCATTTAGAAAGTGAAGCAACACTCCATTCACTTCGCACAGTGAATTGAAGTGTTGGAACTGACTGCTTCTCTTTCAGAAAAACGCATGTGAGTTTCTGGTGAATGCTTATAAGTAGCTTAAGGCACTTTCAAAGGACAGTGATTTTCTCTGAAAGGACAGCATTTAGAAAGTGAAGCAACACTCCATTCCCTTCGTGCAGTGAATTGAAGTGTTGGAACAGAGTGCTTCTCTTTCATATAAACGCATTAGTGTTTCTTGTGAAAGCTTGCAAGTTGCTTAAGGCACTTTCAAAGGAAAGAGATTTTCTCTGAAAGGACATAATTTAGAAAGTGAAGCAACACTCCATTCACTTCGCAGAGTGAATTGAAGTGTTGGAACAGACTGCTTCTCTTTCAGAGAAACGCATGTGAGTTTCTGGTGAATGCTTGTAAGTAGCTTAAGGCACTTTCAAAAGAAAGTGATTTTCTCTGAAAGGACAGCATTGAGAAAGTGAAGCAACACTCCATTAACTTCACACAGTGAATTGAAGTGTTGGAACAGACTGCTTCTCTTTCAGAGAAATGCATGTGAGTTTCTTCCTAATGCTTGCAAGTAGCTTAAGGCACTATCAAAGGAAAGTGATTTTCTCTGAAAGGACAGCATTTAGAAAGTGAAGCAACACTCCATTCACTTCGCACAGTGAATTGAAGTGTTGGAACAGACTGCTTCTCTTTCAGAGAAATGCATGTGAGTTTAAGTTGAATGCTTGTAAGTAGCTTAAGGCACTTTCAAAGGAAAGTGATTTTCTCTGAAAGGACAGCCTTTAGAAAGTGAAGCAACACTCCATTCACTTCGCAGAGTGAATTGAATTATTGGAACAGACTGCTTCTCTTTCAGAGAAACGCATGTGAGTTTCTGGTGAATGCTTGTAAGTAGCTTAAGGCACTTTCAAAGGAAAGTGATTTTCTCTGAAAGGACAGCATTTAGAAAGTGAAGCAACACTCCATTAACTTCACACAGTGAACTGAAGTGTTGGAACAGACTGCTTCTCTTTCAGAGAAACGCATGTAAGTTTCTTCCTAATGCTTGCAAGTAGCTTAAGGCACTATCAAAGGAAAGTGATTTTCTCTGAAAGGACAGCATTTAGAAAGTGAAGCAACACTCCATTCACTTCGCACAGTGAATTGAAGTGTTGGAACAGTCTGCTTCTCTTTCAGAGAAACGCATGTGAGTTTTTTATGAATGCTTGAAAGAAGTTTAAGGCACTTTCAAAGGAAAGTGATTTTCTCTGAAAGGACAGCATTTAGAAAGTGAGGCAACAATCCATTCACTTCGCACAGTGAATTGAAGTGTTGGAACAGACTGCTTCTCTTTCAGAGAAACGCATGTGAGTTTCTTCCTAACGCTTGCAAGTAGCTTAAGGCACTTTCAAAGGAAAGTGATTTTCTCTGAAAGGACAGCATTTAGAAAGTGAAGCAACACTCCATTCACTTCGCACAGTGAATTGAAGTGTTGGAACTGACTGCTTCTCTTTCAGAAAAACGCATGTGAGTTTCTGGTGAATGCTTATAAGTAGCTTAAGGCACTTTCAAAGGACAGTGATTTTCTCTGAAAGGACAGCATTTAGAAAGTGAAGCAACACTCCATTCCCTTCGTGCAGTGAATTGAAGTGTTGGAACAGAGTGCTTCTCTTTCATATAAACGCATTAGTGTTTCTTGTGAATGCTTGCAAGTTGCTTAAGGCACTTTCAAAGGAAAGTGATTTTCTCTGAAAGGACATAATTTAGAAAGTGAAGCAACACTCCATTCACTTCGCACAGTGAATTGAAGTGTTGGAACAGACTGCTTCTCTTTCAGAGAAATGCATGTGAGTTTCTTGTGAATGCTTGTAAGTAGCTTAAGGCACTTTCAAAGGAAAGTGATTTTCTCTGAAAGGACAGCATTTAGAAAGTGAAGCAACACTCCATACACTTCGCACAGTGAATTGAAGTGTTGGAACAGACTGCTTCTCTTTCAGAGAAACGCATGTGAGTTTCTGGTGAATGCTTGTAAGTAGCTTAAGGCACTTTCAAAGGAAAGTGATTTTCTCTGAAAGGACAGCATTTAGAAAGTGAGGCAACACTCCATTCACTTCGCACAGTGAATTGAAGTGTTGGAACAGACTGCTTCTCTTTCAGAGAAACGCATGTGAGTTTCTGGTGAATGCTTTAAGTAGCTTAAGGCACTTTCAAAGGAAAGTGATTTTCTCTGAAAGGACAGCATTTAGAAAGTGAAGCAACACTCCATTCACTTCGCACAGTGAATTGAAGTGTTGGAACAGACTGCTTCTCTTTCAGAGAAACGCATGTGAGTTTCTGGTGAATGCTTGTAAGTAGCTTAAGGCACTTTCAAAGGAAAGTGATTTTCTCTGAAAGGACAGCATTTAGAAAGTGAAACAACACTCCATTCACTTCGCACAGTGAATTGAAGTGTTGGAACAGACTGCTTCTCTTTCAGAGAAACGCATGTGAGTTTCTGGTGAATGCTTGTAAGTAGCTTAAGGCACTTTCAAAGGACAGTGATTTTCTCTGAAAGGACAGCATTTAGAAAGTGAAGCAACACTCCATTCACTTCGCACAGTGAATTGAAGTGTTGGAACTGACTGCTTCTCTTTCAGAAAAACGCATGTGAGTTTCTGGTGAATGCTTATAAGTAGCTTAAGGCACTTTCAAAGGACAGTGATTTTCTCTGAAAGGACAGCATTTAGAAAGTGAAGCAACACTCCATTCACTTCGCACAGTGAATTGAAGTGTTGGAACAGACTGCTTCTCTTTCAGAGAAATGCATGTGAGTTTCTGTTGAATGCTTGTAAGCAGCTTAAGGTACTTTCAAAGGAAAGTGATTTTCTCTGAAAGGACAGCATTTAGAAAGTGAACCAACACTCCATTCACTTCGCACATTGAATTGAAGTGTTGGAACAGACTGCTTCTCATTCAGAGAAACGCATGTGAGTTTCTGGTGAATGCTTGTAAGTAGCTTAAGGCACTTTCAAAGGAAAGTGATTTTCTCTGAAAGGACAGCATTTAGAAAGTGAGGCAACACTCCATTCACTTCACACAGTGAATTGAAGTGTTGGAACAGACTGCTTCTCTTTCAGAGAAACGCATATGAGTTTCTTCCTAATGCTTGCAAGTAGCTTAAGGCACTTTAAAAGGAAAGTGATTTTCTCTGAAAGGACAGCATTTAGAAAGTGAAGCAACACTCCATTCACTTCGCACAGTGAATTGAATTGTTGGAACAGACTGCTTCTCTTTCAGAGAATCGCATGAGTTTCTGGTGAATGCTTGTAAGTAGCTTAAGGCACTTTCAAAGGAAAGTGATTTTCTCTGAAAGGACAGCATTTAGAAAGTGAGGCAACACTCCATTCACTTCACACAGTGAATTGAAGTGTTGGAACAGACTGCTTCTCTTTCAGAGAAACGCATGTGAGTTTCTTCCTAATGCTTGCAAGTAGCTTAAGGCACTTTCAAAGGAAAGTGATTTACTCTGAAAGGACAGCATTTAGAAAGTGAAGCAACACTCCATTCACTTCGCACAGTGAATTGAAGTGTTGGAACAGACTGCTTTTCTTTCAGAGAAACGCATGTGAGTTTCTTCCTAATGCTTGCAAGTAGCTTAAGGCACTATCAAAGGAAAGTGATTTTCTCTGAAAGGACAGCATTTAGAAAGTGAAGCAACACTCCATTCACTTCGCACAGTGAATTGAAGTGTTGGAACCGACTGCTTCTCTTTCAGAGCAACGCATGTGAGTTTCTGGTGAATGCTTATAAGTAGCTTAAATCACTTTCAAAGGACAGTGATTTTCTCTGAAAGAACAGCATTTAGAAAGTGAAGCAACACTCCATTCCCTTCGTGCAGTGAATTGAAGTGTTGGAACAGAGTGCTTCTCTTTCATATAAACGCATTAGTGTTTCTTGTGAATGCTTGCAAGTTGCTTAAGGCACTTTCAAAGGAAAGTGATTTTCTCTGAAAGGACATAATTTAGAAAGTGAAGCAACACTCCATTCACTTCGCACAGTGAATTGAAGTGTTGGAACAGACTGCTTCTCTTTCAGAGAAATGCATGTGAGTTTCTGTTGAATGCTTGTAAGTAGCTTAAGGCACTTTCAAAGGAAAGTGATTTTCTCTGAAAGGACAGCATTTAGAAAGTGAAGCAACACTCCATTCACTTCGCACATTGAATTGAAGTGTTGGAACAGACTGCTTCTCTTTCAGAGAAACGCATGTGAGTTTCTGGTGAATGCTTGTAAGTAGCTTAAGGCACTTTCAAAGGAAAGTGATTTTCTCTGAAAGGACAGCATTTAGAAAGTGAGGCAACACTCCATTCACTTCACACAGTGAATTGAAGTTTTGGAACAGACTGCTTCTCTTTCAGAGAAACGCATGTGAGTTTCTTCCTAATGCTTGCAAGTAGCTTAAGGCACTTTCAAAGGAAAGTGATTTTCTCTGAAAGGACAGCATTTAGAAAGTGAAGTAACACTCCATTCACTTCGCACAGTGAATTGAAGTGTTGGAACAGTCTGCTTTTCTTTCAGAGAAACGCATGTGAGTTTCTTCCTAATGCTTGCAAGTAGCTTAAGGCACTTTCAAAGGAAAGTGATTTTCTCTGAAAGGACAGCATTTAGAAAGTGAAGCAACACTCCATTCACTTCGCACAGTGAATTGAAGTGTTGGAACAGACTGCTTCTCTTTCAGAGAAACGCATGTGAGTTTCCGGTGAATGCTTGTAAGTAGCTTAAGGCACTTTCACAGGAAAGTGATTTTCTCTGAAAGGACAGCATTTAGAAAGTGAAGCAACACTCCATTCCCTTCGCACAGTGAATTGAAGTGTTGGAACAGACTGCTTCTCTTTCAGAGAAATGCATGTGAGTTTAAGTTGAATGCTTGTAAGTAGCTTAAGGCACTATCAAAGGAAAGTGATTTTCTCTGAAAGGACAGCATTTAGAAAGTGAAGCAACACTCCATTCACTTCGCACAGTGAATTGAAGTGTTGGAACACACTGCTTCTGTTTCAGAGAAACGTATGTGAGTTTCTTGTGAATGCTTGCAAGTTGCTTAAGGCACTTTCAAAGGAAAGTGATTTTCTCTGAAAGGACAGCATTTAGAAAGTGAAGCAACACTCCGTTCACTTCGCACAGTGAATTGAAGTGTTGGAACAGACTGCTTCTCTTTCAGAGAAACGCATGTGAGTTTCTGGTGAATGCTTGTAAGTAGCTTAAGGCACTTTCAAAGGACAGTGATTTTCTCTGAAAGGACAGCATTTAGAAGGTGAAGCAACACTCCATTCCCTTCGTGCAGTGAATTGAAGTGTTGGAACAGAGTGCTTCTCTTTCATATAAACGCATTAGTGTTTCTTGTGAATGCTTGCAAGTTGCTTAAGGCACTTTCAAAGGAAAGTGATTTTCTCTGAAAGGACAGCATTTAGAAAGTGAAGCAACACTCCATTCACTTCGCACAGTGAATTGAAGTGTTGGAACAGACTGCTTCTCTTTCAGAGAAACACATGTGAGTTTCTTCCTAATGCTTGCAAGTAGCTTAAGGCACTTTCAAAGGAAAGTGATTTTCTCTGAAAGGACAGCATTTAGAAAGTGAAGCAACAATCCATGCACTTCGCACAGTGAATTGAAGTGTTGGAAACGACTGCTTCTCTTTCAGAGAAACGCATGTGAGTTTCTGGTGAATGCTTGTAAGTAGCTTAAGGCACTTTCAAAGGACAGTGATTTTCTCTGAAAGGACAGCATTTAGAAAGTGAAGCAACACTTCATTCCCTTCGTGCAGTGAATTGAAGTGTTGGAACAGAGTGCTTCTCTTTCATATAAACGCATTAGTGTTTCTTGTGAATGCTTGCAAGTTGCTTAAGGCACTTTCAAAGGAAAGTGATTTTCTCTGAAAGGACATAATTTAGAAAGTGAAGCAACACTCCATTCACTTCGCACAGTGAATTGAAGTGTTGGAACAGACTGCTTCTCTTTCAGAGAAATGCATGTGAGTTTCTGTTGAATGCTTGTAAGCAGCTTAAGGTACTTTCAAAGGAAAGTGATTTTCTCTGAAAGGACAGCATTTAGAAAGTGAACCAACACTCCATTCACTTCGCACATTGAATTGAAGTGTTGGAACAGACTGCTTCTCATTCAGAGAAACGCATGTGAGTTTCTGGTGAATGCTTGTAAGTAGCTTAAGGCACTTTCAAAGGAAAGTGATTTTCTCTGAAAGGACAGCATTTAGAAAGTGAGGCAACACTCCATTCACTTCACACAGTGAATTGAAGTGTTGGAACAGACTGCTTCTCTTTCAGAGAAACGCATGTGAGTTTCTTCCTAATGCTTGCAAGTAGCTTAAGGCACTTTCAAAGGAAAGTGATTTACTCTGAAAGGACAGCATTTAGAAAGTGAAGCAACACTCCATTCACTTCGCACAGTGAATTGAAGTGTTGGAACAGACTGCTTTTCTTTCAGAGAAACGCATGTGAGTTTCTTCCTAATGCTTGCAAGTAGCTTAAGGCACTATCAAAGGAAAGTGATTTTCTCTGAAAGGACAGCATTTAGAAAGTGAAGCAACACTCCATTCACTTCGCACAGTGAATTGAAGTGTTGGAACCGACTGCTTCTCTTTCAGAGCAACGCATGTGAGTTTCTGGTGAATGCTTATAAGTAGCTTAAATCACTTTCAAAGGACAGTGATTTTCTCTGAAAGAACAGCATTTAGAAAGTGAAGCAACACTCCATTCCCTTCGTGCAGTGAATTGAAGTGTTGGAACAGAGTGCTTCTCTTTCATATAAACGCATTAGTGTTTCTTGTGAATGCTTGCAAGTTGCTTAAGGCACTTTCAAAGGAAAGTGATTTTCTCTGAAAGGACATAATTTAGAAAGTGAAGCAACACTCCATTCACTTCGCACAGTGAATTGAAGTGTTGGAACAGACTGCTTCTCTTTCAGAGAAATGCATGTGAGTTTCTGTTGAATGCTTGTAAGTAGCTTAAGGCACTTTCAAAGGAAAGTGATTTTCTCTGAAAGGACAGCATTTAGAAAGTGAAGCAACACTCCAATCACTTCGCACATTGAATTGAAGTGTTGGAACAGACTGCTTCTCTTTCAGAGAAACGCATGTGAGTTTCTGGTGAATGCTTGTAAGTAGCTTAAGGCACTTTCAAAGGAAAGTGATTTTCTCTGAAAGGACAGCATTTAGAAAGTGAGGCAACACTCCATTCACTTCACACAGTGAATTGAAGTTTTGGAACAGACTGCTTCTCTTTCAGAGAAACGCATGTGAGTTTCTTCCTAATGCTTGCAAGTAGCTTAAGGCACTTTCAAAGGAAAGTGATTTTCTCTGAAAGGACAGCATTTAGAAAGTGAAGTAACACTCCATTCACTTCGCACAGTGAATTGAAGTGTTGGAACAGTCTGCTTTTCTTTCAGAGAAACGCATGTGAGTTTCTTCCTAATGCTTGCAAGTAGCTTAAGGCACTTTCAAAGGAAAGTGATTTTCTCTGAAAGGACAGCATTTAGAAAGTGAAGCAACACTCCATTCACTTCGCACAGTGAATTGAAGTGTTGGAACAGACTGCTTCTCTTTCAGAGAAACGCATGTGAGTTTCCGGTGAATGCTTGTAAGTAGCTTAAGGCACTTTCACAGGAAAGTGATTTTCTCTGAAAGGACAGCATTTAGAAAGTGAAGCAACACTCCATTCCCTTCGCACAGTGAATTGAAGTGTTGGAACAGACTGCTTCTCTTTCAGAGAAATGCATGTGAGTTTAAGTTGAATGCTTGTAAGTAGCTTAAGGCACTATCAAAGGAAAGTGATTTTCTCTGAAAGGACAGCATTTAGAAAGTGAAGCAACACTCCATTCACTTCGCACAGTGAATTGAAGTGTTGGAACACACTGCTTCTGTTTCAGAGAAACGTATGTGAGTTTCTTGTGAATGCTTGCAAGTTGCTTAAGGCACTTTCAAAGGAAAGTGATTTTCTCTGAAAGGACAGCATTTAGAAAGTGAAGCAACACTCCGTTCACTTCGCACAGTGAATTGAAGTGTTGGAACAGACTGCTTCTCTTTCAGAGAAACGCATGTGAGTTTCTGGTGAATGCTTGTAAGTAGCTTAAGGCACTTTCAAAGGACAGTGATTTTCTCTGAAAGGACAGCATTTAGAAGGTGAAGCAACACTCCATTCCCTTCGTGCAGTGAATTGAAGTGTTGGAACAGAGTGCTTCTCTTTCATATAAACGCATTAGTGTTTCTTGTGAATGCTTGCAAGTTGCTTAAGGCACTTTCAAAGGAAAGTGATTTTCTCTGAAAGGACAGCATTTAGAAAGTGAAGCAACACTCCATTCACTTCGCACAGTGAATTGAAGTGTTGGAACAAACTGCTTCTCTTTCAGAGAAACGCATGTGAGTTTCTGGTGAATGCTTGTAAGTAGCTTAAGGCACTTTCAAAGGAAAGTGATTTTCTCTGAAAGGACAGCATTTAGAAAGTGAGGCAACACTCCATTCACTTCACACAGTGAATTGAAGTGTTGGAACAGACTGCTTCTCTTTCAGAGAAACGCATGTGAGTTTCTTCCTAATGCTTGCAAGTAGCTTAAGGCACTTTCAAAGGAAAGTGATTTTCTCTGAAAGGACAGCATTTAGAAAGTGAAGCAACACTCCATTCACTTCGCACAGTGAATTGAAGTGTTGAAACAGTCTGCTTCTCTTTCAGAGAAACGCATGTGAGTTTCTTCCTAATGCTTGCAAGTAGCTTAAGGCACTTTCAAAGGAAAGTGATTTTCTCTGAAAGGACAGCATTTAGAAAGTGAAGCAACTCTCCATTCACTTCGCACAGTGAATTGAAGTGTTGGAACAGACTGCTTCTCTTTCAGAGCAACGCATGTGAGTTTCTGGTGAATGCTTATAAGTAGCTTAAATCACTTTCAATGGACAGTGATTTTCTCTGAAAGAACAGCATTTAGAAAGTGAAGCAACACTCCATTCCCTTCATGCAGTGAATTGAAGTGTTGGAACAGAGTGCTTCTCTTTCATATAAACGCATTAGTGTTTCTTGTGAATGCTTGCAAGTTGCTTAAGGCACTTTCAAAGGAAAGTGATTTTCTCTGAAAGGACATAATTTAGAAAGTGAAGCAACACTCCATTCACTTCGCACAGTGAATTGAAGTGTTGGAACAGACTGCTTCTCTTTCAGAGAAATGCATGTGAGTTTCTGTTGAATTCTTGTAAGTAGCTTAAGGCACTTTCAAAGGAAAGTGATTTTCTCTGAAAGGACAGCATTTAGAAAGTGAAGCAACACTCCATTCACTTCGCACATTGAATTGAAGTGTTGGAACTGACTGCTTCTCTTTCAGAGAAACGCATGTGAGTTTCTGGTGAATGCTTGTAAGTAGCTTAAGGCACTTTCAAAGGAAAGTGATTTTCTCTGAAAGGACAGCATTTAGAAAGTGAGGCAACACTCCATTCACTTCACACAGTGAATTGAAGTGTTGGAACAGACTGCTTCTCTTTCAGAGAAACGCATGTGAGTTTCTTCCTAATGCTTGCAAGTAGCTTAAGGCACTTTCAAAGGAAAGTGATTTTCTCTGAAAGGACAGCATTTAGAAAGTGAAGTAACACTCCATTCACTTCGCACAGTGAATTGAAGTGTTGGAACAGTCTGCTTTTCTTTCAGAGAAACGCATGTGAGTTTCTTCCTAATGCTTGCAAGTAGCTTAAGGCACTTTCAAAGGAAAGTGATTTTCTCTGAAAGGACAGCATTTAGAAAGTGAAGCAACACTCCATTCACTTCGCACAGTGAATTGAAGTGTTGGAACAGACTGCTTTTCTTTCAGAGAAACGCATGTGAGTTTCTTCCTAATGCTTGTAAGTAGCTTAAGGCACTATCAAAGGAAAGTGATTTTCTCTGAAAGGACAGCATTTAGAAAGTGAAGCAACACTCCATTCACTTCGCACAGTGAATTGAAGTGTTGGAACCGACTGCTTCTCTTTCAGAGCAACGCATGTGAGTTTCTGGTGAATGCTTATAAGTAGCTTAAATCACTTTCAAAGGACAGTGATTTTCTCTGAAAGAACAGCATTTAGAAAGTGAAGCAACACTCCATTCCCTTCGTGCAGTGAATTGAAGGGTTGGAACAGAGTGCTTCTCTTTCATATAAACGCATTAGTGTTTCTTGTGAATGCTTGCAAGTTGCTTAAGGCACTTTCAAAGGAAAGTGATTTTCTCTGAAAGGACATAATTTAGAAAGTGAAGCAACACTCCATTCACTTCGCACAGTGAATTGAAGTGTTGGAACAGACTGCTTCTCTTTCAGAGAAATGCATGTGAGTTTCTGTTGAATGCTTGTAAGTAGCTTAAGGCACTTTCAAAGGAAAGTGATTTTCTCTGAAAGGACAGCATTTAGAAAGTGAGGCAACACTCCATTCACTTCACACAGTGAATTGAAGTTTTGGAACAGACTGTTTCTCTTTCAGAGAAACGCA
Organism: Myodes glareolus; assembly: GCF_982192425.1. Lineage (NCBI taxonomy): Eukaryota > Metazoa > Chordata > Mammalia > Rodentia > Cricetidae > Myodes > Myodes glareolus. Next base: position 2,232,099 of record NC_142046.1, read on the forward strand.
TGTGAGTTTCTTCCTAATGCTTGCAAGTAGCTTAAGGCACTTTCAAAGGAAAGTGATTTTCTCTGAAAGGACAGCATTTAGAAAGTGAAGTAACACTCCATTCACTTCGCACAGTGAATTGAAGTGTTGGAACAGTCTGCTTTTCTTTCAGAGAAACGCATGTGAGTTTCTTCCTAATGCTTGCAAGTAGCTTAAGGCACTTTCAAAGGAAAGTGATTTTCTCTGAAAGGACAGCATTTAGAAAGTGAAGCAACACTCCATTCACTTCGCACAGTGAATTGAAGTGTTGGAACAGACTGCTTCTCTTTCAGAGAAACGCATGTGAGTTTCCGGTGAATGCTTGTAAGTAGCTTAAGGCACTTTCAAAGGAAAGTGATTTTCTCTGAAAGGACAGCATTTAGAAAGTGAAGCAACACTCCATTCCCTTCGCACAGTGAATTGAAGTGTTGGAACAGACTGCTTCTCTTTCAGAGAAATGCATGTGAGTTTAAGTTGAATGCTTGTAAGTAGCTTAAGGCACTATCAAAGGAAAGTGATTTTCTCTGAAAGGACAGCATTTAGAAAGTGAAGCAACACTCCATTCACTTCGCACAGTTAATTGAAGTGTTGGAACACACTGCTTCTGTTTCAGAGAAACGTATGTGAGTTTCTTGTGAATGCTTGCAAGTTGCTTAAGGCACTTTCAAAGGAAAGTGATTTTCTCTGAAAGGACAGCATTTAGAAAGTGAAGCAACACTCCGTTCACTTCGCACAGTGAATTGAAGTGTTGGAACAGACTGCTTCTCTTTCAGAGAAACGCATGTGAGTTTCTGGTGAATGCTTGTAAGTAGCTTAAGGCACTTTCAAAGGACAGTGATTTTCTCTGAAAGGACAGCATTTAGAAGGTGAAGCAACACTCCATTCCCTTCGTGCAGTGAATTGAAGTGTTGGAACAGAGTGCTTCTCTTTCATATAAACGCATTAGTGTTTCTTGTGAATGCTTGCAAGTTGCTTAAGGCACTTTCAAAGGAAAGTGATTTTCTCTGAAAGGACATAATTAAGAAAGTGAAGCAACACTCCATTCACTTCGCACAGTGAATTGAAGTGTTGGAACAGACTGCTTCTCTTTCAGAGAAACGCATGTGAGTTTCTGGTGAATGCTTGTAAGTAGCTTAAGGCACTTTCAAAGGAAAGTGATTTTCTCTGAAAGGACAGCATTTAGAAACTGAAGCAACACTCCATTCACTTCGCACAGTGAATTGAAGTGTTGGAACAGACTGCTTCTCTTTAAGAGAAACGCATGTGAGTTTTTTGTGAATGCTTGAAAGTAGTTTAAGGCACTTTCAAAGGAAAGTGATTTTCTCTGAAAGGACAGAATTTAGAAAGTGAAGCAACACTCCATTCACTTCGCACAGTGAATTGAAGTGTTGGAACAGACTGCTTCTCTTTCAGAGAAACGCATGTGAGTTTCTTCCTAATGCTTGTAAGTAGCTTAAGGCACTTTCAAAGGAAAGTGATTTTCTCTGAAAGGACAGCATTTAGAAAGTGAAGCAACACTCAATTCCCTTCGTGCAGTGAATTGAAGTATTGGAACAGAGTGCTTCTCTTTCATAGAAACGCATTAGTGTTTCTTGTGAATGCTTGCAAATTGCTTAAGGCACTTTCAAAGGAAAGTGATTTTCTCTGAAAGGACAGCATTTAGAAACTGAAGCACAACTCCATTCACTTCGCACAGTGAATTGAAGTGTTGGAACACACTGCTTCTCTTTAAGAGAAACGCATGTGAGTTTTTTGTGAATGCTTGAAAGTAGTTTAAGGCACTTTCAAAGGAAAGTGATTTTCTCTGAAAGGACAGCATTTAGAAAGTGAAGCAACACTCCATTCACTTCGCACAGTGAATTGAAGTGTTGGAACAGACTGCTTCTCTTTCAGAGAAACGCATGTGAGTTTCTGGTGAATGCTTGTAAGTAGCTTAAGGCACTTTCAAAGGAAAGTGATTTTCTCTGAAAGGACAGCATTTAGAACGTGAGGCAACACTCTATTCACTTCACACAGTGAATTGAAGTGTTGGAACAGACTGCTTCTCTTTCAGAGAAATGCATGTGAGTTTCTTCCTAATGCTTGCAAGTAGCTTAAGGCACTATCAAAGGAAAGTGATTTTCTCTGAAAGGACAGCATTTAGAAAGTGAAGCAACACTCCATTCACTTCGCACAGTGAATTGAAGTGTTGGAACAGACTGCTTCTCTTTCAGAGAAACACATGTGAGTTTCTTCCTAATGCTTGCAAGTAGCTTAAGGCACTTTCAAAGGAAAGTGATTTTCTCTGAAAGGACAGCATTTAGAAAGTGAAGCAACAATCCATGCACTTCGCACAGTGAATTGAAGTGTTGGAACCGACTGCTTCTCTTTCAGAGAAACGCATGTGAGTTTCTGGTGAATGCTTGTAAGTAGCTTAAGGCACTTTCAAAGGACAGTGATTTTCTCTGAAAGGACAGCATTTAGAAAGTGAAGCAACACTTCATTCCCTTCGTGCAGTGAATTGAAGTGTTGGAACAGAGTGCTTCTCTTTCATATAAACGCATTAGTGTTTCTTGTGAATGCTTGCAAGTTGCTTAAGGCACTTTCAAAGGAAAGTGATTTTCTCTGAAAGGACATAATTTAGAAAGTGAAGCAACACTCCATTCACTTCGCACAGTGAATTGAAGTGTTGGAACAGACTGCTTCTCTTTCAGAGAAATGCATGTGAGTTTCTGTTGAATGCTTGTAAGCAGCTTAAGGTACTTTCAAAGGAAAGTGATTTTCTCTGAAAGGACAGCATTTAGAAAGTGAACCAACACTCCATTCACTTCGCACATTGAATTGAAGTGTTGGAACAGACTGCTTCTCATTCAGAGAAACGCATGTGAGTTTCTGGTGAATGCTTGTAAGTAGCTTAAGGCACTTTCAAAGGAAAGTGATTTTCTCTGAAAGGACAGCATTTAGAAAGTGAGGCAACACTCCATTCACTTCACACAGTGAATTGAAGTGTTGGAACAGACTGCTTCTCTTTCAGAGAAACGCATGTGAGTTTCTTCCTAATGCTTGCAAGTAGCTTAAGGCACTTTAAAAGGAAAGTGATTTTCTCTGAAAGGACAGCATTTAGAAAGTGAAGCAACACTCCATTCACTTCGCACAGTGAATTGAATTGTTGGAACAGACTGCTTCTCTTTCAGAGAATCGCATGAGTTTCTGGTGAATGCTTGTAAGTAGCTTAAGGCACTTTCAAAGGAAAGTGATTTTCTCTGAAAGGACAGCATTTAGAAAGTGAAGCATCTCTCCATTCACTTCGCACAGTGAAATGAAGTGTTTTAACAGACTGCTTCTCTTTCAGAGAAATTCATTTGAGTTTAAGTTGAATGCTTGTAAGTAGCTTAAGGCACTTTCAAAGGAAAGTGATTTTCTCTGAAAGGACAGCATTTAGAAAGTGAAGCAACACTCCATTCACTTCGCACAGTGAATTGAAGTGTTGGAACAGACTGCTTCTCTTTCAGAGAAACGCATGTGAGTTTCCGGTGAATGCTTGTAAGTAGCTTAAGGCACTTTCACAGGAAAGTGATTTTCTCTGAAAGGACAGCATTTAGAAAGTGAAGCAACACTCCATTCCCTTCGCACAGTGAATTGAAGTGTTGGAACAGACTGCTTCTCTTTCAGAGAAATGCATGTGAGTTTAAGTTGAATGCTTGTAAGTAGCTTAAGGCACTATCAAAGGAAAGTGATTTTCTCTGAAAGGACAGCATTTAGAAAGTGAAGCAACACTCCATTCACTTCGCACAGTGAATTGAAGTGTTGGAACACACTGCTTGTGTTTCAGAGAAACGTATGTGAGTTTCTTGTGAATGCTTGCAAGTTGCTTAAGGCACTTTCAAAGGAAAGTGATTTTCTCTGAAAGGACAGCATTTAGAAAGTGAAGCAACACTCCGTTCACTTCGCACAGTGAATTGAAGTGTTGGAACAGACTGCTTCTCTTTCAGAGAAACGCATGTGAGTTTCTGGTGAATGCTTGTAAGTAGCTTAAGGCACTTTCAAAGGACAGTGATTTTCTCTGAAAGGACAGCATTTAGAAGGTGAAGCAACACTCCATTCCCTTCGTGCAGTGAATTGAAGTGTTGGAACAGAGTGCTTCTCTTTCATATAAACGCATTAGTGTTTCTTGTGAATGCTTGCAAGTTGCTTAAGGCACTTTCAAAGGAAAGTGATTTTCTCTGAAAGGACAGCATTTAGAAAGTGAAGCAACACTCCATTCACTTCGCACAGTGAATTGAAGTGTTGGAACAAACTGCTTCTCTTTCAGAGAAACGCATGTGAGTTTCTGGTGAATGCTTGTAAGTAGCTTAAGGCACTTTCAAAGGAAAGTGATTTTCTCTGAAAGGACAGCATTTAGAAAGTGAGGCAACACTCCATTCACTTCACACAGTGAATTGAAGTGTTGGAACAGACTGCTTCTCTTTCAGAGAAACGCATGTGAGTTTCTTCCTAATGCTTGCAAGTAGCTTAAGGCACTTTCAAAGGAAAGTGATTTTCTCTGAAAGGACAGCATTTAGAAAGTGAAGCAACACTCCATTCACTTCGCACAGTGAATTGAAGTGTTGGAACAGACTGCTTCTCTTTCAGAGCAACGCATGTGAGTTTCTGGTGAATGCTTATAAGTAGCTTAAATCACTTTCAATGGACAGTGATTTTCTCTGAAAGAACAGCATTTAGAAAGTGAAGCAACACTCCATTCCCTTCATGCAGTGAATTGAAGTGTGGGAACAGAGTGCTTCTCTTTCATATAAACGCATTAGTGTTTCTTGTGAATGCTTGCAAGTTGCTTAAGGCACTTTCAAAGGAAAGTGATTTTCTCTGAAAGGACATAATTTAGAAAGTGAAGCAACACTCCATTCACTTCGCACAGTGAATTGAAGTGTTGGAACAGACTGCTTCTCTTTCAGAGAAATGCATGTGAGTTTCTGTTGAATTCTTGTAAGTAGCTTAAGGCACTTTCAAAGGAAAGTGATTTTCTCTGAAAGGACAGCATTTAGAAAGTGAAGCAACACTCCATTCACTTCGCACATTGAATTGAAGTGTTGGAACTGACTGCTTCTCTTTCAGAGAAACGCATGTGAGTTTCTGGTGAATGCTTGTAAGTAGCTTAAGGCACTTTCAAAGGAAAGTGATTTTCTCTGAAAGGACAGCATTTAGAAAGTGAGGCAACACTCCATTCACTTCACACAGTGAATTGAAGTGTTGGAACAGACTGCTTCTCTTTCAGAGAAACGCATGTGAGTTTCTTCCTAATGCTTGCAAGTAGCTTAAGGCACTTTCAAAGGAAAGTGATTTTCTCTGAAAGGACAGCATTTAGAAAGTGAAGTAACACTCCATTCACTTCGCACAGTGAATTGAAGTGTTGGAACAGTCTGCTTTTCTTTCAGAGAAACGCATGTGAGTTTCTTCCTAATGCTTGCAAGTAGCTTAAGGCACTTTCAAAGGAAAGTGATTTTCTCTGAAAGGACAGCATTTAGAAAGTGAAGCAACACTCCATTCACTTCGCACAGTGAATTGAAGTGTTGGAACAGACTGCTTTTCTTTCAGAGAAACGCATGTGAGTTTCTTCCTAATGCTTGTAAGTAGCTTAAGGCACTATCAAAGGAAAGTGATTTTCTCTGAAAGGACAGCATTTAGAAAGTGAAGCAACACTCCATTCACTTCGCACAGTGAATTGAAGTGTTGGAACCGACTGCTTCTCTTTCAGAGCAACGCATGTGAGTTTCTGGTGAATGCTTATAAGTAGCTTAAATCACTTTCAAAGGACAGTGATTTTCTCTGAAAGAACAGCATTTAGAAAGTGAAGCAACACTCCATTCCCTTCGTGCAGTGAATTGAAGTGTTGGAACAGAGTGCTTCTCTTTCATATAAACGCATTAGTGTTTCTTGTGAATGCTTGCAAGTTGCTTAAGGCACTTTCAAAGGAAAGTGATTTTCTCTGAAAGGACATAATTTAGAAAGTGAAGCAACACTCCATTCACTTCGCACAGTGAATTGAAGTGTTGGAACAGACTGCTTCTCTTTCAGAGAAATGCATGTGAGTTTCTGTTGAATGCTTGTAAGTAGCTTAAGGCACTTTCAAAGGAAAGTGATTTTCTCTGAAAGGACAGCATTTAGAAAGTGAGGCAACACTCCATTCACTTCACACAGTGAATTGAAATTTTGGAACAGACTGTTTCTCTTTCAGAGAAACGCATGTGAGTTTCTTCCTAATGCTTGCAAGTAGCTTAAGGCACTTTCAAAGGAAAGTGATTTTCTCTGAAAGGACAGCATTTAGAAAGTGAAGTAACACTCCATTCACTTCGCACAGTGAATTGAAGTGTTGGAACAGTCTGCTTTTCTTTCAGAGAAACGCATGTGAGTTTCTTCCTAATGCTTGCAAGTAGCTTAAGGCACTTTCAAAGGAAAGTGATTTTCTCTGAAAGGACAGCATTTAGAAAGTGAAGCAACACTCCATTCACTTCGCACAGTGAATTGAAGTGTTGGAACAGACTGCTTCTCTTTCAGAGAAACGCATGTGAGTTTCCGGTGAATGCTTGTAAGTAGCTTAAGGCACTTTCAAAGGAAAGTGATTTTCTCTGAAAGGACAGCATTTAGAAAGTGAAGCAACACTCCATTCCCTTCGCACAGTGAATTGAAGTGTTGGAACAGACTGCTTCTCTTTCAGAGAAATGCATGTGAGTTTAAGTTGAATGCTTGTAAGTAGCTTAAGGCACTATCAAAGGAAAGTGATTTTCTCTGAAAGGACAGCATTTAGAAAGTGAAGCAACACTCCATTCACTTCGCACAGTGAATTGAAGTGTTGGAACACACTGCTTCTGTTTCAGAGAAACGTATGTGAGTTTCTTGTGAATGCTTGCAAGTTGCTTAAGGCACTTTCAAAGGAAAGTGATTTTCTCTGAAAGGACAGCATTTAGAAAGTGAAGCAACACTCCGTTCACTTCGCACAGTGAATTGAAGTGTTGGAACAGACTGCTTCTCTTTCAGAGAAACGCATGTGAGTTTCTGGTGAATGCTTGTAAGTAGCTTAAGGCACTTTCCAAGGACAGTGATTTTCTCTGAAAGGACAGCATTTAGAAGGTGAAGCAACACTCCATTCCCTTCGTGCAGTGAATTGAAGTGTTGGAACAGAGTGCTTCTCTTTCATATAAACGCATTAGTGTTTCTTGTGAATGCTTGCAAGTTGCTTAAGGCACTTTCAAAGGAAAGTGATTTTCTCTGAAAGGACATAATTAAGAAAGTGAAGCAACACTCCATTCACTTCGCACAGTGAATTGAAGTGTTGGAACAGACTGCTTCTCTTTCAGAGAAACGCATGTGAGTTTCTGGTGAATGCTTGTAAGTAGCTTAAGGCACTTTCAAAGGAAAGTGATTTTCTCTGAAAGGACAGCATTTAGAAACTGAAGCAACACTCCATTCACTTCGCACAGTGAATTGAAGTGTTGAAACAGACTGCTTCTCTTTAAGAGAAACGCATGTGAGTTTTTTGTGAATGCTTGAAAGTAGTTTAAGGCACTTTCAAAGGAAAGTGATTTTCTCTGAAAGGACAGAATTTAGAAAGTGAAGCAACACTCCATTCACTTCGCACAGTGAATTGAAGTGTTGGAACAGACTGCTTCTCTTTCAGAGAAACGCATGTGAGTTTCTTCCTAATGCTTGTAAGTAGCTTAAGGCACTTTCAAAGGAAAGTGATTTTCTCTGAAAGGACAGCATTTAGAAAGTGAAGCAACACTCAATTCCCTTCGTGCAGTGAATTGAAGTATTGGAACAGAGTGCTTCTCTTTCATAGAAACGCATTAGTGTTTCTTGTGAATGCTTGCAAATTGCTTAAGGCACTTTCAAAGGAAAGTGATTTTCTCTGAAAGGACAGCATTTAGAAACTGAAGCACAACTCCATTCACTTCGCACAGTGAATTGAAGTGTTGGAACACACTGCTTCTCTTTAAGAGAAACGCATGTGAGTTTTTTGTGAATGCTTGAAAGTAGTTTAAGGCACTTTCAAAGGAAAGTGATTTTCTCTGAAAGGACAGCATTTAGAAAGTGAAGCAACACTCCATTCACTTCGCACAGTGAATTGAAGTGTTGGAACAGACTGCTTCTCTTTCAGAGAAACGCATGTGAGTTTCTGGTGAATGCTTGTAAGTAGCTTAAGGCACTTTCAAAGGAAAGTGATTTTCTCTGAAAGGACAGCATTTAGAACGTGAGGCAACACTCTATTCACTTCACACAGTGAATTGAAGTGTTGGAACAGACTGCTTCTCTTTCAGAGAAATGCATGTGAGTTTCTTCCTAATGCTTGCAAGTAGCTTAAGGCACTATCAAAGGAAAGTGATTTTCTCTGAAAGGACAGCATTTAGAAAGTGAAGCAACACTCCATTCACTTCGCACAGTGAATTGAAGTGTTGGAACAGACTGCTTCTCTTTCAGAGAAACACATGTGAGTTTCTTCCTAATGCTTGCAAGTAGCTTAAGGCACTTTCAAAGGAAAGTGATTTTCTCTGAAAGGACAGCATTTAGAAAGTGAAGCAACAATCCATGCACTTCGCACAGTGAATTGAAGTGTTGGAAACGACTGCTTCTCTTTCAGAGAAACGCATGTGAGTTTCTGGTGAATGCTTGTAAGTAGCTTAAGGCACTTTCAAAGGACAGTGATTTTCTCTGAAAGGACAGCATTTAGAAAGTGAAGCAACACTTCATTCCCTTCGTGCAGTGAATTGAAGTGTTGGAACAGAGTGCTTCTCTTTCATATAAACGCATTAGTGTTTCTTGTGAATGCTTGCAAGTTGCTTAAGGCACTTTCAAAGGAAAGTGATTTTCTCTGAAAGGACATAATTTAGAAAGTGAAGCAACACTCCATTCACTTCGCACAGTGAATTGAAGTGTTGGAACAGACTGCTTCTCTTTCAGAGAAATGCATGTGAGTTTCTGTTGAATGCTTGTAAGCAGCTTAAGGTACTTTCAAAGGAAAGTGATTTTCTCTGAAAGGACAGCATTTAGAAAGTGAACCAACACTCCATTCACTTCGCACATTGAATTGAAGTGTTGGAACAGACTGCTTCTCATTCAGAGAAACGCATGTGAGTTTCTGGTGAATGCTTGTAAGTAGCTTAAGGCACTTTCAAAGGAAAGTGATTTTCTCTGAAAGGACAGCATTTAGAAAGTGAGGCAACACTCCATTCACTTCACACAGTGAATTGAAGTGTTGGAACAGACTGCTTCTCTTTCAGAGAAACGCATATGAGTTTCTTCCTAATGCTTGCAAGTAGCTTAAGGCACTTTAAAAGGAAAGTGATTTTCTCTGAAAGGACAGCATTTAGAAAGTGAAGCAACACTCCATTCACTTCGCACAGTGAATTGAATTGTTGGAACAGACTGCTTCTCTTTCAGAGAATCGCATGAGTTTCTGGTGAATGCTTGTAAGTAGCTTAAGGCACTTTCAAAGGAAAGTGATTTTCTCTGAAAGGACAGCATTTAGAAAGTGAGGCAACACTCCATTCACTTCACACAGTGAATTGAAGTGTTGGAACAGACTGCTTCTCTTTCAGAGAAACGCATGTGAGTTTCTTCCTAATGCTTGCAAGTAGCTTAAGGCACTTTCAAAGGAAAGTGATTTACTCTGAAAGGACAGCATTTAGAAAGTGAAGCAACACTCCATTCACTTCGCACAGTGAATTGAAGTGTTGGAACAGACTGCTTTTCTTTCAGAGAAACGCATGTGAGTTTCTTCCTAATGCTTGCAAGTAGCTTAAGGCACTATCAAAGGAAAGTGATTTTCTCTGAAAGGACAGCATTTAGAAAGTGAAGCAACACTCCATTCACTTCGCACAGTGAATTGAAGTGTTGGAACAGACTGCTTCTCTTTCAGAGCAACGCATGTGAGTTTCTGGTGAATGCTTATAAGTAGCTTAAATCACTTTCAAAGGACAGTGATTTTCTCTGAAAGAACAGCATTTAGAAAGTGAAGCAACACTCCATTCCCTTCGTGCAGTGAATTGAAGTGTTGGAACAGAGTGCTTCTCTTTCATATAAACGCATTAGTGTTTCTTGTGAATGCTTGCAAGTTGCTTAAGGCACTTTCAAAGGAAAGTGATTTTCTCTGAAAGGACATAATTTAGAAAGTGAAGCAACACTCCATTCACTTCGCACAGTGAATTGAAGTGTTGGAACAGACTGCTTCTCTTTCAGAGAAATGCATGTGAGTTTCTGTTGAATGCTTGTAAGTAGCTTAAGGCACTTTCAAAGGAAAGTGATTTTCTCTGAAAGGACAGCATTTAGAAAGTGAAGCAACACTCCATTCACTTCGCACATTGAATTGAAGTGTTGGAACAGACTGCTTCTCTTTCAGAGAAACGCATGTGAGTTTCTGGTGAATGCTTGTAAGTAGCTTAAGGCACTTTCAAAGGAAAGTGATTTTCTCTGAAAGGACAGCATTTAGAAAGTGAGGCAACACTCCATTCACTTCACACAGTGAATTGAAGTTTTGGAACAGACTGCTTCTCTTTCAGAGAAACGCATGTGAGTTTCTTCCTAATGCTTGCAAGTAGCTTAAGGCACTTTCAAAGGAAAGTGATTTTCTCTGAAAGGACAGCATTTAGAAAGTGAAGTAACACTCCATTCACTTCGCACAGTGAATTGAAGTGTTGGAACAGTCTGCTTTTCTTTCAGAGAAACGCATGTGAGTTTCTTCCTAATGCTTGCAAGTAGCTTAAGGCACTTTCAAAGGAAAGTGATTTTCTCTGAAAGGACAGCATTTAGAAAGTGAAGCAACACTCCATTCACTTCGCACAGTGAATTGAAGTGTTGGAACAGACTGCTTCTCTTTCAGAGAAACGCATGTGAGTTTCCGGTGAATGCTTGTAAGTAGCTTAAGGCACTTTCACAGGAAAGTGATTTTCTCTGAAAGGACAGCATTTAGAAAGTGAAGCAACACTCCATTCCCTTCGCACAGTGAATTGAAGTGTTGGAACAGACTGCTTCTCTTTCAGAGAAATGCATGTGAGTTTAAGTTGAATGCTTGTAAGTAGCTTAAGGCACTATCAAAGGAAAGTGATTTTCTCTGAAAGGACAGCATTTAGAAAGTGAAGCAACACTCCATTCACTTCGCACAGTGAATTGAAGTGTTGGAACACACTGCTTCTGTTTCAGAGAAACGTATGTGAGTTTCTTGTGAATGCTTGCAAGTTGCTTAAGGCACTTTCAAAGGAAAGTGATTTTCTCTGAAAGGACAGCATTTAGAAAGTGAAGCAACACTCCGTTCACTTCGCACAGTGAATTGAAGTGTTGGAACAGACTGCTTCTCTTTCAGAGAAACGCATGTGAGTTTCTGGTGAATGCTTGTAAGTAGCTTAAGGCACTTTCAAAGGACAGTGATTTTCTCTGAAAGGACAGCATTTAGAAGGTGAAGCAACACTCCATTCCCTTCGTGCAGTGAATTGAAGTGTTGGAACAGAGTGCTTCTCTTTCATATAAACGCATTAGTGTTTCTTGTGAATGCTTGCAAGTTGCTTAAGGCACTTTCAAAGGAAAGTGATTTTCTCTGAAAGGACAGCATTTAGAAAGTGAAGCAACACTCCATTCACTTCGCACAGTGAATTGAAGTGTTGGAACAAACTGCTTCTCTTTCAGAGAAACGCATGTGAGTTTCTGGTGAATGCTTGTAAGTAGCTTAAGGCACTTTCAAAGGAAAGTGATTTTCTCTGAAAGGACAGCATTTAGAAAGTGAGGCAACACTCCATTCACTTCACACAGTGAATTGAAGTGTTGGAACAGACTGCTTCTCTTTCAGAGAAACGCATGTGAGTTTCTTCCTAATGCTTGCAAGTAGCTTAAGGCACTTTCAAAGGAAAGTGATTTTCTCTGAAAGGACAGCATTTAGAAAGTGAAGCAACACTCCATTCACTTCGCACAGTGAATTGAAGTGTTGGAACAGTCTGCTTCTCTTTCAGAGAAACGCATGTGAGTTTCTTCCTAATGCTTGCAAGTAGCTTAAGGCACTTTCAAAGGAAAGTGATTTTCTCTGAAAGGACAGCATTTAGAAAGTGAAGCAACTCTCCATTCACTTCGCACAGTGAATTGAAGTGTTGGAACAGACTGCTTCTCTTTCAGAGCAACGCATGTGAGTTTCTGGTGAATGCTTATAAGTAGCTTAAATCACTTTCAATGGACAGTGATTTTCTCTGAAAGAACAGCATTTAGAAAGTGAAGCAACACTCCATTCCCTTCATGCAGTGAATTGAAGTGTTGGAACAGAGTGCTTCTCTTTCATATAAACGCATTAGTGTTTCTTGTGAATGCTTGCAAGTTGCTTAAGGCACTTTCAAAGGAAAGTGATTTTCTCTGAAAGGACATAATTTAGAAAGTGAAGCAACACTCCATTCACTTCGCACAGTGAATTGAAGTGTTGGAACAGACTGCTTCTCTTTCAGAGAAATGCATGTGAGTTTCTGTTGAATTCTTGTAAGTAGCTTAAGGCACTTTCAAAGGAAAGTGATTTTCTCTGAAAGGACAGCATTTAGAAAGTGAAGCAACACTCCATTCACTTCGCACATTGAATTGAAGTGTTGGAACTGACTGCTTCTCTTTCAGAGAAACGCATGTGAGTTTCTGGTGAATGCTTGTAAGTAGCTTAAGGCACTTTCAAAGGAAAGTGATTTTCTCTGAAAGGACAGCATTTAGAAAGTGAGGCAACACTCCATTCACTTCACACAGTGAATTGAAGTGTTGGAACAGACTGCTTCTCTTTCAGAGAAACGCATGTGAGTTTCTTCCTAATGCTTGCAAGTAGCTTAAGGCACTTTCAAAGGAAAGTGATTTTCTCTGAAAGGACAGCATTTAGAAAGTGAAGTAACACTCCATTCACTTCGCACAGTGAATTGAAGTGTTGGAACAGTCTGCTTTTCTTTCAGAGAAACGCATGTGAGTTTCTTCCTAATGCTTGCAAGTAGCTTAAGGCACTTTCAAAGGAAAGTGATTTTCTCTGAAAGGACAGCATTTAGAAAGTGAAGCAACACTCCATTCACTTCGCACAGTGAATTGAAGTGTTGGAACAGACTGCTTTTCTTTCAGAGAAACGCATGTGAGTTTCTTCCTAATGCTTGTAAGTAGCTTAAGGCACTATCAAAGGAAAGTGATTTTCTCTGAAAGGACAGCATTTAGAAAGTGAAGCAACACTCCATTCACTTCGCACAGTGAATTGAAGTGTTGGAACCGACTGCTTCTCTTTCAGAGCAACGCATGTGAGTTTCTGGTGAATGCTTATAAGTAGCTTAAATCACTTTCAAAGGACAGTGATTTTCTCTGAAAGAACAGCATTTAGAAAGTGAAGCAACACTCCATTCCCTTCGTGCAGTGAATTGAAGTGTTGGAACAGAGTGCTTCTCTTTCATATAAACGCATTAGTGTTTCTTGTGAATGCTTGCAAGTTGCTTAAGGCACTTTCAAAGGAAAGTGATTTTCTCTGAAAGGACATAATTTAGAAAGTGAAGCAACACTCCATTCACTTCGCACAGTGAATTGAAGTGTTGGAACAGACTGCTTCTCTTTCAGAGAAATGCATGTGAGTTTCTGTTGAATGCTTGTAAGTAGCTTAAGGCACTTTCAAAGGAAAGTGATTTTCTCTGAAAGGACAGCATTTAGAAAGTGAGGCAACACTCCATTCACTTCACACAGTGAATTGAAGTTTTGGAACAGACTGTTTCTCTTTCAGAGAAACGCATGTGAGTTTCTTCCTAATGCTTGCAAGTAGCTTAAGGCACTTTCAAAGGAAAGTGATTTTCTCTGAAAGGACAGCATTTAGAAAGTGAAGTAACACTCCATTCACTTCGCACAGTGAATTGAAGTGTTGGAACAGTCTGCTTTTCTTTCAGAGAAACGCATGTGAGTTTCTTCCTAATGCTTGCAAGTAGCTTAAGGCACTTTCAAAGGAAAGTGATTTTCTCTGAAAGGACAGCATTTAGAAAGTGAAGCAACACTCCATTCACTTCGCACAGTGAATTGAAGTGTTGGAACAGACTGCTTCTCTTTCAGAGAAACGCATGTGAGTTTCCGGTGAATGCTTGTAAGTAGCTTAAGGCACTTTCAAAGGAAAGTGATTTTCTCTGAAAGGACAGCATTTAGAAAGTGAAGCAACACTCCATTCCCTTCGCACAGTGAATTGAAGTGTTGGAACAGACTGCTTCTCTTTCAGAGAAATGCATGTGAGTTTAAGTTGAATGCTTGTAAGTAGCTTAAGGCACTATCAAAGGAAAGTGATTTTCTCTGAAAGGACAGCATTTAGAAAGTGAAGCAACACTCCATTCACTTCGCACAGTGAATTGAAGTGTTGGAACACACTGCTTCTGTTTCAGAGAAACGTATGTGAGTTTCTTGTGAATGCTTGCAAGTTGCTTAAGGCACTTTCAAAGGAAAGTGATTTTCTCTGAAAGGACAGCATTTAGAAAGTGAAGCAACACTCCGTTCACTTCGCACAGTGAATTGAAGTGTTGGAACAGACTGCTTCTCTTTCAGAGAAACGCATGTGAGTTTCTGGTGAATGCTTGTAAGTAGCTTAAGGCACTTTCAAAGGACAGTGATTTTCTCTGAAAGGACAGCATTTAGAAGGTGAAGCAACACTCCATTCCCTTCGTGCAGTGAATTGAAGTGTTGGAACAGAGTGCTTCTCTTTCATATAAACGCATTAGTGTTTCTTGTGAATGCTTGCAAGTTGCTTAAGGCACTTTCAAAGGAAAGTGATTTTCTCTGAAAGGACATAATTAAGAAAGTGAAGCAACACTCCATTCACTTCGCACAGTGAATTGAAGTGTTGGAACAGACTGCTTCTCTTTCAGAGAAACGCATGTGAGTTTCTGGTGAATGCTTGTAAGTAGCTTAAGGCACTTTCAAAGGAAAGTGATTTTCTCTGAAAGGACAGCATTTAGAAAGTGAAGCAACACTTCATTCCCTTCGCACAGTGAATTGAAGTGTTGGAACAGACTGCTTCTCTTTAAGAGAAACGCATGTGAGTTTTTTGTGAATGCTTGAAAGTAGTTTAAGGCACTTTCAAAGGAAAGTGATTTTCTCTGAAAGGACAGAATTTAGAAAGTGAAGCAACACTCCATTCACTTCGCACAGTGAATTGAAGTGTTGGAACAGACTGCTTCTCTTTCAGAGAAACGCATGTGAGTTTCTTCCTAATGCTTGTAAGTAGCTTAAGGCACTTTCAAAGGAAAGTGATTTTCTCTGAAAGGACAGCATTTAGAAAGTGAAGCAACACTCAATTCCCTTCGTGCAGTGAATTGAAGTATTGGAACAGAGTGCTTCTCTTTCATAGAAACGCATTAGTGTTTCTTGTGAATGCTTGCAAATTGCTTAAGGCACTTTCAAAGGAAAGTGATTTTCTCTGAAAGGACAGCATTTAGAAACTGAAGCACAACTCCATTCACTTCGCACAGTGAATTGAAGTGTTGGAACACACTGCTTCTCTTTAAGAGAAACGCATGTGAGTTTTTTGTGAATGCTTGAAAGTAGTTTAAGGCACTTTCAAAGGAAAGTGATTTTCTCTGAAAGGACAGCATTTAGAAAGTGAAGCAACACTCCATTCACTTCGCACAGTGAATTGAAGTGTTGGAACAGACTGCTTCTCTTTCAGAGAAACGCATGTGAGTTTCTGGTGAATGCTTGTAAGTAGCTTAAGGCACTTTCAAAGGAAAGTGATTTTCTCTGAAAGGACAGCATTTAGAACGTGAGGCAACACTCTATTCACTTCACACAGTGAATTGAAGTGTTGGAACAGACTGCTTCTCTTTCAGAGAAATGCATGTGAGTTTCTTCCTAATGCTTGCAAGTAGCTTAAGGCACTATCAAAGGAAAGTGATTTTCTCTGAAAGGACAGCATTTAGAAAGTGAAGCAACACTCCATTCACTTCGCACAGTGAATTGAAGTGTTGGAACAGACTGCTTCTCTTTCAGAGAAACACATGTGTGTTTCTTCCTAATGCTTGCAAGTAGCTTAAGGCACTTTCAAAGGAAAGTGATTTTCTCTGAAAGGACAGCATTTAGAAAGTGAAGCAACAATCCATGCACTTCGCACAGTGAATTGAAGTGTTGGAACCGACTGCTTCTCTTTCAGAGAAACGCATGTGAGTTTCTGGTGAATGCTTGTAAGTAGCTTAAGGCACTTTCAAAGGACAGTGATTTTCTCTGAAAGGACAGCATTTAGAAAGTGAAGCAACACTTCATTCCCTTCGTGCAGTGAATTGAAGTGTTGGAACAGAGTGCTTCTCTTTCATATAAACGCATTAGTGTTTCTTGTGAATGCTTGCAAGTTGCTTAAGGCACTTTCAAAGGAAAGTGATTTTCTCTGAAAGGACATAATTTAGAAAGTGAAGCAACACTCCATTCACTTCGCACAGTGAATTGAAGTGTTGGAACAGACTGCTTCTCTTTCAGAGAAATGCATGTGAGTTTCTGTTGAATGCTTGTAAGCAGCTTAAGGTACTTTCAAAGGAAAGTGATTTTCTCTGAAAGGACAGCATTTAGAAAGTGAACCAACACTCCATTCACTTCGCACATTGAATTGAAGTGTTGGAACAGACTGCTTCTCATTCAGAGAAACGCATGTGAGTTTCTGGTGAATGCTTGTAAGTAGCTTAAGGCACTTTCAAAGGAAAGTGATTTTCTCTGAAAGGACAGCATTTAGAAAGTGAGGCAACACTCCATTCACTTCACACAGTGAATTGAAGTGTTGGAACAGACTGCTTCTCTTTCAGAGAAACGCATGTGAGTTTCTTCCTAATGCTTGCAAGTAGCTTAAGGCACTTTAAAAGGAAAGTGATTTTCTCTGAAAGGACAGCATTTAGAAAGTGAAGCAACACTCCATTCACTTCGCACAGTGAATTGAATTGTTGGAACAGACTGCTTCTCTTTCAGAGAATCGCATGAGTTTCTGGTGAATGCTTGTAAGTAGCTTAAGGCACTTTCAAAGGAAAGTGATTTTCTCTGAAAGGACAGCATTTAGAAAGTGAAGCATCTCTCCATTCACTTCGCACAGTGAAATGAAGTGTTTTAACAGACTGCTTCTCTTTCAGAGAAATTCATTTGAGTTTAAGTTGAATGCTTGTAAGTAGCTTAAGGCACTTTCAAAGGAAAGTGATTTTCTCTGAAAGGACAGCATTTAGAAAGTGAAGCAACACTCCATTCACTTCGCACAGTGAATTGAAGTGTTGGAACAGACTGCTTCTCTTTCAGAGAAACGCATGTGAGTTTCCGGTGAATGCTTGTAAGTAGCTTAAGGCACTTTCAAAGGAAAGTGATTTTCTCTGAAAGGACAGCATTTAGAAAGTGAAGCAACACTCCATTCCCTTCGCACAGTGAATTGAAGTGTTGGAACAGACTGCTTCTCTTTCAGAGAAATGCATGTGAGTTTAAGTTGAATGCTTGTAAGTAGCTTAAGGCACTATCAAAGGAAAGTGATTTTCTCTGAAAGGACAGCATTTAGAAAGTGAAGCAACACTCCATTCACTTCGCACAGTGAATTGAAGTGTTGGAACACACTGCTTCTGTTTCAGAGAAACGTATGTGAGTTTCTTGTGAATGCTTGCAAGTTGCTTAAGGCACTTTCAAAGGAAAGTGATTTTCTCTGAAAGGACAGCATTTAGAAAGTGAAGCAACACTCCATTCACTTCGCACAGTGAATTGAAGTGTTGGAACAGACTGCTTCTCTTTCAGAGAAACAAATGTGAGTTTCTGGTGAATGCTTGTAAGTAGCTTAAGGCACTTTCAAAGGACAGTGATTTTCTCTGAAAGGACAGCATTTAGAAGGTGAAGCAACACTCCATTCCCTTCGTGCAGTGAATTGAATGTTGGAACAGAGTGCTTCTCTTTCATATAAACGCATTATTGTTTCTTGTGAATGCTTGCAAGTTGCTTAAGGCACTTTCAAAGGAAAGTGATTTTCTCTGAAAGGACATAATTAAGAAAGTGAAGCAACACTCCATTCACTTCGCACAGTGAATTGAAGTGTTTTAACAGACTGCTTCTCTTTCAGAGAAACGCATGTGAGTTTCTGGTGAATGCTTGTAAGTAGCTTAAGGCACTTTCAAAGGAAAGTGATTTTCTCTGAAAGGACAGCATTTAGAAACTGAAGCAACACTCCATTCACTTCGCACAGTGAATTGAAGTGTTGGAACAGACTGCTTCTCTTTAAGAGAAACGCATGTGAGTTTTTTGTGAATGCTTGAAAGTAGTTTAAGGCACTTTCAAAGGAAAGTGATTTTCTCTGAAAGGACAGAATTTAGAAAGTGAAGCAACACTCCATTCACTTCGCACAGTGAATTGAAGTGTTGGAACAGACTGCTTCTCTTTCAGAGAAACGCATGTGAGTTTCTTCCTAATGCTTGTAAGTAGCTTAAGGCACTTTCAAAGGAAAGTGATTTTCTCTGAAAGGACAGCATTTAGAAAGTGAAGCAACACTCAATTCCCTTCGTGCAGTGAATTGAAGTATTGGAACAGAGTGCTTCTCTTTCATAGAAACGCATTAGTGTTTCTTGTGAATGCTTGCAAATTGCTTAAGGCACTTTCAAAGGAAAGTGATTTTCTCTGAAAGGACAGCATTTAGAAACTGAAGCACAACTCCATTCACTTCGCACAGTGAATTGAAGTGTTGGAACACACTGCTTCTCTTTAAGAGAAACGCATGTGAGTTTTTTGTGAATGCTTGAAAGTAGTTTAAGGCACTTTCAAAAGAAAGTGATTTTCTCTGAAAGGACAGCATTTAGAAAGTGAAGCAACACTCCATTCACTTCGCACAGTGAATTGAAGTGTTGGAACAGACTGCTTCTCTTTCAGAGAAACGCATGTGAGTTTCTGGTGAATGCTTGTAAGTAGCTTAAGGCACTTTCAAAGGAAAGTGATTTTCTCTGAAAGGACAGCATTTAGAACGTGAGGCAACACTCTATTCACTTCACACAGTGAATTGAAGTGTTGGAACAGACTGCGTCTCTTTCAGAGAAATGCATGTGAGTTTCTTCCTAATGCTTGCAAGTAGCTTAAGGCACTATCAAAGGAAAGTGATTTTCTCTGAAAGGACAGCATTTAGAAAGTGAAGCAACACTCCATTCACTTCGCACAGTGAATTGAAGTGTTGGAACAGACTGCTTCTCTTTCAGAGAAACACATGTGAGTTTCTTCCTAATGCTTGCAAGTAGCTTAAGGCATTTTCAAAGGAAAGTGATTTTCTCTGAAAGGACAGCATTTAGAAAGTGAAGCAACAATCCATGCACTTCGCACAGTGAATTGAAGTGTTGGAACCGACTGCTTCTCTTTCAGAGAAACGCATGTGAGTTTCTGGTGAATGCTTGTAAGTAGCTTAAGGCACTTTCAAAGGACAGTGATTTTCTCTGAAAGGACAGCATTTAGAAAGTGAAGCAACACTTCATTCCCTTCGTGCAGTGAATTGAAGTGTTGGAACAGAGTGCTTCTCTTTCATATAAACGCATTAGTGTTTCTTGTGAATGCTTGCAAGTTGCTTAAGGCACTTTCAAAGGAAAGTGATTTTCTCTGAAAGGACATAATTTAGAAAGTGAAGCAACACTCCATTCACTTCGCACAGTGAATTGAAGTGTTGGAACAGACTGCTTCTCTTTCAGAGAAATGCATGTGAGTTTCTGTTGAATGCTTGTAAGCAGCTTAAGGTACTTTCAAAGGAAAGTGATTTTCTCTGAAAGGACAGCATTTAGAAAGTGAACCAACACTCCATTCACTTCGCACATTGAATTGAAGTGTTGGAACAGACTGCTTCTCATTCAGAGAAACGCATGTGAGTTTCTGGTGAATGCTTGTAAGTAGCTTAAGGCACTTTCAAAGGAAAGTGATTTTCTCTGAAAGGACAGCATTTAGAAAGTGAGGCAACACTCCATTCACTTCACACAGTGAATTGAAGTGTTGGAACAGACTGCTTCTCTTTCAGAGAAACGCATGTGAGTTTCTTCCTAATGCTTGCAAGTAGCTTAAGGCACTTTAAAAGGAAAGTGATTTTCTCTGAAAGGACAGAATTTAGAAAGTGAAGCAACACTCCATTCACTTCGCACAGTGAATTGAATTGTTGGAACAGACTGCTTCTCTTTCAGAGAATCGCATGAGTTTCTGGTGAATGCTTGTAAGTAGCTTAAGGCACTTTCAAAGGAAAGTGATTTTCTCTGAAAGGACAGCATTTAGAAAGTGAAGCATCTCTCCATTCACTTCGCACAGTGAAATGAAGTGTTTTAACAGACTGCTTCTCTTTCAGAGAAATTCATTTGAGTTTAAGTTGAATGCTTGTAAGAAGCTTAAGGCACTTTCAAAGGAAAGTGATTTTCTCTGAAAGGACAGCATTTAGAAAGTGAAGCAACACTCCATTCACTTCGCAGAGTGAATTGAAGTTTTGGAACAGACTGCTTCTCTTTCAGAGAAACGCATGTGAGTTTCTGGTGAATGCTTGTAAGTAGCTTAAGGCACTTTCAAAGGAAAGTGATTTTCTCTGAAAGGACAGCATTTAGAAAGTGAAGCAACACTACATTCACTTCGCACAGTGAATTGAATTGTTGGAACAGACTGCTTCTCTTTCAGAGAAACGCATGTGAGTTTCTGGTGAATGCTTGTAAGTAGCTTAAGGCACTTTCAAAGGAAAGTGATTTTCTCTGAAAGGACAGCATTTAGAAAGTGAAGCAACACTCCATTCACTTCGCACAGTGAATTGAAGTGTTGGAACAGACTGCTTCTCTTTCAGAGAAACGCATGTGAGTTTCTGGTGAATGCTTGTAAGTAGTTTAAGGCACTTTCAAAGGAAAGTGATTTTCTCTGAAAGGACAGAATTTAGAAAGTGATGCAACACTCCATTCACTTCGCACAGTGAATTGAAGTGTTGGAACAGACTGCTTCTCTTTCAGAGAAACGCATGTGAGTTTCTTCCTAATGCTTGTAAGTAGCTTTAGGCACTTTCAAAGGAAAGTGATTTTCTCTGAAAGGACAGCATTTAGAAAGTGAAGCAACACTCAATTCCCTTCGTGCAGTGAATTGAAGTGTTGGAACAGAGTGCTTCTCTTTCATAGAAACGCATTAGTGTTTCTTGTGAATGCTTGCAAATTGCTTAAGGCACTTTCAAAGGAAAGTGATTTTCTCTGAAAGGACAGCATTTAGAAACTGAAGCAAAACTCCATTCACTTCGCACAGTGAATTGAAGTGTTGGAACACACTGCTTCTCTTAAGAGAAACGCATGTGAGTTTTTTGTGAATGCTTGAAAGTAGTTTAAGGCACTTTCAAAGGAAAGTGATTTTCTCTGAAAGGACAGCATTTAGAAAGTGAAGCAACACTCCATTCACTTCGCACAGTGAATTGAAGTGTTGGAACAGACTGCTTCTCTTTCAGAGAAACGCATGTGAGTTTCTGGTGAATGCTTGTAAGTAGCTTAAGGCACTTTCAAAGGAAAGTGATTTTCTCTGAAAGGACAGCATTTAGAACGTGAGGCAACACTCTATTCACTTCACACAGTGAATTGAAGTGTTGGAACAGACTGCTTCTCTTTCAGAGAAATGCATGTGAGTTTCTTCCTAATGCTTGCAAGTAGCTTAAGGCACTATCAAAGGAAAGTGATTTTCTCTGAAAGGACAGCATTTAGAAAGTGAGGCAACACTCCATTCACTTCGCACAGTGAATTGAAGTGTTGGAACAGACTGCTTCTCTTTCAGAGAAACACATGTGAGTTTCTTCCTAATGCTTGCAAGTAGCTTAAGGCACTTTCAAAGGAAAGTGATTTTCTCTGAAAGGACAGCATTTAGAAAGTGAAGCAACACTCCATTCACTTCGCAGAGTGAATTGAAGTGTTGGAACAGACTGCTTCTCTTTCAGAGAAACGCATGTGAGTTTCTGGTGAATGCTTGTAAGTAGCTTAAGGCACTTTCAAAGGAAAGTGATTTTCTCTGAAAGGACAGCATTTAGAAAGTGAAGCAACACTCCATTCACTTCGCAGAGTGAATTGAAGTGTTGGAACAGACTGCTTCTCTTTCAGAGAAACGCATGTGAGTTTCTGGTGAATGCTTGTAAGTAGCTTAAGGCACTTTCAAAGGAAAGTGATTTTCTCTGAAAGGACAGCATTTAGAAAGTGAAGCAACACTCCATTCCCTTCGTGCAGTGAATTGAAGTGTTGGAACAGACTGCTTCTCTTTCAGAGAAACGCATGTGAGTTTCTGGTGAATGCTTGTAAGTAGTTTAAGGCACTTTCAAAGGAAAGTGATTTTCTCTGAAAGGACAGAATTTAGAAAGTGATGCAACACTCCATTCACTTCGCACAGTGAATTGAAGTGTTGGAACAGACTGCTTCTCTTTCATAGAAACGCATTAGTGTTTCTTGTGAATGCTTGCAAATTGCTTAAGGCACTTTCAAAGGAAAGTGATTTTCTCTGAAAGGACAGCATTTAAAACTGAAACACAACTCCATTCACTTCGCACAGTGAATTGAAGTGTTGGAACACACTGCTTCTCTTTAAGAGAAATGCATGTGAGTTTTTTGTGAATGCTTGAAAGTAGTTTAAGGCACTTTCAAAGGAAAGTGATTTTCTCTGAAAGGACAGCATTTAGAAAGTGAAGCAACACTCCATTCACTTCGCACAGTGAATTGAAGTGTTGGAACAGACTGCTTCTCTTTCAGAGAAACGCATGTGAGTTTCTGGTGAATGCTTGTAAGTAGCTTAAGGCACTTTCAAAGGAAAGTGATTTTCTCTGAAAGGACAGCATTTAGAACGTGAGGCAACACTCTATTCACTTCACACAGTGAATTGAAGTGTTGGAACAGACTGCTTCTCTTTCAGAGAAATGCATGTGAGTTTCTTCCTAATGCTTGCAAGTAGCTTAAGGCACTATCAAAGGAAAGTGATTTTCTCTGAAAGGACAGCATTTAGAAAGTGAGGCAACACTCCATTCACTTCGCACAGTGAATTGAAGTGTTGGAACAGACTGCTTCTCTTCCAGAGAAATGCATGTGAGTTTCTTCCTAATGCTTGTAAGCAGCTTAAGGCACTCTCAAAGGAAAGTGATTTTCTCTGAAAGGACAGCATTTAGAAAGTGAAGCAACACTCCATTCACTTCGCACATTGAATTGAAGTGTTGGAACAGACTGCTTCTCTTTCAGAGAAACGCATGTTAGTTTCTGGTGAATGCTTGTAAGTAGCTTAAGGCACTTTCAAAGGAAAGTGATTTTCTCTGAAAGGACAGCATTTAGAAAGTGAGGCAACACTCCATTCACTTCACACAGTGAATTGAAGTGTTGGAACAGACTGCTTCTCTTTCAGAGAAATGCATGTGAGTTTCTTCCTAATGCTTGCAAGTAGCTTAAGGCACTTTAAAAGGAAAGTGATTTTCTCTGAAAGGACAGCATTTAGAAAGTGAAGCAACACTCCATTCACTTCGCACAGTGAATTGAAGTGTTGGAACAGACTGCTTCTCTTTCAGAGAAACGCATGTGAGTTTCTGGTGAATGCTTGTAAGTAGCTTAAGGCACTTTCAAAGGAAAGTGATTTTCCCTGAAAGGACAGCATTTAGAAAGTGAAGCAACACTCCATTCACTTCGCACAGTGAATTGAAGTGTTGGAACAGACTGCTTCTCTTTCAGAGAAACGCATGTGAGTTTCTGGTGAATGCTTGTAAGTAGCTTAAGGCACTTTCAAAGGAAAGTGATTTTCTCTGAAAGGACAGCATTTAGAAAGTGAAGCAACACTCCATTCACTTCGCACAGTGAATTGAAGTGTTGGAACAGACTGCTTCTCTTTCAGAGAGACGCATGTGAGTTTCTGGTGAATGCTTGTAAGTAGCTTAAGGCACTTTCAAAGGAAAGTGATTTTCTCTGAAAGGACATAATTTAGAAAGTGAAGCAACACTCCATTCACTTCGCACAGTGAATTGAAGTGTTGGAACAGACTGCTTCTCTTTCAGAGAAATGCATGTTAGTTTCTGTTGAATGCTTGTAAGCAGCTTAAGGCACTTTCAAAGGAAAGTGATTTTCTCTGAAAGGACAGCATTTAGAAAGTGAAGCAACACTCCATTCACTTCGCACATTGAATTGAAGTGTTGGAACAGACTGCTTCTCTTTCAGAGAAACGCATGTGAGTTTCTGGTGAATGCTTGTAAGTAGCTTAAGGCACTTTCAAAGGAAAGTGATTTTCTCTGAAAGGACAGCATTTAGAAAGTGGTGCCACACTCCATTCACTTCGCACAGTGAATTGAAGTGTTGGAACAGACTGCTTCTCTTTCAGAGAAACGCATGTGAGTTTCTTCCTAATGCTTGCAAGTAGCTTAAGGCACTTTCAAAGGAAAGTGATTTTCTCTGAAAGGACAGCATTTAGAAAGTGAAGCAACACTCCATTCACTTCGCACAGTGAATTGAAGTGTTGGAACAGACTGCTTCTCTTTCAGAGAAACGCATGAGTTTCCGGTGAATGCTCGCAAGTAGCTTAAGGCACTTTCAAAGGAAAGTGATTTTCTCTGAAAGGACAGCATTTAGAAAGTGAAGCAACACTCCATTCACTTCGCACAGTGAATTGAAGTGTTGGAACAGACTGCTTCTCTTTCAGAGAAATTCATGTGAGTTTAAGTTGAATGCTTGTAAGTAGCTTAAGGCACTTTCAAAGGAAAGTGATTTTCTCTGAAAGGACAGCATTTAGAAAGTGAAGCAACACTCCATTCACTTCGCAGAGTGAATTGAAGTTTTGGAACAGACTGCTTCTCTTTCAGAGAAACGCATGTGAGTTTCTGTTGAATGCTTGTAAGTAGCTTAAGGCACTTTCAAAGGAAAGTGATTTTCTCTGAAAGGACAGCATTTATAAAGTGAAGCAACACTCCATTCACTTCGCACAGTGAATTGAAGTGTTGGAACAGACTGCTTCTCTTTCAGAGAAACGCATGTGAGTTTCTGGTGAATGCTTGTAAGTAGCTTAAGGCACTTTCAAAGGAAAGTGATTTTCTCTGAAAGGACAGCATTTAGAAAGTGAAGCAACACTCCATTCACTTCGCACAGTGAATTGAAGTGTTGGAACAGACTGCTTCTCTTTCAGAGAAACGCATGTGAGTTTCTGGTGAATGCTTGTAAGTAGCTTAAGGCACTTTCAAAGGAAAGTGATTTTCTCTGAAAGGACAGCATTTAGAAACTGAAGCAACACTCCATTCACTTCGCACAGTGAATTGAAGTGTTGGAACAGACTGCTTCTCTTTCAGAGAAACGCATGTGAGTTTCTTCCTAATGCTTGTAAGTAGCTTAAGGCACTTTCAAAGGAAAGTGATTTTCTCTGAAAGGACAGCATTTAGAAAGTGAAGCAACACTCAATTCCCTTCGTGCAGTGAATTGAAGTGTTGGAACAGAGTGCTTCTCTTTCACAGAAACGCATTAGTGTTTCTTGTGAATGCTTGCAAATTGCTTAAGACACTTTCAAAGGAAAGTGATTTTCTCTGAAAGGACAGCATTTAGAAACTGAAGCACAACTCCATTCACTTCGCACAGTGAATTGAAGTGTTGGAACACACTGCTTCTCTTTAAGAGAAACGCATGTGATTTTTTTGTGAATGCTTGAAAGTAGTTTAAGGCACTTTCAAAGGAAAGTGATTTTCTCTGAAAGGACAGCATTTAGAAAGTGAAGCAACACTCCATTCACTTCGCACAGTGAATTGAAGTGTTGGAACAGACTGCTTCTCTTCCAGAGAAATGCATGTGAGTTTCTTCCTAATGCTTGCAAGTAGCTTAAGGCACTATCAAAGGAAAGTGATTTTCTCTGAAAGGACAGCATTTAGAAAGTGAAGCAACACTCCATTCACTTCGCACAGTGAATTGAAGTTTTGGAACAGACTGCCTCTCTTTCAGAGAAACACATGTGAGTTTCTTCCTAATGCTTGCAAGTAGCTTAAGGCACTTTCAAAGGAAAGTGATTTTCTCTGAAAGGACAGCATTTAGAAAGTGAAGCAACAATCCATGCACTTCGCACAGTGAATTGAAGTGTTGGAACTGACTGCTTCTCTTTCAGAGAAACGCATGTGAGTTTCTGGTGAATGCTTGTAAGTAGCTTAAGGCACTTTCAAAGGACAGTGATTTTCTCTGAAAGGACAGCATTTAGAAAGTGAAGCAACACTCCATTCCCTTCGTGCAGTGAATTGAAGTGTTGGAAGAGAGTGCTTCTCTTTCATATAAACGCATTAGTGTTTCTTGTGAATGCTTGCAAGTTGCTTAAGGCACTTTCAAAGGAAAGTGATTTTCTCTGAAAGGACATAATTTAGAAAGTGAAGCAACACTCCATTCACTTCGCACAGTGAATTGAAGTGTTGGAACAGACTGCTTCTCTTTCAGAGAAATGCATGTGAGTTTCTGTTGAATGCTTGTAAGCAGCTTAAGGCACTTTCAAAGGAAAGTGATTTTCTCTGAAAGGACAGCATTTAGAAAGTGAAGCAACACTCCATTCACTTCGCACATTGAATTGAAGTGTTGGAACAGACTGCTTCTCTTTCAGAGAAACGCATGTGAGTTTCTGGTGAATGCTTGTAAGTAGCTTAAGGCACTTTCAAAGGAAAGTGATTTTCTCTGAAAGGACAGCATTTAGAAAGTGAGGCAACACTCCATTCACTTCGCACAGTGAATTGAAGTGTTGGAACAGACTGCTTCTCTTTCAGAGAAACGCATGTGAGTTTCTTCCTAATGCTTGCAAGTAGCTTAAGGCACTTTCAAAGGAAAGTGATTTTCTCTGAAAGGACAGCATTTAGAAAGTGAAGCAACACTTCATTCACTTCGCACAGTGAATTGAAGTGTTGGAACAGACTGCTTCTCTTTCAGAGAAACGCATGAGTTTCTGGTGAATGCTTGCAAGTAGCTTAAGGCACTTTCAAAGGAAAGTGATTTTCTCTGAAAGGACAGCATTTAGAAAGTGAAGCAACTCTCCATTCACTTCGCACAGTGAATTGAAGTGTTGGAACAGACTGCTTCTCTTTCAGAGAAATTCATGTGAGTTTAAGTTGAATGCTTGTAAGTAGCTTAAGGCACTTTCAAAGGAAAGTGATTTTCTCTGAAAGGACAGCATTTAGAAAGTGAAGCAACACTCCATTCACTTCGCAGAGTGAATTGAAGTTTTGGAACAGACTGCTTCTCTTTCAGAGAAACGCATGTGAGTTTCTGGTGAATGCTTGTAAGTAGCTTAAGGCACTTTCAAAGGAAAGTGATTTTCTCTGAAAGGACAGCATTTAGAAAGTGAAGCAACACTCCATTCACTTCGCACAGTGAATTGAATTGTTGGAACAGACTGCTTCTCTTTCAGAGAAACGCATGTGAGTTTCTGGTGAATGCTTGTAAGTAGCTTAAGGCACTTTCAAAGGAAAGTGATTTTCTCTGAAAGGACAGCATTTAGAAAGTGAAGCAACACTCCATTCACTTCGCACAGTGAATTGAAATGTTGGAACAGACTGCTTCTCTTTAAGAGAAACGCATGTGAGTTTTTTGTGAATGCTTGAAAGTAGTTTAAGGCACTTTCAGAGGAAAGTGATTTTCTCTGAAAGGACAGAATTTAGAAAGTGATGCAACACTCCATTCACTTCGCACAGTGAATTGAAGTGTTGGAACAGACTGCTTCTCTTTCAGAGAAACGCATGTGAGTTTCTTCCTAATGCTTGTAAGTAGCTTAAGGCACTTTCAAAGGAAAGTGATTTTCTCTGAAAGGACAGCATTTAGAAAGTGAAGCAACACTCAATTCCCTTCGTGCAGTGAATTGAAGTGTTGGAACGGAGTGCTTCTCTTTCATAGAAACGCATTAGTGTTTCTTGTGAATGCTTGCGAATTGCTTAAGGCACTTTCAAAGGAAAGTGATTTTCTCTGAAAGGACAGCATTTAGAAACTGAAGCACAACTCCATTCACTTCGCACAGTGAATTGAAGTGTTGGACCAGACTGCTTCTCTTTCAGAGAAACGCAAGTGGGTTTCTGGTGAATGCTTGTAAGTAGCTTAAGGCACTTTCAAAGGAAAGTGATTTTCTCTGAAAGGACAGCATTTAGAAAGTGGAGCAACACTCCATTCCCTTCGTGCTGTGAATTGAAGTGTTGGAGCAGAGTGCTTCTCTTTCATATAAACGCATTAGTGTTTCTTGTGAATGCTTGCAAGTTGCTTAAGGCACTTTGAAAGGAAAGTGATTTTCTCTGAAAGGACATAATTGAGAAAGTGAAGCAACACTCCATTTACTTCGCACAGTGAATTGAAGTGTTGGAACAGACTGCTTCTCTTTCAGAGAAATGCATGTGAGTTTCTGTTGAATGCTTGTAAGAAGCTTAAGGCACTTTCAAAGGAAAGTGATTTTCTCCGAAAGGACAGCATTTAGAAAGTGAAGCAACACTCCATTCACTTCGCACATTGAATTGAAGTGTTGGAACAGACTGCTTCTCTTTCAGAGAAACGCATGTGAGTTTCTGGTGAATGCTTGTAAGTAGCTTAAGGCACTTTCAAAGGAAAGTGATTTTTTCTGAAAGGACAGCATTTAGAAAGTGAGGCAACACTCCATTCACTTCACACAGTGAATTGAAGTGTTGGAACAGACTGCTTCTCTTTCAGAGAAACGCATGTGAGTTTCTTCCTAATGCTTGCAAGTAGCTTAAGGCACTTTAAAAGGAAAGTGATTTTCTCTGAAAGGACAGCATTTAGAAAGTGAAGCAACACTCCATTCACTTCGCACAGTGAATTGAAGTGTTGGAACAGACTGCTTCTCTTTCAGAGAAACGCATGAGTTTCTGGTGAATGCTTGTAAGTAGCTTAAGGCACTTTCAAAGGAAAGTGATTTTCTCTGAAAGGACAGCATTTAGAAAGTGAGGCAACACTCCATTCACTTCGCACAGTGAATTGAAGTGTTGGAACAGACTGCTTCTCTTTCAGAGAAATTCATGTGAGTTTAAGTTGAATGCTTGTAAGTAGCTTAAGGCACTTTCAAAGGAAAGTGATTTTCTCTGAAAGGACAGCATTTAGAAAGTGAAGCAACACTCCATTCACTTCGCAGAGTGAATTGAAGTTTTGGAACAGACTGCTTCTCTTTCAGAGAAACGCATGTGAGTTTCTGGTGAATGCTTGTAAGTAGCTTAAGGCACTTTCAAAGGAAAGTGATTTTCTCTGAAAGGACAGCATTTAGAAAGTGAAGCAACACTCCATTCACTTTGCACAGTGAATTGAAGTGTTGGAACAGACTGCTTCTCTTTCAGAGAAACGCATGTGAGTTTCTGTTGAATGCTTGTAAGTAGCTTAAGGCACTTTCAAAGGAAAGTGATTTTCTCTGAAAGGACAGCATTTAGAAAGTGAAGCAACACTCCATTCACTTCGCACAGTGAATTGAAGTGTTGGAACAGACTGCTTCTCTTTCAGAGAAACGCATGTGAGTTTCTGGTGAATGCTTGTAAGTAGCTTAAGGCACTTTCAAAGGAAAGTGATTTTCTCTGAAAGGACAGCATTTAGAAACTGAAGCAACACTCCATTCACTTCGCACAGTGAATTGAAGTGTTGGAACAGACTGCTTCTCTTTCAGAGAAACGCATGTGAGTTTCTTCCTTATGCTTGTAAGTAGCTTAAGGCACTTTCAAAGGAAAGTGATTTTCTCTGAAAGGACAGCATTTAGAAAGTGAAGCAACACTCAATTCCCTTCGTGCAGTGAATTGAAGTGTTGGAACAGAGTGCTTCTCTTTCACAGAAACGCATTAGTGTTTCTTGTGAATGCTTGCAAATTGCTTAAGACACTTTGAAAGGAAAGTGATTTTCTCTGAAAGGACAGCATTTAGAATCTGAAGCACAAATCCATTCACTTCGCACAGTGAATTGAAGTGTTGGAACACACTGCTTCTCTTTAAGAGAAACGCATGTGAGTTTTTTGTGAATGCTTGAAAGTAGTTTAAGGCACTTTCAAAGGAAAGTGATTTTCTCTGAAAGGACAGCATTTAGAAAGTGAAGCAACACTCCATTCACTTCGCACAGTGAATTGAAGTGTTGGAACAGACTGCTTCTCTTTCAGAGAAATGCATGTGAGTTTCTTCCTAATGCTTGCAAGTAGCTTAAGGCACTATCAAAGGAAAGTGATTTTCTCTGAAAGGACAGCATTTAGAAAGTGAAGCAACACTCCATTCACTTCGCACAGTGAATTGAAGTGTTGGAACAGACTGCTTCTCTTTCAGAGAAACACATGTGAGTTTCTTCCTAATGCTTGCAAGTAGCTTAAGGCACTTTCAAAGGAAAGTGATTTTCTCTGAAAGGACAGCATTTAGAAAGTGAGGCAACACTCCATTCACTTCACACAGTGAATTGAAGTGTTGGAACAGACTGCTTCTCTTTCAGAGAAACGCATGTGAGTTTCTTCCTAATGCTTGCAAGTAGCTTAAGGCACTTTCAAAGGAAAGTGATTTTCTCTGAAAGGACAGCATTTAGAAAGTGAAGCAACACTTCATTCACTTCGCACAGTGAATTGAAGTGTTGGAACAGACTGCTTCTCTTTCAGAGAAACGCATGAGTTTCTGGTGAATGCTTGCAAGTAGCTTAAGGCACTTTCAAAGGAAAGTGATTTTCTCTGAAAGGACAGCATTTAGAAAGTGAAGCAACTCTCCATTCACTTCGCACAGTGAATTGAAGTGTTGGAACAGACTGCTTCTCTTTCAGAGAAATTCATGTGAGTTTAAGTTGAATGCTTGTAAGTAGCTTAAGGCACTTTCAAAGGAAAGTGATTTTCTCTGAAAGGACAGCATTTAGAAAGTGAAGCAACACTTCATTCACTTCGCACAGTGAATTGAAGTGTTGGAACAGACTGCTTCTCTTTAAGAGAAACGCATGTGAGTTTTTTGTGAATGCTTGAAAGTAGTTTAAGGCACTTTCAAAGGAAAGTGATTTTCTCTGAAAGGACAGAATTTAGAAAGTGATGCAACACTCCATTCACTTCGCACAGTGAATTGAAGTGTTGGAACAGACTGCTTCTCTTTCAGAGAAACGCATGTGAGTTTCTTCCTAATGCTTGTAAGTAGCTTAAGGCACTTTCAAAGGAAAGTGATTTTCTCTGAAAGGACAGCATTTAGAAAGTGAAGCAACACTCAATTCCCTTCGTGCAGTGAATTGAAGTGTTGGAACAGAGTGCTTCTCTTTCATAGAAACGCATTAGTGTTTCTTGTGAATGCTTGCAAATTGCTTAAGGCACTTTCAAAGGAAAGTGATTTTCTCTGAAAGGACAGCATTTAGAAACTGAAGCACAACTCCATTCACTTCGCACAGTGAATTGAAGTGTTGGAACACACTGCTTCTCTTTAAGAGAAACGCATGTGAGTTTTTTGTGAATGCTTGCAAGTAGCTTAAGGCACTTTCAAAGGAAAGTGATTTTCTCTGAAAGGACAGCATTTAGAAAGTGAAGCAACAATCCATGCACTTCGCACAGTGAATTGAAGTGTTGGAACCGACTGCTTCTCTTTCAGAGAAACGCATGTGAGTTTCTGGTGAATGCTTGTAAGTAGCTTAAGGCACTTTCAAAGGAAAGTGATTTTCTCTGAAAGGACAGCATTTAGAAAGTGAAGCAACACTCCATTCCCTTCGTGCAGTGAATTGAAGTGTTGGAACAGACTGCTTCTCTTTCATATAAACGCATTAGTGTTTCTTGTGAATGCTTGCAAGTTGCTTAAGGCACTTTGAAAGGAAAGTGATTTTTCTCTGAAAGGACATAATTGAGAAAGTGAAGCAACACTCCATTCACTTCGCACAGTGAATTGAAGTGTTGGAACAGACTGCTTCTCTTTCAGAGAAATGCATGTGAGTTTCTGTTGAATGCTTGTAAGCAGCTTAAGGCACTTTCAAAGGAAAGTGATTTTCTCTGAAAGGACAGCATTTAGAAAGTGAAGCAACACTCCATTCACTTCGCACATTGAATTGAAGTGTTGGAACAGACTGCTTCTCTTTCAGAGAAACGCATGTGAGTTTCTGGTGAATGCTTGTAAGTAGCTTAAGGCACTTTCAAAGGAAAGTGATTTTCTCTGAAAGGACAGCATTTAGAAAGTGAGGCAACACTCCATTCACTTCACACAGTGAATTGAAGTTTTGGAACAGACTGCTTCTCTTTCAGAGAAACGCATGTGAGTTTCTTCCTAATGCTTGCAAGTAGCTTAAGGCACTTTCAAAGGAAAGTGATTTTCTCTGAAAGGACAGCATTTAGAAAGTGAAGCAACACTCCATTCACTTCGCACAGTGAATTGAAGTGTTGGAACAGACTTCTTCTCTTTCAGAGAAATTCATGTGAGTTTAAGTTGAATGCTTGTAAGTAGCTTAAGGCACTTTCAAAGGAAAGTGATTTTCTCTGAAAGGACAGCATTTAGAAAGTAAAGCAACACTCCATTCACTTCGCAGAGTGAATTGAAGTTTTGGAACAGACTGCTTCTCTTTCAGAGAAACGCATGTGAGTTTCTGGTGAATGCTTGTAAGTAACTTAAGGCACTTTCAAAGGAAAGTGATTTTCTCTGAAAGGACAGCATTTAGAAACTGAAGCAACACTCCATTCACTTCGCACAGTGAATTGAAGTGTTGGAACAGACTGCTTCTCTTTAAGAGAAACGCATGTGAGTTTTTTGTGAATGCTTGAAAGTAGTTTAAGGCACTTTCAAAGGAAAGTGATTTTCTCTGAAAGGACAGAATTTAGAAAGTGATGCAACACTCCATTCACTTCGCACAGTGAATTGAAGTGTTGGAACAGACTGCTTCTCTTTCAGAGAAACGCATGTGAGTTTCTTCCTAATGCTTGTAAGTAGCTTAAGGCACTTTCAAAGGAAAGTGATTTTCTCTGAAAGGACAGCATTTAGAAAGTGAAGCAACACTCAATTCCCTTCGTGCAGTGAATTGAAGTGTTGGACCAGAGTGCTTCTCTTTCATAGAAACGCATTAGTGTTTCTTGTGAATGCTTGCAAATTGCTTAAGGCACTTTCAAAGGAAAGTGATTTTCTCTGAAAGGACAGCATTTAGAAACTGAAGCACAACTCCATTCACTTCGCACAGTGAATTGAAGTGTTGGAACACACTGCTTCTCTTTAAGAGAAACGCATGTGAGTTTTTTGTGAATGCTTGCAAGTAGCTTAAGGCACTTTCAAAGGAAAGTGATTTTCTCTGAAAGGACAGCATTTAGAAAGTGAAGCAACAATCCATGCACTTCGCACAGTGAATTGAAGTGTTGGAACCGACTGCTTCTCTTTCAGAGAAACGCATGTGAGTTTCTGGTGAATGCTTGTAAGTAGCTTAAGGCACTTTCAAAGGAAAGTGATTTTCTCTGAAAGGACAGCATTTAGAAAGTGAAGCAACACTCCATTCCCTTCGTGCAGTGAATTGAAGTGTTGGAACAGACTGCTTCTCTTTCATATAAACGCATTAGTGTTTCTTGTGAATGCTTGCAAGTTGCTTAAGGCACTTTGAAAGGAAAGTGATTTTCTCTGAAAGGACATAATTGAGAAAGTGAAGCAACACTCCATTCACTTCGCACAGTGAATTGAAGTGTTGGAACAGACTGCTTCTCTTTCCGAGAAATTCATGTGAGTTTCTGTTGAATGCTTGTAAGCAGCTTAAGGCACTTTCAAAGGAAAGTGATTTTCTCTGAAAGGACAGCATTTAGAAAGTGAAGCAACACTCCATTCACTTCGCACATTGAATTGAAGTGTTGGAACAGACTGCTTCTCTTTCAGAGAAACGCATGTGAGTTTCTGGTGAATGCTTGTAAGTAGCTTAAGGCACTTTCAAAGGAAAGTGATTTTCTCTGAAAGGACAGCATTTAGAAAGTGAGGCAACACTCCATTCACTTCACACAGTGAATTGAAGTTTTGGAACAGACTGCTTCTCTTTCAGAGAAACGCATGTGAGTTTCTTCCTAATGCTTGCAAGTAGCTTAAGGCACTTTAAAAGGAAAGTGATTTTCTCTGAAAGGACAGCATTTAGAAAGTGAAGCAACACTCCATTCACTTCGCACAGTGAATTGAAGTGTTGGAACAGACTGCTTCTCTTTCAGAGAAACGCATGAGTTTCTGGTGAATTCTTGTAAGTAGCTTAAGGCACTTTCAAAGGAAAGTGATTTTCTCTGAAAGGACAGCATTTAGAAAGTGAAGCAACACTCCATTCACTTCGCACAGTGAATTGAAGTGTTGGAACAGACTTCTTCTCTTTCAGAGAAATTCATGTGAGTTTAAGTTGAATGCTTGTAAGTAGCTTAAGGCACTTTCAAAGGAAAGTGATTTTCTCTGAAAGGACAGCATTTAGAAAGTAAAGCAACACTCCATTCACTTCGCAGAGTGAATTGAAGTTTTGGAACAGACTGCTTCTCTTTCAGAGAAACGCATGTGAGTTTCTGGTGAATGCTTGTAAGTAACTTAAGGCACTTTCAAAGGAAAGTGATTTTCTCTGAAAGGACAGCATTTAGAAAGTGAAGCAACACTCCATTCACTTCGCACAGTGAATTGAAGTGTTGGAACAGACTGCTTCTCTTTCAGAGAAACGCATGTGAGTTTCTTCCTAATGCTTGTAAGTAGCTTAAGGCACTTTCAAAGGAAAGTGATTTTCTCTGAAAGGACAGCATTTAGAAACTGAAGCAATACTCCATTCACTTCGCACAGTGAATTGAAGTGTTGGAACAGACTGCTTCTCTTTCAGAGAAACGCATGTGAGTTTCTTGTGAATTATTGCAAGTCGCTTAAGGCACTTTCAAAGGAAAGTGATTTTCTCTGAAAGGACAGCATTTAGAAACTGAAGCAACACTCCATTCACTTCGCACAGTGAATTGAAGTGTTGGAACACACTACTTCTCTTTAAGAGAAACGCATGTGAGTTTTTTGTGAATGCTTGAAAGTAGTTTAAGGCACTTTCAAAGGAAAGTGATTTTCTCTGAAAGGACATAATTTAGAAAGTGATGCAACACTCCATTCACTTCGCACAGTGAATTGAAGTGTTGGAACAGACTGCTTCTCTTTCATAGAAACGCATTAGTGTTTCTTGGGAATGCTTGCAAGTAGCTTAAGGCACTTTCAAAGGAAATTGATTTTCTCTGAAAGGACAGCGTTTAGATAGTGAAGCAACACTCCATTCACTTCGCGCAGTGAATTGAAGTGTTGGAACCGACTGCTTCTCTTTCAGAGAAACGCATGTGAGTTTCTGGTGAATGCTTGTAAGTAGCTTAAGGCACTTTCAAAGGAAAGTGATTTTCTCTGAAAGGACAGCATTTAGAAAGTGACGCAACACTCCATTCACTTCACACAGTGAATTTAAGTGTTGGAACAGACTGCTTCTCTTTCAGAGAAACGCATGTGAGTTTCTTCCTAATGCTTGCAAGTAGCTTAAGGCACTTTAAAAGGAAAGTGCTTTTCTCTGAAAAGACAGCATTTAGAAAGTGAAGCAACACTCCATTCACTTCGCACAGTGAATTGAAGTGTTGGAACAGACTGCTTCTCTTTCATAGAAACGCATTAGTGTTTCTTGTGAATGCTTGCAAGTTGCTTAAGGCACTTTCAAAGGAAAGTGATTTTCTCTGAAAGGACATAATTTAGAAAGTGATGCAACACTCCATTCACTTCGCACAGTGAATTGAAGTGTTGGAACAGACTGCTTCTCTTTCAGAGAAACGCATGAGTTTCTGGTGAATGCTTGTAAGTAGCTTAAGGCACTTTCAAAGGAAAGTGATTTTCTCTGAAAGGACAGCATTTAGAAAGTGAAGCAACACTCCATTCACTTCGCACAGTGAATTGAAGTGTTGGAACAGACTGCTTCTCTTTCAGAGAAATTCATGTGAGTTTAAGTTGAATGCTTGTAAGTAGCTTATGGCACTTTCAAAGGAAAGTGATTTTCTCTGAAAGGACAGCATTTAGAAAGTAAAGCAACACTCCATTCACTTCGCAGAGTGAATTGAAGTTTTGGAACAGACTGCTTCTCTTTCAGAGAAACGCATGTGAGTTTCTGGTGAATGCTTGTAAGTAACTTAAGGCACTTTCAAAGGAAAGTGATTTTCTCTGAAAGGACAGCATTTAGAAAGTGAAGCAACACTCCATTCACTTCGCACAGTGAATTGAAGTGTTGGAACAGACTGCTTCTCTTTCAGAGAAACGCATGTGAGTTTCTTCCTAATGCTTGTAAGTAGCTTAAGGCACTTTCAAAGGAAAGTGATTTTCTCTGAAAGGACAGCATTTAGAAACTGAAGCAACACTCCATTCACTTCGCACAGTGAATTGAAGTGTTGGAACAGACTGCTTCTCTTTCAGAGAAACGCATGTGAGTTTCTTGTGAATTATTGCAAGTCGCTTAAGGCACTTTCAAAGGAAAGTGATTTTCTCTGAAAGGACAGCATTTAGAAACTGAAGCAACACTCCATTCACTTCGCACAGTGAATTGAAGTGTTGGAACACACTACTTCTCTTTAAGAGAAACGCATGTGAGTTTTTTGTGAATGCTTGAAAGTAGTTTAAGGCACTTTCAAAGGAAAGTGATTTTCTCTGAAAGGACATAATTTAGAAAGTGATGCAACACTCCATTCACTTCGCACAGTGAATTGAAGTGTTGGAACAGACTGCTTCTCTTTCATAGAAACGCATTAGTGTTTCTTGGGAATGCTTGCAAGTAGCCTAAGGCACTTTCAAAGGAAATTGATTTTCTCTGAAAGGACAGCGTTTAGATAGTGAAGCAACACTCCATTCACTTCGCGCAGTGAATTGAAGTGTTGGAACCGACTGCTTCTCTTTCAGAGAAACGCATGTGAGTTTCTGGTGAATGCTTGTAAGTAGCTTAAGGCACTTTCAAAGGAAAGTGATTTTCTCTGAAAGGACAGCATTTAGAAAGTGAGGCAACACTCCATTCACTTCACACAGTGAATTTAAGTGTTGGAACAGACTGCTTCTCTCTCAGAGAAACGCATGTGAGTTTCTTCCTAATGCTTGCAAGTAGCTTAAGGCACTTTAAAAGGAAAGTGATTTTCTCTGAAAGGACAGCATTTAGAAAGTGAAGCAACACTCCATTCACTTCGCACAGTGAATTGAAGTGTTGGAACAGACTGCTTCTCTTTCAGAGAAACGCATGAGTTTCTGGTGAATGCTTGTAAGTAGCTTAAGGCACTTTCAAAGGAAAGTGATTTTCTCTGAAAGGACAGCATTTAGAAAGTGAAGCAACTCTCCATTCACTTCGCACAGTGAATTGAAGTGTTGGAACAGACTGCTTCTCTTTCAGAGAAATTCATGTGAGTTTAAGTTGAATGCTTGTAAGTAGCTTAAGGCACTTTCAAAGGAAAGTGATTTTCTCTGAAAGGACAGCATTTAGAAAGTGAAGCAACACTCCATTCACTTCGCAGAGTGAATTGAAGTTTTGGAACAGACTGCTTCTCTTTCAGAGAAACGCATGTGAGTTTCTGTTGAATGCTTGTAAGTAGCTTAAGGCTCTTTCAAAGGAAAGTGATTTTCTATGAAAGGACAGCATTTAGAAAGTAAAGCAACACTCCATTCCCTTCGCGCAATGAATTGAAGTGTTGGAACAGACTGCTTCTCTGTCATAGAAACGCATTAGTGTTTCTTGGGAATGCTTGCAAGTAGCTTAAGGCACTTTCAAAGGAAATTGATTTTCTCTGAAAGGACAGCATTTAGATAGTGAAGCAACACTCCATTCACTTCGCACAGTGAATTGAAGTGTTGGAACAGACTGCTTCTCTTTCAGAGAAACGCATGTGAGTTTCTTGTGAATTCTTGCAAGTTGCTTAAGGCACTTTCAAAGGAAAGTGATTTTCTCTGAAAGGACAGCATTTAGAAACTGAAGCAACACTCCATTCACTTCGCACTGTGAATTGAAGTGTTGGAACAGACTGCTTCTCTTTCAGAGAAACGCATGTGAGTTTCTTCCTAATGCTTGCAAGTAGCTTAAGGCACTTTCAAAGGAAAGTGATTTTCTCTGAAAGGACAGCATTTAGAAAGTGAAGCAACACTCCATTCACTTCGCACAGTGAATTGAAGTGTTGGAACAGTCTGCTTCTCTTTCAGAGAAACGCATGTGAGTTTCTGGTGAATGCTTGTAAGTAGCTTAAGGCACTTTCAAAGGAAAGTGATTTTCTCTGAAAGGACAACATTTAGAAAGTGAAGCAACACTCCATTCACTTCGCACAGTGAATTGAAGTGTTGGAACAGACTGCTTCTCTTTCAGAGAAACGCATGTGAGTTTCTGGTGAATGCTTGTAAGTAGCTTAAGGCACTTTCAAAGGAAAGTGATTTTCTCTGAAAGGACAGCATTTAGAAAGTGAAGCAACACTCCATTCACTTCGCACAGTGAATTGAAGTGTTGGAACAGACTGCTTCTCTTTCAGAGAAATGCATGTGAGTTTAAGTTGAATGCTTGTAAGTAGCTTAAGGCACTTTCAAAGGAAAGTGATTTTCTCTGAAAGGACAGCATTTAGAAAGTGAAGCAACACTCCATTCACTTCGCACAGTGAATTGAAGTTTTGGAACAGACTGCTTCTCTTTCAGAGAAACGCATGTGAGTTTCTGTTGAATGCTTGTAAGTAGCTTAAGGCTCTTTCAAAGGAAAGTGATTTTCTATGAAAGGACAGCATTTAGAAAGTAAAGCAACACTCCATTCCCTTCGCGCAATGAATTGAAGTGTTGGAACAGACTGCTTCTCTGTCATAGAAACGCATTAGTGTTTCTTGGGAATGCTTGCAAGTAGCTTAAGGCACTTTCAAAGGAAATTGATTTTCTCTGAAAGGACAGCATTTAGATAGTGAAGCAACACTCCATTCACTTCGCACAGTGAATTGAAGTGTTGGAACAGACTGCTTCTCTTTCAGAGAAACGCATGTGAGTTTCTTGTGAATTCTTGCAAGTTGCTTAAGGCACTTTCAAAGGAAAGTGATTTTCTCTGAAAGGACAGCATTTAGAAACTGAAGCAACACTCCATTCACTTCGCACTGTGAATTGAAGTGTTGGAACAGACTGCTTCTCTTTCAGAGAAACGCATGTGAGTTTCTTCCTAATGCTTGCAAGTAGCTTAAGGCACTTTCAAAGGAAAGTGATTTTCTCTGAAAGGACAGCATTTAGAAAGTGAAGCAACACTCCATTCACTTCGCACAGTGAATTGAAGTGTTGGAACAGTCTGCTTCTCTTTCAGAGAAACGCATGTGAGTTTCTGGTGAATGCTTGTAAGTAGCTTAAGGCACTTTCAAAGGAAAGTGATTTTCTCTGAAAGGACAACATTTAGAAAGTGAAGCAACACTCCATTCACTTCGCACAGTGAATTGAAGTGTTGGAACAGACTGCTTCTCTTTCAGAGAAACGCATGTGAGTTTCTGGTGAATGCTTGTAAGTAGCTTAAGGCACTTTCAAAGGAAAGTGATTTTCTCTGAAAGGACAGCATTTAGAAAGTGAAGCAACACTCCATTCATTTCGCACAGTGAATTGAAGTGTTGGAACAGACTGCTTCTCTTTCAGAGAAACGCATGTGAGTTTCTGGTGAATGCTTGCAAGTTGCTTAAGGCACTTTCAAAGGAAAGTGATTTTCTCTGAAAGGACAGCATTTAGAAAGTGAGGCAACAATCCATTCACTTCACACAGTGAATTGAAGTGTTGGAACAGTCTGCTTCTCTTTCAGAGAAACGCATGTGAGTTTCTTCCTAAAGCTTGCAAGTAGCTTAAGGCACTTTCAAAGGAAAGTGATTTTCTCTGAAAGGACAGCATTTAGAAAGTGAAGCAACACTCCATTCACTTCGCACAGTGAATTGAAGTGTTGGAACAGACTGCTTCTCTTTCAGAGAAACGCATGTGAGTTTCTGGTGAATGCTTGTAAGTAGCTTAAGGCACTTTCAAAGGAAAGTGATTTTCTCTGAAAGGACAGCATTTAGAAAGTGAAGCAACACTCCATTCACTTCGCACAGTGAATTGAAGTGTTGGAACAGACTGCTTCTCTTTCAGAGAAACGCATGTTAGTTTCTTCCTAATGCTTGTAAGTAGCTTAAGGCACTTTCAAAGGAAAGTGATTTTCTCTGAAAGGACAGCATTTAGAAACTGAAGCAACACTCCATTCACTTCGCACAGTGAATTGAAGTGTTGGAACAGACTGCTTCTCTTTCAGAGAAACGCATGTGAGTTTCTTGTGAATTATTGCAAGTCGCTTAAGGCACTTTCAAAGGAAAGTGATTTTCTCTGAAAGGACAGCATTTAGAAACTGAAGCAA
This sequence comes from Myodes glareolus, assembly GCF_982192425.1. NCBI lineage: Eukaryota > Metazoa > Chordata > Mammalia > Rodentia > Cricetidae > Myodes > Myodes glareolus. The sequence goes on from NC_142046.1 coordinate 2,272,328, forward strand.
CACTCCATTCACTTCGCACAGTGAATTGAAGTGTTGGAACACACTACTTCTCTTTAAGAGAAACGCATGTGAGTTTTTTGTGAATGCTTGAAAGTAGTTTAAGGCACTTTCAAAGGAAAGTGATTTTCTCTGAAAGGACAGCGTTTAGATAGTGAAGCAACACTCCATTCACTTCGCGCAGTGAATTGAAGTGTTGGAACAGACTGCTTCTCTTTCAGAGAAACGCATGTGAGTTTCTGGTGAATGCTTGTAAGTAGCTTAAGGCACTTTCAAAGGAAAGTGATTTTCTCTGAAAGGACAGCATTTAGAAAGTGAGGCAACACTCCATTCACTTCACACAGTGAATTTATGTGTTGGAACAGACTGCTTCTCTTTCAGAGAAACGCATGTGAGTTTCTTCCTAATGCTTGCAAGTAGCTTAAGGCACTTTAAAAGGAAAGTGATTTTCTCTGAAAGGACAGCATTTAGAAAGTGAGGCAACAATCCATTCACTTCACACAGTGAATTGAAGTGTTGGAACAGTCTGCTTCTCTTTCAGAGAAACGCATGTGAGTTTCTTCCTAATGCTTGCAAGTAGCTTAAGGCACTTTCAAAGGAAAGTGATTTTCTCTGAAAGGACAGCATTTAGAAAGTGAAGCAACACTCAATTCCCTTCGTGCAGTGAATTGAAGTGTTGGAACAGAGTGCTTCTCTTTCATAGAAACGCATTAGTGTTTCTTGTGAATGCTTGCAAATTGCTTAAGGCACTTTCAAAGGAAAGTGATTTTCTCTGAAAGGACAGCATTTAGAAACTGAAGCAACACTCCATTCACTTCGCACAGTGAATTGAAGTGTTGGAACACACTGCTTCTCTTTAAGAGAAACGCATGTGAGTTTTTTGTGAATGCTTGAAAGTAGCTTAAGGCACTTTCAAAGGACAGTGATTTTCTCTGAAAGGACAGCATTTAGAAAGTGAAGCAACACTCCATTCCCTTCGTGCAGCGAATTGAAGTGTTGGAACAGAGTGCTTCTCTTTCATATAAACGCATTAGTGTTTCTTGTGAATGCTTGCAAGTCGCTTAAGGCACTTTCAAAGGAAAGTGATTTTCTCTGAAAGGACAGCATTTAGAAAGTGAAGCAACACTCCATTCCCTTCGTGCAGTGAATTGAAGTGTTGGAACAGAGTGCTTCTCTTTCATAGAAACGCATTAGTGTTTCTTGTGAATGCTTGCAAGTTGCTTAAGGCACTTTCAAAGGAAAGTGATTTTCTCTGAAAGGACAGCATTTAGAAAGTGAAGCAACACTCAATTCACTTTGTACAGTGAATTGAAGTGTTGGAACAGACTGCTTCTCTTTCAGAGAAATGCATGTGAGTTTCTGTTGAATCCTTGTAAGTAGCTTAAGGCTCTTTCAAAGGAAAGTGATTTTCTATGAAAGGACAGCATTTAGAAAGTAAAGCAACACTCCATTCCCTTCGCGCAATGAATTGAAGTGTTGGAACAGACTGCTTCTCTTTCATAGAAACGCATTAGTGTTTCTTGTGAATGCTTGCAAGTAGCTTAAGGCACTTTCAAAGGAAATTGATTTTCTCTGAAAGGACAGCGTTTAGATAGTGAAGCAACACTCCATTCACTTCGCGCAGTGAATTGAAGTGTTGGAACAGACTGCTTCTCTTTCAGAGAAACGCATGTGAGTTTCTGGTGAATGCTTGTAAGTAGCTTAAGGCACTTTCAAAGGAAAGTGATTTTCTCTGAAAGGACAGCAGTTAGAAAGTGAGGCAACACTCCATTCACTTCACACAGTGAATTTAAGTGTTGGAACAGACTGCTTCTCTTTCAGAGAAACGCATGTGAGTTTCTTCCTAATGCTTGCAAGTAGCTTAAGGCACTTTAAAAGGAAAGTGATTTTCTCTGAAAAGACAGCATTTAGAAAGTGAAGCAACACTCCATTCACTTCGCACAGTGAATTGAAGTGTTGGAACAGACTGCTTCTCTTTCAGAGAAACGCATGTGAGTTTCTTGTGAATTATTGCAAGTCGCTTAAGGCACTTTCAAAGGAAAGTGATTTTCTCTGAAAGGACAGCATTTAGAAACTGAAGCAACACTCCATTCACTTCGCACAGTGAATTGAAGTGTTGGAACACACTGCTTCTCTTTAAAAGAAACGCATGTGAGTTTTTTTGAATGCTTGAAAGCAGTTTAAGGCACTTTCAAAGGAAAGTGATTTTCTCTGAAAGGACAGCATTTAGAAACTGAAGCAACACTCCATTCACTTCGCACTGTGAATTGAAGTGTTGGAACAGACTGCTTCTCTTTCAGAGAAACGCATGTGAGTTTCTTCCTAATGCTTGCAAGTAGCTTAAGGCACTTTCAAAGGAAAGTGATTTTCTCTGAAAGGACAGCATTTAGAAAGTGAAGCAACACTCCATTCACTTCGCACAGTGAATTGAAGTGTTGGAACAGTCTGCTTCTCTTTCAGAGAAACGCATGTGAGTTTCTGGTGAATGCTTGTATGTAGCTTAAGGCACTTTCAAAGGAAAGTGATTTTCTCTGAAAGGACAACATTTAGAAAGTGAAGCAACACTCCATTCACTTCGCACAGTGAATTGAAGTGTTGGAACAGACTGCTTCTCTTTCAGAGAAACGCATGTGAGTTTCTGGTGAATGCTTGTAAGTAGCTTAAGGCACTTTCAAAGGAAAGTGATTTTCTCTGAAAGGACAGCATTTAGAAAGTGAAGCAACACTCCATTCATTTCGCACAGTGAATTGAAGTGTTGGAACAGACTGCTTCTCTTTCAGAGAAACGCATGTGAGTTTCTGGTGAATGCTTGCAAGTTGCTTAAGGCACTTTCAAAGGAAAGTGATTTTCTCTGAAAGGACAGCATTTAGAAAGTGAGGCAACAATCCATTCACTTCACACAGTGAATTGAAGTGTTGGAACAGTCTGCTTCTCTTTCAGAGAAACGCATGTGAGTTTCTTCCTAATGCTTGCAAGTAGCTTAAGGCACTTTCAAAGGAAAGTGATTTTCTCTGAAAGGACAGCATTTAGAAAGTGAAGCAACACTCCATTCACTTCGCACAGTGAATTGAAGTGTTGGAACAGACTGCTTCTCTTTCAGAGAAACGCATGTGAGTTTCTGGTGAATGCTTGTAAGTAGCTTAAGGCACTTTCAAAGGAAAGTGATTTTCTCTGAAAGGACAGCATTTAGAAACTGAAGCAACACTCCATTCACTTCGCACAGTGAATTGAAGTGTTGGAACAGACTGCTTCTCTTTCAGAGAAACGCATGTGAGTTTCTTGTGAATTATTGCAAGTCGCTTAAGGCACTTTCAAAGGAAAGTGATTTTCTCTGAAAGGACAGCATTTAGAAACTGAAGCAACACTCCATTCACTTCGCACAGTGAATTGAAGTGTTGGAACACACTACTTCTCTTTAAGAGAAACGCATGTGAGTTTTTTGTGAATGCTTGAAAGTAGTTTAAGGCACTTTCAAAGGAAAGTGATTTTCTCTGAAAGGACAGCGTTTAGATAGTGAAGCAACACTCCATTCACTTCGCGCAGTGAATTGAAGTGTTGGAACAGACTGCTTCTCTTTCAGAGAAACGCATGTGAGTTTCTGGTGAATGCTTGTAAGTAGCTTAAGGCACTTTCAAAGGAAAGTGATTTTCTCTGAAAGGACAGCATTTAGAAAGTGAGGCAACACTCCATTCACTTCACACAGTGAATTTATGTGTTGGAACAGACTGCTTCTCTTTCAGAGAAACGCATGTGAGTTTCTTCCTAATGCTTGCAAGTAGCTTAAGGCACTTTAAAAGGAAAGTGATTTTCTCTGAAAGGACAGCATTTAGAAAGTGAGGCAACAATCCATTCACTTCACACAGTGAATTGAAGTGTTGGAACAGTCTGCTTCTCTTTCAGAGAAACGCATGTGAGTTTCTTCCTAATGCTTGCAAGTAGCTTAAGGCACTTTCAAAGGAAAGTGATTTTCTCTGAAAGGACAGCATTTAGAAAGTGAAGCAACACTCAATTCCCTTCGTGCAGTGAATTGAAGTGTTGGAACAGAGTGCTTCTCTTTCATAGAAACGCATTAGTGTTTCTTGTGAATGCTTGCAAATTGCTTAAGGCACTTTCAAAGGAAAGTGATTTTCTCTGAAAGGACAGCATTTAGAAACTGAAGCAACACTCCATTCACTTCGCACAGTGAATTGAAGTGTTGGAACACACTGCTTCTCTTTAAGAGAAACGCATGTGAGTTTTTTGTGAATGCTTGAAAGTAGCTTAAGGCACTTTCAAAGGACAGTGATTTTCTCTGAAAGGACAGCATTTAGAAAGTGAAGCAACACTCCATTCCCTTCGTGCAGCGAATTGAAGTGTTGGAACAGAGTGCTTCTCTTTCATATAAACGCATTAGTGTTTCTTGTGAATGCTTGCAAGTCGCTTAAGGCACTTTCAAAGGAAAGTGATTTTCTCTGAAAGGACAGCATTTAGAAAGTGAAGCAACACTCCATTCCCTTCGTGCAGTGAATTGAAGTGTTGGAACAGAGTGCTTCTCTTTCATAGAAACGCATTAGTGTTTCTTGTGAATGCTTGCAAGTTGCTTAAGGCACTTTCAAAGGAAAGTGATTTTCTCTGAAAGGACAGCATTTAGAAAGTGAAGCAACACTCAATTCACTTTGTACAGTGAATTGAAGTGTTGGAACAGACTGCTTCTCTTTCAGAGAAATGCATGTGAGTTTCTGTTGAATCCTTGTAAGTAGCTTAAGGCTCTTTCAAAGGAAAGTGATTTTCTATGAAAGGACAGCATTTAGAAAGCAAAGCAACACTCCATTCCCTTCGCGCAATGAATTGAAGTGTTGGAACAGACTGCTTCTCTTTCATAGAAACGCATCAGTGTTTCTTGGGAATGCTTGCAAGTAGCTTAAGGCACTTTCAAAGGAAATTGATTTTCTCTGAAAGGACAGCGTTTAGATAGTGAAGCAACACTCCATTCACTTCGCGCAGTGAATTGAAGTGTTGGAACAGACTGCTTCTCTTTCAGAGAAACGCATGTGAGTTTCTGGTGAATGCTTGTAAGTAGCTTAAGGCACTTTCAAAGGAAAGTGATTTTCTCTGAAAGGACAGCAGTTAGAAAGTGAGGCAACACTCCATTCACTTCACACAGTGAATTTAAGTGTTGGAACAGACTGCTTCTCTTTCAGAGAAACGCATGTGAGTTTCTTCCTAATGCTTGCAAGTAGCTTAAGGCACTTTAAAAGGAAAGTGATTTTCTCTGAAAAGACAGCATTTAGAAAGTGAAGCAACACTCCATTCACTTCGCACAGTGAATTGAAGTGTTGGAACAGACTGCTTCTCTTTCAGAGAAACGCATGTGAGTTTCTTGTGAATTATTGCAAGTCGCTTAAGGCACTTTCAAAGGAAAGTGATTTTCTCTGAAAGGACAGCATTTAGAAACTGAAGCAACACTCCATTCACTTCGCACAGTGAATTGAAGTGTTGGAACACACTGCTTCTCTTTAAAAGAAACGCATGTGAGTTTTTTGTGAATGCTTGAAAGCAGTTTAAGGCACTTTCAAAGGAAAGTGATTTTCTCTGAAAGGACAGAATTTAGAAAGTGAAGCAACACTCCATTCACTTCGCACAGTGAATTGAAGTGTTGGAACAGACTGTTTCTCTTTCAGAGAAACGCATGTGAGTTTCTGGTGAATGCTTGTAAGTAGCTTAAGGCACTTTCAAAGGAAAGTGATTTTCTCTGAAAGGACAGCATTTAGAAAGTGAAGCAACACTCAATTCCCTTCGTGCAGTGAATTGAAGTGTTGGAACAGAGTGCTTCTCTTTCATAGAAACGCATTAGTGTTTCTTGTGAATGCTTGCAAATTGCTTAAGGCACTTTCAAAGGAAAGTGATTTTCTCTGAAAGGACAGCATTTAGAAACTGAAGCAACACTCCATTCACTTCGCACAGTGAATTGAAGTATTGGAACACACTGCTTCTCTTTAAGAGAAACGCATGTGAGTTTTTTGTGAATGCTTGAAAGTAGCTTAAGGCACGTTCAAAGGAGAGTGATTTTCTCTGAAAGGACAGCATTTAGAAAGTGAAGCAACACTCCATTCACTTCGCACAGTGAATTGAAATGTTGGAACAGTCTGCTTCTCTCTCAGAGAAACGCATGTGAGTTTCTTCCTAACGCTTGCAAGTAGCTTAAGGCACTTTCAAAGGAAAGTGATTTTCTCTGAAAGGACAGCATTTAGAAAGTGAAGCAACACTCCATTCACTTCGCACAGTGAATTGAAGTGTTGGAACAGACTGCTTCTCTTTCAGAGAAACGCATGTGAGTTTCTGGTGAATGCTTGTAAGTAGCTTAAGGCACTTTCAAAGGAAAGTGATTTTCTCTGAAAGGACAGCATTTAGAAAGTGAAGCAACACTCCATTCACTTCGCACAGTGAATTGAAGTGTTGGAACAGACTGCTTCTCTTTCAGAGAAACGCATGTGAGTTTCTGGTGAATGCTTGTAAGTAGCTTAAGGCACTTTCAAAGGAAAGTGATTTTCTCTGAAAGGACAGCATTTAGAAAGTGAAGCAACACTCCATTCACTTCGCGCTGTGAATTGAAGTGTTGGAACAGACTGCTTCTCTTTCAGAGAAACGCATGTGAGTTTCTTGTGAATTATTGCAAGTCTCTTAAGGCACTTTCAAAGGAAAGTGATTTTCTCTGAAAGGACAGCATTTAGAAACTGAAGCAACACTCCATTCACTTCGCACAGTGAATTGAAGTGTTGGAACAGTCTGCTTCTCTTTCAGAGAAACGCATGTGAGTTTCTTCCTAATGCTTGCAAGTAGCTTAAGGCACTTTCAAAGGAAAGTGATTTTCTCTGAAAGGACAGCATTTAGAAACTGAAGCAACACTCCATTCACTTCGCACAGTGAATTGAAGTGTTGGAACAGACTGCTTCTCTTTCAGAGAAACGCATGTGAGTTTCTTGTGAATTATTGCAAGTCGCTTAAGGCACTTTCAAAGAAAGTGATTTTCTCTGAAAGGACAGCATTTAGAAACTGAAGCAACACTCCATTCACTTCGCACAGTGAATTGAAGTGTTGGAACACACTACTTCTCTTTAAGAGAAACGCATGTGAGTTTTTTGTGAATGCTTGAAAGTAGTTTAAGGCACTTTCAAAGGAAAGTGATTTTCTCTGAAAGGACAGCGTTTAGATAGTGAAGCAACACTCCATTCACTTCGCGCAGTGAATTGAAGTGTTGGAACAGACTGCTTCTCTTTCAGAGAAACGCATGTGAGTTTCTGGTGAATGCTTGTAAGTAGCTTAAGGCACTTTCAAAGGAAAGTGATTTTCTCTGAAAGGACAGCATTTAGAAAGTGAGGCAACACTCCATTCACTTCACACAGTGAATTTATGTGTTGGAACAGACTGCTTCTCTTTCAGAGAAACGCATGTGAGTTTCTTCCTAATGCTTGCAAGTAGCTTAAGGCACTTTAAAAGGAAAGTGATTTTCTCTGAAAGGACAGCATTTAGAAAGTGAGGCAACAATCCATTCACTTCACACAGTGAATTGAAGTGTTGGAACAGTCTGCTTCTCTTTCAGAGAAACGCATGTGAGTTTCTTCCTAATGCTTGCAAGTAGCTTAAGGCACTTTCAAAGGAAAGTGATTTTCTCTGAAAGGACAGCATTTAGAAAGTGAAGCAACACTCAATTCCCTTCGTGCAGTGAATTGAAGTGTTGGAACAGAGTGCTTCTCTTTCATAGAAACGCATTAGTGTTTCTTGTGAATGCTTGCAAATTGCTTAAGGCACTTTCAAAGGAAAGTGATTTTCTCTGAAAGGACAGCATTTAGAAACTGAAGCAACACTCCATTCACTTCGCACAGTGAATTGAAGTGTTGGAACACACTGCTTCTCTTTAAGAGAAACGCATGTGAGTTTTTTGTGAATGCTTGAAAGTAGCTTAAGGCACTTTCAAAGGACAGTGATTTTCTCTGAAAGGACAGCATTTAGAAAGTGAAGCAACACTCCATTCCCTTCGTGCAGCGAATTGAAGTGTTGGAACAGAGTGCTTCTCTTTCATATAAACGCATTAGTGTTTCTTGTGAATGCTTGCAAGTCGCTTAAGGCACTTTCAAAGGAAAGTGATTTTCTCTGAAAGGACAGCATTTAGAAAGTGAAGCAACACTCCATTCCCTTCGTGCAGTGAATTGAAGTGTTGGAACAGAGTGCTTCTCTTTCATAGAAACGCATTAGTGTTTCTTGTGAATGCTTGCAAGTTGCTTAAGGCACTTTCAAAGGAAAGTGATTTTCTCTGAAAGGACAGCATTTAGAAAGTGAAGCAACACTCAATTCACTTTGTACAGTGAATTGAAGTGTTGGAACAGACTGCTTCTCTTTCAGAGAAATGCATGTGAGTTTCTGTTGAATCCTTGTAAGTAGCTTAAGGCTCTTTCAAAGGAAAGTGATTTTCTATGAAAGGACAGCATTTAGAAAGTAAAGCAACACTCCATTCCCTTCGCGCAATGAATTGAAGTGTTGGAACAGACTGCTTCTCTTTCATAGAAACGCATCAGTGTTTCTTGGGAATGCTTGCAAGTAGCTTAAGGCACTTTCAAAGGAAATTGATTTTCTCTGAAAGGACAGCGTTTAGATAGTGAAGCAACACTCCATTCACTTCGCGCAGTGAATTGAAGTGTTGGAACAGACTGCTTCTCTTTCAGAGAAACGCATGTGAGTTTCTGGTGAATGCTTGTAAGTAGCTTAAGGCACTTTCAAAGGAAAGTGATTTTCTCTGAAAGGACAGCAGTTAGAAAGTGAGGCAACACTCCATTCACTTCACACAGTGAATTTAAGTGTTGGAACAGACTGCTTCTCTTTCAGAGAAACGCATGTGAGTTTCTTCCTAATGCTTGCAAGTAGCTTAAGGCACTTTAAAAGGAAAGTGATTTTCTCTGAAAAGACAGCATTTAGAAAGTGAAGCAACACTCCATTCACTTCGCACAGTGAATTGAAGTGTTGGAACAGACTGCTTCTCTTTCAGAGAAACGCATGTGAGTTTCTTGTGAATTATTGCAAGTCGCTTAAGGCACTTTCAAAGGAAAGTGATTTTCTCTGAAAGGACAGCATTTAGAAACTGAAGCAACACTCCATTCACTTCGCACAGTGAAATGAAATGTTGGAACACACTGCTTCTCTTTAAAAGAAACGCATGTGAGTTTTTTGTGAATGCTTGAAAGCAGTTTAAGGCACTTTCAAAGGAAAGTGATTTTCTCTGAAAGGACAGAATTTAGAAAGTGAAGCAACACTCCATTCACTTCGCACAGTGAATTGAAGTGTTGGAACAGACTGTTTCTCTTTCAGAGAAAGGCATGTGAGTTTCTGGTGAATGCTTGTAAGTAGCTTAAGGCACTTTCAAAGGAAAGTGATTTTCTCTGAAAGGACAGCATTTAGAAAGTGAAGCAACACTCAATTCCCTTCGTGCAGTGAATTGAAGTGTTGGAACAGAGTGCTTCTCTTTCATAGAAACGCATTAGTGTTTCTTGTGAATGCTTGCAAATTGCTTAAGGCACTTTCAAAGGAAAGTGATTTTCTCTGAAAGGACAGCATTTAGAAACTGAAGCAACACTCCATTCACTTCGCACAGTGAATTGAAGTGTTGGAACACACTGCTTCTCTTTAAGAGAAACGCATGTGAGTTTTTTGTGAATGCTTGAAAGTAGCTTAAGGCACTTTCAAAGGAGAGTGATTTTCTCTGAAAGGACAGCATTTAGAAAGTGAAGCAACACTCCATTCACTTCGCACAGTGAATTGAAATGTTGGAACAGTCTGCTTCTCTCTCAGAGAAACGCATGTGAGTTTCTTCCTAACGCTTGCAAGTAGCTTAAGGCACTTTCAAAGGAAAGTGATTTTCTCTGAAAGGACAGCATTTAGAAAGTGAAGCAACACTCCATTCACTTCGCACAGTGAATTGAAGTGTTGGAACAGACTGCTTCTCTTTCAGAGAAACGCATGTGAGTTTCTGGTGAATGCTTGTAAGTGGCTTAAGGCACTTTCAAAGGAAAGTGATTTTCTCTGAAAGGACAGCATTTAGAAAGTGAAGCAACACTCCATTCACTTCGCACAGTGAATTGAAGTGTTGGAACAGACTGCTTCTCTTTCAGAGAAACGCATGTGAGTTTCTGGTGAATGCTTGTAAGTAGCTTAAGGCACTTTCAAAGGAAAGTGATTTTCTCTGAAAGGACAGCATTTAGAAAGTGAAGCAACACTCCATTCACTTCGCGCAGTGAATTGAAGTGTTGGAACAGACTGCTTCTCTTTCAGAGAAACGCATGTGAGTTTCTTGTGAATTATTGCAAGTCTCTTAAGGCACTTTCAAAGGAAAGTGATTTTCTCTGAAAGGACAGCATTTAGAAACTGAAGCAACACTCCATTCACTTCGCACAGTGAATTGAAGTGTTGGAACACACTGCTTCTCTTTAAGAGAAACGCTTGTGGTTTTTTGTGAATGCTTGAAAGTAGTTTAAGGCACTTTCAAAGGAAAGTGATTTTCTCTGAAAGGACAGAATTTAGAAAGTGAAGCAACACTCCATTCACTTCGCACAGTGAATTGAAGTGTTGGAACAGACTGCTTCTCTTTCAGAGAAACGCATGTGAGTTTCTTCCTAATGCTTGTAAGTAGCTTAATGCACTTTCAAAGGAAAGTGATTTTCTCTGAAAGGACAGCATTTAGGAAGTGAAGCAACTCTCCATTCACTTCGCACAGTGAATTGAAGTGTTGGAACAGACTGCTTCTCTTTCAGAGAAATTCATGTGAGTTTAAGTTGAATGCTTGTAAGTAGCTTAAGGCACTTTCAAAGGAAAGTGATTTTCTCTGAAAGGACAGCATTTAGAAAGTGAAGCAACACTCCATTCACTTCGCAGAGTGAATTGAAGTTTTGGAACAGACTGCTTCACTTTCAGAGAAACGCATGTGAGTTTCTGGTGAATGCTTGTAAGTAGCTTAAGGCACTTTCAAAGGAAAGTGATTTTCTCTGAAAGGACAGCATTTAGAAAGTGAAGCAACACTCCATTCACTTCGCACAGTGAATTGAAGTGTTGGAACAGACTGCTTCTCTTTCAGAGAAACGCATGTGAGTTTCTGGTGAATGCTTGTAAGTAGCTTAAGGCACTTTCAAAGGAAAGTGATTTTCTCTGAAAGGACAGCATTTAGAAACTGAAGCAACACTCCATTCACTTCGCACAGTGAATTGAAGTGTTGGAACAGACTGCTTCTCTTTCAGAGACGCATGTGAGTTTCTTGTGAATTATTGCAAGTCGCTTAAGGCACTTTCAAAGGAAAGTGATTTTCTCTGAAAGGACAGCATTTAGAAAGTGAAGCAACACTCCCTTCCTTTCGTGCAGTGAATTGAAGTGTTGGAACAGAGTGCTTCTCTTTCATAGAAACGCATTAGTGTTTCTTGTGAATGCTTGCAAGTTGCTTAAGGCACTTTCAAAGGAAAGTGATTTTCTCTGAAAGGACAGCATTTAGAAAGTGAAGCAACACTCAATTCACTTTGTACAGTGAATTGAAGTGTTGGAACAGACTGCTTCTCTTTCAGAGAAATGCATGTGAGTTTCTGTTGAATGCTTGTAAGTAGCTTAAGGCTCTTTCAAAGGAAAGTGATTTTCTATGAAAGGACAGCATTTAGAATGTAAAGCAACACTCCATTCCCTTCGCGCAATGAATTGAAGTGTTGGAACAGACTGCTTCTCTTTCATAGAAACGCATTAGTGTTTCTTGGGAATGCTTGCAAGTAGCTTAAGGCACTTTCAAAGGAAATTGATTTTCTCTGAAAGGACAGCATTTAGATAGTGAAGCAACACTCCATTCACTTCGCACAGTGAATTGAAGTGTTGGAACAGACTGCTTCTCTTTCAGAGAAACGCATGTGAGTTTCTTGTGAATTCTTGCAAGTTGCTTAAGGCACTTTCAAAGGAAAGTGATTTTCTCTGAAAGGACAGCATTTAGAAACTGAAGCAACACTCCATTCACTTCGCACTGTGAATTGAAGTGTTGGAACAGACTGCTTCTCTTTCAGAGAAACGCATGTGAGTTTCTTCCTAATGCTTGCAAGTAGCTTAAGGCACTTTCAAAGGAAAGTGATTTTCTCTGAAAGGACAGCATTTAGAAAGTGAAGCAACACTCCATTCACTTCGCACCGTGAATTGAAGTGTTGGAACAGTCTGCTTCTCTTTCAGAGAAATGCATGTGAGTTTCTGGTGAATGCTTGTAAGTAGCTTAAGACACTTTCAAAGGAAAGTGATTTTATCTGAAAGGACAACATTTAGAAAGTGAAGCAACACTCCATTCACTTCGCACAGTGAATTGAAGTGTTGGAACAGACTGCTTCTCTTTCAGAGAAACGCATGTGAGTTTCTGGTGAATGCTTGTAAGTAGCTTAAGGCACTTTCAAAGGAAAGTGATTTTCTCTGAAAGGATAGCATTTAGAAAGTGAAGCAACACTCCATTCACTTCGCACAGTGAATTGAAGTGTTGGAACAGACTGCTTCTCTTTCAGAGAAATGCATGTGAGTTTAAGTTGAATGCTTGTAAGTAGCTTACGGCACTTTCAATGGAAAGTGATTTTCTCTGAAAGGACAGCATTTAGAAAGTGAAGCAACACTCCATTCACTTCGCAGAGTGAATTGAAGTATTGGAACAGACTGCTTCTCTTTCAGAGAAACGCATGTGAGTTTCTGGTGAATGCTTGTAAGTAGCTTAAGGCACTTTCAAAGAAAAGTGATTTTCTCTGAAAGGACAGCATTTAGAAAGTGAAGCAACACTCCATTCACTTCGCACAGTGAATTGAAGTGTTGGAAGAGACTGCTTCTCTTTCAGAGAAACGCATGTGAGTTTCTGGTGAATGCTTGCAAGTTGCTTAAGGCACTTTCAAAGGAAAGTGATTTTCTCTGAAAGGACAGCATTTAGAAAGTGAGGCAACACTCCATTCACTTCACACAGTGAATTGAAGTGTTGGAACAGTCTGCTTCTCTTTCAGAGAAACGCATGTGAGTTTCTTCCTAATGCTTGCAAGTAGCTTAAGGCACTTTCAAAGGAAAGTGATTTTCTCTGAAAGGACAGCATTTAGAAAGTGAAGCAACACTCCATTCACTTCGGACAGTGAATTGAAGTGTTGGAACAGACTGCTTCTCTTTCAGAGAAACGCATGTGAGTTTCTTCCTAATGCTTGTAAGTAGCTTAAGGCACTTTCAAAGGAAAGTGATTTTCTCTGAAAGGACAGCATTTAGAAACTGAAGCAACACTCCATTCACTTCGCACAGTGAATTGAAGTGTTGGAACAGACTGCTTCTCTTTCAGAGAAACGCATGTGAGTTTCTTCCTAATGCTTGTAAGTAGCTTAAGGCACTTTCAAAGGAAAGTGATTTTCTCTGAAAGGACAGCATTTAGAAACTGAAGCAACACTCCACTCACTTCGCACTGTGAATTGAAGTGTTGGAACAGACTGCTTCTCTTTCAGAGAAACGCATGTGAGTTTCTTGTGAATTATTGCAAGTCGCTTAAGGCACTTTCAAAGGAAAGTGATTTTCTCTGAAAGGACAGCATTTAGAAACTGAAGCAACACTCCATTCACTTCGCACAGTGAATTGAAGTGTTGGAACACACTACTTCTCTTTAAGAGAAACGCATGTGAGTTTTTTGTGAATGCTTGAAAGTAGTTTAAGGCACTTTCAAAGGAAAGTGATTTTCTCTGAAAGGACATAATTTAGAAAGTGATGCAACACTCCATTCACTTTGCACAGTGAATTGAAGTGTTGGAACAGACTGCTTCTCTTTCAGAGAAACGCATGTGAGTTTCTTCCTAATGCTTGTAATTAGCTTAAGGCACTTTCAAAGGAAAGTGATTTTCTCTGAAAGGACAGCATTTAGAAAGTGAAGCAACACTCAATTCCCTTCGTGCAGTGAATTGAAGTGTTGGAACAGACTGCTTCTCTTTCATAGAAACGCATTAGTGTTTCTTGTGAATGCTTGCAAATTGCTTAAGGCACTTTCAAAGAAAAGTGATTTTCTCTGAAAGGACAGCATTTAGAAACTGAAGCAACACTCCATTCACTTCGCAGAGTGAATTGAAGTGTTGGAACAGACTGCTTCTCTTTCAGAGAAACGCATGTGAGTTTCTTGTGAATTATTGCAAGTCGCTTAAGGCACTTTCAAAGGAAAGTGATTTTCTCTGAAAGGACAGCATTTAGAAACTGAAGCAACACTCCATTCACTTCGCACAGTGAATTGAAGTGTTGGAACACACTGCTTCTCTTTAAGAGAAACGCTTGTGGTTTTTTGTGAATGCTTGAAAGTAGTTTAAGGCACTTTCAAAGGAAAGTGATTTTCTCTGAAAGGACAGAATTTAGAAAGTGAAGCAACACTCCATTCACTTCGCACAGTGAATTGAAGTGTTGGAACAGACTGCTTCTCTTTCAGAGAAACGCATGTGAGTTTCTTCCTAATGCTTGTAAGTAGCTTAATGCACTTTCAAAGGAAAGTGATTTTCTCTGAAAGGACAGCATTTAGAAAGTGAAGCAACTCTCCATTCACTTCGCACAGTGAATTGAAGTGTTGGAACAGACTGCTTCTCTTTCAGAGAAATTCATGTGAGTTTAAGTTGAATGCTTGTAAGTAGCTTAAGGCACTATCAAAGGAAAGTGATTTTCTCTGAAAGGACAGCATTTAGAAAGTGAAGCAACACTCCATTCACTTCGCCGAGTGAATTGAAGTTTTGGAACAGACTGCTTCACTTTCAGAGAAACGCATGTGAGTTTCTGGTGAATGCTTGTAAGTAGCTTAAGGCACTTTCAAAGGAAAGTGATTTTCTCTGAAAGGACAGCATTTAGAAAGTGAAGCAACACTCCATTCACTTCGCACAGTGAATTGAAGTGTTGGAACAGACTGCTTCTCTTTCAGAGAAACGCATGTGAGTTTCTGGTGAATGCTTGTAAGTAGCTTAAGGCACTTTCAAAGGAAAGTGATTTTCTCTGAAAGGACAGCATTTAGAAAGTGAAGCAACACTCCATTCACTTCTCACAGTGAATTGAAGTGTTGGAACAGACTGCTTCTCTTTCAGAGAAACGCATGTGAGTTTCTTGTGAATTATTGCAAGTCGCTTAAGGCACTTTCAAAGGAAAGTGATTTTCTCTGAAAGGACAGCATTTAGAAAGTGAAGCAACACTCCCTTCCTTTCGTGCAGTGAATTGAAGTGTTGGAACAGAGTGCTTCTCTTTCATAGAAACGCATTAGTGTTTCTTGTGAATGCTTGCAAGTTGCTTAAGGCACTTTCAAAGGAAAGTGATTTTCTCTGAAAGGACAGCATTTAGAAAGTGAAGCAACACTCAATTCACTTTGTACAGTGAATTGAAGTGTTGGAACAGACTGCTTCTCTTTCAGAGAAATGCATGTGAGTTTCTGTTGAATGCTTGTAAGTAGCTTAAGGCTCTTTCAAAGGAAAGTGATTTTCTATGAAAGGACAGCATTTAGAATGTAAAGCAACACTCCATTCACTTCGCGCAATGAATTGAAGTGTTGGAACAGACTGCTTCTCTTTCATAGAAACGCATTAGTGTTTCTTGGGAATGCTTGCAAGTAGCTTAAGGCACTTTCAAAGGAAATTGATTTTCTCTGAAAGGACAGCATTTAGATAGTGAAGCAACACTCCATTCACTTCGCACAGTGAATTGAAGTGTTGGAACAGACTGCTTCTCTTTCAGAGAAACGCATGTGAGTTTCTTGTGAATTCTTGCAAGTTGCTTAAGGCACTTTCAAAGGAAAGTGATTTTCTCTGAAAGGACAGCATTTAGAAACTGAAGCAACACTCCATTCACTTCGCACTGTGAATTGAAGTGTTGGAACAGACTGCTTCTCTTTCAGAGAAACGCATGTGAGTTTCTTCCTAATGCTTGCAAGTAGCTTAAGGCACTTTCAAAGGAAAGTGATTTTCTCTGAAAGGACAGCATTTAGAAAGTGAAGCAACACTCCATTCACTTCGCACCGTGAATTGAAGTGTTGGAACAGTCTGCTTCTCTTTCAGAGAAACGCATGTGAGTTTCTGGTGAATGCTTGTAAGTAGCTTAAGGCACTTTCAAAGGAAAGTGATTTTCTCTGAAAGGACAACATTTAGAAAGTGAAGAAACACTCCATTCACTTCGCACAGTGAATTGAAGTGTTGGAACAGACTGCTTCTCTTTCAGAGAAACGCATGTGAGTTTCTGGTGAATGCTTGTAAGTAGCTTAAGGCACTTTCAAAGGAAAGTGATTTTCTCTGAAAGGATAGCATTTAGAAAGTGAAGCAACACTCCATTCACTTCGCACAGTGAATTGAAGTGTTGGAACAGACTGCTTCTCTTTCAGAGAAATGCATGTGAGTTTAAGTTGAATGCTTGTAAGTAGCTTAAGGCACTTTCAAAGGAAAGTGATTTTCTCTGAAAGGACAGCATTTAGAAAGTGAAGCAACACTCCATTCACTTCGCAGAGTGAATTGAAGTATTGGAACAGACTGCTTCTCTTTCGGAGAAACGCATGTGAGTTTCTGGTGAATGCTTGTAAGTAGCTTAAGGCACTTTCAAAGAAAAGTGATTTTCTCTGAAAGGACAGCATTTAGAAAGTGAAGCAACACTCCATTCACTTCGCACAGTGAATTGAAGTGTTGGAAGAGACTGCTTCTCTTTCAGAGAAACGCATGTGAGTTTCTGGTGAATGCTTGCAAGTTGCTTAAGGCACTTTCAAAGGAAAGTGATTTTCTCTGAAAGGACAGCATTTAGAAAGTGAGGCAACACTCCATTCACTTCACACAGTGAATTGAAGTGTTGGAACAGTCTGCTTCTCTTTCAGAGAAACGCATGTGAGTTTCTTCCTAATGCTTGCAAGTAGCTTAAGGCACTTTCAAAGGAAAGTGATTTTCTCTGAAAGGACAGCATTTAGAAAGTGAAGCAACACTCCATTCACTTCGCACAGTGAATTGAAGTGTTGGAACAGACTGCTTCTCTTTCAGAGAAACGCATGTGAGTTTCTGGTGAATGCTTGTAAGTAGCTTAAGGCACTTTCAAAGGAAAGTGATTTTCTCTGAAAGGACAGCATTTAGAAAGTGAAGCAACACTCCATTCACTTCGCACAGTGAATTGAAGTGTTGGAACAGACTGCTTCTCTTTCAGAGAAACGCATGTGAGTTTCTTCCTAATGCTTGTAAGTAGCTTAAGGCACTTTCAAAGGAAAGTGATTTTCTCTGAAAGGACAGCATTTAGAAACTGAAGCAACACTCCACTCACTTCGCACAGTGAATTGAAGTGTTGGAACAGACTGCTTCTCTTTCAGAGAAACGCATGTGAGTTTCTTGTGAATTATTGCAAGTCGCTTAAGGCACTTTCAAAGGAAAGTGATTTTCTCTGAAAGGACAGCATTTAGAAACTGAAGCAACACTCCATTCACTTCGCACAATGAATTGAAGTGTTGGAACACACTACTTCTCTTTAAGAGAAACGCATGTGAGTTTTTTGTGAATGCTTGAAAGTAGTTTAAGGCACTTTCAAAGGAAAGTGATTTTCTCTGAAAGGACATAATTTAGAAAGTGATGCAACACTCCATTCACTTCGCACAGTGAATTGAAGTGTTGGAACAGACTGCTTCTCTTTCAGAGAAACGCATGTGAGTTTCTTCCTAATGCTTGTAAGTAGCTTAAGGCACTTTCAAAGGAAAGTGATTTTCTCTGAAAGGACAGCATTTAGAAAGTGAAGCAACACTCAATTCCCTTCGTGCAGTGAATTGAAGTGTTGGAACAGACTGCTTCTCTTTCATAGAAACGCATTAGTGTTTCTTGTGAATGCTTGCAAATTGCTTAAGGCACTTTCAAAGAAAAGTGATTTTCTCTGAAAGGACAGCATTTAGAAACTGAAGCAACACTCCATTCACTTCGCAGAGTGAATTGAAGTGTTGGAACAGACTGCTTCTCTTTCAGAGAAACGCATGTGAGTTTCTTGTGAATTATTGCAAGTCGCTTAAGGCACTTTCAAAGGAAAGTGATTTTCTCTGAAAGGACAGCATTTAGAAAGTGAAGCAACACTCCATTCCCTTCGTGCAGTGAATTGAAGTGTTGGAACAGAGTGCTTCTCTTTCATAGAAACGCATTAGTGTTTCTTGTGAATGCTTGCAAGTTGCTTAAGGCACTTTCAAAGGAAAGTGATTTTCTCTGAAAGGACAGCATTTAGAAAGTGAAGCAACACTCAATTCACTTTGTACAGTGAGTTGAAGTGTTGGAACAGACTGCTTCTTTTTCAGAGAAATGCATGTGAGTTTCTGTTGAATGCTTGTAAGTAGCTTAAGGCTCTTTCAAAGGAAAGTGATTTTCTATGAAAGGACAGCATTTAGAAAGTAAAGCAACACTCCATTCCCTTTGCGCAATGAATTGAAGTGTTGGAACAGACTGCTTCTCTTTCATAGAAACGCATCAGTGTTTCTTGGGAATGCTTGCAAGTAGCTTAAGGCACTTTCAAAGGAAATTGATTTTCTCTGAAAGGACAGCGTTTAGATAGTGAAGCAACACTCCATTCACTTCGCGCAGTGAATTGAAGTGTTGGAACAGACTGCTTCTCTTTCAGAGAAACGCATGTGAATTTCTGGTGAATGCTTGTAAGTAGCTTAAGGCACTTTCAAAGGAAAGTGATTTTCTCTGAAAGGACAGCATTTAGAAAGTGAGGCAACACTCCATTCACTTCACACAGTGAATTTAAGTGTTGGAACAGACTGCTTCTCTTTCAGAGAAACGCATGTGAGTTTCTTCCTAATGCTTGCACGTAGCTTAAGGCACTTTAAAAGGAAAGTGATTTTCTCTGAAAGGACAGCATTTAGAAAGTGAAGCAACACTCCATTCACTTCGCACAGTGAATTGAAGTGTTGGAACAGACTGCTTCTCTTTCAGAGAAACGCATGTGAGTTTCTTGTGAATTATTGCAAGTCGCTTAAGGCACGTTCAAAGGAAAGTGATTTTCTCTGAAAGGACTGCATTTAGAAACTGAAGCAACACTCCATTCACTTCGCACAGTGAATTGAAGTGTTGGAACACACTGCTTCTCTTTAAAAGAAATGCATGTGAGTTTTTTGTGAATGCTTGAAAGTAGTTTAAGGCACTTTCAAAGGAAAGTGATTTTCTCTGAAAGGACAGAATTTAGAAAGTGATGCAACACTCCATTCACTTCGCACAGTGAATTGAAGTGTTGGAACAGACTGCTTCTCTTTCAGAGAAACGCATGTGAGTTTCTTCCTAATGCTTGTAAGTAGCTTAAGGCACTTTCAAAGGAAAGTGATTTTCTCTGAAAGTACAGCATTTAGAAAGTGAAGCAACACTCAATTCCCTTCGTGCAGTGAATTGAAGTGTTGGAACAGAGTGCTTCTCTTTCATAGAAACGCATTAGTGTTTCTTGTGAATGCTTGCAAATTGCTTAAGGCACTTTCAAAGGAAAGTGATTTTCTCTGAAAGGACAGCATTTAGAAACTGAAGCAACACTCCATTCACTTCGCACAGTGAATTGAAGTGTTGGAACACACTGCTTCTCTTTAAGAGAAACGCATGTGAGTTTTTTGTGAATGCTTGAAAGTAGCTTAAGGCACTTTCAAAGGAGAGTGATTTTCTCTGAAAGGACAGCATTTAGAAAGTGAAGCAACACTCCATTCACTTCGCACAGTGAATTGAAATGTTGGAACAGTCTGCTTCTCTCTCAGAGAAACGCATGTGAGTTTCTTCCTAACGCTTGCAAGTAGCTTAAGGCACTTTCAAAGGAAAGTGATTTTCTCTGAAAGGACAGCATTTAGAAAGTGAAGCAACACTCCATTCACTTCGCACAGTGAATTGAAGTGTTGGAACAGACTGCTTCTCTTTCAGAGAAACGCATGTGAGTTTCTGTTGAATGCTTGTAAGTAGCTTAAGGCACTTTGAAAGGAAAGTGATTTTCTCTGAAAGGACAGCATTTAGAAAGTGAGGCAACACTCCATTCACTTCGCACAGTGAATTGAAGTATTGGAACAGACTGCTTCTCTTTCAGAGAAACGCATGTGAGTTTCTTCCTAATGCTTGCAAGTAGCTTAAGGCACTTTCAAAGGAAAGTGATTTTCTCTGAAAGGACAGCATTTAGAAAGTGAAGCAACACTCCATTCACTTCGCACAGTGAATTGAAGTGTTGGAACAGTCTGCTTCTCTTTCAGAGAAACGCATGTGAGTTTCTTCCTAATGCTTGCAAGTAGCTTAATGCACTTTCAAAGGAAAGTGATTTTCTCTGAAAGGACAGCATTTAGAAAGTGAAGCAACACTCCATTCACTTCGCACAGTGAATTGAAGTGTTGGAACAGACTGCTTTTCTTTCAGAGAAACGCATGTGAGTTTCTTCCTAATGCTTGCAAGTAGCTTAAGGCACTATCAAAGGAAAGTGATTTTCTCTGAAAGGACAGCATTTAGAAAGTGAAGCAACACTCCATTCACTTCGCACAGTGAATTGAAGTGTTGGAACCGACTGCTTCTCTTTCAGAGCAACGCATGTGAGTTTCTGGTGAATGCTTATAAGTAGCTTAAATCACTTTCAAAGGACAGTGATTTTCTCTGAAAGGACAGCATTTAGAAAGTGAAGCAACACTCCATTCCCTTCGTGCAGTGAATTGAAGTGTTGGAACAGAGTGCTTCTCTTTCATATAAACGCATTAGTGTTTCTTGTGAATGCTTGCAAGTTGCTTAAGGCACTTTCAAAGGAAAGTGATTTTCTCTGAAAGGACATAATTTAGAAAGTGAAGCAACACTCCATTCACTTCGCACATTGAATTGAAGTGTTGGAACAGACTGCTTCTCTTTCAGAGAAATGCATGTGAGTTTCTGTTGAATGCTTGTAAGTAGCTTAAGGCACTTTCAAAGGAAAGTGATTTTCTCTGAAAGGACAGCATTTAGAAAGTGAAGCAACACTCCATTCACTTCGCACATTGAATTGAAGTGTTGGAACAGACTGCTTCTCTTTCAGAGAAACGCATGTGAGTTTCTGGTGAATGCTTGTAAGTAGCTTAAAGCACTTTCAAAGGAAAGTGATTTTCTCTGAAAGGACAGCATTTAGAAAGTGAGGCAACACTCCATTCACTTCACACAGTGAATTGAAGTGTTGGAACAGACTGCTTCTCTTTCAAAGAAACGCATGTGAGTTTCTGGTGAATGCTTGTAAGTAGCTTAAGGCACTTTCAAAGGAAAGTGATTTTCTCTGAAAGGACAGCATTTAGAAAGTGAAGTAACACTCCATTCACTTCGCACAGTGAATTGAAGTGTTGGAACAGTCTGCTTCTCTTTCAGAGAAACGCATGTGAGTTTCTTCCTAATGCTTGCAAGTAGCTTAAGGCACTTTCAAAGGAAAGTGATTTTCTCTGAAAGGACAGCATTTAGAAAGTGAAGCAACACTCCATTCACTTCGCACAGTGAATTGAAGTGTTGGAACAGACTGCTTCTCTTTCAGAGAAACGCATGTGAGTTTCCGGTGAATGCTTGTAAGTAGCTTAAGGCACTTTCAAAGGAAAGTGATTTTCTCTGAAAGGACAGCATTTAGAAAGTGAAACAACACTCCATTAACTTCGCACAGTGAATTGAAGTGTTGGAACAGACTGCTTCTCTTTCAGAGAAATGCATGTGAGTTTAAGTTGAATGCTTGTAAGTAGCTTAAGGCACTTTCAAAGGAAAGTGATTTTCTCTGAAAGGACAGCATTTAGAAAGTGAAGCAACACTCCACTCACTTCGCACAGTGAATTGAAGTGTTGGAACAGACTGCTTCTCTTTCAGAGAAACGTATGTGAGTTTCTTGTGAATGCTTGCAAGTTGCTTAAGGCACTTTCAAAGGAAAGTGATTTTCTCTGAAAGGACAGCATTTAGAAAGTGAAGCAACACTCCGTTCACTTCGCACAGTGAATTGAAGTGTTGGAACAGACTGCTTCTCTTTCAGAGAAACGCATGTGAGTTTCTGGTGAATGCTTGCAAGTTGCTTAAGGCACTTTCAAAGGAAAGTGATTTTCTCTGAAAGGACAGCATTTAGAAAGTGAGGCAACACTCCATTCACTTCACACAGTGAATTGAAGTGTTGGAACAGTCTGCTTCTCTTTCAGAGAAACGCATGTGAGTTTCTTCCTAATGCTTGCAAGTAGCTTAAGTCACTTTCAAAGGAAAGTGATTTTCTCTGAAAGGACAGCATTTAGAAAGTGAAGCAACACTCCATTCACTTCGCACAGTGAATTGAAATGTTGGAACAGTCTGCTTCTCTTTCAGAGAAACGCATGTGAGTTTCTTCCTAATGCTTGCAAGTAGCTTATGGCACTTTAAAGGACAGTGATTTTCTCTGAAAGGACAGCATTTAGAAAGTGAAGCAACACTCCATTCACTTCGCACAGTGAATTGAAGTGTTGGAACAGACTGCTTCTCTTTCAGAGAAATGCATGTGAGTTTAAGTTGAATGCTTGTAAGTAGCTTAAGGCACTTTCAAAGGAAAGTGATTTTCTCTGAAAGGACAGCATTTAGAAAGTGAAGCAACACTCCAATCACTTCGCACAGTGAATTGAAGTGTTGGAACAGACTGCTTCTCTTTCAGAGAAACGTATGTGAGTTTCTTGTGAATGCTTGCAAGTTGCTTAAGGCACTTTCAAAGGAAAGTGATTTTCTCTGAAAGGACAGCATTTAGAAAGTGAAGCAACACTCCGTTCACTTCGCACAGTGAATTGAAGTGTTGGAACAGACTGCTTCTCTTTCAGAGAAACGCATGTGAGTTTCTGGTGAATGCTGGCAAGTTGCTTAAGGCACTTTCAAAGGAAAGTGATTTTCTCTGAAAGGACAGCATTTAGAAAGTGAGGCAACACTCCATTCACTTCACACAGTGAATTGAAGTGTTGGAACAGTCTGCTTCTCTTTCAGAGAAACGCATGTGAGTTTCTTCCTAATGCTTGCAAGTAGCTTAAGGCACTTTCAAAGGAAAGTGATTTTCTCTGAAAGGACAGCATTTAGAAAGTGAAGCAACACTCCATTCCCTTCGAGCAGTGAATTGAAGTGTTGGAACACACTGCTTCTCTTTCATATAAACGCATTAATGTTTCTTGTGAATGCTTGCAAGTTGCTTAAGGCACTTTCAAAGGAAAGTGATTTTCTCTGAAAGGACATACTTTAGAAAGTGAAGCAACACTCCATTCACTTCGCACAGTGAATTGAAGTGTTGGAACAGACTGCTTCTCTTTCAGAGAAATGCATGTGAGTTTCTGTTGAACGCTTGTAAGTAGCTTAAGGCACTTTCAAAGGAAAGTGATTTTCTCTGAAAGGACAGCATTTAGAAAGTGCAGCAACACTCCATTCACTTCGCACATTGAATTGAAGTGTTGGAACAGACTGCTTCTCTTTCAGAGAAACGCATGTGAGTTTCTGGTGAATGCTTGTAAGTAGCTTAAGGCACTTTTAAAGGAAAGTGATTTTCTCTGAAAGGACAGCATTTAGAAAGTGAGGCAACACTCCATTCACTTCACACAGTGAATTGAAGTGTTGGAACAGACTGCTTCTCTTTCAGAGAAACGCATGTGAGTTTCTGGTGAATGCTTTAAGTAGCTTAAGGCACTTTCAAAGGAAAGTGATTTTCTCTGAAAGGACAGCATTTAGAAAGTGAAGCAACACTCCATTCACTTCGCACAGTGAATTGAAGTGTTGGAACAGACTGCTTCTCTTTCAGAGAAATGCATGTGAGTTTAAGTTGAATGCTTGTAAGTAGCTTAAGGCACTTTCAAAGGAAAGTGATTTTCCCTGAAAGGACAGCATTTAGAAAGTGAAGCAGCACTCCATTCACTTCGCAGAGTGAATTGAAGTATTGGAACAGACTGCTTCTCTTTCAGAGAAACGCATGTGAGTTTCTGGTGAATGCCTGTAAGTAGCTTAAGGCACTTTCAAAGGAAAGTGATTTTCTCTGAAAGGACAGCATTTAGAAAGTGAAGCAACACTCCATTCACTTCGCACAGTGAATTGAAGTGTTGGAACAGACTGCTTCTCTTTCAGAGAAAGGCATGTGAGTTTCTTCCTAATGCTTGCAAGTCGCTTAAGGCACTTTCAAAGGAAAGTGATTTTCTCTGAAAGGACAGCATTTAGAAAGTGAAGCAACACTCCATTCACTTCGCACAGTGAATTGAAGTGTTGGAACAGACTGCTTCTCTTTAAGAGAAACGCATGTGAGTTTTTTGTGAATGCTTGAAAGTAGTTTAAGGCACTTTCAAAGGAAAGTGATTTTCTCTGAAAGGACAGAATTTAGAAAGTGATGCAACACTCCATTCACTTCGCACAGTGAATTGAAGTGTTGGAACAGACTGCTTCTCTTTCAGAGAAATGCATGTGAGTTTCTGTTGAATGCTTGTAAGTAGCTTAAGTCTCTTTCAAAGGAAAGTGATTTTCTATGAAAGGACAGCATTTAGAAAGTAAAGCAACACTCCATTCCCTTCGCGCAATGAATTGAAGTGTTGGAACAGACTGCTTCTCTTTCAGAGAAACGCATGTGAGTTTCTTCCTAATGCTCGCAAGTAGCTTAAGGCACTTTCAAAGGAAAGTGATTTTCTCTGATTGGACAGCATTTAGAAAGTGAAGCAACACTCCATTCACTTTGTACAGTGAATTGTAGTGTTGGAACAGACTGCTTCTCTTTCAGAGAAATGCATGTGAGTTTCTGTTGAATGCTTGTAAGTAGCTTAAGGCTCTTTCAAAGGAAAGTGATTTTCTCTGAAAGGACAGCATTTAGAAAGTAAAGCAACACTCCATTCCCTTCGCACAATAAATTGAAGTGTTGGAAGAGACTGCTTCTCTTTCATAGAAACGCATTAGTTTGTCTTGTGAATGCTTGCAAGTAGCTTAAGGCACTTTCAAAGGAAAGTGATTTTCTCTGAAAGGACAGCATTTAGAAAGTGAAGCAACACTCCATTCACTTCGCACAGTGAATTGAAGTGTTGGAACAGACTGCTTCTCTTTCAGAGAAACGCATGTGAGTTTCTTTTGAATGCTTGCAAGTTCCTTAAGGCACATTCAAAGGAAAGTGATTTTCTCTGAAAGGACAGCATTTAGAAAGTGAAGCAACACTCCATTCACTTCGCACAGTGAATTGAAGTGTTCGAACAGACTGCTTCTCTTTTAGAGAAACGCATGTGAGTTTTTTGTGAATGCTTGAAAGTAGTTTAAGGCACTTTCAAAGGAAAGTGATTTTCTCTGAAAGGACAGCATTTAGAAAGTGAAGCAACACTCCATTCACTTCGCACTGTGAATTGAAGTGTTGGAACAGACTGCTTCTCTTTCAGAGAAACGCATGTGAGTTTTTTGTGAATTCTTGAAAGTAGTTTAAGGCACTTTCAAAGGAAAGTGTTTTTCTCTGAAAGGACAGAATTTAGAAAGTGAAGCAACACTCCATTCACTTCGCACAGAGAATTGAAGTGTTGGAACAGACTGCTCCTCTTTCAGAGAAACGCATGTGATTTCTTCCTAATGCTTGCAAGTAGCTTAAGGCACTTTCAAAGGAAAGTGATTTTCTCTGATTGGACAGCATTTAGAAAGTGAAGCAACACTCCATTCACTTCGCACAGTGAATTGAAGTGTTGGAACAGACTGCTTCTCTTTCAAAGAAACGCATGTGAGTTTCTGGTGAATGCTTGTAAGTAGCTTAAGGCACTTTCAAAGGAAAGTGATTTTCTCTGAAAGAAGAGCATTTAGAAAGTGAAGCAACACTCCATTCCCTTCGTGCAGTGAATTGAAGTGTTGGAACAGAGTGCTTCTCATTCATAGAAACGCATTAGTGTATCTTGCGAATGCTTGCAAGTTGCTTAAGGCACTTTCAAAGGAAAGTGATTTTCTCTGAAAGGACAGCATTTAGAAAGTGAAGCAACACTCCATTCACTTTGTACAGTGAATTGAAGTGTTGGAACAGACTGCTTCTCTTTCAGAGAAATGCATGTGAGTTTCTGGTGAATGCTTGTAAGTAGCTTAAGGCTCTTTCAAAGGAAAGTGATTTTCTCTCAAAGGACAGCATTTAGAAAGTAAAGCAACACTCCATTCCCTTCGCACAATAAATTGAAGTGTTGGAACAGACTGCTTCTCTTTCATAGAAACGCAATAGTGTTTCTTGTGAATGCTTGCAAGTAGCTTAAGGCACATTCAAAGGAAAGTGATTTTCTCTGAAAGGACAGCATTTAGAAAGTGAAGCAACACTCCATTCACTTCGCACAGAGAATTGAAGTGTTGGAACAGATTACTTCTCTTTCAGAGAAATGCATGTGAGTTTCTGTTGAATGCTTGTAAGTAGCTTAAGGCACATTCAAAGGAAAATGATTTTCTCTGAAAGGACAGCATTTAGAAAGTGAAGCAACACTCCATTCACTTCGCACAGTGAATTGAAGTGTTGGAACAGACTGCTTCTCTTTCAGAGAAACGCATGTGAGTTTTTTGTAAATGCTTGAAAGTAGTTTAAGGCACTTTCAATGGAAAGTGATTTTCTCTGAAAGGACAGCATTTAGAAAGTGAGGCAACACTCCATTCACTTCGCACAGTGAACTGAAGTGTTGGAAAAGACTGTTTCTCTTTCAGAGAAACGCATGTGAGTTTCTAGTGAATGCTTGTAAGTAGCTTAAGGCACTTTCAAAGGAAAGTGATTTTCTCTGAAAGGACAGCATTTAGAAAGTGAAGCAACACTCCATTCACTTCGCACAGTGAATTGAAGTGTTGGAACGGACTGCTTCTCTTTCAGAGAAATGCATGTGAGTTTCTGTTGAATGCTTGTAAGTAGCTTAAGGCACTTTCAAAGGAAAGTGATTTTCTCTGAAAGGACAGCATTTAGAAAGTGAAGCAACACTCCATTCACTTCGCAGAGTGAATTGAAGTATTGGAACAGACTGCTTCTCTTTCAGAGAAACACATGTGAGTTTCTGGTGAATGCTTGTAAGTAGCTTAAGGCACTTTCAAAGGAAAGTGATTTTCTCTGAAAGGACAGCATTTAGAAAGTGAAGCAACACTCCATTCACTTCGCACAGTGAATTGAAGTGTTGGAACAGACTGCTTCTCTTTCAGAGAAACGCATGTGAGTTTCTTTTGAATGCTTGCAAGTTGCTTAAGGCACATTCAAAGGAAAGTGATTTTCTCTGAAAGGACAGCATTTAGAAACTGAAGCAACACTCCATTCACTTCGCACAGTGAATTGAAGTGTTCGAACAGACTGCTTCTCTTTAAGAGAAACGCATGTGAGTTTTTTGTGAATGCGTGAAAGTAGTTTAAGGCACTTTAAAAGGAAAGTGATTTTGTCTGAAAGGACAGCATTTAGAAAGTGAAGCAACACTCCATTCACTTCGCACGGTGAATTGAAGTGTTGGACCAGACTGCTTCTCTTTCAGAGAAACGCATGTGAGTTTCTGGTGAATGCTTGTAAGTAGCTTAAGGCACATTCAAATGAAAATGATTTTCTCTGAAAGGACAGCATTTAGAAAGTGAAGCAACACTCCATTCACTTCGCACAGTGAATTGAAGTGTTGGAACAGACTGCTTCTCTTTCAGAGAAACGCATGTGAGTTTTTTGTGAATGCTTGAAAGTAGTTTAAGGCACTTTCAATGGAAAGTGATTTTCTCTGAAAGGACAGCATTTAGAAAGTGAAGCAACACTCCATTCACTTCGCACAGTGAATTGAAGTGTTGGAACAGACTGCTTCTCTTTCAGAGAAACGCATGTGAGTTTCTGTTGAATGCTTGTAAGTAGCTTAAGGCACTTTGAAAGGAAAGTGATTTTCTCTAAATGGACAGCATTTAGAAAGTGAGGCAACACTCCATTCACTTCACACAGTGAATTGAAGTGTTGGAACAGACTTCTTCTCTTTCAGAGAAATGCATGTGAGTTTCTGTTGAATGCTTGTAAGTAGCTTAAGGCACTTTCAAAGGAAAGTGATTTTCTCTGAAAGGACAGCATTTAGAAAGTGAAGCAATACTCCATTCACTTCACACATTGAATTGAAGTGTTGGAACAGACTGCTTCTCTTTCAGAGAAACGCATGTGAGTTTCTGGTGAATGCTTGTAAGTAGCTTAAGGCACTTTCAAAGGAAAGTGATTTTCTCTGAAAGGACAGCATTTAGAAAGTGAAGCAACACTCCATTCACTTCGCACAGTGAATTGAAGTGTTGGAACAGACTGCTTCTCTTTCATATAAACGCATTAGTGTTTCTTGTGAATGCTTGCAAGTTGCTTAAGGCACTTTCAAAGAAAGTGATTTTCTCTGAAAGGAAATAATTTAGAAAGTGAAGCAACACTCCATTCACTTCGCACAGTGAATTGAAGTGTTGGAACAGACTGCTTCTCTTTCAGAGAAATGCATGTGAGTGTCTTTTGAATGCTTGTAAGTAGCTTAAGGCACTTTCAAAGGAAAGTGATTTTCTCTGAAAGGACAGCATTTAGAAAGTGAAGCAACACTCCATTCACTTCGCACATTGAATTGAAGTGTTGGAACAGACTGCTTCTCTTTCAGAGAAACGCATGTGAGTTTCTGTTGAATGCTTGTAAGTAGCTTAAGGCACTTTGAAAGGAAAGTGATTTTCTCTGAAAGGACAGCATTTAGAAAGTGAGGCAACACTCCATTCACTTCACACAGTGAATTGAAGTGTTGGAACAGACTTCTTCTCTTTCAGAGAAATGCATGTGAGTTTCTGTTGAATGCTTGTAAGTAGCTTAAGGCACTTTCAAAGGAAAGTGATTTTCTCTGAAAGGACAGCATTTAGAAAGTGAAGCAACACTCCATTCACTTCA
The DNA here is from genome assembly GCF_982192425.1 of Myodes glareolus. Taxonomy (NCBI): domain Eukaryota; kingdom Metazoa; phylum Chordata; class Mammalia; order Rodentia; family Cricetidae; genus Myodes; species Myodes glareolus. The sequence continues at coordinate 2,301,134 of NC_142046.1, forward strand.
CACATTGAATTGAAGTGTTGGAACAGACTGCTTCTCTTTCAGAGAAACGCATGTGAGTTTCTGGTGAATGCTTGTAAGTAGCTTAAGGCACTTTCAAAGGAAAGTGATTTTCTCTGAAAGGACAGCATTTAGAAAGTGAGGCAACACTCCATTCACTTCACACAGTGAATTGAAGTGTTGGAACAGACTGCTTCTCTTTCAGAGAAACGCATGTGATTTTCTTCCTAATGCTTGCAAGTAGCTTAAGGCACTTTCAAAGGAAAGTGATTTTCTCTGAAAGGACAGCATTTAGAAAGTGAAGTAACACTCCATTCACTTCGCACAGTGAATTGAAGTGTTGGAACAGTCTGCTTCTCTTTCAGAGAAACGCATGTGAGTTTCTTCCTAATGCTTGCAAGTAGCTTAAGGCACTTTCAAAGGAAAGTGATTTTCTCTGAAAGGACAGCATTTAGAAAGTGAAGCAACACTCCATTCACTTCGCACAGTGAATTGAAGTGTTGGAACAGACTGCTTCTCTTTCAGAGAAACGCATGTGAGTTTCCGGTGAATGCTTGTAAGTAGCTTAAGGCACTTTCAAAGGAAAGTGATTTTCTCTGAAAGGACAGCATTTAGAAAGTGAAGCAACACTCCATTCACTTCGCACAGTGAATTGAAGTGTTGGAACAGACTGATTCTCTTTCAGAGAAATGCAGGTGAGTTTAAGTTGAATGTTTGTAAGTAGCTTAAGGCACTTTCAAAGGAAAGTGATTTTCTCTGAAAGGACAGCATTTAGAAAGTGAAGCAACACTCCATTTACTTCGCACAGTGAATTGAAGTGTTGGAACAGACTGCTTCTCTTTCAGAGAAACGTATGTGAGTTTCTTGTGAATGCTTGCAAGTTGCTTAAGGCACTTTCAAAGGAAAGTGATTTTCTCTGAAAGGACAGCATTTAGAAAGTGAAGCAACACTCCGTTCACTTCGCACAGTGAATTGAAGTGTTGGAACAGACTGCTTCTCTTTCAGAGAAACGCATGTGAGTTTTTTATGAATGCTTGAAAGTAGTTTAAGGCACTTTCAAAGGAAAGTGATTTTCTCTGAAAGGACAGTGTTTAGAAAGTGAGGCAACACTCCATTCACTTCCCACAGTGAATTGAAGTGTTTGAACCGACTGCTTCTCTTTCAGAGAATCGCATGTGAGTTTCTGGTGAATGCTTGTTAGTAGCTTAAGGCACTTTCAAAGGAAAGTGATTTTCTCTCAAAGGACAGCATTTAGAAAGTGAAGCAACACTCCATTCCCTTCGAGCAGTGAATTGAAGTGTTGGAACAGACTGCTTCTCTTTCAGAGAAATGCATGTTAGTTTCTGTTGAATGCTTGTAAGTAGCTTAAGGCACTTTCAAAGGAAAGTGATTTTCTCTGAAAGGACAGCATTTAGAAAGTGAAGCAACACTCCATTCACTTCGCACAGTGAATTGAAGTGTTGGAACAGACTGCTTCTCTTTCAGAGAAACGCATGTGAGTTTCTGGTGAATGCTTGTAAGTAGCTTAAGGCACTTTCAAAGGAAAGTGATTTTCTCTGAAAGGACAGCATTTAGAAAGTGAAGCAACACTCCATTCACTTCGCACAGTGAATTGAAGTGTTGGAACAGACTGCTTCTCTTTCAGAGAAATGCATGTGAGTTTAAGTTGAATGCTTGTAAGTAGCTTAAGGCACTTTCAAAGGAAAGTGATTTTCCCTGAAAGGACAGCATTTAGAAAGTGAAGCAGCACTCCATTCACTTCGCAGAGTGAATTGAAGTATTGGAACAGACTGCTTCTCTTTCAGAGAAACGCATGTGAGTTTCTGGTGAATGCTTGTAAGTAGCTTAAGGCACTTTCAAAGGAAAGTGATTTTCTCTGAAAGGACAGCATTTAGAAAGTGAAGCAACACTCCATTCACTTCGCACAGTGAATTGAAGTGTTGGAACAGACTGCTTCTCTTTCAGAAAAACGTATGTGAGTTTCTTGTGAATGCTTGCAAGTTGCTTAAGGCACTTTCAAAGGAAAGTGATTTTCTCTGAAAGGACAGCATTTAGAAAGTGAAGCAACACTCCGTTCACTTCGCACAGTGAATTGAAGTGTTGGAATAGACTGCTTCTCTTTCAGAGAAACGTATGTGAGTTTCTTGTGAATGCTTGCAAGTTGCTTAAGGCACTTTCAAAGGAAAGTGATTTTCTCTGAAAGGACAGCATTTAGAAAGTGAAGCAACACTCCGTTCACTTCGCACAGTGAATTGAAGTGTTGGAACAGACTGCTTCTCTTTCAGAGAAACGCATGTGAGTTTTTTATGAATGCTTGAAAGTAGTTTAAGGCACTTTCAAAGAAAAGTGATTTTCTCTGAAAGGACAGTGTTTAGAAAGTGAGGCAACACTCCATTCACTTCGCACAGTGAATTGAAGTGTTGGAACCGACTGCTTCTCTTTCAGAGAAACGCATGTGAGTTTCTTCCTAATGCTTGCAAGTAGCTTAAGGCACTTTCAAAGGAAAGTGATTTTCTCTGAAAGGACAGCATTTAGAAAGTGAAGCAACACTCCATTCACTTCGCACAGTGAATTGAAGTGTTGGAACAGACTGCTTCTCTTTCAGAGAAACGCATGTGAGTTTCTGGTGAATGCTTGTAAGTAGCTTAAGGCACTTTCAAAGGAAAGTGATTTTCTCTGAAAGGACAGCATTTAGAAAGTGAAGCAACACTCCATTCACTTCGCACAGTGAATTGAAGTGTTGGAACAGACTGCTTCTCTTTCAGAGAAATGCATGTGAGTTTAAGTTGAATGCTTGTAAGTAGCTTAAGGCACTTTCAAAGGAAAGTGATTTTCCCTGAAAGGACAGCATTTAGAAAGTGAAGCAGCACTCCATTCACTTCGCAGAGTGAATTGAAGTATTGGAACAGACTGCTTCTCTTTCAGAGAAACGCATGTGAGTTTCTGGTGAATGCTTGTAAGTAGCTTAAGGCACTTTCAAAGGAAAGTGATTTTCTCTGAAAGGACAGCATTTAGAAAGTGAAGCAACACTCCATTCACTTCGCACAGTGAATTGAAGTGTTGGAACAGACTGCTTCTCTTTCAGAGAAACGCATGTGAGTTTCTTCCTAATGCTTGCAAGTCGCTTAAGGCACTTTCAAAGGAAAGTGATTTTCTCTGAAAGGACAGCATTTAAAAAGTGAAGCAACACTCCATTCACTTCGCACAGTGAATTGAAGTGTTGGAACAGACTGCTTCTCTTTAAGAGAAACGCATGTGAGTTTTTTGTGAATGCTTGAAAGTAGTTTAAGGCACTTTCAAAGGAAAGTGATTTTCTCTGAAAGGACAGAATTTAGAAAGTGATGCAACACTCCATTCACTTCGCACAGTGAATTGAAGTGTTGGAACAGACTGCTTCTCTTTCAGAGAAACGCATGTGAGTTTCTTCCTAATGCTTGTAAGTAGCTTAAGGCACTTTCAAAGGAAAGTGATTTTCTCTGAAAGGACAGCATTTAGAAAGTGAAGCAACACTCCATTCACTTTGTACAGTGAATTGAAGTGTTGGAACAGACTGCTTCTCTTTCAGAGAAATGCATGAGAGTTTCTGTTGAATGCTTGTAAGTAGCTTAAGGCTCTTTCAAAGGAAAGTGATTTTCTCTGAAAGGACAGCATTTAGAAAGTAAAGCAACACTCCATTCCCTTCGCACAATAAATTGAAGTGTTGGAACAGACTGCTTCTATTTCATAGAAACGCATTAGTGTGTCTTGTGAATGCTTGCAAGTAGCTTAAGGCACATTCAAAGGAAAGTGATTTTCTCTGAAAGGACAGCATTTAGAAAGTGAAGCAACACTCCATTCACTTCGCACAGAGAATTGAAGTGTTGGAACAGATTACTTCTCTTTCAGAGAAATGCATGTGAGTTTCTGTTGAATGCTTGTAAGTAGCTTAAGGCACATTCAAAGGAAAGGGATTTTCTCTGAAAGGACAGCATTTAGAAAGTGAAGCAACACTCCATTCACTTCGCACTGTGACTTGAAGTGTTGGAACAGACTGCTTCTCTTTCAGAGAAACGCATGTGAGTTTTTTGTGAATGCTTGAAAGTAGTTTAAGGCACTTTCAAAGGAAAGTGTTTTTCTCTGAAAATACAGAATTTAGAAAGTGAAGCAACACTCCATTCACTTCGCACAGTGAATTGAAGTGTTGGAACAGACTGCTTCTCTTTCAGAGAAACGCATGTGAGTTTCTTCCTAATGCTCGCAAGTAGCTTAAGGCACTTCCAAAGCAAAGTGATTTTCTCTGATTGGACAGCATTTAGAAAGTGAAGCAACACTCCATTCACTTCGCACAGTGAATTGAAGTGTTGGAACAGACTGCTTCTCTTTCAGAGAAACGTATGTGAGTTTCTTGTGAATGCTTGCAAGTTGCTTAAGGCACTTTCAAAGGAAAGTGATTTTCTCTGAAAGGACAGTGTTTAGAAAGTGAGGCAACACTCCATTCACTTCCCACAGTGAATTGAAGTGTTTGAACCGACTGCTTCTCTTTCAGAGAATCGCATGTGAGTTTCTGGTGAATGCTTGTTAGTAGCTTAAGGCACTTTCAAAGGAAAGTGATTTTCTCTCAAAGGACAGCATTTAGAAAGTGAAGCAACACTCCATTCCCTTCGAGCAGTGAATTGAAGTGTTGGAACAGACTGCTTCTCTTTCAGAGAAATGCATGTTAGTTTCTGTTGAATGCTTGTAAGTAGCTTAAGGCACTTTCAAAGGAAAGTGATTTTCTCTGAAAGGACAGCATTTAGAAAGTGAAGCAACACTCCATTCACTTCGCACAGTGAATTGAAGTGTTGGAACAGACTGCTTCTCTTTCAGAGAAACGCATGTGAGTTTCTGGTGAATGCTTGTAAGTAGCTTAAGGCACTTTCAAAGGAAAGTGATTTTCTCTGAAAGGACAGCATTTAGAAAGTGAAGCAACACTCCATTCACTTCGCACAGTGAATTGAAGTGTTGGAACAGACTGCTTCTCTTTCAGAGAAATGCATGTGAGTTTAAGTTGAATGCTTGTAAGTAGCTTAAGGCACTTTCAAAGGAAAGTGATTTTCCCTGAAAGGACAGCATTTAGAAAGTGAAGCAGCACTCCATTCACTTCGCAGAGTGAATTGAAGTATTGGAACAGACTGCTTCTCTTTCAGAGAAACGCATGTGAGTTTCTGGTGAATGCTTGTAAGTAGCTTAAGGCACTTTCAAAGGAAAGTGATTTTCTCTGAAAGGACAGCATTTAGAAAGTGAAGCAACACTCCATTCACTTCGCACAGTGAATTGAAGTGTTGGAACAGACTGCTTCTCTTTCAGAAAAACGTATGTGAGTTTCTTGTGAATGCTTGCAAGTTGCTTAAGGCACTTTCAAAGGAAAGTGATTTTCTCTGAAAGGACAGCATTTAGAAAGTGAAGCAACACTCCGTTCACTTCGCACAGTGAATTGAAGTGTTGGAACAGACTGCTTCTCTTTCAGAGAAACGTATGTGAGTTTCTTGTGAATGCTTGCAAGTTGCTTAAGGCACTTTCAAAGGAAAGTGATTTTCTCTGAAAGGACAGCATTTAGAAAGTGAAGCAACACTCCGTTCACTTCGCACAGTGAATTGAAGTGTTGGAACAGACTGCTTCTCTTTCAGAGAAACGCATGTGAGTTTTTTATGAATGCTTGAAAGTAGTTTAAGGCAATTTCAAAGAAAAGTGATTTTCTCTGAAAGGACAGTGTTTAGAAAGTGAGGCAACACTCCATTCACTTCGCACAGTGAATTGAAGTGTTGGAACCGACTGCTTCTCTTTCAGAGAAACGCATGTGAGTTTCTTCCTAATGCTTGCAAGTAGCTTAAGGCACTTTCAAAGGAAAGTGATTTTCTCTGAAAGGACAGCATTTAGAAAGTGAAGCAACACTCCATTCACTTCGCACAGTGAATTGAAGTGTTGGAACAGACTGCTTCTCTTTCAGAGAAACGCATGTGAGTTTCTGGTGAATGCTTGTAAGTAGCTTAAGGCACTTTCAAAGGAAAGTGATTTTCTCTGAAAGGACAGCATTTAGAAAGTGAAGCAACACTCCATTCACTTCGCACAGTGAATTGAAGTGTTGGAACAGACTGCTTCTCTTTCAGAGAAATGCATGTGAGTTTAAGTTGAATGCTTGTAAGTAGCTTAAGGCACTTTCAAAGGAAAGTGATTTTCCCTGAAAGGACAGCATTTAGAAAGTGAAGCAGCACTCCATTCACTTCGCAGAGTGAATTGAAGTATTGGAACAGACTGCTTCTCTTTCAGAGAAACGCATGTGAGTTTCTGGTGAATGCTTGTAAGTAGCTTAAGGCACTTTCAAAGGAAAGTGATTTTCTCTGAAAGGACAGCATTTAGAAAGTGAAGCAACACTCCATTCACTTCGCACAGTGAATTGAAGTGTTGGAACAGACTGCTTCTCTTTCAGAGAAACGCATGTGAGTTTCTTCCTAATGCTTGCAAGTCGCTTAAGGCACTTTCAAAGGAAAGTGATTTTCTCTGAAAGGACAGCATTTAAAAAGTGAAGCAACACTCCATTCACTTCGCACAGTGAATTGAAGTGTTGGAACAGACTGCTTCTCTTTAAGAGAAACGCATGTGAGTTTTTTGTGAATGCTTGAAAGTAGTTTAAGGCACTTTCAAAGGAAAGTGATTTTCTCTGAAAGGACAGAATTTAGAAAGTGATGCAACACTCCATTCACTTCGCACAGTGAATTGAAGTGTTGGAACAGACTGCTTCTCTTTCAGAGAAACGCATGTGAGTTTCTTCCTAATGCTTGTAAGTAGCTTAAGGCACTTTCAAAGGAAAGTGATTTTCTCTGAAAGGACAGCATTTAGAAAGTGAAGCAACACTCCATTCACTTTGTACAGTGAATTGAAGTGTTGGAACAGACTGCTTCTCTTTCAGAGAAATGCATGAGAGTTTCTGTTGAATGCTTGTAAGTAGCTTAAGGCTCTTTCAAAGGAAAGTGATTTTCTCTGAAAGGACAGCATTTAGAAAGTAAAGCAACACTCCATTCCCTTCGCACAATAAATTGAAGTGTTGGAACAGACTGCTTCTATTTCATAGAAACGCATTAGTGTGTCTTGTGAATGCTTGCAAGTAGCTTAAGGCACATTCAAAGGAAAGTGATTTTCTCTGAAAGGACAGCATTTAGAAAGTGAAGCAACACTCCATTCACTTCGCACAGAGAATTGAAGTGTTGGAACAGATTACTTCTCTTTCAGAGAAATGCATGTGAGTTTCTGTTGAATGCTTGTAAGTAGCTTAAGGCACATTCAAAGGAAAGGGATTTTCTCTGAAAGGACAGCATTTAGAAAGTGAAGCAACACTCCATTCACTTCGCACTGTGACTTGAAGTGTTGGAACAGACTGCTTCTCTTTCAGAGAAACGCATGTGAGTTTTTTGTGAATGCTTGAAAGTAGTTTAAGGCACTTTCAAAGGAAAGTGTTTTTCTCTGAAAATACAGAATTTAGAAAGTGAAGCAACACTCCATTCACTTCGCACAGTGAATTGAAGTGTTGGAACAGACTGCTTCTCTTTCAGAGAAACGCATGTGAGTTTCTTCCTAATGCTCGCAAGTAGCTTAAGGCACTTCCAAAGCAAAGTGATTTTCTCTGATTGGACAGCATTTAGAAAGTGAAGCAACACTCCATTCACTTCGCACAGTGAATTGAAGTGTTGGAACAGACTGCTTCTCTTTCAGAGAAACGCATGTGAGTTTCTGGTGAATGCTTGTAAGTAGCTTAAGGCACTTTCAAAGGAAAGTGATTTTCTCTGAAAGGACAGCATTTTGAAAGTGAAGCAACACTCCATTCCCTTCGTGCCGTGAATTGAAGTGTTGGAACAGAGTGCTTCTCATTCATAGAAACGCATTAGTGTTTCTTGTGAATGCTTGCAAGTTGCTTAAGGCACTTTCAAAGGAAAGTGATTTTCTCTGAAAGGACAGCATTTAGAAAGTGAAGCAACACTCCATTTACTTTGTACAGTGAATTGAAGTGTTGGAACAGACTGCTTCTCTTTCAGAGAAATGCATGTGAGTTTCTGTTGAATGCTTGTAAGTAGCTTAAGGCTCTTTCAAAGGAAAGTGATTTTCTCTGAAAGGACAGCATTTAGAAAGTGAAGCAACACTCCATTCACTTCGCACAGTGAATTGAAGTGTTGGAACAGACTGCTTCTCTTTCAGAGAAACGCATGTGAGTTTCTTTTGAATGCTTGCAAGTTGCTTAAGGCACATTCAAAGGAAAGTGATTTTCTCTGAAAGGACAGCATTTAGAAACTGAAGCAACACTCCATTCACTTCGCACAGTGAATTGAAGTGTTGGAACAGACTGCTTCTCTTTCAGAGAAACGCATGTGAGTTTCTTCCTAATGCTTGCAAGTAGCTTAAGGCACTTTCAAAGGAAAGTGATTTTCTCTGATTGGACAGCATTTAGAAAGTGAAGCAACACTCCATTCACTTCGCACAGTGAATTGAAGTGTTGGAACAGACTGCTTCTCTTTCAGAGAAACGCATGTGAGTTTCTGGTGAATGCTTGTAAGTAGCTTAAGGCACTTTCAAAGGAAAGTGATTTTCTCTGAAAGGACAGCATTTAGAAAGTGAAGCAACACTCCATTCACTTCGCACAGTGAATTGAAGTGTTGGAACAGACTGCTTCTCTTTAAGAGAAACGCATGTGAGTTTTTTGTGAATGCTTGAAAGTAGTTTAAGGCACTTTCAAAGGAAAGTGATTTTCTCTGAAAGGACAGCATTTAGAAAGTGAAGCAACACTCCATTCACTTCGCACTGTGAATTGAAGTGTTGGAACAGACTGCTTCTCTTTCAGAGAAACGCATGTGAGTTTTTTGTGAATGCTTGAAAGTAGTTTAAGGCACTTTCAAAGGAAAGTGTTTTTCTCTGAAAAGACAGAATTTAGAAAGTGAAGCAACACTCCATTCACTTCGCACAGTGAATTGAAGTGTTGGAACAGACTGCTCCTCTTTCAGAGAAACGCATGTGAGTTTCTTCCTAATGCTTGCAAGTAGCTTAAGGCACTTTCAAAGGAAAGTGATTTTCTCTGATTGGACAGCATTTAGAAAGTGAAGCAACACTCCATTTACTTCGAACAGTGAATTGAAGTGTTGGAACAGACTGCTTCTCTTTCAAAGAAACGCTTGTGAGTTTCTGGTGAATGCTTGTAAGTAGTTTAAGGCACTTTCAAAGGAAAGTGATTTTCTCTGAAAGAAGAGCATTTAGAAAGTGAAGCAACACTCCATTCCCTTCGTGCAGTGAATTGAAGTGTTGGAACAGAGTGCTTCTCATTCATAGAAACGCATTAGTGTTTCTTGTGAATGCTTGCAAGTTGCTTAAGGCACTTTCAAAGGAAAGTGATTTTCTCTGAAAGGACAGCATTTAGAAAGTGAAGCAACACTCCATTCACTTTGTACAGTGAATTGAAGTGTTGGAACAGACTGCTTCTCTTTCAGAGAAATGCATGTGAGTTTCTGTTGAATGCTTGTAAGTAGCTTAAGGCTCTTTCAAAGGAAAGAGATTTTCTCTCAAAGGACAGCATTTAGAAAGTAAAACAACACTCCATTCCCTTCGCACAATAAATTGAAGTGTTGGAACAGACTGCTTCTCTTTCATAGAAACGCAATAGTGTTTCTTGTGAATGCTTGCAAGTAGCTTAAGGCACATTCAAAGGAAAGTGATTTTCTCTGAAAGGACAGCATTTAGAAAGTGAAGCAACACTCCATTCACTTCGCACAGAGAATTGAAGTGTTGGAACAGATTACTTCTCTTTCAGAGAAATGCATGTGAGTTTCTGTTGAATGCTTGTAAGTAGCTTAACGCACATTCAAAGGAAAATGATTTTCTCTGAAAGGACAGCATTTAGAAAGTGAAGCAACACTCCATTCACTTCGCACAGTGAATTGAAGTGTTGGAACAGACTGCTTCTCTTTCAGAGAAACGCATGTGAGTTTTTTGTGAATGCTTGAAAGTAGTTTAAGGCACTTTCAATGGAAAGTGATTTTCTCTGAAAGGACAGCATTTAGAAAGTGAGGCAACACTCCATTCACTTCGCACAGTGAAATGAAGTGTTGGAACAGACTGCTTCTCTTTCAAAGAAACGCTTGTGAGTTTCTGGTGAATGCTTGTAAGTAGCTTAAGGCACTTTCAAAGGAAAGTGATTTTCTCTGAAAGAAGAGCATTTAGAAAGTGAAGCAACACTCCATTCCCTTCGTGCAGTGAATTGAAGTGTTGGAACAGAGTGCTTCTCATTCATAGAAAAGCATTAGTGTTTCTTGTGAATGCTTGCAAGTTGCTTAAGGCACTTTCAAAGGAAAGTGATTTTCTCTGAAAGGACAGCATTTAAAAAGTGAAGCAACACTCCGTTCACTTCGCACAGTGAATTGAAGTGTTGGAACAGACTGCTTCTCTTTCAGAGAAACGCATGTGAGTTTTTTATGAATGCTTGAAAGTAGTTTAAGGCACTTTCAAAGGAAAGTGATTTTCTCTGAAAGGACAGTGTTTAGAAAGTGAGGCAACACTCCATTCACTTCGCACAGTGAATTGAAGTGTTTGAACCGACTGCTTCTCTTTCAGAGAAACGCATGTGAGTTTCTTGTGAATGCTTGTTAGTAGCTTAAGGCACTTTCAAAGGACAGTGATTTTCTCTGAAAGGACAGCATTTAGAAAGTGAAGCAACACTCCATTCCCTTCGAGCAGTGAATTGAAGTGTTGGAACAGACTGCTTCTCTTTCAGAGAAATGCATGTTAGTTTCTGTTGAATGCTTGTAAGTAGCTTAAGGCACTTTCAAAGGAAAGTGATTTTCTCTGAAAGGACAGCATTTAGAAAGTGAAGCAACACTCCATTCACTTCGCACAGTGAATTGAAGTGTTGGAACAGACTGCTTCTCTTTCAGAGAAACGTATGTGAGTTTCTTGTGAATGCTTGCAAGTTGCTTAAGGCACTTTCAAAGGAAAGTGATTTTCTCTGAAAGGACAGCATTTAGAAAGTGAAGCAACACTCCGTTCACTTCGCACAGTGAATTGAAGTGTTGGAACAGACTGCTTCTCTTTCAGAGAAACGCATGTGAGTTTTTTATGAATGCTTGAAAGTAGTTTAAGGCACTTTCAAAGAAAAGTGATTTTCTCTGAAAGGACAGTGTTTAGAAAGTGAGGCAACACTCCATTCACTTCGCACAGTGAATTGAAGTGTTGGAACCGACTGCTTCTCTTTCAGAGAAACGCATGTGAGTTTCTTCCTAATGCTTGCAAGTAGCTTAAGGCACTTTCAAAGGAAAGTGATTTTCTCTGAAAGGACAGCATTTAGAAAGTGAAGCAACACTCCATTCACTTCGCACAGTGAATTGAAGTGTTGGAACAGACTGCTTCTCTTTCAGAGAAACGCATGTGAGTTTCTGGTGAATGCTTGTAAGTAGCTTAAGGCACTTTCAAAGGAAAGTGATTTTCTCTGAAAGGACAGCATTTAGAAAGTGAAGCAACACTCCATTCACTTCGCACAGTGAATTGAAGTGTTGGAACAGACTGCTTCTCTTTCAGAGAAATGCATGTGAGTTTAAGTTGAATGCTTGTAAGTAGCTTAAGGCACTTTCAAAGGAAAGTGATTTTCCCTGAAAGGACAGCATTTAGAAAGTGAAGCAGCACTCCATTCACTTCGCAGAGTGAATTGAAGTATTGGAACAGACTGCTTCTCTTTCAGAGAAACGCATGTGAGTTTCTGGTGAATGCTTGTAAGTAGCTTAAGGCACTTTCAAAGGAAAGTGATTTTCTCTGAAAGGACAGCATTTAGAAAGTGAAGCAACACTCCATTCACTTCGCACAGTGAATTGAAGTGTTGGAACAGACTGCTTCTCTTTCAGAGAAACGCATGTGAGTTTCTTCCTAATGCTTGCAAGTCGCTTAAGGCACTTTCAAAGGAAAGTGATTTTCTCTGAAAGGACAGCATTTAAAAAGTGAAGCAACACTCCATTCACTTCGCACAGTGAATTGAAGTGTTGGAACAGACTGCTTCTCTTTAAGAGAAACGCATGTGAGTTTTTTGTGAATGCTTGAAAGTAGTTTAAGGCACTTTCAAAGGAAAGTGATTTTCTCTGAAAGGACAGAATTTAGAAAGTGATGCAACACTCCATTCACTTCGCACAGTGAATTGAAGTGTTGGAACAGACTGCTTCTCTTTCAGAGAAACGCATGTGAGTTTCTTCCTAATGCTTGTAAGTAGCTTAAGGCACTTTCAAAGGAAAGTGATTTTCTCTGAAAGGACAGCATTTAGAAAGTGAAGCAACACTCCATTCACTTTGTACAGTGAATTGAAGTGTTGGAACAGACTGCTTCTCTTTCAGAGAAATGCATGAGAGTTTCTGTTGAATGCTTGTAAGTAGCTTAAGGCTCTTTCAAAGGAAAGTGATTTTCTCTGAAAGGACAGCATTTAGAAAGTAAAGCAACACTCCATTCCCTTCGCACAATAAATTGAAGTGTTGGAACAGACTGCTTCTATTTCATAGAAACGCATTAGTGTGTCTTGTGAATGCTTGCAAGTAGCTTAAGGCACATTCAAAGGAAAGTGATTTTCTCTGAAAGGACAGCATTTAGAAAGTGAAGCAACACTCCATTCACTTCGCACAGAGAATTGAAGTGTTGGAACAGATTACTTCTCTTTCAGAGAAATGCATGTGAGTTTCTGTTGAATGCTTGTAAGTAGCTTAAGGCACATTCAAAGGAAAGGGATTTTCTCTGAAAGGACAGCATTTAGAAAGTGAAGCAACACTCCATTCACTTCGCACTGTGACTTGAAGTGTTGGAACAGACTGCTTCTCTTTCAGAGAAACGCATGTGAGTTTTTTGTGAATGCTTGAAAGTAGTTTAAGGCACTTTCAAAGGAAAGTGTTTTTCTCTGAAAATACAGAATTTAGAAAGTGAAGCAACACTCCATTCACTTCGCACAGTGAATTGAAGTGTTGGAACAGACTGCTTCTCTTTCAGAGAAACGCATGTGAGTTTCTTCCTAATGCTCGCAAGTAGCTTAAGGCACTTCCAAAGCAAAGTGATTTTCTCTGATTGGACAGCATTTAGAAAGTGAAGCAACACTCCATTCACTTCGCACAGTGAATTGAAGTGTTGGAACAGACTGCTTCTCTTTCAGAGAAACGTATGTGAGTTTCTTGTGAATGCTTGCAAGTTGCTTAAGGCACTTTCAAAGGAAAGTGATTTTCTCTGAAAGGACAGTGTTTAGAAAGTGAGGCAACACTCCATTCACTTCCCACAGTGAATTGAAGTGTTTGAACCGACTGCTTCTCTTTCAGAGAATCGCATGTGAGTTTCTGGTGAATGCTTGTTAGTAGCTTAAGGCACTTTCAAAGGAAAGTGATTTTCTCTCAAAGGACAGCATTTAGAAAGTGAAGCAACACTCCATTCCCTTCGAGCAGTGAATTGAAGTGTTGGAACAGACTGCTTCTCTTTCAGAGAAATGCATGTTAGTTTCTGTTGAATGCTTGTAAGTAGCTTAAGGCACTTTCAAAGGAAAGTGATTTTCTCTGAAAGGACAGCATTTAGAAAGTGAAGCAACACTCCATTCACTTCGCACAGTGAATTGAAGTGTTGGAACAGACTGCTTCTCTTTCAGAGAAACGCATGTGAGTTTCTGGTGAATGCTTGTAAGTAGCTTAAGGCACTTTCAAAGGAAAGTGATTTTCTCTGAAAGGACAGCATTTAGAAAGTGAAGCAACACTCCATTCACTTCGCACAGTGAATTGAAGTGTTGGAACAGACTGCTTCTCTTTCAGAGAAATGCATGTGAGTTTAAGTTGAATGCTTGTAAGTAGCTTAAGGCACTTTCAAAGGAAAGTGATTTTCCCTGAAAGGACAGCATTTAGAAAGTGAAGCAGCACTCCATTCACTTCGCAGAGTGAATTGAAGTATTGGAACAGACTGCTTCTCTTTCAGAGAAACGCATGTGAGTTTCTGGTGAATGCTTGTAAGTAGCTTAAGGCACTTTCAAAGGAAAGTGATTTTCTCTGAAAGGACAGCATTTAGAAAGTGAAGCAACACTCCATTCACTTCGCACAGTGAATTGAAGTGTTGGAACAGACTGCTTCTCTTTCAGAAAAACGTATGTGAGTTTCTTGTGAATGCTTGCAAGTTGCTTAAGGCACTTTCAAAGGAAAGTGATTTTCTCTGAAAGGACAGCATTTAGAAAGTGAAGCAACACTCCGTTCACTTCGCACAGTGAATTGAAGTGTTGGAACAGACTGCTTCTCTTTCAGAGAAACGTATGTGAGTTTCTTGTGAATGCTTGCAAGTTGCTTAAGGCACTTTCAAAGGAAAGTGATTTTCTCTGAAAGGACAGCATTTAGAAAGTGAAGCAACACTCCGTTCACTTCGCACAGTGAATTGAAGTGTTGGAACAGACTGCTTCTCTTTCAGAGAAACGCATGTGAGTTTTTTATGAATGCTTGAAAGTAGTTTAAGGCACTTTCAAAGAAAAGTGATTTTCTCTGAAAGGACAGTGTTTAGAAAGTGAGGCAACACTCCATTCACTTCGCACAGTGAATTGAAGTGTTGGAACCGACTGCTTCTCTTTCAGAGAAACGCATGTGAGTTTCTTCCTAATGCTTGCAAGTAGCTTAAGGCACTTTCAAAGGAAAGTGATTTTCTCTGAAAGGACAGCATTTAGAAAGTGAAGCAACACTCCATTCACTTCGCACAGTGAATTGAAGTGTTGGAACAGACTGCTTCTCTTTCAGAGAAACGCATGTGAGTTTCTGGTGAATGCTTGTAAGTAGCTTAAGGCACTTTCAAAGGAAAGTGATTTTCTCTGAAAGGACAGCATTTAGAAAGTGAAGCAACACTCCATTCACTTCGCACAGTGAATTGAAGTGTTGGAACAGACTGCTTCTCTTTCAGAGAAATGCATGTGAGTTTAAGTTGAATGCTTGTAAGTAGCTTAAGGCACTTTCAAAGGAAAGTGATTTTCCCTGAAAGGACAGCATTTAGAAAGTGAAGCAGCACTCCATTCACTTCGCAGAGTGAATTGAAGTATTGGAACAGACTGCTTCTCTTTCAGAGAAACGCATGTGAGTTTCTGGTGAATGCTTGTAAGTAGCTTAAGGCACTTTCAAAGGAAAGTGATTTTCTCTGAAAGGACAGCATTTAGAAAGTGAAGCAACACTCCATTCACTTCGCACAGTGAATTGAAGTGTTGGAACAGACTGCTTCTCTTTCAGAGAAACGCATGTGAGTTTCTTCCTAATGCTTGCAAGTCGCTTAAGGCACTTTCAAAGGAAAGTGATTTTCTCTGAAAGGACAGCATTTAAAAAGTGAAGCAACACTCCATTCACTTCGCACAGTGAATTGAAGTGTTGGAACAGACTGCTTCTCTTTAAGAGAAACGCATGTGAGTTTTTTGTGAATGCTTGAAAGTAGTTTAAGGCACTTTCAAAGGAAAGTGATTTTCTCTGAAAGGACAGAATTTAGAAAGTGATGCAACACTCCATTCACTTCGCACAGTGAATTGAAGTGTTGGAACAGACTGCTTCTCTTTCAGAGAAACGCATGTGAGTTTCTTCCTAATGCTTGTAAGTAGCTTAAGGCACTTTCAAAGGAAAGTGATTTTCTCTGAAAGGACAGCATTTAGAAAGTGAAGCAACACTCCATTCACTTTGTACAGTGAATTGAAGTGTTGGAACAGACTGCTTCTCTTTCAGAGAAATGCATGAGAGTTTCTGTTGAATGCTTGTAAGTAGCTTAAGGCTCTTTCAAAGGAAAGTGATTTTCTCTGAAAGGACAGCATTTAGAAAGTAAAGCAACACTCCATTCCCTTCGCACAATAAATTGAAGTGTTGGAACAGACTGCTTCTATTTCATAGAAACGCATTAGTGTGTCTTGTGAATGCTTGCAAGTAGCTTAAGGCACATTCAAAGGAAAGTGATTTTCTCTGAAAGGACAGCATTTAGAAAGTGAAGCAACACTCCATTCACTTCGCACAGAGAATTGAAGTGTTGGAACAGATTACTTCTCTTTCAGAGAAATGCATGTGAGTTTCTGTTGAATGCTTGTAAGTAGCTTAAGGCACATTCAAAGGAAAGGGATTTTCTCTGAAAGGACAGCATTTAGAAAGTGAAGCAACACTCCATTCACTTCGCACTGTGACTTGAAGTGTTGGAACAGACTGCTTCTCTTTCAGAGAAACGCATGTGAGTATTTTTTGTGAATGCTTGAAAGTAGTTTAAGCACTTTCAAAGGAAAGTGTTTTTCTCTGAAAATACAGAATTTAGAAAGTGAAGCAACACTCCATTCACTTCGCACAGTGAATTGAAGTGTTGGAACAGACTGCTTCTCTTTCAGAGAAACGCATGTGAGTTTCTTCCTAATGCTCGCAAGTAGCTTAAGGCACTTCCAAAGCAAAGTGATTTTCTCTGATTGGACAGCATTTAGAAAGTGAAGCTACACTCCATTCACTTCGCACAGTGAATTGAAGTGTTGGAACAGACTGCTTCTCTTTCAGAGAAACGCATGTGAGTTTCTGGTGAATGCTTGTAAGTAGCTTAAGGCACTTTCAAAGGAAAGTGATTTTCTCTGAAAGGACAGCATTTTGAAAGTGAAGCAAACACTCCATTCCCTTCGTGCCGTGAATTGAAGTGTGGAACAGAGTGCTTCTCATTCATAGAAACGCATTAGTGTTTCTTGTGAATGCTTGCAAGTTGCTTAAGGCACTTTCAAAGGAAAGTGATTTTCTCTGAAAGGACAGCATTTAGAAAGTGAAGCAACACTCCATTTACTTTGTACAGTGAATTGAAGTGTTGGAACAGACTGCTTCTCTTTCAGAGAAATGCATGTGAGTTTCTGTTGAATGCTTGTAAGTAGCTTAAGGCTCTTTCAAAGGAAAGTGATTTTCTCTGAAAGGACAGCATTTAGAAAGTGAAGCAACACTCCATTCACTTCGCACAGTGAATTGAAGTGTTGGAACAGACTGCTTCTCTTTCAGAGAAACGCATGTGAGTTTCTTTTGAATGCTTGCAAGTTGCTTAAGGCACATTCAAAGGAAAGTGATTTTCTCTGAAAGGACAGCATTTAGAAACTGAAGCAACACTCCATTCACTTCGCACAGTGAATTGAAGTGTTGGAACAGACTGCTTCTCTTTCAGAGAAACGCATGTGAGTTTCTTCCTAATGCTTGCAAGTAGCTTAAGGCACTTTCAAAGGAAAGTGATTTTCTCTGATTGGACAGCATTTAGAAAGTGAAGCAACACTCCATTCACTTCGCACAGTGAATTGAAGTGTTGGAACAGACTGCTTCTCTTTCAGAGAAACGCATGTGAGTTTCTGGTGAATGCTTGTAAGTAGCTTAAGGCACTTTCAAAGGAAAGTGATTTTCTCTGAAAGGACAGCATTTAGAAAGTGAAGCAACACTCCATTCACTTCGCACAGTGAATTGAAGTGTTGGAACAGACTGCTTCTCTTTAAGAGAAACGCATGTGAGTTTTTTGTGAATGCTTGAAAGTAGTTTAAGGCACTTTCAAAGGAAAGTGATTTTCTCTGAAAGGACAGCATTTAGAAAGTGAAGCAACACTCCATTCACTTCGCACTGTGAATTGAAGTGTTGGAACAGACTGCTTCTCTTTCAGAGAAACGCATGTGAGTTTTTTGTGAATGCAGGAAAGTAGTTTAAGGCACTTTCAAAGGAAAGTGTTTTTCTCTGAAAAGACAGAATTTAGAAAGTGAAGCAACACTCCATTCACTTCGCACAGTGAATTGAAGTGTTGGAACAGACTGCTCCTCTTTCAGAGAAACGCATGTGAGTTTCTTCCTAATGCTTGCAAGTAGCTTAAGGCACTTTCAAAGGAAAGTGATTTTCTCTGATTGGACAGCATTTAGAAAGTGAAGCAACACTCCATTTACTTCGAACAGTGAATTGAAGTGTTGGAACAGACTGCTTCTCTTTCAAAGAAACGCTTGTGAGTTTCTGGTGAATGCTTGTAAGTAGTTTAAGGCACTTTCAAAGGAAAGTGATTTTCTCTGAAAGAAGAGCATTTAGAAAGTGAAGCAACACTCCATTCCCTTCGTGCAGTGAATTGAAGTGTTGGAACAGAGTGCTTCTCATTCATAGAAACGCATTAGTGTTTCTTGTGAATGCTTGCAAGTTGCTTAAGGCACTTTCAAAGGAAAGTGATTTTCTCTGAAAGGACAGCATTTAGAAAGTGAAGCAACACTCCATTCACTTTGTACAGTGAATTGAAGTGTTGGAACAGACTGCTTCTCTTTCAGAGAAATGCATGTGAGTTTCTGTTGAATGCTTGTAAGTAGCTTAAGGCTCTTTCAAAGGAAAGAGATTTTCTCTCAAAGGACAGCATTTAGAAAGTAAAACAACACTCCATTCCCTTCGCACAATAAATTGAAGTGTTGGAACAGACTGCTTCTCTTTCATAGAAACGCAATAGTGTTTCTTGTGAATGCTTGCAAGTAGCTTAAGGCACATTCAAAGGAAAGTGATTTTCTCTGAAAGGACAGCATTTAGAAAGTGAAGCAACACTCCATTCACTTCGCACAGAGAATTGAAGTGTTGGAACAGATTACTTCTCTTTCAGAGAAATGCATGTGAGTTTCTGTTGAATGCTTGTAAGTAGCTTAACGCACATTCAAAGGAAAATGATTTTCTCTGAAAGGACAGCATTTAGAAAGTGAAGCAACACTCCATTCACTTCGCACAGTGAATTGAAGTGTTGGAACAGACTGCTTCTCTTTCAGAGAAACGCATGTGAGTTTTTTGTGAATGCTTGAAAGTAGTTTAAGGCACTTTCAATGGAAAGTGATTTTCTCTGAAAGGACAGCATTTAGAAAGTGAGGCAACACTCCATTCACTTCGCACAGTGAAATGAAGTGTTGGAACAGACTGCTTCTCTTTCAAAGAAACGCTTGTGAGTTTCTGGTGAATGCTTGTAAGTAGCTTAAGGCACTTTCAAAGGAAAGTGATTTTCTCTGAAAGAAGAGCATTTAGAAAGTGAAGCAACACTCCATTCCCTTCGTGCAGTGAATTGAAGTGTTGGAACAGAGTGCTTCTCATTCATAGAAAAGCATTAGTGTTTCTTGTGAATGCTTGCAAGTTGCTTAAGGCACTTTCAAAGGAAAGTGATTTTCTCTGAAAGGACAGCATTTAAAAAGTGAAGCAACACTCCGTTCACTTCGCACAGTGAATTGAAGTGTTGGAACAGACTGCTTCTCTTTCAGAGAAACGCATGTGAGTTTTTTATGAATGCTTGAAAGTAGTTTAAGGCACTTTCAAAGGAAAGTGATTTTCTCTGAAAGGACAGTGTTTAGAAAGTGAGGCAACACTCCATTCACTTCGCACAGTGAATTGAAGTGTTTGAACCGACTGCTTCTCTTTCAGAGAAACGCATGTGAGTTTCTTGTGAATGCTTGTTAGTAGCTTAAGGCACTTTCAAAGGACAGTGATTTTCTCTGAAAGGACAGCATTTAGAAAGTGAAGCAACACTCCATTCCCTTCGAGCAGTGAATTGAAGTGTTGGAACAGACTGCTTCTCTTTCAGAGAAATGCATGTTAGTTTCTGTTGAATGCTTGTAAGTAGCTTAAGGCACTTTCAAAGGAAAGTGATTTTCTCTGAAAGGACAGCATTTAGAAAGTGAAGCAACACTCCATTCACTTCGCACAGTGAATTGAAGTGTTGGAACAGACTGCTTCTCTTTCAGAGAAACGTATGTGAGTTTCTTGTGAATGCTTGCAAGTTGCTTAAGGCACTTTCAAAGGAAAGTGATTTTCTCTGAAAGGACAGCATTTAGAAAGTGAAGCAACACTCCGTTCACTTCGCACAGTGAATTGAAGTGTTGGAACAGACTGCTTCTCTTTCAGAGAAACGCATGTGAGTTTTTTATGAATGCTTGAAAGTAGTTTAAGGCACTTTCAAAGAAAAGTGATTTTCTCTGAAAGGACAGTGTTTAGAAAGTGAGGCAACACTCCATTCACTTCGCACAGTGAATTGAAGTGTTGGAACCGACTGCTTCTCTTTCAGAGAAACGCATGTGAGTTTCTTCCTAATGCTTGCAAGTAGCTTAAGGCACTTTCAAAGGAAAGTGATTTTCTCTGAAAGGACAGCATTTAGAAAGTGAAGCAACACTCCATTCACTTCGCACAGTGAATTGAAGTGTTGGAACAGACTGCTTCTCTTTCAGAGAAACGCATGTGAGTTTCTGGTGAATGCTTGTAAGTAGCTTAAGGCACTTTCAAAGGAAAGTGATTTTCTCTGAAAGGACAGCATTTAGAAAGTGAAGCAACACTCCATTCACTTCGCACAGTGAATTGAAGTGTTGGAACAGACTGCTTCTCTTTCAGAGAAATGCATGTGAGTTTAAGTTGAATGCTTGTAAGTAGCTTAAGGCACTTTCAAAGGAAAGTGATTTTCCCTGAAAGGACAGCATTTAGAAAGTGAAGCAGCACTCCATTCACTTCGCAGAGTGAATTGAAGTATTGGAACAGACTGCTTCTCTTTCAGAGAAACGCATGTGAGTTTCTGGTGAATGCTTGTAAGTAGCTTAAGGCACTTTCAAAGGAAAGTGATTTTCTCTGAAAGGACAGCATTTAGAAAGTGAAGCAACACTCCATTCACTTCGCACAGTGAATTGAAGTGTTGGAACAGACTGCTTCTCTTTCAGAGAAACGCATGTGAGTTTCTTCCTAATGCTTGCAAGTCGCTTAAGGCACTTTCAAAGGAAAGTGATTTTCTCTGAAAGGACAGCATTTAAAAAGTGAAGCAACACTCCATTCACTTCGCACAGTGAATTGAAGTGTTGGAACAGACTGCTTCTCTTTAAGAGAAACGCATGTGAGTTTTTTGTGAATGCTTGAAAGTAGTTTAAGGCACTTTCAAAGGAAAGTGATTTTCTCTGAAAGGACAGAATTTAGAAAGTGATGCAACACTCCATTCACTTCGCACAGTGAATTGAAGTGTTGGAACAGACTGCTTCTCTTTCAGAGAAACGCATGTGAGTTTCTTCCTAATGCTTGTAAGTAGCTTAAGGCACTTTCAAAGGAAAGTGATTTTCTCTGAAAGGACAGCATTTAGAAAGTGAAGCAACACTCCATTCACTTTGTACAGTGAATTGAAGTGTTGGAACAGACTGCTTCTCTTTCAGAGAAATGCATGAGAGTTTCTGTTGAATGCTTGTAAGTAGCTTAAGGCTCTTTCAAAGGAAAGTGATTTTCTCTGAAAGGACAGCATTTAGAAAGTAAAGCAACACTCCATTCCCTTCGCACAATAAATTGAAGTGTTGGAACAGACTGCTTCTCTTTCATAGAAACGCATTAGTGTGTCTTGTGAATGCTTGCAAGTAGCTTAAGGCACATTCAAAGGAAAGTGATTTTCTCTGAAAGGACAGCATTTAGAAAGTGAAGCAACACTCCATTCACTTCGCACAGAGAATTGAAGTGTTGGAACAGATTACTTCTCTTTCAGAGAAATGCATGTGAGTTTCTGTTGAATGCTTGTAAGTAGCTTAAGGCACATTCAAAGGAAAGGGATTTTCTCTAAAAGGACAGCATTTAGAAAGTGAAGCAACACTCCATTCACTTCGCACTGTGACTTGAAGTGTTGGAACAGACTGCTTCTCTTTCAGAGAAACGCATGTGAGTTTTTTGTGAATGCTTGAAAGTAGTTTAAGGCACTTTCAAAGGAAAGTGTTTTTCTCTGAAAATACAGAATTTAGAAAGTGAAGCAACACTCCATTCACTTCGCACAGTGAATTGAAGTGTTGGAACAGACTGCTTCTCTTTCAGAGAAACGCATGTGAGTTTCTTCCTAATGCTCGCAAGTAGCTTAAGGCACTTCCAAAGCAAAGTGATTTTCTCTGATTGGACAGCATTTAGAAAGTGAAGCAACACTCCATTCACTTCGCACAGTGAATTGAAGTGTTGGAACAGACTGCTTCTCTTTCAGAGAAACGCATGTGAGTTTCTGGTGAATGCTTGTAAGTAGCTTAAGGCACTTTCAAAGGAAAGTGATTTTCTCTGAAAGGACAGCATTTTGAAAGTGAAGCAACACTCCATTCCCTTCGTGCAGTGAATTGAAGTGTTGGAACAGAGTGCTTCTCATTCATAGAAACGCATTAGTGTTTCTTGTGAATGCTTGCAAGTTGCTTAAGGCACTTTCAAAGGAAAGTGATTTTCTCTGAAAGGACAGCATTTAGAAAGTGAAGCAACACTCCATTTACTTTGTACAGTGAATTGAAGTGTTGGAACAGACTGCTTCTCTTTCAGAGAAATGCATGTGAGTTTCTGTTGAATGCTTGTAAGTAGCTTAAGGCTCTTTCAAAGGAAAGTGATTTTCTCTGAAAGGACAATATTTAGAAAGTGAAGCAACACTCCATTCACTTCGCACAGTGAATTGAAGTGTTGGAACAGACTGCTTCTCTTTCAGAGAAACGCATGTGAGTTTCTTTTGAATGCTTGCAAGTTGCTTAAGGCACATTCAAAGGAAAGTGATTTTCTCTGAAAGGACAGCATTTAGAAACTGAAGCAACACTCCATTCACTTCGCACAGTGAATTGAAGTGTTGGAACAGACTGCTTCTCTTTCAGAGAAACGCATGTGAGTTTCTTCCTAATGCTTGCAAGTAGCTTAAGGCACTTTCAAAGGAAAGTGATTTTCTCTGATTGGACAGCATTTAGAAAGTGAAGCAACACTCCATTCACTTCGCACAGTGAATTGAAGTGTTGGAACAGACTGCTTCTCTTTCAGAGAAACGCATGTGAGTTTCTTTTGAATGCTTGCAAGTTGCTTAAGGCACATTCAAAGGAAAGTGATTTTCTCTGAAAGGACAGCATTTAGAAAGTGAAGCAACACTCCATTCACTTCGCACAGTGAATTGAAGTGTTCGAACAGACTGCTTCTCTTTAAGAGAAACGCATGTGAGTTTCTGTTGAATGCTTGAAAGTAGTTTAAGGCACTTTCAAAGGAAAGTGATTTTCTCTGAAAGGACAGCATTTAGAAAGTGAAGCAACACTCCATTCACTTCGCACTGTGAATTGAAGTGTTGGAACAGACTGCTTCTCTTTCAGAGAAACGCATGTGAGTTTTTTGTGAATGCTTGAAAGTAGTTTAAGGCACTTTCAAAGGAAAGTGTTTTTCTCTGAAAAGACAGAATTTAGAAAGTGAAGCAACACTCCATTCACTTCGCACAGTGAATTGAAGTGTTGGAACAGACTGCTCCTCTTTCAGAGAAACGCATGTGAGTTTCTTCCTAATGCTTGCAAGTAGCTTAAGGCACTTTCAAAGGAAAGTGATTTTCTCTGATTGGACAGCATTTAGAAAGTGAAGCAACACTCCATTTACTTCGAACAGTGAATTGAAGTGTTGGAACAGACTGCTTCTCTTTCAAAGAAACGCTTGTGAGTTTCTGGTGAATGCTTGTAAGTAGTTTAAGGCACTTTCAAAGGAAAGTGATTTTCTCTGAAAGAAGAGCATTTAGAAAGTGAAGCAACACTCCATTCCCTTCGTGCAGTGAATTGAAGTGTTGGAACAGAGTGCTTCTCATTCATAGAAACGCATTAGTGTTTCTTGTGAATGCTTGCAAGTTGCTTAAGGCACTTTCAAAGGAAAGTGATTTTCTCTGAAAGGACAGCATTTAGAAAGTGAAGCAACACTCCATTCACTTTGTACAGTGAATTGAAGTGTTGGAACAGACTGCTTCTCTTTCAGAGAAATGCATGTGAGTTTCTGTTGAATGCTTGTAAGTAGTTTAAGGCACTTTCAAAGGAAAGAGATTTTCTCTCAAAGGACAACATTTAGAAAGTAAAACAACACTCCATTCCCTTCGCACAATAAATTGAAGTGTTGGAACAGACTGCTTCTCTTTCATAGAAACGCAATAGTGTTTCTTGTGAATGCTTGCAAGTAGCTTAAGGCACATTCAAAGGAAAGTGATTTTCTCTGAAAGGACAGCATTTAGAAAGTGAAGCAACACTCCATTCACTTCGCACAGAGAATTGAAGTGTTGGAACAGATTACTTCTCTTTCAGAGAAATGCATGTGAGTTTCTGTTGAATGCTTGTAAGTAGCTTAACGCACATTCAAAGGAAAATGATTTTCTCTGAAAGGACAGCATTTAGAAAGTGAAGCAACACTCCATTCACTTCGCACAGTGAATTGAAGTGTTGGAACAGACTGCTTCTCTTTCAGAGAAACGCATGTGAGTTTTTTGTGAATGCTTGAAAGTAGTTTAAGGCACTTTCAATGGAAAGTGATTTTCTCTGAAAGTACAGCATTTAGAAAGTGAGGCAACACTCCATTCACTTCGCACAGTGAAATGAAGTGTTGGAACAGACTGCTTCTCTTTCAAAGAAACGCTTGTGAGTTTCTGGTGAATGCTTGTAAGTAGCTTAAGGCACTTTCAAAGGAAAGTGATTTTCTCTGAAAGAAGAGCATTTAGAAAGTGAAGCAACACTCCATTCCCTTCGTGCAGTGAATTGAAGTGTTGGAACAGAGTGCTTCTCATTCATAGAAACGCATTAGTGTTTCTTGTGAATGCTTGCAAGTTGCTTAAGGCACTTTCAAAGGAAAGTGATTTTCTCTGAAAGGACAGCATTTAGAAAGTGAAGCAACACTCCGTTCACTTCGCACAGTGAATTGAAGTGTTGGAACAGACTGCTTCTCTTTCAGAGAAACGCATGTGAGTTTTTTATGAATGCTTGAAAGTAGTTTAAGGCACTTTCAAAGGAAAGTGATTTTCTCTGAAAGGACAGTGTTTAGAAAGTGAGGCAACACTCCATTCACTTCGCACAGTGAATTGAAGTGTTTGAACCGACTGCTTCTCTTTCAGAGAAACGCATGTGAGTTTCTTGTGAATGCTTGTTAGTAGCTTAAGGCACTTTCAAAGGACAGTGATTTTCTCTGAAAGGACAGCATTTAGAAAGTGAAGCAACACTCCATTCCCTTCGAGCAGTGAATTGAAGTGTTGGAACAGACTGCTTCTCTTTCAGAGAAATGCATGTGAGTTTAAGTTGAATGCTTGTAAGTAGCTTAAGGCACTTTCAAAGGATAGTGATTTTCCCTGAAAGGACAGCATTTAGAAAGTGAAGCAGCACTCCATTCACTTCCCAGAGTGAATTGAAGTATTGGAACAGACTGCTTCTCTTTCAGAGAAACGCATGTGAGTTTCTGGTGAATGCTTGTAAGTAGCTTAAGGCACTTTCAAAGGAAAGTGATTTTCTCTGAAAGGACAGCATTTAGAAAGTGAAGCAACACTCCATTCACTTCGCACAGTGAATTGAAGTGTTGGAACAGACTGCTTCTCTTTCAGAGAAACGTATGTGAGTTTCTTGTGAATGCTTGCAGTTGCTTAAGGCACTTTCAAAGGAAAGTGATTTCTCTGAAAGGACAGCATTTAGAAAGTGAAGCAACACTCCGTTCACTTCGCACAGTGAATTGAAGTGTTGGAACAGACTGCTTCTCTTTCAGAGAAACGCATGTGAGTTTTTATGAATGCTTGAAAGTAGTTTAAGGCACTTTCAAAGGAAAGTGATTTTCTCTGAAAGGACAGTGTTTAGAAAGTGAGGCAACACTCCATTCACTTCGCACAGTGAATTGAAGTGTTTGAACCGACTGCTTCTCTTTCAGAGAAACGCATGTGAGTTTCTGGTGAATGCTTGTTAGTAGCTTAAGACACTTTCAAAGGACAGTGATTTTCTCTGAAAGGACAGCATTTAGAAAGTGAAGCAACACTCCATTCCCTTCGAGCAGTGAATTGAAGTGTTGGAACAGACTGCTTCTCTTTCAGAGAAATGCATGTTAGTTTCTGTTGAATGCTTGTAAGTAGCTTAAGGCACTTTCAAAGGAAAGTGATTTTCTCTGAAAGGACAGCATTTAGAAAGTGAAGCAACACTCCATTCACTTCGCACAGTGAATTGAAGTGTTGGAACAGACTGCTTCTCTTTCAGAGAAACGTATGTGAGTTTCTTGTGAATGCTTGCAAGTTGCTTAAGGCACTTTCAAAGGAAAGTGATTTTCTCTGAAAGGACAGCATTTAGAAAGTGAAGCAACACTCCGTTCACTTCGCACAGTGAATTGAAGTATGGAACAGACTGCTTCTCTTTCAGAGAAACGCATGTGAATTTTTTATGAATGCTTGAAAGTAGTTTAAGGCACTTTCAAAGAAAAGTGATTTTCTCTGAAAGGACAGTGTTTAGAAAGTGAGGCAACACTCCATTCACTTCGCACAGTGAATTGAAGTGTTGGAACCGACTGCTTCTCTTTCAGAGAAACGCATGTGAGTTTCTTCCTAATGCTTGCAAGTAGCTTAAGGCACTTTCAAAGGAAAGTGATTTTCTCTGAAAGGACAGCATTTAGAAAGTGAAGCAACACTCCATTCACTTCGCACAGTGAATTGAAGTGTTGGAACAGACTGCTTCTCTTTCAGAGAAACCCATGTGAGTTTCTGGTGAATGCTTGTAAGTAGCTTAAGGCACTATCAAAGGAAAGTGATTTTCTCTGAAAGGACAGCATTTAGAAAGTGAAGCAACACTCCATTCACTTCGCACAGTGAATTGAAATGTTGGAACAGACTGCTTCTCTTTCAGAGAAATGCATGTGAGTTTAAGTTGAATGCTTGTAAGTAGCTTAAGGCACTTTCAAAGGAAAGTGATTTTCCCTGAAAGGACAGCATTTAGAAAGTGAAGCAGCACTCCATTCACTTCGCAGAGTGAATTGAAGTATTGGAACAGACTGCTTCTCTTTCAGAGAAACGCATGTGAGTTTCTTCCTAATGCTTGTAAGTAGCTTAAGGCACTTTCAAAGGAAAGTGATTTTCTCTGAAAGGACAGCATTTAGAAAGTGAAGCAACACTCCATTCACTTTGTACAGTGAATTGAAGTGTTGGAACAGACTGCTTCTCTTTCAGAGAAATGCATGAGAGTTTCTGTTGAATGCTTGTAAGTAGCTTAAGGCTCTTTCAAAGGAAAGTGATTTTCTCTGAAAGGACAGCATTTAAAAAGTGAAGCAACACTCCATTCACTTCGCACAGTGAATTGAAGTGTTGGAACAGACTGCTTCTCTTTCAGAGAAACGCATGTGAGTTTCTTCCTAATGCTTGCAAGTCGCTTAAGGCACTTTCAAAGGAAAGTGATTTTCTCTGAAAGGACAGCATTTAAAAAGTGAAGCAACACTCCATTCACTTCGCACAGTGAATTGAAGTGTTGGAACAGACTGCTTCTCTTTAAGAGAAACGCATGTGAGTTTTTTGTGAATGCTTGAAAGTAGTTTAAGGCACTTTCAAAGGAAAGTGATTTTCTCTGAAAGGACAGAATTTAGAAAGTGATGCAACACTCCATTCACTTCGCACAGTGAATTGAAGTGTTGGAACAGACTGCTTCTCTTTCAGAGAAACGCATGTGAGTTTCTTCCTAATGCTTGTAAGTAGCTTAAGGCACTTTCAAAGGAAAGTGATTTTCTCTGAAAGGACAGCATTTAGAAAGTGAAGCAACACTCCATTCACTTTGTACAGTGAATTGAAGTGTTGGAACAGACTGCTTCTCTTTCAGAGAAATGCATGAGAGTTTCTGTTGAATGCTTGTAAGTAGCTTAAGGCTCTTTCAAAGGAAAGTGATTTTCTCTGAAAGGACAGCATTTAGAAAGTAAAGCAACACTCCATTCCCTTCGCACAATAAATTGAAGTGTTGGAACAGACTGCTTCTCTTTCATAGAAACGCATTAGTGTGTCTTGTGAATGCTTGCAAGTAGCTTAAGGCACATTCAAAGGAAAGGGATTTTCTCTGAAAGGACAGCATTTAGAAAGTGAATCAACACTCCATTCACTTCGCACTGTGACTTGAAGTGTTGGAACAGACTGCTTCTCTTTCAGAGAAACGCATGTGAGTTTTTTGTGAATGCTTGTAAGTAGTTTAAGGCACTTTCAAAGGAAAGTGTTTTTCTCTGAAAATACAGAATTTAGAAAGTGAAGCAACACTCCATTCACTTCGCACAGTGAATTGAAGTGTTGGAACAGACTGCTTCTCTTTCAGAGAAACGCATGTGAGTTTCTTCCTAATGCTCGCAAGTAGCTTAAGGCACTTCCAAAGCAAAGTGATTTTCTCTGATTGGACAGCATTTAGAAAGTGAAGCAACACTCCATTCACTTCGCACAGTGAATTGAAGTGTTGGAACAGACTGCTTCTCTTTCAGAGAAACGCATGTGAGTTTCTGGTGAATGCTTGTAAGTAGCTTAAGGCACTTTCAAAGGAAAGTGATTTTCTCTGAAAGGACAGCATTTTGAAAGTGAAGCAACACTCCATTCCCTTCGTGCAGTGAATTGAAGTGTTGGAACAGAGTGCTTCTCATTCATAGAAACGCATTAGTGTTTCTTGTGAATGCTTGCAAGTTGCTTAAGGCACTTTCAAAGGAAAGTGATTTTCTCTGAAAGGACAGCATTTAGAAAGTGAAGCAACACTCCATTTACTTTGTACAGTGAATTGAAGTGTTGGAACAGACTGCTTCTCTTTCAGAGAAATGCATGTGAGTTTCTGTTGAATGCTTGTAAGTAGCTTAAGGCTCTTTCAAAGGAAAGTGATTTTCTCTGAAAGGACAGCATTTAGAAAGTGAAGCAACACTCCATTCACTTCGCACAGTGAATTGAAGTGTTGGAACAGACTGCTTCTCTTTCAGAGAAACGCATGTGAGTTTCTTTTGAATGCTTGCAAGTTGCTTAAGGCACATTCAAAGGAAAGTGATTTTCTCTGAAAGGACAGCATTTAGAAACTGAAGCAACACTCCATTCACTTCGCACAGTGAATTGAAGTGTTGGAACAGACTGCTTCTCTTTCAGAGAAACGCATGTGAGTTTCTTCCTAATGCTTGCAAGTAGCTTAAGGCACTTTCAAAGGAAAGTGATTTTCTCTGATTGGACAGCATTTAGAAAGTGAAGCAACACTCCATTCACTTCGCACAGTGAATTGAAGTGTTGGAACAGACTGCTTCTCTTTCAGAGAAACGCATGTGAGTTTCTGGTGAATGCTTGTAAGTAGCTTAAGGCACTTTAAAAGGAAAGTGATTTTCTCTGAAAGGACAGCATTTAGAAAGTGAAGCAACACTCCATTCACTTCGCACAGTGAATTGAAGTGTTGGAACAGACTGCTTCTCTTTCAGAGAAACGCATGTGAGTTTCTTTTGAATGCTTGCAAGTTGCTTAAGGCACATTCAAAGGAAAGTGATTTTCTCTGAAAGGACAGCATTTAGAAAGTGAAGCAACACTCCATTCACTTCGCACAGTGAATTGAAGTGTTCGAACAGACTGCTTCTCTTTAAGAGAAACGCATGTGAGTTTTTTGTGAATGCTTGAAAGTAGTTTAAGGCACTTTCAAAGGAAAGTGATTTTCTCTGAAAGGACAGCATTTAGAAAGTGAAGCAACACTCCATTCACTTCGCAATGTGAATTGAAGTGTTGGAACAGACTGCTTCTCTTTCAGAGAAACGCATGTGAGTTTTTTGTGAATGCTTGAAAGTAGTTTAAGGCACTTTCAAAGGAAAGTGTTTTCCTCTGAAAAGACAGAATTTAGAAAGTGAAGCAACACTCCATTCACTTCGCACAGTGAATTGAAGTGTTGGAACAGACTGCTCCTCTTTCAGAGAAACGCATGTGAGTTTCTTCCTAATGCTTGCAAGTAGCTTAAGGCACTTTCAAAGGAAAGTGATTTTCTCTGATTGGACAGCATTTAGAAAGTGAAGCAACACTCCATTTACTTCGAACAGTGAATTGAAGTGTTGGAACAGACTGCTTCTCTTTCAAAGAAACGCTTGTGAGTTTCTGGTGAATGCTTGTAAGTAGCTTAAGGCACTTTCAAAGGAAAGTGATTTTCTCTGAAAGAAGAGCATTTAGAAAGTGAAGCAACACTCCATTCCCTTCGTGCCGTGATTTGAAGTGTTGGAACAGAGTGCTTCTATTTCATAGAAACGCATTAGTGTTTCTTGTGAATGCTTGCAAGTTGCTTAAGGCACTTTCAAAGGAAAGTGATTTTCTCTGAAAGGACAGCATTTAGAAAGTGAAGCAACACTCCATTCACTTTGTACAGTGAATTGAAGTGTTGGAACAGACTGCTTCTCTTTCAGAGAAATGCATGAGAGTTTCTGTTGAATGCTTGTAAGTAGCTTAAGGCACTTTCAAAGGAAAGTGATTTTCCCTGAAAGGACAGCATTTAGAAAGTGAAGCAGCACTCCATTCACTTCGCAGAGTGAATTGAAGTATTGGAACAGACTGCTTCTCTTTCAGAGAAACGCATGTGAGTTTCTGGTGAATGCTTGTAAGTAGC
This sequence comes from Myodes glareolus, assembly GCF_982192425.1. Lineage (NCBI taxonomy): Eukaryota > Metazoa > Chordata > Mammalia > Rodentia > Cricetidae > Myodes > Myodes glareolus. The sequence continues at coordinate 2,331,453 of NC_142046.1, forward strand.
TTAAGGCACTTTCAAAGGAAAGTGATTTTCTCTGAAAGGACAGCATTTAAAAAGTGAAGCAACACTCCATTCACTTCGCACAGTGAATTGAAGTGTTGGAACAGACTGCTTCTCTTTCAGAGAAACGCATGTGAGTTTCTTCCTAATGCTTGCAAGTCGCTTAAGGCACTTTCAAAGGAAAGTGATTTTCTCTGAAAGGACAGCATTTAAAAAGTGAAGCAACACTCCATTCACTTCGCACAGTGAATTGAAGTGTTGGAACAGACTGCTTCTCTTTAAGAGAAACGCATGTGAGTTTTTTGTGAATGCTTGAAAGTAGTTTAAGGCACTTTCAAAGGAAAGTGATTTTCTCTGAAAGGACAGAATTTAGAAAGTGATGCAACACTCCATTCACTTCGCACAGTGAATTGAAGTGTTGGAACAGTCTGCTTCTCTTTCAGAGAAACGCATGTGAGTTTCTTCCTAATGCTTGCAAGTAGCTTAAGGCACTTTCAAAGGAAAGTGATTTTCTCTGAAAGGACAGCATTTAGAAAGTGAAGCAACACTCCATTCACTTCGTACAGTGAATTGAAGTGTTGGAACAGACTGCTTCTCTTTCAGAGAAATGCATGAGAGTTTCTGTTGAATGCTTGTAAGTAGCTTAAGGCTCTTTCAAAGGAAAGTGATTTTCTCTGAAAGGACAGCATTTAAAAAGTGAAGCAACACTCCATTCACTTCGCACAGTGAATTGAAGTGTTGGAACAGACTGCTTCTCTTTCAGAGAAACGCATGTGAGTTTCTTCCTAATGCTTGCAAGTCGCTTAAGGCACTTTCAAAGGAAAGTGATTTTCTCTGAAAGGACAGCATTTAAAAAGTGAAGCAACACTCCATTCACTTCGCACAGTGAATTGAAGTGTTGGAACAGACTGCTTCTCTTTAAGAGAAACGCATGTGAGTTTTTTGTGAATGCTTGAAAGTAGTTTAAGGCACTTTCAAAGGAAAGTGATTTTCTCTGAAAGGACAGAATTTAGAAAGTGATGCAACACTCCATTCACTTCGCACAGTGAATTGAAGTGTTGGAACAGACTGCTTCTCTTTCAGAGAAACGCATGTGAGTTTCTTCCTAATGCTTGTAAGTAGCTTAAGGCACTTTCAAAGGAAAGTGATTTTCTCTGAAAGGACAGCATTTAGAAAGTGAAGCAACACTCCATTCACTTTGTACAGTGAATTGAAGTGTTGGAACAGACTGCTTCTCTTTCAGAGAAATGCATGAGAGTTTCTGTTGAATGCTTGTAAGTAGCTTAAGGCTCTTTCAAAGGAAAGTGATTTTCTCTGAAAGGACAGCATTTAGAAAGTAAAGCAACACTCCATTCCCTTCGCACAATAAATTGAAGTGTTGGAACAGACTGCTTCTCTTTCATAGAAACGCATTAGTGTGTCTTGTGAATGCTTGCAAGTAGCTTAAGGCACATTCAAAGGAAAGGGATTTTCTCTGAAAGGACAGCATTTAGAAAGTGAATCAACACTCCATTCACTTCGCACTGTGACTTGAAGTTTTGGAACAGACTGCTTCTCTTTCAGAGAAACGCATGTGAGTTTTTTGTGAATGCTTGTAAGTAGTTTAAGGCACTTTCAAAGGAAAGTGTTTTTCTCTGAAAATACAGAATTTAGAAAGTGAAGCAACACTCCATTCACTTCGCACAGTGAATTGAAGTGTTGGAACAGACTGCTTCTCTTTCAGAGAAACGCATGTGAGTTTCTTCCTAATGCTCGCAAGTAGCTTAAGGCACTTCCAAAGCAAAGTGATTTTCTCTGATTGGACAGCATTTAGAAAGTGAAGCAACACTCCATTCACTTCGCACAGTGAATTGAAGTGTTGGAACAGACTGCTTCTCTTTCAGAGAAACGCATGTGAGTTTCTGGTGAATGCTTGTAAGTAGCTTAAGGCACTTTCAAAGGAAAGTGATTTTCTCTGAAAGGACAGCATTTTGAAAGTGAAGCAACACTCCATTCCCTTCGTGCAGTGAATTGAAGTGTTGGAACAGAGTGCTTCTCATTCATAGAAACGCATTAGTGTTTCTTGTGAATGCTTGCAAGTTGCTTAAGGCACTTTCAAAGGAAAGTGATTTTCTCTGAAAGGACAGCATTTAGAAAGTGAAGCAACACTCCATTTACTTTGTACAGTGAATTGAAGTGTTGGAACAGACTGCTTCTCTTTCAGAGAAATGCATGTGAGTTTCTGTTGAATGCTTGTAAGTAGCTTAAGGCTCTTTCAAAGGAAAGTGATTTTCTCTGAAAGGACAGCATTTAGAAAGTGAAGCAACACTCCATTCACTTCGCACAGTGAATTGAAGTGTTGGAACAGACTGCTTCTCTTTCAGAGAAACGCATGTGAGTTTCTTTTGAATGCTTGCAAGTTGCTTAAGGCACATTCAAAGGAAAGTGATTTTCTCTGAAAGGACAGCATTTAGAAACTGAAGCAACACTCCATTCACTTCGCACAGTGAATTGAAGTGTTGGAACAGACTGCTTCTCTTTCAGAGAAACGCATGTGAGTTTCTTCCTAATGCTTGCAAGTAGCTTAAGGCACTTTCAAAGGAAAGTGATTTTCTCTGATTGGACAGCATTTAGAAAGTGAAGCAACACTCCATTCACTTCGCACAGTGAATTGAAGTGTTGGAACAGACTGCTTCTCTTTCAGAGAAACGCATGTGAGTTTCTGGTGAATGCTTGTAAGTAGCTTAAGGCACTTTAAAAGGAAAGTGATTTTCTCTGAAAGGACAGCATTTAGAAAGTGAAGCAACACTCCATTCACTTCGCACAGTGAATTGAAGTGTTGGAACAGACTGCTTCTCTTTCAGAGAAACGCATGTGAGTTTCTTTTGAATGCTTGCAAGTTGCTTAAGGCACATTCAAAGGAAAGTGATTTTCTCTGAAAGGACAGCATTTAGAAAGTGAAGCAACACTCCATTCACTTCGCACAGTGAATTGAAGTGTTCGAACAGACTGCTTCTCTTTAAGAGAAACGCATGTGAGTTTTTTGTGAATGCTTGAAAGTAGTTTAAGGCACTTTCAAAGGAAAGTGATTTTCTCTGAAAGGACAGCATTTAGAAAGTGAAGCAACACTCCATTCACTTCGCAATGTGAATTGAAGTGTTGGAACAGACTGCTTCTCTTTCAGAGAAACGCATGTGAGTTTTTTGTGAATGCTTGAAAGTAGTTTAAGGCACTTTCAAAGGAAAGTGATTTTCTCTGAAAGGACAGCATTTAGAAAGTGAAGCAACACTCCATTCACTTCGCACAGTGAATTGAAGTGTTGGAACAGACTGCTTCTCTTTAAGAGAAACGCATGTGAGTTTTTTGTGAATGCTTGAAAGTAGTTTAAGGCACTTTCAAAGGAAAGTGATTTTCTCTGAAAGGACAGAATTTAGAAAGTGATGCAACACTCCATTCACTTCGCACAGTGAATTGAAGTGTTGGAACAGACTGCTTCTCTTTCAGAGAAACGCATGTGAGTTTCTTCCTAATGCTTGTAAGTAGCTTAAGGCACTTTCAAAGGAAAGTGATTTTCTCTGAAAGGACAGCATTTAGAAAGTGAAGCAACACTCCATTCACTTTGTACAGTGAATTGAAGTGTTGGAACAGACTGCTTCTCTTTCAGAGAAATGCATGAGAGTTTCTGTTGAATGCTTGTAAGTAGCTTAAGGCTCTTTCAAAGGAAAGTGATTTTCTCTGAAAGGACAGCATTTAGAAAGTAAAGCAACACTCCATTCCCTTCGCACAATAAATTGAAGTGTTGGAACAGACTGCTTCTCTTTCATAGAAACGCATTAGTGTGTCTTGTGAATGCTTGCAAGTAGCTTAAGGCACATTCAAAGGAAAGGGATTTTCTCTGAAAGGACAGCATTTAGAAAGTGAATCAACACTCCATTCACTTCGCACTGTGACTTGAAGTTTTGGAACAGACTGCTTCTCTTTCAGAGAAACGCATGTGAGTTTTTTGTGAATGCTTGTAAGTAGTTTAAGGCACTTTCAAAGGAAAGTGTTTTTCTCTGAAAATACAGAATTTAGAAAGTGAAGCAACACTCCATTCACTTCGCACAGTGAATTGAAGTGTTGGAACAGACTGCTTCTCTTTCAGAGAAACGCATGTGAGTTTCTTCCTAATGCTCGCAAGTAGCTTAAGGCACTTCCAAAGCAAAGTGATTTTCTCTGATTGGACAGCATTTAGAAAGTGAAGCAACACTCCATTCACTTCGCACAGTGAATTGAAGTGTTGGAACAGACTGCTTCTCTTTCAGAGAAACGCATGTGAGTTTCTGGTGAATGCTTGTAAGTAGCTTAAGGCACTTTCAAAGGAAAGTGATTTTCTCTGAAAGGACAGCATTTTGAAAGTGAAGCAACACTCCATTCCCTTCGTGCAGTGAATTGAAGTGTTGGAACAGAGTGCTTCTCATTCATAGAAACGCATTAGTGTTTCTTGTGAATGCTTGCAAGTTGCTTAAGGCACTTTCAAAGGAAAGTGATTTTCTCTGAAAGGACAGCATTTAGAAAGTGAAGCAACACTCCATTTACTTTGTACAGTGAATTGAAGTGTTGGAACAGACTGCTTCTCTTTCAGAGAAATGCATGTGAGTTTCTGTTGAATGCTTGTAAGTAGCTTAAGGCTCTTTCAAAGGAAAGTGATTTTCTCTGAAAGGACAGCATTTAGAAAGTGAAGCAACACTCCATTCACTTCGCACAGTGAATTGAAGTGTTGGAACAGACTGCTTCTCTTTCAGAGAAACGCATGTGAGTTTCTTTTGAATGCTTGCAAGTTGCTTAAGGCACATTCAAAGGAAAGTGATTTTCTCTGAAAGGACAGCATTTAGAAACTGAAGCAACACTCCATTCACTTCGCACAGTGAATTGAAGTGTTGGAACAGACTGCTTCTCTTTCAGAGAAACGCATGTGAGTTTCTTCCTAATGCTTGCAAGTAGCTTAAGGCACTTTCAAAGGAAAGTGATTTTCTCTGATTGGACAGCATTTAGAAAGTGAAGCAACACTCCATTCACTTCGCACAGTGAATTGAAGTGTTGGAACAGACTGCTTCTCTTTCAGAGAAACGCATGTGAGTTTCTGGTGAATGCTTGTAAGTAGCTTAAGGCACTTTAAAAGGAAAGTGATTTTCTCTGAAAGGACAGCATTTAGAAAGTGAAGCAACACTCCATTCACTTCGCACAGTGAATTGAAGTGTTGGAACAGACTGCTTCTCTTTCAGAGAAACGCATGTGAGTTTCTTTTGAATGCTTGCAAGTTGCTTAAGGCACATTCAAAGGAAAGTGATTTTCTCTGAAAGGACAGCATTTAGAAAGTGAAGCAACACTCCATTCACTTCGCACAGTGAATTGAAGTGTTCGAACAGACTGCTTCTCTTTAAGAGAAACGCATGTGAGTTTTTTGTGAATGCTTGAAAGTAGTTTAAGGCACTTTCAAAGGAAAGTGATTTTCTCTGAAAGGACAGCATTTAGAAAGTGAAGCAACACTCCATTCACTTCGCAATGTGAATTGAAGTGTTGGAACAGACTGCTTCTCTTTCAGAGAAACGCATGTGAGTTTTTTGTGAATGCTTGAAAGTAGTTTAAGGCACTTTCAAAGGAAAGTGTTTTCCTCTGAAAAGACAGAATTTAGAAAGTGAAGCAACACTCCATTCACTTCGCACAGTGAATTGAAGTGTTGGAACAGACTGCTCCTCTTTCAGAGAAACGCATGTGAGTTTCTTCCTAATGCTTGCAAGTAGCTTAAGGCACTTTCAAAGGAAAGTGATTTTCTCTGATTGGACAGCATTTAGAAAGTGAAGCAACACTCCATTTACTTCGAACAGTGAATTGAATTGTTGGAACAGACTGCTTCTCTTTCAAAGAAACGCTTGTGAGTTTCTGGTGAATGCTTGTAAGTAGCTTAAGGCACTTTCAAAGGAAAGTGATTTTCTCTGAAAGAAGAGCATTTAGAAAGTGAAGCAACACTCCATTCCCTTCGTGCCGTGAATTGAAGTGTTGGAACAGAGTGCTTCTCATTCATAGAAACGCATTAGTGTTTCTTGTGAATGCTTGCAAGTTGCTTAAGGCACTTTCAAAGGAAAGTGATTTTCTCTGAAAGGACAGCATTTAGAAAGTGAAGCAACACTCCATTCACTTCGCACAGAGAATTGAAGTGTTGGAACAGATTACTTCTCTTTCAGAGAAATGCATGTGAGTTTCTGTTGAATGCTTGTAAGTAGCTTAAGGCACATTCAAAGGAAAATGATTTTCTCTGAAAGGCCAGCATTTAGAAAGTGAAGCAACACTCCATTCACTTCGCACAGTGAATTGAAGTGTTGGAACAGACTGCTTCTCTTTCAGAGAAACGCATGTGAGTTTTTTGTGAATGCTTGAAAGTAGTTTAAGGCACTTTCAATGGAAAGTGATTTTCTCTGAAAGGACAGAATTTAGAAAGTGAAGCAACACTCCATTCACTTTGTACAGTGAATTGAAGTGTTGGAACAGACTGCTTCTCTTTCAGAGAAATGCATGTGAGTTTCTGTTGAATGCTTGTAAGTAGCTTAAGGCTCTTTCAAAGGAAAGAGATTTTCTCTCAAAGGACAGCATTTAGAAAGTAAAACAACACTCCATTCCCTTCGCACAATAAATTGAAGTGTTGGAACAGACTGCTTCTCTTTCATAGAAACGCAATAGTGTTTCTTGTGAATGCTTGCAAGTAGCTTAAGGCACATTCAAAGGAAAGTGATTTTCTCTGAAAGGACAGCATTTAGAAAGTGAAGCAACACTCCATTCACTTCGCACAGTGAATTGAAGTGTTGGAACAGACTGCTTCTCTTTCAGAGAAACGCATGTGAGTTTCTTTTGAATGCTTGCAAGTTGCTTAAGGCACATTCAAAGGAAAGTGATTTTCTCTGAAAGGACAGCATTTAGAAACTGAAGCAACATCCATTCACTTCGCACAGTGAATTGAAGTGTTGGAACAGACTGCTTCTCTTTCAGAGAAACGCATGTGAGTTTCTTCCTAATGCTTGCAAGTAGCTTAAGGCACTTTCAAAGGAAAGTGATTTTCTCTGATTGGACAGCATTTAGAAAGTGAAGCAACACTCCATTCACTTCGCACAGTGAATTGAAGTGTTGGAACAGACTGCTTCTCTTTCAGAGAAACGCATGTGAGTTTCTGGTGAATGCTTGTAAGTAGCTTAAGGCACTTTCAAAGGAAAGTGATTTTCTCTGAAAGGACAGCATTTAGAAAGTGAAGCAACACTCCATTCACTTCGCACAGTGAATTGAAGTGTTGGAACAGACTGCTTCTCTTTCAGAGAAACGCATGTGAGTTTCTTTTGAATGCTTGCAAGTTGCTTAAGGCACATTCAAAGGAACGTGATTTTCTCTGAAAGGACAGCATTTAGAAAGTGAAGCAACACTCCATTCACTTCGCACAGTGAATTGAAGTGTTCGAACAGACTGCTTCTCTTTAAGAGAAACGCATGTGAGTTTTTTGTGAATGCTTGAAAGTAGTTTAAGGCACTTTCAAAGGACAGTGATTTTCTCTGAAAGGACAGCATTTAGAAAGTGAAGCAACACTCCATTCACTTCGCACTGTGAATTGAAGTGTTGGAACAGACTGCTTCTCTTTCAGAGAAACGCATGTGAGTTTTTTGTGAATGCTTGAAAGTAGTTTAAGGCACTTTCAAAGGAAAGTGTTTTTCTCTGAAAAGACAGAATTTAGAAAGTGAAGCAACACTCCATTCACTTCGCACAGTGAATTGAAGTGTTGGAACAGACTGCTCCTCTTTCAGAGAAACGCATGTGAGTTTCTTCCTAATGCTTGCAAGTAGCTTAAGGCACTTTCAAAGGAAAGTGATTTTCTCTGATTGGACAGCATTTAGAAAGTGAAGCAACACTCCATTTACTTCGAACAGTGAATTGAAGTGTTGGAACAGACTGCTTCTCTTTCAAAGAAACGCTTGTGAGTTTCTGGTGAATGCTTGTAAGTAGCTTAAGGCACTTTCAAAGGAAAGTGATTTTCTCTGAAAGAAGAGCATTTAGAAAGTGAAGCAACACTCCATTCCCTTCGTGCAGTGAATTGAAGTGTTGGAACAGAGTGCTTCTCATTCATAGAAACGCATTAGTGTTTCTTGTGAATGCTTGCAAGTTGCTTAAGGCACTTTCAAAGGAAAGTGATTTTCTCTGAAAGGACAGCATTTAGAAAGTGAAGCAACACTCCATTCACTTTGTACAGTGAATTGAAGTGTTGGAACAGACTGCTTCTATTTCAGAGAAATGCATGTGAGTTTCTGTTGAATGCTTGTAAGTAGCTTAAGGCTCTTTCAAAGGAAAGAGATTTTCTCTCAAAGGACAGCATTTAGAAAGTAAAACAACACTCCATTCCCTTCGCACAATAAATTGAAGTGTTGGAACAGACTGCTTCTCTTTCATAGAAACGCAATAGTGTTTCTTGTGAATGCTTGCAAGTAGCTTAAGGTACATTCAAAGGAAAGTGATTTTCTCTGAAAGGACAGCATTTAGAAAGTGAAGCAACACTCCATTCACTTCGCACAGAGAATTGAAGTGTTGGAACAGATTACTTCTCTTTCAGAGAAATGCATGTGAGTTTCTGTTGAATGCTTGTAAGTAGCTTAAGGCACATTCAAAGGAAAATGATTTTCTCTGAAAGGACAGCATTTAGAAAGTGAAGCAACACTCCATTCACTTCGCACAGTGAATTGAAGTGTTGGAACAGACTGCTTCTCTTTCAGAGAAACGCATGTGAGTTTTTTGTGAATGCTTGAAAGTAGTTTAAGGCACTTTCAATGGAAAGTGATTTTCTCTGAAAGGACAGCTTTAGAAAGTGAGGCAACACTCCATTCACTTCGCACAGTGAAATGAAGTGTTGGAACAGACTGCTTCTCTTTCAAAGAAACGCTTGTGAGTTTCTGGTGAATGCTTGTAAGTAGCTTAAGGCACTTTCAAAGGAAAGTGATTTTCTCTGAAAGAAGAGCATTTAGAAAGTGAAGCAACACTCCATTCCCTTCGTGCAGTGAATTGAAGTGTTGGAACAGAGTGCTTCTCATTCATAGAAACGCATTAGTGTTTCTTGTGAATGCTTGCAAGTTGCTTAAGGCACTTTCAAAGGAAAGTGATTTTCTCTGAAAGGACAGCATTTAGAAAGTGAAGCAACACTCCATTCACTTTGTACAGTGAATTGAAGTGTTGGAACAGACTGCTTCTCTTTCAGAGAAATGCATGTGAGTTTCTGTTGAATGCTTGTAAGTAGCTTAAGGCTCTTTCAAAGGAAAGAGATTTTCTCTCAAAGGACAGCATTTAGAAAGTAAAACAACACTCCATTCCCTTCGCACAATAAATTGAAGTGTTGGAACAGACTGCTTCTCTTTCATAGAAACGCAATAGTGTTTCTTGTGAATGCTTGCAAGTAGCTTAAGGCACATTCAAAGGAAAGTGATTTTCTCTGAAAGGACAGCATTTAGAAAGTGAAGCAACACTCCATTCACTTCGCATAGAGAATTGAAGTGTTGGAACAGATTACTTCTCTTTCAGAGAAATGCATGTGAGTTTCTGTTGAATGCTTGTAAGTAGCTTAAGGCACATTCAAAGGAAAATGATTTTCTCTGAAAGGACAGCATTTAGAAAGTGAAGCAACACTCCATTCACTTCGCACAGTGAATTGAAGTGTTGGAACAGACTGCTTCTCTTTCAGAGAAACGCATGTGAGTTTTTTGTGAATGCTTGAAAGTAGTTTAAGGCACTTTCAATGGAAAGTGATTTTCTCTGAAAGGACAGCATTTAGAAAGTGAGGCAACACTCCATTCACTTCGCACAGTGAAATGAAGTGTTGGAACAGACTGCTTCTCTTTCAGAGAAACGCATGTGAGTTTCTTCCTAATGCTTGCAAGTAGCTTAAAGCACTTTCAAAGAAAAGTGATTTTCTCTGAAAGGACAGCATTTAGAAAGTGAAGCAACACTCCATTCACTTCGCACAGTGAATTGAAGTGTTGGAACAGACTGCTTCTCTTTCAGAGAAACGCATGTGAGTTTCTTCCTGATGCTTGCAAGTAGCTTAAGGCACTTTCAAAGGAAAGTGATTTTCTCAGAAAGGACAGCATTTAGAAAGTGAAGCAACACTCCATTCACTTCGCACAGTGAACTGAAGTGTTGGAAAAGACTGTTTCTCTTTCAGAGAAACGCATGTGAGTTTCTGGTGAATGCTTGTAAGTAGCTTAAGGCACTTTCAAAGGAAAGTGATTTTCTCTGAAAGGACAGCATTTAGAAAGTGAAGCAACACTCCATTCACTTCGCACAGTGAATTGAAGTGTTGGAACAGACTGCTTCTCTTTCAGAGAAATGCATGTGAGTTTCTGTTGAATGCTTGTAAGTAGCTTAAGGCACTTTCAAAGGAAAGTGATTTTCTCTGAAAGGACAGCATTTAGAATGTGAGGCAACACTCCATTCACTTTGCACAGTGAAATGAAGTGTTGGAACAGACTGCTTCTCTTTCAGAGAAACGCATGTGAGTTTCTTCCTAATGCTTGCAAGTAGCTTAAGGCACTTTCAAAGAAAAGTGATTTTCTCTGAAAGGACAGCATTTAGAAAGTGAAGCAACACTCCATTCACTTCGCACAGTGAATTGAAGTGTTGGAACAGACTGCTTCTCTTTCAGAGAAACGCATGTGAGTTTCTTTTGAATGCTTGCAAGTTGCTTAAGGCACATTCAAAGGAAAGTGATTTTCTCTGAAAGGACAGCATTTAGAAACTGAAGCAACACTCCATTCACTTCGCACAGTGAATTGAAGTGTTGGAACAGACGGCTTCTCTTTCAGAGAAACGCATGTGAGTTTCTTCCTAATGCTTGCAAGTAGCTTAAGGCACTTTCAAAGGAAAGTGATTTTCTCTGATTGGACAGCATTTAGAAAGTGAAGCAACACTCCATTCACTTCGCACAGTGAATTGAAGTGTTGGAACAGACTGCTTCTCTTTCAGAGAAACGCATGTGAGTTTCTGGTGAATGCTTGTAAGTAGCTTAAGGCACTTTCAAAGGAAAGTGATTTTCTCTGAAAGGACAGCATTTAGAAAGTGAAGCAACACTCCATTCACTTCGCACAGTGAATTGAAGTGTTGGAACAGACTGCTTCTCTTTAAGAGAAACGCATGTGAGTTTCTTTTGAATGCTTGCAAGTTGCTTAAGGCACATTCAAAGGAAAGTGATTTTCTCTGAAAGGACAGCATTTAGAAAGTGAAGCAACACTCCATTCACTTCGCACAGTGAATTGAAGTGTTCGAACAGACTGCTTCTCTTTAAGAGAAACGCATGTGAGTTTTTTGTGAATGCTTGAAAGTAGTTTAAGGCACTTTCAAAGGAAAGTGTTTTTCTCTGAAAGGACAGAATTTAGAAAGTGAAGCAACACTCCATTCACTTCGCACAGTGAATTGAAGTGTTGGAACAGACTGCTCCTCTTTCAGAGAAACGCATGTGAGTTTCTTCCTAATGCTTGCAAGTAGCTTAAGGCACTTTCAAAGGAAAGTGATTTTCTCTGATTGGACAGCATTTAGAAAGTGAAGCAACACTCCATTCACTTCGAACAGTGAATTGAAGTGTTGGAACAGACTGCTTCTCTTTCAAAGAAACGCTTGTGAGTTTCTGGTGAATGCTTGTAAGTAGCTTAAGGCACTTTCAAAGGAAAGTGATTTTCTCTGAAAGAAGAGCATTTAGAAAGTGAAGCAACACTCCATTCCCTTTGTGCAGTGAATTGAAGTGTTGGAACAGAGTGCTTCTCATTCATAGAAACGCATTAGTGTTTCTTGTGAATGCTTGCAAGTTGCTTAAGGCACTTTCAAAGGAAAGTGATTTTCTCTGAAAGGACAGCATTTAGAAAGTGAAGCAACACTCCATTCACTTTGTACAGTGAATTGAAGTGTTGGAACAGACTGCTTCTCTTTCAGAGAAATGCATGTGAGTTTCTGTTGAATGCTTGTAAGTAGCTTAAGGCACTTTCAAAGGAAAGTGATTTTCTCTCAAAGGACAGCATTTAGAAAGTAAAACAACACTCCATTCCCTTCGCACAATAAATTGAAGTGTTGGAACAGACTGCTTCTCTTTCATAGAAACGCAATAGTGTTTCTTGTGAATGCTTGCAAGTAGCTTAAGGCACATTCAAAGGAAAGTGATTTTCTCTGAAAGGACAGCATTTAGAAAGTGAAGCAACACTCCATTCACTTCGCACAGAGAATTGAAGTGTTGGAACAGATTACTTCTCTTTCAGAGAAATGCATGTGAGTTTCTGTTGAATGCTTGTAAGTAGCTTAAGGCACATTCAAAGGAAAATGATTTTCTCTGAAAGGCCAGCATTTAGAAAGTGAAGCAACACTCCATTCACTTCGCACAGTGAATTGAAGTGTTGGAACAGAGTGCTTCTCTTTCAGAGAAACGCATGTGAGTTTTTTGTGAATGCTTGAAAGTAGTTTAAGGCACTTTCAAAGGAAAGTGATTTTCTCTGAAAGGACAGCATTTAGAAAGTGAGGCAACACTCCATTCACTTCGCACAGTGAAATGAAGTGTTGGAACAGACTGCTTCTCTTTCAGAGAAACGCATGTGAGTTTCTTCCTAATGCTTGCAAGTAGCTTAAGGCACTTTCAAAGGAAAGTGATTTTCTCTGAAAGGATAGCATTTAGAAAGTGAAGCAACACTCCATTCACTTCGCACAGTGAATTGAAGTGTTGGAACAGACTGCTTCTCTTTCAGAGAAACGCATGTGAGTTTCTTCCTGATGCTTGCAAGTAGCTTAAGGCACTTTCAAAGGAAAGTGATTTTCTCAGAAAGGACAGCATTTAGAAAGTGAAGCAACACTCCATTCACTTCGCACAGTGAACTGAAGTGTTGGAAAAGACTGTTTCTCTTTCAGAGAAACGCATGTGAGTTTCTGGTGAATGCTTGTAAGTAGCTTAAGGCACTTTCAAAGGAAAGTGATTTTCTCTGAAAGGACAGCATTTAGAAAGTGAAGCAACACTCCAATCACTTCGCACAGTGAATTGAAGTGTTGGAACAGACTGCTTCTCTTTCAGAGAAATGCATGTGAGTTTCTGTTGAATGCTTGTAAGTAGCTTAAGGCACTTTCAAAGGAAAGTGATTTTCTCTGAAAGGACAGCATTTAGAAAGTGAAGCAACACTCCATTCACTTCGCAGAGTGAATTGAAGTATTGGAACAGACTGCTTCTCTTTCAGAGAAACACGTGTGAGTTTCTGGTGAATGCTTGTAAGTAGCTTAAGGCACTTTCAAAGGAAAGTGATTTTCTCTGAAAGGACAGCATTTAGAAAGTGAAGCAACACTCCATTCACTTCGCACAGTGAATTGAAGTGTTGGAACAGACTGCTTCTCTTTCAGAGAAACGCATGTGAGTTTCTTTTGAATGCTTGCAAGTTGCTTAAGGCACATTCAAAGGAAAGTGATTTTCTCTGAAAGGACAGCATTTAGAAACTGAAGCAACACTCCATTCACTTCGCACAGTGAATTGAAGTGTTCGAACAGACTGCTTCTCTTTAAGAGAAACGCATGTGAGTTTTTTGTGAATGCTTGAAAGTAGTTTAAGGCACTTTAAAAGGAAAGTGATTTTGTCTGAAAGGACAGCATTTAGAAAGTGAAGCAACACTCCATTCACTTCGCACGGTGAATTGAAGTGTTGGACCAGACTGCTTCTCTTTCAGAGAAACGCATGTGAGTTTCTGGTGAATGCTTGTAAGTAGCTTAAGGCACATTCAAAGGAAAATGATTTTCTCTGAAAGGACAGCATTTAGAAAGTGAAGCAACACTCCATTCACTTCGCACAGTGAATTGAAGTGTTGGAACAGACTGCTTCTCTTTCAGAGAAATGCATGTGAGTTTTTTGTGAATGCTTGATAGTAGTTTAAGGCACTTTCAATGGAAAGTGATTTTCTCTGAAAGGACAGCATTTAGAAAGTGAGGCAACACTCCATTCACTTCGCACAGTGAATTGAAGTGTTGGAACAGACTGCTTCTCTTTCAGAGAAACGCATGTGAGTTTCTTCCTAATGCTTGCAAGTAGCTTAAGGCACTTTCAAAGGAAAGTGATTTTCTCTGAAAGGACAGCATTTAGAAAGTGAAGCAACACTCCATTCACTTCGCACAGTGAATTGAAGTGTTGGAACAGACTGCTTCTCTTTCAGAGAAACGCATGTGAGTTTCTTCCTGATGCTTGCAAGTAGCTTAAGGCACTTTCAAAGGAAAGTGATTTTCTCTGAAAGGACAGCATTTAGAAAGTGAAGCAACACTAAATTCACCTCGCACAGTGAATTGAAGTGTTGGAACAGACTGCTTCTCTTTCAGAGAAACGCATGTGAGTTTTTCATGAATGCTTGAAAGTAGTTAAAGGCACTTTCAAAGGAAAGTGATTTTCTCTGAAAGGACAGCATTTAGAAAGTGAGGCAACACTCCATTCACTTCACACATTGACTTGAAGTGTTGGAACAGTCTGCTTCTCTTTCAGAGAAACGCATGTGAGTTTCTTCCTAATGCTTGCAAGTAGCTTAAGGCACTTTCAAAGGAAAGTGATTTTCTCTGAAAGGACAGCATTTAGAAAGTGAAGCAACACTCCATTCACTTCGCACAGTGAATTGAAGTGTTGGAACAGTCTGCTTCTCTTTCAGAGAAACGCATGTGAGTTTCTTCCTAATGCTTGCAAGTAGCTTAAGGCACTTTCAAAGGAAAGTGATTTTCTCTGAAAGGACAGCATTTAGAAAGTGAAGCAACACTCCATTCACTTCGTACAGTGAATTGAAGTGTTGGAACAGACTGCTTCTCTTTCAGAGAAACGCATGTGAGTTTCCGGTGAATGCTTGTAAGTAGCTTAAGGCACTTTCAAAGGAAAGTGATTTTCTCTGAAAGGACAGCATTTAGAAAGTGAAGCAACACTCCATTCACTTCGCACAGTGAATTGAAGTGTTGGAACAGACTGCTTCTCTTTCAGAGAAATGCATGTGAGTTTAAGTTGAATGCTTGTAAGTAGCTTAAGGCACTTTCAAAGGAAAGTGATTTTCTCTGAAAGGACAGCATTTAGAAAGTGAAGCAACACTCCATTCACTTCGCACAGTGAATTGAAGTATTGGAACAGACTGCTTCTCTTTCAGAGAAACGGATGTGAGTTTCTGGTGAATGCTTGTAAGTAGCTTAAGGCACTTTCAAAGGAAAGTGATTTTCTCTGAAAGGACAGCATTTAGAAAGTGAAGCAACACTCCATTCACTTCGCACAGTGAATTGAAGTGTTGGAACAGACCGCTTCTCTTTCATATAAACGCATTAGTGTTTCTTGTGAATGCTTGCAAGTTGCTTAAGGCACTTTCAAAGGAAAGTGATTTTCTCTGAAAGGACATAATTTAGAAAGTGAAGCAACACTCCATTCACTTCGCACAGTGAATTGAAGTGTTGGAACAGACTGCTTCTCTTTCAGAGAAATGCATGTGAGTGTCTGTTGAATGCTTGTAAGTAGCTTAAGGCACTTTCAAAGGAAAGTGATTTTCTCTGAAAGGACAGCATTTAGAAACTGAAGCAACACTCCATTCACTTCGCACATTGAATTGAAGTGTTGGAACAGACTGCTTCTCTTTCAGAGAAACGCATGTGAGTTTCTGTTGAATGCTTGTAAGTAGCTTAAGGCACTTTGAAAGGAAAGTGATTTTCTCTGAAAGGACAGCATTTAGAAAGTGAGGCAACACTCCATTCACTTCACACAGTGAATTGAAGTGTTGGAACAGACTGCTTCTCTTTCAGAGAAATGCATGTGAGTTTCTGTTGAATGCTTGTAAGTAGCTTAAGGCACTTTCAAAGGAAAGTGATTTTCTCTGAAAGGACAGCATTTAGAAAGTGAAGCAACACTCCATTCACTTCGCACATTGAATTGAAGTGTTGGAACAGACTGCTTCTCTTTCAGAGAAACGCATGTGAGTTTCTGGTGAATGCTTGTTAGTAGCTTAAGGCACTTTCAAAGGAAAGTGATTTTCTCTGAAAGGACAGCATTTAGAAAGTGAGGCAACACTCCATTCACTTCACACAGTGAATTGAAGTGTTGGAACAGACTGCTTCTCTTTCAGAGAAACGCATGTGAGTTTCTTCCTAATGCTTGCAAGTAGCTTAAGGCACTTTCAAAGGAAAGTGATTTTCTCTGAAAGGACAGCATTTAGAAAGTGAAGTAACACTCCATTCACTTCGCACAGTGAATTGAAGTGTTGGAACAGTCTGCTTCTCTTTCAGAGAAACGCATGTGAGTTTCTTCCTAATGCTTGCAAGTAGCTTAATGCACTTTCAAAGGAAAGTGATTTTCTCTGAAAGGACAGCATTTAGAAAGTGAAGCAACACTCCATTCACTTCGCACAGTGAATTGAAGTGTTGGAACAGACTGCTTCTCTTTCAGAGAAACGCATGTGAGTTTCTGGTGAATGCTTGTAAGTAGCTTAAGGCACTTTCAAAGGAAAGTGATTTTCTCTGAAAGGACAGCATTTAGAAAGTGAAGCAACACTCCATTCACTTCGCACAGTGAATTGAAGTGTTGGAACAGACTGCTTCTCTTTCAGAGAAATGCATGTGAGTTTAATTTGAATGCTTGTAAGTAGCTTAAGGCACTTTCAAAGGAAAGTGATTTTCTCTGAAAGGACAGCATTTAGAAAGTGAAGCAACACTCCATTCACTTCGCACAGTGAATTAAAGTGTTGGAACAGACTGCTTCTCTTTCAGAGAAACGTATGTGAGTTTCTTGTGAATGCTTGCAAGTTGCTTAAGGCACTTTCAAAGGAAAGTGATTTTCTCTGAAAGGACAGCATTTAGAAAGTGAAGCAACACTCCGTTCACTTCGCACAGTTAATTGAAGTGTTGGAACAGACTGCTTCTCTTTCAGAGAAACGCATGTGAGTTTTTTATGAATGCTTGAAAGTAGTTTAAGGCACTTTCAAAGGAAAGTGATTTTCTCTGAAAGGACAGTGTTTAGAAAGTGAGGCAACACTCCATTCACTTCGCACAGTGAATTGAAGTGTTGGAACCGACTGCTCCTCTTTCAGAGAAACGCATGTGTGTTTCTGGTGAATGCTTGTTAGTAGCTTAAGGCACTTTCAAAGGACAGTGATTTTCTCTGAAAGGACAGCATTTAGAAAGTGAAGCAACACTCCATTCACTTCGCACAGTGAATTGAAGTGTTGGAACAGTCTGCTCCTCTTTCAGAGAAACGCATGTGAGTTTCTTCCTAATGCTTGCAAGTAGCTTAAGGCACTTTCAAAGGAAAGTGATTTTCTCTGAAAGGACAGCATTTAGAAAGTGAAGCAACACTCCATTCACGTCGCACAGTGAATTGAAGTGTTGGAACAGACTGCTTCTCTTTCAGAGAAACGCATGTGAGTTTCCGGTGAATGCTTGCAAGTAGCTTAAGGCACTTTCAAAGGAAAGTGATTTTCTCTGAAAGGACAGCATTTAGAAAGTGAAGCAACACTCCATTCACTTCGCACAGTGAATTGAAGTGTTGGAACAGACTGCTTCTCTTTCAGAGAAATGCATGTGAGTTTAAGTTGAATGCTTGTAAGTAGCTTAAGGCACTTTCAAAGGAAAGTGATTTTCTCTGAAAGGACAGCATTTAGAAAGTGAAGCAACACTCCATTCACTTCGCACAGTGAATTGAAGTATTGGAACAGACTGCTTCTCTTTCAGAGAAACGGATGTGAGTTTCTGGTGAATGCTTTTAAGTAGCTTAAGGCACTTTCAAAGGAAAGTGATTTTCTCTGAAAGGACAGCATTTAGAAAGTGAAGCAACACTCCATTCACTTCGCACAGTGAATTGAAGTGTTGGAACAGACTGCTTCTCTTTCATATAAACGCATTAGTGTTTCTTGTGAATGCTTGCAAGTTGCTTAAGGCACTTTCAAAGGAAAGTGATTTTCTCTGAAAGGACATAATTTAGAAAGTGAAGCAACACTCCATTCACTTCGCACAGTGAATTGAAGTGTTGGAACAGACTGCTTCTCTTTCAGAGAAATGCATGTGAGTGTCTGTTGAATGCTTGTAAGTAGCTTAAGGCACTTTCAAAGGAAAGTGATTTTCTCTGAAAGGACAGCATTTAGAAAGTGAAGCAACACTCCATTCACTTCGCACATTGAATTGAAGTGTTGGAACAGACTGCTTCTCTTTCAGAGAAACGCATGTGAGTTTCTGGTGAATGCTTGTTAGTAGCTTAAGGCACTTTCAAAGGAAAGTGATTTTCTCTGAAAGGACAGCATTTAGAAGGTGAGGCAACACTCCATTCACTTCACACAGTGAATTGAAGTGTTGGAACAGACTGCTTCTCTTTCAGAGAAACGCATGTGAGTTTCTTCCTAATGCTTGCAAGTAGCTTAAGGCACTTTCAAAGGAAAGTGATTTTCTCTGAAAGGACAGCATTTAGAAAGTGAAGTAACACTCCATTCACTTCGCACAGTGAATTGAAGTGTTGGAACAGTCTGCTTCTCTTTCAGAGAAACGCATGTGAGTTTCTTCCTAATGCTTGCAAGTAGCTTAACGCACTTTCAAAGGAAAGTGATTTTCTCTGAAAGGACAGCATTTAGAAAGTGAAGCAACACTCCATTCACTTCGCACAGTGAATTGAAGTGTTGGAACAGACTGCTTCTCTTTCAGAGAAACGCATGTGAGTTTCTTGTGAATGCTTGTAAGTAGCTTAAGGCACTTTCAAAGGAAAGTGATTTTCTCTGAAAGGACAGCATTTAGAAAGTGAAGCAACACTCCATTCACTTCGCACAGTGAATTGAAGTGTTGGAACAGACTGCTTCTCTTTCAGAGAAACGCATGTGAGTTTCTTGTGAATGCTTGTAAGTAGCTTAAGGCACTTTCAAAGGAAAGTGATTTTCTCTGAAAGGACAGCATTTAGAAAGTGAAGCAACACTCCATTCACTTCGCACATTGAATTGAAGTGTTGGAACAGACTGCTTCTCTTTCAGAGAAACGCATGTGAGTTTTTTGTGAATGCTTGAAAGTAGTTTAAGGCACTTTCAATGGAAAGTGATTTTCTCTGAAAGGACAGCATTTAGAAAGTGAGGCAACACTCCATTCACTTCGCACAGTGAAATGAAGTGTTGGAACAGACTGCTTCTCTTTCAGAGAAACGCATGTGAGTTTCTTCCTAATGCTTGCAAGTAGCTTAAAGCACTTTCAAAGAAAAGTGATTTTCTCTGAAAGGACAGCATTTAGAAAGTGAAGCAACACTCCATTCACTTCGCACAGTGAATTGAAGTGTTGGAACAGACTGCTTCTCTTTCAGAGAAACGCATGTGAGTTTCTTCCTGATGCTTGCAAGTAGCTTAAGGCACTTTCAAAGGAAAGTGATTTTCTCAGAAAGGACAGCATTTAGAAAGTGAAGCAACACTCCATTCACTTCGCACAGTGAACTGAAGTGTTGGAAAAGACTGTTTCTCTTTCAGAGAAACGCATGTGAGTTTCTGGTGAATGCTTGTAAGTAGCTTAAGGCACTTTCAAAGGAAAGTGATTTTCTCTGAAAGGACAGCATTTAGAAAGTGAAGCAACACTCCATTCACTTCGCACAGTGAATTGAAGTGTTGGAACAGACTGCTTCTCTTTCAGAGAAATGCATGTGAGTTTCTGTTGAATGCTTGTAAGTAGCTTAAGGCACTTTCAAAGGAAAGTGATTTTCTCTGAAAGGACAGCATTTAGAATGTGAGGCAACACTCCATTCACTTTGCACAGTGAAATGAAGTGTTGGAACAGACTGCTTCTCTTTCAGAGAAACGCATGTGAGTTTCTTCCTAATGCTTGCAAGTAGCTTAAGGCACTTTCAAAGAAAAGTGATTTTCTCTGAAAGGACAGCATTTAGAAAGTGAAGCAACACTCCATTCACTTCGCACAGTGAATTGAAGTGTTGGAACAGACTGCTTCTCTTTCAGAGAAACGCATGTGAGTTTCTTTTGAATGCTTGCAAGTTGCTTAAGGCACATTCAAAGGAAAGTGATTTTCTCTGAAAGGACAGCATTTAGAAACTGAAGCAACACTCCATTCACTTCGCACAGTGAATTGAAGTGTTGGAACAGACGGCTTCTCTTTCAGAGAAACGCATGTGAGTTTCTTCCTAATGCTTGCAAGTAGCTTAAGGCACTTTCAAAGGAAAGTGATTTTCTCTGATTGGACAGCATTTAGAAAGTGAAGCAACACTCCATTCACTTCGCACAGTGAATTGAAGTGTTGGAACAGACTGCTTCTCTTTCAGAGAAACGCATGTGAGTTTCTGGTGAATGCTTGTAAGTAGCTTAAGGCACTTTCAAAGGAAAGTGATTTTCTCTGAAAGGACAGCATTTAGAAAGTGAAGCAACACTCCATTCACTTCGCACAGTGAATTGAAGTGTTGGAACAGACTGCTTCTCTTTAAGAGAAACGCATGTGAGTTTCTTTTGAATGCTTGCAAGTTGCTTAAGGCACATTCAAAGGAAAGTGATTTTCTCTGAAAGGACAGCATTTAGAAAGTGAAGCAACACTCCATTCACTTCGCACAGTGAATTGAAGTGTTCGAACAGACTGCTTCTCTTTAAGAGAAACGCATGTGAGTTTTTTGTGAATGCTTGAAAGTAGTTTAAGGCACTTTCAAAGGAAAGTGTTTTTCTCTGAAAGGACAGAATTTAGAAAGTGAAGCAACACTCCATTCACTTCGCACAGTGAATTGAAGTGTTGGAACAGACTGCTCCTCTTTCAGAGAAACGCATGTGAGTTTCTTCCTAATGCTTGCAAGTAGCTTAAGGCACTTTCAAAGGAAAGTGATTTTCTCTGATTGGACAGCATTTAGAAAGTGAAGCAACACTCCATTCACTTCGAACAGTGAATTGAAGTGTTGGAACAGACTGCTTCTCTTTCAAAGAAACGCTTGTGAGTTTCTGGTGAATGCTTGTAAGTAGCTTAAGGCACTTTCAAAGGAAAGTGATTTTCTCTGAAAGAAGAGCATTTAGAAAGTGAAGCAACACTCCATTCCCTTTGTGCAGTGAATTGAAGTGTTGGAACAGAGTGCTTCTCATTCATAGAAACGCATTAGTGTTTCTTGTGAATGCTTGCAAGTTGCTTAAGGCACTTTCAAAGGAAAGTGATTTTCTCTGAAAGGACAGCATTTAGAAAGTGAAGCAACACTCCATTCACTTTGTACAGTGAATTGAAGTGTTGGAACAGACTGCTTCTCTTTCAGAGAAATGCATGTGAGTTTCTGTTGAATGCTTGTAAGTAGCTTAAGGCTCTTTCAAAGGAAAGTGATTTTCTCTCAAAGGACAGCATTTAGAAAGTAAAACAACACTCCATTCCCTTCGCACAATAAATTGAAGTGTTGGAACAGACTGCTTCTCTTTCATAGAAACGCAATAGTGTTTCTTGTGAATGCTTGCAAGTAGCTTAAGGCACATTCAAAGGAAAGTGATTTTCTCTGAAAGGACAGCATTTAGAAAGTGAAGCAACACTCCATTCACTTCGCACAGAGAATTGAAGTGTTGGAACAGATTACTTCTCTTTCAGAGAAATGCATGTGAGTTTCTGTTGAATGCTTGTAAGTAGCTTAAGGCACATTCAAAGGAAAATGATTTTCTCTGAAAGGCCAGCATTTAGAAAGTGAAGCAACACTCCATTCACTTCGCACAGTGAATTGAAGTGTTGGAACAGAGTGCTTCTCTTTCAGAGAAACGCATGTGAGTTTTTTGTGAATGCTTGAAAGTAGTTTAAGGCACTTTCAAAGGAAAGTGATTTTCTCTGAAAGGACAGCATTTAGAAAGTGAGGCAACACTCCATTCACTTCGCACAGTGAAATGAAGTGTTGGAACAGACTGCTTCTCTTTCAGAGAAACGCATGTGAGTTTCTTCCTAATGCTTGCAAGTAGCTTAAGGCACTTTCAAAGGAAAGTGATTTTCTCTGAAAGGATAGCATTTAGAAAGTGAAGCAACACTCCATTCACTTCGCACAGTGAATTGAAGTGTTGGAACAGACTGCTTCTCTTTCAGAGAAACGCATGTGAGTTTCTTCCTGATGCTTGCAAGTAGCTTAAGGCACTTTCAAAGGAAAGTGATTTTCTCAGAAAGGACAGCATTTAGAAAGTGAAGCAACACTCCATTCACTTCGCACAGTGAACTGAAGTGTTGGAAAAGACTGTTTCTCTTTCAGAGAAACGCATGTGAGTTTCTGGTGAATGCTTGTAAGTAGCTTAAGGCACTTTCAAAGGAAAGTGATTTTCTCTGAAAGGACAGCATTTAGAAAGTGAAGCAACACTCCAATCACTTCGCACAGTGAATTGAAGTGTTGGAACAGACTGCTTCTCTTTCAGAGAAATGCATGTGAGTTTCTGTTGAATGCTTGTAAGTAGCTTAAGGCACTTTCAAAGGAAAGTGATTTTCTCTGAAAGGACAGCATTTAGAAAGTGAAGCAACACTCCATTCACTTCGCAGAGTGAATTGAAGTATTGGAACAGACTGCTTCTCTTTCAGAGAAACACATGTGAGTTTCTGGTGAATGCTTGTAAGTAGCTTAAGGCACTTTCAAAGGAAAGTGATTTTCTCTGAAAGGACAGCATTTAGAAAGTGAAGCAACACTCCATTCACTTCGCACAGTGAATTGAAGTGTTGGAACAGACTGCTTCTCTTTCAGAGAAACGCATGTGAGTTTCTTTTGAATGCTTGCAAGTTGCTTAAGGCACATTCAAAGGAAAGTGATTTTCTCTGAAAGGACAGCATTTAGAAACTGAAGCAACACTCCATTCACTTCGCACAGTGAATTGAAGTGTTCGAACAGACTGCTTCTCTTTAAGAGAAACGCATGTGAGTTTTTTGTGAATGCTTGAAAGTAGTTTAAGGCACTTTAAAAGGAAAGTGATTTTGTCTGAAAGGACAGCATTTAGAAAGTGAAGCAACACTCCATTCACTTCGCATGGTGAATTGAAGTGTTGGACCAGACTGCTTCTCTTTCAGAGAAACGCATGTGAGTTTCTGGTGAATGCTTGTAAGTAGCTTAAGGCACATTCAAAGGAAAATGATTTTCTCTGAAAGGACAGCATTTAGAAAGTGAAGCAACACTCCATTCACTTCGCACAGTGAATTGAAGTGTTGGAACAGACTGCTTCTCTTTCAGAGAAATGCATGTGAGTTTTTTGTGAATGCTTGATAGTAGTTTAAGGCACTTTCAATGGAAAGTGATTTTCTCTGAAAGGACAGCATTTAGAAAGTGAGGCAACACTCCATTCACTTCGCACAGTGAATTGAAGTGTTGGAACAGACTGCTTCTCTTTCAGAGAAACGCATGTGAGTTTCTTCCTAATGCTTGCAAGTAGCTTAAGGCACTTTCAAAGGAAAGTGATTTTCTCTGAAAGGACAGCATTTAGAAAGTGAAGCAACACTCCATTCACTTCGCACAGTGAATTGAAGTGTTGGAACAGACTGCTTCTCTTTCAGAGAAACGCATGTGAGTTTCTTCCTGATGCTTGCAAGTAGCTTAAGGCACTTTCAAAGGAAAGTGATTTTCTCTGAAAGGACAGCATTTAGAAAGTGAAGCAACACTAAATTCACCTCGCACAGTGAATTGAAGTGTTGGAACAGACTGCTTCTCTTTCAGAGAAACGCATGTGAGTTTTTCATGAATGCTTGAAAGTAGTTAAAGGCACTTTCAAAGGAAAGTGATTTTCTCTGAAAGGACAGCATTTAGAAAGTGAGGCAACACTCCATTCACTTCACACATTGACTTGAAGTGTTGGAACAGTCTGCTTCTCTTTCAGAGAAACGCATGTGAGTTTCTTCCTAATGCTTGCAAGTAGCTTAAGGCACTTTCAAAGGAAAGTGATTTTCTCTGAAAGGACAGCATTTAGAAAGTGAAGCAACACTCCATTCACTTCGCACAGTGAATTGAAGTGTTGGAACAGTCTGCTTCTCTTTCAGAGAAACGCATGTGAGTTTCTTCCTAATGCTTGCAAGTAGCTTAAGGCACTTTCAAAGGAAAGTGATTTTCTCTGAAAGGACAGCATTTAGAAAGTGAAGCAACACTCCATTCACTTCGTACAGTGAATTGAAGTGTTGGAACAGACTGCTTCTCTTTCAGAGAAACGCATGTGAGTTTCCGGTGAATGCTTGTAAGTAGCTTAAGGCACTTTCAAAGGAAAGTGATTTTCTCTGAAAGGACAGCATTTAGAAAGTGAAGCAACACTCCATTCACTTCGCACAGTGAATTGAAGTGTTGGAACAGACTGCTTCTCTTTCAGAGAAATGCATGTGAGTTTAAGTTGAATGCTTGTAAGTAGCTTAAGGCACTTTCAAAGGAAAGTGATTTTCTCTGAAAGGACAGCATTTAGAAAGTGAAGCAACACTCCATTCACTTCGCACAGTGAATTGAAGTATTGGAACAGACTGCTTCTCTTTCAGAGAAACGGATGTGAGTTTCTGGTGAATGCTTGTAAGTAGCTTAAGGCACTTTCAAAGGAAAGTGATTTTCTCTGAAAGGACAGCATTTAGAAAGTGAAGCAACACTCCATTCACTTCGCACAGTGAATTGAAGTGTTGGAACAGACCGCTTCTCTTTCATATAAACGCATTAGTGTTTCTTGTGAATGCTTGCAAGTTGCTTAAGGCACTTTCAAAGGAAAGTGATTTTCTCTGAAAGGACATAATTTAGAAAGTGAAGCAACACTCCATTCACTTCGCACAGTGAATTGAAGTGTTGGAACAGACTGCTTCTCTTTCAGAGAAATGCATGTGAGTGTCTGTTGAATGCTTGTAAGTAGCTTAAGGCACTTTCAAAGGAAAGTGATTTTCTCTGAAAGGACAGCATTTAGAAACTGAAGCAACACTCCATTCACTTCGCACATTGAATTGAAGTGTTGGAACAGACTGCTTCTCTTTCAGAGAAACGCATGTGAGTTTCTGTTGAATGCTTGTAAGTAGCTTAAGGCACTTTGAAAGGAAAGTGATTTTCTCTGAAAGGACAGCATTTAGAAAGTGAGGCAACACTCCATTCACTTCACACAGTGAATTGAAGTGTTGGAACAGACTGCTTCTCTTTCAGAGAAATGCATGTGAGTTTCTGTTGAATGCTTGTAAGTAGCTTAAGGCACTTTCAAAGGAAAGTGATTTTCTCTGAAAGGACAGCATTTAGAAAGTGAAGCAACACTCCATTCACTTCGCACATTGAATTGAAGTGTTGGAACAGACTGCTTCTCTTTCAGAGAAACGCATGTGAGTTTCTGGTGAATGCTTGTTAGTAGCTTAAGGCACTTTCAAAGGAAAGTGATTTTCTCTGAAAGGACAGCATTTAGAAAGTGAGGCAACACTCCATTCACTTCACACAGTGAATTGAAGTGTTGGAACAGACTGCTTCTCTTTCAGAGAAACGCATGTGAGTTTCTTCCTAATGCTTGCAAGTAGCTTAAGGCACTTTCAAAGGAAAGTGATTTTCTCTGAAAGGACAGCATTTAGAAAGTGAAGTAACACTCCATTCACTTCGCACAGTGAATTGAAGTGTTGGAACAGTCTGCTTCTCTTTCAGAGAAACGCATGTGAGTTTCTTCCTAATGCTTGCAAGTAGCTTAATGCACTTTCAAAGGAAAGTGATTTTCTCTGAAAGGACAGCATTTAGAAAGTGAAGCAACACTCCATTCACTTCGCACAGTGAATTGAAGTGTTGGAACAGACTGCTTCTCTTTCAGAGAAACGCATGTGAGTTTCTGGTGAATGCTTGTAAGTAGCTTAAGGCACTTTCAAAGGAAAGTGATTTTCTCTGAAAGGACAGCATTTAGAAAGTGAAGCAACACTCCATTCACTTCGCACAGTGAATTGAAGTGTTGGAACAGACTGCTTCTCTTTCAGAGAAATGCATGTGAGTTTAATTTGAATGCTTGTAAGTAGCTTAAGGCACTTTCAAAGGAAAGTGATTTTCTCTGAAAGGACAGCATTTAGAAAGTGAAGCAACACTCCATTCACTTCGCACAGTGAATTAAAGTGTTGGAACAGACTGCTTCTCTTTCAGAGAAACGTATGTGAGTTTCTTGTGAATGCTTGCAAGTTGCTTAAGGCACTTTCAAAGGAAAGTGATTTTCTCTGAAAGGACAGCATTTAGAAAGTGAAGCAACACTCCGTTCACTTCGCACAGTTAATTGAAGTGTTGGAACAGACTGCTTCTCTTTCAGAGAAACGCATGTGAGTTTTTTATGAATGCTTGAAAGTAGTTTAAGGCACTTTCAAAGGAAAGTGATTTTCTCTGAAAGGACAGTGTTTAGAAAGTGAGGCAACACTCCATTCACTTCGCACAGTGAATTGAAGTGTTGGAACCGACTGCTCCTCTTTCAGAGAAACGCATGTGTGTTTCTGGTGAATGCTTGTTAGTAGCTTAAGGCACTTTCAAAGGACAGTGATTTTCTCTGAAAGGACAGCATTTAGAAAGTGAAGCAACACTCCATTCACTTCGCACAGTGAATTGAAGTGTTGGAACAGTCTGCTCCTCTTTCAGAGAAACGCATGTGAGTTTCTTCCTAATGCTTGCAAGTAGCTTAAGGCACTTTCAAAGGAAAGTGATTTTCTCTGAAAGGACAGCATTTAGAAAGTGAAGCAACACTCCATTCACTTCGCACAGTGAATTGAAGTGTTGGAACAGACTGCTTCTCTTTCAGAGAAACGCATGTGAGTTTCCGGTGAATGCTTGCAAGTAGCTTAAGGCACTTTCAAAGGAAAGTGATTTTCTCTGAAAGGACAGCATTTAGAAAGTGAAGCAACACTCCATTCACTTCGCACAGTGAATTGAAGTGTTGGAACAGACTGCTTCTCTTTCAGAGAAATGCATGTGAGTTTAAGTTGAATGCTTGTAAGTAGCTTAAGGCACTTTCAAAGGAAAGTGATTTTCTCTGAAAGGACAGCATTTAGAAAGTGAAGCAACACTCCATTCACTTCGCACAGTGAATTGAAGTATTGGAACAGACTGCTTCTCTTTCAGAGAAACGGATGTGAGTTTCTGGTGAATGCTTTTAAGTAGCTTAAGGCACTTTCAAAGGAAAGTGATTTTCTCTGAAAGGACAGCATTTAGAAAGTGAAGCAACACTCCATTCACTTCGCACAGTGAATTGAAGTGTTGGAACAGACTGCTTCTCTTTCATATAAACGCATTAGTGTTTCTTGTGAATGCTTGCAAGTTGCTTAAGGCACTTTCAAAGGAAAGTGATTTTCTCTGAAAGGACATAATTTAGAAAGTGAAGCAACACTCCATTCACTTCGCACAGTGAATTGAAGTGTTGGAACAGACTGCTTCTCTTTCAGAGAAATGCATGTGAGTGTCTGTTGAATGCTTGTAAGTAGCTTAAGGCACTTTCAAAGGAAAGTGATTTTCTCTGAAAGGACAGCATTTAGAAAGTGAAGCAACACTCCATTCACTTCGCACATTGAATTGAAGTGTTGGAACAGACTGCTTCTCTTTCAGAGAAACGCATGTGAGTTTCTGGTGAATGCTTGTTAGTAGCTTAAGGCACTTTCAAAGGAAAGTGATTTTCTCTGAAAGGACAGCATTTAGAAAGTGAGGCAACACTCCATTCACTTCACACAGTGAATTGAAGTGTTGGAACAGACTGCTTCTCTTTCAGAGAAACGCATGTGAGTTTCTTCCTAATGCTTGCAAGTAGCTTAAGGCACTTTCAAAGGAAAGTGATTTTCTCTGAAAGGACAGCATTTAGAAAGTGAAGTAACACTCCATTCACTTCGCACAGTGAATTGAAGTGTTGGAACAGTCTGCTTCTCTTTCAGAGAAACGCATGTGAGTTTCTTCCTAATGCTTGCAAGTAGCTTAACGCACTTTCAAAGGAAAGTGATTTTCTCTGAAAGGACAGCATTTAGAAAGTGAAGCAACACTCCATTCACTTCGCACAGTGAATTGAAGTGTTGGAACAGACTGCTTCTCTTTCAGAGAAACGCATGTGAGTTTCTTGTGAATGCTTGTAAGTAGCTTAAGGCACTTTCAAAGGAAAGTGATTTTCTCTGAAAGGACAGCATTTAGAAAGTGAAGCAACACTCCATTCACTTCGCACAGTGAATTGAAGTGTTGGAACAGACTGCTTCTCTTTCAGAGAAATGCATGTGAGTTTAATTTGAATGCTTGTAAGTACCTTAAGGCACTTTCAAAGGAAAGTGATTTTCTCTGAAAGGACAGCATTTAGAAAGTGAAGCAACACTCCATTCACTTCGCACAGTGAATTGAAGTGTTGGAACAGACTGCTTCTCTTTCAGAGAAACGTATGTGAGTTTCTTGTGAATGCTTGCAAGTTGCTTAAGGCACTTTCAAAGGAAAGTGATTTTCTCTGAAAGGACAGCATTTAGAAAGTGAAGCAACACTCCGTTCACTTCGCACAGTTAATTGAAGTGTTGGAACAGACTGCTTCTCTTTCAGAGAAACGCATGTGAGTTTTTTATGAATGCTTGAAAGTAGTTTAAGGCACTTTCAAAGGAAAGTGATTTTCTCTGAAAGGACAGTGTTTAGAAAGTGAGGCAACACTCCATTCACTTCGCACAGTGAATTGAAGTGTTGGAACCGACTGCTTCTCTTTCAGAGAAACGCATGTGTGTTTCTGGTGAATGCTTGTTAGTAGCTTAAGGCACTTTCAAAGGACAGTGATTTTCTCTGAAAGGACAGCATTTAGAAAGTGAAGCAACACTCCACTCACTTCGCACAGTGAATTGAAGTGTTGGAACAGTCTGCTCCTCTTTCAGAGAAACGCATGTGAGTTTCTTCCTAATGCTTGCAAGTAGCTTAAGGCACTTTCAAAGGAAAGTGATTTTCTCTGAAAGGACAGCATTTAGAAAGTGAAGCAACACTCCATTCACTTCGCACAGTGAATTGAAGTGTTGGAACAGACTGCTTCTCTTTCAGAGAAACGCATGTGAGTTTCCGGTGAATGCTTGTAAGTAGCTTAAGGCACTTTCAAAGGAAAGTGATTTTCTCTGAAAGGACAGCCTTTAGAAAGTGAAGCAACACTCCATTCACTTCGCACAGTGAATTGAAGTGTTGGAACAGACTGCTTCTCTTTCAGAGAAATGCATGTGAGTTTAAGTTGAATGCTTGTAAGTAGCTTAAGGCACTTTCAAAGGAAAGTGATTTTCTCTGAAAGGACAGCATTTAGAAAGTGAAGCAACACTCCATTCACTTCGCACAGTGAATTGAAGTATTGGAACAGACTGCTTCTCTTTCAGAGAAACGGATGTGAGTTTCTGGTGAATGCTTGTAAGTAGCTTAAGGCACTTTCAAAGGAAAGTGATTTTCTCTGAAAGGACAGCATTTAGAAAGTGAAGCAACACTCCATTCACTTCGCACAGTGAATTGAAGTGTTGGAACAGACTGCTTCTCTTTCATATAAACGCATTAGTGTTTCTTGTGAATGCTTGCAAGTTGCTTAAGGCACTTTCAAAGGAAAGTGATTTTCTCTGAAAGGACATAATTTAGAAAGTGAAGCAACACTCCATTCACTTCGCACAGTGAATTGAAGTGTTGGAACAGACTGCTTCTCTTTCAGAGAAATGCATGTGAGTGTCTGTTGAATGCTTGTAAGTAGCTTAAGGCACTTTCAAAGGAAAGTGATTTTCTCTGAAAGGACAGCATTTAGAAAGTGAAGCAACACTCCATTCACTTCGCACATTGAATTGAAGTGTTGGAACAGACTGCTTCTCTTTCAGAGAAACGCATGTGAGTTTCTGGTGAATGCTTGTTAGTAGCTTAAGGCACTTTCAAAGGAAAGTGATTTTCTCTGAAAGGACAGCATTTAGAAAGTGAGGCAACACTCCATTCACTTCACACAGTGAATTGAAGTGTTGGAACAGACTGCTTCTCTTTCAGAGAAACGCATGTGAGTTTCTTCCTAATGCTTGCAAGTAGCTTAAGGCACTTTCAAAGGAAAGTGATTTTCTCTGAAAGGACAGCATTTAGAAAGTGAAGTAACACTCCATTCACTTCGCACAGTGAATTGAAGTGTTGGAACAGTCTGCTTCTCTTTCAGAGAAACGCATGTGAGTTTCTTCCTAATGCTTGCAAGTAGCTTAACGCACTTTCAAAGGAAAGTGATTTTCTCTGAAAGGACAGCATTTAGAAAGTGAAGCAACACTCCATTCACTTCGCACAGTGAATTGAAGTGTTGGAACAGACTGCTTCTCTTTCAGAGAAACGCATGTGAGTTTCTGGTGAATGCTTGTAAGTAGCTTAAGGCACTTTCAAAGGAAAGTGATTTTCTCTGAAAGGACAGCATTTAGAAAGTGAAGCAACACTCCATTCACTTCGCACAGTGAATTGAAGTGTTGGAACAGACTGCTTCTCTTTCAGAGAAATGCATGTGAGTTTAAGTTGAATGCTTGTAAGTAGCTTAAGGCACTTTCAAAGGAAAGTGATTTTCTCTGAAAGGACAGCATTTAGAAAGTGAAGCAACACTCCATTCACTTCGCACAGTGAATTGAAGTGTTGGAACAGACTGCTTCTCTTTCAGAGAAACGTATGTGAGTTTCTAGTGAATGCTTGCAAGTTGCTTAAGGCACTTTCAAAGGAAAGTGATTTTCTCTGAAAGGACAGCATTTAGAAAGTGAAGCAACACTCCGTTCACTTCGCACAGTGAATTGAAGTGTTGGAACAGACTGCTTCTCTTTCAGAGAAACGCATGTGAGTTTTTTATGAATGCTTGAAAGTAGTTTAAGGCACTTTCAAAGGAAAGTGATTTTCTCTGAAAGGACAGTGTTTAGAAAGTGAGGCAACACTCCATTCACTTCGCACAGTGAATTGAAGTGTTGGAACCGACTGCTTCTCTTTCAGAGAAACGCATGTGAGTTTCTGGTGAATGCTTGTTAGTAGCTTAAGGCACTTTCAAAGGACAGTGATTTTCTCTGAAAGGACAGCATTTAGAAAGTGAAGCAACACTCCATTCCCTTCGAGCAGTGAATTGAAGTGTTGGAACAGACTGCTTCTCTTTCATATAAACGCATTAGTGTTTCTTGTGAATGCTTGCAAGTTGCTTAAGGCACATTCAAAGGAAAATGATTTTCTCTGAAAGGACAGCATTTAGAAAGTGAAGCAACACTCCATTCACTTCGCACAGTGAATAGAAGTGTTGGAACAGACTGCTTCTCTTTCAGAGAAACGCATGTGAGTTTCTTCCTAATGCTTGCAAGTAGCTTAAGGCACTTTCAAAGGAAAGTGATTTTCTCTGAAAGGACAGCATTTAGAAAGTGAAGCAACACTCCATTCACTTCGCACAGTGAATTGAAGTATTGGAACAGACTGCTTCTCTTTGAGAGAAACGCATGTGAGTTTCTTCCTGATGCTTGCAAGTAGCTTAAGGCACTTTCAAATGAAAGTGATTTTCTCTGAAAGGACAGCATTTAGAAAGTGAAGCAACACTAAATTCACTTCGCACAGTGAATTGAAGTGTTGGAAAAGACTGCTTCTCTTTCAGAGAAACGCATGTGAGTTTTTTATGAACGCTTGAAAGTAGTTAAAGGCACTTTCAAAGGAAAGTGATTTTCTCTGAAAGGACAGCATTTAGAAAGTGAAGCAACACTCCATTCACTTCGCACAGTGAATTGAAGTGTTGGAACAGACTGATTCTCTTTCAGAGAAATGCATGTGAGTTTAAGTTGAATGCTTGTAAGTAGCTTAAGGCACTTTCAAAGGAAAGTGATTTTCTCTGAAAGGACAGCATTTAGAAAGTGAAGCAACACTCCATTCACTTCGCACAGTGAATTGAAGTTTTGGAACAGACTGCTTCTCTTTCAGAGAAACGTATGTGAGTTTCTTGTGAATGCTTGCAAGTTGCTTAAGGCACTTTCAAAGGAAAGTGATTTTCTCTGAAAGGACAGCATTTAGAAAGTGAAGCAACACTCCGTTCACTTCGCACAGTGAATTGAAGTGTTGGAACAGACTGCTTCTCTTTCAGAGAAACGCATGTGAGTTTTTTATGAATGCTTGAAAGTAGTTTAAGGCACTTTCAAAGGAAAGTGATTTTCTCTGAAAGTACAGCATTTAGAAAGTGAAGCAACACTCCATTCCCTTCGAGCAGTGAATTGAAGTGTTGGAACAGATTGCTTCTCTTTCATATAAACGCATTAGTGTTTCTTGTGAATGCTTGCAAGTTGCTTAAGGCACTTTCAAAGGAAAGTGATTTTCTCTGAAAGGACATAATTTAGAAAGTGAAGCAACACTCCATTCACTTCGCACAGTGAATTGAAGTGTTGGAACAGACTGCTTCTCTTTCAGAGAAATGCATGTGAGTTTCTGTTGAATGCTTGTAAGTAGCTTAAGGCACTTTCAAAGGAAAGTGATTTTCTCTGAAAGGACAGCATTTAGAAAGTGCAGCAACACTCCATTCACTTCGCACATTGAATTGAAGTGTTGGAACAGACTGCTTCTCTTTCAGAGAAACGCATGTGAGTTTCTGGTGAATGCTTGTAAGTAGCTTAAGGCACTTTTAAAGGAAAGTGATTTTCTCTGAAAGGACAGCATTTAGAAAGTGAGGCAACACTCCATTCACTTCACACAGTGAATTGAAGTGTTGGAACAGACTGCTTCTCTTTCAGAGAAACGCATGTGAGTTTCTTCCTAATGCTTGCAAGTAGCTTAAGGCACTTTCAAAGGAAAGTGATTTTCTCTGAAAGGACAGCATTTAGAAAGTGAAGCAACACTCCATTCACTTCGCACAGTGAATTGAAATGTTGGAACAGTCTGCTTCTCTTTCAGAGAAACGCATGTGAGTTTCTTCCTAATGCTTGCAAGTAGCTTAAGGCACTTTCAAAGGAAAGTGATTTTCTCTGAAAGGACAGCATTTAGAAAGTGAAGCAACACTCCATTCACTTCGCAGAGTGAATTGAAGTATTGGAACAGACTGCTTCTCTTTCAGAGAAACACATGTGAGTTTCTGGTGAATGCTTGTAAGTAGCTTAAGGCACTTTAAAAGGAAAGTGATTTTGTCTGAAAGGACAGCATTTAGAAAGTGAAGCAACACTCCATTCACTTCGCACGGTGAATTGAAGTGTTGGACCAGACTGCTTCTCTTTCAGAGAAACGCATGTGAGTTTCTGGTGAATGCTTGTAAGTAGCTTAAGGCACATTCAAAGGAAAATGATTTTCTCTGAAAGGACAGCATTTAGAAAGTGAAGCAACACTCCATTCACTTCGCACAGTGAATTGAAGTGTTGGAACAGACTGCTTCTCTTTCAGAGAAACGCATGTGAGTTTTTTGTGAATGCTTGAAAGTAGTTTAAGGCACTTTCAATGGAAAGTGATTTTCTCTGAAAGGACAGCATTTAGAAAGTGAGGCAACACTCCATTCACTTCGCACAGTGAATTGAAGTGTTGGAACAGACTGCTTCTCTTTCAGAGAAACGCATGTGAGTTTCTTCCTAATGCTTGCAAGTAGCTTAAGGCACTTTCAAAGGAAAGTGATTTTCTCTGAAAGGACAGCATTTAGAAAGTGAAGCAACACTCCATTCACTTCGCACAGTGAATTGAAGTGTTGGAACAGACTGCTTCTCTTTCAGAGAAACGCATGTGAGTTTCTTCCTGATGCTTGCAAGTAGCTTAAGGCACTTTCAAAGGAAAGTGATTTTCTCTGAAAGGACAGCATTTAGAAAGTGAAGCAACACTAAATTCACTTCGCACAGTGAATTGAAGTGTTGGAACACACTGCTTCTCTTTCAGAGAAACGCATGTGAGTTTCCGGTGAATGCTTGTAAGTAGCTTAAGGCACTTTCAAAGGAAAGTGATTTTCTCTGAAAGGACAGCATTTAGAAAGTGAAGCAACACTCCATTCACTTCGCACAGTGAATTGAAGTGTTGGAACAGACTGCTTCTCTTTCAGAGAAATGCATGTGAGTTTAAGTTGAATGCTTGTAAGTAGCTTAAGGCACTTTCAAAGGAAAGTGATTTTCTCTGAAAGGACAGCATTTAGAAAGTGAAGCAACACTCCATTCACTTCGCACAGTGAATTGAAGTATTGGAACAGACTGCTTCTCTTTCAGAGAAACGGATGTGAGTTTCTGGTGAATGCTTGTAAGTAGCTTAAGGCACTTTCAAAGGAAAGTGATTTTCTCTGAAAGGACAGCATTTAGAAAGTGAAGCAACACTCCATTCACTTCGCACAGTGAATTGAAGTGTTGGAACAGACTGCTTCTCTTTCATATAAACGCATTAGTGTTTCTTGTGAATGCTTGCAAGTTGCTTAAGGCACTTTCAAAGGAAAGTGATTTTCTCTGAAAGGACATAATTTAGAAAGTGAAGCAACACTCCATTCACTTCGCACAGTGAATTGAAGTGTTGGAACAGACTGCTTCTTTTTCAGAGAAATGCATGTGAGTGTCTGTTGAATGCTTGTAAGTAGCTTAAGGCACTTTCAAAGGAAAGTGATTTTCTCTGAAAGGACAGCATTTAGAAAGTGAAGCAACACTCCATTCACTTCGCACATTGAATTGAAGTGTTGGAACAGACTGCTTCTCTTTCAGAGAAACGCATGTGAGTTTCTTCCTGATGCTTGCAAGTAGCTTAAGGCACTTTCAAAGGAAAGTGATTTTCTCTGAAAGGACAGCATTTAGAAAGTGAAGCAACACTAAATTCACTTCGCACAGTGAATTGAAGTGTTGGAACAGACTGCTTCTCTTTCAGAGAAACGCATGTGAGTTTTTTATGAATGCTTGAAAGTAGTTAAAGGCACTTTCAAAGGAAAGTGATTTTCTCTGAAAGGACAGCATTTAGAAAGTGAGGCAACACTCCATTCACTTCACACAGTGAGTTGAAGTGTTGGAACAGACTGCTTCTCTTTCAGAGAAACGCATGTGAGTTTCTTCCTAATGCTTGGAAGTAGCTTAAGGCACTTTCAAAGGAAAGTGATTTTCTCTGAAAGGACAGCATTTAGAAAGTGAAGCAACACTCCATTCACTTCGCACAGTGAATTGAAGTGTTGGAACAGTCTGCTCCTATTTCAGAAAAACGCATGTGAGTTTCTTCCTAATGCTTGCAAGTAGCTTAAGGCACTTTCAAAGGAAAGTGATTTTCTCTGAAAGGACAGCATTTAGAAAGTGAAGAAACACTCCATTCACTTCGCACAGTGAATTGAAGTGTTGGAACAGACTGCTTCTCTTTCAGAGAAACGCATGTGAGTTTCCGGTGAATGCTTGTAAGTAGCTTAAGGCACTTTCAAAGGAAAGTGATTTTCTCTGAAAGGACAGCATTTAGAAAGTGAAGCAACACTCCATTCACTTCGCACAGTGAATTGAAGTGTTGGAACAGACTGCTTCTCTTTCAGAGAAATGCATGTGAGTTTAAGTTGAATGCT
The DNA here is from genome assembly GCF_982192425.1 of Myodes glareolus. Classification (NCBI taxonomy): domain Eukaryota; kingdom Metazoa; phylum Chordata; class Mammalia; order Rodentia; family Cricetidae; genus Myodes; species Myodes glareolus. Next base: position 2,366,801 of record NC_142046.1, read on the forward strand.
TGTAAGTAGCTTAAGGCACTTTCAAAGGAAAGTGATTTTCTCTGAAAGGACAGCATTTAGAAAGTGAAGCAACACTCCATTCACTTTGTACTGTGAATTGAAGTGTTGGAACAGACTGTTTCTCTTTCAGAGAAATGCATGTGAGTTTCTGTTGAATGCTTGTAAGTAGCTTAAGGCACATTCAAAGGAAAGGGATTTTCTCTGAAAGGACAGCATTTAGAAAGTGAAGCAACACTCCATTCACTTCGCACAGTGAATTGAAGTGTTGGAACAGACTGCTTCTCTTTCAGAGAAATGCATGTGAGTTTAAGTTGAATGCTTGTAAGTAGCTTAAGGCACTTTCAAAGGAAAGTGATTTTCTCTGAAAGGACAGCATTTAGAAAGTGAAGCAACACTCCATTCACTTCGCACAGTGAATTGAAGTATTGGAACAGACTGCTTCTCTTTCATATAAACGCATTAGTGTTTCTTGTGAATGCTTGCAAGTTGCTTAAGGCACTTTCAAAGGAAAGTGATTTTCTCTGAAAGGACATAATTTAGAAAGTGAAGCAACACTCCATTCACTTCGCACAGTGAATTGAAGTGTTGGAACAGACTGCTTCTTTTTCAGAGAAATGCATGTGAGTGTCTGTTGAATGCTTGTAAGTAGTTTAAGGCACTTTCAAAGGAAAGTGATTTTCTCTGAAAGGACAGCATTTAGAAAGTGAAGCAACACTCCATTCACTTCGCACATTGAATTGAAGTGTTGGAACAGACTGCTTCTCTTTCAGAGAAACGCATGTGAGTTTCTGTTGAATGTTTGTAAGTAGCTTAAGGCACTTTGAAAGGAAAGTGATTTTCTCTGAAAGGACAGCATTTAGAAAGTGAGGCAACACTCCATTCACTTCACACAGTGAATTGAAGTGTTGGAACAGACTGCTTCTCTTTCAGAGAAATGCATGTGAGTTTCTGTTGAATGCTTGTAAGTAGCTTAAGGCACTTTCAAAGAAAAGTGATTTTCTCTGAAAGGACAGCATTTAGAAAGTGAAGCAACACTCCATTCACTTCGCACATTGAATTGAAGTGTTGGAACACACTGCTTCTCTTTCAGAGAAACGCATGTGAGTTTCTGGTGAATGCTTGTAAGTAGCTTAAGGCACTTTCAAAGGAAAGTGATTTTCTCTGAAAGGACAGCATTTAGAAAGTGAGGCAACACTCCATTCACTTCACACAGTGAATTGAAGTGTTGGAACAGACTGCTTCTCTTTCAGAGAAACGCATGTGAGTTTCTTCCTAATGCTTGCAAGTAGCTTAAGGCACTTTCAAAGAAAAGTGATTTTCTCTGAAAGGACAGCATTTAGAAAGTGAAGTAACACTCCATTCACTTCGCACAGTGAATTGAAGTGTTGGAACAGTCTGCTTCTCTTTCAGAGAAACGCATGTGAGTTTCTTCCTAATGCTTGCAAGTAGCTTAAGGCACTTTCAAAGGAAAGTGATTTTCTCTGAAAGGACAGCATTTAGAAAGTGAAGCAACTCTCCATTCACTTCGCACAGTGAATTGAAGTGTTGGAACAGACTGCTTCTCTTTCAGAGAAACGCATGTGAGTTTCCGGTGAATGCTTGTAAGTAGCTTAAGGCACTTTCAAAGGAAAGTGATTTTCTCTGAAAGGACAGCATTTAGAAAGTGAAGCAACACTCCATTTACTTCGCACAGTGAATTGAAGTATTGGAACAAACTGATTCTCTTTCAGAGAAATGCATGTGAGTATAAGTTGAATGCTTGTAAGTAGCTTAAGGCACTTTCAAAGGAAAGTGATTTTCTCTGAAAGGACAGCATTTAGAAAGTGAAGCAACACTCCATTCACTTCGCACAGTGAATTGAAGTGTTGGAACAGACTGCTTCTCTTTCATATAAACGCATTAGTGTTTCTTGTGAATGCTTGCAAGTTGCTTAAGGCACTTTCAAAGGAAAGTGATTTTCTCTGAAAGGACATAATTTAGAAAGTGAAGCAACACTCCATTCACTTCGCACAGTGAATTGAAGTGTTGGAACAGACTGCTTCTCTTTCAGAGAAATGCATGTGAGTTTCTGTTGAATGCTTGTAAGTAGCTTAAGGCACTTTCAAAGGAAAGTGATTTTCTCTGAAAGGACAGCATTTAGAAAGTGCAGCAACACTCCATTCACTTTGCACATTGAATTGAAGTGTTGGAACAGACTGCTTCTCTTTCAGAGAAACGCATGTGAGTTTCTGGTGAATGCTTGTAAGTAGCTTAAGGCACTTTTAAAGGAAAGTGATTTTCTCAGAAAGGACAGCATTTAGAAAGTGAGGCAACACTCCATTCACTTCACACAGTGAATTGAAGTGTTGGAACAGACTGCTTCTGTTTCAGAGAAACACATGTGAGTTTCTTCCTAATGCTTGCAAGAAGCTTAAGGCACTTTCAAAGGAAAGTGATTTTCTCTGATTGGACAGCATTTAGAAAGTGAAGCAACACTCCATTCCCTTCGAGCAGTGAATTGAAGTGTTGGAACAGAGTGCTTCTCATTCATAGAAACGCATTAGTGTTTCTTGTGAATGCTTGCAAGTTGCTTAAGGCACTTTCAAAGGAAAGTGATTTTCTCTGAAAGGACAGCATTTAGAAAGTGAAGCAACACTCCATTCACTTTGTACAGTGAATTGAAGTGTTGGAACAGACTGCTTCTCTTTCAGAGAAATGCATGTGAGTTTCTGTTGAATGCTTGTAAGTAGCTTAAGGCTGTTTCAAAGGAAAGTGATTTTCTCTCAAAGGACAGCATTTAGAAAGTAAAGCAACACTCCATTCCCTTCGCACAATAAATTGAAGTGTTGGAACAGACTGCTTCTCTTTCATAGAAACGCAATAGTGTTTCTTGTGAATGCTTGCAAGTAGCTTAAGGCACATTCAAAGGAAAGTGATTTTCTCTGAAAGGACAGCATTTAGAAAGTGAAGCAACACTCCATTCACTTCGCACAGAGAATTGAAGTGTTGGAACAGATTACTTCTCTTTCAGAGAAATGCATGTGAGTTTCTGTTGAATGCTTGTAAGTAGCTTAAGGCACATTCAAAGGAAAGTGATTTTGTCTGAAAGGACAGCATTTAGAAAGTGAAGCAACACTCCATTCACTTCGCACGGTGAATTGAAGTGTTGGACCAGACTGCTTCTCTTTCAGAGAAACGCATGTGAGTTTCTGGTGAATGCTTGTAAGTAGCTTAAGGCACATTCAAAGGAAAATGATTTTCTCTGAAAGGACAGCATTTAGAAAGTGAAGCAACACTCCATTCACTTCGCACAGTGAATTGAAGTGTTGGAACAGACTGCTTCTCTTTCAGAGAAACGCATGTGAGTTTTTTGTGAATGCTTGAAAGTAGTTTAAGGCACTTTCAATGGAAAGTGATTTTCTCTGAAAGGACAGCATTTAGAAAGTGAGGCAACACTCCATTCACTTCGCACAGTGAATTGAAGTGTTGGAACAGACTGCTTCTTTTTCAGAGAAACGCATGTGAGTTTCTTCCTAATGCTTGCAAGTAGCTTAAGGCACTTTCAAAGGAAAGTGATTTTCTCTGAAAGGACAGCATTTACAAAGTGAAGCAACACTCCATTCACTTCGCACAGTGAATTGAAGTGTTGGAACAGACTGCTTCTCTTTCAGAGAAACGCATGTGAGTTTCTTCCTGATGCTTGCAAGTAGCTTAAGGCACTTTCAAAGGAAAGTGATTTTCTCAGAAAGGACAGCATTTAGAAAGTGAAGCAACACTCCATTCACTTCGCACAGTGAATTGAAGTGTTGGAAAAGACTGTTTCTCTTTCAGAGAAACGCATGTGAGTTTCTGGTGAATGCTTGTAAGTAGCTTAAGGCACTTTCAAAGGAAAGTGATTTTCTCTGAAAGGACAGCATTTAGAAAGTGAAGCAACACTCCATTCACTTCGCACAGTGAATTGAAGTGTTGGAACAGACTGCTTCTCTTTCAGAGAAATGCATGTGAGTTTCTGGTGAATGCTTGTAAGTAGCTTAAGGCACTTTCAAAGGAAAGTGATTTTCTCTGAAAGGACAGCATTTAGAAAGTGAAGCAACACTCCATTCACTTCGCAGAGTGAATTGAAGTATTGGAACAGACTGCTTCTCTTTCAGAGAAACACATGTGAGTTTCTGGTGAATGCTTGGAAGTAGCTTAAGGCACTTTCAAAGGAAAGTGATTTTCTCTGAAAGGACAGCATTTAGAAAGTGAAGCAACACTCCATTCACTTCGCACAATGAATTGAAGTGTTGGAACAGACTGCTTCTCTTTCAGAGAAACGCATGTGAGTTTCTTTTGAATGCTTGCAAGTTGCTTAAGGCACATTCAAAGGAAAGTGATTTTCTCTGAAAGGACAGCATTTAGAAACTGAAGCAACACTCCATTCACTTCGCACAGTGAATTGAAGTGTTCGAACAGACTGCTTCTCTTTAAGAGAAACGCATGTGAGTTTTTTATGAATGCTTGAAAGTAGTTTAAGGCACTTTAAAAGGAAAGTGATTTTGTCTGAAAGGACAGCATTTAGAAAGTGAAGCAACACTCCATTCACTTCGCACGGTGAATTGAAGTGTTGGAACAGACTGCTTCTCTTTCAGAGAAACGCATGTGAGTTTCTGGTGAATGCTCGTAAGTAGCTTAAGGCACGTTCAAAGGAAAGTGATTTTCTCTGAAAGGACAGCATTAAGAAAGTGAGGCAACACTCTATTCACTTCACACAGTGAATTGAATTGTTGGAACAGACTGCTTCTCTTTCAGAGAAACACATGTGAGTTTCTGGTGAATGCTTGTAAGTAGCTTAAGGCACTTTCAAAGGAAAGTGATTTTCTCTGAAAGGACAGCATTTTGAAAGTGAAGCAACACTCCATTTCCTTCGTGCAGTGAATTGAAGTGTTGGAACAGAATGCTTCTCTTTCATAGAAACGCATTAGTGTTTCTTGTGAATGCTTGCAAGTTGCTTAAGGCACTTTCAAAGGAAAGTGATTTTCTCTGAAAGGACATAATTTAGAAAGTGAAGCAACACTCCATTCACTTCGCACAGTGAATTGAAGTGTTCGAACAGACTGCTTCTCTTTCAGAGAAATGCATGTGAGTTTCTGTTGAATGCTTGTAAGTAGCTTAAGGCACTTTCAAAGGAAAGTGATTTTCTCTGAAAGGACAGCATTTAGAAAGTGAAGCAACACTCCATTCACTTCGCACATTGAATTCAAGTGTTGGAAAAGACTGCTTCTCTTTCAGAGAAACGCATGTGAGTTTCTGGTGAATGCTTGTAAGTAGCTTAAGGCACTTTCAAAGGAAAGTGATTTTCTCTGAAAGGACAGCATTTAGAAAGTGAGGCAACACTCCATTCACCTCACACATTGAATTGAAGTGTTGGAACAGACTGCTTCCCTTTCAGAGAAACGCATGTGAGTTTCTTCCTAATGCTTGCAAGTAGCTTAAGGCACTTTCAAAGGAAAGTGATTTTCTCTGAAAGGACAGCATTTAGAAAGTGAAGCAACACTCCATTCACTTCGCACAGTGAATTGAAGTGTTGGAACAGTCTGCTTCTCTTTCAGAGAAACGCATGTGAGTTTCTTCCTAATGCTTGCAAGTAGCTTAAGGCACTTTCAAAGGAAAGGGATTTTCTCTGAAAGGACAGCATTTAGAAAGTGAAGCAGCACTCCATTCACTTCGCAGAGGGAATTGAAGTATTGGAACAGACTGCTTCTCTTTCAGAGAAACGCATGTGAGTTTCTGGTGAATGCTTGTAAGTAGCTTAAGGCACTTTCAAAGGAAAGTGATTTTCTCTGAAAGGACAGCATTTAGAAAGTGAAGCAACACTCCATTCACTTCGCACAGTGAATTGAAGTGTTGGAACAGACTGCTTCTCTTTCAGAGAAATGCATGTGAGTTTCTGTTGAATACTTGTAAGTAGCTTAAGGCTCTTTCAAAGGAAAGTGATTCTCTGAAAGGACAGCATTTAGAAAGTAAAGCAACACTCCATTCCCTTCGCACAATAAATTGAAGTGTTGGAACAGACTGCTTCTCTTTCATAGAAACGCATTAGTGTGTCTTGTGAATGCTTGCAAGTAGCTTAAGGCACATTCAAAGGAAAGTGATTTTCTCTGAAAGGACAGCATTTAGAAAGTGAAGCAACACTCCATTCACTTCGCACAGAGAATTGAAGTGTTGGAACAGATTACTTCTCTTTCAGAGAAATGCATGTGAGTTTCTGTTGAATGCTTGTAAGTAGCTTAAGGCACATTCAAAGGAAAGGGATTTTCTCTGAAAGGACAGCATTTAGAAAGTGAAGCAACACTCCATTCACTTCGCACTGTGACTTGAAGTGTTGGAACAGACTGCTTCTCTTTCAGAGAAACGCATGTGAGTTTTTTGTGAATGCTTGAAAGTAGTTTAAGGCACTTTCAAAGGAAAGTGTTTATCTCTGAAAATACAGAATTTAGAAAGTGAATCAACACTCCATTCACTTCGCACAGTGAATTGAAGTGTTGGAACAGACTGCTTCTCTTTCAGAGAAATGCATGTGAGTTTCTTCCTAATGCTCGCAAGTAGCTTAAGGCACTTCCAAAGGAAAGTGATTTTCTCTGATTGGACAGCATTTAGAAAGTGAAGCAACACTCCATTCACTTCGCACAGTGAATTGAAGTGTTGGAACAGACTGCTTCTCTTTCAGAGAAACGCATGTGAATTTCTGGTGAATGCTTGTAAGTAGCTTAAGGCACTTTCAAAGGAAAGTGATTTTCTCTGAAAGGACAGCATTTAGAAAGTGAAGCAACACTCCATTCCCTTCGTGCAGTGAATTGAAGTGTTGGAACAGAGTGCTTCTCATTCATAGAAACGCATTAGTGTTTCTTGTGAATGCTTGCAAGTTGCTTAAGGCACTTTCAAAGGAAAGTGATTTTCTCTGAAAGGACAGCATTTAGAAAGTGAAGCAACACTCCATTCACTTCGCACAGTGAATTGAAGTGTTGGAACAGACTGCTTCTCTTTCAGAGAAACGCATGTGAGTTTCTTTTGAATGCTTGCAAGTTGCTTAAGGCACATTCAAAGGAAAGTGATTTTCTCTGAAAGGACAGCATTTAGAAACTGAAGCAACACTCCATTCACTTCGCACAGTGAATTGAAGTGTTCGAACAGACTGCTTCTCTTTAAGAGAAACGCATGTGAGTTTTTTATGAATGCTTGAAAGTAGTTTAAGGCACTTTAAAAGGAAAGTGATTTTGTCTGAAAGGACAGCATTTAGAAAGTGAAGCAACACTCCATTCACTTCGCACGGTGAATTGAAGTGTTGGAACAGACTGCTTCTCTTTCAGAGAAACGCATGTGAGTTTCTGGTGAATGCTTGTAAGTAGCTTAAGGCACGTTCAAAGGAAAGTGATTTTCTCTGAAAGGACAGCATTAAGAAAGTGAGGCAACACTCTATTCACTTCACACAGTGAATTGAATTGTTGGAACAGACTGCTTCTCTTTCAGAGAAACACATGTGAGTTTCTGGTGAATGCTTGTAAGTAGCTTAAGGCACTTTCAAAGGAAAGTGATTTTCTCTGAAAGGACAGCATTTTGAAAGTGAAGCAACACTCCATTTCCTTCGTGCAGTGAATTGAAGTGTTGGAACAGAATGCTTCTCTTTCATAGAAACGCATTAGTGTTTCTTGTGAATGCTTGCAAGTTGCTTAAGGCACTTTCAAAGGAAAGTGATTTTCTCTGAAAGGACATAATTTAGAAAGTGAAGCAACACTCCATTCACTTCGCACAGTGAATTGAAGTGTTCGAACAGACTGCTTCTCTTTCAGAGAAATGCATGTGAGTTTCTGTTGAATGCTTGTAAGTAGCTTAAGGCACTTTCAAAGGAAAGTGATTTTCTCTGAAAGGACAGCATTTAGAAAGTGAAGCAACACTCCATTCACTTCGCACATTGAATTGAAGTGTTGGAACAGACTGCTTCTCTTTCAGAGAAACGCATGTGAGTTTCTGGTGAATGCTTGTAAGTAGCTTAAGGCACTTTCAAAGGAAAGTGATTTTCTCTGAAAGGACAGCATTTAGAAAGTGAGGCAACACTCCATTCACCTCACACAGTGAATTGAAGTGTTGGAACAGACTGCTTCTCTTTCAGAGAAACGCATGTGAGTTTCTTCCTAATGCTTGCAAGTAGCTTAAGGCACTTTCAAAGGAAAGTGATTTTCTCTGAAAGGACAGCATTTAGAAAGTGAAGCAACACTCCATTCACTTCGCACAGTGAATTGAAGTGTTGGAACAGTCTGCTTCTCTTTCAGAGAAACGCATGTGAGTTTCTTTTGAATGCTTGCAAGTAGCTTAAGGCACTTTCAAAGGAAATTGATTTTCTCTGAAAGGACAGCATTTAGAAAGTGAAGCAACACTCCATTCACTTCGCACAGTGAATTGAAGTGTTGGAACAGACTGCTTCTCTTTCAGAGAAACGCATGTGAGTTTCTGGTGAATGCTTGTAAGTCGCTTAAGGCACTTTCAAAGGAAAGTGATTTTCTCTGAAAGGACAGCATTTAGAAAGTGAAGCAACACTCCATTCACTTCGCACAGTGAATTGAAGTGTTGGAACAGACTGCTTCTCTTTCAGAGAAACGCATGTGAGTTTCTGGTGAATGCTTGTAAGTCGCTTAAGGCACTTTCAAAGGAAAGTGATTTTCTCTGAAAGGACAGCATTTAGAAAGTGAAGCAACACTCCATTCACTTCGCACAGTGAATTGAAGTGTAGGAACACACTGCTTCCCTTTAAGAGAAACGCATGTGAGTTTTTTGTGAATAATTGAAAGTAGTTTAAGGCACTTTCAAAGGAAAGTGATTTTCTCTGAAAGGACAGCATTTAGAAAGTGAAGCAGCACTCCATTCACTTCGCAGAGGGAATTGAAGTATTGGAACAGACTGCTTCTCTTTCAGAGAAACGCATGTGAGTTTCTGGTGAATGCTTGTAAGTAGCTTAAGGCACTTTCAAAGGAAAGTGATTTTCTCTGAAAGGACAGCATTTAGAAAGTGAAGCAACACTCCATTCACTTCGCACAGTGAATTGAAGTGTTGGAACAGACTGCTTCTCTTTCAGAGAAATGCATGTGAGTTTCTGTTGAATGCTTGTAAGTAGCTTAAGGCTCTTTCAAAGGAAAGTGATTTTCTCTGAAAGGACAGCATTTAGAAAGTAAAGCAACACTCCATTCCCTTCGCACAATAAATTGAAGTGTTGGAACAGACTGCTTCTCTTTCATAGAAATGCATTAGTGTGTCTTGTGAATGCTTGCAAGTAGCTTAAGGCACATTCAAAGGAAAGTGATTTTCTCTGAAAGGACAGCATTTAGAAAGTGAAGCAACACTCCATTCACTTCGCACAGAGAATTGAAGTGTTGGAACAGATTACTTCTCTTTCAGAGAAATGCATGTGAGTTTCTGTTGAATGCTTGTAACTAGCTTAAGGCACATTCAATGGAAAGGGATTTTCTCTGAAAGGACAGCATTTAGAAAGTGAAGCAACACTCCATTCACTTCGCACTGTGACTTGAAGTGTTGGAACAGACTGCTTCTCTTTCAGAGAAACGCATGTGAGTTTTTTGTGAATGCTTGAAAGTAGTTTAAGGCACTTTCAAAGGAAAGTGTTTATCTCTGAAAATACAGAATTTAGAAAGTGAAGCAACACTCCATTCACTTCGCACAGTGAATTGAAGTGTTGGAACAGACTGCTTCTCTTTCAGAGAAATGCATGTGAGTTTCTTCCTAATGCTCGCAAGTAGCTTAAGGCACTTCCAAAGGAAAGTGATTTTCTCTGATTGGACAGCATTTAGAAAGTGAAGCAACACTCCATTCACTTCGCACAGTGAATTGAAGTGTTGGAACAGACTGCTTCTCTTTCAGAGAAACGCATGTGAATTTCTGGTGAATGCTTGTAAGTAGCTTAAGGCACTTTCAAAGGAAAGTGATTTTCTCTGAAAGGACAGCATTTAGAAAGTGAAGCAACACTCCATTCCCTTCGTGCAGTGAATTGAAGTGTTGGAACAGAGTGCTTCTCATTCATAGAAACGCATTAGTGTTTCTTGTGAATGCTTGCAAGTTGCTTAAGGCACTTTCAAAGGAAAGTGATTTTCTCTGAAAGGACAGCATTTAGAAAGTGAAGCAACACTCCATTCACTTTGTACAGTGAATTGAAGTGTTGGAACAGACTGCTTCTCTTTCAGAGAAATGCATATGAGTTTCTGTTGAATGCTTGTAAGTAGCTTAAGGCTCTTTCAAAGGAAAGTGATTTTCTCTGAAAGGACAGCATTTAGAAAGTGAAGCAACACTCCATTCACTTCGCACAGTGAATTGAAGTGTTGGAACAGACTGCTTCTCTTTCAGAGAAATGCATGTGAGTTTCTGGTGAATGCTTGTAAGTAGCTTAAGGCACTTTCAAAGGAAAGTGATTTTCTCTGAAAGGACAGCATTTAGAAAGTGAAGCAACACTCCATTCACTTCGCAGAGTGAATTGAAGTATTGGAACAGACTGCTTCTCTTTCAGAGAAACACATGTGAGTTTCTGGTGAATGCTTGTAAGTAGCTTAAGGCACTTTCAAAGGAAAGTGATTTTCTCTGAAAGGACAGCATTTAGAAAGTGAAGCAACACTCCATTCACTTCGCACAGTGAATTGAAGTGTTGGAACAGACTGCTTCTCTTTCAGAGAAACGCATGTGAGTTTCTTTTGAATGCTTGCAAGTTGCTTAAGGCACATTCAAAGGAAAGTGATTTTCTCTGAAAGGACAGCATTTAGAAACTGAAGCAACACTCCATTCACTTCGCACAGTGAATTGAAGTGTTCGAACAGACTGCTTCTCTTTAAGAGAAACGCATGTGAGTTTTTTATGAATGCTTGAAAGTAGTTTAAGGCACTTTAAAAGGAAAGTGATTTTGTCTGAAAGGACAGCATTTAGAAAGTGAAGCAACACTCCATTCACTTCGCACGGTGAATTGAAGTGTTGGAACAGACTGCTTCTCTTTCAGAGAAACGCATGTGAGTTTCTGGTGAATGCTCGTAAGTAGCTTAAGGCACTTTCAAAGGAAAGTGATTTTCTCTGAAAGGACAGCATTAAGAAAGTGAGGCAACACTCTATTCACTTCACACAGTGAATTGAATTGTTGGAACAGACTGCTTCTCTTTCAGAGAAACACATGTGAGTTTCTGGTGAATGCTTGTAAGTAGCTTAAGGCACTTTCAAAGGAAAGTGATTTTCTCTGAAAGGACAGCATTTTGAAAGTGAAGCAACACTCCATTTCCTTCGTGCAGTGAATTGAAGTGTTGGAACAGAATGCTTCTCTTTCATAGAAACGCATTAGTGTTTCTTGTGAATGCTTGCAAGTTGCTTAAGGCACTTTCAAAGGAAAGTGATTTTCTCTGAAAGGACATAATTTAGAAAGTGAAGCAACACTCCATTCACTTCGCACAGTGAATTGAAGTGTTCGAACAGACTGCTTCTCTTTCAGAGAAATGCATGTGAGTTTCTGTTGAATGCTTGTAAGTAGCTTAAGGCACTTTCAAAGGAAAGTGATTTTCTCTGAAAGGACAGCATTTAGAAAGTGAAGCAACACTCCATTCACTTCGCACATTGAATTCAAGTGTTGGAAAAGACTGCTTCTCTTTCAGAGAAACGCATGTGAGTTTCTGGTGAATGCTTGTAAGTAGCTTAAGGCACTTTCAAAGGAAAGTGATTTTCTCTGAAAGGACAGCATTTAGAAAGTGAGGCAACACTCCATTCACCTCACACATTGAATTGAAGTGTTGGAACAGACTGCTTCCCTTTCAGAGAAACGCATGTGAGTTTCTTCCTAATGCTTGCAAGTAGCTTAAGGCACTTTCAAAGGAAAGTGATTTTCTCTGAAAGGACAGCATTTAGAAAGTGAAGCAACACTCCATTCACTTCGCACAGTGAATTGAAGTGTTGGAACAGTCTGCTTCTCTTTCAGAGAAACGCATGTGAGTTTCTTCCTAATGCTTGCAAGTAGCTTAAGGCACTTTCAAAGGAAAGTGATTTTCTCTGAAAGGACAGCATTTAGAAAGTGAAGCAACACTCCATTCACTTCGCACAGTGAATTGAAGTGTTGGAACAGACTGCTTCTCTTTCAGAGAAACGCATGTGAGTTTCTGGTGAATGCTTGTAAGTCGCTTAAGGCACTTTCAAAGGAAAGTGATTTTCTCTGAAAGGACAGCATTTAGAAAGTGAAGCAACACTCCATTCACTTCGCACAGTGAATTGAAGTGTTGGAACACACTGCTTCCCGTTAAGAGAAACGCATGTGAGTTTTTTGTGAATACTTGAAAGTAGTTTAAGGCACTTTCAAAGGAAAGTGATTTTCTCTGAAAGGACAGCATTTAGAAAGTGAAGCAGCACTCCATTCACTTCGCAGAGGGAATTGAAGTATTGGAACAGACTGCTTCTCTTTCAGAGAAACGCATGTGAGTTTCTGGTGAATGCTTGTAAGTAGCTTAAGGCACTTTCAAAGGAAAGTGATTTTCTCTGAAAGGACAGCATTTAGAAAGTGAAGCAACACTCCATTCACTTCGCACAGTGAATTGAAGTGTTGGAACAGACTGCTTCTCTTTCAGAGAAATGCATGTGAGTTTCTGTTGAATGCTTGTAAGTAGCTTAAGGCTCTTTCAAAGGAAAGTGATTTTCTCTGAAAGGACAGCATTTAGAAAGTAAAGCAACACTCCATTCCCTTCGCACAATAAATTGAAGTGTTGGAACAGACTGCTTCTCTTTCATAGAAACGCATTAGTGTGTCTTGTGAATGCTTGCAAGTAGCTTAAGGCACATTCAAAGGAAAGTGATTTTCTCTGAAAGGACAGCATTTAGAAAGTGAAGCAACACTCCATTCACTTCGCACAGAGAATTGAAGTGTTGGAACAGATTACTTCTCTTTCAGAGAAATGCATGTGAGTTTCTGTTGAATGCTTGTAAGTAGCTTAAGGCACATTCAAAGGAAAGGGATTTTCTCTGAAAGGACAGCATTTAGAAAGTGAAGCAACACTCCATTCACTTCGCACTGTGACTTGAAGTGTTGGAACAGACTGCTTCTCTTTCAGAGAAACGCATGTGAGTTTTTTGTGAATGCTTGAAAGTAGTTTAAGGCACTTTCAAAGGAAAGTGTTTATCTCTGAAAATACAGAATTTAGAAAGTGAATCAACACTCCATTCACTTCGCACAGTGAATTGAAGTGTTGGAACAGACTGCTTCTCTTTCAGAGAAATGCATGTGAGTTTCTTCCTAATGCTCGCAAGTAGCTTAAGGCACTTCCAAAGGAAAGTGATTTTCTCTGATTGGACAGCATTTAGAAAGTGAAGCAACACTCCATTCACTTCGCACAGTGAATTGAAGTGTTGGAACAGACTGCTTCTCTTTCAGAGAAACGCATGTGAATTTCTGGTGAATGCTTGTAAGTAGCTTAAGGCACTTTCAAAGGAAAGTGATTTTCTCTGAAAGGACAGCATTTAGAAAGTGAAGCAACACTCCATTCCCTTCGTGCAGTGAATTGAAGTGTTGGAACAGAGTGCTTCTCATTCATAGAAACGCATTAGTGTTTCTTGTGAATGCTTGCAAGTTGCTTAAGGCACTTTCAAAGGAAAGTGATTTTCTCTGAAAGGACAGCATTTAGAAAGTGAAGCAACACTCCATTCACTTCGCACAGTGAATTGAAGTGTTGGAACAGACTGCTTCTCTTTCAGAGAAACGCATGTGAGTTTCTTTTGAATGCTTGCAAGTTGCTTAAGGCACATTCAAAGGAAAGTGATTTTCTCTGAAAGGACAGCATTTAGAAACTGAAGCAACACTCCATTCACTTCGCACAGTGAATTGAAGTGTTCGAACAGACTGCTTCTCTTTAAGAGAAACGCATGTGAGTTTTTTATGAATGCTTGAAAGTAGTTTAAGGCACTTTAAAAGGAAAGTGATTTTGTCTGAAAGGACAGCATTTAGAAAGTGAAGCAACACTCCATTCACTTCGCACATTGAATTGAAGTGTTGGAACAGACTGCTTCTCTTTCAGAGAAACGCATGTGAGTTTCTGGTGAATGCTTGTAAGTAGCTTAAGGCACGTTCAAAGGAAAGTGATTTTCTCTGAAAGGACAGCATTAAGAAAGTGAGGCAACACTCTATTCACTTCACACAGTGAATTGAATTGTTGGAACAGACTGCTTCTCTTTCAGAGAAACACATGTGAGTTTCTGGTGAATGCTTGTAAGTAGCTTAAGGCACTTTCAAAGGAAAGTGATTTTCTCTGAAAGGACAGCATTTTGAAAGTGAAGCAACACTCCATTTCCTTCGTGCAGTGAATTGAAGTGTTGGAACAGAATGCTTATCTTTCATAGAAACGCATTAGTGTTTCTTGTGAATGCTTGCAAGTTGCTTAAGGCACTTTCAAAGGAAAGTGATTTTCTCTGAAAGGACATAATTTAGAAAGTGAAGCAACACTCCATTCACTTCGCACAGTGAATTGAAGTGTTCGAACAGACTGCTTCTCTTTCAGAGAAATGCATGTGAGTTTCTGTTGAATGCTTGTAAGTAGCTTAAGGCACTTTCAAAGGAAAGTGATTTTCTCTGAAAGGACAGCATTTAGAAAGTGAAGCAACACTCCATTCACTTCGCATATTGAATTGAAGTGTTGGAACAGACTGCTTCTCTTTCAGAGAAACGCATGTGAGTTTCTGGTGAATGCTTGTAAGTAGCTTAAGGCACTTTCAAAGGAAAGTGATTTTCTCTGAAAGGACAGCATTTAGAAAGTGAGGCAACACTCCATTCACCTCACACAGTGAATTGAAGTGTTGGAACAGACTGCTTCTCTTTCAGAGAAACGCATGTGAGTTTCTTCCTAATGCTTGCAAGTAGCTTAAGGCACTTTCAAAGGAAAGTGATTTTCTCTGAAAGGACAGCATTTAGAAAGTGAAGCAACACTCCATTCACTTCGCACAGTGAATTGAAGTGTTGGAACAGTCTGCTTCTCTTTCAGAGAAACGCATGTGAGTTTCTTCCTAATGCTTGCAAGTAGCTTAAGGCACTTTCAAAGGAAATTGATTTTCTCTGAAAGGACAGCATTTAGAAAGTGAAGCAACACTCCATTCACTTCGCACAGTGAATTGAAGTGTTGGAACAGACTGCTTCTCTTTCAGAGAAACGCATGTGAGTTTCTGGTGAATGCTTGTAAGTCGCTTAAGGCACTTTCAAAGGAAAGTGATTTTCTCTGAAAGGACAGCATTTAGAAAGTGAAGCAACACTCCATTCACTTCGCACAGTGAATTGAAGTGTTGGAACAGACTGCTTCTCTTTCAGAGAAACGCATGTGAGTTTCTGGTGAATGCTTGTAAGTCGCTTAAGGCACTTTCAAAGGAAAGTGATTTTCTCTGAAAGGACAGCATTTAGAAAGTGAAGCAACACTCCATTCACTTCGCACAGTGAATTGAAGTGTTGGAACACACTGCTTCCCTTTAAGAGAAACGCATGTGAGTTTTTTGTGAATAATTGAAAGTAGTTTAAGGCACTTTCAAAGGAAAGTGATTTTCTCTGAAAGGACAGCATTTAGAAAGTGAAGCAGCACTCCATTCACTTCGCAGAGGGAATTGAAGTATTGGAACAGACTGCTTCTCTTTCAGAGAAACGCATGTGAGTTTCTGGTGAATGCTTGTAAGTAGCTTAAGGCACTTTCAAAGGAAAATGATTTTCTCTGAAAGGACAGCATTTAGAAAGTGAAGCAACACTCCATTCACTTCGCACAGTGAATTGAAGTGTTGGAACAGACTGCTTCTCTTTCAGAGAAATGCATGTGAGTTTCTGTTGAATGCTTGTAAGTAGCTTAAGGCTCTTTCAAAGGAAAGTGATTTTCTCTGAAAGGACAGCATTTAGAAAGTAAAGCAACACTCCATTCCCTTTGCACAATAAATTGAAGTGTTGGAACAGACTGCTTCTCTTTCATAGAAATGCATTAGTGTGTCTTGTGAATGCTTGCAAGTAGCTTAAGGCACATTCAAAGGAAAGTGATTTTCTCTGAAAAGACAGCATTTAGAAAGTGAAGCAACACTCCATTCACTTCGCACAGAGAATTGAAGTGTTGGAACAGATTACTTCTCTTTCAGAGAAATGCATGTGAGTTTCTGTTGAATGCTTGTAAGTAGCTTAAGGCACATTCAATGGAAAGGGATTTTCTCTGAAAGGACAGCATTTAGAAAGTGAAGCAACACTCCATTCACTTCGCACTGTGACTTGAAGTGTTGGAACAGACTGCTTCTCTTTCAGAGAAACGCATGTGAGTTTTTTGTGAATGCTTGAAAGTAGTTTAAGGCACTTTCAAAGGAAAGTGTTTATCTCTGAAAATACAGAATTTAGAAAGTGAAGCAACACTCCATTCACTTCGCACAGTGAATTGAAGTGTTGGAACAGACTGCTTCTCTTTCAGAGAAATGCATGTGAGTTTCTTCCTAATGCTCGCAAGTAGCTTAAGGCACTTCCAAAGGAAAGTGATTTTCTCTGATTGGACAGCATTTAGAAAGTGAAGCAACACTCCATTCACTTCGCACAGTGAATTGAAGTGTTGGAACAGACTGCTTCTCTTTCAGAGAAACGCATGTGAATTTCTGGTGAATGCTTGTAAGTAGCTTAAGGCACTTTCAAAGGAAAGTGATTTTCTCTGAAAGGACAGCATTTAGAAAGTGAAGCAACACTCCATTCCCTTCGTGCAGTGAATTGAAGTGTTGGAACAGAGTGCTTCTCATTCATAGAAACGCATTAGTGTTTCTTGTGAATGCTTGCAAGTTGCTTAAGGCACTTTCAAAGGAAAGTGATTTTCTCTGAAAGGACAGCATTTAGAAAGTGAAGCAACACTCCATTCACTTTGTACAGTGAATTGAAGTGTTGGAACAGACTGCTTCTCTTTCAGAGAAATGCATGTGAGTTTCTGTTGAATGCTTGTAAGTAGCTTAAGGCTCTTTCAAAGGAAAGTGATTTTCTCTGAAAGGACAGCATTTAGAAAGTGAAGCAACACTCCATTCACTTCGCACAGTGAATTGAAGTGTTGGAACAGACTGCTTCTCTTTCAGAGAAACGCATGTGAGTTTCTTTTGAATGCTTGCAAGTTGCTTAAGGCACATTCAAAGGAAAGTGATTTTCTCTGAAAGGACAGCATTTAGAAACTGAAGCAACACTCCATTCACTTCGCACAGTGAATTGAAGTGTTGGAACAGACTGCTTCTCTTTCAGAGAAACGCATGTGAGTTTCTTCCTAATGCTTGCAAGTAGCTTAAGGCACTTTCAAAGGAAAGTGATTTTCTCTGATTGGACAGCATTTAGAAAGTGAAGCAACACTCCATTCACTTCGCACAGTGAATTGAAGTGTTGGAACAGATTGCTTCTCTTTCAGAGAAACGCATGTGAGTTTCTGGTGAATGCTTGTAAGTAGCTTAAGGCACTTTCAAAGGAAAGTGATTTTCTCTGAAAGGACAGCATTTAGAAAGTGAAGCAACACTCCATTCACTTCGCACAGTGAGTTGAAGTGTTGGAACAGACTGCTTCTCTTTCAGAGAAACGCATGTGAGTTTTTTGTGAATGCTTGTAACTAGTTTAAGGCACTTTCAAAGGAAAGTGATTTTCTCTGAAAGGACAGCATTTAGAAAGTGAAGCAACACTCCATTCACTTCGCCCTGTGAATTGAAGTGTTGGACCAGACTGCTTCTCTTTCAGAGAAACGCATGTGAGTTTTTTGTGAATGCTTGAAAGTAGTTTAAGGCACTTTCAAAGGAAAGTTTTTTTCTCTGAAAGGACAGAATTTAGAAAGTGAAGCAACACTCCATTCACTTCGCACAGTGAATTGAAGTGTTGGAACAGACTGCTCCTCTTTCAGAGAAACGCATGTGAGTTTCTTCGTAATGCTTGCAAGTAGCTTAAGGCACTTTCAAAGGAAAGTGATTTTCTCTGATTGGACAGCATTTAGAAAGTGAAGCAACACTCCATTCACTTCGCACAGTGAATTGAAGTGTTGGAACAGACTGCTTCTCTTTCAAAGAAACGCATGTGAGTTTCTGGTGAATGCTTGTAAGTAGCTTAAGGCACTTTCAAAGGAAAGTGATTTTCTCTGAAAGAAGAGCATTTAGAACGTGAAGCAACACTCCATTCCCTTCGAGCAGTGAATTGAAGTGTTGGAACAGAGTGCTTCTCATTCATAGAAACGCATTAGTGTTTCTTGTGAATGCTTGCAAGTTGCTTAAGGCACTTTCAAAGGAAAGTGATTTTCTCTGAAAGGACAGCATTTAGAAAGTGAAGCACCACTCCATTCACTTTGGACAGTGAATTGAAGTTTTGGAACAGACTGCTTCTCTTTCAGAGAAATGCATGTGAGTTTCTGTTGAATGCTTGTAAGTAGCTTAAGGCTCTTTCAAAGGAAAGTGATTTTCTCTCAAAGGACAGCATTTAGAAAGTAAAGCAACACTCCATTCCCTTCGCACAATAAATTGAAGTGTTGGGACAGACTGCTTCTCTTTCATAGAAACGCAATAGTGTTTCTTGTGAATGCTTGCAAGTAGCTTAAGGCACATTCAAAGGAAAGTGATTTTCTCTGAAAGGACAGCATTTAGAAAGTGAAGCAACACTCCATTCACTTCGCACAGAGAATTGAAGTGTTGGAACAGATTACTTCTCTTTTAGAGAAATGCATGTGAGTTTCTGTTGAATGCTTGTAAGTAGCTTAAGGCACTTTCAAAGGAAAGTGATTTTCTCTGAAAGGACAGCATTTAGAAAGTGAAGCAACACTCCATTCACTTCGCAGAGTGAATTGAAGTATTGGAAAAGACTGCTTCTCTTTCAGAGAAACACATGTGAGTTTCTGGTGAATGCTTGTAAGTAGCTTAAGGCACTTTCAAAGGAAAGTGATTTTCTCTGAAAGGACAGCATTTAGAAAGTGAAGCAACACTCCATTCACTTCGCACAGTGAATTGAAGTGTTGGAACAGACTGCTTCTCTTTCAGAGAAACGCATGTGAGTTTCTTTTGAATGCTTGCAAGTTGCTTAAGGCACATTCAAAGGAAAGTGATTTTCTCTGAAAGGACAGCATTTAGAGACTGAAGCAACACTCCATTCACTTCGCACAGTGAATTGAAGTGTTCGAACAGACTGCTTCTCTTTAAGAGAAACGCATGTGAGTTTTTTGTGAATGCTTGAAAGTAGTTTAAGGCACTTTAAAAGGAAAGTGATTTTGTCTGAAATAACAGCATTTAGAAAGTGAAGCAACACTCCATTCACTTCGCACCGTGAATTGAAGTGTTGAACCAGACTGCTTCTCTTTCAGAGAAACGCATGTGAGTTTCTGGTGAATGCTTGTAAGTAGCTTAAGGCACATTCAAAGGAAAATGATTTTCTCTGAAAGGACAGCATTTAGAAAGTGAAGCAACACTCCATTCACTTCGCACAGTGAATTGAAGTGTTGGAACAGACTGCTTCTCTTTCAGAGAAACGCATGTGAGTTTTTTGTGAATGCTTGAAAGTAGTTTAAGGCACTTTAAAAGGAAAGTGATTTTCTCAGAAAGGACAGCATTTAGAAAGTGAAGCAACACTCCATTCACTTCGCACAGTGAATTGAAGTGTTGGAAAAGACTGTTTCTCTTTCAGAGAAACGCATGTGAGTTTCTGGTGAATGCTTGTAAGTAGCTTAAGGCACTTTCAAAGGAAAGTGATTTTCTCTGAAAGGACAGCATTTAGAAAGTGAAGCAACACTCCATTCACTTTGCACAGTTAATTGAAGTGTTGGAACAGACTGCTTCTCTTTCAGAGAAATGCATGTGAGTTTCTGTTGAATGCTTGTAAGTAGCTTAAGGCACTTTCAAAGGAAAGTGATTTTCTCTGAAAGGACAGCATTTAGAAAGTGAAGCAACACTCCATTCACTTCGCAGAGTGAATTGAAGTATTGGAACAGACTGCTTCTCTTTCAGAGAAACACATGTGAGTTTCTGGTGAATGCTTGTAAGTAGCTTAAGGTACTTTCAAAGGAAAGTGATTTTCTCTGAAAGGACAGCATTTAGAAAGTGAAGCAACACTCCATTCACTTCGCACAGTGAATTGAAGTGTTGGAACAGACTGCTT
Source organism: Myodes glareolus (assembly GCF_982192425.1). Lineage (NCBI taxonomy): Eukaryota > Metazoa > Chordata > Mammalia > Rodentia > Cricetidae > Myodes > Myodes glareolus. The sequence goes on from NC_142046.1 coordinate 2,386,920, forward strand.
CTCTTTCAGAGAAACGCATGTGAGTTTCTTTTGAATGCTTGCAAGTTGCTTAAGGCACATTCAAAGGAAAGTGATTTTCTCTGAAAGGACAGCATTTAGAAACTGAAGCAACACTCCATTCACTTCGCACAGTGAATTGAAGTGTTCGAACAGACTGCTTCTCTTTAAGAGAAACGCATGTGAGTTTTTTATGAATGCTTGAAAGTAGTTTAAGGCACTTTAAAAGGAAAGTGATTTTGTCTGAAAGGACAGCATTTAGAAAGTGAAGCAACACTCCATTCACTTCGCACGGTGAATTGAAGTGTTGGAACAGACTGCTTCTCTTTCAGAAAAACGCATGTGAGTTTCTGGTGAATGCTTGTAAGTAGCTTAAGGCACGTTCAAAGGAAAGTGATTTTCTCTGAAAGGACAGCATTTAGAAAGTGAGGCAACACTCTATTCACTTCACACAGTGAATTGAATTGTTGGAACAGACTGCTTCTCTTTCAGAGAAACACATGTGAGTTTCTGGTGAATGCTTGTAAGTAGCTTAAGGCACTTTCAAAGGAAAGTGATTTTCTCTGAAAGGACAGCATTTTGAAAGTGAAGCAACACTCCATTTCCTTCGTGCAGTGAATTGAAGTGTTGGAACAGAATGCTTCTCTTTCATAGAAACGCATTAGTGTTTCTTGTGAATGCTTGCAAGTTGCTTAAGGCACTTTCAAAGGAAAGTGATTTTCTCTGAAAGGACAGCATTTAGAAAGTGAAGCAACACTCCATTCACTTCGCACATTGAATTGAAGTGTTGGAACAGACTGCTTCTCTTTCAGAGAAACGCATGTGAGTTTCTGGTGAATGCTTGTAAGTAGCTTAAGGCACTTTCAAAGGAAAGTGATTTTCTCTGAAAGGACAGCATTTAGAAAGTGAGGCAACACTCCATTCACCTCACACAGTGAATTGAAGTGTTGGAACAGACTGCTTCTCTTTCAGAGAAACGCATGTGAGTTTCTTCCTAATGCTTGCAAGTAGCTTAAGGCACTTTCAAAGGAAAGTGATTTTCTCTGAAAGGACAGCATTTAGAAAGTGAAGCAACACTCCATTCACTTCGCACAGTGAATTGAAGTGTTGGAACAGTCTGCTTCTCTTTCAGAGAAACGCATGTGAGTTTCTTCCTAATGCTTGCAAGTAGCTTAAGGCACTTTCAAAGGAAAGTGATTTTCTCTGAAAGGACAGCATTTAGAAAGTGAAGCAACACTCCATTCACTTCGCACAGTGAATTGAAGTGTTGGAACAGACTGCTTCTCTTTCAGAGAAACGCATGTGAGTTTCTGGTGAATGCTTGTAAGTCGCTTAAGGCACTTTCAAAGGAAAGTGATTTTCTCTGAAAGGACAGCATTTAGAAAGTGAAGCAACACTCCATTCACTTCGCACAGTGAATTGAAGTGTTGGAACACACTGCTTCCCTTTAAGAGAAACGCATGTGAGTTTTTTGTGAATACTTGAAAGTAGTTTAAGGCACTTTCAAAGGAAAGTGATTTTCTCTGAAAGGACAGCATTTAGAAAGTGAAGCAACACTCAATTCACCTTGTACAGTTAATTGAACTGTTGGAACAGACTGCTTCTCTTTCAGAGAAATGCATGTGAGTTTCTGTTGAATGCTTGTAAGTAGCTTAAGGCACATTCAAAGGAAAGTGATTTTCTCTGAAAGGACAGCATTTAGAAAGTGAAGCAACACTCCATTCACTTCGCAGAGTGAATTGAAGTGTTGGAACAGACTGCTTCTCTTTCAGAGAAACGCATGTGAGTTTCTTTTGAATGCTTGCAAGTAGCTTAAGGCACTTTCAAAGGAAAGTGATTTTCTCTGAAAGGACAGCATTTAGATAGTGAAGCAACACTCCATTCACTTTGCACAGTGAATTGAAGTGTTGGAACAGACTGCTTCTCTTTCAGAGAAACGCATGTGAGTTTCTTGTGAATTCTTGCAAGTTGCTTAAGGCACTTTCAAAGGAAAGTGATTTTCTCTGAAAGGACAGCATTTAGAAACTGAAGCAACACTCCATTCACTTCGCACAGTGAATTGAAGTGTTGGAACAGACTGCTTCTCTTTCAGAGAAACGCATGTGAGTTTTTTGTGAATGCTTGAAAGTAGTTTAAGGCACTTTCAAAGGAAAGTGTTTTTCTCTGAAAGGACAGCATTTAGAAAGTGAAGCAACACTCCATTCACTTCGCACAGTGAATTGAAGTGTTGGAACAGACTGCTTCTCTTTCAGAGAAACGCATGTGAGTTTCTTCCTAATGCTTGCAAGTAGCTTAAGGCACTTTCAAAGGAAAGTGATTTTCTCTGATTGGACAGCATTTAGAAAGTGAAGCAACACTCCATTCACTTCGCACAGTGAATTGAAGTGTTGGAACAGACTGCTTCTCTTTCAGAGAAACGCATGTGAGTTTCTGGTGAATGCTTGTAAGTAGCTTAAGGCACTTTCAAAGGAAAGTGATTTTCTCTGAAAGGACAGCATTTAGAAAGTGAAGCAACACTCCATTCCCTTCGTGCAGTGAATTGAAGTGTTGGAACAGAGTGCTTCTCATTCATTGAAACGCATTAGTGTTTCTTGTGCATGCTTGCAAGTTGCTTAAGGCACTTTCAAAGGAAAGTGATTTTCTCTGAAAGGACAGCATTTAGAAAGTGAAGCAACACTCCATTCACTTCGCACAGAGAATTGAAGTGTTGGAACACACTGCTTCTCTTTCATAAAAACACATTAGTATTTCTTGTGAATGCTTGCAAGTAGCTTAAGGCACTTTCAAAGGAAAGTGATTTTCTCTGAAAGGACAGCATTTAGAAAGTGAAGCAACACTCCATTCACTTCGCACAGTGAATTGAAGTGTTGGAACAGACTGCTTCTCTTTCAGAGAAACGCATGTGAGTTTTTTGTGAATAATTGAAAGTAGTTTAAGGCACTTTCAAAGGAAAGTGATTTTCTTTGAAAGGACAGCATTTAGAAAGTGAAGCAACACTCCATTCACTTTGTACTGTGAATTGAAGTGTTGGAACAGACTGCTTCTCTTTCAGAGAAATGCATGTGAGTTTCTGGTGAATGCTTGTAAGTAGCTTAAGGCACATTCAAAGGAAAGGGATTTTCTCTGAAAGGACAGCATTTAGAAAGTGAAGCAACACTCCATTCACTTCGCACAGTGAATTGAAGTGTTGGAACAGACTGCTTCTCTTTCAGAGAAACGCATGTGAGTTTTTTGTGAATGCTTGAAAGTAGTTTAAGGCACTTTCAATGGAAAGTGATTTTCTCTGAAAGGACAGCATTTAGAAAGTGAGGCAACACTCCATTCACTTCGCACAGTGAATTGAAGTGTTGGAACAGACTGCTTCTCTTTCAGAGAAACGCATGTGAGTTTCTGGTGAATGCTTGTAAGTAGCTTAAGGCACTTTCAAAGGAAAGTGATTTTCTCTGAAAGGTCAGCATTTAGAAAGTGAAGCAACACTCTATTCACTTCGCAGAGTGAATTGAAGTATTGGAACAGACTGCTTCTCTTTCAGAGAAACGCATGTGAGTTTCTGGTGAATGCTTGTAAGTAGCTTAAAGCACTTTCAAAGGAAAGTGATTTTCTCTGAAAGGACAGCATTTAGAAAGTGAAGCAACACTCCATTCACTTCGCACAGTGAATTGAAGTGTTGGAACAGACTGCTTCTCTTTCAGAGAAACGCATGTGAGTTTCTGGTGAATGCTTGTAAGTAGCTTAAGGCACTTTCAAAGGAAAGTGATTTTCTCTGAAAGGACAGCATTTAGAAAGTGAAGCAACACTCCATTCCCTTCGTGCAGTGAATTGAAGTGTTGGAACAGAGTGCTTATCATTCATAGAAACGCATTAGTGTTTCTTGTGAATGCTTGTAAGTAGCTTAAGGCACTTTCAAAGGAAAGTGATTTTCTCTGAAAGGACAGCATTTAGAAAGTGAAGCAACACTCCATTCACTTTGTACTGTGAATTGAAGTGTTGGAACAGACTGCTTCTCTTTCAGAGAAATGCATGTGAGTTTCTGTTGAATGCTTGTAAGTAGCTTAAGGCACATTCAAAGGAAAGGGATTTTCTCTGAAAGGACAGCATTTAGAAAGTGAAGCAACACTCCATTCACTTCGCACAGTGAATTGAAGTGTTGGAACAGACTGCTTCTCTTTCAGAGAAACGCATGTGAGTTTTTTGTGAATGCTTGAAAGTAGTTTAAGGCACTTTCAATGGAAAGTGATTTTCTCTGAAAGGACAGCATTTAGAAAGTGAGGCAACACTCCATTCACTTCGCACAGTGTATTGAAGTGTTGGAACAGACTGCTTCTCTTTCAGAGAAACGCATGTGAGTTTCTTCCTGATGCTTGCAAGTAGCTTAAGGCACTTTCAAAGGAAAGTGATTTTCTCTGAAAGGACAGCATTTAGAAAGTGAAGCAACACTCCATTCACTTCGCACAGTGAATTGAAGTGTTGGAACAGACTGTTTCTCTTTCAGAGAAACGCATGTGAGTTTCTGGTGAATTCTTGTAAGTAGCTTAAGGCACTTTCAAAGGAAAGTGATTTTCTCTGAAAGGACAGCATTTAGAAAGTGAAGCAACACTCCATTCACTTCGCACAGTGAATTGAAGTGTTGGAACAGACTGCTTCTCTTTCAGAGAAACGCATGTGAGTTTCTTTTGAATGCTTGCAAGTTGCTTAAGGCACATTCAAAGGAAAGTGATTTTCTCTGAAAGGACAGCATTTTGAAACTGAAGCAACACTCCATTCACTTCGCACAGTGAATTGAAGTGTTCGAACAGACTGCTTCTCTTTAAGAGAAACGCATGTGAGTTTTTTATGAATGCTTGAAAGTAGTTTAAGGCACTTTAAAAGGAAAGTGATTTTCTCTGAAAGGACAGCATTTAGAAAGTGAAGCAACACTCCATTCACTGCGCACGGTGAATTGAAGTGTTGGAACAGACTGCTTCTCTTTCAGAGAAACGCATGTGAGTTTCTGGTGAATGCTTGTAAGTAGCTTAAGGCACGTTCAAAGGAAAGTGATTTTCTCTGAAAGGACAGCATTTAGAAAGTGAGGCAACACTCTATTCACTTCACACAGTGAATTGAATTGTTGGAACAGACTGCTTCTCTTTCAGAGAAACACATGTGAGTTTCTGGTGAATGCTTGTAAGTAGCTTAAGGCACTTTAAAGGAAAGTGATTTTCTCTGAAAGGACAGCATTTTGAAAGTGAAGCAACACTCCATTTCCTTCTTGCAGTGAATTGAAGTGTTGGAACAGAATGCTTCTCTTTCATAGAAACGCATTAGTGTTTCTTGTGAATGCTTGCAAGTTGCTTAAGGCACTTTCAAAGGAAAGTGATTTTCTCTGAAAGGACATAATTTAGAAAGTGACGCAACACTCCATTCACTTCGCACAGTGAATTGAAGTGTTCGAACAGACTGCTTCTCTTTCAGAGAAATGCATGTGAGTTTCTGTTGAATGCTTGTAAGTAGCTTAAGGCACTTTCAAAGGAAAGTGATTTTCTCTGAAAGGACAGCATTTAGAAAGTGAAGCAACACTCCATTCACTTCGCACATTGAATTGAAGTGTTGGAACAGACTGCTTCTCTTTCAGAGAAACGCATGTGAGTTTCTGGTGAATGCTTGTAAGTAGCTTAAGGCACTTTCAAAGGAAAGTGATTTTCTCTGAAATGAGAGCATTTAGAAAGTGAGGCAACACTCCATTCACCTCACACAGTGAATTGAAGTGTTGGAACAGACTGCTTCTCTTTCAGAGAAACGCATGTGAGTTTCTTCCTAATGCTTGCAAGTAGCTTAAGGCACTTTCAAAGGAAAGTGATTTTCTCTGAAAGGACAGCATTTAGAAAGTGAAGCAACACTCCATTCACTTCGCACAGTGAATTGAAGTGTTGGAACAGTCTGCTTCTCTTTCAGAGAAACGCATGTGAGTTTCTTCCTAATGCTTGCAAGTAGCTTAAGGCACTTTCAAAGGAAAGTGATTTTCTCTGAAAGGACAGCATTTAGAAAGTGAAGCAACACTCCATTCACTTCGCACAGTGAATTGAAGTGTTGGAACAGACTGCTTCTCTTTCAGAGAAACGCATGTGAGTTTCTGGTGAATGCTTGTAAGTCGCTTAAGGCACTTTCAAAGGAAAGTCATTTTCTCTGAAAGGACAGCATTTAGAAAGTGAAGCAACACTCCATTCTCTTCGCACAGTTAATTGAAGTGTTGGAACACACTGCTTCCCTTTAAGAGAAACGCATTATTGTTTTTTGTGAATGCTTGAAAGTAATTTAAGGCACTTTCAAAGGAAAGTGATTTTCTCTGAAAAGACAGCATTTAGAAAGTGAAGCAACACTCAATTCACCTTGTACAGTGAATTGAACTGTTGGAACAGACTGCTTCTCTTTCAGAGAAATGCATGTGACTTTCTGTTGAATGCTTGTAAGTAGCTTAAGGCACTTTCAAAGGAAAGTGATTTTCTATGAAAGGACAGCATTTAGAAAGTGAAGCAACACTCCATTTCCTTCGTGCAGTGAATTGAAGTGTTGGAACAGACTGCTTCTCTTTCAGAGAAACGCATGTGAGTTTCTTCCTAATGCTTGCAAGTAGCTTAAGGCACTTTCAAAGGTAAGTGATTTTCTCTGATTGGACAGCATTTAGAAAGTGAAGCAACACTCCATTCACTTCGCACAGTGAATTGAAGTGTTGGAACAGACTGCTTCTCTTTCAGAGAAACGCATGTGAGTTTCTGGTGAATGCTTGTAAGTGGCTTAAGGCACTTTCAAAGGAAAGTGATTTTCTCTGAAAGGACAGCATTTAGAAAGTGAAGCAACACTCCATTCCCTTCGTGCAGTGAATTGAAGTGTTGGAACAGAGTGCTTCTCATTCATAGAAACGCATTAGTGTTTCTTGTGCATGCTTGCAAGTTGCTTAAGGCACTTTCAAAGGAAAGTGATTTTCTCTGAAAGGACAGCATTTAGAAAGTGAAGCAACACTCCATTCACTTTGTACTGTGAATTGAAGTGTTGGAACAGACTGCTTCTCTTTCAGAGAAACGCATGTGAGTTTCTGGTGAATGCTTGTAAGTAGCTTAAGGCACGTTCAAAGGAAAGTGATTTTCTCTGAAAGGACAGCATTTAGAAAGTGAGGCAACACTCTATTCACTTCACACAGTGAATTGAATTGTTGGAACAGACTGCTTCTCTTTCAGAGAAACACATGTGAGTTTCTGGTGAATGCTTGTAAGTAGCTTAAGGCACTTTCAAAGGAAAGTGATTTTCTCTGAAACGACAGCATTTAGAAAGTGAAGCAACACTCCATTTCCTTCGTGCAGTGAATTGAAGTGTTGGAACAGAATGCTTCTCTTTCATAGAAACGCATTAGTGTTTCTTGTGAATGCTTGCAAGTTGCTTAAGGCACTTTCAAAGGAAAGTGATTTTCTCTGAAAGGACAGCATTTAGAAAGTGAAGCAACACTCCATTCACTTTGTACTGTGAATTGAAGTGTTGGAACAGACTGCTTCTCTTTCAGAGAAATGCATGTGAGTTTCTGTTGAATGCTTGTAAGTAGCTTAAGGCACATTCAAAGGAAAGGGATTTTCTCTGAAAGGACAGCATTTAGAAAGTGAAGCAACACTCCATTCACTTCGCACAGTGAATTGAAGTGTTGGAACAGACTGCTTCTCTTTCAGAGAAACGCATGTGAGTTTTTTGTGAATGCTTGAAAGTAGTTTAAGGCACTTTCAATGGAAAGTGATTTTCTCTGAAAGGACAGCATTTAGAAAGTGAGGCAACACTCCATTCACTTCGCACAGTGAATTGAAGTGTTGGAACAGACTGCTTCTCTTTCAGAGAAACGCATGTGAGTTTCTTCCTAATGCTTGCAAGTAGCTTAAGGCACTTTCAAAGGAAAGTGATTTTCTCTGAAAGGACAGCATTTAGAAAGTGAAGCAACACTCCATTCACTTCGCACAGTGAATTGAAGTGTTGGAACAGACTGCTTCTCTTTCAGAGAAACGCATGTGAGTTTCTTCCTGATGCTTGCAAGTAGCTTAAGGCACTTTCAAAGGAAAGTGATTTTTTCTGAAAGGACAGCATTTAGAAAGTGAAGCAACACTCCATTCACTTCGCACAGTGAATTGAAGTGTTGGAACAGACTGTTTCTCTTTCAGAGAAACGCATGTGAGTTTCTGTTGAATGCTTGTAAGTAGCTTAAGGCACTTTCAAGGGAAAGTGATTTTCTCTGAAAGGACAGCATTTAGAAAGTGAAGCAACACTCCATTCACTTCGCACAGTGAATTGAAGTGTTGGAACAGACTGCTTCTCTTTCAGAGAAACGCATGTGAGTTTCTTTTGAATGCTTGCAAGTTGCTTAAGGCACATTCAAAGGAAAGTGATTTTCTCTGAAAGGACAGCATTTAGAAACTGAAGCAACACTCCATTCACTTCGCACAGTGAATTGAAGTGTTCGAACAGACTGCTTCTCTTTAAGAGAAACGCATGTGAGTTTTTTATGAATGCTTGAAAGTAGTTTAAGGCACTTTAAAAGGAAAGTGATTTTGTCTGAAAGGACAGCATTTAGAAAGTGAAGCAACACTCCATTCACTTCGCACGGTGAATTGAAGTGTTAGAACAGACTGCTTCTCTTTAAGAGAAACACATGTGAGTTTCTGGTGAATGCTTGTAAGTAGCTTAAGGCACGTTCAAAGGAAAGTGATTTTCTCTGAAAGGACAGCATTTAGAAAGTGAGGCAACACTCTATTCACTTCACACAGTGAATTGAATTGTTGGAACAGACTGCTTCTCTTTCAGAGAAACACATGTGAGTTTCTGGTGAATGCTTGTAAGTAGCTTAAGGCACTTTCAAAGGAAAGTGATTTTCTCTGAAACGACAGCATTTAGAAAGTGAAGCAACACTCCATTTCCTTCGTGCAGTGAATTGAAGTGTTGGAACAGAATGCTTCTCTTTCATAGAAACGCATTAGTGTTTCTTGTGAATGCTTGCAAGTTGCTTAAGGCACTTTCAAAGGAAAGTGATTTTCTCTGAAAGGACATAATTTAGAAAGTGAAGCAACACTCCATTCACTTCGCACAGTGAATTGAAGTGTTCGAACAGACTGCTTCTCTTTCAGAGAAATGCATGTGAGTTTCTGTTGAATGCTTGTAAGTAGCTTAAGGCACTTTCAAAGGAAAGTGATTTTCTCTGAAAGGACAGCATTTAGAAAGTGAAGCAACACTCCATTCACTTCGCACATTGAATTGAAGTGTTGGAACAGACTGCTTCTCTTTCAGAGAAACGCATGTGAGTTTTTTGTGAATGCTTGAAAGTAGTTTAAGGCACTTTCAATGGAAACTGATTTTCTCTGAAAGGACAGCATTTAGAAAGTGAGGCAACACTCCATTCACTTCGCACAGTGAATTGAAGTGTTGGAACAGACTGCTTCTCTTTCAGAGAAACACATGTGAGTTTCTTCCTAATGCTTGCAAGTAGCTTAAGGCACTTTCAAAGGAAAGTGATTTTCTCTGAAAGGACAGCATTTAGAAAGTGAAGCAACACTCCATTCACTTCGCACAGTGAATTGAAGTGTTGGAACAGACTGCTTCTCTTTCAGAGAAACGCATGTGAGTTTTTTGTGAATGCTTGAAAGTAGTTTAAGGCACTTTCAATGGAAAGTGATTTTCTCTGAAAGGACAGCATTTAGAAAGTGAAGCAACACTCCATTCACTTCGCACAGTTAATTGAAGTGTTGGAACAGACTGCTTCTCTTTCAGAGAAATGCATGTGAGTTTCTGTTGAATGCTTGTAAGTAGCTTAAGGCACTTTCAAAGGAAAGTGATTTTCTCTGAAAGGACAGCATTTAGAAAGTGAAGCAACACTTCATTCACTTCGCAGAGTGAATTGAAGTATTGGAACAGACTGCTTCTCTTTCAGAGAAACACATGTGAGTTTCTGGTGAATGCTTGTAAGTAGCTTAAGGCACTTTCAAAGGAAAGTGATTTTCTCTGAAAGGACAGCATTTAGAAAGTGAAGCAACACTCCATTCACTTCGCACAGTGAATTGAAGTGTTGGAACAGACTGCTTCTCTTTCAGAGAAACGCATGTGAGTTTCTTTTGAATGCTTGCAAGTTGCTTAAGGCACATTCAAAGGAAAGTGATTTTCTCTGAAAGGACAGCATTTAGAAACTGAAGCAACACTCCATTCACTTCGCACAGTGAATTGAAGTGTTCGAACAGACTGCTTCTCTTTAAGAGAAACGCATGTGAGTTTTTTATGAATGCTTGAAAGTAGTTTAAGGCACTTTAAAAGGAAAGTGATTTTGTCTGAAAGGACAGCATTTAGAAAGTGAAGCAACACTCCATTCACTTCGCACGGTGAATTGAAGTGTTGGAACAGACTGCTTCTCTTTCAGAGAAAGGCATGTGAGTTTCTGGTGAATGCTTGTAAGTAGCTTAAGGCACGTTCAAAGGAAAGTGATTTTCTCTGAAAGGACAGCATTTAGAAAGTGAGGCAACACTCTATTCACTTCACACAGTGAATTGAATTGTTGGAACAGACTGCTTCTCTTTCAGAGAAACACATGTGAGTTTCTGGTGAATGCTTGTAAGTAGCTTAAGGCACTTTCAAAGGAAAGTGATTTTCTCTGAAAGGACAGCATTTTGAAAGTGAAGCAACACTCCATTTCCTTCGTGCAGTGAATTGAAGTGTTGGAACAGAATGCTTCTCTTTCATAGAAACGCATTAGTGTTTCTTGTGAATGCTTGCAAGTTGCTTAAGGCACTTTCAAAGGAAAGTGATTTTCTCTGAAAGGACATAATTTAGAAAGTGAAGCAACACTCCATTCACTTCGCACAGTGAATTGAAGTGTTCGAACAGACTGCTTCTCTTTCAGAGAAATGCATGTGAGTTTCTGTTGAATGCTTGTAAGTAGCTTAAGGCACTTTCAAAGGAAAGTGATTTTCTCTGAAAGGACAGCATTTAGAAAGTGAGGCAACACTCCATTCACCTCACACAGTGAATTGAAGTGTTGGAACAGACTGCTTCTCTTTCAGAGAAACGCATGTGAGTTTCTTCCTAATGCTTGCAAGTAGCTTAAGGCACTTTCAAAGGAAAGTGATTTTCTCTGAAAGGACAGCATTTAGAAAGTGAAGCAACACTCCATTCACTTCGCACAGTGAATTGAAGTGTTGGAACAGTCTGCTTCTCTTTCAGAGAAACGCATGTGAGTTTCTGGTGAATGCTTGTAAGTCGCTTAAGGCACTTTCAAAGGAAAGTCATTTTCTCTGAAAGGACAGCATTTAGAAAGTGAAGCAACACTCCATTCACTTCGCACAGTGAATTGAAGTGTTGGAACACAATGCTTCCCTTTAAGAGAAACGCATTAGTGTTTTTTGTGAATGCTTGAAAGTAGTTTAAGGCACTTTCAAAGGAAAGTGATTTTCTCTGAAAGGACAGCATTTAGAAAGTGAAGCAACACTCAATTCACCTTGTACAGTGAATTGAACTGTTGGAACAGACTGCTTCTCTTTCAGAGAAACGCATGTGAGTTTTTTGTGAATGCTTGAAAGTAGTTTAAGGCACTTTCAAAGGAAAGTGTTTTTCTCTGAAAGGACAGCATTTCGAAAGTGAAGCAACACTCCATTCACTTCGCACAGTGAATTGAAGTGTTGGAACAGACTGCTTCTCTTTCAGAGAAACGCATGTGAGTTTCTTCCTATTGCTTGCAAGTAGCTTAAGGCACTTTCAAAGGAAAGTGATTTTCTCTGATTGGACAGCATTTAGAAAGTGAAGCAACACTCCATTCACTTCGCACAGTGAATTGAAGTGTTGGAACAGACTGCTTCTCTTTCAGAGAAACGCATGTGAGTTTCTGGTGAATGCTTGTAAGTAGCTTAAGGCACTTTCAAAGGAAAGTGATTTTCTCTGAAAGGACAGCATTTAGAAAGTGAAGCAACACTCCATTCCCTTCCTGGAGTGAATTGAAGTGTTGGAACAGAGTGCTTCTCATTCATAGAAACGCATTAGTGTTTCTTGTGCATGCTTGCAAGTTGCTTAAGGCACTTTCAAAGGAAAGTGATTTTCTCTGAAAGGACAGCATTTAGAAAGTGAAGCAACACTCCATTCACTTCGCACAGAGAATTGAAGTGTTGGAACACACTGCTTCTCTTTCATAGAAACGCATTAGTATTTCTTGTGAATGCTTGCAAGTAGCTTAAGGCACTTTCAAAGGAAAGTGATTTTCTCTGAAAGGACAGCATTTAGAAAGTAAGCAACACTCCATTCACTTCGCAGAGTGAATTGAAGTATTGGAACAGACTGCTTCTCTTTCAGAGAAACGCATGTGAGTTTCTGGTGAATGTTTGTAAGTAGCTTAAGGCACTTTCAAAGGAAAGTGATTTTCTCTGAAAGGACAGCATATAGAAAGTGAAGCAACACTCCATTCACTTCGCACAGTGAATTGAAGTGTTGGAACAGACTGCTTCTCTTTCAGAGAAACGCATGTGAGTTTCTGGTGAATGCTTGTAAGTAGCTTAAGGCACTTTCAAAGGAAAGTGATTTTCTCTGAAAGGACAGCATTTAGAAAGTGAAGCAACACTCCATTCCCTTTGTACTGTGAATTGAAGTGTTGGAACAGACTGCTTCTCTTTCAGAGAAATGCATGTGAGTTTCTGTTGAATGCTTGTAAGTAGCTTAAGGCACATTCAAAGGAAAGGGATTTTCTCTGAAAGGACAGCATTTAGAAAGTGAAGCAACACTCCATTCACTTCGCACAGTGAATTGAAATGTTGGAACAGACTGCTTCTCTTTCAGAGAAACGCATGTGAGTTTTTTGTGAATGCTTGAAAGTAGTTTAAGGCACTTTCAATGGAAAGTGATTTTCTCTGAAAGGACAGCATTTAGAAAGTGAGGCAATACTCCATTCACTTCGCACAGTGAATTGAAGTGTTGGAACAGACTGCTTCTCTTTAAGAGAAACGCATGTGAGTTTTTTATGAATGCTTGAAAGTAGTTTAAGGCACTTTAAAAGGAAAGTGATTTTGTCTGAAAGGACAGCATTTAGAAAGTGAAGCAACACTCCATTCACTTCGCACGGTGAATTGAAGTGTTGGAACAGACTGCTTCTCTTTCAGAGAAACGCATGTGAGTTTCTGGTGAATGCTTGTAAGTAGCTTAAGGCACGTTCAAAGGAAAGTGATTTTCTCTTTAAGAACAGCATTTAGAAAGGGAGGCAACACTCTATTCACTTCGCACAGTGAATTGAAGTGTTGGAACAGACTGCTTCTCTTTCAGAGAAACACATGTGAGTTTCTGGTGAATGCTTGTAAGTAGCTTAAGGCACTTTCAAAGGAAAGTGATTTTCTCTGAAACGACAGCATTTAGAAAGTGAAGCAACACTCCATTTCCTTCGTGCAGTGAATTGAAGTGTTGGAACAGAATGCTTCTCTTTCATAGAAACGCATTAGTGTTTCTTGTGAATGCTTGCAAGTTGCTTAAGGCACTTTCAAAGGAAAGTGATTTTCTCTGAAAGGACAGCATTTAGAAAGTGAAGCAACACTCCATTCACTTTGTACTGTGAATTGAAGTGTTGGAACAGACTGCTTCTCTTTCAGAGAAATGCATGTGAGTTTCTGTTGAATGCTTGTAAGTAGCTTAAGGCACATTCAAAGGAAAGGGATTTTCTCTGAAAGGACAGCATTTAGAAAGTGAAGCAACACTCCATTCACTTCGCACAGTGAATTGAAATGTTGGAACAGACTGCTTCTCTTTCAGAGAAACGCATGTGAGTTTTTTGTGAATGCTTGAAAGTAGTTTAAGGCACTTTCAATGGAAAGTGATTTTCTCTGAAAGGACAGCATTTAGAAAGTGAGGCAATACTCCATTCACTTCGCACAGTGAATTGAAGTGTTGGAACAGACTGCTTCTCTTTAAGAGAAACGCATGTGAGTTTTTTATGAATGCTTGAAAGTAGTTTAAGGCACTTTAAAAGGAAAGTGATTTTGTCTGAAAGGACAGCATTTAGAAAGTGAAGCAACACTCCATTCACTTCGCACGGTGAATTGAAGTGTTGGAACAGACTGCTTCTCTTTCAGAGAAACGCATGTGAGTTTCTGGTGAATGCTTGTAAGTAGCTTAAGGCACGTTCAAAGGAAAGTGATTTTCTCTTTAAGAACAGCATTTAGAAAGGGAGGCAACACTCTATTCACTTCGCACAGTGAATTGAAGTGTTGGAACAGACTGCTTCTCTTTCAGAGAAACACATGTGAGTTTCTGGTGAATGCTTGTAAGTAGCTTAAGGCACTTTCAAAGGAAAGTGATTTTCTCTGAAACGACAGCATTTAGAAAGTGAAGCAACACTCCATTTCCTTCGTGCAGTGAATTGAAGTGTTGGAACAGAATGCTTCTCTTTCATAGAAACGCATTAGTGTTTCTTGTGAATGCTTGCAAGTTGCTTAAGGCACTTTCAAAGGAAAGTGATTTTCTCTGAAAGGACATAATTTAGAAAGTGAAGCAACACTCCATTCACTTCGCACAGTGAATTGAAGTGTTCGAACAGACTGCTTCTCTTTCAGAGAAATGCATGTGAGTTTCTGTTGAATGCTTGTAAGTAGCTTAAGGCACTTTCAAAGGAAAGTGATTTTCTCTGAAAGGACAGCATTTAGAAAGTGAAGCAACACTCCATTCACTTCGCACATTGAATTGAACTGTTGGAACAGACTGCTTCTCCTTCAGAGAAACGCATGTGAGTTTCTGGTGAATGCTTGTAAGTAGCTTAAGGCACTTTCAAAGGAAAGTGATTTTCTCTGAAAGGACAGCATTTAGAAAGTGAGGCAACACTCCATTCACCTCACACAGTGAATTGAAGTGTTGGAACAGACTGCTTCTCTTTCAGAGAAACGCATGTGAGTTTCTTCCTATTGCTTGCAAGTAGCTTAAGGCACTTTCAAAGGAAAGTGATTTTCTCTGAAAGGACAGCATTTAGAAAGTGAAGCAACACTCCATTCACTTCGCACAGTGAATTGAAATGTTGGAACAGTCTGCTTCTCTTTCAGAGAAACGCATGTGAGTTTCTTCCTAATGCTTGCAAGTAGCTTAAGGCACTTTCAAAGGAAAGTGATTTTCTCTGAAAGGACAGCATTTAGAAAGTGAAGCAACACTCCATTCACTTCGCACAGTGAATTGAAGTGTTGGAACAGACTGCTTCTCTTTCAGAGAAACGCATGTGAGTTTCTGGTGAATGCTTGTAAGTCGCTTAAGGCACTTTCAAAGGAAAGTGATTTTCTCTGAAAGGACAGCATTTAGAAAGTGAAGCAACACTCCATTCCCTTCGTGCAGTGAATTGAAGTGTTGGAACACACTGCTTCCCTTTAAGAGAAACGCATGTGAGTTTTTTTTGAATGCTTGAAAGTAGTTTAAGGCACTTTCAAAGGAAAGTGTTTTTCTCTGAAAGGACAGCATTTAGAAAGTGAAGCAACACTCCATTCACTTCGCACAGTGAATTGAAGTGTTGGAACAGACTGCTTCTCTTTCAGAGAAACGCATGTGAGTTTCTTCCTAATGCTTGCAAGTAGCTTAAGGCACTTTCAAAGGAAAGTGATTTTCTCTGATTGGACAGCATTTAGAAAGTGAAGCAACACTCCATTCACTTCGCACAGTGAATTGAAGTGTTGGAACAGACTGCTTCTCTTTCAGAGAAACGCATGTGAGTTTCTGGTGAATGCTTGTAAGTAGCTTAAGGCACTTTCAAAGGAAAGTGATTTTCTCTGAAAGGACAGCATTTAGAAAGTGAAGCAACACTCCATTCCCTTCGTGCAGTGAATTGAAGTGTTGGAACAGAGTGCTTCTCATTCATAGTAACGCATTAGTGTTTCTTGTGCATGCTTGCAAGTTGCTTAAGGCACTTTCAAAGGAAAGTGATTTTCTCTGAAAGGACAGCATTTAGAAAGTGAAGCAACACTCCATTCACGTCGCACAGAGAATTGAAGTGTTGGAACACACTGCTTCTCTTTCATAGAAACGCATTAGTATTTCTTGTGAATGCTTGCAAGTAGCTTAAGGCACTTTCAAAGGAAAGTGATTTTCTCTGAAAGGACAGCATTTAGAAAGTGAAGCAACACTCCATTAACTTCGCACAGTGAATTGAAGTGTTGGAACAGACTGCTTCTCTTTCAGAGAAACGCATGGGAGTTTCTGGTGAATGCTTGTAAGTAGCTTAAGGCACTTTCAAAGGAAAGTGATTTTCTCTGAAAGGACAGCATTTAGAAAGTGAAGCAACACTCCATTCACTTCGCACAGTGAATTGAAGTGTTGGAACAGATTGCTTCTCTTTCAGAGAAACGCATGTGAGTTTCTGGTGAATGCTTGTAAGTAGCTTAAGGCACTTTCAAAGGAAAGTGATTTTCTCTGAAAGGACAGCATTTAGAAAGTGAAGAAACACTCCGTTCCCTTCGTGCAGTGAATTGAAGTGTTGGAACAGAGTGCTTCTCATTCATAGAAACGCATTAGTGTTTCTTGTGAATGCTTGCAAGTTGCTTAAGGCACTTTCAAAGGAAAGTGATTTTCTCTGAAAGGACAGCATTTAGAAAGTGAAGCAACACTCCATTCACTTTGTACAGTGAATTGAAGTGTTGGAACAGACTGCTTCTCTTTCAGAGAAATGCATGTGAGTTTCTGTTGAATGCTTGTAAGTAGCTTAAGGCACATTCAAAGGAAAGGGATTTTCTTTGAAAGGACAGCATTTAGAAAGTGAAGCAACACTCCATTTCCTTCGCACAGTGAATTGAAGTGTTGGAACAGACTGCTTCTCTTTCAGAGAAACGCATGTGAGTTTTTTGTGAATGCTTGAAAGTAGTTTAAGGCACTTTCAATGGAAAGTGATTTTCTCTGAAAGGACAGCATTTAGAAAGTGAGGCAACACTCCATTCACTTCGCACAGTGAATTGAAGTGTTGGAACAGACTGCTTCTCTTTCAGAGAAACGCATGTGAGTTTCTTCCTAATGCTTGCAAATAGCTTAAGGCACTTTCAAAGGAAAGTGATTTTCTCTGAAAGGACAGCATTTAGAAAGTGAAGCAACACTCCATTCACTTCGCACAGTGAATTGAAGTGTTGGAACAGACTGCTTCTCTTTCAGAGAAATGCATGTGAGTTTCTTCCTGATGCTTGCAAGTAGCTTAAGGCACTTTCAAAGGAAAGTGATTTTCTCTGAAAGGACAGCATTTAGAAAGTGAAGCAACACTCCATTCACTTCGCACAGTGTATTGAAGTGTTGGAACAGACTGTTTCTCTTTCAGAGAAACGCATGTGAGTTTCTGGTGAATGCTTGTAAGTAGCTTAAGGCACTTTCAAAGGAAAGTGATTTTCTCTGAAAGGACAGCATTTAGAAAGTGAAGCAACACTCCATTCACTTCGCACAGTTAATTGAAGTGTTGGAACAGACTGCTTCTCTTTCAGAGAAATGCATGTGAGTTTCTGTTGAATGCTTGTAAGTAGCTTAAGGCACTTTCAAAGGAAAGTGATTTTCTCTGAAAGGACAGCATTTAGAAACTGAAGCAACACGCCATTCACTTCGCACAGTGAATTGAAGTGTTGGAACAGACTGCTTCTCTTTCAGAGAAACGCATGTGAGTTTCTGGTGAATGCTTGTAAGTAGCTTAAGGCACTTTCAAAGGAAAGTGATTTTCTCTGAAAGGACAGCATTTTGAAAGTGAAGCAACACTCCATTCACTTCGCACAGTGAATTGAAGTGTTGGAACAGACTGCTTCTCTTTCAGAGAAACGCATGTGAGTTTCTGGTGAATGCTTGTAAGTAGCTTAAGGCACTTTCAAAGGAAAGTGATTTTCTCTGAAAGGACAGCATTTAGAAAGTGAAGCAACACTCCATTCACTTCGCACAGTGAATTGAAGTGCTGGAACAGACTGTTTCTCTTTCAGAGAAACGCATGTGAGTTTCTGGTGAATGCTTATAAGTAGCTTAAGGCACTTTCAAAGGAAAGTGATTTTCTCTGAAAGGACAGCATTTAGAAAGTGAAGCAACACTCCATTCACTTCGCACATTGAATTGAAGTGTTGGAACAGACTGCTTCTCTTTCAGAGAAACGCATGTGAGTTTCTTTTGAATGCTTGCAAGTTGTTTAAGGCACATTCAAAGGAAAGTGATTTTCTCTGAAAGGACAGCATTTAGAAACTGAAGCAACACTCCATTCACTTCGCACAGTGAATTGAAGTGTTCGAAGAGACTGCTTCTCTTTAAGAGAAACGCATGTGAGTTTTTTATGAATGCTTGAAAGTAGTTTAAGGCACTTTAAAAGGAAAGTGATTTTGTCTGAAAGGACAGCATTTAGAAAGTGAAGCAACACTCCATTCACTTCGCACGGTGAATTGAAGTGTTGGAACAGACTGCTTCTCTTTCAGAGAAACGCATGTGAGTTTCTGGTGAATGCTTGTAAGTAGCTTAAGGCACGTTCAAAGGAAAGTGATTATCTCTTTAAGAACAGCATTTAGAAAGTGAGGCAACACTCTATTCACTTCGCACAGTGAATTGAATTGTTGGAACAGACTGCTTCTCTTTCAGAGAAACACATGTGAGTTTCTGGTGAATGCTTGTAAGTAGCTTAAGGCACTTTCAAAGGAAAGTGATTTTCTCTGAAACGACAGCATTTAGAAAGTGAAGCAACACTCCATTTCCTTCGTGCAGTGAATTGAAGTGTTGGAACAGACTGCTTCTCTTTCAGAGAAACGCATTAGTGTTTCTTGTGAATGCTTGCAAGTTGCTTAAGGCACTTTCAAAGGAAAGTGATTTTCTCTGAAAGGACATAATTTAGAAAGTGAAGCAACACTCCATTCACTTCGCACAGTGAATTGAAGTGTTCGAACAGACTGCTTCTCTTTCAGATAAATGCATGTGAGTTTCTGTTGAATGCTTGTAAGTAGCTTAAGGCACTTTCAAAGGAAAGTGATTTTCTCTGAAAGGACAGCATTTAGAAAGTGAAGCAACACTCCATTCACTTCGCACATTGAATTGAACTGTTGGAACAGACTGCTTCTCCTTCAGAGAAACGCATGTGAGTTTCTGGTGAATGCTTGTAAGTAGCTTAAGGCACTTTCAAAGGAAAGTGATTTTCTCTGAAAGGACAGCATTTAGAAAGTGAGGCAACACTCCATTCACCTCACACAGTGAATTGAAGTGTTGGAACAGACTGCTTCTCTTTCAGAGAAACGCATGTGAGTTTCTTCCTATTGCTTGCAAGTAGCTTAAGGCACTTTCAAAGGAAAGTGATTTTCTCTGAAAGGACAGCATTTAGAAAGTGAAGCAACACTCCATTCACTTCGCACAGTGAATTGAAATGTTGGAACTGTCTGCTTCTCTTTCAGAGAAACGCATGTGAGTTTCTTCCTAATGCTTCCAAGTAGCTTAAGGCACTTTCAAAGGAAAGTGATTTTCTCTGAAAGGACAGCATTTAGAAAGTGAAGCAACACTCCATTCACTTCGCACAGTGAATTGAAGTGTTGGAACAGACTGCTTCTCTTTCAGAGAAACGCATGTGAGTTTCTGGTGAATGCTTGTAAGTCGCTTAAGGCACTTTCAAAGGAAAGTGATTTTCTCTGAAAGGACAGCATTTAGAAAGTGAAGCAACACTCCATTCCCTTCGTGCAGTGAATTGAAGTGTTGGAACACACTGCTTCCCTTTAAGAGAAACGCATGTGAGTTTTTTTTGAATGCTTGAAAGTAGTTTAAGGCACTTTCAAAGGAAAGTGTTTTTCTCTGAAAGGACAGCATTTAGAAAGTGAAGCAACACTCCATTCACTTCGCACAGTGAATTGAAGTGTTGGAACAGACTGCTTCTCTTTCAGAGAAACGCATGTGAGTTTCTTCCTAATGCTTGCAAGTAGCTTAAGGCACTTTCAAAGGAAAGTGATTTTCTCTGATTGGACAGCATTTAGAAAGTGAAGCAACACTCCATTCACTTCGCACAGTGAATTGAAGTGTTGGAACAGACTGCTTCTCTTTCAGAGAAACGCATGTGAGTTTCTGGTGAATGCTTGTAAGTAGCTTAAGGCACTTTCAAAGGAAAGTGATTTTCTCTGAAAGGACAGCATTTAGAAAGTGAAGCAACACTCCATTCCCTTCGTGCAGTGAATTGAAGTGTTGGAACAGAGTGCTTCTCATTCATAGTAACGCATTAGTGTTTCTTGTGCATGCTTGCAAGTTGCTTAAGGCACTTTCAAAGGAAAGTGATTTTCTCTGAAAGGACAGCATTTAGAAAGTGAAGCAACACTCCATTCACGTCGCACAGAGAATTGAAGTGTTGGAACACACTGCTTCTCTTTCATAGAAACGCATTAGTATTTCTTGTGAATGCTTGCAAGTAGCTTAAGGCACTTTCAAAGGAAAGTGATTTTCTCTGAAAGGACAGCATTTAGAAAGTGAAGCAACACTCCATTAACTTCGCACAGTGAATTGAAGTGTTGGAACAGACTGCTTCTCTTTCAGAGAAACGCATGGGAGTTTCTGGTGAATGCTTGTAAGTAGCTTAAGGCACTTTCAAAGGAAAGTGATTTTCTCTGAAAGGACAGCATTTAGAAAGTGAAGCAACACTCCATTCACTTCGCACAGTGAATTGAAGTGTTGGAACAGATTGCTTCTCTTTCAGAGAAACGCATGTGAGTTTCTGGTGAATGCTTGTAAGTAGCTTAAGGCACTTTCAAAGGAAAGTGATTTTCTCTGAAAGGACAGCATTTAGAAAGTGAAGAAACACTCCGTTCCCTTCGTGCAGTGAATTGAAGTGTTGGAACAGAGTGCTTCTCATTCATAGAAACGCATTAGTGTTTCTTGTGAATGCTTGCAAGTTGCTTAAGGTACTTTCAAAGGAAAGTGATTTTCTCTGAAAGGACAGCATTTAGAAAGTGAAGCAACACTCCATTCACTTTGTACAGTGAATTGAAGTGTTGGAACAGACTGCTTCTCTTTCAGAGAAATGCATGTGAGTTTCTGTTGAATGCTTGTAAGTAGCTTAAGGCACATTCAAAGGAAAGGGATTTTCTTTGAAAGGACAGCATTTAGAAAGTGAAGCAACACTCCATTCACTTCGCACAGTGAATTGAAGTGTTGGAACAGACTGCTTCTCTTTCAGAGAAACGCATGTGAGTTTTTTGTGAATGCTTGAAAGTAGTTTAAGGCACTTTCAATGGAAAGTGATTTTCTCTGAAAGGACAGCATTTAGAAAGTGAGGCAACACTCCATTCACTTCGCACAGTGAATTGAAGTGTTGGAACAGACTGCTTCTCTTTCAGAGAAACGCATGTGAGTTTCTTCCTAATGCTTGCAAATAGCTTAAGGCACTTTCAAAGGAAAGTGATTTTCTCTGAAAGGACAGCATTTAGAAAGTGAAGCAACACTCCATTCACTTCGCACAGTGAATTGAAGTGTTGGAACAGACTGCTTCTCTTTCAGAGAAATGCATGTGAGTTTCTTCCTGATGCTTGCAAGTAGCTTAAGGCACTTTCAAAGGAAAGTGATTTTCTCTGAAAGGACAGCATTTAGAAAGTGAAGCAACACTCTATTCACTTCGCACAGTGTATTGAAGTGTTGGAACAGACTGTTTCTCTTTCAGAGAAACGCATGTGAGTTTCTGGTGATGCTTGTAAGTAGCTTAAGGCACTTTCAAAGGAAAGTGATTTTCTCTGAAAGGACAGCATTTAGAATGTGAAGCAACACTCCATTCACTTCGCACAGTTAATTGAAGTGTTGGAACAGACTGCTTCTCTTTCAGAGAAATGCATGTGAGTTTCTGTTGAATGCTTGTAAGTAGCTTAAGGCACTTTCAAAGGAAAGTGATTTTCTCTGAAAGGACAGCATTTAGAAAGTGAAGCAACACTCCATTCACTTCGCAGAGTGAATTGAAGTATTGGAACAGACTGCTTCTCTTTCAGAGAAACGCATGTGAGTTTCTGGTGAATGCTTGTAAGTAGCTTAAGGCGCGTTCAAAGGAAAGTGATTTTCTCTGAAAGGACAGCATTTAGAAAGTGAAGCAACACTCCATTCACTTCGCACAGTGAATTGAAGTGTTGGAACAGACTGCTTCTCATTCAGAGAAACGCATGTGAGTTTCTTTTGAATGCTTGCAAGTTGCTTAAGGCACTTTCAAAGGAAAGTGATTTTCTCTGAAAGGACAGCATTTAGAAACTGAAGCAACACGCCATTCACTTCTCACAGTGAATTGAAGTGTTGGAACAGACTGCTTCTCTTTAAGAGAAACGCATGTGAGTTTCTGGTGAATGCTTGTAAGTAGCTTAAGGCACTTTCAAAGGAAAGTGATTTTCTCTGAAAGGACAGCATTTAGAAAGTGAAGCAACACTCCATTCACTTCGCACAGTGAATTGAAGTGTTGGAACAGACTGCTTCTCTTTCAGAGAAACGCATGTGAGTTTCTGGTGAATGCTTGTAAGTAGCTTAAGGCACTTTCAAAGGAAAGTGATTTTCTCTGAAAGGACAGCATTTAGAAAGTGAAGCAACACTCCATTCACTTCGCACAGTGAATTGAAGTGTTGGAACAGACTGTTTCTCTTTCAGAGAAACGCATGTGAGTTTCTGGTGAATGCTTATAAGTAGCTTAAGGCACTTTCAAAGGAAAGTGATTTTCTCTGAAAGGACAGCATTTAGAAAGTGAAGCAACACTCCATTCACTTCGCACATTGAATTGAAGTGTTGGAACAGACTGCTTCTCTTTCAGAGAAACGCATGTGAGTTTCTTTTGAATGCTTGCAAGTTGCTTAAGGCACATTCAAAGGAAAGTGATTTTCTCTGAAAGGACAGCATTTAGAAACTGAAGCAACACTCCATTCACTTCGCACAGTGAATTGAAGTGGTCGAACAGACTGCTTCTCTTTAAGAGAAACGCATGTGAGTTTTTTAATGAATGCTTGAAAGTAGTTTAAGGCACTTTAAAAGGAAAGTGATTTTGTCTGAAAGGACAGCATTTAGAAAGTGAAGCAACACTCCATTCACTTCGCACGGTGAATTGAAGTGTTGGAACAGACTGCTTCTCTTTCAGAGAAACGCATGTGAGTTTCTGGTGAATGCTTGTAAGTAGCTTAAGGCACGTTCAAAGGAAAGTGATTATCTCTTTAAGAACAGCATTTAGAAAGTGAGGCAACACTCTATTCACTTCGCACAGTGAATTGAATTGTTGGAACAGACTGCTTCTCTTTCAGAGAAACACATGTGAGTTTCTGGTGAATGCTTGTAAGTAGCTTAAGGCAATTTCAAAGGAAAGTGATTTTCTCTGAAACGACAGCATTTAGAAAGTGAAGCAACACTCCATTTCCTTCGTGCAGTGAATTGAAGTGTTGGAACAGACTGCTTCTCTTTCAGAGAAACGCATTAGTGTTTCTTGTGAATGCTTGCAAGTTGCTTAAGGCACTTTCAAAGGAAAGTGATTTTCTCTGAAAGGACATAATTTAGAAAGTGAAGCAACACTCCATTCACTTCGCACAGTGAATTGAAGTGTTCGAACAGACTGCTTCTCTTTCAGAGAAATGCATGTGAGTTTCTGTTGAATGCTTGTAAGTAGCTTAAGGCACTTTCAAAGGAAAGTGATTTTCTCTGAAAGGACAGCATTTAGAAAGTGAAGCAACACTCCATTCACTTCGCACATTGAATTGAAGTGTTGGAACAGACTGCTTCTCCTTCAGAGAAACGCATGTGAGTTTCTGGTGAATGCTTGTAAGTAGCTTAAGGCACTTTCAAAGGAAAGTGATTTTCTCTGAAAGGACAGCATTTAGAAAGTGAAGCAACACTCCATTCACCTCACACAGTGAATTGAAGTGTTGGAACAGACTGCTTCTCTTTCAGAGAAACGCATGTGAGTTTCTTCCTAATGCTTGCAAGTAGCTTAAGGCACTTTGAAAGGAAAGTGATTTTCTCTGAAAGGACAGCATTTAGAAAGTGAAGCAACACTCCATTCACTTCGCACAGTGAATTGAAATGTTGGAACAGTCTGCTTCTCTTTCAGAGAAACGCATGTGAGTTTCTTCCTAATGCTTGCAAGTAGCTTAAGGCACTTTCAAAGGAAAGTGATTTTCTCTGAAAGGACAGCATTTAGAAAGTGAAGCAACACTCCATTCACTTCGCACAGTGAATTGAAGTGTTGGAACAGACTGCTTCTCTTTCAGAGAAACGCATGTGAGTTTCTGGTGAATGCTTGTAAGTCGCTTAAGGCACTTTCAAAGGAAAGTGATTTTCTCTGAAAGGACAGCATTTAGAAAGTGAAGCAACACTCCATTCCCTTCGTGCAGTGAATTGAAGTGTTGGAACACGCTGCTTCCCTTTAAGAGAAACGCATGTGAGTTTTTTGTGAATGCTTGAAAGTAGTTTAAGGCACTTTCAAAGGAAAGTGTTTTTCTCTGAAAGGACAGCATTTAGAAAGTGAAGCAACACTCCATTCACTTCGCACAGTGAATTGAAGTGTTGGAACAGACTGCTTCTCTTTCAGAGAAACGCATGTGAGTTTCTTCCTAATGCTTGCAAGTAGCTTAAGGCACTTTCAAAGGAAAGTGATTTTCTCTGATTGGACAGCATTTAGAAACTGAAGCAACACTCCATTCACTTCGCACAGTGAATTGAAGTGTTGGAACAGACTGCTTCTCTTTCAGAGAAACGCATGTGAGTTTCTGGTGAATGCTTGTAAGTAGCTTAAGGCACTTTCAAAGGAAAGTGATTTTCTCTGAAAGAACAGCATTTAGAAAGTGAAGCAACACTCCATTCCCTTCGTGCAGTGAATTGAAGTGTTGGAACAGAGTGCTTCTCATTCATAGTAACGCATTAGTGTTTCTTGTGCATGCTTGCAAGTTGCTTAAGGCACTTTCAAAGGAAAGTGATTTTCTCTGAAAGGACAGCATTTAGAAAGTGAAGCAACACTCCATTCACGTCGCACAGAGAATTGAAGTGTTGGAACACACTGCATCTCTTTCATAGAAACGCATTAGTATTTCTTGTGAATGCTTGCAAGTAGCTTAAGGCACTTTCAAAGGAAAGTGATTTTCTCTGAAAGGACAGCATTTAGAAAGTGAAGCAACACTCCATTCACTTCGCACAGTGAATTGAAGTGTTGGAACAGACTGCTTCTCTTTCAGAGAAACGCATGGGAGTTTCTGGTGAATGCTTGTAAGTAGCTTAAGGCACTTTCAAAGGAAAGTGATTTTCTCTGAAAGGACAGCATTTAGAAAGTGAAGCAATACTCCGTTCCCTTCGCACAGTGAATTGAAGTGTTGGAACAGACTGCTTCTCTTTCAGAGAAAAGCATGTGAGTTTCTGGTGAATGCTTGTAAGTAGCTTAAGGCACTTTCAAAGGAAAGTGATTTTCTCTGAAAGGACAGCATTTAGAAAGTGAAGCAACACTCCGTTACCTTCGTGCAGTGAATTGAAGTGTTGGAACAGAGTGCTTCTCATTCATAGAAACGCATTAGTGTTTCTTGTGAATGCTTGCAAGTTGCTTAAGGCACTTTCAAAGGAAAGTGATTTTCTCTGAATGGACAGCATTTAGAAAGTGAAGCAACACTCCATTCACTTTGTACAGTGAATTGAAGTGTTGGAACAGACTGCTTCTCTTTCAGAGAAATGCATGTGAGTTTCTGTTGAATGCTTGTAAGTAGCTTAAGGCACATTCAAAGGAAAGGGATTTTCTCTGAAAGGACAGCATTTAGAAAGTGAAGCAACACTCCATTCACTTCGCACAGTGAATTGAAGTGTTGGAACAGACTGCTTCTCTTTCAGAGAAACGCATGTGAGTTTTTTGTGAATGCTTGAAAGTAGTTTAAGGCACTTTCAATGGAAAGTGATTTTCTCTGAAAGGACAGCATTTAGAAAGTGAGGCAACACTCCATTCACTTCGCACAGTGAATTGAAGTGTTGGAACAGACTGCTTCTCTTTCAGAGAAACGCATGTGAGTTTCTTCCTAATGCTTGCAAATAGCTTAAGGCACTTTCAAAGTAAAGTGATTTTCTCTGAAAGGACAGCATTTAGAAAGTGAAGCAACACTCCATTCACTTCGCACAGTGAATTGAAGTGTTGGAACAGACTGCTTCTCTTTCAGAGAAACGCATGTGAGTTTCTTCCTGATGCTTGCAAGTAGCTTTAGGCACTTTCAAAGGAAAGTGATTTTCTCTGAAAGGACAGCATTTAGAAAGTGAAGCAACACTCCATTCACTTCGCACAGTGTATTGAAGTATTGGAACAGACTGCTTCTCTTTCAGAGAAACGCATGTGAGTTTCTGGTGAATGCTTGTAAGTAGCTTAAGGCGCGTTCAAAGGAAAGTGATTTTCTCTGAAAGGACAGCATTTAGAAAGTGAAGCAACACTCCATTCACTTCGCACAGTGAATTGAAGTGTTGGAACAGACTGCTTCTGATTCAGAGAAACGCATGTGAGTTTCTTTTGAATGCTTGCAAGTTGCTTAAGGCACTTTCAAAGGAAAGTGATTTTCTCTGAAAGGACAGCATTTAGAAACTGAAGCAACACGCCATTCACTTCGCACAGTGAATTGAAGTGTTGGAACAGACTGCTTCTCTTTAAGAGAAACGCATGTGAGTTTCTGGTGAATGCTTGTAAGTAGCTTAAGGCACTTTCAAAGGAACGTGATTTTCTCTGAAAGGACAGCATTTAGAAAGTGAAGCAACACTCCATTCACTTCGCACAGTGAATTGAAGTGTTGGAACAGACTGCTTCTCTTTCAGAGAAACGCATGTGAGTTTCTTGTGAATTATTGCAAGTCGCTTAAGGCACTTTCAAAGGAAAGTGATTTTCTCTGAAAGGACAGCATTTAGAAAGTGAAGCAACACTCCATTCACTTCGCACAGTGAATTGAAGTGTTGGAACAGAGTGCTTCTCATTCATAGAAACGCATTAGTGTTTCTTGTGAATGCTTGCAAGTTGCTTAAGGCACTTTCAAAGGAAAGTGATTTTCTCTGAAAGGACAGCATTTAGAAAGTGAAGCAACACTCCATTCACTTTGTACAGTGAATTGAAGTGTTGGAACAGACTGCTTCTCTTGCAGAGATATGCATGTGAGTTTCTGTTGAATGCTTGTAAGTAGCTTAAGGCACATTCAAAGGAAAGGGATTTTCTCTGAAAGGACAGCATTTAGAAAGTGAAGCAACACTCCATTCACTTCGCACAGTGAATTGAAGTGTTGGAACAGACTGCTTCTCTTTCAGAGAAACGCATGTGAGTTTTTTGTGAATGCTTGAAAGTAGTTTAAGGCACTTTCAATGGAAAGTGATTTTCTCTGAAAGGACAGCATTTAGAAAGTGAGGAAACACTCCATTCACTTCGCACAGTGAATTGAAGTGTTGGAACAGACTGCTTCTCTTTCAGAGAAACGCATGTGAGTTTCTTCCTAATACTTGCAAATAGCTTAAGGCACTTTCAAAGGAAAGTGATTTTCTCTGAAAGGACAGCATTTAGAAAGTGAAGCAACACTCCATTCACTTCGCACAGTGAACTGAAGTGTTGGAACAGACTGCTTCTCTTTCAGAGAAACGCATGTGAGTTTCTTCCTGATGCTTGCAAGTAGCTTAAGGCACTTTCAAAGGAACGTGATTTTCTCTGAAAGGACAGCATTTAGAAAGTGAAGCAACACTCCATTCACTTCGCACAGTGAATTGAAGTGTTGGAACAGACTGCTTCTCTTTCAGAGAAACGCATGTGAGTTTCTGGTGAATGCTTGTAAGTAGCTTAAGGCACTTTCAAAGGAAAGTGATTTTCTCTGAAAGGACAGCATTTAGAAAGTGAAGCAACACTCCATTCACTTCGCACAGTTAATTGAAGTGTTGGAACAGACTGCTTCTCCTTCAGAGAAACGCATGTGAGTTTCTGGTGAATGCTTGTAAGTAGCTTAAGGCACTTTCAAAGGAAAGTGATTTTCTCTGAAAGGACAGCATTTAGAAAGTGAAGCAACACTCCATTCACCTCACACAGTGAATTGAAGTGTTGGAACAGACTGCTTCTCTTTCAGAGAAACGCATGTGAGTTTCTTCCTAATGCTTGCAAGTAGCTTAAGGCACTTTGAAAGGAAAGTGATTTTCTCTGAAAGGACAGCATTTAGAAAGTGAAGCAACACTCCATTCACTTCGCACAGTGAATTGAAATGTTGGAACAGTCTGCTTCTCTTTCAGAGAAACGCATGTGAGTTTCTTCCTAATGCTTGCAAGTAGCTTAAGGCACTTTCAAAGGAAAGTGATTTTCTCTGAAAGGACAGCATTTAGAAAGTGAAGCAACACTCCATTCACTTCGCACAGTGAATTGAAGTGTTGGAACAGACTGCTTCTCTTTCAGAGAAACGCATGTGAGTTTCTGGTGAATGCTTGTAAGTCGCTTAAGGCACTTTCAAAGGAAAGTGATTTTCTCTGAAAGGACAGCATTTAGAAAGTGAAGCAACACTCCATTCCCTTCGTGCAGTGAATTGAAGTGTTGGAACACACTGCTTCCCTTTAAGAGAAACGCATGTGAGTTTTTTGTGAATGCTTGAAAGTAGTTTAAGGCACTTTCAAAGGAAAGTGTTTTTCTCTGAAAGGACAGCATTTAGAAAGTGAAGCAACACTCCATTCACTTCGCACAGTGAATTGAAGTGTTGGAACAGACTGCTTCTCTTTCAGAGAAACGCATGTGAGTTTCTTCCTAATGCTTGCAAGTAGCTTAAGGCACTTTCAAAGGAAAGTGATTTTCTCTGATTGGACAGCATTTAGAAACTGAAGCAACACTCCATTCACTTCGCACAGTGAATTGAAGTGTTGGAACAGACTGCTTCTCTTTCAGAGAAACGCATGTGAGTTTCTGGTGAATGCTTGTAAGTAGCTTAAGGCACTTTCAAAGGAAAGTGATTTTCTCTGAAAGAACAGCATTTAGAAAGTGAAGCAACACTCCATTCCCTTCGTGCAGTGAATTGAAGTGTTGGAACAGAGTGCTTCTCATTCATAGTAACGCATTAGTGTTTCTTGTGCATGCTTGCAAGTTGCTTAAGGCACTTTCAAAGGAAAGTGATTTTCTCTGAAAGGACAGCATTTAGAAAGTGAAGCAACACTCCATTCACGTCGCACAGAGAATTGAAGTGTTGGAACACACTGCATCTCTTTCATAGAAACGCATTAGTATTTCTTGTGAATGCTTGCAAGTAGCTTAAGGCACTTTCAAAGGAAAGTGATTTTCTCTGAAAGGACAGCATTTAGAAAGTGAAGCAACACTCCATTCACTTCGCACAGTGAATTGAAGTGTTGGAACAGACTGCTTCTCTTTCAGAGAAACGCATGGGAGTTTCTGGTGAATGCTTGTAAGTAGCTTAAGGCACTTTCAAAGGAAAGTGATTTTCTCTGAAAGGACAGCATTTAGAAAGTGAAGCAACACTCCGTTCCCTTCGCACAGTGAATTGAAGTGTTGGAACAGACTGCTTCTCTTTCAGAGAAAAGCATGTGAGTTTCTGGTGAATGCTTGTAAGTAGCTTAAGGCACTTTCAAAGGAAAGTGATTTTCTCTGAAAGGACAGCATTTAGAAAGTGAAGCAACACTCCGTTCCCTTCGTGCAGTGAATTGAAGTGTTGGAACAGAGTGCTTCTCATTCATAGAAACGCATTAGTGTTTCTTGTGAATGCTTGCAAGTTGCTTAAGGCACTTTCAAAGGAAAGTGATTTTCTCCGAATGGACAGCATTTAGAAAGTGAAGCAACACTCCATTCACTTTGTACAGTGAATTGAAGTGTTGGAACAGACTGCTTCTCTTTCAGAGAAATGCATGTGAGTTTCTGTTGAATGCTTGTAAGTAGCTTAAGGCACATTCAAAGGAAAGGGATTTTCTCTGAAAGGACAGCATTTAGAAAGTGAAGCAACACTCCATTCACTTCGCACAGTGAATTGAAGTGTTGGAACAGACTGCTTCTCTTTCAGAGAAACGCATGTGAGTTTTTTGTGAATGCTTGAAAGTAGTTTAAGGCACTTTCAATGGAAAGTGATTTTCTCTGAAAGGACAGCATTTAGAAAGTGAGGCAACACTCCATTCACTTCGCACAGTGAATTGAAGTGTTGGAACAGACTGCTTCTCTTTCAGAGAAACGCATGTGAGTTTCTTCCTAATGCTTGCAAATAGCTTAAGGCACTTTCAAAGTAAAGTGATTTTCTCTGAAAGGACAGCATTTAGAAAGTGAAGCAACACTCCATTCACTTCGCACAGTGAATTGAAGTGTTGGAACAGACTGCTTCTCTTTCAGAGAAACGCATGTGAGTTTCTTCCTGATGCTTGCAAGTAGCTTTAGGCACTTTCAAAGGAAAGTGATTTTCTCTGAAAGGACAGCATTTAGAAAGTGAAGCAACACTCCATTCACTTCGCACAGTGTATTGAAGTATTGGAACAGACTGCTTCTCTTTCAGAGAAACGCATGTGAGTTTCTGGTGAATGCTTGTAAGTAGCTTAAGGCGCGTTCAAAGGAAAGTGATTTTCTCTGAAAGGACAGCATTTAGAAAGTGAAGCAACACTCCATTCACTTCGCACAGTGAATTGAAGTGTTGGAACAGACTGCTTCTCATTCAGAGAAACGCATGTGAGTTTCTTTTCAATGCTTGCAAGTTGCTTAAGGCACTTTCAAAGGAAAGTGATTTTCTCTGAAAGGACAGCATTTAGAAACTGAAGCAACACGCCATTCACTTCGCACAGTGAATTGAAGTGTTGGAACAGACTGCTTCTCTTTAAGAGAAACGCATGTGAGTTTCTGGTGAATGCTTGTAAGTAGCTTAAGGCACTTTCAAAGGAACGTGATTTTCTCTGAAAGGACAGCATTTAGAAAGTGAAGCAACACTCCATTCACTTCGCACAGTGAATTGAAGTGTTGGAACAGACTGCTTCTCTTTCAGAGAAACGCATGTGAGTTTCTTGTGAATTATTGCAAGTCGCTTAAGGCACTTTCAAAGGAAAGTGATTTTCTCTGAAAGGACAGCATTTAGAAACTGAAGCAACACTCCATTCACTTCGCACAGTGAATTGAAGTGTTGGAACAGAGTGCTTCTCATTCATAGAAACGCATTAGTGTTTCTTGTGAATGCTTGCAAGTTGCTTAAGGCACTTTCAAAGGAAAGTGATTTTCTCTGAAAGGACAGCATTTAGAAAGTGAAGCAACACTCCATTCACTTTGTACAGTGAATTGAAGTGTTGGAACAGACTGCTTCTCTTTCAGAGATATGCATGTGAGTTTCTGTTGAATGCTTGTAAGTAGCTTAAGGCACATTCAAAGGAAAGGGATTTTCTCTGAAAGGACAGCATTTAGAAAGTGAAGCAACACTCCATTCACTTCGCACAGTGAATTGAAGTGTTGGAACAGACTGCTTCTCTTTCAGAGAAACGCATGTGAGTTTTTTGTGAATGCTTGAAAGTAGTTTAAGGCACTTTCAATGGAAAGTGATTTTCTCTGAAAGGACAGCATTTAGAAAGTGAGGAAACACTCCATTCACTTCGCACAGTGAATTGAAGTGTTGGAACAGACTGCTTCTCTTTCAGAGAAACGCATGTGAGTTTCTTCCTAATACTTGCAAATAGCTTAAGGCACTTTCAAAGGAAAGTGATTTTCTCTGAAAGGACAGCATTTAGAAAGTGAAGCAACACTCCATTCACTTCGCACAGTGAACTGAAGTGTTGGAACAGACTGCTTCTCTTTCAGAGAAACGCATGTGAGTTTCTTCCTGATGCTTGCAAGTAGCTTAAGGCACTTTCAAAGGAACGTGATTTTCTCTGAAAGGACAGCATTTAGAAAGTGAAGCAACACTCCATTCACTTCGCACAGTGAATTGAAGTGTTGGAACAGACTGCTTCTCTTTCAGAGAAACGCATGTGAGTTTCTGGTGAATGCTTGTAAGTAGCTTAAGGCACTTTCAAAGGAAAGTGATTTTCTCTGAAAGGACAGCATTTAGAAAGTGAAGCAACACTCCATTCACTTCGCACAGTTAATTGAAGTGTTGGAACAGACTGCTTCTCTTTCAGAGAAATGCATGTGAGTTTCTGTTGAATGCTTGTAAGTAGCTTAAGGCACTTTCAAAGAAAAGTGATTTTCTCTGAAAGGACAGCATTTAGAAAGTGAAGCAACACTCCATTCACTTCGCAGAGTGAATTGAAGTATTGGAACAGACTGCTTCTCTTTCAGAGAAACGCATGTGAGTTTCTGGTGAATGCTTGTAAGTAGCTTAAGGAACGTTCAAAGGAAAGTGATTTTCTCTGAAAGGACAGCATTTAGAAAGTGAAGCAACACTCCATTCACTTCGCACAGTGAATTGAAGTGTTGGAACAGACTGCTTCTCTTTCAGAGAAACGCATGTGAGTTTCTTTTGAATGCTTGCAAGTTGCTTAAGACACTTTCAAAGGAAAGGGATTTTCTCTGAAAGGACAGCATTTAGAAACTGAAGCAACACGCCATTCACTTCGCACAGTGAATTGAAGTGTTGGAACAGACTGCTTCTCTTTAAGAGAAACGCATGTGAGTTTCAGGTGAATGCTTGTAAGTAGCTTAAGGCACTTTCAAAGGAAAGTGATTTTCTCTGAAAGGACAGCATTTAGAAAGTGAAGCAACACTCCATTCACTTCGCACAGTGAATTGAAGTGTTGGAACAGACTGCTTCTCTATCAGAGAAACGCATGTGAGTTTCTGGTGAATGCTTGTAAGTAGCTTAAGGCACTTTCAAAGGAAAGTGATTTTCTCTGAAAGGACAGCATTTAGAAAGTGAAGCAACACTCCATTCCCTTCGTGCAGTGAATTGAAGTGTTGGAACAGAGTGCTTCTCATTCATAGAAACGCATTAGTGTTTCTTGTGAATGCTTGCAAGTTGCTTAAGGCACTTTCAAAGGAAAGTGATTTTCTCTGAAAGGACAGCATTTAGAAAGTGAAGCAACACTCCATTCACTTTGTACAGTGAATTGAAGTGTTGGAACAGACTGCTTCTCTTTCAGAGAAATGCATGTGAGTTTCTGTTGAATGCTTGTAAGTAGCTTAAGGCACATTCAAAGGAAAGGGATTTTCTCTGAAAGGACAGCATTTAGAAAGTGAAGCAACACTCCATTCACTTCGCACAGTGAATTGAAGTGTTGGAACAGACTGCTTCTCTTTCAGAGAAACGCATGTGAGTTTTTTGTGAATGCTTGAAAGTAGTTTAAGGCACTTTCAATGGAACGTGATTTTCTCTGAAAGGACAGCATTTAGAAAGTGAGGCAACACTCCATTCACTTCGCACAGTGAATTGAAGTGTTGGAACAGACTGCTTCTCTTTCAGAGAAACGCATGTGAGTTTCTTCCTAATGCTTGCAAATAGCTTAAGGCACTTTCAAAGGAAAGTGATTTTCTCTGAAAGGACAGCATTTAGAAAGTGAAGCAACACTCCATTCACTTCGCACAGTGAATTGAAGTGTTGGAACAGACTGCTTCTCTTTCAGAGAAACGCATGTGAGTTTCTTCCTGATGCTTGCAAGTAGCTTAAGGCACTTTCAAAGGAAAGTGATTTTCTCTGAAAGGACAGCATTTAGAAAGTGAAGCAACACTCCATTCCCTTCGCACAGTGAATTGAAGTGTTGGAACAGACTGTTTCTCTTTCAGAGAAACGCATGTGAGTTTCTGGTGAATGCTTGTAAGTAGCTTAAGGAACGTTCAAAGGAAAGTGATTTTCTCTGAAAGGACAGCATTTAGAAAGTGAAGCAACACTCCATTCACTTCGCACAGTGAATTGAAGTGTTGGAACAGACTGCTTCTCTTTCAGAGAAACGCATGTGAGTTTCTTTTGAATGCTTGCAAGTTGCTTAAGACACTTTCAAAGGAAAGGGATTTTCTCTGAAAGGACAGCATTTAGAAACTGAAGCAACACGCCATTCACTTCGCACAGTGAATTGAAGTGTTGGAACAGACTGCTTCTCTTTAAGAGAAACGCATGTGAGTTTCAGGTGAATGCTTGTAAGTAGCTTAAGGCACTTTCAAAGGAAAGTGATTTTCTCTGAAAGGACAGCATTTAGAAAGTGAAGCAACACTCCATTCACTTCGCACAGTGAATTGAAGTGTTGGAACAGACTGCTTCTCTTTCAGAGAAACGCATGTGAGTTTCTGGTGAATGCTTGTAAGTAGCTTAAGGCACTTTCAAAGGAAAGTGATTTTCTCTGAAAGGACAGCATTTAGAAAGTGAAGCAACACTCCATTCACGTCGCACAGAGAATTGAAGTGTTGGAACACACTGCATCTCTTTCATAGAAACGCATTAGTATTTCTTGTGAATGCTTGCAAGTAGCTTAAGGCACTTTCAAAGGAAAGTGATTTTCTCTGAAAGGACAGCATTTAGAAAGTGAAGCAACACTCCATTCACTTCGCACAGTGAATTGAAGTGTTGGAACAGACTGCTTCTCTTTCAGAGAAACGCATGGGAGTTTCTGGTGAATGCTTGTAAGTAGCTTAAGGCACTTTCAAAGGAAAGTGATTTTCTCTGAAAGGACAGCATTTAGAAAGTGAAGCAACACTCCGTTCCCTTCGCACAGTGAATTGAAGTGTTGGAACAGACTGCTTCTCTTTCAGAGAAAAGCATGTGAGTTTCTGGTGAATGCTTGTAAGTAGCTTAAGGCACTTTCAAAGGAAAGTGATTTTCTCTGAAAGGACAGCATTTAGAAAGTGAAGCAACACTCCGTTCCCTTCGTGCAGTGAATTGAAGTGTTGGAACAGAGTGCTTCTCATTCATAGAAACGCATTAGTGTTTCTTGTGAATGCTTGCAAGTTGCTTAAGGCACTTTCAAAGGAAAGTGATTTTCTCTGAATGGACAGCATTTAGAAAGTGAAGCAACACTCCATTCACTTTGTACAGTGAATTGAAGTGTTGGAACAGACTGCTTCTCTTTCAGAGAAATGCATGTGAGTTTCTGTTGAATGCTTGTAAGTAGCTTAAGGCACATTCAAAGGAAAGGGATTTTCTCTGAAAGGACAGCATTTAGAAAGTGAAGCAACACTCCATTCACTTCGCACAGTGAATTGAAGTGTTGGAACAGACTGCTTCTCTTTCAGAGAAACGCATGTGAGTTTTTTGTGAATGCTTGAAAGTAGTTTAAGGCACTTTCAATGGAAAGTGATTTTCTCTGAAAGGACAGCATTTAGAAAGTGAGGCAACACTCCATTCACTTCGCACAGTGAATTGAAGTGTTGGAACAGACTGCTTCTCTTTCAGAGAAACGCATGTGAGTTTCTTCCTAATGCTTGCAAATAGCTTAAGGCACTTTCAAAGTAAAGTGATTTTCTCTGAAAGGACAGCATTTAGAAAGTGAAGCAACACTCCATTCACTTCGCACAGTGAATTGAAGTGTTGGAACAGACTGCTTCTCTTTCAGAGAAACGCATGTGAGTTTCTTCCTGATGCTTGCAAGTAGCTTTAGGCACTTTCAAAGGAAAGTGATTTTCTCTGAAAGGACAGCATTTAGAAAGTGAAGCAACACTCCATTCACTTCGCACAGTGTATTGAAGTATTGGAACAGACTGCTTCTCTTTCAGAGAAACGCATGTGAGTTTCTGGTGAATGCTTGTAAGTAGCTTAAGGCGCGTTCAAAGGAAAGTGATTTTCTCTGAAAGGACAGCATTTAGAAAGTGAAGCAACACTCCATTCACTTCGCACAGTGAATTGAAGTGTTGGAACAGACTGCTTCTCATTCAGAGAAACGCATGTGAGTTTCTTTTGAATGCTTGCAAGTTGCTTAAGGCACTTTCAAAGGAAAGTGATTTTCTCTGAAAGGACAGCATTTAGAAACTGAAGCAACACGCCATTCACTTCGCACAGTGAATTGAAGTGTTGGAACAGACTGCTTCTCTTTAAGAGAAACGCATGTGAGTTTCTGGTGAATGCTTGTAAGTAGCTTAAGGCACTTTCAAAGGAACGTGATTTTCTCTGAAAGGACAGCATTTAGAAAGTGAAGCAACACTCCATTCACTTCGCACAGTGAATTGAAGTGTTGGAACAGACTGCTTCTCTTTCAGAGAAACGCATGTGAGTTTCTTGTGAATTATTGCAAGTCGCTTAAGGCACTTTCAAAGGAAAGTGATTTTCTCTGAAAGGACAGCATTTAGAAACTGAAGCAACACTCCATTCACTTCGCACAGTGAATTGAAGTGTTGGAACAGAGTGCTTCTCATTCATAGAAACGCATTAGTGTTTCTTGTGAATGCTTGCAAGTTGCTTAAGGCACTTTCAAAGGAAAGTGATTTTCTCTGAAAGGACAGCATTTAGAAAGTGAAGCAACACTCCATTCACTTTGTACAGTGAATTGAAGTGTTGGAACAGACTGCTTCTCTTTCAGAGATATGCATGTGAGTTTCTGTTGAATGCTTGTAAGTAGCTTAAGGCACATTCAAAGGAAAGGGATTTTCTCTGAAAGGACAGCATTTAGAAAGTGAAGCAACACTCCATTCACTTCGCACAGTGAATTGAAGTGTTGGAACAGACTGCTTCTCTTTCAGAGAAACGCATGTGAGTTTTTTGTGAATGCTTGAAAGTAGTTTAAGGCACTTTCAATGGAAAGTGATTTTCTCTGAAAGGACAGCATTTAGAAAGTGAGGAAACACTCCATTCACTTCGCACAGTGAATTGAAGTGTTGGAACAGACTGCTTCTCTTTCAGAGAAACGCATGTGAGTTTCTTCCTAATACTTGCAAATAGCTTAAGGCACTTTCAAAGGAAAGTGATTTTCTCTGAAAGGACAGCATTTAGAAAGTGAAGCAACACTCCATTCACTTCGCACAGTGAACTGAAGTGTTGGAACAGACTGCTTCTCTTTCAGAGAAACGCATGTGAGTTTCTTCCTGATGCTTGCAAGTAGCTTAAGGCACTTTCAAAGGAACGTGATTTTCTCTGAAAGGACAGCATTTAGAAAGTGAAGCAACACTCCATTCACTTCGCACAGTGAATTGAAGTGTTGGAACAGACTGCTTCTCTTTCAGAGAAACGCATGTGAGTTTCTGGTGAATGCTTGTAAGTAGCTTAAGGCACTTTCAAAGGAAAGTGATTTTCTCTGAAAGGACAGCATTTAGAAAGTGAAGCAACACTCCATTCACTTCGCACAGTTAATTGAAGTGTTGGAACAGACTGCTTCTCTTTCAGAGAAATGCATGTGAGTTTCTGTTGAATGCTTGTAAGTAGCTTAAGGCACTTTCAAAGAAAAGTGATTTTCTCTGAAAGGACAGCATTTAGAAAGTGAAGCAACACTCCATTCACTTCGCAGAGTGAATTGAAGTATTGGAACAGACTGCTTCTCTTTCAGAGAAACGCATGTGAGTTTCTGGTGAATGCTTGTAAGTAGCTTAAGGAACGTTCAAAGGAAAGTGATTTTCTCTGAAAGGACAGCATTTAGAAAGTGAAGCAACACTCCATTCACTTCGCACAGTGAATTGAAGTGTTGGAACAGACTGCTTCTCTTTCAGAGAAACGCATGTGAGTTTCTTTTGAATGCTTGCAAGTTGCTTAAGACACTTTCAAAGGAAAGGGATTTTCTCTGAAAGGACAGCATTTAGAAACTGAAGCAACACGCCATTCACTTCGCACAGTGAATTGAAGTGTTGGAACAGACTGCTTCTCTTTAAGAGAAACGCATGTGAGTTTCAGGTGAATGCTTGTAAGTAGCTTAAGGCACTTTCAAAGGAAAGTGATTTTCTCTGAAAGGACAGCATTTAGAAAGTGAAGCAACACTCCATTCACTTCGCACAGTGAATTGAAGTGTTGGAACAGACTGCTTCTCTATCAGAGAAACGCATGTGAGTTTCTGGTGAATGCTTGTAAGTAGCTTAAGGCACTTTCAAAGGAAAGTGATTTTCTCTGAAAGGACAGCATTTAGAAAGTGAAGCAACACTCCATTCCCTTCGTGCAGTGAATTGAAGTGTTGGAACAGAGTGCTTCTCATTCATAGAAACGCATTAGTGTTTCTTGTGAATGCTTGCAAGTTGCTTAAGGCACTTTCAAAGGAAAGTGATTTTCTCTGAAAGGACAGCATTTAGAAAGTGAAGCAACACTCCATTCACTTTGTACAGTGAATTGAAGTGTTGGAACAGACTGCTTCTCTTTCAGAGAAATGCATGTGAGTTTCTGTTGAATGCTTGTAAGTAGCTTAAGGCACATTCAAAGGAAAGGGATTTTCTCTGAAAGGACAGCATTTAGAAAGTGAAGCAACACTCCATTCACTTCGCACAGTGAATTGAAGTGTTGGAACAGACTGCTTCTCTTTCAGAGAAACGCATGTGAGTTTTTTGTGAATGCTTGAAAGTAGTTTAAGGCACTTTCAATGGAACGTGATTTTCTCTGAAAGGACAGCATTTAGAAAGTGAGGCAACACTCCATTCACTTCGCACAGTGAATTGAAGTGTTGGAACAGACTGCTTCTCTTTCAGAGAAACGCATGTGAGTTTCTTCCTAATGCTTGCAAATAGCTTAAGGCACTTTCAAAGGAAAGTGATTTTCTCTGAAAGGACAGCATTTAGAAAGTGAAGCAACACTCCATTCACTTCGCACAGTGAATTGAAGTGTTGGAACAGACTGCTTCTCTTTCAGAGAAACGCATGTGAGTTTCTTCCTG
The DNA here is from genome assembly GCF_982192425.1 of Myodes glareolus. Taxonomy (NCBI): domain Eukaryota; kingdom Metazoa; phylum Chordata; class Mammalia; order Rodentia; family Cricetidae; genus Myodes; species Myodes glareolus. The sequence goes on from NC_142046.1 coordinate 2,425,512, forward strand.
ATGCTTGCAAGTAGCTTAAGGCACTTTCAAAGGAAAGTGATTTTCTCTGAAAGGACAGCATTTAGAAAGTGAAGCAACACTCCATTCCCTTCGCACAGTGAATTGAAGTGTTGGAACAGACTGTTTCTCTTTCAGAGAAACGCATGTGAGTTTCTGGTGAATGCTTGTAAGTAGCTTAAGGAACGTTCAAAGGAAAGTGATTTTCTCTGAAAGGACAGCATTTAGAAAGTGAAGCAACACTCCATTCACTTCGCACAGTGAATTGAAGTGTTGGAACAGACTGCTTCTCTTTCAGAGAAACGCATGTGAGTTTCTTTTGAATGCTTGCAAGTTGCTTAAGACACTTTCAAAGGAAAGGGATTTTCTCTGAAAGGACAGCATTTAGAAACTGAAGCAACACGCCATTCACTTCGCACAGTGAATTGAAGTGTTGGAACAGACTGCTTCTCTTTAAGAGAAACGCATGTGAGTTTCAGGTGAATGCTTGTAAGTAGCTTAAGGCACTTTCAAAGGAAAGTGATTTTCTCTGAAAGGACAGCATTTAGAAAGTGAAGCAACACTCCATTCACTTCGCACAGTGAATTGAAGTGTTGGAACAGACTGCTTCTCTTTCAGAGAAACGCATGTGAGTTTCTGGTGAATGCTTGTAAGTAGCTTAAGGCACTTTCAAAGGAAAGTGATTTTTTCTGAAAAGACAGCATTTAGAAAGTGAAGCAACACTCCATTCCCTTCGTGCAGTGAATTGAAGTGTTGGAACAGAGTGCTTCTCATTCATAGAAACGCATTAGTGTTTCTTGTGAATGCTTGCAAGTTGCTTAAGGCACTTTCAAAGGAAAGTGATTTTCTCTGAAAGGACAGCATTTAGAAAGTGAAGCAACACTCCATTCACTTTGTACAGTGAATTGAAGTGTTGGAACAGACTGCTTCTCTTTCAGAGAAATGCATGTGAGTTTCTGTTGAATGCTTGTAAGTAGCTTAAGGCACATTCAAAGAAAGGGATTTTCTCTGAAAGGACAGCATTTAGAAAGTGAAGCAACACTCCATTCACTTCGCACAGTGAATTGAAGTGTTGGAACAGACTGCTTCTCTTTCAGAGAAACGCATGTGAGTTTTTTGTGAATGCTTGAAAGTAGTTTAAGGCACTTTCAATGGAAAGTGATTTTCTCTGAAAGGACAGCATTTAGAAAGTGAGGCAACACTCCATTCACTTCGCACAGTGAATTGAAGTGTTGGAACAGACTGCTTCTCTTTCAGAGAAACGCATGTGAGTTTCTTCCTAAGGCTTGCAAATAGCTTAAGGCACTTTCAAAGGAAAGTGATTTTCTTTGAAAGGACAGCATTTAGAAAGTGAAGCAACACTCCATTCACTTCGCACAGTGAATTGAAGTGTTGGAACAGACTGCTTCTCTTTCAGAGAAATGCATGTGAGTTTCTGTTGAATGCTTGTAAGTAGCTTAAGGCACTTTCAAAGGAAAGTGATTTTCTCTGAAAGGACATAATTTAGAAAGTGAAGCAACACTCCATTCACTTCACACAGTGAATTGAAGTGTTGGAACAGACTGCTTCTCTTTCAGAGAAATGCATGAGAGTTTCTGTTGAATGCTTGTAAGTAGCTTAAGGCACTTTGAAAGGAAAGTGATTTTCTCTGAAAGGACAGCATTTAGAAAGTGAGGCAACACTCCATTCACTTCACACAGTGAATTGAAGTGTTGGAACAGACTGCTTCTCTCTCAGAGAAATGCATGTGAGTTTCTGTTGAATGCTTGTAAGTAGCTTAAGGCACTTTCAAAGGAAAGTGATTTTCTCTGAAAGGACAGCATTTAGAAAGTGAAGCAACACTCCATTCACTTCGCACATTGAATTGAAGTGTTGGAACAGACTGCTTCTCTTTCAGAGAAACGCATGTGAGTTTCTGGTGAATGCTTGTAAGTAGCTTAAGGCACTTTCAAAGGAAAGTGATTTTCTCTGAAAGGACAGCATTTAGAAAGTGAGACAACACTCCATTCACTTCACACAGTGAATTGAAGTGTTGGAACAGACTGCTTCTCTTTCAGAGAAACGCATGTGAGTTTCTTCCTAATGCTTGCAAGTAGCTTAAGGCACTTTCAAAGGAAAGTGATTTTCTCTGAAAGGACAGCATTTAGAAAGTGAAGTAACACTCCATTCACTTCGCACAGTGAATTGAAGTGTTGGAACAGTCTGCTTCTATTTCAGAGAAACGCATGTGAGTTTCTTCCTAATACTTGCAAGTAGCTTAAGGCACTTTCAAAGGAAAGTGATTTTCTCTGAAAGGACAGCATTTAGAAAGTGAAGCAACACTCCATTCACTTCGCACAGTGAATTGAAGTGTTGGAACAGACTGCTTCTCTTTCAGAGAAACGCATGTGAGTTTCCGGTGAATGCTTGTAAGTAGCTTAAGGCACTTTCAAAGGAAAGTGATTTTCTCTGAAAGGACAGCATTTAGAAAGTGAAGCAACACTCCGTTCACTTCGCACAGTGAATTGAAGTGTTGGAACAGACTGCTTCTCTTTCAGAGAAACGCAGGTGAGTTTTTTATGAATGCTTGAAAGTAGTTTAAGGCACTTTCAAAGGAAAGTGATTTTCTCTGAAAGGACAGTGTTTAGAAAGTGAGGCAACACTCCATTCACTTCGCACAGTGAATTGAAGTGTTGGAACCGACTGCTTCTCTTTCAGAGAAACGCATGTGAGTTTCTGGTGAATGCTTGTTAGTAGCTTAAGGAACTTTCAAAGGACAGTGATTTTCTCTGAAAGGACAGCATTTAGAAAGTGAAGCAACACTCCATTCCCTTCGAGCAGTGAATTGAAGTGTTGGAACAGACTGCTTCTCTTTCATATAAACGCATTAGTGTTTCTTGTGAATGCTTGCAAGTTGCTTAAGGCACTTTCAAAGGAAAGTGATTTTCTCTGAAAGGACATAATTTAGAAAGTGAAGCAACACTCCATTCACTTCGCACAGTGAATTGAAGTGTTGGAACAGACTGCTTCTCTTTCAGAGAAATGCATGTGAGTTTCTGTTGAATGCTTGTAAGTAGCTTAAGGCACTTTCAAAGGAAAGTGATTTTCTCTGAAAGGACAGCATTTAGAAAGTGCAGCAACACTCCATTCACTTCGCACATTGAATTGAAGTGTTGGAACAGACTGCTTCTCTTTCAGAGAAACGCATGTGAGTTTCTGGTGAATGCTTGTAAGTAGCTTAAGGCACTTTTAAAGGAAAGTGATTTTCTCTGAAAGGACAGCATTTAGAAAGTGAGGCAACACTCCATTCACTTCACACAGTGAATTGAAGTGTTGGAACAGACTGCTTCTCTTTCAGAGAAACGCATGTGAGTTTCTTCCTAATGCTTGCAAGAAGCTTAAGGCACTTTCAAAGGAAAGTGATTTTCTCTGAAAGGACAGCATTTAGAAAGTGAAGCAACACTCCATTCACTTCGCACAGTGAATTGAAATGTTGGAACAGTCTGCTTCTCTTTCAGAGAAACGCATGTGAGTTTCTTCCTAATGCTTGCAAGTAGCTTAAGGCACTTTCAAAGGAAAGTGATTTTCTCTGAAAGGACAGCATTTAGAAAGTGAAGCAACACTCCATTCACTTCGCACAGTGAATTGAAGTGTTGGAACAGACTGCTTCTCTTTAAGAGAAACGCATGTGAGTTTCTGGTGAATGCTTGTAAGTAGCTTAAGGCACTTTCAAAGGAAAGTGATTTTCTCTGAAAGGACAGCATTTAGAAAGTGAAGCAACACTCCATTCACTTCGCACAGTGAATTGAAGTGTTGGAACAGACTGCTTCTCTTTCAGAGAAATGCATGTGAGTTTAAGTTGAATGCTTGTAAGTAGCTTAAGGCACTTTCAAAGGAAAGTGATTTTCTCTGAAAGGACAGCATTTAGAAACTGAAGCAACACTCCATTCACTTCGCACAGTGAATTGAAGTGTTCGAACAGACTGCTTCTCTTTAAGAGAAACGCATGTGAGTTTTTTGTGAATGCTTGAAAGTAGTTTAAGGCACTTTAAAAGGAAAGTGATTTCGTCTGAAAGGACAGCATTTAGAAAGTGAAGCAACACTCCATTCACTTCGCACGGTGAATTGAAGTGTTGGACCAGACTGCTTCTCTTTCAGAGAAACGCATGTGAGTTTCTGGTGAATGCTTGTAAGTAGCTTAAGGCACATTGAAAGGAAATGATTTTCTCTGAAAGGACAGCATTTAGAAAGTGAAGCAACACTCCATTCACTTCGCACAGTGAATTGAAATGTTGGAACAGACTGCTTCTCTTTCAGAGAAACGCATGTGAGTTTTTTGTGAATGCTTGAAAGTAGTTTAAGGCACTTTCAATGGAAAGTGATTTTCTCTGAAAGGACAGCATTTAGAAAGTGAGGCAACACTCCATTCACTTCGCACAGTGAATTGAAGTGTTGGAACAGACTGCTTCTCTTTCAGAGAAACGCATGTGAGTTTCTTCCTAATGCTTGCAAGTAGCTTAAGGCACTTTCAAAGGAAAGTGATTTTCTCTGAAAGGACAGCATTTAGAAAGTGAAGCAACACTCCATTCACTTCGCACAGTGAATTGAAGTGTTGGAACAGACTGCTTCTCTTTCAGAGAAACGCATGTGAGTTTCTTCCTGATGCTTGCAAGTAGCTTAAGGCACTTTCAAAGGAAAGTGATTTTCTCTGAAAGGACAGCATTTAGAAAGTGAAGCAACACTAAATTCACTTCGCACAGTGAATTGACGTGTTGGAACAGACTGCTTCTCTTTCAGAGAAACGGATGTGAGTTTCTGGTGAATGCTTGTAAGTAGCTTAAGGCACTTTCAAAGGAAAGTGATTTTCTCTGAAAGGACAGCATTTAGAAAGTGAAGCAACACTCCATTCACTTCGCACAGTGAATTTAAGTGTTGGAACAGACTGCTTCTCTTTCCTATAAACGCATTAGTGTTTCTTGTGAATGCTTGCAAGTTGCATAAGGCACTTTCAAAGGAAAGTGATTTTCTCTGAAAGGACATAATTTAGAAAGTGAAGCAACACTCCATTCATTTCACACAGTGAATTGAAGTGTTGGAACAGACTGCTTCTCTTTCAGAGAAATGCATGTGAGTTTCTGTTGAATGCTTGTAAGTAGCTTAAGGCACTTTGAAAGGAAAGTGATTTTCTCTGAAAGGACAGCATTTAGAAAGTGAGGCAACACTCCATTCACTTCACACAGTGAATTGAAGTGTTGGAACAGACTGCTTCTCTTTCAGAGAAACGCATGTGAGTTTCTGGTGAATGCTTGTAAGTAGCTTAAGGCACTTTCAAAGGAAAGTGATTTTCTCTGAAAGGACAGCATTTAGAAAGTGAGGCAACACTCCATTCACTTCACACAGTGAATTGAAGTGTTGGAACAGACTGCTTCTCTTTCAGAGAAACGCATGTGAGTTTCTTCCTAATGCTTGCAAGTAGCTTAAGGCACTTTCAAAGGAAAGTGATTTTCTCTGAAAGGACAGCATTTAGAAAGTGAAGTAACACTCCATTCACTTCGCACAGTGAATTGAAGTGTTGGAACAGTCTGCTTCTCTTTCAGAGAAACGCATGTGAGTTTCTTCCTAATGCTTGCAAGTAGCTTAAGGCACTTTCAAAGGAAAGTGATTTTCTCTGAAAGGACAGCATTTAGAAAGTGAAGCAACACTCCATTCCCTTCGAGCAGTGAATTGAAGTGTTGGAACAGACTGCTTCTCTTTCAGAGAAATGCATGTTAGTTTCTGTTGAATGCTTGTAAGTAGCTTAAGGCACTTTCAAAGGAAAGTGATTTTCTCTGAAAGGACAGCATTTAGAAAGTGAAGCAACACTCCATTCACTTCGCACAGTGAATTGAAGTGTTGGAACAGACTGCTTCTCTTTCAGAGAAACGTATGTGAGTTTCTTGTGAATGCTTGCAAGTTGCTTAAGGCACTTTCAAAGGAAAGTGATTTTCTCTGAAAGGACAGCATTTAGAAACTGAAGCAACACTCCATTCACTTCGCACAGTGAATTGAAGTGTTGGAACAGACTGCTTCTCTTTCAGAGAAACGCATGTGAGTTTTTTATGAATGCTTGAAAGTAGTTTAAGGCACTTTCAAAGGAAAGTGATTTTCTCTGAAAGGACAGTGTTTAGAAAGTGAGGCAACACTCCATTCACTTCGCACAGTGAATTGAAGTGTTGGAACCGACTGCTTCTCTTTCAGAGAAACGCATGTGAGTTTCTGGTGAATGCTTGTTAGTAGCTTAAGGCACTTTCAAAGGACAGTGATTTTCTCTGAAAGGACAGCATTTAGAAAGTGAAGCAACACTCCATTCCCTTCGAGCAGTGAATTGAAGTGTTGGAACAGACTGCTTCTCTTTCATATAAACGCATTAGTGTTTCTTGTGAATGCTTGCAAGTTGCTTAAGGCACTTTCAAAGGAAAGTGATTTTCTCTGAAAGGACATAATTTAGAAAGTGAAGTAACACTCCATTCACTTCGCACATTGAATTGAAGTGTTGGAACAGACTGCTTCTCTTTCAGAGAAATGCATGTGAGTTTCTGTTGAATGCTTGTAAGTAGCTTAAGGCACTTTCAAAGGAAAGTGATTTTCTCTGAAAGGACAGCATTTAGAAAGTGAGGCAACACTCCATTCACTTTACACAGTGAATTGAAGTGTTGGAACAGACTGCTTCTCTTTCAGAGAAACGCATGTGAGTTTCTTCCTAATGCTTGCAAGTAGCTTAAGGCACTTTCAAAGGAAAGTGATTTTCTCTGAAAGGACAGCATTTAGAAAGTGAAGCAACACTCCATTCACTTCGCACAGTGAATTGAAATGTTGGAACAGTCTGCTTCTCTTTCAGAGAAACGCATGTGAGTTTCTTCCTAATGCTTGCAAGTAGCTTAAGGCACTTTCAAAGGAAAGTGATTTTCTCTGAAAGGACAGCATTTAGAAAGTGAAGCAACACTCCATTCACTTCGCACAGTGAATTGAAGTGTTGGAACAGACTGCTTCTCTTTCAGAGAGACGCATGTGAGTTTTTTATGAATGCTTGAAAGTAGTTGAAGGCACTTTCAAAGGAAAGTGATTTTCTCTGAAAGGACAGTGTTTAGAAAGTGAGGCAACACTCCATTCACTTCGCACAGTGAATTGAAGTGTTGGAACCGACTGCTTCTCTTTCAGAGAAACGCATGTGAGTTTCTGGTGAATGCTTGTTAGTAGCTTAAGGCACTTTCAAAGGACAGTGATTTTCTCTGAAAGGACAGCATTTAGAAAGTGAAGCAACACTCCATTCCCTTCGAGCAGTGAATTGAAGTGTTGGAACAGACTGCTTCTCTTTCATATAAACGCATTAGTGTTTCTTGTGAATGCTTGCAAGTTGCTTAAGGCACTTTCAAAGGAAAGTGATTTTCCTTGAAAGGACATAATTTAGAAAGTGAAGCAACACTCCATTCACTTCGCACAGTGAATTGAAGTGTTGGAACAGACTGCTTCTCTTTCAGAGAAATGCATGTGAGTTTCTGTTGAATGCTTGTAAGTAGCTTAAGGCACTTTCAAAGGAAAGTGATTTTCTCTGAAAGGACAGCATTTAGAAAGTGCAGCAACACTCCATTCACTTCGCACATTGAATTGAAGTGTTGGAACAGACTGCTTCTCTTTCAGAGAAACGCATGTGAGTTTCTGGTGAATGCTTGTAAGTAGCTTAAGGCACTTTTAAAGGAAAGTGATTTTCTCTGAAAGGACAGCATTTAGAAAGTGAGGCAACACTCCATTCACTTCACACAGTGAATTGAAGTGTTGGAACAGACTGCTTCTCTTTCAGAGAAACGCATGTGAGTTTTTTCCTAATGCTTGCAAGTAGCTTAATGCACTTTCAAAGGAAAGTGATTTTCTCTGAAAGGACAGCATTTAGAAAGTGAAGCAACACTCCATTCACTTCGCACAGTGAATTGAAATGTTGGAACAGTCTGCTTCTCTTTCAGAGAAACGCATGTGAGTTTCTTCCTAATGCTTGCAAGTAGCTTAAGGCACTTTCAAATGAAAGTGATTTTCTCTGAAAGGACAGCATTTAGAAAGTGAAGCAACACTCCATTCACTTCGCACAGTGAATTGAAGTGTTGGAACAGACTGCTTCTCTTTAAGAGAAACGCATGTGAGTTTCTGGTGAATGCTTGTAAGTAGCTTAAGGCACTTTCAAAGGAAAGTGATTTTCTCTGAAAGGACAGCATTTAGAAAGTGAAGCAACACTCCATTCACTTCGCACAGTGAATTGAAGTGTTGGAACAGACTGCTTCTCTTTCAGAGAAACGCATGTGAGTTTAAGTTGAATGCTTGTAAGTAGCTTAAGGCACTTTCAAAGGAAAGTGATTTTCCCTGAAAGGACAGCATTTAGAAAGTGAAGCAGCACTCCATTCACTTCGCAGAGTGAATTGAAGTAGTGGAACAGACTGCTTCTCTTTCAGAGAAACGCATGTGAGTTTCTGGTGAATGCTTGTAAGTAGCTTAAGGCACTTTCAAAGGAAAGTGCTTTTCTCTGAAAGGACAGCATTTAGAAAGTGAAGCAACACTCCATTCACTTCGCACAGTGAATTGAAGTGTTGGAACAGACTGCTTCTCTTTCAGAGAAACGCATGTGAGTTTCTTCCTAATGCTTGCAAGTCGCTTAAGGCACTTTCAAAGGAAAGTGATTTTCTCTGAAAGGACAGCGTTTAAAAAGTGAAGCAACACTCCATTCACTTCGCACAGTGAATTGAAGTGTTGGAACAGACTGCTTCTCTTTAAGAGAAACGCATGTGAGTTTTTTGTGAATGCTTGAAAGTAGTTTAGGGCACTTTCAAAGGAAAGTGATTTTCTCTGAAAGGACAGAATTTAGAAAGTGAAGCAACACTCCATTCACTTCGCACAGTGAATTGAAGTGTTGGAACAGACTGCTTCTCTTTCAGAGAAACGCATGTGAGTTTCTTCCTAATGCTTGTAAGTAGCTTAAGGCACTTTCAAAGGAAAGTGATTTTCTCTGAAAGGACAGCATTTAGAAAGTAAAGCAACACTCCATTCCCTTCGCACAATAAATTGAAGTGTTGGAACAGACTGCTTCTCTTTCATAGAAACGCATTAGTGTGTCTTGTGAATGCTTGCAAGTAGCTTAAGGCACATTCAAAGGAAAGTGATTTTCTCTGAAAGGACAGCATTTAGAAAGTGAAGCAACACTCCATTCACTTCGCACAGAGAATTGAAGTGTTGGAACAGATTACTTCTCTTTCAGAGAAATGCATGTGAGTTTCTGTTGAATGCTTGTAAGTAGCTTAAGGCACATTCAAAGGAAAGGGATTTTCTCTGAAAGGACAGCATTTAGAAAGTGAAGCAACACTCCATTCACTTCGCACTGTGACTTGAAGTGTTGGAACAGACTGCTTCTCTTTCAGAGAAACGCATGTGAGTTTTTTGTGAATGCTTGAAAGTAGTTTAAGGCACTTTCAATGGAAAGTGATTTTCTCTGAAAGGACAGCATTTAGAAAGTGAGGCAACACTCCATTCACTTCGCACAGTGAATTGAAGTGTTGGAACAGACTGCTTCTCTTTCAGAGAAACGCATGTGAGTTTCTTCCTAATGCTTGCAAGTAGCTTAAGGCACTTTCAAAGGAAAGTGATTTTCTCTGAAAGGACAGCATTTAGAAAGTGAAGCAACACTCCATTCACTTCGCACAGTGAATTGAAGTGTTGGAACAGACTGCTTCTCTTTCAGAGAAACGCATGTGAGTTTCTTCCTGATGCTTGCAAGTAGCTTAAGGCACTTTCAAAGGAAAGTGATTTTCTCTGAAAGGACAGCATTTAGAAAGTGAAGCAACACTAAATTCACTTCGCACAGTGAATTGAAGTGTTGGAACAGACTGCTTCTCTTTCAGAGAAACGCATGTGAGTTTTTTATGAATGCTTGAAAGTAATTAAAGGCACTTACAAAGGAAAGTGATTTTCTCTGAAATGACAGCATTTAGAAAGTGAGGCAACACTCCATTCACTTCACACAGTGACTTGAAGTGTTGGAACAGACTGCTTCTCTTTCAGAGAAACGCATGTGAGTTTCTTCCTAATGCTTGCAAGTAGCTTAAGGCACTTTCAAAGGAAAGTGATTTTCTCTGAAAGGACAGCATTTAGAAAGTGAAGCAACACTCCATTCACTTCGCACAGTGAATTGAAGTGTTGGAACAGACTGCTTCTCTTTCAGAGAAACGCATGTGAGTTTCCGGTGAATGCTTGTAAGTAGCTTAAGGCACTTTCAAAGGAAAGTGATTTTCTCTGAAAGGACAGCATTTAGAAAGTGAAGCAACACTCCATTCACTTCGCACAGTGAATTGAAGTGTTGGATCAGACTGCTTCTCTTTCAGAGAAATGCATGTGAGTTTAAGTTGAATGCTTGTAAGTAGCTCAAGGCACTTTCAAAGGAAAGTGATTTTCTCTGAAAGGACAGCATTTAGAAAGTGAAGCAACACTCCATTCACTTCGCACAGTGAATTGAAGTGTTCGAACAGACTGCTTCTCTTTCAGAGAAACGGATGTGAGTTTCTGGTGAATGCTTGTAAGTAGCTTAAGGCACTTTCAAAGGAAAGTGATTTTCTCTGAAAGGACAGCATTTAGAAAGTGAAGCAACACTCCATTCACTTCGCACAGTGAATTTAAGTGTTGGAACAGACTGCTTCTCTTTCCTATAAACGCATTAGTGTTTCTTGTGAATGCTTGCAAGTTGCATAAGGCACTTTCAAAGGAAAGTGATTTTCTCTGAAAGGACATAATTTAGAAAGTGAAGCAACACTCCATTCATTTCACACAGTGAATTGAAGTGTTGGAACAGACTGCTTCTCTTTCAGAGAAATGCATGTGAGTTTCTGTTGAATGCTTGTAAGTAGCTTAAGGCACTTTGAAAGGAAAGTGATTTTCTCTGAAAGGACAGCATTTAGAAAGTGAGGCAACACTCCATTCACTTCACACAGTGAATTGAAGTGTTGGAACAGACTGCTTCTCTTTCAGAGAAACGCATGTGAGTTTCTGGTGAATGCTTGTAAGTAGCTTAAGGCACTTTCAAAGGAAAGTGATTTTCTCTGAAAGGACAGCATTTAGAAAGTGAGGCAACACTCCATTCACTTCACACAGTGAATTGAAGTGTTGGAACAGACTGCTTCTCTTTCAGAGAAACGCATGTGAGTTTCTTCCTAATGCTTGCAAGTAGCTTAAGGCACTTTCAAAGGAAAGTGATTTTCTCTGAAAGGACAGCATTTAGAAAGTGAAGTAACACTCCATTCACTTCGCACAGTGAATTGAAGTGTTGGAACAGTCTGCTTCTCTTTCAGAGAAACGCATGTGAGTTTCTTCCTAATGCTTGCAAGTAGCTTAAGGCACTTTCAAAGGAAAGTGATTTTCTCTGAAAGGACAGCATTTAGAAAGTGAAACAACACTCCATTCACTTCGCACAGTGAATTGAAGTGTTGGAACAGACTGCTTCTCTTTCAGAGAAACGCCTGTGAGTTTCCGGTGAATGCTTGTAAGTAGCTTAAGGCACTTTCAAAGGAAAGTGATTTTCTCTGAAAGGACAGCATTTAGAAAGTGAAGCAACACTCCATTCACTTCGCACAGTGAATTGAAGTGTTGGAACAGACTGATTCTCTTTCAGAGAAACGTATGTGAGTTTCTTGTGAATGCTTGCAAGTTGCTTAAGGCACTTTCAAAGGAACGTGATTTTCTCTGAAAGGACAGCATTTAGAAAGTGAAGCAACACTCCGTTCACTTCGCACAGTGAATTGAAGTGTTGGAACAGACTGCTTCTCTTTCAGAGAAACGCATGTGAGTTTTTTATGAATGCTTGAAAGTAGTTTAAGGCACTTTCAAAGGAAAGTGATTTTCTCTGAAAGGACAGTGTTTAGAAAGTGAGGCAACACTCCATTCACTTCGCACAGTGAATTGAAGTGTTTGAACCGACTGCTTCTCTTTCAGAGAAACGCATGTGAGTTTCTGGTGAATGCTTGTTAGTAGCTTAAGGCACTTTCAAAGGACAATGATTTTCTCTGAAAGGACAGCATTTAGAAAGTGAAGCAACACTCCATTCCCTTCGAGCAGTGAATTGAAGTGTTGGAACAGACTGCTTCTCTTTCAGAGAAATGCATGTTAGTTTCTGTTGAATGCTTGTAAGTAGCTTAAGGCACTTTCAAAGGAAAGTGATTTTCTCTGAAAGGACAGCATTTAGAAAGTGAAGCAACACTCCATTCACTTCGCACAGTGAATTGAAGTGTTGGAACAGACTGCTTCTCTTTCAGAGAAACGTATGTGAGTTTCTTGTGAATGCTTGCAAGTTGCTTAAGGCACTTTCAAAGGAAAGTGATTTTCTCTGAAAGGACAGCATTTAGAAAGTAAAGCAACACTCCGTTCACTTCGCACAGTGAATTGAAGTGTTGGAACAGACTGCTTCTCTTTCAGAGAAACGCATGTGAGTTTTTTATGAATGCTTGAAAGTAGTTTAAGGCACTTTCAAAGGAAAGTGATTTTCTCTGAAAGGACAGAATTTAGAAAGTGAGGCAACACTCCATTCACTTCGCACAGTGAATTGAAGTGTTGGAACCGACTGCTTCTCTTTCAGAGAAACGCATGTGAGTTTCTGGTGAATGCTTGTTAGTAGCTTAAGGCACTTTCAAAGGACAGTGATTTTCTCTGAAAGGACAGCATTTAGAAAGTGAAGCAACACTCCATTCCCTTCGAGCAGTGAATTGAAGTGTTGGAACAGACTGCTTCTCTTTCATATAAACGCATTAGTGTTTCTTGTGAATGCTTGCAAGTTGCTTAAGGCACTTTCAAAGGAAAGTGATTTTCTCTGAAAGGACATAATTTAGAAAGTGAAGCAACACTCCATTCACTTCGCACAGTGAATTGAAGTGTTGGAACAGACTGCTTCTCTTTCAGAGAAATGCATGTGAGTTTCTGTTGAATGCTTGTAAGTAGCTTAAGGCACTTTCAAAGGAAAGTGATTTTCTCTGAAAGGACAGCATTTAGAAAGTGCAGCAACACTCCATTCACTTCGCACATTGAATTGAAGTGTTGGAACAGACTGCTTCTCTTTCAGAGAAACGCATGTGAGTTTCTGGTGAATGCTTGTAAGTAGCTTAAGGCACTTTTAAAGGAAAGTGATTTTCTCTGAAAGGACAGCATTTAGAAAGTGAGGCAACACTCCATTCACTTTACACAGTGAATTGAAGTGTTGGAACAGACTGCTTCTCTTTCAGAGAAACGCATGTGAGTTTCTTCCTAATGCTTGCAAGTAGCTTAAGGCACTTTCAAAGGAAAGTGATTTTCTCTGAAAGGACAGCATTTAGAAAGTGAAGCAGCACTCCATTCACTTCGCACAGTGAATTGAAATGTTGGAACAGTCTGCTTCTCTTTCAGAGAAACGCATGTGAGTTTCTTCCTAATGCTTGCAAGTAGCTTAAGGCACTTTCAAAGGAAAGTGATTTTCTCTGAAAGGACAGCATTTAGAAAGTGAAGCAACACTCCATTCACTTCGCACAGTGAATTGAAGTGTTGGAACAGACTGCTTCTCTTTAAGAGAAACGCATGTGAGTTTCTGGTGAATGCTTGTAAGTAGCTTAAGGCACTTTCAAAGGAAAGTGATTTTCTCTGAAAGGACAGCATTTAGAAAGTGAAGCAACACTCCATTCACTTCGCACAGTGAATTGAAGTGTTGGAACAGACTGCTTCTCTTTCAGAGAAACGCATGTGAGTTTAAGTTGAATGCTTGTAAGTAGCTTAAGGCACTTTCAAAGGAAAGTGATTTTCCCTGAAAGGACAGCATTTAGAAAGTGAAGCAGCACTCCATTCACTTCGCAGAGTGAATTGAAGTAGTGGAACAGACTGCTTCTCTTTCAGAGAAACGCATGTGAGTTTCTGGTGAATGCTTGTAAGTAGCTTAAGGCACTTTCAAAGGAAAGTGCTTTTCTCTGAAAGGACAGCATTTAGAAAGTGAAGCAACACTCCATTCACTTCGCACAGTGAATTGAAGTGTTGGAACAGACTGCTTCTCTTTCAGAGAAACGCATGTGAGTTTCTTCCTAATGCTTGCAAGTCGCTTAAGGCACTTTCAAAGGAAAGTGATTTTCTCTGAAAGGACAGCGTTTAAAAAGTGAAGCAACACTCCATTCACTTCGCACAGTGAATTGAAGTGTTGGAACAGACTGCTTCTCTTTAAGAGAAACGCATGTGAGTTTTTGAGAATGCTTGAAAGTAGTTTAGGGCACTTTCAAAGGAAAGTGATTTTCTCTGAAAGGACAGAATTTAGAAAGTGATGCAACACTCCATTCACTTCGCACAGTGAATTGAAGTGTTGGAACAGACTGCTTCTCTTTCAGAGAAACGCATGTGAGTTTCTTCCTAATGCTCGCAAGTAGCTTAAGGCACTTCCAAAGGAAAGTTATTTTCTCTGATTGGACAGCATTTAGAAAGTGAAGCAACACTCCATTCACTTCGCACAGTGAATTGAAGTGTTGGAACAGACTGCTTCTCTTTCAGAGAAACGCATGTGAGTTTCTGGCGAATGCTTGTAAGTAGCTTAAGGCACTTTCAAAGGAAAGTAATTTTCTCTGAAAGGACAGCATTTTGAAAGTGAAGCAACACTCCATTCCCTTCGTGCAGTGAATTGACGTGTTGGAACAGAGTGCTTCTCATTCATAGAAACGCATTAGTGTTTCTTGTGAATGCTTGCAAGTTGCTTAAGGCACTTTCAAAGGAAAGTGATTTTCTCTGAAAGGACAGCATTTAGAAAGTGAAGCAACACTCCATTCACTTTGTACAGTGAATTGAAGTGTTGGAACAGACTGCTTCTCTTTCAGAGAAATGCATGTGAGTTTCTGTTGAATGCTTGTAAGTAGCTTAAGGCTCTTTCAAAGGAACGTGATTTTCTCTGAAAGGACAGCATTTAGAAAGTGAAGCAACACTCCATTCACTTCGCACAGTGAATTGAAGTGTTGGAACAGACTGCTTCTCTTTCAGAGAAACGCATGTGAGTTTCTTTTGAATGCTTGCAAGTTGCTTAAGGCACATTCAAAGGAAAGTGATTTTCTCTGAAAGGACAGCATTTAGAAACTGAAGCAACACTCCATTCACTTCGCACAGTGAATTGAAGTGTTGGAACAGACTGCTTCTCTTTCAGAGAAACGCATGTGAGTTTCCGGTGAATGCTTGTAAGTAGCTTAAGGCACTTTCAAAGGAAAGTGATTTTCTCTGAAAGGACAGCATTTAGAAAGTGAAGCAACACTCCATTCACTTCGCACAGTGAATTGAAGTGTTGGAACAGACTGATTCTCTTTCAGAGAAACGTATGTGAGTTTCTTGTGAATGCTTGCAAGTTGCTTAAGGCACTTTCAAAGGAACGTGATTTTCTCTGAAAGGACAGCATTTAGAAAGTGAAGCAACACTCCGTTCACTTCGCACAGTGAATTGAAGTGTTGGAACAGACTGCTTCTCTTTCAGAGAAACGCATGTGAGTTTTTTATGAATGCTTGAAAGTAGTTTAAGGCACTTTCAAAGGAAAGTGATTTTCTCTGAAAGGACAGTGTTTAGAAAGTGAGGCAACACTCCATTCACTTCGCACAGTGAATTGAAGTGTTTGAACCGACTGCTTCTCTTTCAGAGAAACGCATGTGAGTTTCTGGTGAATGCTTGTTAGTAGCTTAAGGCACTTTCAAAGGACAATGATTTTCTCTGAAAGGACAGCATTTAGAAAGTGAAGCAACACTCCATTCCCTTCGAGCAGTGAATTGAAGTGTTGGAACAGACTGCTTTTCTTTCAGAGAAATGCATGTTAGTTTCTGTTGAATGCTTGTAAGTAGCTTAAGGCACTTTCAAAGGAAAGTGATTTTCTCTGAAAGGACAGCATTTAGAAAGTGAAGCAACACTCCATTCACTTCGCACAGTGAATTGAAGTGTTGGAACAGACTGCTTCTCTTTCAGAGAAACGTATGTGAGTTTCTTGTGAATGCTTGCAAGTTGCTTAAGGCACTTTCAAAGGAAAGTGATTTTCTCTGAAAGGACAGCATTTAGAAAGTGAAGCAACACTCCGTTCACTTCGCACAGTGAATTGAAGTGTTGGAACAGACTGCTTCTCTTTCAGAGAAACGCATGTGAGTTTTTTATGAATGCTTGAAAGTAGTTTAAGGCACTTTCAAGGAAAGTGATTTTCTCTGAAAGGACAGTGTTTAGAAAGTGAGGCAACACTCCATTCACTTCGCACAGTGAATTGAAGTGTTGGAACCGACTGCTTCTCTTTCAGAGAAACGCATGTGAGTTTCTGGTGAATGCTTGTTAGTAGCTTAAGGCACTTTCAAAGGACAGTGATTTTCTCTGAAAGGACAGCATTTAGAAAGTGAAGCAACACTCCATTCCCTTCGAGCAGTGAATTGAAGTGTTGGAACAGACTGCTTCTCTTTCATATAAACGCATTAGTGTTTCTTGTGAATGCTTGCAAGTTGCTTAAGGCACTTTCAAAGGAAAGTGATTTTCTCTGAAAGGACATAATTTAGAAAGTGAAGCAACACTCCATTCACTTCGCACAGTGAATTGAAGTGTTGGAACAGACTGCTTCTCTTTCAGAGAAATGCATGTGAGTTTCTGTTGAATGCTTGTAAGTAGCTTAAGGCACTTTCAAAGGAAAGTGATTTTCTCTGAAAGGACAGCATTTAGAAAGTGCAGCAACACTCCATTCACTTCGCACATTGAATTGAAGTGTTGGAACAGACTGCTTCTCTTTCAGAGAAACGCATGTGAGTTTCTGGTGAATGCTTGTAAGTAGCTTAAGGCACTTTTAAAGGAAAGTGATTTTCTCTGAAAGGACAGCATTTAGAAAGTGAGGCAACACTCCATTCACTTTACACAGTGAATTGAAGTGTTGGAACAGACTGCTTCTCTTTCAGAGAAACGCATGTGAGTTTCTTCCTAATGCTTGCAAGTAGCTTAAGGCACTTTCAAAGGAAAGTGATTTTCTCTGAAAGGACAGCATTTAGAAAGTGAAGCAGCACTCCATTCACTTCGCACAGTGAATTGAAATGTTGGAACAGTCTGCTTCTCTTTCAGAGAAACGCATGTGAGTTTCTTCCTAATGCTTGCAAGTAGCTTAAGGCACTTTCAAAGGAAAGTGATTTTCTCTGAAAGGACAGCATTTAGAAAGTGAAGCAACACTCCATTCACTTCGCACAGTGAATTGAAGTGTTGGAACAGACTGCTTCTCTTTAAGAGAAACGCATGTGAGTTTCTGGTGAATGCTTGTAAGTAGCTTAAGGCACTTTCAAAGGAAAGTGATTTTCTCTGAAAGGACAGCATTTAGAAAGTGAAGCAACACTCCATTCACTTCGCACAGTGAATTGAAGTGTTGGAACAGACTGCTTCTCTTTCAGAGAAACGCATGTGAGTTTAAGTTGAATGCTTGTAAGTAGCTTAAGGCACTTTCAAAGGAAAGTGATTTTCCCTGAAAGGACAGCATTTAGAAAGTGAAGCAGCACTCCATTCACTTCGCAGAGTGAATTGAAGTAGTGGAACAGACTGCTTCTCTTTCAGAGAAACGCATGTGAGTTTCTGGTGAATGCTTGTAAGTAGCTTAAGGCACTTTCAAAGGAAAGTGCTTTTCTCTGAAAGGACAGCATTTAGAAAGTGAAGCAACACTCCATTCACTTCGCACAGTGAATTGAAGTGTTGGAACAGACTGCTTCTCTTTCAGAGAAACGCATGTGAGTTTCTTCCTAATGCTTGCAAGTCGCTTAAGGCACTTTCAAAGGAAAGTGATTTTCTCTGAAAGGACAGCGTTTAAAAAGTGAAGCAACACTCCATTCACTTCGCACAGTGAATTGAAGTGTTGGAACAGACTGCTTCTCTTTAAGAGAAACGCATGTGAGTTTTTTGAGAATGCTTGAAAGTAGTTTAGGGCACTTTCAAAGGAAAGTGATTTTCTCTGAAAGGACAGAATTTAGAAAGTGATGCAACACTCCATTCACTTCGCACAGTGAATTGAAGTGTTGGAACAGACTGCTTCTCTTTCAGAGAAACGCATGTGAGTTTCTTCCTAATGCTTGTAAGTAGCTTAAGGCACTTTCAAAGGAAAGTGATTTTCTCTGAAAGGACAGCATTTAGAAAGTAAAGCAACACTCCATTCCCTTCGCACAATAAATTGAAGTGTTGGAACAGACTGCTTCTCTTTCATAGAAACGCATTAGTGTGTCTTGTGAATGCTTGCAAGTAGCTTAAGGCACATTCAAAGGAAAGTGATTTTCTCTGAAAGGACAGCATTTAGAAAGTGAAGCAACACTCCATTCACTTCGCACAGAGAATTGAAGTGTTGGAACAGATTACTTCTCTTTCAGAGAAATGCATGTGAGTTTCTGTTGAATGCTTGTAAGTAGCTTAAGGCACATTCAAAGGAAAGGGATTTTCTCTGAAAGGACAGCATTTAGAAAGTGAAGCAACACTCCATTCACTTCGCACTGTGACTTGAAGTGTTGGAACAGACTGCTTCTCTTTCAGAGAAACGCATGTGAGTTTTTTGTGAATGCTTGAAAGTAGTTTAAGGCACTTTCAAAGGAAAGTGTTTTTCTCTGAAAATACAGAATTTAGAAAGTGAAGCAACACTCCATTCACTTCGCACAGTGAATTGAAGTGTTGGAACAGACTGCTTCTCTTTCAGAGAAACGCATGTGAGTTTCTTCCTAATGCTCGCAAGTAGCTTAAGGCACTTCCAAAGGAAAGTTATTTTCTCTGATTGGACAGCATTTAGAAAGTGAAGCAACACTCCATTCACTTCGCACAGTGAATTGAAGTGTTGGAACAGACTGCTTCTCTTTCAGAGAAACGCATGTGAGTTTCTGGCGAATGCTTGTAAGTAGCTTAAGGCACTTTCAAAGGAAAGTAATTTTCTCTGAAAGGACAGCATTTTGAAAGTGAAGCAACACTCCATTCCCTTCGTGCAGTGAATTGAAGTGTTGGAACAGAGTGCTTCTCATTCATAGAAACGCATTAGTGTTTCTTGTGAATGCTTGCAAGTTGCTTAAGGCACTTTCAAAGGAAAGTGATTTTCTCTGAAAGGACAGCATTTAGAAAGTGAAGCAACACTCCATTCACTTTGTACAGTGAATTGAAGTGTTGGAACAGACTGCTTCTCTTTCAGAGAAATGCATGTGAGTTTCTGTTGAATGCTTGTAAGTAGCTTAAGGCTCTTTCAAAGGAAAGTGATTTTCTCTGAAAGGACAGCATTTAGAAAGTGAAGCAACACTCCATTCACTTCGCACAGTGAATTGAAGTGTTGGAACAGACTGCTTCTCTTTCAGAGAAACGCATGTGAGTTTCTTTTGAATGCTTGCAAGTTGCTTAAGGCACATTCAAAGGAAAGTGATTTTCTCTGAAAGGACAGCATTTAGAAACTGAAGCAACACTCCATTCACTTCGCACAGTGAATTGAAGTGTTGGAACAGACTGCTTCTCTTTCAGAGAAACGCATGTGAGTTTCTTCCTAATGCTTGCAAGTAGCTTAAGGCACTTTCAAAGGAAAGTGATTTTCTCTGATTGGACAGCATTTAGAAAGTGAAGCAACACTCCATTCACTTCGCACAGTGAATTGAAGTGTTGGAACAGACTGCTTCTCTTTCAGAGAAACGCATGTGAGTTTCTGGTGAATGCTTGTAAGTAGCTTAAGGCACTTTCAAAGGAAAGTGATTTTCTCTGAAAGGACAGCATTTAGAAAGTGAAGCAACACTCCATTCACTTCGCACAGTGAATTGAAGTGTTGGAACTACTGCTTCTCTTTCAGAGAAACGCATGTGAGTTTTTTATGAATGCTTGAAAGTAGTTTAAGGCACTTTCAAAGGAAAGTGATTTTCTCTGAAAGGACAGAATTTAGAAAGTGAGGCAACACTCCATTCACTTCGCACAGTGAATTGAAGTGTTGGAACCGACTGCTTCTCTTTCAGAGAAACGCATGTGAGTTTCTGGTGAATGCTTGTTAGTAGCTTAAGGCACTTTCAAAGGACAGTGATTTTCTCTGAAAGGACAGCATTTAGAAAGTGAAGCAACACTCCATTCCCTTCGAGCAGTGAATTGAAGTGTTGGAACAGACTGCTTCTCTTTCATATAAACGCATTAGTGTTTCTTGTGAATGCTTGCAAGTTGCTTAAGGCACTTTCAAAGGAAAGTGATTTTCTCTGAAAGGACATAATTTAGAAAGTGAAGCAACACTCCATTCACTTCGCACAGTGAATTGAAGTGTTGGAACAGACTGCTTCTCTTTCAGAGAAATGCATGTGAGTTTCTGTTGAATGCTTGTAAGTAGCTTAAGGCACTTTCAAAGGAAAGTGATATTCTCTGAAAGGACAGCATTTAGAAAGTGCAGCAACACTCCATTCACTTCGCACATTGAATTGAAGTGTTGGAACAGACTGCTTCTCTTTCAGAGAAACGCATGTGAGTTTCTGGTGAATGCTTGTAAGTAGCTTAAGGCACTTTTAAAGGAAAGTGATTTTCTCTGAAAGGACAGCATTTAGAAAGTGAGGCAACACTCCATTCACTTTACACAGTGAATTGAAGTGTTGGAACAGACTGCTTCTCTTTCAGAGAAACGCATGTGAGTTTCTTCCTAATGCTTGCAAGTAGCTTAAGGCACTTTCAAAGGAAAGTGATTTTCTCTGAAAGGACAGCATTTAGAAAGTGAAGCAGCACTCCATTCACTTCGCACAGTGAATTGAAATGTTGGAACAGTCTGCTTCTCTTTCAGAGAAACGCATGTGAGTTTCTTCCTAATGCTTGCAAGTAGCTTAAGGCACTTTCAAAGGAAAGTGATTTTCTCTGAAAGGACAGCATTTAGAAAGTGAAGCAACACTCCATTCACTTCGCACAGTGAATTGAAGTGTTGGAACAGACTGCTTCTCTTTAAGAGAAACGCATGTGAGTTTCTGGTGAATGCTTGTAAGTAGCTTAAGGCACTTTCAAAGGAAAGTGATTTTCTCTGAAAGGACAGCATTTAGAAAGTGAAGCAACACTCCATTCACTTCGCACAGTGAATTGAAGTGTTGGAACAGACTGCTTCTCTTTCAGAGAAACGCATGTGAGTTTAAGTTGAATGCTTGTAAGTAGCTTAAGGCACTTTCAAAGGAAAGTGATTTTCCCTGAAAGGACAGCATTTAGAAAGTGAAGCAGCACTCCATTCACTTCGCAGAGTGAATTGAAGTAGTGGAACAGACTGCTTCTCTTTCAGAGAAACGCATGTGAGTTTCTGGTGAATGCTTGTAAGTAGCTTAAGGCACTTTCAAAGGAAAGTGCTTTTCTCTGAAAGGACAGCATTTAGAAAGTGAAGCAACACTCCATTCACTTCGCACAGTGAATTGAAGTGTTGGAACAGACTGCTTCTCTTTCAGAGAAACGCATGTGAGTTTCTTCCTAATGCTTGCAAGTCGCTTAAGGCACTTTCAAAGGAAAGTGATTTTCTCTGAAAGGACAGCGTTTAAAAAGTGAAGCAACACTCCATTCACTTCGCACAGTGAATTGAAGTGTTGGAACAGACTGCTTCTCTTTAAGAGAAACGCATGTGAGTTTTTTGAGAATGCTTGAAAGTAGTTTAGGGCACTTTCAAAGGAAAGTGATTTTCTCTGAAAGGACAGAATTTAGAAAGTGATGCAACACTCCATTCACTTCGCACAGTGAATTGAAGTGTTGGAACAGACTGCTTCTCTTTCAGAGAAACGCATGTGAGTTTCTTCCTAATGCTCGCAAGTAGCTTAAGGCACTTCCAAAGGAAAGTTATTTTCTCTGATTGGACAGCATTTAGAAAGTGAAGCAACACTCCATTCACTTCGCACAGTGAATTGAAGTGTTGGAACAGACTGCTTCTCTTTCAGAGAAACGCATGTGAGTTTCTGGCGAATGCTTGTAAGTAGCTTAAGGCACTTTCAAAGGAAAGTAATTTTCTCTGAAAGGACAGCATTTTGAAAGTGAAGCAACACTCCATTCCCTTCGTGCAGTGAATTGAAGTGTTGGAACAGAGTGCTTCTCATTCATAGAAACGCATTAGTGTTTCTTGTGAATGCTTGCAAGTTGCTTAAGGCACTTTCAAAGGAAAGTGATTTTCTCTGAAAGGACAGCATTTAGAAAGTGAAGCAACACTCCATTCACTTTGTACAGTGAATTGAAGTGTTGGAAC
Organism: Myodes glareolus; assembly: GCF_982192425.1. NCBI lineage: Eukaryota > Metazoa > Chordata > Mammalia > Rodentia > Cricetidae > Myodes > Myodes glareolus. The sequence goes on from NC_142046.1 coordinate 2,447,704, forward strand.
AGACTGCTTCTCTTTCAGAGAAATGCATGTGAGTTTCTGTTGAATGCTTGTAAGTAGCTTAAGGCTCTTTCAAAGGAAAGTGATTTTCTCTGAAAGGACAGCATTTAGAAAGTGAAGCAACACTCCATTCACTTCGCACAGTGAATTGAAGTGTTGGAACAGACTGCTTCTCTTTCAGAGAAACGCATGTGAGTTTCTTTTGAATGCTTGCAAGTTGCTTAAGGCACATTCAAAGGAAAGTGATTTTCTCTGAAAGGACAGCATTTAGAAACTGAAGCAACACTCCATTCACTTCGCACAGTGAATTGAAGTGTTGGAACAGACTGCTTCTCTTTCAGAGAAACGCATGTGAGTTTCCGGTGAATGCTTGTAAGTAGCTTAAGGCACTTTCAAAGGAAAGTGATTTTCTCTGAAAGGACAGCATTTAGAAAGTGAAGCAACACTCCATTCACTTCGCACAGTGAATTGAAGTGTTGGAACAGACTGATTCTCTTTCAGAGAAACGTATGTGAGTTTCTTGTGAATGCTTGCAAGTTGCTTAAGGCACTTTCAAAGGAACGTGATTTTCTCTGAAAGGACAGCATTTAGAAAGTGAAGCAACACTCCGTTCACTTCGCACAGTGAATTGAAGTGTTGGAACAGACTGCTTCTCTTTCAGAGAAACGCATGTGAGTTTTTTATGAATGCTTGAAAGTAGTTTAAGGCACTTTCAAATGAAAGTGATTTTCTCTGAAAGGACAGTGTTTAGAAATGGAGGCAACACTCCATTCACTTCGCACAGTGAATTGAAGTGTTTGAACCGACTGCTTCTCTTTCAGAGAAACGCATGTGAGTTTCTGGTGAATGCTTGTTAGTAGCTTAAGGCACTTTCAAAGGACAATGATTTTCTCTGAAAGGACAGCATTTAGAAAGTGAAGCAACACTCCATTCCCTTCGAGCAGTGAATTGAAGTGTTGGAACAGACTGCTTTTCTTTCAGAGAAATGCATGTTAGTTTCTGTTGAATGCTTGTAAGTAGCTTAAGGCACTTTCAAAGGAAAGTGATTTTCTCTGAAAGGACAGCATTTAGAAAGTGAAGCAACACTCCATTCACTTCGCACAGTGAATTGAAGTGTTGGAACAGACTGCTTCTCTTTCAGAGAAACGTATGTGAGTTTCTTGTGAATGCTTGCAAGTTGCTTAAGGCACTTTCAAAGGAAAGTGATTTTCTCTGAAAGGACAGCATTTAGAAAGTGAAGCAACACTCCGTTCACTTCGCACAGTGAATTGAAGTGTTGGAACAGACTGCTTCTCTTTCAGAGAAACGCATGTGAGTTTTTTATGAATGCTTGAAAGTAGTTTAAGGCACTTTCAAAGGAAAGTGATTTTCTCTGAAAGGACAGTGTTTAGAAAGTGAGGCAACACTCCATTCACTTCGCACAGTGAATTGAAGTGTTGGAACCGACTGCTTCTCTTTCAGAGAAACGCATGTGAGTTTCTGGTGAATGCTTGTTAGTAGCTTAAGGCACTTTCAAAGGACAGTGATTTTCTCTGAAAGGACAGCATTTAGAAAGTGAAGCAACACTCCATTCCCTTCGAGCAGTGAATTGAAGTGTTGGAACAGACTGCTTCTCTTTCATATAAACGCATTAGTGTTTCTTGTGAATGCTTGCAAGTTGCTTAAGGCACTTTCAAAGGAAAGTGATTTTCTCTGAAAGGACATAATTTAGAAAGTGAAGCAACACTCCATTCACTTCGCACAGTGAATTGAAGTGTTGGAACAGACTGCTTCTCTTTCAGAGAAATGCATGTGAGTTTCTGTTGAATGCTTGTAAGTAGCTTAAGGCACTTTCAAAGGAAAGTGATTTTCTCTGAAAGGACAGCATTTAGAAAGTGCAGCAACACTCCATTCACTTCGCACATTGAATTGAAGTGTTGGAACAGACTGCTTCTCTTTCAGAGAAACGCATGTGAGTTTCTGGTGAATGCTTGTAAGTAGCTTAAGGCACTTTTAAAGGAAAGTGATTTTCTCTGAAAGGACAGCATTTAGAAAGTGAGGCAACACTCCATTCACTTTACACAGTGAATTGAAGTGTTGGAACAGACTGCTTCTCTTTCAGAGAAACGCATGTGAGTTTCTTCCTAATGCTTGCAAGTAGCTTAAGGCACTTTCAAAGGAAAGTGATTTTCTCTGAAAGGACAGCATTTAGAAAGTGAAGCAGCACTCCATTCACTTCGCACAGTGAATTGAAATGTTGGAACAGTCTGCTTCTCTTTCAGAGAAACGCATGTGAGTTTCTTCCTAATGCTTGCAAGTAGCTTAAGGCACTTTCAAAGGAAAGTGATTTTCTCTGAAAGGACAGCATTTAGAAAGTGAAGCAACACTCCATTCACTTTGCACAGTGAATTGAAGTGTTGGAACAGACTGCTTCTCTTTAAGAGAAACGCATGTGAGTTTCTGGTGAATGCTTGTAAGTAGCTTAAGGCACTTTCAAAGGAAAGTGATTTTCTCTGAAAGGACAGCATTTAGAAAGTGAAGCAACACTCCATTCACTTCGCACAGTGAATTGAAGTGTTGGAACAGACTGCTTCTCTTTCAGAGAAACGCATGTGAGTTTAAGTTGAATGCTTGTAAGTAGCTTAAGGCACTTTCAAAGGAAAGTGATTTTCCCTGAAAGGACAGCATTTAGAAAGTGAAGCAGCACTCCATTCACTTCGCAGAGTGAATTGAAGTAGTGGAACAGACTGCTTCTCTTTCAGAGAAACGCATGTGAGTTTCTGGTGAATGCTTGTAAGTAGCTTAAGGCACTTTCAAAGGAAAGTGCTTTTCTCTGAAAGGACAGCATTTAGAAAGTGAAGCAACACTCCATTCACTTCGCACAGTGAATTGAAGTGTTGGAACAGACTGCTTCTCTTTCAGAGAAACGCATGTGAGTTTCTTCCTAATGCTTGCAAGTCGCTTAAGGCACTTTCAAAGGAAAGTGATTTTCTCTGAAAGGACAGCGTTTAAAAAGTGAAGCAACACTCCATTCACTTCGCACAGTGAATTGAAGTGTTGGAACAGACTGCTTCTCTTTAAGAGAAACGCATGTGAGTTTTTTGAGAATGCTTGAAAGTAGTTTAGGGCACTTTCAAAGGAAAGTGATTTTCTCTGAAAGGACAGAATTTAGAAAGTGATGCAACACTCCATTCACTTCGCACAGTGAATTGAAGTGTTGGAACAGACTGCTTCTCTTTCAGAGAAACGCATGTGAGTTTCTTCCTAATGCTTGTAAGTAGCTTAAGGCACTTTCAAAGGAAAGTGATTTTCTCTGAAAGGACAGCATTTAGAAAGTAAAGCAACACTCCATTCCCTTCGCACAATAAATTGAAGTGTTGGAACAGACTGCTTCTCTTTCATAGAAACGCATTAGTGTGTCTTGTGAATGCTTGCAAGTAGCTTAAGGCACATTCAAAGGAAAGTGATTTTCTCTGAAAGGACAGCATTTAGAAAGTGAAGCAACACTCCATTCACTTCGCACAGAGAATTGAAGTGTTGGAACAGATTACTTCTCTTTCAGAGAAATGCATGTGAGTTTCTGTTGAATGCTTGTAAGTAGCTTAAGGCACATTCAAAGGAAAGGGATTTTCTCTGAAAGGACAGCATTTAGAAAGTGAAGCAACACTCCATTCACTTCGCACTGTGACTTGAAGTGTTGGAACAGACTGCTTCTCTTTCAGAGAAACGCATGTGAGTTTTTTGTGAATGCTTGAAAGTAGTTTAAGGCACTTTCAAAGGAAAGTGTTTTTCTCTGAAAATACAGAATTTAGAAAGTGAAGCAACACTCCATTCACTTCGCACAGTGAATTGAAGTGTTGGAACAGACTGCTTCTCTTTCAGAGAAACGCATGTGAGTTTCTTCCTAATGCTCGCAAGTAGCTTAAGGCACTTCCAAAGGAAAGTTATTTTCTCTGATTGGACAGCATTTAGAAAGTGAAGCAACACTCCATTCACTTCGCACAGTGAATTGAAGTGTTGGAACAGACTGCTTCTCTTTCAGAGAAACGCATGTGAGTTTCTGGCGAATGCTTGTAAGTAGCTTAAGGCACTTTCAAAGGAAAGTAATTTTCTCTGAAAGGACAGCATTTTGAAAGTGAAGCAACACTCCATTCCCTTCGTGCAGTGAATTGAAGTGTTGGAACAGAGTGCTTCTCATTCATAGAAACGCATTAGTGTTTCTTGTGAATGCTTGCAAGTTGCTTAAGGCACTTTCAAAGGAAAGTGATTTTCTCTGAAAGGACAGCATTTAGAAAGTGAAGCAACACTCCATTCACTTTGTACAGTGAATTGAAGTGTTGGAACAGACTGCTTCTCTTTCAGAGAAATGCATGTGAGTTTCTGTTGAATGCTTGTAAGTAGCTTAAGGCTCTTTCAAAGGAAAGTGATTTTCTCTGAAAGGACAGCATTTAGAAAGTGAAGCAACACTCCATTCACTTCGCACAGTGAATTGAAGTGTTGGAACAGACTGCTTCTCTTTCAGAGAAACGCATGTGAGTTTCTTTTGAATGCTTGCAAGTTGCTTAAGGCACATTCAAAGGAAAGTGATTTTCTCTGAAAGGACAGCATTTAGAAACTGAAGCAACACTCCATTCACTTCGCACAGTGAATTGAAGTGTTGGAACAGACTGCTTCTCTTTCAGAGAAACGCATGTGAGTTTCTTCCTAATGCTTGCAAGTAGCTTAAGGCACTTTCAAAGGAAAGTGATTTTCTCTGATTGGACAGCATTTAGAAAGTGAAGCAACACTCCATTCACTTCGCACAGTGAATTGAAGTGTTGGAACAGACTGCTTCTCTTTCAGAGAAACGCATGTGAGTTTCTGGTGAATGCTTGTAAGTAGCTTAAGGCACTTTCAAAGGAAAGTGATTTTCTCTGAAAGGACAGCATTTAGAAAGTGAAGCAACACTCCATTCACTTCGCACAGTGAATTGAAGTGTTGGAACTACTGCTTCTCTTTCAGAGAAACGCATGTGAGTTTCTTTTGAATGCTTGCAAGTTGCTTAAGGCACATTCAAAGGAAAGTGATTTTCTCTGAAAGGACAGCATTTAGAAAGTGAAGCAACACTCCATTCACTTCGCACAGTGAATTGAAGTGTTCGAACAGACTGCTTCTCTTTAAGAGAAACGCATGTGAGTTTTTTGTGAATGCTTGAAAGTAGTTTAAGGCACTTTCAAAGGAAAGTGATTTTCTCTGAAAGGACAGCATTTAGAAAGTGAAGCAACACTCCATTCACTTCGCACTGTGAATTGAAGTGTTGGAACAGACTGCTTCTCTTTCAGAGAAACGCATGTGAGTTTTTTGTGAATGCTTGAAAGTAGTTTAAGGCACTTTCAAAGGAAAGTCTTTTTCTCTGAAAGGACAGAATTTAGAAAGTGAAGCAACACTCCATTCACTTCGCACAGTGAATTGAAGTGTTGGAACAGACTGCTCCTCTTTCAGAGAAACGCATGTGAGTTTCTTCCTAATGCTTGCAAGTAGCTTAAGGCACTTTCAAAGGAAAGTGATTTTCTCTGATTGGACAGCATTTAGAAAGTGAAGCAACACTCCATTCACTTCGAACAGTGAATTGAAGTGTTGGAACAGACTGCTTCTCTTTCAAAGAAACGCATGTGAGTTTCTGGTGAATGCTTGTAAGTAGCTTAAGGCACTTTCAAAGGAAAGTGATTTTCTCTGAAAGAAGAGCATTTAGAAAGTGAAGCAACACTCCATTCCCTTCGTGCAGTGAATTGAAGTGTTGGAACAGAGTGCTTCTCATTCATAGAAACGCATTAGTGTTTCTTGTGAATGCTTGCAAGTTGCTTAAGGCACTTTCAAAGGAAAGTGATTTTCTCTGAAAGGACAGCATTTAGAAAGTGAAGCAACACTCCATTCACTTTGTACCGTGAATTGAAGTGTTGGAACAGACTGCTTCTCTTTCAGAGAAATGCATGTGAGTTTCTGTTTAATGCTTGTAAGTAGCTTCAGGCTCTTTCAAAGGAAAGTGATTTTCTCTCAAAGGACAGCATTTAGAAAGTAAAACAACACTCCATTCCCTTCGCACAATAAATTGAAGTGTTGGAACAGACTGCTTCTCTTTCATAGAAACGCAATAGTGTTTCTTCTGAATGCTTGCAAGTAGCTTAAGGCACATTCAAAGGAAAGTGATTTTCTCTGAAAGGACAGCATTTAGAAAGTGAAGCAACACTCCATTCACTTCGCACAGAGAATTGAAGTGTTGGAACAGATTACTTCTCTTTCAGAGAAATGCATGTGAGTTTCTGTTGAATGCTTGTAAGTAGCTTAAGGCACATTCAAAGGAAAATGATTTTCTCTGAAAGGACAGCATTTAGAAAGTGAAGCAACACTCCATTCACTTCGCACAGTGAATTGAAGTGTTGGAACAGACTGCTTCTCTTTCAGAGAAACGCATGTGAGTTTCTTCCTAATGCTTGCAAGTAGCTTAAGGCACTTTCAAAGGAAAGTGATTTTCTCTGAAAGGACAGCATTTAGAAAGTGAAGCAACATTCCATTCACTTCGCACAGTGAATTGAAGTGTTCGAACAGACTGCTTCTCTTTCAGAGAAACGCATGTGAGTTTCTTCCTGATGCTTGCAAGTAGCTTAAGGCACTTTCAAAGGAAAGTGATTTTCTCAGAAAGGACAGCATTTAGAAAGTGAAGCAACACTCCATTCACTTCGCACAGTGAACTGAAGTGTTGGAAAAGACTGTTTCTCTTTCAGAGAAACGCATGTGAGTTTCTGGTGAATGCTTGTAAGTAGCTTAAGGCACTTTCAAAGGAAAGTGATTTTCTCTGAAAGGACAGCATTTAGAAAGTGAAGCAACACTCCATTCACTTCGCACAGTGAATTGAAGTGTTGGAACAGACTGCTTCTCTTTCAGAGAAATGCATGTGAGTTTCTGTTGAATGCTTGTAAGTAGCTTAAGGCACTTTCAAAGGAAAGTGATTTTCTCTGAAAGGACAGCATTTAGAAAGTGAAGCAACACTCCATTCACTTCGCAGAGTGAATTGAAGTATTGGAACAGACTGCTTCTCTTTCAGAGAAACACATGTGAGTTTCTGGTGAATGCTTGTAAGTAGCTTAAGGCACTTTCAAAGGAAAGTGATTTTATCTGAAAGGACAGCATTTAGAAAGTGAAGCAACACTCCATTCACTTCGCACAGTGAATTGAAGTGTTGAAACAGACTGCTTCTCTTTCAGAGAAACGCATGTGAGTTTCTTTTGAATGCTTGCAAGTTGCTTAAGGCACATTCAAAGGAAAGTGATTTTCTCTGAAAGGACAGCATTTAGAAACTGAAGCAACACTCCATTCACTTCGCACAGTGAATTGAAGTGTTCGAACAGACTGCTTCTCTTTAAGAGAAACGCATGTGAGTTTTTTGTGAATGCTTGAAAGTAGTTTAAGGCACTTTAAAAGGAAAGTGATTTTGTCTGAAAGGACAGCATTAAGAAAGTGAAGCAACACTCCATTCACTTCGCACGGTGAATTGAAGTGTTGGACCAGACTGCTTCTCTTTCAGAGAAACGCATGTGAGTTTCTGGTGAATGCTTGTAAGTAGCTTAAGGCACATTCAAAGGAAAATGATTTTCTCTGAAAGGACAGCATTTAGAAAGTGAAGCAACACTCCATTCACTTCGCACAGTGAATTGAAGTGTTGGAACAGACTGCTTCTCTTTCAGAGAAACGCATGTGAGTTTTTTGTGAATGCTTGAAAGTAGTTTAAGGCACTTTCAATGGAAAGTGATTTTCTCTGAAAGGACAGCATTTAGAAAGTGAGGCAACACTCCATTCACTTCGCACAGTGAATTGAAGTGTTGGAACAGACTGCTTCTCTTTCAGAGAAACGCATGTGAGTTTCTTCCTAATGCTTGCAAGTAGCTTAAGGCACTTTCAAAGGAAAGTTATTTTCTCTGAAAGGACAGCATTTAGAAAGTGAAGCAACACTCCATTCACTTCGCACAGTGAATTGAAGTGTTGGAACAGACTGCTTCTCTTTCAGAGAAACGCATGTGAGTTTCTTCCTGATGCTTGCAAGTAGCTTAAGGCACTTTCAAAGGAAAGTGATTTTCTCTGAAAGGACAGCATTTAGAAAGTGAAGCAACACTAAATTCACTTCGCACAGTGAATTGAAGTGTTGGAACAGACTGCTTCTCTTTCAGAGAAACGCATGTGAGTTTCTTTTGAATGCTTGCAAGTTGCTTAAGGCACATTCAAAGGAAAGTGATTTTCTCTGAAAGGACAGCATTTAGAAAGTGAAGCAACACTCCATTCACTTCGCACAGTGAATTGAAGTGTTCGAACAGACTGCTTCTCTTTAAGAGAAACGCATGTGAGTTTTTTGTGAATGCTTGAAAGTAGTTTAAGGCACTTTCAAAGGAAAGTGATTTTCTCTGAAAGGACAGCATTTAGAAAGTGAAGCAACACTCCATTCACTTCGCACTGTGAATTGAAGTGTTGGAACAGACTGCTTCTCTTTCAGAGAAACGCATGTGAGTTTTTTGTGAATGCTTGAAAGTAGTTTAAGGCACTTTCAAAGGAAAGTCTTTTTCTCTGAAAGGACAGAATTTAGAAAGTGAAGCAACACTCCATTCACTTCGCACAGTGAATTGAAGTGTTGGAACAGACTGCTCCTCTTTCAGAGAAACGCATGTGAGTTTCTTCCTAATGCTTGCAAGTAGCTTAAGGCACTTTCAAAGGAAAGTGATTTTCTCTGATTGGACAGCATTTAGAAAGTGAAGCAACACTCCATTCACTTCGAACAGTGAATTGAAGTGTTGGAACAGACTGCTTCTCTTTCAAAGAAACGCATGTGAGTTTCTGGTGAATGCTTGTAAGTAGCATAAGGCACTTTCAAAGGAAAGTGATTTTCTCTGAAAGAAGAGCATTAAGAAAGTGAAGCAACACTCCATTCCCTTCGTGCAGTGAATTGAAGTGTTGGAACAGAGTGCTTCTCATTCATAGAAACGCATTAGTGTTTCTTGTGAATGCTTGCAAGTTGCTTAAGGCACTTTCAAAGGAAAGTGATTTTCTCTGAAAGGACAGCATTTAGAAAGTGAAGCAACACTCCATTCACTTTGTACAGTGAATTGAAGTGTTGGAACAGACTGCTTCTCTTTCAGAGAAATGCATGTGAGTTTCTGTTTAATGCTTGTAAGTAGCTTAAGGCTCTTTCAAAGGAAAGTGATTTTCTCTCAAAGGACAGCATTTAGAAAGTAAAACAACACTCCATTCCCTTCGCACAATAAATTGAAGTGTTGGAACAGACTGCTTCTCTTTCATAGAAACGCAATAGTGTTTCTTCTGAATGCTTGCAAGTAGCTTAAGGCACATTCAAAGGAAAGTGATTTTCTCTGAAAGGACAGCATTTAGAAAGTGAAGCAACACTCCATTCACTTCGCACAGAGAATTGAAGTGTTGGAACAGATTACTTCTCTTTCAGAGAAATGCATGTGAGTTTCTCTTGAATGCTTGTAAGTAGCTTAAGGCACATTCAAAGGAAAATGATTTTCTCTGAAAGGACAGCATTTAGAAAGTGAAGCAACACTCCATTCACTTCGCACAGTGAATTGAAGTGTTGGAACAGACTGCTTCTCTTTCAGAGAAACGCATGTGAGTTTTTTGTAAATGCTTGAAAGTAGTTTAAGGCACTTTCAATGGAAAGTGATTTTCTCTGAAAGGACAGCATTTAGAAAGTGAGGCAACACTCCATTCACTTCGCACAGTGAAATGAAGTGTTGGAACAGACTGCTTCTCTTTCAGAGAAACGCATGTAAGTTTCTTCCTAATGCTTGCAAGTAGCTTAAGGCACTTTCAAAGGAAAGTGATTTTCTCTGAAAGGACAGCATTTAGAAAGTGAAGCAACACTCCATTCACTTCGCACAGTGAATTGAAGTGTTCGAACAGACTGCTTCTCTTTCAGAGAAACGCATGTGAGTTTCTTCCTGATGCTTGCAAGTAGCTTAAGGCACTTTCAAAGGAAAGTGATTTTCTCAGAAAGGACAGCATTTAGAAAGTGAAGCAACACTCCATTCACTTCGCACAGTGAACTGAAGTGTTGGAACAGACTGTTTCTCTTTCAGAGAAACGCATGTGAGTTTCTGGTGAATGCTTGTAAGTAGCTTAAGGCACTTTCAAAGGAAAGTGATTTTCTCTGAAAGGACAGCATTTAGAAAGTGAAGCAACACTCCATTCACTTCGCACAGTGAATTGAAGTGTTGGAACAGACTGCTTCTCTTTCAGAGAAATGCATGTGAGTTTCTGTTGAATGCTTGTAAGTAGCTTAAGGCACTTTCAAAGGAAAGTGATTTTCTCTGAAAGGACAGCATTTAGAAAGTGAAGCAACACTCCATTCACTTCGCAGAGTGAATTGAAGTATTGGAACAGACTGCTTCTCTTTCAGAGAAACACATGTGAGTTTCTGGTGAATGCTTGTAAGTAGCTTAAGGCACTTTCAAAGGAAAGTGATTTTATCTGAAAGGACAGCATTTAGAAAGTGAAGCAACACTCCATTCACTTCGCACAGTGAATTGAAGTGTTGGAACAGACTGCTTCTCTTTCAGAGAAACGCATGTGAGTTTCTTTTGAATGCTTGCAAGTTGCTTAAGGCACATTCAAAGGAAAGTGATTTTCTCTGAAAGGACAGCATTTAGAAACTGAAGCAACACTCCATTCACTTCGCACAGTGAATTGAAGTGTTCGAACAGACTGCTTCTCTTTAAGAGAAACGCATGTGAGTTTTTTGTGAATGCTTGAAAGTAGTTTAAGGCACTTTAAAAGGAAAGTGATTTTGTCTGAAAGGACAGCATTAAGAAAGTGAAGCAACACTCCATTCACTTCGCACGGTGAATTGAAGTGTTGGACCAGACTGCTTCTCTTTCAGAGAAACGCATGTGAGTTTCTGGTGAATGCTTTTAAGTAGCTTAAGGCACATTCAAAGGAAAATGATTTTCTCTGAAAGGACAGCATTTAGAAAGTGAAGCAACACTCCATTCACTTCGCACAGTGAATTGAAGTGTTGGAACAGACTGCTTCTCTTTCAGAGAAACGCATGTGAGTTTCTTCCTAATGCTTGCAAGTAGCTTAAGGCACTTTCAAAGGAAAGTGATTTTCTCTGAAAGGACAGCATTTAGAAAGTGAAGCAACACTCCATTCACTTCGCACAGTGAATTGAAGTGTTGGAACAGACTGCTTCTCTTTCAGAGAAACGCATGTGAGTTTCTTCCTGATGCTTGCAAGTAGCTTAAGGCACTTTCAAAGGAAAGTGATTTTCTCTGAAAGGACAGCATTTAGAAAGTGAGGCAACACTCCATTCACTTCACACAGTGACTTGAAGTGTTGGAACAGTCTGCTTCTCTTTCAGAGAAACGCATGTGAGTTTCTTCCTAATGCTTGCAAGTAGCTTAAGGCACTTTCAAAGGAAAGTGATTTTCTCTGAAAGGACAGCATTTAGAAAGTGAAGCAACACTCCATTCACTTCGCACAGTGAATTGAAGTGTTGGAACAGTCTGCTCCTCTTTCAGAGAAACGCATGTGAGTTTCTTCCTAATGCTTGCAAGTAGCTTAAGGCACTTTCAAAGGAAAGTGATTTTCTCTGAAAGGACAGCATTTAGAAAGTGAAGCAGCACTCCATTCACTTCGCACAGTGAATTGAAGTGTTGGAACAGACTGCTTCTCTTTCAGAGAAACGCATGTGAGTTTCCGGTGAATGCTTGTAAGTAGCTTAAGGCACTTTCAAAGGAAAGTGATTTTCTCTGAAAGGACAGCATTTAGAAAGTGAAGCAACACTCCATTCACTTCGCACAGTGAATTGAAGTGTTGGAACAGACTGCTTCTCTTTCAGAGAAATGCATGTGAGTTTAAGTTGAATGCTTGTAAGTAGCTTAAGGCACTTTCAAAGGAAAGTGATTTTCTCTGAAAGGACAGCATTTAGAAAGTGAAGCAACACTCCATTCACTTCGCACAGTGAATTGAAGTATTGGAACAGACTGCTTCTCTTTCAGAGAAACGGATGTGAGTTTCTGGTGAATGCTTGTAAGTAGCTTAAGGCACTTTCAAAGGAAAGTGATTTTCTCTGAAAGGACAGCATTTAGAAAGTGAAGCAACACTCCATTCACTTCGCACAGTGAATTGAAGTGTTGGAACAGACTGCTTCTCTTTCATATAAACGCATTAGTGTTTCTTGTGAATGCTTGCAAGTTGCTTAAGGCACTTTCAAAGGAAAGTGATTTTCTATGAAAGGACATAATTTAGAAAGTGAAGCAACACTCCATTCACTTCGCACAGTGAATTGAAGTGTTGGAACAGACTGCTTCTCTTTCAGAGAAATGCATGTGAGTGTCTGTTGAATGCTTGTAATTAGCTTAAGGCACTTTGAAAGGAAAGTGATTTTCTCTGAAAGGACAGCATTTAGAAAGTGAGGCAACACTCCATTCACTTCGCACAGTGAAATGAAGTGTTGGAACAGACTGCTTCTCTTTCAGAGAAACGCATGTGAGTTTCTGGTGAATGCTTGTAAGTAGCTTAAGGCACTTTCAAAGGAAAGTGATTTTCTCTGAAAGGACAGCATTTAGAAAGTGAAGCAACACTCCATTCACTTCGCACAGTGAATTGAAGTGTTGGAACAGACTGCTTCTCTTTCAGAGAAATGCATGTGAGTTTCTGTTGAATGCTTGTAAGTAGCTTAAGGCACTTTCAAAGGAAAGTGATTTTCTCTGAAAGGACAGCATTTAGAAAGTGAAGCAACACTCCATTCACTTCGCAGAGTGAATTGAAGTATTGGAACAGACTGCTTCTCTTTCAGAGAAACACATGTGAGTTTCTGGTGAATGCTTGTAAGTAGCTTAAGGCACTTTCAAAGGAAAGTGATTTTCTCTGAAAGGACAGCATTTAGAAAGTGAAGCAACACTCCATTCACTTCGCACAGTGAATTGAAGTGTTGGAACAGACTGCTTCTCTTTCAGAGAAACGCATGTGAGTTTCTTTTGAATGCTTGCAAGTTGCTTAAGGCACATTCAAAGGAAAGTGATTTTCTCTGAAAGGACAGCATTTAGAAACTGAAGCAACACTCCATTCACTTCGCACAGTGAATTGAAGTGTTCGAACAGACTGCTTCTCTTTAAGAGAAACGCATGTGAGTTTTTTGTGAATGCTTGAAAGTAGTTTAAGGCACTTTAAAAGGAAAGTGATTTTGTCTGAAAGGACAGCATTAAGAAAGTGAAGCAACACTCCATTCACTTCGCACGGTGAATTGAAGTGTTGGACCAGACTGCTTCTCTTTCAGAGAAACGCATGTGAGTTTCTGGTGAATGCTTGTAAGTAGCTTAAGGCACATTCAAAGGAAAATGATTTTCTCTGAAAGGACAGCATTTAGAAAGTGAAGCAACACTCCATTCACTTCGCACAGTGAATTGAAGTGTTGGAACAGACTGCTTCTCTTTCAGAGAAACGCATGTGAGTTTTTTGTGAATGCTTGAAAGTAGTTTAAGGCACTTTCAATGGAAAGTGATTTTCTCTGAAAGGACAGCATTTAGAAAGTGAGGCAACACTCCATTCACTTCGCACAGTGAATTGAAGTGTTGGAACAGACTGCTTCTCTTTCAGAGAAACGCATGTGAGTTTCTTCCTAATGCTTGCAAGTAGCTTAAGGCACTTTCAAAGGAAAGTGATTTTCTCTGAAAGGACAGCATTTAGAAAGTGAAGCAACACTCCATTCACTTCGCACAGTGAATTGAAGTGTTGGAACAGACTGCTTCTCTTTCAGAGAAACGCATGTGAGTTTCTTCCTGATGCTTGCAAGTAGCTTAAGGCACTTTCAAAGGAAAGTGATTTTCTCTGAAAGGACAGCATTTAGAAAGTGAAGCAACACTAAATTCACTTCGCACAGTGAATTGAAGTGTTGGAACAGACTGCTTCTCTTTCTGAGAAACGCATGTGAGTTTTTCATGAATGCTTGAAAGTAGTTAAAGGCACTTTCAAAGGAAAGTGATTTTCTCTGAAAGGACAGCATTTAGAAAGTGAGGCAACACTCCATTCACTTCACACAGTGACTTGAAGTGTTGGAACAGTCTGCTTCTCTTTCAGAGAAACGCATGTGAGTTTCTTCCTAATGCTTGCAAGTAGCTTAAGGCACTTTCAAAGGAAAGTGATTTTCTCTGAAAGGACAGCATTTAGAAAGTGAAGCAACACTCCATTCACTTCGCACAGTGAATTGAAGTGTTGGAACAGTCTGCTCCTCTTTCAGAGAAACGCATGTGAGTTTCTTCCTAATGCTTGCAAGTAGCTTAAGGCACTTTCAAAGGAAAGTGATTTTCTCTGAAAGGACAGCATTTAGAAAGTGAAGCAGCACTCCATTCACTTCGCACAGTGAATTGAAGTGTTGGAACAGACTGCTTCTCTTTCAGAGAAACGCATGTGAGTTTCCGGTGAATGCTTGTAAGTAGCTTAAGGCACTTTCAAAGGAAAGTGATTTTCTCTGAAAGGACAGCATTTAGAAAGTGAAGCAACACTCCATTCACTTCGCACAGTGAATTGAAGTGTTGGAACAGACTGCTTCTCTTTCAGAGAAATGCATGTGAGTTTAAGTTGAATGCTTGTAAGTAGCTTAAGGCACTTTCAAAGGAAAGTGATTTTCTCTGAAAGGACAGCATTTAGAAAGTGAGGCAACACTCCATTCACTTCGCACAGTGAATTGAAGTATTGGAACAGACTGCTTCTCTTTCAGAGAAACGGATGTGAGTTTCTGGTGAATGCTTGTAAGTAGCTTAAGGCACTTTCAAAGGAAAGTGATTTTCTCTGAAAGGACAGCATTTAGAAAGTGAAGCAACACTCCATTCACTTCGCACAGTGAATTGAAGTGTTGGAACAGACTGCTTCTCTTTCATATAAACGCATTAGTGTTTCTTGTGAATGCTTGCAAGTTGCTTAAGGCACTTTCAAAGGAAAGTGATTTTCTCTGAAAGGACATAATTTAGAAAGTGAAGCAACACTCCATTCACTTCGCACAGTGAATTGAAGTGTTGGAACAGACTGCTTCTCTTTCAGAGAAATGCATGTGAGTGTCTGTTGAATGCTTGTAAGTAGCTTAAGGCACTTTGAAAGGAAAGTGATTTTCTCTGAAAGGACAGCATTTAGAAAGTGAGGCAACACTCCATTCACTTCGCACAGTGAAATGAAGTGTTGGAACAGACTGCTTCTCTTTCAGAGAAACGCATGTGAGTTTCTTCCTAATGCTTGCAAGTAGCTTAAGGCACTTTCAAAGGAAAGTGATTTTCTCTGAAAGGACAGCATTTAGAAAGTGAAGCAACACTCCATTCACTTCGCACAGTGAATTGAAGTGTTCGAACAGACTGCTTCTCTTTCAGAGAAACGCATGTGAGTTTCTTCCTGATGCTTGCAAGTAGCTTAAGGCACTTTCAAAGGAAAGTGATTTTCTCAGAAAGGACAGCATTTAGAAAGTGAAGCAACACTCCATTCACTTCGCACAGTGAACTGAAGTGTTGGAAAAGACTGTTTCTCTTTCAGAGAAACGCATGTGAGTTTCTGGTGAATGCTTGTAAGTAGCTTAAGGCACTTTCAAAGGAAAGTGATTTTCTCTGAAAGGACAGCATTTAGAAAGTGAAGCAACACTCCATTCACTTCGCACAGTGAATTGAAGTGTTGGAACAGACTGCTTCTCTTTCAGAGAAACGCATGTGAGTTTCTTTTGAATGCTTGCAAGTTGCTTAAGGCACATTCAAAGGAAAGTGATTTTCTCTGAAAGGACAGCATTTAGAAACTGAAGCAACACTCCATTCACTTCGCACAGTGAATTGAAGTGTTCGAACAGACTGCTTCTCTTTAAGAGAAACGCATGTGAGTTTTTTGTGAATGCTTGAAAGTAGTTTAAGGCACTTTAAAAGGAAAGTGATTTTGTCTGAAAGGACAGCATTAAGAAAGTGAAGCAACACTCCATTCACTTCGCACGGTGAATTGAAGTGTTGGACCAGACTGCTTCTCTTTCAGAGAAACGCATGTGAGTTTCTGGTGAATGCTTGTAAGTAGCTTAAGGCACATTCAAAGGAAAATGATTTTCTCTGAAAGGACAGCATTTAGAAAGTGAAGCAACACTCCATTCACTTCGCACAGTGAATTGAAGTGTTGGAACAGACTGCTTCTCTTTCAGAGAAACGCATGTGAGTTTTTTGTGAATGCTTGAAAGTAGTTTAAGGCACTTTCAATGGAAAGTGATTTTCTCTGAAAGGACAGCATTTAGAAAGTGAGGCAACACTCCATTCACTTCGCACAGTGAATTGAAGTGTTGGAACAGACTGCTTCTCTTTCAGAGAAACGCATGTGAGTTTCTTCCTAATGCTTGCAAGTAGCTTAAGGCACTTTCAAAGGAAAGTGATTTTCTCTGAAAGGACAGCATTTAGAAAGTGAAGCAACACTCCATTCACTTCGCACAGTGAATTGAAGTGTTGGAACAGACTGCTTCTCTTTCAGAGAAACGCATGTGAGTTTCTTCCTGATGCTTGCAAGTAGCTTAAGGCACTTTCAAAGGAAAGTGATTTTCTCTGAAAGGACAGCATTTAGAAAGTGAAGCAACACTAAATTCACTTCGCACAGTGAATTGAAGTGTTGGAACAGACTGCTTCTCTTTCAGAGAAACGCATGTGAGTTTTTCATGAATGCTTGAAAGTAGTTAAAGGCACTTTCAAAGGAAAGTGATTTTCTCTGAAAGGACAGCATTTAGAAAGTGAGGCAACACTCCATTCACTTCACACAGTGACTTGAAGTGTTGGAACAGACTGCTTCTCTTTCAGAGAAACGCATGTGAGTTTCTTCCTAATGCTTGCAAGTAGCTTAAGGCACTTTCAAAGGAAAGTGATTTTCTCTGAAAGGACAGCATTTAGAAAGTGAAGCAACACTCCATTCACTTCGCACAGTGAATTGAAGTGTTGGAACAGTCTGCTCCTCTTTCAGAGAAACGCATGTGAGTTTCTTCCTAATGCTTGCAAGTAGCTTAAGGCACTTTCAAAGGAAAGTGATTTTCTCTGAAAGGACAGCATTTAGAAAGTGAAGCAGCACTCCATTCACTTCGCACAGTGAATTGAAGTGTTGGAACAGACTGCTTCTCTTTCAGAGAAACGCATGTGAGTTTCCGGTGAATGCTTGTAAGTAGCTTAAGGCACTTTCAAAGGAAAGTGATTTTCTCTGAAAGGACAGCATTTAGAAAGTGAAGCAACACTCCATTCACTTCGCACAGTGAATTGAAGTGTTGGAACAGACTGCTTCTCTTTCAGAGAAATGCATGTGAGTTTAAGTTGAATGCTTGTAAGTAGCTTAAGGCACTTTCAAAGGAAAGTGATTTTCTCTGAAAGGACAGCATTTAGAAAGTGAAGCAACACTCCATTCACTTCGCACAGTGAATTGAAGTATTGGAACAGACTGCTTCTCTTTCAGAGAATCGGATGTGAGTTTCTGGTGAATGCTTGTAAGTAGCTTAAGGCACTTTCAAAGGAAAGTGATTTTCTCTGAAAGGACAGCATTTAGAAAGTGAAGCAACACTCCATTCACTTCGCACAGTGAATTGAAGTGTTGGAACAGACTGCTTCTCTTTCATATAAACGCATTAGTGTTTCTTGTGAATGCTTGCAAGTTGCTTAAGGCACTTTCAAAGGAAAGTGATTTTCTCTGAAAGGACATAATTTAGAAAGTGAAGCAACACTCCATTCACTTCGCACAGTGAATTGAAGTATTGGAACAGACTGCTTCTCTTTCAGAGAAACGCATGTGAGTTTCTGTGGAATGCTTGTAAGTAGCTTAAGGCACTTTGAAAGGAAAGTGATTTTCTCTGAAAGGACAGCATTTAGAAAGTGAGGCAACACTCCATTCACTTCACACAGTCAATTGAAGTGTTGGAACAGACTGCTTCTCTTTCAGAGAAACGCATGTGAGTTTCTGGTGAATGCTTGTTAGTATCTTAAGGCACTTTCAAAGGAAAGTGATTTACTCTGAAAGGACAGCATTTAGAAAGTGAGGCAACACTCCATTCACTTCACACAGTGAATTGAAGTGTTGGAACAGACTGCTTCTCTTTCAGAGAAACGCATGTGAGTTTCTTCCTAATGCTTACAAGTAGCTTAAGGCACTTTCAAACGAAAGTGATTTTCTCTGAAAGGACAGCATTTAGAAAGTGAAGTAGCACGCCATTCACTTCGCACAGTGAATTGAAGTGTTGGAACAGTCTGCTTCTCTTTCAGAGAAACGCATGTGAGTTTCTTCCTAATGCTTGCAAGTAGCTTAACGCACTTTCAAAGGAAAGTGATTTTCTCTGAAAGGACAGCATTTAGAAAGTGAAGCAACACTCCATTCACTTCGCACAGTGAATTGAAGTGTTGGAACAGACTGCTTCTCTTTCAGAGAAACGCATGTGAGTTTCCGGTGAATGCTTGTAAGTAGCTTAAGGCACTTTCAAAGGAAAGTGATTTTCTCTGAAAGGACAGCATTTAGAAAGTGAAGCAACACTCCATTCACTTCGCACAGTGAATTGAAGTGTTGGAACAGACTGCTTCTCTTTCAGAGAAATGCATGTGAGTTTAAGTTTAATCCTTGTAAGTAGCTTAAGGCACTTTCAAAGGAAAGTGATTTTCTCTGAAAGGACAGCATTAAGAAAGTGAAGCAACACTCCATTCACTTCGCACAGTGAATTGAAGTGTTGGAACAGACTGCTTCTCTTTCAGAGAAACGTATGTGAGTTTCTTGTGAATGCTTGCAAGTTGCTTAAGGCACTTTCAAAGGAAAGTGATTTTCTCTGAAAGGACAGCATTTAGAAAGTGAAGCAACACTCCGTTCACTTCGCACAGTGAATTGAAGTGTTGGAACAGACTGCTTCTCTTTCAGAGAAATGCATGTGAGTTTTTTATGAATGCTTGAAAGTAGTTTAAGGCACTTTCAAAGGAAAGTGATTTTCTCTGAAAGGACAGTGTTTAGAAAGTGAGGCAACACTCCATTCACTTCGCACAGTGAATTGAAGTGTTGGAACCGACTGCTTCTCTTTCAGAGAAACACATGTGAGTTTCTGGTGAATGCTTGTTAGTAGCTTAAGGCACTTTCAAAGGACAGTGATTTTCTCTGAAAGGACAGCATTTAGAAAGTGAAGCAACACTCCATTCCCTTCGAGCAGTGAATTGAAGTGTTGGAACAGACTGCTTCTCTTTCATAGAAACGCATTAGTGTTTCTTGTGAATGCTTGCAAGTTGCTTAAGGCACTTTCAAAGGAAAGTGATTTTCTCTGAAAGGACATAATTTAGAAAGTGAAGCAACACTCCATTCACTTCGCACAGTGAATTGAAGTGTTGGAACAGACTGCTTCTCTTTCAGAGAAATGCATGTGAGTTTCTGGTGAATGCTTGTAAGTAGCTTAAGGCACTTTCAAAGGAAAGTGATTTTCTCTGAAAGGACAGCATTTAGAAAGTGCAGCAACACTCCATTCACTTCGCACATTGAATTGAAGTGTTGGAACAGACTGCTTCTCTTTCAGTGAAACGCATGTGAGTTTCTGGTGAATGCTTGTAAGTAGCTTAAGGCACTTTTAAAGGAAAGTGATTTTCTCTGAAAGGACAGCATTTAGAAAGTGAGGCAACACTCCATTCACTTCACACAGTGAATTGAAGTGTTGGAACAGACTGCTTCTCTTTCAGAGAAACGCATGTGAGTTTCTTCCTAATGCTTGCAAGTAGCTTAAGGCACTTTCAAAGGAAAGTGATTTTCTCTGAAAGGACAGCATTTAGAAAGTGAAGCAACACTCCATTCACTTCGCACAGTGAATTGAAATGTTGGAACAGTCTGCTTCTCTTTCAGAGAAACGCATGTGAGTTTCTTCCTAATGCTTGCAAGTAGCTTAAGGCACTTTCAAAGGAAAGTGATTTTCTCTGAAAGGACAGCATTTAGAAAGTGAAGCATCACTCCATTCACTTCGCAGAGTGAATTGAAGTATTGGAACAGAGTGTTTCTCTTTCAGAGAAACACATGTGAGTTTCTGGTGAATGCTTGTAAGTAGCTTAAGGCACTTTCAAAGGAAAGTGATTTTCTCTGAAAGGACAGCATTTAGAAAGTGAAGCAACACTCCATTCACTTCGCACAGTGAATTGAAGTGTTGGAACAGACTGCTTCTCTTTCAGAGAAACGCATGTGAGTTTCTTTTGAATGCTTGCAAGTTGCTTAAGGCACATTCAAAGGAAAGTGATTTTCTCTGAAAGGACAGCATTTAGAAACTGAAGCAACACTCCATTCACTTCGCACAGTGAATTGAAGTTTTCGAACAGACTGCTTCTCTTTAAGAGAAACGCATGTGAGTTTTTTGTGAATGCTTGAAAGTAGTTTAAGGCACTTTAAAAGGAAAGTGATTTTGTCTGAAAGGACAGCATTTAGAAAGTGAAGCAACACTCCATTCACTTCGCACGGTGAATTGAAGTGTTGGACCAGACTGCTTCTCTTTCAGAGAAACGCATGTGAGTTTCTGGTGAATGCTTGTAAGTAGCTTAAGGCACATTCAAAGGAAAATGATTTTCTCTGAAAGGACAGCATTTAGAAAGTGAAGCAACACTCCATTCACTTCGCACAGTGAATTGAATTATTGGAACAGACTGCTTCTCTTTCAGAGAAACGCATGTGAGTTGTTCGTGAATGCTTGAAAGTAGTTTAAGGCACTTTCAATGGAAAGTGATTTTCTCTGAAAGGACAGCATTTAGAAAGTGAGGCAACACTCCATTCACTTCGCACAGTGAATTGAAGTGTTGGAACAGACTGCTTCTCTTTCAGAGAAACGCATGTGAGTTTCTTCCTAATGCTTGCAAGTAGCTTAAGGCACTTTCAAAGGAAAGTGATTTTCTCTGAAAGGACAGCATTTAGAAAGTGAAGCAACACTCCATTCACTTCGCACAGTGAATTGAAGTGTTGGAACAGACTGCTTCTCTTTCAGAGAAACGCATGTGAGTTTCTTCCTGATGCTTGCAAGTAGCTTAAGGCACTTTCAAAGGAAAGTGATTTTCTCTGAAAGGACAGCATTTAGAAAGTGAAGCAACACTCCATTCACTTCGCACAGTGAATTGAAGTGTTGGAACAGACTGCTTCTCTTTAAGAGAAACGCATGTGAGTTTCTGGTGAATGCTTGTAAGTAGCTTAAGGCACTTTCAAAGGAAAGTGATTTTCTCTGAAAGGACAGCATTTAGAAAGTGACGCAACACTCCATTCACTTCGCACAGTGAATTGAAGTGTTGGAACAGACTGCTTCTCTTTCAGAGAAATGCATGTGAGTTTAAGTTGAATGCTTGTAAGTAGCTTAAGGCACTTTCAAAGGAAAGTGATTTTCCCTGAAAGGACAGCATTTAGAAAGTGAAGCAGCACTCCATTCACTTCGCAGAGTGAATTGAAGTATTGGAACAGACTGCTTCTCTTTCAGAGAAACGCATGTGAGTTTCTGGTGAATGCTTGTAAGTAGCTTAAGGCACTTTCAAAGGAAAGTGATTTACTCTGAAAGGACAGCATTTAGAAAGTGAAGCAACACTCCATTCACTTCGCACAGTGAATTGAAGTGTTGGAACAGACTGCTTCTCTTTCAGAGAAACGCATGTGAGTTTCTTCCTAATGCTTGCAAGTCGCTTAAGGCACTTTCAAAGGAAAGTGATTTTCTCTGAAAGGACAGCATTTAAAAAGTGAAGCAACACTCCATTCACTTCGCACAGTGAATTGAAGTGTTGGAACAGAATGCTTCTCTTTAAGAGAAACGCATGTGAGTTTTTTGTGAATGCTTGAAAGTAGTTTAAGGCACTTTCAAAGGAAAGTGATTTTCTCTGAAAGGACAGAATTTAAAAAGTGATGCAACACTCCATTCACTTCGCACAGTGTATTGAAGTGTTGGAACAGACTGCTTCTCTTTCAGAGAAACGCATGTGAGTTTCTTCCTAATGCTTGTAAGTAGGTTAAGGCACTTTCAAAGGAAAGTGATTTTCTCTGAAAGGACAGCATTTAGAAAGTGAAGCAACACTCCATTCACTTTGTACACTGAATTGAAGTGTTGGAACAGACTGCTTCTCTTTCAGAGAAATGCATGTGAGTTTCTGTTGAATGCTTGTAAGTAGCTTAAGGCTCTTTCAAAGGAAAGTGATTTTCTCTGAAAGGACAGCATTTAGAAAGTAAAGCAACACTCCATTCCCTTCGCACAATAAATTGAAGTGTTGGAACAGACTGCTTCTCTTTCATAGAAACGCATTAGTGTGTCTTGTGAATGCTTGCAAGTAGCTTAAGGCACATTCAAAGGAAAGTGATTTTCTCTGAAAGGACAGCATTTAGAAAGTGAAGCAACACTCCATTCACTTCGCACAGAGAATTGAAGTGTTGGAACAGATTACTTCTCTTTCAGAGAAATGCATGTGAGTTTCTGTTGAATGCTTGTAAGTAGCTTAAGGCACATTCAAAGGAAAGGGATTTTCTCTGAAAGGACAGCATTTAGAAAGTGAAGCAACACTCCATTCACTTCACACTGTGACTTGAAGTGTTGGAACAGACTGCTTCTCTTTCAGAGAAACGCATGTGAGTTTTTTGTGAATGCTTGAAAGTAGTTTAAGGCACTTTCAAAGGAAAGTGTTTTTCTCTGAAAATACAGAATTTAGAAAGTGAAGCAACACTCCATTCACTTCGCACAGTGAATTGAAGTGTTGGAACAGACTGCTTCTCTTTCAGAGAAACGCATGTGAGTTTCTTCCTAATGCTCGCAAGTAGCTTAAGGCACTTCCAAAGGAAAGTGATTTTCTCTGATTGGACAGCATTTAGAAAGTGAAGCAACACTCCATTCACTTCGCACAGTGAATTGAAGTGTTGGAACAGACTGCTTCTCTTTCAGAGAAACGCATGTGAGTTTCTGGTGAATGCTTGTAAGTTGCTTAAGGCACTTTCAAAGGAAAGTGATTTTCTCTGAAAGGACAGCATTTTGAAAGTGAAGCAACACTCCATTCCCTTCGTGCAGTGAATTGAAGTGTTGGAACAGAGTGCTTCTCATTCATAGAAACGCATTAGTGTTTCTTGTGAATGCTTGCAAGTTGCTTAAGGCACTTTCAAAGGAAAGTGATTTTCTCTGAAACGACAGCATTTAGAAAGTGAAGCAACACTCCATTCACTTTGTACAGTGAATTGAAGTGTTGGAACAGACTGCTTCTCTTTCAGAGAAATGCATGTGAGTTTCTGTTGAATGCTTGTAAGTAGCTTAAGGCTCTTTCAAAGGAAAGTGATTTTCTCTGAAAGGACAGCATTTAGAAAGTGAAGCAACACTCCATTCACTTCGCACTGTGAATTGAAGTGTTGGAACAGACTGCTTCTCTTTCAGAGAAACGCATGTGAGTTTTTTGTGAATGCTTGAAAGTAGTTTAAGGCACTTTCAAAGGAAAGTGTTTTTCTCTGAAAGGACAGAATTTAGAAAGTGAAGCAACACTCCATTCACTTCGCACAGTGAATTGAAGTGTTGGAACAGACTGCTCCTCTTTCAGAGAAACGCATGTGAGTTTCTTCCTAATGCTTGCAAGTAGCTTAAGGCACTTTCAAAGGAAAGTGATTTTCTCTGATTGGACAGCATTTAGAAAGTGAAGCAACACTCCATTCACTTCGAACAGTGAATTGAAGTGTTGGAACAGACTGCTTCTCTTTCAAAGAAACGCATGTGAGTTTCTGGTGAATGCTTGTAAGTAGCTTAAGGCACTTTCAAAGGAAAGTGATTTTCTCTGAAAGAAGAGCATTTAGAAAGTGAAGCAACACTCCATTCCCTTCGTGCAGTGAATTGAAGTGTTGGAACAGAGTGCTTCTCATTCATAGAAACGCATTAGTGTTTCTTGTGAATGCTTGCACGTTGCTTAAGGCACTTTCAAAGGAAAGTGATTTTCTCTGAAAGGACAGCATTTAGAAAGTGAAGCAACACTCCATTCACTTCGTACAGTGAATTGAAGTGTTGGAACAGACTGCTTCTCTTTCAGAGAAATGCATGTGAGTTTCTGTTGAATGCTTGTAAGTAGCTTAAGGCTCTTTCAAAGGAAAGTGATTTTCTCTCAAAGGACAGCACTTAGAAAGTAAAACAACACTCCATTCCCTTCGCACAATAAATTGAAGTGTTGGAACAGACTGCTTCTCTTTCATAGAAATGCAATAGTGTTTCTTGTGAATGCTTGCAAGTAGCTTAAGGCACATTCAAAGGAAAGTGATTTTCTCTGAAAGGACAGCATTTAGAAAGTGAAGCAACACTCCATTCACTTCGCACAGAGAATTGAAGTGTTGGAACAGATTACTTCTCTTTCAGAGAAATGCATGTGAGTTTCTGTTGAATGCTTGTAAGTAGCTTAAGGCACATTCAAAGGAAAATGATTTTCTCTGAAAGGACAGCATTTAGAAAGTGAAGCAACACTCCATTCACTTCGCACAGTGAATTGAAGTGTTGGAACAGACTGCTTCTCTTTCAGAGAAACGCATGTGAGTTTTTTGTAAATGCTTGAAAGTAGTTTAAGGCACTTTCAATGGAAAGTGATTTTCTCTGAAAGGACAGCATTTAGAAAGTGAGGAAACACTCCATTCACTTCGCACAGTGAAATGAAGTGTTGGAACAGACTGCTTCTCTTTCAGAGAAACGCATGTGAGTTTCTTCCTAATGCTCGCAAGTAGCTTAAGGCACTTTCAAAGGAAAGTGATTTTCTCTGAAAGGACAGCATTTAGAAAGTGAAGCAACACTCCACTCACTTCGCACAGTGAATTGAAGTGTTCGAACAGACTGCTTCTCTTTCAGAGAAACGCATGTGAGTTTCTTCCTGATGCTTGCAAGTAGCTTAAGGCACTTTCAAAAGAAAGTGATTTTCTCAGAAAGGACAGCATTTAGAAAGTGAAGCAACACTCCATTCACTTCGCACAGTGAACTGAAGTGTTGGAAAAGACTGTTTCTCTTTCAGAGAAACGCATGTGAGTTTCTGGTGAATGCTTGTAAGTAGCTTAAGGCACTTTCAAAGGAAAGTGATTTTCTCTGAAAGGACAGCATTTAGAAAGTGAAGCAACACTCCATTCACTTCGCACAGTGAATTGAAGTGTTGGAACAGACTGCTTCTCTTTCAGAGAAATGCATGTGAGTTTCTGTTGAATGCTTGTAAGTAGCTTAAGGCACTTTCAAAGGAAAGTGATTTTCTCTGAAAGGACAGCATTTAGAAAGTGAAGCAACACTCCATTCACTTCGCAGAGTGAATTGAAGTGTTGGAACAGACTGCTTCTCTTTCAGAGAAATGCATGTGAGTTTCTGTTGAATGCTTGTAAGTAGCTTAAGGCTCTTTCAAAGGAAAGTGATTTTCTCTCAAAGGACAGCATTTAGAAAGTAAAACAACACTCCATTCCCTTCGCACAATAAATTGAAGTGTTGGAACAGACTGCTTCTCTTTCATAGAAACGCAATAGTGTTTCTTGTGAATGCTTGCAAGTAGCTTAAGGCACATTCAAAGGAAAGTGATTTTCTCTGAAAGGACAGCATTTAGAAAGTGAAGCAACACTCCATTCACTTCGCACAGAGAATTGAAGTGTTGGAACAGATTACTTCTCTTTCAGAGAAATGCATGTGAGTTTCTGTTGAATGCTTGTAAGTAGCTTAAGGCACATTCAAAGGAAAATGATTTTCTCTGAAAGGACAGCATTTAGAAAGTGAAGCAACACTCCATTCACTTCGCACAGTGAATTGAAGTGTTGGAACAGAGTGCTTCTCTTTCAGAGAAACGCATGTGAGTTTTTTGTAAATGCTTGAAAGTAGTTTAAGGCACTTTCAATGGAAAGTGATTTTCTCTGAAAGGACAGCATTTAGAAAGTGAGGCAACACTCCATTCACTTCGCACAGTGAAATGAAGTGTTGGAACAGACTGCTTCTCTTTCAGAGAAACGCATTTGAGTTTCTTCCTAATGCTTGCAAGTAGCTTAAGGCACTTTCAAAGGAAAGTGATTTTCTCTGAAAGGACAGCATTTAGAAAGTGAAGCAACACTCCATTCACTTCGCACAGTGAATTGAAGTGTTCGAACAGACTGCTTCTCTTTCAGAGAAACGCATGTGAGTTTCTTCCTGATGCTTGCAAGTAGCTTAAGGCACTTTCAAAGGAAAGTGATTTTCTCAGAAAGGACAGCATTTAGAAAGTGAAGCAACACTCCATTCACTTCGCACAGTGAACTGAAGTGTTGGAAAAGACTGTTTCTCTTTCAGAGAAACGCATGTGAGTTTCTGGTGAATGCTTGTAAGTAGCTTAAGGCACTTTCAAAGGAAAGTGATTTTCTCTGAAAGGACAGCATTTAGAAAGTGAAGCAACACTCCATTCACTTCGCACAGTGAATTGAAGTGTTGGAACAGACTGCTTCTCTTTCAGAGAAATGCATGTGAGTTTCTGTTGAATGCTTGTAAGTAGCTTAAGGCACTTTCAAAGGAAAGTGATTTTCTCTGAAAGGACAGCATTTAGAAAGTGAAGCAAAACTCCATTCACTTCGCAGAGTGAATTGAAGTATTGGAACAGACTGCTTCTCTTTCAGAGAAACACATGTGAGTTTCTGGTGAATGCTTGTAAGTAGCTTAAGGCACTTTCAAAGGAAAGTGATTTTCTCTGAAAGGACAGCATTTAGAAAGTGAAGCAACACTCCATTCACTTCGCACAGTGAATTGAAGTGTTGGAACAGACTGCTTCTCTTTCAGAGAAACGCATGTGAGTTTCTTTTGAATGCTTGCAAGTTGCTTAAGGCACATTCAAAGGAAAGTGATTTTCTCTGAAAGGACAGCATTTAGAAACTGAAGCAACACTCCATTCACTTCGCACAGTGAATTGAAGTGTTCGAACAGACTGCTTCTCTTTAAGAGAAACGCATGTGAGTTTTTTGTGAATGCTTGAAAGTAGTTTAAGGCACTTTAAAAGGAAAGTGATTTTGTCTGAAAGGACAGCATTTAGAAAGTGAAGCAACACTCCATTCACTTCGCACGGTGAATTGAAGTGTTGGACCAGACTGCTTCTCTTTCAGAGAAACGCATGTGAGTTTCTGGTGAATGCTTGTAAGTAGCTTAAGGCACATTCAAAGGAAAATAATTTTCTCTGAAAGGACAGCATTTAGAAAGTGAAGCAACACTCCATTCACTTCGCACAGTGAATTGAAGTGTTGGAACAGACTGCTTCTCTTTCAGAGAAACGCATGTGAGTTTTTTGTGAATGCTTGAAAGTAGTTTAAGGCACTTTCAATGGAAAGTGATTTTCTCTGAAAGGACAGCATTTAGAAAGTGAGGCAACACTCCATTAACTTCGCACAGTGAATTGAAGTGTTGGAACAGAGTGCTTCTCATTCACAGAAACGCATTAGTGTTTCTTGTGAATGCTTGCAAGTTGCTTAAGGCACTTTCAAAGGAAAGTGATTTTCTCTGAAAGGACAGCATTTAGAAAGTGAAGCAACACTCCATTCACTTTGTACAGTGAATTGAAGTGTTGGAACAGACTGCTTCTCTTTCAGAGAAATGCATGTGAGTTTCTGTTGAATGCTTGTAAGTAGCTTAAGGCTCTTTCAAAGGAAAGTGATTTTCTCTGAAAGGACAGCATTTAGAAAGTGAAGCAACACTCCATTCACTTCGCACAGTGAATTGAAGTGTTGGAACAGACTGCTTCTCTTTCAGAGAAACGCATGTGAGTTTCTTTTGAATGCTTGCAAGTTGCTTAAGGCACATTCAAAGGAAAGTGATTTTCTCTGAAAGGACAGCATTTAGAAACTGAAGCAACACTCCATTCACTTCGCACAGTGAATTGAAGTGTTGGAACAGACTGCTTCTCTTTCAGAGAAACGCATGTGAGTTTCTTCCTAATGCTTGCAAGTAGCTTAAGGCACTTTCAAAGGAAAGTGATTTTCTCTGATTGGACAGCATTTAGAAAGTGAAACAACTCTCCATTCACTTCGCACAGTGAATTGAAGTGTTGGAACAGACTGCTTCTCTTTCAGAGAAACGCATGTGAGTTTCTGGTGAATGCTTGTAAGTAGCTTAAGGCACTTTCAAAGGAAAGTGATTTTCTCTGAAAGGACAGCATTTAGAAAGTGAAGCAACACTCCATTCACTTCGCACAGTGAATTGAAGTGTTGGAACAGACTGCTTCTCTTTCAGAGAAACGCATGTGAGTTTCTTTTGAATGCTTGCAAGTTGCTTAAGGCACATTCAAAGGAAAATGATTTTCTCTGAAAGGACAGCATTTAGAAAGTGAAGCAAAACTCCATTCACTTCGCACAGTGAATTGAAGTGTTCGAACAGAATGCTTCTCTTTAAGAGAAACGCATGTGAGTTTTTTGTGAATGCTTGAAAGTAGTTTAAGGCACTTTCAAAGGAAAGTGATTTTCTCTGAAAGGACAGCATTTAGAAAGTGAAGCAACACTCCATTCACTGCGCACGGTGAATTGAAGTGTTGGAACAGACTGCTTCTCTTTCAGAGAAACGCATGTGAGTTTTTTGTGAATGCTTGAAGTAGTTTAAGGCACTTTCAAAGGAAAGTGTTTTTCTCTGAAAGGACAGAATTTAAAAAGTGAAGCAACACTCCATTCACTTCGCACAGTGAATTGAAGTGTTGGAACAGACTGCTTCTCTTTCAGAGAAACGCATGTGAGTTTCTTCCTAATGCTTGCAAGTAGCTTAAGGCACTTTCAAAGGAAAGTGATTTTCTCTGAAAGGACAGCATTTAGAAAGTGAAGCAACACTCCATTCACTTCGCACAGTGAATTGAAGTGTTGGAACAGACTGCTTCTCTTTCAGAGAAACGCATGTGAGTTTCTTCCTAATGCTTGCAAGTAGCTTAAGGCACTTTCAAAGGAAAGTGATTTTCTCTGATTGGACAGCATTTAGAAAGTGAAGCAACACTCCATTCACTTCGCACAGTGAATTGAAGTGTTGGAACAGACTGCTTCTCTTTCAGAGAAACGCATGTGAGTTTCTGGTGAATGCTTGTAAGTAGCTTAAGGCACTTTCAAAGGAAAGTGATTTTCTCTGAAAGGACAGCATTTAGAAAGTGAAGCAACACTCCATTCACTTCGCACAGTGAACTGAAGTGTTGGAACAGACTGCTTCTCTTTCAGAGAAACGCATGTGAGTTTCTTTTGAATGCTTGCAAGTTGCTTAAGGCACATTCAAAGGAAAATGATTTTCTCTGAAAGGACAGCATTTAGAAAGTGAAGCAACACTCCATTCACTTCGCACAGTGAATTGAAGTGTTCGAACAGACTGCTTCTCTTTAAGAGAAACGCATGTGAGTTTTTTGTGAATGCTTGAAAGTAGTTTAAGGCACTTTCAAAGGAAAGTGATTTTCTCTGAAAGGACAGCATTTAGAAAGTGAAGCAACACTCCATTCACTGCGCACGGTGAATTGAAGTGTTGGAACAGACTGCTTCTCTTTCAGAGAAACGCATGTGAGTTTTTTGTGAATGCTTGAAAGTAGTTTAAGGCACTTTCAAAGGAAAGTGTTTTTCTCTGAAAGGACAGAATTTAAAAAGTGAAGCAACACTCCATTCACTTCGCACAGTGAATTGAAGTGTTGGAACAGACTGCTCCTCTTTCAGAGAAACGCATGTGAGTTTCTTCCTAATGCTTGCAAGTAGCTTAAGGCACTTTCAAAGGAAAGTGATTTTCTCTGATTGGACAGCATTTAGAAAGTGAAGCAACACTCCATTCACTTCGAACAGTGAATTGAAGTGTTGGAACAGACTGCTTCTCTTTCAAAGAAACGCATGTGAGTTTCTGGTGAATGCTTGTAAGTAGCTTAAGGCACTTTCAAAGGAAAGTGATTTTCTCTGAAAGAAGAGCATTTAGAAAGTGAAGCAACACTCCATTCCCTTCGTGCAGTGAATTGAAGTGTTGGAACAGAGTGCTTCTCATTCATAGAAACGCAATAGTGTTTCTTGTGAATGCTTGCAAGTTGCTTAAGGCACTTTCAAAGGAAAGTGATTTTCTCTGAAAGGACAGCATTTAGAAAGTGAAGCAACACTCCATTCACTTTGGACAGTGAATTGAAGTGTTTGAACAGACTGCTTCTCTTTCAGAGAAATGCATGTGAGTTTCTGTTGAATGCTTGTAAGTAGCTTAAGGCTCTTTCAAAGGAAAGTGATTTTCTCTCAAAGGACAGCATTTAGAAAGTAAAACAACACTCCATTCCCTTCGCACAATAAATTGAAGTGTTGGAACAGACTGCTTCTCTTTCATAGAAACCCAATAGTGTTTCTTGTGAATGCTTGCAAGTAGCTTAAGGCACATTCAAAGGAAAGTGATTTTCTCTGAAAGGACAGCATTTAGAAAGTGAAGCAACACTCCATTCACTTCGCACAGAGAATTGAAGTGTTGGAACAGATTACTTCTCTTTCAGAGAAATGCATGTGAGTTTCTGTTGAATGCTTGTAAGTAGCTTAAGGCACATTCAAAGGAAAATGATTTTCTCTGAAAGGACAGCATTTAGAAAGTGAAGCAACACTCCATTCACTTCGCACAGTTAATTGAAGTGTTGGAACAGACTGCTTCTCTTTCAGAGAAACGCATGTGAGTTTTTTGTGAATGCTTGAAAGTAGTTTAAGGCACTTTCAATGGAAAGTGATTTTCTCTGAAAGGACAGCATTTAGAAAGTGAGGCAACACTCCATTCACTTCGCACAGTGAAATGAAGTGTTGGAACAGACTGCTTCTCTTTCAGAGAAACGCATGTGAGTTTCTTCCTAATGCTTGCAAGTAGCTTAAGGCACTTTCAAAGGAAAGTGATTTTCTCTGAAAGGACAGCATTTAGAAAGTGAAGCAACACTCCATTCACTTCGCACAGTGAATTGAAGTGTTGGAACAGACTGCTTCTCTTTCAGAGAAACGCATGTGAGTTTCTTCCTGATGCTTGCAAGTAGCTTAAGGCACTTTCAAAGGAAAGTGATTTTCTCAGAAAGGACAGCATTTAGAAAGTGAAGCAACACTCCATTCACTTGGCACAGTGAACTGAAGTGTTGGAAAAGACTGTTTCTCTTTCAGAGAAACTCATGTGAGTTTCTGGTGAATGCTTGTAAGTAGCTTAAGGCACTTTCAAAGGAAAGTGATTTTCTCTGAAAGGACAGCATTTAGAAAGTGAAGCAACACTCCATTCACTTCGCACAGTGAATTGAAGTGTTGGAACAGACTGCTTCTCTTTCAGAGAAATGCATGTGAGTTTCTGTTGAATGCTTGTAAGTATCTTAAGGCACTTTCAAAGGAAAGTGATTTTCTCTGAAAGGACAGCATTTAGAAAGTGAAGCAACACTCCATTCACTCCGCACAGTGAATTGAAGTATTGGAACAGACTGCTTCTCTTTCAGAGAAACACATGTGAGTTTCTGGTGAATGCTTGTAAGTAGCTTAAGGCACTTTCAAAGGAAAGTGATTTTCTCTGAAAGGACAGCATTTAGAAATTGAAGCAACACTCCATTCACTTCGCACAGTGAATTGAAGTGTTGGAACAGACTGCTTCTCTTTCAGAGAAACGCATGTGAGTTTCTTTTGAATGCTTGCAAGTTGCTTAAGGCACATTCAAAGGAAAGTGATTTTCTCTGAAAGGACAGCTTTTAGAAACTGAAGCAACACTCCATTCACTTCGCACAGTGAATTGAAGTGTTCGAACAGACTGCTTCTCTTTAAGAGAAACGCATGTGAGTTTTTTGTGAATGCTTGAAAGTAGTTTAAGGCACTTTAAAAGGAAAGTGATTTTGTCTGAAAGGACAGCATTTAGAAAGTGAAGCAACACTCCATTCACTTCGCACGGTGAATTGAAGTGTTGGACCAGACTGCTTCTCTTTCAGAGAAACGCATGTGAGTTTCTGGTGAATGCTTGTAAGTAGCTTAAGGCACATTCAAAGGAAAATGATTTTCTCTGAAAGGACAGCATTTAGAAAGTGAAGCAACACTCCATTCACTTCGCACAGTGAATTGAAGTGTTGGAACAGACTGCTTCTCTTTCAGAGAAACGCATGTGAGTTTTTTGTGAATGCTTGAAAGTAGTTTAAGGCACTTTCAATGGAAAGTGATTTTCTCTGAAAGGACAGCATTTAGAAAGTGAGGCAACACTCCATTCACTTCGCACAGTGAATTGAAGTCTTGGAACAGACTGCTTCTCTTTCAGAAAAACGCATGTGAGTTTCTTCCTAATGCTTGCAAGTAGCTTAAGGCACTTTCAAAGGAAAGTGATTTTCTCTGAAAGGACAGCATTTAAAAAGTGAAGCAACACTCCATTCACTTCGCAGAGTGAATTGAAGTGTTGGAACAGACTGCTTCTCTTTCAGAGAAACGCATGTGAGTTTTTCATGAATGCTTGAAAGTAGTTAAAGGCACTTTCAAAGGAAAGTGATTTTCTCTGAAAGGACAGCATTTAGAAAGTGAGGCAACACTCCATTCACTTCACACAGTGACTTGAAGTGTTGGAACAGTCTGCTTCTCTTTCAGAGAAACGCATGTGAGTTTCTTCCTAATGCTTGCAAGTAGCTTAAGGCACTTTCAAAGGAAAGTGATTTTCTCTGAAAGGACAGCATTTAGAAAGTGAAGCAACACTCCATTCACTTCGCACAGTGAATTGAAGTGTTGGAATAGTCTGCTCCTCTTTCAGAGAAACGCATGTGAGTTTCTTCCTAATGCTTGCAAGTAGC
This sequence comes from Myodes glareolus, assembly GCF_982192425.1. Classification (NCBI taxonomy): domain Eukaryota; kingdom Metazoa; phylum Chordata; class Mammalia; order Rodentia; family Cricetidae; genus Myodes; species Myodes glareolus. The sequence continues at coordinate 2,480,400 of NC_142046.1, forward strand.
TTAAGGCACTTTCAAAGGAAAGTGATTTTCTCTGAAAGGACAGCATTTAGAAAGTGAAGCAACACTCCATTCACTTCGCACAGTGAATTGAAGTGTTGGAACAGACTGCTTCTCTTTCAGAGAAATGCATGTGAGTTTAAGTTGAATGCTTGTAAGTAGCTTAAGGCACTTTCAAAGGAAAGTGATTTTCTCTGAAAGGACAGCATTTAGAATGTGAAGCAACACTCCATTCACTTCGCACAGTGAATTGAAGTATTGGAACAGACTGCTTCTCTTTCAGAGAAACGGATGTGAGTTTCTGGTGAATGCTTGTAAGTAGCTTAAGGCACTTTCAAAGGAAAGTGATTTTCTCTGAAAGGACAGCATTTAGAAAGTGAAGCAACACTCCATTCACTTCGCACAGTGAATTGAAGTGTTGGAACAGACTGCTTCTCTTTCATATAAACGCATTAGTGTTTCTTGTGAATGCTTGCAAGTTGCTTAAGGCACTTTCAAAGGAAAGTGATTTTCTCTGAAAGGACATAATTTAGAAAGTGAAGCAACACTCCATTCACTTCGCACAGTGAATTGAAGTGTTGGAACAGACTGCTTCTCTTTCAGAGAAATGCATGTGAGTGTCTGTTGAATGCTTGTAAGTAGCTTAAGGCACTTTCAAAGGAAAGTAATTTTCTCTGAAAGGACAGCATTTAGAAAGTGAAGCAACACTCCATTCACTTCGCACATTGAATTGAAGTGTTGGAACAGACTGCTTCTCTTTCAGGGAAACGCATGTGAGTTTCTGTTGAATGCTTGTAAGTAGCTTAAGGCACTTTGAAAGGAAAGTGATTTTCTCTGAAAGGACAGCATTTAGAAAGTGAGGCAACACTCCATTCACTTCACACAGTGAATTGAAGTGTTGGAACAGACTGCTTCTCTTTCAGAGAAATGCATGTGAGTTTCTGTTGAATGCTTGTAAGTAGCTTAAGGCACTTTCAAAGGAAAGTGATTTTCTCTGAAAGGACAGCATTTAGAAAGTGAAGCAACACTCCATTCACTTCGCACTTTGAATTGAAGTGTTGGAACAGACTGCTTCTCTTTCATAGAAACGCATGTGAGTTTCTGGTGAATGCTTGTTAGTAGCTTAAGGCACTTTCAAAGGAAAGTGATTTTCTCTGAAAGGACAGCATTTAGAAAGTGAGGCAACACTCCATTCACTTCACACAGTGAATTGAAGTGTTGGAACAGACTGCTTCTCTTTCAGAGAAACGCATGTGAGTTTCTTCCTAATGCTTGCAAGTAGCTTAAGGCACTTTCAAAGGAAAGTGATTTTCTCTGAAAGGACAGCATTTAGAAAGTGAAGTAACACTCCATTCACTTCGCACAGTGAATTGAAGTGTTGGAACAGTCTGCTTCTCTTTCAGAGAAACGCATGTGAGTTTCTTCCTAATGCTTGCAAGTAGCTTAACGCACTTTCAAAGGAAAGTGATTTTCTCTGAAAGGACAGCATTTAGAAAGTGAAGCAACACTCCATTCACTTCGCACAGTGAATTGAAGTGTTGGAACAGACTGCTTCTCTTTCAGAGAAACGCATGTGAGTTTCCGGTGAATGCTTGTAAGTAGCTTAAGGCACTTTCAAAGGAAAGTGATTTTCTCTGAAAGGACAGCATTTAGAAAGTGAAGCAACACTCCATTCACTTCGCACAGTGAATTGAAGTGTTGGAACAGACTGCTTCTCTTTCAGAGAAATGCATGTGAGTTTAAGTTGAATCCTTGTAAGTAGCTTAAGGCACTTTCAAAGGAAAGTGATTTTCTCTGAAAGGACAGCATTTAGAAAGTGAAGTAACACTCCATTCACTTCGCACAGTGAATTGAAGTGTTGGAACAGACTGCTTCTCTTTCAGAGAAACGCATGTGAGTTTTTTGTGAATGCTTGAAAGTAGTTTAAGGCACTTTCAATGGAAAGTGATTTTCTCTGAAAGGACAGCATTTAGAAAGTGAGGCAATACTCCATTCACTTCGCACAGTGAATTGAAGTGTTGGAACAGACTGCTTCTCTTTCAGAGAAACGCATGTGAGTTTCTTCCTAATGCTTGCAAGTAGCTTAAGGCGCTTTCAAAGGAAAGTGATTTTCTCTGAAAGGACAGCATTTAGAAAGTGAAGCAACACTCCATTCACTTCGCACAGTGAATTGAAGTGTTGGAACAGACTGCTTCTCTTTCAGAGAAATGCATGTGAGTTTCTTCCTGATGCTTGCAAGTAGCTTAAGACACTTTCAAAGGAAAGTGATTTTCTCTGAAAGGACAGCATTTAGAAAGTGAAGCAACACTCCATTCACTTCGCACAGTGAATTGAAGTGTTGGAACAGACTGATTCTCTTTCAGAGAAATGCATGTGAGTTTAAGTTGAATGCTTGTAAGTAGCTTAAGGCACTTTCAAAGGAAAGTGATTTTCTCTGAAAGGACAGCATTTAGAAAGTGAAGCAACACTCCATTCACTTCACACAGTGAATTGAAGTGTTGGAACAGACTGCTTCTCTTTCAGAGAAACGTATGTGAGTTTCTTGTGAATGCTTGCAAGTTGCTTAAGGCACTTTCAAAGGAAAGTGATTTTCTCTGAAAGGACAGCATTTAGAAAGTGAAGCAACACTCCGTTCATTTCGCACAGTGAATTGAAGTGTTGTAACAGACTGCTTCTCTTTCAGAGAAACGCATGTGAGTTTTTTATGAATGCTTGAAAGTAGTTTAAGGCACTTTCAAAGGAAAGTGATTTTCTCTGAAAGGACAGTGTTTAGAAAGTGAGGCAACACTCCATTCACTTCGCACAGTGAATTGAAGTGTTGGAACAGACTGCTTCTCTTTCAGAGAAACGCATGTGAGTTTCTGGTGAATGCTTGTTAGTAGCTTAAGGCACTTTCAAAGGACAGTGATTTTCTCTGAAAGGACAGCATTTAGAAAGTGAAGCAACACTCCATTCCCTTCGAGCAGTGAACTGAAGTGTTGGAACAGGCTGCTTCTCTTTCATATAAACGCATTAGTGTTTCTTGTGAATGCTTGCAAGTTGCTTAAGGCACTTTCAAAGGAAAGTGATTTTCTCTGAAAGGACATAATTTAGAAAGTGAAGCAACACTCCATTTACTTCGCACAGTGAATTGAAGTGTTGGAACAGACTGCTTCTCTTTCAGAGAAATGCATGTGAGTTTCTGTTGAATGCTTGTAAGTAGCTTAAGGCACTTTCAAAGGAAAGTGATTTTCTCTGAAAGGACAGCATTTAGAAAGTGCAGCAACACTCCATTCACTTCGCACATTGAATTGAAGTGTTGGAACAGACTGCTTCTCTTTCAGAGAAACACATGTGAGTTTCTGGTGAATGCTTGTAAGTAGCTTAAGGCACTTTTAAAGGAAAGTGATTTTCTCTGAAAGGACAGCATTTAGAAAGTGAGGCAACACTCCATTCACTTCACACAGTGAATTGAAGTGTTGGAACAGACTGCTTCTCTTTCAGAGAAACGCATGTGAGTTTCTTCCTAATGCTTGCAAGTAGCTTAAGGCACTTTCAAAGGAAAGAGATTTTCTCTGAAAGGACAGCATTTAGAAAGTGAAGCAACACTCCATTCACTTCGCACAGTGAATTGAAATGTTGGAACAGTCTGCTTCTCTTTCAGAGAAACGCATGTGAGTTTCTTCCTAATGCTTGCAAGTAGCTTAAGGCACTTTCAAAGGAAAGTGATTTTCTCTGAAAGGACAGCATTTAGAAAGTGAAGCAACACTCCATTCACTTCGCAGAGTGAATTGAAGTATTGGAACAGACTGCTTCTCTTTCAGAGAAACACATGTGAGTTTCTGGTGAATGCTTGTAAGTAGCTTAAGGCACTTTCAAAGGAAAGTGATTTTCTCTGAAAGGACAGCATTTAGAAAGTGAAGCAACACTCCATTCACTTCGCACAGTGAATTGAAGTGTTGGAACAGACTGCTTCTCTTTCAGAGAAACGCATGTGAGTTTCTTTTGAATGCTTGCAAGTTGCTTAAGGCACATTCAAAGGAAAGTGATTTTCTCTGAAAGGACAGCATTTAGAAACTGAAGCAACACTCCATTCACTTCGCACAGTGAATTGAAGTGTTCGAACAGACTGCTTCTCTTTAAGAGAAACGCATGTGAGTTTTTTGTGAATGCTTGAAAGTAGTTTAAGGCACTTTAAAAGGAAAGTGATTTTGTCTGAAAGGACAGCATTTAGAAAGTGAAGCAACACTCCATTCACTTCGCACGGTGAATTGAAGTGTTGGACCAGACTGCTTCTCTTTCAGAGAAACGCATGTGAGTTTCTGGTGAATGCTTGTAAGTAGCTTAAGGCACATTCAAAGGAAAATGATTTTCTCTGAAAGGACAGCATTTAGATAGTGAAGCAACACTCCATTCACTTCGCACAGTGAATTGAAGTGTTGGAACAGACTGCTTCTCTTTCAGAGAAACGCATGTGAGTTTTTTGTGAATGCTTGAAAGTAGTTTAAGGCACTTTCAATGGAAAGTGATTTTCTCTGAAAGGACAGCATTTAGAAAGTGAGGCAACACTCCATTCACTTCGCTCAGTGAATTGAAGTGTTGGAACAGACTGCTTCTCTTTCAGAGAAACGCATGTGAGTTTCTTCCTAATGCTTGCAAGTAGCTTAAGGCACGTTCAAAGGAAAGTGATTTTCTCTGAAAGGACAGCATTTAGAAAGTGAAGCAACACTCCATTCACTTCGCACAGTGAATTGAAGTGTTGGAACAGACTGCTTCTCTTTCAGAGAAACGCATGTGAGTTTCTTCCTGATGCTTGCAAGTAGCTTAAGGCACTTTCAAAGGAAAGTGATTTTCTCTGAAAGGACAGCATTTAGAAAGTGAAGCAACACTAAATTCACTTCGCACAGTGAATTGAAGTGTTGGAACAGACTGCTTCTCTTTCAGAGAAACGCATGTGAGTTTTTTATGAATGCTTGAAAGTAGTTAAAGGCACTTTCAAAGGAAAGTGATTTTCTCTGAAAGGACAGCATTTAGAAAGTGAGGCAACACTCCATTCACTTCACACAGTGACTTGAAGTGTTGGAACAGACTGCTTCTCTTTCAGAGAAACGCATGTGAGTTTCTTCCTAATGCTTGCAAGTAGCTTAAGGCACTTTCAAAGGAAAGTGATTTTCTCTGAAAGGACAGCATTTAGAAAGTGAAGCAACACTCCATTCACTTCGCACAGTGAATTGAAGTGTTGGAACAGTCTGCTCCTCTTTCAGAGAAACGCATGTGAGTTTCTTCCTAATGCTTGCAAGTAGCTTAAGGCACTTTCAAAGGAAAGTGATTTTCTCTGAAAGGACAGCATTTAGAAAGTGAAGCAACACTCCATTCACTTCGCACAGTGAATTGAAGTGTTGGAACAGACTGCTTCTCTTTCAGAGAAACGCATGTGAGTTTCCGGTGAATGCTTGTAAGTAGCTTAAGGCACTTTCAAAGGAAAGTGATTTTCTCTGAAAAGACAGCATTTAGAAAGTGAGGCAACACTCCATTCACTTCGCACAGTGAATTGAAGTATTGGAACAGACTGCTTCTCTTTCAGAGAAACGGATGTGAGTTTCTGGTGAATGCTTGTAAGTAGCTTAAGGCACTTTCAAAGGAAAGTGATTTTCTCTAAAAGGACAGCATTTAGAAAGTGAAGCAACACTCCATTCACTTCGCACAGTGAATTGAAATGTTGGAACAGACTGCTTCTCTTTCATATAAACGCATTAGTGTTTCTTGTGAATGCTTGCAAGTTGCTTAAGGCACTTTCAAAGGAAAGTGATTTTCTCTGAAAGGACATAATTTAGAAAGTGAAGCAACACTCCATTCACTTCGCACAGTGAATTGAAGTGTTGGAACAGACTGCTTCTTTTTCAGAGAAATGCATGAGAGTGTCTGTTGAATGCTTGTAAGTAGCTTAAGGCACTTTCAAAGGAAAGTGATTTTCTCTGAAAAGACAGCATTTAGAAAGTGAGGCAACACTCCATTCACTTCGCACAGTGAATTGAAGTATTGGAACAGACTGCTTCTCTTTCAGAGAAACGGATGTGAGTTTCTGGTGAATGCTTGTAAGTAGCTTAAGGCACTTTCAAAGGAAAGTGATTTTCTCTAAAAGGACAGCATTTAGAAAGTGAAGCAACACTCCATTCACTTCGCACAGTGAATTGAAATGTTGGAACAGACTGCTTCTCTTTCATATAAACGCATTAGTGTTTCTTGTGAATGCTTGCAAGTTGCTTAAGGCACTTTCAAAGGAAAGTGATTTTCTCTGAAAGGACATAATTTAGAAAGTGAAGCAACACTCCATTCACTTCGCACAGTGAATTGAAGTGTTGGAACAGACTGCTTCTTTTTCAGAGAAATGCATGAGAGTGTCTGTTGAATGCTTGTAAGTAGCTTAAGGCACTTTCAAAGGAAAGTGATTTTCTCTGAAAGGACAGCATTTAGAAAGTGAAGCAACACTCCATTCACTTCGCACATTGAATTGAAGTGTTGGAACAGACTGCTTCTCTTTCAGAGAAACGCATGTGAGTTTCTGTTGAATGTTTGTAAGTAGCTTAAGGCACTTTGAAAGGAAAGTGATTTTCTCTGAAAGGACAGCATTTAGAAAGTGAGGCAACACTCCATTCACTTCACACAGTGAATTGAAGTGTTGGAACAGACTGCTTCTCTTTCAGAGAAATGCATGTGAGTTTCTGTTGAATGCTTGTAAGTAGCTTAAGGCACTTTCAAAGGAAAGTGATTTTCTCTGAAAGGACAGCATTTAGAAAGTGAAGCAACACTCCATTCACTTCGCACATTGAATTGAAGTGTTGGAACAGACTGCTTCTCTTTCAGAGAAACGCATGTGAGTTTCTGGTGAATGCTTGTAAGTAGCTTAAGGCACTTTCAAAGGAAAGTGATTTTCTCTGAAAGGACAGCATTTAGAAAGTGAGGCAACACTCCATTCACTTCACACAGTGAATTGAAGTGTTGGAACAGACTGCTTCTCTTTCAGAGAAACGCATGTGAGTTTCTTCCTAATGCTTGCAAGTAGCTTAAGGCACTTTCAAGGGAAAGTGATTTTCTCTGAAAGGACAGCATTTAGAAAGTGAAGTAACACTCCATTCACTTCGCACAGTGAATTGAAGTGTTGGAACAGTCTGCTTCTCTTTCAGAGAAACGCATGTGAGTTTCTTCCTAATGCTTGCAAGTAGCTTAAGGCACTTTCAAAGGAAAGTGATTTTCTCTGAAAGGACAGCATTTAGAAAGTGAAGCAACTCTCCATTCACTTCGCACAGTGAATTGAAGTGTTGGAACAGACTGCTTCTCTTTCAAAGAAACGCATGTGAGTTTCCGGTGAATGCTTGTAAGTAGCTTAAGGCACTTTCAAAGGAAAGTGATTTTCTCTGAAAGGACAGCATTTAGAAAGTGAAGCAACACTCCATTTACTTCGCACAGTGAATTGAAGTGTTGGAACAGACTGATTCTCTTTCAGAGAAATGCATGTGAGTATAAGTTGAAGGATTGTAAGTAGCTTAAGGCACTTTCAAAGGAAAGTGATTTTCTCTGAAAGGACAGCATTTAGAAAGTGAAGCAACACTCCATTCACTTCGCACAGTGAATTGAAGTGTTGGAACAGACTGCTTCTCTTTCATATAAACGCATTAGTGTTTCTTGTGAATGCTTGCAAGTTGCTTAAGGCACTTTCAAAGGAAAGTGATTTTCTCTGAAAGGACATAATTTAGAAAGTGAAGCAACACTCCATTCACTTCGCACAGTGAATTGAAGTGTTGGAACAGACTGCTTCTCTTTCAGAGAAACGCATGTGAGTTTCTTCCTGATGCTTGCAAGTAGCTTAAGGCACTTTCAAAGGAAAGTGATTTTCTCTGATTGGACAGCATTTAGAAAGTGAAGCAACACTCCATTCACTTCGCACAGTGAATTGAAGTGTTGGAACAGATTGCTTCTCTTTCAGAGAAACGCATGTGAGTTTCTGGTGAATGCTTGTAAGTAGCTTAAGGCACTTTCAAAGGAACGTGATTTTCTCTGAAAGGACAGCATTTAGAAAGTGAAGCAACACTCCATTCACTTCGCACAGTGAATTGAAGTGTTGGAACAGACTGCTTCTCTTTCAGAGAAACGCATGTGAGTTTCTTTTGAATGCTTGCAAGTTGCTTAAGGCACATTCAAAGGAAAGTGATTTTCTCTGAAAGGACAGCATTTAGAAAGTGAAGCAACACTCCATTCACTTCGCACAGTGAGTTGAAGTGTTGGAACAGACTGCTTCTCTTTCAGAGAAACGCATGTGAGTTTTTTGTGAATGCTTGTAAGTAGCTTAAGGCACTTTCAAAGGAAAGTGATTTTCTCTGAAAGGACAGCATTTAGAAAGTGAAGCAACACTCCATTCACTTCGCACTGTGAATTGAAGTGTTGGACCAGACTGCTTCTCTTTCAGAGAAACGCATGTGAGTTTTTTGTGAATGCTTGAAAGTAGCTTAAGGCACTTTCAAAGGAAAGTGTTTTTCTCTGAAAGGACAGAATTTAGAAAGTGAAGCAACACTCCATTCACTTCGCACAGTGAATTGAAGTGTTGGAACAGACTGCTCCTCTTTCAGAGAAACGCATGTGAGTTTCTTCCTAATGCTTGCAAGTAGCTTAAGGCACTTTCAAAGGAAAGTGATTTTCTCTGATTGGACAGCATTTAGAAAGTGAAGCAACACTCCATTCACTTCGCACAGTGAATTGAAGTGTTGAAACAGACTGCTTCTCTTTCAAAGAAACGCATGTGAGTTTCTGGTGAATGCTTGAAAGTAGTTTAAGGCACTTTAAAAGGAAAGTGATTTTGTCTGAAAGGACAGCATTTAGAAAGTGAAGCAACACTCCATACCCTTCGAGCAGTGAATTGAAGTGTTGGAACAGAGTGCTTCTCATTCATAGAAACGCATAAGTGTTTCTTGTGAATGCTTGCAAGTTGCTTAAGGCACTTTCAAAGGAAAGTGATTTTCTCTGAAAGGACAGCATTTAGAAAGTGAAGCAACACTCCATTCACTTTGTACAGTGAATTGAAGTGTTGGAACAGACTGCTTCTCTTTCAGAGAAATGCATGTGAGTTTCTGTTGAATGCTTGTAAGTAGCTTAAGGCTCTTTCAAAGGAAAGTGATTTTCTCTCAAAGGACAGCATTTAGAAAGTAAAGCAACACTCCATTCCCTTCGCACAATAAATTGAAGTGTTGGAACAGACTGCTTCTCTTTCATAGAAACGCAATAGTGTTTCTTGTGAATGCTTACAAGTAGCTTAAGGCATATTCAAAGAAAAGTGATTTTCTCTGAAAGGACAGCATTTAGAAAGTGAAGCAACACTCCATTCACTTCGCACAGAGAATTGAAGTGTTGGAACAGATTACTTCTCTTTCAGAGAAATGCATGTGAGTTTCTGTTGAATGCTTGTAAGTAGCTTAAGGCACATTCAAAGGAAAATGATTTTCTCTGAAAGGACAGCATTTAGAAAGTGAAGCAACACTCCATTCACTTCGCACAGTGAATTGAAGTGTTGGACCAGACTGCTTCTCTTTCAGAGAAACGCATGTGAGTTTTTTGTGAATGCTTGAAAGTAGTTTAAGGCACTTTCAATGGAAAGTGATTTTCTCTGAAAGGACAGCATTTAGAAAGTGAGGCAACACTCCATTCACTTCGCACAGTGAATTGAAGTTTTGGAACAGACTGCTTCTCTTTCAGAGAAACGCATGTGAGTTTCTTCCTAATGCTTGCAAGTAGCTTAAGGCACTTTCAAAGGAAAGTGATTTTCTCTGAAAGGACAGCATTTAGAAAGTGAAGCAACACTCCATTCACTTCGCACAGTGAATTGAAGTGTTGGAACAGACTGCTTCTCTTTCAGAGAAACGCATGTGAGTTTCTTCCTGATGCTTGCAAGTAGCTTAAGGCACTTTCGAAGGAAAGTGATTTTCTCAGAAAGGACAGCATTTAGAAAGTGAAGCAACACTCCATTCACTTCGCACAGTGAACTGAAGTGTTGGAAAAGACTGTTTCTCTTTCAGAGAAACGCATGTGAGTTTCTGGTGAATGCTTGTAAGTAGCTTAAGGCACTTTCAAAGGAAAGTGATTTTCTCTGAAAGGACAGCATTTAGAAAGTGAAGCAACACTCCATTCACTTCGCACAGTGAATTGAAGTGTTCGAACAGACTGCTTCTCTTTAAGAGAAACGCATGTGAGTTTTTTGAAAATGCTTGAAAGTAGTTTAAGGCACTTTAAAAGGAAAGTGATTTTGTCTGAAAGGACAGCATTTAGAAAGTGAAGCAACACTCCATTCACTTCGCACGGTGAATTGAAGTGTTGGACCAGACTGCTTCTCTTTCAGAGAAACGCATGTGAGTTTCTGGTGAATGCTTGTAAGTAGCTTAAGGCACATTCAAAGGAAAATGATTTTCTCTGAAAGGACAGCATTTAGAAAGTGAAGCAACACTCCATTCACTTCGCACAGTGAATTGAAGTGTTGGAACAGACTGCTTCTCTTTCAGAGAAACGCATGTGAGTTTTTTGTGAATGCTTGAAAGTAGTTTAAGGCACTTTCAATGGAAAGTGATTTTCTCTGAAAGGACAGCATTTAGAAAGTGAGGCAACACTCCATTCACTTCGCACAGTGAATTGAAGTGTTGGAACAGACTGCTTCTCTTTCAGAGAAACGCATGTGAGTTTCTTCCTAATGCTTGCAAGTAGCTTAAGGCACTTTCAAAGGAAAGTGATTTTCTCTGAAAGGACAGCATTTAGAAAGTGAAGCAACACTCCATTCACTTCGCACAGTGAATTGAAGTGTTGGAACAGACTGCTTCTCTTTCAGAGAAACGCATGTGAGTTTCTTCCTGATGCTTGCAAGTAGCTTAAGGCACTTTCAAAGGAAAGTGATTTTCTCAGAAAGGACAGCATTTAGAAAGTGAAGCAACACTCCATTCACTTCGCACAGTGAATTGAAGTGTTGGAAAAGACTGTTTCTCTTTCAGAGAAACGCATGTGAGTTTCTGGTGAATGCTTGTAAGTAGCTTAAGGCACTTTCAAAGGAAAGTGATTTTCTCTGAAAGGACAGCATTTAGAAAGTGAAGCAACACTCCATTCACTTCGCACAGTGAATTGAAGTGTTGGAACAGACTGCTTCTCTTTCAGAGAAATGCATGTGAGTTTCTGTTGAATGCTTGTAAGTAGCTTAAGGCACTTTCAAAGGAAAGTGATTTTCTCTGAAAGGACAGCATTTAGAAAGTGAAGCAACACTCCATTCACTTCGCAGAGTGAATTGAAATATTGGAACAGACTGCTTCTCTTTCAGAGAAACACATGTGAGTTTCTGGTGAATGCTTGTAAGTAGCTTAAGGCACTTTCAAAGGAAAGTGATTTTGTCTGAAAGGACAGCATTTAGAAAGTGAAGCAACACTCCATTTCCTTCGTGCAGTGAATTGAAGTGTTCGAACAGACTGCTTCTCTTTAAGAGAAACGCATGTGAGTTTTTTATGAATGCTTGAAAGTAGTTTAAGGCACTTTAAAAGGAAAGTGATTTTGTCTGAAAGGACAGCATTTAGAAAGTGAAGCAACACTCCATTCACTTCGCACGGTGAATTGAAGTGTTGGAACAAACTGCTTCTCTTTCAGAGAAACGCATGTGAGTTTCTGGTGAATGCTTGTAAGTAGCTTAAGGCACTTTCAAAGGAAAGTGATTTTCTCTGAAAGGACAGCATTTAGAAAGTGAGGCAACACTCTATTCACTTCACACAGTGAATTGAATTGTTGGAACAGACTGCTTCTCTTTCAGAGAAACACATGTGAGTTTCTGGTGAATGCTTGTAAGTAGCTTAAGGCACTTTCAAAGGAAAGTGATTTTCTCTGAAAGGACAGCATTTAGAAAGTGAAGCAACACTCCATTTCCTTCGTGCAGTGAATTGAAGTGTTGGAACAGAATGCTTCTCTTTCATAGAAACGCATTAGTGTTTCTTGTGAATGCTTGCAAGTTGCTTAAGGCACTTTCAAAGGAAAGTGATTTTCTCTGAAAGGACATAATTTAGAAAGTGAAGCAACACTCCATTCACTTCGCACAGTGAATTGAAGTGTTCGAACAGACTGCTTCTCTTTCAGAGAAATGCATGTGAGTTTCTGTTGAATGCTTGTAAGTAGCTTAAGGCACGTTCAAAGGAAAGTGATTTTCTCTGAAAGGACAGCATTTAGAAAGTGAAGCAACACTCCATTCACTTCGCACATTGAATTGAAGTGTTGGAACAGACTGCTTCTCTTTCAGAGAAATGCATGTGAGTTTCTGGTGAATGCTTGTAAGTAGCTTAAGGCACTTTCAAAGGAAAGTGATTTTCTCTGAAAGGACAGCATTTAGAAAGTGAGGCAACACTCCATTCACCTCACAGAGTGAATTGAAGTGTTGGAACAGACTGCTTCTCTTTCAGAGAAACGCATGTGAGTTTCTTCCTAATGCTTGCAAGTAGCTTAAGGCACTTTCAAAGGAAAGTGATTTTCTCTGAAAGGACAGCATTTAGAAAGTGAAGCAACACTCCATTCACTTCGCAGAGTGAATTGAAATATTGGAACAGACTGCTTCTCTTTCAGAGAAACACATGTGAGTTTCTGGTGAATGCTTGTAAGTAGCTTAAGGCACTTTCAAAGGAAAGTGATTTTGTCTGAAAGGACAGCATTTAGAAAGTGAAGCAACACTCCATTTCCTTCGTGCAGTGAATTGAAGTGTTCGAACAGACTGCTTCTCTTTAAGAGAAACGCATGTGAGTTTTTTATGAATGCTTGAAAGTAGTTTAAGGCACTTTAAAAGGAAAGTGATTTTGTCTGAAAGGACAGCATTTAGAAAGTGAAGCAACACTCCATTCACTTCGCACGGTGAATTGAAGTGTTGGAACAAACTGCTTCTCTTTCAGAGAAACGCATGTGAGTTTCTGGTGAATGCTTGTAAGTAGCTTAAGGCACTTTCAAAGGAAAGTGATTTTCTCTGAAAGGACAGCATTTAGAAAGTGAGGCAACACTCTATTCACTTCACACAGTGAATTGAATTGTTGGAACAGACTGCTTCTCTTTCAGAGAAACACATGTGAGTTTCTGGTGAATGCTTGTAAGTAGCTTAAGGCACTTTCAAAGGAAAGTGATTTTCTCTGAAAGGACAGCATTTAGAAAGTGAAGCAACACTCCATTCACTTCGCACAGTGAATTGAAGTGTTGGAACATACTGCTTCTCTTTCAGAGAAACGCATGTGAGTTTCTGGTGAATGCTTGTAAGTCGCTTAAGGCACTTTCAAAGGAAAGTGATTTTCTCTGAAAGGACAGCATTTAGAAAGTGAAGCAACACTCCATTCACTTCACACAGTGAATTGAAGTGTTGGAACACACTGCTTCCCTTTAAGAGAAACGCATGTGAGTTTTTTGTGAATGCTTGAAAGTAGTTTAAGGCACTTTCAAAGGAAAGTGATTTTCTCTGAAAGGACAGCATTTAGAAAGTGAAGCAACACTCAATTCACTTTGTACAGTGAATTGAACTGTTGGAACAGACTGCTTCTCTTTCAGAGAAATGCATGTGAGTTTCTGTTGAATGCTTGTAAGTAGCTTAAGGCACATTCAATGGAAAGTGATTTTCTATGATAGGACAGCATTTAGAAAGTAAAGCAACACTCCATTCCCTTCGAACAAAGAATTGAAGTGTTGGAACAGACTGCTTCTCTTTCATAGAAACGCATTAGTGTTTCTTGGGAATGCTTGCAAGTAGCTTAAGGCACTTTCAAAGGAAAGTGATTTTCTCTGAAAGGACAGCATTTAGATAGTGAAGCAACACTCCATTCACTTCGCACAGTGAATTGAAGTGTTGGAACAGACTGCTTCTCTTTCAGAGAAACGCATGTGAGTTTCTTGTGAAGTCTTGCAAGTTGCTTAAGGCACTTTCAAAGGAAAGTGATTTTCTCTGAAAGGACAGCATTTAGAAACTGAAGCAACACTCCATTCACTTCGCACAGTGAATTGAAGTGTTGGAACAGACTGCTTCTCTTTCAGAGAAACGCATGTGAGTTTTTTGTGAATGCTTGAAAGTAGTTTAAGGCACTTTCAAAGGAAAGTGTTTTTCTCTGAAAGGACAGCATTTAGAAAGTGAAGCAACACTCCATTCACTTCGCACAGTGAATTGAAGTGTTGGAACAGACTGCTTCTCTTTCAGAGAAACACATGTGAGTTTCTTCCTAATGCTTGCAAGTAGCTTAAGGCACTGTCAAAGGAAAGTGATTTTCTCTGAAAGGACAGCATTTAGAAAGTGACGCAACACTCCATTCACTTCGCACAGTGAATTGAAGTGTTGGAACAGACTGCTTCTCTTTCAGAGAAACGCATGTGAGTTTCTGGTGAATGCTTGTAAGTAGCTTAAGGCACTTTCAAAGGAAAGTGATTTTCTCTGAAAGGACAGCATTTAGAAAGTGAAGCAACACTCCATTCCCTTCGTGCAGTGAATTGAAGTGTTGGAACAGAGTGCTTCTCATTCATAGAAACGCATTAGTGTTTCTTGTGCATGCTTGCAAGTTGCTTAAGGCACTTTCAAAGGAAAGTGATTTTCTCTGAAAGGACAGCATTTAGAAAGTGAAGCAACACTCCATTCACTTCGCACAGAGAATTGAAGTGTTGGAACACACTGCTTCTCTTTCATAGAAACGCATTAGTATTTCTTGTGAATGCTTGCAAGTAGCTTAAGGCACTTTCAAAGGAAAGTGATTTTCTCTGAAAGGACAGCATTTAGAAAGTGAAGCAACACTCCATTCACTTCGCAGAGTGAATTGAAGTATTGGAACAGACTGCTTCTCTTTCAGAGAAACACATGTGAGTTTCTGGTGAATGCTTGTAAGTAGCTTAAGGCACTTTCAAAGGAAAGTGATTTTCTCTGAAAGGACAGCATTTAGAAAGTGAAGCAACACTCCATTCACTTCGCACAGTGAATTGAAGTGTTGGAACAGACTGCTTCTCTTTCAGAGAAACGCATGTGAGTTTCTTTTGAATGCTTGCAAGTTGCTTAAGGCACATTCAAAGGAAAGTGATTTTCTCTGAAAGGACAGCATTTAGAAACTGAAGCAACACTCCATTCACTTCGCACAGTGAATTGAAGTGTTCGAACAGACTGCTTCTCTTTAAGAGAAACGCATGTGAGTTTTTTGTGAATGCTTGAAAGTAGTTTAAGGCACTTTAAAAGGAAAGTGATTTTGTCTGAAAGGACAGCATTTAGAAAGTGAAGCAACACTCCATTCACTTCGCACGGTGAATTGAAGTGTTGGACCAGACTGCTTCTCTTTCAGAGAAACGCATGTGAGTTTCTGGTGAATGCTTGTAAGTAGCTTAAGGCACATTCAAAGGAAAATGATTTTCTCTGAAAGGACAGCATTTAGAAAGTGAAGCAACACTCCATTCACTTCGCACAGTGAATTGAAGTGTTGGAACAGACTGCTTCTCTTTCAGAGAAACGCATGTGAGTTTTTTGTGAATGCTTGAAAGTAGTTTAAGGCACTTTCAATGGAAAGTGATTTTCTCAAAGGACAGCATTTAGAAAGTGAGGCAACACTCCATTCACTTCGCACAGTGAATTGAAGTGTTGGAACAGACTGCTTCTCTTTCAGAGAAACGCATGTGAGTTTCTTCCTAATGCTTGCAAGTAGCTTAAGGCACTTTCAAAGGAAAGTGATTTTCTCTGAAAGGACAGCATTTAGAAAGTGAAGCAACACTCCATTCACTTCGCACAGTGAATTGAAGTGTTGGAACAGACTGCATCTCTTTCAGAGAAACGCATGTGGGTTTCTTCCTGATGCTTGCAAGTAGCTTAAGGCACTTTCAAAGGAAAGTGATTTTCTCTGAAAGGACAGCATTTAGAAAGTGAAGCAACTCTCCATTCACTTCGCACAGTGAATTGAAGTGTTGGAACAGACTGCTTCTCTTTCAGAGAAACGCATGTGAGTTTCCGGTGAATGCTTGTAAGTAGCTTAAGGCACTTTCAAAGGAAAGTGATTTTCTCTGAAAGGACAGCATTTAGAAAGTGAAGCAACACTCCATTTACTTCGCACAGTGAATTGAAGTGTTGGAACAGACTGATTCTCTTTCAGAGAAATGCATGTGAGTATAAGTTGAATGCTTGTAAGTAGCTTAAGGCACTTTCAAAGGAAAGTGCTTTTCTCTGAAAGGACAGCATTTAGAAAGTGAAGCAACACTCCATTCACTTCGCACAGTGAATTGAAGTGTTGGAACAGACTGCTTCTCTTTCATATAAACGCATTAGTGTTTCTTGTGAATGCTTGCAAGTTGCTTAAGGCACTTTCAAAGGAAAGTGATTTTCTCTGAAAGGACATAATTTAGAAAGTGAAGCAACACTCCATTCACTTCGCACAGTGAATTTAAGTGTTGGAACAGACTGCTTCTCTTTCAGAGAAACGCATGTGAGTTTCTTCCTGATGCTTGCAAGTAGCTTAAGGCACTTTCAAAGGAAAGTGATTTTCTCTGATTGGACAGCATTTAGAAAGTGAAGCAACACTCCATTCACTTCGCACGGTGAATTGAAGTGTTGGAACAGATTGCTTCTCTTTCAGAGAAACGCATGTGAGTTTCTGGTGAATGCTTGTAAGTAGCTTAAGGCACTTTCAAAGGAAAGTGATTTTCTCTGAAAGGGCAGCATTTAGAAAGTGAAGCCACACTCCATTCACTTCGCACAGTGAATTGAAGTGTTGGAACAGACTGCTTCTCTTTCAGAGAAACGCATGTGAGTTTCTTTTGAATGCTTGCAAGTTGCTTAAGGCACATTCAAAGGAAAGTGATTTTCTCTGAAAGGACAGCATTTAGAAAGTGAAGCAACACTCCATTCACTTCGCACAGTGAGTTGAAGTGTTGGAACAGACTGCTTCTCTTTCAGAGAAACGCATGTGAGTTTTTTGTGAATGCTTGTAAGTAGCTTAAGGCACTTTCAAAGGAAAGTGATTTTCTCTGAAAAGACAGCATTTAGAAAGTGAAGCAACACTCCATTCACTTCGCACAGTGAATTGAAGTGTTGGAACAGACTGCTTCTCTTTCAGAGAAACGCATGTGAGTTTTTTGTGAATGCTTGAAAGTAGTTTAAGGCACTTTCAAAGGAAAGTGTTTTTCTCTGAAAGGACAGAATTTAGAAAGTGAAGCAACACTCCATTCACTTCGCACAGTGAATTGAAGTGTTGGAACAGACTGCTCCTCTTTCAGAGAAACGCATGTGAGTTTCTTCCTAATGCTTGCAAGTAGCTTAAGGCACTTTCAAAGGAAAGTGATTTTCTCTGATTGGACAGCATTTAGAAAGTGAAGCAACACTCCATTCACTTCGCACAGTGAATTGAAGTGTTGGAACAGACTGCTTCTCTTTCAAAGAAACGCATGTGAGTTTCTGGTGAATGCTTGTAAGTAGCTTAAGGCACTTTCAAAGGAAAGTGATTTTCTCTGAAAGAAGAGCATTTAGAAAGTGAAGCAACACTCCATTCCCTTCGAGCAGTGAATTGAAGTGTTGGAACAGAGTGCTTCTCATTCATAGAAACGCATTAGTGTTTCTTGTGAATGCTTGCAAGTTGCTTAAGGCACTTTCAAAGGAAAGTGATTTTCTCTGAAAGGACAGCATTTAGAAAGTGAAGTAACACTCCATTCACTTTGTACAGTGAACTGAAGTGTTGGAACAGACTGCTTCTCTTTCAGAGAAATGCATGTGAGTTTCTCTTGAATGCTTGTAAGTAGCTTAAGGCTCTTTCAAAGGAAAGTGATTTTCTCTCAAAGGACAGCATTTAGAAAGTAAAGCAACACTCCATTCCCTTTGCACAATAAATTGAAGTGTTGGAACAGACTGCTTCTCTTTCATAGAAACGCAATAGTGTTTCTTGTGAATGCTTGCAAGTAGCTTAAGGCACATTCAAAGGAAAGTGATTTTCTCTGAAAGGACAGCATTTAGAAAGTGAAGCAACACTCCATTCACTTCGCACAGAGAATTGAAGTGTTGGAACAGATTACTTCTCTTTCAGAGAAATGCATGTGAGTTTCTGTTGAATGCTTGTAAGTAGCTTAAGGCACATTCAAAGGAAAATGATTTTCTCCGAAAGGACAGCATTTAGAAAGTGAAGCAACACTCCATTCACTTCGCACAGTGAATTGAAGTGTTGGACCAGACTGCTTCTCTTTCAGAGAAACGCATGTGAGTTTTTTGTGAATGCTTGAAAGTAGTTTAAGGCACTTTCAATGGAAAGTGATTTTCTCTGAAAGGACAGCATTTAGAAAGTGAAGCAACACTCCATTCACTTCGCACAGTGAATTGAAGTGTTGGAACAGACTGCTTCTCTTTCAGAGAAACGCATGTGAGTTTCTTCCTAATGCTTGCAAGTAGCTTACGGCACTTTCAAAGGAAAGTGATTTTCTCTGAAAGGACAGCATTTAGAAAGTGAAGCAACACTCCATTCACTTCGCACAGTGAATTGAAGTGTTGGAACAGACTGCTTCTCTTTCAGAGAAACGCATGTGAGTTTCTTCCTGATGCTTGCAAGTAGCTTAAGGCACTTTCGAAGGAAAGTGATTTTCTCAGAAAGGACAGCATTTAGAAAGTGAAGAAACACTCCATTCACTACGCACAGTGAACTGAAGTGTTGGAAAAGACTGTTTCTCTTTCAGAGAAACGCATGTGAGTTTCTGGTGAATGCTTGTAAGTAGCTTAAGGCACTTTCAAAGGAAAGTGATTTTCTCTGAAAGGACAGCATTTAGAAAGTGAAGCAACACTCCATTCACTTCGCACAGTGAATTGAAGTGTTGGAACAGACTGCTTCTCTTTCAGAGAAATGCATGTGAGTTTCTGTTGAATGCTTGTAAGTAGCTTAAGGCACTTTCAAAGGAAAGTGATTTTCTCTGAAAGGACAGTATTTAGAAAGTGAAGCAACACTCCATTCACTTCGCAGAGTGAATTGAAGTATTGGAACAGACTGCTTCTCTTTCAGAGAAACACATGTGAGTTTCTGGTGAATGCTTGTAAGTAGCTTAAGGCACTTTCAAAGGAAAGTGATTTTCTCTGAAAGGACAGCATTTAGAAAGTGAAGCAACACTCCATTCACTTCGCACAGTGAATTGAAGTGTTGGAACAGACTGCTTCTCTTTCAGAGAAACGCATGTGAGTTTCTTTTGAATGCTTGCAAGTTGCTTAAGGCACATTCAAAGGAAAGTGATTTTCTCTGAAAGGACAGCATTTAGAAACTGAAGCAACACTCCATTCACTTCGCACAGTGAATTGAAGTGTTCGAACAGACTGCTTCTCTTTAAGAGAAACGCATGTGAGTTTCTGGTGAATGCTTGTAAGTAGCTTAAGGCACTTTCAAAGGAAAGTGATTTTCTCTGAAAGGACAGCATTTAGAAAGTGAGGCAACACTCTATTCACTTCACACAGTGAATTGAATTGTTGGAACAGACTGCTTCTCTTTCAGAGAAACGCATGTGAGTTTCTGGTGAATGCTTGTAAGTAGCTTAAGGCACTTTCAAAGGAAAGTGATTTTCTCTGAAAGGACAGCATTTAGAAAGTGAAGCAACACTCCATTTCCTTCGTGCAGTGAATTGAAGTGTTGGAACAGAATGCTTCTCTTTCATAGAAACGCATTAGTGTTTCTTGTGAATGCTTGCAAGTTGCTTAAGGCACTTTCAAAGTAAAGTGATTTTCTCTGAAAGGACATAATTTAGAAAGTGAAGCAACACTCCATTCACTTCGCACAGTGAATTGAAGTGTTCGAACAGACTGCTTCTCTTTCAGAGAAATGCATGTGAGTTTCTGTTGAATGCTTGTAAGTAGCTTAAGGCACGTTCAAAGGAAAGTGATTTTCTCTGAAAGGACAGCATTTAGAAAGTGAAGCAACACTCCATTCACTTCGCACATTGAATTGAAGTGTTGGAACAGACTGCTTCTCTTTCAGAGAAACGCATGTGAGTTTCTGGTGAATGCTTGTAAGTAGCTTAAGGCACTTTCAAAGGAAAGTGATTTTCTCTGAAAGGACAGCATTTAGAAAGTGAGGCAACACTCCATTCACCTCACACAGTGAATTGAAGTGTTGGAACAGACTGCTTCTCTTTCAGAGAAACGCATGTGAGTTTCTTCCTAATGCTTGCAAGTAGCTTAAGGCACTTTCAAAGGAAAGTGATTTTCTCTGAAAGGACAGCATTTAGAAAGTGAAGCAACACTCCATTCACTTCGCACAGTGAATTGAAGTGTTGGAACAGTCTGCTTCTCTTTCAGAGAAACGCATGTGAGTTTCTTCCTAATGCTTGCAAGTAGCTTAAGGCACTTTCAAAGGAAAGTGATTTTCTCTGAAAGGACAGCATTTAGAAAGTGAAGCAACACTCCATTCACTTCGCACAGTGAATTGAAGTGTTGGAACAGACTGCATCTCTTTCAGAGAAACGCATGTGAGTTTCTGGTGAATGCTTGTAAGTCGCTTAAGGCACTTTCAAAGGAAAGTGATTTTCTCTGAAAGGACAGCATTTAGAAAGTGAAGCAACACTCCATTCACTTCGCACAGTGAATTGAAGTGTTGGAACACATTGCTTCCCTTTAAGAGAAACGCATGTGAGTTTTTTGTGAATGCTTGAAAGTAGTTTAAGGCACTTTCAAAGGAAAGTGATTTTCTCTGAAAGGACAGCATTTAGAAAGTGAAGCAACACTCCATTCACTTCGCACATTGAATTGAAGTGTTGGAACAGACTGCTTCTCTTTCAGAGAAACGCATGTGAGTTTCTGGTGAATGCTTGTAAGTAGCTTAAGGCACTTTCAAAGGAAAGTGATTTTCTCTGAAAGGACAGCATTTAGAAAGTGAGGCAACACTCCATTCACCTCACACAGTGAATTGAAGTGTTGGAACAGACTGCTTCTCTTTCAGAGAAACGCATGTGAGTTTCTTCCTAATGCTTGCAAGTAGCTTAAGGCACTTTCAAAGGAAAGTGATTTTTTCTGAAAGGACAGCATTTAGAAAGTGAAGCAACACTCCATTCACTTCGCACAGTGAATTGAAGTGTTGGAACAGTCTGCTTCTCTTTCAGAGAAACGAATGTGAGTTTCTTCCTAATGCTTGCAAGTAGCTTAAGGCACTTTCAAAGGAAAGTGATTTTCTCTGAAAGGACAGCATTTAGAAAGTGAAGCAACACTCCATTCACTTCGCACAGTGAATTGAAGTGTTGGAACAGACTGCTTCTCTTTCAGAGAAACGCATGTGAGTTTCTGGTGAATGCTTGTAAGTCGCTTAAGGCACTTTCAAAGGAAAGTGATTTTCTCTGAAAGGACAGCATTTAGAAAGTGAAGCAACACTCCATTCACTTCGCACAGTGAATTGAAGTGTTGGAACACATTGCTTCCCTTTAAGAGAAACGCATGTGAGTTTTTTGTGAATGCTTGAAAGTAGTTTAAGGCACTTTCAAAGGAAAGTGATTTTCTCTGAAAGGACAGCATTTAGAAAGTGAAGCAACACACAATTCACTTTGTACAGTGAATTGAACTGTTGGAACAGACTGCTTCTCTTTCAGAGAAATGCATGTGAGTTTCTGTTGAATGCTTGTAAGTAGCTTAAGGCACATTCAAAGGAAAGTGATTTTCTATGAAAGGACAGCATTTAGAAAGTGAGGCAACACTCCATTCACCTCACACAGTGAATTGAAGTGTTGGAACAGACTGCTTCTCTTTCAGAGAAACGCATGTGAGTTTCTTCCTGATGCTTGCAAGTAGCTTAAGGCACTTTCAAAGGAAAGTGATTTTCTCAGAAAGGACAGCATTTAGAAAGTGAAGCAACACTCCATTCACTTCGCACAGTGAATTGAAGTGTTCGAACAGACTGCTTCTCTTTAAGAGAAACGCATGTGAGTTTTTTATGAATGCTTGAAAGTAGTGTAAGGCACTTTAAAAGGAAAGTGATTTTGTCTGAAAGGACAGCATTTAGAAAGTGAAGCAACACTCCATTCACTTCGCACGGTGAATTGAAGTGTTGGAACAGACTGCTTCTCTTTCAGAGAAACGCATGTGAGTTTCTGGTGAATGCTTGTAAGTAGCTTAAGGCACTTTCAAAGGAAAGTGATTTTCTCTGAAAGGACAGCATTTAGAAAGTGAGGCAACACTCTATTCACTTCACACAGTGAATTGAATTGTTGGAACAGACTGCTTCTCTTTCAGAGAAACACATGTGAGTTTCTGGTGAATGCTTGTAAGTAGCTTAAGGCACTTTCAAAGGAAAGTGATTTTCTCTGAAAGGACAGCATTTAGAAAGTGAAGCAACACTCCATTTCCTTCGTGCAGTGAATTGAAGTGTTGGAACAGAATGCTTCTCTTTCATAGAAACGCATTAGTGTTTCTTGTGAATGCTTGCAAGTTGCTTAAGGCACTTTCAAAGGAAAGTGATTTTCTCTGAAAGGACATAATTTAGAAAGTGAAGCAACACTCCATTCACTTCGCACAGTGAATTGAAGTGTTCGAACAGACTGCTTCTCTTTCAGAGAAATGCATGTGAGTTTCTGTTGAATGCTTGTAAGTAGCTTAAGGCACGTTCAAAGGAAAGTGATTTTCTCTGAAAGGACAGCATTTAGAAAGTGAAGCAACACTCCATTCACTTCGCACATTGAATTGAAGTGTTGGAACAGACTGCTTCTCTTTCAGAGAAACGCATGTGAGTTTCTGGTGAATGCTTGTAAGTAGCTTAAGGCACTTTCAAAGGAAAGTGATTTTCTCTGAAAGGACAGCATTTAGAAAGTGAGGCAAGACTCCATTCACCTCACACAGTGAATTGAAGTGTTGGAACAGACTGCTTCTCTTTCAGAGAAACGCATGTGAGTTTCTTCCTAATGCTTGCAAGTAGCTTAAGGCACTTTCAAAGGAAAGTGATTTTCTCTGAAAGGACAGCATTTAGAAAGTGAAGCAACACTCCATTCACTTCGCACAGTGAATTGAAGTGTTGGAACAGTCTGCTTCTCTTTCAGAGAAACGCATGTGAGTTTCTTCCTAATGCTTGCAAGTAGCTTAAGGCACTTTCAAAGGAAAGTGATTTTCTCTGAAAGGACAGCATTTAGAAAGTGAAGCAACACTCCATTCACTTCGCACAGTGAATTGAAGTGTTGGAACAGACTGCTTCTCTTTCAGAGAAACGCATGTGAGTTTCTGGTGAATGCTTGTAAGTCGCTTAAGGCACTTTCAAAGGAAAGTGATTTTCTCTGAAAGGACAGCATTTAGAAAGTGAAGCAACACTCCATTCACTTCGCACAGTGAATTGAAGTGTTGGAACACATTGCTTCCCTTTAAGAGAAACGCATGTGAGTTTTTTGTGAATGCTTGAAAGTAGTTTAAGGCACTTTCAAAGGAAAGTGATTTTCTCTGAAAGGACAGCATTTAGAAAGTGAAGCAACACTCCATTCACTTCGCACATTGAATTGAAGTGTTGGAACAGACTGCTTCTCTTTCAGAGAAACGCATGTGAGTTTCTGGTGAATGCTTGTAAGTAGCTTAAGGCACTTTCAAAGGAAAGTGATTTTCTCTGAAAGGACAGCATTTAGAAAGTGAGGCAACACTCCATTCACCTCACACAGTGAATTGAAGTGTTGGAACAGACTGCTTCTCTTTCAGAGAAACGCATGTGAGTTTCTTCCTAATGCTTGCAAGTAGCTTAAGGCACTTTCAAAGGAAAGTGATTTTCTGTGAAAGGACAGCATTTAGAAAGTGAAGCAACACTCCATTCACTTCGCACAGTGAATTGAAGTGTTGGAACAGTCTGCTTCTCTTTCAGAGAAACGCATGTGAGTTTCTTCCTAATGCTTGCAAGTAGCTTAAGGCACTTTCAAAGGAAAGTGATTTTCTCTGAAAGGACAGCATTTAGAAAGTGAAGCAACACTCCATTCACTTCGCACAGTGAATTGAAGTGTTGGAACAGACTGCTTCTCTTTCAGAGAAACGCATGTGAGTTTCTGGTGAATGCTTGTAAGTCGCTTAAGGCACTTTCAAAGGAAAGTGATTTTCTCTGAAAGGACAGCATTTAGAAAGTGAAGCAACACTCCATTCACTTCGCACAGTGAATTGAAGTGTTGGAACACATTGCTTCCCTTTAAGAGAAACGCATGTGAGTTTTTTGTGAATGCTTGAAAGTAGTTTAAGGCACTTTCAAAGGAAAGTGATTTTCTCTGAAAGGACAGCATTTAGAAAGTGAAGCAACACACAATTCACTTTGTACAGTGAATTGAACTGTTGGAACAGACTGCTTCTCTTTCAGAGAAATGCATGTGAGTTTCTGTTGAATGCTTGTAAGTAGCTTAAGGCACATTCAAAGGAAAGTGATTTTCTATGAAAGGACAGCATTTAGAAAGTAAAGCAACACTCCATTCCCTTCGAACAAAGAATTGAAGTGTTGGAACAGACTGCTTCTCTTTCATAGAAACGCATTAGTGTTTCTTGGGAATGCTTGCAAGTAGCTTAAGGCACTTTCAAAGGAAAGTGATTTTCTCTGAAAGGACAGCATTTAGATAGTGAAGCAACACTCCATTCACTTCGCACAGTGAATTGAAGTGTTGGAACAGACTGCTTCTCTTTCAGAGAAACGCATGTGAGTTTCTTGTGAATTCTTGCAAGTTGCTTAAGGCACTTTCAAAGGAAAGTGATTTTCTCTGAAAGGACAGCATTTAGAAACTGAAGCAACACTCCATTCACTTCGCACAGTGAATTGAAGTGTTGGAACAGACTGCTTCTCTTTCAGAGAAACGCATGTGAGTTTTTTGTGAATGCTTGAAAGTAGTTTAAGGCACTTTCAAAGGAAAGTGTTTTTCTCTGAAAGGACAGCATTTAGAAAGTGAAGCAACACTCCATTCACTTCGCACAGTGAATTGAAGTATTGGAACAGACTGCTTCTCTTTCAGAGAAACGCATGTGAGTTTCTTCCTAATGCTTGCAAGTAGCTTAAGGCACTTTCAAAGGAAAGTGATTTTCTCTGATTGGACAGCATTTAGAAAGTGAAGCAACACTCCATTCACTTCGCACAGTATATTGAAGTGTTGGAACAGACTGCTTCTCTTTCAGAGAAACGCATGTGAGTTTCTGGTGAATGCTTGTAAGTAGCTTAAGGCACTTTCAAAGGAAAGTGATTTTCTCTGAAAGGACAGCATTTAGAAAGTGAAGCAACACTCCATTCCCTTCGTGCAGTGAATTGAAGTGTTGGAACAGAGTGCTTCTCATTCATAGAAACGCATTAGTGTTTCTTGTGCATGCTTGCAAGTTGCTTAAGGCACTTTCAAAGGAAAGTGATTTTCTCTGAAAGGACAGCATTTAGAAAGTGAAGCAACACTCCATTCACTTCGCACAGAGAATTGAAGTGTTGGAACACACTGCTTCTCTTTCATAGAAACGCATTAGTATTTCTTGTGAATGCTTGCAAGTAGCTTAAGGCACTTTCAAAGGAAAGTGATTTTCTCTGAAAGGACAGCATTTAGAAAGTGAAGCAACACTCCATTCACTTCGCAGAGTGAATTGAAGTATTGGAACAGACTGCTTCTCTTTCAGAGAAACACATGTGAGTTTCTGGTGAATGCTTGTAAGTAGCTTAAGGCACTTTCAAAGGAAAGTGATTTTCTCTGAAAGGACAGCATTTAGAAAGTGAAGCAACACTCCATTCACTTCGCACATTGAATTGAAGTGTTGGAACAGACTGCTTCTCTTTCAGAGAAACGCATGTGAGTTTCTGGTGAATGCTTGTAAGTAGCTTAAGGCACTTTCAAAGGAAAGTGATTTTCTCTGAAAGGACAGTATTTAGAAAGTGAGGCAACACTCCATTCACTTCACACAGTGAATTGAAGTGTTTGAACAGACTGCTTCTCTTTCAGAGAAACGCATGTGAGTTTCTTCCTAATGCTTGCAAGTAGCTTAAGGCACTTTCAAAGAAAGTGATTTTCTCTGAAAGGACAGCATTTAGAAAGTGAAGTAACACTCCATTCACTTCGCACAGTGAATTGAAGTGTTGGAACAGTCTGCTTCTCTTTCAGAGAAACGCATGTGAGTTTCTTCCTAATGCTTGCAAGTAGCTTAAGGCACTTTCAAAGGAAAGTGATTTTCTCTGAAAGGACAGCATTTAGAAAGTGAAGCAACACTCCATTCACTTCGCACAGTGAATTGAAGTGTTGGAACAGACTGCTTCTCTTTCAGAGAAACGCATGTGAGTTTCCGGTGAATGCTTGTAAGTAGCTTAAGGCACTTTCAAAGGAAAGTGATTTTCTCTGAAAGGACAGCATTTAGAAAGTGAAGCAACACACCATTCACTTCGCACAGTGAATTGAAGTGTTGGAACAGACTGCTTCTCTTTCAGAGAAACGCATGTGAGTTTTTTATGAATGCTTGAAAGTAGTTTAAGGCACTTTCAAAGGAAAGTGATTTTCTCTGAAAGGACATAATTTAGAAAGTGAAGCAACACTCCATTCACTTCGCACAGTGAATTGAAATGTTGGAACAGTCTGCTTCTCTTTCAGAGAAACGCATGTGAGTTTCTTCCTAATGCTTGCAAGTAGCTTAAGGCACTTTCAAAGGAAAGTGATTTTCTCTGAAAGGACAGCATTTAGAAAGTGAAGCAACACTCCATTCACTTCGCAGAGTGAATTGAAGTATTGGAACAGACTGCTTCTCTTTCAGAGAAACACATGTGAGTTTCTGGTGAATGCTTGTAAGTAGCTTAAGGCACTTTCAAAGGAAAGTGATTTTCTCTGAAAGGACAGCATTTAGAAAGTGAAGCAACACTCCATTCACTTCGCACAGTGAATTGAAGTGTTGGAACAGACTGCTTCTCTTTCAGAGAAACGCATGTGAGTTTCTTTTGAATGCTTGCAAGTTGCTTAAGGCACATTCAAAGGAAAGTGATTTTCTCTGAAAGGACAGCATTTAGAAACTGAAGCAACACTCCATTCACTTCGCACAGTGAATTGAAGTGTTCGAACAGACTGCTTCTCTTTAAGAGAAACGCATGTGAGTTTTTTGTGAATGCTTGAAAGTAGTTTAAGGCACTTTAAAAGGAAAGTGATTTTGTCTGAAAGGACAGCATTTAGAAAGTGAAGCAACACTCCATTCACTTCGCACGGTGAATTGAAGTGTTGGACCAGACTGCTTCTCTTTCAGAGAAACGCATGTGAGTTTCTGGTGAATGCTTGTAAGTAGCTTATGGCACATTCAAAGGAAAATGATTTTCTCTGGAAGGACAGCATTTAGAAAGTGAAGCAACACTCCATTCACTTCGCACAGTGAATTGAAGTGTTGGAACAGACTGCTTCTCTTTCAGAGAAACGCATGTGAGTTTTTTGTGAATGCTTGAAAGTAGTTTAAGGCACTTTCAATGGAAAGTGATACTCTCTGAAAGGACAGCATTTAGAAAGTGAGGCAACACTCCATTCACTTCGCACAGTGACTTGAAGTGTTGGAACAGACTGCTTCTCTTTCAGAGAAACGCATGTGAGTTTCTTCCTAATGCTTGCAAGTAGCTTAAGGCACTTTCAAAGGAAAGTGATTTTCTCTGAAAGGACAGCATTTAGAAAGTGAAGCAACACTCCATTCACTTCGCACAGTGAATTGAAGTGTTGGAACAGACTGCTTCTCTTTCAGAGAAACGCATGTGAGTTTCTTCCTGATGCTTGCAAGTAGCTTAAGGCACTTTCAAAGGAAAGTGATTTTCTCGGAAAGGACAGCATTTAGAAAGTGAAGCAACACTAAATTCACTTCGCACAGTGAATTGAAGTGTTGGAACAGACTGCTTCTCTTTCAGAGAAACGCATGTGAGTTTTTTATGAATGCTTGAAAGTAGTTAAAGGCACTTTCAAAGGAAAGTGATTTTCTCTGAAAGGACAGCATTTAGAAAGTGAGGCAACACTCCATTCACTTCACACAGTGACTTGAAGTGTTGGAACAGACTACTTCTCTTTCAGAGAAACGCATGTGAGTTTCTTCCTAATGCTTGCAAGTAGCTTAAGGCACTTTCAAAGGAAAGTGATTTTCTCTGAAAGGACAGCATTTAGAAAGTGAAGCAACACTCCATTCACTTCGCACAGTGAATTGAAGTGTTGGAACAGACTGCTTCTCTTTCAGAGAAACGCATGTGAGTTTCCGGTGAATGCTTGTAAGTAGCTTAAGGCACTTTCAAAGGAAAGTGATTTTCTCTGAAAGGACAGCATTTAGAAAGTGAAGCAACACTCCATTCACTTCGCACAGTGAATTGAAGTGTTGGAACAGACTGCTTCACTTTCAGAGAAATGCATGTGAGTTTAAGTTGAATGCTTGTAAGTAGCTTAAGGCACTTTCAAAGGAAAGTGATTTTCTCTGAAAGGACAGCATTTAGAAAGTGAAGCAACACTCCATTCACTTCGCACAGTGAATTGAAGTATTGGAACAGACTGCTTCTCTTTCAGAGAAACGGATGTGAGTTTCTGGTGAATGCTTGTAAGTAGCTTAAGGCACTTTCAAAGGAAAGTGATTTTCTCTGAAAGGACAGCATTTAGAAAGTGAAGCAACACTCCATTCACTTCGCACAGTGAATTGAAGTGTTGGAACAGACTGCTTCTCTTTCATATAAACGCATTAGTGTTTCTTGTGAATGCTTGCAAGTTGCTTAAGGCACTTTCAAAGGAAAGTGATTTTCTCTGAAAGGACATAATTTAGAAAGTGAAGCAACACTCCATTCACTTCGCACAGTGAATTGAAGTGTTGGAACAGACTGCTTCACTTTCAGAGAAATGCATGTGAGTGTCTGTTGAATGCTTGTAAGTAGCTTAAGGCACTTTCAAAGGAAAGTGATTTTCTCTGAAAGGACAGCATTTAGAAAGTGAAGCAACACTCCATTCACTTCGCACATTGAATTGAAGTGTTGGAACAGACTGCTTCTCTTTCAGAGAAACGCATGTGAGTTTCTGTTGAATGCTTGTAAGTAGCTTAAGGCACTTTGAAAGGAAAGTGATTTTCTCTGAAAGGACAGCATTTAGAAAGTGAGGCAACACTCCATTCACTTCACACAGTGAATTGAAGTGTTGGAACAGACTGCTTCTCTTTCAGAGAAATGCATGTGAGTTTCTGTTGAATGCTTGTAAGTAGCTTAAGGCACTTTCAAAGGAAAGTGATTTTCTCTGAAAGGACAGCATTTAGAAAGTGAAGCAACACTCCATTCACTTCGCACATTGAATTGAAGTGTTGGAACAGACTGCTTCTCTTTCAGAGAAACGCATGTGAGTTTCTGGTGAATGCTTGTAAATAGCTTTAGGCACTTTCAAAGGAAAGTGATTTTCTCTGAAAGGACAGCATTTAGAAAGTGAGGCAACACTCCATTCACTTCACACATTGAATTGAAGTGTTGGAACAGACTGCTTCTCTTTCAGAGAAACGCATGTGAGTGTTTTGTGAATGCTTGAAAGTAGTTTAAGGCACTTTCAATGGAAAGTGATTTTCTCTGAAAGGACAGCATTTAGAAAGTGAGGCAACACTCCATTCACTTCGCACAGTGAATTGAAGTGTTGGAACAGACTGCTTCTCTTTCAGAGAAACGCATGTGAGTTTCTTCCTAATGCTTGCAAGTAGCTTAAGGCACTTTCAAAGGAAAGTGATTTTCTCTGAAAGGACAGCATTTAGAAAGTGAAGCAACACTCCATTCACTTCGCACAGTGAATTGAAGTGTTGGAACAGACTGCTTCTCTTTCAGAGAAACGCATGTGAGTTTCTTCTTGATGCTTGCAAGTAGCTTAAGGCACTTTCAAAGGAAAGTGATTTTCTCTGAAAGGACAGCATTTAGAAAGTGAAGCAACACTAAATTCACTTCGCACAGTGAATTGAAGTGTTGGAACAGACTGCTTCTCTTTCAGAGAAACGCATGTGAGTTTTTTATGAATGCTTGAAAGTAGTTAAAGGCACTTTCAAAGGAAAGTGATTTTCTCTGAAAGGACAGCATTTAGAAAGTGGGGCAACACTCCATTCACTTCACACAGTGACTTGAAGTGTTGGAACAGACTGCTTCTCTTTCAGAGAAACGCATGTGAGTTTCTTCCTAATGCTTGCAAGTAGCTTAAGGCACTTTCAAAGGAAAGTGATTTTCTCTGAAAGGACAGCATTTAGAAAGTGAAGCAACACTCCATTCACTTCGCACAGTGAATTGAAGTGTTGGAACAGTCTGATCCTCTTTCAGAGAAACGCATGTGAGTTTCTTCCTAATGCTTGCAAGTAGCTTAAGGCACTTTCAAAGGAAAGTGATTTTCTCTGAAAGGACAGCATTTAGAAACTGAAGCAACACTCCATTCACTTCGCACAGTGAATTGAAGTGTTGGAACAGACTGCTTCTCTTTCAGAGAAACGCATGTGAGTTTCCGGTGAAGGCTTGTAAGTAGCTTAAGGCACTTTCAAAGGAAAGTATTTTCTCTGAAAGGACAGCATTTAGAAAGTGAAGCAACACTCCATTCACTTCGCACAGTGAATTGAAGTGTTGGAACAGACTGCTTCTCTTTCAGAGAAATGCATGTGGGTTTAAGTTGAATGCTTGTAAGTAGGTTAAGGCACTTTCAAAGGAAAGTGATTTTCTCTGAAAGGACAGCCTTTAGAAAGTGAAGCAACACTCCATTCACTTCGCACAGTGAATTGAAGTATTGGAACAGACTGCTTCTCTTTCAGAGAAACGGATGTGAGTTTCTGGTGAATGCTTGTAAGTAGCTTAAGGCACTTTCAAAGGAAAGTGATTTTCTCTGAAAGGACAGCATTTAGAAAGTGAAGCAACACTCCATTCACTTCGCACAGTGAATTGAAGTGTTGGAACAGACTGCTTCTCTTTCATATAAACGCATTAGTGTTTCTTGTGAATGCTTGCAAGTTGCTTAAGGCACTTTCAAAGGAAAGTGATTTTCTCTGAAAGGACATAATTTAGAAAGTGAAGCAACACTCCATTCACTTCGCACAGTGAATTGAAGTGTTGGAACAGACTGCTTCTCTTTCAGAGAAATGCATGTGAGTGTCTGTTGAAGGCTTGTAAGTAGCTTAAGGCACTTTCAAAGGAAAGTGATTTTCTCTGAAAGGACAGCATTTAGAAAGTGAAGCAACACTCCATTCAGTTCGCACATTGAATTGAAGTGTTGGAACAGACTGCTTCTCTTTCAGAGAAACGCATGTGAGTTTCTGTTGAATGCTTGTAAGTAGCTTAAGGCACTTTGAAAGGAAAGTGATTTTCTCTGAAAGGACAGCATTTAGAAAGTGAGGCAACACTCCATTCACTTCACACAGTGAATTGAAGTGTTGGAACAGACTGCTTCTCTTTCAGAGAAATGCATGTGAGTTTCTGTTGAATGCTTGTAAGTAGCTTAAGGCACTTTCATAGGAAAGTGATTTTCTCTGAAAGGACAGCATTTAGAAAGTGAAGCAACACTCCATTCACTTCGCACATTGAATTGAAGTGTTGGAACAGACTGCTTCTCTTTCAGAGAAACGCATGTGAGTTTCTGGTGAATGCTTGTAAGTAGCTTAAGGCACTTTCAAAGGAAAGTGATTTTCTCTGAAAGGAAAGCATTTAGAAAGTGAGGCAACACTCCATTCACTTCACAGAGTGAATTGAAGTGTTGGAACAGACTGCTTCTCTTTCAGAGAAACGCATGTGAGTTTCTTCCTAATGCTTGCAAGTAGCTTAAGGCACTTTCAAAGGAAAGTGATTTTCTCTGAAAGGACAGCATTTAGAAAGTGAAGTAACACTCCATTCACTTCGCACAGTGAATTGAAGTGTTGGAACAGTCTGCTTCTCTTTCAGAGAAACGCATGTGAGTTTCTTCCTAATGCTTGCAAGTAGCTTAAGGCACTTTCAAAGGAAAGTGATTTTCTCTGAAAGGACAGCATTTAGAAAGTGAAGGAACACTCCATTCACTTCGCACAGTGAATTGAAGTGTTGGAACAGACTGCTTCTCTTTCAGAGAAACGCATGTGAGTTTCCGGTGAATGCTTGTAAGTAGCTTAAGGCACTTTCAAAGGAAAGTGATTTTCTCTGAAAGGACAGCATTTAGAAAGTGAAGCAACACTCCATTCACTTCGCACAGTGAATTGAAGTGTTGGAACAGACTGATTCTCTTTCAGAGAAATGCATGTGAGTTTAAGTTGAATGCTTGTAAGTAGCTTAAGGCACTTTCAAAGGAAAGTGATTTTCTCTGAAAGGACAGCATTTAGAAAGTGAGGCAACACTCCATTCACTGCACACAGTGAATTGAAGTGTTGGAACAGACTGCTTCTCTTTCAGAGAAATGCATGTGAGTTTCTGTTGAATGCTTGTAAGTAGCTTAAGGCACTTTCAAAGGAAAGTGATTTTCTCTGAAAGGACAGCATTTAGAAAGTGAAGCAACACTCCATTCACTTCGCACATTGAATTGAAGTGTTGGAACAGACTGCTTCTCTTTCAGAGAAACGCATGTGAGTTTCTGGTGAATGCTTGTAAGTAGCTTAAGGCACTTTCAAAGGAAAGTGATTTTCTCTGAAAGGACAGCATTTAGAAAGTGAGGCAACACTCCATTCACTTCACAGAGTGAATTGAAGTGTTGGAACAGACTGCTTCTCTTTCAGAGAAACACATGTGAGTTTCTTCCTAATGCTTGCAAGTAGCTTAAGGCACTTTCAAAGGAAAGTGATTTTCTCTGAAAGGACAGCATTTAGAAAGTGAAGCAACACTCCATTCACTTCGCACATTGAATTGAAGTGTTGGAACAGACTACTTCTCTTTCAGAGAAACGCATGTGAGTTTCTGGTGAATGCTTGTAAGTAGCTTAAGGCACTTTCAAAGGAAAGTGATTTTCTCTGAAAGGACAGCATTTAGAAAGTGAGGCAACACTCCATTCACTTCACAGAGTGAATTGAAGTGTTGGAACAGACTGCTTCTCTTTCAGAGAAACGCATGTGAGTTTCCGGTGAATGCTTGTAAGTAGCTTAAGGCACTTTCAAAGGAAAGTGATTTTCTCTGAAAGGACAGCATTTAGAAAGTGAAGCAACACTCCATTCACTTCGCACAGTGAATTGAAGTGTTGGAACAGACTGATTCTCTTTCAGAGAAATGCATGTGAGTTTAAGTTGAATGCTTGTAAGTAGCTTAAGGCACTTTCAAAGGAAAGTGATTTTCTCTGAAAGGACAGCATTTAGAAAGTGAGGCAACACTCCATTCACTGCACACAGTGAATTGAAGTGTTGGAACAGACTGCTTCTCTTTCATATAAACGCATTAGTGTTTCTTGTGAATGCTTGCAAGTTGCTTAAGGCACTTTCAAAGGAAAGTGATTTTCTCTGAAAGGACATAATTTAGAAAGTGAAGCAACACTCCATTCACTTTGCACAGTGAATTGAAGTGTTGGAACAGACTGCTTCTCTTTCAGAGAAATGCATGTGAGTGTCTGTTGAATGCTTGTAAGTAGCTTAAGGCACTTTCAAAGGAAAGTGATTTTCTCTGAAAGGACAGCATTTAGAAAGTGAAGCAACACTCCATTCACTTCGCACATTGAATTGAAGTGTTGGAACAGACTGCTTCTCTTTCAGAGAAACGCATGTGAGTTTCTGTTGAATGCTTGTAAGTAGCTTAAGGCACTTTCAAAGGAAAGTGATTTTCTCTGAAAGGACAGCATTTAGAAAGTGAGGCAACACTCCATTCACTTCACACAGTGAATTGAAGTGTTGGAACAGACTGCTTCTCTTTCAGAGAAATGCATGTGAGTTTCTGTTGAATGCTTGTAAGTAGCTTAAGGCACTTTCAAAGGAAAGTGATTTACTCTGAAAGGACAGCATTTAGAAAGTGAAGCAACACTCCATTCACTTCGCACATTGAATTGAAGTGTTGGAACAGACTGCTTCTCTTTCAGAGAAACGCATGTGAGTTTCTTCCTAATGCTTGCAAGTAGCTTAAGGCACTTTCAAAGGAAAGTGATTTTCTCTGAAAGGACAGCATTTAGAAAGTGAAGTAACACTCCATTCCCTTCGCACAGTGAATTGAAGTGTTGGAACAGTCTGCTTCTCTTTCAGAGAAACGCATGTGAGTTTCTTCCTAATGCTTGCAAGTAGCTTAAGGCACTTTCAAAGGAAAGTGATTTTCTCTGAAAGGACAGCATTTAGAAAGTGAAGCAACACTCCATTCACTTCGCACAGTGAATTGAAGTGTTGGAACAGACTGCTTCTCTTTCAGAGAAACGCATGTGAGTTTCCGGTGAATGCTTGTAAGTAGCTTAAGGCACTTTCAAAGGAAAGTGATTTTCTCTGAAAGGACAGCATTTAGAAAGTGAAGCAACACTCCATTCACTTCGCACAGTGAATTGAAGTGTTGGAACAGACTGATTCTCTTTCAGAGAAATGCATGTGAGTTTAAGTTGAATGCTTGTAAGTAGCTTAAGGCACTTTCAAAGGAAAGTGATTTTCTCTGAAAGGACAGCATTTAGAAAGTGAAGCAACACTCCATTCACTTCGCACAGTGAATTGAAGTGTTGGAACAGACTGCTTCTCTTTCAGAGAAACGTATGTGAGTTTCTTGTGAATGCTTGCAAGTTGCTTAAGGCACTTTCAAAGGAAAGTGATTTTCTCTGAAAGGACAGCATTTAGAAAGTGAAGCAACACTCGTTCACTTCGCACAGTGAATTGAAGTGTTGGAACAGACTGCTTCTCATTCAGAGAAACGCATGTGAGTTTTTTATGAATGCTTGAAAGCAGTTTAAGGCACTTTCAAAGGAAAGTGATTTTCTCTGAAAGGACAGTGTTTAGAAAGTGAGGCAACACTCCATTCACTTCGCACAGTGAATTGAAGTGTTGGAACCGACTGCTTCTCTTTCAGAGAAACGCATGTGAGTTTCTGGTGAATGCTTGTTAGTAGCTTAAGGCACTTTCAAAGGACAGTGATTTTCTCTGAAAGGACAGCATTTTGAAAGTGAAGCAACACTCCATTCCCTTCGAGCAGTGAATTGAAGTGTTGGAACAGACTGCTTCTCTTTCATATAAACGCATTAGTGTTTCTTGTGAATGCTTGCAAGTTGCTTAAGGCACTTTCAAAGGAAAGTGATTTTCTCTGAAAGGACAGCATTTAGAAAGTGAAGCAACACTCCATTCACTTCGCACAGTGAATTGAAGTGTTGGAACAGACTGCTTCTCTTTCAGAGAAATGCATGTGAGTGTCTGTTGAATGCTTGTAAGTAGCTTAAGGCATTTTCAAAGGAAAGTGATTTTCTCTGAAAGGACAGCATTTAGAAAGTGAAGCAACACTCCATTCACTTCGCACATTGAATTGAAGTGTTGGAACAGACTGCTTCTCTTTCAGAGAAACGCATGTGAGTTTCTGTTGAATGCTTGTAAGTAGCTTAAGGCACTTTGAAAGGAAAGTGATTTTCTCTGAAAGGACAGCATTTAGAAAGTGAGGCAACACTCCATTCACTTCACACAGTGAATTGAAGTGTTGGAACAGACTGCTTCTCTTTCAGAGAAATGCATGTGAGTTTCTGTTGAATGCTTGTAAGTAGCTTAAGGCACTTTCAAAGGAAAGTGATTTTCTCTGAAAGGACAGCATTTAGAAAGTGAAGCAACACTCCATTCACTTCGCACATTGAATTGAAGTGTTGGAACAGACTGCTTCTCTTTCAGAGAAACGCATGTGAGTTTCTGGTGAATGCTTGTAAGTAGCTTAAGGCACTTTCAAAGGAAAGTGATTTTCTCTGAAAGGACAGCATTTAGAAAGTGAGGCAACACTCCATTCACTTCACACAGTGAATTGAAGTGTTGGAACAGACTGCTTCTCTTTCAGAGAAACGCATGTGAGTGTTTTGTGAATGCTTGAAAGTAGTTTAAGGCACTTTCAATGGAAAGTGATTTTCTCTGAAAGGACAGCATTTAGAAAGTGAGGCAACACTCCATTCACTTCGCACAGTGAATTGAAGTGTTGGAACAGTCTGCTTCTCTTTCAGAGAAACGCATGTGAGTTTCTTCCTAATGCTTGCAAGTAGCTTAAGGCACTTTCAAAGGAAAGTGATTTTCTCTGAAAGGACAGCATTTAGAAAGTGAAGTAACACTCCATTCACTTCGCACAGTGAATTGAAGTGTTGGAACAGTCTGCTTCTCTTTCAGAGAAACGCATGTGAGTTTCTTCCTAATGCTTGCAAGTAGCTTAAGGCACTTTCAAAGGAAAGTGATTTTCTCTGAAAGGACAGCATTTAGAAAGTGAAGCAACACTCCATTCACTTCGCTCAGTGAATTGAAGTGTTGGAACAGACTGCTTCTCTTTCAGAGAAACGCATGTGAGTTTCCGGTGAAGGCTTGTAAGTAGCTTAAGGCACTTTCAAAGGAAAGTGATTTTCTCTGAAAGGACAGCATTTAGAAAGTGAAGCAACACTCCATTCACTTCGCACAGTGAATTGAAGTGTTGGAACAGACTGCTTCTCTTTCAGAGAAATGCATGTGAGTTTAAGTTGAATGCTTGTAAGTAGCTTAAGGCACTTTCAAAGGAAAGTGATTTTCTCTGAAAGGACAGCATTTAGAAAGTGAAGCAACACTCCATTCACTTCGCACAGTGAATTGAAGTATTGGAACAGACTGCTTCTCTTTCAGAGAAACGGATGTGAGTTTCTGGTGAATGCTTGTAAGTAGCTTAAGGCACTTTCAAAGGAAAGTGATTTTCTCTGAAAGGACAGCATTTAGAAAGTGAAGCAACACTCCATTCACTTCGCACAGTGCATTGAAGTGTTGGAACAGACTGCTTCTCTTTCATATAAACGCATTAGTGTTTCTTGTGAATGCTTGCAAGTTGCTTAAGGCACTTTCAAAGGAAAGTGATTTTCTCTGAAAGGACATAATTTAGAAAGTGAAGCAACACTCCATTCACTTCGCACAGTGAATTGAAGTGTTGGAACAGACTGCTTCTCTTTCAGAGAAATGCATGTGAGTGTCTGTTGAATGCTTGTAAGTAGCTTAAGGCACTTTCAAAGGAAAGTGATTTTCTCTGAAAGGACAGCATTTAGAAAGTGAAGCAACACTCCATTCACTTCGCACATTGAATTGAAGTGTTGGAACAGACTGCTTCTCTTTCAGAGAAACGCATGTGAGTTTCTGTTGAATGCTTGTAAGTAGCTTAAGGCACTTTGAAAGGAAAGTGATTTTCTCTGAAAGGACAGCATTTAGAAAGTGAGGCAACACTCCATTCACTTCACACAGTGAATTGAAGTGTTGGAACAGACTGCTTCTCTTTCAGAGAAATGCATGTGAGTTTCTGTTGAATGCTTGTAAGTAGCTTAAGGCACTTTCAAAGGAAAGTGATTTTCTCTGAAAGGACAGCATTTAGAAAGTGAAGTAACACTCCATTCACTTCGCACAGTGAATTGAAGTGTTGGAACAGTCTGCTTCTCTTTCAGAGAAACGCATGTGAGTTTCTTCCTAATGCTTGCAAGTAGCTTAAGGCACTTTCAAAGGAAAGTGATTTTCTCTGAAAGGACAGCATTTAGAAAGTGAAGCAACACTCCATTCACTTCGCACAGTGAATTGAAGTGTTGGAACAGACTGCTTCTCTTTCAGAGAAACGCATGTGAGTTTCCGGTGAATGCTTGTAAGTAGCTTAAGGCACTTTCAAAGGAAAGTGATTTTCTCTGAAAGGACAGCATTTAGAAAGTGAAGCAACACTCCATTCACTTCGCACAGTGAATTGAAGTGTTGGAACAGACTGATTCTCTTTCAGAGAAATGCATGTGAGTTTAAGTTGAATGCTTGTAAGTAGCTTAAGGCACTTTCAAAGGAAAGTGATTTTCTCTGAAAGGACAGCATTTAGAAAGTGAAGCAACACTCCATTCACTTCGCACAGTGAATTGAAGTGTTGGAACAGACTGCTTCTCTTTCAGAGAAACGTATGTGAGTTTCTTGTGAATGCTTGCAAGTTGCTTAAGGCACTTTCAAAGGAAAGTGATTTTCTCTGAAAGGACAGCATTTAGAAAGTGAAGCAACACTCGTTCACTTCGCACAGTGAATTGAAGTGTTGGAACAGACTGCTTCTCATTCAGAGAAACGCATGTGAGTTTTTTATGAATGCTTGAAAGCAGTTTAAGGCACTTTCAAAGGAAAGTGATTTTCTCTGAAAGGACAGTGTTTAGAAAGTGAGGCAACACTCCATTCACTTCGCAAAGTGAATTGAAGTGTTGGAACCGACTGCTTCTCTTTCAGAGAAACGCATGTGAGTTTCTGGTGAATGCTTGTTAGTAGCTTAAGGCACTTTCAAAGGACAGTGATTTTCTCTGAAAGGACAGCATTTAGAAAGTGAAGCAACACTCCATTCCCTTCGAGCAGTGAATTGAAGTGTTGGAACAGACTGCTTCTCTTTCATATAAACGCATTAGTGTTTCTTGTGAATGCTTGCAAGTTGCTTAAGGCACTTTCAAAGGAAAGTGATTTTCTCTGAAAGGACAGCATTTAGAAAGTGAAGCAACACTCCATTCACTTCGCACAGTGAATTGAAGTGTTGGAACAGACTGCTTCTCTTTCAGAGAAATGCATGTGAGTGTCTGTTGAATGCTTGTAAGTAGCTTAAGGCATTTTCAAAGGAAAGTGATTTTCTCTGAAAGGACAGCATTTAGAAAGTGAAGCAACACTCCATTCACTTCGCACATTGAATTGAAGTGTTGGAACAGACTGCTTCTCTTTCAGAGAAACGCATGTGAGTTTCTGTTGAATGCTTGTAAGTAGCTTAAGGCACTTTGAAAGGAAAGTGATTTTCTCTGAAAGGACAGCATTTAGAAAGTGAGGCAACACTCCATTCACTTCACACAGTGAATTGAAGTGTTGGAACAGACTGCTTCTCTTTCAGAGAAATGCATGTGAGTTTCTGTTGAATGCTTGTAAGTAGCTTAAGGCACTTTCAAAGGAAAGTGATTTTCTCTGAAAGGACAGCATTTAGAAAGTGAAGCAACACTCCATTCACTTCGCACATTGAATTGAAGTGTTGGAACAGACTGCTTCTCTTTCAGAGAAACGCATGTGAGTTTCTGGTGAATGCTTGTAAGTAGCTTAAGGCACTTTCAAAGGAAAGTGATTTTCTCTGAAAGGACAGCATTTAGAAAGTGAGGCAACACTCCATTCACTTCACACAGTGAATTGAAGTGTTGGAACAGACTGCTTCTCTTTCAGAGAAACGCATGTGAGTGTTTTGTGAATGCTTGAAAGTAGTTTAAGGCACTTTCAATGGAAAGTGATTTTCTCTGAAAGGACAGCATTTAGAAAGTGAGGCAACACTCCATTCACTTCGCACAGTGAATTGAAGTGTTGGAACAGTCTGCTTCTCTTTCAGAGAAACGCATGTGAGTTTCTTCCTAATGCTTGCAAGTAGCTTAAGGCACTTTCAAAGGAAAGTGATTTTCTCTGAAAGGACAGCATTTAGAAAGTGAAGTAACACTCCATTCACTTCGCACAGTGAATTGAAGTGTTGGAACAGTCTGCTTCTCTTTCAGAGAAACGCATGTGAGTTTCTTCCTAATGCTTGCAAGTAGCTTAAGGCACTTTCAAAGGAAAGTGATTTTCTCTGAAAGGACAGCATTTAGAAAGTGAAGCAACACTCCATTCACTTCGCTCAGTGAATTGAAGTGTTGGAACAGACTGCTTCTCTTTCAGAGAAACGCATGTGAGTTTCCGGTGAAGGCTTGTAAGTAGCTTAAGGCACTTTCAAAGGAAAGTGATTTTCTCTGAAAGGACAGCATTTAGAAAGTGAAGCAACACTCCATTCACTTCGCACAGTGAATTGAAGTGTTGGAACAGACTGCTTCTCTTTCAGAGAAATGCATGTGAGTTTAAGTTGAATGCTTGTAAGTAGCTTAAGGCACTTTCAAAGGAAAGTGATTTTCTCTGAAAGGACAGCATTTAGAAAGTGAAGCAACACTCCATTCACTTCGCACAGTGAATTGAAGTATTGGAACAGACTGCTTCTCTTTCAGAGAAACGGATGTGAGTTTCTGGTGAATGCTTGTAAGTAGCTTAAGGCACTTTCAAAGGAAAGTGATTTTCTCTGAAAGGACAGCATTTAGAAAGTGAAGCAACACTCCATTCACTTCGCACAGTGCATTGAAGTGTTGGAACAGACTGCTTCTCTTTCATATAAACGCATTAGTGTTTCTTGTGAATGCTTGCAAGTTGCTTAAGGCACTTTCAAAGGAAAGTGATTTTCTCTGAAAGGACATAATTTAGAAAGTGAAGCAACACTCCATTCACTTCGCACAGTGAATTGAAGTGTTGGAACAGACTGCTTCTCTTTCAGAGAAATGCATGTGAGTGTCTGTTGAATGCTTGTAAGTAGCTTAAGGCACTTTCAAAGGAAAGTGATTTTCTCTGAAAGGACAGCATTTAGAAAGTGAAGCAACACTCCATTCACTTCGCACATTGAATTGAAGTGTTGGAACAGACTGCTTCTCTTTCAGAGAAACGCATGTGAGTTTCTGTTGAATGCTTGTAAGTAGCTTAAGGCACTTTGAAAGGAAAGTGATTTTCTCTGAAAGGACAGCATTTAGAAAGTGAGGCAACACTCCATTCACTTCACACAGTGAATTGAAGTGTTGGAACAGACTGCTTCTCTTTCAGAGAAATGCATGTGAGTTTCTGTTGAATGCTTGTAAGTAGCTTAAGGCACTTTCAAAGGAAAGTGATTTTCTCTGAAAGGACAGCATTTAGAAAGTGAAGCAACACTCCATTCACTTCGCACATTGAATTGAAGTGTTGGAACAGACTGCTTCTCTTTCAGAGAAACGCATGTGAGTTTCGGGTGAATGCTTGTAAGTAGCTTAAGGCACTTTGAAAGGAAAGTGATTTTCTCTGAAAGGACAGCATTTAGAAAGTGAGGCAACACTCCATTCACTTCACACAGTGAATTGAAGTGTTGGAACAGACTGCTTCTCTTTCAGAGAAATGCATGTGAGTTTCTGTTGAATGCTTGTAAGTAGCTTAAGGCACTTTCAAAGGAAAGTGATTTTCTCTGAAAGGACAGCATTTAGAAAGTGAAGCAACACTCCATTCACTTCGCACATTGAATTGAAGTGTTGGAACAGACTGCTTCTCTTTCAGAGAAACGCATGTGAGTTTCTGGTGAATGCTTGTAAGTAGCTTAAGGCACTTTCAAAGGAAAGTGATTTTCTCTGAAAGGACAGCATTTAGAAAGTGAGGCAACACTCCATTCACTTCACACAGTGAATTGAAGTGTTGGAACAGACTGCTTCTCTTTCAGAGAAACGCATGTGAGTGTTTTGTGAATGCTTGAAAGTAGTTTAAGGCACTTTCAATGGAAAGTGATTTTCTCTGAAAGGACAGCATTTAGAAAGTGAGGCAACACTCCATTCACTTCGCACAGTGAATTGAAGTGTTGGAACAGTCTGCTTCTCTTTCAGAGAAACGCATGTGAGTTTCTTCCTAATGCTTGCAAGTAGCTTAAGGCACTTTCAAAGGAAAGTGATTTTCTCTGAAAGGACAGCATTTAGAAAGTGAAGTAACACTCCATTCACTTCGCACAGTGAATTGAAGTGTTGGAACAGTCTGCTTCTCTTTCAGAGAAACGCATGTGAGTTTCTTCCTAATGCTTGCAAGTAGCTTAAGGCACTTTCAAAGGAAAGTGATTTTCTCTGAAAGGACAGCATTTAGAAAGTGAAGCAACACTCCATTCACTTCGCTCAGTGAATTGAAGTGTTGGAACAGACTGCTTCTCTTTCAGAGAAACGCATGTGAGTTTCCGGTGAAGGCTTGTAAGTAGCTTAAGGCACTTTCAAAGGAAAGTGATTTTCTCTGAAAGGACAGCATTTAGAAAGTGAAGCAACACTCCATTCACTTCGCACAGTGAATTGAAGTGTTGGAACAGACTGCTTCTCTTTCAGAGAAATGCATGTGAGTTTAAGTTGAATGCTTGTAAGTAGCTTAAGGCACTTTCAAAGGAAAGTGATTTTCTCTGAAAGGACAGCATTTAGAAAGTGAAGCAACACTCCATTCACTTCGCACAGTGAATTGAAGTATTGGAACAGACTGCTTCTCTTTCAGAGAAACGGATGTGAGTTTCTGGTGAATGCTTGTAAGTAGCTTAAGGCACTTTCAAAGGAAAGTGATTTTCTCTGAAAGGACAGCATTTAGAAAGTGAAGCAACACTCCATTCACTTCGCACAGTGCATTGAAGTGTTGGAACAGACTGCTTCTCTTTCATATAAACGCATTAGTGTTTCTTGTGAATGCTTGCAAGTTGCTTAAGGCACTTTCAAAGGAAAGTGATTTTCTCTGAAAGGACATAATTTAGAAAGTGAAGCAACACTCCATTCACTTCGCACAGTGAATTGAAGTGTTGGAACAGACTGCTTCTCTTTCAGAGAAATGCATATGAGTGTCTGTTGAATGCTTGTAAGTAGCTTAAGGCACTTTCAAAGGAAAGTGATTTTCTCTGAAAGGACAGCATTTAGAAAGTGAAGCAACACTCCATTCACTTCGCACATTGAATTGAAGTGTTGGAACAGACTGCTTCTCTTTCAGAGAAACGCATGTGAGTTTCTGTTGAATGCTTGTAAGTAGCTTAAGGCACTTTGAAAGGAAAGTGATTTTCTCTGAAAGGACAGCATTTAGAAAGTGAGGCAACACTCCATTCACTTCACACAGTGAATTGAAGTGTTGGAACAGACTGCTTCTCTTTCAGAGAAATGCATGTGAGTTTCT
The DNA here is from genome assembly GCF_982192425.1 of Myodes glareolus. Classification (NCBI taxonomy): domain Eukaryota; kingdom Metazoa; phylum Chordata; class Mammalia; order Rodentia; family Cricetidae; genus Myodes; species Myodes glareolus. The sequence goes on from NC_142046.1 coordinate 2,523,094, forward strand.
GTTGAATGCTTGTAAGTAGCTTAAGGCACTTTCAAAGGAAAGTGATTTTCTCTGAAAGGACAGCATTTAGAAAGTGAAGCAACACTCCATTCACTTCGCACATTGAATTGAAGTGTTGGAACAGACTGCTTCTCTTTCAGAGAAACGCATGTGAGTTTCGGGTGAATGCTTGTAAGTAGCTTAAGGCACTTTCAAAGGAAAGTGATTTTCTCTGAAAGGACAGCATTTAGAAAGTGAGGCAACACTCCATTCACTTCACAGAGTGAATTGAAGTGTTGGAACAGACTGCTTCTCTTTCAGAGAAACGCATGTGAGTTTCTTCCTAATGCTTGCAAGTAGCTTAAGGCACTTTCAAAGGAAAGTGATTTTCTCTGAAAGGACAGCATTTAGAAAGTGAAGTAACACTCCATTCACTTCGCACAGTGAATTGAAGTGTTGGAACAGTCTGCTTCTCTTTCAGAGAAACGCATGTGAGTTTCTTCCTAATGCTTGCAAGTAGCTTAAGGCACTTTCAAAGGAAAGTGATTTTCTCTGAAAGGACAGCATTTAGAAAGTGAAGCAACACTCCATTCACTTCGCACAGTGAATTGAAGTGTTGGAACAGACTGCTTCTCTTTCAGAGAAACGCATGTGAGTTTCCGGTGAATGCTTGTAAGTAGCTTAAGGCACTTTCAAAGGAAAGTGATTTTCTCTGAAAGGACAGCATTTAGAAAGTGAAGCAACACTCCATTCACTTCGCACAGTGAATTGAAGTGTTGGAACAGACTGCTTCTCTTTCAGAGAAACGCATGTGAGTTTCCGGTGAATGCTTGTAAGTAGCTTAAGGCACTTTCAAAGGAAAGTGATTTTCTCTGAAAGGACAGCATTTAGAAAGTGAAGTAACACTCCATTCACTTCGCACAGTGAATTGAAGTGTTGGAACAGACTGCTTCTCTTTCAGAGAAACGTATGTGAGTTTCTTGTGAATGCTTGCAAGTTGCTTAAGGCACTTTCAAAGGAAAGTGATTTTCTCTGAAAGGACAGCATTTAGAAAGTGAAGCAACACTCGTTCACTTCGCACAGTGAATTGAAGTGTTGGAACAGACTGCTTCTCTTTCAGAGAAACGCATGTGAGTTTTTTATGAATGCTTGAAAGTAGTTTAAGGCACTTTCAAAGGAAAGTGATTTTCTCTGAAAGGACAGTGTTTAGAAAGTGAGGCAACACTCCATTCACTTCGCACAGTGAATTGAAGTGTTGGAACCGACTGCTTCTCTTTCAGAGAAACGCATGTGAGTTTCTGGTGAATGCTTGTTAGTAGCTTAAGGCACTTTCAAAGGACAGTGATTTTCTCTGAAAGGACAGCATTTAGAAAGTGAAGCAACACTCCATTCCCTTCGAGCAGTGAATTGAAGTGTTGGAACAGACTGCTTCTCTTTCATATAAACGCATTAGTGTTTCTTGTGAATGCTTGCAAGTTGCTTAAGGCACTTTCAAAGGAAAGTGATTTTCTCTGAAAGAACATAATTTAGAAAGTGAAGCAACACTCCATTCACTTCGCAGAGTGAATTGAAGTGTTGGAACAGACTGCTTCTCTTTCAGAGAAATGCATGTGAGTGTCTGTTGAATGCTTGTAAGTAGCTTAAGGCATTTTCAAAGGAAAGTGATTTTCTCTGAAAGGACAGCATTTAGAAAGTGAAGCAACACTCCATTCACTTCGCACATTGAATTGAAGTGTTGGAACAGACTGCTTCTCTTTCAGAGAAACGCATGTGAGTTTCTGTTGAATGCTTGTAAGTAGCTTAAGGCACTTTGAAAGGAAAGTGATTTTCTCTGAAAGGACAGCATTTAGAAAGTGAGGCAACACTCCATTCACTTCACACAGTGAATTGAAGTGTTGGAACAGACTGCTTCTCTTTCAGAGAAATGCATGTGAGTTTCTGTTGAATGCTTGTAAGTAGCTTAAGGCACTTTCAAAGGAAAGTGATTTTCTCTGAAAGGACAGCATTTAGAAAGTGAAGCAACACTCCATTCACTTCACACATTGAATTGAAGTGTTGGAACAGACTGCTTCTCTTTCAGAGAAACGCATGTGAGTTTCTGGTGAATGCTTGTAAGTAGCTTAAGGCACTTTCAAAGGAAAGTGATTTTCTCTGAAAGGACAGCATTTAGAAAGTGAGGCAACACTCCATTCACTTCACACAGTGAATTGAAGTGTTGGAACAGACTGCTTCTCTTTCAGAGAAACGCATGTGAGTGTTTTGTGAATGCTTGAAAGTAGTTTAAGGCACTTTCAATGGAAAGTGATTTTCTCTGAAAGGACAGCATTTAGAAAGTGAGGCAACACTCCATTCACTTCGCACAGTGAATTGAAGTGTTGGAACAGACTGCTTCTCTTTCAGAGAAATGCATGTGAGTTTCTTCCTAATGCTTGCAAGTAGCTTAAGGCACTTTCAAAGGAAAGTGATTTTCTCTGAAAGGACAGCATTTAGAAAGTGAAGCAACACTCCATTCACTTCGCACAGTGAATTGAAGTGTTGGAACAGACTGCTTCTCTTTCAGAGAAACGCATGTGAGTTTCTTCCTGATGCTTGCAAGTAGCTTAAGGCACTTTCAAAGGAAAGTGATTTTCTCTGAAAGGACAGCATTTAGAAAGTGAAGCAACACTAAATTCACTTAGCACAGTGAATTGAAGTGTTGGAACAGACTGCTTCTCTTTCAGAGAAACGCATGTGAGTTTTTTATGAATGCTTGAAAGTAGTTAAAGGCACTTTCAAAGGAAAGTGATTTTCTCTGAAAGGACAGCATTTAGAAAGTGAGGCAACACTCCATTCACTTCACACAGTGACTTGAAGTGTTGGAACAGACTGCTTCTCTTTCAGAGAAACGCATGTGAGTTTCTTCCTAATGCTTACAAGTAGCTTAAGGCACTTTCAAAGGAAAGTGATTTTCTCTGAAAGGACAGCATTTAGAAAGTGAAGCAACACTCCATTCACTTCGCACAGTGAATTGAAGTGTTGGAACAGTCTGCTCCTCTTTCAGAGAAACGCATGTGAGTTTCTTCCTAATGCTTGCAAGTAGCTTAAGGCACTTTCAAAGGAAAGTGATTTTCTCTGAAAGGACAGCATTTAGAAACTGAAGCAACACTCCATTCACTTCGCACAGTGAATTGAAGTGTTGGAACAGACTGCTTCTCTTTCAGAGAAACGCATGTGAGTTTCCGGTGAATGCTTGTAAGTAGCTTAAGGCACTTTCAAAGGAAAGTGATTTTCTCTGAAAGGACAGCATTTAGAAAGTGAAGCAACACTCCATTCACTTCGCACAGTGAATTGAAGTGTTGGAACAGACTGCTTCTCTTTCAGAGAAACGCATGTGAGTTTCTTCCTGATGCTTGCAAGTAGCTTAAGGCACTTTCAAAGGAAAGTGATTTTCTCTGAAAGGACAGCATTTAGAAAGTGAAGCAACACTAAATTCACTTAGCACAGTGAATTGAAGTGTTGGAACAGACTGCTTCTCTTTCAGAGAAACGCATGTGAGTTTTTTATGAATGCTTGAAAGTAGTTAAAGGCACTTTCAAAGGAAAGTGATTTTCTCTGAAAGGACAGCATTTAGAAAGTGAGGCAACACTCCATTCACTTCACACAGTGACTTGAAGTGTTGGAACAGACTGCTTCTCTTTCAGAGAAACGCATGTGAGTTTCTTCCTAATGCTTACAAGTAGCTTAAGGCACTTTCAAAGGAAAGTGATTTTCTCTGAAAGGACAGCATTTAGAAAGTGAAGCAACACTCCATTCACTTCGCACAGTGAATTGAAGTGTTGGAACAGTCTGCTCCTCTTTCAGAGAAACGCATGTGAGTTTCTTCCTAATGCTTGCAAGTAGCTTAAGGCACTTTCAAAGGAAAGTGATTTTCTCTGAAAGGACAGCATTTAGAAACTGAAGCAACACTCCATTCACTTCGCACAGTGAATTGAAGTGTTGGAACAGACTGCTTCTCTTTCAGAGAAACGCATGTGAGTTTCCGGTGAATGCTTGTAAGTAGCTTAAGGCACTTTCAAAGGAAAGTGATTTTCTCTGAAAGGACAGCATTTAGAAAGTGAAGCAACACTCCATTCACTTCGCACAGTGAATTGAAGTGTTGGAACAGACTGCTTCTCTTTCAGAGAAATGCATGTGAGTTTAAGTTGAATGCTTGTAAAGTAGCTTAAGGCACTTTCAAAGGAAAGTGATTTTCTCTGAAAGGACAGCATTTAGAAAGTGAAGCAACACTCCATTCACTTCGCACAGTGAATTGAAGTATTGGAACAGACTGCTTCTCTTTCAGAGAAACGGATGTGAGTTTCTGGTGAATGCTTGTAAGTAGCTTAAGGCACTTTCAAAGGAAAGTGATTTTCTCTGAAAGGACAGCATTTAGAAAGTGAAGCAACACTCCATTCACTTCGCACAGTGAATTGAAGTGTTGGAACAGACTGCTTCTCTTTCAGAGAAACGCATTAGTGTTTCTTGTGAATGCTTGCAAGTTGCTTAAGGCACTTTCAAAGGAAAGTGATTTTCTCTGAAAGGACATAATTTAGAAAGTGAAGCAACACTCCATTCACTTCGCACAGTGAATTGAAGTGTTGGAACAGACTGCTTCTCTTTCAGACAAATGCATGTGAGTGTCTGTTGAATGCTTGTAAGTAGCTTAAGGCACTTTCAAAGGAAAGTGATTTTCTCTGAAAGGACAGCATTTAGAAAGTGAAGCAACACTCCATTCACTTCGCACATTGAATTGAAGTGTTGGAACAGACTGCTTCTCTTTCAGAGAAACGCATGTGAGTTTCTGTTGCATGCTTGTAAGTATCTTAAGGCACTTTGAAAGGAAAGTGATTTTCTCTGAAAGGACAGCATTTAGAAAGTGAGGCAACACTCCATTCACTTCACACAGTGAATTGAAGTGTTGGAACAGACTGCTTCTCTTTCAGAGAAATGCATGTGAGTTTCTGTTGAATGCTTGTAAGTAGCTTAAGGCACTTTGAAAGGAAAGTGATTTTCTCTGAAAGGACAGCATTTAGAAAGTGAAGCAACACTCCATTCACTTCGCACATTGAATTAAAGTGTTGGAACAGACTGCTTCTCTTTCAGAGAAACGCATGTGAGTTTCTGGTGAATGCTTGTAAGTAGCTTAAGGCACTTTCAAAGGAAAGTGATTTTCTCTGAAAGGACAGCATTTAGAAAGTGAGGCAACACTCCATTCACTTCACACAGTGAATTGAAGTGTTGGAACAGACTGCTTCTCTTTCAGAGAAACGCATGTGAGTTTCTTCCTAATGCTTGCAAGTAGCTTAAGGCACTTTCAAAGGAAAGTGATTTTCTCTGAAAGGACAGCATTTAGAAAGTGAAGTAACACTCCATTCACTTCGCACAGTGAATTGAAGTGTTGGAACAGTCTGCTTCTCTTTCAGAGAAACGCATGTGAGTTTCTTCCTAATGCTTGCAAGTAGCTTAAGGCACTTTCAAAGGAAAGTGATTTTCTCTGAAAGGACAGCATTTAGAAAGTGAAGCAACACTCCATTCACTTCGCACAGTGAATTGAAGTGTTGGAACAGACTGCTTCTCTTTCAGAGAAACGCATGTGAGTTTCCGGTGAATGCTTGTAAGTAGCTTAAGGCACTTTCAAAGGAAAGTGATTTTCTCTGAAAGGACAGCATTTAGAAAGTGAAGCAACACTCCATTAACTTCGCACAGTGAATTGAAGTGTTGGAACAGACTGCTTCTCTTTCAGAGAAATGCATGTGAGTTTAAGTTGAATGCTTGTAAGTAGCTTAAGGCACTTTCAAAGGAAAGTGATTTTCTCTGAAAGGACAGCATTTAGAAAGTGAAGCAACACTCCATTCACTTCGCACAGTGAATTGAAGTGTTGGAACAGACTGCTTCTCTTTCAGAGAAACGTATGTGAGTTTCTTGTGAATGCTTGCAAGTTGCTTAAGGCACTTTCAAAGGAAAGTGATTTTCTCTGAAAGGACAGCATTTAGAAAGTGAAGCAACACTCGTTCACTTCGCACAGTGAATTGAAGTGTTGGAACAGACTGCTTCTCTTTCAGAGAAACGCATGTGAGTTTTTTATGAATGCTTGAAAGTAGTTTAAGGCACTTTCAAAGGAAAGTGATTTTCTCTGAAAGGACAGTGTTTAGAAAGTGAGGCAACACTCCATTCACTTCGCACAGTGAATTGAAGTGTTGGAAACGACTGCTTCTCTTTCAGAGAAACGCATGTGAGTTTCTGGTGAATGCTTGTTAGTAGCTTAAGGCACTTTCAAAGGACAGTGATTTTCTCTGAAAGGACAGCATTTAGAAAGTGAAGCAACACTCCATTCCCTTCGAGCAGTGAATAGAAGTGTTGGAACAGACTTCTTCTCTTTCATATAAACGCATTAGTGTTTCTTGTGAATGCTTGCAAGTTGCTTAAGGCACTTTCAAAGGAAAGTGATTTTCTCTGAAAGGACATAATTTAGAAAGTGAAGCAACACTCCATTCACTTCGCACAGTGAATTGAAGTGTTGGAACAGACTGCTTCTCTTTCAGAGAAATGCATGTGAGTTTCTGTTGAATGCTTGTAAGTAGCTTAAGGCACTTTCAAAGGAAAGTGATTTTCTCTGAAAGGACAGAATTTAGAAAGTGCAGCAACACTCCATTCACTTCGCACATTGAATTGAAGTGTTGGAACAGACTGCTTCTCTTTCAGAGAAACGCATGTGAGTTTCTGGTGAATGCTTGTAAGTAGCTTAAGGCACTTTTAAAGGAAAGTGATTTTCTCTGAAAGGACAGCATTTAGAAAGTGAGGCAACACTCCATTCACTTCACACAGTGAATTGAAGTGTTGGAACAGACTGCTTCTCTTTCAGAAAAACGCATGTGAGTTTCTTCCTGATGCTTGCAAGAAGCTTAAGGCACTTTCAAAGGAAAGTGATTTTCTCTGAAAGGACAGCATTTAGAAACTGAAACAACACTCCATTCACTTCGCACAGTGAATTGAAATGTTGGAACAGTCTGCTTCTCTTTCAGAGAAACGCATGTGAGTTTCTTCCTAATGCTTGCAAGTAGCTTAAGGCACTTTCAAAGGAAAGTGATTTTCTCTGAAAGGACAGCATTTAGAAAGTGAAGCAACACTCCATTCACTTCGCACAGTGAATTGAAGTGTTGGAACAGACTGCTTCTCTTTCAGAGAAACGCATGTGAGTTTCTGGTGAATGCTTGTAAGTAGCTTAAGGCACTTTCAAAGGAAAGTGATTTTCTCTGAAAGGACAGCATTTAGAAAGTGAAGCAACACTCCATTCACTTCGCACAGTGAATTGAAGTGTTGGAACAGACTGCTTCTCTTTCAGAGAAATGCATGTGAGTTTAAGTTGAATGCTTGTAAGTAGCTTAAGGCACTTTCAAAGGAAAGTGATTTTTCCTGAAAGGACAGCATTTAGAAAGTGAAGCAGCACTCCATTCACTTCACAGAGTGAATTGAAGTATTGGAACAGACTGCTTCTCTTTCAGAGAAACGCATGTGAGTTTCTGGTGAATGCTTGTAAGTAGCTTAAGGCACTTTCAAAGGAAAGTGATTTTCTCTGAAAGGACAGCATTTAGAAAGTGAAGCAACACTCCATTCACTTCGCACAGTGAATTGAAGTGCTGGAACAGACTGCTTCTCTTTCAGAGAAACGCATGTGAGTTTCTGTTGAATGCTTGTAAGTAGCTTAAGGCACTTTCAAAGGAAAGTGATTTTCTCTGAAAGGACAGCATTTAGAAAGTGAAGCAACACTCCACTCCCTTCGTGCAGTGAATTGAAGTGTTGGAACAGAGTGCTTCTCATTCATAGAAACGCATTAGTGTTTCTTGTGAATGCTTGCAAGTTGCTTAAGGCACTTTCAAAGGAAAGTGATTTTCTCTGAAAGGACAGCATTTAGAAAGTGAAGCAACACTCCATTCACTTTGTACAGTGAATTGAAGTGTTGGAACAGACTGCTTCTCTTTCAGAGAAACGCATGTGAGTTTCTTTTGAATGCTTGCAAGTTGCTTAAGGCACATTCAAAGGAAAGTGATTTTCTCTGAAAGGACAGCATTTAGAAACTGAAGCAACACTCCATTCACTTCGCACAGTGAATTGAAGTGTTGGAACAGACTGCTTCTCTTTCAGAGAAACGCATGTGAGTTTCTTCCTAATGCTTGCAAGTAGCTTAAGGCACTTTCAAAGGAAAGTGATTTTCTCTAATTGGACAGCATTTAGAAAGTGAAGCAACACTCCATTCACTTCGCACAGCGAGTTGAAGTGTTGGAACAGACTGCTTCTCTTTCAGAGAAATGCATGTGAGTTTAAGTTGAATGCTTGTAAGTAGCTTAAGGCACTTTCAAAGGAAAGTGATTTTTCCTGAAAGGACAGCATTTAGAAAGTGAAGCAGCACTCCATTCACTTCACAGAGTGAATTGAAGTATTGGAACAGACTGCTTCTCTTTCAGAGAAACGCATGTGAGTTTCTGGTGAATGCTTGTAAGTAGCTTAAGGCACTTTCAAAGGAAAGTGATTTTCTCTGAAAGGACAGAATTTAGAAAGTGCAGCAACACTCCATTCACTTCGCACATTGAATTGAAGTGTTGGAACAGACTGCTTCTCTTTCAGAGAAACGCATGTGAGTTTCTGGTGAATGCTTGTAAGTAGCTTAAGGCACTTTTAAAGGAAAGTGATTTTCTCTGAAAGGACAGCATTTAGAAAGTGAGGCAACACTCCATTCACTTCACACAGTGAATTGAAGTGTTGGAACAGACTGCTTCTCTTTCAGAAAAACGCATGTGAGTTTCTTCCTGATGCTTGCAAGAAGCTTAAGGCACTTTCAAAGGAAAGTGATTTTCTCTGAAAGGACAGCATTTAGAAACTGAAACAACACTCCATTCACTTCGCACAGTGAATTGAAATGTTGGAACAGTCTGCTTCTCTTTCAGAGAAACGCATGTGAGTTTCTTCCTAATGCTTGCAAGTAGCTTAAGGCACTTTCAAAGGAAAGTGATTTTCTCTGAAAGGACAGCATTTAGAAAGTGAAGCAACACTCCATTCACTTCGCACAGTGAATTGAAGTGTTGGAACAGACTGCTTCTCTTTCAGAGAAACGCATGTGAGTTTCTGGTGAATGCTTGTAAGTAGCTTAAGGCACTTTCAAAGGAAAGTGATTTTCTCTGAAAGGACAGCATTTAGAAAGTGAAGCAACACTCCATTCACTTCGCACAGTGAATTGAAGTGTTGGAACAGACTGCTTCTCTTTCAGAGAAATGCATGTGAGTTTAAGTTGAATGCTTGTAAGTAGCTTAAGGCACTTTCAAAGGAAAGTGATTTTTCCTGAAAGGACAGCATTTAGAAAGTGAAGCAGCACTCCATTCACTTCACAGAGTGAATTGAAGTATTGGAACAGACTGCTTCTCTTTCAGAGAAACGCATGTGAGTTTCTGGTGAATGCTTGTAAGTAGCTTAAGGCACTTTCAAAGGAAAGTGATTTTCTCTGAAAGGACAGCATTTAGAAAGTGAAGCAACACTCCATTCACTTCGCACAGTGAATTGAAGTGCTGGAACAGACTGCTTCTCTTTCAGAGAAACGCATGTGAGTTTCTGTTGAATGCTTGTAAGTAGCTTAAGGCACTTTCAAAGGAAAGTGATTTTCTCTGAAAGGACAGCATTTAGAAAGTGAAGCAACACTCCACTCCCTTCGTGCAGTGAATTGAAGTGTTGGAACAGAGTGCTTCTCATTCATAGAAACGCATTAGTGTTTCTTGTGAATGCTTGCAAGTTGCTTAAGGCACTTTCAAAGGAAAGTGATTTTCTCTGAAAGGACAGCATTTAGAAAGTGAAGCAACACTCCATTCACTTTGTACAGTGAATTGAAGTGTTGGAACAGACTGCTTCTCTTTCAGAGAAACGCATGTGAGTTTCTTTTGAATGCTTGCAAGTTGCTTAAGGCACATTCAAAGGAAAGTGATTTTCTCTTAAAGGACAGCATTTAGAAACTGAAGCAACACTCCATTCACTTCGCACAGTGAATTGAAGTGTTGGAACAGACTGCTTCTCTTTCAGAGAAACGCATGTGAGTTTCTTCCTAATGCTTGCAAGTAGCTTAAGGCACTTTCAAAGGAAAGTGATTTTCTCTGATTGGACAGCATTTAGAAAGTGAAGCAACACTCCATTCACTTCGCACAGTGAATTGAAGTGTTGGAACAGATTTCTTCTCTTTCAGAGAAACGCATGTGAGTTTCTGGTGAATGCTTGTAAGTAGCTTAAGGCACTTTCAAAGGAAAGTGATTTTCTCTGAAAGGACAGCATTTAGAAAGTGAAGCAACACTCCATTCACTTCGCACAGTGAATTGAAGTGTTGGAACAGACTGCTTCTCTTTCAAAGAAACGCATGTGAGTTTCTTTTGAATGCTTGCAAGTTGCTTAAGGCACATTCAAAGGAAAGTGATTTTCTCTGAAAGGACAGCATTTAGAAAGTGAAGCAACACTCCATTCACTTCGCACAGCGAGTTGAAGTGTTGGAACAGACTGCTTCTCTTTCAGAGAAACGCATGTGAGTTTTTTGTGAATGCTTGAAACTAGTTTAAGGCACTTTCAAAGGAAAGTGATTTTCTCTGAAAGGACAGCATTTAGAAAGTGAAGCAACACTCCATTCACTTCGCACTGTGAATTGAAGTGTTGGACCAAACTGCTTCTCTTTCAGAGAAACGCATGTGAGTTTTTTGTGAATGCTTGAAAGTAGTTTAAGGCACTTTCAAAGGAAAGTGTTTTTCTCTGAAAGGACAGAATTTGGAAAGTGAAGCAACACTCCATTCACTTCGCACAGTGAATTGAAGTGTTGGAACAGACTGCTCCTCATTCAGAGAAACGCATGTGAGTTTCTTCCTAATGCTTGCAAGTAGCTTAAGGCACTTTCAAAGGAAAGTGATTTTCTCTGATTGGACAGCATTTAGAAAGTGAAGCAACACTCCATTCACTTCGCACAGTGAATTGAAGTGTTGGAACAGACTGCTTCTCTTTCAAAGAAACGCATGTGATTTTCTGGTGAATGCTTGTAAGTAGCTTAAGGCACTTTCAAAGAAAGTGATTTTCTCTGAAAGAAGAGCATTTAGAACGTGAAGCACCACTCCATTCCCTTCGAGCAGTGAATTGAAGTGTTGGAACAGAGTGCTTCTCATTCATAGAAACGCATTAGTGTTTCTTGTGAATGCTTGCAAGTTGCTTAAGGCACTTTCAAAGGAAAGTGATTTTTCTCTGAAAGGACAGCATTTAGAAAGTGAAGCAACACTCCATTCACTTTGGACAGTGAATTGAAGTGTTGGAACAGACTGCTTCTCTTTCAGAGAAATGCATGTGAGTTTCTGTTGAATGCTTGTAAGTAGCTTAAGGCTCTTTCAAAGGAAAGTGATTTTCTCTCAAAGGACAGCATTTAGAAAGTAAAGCAACACTCCATTCCCTTCGCACAATAAATTGAAGTGTTGGTACAGACTGCTTCTCTTTCATAGAAACGCAATAGTGTTTCTTGTGAATGCTTGCAAGTAGCTTAAGGCACATTCAAAGGAAAGTGATTTTCTCTGAAAAGACAGCATTTAGAAAGTGAAGCAACACTCCATTCACTTCGCACAGTGATTTGAAGTGTTGGAACAGACTGCTTCTCTTTCAGAGAAACACATGTGAGTTTCTTCCTAATGCTTGCAAGTAGCTTAAGGCACTTTCAAAGGAAAGTGATTTTCTCTGAAAGGACAGCATTTAGAAAGTGAAGCAACACTCCATTCACTTCGCACAGTGAATTGAAGTGTTGGAACAGACTGCTTCTCTTTCAGAGAAACGCATGTGAGTTTCTTCCTGATGCTTGCAAGTAGCTTAAGGCACTTTCAAAGGAAAGTGATTTTCTCAGAAAAGACAGCATTTAGAAAGTGAAGCAACACTCCATTCCCTTCGCACAATAAATTGAAGTGTTGGAACAGACTGCTTCTCTTTCATAGAAACGCAATGGTGTTTCTTGTGAATGCTTGCAAGTAGCTTAAGGCACATTCAAAGGAAAGTGATTTTCTCTGAAAGGACAGCATATAGAAAGTGAAGCAACACTCCATTCACTTCGCACAGAGAATTGAAGTGTTGAAACAGATTACTTCTCTTTTAGAGAAATGCATGTGAGTTTCTGTTGAATGCTTGTAGGTAGCTTAAGGCACATTCAAAGGAAAATGATTTTCTCTGAAAGGACAGCATTTAGAAAGTGAAGCAACACTCCATTCACTTCGCACAGTGAATTGAAGTGTTGGAACAGACTGCTTCTCTTTCAGAGAAACGCATGTGAGTTTTTTGTGAATGCTTGAAAGTAGTTTAAGGCACTTTCAATGGAAAGTGATTTTCTCTGAAAGGACAGCATTTAGAAAGTGAGGCAACACTCCATTCACTTCGCACAGTGAATTGAATGTTGGAACAGACTGCTTCTCTTTCAGAGAAATGCATGTGAGTTTCTTCCTAATGCTTGCAAGTAGCTTAAGGCACTTTCAAAGGAAAGTGATTTTCTCTGAAAGGACAGCATTTAGAAAGTGAAGCAACACTCCATTCACTTCGCACAGTGAATTGAAGTGTTGGAACAGACTGCTTCTCTTTCAGAGAAACGCATGTGAGTTTCTGGTGAATGCTTGTAAGTAGCTTAAGGCACTTTCAAAGGAAAGTGATTTTCTCAGAAAGGACAGCATTTAGAAAGTGAAGCAACACTCCATTCACTTCGCACAGTGAACTGAAGTGTTGGAAAAGACTGTTTCTCTTTCAGAGAAACACATGTGAGTTTCTGGTGAATGCTTGTAAGTAGCTTAAGGCACTTTCAAAGGAAAGTGATTTTCTCTGAAAGGACAGCATTTAGAAAGTGAAGCAACACTCCATTCACTTCGCACAGTGAATTGAAGTGTTGGAACAGACTGCTTCTCTTTCAGAGAAATGCATGTGAGTTTCTGTTGAATGCTTGTAAGTAGCTTAAGGCACTTTCAAAGGAAAGTGATTTTCTCTGAAAGGACAGCATTTAGAAAGTGAAGCAACACTCCATTCACTTCGCAGAGTGAATTGAAGTATTGGAACAGACTGCTTCTCTTTCAGAGAAACACATGTGAGTTTCTGGTGAATGCTTGTAAGTAGCTTAAGGCAATTTCAAAGGAAAGTGATTTTCTCTGAAAGGACAGCATTTAGAAAGTGAAGCAACACTCCATTCACTTCGCACAGTGAATTGAAGTGTTGGAACAGACTGCTTCTCTTTCAGAGAAACGCATGTGAGTTTCTTTTGAATGCTTGCAAGTTGCTTAAGGCACATTCAAAGGAAAGTGATTTTCTCTGAAAGGACAGCATTTAGAAACTGAAGCAACACTCCATTCACTTCGCACAGTGAATTGAAGTGTTCGAACAGACTGCTTCTCTTTAAGAGCAACGAATGTGAGTTTTTTGTGAATGCTTGAAAGTAGTTTAAGGCACTTTAAAAGGAAAGTGATTTTGTCTGAAAGGACAGCATTTAGAAAGTGAAGCAACACTCCATTCACTTCGCACCGTGAATTGAAGTGTTGGACCAGACTGCTTCTCTTTCAGAGAAACGCATGTGAGTTTCTGGTGAATGCTTGTAAGTAGCTTAAGGCACATTCAAAGGAAAATGATTTTCTCTGAAAGGACAGCATTTAGAAAGTGAAGCAACACTCCATTCACTTCGCACAGTGAATTGAAGTGTTGGAACAGACTGCTTCTCTTTCAGAGAAACGCATGTGAGTTTTTTGTGAATGCTTGAAAGTAGTTTAAGGCACTTTCAATGGAAAGTGATTTTCTCTGAATGGACAGCATTTAGAAAGTGAGGCAACACTCCATTCACTTCGCACAGTGATTTGAAGTGTTGGAACAGACTGCTTCTCTTTCAGAGAAACACATGTGAGTTTCTTCCTAATGCTTGCAAGTAGCTTAAGGCACTTTCAAAGGAAAGTGATTTTCTCTGAAAGGACAGCATTTAGAAAGTGAAGCAACACTCCATTCACTTCGCACAGTGAATTGAAGTGTTGGAACAGACTGCTTCTCTTTCAGAGAAACGCATGTGAGTTTCTTCCTGATGCTTGCAAGTAGCTTAAGGCACTTTCAAAGGAAAGTGATTTTCTCAGAAAAGACAGCATTTAGAAAGTGAAGCAACACTCCATTCACTTCGCACAGTGAATTGAAGTGTTGGAACAGACTGCTTCTCTTTCAAAGAAACGCATGTGAGTTTCTGGTGAATGCTTGTAAGTAGCTTAAGGCACTTTCAAAGGAAAGTGATTTTCTCTGAAAGAAGAGCATTTAGAAACTGAAGCAACACTCCATTCCCTTCGAGCAGTGAATTGAAGTGTTGGAACAGAGTGCTTCTCATTCATAGAAACGCATTAGTGTTTCTTGTGAATGCTTGCAAGTTGCTTAAGGCACTTTCAAAGGAAAGTGATTTTCTCTGAAAGGACAGCATTTAGAAAGTGAAGCAACACTCCATTCACTTTGGACAGTGAATTGAAGTGTTGGAACAGACTGCTTCTCTTTCAGAGAAATGCATGTGAGTTTCTGTTGAATGCTTGTAAGTAGCTTAAGGCTCTTTCAAAGGAAAGTGATATTCTCTCAAAGGACAGCATTTAGAAAGTAAAGCAACACTCCATTCCCTTCGCACAATAAATTGAAGTGTTGGAACAGACTGCTTCTCTTTCATAGAAACGCAATAGTGTTTCTTGTGAATGCTTGCAAGTAGCTTAAGGCACATTCAAAGGAAAGTGATTTTCTCTGAAAGGACAGCATTTAGAAAGTGAAGCAACACTCCATTCACTTCGCACAGAGAATCTAAGTGTTGAAACAGATTACTTCTCTTTTAGAGAAATGCATGTGAGTTTCTGTTGAATGCTTGTAAGTAGCTTAAGGCACATTCAAAGGAAAATGATTTTCTCTGAAAGGACAGCATTTAGAAAGTGAAGCAACACTCCATTCACTTCGCACAGTGAATTGAAGTGTTGGAACAGACTGCTTCTCTTTCAGAGAAATGCATGTGAGTTTTTTGTGAATGCTTGAAAGTAGTTTAAGGCACTTTCAATGGAAAGTGATTTTCTCTGAAAGGACAGCATTTAGAAAGTGAGGCAACATTCCATTCACTTCGCACAGTGAATTGAAGTGTTGGAACAGACTGCTTCTCTTTCAGAGAAACGCATGTGAGTTTCTTCCTAATGCTTGCAAGTAGCTTAAGGCACTTTCAAAGGAAAGTGATTTTCTCTGAAAGGACAGCATTTAGAAAGTGAAGCAACACTCCATTCACTTCGCACAGTGAATTGAAGTGTTGGAACAGACTGCTTCTCTTTCAGAGAAATGCATGTGAGTTTCTGGTGAATGCTTGTAAGTAGCTTAAGGCACTTTCAAAGGAAAGTGATTTTCTCAGAAAGGACAGCATTTAGAAAGTGAAGCAACACTCCATTCACTTCGCACAGTGAACTGAAGTGTTGGAAAAGACTGTTTCTCTTTCAGAGAAACGCATGTGAGTTTCTGGTGAATGCTTGTAAGTAGCTTAAGGCACTTTCAAAGGTAAGTGATTTTCTCAGAAAGGACAGCATTTAGAAAGTGAAGCAACACTCCATTCACTTCGCACAGTGAATTGAAGTGTTGGAACAGACTGCTTCTCTTTCAGAGAAATGCATGTGAGTTTCTGTTGAATGCTTGTAAGTAGCTTAAGGCACTTTCAAAGGAAAGTGATTTTCTCTGAAAGGACAGCATTTAGAAAGTGAAGCAACACTCCATTCACTTCGCAGAGTGAATTGAAGTATTGGAACCGACTGCTTCTCTTTCAGAGAAACACATGTGAGTTTCTGGTGAATGCTTGTAAGTAGCTTAAGGCACTTTCAAAGGAAAGTGATTTTCTCTGAAAGGACAGCATTTAGAAAGTGAAGCAACACTCCATTCACTTCGCAAAGTGAATTGAAGTGTTGGAACAGACTGCTTCTCTTTCAGAGAAACGCATGTGAGTTTCTTTTGAATGCTTGCAAGTTGCTTAAGGCACATTCAAAGGAAAGTGATTTTCTCTGAAAGGACAGCATTTAGAAACTGAAGCAACACTCCATTCACTTCGCACAGTGAATTGAAGTGTTCGAACAGACTGCTTCTCTTTAAGAGCAACGCATGTGAGTTTTTTGTGAATGCTTGAAAGTAGTTTAAGGCACTTTAAAAGGAAAGTGATTTTGTCTGAAAGGACAGCATTTAGAAAGTGAAGCAACACTCCATTCACTTCGCACCGTGAATTGAAGTGTTGGACCAGACTGCTTCTCTTTCAGAGAAACGCATGTGAGTTTCTGGTGAATGCTTGTAAGTAGCTTAAGGCACATTCAAAGGAAAATGATTTTCTCTGAAAGGACAGCATTTAGAAAGTGAAGCAACACTCCATTCACTTCGCACAGTGAATTGAAGTGTTGGAACAGACTGCTTCTCTTTCAGAGAAACGCATGTGAGTTTTTTGTGAATGCTTGAAAGTAGTTTAAGGCACTTTCAATGGAAAGTGATTTTCTCTGAAAGGACAGCATTTAGAAAGTGAGGCAACACTCCATTCACTTCGCACAGTGAATTGAAGTGTTGGAACAGACTGCTTCTCTTTCAGAGAAACACATGTGAGTTTCTTCCTAATGCTTGCAAGTAGCTTAAGGCACTTTCAAAGGAAAGTGATTTTCTCTGAAAGGACAGCATTTAGAAAGTGAAGCAACACTCCATTCACTTCGCACAGTGAATTGAAGTGTTGGAACAGACTGCTTCTCTTTCAGAGAAACGCATGTGAGTTTCTTCCTGATGCTTGCAAGTAGCTTAAGGCACTTTCAAAGGAAAGTGATTTTCTCAGAAAAGACAGCATTTAGAAAGTGAAGCAACACTCCATTCCCTTCGTACAGTGAATTGAAGTGTTGGAAAAGACTGTTTCTCTTTCAGAGAAACGCATGTGAGTTTCTGGTGAATGCTTGTAAGTAGCTTAAGGCACTTTCAAAGGAAAGTGATTTTCTCTGAAAGGACAGCATTTAGAAAGTGAAGCAACACTCCATTCACTTCGCACAGTTAATTGAAGTGTTGGAACAGACTGCTTCTCTGTCAGAGAAATGCATGTGAGTTTCTGTCGAATGCTTGTAAGTAGCTTAAGGCACTTTCAAAGGAAAGTGATTTTCTCTGAAAGGACAGCATTTAGAAAGTGAAGCAACACTCCATTCACTTCGCAGAGTGAATTGAAGTATTGGAACAGACTGCTTCACTTTCAGAGAAACACATGTGAGTTTCTGGTGAATGCTTGTAAGTAGCTTAAGGCACTTTCAAAGGAAAGTGATTTTCTCTGAAAGGACAGCATTTAGAAAGTGAAGCAACACTCCATTCACTTCGCACAGTGAATTGAAGTGTTGGAACAGACTGCTTCTCTTTCAAAGAAACGCATGTGAGTTTCTTTTGAATGCTTGCAAGTTGTTTAAGGCACATTCAAAGGAAAGTGATTTTCTCTGAAAGGAGAGCATTTAGAAACTGAAGCAACACTCCATTCACTTCGCACAGTGAATTGAAGAGTTCGAACAGACTGCTTCTCTTTAAGAGAAACGCATGTGAGTTTTTTATGAATGCTTGAAAGTAGTTTAAGGCACTTTAAAAGGAAAGTGATTTTGTCTGAAAGGACAGCATTTAGAAAGTGAAGCAACACTCCATTCACTTCGCACGGTGAATTGAAGTGTTGGAACAGACTGCTTCTCTTTCAGAGAAACGCATGTGAGTTTCTGGTGAATGCTTGTAAGTAGCTTGAGGCACTTTCAAAGGAAAGTGATTTTCTCTGAAAGGACAGCATTTAGAAAGTGAGGCAACACTCTATTCACTTCACACAGTGAATTGAATTGTTGGAACAGACTGCTTCTCTTTCAGAGAAACACATGTGAGTTTCTGGTGAATGCTTGTAAGTAGCTTAAGGCACTTTCAAAGGAAAGTGATTTTCTCTGAAAGGACAGCATTTTGAAAGTGAAGCAACACTCCATTTCCTTCGTGCAGTGAATTGAAGTGTTGGAACAGAATGCTTCTCTTTCATAGAAACGCATTAGTGTTTCTTGTGAATGCTTGCAAGTTGCTTAAGGCACTTTCAAAGGAAAGTGATTTTCTCTGAAAGGACATAATTTAGAAAGTGAAGCAACACTCCATTCACTTCGCACAGTGAATTGAAGTGTTCGAACAGACTGCTTCTCTTTCAGAGAAATGCATGTGAGTTTCTGTTGAATGCTTGTAAGTAGCTTAAGGCACTTTCAAAGGAAAGTGATTTTCTCTGAAAGGACAGCATTTAGAAAGTGAAGCAACACTCCATTCACTTCGCACATTGAATTGAAGTGTTGGAACAGACTGCTTCTCTTTCAGAGAAACGCATGTGAGTTTCTGGTGTATGCTTGTAAGTAGCTTAAGGCACTTTCAAAGGAAAGTGATTTTCTCTGAAAGGACAGCATTTAGAAAGTGAGGCAACACTCCATTCACCTCACACAGTGAATTGAAGTGTTGGAACAGACTGCTTCTCTTTCAGAGAAACGCATGTGAGTTTCTTCCTAATGCTTGCAAGTAGCTTAAGGCACTTTCAAAGGAAAGTGATTTTCTCTGAAAGGACAGCATTTAGAAAGTGAAGCAACACTCCATTCACTTCGCACAGTGAATTGAAGTGTTGGAACAGTCTGCTTCTCTTTCAGAGAAACGCATGTGAGTTTCTGGTGAATATTTGTAAGTCGCTTAAGGCACTTTCAAAGGAAAGTGATTTTCTCTGAAAGGACAGCATTTAGAAAGTGAAGCAACACTCCATTCACTTCGCACAGTGAATTGAAGTGTTGGAACACACTGCTTCCCTTTAAGAGAAACGCATGTGAGTTTTTTGTGAATGCTTGAAAGTAGTTTAAGGCACTTTCAAAGGAAAGTGATTTTCTCTGAAAGGACAGCATTTAGAAAGTGAAGCAACACTCAATTCACCTTGTACAGTGAATTGAACTGTTGGAACAGACTGCTTCTCTTTCAGAGAAATGCATGTGAGCTTCTGTTGATTGCTTGTAAGTAGCTTAAGGCACTTTCAAAGGAAAGTGATTTTCTATGAAAGGACAGCATTTAGAAAGTAAAGCAACACTCCATTCCCTTCGAACAAGGAATTGAAGTGTTGGAACAGACTGCTTTTCTTTCATAGAAACGCATTAGTGTTTCTTGGGAATGCTTGCAAGTAGCTTAAGGCACTTTCAAAGGAAAGTGATTTTCTCTGAAAGGACAGCATTTAGATAGTGAAGCAACACTCCATTCACTTCGCACAGTGAATTGAAGTGTTGGAACAGACTGCTTCTCTTTCAGAGAAACGCATGTGAGTTTCTTGTGAATTCTTGCAAGTTGCTTAAGGCACTTTCAAAGGAAAGTGATTTTCTCTGAAAGGACAGCATTTAGAAACTGAAGCAACACTCCATTCACTTCGCACAGTGAATTGAAGTGTTGGAACAGACTGCTTCTCTTTCAGAGAAACGCATGTGAGTTTTTTGTGAATGCTTGAAAGTAGTTTAAGGCACTTTCAAAGGAAAGTGTTTTTCTCTGAAAGGACAGCATTTAAAAGTGAAGCAACACTCCATTCACTTCGCACAGTGAATTGAAGTGTTGGAACAGTCTGCTTCTCTTTCAGAGAAACGCATGTGAGTTTCTTCCTAATGCTTGCAAGTAGCTTAAGGCACTTTCAAAGGAAAGTGATTTTCTCTGATTGGACAGCATTTAGAAAGTGAAGCAACACTCCATTCACTTCGCACAGTGAATTGAAGTGTTGGAACAGACTGCTTCTCTTTCAGAGAAACGCATGTGAGTTTCTGGTGAATGCTTGTAAGTAGCTTAAGGCACTTTCAAAGGAAAGTGATTTTCTCTGAAAGGACAGCATTTAGAAAGTGATGTAACACTCCATTCCCTTCGTGCAGTGAATTGAAGTGTTGGAACAGAGTGCTTCTCATTCATAGAAACGCATTAGTGTTTCTTGTGCATGCTTGCAAGTTGCTTAAGGCACTTTCAAAGGAAAGTGATTTTCTCTGAAAGGACAGCATTTAGAAAGTGAAGCAACACTCCATTCACTTCGCACAGAGAATTGAAGTGTTGGAACACACTGCTTCTCTTTCATAGAAACGCATTTGTATTTCTTGTGAATGCTTGCAAGTAGCTTAAGGCACTTTCAAAGGAAAGTGATTTTCTCTGAAAGGACAGCATTTAGAAAGTGAAGCAACACTCCATTCACGTCGCAGAGTGAATTGAAGTATTGGAACAGACTGCTTCTCTTTCAGAGAAACGCATGTGAGTTTCTGGTGAATGCTTGTAAGTAGCTTAAGGCAATTTCAAAGGAAAGTGATTTTCTATGAAAGGACAGCATTTAGAAAGTGAAGCAACACTCCATTCACTTCGCACAGTGAATTGAAGTGTTGGAACAGACTGCTTCACTTTCAGAGAAACGCATGTGAGTTTCTGGTGAATGCTTGTAAGTAGCTTAAGGCACTTTCAAAGGAAAGTGATTTTCTCTGAAAGGACAGCATTTAGAAAGTGAAGCAACACTCCATTCCCTTCGTGCAGTGAATTGAAGTGTTGGAACAGAGTGCTTCTCATTCATAGAAACGCATTAGTGTTTCTTGTGAATGCTTGCAAGTTGCTTAAGGCACTTTCAAAGGAAAGTGATTTTCTCTGAAAGGACAGCATTTAGAAAGTGAAGCAACACTCCATTCACTTTGTACTGTGAATTGAAGTGTTGGAACAGACTGCTTCTCTTTCAGAGAAGTGCATGTGAGTTTCTGTTGAATGCTTGTAAGTAGCTTAAGGCACATTCAAAGGAAAGGGATTTTCTCTGAAAGGACAGCATTTAGAAAGTGAAGCAACACTCCATTCACTTCGCACAGTGAATTGAAGTGTTGGAAGAGACTGCTTCTCTTTCAGAGAAACGCATGTGAGTTTTTTGTGAATGCTTGAAAGTAGTTTAAGGCACTTTCAATTGAAAGTGATTTTCTCTGAAAGGACAGCATTTAGAAAGTGAGGCAACACTCCATTCACTTCGCACAGTGAATTGAAGTGTTGGAACAGACTGCTTCTCTTTCAGAGAAACGCATGTGAGTTTCTTCCTAATGCTTGCAAGTAGCTTAAGGCACGTTCAAAGGAAAGTGATTTTCTCTGAAAGGACAGCATTTAGAAAGTGAAGCAACACTCCATTCACTTCGCACAGTGAATTGAAGTGTTGGAACAGACTGTTTCTCTTTCAGAGAAACGCATGTGAGTTTCTTCCTGATGCTTGCAAGTAGCTTAAGGCACTTTCAAAGGAAAGTGATTTTCTCTGAAAGGACAGCATTTAGAAAGTGAAGCAACACTCCATTCACTTCGCACAGTGAATTGACGTGTTGGAACAGACTGTTTCTCTTTCAGAGAAACGCATGTGAGTTTCTGGTGAATGCTTGTAAGTAGCTTAAGGCACTTTCAAAGGAAAGTGATTTTCTCTGAAAGGACAGCATTTAGAAAGTGAAGCAACACTCCATTCACTTCGCACAGTGAATTGAAGTGTTGGAACAGACTGCTTCTCTTTCAGAGAAACGCTTGTGAGTTTCTTTTGAATGCTTGCAAGTTGCTTAAGGCACATTCAAAGGAAAGTGATTTTCTCTGAAAGGACAGCATTTAGAAACTGAAGCAACACTCCATTCACTTCGCACAGTGAATTGAAGTGTTGGAACAGACTGCTTCTCTTTCAGAGAAACGCATGTGAGTTTCTTGTGAATTCTTGCAAGTTGCTTAAGGCACTTTCAAAGGAAAGTGATTTTCTCTGAAAGGACAGCATTTAGAAACTGAAGCAACACTCCATTCACTTCGCACAGTGAATTGAAGTGTTGGAACAGAATGCTTCTCTTTAAGAGAAACGCATGTGAGTTTTTTGTGAATGCTTGAAAGTAGTTTAAGGCACTTTCAAACGAAAGTGATTTTCTCTGAAAGGACAGAATTTAGAAAGTGATGCAACACTCCATTCACTTCGCACAGTGAATTGAAGTGTTGGAACAGACTGCTTCTCTTTCAGAGAAACGCATGTGAGTTTCTTCCTAATGCTTGTAAGTAGCTTAAGGCACTTTCAAAGGAAAGTGATTTTCTCTGAAAGGACAGCATTTAGAAAGTGAAGCAACACTCCATTCCCTTCATGCAGTGAATTGAAGTGTTGGAACAGAGTGCTTCTCTTTCATAGAAACGCATTAGTGTTTCTTGTGAATGCTTGCAAGTTGCTTAAGGCACTTTCAAAGGAAAGTGATTTTCTCTGAAAGGACAGCATTTAGAAAGTGAAGCAACACTCCATTCACTTTGTACAGTGAATTGAAGTGTTGGAACAGACTGCTTCTCTTTCAGAGAAACGCATGTGAGTTTCTTCCTAATGCTTGCAAGTAGCTTAAGGCACTTTCAAAGGAAAGTGATTTTCTCGGAGAGGACAGCATTTAGAAAGTGAAGCAACACTCCATTAACTTTGTACAGTGAATTGAAGTGTTGGAACAGACAGCTTCTCTTTCAGAGAAATGCATGTGAGTTTCTGTTGAATGCTTGTAAGTAGCTTAAGGCACATTCAAAGGAAAGGGATTTTCTCTGAAAGGACAGCATTTAGAAAGTGAAGCAACACTCCATTCACTTTGTACAGTGAATTGAAGTGTTGGAACAGACTGCTTCTCTTTCAGAGAAACGCATGTGAGTTTTTTGTGAATGCTTGAAAGTAGTTTAAGGCACTTTCAATGGAAAGTGATTTTCTCTGAAAGGACAGCATTTAGAAAGTGAGGCAACACTCCATTCACTTCGCACAGTGAATTGAAGTGTTGGAACAGACTGCTTCTCTTTCAGAGAAACGCATGTGAGTTTCTTCCTAATGCTTGCAAGTAGCTTAAGGCACTTTCAAAGGAAAGTGATTTTCTCTGAAAGGACAGCATTTAGAATGTGAAGCAACACTCCATTCACTTCGCACAGTGAATTGAAGTGTTGGAACAGACTGCTTCTCTTTCAGAGAAACGCATGTGAGTTTCTTCCTGATGCTTGCAAGTAGCTTAAGGCACTTTCAAAGGAAAGTGATTTTCTCTGAAAGGACAGCATTTAGAAAGTGAAGCAACACTCGATTGACTTCGCAGAGTGAATTGAAGTATTGGAACAGACTGCTTCTCTTTCAGAGAAACGCATGTGAGTTTCTGGTGAATGCTTGTAAGTAGCTAAAGGCACTTTCAAAGGAAAGTGATTTTCTCTGAAATGACAGCATTTAGAAAGTGAAGCAACACTCCATTCACTTCGCACAGTGAATTGAAGTGTTGGAACAGACTGCTTCTCTTTCGTAGAAACGCATTAGTGTTTCTTGTGAATGCTTGCAAGTTGCTTAAGGCACTTTCAAAGGAAAGTGATTTTCTCTGAAAGGACATAATTTAGAAAGTGAAGCAACACTCCATTCACTTCGCACAGTGAATTGAAGTGTTCGAACAGACTGCTTCTCTTTCAGAGAAATGCATGTGAGTTTCTGTTGAATGCTTGTAAGTAGCTTAAGGCACTTTCAAAGGAAAGTGATTTTCTCTGAAAGGACAGCATTTAGAAAGTGAAGCAACACTCCATTCACTTCGCACATTGAATTGAAGTGTTGGAACAGACTGCTTCTCTTTCAGAGAAACGCATGTGAGTTTCTGGTGAATGCTTGTAAGTAGCTTAAGGCACTTTCAAAGGAAAGTGATTTTCTCTGAAAGGACAGCATTTAGAAAGTGAGGGAACACTCCATTCACCTCACACAGTGAATTGAAGTGTTGGAACAGACTGCTTCTCTTTCAGAGAAACGCATGTGAGTTTCTTCCTAATGCTTGCAAGTAGCTTAAGGCACTTTCAAAGGAAAGTGATTTTCTCTGAAAGGACAGCATTTAGAAAGTGAAGCAACACTCCATTCACTTCGCACAGTGAATTGAAGTGTTGGAACAGACTGCTTCTGTTTCAGAGAAACGCATGTGAGTTTCTGGTGAATGCTTGTAAGTAGCTTAAGGCACTTTCAAAGGAAAGTGATTTTCTCTGAAAGGACAGCATTTAGAAAGTGAAGCAACACTCCATTCACTTCGCACAGTGAATTGAAGTGTTGGAACAGACTGCTTCTCTTTCAGAGAAATGCATGTGAGTTTCTGTTGAATGCTTGTAAGTAGCTTAAGGCACTTTCAAAGGAAAGTGATTTTCTCTGAAAGGACAGCATTTAGAGAGTGAAGCAACACTCCATTCACTTCGCAGAGTGAATTGAAGTATTGGAACAGACTGCTTCTCTTTCCGAGAAACGCATGTGAGTTTCTGGTGAATGCTTGTAAGTAGCTAAAGGCACTTTCAAAGGAAAGTGATTTTCTCTGAAATGACAGCATTTAGAAAGTGAAGCAACACTCCATTCACCTCGCACAGTGAATTGAAGTGTTGGAACAGACTGCTTCTCTTTCAGAGAAACGCATGTGAGTTTCTTGTGAATTCTTGCAAGTTGCTTAAGGCACTTTCAAAGGAAAGTGATTTTCTCTGAAAGACAGCATTTAGAAACTGAAGCAACACTCCATTCACTTCGCACAGTGAATTGAAGTGTTGGAACAGAATGCTTTTCTTTAAGTGAAACGCATGTGAGTTTTTTGTGAATGCTTGAAAGTAGTTTAAGGCACTTTCAAAGGAAAGTGATTTTCTCTGAAAGGACAGAATTTAGAAAGTGATGCAACACTCCATTCACTTTGCACTGTGAATTGAAGTGTTGGAACAGACTGCTTCTCTTTCAGAGAAATGCATGTGAGTTTCTTCCTAATGCTTGTAAGTAGCTTAAGGCACTTTCAAAGGAAAGTGATTTTCTCTGAAAGGATAGCATTTAGAAAGTGAAGCAACACTCCATTCCCTTCATGCAGTGAATTGAAGTGTTGGAACAGAGTGCTTCTCTTTCATAGAAACGCATTAGTGTTTCTTGTGAATGCTTGCAAGTTGCTTAAGGCACTTTCAAAGGAAAGTGATTTTCTCTGAAAGGACAGCATTTAGAAAGTGAAGCAACACTCCATTCACTTCGCACAGTGAATTGAAGTGTTGGAACAAACTTCTTCTCTTTCAGAGAAACGCATGTGAGTTTCTTCCTAATGCTTGCAAGTAGCTTAAGGCACTTTCAAAGGAAAGTGATTTTCTCTGAAAGGACAGCATTTAGAAAGTGAAGCAACACTCCATTCACTTTGTACAGTGAATTGAAGTGTTGGAACAGACAGCTTCTCTTTCAGAGAAATGCATGTGAGTTTCTGTTGAATGCTTGTAAGTAGCTTAAGGCACATTCAAAGGAAAGGGATTTTCTCTGAAAGGACAGAATTTAGAAAGTGAAGCAACACTCCATTCACTTCGCACAGTGAATTGAATTGTTGGAACAGACTGCTTCTCTTTCAGAGAAACGCATGTGAGTTTAAGTTGAATGCTTGTAAGTAGTTTAAGGCACTTTCAATGGAAAGTGATTTTCTCTGAAAGGACAGCATTTAGAAAGTGAGGCAACACTCCATTCACTTCGCAAAGTGAATTGAAGTGTTGGAACAGACTGCTTCTCTTTCAGAGAAACGCATGTGAGTTTCTTCCTAATGCTTGCAAGTAGCTTAAGGCACTTTCAAAGGAAAGTGATTTTCTCTGAAAGGACAGCATTTAGAATGTGAAGCAACACTCCATTCACTTCGCACAGTGAATTGAAGTGTTGGAACAGACTGCTTCTCTTTCAGAGAAACGCATGTGAGTTTCTTCCTAATGCTTGCAAGTAGCTTAAGGCACTTTCAAAGGAAAGTGATTTTCTCTGAAAGGACAGCATTTAGAAAGTGAAGCAACACTCCATTCACTTCGCACAGTGAATTGAAGTGTTGGAACAGACTGTTTCTCTTTCAGAGAAACGCATGTGAATTTCTGGTGAATGCTTGTAAGTAGCTTAAGGCACTTTCAAAGGAAAGTGATTTTCTCTGAAAGGACAGCATTTAGAAAGTGAAGCAACACTCCATTCACTTCGCACAGTTAATTGAAGTGTTGGAACAGACTGCTTCTCTTTCAGAGAAATGCATGTGAGTTTCTGTTGAATGCTTGTAAGTAGCTTAAGGCACTTTCGAAGGAAAGTGATTTTCTCTGAAAGGACAGCATTTAGAAAGTGAAGCAACACTCCATTCACTTCGCAGAGTGAATTGAAGTATTGGAACAGACTGCTTCTCTTTCAGAGAAACGCATGTGAGTTTCTGGTGAATGCTTGTAAGTAGCTTAAGGCACTTTCAAAGGAAAGTGATTTTCTCTGAAAGGACAGCATTTAGAAAGTGAAGCAACACTCCATTCACTTCGCACAGTGAATTGAAGTGTTGGAACAGACTGCTTCTCTTTCAGAGAAACACATGTGAGTTTCTTTTGAATGCTTGCAAGTTGCTTAAGGCACTTTCAAAGAAAGTGATTTTCTCTGAAAGGACAGCATTTAAAAACTGAAGCAACACTCCATTCACTTCGCACAGTGAATTGAAGTGTTGGAACAGACTGCTTCTCTTTAAGAGAAACGCATGTGAGTTTTTTGTGAATGCTTGAAAGTAGTTTAAGGCACTTTCAAAGGAAAGTGATTTTCTCTGAAAGGACAGCATTTAAAAAGTGAAGCAACAATCCATTCACTTCGCACGGTGAATTGAAGTGTTGGAACAGAATGCTTCTCTTTCAGAGAAACGCATGTGAGTTTCTGGTGAATGCTTGTAAGTAGCTTAAGGCACTTTCAAAGGAAAGTGATTTTCTCTGAAAGGACAGCATTTAGAAAGTGAGGCAACACTCTATTCACTTCACACAGTGAATTGAAGTGTTGGAACAGACTGCTTCTCTTTCAGAGAAACGCATGTGAGTTTCTGGTGAATGCTTGTAAGTAGCTTAAGGCACTTTCAAAGGAAAGTGATTTTCTCTGAAAGGACAGCATTTAGAAAGTAAAGCAACACTCCATTCCCTTCGTGCAGTGAATTGAAGTGTTGGAACAGAATGCTTCTCTTTCATAGAAACGCATTAGTGTTTCTTGTGAATGCTTGCAAGTTGCTTAAGGCACTTTCAAAGGAAAGTGATTTTCTCTGAAAGGACATAATTTAGAAAGTGAAGCAACACTCCATTCACTTCGCACAGTGAATTGAAGTGTTCGAACAGACTGCTTCTCTTTCAGAGAAATGCATGTGAGTTTCTGTTGAATGCTTGTAAGTAGCTTAAGGCATTTTAAAAGGAAAGTGATTTTCTCTGAAAGGACAGCATTTAGAAAGTGAGGCAACACTCCATTCACCTCACACAGTGAATTGAAGTGTTGGAACAGACTGCTTCTCTTTCAGAGAAACGCATGTGAGTTTCTTCCTAATGCTTGCAAGTAGCTTAAGGCACTTTCAAAGGAAAGTGATTTTCTCAGAAAGGACAGCATTTAGAAAGTGAAGCAACACTCCATTCACTTCGCACAGTGAATTGAAGTGTTGGAACAGTCTGCTTCTCTTTCAGAGAAACGCATGTGAGTTTCTTCCTAATGCTTGCAAGTAGCTTAAGGCACTTTCAAAGGAAAGTGATTTTCTCTGAAAGGACAGCATTTAGAAAGTGAAGCAACACTCCATTCACTTCGCACAGGGAATTGAAGTGTTGGAACAGACTGCTTCTGTTTCAGAGAAACGCATGTGAGTTTCTGGTGAATGCTTGTAAGTAGCTTAAGGCACTTTCAAAGGAAAGTGATTTTCTCTGAAAGGACAGCATTTAGAAAGTGAACCAACACTCCATTCACTTCGCAGAGTGAATTGAAGTATTGGAACAGACTGCTTCTCTTTCAGAGAAACGCATGTGAGTTTCTGGTGAATGCTTGTAAGTAGCTAAAGGCACTTTCAAAGGAAAGTGATTTTCTCTGAAATGACAGCATTTAGAAAGTGAAGCAACACTCCATTCACTTCGCACAGTGAATTGAAGTGTTGGAACAGACTGCTTCTCTTTCAGAGAAACGCATGTGAGTTTCTTGTGAATTCTTGCAAGTTGCTTAAGGCACTTTCAAAGGAAAGTGATTTTCTCTGAAAGGACAGCATTTAGAAACTGAAGCAACACTCCATTCACTTCGCACAGTGAATTGAAGTGTTGGAACAGACTGCTTCTCTTTCAGAGAAACGCATGTGAGTTTCTTCCTAATGCTTGCAAGTAGCTTAAGGCACTTTCAAAGGAAAGTGATTTTCTCTGAAAGGACAGCATTTAGAAATGAAGCAACACTCCATTCACTTCGCAGAGTGAATTGAAGTATTGGAGCAGACTGCTTCTCTTTCAGAGAAACGCATGTGAGTTTCTGGTGAATGCTTGTAAGTAGCTTAAGGCACTTTCAAAGGAAAGTGATTTTCTCTGAAAGGACAGCATTTAGAAAGTGAAGCAACACTCCATTCACTTCACACAGTGAATTGAAGTGTTGGAACAGACTGCTTCTCTTTCAGAGAAACGCATGTAAGTTTCTTCCTAATGCTTGCAAGTAGCTTAAGGCACTATCAAAGGAAAGTGATTTTCTCTGAAAGGACAGCATTTAGAAAGTGAAGCAACACTCCATTCACTTCGCACAGTGAATTGAAGTGTTGGAACAGACTGCTTCTCTTTCAGAGAAACGCATGTGAGTTTTTTATGAATGCTTGAAAGAAGTTTAAGGCACTTTCAAAGGAAAGTGATTTTCTCTGAAAGGACAGCATTTAGAAAGTGAGGCAACACTCCATTCACTTCGCACAGTGAATTGAAGTGTTGGAACAGACTGCTTCTCTTTCAGAGAAACGCATGTGAGTTTCTTGTGAATGCTTGCAAGTTGCTTAAGGCACTTTCAAAGGAAAGTGATTTTCTCTGAAAGGACAGCATTTAGAAAGTGAAGCAACACTCCATTCACTTCGCACAGTGAATTGAAGTGTTGGAACAGACTGCTTCTCTTTAAGAGAAACGCATGTGAGTTTTTTGTGAATTCTTGAAAGTAGTTTAAGGCACTTTCAAAGGAAAGTGATTTTCTCTGAAAGGACAGCATTTAGAAACTGAAGCAACACTCCATTCACTTCGCACAGTGAATTGAAGTGTTGGAACAGACTGCTTCTCTTTCAGAGAAACGCATTTGAGTTTCTGGTGAATGCTTGTAAGTAGCTTAAGGCACTTTCAAAGGAAAGTGATTTTCTCTGAAAGGACAGCATTTAGAACGTGAGGCAACACTCTATTCACTTCACACA
The DNA here is from genome assembly GCF_982192425.1 of Myodes glareolus. NCBI lineage: Eukaryota > Metazoa > Chordata > Mammalia > Rodentia > Cricetidae > Myodes > Myodes glareolus. Next base: position 2,552,310 of record NC_142046.1, read on the forward strand.
GTGAATTGAAGTGTTGGAACAGACTGCTTCTCTTTCAGAGAAATGCATGTGAGTTTCTTCCTAATGCTTGCAAGTAGCTTAAGGCACTATCAAAGGAAAGTGATTTTCTCTGAAAGGACAGCATTTAGAAAGTGAAGCAACACTCCATTCACTTCGCACAGTGAATTGAAGTCTTGGAACAGACTGCCTCTCTTTCAGAGAAATGCATGTGAGTTTAAGTTGAATGCTTGTAAGTAGCTTAAGGCACTTTCAAAGGAAAGTGATTTTCTCTGAAAGGACAGCATTTAGAAATGAAGCAACACTCCATTCACTTCGCAGAGTGAATTGAAGTATTGGAGCAGACTGCTTCTCTTTCAGAGAAACGCATGTGAGTTTCTGGTGAATGCTTGTAAGTAGCTTAAGGCACTTTCAAAGGAAAGTGATTTTCTCTGAAAGGACAGCATTTAGAAAGTGAAGCAACACTCCATTCACTTCACACAGTGAATTGAAGTGTTGGAACAGACTGCTTCTCTTTCAGAGAAACGCATGTAAGTTTCTTCCTAATGCTTGCAAGTAGCTTAAGGCACTATCAAAGGAAAGTGATTTTCTCTGAAAGGACAGCATTTAGAAAGTGAAGCAACACTCCATTCACTTCGCACAGTGAATTGAAGTGTTGGAACAGACTGCTTCTCTTTCAGAGAAACGCATGTGAGTTTTTTATGAATGCTTGAAAGAAGTTTAAGGCACTTTCAAAGGAAAGTGATTTTCTCTGAAAGGACAGCATTTAGAAAGTGAGGCAACACTCCATTCACTTCGCACAGTGAATTGAAGTGTTGGAACAGACTGCTTCTCTTTCAGAGAAACGCATGTGAGTTTCTTCCTAATGCTTGCAAGTAGCTTAAGGCACTTTCAAAGGAAAGTGATTTTCTCTGAAAGGACAGCATTTAGAAAGTGAAGCAACACTCCATTCTCTTCGCACAGTGAATTGAAGTGTTGGAACTGACTGCTTCTCTTTCAGAAAAACGCATGTGAGTTTCTGGTGAATGCTTATAAGTAGCTTAAGGCACTTTCAAAGGAAAGTGATTTTCTCTGAAAGGACAGCATTTAGAAAGTGAAGCAACACTCCATTCCCTTCGTGCAGTGAATTGAAGTGTTGGAACAGAGTGTTTCTCTTTCATATAAACGCATTAGTGTTTCTTGTGAATGCTTGCAAGTTGCTTAAGGCACTTTCAAAGGAAAGTGATTTTCTCTGAAAGGACATAATTTAGAAAGTGAAGCAACACTCCATTCACTTCGCACATTGAATTGAAGTGTTGGAACAGACTGCTTCTCTTTCAGAGAAATGCATGTGAGTTTCTGTTGAATGCTTGTAAGTAGCTTAAGGCACTTTCAAAGGAAAGTGATTTTCTCTGAAAGGACAGCATTTAGAAAGTGAAGCAACACTCCATTCACTTCGCACATTGAATTGAAGTGTTGGAACAGACTGCTTCTCTTTCAGAGAAATGCATGTGAGTTTCTGGTGAATGCTTGTAAGTAGCTTAAGGCACTTTCAAAGGAAAGTGATTTTCTCTGAAAGGACAGCATTTAGAAAGTGAGGCAACACTCCATTCACTTCACACAGTGAATTGAAGTGTTGGAACAGACTGCTTCTCTTTCAGAGAAACGAATGTGAATTTCTGGTGAATGCTTTAAGTAGCTTAAGGCACTTTCAAATGAAAGTGATTTTCTCTGAAAGGACAGCATTTAGAAAGTGAAGCAACACTCCATTCACTTCGCACAGTGAATTGAAGTGTTGGAACAGACTGCTTCTCTTTCAGAGTAATGCATGAGAGTTTTTTGTGAATGCTTGAAAGTAGTTTAAGGCACTTTCAAAGGAAAGTGATTTTCTCTGAAAGGACAGCATTTAGAAACTGAAGCAACACTCCATTCACTTCGCACAGTGAATTGAAGTGTTGGAACAGACTGCTTCTCTTTCAGAGAAACGCATGTGAGTTTCTGGTGAATGCTTGTAAGTAGCTTAAGGCACTTTCAAAGGAAAGTGATTTTCTCTGAAAGGACAGCATTTAGAACGTGAGGCAACACTCTATTCACTTCACACAGTGAATTGAAGTGTTGGAACAGACTGCTTCTCTTTCAGAGAAACGCATGTGAGTTTCTTCCTAATGCTTGCAAGTAGCTTAAGGCACTATCAAAGGAAAGTGATTTTCTCTGAAAGGACAGCATTTAGAAAGTGAAGCAACACTCCATTCACTTCGCACAGTGAATTGAAGTGTTGGAACAGACTGCTTCTCTTTCAGAGAAATGCATGTGAGTTTAAGTTGAATGCTTGTAAGTAGCTTAAGGCACTTTCAAAGGAAAGTGATTTTCTCTGAAAGGACAGCATTTAGAAAGTGAAGCAACACTCCATTCACTTCGCACAGTGAATTGAAGTATTGGAACAGACTGCTTCTCTTTCAGAGAAACGCATGTGAGTTTCTGGTGAATGCTTGTAAGTAGCTTAAGGCACTTTCAAAGGAAAGTGATTTTCTCTGAAAGGACAGCATTTAGAAAGTGAAGCAACACTCCATTAACTTCACACACTGAATTGAAGTGTTGGAACAGACTGCTTCTCTTTCAGAGAAACGCATGTAAGTTTCTTCCTAATGCTTGCAAGTAGCTTAAGGCACTATCAAAGGAAAGTGATTTTCTCTGAAAGGACAGCATTTAGAAAGTGAAGCAACACTCCATTCACTTCGCACAGTGAATTGAAGTGTTGGAACAGACTGCTTCTCTTTCAGAGAAATGCATGTGAGTTTTTTATGAATGCTTGAAAGAAGTTTAAGGCACTTTCAAAGGAAAGTGATTTTCTCTGAAAGGACAGCATTTAGAAAGTGAGGCAACACTCCATTCACTTCGCACAGTGAATTGAAGTGTTGGAACAGACTGCTTCTCTTTCAGTGAAACGCATGTGAGTTTCTTCCTAATGCTTGCAAGTAGCTTAAGGCACTTTCAAAGGAAATTGATTTTCTCTGAGAGGACAGCATTTAGAAAGTGAAGCAACACTCCATTCACTTCGCACAGTGAATTGAAGTGTTGGAACACACTGCTTCTCTTTCAGAGAAACGCATGTGAGTTTCTGGTGAATGCTTGTAAGTAGCTTAAGGCACTTTCAAAGGAAAGTTATTTTCTCTGAAAGGACAGCATATAGAAAGTGAAGCAACACTCCATTCACTTCGCACAGTGAATTGAAGTGTTGGAACAGACTGCTTCTCTTTCAGAGAAACGCATGTGAGTTTCTGGTGAATGCTTGTAAGTAGCTTAAGGCACTTTCAAAGGAAAGTGATTTTCTCTGAAAGGACAGCATTTAGAACGTGAGGCAACACTCTATTCACTTCACACAGTGAATTGAAGTGTTGGAACAGACTGCTTCTCTTTCAGAGAAATGCATGTGAGTTTCTTCCTAATGCTTGCAAGTAGCTTAAGGCACTATCAAAGGAAAGTGATTTTCTCTGAAAGGACAGCATTTAGAAAGTGAAGCAACACTCCATTCACTTCGCACAGTGAATTGAAGTGTTGGAACAGACTGCTTCTCTTTCAGAGAAATGCATGTGAGTTTAAGTTGAATGCTTGTAAGTAGCTTAAGGCACTTTCAAAGGAAAGTGATTTTCTCTGAAAGGACAGCCTTTAGAAAGTGAAGCAACACTCCATTCACTTCGCAGAGTGAATTGAATTATTGGAACAGACTGCTTCTCTTTCAGAGAAACGCATGTGAGTTTCTGGTGAATGCTTGTAAGTAGCTTAAGGCACTTTCAAAGGAAAGTGATTTTCTCTGAAAGGACAGCATTTAGAAAGTGAAGCAACACTCCATTAACTTCACACAGTGAACTGAAGTGTTGGAACAGACTGCTTCTCTTTCAGAGAAACGCATGTAAGTTTCTTCCTAATGCTTGCAAGTAGCTTAAGGCACTATCAAAGGAAAGTGATTTTCTCTGAAAGGACAGCATTTAGAAAGTGAAGCAACACTCCATTCACTTCGCACAGTGAATTGAAGTGTTGGAACAGACTGCTTCTCTTTCAGAGAAACGCATGTGAGTTTTTTATGAATGCTTGAAAGAAGTTTAAGGCACTTTTAAAGGAAAGTGATTTTCTCTGAAAGGACAGCATTTAGAAAGTGAGGCAACACTCCATTCACTTCGCACAGTGAATTGAAGTGTTGGAACAGACTGCTTCTCTTTCAGAGAAACGCATGTGAGTTTCTTCTTAATGCTTGCAAGTAGCTTAAGGCACTTTCAAAGGAAAGTGATTTTCTCTGAAAGGACAGCATTTAGAAAGTGAAGCAACACTCCATTCACTTCGGACAGTGAATTGAAGTGTTGGAACTGACTGTTTCTCTTTCAGAAAAACGCATGTGAGTTTCTGGTGAATGCTTATAAGTAGCTTAAGGCACTTTCAAAGGACAGTGATTTTCTCTGAAAGGACAGCATTTAGAAAGTGAAGCAACACTCCATTCCCTTCGTGCAGTGAATTGAAGTGTTGGAACAGAGTGCTTCTCTTTCATATAAACGCATTAGTGTTTCTTGTGAATGCTTGCAAGTTGCTTAAGGCACTTTCAAAGGAAAGTGATTTTCTCTGAAAGGACATAATTTAGAAAGTGAAGCAACACTCCATTCACTTCGCACAGTGAATTGAAGTGTTGGAACAGACTGCTTCTCTTTCAGAGAAATGCATGTGAGTTTCTGTTGAATGCTTGTAAGTAGCTTAAGGCACTTTCAAAGGAAAGTGATTTTCTCTGAAAGGACAGCATTTAGAAAGTGAAGCAACACTCCATTCACTTCGCACATTGAATTGAAGTGTTGGAACAGACTGCTTCTCTTTCAGAGAAATGCATGTGAGTTTCTGGTGAATGCTTGTAAGTAGCTTAAGGCACTTTCAAAGGAAAGTGATTTTCTCTGAAAGGACAGCATTTACGAAGTGAGGCAACACTCAATTCACTTCTCACAGTGAATTGAAGTGTTGGAACAGACTGCTTCTCTTTCAGAGAAACGAATGTGAGTTTCTGGTGAATGCTTTAAGTAGCTTAAGGCACTTTCAAAGGAAAGTGATTTTCTCTGAAAGGACAGCATTTAGAAAGTGAAGCAACACTCCATTCACTTCGCACAGTGAATTGAAGTGTTGGAACAGACTGCTTCTCTTTCAGAGAAATGCATGAGAGTTTTTTGTGAATGCTTGAAAGTAGGTTAAGGCACTTTCAAAGGAAAGTGATTTTCCCTGAAAGGACAGCATTTAGAAACTGAAGCAACACTCCATTCACTTCACACAGTGAATTGAAGTGTTGGAACAGACTGCTTCTCTTTCAGAGAAACGCATGTGAGTTTCTGGTGAATGCTTGTAAGTAGCTTAAGGCACTTTCAAAGGAAAGTGATTTTCTCTGAAAGGACAGCATTTAGAACGTGACGCAACACTCTATTCACTTCACACAGTGAATTGAAGTGTTGGAACAGACTGCTTCTCTTTCAGAGAAACGCATGTGAGTTTCTTCCTAATGCTTGCAAGTAGCTTAAGGCACTATCAAAGGAGGGTGATTTTTCTCTGAAAGGAAAGCATTTAGAAAGTGAAGCAACACTCCATTCACTTCGCACAGTGAATTGAAGTGTTGGAACAGACTGCTTCTCTTTCAGAGAAACGCATGTGAGTTTTTTATGAATGCTTGAAAGAAGTTTAAGGCACTTTCAAAGGAAAGTGATATTCTCTGAAAGAACAGCATTTAGAAAGTGAGGCAACACTCCATTCACTTCGCACAGTGAATTGAAGTGTTGGAACAGACTGCTTCTCTTTCAGAGAAACGCATGTGAGTTTCTTCCTAATGCTTGCAAGTAGCTTAAGGCACTTTCAAAGGAAAGTGATTTTCTCTGAAAGAACAGCATTTAGAAAGTGAAGCAACACTCCATTCACTTCGCACAGTGAATTGAAGTGTTGGAACAGACTGCTTCTATTTCAGAGAAATGCATGTGAGTTTCTGTTGAATGCTTGTAAGTAGCTTAAGGCACTTTCAAAGGAAAGTGATTTTCTCTGAAAGGACAGCATTTAGAAAGTGAAGCAACACTCCATTCACTTCGCACACTGAATTGAAGTGTTGGAACAGACTGCTTCTCTTTCAGAGAAACGCATGTGAGTTTCTGGTGAATGCTGGTAAGTAGCTTAAGGCACTTTCAAAGGAAAGTGATTTTCTCTGAACGGACAGCTTTTAGAAAGTGAGGCAACACTCCATTCACTTCACACAGTGAATTGAAGTGTTGGAACAGACTGCTTCTCTTTCAGAGAAACGCATGTGAGTTTCTGGTGATTGCTTTAAGTAGCTTAAGGCACTTTCAAAGGAAATTGATTTTCTCTGAAAGGACAGCATTTAGAAACTGAAGCAACACTCCATTCACTTCGCACAGTGAATTGAAGTGTTGGAACACACTGCTTCTCTTTCAGAGAAACGCATGTGAGTTTCTGGTGAATGCTTGTAAGTAGCTTAAGGCACTTTCAAAGGAAAGTGATTTTCTCTGAAAGGACAGCATATAGAAAGTGAAGGAACACTCCATTCACTTCGCACAGTGAATTGAAGTGTTGGAACAGACTGCTTCTCTTTCAGAGAAATGCATGTGAGTTTCTGGTGAATGCTTGTAAGTAGCTTAAGGCACTTTGAAAGGAAAGTGCTTTTCTCTGAAAGGACAGCATTTAGAACGTGAGGCAACACTCTATTCACTTCACACAGTGAATTGAAGTGTTGGAACAGACTGCTTCTCTTTCAGAGAAATGCATGTGAGTTTCTTCCTAATGCTTGCAAGTAGCTTAAGGCACTATCAAAGGAAAGTGATTTTCTCTGAAAGGACAGCATTTAGAAAGTGAAGCAACACTCCATTCACTTCACACAGTGAATTGAAGTGTTGGAACAGACTGCTTCTCTTTCAGAGAAATGCATGTGAGTTTAAGTTGAATGCTTGTAAGTAGCTTAAGGCACTTTCAAAGGAAAGTGATTTTCTCTGAAAGGACAGCCTTTAGAAAGTGAAGCAACACTGCATTCACTTCGCAGAGTGAATTGAATTATTGGAACAGACTGCTTCTCTTTCAGAGAAACGCATGTGAGTTTCTGGTGAATGCTTGTAAGTAGCTTAAGGCACTTTCAAAGGAAAGTGATTTTCTCTGAAAGGACAGCATTTAGAAAGTGAAGCAACACTCCATTAACTTCACACAGTGAACTGAAGTGTTGGAACAGACTGCTTCTCTTTCAGAGAAACGCATGTAAGTTTCTTCCTAATGCTTGCAAGTAGCTTAAGGCACTATCAAAGGAAAGTGATTTTCTCTGAAAGGACAGCATTTAGAAAGTGAAGCAACACTCCATTCACTTCGCACAGTGAATTGAAGTGTTGGAACAGACTGCTTCTCTTTCAGAGAAACGCATGTGAGTTTTTTATGAATGCTTGAAAGAAGTTTAAGGCACTTTCAAAGGAAAGTGATTTTCTCTGAAAGGACAGCATTTAGAAAGTGAGGCAACACTCCATTCACTTCGCACAGTGAATTGAAGTGTTGGAACAGACTGCTTCTCTTTCAGAGAAACGCATGTGAGTTTCTTCCTAACGCTTGCAAGTAGCTTAAGGCACTTTCAAAGGAAAGTGATTTTCTCTGAAAGGACAGCATTTAGAAAGTGAAGCAACACTCCATTCACTTCGCACAGTGAATTGAAGTGTTGGAACTGACTGCTTCCCTTTCAGAAAAACGCATGTGAGTTTCTGGTGAATGCTTATAAGTAGCTTAAGGCACTTTCAAAGGACAGTGATTTTCTCTGAAAGGACAGCATTTAGAAAGTGAAGCAACACTCCATTCCCTTCGTGCAGTGAATTGAAGTGTTGGAACAGAGTGCTTCTCTTTCATATAAACGCATTAGTGTTTCTTGTGAATGCTTGCAAGTTGCTTAAGGCACTTTCAAAGGAAAGTGATTTTCTCTGAAAGGACATAATTTAGAAAGTGAAGCAACACTCCATTCACTTCGCACAGTGAATTGAAGTGTTGGAACAGACTGCTTCTCTTTCAGAGAAATGCATGTGAGTTTCTTGTGAATGCTTGTAAGTAGCTTAAGGCACTTTCAAAGGAAAGTGATTTTCTCTGAAAGGACAGCATTTAGAAAGTGAAGCAACACTCCATTCACTTCGCACAGTGAATTGAAGTGTTGGAACAGACTGCTTCTCTTTCAGAGAAACGCATGTGAGTTTCTGGTGAATGCTTGTAAGTAGCTTAAGGCACTTTCAAAGGAAAGTGATTTTCTCTGAAAGGACAGCATTTAGAAAGTGAGGCAACACTCCATTCACTTCGCACAGTGAATTGAAGTGTTGGAACAGACTGCTTCTCTTTCAGAGAAACGCATGTGAGTTTCTGGTGAATGCTTTAAGTAGCTTAAGGCACTTTCAAAGGAAAGTGATTTTCTCTGAAAGGACAGCATTTAGAAAGTGAAGCAACACTCCATTCACTTCGCACAGTGAATTGAAGTGTTGGAACAGACTGCTTCTCTTTCAGAGAAACGCATGTGAGTTTCTGGTGAATGCTTGTAAGTAGCTTAAGGCACTTTCAAAGGAAAGTGATTTTCTCTGAAAGGACAGCATATAGAAAGTGAAGCAACACTCCATTCACTTCGCACAGTGAATTGAAGTGTTGGAACAGACTGCTTCTCTTTCAGAGAAACGCATGTGAGTTTCTTCCTAATGCTTGCAAGTAGCTTAAGGCACTTTCAAAGGAAAGTGATTTTCTCTGAAAGGACAGCATTTAGAAAGTGAAGCAACACTCCATTCACTTCGCACAGTGAATTGAAGTGTTGGAACTGACTGCTTCTCTTTCAGAAAAACGCATGTGAGTTTCTGGTGAATGCTTATAAGTAGCTTAAGGCACTCTCAAAGGACAGTGATTTTCTCTGAAAGGACAGCATTTAGAAAGTGAAGCAACACTCCATTCCCTTCGTGCAGTGAATTGAAGTGTTGGAACAGAGTGCTTCTCTTTCATATAAACGCATTAGTGTTTCTTGTGAAAGCTTGCAAGTTGCTTAAGGCACTTTCAAAGGAAAGAGATTTTCTCTGAAAGGACATAATTTAGAAAGTGAAGCAACACTCCATTCACTTCGCAGAGTGAATTGAAGTGTTGGAACAGACTGCTTCTCTTTCAGAGAAACGCATGTGAGTTTCTGGTGAATGCTTGTAAGTAGCTTAAGGCACTTTCAAAGGAAAGTGATTTTCTCTGAAAGGACAGCATTGAGAAAGTGAAGCAACACTCCATTAACTTCACACAGTGAATTGAAGTGTTGGAACAGACTGCTTCTCTTTCAGAGAAACGCATGTGAGTTTCTTCCTAATGCTTGCAAGTAGCTTAAGGCACTATCAAAGGAAAGTGATTTTCTCTGAAAGGACAGCATTTAGAAACTGAAGCAACACTCCATTCACTTCGCACAGTGAATTGAAGTGTTAGAACAACTGCTTCTCTTTCAGAGAAACGCATGTGAGTTTTTTATGAATGCTTGAAAGAAGTTTAAGGCACTTTCAAAGGAAAGTGATTTTCTCTGAAAGGACAGCATTTAGAAAGTGAGGCAAAACTACATTCACTTCGCACAGTGAATTGAAGTGTTGGAACAGACTGCTTCTCTTTCAGAGAAACGCATGTGAGTTTCTTCCTAATGCTTGCAAGTAGCTTAAGGCACTTTCAAAGGAAAGTGATTTTCTCTGAAAGGACAGCATTTAGAAAGTGAAGCAACACTCCATTCACTTCGCACAGTGAATTGAAGTGTTGGAACTGACTGCTTCTCTTTCAGAAAAACGCATGTGAGTTTCTGGTGAATGCTTATAAGTAGCTTAAGGCACTTTCAACGGACAGTGATTTTCTCTGAAAGGACAGCATTTAGAAAGTGAAGCAACACTCCATTCCCTTCGTGCAGTGAATTGAAGTGTTGGAACAGAGTGCTTCTCTTTCATATAAACGCATTAGTGTTTCTTGTGAAAGCTTGCAAGTTGCTTAAGGCACTTTCAAAGGAAAGAGATATTCTCTGAAAGGACATAATTTAGAAAGTGAAGCAACACTCCATTCACTTCGCACAGTGAATTGAAGTGTTGGAACAGACTGCTTCTCTTTCAGAGAAATGCATGTGAGTTTCTGTTGAATGCTTGTAAGTAGCTTAAGGCACTTTCAAAGGAAAGTGATTTTCTCTGAAAGGACAGCATTTAGAAAGTGAAGCAACACTCCATTCACTTCGCACAGTGAATTGAAGTGTTGGAACAGACTGCTTCTCTTTCAGAGAAACGCATGTGAGTTTCTGGTGAATGCTTGCAAGTAGCTTAAGGCACTTTCAAAGGAAAGTGATTTTCTCTGAAAGGACAGCATATAGAAAGTTAAGCAACACTCCATTCACTTCACACAGTGAATTGAAGTGTTGGAACAGACTGCTTCTCTTTCAGAGAAACGCATGTGAGTTTCTTGTGAATGCTTGCAAGTTGCTTAAGGCACTTTCAAAGGAAATTGATTTTCTCTGAAAGGACAGCATTTAGAAACTGAAGCAACACTCCATTCACTTCACACAGTGAATTGAAGTGTTGGAACACACTGCTTCTCTTTCAGAGAAACGCATGTGAGTTTTTTGTGAATGCTTGAAAGTAGTTTAAGGCAATTTCAAAGGAAAGTGATTTTCTCTGAAAGGACAGCATTTAGAAAGTGAAGCAACACTCCATTCACTTCGCACAGTGAATTGAAGTGTTGGAACAGACTGCTTCTCTTTCAGAGAAACGCATGTGATTTTCTGGTGAATGCTTGTAAGTAGCTTAAGGCACTTTCAAAGGAAAGTGATTTTCTCTGAAAGGACAGCATTTAGAAAGTGAGGCAACACTCCATTCACTTCGCACAGTGAATTGAAGTGTTGGAACACACTGCTTCTCTTTAAGAGAAACGCATGTGAGTTTCTGGTGAATGCTTGCAAGTTGCTTAAGGCACTTTCAAAGGAAAGTGATTTTCTCTGAAAGGACAGCATTTAGAAACTGAAGCAACACTCCATTCACTTTGCACAGTGAATTGAAGTGTTGGAACACACTGCTTCTCTTTCAGAGAAACGCATGTGAGTTTCTGGTGAATGCTTGTATGTAGCTTAAGGCACTTTCAAAGGACAGTGATTTTCTCTGAAAGGACAGCATTTAGAAAGTGAAGCAACACTCCATTCCCTTCGTGCAGTGAATTGAAGTGTTGGAACAGAGTGCTTCTCTTTCATATAAACGCATTAGTGTTTCTTGTGAATGCTTGCAAGTTGCTTAAGGCACTTTCAAAGGAAAGTGATTTTCTCTGAAAGGACATAATTTAGAAAGTGAAGCGAAACTCCATTCACTTCGCACAGTGAATTGAAGTGTTGGAACAGACTGCTTCTCTTTCAGAGAAATGCATGTGAGTTTCTGTTGAATGCTTGTAAGTAGCTTAAGGCACTTTCAAAGGAAAGTGATTTTCTCTGAAAGGACAGCATTTAGAAAGTGAAGCAACACTCCATTCACTTCTCACAGTGAATTGAAGTGTTGGAACAGACTGCTTCTCTTTCAGAGAAACGCATGTGAGTTTCTTCCTAATGCTTGCAAGTAGCTTAAGGCACTTTCAAAGAAAGTGATTTTCTCTGAAAGGACAGCATTTAGAAAGTGAAGCAACACTCCATTCACTTCGCACAGTGAATTGAAGTGTTGGAACAGACTGCTTCTCTTTCAGAGAAACGCATGTGAGTTTCTGGTGAATGCTTGTAAGTAGCTTAAGGCACTTTCAAAGGACAGTGATTTTCTCTGAAAGGACAGCATTTAGAAAGTGAAGCAACACTCCATTTTCTTCGTGCAGTAAATTGAAGTGTTGGAACAGAGTGCTTCTCTTTCATATAAACGCATTAGTGTTTCTTGTGAATGCTTGCAAGTTGCTTAAGGCACTTTCAAAGGAAAGTGATTTTCTCTGAAAGGACATAATTTAGAAAGTGAAGCAACACTCCATTCACTTCGCACAGTGAATTGAAGTGTTGGAACAGACTGCTTCTCTTTCAGAGAAATGCATGTGAGTTTCTGTTGAATGCTTGTAAGTAGCTTAAGGCACTTTCAAAGGAAAGTGATTTTCTCTGAAAGGACAGCATTTAGAAAGTGAAGCAACACTCCATTCACTTCGTGCAGTGAATTGAAGTGTTGGAACAGTCTACTTCTCTTTCAGAGAAACGCATCTGAGTTACTTCCTAATGCTTGCAAGTAGCTTAAGGCACTTTCAAAGGAAAGTGATTTTCTCTGAAAGGACAGCATTTAGAAAGTGAAACAACACTCCATTCACTTCGCACAGTGAATTGAAGTGTTGGAACAGACTGCTTCTCTTTCAGAGAAACGCATGTGAGTTTCTGGTGAATGCTTGTAAGTAGCTTAAGGCACTTTCAAAGGAAAGTGATTTTCTCTGAAAGGACAGCATTTAGAAAGTGAAGCAACACTTCATTCACTTCGCACAGTGAATTGAAGTGTTGGAACACACTGCTTCTCTTTCAGAGAAACGCATGTTAGTTTCTGGTGAATGCTTGTAAGTAGCTTAAGGCACTTTCAAAGGAAAGTGATTTTCTCTGAAAGGACAGCATTTAGAAACTGAAGCAACACTCCATTCACTTCGCACAGTGAATTGAAGTGTTGGAACAGAGTGCTTCTCTTTCAGAGAAACGCATGTGAGTTTCTTCTGAATTATTGCAAGTCGCTTAAGGCACTTTCAAAGGAAAGTGATTTTCTCTGAAAGGACAGCATTTAGAAAGTGAAGCAACACTCCATTCACTTCGCACAGTGAATTGAAGTGTTGGAACACACTGCTTCTCTTTAAGAGAAACGCATGTGAGTTTTTTGTGAATGCTTGAAAGTAGTTTAAGGCACTTTCAAAGGAAAGTGATTTTCTCTGAAAGGACAGAATTTAGAAAGTGAAGCAACACTCAATTCCCTTCGTGCAGTGAATTGAAGTGTTGGAACAAAGTGCTTCTCTTTCAGAGAAACGCATGTGAGTTTCTGGTGAATGCTTGCAAGTTGCTTAAGGCACTTTCAAAGGAAAGTGATTTTCTCTGAAAGGACAGCATTTAGAAAGTGAAGCAACACTCCATTCACTTCGCACAGTGAATTGAAGTGTTGGAACACACTGCTTCTCTTTAAGAGAAACGCATGTGAGTTTTTTGTGAATGCTTGAAAGTAGTTTAAGGCCCTTTCAAAGGAAAGTGATTTTCTCTGAAAGGACAGCATTTAGAAAGTGAAGCAACACTCCATTCACTTCGCACAGTGAATTGAAGTGTTGGAACAGACTGCTTCTCTTTCAGAGAAACACGTGTGAGTTTCTTCCTAATGCTTGCAAGTAGCTTAAGGCACTTTCAAAGGAAAGTGATTTTCTCTGAAAGGACAGCATTTAGAACGTGAGGCAACACTCTATTCACTTCACACAGTGAATTGAAGTGTTGGAACAGACTGCTTCTCTTTCAGAGAAACGCATGTGAGTTTCTTCCTAATGCTTGCAAGTAGCTTAAGGCACTATCAAAGGAAAGTGATTTTCTCTGAAAGGACAGCATTTAGAAAGTGAAGCAACACTCCATTCACTTCGCAGAGTGAAATGAAGTGTTGGAACAGACTGCTTCTCTTTCAGAGAAACGCATGTGAGTTTCTGGTGAATGCTTGTAAGTAGCTTAAGGCACTTTCAAAGGACAGTGATTTTCTCTGAAAGGACAGCATTTAGAAAGTGAAGCAACACTCCATTCCCTTCGTGCAGTGAATTGAAGTGTTGGAACAGAGTGCTTCTCTTTCATATAAACGCATTAGTGTTTCTTGTGAATGCTTGCAAGTTGCTTAAGGCACTTTCAAAGGAAAGTGATTTTCTCTGAAAGGACATAATTTAGAAAGTGAAGCAACACTCCATTCACTTCGCACAGTGAATTGAAGTGTTGGAACAGACTGCTTCTATTTCAGAGAAATGCATGTGAGTTTCTGTTGAATGCTTGTAAGTAGCTTAAGGCACTTTCAAAGGAAAGTGATTTTCTCTGAAAGGACAGCATTTAGAAAGTGAAGCAACACTCCATTCACTTCGCACAGTGAATTGAAGTGTTGGAACAGACTGCTTCTCTTTCAGAGAAACGCATGTGAGTTTCTGGTGAATGCTTGTAAGTAGCTTAAGGCACTTTCAAAGGAAAGTGATTTTCTCTGAAAGGACAGCATTTAGAAAGTGAGGCAACACTCCATTCACTTCACACAGTGAATTGAAGTGTTGGAACAGACTGCTTCTCTTTCAGAGAAACGCATGTGAGTTTCTGGTGAATGCTCTAAGTAGCTTAAGGCACTTTCAAAGGAAAGTGATTTTCTCTGAAAGGACAGCATTTAGAAAGTGAAGCAACACTCCATTCACTTCGCACAGTGAATTGAAGTGTTGGAACAGACTGCTTCTCTTTCAGAGAAACGCATGTGAGTTTCTGGTGAATGCTTGTAAGTAGCTTAAGGCACTTTCAAAGGAAAGTGATTTTCTCTGAAAGGACAGCATATAGAAAGTGAAGCAACACTCCATTCACTTCGCACAGTGAATTGAAGTGTTGGAACAGACTGCTTCACTTTCAGAGAAACGCATGTGAGTTTCTTGTGAATGCTTGCAAGTTGCTTAAGGCACTTTCAAAGGAAATTGATTTTCTCTGAAAGGACAGCATTTAGAAACTGAAGCAACACTCCATTCACTTCGCACAGTGAATTGAAGTGTTGGAACACACTGCTTCTCTTTAAGAGAAACGCATGTGAGTTTTTTGTGAATGCTTGAAAGTAGTTTAAGGCACTTTCAAAGGAAAGTGATTTTCTCTGAAAGGACAGCATTTAGAAAGTGAAGCAACACTCCATTCACTTCGCACAGTGAATTGAAGTGTTGCAACAGACTGCTTCTCTTTCAGAGAAACGCATGTGAGTTTCTGGTGAATGCTTGTAAGTAGCTTAAGGCACTTTCAAAGGAAAGTGATTTTCTCTGAAAGGACAGCATTTAGAAAGTGAGGCAACACTCCATTCACTTCGCACAGTGAATTGAAGTGTTGGAACACACTGCTTCTCTTTAAGAGAAACGCATGTGAGTTTCTGGTAAATGCTTGCAAGTTGCTTAAGGCACTTTCAAAGGAAAGTGATTTTCTCTGAAAAGACAGCATTTAGAAACTGAAGCAACACTCCATTCACTTCGCACAGTGAATTGAAGTGTTGGAACACACTGCTTCTCTTTCATATAAACGCCTGTGAGTTTTTTGTGAATGCTTGAAAGTAGTTTAAGGCACTTTCAAAGGAAAGTGATTTTCTCTGAAAGGACAGCATTTAGAAAGTGAAGCAACACTCCATTCACTTCGCACAGTGAATTGAAGTGTTGGAACAGACTGCTTCTCTTTCAGAGAAACGCATGTGAGTTTCTGGTGAATGCTTGTAAGTAGCTTAAGGCACTTTCAAAGGACAGTGATTTTCTCTGAAAGGACAGCATTTAGAAAGTGAACCAACACTCCATTCCCTTCGTGCAGTGAATTGAAGTGTTGGAACAGAGTGCTTCTCTTTCATATAAACGCATTAGTGTTTCTTGTGAATGCTTGCAAGTTGCTTAAGGCACTTTCAAAGGAAAGTGATTTTCTCTGAAAGGACATAATTTAGAAAGTGAAGCAACACTCCATTCACTTCGCACAGTGAATTGAAGTGTTGGAACAGACTGCTTCTCTTTCAGAGAAATGCATGTGAGTTTCTGTTGAATGCTTGTAAGTAGCTTAAGGCACTTTCAAAGGAAAGTGATTTTCTCTGAAAGGACAGCATTTAGAAAGTGAAGCAACACTCCATTCACTTCGTGCAGTGAATTGAAGTGTTGGAACAGTCTACTTCTCTTTCAGAGAAACGCATCTGAGTTACTTCCTAATGCTTGCAAGTAGCTTAAGGCACTTTCAAAGGAAAGTGATTTTCTCTGAAAGGACAGCATTTAGAAAGTGAAACAACACTCCATTCACTTCTCACAGTGAATTGAAGTGTTGGAACAGACTGCTTCTCTTTCAGAGTAACGCATGTGAGTTTCTGGTGAATGCTTGTAAGTAGCTTAAGGCACTTTCAAAGGAAAGTGATTTTCTCTGAAAGGACAGCATTTAGAAAGTGAAGCAACACTCCATTTACTTCGCACAGTGAATTGAAGTGTTGGAACAGACTGCTTCTCTTTCAGAGAAACGCATGTGAGTTTCTGGTGAATGCTTGTAAGTAGCTTAAGGCACTTTCAAAGGAAAGTGATTTTCTCTGAAAGGACAGCATATAGAAAGTGAAGCAACACTCCATTCACTTCGCACAGTGAATTGAAGTGTTGGAACAGACTGCTTCACTTTCAGAGAAACGCATGTGAGTTTCTTGTGAATGCTTGCAAGTTGCTTAAGGCACTTTCAAAGGAAATTGATTTTCTCTGAAAGGACAGCATTTAGAAACTGAAGCAACACTCCATTCACTTCGCACAGTGAATTGAAGTGTTGGAACACACTGCTTCTCTTTAAGAGAAACGCATGTGAGTTTTTTGTGAATGCTTGAAAGTAGTTTAAGGCACTTTCAAAGGAAAGTGATTTTCTCTGAAAGGACAGCATTTAGAAAGTGAAGCAACACTCCATTCACTTCGCACAGTGAATTGAAGTGTTGCAACAGACTGCTTCTCTTTCAGAGAAACGCATGTGAGTTTCTGGTGAATGCTTGTAAGTAGCTTAAGGCACTTTCAAAGGAAAGTGATTTTCTCTGAAAGGACAGCATTTAGAAAGTGAGGCAACACTCCATTCACTTCGCACAGTGAATTGAAGTGTTGGAACACACTGCTTCTCTTTAAGAGAAACGCATGTGAGTTTCTGGTAAATGCTTGCAAGTTGCTTAAGGCACTTTCAAAGGAAAGTGATTTTCTCTGAAAAGACAGCATTTAGAAACTGAAGCAACACTCCATTCACTTCGCACAGTGAATTGAAGTGTTGGAACAGACTGCTTCTCTTTCAGAGAAACGCATGTGAGTTTCTTCCTAATGCTTGCAAGTAGCTTAAGGCACTTTCAAAGGAAAGTGATTTTCTCTGAAAGGACAGCATTTAGAAAGCGAAGCAACACTCCATTCACTTCGCACAGTGAATTGATGTGTTGGAACTGACTGCTTCTCTTTCAGAGAAACGCATGTGAGTTTCTGGTGAATGCTTGTAAGTAGCTTAAGGCACATTCAAAGGAAAGTGATTTTCTCTGAAAGGACAGCATTTAAAAAGTGAAGCAACACTCCATTCACTTCGCACAGTGAATTGAAGTATTGGAACAGACTGCTTCTCTATCTGAGAAACGCATGTGAGTTTCTGGTGAATGCTTGTAAGTAGCTTAAGGCACTTTCAAAGGAAAGTGATTTTCTCTGAAAGGACAGCATTTAGAAAGTGAAGCAACACTCCATTCACTTCGCACAGTGAATTGAAGTGTTGGAACACACTGCTTCTCTTTAAGAGAAACGCATGTGAGTTTCTGGTGAATGCTTGCAAGTTGCTTAAGGCACTTTCAAAGGAAAGTGATTTTCTCTGAAAGGACAGCATTTAGAAACTGAAGCAACACTCCATTCACTTCGCACAGTGAATTGAAGTGTTGGAACACACTGCTTCTCTTTAAGAGAAACGCATGTGAGTTTTTTGTGAATGCTTGAAAGTAGTTTAAGGCACTTTCAAAGGAAAGTGATTTTCTCTGAAAGGACAGCATTTCGAAAGTGAAGCAACACTCCATTCACTTCGCACAGTGAATTGAAGTGTTGGAACAGACTGCTTCTCTTTCAGAGAAACGCATGTGAGTTTCTTCCTAATGCTTGCAAGTAGCTTAAGGCACTTTCAAAGTAAAGTGATTTTCTCTGAAAGGACAGCATTTAGAAAGTGAAGCAACACTCCATTCACTTCGCACAGTGATGAAGTGTTGGAACAGACTGCTTCTCTTTCAGAGAAACACATGTGAGTTTCTGGTGAATGCTTGTAAGTAGCTTAAGGCACTTTCAAAGGAAAGTGATTTTCTCTGAAAGGACAGCATTTAGAAAGTGAAGCAACACTCCATTCACTTCGCACAGTGAATTGAAGTGTTGGAACAGACTGCTTCTCTTTCAGAGAAATGCATGTGAGTTTCTGTTGAATGCTTGTAAGTAGCTTAAGGCACTTTCAAAGGAAAGTGATATTCTCTGAAAGGACAGCATTTAGAAAGTGAAGCAACACTCCATTCACTTCGCACATTGAATTGAAGTGTTGGAACAGACTGCTTCTCTTTCAGAGAAACGCATGTGAGTTTCTGGTGAATGCTTGTAAGTAGCTTAAGACACTTTCAAAGGAAAGTGATTTTCTCTGAAAGGACAGCATTTAGAAAGTGAGGCAACACTCCATTCACTTCACACAGTGAATTGAAGTGTTGGAACAGACTGCTTCTCTTTCAGAGAAACGCATGTGAGTTTCTTCCTAATGCTTGCAAGTAGCTTAAGGCACTTTCAAAGGAAAGTGATTTTCTCTGAAAGGACAGCATTTAGAAAGTGAAGCAACACTCCATTCACTTCGCACAGTGAATTGAAGTGTTGGAACAGACTGCTTCTCTTTCAGAGAAACGCATGTGAGTTTCTTCCTAATGCTTGCAAGTAGCTTAAGGCACTTTCAAAGGAAAGTGATTTTCTCTGAAAGGACAGCATTTAGAAAGCGAAGCAACACTCCATTCACTTCGCACAGTGAATTGATGTGTTGGAACAGACTGCTTCTCTTTCAGAGAAACGCATGTGAGTTTCTGGTGAATGCTTGTAAGTAGCTTAAGGCACATTCAAAGGAAAGTGATTTTCTCTGAAAGGACAGCATTTAAAAAGTGAAGCAACACTCCATTCACTTCGCACAGTGAATAGAAGTATTGGAACAGACTGCTTCTCTATCTGAGAAACGCATGTGAGTTTCTGGTGAATGCTTGTAAGTAGCTTAAGGCACTTTCAAAGGAAAGTGATTTTCTCTGAAAGGACAGCATTTAGAAAGTGAAGCAACACTCCATTCACTTCGCACAGTGAATTGAAGTGTTGGAACACACTGCTTCTCTTTAAGAGAAACGCATGTGAGTTTCTGGTGAATGCTTGCAAGTTGCTTAAGGCACTTTCAAAGGAAAGTGATTTTCTCTGAAAGGACAGCATTTAGAAACTGAAGCAACACTCCATTCACTTCGCACAGTGAATTGAAGTGTTGGAACACACTGCTTCTCTTTAAGAGAAACGCATGTGAGTTTTTTGTGAATGCTTGAAAGTAGTTTAAGGCACTTTCAAAGGAAAGTGATTTTCTCTGAAAGGACAGCATTTAGAAAGTGAAGCAACACTCCATTCACTTCGCACAGTGAATTGAAGTGTTGGAACAGACTGCTTCTCTTTCAGAGAAACGCATGTGAGTTTCTTCCTAATGCTTGCAAGTAGCTTAAGGCACTTTCAAAGGAAAGTGATTTTCTCTGAAAGGACAGCATTTAGAAAGTGAAGCAACACTCCATTCACTTCGTGCAGTGAATTGAAGTGTTGGAACAGATTGCTTCTCTTTCAGAGAAACGCATTAGTGTTTCTTGTGAATGCTTGCAAGTTGCTTAAGGCACTTTCAAAGGAAAGTGATTTTCTCTGAAAGGACATAATTTAGAAAGTGAAGCAACACTCCATTCACTTCGCACAGTGAATTGAAGTGTTGGAACAGACTGCTTCTCTTTCAGAGAAACGCATGTGAGTTTTTCCTAATGCTTGCAAGTAGCTTAAGGCACTATCAAAGGAAAGTGATTTTCTCTGAAAGGACAGCATTTAGAAAGTGAAGCAACACTCCATTCACTTCGCACAGTGAATTGAAGTGTTGGAACAACCTGCTTCTCTTTCAGAGAAACGCATGTTAGTTTCTGGTGAATGCTTGTAAGTAGCTTAAGGCACTTTCAAAGGAAAGTGATTTTCTCTGAAAGGACAGCATTTAGAAACTGAAGCAACACTCCATTCACTTCGCACAGTGAATTGAAGTGTTGGAACAGAGTGCTTCTCTTTCAGAGAAACGCATGTGAGTTTCTTCTGAATTATTGCAAGTCGCTTAAGGCACTTTCAAAGGAAAGTGATTTTCTCTGAAAGGACAGCATTTAGAAAGTGAAGCAACACTCCATTCACTTCGCACAGTGAATTGAAGTGTTGGAACAGACTGCTTCTCTTTCAGAGAAACGCATGTGAGTTTCTGGTGAATGCTTGTAAGTAGCTTAAGGCACTTTCAAAGGAAAGTGATTTTCTCTGAAAGGACAGCATATAGAAAGTGAAGCAACACTCCATTCACTTCGCACAGTGAATTGAAGTGTTGGAACAGACTGCTTCACTTTCAGAGAAACGCATGTGAGTTTCTTGTGAATGCTTGCAAGTTGCTTAAGGCACTTTCAAAGGAAATTGATTTTCTCTGAAAGGACAGCATTTAGAAACTGAAGCAACACTCCATTCACTTCGCACAGTGAATTGAAGTGTTGGAACACACTGCTTCTCTTTAAGAGAAACGCATGTGAGTTTTTTGTGTATGCTTGAAATTAGTTTAAGGCACTTTCAAAGGAAAGTGATTTTCTCTGAAAGGACAGCATTTAGAAAGTGAAGCAACACTCCATTCACTTCGCACAGTGAATTGAAGTGTTGGAACAGACTGCTTCTCTTTCAGAGAAACGCATGTGAGTTTCTGGTGAATGCTTGTAAGTAGCTTAAGGCACTTTCAAAGGAAAGTGATTTTCTCTGAAAGGACAGCATTTAGAAAGTGAGGCAACACTCCATTCACTTCGCACAGTGAATTGAAGTGTTGGAACACACTGCTTCTCTTTAAGAGAAACGCATGTGAGTTTCTGGTAAATGCTTGCAAGTTGCTTAAGGCACTTTCAAAGGAAAGTGATTTTCTCTGAAAGGACAGCATTTAGAAACTGAAGCAACACTCCATTCACTTCGCACAGTGAATTGAAGTGTTGGAACACACTGCTTCTCTTTAAGAGAAACGCATGCGAGTTTTTTGTGAATGCTTGAAAGTAGTTTAAGGCACTTTCAAAGGAAAGTGATTTTCTCTGAAAGGACAGCATTTAGAAAGTGAAGCAACACTCCATTCACTTCGCACAGTGAATTGAAGTGTTGGAACAGACTGCTTCTCTTTAAGAGAAACGCATGTGAGTTTTTTGTGAATGCTTGAAAGTAGTTTAAGGCACTTTCAAAGGAAAGTGATTTTCTCTGAAAGGACAGCATTTAGAAAGTGAAGCAACACTCCATTCACTTCGCACAGTGAATTGAAGTGTTGGAACAGACTGCTTCTCTTTCATATAAACGCCTGTGAGTTTTTTGTGAATGCTTGAAAGTAGTTTAAGGCACTTTCAAAGGAAAGTGATTTTCTCTGAAAGGACAGCATTTAGAAAGTGAAGCAACACTCCATTCACTTCGCACAGTGAATTGAAGTGTTGGAACAGACTGCTTCTCTTTCAGAGAAACGCATGTGAGTTTCTGGTGAATGCTTGTAAGTAGCTTAAGGCACTTTCAAAGGACAGTGATTTTCTCTGAAAGGACAGCATTTAGAAAGTGAAGCAACACTCCATTCACTTCGCACAGTGAATTGAAGTGTTGGAACAGACTGCTTCTCTTTCATATAAACGCCTGTGAGTTTTTTGTTAATGCTTGAAAGTAGTTTAAGGCACTTTCAAAGGAAAGTGATTTTCTCTGAAAGGACAGCATTTAGAAAGTGAAGCAACACTCCATTCCCTTCGTGCAGTGAATTGAAGTGTTGGAACAGAGTGCTTCTCTTTCATATAAACTCATTAGTGTTTCTTGTGAATGCTTGCAAGTTGCTTAAGGCACTTTCAAAGGAAAGTGATTTTCTCTGAAAGGACAGCATTTAGAAAGTGAAGCAACACTCCATTCACTTCGCACAGTGAATTGAAGTGTTGGAACAGACTGCTTCTCTTTCAGAGAAATGCATGTGAGTTTCTGTTGAATGCTTGTAAGTAGCTTAAGGCACTTTCAAAGGAAAGTGATTTTCTCTGAAAGGACAGCATTTAGAAAGTGAAGCAACACTCCATTCACTTCGCACATTGAATTGAAGTGTAGGAACAGACTGCTTCTCTTTCAGAGAAACGCATGTGAGTTTCTGGTGAATGCTTGTAAGTAGCTTAAGGCACTTTCAAAGGAAAGTGATTTTCTCTGAAAGGACAGCATTTAGAAAGTGAGGCAACACTCCATTCACTTCACACAGTGAATTGAAGTGTTGGAACAGACTGCTTCTCTTTCAGAGAAACGCATGTGAGTTTCTTCCTAATGCTTGCAAGTAGCTTAAGGCACTTTCAAAGGAAAGTGATTTTCTCTGAAAGGACAGCATTTAGAAAGTGACGCAACACTCCATTCACTTCGCACAGTGAATTGATGTGTTGGAACAGACTGCTTCTCTTTCAGAGAAACGCATGTGAGTTTCTGGTGAATGCTTGTAAGTACCTTAAGGCACATTCAAAGGAAAGTGATTTTCTCTGAAAGGACAGCATTTAGAAAGTGAAGCAACACTCCATTCACTTCGCAGAGTGAATTGAAGTATTGGAACAGACTGCTTCTCTATCTGAGAAACGCATGTGAGTTTCTGGTGAATGCTTGTAAGTAGCTTAAGGCACTTTCAAAGGAAAGTGATTTTCTCTGAAAGGACAGCATTTAGAAAGTGAAGCAACACTCCATTCACTTCGCACAGTGAATTGAAGTGTTGGAACACACTGCTTCTCTTTAAGAGAAACGCATGTGAGTTTCTGGTGAATGCTTGCAAGTTGCTTAAGGCACTTTCAAAGGAAAGTGATTTTCTCTGAAAGGACAGCATTTAGAAACTGAAGCAACACTCCATTCACTTCGCACAGTGAATTGAAGTGTTGGAACACACTGCTTCTCTTTAAGAGAAACGCATGTGAGTTTTTTGTGAATGCTTGAAAGTAGTTTAAGGCACTTTCAAAGGAAAGTGATTTTCTCTGAAAGGACAGCATTTAGAAAGTGAAGCAACACTCCATTCACTTCGCACAGTGAATTGAAGTGTTGGAACAGACTGCTTCTCTTTCAGGGAAACGCATGTGAGTTTCTTCCTAATGCTTGCAAGTAGCTTAAGGCACTTTCAAAGGAAAGTGATTTTCTCTGAAAGGACAGCATTTAGAAAGTGAAGCAACACTCCATTCACTTCGCACAGTGAATTGAAGTGTTGGAACAGACTGCTTCTCTTTCAGAGAAACACATGTGAGTTTCTGGTGAATGCTTGTAAGTAGCTTAAGGCACTTTCAAAGGAAAGTGATTTTCTCTGAAAGGACAGCATTTAGAAAGTGAAGCAACACTTCATTCCCTTCGTGCAGTGAATTGAAGTGTTGGAACAGAGTGCTTCTCTTTCATGTAAACGCATTAGTGTTTCTTGTGAATGCTTGCAAGTTGCTTAAGGCACTTTCAAAGGAAAGTGATTTTCTCTGAAAGGACATAATTTAGAAAGTGAAGCAACACTCCATTCACTTCGCACAGTGAATTGAAGTGTTGGAACAGACTGCTTCTCTTTCAGAGAAATGCATGTGAGTTTCTGTTGAATGCTTGTAAGTAGCTTAAGGCACTTTCAAAGGAAAGTGATTTTCTCTGAAAGGACAGCATTTAGAAAGTGAAGCAACACTCCATTCACTTCGCACAGTGAATTGAAGTGTTGGAACAGTCTACTTCTCTTTCAGAGAAACGCATGTGAGTTACTTCCTAATGCTTGCAAGTAGCTTAAGGCACTTTCAAAGGAAAGTGATTTTCTCTGAAAGGACAGCATATAGAAAGTGAAGCAACACTCCATTCACTTCGCACAGTGAATTGAAGTGTTGGAACAGACTGCTTCACTTTCAGAGAAACGCATGTGAGTTTCTTGTGAATGCTTGCAAGTTGCTTAAGGCACTTTCAAAGGAAATTGATTTTCTCTGAAAGGACAGCATTTAGAAACTGAAGCAACACTCCATTCACTTCGCACAGTGAATTGAAGTGTTGGAACACACTGCTTCTCTTTAAGAGAAACGCATGTGAGTTTTTTGTGAATGCTTGAAAGTAGTTTAAGGCACTTTCAAAGGAAAGTGATTTTCTCTGAAAGGACAGCATTTAGAAAGTGAAGCAACACTCCATTCACTTCGCACAGTGAATTGAAGTGTTGCAACAGACTGCTTCTCTTTCAGAGAAACGCATGTGAGTTTCTGGTGAATGCTTGTAAGTAGCTTAAGGCACTTTCAAAGGAAAGTGATTTTCTCTGAAAGGACAGCATTTAGAAAGTGAGGCAACACTCCATTCACTTCGCACAGTGAATTGAAGTGTTGGAACACACTGCTTCTCTTTAAGAGAAACGCATGTGAGTTTCTGGTAAATGCTTGCAAGTTGCTTAAGGCACTTTCAAAGGAAAGTGATTTTCTCTGAAAAGACAGCATTTAGAAACTGAAGCAACACTCCATTCACTTCGCACAGTGAATTGAAGTGTTGGAACAGACTGCTTCTCTTTCAGAGAAACGCATGTGAGTTTCTTCCTAATGCTTGCAAGTAGCTTAAGGCACTTTCAAAGGAAAGTGATTTTCTCTGAAAGGACAGCATTTAGAAAGCGAAGCAACACTCCATTCACTTCGCACAGTGAATTGATGTGTTGGAACTGACTGCTTCTCTTTCAGAGAAACGCATGTGAGTTTCTGGTGAATGCTTGTAAGTAGCTTAAGGCACATTCAAAGGAAAGTGATTTTCTCTGAAAGGACAGCATTTAAAAAGTGAAGCAACACTCCATTCACTTCGCACAGTGAATTGAAGTATTGGAACAGACTGCTTCTCTATCTGAGAAACGCATGTGAGTTTCTGGTGAATGCTTGTAAGTAGCTTAAGGCACTTTCAAAGGAAAGTGATTTTCTCTGAAAGGACAGCATTTAGAAAGTGAAGCAACACTCCATTCACTTCGCACAGTGAATTGAAGTGTTGGAACACACTGCTTCTCTTTAAGAGAAACGCATGTGAGTTTCTGGTGAATGCTTGCAAGTTGCTTAAGGCACTTTCAAAGGAAAGTGATTTTCTCTGAAAGGACAGCATTTAGAAACTGAAGCAACACTCCATTCACTTCGCACAGTGAATTGAAGTGTTGGAACACACTGCTTCTCTTTAAGAGAAACGCATGTGAGTTTTTTGTGAATGCTTGAAAGTAGTTTAAGGCACTTTCAAAGGAAAGTGATTTTCTCTGAAAGGACAGCATTTCGAAAGTGAAGCAACACTCCATTCACTTCGCACAGTGAATTGAAGTGTTGGAACAGACTGCTTCTCTTTCAGAGAAACGCATGTGAGTTTCTTCCTAATGCTTGCAAGTAGCTTAAGGCACTTTCAAAGTAAAGTGATTTTCTCTGAAAGGACAGCATTTAGAAAGTGAAGCAACACTCCATTCACTTCGCACAGTGAATTGAAGTGTTGGAACAGACTGCTTCTCTTTCAGAGAAACACATGTGAGTTTCTGGTGAATGCTTGTAAGTAGCTTAAGGCACTTTCAAAGGAAAGTGATTTTCTCTGAAAGGACAGCATTTAGAAAGTGAAGCAACACTCCATTCACTTCGCACAGTGAATTGAAGTGTTGGAACAGACTGCTTCTCTTTCAGAGAAATGCATGTGAGTTTCTGTTGAATGCTTGTAAGTAGCTTAAGGCACTTTCAAAGGAAAGTGATATTCGCTGAAAGGACAGCATTTAGAAAGTGAAGCAACACTCCATTCACTTCGCACATTGAATTGAAGTGTTGGAACAGACTGCTTCTCTTTCAGAGAAACGCATGTGAGTTTCTGGTGAATGCTTGTAAGTAGCTTAAGACACTTTCAAAGGAAAGTGATTTTCTCTGAAAGGACAGCATTTAGAAAGTGAGGCAACACTCCATTCACTTCACACAGTGAATTGAAGTGTTGGAACAGACTGCTTCTCTTTCAGAGAAACGCATGTGAGTTTCTTCCTAATGCTTGCAAGTAGCTTAAGGCACTTTCAAAGGAAAGTGATTTTCTCTGAAAGGACAGCATTTAGAAAGTGAAGCAACACTCCATTCACTTCGCACAGTGAATTGAAGTGTTGGAACAGACTGCTTCTCTTTCAGAGAAACGCATGTGAGTTTCTTCCTAATGCTTGCAAGTAGCTTAAGGCACTTTCAAAGGAAAGTGATTTTCTCTGAAAGGACAGCATTTAGAAAGCGAAGCAACACTCCATTCACTTCGCACAGTGAATTGATGTGTTGGAACAGACTGCTTCTCTTTCAGAGAAACGCATGTGAGTTTCTGGTGAATGCTTGTAAGTAGCTTAAGGCACATTCAAAGGAAAGTGATTTTCTCTGAAAGGACAGCATTTAAAAAGTGAAGCAACACTCCATTCACTTCGCACAGTGAATAGAAGTATTGGAACAGACTGCTTCTCTATCTGAGAAACGCATGTGAGTTTCTGGTGAATGCTTGTAAGTAGCTTAAGGCACTTTCAAAGGAAAGTGATTTTCTCTGAAAGGACAGCATTTAGAAAGTGAAGCAACACTCCATTCACTTCGCACAGTGAATTGAAGTGTTGGAACACACTGCTTCTCTTTAAGAGAAACGCATGTGAGTTTCTGGTGAATGCTTGCAAGTTGCTTAAGGCACTTTCAAAGGAAAGTGATTTTCTCTGAAAGGACAGCATTTAGAAACTGAAGCAACACTCCATTCACTTCGCACAGTGAATTGAAGTGTTGGAACACACTGCTTCTCTTTAAGAGAAACGCATGTGAGTTTTTTGTGAATGCTTGAAAGTAGTTTAAGGCACTTTCAAAGGAAAGTGATTTTCTCTGAAAGGACAGCATTTAGAAAGTGAAGCAACACTCCATTCACTTCGCACAGTGAATTGAAGTGTTGGAACAGACTGCTTCTCTTTCAGAGAAACGCATGTGAGTTTCTTCCTAATGCTTGCAAGTAGCTTAAGGCACTTTCAAAGGAAAGTGATTTTCTCTGAAAGGACAGCATTTAGAAAGTGAAGCAACACTCCATTCACTTCGTGCAGTGAATTGAAGTGTTGGAACAGATTGCTTCTCTTTCAGAGAAACGCATTAGTGTTTCTTGTGAATGCTTGCAAGTTGCTTAAGGCACTTTCAAAGGAAAGTGATTTTCTCTGAAAGGACATAATTTAGAAAGTGAAGCAACACTCCATTCACTTCGCACAGTGAATTGAAGTGTTGGAACAGACTGCTTCTCTTTCAGAGAAACGCATGTGAGTTTTTCCTAATGCTTGCAAGTAGCTTAAGGCACTATCAAAGGAAAGTGATTTTCTCTGAAAGGACAGCATTTAGAAAGTGAAGCAACACTCCATTCACTTCGCACAGTGAATTGAAGTGTTGGAACAACCTGCTTCTCTTTCAGAGAAACGCATGTTAGTTTCTGGTGAATGCTTGTAAGTAGCTTAAGGCACTTTCAAAGGAAAGTGATTTTCTCTGAAAGGACAGCATTTAGAAACTGAAGCAACACTCCATTCACTTCGCACAGTGAATTGAAGTGTTGGAACAGAGTGCTTCTCTTTCAGAGAAACGCATGTGAGTTTCTTCTGAATTATTGCAAGTCGCTTAAGGCACTTTCAAAGGAAAGTGATTTTCTCTGAAAGGACAGCATTTAGAAAGTGAAGCAACACTCCATTCACTTCGCACAGTGAATTGAAGTGTTGGAACAGACTGCTTCTCTTTCAGAGAAACGCATGTGAGTTTCTGGTGAATGCTTGTAAGTAGCTTAAGGCACTTTCAAAGGAAAGTGATTTTCTCTGAAAGGACAGCATATAGAAAGTGAAGCAACACTCCATTCACTTCGCACAGTGAATTGAAGTGTTGGAACAGACTGCTTCACTTTCAGAGAAACGCATGTGAGTTTCTTGTGAATGCTTGCAAGTTGCTTAAGGCACTTTCAAAGGAAATTGATTTTCTCTGAAAGGACAGCATTTAGAAACTGAAGCAACACTCCATTCACTTCGCACAGTGAATTGAAGTGTTGGAACACACTGCTTCTCTTTAAGAGAAACGCATGTGAGTTTTTTGTGTATGCTTGAAATTAGTTTAAGGCACTTTCAAAGGAAAGTGATTTTCTCTGAAAGGACAGCATTTAGAAAGTGAAGCAACACTCCATTCACTTCGCACAGTGAATTGAAGTGTTGGAACAGACTGCTTCTCTTTCAGAGAAACGCATGTGAGTTTCTGGTGAATGCTTGTAAGTAGCTTAAGGCACTTTCAAAGGAAAGTGATTTTCTCTGAAAGGACAGCATTTAGAAAGTGAGGCAACACTCCATTCACTTCGCACAGTGAATTGAAGTGTTGGAACACACTGCTTCTCTTTAAGAGAAACGCATGTGAGTTTCTGGTAAATGCTTGCAAGTTGCTTAAGGCACTTTCAAAGGAAAGTGATTTTCTCTGAAAGGACAGCATTTAGAAACTGAAGCAACACTCCATTCACTTCGCACAGTGAATTGAAGTGTTGGAACACACTGCTTCTCTTTAAGAGAAACGCATGCGAGTTTTTTGTGAATGCTTGAAAGTAGTTTAAGGCACTTTCAAAGGAAAGTGATTTTCTCTGAAAGGACAGCATTTAGAAAGTGAAGCAACACTCCATTCACTTCGCACAGTGAATTGAAGTGTTGGAACAGACTGCTTCTCTTTAAGAGAAACGCATGTGAGTTTTTTGTGAATGCTTGAAAGTAGTTTAAGGCACTTTCAAAGGAAAGTGATTTTCTCTGAAAGGACAGCATTTCGAAAGTGAAGCAACACTCCATTCACTTCGCACAGTGAATTGAAGTGTTGGAACAGACTGCTTCTCTTTCATATAAAGGCCTGTGAGTTTTTTGTGAATGCTTGAAAGTAGTTTAAGGCACTTTCAAAGGAAAGTGATTTTCTCTGAAAGGACAGCATTTAGAAAGTGAAGCAACACTCCATTCACTTCGCACAGTGAATTGAAGTGTTGGAACAGACTGCTTCTCTTTCAGAGAAACGCATGTGAGTTTCTGGTGAATGCTTGTAAGTAGCTTAAGGCACTTTCAAAGGACAGTGATTTTCTCTGAAAGGACAGCATTTAGAAAGTGAAGCAACACTCCATTCACTTCGCACAGTGAATTGAAGTGTTGGAACAGACTGCTTCTCTTTCATATAAACGCCTGTGAGTTTTTTGTTAATGCTTGAAAGTAGTTTAAGGCACTTTCAAAGGAAAGTGATTTTCTCTGAAAGGACAGCATTTAGAAAGTGAAGCAACACTCCATTCCCTTCGTGCAGTGAATTGAAGTGTTGGAACAGAGTGCTTCTCTTTCATATAAACGCATTAGTGTTTCTTGTGAATGCTTGCAAGTTGCTTAAGGCACTTTCAAAGGAAAGTGATTTTCTCTGAAAGGACAGCATTTAGAAAGTGAAGCAACACTCCATTCACTTCGCACAGTGAATTGAAGTGTTGGAACAGACTGCTTCTCTTTCAGAGAAATGCATGTGAGTTTCTGTTGAATGCTTGTAAGTAGCTTAAGGCACTTTCAAAGGAAAGTGATTTTCTCTGAAAGGACAGCATTTAGAAAGTGAAGCAACACTCCATTCACTTCGCACATTGAATTGAAGTGTAGGAACAGACTGCTTCTCTTTCAGAGAAACGCATGTGAGTTTCTGGTGAATGCTTGTAAGTAGCTTAAGGCACTTTCAAAGGAAAGTGATTTTCTCTGAAAGGACAGCATTTAGAAAGTGAGGCAACACTCCATTCACTTCACACAGTGAATTGAAGTGTTGGAACAGACTGCTTCTCTTTCAGAGAAACGCATGTGAGTTTCTTCCTAATGCTTGCAAGTAGCTTAAGGCACTTTCAAAGGAAAGTGATTTTCTCTGAAAGGACAGCATTTAGAAAGTGAAGCAACACTCCATTCACTTCGCACAGTGAATTGAAGTGTTGGAACAGACTGCTTCTCTTTCAGAGAAACGCATGTGAGTTTCTTCCTAATGCTTGCAAGTAGCTTAAGGCACTTTCAAAGGAAAGTGATTTTCTCTGAAAGGACAGCATTTAGAAAGTGAAGCAACACTCCATTCACTTCGCACAGTGAATTGATGTGTTGGAACAGACTGCTTCTCTTTCAGAGAAACGCATGTGAGTTTCTGGTGAATGCTTGTAAGTACCTTAAGGCACATTCAAAGGAAAGTGATTTTCTCTGAAAGGACAGCATTTAGAAAGTGAAGCAACACTCCATTCACTTCGCAGAGTGAATTGAAGTATTGGAACAGACTGCTTCTCTATCTGAGAAACGCATGTGAGTTTCTGGTGAATGCTTGTAAGTAGCTTAAGGCACTTTCAAAGGAAAGTGATTTTCTCTGAAAGGACAGCATTTAGAAAGTGAAGCAACACTCCATTCACTTCGCACAGTGAATTGAAGTGTTGGAACACACTGCTTCTCTTTAAGAGAAACGCATGTGAGTTTCTGGTGAATGCTTGCAAGTTGCTTAAGGCACTTTCAAAGGAAAGTGATTTTCTCTGAAAGGACAGCATTTAGAAACTGAAGCAACACTCCATTCACTTCGCACAGTGAATTGAAGTGTTGGAACACACTGCTTCTCTTTAAGAGAAACGCATGTGAGTTTTTTGTGAATGCTTGAAAGTAGTTTAAGGCACTTTCAAAGGAAAGTGATTTTCTCTGAAAGGACAGCATTTAGAAAGTGAAGCAACACTCCATTCACTTCGCACAGTGAATTGAAGTGTTGGAACAGACTGCTTCTCTTTCAGGGAAACGCATGTGAGTTTCTTCCTAATGCTTGCAAGTAGCTTAAGGCACTTTCAAAGGAAAGTGATTTTCTCTGAAAGGACAGCATTTAGAAAGTGAAGCAACACTCCATTCACTTCGCACAGTGAATTGAAGTGTTGGAACAGACTGCTTCTCTTTCAGAGAAACACATGTGAGTTTCTGGTGAATGCTTGTAAGTAGCTTAAGGCACTTTCAAAGGAAAGTGATTTTCTCTGAAAGGACAGCATTTAGAAAGTGAAGCAACACTTCATTCCCTTCGTGCAGTGAATTGAAGTGTTGGAACAGAGTGCTTCTCTTTCATGTAAACGCATTAGTGTTTCTTGTGAATGCTTGCAAGTTGCTTAAGGCACTTTCAAAGGAAAGTGATTTTCTCTGAAAGGACATAATTTAGAAAGTGAAGCAACACTCCATTCACTTCGCACAGTGAATTGAAGTGTTGGAACAGACTGCTTCTCTTTCAGAGAAATGCATGTGAGTTTCTGTTGAATGCTTGTAAGTAGCTTAAGGCACTTTCAAAGGAAAGTGATTTTCTCTGAAAGGACAGCATTTAGAAAGTGAAGCAACACTCCATTCACTTCGCACAGTGAATTGAAGTGTTGGAACAGTCTACTTCTCTTTCAGAGAAACGCATGTGAGTTACTTCCTAATGCTTGCAAGTAGCTTAAGGCACTTTCAAAGGAAAGTGATTTTCTCTGAAAGGACAGCATTTAGAAAGTGAAGCAACACTCCATTCACTTCGCACAGTGAATTGAAGTGTTGGAACAGACTGCTTCTCTTTCAGAGAAACGCATGTGAGTTTCTGGTGAATGCTTGTAAGTAGCTTAAGGCACTTTCAAAGGAAAGTGATTTTCTCTGAAAGGACAGCATTTAGAAAGTGAAGCAACACTCCATTCACTTCGCACAGTGAATTGAAGTGTTGGAACACACTGCTTCCCTTTCAGAGAAACGCATGTGAGTTTCTGGTGAATGCTTGTAAGTAGCTTAAGGCACTTTCAAAGGAAAGTGATTTTCTCTGAAAGGACAGCATTTAGAAACTGAAGCAACACTCCATTCACTTCGCACAGTGAATTGAAGTGTTGGAACAGACTGCTTCTCTTTCAGAGAAACGCATGTGAGTTTCTTGTGAATTATTGCAAGTCGCTTAAGGCACTTTCAAAGGAAAGTGATTTTCTCTGAAAGGACAGCATTTAGAAACTGAAGCAACACTCCATTCACTTCGCACAGTGAATTGAAGTGTTGGAACACACTGCTTCTCTTTAAGAGAAACGCATGTGAGTTTTTTGTGAATGCTTGAAAGTAGTTTAAGGCACTTTCAAAGGAAAGTGATTTTCTCTGAAAGGACAAAATTTAGAAAGTGATGCAACACTCCATTCACTTCGCACAGTGAATTGAAGTGTTGGAACAGACTGCTTCTCTTTCAGAGAAACGCATGTGAGTTTCTTCCTAATGCTTGTAAGTAGCTTAAGGCACTTTCAAAGGAAAGTGATTTTCTCTGAAAGGACAGCATTTAGAAAGTGAAGCAACACTCAATTCCCTTCGTGCAGTGAATTGAAGTGTTGGAACAGAGTGCTGCTCTTTCAGAGAAACGCATGTGAGTTTCTGGTGAATGCTTGCAAGTTGCTTAAGGAACTTTCAAAGGAAAGTGATTTTCTCTGAAAGGACAGCATTTAGAACGTGAGGCAACACTCCATTCACTTCACACAGTGAATTGAAGTGTTGGAACAGACTGCTTCTCTTTCAGAGAAACGCATGTGAGTTTCTTCCTAATGCTTGAAAGTAGTTTAAGGCACTTTCAAAGGAAAGTGATTTTCTCTGAAAGGACAGTATTTAGAAAGTGAAGCAACACTCCATTCACTTCGCACAGTGAATTGAAGTGTTGGAACAGAATGCTTCTCTTTCAGAGAAACGCATGTGAGTTTCTGGTGAATGCTTGCAAGTAGCTTAAGGCACTTTCAAAGGAAAGTGATTTTCTCTGAAAGGACAGCATTTAGAAACTGAAGCAACACTCCATTCACTTCGCACAGTGAATTGAAGTGTTGGAACAGATTGCTTCTCTTTCAGAGAAACGCATGTGAGTTTCTTGTGAATTATTGCAAGTCGCTTAAGGCACTTTCAAAGGAAAGTGATTTTCTCTGAAAGGACAGCATTGAGAAACTGAAGCAACACTCCATTCACTTCGCACAGTGAATTGAAGTGTTGGAACAGACTGCTTCTCTTTAAGAGAAACGCATGTGAGTTTTTTGTGAATGCTTGAAAGCAGTTTAAGGCACTTTCAAAGGAAAGTGATTTTCTCTGAAAGGACAGCATTTAGAAAGTGAAGCAACACTCCATTCACTTCGCACAGTGAATTGAAGTGTTGGAACACACTGCTTCTCTTTAAGAGAAACGCATGTGAGTTTCTGGTGAATGCTTGTAAGTAGCTTAAGACACTTTCAAAGGAAAGTGATTTTCTCTGAAAGGACAGCATTTAGAACGTGAGGCAACACTCTATTCACTTCACACAGTGAATTGAAGTGTTGGAACAGACTGCTTCTCTTTCAGAGAAACGCATGTGAGTTTCTTCCTAATGCTTGCAAGTAGCTTAAGGCACTATCAAAGGAAAGTGATTTTCTCTGAAAGAACAGCATTTAGAAAGTGAAGCAACACTCCATTCACTTCGCAGAGTGAATTGAAGTGTTGGAACAGACTGCTTCTCTTTCAGAGAAACGCATGTGAGTTTCTGGTGATGCTTGTAAGTAGCTTAAGGCACTTTCAAAGGACAGTGATTTTCTCTGAAAGGACAGCATTTAGAAAGTGAAGCACCACTCCATTCCCTTCGTGCAGTGAATTGAAGTGTTGGAACAGAGTGCTTCTCTTTCATATAAACGCATTAGTGTTTCTTGTGAATGCTTGCAAGTTGCTTAAGGCACTTTCAAAGGAAAGTGATTTTCTCTGAAAGGACATAATTTAGAAAGTGAAGCAACACTCCATTCACTTCGCACAGTGAATTGAAGTGTTGGAACAGACTGCTTCTCTTTCAGAGAAATGCATGTGAGTTTCTGTTGAATGCTTGTAAGTAGCTTAAGGCACTTTCAAAGGAAAGTGATTTTCTCTGAAAGGACAGCATTTAGAAAGTGAAGCAACACTCCATTCACTTCGCACATTGAATTGAAGTGTTGGAACAGACTGCTTCTCTTTCAGAGAAACGCATGTGAGTTTCTGGTGAATGCTTGTAAGTAGCTTAAGGCACTTTCAAAGGAAAGTGATTTTCTCTGAAAGGACAGCATTTAGAAAGTGAGGCAACACTCCATTCACTTCACACAGTGAATTGAAGTGTTGGAACAGACTGCTTCTCTTTCAGAGAAACGCATGTGAGTTTCTTCCTAATGCTTGCAAGTAGCTTAAGGCACTTTCAAAGGAAAGTGATTTTCTCTGAAAGGACAGCATTTAGAAAGTGAAGCAACACTCCATTCACTTCGCACAGTGAATTGAAGTGTTGGAACAGACTGCTTCTCTTTCAGAGAAACGCATGTGAGTTTCTTCCTAATGCTTGCAAGTAGCATAAGGCACTTTCAAAGGAAAGTGATTTTCTCTGAAAGGACAGCATTTAGAAAGTGAAGCAACACTCCATTCACTTCGCACAGTGAATTGATGTGTTGGAACCGACTGCTTCTCTTTCAGAGAAACGCATGTGAGTTTCTGGTGAATGCTTGTAAGTAGCTTAAGGCACTTTCAAAGGACAGTGATTTTCTCTGAAAGGACAGCATTTAGAAAGTGAAGCAACACTCCATTCACTTCGCAGAGTGAATTGAAGTATTGGAACAGACTGCTTCTCTTTCTGAGAAACGCATGTGAGTTTCTGGTGAATGCTTGTAAGTAGCTTAAGGCACTTTCAAAGGAAAGTGATTTTCTCTGAAAGGACAGCATTTAGAAAGTGAAGCAACACTCCATTCACTTCGCACAGTGAATTGAAGTGTTGGAACAGACTGCTTCTCTTTCAGAGAAACGCATGTGAGTTTCTTGTGAATTATTGCAAGTCGCTTAAGGCACTTTCAAAGGAAAGTGATTTTCTCTGAAAGGACAGCATTTAGAAAGTGAAGCAACACTCCATTCACTTCGCACAGTGAATTGAAGTGTTGGAACACACTGCTTCTCTTTAAGAGAAATGCATGTGAGTTTTTTGTGAATGCTTGAAAGTAGTTTAACTCACTTTCAAAGGAAAGTGATTTTCTCTGAAAGGACAGAATTTAGAAAGTGATGCAACACTCCCTTCACTTCGCACAGTGAATTGAAGTGTTGGAACAGACTGCTTCTCTTTCAGAGAAACGCATGTGAGTTTCTGTTGAATGCTTGTAAGTAGCTTAAGGCACTTTCAAAGGAAAGTGATTTTCTCTGAAAGGACAGCATTTAGAAAGTGAAGCAACACTCACTTCCCTTCATGTAGTGAATTGAAGTGTTGGAACAGAGTGCTTCTCTTTCAGAGAAACGCATGTGAGTTTCTGGTGAATGCTTGCAAGTTGCTTAAGGCACTTTCAAAGGAAAGTGATTTTCTCTGAAAGGACAGCATTTAGAAACTGAAGCAACACTCCATTCACTTCGCACAGTGAATTGAAGTGTTGGAACACACTGCTTCTCTTTAAGAGAAACGCATGTGAGTTTTTTGTGAATGCTTGAAAGTAGTTTAAGGCACTTTCAAAGGAAAGTGATTTTCTCTGAAAGGACAGCATTTAGAAAGTGAAGCAACACTCCATTCACTTCGCACAGTGAATTGAAGTGTTGGAACAGACTGCTTCTCTTTCAGAGAAACGCATGTGAGTTTCTGGTGAATGCTTGTAAGTAGCTTAAGGCACTTTCAAAGGAAAGTGATTTTCTCTGAAAGGACAGCATTTAGAACGTGAGGCAACACTCTATTCACTTCACACAGTGAATTGAAGTGTTGGAACAGACTGCTTCTCTTTCAGAGAAACGAATGTGAGTTTCATCCTAATGCTTGCAAGTAGCTTAAGGCACTATCAAAGGAAAGTGATTTTCTCTGAAAGGACAGCATTTAGAAAGTGAAGCAACACTCCATTCACTTCGCAGAGTGAATTGAAGTGTTGGAACAGACTGCTTCTCTTTCAGAGAAACGCATGTGAGTTTCTGGTGAATGCTTGTAAGTAGCTTAAGGCACTTTCAAAGGACAGTGATTTTCTCTGAAAGGACAGCATTTAGAAAGTGAAGCAACACTCCATTCCCTTCGTGCAGTGAATTGAAGTGTTGGAACAGAGTGCTTCTCTTTCATATAAACGCATTAGTGTTTCTTGTGAATGCTTGCAAGTTGCTTAAGGCACTTTCAAAGGAAAGTGATTTTCTCTGAAAGGACAGCATTTAGAACGTGAGGCAACACTCTAATCACTTCACACAGTGAATTGAAGTGTTGGAACAGACTGCTTCTCTTTCAGAGAAACGCATGTGAGTTTCTTCCTAATGCTTGCAAGTAGCTTAAGGCACTATCAAAGGAAAGTGATTTTCTCTGAAAGGACAGCATTTAGAAAGTGAAGCAACACTCCATTCACTTCGCACAGTGAATTGAAGTGTTGGAACAGACTGCTTCTCTTTCAGAGAAACGCATGTGAGTTTCTTCCTAATGCTTGTAAGTAGCTTAAGGCACTTTCAAAGGACAGTGATTTTCTCTGAAAGGACAGCATTTAGAAAGTGAAGCAACACTCCATTCCCTTCGTGCAGTGAATTGAAGTGTTGGAACAGAGTGCTTCTCTTTCATATAAACGCATTAGTGTTTCTTGTGAATGCTTGCAAGTTGCTTAAGGCACTTTCAAAGGAAAGTGATTTTCTCTGAAAGGACAGAATTTAGAAAGTGATGCAACACTCCATTCACTTCGCACAGTGAATTGAAGTGTTGGAACAGACTGCTTCTCTTTCAGAGAAACGCATGTGAGTTTCTTCCTAATGCTTGTAAGTAGCTTAAGGCACTTTCAAAGGAAAGTGATTTTCTCTGAAAGGACAGCATTTAGAAAGTGAAGCAACACTCCATTCACTTCGCACAGTGAATTGAAGTGTTGGAACAGACTGCTTCTCTTTCAGAGAAACGCATGTGAGTTTCTGGTGAATGCTTGTAAGTAGCTTAAGGCACTTACAAAGGACAGTGATTTTCTCTGAAAGGACAGCATTTAGAAACTGAAGCAACACTCCATTCACTTCGCACAGTGAATTGAAGTGTTGGAACAGACTGCTTCTCTTTCAGAGAAACGCATGTGAGTTTTTTGTGAATGCTTGAAAGTAGTTTAAGGCACTTTCAAAGGAAAGAGATTTTCTCTGAAAGGACAGAATTTAGAAAGTGATGCAACACTCCATTCACTTCGCACAGTGAATTGAAGTGTTGGAACAGACTGCTTCTCTTTCATATAAAAGCATTAGTGTTTCTTCTGAATGCTTGCAAGTTGCTTAAGGCACTTTCAAAGGAAAGTGATTTTCTCTGAAAGGACAGCATTTAGAAAGTGAAGCAACACTCCATTCACTTCGCACAGTGAATTGAAGTGTTGGAACACACTGCTTCCCTTTCAGAGAAACGCATGTGAGTTTCTGGTGAATGCTTCTAAGTAGCTTAAGGCACTTTCAAAGGAAAGTGATTTTCTCTGAAAGGACAGCATTTAGAAACTGAAGCAACACTCCATTCACTTCGCACAGTGAATTGAAGTGTTGGAAAACACTGCTTCTCTTTAAGAGAAACGCATGTGAGTTTTTTGTGAATGCTTGAAAGTAGTTTAATGCACTTTCAAAGGAAAGTGATTTTCTCTGAAAGGACAAAATTTAGAAAGTGATGCAACACTCCATTCACTTCGCACAGTGAATTGAAGTGTTGGAACAGACTGCTTCTCTTTCAGAGAAACGCATGTGAGTTTCTTCCTAATGCTTGTAAGTAGCTTAAGGCACTTTCAAAGGAAAGTGATTTTCTCTGAAAGGACAGCATTTAGAAAGTGAAGCAACACTCAATTCCCTTCGTGCAGTGAATTGAAATGTTGAAACAGAGTGCTTCTCTTTCAGAGAAACGCATGTGAGTTTCTGGTGAATGCTTGCAAGTTGCTTAAGGAACTTTCAAAGGAAAGTGATTTTCTCTGAAAGGACAGCATTTAGAACGTGAGGCAACACTCCATTCACTTCACACAGTGAATTGAAGTGTTGGAACAGACTGCTTCTCTTTCAGAGAAACGCATGTGAGTTTCTTCCTAATGCTTGAAAGTAGTTTAAGGCACTTTCAAAGGAAAGTGATTTTCTCTGAAAGGACAGTATTTAGAAAGTGAAGCAACACTCCATTCACTTCGCACAGTGAATTGAAGTGTTGGAACAGAATGCTTCTCTTTCAGAGAAACGCATGTGAGTTTCTGGTGAATGCTTGCAAGTAGCTTAAGGCACTTTCAAAGGAAAGTGATTTTCTCTGAAAGGACAGCATTTAGAAACTGAAGCAACACTCCATTCACTTCGCACAGTGAATTGAAGTGTTGGAACAGATTGCTTCTCTTTCAGAGAAACGCATGTGAGTTTCTTGTGAATTATTGCAAGTCGCTTAAGGCACTTTCAAAGGAAAGTGATTTTCTCTGAAAGGACAGCATTTAGAAACTGAAGCAACACTCCATTCACTTCGCACAGTGAATTGAAGTGTTGGAACACACTGCTTCTCTTTAAGAGAAACGCATGTGAGTTTTTTGTGAATGCTTGAAAGTAGTTTAAGGCACTTTCAAAGGAAAGTGATTTTCTCTGAAAGGACAGAATTTAGAAAGTGATGCAACACTCCATTCACTTCGCACAGTGAATTGAAGTGTTGGAACAGACTGCTTCTCTTTCAGAGAAACGCATGTGAGTTTCTTCCTAATGCTTGTAAGTAGCTTAAGGCACTTTCAAAGGAAAGTGATTTTCTCTGAAAGGACAGCATTTAGAAAGTGAAGCAACACTCAATTCCCTTCGTGCAGTGAATTGAAGTGTTGGAACAGAGTGCTTCTCTTTCAGAGAAACGCATGTGAGTTTCTGGTGAATGCTTGCAAGTTGCTTAAGGCACTTACAAAGGAAAGTGATTTTCTCTGAAAGGACAGCATTTAGAAAGTGAAGCAACACTCCATTCACTTCGCACAGTGAATTGAAGTGTTGGAACACACTGCTTCTCTTTAAGAGAAACGCATGTGAGTTTTTGTGAATGCTTGAAAGTAGTTTAAGGCACTTTCAAAGGAAAGTGATTTTCTCTGAAAGGACAGCATTTAGAAAGTGAAGCAACACTACATTCACTTCGCACAGTGAATTGAAGTGTTGGAACAGACTGCTTCTCTTTAAGAGAAACGCATGTGAGTTTTTTGTGAATGCTTGAAAGCAGTTTAAGGCACTTTCAAAGGAAAGTGATTTTCTCTGAAAGGACAGCATTTAGAAAGTGAAGCAACACTCCATTCACTTCGCACAGTGAATTGAAGTGTTGGAACACACTGCTTCTCTTTAAGAGAAACGCATGTGAGTTTCTGGTGAATGCTTGTAAGTAGCTTAAGACACTTTCAAAGGAAAGTGATTTTCTCTGAAAGGACAGCATTTAGAACGTGCGGCAACACTCTATTCACTTCACACAGTGAATTGAAGTGTTGGAACAGACTGCTTCTCTTTCAGAGAAACGCATGTGAGTTTCTTCCTAATGCTTGCAAGTAGCTTAAGGCACTATCAAAGGAAAGTGATTTTCTCTGAAAGAACAGCATTTAGAAAGTGAAGCAACACTCCATTCACTTCGCAGAGTGAATTGAAGTGTTGGAACAGACTGCTTCTCTTTCAGAGAAACGCATGTGAGTTTCTGGTGAATGCTTGTAAGTAGCTTAAGGCACTTTCAAAGGACAGTGATTTTCTCTGAAAGGACAGCATTTAGAAAGTGAAGCAACACTCCATTCCCTTCGTGCAGTGAATTGAAGTGTTGGAACAGAGTGCTTCCCTTTCATATAAACGCATTAGTGTTTCTTGTGAATGCTTGCAAGTTGCTTAAGGCACTTTCAAAGGAAAGTGATTTTCTCTGAAAGGACATAATTTAGAAAGTGAAGCAACACTCCATTCACTTCGCACAGTGAATTGAAGTGTTGGAACAGACTGCTTCTCTTTCAGAGAAATGCATGTGAGTTTCTATTGAATGCTTGTAAGTAGCTTAAGGCACTTTCAAAGGAAAGTGATTTTCTCTGAAAGGACAGCATTTAGAAAGTGAAGCAAC
The DNA here is from genome assembly GCF_982192425.1 of Myodes glareolus. Lineage (NCBI taxonomy): Eukaryota > Metazoa > Chordata > Mammalia > Rodentia > Cricetidae > Myodes > Myodes glareolus. The sequence goes on from NC_142046.1 coordinate 2,592,278, forward strand.
ACTCCATTCACTTTGCACATTGAATTGAAGTGTTGGAACAGACTGCTTCTCTTTCAGAGAAACGCATGTGAGTTTCTGGTGAATGCTTGTAAGTAGCTTAAGGCACTTTCAAAGGAAAGTGATTTTCTCTGAAAGGACAGCATTTAGAAAGTGAGGCAACACTCCATTCACTTCACACAGTGAATTGAAGTGTTGGAACAGACTGCTTCTCTTTCAGAGAAACGCATGTGAGTTTCTTCCTAATGCTTGCAAGTAGCCTAAGGCACTTTCAAAGGAAAGTGATTTTCTCTGAAAGGACAGCATTTAGAAAGTGAAGCAACACTCCTTTCACTTCGCACAGTGAATTGAAGTGTTGGAACAGACTGCTTCTCTTTCAGAGAAACGCATGTGAGTTTCTTCCTAATGCTTGCAAGTAGCATAAGGCACTTTCAAAGGAAAGTGATTTTCTCTGAAAGGACAGCATTTAGAAAGTGAAGCAACACTCCATTCACTTCGCACAGTGAATTGATGTGTTGGAACCGACTGCTTCTCTTTCAGAGAAACGCATGTGAGTTTCTGGTGAATGCTTGTAAGTAGCTTAAGGCACTTTCAAAGGAAAGTGATTTTCTCTGAAAGGACAGCATTTAGAAAGTGAAGCAACACTCCATTCACTTCGCAGAGTGAATTGAAGTATTGGAACAGACTGCTTCTCTTTCTGAGAAACGCATGTGAGTTTCTGGTGAATGCTTGTAAGTAGCTTAAGGCACTTTCAAAGGAAAGTGATTTTCTCTGAAAGGACAGCAATTAGAAAGTGAAGCAACACTCCATTCACTTCGCACAGTGAATTGAAGTGTTGGAACAGACTGCTTCTCTTTCAGAGAAACGCATGTGAGTTTCTTGTGAATTATTGCAAGTCGCTTAAGGCACTTTCAAAGGAAAGTGATTTTCTCTGAAAGGACAGCATTTAGAAAGTGAAGCAACACTCCATTCACTTCGCACAGTGAATTGAAGTGTTGGAACACACTGCTTCTCTTTAAGAGAAACGCATGTGAGTTTTTTGTGAATGCTTGAAAGTAGTTTAACTCACTTTCAAAGGAAAGTGATTTTCTCTGAAAGGACAGAATTTAGAAAGTGATGCAACACTCCCTTCACTTCGCACAGTGAATTGAAGTGTTGGAACAGACTGCTTCTCTTTCAGAGAAACGCATGTGAGTTTCTGTTGAATGCTTGTAAGTAGCTTAAGGCACTTTCAAAGGAAAGTGATTTTCTCTGAAAGGACAGCATTTAGAAAGTGAAGCAACACTCACTTCCCTTCATGCAGTGAATTGAAGTGTTGGAACAGAGTGCTTCTCTTTCAGAGAAACGCATGTGAGTTTCTGGTGAATGCTTGCAAGTTGCTTAAGGCACTTTCAAAGGAAAGTGATTTTCTCTGAAAGGACAGCATTTAGAAACTGAAGCAACACTCCATTCACTTCGCACAGTGAATTGAAGTGTTGGAACACACTGCTTCTCTTTAAGAGAAACGCATGTGAGTTTTTTGTGAATGCTTGAAAGTAGTTTAAGGCACTTTCAATGGAAAGTGATTTTCTCTGAAAGGACAGCATTTAGAAAGTGAAGCAACACTCCATTCACTTCGCACAGTGAATTGAAGTGTTGGAACAGACTGCTTCTCTTTCAGAGAAACGCATGTGAGTTTCTGGTGAATGCTTGTAAGTAGCTTAAGGCACTTTCAAAGGAAAGTGATTTTCTCTGAAAGGACAGCATTTAGAACGTGAGGCAACACTCTATTCACTTCACACAGTGAATTGAAGTGTTGGAACAGACTGCTTCTCTTTCAGAGAAACGAATGTGAGTTTCATCCTAATGCTTGCAAGTAGCTTAAGGCACTATCAAAGGAAAGTGATTTTCTCTGAAAGGACAGCATTTAGAAAGTGAAGCAACACTCCCTTCACTTCGCAGAGTGAATTGAAGTGTTGGAACAGACTGCTTCTCTTTCAGAGAAACGCATGTGAGTTTCTGGTGAATGCTTGTAAGTAGCTTAAGGCACTTTCAAAGGACAGTGATTTTCTCTGAAAGGACAGCATTTAGAAAGTGAAGCAACACTCCATTCCCTTCGTGCAGTGAATTGAAGTGTTGGAACAGAGTGCTTCTCTTTCATATAAACGCATTAGTGTTTCTTGTGAATGCTTGCAAGTTGCTTAAGGCACTTTCAAAGGAAAGTGATTTTCTCTGAAAGGACAGCATTTAGAACGTGAGGCAACACTCTAATCACTTCACACAGTGAATTGAAGTGTTGGAACAGACTGCTTCTCTTTCAGAGAAACGCATGTGAGTTTCTTCCTAATGCTTGCAAGTAGCTTAAGGCACTATCAAAGGAAAGTGATTTTCTCTGAAAGGACAGCATTTAGAAAGTAAAGCAACACTCCATTCCCTTCGCACAATAAATTGAAGTGTTGGAAGAGACTGCTTCTCTTTCATAGAAACGCATTAGTTTGTCTTGTGAATGCTTGCAAGTAGCTTAAGGCACTTTCAAAGGAAAGTGATTTTCTCTGAAAGGACAGCATTTAGAAAGTGAAGCAACACTCCATTCACTTCGCAGAGTGAATTGAAGTATTGGAACAGACTGCTTCTCTTTCTGAGAAACGCATGTGAGTTTCTGGTGAATGCTTGTAAGTAGCTTAAGGCACTTTCAAAGGAAAGTGATTTTCTCTGAAAGGACAGCAATTAGAAAGTGAAGCAACACTCCATTCACTTCGCACAGTGAATTGAAGTGTTGGAACAGACTGCTTCTCTTTCAGAGAAACGCATGTGAGTTTCTTGTGAATTATTGCAAGTCGCTTAAGGCACTTTCAAAGGAAAGTGATTTTCTCTGAAAGGACAGCATTTAGAAAGTGAAGCAACACTCCATTCACTTCGCACAGTGAATTGAAGTGTTGGAACACACTGCTTCTCTTTAAGAGAAACGCATGTGAGTTTTTTGTGAATGCTTGAAAGTAGTTTAACTCACTTTCAAAGGAAAGTGATTTTCTCTGAAAGGACAGAATTTAGAAAGTGATGCAACACTCCCTTCACTTCGCACAGTGAATTGAAGTGTTGGAACAGACTGCTTCTCTTTCAGAGAAACGCATGTGAGTTTCTGTTGAATGCTTGTAAGTAGCTTAAGGCACTTTCAAAGGAAAGTGATTTTCTCTGAAAGGACAGCATTTAGAAAGTGAAGCAACACTCACTTCCCTTCATGCAGTGAATTGAAGTGTTGGAACAGAGTGCTTCTCTTTCAGAGAAACGCATGTGAGTTTCTGGTGAATGCTTGCAAGTTGCTTAAGGCACTTTCAAAGGAAAGTGATTTTCTCTGAAAGGACAGCATTTAGAAACTGAAGCAACACTCCATTCACTTCGCACAGTGAATTGAAGTGTTGGAACACACTGCTTCTCTTTAAGAGAAACGCATGTGAGTTTTTTGTGAATGCTTGAAAGTAGTTTAAGGCACTTTCAATGGAAAGTGATTTTCTCTGAAAGGACAGCATTTAGAAAGTGAAGCAACACTCCATTCACTTCGCACAGTGAATTGAAGTGTTGGAACAGACTGCTTCTCTTTCAGAGAAACGCATGTGAGTTTCTGGTGAATGCTTGTAAGTAGCTTAAGGCACTTTCAAAGGAAAGTGATTTTCTCTGAAAGGACAGCATTTAGAACGTGAGGCAACACTCTATTCACTTCACACAGTGAATTGAAGTGTTGGAACAGACTGCTTCTCTTTCAGAGAAACGAATGTGAGTTTCATCCTAATGCTTGCAAGTAGCTTAAGGCACTATCAAAGGAAAGTGATTTTCTCTGAAAGGACAGCATTTAGAAAGTGAAGCAACACTCCCTTCACTTCGCAGAGTGAATTGAAGTGTTGGAACAGACTGCTTCTCTTTCAGAGAAACGCATGTGAGTTTCTGGTGAATGCTTGTAAGTAGCTTAAGGCACTTTCAAAGGACAGTGATTTTCTCTGAAAGGACAGCATTTAGAAAGTGAAGCAACACTCCATTCCCTTCGTGCAGTGAATTGAAGTGTTGGAACAGAGTGCTTCTCTTTCATATAAACGCATTAGTGTTTCTTGTGAATGCTTGCAAGTTGCTTAAGGCACTTTCAAAGGAAAGTGATTTTCTCTGAAAGGACAGCATTTAGAACGTGAGGCAACACTCTAATCACTTCACACAGTGAATTGAAGTGTTGGAACAGACTGCTTCTCTTTCAGAGAAACGCATGTGAGTTTCTTCCTAATGCTTGCAAGTAGCTTAAGGCACTATCAAAGGAAAGTGATTTTCTCTGAAAGGACAGCATTTAGAAAGTGAAGCAACACTCCATTCACTTCGCACAGTGAATTGAAGTGTTGGAACAGACTGCTTCTCTTTCAGAGAAACGCATGTGAGTTTCTTCCTAATGCTTGTAAGTAGCTTAAGGCACTTTCAAAGGACAGTGATTTTCTCTGAAAGGACAGCATTTAGAAAGTGAAGCAACACTCCATTCCCTTCGTGCAGTGAATTGAAGTGTTGGAACAGAGTGCTTCTCTTTCATATAAGCGCATTAGTGTTTCTTGTGAATGCTTGCAAGTTGCTTAAGGCACTTTCAAAGGAAAGTGATTTTCTCTGAAAGGACAGAATTTAGAAAGTGATGCAACACTCCATTCACTTCGCACAGTGAATTGAAGTGTTGGAACAGACTGCTTCTCTTTCAGAGAAACGCATGTGAGTTTCTTCCTAATGCTTGTAAGTAGCTTAAGGCACTTTCAAAGGAAAGTGATTTTCTCTGAAAGGACAGCATTTAGAAAGTGAAGCAACACTCCATTCACTTCGCACAGTGAATTGAAGTGTTGGAACAGACTGCTTCTCTTTCAGAGAAACGCATGTGAGTTTCTGGTGAATGCTTGTAAGTAGCTTAAGGCACTTACAAAGGACAGTGATTTTCTCTGAAAGGACAGCATTTAGAAACTGAAGCAACACTCCATTCACTTCGCACAGTGAATTGAAGTGTTGGAACAGACTGCTTCTCTTTCAGAGAAACGCATGTGAGTTTTTTGTGAATGCTTGAAAGTAGTTTAAGGCACATTCAAAGGAAAGAGATTTTCTCTGAAAGGACAGAATTTAGAAAGTGATGCAACACTCCATTCACTTCGCACAGTGAATTGAAGTGTTGGAACAGACTGCTTCTCTTTCATATAAAAGCATTAGTGTTTCTTCTGAATGCTTGCAAGTTGCTTAAGGCACTTTCAAAGGAAAGTGATTTTCTCTGAAAGGACAGCATTTAGAAAGTGAAGCAACACTCCATTCACTTCGCACAGTGAATTGAAGTGTTGGAACAGACTGCTTCTCTTTCAGAAAAATGCATGTTAGTTTCTGTTGAATGCTTGTAAGTAGCTTAAGGCACTTTCAAAGGAAAGTGATTTTCTCTGAAAGGACAGCATTTAGAAAGTGAAGCAACACTCCATTCACTTCGCACAGTGAATTGAAGTGTTGGAACAGTCTGCTTCTTTTTCAGAGAAACGCATGTGAGTTTCTTCCTAATGCTTGCAAGTAGCTTAAGGCACTTTCAAAGGAAAGTGATTTTCTCTGAAAGGACAGCATTTAGAAAGTGAAGCAACACTCCATTCACTTCGCACAGTGAATTGAAGTGTTGGAACAGACTGCTTCTCTTTCAGAAAAACGCATGTGAGTTTCTGGTGAATGCTTGTAAGTAGCTTAAGGCACTTTCAAAGGAAAGTGATTTTCTCTGAAAGGACAGCATTTAGAAAGTGAAGCAACACTCCATTCACTTCGCACAGTGAATTGAAGTGTTGGAACAGACTGCTTCTCTTTCAGAGAAACGCATGTGAGTTTCTGGTGAATGCTTGTAAGTAGCTTAAGGCACTTTCAAAGGAAAGTGATTTTCTCTGAAAGGACAGCATTTAGAAACTGAAGCAACACTCCATTCACTTCGCACAGTGAATTGAAGTGTTGGAACAGACTGCTTCTCTTTAAGAGAAACGCATGTGAGTTTTTTGTGAATGCTTGAAAGTAGTTTAAGGCACTTTCAAAGGAAAGTGATTTTCTCTGAAAGGACAGCATTTAGAAAGTGAAGCAACACTCAATTCCCTTCGTGCAGTGAATTGAAGTGTTGGAACAGAGTGCTTCTCTTTCATAGAAACGCATTAGTGTTTCTTGTGAATGCTTGCAAATTGCTTAAGGCACTTTCAAAGGAAAGTGATTTTCTCTGAAAGGACAGCATTTAGAAACTGAAGCACAACTCCATTCACTTCGCACAGTGAATTGAAGTGTTGGAACACACTGCTTCTCTTTAAGAGAAACGCATGTGAGTTTTTTGTGAATGCTTGAAAGTAGTTTAAGGCACTTTCAAAGGAAAGTGATTTTCTCTGAAAGGACAGCATTTAGAAAGTGAAGCAACACTCCAATCACTTCGCACAGTGAATTGAAGTGTTGGAACAGACTGCTTCTCTATCAGAGAAACGCATGAGTTTCTGGTGAATGCTTGTAAGTAGCTTAAGGCACTTTCAAAGGAAAGTGATTTTCTCTGAAAGGACAGCATTTAGAAAGTGACGCAACTCTCCATTCACTTCGCACAGTGAATTGAAGTGTTGGAACAGACTGCTTCTCTTTCAGAGAAATTCATATGAGTTTAAGTTGAATGCTTGTAAGTAGCTTAAGGCACTTTCAAAGGAAAGTGATTTTCTCTGAAAGGACAGCATTTAGAAAGTGAAGCAACACTAAATTCACTTCGCACAGTGAATTGAAGTGTTGGAATAGACTGCTTCTCTTTCAGAGAAGTTCATGTGAGTTTAAGTTGAATGCATGTAAGTAGCTTAAGGCACTTTCAAAGGAAAGTGATTTTCTCTGAAAGGACAGCATTTAGAAAGTGAAGCAACACTCCATTCACTTCGCAGAGTGAATTGAAGTTTTGGAACAGACTGCTTCTCTTTCAGAGAAACGCATGTGAGTTTCTGGTGAATGCTTGTAAGTAGCTTAAGGCACTTTCAAAGGAAAGTGATTTTCTCTGAAAGGACAGCATTTAGAAAGTGAAGCAACACTCCATTCACTTCGCACAGTGAATTGAAGTGTTGGAACAGACTGCTTCTCTTTCAGAGAAATGCATGTGAGTTTCTTCCTAATGCTTTCAAGTAGCTTAAGGCACTATCAAAGGAAAGTGATTTTCTCTGAAAGGACAGCATTTAGAAAGTGAAGCAACACTCAATTCACTTCGCACAGTGAATTGAAGTATTTTAACAGACTGCTTCTCTTTCAGAGAAACGCATGTGAGTTTCGGGTGAATGCTTGTAAGTAGCTTAAGGCACTTTCAAAGGAAAGTGATTTTCTCTGAAAGGACAGCATTTAGAAACTGAAGCAACACTCCATTCACTTCGCACAGTGAATTGAAGTGTTGGAACAGACTGCTTCTCTTTCAGAGAAACGCATGTGAGTTTTTTGTGAATGCTTGAAAGTAGTTTAAGGCACTTTCAAAGGAAAGTGATTTTCTCTGAAAGGACAGAATTTAGAAAGTGATGCAACACTCCATTCACTTCGCACAGTGAATTGAAGTGTTGGAACAGACTGCTTCTCTTTCAGAGAAACGCATGTGAGTTTCTTCCTAATGCTTGTAAGTAGCTTAAGGCACTTTCAAAGGAAAGTGATTTTCTCTGAAAGGACAGCATTTAGAAAGTGAAGCAACACTCAATTCCCTTCGTGCAGTGAATTGAAGTGTTGGAACAGAGTGCTTCTCTTTCATAGAAACGCATTAGTGTTTCTTGTGAATGCTTGCAAATTGCTTAAGGCACTTTCAAAGGAAAGTGATTTTCTCTGAAAGAACAGCATTTAGAAACTGAAGCACAACTCCATCCACTTCGCACAGTGAATTGAAGTGTTGGAACACACTGCTTCTCTTTAAGAGAAACGCATGTGAGTTTTTTGTGAATGCTTGAAAGTAGTTTAAGGCACTTTCAAAGGAAAGTGATTTTCTCTGAAAGGACAGCATTTAGAAAGTGAAGCAACACTCCATTCACTTCGCACAGTGAATTGAAGTGTTGGAACAGACTGCTTCTCTTTCAGAGAAACGCATGTGAGTTTCTGGTGAATGCTTGTAAGTAGCTTAAGGCACTTTCAAAGGAAAGTGATTTTCTCTGAAAGGACAGCATTTAGAACGTGAGGCAACACTCTATTCACTTCACACAGTGAATTGAAGTGTTGGAACAGACTGCTTCTCTTTCAGAGAAATGCATGTGAGTTTCTTCCTAATGCTTTCAAGTAGCTTAAGGCACTATCAAAGGAAAGTGATTTTCTCTGAAAGGACAGCATTTAGAAAGTGAAGCAACACTCCATTCACTTCGCACAGTGAATTGAAGTGTTGGAACAGACTGCTTCTCTTTCAGAGAAACACATGTGAGTTTCTTCCTAATGCTTGCAAGTAGCTTAAGGCACTTTCAAAGGAAAGTGATTTTCTCTGAAAGGACAGCATTTAGAAACTGAAGCAACACTCCGTTCACTTCGCACAGTGAATTGAAGTGTTGGAACAGACTGCTTCTCTTTAAGAGAAACGCATGTGAGTTTTTTGTGAATGCTTGAAAGTAGTTTAAGGCACTTTCAAAGGAAAGTGATTTTCTCTGAAAGGACAGCATTTAGAAAGTGAAGCAACAATCCATGCACTTCGCACAGTGAATTGAAGTGTTGGAACCGACTGCTTCTCTTTCAGAGAAACGCATGTGAGTTTCTGGTGAATGCTTGTAAGTAGCTTAAGGCACTTTCAAAGGATAGTGATTTTCTCTGAAAGGACAGCATTTAGAAAGTGAAGCAACACTCCATTCCCTTCGTGCAGTGAATTGAAGTGTTGGAACAGAGTGCTTCTCTTTCATATAAACGCATTAGTGTTTCTTGTGAATGCTTGCAAGTTGCTTAAGGCACTTTCAAAGGAAAGTGATTTTCTCTGAAAGGACATAATTTAGAAAGTGAAGCAACACTCCATTCACTTCGCACAGTGAATTGAAGTGTTGGAACAGACTGTTTCTCTTTCAGAGAAATGCATGTGAGTTTCTGTTGAATGCTTGTAAGCAGCTTAAGGCACTTTCAAAGGAAAGTGATTTTCTCTGAAAGGACAGCATTTAGAAAGTGAAGCAACACTCCATTCACTTCGCACATTGAATTGAAGTGTTGGAAAAGACTGCTTCTCTTTCAGAGAAACGCATGTGAGTTTCTGGTGAATGCTTGTAAGTAGCTTAAGGCACTTTCAAAGGAAAGTGATTTTCTCTGAAAGGACAGCATTTAGAAAGTGAGGCAACACTCCATTCACTTCACACAGTGAATTGAAGTGTTGGAACAGACTGCTTCTCTTTCAGAGAAACGCATGTGAGTTTCTTCCTAATGCTTGCAAGTAGCTTAAGGCACTTTCAAAGGAAAGTGATTTTCTCTGAAAGGACAGCATTTAGAAAGTGAAGCAACACTAAATTCACTTCGCACAGTGAATTGAAGTGTTGGAATAGACTGCTTCTCTTTCAGAGAAGTTCATGTGAGTTTAAGTTGAATGCATGTAAGTAGCTTAAGGCACTTTCAAAGGAAAGTGATTTTCTCTGAAAGGACAGCATTTAGAAAGTGAAGCAACACTCCATTCACTTCGCAGAGTGAATTGAAGTTTTGGAACAGACTGCTTCTCTTTCAGAGAAACGCATGTGAGTTTCTGGTGAATGCTTGTAAGTAGCTTAAGGCACTTTCAAAGGAAAGTGATTTTCTCTGAAAGGACAGCATTTAGAAAGTGAAGCAACACTCCATTCACTTCGCACAGTGAATTAAGTGTTGGAACAGACTGCTTCTCTTTCAGAGAAACGCATGTGAGTTTCTGGTGAATGCTTGTAAGTAGCTTAAGGCACTTTCAAAGGAAAGTGATTTTCTCTGAAAGGACAGCATTTAGAAAGTGAAGCAACACTCCATTCACTTCGCACAGTGAATTGAAGTGTTGGAACAGACTGCTTCTCTTTCAGAGAAACGCATGTGAGTTTCTGGTGAATGCTGGTAAGTAGCTTAAGGCACTTTCAAAGGAAAGTGATTTTCTCTGAAAGGACATAATTCAGAAAGTGAAGCAACACTCCATTCACTTCGCACAGTGAATTGAAGTGTTGGAACAGACTGCTTCTCTTTCAGAGAAATGCATGTGAGTTTCTGTTGAATGCTTGTAAGCAGCTTAAGGCACTTTCAAAGGAAAGTGATTTTCTCTGAAAGGACAGCATTTAGAAAGTGAAGCAACACTCCATTCACTTCGCACATTGAATTGAAGTGTTGGAACAGACTGCTTCTCTTTCAGAGAAACGCATGTGAGTTTCTGGTGAATGCTTGTAAGTAGCTTAAGGCACTTTCAAAGGAAAGTGATTTTCTCTGAAAGGACAGCATTTAGAAAGTGAGGCAACACTCCATTCACTTCACACAGTGAATTGAAGTGTTGGAAGAGACTGCTTCTCTTTCAGAGAAACGCATGTGAGTTTCTTCCTAATGCTTGCAAGTAGCTTAAGGCACTTTAAAAGGAAAGTGATTTTCTCTGAAAGGACAGCATTTAGAAAGTGAAGCAACACTCCATTCACTTCGCACAGTGAATTGAAGTGTTGGAACAGAGTGCTTCTCTTTCAGAGAAACGCATGAGTTTCTGGTGAATGCTTGTAAGTAGCTTAAGGCACTTTCAAAGGACAGTGATTTTCTCTGAAAGGACAGCATTTAGAAAGTGAAGCAACACTCCATTCACTTCGCACAGTGAATTGAAGTGTTGGAACAGACTGCTTCTCTTTCAGAGAAATTCATGTGAGTTTAAGTTGAATGCTTGTAAGTAGCTTAAGGCACTTTCAAAGGAAAGTGATTTTCTCTGAAAGGACAGCATTTAGAAAGTGAAGCAACACTCCATTCACTTCGCAGAGTGAATTGAAGTTTTGGAACAGACTGCTTCTCTTTCAGAGAAACGCATGTGAGTTTCTGGTGAATGCTTGTAAGAAGCTTAAGGCACTTTAAAAGGAAAGTGATTTTCTCTGAAAGGACAGCATTTAGAAAGTGAAGCAACACTCCATTCACTTCGCACAGTGAATTGAAGTATTTTAACAGACTGCTTCTCTTTCAGAGAAACGCATGTGAGTTTCGGGTGAATGCTTGTAAGTAGCTTAAGGCACTTTCAAAGGAAAGTGATTTTCTCTGAAAGGACAGCATTTAGAAAGTGAAGCAACACTCCATTCACTTCGCACAGTGAATTGAAGTGTTGGAACAGACTGCTTCTCTTTCAGAGAAATGCATGTGAGTTTCTGGTGAATGCTTGTAAGTAGCTTAAGGCACTTTCAAAGGAAAGTGATTTTCTCTGAAAGGACAGCATTTAGAAACTGAAGCAACACTCCATTCACTTCGCACAGTGAATTGAAGTGTTGGAACAGACTGCTTCTCTTTCAGAGAAACGCATGTGAGTTTTTTGTGAATGCTTGAAAGTAGTTTAAGGCACTTTCAAAGGAAAGTGATTTTCTCTGAAAGGACAGAATTTAGAAAGTGATGCAACACTCCATTCACTTCGCACAGTGAATTGAAGTGTTGGAACAGACTGCTTCTCTTTCAGAGAAACGCATGTGAGTTTCTTCCTAATGCTTGTAAGTAGCTTAAGGCACTTTCAAAGGAAAGTGATTTTCTCTGAAAGGACAGCATTTAGAAAGTGAAGCAACACTCAATTCCCTTCGTGCAGTGAATTGAAGTGTTGGAACAGAGTGCTTCTCTTTCATAGAAACGCATTAGTGTTTCTTGTGAATGCTTGCAAATTGCTTAAGGCACTTTCAAAGGAAAGTGATTTTCTCTGAAAGAACAGCATTTAGAAACTGAAGCACAACTCCATCCACTTCGCACAGTGAATTGAAGTGTTGGAACACACTGCTTCTCTTTAAGAGAAACGCATGTGAGTTTTTTGTGAATGCTTGAAAGTAGTTTAAGGCACTTTCAAAGGAAAGTGATTTTCTCTGAAAGGACAGCATTTAGAAAGTGAAGCAACACTCCATTCACTTCGCACAGTGAATTGAAGTGTTGGAACAGACTGCTTCTCTTTCAGAGAAACGCATGTGAGTTTCTGGTGAATGCTTGTAAGTAGCTTAAGGCACTTTCAAAGGAAAGTGATTTTCTCTGAAAGGACAGCATTTAGAACGTGAGGCAACACTCTATTCACTTCACACAGTGAATTGAAGTGTTGGAACAGACTGCTTCTCTTTCAGAGAAATGCATGTGAGTTTCTTCCTAATGCTTTCAAGTAGCTTAAGGCACTATCAAAGGAAAGTGATTTTCTCTGAAAGGACAGCATTTAGAAAGTGAAGCAACACTCCATTCACTTCGCACAGTGAATTGAAGTGTTGGAACAGACTGCTTCTCTTTCAGAGAAACACATGTGAGTTTCTTCCTAATGCTTGCAAGTAGCTTAAGGCACTTTCAAAGGAAAGTGATTTTCTCTGAAAGGACAGCATTTAGAAACTGAAGCAACACTCCGTTCACTTCGCACAGTGAATTGAAGTGTTGGAACAGACTGCATCTCTTTAAGAGAAACGCATGTGAGTTTTTTGTGAATGCTTGAAAGTAGTTTAAGGCACTTTCAAAGGAAAGTGATTTTCTCTGAAAGGACAGCATTTAGAAAGTGAAGCAACACTCCATTCACTTCGCACAGTGAATTGAAGTGTTGGAACAGACTGCTTCTCTTTCAGAGAAACACGTGTGAGTTTCTTCCTAATGCTTGCAAGTAGCTTAAGGCACTTTCAAAGGAAAGTGATTTTCTCTGAAAGGACAGCATTTAGAAAGTGAAGCAACAATCCATGCACTTCGCACAGTGAATTGAAGTGTTGGAACCGACTGCTTCTCTTTCAGAGAAACGCATGTGAGTTTCTGGTGAATGCTTGTAAGTAGCTTAAGGCACTTTCAAAGGACAGTGATTTTCTCTGAAAGGACAGCATTTAGAAAGTGAAGCAACACTCCATTCCCTTCGTGCAGTGAATTGAAGTGTTGGAACAGAGTGCTTCTCTTTCATATAAACGCATTAGTGTTTCTTGTGAATGCTTGCAAGTTGCTTAAGGCACTTTCAAAGGAAAGTGATTTTCTCTGAAAGGACATAATTTAGAAAGTGAAGCAACACTCCATTCACTTCGCACAGTGAATTGAAGTGTTGGAACAGACTGTTTCTCTTTCAGAGAAATGCATGTGAGTTTCTGTTGAATGCTTGTAAGAAGCTTAAGGCACTTTAAAAGGAAAGTGATTTTCTCTGAAAGGACAGCATTTAGAAAGTGAAGCAACACTCCATTCACTTCGCACATTGAATTGAAGTGTTGGAAAAGACTGCTTCTCTTTCAGAGAAACGCATGTGAGTTTCTGGTGAATGCTTGTAAGTAGCTTAAGGCACTTTCAAAGGAAAGTGATTTTCTCTGAAAGGACAGCATTTAGAAAGTGAGGCAACACTCCATTCACTTCACACAGTGAATTGAAGTGTTGGAACAGACTGCTTCTCTTTCAGAGAAACGCATGTGAGTTTCTTCCTAATGCTTGCAAGTAGCTTAAGGCACTTTCAAAGGAAAGTGATTTTCTCTGAAAGGACAGCATTTAGAAACTGAAGCAACACTCCATTCACTTCGCACAGTGAATTGAAGTGTTGGAACAGACTGCTTCTCTTTCAGAGAAACGCATGTGAGTTTTTTGTGAATGCTTGAAAGTAGTTTAAGGCACTTTCAAAGGAAAGTGATTTTCTCTGAAAGGACAGAATTTAGAAAGTGATGCAACACTCCATTCACTTCGCACAGTGAATTGAAGTGTTGGAACAGACTGCTTCTCTTTCAGAGAAACGCATGTGAGTTTCTTCCTAATGCTTGTAAGTAGCTTAAGGCACTTTCAAAGGAAAGTGATTTTCTCTGAAAGGACAGCATTTAGAAAGTGAAGCAACACTCAATTCCCTTCGTGCAGTGAATTGAAGTGTTGGAACAGAGTGCTTCTCTGTCATAGAAACTCATTAGTGTTTCTTGTGAATGCTTGCAAATTGCTTAAGGCACTTTCAAAGGAAAGTGATTTTCTCTGAAAGAACAGCATTTCGAAACTGAAGCACAACTCCATCCACTTCGCACAGTGAATTGAAGTGTTGGAAGACACTGCTTCTCTTTAAGAGAAACGCATGTGAGTTTTTTGTGAATGCTTGAAAGTAGTTTAAGGCACTTTCAAAGGAAAGTGATTTTCTCTGAAAGGACAGCATTTAGAAAGTGAAGCAACACTCCATTCACTTCGCACAGTGAATTGAAGTGTTGGAACAGACTGCTTCTCTTTCAGAGAAACGCATGTGAGTTTCTGGTGAATGCTTGTAAGTAGCTTAAGGCACTTTCAAAGGAAAGTGATTTTCTCTGAAAGGACAGCATTTAGAACGTGAGGCAACACTCTATTCACTTCACACAGTGAATTGAAGTGTTGGAACAGACTGCTTCTCTTTCAGAGAAATGCATGTGAGTTTCTTCCTAATGCTTTCAAGTAGCTTAAGGCACTATCAAAGGAAAGTGATTTTCTCTGAAAGGACAGCATTTAGAAAGTGAAGCAACACTCCATTCACTTCGCACAGTGAATTGAAGTGTTGGAACAGACTGCTTCTCTTTCAGAGAAACACATGTGAGTTTCTACCTAATGCTTGCAAGTAGCTTAAGGCACTTTCAAAGGAAAGTGATTTTCTCTGAAAGGACAGCATTTAGAAACTGAAGCAACACTCCGTTCACTTCGCACAGTGAATTGAAGTGTTGGAACAGACTGCTTCTCTTTAAGAGAAACGCATGTGAGTTTTTTGTGAATGCTTGAAAGTAGTTTAAGGCACTTTCAAAGGAAAGTGATTTTCTCTGAAAGGACAGCATTTAGAAAGTGAAGCAACACTCCATTCACTTCGCACAGTGAATTGAAATGTTGGAACAGACTGCTTCTCTTTCAGAGAAACACGTGTGAGTTTCTTCCTAATGCTTGCAAGTAGCTTAAGGCACTTTCAAAGGAAAGTGATTTTCTCTGAAAGGACAGCATTTAGAAAGTGAAGCAACAATCCATGCACTTCGCACAGTGAATTGAAGTGTTGGAACCGACTGCTTCTCTTTCAGATAAACGCATGTGAGTTTCTGGTGAATGCTTGTAAGTAGCTTAAAGCACTTTCAAAGGACAGTGATTTTCTCTGAAAGGACAGCATTTAGAAAGTGAAGCAACACTCCATTCCCTTCGTGCAGTGAATTGAAGTGTTGGAACAGAGTGCTTCTCTTTCATATAAACGCATTAGTGTTTCTTGTGAATGCTTGCAAGTTGCTTAAGGCACTTTCAAAGGAAAGTGATTTTCTCTGAAAGGACATAATTTAGAAAGTGAAGCAACACTCCATTCACTTCGCACAGTGAATTGAAGTGTTGGAACAGACTGTTTCTCTTTCAGAGAAATGCATGTGAGTTTCTGTTGAATGCTTGTAAGCAGCTTAAGGCACTTTCAAAGGAAAGTGATTTTCTCTGAAAGGACAGCATTTAGAAAGTGAAGCAACACTCCATTCACTTCGCACATTGAATTGAAGTGTTGGAAAAGACTGCTTCTCTTTCAGAGAAACGCATGTGAGTTTCTGGTGAATGCTTGTAAGTAGCTTAAGGCACTTTCAAAGGAAAGTGATTTTCTCTGAAAGGACAGCATTTAGAAAGTGAGGCAACATTCCATTCACTTCACACAGTGAATTGAAGTGTTGGAACAGACTGCTTCTCTTTCAGAGAAACGCATGTGAGTTTCTTCCTAATGCTTGCAAGTAGCTTAAGGCACTTTCAAAGGAAATTGATTTTCTCTGAAAGGACAGCATTTAGAAAGTGAAGCAACACTCCATTCACTTCGCACAGTGAATTGAAGTGTTGGAACAGACTGCTTCTCTTTCAGAGAAACGCATGAGTTTCTGGTGAATGCTTGTAAGTAGCTTAAGGCACTTTCAAAGGAAAGTGATTTTCTCTGAAAGGACAGCATTTAGAAAGTGAAGCAACACTCCATTCACTTCGCACAGTGAATTGAAGTGTTGGAACAGACTGCTTCTCTTTCAGAGAAATTCATGTGAGTTTAAGTTGAATGCTTGTAAGTAGCTTAAGGCACTTTCAAAGGAAAGTGATTTTCTCTGAAAGGACAGCATTTAGAAAGTGAAGCAACACTCCATTCACTTCGCAGAGTGAATTGAAGTTTTGGAACAGACTGCTTCTCTTTCAGAGAAACGCATGTGAGTTTCTGGTGAATGCTTGTAAGTAGCTTAAGGCACTTTCAAAGGAAAGTGATTTTCTCTGAAAGGACAGCATTTAGAAAGTGAAGCAACACTCCATTCACTTCGCACAGTGAATTGAAGTGTTGGAACAGACTGCTTCTCTTTCAGAGAAACGCATGTGAGTTTCTGGTGAATGCTTGTAAGTAGCTTAAGGCACTTTCAAAAGAAAGTGATTTTCTCTGAAAGGACAGCATTTAGAAAGTGAAGCAACACTCCATTCACTTCGCACAGTGAATTGAAGTGTTGGAACAGACTGCTTCTCTTTCAGAGAAACGCATGTGAGTTTCTGGTGAATGCTTGTAAGTAGCTTAGGGCACTTTCAAAGGAAAGTGATTTTCTCTGAAAGGACAGCATTTAGAAAGTGAAGCAACACTCCATTCACTTCGCACAGTGAATTGAAGTGTTGGAACAGACTGCTTCTCTTTCAGAGAAATGCATGTGAGTTTCTGTTGAATGCTTGTAAGCAGCTTAAGGCACTTTCAAAGGAAAGTGATTTTCTCTGAAAGGACAGCATTTAGAAAGTGAAGCAACACTCCATTCACTTCGCACATTGAATTGAAGTGTTGGAACAGACTGCTTCTCTTTCAGAGAAACGCATGTGAGTTTCTTGTGAATGCTTGCAAATTGCTTAAGGCACTTTCAAAGGAAAGTGATTTTCTCTGAAAGAACAGCATTTCGAAACTGAAGCACAACTCCATCCACTTCGCACAGTGAATTGAAGTGTTGGAACACACTGCTTCTCTTTAAGAGAAACGCATGTGAGTTTTTTGTGAATGCTTGAAAGTAGTTTAAGGCACTTTCAAAGGAAAGTGATTTTCTCTGAAAGGACAGCATTTAGAATGTGAAGCAACACTCCATTCACTTCGCACAGTGAATTGAAGTGTTGGAACAGACTGCTTCTCTTTCAGAGAAACGCATGTGAGTTTCTGGTGAATGCTTGTAAGTAGCTTAAGGCACTTTCAAAGGAAAGTGATTTTCTCTGAAAGGACAGCATTTAGAACGTGAGGCAACACTCTATTCACTTCACACAGTGAATTGAAGTGTTGGAACAGACTGCTTCTCTTTCAGAGAAATGCATGTGAGTTTCTTCCTAATGCTTTCAAGTAGCTTAAGGCACTATCAAAGGAAAGTGATTTTCTCTGAAAGGACAGCATTTAGAAAGTGAAGCAACACTCCATTCACTTCGCACAGTGAATTGAAGTGTTGGAACAGACTGCTTCTCTTTCAGAGAAACACATGTGAGTTTCTACCTAATGCTTGCAAGTAGCTTAAGGCACTTTCAAAGGAAAGTGATTTTCTCTGAAAGGACAGCATTTAGAAACTGAAGCAACACTCCGTTCACTTCGCACAGTGAATTGAAGTGTTGGAACAGACTGCTTCTCTTTAAGAGAAACGCATGTGAGTTTTTTGTGAATGCTTGAAAGTAGTTTAAGGCACTTTCAAAGGAAAGTGATTTTCTCTGAAAGGACAGCATTTAGAAAGTGAAGCAACACTCCATTCACTTCGCACAGTGAATTGAAATGTTGGAACAGACTGCTTCTCTTTCAGAGAAACACGTGTGAGTTTCTTCCTAATGCTTGCAAGTAGCTTAAGGCACTTTCAAAGGAAAGTGATTTTCTCTGAAAGGACAGCATTTAGAAAGTGAAGCAACAATCCATGCACTTCGCACAGTGAATTGAAGTGTTGGAACCGACTGCTTCTCTTTCAGAGAAACGCATGTGAGTTTCTGGTGAATGCTTGTAAGTAGCTTAAAGCACTTTCAAAGGACAGTGATTTTCTCTGAAAGGACAGCATTTAGAAAGTGAAGCAACACTCCATTCCCTTCGTGCAGTGAATTGAAGTGTTGGAACAGAGTGCTTCTCTTTCATATAAACGCATTAGTGTTTCTTGTGAATGCTTGCAAGTTGCTTAAGGCACTTTCAAAGGAAAGTGATTTTCTCTGAAAGGACATAATTTAGAAAGTGAAGCAACACTCCATTCACTTCGCACAGTGAATTGAAGTGTTGGAACAGACTGTTTCTCTTTCAGAGAAATGCATGTGAGTTTCTGTTGAATGCTTGTAAGCAGCTTAAGGCACTTTCAAAGGAAAGTGATTTTCTCTGAAAGGACAGCATTTAGAAAGTGAAGCAACACTCCATTCACTTCGCACATTGAATTGAAGTGTTGGAAAAGACTGCTTCTCTTTCAGAGAAACGCATGTGAGTTTCTGGTGAATGCTTGTAAGTAGCTTAAGGCACTTTCAAAGGAAAGTGATTTTCTCTGAAAGGACAGCATTTAGAAAGTGAGGCAACATTCCATTCACTTCACACAGTGAATTGAAGTGTTGGAACAGACTGCTTCTCTTTCAGAGAAACGCATGTGAGTTTCTTCCTAATGCTTGCAAGTAGCTTAAGGCACTTTCAAAGGAAATTGATTTTCTCTGAAAGGACAGCATTTAGAAAGTGAAGCAACACTCCATTCACTTCGCACAGTGAATTGAAGTGTTGGAACAGACTGCTTCTCTTTCAGAGAAACGCATGAGTTTCTGGTGAATGCTTGTAAGTAGCTTAAGGCACTTTCAAAGGAAAGTGATTTTCTCTGAAAGGACAGCATTTAGAAAGTGAAGCAACACTCCATTCACTTCGCACAGTGAATTGAAGTGTTGGAACAGACTGCTTCTCTTTCAGAGAAATTCATGTGAGTTTAAGTTGAATGCTTGTAAGTAGCTTAAGGCACTTTCAAAGGAAAGTGATTTTCTCTGAAAGGACAGCATTTAGAAAGTGAAGCAACACTCCATTCACTTCGCAGAGTGAATTGAAGTTTTGGAACAGACTGCTTCTCTTTCAGAGAAACGCATGTGAGTTTCTGGTGAATGCTTGTAAGTAGCTTAAGGCACTTTCAAAGGAAAGTGATTTTCTCTGAAAGGACAGCATTTAGAAAGTGAAGCAACACTCCATTCACTTCGCACAGTGAATTGAAGTGTTGGAACAGACTGCTTCTCTTTCAGAGAAACGCATGTGAGTTTCTGGTGAATGCTTGTAAGTAGCTTAGGGCACTTTCAAAGGAAAGTGATTTTCTCTGAAAGGACAGCATTTAGAAAGTGAAGCAACACTCCATTCACTTCGCACAGTGAATTGAAGTGTTGGAACAGACTGCTTCTCTTTCAGAGAAATGCATGTGAGTTTCTGTTGAATGCTTGTAAGCAGCTTAAGGCACTTTCAAAGGAAAGTGATTTTCTCTGAAAGGACAGCATTTAGAAAGTGAAGCAACACTCCATTCACTTCGCACATTGAATTGAAGTGTTGGAACAGACTGCTTCTCTTTCAGAGAAACGCATGTGAGTTTCTGGTGAATGCTTATAAGTAGCTTAAGGCACTTTCAAAGGAAAGTGATTTTCTCTGAAAGGACAGCATTTAGAAAGTGAGGCAACACTCCATTCACTTCACACAGTGAATTGAAGTGTTGGAACAGACTGCTTCTCTTTCAGAGAAACGCATGTGAGTTTCTTCCTAATGCTTGCAAGTAGCTTAAGGCACTTTAAAAGGAAAGTGATTTTCTCTGAAAGGACAGCATTTAGAAAGTGAAGCAACACTCCATTCACTTCGCACAGTGAATTGAAGTGTTGGAACAGACTGCTTCTCTTTCAGAGAAACGCATGAGTTTCTGGTGAATGCTTGTAAGTAGCTTAAGGCACTTTCAAAGGAAAGTGATTTTCTCTGAAAGGACAGCATTTAGAAAGTGAAGCAACACTCCATTCACTTCGCACAGTGAATTGAAGTGTTGGAACAGACTGCTTCTCTTTCAGAGAAATTCATGTGAGTTTAAGTTGAATGCTTGCAAGTAGCTTAAGGCACTTTCAAAGGAAAGTGATTTTCTCTGAAAGGACAGCATTTAGAAAGTGAAGCAACACTCCATTCACTTCGCAGAGTGAATTGAAGTTTTGGAACAGACTGCTTCTCTTTCAGAGAAACGCATGTGAGTTTCTGGTGAATGCTTGTAAGTAGCTTAAGGCACTTTCAAAGGAAAGTGATTTTCTCTCAAAGGACAGCATTTAGAAAGTGAATCAACACTCCATTCACTTCGCACATTGAATTGAAGTGTTGGAACAGACTGCTTCTCTTTCAGAGAAACGCATGTGAGTTTCTGGTGAATGCTTGTAAGTAGCTTAAGGCACTTTCAAAGGAAAGTGATTTTCTCTGAAAGGACAGCATTTAGAAAGTGAAGCAACACTCCATTCACTTCTCACAGTGAATTGAAGTGTTGGAACAGACTGCTTCTCTTTCAGAGAAACGCATGTGAGTTTCTGGTGAATGCTTGTAAGAAGCTTAAGGCACTTTCAAAGGAAAGTGATTTTCTCTGAAAGGACAGCATTTAGAAACTGAAGCAACACTCCATTCACTTCGCACAGTGAATTGAAGTGTTGGAACAGACTGCTTCTCTTTCAGAGAAACGCATGTGAGTTTTTTGTGAATGCTTGAAAGTAGTTTAAGGCACTTTCAAAGGAAAGTGATTTTCTCTGAAAGGACAGAATTTAGAAAGTGATGCAACACTCCATTCACTTCGCACAGTGAATTGAAGTGTTGGAACAGACTGCTTCTCTTTCAGAGAAACGCATGTGAGTTTCTTCCTAATGCTTGTAAGTAGCTTAAGGCACTTTCAAAGGAAAGTGATTTTCTCTGAAAGGACTGCATTTAGAAAGTGAAGCAACAATCCATGCACTTCGCACAGTGAATTGAAGTGTTGGAACCGACTGCTTCTCTTTCAGAGAAACGCATATGAGTTTCTGGTGAATGCTTGTAAGTAGCTTAAGGCATTTTCAAAGGACAGTGATTTTCTCTGAAAGGACAGCATTTAGAAAGTGAAGCAACACTCCATTCCCTTCGTGCAGTGAATTGAAGTGTTGGAACTGAGTGCTTCTCTTTCATATAAACGCATTAGTGTTTCTTGTGAATGCTTGCAAATTGCTTAAGGCACTTTCAAAGGAAAGTGATTTTCTCTGAAAGGACATAATTTAGAAAGTGAAGCAACACTCCATTCACTTCGCACAGTGAATTGAAGTGTTGGAACAGACTGTTTCTCTTTCAGAGAAATGCATGTGAGTTTCTGTTGAATGCTTGTAAGCAGCTTAAGGCACTTTCAAAGGAAAGTGATTTTCTCTGAAAGGACAGCATTTAGAAAGTGAAGCAACACTCCATTCACTTCGCACATTGAATTGAAGTGTTGGAAAAGACTGCTTCTCTTTCAGAGAAACGCATGTGAGTTTCTGGTGAATGCTTGTAAGTAGCTTAAGGCACTTTCAAAGGAAAGTGATTTTCTCTGAAAGGACAGCATTTAGAAAGTGAGGCAACACTCCATTCACTTCACACAGTGAATTGAAGTGTTGGAACAGACTGCTTCTCTTTCAGAGAAACGCATGTGAGTTTCTTCCTAATGCTTGCAAGTAGCTTAAGGCACTTTCAAAGGAAATTGATTTTCTCTGAAAGGACAGCATTTAGAAAGTGAAGCAACACTCCATTCACTTCGCACAGTGAATTGAAGTGTTGGAACAGACTGCTTCTCTTTGAGAGAAACGCATGAGTTTCTGGTGAATGCTTGTAAGTAGCTTAAGGCACTTTCAAAGGAAAGTGATTTTCTCTGAAAGGACAGCATTTAGAAAGTGAAGCAACACTCCATTCACTTCGCACAGTGAATTGAAGTGTTGGAACAGACTGCTTCTCTTTCAGAGAAATTCATGTGAGTTTAAGTTGAATGCTTGTAAGTAGCTTAAGGCACTTTCAAAGGAAAGTGATTTTCTCTGAAAGGACAGCATTTAGAAAGTGAAGCAACACTCCATTCACTTCGCAGAGTGAATTGAAGTTTTGGAACAGACTGCTTCTCTTTCAGAGAAACGCATGTGAGTTTCTGGTGAATGCTTGTAACTAGCTTAAGGCACTTTCAAAGGAAAGTGATTTTCTCTGAAAGGACAGCATTTAGAAAGTGAAGCAACACTCCATTCACTTCGCACAGTGAATTGAAGTGTTGGAACAGACTGTTTCTCTTTCAGAGAAATGCATGTGAGTTTCTGTTGAATGCTTGTAAGCAGCTTAAGGCACTTTCAAAGGAAAGTGATTTTCTCTGAAAGGACAGCATTTAGAAAGTGAAGCAACACTCCATTCACTTCGCACATTGAATTGAAGTGTTGGAAAAGACTGCTTCTCTTTCAGAGAAACGCATGTGAGTTTCTGGTGAATGCTTGTAAGTAGCTTAAGGCACTTTCAAAGGAAAGTGATTTTCTCTGAAAGGACAGCATTTAGAAAGTGAGGCAACACTCCATTCACTTCACACAGTGAATTGAAGTGTTGGAACAGACTGCTTCTCTTTCAGAGAAACGCATGTGAGTTTCTTCCTAATGCTTGCAAGTAGCTTAAGGCACTTTAAAAGGAAAGTGATTTTCTCTGAAAGGACAGCATTTAGAAAGTGAAGCAACACTCCATTCACTTCGCACAGTGAATTGAAGTGTTGGAACAGACTGCTTCTCTTTCAGAGAAATGCATGAGTTTCTGGTGAATGCTTGTAAGTAGCTTAAGGCACTTTCAAAGGAAAGTGATTTTCTCTGAAAGGACAGCATTTAGAAAGTGAAGCAACACTCCATTCACTTCGCACAGTGAATTGAAGTGTTGGAACAGACTGCTTCTCTTTCAGAGAAATTCATGTGAGTTTAAGTTGAATGCTTGCAAGTAGCTTAAGGCACTTTCAAAGGAAAGTGATTTTCTCTGAAAGGACAGCATTTAGAAAGTGAAGCAACACTCCATTCACTTCGCAGAGTGAATTGAAGTTTTGGAACAGACTGCTTCTCTTTCAGAGAAACGCATGTGAGTTTCTGGTGAATGCTTGTAAGTAGCTTAAGGCACTTTCAAAGGAAAGTGATTTTCTCTCAAAGGACAGCATTTAGAAAGTGAATCAACACTCCATTCACTTCGCACATTGAATTGAAGTGTTGGAACAGACTGCTTCTCTTTCAGAGAAACGCATGTGAGTTTCTGGTGAATGCTTGTAAGTAGCTTAAGGCACTTTCAAAGGAAAGTGATTTTCTCTGAAAGGACAGCATTTAGAAAGTGAAGCAACACTCCATTCACTTCGCACAGTGAATTGAAGTGTTGGAACAGACTGCTTCTCTTTCAGAGAAACGCATGTGAGTTTCTGGTGAATGCTTGTAAGTAGCTTAAGGCACTTTCAAAGGAAAGTGATTTTCTCTGAAAGGACAGCATTTAGAAAGTGAAGCAACACTCCATTCACTTCGCACAGTGAATTGAAGTGTTGGAACAGACTGCTTCTCTTTCAGAGAAACGCATGTGAGTTTTTTGTGAATGCTTGAAAGTAGTTTAAGGCACTCTCAAAGGAAAGTGATTTTCTCTGAAAGGACAGAATTTAGAAAGTGATGCAACACTCCATTCACTTCGCACAGTGAATTGAAGTGTTGGAACAGACTGCTTCTCTTTCAGAGAAACGCATGTGAGTTTCTTCCTAATGCTTGTAAGTAGCTTAAGGCACTTTCAAAGGAAAGTGATTTTCTCTGAAAGGACTGCATTTAGAAAGTGAAGCAACAATCCATGCACTTCGCACAGTGAATTGAAGTGTTGGAACCGACTGCTTCTCTTTCAGAGAAACGCATATGAGTTTCTGGTGAATGCTTATAAGTAGCTTAAGGCACTTTAAAAGGAAAGTGATTTTCTCTGAAAGGACAGCATTTAGAAAGTGAAGCAACACTCCATTCACTTCGCACAGTGAATTGAAGTGTTGGAACAGACTGCTTCTCTTTCAGAGAAATGCATGAGTTTCTGGTGAATGCTTGTAAGTAGCTTAAGGCACTTTCAAAGGAAAGTGATTTTCTCTGAAAGGACAGCATTTAGAAAGTGAAGCAACACTCCATTCACTTCGCACAGTGAATTGAAGTGTTGGAACAGACTGCTTCTCTTTCAGAGAAATTCATGTGAGTTTAAGTTGAATGCTTGCAAGTAGCTTAAGGCACTTTCAAAGGAAAGTGATTTTCTCTGAAAGGACAGCATTTAGAAAGTGAAGCAACACTCCATTCACTTCGCAGAGTGAATTGAAGTTTTGGAACAGACTGCTTCTCTTTCAGAGAAACGCATGTGAGTTTCTGGTGAATGCTTGTAAGTAGCTTAAGGCACTTTCAAAGGAAAGTGATTTTCTCTCAAAGGACAGCATTTAGAAAGTGAATCAACACTCCATTCACTTCGCACATTGAATTGAAGTGTTGGAACAGACTGCTTCTCTTTCAGAGAAACGCATGTGAGTTTCTGGTGAATGCTTGTAAGTAGCTTAAGGCACTTTCAAAGGAAAGTGATTTTCTCTGAAAGGACAGCATTTAGAAAGTGAAGCAACACTCCATTCACTTCGCACAGTGAATTGAAGTGTTGGAACAGACTGCTTCTCTTTCAGAAAAATGCATATGAGTTTCTGTTGAATGCTTGTAAGCAGCTTAAGGCACTTTCAAAGGAAAGTGATTTTCTCTGAAAGGACAGCATTTAGAAAGTGAAGCAACACTCCATTCACTTCGCACATTGAATTGAAGTGTTGGAACAGACTGCTTCTCTTTCAGAGAAACGCATGTGAGTTTCTGGTGAATGCTTGTAAGTAGCTTAAGGCACTTTCAAAGGAAAGTGATTTTCTCTGAAAGGACAGCATTTAGAAAGTGAGGCAACACTCCATTCACTTCACACAGTGAATTGAAGTGTTGGAACAGACTGCTTCTCTTTCAGAGAAACGCATGTGAGTTTCTTCCTAATGCTTGCAAGTAGCTTAAGGCACTTTCAAAGGAAAGTGATTTTCTCTGAAAGGACAGCATTTAGAAAGTGAAGCAACACTCCATTCACTTCGCACAGTGAATTGAAGTGTTGGAACAGACTGCTTCTCTTTCAGAGAAACGCATGCGTTTCTGGTGAATGCTTGTAAGTAGCTTAAGGCACTTTCAAAGGAAAGTGATTTTCTCTGAAAGGACAGCATTTAGAAAGTGAAGCAACACTCCATTCACTTCGCACAGTGAATTGAAGTGTTGGAACAGACTGCTTCTCTTTCAGAGAAATTCATGTGAGTTTAAGTTGAATGCTTGTAAGTAGCTTAAGGCACTTTCAAAGGAAAGTGATTTTCTATGAAAGGACAGCATTTAGAAAGTGAAGCAACACTCCATTCACTTCGCAGAGTGAATTGAAGTTTTGGAACAGACTGCTTCTCTTTCAGAGAAACGCATGTGAGTTTCTGGTGAATGCTTGTAAGTAGCTTAAGGCACTTTCAAAGGAAAGTGATTTTCTCTGAAAGGACAGCATTTAGAAAGTGAAGCAACACTCCATTCACTTCGCACAGTGAATTGAAGTGTTGGAACAGACTGCTTCTCTTTCAGAGAAACGCATGTGAGTTTCTGGTGAATGCTTGTAAGTAGCTTAAGGCACTTTCAAAGGAAAGTGATTTTCTCTGAAAGGACAGCATTTAGAAAGTGAAGCAACACTCCATTCACTTCGCACAGTGAATAAAAGTGTTGGAACAGACTGCTTCTCTTTCAGAGAAACGCATGTGAGTTTCTTGTGAATTATTGCAAGTCGCTTAAGGCACTTTCAAAGGAAAGTGATTTTCTCTGAAAGGACAGCATTTAGAAAGTGAAGCAACACTCCATTCCCTTCGTGCAGTGAATTGAAGTGTTGGAACAGACTGCTTCTCTTTCATAGAAACGCATTAGTGTTTCTTGTGAATGCTTGCAAGTTGCTTAAGGCACTTTCAAAGGAAAGTGATTTTCTCTGAAAGGACAGCATTTAGAAAGTGAAGCAACACTCAATTCACTTTGTACAGTGAATTGAAGTGTTGGAACAGACTGCTTCTCTTTCAGAGAAATGCATGTGAGTTTCTGTTGAATGCTTGTAAGTAGCTTAAGGCTCTTTCAAAGGAAAGTGATTTTCTTTGAAAGGACAGCATTTAGAAAGTAAAGCAACACTCCATTCCCTACGCGCAATGAATTGAAGTGTTGGAACAGACTGCTTCTCTTTCATAGAAACGCATTAGTGTTTCTTGGGAATGCTTGCAAGTAGCTTAAGGCACTTTCAAAGGAAATTGATTTTCTCTGAAAGGACAGCATTTAGAAAGTGAAGCAACACTCCATTCACTTCGCACAGTGAATTGAAGTGTTGGAACAGACTGCTTCTCTTTCAGAGAAACGCATGTGAGTTTCTTCCTAATACTTGTAAGTAGCTTAAGGCACTTTCAAAGGAAAGTGATTTTCTCTGAAAGGACAGCATTTAGAAAGTGAAGCAACACTCCATTCCCTTCGCACAGTGAATTGAAGTGTTGGAACAGACTGCTTCTCTTTCAGAGAAATGCATGTGAGTTTCTGTTGAATGCTTGTAAGTAGCTTAAGGCACTTTCAAAGGAAAGTGATTTTCTCTGAAAGGACAGCATTTAGAAAGTGAAGCAACACTCCATTCACTTCGCACGTTGAATTGAAGTGTTGGAACAGACTGCTTCTCTTTCAGAGAAACGCATGTGAGTTTCTGGTGAATGCTTGTAAGTAGCTTAAGGCACTTTCAAAGGAAAGTGATTTTCTCTGAAAGGACAGCATTTAGAAAGTGAGGCAACACTCCATTCACTTCACACAGTGAATTGAAATGTTGGAACAGACTGCTTCTCTTTCAGAGAAACGCATGTGAGTTTCTTCCTAATGCTTGCAAGTAGCTTAAGGCACTTTCAAAGGAAAGTGATTTTCTCTGAAAGGACAGCATTTAGAAAGTGAAGCATCACTCCATTCACTTCGCACAGTGAATTGAAATGTTGGAATAGTCTGCTTCTCTATCAGAGAAACGCATGTGAGTTTCTTCCTAACGCTTGCAAGTAGCTTAAGGCACTTTCAAAGGAAAGTGATTTTCTCTGAAAGGACAGCATTTAGAAAGTGAAGCAACACTCCATTCACTTCGCACAGTGAATTGAAGTGTTGGAACAGACTGCTTCTCTTTCAGAGAAACGCATGTGAGTTTCTGGTGAATGCTTGTAAGTAGCTTAAGGCACTTTCAAAGGAAAGTGATTTTCTCTGAAAGGACAGCATTTAGAAAGTGAAGCAACACTCCATTCCCTTCGTGCAGTGAATTGAAGTGTTGGAACAGAGTGCTTCTCTTTCATAGAAACGCATTAGTGTTTCTTGTGAATGCTTGCAAATTGCTTAAGGCACTTTCAAAGGAAAGTGATTTTCTCTGAAAGGACAGCATTTAGAAAGTGAAGCAACACTCAATTCACTTTGTACAGTGAATTGACGTGTTGGAACAGACTGCTTCTCATTCAGAGAAATGCATGTGAGTTTCTGTTGAATGCTTGTAAGTAGCTTAAGGCTCTTTCAAAGGAAAGTGATTTTCTATGAAAGGACAGCATTTAGAAAGTAAAGCAACACTCCATTCCCTTCGCGCAATGAATTGAAGTGTTGGAACAGACTGCTTCTCTTTCATAGAAACGCATTAGTGTTTCTTGGGAATGCTTGCAAGTAGCTTAAGGCACTCTCAAAGGAAAGTGATTTTCTCTGAAAGAACAGCATTTAGATAGTGAAGCAACACTCCATTCACTTCGCACAGTGAATTGAAGTGTTGGAACAGACTGCTTCTCTTTCAGAGAAACGCATGTGAGTTTCTTGTGAATTCTTGCAAGTTGCTTAAGGCACTTTCAAAGGAAAGTTATTTTCTCTGAAAGGACAGCATTTAGAAAGTGAGGCAGCACTCCATTCACTTCGCACAGTGAATTGAAGTGTTGGAACAGACTGCTTCTCTTTCAGAGAAATGCATGTGAGTTTCTGTTGAATGCTTGAAAGTAGCTTAAAGCACTTTCAAAGGAAAGTAATTTTCTCTGAAAGGACAGCATTTAGAAAGTGAAGCAACACTCCATTCACTTCGCACAGTGAATTGAAGTGTTGGAGCAGACTGCTTCTCTTTCAGAGAAACGCAAGTGAGTTTCTTGTGAATTATTGCAAGTCGCTTAAGGCACTTTCAAAGGAAAGTGATTTTCTCTGAAAGGACAGCATTTAGAAACTGAAGCAACACTCCATTCACTTCGCACAGTGAATTGAAGTGTTGGAACAGACTGCTTCTCTTTAAGAGAAACGCATGTGAGTTTTTTGTGAATGCTTGAAAGTAGTTTAAGGCACTTTCAAAGGAAAGTGATTTTCTCTGAAAGGACAGAATTTAGAAAGTGAGGCAACACTCCATTCACTTCGCACAGTGAATTGAAGTGTTGGAACAGACTGCTTCTCTTTCAGAGAAACGCATGTGAGTTTCTTCCTAATACTTGTAAGTAGCTTAAGGCACTTTCAAAGGAAAGTGATTTTCTCTGAAAGGACAGCATTTAGAAAGTGAAGCAACACTCCATTCCCTTCGCACAGTGAATTGAAGTGTTGGAACAGACTGCTTCTCTTTCAGAGAAATGCATGTGAGTTTCTGTTGAATGCTTGTAAGTAGCTTAAGGCACTTTCAAAGGAAAGTGATTTTCTCTGAAAGGACAGCATTTAGAAAGTGAAGCAACACTCCATTCACTTCGCACGTTGAATTGAAGTGTTGGAACAGACTGCTTCTCTTTCAGAGAAACGCATGTGAGTTTCTGGTGAATGCTTGTAAGTAGCTTAAGGCACTTTCAAAGGAAAGTGATTTTCTCTGAAAGGACAGCATTTAGAAAGTGAGGCAACACTCCATTCACTTCACACAGTGAATTGAAATGTTGGAACAGACTGCTTCTCTTTCAGAGAAACGCATGTGAGTTTCTTCCTAATGCTTGCAAGTAGCTTAAGGCACTTTCAAAGGAAAGTGATTTTCTCTGAAAGGACAGCATTTAGAAAGTGAAGCATCACTCCATTCACTTCGCACAGTGAATTGAAATGTTGGAATAGTCTGCTTCTCTATCAGAGAAACGCATGTGAGTTTCTTCCTAACGCTTGCAAGTAGCTTAAGGCACTTTCAAAGGAAAGTGATTTTCTCTGAAAGGACAGCATTTAGAAAGTGAAGCAACACTCCATTCACTTCGCACAGTGAATTGAAGTGTTGGAACAGACTGCTTCTCTTTCAGAGAAACGCATATGAGTTTCTGGTGAATGCTTGTAAGTAGCTTAAGGCACTTTCAAAGGACAGTGATTTTCTCTGAAAGGACAGCATTTAGAAAGTGAAGCAACACTCCATTCCCTTCGTGCAGTGAATTGAAGTGTTGGAACTGAGTGCTTCTCTTTCATATAAACGCATTAGTGTTTCTTGTGAATGCTTGCAAGTAGCTTAAGGCACTTTAAAAGGAAAGTGATTTTCTCTGAAAGGACAGCATTTAGAAAGTGAAGCAACACTCCATTCACTTCGCACAGTGAATTGAAGTGTTGGAACAGACTGCTTCTCTTTCAGAGAAATGCATGAGTTTCTGGTGAATGCTTGTAAGTAGCTTAAGGCACTTTCAAAGGAAAGTGATTTTCTCTGAAAGGACAGCATTTAGAAAGTGAAGCAACACTCCATTCACTTCGCACAGTGAATTGAAGTGTTGGAACAGACTGCTTCTCTTTCAGAGAAATTCATGTGAGTTTAAGTTGAATGCTTGCAAGTAGCTTAAGGCACTTTCAAAGGAAAGTGATTTTCTCTGAAAGGACAGCATTTAGAAAGTGAAGCAACACTCCATTCACTTCGCAGAGTGAATTGAAGTTTTGGAACAGACTGCTTCTCTTTCAGAGAAACGCATGTGAGTTTCTGGTGAATGCTTGTAAGTAGCTTAAGGCACTTTCAAAGGAAAGTGATTTTCTCTCAAAGGACAGCATTTAGAAAGTGAATCAACACTCCATTCACTTCGCACATTGAATTGAAGTGTTGGAACAGACTGCTTCTCTTTCAGAGAAACGCATGTGAGTTTCTGGTGAATGCTTGTAAGTAGCTTAAGGCACTTTCAAAGGACAGTGATTTTCTCTGAAAGGACAGCATTTAGAAAGTGAAGCAACACTCCATTCCCTTCGTGCAGTGAATTGAAGTGTTGGAACTGAGTGCTTCTCTTTCATATAAACGCATTAGTGTTTCTTGTGAATGCTTGCAAGTAGCTTAAGGCACTTTAAAAGGAAAGTGATTTTCTCTGAAAGGACAGCATTTAGAAAGTGAAGCAACACTCCATTCACTTCGCACAGTGAATTGAAGTGTTGGAACAGACTGCTTCTCTTTCAGAGAAATGCATGAGTTTCTGGTGAATGCTTGTAAGTAGCTTAAGGCACTTTCAAAGGAAAGTGATTTTCTCTGAAAGGACAGCATTTAGAAAGTGAAGCAACACTCCATTCACTTCGCACAGTGAATTGAAGTGTTGGAACAGACTGCTTCTCTTTCAGAGAAATTCATGTGAGTTTAAGTTGAATGCTTGCAAGTAGCTTAAGGCACTTTCAAAGGAAAGTGATTTTCTCTGAAAGGACAGCATTTAGAAAGTGAAGCAACACTCCATTCACTTCGCAGAGTGAATTGAAGTTTTGGAACAGACTGCTTCTCTTTCAGAGAAACGCATGTGAGTTTCTGGTGAATGCTTGTAAGTAGCTTAAGGCACTTTCAAAGGAAAGTGATTTTCTCTCAAAGGACAGCATTTAGAAAGTGAATCAACACTCCATTCACTTCGCACATTGAATTGAAGTGTTGGAACAGACTGCTTCTCTTTCAGAGAAACGCATGTGAGTTTCTGGTGAATGCTTGTAAGTAGCTTAAGGCACTTTCAAAGGAAAGTGATTTTCTCTGAAAGGACAGCATTTAGAAAGTGAAGCAACACTCCATTCACTTCGCACAGTGAATTGAAGTGTTGGAACAGACTGCTTCTCTTTCAGAAAAATGCATATGAGTTTCTGTTGAATGCTTGTAAGCAGCTTAAGGCACTTTCAAAGGAAAGTGATTTTCTCTGAAAGGACAGCATTTAGAAAGTGAAGCAACACTCCATTCACTTCGCACATTGAATTGAAGTGTTGGAACAGACTGCTTCTCTTTCAGAGAAACGCATGTGAGTTTCTGGTGAATGCTTGTAAGTAGCTTAAGGCACTTTCAAAGGAAAGTGATTTTCTCTGAAAGGACAGCATTTAGAAAGTGAGGCAACACTCCATTCACTTCACACAGTGAATTGAAGTGTTGGAACAGACTGCTTCTCTTTCAGAGAAACGCATGTGAGTTTCTTCCTAATGCTTGCAAGTAGCTTAAGGCACTTTCAAAGGAAAGTGATTTTCTCTGAAAGGACAGCATTTAGAAAGTGAAGCAACACTCCATTCACTTCGCACAGTGAATTGAAGTGTTGGAACAGACTGCTTCTCTTTCAGAGAAACGCATGCGTTTCTGGTGAATGCTTGTAAGTAGCTTAAGGCACTTTCAAAGGAAAGTGATTTTCTCTGAAAGGACAGCATTTAGAAAGTGAAGCAACACTCCATTCACTTCGCACAGTGAATTGAAGTGTTGGAACAGACTGCTTCTCTTTCAGAGAAATTCATGTGAGTTTAAGTTGAATGCTTGTAAGTAGCTTAAGGCACTTTCAAAGGAAAGTGATTTTCTATGAAAGGACAGCATTTAGAAAGTGAAGCAACACTCCATTCACTTCGCAGAGTGAATTGAAGTTTTGGAAC
The DNA here is from genome assembly GCF_982192425.1 of Myodes glareolus. Classification (NCBI taxonomy): domain Eukaryota; kingdom Metazoa; phylum Chordata; class Mammalia; order Rodentia; family Cricetidae; genus Myodes; species Myodes glareolus. The sequence continues at coordinate 2,624,132 of NC_142046.1, forward strand.
AGACTGCTTCTCTTTCAGAGAAACGCATGTGAGTTTCTGGTGAATGCTTGTAAGTAGCTTAAGGCACTTTCAAAGGAAAGTGATTTTCTCTGAAAGGACAGCATTTAGAAAGTGAAGCAACACTCCATTCACTTCGCACAGTGAATTGAAGTGTTGGAACAGACTGCTTCTCTTTCAGAGAAACGCATGTGAGTTTCTGGTGAATGCTTGTAAGTAGCTTAAGGCACTTTCAAAGGAAAGTGATTTTCTCTGAAAGGACAGCATTTAGAAAGTGAGGCAACACTCCATTCACTTCGCACAGTGAATTGAAGTGTTGGAACAGACTGCTTCTCTTTCAGAGAAACACATGTGAGTTTCTTCCTAATGCTTGCAAGTAGCTTAAGGCACTTTCAAAGGAAAGTGATGCTCCTGAAAGGACAGCATTTAGAAAGTGAAGCAACACTCCATTCACTTCGCACAGTGAATTGAAGTGTTGGAACAGACTGCTTCTCTTTTAGAGAAACGCATGTGAGTTTCTGGTGAATGCTTGTTCGTAGCTTAAGGCACTTTCAAAGGAAAGTGATTTTCTCTGAAAGGACATAATTTAGAAAGTGAAGCAACACTCCATTCACTTTGCACAGTGAATTGAAGTGTTGGAACAGAATGCTTCTCGTTCAGAGAAACGGATGTGAGTTTTTTATGAATGCTTGAAAGTAGTTTAAGGCACTTTCAAAGGAAAGTGATTTTCTCTGAAAGGACAGCATTTAGAAAGTGAAGCAACACTCCATTCACTTCGCACAGTGAATTGAAGTGTTGGAACAGTCTGCTTCTCTTTCAGAGAAACGCATGTGAGTTTCTTCCTAATGCTTGCAAGTAGCTTAAGGCACTTTCAAAGGAAAGTGATTTTCTCTGAAAGGACAGCATTTAGAAAGTGAAGCAACACTCCATTCACTTCGCACAGTGAATTGAAGTGTTGGAACAGTCTGCTTCTCTTTCAGAGAAACGCATGTGATTTTCTTCCTAATGCTTGCAAGTAGCTTAAGGCACTTTCAAAGGAAAGTGATTTTCTCTGAAAGGACAGCATTTAGAAAGTGAAGCAACACTCCATTCACTTCGCACAGTGAATTGAAGTGTTGGAACAGACTGCTTCTATTTCAGAGAAACGCATGTGAGTTTTTTATGAATGCTTGAAAGTAGTTAAAGGCACTTTCAAAGGAAAGTGATTTTCTCTGAAAGGACAGCATTTAGAAAGTGAGGCAACACTCCATTCACTTCACACAGTGACTTGAAGTGTTGGAACAGACTGCTTCTCTTTCAGAGAAACGCATGTGAGTTTCTTCCTAATGCTTGCAAGTAGCTTAAGGCACTTTCAAAGGAAAGTGATTTTCTCTGAAAGTACAGCATTTAGAAAGTGAAGCAACACTCCATTCACTTCGCACAGTGAATTGAAGTGTTGGAACAGTCTGCTCCTCTTTCAGAGAATCGCATGTGAGTTTCTTCCTAATGCTTGCAAGTAGCTTAAGGCACTTTCAAAGGAAAGTGATTTTCTCTGAAAGGACAGCATTTAGAAACTGAAGCAACACTCCATTCACTTCGCACAGTGAATTGAAGTGTTGGAACAGACTGCTTCTCTTTCAGAGAAACGCATGTGAGTTTCCGGTGAATGCTTGTAAGTAGCTTAAGGCACTTTCAAAGGAAAGTGATTTTCTCTGAAAGGACAGCATTTAGAAAGTGAAGCAACACTCCATTCACTTCGCACAGTGAATTGAAGTGTTGGAAAAGACTGCTTCTCTTTCAGAGAAACGCATGTGAGTTTCTTGTGAATGCTTGTAAGTAGCTTAAGGCACTTTCAAAGGAAAGTGATTTTCTCTGAAAGGACAGCATTTAGAAAGTGAAGCAACACTCCATTCACTTCGCAGAGTGAATTGAAGTATTGGAACAGACTGCTTCTCTTTCAGAGAAACGGATGTGAGTTTCTGGTGAATGCTTGTAAGTAGCTTCAGGCACTTTCAAAGGAAAGTAATTTTCTCTGAAAGGACAGCATTTAGAAAGTGAAGCAACACTCCATTCACTTCGCACAGTGAATTGAAGTGTTGGAACAGACTGCTTCTCTTTCAGAGAAACGCATGTGAGTTTCTGGTGAATGCTTGTAAGGAGCTTAAGGCACTTTCAAAGGAAAGTGATTTTCTCTGAAAGGACAGCATTTAGAAAGTGAAGCAACACTCCATTCACTTCGCACAGTGAATTGAAGTGTTGGAACAGACTGCTTCTCTTTCAGAGAAACGTATGTGAGTTTCTTGTGAATACTTGCAAGTTGCTTAAGGCACTTTCAAAGGAAAGTGATTTTCTCTGAAAGGACAGCATTTAGAAAGTGAGGCAACACTCCATTCACTTCGCACAGTGAATTGAAGTGTTGGAACAGACTGCTTCTCTTTCAGAGAAACACATGTGAGTTTCTTCCTAATGCTTGCAAGTAGCTTAAGGCACTTTCAAAGGAAAGTGATTTTCCTGAAAGGACAGCATTTAGAAAGTGAAGCAACACTCCATTCACTTCGCACAGTGAATTGAAGTGTTGGAACCGACTGCTTCTCTTTCAGAGAAACGCATGTGAGTTTCTGGTGAATGCTTGTTAGTAGCTTAAGGCACTTTCAAAGGAAGTGATTTTCTCTGAAAGGACATAATTTAGAAAGTGAAGCAACACTCCATTCACTTTGCACAGTGAATTGAAGTGTTGGAACAGAATGCTTGTCTTTCAGAGAAACGGATGTGAGTTTTTTATGAATGCTTGAAAGTAGTTTAAGGCACTTTCAAAGGAAAGTGATTTTCTCTGAAAGGACAGCATTTAGAAAGTGAAGCAACACTCCATTCACTTCGCACAGTGAATTGAAGTGTTGGAACAGTCTGCTTCTCTTTCAGAGAAACGCATGTGAGTTTCTTCCTAATGCTTGCAAGTAGCTTAAGGCACTTTCAAAGGAAAGTGATTTTCTCTGAAAGGACAGCATTTAGAAAGTGAAGCAACACTCCATTCACTTCGCACAGTGAATTGAAGTGTTGGAACAGTCTGCTTCTCTTTCAGAGAAACGCATGTGAGTTTTTTCCTAATGCTTGCAAGTAGCTTAAGGCACTTTCAAAGGAAAGTGATTTTCTCTGAAAGGACAGCATTTAGAAAGTGAAGCAACACTCCATTCACTTCGCACAGTGAATTGAAGTGTTGGAACAGACTGCTTTTCTTTCAGAGAAACGCATGTGAGTTTCTTCCTAATGCTTGCAAGTAGCTTAAGGCACTATCAAAGGAAAGTGATTTTCTCTGAAAGGACAGCATTTAGAATGTGAAGCAACACTCCATTCACTTCGCACAGTGAATTGAAGTGTTGGAACAGACTGCTTCTCTTTCAGAGAAACGCATGTGAGTTTTTTATGATTGCTTGCAAGTAGCTTAAGGCAATTTCAAAGGACAGTGATTTTCTCTGAAAGGACAGCATTTAGAAAGTGAAGCAACACTCCATTCCCTTCGTGCAGTGAATTGAAGTGTTGGAACAGAGTGCTTCTCTTTCATATAAACGCATTAGTGTTTCTTGTGAATGCTTGCAAGTTGCTTAAGGCACTTTCAAAGGAAAGTGATTTTCTCTGAAAGGACATAATTTAGAAAGTGAAGCAACACTCCATTCACTTCGCACAGTGAATTGAAGTGTTGGAACAGACTGCTTCTCTTTCAGAGAAATGCATGTGAGTTTCTGTTGAATGCTTGTAAGTAGCTTAAGGCACTTTCAAAGGAAAGTGATTTTCTCTGAAAGGACAGCATTTAGAAAGTGAAGCAACACTCCATTCACTTCGCACATTGAATTGAAGTGTTGGAACAGACTGCTTCTCTTTCAGAGAAACGCATGTGAGTTTCTGGTGAATGCTTGTAAGGAGCTTAAGGCACTTTCAAAGGAAAGTGATTTTCTCTGAAAGTACAGCATTTAGAAAGTGAGGCAACACTCCATTCACTTCACACAGTGAATTGAAGTGTTGGAACAGACTGCTTCTCTTTCAGAGAAACGCATGTGAGTTTCTTCCTAATGCTTGCAAGTAGCTTAAGGCACTTTCAAAGGAAAGTGATTTTCTCTGAAAGGACAGCATTTAGAAAGTGAAGCAACACTCCATTCACTTCGCACAGTGAACTGAAGTGTTGGAACAGTCTGCTTCTCTTTCAGAGAAACGCATGTGAGTTTCTTCCTAATGCTTGCAAGTAGCTTAAGGCACTTTCAAAGGAAAGTGATTTTCTCTGAAAGGACAGCATTTAGAAAGTGAAGCAACACTCCATTCACTTCGCACAGTGAATTGAAGTGTTGGAACAGACTGCTTCTCTTTCAGAGAAACGCATGTGAGTTTCCGGTGAATGCTTGTAAGTAGCTTAAGGCACTTTCTAAGGAAAGTGATTTTCTCTGAAAGGACAGCATTTAGAAAGTGAAGCAACACTCCATTCACTTCGCACAAAGAATTGAAGTGTTGCAACAGACTGCTTCTCTTTCAGAGAAACGCATGTGAGTTTCTTCCTAATGCTTGCAAGTAGCTTAAGGCACTATCAAAGGAAAGTGATTTTCTCTGAAAGGACAGCATTTAGAAAGTGAAGCAACACTGAATTCACTTCGCACAGTGAATTGAAGTGTTGGAACAGACTGCTTCTCTTTCAGAGAAACTCATGTGAGTTTTTTATGAATGCTTGAAAGTAGTTAAAGGCACTTTCAAAGGAAAGTGATTTTCTCTGAAAGGACAGCATTTAGAAAGTGAGGCAACACTCCATTCACTTCACACAGTGACTTGAGGTGTTGGAACAGACTGCTTCTCTTTCAGAGAAATGCATGTGAGTTTCTTCCTAATGCTTGCAAGTAGCTTAAGGCACTTTCAAAGGAAAGTGATTTTCTCTGAAAGGACAGCATTTAGAAAGTGAAGCAACACTCCATTCACTTCGCAAAGTGAATTGAAGTGTTGGAACAGTCTGCTCCTCTTTCAGAGAAACGCATGTGAGTTTCTTCCTAATGCTTGCAAGTAGCTTAAGGCACTTTCAAAGGAAAGTGATTTTCTCTGAAAGGACAGCATTTAGAAAGTGAAGCAACACTCCATTCACTCCGCACAGTGAATTGAAGTGTTGGAACAGACTGCTTCTCTTTCAGAGAAACGCATGTGAGTTTCCGGTGAATGCTTGTAAGTAGCTTAAGGCACTTTCAAAGGAAAGTGATTTTCTCTGAAAGAACAGCATTTAGAAAGTGAAGCAACACTCCATTCACTTCGCACAGTGAATTGAACTGTTGGAACAGACTGCTTCTCTTTCAGAGAAATGCATGTGAGTTTAAGTTGAATGCTTGTAAGAAGCTTAAGGCACTTTCAAAGAAAAGTGATTTTCTCTGAAAGGACAGCACTTAGAAAGTGAAGCAACACTCCATTCACTTCGCACAGTGAATTGAAGTATTGGAACAGACTGCTTCTCTTTCAGAGAAACGGATGTGAGTTTCTGGTGAATGCTTGTAAGTAGCTTAAGGCACTTTCAAAGGACAGTGATTTTCTCTGAAAGGACAGCATTTAGAAAGTGAAGCAACACTCCATTCACTTCGCACAGTGAATTGAAGTGTTGGAACAGACTGCTTCTCTTTCATATAAACGCATTAGTGTTTCTTGTGAATGCTTGCAAGTTGCTTAAGGCACTTTCAAAGGAAAGTGATTTTCTCTGAAAGGACATAATTTAGAAAGTGAAGCAACACTCCATTCACTTCGCACAGTGAATTGAAGTGTTGGAACAGACTGCTTCTCTTTCAGAGAAACGCATGTGAGTTTATTCCTAATGCCTGCAAGTAGCTTAAGGTACTTTCAAAGGAAAGTGAATTTCTCTGAAAGGACAGCATTTAGAAAGTGAAGCAACACTCCATTCACTTCGCACAGTGAATTGAAGTGTTGGACCAGACTGCTTCTCTTTCAGAGAAACACAAGTGGATTTCTGGTGAATGCTTGTAAGTAGCTTAAGGCACTTTCAAAGGAAAGTGATTTTCTCTGAAAGGACAGCATTTAGAAAGTGGAGCAACACTCCATTCCCTTCGTGCTGTGAATTGAAGTGTTGGAGCAGAGTGCTTCTCTTTCATATAAACGCATTAGTGTTTCTGTTGAATGCTTGCAAGTTGCTTAAGGCACTTTCAAAGGAAAGTGATTTTCTATGAAAGGACAGCATTTAGAAACTGAAGCAACACTCCGTTCACTTCGCACAGTGAATTGAAGTGTTGGAACAGACTGCTTCTCTTTAAGAGAAACGCATGTGAGTTTTTTGTGAATGCTTGAAAGTCGTTTAAGGCACTTTCAAAGGAAAGTGATTTTCTCTGAAAGGACAGCATTTAGAAAGTGAAGCAACACTCCATTCACTTCGCACAGTGAATTGAAGTGTTGGAACAGACTGCTTCTCTTTCAGAGAAACGCATGTGAGTTTCTGTTGAATGCTTGTAAGTAGCTTAAGGCACTTTCAAAGGAAAGTGATTTTCTCTGAAAGGACAGCATTTAGAACGTGAGGCAACACTCTATTCACTTCACACAGTGAATTGAAGTGTTGGAACAGACTGCTTCTCTTTCAGAGAAACGCATGTGAGTTTCTTCCTAATGCGTGCAAGTAGCTTAAGGCACTATCAAAGGAAAGTGATTTTCTCTGAAAGGACAGCATTTAGAAAGTGAAGCAACACTCCATTCACTTCGCACAGTGAATTGAAGTGTTGGAACAGACTGCTTCTCTTTCAGAGAAACGCATGTGAGTTTTTTATGAATGCTTGAAAGTAGTTTAAGGCACTTTCAAAGGAAAGTGATTTTCTCTGAAAGGACAGCATTTAGAAAGTGAAGCAACACTCCATTCACTTCGCACAGTGAATTGAAGTGTTGGAACAGACTGCTTCTCTTTCAGAGAAACGCATGTGAGTTTCTTCCTAATCCTTGCAAGTAGGTTAAGACACTTTCAAAGGAAAGTGATTTTCTCTGAAAGGACAGCATTTAGAAAGTGAAGCAACACTCCATTCACTTCGCACAGTGAATTGAAGTGTTGGAACCGACTGCTTCTCTTTCAGAGAAACGCATGTGACTTTCTGGTGAATGCTTATAAGTAGCTTAAGGCACTTTCAAAGGACAGTGATTTTCTCTGAAAGGACAGCATTTAGAAAGTGAAGCAACACTCCAATCCCTTCGTGCAGTGAATTGAAGTGTTGGAACAGAGTGCTTCTCTTTCATATAAACGCATTAGTGTTTCTTGTGAATGCTTGCAAGTTGCTTAAGGCACTTTCAAAGGAAAGTGATTTTCTCTGAAAGGACAGCATTTAGAAAGTGAAGCAACACTCCATTCACTTCGCACAGTGAATTGAAGTGTTGGAACAGTCTGCTTCTCTTTCAGAGAAACGCATGTGAGTTTCTTCCTAATGCTTGCAAGTAGCTTAAGGCACTTTCAAAGGAAAGTGATTTTCTCTGAAAGGACAGCATTTAGAAAGTGAAGCAACACTCCATTCACTTCGCACAGTGAATTGAAGTGTTGGAACAGACTGCTTCTCTTTCAGAGAAACGCATGTGAGTTTCCGGTGAATGCTTGCAAGTAGCTTAAGGCACTTTCAAAGGAAAGTGATTTTCTCTGAAAGGACAGCATTTAGAAAGTGAAGCAACACTCCATTCACTTCGCACAGTGAATTGAAGTGTTGGAACAGACTGCTTCTCTTTCAGAGAAACGCATGTGAGTTTCTTCCTAATGCTTGCAAGTAGCTTAAGGCACTATCAAACGAAAGTGATTTTCTCTGAAAGGACAGCATTTAGAAAGTGAAGCAACACTAAATTCACTTCGCACAGTGAATTGAAGTGTTGGAACAGACTGCTTCTCTTTCAGAGAAACGCATGTGAGTTTTTTATGAATGCTTGAAAGTAGTTAAAGGCACTTTCAAAGGAAAGTGATTTTCTCTGAAAGGACAGCATTTAGAAAGTGAGGCAACACTCCATTCACTTCACAGAGTGACTTGAAGTGTTGGAACAGACTGCTTCTCTTTCAGAGAAACGCATGTGAGTTTCTTCCTAATGCTTGCAAGTAGCTTAAGGCACTTTCAAAGGAAAGTGATTTTCTCTGAAAGGACAGCATTTAGAAAGTGAAGCAACACTCCATTCACTTCGCACAGTGAATTGAAGTGTTGGAACAGACTGCTTCTCTTTCAGAGAAACGTATGTGAGTTTCTTGTGAATACTTGCAAGTTGCTTAAGGCACTTTCAAAGGAAAGTGATTTTCTCTGAAAGGACAGCATTTAGAAAGTGAGGCAACACTCCATTCACTTCGCACAGTGAATTGAAGTGTTGGAACAGACTGCTTCTCTTTCAGAGAAACACATGTGAGTTTCTTCCTAATGCTTGCAAGTAGCTTAAGGCACTTTCAAAGGAAAGTGATGCTCCTGAAAGGACAGCATTTAGAAAGTGAAGCAACACTCCATTCACTTCGCACAGTGAATTGAAGTGTTGGAACAGACTGCTTCTCTTTTAGAGAAACGCATGTGAGTTTCTGGTGAATGCTTGTTCGTAGCTTAAGGCACTTTCAAAGGAAAGTGATTTTCTCTGAAAGGACATAATTTAGAAAGTGAAGCAACACTCCATTCACTTTGCACAGTGAATTGAAGTGTTGGAACAGAATGCTTCTCTTTCAGAGAAACGGATGTGAGTTTTTTATGAATGCTTGAAAGTAGTTTAAGGCACTTTCAAAGGAAAGTGATTTTCTCTGAAAGGACAGCATTTAGAAAGTGAAGCAACACTCCATTCACTTCGCACAGTGAATTGAAGTGTTGGAACAGTCTGCTTCTCTTTCAGAGAAACGCATGTGAGTTTCTTCCTAATGCTTGCAAGTAGCTTAAGGCACTTTCAAAGGAAAGTGATTTTCTCTGAAAGGACAGCATTTAGAAAGTGAAGCAACACTCCATTCACTTCGCACAGTGAATTGAAGTGTTGGAACAGTCTGCTTCTCTTTCAGAGAAACGCATGTGAGTTTCTTCCTAATGCTTGCAAGTAGCTTAAGGCACTTTCAAAGGAAAGTGATTTTCTCTGAAAGGACAGCATTTAGAAAGTGAAGCAACACTCCATTCACTTCGCACAGTGAATTGAAGTGTTGGAACAGACTGCTTCTATTTCAGAGAAACGCATGTGAGTTTTTTATGAATGCTTGAAAGTAGTTAAAGGCACTTTCAAAGGAAAGTGATTTTCTCTGAAAGGACAGCATTTAGAAAGTGAGGAAACACTCCATTCACTTCACACAGTGACTTGAAGTGTTGGAACAGACTGCTTCTCTTTCAGAGAAACGCATGTGAGTTTCTTCCTAATGCTTGCAAGTAGCTTAAGGCACTTTCAAAGGAAAGTGATTTTCTCTGAAAGTACAGCATTTAGAAAGTGAAGCAACACTCCATTCACTTCGCACAGTGAATTGAAGTGTTGGAACAGTCTGCTCCTCTTTCAGAGAATCGCATGTGAGTTTCTTCCTAATGCTTGCAAGTAGCTTAAGGCACTTTCAAAGGAAAGTGATTTTCTCTGAAAGGACAGCATTTAGAAACTGAAGCAACACTCCATTCACTTCGCACAGTGAATTGAAGTGTTGGAACAGACTGCTTCTCTTTCAGAGAAACGCATGTGAGTTTCCGGTGAATGCTTGTAAGTAGCTTAAGGCACTTTCAAAGGAAAGTGATTTTCTCTGAAAGGACAGCATTTAGAAAGTGAAGCAACACTCCATTCACTTCGCACAGTGAATTGAAGTGTTGGAACAGACTGCTTCTCTTTCAGAGAAACGCATGTGAGTTTCTTGTGAATGCTTGTAAGTAGCTTAAGGCACTTTCAAAGGAAAGTGATTTTCTCTGAAAGGACAGCATTTAGAAAGTGAAGCAACACTCCATTCACTTCGCAGAGTGAATTGAAGTATTGGAACAGACTGCTTCTCTTTCAGAGAAACGGATGTGAGTTTCTGGTGAATGCTTGTAAGTAGCTTCAGGCACTTTCAAAGGAAAGTAATTTTCTCTGAAAGGACAGCATTTAGAAAGTGAAGCAACACTCCATTCACTTCGCACAGTGAATTGAAGTGTTGGAACAGACTGCTTCTCTTTCAGAGAAACGCATGTGAGTTTCTGGTGAATGCTTGTAAGAAGCTTAAGGCACTTTCAAAGGAAAGTGATTTTCTCTGAAAGGACAGCATTTAGAAAGTGAAGCAACACTCCATTCACTTCGCACAGTGAATTGAAGTGTTGGAACAGACTGCTTCTCTTTCAGAGAAACGTATGTGAGTTTCTTGTGAATACTTGCAAGTTGCTTAAGGCACTTTCAAAGGAAAGTGATTTTCTCTGAAAGGACAGCATTTAGAAAGTGAGGCAACACTCCATTCACTTCGCACAGTGAATTGAAGTGTTGGAACAGACTGCTTCTCTTTCAGAGAAACACATGTGAGTTTCTTCCTAATGCTTGCAAGTAGCTTAAGGCACTTTCAAAGGAAAGTGATTTTCCTGAAAGGACAGCATTTAGAAAGTGAAGCAACACTCCATTCACTTCGCACAGTGAATTGAAGTGTTGGAACCGACTGCTTCTCTTTCAGAGAAACGCATGTGAGTTTCTGGTGAATGCTTGTTAGTAGCTTAAGGCACTTTCAAAGGAAAGTGATTTTCTCTGAAAGGACATAATTTAGAAAGTGAAGCAACACTCCATTCACTTTGCACAGTGAATTGAAGTGTTGGAACAGAATGCTTCTCTTTCAGAGAAACGGATGTGAGTTTTTTATGAATGCTTGAAAGTAGTTTAAGGCACTTTCAAAGGAAAGTGATTTTCTCTGAAAGGACAGCATTTAGAAAGTGAAGCAACACTCCATTCACTTCGCACAGTGAATTGAAGTGTTGGAACAGTCTGCTTCTCTTTCAGAGAAACGCATGTGAGTTTCTTCCTAATGCTTGCAAGTAGCTTAAGGCACTTTCAAAGGAAAGTGATTTTCTCTGAAAGGACAGCATTTAGAAAGTGAAGCAACACTCCATTCACTTCGCACAGTGAATTGAAGTGTTGGAACAGTCTGCTTCTCTTTCAGAGAAACGCATGTGAGTTTTTTCCTAATGCTTGCAAGTAGCTTAAGGCACTTTCAAAGGAAAGTGATTTTCTCTGAAAGGACAGCATTTAGAAACTGAAGCAACACTCCATTCACTTCGCACAGTGAATTGAAGTGTTGGAACAGACTGCTTTTCTTTCAGAGAAACGCATGTGAGTTTCTTCCTAATGCTTGCAAGTAGCTTAAGGCACTATCAAAGGAAAGTGATTTTCTCTGAAAGGACAGCATTTAGAATGTGAAGCAACACTCCATTCACTTCGCACAGTGAATTGAAGTGTTGGAACAGACTACTTCTCTTTCAGAGAAACGCATGTGAGTTTTTTATGATTGCTTGCAAGTAGCTTAAGGCAATTTCAAAGGACAGTGATTTTCTCTGAAAGGACAGCATTTAGAAAGTGAAGCAACACTCCATTCCCTTCGTGCAGTGAATTGAAGTGTTGGAACAGAGTGCTTCTCTTTCATATAAACGCATTAGTGTTTCTTGTGAATGCTTGCAAGTTGCTTAAGGCACTTTCAAAGGAAAGTGATTTTCTCTGAAAGGACATAATTTAGAAAGTGAAGCAACACTCCATTCACTTCGCACAGTGAATTGAAGTGTTGGAACAGACTGCTTCTCTTTCAGAGAAATGCATGTGAGTTTCTGTTGAATGCTTGTAAGTAGCTTAAGGCACTTTCAAAGGAAAGTGATTTTCTCTGAAAGGACAGCATTTAGAAAGTGAAGCAACACTCCATTCACTTCGCACATTGAATTGAAGTGTTGGAACAGACTGCTTCTCTTTCAGAGAAACGCATGTGAGTTTCTGGTGAATGCTTGTAAGGAGCTTAAGGCACTTTCAAAGGAAAGTGATTTTCTCTGAAAGTACAGCATTTAGAAAGTGAGGCAACACTCCATTCACTTCACACAGTGAATTGAAGTGTTGGAACAGACTGCTTCTCTTTCAGAGAAACGCATGTGAGTTTCTTCCTAATGCTTGCAAGTAGCTTAAGGCACTTTCAAAGGAAAGTGATTTTCTCTGAAAGGACAGCATTTAGAAAGTGAAGCAACACTCCATTCACTTCGCACAGTGAACTGAAGTGTTGGAACAGTCTGCTTCTCTTTCAGAGAAACGCATGTGAGTTTCTTCCTAATGCTTGCAAGTAGCTTAAGGCACTTTCAAAGGAAAGTGATTTTCTCTGAAAGGACAGCATTTAGAAAGTGAAGCAACACTCCATTCACTTCGCACAGTGAATTGAAGTGTTGGAACAGACTGCTTCTCTTTCAGAGAAACGCATGTGAGTTTCCGGTGAATGCTTGTAAGTAGCTTAAGGCACTTTCTAAGGAAAGTGATTTTCTCTGAAAGGACAGCATTTAGAAAGTGAAGCAACACTCCATTCACTTCGCACAAAGAATTGAAGTGTTGCAACAGACTGCTTCTCTTTCAGAGAAACGCATGTGAGTTTCTTCCTAATGCTTGCAAGTAGCTTAAGGCACTATCAAAGGAAAGTGATTTTCTCTGAAAGGACAGCATTTAGAAAGTGAAGCAACACTGAATTCACTTCGCACAGTGAATTGAAGTGTTGGAACAGACTGCTTCTCTTTCAGAGAAACTCATGTGAGTTTTTTATGAATGCTTGAAAGTAGTTAAAGGCACTTTCAAAGGAAAGTGATTTTCTCTGAAAGGACAGCATTTAGAAAGTGAGGCAACACTCCATTCACTTCACACAGTGACTTGAGGTGTTGGAACAGACTGCTTCTCTTTCAGAGAAATGCATGTGAGTTTCTTCCTAATGCTTGCAAGTAGCTTAAGGAACTTTCAAAGGAAAGTGATTTTCTCTGAAAGGACAGCATTTAGAAAGTGAAGCAACACTCCATTCACTTCGCAAAGTGAATTGAAGTGTTGGAACAGTCTGCTCCTCTTTCAGAGAAACGCATGTGAGTTTCTTCCTAATGCTTGCAAGTAGCTTAAGGCACTTTCAAAGGAAAGTGATTTTCTCTGAAAGGACAGCATTTAGAAAGTGAAGCAACACTCCATTCACTCCGCACAGTGAATTGAAGTGTTGGAACAGACTGCTTCTCTTTCAGAGAAACGCATGTGAGTTTCCGGTGAATGCTTGTAAGTAGCTTAAGGCACTTTCAAAGGAAAGTGATTTTCTCTGAAAGAACAGCATTTAGAAAGTGAAGCAACACTCCATTCACTTCGCACAGTGAATTGAACTGTTGGAACAGACTGCTTCTCTTTCAGAGAAATGCATGTGAGTTTAAGTTGAATGCTTGTAAGAAGCTTAAGGCACTTTCAAAGAAAAGTGATTTTCTCTGAAAGGACAGCATTTAGAAAGTGAAGCAACACTCCATTCACTTCGCACAGTGAATTGAAGTATTGGAACAGACTGCTTCTCTTTCAGAGAAACGGATGTGAGTTTCTGGTGAATGCTTGTAAGTAGCTTAAGGCACTTTCAAAGGACAGTGATTTTCTCTGAAAGGACAGCATTTAGAAAGTGAAGCAACACTCCATTCACTTCGCACAGTGAATTGAAGTGTTGGAACAGACTGCTTCTCTTTCATATAAACGCATTAGTGTTTCTTGTGAATGCTTGCAAGTTGCTTAAGGCACTTTCAAAGGAAAGTGATTTTCTCTGAAAGGACATAATTTAGAAAGTGAAGCAACACTCCATTCACTTCGCACAGTGAATTGAAGTGTTGGAACAGACTGCTTCTCTTTCAGAGAAATGCATGTGAGTGTCTGTTGAATGCTTGTAAATAGCTTAAGGCACTTTCAAAGGAAAGTGATTTTCTCTGAAAGGACAGCATTTAGAAAGTGAAGCAACACTCCATTCACTTCGCACAGTGAATTGAAGTGTTGGAACAAACTGCTTCTCTTTCAGAGAAACGCATGTGAGTTTCTGGTGAATGCTTGTAAGTAGCTTAAGGCACTTTCAAAGGAAAGTGATTTTCTCTGAAAGGACAGCATTTAGAAAGTGAGGCAACACTCCATTCACTTAACACAGTGAATTGAAGTGTTGGAACAGACTGCTTCTCTTTCAGAGAAACGCATGTGAGTTTCTTCCTAATGCTTGCAAGTAGCTTAAGGCACTTTCAAAGGAAAGTGATTTTCTCTGAAAGGACAGCATTTAGAAAGTGAAGCAACACTCCATTCACTTCGCACAAGGAATTGAAGTGTTGGAACAGTCTGCTTCTCTTTCAGAGAAACGCATGTGAGTTTCTTCCTAATGCTTGCAAGTAGCTTAATGCACTTTCAAAGGAAAGTGATTTTCTCTGAAAGGACAGCATTTAGAAAGTGAAGCAACACTCCATTCACTTCGCACAGTGAATTGAAGTGTTGGAACAGACTGCTTTTCTTTCAGAGAAACGCATGTGAGTTTCTTCATAATGCTTGCAAGTAGCTTAAGGCACTATCAAAGGAAAGTGATTTTCTCTGAAAGGACAGCATTTAGAAAGTGAAGCAACACTCCATTCACTTCGCACAGTGAATTGAAGTGTTGGAACAGACTGCTTCTCTTTCAGAGCAACGCATGTGAGTTTCTGGTGAATGCTTATAAGTAGCTTAAATCACTTTCAAAGGACAGTGATTTTCTCTGAAAGAACAGCATTTAGAAAGTGAAGCAACACTCCATTCCCTTCGTGCAGTGAATTGAAGTGTTGGAACAGAGTGCTTCTCTTTCATATAAACGCATTAGTGTTTCTTGTGAATGCTTGCAAGTTGCTTAAGGCACTTTCAAAGGAAAGTGATTTTCTCTGAAAGGACATAATTTAGAAAGTGAAGCAACACTCCATTCACTTCGCACAGTGAATTGAAGTGTTGGAACAGACTGCTTCTCTTTCAGAGAAATGCATGTGAGTTTCTGTTGAATGCTTGTAAGTAGCTTAAGGCACTTACAAAGGAAAGTGATTTTCTCTGAAAGGACAGCATTTAGAAAGTGAAGCAACACTCCATTCACTTCGCACATTGAATTGAAGTGTTGGAACAGACTGCTTCTCTTTCAGAGAAACGCATGTGAGTTTCTGGTGAATGCTTGTAAGTAGCTTAAGGCACTTTCAAAGGAAAGTGATTTTCTCTGAAAGGACAGCATTTAGAAAGTGAGGCAACACTCCATTCACTTCACACAGTGAATTGAAGTGTTGGAACAGACTGCTTCTCTTTCAGAGAAACGTATGTGAGTTTCTTGTGAATACTTGCAAGTTGCTTAAGGCACTTTCAAAGGAAAGTGATTTTCTCTGAAAGGACAGCATTTAGAAAGTGAGGCAACACTCCATTCACTTCGCACAGTGAATTGAAGTGTTGGAACAGACTGCTTCTCTTTCAGAGAAACACATGTGAGTTTCTTCCTAATGCTTGCAAGTAGCTTAAGGCACTTTCAAAGGAAAGTGATTTTCCTGAAAGGACAGCATTTAGAAAGTGAAGCAACACTCCATTCACTTCGCACAGTGAATTGAAGTGTTGGAACCGACTGCTTCTCTTTCAGAGAAACGCATGTGAGTTTCTGGTGAATGCTTGTTAGTAGCTTAAGGCACTTTCAAAGGAAAGTGATTTTCTCTGAAAGGACATAATTTAGAAAGTGAGGCAACACTCCATTCACTTCGCACAGTGAATTGAAGTGTTGGAACAGACTGCTTCTCTTTCAGAGAAATGCATGTGAGTGTCTGTTGAATGCTTGTAAATAGCTTAAGGCACTTTCAAAGGAAAGTGATTTTCTCTGAAAGGACAGCATTTAGAATGTGAAGCAACAATCCATTCACTTCGCACAGTGAATTGAAGTGTTGGAACAGACTGCTTCTCTTTCAGAGAAACGCATGTGAGTTTTTTATGATTGCTTGCAAGTAGCTTAAGGCAATTTCAAAGGACAGTGATTTTCTCTGAAAGGACAGCATTTAGAAAGTGAAGCAACACTCCATTCCCTTCGTGCAGTGAATTGAAGTGTTGGAACAGAGTGCTTCTCTTTCATATAAACGCATTAGTGTTTCTTGTGAATGCTTGCAAGTTGCTTAAGGCACTTTCAAAGGAAAGTGATTTTCTCTGAAAGGACATAATTTAGAAAGTGAAGCAACACTCCATTCACTTCGCACAGTGAATTGAAGTGTTGGAACAGACTGCTTCTCTTTCAGAGAAATGCATGTGAGTTTCTGTTGAATGCTTGTAAGTAGCTTAAGGCACTTTCAAAGGAAAGTGATTTTCTCTGAAAGGACAGCATTTAGAAAGTGAAGCAACACTCCATTCACTTCGCACATTGAATTGAAGTGTTGGAACAGACTGCTTCTCTTTCAGAGAAACGCATGTGAGTTTCTGGTGAATGCTTGTAAGGAGCTTAAGGCACTTTCAAAGGAAAGTGATTTTCTCTGAAAGTACAGCATTTAGAAAGTGAGGCAACACTCCATTCACTTCACACAGTGAATTGAAGTGTTGGAACAGACTGCTTCTCTTTCAGAGAAACGCATGTGAGTTTCTTCCTAATGCTTGCAAGTAGCTTAAGGCACTTTCAAAGGAAAGTGATTTTCTCTGAAAGGACAGCATTTAGAAAGTGAAGCAACACTCCATTCACTTCGCACAGTGAATTGAAGTGTTGGAACAGTCTGCTTCTCTTTCAGAGAAACGCATGTGAGTTTCTTCCTAATGCTTGCAAGTAGCTTAAGGCACTTTCAAAGGAAAGTGATTTTCTCTGAAAGGACAGCATTTAGAAAGTGAAGCAACACTCCATTCACTTCGCACAGTGAATTGAAGTGTTGGAACAGACTGCTTCTCTTTCAGAGAAACGCATGTGAGTTTCCGGTGAATGCTTGTAAGTAGCTTAAGGCACTTTCTAAGGAAAGTGATTTTCTCTGATAGGACAGCATTTAGAAAGTGAAGCAACACTCCATTCACTTCGCACAAAGAATTGAAGTGTTGCAACAGACTGCTTCTCTTTCAGAGAAACGCATGTGAGTTTCTTCCTAATGCTTGCAAGTAGCTTAAGGCACTATCAAAGGAAAGTGATTTTCTCTGAAAGGACAGCATTTAGAAAGTGAAGCAACACTGAATTCATTTCGCACAGTGAATTGAAGTGTTGGAACAGACTGCTTCTCTTTCAGAGAAACGCATGTGAGTTTTTTATGAATGCTTGAAAGTAGTTAAAGGCACTTTCAAAGGAAAGTGATTTTCTCTGAAAGGACAGCATTTAGAAAGTGAGGCAACACTCCATTCACTTCACACAGTGACTTGAGGTGTTGGAACAGACTGCTTCTCTTTCAGAGAAATGCATGTGAGTTTCTTCCTAATGCTTGCAAGTAGCTTAAGGCACTTTCAAAGGAAAGTGATTTTCTCTGAAAGGACAGCATTTAGAAAGTGAAGCAACACTCCATTCACTTCGCAAAGTGAATTGAAGTGTTGGAACAGTCTGCTCCTCTTTCAGAGAAACGCATGTTTGTTTCTTCCTAATGCTTGCAAGTAGCTTAAGGCACTTTGAAAGGAAAGTGATTTTCTCTGAAAGGACAGCATTTAGAAAGTGAAGCAACACTCCATTCACTCCGCACAGTGAATTGAAGTGTTGGAACAGACTGCTTCTCTTTCAGAGAAACGCATGTGAGTTTCCGGTGAATGCTTGTAAGTAGCTTAAGGCACTTTCAAAGGAAAGTGATTTTCTCTGAAAGAACAGCATTTAGAAAGTGAAGCAACACTCCATTCACTTCGCACAGTGAATTGAAGTGTTGGAACACTCTGCTTCTCTTTCAGAGAAATGCATGTGAGTTTAAGTTGAATGCTTGTAAGAAGCTTAAGGCACTTTCAAAGAAAAGTGATTTTCTCTGAAAGGACAGCATTTAGAAAGTGAAGCAACACTCCATTCTCTTCGCACAGTGAATTGAAGTATTGGAACAGACTGCTTCTCTTTCAGAGAAACGGATGTGAGTTTCTGGTGAATGCTTGTAAGTAGCTTAAGGCACTTTCAAAGGACAGTGATTTTCTCTGAAAGGACAGCATTTAGAAAGTGAAGCAACACTCCATTCACTTCGCACAGTGAATTGAAGTGTTGGAACAGACTGCTTCTCTTTCATATAAACGCATTAGTGTTTCTTGTGAATGCTTGCAAGTTGCTTAAGGCACTTTCAAAGGAAAGTGATTTTCTCTGAAAGGACATAATTTAGAAAGTGAAGCAACACTCCATTCACTTCGCACAGTGAATTGAAGTGTTGGAACAGACTGCTTCTCTTTCAGAGAAATGCATGTGAGTGTCTGTTGAATGCTTGTAAGTAGCTTAAGGCACTTTCAAAGGAAAGTGATTTTCTCTGAAAGGACAGCATTTAGAAAGTGAAGCAACACTCCATTCACTTCGCACAGTGAATTGAAGTGTTGGAACAAACTGCTTCTCTTTCAGAGAAACGCATGTGAGTTTCTGGTGAATGCTTGTAAGTAGCTTAAGGCACTTTCAAAGGAAAGTGATTTTCTCTGAAAGGACAGCATTTAGAAAGTGAGGCAACACTCCATTCACTTCACACAGTGAATTGAAGTGTTGGAACAGACTGCTTCTCTTTCAGAGAAACGCATGTGAGTTTCTTCCTAATGCTTGCAAGCAGCTTAAGGCACTTTCAAAGGAAAGTGATTTTCTCTGAAAGGACAGCATTTAGAAAGTGAAGCAACACTCCATTCACTTCGCACAAGGAATTGAAGTGTTGGAACAGTCTGCTTCTCTTTCAGAGAAACGCATGTGAGTTTCTTCCTAATGCTTGCAAGTAGCTTAAGGCACTTTCAAAGGAAAGTGATTTTCTCTGAAAGGACAGCATTTAGAAAGTGAAGTAACACCCCATTCACTTTGCACAGTGAATTGAAGTGTTGGAACAGTCTGCTTTTCTTTCAGAGAAACGCATGTGAGTTTCTTCCTAATGCTTGCAAGTAGCTTAAGGCACTTTCAAAGGAAAGTGATTTTCTCTGAAAGGACAGCATTTAGAAAGTGAAGCAACACTCCATTCACTTCGCACAGTGAATTGAAGTGTTGGAACAGACTGCTTCTCTTTCAGAGAAACGCATGTGAGTTTCTGGTGAATGCTTGTAAGTAGCTTAAGGCACTTTCAAAGGAAAGTGATTTTCTCTGAAAGGACAGCATTTAGAAAGTGAAGCAACACTCCATTCACTTCGCACAGTGAATTGAAGTGTTGGAACAGACTGCTTCTCTTTCAGAGAAATGCATGTGAGTTTAAGTTGAATGCTTGTAAGTAGCTTAAGGCACTATCAAAGGAAAGTGATTTTCTCTGAAAGGACAGCATTTAGAAAGTGAAGCAACACTCCATTCACTTCGCACAGTGAATTGAAGTGTTGGAACACACTGCTTCTGTTTCAGAGAAACGTATGTGAGTTTCTTGTGAATGCTTGCAAGTTGCTTAAGGCACTTTCAAAGGAAAGTGATTTTCTCTGAAAGGACAGCATGTAGAAAGTGAAGCAACACTCCGTTCACTTCGCACAGTGAATTGAAGTGTTGGAACAGAGTGCTTCTCTTTCATATAAACGCATTAGTGTTTCTTGTGAATGCTTGCAAGTTGCTTAAGGCACTTTCAAAGGAAAGTGATTTTCTCTGAAAGGACATAATTAAGAAAGTGAAGCAACACTCCATTCACTTCGCACAGTGAATTGAAGTGTTGGAACAGACTGCTTCTCTTTCAGAGAAATGCATGTTAGTTTCTGTTGAATGCTTGTAAGTAGCTTAAGGCACTTTCAAAGGAAAGTGATTTTCTCTGAAAGGACAGCATTTAGAAAGTGATGCAACACTCCATTCACTTCGCACAGTGAATTGAAGTGTTGGAACAGTCTGCTTCTCTTTCAGAGAAACGCATGTGAGTTTCTTCCTAATGCTTGCAAGTAGCTTAAGGCACTTTCAAAGGAAAGTGATTTTCTCTGAAAGGACAGCATTTAGAAAGTGAAGCAACACTCCATTCACTTCGCACAGTGAATTGAAGTGTTGGAACAGACTGCTTCTCTTTCAGAGAAACGCATGTGAGTTTCTGGTGAATGCTTGTAAGTAGCTTAAGGCACTTTCAAAGGAAAGTGATTTTCTCTGAAAGGACAGCATTTAGAAACTGAAGCAACACTCAATTCCCTTCGTGCAGTGAATTGAAGTGTTGGAACAGAGTGCTTCTCTTTCATAGAAACGCATTAGTGTTTCTTGTGAATGCTTGCAAATTGCTTAAGGCACTTTCAAAGGAAAGTGATTTTCTCTGAAAGGAGAGCATTTAGAAACTGAAGCATAACTCCATTCACTTCGCACAGTGAATTGAAGTGTTGGAACAAACTGCTTCTCTTTAAGAGAAATGCATTTGAGTTTTTTGTGAATGCTTGAAAGTAGTTTAAGGCACTTTCAAAGGAAAGTGATTTTCTCTGAAAGGACAGCATTTAGAAAGTGAAGCAACACTCCATTCACTTCGCACAGTGAATTGAAGTGTTGGAACTGACTGCTTCTCTTTCAGAGAAACGCATGTGAGTTTCTGGTGAATGCTTGTAAGTAGCTTAAGGCACTTTCAAAGGAAAGTGATTTTCTCTGAAAGGACAGCATTTAGAACGTGAGGCAACACTCTATTCACTTCACACAGTGAATTGAAGTGTTGGAACAGACTGCTTCTCTTTCAGAGAAATGCATGTGAGTTTCTTCCTAATGCTTGCAAGTAACTTAAGGCACTATCAAAGGAAAGTGATTTTCTCTGAAAGGACAGCATTTAGAAAGTGAAGCAACACTCCATTCACTTCGCACAGTGAATTGAAGTGTTGGAACAGAGTGCTTCTCTTTCAGAGAAACACATGTGAGTTTCTTCCTAATGCTTGCAAGTAGCTTAAGGCACTTTCAAAGGAAAGTGATTTTCTCTGAAAGGACAGCATTTAGAAAGTGAAGCAACTCTCCATTCACTTCGCACAGTGAAATGAAGTGTTGGAACAGACTGCTTCTCTTTAAGAGAAATTCATGTGAGTTTAAGTTGAATGCTTGTAAGTTGCTTAAGGCACTTTCAAAGGAAAGTGATTTTCTCTGAAAGGACAGCATTTAGAAAGTGAAGCAACACTCCATTCACTTCGCAGAGTGAATTGAAGTTTTGGAACAGACTGCTTCTCTTTCAGAGAAACGCATGTGAGTTTCTGGTGAATGCTTGTAAGTAGCTTAAGGCACTTTCAAAGGAAAGTGATTTTCTCTGAAAGGACAGCATTTAGAAAGTGAAGCAACACTACATTCACTTCGCACAGTGAATTGAAGTGTTGGAACAGACTGCTTCTCTTTCAGAGAAACGCATGTGAGTTTCTGGTGAATGCTTGTAAGTAGCTTAAGGCACTTTCAAAGGAAAGTGATTTTCTCTGAAAGGACAGCATTTAAAAAGTGAAGCAACACTCCATTCACTTCGCACAGTGATTTGAAGTGTTGGAACAGACTGCTTCTCTTTCAGAGAAACGCATGTGAGTTTCTGGTGAATGCTTGTAAGTAGTTTAAGGCACTTTCAAAGGAAAGTGATTTTCTCTGAAAGGACAGCATTTAGAAAGTGAAGCAACACTCCATTCACTTCGCACAGTGAATTGAAGTGTTGGAACAGACTGCTTCTCTTTCAGAGAAACGCATGTGAGTTTCTGGTGAATGCTTGTAAGTAGCTTAAGGCACTTTCAAAGGACAGTGATTTTCTCTGAAAGGACAGCATTTTGAAGGTGAAGCAACACTCCATTCCCTTCGTGCAGTGAATTGAAGTGTTGGAACAGAGTGCTTCTCTTTCATATAAACGCATTAGTGTTTCTTGTGAATGCTTGCAAGTTGCTTAAGGCACTTTCAAAGGAAAGTGATTTTCTCTGAAAGGACATAATTAAGAAAGTGAAGCAACACTCCATTCACTTCGCACAGTGAATTGAAGTGTTGGAACAGACTGCTTCTCTTTCAGAGAAATGCATGTTAGTTTCTGTTGAATGCTTGTAAGTAGCTTAAGGCACTTTCAAAGGAAAGTGATTTTCTCTGAAAGGACAGCATTTAGAAAGTGATGCAACACTCCATTCACTTCGCACAGTGAATTGAAGTGTTGGAACAGTCTGCTTCTCTTTCAGAGAAACGCATGTGAGTTTCTTCCTAATGCTTGCAAGTAGCTTAAGGCACTTTCAAAGGAAAGTGATTTTCTCTGAAAGGACAGCATTTAGAAAGTGAAGCAACACTCCATTCACTTCGCACAGTGAATTGAAGTGTTGGAACAGACTGCTTCTCTTTCAGAGAAACGCATGTGAGTTTCTGGTGAATGCTTGTAAGTAGCTTAAGGCACTTTCAAAGGAAAGTGATTTTCTCTGAAAGGACAGCATTTAGAAACTGAAGCAACACTCAATTCCCTTCGTGCAGTGAATTGAAGTGTTGGAACAGAGTGCTTCTCTTTCATAGAAACGCATTAGTGTTTCTTGTGAATGCTTGCAAATTGCTTAAGGCACTTTCAAAGGAAAGTGATTTTCTCTGAAAGGACAGCATTTAGAAACTGAAGCATAACTCCATTCACTTCGCACAGTGAATTGAAGTGTTGGAACACACTGCTTCTCTTTAAGAGAAATGCATTTGAGTTTTTTGTGAATGCTTGAAAGTAGTTTAAGGCACTTTCAAAGGAAAGTGATTTTCTCTGAAAGGACAGCATTTAGAAAGTGAAGCAACACTCCATTCACTTCGCACAGTGAATTGAAGTGTTGGAACTGACTGCTTCTCTTTCAGAGAAACGCATGTGAGTTTCTGGTGAATGCTTGTAAGTAGCTTAAGGCACTTTCAAAGGAAAGTGATTTTCTCTGAAAGGACAGCATTTAGAACGTGAGGCAACACTCTATTCACTTCACACAGTGAATTGAAGTGTTGGAACAGACTGCTTCTCTTTCAGAGAAATGCATGTGAGTTTCTTCCTAATGCTTGCAAGTAACTTAAGGCACTATCAAAGGAAAGTGATTTTCTCTGAAAGGACAGCATTTAGAAAGTGAAGCAACACTCCATTCACTTCGCACAGTGAATTGAAGTGTTGGAACAGACTGCTTCTCTTTCAGAGAAACACATGTGAGTTTCTTCCTAATGCTTGCAAGTAGCTTAAGGCACTTTCAAAGGAAAGTGATTTTCTCTGAAAGGACAGCATTTAGAAAGTGAAGCAACTCTCCATTCACTTCGCACAGTGAAATGAAGTGTTGGAACAGACTGCTTCTCTTTAAGAGAAATTCATGTGAGTTTAAGTTGAATGCTTGTAAGTAGCTTAAGGCACTTTCAAAGGAAAGTGATTTTCTCTGAAAGGACAGCGTTTAGAAAGTGAAGCAACACTCCATTCACTTCGCAGAGTGAATTGAAGTTTTGGAACAGACTGCTTCTCTTTCAGAGAAACGCATGTGAGTTTCTGGTGAATGCTTGTAAGTAGCTTAAGGCACTTTCAAAGGAAAGTGATTTTCTCTGAAAGGACAGCATTTAGAAAGTGAAGCAACACTACATTCACTTCGCACAGTGAATTGAAGTGTTGGAACAGACTGCTTCTCTTTCAGAGAAACGCATGTGAGTTTCTGGTGAATGCTTGTAAGTAGCTTAAGGCACTTTCAAAGGAAAGTGATTTTCTCTGAAAGGACAGCATTTAAAAAGTGAAGCAACACTCCATTCACTTCGCACAGTGAATTGAAGTGTTGGAACAGACTGCTTCTCTTTCAGAGAAACGCATGTGAGTTTCTGGTGAATGCTTGTAAGTAGTTTAAGGCACTTTCAAAGGAAAGTGATTTTCTCTGAAAGGACAGCATTTAGAAAGTGAAGCAACACTCCATTCACTTCGCACAGTGAATTGAAGTGTTGGAACAGACTGCTTCTCTTTCAGAGAAACGCATGTGAGTTTCTGGTGAATGCTTGTAAGTAGCTTAAGGCACTTTCAAAGGAAAGTGATTTTCTCTGAAAGGACAGCATTTAGAAAGTGAAGCAACACTCACTTCCCTTCGTGCAGTGAATTGAAGTGTTGGAACAGAGTGCTTCTCTTTCATAGAAACGCATTAGTGTTTCTTGTGAATGCTTGCAAATTGCTTAAGGCACTTTCAAAGGAAAGTGATTTTCTCTGAAAGGACAGCATTTAGAAAGTGAAGCAACACTCCATTCACTTCGCACAGTGAATTGAAGTGTTGGAACAGACTGCTTCTCTTTCAGAGAAACGCATGTGAGGTTCTAGTGAATGCTTGTAAGTAGCTTAAGGCACTTTCAAAGGAAAGTGATTTTCTCTGAAAGGACAGCATTTAGAACGTGAGGCAACACTCTATTCACTTCACACAGTGAATTGAAGTGTTGGAACAGACTGCTTCTCTTTCAGAGAAATGCATGTGAGTTTCTTCCTAATGCTTGCAAGTAGCTTAAGGCACTATCAAAGGAAAGTGATTTTCTCTGAAAGGACAGCATTTAGAAAGTAAAGCAACACTCCATTCACTTCGCACAGTGAATTGAAGTGTTGGAACAGACTGCTTCTCTTTCAGAGAAACACATGTGAGTTTCTTCCTAATGCTTGCAAGTCGCTTAAGGCACTTTCAAAGGAAAGTGATTTGATCTGAAAGGACAGCATTTAGAAAGTGAAGCAACAATCCATGCACTTCGCACAGTGAATTGAAGTGTTGGAACCGATTGCTTCTCTTTCAGAGAAACGCATGTGAGTTTCTGGTGAATGCTTGTAAGTAGCTTAAGGCACTTTCAAAGGACAGTGATTTTCTCTGAAAGGACAGCATTTAGAAAGTGAAGCAACACTCCATTCCCTTCGTGCAGTGAATTGAAGTGTTGGAACAGAGTGCTTCTCTTTCATATAAACGCATTAGTGTTTCTTGTGAATGCTTGCAAGTTGCTTAAGGCACTTTCAAAGGAAAGTGATTTTCTCTGAAAGGACATAATTTAGAAAGTGAAGCAACACTCCATTCACTTCGCACAGTGAATTGAAGTGTTGGAACAGACTGCTTCTCTTTCAGAGAAATGCATGTGAGTTTCTGTTGAATGCTTGTAAGCAGCTTAAGGCACTTTCAAAGGAAAGTGATTTTCTCTGAAAGGACAGCATTTAGAAAGTGAAGCAACACTCCATTCACTTCGCACATTGAATTGAAGTGTTGGAACAGACTGCTTCTCTTTCAGAGAAACGCATGTGAGTTTCTGGTGAATGCTTGTAAGTAGCTTAAGGCACTTTCAAAGGAAAGTGATTTTCTCTGAAAGGACAGCATTTAGAAAGTGAGGCAACACTCCATTCACTTCACACAGTGAATTGAAGTGTTGGAACAGACTGCTTCTCTTTCAGAGAAACGCATGTGAGTTTCTTCCTAATGCTTGCAAGTAGCTTAAGGCACTTTAAAAGGAAAGTGATTTTCTCTGAAAGGACAGCATTTAGAAAGTGAAGCAACACTCCATTCACTTCGCACAGTGAATTGAAGTATTGGAACAGACTGCTTCTCTTTCAGAGAAACGCATGTGAGTTTCTGGTGAATGCTTGTAAGTAGCTTAAGGCACTTTCAAAGGAAAGTGATTTTCTCTGAAAGGACAGCATTTA
The DNA here is from genome assembly GCF_982192425.1 of Myodes glareolus. Lineage (NCBI taxonomy): Eukaryota > Metazoa > Chordata > Mammalia > Rodentia > Cricetidae > Myodes > Myodes glareolus. Next base: position 2,649,673 of record NC_142046.1, read on the forward strand.
GAAAGTGAAGCAACACTCCATTCACTTCGCACAGTGAATTGAAGTGTTGGAACAGACTGCTTCTCTTTCAGAGAAACGCATGTGAGTTTCTGGTGAATGCTTGTAAGTAGCTTAAGGCACTTTCAAAGGAAAGTGATTTTCTCTAAAAGGACAGCATTTAGAAAGTGAAGCAACACTCCATTCACTTCGCACAGTGAATTGAAGTGTTGGAACAGACTGCTTCTCTTTCAGAGAAACGCATGTTAGTTTCTGGTGAATGCTTGTAAGTAGCTTAAGGCACTTTCAAAGGAAAGTGATTTTCTCTGAAAGGACATAATTTAGAAAGTGAAGCAACACTCCATTCACTTCGCACAGTGAATTGAAGTGTTGGAACAGACTGCTTCTCTTTCAGAGAAATGCATGTGAGTTTCTGTTGAATGCTTGTAAGCAGCTTAAGGCACTTTCAAAGGAAAGTGATTTTCTCTGAAAGGACAGCATTTAGAAAGTGAAGCAACACTCCATTCACTTCGCACATTGAATTGAAGTGTTGGAACAGACTGCTTCTCTTTCAGAGAAACGCATGTGAGTTTCTGGTGAATGCTTGTAAGTAGCTTAAGGCACTTTCAAAGGAAAGTGATTTTCTCTGAAAGGACAGCATTTAGAAAGTGAGGCAACACTCCATTCACTTCACACAGTGAATTGAAGTGTTGGAACAGACTGCTTCTCTTTCAGAGAAACGCATGTGAGTTTCTTCCTAATGCTTGCAAGTAGCTTAAGGCACTTTCAAAGGAAAGTGATTTTCTCTGAAAGGACAGCATTTAGAAAGTGAAGCAACACTCCATTCACTTCGCACAGTGAATTGAAGTGTTGGAACAGACTGCTTCTCTTTCAGAGAAACGAATGAGTTTCTGGTGAATGCTTGTAAGTAGCTTAAGGCACTTTCAAAGGAAAGTGATTTTCTCTGAAAGGACAGCATTTAGAAAGTGAAGCAACACTCCATTCACTTCGCACAGTGAATTGAAGTGTTGGAACAGACTGCTTCTCTTTCAGAGAAATTCATGTGAGTTTAAGTTGAATGCTTGTAAGTAGCTTAAGGCACTTTCAAAGGAAAGTGATTTTCTCTGAAAGGACAGCATTTAGAAAGTGAAGCAACACTCCATTCACTTCGCAGAGTGAATTGAAGTTTTGGAACAGACTGCTTCTCTTTCAGAGAAACGCATGTGAGTTTCTGGTGAATGCTTGTAAGTAGCTTAAGGCACTTTCAAAGGAAAGTGATTTTCTCTGAAAGGACAGCATTTAGAAAGTGAAGCAACACTCCATTCACTTCGCACAGTGAATTGAAGTGTTGGAACAGACTGCTTCTCTTTCAGAGAAACGCATGTGAGTTTCTGGTGAATGCTTGTAAGTAGCTTAAGGCACTTTCAAAGGAAAGTGATTTTCTCTGAAAGGACAGCATTTAGAAAGTGAAGCAACACTCCATTCACTTCGCACAGTGAATTGAAGTGTTGGAACAGACTGCTTCTCTTTCAGAGAAACGCATGTGAGTTTCTGGTGAATGCTTGTAAGTAGCTTAAGGCACTTTCAAAGGAAAGTGATTTTCTCTGAAAGGACAGCATTTAGAAAGTGAAGCAACACTCCATTCACTTCACACAGTGAACTGAAGTGTTGGAACAGACTGCTTCTCTTTCAGAGAAACGCATGTAAGTTTCTTCCTAATGCTTGCAAGTAGCTTAAGGCACTATCAAAGGAAAGTGATTTTCTCTGAAAGGACAGCATTTAGAAAGTGAAGCAACACTCCATTCACTTCGCACAGTGAATTGAAGTGTTGGAACAGACTGCTTCTCTTTCAGAGAAACGCATGTGAGTTTTTTATGAATGCTTGAAAGAAGTTTAAGGCACTTTCAAAGGAAAGTGATTTTCTCTGAAAGGACAGCATTTAGAAAGTGAAGAAACACTCCATTCACTTCGCACAGTGAATTGAAGTGTTGGAACAGACTGCTTCTCTTTCAGAGAAACGCATGTGAGTTTCTGGTGAATGCTTGTAAGTAGCTTAAGGCACTTTCAAAGGAAAGTGATTTTCTCTGAAAGGACAGCATTTAGAAAGTGAAGCAACACTCACTTCCCTTCGTGCAGTGAATTGAAGTGTTGGAACAGAGTGCTTCTCTTTCATAGAAACGCATTAGTGTTTCTTGTGAATGCTTGCAAATTGCTTAAGGCACTTTCAAAGGAAAGTGATTTTCTCTGAAAGGACAGCATTTAGAAAGTGAAGCAACACTCCATTCACTTCGCACAGTGAATTGAAGTGTTGGAACAGTCTGCTTCTCTTTCAGAGAAACGCATGTGAGTTTCTTCCTAATGCTTGCAAGTAGCTTAAGGCACTTTCAAAGGAAAGTGATTTTCTCTGAAAGGACAGCATTTAGAAAGTGAAGCAACACTCCATTCACTTCGCACAGTGAATTGAAGTGTTGGAACAGACTGCTTCTCTTTCAGAGAAACGCATGTGAGTTTCTGGTGAATGCTTGTAAGTAGCTTAAGGCACTTTCAAAGGAAAGTGATTTTCTCTGAAAGGACAGCATTTAGAAACTGAAGCAACACTCAATTCCCTTCGTGCAGTGAATTGAAGTGTTGGAACAGAGTGCTTCTCTTTCATAGAAACGCATTAGTGTTTCTTGTGAATGCTTGCAAATTGCTTAAGGCACTTTCAAAGGAAAGTGATTTTCTCTGAAAGGACAGCATTTAGAAACTGAAGCATAACTCCATTCACTTCGCACAGTGAATTGAAGTGTTGGAACACACTGCTTCTCTTTAAGAGAAATGCATTTGAGTTTTTTGTGAATGCTTGAAAGTAGTTTAAGGCACTTTCAAAGGAAAGTGATTTTCTCTGAAAGGACAGCATTTAGAAAGTGAAGCAACACTCCATTCACTTCGCACAGTGAATTGAAGTGTTGGAACTGACTGCTTCTCTTTCAGAGAAACGCATGTGAGTTTCTGGTGAATGCTTGTAAGTAGCTTAAGGCACTTTCAAAGGAAAGTGATTTTCTCTGAAAGGACAGCATTTAGAACGTGAGGCAACACTCTATTCACTTCACACAGTGAATTGAAGTGTTGGAACAGACTGCTTCTCTTTCAGAGAAATGCATGTGAGTTTCTTCCTAATGCTTGCAAGTAACTTAAGGCACTATCAAAGGAAAGTGATTTTCTCTGAAAGGACAGCATTTAGAAAGTGAAGCAACACTCCATTCACTTCGCACAGTGAATTGAAGTGTTGGAACAGACTGCTTCTCTTTCAGAGAAACACATGTGAGTTTCTTCCTAATGCTTGCAAGTAGCTTAAGGCACTTTCAAAGGAAAGTGATTTTCTCTGAAAGGACAGCATTTAGAAAGTGAAGCAACTCTCCATTCACTTCGCACAGTGAAATGAAGTGTTGGAACAGACTGCTTCTCTTTAAGAGAAATTCATGTGAGTTTAAGTTGAATGCTTGTAAGTAGCTTAAGGCACTTTCAAAGGAAAGTGATTTTCTCTGAAAGGACAGCATTTAGAAAGTGAAGCAACACTCCATTCACTTCGCAGAGTGAATTGAAGTTTTGGAACAGACTGCTTCTCTTTCAGAGAAACGCATGTGAGTTTCTGGTGAATGCTTGTAAGTAGCTTAAGGCACTTTCAAAGGAAAGTGATTTTCTCTGAAAGGACAGCATTTAGAAAGTGAAGCAACACTACATTCACTTCGCACAGTGAATTGAAGTGTTGGAACAGACTGCTTCTCTTTCAGAGAAACGCATGTGAGTTTCTGGTGAATGCTTGTAAGTAGCTTAAGGCACTTTCAAAGGAAAGTGATTTTCTCTGAAAGGACAGCATTTAAAAAGTGAAGCAACACTCCATTCACTTCGCACAGTGAATTGAAGTGTTGGAACAGACTGCTTCTCTTTCAGAGAAACGCATGTGAGTTTCTGGTGAATGCTTGTAAGTAGTTTAAGGCACTTTCAAAGGAAAGTGATTTTCTCTGAAAGGACAGCATTTAGAAAGTGAAGCAACACTCCATTCACTTCGCACAGTGAATTGAAGTGTTGGAACAGACTGCTTCTCTTTCAGAGAAACGCATGTGAGTTTCTGGTGAATGCTTGTAAGTAGCTTAAGGCACTTTCAAAGGAAAGTGATTTTCTCTGAAAGGACAGCATTTAGAAAGTGAAGCAACACTCACTTCCCTTCGTGCAGTGAATTGAAGTGTTGGAACAGAGTGCTTCTCTTTCATAGAAACGCATTAGTGTTTCTTGTGAATGCTTGCAAATTGCTTAAGGCACTTTCAAAGGAAAGTGATTTTCTCTGAAAGGACAGCATTTAGAAAGTGAAGCAACACTCCATTCACTTCGCACAGTGAATTGAAGTGTTGGAACAGACTGCTTCTCTTTCAGAGAAACGCATGTGAGGTTCTAGTGAATGCTTGTAAGTAGCTTAAGGCACTTTCAAAGGAAAGTGATTTTCTCTGAAAGGACAGCATTTAGAACGTGAGGCAACACTCTATTCACTTCACACAGTGAATTGAAGTGTTGGAACAGACTGCTTCTCTTTCAGAGAAATGCATGTGAGTTTCTTCCTAATGCTTGCAAGTAGCTTAAGGCACTATCAAAGGAAAGTGATTTTCTCTGAAAGGACAGCATTTAGAAAGTAAAGCAACACTCCATTCACTTCGCACAGTGAATTGAAGTGTTGGAACAGACTGCTTCTCTTTCAGAGAAACACATGTGAGTTTCTTCCTAATGCTTGCAAGTCGCTTAAGGCACTTTCAAAGGAAAGTGATTTGATCTGAAAGGACAGCATTTAGAAAGTGAAGCAACAATCCATGCACTTCGCACAGTGAATTGAAGTGTTGGAACCGATTGCTTCTCTTTCAGAGAAACGCATGTGAGTTTCTGGTGAATGCTTGTAAGTAGCTTAAGGCACTTTCAAAGGACAGTGATTTTCTCTGAAAGGACAGCATTTAGAAAGTGAAGCAACACTCCATTCCCTTCGTGCAGTGAACTGAAGTGTTGGAACAGAGTGCTTCTCTTTCATATAAACGCATTAGTGTTTCTTGTGAATGCTTGCAAGTTGCTTAAGGCACTTTCAAAGGAAAGTGATTTTCTCTGAAAGGACATAATTTAGAAAGTGAAGCAACACTCCATTCACTTCGCACAGTGAATTGAAGTGTTGGAACAGACTGCTTCTCTTTCAGAGAAATGCATGTGAGTTTCTGTTGAATGCTTGTAAGCAGCTTAAGGCACTTTCAAAGGAAAGTGATTTTCTCTGAAAGGACAGCATTTAGAAAGTGAAGCAACACTCCATTCACTTCGCACATTGAATTGAAGTGTTGGAACAGACTGCTTCTCTTTCAGAGAAACGCATGTGAGTTTCTGGTGAATGCTTGTAAGTAGCTTAAGGCACTTTCAAAGGAAAGTGATTTTCTCTGAAAGGACAGCATTTAGAAAGTGAGGCAACACTCCATTCACTTCACACAGTGAATTGAAGTGTTGGAACAGACTGCTTCTCTTTCAGAGAAACGCATGTGAGTTTCTTCCTAATGCTTGCAAGTAGCTTAAGGCACTTTAAAAGGAAAGTGATTTTCTCTGAAAGGACAGCATTTAGAAAGTGAAGCAACACTCCATTCACTTCGCACAGTGAATTGAAGTATTGGAACAGACTGCTTCTCTTTCAGAGAAACGCATGTGAGTTTCTGGTGAATGCTTGTAAGTAGCTTAAGGCACTTTCAAAGGAAAGTGATTTTCTCTGAAAGGACAGCATTTAGAAAGTGAAGCAACACTCCATTCACTTCGCACAGTGAATTGAAGTGTTGGAACAGACTGCTTCTCTTTCAGAGAAACGCATGTGAGTTTCTGGTGAATGCTTGTAAGTAGCTTAAGGCACTTTCAAAGGAAAGTGATTTTCTCTAAAAGGACAGCATTTAGAAAGTGAAGCAACACTCCATTCACTTCGCACAGTGAATTGAAGTGTTGGAACAGACTGCTTCTCTTTCAGAGAAACGCATGTTAGTTTCTGGTGAATGCTTGTAAGTAGCTTAAGGCACTTTCAAAGGAAAGTGATTTTCTCTGAAAGGACATAATTTAGAAAGTGAAGCAACACTCCATTCACTTCGCACAGTGAATTGAAGTGTTGGAACAGACTGCTTCTCTTTCAGAGAAATGCATGTGAGTTTCTGTTGAATGCTTGTAAGCAGCTTAAGGCACTTTCAAAGGAAAGTGATTTTCTCTGAAAGGACAGCATTTAGAAAGTGAAGCAACACTCCATTCACTTCGCACATTGAATTGAAGTGTTGGAACAGACTGCTTCTCTTTCAGAGAAACGCATGTGAGTTTCTGGTGAATGCTTGTAAGTAGCTTAAGGCACTTTCAAAGGAAAGTGATTTTCTCTGAAAGGACAGCATTTAGAAAGTGAGGCAACACTCCATTCACTTCACACAGTGAATTGAAGTGTTGGAACAGACTGCTTCTCTTTCAGAGCAACGCATGTGAGTTTCTTCCTAATGCTTGCAAGTAGCTTAAGGCACTTTCAAAGGAAAGTGATTTTCTCTGAAAGGACAGCATTTAGAAAGTGAAGCAACACTCCATTCACTTCGCACAGTGAATTGAAGTGTTGGAACAGACTGCTTCTCTTTCAGAGAAACGAATGAGTTTCTGGTGAATGCTTGTAAGTAGCTTAAGGCACTTTCAAAGGAAAGTGATTTTCTCTGAAAGGACAGCATTTAGAAAGTGAAGCAACACTCCATTCACTTCGCACAGTGAATTGAAGTGTTGGAACAGACTGCTTCTCTTTCAGAGAAATTCATGTGAGTTTAAGTTGAATGCTTGTAAGTAGCTTAAGGCACTTTCAAAGGAAAGTGATTTTCTCTGAAAGGACAGCATTTAGAAAGTGAAGCAACACTCCATTCACTTCGCAGAGTGAATTGAAGTTTTGGAACAGACTGCTTCTCTTTCAGAGAAACGCATGTGAGTTTCTGGTGAATGCTTGTAAGTAGCTTAAGGCACTTTCAAAGGAATGTGATTTTCTCTGAAAGGACAGCATTTAGAAAGTGAAGCAACACTCCATTCACTTCGCACAGTGAATTGAAGTGTTGGAACAGACTGCTTCTCTTTCAGAGAAACGCATGTGAGTTTCTGGTGAATGCTTGTAAGTAGCTTAAGGCACTTTCAAAGGAAAGTGATTTTCTCTGAAAGGACAGCATTTAGAAAGTGAAGCAACACTCCATTCACTTCGCACAGTGAATTGAAGTGTTGGAACAGACTGCTTCTCTTTCAGAGAAACGCATGTGACTTTCTGGTGAATGCTTGTAAGTAGCTTAAGGCACTTTCAAAGGAAAGTGATTTTCTCTGAAAGGACAGCATTTAGAAAGTGAAGCAACACTCCATTAACTTCACACAGTGAACTGAAGTGTTGGAACAGACTGCTTCTCTTTCAGAGAAACGCATGTAAGTTTCTTCCTAATGCTTGCAAGTAGCTTAAGGCACTATCAAAGGAAAGTGATTTTCTCTGAAAGGACAGCATTTAGAAAGTGAAGCAACACTCCATTCACTTCGCACAGTGAATTGAAGTGTTGGAACAGACTGCTTCTCTTTCAGAGAAACGCATGTGAGTTTTTTATGAATGCTTGAAAGAAGTTTAAGGCACTTTCAAAGGAAAGTGATTTTCTCTGAAAGGACAGCATTTAGAAAGTGAAGAAACACTCCATTCACTTCGCACAGTGAATTGAAGTGTTGGAACAGACTGCTTCTCTTTCAGAGAAACGCATGTGAGTTTCTGGTGAATGCTTGTAAGTAGCTTAAGGCACTTTCAAAGGAAAGTGATTTTCTCTGAAAGGACAGCATTTAGAAAGTGAAGCAACACTCACTTCCCTTCGTGCAGTGAATTGAAGTGTTGGAACAGAGTGCTTCTCTTTCATAGAAACGCATTAGTGTTTCTTGTGAATGCTTGCAAATTGCTTAAGGCACTTTCAAAGGAAAGTGATTTTCTCTGAAAGGACAGCATTTAGAAAGTGAAGCAACACTCCATTCACTTCGCACAGTGAATTGAAGTGTTGGAACAGACTGCTTCTCTTTCAGAGAAACGCATGTGAGGTTCTAGTGAATGCTTGTAAGTAGCTTAAGGCACTTTCAAAGGAAAGTGATTTTCTCTGAAAGGACAGCATTTAGAACGTGAGGCAACACTCTATTCACTTCACACAGTGAATTGAAGTGTTGGAACAGACTGCTTCTCTTTCAGAGAAATGCATGTGAGTTTCTTCCTAATGCTTGCAAGTAGCTTAAGGCACTATCAAAGGAAAGTGATTTTCTCTGAAAGGACAGCATTTAGAAAGTAAAGCAACACTCCATTCACTTCGCACAGTGAATTGAAGTGTTGGAACAGACTGCTTCTCTTTCAGAGAAACACATGTGAGTTTCTTCCTAATGCTTGCAAGTCGCTTAAGGCACTTTCAAAGGAAAGTGATTTTCTCTGAAAGGACAGCATTTAGAAAGTGAAGCAACAATCCATGCACTTCGCACAGTGAATTGAAGTGTTGGAACCGATTGCTTCTCTTTCAGAGAAACGCATGTGAGTTTCTGGTGAATGCTTGTAAGTAGCTTAAGGCACTTTCAAAGGACAGTGATTTTCTCTGAAAGGACAGCATTTAGAAAGTGAAGCAACACTCCATTCCCTTCGTGCAGTGAATTGAAGTGTTGGAACAGAGTGCTTCTCTTTCATATAAACGCATTAGTGTTTCTTGTGAATGCTTGCAAGTTGCTTAAGGCACTTTCAAAGGAAAGTGATTTTCTCTGAAAGGACATAATTTAGAAAGTGAAGCAACACTCCATTCACTTCGCACAGTGAATTGAAGTGTTGGAACAGACTGCTTCTCTTTCAGAGAAATGCATGTGAGTTTCTGTTGAATGCTTGTAAGCAGCTTAAGGCACTTTCAAAGGAAAGTGATTTTCTCTGAAAGGACAGCATTTAGAAAGTGAAGCAACACTCCATTCACTTCGCACATTGAATTGAAGTGTTGGAACAGACTGCTTCTCTTTCAGAGAAACGCATGTGAGTTTCTGGTGAATGCTTGTAAGTAGCTTAAGGCACTTTCAAAGGAAAGTGATTTTCTCTGAAAGGACAGCATTTAGAAAGTGAGGCAACACTCCATTCACTTCACACAGTGAATTGAAGTGTTGGAACAGACTGCTTCTCTTTCAGAGAAACGCATGTGAGTTTCTTCCTAATGCTTGCAAGTAGCTTAAGGCACTTTAAAAGGAAAGTGATTTTCTCTGAAAGGACAGCATTTAGAAAGTGAAGCAACACTCCATTCACTTCGCACAGTGAATTGAAGTATTGGAACAGACTGCTTCTCTTTCAGAGAAACGCATGTGAGTTTCTGGTGAATGCTTGTAAGTAGCTTAAGGCACTTTCAAAGGAAAGTGATTTTCTCTGAAAGGACAGCATTTAGAAAGTGAAGCAACACTCCATTCACTTCGCACAGTGAATTGAAGTGTTGGAACAGACTGCTTCTCTTTCAGAGAAACGCATGTGAGTTTCTGGTGAATGCTTGTAAGTAGCTTAAGGCACTTTCAAAGGAAAGTGATTTTCTCTAAAAGGACAGCATTTAGAAAGTGAAGCAACACTCCATTCACTTCGCACAGTGAATTGAAGTGTTGGAACAGACTGCTTCTCTTTCAGAGAAACGCATGTTAGTTTCTGGTGAATGCTTGTAAGTAGCTTAAGGCACTTTCAAAGGAAAGTGATTTTCTCTGAAAGGACATAATTTAGAAAGTGAAGCAACACTCCATTCACTTCGCACAGTGAATTGAAGTGTTGGAACAGACTGCTTCTCTTTCAGAGAAATGCATGTGAGTTTCTGTTGAATGCTTGTAAGCAGCTTAAGGCACTTTCAAAGGAAAGTGATTTTCTCTGAAAGGACAGCATTTAGAAAGTGAAGCAACACTCCATTCACTTCGCACATTGAATTGAAGTGTTGGAACAGACTGCTTCTCTTTCAGAGAAACGCATGTGAGTTTCTGGTGAATGCTTGTAAGTAGCTTAAGGCACTTTCAAAGGAAAGTGATTTTCTCTGAAAGGACAGCATTTAGAAAGTGAGGCAACACTCCATTCACTTCACACAGTGAATTGAAGTGTTGGAACAGACTGCTTCTCTTTCAGAGAAACGCATGTGAGTTTCTTCCTAATGCTTGCAAGTAGCTTAAGGCACTTTCAAAGGAAAGTGATTTTCTCTGAAAGGACAGCATTTAGAAAGTGAAGCAACACTCCATTCACTTCGCACAGTGAATTGAAGTGTTGGAACAGACTGCTTCTCTTTCAGAGAAACGAATGAGTTTCTGGTGAATGCTTGTAAGTAGCTTAAGGCACTTTCAAAGGAAAGTGATTTTCTCTGAAAGGACAGCATTTAGAAAGTGAAGCAACACTCCATTCACTTCGCACAGTGAATTGAAGTGTTGGAACAGACTGCTTCTCTTTCAGAGAAATTCATGTGAGTTTAAGTTGAATGCTTGTAAGTAGCTTAAGGCACTTTCAAAGGAAAGTGATTTTCTCTGAAAGGACAGCATTTAGAAAGTGAAGCAACACTCCATTCACTTCGCAGAGTGAATTGAAGTTTTGGAACAGACTGCTTCTCTTTCAGAGAAACGCATGTGAGTTTCTGGTGAATGCTTGTAAGTAGCTTAAGGCACTTTCAAAGGAAAGTGATTTTCTCTGAAAGGACAGCATTTAGAAAGTGAAGCAACACTCCATTCACTTCGCACAGTGAATTGAAGTGTTGGAACAGACTGCTTCTCTTTCAGAGAAACGCATGTGAGTTTCTGGTGAATGCTTGTAAGTAGCTTAAGGCACTTTCAAAGGAAAGTGATTTTCTCTGAAAGGACAGCATTTAGAAAGTGAAGCAACACTCCATTCACTTCGCACAGTGAATTGAAGTGTTGGAACAGACTGCTTCTCTTTCAGAGAAACGCATGTGAGTTTCTGGTGAATGCTTGTAAGTAGCTTAAGGCACTTTCAAAGGAAAGTGATTTTCTCTGAAAGGACAGCATTTAGAAAGTGAAGCAACACTCCATTCACTTCGCAGAGTGAATTGAAGTGTTGGAACAGACTGCTTCTCTTTCAGAGAAATGCATGTGAGTTTCTGGTGAATGCTTGTAAGTAGCTTAAGGCACTTTCAAAGGAAAGTGATTTTCTCTGAAAGGACAGCATTTAGAAACTGAAGCAACACTCCATTCACTTCGCACAGTGAATTGAAGTGTTGGAACAGACTGCTTCTCTTTCAGAGAAACGCATGTGAGTTTCTGGTGAATGCTTGTAAGTAGCTTAAGGCACTTTCAAAGGAAAGTGATTTTCTCTGAAAGGACAGCATTTAGAAAGTGAAGCAACACTCAATTCCCTTCGTGCAGTGAATTGAAGTGTTGGAACAGAGTGCTTCTCTTTCACAGAAACGCATTAGTGTTTCTTGTGAATGCTTGCAAATTGCTTAAGACACTTTCAAAGGAAAGTGATTTTCTCTGAAAGGACAGCATTTAGAAACTGAAGCACAACTCCATTCACTTCGCACAGTGAATTGAAGTGTTGGAACACACTGCTTCTCTTTAAGAGAAACGCATGTGAGTTTTTTGTGAATGCTTGAAAGTAGTTTAAGGCACTTTCAAAGGAAAGTGATTTTCTCTGAAAGGACAGCATTTAGAAAGTGAAGCAACACTCCATTCACTTCGCACAGTGAATTGAAGTGTTGGAACAGACTGCTTCTCTTTCAGAGAAACGCATGTGAGTTTTTTATGAATGCTTGAAAGAAGTTTAAGGCACTTTCAAAGGAAAGTGATTTTCTCTGAAAGGACAGCATTTAGAAAGTGAAGAAACACTCCATTCACTTCGCACAGTGAATTGAAGTGTTGGAACAGACTGCTTCTCTTTCAGAGAAACGCATGTGAGTTTCTGGTGAATGCTTGTAAGTAGCTTAAGGCACTTTCAAAGGAAAGTGATTTTCTCTGAAAGGACAGCATTTAGAAAGTGAAGCAACACTCACTTCCCTTCGTGCAGTGAATTGAAGTGTTGGAACAGAGTGCTTCTCTTTCATAGAAACGCATTAGTGTTTCTTGTGAATGCTTGCAAATTGCTTAAGGCACTTTCAAAGGAAAGTGATTTTCTCTGAAAGGACAGCATTTAGAAAGTGAAGCAACACTCCATTCACTTCGCACAGTGAATTGAAGTGTTGGAACAGACTGCTTCTCTTTCAGAGAAACGCATGTGAGGTTCTAGTGAATGCTTGTAAGTAGCTTAAGGCACTTTCAAAGGAAAGTGATTTTCTCTGAAAGGACAGCATTTAGAACGTGAGGCAACACTCTATTCACTTCACACAGTGAATTGAAGTGTTGGAACAGACTGCTTCTCTTTCAGAGAAATGCATGTGAGTTTCTTCCTAATGCTTGCAAGTAGCTTAAGGCACTATCAAAGGAAAGTGATTTTCTCTGAAAGGACAGCATTTAGAAAGTAAAGCAACACTCCATTCACTTCGCACAGTGAATTGAAGTGTTGGAACAGACTGCTTCTCTTTCAGAGAAACACATGTGAGTTTCTTCCTAATGCTTGCAAGTCGCTTAAGGCACTTTCAAAGGAAAGTGATTTTCTCTGAAAGGACAGCATTTAGAAAGTGAAGCAACAATCCATGCACTTCGCACAGTGAATTGAAGTGTTGGAACCGATTGCTTCTCTTTCAGAGAAACGCATGTGAGTTTCTGGTGAATGCTTGTAAGTAGCTTAAGGCACTTTCAAAGGACAGTGATTTTCTCTGAAAGGACAGCATTTAGAAAGTGAAGCAACACTCCATTCCCTTCGTGCAGTGAATTGAAGTGTTGGAACAGAGTGCTTCTCTTTCATATAAACGCATTAGTGTTTCTTGTGAATGCTTGCAAGTTGCTTAAGGCACTTTCAAAGGAAAGTGATTTTCTCTGAAAGGACATAATTTAGAAAGTGAAGCAACACTCCATTCACTTCGCACAGTGAATTGAAGTGTTGGAACAGACTGCTTCTCTTTCAGAGAAATGCATGTGAGTTTCTGTTGAATGCTTGTAAGCAGCTTAAGGCACTTTCAAAGGAAAGTGATTTTCTCTGAAAGGACAGCATTTAGAAAGTGAAGCAACACTCCATTCACTTCGCACATTGAATTGAAGTGTTGGAACAGACTGCTTCTCTTTCAGAGAAACGCATGTGAGTTTCTGGTGAATGCTTGTAAGTAGCTTAAGGCACTTTCAAAGGAAAGTGATTTTCTCTGAAAGGACAGCATTTAGAAAGTGAGGCAACACTCCATTCACTTCACACAGTGAATTGAAGTGTTGGAACAGACTGCTTCTCTTTCAGAGAAACGCATGTGAGTTTCTTCCTAATGCTTGCAAGTAGCTTAAGGCACTTTAAAAGGAAAGTGATTTTCTCTGAAAGGACAGCATTTAGAAAGTGAAGCAACACTCCATTCACTTCGCACAGTGAATTGAAGTATTGGAACAGACTGCTTCTCTTTCAGAGAAACGCATGTGAGTTTCTGGTGAATGCTTGTAAGTAGCTTAAGGCACTTTCAAAGGAAAGTGATTTTCTCTGAAAGGACAGCATTTAGAAAGTGAAGCAACACTCCATTCACTTCGCACAGTGAATTGAAGTGTTGGAACAGACTGCTTCTCTTTCAGAGAAACGCATGTGAGTTTCTGGTGAATGCTTGTAAGTAGCTTAAGGCACTTTCAAAGGAAAGTGATTTTCTCTAAAAGGACAGCATTTAGAAAGTGAAGCAACACTCCATTCACTTCGCACAGTGAATTGAAGTGTTGGAACAGACTGCTTCTCTTTCAGAGAAACGCATGTTAGTTTCTGGTGAATGCTTGTAAGTAGCTTAAGGCACTTTCAAAGGAAAGTGATTTTCTCTGAAAGGACATAATTTAGAAAGTGAAGCAACACTCCATTCACTTCGCACAGTGAATTGAAGTGTTGGAACAGACTGCTTCTCTTTCAGAGAAATGCATGTGAGTTTCTGTTGAATGCTTGTAAGCAGCTTAAGGCACTTTCAAAGGAAAGTGATTTTCTCTGAAAGGACAGCATTTAGAAAGTGAAGCAACACTCCATTCACTTCGCACATTGAATTGAAGTGTTGGAACAGACTGCTTCTCTTTCAGAGAAACGCATGTGACTTTCTGGTGAATGCTTGTAAGTAGCTTAAGGCACTTTCAAAGGAAAGTGATTTTCTCTGAAAGGACAGCATTTAGAAAGTGAGGCAACACTCCATTCACTTCACACAGTGAATTGAAGTGTTGGAACAGACTGCTTCTCTTTCAGAGAAACGCATGTGAGTTTCTTCCTAATGCTTGCAAGTAGCTTAAGGCACTTTCAAAGGAAAGTGATTTTCTCTGAAAGGACAGCATTTAGAAAGTGAAGCAACACTCCATTCACTTCGCACAGTGAATTGAAGTGTTGGAACAGACTGCTTCTCTTTCAGAGAAACGAATGAGTTTCTGGTGAATGCTTGTAAGTAGCTTAAGGCACTTTCAAAGGAAAGTGATTTTCTCTGAAAGGACAGCATTTAGAAAGTGAAGCAACACTCCATTCACTTCGCACAGTGAATTGAAGTGTTGGAACAGACTGCTTCTCTTTCAGAGAAATTCATGTGAGTTTAAGTTGAATGCTTGTAAGTAGCTTAAGGCACTTTCAAAGGAAAGTGATTTTCTCTGAAAGGACAGCATTTAGAAAGTGAAGCAACACTCCATTCACTTCGCAGAGTGAATTGAAGTTTTGGAACAGACTGCTTCTCTTTCAGAGAAACGCATGTGAGTTTCTGGTGAATGCTTGTAAGTAGCTTAAGGCACTTTCAAAGGAAAGTGATTTTCTCTGAAAGGACAGCATTTAGAAAGTGAAGCAACACTCCATTCACTTCGCACAGTGAATTGAAGTGTTGGAACAGACTGCTTCTCTTTCAGAGAAACGCATGTGAGTTTCTGGTGAATGCTTGTAAGTAGCTTAAGGCACTTTCAAAGGAAAGTGATTTTCTCTGAAAGGACAGCATTTAGAAAGTGAAGCAACACTCCATTCACTTCGCACAGTGAATTGAAGTGTTGGAACAGACTGCTTCTCTTTCAGAGAAACGCATGTGAGTTTCTGGTGAATGCTTGTAAGTAGCTTAAGGCACTTTCAAAGGAAAGTGATTTTCTCTGAAAGGACAGCATTTAGAAAGTGAAGCAACACTCCATTCACTTCGCACAGTGAATTGAAGTGTTGGAACAGACTGCTTCTCTTTCAGAGAAATGCATGTGAGTTTCTGGTGAATGCTTGTAAGTAGCTTAAGGCACTTTCAAAGGAAAGTGATTTTCTCTGAAAGGACAGCATTTAGAAACTGAAGCAACACTCCATTCACTTCGCACAGTGAATTGAAGTGTTGGAACAGACTGCTTCTCTTTCAGAGAAACGCATGTGAGTTTCTGGTGAATGCTTGTAAGTAGCTTAAGGCACTTTCAAAGGAAAGTGATTTTCTCTGAAAGGACAGCATTTAGAAAGTGAAGCAACACTCAATTCCCTTCGTGCAGTGAATTGAAGTGTTGGAACAGAGTGCTTCTCTTTCACAGAAACGCATTAGTGTTTCTTGTGAATGCTTGCAAATTGCTTAAGACACTTTCAAAGGAAAGTGATTTTCTCTGAAAGGACAGCATTTAGAAACTGAAGCACAACTCCATTCACTTCGCACAGTGAATTGAAGTGTTGGAACACACTGCTTCTCTTTAAGAGAAACGCATGTGAGTTTTTTGTGAATGCTTGAAAGTAGTTTAAGGCACTTTCAAAGGAAAGTGATTTTCTCTGAAAGGACAGCATTTAGAAAGTGAAGCAACACTCCATTCACTTCGCACAGTGAATTGAAGTGTTGGAACAGACTGCTTCTCTTTCAGAGAAATGCATGTGAGTTTCTTCCTAATGCTTGCAAGTAGCTTAAGGCACTATCAAAGGAAAGTGATTTTCTCTGAAAGGACAGCATTTAGAAAGTGAAGCAACACTCCATTCACTTCGCACAGTGAATTGAAGTGTTGGAACAGACTGCTTCTCTTTCAAAGAAACACATGTGAGTTTCTTCCTAATGCTTGCAAGTAGCTTAAGGCACTTTCAAAGGAAAGTGATTTTCTCTGAAAGGACAGCATTTAGAAAGTGAAGCAACAATCCATGCACTTCGCACAGTGAATTGAAGTGTTGGAACTGACTGCTTCTCTTTCAGAGAAACGCATGTGAGTTTCTGGTGAATGCTTGTAAGTAGCTTAAGGCACTTTCAAAGGACAGTGATTTTCTCTGAAAGGACAGCATTTAGAAAGTGAAGCAACACTCCATTCGCTTCGTGCAGTGAATTGAAGTGTTGGAACAGAGTGCTTCTCTTTCATATAAACGCATTAGTGTTTCTTGTGAATGCTTGCAAGTTGCTTAAGGCACTTTCAAAGGAAAGTGATTTTCTCTGAAAGGACATAATTTAGAAAGTGAAGCAACACTCCATTCACTTCGCACAGTGAATTGAAGTGTTGGAACAGACTGCTTCTCTTTCAGAGAAATGCATGTGAGTTTCTGTTGAATGCTTGTAAGCAGCTTAAGGCACTTTCAAAGGAAAGTGATTTTTCTCTGAAAGGACAGCATTTAGAAAGTGAAGCAACACTCCATTCACTTCGCACATTGAATTGAAGTGTTGGAACAGACTGCTTCTCTTTCAGAGAAACGCATGTGAGTTTCTGGTGAATGCTTGTAAGTAGCTTAAGGCACTTTCAAAGGAAAGTGATTTTCTCTGAAAGGACAGCATTTAGAAAGTGAGGCAACACTCCATTCACTTCACAGAGTGAATTGAAGTGTTGGAACAGACTGCTTCTCTTTCAGAGAAACGCATGTGAGTTTCTTCCTAATGCTTGCAAGTAGCTTAAGGCACTTTCAAAGGAAACTGATTTTCTCTGAAAGGACAGCATTTAGAAAGTGAAGCAACACTTCATTCACTTCGCACAGTGAATTGAAGTGTTGGAACAGACTGCTTCTCTTTCACAGAAATGCATTAGTGTTTCTTGTGAATGCTTGCAAATTGCTTAAGACACTTTCAAAGGAAAGTGATTTTCTCTGAAAGGACAGCATTTAGAAACTGAAGCACAACTCCATTCACTTCGCACAGTGAATTGAAGTGTTGGAACACACTGCTTCTCTTTAAGAGAAACGCATGTGAGTTTTTTGTGAATGCTTGAAAGTAGTTTAAGGCACTTTCAAAGGAAAGTGATTTTCTCTGAAAGGACAGCATTTAGAAAGTGAAGCAACACTCCATTCACTTCGCACAGTGAATTGAAGTGTTGGAACAGACTGCTTCTCTTTCAGAGAAATGCATGTGAGTTTCTTCCTAATGCTTGCAAGTAGCTTAAGGCACTATCAAAGGAAAGTGATTTTCTCTGAAAGGACAGCATTTAGAAAGTGAAGCAACACTCCATTCACTTCGCACAGTGAATTGAAGTGTTGGAACAGACTGCTTCTCTTTCAAAGAAACACATGTGAGTTTCTTCCTAATGCTTGCAAGTAGCTTAAGGCACTTTCAAAGGAAAGTGATTTTCTCTGAAAGGACAGCATTTAGAAAGTGAAGCAACAATCCATGCACTTCGCACAGTGAATTGAAGTGTTGGAACTGACTGCTTCTCTTTCAGAGAAACGCATGTGAGTTTCTGGTGAATGCTTGTAAGTAGCTTAAGGCACTTTCAAAGGACAGTGATTTTCTCTGAAAGGACAGCATTTAGAAAGTGAAGCAACACTCCATTCCCTTCATGCAGTGAATTGAAGTGTTGGAACAGAGTGCTTCTCTTTCATATAAACGCATTAGTGTTTCTTGTGAATGCTTGCAAGTTGCTTAAGGCACTTTCAAAGGAAAGTGATTTTCTCTGAAAGGACATAATTTAGAAAGTGAAGCAACACTCCATTCACTTCGCACAGTGAATTGAAGTGTTGGAACAGACTGCTTCTCTTTCAGAGAAATGCATGTGAGTTTCTGTTGAATGCTTGTAAGCAGCTTAAGGCACTTTCAAAGGAAAGTGATTTTCTCTGAAAGGACAGCATTTAGAAAGTGAAGCAACACTCCATTCACTTCGCACATTGAATTGAAGTGTTGGAACAGACTGCTTCTCTTTCAGAGAAACGCATGTGAGTTTCTGGTGAATGCTTGTAAGTAGCTTAAGGCACTTTCAAAGGAAAGTGATTTTCTCTGAAAGGACAGCATTTAGAAAGTGAGGCAACACTCCATTCACTTCACAGAGTGAATTGAAGTGTTGGAACAGACTGCTTCTCTTTCAGAGAAACGCATGTGAGTTTCTTCCTAATGCTTGCAAGTAGCTTAAGGCACTTTCAAAGGAAACTGATTTTCTCTGAAAGGACAGCATTTAGAAAGTGAAGCAACACTTCATTCACTTCGCACAGTGAATTGAAGTGTTGGAACAGACTGCTTCTCTTTCAGAGAAACGCATGAGTTTCTGGTGAATGCTTGCAAGTAGTTTAAGGCACTTTCAAAGGAAAGTGATTTTCTCTGAAAGGACAGCATTTAGAAAGTGAAGCAACTCTCCATTCACTTCGCACAGTGAATTGAAGTGTTGGAACAGACTGCTTCTCTTTCAGAGAAACGCATGTGAGTTTCTGGTGAATGCTTGTAAGTAGCTTAAGGCACTTTCAAAGGAAAGTGATTTTCTCTGAAAGGACAGCATTTAGAAAGTGAAGCAACACTCCATTCACTTCGCAGAGTGAATTGAAGTTTTGGAACAGACTGCTTCTCTTTCAGAGAAACGCATGTGAGTTTCTGGTGAATGCTTGTAAGTAGCTTAAGGCACTTTCAAAGGAAAGTGATTTTCTCTGAAAGGACAGCATTTAGAAAGTGAAGCAACACTCCATTCACTTCGCACAGTGAATTGAAGTGTTGGAACAGACTGCTTCTCTTTCAGAGAAACGCATGTGAGTTTCTGGTGAATGCTTGTAAGTAGCTTAAGGCACTTTCAAAGGAAAGTGATTTTCTCTGAAAGGACAGCATTTAGAAAGTGAAGCAACACTCCATTCACTTCGCACAGTGAATTGAAGTGTTGGAACAGACTGCTTCTCTTTAAGAGAAACGCATGTGAGTTTTTTGTGAATGCTTGAAAGTAGTTTAAGGCACTTTCAAAGGAAAGTGATTTTCTCTGAAAGGACAGAATTTAGAAAGTGATGCAACACTCCATTCACTTCGCACAGTGAATTGAAGTGTTGGAACAGACTGCTTCTCTTTCAGAGAAACGCATGTGAGTTTCTTCCTAATGCTTGTAAGTAGCTTAAGGCACTTTCAAAGGAAAGTGATTTTCTCTGAAAGGACAGCATTTAGAAAGTGAAGCAACACTCAATTCCCTTCGTGCAGTGAATTGAAGTGTTGGAACAGAGTGCTTCTCTTTCATAGAAACGCATTAGTGTTTCTTGTGAATGCTTGCAAGTTGCTTAAGGGACTTTGAAAGAAAAGTGATTTTCTCTGAAAGGACATAATTGAGAAAGTGAAGCAACACTCCATTCACTTCGCACAGTTAATTGAAGTGTTGGAACAGACTGCTTCACTTTCAGAGAAATGCATGTGAGTTTCTGTTGAATGCTTGTAAGCAGCTTAAGGCACTTTCAAAGGAAAGTGATTTTCTCTGAAAGGACAGCATTTAGAAAGTGAAGCAACACTCCATTCACTTCGCACATTGAATTGAAGTGTTGGAACAGACTGCTTCTCTTTCAGAGAAACGCATGTGAGTTTCTGGTGAATGCTTGTAAGTAGCTTAAGGCACTTTCAAAGGAAAGTGATTTTCTCTGAAAGGACAGCATTTAGAAAGTGAGGCAACACTCCATTCACTTCACACAGTGAATTGAAGTGTTGGAACAGACTGCTTCTCTTTCAGAGAAACGCATGTGAGTTTCTTCCTAATGCTTGCAAGTAGCTTAAGGCACTTTAAAAGGAAAGTGATTTTCTCTGAAAGGACAGCATTTAGAAAGTGAAGCAACACTCCATTCACTTCGCACAGTGAATTGAAGTGTTGGAACAGACTGCTTCTCTTTCAGAGAAACGCATGAGTTTCTGGTGAATGCTTGTAAGTAGCTTAAGGCACTTTCAAAGGAAAGTGATTTTCTCTGAAAGGACAGCATTTAGAAAGTGAAGCAACACTCCATTCACTTCGCACAGTGAATTGAAGTGTTGGAACAGACTGCTTCTCTTTCAGAGAAATTCATGTGAGTTTAAGTTGAATGCTTGTAAGTAGCTTAAGGCACTTTCAAAGGAAAGTGATTTTCTCTGAAAGGACAGCATTTAGAAAGTAAAGCAACACTCCATTCACTTCGCAGAGTGAATTGAAGTTTTGGAACCGACTGCTTCTCTTTCAGAGAAACGCATGTGAGTTTCTGGTGAATGCTTGTAAGTAGCTTAAGGCACTTTCAAAGGAAAGTGATTTTCTCTGAAAGGACAGCATTTAGAAAGTGAAGCAACACTCCATTCACTTCGCACAGTGAATTGAAGTGTTGGAACAGACTGCTTCTCTTTCAGAGAAACGCATGTGAGTTTTTTCCTAATGCTTGTAAGTAGCTTAAGGCACTTTCAAAGGAAAGTGATTTTCTCTGAAAGGACAGCATTTAGAAACTGAAGCAACACTCCATTCACTTCGCACAGTGAATTGAAGTGTTGGAACAGACTGCTTCTCTTTCAGAGAAACGCATGTGAGTTTCTTGTGAATTATTGCAAGTCGCTTAAGGCACTTTCAAAGGAAAGTGATTTTCTCTGAAAGGACAGCATTTAGAAACTGAAGCAACACTCCATTCACTACGCACAGTGAATTGAAGTGTTGGAACACACTACTTCTCTTTAAGAGAAACGCATGTGAGTTTTTTGTGAATGCTTGAAAGTAGTTTAAGGCACTTTCAAAGGAAAGTGATTTTCTCTGAAAGGACATAATTTAGAAAGTGATGGAACACTCCATTCACTTCGCACAGTGAATTGAAGTGTTGGAACAGACTGCTTCTCTTTCATAGAAACGCATTAGTGTTTCTTGGGAATGCTTGCAAGTAGCTTAAGGCACTTTCAAAGGAAATTGATTTTCTCTGAAAGGACAGCGTTTAGATAGTGAAGCAACACTCCATTCACTTCGCGCAGTGAATTGAAGTGTTGGAACAGACTGCTTCTCTTTCAGAGAAACGCATGTGAGTTTCTGGTGAATGCTTGTAAGTAGCTTAAGGCACTTTCAAAGGAAAGTGATTTTCTCTGAAAGGACAGCATTTAGAAAGTGAGGCAACACTCCATTCACTTCACACAGTGAATTTAAGTGTTGGAACAGACTGCTTCTCTTTCAGAGAAACGCATGTGAGTTTCTTCCTAATGCTTGCTAGTAGCTTAAGGCACTTTAAAAGGAAAGTGATTTTCTCTGAAAGGACAGCATTTAGAAAGTGAAGCAACACTCCATTCACTTCGCACAGTGAATTGAAGTGTTGGAACAGACTGCTTCTCTTTCAGAGAAACGCATGAGTTTCTGGTGAATGCTTGTAAGTAGATTAAGGCACTTTCAAACGAAAGTGATTTTCTCTGAAAGGACAGCATTTAGAAAGTGAAGCAACTCTCCATTCACTTCGCACAGTGAATTGAAGTGTTGGAACAGACTGCTTCTCTTTCAGAGAAATTCATGTGAGTTTAAGTTGAATGCTTGTAAGTAGCTTAAGGCACTTTCAAAGGAAAGTGATTTTCTCTGAAAGGACAGCATTTAGAAAGTGAAGCAACACTCCATTCACTTCGCAGAGTGAATTGAAGTTTTGGAACAGACTGCTTCTCTTTCAGAGAAACGCATGTGAGTTTCTGGTGAATGCTTGTAAGTAGCTTAAGGCACTTTCAAAGGACAGTGATTTTCTCTGAAAGGACAGCATTTAGAAAGTGAAGCAACACTCCATTCCCTTCATGCAGTGAATTGAAGTGTTGGAACAGAGTGCTTCTCTTTCATATAAACGCATTAGTGTTTCTTGTGAATGCTTGCAAGTTGCTTAAGGCACTTTCAAAGGAAAGTGATTTTCTCTGAAAGGACATAATTTAGAAAGTGAAGCAACACTCCATTCACTTCGCACAGTGAATTGAAGTGTTGGAACAGACTGCTTCTCTTTCAGAGAAATGCATGTGAGTTTCTGTTGAATGCTTGTAAGCAGCTTAAGGCACTTTCAAAGGAAAGTGATTTTCTCTGAAAGGACAGCATTTAGAAAGTGAAGCAACACTCCATTCACTTCGCACATTGAATTGAAGTGTTGGAACAGACTGCTTCTCTTTCAGAGAAACGCATGTGAGTTTCTGGTGAATGCTTGTAAGTAGCTTAAGGCACTTTCAAAGGAAAGTGATTTTCTCTGAAAGGACAGCATTTAGAAAGTGAGGCAACACTCCATTCACTTCACAGAGTGAATTGAAGTGTTGGAACAGACTGCTTCTCTTTCAGAGAAACGCATGTGAGTTTCTTCCTAATGCTTGCAAGTAGCTTAAGGCACTTTCAAAGGAAACTGATTTTCTCTGAAAGGACAGCATTTAGAAAGTGAAGCAACACTTCATTCACTTCGCACAGTGAATTGAAGTGTTGGAACAGACTGCTTCTCTTTCAGAGAAACGCATGAGTTTCTGGTGAATGCTTGCAAGTAGTTTAAGGCACTTTCAAAGGAAAGTGATTTTCTCTGAAAGGACAGCATTTAGAAAGTGAAGCAACTCTCCATTCACTTCGCACAGTGAATTGAAGTGTTGGAACAGACTGCTTCTCTTTCAGAGAAACGCATGTGAGTTTCTGGTGAATGCTTGTAAGTAGCTTAAGGCACTTTCAAAGGAAAGTGATTTTCTCTGAAAGGACAGCATTTAGAAAGTGAAGCAACACTCCATTCACTTCGCAGAGTGAATTGAAGTTTTGGAACAGACTGCTTCTCTTTCAGAGAAACGCATGTGAGTTTCTGGTGAATGCTTGTAAGTAGCTTAAGGCACTTTCAAAGGAAAGTGATTTTCTCTGAAAGGACAGCATTTAGAAAGTGAAGCAACACTCCATTCACTTCGCACAGTGAATTGAAGTGTTGGAACAGACTGCTTCTCTTTCAGAGAAACGCATGTGAGTTTCTGGTGAATGCTTGTAAGTAGCTTAAGGCACTTTCAAAGGAAAGTGATTTTCTCTGAAAGGACAGCATTTAGAAAGTGAAGCAACACTCCATTCACTTCGCACAGTGAATTGAAGTGTTGGAACAGACTGCTTCTCTTTAAGAGAAACGCATGTGAGTTTTTTGTGAATGCTTGAAAGTAGTTTAAGGCACTTTCAAAGGAAAGTGATTTTCTCTGAAAGGACAGAATTTAGAAAGTGATGCAACACTCCATTCACTTCGCACAGTGAATTGAAGTGTTGGAACAGACTGCTTCTCTTTCAGAGAAACGCATGTGAGTTTCTTCCTAATGCTTGTAAGTAGCTTAAGGCACTTTCAAAGGAAAGTGATTTTCTCTGAAAGGACAGCATTTAGAAAGTGAAGCAACACTCAATTCCCTTCGTGCAGTGAATTGAAGTGTTGGAACAGAGTGCTTCTCTTTCATAGAAACGCATTAGTGTTTCTTGTGAATGCTTGCAAATTGCTTAAGGCACTTTCAAAGGAAAGTGATTTTCTCTGAAAGGACAGCATTTAGAAACTGAAGCACAACTCCATTCACTTCGCACAGTGAATTGAAGTGTTGGAAGACACTGCTTCTCTTTAAGAGAAACACATGTGAGTTTTTTGTGAATGCTTGCAAGTAGCTTAAGGCACTTTCAAAGGAAAGTGATTTTCTCTGAAAGGACAGCATTTAGAAAGTGAAGCAACAATCCATGCACTTCGCACAGTGAATTGAAGTGTTGGAACCGACTGCTTCTCTTTCAGAGAAACGCATGTGAGTTTATGGTGAATGCTTGTAAGTAGCTTAAGGCACTTTCAAAGGACAGTGATTTTCTCTGAAAGGACAGCATTTAGAAAGTGAAGCAACACTCCATTCCCTTTGTGCAGTGAATTGAAGTGTTGGAACAGAGTGCTTCTCTTTCATATAAACGCATTAGTGTTTCTTGTGAATGCTTGCAAGTTGCTTAAGGGACTTTGAAAGAAAAGTGATTTTCTCTGAAAGGACATAATTGAGAAAGTGAAGCAACACTCCATTCACTTCGCACAGTTAATTGAAGTGTTGGAACAGACTGCTTCACTTTCAGAGAAATGCATGTGAGTTTCTGTTGAATGCTTGTAAGCAGCTTAAGGCACTTTCAAAGGAAAGTGATTTTCTCTGAAAGGACAGCATTTAGAAAGTGAAGCAACACTCCATTCACTTCGCACATTGAATTGAAGTGTTGGAACAGACTGCTTCTCTTTCAGAGAAACGCATGTGAGTTTCTGGTGAATGCTTGTAAGTAGCTTAAGGCACTTTCAAAGGAAAGTGATTTTCTCTGAAAGGACAGCATTTAGAAAGTGAGGCAACACTCCATTCACTTCACACAGTGAATTGAAGTGTTGGAACAGACTGCTTCTCTTTCAGAGAAACGCATGTGAGTTTCTTCCTAATGCTTGCAAGTAGCTTAAGGCACTTTAAAAGGAAAGTGATTTTCTCTGAAAGGACAGCATTTAGAAAGTGAAGCAACACTCCATTCACTTCGCACAGTGAATTGAAGTGTTGGAACAGACTGCTTCTCTTTCAGAGAAACGCATGAGTTTCTGGTGAATGCTTGTAAGTAGCTTAAGGCACTTTCAAAGGAAAGTGATTTTCTCTGAAAGGACAGCATTTAGAAAGTGAAGCAACACTCCATTCACTTCGCACAGTGAATTGAAGTGTTGGAACAGACTGCTTCTCTTTCAGAGAAATTCATGTGAGTTTAAGTTGAATGCTTGTAAGTAGCTTAAGGCACTTTCAAAGGAAAGTGATTTTCTCTGAAAGGACAGCATTTAGAAAGTAAAGCAACACTCCATTCACTTCGCAGAGTGAATTGAAGTTTTGGAACCGACTGCTTCTCTTTCAGAGAAACGCATGTGAGTTTCTGGTGAATGCTTGTAAGTAGCTTAAGGCACTTTCAAAGGAAAGTGATTTTCTCTGAAAGGACAGCATTTAGAAAGTGAAGCAACACTCCATTCACTTCGCACAGTGAATTGAAGTGTTGGAACAGACTGCTTCTCTTTCAGAGAAACGCATGTGAGTTTTTTCCTAATGCTTGTAAGTAGCTTAAGGCACTTTCAAAGGAAAGTGATTTTCTCTGAAAGGACAGCATTTAGAAACTGAAGCAACACTCCATTCACTTCGCACAGTGAATTGAAGTGTTGGAACAGACTGCTTCTCTTTCAGAGAAACGCATGTGAGTTTCTTGTGAATTATTGCAAGTCGCTTAAGGCACTTTCAAAGGAAAGTGATTTTCTCTGAAAGGACAGCATTTAGAAACTGAAGCAACACTCCATTCACTACGCACAGTGAATTGAAGTGTTGGAACACACTACTTCTCTTTAAGAGAAACGCATGTGAGTTTTTTGTGAATGCTTGAAAGTAGTTTAAGGCACTTTCAAAGGAAAGTGATTTTCTCTGAAAGGACATAATTTAGAAAGTGATGGAACACTCCATTCACTTCGCACAGTGAATTGAAGTGTTGGAACAGACTGCTTCTCTTTCATAGAAACGCATTAGTGTTTCTTGGGAATGCTTGCAAGTAGCTTAAGGCACTTTCAAAGGAAATTGATTTTCTCTGAAAGGACAGCGTTTAGATAGTGAAGCAACACTCCATTCACTTCGCGCAGTGAATTGAAGTGTTGGAACAGACTGCTTCTCTTTCAGAGAAACGCATGTGAGTTTCTGGTGAATGCTTGTAAGTAGCTTAAGGCACTTTCAAAGGAAAGTGATTTTCTTTGAAAGGACAGCATTTAGAAAGTGAGGCAACACTCCATTCACTTCACACAGTGAATTTAAGTGTTGGAACAGACTGCTTCTCTTTCAGAGAAACGCATGTGAGTTTCTTCCTAATGCTTGCAAGTAGCTTAAGGCACTTTAAAAGGAAAGTGATTTTCTCTGAAAGGACAGCATTTAGAAAGTGAAGCAACACTCCATTCACTTCGCACAGTGAATTGAAGTGTTGGAACAGACTGCTTCTCTTTCAGAGAAACGCATGAGTTTCTGGTGAATGCTTGTAAGTAGATTAAGGCACTTTCAAACGAAAGTGATTTTCTCTGAAAGGACAGCATTTAGAAAGTGAAGCAACTCTCCATTCACTTCGCACAGTGAATTGAAGTGTTGGAACAGACTGCTTCTCTTTCAGAGAAATTCATGTGAGTTTAAGTTGAATGCTTGTAAGTAGCTTAAGGCACTTTCAAAGGAAAGTGATTTTCTCTGAAAGGACAGCATTTAGAAAGTGAAGCAACACTCCATTCACTTCGCAGAGTGAATTGAAGTTTTGGAACAGACTGCTTCTCTTTCAGAGAAACGCATGTGAGTTTCTGGTGAATGCTTGTAAGTAGCTTAAGGCACTTTCAAAGGACAGTGATTTTCTCTGAAAGGACAGCATTTAGAAAGTGAAGCAACACTCCATTCCCTTCATGCAGTGAATTGAAGTGTTGGAACAGAGTGCTTCTCTTTCATATAAACGCATTAGTGTTTCTTGTGAATGCTTGCAAGTTGCTTAAGGCACTTTCAAAGGAAAGTGATTTTCTCTGAAAGGACATAATTTAGAAAGTGAAGCAACACTCCATTCACTTCGCACAGTGAATTGAAGTGTTGGAACAGACTGCTTCTCTTTCAGAGAAATGCATGTGAGTTTCTGTTGAATGCTTGTAAGCAGCTTAAGGCACTTTCAAAGGAAAGTGATTTTCTCTGAAAGGACAGCATTTAGAAAGTGAAGCAACACTCCATTCACTTCGCACATTGAATTGAAGTGTTGGAACAGACTGCTTCTCTTTCAGAGAAACGCATGTGAGTTTCTGGTGAATGCTTGTAAGTAGCTTAAGGCACTTTCAAAGGAAAGTGATTTTCTCTGAAAGGACAGCATTTAGAAAGTGAGGCAACACTCCATTCACTTCACAGAGTGAATTGAAGTGTTGGAACAGACTGCTTCTCTTTCAGAGAAACGCATGTGAGTTTCTTCCTAATGCTTGCAAGTAGCTTAAGGCACTTTCAAAGGAAACTGATTTTCTCTGAAAGGACAGCATTTAGAAAGTGAAGCAACACTTCATTCACTTCGCACAGTGAATTGAAGTGTTGGAACAGACTGCTTCTCTTTCAGAGAAACGCATGAGTTTCTGGTGAATGCTTGCAAGTAGTTTAAGGCACTTTCAAAGGAAAGTGATTTTCTCTGAAAGGACAGCATTTAGAAAGTGAAGCAACTCTCCATTCACTTCGCACAGTGAATTGAAGTGTTGGAACAGACTGCTTCTCTTTCAGAGAAACGCATGTGAGTTTCTGGTGAATGCTTGTAAGTAGCTTAAGGCACTTTCAAAGGAAAGTGATTTTCTCTGAAAGGACAGCATTTAGAAAGTGAAGCAACACTCCATTCACTTCGCAGAGTGAATTGAAGTTTTGGAACAGACTGCTTCTCTTTCAGAGAAACGCATGTGAGTTTCTGGTGAATGCTTGTAAGTAGCTTAAGGCACTTTCAAAGGAAAGTGATTTTCTCTGAAAGGACAGCATTTAGAAAGTGAAGCAACACTCCATTCACTTCGCACAGTGAATTGAAGTGTTGGAACAGACTGCTTCTCTTTCAGAGAAACGCATGTGAGTTTCTGGTGAATGCTTGTAAGTAGCTTAAGGCACTTTCAAAGGAAAGTGATTTTCTCTGAAAGGACAGCATTTAGAAAGTGAAGCAACACTCCATTCACTTCGCACAGTGAATTGAAGTGTTGGAACAGACTGCTTCTCTTTAAGAGAAACGCATGTGAGTTTTTTGTGAATGCTTGAAAGTAGTTTAAGGCACTTTCAAAGGAAAGTGATTTTCTCTGAAAGGACAGAATTTAGAAAGTGATGCAACACTCCATTCACTTCGCACAGTGAATTGAAGTGTTGGAACAGACTGCTTCTCTTTCAGAGAAACGCATGTGAGTTTCTTCCTAATGCTTGTAAGTAGCTTAAGGCACTTTCAAAGGAAAGTGATTTTCTCTGAAAGGACAGCATTTAGAAAGTGAAGCAACACTCAATTCCCTTCGTGCAGTGAATTGAAGTGTTGGAACAGAGTGCTTCTCTTTCATAGAAACGCATTAGTGTTTCTTGTGAATGCTTGCAAATTGCTTAAGGCACTTTCAAAGGAAAGTGATTTTCTCTGAAAGGACAGCATTTAGAAACTGAAGCACAACTCCATTCACTTCGCACAGTGAATTGAAGTGTTGGAAGACACTGCTTCTCTTTAAGAGAAACACATGTGAGTTTTTTGTGAATGCTTGCAAGTAGCTTAAGGCACTTTCAAAGGAAAGTGATTTTCTCTGAAAGGACAGCATTTAGAAAGTGAAGCAACAATCCATGCACTTCGCACAGTGAATTGAAGTGTTGGAACCGACTGCTTCTCTTTCAGAGAAACGCATGTGAGTTTATGGTGAATGCTTGTAAGTAGCTTAAGGCACTTTCAAAGGACAGTGATTTTCTCTGAAAGGACAGCATTTAGAAAGTGAAGCAACACTCCATTCCCTTTGTGCAGTGAATTGAAGTGTTGGAACAGAGTG
This sequence comes from Myodes glareolus, assembly GCF_982192425.1. Classification (NCBI taxonomy): domain Eukaryota; kingdom Metazoa; phylum Chordata; class Mammalia; order Rodentia; family Cricetidae; genus Myodes; species Myodes glareolus. The sequence goes on from NC_142046.1 coordinate 2,678,351, forward strand.
CTTCTCTTTCATATAAACGCATTAGTGTTTCTTGTGAATGCTTGCAAGTTGCTTAAGGGACTTTGAAAGAAAAGTGATTTTCTCTGAAAGGACATAATTGAGAAAGTGAAGCAACACTCCATTCACTTCGCACAGTTAATTGAAGTGTTGGAACAGACTGCTTCACTTTCAGAGAAATGCATGTGAGTTTCTGTTGAATGCTTGTAAGCAGCTTAAGGCACTTTCAAAGGAAAGTGATTTTCTCTGAAAGGACAGCATTTAGAAAGTGAAGCAACACTCCATTCACTTCGCACATTGAATTGAAGTGTTGGAACAGACTGCTTCTCTTTCAGAGAAACGCATGTGAGTTTCTGGTGAATGCTTGTAAGTAGCTTAAGGCACTTTCAAAGGAAAGTGATTTTCTCTGAAAGGACAGCATTTAGAAAGTGAGGCAACACTCCATTCACTTCACACAGTGAATTGAAGTGTTGGAACAGACTGCTTCTCTTTCAGAGAAACGCATGTGAGTTTCTTCCTAATGCTTGCAAGTAGCTTAAGGCACTTTAAAAGGAAAGTGATTTTCTCTGAAAGGACAGCATTTAGAAAGTGAAGCAACACTCCATTCACTTCGCACAGTGAATTGAAGTGTTGGAACAGACTGCTTCTCTTTCAGAGAAACGCATGAGTTTCTGGTGAATGCTTGTAAGTAGCTTAAGGCACTTTCAAAGGAAAGTGATTTTCTCTGAAAGGACAGCATTTAGAAAGTGAAGCAACACTCCATTCACTTCGCACAGTGAATTGAAGTGTTGGAACAGACTGCTTCTCTTTCAGAGAAATTCATGTGAGTTTAAGTTGAATGCTTGTAAGTAGCTTAAGGCACTTTCAAAGGAAAGTGATTTTCTCTGAAAGGACAGCATTTAGAAAGTAAAGCAACACTCCATTCACTTCGCAGAGTGAATTGAAGTTTTGGAACCGACTGCTTCTCTTTCAGAGAAACGCATGTGAGTTTCTGGTGAATGCTTGTAAGTAGCTTAAGGCACTTTCAAAGGAAAGTGATTTTCTCTGAAAGGACAGCATTTAGAAAGTGAAGCAACACTCCATTCACTTCGCACAGTGAATTGAAGTGTTGGAACAGACTGCTTCTCTTTCAGAGAAACGCATGTGAGTTTTTTCCTAATGCTTGTAAGTAGCTTAAGGCACTTTCAAAGGAAAGTGATTTTCTCTGAAAGGACAGCATTTAGAAACTGAAGCAACACTCCATTCACTTCGCACAGTGAATTGAAGTGTTGGAACAGACTGCTTCTCTTTCAGAGAAACGCATGTGAGTTTCTTGTGAATTATTGCAAGTCGCTTAAGGCACTTTCAAAGGAAAGTGATTTTCTCTGAAAGGACAGCATTTAGAAACTGAAGCAACACTCCATTCACTACGCACAGTGAATTGAAGTGTTGGAACACACTACTTCTCTTTAAGAGAAACGCATGTGAGTTTTTTGTGAATGCTTGAAAGTAGTTTAAGGCACTTTCAAAGGAAAGTGATTTTCTCTGAAAGGACATAATTTAGAAAGTGATGGAACACTCCATTCACTTCGCACAGTGAATTGAAGTGTTGGAACAGACTGCTTCTCTTTCATAGAAACGCATTAGTGTTTCTTGGGAATGCTTGCAAGTAGCTTAAGGCACTTTCAAAGGAAATTGATTTTCTCTGAAAGGACAGCGTTTAGATAGTGAAGCAACACTCCATTCACTTCGCGCAGTGAATTGAAGTGTTGGAACAGACTGCTTCTCTTTCAGAGAAACGCATGTGAGTTTCTGGTGAATGCTTGTAAGTAGCTTAAGGCACTTTCAAAGGAAAGTGATTTTCTCTGAAAGGACAGCATTTAGAAAGTGAGGCAACACTCCATTCACTTCACACAGTGAATTTAAGTGTTGGAACAGACTGCTTCTCTTTCAGAGAAACGCATGTGAGTTTCTTCCTAATGCTTGCAAGTAGCTTAAGGCACTTTAAAAGGAAAGTGATTTTCTCTGAAAGGACAGCATTTAGAAAGTGAAGCAACACTCCATTCACTTCGCACAGTGAATTGAAGTGTTGGAACAGACTGCTTCTCTTTCAGAGAAACGCATGAGTTTCTGGTGAATGCTTGTAAGTAGATTAAGGCACTTTCAAACGAAAGTGATTTTCTCTGAAAGGACAGCATTTAGAAAGTGAAGCAACTCTCCATTCACTTCGCACAGTGAATTGAAGTGTTGGAACAGACTGCTTCTCTTTCAGAGAAATTCATGTGAGTTTAAGTTGAATGCTTGTAAGTAGCTTAAGGCACTTTCAAAGGAAAGTGATTTTCTCTGAAAGGACAGCATTTAGAAAGTGAAGCAACACTCCATTCACTTCGCAGAGTGAATTGAAGTTTTGGAACAGACTGCTTCTCTTTCAGAGAAACGCATGTGAGTTTCTGTTGAATGCTTGTAAGTAGCTTAAGGCTCTTTCAAAGGAAAGTGATTTTCTATGAAAGGACAGCATTTAGAAAGTAAAGCAACACTCCATTCCCTTCGCGCAATGAATTGAAGTGTTGGAACAGACTGCTTCTCTTTCATAGAAACGCATTAGTGTTTCTTGGGAATGCTTGCAAGTAACTTAAGGCACTTTCAAAGGAAATTGATTTTCTCTGAAAGGACAGCATTTAGATAGTGAAGCAACACTCCATTCACTTCGCACAGTGAATTGAAGTGTTGGAACAGACTGCTTCTCTTTCAGAGAAACGCATGTGAGTTTCTTGTGAATTCTTGCAAGTTGCTTAAGGCACTTTCAAAGGAAAGTGATTTTCTCTGAAAGGACAGCATTTAGAAACTGAAGCAACACTCCATTCACTTCGCACTGTGAATTGAAGTGTTGGAACAGACTGCTTCTCTTTCAGAGAAACGCATGTGAGTTTCTTCCTAATGCTTGCAAGTAGCTTAAGGCACTTTCAAAGGAAAGTGATTTTCTCTGAAAGGACAGCATTTAGAAAGTGAAGCAACACTCCATTCACTTCGCACAGTGAATTGAAGTGTTGGAACAGTCTGCTTCTCTTTCAGAGAAACGCATGTGAGTTTCTGGTGAATGCTTGTAAGTAGCTTAAGGCACTTTCAAAGGAAAGTGATTTTCTCTGAAAGGACAACATTTAGAAAGTGAAGCAACACTCCATTCACTTCGCACAGTGAATTGAAGTGTTGGAACAGACTGCTTCTCTTTCAGAGAAACGCATGTGAGTTTCTGGTGAATGCTTGTAAGTAGCTTAAGGCACTTTCAAATGAAAGTGATTTTCTCTGAAAGGACAGCATTTAGAAAGTGAAGCAACACTCCATTCACTTCGCACAGTGAATTGAAGTGTTGGAACAGACTGCTTCTCTTTCAGAGAAATGCATGTGAGTTTAAGTTGAATGCTTGTAAGTAGCTTAAGGCACTTTCAAAGGAAAGTGATTTTCTCTGAAAGGACAGCATTTAGAAAGTGAAGCAACACTCCATTCACTTCGCACAGTGAATTGAAGTGTTGGAACAGACTGCTTCTCTTTCAGAGAAACGCATGTGAGTTTCTTCCTAATGCTTGTAAGTAGCTTAAGGCACTTTCAAAGGAAAGTGATTTTCTCTGAAAGGACAGCATTTAGAAACTGAAGCAACACTCCATTCACTTAACACAGTGAATTGAAGTGTTGGAACAGACTGCTTCTCTTTCAGAGAAACGCATGTGAGTTTCTTGTGAATTATTTCAAGTCGCTTAAGGCACTTTCAAAGGAAAGTGATTTTCTCTGAAAGGACAGCATTTAGAAACTGAAGCAACACTCTATTCACTTCGCACATGAATTGAAGTGTTGGAACACACTACTTCTCTTTAAGAGAAACGCATGTGAGTTTTTTGTGAATGCTTGAAAGTAGTTTAAGGCACTTTCAAAGGAAAGTGATTTTCTCTGAAAGGACATAATTTAGAAAGTGATGCAACACTCCATTCACTTCGCACAGTGAATTGAAGTGTTGGAACAGACTGCTTCTCTTTCAGAGAAACGCATGTGAGTTTCTTCCTAATGCTTGTAAGTAGCTTAAGGCACTTTCAAAGGAAAGTGATTTTCTCTGAAAGGACAGCATTTAGAAAGTGAAGCAACACTCAATTCCCTTCGTGCAGTGAATTGAAGTGTTGGAACAGAGTGCTTCTCTTTCATAGAAACGCATTAGTGTTTCTTGTGAATGCTTGCAAATTGCTTAAGGCACTTTCAAAGGAAAGTGATTTTCTCTGAAAGGACAGCATTTAGAAACTTAAGCAACACTCCATTCACTTCGCACATGAATTGAAGTGTTGGAACAGACTGCTTCTCTTTCAGAGAAACGCATGTGAGTTTCTTGTGAATTATTGAAGTCGCTTACGGCACTTTCAAAGGAAAGTGATGTTCTCTGAAAGGACAGCATTTAGAAAGTGAAGCAACACTCCATTAACTTCGTGCAGTGAATTGAAGTGTTGGAACAGAGTGCTTCTCTTTCATAGAAACGCATTAGTGTTTCTTGTGAATGCTTGCAAGTTGCTTAAGGCACTTTCAAAGGAAAGTGATTTTCTCTGAAAGGACAGCATTTAGAAAGTGAAGCAACACTCAATTCACTTTGTACAGTGAATTGAAGTGTTGGAACAGACTGCTTCTCTTTCAGAGAAATGCATGTGAGTTTCTGTTGAATGCTTGTAAGTAGCTTAAGGCTCTTTCAAAGGAAAGTGATTTTCTATGAAAGGACAGCATTTAGAAAGTAAAGCAACACTCCATTCCCTTCGCGCAATGAATTGAAGTGTTGGAACAGACTGCTTCTCTTTCATAGAAACGCATCAGTGTTTCTTGGGAATGCTTGCAAGTAGCTTAAGGCACTTTCAAAGGAAATTGATTTTCTCTGAAAGGACAGTGTTTAGATAGTGAAGCAACACTCCATTCACTTCGCGCAGTGAATTGAAGTGTTGGAACAGACTGCTTCTCTTTCAGAGAAACGCATGTGAGTTTCTGGTGAATGCTTGTAAGTAGCTTAAGGCACTTTCAAAGGAAAGTGATTTTCTCTGAAAGGACAGCATTTAGAAAGTGAGGCAACACTCCATTCACTTCACACAGTGAATTTAAGTGTTGGAACAGACTGCTTCTCTTTCAGAGAAACGCATGTGAGTTTCTTCCTAATGCTTGCAAGTAGCTTAAGGCACTTTAAAAGGAAAGTGATTTTCTCTGAAAGGACAGCATTTAGAAAGTGAGACAACAATCCATTCACTTCACACAGTGAATTGAAGTGTTGGAACAGTCTGCTTCTCTTTCAGAGAAACGCATGTGAGTTTCTTCCTAATGCTTGCAAGTAGCTTAAGGCACTTTCAAAGGAAAGTGATTTTCTCTGAAAGGACAGCATTTAGAAAGTGAAGCAACACTCCATTCACTTCGCACAGTGAATTGAAGTGTTGGAACACACTGCTTCTCTTTAAAAGAAACGCATGTGAGTTTTTTGTGAATTATTGCAAGTCCCTTAAGGCACTTTCAAAGGAAAGTGATTTTCTCTGAAAGGACAGCATTTAGAAACTGAAGCAACACTCCATTCACTTCGCACAGTGAATTGAAGTGTTGGAACACACTGCTTCTCTTTAAAAGAAACGCATGTGAGTTTTTTGTGAATGCTTGAAAGCAGTTTAAGGCACTTTCAAAGGAAAGTGATTTTCTCTGAAAGGACAGAATTTAGAAAGTGATGCAACACTCCATTCACTTCGCACAGTGAATTGAAGTGTTGGAACAGACTGCTTCTCTTTCAGAGAAACGCATGTGAGTTTCTTCCTAATGCTTGTAAGTAGCTTAAGGCACTTTCAAAGGAAAGTGATTTTCTCTGAAAGGACAGCATTTAGAAAGTGAAGCAACACTCAATTCCCTTCGTGCAGTGAATTGAAGTGTTGGAACAGAGTGCTTCTCTTTCATAGAAACGCATTAGTGTTTCTTGTGAATGCTTGCAAATTGCTTAAGGCACTTTCAAAGGAAAGTGATTTTCCCTGAAAGGACAGCATTTAGAAACTGAAGCAACACTCCATTCACTTCGCACAGTGAATTGAAGTGTTGGAACACACTGCTTCTCTTTAAGAGAAACGCATGTGAGTTTTTTGTGAATGCTTGAAAGTAGCTTAAGGCACTTTCAAAGCAGAGTGATTTTCTCTGAAAGGACAGCATTGAGAAAGTGAAGCAACACTCCATTCACTTCGCACAGTGAATTGAAATGTTGGAACAGTCTGCTTCTCTCTCAGAGAAACGCATGTGAGTTTCTTCCTAACGCTTGCAAGTAGCTTAAGGCACTTTCAAAGGAAAGTGATTTTCTCTGAAAGGACAGCATTTAGAAAGTGAAGCAACACTCCATTCACTTCGCACAGTGAATTGAAGTGTTGGAACAGACTGCTTCTCTTTCAGAGAAACGCATGTGAGTTTCTGGTGAATGCTTGTAAGTAGCTTAAGGCACTTTCAAAGGAAAGAGATTTTCTCTGAAAGGACAGCATTTAGAAAGTGAAGCAACACTCCATTCACTTGGCACAGTGAATTGAAGTGTTGAAACAGACTGCTTCTCTTTCAGAGAAACGCATGTGAGTTTCTGGTGAATGCTTGTAAGTAGCTTAAGGCACTTTCAAAGGAAAGTGATTTTCTCTGAAAGGACAGCATTTAGAAACTGAAGCAACACTCCATTCACTTCGCGCAGTGAATTGAAGTGTTGGAACAGACTGCTTCTCTTTCAGAGAAACGCATGTGAGTTTCTTGTGAATTATTGCAAGTCTCTTAAGGCACTTTCAAAGGAAAGTGATTTTCTCTGAAAGGACAGCATTTAGAAACTGAAGCAACACTCCATTCACTTCGCACAGTGAATTGAAGTGTTGGAACACAATGCTTCTCTTTAAGAGAAACGCATGTGGTTTTTTGTGAATGCTTGAAAGTAGTTTAAGGCACTTTCAAATGAAAGTGATTTTCTCTGAAAGGACAGAATTTAGAAAGTGAAGCAACACTCCATTCACTTCGCACAGTGAATTGAAGTGTTTGAACAGACTGCTTCTCTTTCAGAGAAACGCATGTGAGTTTCTTCCTAATGCTTGTAAGTAGCTTAAGGCACTTTCAAAGGAAAGTGATTTTCTCTGAAAGGACAGCATTTAGAAAGTGAAGCAACTCTCCATTCACTTCGCACAGTGAATTGAAGTGTTGGAACAGACTGCTTCTCTTTCAGAGAAATTCATGTGAGTTTAAGTTGAATGCTTGTAAGTAGCTTAAGGCACTTTCAAAGGAAAGTGATTTTCTCTGAAAGAACAGCATTTAGAAAGTGAAGCAACACTCCATTCACTTCGCAGAGTGAATTGAAGTTTTGGAACAGACTGCTTCTCTTTCAGAGAAACGCATGTGAGTTTCTGGTGAATGCTTGTAAGTAGCTTAAGGCACTTTCAAAGAAAAGTGATTTTCTCTGAAAGGACAGCATTTAGAAAGTGAAGCAACACTCCATTCACTTCGCACTGTGAATTGAAGTGTTGGAACAGACTGCTTCTCTTTCAGAGAAACGCATGTGAGTTTCTGGTGAATGCTTGTAAGTAGCTTAAGGCACTTTCAAAGGAAAGTGATTTTCTCTGAAAGGACAGCATTTAGAAAGTGAAGCAACACTCCATTCACTTCGCACAGTGAATTGAAGTGTTGGAACAGACTGCTTCTCTTTCAGAGAAATGCATGTGAGTTTCTTGTGAATTATTGCAAGTCGCTTAAGGCACTTTCAAAGGAAAGTGATTTTCTCTGAAAGGACAGCATTTCGAAAGTGAAGCAACACTCCCTTCCCTTCGTGCAGTGAATTGAAGTGTTGGAACAGAGTGCTTCTCTTTCATAGAAACGCATTAGTGTTTCTTGTGAATGCTTGCAAGTTGCTTAAGGCACTTTCAAAGGAAAGTGATTTTCTCTGAAAGGACAGCATTTAGAAAGTGAAGCAACACTCAATTCACTTTGTACAGTGAATTGAAGTGTTGGAACAGACTGCTTCACTTTCAGAGAAATGCATGTGAGTTTCTGTTGAATGCTTGTAAGTAGCTTAAGGCTCTTTCAAAGGAAAGTGATTTTCTATGAAAGGACAGCATTTAGAAAGTAAAGCAACACTCCATTCCCTTCGCGCAATAAATTGAAGTGTTGGAACAGACTGCTTCTCTTTGAGAGAAACGCATGTGAGTTTCTTCCTAATGCTTGCAAGTAGCTTAAGGCACTTTCAAAGGAAAGTGATTTTCTCTGAAAGGACAGCATTTAGAAAGTGAAGCCACACTCCATTCACTTCGCACAGTGAATTGAAGTGTTGGAACAGAGTGCTTCTCTTTCAGAGAAACGCATTAGTGTTTCTTGTGAATGCTTGCAAATTGCTTAAGGCACTTTCAAAGGAAAGTGATTTTCCCTGAAAGGACAGCATTTAGAAACTGAAGCAACACTCCATTCACTTCGCACAGTGAATTGAAGTGTTGGAACACACTGCTTCTCTTTAAGAGAAACGCATGTGAGTTTTTTGTGAATGCTTGAAAGTAGCTTAAGGCACTTTCAAAGCAGAGTGATTTTCTGTGAAAGGACAGCATTTAGAAAGTGAAGCAACACTCCATTCACTTCGCACAGTGAATTGAAATGTTGGAACAGTCTGCTTCTCTCTCAGAGAAACGCATGTGAGTTTCTTCCTAACGCTTGCAAGTAGCTTAAGGCACTTTCAAAGGAAAGTGATTTTCTCTGAAAGGACAGCATTTAGAAAGTGAAGCAACACTCCATTCACTTCGCACAGTGAATTGAAATGTTGGAACAGTCTGCTTCTCTCTCATAGAAACGCATTAGTGTTTCTTGTGAATGCTTGCAAGTTGCTTAAGGCACTTTCAAAGGAAAGTGATTTTCTCTGAAAGGACAGCATTTAGAAAGTGAAGCAACACTCAATTCACTTTGTACAGTGAATTGAAGTGTTGGAACAGACTGCTTCTCTTTCAGAGAAATGCATGTGAGTTTCTGTTGAATGCTTGTAAGTAGCTTAAGGCTCTTTCAAAGGAAAGTGATTTTCTATGAAAGGACAGCATTTAGAAAGTAAAGCAACACTCCATTCCCTTCGCGCAATGAATTGAAGTGTTGGAACAGACTGCTTCTCTTTCATAGAAACGCATCAGTGTTTCTTGGGAATGCTTGCAAGTAGCTTAAGGCACTTTCAAAGGAAATTGATTTTCTCTGAAAGGACAGCGTTTAGATAGTGAAGCAACACTCCATTCACTTCGGGCAGTGAATTGAAGTGTTGGAACAGACTGCTTCTCTTTCAGAGAAACGCATGTGAGTTTCTGGTGAATGCTTGTAAGTAGCTTAAGGCACTTTCAAAGGAAAGTGATTTTCTCTGAAAGGACAGCATTTAGAAAGTGAGGCAACACTCCATTCACTTCACACAGTGAATTTAAGTGTTGGAACAGACTGCTTCTCTTTCAGAGAAACGCATGTGAGTTTCTTCCTAATGCTTGCAAGTAGCTTAAGGCACTTTAAAAGGAAAGTGATTTTCTCTGAAAGGACAGCATTTAGAAAGTGAGACAACAATCCATTCACTTCACACAGTGAATTGAAGTGTTGGAACAGTCTGCTTCTCTTTCAGAGAAACGCATGTGAGTTTCTTCCTAATGCTTGCAAGTAGCTTAAGGCACTTTCAAAGGAAAGTGATTTTCTCTGAAAGGACAGCATTTAGAAAGTGAAGCAACACTCCATTCACTTTGCACAGTGAATTGAAGTGTTGGAACAGACTGCTTCTCTTTCAGAGAAACGCATGTGAGTTTCTGGTGAATGCTTGTAAGTAGCTTAAGGCACTTTCAAAGGAAAGTGATTTTCTCTGAAAGGACAGCATTTAGAAAGTGAAGCAACACTCCATTCACTTCGCACAGTGAATTGAAGTGTTGGAACAGACTGCTTCTCTTTCAGAGAAACGCATGTGAGTTTCTTCCTAATGCTTGTAAGTAGCTTAAGGCACTTTCAAAGGAAAGTGATTTTCTCTGAAAGGACAGCATTTAGAAACTGAAGCAACACTCCATTCACTTCGCACAGTGAATTGAAGTGTTGGAACAGACTGCTTCTCTTTCAGAGAAACGCATGTGCGTTTCTTGTGAATTATTGCAAGTCGCTTAAGGCACTTTCAAAGGAAAGTGATTTTCTCTGAAAGGACAGCATTTAGAAACTGAAGCAACACTCCATTCACTTCGCACAGTGAATTGAAGTGTTGGAACACACTACTTTTCTTTAAGAGAAACGCATGTGAGTTTTTTGTGAATGCTTGAAAGTAGTTTAAGGCACTTTCAAAGGAAAGTGATTTTCTCTGAAAGGACATAATTTAGAAAGTGATGCAACACTCCATTCACTTCGCACAGTGAATTGAAGTGTTGGAACAGACTGCTTCTCTTTCAGAGAAACGCATGTGAGTTTCTTCCTAATGCTTGTAAGTAGCTTAAGGCACTTTCAAAGGAAAGTGATTTTCTCTGAAAGGACAGCATTTAGAAAGTGAAGCAACACTCAATTCCCTTCGTGCAGTGAATTGAAGTGTTGGAACAGAGTGCTTCTCTTTCATAGAAACGCATTAGTGTTTCTTGTGAATGCTTGCAAATTGCTTAAGGCACTTTCAAAGGAAAGTGATTTTCTCTGAAAGGACAGCATTTAGAAACTGAAGCAACACTCCATTCATTTCGCACAGTGAATTGAAGTGTTGGAACAGACTGCTTCTCTTTCAGAGAAACGCATGTGAGTTTCTTGTGAATTATGGCAAGTCGCTTAAGGCACTTTCAATGGAAAGTGATTTTCTCTGAAAGGACAGCATTTAGAAAGTGAAGCAACACTCCATTCCCTTCGTGCAGTGAATTGAAGTGTTGGAACAGAGTGCTTATCTTTCATAGAAACGCATTAGTGTTTCTTGTGAATGCTTGCAAGTTGCTTAAGGCACTTTCAAAGGAAAGTGATTTTCTCTGAAAGGACAGCATTTAGAAAGTGAAGCAACACTCAATTCACTTTGTACAGTGAATTGAAGTGTTGGAACAGACTGCTTCTCTTTCAGAGAAATGCATGTGAGTTTCTGTTGAATGCTTGTAAGTAGCTTAAGGCTCTTTCAAAGGAAAGTGATTTTCTATGAAAGGACAGCATTTAGAAAGTAAAGCAACACTCCATTCCCTTCGCGCAATGAATTGAAGTGTTGGAACAGACTGCTTCTCTTTCATAGAAACGCATCAGTGTTTCTTGGGAATGCTTGCAAGTAGCTTAAGGCACTTTCAAAGGAAATTGATTTTCTCTGAAAGGACAGCGTTTAGATAGTGAAGCAACACTCCATTCACGTCGCGCAGTGAATTGAAGTGTTGGAACAGACTGCTTCTCTTTCAGAGAAACGCATGTGAGTTTCTGGTGAATGCTTGTAAGTAGCTTAAGGCACTTTCAAAGGAAAGTGATTTTCTCTGAAAGGACAGCATTTAGAAAGTGAGGCAACACTCCATTCACTTCACACAGTGAATTGAAGTGTTGGAACAGACTGCTTCTCTTTCAGAGAAACGCATGTGAGTTTCTTCCTAATGCTTGTAAGTAGCTTAAGGCACTTTCAAAGGAAAGTGATTTTCTCTGAAAGGACAGCATTTAGAAAGTGAAGCAACACTCAATTCCCTTCGTGCAGTGAATTGAAGTGTTGGAACAGAGTGCTTCTCTTTCATAGAAACGCATTAGTGTTTCTTGTGAATGCTTGCAAATTGCTTAAGGCACTTTCAAAGGAAAGTGATTTTCTCTGAAAGGACAGCATTTAGAAACTGAAGCAACACTCCATTCACTTCGCACAGTGAATTGAAGTGTTGGAACACACTGCTTCTCTTTAAGAGAAACGCATGGGAGTTTTTTGTGAATGCTTGAAAGTAGCTTAAGGCACTTTCAAAGGACAGTGATTTTCTCTGAAAGGACAGCATTTAGAAAGTGAAGCAACACTCCATTCCCTTCGTGCAGCGAATTGAAGTGTTGGAACAGAGTGCTTCTCTTTCATATAAACGCATTAGTGTTTCTTGTGAATGCTTGCAAGTCGCTTAAGGCACTTTCAAAGGAAAGTGATTTTCTCTGAAAGGACAGCATTTAGAAAGTGAAGCAACACTCCATTCCCTTCGTGCAGTGAATTGAAGTGTTGGAACAGAGTGCTTCTCTTTCAAAGAAACGCATTAGTGTTTCTTGTGAATGCTTGCAAGTTGCTTAAGGCACTTTCAAAGGAAAGTGATTTTCTCTGAAAGGACAGCATTTAGAAAGTGAGGCAACACTCAATTCACTTTGTACAGTGAATTGAAGTGTTGGAACAGACTGCTTCTCTTTCAGAGAAATGCATGTGAGTTTCTGTTGAATGCTTGTAAGTAGCTTAAGGCTCTTTCAAAGGAAAGTGATTTTCTATGAAATGACAGCATTTAGAAAGTAAAGCAACACTCCATTCCCTTCGTGCAATGAATTGAAGTGTTGGAACAGACTGCTTCTCTTTCATAGAAACGCATCAGTGTTTCTTGGGAATGCTTGCAAGTAGCTTAAGGCACTTTCAAAGGAAATTGATTTTCTCTGAAAGGACAGCGTTTAGATAGTGAAGCAACACTCCATTCGCTTCGCGCAGTGAATTGAAGTGTTGGAACAGACTGCTTCTCTTTCAGAGAAACGCATGTGAGTTTATGGTGAATGCTTGTAAGTAGCTTAAGGCACTTTCAAAGGAAAGTGATTTTCTCTGAAAGGACAGCATTTAGAAAGTGAGGCAACACTCCATTCACTTCACACAGTGAATTTAAGTGTTGGAACAGACTGCTTCTCTTTCAGAGAAACGCATGTGAGTTTCTTCCTAATGCTTGCAAGTAGCTTAAGGCACTTTAAAAGGAAAGTGATTTTCTCTGAAAGGACAGCATTTAGAAAGTGAAGCAACACTCCATTCACTTCGCACAGTGAATTGAAGTGTTGGAACAGACTGCTTCTCTTTCAGAGAAACGCATGTGAGTTTATTGTGAATTATTGCAAGTCCCTTAAGGCACTTTCAAAGGAAAGTGATTTTCTCTGAAAGGACAGCATTTAGAAACTGAAGCAACACTCCATTCACTTCGCACAGTGAATTGAAGTGTTGGAAAACACTGCTTCTCTTTAAAAGAAACGCATGTGAGTTTTTTGTGAATGCTTGAAAGCAGTTTAAGGCACTTTCAAAGGAAAGTGATTTTCTCTGAAAGGACAGAATTTAGAAAGTGATGCAACACTCCATTCACTTCGCACAGTGAATTGAAGTGTTGGAACAGACTGCTTCTCTTTCAGAGAAACGCATGTGAGTTTCTTCCTAATGCTTGTAAGTAGCTTAAGGCACTTTCAAAGGAAAGTGATTTTCTCTGAAAGGACAGCATTTAGAAAGTGAAGCAACACTCAATTCCCTTCGTGCAGTGAATTGAAGTGTTGGAACAGAGTGCTTCTCTTTCATAGAAACGCATTAGTGTTTCTTGTGAATGCTTGCAAATTGCTTAAGGCACTTTCAAAGGAAAGTGATTTTCCCTGAAAGGACAGCATTTAGAAACTGAAGCAACACTCCATTCACTTCGCACAGTGAATTGAAGTGTTGGAACACACTGCTTCTCTTTAAGAGAAACGCATGTGAGTTTTTTGTGAATGCTTGAAAGTAGCTTAAGGCACTTTCAAAGCAGAGTGATTTTCTCTGAAAGGACAGCATTTAGAAAGTGAAGCAACACTCCATTCACTTCGCACAGTGAATTGAAATGTTGGAACAGTCTGCTTCTCTCTCAGAGAAACGCATGTGAGTTTCTTCCTAACGCTTGCAAGTAGCTTAAGGCACTTTCAAAGGAAAGTGATTTTCTCTGAAAGGACAGCATTTAGAAAGTGAAGCAACACTCCATTCACTTCGCACAGTGAATTGAAGTGTTGGAACAGACTGCTTCTCTTTCAGAGAAACGCATGTGAGTTTCTGGTGAATGCTTGTAAGTAGCTTAAGGCACTTTCAAAGGAAAGAGATTTTCTCTGAAAGGACAGCATTTAGAAAGTGAAGCAACACTCCATTCACTTGGCACAGTGAATTGAAGTGTTGAAACAGACTGCTTCTCTTTCAGAGAAACGCATGTGAGTTTCTGGTGAATGCTTGTAAGTAGCTTAAGGCACTTTCAAAGGAAAGTGATTTTCTCTGAAAGGACAGCATTTAGAAACTGAAGCAACACTCCATTCACTTCGCGCAGTGAATTGAAGTGTTGGAACAGACTGCTTCTCTTTCAGAGAAACGCATGTGAGTTTCTTGTGAATTATTGCAAGTCTCTTAAGGCACTTTCAAAGGAAAGTGATTTTCTCTGAAAGGACAGCATTTAGAAACTGAAGCAACACTCCATTCACTTCGCACAGTGAATTGAAGTGTTGGAACACACTGCTTCTCTTTAAGAGAAACGCATGTGGTTTTTTGTGAATGCTTGAAAGTAGTTTAAGGCACTTTCAAATGAAAGTGATTTTCTCTGAAAGGACAGAATTTAGAAAGTGAAGCAACACTCCATTCACTTCGCACAGTGAATTGAAGTGTTGGAACAGACTGCTTCTCTTTCAGAGAAACGCATGTGAGTTTCTTCCTAATGCTTGTAAGTAGCTTAAGGCACTTTCAAAGGAAAGTGATTTTCTCTGAAAGGACAGCATTTAGAAAGTGAAGCAACTCTCCATTCACTTCGCACAGTGAATTGAAGTGTTGGAACAGACTGCTTCTCTTTCAGAGAAATTCATGTGAGTTTAAGTTGAATGCTTGTAAGTAGCTTAAGGCACTTTCAAAGGAAAGTGATTTTCTCTGAAAGAACAGCATTTAGAAAGTGAAGCAACACTCCATTCACTTCGCAGAGTGAATTGAAGTTTTGGAACAGACTGCTTCTCTTTCAGAGAAACGCATGTGAGTTTCTGGTGAATGCTTGTAAGTAGCTTAAGGCACTTTCAAAGGAAAGTGATTTTCTCTGAAAGGACAGCATTTAGAAAGTGAAGCAACACTCCATTCACTTCGCACAGTGAATTGAAGTGTTGGAACAGACTGCTTCTCTTTCAGAGAAACGCATGTGAGTTTCTGGTGAATGCTTGTAAGTAGCTTAAGGCACTTTCAAAGGAAAGTGATTTTCTCTGAAAGGACAGCATTTAGAAAGTGAAGCAACACTCCATTCACTTCGCACAGTGAATTGAAGTGTTGGAACAGACTGCTTCTCTTTCAGAGAAATGCATGTGAGTTTCTTGTGAATTATTGCAAGTCGCTTAAGGCACTTTCAAAGGAAAGTGATTTTCTCTGAAAGGACAGCATTTCGAAAGTGAAGCAACACTCCCTTCCCTTCGTGCAGTGAATTGAAGTGTTGGAACAGAGTGCTTCTCTTTCATAGAAACGCATTAGTGTTTCTTGTGAATGCTTGCAAGTTGCTTAAGGCACTTTCAAAGGAAAGTGATTTTCTCTGAAAGGACAGCATTTAGAAAGTGAAGCAACACTCAATTCACTTTGTACAGTGAATTGAAGTGTTGGAACAGACTGCTTCACTTTCAGAGAAATGCATGTGAGTTTCTGTTGAATGCTTGTAAGTAGCTTAAGGCTCTTTCAAAGGAAAGTGATTTTCTATGAAAGGACAGCATTTAGAAAGTAAAGCAACACTCCATTCCCTTCGCGCAATGAATTGAAGTGTTGGAACAGACTGCTTCTCTTTGAGAGAAACGCATGTGAGTGTCTTCCTAATGCTTGCAAGTAGCTAAAGGCACTTTCAAAGGAAAGTGATTTTCTCTGAAAGGACAGCATTTAGAAAGTGAAGCCACACTCCATTCACTTCGCACAGTGAATTGAAGTGTTGGAACAGTCTGCTTCTCTTTCAGAGAAACGCATGTGAGTTTCTGGTGAATGCTTGTAAGTAGCTTAAGGCACTTTCAAAGAAAAGTGATTTTCTCTGAAAGGACAATATTTAGAAAGTGAAGCAACACTCAATTCCCTTCGTGCAGTGAATTGAAGTGTTGGAACAGAGTGCTTCTCTTTCATAGAAACGCATTAGTGTTTCTTGTGAATGCTTGCAAATTGCTTAAGGCACTTTCAAAGGAAAGTGATTTTCCCTGAAAGGACAGCATTTAGAAACTGAAGCAACACTCCATTCACTTCGCACTGTGAATTGAAGTGTTGGAAGAGACTGCTTCTCTTTCAGAGAAACGCATGTGAGTTTCTGGTGAATGCTTGCAAGTTGCTTAAGGCACTTTCAAAGGAAAGTGATTTTCTCTGAAAGGACAGCATTTAGAAAGTGAGGCAACACTCCATTCACTTCACACAGTGAATTGAAGTGTTGGAACAGTCTGCTTCTCTTTCAGAGAAACGCATGTGAGTTTCTTCCTAATGCTTGCAAGTAGCTTAAGGCACTTTCAAAGGAAAGTGATTTTCTCTGAAAGGACAGCATTTAGAAAGTGAAGCAACACTCCATTCACTTCGCACAGTGAATTGAAGTTCACTGTTGGAACAGACTGCTTCTCTTTCAGAGAAACGCATGTGAGTTTCTGGTGAATGCTTGTAAGTAGCTTAAGGCACTTTCAAAGGAAAGTGATTTTCTCTGAAAGGACAGCATTTAGAAAGTGAAGCAACACTCCATTCACTTCGCACAGTGAATTGAAGTGTTGGAACAGACTGCTTCTCTTTCAGAGAAACGCATGTGAGTTTCTTCCTAATGCTTGTAAGTAGCTTAAGGCACTTTCAAAGGAAAGTGATTTTCTCTGAAAGGACAGCATTTAGAAACTGAAGCAACACTCCATTCACTTCGCACAGTGAATTGAAGTGTTGGAACAGACTGCTTCTCTTTCAGAGAAACGCATGTGAGTTTCTTGTGAATGATTGCAAGTCGCTTAAGGCACTTTCAAAGGAAAGTGATTTTCTCTGAAAGGACAGCATTTAGAAAGTGAAGCAACACTCCATTCACTTCGCACAGTGAATTGAAGTGTTGGAACACACTACTTCTCTTTAAGAGAAACGCATGTGAGTTTTTTGTGAATGCTTGAAAGTAGTTTAAGGCACTTTCAAAGGAAAGTGATTTTCTCTGAAAGGACATAATTTAGAAAGTGATGCAACACTCCATTCACTTCAGAAAGTGAATTGAAGTGTTGGAACAGACTGCTTCTCTTTCAGAGAAACGCATGTGAGTTTCTTCCTAATGCTTGCAAGTAGCTTAAGGCACTTTCAAAGGAAAGTGATTTTCTCTGAAAGGACAGCATTTAGAAAGTGAAGCAACACTCCATTCACTTCGCACAGTGAATTGAAGTGTTGGAACAGACTGCTTCTCTTTCAGAGAAACGCATGTGAGTTTCTGGTGAATGCTTGTAAGTAGCTTAAGGCACTTTCAAAGGAAAGAGATTTTCTCTGAAAGGACAGCATTTAGAAAGTGAAGCAACACTCCATTCACTTGGCACAGTGAATTGAAGTGTTGAAACAGACTGCTTCTCTTTCAGAGAAACGCATGTGAGTTTCTGGTGAATGCTTGTAAGTAGCTTAAGGCACTTTCAAAGGAAAGTGATTTTCTCTGAAAGGACAGCATTTAGAAACTGAAGCAACACTCCATTCACTTCGCGCAGTGAATTGAAGTGTTGGAACAGACTGCTTCTCTTTCAGAGAAACGCATGTGAGTTTCTTGTGAATTATTGCAAGTCTCTTAAGGCACTTTCAAAGGAAAGTGATTTTCTCTGAAAGGACAGCATTTAGAAACTGAAGCAACACTCCATTCACTTCGCACAGTGAATTGAAGTGTTGGAACACACTGCTTCTCTTTAAGAGAAACGCATGTGGTTTTTTGTGAATGCTTGAAAGTAGTTTAAGGCACTTTCAAATGAAAGTGATTTTCTCTGAAAGGACAGAATTTAGAAAGTGAAGCAACACTCCATTCACTTCGCACAGTGAATTGAAGTGTTGGAACAGACTGCTTCTCTTTCAGAGAAACGCATGTGAGTTTCTTCCTAATGCTTGTAAGTAGCTTAAGGCACTTTCAAAGGAAAGTGATTTTCTCTGAAAGGACAGCATTTAGAAAGTGAAGCAACTCTCCATTCACTTCGCACAGTGAATTGAAGTGTTGGAACAGACTGCTTCTCTTTCAGAGAAATTCATGTGAGTTTAAGTTGAATGCTTGTAAGTAGCTTAAGGCACTTTCAAAGGAAAGTGATTTTCTCTGAAAGAACAGCATTTAGAAAGTGAAGCAACACTCCATTCACTTCGCAGAGTGAATTGAAGTGTTGGAACAGACTGCTTCTCTTTCAGAGAAATGCATGTGAGTTTCTTGTGAATTATTGCAAGTCGCTTAAGGCACTTTCAAAGGAAAGTGATTTTCTCTGAAAGGACAGCATTTCGAAAGTGAAGCAACACTCCCTTCCCTTCGTGCAGTGAATTGAAGTGTTGGAACAGAGTGCTTCTCTTTCATAGAAACGCATTAGTGTTTCTTGTGAATGCTTGCAAGTTGCTTAAGGCACTTTCAAAGGAAAGTGATTTTCTCTGAAAGGACAGCATTTAGAAAGTGAAGCAACACTCAATTCACTTTGTACAGTGAATTGAAGTGTTGGAACAGACTGCTTCACTTTCAGAGAAATGCATGTGAGTTTCTGTTGAATGCTTGTAAGTAGCTTAAGGCTCTTTCAAAGGAAAGTGATTTTCTATGAAAGGACAGCATTTAGAAAGTAAAGCAACACTCCATTCCCTTCGCGCAATGAATTGAAGTGTTGGAACAGACTGCTTCTCTTTGAGAGAAACGCATGTGAGTGTCTTCCTAATGCTTGCAAGTAGCTTAAGGCACTTTCAAAGGAAAGTGATTTTCTCTGAAAGGACAGCATTTAGAAAGTGAAGCCACACTCCATTCACTTCGCACAGTGAATTGAAGTGTTGGAACAGTCTGCTTCTCTTTCAGAGAAACGCATGTGAGTTTCTGGTGAATGCTTGTAAGTAGCTTAAGGCACTTTCAAAGAAAAGTGATTTTCTCTGAAAGGACAATATTTAGAAAGTGAAGCAACACTCAATTCCCTTCGTGCAGTGAATTGAAGTGTTGGAACAGAGTGCTTCTCTTTCATAGAAACGCATTAGTGTTTCTTGTGAATGCTTGCAAATTGCTTAAGGCACTTTCAAAGGAAAGTGATTTTCCCTGAAAGGACAGCATTTAGAAACTGAAGCAACACTCCATTCACTTCGCACTGTGAATTGAAGTGTTGGAAGAGACTGCTTCTCTTTCAGAGAAACGCATGTGAGTTTCTGGTGAATGCTTGCAAGTTGCTTAAGGCACTTTCAAAGGAAAGTGATTTTCTCTGAAAGGACAGCATTTAGAAAGTGAGGCAACACTCCATTCACTTCACACAGTGAATTGAAGTGTTGGAACAGTCTGCTTCTCTTTCAGAGAAACGCATGTGAGTTTCTTCCTAATGCTTGCAAGTAGCTTAAGGCACTTTCAAAGGAAAGTGATTTTCTCTGAAAGGACAGCATTTAGAAAGTGAAGCAACACTCCATTCACTTCGCACAGTGAATTGAAGTTCACTGTTGGAACAGACTGCTTCTCTTTCAGAGAAACGCATGTGAGTTTCTGGTGAATGCTTGTAAGTAGCTTAAGGCACTTTCAAAGGAAAGTGATTTTCTCTGAAAGGACAGCATTTAGAAAGTGAAGCAACACTCCATTCACTTCGCACAGTGAATTGAAGTGTTGGAACAGACTGCTTCTCTTTCAGAGAAACGCATGTGAGTTTCTTCCTAATGCTTGTAAGTAGCTTAAGGCACTTTCAAAGGAAAGTGATTTTCTCTGAAAGGACAGCATTTAGAAACTGAAGCAACACTCCATTCACTTCGCACAGTGAATTGAAGTGTTGGAACAGACTGCTTCTCTTTCAGAGAAACGCATGTGAGTTTCTTGTGAATGATTGCAAGTCGCTTAAGGCACTTTCAAAGGAAAGTGATTTTCTCTGAAAGGACAGCATTTAGAAAGTGAAGCAACACTCCATTCACTTCGCACAGTGAATTGAAGTGTTGGAACACACTACTTCTCTTTAAGAGAAACGCATGTGAGTTTTTTGTGAATGCTTGAAAGTAGTTTAAGGCACTTTCAAAGGAAAGTGATTTTCTCTGAAAGGACATAATTTAGAAAGTGATGCAACACTCCATTCACTTCAGAAAGTGAATTGAAGTGTTGGAACAGACTGCTTCTCTTTCAGAGAAACGCATGTGAGTTTCTTCCTAATGCTTGTAAGTAGCTTAAGGCACTTTCAAAGGAAAGTGATTTTCTCTGAAAGGACAGCATTTAGAAAGTGAAGCAACACTCAATTCCCTTCGTGCAGTGAATTGAAGTGTTGGAACAGAGTGCTTCTCTTTCATAGAAACGCATTAGTGTTTCTTATGAATGCTTGCAAATTGCTTAAGGCACTTTCAGAGGAAAGTGATTTTCTCTGAAAGGACAGCATTTAGAAACTGAAGCAACACTCCATTCACTTCGCAGAGTGAATTGAAGTGTTGGAACAGACTGCTTCTCTTTCAGAAAAACGCATGTGAGTTTCTTGTGAATTATTGCAAGTCGCTTAAGGCACTTTCAAAGGAAAGTGATTTTCTCTGAAAGGACAGCATTTAGAAAGTGAAGCAACACTCCATTCCCTTCGTGCAGTGAATTGAAGTGTTGGAACAGAGTGCTTCTCTTTCATAGAAACGCATTAGTGTTTCTTGTGAATGCTTGCAAGTTGCTTAAGGCACTTTCAAAGGAAAGTGATTTTCTCTGAAAGGACAGCATTTAGAAAGTGAAGCAACACTCAATTCACTTTGTACAGTGAATTGAAGTGTTGGAACAGACTGCTTCTCTTTCAGAGAAATGCATGTGAGTTTCTGTTGAATGCTTGTAAGTAGCTTAAGGCTCTTTCAAAGGAAAGTGATTTTCTATGAAAGGACAGCATTTAGAAAGTAAAGCAACACTCCATTCCCTTTGCACAATGAATTGAAGTGTTGGAACAGACTGCTTCTCTTTCATAGAAACGCATCAGTGTTTCTTGGGAATGCTTGCAAGTAGCTTAAGGCACTTTCAAAGGAAATTGATTTTCTCTGAAAGGACAGCGTTTAGATAGTGAAGCAACACTCCATTCACTTCGCAGCAGTGAATTGAAGTGTTGGAACAGACTGCTTCTCTTTCAGAGAAACGCATGTGAGTTTCTGGTGAATGCTTGTAAGTAGCTTAAGGCACTTTCAAAGGAAAGTGATTTTCTCTGAAAGGACAGCATTTAGAAAGTGAGGCAACACTCCATTCACTTCACACAGTGAATTTAAGTGTTGGAACAGACTGCTTCTCTTTCAGAGAAACGCATGTGAGTTTCTTCCTAATGCTTGCACGTAGCTTAAGGCACTTTAAAAGGAAAGTGATTTTCTCTGAAAGGACAGCATTTAGAAAGTGAAGCAACACTCCATTCACTTCGCACAGTGAACTGAAGTGTTGGAACAGACTGCTTCTCTTTCAGAGAAACGCATGTGAGTTTCTTGTGAATTATTGCAAGTCGCTTAAGGCACTTTCAAAGGAAAGTGATTTTCTCTGAAAGGACAGCATTTAGAAACTGAAGCAACACTCCATTCACTTCGCACAGTGAATTGAAGTGTTGGAACACACTGCTTCTCTTTAAAAGAAATGCATGTGAGTTTTTTGTGAATGCTTGAAAGTAGTTTAAGGCACTTTCAAAGGAAAGTGATTTTCTCTGAAAGGACAGAATTTAGAAAGTGATGCAACACTCCATTCACTTCGCACATTGAATTGAAGTGTTGGAACAGACTGCTTCTCTTTCAGAGAAACGCATGTGAGTTTCTTTCTAATGCTTGTAAGTAGCTTAAGGCACTTTCAAAGGAAAGTGATTTTCTCTGAAACTACAGCATTTAGAAAGTGAAGCAACACTCAATTCCCTTCGTGCAGTGAATTGAAGTGTTGGAACAGAGTGCTTCTCTTTCATAGAAACGCATTAGTGTTTCTTGTGAATGCTTGCACATTGCTTAAGGTACTTTCAAAGGAAAGTGATTTTCTCTGAAAGGACAGCATTTAGAAACTGAAGCAACACTCCATTCACTTCGCACAGTGAATTGAAGTGTTGGAACACACTGCTTCTCTTTAAGAGAAACGCATGTGAGTTTTTTGTGAATGCTTGAAAGTAGCTTAAGGCACTTTCAAAGGAGAGTGATTTTCTCTGAAAGGACAGCATTTAGAAAGTGAAGCAACACTCCATTCACTTCGCACAGTGAATTGAAATGTTGGAACAGTCTGCTTCTCTCTCAGAGAAACGCATGTGAGTTTCTTCCTAACGCTTGCAAGTAGCTTAAGGCACTTTCAAAGGAAAGTGATTTTCTCTGAAAGGACAGCATTTAGAAAGTGAAGCAACACTCCATTCACTTCGCACAGTGAATTGAAATGTTGGAACAGACTGCTTCTCTTTCAGAGAAACGCATGTGAGTTTCTGGTGAATGCTTGTAAGTAGCTTAAGGCACTTTCAAGGGAAAGAGATTTTCTCTGAAAGGACAGCATTTAGAAAGTGAAGCAACACTCCATTCACTTCGCACAGTGAATTGAAGTGTTGGAACAGACTGCTTCTCTTTCAGAGAAACGCATGTGAGTTTCTGGTGAATGCTTGTAAGTAGCTTAAGGCACTTTCAAAGGAAAGTGATTTTCTCTGAAAGGACAGCATTTAGAAACTGAAGCAACACTCCATTCACTTCGCGCAGTGAATTGAAGTGTTGGAACAGACTGCTTCTCTTTCAGAGAAACGCATGTGAGTTTCTTGTGAATTATTGCAAGTCGCTTAAGGCACTTTCAAAGGAAAGTGATTTTCTCTGAAAGGACAGCATTTAGAAACTGAAGCAACACTCCATTCACTTCGCACAGTGAATTGAAGTGTTGGAACACACTGCTTCTCTTTAAGAGAAACGCATGTGGTTTTTTGTGAATGCTTAAAAGTAGTTTAAGGCACTTTCAAAGGAAAGTGATTTTCTCTGAAAGGACAGAATTTAGAAAGTGAAGCAACACTCCATTCACTTCGCACAGTGAATTGAAGTGTTGGAACAGACTGCTTCTCTTTCAGAGAAACGCATGTGAGTTTCTTCCTAATGCTTGCAAGTAGCATAAGGCACTTTCAAAGGAAAGTGATTTTCTCTGAAAGGACAGCATTCAGAAAGTGAAGCAACACTCCATTCACTTCGCACAGAGAATTGAAGTGTTGGAACAGACTGCTTCTCTTTCAGAAAAACGCATGTGAGTTTCTTCTTAATGCTTGCAAGTAGCTTAAGGCACTTTCAAAGGAAAGTGATTTTCTCTGAAAGGACAGCATTTAGAAAGTGAAGCAACACTCCATTCACTTCGCACAGTGAATTGAAATGTTGGAACAGACTGCTTCTCTTTCAGAGAAACGCATGTGAGTTTCTGGTGATTGCTTGTAAGTAGCTTAAGGCACTTTCAAAGGAAAGTGATTTTCTCTGAAAGGACAACATTTAGAAAGTGAAGCAACACTCCATTCACTTTGCACAGAGAATTGAAGTTTTGTAACAGAATGCTTCTTTTTCAGAGAAATGCATGTGAGTTTCTGTTGAATGCTTGTAAATAGCTTAAGGCACTTTCAAAGGAAAGTGATTTTCTCTGAAAGGACAGCATTTAGAAAGTGAAGCAACACTCCATTCACTTCGCACAGAGAATTGATGTGTTGGAACAGACTGCTTCTCTTTCAGAGGAATGCATGTGAGTTTCTGTTGAATGCTTGTAAGTAGCTTAAGGCACTTTCAAAGGAAAGTGATTTTCTCTGAAAGGACAGCATTTAGAAATTGAAGCAACACTCCATTCACTTCGCACACTGAATTGAAGTGTTGGAACAGACTGCTTCTCTTTCAGAGAAACGCATGTGAGTTTATTCCTAATGCTTGCAAGTAGCTTAAGGTACTTTCAAAGGAAAGTGATTTTCTCTGAAAGGACAGCATTTAGAAAGTGAAGCAACACTCCATTCACTTCGCACAGTGAATTGAAGTGTTGGAACAGACTGCTTCTCTTTCATAGAAACGCATTAGTGTTTCTTGTGAATGCTTGCACATTGCTTAAGGTACTTTCAAAGGAAAGTGATTTTCTCTGAAAGGACAGCATTTAGAAACTGAAGCAACACTCCATTCACTTCGCACAGTGAATTGAAGTGTTGGAACACACTGCTTCTCTTTAAGAGAAACGCATGTGAGTTTTTTGTGAATGCTTGAAAGTAGCTTAAGGCACTTTCAAAGGAGAGTGATTTTCTCTGAAAGGACAGCATTTAGAAAGTGAAGCAACACTCCATTCACTTCGCACAGTGAATTGAAATGTTGGAACAGTCTGCTTCTCTCTCAGAGAAACGCATGTGAGTTTCTTCCTAACGCTTGCAAGTAGCTTAAGGCACTTTCAAAGGAAAGTGATTTTCTCTGAAAGGACAGCATTTAGAAAGTGAAGCAACACTCCATTCACTTCGCACAGTGAATTGAAGTGTTGGAACAGACTGCTTCTCTTTCAGAGAAACGCATGTGAGTTTCTGGTGAATGCTTGTAAGTAGCTTAAGGCACTTTCAAGGGAAAGAGATTTTCTCTGAAAGGACAGCATTTAGAAAGTGAAGCAACACTCCATTCACTTCGCACAGTGAATTGAAGTGTTGGAACAGACTGCTTCTCTTTCAGAGAAACGCATGTGAGTTTCTGGTAAATGCTTGTAAGTAGCTTAAGGCACTTTCAAAGGAAAGTGATTTTCTCTGAAAGGACAGCATTTAGAAACTGAAGCAACACTCCATTCACTTCGCGCAGTGAATTGAAGTGTTGGAACAGACTGCTTCTCTTTCAGAGAAACGCATGTGAGTTTCTTGTGAATTATTGCAAGTCGCTTAAGGCACTTTCAAAGGAAAGTGATTTTCTCTGAAAGGACAGCATTTAGAAACTGAAGCAACACTCCATTCACTTCGCACAGTGAATTGAAGTGTTGGAACACACTGCTTCTCTTTAAGAGAAACGCATGTGGTTTTTTGTGAATGCTTAAAAGTAGTTTAAGGCACTTTCAAAGGAAAGTGATTTTCTCTGAAAGGACAGAATTTAGAAAGTGAAGCAACACTCCATTCACTTCGCACAGTGAATTGAAGTGTTGGAACAGACTGCTTCTCTTTCAGAGAAACGCATGTGAGTTTCTTCCTAATGCTTGCAAGTAGCATAAGGCACTTTCAAAGGAAAGTGATTTTCTCTGAAAGGACAGCATTCAGAAAGTGAAGCAACACTCCATTCACTTCGCACAGAGAATTGAAGTGTTGGAACAGACTGCTTCTCTTTCAGAGAAACGCATGTGAGTTTCTTGTGAATGATTGCAAGTCGCTTAAGGCACTTTCAAAGGAAAGTGATTTTCTCTGAAAGGACAGCATTTAGAAAGTGAAGCAACACTCCATTCACTTCGCACAGTGAATTGAAATGTTGGAACAGACTGCTTCTCTTTCAGAGAAACGCATGTGAGTTTCTGGTGATTGCTTGTAAGTAGCTTAAGGCACTTTCAAAGGAAAGTGATTTTCTCTGAAAGGACAACATTTAGAAAGTGAAGCAACACTCCATTCACTTTGCACAGAGAATTGAAGTTTTGTAACAGAATGCTTCTTTTTCAGAGAAATGCATGTGAGTTTCTGTTGAATGCTTGTAAGTAGCTTAAGGCACTTTCAAAGGAAAGTGATTTTCTCTGAAAGGACAGCATTTAGAAAGTGAAGCAACACTCCATTCACTTCGCACAGAGAATTGATGTGTTGGAACAGACTGCTTCTCTTTCAGAGGAATGCATGTGAGTTTCTGTTGAATGCTTGTAAGTAGCTTAAGGCACTTTCAAAGGAAAGTGATTTTCTCTGAAAGGACAGCATTTAGAAAGTGAAGCAACACTCCATTCACTTCGCACACTGAATTGAAGTGTTGGAACAGACTGCTTCTCTTTCAGAGAAACGCATGTGAGTTTATTCCTAATGCTTGCAAGTAGCTTAAGGTACTTTCAAAGGAAAGTGATTTTCTCTGAAAGGACAGCATTTAGAAAGTGAAGCAACACTCCATTCACTTCGCACAGTGAATTGAAGTGTTGGAACAGACTGCTTCTCTTTCATAGAAACGCATTAGTGTTTCTTGGGAATGCTTGTAAGTAGCTTAAGGCACTTTCAAAGGAAAGTGATTTTCTCTGAAAGGACAGCATTTAGATAGTGAAGCAACACTCCATTCACTTCGCACAGTGAATTGAAGTGTTGAAACAGACTGCTTCTCTTTCAGAGAAACGCATGTGAGTTTCTGTTGAATGCTTGTAAGGAGCTTAAGGCATTTTCAAAGGAAAGTGATTTTCTCTGAAAGGACAGCATTTAGAAAGTGAGGCAACACTCCATTCACTTCACACAGTGAATTGAAGTGTTGGAACAGACTGCTTCTCTTTCAGAGAAACGCATGTGAGTTTCTTCCTAATGCTTGCAAGTACCATAAGGCACTTTCAAAGGAAAGTGATTTTCTCTGAAAGGACAGCATTTAGAAAGTGAAGCAACACTCCATTCACTTCGCACAGTGAATTGAAGTGTTGGAACAGACTGCTTCTCTTTCAGAGAAACGCATGTGAGTTTCTTGTGAATTCTTGCAAGTTGCTTAAGGCACTTTCAAAGGAAAGTGATTTTCTCTGAAAGGACAGCATTTAGAAAGTGAGGCAGCACTCCATTCACTTCGCACAGTGAATTGAAGTGTTCGAACAGACTGCTTCTCTTTCAGAGAAATGCATGTGAGTTTCTGCTGAATGCTTGTAAGTAGCTTAAGGCACTTTCAAAGGAAAGTGATTTTCTCTGAAAGGACAGCATTTAGAAAGTGAGGCAACACTCCATTCACCTCACACAGTGAATTGAAGTGTTGGAACAGACTGCTTCTCTTTCAGAGAAACGCATGTGAGTTTCTTCCTAATGCTTGCAAGTAGCTTAAGGCACTTTCAAAGGAAAGTGATTTTCTCTGAAAGGACAGCATTTAGAAAGTGAAGCAACACTCCATTCACTTCGCACAGTGAATTGAAGTGTTGGAACAGTCTGCTTCTCTTTCAGAGAAACGCATGTGAGTTTCTTCCTAATGCTTGCAAGTAGCTTAAGGCACTTTCAAAGGAAAGTGATTTTCTCTGAAAGGACAGCATTTAGAAAGTGAAGCAACACTCCATTCACTTCGCACAGTGAATTGAAGTGTTGGAACAGACTGCTTCTCTTTCAGAGAAACGCATGTGAGTTTCTGGTGAATGCTTGTAAGTAGCTTAAGGCACTTTCAAAGGAAAGTGATTTTCTCTGAAAGGACAGCATTTAGAAAGTGAAGCAACACTTCATTCACTTCGCAGAGTGAATTGAAGTATTGGAACAGACTGCTTCTCTTTCAGAGAAACGCATGTGAGTTTCTGGTGAATGCTTGTAAGTAGCTAAAGGCACTTTCAAAGGAAAGTGATTTTCTCTGAAATGACAGCATTTAGAAAGTGAAGCAACACTCCATTCACTTCGCACAGTGAATTGAAGTGTTGGAACAGACTGCTTCTCTTTCAGAGAAACGCATGTGAGTTTCTTGTGAATTCTTGCAAGTTGCTTAAGGCACTTTCAAAGGAAAGTGATTTTCTCTGAAAGGACAGCATTTAGAAACTGAAGCAACACTCCATTCACTTCGCACAGTGAATTGAAGTGTTGGAACAGACTGCTTCTCTTTCAGAGAAACGCATGTGAGTTTCTTCCTAATGCTTGCAAGTAGCTTAAGGCACTTTCAAAGGAAAGTGATTTTCTCTGAAAGGACAGCATTTAGAAAGTGAGGCAACACTCTATTCACTTCACACAGTGAATTGAAGTGTTGGAACAGACTGCTTCTCTTTCAGAGAAACGCATGTGAGTTTCTGGTGAATGCTTGTAAGTAGCTTAAGGCACTTTCAAAGGAAAGTGATTTTCTCTGAAAGGACAGCATTTAGAAAGTAAAGCAACACTCCATTCCCTTCGTGCAGTGAATTGAAGTGTTGGAACAGAATGCTTCTCTTTCATAGAAACGCATTAGTGTTTCTTGTGAATGCTTGCAAGTTGCTTAAGGCACTTTCAAAGGAAAGTGATCTTCTCTGAAAGGACATAATTTAGAAAGTGAAGCAACACTCCATTCACTTCGCACAGTGAATTGAAGTGTTCGAACAGACTGCTTCTCTTTCAGAGAAATGCATGTGAGTTTCTGTTGAATGCTTGTAAGTAGCTTAAGGCACTTTCAAAGGAAAGTGATTTTCTCTGAAAGGACAGCATTTAGAAAGTGAGGCAACACTCCATTCACTTCGCACAGTGAATTGAAGTGTTGGAACAGTCTGCTTCTCTTTCAGAGAAACGCATGTGAGTTTCTTCCTAATGCTTGCAAGTAGCTTAAGGCACTTTCAAAGGAAAGTGATTTTCTCTGAAAGGACAGCATTTAGAAAGTGAAGCAACACTCCATTCACTTCGCACAGTGAATTGAAGTGTTGGAACTGACTGCTTCTCTTTCAGAAAAACGCATGTGAGTTTCTGGTGAATGCTTATAAGTAGCTTAAGGCACTTTCAAAGGACAGTGATTTTCTCTGAAAGGACAGCATTTAGAAAGTGAAGCAACACTCCATTCCCTTCGTGCAGTGAATTGAAGTGTTTGAACAGAGTGTTTCTCTTTCATATAAACGCATTAGTGTTTCTTGTGAATGCTTGCAAGTTGCTTAAGGCACTTTCAAAGGAAAGTGATTTTCTCTGAAAGGACATAATTTAGAAAGTGAAGCAACACTCCATTCACTTCGCACATTGAATTGAAGTGTTGGAACAGACTGCTTCTCTTTCAGAGAAATGCATGTGAGTTTCTGTTGAATGCTTGTAAGTAGCTTAAGGCACTTTCAAAGGAAAGTGATTTTCTCTGAAAGGACAGCATTTAGAAAGTGAAGCAACACTCCATTCACTTCGCACAGTGAATTGAAGTGTTGGAACAGACTGCTTCTCTTTCAGAGAAATGCATGTGAGTTTCTGGTGAATGCTTGTAAGTAGCTTAAGGCACTTTCAAAGGAAAGTGATTTTCTCTGAAAGGACAGCATTTAGAAAGTGAGGCAACACTCCATTCACTTCACACAGTGAATTGAAGTGTTGGAACAGACTGCTTCTCTTTCAGAGAAACGAATGTGAATTTCTGGTGAATGCTTGTAAGTAGCTTAAGGCACTTTCAAAGGAAAGTGATTTTCTCTGAAAGGACAGCATTTAGAAAGTGAAGCAACACTCCATTCACTTCGCACAGTGAATTGAAGTGTTGGAACAGACTGCTTCTCTTTCAGAGAAATGCATGAGAGTTTTTTGTGAATGCTTGAAAGTAGTTTAAGGCACTTTCAAAGGAAAGTGATTTTCTCTGAAAGGACAGCATTTAGAAACTGAAGCAACACTCCATTCACTTCGCACAGTGAATTGAAGTGTTGGAACAGACTGCTTCTCTTTCAGAGAAACGCATGTGAGTTTCTGGTGAATGCTTGTAAGTAGCTTAAGGCACTTTCAAAGGAAAGTGATTTTCTCTGAAAGGACAGCATTTAAAACGTGAGGCAACACTCTATTCACTTCACACAGTGAATTGAAGTGTTGGAACAGACTGCTTCTCTTTCAGAGAAACGCATGTGTGTTTCTTCCTAATGCTTGCAAGTAGCTTAAGGCACTATCAAAGGAAAGTGATTTTTCTCTGAAAGGACAGCATTTAGAAAGTGAAGCAACACTCCATTCACTTCGCACAGTGAATTGAAGTGTTGGAACAGACTGCTTCTCTTTCAGAGAAACGCATGTGAGTTTTTTATGAATGCTTGAAAGAAGTTTAAGGCACTTTCAAAGGAAAGTGATTTTCTCTGAAAGGACAGCATTTAGAAAGTGAGGCAACACTCCATTCACTTCGCACAGTGAATTGAAGTGTTGGAACAGACTGCTTCTCTTTCAGAGAAACGCATGTGAGTTTCTTCCTAATGCTTGCAAGTAGCTTAAGGCACTATCAAAGGAAAGTGATTTTCTCTGAAAGGACAGCATTTAGAAAGTGAAGCAACACTCCATTCACTTCGCACAGTGAATTGAAGTATTGGAACAGACTGCTTCTCTTTCAGAGAAATGCATATGAGTTTAAGTTGAATGCTTGTAAGTAGCTTAAGGCACTTTCAAAGGAAAGTGATTTTCTCTGAAAGGACAGAATTTAGAAAGTGAAGCAACACTCCATTCACTTCGCAGAGTGAATTGAAGTATTGGAACAGACTGCTTCTCTTTCAGAGAAACGCATGTGAGTTTCTGGTGAATGCTTGTAAGTAGCTTAAGGCACTTTCAAAGGAAAGTGTTTTTCTCTGAAAGGACAGCATTTAGAAAGTGAAGCAACACTCCATTAACTTCACACACTGAATTGAAGTGTTGGAACACACTGCTTCTCTTTCAGAGAAACGCATGTAAGTTTCTTCCTAATGCTTGCAAGTAGCTTAAGGCACTATCAAAGGAAAGTGATTTTCTCTGAAAGGACAGCATTGAGAAAGTGAAGCAACACTCCATTCACTTCGCACAGTGAATTGAAGTGTTGGAACAGACTGCTTCTCTTTCAGAGAAACGCATGTGAGTTTTTTATGAATGCTTGAAAGAAGTTTAAGGCACTTTCAAAGGAAAGTGATTTTCTCTGAAAGGACAGCATTTAGAAAGTGAGGGAACACTCCATTCACTTCGCACAGTGAATTGAAGTGTTGGAACAGACTGCTTCTCTTTCAGTGAAACGCATGTGAGTTTCTTCCTAATGCTTGCAAGTAGCTTAAGGCACTTTCAAAGGAAATTGATTTTCTCTGAAAGGACAGCATTTAGAAAGTGAAGCAACACTCCATTCACTTCGCACAGTGAATTGAAGTGTTGGAACACACTGCTTCTCTTTCAGAGAAACGCATGTGAGTTTCTGGTGAATGCTTGTAAGTAGCTTAAGGCACTTTCAAAGGAAAGTGATTTTCTCTGAAAGGACAGCATATAGAAAGTGAAGCAACACTCCATTCACTTCGCACAGTGAATTGAAGTGTTGGAACAGACTGCTTCTCTTTCAGAGAAACGCATGTGAGTTTCTGGTGAATGCTTGTAAGTAGCTTAAGGCACTTTCAAAGGACAGTGATTTTCTCTGAAAGGACAGCATTTAGAAAGTGAAGC
This sequence comes from Myodes glareolus, assembly GCF_982192425.1. NCBI lineage: Eukaryota > Metazoa > Chordata > Mammalia > Rodentia > Cricetidae > Myodes > Myodes glareolus. The sequence continues at coordinate 2,709,503 of NC_142046.1, forward strand.
AACACTCCATTCCCTTCGTGCAGTGAACTGAAGTGTTGGAACAGAGTGCTTCTCTTTCATATAAACGCATTAGTGTTTCTTGTGAATGCTTGCAAGTTGCTTAAGGCACTTTCAAAGGAAAGTGATTTTCTCTGAAAGGACATAATTTAGAAAGTGAAGCAACACTCCATTCACTTCGCACAGTGAATTGAAGTGTTGGAACAGACTGCTTCTCTTTCAGAGAAATGCATGTGAGTTTCTGTTGAATGCTTGTAAGTAGCTTAAGGCACTTTCAAAGGAAAGTGATTTTCTCTGAAAGGACAGCATTTAGAAAGTGAAGCAACACTCCATTCACTTCGCACATTGAATTGAAGTGTTGGAACAGACTGCTTCTCTTTCAGAGAAATGCATGTGAGTTTCTGGTGAATGCTTGTAAGTAGCTTAAGGCACTTTCAAAGGAAAGTGATTTTCTCTGAAAGGACAGCATTTAGGAAGTGAGGCAACACTCCATTCACTTCTCACAGTGAATTGAAGTGTTGGAACAGACTGCTTCTCTTTCAGAGAAACGAATGTGAGTTTCTGGTGAATGCTTTAAGTAGCTTAAGGCACTTTCAAAGGAAAGTGATTTTCTCTGAAAGGACAGCATTTAGAAAGTGAAGCAACACTCCATTCACTTCGCACAGTGAATTGAAGTGTTGGAACAGACTGCTTCTCTTTCAGAGAAATGCATGAGAGTTTTTTGTGAATGCTTGAAAGTAGGTTAAGGCACTTTCAAAGGAAAGTGATTTTCTCTGAAAGGACAGCATTTAGAAACTGAAGCAACACTCCATTCACTTCACACAGTGAATTGAAGTGTTGGAACAGACTGCTTCTCTTTCAGAGAAACGCATGTGAGTTTCTGGTGAATGCTTGTAAGTAGCTTAAGGCACTTTCAAAGGAAAGTGATTTTCTCTGAAAGGACAGCATTTAGAACGTGACGCAACACTCTATTCACTTCACACAGTGAATTGAAGTGTTGGAACAGACTGCTTCTCTTTCAGAGAAACGCATGTGAATTTCTTCCTAATGCTTGCAAGTAGCTTAAGGCACTATCAAAGGAGGGTGATTTTTCTCTGAAAGGACAGCATTTAGAAAGTGAAGCAACACTCCATTCACTTCGCACAGTGAATTGAAGTGTTGGAACAGACTGCTTCTCTTTCAGAGAAACGCATGTGAGTTTTTTATGAATGCTTGAAAGAAGTTTAAGGCACTTTCAAAGGAAAGTGATATTCTCTGAAAGAACAGCATTTAGAAAGTGAGGCAACACTCCATTCACTTCGCACAGTGAATTGAAGTGTTGGAACAGACTGCTTCTCTTTCAGAGAAACGCATGTGAGTTTCTTCCTAATGCTTGCAAGTAGCTTAAGGCACTTTCAAAGGAATGTGATTTTCTCTGAAAGAACAGCATTTAGAAAGTGAAGCAACACTCCATTCACTTCGCCCAGTGAATTGAAGTGTTGGAACAGACTGCTTCTCTTTCAGAGAAACGCATGTGAGTTTCTGGTGAATGTTTATAAGTAGCTTAAGGCACTTTCAAAGGACAGTGATTTTCTCTGAAAGGACAGCATTTAGATAGTGAAGCAACACTCCATTCCCTTCGTGCAGTGAATTGAAGTGTTGGAACAGAGTGCTTCTCTTTCATATAAACGCATTAGTGTTTCTTGTGAATGCTTGCAAGTTGCTTAAGGCACTTTCAAAGGAAAGTGATTTTCTCTGAAAGGACATAATTTAGAAAGTGAAGCAACACTCCATTCACTTCGCACAGTGAATTGAAGTGTTGGAACAGACTGCTTCTCTTTCAGAGAAACGCATGTGAGTTTCTGGTGAATGCTGGTAAGTAGCTTAAGGCACTTTCAAAGGAAAGTGATTTTCTCTGAACGGACAGCATTTAGAAAGTGAGGCAACACTCCATTCACTTCACACAGTGAATTGAAGTGTTGGAACAGACTGCTTCTCTTTCAGAGAAACGCATGTGAGTTTCTGGTGATTGCTTTAAGTAGCTTAAGGCACTTTCAAAGGAAATTGATTTTCTCTGAAAGGACAGCATTTAGAAACTGAAGCAACACTCCATTCACTTCGCACAGTGAATTGAAGTGTTGGAACACACTGCTTCTCTTTCAGAGAAACGCATGTGAGTTTCTGGTGAATGCTTGTAAGTAGCTTAAGGCACTTTCAAAGGAAAGTGATTTTCTCTGAAAGGACAGCATATAGAAAGTGAAGCAACACTCCATTCACTTCGCACAGTGAATTGAAGTGTTGGAACAGACTGCTACTTTTTCAGAGAAACGCATGTGAGTTTCTGGTGAATGCTTGTAAGTAGCTTAAGGCACTTTGAAAGGAAAGTAATTTTCTCTGAAAGGACAGCATTTAGAACGTGAGGCAACACTCTATTCACTTCACACAGTGAATTGAAGTGTTGGAACGTACTGCTTCTCTTTCAGAGAAATGCATGTGAGTTTCTTCCTAATGCTTGCAAGTAGCTTAAGGCACTATCAAAGGAAAGTGATTTTCTCTGAAAGGACAGCATTTAGAAAGTGAAGCAACACTCCATTCACTTCGCACAGTGAATTGAAGTGTTGGAACAGACTGCTTCTCTTTCAGAGAAATGCATGTGAGTTTAAGTTGAATGCTTGTAAGTAGCTTAAGGCACTTTCAAAGGAAAGTGATTTTCTCTGAAAGGACAGCCTTTAGAAAGTGAAGCAACACTCCATTCACTTCGCAGAGTGAATTGAATTATTGGAACAGACTGCTTCTCTTTCAGAGAAACGCATGTGAGTTTCTGGTGAATGCTTGTAAGTAGCTTAAGGCACTTTCAAAGGAAAGTGATTTTCTCTGAAAGGACAGCATTTAGAAAGTGAAGCAACACTCCATTAACTTCACACAGTGAACTGAAGTGTTGGAACAGACTGCTTCTCTTTCAGAGAAACGCATGTAAGTTTCTTCCTAATGCTTGCAAGTAGCTTAAGGCACTATCAAAGGAAAGTGATTTTCTCTGAAAGGACAGCATTTAGAAAGTGAAGCAACACTCCATTCACTTCGCACAGTGAATTGAAGTGTTGGAACAGACTGCTTCTCTTTCAGAGAAACGCATGTGAGTTTTTTATGAATGCTTGAAAGAAGTTTAAGGCACTTTCAAAGGAAAGTGATTTTCTCTGAAAGGACAGCATTTAGAAAGTGAGGCAACACTCCATTCACTTCGCACAGTGAATTGAAGTGTTGGAAGAGACTGCTTCTCTTTCAGAGAAACGCATGTGAGTTTCTTCCTAATGCTTGCAAGTAGCTTAAGGCACTTTCAAAGGAAAGTGATTTTCTCTGAAAGGACAGCATTTAGAAAGTGAAGCAACACTCCATTCACTTTGCACAGTGAATTGAAGTGTTGGAACTGACTGCTTCTCTTTCAGAAAAACGCATGTGAGTTTCTGGTGAATGCTTATAAGTAGCTTAAGGCACTTTCAAAGGACAGTGATTTTCTCTGAAAGGACAGCATTTAGAAAGTGAAGCAACACTCCATTCCCTTCGTGCAGTGAATTGAAGTGTTGGAACAGAGTGCTTCTCTTTCATATAAACGCATTAGTGTTTCTTGTGAATGCTTGCAAGTTGCTTAAGGCACTTTCAAAGGAAAGTGATTTTCTCTGAAAGGACATAATTTAGAAAGTGAAGCAACACTCCATTCACTTCGCACAGTGAATTGAAGTGTTGGAACAGACTGCTTCTCTTTCAGAGAAATGCATGTGAGTTTCTTGTGAATGCTTGTAAGTAGCTTAAGGCACTTTCAAAGGAAAGTGATTTTCTCTGAAAGGACAGCATTTAGAAAGTGAAGCAACACTCCATTCACTTCGCACAGTGAATTGAAGTGTTGGAACAGACTGCTTCTCTTTCAGAGAAACGCATGTGAGTTTCTGGTGAATGCTTGTAAGTAGCTTAAGGCACTTTCAAAGGAAAGTGATTTTCTCTGAAAGGACAGCATTTAGAAAGTGAGGCAACACTCCATTCACTTCACAGAGTGAATTGAAGTGTTGGAACAGACTGCTTCTCTTTCAGAGAAACGCATGTGAGTTTCTGGTGAATGCTTTAAGTTGCTTAAGGCACTTTCAAAGGAAAGTGATTTTCTCTGAAAGGACAGCATTTAGAAAGTGAAGCAACACTCCATTCACTTCGCACAGTGAATTGAAGTGTTGGAACAGACTGCTTCTCTTTCAGAGAAACGCATGTGAGTTTCTGGTGAATGCTTGTAAGTAGCTTAAGGCACTTTCAAAGGAAAGTGATTTTCTCTGAAAGGACAGCATATAGAAAGTGAAGCAACACTCCATTCACTTCGCACAGTGAATTGAAGTGTTGGAACAGACTGCTTCTCTTTCAGAGAAACGCATGTGAGTTTCTTCCTAATGCTTGCAAGTAGCTTAAGGCACTTTCAAAGGAAAGTGATTTTCTCTGAAAGGACAGCATTTAGAAAGTGAAGCAACACTCCATTCACTTCGCACAGTGAATTGAAGTGTTGGAACTGACTGCTTCTCTTTCAGAAAAACGCATGTGAGTTTCTGGTGAATGCTTATAAGTAGCTTAAAGCACTTTCAAAGGACAGTGATTTTCTCTGAAAGGACAGCATTTAGAAAGTGAAGCAACACTCCATTCCCTTCGTGCAGTGAATTGAAGTGTTGGAACAGAGTGCTTCTCTTTCATATAAACGCATTAGTGTTTCTTGTGAAAGCTTGCAAGTTGCTTAAGGCACTTTCAAAGGAAAGAGATTTTCTCTGAAAGGACATAATTTAGAAAGTGAAGCAACACTCCATTCACTTCGCAGAGTGAATTGAAGTGTTGGAACAGACTGCTTCTCTTTCAGAGAAACGCATGTGAGTTTCTGGTGAATGCTTGTAAGTAGCTTAAGGCACTTTCAAAGGAAAGTGATTTTCTCTGAAAGGACAGCATTTAGAAAGTGAAGCAACACTCCATTAACTTCACACAGTGAATTGAAGTGTTGGAACAGACTGCTTCTCTTTCAGAGAAACGCATGTGAGTTTCTTCCTAATGCTTGCAAGTAGCTTAAGGCACTATCAAAGGAAAGTGATTTTCTCTGAAAGGACAGCATTTAGAAACTGAAGCAACACTCCATTCACTTCGCACAGTGAATTGAAGTGTTGGAACAGACTGCTTCTCTTTCAGAGAAACGCATGTGAGTTTTTTATGAATGCTTGAAAGAAGTTTAAGGCACTTTCAAAGGAAAGTGATTTTCTCTGAAAGGACAGCATTTAGAAAGTGAGGCAAAACTACATTCACTTCGCACAGTGAATTGAAGTGTTGGAACAGACTGCTTCTCTTTCAGAGAAACGCATGTGAGTTTCTTCCTAATGCTTGCAAGTAGCTTAAGGCACTTTCAAAGGAAAGTGATTTTCTCTGAAAGGACAGCATTTAGAAAGTGAAGCAACACTCCATTCACTTCGCACAGTGAATTGAAGTGTTGGAACTGACTGCTTCTCTTTCAGAAAAACGCATGTGAGTTTCTGGTGAATGCTTATAAGTAGCTTAAGGCACTTTCAAAGGACAGTGATTTTCTCTGAAAGGACAGCATTTAGAAAGTGAAGCAACACTCCATTCCCTTCGTGCAGTGAATTGAAGTGTTGGAACAGAGTGCTTCTCTTTCATATAAACGCATTAGTGTTTCTTGTGAAAGCTTGCAAGTTGCTTAAGGCACTTTCAAAGGAAAGAGATTTTCTCTGAAAGGACAGCATTTAGAAAGTGAAGCAACACTCCATTCACTTCGCACAGTGAATTGAAGTGTTGGAACAGACTGCTTCTCTTTCAGAGAAACGCATGTGAGTTTCTTGTGAATGCTTGCAAGTTGCTTAAGGCACTTTCAAAGGAAATTGATTTTCTCTGAAAGGACAGCATTTAGAAACTGAAGCAACACTCCATTCACTTCACACAGTGAATTGAAGTGTTGGAACACACTGCTTCTCTTTCAGAGAAACGCATGTGAGTTTTTTGTGAATGCTTGAAAGTAGTTTAAGGCACTTTCAAAGGAAAGTGATTTTCTCTGAAAGGACAGCATTTAGAAAGTGAAGCAACACTCCATTCACTTCGCACAGTGAATTGAAGTGTTGGAACAGACTGCTTCTCTTTCAGAGAAACGCATGTGAGTTTCTGGTGAATGCTTGTAAGTAGCTTAAGGCACTTTCAAAGGAAAGTGATTTTCTCTGAAAGGACAGCATTTAGAAAGTGAGGCAACACTCCATTCACTTCGCACAGTGAATTGAAGTGTTGGAACACACTGCTTCTCTTTAAGAGAAACGCATGTGAGTTTCTGGTGAATGCTTGCAAGTTGCTTAAGGCACTTTCAAAGGAAAGTGATTTTCTCTGAAAGGACAGCATTTAGAAACTGAAGCAACACTCCATTCACTTTGCACAGTGAATTGAAGTGTTGGAACAGACTGCTTCTCTTTCAGAGAAATGCATGTGAGTTTCTGTTGAATGCTTGTAAGTAGCTTAAGGCACTTTCAAAGGAAAGTGATTTTCTCTGAAAGGACAGCATTTAGAAAGTGAAGCAACACTCCATTCACTTCGCACATTGAATTGAAGTGTTGGAACAGACTGCTTCTCTTTCAGAGAAACGCATGTGAGTTTCTGGTGAATGCTTGTAAGTAGCTTAAGGCACTTTCAAAGGAAAGTGATTTTCTCTGAAAGGACAGCATTTAGAAAGTGAAGCAACACTCCATTCACTTCGCACAGTGAATTGAAGTGTTGGAACAGACTGCTTCTCTTTCAGAGAAACGCATGTGAGTTTCTTCCTAATGCTTGCAAGTAGCTTAAGGCACTTTCAAAGAAAAGTGATTTTCTCTGAAAGGACAGCATTTAGAAAGTGAAGCAACACTCCATTCACTTCGCACAGTGAATTGATGTGTTGGAACAGACTGCTTCTCTTTCAGAGAAACGCATGTGAGTTTCTGGTAATGCTTGTAAGTAGCTTAAGGCACATTCAAAGGAAAGTGATTTTCTCTGAAAGGACAGCATTTAGAAAGTGAAGCAACACTCCATTCACTTCGCAGAGTGAATTGAAGTATTGGAACAGACTGCTTCTCTTTCTGAGAAACGCATGTGAGTTTCTGGTGAATACTTGTATGTAGCTTAAGGCACTTTCAAAGGAAAGTGATTTTCTCTGAAAGGACAGCATTTAGAAAGTAAAGCAACACTCCATTCACTTCGCACAGTGAATTGAAGTGTTGGAACACACTGCTTCTCTTTAAGAGAAACGCATGTGAGTTTCTGGTGAATGCTTGCAAGTTGCTTAAGGCACTTTCAAAGGAAAGTGATTTTCTCTGAAAGGACAGCATTTAAAAACTGAAGCAACACTCCATTCACTTCGCACAGTGAATTGAAGTGTTGGAACACACTGCTTCTCTTTAAGAGAACCGCATGTGAGTTTTTTGTGAATGCTTGAAAGTAGTTTAAGGCACTTTCAAAGGAAAGTGATTTTCTCTGAAAGGACAGCATTTAGAAAGTGAAGCAACACTCCATTCACTTCTCACAGTGAATTGAAGTGTTGGAACAGACTGCTTCTCTTTCAGAGAAACGCATGTGAGTTTCTTCCTAATGCTTGCAAGTAGCTTAAGGCACTTTCAAAGGAAAGTGATTTTCTCTGAAAGGACAGCATTTAGAAAGTGAAGCAACACTCCATTCACTTCGCACAGTGAATTGAAGTGTTGGAACAGACTGCTTCTCTTTCAGAGAAACGCAGGTGAGTTTCTGGTGAATGCTTGTAAGTAGCTTAAGGCACTTTCAAAGGACAGTGATTTTCTCTGAAAGGACAGCATTTAGAAAGTGAAGCAACACTCCATTCCCTTCGTGCAGTAAATTGAAGTGTTGGAAAAGAGTGCTTCTCTTTAATATAAACGCATTAGTGTTTCTTGTGAATGCTTGCATGTTGCTTAAGGCACTTTCAAAGGAAAGTGATTTTCTCTGAAAGGACATAATTTAGAAAGTGAAGCAACACTCCATTCACTTCGCACAGTGAATTGAAGTGTTGGAACATACTGCTTCTCTTTCAGAGATATGCATGTGAGTTTCTGTTGAATGCTTGTAAGTAGCTTAAGGCACTTTCAAAGGAAAGTGATTTTCTCTGAAAGGACAGCATTTAGAAAGTGAAGCAACACTCCATTCACTTCGCACAGTGAATTGAAGTGTTGGAACACACTGCTTCTCTTTCAGAGAAACGCATGTTAGTTTCTGGTGAATGCTTGTAAGTAGCTTAAGGCACTTTCAAAGGAAAGTGATTTTCTCTGAAAGGACAGCATTTAGAAACTGAAGCAACACTCCATTCACTTCGCACAGTGAATTGAAGTGTTGGAACAGAGTGCTTCTCTTTCAGAGAAACGCATGTGAGTTTTTTGTGAATGCTTGAAAGTAGTTTAAGGCACTTTCAAAGGAAAGTGATTTTCTCTGAAAGGACAGAATTTAGAAAGTGAAGCAACACTCAATTCCCTTCGTGCAGTGAATTGAAGTGTTGGAACAGAGTGCTTCTCTTTCAGAGAAACGCATGTGAGTTTCTCGTGAATGCTTGCAAGTTGCTTAAGGCACTTTCAAAGGAAAGTGATTTTCTCTGAAAGGACAGCATTTAGAAAGTGAAGCAACACTCCATTTACTTCGCACAGTGAATTGAAGTGTTGGAACACACTGCTTCTCTTTAAGAGAAACGCATGTGAGTTTTTTGTGAATGCTTGAAAGTAGATTAAGGCCCTTTCAAATGAAAGTGATTTTCTCTGAAAGGACAGCATTTAGAAAGTGAAGCAACACTCCATTCACTTCGCACAGTGAATTGAAGTGTTGCAACAGACTGCTTCTCTTTCAGAGAAACGCATGTGAGTTTCTGGTGAATGCTTGTAAGTAGCTTAAGGCACTTTCAAAGGAAAGTGATTTTCTCTGAAAGGACAGCATTTACAACGTGAGGCAACACTCTATTCACTTCACACAGTGAATTGAAGTGTTGGAACAGACTGCTTCTCTTTCAGAGAAACGCATGTGAGTTTCTTCCTAATGCTTGCAAGTAGCTTAAGGCACTATCAAAGGAAAGTGATTTTCTCTGAAAGGACAGCATTTAGAAAGTGAAGCAACACTCCATTCACTTCGCAGAGTGAAATGAAGTGTTGGAACAGACTGCTTCTCTTTCAGAGAAACGCATGTGAGTTTCTGGTGAATGCTTGTAAGTAGCTTAAGGCACTTTCAAAGGACAGTGATTTTCTCTGAAAGGACAGCATTTAGAAAGTGAAGCAACACTCCATTCCCTTCGTGCAGTGAATTGAAGTGTTGGAACAGAGTGCTTCTCTTTCATATAAACGCATTAGTGTTTCTTGTGAATGCTTGCAAGTTGCTTAAGGCACTTTCAAAGGAAAGTGATATTCTCTGAAAGGACATAATTTAGAAAGTGAAGCAACACTCCATTCACTTCGCACAGTGAATTGAAGTGTTGGAACAGACTGCTTCTATTTCAGAGAAATGCATGTGAGTTTCTGTTGAATGCTTGTAATTAGCTTAAGGCACTTTCAAAGGAAAGTGATTTTCTCTGAAAGGACAGCATTTAGAAAGTGAAGCAACACTCCATTCACTTCGCACAGTGAATTGAAGTGTTGGAACAGACTGCTTCTCTTTCAGAGAAACGCATGTGAATTTCTGGTGAATGCTTGTAAGTAGCTTAAGGCACTTTCAAAGGAAAGTGATTTTCTCTGAAAGGACAGCATTTAGAAAGTGAGGCAACACTCCATTCACTTCACACAGTGAATTGAAGTGTTGGAACAGACTGCTTCTCTTTCAGAGAAACGCATGTGAGTTTCTGGTGAATGCTTTAAGTAGCTTAAGGCACTTTCAAAGGAAAGTGATTTTCTCTGAAAGGACAGCATTTAGAAAGTGAAGCAACACTCCATTCACTTCGCACAGTGAATTGAAGTGTTGGAACAGACTGCTTCTCTTTCAGAGAAACGCATGTGAGTTTCTGGTGAATGCTTGTAAGTAGCTTAAGGCACTTTCAAAGGAAAGTGATTTTCTCTGAAAGGACAGCATTTAGAAACTGAAGCAACACTCCATTCACTTCGCACAGTGAATTGAAGTGTTGGAACACACTGCTTCTCTTTAAGAGAAACGCATGTGAGTTTTTTGTGAATGCTTGAAAGTAGTTTAAGGCACTTTCAAAGGAAAGTGATTTTCTCTGAAAGGACAGCATTTAGAAAGTGAAGCAACACTCCATTCACTTCGCACAGTGAATTGAAGTGTTGGAACAGACTGCTTCTCTTTCAGAGAAACGCATGTGAGTTTCTGGTGAATGCTTGTAAGTAGCTTAAGGCACTTTCAAAGGAAAGTGATTTTCTCTGAAAGGACAGCATTTAGAAAGTGAGGCAACACTCCATTCACTTCGCACAGTGAATTGAAGTGTTGGAACACACTGCTTCTCTTTAAGAGAAACGCATGTGAGTTTCTGGTAAATGCTTGCAAGTTGCTTAAGGCACTTTCAAAGGAAAGTGATTTTCTCTGAAAGGACAGCATTTAGAAACTGAAGCAACACTCCATTCACTTCGCACAGTGAATTGAAGTGTTGGAACACACTGCTTCTCTTTAAGAGAAACGCAAGTGAGTTTTTTGTGAATGCTTGAAAGTAGTTTAAGGCACTTTCAAAGGAAAGTGATTTTCTCTGAAAGGACAGCATTTAGAAAGTGAAGCAACACTCCATTCACTTCACACAGTGAATTGAAGTGTTGGAACAGACTGCTTCTATTTAAGAGAAACGCATGTGAGTTTTTTGTGAATGCTTGAAAGTAGTTTAAGGCACTTTCAAAGGAAAGTGATTTTCTCTGAAAGGACAGCATTTAGAAAGTGAAGCAACACTCCATTCACTTCGCACAGTGAATTGAAGTGTTGGAACAGACTGCTTCTCTTTCATATAAACGCCTGTGAGTTTTTTGTGAATGCTTGAAAGTAGTTTAAGGCACTTTCAAAGGAAAGTGATTTTCTCTGAAAGGACAGCATTTAGAAAGTGAAGCAACACTCCATTCACTTCGCACAGTGAATTGAAGTGTTGAAACAGACTGCTTCTCTTTCAGAGAAACGCATGTGAGTTTCTGGTGAATGCTTGTAAGTAGCTTAAGGCACTTTCAAAGGACAGTGATTTTCTCTGAAAGGACAGCATTTAGAAAGTGAAGCAACACTCCATTCCCTTCGTGCAGTGAATTGAAGTGTTGGAACAGAGTGCTTCTCTTTCATATAAACGCATTAGTGTTTCTTGTGAATGCTTGCAAGTTGCTTAAGGCACTTTCAAAGGAAAGTGATTTTCTCTGAAAGGACATAATTTAGAAAGTGAAGCAACACTCCATTCACTTCGCACAGTGAATTGAAGTGTTGGAACAGACTGCTTCTCTTTCAGAGAAATGCATGTGAGTTTCTGTTGAATGCTTGTAAGTAGCTTAAGGCACTTTCAAAGGAAAGTGATTTTCTCTGAAAGGACAGCATTTAGAAAGTGAAGCAACACTCCATTCACTTCGCACATTGAATTGAAGTGTTGGAACAGACTGCTTCTCTTTCAGAGAAACGCATGTGAGTTTCTGGTGAATGCTTGTAAGTAGCTTAAGGCACTTTCAAAGGAAAGTGATTTTCTCTGAAAGGACAGCATTTAGAAAGTGAGGCAACACTCCATTCACTTCACACAGTGAATTGAAGTGTTGGAACAGACTGCTTCTCTTTCAGAGAAACGCATGTGAGTTTCTTCCTAATGCTTGCAAGTAGCTTAAGGCACTTTCAAAGGAAAGTGATTTTCTCTGAAAGGACAGCATTTAGAAAGTGAAGCAACACTCCATTCACTTCGCACAGTGAATTGAAGGGTTGGAACAGACTGCTTCTCTTTCAGAGAAACGCATGTGAGTTTCTTCCTAATGCTTGCAAGTAGCTTAAGGCACTTTCAAAGGAAAGTGATTTTTTCTGAAAGGACAGCATTTAGAAAGCGAAGCAACACTCCATTCACTTCGCACAGTGAATTGATGTGTTGGAACAGACTGCTTCTCTTTCAGAGAAACGCATGTGAGTTTCTGGTGAATGCTTGTAAGTAGCTTAAGGCACATTCAAAGGAAAGTGATTTTCTCTGAAAGGACAGCATTAAAAAGTGAAGCAACACTCCATTCACTTCGCACAGTGAATAGAAGTATTGGAACAGACTGCTTCTCTATCTGAGAAACGCATGTGAGTTTCTGGTGAATGCTTGTAAGTAGCTTAAGGCACTTTCAAAGGAAAGTGATTTTCTCTGAAAGGACAGCATTTAGAAAGTGAAGCAACACTCCATTCACTTCGCACAGTGAATTGAAGTGTTGGAACAGACTGCTTCTCTTTCAGAGAAACGCATGTGAGTTTCTGGTGAATGCTTGCAAGTTGCTTAAGGCACTTTCAAAGGAAAGTGATTTTCTCTGAAAGGACAGCATTTAGAAACTGAAGCAACACTCCATTCACTTCGCACAGTGAATTGAAGTGTTGGAACACACTGCTTCTCTTTAAGAGAAACGCATGTGAGTTTTTTGTGAATGCTTGATAGTAGTTTAAGGCACTTTCAAAGGAAAGTGATTTTCTCTGAAAGGACAGCATTTAGAAAGTGAAGCAACACTCCATTCACTTCGCACAGTGAATTGAAGTGTTGGAACAGACTGCTTCTCTTTCAGAGAAACGCATGTGAGTTTCTTCCTAATGCTTGCAAGTAGCTTAAGGCACTTTCAAAGGAAAGTGATTTTTTTGAAAGGACAGCATTTAGAAAGTGAAGCAACACTCCATTCACTTCGCACAGTGAATTGAAGTGTTGGAACAGACTGCTTCTCTTTCAGAGAAACACATGTGTGTTTCTGGTGAATGCTTGTAAGTAGCTTAAGGCACTTTCAAAGGAAAGTGATTTTCTCTGAAAGGACAGCATTTAGAAAGTGAAGCAACACTCCATTCCCTTCGTGCAGTGAATTGAAGTGTTGGAACAGAGTGCTTCTCTTTCAGAGAAACGCATTTGTGTTTCTTGTGAATGCTTGCAAGTTGCTTAAGGCACTTTCAAAGGAAAGTGATTTTCTCTGAAAGGACATAATTTAGAAAGTGAAGCAACACTCCATTCACTTCGCACAGTGAATTGAAGTGTTGGAACAGACTGCTTCTCTTTCGGAGAAACGCATGTGAGTTTTTCCTAATGCTTGCAAGTAGCTTAAGGCACTATCAAAGGAAAGTGATTTTCTCTGAAAGGACAGCATTTAGAAAGTGAAGCAACACTCCATTCACTTCGCACAGTGAATTGAAGTTTTGGAACAACCTGCTTCTCTTTCTGAGAAACGCATGTTAGTTTCTGGTGAATGCTTGTAAGTAGCTTAAGGCACTTTCAAAGGAAAGTGATTTTCTCTGAAAGGACAGCATTTAGAAACTGAAGCAACACTCCATTCACTTCGCACAGTGAATTGAAGTGTTGGAACAGAGTGCTTCTCTTTCAGAGAAACGCATGTGAGTTTCTTCTGAATTATTGCAAGTCGCTTAAGGCACTTTCAAAGGAAAGTGATTTTCTCTGAAAGGACAGCATTTAGAAAGTGAAGCAACACTCCATTCACTTCGCACAGTGAATTGAAGTGTTGGAACAGACTGCTTCTCTTTCAGAGAAACGCATGTGAGTTTCTGGTGAATGCTTGTAAGTAGCTTAAGGCACTTTCAAAGGAAAGTGATTTTCTCTGAAAGGACAGCATATAGAAAGTGAAGCAACACTCCATTCACTTCGCACAGTGAATTGAAGTGTTGGAACAGACTGCTTCACTTTCAGAGAAACGCATGTGAGTTTCTTGTGAATGCTTGCAAGTTGCTTAAGGCACTTTCAAAGGAAATTGATTTTCTCTGAAAGGACAGCATTTAGAAACTGAAGCAACACTCCATTCACTTCGCACAGTGAATTGAAGTGTTGGAACACACTGCTTCTCTTTAAGAGAAACGCATGTGAGTTTTTTGTGAATGCTTGAAAGTAGTTTAAGGCACTTTCAAAGGAAAGTGATTTTCTCTGAAAGGACAGCATTTAGAAAGTGAAGCAACACTCCATTCACTTCGCACAGTGAATTGAAGTGTTGGAACAGACTGCTTCTCTTTCAGAGAAACGCATGTGAGTTTCTGGTGAATGCTTGTAAGTAGCTTAAGGCACTTTCAAAGGAAAGTGATTTTCTCTGAAAGGACAGCATTTAGAAAGTGAGGCAACACTCCATTCACTTCGCACAGTGAATTGAAGTGTTGGAACACACTGCTTCTCTTTAAGAGAAACGCATGTGAGTTTCTGGTAAATGCTTGCAAGTTGCTTAAGGCACTTTCAAAGGAAAGTGATTTTCTCTGAAAGGACAGCATTTAGAAACTGAAGCAACACTCCATTCACTTCGCACAGTGAATTGAAGTGTTGGAACACACTGCTTCTCTTTAAGAGAAACGCATGCGAGTTTTTTGTGAATGCTTGAAAGTAGTTTAAGGCACTTTCAAAGGAAAGTGATTTTCTCTGAAAGGACAGCATTTAGAAAGTGAAGCAACACTCCATTCACTTCGCACAGTGAATTGAAGTGTTGGAACAGACTGCTTCTCTTTAAGAGAAACGCATGTGAGTTTTTTGTGAATGCTTGAAAGTAGTTTAAGGCACTTTCAAAGGAAAGTGATTTTCTCTGAAAGGACAGCATTTAGAAAGTGAAGCAACACTCCATTCACTTCGCACAGTGAATTGAAGTGTTGGAACAGACTGCTTCTCTTTCATATAAACGCCTGTGAGTTTTTTGTGAATGCTTGAAAGTAGTTTAAGGCACTTTCAAAGGAAAGTGATTTTCTCTGAAAGGACAGCATTTAGAAAGTGAAGCAACACTCCATTCACTTCGCACAGTGAATTGAAGTGTTGGAACAGACTGCTTCTCTTTCAGAGAAACGCATGTGAGTTTCTTCCTAATGCTTGCAAGTAGCTTAAGGCACTTTCAAAGGAAAGTGATTTTCTCTGAAAGGACAGCATTTAGAAAGTGAAGCAACACTCCATTCACTTCGCACAGTGAATTGATGTGTTGGAACAGACTGCTTCTCTTTCAGAGAAACGCATGTGAGTTTCTGGTGAATGCTTGTAAGTACCTTAAGGCACATTCAAAGGAAAGTGATTTTCTCTGAAAGGACAGCATTTAGAAAGTGAAGCAACACTCCATTCACTTCGCAGAGTGAATTGAAGTATTGGAACAGACTGCTTCTCTATCTGAGAAACGCATGTGAGTTTCTGGTGAATGCTTGTAAGTAGCTTAAGGCACTTTCAAAGGAAAGTGATTTTCTCTGAAAGGACAGCATTTAGAAAGTGAAGCAACACTCCATTCACTTCGCACAGTGAATTGAAGTGTTGGAACAGACTGCTTCTCTTTAAGAGAAACGCATGTGAGTTTCTGGTGAATGCTTGCAAGTTGCTTAAGGCACTTTCAAAGGAAAGTGATTTTCTCTGAAAGGACAGCATTTAGAAACTGAAGCAACACTCCATTCACTTCGCACAGTGAATTGAAGTGTTGGAACACACTGCTTCCCTTTAAGAGAAACGCATGTGAGTTTTTTGTGAATGCTTGAAAGTAGTTTAAGGCACTTTCAAAGGAAAGTGTTTTTCTCTGAAAGGACAGCATTTAGAAAGTGAAGCAACACTCCATTCACTTCGCACAGTGAATTGAAGTGTTGGAACAGACTGCTTCTCTTTCAGAGAAACGCATGTGAGTTTCTTCCTAATGCTTGCAAGTAGCTTAAGGCACTTTCAAAGGAAAGTGATTTTCTCTGAAAGGACAGCATTTAGAAAGTGAAGCAACACTCCATTCACTTCGCACAGTGAATTGAAGTGTTGGAACAGACTGCTTCTCTTTCAGAGAAACACATGTGAGTTTCTGGTGAATGCTTGTAAGTAGCTTAAGGCACTTTCAAAGGAAAGTGATTTTCTCTGAAAGGACAGCATTTAGAAAGTGAAGCAACACTCCATTCCCTTCGTGCAGTGAATTGAAGTGTTGGAACAGAGTGCTTCTCTTTCATGTAAACGCATTAGTGTTTCTTGTGAATGCTTGCAAGTTGCTTAAGGCACTTTCAAAGGAAAGTGATTTTCTCTGAAAGGACATAATTTAGAAAGTGAAGCAACACTCCATTCACTTCGCACAGTGAATTGAAGTGTTGGAACAGACTGCTTCTCTTTCAGAGAAATGCATGTGAGTTTCTGTTGAATGCTTGTAAGTAGCTTAAGGCACTTTCAAAGGAAAGTGATTTTCTCTGAAAGGACAGCATTTAGAAAGTGAAGCAACACTCCATTCACTTCGCACAGTGAATTGAAGTGTTGGAACAGTCTACTTCTCTTTCAGAGAAACGCATGTGAGTTACTTCCTAATGCTTGCAAGTAGCTTAAGGCACTTTCAAAGGAAAGTGATTTTCTCTGAAAGGACAGCATTTAGAAAGTGAAGCAACACTCCATTCACTTCGCACAGTGAATTGAAGTGTTGGAACAGACTGCTTCTCTTTCAGAGAAACGCATGTGAGTTTCTAGTGAATGCTTGTAAGTAGCTTAAGGCACTTTCAAAGGAAAGTGATTTTCTCTGAAAGGACAGCATTTAGAAAGTGAAGCAACACTCCATTCACTTCGCACAGTGAATTGAAGTGTTGGAACACACTGCTTCCCTTTCAGAGAAACGCATGTGAGTTTCTGGTGAATGCTTGTAAGTAGCTTAAGGCACTTTCAAAGGAAAGTGATTTTCTCTGAAAGGACAGCATTTAGAAACTGAAGCAACACTCCATTCACTTCGCACAGTGAATTGAAGTGTTGGAACAGACTGCTTCTCTTTCAGAGAAACGCATATGAGTTTCTTGTGAATTATTGCAAGTCGCTTAAGGCACTTTCAAAGGAAAGTGATTTTCTCTGAAAGGACAGCATTTAGAAACTGAAGCAACACTCCATTCACTTCGCACAGTGAATTGAAGTGTTGGAACACACTGCTTCTCTTTAAGAGAAACGCATGTGAGTTTTTTGTGAATGCTTGAAAGTAGTTTAAGGCACTTTCAAAGGAAAGTGATTTTCTCTGAAAGGACAAAATTTAGAAAGTGATGCAACACTCCATTCACTTCGCACAGTGAATTGAAGTGTTGGAACAGACTGCTTCTCTTTCAGAGAAACGCATGTGAGTTTCTTCCTAATGCTTGTAAGTAGCTTAAGGCACTTTCAAAGGAAAGTGATTTTCTCTGAAAGGACAGCATTTAGAAAGTGAAGCAACACTCAATTCCCTTCGTGCAGTGAATTGAAGTGTTGGAACAGTCTACTTCTCTTTCAGAGAAACGCATGTGAGTTTCTGGTGAATGCTTGCAAGTTGCTTAAGGAACTTTCAAAGGAAAGTGATTTTCTCGGAAAGGACAGCATTTAGAACGTGAGGCAACACTCCATTCACTTCACACAGTGAATTGAAGTGTTGGAACAGACTGCTTCTCTTTCAGAGAAACGCATGTGAGTTTCTTCCTAATGCTTGAAAGTAGTTTAAGGCACTTTCAAAGGAAAGTGATTTTCTCTGAAAGGACAGTATTTAGAAAGTGAAGCAACACTCCATTCACTTCGCACAGTGAATTGAAGTGTTGGAACAGAATGCTTCTCCTTCAGAGAAACGCATGTGAGTTTCTGGTGAATGCTTGCAAGTAGCTTAAGGCACTTTCAAAGGAAAGTGATTTTCTCTGAAAGGACAGCATTTAGAAACTGAAGCAACACTCCATTCACTTCGCACAGTGAATTGAAGTGTTGGAACAGATTGCTTCTCTTTCAGAGAAACGCATGTGAGTTTCTTGTGAATTATTGCAAGTCGCTTAAGGCACTTTCAAAGGAAAGTGATTTTCTCTGAAAGGACAGCATTTAGAAACTGAAGCAACACTCCATTCACTTCGCACAGTGAATTGAAGTGTTGGAACACACTGCTTCTCTTTAAGAGAAACGCATGTGAGTTTTTTGTGAATGCTTGAAAGTAGTTTAAGGCACTTTCAAAGGAAAGTGATTTTCTCTGAAAGGACAGAATTTAGAAAGTGATGCAACACTCCATGCACTTCGCACAGTGAATTGAAGTGTTGGAACAGACTGCTTCTCTTTCAGAGAAACGCATGTGAGTTTCTTCCTAATGCTTGTAAGTAGCTTAAGGCACTTTCAAAGGAAAGTGATTTTCTCTGAAAGGACAGCATTTAGAAAGTGAAGCAACACTCAATTCCCTTCGTGCAGTGAATTGAAGTGTTGGAACAGAGTGCTTCTCTTTCAGAGAAACGCATGTGAGTTTCTGGTGAATGCTTGCAAGTTGCTTAAGGCACTTACAAAGGAAAGTGATTTTCTCTGAAAGGACAGCATTTAGAAACTGAAGCAACACTCCATTCACTTCGCACAGTGAATTTAAGTGTTGGAAAACACTGCTTCTCTTTAAGAGAAACGCATGTGAGTTTTTTGTGAATGCTTGAAAGTAGTTTAAGGCACTTTCAAAGGAAAGTGATTTTCTCTGAAAGGACAGCATTTAGAAAGTGAAGCAACACTCCATTCACTTCGCACAGTGAATTGAAGTGTTGGAACAGACTGCTTCTCTTTCAGAGAAACGCATGTGAGTTTCTGGTGAATGCTTGTTAGTAGCTTAAGGCACTTTCAAAGGAAAGTGATTTTCTCTGAAAGGACAGCATTTAGAACGTGAGGCAACACTCTATTCACTTCACACAGTGAATTGAAGTGTTGGAACAGACTGCTTCTCTTTCAGAGAAACGCATGTGAGTTTCTTCCTAATGCTTGCAAGTAGCTTAAGGCACTATCAAAGGAAAGTGATTTTCTCTGAAAGAACAGCATTTAGAAAGTGAAGCAACACTCCATTCACTTCGCAGAGTGAATTGAAGTGTTGGAACAGACTGCTTCTCTTTCAGAGAAACGCATGTGAGTTTCTGGTGAATGCTTGTAAGTAGCTTAAGGCACTTTCAAAGGACAGTGATTTTCTCTGAAAGGACAGCATTTAGAAAGTGAAGCAACACTCCATTCCCTTCGTGCAGTGAATTAAAGTGTTGGAACAGAGTGCTTCTCTTTCATATAAACGCATTAGTGTTTCTTGTGAATGCTTGCAAGTTGCTTAAGGCACTTTCAAAGGAAAGTGATTTTCTCTGAAAGGACATAATTTAGAAAGTGAAGCAACACTCCATTCACTTCGCACAGTGAATTGAATTGTTGGAACAGACTGCTTCTCTTTCAGAGAAATGCATGTGAGTTTCTGTTGAATGCTTGTAAGTAGCTTAAGGCACTTTCAAAGGAAAGTGATTTTCTCTGAAAGGACAGCATTTAGAAAGTGAAGCAACACTCCATTCACTTCGCACATTGAATTGAAGTGTTGGAACAGACTGCTTCTCTTTCAGAGAAACACATGTGAGTTTCTGGTGAATGCTTGTATGTAGCTTAAGGCACTTTCAAAGGAAAGTGATTTTCTCTGAAAGGACAGCATTTAGAAAGTGAGGCAACACTCCATTCACTTCACACAGTGAATTGAAGTGTTGGAACAGACTGCTTCTCTTTCAGAGAAACGCATGTGAGTTTCTTCCTAATGCTTGCAAGTAGCTTAAGGCACTTTCAAAGGAAAGTGATTTTCTCTGAAAGGACAGCATTTAGAAAGTGAAGCAACACTCCATTCACTTCGCACAGTGAATTGAAGTGTTGGAACAGACTGCTTCTCTTTCAGAGAAACGCATGTGAGTTTCTTCCTAATGCTTGCAAGTAGCTTAAGGCACTTTCAAAGGAAAGTGATTTTCTCTGAAAGGACAGCATTTAGAAAGTGAAGCAACACTCCATTCACTTCGCACAGTGAATTGATGTGTTGGAACAGACTGCTTCTCTTTCAGAGAAACGCATGTGAGTTTCTGGTGAATGCTTGTAAGTACCTTAAGGCACATTCAAAGGAAAGTGATTTTCTCTGAAAGGACAGCATTTAGAAAGTGAAGCAACACTCCATTCACTTCGCAGAGTGAATTGAAGTATTGGAACAGACTGCTTCTCTATCTGAGAAACGCATGTGAGTTTCTGGTGAATGCTTGTAAGTAGCTTAAGGCACTTTCAAAGGAAAGTGATTTTCTCTGAAAGGACAGCATTTAGAAAGTGAAGCAACACTCCATTCACTTCGCACAGTGAATTGAAGTGTTGGAACACACTGCTTCTCTTTAAGAGAAACGCATGTGAGTTTCTGGTGAATGCTTGCAAGTTGCTTAAGGCACTTTCAAAGGAAAGTGATTTTCTCTGAAAGGACAGCATTTAGAAACTGAAGCAACACTCCATTCACTTCGCACAGTGAATTGAAGTGTTGGAACACACTGCTTCCCTTTAAGAGAAACGCATGTGAGTTTTTTGTGAATGCTTGAAAGTAGTTTAAGGCACTTTCAAAGGAAAGTGATTTTCTCTGAAAGGACAGCATTTAGAAAGTGAAGCAACACTCCATTCACTTCGCACAGTGAATTGAAGTGTTGGAACAGACTGCTTCTCTTTCAGAGAAACGCATGTGAGTTTCTTCCTAATGCTTGCAAGTAGCTTAAGGCACTTTCAAAGGAAAGTGATTTTCTCTGAAAGGACAGCATTTAGAAAGTGAAGCAAAACTCCATTCACTTCGCACAGTGAATTGAAGTGTTGGAACAGACTGCTTCTCTTTCAGAGAAACACATGTGAGTTTCTGGTGAATGCTTGTAAGTAGCTTAAGGCACTTTCAAAGGAAAGTGATTTTCTCTGAAAGGACAGCATTTAGAAAGTGAAGCAACACTCCATTCCCTTCGTGCAGTGAATTGAAGTGTTGGAACAGAGTGCTTCTCTTTCATGTAAACGCATTAGTGTTTCTTGTGAATGCTTGCAAGTTGCTTAAGGCACTTTCAAAGGAAAGTGATTTTCTCTGAAAGGACATAATTTAGATAGTGAAGCAACACTCCATTCACTTCGCACAGTGAATTGAAGTGTTGGAACAGACTGCTTCTCTTTCAGAGAAATGCATGTGAGTTTCTGTTGAATGCTTGTAAGTAGCTTAAGGCACTTTCAAAGGAAAGTGATTTTCTCTGAAAGGACAGCATTTAGAAAGTGAAGCAACACTCCATTCACTTCGCACAGTGAATTGAAGTGTTGGAACAGTCTACTTCTCTTTCAGAGAAACGCATGTGAGTTACTACCTAATGCTTGCAAGTAGCTTAAGGCACTTTCAAAGGAAAGTGATTTTCTCTGAAAGGACAGCATTTAGAAAGTGAAGCAACACTCCATTCACTTCGCACAGTGAATTGAAGTGTTGGAACAGACTGCTTCTCTTTCAGAGAAACGCATGTGAGTTTCTGGTGAATGCTTGTAAGTAGCTTAAGGCACTTTCAAAGGAAAGTGATTTTCTCTGAAAGGACAGCATTTAGAAAGTGATGCAACACTCCATTCACTTCGCACAGTGAATTGAAGTGTTGGAACACACTGCTTCCCTTTCAGAGAAACGCATGTGAGTTTCTGGTGAATGCTTGTAAGTAGCTTAAGGCACTTTCAAAGGAAAGTGATTTTCTCTGAAAGGACAGCATTTAGAAACTGAAGCAACACTCCATTCACTTCGCACAGTGAATTGAAGTGTTGGAACAGACTGCTTCTCTTTCAGAGAAACGCATATGAGTTTCTTGTGAATTATTGCAAGTCGCTTAAGGCACTTTCAAAGGAAAGTGATTTTCTCTGAAAGGACAGCATTTAGAAACTGAAGCAACACTCCATTCACTTCGCACAGTGAATTGAAGTGTTGGAACACACTGCTTCTCTTTAAGAGAAACGCATGTGAGTTTTTTGTGAATGCTTGAAAGTAGTTTAAGGCACTTTCAAAGGAAAGTGATTTTCTCTGAAAGGACAAAATTTAGAAAGTGATGCAACACTCCATTCACTTCGCACAGTGAATTGAAGTGTTGGAACAGACTGCTTCTCTTTCAGAGAAACGCATGTGAGTTTCTTCCTAATGCTTGTAAGTAGCTTAAGGCACTTTCAAAGGAAAGTGATTTTCTCTGAAAGGACAGCATTTAGAAAGTGAAGCAACACTCAATTCCCTTCGTGCAGTGAATTGAAGTGTTGGAACAGAGTGCTTCTCTTTCAGAGAAACGCATGTGAGTTTCTGGTGAATGCTTGCAAGTTGCTTAAGGAACTTTCAAAGGAAAGTGATTTTCTCGGAAAGGACAGCATTTAGAACGTGAGGCAACACTCCATTCACTTCACACAGTGAATTGAAGTGTTGGAACAGACGGCTTCTCTTTCAGAGAAACGCATGTGAGTTTCTTCCTAATGCTTGAAAGTAGTTTAAGGCACTTTCAAAGGAAAGTGATTTTCTCTGAAAGGACAGTATTTAGAAAGTGAAGCAACACTCCATTCACTTCGCACAGTGAATTGAAGTGTTGGAACAGAATGCTTCTCTTTCAGAGAAACGCATGTGAGTTTCTGGTGAATGCTTGCAAGTAGCTTAAGGCACTTTCAAAGGAAAGTGATTTTCTCTGAAAGGACAGCATTTAGAAACTGAAGCAACACTCCATTCACTTCGCACAGTGAATTGAAGTGTTGGAACAGATTGCTTCTCTTTCAGAGAAACGCATGTGAGTTTCTTGTGAATTATTGCAAGTCGCTTAAGGCACTTTCAAAGGAAAGTGATTTTCTCTGAAAGGACAGCATTTAGAAACTGAAGCAACACTCCATTCACTTCGCACAGTGAATTGAAGTGTTGGAACACACTGCTTCTCTTTAAGAGAAACGCATGTGAGTTTTTTGTGAATGCTTGAAAGTAGTTTAAGGCACTTTCAAAGGAAAGTGATTTTCTCTGAAAGGACAGAATTTAGAAAGTGATGCAACACTCCATTCACTTCGCACAGTGAATTGAAGTGTTGGAACAGACTGCTTCTCTTTCAGAGAAACGCATGTGAGTTTCTTCCTAATGCTTGTTCCTAATGCTTGTTCCTAATGCTTAAGGCACTTTCAAAGGAAAGTGATTTTCTCTGAAAGGACAGCATTTAGAAAGTGAAGCAACACTCAATTCCCTTCGTGCAGTGAATTGAAGTGTTGGAACAGAGTGCTTCTCTTTCAGAGAAACGCATGTGAGTTTCTGGTGAATGCTTGCAAGTTGCTTAAGGCACTTACAAAGGAAAGTGATTTTCTCTGAAAGGACAGCATTTAGAAACTGAAGCAACACTCCATTCACTTCGCACAGTGAATTGAAGTGTTGGAACACACTGCTTCTCTTTAAGAGAAACGCATGTGAGTTTTTTGTGAATGCTTGAAAGTAGTTTAAGGCACTTTCAAAGGAAAGTGATTTTCTCTGAAAGGACAGCATTTAGAAAGTGAAGCAACACTCCATTCACTTCGCACAGTGAATTGAAGTGTTGGAACAGACTGCTTCTCTTTAAGAGAAACGCATGTGAGTTTTTTTGTGAATGCTTGAAAGTAGTTTAAGGCACTTTCAAAGGAAAGTGGTTTTCTCTGAAAGGACAGCATTTAGAAACTGAAGCAACACTCCATTCACTTCGCACAGTGAATTGAAGTGTTGGAACACACTGCTTCTCTTTAAGAGAAACGCATGTGAGTTTTTTGTGAATGCTTGAAAGCAGTTTAAGGCACTTTCAAAGGAAAGTGATTTTCTCTGAAAGGACAGCATTTAGAAAGTGAAGCAACACTCCATTCACTTCGCACAGTGAATTGAAGTGTTGGAACACACTGCTTCTCTTTAAGAGAAACGCATGTGAGTTTCTGGTGAATGCTTGTAAGTAGCTTAAGGCACTTTCAAAGGAAAGTGATTTTCTCTGAAAGGACAGCATTTAGAACGTGAGGCAACACTCTATTCACTTCACACAGTGAATTGAAGTGTTGGAACAGACTGCTTCTCTTTCAGAGAAACGCATGTGAGTTTCTTCCTAATGCTTGCAAGTAGCTTAAGGCACTATCAAAGGAAAGTGATTTTCTCTGAAAGAACAGCATTTAGAAAGTGAAGCAACACTCCATTCACTTCGCAGAGTGAATTGAAGTGTTGGAACAGACTGCTTCTCTTTCAGAGAAACGCATGTGAGTTTCTGGTGAATGCTTGTAAGTAGCTTAAGGCACTTTCAAAGGACAGTGATTTTCTCTGAAAGGACAGCATTTAGAAAGTGAAGCAACACTCCATTCCCTTCGTGCAGTGAATTGAAGTGTTGGAACAGAGTGCTTCTCTTTCATATAAACGCATTAGTGTTTCTTGTGAATGCTTGCAAGTTGCTTAAGGCACTTTCAAAGGAAAGTGATTTTCTCTGAAAGGACATAATTTAGAAAGTGAAGCAACACTCCATTCACTTCGCACAGTGAATTGAAGTGTTGGAACAGACTGCTTCTCTTTCAGAGAAATGCATGTGAGTTTCTGTTGAATGCTTGTAAGTAGCTTAAGGCACTTTCAAAGGAAAGTGATTTTCTCTGAAAGGACAGCATTTAGAAAGTGAAGCAACACTCCATTCACTTCGGACATTGAATTGAAGTGTTGGAACAGACTGCTTCTCTTTCAGAGAAACGCATGTGAGTTTCTGTTCAATGCTTGTAAGTAGCTTAAGGCACTTTCAAAGGAAAGTGATTTTCTCTGAAAGGACAGCATTTAGAAACTGAAGCAACACTCCATTCACTTCGCACAGTGAATTGAAGTGTTGGAACACACTGCTTCCCTTTAAGAGAAACGCATGTGAGTTTTTTGTGAATGCTTGAAAGTAGTTTAAGGCACTTTCAAAGGAAAGTGATTTTCTCTGAAAGGACAGCATTTAGAAAGTGAAGCAACACTCCATTCACTTCGCACAGTGAATTGAAGTGTTGGAACAGACTGCTTCTCTTTCAGAGAAACGCATGTGAGTTTCTTCCTAATGCTTGCAAGTAGCTTAAGGCACTTTCAAAGGAAAGTGATTTTCTCTGAAAGGACAGCATTTAGAAAGTGAAGCAACACTCCATTCACTTCGCACAGTGAATTGAAGTGTTGGAACAGACTGCTTCTCTTTCAGAGAAACACATGTGAGTTTCTGGTGAATGCTTGTAAGTAGCTTAAGGCACTTTCAAAGGAAAGTGATTTTCTCTGAAAGGACAGCATTTAGAAAGTGAAGCAACACTCCATTCCCTTCGTGCAGTGAATTGAAGTGTTGGAACAGAGTGCTTCTCTTTCATGTAAACGCATTAGTGTTTCTTGTGAATGCTTGCAAGTTGCTTAAGGCACTTTCAAAGGAAAGTGATTTTCTCTGAAAGGACATAATTTAGAAAGTGAAGCAACACTCCATTCACTTCGCACAGTGAATTGAAGTGTTGGAACAGACTGCTTCTCTTTCAGAGAAATGCATGTGAGTTTCTGTTGAATGCTTGTAAGTAGCTTAAGGCACTTTCAAAGGAAAGTGATTTTCTCTGAAAGGACAGCATTTAGAAAGTGAAGCAACACTCCATTCACTTCGCACAGTGAATTGAAGTGTTGGAACAGTCTACTTCTCTTTCAGAGAAACGCATGTGAGTTACTACCTAATGCTTGCAAGTAGCTTAAGGCACTTTCAAAGGAAAGTGATTTTCTCTGAAAGGACAGCATTTAGAAAGTGAAGCAACACTCCATTCACTTCGCACAGTGAATTGAAGTGTTGGAACAGACTGCTTCTCTTTCAGAGAAACGCATGTGAGTTTCTGGTGAATGCTTGTAAGTAGCTTAAGGCACTTTCAAAGGAAAGTGATTTTCTCTGAAAGGACAGCATTTAGAAAGTGATGCAACACTCCATTCACTTCGCACAGTGAATTGAAGTGTTGGAACACACTGCTTCCCTTTCAGAGAAACGCATGTGAGTTTCTGGTGAATGCTTGTAAGTAGCTTAAGGCACTTTCAAAGGAAAGTGATTTTCTCTGAAAGGACAGCATTTAGAAACTGAAGCAACACTCCATTCACTTCGCACAGTGAATTGAAGTGTTGGAACAGACTGCTTCTCTTTCAGAGAAACGCATATGAGTTTCTTGTGAATTATTGCAAGTCGCTTAAGGCACTTTCAAAGGAAAGTGATTTTCTCTGAAAGGACAGCATTTAGAAACTGAAGCAACACTCCATTCACTTCGCACAGTGAATTGAAGTGTTGGAACACACTGCTTCTCTTTAAGAGAAACGCATGTGAGTTTTTTGTGAATGCTTGAAAGTAGTTTAAGGCACTTTCAAAGGAAAGTGATTTTCTCTGAAAGGACAAAATTTAGAAAGTGATGCAACACTCCATTCACTTCGCACAGTGAATTGAAGTGTTGGAACAGACTGCTTCTCTTTCAGAGAAACGCATGTGAGTTTCTTCCTAATGCTTGTAAGTAGCTTAAGGCACTTTCAAAGGAAAGTGATTTTCTCTGAAAGGACAGCATTTAGAAAGTGAAGCAACACTCAATTCCCTTCGTGCAGTGAATTGAAGTGTTGGAACAGAGTGCTTCTCTTTCAGAGAAACGCATGTGAGTTTCTGGTGAATGCTTGCAAGTTGCTTAAGGAACTTTCAAAGGAAAGTGATTTTCTCGGAAAGGACAGCATTTAGAACGTGAGGCAACACTCCATTCACTTCACACAGTGAATTGAAGTGTTGGAACAGACTGCTTCTCTTTCAGAGAAACGCATGTGAGTTTCTTCCTAATGCTTGAAAGTAGTTTAAGGCACTTTCAAAGGAAAGTGATTTTCTCTGAAAGGACAGTATTTAGAAAGTGAAGCAACACTCCATTCACTTCGCACAGTGAATTGAAGTGTTGGAACAGAATGCTTCTCTTTCAGAGAAACGCATGTGAGTTTCTGGTGAATGCTTGCAAGTAGCTTAAGGCACTTTCAAAGGAAAGTGATTTTCTCTGAAAGGACAGCATTTAGAAACTGAAGCAACACTCCATTCACTTCGCACAGTGAATTGAAGTGTTGGAACAGATTGCTTCTCTTTCAGAGAAACGCATGTGAGTTTCTTGTGAATTATTGCAAGTCGCTTAAGGCACTTTCAAAGGAAAGTGATTTTCTCTGAAAGGACAGCATTTAGAAACTGAAGCAACACTCCATTCACTTCGCACAGTGAATTGAAGTGTTGGAACACACTGCTTCTCTTTAAGAGAAACGCATGTGAGTTTTTTGTGAATGCTTGAAAGTAGTTTAAGGCACTTTCAAAGGAAAGTGATTTTCTCTGAAAGGACAGAATTTAGAAAGTGATGCAACACTCCATTCACTTCGCACAGTGAATTGAAGTGTTGGAACAGACTGCTTCTCTTTCAGTGAAACGCATGTGAGTTTCTTCCTAATGCTTGTTCCTAATGCTTGTTCCTAATGCTTAAGGCACTTTCAAAGGAAAGTGATTTTCTCTGAAAGGACAGCATTTAGAAAGTGAAGCAACACTCAATTCCCTTCGTGCAGTGAATTGAAGTGTTGGAACAGAGTGCTTCTCTTTCAGAGAAACGCATGTGAGTTTCTGGTGAATGCTTGCAAGTTGCTTAAGGCACTTACAAAGGAAAGTGATTTTCTCTGAAAGGACAGCATTTAGAAACTGAAGCAACACTCCATTCACTTCGCACAGTGAATTGAAGTGTTGGAACACACTGCTTCTCTTTAAGAGAAACGCATGTGAGTTTTTTGTGAATGCTTGAAAGTAGTTTAAGGCACTTTCAAAGGAAAGTGATTTTCTCTGAAAGGACAGCATTTAGAAAGTGAAGCAACACTCCATTCACTTCGCACAGTGAATTGAAGTGTTGGAACAGACTGCTTCTCTTTAAGAGAAACGCATGTGAGTTTTTTTGTGAATGCTTGAAAGTAGTTTAAGGCACTTTCAAAGGAAAGTGGTTTTCTCTGAAAGGACAGCATTTAGAAACTGAAGCAACACTCCATTCACTTCGCACAGTGAATTGAAGTGTTGGAACACACTGCTTCTCTTTAAGAGAAACGCATGTGAGTTTTTTGTGAATGCTTGAAAGCAGTTTAAGGCACTTTCAAAGGAAAGTGATTTTCTCTGAAAGGACAGCATTTAGAAAGTGAAGCAACACTCCATTCACTTCGCACAGTGAATTGAAGTGTTGGAACACACTGCTTCTCTTTAAGAGAAACGCATGTGAGTTTCTGGTGAATGCTTGTAAGTAGCTTAAGGCACTTTCAAAGGAAAGTGATTTTCTCTGAAAGGACAGCATTTAGAACGTGAGGCAACACTCTATTCACTTCACACAGTGAATTGAAGTGTTGGAACAGACTGCTTCTCTTTCAGAGAAACGCATGTGAGTTTCTTCCTAATGCTTGCAAGTAGCTTAAGGCACTATCAAAGGAAAGTGATTTTCTCTGAAAGAACAGCATTTAGAAAGTGAAGCAACACTCCATTCACTTCGCAGAGTGAATTGAAGTGTTGGAACAGACTGCTTCTCTTTCAGAGAAACGCATGTGAGTTTCTGGTGAATGCTTGTAAGTAGCTTAAGGCACTTTCAAAGGACAGTGATTTTCTCTGAAAGGACAGCATTTAGAAAGTGAAGCAACACTCCATTCCCTTCGTGCAGTGAATTGAAGTGTTGGAACAGAGTGCTTCTCTTTCATATAAACGCATTAGTGTTTCTTGTGAATGCTTGCAAGTTGCTTAAGGCACTTTCAAAGGAAAGTGATTTTCTCTGAAAGGACATAATTTAGAAAGTGAAGCAACACTCCATTCACTTCGCACAGTGAATTGAAGTGTTGGAACAGACTGCTTCTCTTTCAGAGAAATGCATGTGAGTTTCTGTTGAATGCTTGTAAGTAGCTTAAGGCACTTTCAAAGGAAAGTGATTTTCTCTGAAAGGACAGCATTTAGAAAGTGAAGCAACACTCCATTCACTTCGGACATTGAATTGAAGTGTTGGAACAGACTGCTTCTCTTTCAGAGAAACGCATGTGAGTTTCTGTTCAATGCTTGTAAGTAGCTTAAGGCACTTTCAAAGGAAAGTGATTTTCTCTGAAAGGACAGCATTTAGAAACTGAAGCAACACTCCATTCACTTCGCACAGTGAATTGAAGTGTTGGAACACACTGCTTCTCTTTAAGAGAAACGCATGTGAGTTTTTTGTGAATGCTTGAAAGTAGTTTAAGGCACTTTCAAAGGAAAGTGATTTTCTCTGAAAGGACAAAATTTAGAAAGTGATGCAACACTCCATTCACTTCGCACAGTGAATTGAAGTGTTGGAACAGACTGCTTCTCTTTCAGAGAAACGCATGTGAGTTTCTTCCTAATGCTTGTAAGTAGCTTAAGGCACTTTCAAAGGAAAGTGATTTTCTCTGAAAGGACAGCATTTAGAAAGTGAAGCAACACTCAATTCCCTTCGTGCAGTGAATTGAAGTGTTGGAACAGAGTGCTTCTCTTTCAGAGAAACGCATGTGAGTTTCTGGTGAATGCTTGCAAGTTGCTTAAGGAACTTTCAAAGGAAAGTGATTTTCTCGGAAAGGACAGCATTTAGAACGTGAGGCAACACTCCATTCACTTCACACAGTGAATTGAAGTGTTGGAACAGACTGCTTCTCTTTCAGAGAAACGCATGTGAGTTTCTTCCTAATGCTTGAAAGTAGTTTAAGGCACTTTCAAAGGAAAGTGATTTTCTCTGAAAGGACAGTATTTAGAAAGTGAAGCAACACTCCATTCACTTCGCACAGTGAATTGAAGTGTTGGAACAGAATGCTTCTCTTTCAGAGAAACGCATGTGAGTTTCTGGTGAATGCTTGCAAGTAGCTTAAGGCACTTTCAAAGGAAAGTGATTTTCTCTGAAAGGACAGCATTTAGAAACTGAAGCAACACTCCATTCACTTCGCACAGTGAATTGAAGTGTTGGAACAGATTGCTTCTCTTTCAGAGAAACGCATGTGAGTTTCTTGTGAATTATTGCAAGTCGCTTAAGGCACTTTCAAAGGAAAGTGATTTTCTCTGAAAGGACAGCATTTAGAAACTGAAGCAACACTCCATTCACTTCGCACAGTGAATTGAAGTGTTGGAACACACTGCTTCTCTTTAAGAGAAACGCATGTGAGTTTTTTGTGAATGCTTGAAAGTAGTTTAAGGCACTTTCAAAGGAAAGTGATTTTCTCTGAAAGGACAGAATTTAGAAAGTGATGCAACACTCCATTCACTTCGCACAGTGAATTGAAGTGTTGGAACAGACTGCTTCTCTTTCAGAGAAACGCATGTGAGTTTCTTCCTAATGCTTGTTCCTAATGCTTGTTCCTAATGCTTAAGGCACTTTCAAAGGAAAGTGATTTTCTCTGAAAGGACAGCATTTAGAAAGTGAAGCAACACTCAATTCCCTTCGTGCAGTGAATTGAAGTGTTGGAACAGAGTGCTTCTCTTTCAGAGAAACGCATGTGAGTTTCTGGTGAATGCTTGCAAGTTGCTTAAGGCACTTACAAAGGAAAGTGATTTTCTCTGAAAGGACAGCATTTAGAAACTGAAGCAACACTCCATTCACTTCGCACAGTGAATTGAAGTGTTGGAACACACTGCTTCTCTTTAAGAGAAACGCATGTGAGTTTTTTGTGAATGCTTCAAAGTAGTTTAAGGCACTTTCAAAGGAAAGTGATTTTCTCTGAAAGGACAGCATTTAGAAAGTGAAGCAACACTCCATTCACTTCGCACAGTGAATTGAAGTGTTGGAACAGACTGCTTCTCTTTAAGAGAAACGCATGTGAGTTTTTTTGTGAATGCTTGAAAGTAGTTTAAGGCACTTTCAAAGGAAAGTGGTTTTCTCTGAAAGGACAGCATTTAGAAACTGAAGCAACACTCCATTCACTTCGCACAGTGAATTGAAGTGTTGGAACACACTGCTTCTCTTTAAGAGAAACGCATGTGAGTTTTTTGTGAATGCTTGAAAGCAGTTTAAGGCACTTTCAAAGGAAAGTGATTTTCTCTGAAAGGACAGCATTTAGAAAGTGAAGCAACACTCCATTCACTTCGCACAGTGAATTGAAGTGTTGGAACACACTGCTTCTCTTTAAGAGAAACGCATGTGAGTTTCTGGTGAATGCTTGTAAGTAGCTTAAGGCACTTTCAAAGGAAAGTGATTTTCTCTGAAAGGACAGCATTTAGAACGTGAGGCAACACTCTATTCACTTCACACAGTGAATTGAAGTGTTGGAACAGACTGCTTCTCTTTCAGAGAAACGCATGTGAGTTTCTTCCTAATGCTTGCAAGTAGCTTAAGGCACTATCAAAGGAAAGTGATTTTCTCTG
Organism: Myodes glareolus; assembly: GCF_982192425.1. Classification (NCBI taxonomy): domain Eukaryota; kingdom Metazoa; phylum Chordata; class Mammalia; order Rodentia; family Cricetidae; genus Myodes; species Myodes glareolus. The sequence goes on from NC_142046.1 coordinate 2,740,718, forward strand.
AAAGAACAGCATTTAGAAAGTGAAGCAACACTCCATTCACTTCGCACAGTGAATTGAAGTGTTGGAACAGACTGCTTCTCTTTCAGAGAAACGCATGTGAGTTTCTTCCTAATGCTTGTAAGTAGCTTAAGGCACTTTCAAAGGACAGTGATTTTCTCTGAAAGGACAGCATTTAGAAAGTGAAGCAACACTCCATTCCCTTCGTGCAGTGAATTGAAGTGTTGGAACAGAGTGCTTCTCTTTCATATAAACGCATTAGTGTTTCTTGTGAATGCTTGCAAGTTGCTTAAGGCACTTTCAAAGGAAAGTGATTTTCTCTGAAAGGACATAATTTAGAAAGTGAAGCAACACTCCATTCACTTCGCACAGTGAATTGAAGTGTTGGAACAGACTGCTTCTCTTTCAGAGAAATGCATGTGAGTTTCTGTTGAATGCTTGTAAGTAGCTTAAGGCACTTTCAAAGGAAAGTGATTTTCTCTGAAAGGACAGCATTTAGAAAGTGAAGCAACACTCCATTCACTTCGGACATTGAATTGAAGTGTTGGAACAGACTGCTTCTCTTTCAGAGAAACGCATGTGAGTTTCTGGTGAATGCTTGTATGTAGCTTAAGGCACTTTCAAAGGAAAGTGATTTTCTCTGAAAGGACAGCATTTAGAAAGTGAGGCAACACTCCATTCACTTCACACAGTGAATTGAAGTGTTGGAACAGACTGCTTCTCTTTCAGAGAAACGCATGTGAGTTTCTTCCTAATGCTTGCAAGTAGCTTAAGGCACTTTCAAAGGAAAGTGATTTTCTCTGAAAGGACAGCATTTAGAAAGTGAAGCAACACTCCATTCACTTCGCACATTGAATTGAAGTGTTGGAACAGACTGCTTCTCTTTCAGAGAAACGCATGTGAGTTTCTGGTGAAGGCTTGTAAGTAGCTTAAGGCACTTTCAAAGGAAAGTGATTTTCTCTGAAAGGACAGCATTTAGAAAGTGAGGCAACACTCCATTCACTTCACACAGTGAATTGAAGTGTTGGAACAGACTGCTTCTCTTTCAGAGAAACGCATGTGAGTTTCTTCCTAATGCTTGCAAGTAGCTTAAGGCACTTTCAAAGGAAAGTGATTTTCTCTGAAAGGACAGCATTTAGAAAGTGAAGCAACACTCCATTCACTTCGCACAGTGAATTGAAGTGTTGGAACAGACTGCTTCTCTTTCAGAGAAACGCATGTGAGTTTCTTCCTAATGTTTGCAAGTAGCTTAAGGCACTTTAAAAGGAAAGTGATTTTCTCTGAAAGGACAGCATTTAGAAAGTGAAGCAACACTCCATTCACTTCGCACAGTGAATTGATGTGTTGGAACCGACTGCTTCTCTTTCAGAGAAACGCATGTGAGTTTCTGGTGAATGCTTGTAAGTAGCTTAAGGCACTTTCAAAGGAAAGTGATTTTCTCTGAAAGGACAGCATTTAGAAAGTGAAGCAACACTCCATTCACTTCGCAGAGTGAATTGAAGTATTGGAACAGACTGCTTCTCTTTCTGAGAAACGCATGTGAGTTTCTGGTGAATGCTTGTAAGTAGCTTAAGGCACTTTCAAAGGAAAGTGATTTTCTCTGAAAGGACAGCATTTAGAAAGTGAAGCAACACTCCATTCACTTCGCACAGTGAATTGAAGTGTTGGAACAGACTGCTTCTCTTTCAGAGAAACGCATGTGAGTTTCTTGTGAATTATTGCAAGTCGCTTAAGGCACTTTCAAAGGAAAGTGATTTTCTCTGAAAGGACAGCATTAAGAAAGTGAAGCAACACTCCATTCACTTCGCACAGTGAATTGAAGTGTTGGAACACACTGCTTCTCTTTAAGAGAAACGCATGTGAGTTTTTTGTGAATGCTTGAAAGTAGTTTAACTCACTTTCAAAGGAAAGTGATTTTCTCTGAAAGGACAGAATTTAGAAAGTGATGCAACACTCCCTTCACTTCGCACAGTGAATTGAAGTGTTGGAACAGACTGCTTCTCTTTCAGAGAAACGCATGTGAGTTTCTGTTGAATGCTTGTAAGTAGCTTAAGGCACTTTCAAAGGAAAGTGATTTTCTCTGAAAGGACAGCATTTAGAAAGTGAAGCAACACTCACTTCCCTTCGTGCAGTGAATTGAAGTGTTGGAACAGAGTGCTTCTCTTTCAGAGAAACGCATGTGAGATTCTGGTGAATGCTTGCAAGTTGCTTAAGGCACTTTCAAAGAAAGTGATTTTCTCTGAAAGGACAGCATTTAGAAACTGAAGCAACACTCCATTCACTTCGCACAGTGAATTGAAGTGTTGGAACACACTGCTTCTCTTTAAGAGAAACGCATGTGAGTTTTTTGTGAATGCTTGAAAGTAGTTTAAGCCACTTTCAAAGGAAAGTGATTTTCTCTGAAAGGACAGCATTTAGAAAGTGAAGCAACACTCCATTCACTTCGCACAGTGAATTGAAGTGTTGGAACAGACTGCTTCTCTTTCAGAGAAACGCATGTGAGTTTCTGGTGAATGCTTGTAAGTAGCTTAAGGCACTTTCAAAGGAAAGTGATTTTCTCTGAAAGGACAGCATTTAGAACGTGAGGCAACACTCTATTCACTTCACACAGTGAATTGAAGTGTTGGAACAGACTGCTTCTCTTTCAGAGAAACGAATGTGAGTTTCATCCTAATGCTTGCAAGTAGCTTAAGGCACTATCAAAGGAAAGTGATTTTCTCTGAAAGGACAGCATTTAGAAAGTGAAGCAACACTCCATTCACTTCGCAGAGTGAATTGAAGTGTTGGAACAGACTGCTTCTCTTTCAGAGAAACGCATGTGAGTTTCTGGTGAATGCTTGTAAGTAGCTTAAGGCACTTTCAAAGGACAGTGATTTTCTCTGAAAGGACAGCATTTAGAAAGTGAAGCAACACTCCATTCCCTTCGTGCTGTGAATAGAAGTGTTGGAACAGAGTGCTTCTCTTTCATATAAACGCATTAGTGTTTCTTGTGAATGCTTGCAAGTTGCTTAAGGCACTTTCAAAGGAAAGTGATTTTCTCTGAAAGGACAGCATTTAGAACGTGAGGCAACACTCTAATCACTTCACACAGTGAATTGAAGTGTTGGAACAGACTGCTTCTCTTTCAGAGAAACGCATGTGAGTTTCTTCCTAATGCTTGCAAGTAGCTTAAGGCACTATCAAAGGAAAGTGATTTTCTCTGAAAGGACAGCATTTAGAAAGTGAAGCAACACTCCATTCACTTCGCACAGTGAATTGAAGTGTTGGAACAGACTGCTTCTCTTTCAGAGAAACGCATGTGAGTTTCTTCCTAATGCTTGTAAGTAGCTTAAGGCACTTTCAAAGGAAAGTGATTTTCTCTGAAAGGACAGCATTTAGAAAGTGAAGCAACACTCCATTCACTTCGCACAGTGAATTGAAGTGTTGGAACAGACTGCTTCTCTTTCAGAGAAACGCATGTGAGTTTCTGGTGAATGCTTGTAAGTAGCTTAAGGCACTTACAAAGGACAGTGATTTTCTCTGAAAGGACAGCATTTAGAAACTGAAGCAACACTCCATTCACTTCGCACAGTGAATTGAAGTGTTGGAACAGACTGCTTCTCTTTCAGAGAAACGCATGTGAGTTTTTTGTGAATGCTTGAAAGTAGTTTAAGGCACTTTCAAAGGAAAGAGATTTTCTCTGAAAGGACAGAATTTAGAAAGTGATGCAACACTCCATTCACTTCGCACAGTGAATTGAAGTGTTGGAACAGACTGCTTCTCTTTCATATAAAAGCATTAGTGTTTCTTCTGAATGCTTGCAAGTTGCTTAAGGCACTTTCAAAGGAAAGTGATTTTCTCTGAAAGGACATAATTAATAAAGTGAAGCAACACTCCATTCACTTCGCACAGTGAATTGAAGTGTTGGAACAGACTGCTTCTCTTTCAGAGAAATGCATATGAGTTTCTGTTGAATGCTTGTAAGTAGCTTAAGGCACTTTCAAAGGAAAGTGATTTTCTCTGAAAGGACAACATTTAGAAAGTGAAGCAACACTCCATTCACTTCGCACAGTGAATTGAAGTGTTGGAACAGTCTGCTTCTCTTTCAGAGAAACACATGTGAGTTTCTTCCTAATGCTTGTAAGTAGCTTAAGGCACTTTCAAAGGAAAGTGATTTTCTCTGAAAGGACAGCATTTAGAAAGTGAAGCAACACTCCATTCACTTCGCAAAGTGAATTGAAGTGTTGGAACAGACTGCTTCTCTTTCAGAGAAACGCATGTGAGTTTCTGGTGAATGCTTGTAAGTAGCTTAAGGCACTTTCAAAGGAAAGTGATTTTCTCTGAAAGGACAGCATTTAGAAAGTGAAGCAACACTCCATTCACTTCACACAGTGAATTGAAGTGTTGGAACACACTGCTTCTCTTTCAGAGAAACGCATGTGAGTTTCTGGTGAATGCTTGTAAGTAGCTTAAGGCACTTTCAAAGGAAAGTGATTTTCTCTGAAAGGACAGCATTTAGAAACTGAAGCAACACTCCATTCACTTCGCACAGTGAATTGAAGTGTTGGAACAGACTGCTTCTCTTTAAGAGAAACGCATGTGAATTTTTTGTGAATGCTTGAAAGTAGTTTAAGGCACTTTCAAAGGAAAGTGATTTTCTCTGAACGGACAGAATTTAGAAAGTGATGCAACACTCCATTCACTTTGCACAGTGAATTGAAGTGTTGGAACAGACTGCTTCTCTTTCAGAGAAACGCATGTGAGTTTCTTCCTAATGCTTGTAAGTAGCTTAAGGCACTTTCAAAGGAAAGTGATTTTCTCTGAAAGGACAGCATTTAGAAAGTGAAGCAACACTCAATTCCCTTCGTGCAGTGAATTGAAGTGTTGGAACAGAGTGCTTCTCTTTCATAGAAACGCATTAGTGTTTCTTGTGAATGCTTGCAAATTGCTTAAGGCACTTTCAAAGGAAAGTGGTTTTCTCTGAAAGGACAGCATTTAGAAACTGAAGCAACACTCCATTCACTTCGCACAGTGAATTGAAGTGTTGGAACACACTGCTTCTCTTTAAGAGAAACGCATGTGAGTTTTTTGTGAATGCTTGAAAGCAGTTTAAGGCACTTTCAAAGGAAAGTGATTTTCTCTGAAAGGACAGCATTTAGAAAGTGAAGCAACACTCCATTCACTTCGCACAGTGAATTGAAGTGTTGGAACAGACTGCTTCTCTTTCAGAGAAACGCATGTGAGTTTCTGGTGAATGCTTGTAAGTAGCTTAAGGCACTTTCAAAGGAAAGTGATTTTCTCTGAAAGGACAGCATTTAGAACGTGAGGCAACACTCTATTCACTTCACACAGTGAATTGAAGTGTTGGAACAGACTGCTTCTCTTTCAGAGAAACGCATGTGAGTTTCTTCCTAATGCTTGCAAGTAGCTTAAGGCACTATCAAAGGAAAGTGATTTTCTCTGAAAGAACAGCATTTAGAAAGTGAAGCAACACTCCATTCACTTCGCAGAGTGAATTGAAGTGTTGGAACAGACTGCTTCTCTTTCAGAGAAACGCATGTGAGTTTCTGGTGGATGCTTGTAAGTAGCTTAAGGCACTTTCAAAGGACAGTGATTTTCTCTGAAAGGACAGCATTTAGAAAGTGAAGCAACACTCCATTCCCTTCGTGCAGTGAATTGAAGTGTTGGAACAGAGTGCTTCTCTTTCATATAAACGCATTAGTGTTTCTTGTGAATGCTTGCAAGTTGCTTAAGGCACTTTCAAAGGAAAGTGATTTTCTCTGAAAGGACATAATTTAGAAAGTGAAGCAACACTCCATTCACTTCGCACAGTGAATTGAAGTGTTGGAACAGACTGCTTCTCTTTCAGAGAAATGCATGTGAGTTTCTGTTGAATGCTTGTAAGCAGCTTAAGGCACTTTCAAAGGAAAGTGATTTTCTCTGAAAGGACAGCATTTAGAAAGTGAAGCAACACTCCATTCACTTCGCACATTGAATTGAAGTGCTGGAACAGACTGCTTCTCTTTCAGAGAAACGCATGTGAGTTTCTGGTGAATGCTTGTAAGTAGCTTAAGGCACTTTCAAAGGAAAGTGATTTTCTCTGAAAGGACAGCATTTAGAAAGTGAGGCAACACTCCATTCACTTCACACAGTGAATTGAAGTGTTGGAACAGACTGCTTCTCTTTCAGAGAAACGCATGTGAGTTTCTTCCTAATGCTTGCAAGTAGCTTAAGGCACTTTCAAAGGAAAGTGATTTTCTCTGAAAGGACAGCATTTAGAAAGTGAAGCAACACTCCATTCACTTCGCACATTGAATTGAAGTGTTGGAACAGACTGCTTCTCTTTCAGAGAAACGCATGTGAGTTTCTGGTGAATGCTTGTAAGTAGCTTAAGGCACTTTCAAAGGAAAGTGATTTTCTCTGAAAGGACAGCATTTAGAAAGTGAGGCAACACTCCATTCACTTCACACAGTGAATTGAAGTGTTGGAACAGACTGCTTCTCTTTCAGAGAAACGCATGTGAGTTTCTTCCTAATGCTTGCAAGTAGCTTAAGGCACTTTCAAAGGAAAGTGATTTTCTCTGAAAGGACAGCATTTAGAAAGTGAAGCAACACTCCATTCACTTCGCACAGTGAATTGAAGTGTTGGAACAGACTGCTTCTCTTTCAGAGAAACGCATGTGAGTTTCTTCCTAATGCTTTCAAGTAGCTTAAGGCACTTTCAAAGGAAAGTGATTTTCTCTGAAAGGACAGCATTTAGAAAGTGAGACAACACTCCATTCACTTCGCACAGTGAATTGAAGTGTTGGAACAGACTGCTTCTCTTTCAGAGAAACGCATGTGAGTTTCTGGTGAATGCTTGTAAGTAGCTAAAGGCACTTTCAAAGGAAAGTGATTTTCTCTGAAAGGACAGCATTTAGAAAGTGAAGCAACACTCAATTCCCTTCGTGCAGTGAATTGAAGTATTGGAACAGACTGCTTCTCTTTCTGAGAAACGCATGTGAGTTTCTGGTGAATGCTTGTAAGTAGCTTAAGGCACTTTCAAAGGAAAGTGATTTTCTCTGAAAGGACAGCATTTAGAAAGTGAAGCAACACTCCATTCACTTCGCACAGTGAATTGAAGTGTTGGAACAGACTGCTTCTCTTTCAGAGAAACGCATGTGAGTTTCTTGTGAATTATTGCAAGTCGCTTAAGGCACTATCAAAGGAAAGTGATTTTCTCTGAAAGGACAGCATTTAGAAAGTGAAGCAACACTCCATTCACTTCGCACAGTGAATTGAAGTGTTGGAACACACTGCTTCTCTTTAAGAGAAACGCATGTGAGTTTTTTGTGAATGCTTGAAAGTAGTTTAACTCACTTTCAAAGGAAAGTGATTTTCTCTGAAAGGACAGAATTTAGAAAGTGATGCAACACTCCCTTCACTTCGCACAGTGAATTGAAGTGTTGGAACAGACTGCTTCTCTTTCAGAGAAACGCATGTGAGTTTCTGTTGAATGCTTGTAAGTAGCTTAAGGCACTTTCAAAGGAAAGTGATTTTCTCTGAAAGGACAGCATTTAGAAAGTGAAGCAACACTCACTTCCCTTCGTGCAGTGAATTGAAGTGTTGGAACAGAGTGCTTCTCTTTCAGAGAAACGCATGTGAGTTTCTGGTGAATGCTTGCAAGTTGCTTAAGGCACTTTCAAAGGAAAGTGATTTTCTCTGAAAGGACAGCATTTAGAAACTGAAGCAACACTCCATTCATATCGCACAGTGAATTGAAGTGTTGGAACACACTGCTTCTCTTTAAGAGAAACGCATGTGAGTTTTTTGTGAATGCTTGAAAGTAGTTTAAGGCACTTTCAAAGGAAAGTGATTTTCTCTGAAAGGACAGCATTTAGAAAGTGAAGCAACACTCCATTCACTTCGCACAGTGAATTGAAGTGTTGGAACAGACTGCTTCTCTTTCAGAGAAACGCATGTGAGTTTCTGGTGAATGCTTGTAAGTAGCTTAAGGCACTTTCAAAGGAAAGTGATTTTCTCTGAAAGGACAGCATTTAGAACGTGAGGCAACACTCTATTCACTTCACACAGTGAATTGAAGTGTTGGAACAGACTGCTTCTCTTTCAGAGAAACGAATGTGAGTTTCATCCTAATGCTTGCAAGTAGCTTAAGGCACTATCAAAGGAAAGTGATTTTCTCTGAAAGGACAGCATTTAGAAAGTGAAGCAACACTCCATTCACTTCGCAGAGTGAATTGAAGTGTTGGAACAGACTGCTTCTCTTTCAGAGAAACGCATGTGAGTTTCTGGTGAATGCTTGTAAGTAGCTTAAGGCACTTTCAAAGGACAGTGATTTTCTCTGAAAGGACAGCATTTAGAAAGTGAAGCAACACTCCATTCCCTTCGTGCAGTGAATTGAAGTGTTGGAACAGAGTGCTTCTCTTTCATATAAACGCATTAGTGTTTCTTGTGAATGCTTGCAAGTTGCTTAAGGCAGTTTCAAATGAAAGTGATTTTCTCTGAAAGGACAGCATTTAGAAACTGAAGCAACACTCCATTCATATCGCACAGTGAATTGAAGTGTTGGAACACACTGCTTCTCTTTAAGAGAAACGCATGTGAGTTTTTTGTGAATGCTTGAAAGTAGTTTAAGGCACTTTCAAAGGAAAGTGATTTTCTCTGAAAGGACAGCATTTAGAAAGTGAAGCAACACTCCATTCACTTCGCACAGTGAATTGAAGTGTTGGAACAGACTGCTTCTCTTTCAGAGAAACGCATGTGAGTTTCTGGTGAATGCTTGTAAGTAGCTTAAGGCACTTTCAAAGGAAAGTGATTTTCTCTGAAAGGACAGCATTTAGAACGTGAGGCAACACTCTATTCACTTCACACAGTGAATTGAAGTGTTGGAACAGACTGCTTCTCTTTCAGAGAAACGAATGTGAGTTTCATCCTAATGCTTGCAAGTAGCTTAAGGCACTATCAAAGGAAAGTGATTTTCTCTGAAAGGACAGCATTTAGAAAGTGAAGCAACACTCCATTCACTTCGCAGAGTGAATTGAAGTGTTGGAACAGACTGCTTCTCTTTCAGAGAAACGCATGTGAGTTTCTGGTGAATGCTTGTAAGTAGCTTAAGGCACTTTCAAAGGACAGTGATTTTCTCTGAAAGGACAGCATTTAGAAAGTGAAGCAACACTCCATTCCCTTCGTGCAGTGAATTGAAGTGTTGGAACAGAGTGCTTCTCTTTCATATAAACGCATTAGTGTTTCTTGTGAATGCTTGCAAGTTGCTTAAGGCACTTTCAAAGGAAAGTGATTTTCTCTGAAAGGACAGCATTTAGAACGTGAGGCAACACTCTAATCACTTCACACAGTGAATTGAAGTGTTGGAACAGACTGCTTCTCTTTCAGAGAAACGCATGTGAGTTTCTTCCTAATGCTTGCAAGTAGCTTAAGGCACTATCATAGGAAAGTGATTTTCTCTGAAAGGACAGCATTTAGAAAGTGAAGCAACACTCCATTCACTTCGCACTGTGAATTGAAGTGTTGGAACAGACTGCTTCTCTTTCAGAGAAACGCATGTGAGTTTCTTCCTAATGCTTGTAAGTAGCTTAAGGCACTTTCAAAGGACAGTGATTTTCTCTGAAAGGACAGCATTTAGAAAGTGAAGCAACACTCCATTCCCTTCGTGCAGTGAATTGAAGTGTTGGAACAGAGTGCTTCTCTTTCATATAAACGCATTAGTGTTTCTTGTGAATGCTTGCAAGTTGCTTAAGGCACTTTCAAAGGAAAGTGATTTTCTCTGAAAGGACAGAATTTAGAAAGTGATGCAACACTCCATTCACTTCGCACAGTGAATTGAAGTGTTGGAACAGACTGCTTCTCTTTCAGAGAAATGCATGTGAGTTTCTTCCTAATGCTTGTAAGTAGCTTAAGGCACTTTCAAAGGAAAGTGATTTTCTCTGAAAGGACAGCATTTAGAAAGTGAAGCAACACTCCATTCACTTCGCACAGTGAATTGAAGTGTTGGAACAGACTGCTTCTCTTTCAGAGAAACGCATGTGAGTTTCTGGTGAATGCTTGTAAGTAGCTTAAGGCACTTACAAAGGACAGTGATTTTCTCTGAAAGGACAGCATTTAGAAACTGAAGCAACACTCCATTCACTTCGCACAGTGAATTGAAGTGTTGGAACAGACTGCTTCTCTTTCAGAGAAACGCATGTGAGTTTTTTGTGAATGCTTGAAAGTAGTTTAAGGCACTTTCAAAGGAAAGAGATTTTCTCAGAAAGGACAGAATTTAGAAAGTGATGCAACACTCCATTCACTTCGCACAGTGAATTGAAGTGTTGGAACAGACTGCTTCTCTTTCATATAAAAGCATTAGTGTTTCTTCTGAATGCTTGCAAGTTGCTTAAGGCACTTTCAAAGGAAAGTGATTTTCTCTGAAAGGACATAATTAATAAAGTGAAGCAACACTCCATTCACTTCGCACAGTGAATTGAAGTGTTGGAACAGACTGCTTCTCTTTCAGAGAAATGCATGTGAGTTTCTGTTGAATGCTTGTAAGTAGCTTAAGGCACTTTCAAAGGAAAGTGATTTTCTCTGAAAGGACAACATTTCGAAAGTGAAGCAACACTCCATTCACTTCGCACAGTGAATTGAAGTGTTGGAACAGTCTGCTTCTCTTTCAGAGAAACACATGTGAGTTTCTTCCTAATGCTTGTAAGTAGCTTAAGGCACTTTCAAAGGAAAGTGATTTTCTCTGAAAGGACAGCATTTAGAAAGTGAAGCAACACTCCATTCACTTCGCACAGTGAATTGAAGTGTTGGAACAGACTGCTTCTCTTTCAGAGAAACGCATGTGAGTTTCTGGTGAATGCTTGTAAGTAGCTTAAGGCACTTTCAAAGGAAAGTGATTTTCTCTGAAAGGACAGCATTTAGAAAGTGAAGCAACACTCCATTCACTTCGCACAGTGAATTGAAGTGTTGGAACACACTGCTTCTCTTTCAGAGAAACGCATGTGAGTTTCTGGTGAATGCTTGTAAGTAGCTTAAGGCACTTTCAAAGGAAAGTGATTTTCTCTGAAAGGACAGCATTTAGAAACTGAAGCAACACTCCATTCACTTCGCACAGTGAATTGAAGTGTTGGAACAGACTGCTTCTCTTTAAGAGAAACGCATGTGAGTTTTTTGTGAATGCTTGAAAGTAGTTTAAGGCACTTTCAAAGGAAAGTGATTTTCTCTGAACGGACAGAATTTAGAAAGTGATGCAACACTCCATTCACTTTGCACAGTGAATTGAAGTGTTGGAACAGACTGCTTCTCTTTCAGAGAAACGCATGTGAGTTTCTTCCTAATGCTTGTAAGTAGCTTAAGGCACTTTCAAAGGAAAGTGATTTTCTCTGAAAGGACAGCATTTAGAAAGTGAAGCAACACTCCATTCACTTCGCACAGTGAATTGAAGTGTTGGAACAGACTGCTTCTCTTTCAGAGAAACGCATGTGAGTTTCTGGTGAATGCTTGTAAGTAGCTTCGGGCACTTTCAAAGGAAAGTGATTTTCTCTGAAAGGACAGCATTTAGAACGTGAGGCAACACTCTATTCACTTCACACAGTGAATTGAAGTGTTGGAGCAGACTGCTTCTCTTTCAGAGAAACGCATGTTAGTTTCTTCCTAATGCTTGCAAGTAGCTTAAGGCACTATCAAAGGAAAGTGATTTTCTCTGAAAGGACAGCATTTAGAAAGTGAAGCAACACTCCATTCACTTCGCACAGTGAATTGAAGTGTTGGAACAGACTGCTTCTCTTTCAGAGAAACGCATGTGAGTTTCTGGTGAATGCTTGTAAGTAGCTTAAGGCACTTTCAAAGGACAGTGATTTTCTCTGAAAGGACAGCATTTAGAAAGTGAAGCAACACTCCATTCACTTCGCACAGTGAATTGAAGTGTTGGAACACACTGCTTCTCTTTTAGAGAAACGCATGTGAGTTTTTTGTGAATGCTTGAAAGTAGTTTAAGGCACTTTCAAAGGAAAGTGATTTTCTCTGAAAGGACAGCATTTAGAAAGTGAAGCAACACTCAATTCCCTTCGTGCAGTGAATTGAAGTGTTGGAGCAGAGTGCTTCTCTTTCATAGAAACGCATTAGTGTTTCTTGTGAATGCTTGCAAATTGCTTAAGGCACTTTCAAAGGAAAGTGATTTTCTCTGAAAGGACAGCATTTAGAACCTGAAGCACAACTCCATTCACTTCGCACAGTGAATTGAAGTGTTGGAACACACTGCTTCTCTTTAAGAGAAACGCATGTGAGTTTTTTGTGAATGCTTGAAAGTAGTTTAAGGCACTTTCAAAGGAAAGTGATTTTCTCTGAAAGGACAGCATTTAGAAAGTGAAGCAACACTCCATTCACTTCGCACAGTGAATTGAAGTGTTGGAACAGACTGCTTCTCTTTCAGAGAAACGCATGTGAGTTTCTGGTGAATGCTTGTAAGTAGCTTAAGGCACTTTCAAAGGAAAGTGATTTTCTCTGAAAGGACAGCATTTAGAAAGTGAGGCAACACTATATTCACTTCACACAGTGAATTGAAGTGTTGGAACAGACTGCTTATCTTTCAGAGAAATGCATGTGAGTTTCTTCCTAATGCTTGCACGTAGCTTAAGGCACTATCAAAGGAAAGTGATTTTCTCTGAAAGGACAGCATTTAGAAAGTGAAGCAACACTCCATTCACTTCGCACAGTGAATTGAAGTGTTGGAACAGACTGCTTCTCTTTCAGAGAAACGCATGAGTTTCTGGTGAATGCTTGTAAGTAGCTTAAGGCACTTTCAAAGGAAAGTGATTTTCTCTGAAAGGACAGCATTTAGAAAGTGAAGCAACACTAAATTCACTTCGCACAGTGAATTGAAGTGTTGGAATAGACTGCTTCTCTTTCAGAGAAGTTCATGTGAGTTTAAGTTGAATGCATGTAAGTAGCTTAAGGCACTTTCAAAGGAAAGTGATTTTCTCTGAAAGGACAGCATTTAGAAAGTGAAGCAACACTCCATTCACTTCGCAGAGTGAATTGAAGTTTTGGAACAGACTGCTTCTCTTTCAGAGAAACGCATGTGAGTTTCTGGTGAATGCTTGTAAGTAGCTTAAGGCACTTTCAAAGGAAAGTGATTTTCTCTGAAAGGACAGCATTTAGAAAGTGAAGCAACACTCTATTCACTTCGCACAGTGAATTGAAGTGTTGGAACAGACTGCTTCTCTTTCAGAGAAACGCATGTGAGTTTCTGGTGAATGCTTGTAAGTAGCTTAAGGCACTTTCAAAGGAAAGTGATTTTCTCTGAAAGGACAGCATTTAGAAAGTGAAGCAACACTCCATTCACTTCGCACAGTGAATTGAAGTGTTGGAACAGACTGCTTCTCTTTCAGAGAAACGCATGTGAGTTTCTGGTGAATGCTTGTAAGTAGCTTAAGGCACTTTCAAAGGAAAGTGATTTTCTCTGAAAGGACATAATTCAGAAAGTGAAGCAACACTCCATTCACTTCGCACAGTGAATTGAAGTGTTGGAACAGACTGCTTCTCTTTCAGAGAAATGCATGTGAGTTTCTGTTGAATGCTTGTAAGCAGCTTAAGGCACTTTCAAAGGAAAGTGATTTTCTCTGAAAGGACAGCATTTAGAAAGTGAAGCAACACTCCATTCACTTCGCACATTGAATTGAAGTGTTGGAACAGACTGCTTCTCTTTCAGAGAAACGCATGTGAGTTTCTGGTGAATGCTTGTAAGTAGCTTAAGGCACTTTCAAAGGAAAGTGATTTTCTCTGAAAGGACAGCATTTAGAAAGTGAGGCAACACTCCATTCACTTCACACAGTGAATTGAAGTGTTGGAAGAGACTGCTTCTCTTTCAGAGAAACGCATGTGAGTTTCTTCCTAATGCTTGCAAGTAGCTTAAGGCACTTTAAAAGGAAAGTGATTTTCTCTGAAAGGACAGCATTTAGAAAGTGAAGCAACACTCCATTCACTTCGCACAGTGAATTGAAGTGTTGGAACAGAGTGCTTCTCTTTCAGAGAAACGCATGAGTTTCTGGTGAATGCTTGTAAGTAGCTTAAGGCACTTTCAAAGGACAGTGATTTTCTCTGAAAGGACAGCATTTAGAAAGTGAAGCAACACTCCATTCACTTCGCACAGTGAATTGAAGTGTTGGAACAGACTGCTTCTCTTTCATAGAAACGCATGTGAGTTTTTTGTGAATGCTTGAAAGTAGTTTAAGGCACTTTCAAAGGAAAGTGATTTTCTCTGAAAGGACAGAATTTAGAAAGTGATGCAACACTCCATTCACTTCGCACAGTGAATTGAAGTGTTGGAACAGAATGCTTCTCTTTCAGAGAAACGCATGTGAGTTTCTTCCTAATGCTTGTAAGTAGCTTAAGGCACTTTCAAAGGAAAGTGATTTTCTCTGAAAGGACAGCATTTAGAAAGTGAAGCAACACTCAATTCCCTTCGTGCAGTGAATTGAAGTGTTGGAACAGAGTGCTTCTCTTTCATAGAAACGCATTAGTGTTTCTTGTGAATGCTTGCAAATTGCTTAAGGCACTTTCAAAGGAAAGTGATTTTCTCTGAAAGAACAGCATTTAGAAACTGAAGCACAACTCCATCCACTTCGCACAGTGAATTGAAGTGTTGGAACACACTGCTTCTCTTTAAGAGAAACGCATGTGAGTTTTTTGTGAATGCTTGAAAGTAGTTTAAGGCACTTTCAAAGGAAAGTGATTTTCTCTGAAAGGACAGCATTTAGAAAGTGAAGCAACACTCCATTCACTTCGCACAGTGAATTGAAGTGTTGGAACAGACTGCTTCTCTTTCAGAGAAACGCATGTGAGTTTCTGGTGAATGCTTGTAAGTAGCTTAAGGCACTTTCAAAGGAAAGTGATTTTCTCTGAAAGGACAGCATTTAGAACGTGAGGCAACACTCTATTCACTTCACACAGTGAATTGAAGTGTTGGAACAGACTGCTTCTCTTTCAGAGAAATGCATGTGAGTTTCTTCCTAATGCTTTCAAGTAGCTTAAGGCACTATCAAAGGAAAGTGATTTTCTCTGAAAGGACAGCATTTAGAAAGTGAAGCAACACTCCATTCACTTCGCACAGTGAATTGAAGTGTTGGAACAGACTGCTTCTCTTTCAGAGAAACACATGTGAGTTTCTTCCTAATGCTTGCAAGTAGCTTAAGGCACTTTCAAAGGAAAGTGATTTTCTCTGAAAGGACAGCATTTAGAAACTGAAGCAACACTCCGTTCACTTCGCACAGTGAATTGAAGTGTTGGAACAGACTGCTTCTCTTTAAGAGAAACGCATGTGAGTTTTTTGTGAATTCTTGAAAGTAGTTTAAGGCACTTTCAAAGGAAAGTGATTTTCTCTGAAAGGACAGCATTTAGAAAGTGAAGCAACACTCCATTCACTTCGCACAGTGAATTGAAGTGTTGGAACAGACTGCTTCTCTTTCAGAGAAACACGTGTGAGTTTCTTCCTAATGCTTGCAAGTAGCTTAAGGCACTTTCAAAGGAAAGTGATTTTCTCTGAAAGGACAGCATTTAGAAAGTGAAGCAACAATCCATGCACTTCGCACAGTGAATTGAAGTGTTGGAACCGACTGCTTCTCTTTCAGAGAAACGCATGTGAGTTTCTGGTGAATGCTTGTAAGTAGCTTAAGGCACTTTCAAAGGACAGTGATTTTCTCTGAAAGGACAGCATTTAGAAAGTGAAGCAACACTCCATTCCCTTCGTGCAGTGAATTGAAGTGTTGGAACAGAGTGCTTCTCTTTCATATAAACGCATTAGTGTTTCTTTTGAATGCTTGCAAGTTGCTTAAGGCACTTTCAAAGGAAAGTGATTTTCTCTGAAAGGACATAATTTAGAAAGTGAAGCAACACTCCATTCACTTCGCACAGTGAATTGAAGTGTTGGAACAGACTGTTTCTCTTTCAGAGAAATGCATGTGAGTTTCTGTTGAATGCTTGTAAGCAGCTTAAGGCACTTTCAAAGGAAAGTGATTTTCTCTGAAAGGACAGCATTTAGAAAGTGAAGCAACACTCCATTCACTTCGCACATTGAATTGAAGTGTTGGAAAAGACTGCTTCTCTTTCAGAGAAACGCATGTGAGTTTCTGGTGAATGCTTGTAAGTAGCTTAAGGCACTTTCAAAGGAAAGTGATTTTCTCTGAAAGGACAGCATTTAGAAAGTGAGGCCACACTCCATTCACTTCACACAGTGAATTGAAGTGTTGGAACAGACTGCTTCTCTTTCAGAGAAACGCATGTGAGTTTCTTCCTAATGCTTGCAAGTAGCTTAAGGCACTTTAAAAGGAAAGTGATTTTCTCTGAAAGGACAGCATTTAGAAAGTGAAGCAACACTCCATTCACTTCGCACAGTGAATTGAAGTGTTGGAACAGACTGCTTCTCTTTCAGAGAAACGCATGAGTTTCTGGTGAATGCTTGTAAGTAGCTTAAGGCACTTTCAAAGGAAAGTGATTTTCTCTGAAAGGACAGCATTTAGAAAGTGAAGCAACACTCCATTCACTTCGCACAGTGAATTGAAGTGTTGGAACAGACTGCTTCTCTTTCAGAGAAATTCATGTGAGTTTAAGTTGAATGCTTGTAAGTAGCTTAAGGCACTTTCAAAGGAAAGTGATTTTCTCTGAAAGGACAGCATTTAGAAAGTGAAGCAACACTCCATTCACTTCGCAGAGTGAATTGAAGTTTTGGAACAGACTGCTTCTCTTTCAGAGAAACGCATGTGAGTTTCTGGTGAATGCTTGTAAGTAGCTTAAGGCACTTTCAAAGGAAAGTGATTTTCTCTGAAAGGACAGCATTTAGAAAGTGAAGCAACACTCCATTCACTTCGCACAGTGAATTGAAGTGTTGGAACAGACTGCTTCTCTTTCAGAGAAACGCATGTGAGTTTCTGGTGAATGCTTGTAAGTAGCTTAAGGCACTTTCAAAAGAAAGTGATTTTCTCTGAAAGGACAGCATTTAGAAAGTGAAGCAACACTCCATTCACTTCGCACAGTGAATTGAAGTGTTGGAACAGACTGCTTCTCTTTCAGAGAAACGCATGTGAGTTTCTGGTGAATGCTTGTAAGTAGCTTAGGGCACTTTCAAAGGAAAGTGATTTTCTCTGAAAGGACAGCATTTAGAAAGTGAAGCAACACTCCATTCACTTCGCACAGTGAATTGAAGTGTTGGAACAGACTGCTTCTCTTTCAGAGAAATGCATGTGAGTTTCTGTTGAATGCTTGTAAGCAGCTTAAGGCACTTTCAAAGGAAAGTGATTTTCTCTGAAAGGACAGCATTTAGAAAGTGAAGCAACACTCCATTCACTTCGCACATTGAATTGAAGTGTTGGAACAGACTGCTTCTCTTTCAGAGAAACGCATGTGAGTTTCTGGTGAATGCTTGTAAGTAGCTTAAGGCACTTTCAAAGGAAAGTGGTTTTCTCTGAAAGGACAGCATTTAGAAAGTGAGGCAACACTCCATTCACTTCACACAGTGAATTGAAGTGTTGGAACAGACTGCTTCTCTTTCAGAGAAACGCATGTGAGTTTCTTCCTAATGCTTGCAAGTAGCTTAAGGCACTTTAAAAGGAAAGTGATTTTCTCTGAAAGGACAGCATTTAGAAAGTGAAGCAACACTCCATTCACTTCGCACAGTGAATTGAAGTGTTGGAACAGACTGCTTCTCTTTCAGAGAAACGCATGAGTTTCTGGTGAATGCTTGTAAGTAGCTTAAGGCACTTTCAAAGGAAAGTGATTTTCTCTGAAAGGACAGCATTTAGAAAGTGAAGCAACACTCCATTCACTTCGCACAGTGAATTGAAGTGTTGGAACAGACTGCTTCTCTTTCAGAGAAATTCATGTGAGTTTAAGTTGAATGCTTGCAAGTAGCTTAAGGCACTTTCAAAGGAAAGTGATTTTCTCTGAAAGGACAGCATTTAGAAAGTGAAGCAACACTCCATTCACTTCGCAGAGTGAATTGAAGTTTTGGAACAGACTGCTTCTCTTTCAGAGAAACGCATGTGATTTTCTGGTGAATGCTTGTAAGTAGCTTAAGGCACTTTCAAAGGAAAGTGATTTTCTCTCAAAGGACAGCATTTAGAAAGTGAAGCAACACTCCATTCACTTCGCACAGTGAATTGAAGTGTTGGAACAGACTGCTTCTCTTTCAGAGAAACGCATGTGAGTTTCTGGTGAATGCTTGTAAGTAGCTTAAACACTTTCAAAGGAAAGTGATTTTCTCTGAAAGGACAGCATTTAGAAAGTGAAGCAACACTCCATTCACTTCGCACAGTGAATTGAAGTGTTGGAACAGACTGCTTCTCTTTCAGAGAAACGCATGTGAGTTTCTGGTGAATGCTTGTAAGTAGCTTAAGGCACTTTCAAAGAAGGTGATTTTCTCTGAAAGGACAGCATTTAGAAACTGAAGCAACACTCCATTCACTTCGCACAGTGAATTGAAGTGTTGGAACAGACTGCTTCTCTTTCAGAGAAACGCATGTGAGTTTTTTGTGAATGCTTGAAAGTAGTTTAAGGCACTTTCAAAGGAAAGTGATTTTCTCTGAAAGGACAGAATTTAGAAAGTGATGCAACACTCCATTCACTTCGCACAGTGAATTGAAGTGTTGGAACAGACTGCTTCTCTTTCAGAGAAACGCATGTGAGTTTCTTCCTAATGCTTGTAAGTAGCTTAAGGCACTTTCAAAGGAAAGTGATTTTCTCTGAAAGGACTGCATTTAGAAAGTGAAGCAACAATCCATGCACTTCGCACAGTGAATTGAAGTGTTGGAACCGACTGCTTCTCTTTCAGAGAAACGCATATGAGTTTCTGGTGAATGCTTGTAAGTAGCTTAAGGCACTTTCAAAGGACAGTGATTTTCTCTGAAAGGACAGCATTTAGAAAGTGAAGCAACACTCCATTCCCTTCGTGCAGTGAATTGAAGTGTTGGAACAGAGTGCTTCTCTTTCATATAAACGCATTAGTGTTTCTTGTGAATGCTTGCAAATTGCTTAAGGCACTTTCAAAGGAAAGTGATTTTCTCTGAAAGGATATAATTTAGAAAGTGAAGCAACACTCCATTCACTTCGCACAGTGAATTGAAGTGTTGGAACAGACTGCTTCTCTTTCAGAGAAATGCATGTGAGTTTCTGTTGAATGCTTGTAAGCAGCTTAAGGCACTTTCAAAGGAAAGTGATTTTCTCTGAAAGGACAGCATTTAGAAAGTGATGCAACACTCCATTCACTTCGCACATTGAATTGAAGTGTTGGAACAGACTGCTTCTCTTTCAGAGAAACGCATGTGAGTTTCTGGTGAATGCTTGTAAGTAGCTTAAGGCACTTTCAAAGGAAAGTGATTTTCTCTGAAAGGACAGAATTTAGAAAGTGATGCAACACTCCATTCACTTCACACAGTGAATTGAAGTGTTGGAACAAACTGCTTCTCTTTCAGAGAAACGCATGTGAGTTTCTTCCTAATGCTTGCAAGTAGCTTAAGGCACTTTCAAAGGAAAGTGATTTTCTCTGAAAGGACAGCATTTAGAAAGTGAAGCAACACTCCATTCACTTCGCACAGTGAATTGAAGTGTTGGAACAGACTGCTTCTCTTTCAGAGAAACGCATGAGTTTCTGGTGAATGCTTGTAAGTAGCTTAAGGCACTTTCAAAGGAAAGTGATTTTCTCTGAAAGGACAGCATTTAGAAAGTGAAGCAACACTCCATTCACTTCGCACAGTGAATTGAAGTGTTGGAACAGACTGCTTCTCTTTCAGAGAAACGCATGTGAGTTTCTGGTGAATGCTTGTAAGTAGCTTAGGGCACTTTCAAAGGAAAGTGATTTTCTCTGAAAGGACAGCATTTAGAAAGTGAAGCAACACTCCATTCACTTCGCACAGTGAATTGATGTGTTGGAACAGACTGCTTCTCTTTCAGAGAAATGCATGTGAGTTTCTGTTGAATGCTTGTAAGCAGCTTAAGGCACTTTCAAAGGAAAGTGATTTTCTCTGAAAGGACAGCATTTAGAAAGTGAAGCAACACTCCATTCACTTCGCACATTGAATTGAAGTGTTGGAACAGACTGCTTCTCTTTCAGAGAAACGCATGTGAGTTTCTGGTGAATGCTTGTAAGTAGCTTAAGGCACTTTCAAAGGAAAGTGATTTTCTCTGAAAGGACAGCATTTAGAAAGTGAGGCAACACTCCATTCACTTCACACAGTGAATTGAAGTGTTGGAAGAGACTGCTTCTCTTTCAGAGAAACGCATGTGAGTTTCTTCCTAATGCTTACAAGTAGCTTAAGGCACTTTAAAAGGAAAGTGATTTTCTCTGAAAGGACAGCATTTAGAAAGTGAAGCAACACTCCATTCACTACGCACAGTGAATTGAAGTGTTGGAACAGACTGCTTCTCTTTCAGAGAAACGCATGAGTTTCTGGTGAATGCTTGTAAGTAGCTTAAGGCACTTTCAAAGGAAAGTGATTTTCTCTGAAAGGACAGCATTTAGAAAGTGAAGCAACACTCCATTCACTTCGCACAGTGAATTGAAGTGTTGGAACAGACTGCTTCTCTTTCAGAGAAATTCATGTGAGTTTAAGTTGAATGCTTGCAAGTAGCTTAAGGCACTTTCAAAGGAAAGTGATTTTCTCTGAAAGGACAGCATTTAGAAAGTGAAGCAACACTCCATTCACTTCGCAGAGTGAATTGAAGTTTTGGAACAGACTGCTTCTCTTTCAGAGAAACGCATGTGAGTTTCTGGTGAATGCTTGTAAGTAGCTTAAGGCACTTTAAAAGGAAAGTGATTTTCTCTGAAAGGACAGCATTTAGAAAGTGAAGCAACACTCCATTCACTTCGCACAGTGAATTGAAGTGTTGGAACAGACTGCTTCTCTTTCAGAGAAACGCATGTGAGTTTCTGGTGAATGCTTGTAAGTAGCTTAAGGCACTTTCAAAGGAAAGTGATTTTCTCTGAAAGGACAGCATTTAGAAAGTGAAGCAACACTCCATTCACTTCGCACATTGAATTGAAGTGTTGGAACAGACTGCTTCTCTTTCAGAGAAACGCATGTGAGTTTCTGGTGAATGCTTGTAAGTAGCTTAAGGCACTTTCAAAGGAAAGTGATTTTCTCTGAAAGGACAGCATTTAGAAACTGAAGCAACACTCCATTCACTTCGCACAGTGAATTGAAGTGTTGGAACAGACTGCTTCTCTTTCAGAGAAACGCATGTGAGTTTTTTGTGAATGCTTGAAAGTAGTTTAAGGCACTTTCAAAGGAAAGTGTTTTTCTCTGAAAGGACAGAATTTAGAAAGTGATGCAACACTCCATTCACTTCGCACAGTGAATTGAAGTGTTGGAACAGACTGCTTCTCTTTCAGAGAAACGCATGTGAGTTTCTTCCTAATGCTTGTAAGTAGCTTAAGGCATTTTCAAAGGAAAGTGATTTTCTCTGAAAGGACAGCATTTAGAAAGTGAAGCAACACTCAATTCCCTTCGTACAGTGAATTGAAGTGTTGGAACAGAGTGCTTCTCTTTCATAGAAACGCATTAGTGTTTCTTGTGAATGCTTGCAAATTGCTTAAGGCACTTTCAAAGGAAAGTGATTTTCTCTGAAAGGACAGCATTTAGAAACTGAAGCACAACTCCATTCACTTCGCACAGTGAATTGAAGTGTTGGAACACACTGCTTCTCTTTAAGAGAAACGCATGTGAGTTTTTTGTGAATGCTTGAAAGTAGTTTAAGGCACTTTCAAAGGAAAGTGATTTTCTCTGAAAGGACAGCATTTAGAAAGTGAAGCAACACTCCATTCACTTCGCACAGTGAATTGAAGTGTTAGAACAGACTGCTTCTCTTTCAGAGAAACGCATGTGAGTTTCTGGTGAATGCTTGTAAGTAGCTTAAGGCACTTTCAAAGGAAAGTGATTTTCTCTGAAAGGACAGCATTTAGAACGTGAGGCAACACTCTATTCACTTCACACAGTGAATTGAAGTGTTGGAACAGACTGCTTCTCTTTCAGAGAAATGCATGTGAGTTTCTTCCTAATGCTTTCAAGTAGCTTAAGGCACTATCAAAGGAAAGTGATTTTCTCTGAAAGGACAGCATTTAGAAAGTGAAGCAACACTCCATTCACTTCGCACAGTGAATTGAAGTGTTGGAACAGACTGCTTCTCTTTCAGAGAAACACATGTGAGTTTCTTCCTAATGCTTGCAAGTAGCTTAAGGCACTTTCAAAGGAAAGTGATTTTCTCTGAAAGGACAGCATTTAGAAAGTGAAGCAACAATCCATGCACTTCGCACAGTGAATTGAAGTGTTGGAACCGACTGCTTCTCTTTCAGAGAAACGCATGTGAGTTTCTGGTGAATGCTTGTAAGTAGCTTAAGGCACTTTCAAAGGACAGTGATTTTCTCTGAAAGGACAGCATTTAGAAAGTGAAGCAACACTCCATTCACTTCGCACAGTGAATTGAAGTGTTGGAACAGACTGCTTCTCTTTCATATAAATGCATTAGTGTTTCTTGTGAATGCTTGCAAGTTGCTTAAGGCACTTTCAAAGGAAAGTGATTTTCTCTGAAAGGACATAATTGAGAAAGTGAAGCAACACTCCATTCACTTCGCACAGTGAATTGAAGTGTTGGAACAGACTGCTTCTCTTTCAGAGAAATGCATGTGAGTTTCTGTTGAATGCTTGTAAGCAGCTTAAGGCACTTTCAAAGGAAAGTGATTTTCTCTGAAAGTACAGCATTTAGAAAGTGAAGCAACACTCCATTCACTTCGCACATTGAATTGAAGTGTTGGAACAGACTGCTTCTCTTTCAGAGAAACGCATGTGAGTTTCTGGTGAATGCTTGTAAGTAGCTTAAGGCACTTTCAAAGGAAAGTGATTTTCTCTGAAAGGACAGCATTTAGAAAGTGAGGCATCACTCCATTCACTTCACACAGTGAATTGAAGTGTTGGAACAGACTGCTTCTCTTTCAGAGAAACGCATGTGAGTTTCTTCCTAATGCTTGCAAGTAGCTTAAGGCACTTTAAAAGGAAAGTGATTTTCTCTGAAAGGACAGCATTTAGAAAGTGAAGCAACACTCCATTCACTTCGCACAGTGAATTGAAGTGTTGGAACAGACTGCTTCTCTTTCAGAGAAACGCATGCGTTTCTGGTGAATGCTTGTAAGTAGCTTAAGGCACTTTCAAAGGAAAGTGATTTTCTCTGAAAGGACAGCATTTAGAAAGTGAAGCAACACTCCATTCACTTCGCACAGTGAATTGAAGTGTTGGAATAGACTGCTTCTCTTTCAGAGAAATTCATGTGAGTTTAAGTTGAATGCTTGTAAGTAGCTTAAGGCACTTTCAAAGGAAAGTGATTTTCTATGAAAGGACAGCATTTAGAAAGTGAAGCAACACTCCATTCACTTCGCAGAGTGAATTGAAGTTTTGGAACAGACTGCTTCTCTTTCAGAGAAACGCATGTGAGTTTCTGGTGAATGCTTGTAAGTAGCTTAAGGCACTTTCAAAGGAAAGTGATTTTCTCTGAAAGGACAGCATTTAGAAAGTGAAGCAACACTCCATTCCCTTCGTGCAGTGAATTGAAGTGTTGGAACAGAGTGCTTCTCTTTCATAGAAACGCATTAGTGTTTCTTGTGAATGCTTGCAAGTTGCTTAAGGCACTTTCAAAGGAAAGTGATTTTCTCTGAAAGGACAGCATTTAGAAAGTGAAGCAACACTCAATTCACTTTGTACAGTGAATTGAAGTGTTGGAACAGACTGCTTCTCTTTCAGAGAAATGCATGTGAGTTTCTGTTGAATGCTTGTAAGTAGCTTAAGGCTCTTTCAAAGGAAAGTGATTTTCTATGAAAGGACAGCATTTAGAAAGTAAAGCAACACTTCATTCCCTACGCGCAATGAATTGAAGTGTTGGAACAGACTGCTTCTCTTTCATAGAAACGCATTAGTGTTTCTTGGGAATGCTTGCAAGTAGCTTAAGGCACTTTCAAAGGAAATTGATTTTCTCTGAAAGGACAGCATTTAGAAAGTGAAGCAACACTCCATTCACTTCGCACAGTGAATTGAAGTGTTGGAACAGACTGCTTCTCTTTCAGAGAAACGCATGAGTTTCTGGTGAATGCTTGTAAGTAGCTTAAGGCACTTTCAAAGGAAAGTGATTTTCTCTGAAAGGACAGCATTTAGAAAGTGAAGCAACTCTCCATTCACTTCGCACAGTGAATTGAAGTGTTGGAACAGACTGCTTCTCTTTCAGAGAAATTCATGTGAGTTTAAGTTGAATGCTTGTAAGTAGCTTAAGGCACTTTCAAAGGAAAGTGATTTTCTCTGAAAGGACAGCATTTAGAAAGTGAAGCAACACTCCATTCACTTCGCAGAGTGAATTGAAGTTTTGGAACAGACTGCTTCTCTTTCAGAGAAACGCATGTGAGTTTCTGGTGAATGCTTGTAAGTAGCTTAAGGCACTTTCAAAGGAAAGTGATTTTCTCTGAAAGGACAGCATTTAGAAAGTGAAGCAACACTCCATTCACTTCGCACAGTGAATTGAAGTGTTGGAACTGACTGCTTCTCTTTCAGAGAAACGCATGTGAGTTTCTGTTGAATGCTTGTAAGTAGCTTAAGGCACTTTCAAAGGAAAGTGATTTTCTCTGAAAGGACAGCCTTTAGAAAGTGAAGCAACACTCCATTCACTTCGCACAGTGAATTGAAGTGTTGGAACAGACTGCTTCTCTTTCAGAGAAACGCATGTGAGTTTCTGGTGAATGCTTGTAAGTAGCTTAAGGCACTTTCAAAGGAAAGTGATTTTCTCTGAAAGGACAGCATTTAGAAAGTGAAGCAACACTCCATTCACTTCGCACAGTGAATTGAAGTGTTGGAACAGACTGCTTCTCTTTCAGAGAAACGCATGTGAGTTTCTGGTGAATGCTTGTAAGTAGCTTAAGGCACTTTCAAAGGAAAGTGATTTTCTCTGAAAGGACAGCATTTAGAAAGTGAAGCAACACTCCATTCACTTCGCACAGTGAATTGAAGTGTTGGAACAGACTGCTTCTCTTTCAGAGAAACGCATGTGAGTTTCTGGTGAATGCTTGTAAGTAGCTTAAGGCACTTTCAAAGGAAAGTGATTTTCTCTGAAAGGACAGCATTTAGAAACTGAAGCAACACTCCATTCACTTCGCACAGTGAATTGAAGTGTTGGAACAGACTGCTTCTCTTTCAGAGAAACGCAAGTGAGTTTCTTGTGAATTATTGCAAGTCGCTTAAGGCACTTTCAAAGGAAAGTGATTTTCTCTGAAAGGACAGCATTTAGAAAGTGAAGCAACACTCCATTCACTTCGCACAGTGAATTGAAGTGTTGGAACAGACTGCTTCTCTTTAAGAGAAACGCATGTGAGTTTTTTGTGAATGCTTGAAAGTAGTTTAAGGCACTTTCAAAGGAAAGTGATTTTCTCTGAAAGGACAGAATTTAGAAAGTGATGCAACACTCCATTCACTTCGCACAGTGAATTGAAGTGTTGGAACAGACTGCTTCTCTTTCAGAGAAACGCATGTGAGTTTCTTCCTAATACTTGTAAGTAGCTTAAGGCACTTTCAAAGGAAAGTGATTTTCTCTGAAAGGACAGCATTTAGAAAGTGAAGCAACACTCCATTCCCTTCGTGCAGTGAATTGAAGTGTTGGAACAGAGTGCTTCTCTTTCATATAAACGCATTAGTGTTTCTTGAGAATGCTTGCAAGTTGCTTAAGGCGCTTTCAAAGGAAAGTGATTTTCTCTGAAAGGACAGCATTTAGAAAGTGAAGCAACACTCCATTCACTTCGCACAGTGAATTGAAGTGTTGGAACAGACTGCTTCTCTTTCAGAGAAATGCATGTGAGTTTCTGTTGAATGCTTGTAAGTAGCTTAAGGCACTTTCAAAGCAAAGTGATTTTCTCTGAAAGGACAGCATTTAGAAAGTGAAGCAACACTCCATTCACTTCGCACGTTGAATTGAAGTGTTGGAACAGACTGCTTCTCTTTCAGAGAAACGCATGTGAGTTTCTGGTGAATGCTTGTAAGTAGCTTAAGGCACTTTCAAAGGAAAGTGATTTTCTCTGAAAGGACAGCATTTAGAAAGTGAGGCAACACTCCATTCACTTCACACAGTGAATTGAAGTGTTGGAACAGACTGCTTCTCTTTCAGAGAAACGCATGTGAGTTTCTTCCTAATGCTTGCAAGTAGCTTAAGGCACTTTCAAAGGAAAGTGATTTTCTCTGAAAGGACAGCATTTAGAAAGTGAAGCATCACTCCATTCACTTCGCACAGTGAATTGAAATGTTGGAATAGTCTGCTTCTCTATCAGAGAAACGCATGTGAGTTTCTTCCTAACGCTTGCAAGTAGCTTAAGGCACTTTCAAAGGAAAGTGATTTTCTCTGAAAGGACAGCATTTAGAAAGTGAAGCAACACTCAATTCACTTTGTACAGTGAATTGACGTGTTGGAACAGACTGCTTCTCTTTCAGAGAAATGCATGTGAGTTTTTGTTGAATGCTTGCAAGTAGCTTAAGGCACTTTCAAAGGAAAGTGATTTTCTCTGAAAGGACAGCATTTAGAAAGTGAAGCAACTCTCCATTCACTTCGCACAGTGAATTGAAGTGTTGGAACAGACTGCTTCTCTTTCAGAGAAATTCATGTGAGTTTAAGTTGAATGCTTGTAAGTAGCTTAAGGCACTTTCAAAGGAAAGTGATTTTCTCTGAAAGGACAGCATTTAGAAAGTGAAGCAACACTCCATTCACTTCGCAGAGTGAATTGAAGTTTTGGAACAGACTGCTTCTCTTTCAGAGAAACGCATGTGAGTTTCTGGTGAATGCTTGTAAGTAGCTTAAGGCACTTTCAAAGGAAAGTGATTTTCTCTGAAAGGACAGCATTTAGAAAGTGAAGCAACACTCCATTCACTTCGCACAGTGAATTGAAGTGTTGGAACTGACTGCTTCTCTTTCAGAGAAACGCATGTGAGTTTCTGTTGAATGCTTGTAAGTAGCTTAAGGCACTTTCAAAGGAAAGTGATTTTCTCTGAAAGGACAGCCTTTAGAAAGTGAAGCAACACTCCATTCACTTCGCACAGTGAATTGAAGTGTTGGAACAGACTGCTTCTCTTTCAGAGAAACGCATGTGAGTTTCTGGTGAATGCTTGTAAGTAGCTTAAGGCACTTTCAAAGGAAAGTGATTTTCTCTGAAAGGACAGCATTTAGAAAGTGAAGCAACACTCCATTCACTTCGCACAGTGAATTGAAGTGTTGGAACAGACTGCTTCTCTTTCAGAGAAACGCATGTGAGTTTCTGGTGAATGCTTGTAAGTAGCTTAAGGCACTTTCAAAGGAAAGTGATTTTCTCTGAAAGGACAGCATTTAGAAAGAGAAGCAACACTCCATTCACTTCGCACAGTGAATTGAAGTGTTGGAACAGACTGCTTCTCTTTCAGAGAAACGCATGTGAGTTTCTGGTGAATGCTTGTAAGTAGCTTAAGGCACTTTCAAAGGAAAGTGATTTTCTCTGAAAGGACAGCATTTAGAAACTGAAGCAACACTCCATTCACTTCGCACAGTGAATTGAAGTGTTGGAACAGACTGCTTCTCTTTCAGAGAAACGCAAGTGAGTTTCTTGTGAATTATTGCAAGTCGCTTAAGGCACTTTCAAAGGAAAGTGATTTTCTCTGAAAGGACAGCATTTAGAAAGTGAAGCAACACTCCATTCACTTCGCACAGTGAATTGAAGTGTTGGAACAGACTGCTTCTCTTTAAGAGAAACGCATGTGAGTTTTTTGTGAATGCTTGAAAGTAGTTTAAGGCACTTTCAAAGGAAAGTGATTTTCTCTGAAAGGACAGAATTTAGAAAGTGATGCAACACTCCATTCACTTCGCACAGTGAATTGAAGTGTTGGAACAGACTGCTTCTCTTTCAGAGAAACGCATGTGAGTTTCTTCCTAATACTTGTAAGTAGCTTAAGGCACTTTCAAAGGAAAGTGATTTTCTCTGAAAGGACAGCATTTAGAAAGTGAAGCAACACTCCATTCCCTTCGTGCAGTGAATTGAAGTGTTGGAACAGAGTGCTTCTCTTTCATATAAACGCATTAGTGTTTCTTGAGAATGCTTGCAAGTTGCTTAAGGCGCTTTCAAAGGAAAGTGATTTTCTCTGAAAGGACAGCATTTAGAAAGTGAAGCAACACTCCATTCACTTCGCACAGTGAATTGAAGTGTTGGAACAGACTGCTTCTCTTTCAGAGAAATGCATGTGAGTTTCTGTTGAATGCTTGTAAGTAGCTTAAGGCACTTTCAAAGGAAAGTGATTTTCTCTGAAAGGACAGCATTTAGAAAGTGAAGCAACACTCCATTCACTTCGCACGTTGAATTGAAGTGTTGGAACAGACTGCTTCTCTTTCAGAGAAACGCATGTGAGTTTCTGGTGAATGCTTGTAAGTAGCTTAAGGCACTTTCAAAGGAAAGTGATTTTCTCTGAAAGGACAGCATTTAGAAAGTGAGGCAACACTCCATTCACTTCACACAGTGAATTGAAGTGTTGGAACAGACTGCTTCTCTTTCAGAGAAACGCATGTGAGTTTCTTCCTAATGCTTGCAAGTAGCTTAAGGCACTTTCAAAGGAAAGTGATTTTCTCTGAAAGGACAGCATTTAGAAAGTGAAGCATCACTCCATTCACTTCGCACAGTGAATTGAAATGTTGGAATAGTCTGCTTCTCTATCAGAGAAACGCATGTGAGTTTCTTCCTAACGCTTGCAAGTAGCTTAAGGCACTTTCAAAGGAAAGTGATTTTCTCTGAAAGGACAGCATTTAGAAAGTGAAGCAACACTCAATTCACTTTGTACAGTGAATTGACGTGTTGGAACAGACTGCTTCTCTTTCAGAGAAATGCATGTGAGTTTTTGTTGAATGCTTGTAAGTAGCTTAAGGCTCTTTCAAAGGAAAGTGATTTTCTATGAAAGGACAGCATTTAGAAAGTAAAGCAACACTCCATTCCCTTCGCGCAATGAATTGAAGTGTTGGAACAGACTGCTTCTCTTTCATAGAAACGCATTAGTGTTTCTTGGGAATGCTTGCAAGTAGCTTAAGGCACTCTCAAAGGAAAGTGATTTTCTCTGAAAGGACAGCATTTAGATAGTGAAGCAACACTCCATTCACTTCGCACAGTGAATTGAAGTGTTGGAACAGACTGCTTCTCTTTCAGAGAAACGCATGTGAGTTTCTTGTGAATTCTTGCAAGTTGCTTAAGGAACTTTCAAAGGAAAGTGATTTTCTCTGAAAGGACAGCATTTAGAAAGTGAGGCAGCACTCCATTCACTTCGCACAGTGAATTGAAGTGTTGGAACAGACTGCTTCTCTTTCAGAGAAATGCATGTGAGTTTCTGTTGAATGCTTGAAAGTAGCTTAAAGCACTTTCAAAGGAAAGTAATTTTCTCTGAAAGGACAGCATTTAGAAAGTGAAGCAACACTCCATTCACTTCGCACAGTGAATTGAAGTGTTGGAGCAGACTGCTTCTCTTTCATAGAAACGCATTAGTGTTTCTTGGGAATGCTTGCAAGTAGCTTAAGGCACTTTCAAAGGAAAGTGATTTTCTCTGAAAGGACAGCATTTAGATAGTGAAGCAACACTCCATTCACTTCGCACAGTGAATTGAAGTGTTGAAACAGACTGCTTCTCTTTCAGAGAAACGCATGTGAGTTTCTGTTGAATGCTTGTAAGGAGCTTAAGGCATTTTCAAAGGAAAGTGATTTTCTCTGAAAGGACAGCATTTAGAAAGTGAGGCAACACTCCATTCACTTCACACAGTGAATTGAAGTGTTGGAACAGACTGCTTCTCTTTCAGAGAAACGCATGTGAGTTTCTTCCTAATGCTTGCAAGTAGCATAGGGCACTTTCAAAGGAAAGTGATTTTCTCTGAAAGGACAGCATTTAGAAAGTGAAGCAACACTCCATTCACTTCGCACAGAGAATTGAAGTGTTGGAACAGACTGCTTCTCTTTCAGAGAAACGCATGTGAGTTTCTTCTTAATGCTTGCAAGTAGCTTAAGGCACTTTCAAAGGAAAGTGATTTTCTCTGAAAGGACAGCATTTAGAAAGTGAAGCAACACTCCATTCACTTCGCACAGTGAATTGAAGTGTTGGAACAGACTGCTTCTCTTTCAGAGAAACGCATGTGAGTTTCTGGTGAATGCTTGTAAGTAGCTTAAGGCACTTTCAAAGGAAAGTGATTTTCTCTGAAAGGACAACATTTAGAAAGTGAAGCAACACTCCATTCACTTCGCACAGAGAATTGAAGTGTTGTAACAGAATGCTTCTTTTTCAGAGAAATGCATGTGAGTTTCTGTTGAATGCTTGTAAGTAGCTTAAGGCACTTTCAAAGGAAAGTGATTTTCTCTGAAAGGACATAATTTAGAAAGTGAAGCAACACTCCATTCACTTCGCACAGAGAATTGATCGGTTGGAACAGACTGCCTCTCTTTCAGAGGAATGCATGTGAGTTTCTGTTGAATGCTTGTAAGTAGCTTAAGGCACTTTCAAAGGAAAGTGATTTTCTCTGAAAGGACAGCATTTAGAAAGTGAAGCAACACTCCATTCACTTCGCACAGTGAATTGAAGTGTTGGAACAGACTGCTTCTCTTTCAGAGAAACGCATGTGAGTTTATTCCTAATGCCTGCAAGTAGCTTAAGGTACTTTCAAAGGAAAGTGAATTTCTCTGAAAGGACAGCATTTAGAAAGTGATGCAACACTCCATTCACTTCGCCCAGTGAATTGAAGTGTTGGACCAGACTGCTTCTCTTTCAGAGAAACACAAGTGGGTTTCTGGTGAATGCTTGTAAGTAGCTTAAGGCACTTTCAAAGGAAAGTGATTTTCTCTGAAAGGACAGCATTTAGAAAGTGGAGCAACACTCCATTCCCTTCGTGCTGTGAATTGAAGTGTTGGAGCAGAGTGCTTCTCTTTCATATAAACGCATTAGTGTTTCTTGTGAATGCTTGCAAGTTGCTTAAGGCACTTTCAAAGGAAAGTGATTTTCTCTGAAAGGACAGCATTTAGAAACTGAAGCAACACTCCATTCACTTCGCACAGTGAATTGAAGTGTTGGAACAGACTGCTTCTCTTTCAGAGAAACGCATGTGAGTTTCTGGTGAATGCTTGTAAGTAACTTAAGGCACTTTCAAAGGAAAGTGATTTTCTCTGAAAGGACAGCATTTAGAACGTGAGGCAACACTCTATTCACTTCACACAGTGAATTGAAGTGTTGGAACAGACTTATTCTCTTTCAGAGAAACGCATGTGAGTTTCTGGTGAATGCTTGAAAGTCGTTTAATGCACTTTCAAAGGAAAGTGATTTTCTCTGAAAGGACAGCATTTAGAAAGTGAAGCAACACTCCATTCACTTCGCACAGTGAATTGAAGTGTTGGAACAGACTGCTTCTCTTTCAGAGAAACGCATGTGAGTTTCTGGTGAATGCTTGTAAGTAGCTTAAGGCACTTTCAAAGGAAAGTGATTTTCTCTGAAAGGACAACATTTAGAAAGTGAAGCAACACTCCATTCACTTCGCACAGAGAATTGAAGTGTTGTAACAGAATGCTTCTTTTTCAGAGAAATGCATGTGAGTTTCTGTTGAATGCTTGTAAGTAGCTTAAGGCACTTTCAAAGGAAAGTGATTTTCTCTGAAAGGACATAATTTAGAAAGTGAAGCAACACTCCATTCACTTCGCACAGAGAATTGATCGGTTGGAACAGACTGCCTCTCTTTCAGAGGAATGCATGTGAGTTTCTGTTGAATGCTTGCAAGTAGCTTAAGGCACTTTCAAAGGAAAGTGATTTTCTCTGAAAGGACAGCATTTAGAAAGTGAAGCAACACTCCATTCACTTCGCACAGTGAATTGAAGTGTTGGAACAGACTGCTTCTCTTTCAGAGAAACGCATGTGAGTTTATTCCTAATGCCTGCAAGTAGCTTAAGGTACTTTCAAAGGAAAGTGAATTTCTCTGAAAGGACAGCATTTAGAAAGTGAAGCAACACTCCATTCACTTCGCCCAGTGAATTGAAGTGTTGGACCAGACTGCTTCTCTTTCAGAGAAACACAAGTGGGTTTCTGGTGAATGCTTGTAAGTAGCTTAAGGCACTTTCAAAGGAAAGTGATTTTCTCTGAAAGGACAGCATTTAGAAAGTGGAGCAACACTCCATTCCCTTCGTGCTGTGAATTGAAGTGTTGGAGCAGAGTGCTTCTCTTTCATATAAACGCATTAGTGTTTCTTGTGAATGCTTGCAAGTTGCTTAAGGCACTTTCAAAGGAAAGTGATTTTCTCTGAAAGGACAGCATTTAGAAACTGAAGCAACACTCCATTCACTTCGCACAGTGAATTGAAGTGTTGGAACAGACTGCTTCTCTTTCAGAGAAACGTATGTGAGTTTCTGGTGAATGCTTGTAAGTAGCTTAAGGCACTTTCAAAGGAAAGTGATTTTCTCTGAAAGGACAGCATTTAGAATGTGAGGCAACACTCTATTCACTTCACACAGTGAATTGAAGTGTTGGAACAGACTGCTTCTCTTTCAGAGAAACGCATGTGAGTTTCTGGTGAATGCTTGAAAGTCGTTTAATGCACTTTCAAAGGAAAGTGATTTTCTCTGAAAGGACAGCATTTAGAAAGTGAAGCAACACTCCATTCACTTTGCACAGTGAATTGAAGTGTTGGAACAGACTGCTTCTCTTTCAGAGAAACGCATGTGAGTTGTTGGTGAATGCTTGTAAGTAGCTTAAGGCACTTTCAAAGGAAAGTGATTTTCTCTGAAAGGACAACATTTAGAAAGTGAAGCAACACTCCATTCACTTCGCACAGAGAATTGAAGTGTTGTAACAGAATGCTTCTTTTTCAGAGAAATGCATGTGAGTTTCTGTTGAATGCTTGTAAGTAGCTTAAGGCACTTTCAAAGGAAAGTGATTTTCTCTGAAAGGACATAATTTAGAAAGTGAAGCAACACTCCATTCACTTCGCACAGTGAATTGAAGTGTTGGAACAGACTGCTTCTCTTTCAGAGAAACGCATGTGAGTTTCTGGTGAATGCTTGTAAGTAGCTTAAGGCACTTTCAAAGGAAAGTGATTTTCTCTGAAAGGACAGCATTTAGAACGTGAGGCAACACTCTATTCACTTCACACAGTGAATTGAAGTGTTGGAACAGACTGCTTCTCTTTCAGAGAAACGCATGTGAGTTTCTTCCTAATGCTTGCAAGTAGCTTAAGGCACTATCAAAGGAAAGTGATTTTCTCTGAAAGGACAGCATTTAGAAAGTGAAGCAACACTCCATTCACTTCGCACAGTGAATTGAAGTGTTGGAACAGACTGCTTCTCTTTCAGAGAAACGCATGTGAGTTTTTTATGAATGCTTGAAAGTAGTTTAAGGCACTTTCAAAGGAAAGTGATTTTCTCTGAAAGGACAGCATTTAGAAAGTGAGGCAACACTCCATTCACTTCGCACAGTGAATTGAAGTGTTGGAACAGACTGCTTCTCTTTCAGAGAAACGCATGTGAGTTTCTTCCTAATCCTTGCAAGTAGGTTAAGACACTTTCAAAGGAAAGTGATTTTCTCTGAAAGGACAGCATTTAGAAAGTGAAGCAACACTCCATTCACTTCGCACAGTGAATTGAAGTGTTGGAACCGACTGCTTCTCTTTCAGAGAAACGCATGTGACTTTCTGGTAAATGCTTATAAGTAGCTTAAGGCACTTTCAAAGGACAGTGATTTTCTCTGAAAGGACAGCATTTAGAAAGTGAAGCAACACTCCAATCCCTTCGTGCAGTGAATTGAAGTGTTGGAACAAAGTGCTTCTCTTTCATATAAACGCATTAGTGTTTCTTGTGAATGCTTGCAAGTTGCTTAAGGCACTTTCAAAGGAAAGTGATTTTCTCTGAAAGGACAGCATTTAGAAAGTGAAGCAACACTCCATTCACTTCGCACAGTGAATTGAAGTGTTGGAACAGTCTGCTTCTCTTTCAGAGAAACGCATGTGAGTTTCTTCCTAATGCTTGCAAGTAGCTTAAGGCACTTTCAAAGGAAAGTGATTTTCTCTGAAAGGACAGCATTTAGAAAGTGAAGCAACACTCCATTCACTTCGCACAGTGAATTGAAGTGTTGGAACAGACTGCTTCTCTTTCAGAGAAACGCATGTGAGTTTCCGGTGAATGCTTGCAAGTAGCTTAAGGCACTTTCAAAGGAAAGTGATTTTCTCTGAAAGGACAGCATTTAGAAAGTGAAGCAACACTCCATTCACTTCGCACAGTGAATTGAAGTGTTGGAACAGACTGCTTCTCTTTCAGAGAAACGCATGTGAGTTTCTTCCTAATGCTTGCAAGTAGCTTAAGGCACTATCAAAGGAAAGTGATTTTCTCTGAAAGGACAGCATTTAGAAAGTGAAGCAACACTAAATTCACTTCGCACAGTGAATTGAAGTGTTGGAACAGACTGCTTCTCTTTCAGAGAAACGCATGTGAGTTTTTTATGAATGCTTGAAAGTAGTTAAAGGCACTTTCAAAGGAAAGTGATTTTCTCTGAAAGGACAGCATTTAGAAAGTGAGGCAACACTCCATTCACTTCACAGAGTGACTTGAAGTGTTGGAACAGACTGCTTCTCTTTCAGAGAAACGCATGTGAGTTTCTTCCTAATGCTTGCAAGTAGCTTAAGGCACTTTCAAAGGAAAGTGATTTTCTTTGAAAGTACAGCATTTAGAAAGTGAAGCAACACTCCATTCACTTCGCACAGTGAATTGAAGTGTTGGAACAGTCTGCTCCTCTTTCAGAGAATCGCATGTGAGTTTCTTCCTAATGCTTGCAAGTAGCTTAAGGCACTTTCAAAGGAAAGTGATTTTCTCTGAAAGGACAGCATTTAGAAAGTGAAGCAACACTCCATTCACTTCGCACAGTGAATTGAAGTGTTGGAACAGACTGCTTCTCTTTCAGAGAAACGCATGTGAGTTTCCGGTGAATGCTTGTAAGTAGCTTAAGGCACTTTCAAAGGAAACTGATTTTCTCTGAAAGGACAGCATTTAGAAAGTGAAGCAACACTCCATTCACTTCGCACAGTGAATTGAAGTGTTGGAACAGACTGCTTCTCTTTCAGAGAAACGCATGTGAGTTTCTGGTGAATGCTTGTAAGGAGCTTAAGGCACTTTCAAAGGAAAGTGATTTTCTCTGAAAGGACAGCATTTAGAAAGTGAAGCAACACTCCATTCACTTCGCAGAGTAAATTGAAGTATTGGAACAGACTGCTTCTCTTTCAGAGAAATGGATGTGAGTTTCTGGTGAATGCTTGTAAGTAGCTTCAGGCACTTTCAAAGGAAAGTGATTTTCTCTGAAAGGACAGCATTTAGAAAGTGAAGCAACACTCCATTCACTTCGCACAGTGAATTGAAGTGTTGGAACAGACTGCTTCTCTTTCAGAGAAACGCATGTGAGTTTCTGGTGAATGCTTGTAAGTAGCTTAAGGCACATTCAGAGAAAAGTGATTTTCTCTGAAAGGACAGCATTTAGAAAGTGAAGCAACACTCAATTCACTTTGTACAGTGAATTGACGTGTTGGAACAGACTGCTTCTCTTTCAGAGAAATGCATGTGAGTTTTTGTTGAATGCTTGTAAGTAGCTTAAGGCTCTTTCAAAGGAAAGTGATTTTCTATGAAAGGACAGCATTTAGAAAGTAAAGCAACACTCCATTCCCTTCGCGCAATGAATTGAAGTGTTGGAACAGACTGCTTCTCTTTCATAGAAACGCATTAGTGTTTCTTGGGAATGCTTGCAAGTAGCTTAAGGCACTCTCAAAGGAAAGTGATTTTCTCTGAAAGGACAGCATTTAGATAGTGAAGCAACACTCCATTCACTTCGCACAGTGAATTGAAGTGTTGGAACAGACTGCTTCTCTTTCAGAGAAACGCATGTGAGTTTCTTGTGAATTCTTGCAAGTTGCTTAAGGAACTTTCAAAGGAAAGTGATTTTCTCTGAAAGGACAGCATTTA
The DNA here is from genome assembly GCF_982192425.1 of Myodes glareolus. Lineage (NCBI taxonomy): Eukaryota > Metazoa > Chordata > Mammalia > Rodentia > Cricetidae > Myodes > Myodes glareolus. Next base: position 2,776,714 of record NC_142046.1, read on the forward strand.
GAAAGTGAGGCAGCACTCCATTCACTTCGCACAGTGAATTGAAGTGTTGGAACAGACTGCTTCTCTTTCAGAGAAATGCATGTGAGTTTCTGTTGAATGCTTGAAAGTAGCTTAAAGCACTTTCAAAGGAAAGTAATTTTCTCTGAAAGGACAGCATTTAGAAAGTGAAGCAACACTCCTTTCACTTCGCACAGTGAATTGAAGTGTTGGAGCAGACTGCTTCTCTTTCATAGAAACGCATTAGTGTTTCTTGGGAATGCTTGCAAGTAGCTTAAGGCACTTTCAAAGGAAAGTGATTTTCTCTGAAAGGACAGCATTTAGATAGTGAAGCAACACTCCATTCACTTCGCACAGTGAATTGAAGTGTTGAAACAGACTGCTTCTCTTTCAGAGAAACGCATGTGAGTTTCTGTTGAATGCTTGTAAGGAGCTTAAGGCATTTTCAAAGGAAAGTGATTTTCTCTGAAAGGACAGCATTTAGAAAGTGAGGCAACACTCCATTCACTTCACACAGTGAATTGAAGTGTTGGAACAGACTGCTTCTCTTTCAGAGAAACGCATGTGAGTTTCTTCCTAATGCTTGCAAGTAGCATAGGGCACTTTCAAAGGAAAGTGATTTTCTCTGAAAGGACAGCATTTAGAAAGTGAAGCAACACTCCATTCACTTCGCACAGAGAATTGAAGTGTTGGAACAGACTGCTTCTCTTTCAGAGAAACGCATGTGAGTTTCTTCTTAATGCTTGCAAGTAGCTTAAGGCACTTTCAAAGGAAAGTGATTTTCTCTGAAAGGACAGCATTTAGAAAGTGAAGCAACACTCCATTCACTTCGCACAGTGAATTGAAGTGTTGGAACAGACTGCTTCTCTTTCAGAGAAACGCATGTGAGTTTCTGGTGAATGCTTGTAAGTAGCTTAAGGCACTTTCAAAGGAAAGTGATTTTCTCTGAAAGGACAACATTTAGAAAGTGAAGCAACACTCCATTCACTTCGCACAGAGAATTGAAGTGTTGTAACAGAATGCTTCTTTTTTAGAGAAATGCATGTGAGTTTCTGTTGAATGCTTGTAAGTAGCTTAAGGCACTTTCAAAGGAAAGTGATTTTCTCTGAAAGGACATAATTTAGAAAGTGAAGCAACACTCCATTCACTTCGCACAGAGAATTGATCGGTTGGAACAGACTGCCTCTCTTTCAGAGGAATGCATGTGAGTTTCTGTTGAATGCTTGTAAGTAGCTTAAGGCACTTTCAAAGGAAAGTGATTTTCTCTGAAAGGACAGCATTTAGAAAGTGAAGCAACACTCCATTCACTTCGCACAGTGAATTGAAGTGTTGGAACAGACTGCTTCTCTTTCAGAGAAACGCATGTGAGTTTATTCCTAATGCCTGCAAGTAGCTTAAGGTACTTTCAAAGGAAAGTGAATTTCTCTGAAAGGACAGCATTTAGAAAGTGATGCAACACTCCATTCACTTCGCCCAGTGAATTGAAGTGTTGGACCAGACTGCTTCTCTTTCAGAGAAACACAAGTGGGTTTCTGGTGAATGCTTGTAAGTAGCTTAAGGCACTTTCAAAGGAAAGTGATTTTCTCTGAAAGGACAGCATTTAGAAAGTGGAGCAACACTCCATTCCCTTCGTGCTGTGAATTGAAGTGTTGGAGCAGAGTGCTTCTCTTTCATATAAACGCATTAGTGTTTCTTGTGAATGCTTGCAAGTTGCTTAAGGCACTTTCAAAGGAAAGTGATTTTCTCTGAAAGGACAGCATTTAGAAACTGAAGCAACACTCCATTCACTTCGCACAGTGAATTGAAGTGTTGGAACAGACTGCTTCTCTTTCAGAGAAACGCATGTGAGTTTCTGGTGAATGCTTGTAAGTAACTTAAGGCACTTTCAAAGGAAAGTGATTTTCTCTGAAAGGACAGCATTTAGAACGTGAGGCAACACTCTATTCACTTCACACAGTGAATTGAAGTGTTGGAACAGACTTATTCTCTTTCAGAGAAACGCATGTGAGTTTCTGGTGAATGCTTGAAAGTCGTTTAATGCACTTTCAAAGGAAAGTGATTTTCTCTGAAAGGACAGCATTTAGAAAGTGAAGCAACACTCCATTCACTTCGCACAGTGAATTGAAGTGTTGGAACAGACTGCTTCTCTTTCAGAGAAGCGCATGTGAGTTTCTGGTGAATGCTTGTAAGTAGCTTAAGGCACTTTCAAAGGAAAGTGATTTTCTCTGAAAGGACAACATTTAGAAAGTGAAGCAACACTCCATTCACTTCGCACAGAGAATTGAAGTGTTGTAACAGAATGCTTCTTTTTCAGAGAAATGCATGTGAGTTTCTGTTGAATGCTTGTAAGTAGCTTAAGGCACTTTCAAAGGAAAGTGATTTTCTCTGAAAGGACATAATTTAGAAAGTGAAGCAACACTCCATTCACTTCGCACAGTGAATTGAAGTGTTGGAACAGACTGCTTCTCTTTCAGAGAAACGCATGTGAGTTTCTGGTGAATGCTTGTAAGTAGCTTAAGGCACTTTCAAAGGAAAGTGATTTTCTCTGAAAGGACAGCATTTAGAACGTGAGGCAACACTCTATTCACTTCACACAGTGAATTGAAGTGTTGGAACAGACTGCTTCTCTTTCAGAGAAACGCATGTGAGTTTCTTCCTAATGCTTGCAAGTAGCTTAAGGCACTATCAAAGGAAAGTGATTTTCTCTGAAAGGACAGCATTTAGAAAGTGAAGCAACACTCCATTCACTTCGCACAGTGAATTGAAGTGTTGGAACAGACTGCTTCTCTTTCAGAGAAACGCATGTGAGTTTTTTATGAATGCTTGAAAGTAGTTTAAGGCACTTTCAAAGGAAAGTGATTTTCTCTGAAAGGACAGCATTTAGAAAGTGAGGCAACACTCCATTCACTTCGCACAGTGAATTGAAGTGTTGGAACAGACTGCTTCTCTTTCAGAGAAACGCATGTGAGTTTCTTCCTAATCCTTGCAAGTAGGTTAAGACACTTTCAAAGGAAAGTGATTTTCTCTGAAAGGACAGCATTTAGAAAGTGAAGCAACACTCCATTCACTTCGCACAGTGAATTGAAGTGTTGGAACCGACTGCTTCTCTTTCAGAGAAACGCATGTGACTTTCTGGGGAATGCTTATAAGTAGCTTAAGGCACTTTCAAAGGACAGTGATTTTCTCTGAAAGGACAGCATTTAGAAAGTGAAGCAACACTCCAATCCCTTCGTGCAGTGAATTGAAGTGTTGGAACAAAGTGCTTCTCTTTCATATAAACGCATTAGTGTTTCTTGTGAATGCTTGCAAGTTGCTGAAGGCACTTTCAAAGGAAAGTGATTTTCTCTGAAAGGACAGCATTTAGAAAGTGAAGCAACACTCCATTCACTTCGCACAGTGAATTGAAGTGTTGGAACAGTCTGCTTCTCTTTCAGAGAAACGCATGTGAGTTTCTTCCTAATGCTTGCAAGTAGCTTAAGGCACTTTCAAAGGAAAGTGATTTTCTCTGAAAGGACAGCATTTAGAAAGTGAAGCAACACTCCATTCACTTCGCACAGTGAATTGAAGTGTTGGAACAGACTGCTTCTCTTTCAGAGAAACGCATGTGAGTTTCTTCCTAATGCTTGCAAGTAGCTTAAGGCACTATCAAAGGAAAGTGATTTTCTCTGAAAGGACAGCATTTAGAAAGTGAAGCAACACTAAATTCACTTCGCACAGTGAATTGAAGTGTTGGAACAGACTGCTTCTCTTTCAGAGAAACGCATGTGAGTTTTTTATGAATGCTTGAAAGTAGTTAAAGGCACTTTCAAAGGAAAGTGATTTTCTCTGAAAGGACAGCATTTAGAAAGTGAGGCAACACTCCATTCACTTCACAGAGTGACTTGAAGTGTTGGAACAGACTGCTTCTCTTTCAGAGAAACGCATGTGAGTTTCTTCCTAATGCTTGCAAGTAGCTTAAGGCACTTTCAAAGGAAAGTGATTTTCTTTGAAAGTACAGCATTTAGAAAGTGAAGCAACACTCCATTCACTTCGCACAGTGAATTGAAGTGTTGGAACAGTCTGCTCCTCTTTCAGAGAATCGCATGTGAGTTTCTTCCTAATGCTTGCAAGTAGCTTAAGGCACTTTCAAAGGAAAGTGATTTTCTCTGAAAGGACAGCATTTAGAAAGTGAAGCAACACTCCATTCACTTCGCACAGTGAATTGAAGTGTTGGAACAGACTGCTTCTCTTTCAGAGAAACGCATGTGAGTTTCCGGTGAATGCTTGTAAGTAGCTTAAGGCACTTTCAAAGGAAACTGATTTTCTCTGAAAGGACAGCATTTAGAAAGTGAAGCAACACTCCATTCACTTCGCACAGTGAATTGAAGTGTTGGAACAGACTGCTTCTCTTTCAGAGAAACGCATGTGAGTTTCTGGTGAATGCTTGTAAGGAGCTTAAGGCACTTTCAAAGGAAAGTGATTTTCTCTGAAAGGACAGCATTTAGAAAGTGAAGCAACACTCCATTCACTTCGCAGAGTAAATTGAAGTATTGGAACAGACTGCTTCTCTTTCAGAGAAATGGATGTGAGTTTCTGGTGAATGCTTGTAAGTAGCTTCAGGCACTTTCAAAGGAAAGTGATTTTCTCTGAAAGGACAGCATTTAGAAAGTGAAGCAACACTCCATTCACTTCGCACAGTGAATTGAAGTGTTGGAACAGACTGCTTCTCTTTCAGAGAAACGCATGTGAGTTTCTGGTGAATGCTTGTAAGTAGCTTAAGGCACTTTCAAAGGAAAGTGATTTTCTCTGAAAGGACAGCATTTAGAAAGTGAAGCAACACTCCATTCACTTCGCACAGTGAATTGAAGTGTTGGAACAGACTGCTTCTCTTTCAGAGAAACGTATGTGAGTTTCTTGTGAATACTTGCAAGTTGCTTAAGGCACTTTCAAAGGAAAGTGATTTTCTCTGAAAGGACAGCATTTAGAAAGTGAGGCAACACTCCATTCACTTCGCACAGTGAATTGAAGTGTTGGAACAGACTGCTTCTCTTTCAGAGAAACACATGTGAGTTTCTTCCTAATGCTTGCAAGTAGCTTAAGGCACTTTCAAAGGAAAGTGATGCTCCTGAAAGGACAGCATTTAGAAAGTGAAGCAACACTCCATTCACTTCGCACAGTGAATTGAAGTGTTGGAACAGACTGCTTCTCTTTCAGAGAAACGCATGTGAGTTTCTGGTGAATGCTTGTTCGTAGCTTAAGGCACTTTCAAAGGAAAGTCATTTTCTCTGAAAGGACATAATTTAGAAAGTGAAGCAACACTCCATTCACTTTGCACAGTGAATTGAAGTGTTGGAACAGAATGCTTCTCTTTCAGAGAAACGGATGTGAGATTTTTATGAATGCTTGAAAGTAGTTTAAGGCACTTTCAAAGGAAAGTGATTTTCTCTGAAAGGACAGCATTTAGAAAGTGAAGCAACACTCCATTCACTTCGCACAGTGAATTGAAGTGTTGGAACAGTCTGCTTCTCTTTCAGAGAAACGCATGTGAGTTTCTTCCTAATGCTTGCAAGTAGCTTAAGGCACTTTCAAAGGAAAGTGATTTTCTCTGAAAGGACAGCATTTAGAAAGTGAAGCAACACTCCATTCACTTCGCACAGTGAATTGAAGTGTTGGAACAGTCTGCTTCTCTTTCAGAGAAACGCATGTGAGTTTCTTCCTAATGCTTGCAAGTAGCTTAAGGCACTTTCAAAGGAAAGTGATTTTCTCTGAAAGGACAGCATTAGAAAGTGAAGCAACACTCCATTCACTTCGCACAGTGAATTGAAGTGTTGGAACAGACTGCTTCTCTTTCAGAGAAACGCATGTGAGTTTCCGGTGAATGCTTGTAAGTAGCTTAAGGCACTTTCAAAGGAAAGTGATTTTCTCTGAAAGGACAGCATTTAGAAAGTGAAGCAACACTCCATTCACTTCGCACAGTGAATTGAAGTGTTGGAACAGACTGCTTCTCTTTCAGAGAAACGCATGTGAGTTTCTTCCTAATGCTTGCAAGTAGCTTAAGGCACTATCAAAGGAAAGTGATTTTCTCTGAAAGGACAGCATTTAGAAAGTGAAGCAACACTAAATTCACTTCGCACAGTGAATTGAAGTGTTGGAACAGACTGCTTCTCTTTCAGAGAAACGCATGTGAGTTTTTTATGAATGCTTGAAAGTAGTTAAAGGCACTTTCAAAGGAAAGTGATTTTCTCTGAAAGGACAGCATTTAGAAAGTGAAGCAACACTCCATTCACTTCACACAGTGACTTGAAGTGTTGGAACAGACTGCTTCTCTTTCAGAGAAACGCATGTGAGTTTCTTCCTAATGCTTGCAAGTAGCTTAAGGCACTTTCAAAGGAAAGTGATTTTCTCTGAAAGTACAGCATTTAGAAAGTGAAGCAACACTCCATTCACTTCGCACAGTGAATTGAAGTGTTGGAACAGTCTGCTCCTCTTTCAGAGAATCGCATGTGAGTTTCTTCCTAATACTTGTAAGTAGCTTAAGGCACTTTCAAAGGAAAGTGATTTTCTCTGAAAGGACAGCATTTAGAAAGTGAAGCAACACTCCATTCACTTCGCACAGTGAATTGAAGTGTTGGAACAGACTGCTTCTCTTTCAGAGAAACGCATGTGAGTTTCCGGTGAATGCTTGTAAGTAGCTTAAGGCACTTTCAAAGGAAAGTGATTTTCTCTGAAAGGACAGCATTTAGAAAGTGAAGCAACACTCCATTCACTTCGCACAGTGAATTGAAGTGTTGGAACAGACTGCTTCTCTTTCAGAGAAACGCATGTGAGTTTCTTCCTAATGCTTGCAAGTAGCTTAAGGCACTATCAAAGGAAAGTGATTTTCTCTGAAAGGACAGCATTTAGAAAGTGAAGCAACACTAAATTCACTTCGCACAGTGAATTGAAGTGTTGGAACAGACTGCTTCTCTTTCAGAGAAACGCATGTGAGTTTTTTATGAATGCTTGAAAGTAGTTAAAGGCACTTTCAAAGGAAAGTGATTTTCTCTGAAAGGACAGCATTTAGAAAGTGAAGCAACACTCCATTCACTTCACACAGTGACTTGAAGTGTTGGAACAGACTGCTTCTCTTTCAGAGAAACGCATGTGAGTTTCTTCCTAATGCTTGCAAGTAGCTTAAGGCACTTTCAAAGGAAAGTGATTTTCTCTGAAAGTACAGCATTTAGAAAGTGAAGCAACACTCCATTCACTTCGCACAGTGAATTGAAGTGTTGGAACAGTCTGCTCCTCTTTCAGAGAATCGCATGTGAGTTTCTTCCTAATGCTTGCAAGTAGCTTAAGGCACTTTCAAAGGAAAGTGATTTTCTCTGAAAGGACAGCATTTAGAAAGTGAAGCAACACTCCATTCACTTCGCACAGTGAATTGAAGTGTTGGAACAGACTGCTTCTCTTTCAGAGAAACGCATGTGAGTTTCCGGTGAATGTTTGTAAGTAGCTTAAGGCACTTTCAAAGGAAAGTGATTTTCTCTGAAAGGACAGCATTTAGAAAGTGAAGCAACACTCCATTCACTTCGCACAGTGAATTGAAGTGTTGGAACAGACTGCTTCTCTTTCAGAGAAACGCATGTGAGTTTCTTGTGAATGCTTGTAAGTAGCTTAAGGCACTTTCAAAGGAAAGTGATTTTCTCTGAAAGGACAGCATTTAGAAAGTGAAGCAACACTCCATTCACTTCGCAGAGTGAATTGAAGTATTGGAACAGACTGCTTCTCTTTCAGAGAAACGGATGTGAGTTTCTGGTGAATGCTTGTAAGTAGCTTCAGGCACTTTCAAAGGAAAGTGATTTTCTCTGAAAGGACAGCATTTAGAAAGTGAAGCAACACTCCATTCACTTCGCACAGTGAATTGAAGTGTTGGAACAGACTGCTTCTCTTTCAGAGAAACGCATGTGAGTTTCTGGTGAATGCTTGTAAGTAGCTTAAGGCACTTTCAAAGGAAAGTGATTTTCTCTGAAAGGACAGCATTTAGAAAGTGAAGCAACACTCCATTCACTTCGCACAGTGAATTGAAGTGTTGGAACAGACTGCTTCTCTTTCAGAGAAACGTATGTGAGTTTCTTGTGAATACTTGCAAGTTGCTTAAGGCACTTTCAAAGGAAAGTGATTTTCTCTGAAAGGACAGCATTTAGAAAGTGAAGCAACACTCCATTCACTTCGCACAGTGAATTGAAGTGTTGGAACAGACTGCTTCTCTTTCAGAGAAACACATGTGAGTTTCTTCCTAATGCTTGCAAGTAGCTTAAGGCACTTTCAAAGGAAAGTGATTTTCCTGAAAGGACAGCATTTAGAAAGTGAAGCAACACTCCATTCACTTCGCACAGTGAATTGAAGTGTTGGAACCGACTGCTTCTCTTTCAGAGAAACGCATGTGAGTTTCTGGTGAATGCTTGTTAGTAGCTTAAGGCACTTTCAAAGGAAAGTGATTTTCTCTGAAAGGACATAATTTAGAAAGTGAAGCAACACTCCATTCACTTTGCACAGTGAATTGAAGTGTTGGAACAGAATGCTTCTCTTTCAGAGAAACGGATGTGAGTTTTTTATGAATGCTTGAAAGTAGTTTAAGGCACTTTCAAAGGAAAGTGATTTTCTCTGAAAGGACAGCATTTAGAAAGTGAAGCAACACTCCATTCACTTCGCACAGTGAATTGAAGTGTTGGAACAGTCTGCTTCTCTTTCAGAGTAACGCATGTGAGTTTCTTCCTAATGCTTGCAAGTAGCTTAAGGCACTTTCAAAGGAAAGTGATTTTCTCTGAAAGGACAGCATTTAGAAAGTGACGCAACACTCCATTCACTTCGCACAGTGAATTGAAGTGTTGGAACAGTCTGCTTCTCTTTCAGAGAAACGCATGTGAGTTTTTTCCTAATGCTTGCAAGTAGCTTAAGGCACTTTCAAAGGAAAGTGATTTTCTCTGAAAGGACAGCATTTAGAAACTGAAGCAACACTCCATTCACTTCGCACAGTGAATTTAAGTGTTGGAACAGACTGCTTTTCTTTCAGAAAAACGCATGTGAGTTTCTTCCTAATGCTTGCAAGTAGCTTAAGACACTATCAAAGGAAAGTGATTTTCTCTGAAAGGACAACATTTAGAATGTGAAGCAACACTCCATTCACTTCGCACAGTGAATTGAAATGTTGGAACAGACTGCTTCTCTTTCAGAGAAACGCATGTGAGTTTTTTATGATTGCTTGCAAGTAGCTTAAGGCAATTTCAAAGGACAGTGATTTTCTCTGAAAGGACAGCATTTAGAAAGTGAAGCAACACTCCATTCCCTTCGTGCAGTGAATTGAAGTGTTGGAACAGAGTGCTTCTCTTTCATATAAACGCATTAGTGTTTCTTGTGAATGCTTGCAAGTTGCTTAAGGCACTTTCAAAGGAAAGTGATTTTCTCTAAAAGGACATAATTTAGAAAGTGAAGCAACACTCCATTCACTTCGCACAGTGAATTGAAGTGTTGGAACAGACTGCTTCTCTTTCAGAGAAATGCATGTGAGTTTCTGTTGAATGCTTGTAAGTAGCTTAAGGCACTTTCAAAGGAAAGTGATTTTCTCTGAAAGGACAGCATTTAGAAAGTGAAGCAACACTCCATTCACTTCGCACATTGAATTGAAGTGTTGGAACAGACTGCTTCTCTTTCAGAGAAACGCATGTGAGTTTCTGGTGAATGCTTGTAAGGAGCTTAAGGCACTTTCAAAGGAAAGTGATTTTCTCTGAAAGTACAGCATTTAGAAAGTGAGGCAACACTCCATTCACTTCACACAGTGAATTGAAGTGTTGGAACAGACTGCTTCTCTTTCAGAGAAACGCATGTGAGTTTCTTCCTAATGCTTGCAAGTAGCTTAAGGCACTTTCAAAGGAAAGTGATTTTCTCTGAAAGGACAGCATTTAGAAAGTGAAGCAACACTCCATTCACTTCGCACAGTGAATTGAAGTGTTGGAACAGTCTGCTTCTCTTTCAGAGAAACGCATGTGAGTTTCTTCCTAATGCTTGCAAGTAGCTTAAGGCACTTTCAAAGGAAAGTGATTTTCTCTGAAAGGACAGCATTTAGAAAGTGAAGCAACACTCCATTCACTTCGCACAGTGAATTGAAGTGTTGGAACAGACTGCTTCTCTTTCAGAGAAACGCATGTGAGTTTCCGGTGAATGCTTGTAAGTAGCTTAAGGCACTTTCTAAGGAAAGTGATTTTCTCTGAAAGGACAGCATTTAGAAAGTGAAGCAACACTCCATTCACTTCGCACAAAGAATTGAAGTGTTGCAACAGACTGCTTCTCTTTCAGAGAAACGCATGTGAGTTTCTTCCTAATGCTTGCAAGTAGCTTAAGGCACTATCAAAGGAAAGTGATTTTCTCTGAAAGGACAGCATTTAGAAAGTGAAGCAACACTGAATTCACTTCGCACAGTGAATTGAAGTGTTGGAACAGACTGCTTCTCTTTCAGAGAAACTCATGTGAGTTTTTTATGAATGCTTGAAAGTAGTTAAAGGCACTTTCAAAGGAAAGTGATTTTCTCTGAAAGGACAGCATTTAGAAAGTGAGGCAACACTCCATTCACTTCACACAGTGACTTGAGGTGTTGGAACAGACTGCTTCTCTTTCAGAGAAATGCATGTGAGTTTCTTCCTAATGCTTGCAAGTAGCTTAAGGCACTTTCAAAGGAAAGTGATTTTCTCTGAAAGGACAGCATTTAGAAAGTGAAGCAACACTCCATTCACTTCGCAAAGTGAATTGAAGTGTTGGAACAGTCTGCTCCTCTTTCAGAGAAACGCATGTGAGTTTCTTCCTAATGCTTGCAAGTAGCTTAAGGCACTTTCAAAGGAAAGTGATTTTCTCTGAAAGGACAGCATTTAGAAAGTGAAGCAACACTCCATTCACTTCGCACAGTGAATTGAACTGTTGGAACAGACTGCTTCTCTTTCAGAGAAATGCATGTGAGTTTAAGTTGAATGCTTGTAAGAAGCTTAAGGCACTTTCAAAGAAAGTGATTTTCTCTGAAAGGACAGCATTTAGAAAGTGAAGCAACACTCCATTCACTTCGCACAGTGAATTGAAGTATTGGAACAGACTGCTTCTCTTTCAGAGAAACGGATGTGAGTTTCTGGTGAATGCTTGTAAGTAGCTTAAGGCACTTTCAAAGGACAGTGATTTTCTCTGAAAGGACAGCATTTAGAAAGTGAAGCAACACTCCATTCACTTCGCACAGTGAATTGAAGTGTTGGAACAGACTGCTTCTCTTTCATATAAACGCATTAGTGTTTCTTGTGAATGCTTGCAAGTTGCTTAAGGCACTTTCAAAGGAAAGTGATTTTCTCTGAAAGGACATAATTTAGAAAGTGAAGCAACACTCCATTCACTTCGCACAGTGAATTGAAGTGTTGGAACAGACTGCTTCTCTTTCAGAGAAATGCATGTGAGTGTCTGTTGAATGCTTGTAAGTAGCTTAAGGCACTTTCAAAGGAAAGTGATTTTCTCTGAAAGGACAGCATTTAGAAAGTGAAGCAACACTCCATTCACTTCGCACAGTGAATTGAAGTGTTGGAACAAACTGCTTCTCTTTCAGAGAAACGCATGTGAGTTTCTGGTGAATGCTTGTAAGTAGCTTAAGGCACTTTCAAAGGAAAGTGATTTTCTCTGAAAGGACAGCATTTAGAAAGTGAGGCAACACTCCATTCACTTAACACAGTGAATTGAAGTGTTGGAACAGACTGCTTCTCTTTCAGAGAAACGCATGTGAGTTTCTTCCTAATGCTTGCAAGTAGCTTAAGGCACTTTCAAAGGAAAGTGATTTTCTCTGAAAGGACAGCATTTAGAAAGTGAAGCAACACTCCATTCACTTCGCACAGTGAATTGAAGTTTTGGAACAGACTGCTTTTCTTTCAGAGAAACGCATGTGAGTTTCTTCCTAATGCTTGCAAGTAGCTTAAGGCACTATCAAAGGAAAGTGATTTTCTCTGAAAGGACAGCATTTAGAAAGTGAAGCAACACTCCATTCACTTCGCACAGTGAATTGAAGTGTTGGAACAGACTGCTTCTCTTTCAGAGCAACGCATGTGAGTTTCTGGTGAATGCTTATAAGTAGCTTAAATCACTTTCAAAGGACAGTGATTTTCTCTGAAAGAACAGCATTTAGAAAGTGAAGCAACACTCCATTCCCTTCGTGCAGTGAATTGAAGTGTTGGAACAGAGTGCTTCTCTTTCATATAAACGCATTAGTGTTTCTTGTGAATGCTTGCAAGTTGCTTAAGGCACTTTCAAAGGAAAGTGATTTTCTCTGAAAGGACATAATTTAGAAAGTGAAGCAACACTCCATTCACTTCGCACAGTGAATTGAAGTGTTGGAACAGACTGCTTCTCTTTCAGAGAAATGCATGTGAGTTTCTGTTGAATGCTTGTAAGTAGCTTAAGGCACTTTCAAAGGAAAGTGATTTTCTCTGAAAGGACAGCATTTAGAAAGTGAAGGAACACTCCATTCACTTCGCACATTGAATTGAAGTGTTGGAACAGACTGCTTCTCTTTCAGAGAAACGCATGTGAGTTTCTGGTGAATGCCTGTAAGTAGCTTAAGGCACTTTCAAAGGAAAGTGATTTTCTCTGAAACGACAGCATTTAGAAAGTGAGGCAACACTCCATTCACTTCACACAGTGAATTGAAGTGTTGGAACAGACTGCTTCTCTTTCAGAGAAACGTATGTGAGTTTCTTGTGAATACTTGCAAGTTGCTTAAGGCACTTTCAAAGGAAAGTGATTTTCTCTGAAAGGACAGCATTTAGAAAGTGAGGCAACACTCCATTCACTTCGCACAGTGAATTGAAGTGTTGGAACAGACTGCTTCTCTTTCAGAGAAACACATGTGAGTTTCTTCCTAATGCTTGCAAGTAGCTTAAGGCACTTTCAAAGGAAAGTGATTTTCCTGAAAGGACAGCATTTAGAAAGTGAAGCAACACTCCATTCACTTCGCACAGTGAATTGAAGTGTTGGAACCGACTGCTTCTCTTTCAGAGAAACGCATGTGAGTTTCTGGTGAATGCTTGTTAGTAGCTTAAGGCACTTTCAAAGGAAAGTGATTTTCTCTGAAAGGACATAATTTAGAAAGTGAAGCAACACTCCATTCACTTTGCACAGTGAATTGAAGTGTTGGAACAGAATGCTTCTCTTTCAGAGAAACGGATGTGAGTTTTTTATGAATGCTTGAAAGTAGTTTAAGGCACTTTCAAAGGAATGTGATTTTCTCTGAAAGGACAGCATTTAGAAAGTGAAGCAACACTCCATTCACTTCGCACAGTGAATTGAAGTGTTGGAACAGTCTGCTTCTCTTTCAGAGAAACGCATGTGAGTTTCTTCCTAATGCTTGCAAGTAGCTTAAGGCACTTTCAAAGAAAGTGATTTTCTCTGAAAGGACAGCATTTAGAAAGTGAAGCAACACTCCATTCACTTCGCACAGTGAATTGAAGTGTTGGAACAGTCTGCTTCTCTTTCAGAGAAACGCATGTGAGTTTTTTCCTAATGCTTGCAAGTAGCTTAAGGCACTTTCAAAGGAAAGTGATTTTCTCTGAAAGGACAGCATTTAGAAACTGAAGCAACACTCCATTCACTTCGCACAGTGAATTGAAGTGTTGGAACAGACTGCTTTTATTTCAGAGAAACGCATGTGAGTTTCTTCCTAATGCTTGCAAGTAGCTTAAGGCACTATCAAAGGAAAGTGATTTTCTCTGAAAGGACAGCATTTAGAATGTGAAGCAACAATCCATTCACTTCGCACAGTGAATTGAAGTGTTGGAACAGACTGCTTCTCTTTCAGAGAAACGCATGTGAGTTTTTTATGATTGCTTGCAAGTAGCTTAAGGCAATTTCAAAGGACAGTGATTTTCTCTGAAAGGACAGCATTTAGAAAGTGAAGCAACACTCCATTCCCTTCGTGCAGTGAATTGAAGTGTTGGAACAGAGTGCTTCTCTTTCATATAAACGCATTAGTGTTTCTTGTGAATGCTTGCAAGTTGCTTAAGGCACTTTCAAAGGAAAGTGATTTTCTCTGAAAGGACATAATTTAGAAAGTGAAGCAACACTCCATTCACTTCGCACAGTGAATTGAAGTGTTGGAACAGACTGCTTCTCTTTCAGAGAAATGCATGTGAGTTTCAGTTGAATGCTTGTAAGTAGCTTAAGGCACTTTCAAAGGAAAGTGATTTTCTCTGAAAGGACAGCATTTAGAAAGTGAAGCAACACTCCATTCACTTCGCACATTGAATTGAAGTGTTGGAACAGACTGCTTCTCTTTCAGAGAAACGCATGTGAGTTTCTGGTGAATGCTTGTAAGGAGCTTAAGGCACTTTCAAAGGAAAGTGATTTTCTCTGAAAGTACAGCATTTAGAAAGTGAGGCAACACTCCATTCACTTCACACAGTGAATTGAAGTGTTGGAACAGACTGCTTCTCTTTCAGAGAAACGCATGTGAGTTTCTTCCTAATGCTTGCAAGTAGCTTAAGGCACTTTCAAAGGAAAGTGATTTTCTCTGAAAGGACAGCATTTAGAAAGTGAAGCAACACTCCATTCACTTCGCACAGTGAATTGAAGTGTTGGAACCTACTGCTTCTCTTTCAGAGAAACGCATGTGAGTTTCCGGTGAATGCTTGTAAGTAGCTTAAGGCACTTTCTAAGGAAAGTGATTTTCTCTGAAAGGACAGCATTTAGAAAGTGAAGCAACACTCCATTCACTTCGCACAAAGAATTGAAGTGTTGCAACAGACTGCTTCTCTTTCAGAGAAACGCATGTGAGTTTCTTCCTAATGCTTGCAAGTAGCTTAAGGCACTATCAAAGGAAAGTGATTTTCTCTGAAAGGACAGCATTTAGAAAGTGAAGCAACACTGAATTCACTTCGCACAGTGAATTGAAGTGTTGGAACAGACTGCTTCTCTTTCAGAGAAACGCATGTGAGTTTTTTATGAATGCTTGAAAGCAGTTAAAGGCACTTTCAAAGGAAAGTGATTTTCTCTGAAAGGACAGCATTTAGAAAGTGAGGCAACACTCCATTCACTTCACACAGTGACTTGAGGTGTTGGAACAGACTGCTTCTCTTTCAGAGAAATGCATGTGAGTTTCTTCCTAATGCTTGCAAGTAGCTTAAGGCACTTTCAAAGGAAAGTGATTTTCTCTGAAAGGACAGCATTTAGAAAGTGAAGCAACACTCCATTCACTTCGCAAAGTGAATTGAAGTGTTGGAACAGTCTGCTCCTCTTTCAGAGAAACGCATGTGAGTTTCTTCCTAATGCTTGCAAGTAGCTTAAGGCACTTTCAAAGGAAAGTGATTTTCTCTGAAAGGACAGCATTTAGAAAGTGAAGCAACACTCCATTCACTTCGCACAGTGAATTGAAGTGTTGGAACAGTCTGCTCCTCTTTCAGAGAATCGCATGTGAGTTTCTTCCTAATACTTGTAAGTAGCTTAAGGCACTTTCAAAGGAAAGTGATTTTCTCTGAAAGGACAGCATTTAGAAAGTGAAGCAACACTCCATTCACTTCGCACAGTGAATTGAAGTGTTGGAACAGACTGCTTCTCTTTCAGAGAAACGCATGTGAGTTTCTTCCTAATGCTTGCAAGTAGCTTAAGGCACTATCAAAGGAAAGTGATTTTCTCTGAAAGGACAGCATTTAGAAAGTGAAGCAACACTAAATTCACTTCGCACAGTGAATTGAAGTGTTGGAACAGACAGCTTCTCTTTCAGAGAAACGCATGTGAGTTTTTTATGAATGCTTGAAAGTAGTTAAAGGCACTTTCAAAGGAAAGTGATTTTCTCTGAAAGGACAGCATTTAGAAAGTGAAGCAACACTCCATTCACTTCACACAGTGACTTGAAGTGTTGGAACAGACTGCTTCTCTTTCAGAGAAACGCATGTGAGTTTCTTCCTAATGCTTGCAAGTAGCTTAAGGCACTTTCAAAGGAAAGTGATTTTCTCTGAAAGTACAGCATTTAGAAAGTGAAGCAACACTCCATTCACTTCGCACAGTGAATTGAAGTGTTGGAACAGTCTGCTCCTCTTTCAGAGAATCGCATGTGAGTTTCTTCCTAATGCTTGCAAGTAGCTTAAGGCACTTTCAAAGGAAAGTGATTTTCTCTGAAAGGACAGCATTTAGAAAGTGAAGCAACACTCCATTCACTTCGCACAGTGAATTGAAGTGTTGGAACAGACTGCTTCTCTTTCAGAGAAACGCATGTGAGTTTCCGGTGAATGTTTGTAAGTAGCTTAAGGCACTTTCAAAGGAAAGTGATTTTCTCTGAAAGGACAGCATTTAGAAAGTGAAGCAACACTCCATTCACTTCGCACAGTGAATTGAAGTGTTGGAACAGACTGCTTCTCTTTCAGAGAAACGCATGTGAGTTTCTTCCTAATGCTTGCAAGTAGCTTAAGGCACTATCAAAGGAAAGTGATTTTCTCTGAAAGGACAGCATTTAGAAAGTGAAGCAACACTAAATTCACTTCGCACAGTGAATTGAAGTGTTGGAACAGACTGCTTCTCTTTCAGAGAAACGCATGTGAGTTTTTTATGAATGCTTGAAAGTAGTTAAAGGCACTTTCAAAGGAAAGTGATTTTCTCTGAAAGGACAGCATTTAGAAAGTGAAGCAACACTCCATTCACTTCACACAGTGACTTGAAGTGTTGGAACAGACTGCTTCTCTTTCAGAGAAACGCATGTGAGTTTCTTCCTAATGCTTGCAAGTAGCTTAAGGCACTTTCAAAGGAAAGTGATTTTCTCTGAAAGTACAGCATTTAGAAAGTGAAGCAACACTCCATTCACTTCGCACAGTGAATTGAAGTGTTGGAACAGTCTGCTCCTCTTTCAGAGAATCGCATGTGAGTTTCTTCCTAATGCTTGCAAGTAGCTTAAGGCACTTTCAAAGGAAAGTGATTTTCTCTGAAAGGACAGCATTTAGAAAGTGAAGCAACACTCCATTCACTTCGCACAGTGAATTGAAGTGTTGGAACAGACTGCTTCTCTTTCAGAGAAACGCATGTGAGTTTCCGGTGAATGTTTGTAAGTAGCTTAAGGCACTTTCAAAGGAAAGTGATTTTCTCTGAAAGGACAGCATTTAGAAAGTGAAGCAACACTCCATTCACTTCGCACAGTGAATTGAAGTGTTGGAACAGACTGCTTCTCTTTCAGAGAAACGCATGTGAGTTTCTTGTGAATGCTTGTAAGTAGCTTAAGGCACTTTCAAAGGAAAGTGATTTTCTCTGAAAGGACAGCATTTAGAAAGTGAAGCAACACTCCATTCACTTCGCAGAGTGAATTGAAGTATTGGAACAGACTGCTTCTCTTTCAGAGAAACGGATGTGAGTTTCTGGTGAATGCTTGTAAGTAGCTTCAGGCACTTTCAAAGGAAAGTGATTTTCTCTGAAAGGACAGCATTTAGAAAGTGAAGCAACACTCCATTCACTTCGCACAGTGAATTGAAGTGTTGGAACAGACTGCTTCTCTTTCAGAGAAACGCATGTGAGTTTCTGGTGAATGCTTGTAAGTAGCTTAAGGCACTTTCAAAGGAAAGTGATTTTCTCTGAAAGGACAGCATTTAGAAAGTGAAGCAACACTCCATTCACTTCGCACAGTGAATTGAAGTGTTGGAACAGACTGCTTCTCTTTCAGAGAAACGTATGTGAGTTTCTTGTGAATACTTGCAAGTTGCTTAAGGCACTTTCAAAGGAAAGTGATTTTCTCTGAAAGGACAGCATTTAGAAAGTGAAGCAACACTCCATTCACTTCGCACAGTGAATTGAAGTGTTGGAACAGACTGCTTCTCTTTCAGAGAAACACATGTGAGTTTCTTCCTAATGCTTGCAAGTAGCTTAAGGCACTTTCAAAGGAAAGTGATTTTCCTGAAAGGACAGCATTTAGAAAGTGAAGCAACACTCCATTCACTTCGCACAGTGAATTGAAGTGTTGGAACCGACTGCTTCTCTTTCAGAGAAACGCATGTGAGTTTCTGGTGAATGCTTGTTAGTAGCTTAAGGCACTTTCAAAGGAAAGTGATTTTCTCTGAAAGGACATAATTTAGAAAGTGAAGCAACACTCCATTCACTTTGCACAGTGAATTGAAGTGTTGGAACAGAATGCTTCTCTTTCAGAGAAACGGATGTGAGTTTTTTATGAATGCTTGAAAGTAGTTTAAGGCACTTTCAAAGGAAAGTGATTTTCTCTGAAAGGACAGCATTTAGAAAGTGAAGCAACACTCCATTCACTTCGCACAGTGAATTGAAGTGTTGGAACAGTCTGCTTCTCTTTCAGAGAAACGCATGTGAGTTTCTTCCTAATGCTTGCAAGTAGCTTAAGGCACTTTCAAAGGAAAGTGATTTTCTCTGAAAGGACAGCATTTAGAAAGTGACGCAACACTCCATTCACTTCGCACAGTGAATTGAAGTGTTGGAACAGTCTGCTTCTCTTTCAGAGAAACGCATGTGAGTTTTTTCCTAATGCTTGCAAGTAGCTTAAGGCACTTTCAAAGGAAAGTGATTTTCTCTGAAAGGACAGCATTTAGAAACTGAAGCAACACTCCATTCACTTCGCACAGTGAATTGAAGTGTTGGAACAGACTGCTTTTCTTTCAGAGAAACGCATGTGAGTTTCTTCCTAATGCTTGCAAGTAGCTTAAGACACTATCAAAGGAAAGTGATTTTCTCTGAAAGGACAGCATTTAGAATGTGAAGCAACACTCCATTCACTTCGCACAGTGAATTGAAATGTTGGAACAGACTGCTTCTCTTTCAGAGAAACGCATGTGAGTTTTTTATGATTGCTTGCAAGTAGCTTAAGGCAATTTCAAAGGACAGTGATTTTCTCTGAAAGGACAGCATTTAGAAAGTGAAGCAACACTCCATTCCCTTCGTGCAGTGAATTGAAGTGTTGGAACAGAGTGCTTCTCTTTCATATAAACGCATTAGTGTTTCTTGTGAATGCTTGCAAGTTGCTTAAGGCACTTTCAAAGGAAAGTGATTTTCTCTAAAAGGACATAATTTAGAAAGTGAAGCAACACTCCATTCACTTCGCACAGTGAATTGAAGTGTTGGAACAGACTGCTTCTCTTTCAGAGAAATGCATGTGAGTTTCTGTTGAATGCTTGTAAGTAGCTTAAGGCACTTTCAAAGGAAAGTGATTTTCTCTGAAAGGACAGCATTTAGAAAGTGAAGCAACACTCCATTCACTTCGCACATTGAATTGAAGTGTTGGAACAGACTGCTTCTCTTTCAGAGAAACGCATGTGAGTTTCTGGTGAATGCTTGTAAGGAGCTTAAGGCACTTTCAAAGGAAAGTGATTTTCTCTGAAAGTACAGCATTTAGAAAGTGAGGCAACACTCCATTCACTTCACACAGTGAATTGAAGTGTTGGAACAGACTGCTTCTCTTTCAGAGAAACGCATGTGAGTTTCTTCCTAATGCTTGCAAGTAGCTTAAGGCACTTTCAAAGGAAAGTGATTTTCTCTGAAAGGACAGCATTTAGAAAGTGAAGCAACACTCCATTCACTTCGCACAGTGAATTGAAGTGTTGGAACAGTCTGCTTCTCTTTCAGAGAAACGCATGTGAGTTTCTTCCTAATGCTTGCAAGTAGCTTAAGGCACTTTCAAAGGAAAGTGATTTTCTCTGAAAGGACAGCATTTAGAAAGTGAAGCAACACTCCATTCACTTCGCACAGTGAATTGAAGTGTTGGAACAGACTGCTTCTCTTTCAGAGAAACGCATGTGAGTTTCCGGTGAATGCTTGTAAGTAGCTTAAGGCACTTTCTAAGGAAAGTGATTTTCTCTGAAAGGACAGCATTTAGAAAGTGAAGCAACACTCCATTCACTTCGCACAAAGAATTGAAGTGTTGCAACAGACTGCTTCTCTTTCAGAGAAACGCATGTGAGTTTCTTCCTAATGCTTGCAAGTAGCTTAAGGCACTATCAAAGGAAAGTGATTTTCTCTGAAAGGACAGCATTTAGAAAGTGAAGCAACACTGAATTCACTTCGCACAGTGAATTGAAGTGTTGGAACAGACTGCTTCTCTTTCAGAGAAACTCATGTGAGTTTTTTATGAATGCTTGAAAGTAGTTAAAGGCACTTTCAAAGGAAAGTGATTTTCTCTGAAAGGACAGCATTTAGAAAGTGAGGCAACACTCCATTCACTTCACACAGTGACTTGAGGTGTTGGAACAGACTGCTTCTCTTTCAGAGAAATGCATGTGAGTTTCTTCCTAATGCTTGCAAGTAGCTTAAGGCACTTTCAAAGGAAAGTGATTTTCTCTGAAAGGACAGCATTTAGAAAGTGAAGCAACACTCCATTCACTTCGCAAAGTGAATTGAAGTGTTGGAACAGTCTGCTCCTCTTTCAGAGAAACGCATGTGAGTTTCTTCCTAATGCTTGCAAGTAGCTTAAGGCACTTTCAAAGGAAAGTGATTTTCTCTGAAAGGACAGCATTTAGAAAGTGAAGCAACACTCCATTCACTTCGCACAGTGAATTGAACTGTTGGAACAGACTGCTTCTCTTTCAGAGAAATGCATGTGAGTTTAAGTTGAATGCTTGTAAGAAGCTTAAGGCACTTTCAAAGAAAGTGATTTTCTCTGAAAGGACAGCATTTAGAAAGTGAAGCAACACTCCATTCACTTCGCACAGTGAATTGAAGTATTGGAACAGACTGCTTCTCTTTCAGAGAAACGGATGTGAGTTTCTGGTGAATGCTTGTAAGTAGCTTAAGGCACTTTCAAAGGACAGTGATTTTCTCTGAAAGGACAGCATTTAGAAAGTGAAGCAACACTCCATTCACTTCGCACAGTGAATTGAAGTGTTGGAACAGACTGCTTCTCTTTCATATAAACGCATTAGTGTTTCTTGTGAATGCTTGCAAGTTGCTTAAGGCACTTTCAAAGGAAAGTGATTTTCTCTGAAAGGACATAATTTAGAAAGTGAAGCAACACTCCATTCACTTCGCACAGTGAATTGAAGTGTTGGAACAGACTGCTTCTCTTTCAGAGAAATGCATGTGAGTGTCTGTTGAATGCTTGTAAGTAGCTTAAGGCACTTTCAAAGGAAAGTGATTTTCTCTGAAAGGACAGCATTTAGAAAGTGAAGCAACACTCCATTCACTTCGCACAGTGAATTGAAGTGTTGGAACAAACTGCTTCTCTTTCAGAGAAACGCATGTGAGTTTCTGGTGAATGCTTGTAAGTAGCTTAAGGCACTTTCAAAGGAAAGTGATTTTCTCTGAAAGGACAGCATTTAGAAAGTGAGGCAACACTCCATTCACTTAACACAGTGAATTGAAGTGTTGGAACAGACTGCTTCTCTTTCAGAGAAACGCATGTGAGTTTCTTCCTAATGCTTGCAAGTAGCTTAAGGCACTTTCAAAGGAAAGTGATTTTCTCTGAAAGGACAGCATTTAGAAAGTGAAGCAACACTCCATTCACTTCGCACAGTGAATTGAAGTTTTGGAACAGACTGCTTTTCTTTCAGAGAAACGCATGTGAGTTTCTTCCTAATGCTTGCAAGTAGCTTAAGGCACTATCAAAGGAAAGTGATTTTCTCTGAAAGGACAGCATTTAGAAAGTGAAGCAACACTCCATTCACTTCGCACAGTGAATTGAAGTGTTGGAACAGACTGCTTCTCTTTCAGAGCAACGCATGTGAGTTTCTGGTGAATGCTTATAAGTAGCTTAAATCACTTTCAAAGGACAGTGATTTTCTCTGAAAGAACAGCATTTAGAAAGTGAAGCAACACTCCATTCCCTTCGTGCAGTGAATTGAAGTGTTGGAACAGAGTGCTTCTCTTTCATATAAACGCATTAGTGTTTCTTGTGAATGCTTGCAAGTTGCTTAAGGCACTTTCAAAGGAAAGTGATTTTCTCTGAAAGGACATAATTTAGAAAGTGAAGCAACACTCCATTCACTTCGCACAGTGAATTGAAGTGTTGGAACAGACTGCTTCTCTTTCAGAGAAATGCATGTGAGTTTCTGTTGAATGCTTGTAAGTAGCTTAAGGCACTTTCAAAGGAAAGTGATTTTCTCTGAAAGGACAGCATTTAGAAAGTGAAGGAACACTCCATTCACTTCGCACATTGAATTGAAGTGTTGGAACAGACTGCTTCTCTTTCAGAGAAACGCATGTGAGTTTCTGGTGAATGCCTGTAAGTAGCTTAAGGCACTTTCAAAGGAAAGTGATTTTCTCTGAAACGACAGCATTTAGAAAGTGAGGCAACACTCCATTCACTTCACACAGTGAATTGAAGTGTTGGAACAGACTGCTTCTCTTTCAGAGAAACGTATGTGAGTTTCTTGTGAATACTTGCAAGTTGCTTAAGGCACTTTCAAAGGAAAGTGATTTTCTCTGAAAGGACAGCATTTAGAAAGTGAGGCAACACTCCATTCACTTCGCACAGTGAATTGAAGTGTTGGAACAGACTGCTTCTCTTTCAGAGAAACACATGTGAGTTTCTTCCTAATGCTTGCAAGTAGCTTAAGGCACTTTCAAAGGAAAGTGATTTTCCTGAAAGGACAGCATTTAGAAAGTGAAGCAACACTCCATTCACTTCGCACAGTGAATTGAAGTGTTGGAACCGACTGCTTCTCTTTCAGAGAAACGCATGTGAGTTTCTGGTGAATGCTTGTTAGTAGCTTAAGGCACTTTCAAAGGAAAGTGATTTTCTCTGAAAGGACATAATTTAGAAAGTGAAGCAACACTCCATTCACTTTGCACAGTGAATTGAAGTGTTGGAACAGAATGCTTCTCTTTCAGAGAAACGGATGTGAGTTTTTTATGAATGCTTGAAAGTAGTTTAAGGCACTTTCAAAGGAATGTGATTTTCTCTGAAAGGACAGCATTTAGAAAGTGAAGCAACACTCCATTCACTTCGCACAGTGAATTGAAGTGTTGGAACAGTCTGCTTCTCTTTCAGAGAAACGCATGTGAGTTTCTTCCTAATGCTTGCAAGTAGCTTAAGGCACTTTCAAAGAAAGTGATTTTCTCTGAAAGGACAGCATTTAGAAAGTGAAGCAACACTCCATTCACTTCGCACAGTGAATTGAAGTGTTGGAACAGTCTGCTCTCTTTCAGAGAAACGCATGTGAGTTTTTTGTGAATGCTTGCAAGTAGCTTAAGGCACTTTCAAAGGAAAGTGATTTTCTCTGAAAGGACAGCATTTAGAAACTGAAGCAACACTCCATTCACTTCGCACAGTGAATTGAAGTGTTGGAACAGACTGCTTCTCTTTCAGAGAAACGCATGTGAGTTTCCGGTGAATGTTTGTAAGTAGCTTAAGGCACTTTCAAAGGAAAGTGATTTTCTCTGAAAGGACAGCATTTAGAAAGTGAAGCAACACTCCATTCACTTCGCACAGTGAATTGAAGTGTTGGAACAGACTGCTTCTCTTTCAGAGAAACGCATGTGAGTTTCTTGTGAATGCTTGTAAGTAGCTTAAGGCACTTTCAAAGGAAAGTGATTTTCTCTGAAAGGACAGCATTTAGAAAGTGAAGCAACACTCCATTCACTTCGCACAGTGAATTGAAGTATTGGAACAGACTGCTTCTCTTTCAGAGAAACGGATGTGAGTTTCTGGTGAATGCTTGTAAGTAGCTTCAGGCACTTTCAAAGGAAAGTGATTTTCTCTGAAAGGACAGCATTTAGAAAGTGAAGCAACACTCCATTCACTTCGCACAGTGAATTGAAGTGTTGGAACAGACTGCTTCTCTTTCAGAGAAACGCATGTGAGTTTCTGGTGAATGCTTGTAAGTAGCTTAAGGCACTTTCAAAGGAAAGTGATTTTCTCTGAAAGGACAGCATTTAGAAAGTGAAGCAACACTCCATTCACTTCGCACAGTGAATTGAAGTGTTGGAACAGACTGCTTCTCTTTCAGAGAAACGTATGTGAGTTTCTTGTGAATACTTGCAAGTTGCTTAAGGCACTTTCAAAGGAAAGTGATTTTCTCTGAAAGGACAGCATTTAGAAAGTGAAGCAACACTCCATTCACTTCGCACAGTGAATTGAAGTGTTGGAACAGACTGCTTCTCTTTCAGAGAAACACATGTGAGTTTCTTCCTAATGCTTGCAAGTAGCTTAAGGCACTTTCAAAGGAAAGTGATTTTCCTGAAAGGACAGCATTTAGAAAGTGAAGCAACACTCCATTCACTTCGCACAGTGAATTGAAGTGTTGGAACCGACTGCTTCTCTTTCAGAGAAACGCATGTGAGTTTCTGGTGAATGCTTGTTAGTAGCTTAAGGCACTTTCAAAGGAAAGTGATTTTCTCTGAAAGGACATAATTTAGAAAGTGAAGCAACACTCCATTCACTTTGCACAGTGAATTGAAGTGTTGGAACAGAATGCTTCTCTTTCAGAGAAACGGATGTGAGTTTTTTATGAATGCTTGAAAGTAGTTTAAGGCACTTTCAAAGGAAAGTGATTTTCTCTGAAAGGACAGCATTTAGAAAGTGAAGCAACACTCCATTCACTTCGCACAGTGAATTGAAGTGTTGGAACAGTCTGCTTCTCTTTCAGAGAAACGCATGTGAGTTTCTTCCTAATGCTTGCAAGTAGCTTAAGGCACTTTCAAAGGAAAGTGATTTTCTCTGAAAGGACAGCATTTAGAAAGTGACGCAACACTCCATTCACTTCGCACAGTGAATTGAAGTGTTGGAACAGTCTGCTTCTCTTTCAGAGAAACGCATGTGAGTTTTTTCCTAATGCTTGCAAGTAGCTTAAGGCACTTTCAAAGGAAAGTGATTTTCTCTGAAAGGACAGCATTTAGAAACTGAAGCAACACTCCATTCACTTCGCACAGTGAATTGAAGTGTTGGAACAGACTGCTTTTCTTTCAGAGAAACGCATGTGAGTTTCTTCCTAATGCTTGCAAGTAGCTTAAGACACTATCAAAGGAAAGTGATTTTCTCTGAAAGGACAGCATTTAGAATGTGAAGCAACACTCCATTCACTTCGCACAGTGAATTGAAATGTTGGAACAGACTGCTTCTCTTTCAGAGAAACGCATGTGAGTTTTTTATGATTGCTTGCAAGTAGCTTAAGGCAATTTCAAAGGACAGTGATTTTCTCTGAAAGGACAGCATTTAGAAAGTGAAGCAACACTCCATTCCCTTCGTGCAGTGAATTGAAGTGTTGGAACAGAGTGCTTCTCTTTCATATAAACGCATTAGTGTTTCTTGTGAATGCTTGCAAGTTGCTTAAGGCACTTTCAAAGGAAAGTGATTTTCTCTAAAAGGACATAATTTAGAAAGTGAAGCAACACTCCATTCACTTCGCACAGTGAATTGAAGTGTTGGAACAGACTGCTTCTCTTTCAGAGAAATGCATGTGAGTTTCTGTTGAATGCTTGTAAGTAGCTTAAGGCACTTTCAAAGGAAAGTGATTTTCTCTGAAAGGACAGCATTTAGAAAGTGAAGCAACACTCCATTCACTTCGCACATTGAATTGAAGTGTTGGAACAGACTGCTTCTCTTTCAGAGAAACGCATGTGAGTTTCTGGTGAATGCTTGTAAGGAGCTTAAGGCACTTTCAAAGGAAAGTGATTTTCTCTGAAAGTACAGCATTTAGAAAGTGAGGCAACACTCCATTCACTTCACACAGTGAATTGAAGTGTTGGAACAGACTGCTTCTCTTTCAGAGAAACGCATGTGAGTTTCTTCCTAATGCTTGCAAGTAGCTTAAGGCACTTTCAAAGGAAAGTGATTTTCTCTGAAAGGACAGCATTTAGAAAGTGAAGCAACACTCCATTCACTTCGCACAGTGAATTGAAGTGTTGGAACAGTCTGCTTCTCTTTCAGAGAAACGCATGTGAGTTTCTTCCTAATGCTTGCAAGTAGCTTAAGGCACTTTCAAAGGAAAGTGATTTTCTCTGAAAGGACAGCATTTAGAAAGTGAAGCAACACTCCATTCACTTCGCACAGTGAATTGAAGTGTTGGAACAGACTGCTTCTCTTTCAGAGAAACGCATGTGAGTTTCCGGTGAATGCTTGTAAGTAGCTTAAGGCACTTTCTAAGGAAAGTGATTTTCTCTGAAAGGACAGCATTTAGAAAGTGAAGCAACACTCCATTCACTTCGCACAAAGAATTGAAGTGTTGCAACAGACTGCTTCTCTTTCAGAGAAACGCATGTGAGTTTCTTCCTAATGCTTGCAAGTAGCTTAAGGCACTATCAAAGGAAAGTGATTTTCTCTGAAAGGACAGCATTTAGAAAGTGAAGCAACACTGAATTCACTTCGCACAGTGAATTGAAGTGTTGGAACAGACTGCTTCTCTTTCAGAGAAACTCATGTGAGTTTTTTATGAATGCTTGAAAGTAGTTAAAGGCACTTTCAAAGGAAAGTGATTTTCTCTGAAAGGACAGCATTTAGAAAGTGAGGCAACACTCCATTCACTTCACACAGTGACTTGAGGTGTTGGAACAGACTGCTTCTCTTTCAGAGAAATGCATGTGAGTTTCTTCCTAATGCTTGCAAGTAGCTTAAGGCACTTTCAAAGGAAAGTGATTTTCTCTGAAAGGACAGCATTTAGAAAGTGAAGCAACACTCCATTCACTTCGCAAAGTGAATTGAAGTGTTGGAACAGTCTGCTCCTCTTTCAGAGAAACGCATGTGAGTTTCTTCCTAATGCTTGCAAGTAGCTTAAGGCACTTTCAAAGGAAAGTGATTTTCTCTGAAAGGACAGCATTTAGAAAGTGAAGCAACACTCCATTCACTTCGCACAGTGAATTGAACTGTTGGAACAGACTGCTTCTCTTTCAGAGAAATGCATGTGAGTTTAAGTTGAATGCTTGTAAGAAGCTTAAGGCACTTTCAAAGAAAGTGATTTTCTCTGAAAGGACAGCATTTAGAAAGTGAAGCAACACTCCATTCACTTCGCACAGTGAATTGAAGTATTGGAACAGACTGCTTCTCTTTCAGAGAAACGGATGTGAGTTTCTGGTGAATGCTTGTAAGTAGCTTAAGGCACTTTCAAAGGACAGTGATTTTCTCTGAAAGGACAGCATTTAGAAAGTGAAGCAACACTCCATTCACTTCGCACAGTGAATTGAAGTGTTGGAACAGACTGCTTCTCTTTCATATAAACGCATTAGTGTTTCTTGTGAATGCTTGCAAGTTGCTTAAGGCACTTTCAAAGGAAAGTGATTTTCTCTGAAAGGACATAATTTAGAAAGTGAAGCAACACTCCATTCACTTCGCACAGTGAATTGAAGTGTTGGAACAGACTGCTTCTCTTTCAGAGAATTGCATGTGAGTGTCTGTTGAATGCTTGTAAGTAGCTTAAGGCACTTTCAAAGGAAAGTGATTTTCTCTGAAAGGACAGCATTTAGAAAGTGAAGCAACACTCCATTCACTTCGCACAGTGAATTGAAGTGTTGGAACAAACTGCTTCTCTTTCAGAGAAACGCATGTGAGTTTCTGGTGAATGCTTGTAAGTAGCTTAAGGCACTTTCAAAGGAAAGTGATTTTCTCTGAAAGGACAGCATTTAGAAAGTGAGGCAACACTCCATTCACTTAACACAGTGAATTGAAGTGTTGGAACAGACTGCTTCTCTTTCAGAGAAACGCATGTGAGTTTCTTCCTAATGCTTGCAAGTAGCTTAAGGCACTTTCAAAGGAAAGTGATTTTCTCTGAAAGGACAGCATTTAGAAAGTGAAGCAACACTCCATTCACTTCGCACAGTGAATTGAAGTTTTGGAACAGACTGCTTTTCTTTCAGAGAAACGCATGTGAGTTTCTTCCTAATGCTTGCAAGTAGCTTAAGGCACTATCAAAGGAAAGTGATTTTCTCTGAAAGGACAGCATTTAGAAAGTGAAGCAACACTCCATTCACTTCGCACAGTGAATTGAAGTGTTGGAACAGACTGCTTCTCTTTCAGAGCAACGCATGTGAGTTTCTGGTGAATGCTTATAAGTAGCTTAAATCACTTTCAAAGGACAGTGATTTTCTCTGAAAGAACAGCATTTAGAAAGTGAAGCAACACTCCATTCCCTTCGTGCAGTGAATTGAAGTGTTGGAACAGAGTGCTTCTCTTTCATATAAACGCATTAGTGTTTCTTGTGAATGCTTGCAAGTTGCTTAAGGCACTTTCAAAGGAAAGTGATTTTCTCTGAAAGGACATAATTTAGAAAGTGAAGCAACACTCCATTCACTTCGCACAGTGAATTGAAGTGTTGGAACAGACTGCTTCTCTTTCAGAGAAATGCATGTGAGTTTCTGTTGAATGCTTGTAAGTAGCTTAAGGCACTTTCAAAGGAAAGTGATTTTCTCTGAAAGGACAGCATTTAGAAAGTGAAGGAACACTCCATTCACTTCGCACATTGAATTGAAGTGTTGGAACAGACTGCTTCTCTTTCAGAGAAACGCATGTGAGTTTCTGGTGAATGCCTGTAAGTAGCTTAAGGCACTTTCAAAGGAAAGTGATTTTCTCTGAAACGACAGCATTTAGAAAGTGAGGCAACACTCCATTCACTTCACACAGTGAATTGAAGTGTTGGAACAGACTGCTTCTCTTTCAGAGAAACGTATGTGAGTTTCTTGTGAATACTTGCAAGTTGCTTAAGGCACTTTCAAAGGAAAGTGATTTTCTCTGAAAGGACAGCATTTAGAAAGTGAGGCAACACTCCATTCACTTCGCACAGTGAATTGAAGTGTTGGAACAGACTGCTTCTCTTTCAGAGAAACACATGTGAGTTTCTTCCTAATGCTTGCAAGTAGCTTAAGGCACTTTCAAAGGAAAGTGATTTTCCTGAAAGGACAGCATTTAGAAAGTGAAGCAACACTCCATTCACTTCGCACAGTGAATTGAAGTGTTGGAACCGACTGCTTCTCTTTCAGAGAAACGCATGTGAGTTTCTGGTGAATGCTTGTTAGTAGCTTAAGGCACTTTCAAAGGAAAGTGATTTTCTCTGAAAGGACATAATTTAGAAAGTGAAGCAACACTCCATTCACTTTGCACAGTGAATTGAAGTGTTGGAACAGAATGCTTCTCTTTCAGAGAAACGGATGTGAGTTTTTTATGAATGCTTGAAAGTAGTTTAAGGCACTTTCAAAGGAATGTGATTTTCTCTGAAAGGACAGCATTTAGAAAGTGAAGCAACACTCCATTCACTTCGCACAGTGAATTGAAGTGTTGGAACAGTCTGCTTCTCTTTCAGAGAAACGCATGTGAGTTTCTTCCTAATGCTTGCAAGTAGCTTAAGGCACTTTCAAAGAAAGTGATTTTCTCTGAAAGGACAGCATTTAGAAAGTGAAGCAACACTCCATTCACTTCGCACAGTGAATTGAAGTGTTGGAACAGTCTGCTCTCTTTCAGAGAAACGCATGTGAGTTTTTTCCTAATGCTTGCAAGTAGCTTAAGGCACTTTCAAAGGAAAGTGATTTTCTCTGAAAGGACAGCATTTAGAAACTGAAGCAACACTCCATTCACTTCGCACAGTGAATTGAAGTGTTGGAACAGACTGCTTTTATTTCAGAGAAACGCATGTGAGTTTCTTCCTAATGCTTGCAAGTAGCTTAAGGCACTATCAAAGGAAAGTGATTTTCTCTGAAAGGACAGCATTTAGAATGTGAAGCAACAATCCATTCACTTCGCACAGTGAATTGAAGTGTTGGAACAGACTGCTTCTCTTTCAGAGAAACGCATGTGAGTTTTTTATGATTGCTTGCAAGTAGCTTAAGGCAATTTCAAAGGACAGTGATTTTCTCTGAAAGGACAGCATTTAGAAAGTGAAGCAACACTCCATTCCCTTCGTGCAGTGAATTGAAGTGTTGGAACAGAGTGCTTCTCTTTCATATAAACGCATTAGTGTTTCTTGTGAATGCTTGCAAGTTGCTTAAGGCACTTTCAAAGGAAAGTGATTTTCTCTGAAAGGACATAATTTAGAAAGTGAAGCAACACTCCATTCACTTCGCACAGTGAATTGAAGTGTTGGAACAGACTGCTTCTCTTTCAGAGAAATGCATGTGAGTTTCTGTTGAATGCTTGTAAGTAGCTTAAGGCACTTTCAAAGGAAAGTGATTTTCTCTGAAAGGACAGCATTTAGAAAGTGAAGCAACACTCCATTCACTTCGCACATTGAATTGAAGTGTTGGAACAGACTGCTTCTCTTTCAGAGAAACGCATGTGAGTTTCTGGTGAATGCTTGTAAGGAGCTTAAGGCACTTTCAAAGGAAAGTGATTTTCTCTGAAAGTACAGCATTTAGAAAGTGAGGCAACACTCCATTCACTTCACACAGTGAATTGAAGTGTTGGAACAGACTGCTTCTCTTTCAGAGAAACGCATGTGAGTTTCTTCCTAATGCTTGCAAGTAGCTTAAGGCACTTTCAAAGGAAAGTGATTTTCTCTGAAAGGACAGCATTTAGAAAGTGAAGCAACACTCCATTCACTTCGCACAGTGAATTGAAGTGTTGGAACAGACTGCTTCTCTTTCAGAGAAACGCATGTGAGTTTCCGGTGAATGCTTGTAAGTAGCTTAAGGCACTTTCTAAGGAAAGTGATTTTCTCTGAAAGGACAGCATTTAGAAAGTGAAGCAACACTCCATTCACTTCGCACAAAGAATTGAAGTGTTGCAACAGACTGCTTCTCTTTCAGAGAAACGCATGTGAGTTTCTTCCTAATGCTTGCAAGTAGCTTAAGGCACTATCAAAGGAAAGTGATTTTCTCTGAAAGGACAGCATTTAGAAAGTGAAGCAACACTGAATTCACTTCGCACAGTGAATTGAAGTGTTGGAACAGACTGCTTCTCTTTCAGAGAAACGCATGTGAGTTTTTTATGAATGCTTGAAAGCAGTTAAAGGCACTTTCAAAGGAAAGTGATTTTCTCTGAAAGGACAGCATTTAGAAAGTGAGGCAACACTCCATTCACTTCACACAGTGACTTGAGGTGTTGGAACAGACTGCTTCTCTTTCAGAGAAATGCATGTGAGTTTCTTCCTAATGCTTGCAAGTAGCTTAAGGCACTTTCAAAGGAAAGTGATTTTCTCTGAAAGGACAGCATTTAGAAAGTGAAGCAACACTCCATTCACTTCGCAAAGTGAATTGAAGTGTTGGAACAGTCTGCTCCTCTTTCAGAGAAACGCATGTGAGTTTCTTCCTAATGCTTGCAAGTAGCTTAAGGCACTTTCAAAGGAAAGTGATTTTCTCTGAAAGGACAGCATTTAGAAAGTGAAGCAACACTCCATTCACTCCGCACAGTGAATTGAAGTGTTGGAACAGACTGCTTCTCTTTCAGAGAAACGCATGTGAGTTTCCGGTGAATGCTTGTAAGTAGCTTAAGGCACTTTCAAAGGAAAGTGATTTTCTCTGAAAGGACAGCATTTAGAAAGTGAAGCAACACTCCATTCACTTCGCACAGTGAATTGAACTGTTGGAACAGACTGCTTCTCTTTCAGAGAAATGCATGTGAGTTTAAGTTGAATGCTTGTAAGAAGCTTAAGGCACTTTCAAAGAAAAGTGATTTTCTCTGAAAGGACAGCATTTAGAAAGTGAAGCAACACTCCATTCACTTCGCACAGTGAATTGAAGTATTGGAACAGACTGCTTCTCTTTCAGAGAAACGGATGTGAGTTTCTGGTGAATGCTTGTAAGTAGCTTAAGGCACTTTCAAAGGACAGTGATTTTCTCTGAAAGGACAGCATTTAGAAAGTGAAGCAACACTCCATTCACTTCGCACAGTGAATTGAAGTGTTGGAACAGAGTGCTTCTCTTTCATATAAACGCATTAGTGTTTCTTGTGAATGCTTGCAAGTTGCTTAAGGCACTTTCAAAGGAAAGTGATTTTCTCTGAAAGGACATAATTTAGAAAGTGAAGCAACACTCCATTCACTTCGCACAGTGAATTGAAGTGTTGGAACAGACTGCTTCTCTTTCAGAGAAATGCATGTGAGTGTCTGTTGAATGCTTGTAAGTAGCTTAAGGCACTTTCAAAGGAAAGTGATTTTCTCTGAAAGGACAGCATTTAGAAAGTGAGGCAACACTCCATTCACTTCACACAGTGAATTGAAGTGTTGGAACAGACTGCTTCTCTTTCAGAGAAACGCATGTGAGTTTCTTCCTAATGCTTGCAAGTAGCTTAAGGCACATTCAAAGGAAAGTGATTTTCTCTGAAAGGACAGCATTTAGAAAGTGAAGCAACACTCCATTCACTTCGCACAAGGAATTGAAGTGTTGGAACAGTCTGCTTCTCTTTCAGAGAAACGCATGTGAGTTTCTTCCTAATGCTTGCAAGTAGCTTAAGGCACTTTCAAAGGAAAGTGATTTTCTCTGAAAGGACAGCATTTAGAAAGTGAAGCAACACTCCATTCACTTCGCACAGTGAATTGAAGTGTTGGAACAGACTGCTTTTCTTTCAGAGAAACGCATGTGAGTTTCTTCCTAATGCTTGCAAGTTGCTTAAGGCACTATCAAAGGAAAGTGATTTTCTCTGAAAGGACAGCATTTAGAAAGTGAAGCAACACTCCATTCACTTCGCACAGTGAATTGAAGTGTTGGAACAGACTGCTTCTCTTTCAGAGCAACGCATGTGAGTTTCTGGTGAATGCTTATAAGTAGCTTAAATCACTTTCAAAGGACAGTGATTTTCTCTGAAAGAACAGCATTTAGAAAGTGAAGCAACACTCCATTCCCTTCGTGCAGTGAATTGAAGTGTTGGAACAGAGTGCTTCTCTTTCATATAAACGCATTAGTGTTTCTTGTGAATGCTTGCAAGTTGCTTAAGGCACTTTCAAAGGAAAGTGATTTTCTCTGAAAGGACATAATTTAGAAAGTGAAGCAACACTCCATTCACTTCGCACAGTGAATTGAAGTGTTGGAACAGACTGCTTCTCTTTCAGAGAAATGCATGTGAGTTTCTGTTGAATGCTTGTAAGTAGCTTAAGGCACTTTCAAAGGAAAGTGATTTTCTCTGAAAGGACAGCATTTAGAAAGTGAAGCAACACTCCATTCACTTCGCACATTGAATTGAAGTGTTGGAACAGACTGCTTCTCTTTCAGAGAAACGCATGTGAGTTTCTGGTGAATGCTTGTAAGTAGCTTAAGGCACTTTCAAAGGAAAGTGATTTTCTCTGAAAGGACAGCATTTAGAAAGTGAGGCAACACTCCATTCACTTCACACAGTGAATTGAAGTGTTGGAACAGACTGCTTCTCTTTCAGAGAAACGCATGTGAGTTTCTTCCTAATGCTTGCAAGTAGCTTAAGGCACTTTCAAAGGAAAGTGATTTTCTCTGAAAGGACAGCATTTAGAAAGTGAAGTAACACCCCATTCACTTCGCACAGTGAATTGAAGTGTTGGAACAGTCTACTTTTCTTTCAGAGAAACGCATGTGAGTTTCTTCCTAATGCTTGCAAGTAGCTTAAGGCACTTTCAAAGGAAAGTGATTTTCTCTGAAAGGACAGCATTTAGAAAGTGAAGCAACACTCCATTCACTTCGCACAGTGAATTGAAGTGTTGGAACAGACTGCTTCTCTTTCAGAGAAACGCATGTGAGTTTCCGGTGAATGCTTGTAAGTAGCTTAAGGCACTTTCAAAGGAAAGTGATTTTCTCTGAAGGACAGCATTTAGAAAGTGAAGCAACACTCCATTCACTTCGCACAGTGAATTGAAGTGTTGGAACAGACTGCTTCTCTTTCAGAGAAATGCATGTGAGTTTAAGTTGAATGCTTGTAAGTAGCTTAAGGCACTATCAAAGGAAAGTGATTTTCTCTGAAAGGACAGCATTTAGAAAGTGAAGCAACACTCCATTCACTTCGCACAGTGAATTGAAGTGTTGAAACACACTGCTTCTGTTTCAGAGAAACGTATGTGAGTTTCTTGTGAATGCTTGCAAGTTGCTTAAGGCACTTTCAAAGGAAAGTGATTTTCTCTGAAAGGACAGCATGTAGAAAGTGAAGCAACACTCCGTTCACTTCGCACAGTGAATTGAAGTGTTGGAACAGACTGCTTCTCTTTCAGAGAAACGCATGTGAGTTTCTGGTGAATGCTTGTAAGTAGCTTAAGGCACTTTCAAAGGACAGTGATTTTCTCTGAAAGGACAGCATTTTGAAGGTGAAGCAACACTCCATTCCCTTCGTGCAGTGAATTGAAGTGTTGGAACAGAGTGCTTCTCTTTCATATAAACGCATTAGTGTTTCTTGTGAATGCTTGCAAGTTGCTTAAGGCACTTTCAAAGGAAAGTGATTTTCTCTGAAAGGACATAATTAAGAAAGTGAAGCAACACTCCATTCACTTCGCACAGTGAATTGAAGTGTTGGAACAGACTGCTTCTCTTTCAGAGAAATGCATGTTAGTTTCTGTTGAATGCTTGTAAGTAGCTTAAGGCACTTTCAAAGGAAAGTGATTTTCTCTGAAAGGACAGCATTTAGAAAGTGAAGCAACACTCCATTCACTTCGCACAGTGAATTGAAGTGTTGGAACAGTCTGCTTCTCTTTCAGAGAAACGCATGTGAGTTTCTTCCTAATGCTTGCAAGTAGCTTAAGGCACTTTCAAAGGAAAGTGATTTTCTCTGAAAGGACAGCATTTAGAAAGTGAAGCAACACTCCATTCACTTCGCACAGTGAATTGAAGTGTTGGAACAGACTGCTTCTCTTTCAGAGAAACGCATGTGAGTTTCTGGTGAATGCTTGTAAGTAGCTTAAGGCACTTTCAAAGGAAAGTGATTTTCTCTGAAAGGACAGCATTTAGAAACTGAAGCAACACTCAATTCCCTTCGTGCAGTGAATTGAAGTGTTGGAACAGAGTGCTTCTCTTTCATAGAAACGCATTAGTGTTTCTTGTGAATGCTTGCAAATTGCTTAAGGCACTTTCAAAGGATAGTGATTTTCTCTGAAAGGACAGCATTTAGAAACTGAAGCATAACTCCATTCACTTCGCACAGTGAATTGAAGTGTTGGAACACACTGCTTCTCTTTAAGAGAAACGCATTTGAGTTTTTTGTGAATGCTTGAAAGTAGTTTAAGCCACTTTCAAAGGAAAGTGATTTTCTCTGAAAGGACAGCATTTAGAAAGTGAAGCAACACTCCATTCACTTCGCACAGTGAATTGAAGTGTTGGAACTGACTGCTTCTCTTTCAGAGAAACGCATGTGAGTTTCTGGTGAATGCTTGTAAGTAGCTTAAGGCACTTTCAAAGGAAAGTGATTTTCTCTGAAAGGACAGCATTTAGAACGTGAGGCAACACTCTATTCACTTCACACAGTGAATTGAAGTGTTGGAACAGACTGCTTCTCTTTCAGAGAAATGCATGTGAGTTTCTTCCTAATGCTTGCAAGTAACTTAAGGCACTATCAAAGGAAAGTGATTTTCTCTGAAAGGACAGCATTTAGAAAGTGAAGCAACACTCCATTCACTTCGCACAGTGAATTGAAGTGTTGGAACAGAGTGCTTCTCTTTCAGAGAAACACATGTGAGTTTCTTCCTAATGCTTGCAAGTAGCTTAAGGCACTTTCAAAGGAAAGTGATTTTCTCTGAAAGGACAGCATTTAGAAAGTGAAGCAACTCTCCATTCACTTCGCACAGTGAAATGAAGTGTTGGAACAGACTGCTTCTCTTTAAGAGAAATTCATGTGAGTTTAAGTTGAATGCTTGTAAGTAGCTTAAGGCACTTTCAAAGGAAAGTGATTTTCTCTGAAAGGACAGCATTTAGAAAGTGAAGCAACACTCCATTCACTTCGCAGAGTGAATTGAAGTTTTGGAACAGACTGCTTCTCTTTCAGAGAAACGCATGTGAGTTTCTGGTGAATGCTTGTAAGTAGCTTAAGGCACTTTCAAAGGAAAGTGATTTTCTCTGAAAGGACAGCATTTAGAAAGTGAAGCAACACTCCATTCACTTCGCACAGTGAATTGAAGTGTTGGAACAGACTGCTTCTCTTTCAGAGAAACGCATGTGAGTTTCTGGTGAATGCTTGTAAGTAGCTTAAGGCACTTTCAAAGGAAAGTGATTTTCTCTGAAAGGACAGCATTTAAAAAGTGAAGCAACACTCCATTCACTTCGCACAGTGAATTGAAGTGTTGGAACAGACTGCTTCTCTTTCAGAGAAACACATGTGAGTTTCTGGTGAATGCTTGTAAGTAGTTTAAGGCACTTTCAAAGGAAAGTGATTTTCTCTGAAAGGACAGCATTTAGAAAGTGAAGCAACACTCCATTCACTTCGCACAGTGAATTGAAGTGTTGGAACAGACTGCTTCTCTTTCAGAGAAACGCATGTGAGTTTCTGGTGAATGCTTGTAAGTAGCTTAAGGCACTTTCAAAGGAAAGTGATTTTCTCTGAAAGGACAGCATTTAGAAAGTGAAGCAACACTCAATTCCCTTCGTGCAGTGAATTGAAGTGTTGGAACAGAGTGCTTCTCTTTCATAGAAACGCATTAGTGTTTCTTGTGAATGCTTGAAAATTGCTTAAGGCACTTTCAAAGGAAAGTGATTTTCTCTGAAAGGACAGCATTTAGAAAGTGAAGCAACACTCCATTCACTTCGCACAGTGAATTGAAGTGTTGGAACAGACTGCTTCTCTTTCAGAGAAACGCATGTGAGTTTCTGGTGAATGCTTGTAAGTAGCTTAAGGCACTTTCAAAGGAAAGTGATTTTCTCTGAAAGGACAGCATTTAGAAACTGAAGCAACACTCAATTCCCTTCGTGCAGTGAATTGAAGTGTTGGAACAGAGTGCTTCTCTTTCATAGAAACGCATTAGTGTTTCCTGTGAATGCTTGCAAATAGCTTAAGGCACTTTCAAAGGAAAGTGATTTTCTCTGAAAGGACAGCATTTAGAAACTGAAGCATAACTCCATTCACTTCGCACAGTGAATTGAAGTGTTGGAACACACTGCTTCTCTTTAAGAGAAACGCATTTGAGTTTTTTGTGAATGCTTGAAAGTAGTTTAAGCCACTTTCAAAGGAAAGTGATTTTCTCTGAAAGGACAGCATTTAGAAAGTGAAGCAACACTCCATTCACTTCGCACAGTGAATTGAAGTGTTGGAACTGACTGCTTCTCTTTCAGAGAAATGCATGTGAGTTTCTGGTGAATGCTTGTAAGTAGCTTAAGGCACTTTCAAAGGAAAGTGATTTTCTCTGAAAGGACAGCATTTAGAACGTGAGGCAACACTCTATTCACTTCACACAGTGAATTGAAGTGTTGGAACAGACTGCTTCTCTTTCAGAGAAATGCATGTGAGTTTCTTCCTAATGCTTGCAAGTAACTTAAGGCACTATCAAAGGAAAGTGATTTTCTCTGAAAGGACAGCATTTAGAAAGTGAAGCAACACTCCATTCACTTCGCACAGTGAATTGAAGTGTTGGAACAGAGTGCTTCTCTTTCAGAGAAACACATGTGAGTTTCTTCCTAATGCTTGCAAGTAGCTTAAGGCACTTTCAAAGGAAAGTGATTTTCTCTGAAAGGACAGCATTTAGAAAGTGAAGCAACTCTCCATTCACTTCGCACAGTGAAATGAAGTGTTGGAACAGACTGCTTCTCTTTAAGAGAAATTCATGTGAGTTTAAGTTGAATGCTTGTAAGTAGCTTAAGGCACTTTCAAAGGAAAGTGATTTTCTCTGAAAGGACAGCATTTAGAAAGTGAAGCAACACTCCATTCACTTCGCAGAGTGAATTGAAGTTTTGGAACAGACTGCTTCTCTTTCAGAGAAACGCATGTGAGTTTCTGGTGAATGCTTGTAAGTAGCTTAAGGCACTTTCAAAGGAAAGTGATTTTCTCTGAAAGGACAGCATTTAGAAAGTGAAGCAACACTCCATTCACTTCGCACAGTGAATTGAAGTGTTGGAACAGACTGCTTCTCTTTCAGAGAAATGCATGTGAGTTTCTGGTGAATGCTTGTAAGTAGCTTAAGGCACTTTCAAAGGAAAGTGATTTTCTCTGAAAGGACAGCATTTAAAAAGTGAAGCAACACTCCATTCACTTCGCACAGTGAATTGAAGTGTTGGAACAGACTGCTTCTCTTTCAGAGAAACACATGTGAGTTTCTGGTGAATGCTTGTAAGTAGTTTAAGGCACTTTCAAAGGAAAGTGATTTTCTCTGAAAGGACAGCATTTAGAAAGTGAAGCAACACTCCATTCACTTCGCACAGTGAATTGAAGTGTTGGAACAGACTGCTTCTCTTTCAGAGAAACGCATGTGAGTTTCTTCCTAATGCTTGTAAGTAGCTTAAGGCACTTTCAAAGGAAAGTGATTTTCTCTGAAAGGACAGCATTTAGAAAGTGAAGCAACACTCAATTCCCTTCGTGCAGTGAATTGAAGTGTTGGAACAGAGTGCTTCTCTTTCATAGAAACGCATTAGTGTTTCTTGTGAATGCTTGCAAATTGCTTAAGGCACTTTCAAAGGAAAGTGATTTTCTCTGAAAGGACAGCATTTAGAAAGTGAAGCAACACTCCATTCACTTCGCACAGTGAATTGAAGTGTTGGAACAGACTGCTTCTCTTTCAGAGAAACGCATGTGAGGTTCTGGTGAATGCTTGTAAGTAGCTTAAGGCACTTTCAAAGGAAAGTGATTTTCTCTGAAAGGACAGCATTTAGAACGTGAGGCAACACTCTATTCACTTCACACAGTGAATTGAAGTGTTGGAACAGACTGCTTCTCTTTCAGAGAAATGCATGTGAGTTTCTTCCTAATGCTTGCAAGTAGCTTAAGGCACTATCAAAGGAAAGTGATTTTCTCTGAAAGGACAGCATTTAGAAAGTAAAGCAACACTCCATTCACTTCGCCCAGTGAATTGAAGTGTTGGAACAGACTGCTTCTCTTTCAGAGAAACACATGTGAGTTTCTTCCTAATGCTTGCAAGTCGCTTAAGGCACTTTCAAAGGAAAGTGATTTTCTCTGAAAGGACAGCATTAAGAAAGTGAAGCAACAATCCATGCACTTCGCACAGTGAATTGAAGTGTTGGAACCGACTGCTTCTCTTTCAGAGAAACGCATGTGAGTTTCTGGTGAATGATTGTAAGTAGCTTAAGGCACTTTCAAAGGACAGTGATTTTCTCTGAAAGGACAGCATTTAGAAAGTGAGGCAACACTCCATTCACTTCACACAGTGAATTGAAGTGTTGGAACAGACTGCTTCTCTTTCAGAGAAACGCCTGTGAGTTTCTTCCTAATGCTTGCAAGTAGCTTAAGGCACTTTAAAAGGAAAGTGATTTTCTCTGAAAGGACAGCATTTAGAAAGTGAAGCAACACTCCATTCACTTCGCACAGTGAATTGAAGTGTTGGAACAGACTGCTTCTCTTTCAGAGAAACGCATGTGAGTTTCTGGTGAATGCTTGTAAGTAGCTTAAGGCACTTTCAAAGGAAAGTGATTTTCTCTGAAAGGACAGCATTTAGAAAGTGAAGCAACACTCCATTCACTTCGCACAGTGAATTGAAGTGTTGGAACAGACTGCTTCTCTTTCAGAGAAACGCATGTGAGTTTCTGGTGAATGCTTGTAAGTAGCTTAAGGCACTTTCAAAGGAAAGTGATTTTCTCTGAAAGGACAGCATTTAGAAAGTGAAGCAACACTCCATTCACTTCGCACAGTGAATTGAAGTGTTGGAACAGACTGCTTCTCTTTCAGAGAAACGCATGTGAGTTTCTGGTGAATGCTTGTAAGTAGCTTAAGGCACTTTCAAAGGAAAGTGATTTTCTCTGAAAGGACATAATTTAGAAAGTGAAGCAACACTCCATTCACTTCGCACAGTGAATTGAAGTGTTGGAACAGACTGCTTCTCTTTCAGAGAAATGCCTGTGAGTTTCTGTTGAATGCTTGTAAGCAGCTTAAGGCACTTTCAAAGGAAAGTGATTTTCTCTGAAAGGACAGCATTTAGAAAGTGAAGCAACACTCCATTCACTTCGCACATTGAATTGAAGTGTTGGAACAGACTGCTTCTCTTTCAGAGAAACGCATGTGAGTTTCTGGTGAATGCTTGTAAGTAGCTTAAGGCACTTTCAAAGGAAAGTGATTTTCTCTGAAAGGACAGCATTTAGAAAGTGAGGCAACACTCCATTCACTTCACACAGTGAATTGAAGTGTTGGAACAGACTGCTTCTCTTTCAGAGAAACGCATGTGAGTTTCTTCCTAATGCTTGCAAGTAGCTTAAGGCACTTTCAAAGGAAAGTGATTTTCTCTGAAAGGACAGCATTTAGAAAGTGAAGCAACACTCCATTCACTTCGCACAGTGAATTGAAGTGTTGGAACAGACTGCTTCTCTTTCAGAGAAACGCATGAGTTTCTGGTGAATGCTTGTAAGTAGCTTAAGGCACTTTCAAAGGAAAGTGATTTTCTCTGAAAGGACAGCATTTAGAAAGTGAAGCAACACTCCATTCACTTCGCACAGTGAATTGAAGTGTTGGAACAGACTGCTTCCCTTTCAGAGAAATTCATGTGAGTTTAAGTTGAATGCTTGTAAGTAGCTTAAGGCACTTTCAAAGGAAAGTGATTTTCTCTGAAAGGACAGCATTTAGAAAGTGAAGCAACACTCCATTCACTTCGCAGAGTGAATTGAAGTTTTGGAACAGACTGCTTCTCTTTCAGAGAAACGCATGTGAGTTTCTGGTGAATGCTTGTAAGTAGCTTAAGGCACTTTCAAAGGAAAGTGATTTTCTCTGAAAGGACAGCATTTAGAAAGTGAAGCAACACTCCATTCACTTCGCACAGTGAATTGAAGTGTTGGAACAGACTGCTTCTCTTTCAGAGAAACGCATGTGAGTTTCTGGTGAATGCTTGTAAGTAGCTTAAGGCACTTTCAAAGGAAAGTGATTTTCTCTGAAAGGACAGCATTTAGAAAGTGAAGCAACACTCCATTCACTTCGCACAGTGACTTGAAGTGTTGGAACAGACTGCTTCTCTTTCAGAGAAACGCATGTGAGTTTCTGGTGAATGCTTGTAAGTAGCTTAAGGCACTTTCAAAGGAAAGTGATTTTCTCTGAAAGGACAGCATTTAGAAACTGAAGCAACACTCCATTCACTTCGCACAGTGAATTGAAGTGTTGGAACAGACTGCTTCTCTTTCAGAGAAATGCATGTGAGTTTCTTCCTAATGCTTGTAAGTAGCTTAAGGCACTTTCAAAGGAAAGTGATTTTCTCTGAAAGGACAGCATTTAGAAAGTGAAGCAACACTCAATTCACTTCGCACAGTGAATTGAAGTGTTGGAACAGACTGCTTCTCTTTCAGAGAAACGCATGTGAGTTTCTTCCTAATGCTTGCAAGTAGCTTAAGGCACTTTCAAAGGAAAGTGATTTTCTCTGAAAGGACAGCATTAAGAAAGTGAAGTAACACCCCATTCACTTCGCACAGTGAATTGAAGTGTTGGAACAGTCTACTTTTCTTTCAGAGAAACGCATGTGAGTTTCTTCCTAATGCTTGCAAGTAGCTTAAGGCACTTTCAAAGGAAAGTGATTTTCTCTGAAAGGACAGCATTTAGAAAGTGAAGCAACACTCCATTCACTTCGCACAGTGAATTGAAGTGTTGGAACAGACTGCTTCTCTTTCAGAGAAACGCATGTGAGTTTCCGGTGAATGCTTGTAAGTAGCTTAAGGCACTTTCAAAGGAAAGTGATTTTCTCTGAAAGGACAGCATTTAGAAAGTGAAGCAACACTCCATTCACTTCGCACAGTGAATTGAAGTGTTGGAACAGACTGCTTCTCTTTCAGAGAAATGCATGTGAGTTTAAGTTGAATGCTTGTAAGTAGCTTAAGGCACTATCAAAGGAAAGTGATTTTCTCTGAAAGGACAGCATTTAGAAAGTGAAGCAACACTCCATTCACTTCGCACAGTGAATTGAAGTGTTGAAACACACTGCTTCTGTTTCAGAGAAACGTATGTGAGTTTCTTGTGAATGCTTGCAAGTTGCTTAAGGCACTTTCAAAGGAAAGTGATTTTCTCTGAAAGGACAGCATGTAGAAAGTGAAGCAACACTCCGTTCACTTCGCACAGTGAATTGAAGTGTTGGAACAGACTGCTTCTCTTTCAGAGAAACGCATGTGAGTTTCTGGTGAATGCTTGTAAGTAGCTTAAGGCACTTTCAAAGGACAGTGATTTTCTCTGAAAGGACAGCATTTTGAAGGTGAAGCAACACTCCATTCCCTTCGTGCAGTGAATTGAAGTGTTGGAACAGAGTGCTTCTCTTTCATATAAACGCATTAGTGTTTCTTGTGAATGCTTGCAAGTTGCTTAAGGCACTTTCAAAGGAAAGTGATTTTCTCTGAAAGGACATAATTAAGAAAGTGAAGCAACACTCCATTCACTTCGCACAGTGAATTGAAGTGTTGGAACAGACTGCTTCTCTTTCAGAGAAATGCATGTTAGTTTCTGTTGAATGCTTGTAAGTAGCTTAAGGCACTTTCAAAGGAAAGTGATTTTCTCTGAAAGGACAGCATTTAGAAAGTGAAGCAACACTCCATTCACTTCGCACAGTGAATTGAAGTGTTGGAACAGTCTGCTTCTCTTTCAGAGAAACGCATGTGAGTTTCTTCCTAATGCTTGCAAGTAGCTTAAGGCACTTTCAAAGGAAAGTGATTTTCTCTGAAAGGACAGCATTTAGAAAGTGAAGCAACACTCCATTCACTTCGCACAGTGAATTGAAGTGTTGGAACAGACTGCTTCTCTTTCAGAGAAACGCATGTGAGTTTCTGGTGAATGCTTGTAAGTAGCTTAAGGCACTTTCAAAGGAAAGTGATTTTCTCTGAAAGGACAGCATTTAGAAACTGAAGCAACACTCAATTCCCTTCGTGCAGTGAATTGAAGTGTTGGAACAGAGTGCTTCTCTTTCATAGAAACGCATTAGTGTTTCTTGTGAATGCTTGCAAATTGCTTAAGGCACTTTCAAAGGATAGTGATTTTCTCTGAAAGGACAGCATTTAGAAACTGAAGCATAACTCCATTCACTTCGCACAGTGAATTGAAGTGTTGGAACACACTGCTTCTCTTTAAGAGAAACGCATTTGAGTTTTTTGTGAATGCTTGAAAGTAGTTTAAGCCACTTTCAAAGGAAAGTGATTTTCTCTGAAAGGACAGCATTTAGAAAGTGAAGCAACACTCCATTCACTTCGCACAGTGAATTGAAGTGTTGGAACTGACTGCTTCTCTTTCAGAGAAACGCATGTGAGTTTCTGGTGAATGCTTGTAAGTAGCTTAAGGCACTTTCAAAGGAAAGTGATTTTCTCTGAAAGGACAGCATTTAGAACGTGAGGCAACACTCTATTCACTTCACACAGTGAATTGAAGTGTTGGAACAGACTGCTTCTCTTTCAGAGAAATGCATGTGAGTTTCTTCCTAATGCTTGCAAGTAACTTAAGGCACTATCAAAGGAAAGTGATTTTCTCTGAAAGGACAGCATTTAGAAAGTGAAGCAACACTCCATTCACTTCGCACAGTGAATTGAAGTGTTGGAACAGAGTGCTTCTCTTTCAGAGAAACACATGTGAGTTTCTTCCTAATGCTTGCAAGTAGCTTAAGGCACTTTCAAAGGAAAGTGATTTTCTCTGAAAGGACAGCATTTAGAAAGTGAAGCAACTCTCCATTCACTTCGCACAGTGAAATGAAGTGTTGGAACAGACTGCTTCTCTTTAAGAGAAATTCATGTGAGTTTAAGTTGAATGCTTGTAAGTAGCTTAAGGCACTTTCAAAGGAAAGTGATTTTCTCTGAAAGGACAGCATTTAGAAAGTGAAGCAACACTCCATTCACTTCGCAGAGTGAATTGAAGTTTTGGAACAGACTGCTTCTCTTTCAGAGAAACGCATGTGAGTTTCTGGTGAATGCTTGTAAGTAGCTTAAGGCAATTTCAAAGGAAAGTGATTTTCTCTGAAAGGACAGCATTTAGAAAGTGAAGCAACACTCCATTCACTTCGCACAGTGAATTGAAGTGTTGGAACAGACTGCTTCTCTTTCAGAGAAACGCATGTGAGTTTCTGGTGAATGCTTGTAAGTAGCTTAAGGCACTTTCAAAGGAAAGTGATTTTCTCTGAAAGGACAGCATTTAAAAAGTGAAGCAACACTCCATTCACTTCGCACAGTGAATTGAAGTGTTGGAACAGACTGCTTCTCTTTCAGAGAAACACATGTGAGTTTCTGGTGAATGCTTGTAAGTAGTTTAAGGCACTTTCAAAGGAAAGTGATTTTCTCTGAAAGGACAGCATTTAGAAAGTGAAGCAACACTCCATTCACTTCGCACAGTGAATTGAAGTGTTGG
Source organism: Myodes glareolus (assembly GCF_982192425.1). Lineage (NCBI taxonomy): Eukaryota > Metazoa > Chordata > Mammalia > Rodentia > Cricetidae > Myodes > Myodes glareolus. The sequence continues at coordinate 2,820,905 of NC_142046.1, forward strand.
AACAGACTGCTTCTCTTTCACTGAAACGCATGTGAGTTTCTGGTGAATGCTTGTAAGTAGCTTAAGGCACTTTCAAAGGAAAGTGATTTTCTCTGAAAGGACAGCATTTAGAAAGTGAAGCAACACTCAATTCCCTTCGTGCAGTGAATTGAAGTGTTGGAACAGAGTGCTTCTCTTTCATAGAAACGCATTAGTGTTTCTTGTGAATGCTTGAAAATTGCTTAAGGCACTTTCAAAGGAAAGTGATTTTCTCTGAAAGGACAGCATTTAGAAAGTGAAGCAACACTCCATTCACTTCGCACAGTGAATTGAAGTGTTGGAACAGACTGCTTCTCTTTCAGAGAAACGCATGTGAGTTTCTGGTGAATGCTTGTAAGTAGCTTAAGGCACTTTCAAAGGAAAGTGATTTTCTCTGAAAGGACAGCATTTAGAAACTGAAGCAACACTCAATTCCCTTCGTGCAGTGAATTGAAGTGTTGGAACAGAGTGCTTCTCTTTCATAGAAATGCATTAGTGTTTCTTGTGAATGCTTGCAAATAGCTTAAGGCACTTTCAAAGGAAAGTGATTTTCTCTGAAAGGACAGCATTTAGAAACTGAAGCATAACTCCATTCACTTCGCACAGTGAATTGAAGTGTTGGAACACACTGCTTCTCTTTAAGAGAAACGCATTTGAGTTTTTTGTGAATGCTTGAAAGTAGTTTAAGCCACTTTCAAAGGAAAGTGATTTTCTCTGAAAGGACAGCATTTAGAAAGTGAAGCAACACTCCATTCACTTCGCACAGTGAATTGAAGTGTTGGAACTGACTGCTTCTCTTTCAGAGAAATGCATGTGAGTTTCTGGTGAATGCTTGTAAGTAGCTTAAGGCACTTTCAAAGGAAAGTGATTTTCTCTGAAAGGACAGCATTTAGAACGTGAGGCAACACTCTATTCACTTCACACAGTGAATTGAAGTGTTGGAACAGACTGCTTCTCTTTCAGAGAAATGCATGTGAGTTTCTTCCTAATGCTTGCAAGTAACTTAAGGCACTATCAAAGGAAAGTGATTTTCTCTGAAAGGACAGCATTTAGAAAGTGAAGCAACACTCCATTCACTTCGCACAGTGAATTGAAGTGTTGGAACAGAGTGCTTCTCTTTCAGAGAAACACATGTGAGTTTCTTCCTAATGCTTGCAAGTAGCTTAAGGCACTTTCAAAGGAAAGTGATTTTCTCTGAAAGGACAGCATTTAGAAAGTGAAGCAACTCTCCATTCACTTCGCACAGTGAAATGAAGTGTTGGAACAGACTGCTTCTCTTTAAGAGAAATTCATGTGAGTTTAAGTTGAATGCTTGTAAGTAGCTTAAGGCACTTTCAAAGGAAAGTGATTTTCTCTGAAAGGACAGCATTTAGAAAGTGAAGCAACACTCCATTCACTTCGCAGAGTGAATTGAAGTTTTGGAACAGACTGCTTCTCTTTCAGAGAAACGCATGTGAGTTTCTGGTGAATGCTTGTAAGTAGCTTAAGGCACTTTCAAAGGAAAGTGATTTTCTCTGAAAGGACAGCATTTAGAAAGTGAAGCAACACTCCATTCACTTCGCACAGTGAATTGAAGTGTTGGAACAGACTGCTTCTCTTTCAGAGAAATGCATGTGAGTTTCTGGTGAATGCTTGTAAGTAGCTTAAGGCACTTTCAAAGGAAAGTGATTTTCTCTGAAAGGACAGCATTTAAAAAGTGAAGCAACACTCCATTCACTTCGCACAGTGAATTGAAGTGTTGGAACAGACTGCTTCTCTTTCAGAGAAACACATGTGAGTTTCTGGTGAATGCTTGTAAGTAGTTTAAGGCACTTTCAAAGGAAAGTGATTTTCTCTGAAAGGACAGCATTTAGAAAGTGAAGCAACACTCCATTCACTTCGCACAGTGAATTGAAGTGTTGGAACAGACTGCTTCTCTTTCAGAGAAACGCATGTGAGTTTCTTCCTAATGCTTGTAAGTAGCTTAAGGCACTTTCAAAGGAAAGTGATTTTCTCTGAAAGGACAGCATTTAGAAAGTGAAGCAACACTCAATTCCCTTCGTGCAGTGAATTGAAGTGTTGGAACAGAGTGCTTCTCTTTCATAGAAACGCATTAGTGTTTCTTGTGAATGCTTGCAAATTGCTTAAGGCACTTTCAAAGGAAAGTGATTTTCTCTGAAAGGACAGCATTTAGAAAGTGAAGCAACACTCCATTCACTTCGCACAGTGAATTGAAGTGTTGGAACAGACTGCTTCTCTTTCAGAGAAACGCATGTGAGGTTCTGGTGAATGCTTGTAAGTAGCTTAAGGCACTTTCAAAGGAAAGTGATTTTCTCTGAAAGGACAGCATTTAGAACGTGAGGCAACACTCTATTCACTTCACACAGTGAATTGAAGTGTTGGAACAGACTGCTTCTCTTTCAGAGAAATGCATGTGAGTTTCTTCCTAATGCTTGCAAGTAGCTTAAGGCACTATCAAAGGAAAGTGATTTTCTCTGAAAGGACAGCATTTAGAAAGTAAAGCAACACTCCATTCACTTCGCCCAGTGAATTGAAGTGTTGGAACAGACTGCTTCTCTTTCAGAGAAACACATGTGAGTTTCTTCCTAATGCTTGCAAGTCGCTTAAGGCACTTTCAAAGGAAAGTGATTTTCTCTGAAAGGACAGCATTTAGAAAGTGAAGCAACAATCCATGCACTTCGCACAGTGAATTGAAGTGTTGGAACCGACTGCTTCTCTTTCAGAGAAACGCATGTGAGTTTCTGGTGAATGATTGTAAGTAGCTTAAGGCACTTTCAAAGGACAGTGATTTTCTCTGAAAGGACAGCATTTAGAAAGTGAGGCAACACTCCATTCACTTCACACAGTGAATTGAAGTGTTGGAACAGACTGCTTCTCTTTCAGAGAAACGCATGTGAGTTTCTGGTGAATGCTTGTAAGTAGCTTAAGGCACTTTCAAAGGAAAGTGATTTTCTCTGAAAGGACAGCATTTAGAAAGTGAAGCAACACTCCATTCACTTCGCACAGTGAATTGAAGTGTTGGAACAGACTGCTTCTCTTTCAGAGAAACGCATGTGAGTTTCTGGTGAATGCTTGTAAGTAGCTTAAGGCACTTTCAAAGGAAAGTGATTTTCTCTGAAAGGACATAATTTAGAAAGTGAAGCAACACTCCATTAACTTCGCACAGTGAATTGAAGTGTTGGAACAGACTGCTTCTCTTTCAGAGAAATGCCTGTGAGTTTCTGTTGAATGCTTGTAAGCAGCTTAAGGCACTTTCAAAGGAAAGTGATTTTCTCTGAAAGGACAGCATTTAGAAAGTGAAGCAACACTCCATTCACTTCGCACATTGAATTGAAGTGTTGGAACAGACTGCTTCTCTTTCAGAGAAACGCATGTGAGTTTCTGGTGAATGCTTGTAAGTAGCTTAAGGCACTTTCAAAGGAAAGTGATTTTCTCTGAAAGGACAGCATTTAGAAAGTGAGGTAACACTCCATTCACTTCACACAGTGAATTGAAGTGTTGGAACAGACTGCTTCTCTTTCAGAGAAACGCATGTGAGTTTCTTCCTAATGCTTGCAAGTAGCTTAAGGCACTTTCAAAGGAAAGTGATTTTCTCTGAAAGGACAGCATTTAGAAAGTGAAGCAACACTCCATTCACTTCGCACAGTGAATTGAAGTGTTGGAACAGACTGCTTCTCTTTCAGAGAAACGCATGAGTTTCTGGTGAATGCTTGTAAGTAGCTTAAGGCACTTTCAAAGGAAAGTGATTTTCTCTGAAAGGACAGCATTTAGAAAGTGAAGCAACACTCCATTCACTTCGCACAGTGAATTGAAGTGTTGGAACAGACTGCTTCCCTTTCAGAGAAATTCATGTGAGTTTAAGTTGAATGCTTGTAAGTAGCTTAAGGCACTTTCAAAGGAAAGTGATTTTCTCTGAAAGGACAGCATTTAGAAAGTGAAGCAACACTCCATTCACTTCGCAGAGTGAATTGAAGTTTTGGAACAGACTGCTTCTCTTTCAGAGAAATGCATGTGAGTTTCTGGTGAATGCTTGTAAGTAGCTTAAGGCACTTTCAAAGGAAAGTGATTTTCTCTGAAAGGACAGCATTTAGAAAGTGAAGCAACACTCCATTCACTTCGCACAGTGAATTGAAGTGTTGGAACAGACTGCTTCTCTTTCAGAGAAACGCATGTGAGTTTCTGGTGAATGCTTGTAAGTAGCTTAAGGCACTTTCAAAGGAAAGTGATTTTCTCTGAAAGGACAGCATTTAGAAAGTGAAGCAACACTCCATTCACTTCGCACAGTGACTTGAAGTGTTGGAACAGACTGCTTCTCTTTCAGAGAAACGCATGTGAGTTTCTGGTGAATGCTTGTAAGTAGCTTAAGGCACTTTCAAAGGAAAATGATTTTCTCTGAAAGGACAGCATTTAGAAACTGAAGCAACACTCCATTCACTTCGCACAGTGAATTGAAGTGTTGGAACAGACTGCTTCTCTTTCAGAGAAATGCATGTGAGTTTCTTCCTAATGCTTGTAAGTAGCTTAAGGCACTTTCAAAGGAAAGTGATTTTCTCTGAAAGGACAGCATTTAGAAAGTGAAGCAACACTCAATTCCCTTCGTGCAGTGAATTGAAGTGTTGGAAGAGAGTGCTTCTCTTTCACAGAAACGCATTAGTGTTTCTTGTGAATGCTTGCAAATTGCTTAAGACACTTTCAAAGGAAAGTGATTTTCTCTGAAAGGACAGCATTTAGAAACTGAAGCACAACTCCATTCACTTCGCACAGTGAATTGAAGTGTTGGAACACACTGCTTCTCTTTAAGAGAAACGCATGTGAGTTTTTTGTGAATGCTTGAAAGTAGTTTAAGGCACTTTCAAAGGAAAGTGATTTTCTCTGAAAGGACAGCATTTAGAAAGTGAAGCAACACTCCATTCACTTCGCACAGTGAATTGAAGTGTTGGAACAGACTGCTTCTCTTTCAGAGAAATGCATGTGAGTTTCTTCCTAATGCTTGCAAGTAGCTTAAGGCACTATCAAAGGAAAGTGATTTTCTCTGAAAGGACAGCATTTAGAAAGTGAAGCAACACTCCATTCACTTCGCACAGTGAATTGAAGTGTTGGAACAGACTGCTTCTCTTTCAGAGAAACACATGTGAGTTTCTTCCTAATGCTTGCAAGTAGCTTAAGGCACTTTCAAAGGAAAGTGATTTTCTCTGAAAGGACAGCATTTAGAAAGTGAAGCAACAATCCATGCACTTCGCACAGTGAATTGATGTGTTGGAACTGACTGCTTCTCTTTCAGAGAAACGCATGTGAGTTTCTGGTGAATGCTTGTAAGTAGCTTAAGGCACTTTCAAAGGACAGTGATTTTCTCTGAAAGGACAGCATTTAGAAAGTGAAGCAACACTCCATTCCCTTCGTGCAGTGAATTGAAGTGTTGGAACAGAGTGCTTCTCTTTCATAGAAACGCATTAGTGTTTCTTGTGAATGCTTGCAAATTGCTTAAGGCACTTTCAAAGGAAAGTGATTTTCTCTGAAAGGACAGCATTTAGAAACTGAAGCACAACTCCATTCACTTCGCACAGTGAATTGAAGTGTTGGAACACACTGCTTCTCTTTAAGAGAAACGCATGTGAGTTTTTTGTGAATGCTTGCAAGTAGCTTAAGGCACTTTCAAAGGAAAGTGATTTTCTCTGAAAGGACAGCATTTAGAAAGTGAAGCAACAATCCATGCACTTCGCACAGTGAATTGAAGTGTTGGAACCGACAGCTTCTCTTTCAGAGAAACGCATGTGAGTTTCTGGTGAATGCTTGTAAGTAGCTTAAGGCACTTTCAAAGGACAGTGATTTTCTCTGAAAGGACAGCATTTCGAAAGTGAAGCAACACTCCATTCCCTTCGTGCAGTGAATTGAAGTGTTGGAACAGAGTGCTTCTCTTTCATATAAACGCATTAGTGTTTCTTGTGAATTCTTGCAAGTTGCTAAAGGCACTTTGAAAGGAAAGTGATTTTCTCTGAAAGGACATAATTGATAAAGTGAAGCAACACTCCATTCACTTCGCACAGTGAATTGAAGTGTTGGAACAGACTGCTTCTCTTTCAGAGAAATGCATGTGAGTTTCTGTTGAATGCTTGTAAGCAGCTTAAGGCACTTTCAAAGGAAAGTGATTTTCTCTGAAAGGACAGCATTTAGAAAGTGAAGCAACACTCCATTCACTTCGCACATTGAATTGAAATGTTGGAACAGACTGCTTCTCTTTCAGAGAAACGCATGTGAGTTTCTGGTGAATGCTTGTAAGTAGCTTAAGGCACTTTCAAAGGAAAGTGATTTTCTCTGAAAGGACAGCATTTAGAAAGTGAGGCAACACTCCATTCACTTCACACAGTGAATTGAAGTGTTGGAACAGACTGCTTCTCTTTCAGAGAAACGCATGTGAGTTTCTTCCTAATGCTTGCAAGTAGCTTAAGGCACTTTAAAAGGAAAGTGATTTTCTCTGAAAGGACAGCATTTAGAAAGTGAAGCAACACTCCATTCACTTCGCACAGTGAATTGAAGTGTTGGAACAGACTGCTTCTCTTTCAGAGAAACGCATGTGAGTTTCTGGTGAATGCTTGTAAGTAGCTTAAGGCACTTTCAAAGGAAAGTGATTTTCTCTGAAAGGACATAATTTAGAAAGTGAAGCAACACTCCATTCACTTCGCACAGTGAATTGAAGTGTTGGAACAGACTGCTTCTCTTTCAGAGAAATGCATGTGAGTTTCTGTTGAATGCTTGTAAGCAGCTTAAGGCACTTTCAAAGGACAGTGATTTTCTCTGAAAGGACAGCATTTAGAAAGTGAGGCAACACTCCATTCACTTCACACAGTGAATTGAAGTGTTGGAACAGACTGCTTCTCTTTCAGAGAAACGCATGTGAGTTTCTGGTGAATGCTTGTAAGTAGCTTAAGGCACTTTCAAAGGAAAGTGATTTTCTCTGAAAGGACAGCATTTAGAAAGTGAAGCAACACTCCATTCACTTCGCACAGTGAATTGAAGTGTTGGAACAACTGCTTCTCTTTCAGAGAAATTCATGTGAGTTTAAGTTGAATGCTTGTAAGTAGCTTAAGGCACTTTCAAAGGACAGTGATTTTCTCTGAAAGGACAGCATTTAGAAAGTGAAGCAACACTCCATTCACTTCGCAGAGTGAATTGAAGTTTTGGAACAGACTGCTTCTCTTTCAGAGAAACGCATGTGAGTTTCTGGTGAATGCTTGTAAGTAGCTTAAGGCACTTTCAAAGGAAAGTGATTTTCTCTGAAAGGACAGCATTTAGAAAGTGAAGCAACACTCCATTCACTTCGCACAGTGAATTGAAGTGTTGGAACAGACTGCTTCTCTTTCAGAGAAACGCATGTGAGTTTCTGGTGAATGCTTGTAAGTAGCTTAAGGCACTTTCAAAGGAAAGTGATTTTCTCTGAAAGGACAGCATTTAGAAAGTGAAGCAACACTCCATTCACTTCGCACAGTGAATTGAAGTGTTGGAACAGACTGCTTCTCTTTCAGAGAAACGCATGTGAGTTTCTGGTGAATGCTTGTAAGTAGCTTAAGGCACTTTCAAAGGAAAGTGATTTTCTCTGAAAGGACAGCATTTAGAAAGTGAAGCAACACTCAATTCCCTTCGTGCAGTGAATTGAAGTGTTGGAACAGAGTGCTTCTCTTTCACAGAAACGCATTAGTGTTTCTTGTGAATGCTTGCAAATTGCTTAAGACACTTTCAAAGGAAAGTGATTTTCTCTGAAAGGACAGCATTTAGAAACTGAAGCACAACTCCATTCACTTCGCACAGTGAATTGAAGTGTTGGACCACACTGCTTCTCTTTAAGAGAAACGCATGTGAGTTTTTTGTGAATGCTTGAAAGTAGTTTAAGGCACTTTCAAAGGAAAGTGATTTTCTCTGAAAGGACAGCATTTAGAAAGTGAAGCAACACTCCATTCACTTCGCACAGTGAATTGAAGTGTTGGAACAGACTGCTTCTCTTTCAGAGAAATGCATGTGAGTTTCTTCCTAATGCTTGCAAGTAGCTTAAGGCACTATCAAAGGAAAGTGATTTTCTCTGAAAGGACAGCATTTAGAAAGTGAAGCAACACTCCATTCACTTCGCACAGTGAATTGAAGTGTTGGAACAGACTGCTTCTCTTTCAAAGAAACACATGTGAGTTTCTTCCTAATGCTTGCAAGTAGCTTAAGGCACTTTCAAAGGAAAGTGATTTTCTCTGAAAGGACAGCATTTAGAAAGTGAAGCAACAATCCATGCACTTCGCACAGTGAATTGAAGTGTTGGAACTGACTGCTTCTCTTTCAGAGAAACGCATGTGAGTTTCTGGTGATTGCTTGTAAGTAGCTTAAGGCACTTTCAAAGGACAGTGATTTTCTCTGAAAGGACAGCATTTAGAAAGTGAAGCAACACTCCATTTTCTTCGTGCAGTGAATTGAAGTGTTGGAACAGAGTGCTTCTCTTTCATATAAATGCATTAGTGTTTCTTGTGAATGCTTGCAAGTTGCTTAAGGCACTTTCAAAGGAAAGTGATTTTCTCTGAAAGGACATAATTTAGAAAGTGAAGCAACACTCCATTCACTTCGCACAGTGAATTGAAGTGTTGGAACAGACTGCTTCTCTTTCAGAGAAATGCATGTGAGTTTCTGTTGAATGCTTGTAAGCAGCTTAAGGCACTTTCAAAGGAAAGTGATTTTCTCTGAAAGGACAGCATTTAGAAAGTGAAGCAACACTCCATTCACTTCGCACATTGAATTGAAGTGTTGGAACAGACTGCTTCTCTTTCAGAGAAACGCATGTGAGTTTCTGGTGAATGCTTGTAAGTAGCTTAAGGCACTTTCAAAGGAAAGTGATTTTCTCTGAAAGGACAGCATTTAGAAAGTGAGGCAACACTCCATTCACTTCACACAGTGAATTGAAGTGTTGGAACAGACTGCTTCTCTTTCAGAGAAACGCATGTGAGTTTCTTCCTAATGCTTGCAAGTAGCTTAAGCCACTTTCAAAGGAAAGTGATTTTCTCTGAAAGGACAGCATTTAGAAAGTGAAGCAACACTTCATTCACATCGCACAGTGAATTGAAGTGTTGGAACAGACTGCTTCTCTTTCAGAGAAACGCATGAGTTTCTGGTGAATGCTTGCAAGTAGCTTAAGGCACTTTCAAAGGAAAGTGATTTTCTCTGAAAGGACAGCATTTAGAAAGTGAAGCAACTCTTCATTCACTTCGCACAGTGAATTGAAGTGTTGGAACAGACTGCTTCTCTTTCAGAGAAATTCATGTGAGTTTAAGTTGAATGCTTGTAAGTAGCTTAAGGCACTTTCAAAGGAAAGTGATTTTCTCTGAAAGGACAGCATTTAGAAAGTGAAGCAACACTCCATTCACTTCGCAGAGTGAATTGAAGTTTTGGAACAGACTGCTTCTCTTTCAGAGAAACGCATGTGAGTTTCTGGTGAATGCTTGTATGTAGCTTAAGGCACTTTCAAAGGAAAGTGATTTTCTCTGAAAGGACAGCATTTAGAAAGTGAAGCAACACTCCATTCACTTCGCACAGTGAATTGAAGTGTTGGAACAGACTGCTTCTCTTTCAGAGAAACGCATGTGAGTTTCTGGTGAATGCTTGTAAGTAGCTTAAGGCACTTTCAAAGGAAAGTGATTTTCTCTGAAAGGACAGCATTTAGAAAGTGAAGCAACACTCCATTCACTTCGCACAGTGAATTGAAGTGTTGGAACAGACTGCTTCTCTTTAAGAGAAACGCATGTGAGTTTTTTGTGAATGCTTGAAAGTAGTTTAAGGCACTTTCAAAGGAAAGTGATTTTCTCTGAAAGGACAGAATTTAGAAAGTGATGCAACACTCCATTCACTTCGCACAGTGAATTGAAGTGTTGGAACAGACTGCTTCTCTTTCAGAGAAACGCATGTGAGTTTCTTCCTAATGCTTGTAAGTAGCTTAAGGCACTTTCAAAGGAAAGTGATTTTCTCTGAAAGGACAGCATTTAGAAAGTGAAGCAACACTCAATTCCCTTCGTGCAGTGAAATGAAGTGTTGGAACAGAGTGCTTCTCTTTCATAGAAACGCATTAGTGTTTCTTGTGAATGCTTGCAAATTGCTTAAGGCACTTTCAAAGGAAAGTGATTTTCTCTGAAAGGACAGCATTTAGAAACTGAAGCACAACTCCATTCACTTCGCACAGTGAATTGAAGTGTTGGAACACACTGCTTCTCATTAAGAGAAACGCATGTGAGTTTTTTGTGAATGCTTGCAGGTAGCTTAAGGCACTTTCAAAGGAAAGTGATTTTCTCTGAAAGGACAGCATTTAGAAAGTGAAGCAACAATCCATGCACTTCGCACAGTGAATTGAAGTGTTGGAACCGACTGCTTCTCTTTCAGAGAAACGCATGTGAGTTTCTGGTGAATGCTTGTAAGTAGCTTAAGGCACTTTCAAAGGACAGTGATTTTCTCTGAAAGGACAGCATTTAGAAAGTGAAGCAACACTCCATTCCCTTCGTGCAGTGAATTGAAGTGTTGGAACAGAGTGCTTCTCTTTCATATAAACGCATTAGTGTTTCTTGTGAATGCTTGCAAGTTGCTTAAGGCACTTTCAAAGGAAAGTGATTTTCTCTGAAAGGACATAATTGAGAAAGTGAAGCAACACTCCATTCACTTCGCACAGTGAAGTGAAGTGTTGGAACAGACTGCTTCACTTTCAGAGAAATGCATGTGAGTTTCTGTTGAATGCTTGTAAGCAGCTTAAGGCACTTTCAAAGGAAAGTGATTTTCTCTGAAAGGACAGCATTTAGAAAGTGAAGCAACACTCCATTCACTTCGCACATTGAATTGAAGTGTTGGAACAGACTGCTTCTCTTTCAGAGAAACGCATGTGAGTTTCTGGTGAATGCTTGTAAGTAGCTTAAGGCACTTTCAAAGGAAAGTGATTTTCTCTGAAAGGACAGCATTTAGAAAGTGAGGCAACACTCCATTCACTTCACACAGTGAATTGAAGTGTTGGAACAGACTGCTTCTCTTTCAGAGAAACGCATGTGAGTTTCTTCCTAATGCTTGCAAGTAGCTTAAGGCACTTTCAAAGGAAAGTGATTTTCTCTGAAAGGACAGCATTTAGAAAGTGAAGCAACACTCCATTCACTTCGCACAGTGAATTGAAGTGTTGGAACAGACTGCTTCTCTTTCAGAGAAACGCATGAGTTTCTGTTGAATGCTTGTAAGTAGCTTAAGGCACTTGCAAAGGAAAGTGATTTTCTCTGAAAGGACAGCATTTAGAAAGTGAAGCAACACTCCATTCACTTCGCACAGTGAATTGAAGTGTTGGAACAGACTGCTTCTCTTTCAGAGAAATTCATGTGAGTTTAAGTTGAATGCTTGTAAGTAGCTTAAGGCACTTTCAAAGGAAAGTGATTTTCTCTGAAAGGACAGCATTTAGAAAGTAAAGCAACACTCCATTCACTTCGCAGAGTGAATTGAAGTTTTGGAACAGACTGCTTCTCTTTCAGAGAAACGCATGTGAGTTTCTGGTGAATGCTTGTAAGTAGCTTAAGGCACTTTCAAAGGAAAGTGATTTTCTCTGAAAGGACAGCATTTAGAAAGTGAAGCAACACTCCATTCACTTCGCACAGTGAATTGAAGTGTTGGAACAGACTGCTTCTCTTTCAGAGAAACGCATGTGAGTTTTTTCCTAATGCTTGTAAGTAGCTTAAGGCACTTTCAAAGGAAAGTGATTTTCTCTGAAAGGACAGCATTTAGAAACTGAAGCAACACTCCATTCACTTCGCACAGTGAATTGAAGTGTTGGAACAGACTGCTTCTCTTTCAGAGAAACGCATGTGAGTTTCTTGTGAATTATTGCAAGTCGCTTAAGGCACTTTCAAAGGAAAGTGATTTTCTCTGAAAGGACAGCATTTAGAAACTGAAGCAACACTCCATTCACTACGCACAGTGAATTGAAGTGTTGGAACACACTACTTCTCTTTAAGAGAAACGCATGTGAGTTTTTTGTGAATGCTTGAAAGTAGTTTAAGGCACTTTCAAAGGAAAGTGATTTTCTCTGAAAGGACATAATTTAGAAAGTGAAGCAACACTCCATTCACTTCGCACAGTGAATTGAAGTGTTGGAACAGACTGCTTCTCTTTCAGAGAAACGCATGTGAGTTTCTGGTGAATGCTTGTAAGTAGCTTAAGGCACTTTCAAAGGAAAGTGATTTTCTCTGAAAGGACAGCATTTAGAAAGTGAAGCAACACTCCATTCACTTCGCACAGTGAATTGAAGTGTTGGAACAGACTGCTTCTCTTTAAGAGAAACGCATGTGAGTTTTTTGTGAATGCTTGAAAGTAGTTTAAGGCACTTTCAAAGGAAAGTGATTTTCTCTGAAAGGACAGAATTTAGAAAGTGATGCAACACTCCATTCACTTCGCACAGTGAATTGAAGTGTTGGAACAGACTGCTTCTCTTTCAGAGAAACGCATGTGAGTTTCTTCCTAATGCTTGTAAGTAGCTTAAGGCACTTTCAAAGGAAAGTGATTTTCTCTGAAAGGACAGCATTTAGAGAGTGAAGCAACACTCAATTCCCTTCGTGCAGTGAATTGAAGTGTTGGAACAGAGTGCTTCTCTTTCATAGAAACGCATTAGTGTTTCTTGTGAATGCTTGCAAATTGCTTAAGGCACTTTCAAAGGAAAGTGATTTTCTCTGAAAGGACAGCATTTAGAAACTGAAGCACAACTCCATTCACTTCGCACAGTGAATTGAAGTGTTGGAACACACTGCTTCTCTTTAAGAGAAACGCATGTGAGTTTTTTGTGAATGCTTGCAGGTAGCTTAAGGCACTTTCAAAGGAAAGTGATTTTCTCTGAAAGGACAGCATTTAGAAAGTGAAGCAACAATCCATGCACTTCGCACAGTGAATTGAAGTGTTGGAACCGACTGCTTCTCTTTCAGAGAAACGCATGTGAGTTTCTGGTGAATGCTTGTAAGTAGCTTAAGGCACTTTCAAAGGACAGTGATTTTCTCTGAAAGGACAGCATTTAGAAAGTGAAGCAACACTCCATTCCCTTCGTGCAGTGAATTGAAGTGTTGGAACAGAGTGCTTCTCTTTCATATAAACGCATTAGTGTTTCTTGTGAATGCTTGCAAGTTGCTTAAGGCACTTTGAAAGGAAAGTGATTTTCTCTGAAAGGACATAATTGAGAAAGTGAAGCAACACTCCATTCACTTCGCACAGTGAAGTGAAGTGTTGGAACAGACTGCTTCACTTTCAGAGAAATGCATGTGAGTTTCTGTTGAATGCTTGTAAGCAGCTTAAGGCACTTTCAAAGGAAAGTGATTTTCTCTGAAAGGACAGCATTTAGAAAGTGAAGCAACACTCCATTCACTTCGCACATTGAATTGAAGTGTTGGAACAGACTGCTTCTCTTTCAGAGAAACGCATGTGAGTTTCTGGTGAATGCTTGTAAGTAGCTTAAGGCACTTTCAAAGGAAAGTGATTTTCTCTGAAAGGACAGCATTTAGAAAGTGAGGCAACACTCCATTCACTTCACACAGTGAATTGAAGTGTTGGAACAGACTGCTTCTCTTTCAGAGAAACGCATGTGAGTTTCTTCCTAATGCTTGCAAGTAGCTTAAGGCACTTTCAAAGGAAAGTGATTTTCTCTGAAAGGACAGCATTTAGAAAGTGAAGCAACACTCCATTCACTTCGCACAGTGAATTGAAGTGTTGGAACAGACTGCTTCTCTTTCAGAGAAACGCATGAGTTTCTGTTGAATGCTTGTAAGTAGCTTAAGGCACTTGCAAAGGAAAGTGATTTTCTCTGAAAGGACAGCATTTAGAAAGTGAAGCAACACTCCATTCACTTCGCACAGTGAATTGAAGTGTTGGAACAGACTGCTTCTCTTTCAGAGAAATTCATGTGAGTTTAAGTTGAATGCTTGTAAGTAGCTTAAGGCACTTTCAAAGGAAAGTGATTTTCTCTGAAAGGACAGCATTTAGAAAGTAAAGCAACACTCCATTCACTTCGCAGAGTGAATTGAAGTTTTGGAACAGACTGCTTCTCTTTCAGAGAAACGCATGTGAGTTTCTGGTGAATGCTTGTAAGTAGCTTAAGGCACTTTCAAAGGAAAGTGATTTTCTCTGAAAGGACAGCATTTAGAAAGTGAAGCAACACTCCATTCACTTCGCACAGTGAATTGAAGTGTTGGAACAGACTGCTTCTCTTTCAGAGAAACGCATGTGAGTTTTTTCCTAATGCTTGTAAGTAGCTTAAGGCACTTTCAAAGGAAAGTGATTTTCTCTGAAAGGACAGCATTTAGAAACTGAAGCAACACTCCATTCACTTGGCACAGTGAATTGAAGTGTTGGAACAGACTGCTTCTCTTTCAGAGAAACGCATGTGAGTTTCTTGTGAATTATTGCAAGTCGCTTAAGGCACTTTCAAAGGAAAGTGATTTTCTCTGAAAGGACAGCATTTAGAAACTGAAGCAACACTCCATTCACTACGCACAGTGAATTGAAGTGTTGGAACACACTACTTCTCTTTAAGAGAAACGCATGTGAGTTTTTTGTGAATGCTTGAAAGTAGTTTAAGGCACTTTCAAAGGAAAGTGATTTTCTCTGAAAGGACATAATTTAGAAAGTGAAGCAACACTCCATTCACTTCGCACAGTGAATTGAAGTGTTGGAACAGACTGCTTCTCTTTCAGAGAAACGCATGTGAGTTTCTGGTGAATGCTTGTAAGTAGCTTAAGGCACTTTCAAAGGAAAGTGATTTTCTCTGAAAGGACAGCATTTAGAAAGTGAAGCAACACTCCATTCACTTCGCACAGTGAATTGAAGTGTTGGAACAGACTGCTTCTCTTTAAGAGAAACGCATGTGAGTTTTTTGTGAATGCTTGAAAGTAGTTTAAGGCACTTTCAAAGGAAAGTGATTTTCTCTGAAAGGACAGAATTTAGAAAGTGATGCAACACTCCATTCACTTCGCACAGTGAATTGAAGTGTTGGAACAGACTGCTTCTCTTTCAGAGAAACGCATGTGAGTTTCTTCCTAATGCTTGTAAGTAGCTTAAGGCACTTTCAAAGGAAAGTGATTTTCTCTGAAAGGACAGCATTTAGAGAGTGAAGCAACACTCAATTCCCTTCGTGCAGTGAATTGAAGTGTTGGAACAGAGTGCTTCTCTTTCATAGAAACGCATTAGTGTTTCTTGTGAATGCTTGCAAATTGCTTAAGGCACTTTCAAAGGAAAGTGATTTTCTCTGAAAGGACAGCATTTAGAAACTGAAGCACAACTCCATTCACTTCGCACAGTGAATTGAAGTGTTGGAACACACTGCTTCTCTTTAAGAGAAACGCATGTGAGTTTTTTGTGAATGCTTGCAGGTAGCTTAAGGCACTTTCAAAGGAAAGTGATTTTCTCTGAAAGGACAGCATTTAGAAAGTGAAGCAACAATCCATGCACTTCGCACAGTGAATTGAAGTGTTGGAACCGACTGCTTCTCTTTCAGAGAAACGCATGTGAGTTTCTGGTGAATGCTTGTAAGTAGCTTAAGGCACTTTCAAAGGACAGTGATTTTCTCTGAAAGGACAGCATTTAGAAAGTGAAGCAACACTCCATTCCCTTCGTGCAGTGAATTGAAGTGTTGGAACAGAGTGCTTCTCTTTCATATAAACGCATTAGTGTTTCTTGTGAATGCTTGCAAGTTGCTTAAGGCACTTTGAAAGGAAAGTGATTTTCTCTGAAAGGACATAATTGAGAAAGTGAAGCAACACTCCATTCACTTCGCACAGTGAAGTGAAGTGTTGGAACAGACTGCTTCACTTTCAGAGAAATGCATGTGAGTTTCTGTTGAATGCTTGTAAGCAGCTTAAGGCACTTTCAAAGGAAAGTGATTTTCTCTGAAAGGACAGCATTTAGAAAGTGAAGCAACACTCCATTCACTTCGCACATTGAATTGAAGTGTTGGAACAGACTGCTTCTCTTTCAGAGAAACGCATGTGAGTTTCTGGTGAATGCTTGTAAGTAGCTTAAGGCACTTTCAAAGGAAAGTGATTTTCTCTGAAAGGACAGCATTTAGAAAGTGAGGCAACACTCCATTCACTTCACACAGTGAATTGAAGTGTTGGAACAGACTGCTTCTCTTTCAGAGAAACGCATGTGAGTTTCTTCCTAATGCTTGCAAGTAGCTTAAGGCACTTTCAAAGGAAAGTGATTTTCTCTGAAAGGACAGCATTTAGAAAGTGAAGCAACACTCCATTCACTTCGCACAGTGAATTGAAGTGTTGGAACAGACTGCTTCTCTTTCAGAGAAACGCATGAGTTTCTGTTGAATGCTTGTAAGTAGCTTAAGGCACTTTCAAAGGAAAGTGATTTTCTCTGAAAGGACAGCATTTAGAAAGTGAAGCAACACTCCATTCACTTCGCACAGTGAATTGAAGTGTTGGAACAGACTGCTTCTCTTTCAGAGAAATTCATGTGAGTTTAAGTTGAATGCTTGTAAGTAGCTTAAGGCACTTTCAAAGGAAAGTGATTTTCTCTGAAAGGACAGCATTTAGAAAGTAAAGCAACACTCCATTCACTTCGCAGAGTGAATTGAAGTTTTGGAACAGACTGCTTCTCTTTCAGAGAAACGCATGTGAGTTTCTGGTGAATGCTTGTAAGTAGCTTAAGGCACTTTCAAAGGAAAGTGATTTTCTCTGAAAGGACAGCATTTAGAAAGTGAAGCAACACTCCATTCACTTCGCACAGTGAATTGAAGTGTTGGAACAGACTGCTTCTCTTTCAGAGAAACGCATGTGAGTTTTTTCCTAATGCTTGTAAGTAGCTTAAGGCACTTTCAAAGAAAGTGATTTTCTCTGAAAGGACAGCATTTAGAAACTGAAGCAACACTCCATTCACTTCGCACAGTGAATTGAAGTGTTGGAACAGACTGCTTCTCTTTCAGAGAAACGCATGTGAGTTTCTTGTGAATTATTGCAAGTCGCTTAAGGCACTTTCAAAGGAAAGTGATTTTCTCTGAAAGGACATAATTTAGAAAGTGAAGCAACACTCCATTCACTTCGCACAGTGAATTGAAGTGTTGGAACAGACTGCTTCTCTTTCAGAGAAACGCATGTGAGTTTCTGGTGAATGCTTGTAAGTAGCTTAAGGCACTTTCAAAGGAAAGTGATTTTCTCTGAAAGGACAGCATTTAGAAAGTGAAGCAACACTCCATTCACTTCGCACAGTGAATTGAAGTGTTGGAACAGACTGCTTCTCTTTAAGAGAAACGCATGTGAGTTTTTTGTAAATGCTTGAAAGTAGTTTAAGGCACTTTCAAAGGAAAGTGATTTTCTCTGAAAGGACAGAATTTAGAAAGTGATGCAACACTCCATTCACTTCGCACAGTGAATTGAAGTGTTGGAACAGACTGCTTCTCTTTCAGAGAAACGCATGTGAGTTTCTTCCTAATGCTTGTAAGTAGCTTAAGGCACTTTCAAAGGAAAGTGATTTTCTCTGAAAGGACAGCATTTAGAGAGTGAAGCAACACTCAATTCCCTTCGTGCAGTGAATTGAAGTGTTGGAACAGAGTGCTTCTCTTTCATAGAAACGCATTAGTGTTTCTTGTGAATGCTTGCAAATTGCTTAAGGCACTTTCAAAGGAAAGTGATTTTCTCTGAAAGGACAGCATTTAGAAACTGAAGCACAACTCCATTCACTTCGCACAGTGAATTGAAGTGTTGGAACACACTGCTTCTCTTTAAGAGAAACGCATGTGAGTTTTTTGTGAATGCTTGCAGGTAGCTTAAGGCACTTTCAAAGGAAAGTGATTTTCTCTGAAAGGACAGCATTTAGAAAGTGAAGCAACAATCCATGCACTTCGCACAGTGAATTGAAGTGTTGGAACCGACTGCTTCTCTTTCAGAGAAACGCATGTGAGTTTCTGGTGAATGCTTGTAAGTAGCTTAAGGCACTTTCAAAGGACAGTGATTTTCTCTGAAAGGACAGCATTTAGAAAGTGAAGCAACACTCCATTCCCTTCGTGCAGTGAATTGAAGTGTTGGAACAGAGTGCTTCTCTTTCATATAAACGCATTAGTGTTTCTTGTGAATGCTTGCAAGTTGCTTAAGGCACTTTGAAAGGAAAGTGATTTTCTCTGAAAGGACATAATTGAGAAAGTGAAGCAACACTCCATTCACTTCGCACAGTGAAGTGAAGTGTTGGAACAGACTGCTTCACTTTCAGAGAAATGCATGTGAGTTTCTGTTGAATGCTTGTAAGCAGCTTAAGGCACTTTCAAAGGAAAGTGATTTTCTCTGAAAGGACAGCATTTAGAAAGTGAAGCAACACTCCATTCACTTCGCACATTGAATTGAAGTGTTGAAACAGACTGCTTCTCTTTCAGAGAAACGCATGTGAGTTTCTGGTGAATGCTTGTAAGTAGCTTAAGGCACTTTCAAAAGAAAGTGATTTTCTCTGAAAGGACAGCATTTAGAAAGTGAGGCAACACTCCATTCACTTCACACAGTGAATTGAAGTGTTGGAACAGACTGCTTCTCTTTCAGAGAAACGCATGTGAGTTTCTTCCTAATGCTTGCAAGTAGCTTAAGGCACTTTAAAAGGAAAGTGATTTTCTCTGAAAGGACAGCATTTAGAAAGTGAAGCAACACTCCATTCACTTCGCACAGTGAATTGAAGTGTTGGAACAGACTGCTTCTCTTTCAGAGAAACGCATGAGTTTCTGTTGAATGCTTGTAAGTAGCTTAAGGCACTTTCAAAGGAAAGTGATTTTCTCTGAAAGGACAGCATTTAGAAAGTGAAGCAACACTCCATTCACTTCGCACAGTGAATTGAAGTGTTGGAACAGACTGCTTCTCTTTCAGAGAAATTCATGTGAGTTTAAGTTGAATGCTTGTAAGTAGCTTAAGGCACTTTCAAAGGAAAGTGATTTTCTCTGAAAGGACAGCATTTAGAAAGTAAAGCAACACTCCATTCACTTCGCAGAGTGAATTGAAGTTTTGGAACAGACTGCTTCTCTTTCAGAGAAACGCATGTGAGTTTCTGGTGAATGCTTGTAAGTAGCTTAAGGCACTTTCAAAGGAAAGTGATTTTCTCTGAAAGGACAGCATTTAGAAAGTGAAGCAACACTCCATTCACTTCGCACAGTGAATTGAAGTGTTGGAACAGACTGCTTCTCTTTCAGAGAAATGCATGTGAGTTTTTTCCTAATGCTTGTAAGTAGCTTAAGGCACTTTCAAAGGAAAGTGATTTTCTCTGAAAGGACAGCATTTAGAAACTGAAGCAACACTCCATTCACTTCGCACAGTGAATTGAAGTGTTGGAACAGACTGCTTCTCTTTCAGAGAAACGCATGTGAGTTTCTTGTGAATTATTGCAAGTCGCTTAAGGCACTTTCAAAGGAAAGTGATTTTCTCTGAAAGGACAGCATTTAGAAACTGAAGCAACACTCCATTCACTACGCACAGTGAATTGAAGTGTTGGAACACACTACTTCTCTTTAAGAGAAACGCATGTGAGTTTTTTGTGAATGCTTGAAAGTAGTTTAAGGCACTTTCAAAGGAAAGTGATTTTCTCTGAAAGGACATAATTTAGAAAGTGATGGAACACTCCATTCACTTCGAACAGTGAATTGAAGTGTTGGAACAGACTGCTTCTCTTTCATAGAAACGCATTAGTGTTTCTTGGGAATGCTTGCAAGTAGCTTAAGGCACTTTCAAAGGAAATTGATTTTCTCTGAAAGGACAGCGATTAGATAGTGAAGCAACACTCCATTCACTTCGCGCAGTGAATTGAAGTGTTGGAACAGACTGCTTCTCTTTCAGAGAAACTCATGTGAGTTTCTGGTGAATGCTTGTAAGTAGCTTAAGGCACTTTCAAAGGAAAGTGATTTTCTCTGAAAGGACAGCATTTAGAAAGTGAGGCAACACTCCATTCACTTCACACAGTGAATTTAAGTGTTGGAACAGACTGCTTCTCTTTCATAGAAACGCATTAGTGTTTCTTGGGAATGCTTGCAAGTAGCTTAAGGCACTTTCAAAGGAAATTGATTTTCTCTCAAAGGAGAGCATTTAGATAGTGAAGCAACACTCCATTCACTTCGCACAGTGAATTGAAGTGTTGGAACAGACTGCTTCTCTTTCAGAGAAACGCATGTGAGTTTCTTGTGAATTCTTGCAAGTTGCTTAAGGCACTTTCAAAGGAAAGTGATTTTCTCTGAAAGGACAGCATTTAGAAACTGAAGCAACACTCCATTCACTTCGCACTGTGAATTGAAGTGTTGGAACAGACTGCTTCTCTTTCAGAGAAATGCATGTGAGTTTCTTCCTAATGCTTGCAAGTAGCTTAAGGCACTTTCAAAGGAAAGTGATTTTCTCTGAAAGGACAGCATTTAGAAAGTGAAGCAACACTCCATTCACTTCGCACAGTGAATTGAAGTGTTGGAACAGACTGCTTCTCTTTCAGAGAAACGCATGTGAGTTTCTGGTGAATGCTTGTAAGTAGCTTAAGGCACTTTCAAATGAAAGTGATTTTCTCTGAAAGGACAGCATTTAGAAAGTGAAGCAACACTCCATTCACTTCGCACAGTGAATTGAAGTGTTGGAACAGACTGCTTCTCTTTCAGAGAAATGCATGTGAGTTTAAGTTGAATGCTTGTAAGTAGCTTAAGGCACTTTCAAAGGACAGTGATTTTCTCTGAAAGGACAGCATTTAGAAAGTGAAGCAACACTCCATTCACTTCGCACAGTGAATTGAAGTGTTGGAACAGACTGCTTCTCTTTCAGAGAAACGCATGTGAGTTTCTGGTGAATGCTTGCAAGTTGCTAAAGGCACTTTCAAAGGAAAGTGATTTTCTCTGAAAGGACAGCATTTAGAAAGTGAGGCAACAATCCATTCACTTCACACAGTGAATTGAATTGTTGGAACAGTCTGCTTCTCTTTCAGAGAAACGCATGTGAGTTTCTTCCTAATGCTTGCAAGTAGCTTAAGGCACTTTCAAAGGAAAGTGATTTTCTCTGAAAGGACATAATTTAGAAAGTGAAGCAACACTCCATTCACTTCGCACAGTGAATTGAAGTGTTGGAACAGACTGCTTCTCTTTCAGAGAAACGCATGTGAGTTTCTGGTGAATGCTTGTAAGTAGCTTAAGGCACTTTCAAAGGAAAGTGATTTTCTCTGAAAGGACAGCATTTAGAAAGTGAAGCAACACTCCATTCACTTCGCACAGTGAATTGAAGTGTTGGAACAGACTGCTTCTCTTTCAGAGAAACGCATGTGAGTTTCTTCCTAATGCTTGTAAGTAGCTTAAGGCACTTTCAAAGGAAAGTGATTTTCTCTGAAAGGACAGCATTTAGAAACTGAAGCAACACTCCATTCACTTCGCACAGTGAATTGAAGTGTTGGAACAGACTGCTTCTCTTTCAGAGAAACGCATGTGAGTTTCTTGTGAATTATTGCAAGTCGCTTAAGGCACTTTCAAAGGAAAGTGATTTTCTCTGAAAGGACAGCATTTAGAAACTGAAGCAACACTCTATTCACTTCGCACATGAATTGAAGTGTTGGAACACACTACTTCTCTTTAAGAGAAACGCATGTGAGTTTTTTGTGAATGCTTGAAAGTAGTTTAAGGCACTTTCAAAGGAAAGTGATTTTCTCTGAAAGGACATAATTTAGAAAGTGATGCAACACTCCATTCACTTCGCACAGTGAATTGAAGTGTTGGAACAGACTGCTTCTCTTTCAGAGAAACGCATGTGAGTTTCTTCCTAATGCTTGTAAGTAGCTTAAGGCACTTTCAAAGGAAAGTGATTTTCTCTGAAAGGACAGCATTTAGAAAATGAAGCAACACTCAATTCCCTTCGTGCAGTGAATTGAAGTGTTGGAACAGAGTGCTTCTCTTTCATAGAAACGCATTAGTGTTTCTTGTGAATGCTTGCAAATTGCTTAAGGCACTTTCAAAGGAAAGTGATTTTCTCTGAAAGGACAGCATTTAGAAACTGAAGCAACACTCCATTCACTTCGCACATGAATTGAAGTGTTGGAACAGACTGCTTCTCTTTCAGAGAAACGCATGTGAGTTTCTTGTGAATTATTGCAAGTCGCTTAAGGCACTTTCAAAGGAAAGTGATGTTCTCTGAAAGGACAGCATTTAGAAAGTGAAGCAACACTCCATTCCCTTCGTGCAGTGAATTGAAGTGTTGGAACAGAGTGCTTCTCTTTCATAGAAACGCATTAGTGTTTCTTGTGAATGCTTGCAAGTTGCTTAAGGCACTTTCAAAGGAAAGTGATTTTCTCTGAAAGGACAGCATTTAGAAAGTGAAGCAACACTCAATTCACTTTGTACAGTGAATTGAAGTGTTGGAACAGACTGCTTCTCTTTCAGAGAAATGCATGTGAGTTTCTGTTGAATGCTTGTAAGTAGCTTAAGGCTCTTTCAAAGGAAAGTGATTTTCTATGAAAGGACAGCATTTAGAAAGTAAAGCAACACTCCATTCCCTTCGCGCAATGAATTGAAGTGTTGGAACAGACTGCTTCTCTTTCATAGAAACGCATCAGTGTTTCTTGGGAATGCTTGCAAGTAGCTTAAGGCACTTTCAAAGGAAATTGATTTTCTCTGAAAGGACAGCGTTTAGATAGTGAAGCAACACTCCATTCACTTCGCGCAGTGAATTGAAGTTTTGGAACAGACTGCTTCTCTTTCAGAGAAACGCATGTGAGTTTCTGGTGAATGCTTGTAAGTAGCTTAAGGCACTTTCAAAGGAAAGTGATTTTCTCTGAAAGGACAGCATTTAGAAAGTGATGCAACACTCCATTCACTTCACACAGTGAATTTAAGTGTTGGAACAGACGGCTTCTCTTTCAGAGAAACGCATGTGAGTTTCTTCCTAATGCTTGCAAGTAGCTTAAGGCACTTTAAAAGGAAAGTGATTTTCTCTGAAAGGACAGCATTTAGAAAGTGAGACAACAATCCATTCACTTCACACAGTGAATTGAAGTGTTGGAACAGTCTGCTTCTCTTTCAGAGAAACGCATGTGAGTTTCTTCCTAATGCTTGCAAGTAGCTTAAGGCACTTTCAAAGGAAAGTGATTTTCTCAGAAAGGACAGCATTTAGAAAGTGAAGCAACACTCCATTCACTTCGCACAGTGAATTGAAGTGTTGGAACAGACTGCTTCTCTTTCAGAGAAACGCATGTGAGTTTCTGGTGAATGCTTGTAAGTAGCTTAAGGCACTTTTAAAGGAAAGTGATTTTCTCTGAAAGGACAGCATTTAGAAAGTGAAGCAACACTCCATTCACTTCGCACAGTGAATTGAAGTGTTGGAATAGACTGCTTCTCTTTCAGAGAAACGCATGTGAGTTTCTTCCTAATGCTTGTAAGTAGCTTAAGGCACTTTCAAAGGAAAGTGATTTTCTCTGAAAGGACAGCATTTAGAAACTGAAGCAACACTCCATTCACTTCGCACAGTGAATTGAAGTGTTGGAACAGACTGCTTCTCTTTCAGAGAAACGCATGTGAGTTTCTTGTGAATTATTGCAAGTCGCTTAAGGCACTTTCAAAGGAAAGTGATTTTCTCTGAAAGGACAGCATTTAGAAACTGAAGCAACACTCCATTCACTTCGCACAGTGAATTGAAGTGTTGGAACACACTACTTCTCTTTAAGAGAAACGCATGTGAGTTTTTTGTGAATGCTTGAAAGTAGTTTAAGGCACTTTCAAAGGAAAGTGATTTTCTCTGAAAGGACATAATTTAGAAAGTGATGCAACACTCCATTCACTTCGCACAGTGAATTGAAGTGTTGGAACAGACTGCTTCTCTTTCAGAGAAACGCATGTGAGTTTCTTCCTAATGCTTGTAAGTAGCTTAAGGCACTTTCAAAGGAAAGTGATTATCTCTGAAAGGACAGCATTTAGAAAGTGAAGCAACACTCAATTCCCTTCGTGCAGTGAATTGAAGTGTTGGAACAGAGTGCTTCTCTTTCATAGAAACGCATTAGTGTTTCTTGTGAATGCTTGCAAATTGCTTAAGGCACTTTCAAAGGAAAGTGATTTTCTCTGAAAGGACAGCATTTAGAAACTGAAGCAACACTCCATTCATTTCGCACAGTGAATTGAAGTGTTGGAACAGACTGCTTCTCTTTCAGAGAAACGCATGTGAGTTTCTTGTGAATTATGGCAAGTCGCTTAAGGCACTTTCAATGGAAAGTGATTTTCTCTGAAAGGACAGCATTTAGAAAGTGAAGCAACACTCCATTCCCTTCGTGCAGTGAATTGAAGTGTTGGAACAGAGTGCTTATCTTTCAAAGAAACGCATTAGTGTTTCTTGTGAATGCTTGCAAGTTGCTTAAGGCACTTTCAAAGGAAAGTGATTTTCTCTGAAAGGACAGCATTTAGAAAGTGAAGCAACACTCAATTCACTTTGTACAGTGAATTGAAGTGTTGGAACAGACTGCTTCTCTTTCAGAGAAATGCATGTGAGTTTCTGTTGAATGCTTGTAAGTAGCTTAAGGCTCTTTCAAAGGAAAGTGATTTTCTATGAAAGGACAGCATTTAGAAAGTAAAGCAACACTCCATTCCCTTCGCGCAATGAATTGAAGTGTTGGAACAGACTGCTTCTCTTTCATAGAAACGCATCAGTGTTTCTTGGGAATGCTTGCAAGTAGCTTAAGGCACTTTCAAAGGAAATTGATTTTCTCTGAAAGGACAGCGTTTAGATAGTGAAGCAACACTCCATTCACTTCGCGCAGTGAATTGAAGTGTTGGAACAGACTGCTTCTCTTTCAGAGAAACGCATGTGAGTTTCTGGTGAATGCTTGTAAGTAGCTTAAGGCACTTTCAAAGGAAAGTGATTTTCTCTGAAAGGACAGCATTTAGAAAGTGAAGCAACACTCCATTCACTTCGCACAGTGAATTGAAGTGTTGGAACAGACTGCTTCTCTTTCAGAGAAACGCATGTGAGTTTCTTCCTAATGCTTGTAAGTAGCTTAAGGCACTTTCAAAGGAAAGTGATTTTCTCTGAAAGGACAGCATTTAGAAAATGAAGCAACACTCAATTCCCTTCGTGCAGTGAATTGAAGTGTTGGAACAGAGTGCTTCTCTTTCATAGAAACGCATTAGTGTTTCTTGTGAATGCTTGCAAATTGCTTAAGGCACTTTCAAAGGAAAGTGATTTTCTCTGAAAGGACAGCATTTAGAAACTGAAGCAACACTCCATTCACTTCGCACATGAATTGAAGTGTTGGAACAGACTGCTTCTCTTTCAGAGAAACGCATGTGAGTTTCTTGTGAATTATTGCAAGTCGCTTAAGGCACTTTCAAAGGAAAGTGATGTTCTCTGAAAGGACAGCATTTAGAAAGTGAAGCAACACTCCATTCCCTTCGTGCAGTGAATTGAAGTGTTGGAACAGAGTGCTTCTCTTTCATAGAAACGCATTAGTGTTTCTTGTGAATGCTTGCAAGTTGCTTAAGGCACTTTCAAAGGAAAGTGATTTTCTCTGAAAGGACAGCATTTAGAAAGTGAAGCAACACTCAATTCACTTTGTACAGTGAATTGAAGTGTTGGAACAGACTGCTTCTCTTTCAGAGAAATGCATGTGAGTTTCTGTTGAATGCTTGTAAGTAGCTTAAGGCTCTTTCAAAGGAAAGTGATTTTCTATGAAAGGACAGCATTTAGAAAGTAAAGCAACACTCCATTCCCTTCGCGCAATGAATTGAAGTGTTGGAACAGACTGCTTCTCTTTCATAGAAACGCATCAGTGTTTCTTGGGAATGCTTGCAAGTAGCTTAAGGCACTTTCAAAGGAAATTGATTTTCTCTGAAAGGACAGCGTTTAGATAGTGAAGCAACACTCCATTCACTTCGCGCAGTGAATTGAAGTGTTGGAACAGACTGCTTCTCTTTCAGAGAAACGCATGTGAGTTTCTGGTGAATGCTTGTAAGTAGCTTAAGGCACTTTCAAAGGAAAGTGATTTTCTCTGAAAGGACAGCATTTAGAAAGTGATGAAACACTCCATTCACTTCACACAGTGAATTTAAGTGTTGGAACAGACGGCTTCTCTTTCAGAGAAACGCATGTGAGTTTCTTCCTAATGCTTGCAAGTAGCTTAAGGCACTTTAAAAGGAAAGTGATTTTCTCTGAAAGGACAGCATTTAGAAAGTGAGACAACAATCCATTCACTTCACACAGTGAATTGAAGTGTTGGAACAGTCTGCTTCTCTTTCAGAGAAACGCATGTGAGTTTCTTCCTAATGCTTGCAAGTAGCTTAAGGCACTTTCAAAGGAAAGTGATTTTCTCTGAAAGGACAGCATTTAGAAAGTGAAGCAACACTCCATTCACTTCGCACAGTGAATTGAAGTGTTGGAACAGACTGCTTCTCTTTCAGAGAAACGCATGTGAGTTTCTGGTGAATGCTTGTAAGTAGCTTAAGGCACTTTTAAAGGAAAGTGATTTTCTCTGAAAGGACAGCATTTAGAAAGTGAAGCAACACTCCATTCACTTCGCACAGTGAATTGAAGTGTTGGAATAGACTGCTTCTCTTTCAGAGAAACGCATGTGAGTTTCTTCCTAATGCTTGTAAGTAGCTTAAGGCACTTTCAATGGAAAGTGATTTTCTCTGAAAGGACAGCATTTAGAAACTGAAGCAACACTCCATTCACTTCGCACAGTGAATTGAAGTGTTGGAACAGACTGCTTCTCTTTCAGAGAAACGCATGTGAGTTTCTTGTGAATTATTGCAAGTCGCTTAAGGCACTTTCAAAGGAAAGTGATTTTCTCTGAAAGGACAGCATTTAGAAACTGAAGCAACACTCCATTCACTTCGCACAGTGAATTGAAGTGTTGGAACACACTACTTCTCTTTAAGAGAAACGCATGTGAGTTTTTTGTGAATGCTTGAAAGTAGTTTAAGGCACTTTCAAAGGAAAGTGATTTTCTCTGAAAGGACATAATTTAGAAAGTGATGCAACACTCCATTCACTTCGCACAGTGAATTGAAGTGTTGGAACAGACTGCTTCTCTTTCAGAGAAACGCATATGAGTTTCTTCCTAATGCTTGTAAGTAGCTTAAGGCACTTTCAAAGGAAAGTGATTTTCTCTGAAAGGACAGCATTTAGAAAGTGAAGCAACACTCAATTCCCTTCGTGCAGTGAATTGAAGTGTTGGAACAGAGTGCTTCTCTTTCATAGAAACGCATTAGTGTTTCTTGTGAATGCTTGCAAATTGCTTAAGGCACTTTCAAAGGAAAGTGATTTTCTCTGAAAGGACAGCATTTAGAAACTGAAGCAACACTCCATTCATTTCGCACAGTGAATTGAAGTGTTGGAACAGACTGCTTCTCTTTCAGAGAAACGCATGTGAGTTTCTTGTGAATTATGGCAAGTCGCTTAAGGCACTTTCAATGGAAAGTGATTTTCTCTGAAAGGACAGCATTTAGAAAGTGAAGCAACACTCCATTCCCTTCGTGCAGTGAATTGAAGTGTTGGAACAGAGTGCTTATCTTTCATAGAAACGCATTAGTGTTTCTTGTGAATGCTTGCAAGTTGCTTAAGGCACTTTCAAAGGAAAGTGATTTTCTCTGAAAGGACAGCATTTAGAAAGTGAAGCAACACTCAATTCACTTTGTACAGTGAATTGAAGTGTTGGAACAGACTGCTTCTCTTTCAGAGAAATGCATGTGAGTTTCTGTTGAATGCTTGTAAGTAGCTTAAGGCTCTTTCAAAGGAAAGTGATTTTCTATGAAAGGACAGCATTTAGAAAGTAAAGCAACACTCCATTCCCTTCGCGCAATGAATTGAAGTGTTGGAACAGACTGCTTCTCTTTCATAGAAACGCATCAGTGTTTCTTGGGAATGCTTGCAAGTAGCTTAAGGCACTTTCAAAGGAAATTGATTTTCTCTGAAAGGACAGCGTTTAGATAGTGAAGCAACACTCCATTCACTTCGCGCAGTGAATTGAAGTGTTGGAACAGACTGCTTCTCTTTCAGAGAAACGCATGTGAGTTTCTGGTGAATGCTTGTAAGTAGCTTAAGGCACTTTCAAAGGAAAGTGATTTTCTCTGAAAGGACAGCATTTAGAAAGTGAAGCAACACTCCATTCACTTCGCACAGTGAATTGAAGTGTTGGAACAGACTGCTTCTCTTTCAGAGAAACGCATGTGAGTTTCTTGTGAATTATTGCAAATCGCTTAAGGCACTTTCAAAGGAAAGTGATTTTCTCTGAAAGGACAGCATTTAGAAACTGAAGCAACACTCCATTCACTTCGCACAGTGAATTGAAGTGTTGGAACACACTGCTTCTCTTTAAGAGAAACGCATGTGAGTTTTTTGTGAATGCTTGAAAGTAGCTTAAGGCACTTTCAAAGGACAGTGATTTTCTCTGAAAGGACAGCATTTAGAAAGTGAAGCAACACTCCATTCCCTTCGTGCAGCGAATTGAAGTGTTGGAACAGAGTGCTTCTCTTTCATATAAACGCATTAGTGTTTCTTGTGAATGCTTGCAAGTCGCTTAAGGCACTTTCAAAGGAAAGTGATTTTCTCTGAAAGGACAGCATTTAGAAAGTGAAGCAACACTCCATTCCCTTCGTGCAGTGAATTGAAGTGTTGGAACAGAGTGCTTCTCTTTCATAGAAACGCATTAGTGTTTCTTGTGAATGCTTGCAAGTTGCTTAAGGCACTTTCAAAGGAAAGTGATTTTCTCTGAAAGGACAGCATTTAGAAAGTGAGGCAACACTCAATTCACTTTGTACAGTGAATTGAAGTGTTGGAACAGACTGCTTCTCTTTCAGAGAAATGCATGTGAGTTTCTGTTGAATGCTTGTAAGTAGCTTAAGGCACTTTCAAAGGAAATTGATTTCTCTGAAAGGACAGCGTTTAGATAGTGAAGCAACACTCCATTCGCTTCGCGCAGTGAATTGAAGAGTTGGAACAGACTGCTTCTCTTTCAGAGAAACGCATGTGAGTTTATGGTGAATGCTTGTAAGTAGCTTAAGGCACTTTCAAAGGAAAGTGATTTTCTCTGAAAGGACAGCATTTAGAAAGTGAGGCAACACTCCATTCACTTCACACAGTGAATTTAAGTGTTGGAACAGACTGCTTCTCTTTCAGAGAAACGCATGTGAGTTTCTTCCTAATGCTTGCAAGTAGCTTAAGGCACTTTAAAAGGAAAGTGATTTTCTCTGAAAGGACAGCATTTAGAAAGTGAAGCAACACTCCATTCACTTCGCACAGTGAATTGAAGTGTTGGAACAGACTGCTTCTCTTTCAGAGAAACGCATGTGAGTTTATTGTGAATTATTGCAAGTCGCTTAAGGCACTTTCAAAGGAAAGTGATTTTCCCTGAAAGGACAGCATTTAGAAACTGAAGCAACACTCCATTCACTTCGCACAGTGAATTGAAGTGTTGGAACACACTGCTTCTCTTTAAGAGAAACGCATGTGAGTTTTTTGTGAATGCTTGAAAGTAGCTTAAGGCACTTTCAAAGCAGAGTGATTTTCTCTGAAAGGACAGCATTTAGAAAGTGAAGCAACACTCCATTCACTTCGCACAGTGAATTGAAATGTTGGAACAGTCTGCTTCTCTCTCAGAGAAACGCATGTGAGTTTCTTCCTAACGCTTGCAAGTAGCTTAAGGCACTTTCAAAGGAAAGTGATTTTCTCTGAAAGGACAGCATTTAGAAAGTGAAGCAACACTCCATTCACTTCGCACAGTGAATTGAAGTGTTGGAACAGACTGCTTCTCTTTCAGAGAAACGCATGTGAGTTTCTGGTGAATGCTTGTAAGTAGCTTAAGGCACTTTCAAAGGAAAGAGATTTTATCTGAAAGGACAGCATTTAGAAAGTGAAGCAACACTCCATTCACTTCGCACAGTGAATTGAAGTGTTGAAACAGACTGCTTCTCTTTCAGAGAAACGCATGTGAGTTTCTGGTGAATGCTTGTAAGTAGCTTAAGGCACTTTCAAAGGAAAGTGATTTTCTCTGAAAGGACAGCATTTAGAAACTGAAGCAACACTCCATTCACTTCGCGCAGTGAATTGAAGTGTTGGAACAGAGTGCTTCTCTTTCAGAGAAACGCATGTGAGTTTCTTGTGAATTATTGCAAGTCTCTTAAGGCACTTTCAAAGGAAAGTGATTTTCTCTGAAAGGACAGCATTTAGAAACTGAAGCAACACTCCATTCACTTCGCACAGTGAATTGAAGTGTTGGAACACACTGCTTCTCTTTAAGAGAAACGCATGTGGTTTTTTGTGAATGCTTGAAAGTAGTTTAAGGCACTTTCAAATGAAAGTGATTTTCTCTGAAAGGACAGAATTTAGAAAGTGAAGCAACACTCCATTCACTTCGCACAGTGAATTGAAGTGTTGGAACAGACTGCTTCTCTTTCAGAGAAACGCATGTGAGTTTCTTCCTAATGCTTGTAAGTAGCTTAAGGCACTTTCAAAGGAAAGTGATTTTCTCTGAAAGGACAGCATTTAGAAAGTGAAGCAACTCTCCATTCACTTCGCACAGTGAATTGAAGTGTTGGAACAGACTGCTTCTCTTTCAGAGAAATTCATGTGAGTTTAAGTTGAATGCTTGTAAGTAGCTTAAGGCACTTTCAAAGGAAAGTGATTTTCTCTGAAAGAACAGCATTTAGAAAGAGAAGCAACACTCCATTCACTTCGCAGAGTGAATTGAAGTTTTGGAACAGACTGCTTCTCTTTCAGAGAAACGCATGTGAGTTTCTGGTGAATGCTTGTAAGTAGCTTAAGGCACTTTCAAAGGAAAGTGATTTTCTCTGAAAGGACAGCATTTAGAAAGTGAAGCAACACTCCATTCACTTCGCACAGTGAATTGAAGTGTTGGAACAGACTGCTTCTCTTTCAGAGAAACGCATGTGAGTTTCTGGTGAATGCTTGTAAGTAGCTTAAGGCACTTTCAAAGGAAAGTGATTTTCTCTGAAAGGACAGCATTTAGAAAGTGAAGCAACACTCCATTCACTTCGCACAGTGAATTGAAGTGTTGGAACAGACTGCTTCTCTTTCAGAGAAACGCATGTGAGTTTCTTGTGAATTATTGCAAGTCGCTTAAGGCACTTTCAAAGGAAAGTGATTTTCTCTGAAAGGACAGCATTTCGAAAGTGAAGCAACACTCCCTTCCCTTCGTGCAGTGAATTGAAGTGTTGGAACAGACTGCTTCTCTTTCAGAGAAACGCATTAGTGTTTCTTGTGAATGCTTGCAAGTTGCTTAAGGCACTTTCAAAGGAAAGTGATTTTCTCTGAAAGGACAGCATTTAGAAAGTGAAGCAACACTCAATTCACTTTGTACAGTGAATTGAAGTGTTGGAACAGACTGCTTCACTTTCAGAGACATGCATGTGAGTTTCTGTTGAATGCTTGTAAGTAGCTTAAGGCTCTTTCAAAGGAAAGTGATTTTCTATGAAAGGACAGCATTTAGAAAGTAAAGCAACACTCCATTCCCTTCGCGCAATGAATTGAAGTGTTGGAACAGACTGCTTCTCTTTGAGAGAAACGCATGTGAGTTTCTTCCTAATGCTTGCAAGTAGCTTAAGGCACTTTCAAAGGAAAGTGATTTTCTCTGAAAGGACAGCATTTAGAAAGTGAAGCAACACTCAATTCACTTTGTACAGTGAATTGAAGTGTTGGAACAGACTGCTTCACTTTCAGAGAAATGCATGTGAGTTTCTGTTGAATGCTTGTAAGTAGCTTAAGGCTCTTTCAAAGGAAAGTGATTTTCTATGAAAGGACAGCATTTAGAAAGTAAAGCAACACTCCATTCCCTTCGCGCAATGAATTGAAGTGTTGGAACAGACTGCTTCTCTTTCATAGAAACGCATCAGTGTTTCTTGTGAATGCTTGCAAGTAGCTTAAGGCACTTTCAAAGGAAATTGATTTTCGATGAAAGGACAGCGTTTAGATAGTGAAGCAACACTCCATTCGCTTCGCGCAGTGAATTGAAGTGTTGGAACAGACTGCTTCTCTTTCAGAGAAACGCATGTGAGTTTATGGTGAATGCTTGTAAGTAGCTTAAGGCACTTTCAAAGGAAAGTGATTTTCTCTGAAAGGACAGCATTTAGAAAGTGAGGCAACACTCCATTCACTTCACACAGTGAATTTAAGTGTTGGAACAGACTGCTTCTCTTTCAGAGAAACGCATGTGAGTTTCTTCCTAATGCTTGCAAGTAGCTTAAGGCACTTTAAAAGGAAAGTGATTTTCTCTGAAAGGACAGCATTTAGAAAGTGAAGCAACACTCCATTCACTTCGCACAGTGAATTGAAGTGTTGGAACAGACTGCTTCTCTTTCAGAGAAACGCATGTGAGTTTATTGTGAATTATTGCAAGTCGCTTAAGGCACTTTCAAAGGAAAGTGATTTTCTCTGAAAGGACAGCATTTAGAAACTGAAGCAACACTCCATTCACTTCGCACAGTGAATTGAAGTGTTGGAACACACTGCTTCTCTTTAAAAGAAACGCATGTGAGTTTTTTGTGAATGCTTGAAAGCAGTTTAAGGCACTTTCAAAGGAAAGTGATTTTCTCTGAAAGGACAGAATTTAGAAAGTGATGCAACACTCCATTCACTTCGCACAGTGAATTGAAGTGTTGGAACAGACTGCTTCTCTTTCAGAGAAACGCATGTGAGTTTCTTCCTAATGCTTGTAAGTAGCTTAAGGCACTTTCAAAGGAAAGTGATTTTCTCTGAAAGGACAGCATTTAGAAAGTGAAGCAACACTCAATTCCCTTCGTGCAGTGAATTGAAGTGTTGGAACAGAGTGCTTCTCTTTCATAGAAACGCATTAGTGTTTCTTGTGAATGCTTGCAAATTGCTTAAGGCACTTTCAAAGGAAAGTGATTTTCCCTGAAAGGACAGCATTTAGAAACTGAAGCAACACTCCATTCACTTCGCACAGTGAATTGAAGTGTTGGAACACACTGCTTCTCTTTAAGAGAAACGCATGTGAGTTTTTTGTGAATGCTTGAAAGTAGCTTAAGGCACTTTCAAAGCAGAGTGATTTTCTCTGAAAGGACAGCATTTAGAAAGTGAAGCAACACTCCATTCACTTCGCACAGTGAATTGAAATGTTGGAACAGTCTGCTTCTCTCTCAGAGAAACGCATGTGAGTTTCTTCCTAACGCTTGCAAGTAGCTTAAGGCACTTTCAAAGGAAAGTGATTTTCTCTGAAAGGACAGCATTTAGAAAGTGAAGCAACACTCCATTCACTTCGCACAGTGAATTGAAGTGTTGGAACAGACTGCTTCTCTTTCAGAGAAACGCATGTGAGTTTCTGGTGAATGCTTGTAAGTAGCTTAAGGCACTTTCAAAGGAAAGAGATTTTCTCTGAAAGGACAGCATTTAGAAAGTGAAGCAACACTCCATTCACTTCGCACAGTGAATTGAAGTGTTGAAACAGACTGCTTCTCTTTCAGAGAAACGCATGTGAGTTTCTGGTGAATGCTTGTAAGTAGCTTAAGGCACTTTCAAAGGAAAGTGATTTTCTCTGAAAGGACAGCATTTAGAAACTGAAGCAACACTCCATTCACTTCGCGCAGTGAATTGAAGTGTTGGAACAGACTGCTTCTCTTTCAGAGAAACGCATGTGAGTTTCTTGTGAATTATTGCAAGTCTCTTAAGGCAGTTTCAAAGGAAAGTGATTTTCTCTGAAAGGACAGAATTTAGAAAGTGAAGCAACACTCCATTCACTTCGCACAGTGAATTGAAGTGTTGGAACAGACTGCTTCTCTTTCAGAGAAATTCATGTGAGTTTAAGTTGAATGCTTGTAAGTAGCTTAAGGCACTTTCAAAGGAAAGTGATTTTCTCTGAAAGAACAGCATTTAGAAAGTGAAGCAACACTCCATTCACTTCGCAGAGTGAATTGAAGTTTTGGAACAGACTGCTTCTCTTTCAGAGAAACGCATGTGAGTTTCTGGTGAATGCTTGTAAGTAGCTTAAGGCACTTTCAAAGGAAAGTGATTTTCTCTGAAAGGACAGCATTTAGAAAGTGAAGCAACACTCCATTCACTTCGCACAGTGAATTGAAGTGTTGGAACAGACTGCTTCTCTTTCAGAGAAACGCATGTGAGTTTCTTGTGAATTATTGCAAGTCGCTTAAGGCACTTTCAAAGGAAAGTGATTTTCTCTGAAAGGACAGCATTTCGAAAGTGAAGCAACACTCCCTTCCCTTCGTGCAGTGAATTGAAGTGTTGGAACAGACTGCTTCTCTTTCAGAGAAACGCATTAGTGTTTCTTGTGAATGCTTGCAAGTTGCTTAAGGCACTTTCAAAGGAAAGTGATTTTCTCTGAAAGGACAGCATTTAGAAAGTGAAGCAACACTCAATTCACTTTGTACAGTGAATTGAAGTGTTGGAACAGACTGCTTCACTTTCAGAGACATGCATGTGAGTTTCTGTTGAATGCTTGTAAGTAGCTTAAGGCTCTTTCAAAGGAAAGTGATTTTCTATGAAAGGACAGCATTTAGAAAGTAAAGCAACACTCCATTCCCTTCGCGCAATGAATTGAAGTGTTGGAACAGACTGCTTCTCTTTGAGAGAAACGCATGTGAGTTTCTTCCTAATGCTTGCAAGTAGCTTAAGGCACTTTCAAAGGAAAGTGATTTTCTCTGAAAGGACAGCATTTAGAAAGTGAAGCAACACTCAATTCACTTTGTACAGTGAATTGAAGTGTTGGAACAGACTGCTTCACTTTCAGAGAAATGCATGTGAGTTTCTGTTGAATGCTTGTAAGTAGCTTAAGGCTCTTTCAAAGGAAAGTGATTTTCTATGAAAGGACAGCATTTAGAAAGTAAAGCAACACTCCATTCCCTTCGCGCAATGAATTGAAGTGTTGGAACAGACTGCTTCTCTTTCATAGAAACGCATCAGTGTTTCTTGGGAATGCTTGCAAGTAGCTTCAGGCACTTTCAAAGGAAATTGATTTTCGATGAAAGGACAGCGTTTAGATAGTGAAGCAACACTCCATTCGCTTCGCGCAGTGAATTGAAGTGTTGGAACAGACTGCTTCTCTTTCAGAGAAACGCATGTGAGTTTATGGTGAATGCTTGTAAGTAGCTTAAGGCACTTTCAAAGGAAAGTGATTTTCTCTGAAAGGACAGCATTTAGAAAGTGAGGCAACACTCCATTCACTTCACACAGTGAATTTAAGTGTTGGAACAGACTGCTTCTCTTTCAGAGAAACGCATGTGAGTTTCTTCCTAATGCTTGCAAGTAGCTTAAGGCACTTTAAAAGGAAAGTGATTTTCTCTGAAAGGACAGCATTTAGAAAGTGAAGCAACACTCCATTCACTTCGCACAGTGAATTGAAGTGTTGGAACAGACTGCTTCTCTTTCAGAGAAACGCATGTGAGTTTATTGTGAATTATTGCAAGTCGCTTAAGGCACTTTCAAAGGAAAGTGATTTTCTCTGAAAGGACAGCATTTAGAAACTGAAGCAACACTCCATTCACTTCGCACAGTGAATTGAAGTGTTGGAACACACTGCTTCTCTTTAAAAGAAACGCATGTGAGTTTTTTGTGAATGCTTGAAAGCAGTTTAAGGCACTTTCAAAGGAAAGTGATTTTCTCTGAAAGGACAGAATTTAGAAAGTGATGCAACACTCCATTCACTTCGCACAGTGAATTGAAGTGTTGGAACAGACTGCTTCTCTTTCAGAGAAACGCATGTGAGTTTCTTCCTAATGCTTGTAAGTAGCTTAAGGCACTTTCAAAGGAAAGTGATTTTCTCTGAAAGGACAGCATTTAGAAAGTGAAGCAACACTCAATTCCCTTCGTGCAGTGAATTGAAGTGTTGGAACAGAGTGCTTCTCTTTCATAGAAACGCATTAGTGTTTCTTGTGAATGCTTGCAAATTGCTTAAGGCACTTTCAAAGGAAAGTGATTTTCCCTGAAAGGACAGCATTTAGAAACTGAAGCAACACTCCATTCACTTCGCACAGTGAATTGAAGTGTTGGAACACACTGCTTCTCTTTAAGAGAAACGCATGTGAGTTTTTTGTGAATGCTTGAAAGTAGCTTAAGGCACTTTCAAAGCAGAGTGATTTTCTCTGAAAGGACAGCATTTAGAAAGTGAAGCAACACTCCATTCACTTCGCACAGTGAATTGAAATGTTGGAACAGTCTGCTTCTCTCTCAGAGAAACGCATGTGAGTTTCTTCCTAACGCTTGCAAGTAGCTTAAGGCACTTTCAAAGGAAAGTGATTTTCTCTGAAAGGACAGCATTTAGAAAGTGAAGCAACACTCCATTCACTTCGCACAGTGAATTGAAGTGTTGGAACAGACTGCTTCTCTTTCAGAGAAACGCATGTGAGTTTCTGGTGAATGCTTGTAAGTAGCTTAAGGCACTTTCAAAGGAAAGAGATTTTCTCTGAAAGGACAGCATTTAGAAAGTGAAGCAACACTCCATTCACTTCGCACAGTGAATTGAAGTGTTGAAACAGACTGCTTCTCTTTCAGAGAAACGCATGTGAGTTTCTGGTGAATGCTTGTAAGTAGCTTAAGGCACTTTCAAAGGAAAGTGATTTTCTCTGAAAGGACAGCATTTAGAAACTGAAGCAACACTCCATTCACTTCGCGCAGTGAATTGAAGTGTTGGAACAGACTGCTTCTCTTTCAGAGAAACGCATGTGAGTTTCTTGTGAATTATTGCAAGTCTCTTAAGGCACTTTCAAAGGAAAGTGATTTTCTCTGAAAGGACAGAATTTAGAAAGTGAAGCAACACTCCATTCACTTCGCACAGTGAATTGAAGTGTTGGAACAGACTGCTTCTCTTTCAGAGAAACGCATGTGAGTTTCTTCCTAATGCTTGTAAGTAGCTTAAGGCACTTTCAAAGGAAAGTGATTTTCTCTGAAAGGACAGCATTTAGAAAGTGAAGCAACTCTCCATTCACTTCGCACAGTGAATTGAAGTGTTGGAACAGACTGCTTCTCTTTCAGAGAAATTCATGTGAGTTTAAGTTGAATGCTTGTAAGTAGCTTAAGGCACTTTCAAAGGAAAGTGATTTTCTCTGAAAGAACAGCATTTAGAAAGTGAAGCAACACTCCATTCACTTCACACACTGAATTGAAGTGTTGGAACAGACTGCTTCTCTTTCAGAGAAACGCATGTGAGTTTCTTGTGAATTATTGCAAGTCGCTTAAGGCACTTTCAAAGGAAAGTGATTTTCTCTGAAAGGACAGCATTTAGAAAGTGAAGCAACACTCCCTTCCCTTCGTGCAGTGAATTGAAGTGTTGGAACAGAGTGCTTCTCTTTCATAGAAACGCATTAGTGTTTCTTGTGAATGCTTGCAAGTTGCTTAAGGCACTTTCAAAGGAAAGTGATTTTCTCTGAAAGGACAGCATTTAGAAAGTGAAGCAACACTCAATTCACTTTGTACAGTGAATTGAAGTGTTGGAACAGACTGCTTCACTTTCAGAGAAATGCATGTGAGTTTCTGTTGAATGCTTGTAAGTAGCTTAAGGCTCTTTCAAAGGAAAGTGATTTTCTATGAACGGACAGCATTTAGAAAGTAAAGCAACACTCCATTCCCTTCGCGCAATGAATTGAAGTGTTGGAACAGACTGCTTCTCTTTCATAGAAACGCATTAGTGTTTCTTGGGAATGCTTGCAAGTAGCTTAAGGCACTTTCAAAGGAAATTGATTTTCTCTGAAAGGACAGCATTTAGATAGTGAAGCAACACTCCATTCACTTCGCACAGTGAATTGAAGTGTTGGAACAGACTGCTTCTCTTTCAGAGAAACGCATGTGAGTTTCTTGTGAATTCTTGCAAGTTGCTTAAGGCACTTTCAAAGGAAAGTGATTTTCTCTGAAAGGACAGCATTTAGAAACTGAAGCAACACTCCATTCACTTCGCACTGTGAATTGAAGTGTTGGAACAGACTCCTTCTCTTTGAGAGAAACGCATGTGAGTTTCTTCCTAATGCTTGCAAGTAGCTTAAGGCACTTTCAAAGGAAAGTGATTTTCTCTGAAAGGACAGCATTTAGAAAGTGAAGCAACACTCCATTCACTTCGCACAGTGAATTGAAGTGTTGGAACAGTCTGCTTCTCTTTCAGAGAAACGCATGTGAGTTTCTGGTGAATGCTTGTAAGTAGCTTAAGGCACTTTCAAAGAAAAGTGATTTTCTCTGAAAGGACAATATTTAGAAAGTGAAGCAACACTCCATTCACTTCGCACAGTGAATTGAAGTGTTGGAACAGACTGCTTCTCTTTCAGAGAAACGCATGTGAGTTTCTGGTGAATGCTTGTAAGTAGCTTAAGGCACTTTCAAAGGAAAGTGATTTTCTCTGAAAGGACAGCATTTAGAAAGTGAAGCAACACTCCATTCACTTCTCACATTGAATTGAAGTGTTGGAACAGACTGCTTCTCTTTCAGAGAAATGCATGTGAGTTTAAGTTGAATGCTTGTAAGTAGCTTAAGGCACTTTCAAAGGAAATTGATTTTCTCTGAAAGGACAGCGTTTAGATAGTGAAGCAACACTCCATTCGCTTCGCGCAGTGAATTGAAGTGTTGGAACAGACTGCTTCTCTTTCAGAGAAACGCATGTGAGTTTATGGTGAATGCTTGTAAGTAGCTTAAGGCACTTTCAAAGGAAAGTGATTTTCTCTGAAAAGACAGCATTTAGAAAGTGAGGCAACACTCCATTCACTTCACACAGTGAATTTAAGTGTTGGAACAGACTGCTTCTCTTTCAGAGAAACGCATGTGAGTTTCATCCTAATGCTTGCAAGTAGCTTAAGGCACTTTAAAAGGAAAGTGATTTTCTCTGAAAGGACAGCATTTAGAAAGTGAAGCAACACTCCATTCACTTCGCACAGTGAATTGAAGTGTTGGAACAGACTGCTTCTCTTTCAGAGAAACGCATGTGAGTTTATTGTGAATTATTGCAAGTCGCTTAAGGCACTTTCAAAGGAAAGTGATTTTCTCTGAAAGGACAGCATTTAGAAACTGAAGCAACACTCCATTCACTTCGCACAGTGAATTGAAGTGTTGGAACACACTGCTTCTCTTTAAAAGAAACGCATGTGAGTTTTTTGTGAATGCTTGAAAGCAGTTTAAGGCACTTTCAAAGGAAAGTGAATTTCTCTGAAAGGACAGAATTTAGAAAGTGATGCAACACTCCATTCACTTCGCACAGTGAATTGAAGTGTTGGAACAGACTGCTTCTCTTTCAGAGAAACGCATGTGAGTTTCTTCCTAATGCTTGTAAGTAGCTTAAGGCACTTTCAAAGGAAAGTGATTTTCTCTGAAAGGACAGCATTTAGAAAGTGAAGCAACACTCAATTCACTTCGCACAGTGAATTGAAGTGTTGGAACACACTGCTTCTCTTTAAGAGAAACGCATGTGAGTTTCTTCCTAATGCTTGCAAATTGCTTAAGGCACTTTCAAAGGAAAGTGATTTTCCCTGAAAGGACAGCATTTAGAAACTGAAGCAACACTCCATTCACTTCGCACAGTGAATTGAAGTGTTGGAACACACTGCTTCTCTTTAAGAGAAACGCACGTGAGTTTTTTGTGAATGCTTGAAAGTAGCTTAAGGCACTTTCAAAGCAGAGTGATTTTCTCTGAAAGGACAGCATTTAGAAAGTGAAGCAACACTCCATTCACTTCGCACAGTGAATTGAAATGTTGGAACAGTCTGCTTCTCTCTCAGAGAAACGCATGTGAGTTTCTTCCTAACGCTTGCAAGTAGCTTAAGGCACTTTCAAAGGAAAGTGATTTTCTCTGAAAGGACAGCATTTAGAAAGTGAAGCAACACTCCATTCACTTCGCACAGTGAATTGAAGTGTTGGAACAGACTGCTTCTCTTTCAGAGAAATGCATGTGAGTTTCTGGTGAATGCTTGTAAGTAGCTTAAGGCACTTTCAAAGGAAAGAGATTTTCTCTGAAAGGACAGCATTTAGAAAGTGAAGCAACACTCCATTCACTTCGCACAGTGAATTGAAGTGTTGAAACAGACTGCTTCTCTTTCAGAGAAATGCATGTGAGTTTCTGGTGAATGCTTGTAAGTAGCTTAAGGCACTTTCAAAGGAAAGTGATTTTCTCTGAAAGGACAGCATTTAGAAACTGAAGAAACACTCCATTCACTTCGCGCAGTGAATTGAAGTGTTGGAACAGACTGCTTCTCTTTCAGAGAAACGCATGTGAGTTTCTTGTGAATTATTGCAAGTCTCTTAAGGCACTTTCAAAGGAAAGTGATTTTCTCTGAAAGGACAGCATTTAGAAACTGAAGCAACACTCCATTCACTTCGCACAGTGAATTGAAGTGTTGGAACACACTGCTTCTCTTTAAGAGATACGCATGTGGTTTTTTGTGAATGCTTGAAAGTAGTTTAAGGCACTTTCAAAGGAAAGTGATTTTCTCTGAAAGGACAGAATTTAGAAAGTGAAGCAACACTCCATTCACTTCGCACAGTGAATTGAAGTGTTGGAACAGACTGCTTCTCTTTCTGAGAAACGCATGTGAGTTTCTTCTTAATGCTTGTAAGTAGCTTAAGGCACTTTCAAAGGAAAGTGATTTTCTCTGAAAGGACAGCATTTAGAAAGTGAAGCAACTCTCCATTCACTTCGCACAGTGAATTGAAGTGTTGGAACAGACTGCTTCTCTTTCAGAGAAATTCATGTGAGTTTAAGTTGAATGCTTGTAAGTAGCTTAAGGCACTTTCAAAGGAAAGTGATTTTCTCTGAAAGAACAGCATTTAGAAAGTGAAGCAACACTCCATTCACTTCGCAGAGTGAATTGAAGTTTTGGAACAGACTGCTTCTCTTTCAGAGAAATGCATGTGAGTTTCTGGTGAATGCTTGTAAGTAGCTTAAGGCACTTTCAAAGGAAAGTGATTTTCTCTGAAAGGACAGCATTTAGAAAGTGAAGCAACACTCCATTCACTTCGCACAGTGAATTGAAGTGTTGGAACAGACTGCTTCTCTTTCAGAGAAACGCATGTGAGTTTCTGGTGAATGCTTGTAAGTAGCTTAAGGCACTTTCAAAGGAAAGAGATTTTCTCTGAAAGGACAGCATTTAGAAAGTGAAGCAACACTCCATTCACTTCGCACAGTGAATTGAAGTGTTGAAACAGACTGCTTCTCTTTCAGAGAAACGCATGTGAGTTTCTGGTGAATGCTTGTAAGTAGCTTAAGGCACTTTCAAAGGAAAGTGATTTTCTCTGAAAGGACAGCATTTAGAAACTGAAGCAACACTCCATTCACTTCGCGCAGTGAATTGAAGTGTTGGAACAGACTGCTTCTCTTTCAGAGAAACGCATGTGAGTTTCTTGTGAATTATTGCAAGTCTCTTAAGGCACTTTCAAAGGAAAGTGATTTTCTCTGAAAGGACAGCATTTAGAAACTGAAGCAACACTCCATTCACTTCGCACAGTGAATTGAAGTGTTGGAACACACTGCTTCTCTTTAAGAGAAACGCATGTGGTTTTTTGTGAATGCTTGAAAGTAGTTTAAGGCATTTTCAAAGGAAAGTGATTTTCTCTGAAAGGACAGAATTTAGAAAGTGAAGCAACACTCCATTCACTTCGCACAGTGAATTGAAGTGTTGGAACAGACTGCTTCTCTTTCAGAGAAACGCATGTGAGTTTCTTCCTAATGCTTGTAAGTAGCTTAAGGCACTTTCAAAGGAAAGTGATTTTCTCTGAAAGGACAGCATTTAGAAAGTGAAGCAACACTCCCTACCCTTCGTGCAGTGAATTGAAGTGTTGGAACAGAGTGCTTCTCTTTCATAGAAACGCATTAGTGTTTCTTGTGAATGCTTGCAAGTTGCTTAAGGCACTTTCAAAGGAAAGTGATTTTCTCTGAAAGGACAGCATTTAGAAAGTGAAGCAACACTCAATTCACTTTGTACAGTGAATTGAAGTGTTGGAACAGACTGCTTCACTTTCAGAGAAATGCATGTGAGTTTCTGTTGAATGCTTGTAAGTAGCTTAAGGCTCTTTCAAAGGAAAGTGATTTTCTATGAAAGGACAGCATTTAGAAAGTAAAGCAACACTCCATTCCCTTCGCGCAATGAATTGAAGTGTTGGAACAGACTGCTTCTCTTTGAGAGAAACGCATGTGAGTTTCTTCCTAATGCTTGCAAGTAGCTTAAGGCACTTTCAAAGGAAAGTGATTTTCTCTGAAAGGACAGCATTTAGAAAGTGAAGCAACACTCCATTCACTTCGCACAGTGAATTGAAGTGTTGAAACAGACTGCTTCTCTTTCAGAGAAACGCATGTGAGTTTCTGGTGAATGCTTGTAAGTAGCTTAAGGCACTTTCAAAGGAAAGTGATTTTCTCTGAAAGGACAGCATTTAGAAAGTGAAGCAACACTCCATTCACTTCGCAGAGTGAATTGAAGTATTGGAACAGACTGCTTCTCTTTCGGAGAAACGCATGTGAGTTTCTGGTGAAAGCTTGTAAGTAGCTTAAGGCACTTTCAAAGAAAAGTGATTTTCTCTGAAAGGACAGCATTTAGAAAGTGAAGCAACACTCCATTCACTTCGCACAGTGAATTGAAGTGTTGGAAGAGACTCCTTCTCTTTCAGAGAAACGCATGTGAGTTTCTGGTGAATGCTTGCAAGTTGCTTAAGGCACTTTCAAAGGAAAGTGATTTTCTCTGAAAGGACAGCATTTCGAAAGTGAGGCAACACTCCATTCACTTCACACAGTGAATTGAAGTGTTGGAACAGTCTGCTTCTCTTTCAGAGAAACGCATGTGAGTTTCTTCCTAATGCTTGCAAGTAGCTTAAGGCACTTTCAAAGGAAAGTGATTTTCTCTGAAAGGACAGCATTTAGAAAGTGAAGCAACACTCCATTCACTTCGGACAGTGAATTGAAGTGTTGGAACAGACTGCTTCTCTTTCAGAGAAACGCATGTGAGTTTCTGGTGAATGCTTGTAAGTAGCTTAAGGCACTTTCAAAGGAAAGTGATTTTCTCTGAAAGGACAGCATTTAGAAAGTGAAGCAACACTCCATTCACTTCGCACAGTGAATTGAAGTGTTGGAACAGACTGCTTCTCTTTCAGAGAAACGCATGTGAGTTTCTTCATAATGCTTGTAAGTAGCTTAAGGCACTTTCAAAGGAAAGTGATTTTCTCTGAAAGGACAGCATTTAGAAACTGAAGCAACACTCCATTCACTTCGCACAGTGAATTGAAGTGTTGGAACAGACTGCTTCTCTTTCAGAGAAACGCATGTGAGTTTCTTGTGAATGATTGCAAGTCGCTTAAGGCACTTTCAAAGGAAAGTGATTTTCTCTGAAAGGACAGCATTTAGAAAGTGAAGCAACAATCCATTCACTTCGCACAGTGAATTGAAGTGTTGGAACACACTACTTCTCTTTAAGAGAAACGCATGTGAGTTTTTTGTGAATGCTTGAAAGTAGTTTAAGGCACTTTCAAAGGAAAGTGATTTTCTCTGAAAGGACATAATTTAGAAAGTGATGCAACACTCCATTCACTTTGGACAGTGAATTGAAGTGTTGGAACAGACTGCTTCTCTTTCAGAGAAACGCATGTGAGTTTCTTCCTAATGCTTGTAAGTAGCTTAAGGCACTTTCAAAGGAAAGTGATTTTCTCTGAAAGGACAGCATTTAGAAAGTGAAGCAACACTCAATTCCCTTCGTGCAGTGAATTGAAGTGTTGGAACAGAGTGCTTCTCTTTCATAGAAACGCATTAGTGTTTCTTGTGAATGCTTGCAAATTGCTTAAGGCACTTTCAAAGGAAAGTGATTTTCTCTGAAAGGACAGCATTTAGAAACTGAAGCAACACTCCATTCACTTCGCAGAGTGAATTGAAGTGTTGGAACAGACTGCTTCTCTTTCAGAAAAACGCATGTGAGTTTTTTGTGAATTATTGCAAGTCGCTTAAGGCACTTTCAAAGGAAAGTGATTTTCTCTGAAAGGACAGCATTTAGAAAGTGAAGCAACACTCCATTCCCTTCGTGCAGTGAATTGAAGTGTTGGAACAGAGTGCTTCTCTTTCATAGAAACGCATTAGTGTTTCTTGTGAATGCTTGCAAGTTGCTTAAGGCACTTTCAAAGGAAAGTGATTTTCTCTGAAAGGACAGCATTTAGAAAGTGAAGCAACACTCAATTCACTTTGTACAGTGAATTGAAGTGTTGGAACAGACTGCTTCTCTTTCAGAGAAATGCATGTGAGTTTCTGTTGAATGCTTGTAAGTAGCTTAAGGCTCTTTCAAAGGAAAGTGATTTTCTATGAAAGGACAGCATTTAGAAAGTAAAGCAACACTCCATTCCCTTCGCGCAATGAATTGAAGTGTTGGAACAGAGTGCTTCTCTTTCATAGAAACGCATTAGTGTTTCTTGTGAATGCTTGCAAGTTGCTTAAGGCACTTTCAAAGGAAAGTGATTTTCTCTGAAAGGACAGCATTTAGAAAGTGAGGCAACACTCCATTCACTTCACACAGTGAATTTAAGTGTTGGAACAGACTGCTTCTCTTTCAGAGAAACGCATGTGAGTTTCTTCCTAATGCTTGCACGTAGCTTAAGGCACTTTCAAAGGAAAGTGATTTTCTCTGAAAGGACAGCATTTAGAAACTGAAGCAACACTCCATTCACTTCGCACAGTGAATTGAAGTGTTGGAACACACTGCTTCTCTTTAAAAGAAATGCATGTGAGTTTTTTGTGAATGCTTGAAAGTAGTTTAAGGCACTTTCAAAGGAAAGTGATTTTCTCTGAAAGGACAGAATTTAGAAAGTGATGCAACACTCCATTCACTTCGCACAGTGAATTGAAGTGTTGGAACAGACTGCTTCTCTTTCAGAGAAACGCATGTGAGTTTCTTCCTAATGCTTGTAAGTAGCTTAAGGCACTTTCAAAGGAAAGTGATTTTCTCTGAAACTACAGCATTTAGAAAGTGAAGCAACACTCAATTCCCTTCGTGCAGTGAATTGAAGTGTTGGAACAGAGTGCTTCTCTTTCATAGAAACGCATTAGTGTTTCTTGTGAATG
This sequence comes from Myodes glareolus, assembly GCF_982192425.1. Classification (NCBI taxonomy): domain Eukaryota; kingdom Metazoa; phylum Chordata; class Mammalia; order Rodentia; family Cricetidae; genus Myodes; species Myodes glareolus. The sequence goes on from NC_142046.1 coordinate 2,865,893, forward strand.
CTTGCACATTGCTTAAGGCACTTTCAAAGGAAAGTGATTTTCTCTGAAAGGACAGCATTTAGAAACTGAAGCAACACTCCATTCACTTCGCACAGTGAATTGAAGTGTTGGAACACACTGCTTCTCTTTAAGAGAAACGCATGTGAGTTTTTTGTGAATGCTTGAAAGTAGCTTAAGGCACTTTCAAAGGAGAGTAATTTTCTCTGAAAGGACAGCATTTAGAAAGTGAAGCAACACTCCATTCACTTCGCACAGTGAATTGAAATGTTGGAACAGTCTGCTTCTCTCTCAGAGAAACGCATGTGAGTTTCTTCCTAACGCTTGCAAGTAGCTTAAGGTACTTTCAAAGGAAAGTGATTTTCTCTGAAAGGACAGCATTTAGAAAGTGAAGCAACACTCCATTCACTTCGCACAGTGAATTGAAGTGTTGGAACAGACTGCTTCTCTTTCAGAGAAATGCATGTGAGTTTCTGGTGAATGCTTGTAAGTAGCTTAAGGCACTTTCAAGGGAAAGAGATTTTCTCTGAAAGGACAGCATTTAGAAAGTGAAGCAACACTCCATTCACTTCGCACAGTGAATTGAAGTGTTGGAACAGACTGCTTCTCTTTCAGAGAAACGCATGTGAGTTTCTGGTGAATGCTTGTAAGTAGCTTAAGGCACTTTCAAAGGAAAGTGATTTTCTCTGAAAGGACAGCATTTAGAAACTGAAGCAACACTCCATTCACTTCGCGCAGTGAATTGAAGTGTTGGAACAGACTGCTTCTCTTTCAGAGAAACGCATGTGAGTTTCTTGTGAATTATTGCAAGTCGCTTAAGGCACTTTCAAAGGAAAGTGATTTTCTCTGAAAGGACAGCATTTAGAAACTGAAGCAACACTCCATTCACTTCGCACAGTGAATTGAAGTGTTGGAACACACTGCTTCTCTTTAAGAGAAACGCATGTGGTTTTTGTGAATGCTTAAAAGTAGTTTAAGGCACTTTCAAAGGAAAGTGATTTTCTCTGAAAGGACAGAATTTAGAAAGTGAAGCAACACTCCATTCACTTCGCACAGTGAATTGAAGTGTTGGAACAGATTGCTTCTCTTTCAGAGAAACGCATGTGAGTTTCTTCCTAATGCTTGTAAGTAGCTTAAGGCACTTTCAAAGGAAAGTGATTGTCTCTGAAAGGACAGCATTTAGAAAGTGAAGCAACACTCCATTCACTTCGTGCAGTGAATTGAAGTGTTGGAACAGAGTGCTTCTCTTTCATAGAAACGGATTAGTGTTTCTTGTGAATGCTTGCAAATTGCTTAAGGCACTTTCAAAGGAAAGTGATTTTTTCTGAAAGCACAGCATTTAGAAAGTGAAGCAACACTCAATTCACTTTGTACAGTGAATTGACGTGTTGGAACAGACGGCTTCTCTTTCAGAGAAATGCATGTGAGTTTCTGTTCAATGCTTGTAAGTAGCTTAAGGCTCTTTCAAAGGAAAGTGATTTTCTCTGAAAGGACAGCATTTAGAAAGTAAAGCAACACTCCATTCCCTTCGCGCAATGAATTGAAGTGTTGGAACAGACTGCTTCTCTTTCAGAGAAACGCATTAGTGTTTCTTGGGAATGCTTGCCAGTAGCTTAAGGTACTTTCAAAGGAAAGTGATTTTCTCTGAAAGGACAGCATTTAGAAAGTGAAGCAACACTCAATTCACTTTGTACAGTGAATTGACGTGTTGGAACAGACGGCTTCTCTTTCAGAGAAATGCATGTGAGTTTCTGGTGAATGCTTGTAAGTAGCTTAAGGCACTTTCAAAGGAAAGTGATTTTCTCTGAAAGGACAGCATTTAGAAAGTGGAGCAACACTCCATTCCCTTCGTGCTGTGAATTGAAGTGTTGGAGCAGAGTGCTTCTCTTTCATATAAACGCATTAGTGTTTCTTGTGAAAGCTTGCAAGTTGCTTAAGGCACTTTCAAAGGAAAGTGATTTTCTCTGAAAGGACAGCATTTAGAAACTGAAGCAACACTCCGTTCACTTCGCACAGTGAATTGAAGTGTTGGAACAGACTGCTTCTCTTTAAGAGAAACGCATGTGAGTTTTTTGTGAATGCTTGAAAGTAGTTTAAGGCACTTTTAAAGGAAAGTGATTTTCTCTGAAAGGACAGCATTTAGAAAGTGAAGCAACACTCCATTCACTTCGCACAGTGAATTGAAGTGTTGGAACAGACTGCTTCTCTTTCAGAGAAACGCATGTGAGTTTCTGGTGAATGCTTGTAAGTAGCTTAAGGCACTTTCAAAGGAAAGTGATTTTCTCTGAAAGGACAGCATTTAGAAACTGAAGCAACACTCCATTCACTTCGCGCAGTGAATTGAAGTGTTGGAACAGACTGCTTCTCTTTCAGAGAAACGCATGTGAGTTTCTTGTGAATTATTGCAAGTCGCTTAAGGCACTTTCAAAGGAAAGTGATTTTCTCTGAAAGGACAGCATTTAGAAACTGAAGCAACACTCCATTCACTTCGCACAGTGAATTGAAGTGTTGGAACACACTGCTTCTCTTTAAGAGAAACGCATGTGAGTTTCTTCCTAATGCTTGCAAGTAGCATAAGGCACTTTCAAAGGAAAGTGATTTTCTCTGAAAGGACAGCATTCAGAAAGTGAAGCAACACTCCATTCACTTCGCACAGAGAATTGAAGTGTTGGAACAGACTGCTTCTCTTTCAGAGAAACGCATGTGAGTTTCTTCTTAATGCTTGCAAGTAGCTTAAGGCACTTTCAAAGGAAAGTGATTTTCTCTGAAAGGACAGCATTTAGAAAGTGAAGCAACACTCCAATCACTTCGCACAGTGAATTGAAGTGTTGGAACAGACTGCTTCTCTTTCAGAGAAACGCATGTGAGTTTCTGGTGATTGCTTGTAAGTAGCTTAAGGCACTTTCAAAGGAAAGTGATTTTCTCTGAAAGGACAACATTTAGAAAGTGAAGCAACACTCCATTCACTTCGCACAGAGAATTGAAGTTTTGTAACAGAATGCTTCTTTTTCAGAGAAATGCATGTGAGTTTCTGTTGAATGCTTGTAAGTAGCTTAAGGCACTTTCAAAGGAAAGTGATTTTCTCTGAAAGGACAGCATTTAGAAAGTGAAGCAACACTCCATTCACTTCGCACAGAGAATTGATGTGTTGGAACAGACTGCTTCTCTTTCAGAGGAATGCATGTGAGTTTCTGTTGAATGCTTGTAAGTAGCTTAAGGCACTTTCAAAGGAAAGTGATTTTCTCTGAAAGGACAGCATTTAGAAAGTGAAGCAACACTCCATTCACTTCGCACACTGAATTGAAGTGTTGGAACAGACTGCTTCTCTTTCAGAGAAACGCATGTGAGTTTATTCCTAATGCTTGCAAGTAGCTTAAGGTACTTTCAAAGGAAAGTGATTTTCTCTGAAAGGACAGCATTTAGAAAGTGAAGCAACACTCCATTCACTTCGCACAGTGAATTGAAGTGTTGGAACAGACTGCTTCTCTTTCATAGAAACGCATTAGTGTTTCTTGGGAATGCTTGTAAGTAGCTTAAGGCACTTTCAAAGGAAAGTGATTTTCTCTGAAAGGACAGCATTTAGATAGTGAAGCAACACTCCATTCACTTCGCACAGTGAATTGAAGTGTTGAAACAGACTGCTTCTCTTTCAGAGAAACGCATGTGAGTTTCTGTTGAATGCTTGTAAGGAGCTTAAGGCATTTTCAAAGGAAAGTGATTTTCTCTGAAAGGACAGCATTTAGAAAGTGAGGCAACACTCCATTCACTTCACACAGTGAATTGAAGTGTTGGAACAGACTGCTTCTCTTTCAGAGAAACGCATGTGAGTTTCTTCCTAATGCTTGCAAGTACCATAAGGCACTTTCAAAGGAAAGTGATTTTCTCTGAAAGGACAGCATTTAGAAAGTGAAGCAACACTCCATTCACTTCGCTCAGAGAATTGAAGTGTTGGAACAGACTGCTTCTCTTTCAGAGAAACGCATGTGAGTTTCTTCTTAATGCTTGCAAGTAGCTTAAGGCACTTTCAAAGGAAAGTGATTTTCTCTGAAAGGACAGCATTTAGAAAGTGAAGCAACACTCCATTCACTTCGCACAGTGAATTGAAGTGTTGGAACAGACTGCTTCTCTTTCAGAGAAACGCATGTGAGTTTCTGGTGATTGCTTGTAAGTAGCTTAAGGCACTTTCAAAGGAAAGTGATTTTCTCTGAAAGGACAACATTTAGAAAGTGAAGCAACACTCCATTCACTTCGCACAGAGAATTGAAGTGTTGCAACAGAATGCTTCTTTTTCAGAGAAACGCATGTGAGTTTCTGTTGAATGCTTGTAAGTAGCTTAAGGCACTTTCAAAGGAAAGTGATTTTCTCTGAAAGGACAGCATTTAGAAAGTGAAGCAACACTCCATTCACTTCGCACAGTGAATTGAAGTGTTGGAACAGACTGCTTCTCTTTCAGAGAAACGCATGTGAGTTTCTGGTGATTCCTTGTAAGTAGCTTAAGGCACTTTCAAAGGAAAGTGATTTTCTCTGAAAGGACAACATTTAGAAAGTGAAGCAACACTCCATTCACTTCGCACAGAGAATTGAAGTTTTGTAACAGAATGCTTCTTTTTCAGAGAAATGCATGTGAGTTTCTGTTGAATGCTTGTAAGTAGCTTAAGGCACTTTCAAAGGAAAGTGATTTTCTCTGAAAGGACAGCATTTAGAAAGTGAAGCAACACTCCATTCACTTCGCACACTGAATTGAAGTGTTGGAACAGACTGCTTCTCTTTCAGAGAAACGCATGTGAGTTTATTCCTAATGCTTGCAAGTAGCTTAAGGTACTTTCAAAGGAAAGTGATTTTCTCTGAAAGGACAGCATTTAGAAAGTGAAGCAACACTCCATTCACTTCGCACAGTGAATTGAAGTGTTGGAACAGACTGCTTCTCTTTCATAGAAACGCATTAGTGTTTCTTGGGAATGCTTGTAAGTAGCTTAAGGCACTTTCAAAGGAAAGTGATTTTCTCTGAAAGGACAGCATTTAGATAGTGAAGCAACACTCCATTCACTTCGCACAGTGAATTGAAGTGTTGAAACAGACTGCTTCTCTTTCAGAGAAACGCATGTGAGTTTCTGTTGAATGCTTGTAAGGAGCTTAAGGCATTTTCAAAGGAAAGTGATTTTCTCTGAACGGACAGCATTTAGAAAGTGAGGCAACACTCCATTCACTTCACACAGTGAATTGAAGTGTTGGAACAGACTGCTTCTCTTTCAGAGAAACGCATGTGAGTTTCTTCCTAATGCTTGCAAGTAGCATAAGGCACTTTCAAAGGAAAGTGATTTTCTCTGAAAGGACAGCATTTAGAAAGTGAAGCAACACTCCATTCACTTCGCTCAGAGAATTGAAGTGTTGGAACAGACTGCTTCTCTTTCAGAGAAACGCATGTGAGTTTCTTCTTAATGCTTGCAAGTAGCTTAAGGCACTTTCAAAGGAAAGTGATTTTCTCTGAAAGGACAGCATTTAGAAAGTGAAGCAACACTCCATTCACTTCGCACAGTGAATTGAAGTGTTGGAACAGACTGCTTCTCTTTCAGAGAAACGCATGTGAGTTTCTGGTGATTGCTTGTAAGTAGCTTAAGGCACTTTCAAAGGAAAGTGATTTTCTCTGAAAGGACAACATTTAGAAAGTGAAGCAACACTCCATTCACTTCGCACAGAGAATTGAAGTGTTGCAACAGAATGCTTCTTTTTCAGAGAAACGCATGTGAGTTTCTGTTGAATGCTTGTAAGTAGCTTAAGGCACTTTCAAAGGAAAGTGATTTTCTCTGAAAGGACAGCATTTAGAAAGTGAAGCAACACTCCATTCACTTCGCACAGAGAATTGATGTGTTGGAACAGACTGCTTCTCTTTCAGAGGAATGCATGTGAGTTTCTGGTGAATGCTTGTAAGTAGCTTAAGGCACTTTCAAAGGAAAGTGATTTTTCTCTGAAAGGACAGCATTTAGAAAGTGAAGCAACACTCCATTCACTTCGCACAGTGAATTGAAGTGTTGGAACAGACTGCTTCTCTTTCAGAGAAACGCATGTGAGTTTATTCCTAATGCTTGCAAGTAGCTTAAGGTACTTTCAAAGGAAAGTGATTTTCTCTGAAAGGACAGCATTTAGAAAGTGAAGCAACACTCCATTCACTTCGCACAGTGAATTGAAGTGTTGGACCAGACTGCTTCTCTTTCAGAGAAATGCAAGTGGGTTTCTGGTGAATGCTTGTAAGTAGCTTAAGGCAATTTCAAAGGAAAGTGATTTTCTCTGAAAGGACAGCATTTAGAAAGTGGAGCAACACTCCATTCCCTTCGTGCTGTGAATTGAAGTGTTGGAGCAGAGTGCTTCTCTTTCATATAAACGCATTAGTGTTTCTTGTGAATGCTTGCAAGTTGCTTAAGGCACTTTCAAAGGAAAGTGATTTTCTCTGAAAGGACAGCATTTAGAAACTGAAGCAACACTCCATTCACTTCGCACAGTGAATTGAAGTGTTGGAACACACTGCTTCTCTTTAAGAGAAACGCATGTGGTTTTTTGTGAATGCTTGAAAGTAGTTTAAGGCACTTTCAAAGGAAAGTGATTTTCTCTGAAAGGACAGAATTTAGAAAGTGAAGCAACACTCCATTCACTTCGCACAGTGAATTGAAGTGTTGGAACAGACTGCTTCTCTTTCAGAGAAACGCATGTGAGTTTCTGTTGAATGCTTGTAAGGAGCTTAAGGCATTTTCAAAGGAAAGTGATTTTCTCTGAAAGGACAGCATTTAGAAAGTGAGGCAACACTCCATTCACTTCACACAGTGAATTGAAGTGTTGGAACAGACTGCTTCTCTTTCAGAGAAACGCATGTGAGTTTCTTCCTAATGCTTGCAAGTAGCATAAGGCACTTTCAAAGGAAAGTGATTTTCTCTGAAAGGACAGCATTCAGAAAGTGAAGCAACACTCCATTCACTTCGCACAGAGAATTGAAGTGTTGGAAGAGACTGCTTCTCTTTCAGAGAAACGCATGTGAGTTTCTTCTTAATGCTTGCAAGTAGCTTAAGGCACTTTCAAAGGAAAGTGATTTTCTCTGAAAGGACAGCATTTAGAAAGTGAAGCAACACTCCATTCACTTCGCACAGTGAATTGAAGTGTTGGAACAGACTGCTTCTCTTTCAGAGAAACGCATGTGAGTTTCTCGTGATTGCTTGTAAGTAGCTTAAGGCACTTTCAAAGGAAAGTGATTTTCTCTGAAAGGACAACATTTAGAAAGTGAAGCAACACTCCATTCACTTCGCACAGAGAATTGAAGTTTTGTAACAGAATGCTTCTTTTTCAGAGAAATGCATGTGAGTTTCTGTTGAATGCTTGTAAGTAGCTTAAGGCACTTTCAAAGGAAAGTGATTTTCTCTGAAAGGACAGCATTTAGAAAGTGAAGCAACACTCCATTCACTTCGCACAGAGAATTGATGTGTTGGAACAGACTGCTTCTCTTTCAGAGGAATGCATGTGAGTTTCTGTTGAATGCTTGTAAGTAGCTTAAGGCACTTTCAAAGGAAAGTGATTTTCTCTGAAAGGACAGCATTTAGAAAGTGAAGCAACACTCCATTCACTTCGCACAGTGAATTGAAGTGTTGGAACAGACTGCTTCTCTTTCAGAGAAACGCATGTGAGTTTATTCCTAATGCTTGCAAGTAGCTTAAGGTACTTTCAAAGGAAAGTGATTTTCTCTGAAAGGACAGCATTTAGAAAGTGAAGCAACACTCCATTCACTTCGCACAGTGAATTGAAGTGTTGGAACAGACTGCTTCTCTTTCATAGAAACGCATTAGTGTTTCTTGGGAATGCTTGTAAGTAGCTTAAGGCACTTTCAAAGGAAAGTGATTTTCTCTGAAAGGACAGCATTTAGATAGTGAAGCAACACTCCATTCACTTCGCACAGTGAATTGAAGTGTTGAAACAGACTGCTTCTCTTTCAGAGAAACGCATGTGAGTTTCTGTTGAATGCTTGTAAGGAGCTTAAGGCATTTTCAAAGGAAAGTGATTTTCTCTGAAAGGACAGCATTTAGAAAGTGAGGCAACACTCCATTCACTTCACACAGTGAATTGAAGTGTTGGAACAGACTGCTTCTCTTTCAGAGAAACGCATGTGAGTTTCTTCCTAATGCTTGCAAGTACCATAAGGCACTTTCAAAGGAAAGTGATTTTCTCTGAAAGGACAGCATTTAGAAAGTGAAGCAACACTCCATTCAATTCGCACAGTGAATTGAAGTGTTGGAACAGACTGCTTCTCTTTCAGAGAAACGCATGTGAGTTTCTTGTGAATTCTTGCAAGTTGCTTAAGGCACTTTCAAAGGAAAGTGATTTTCTCTGAAAGGACAGCATTTAGAAAGTGAGGCAGCACTCCATTCACTTCGCACAGTGAATTGAAGTGTTGGAACAGACTGCTTCTATTTCAGAGAAATGCATGTGAGTTTCTGTTGAATGCTTGAAAGTAGCTTAAAGCACTTTCAAAGGAAAGTAATTTTCTCTGAAAGGACAGCATTTAGAAAGTGAAGCAACACTCCATTCACTTCGCACAGTGAATTGAAGTGTTGGAACAGACTGCTTCTCTTTCAGAGAAACGCATTAGTGTTTCTTGGGAATGCTTGCAAGTAGCTTAAGGCACTTTCAAAGGAAAGTGATTTTCTCTGAAAGGACAGCATTTAGATAGTGAAGCAACACTCCATTCACTTCGCACAGTGAATTGAAGTGTTGAAACAGACTGCTTCTCTTTCAGAGAAACGCATGTGAGTTTCTGTTGAATGCTTGTAAGGAGCTTAAGGCATTTTCAAAGGAAAGTGATTTTCTCTGAAAGGACAGCATTTAGAAAGTGAGGCAACACTCCATTCACTTCACACAGTGAATTGAAGTGTTGGAACAGACTGCTTCTCTTTCAGAGAAACGCATGTGAGTTTCTTCCTAATGCTTGCAAGTAGCATAAGGCACTTTCAAAGGAAAGTGATTTTCTCTGAAAGGACAGCATTTAGAAAGTGAAGCAACACTCCATTCACTTCGCACAGAGAATTGAAGTGTTGGAACAGACTGCTTCTCTTTCAGAGAAACGCATGTGAGTTTCTTCTTAATGCTTGCAAGTAGCTTAAGGCACTTTCAAAGGAAAGTGATTTTCTCTGAAAGGACAGCATTTAGAAAGTGAAGCAACACTCCATTCACTTCGCACAGTGAATTGAAGTGTTGGAACAGACTGCTTCTCTTTCAGAGAAACGCATGTGAGTTTCTGGTGATTCCTTGTAAGTAGCTTAAGGCACTTTCAAAGGAAAGTGATTTTCTCTGAAAGGACAACATTTAGAAAGTGAAGCAACACTCCATTCACTTCGCACAGAGAATTGAAGTTTTGTAACAGAATGCTTCTTTTTCAGAGAAATGCATGTGAGTTTCTGTTGAATGCTTGTAAGTAGCTTAAGGCACTTTCAAAGGAAAGTGATTTTCTCTGAAAGGACAGCATTTAGAAAGTGAAGCAACACTCCATTCACTTCGCACAGAGAATTGATGTGTTGGAACAGACTGCTTCTCTTTCAGAGGAATGCATGTGAGTTTCTGGTGAATGCTTGTAAGTAGCTTAAGGCACTTTCAAAGGAAAGTGATTTTCTCTGAAAGGACAGCATTTAGAAAGTGAAGCAACACTCCATTCACTTCGCACACTGAATTGAAGTGTTGGAACAGACTGCTTCTCTTTCAGAGAAACGCATGTGAGTTTTTTCCTAATGCTTGCAAGTAGCTTAAGGTACTTTCAAAGGAAAGTGATTTTCTCTGAAAGGACAGCATTTAGAAAGTGAAGCAACACTCCATTCACTTCGCACAGTGAATTGAAGTGTTGGAACAGACTGCTTATCTTTCATAGAAACGCATTAGTGTTTCTTGGGAATGCTTGTAAGTAGCTTAAGGCACTTTCAAAGGAAAGTGATTTTCTCTGAAAGGACAGCATTTAGATAGTGAAGCAACACTCCATTCACTTCGCACAGTGAATTGAAGTGTTGAAACAGACTGCTTCTCTTTCAGAGAAACGCATGTGAGTTTCTGTTGAATGCTTGTAAGGAGCTTAAGGCATTTTCAAAGGAAAGTGATTTTCTCTGAAAGGACAGCATTTAGAAAGTGAGGCAACACTCCATTCACTTCACACAGTGAATTGAAGTGTTGGAACAGACTGCTTCTCTTTCAGAGAAACGCATGTGAGTTTCTTCCTAATGCTTGCAAGTAGCATAAGGCACTTTCAAAGGAAAGTGATTTTCTCTGAAAGGACAGCATTTAGAAAGTGAAGCAACACTCCATTCACTTCGCACAGAGAATTGAATTGTTGGAACAGACTGCTTCTCTTTCAGAGAAACGCATGTGAGTTTCTTCTTAATGCTTGCAAGTAGCTTAAGGCACTTTCAAAGGAAAGTGATATTCTCTGAAAGGACAGCATTTAGAAAGTGAAGCAACACTCCATTCACTTCGCACAGTGAATTGAAGTGTTGGAACAGACTGCTTCTCTTTCAGAGAAACGCATGTGAGTTTCTGGTGATTGCTTGTAAGTAGCTTAAGGCACTTTCAAAGGAAAGTGATTTTCTCTGAAAGGACAACATTTAGAAAGTGAAGCAACACTCCATTCACTTCGCACAGAGAATTGAAGTGTTGCAACAGAATGCTTCTTTTTCAGAGAAATGCATGTGAGTTTCTGTTGAATGCTTGTAAGTAGCTTAAGGCACTTTCAAAGGAAAGTGATTTTCTCTGAAAGGACAGCATTTAGAAAGTGAAGCAACACTCCATTCACTTCGCACAGAGAATTGATGTGTTGGAACAGACTGCTTCTCTTTCAGAGGAATGCATGTGAGTTTCTGGTGAATGCTTGTAAGTAGCTTAAGGCACTTTCAAAGGAAAGTGATTTTTCTCTGAAAGGACAGCATTTAGAAAGTGAAGCAACACTCCATTCACTTCGCACAGTGAATTGAAGTGTTGGAACAGACTGCTTCTCTTTCAGAGAAACGCATGTGAGTTTCGTGTGAATTCTTGCAAGTTGCTTAAGGCACTTTCAAAGGAAAGTGATTTTCTCTGAAAGGACAGCATTTAGAAAGTGAGGCAGCACTCCATTCACTTCGCACAGTGAATTGAAGTGTTGGAACAGACTGCTTCTCTTTCAGAGAAATGCATGTGAGTTTCTGTTGAATGCTTGAAAGTAGCTTAAAGCACTTTCAAAGGAAAGTAATTTTCTCTGAAAGGACAGCATTTAGAAAGTGAAGCAACACTCCATTCACTTCGCACAGTGAATTGAAGTGTTGGAACAGACTGCTTCTCTTTCAGAGAAACGCATTAGTGTTTCTTGGGAATGCTTGCAAGTAGCTTAAGGCACTTTCAAAGGAAAGTGATTTTCTCTGAAAGGACAGCATTTAGATAGTGAAGCAACACTCCATTCACTTCGCACAGTGAATTGAAGTGTTGAAACAGACTGCTTCTCTTTCAGAGAAACGCATGTGAGTTTCTGTTGAATGCTTGTAAGGAGCTTAAGGCATTTTCAAAGGAAAGTGATTTTCTCTGAAAGGACAGCATTTAGAAAGTGAGGCAACACTCCATTCACTTCACACAGTGAATTGAAGTGTTGGAACAGACTGCTTCTCTTTCAGAGAAACGCATGTGAGTTTCTTCCTAATGCTTGCAAGTAGCATAAGGCACTTTCAAAGGAAAGTGATTTTCTCTGAAAGGACAGCATTTAGAAAGTGAAGCAACACTCCATTCACTTCGCACAGAGAATTGAAGTGTTGGAACAGACTGCTTCTCTTTCAGAGAAACGCATGTGAGTTTCTTCTTAATGCTTGCAAGTAGCTTAAGGCACTTTCAAAGGAAAGTGATTTTCTCTGAAAGGACAGCATTTAGAAAGTGAAGCAACACTCCATTCACTTCGCACAGTGAATTGAAGTGTTGGAACAGACTGCTTCTCTTTCAGAGAAACACATGTGAGTTTCTGGGGATTCCTTGTAAGTAGCTTAAGGCACTTTCAAAGGAAAGTGATTTTCTCTGAAAGGACAACATTTAGAAAGTGAAGCAACACTCCATTCACTTCGCACAGAGAATTGAAGTTTTGTAACAGAATGCTTCTTTTTCAGAGAAATGCATGTGAGTTTCTGTTGAATGCTTGTAAGTAGCTTAAGGCACTTTCAAAGGAAAGTGATTTTCTCTGAAAGGACAGCATTTAGAAAGTGAAGCAACACTCCATTCACTTCGCACAGAGAATTGATGTGTTGGAACAGACTGCTTCTCTTTCAGAGGAATGCATGTGAGTTTCTGGTGAATGCTTGTAACTAGCTTAAGGCACTTTCAAAGGAAAGTGATTTTCTCTGAAAGGACAGCATTTAGAAAGTGAAGCAACACTCCATTCACTTCGCACACTGAATTGAAGTGTTGGAACAGACTGCTTCTCTTTCAGAGAAACGCATGTGAGTTTATTCCTAATGCTTGCAAGTAGCTTAAGGTACTTTCAAAGGAAAGTGATTTTCTCTGAAAGGACAGCATTTAGAAAGTGAAGCAACACTCCATTCACTTCGCACAGTGAATTGATTTGTTGGAACAGACTGCTTCTCTTTCATAGAAACGCATTAGTGTTTCTTGGGAATGCTTGTAAGTAGCTTAAGGCACTTTCAAAGGAAAGTGATTTTCTCTGAAAGGACAGCATTTAGATAGTGAAGCAACACTCCATTCACTTCGCACAGTGAATTGAAGTGTTGAAACAGACTGCTTCTCTTTCAGAGAAACACATGTGAGTTTCTGTTGAATGCTTGTAAGGAGCTTAAGGCATTTTCAAAGGAAAGTGATTTTCTCTGAAAGGACAGCATTTAGAAAGTGAGGCAACACTCCATTCACTTCACACAGTGAATTGAAGTGTTGGAACAGACTGCTTCTCTTTCAGAGAAACGCATGTGAGTTTCTTCCTAATGCTTGCAAGTAGCATAAGGCACTTTCAAAGGAAAGTGATTTTCTCTGAAAGGACAGCATTTAGAAAGTGAAGCAACACTCCATTCACTTCGCACAGAGAATTGAAGTGTTGGAACAGACTGCTTCTCTTTCAGAGAAACGCATGTGAGTTTCTTCTTAATGCTTGCAAGTAGCTTAAGGCACTTTCAAAGGAAAGTGATTTTCTCTGAAAGGACAGCATTTAGAAAGTGAAGCAACACTCCATTCACTTCGCACAGTGAATTGAAGTGTTGGAACAGTCTGCTTCTCTTTCAGAGAAACGCATGTGAGTTTCTGGTGATTGCTTGTAAGTAGCTTAAGGCACTTTCAAAGGAAAGTGATTTTCTCTGAAAGGACAACATTTAGAAAGTGAAGCAACACTCCATTCACTTCGCACAGAGAATTGAAGTGTTGCAACAGAATGCTTCTTTTTCAGAGAAATGCATGTGAGTTTCTGTTGAATGCTTGTAAGTAGCTTAAGGCACTTTCAAAGGAAAGTGATTTTCTCTGAAAGGACAGCATTTAGAAAGTGAAGCAACACTCCATTCACTTCGCACAGAGAATTGATGTGTTGGAACAGACTGCTTCTCTTTCAGAGGAATGCATGTGAGTTTCTGGTGAATGCTTGTAAGTAGCTTAAGGCACTTTCAAAGGAAAGTGATTTTTCTCTGAAAGGACAGCATTTAGAAAGTGAAGCAACACTCCATTCACTTCGCACAGTGAATTGAAGTGTTGGAACAGACTGCTTCTCTTTCAGAGAAACGCATGTGAGTTTATTCCTAATGCTTGCAAGTAGCTTAAGGTACTTTCAAAGGAAAGTGATTTTCTCTGAAAGGACAGCATTTAGAAAGTGAAGCAACACTCCATTCACTTCGCACAGTGAATTGAAGTGTTGGACCAGACTGCTTCTCTTTCAGAGAAACGCAAGTGGGTTTCTGGTGAATGCTTGTAAGTAGCTTAAGGCAATTTCAAAGGAAAGTGATTTTCTCTGAAAGGACAGCATTTAGAAAGTGGAGCAACACTCCATTCCCTTCGTGCTGTGAATTGAAGTGTTGGAGCAGAGTGCTTCTCTTTCATATAAACGCATTAGTGTTTCTTGTGAATGCTTGCAAGTTGCTTAAGGCACTTTCAAAGGAAAGTGATTTTCTCTGAAAGGACAGCATTTAGAAACTGAAGCAACACTCCGTTCACTTCGCACAGTGAATTGAACTGTTGGAACAGACTGCTTCTCTTTAAGAGAAACGCATGTGAGTTTTTTGTGAATGCTTGAAAGTAGTTTAAGGCACTTTCAAAGGAAAGTGATTTTCTCTGAAAGGACAGCATTTAGAAAGTGAAGCAACACTCCATTCACTTCGCACAGTGAATTGAAGTGTTGGAACAGACTGCTTCTCTTTCAGAGAAACGCATGTGAGTTTCTGGTGAATGCTTGTAAGTAGCTTAAGGCACTTTCAAAGGAAAGTGATTTTCTCTGAAAGGACAGCATTTAGAACGTGAGGCAACACTCTATTCACTTCACACAGTGAATTGAAGTGTTGGAACAGACTGCTTCTCTTTCAGAGAAACGCATGTGAGTTTCTTCCTAATGCTTGCAAGTAGCTTAAGGCACTATCAAAGGAAAGTGATTTTCTCTGAAAGGACAGCATTTAGAAAGTGAAGCAACACTCCATTCACTTCGCACAGTGAACTGAAGTGTTGGAACAGACTGCTTCTCTTTCAGAGAGACGCATGTGAGTTTTTTATGAATGCTTGAAAGTAGTTTAAGGCACTTTCAAAGGAAAGTGATTTTCTCTGAAAGGACAGCATTTAGAAAGTGAGGCAACACTCCATTCACTTCGCACAGTGAATTGAAGTGTTGGAACAGACTGCTTCTCTTTCAGAGAAACGCATGTGAGTTTCTTCCTAATGCTTGCAAGTAGCTTAAGACACTTTCAAAGGAAAGTGATTTTCTCTGAAAGGACAGCATTTAGAAAGTGAAGCAACACTCCATTCACTTCGCACAGTGAATTGAAGTGTTGGAACCGACTGCTTCTCTTTCAGAGAAACGCATGTGAGTTTCTGGTGAATGCTTATAAGTAGCTTAAGGCACTTTCAAAGGACAGTGATTTTCTCTGAAAGGACAGCATTTAGACAGTGAAGCAACACTCCAATCCCTTCGTGCAGTGAATTGAAGTGTTGGAACAGAGTGCTTCTCTTTCATATAAACGCATTAGTGTTTCTTGTGAATGCTTGCAAGTTGCTTAAGGCACTTTCAAAGGAAAGTGATTTTCTCTGAAAGGACAGCATTTAGAAAGTGAAGCAACACTCCATTCACTTCGCACAGTGAATTGAAGTGTTGGAACAGTCTGCTTCTCTTTCAGAGAAACGCATGTGAGTTTCTTCCTAATGCTTGCAAGTAGCTTAAGGCACTTTCAAAGGAAAGTGATTTTCTCTGAAAGGACAGCATTTAGAAAGTGAAGCAACACTCCATTCACTTCGCACAGAGAATTGAAGTGTTGAAACAGACTGCTTCTCTTTCAGAGAGACGCATGTGAGTTTCTGTTGAATGCTTGTAAGGAGCTTAAGGCATTTTCAAAGGAAAGTGATTTTCTCTGAAAGGACAGCATTTAGAAAGTGAGGCAACACTCCATTCACTTCACACAGTGAATTGAAGTGTTGGAACAGACTGCTTCTCTTTCAGAGAAACGCATGTGAGTTTCTTCCTAATGCTTGCAAGTAGCATAAGGCACTTTCAAAGGAAAGTGATTTTCTCTGAAAGGACAGCATTTAGAAAGTGAAGCAACACTCCATTCACTTCGCACAGAGAATTGAAGTGTTGGAACAGACTGCTTCTCTTTCAGAGAAACGCATGTGAGTTTCTTCTTAATGCTTGCAAGTAGCTTAAGGCACTTTCAAAGGAAAGTGATTTTCTCTGAAAGGACAGCATTTAGAAAGTGAAGCAACACTCCATTCACTTCGCACAGTGAATTGAAGTGTTGGAACAGACTGCTTCTCTTTCAGAGAAACGCATGTGAGTTTCTGGTGATTCCTTGTAAGTAGCTTAAGGCACTTTCAAAGGAAAGTGATTTTCTCTGAAAGGACAACATTTAGAAAGTGAAGCAACACTCCATTCACTTCGCACAGAGAATTGAAGTTTTGTAACA
The DNA here is from genome assembly GCF_982192425.1 of Myodes glareolus. Taxonomy (NCBI): domain Eukaryota; kingdom Metazoa; phylum Chordata; class Mammalia; order Rodentia; family Cricetidae; genus Myodes; species Myodes glareolus. Next base: position 2,882,008 of record NC_142046.1, read on the forward strand.
GAATGCTTCTTTTTCAGAGAAATGCATGTGAGTTTCTGTTGAATGCTTGTAAGTAGCTTAAGGCACTTTCAAAGGAAAGTGATTTTCTCTGAAAGGACAGCATTTAGAAAGTGAAGCAACACTCCATTCACTTCGCACAGAGAATTGATGTGTTGGAACAGACTGCTTCTCTTTCAGAGGAATGCATGTGAGTTTCTGTTGAATGCTTGTAAGTAGCTTAAGGCACTTTCAAAGGAAAGTGATTTTCTCTGAAAGGACAGCATTTAGAAAGTGAAGCAACACTCCATTCACTTCGCACACTGAATTGAAGTGTTGGAACAGACTGCTTCTCTTTCAGAGAAACGCATGTGAGTTTATTCCTAATGTTTGCAAGTAGCTTAAGGTACTTTCAAAGGAAAGTGATTTTCTCTGAAAGGACAGCATTTAGAAAGTGAAGCAACACTCCATTCACTTCGCACAGTGAATTGATTTGTTGGAACAGACTGCTTCTCTTTCATAGAAACGCATTAGTGTTTCTTGGGAATGCTTGTAAGTAGCTTAAGGCACTTTCAAAGGAAAGTGATTTTCTCTGAAAGGACAGCATTTAGATAGTGAAGCAACACTCCATTCACTTCGCACAGTGAATTGAAGTGTTGAAACAGACTGCTTCTCTTTCAGAGAAACGCATGTGAGTTTCTGTTGAATGCTTGTAAGGACCTTAAGGCATTTTCAAAGGAAAGTGATTTTCTCTGAAAGGACAGCATTTAGAAAGTGAGGCAACACTCCATTCACTTCACACAGTGAATTGAAGTGTTGGAACAGACTGCTTCTCTTTCAGAGAAACGCATGTGAGTTTCTTCCTAATGCTTGCAAGTAGCATAAGGCACTTTCAAAGGAAAGTGATTTTCTCTGAAAGGACAGCATTTAGAAAGTGAAGCAACACTCCATTCACTTCGCACAGAGAATTGAAGTGTTGGAACAGACTGCTTCTCTTTCAGAGAAACGCATGTGAGTTTCTTCTTACTGCTTGCAAGTAGCTTAAGGCACTTTCAAAGGAAAGTGATTTTCTCTGAAAGGACAGCATTTAGAAAGTGAAGCAACACTCCATTCACTTCGCACAGTGAATTGAAGTGTTGGAACAGACTGCTTCTCTTTCAGAGAAACGCATGTGAGTTTCTGGTGATTGCTTGTAAGTAGCTTAAGGCACTTTCAAAGGAAAGTGATTTTCTCTGAAAGGACAACATTTAGAAAGTGAAGCAACACTCCATTCACTTCGCACAGAGAATTGAAGTGTTGCAACAGAATGCTTCTTTTTCAGAGAAATGCATGTGAGTTTCTGTTGAATGCTTGTAAGTAGCTTTAGGCACTTTCAAAGGAAAGTGATTTTCTCTGAAAGGACAGCATTTAGAAAGTGAAGCAACACTCCATTCACTTCGCACAGAGAATTGATGTGTTGGAACAGACTGCTTCTCTTTCAGAGGAATGCATGTGAGTTTCTGGTGAATGCTTGTAAGTAGCTTAAGGCACTTTCAAAGGAAAGTGATTTTTCTCTGAAAGGACAGCATTTAGAAAGTGAAGCAACACTCCATTCACTTCGCACAGTGAATTGAAGTGTTGGAACAGACTGCTTCTCTTTCAGAGAAACGCATGTGAGTTTATTCCTAATGCTTGCAAGTAGCTTAAGGTACTTTCAAAGGAAAGTGATTTTCTCTGAAAGGACAGCATTTAGAAAGTGAAGCAACACTCCATTCACTTCGCACAGTGAATTGAAGTTTTGGACCAGACTGCTTCTCTTTCAGAGAAACGCAAGTGGGTTTCTGGTGAATGCTTGTAAGTAGCTTAAGGCAATTTCAAAGGAAAGTGATTTTCTCTGAAAGGACAGCATTTAGAAAGTGGAGCAACACTCCATTCCCTTCGTGCTGTGAATTGAAGTGTTGGAGCAGAGTGCTTCTCTTTCATATAAACGCATTAGTGTTTCTTGTGAATGCTTGCAAGTTGCTTAAGGCACTTTCAAAGGAAAGTGATTTTCTCTGAAAGGACAGCATTTAGAAACTGAAGCAACACTCCGTTCACTTCGCACAGTGAATTGAACTGTTGGAACAGACTGCTTCTCTTTAAGAGAAACGCATGTGAGTTTTTTGTGAATGCTTGAAAGTAGTTTAAGGCACTTTCAAAGGAAAGTGATTTTCTCTGAAAGGACAGCATTTAGAAAGTGAAGCAACACTCCATTCACTTCGCACAGTGAATTGAAGTGTTGGAACAGACTGCTTCTCTTTCAGAGAAACGCATGTGAGTTTCTGGTGAATGCTTGTAAGTAGCTTAAGGCACTTTCAAAGGAAAGTGATTTTCTCTGAAAGGACAGCATTTAGAACGTGAGGCAACACTCTATTCACTTCACACAGTGAATTGAAGTGTTGGAACAGACTGCTTCTCTTTCAGAGAAACGCATGTGAGTTTCTTCCTAATGCTTGCAAGTAGCTTAAGGCACTATCAAAGGAAAGTGATTTTCTCTGAAAGGACAGCATTTAGAAAGTGAAGCAACACTCCATTCACTTCGCACAGTGAACTGAAGTGTTGGAACAGACTGCTTCTCTTTCAGAGAGACGCATGTGAGTTTTTTATGAATGCTTGAAAGTAGTTTAAGGCACTTTCAAAGGAAAGTGATTTTCTCTGAAAGGACAGCATTTAGAAAGTGAGGCAACACTCCATTCACTTCGCACAGTGAATTGAAGTGTTGGAACAGACTGCTTCTCTTTCAGAGAAACGCATGTGAGTTTCTTCCTAATGCTTGCAAGTAGCTTAAGACACTTTCAAAGGAAAGTGATTTTCTCTGAAAGGACAGCATTTAGAAAGTGAAGCAACACTCCATTCACTTCGCACAGTGAATTGAAGTGTTGGAACCGACTGCTTCTCTTTCAGAGAAACGCATGTGAGTTTCTGGTGAATGCTTATAAGTAGCTTAAGGCACTTTCAAAGGACAGTGATTTTCTCTGAAAGGACAGCATTTAGACAGTGAAGCAACACTCCAATCCCTTTGTGCAGTGAATTGAAGTGTTGGAACAGAGTGCTTCTCTTTCATATAAACGCATTAGTGTTTCTTGTGAATGCTTGCAAGTTGCTTAAGGCACTTTCAAAGGAAAGTGATTTTCTCTGAAAGGACAGCATTTAGAAAGTGAAGCAACACTCCATTCACTTCGCACAGTGAATTGAAGTGTTGGAACAGACTGCTTCTCTTTCAGAGAAACGCATGTGAGTTTCCGGTGAATGCTTGTAAGTAGCTTAAGGCACTTTCAAAGGAAAGTGATTTTCTCTGAAAGGACAGCATTTAGAAAGTGAAGCAACACTCCATTCACTTCGCACAGTGAATTGAAGTGTTGGAACAGACTGCTTCTCTTTCAGAGAAACGCATGTGAGTTTCTTCCTAATGCTTGCAAGTAGCTTAAGGCACTTTCAAAGGAAAGTGATTTTCTCTGAAAGGACAGCATTTAGAAAGTGAAGCAACACTCCAGTCACTTCGCACAGTGAATTGAAGTGTTGGAACAGACTGCTTCTCTTTCAGAGAAACGCATGTGAGTTTCCGGTGAATGCTTGTAAGTAGCTTAAGGCACTTTCAAAGGAAAGTGATTTTCTCTGAAAGGACAGCATTTAGAAAGTGAAGCAACACTCCATTCACTTCGCACAGTGAATTGAAGTGTTGGAACAGACTGATTCTCTTTCAGAGAAACGCATGTGAGTTTCTTCCTAATGCTTGCAAGTAGCTTAAGGCACTATCAAAGGAAAGTGATTTTCTCTGAAAGGACAGCATTTAGAAAGTGAAGCAACACTGAATTCACTTCGCACAGTAAATTGAAGTGTTGGAACAGACTGCTTCTCTTTCAGAGAAACGCATGTGAGTTTTTTATGAATGCTTGAAAGTAGTTAAAGGCACTTTCAAAGGAAAGTGATTTTCTCTGAAAGGACAGCATTTAGATAGTGAAGCAACACTCCATTCACTTCGCACAGTGAATTGAAGTGTTGAAACAGACTGCTTCTCTTTCAGAGAAACGCATGTGAGTTTCTGTTGAATGCTTGTAAGGAGCTTAAGGCATTTTCAAAGGAAAGTGATTTTCTCTGAAAGGACAGCATTTAGAAAGTGAGGCAACACTCCATTCACTTCACACAGTGAATTGAAGTGTTGGAACAGACTGCTTCTCTTTCAGAGAAACGCATGTGAGTTTCTTCCTAATGCTTGCAAGTAGCATAAGGCACTTTCAAAGGAAAGTGATTTTCTCTGAAAGGACAGCATTTAGAAAGTGAAGCAACACTCCATTCACTTCGCACAGAGAATTGAAGTGTTGGAACAGACTGCTTCTCTTTCAGAGAAACGCATGTGAGTTTCTTCTTACTGCTTGCAAGTAGCTTAAGGCACTTTCAAAGGAAAGTGATTTTCTCTGAAAGGACAGCATTTAGAAAGTGAAGCAACACTCCATTCACTTCGCACAGTGAATTGAAGTGTTGGAACAGACTGCTTCTCTTTCAGAGAAACGCATGTGAGTTTCTGGTGATTGCTTGTAAGTAGCTTAAGGCACTTTCAAAGGAAAGTGATTTTCTCTGAAAGGACAACATTTAGAAAGTGAAGCAACACTCCATTCACTTCGCACAGAGAATTGAAGTGTTGCAACAGAATGCTTCTTTTTCAGAGAAATGCATGTGAGTTTCTGTTGAATGCTTGTAAGTAGCTTTAGGCACTTTCAAAGGAAAGTGATTTTCTCTGAAAGGACAGCATTTAGAAAGTGAAGCAACACTCCATTCACTTCGCACAGAGAATTGATGTGTTGGAACAGACTGCTTCTCTTTCAGAGGAATGCATGTGAGTTTCTGGTGAATGCTTGTAAGTAGCTTAAGGCACTTTCAAAGGAAAGTGATTTTTCTCTGAAAGGACAGCATTTAGAAAGTGAAGCAACACTCCATTCACTTCGCACAGTGAATTGAAGTGTTGGAACAGACTGCTTCTCTTTCAGAGAAACGCATGTGAGTTTATTCCTAATGCTTGCAAGTAGCTTAAGGTACTTTCAAAGGAAAGTGATTTTCTCTGAAAGGACAGCATTTAGAAAGTGAAGCAACACTCCATTCACTTCGCACAGTGAATTGAAGTGTTGGACCAGACTGCTTCTCTTTCAGAGAAACGCAAGTGGGTTTCTGGTGAATGCTTGTAAGTAGCTTAAGGCAATTTCAAAGGAAAGTGATTTTCTCTGAAAGGACAGCATTTAGAAAGTGGAGCAACACTCCATTCCCTTCGTGCTGTGAATTGAAGTGTTGGAGCAGAGTGCTTCTCTTTCATATAAACGCATTAGTGTTTCTTGTGAATGCTTGCAAGTTGCTTAAGGCACTTTCAAAGGAAAGTGATTTTCTCTGAAAGGACAGCATTTAGAACGTGAGGCAACACTCTATTCACTTCACACAGTGAATTGAAGTGTTGGAACAGACTGCTTCTCTTTCAGAGAAACGCATGTGAGTTTCTTCCTAATGCTTGCAAGTAGCTTAAGGCACTATCAAAGGAAAGTGATTTTCTCTGAAAGGACAGCATTTAGAAAGTGAAGCAACACTCCATTCACTTCGCACAGTGAACTGAAGTGTTGGAACAGACTGCTTCTCTTTCAGAGAGACGCATGTGAGTTTTTTATGAATGCTTGAAAGTAGTTTAAGGCACTTTCAAAGGAAAGTGATTTTCTCTGAAAGGACAGCATTTAGAAAGTGAGGCAACACTCCATTCACTTCGCACAGTGAATTGAAGTGTTGGAACAGACTGCTTCTCTTTCAGAGAAACGCATGTGAGTTTCTTCCTAATGCTTGCAAGTAGCTTAAGACACTTTCAAAGGAAAGTGATTTTCTCTGAAAGGACAGCATTTAGAAAGTGAAGCAACACTCCATTCACTTCGCACAGTGAATTGAAGTGTTGGAACCGACTGCTTCTCTTTCAGAGAAACGCATGTGAGTTTCTGGTGAATGCTTATAAGTAGCTTAAGGCACTTTCAAAGGACAGTGATTTTCTCTGAAAGGACAGCATTTAGACAGTGAAGCAACACTCCAATCCCTTTGTGCAGTGAATTGAAGTGTTGGAACAGAGTGCTTCTCTTTCATATAAACGCATTAGTGTTTCTTGTGAATGCTTGCAAGTTGCTTAAGGCACTTTCAAAGGAAAGTGATTTTCTCTGAAAGGACAGCATTTAGAAAGTGAAGCAACACTCCATTCACTTCGCACAGTGAATTGAAGTGTTGGAACAGACTGCTTCTCTTTCAGAGAAACGCATGTGAGTTTCCGGTGAATGCTTGTAAGTAGCTTAAGGCACTTTCAAAGGAAAGTGATTTTCTCTGAAAGGACAGCATTTAGAAAGTGAAGCAACACTCCATTCACTTCGCACAGTGAATTGAAGTGTTGGAACAGACTGCTTCTCTTTCAGAGAAACGCATGTGAGTTTCTTCCTAATGCTTGCAAGTAGCTTAAGGCACTTTCAAAGGAAAGTGATTTTCTCTGAAAGGACAGCATTTAGAAAGTGAAGCAACACTCCAGTCACTTCGCACAGTGAATTGAAGTGTTGGAACAGACTGCTTCTCTTTCAGAGAAACGCATGTGAGTTTCCGGTGAATGCTTGTAAGTAGCTTAAGGCACTTTCAAAGGAAAGTGATTTTCTCTGAAAGGACAGCATTTAGAAAGTGAAGCAACACTCCATTCACTTCGCACAGTGAATTGAAGTGTTGGAACAGACTGATTCTCTTTCAGAGAAACGCATGTGAGTTTCTTCCTAATGCTTGCAAGTAGCTTAAGGCACTATCAAAGGAAAGTGATTTTCTCTGAAAGGACAGCATTTAGAAAGTGAAGCAACACTGAATTCACTTCGCACAGTAAATTGAAGTGTTGGAACAGACTGCTTCTCTTTCAGAGAAACGCATGTGAGTTTTTTATGAATGCTTGAAAGTAGTTAAAGGCACTTTCAAAGGAAAGTGATTTTCTCTGAAAGGACAGCATTTAGAAAGTGAGGCAACACTCCATTCACTTCACACAGTGACTTGAAGTGTTGGAACAGACTGCTTCTCTTTCAGAGAAACGCATATGAGTTTCTTCCTAATGCTTGCAAGTAGCTTAAGGCACTTTCAAAGGAAAGTGATTTTCTCTGAAAGTACAGCATTTAGAAAGTGAAGCAACACTCCATTCACTTCGCACAGTGAATTGAAGTGTTGGAACAGTCTGCTCCTCTTTCAGAGAAACGCATGTGAGTTTCTTCCTAATGCTTGCAAGTAGCTTAAGGCACTTTCAAAGGAAAGTGATTTTCTCTGAAAGAACAGTATTTAGAAAGTGAAGCAACACTCCATTCACTTCGCACAGTGAATTGAAGTGTTGGAACAAACTGCTTCTCTTTCAGAGAAACGCAAGTGAGTTTACGGTGAATGCTTGTAAGTAGCTTAAGGCACTTTCAAAGGAAAGAGATTTTCTCTGAAAGGACAGCATTTAGAAACTGAAGCAACACTCCATTCACTTCGCACAGTGAATTGAAGTGTTGGAACAGACTGCTTCTCTTTCAGAGAAACGCATGTGAGTTTCTTGTGAATGCTTGTAAGTAGCTTAAGGCACTTTCAAAGGAAAGTGATTTTCTCTGAAAGGACAGCATTTAGAAAGTGAAGCAACACTCCATTCACTTCGCAGAGTGAATTGAAGTATTGGAACAGACTGCTTCTCTTTCAGAGAAACGGATGTGAGTTTCTGGTGAATGCTTGTAAGTAGCTTAAGGCACTTTCAAAGGAAAGTGATTTTCTCTGAAAGGACAGCATTTAGAAAGTGAAGCAACACTCCATTCACTTCGCAGAGTGAATTGAAGTGTTGGAACAGACTGCTTCTCTTTCAGAGAAACGCATGTGAGTTTCTGGTGAATGCTTGTAAGTAGCTTAAGGCACTTTCAAAGGAAAGTGATTTTCTCTGAAAGGACAGCATTTAGAAAGTGAAGCAACACTCCATTCACTTCGCACAGTGAATAGAAGTGTTGGAACAGACTGCTTCTCTTTCAGAGAAACGAGTGTGAGTTTCTTGTGAATACTTGCAAGTTGCTTAAGGCACTTTCAAAGGAAAGTGATTTTCTCTGAAAGGACAGCATTTAGAAAGTGAGGCAACACTCCATTCACTTCGCACAGTGAATTGAAGTGTTGGAACAGACTGCTTCTCTTTCAGAGAAACACATGTGAGTTTCTTCCTAATGCTTGCAAGTAGCTTAAGGCACTTTCAAAGGAAAGTGATTTTCCTGAAAGGACAGCATTTAGAAAGTGAAGCAACACTCCATTCACTTCGCACAGTGAATTGAAGTGTTGGAACCGACTGCTTCTCTTTCAGAGAAACGCATGTGAGTTTCTGGTGAATGCTTGTTAGTAGCTTAAGTCACTTTCAAAGGAAAGTGATTTTCTCTGAAAGGACATAATTTAGAAAGTGAAGCAACACTCCATTCACTTTGCACAGTGAATTGAAGTGTTGGAACAGAATGCTTCTCTTTCAGAGAAACGGATGTGAGTTTTTTATGTATGCTTGAAAGTAGTTTAAGGCACTTTCAAAGGAAAGTGATTTTCTCTGAAAGGACAGCATTTAGAAAGTGAAGCAACACTCCATTCACTTCGCACAGTGAATTGAAGTGTTGGAACAGTCTGCTTCTCTTTCAGAGAAATGCATGTGAGTTTCTTCCTAATGCTTGCAAGTAGCTTAAGGCACTTTCAAAGGAAAGTGATTTTCTCTGAAAGGACAGCATTTAGAAAGTGAAGCAACACTCCATTCACTTCGCACAGTGAATTGAAGTGTTGGAACAGTCTGCTTCTCTTTCAGAGAAACGCATGTGAGTTTCTTCCTAATGCTTGCAAGTAGCTTAAGGCACTTTCAAAGGAAAGTGATTTTCTCTGAAAGGACAGCATTTAGAAAGTGAAGCAACACTCCATTCACTTCGCACAGTGAATTGAAGTGTTGGAACAGACTGCTTTTCTTTCAGAGAAACGCATGTGAGTTTCTTCCTAATGCTTGCAAGTAGCTTAAGGCACTATCAAAGGAAAGTGTTTTTCTCTGAAAGGACAGCATTTAGAAAGTGAAGCAACACTCCATTCACTTCGCACAGTGAATTGAAGTGTTGGAACAGACTGCTTCTCTTTCAGAGAAACGCATGTGAGTTTTTTATGATTGCTTGCAAGTAGCTTAAGGCACTTTCAAAGGAAAGTGATTTTCTCTGAAAGGACAGCATTTAGAAAGTGAGGCAACACTCCATTCACTTCGCACAGTGAAATGAAGTGTTGGACCAGACTGCTTCTCTTTCAGAGAAACGCATGTGAGTTTCTTCCTAATGCTTGCAAGTAGCTTAAGGCACTTTCAAAGGAAAGTGATTTTCTCTGAAAGGACAGCATTTAGAAAGTGAAGCAACACTCCATTCACTTCGCACAGTGAATTGAAGTGTTGGAACTGACTGCTTCTCTTTCAGAGCAACGCATGTGAGTTTCTGGTGAATGCTTATAAGTAGCTTAAGGCACTTTCAAAGGACAGTGATTTTCTCTGAAAGGACAGCATTTAGAAAGTGAAGCAACACTCCATTCCCTTCGTGCAGTGAATTGAAGTGTTGGAACAGAGCGCTTCTCTTTCATATAAACGCATTAGTGTTTCTTGTGAATGCTTGCAAGTTGCTTAAGGCACTTTCAAAGGAAAGTGATTTTCTCTGAAAGGACATAATTTAGAAAGTGAAGCAACACTCCATTCACTTCGCACAGTGAATTGAAGTGTTGGAACAGACTGCTTCTCTTTCAGAGAAATGCATGTGAGTTTCTGTTGAATGCTTGTAAGTAGCTTAAGGCACTTTCAAAGGAAAGTGATTTTCTCTGAAAGGACAGCATTTAGAAAGTGAAGCAACACTCCATTCACTTCGCACATTGAATTGAAGTGTTGGAACAGACTGCTTCTCTTTCAGAGAAACGCATGTGAGTTTCTGGTGAATGCTTGTAAGGAGCTTAAGGCACTTTCAAAGGAAAGTGATTTTCTCTGAAAGGACAGCATTTAGAAAGTGAGGCAACACTCCATTCACTTCACACAGTGAATTGAAGTGTTGGAACAGACTGCTTCTCTTTCAGAGAAACGCATGTGAGTTTCTTCCTAATGCTTGCAAGTAGCTTAAGGCACTTTCAAAGGAAAGTGATTTTCTCTGATTGGACAGCATTTAGAAAGTGAAGCAACACTCCATTCACTTCGCACAGTGAATTGAAGTGTTGGAACAGTCTGCTTCTCTTTCAGAGAAACGCATGTGAGTTTCTTCCTAATGCTTGCAAGTAGCTTAAGGCACTTTCAAAGGAAAGTGATTTTCTCTGAAAGGACAGCATTTAGAAAGTGAAGCAACACTCCATTCACTTCGCACAGTGAATTGAAGTGTTGGAACAGACTGCTTCTCTTTCAGAGAAACGCATGTGAGTTTCCGGTGAATGCTTGTAAGTAGCTTAAGGCACTTTCAAAGGAAAGTGATTTTCTCTGAAAGGACAGCATTTAGAAACTGAAGCAACACTCCATTCACTTCGCACAGTGAATTGAAGTGTTGGAACAGACTGCTTCTCTTTCAGAGAAACGCATGTGAGTTTCTTCCTACTGCTTGCAAGTAGCTTAAGGCACTATCAAAGGAAAGTGATTTTCTCTGAAAGGACAAAATTTAGAAAGTGAAGCAACACTAAATTCATTTCGCACAGTGAATTGAAGTGTTGGAACAGACTGCTTCTCTTTCAGAGAAATGCATGTGAGTTTTTTATGAATGCTTGAAAGTAGTTAAAGGCACTTTCAAAGGAAAGTGATTTTCTCTGAAAGGACAGCATTTAGAAAGTGAGGCAACACTCCATTCACTTCACACAGTGACTTGAAGTGTTGGAACAGACTGCTTCTCTTTCAGAGAAACGCATGTGAGTTTCTTCCTAATGCTTGCAAGTAGCTTAAGGCACTTTCAAAGGAAAGTGATTTTCTCTGAAAGGACAGCATTTAGAAAGTGAAGCAACACTCCATTCACTTCGCACAGTGAATTGAAGTGTTGGAACAGTCTGCTCCTCTTTCAGAGAAACGCATGTGAGTTTCTTCCTAATGCTTGCAAGTAGCTTAAGGCACTTTCAAAGGAAAGTGATTTTCTCTGAAAGGACAGCATTTAGAAAGTGAAGCAACACTCCATTCACTTCGCACAGTGAATTGAAGTGTTGGAACAGACTGCTTCTCTTTCAGAGAAACGCATGTGAGTTTTTTATGATTGCTTGCAAGTAGCTTAAGGCACTTTCAAAGGAAAGTGATTTTCTCTGAAAGGACAGCATTTAGAAAGTGAGGCAACACTCCATTCACTTCGCACAGTGAAATGAAGTGTTGGAACAGACTGCTTCTCTTTCAGAGAAACACATGTGAGTTTCTTCCTAATGCTTGCAAGTAGCTTAAGGCACTTTCAAAGGAAAGTGATTTTCTCTGAAAGGACAGCATTTAGAAAGTGAAGCAACACTCCATTCACTTCGCACAGTGAATTGAAGTGTTGGAACTGACTGCTTCTCTTTCAGAGCAACGCATGTGAGTTTCTGGTGAATGCTTATAAGTAGCTTAAGTCACTTTCAAAGGACAGTGATTTTCTCTGAAAGGACAGCATTTAGAAAGTGAAGCAACACTCCATTGCCTTCGTGCAGTGAATTGAAGTGTTGGAACAGAGCGCTTCTCTTTCATATAAACGCATTAGTGTTTCTTGTGAATGCTTGCAAGTAGCTTATGGCACTTTCAAAGGAAAGTGATTTTCTCTGAAAGGACAGCATTTAGAAAGTGAAGCAACACTCCATTCACTTCGCACAGTGAATTGAAGTGTTGGAACAGACTGCTTCTCTTTCAGAGAAACGCATGTGAGTTTTTTATGATTGCTTGCAAGTAGCTTAAGGCACTTTCAAAGGAAAGTGATTTTCTCTGAAAGGACAGCATTTAGAAAGTGAGGCAACACTCCATTCACTTCGCACAGTGAAATGAAGTGTTGGAACAGACTGCTTCTCTTTCAGAGAAACACATGTGAGTTTCTTCCTAATGCTTGCAAGTAGCTTAAGGCACTTTCAAAGGAAAGTGATTTTCTCTGAAAGGACAGCATTTAGAAAGTGAAGCAACACTCCATTCACTTCGCACAGTGAATTGAAGTGTTGGAACTGACTGCTTCTCTTTCAGAGCAACGCATGTGAGTTTCTGGTGAATGCTTATAAGTAGCTTAAGTCACTTTCAAAGGACAGTGATTTTCTCTGAAAGGACAGCATTTAGAAAGTGAAGCAACACTCCATTGCCTTCGTGCAGTGAATTGAAGTGTTGGAACAGAGCGCTTCTCTTTCATATAAACGCATTAGTGTTTCTTGTGAATGCTTGCAAGTTGCTTAAGGCACTTTCAAAGGAAAGTGATTTTCTCTGAAAGGACATAATTTAGAAAGTGAAGCAACACTCCATTCACTTCGCACAGTGAATTGAAGTGTTGGAACAGACTGCTTCTCTTTCAGAGAAATGCATGTGAGTTTCTGGTGAATGCTTGTAAGTAGCTTAAGGCACTTTCAAAGGAAAGTGATTTTCTCTGAAAGGACAGCATTTAGAAAGTGAGGCAACACTCCATTCACTTCACACAGTGAATTGAAGTGTTGGAACAGACTGCTTCTCTTTCAGAGAAACGCATGTGAGTTTTTTCCTAATGCTTGCAAGTAGCTTAAGGCACTTTCAAAGGAAAGTGATTTTCTCTGAAAGGACAGCATTTAGAAAGTGAAGCAACACTCCATTCACTTCGCACAGTGAATTGAAGTGTTGGAACAGTCTGCTTCTCCTTCAGAGAAACGCATGTGAGTTTCTTCCTAATGCTTGCAAGTAGCTTAAGGCACTTTCAAAGGAAAGTGATTTTCTCTGAAAGGACAGCATTTAGAAAGTGAAGCAACACTCCATTCACTTCGCACAGTGAATTGAAGTGTTGGAACAGACTGCTTCTCTTTCAGAGAAACGCATGTGAGTTTCCGGTGAATGCTTGTAAGTAGCTTAAGGCACTTTCAAAGGAAAGTGATTTTCTCTGAAAGGACAGCATTTAGAAAGTGAAGCAACACTCCATTCACTTCGCACAGTGAATTGAAGTGTTGGAACAGACTGCTTCTCTTTCAGAGAAACGCATGTGAGTTTCTTCCTAATGCTTGCAAGTAGCTTAAGGCACTATCAAAGGAAAGTGATTTTCTCTGAAAGGACATAATTTAGAAAGTGAAGCAACACTAAATTCATTTCGCACAGTGAATTGAAGTGTTGGAACAGACTGCTTCTCTTTCAGAGAAACGCATGTGAGTTTTTTATGAATGCTTGAAAGTAGTTAAAGGCACTTTCAAAGGAAAGTGATTTTCTCTGAAAGGACAGCATTTAGAAAGTGAGGCAACACTCCATTCACTTCACACAGTGACTTGAAGTGTTGGAACAGACTGCTTCTCTTTCAGAGAAACGCATGTGAGTTTCTTCCTAATGCTTGCAAGTAGCTTAAGGCACTTTCAAAGGAAAGTGATTTTCTCTGAAAGGACAGCATTTAGAAAGTGAAGCAACACTCCATTCACTTCGCACAGTGAATTGAAGTGTTGGAACAGTCTGCTCCTCTTTCAGAGAAACGCATGTGAGTTTCTTCCTAATGCTTGCAAGTAGCTTAAGGCACTTTCAAAGGAAAGTGATTTTCTCTGAAAGGACAGCATTTAGAAAGTGAAGCAACACTCCATTCACTTCGCACAGTGAATTGAAGTGTTGGAACAGACTGCTTCTCTTTCAGAGAAACGCATGTGAGTTTCCGGTGAATGCTTGTAAGTAGCTTAAGGCACTTTCAAAGGAAAGTGATTTTCTCTGAAAGGACAGCATTTAAAAAGTGAAGCAACACTCCATTCACTTCGCACAGTGAATTGAAGTGTTGGAACAGACTGCTTCTCTTTCAGAGAAATGCATGTGAGTTTAAGTTGAATGCTTGTTAGTAGCTTAAGGCACTTTCAAAGGAAAGAGATTTTCTCTGAAAGGACAGCATTTAGAAAGTAAAGCAACACTCCATTCACTTCGCACAGTGAATTGAAGTATTGGAACAGACTGCTTCTCTTTCAGAGAAACGGATGTGAGATTCTGGTGAATGCTTGTAAGTAGCTTAAGGCACTTTCAAAGGAACGTGATTTTCTCTGAAAGGACAGCATTTAGAAAGTGAAGCAACACTCCATTCACTTCGCACAGTGAATTGAAGTGTTGGAACAGACTGCTTCTCTTTCATATAAACGCATGTGAGTTTCTGGTGAATGCTTGCAAGTTGCTTAAGGCACTTTCAAAGGAAAGTGATTTTCTTTGAAAGGACATAATTTAGAAAGTGAAGCAACACTCCATTCACTTCGCACAGTGAATTGAAGTGTTGGAACAGACTGCTTCTCTTTCAGAGAAATGTATGTGAGTGTCTGTTGAATGCTTGTAAGTAGCTTAAGGCACTTTCAAAGGAAAGTGATTTTCTCTGAAAGGACAGCATTTAGAAAGTGAAGCAACACTCCATTCACTTCGCACAGTGAATTGAAGTGTTGGAACAGACTGCTTCTCTTTCAGAGAAACGCATGTGAGTTTATGTTGAATGCTTGTAAGTAGCTTAAGGCACTTTGAAAGGAAAGTGATTTTCTCTGAAAGGACAGCATTTAGAAAGTGAGGCAACACTCCATTCACTTCGCACAGTGAATTGAAGTGTTGGAACAGACTGCTTCTCTTTCAGAGAAACGCATGTGAGTTTCTTCCTAATGCTTGCAAGTAGCTTAAGGCACTTTCAAAGGAAAGTGATTTTCTCTGAAAGGACAGCATTTAGAAAGTGAAGCAACACTCCATTCACTTCGCACAGTGAATTGAAGTGCTGGAACAGTCTGCTTCTCTTTCAGAGAAACGCATGTGAGTTTCTTCCTAATGCTTGCATGTAGCTTAAGGCACTTTCAAAGGAAAGTGATTTTCTCTGAAAGGACAGCATTTAGAAAGTGAAGCAACACTCCATTCACTTCGCACAGTGAATTGAAGTGATGGAACAGACTGCTTTTCTTTCAGAGAAACGCATGTGAGTTTCTTCCTAATGCTTGCAAGTAGCTTAAGGCACTATCAAAGGAAAGTGATTTTCTCTGAAAGGACAGCATTTAGAAAGTGAAGCAACACTCCATTCACTTCGCACAGTGAATTGAAGTGTTGGAACAGACTGATTCTCTTTCAGAGAAACGCATGTGAGTTTCTTCCTAATGCTTGCATGTAGCTTAAGGCACTATCAAAGGAAAGTGATTTTCTCTGAAAGGACAGCATTTAGAAAGTGAAGCAACACTGAATTCACTTCGCACAGTAAATTGAAGTGTTGGAACAGACTGCTTCTCTTTCAGAGAAACGCATGTGAGTTTTTTATGAATGCTTGAAAGTAGTTAAAGGCACTTTCAAAGGAAAGTGATTTTCTCTGAAAGGACAGCATTTAGAAAGTGAGGCAACACTTCATTCACTTCACACAGTGACTTGAAGTGTTGGAACAGACTGCTTCTCTTTCAGAGAAACGCATGTGAGTTTCTTCCTAATGCTTGCAAGTAGCTTAAGGCACTTTCAAAGGAAAGTGATTTTCTCTGAAAGTACAGCATTTAGAAAGTGAAGCAACACTCCATTCACTTCTCACAGTGAATTGAAGTGTTGGAACAGTCTGCTCCTCTTTCAGAGAAACGCATGTGAGTTTCTTCCTAATGCTTGCAAGTAGCTTAAGGCACTTTCAAAGGAAAGTGATTGTCTCTGAAAGGACAGTATTTAGAAAGTGAAGCAACACTCCATTCACTTCGCAGAGTGAATTGAAGTGTTGGAACAGACTGCTTCTCTTTCAGAGAAACGCATGTGAGTTTCTGGTGAATGCTTGTAAGTAGCTTAAGGCACTTTCAAAGGAAAGTGATTTTCTCTGAAAGGACAGCATTTAGAAAGTGAAGCAACACTCCATTCACTTCGCAGAGTGAATTGAAGTATTGGAACAGACTGCTTCTCTTTCAGAGAAACGGATGTGAGTTTCTGGTGAATGCTTGTAAGTAGCTTAAGGCACTTTCAAAGGAAAGTGATTTTCTCTGAAAGGACAGCATTTAGAAAGTGAAGCAACACTCCATTCACTTCGCAGAGTGAATTGAAGTGTTGGAACAGACTGCTTCTCTTTCAGAGAAACGCATGTGAGTTTCTGGTGAATGCTTGTAAGTAGCTTAAGGCACTTTCAAAGGAAAGTGATTTTCTCTGAAAGGACAGCATTTAGAAAGTGAAGCAACACTCCATTCACTTCGCACAGTGAATAGAAGTGTTGGAACAGACTGCTTCTCTTTCAGAGAAACGTGTGTGAGTTTCTTGTGAATACTTGCAAGTTGCTTATGGCACTTTCAAAGGAAAGTGATTTTCTCTGAAAGGACAGCATTTAGAAAGTGAGGCAACACTTCATTCACTTCGCACAGTGAATTGAAGTGTTGGAACAGACTGCTTCTCTTTCAGAGAAACACATGTGAGTTTCTTCCTAATGCTTGCAAGTAGCTTAAGGCACTTTCAAAGGAAAGTGATTTTCCTGAAAGGACAGCATTTAGAAAGTGAAGCAACACTCCATTCACTTCGCACAGTGAATTGAAGTGTTGGAACCGACTGCTTCTCTTTCAGAGAAACACATGTGAGTTTCTGGTGAATGCTTGTTAGTAGCTTAAGTCACTTTCAAAGGAAAGTGATTTTCTCTGAAAGGACATAATTTAGAAAGTGAAGCAACACTCCATTCACTTTGCACAGTGAATTGAAGTGTTGGAACAGAATGCTTCTCTTTCAGAGAAACGGATGTGAGTTTTTTATGAATGCTTGAAAGTAGTTTAAGGCACTTTCAAAGGAAAGTGATTTTCTCTGAAAGGACAGCATTTAGAAAGTGAAGCAACACTCCATTCACTTCGCACAGTGAATTGAAGTGTTGGAACAGTCTGCTTCTCTTTCAGAGAAATGCATGTGAGTTTCTTCCTAATGCTTGCAAGTAGCTTAAGGCTCTTTCAAAGGAAAGTGATTTTCTCTGAAAGGACAGCATTTAGAAAGTGAAGCAACACTCCATTCACTTCGCACAGTGAATTGAAGTGTTGGAACAGTCTGCTTCTCTTTCAGAGAAACGCATGTGAGTTTCTTCCTAATGCTTGCAAGTAGCTTAAGGCACTTTCAAAGGAAAGTGATTTTCTCTGAAAGGACAGCATTTAGAAAGTGAAGCAACACTCCATTCACTTCGCACAGTGAATTGAAGTGTTGGAACAGACTGCTTTTCTTTCAGAGAAACGCATGTGAGTTTCTTCCTAATGCTTGCAAGTAGCTTAAGGCACTATCAAAGGAAAGTGTTTTTCTCTGAAAGGACAGCATTTAGAAAGTGAAGCAACACTACATTCACTTCGCACAGTGAATTGAAGTGTTGGAACAGACTGCTTCTCTTTCAGAGAAACGCATGTGAGTTTTTTATGATTGCTTGCAAGTAGCTTAAGGCACTTTCAAAGGAAAGTGATTTTCTCTGAAAGGACAGCATTTAGAAAGTGAGGCAACACTCCATTCACTTCGCACAGTGAAATGAAGTGTTGGAACAGACTGCTTCTCTTTCAGAGAAACGCATGTGAGTTTCTTCCTAATGCTTGCAAGTAGCTTAAGGCACTTTCAAAGGAAAGTGATTTTCTCTGAAAGGACAGCATTTAGAAAGTGAAGCAACACTCCATTCACTTCGCACAGTGAATTGAAGTGTTGGAACTGACTGCTTCTCTTTCAGAGCAACGCATGTGAGTTTCTGGTGAATGCTTATAAGTAGCTTAAGGCACTTTCAAAGGAAAGTGATTTTCTCTGAAAGGACAGCATTTAGAAAGTGAAGCAACACTCCATTCCCTTCGTGCAGTGAATTGAAGTGTTGGAACAGAGCGCTTCTCTTTCATATAAACGCATTAGTGTTTCTTGTGAATGCTTGCAAGTTGCTTAAGGCACTTTCAAAGGAAAGTGATTTTCTCTGAAAGGACAGCATTTAGAAAGTGAAGCAACACTCCATTCACTTCGCACAGTGAATTGAAGTGTTGGAACAGACTGCTTCTCTTTCAGAGAAATGCATGTGAGTTTCTGTTGAATGCTTGTAAGTAGCTTAAGGCACTTTCAAAGGAAAGTGATTTTCTCTGAAAGGACAGCATTTAGAAAGTGAAGCAACACTCCATTCACTTCGCACATTGAATTGAATTGTTGGAACAGACTGCTTCTCTTTCAGAGAAACGCATGTGAGTTTCTGGTGAATGCTTGTAAGGAGCTTAAGGCACTTTCAAAGGAAAGTGATTTTCTCTGAAAGGACAGCATTTAGAAAGTGAGGCAACACTCCATTCACTTCACACAGTGAATTGAAGTGTTGGAACAGACTGCTTCTCTTTCAGAGAAACGCATGTGAGTTTCTTCCTAATGCTTGCAAGTAGCTTAAGGCACTTTCAAAGGAAAGTGATTTTCTCTGAAAGGACAGCATTTAGAAAGTGAAGCAACACTCCATTCACTTCACACAGTGAATTGAAGTGTTGGAACAGACTGCTTCTCTTTCAGAGAAACGCATGTGAGTTTCTTCCTAATGCTTGCAAGTAGCTTAAGGCACTATCAAAGGAAAGTGATTTTCTCTGAAAGGACATAATTTAGAAAGTGAAGCAACACTAAATTCATTTCGCACAGTGAATTGAAGTGTTGGAACAGACTGCTTCTCTTTCAGAGAAACGCATGTGAGTTTTTTATGAATGCTTGAAAGTAGTTAAAGGCACTTTCAAAGGAAAGTGATTTTCTCTGAAAGGACAGCATTTAGAAAGTGAGGCAACACTCCATTCACTTCACACAGTGACTTGAAGTGTTGGAACAGACTGCTTCTCTTTCAGAGAAACGCATGTGAGTTTCTTCCTAATGCTTGCAAGTAGCTTAAGGCACTTTCAAAGGAAAGTGATTTTCTCTGAAAGGACAGCATTTAGAAAGTGAAGCAACACTCCATTCACTTCGCACAGTGAATTGAAGTGTTGGAACAGTCTGCTCCTCTTTCAGAGAAACGCATGTGAGTTTCTTCCTAATGCTTGTAAGTAGCTTAAGGCACTTTCAAAGGAAAGTGATTTTCTCTGAAAGGACAGCATTTAGAAAGTGAAGCAACACTCCATTCACTTCGCACAGTGAATTGAAGTGTTGGAACAGACTGCTTCTCTTTCAGAGAAACGCATGTGAGTTTCCGGTGAATGCTTGTAAGTAGCTTAAGGCACTTTCAAAGGAAAGTGATTTTCTCTGAAAGGACAGCATTTAGAAAGTGAAGCAACACTCCATTCACTTCGCACAGTGAATTGAAGTGTTGGAACAGACTGCTTCTCTTTCAGAGAAATGCATGTGAGTTTAAGTTGAATGCTTGTAAGTAGCTTAAGGCACTTTCAAAGGAAAGAGATTTTCTCTGAAAGGACAGCATTTAGAAAGTAAAGCAACACTCCATTCACTTCGCACAGTGAATTGAAGTATTGGAACAGACTGCTTCTCTTTCAGAGAAACGGATGTGAGATTCTGGTGAATGCTTGTAAGTAGCTTAAGGCACTTTCAAAGGAACGTGATTTTCTCTGAAAGGACAGCATTTAGAAAGTGAAGCAACACTCCATTCACTTCGCACAGTGAATTGAAGTGTTGGAACAGACTGCTTCTCTTTCATATAAACGCATGTGAGTTTCTGGTGAATGCTTGCAAGTTGCTTAAGGCACTTTCAAAGGAAAGTGATTTTCTTTGAGAGGACATAATTTAGAAAGTGAAGCAACACTCCATTCACTTCGCACAGTGAATTGAAGTGTTGGAACAGACTGCTTCTCTTTCAGAGAAATGTATGTGAGTGTCTGTTGAATGCTTGTAAGTAGCTTAAGGCACTTTCAAAGGAAAGTGATTTTCTCTGAAAGGACAGCATTTAGAAAGTGAAGCAACACTCCATTCACTTCGCACAGTGAATTGAAGTGTTGGAACAGACTGCTTCTCTTTCAGAGAAACGCATGTGAGTTTCTGTTGAATGCTTGTAAGTAGCTTAAGGCACTTTGAAAGGAAAGTGATTTTCTCTGAAAGGACAGCATTTAGAAAGTGAGGCAACACTCCATTCACTTCGCACAGTGAATTGAAGTGTTGGAACAGACTGCTTCTCTTTCAGAGAAACGCATGTGAGTTTCTTCCTAATGCTTGCAAGTAGCTTAAGGCACTTTCAAAGGAAAGTGATTTTCTCTGAAAGGACAGCATTTAGAAAGTGAAGCAACACTCCATTCACTTCGCACAGTGAATTGAAGTGCTGGAACAGACTGCTTCTCTTTCAGAGAAACGCATGTGAGTTTCTTCCTAATGCTTGCAAGTAGCTTAAGGCACTTTCAAAGGAAAGTGATTTTCTCTGAAAGGACAGCATTTAGAAAGTGAAGCAACACTCCATTCACTTCGCACAGTGAATTGAAGTGTTGGAACAGACTGCTTTTCTTTCAGAGAAACGCATGTGAGTTTCTTCCTAATGCTTGCAAGTAGCTTAAGGCACTATCAAAGGAAAGTGATTTTCTCTGAAAGGACAGCATTTAGAAAGTGAAGCAACACTCCATTCACTTCGCACAGTGAATTGAAGTGTTGGAACAGACTGATTCTCTTTCAGAGAAACGCATGTGAGTTTCTTCCTAATGCTTGCAAGTAGCTTAAGGCACTATCAAAGGAAAGTGATTTTCTCTGAAAGGACAGCATTTAGAAAGTGAAGCAACACTGAATTCACTTCGCACAGTAAATTGAAGTGTTGGAACAGACTGCTTCTCTTTCAGAGAAACGCATGTGAGTTTTTTATGAATGCTTGAAAGTAGTTAAAGGCACTTTCAAAGGAAAGTGATTTTCTCTGAAAGGACAGCATTTAGAAAGTGAGGCAACACTTCATTCACTTCACACAGTGACTTGAAGTGTTGGAACAGACTGCTTCTCTTTCAGAGAAACGCATGTGAGTTTCTTCCTAATGCTTGCAAGTAGCTTAAGGCACTTTCAAAGGAAAGTGATTTTCTCTGAAAGTACAGCATTTAGAAAGTGAAGCAACACTCCATTCACTTCGCACAGTGAATTGAAGTGTTGGAACAGTCTGCTCCTCTTTCAGAGAAACGCATGTGAGTTTCTTCCTAATGCTTGCAAGTAGCTTAAGGCACTTTCAAAGGAGAGTGATTTTCTCTGAAAGGACAGTATTTAGAAAGTGAAGCAACACTCCATTCACTTCGCACAGTGAATTGAAGTGTTGGAACAAACTGCTTCTCTTTCAGAGAAACGCATGTGAGTTTACGGTGAATGCTTGTAAGTAGCTTAAGGCACTTTCAAAGGAAAGAGATTTTCTCTGAAAGGACAGCATTTAGAAAGTGAAGCAACACTCCATTCACTTCGCACAGTGAATTGAAGTGTTGGAACAGACTGCTTCTCTTTCAGAGTAACGCATGTGAGTTTCTTGTGAATGCTTGTAAGTAGCTTAAGGCACTTTCAAAGGAAAGTGATTTTCTCTGAAAGGACAGCATTTAGAAAGTGAAGCAACACTCCATTCACTTCGCAGAGTGAATTGAAGTATTGGAACAGACTGCTTCTCTTTCAGAGAAACGGATGTGAGTTTCTGGTGAATGCTTGTAAGTACCTTAAGGCACTTTCAAAGGAAAGTGATTTTCTCTGAAAGGACAGCATTTAGAAAGTGAAGCAACACTCCATTCACTTCGCAGAGTGAATTGAAGTGTTGGAACAGACTGCTTCTCTTTCAGAGAAACGCATGTGAGTTTCTGGTGAATGCTTGTAAGTAGCTTAAGGCACTTTCAAAGGAAAGTGATTTTCTCTGAAAGGACAGCATTTAGAAAGTGAAGCAACACTCCATTCACTTCGCACAGTGAATAGAAGTGTTGGAACAGACTGCTTCTCTTTCAGAGAAACGTGTGTGAGTTTCTTGTGAATACTTGCAAGTTGCTTAAGGCACTTTCAAAGGAAAGTGATTTTCTCTGAAAGGACAGCATTTAGAAAGTGAGGCAACACTCCATTCACTTCGCACAGTGAATTGAAGTGTTGGAACAGACTGCTTCTCTTTCAGAGAAACACATGTGAGTTTCTTCCTAATGCTTGCAAGTAGCTTAAGGCACTTTCAAAGGAAAGTGATTTTCCTGAAAGGACAGCATTTAGAAAGTGAAGCAACACTCCATTCACTTCGCACAGTGAATTGAAGTGTTGGAACCGACTGCTTCTCTTTCAGAGAAACGCATGTGAGTTTCTGGTGAATGCTTGTTAGTAGCTTAAGTCACTTTCAAAGGAAAGAGATTTTCTCTGAAAGGACATAATTTAGAAAGTGAAGCAACACTCCATTCACTTTGCACAGTGAATTGAAGTGTTGGAACAGAATGCTTCTCTTTCAGAGAAACGCATGTGAGTTTCTTCCTAATGCTTGCAAGTAGCTTAAGGCACTTTCAAAGGAAAGTGATTTTCTCTGAAAGTACAGCATTTAGAAAGTGAAGCAACACTCCATTCACTTCGCACAGTGAATTGAAGTGTTGGAACAGTCTGCTCCTCTTTCAGAGAAACGCATGTGAGTTTCTTCCTAATGCTTGCAAGTAGCTTAAGGCACTTTCAAAGGAAAGTGATTTTCTCTGAAAGGACAGTATTTAGAAAGTGAAGCAACACTCCATTCACTTCGCACAGTGAATTGAAGTGTTGGAACAAACTGCTTCTCTTTCAGAGAAACGCATGTGAGTTTACGGTGAATGCTTGTAAGTAGCTTAAGGCACTTTCAAAGGAAAGAGATTTTCTCTGAAAGGACAGCATTTAGAAAGTGAAGCAACACTCCATTCACTTCGCACAGTGAATTGAAGTGTTGGAACAGACTGCTTCTCTTTCAGAGAAACGCATGTGAGTTTCTTGTGAATGCTTGTAAGTAGCTTAAGGCACTTTCAAAGGAAAGTGATTTTCTCTGAAAGGACAGCATTTAGAAAGTGAAGCAACACTCCATTCACTTCGCAGAGTGAATTGAAGTATTGGAACAGACTGCTTCTCTTTCAGAGAAACGGATGTGAGTTTCTGGTGAATGCTTGTAAGTAGCTTAAGGCACTTTCAAAGGAAAGTGATTTTCCTGAAAGGACAGCATTTAGAAAGTGAAGCAACACTCCATTCACTTCGCACAGTGAATTGAAGTGTTGGAACCGACTGCTTCTCTTTCAGAGAAACGCATGTGAGTTTCTGGTGAATGCTTGTTAGTAGCTTAAGTCACTTTCAAAGGAAAGAGATTTTCTCTGAAAGGACATAATTTAGAAAGTGAAGCAACACTCCATTCACTTTGCACAGTGAATTGAAGTGTTGGAACAGAATGCTTCTCTTTCAGAGAAACGCATGTGAGTTTCTTCCTAATGCTTGCAAGTAGCTTAAGGCACTTTCAAAGGAAAGTGATTTTCTCTGAAAGTACAGCATTTAGAAAGTGAAGCAACACTCCATTCACTTCGCACAGTGAATTGAAGTGTTGGAACAGTCTGCTCCTCTTTCAGAGAAACGCATGTGAGTTTCTTCCTAATGCTTGCAAGTAGCTTAAGGCACTTTCAAAGGAAAGTGATTTTCTCTGAAAGGACAGTATTTAGAAAGTGAAGCAACACTCCATTCACTTCGCACAGTGAATTGAAGTGTTGGAACAAACTGCTTCTCTTTCAGAGAAACGCATGTGAGTTTACGGTGAATGCTTGTAAGTAGCTTAAGGCACTTTCAAAGGAAAGAGATTTTCTCTGAAAGGACAGCATTTAGAAAGTGAAGCAACACTCCATTCACTTCGCACAGTGAATTGAAGTGTTGGAACAGACTGCTTCTCTTTCAGAGAAACGCATGTGAGTTTCTTGTGAATGCTTGTAAGTAGCTTAAGGCACTTTCAAAGGAAAGTGATTTTCTCTGAAAGGACAGCATTTAGAAAGTGAAGCAACACTCCATTCACTTCGCAGAGTGAATTGAAGTATTGGAACAGACTGCTTCTCTTTCAGAGAAACGGATGTGAGTTTCTGGTGAATGCTTGTAAGTAGCTTAAGGCACTTTCAAAGGAAAGTGATTGTCTCTGAAAGGACAGCATTTAGAAAGTGAAGCAACACTCCATTCACTTCGCAGAGTGAATTGAAGTGTTGGAACAGACTGCTTCTCTTTCAGAGAAACGCATGTGAGTTTCTGGTGAATGCTTGTAAGTAGCTTAAGGCACTTTCAAAGGAAAGTGATTTTCTCTGAAAGGACAGCATTTAGAAAGTGAAGCAACACTCCATTCACTTCGCACAGTGAATAGAAGTGTTGGAACAGACTGCTTCTCTTTCAGAGAAACGTGTGTGAGTTTCTTGTGAATACTTGCAAGTTGCTTAAGGCACTTTCAAAGGAAAGTGATTTTCTCTGAAAGGACAGCATTTAGAAAGTGAGGCAACACTCCATTCACTTCGCACAGTGAATTGAAGTGTTGGAACAGACTGCTTCTCTTTCAGAGAAACACATGTGAGTTTCTTCCTAATGCTTGCAAGTAGCTTAAGGCACTTTCAAAGGAAAGTGATTTTCCTGAAAGGACAGCATTTAGAAAGTGAAGCAACACTCCATTCACTTCGCACAGTGAATTGAAGTGTTGGAACCGACTGCTTCTCTTTCAGAGAAACACATGTGAGTTTCTGGTGAATGCTTGTTAGTAGCTTAAGTCACTTTCAAAGGCAAGTGATTTTCTCTGAAAGGACATAATTTAGAAAGTGAAGCAACACTCCATTCACTTTGCACAGTGAATTGAAGTGTTGGAACAGAATGCTTCTCTTTCAGAGAAACGGATGTGAGTTTTTTATGAATGCTTGAAAGTAGTTTAAGGCACTTTCAAAGGAAAGTGATTTTCTCTGAAAGGACAGCATTTAGAAAGTGAAGCAACACTCCATTCACTTCGCACAGTGAATTGAAGTGTTGGAACAGTCTGCTTCTCTTTCAGAGAAATGCATGTGAGTTTCTTCCTAATGCTTGCAAGTAGCTTAAGGCACTTTCAAAGGAAAGTGATTTTCTCTGAAAGGACAGCATTTAGAAAGTGAAGCAACACTCCATTCACTTCGCACAGTGAATTGAAGTGTTGGAACAGTCTGCTTCTCTTTCAGAGAAACGCATGTGAGTTTCTTCCTAATGCTTGCAAGTAGCTTAAGGCACTTTCAAAGGAAAGTGATTTTCTCTGAAAGGACAGCATTTAGAAAGTGAAGCAACACTCCATTCACTTCGCACAGTGAATTGAAGTGTTGGAACAGACTGCTTTTCTTTCAGAGAAACGCATGTGAGTTTCTTCCTAATGCTTGCAAGTAGCTTAAGGCACTATCAAAGGAAAGTGTTTTTCTCTGAAAGGACAGCATTTAGAAAGTGAAGCAACACTCCATTCACTTCGCACAGTGAATTGAAGTGTTGGAACAGACTGCTTCTCTTTCAGAGAAACGCATGTGAGTTTTTTATGATTGCTTGCAAGTAGCTTAAGGCACTTTCAAAGGAAAGTGATTTTCTCTGAAAGGACAGCATTTAGAAAGTGAGGCAACACTCCATTCACTTCGCACAGTGAAATGAAGTGTTGGAACAGACTGCTTCTCTTTCAGAGAAACGCATGTGAGTTTCTTCCTAATGCTTGCAAGTAGCTTAAGGCACTTTCAAAGGAAAGTGATTTTCTCTGAAAGGACAGCATTTAGAAAGTGAAGCAACACTCCATTCACTTCGCACAGTGAATTGAAGTGTTGGAACTGACTGCTTCTCTTTCAGAGCAACGCATGTGAGTTTCTGGTGAATGCTTATAAGTAGCTTAAGGCACTTTCAAAGGACAGTGATTTTCTCTGAAAGGACAGCATTTAGAAAGTGAAGCAACACTCCATTCCCTTCGTGCAGTGAATTGAAGTGTTGGAACAGAGCGCTTCTCTTTCATATAAACGCATTAGTGTTTCTTGTGAATGCTTGCAAGTTGCTTAAGGCACTTTCAAAGGAAAGTGATTTTCTCTGAAAGGACATAATTTAGAAAGTCAAGCAACACTCCATTCACTTCGCACAGTGAATTGAAGTGTTGGAACAGACTGCTTCTCTTTCAGAGAAATGCATGTGAGTTTCTGTTGAATGCTTGTAAGTAGCTTAAGGCACTTTCAAAGGAAAGTGATTTTCTCTGAAAGGACAGCATTTAGAAAGTGAAGCAACACTCCATTCACTTCGCACATTGAATTGAAGTGTTGGAACAGACTGCTTCTCTTTCAGAGAAACGCATGTGAGTTTCTGGTGAATGCTTGTAAGGAGCTTAAGGCACTTTCAAAGGAAAGTGATTTTCTCTGAAAGGACAGCATTTAGAAAGTGAGGCAACACTCCATTCACTTCACACAGTGAATTGAAGTGTTGGAACAGACTGCTTCTCTTTCAGAGAAACGCATGTGAGTTTCTTCCTAATGCTTGCAAGTAGCTTAAGGCACTTTCAAAGGAAAGTGATTTTCTCTGAAAGGACAGCATTTAGAAAGTGAAGCAACACTCCATTCACTTCGCACAGTGAATTGAAGTGTTGGAACAGACTGCTTCTCTTTCAGAGAAACGCATGTGAGTTTCTTCCTAATGCTTGCAAGTAGCTTAAGGCACTATCAAAGGAAAGTGATTTTCTCTGAAAGGACATAATTTAGAAAGTGAAGCAACACTAAATTCATTTCGCACAGTGAATTGAAGTGTTGGAACAGACTGCTTCTCTTTCAGAGAAACGCATGTGAGTTTTTTATGAATGCTTGAAAGTAGTTAAAGGCACTTTCAAAGGAAAGTGATTTTCTCTGAAAGGACAGCATTTAGAAAGTGAGGCAACACTCCATTCACTTCACACAGTGACTTGAAGTGTTGGAACAGACTGCTTCTCTTTCAGAGAAACGCATGTGAGTTTCTTCCTAATGCTTGCAAGTAGCTTAAGGCACTTTCAAAGGAAAGTGATTTTCTCTGAAAGGACAGCATTTAGAAAGTGAAGCAACACTCCATTCACTTCGCACAGTGAATTGAAGTGTTGGAACAGTCTGCTCCTCTTTCAGAGAAACGCATGTGAGTTTCTTCCTAATGCTTGCAAGTAGCTTAAGGCACTTTCAAAGGAAAGTGATTTTCTCTGAAAGGACAGCATTTAGAAAGTGAAGCAACACTCCATTCACTTCGCACAGTGAATTGAAGTGTTGGAACAGACTGCTTCTCTTTCAGAGAAACGCATGTGAGTTTCCGGTGAATGCTTGTAAGTAGCTTAAGGCACTTTCAAAGGAAAGAGATTTTCTCTGAAAGGACAGCATTTAGAAAGTAAAGCAACACTCCATTCACTTCGCAGAGTGAATTGAAGTATTGGAACAGACTGCTTCTCTTTCAGAGAAACGGATGTGAGATTCTGGTGAATGCTTGTAAGTAGCTTAAGGCACTTTCAAAGGAACGTGATTTTCTCTGAAAGGACAGCATTTAGAAAGTGAAGCAACACTCCATTCACTTCGCACAGTGAATTGAAGTGTTGGAACAGACTACTTCTCTTTCATATAAACGCATGTGAGTTTCTGGTGAATGCTTGCAAGTTGCTTAAGGCACTTTCAAAGGAAAGTGATTTTCTTTGAAAGGACATAATTTAGAAAGTGAAGCAACACTCCATTCACTTCGCACAGTGAATTGAAGTGTTGGAACAGACTGCTTCTCTTTCAGAGAAATGTATGTGAGTGTCTGTTGAATGCTTGTAAGTAGCTTAAGGCACTTTCAAAGGAAAGTGATTTTCTCTGAAAGGACAGCATTTAGAAAGTGAAGCAACACTCCATTCACTTCGCACAGTGAATTGAAGTGTTGGAACAGACTGCTTCTCTTTCAGAGAAACGCATGTGAGTTTCTGTTGAATGCTTGTAAGTAGCTTAAGGCACTTTGAAAGGAAAGTGATTTTCTCTGAAAGGACAGCATTTAGAAAGTGAGGCAACACTCCATTCACTTCGCACAGTGAATTGAAGTGTTGGAACAGACTGCTTCTCTTTCAGAGAAACGCATGTGAGTTTCTTCCTAATGCTTGCAAGTAGCTTAAGGCACTTTCAAAGGAAAGTGATTTTCTCTGAAAGGACAGCATTTAGAAAGTGAAGCAACACTCCATTCACTTCGCACAGTGAATTGAAGTGCTGGAACAGACTGCTTCTCTTTCAGAGAAACGCATGTGAGTTTCTTCCTAATGCTTGCAAGTAGCTTAAGGCACTTTCAAAGGAAAGTGATTTTCTCTGAAAGGACAGCATTTAGAAAGTGAAGCAACACTCCATTCACTTCGCACAGTGAATTGAAGTGTTGGAACAGACTGCTTTTCTTTCAGAGAAACGCATGTGAGTTTCTTCCTAATGCTTGCAAGTAGCTTAAGGCACTTTCAAAGGAAAGTGATTTTCTCTGAAAGGACAGCATTTAGAAAGTGAAGCAACACTCCATTCACTTCGCACAGTGAATTGAAGTGTTGGAACAGACTGATTCTCTTTCAGAGAAACGCATGTGAGTTTCTTCCTAATGCTTGCAAGTAGCTTAAGGCACTATCAAAGGAAAGTGATTTTCTCTGAAAGGACAGCATTTAGAAAGTGAAGCAACACTGAATTCACTTCGCACAGTAAATTGAAGTGTTGGAACAGACTGCTTCTCTTTCAGAGAAACGCATGTGAGTTTTTTATGAATGCTTGAAAGTAGTTAAAGGCACTTTCAAAGGAAAGTGATTTTCTCTGAAAGGACAGCATTTAGAAAGTGAGGCAACACTTCATTCACTTCACACAGTGACTTGAAGTGTTGGAACAGACTGCTTCTCTTTCAGAGAAACGCATGTGAGTTTCTTCCTAATGCTTGCAAGTAGCTTAAGGCACTTTCAAAGGAAAGTGATTTTCTCTGAAAGTACAGCATTTAGAAAGTGAAGCAACACTCCATTCACTTCGCACAGTGAATTGAAGTGTTGGAACAGTCTGCTCCTCTTTCAGAGAAACGCATGTGAGTTTCTTCCTAATGCTTGCAAGTAGCTTAAGGCACTTTCAAAGGAAAGTGATTTTCTCTGAAAGGACAGTATTTAGAAAGTGAAGCAACACTCCATTCACTTCGCACAGTGAATTGAAGTGTTGGAACAAACTGCTTCTCTTTCAGAGAAACGCATGTGAGTTTACGGTGAATGCTTGTAAGTAGCTTAAGGCACTTTCAAAGGAAAGAGATTTTCTCTGAAAGGACAGCATTTAGAAAGTGAAGCAACACTCCATTCACTTCGCACAGTGAATTGAAGTGTTGGAACAGACTGCTTCTCTTTCAGAGAAACGCATGTGAGTTTCTTGTGAATGCTTGTAAGTAGCTTAAGGCACTTTCAAAGGAAAGTGATTTTCTCTGAAAGGACAGCATTTAGAAAGTGAAGCAACACTCCATTCACTTCGCAGAGTGAATTGAAGTATTGGAACAGACTGCTTCTCTTTCAGAGAAACGGATGTGAGTTTCTGGTGAATGCTTGTAAGTAGCTTAAGGCACTTTCAAAGGAAAGTGATTTTCTCTGAAAGGACAGCATTTAGAAAGTGAAGCAACACTCCATTCACTTCGCAGAGTGAATTGAAGTGTTGGAACAGACTGCTTCTCTTTCAGAGAAACGCATGTGAGTTTCTGGTGAATGCTTGTAAGTAGCTTAAGGCACTTTCAAAGGAAAGTGATTTTCTCTGAAAGGACAGCATTTAGAAAGTGAAGCAACACTCCATTCACTTCGCACAGTGAATAGAAGTGTTGGAACAGACTGCTTCTCTTTCAGAGAAACGTGTGTGAGTTTCTTGTGAATACTTGCAAGTTGCTTAAGGCACTTTCAAAGGAAAGTGATTTTCTCTGAAAGGACAGCATTTAGAAAGTGAGGCAACACTCCATTCACTTCGCACAGTGAATTGAAGTGTTGGAACAGACTGCTTCTCTTTCAGAGAAACGTGTGTGAGTTTCTTGTGAATACTTGCAAGTTGCTTAAGGCACTTTCAAAGGAAAGTGATTTTCTCTGAAAGGACAGCATTTAGAAAGTGAGGCAACACTCCATTCACTTCGCACAGTGAATTGAAGTGTTGGAACAGACTGCTTCTCTTTCAGAGAAACACATGTGAGTTTCTTCCTAATGCTTGCAAGTAGCTTAAGGCACTTTCAAAGGAAAGTGATTTTCCTGAAAGGACAGCATTTAGAAAGTGAAGCAACACTCCATTCCCTTCGTGCAGTGAATTGAAGTGTTGGAACAGAGCGCTTCTCTTTCATATAAACGCATTAGTGTTTCTTGTGAATGCTTGCAAGTTGCTTAAGGCACTTTCAAAGGAAAGTGATTTTCTCTGAAAGGACATAATTTAGAAAGTGAAGCAACACTCCATTCACTTCGCACAGTGAATTGAAGTGTTGGAACAGACTGCTTCTCTTTCAGAGAAATGCATGTGAGTTTCTGTTGAATGCTTGTAAGTAGCTTAAGGCACTTTCAAAGGAAAGTGATTTTCTCTGAAAGGACAGCATTTAGAAAGTGAGGCAACATTCCATTCACTTTGCACAGTGAAATGAAGTGTTGGAACAGACTGCTTCTCTTTCAGAGAAACACATGTGAGTTTCTCCCTAATGCTTGCAAGTAGCTTAAGGCACTTTCAAAGGAAAGTGATTTTCTCTGAAAGGACAGCATTTAGAAAGTGAAGCAACACTCCATTCACTTCGCACAGTGAATTGAAGTGTTGGAACTGACTGCTTCTCTTTCAGAGCAACGCATGTGAGTTTCTGGTGAATGCTTATAAGTAGCTTAAGGCACTTTCAAAGGACAGTGATTTTCTCTGAAAGGACAGCATTTAGAAAGTGAAGCAACACTCCATTCCCTTCGTGCAGTGAATTGAAGTGTTGGAACAGAGCGCTTCTCTTTCATATAAACGCATTAGTGTTTCTTGTGAATGCTTGCAAGTTGCTTAAGGCACTTTCAAAGGAAAGTGATTTTCTCTGAAAGGACATAATTTAGAAAGTGAAGCAACACTCCATTCACTTCGCACAGTGAATTGAAGTGTTGGAACAGACTGCTTCTCTTTCAGAGAAATGCATGTGAGTTTCTGTTGAATGCTTGTAAGTAGCTTAAGGCACTTTCAAAGGAAAGTGATTTTCTCTGAAAGGACAGCATTTAGAAAGTGAAGCAACACTCCATTCACTTCGCACATTGAATTGAAGTGTTGGAACAGACTGCTTCTCTTTCAGAGAAACGCATGTGAGTTTCTGGTGAATGCTTGTAAGGAGCTTAAGGCACTTTCAAAGGAAAGTGATTTTCTCAGAAAGGACAGCATTTAGAAAGTGAGGCAACACTCCATTCACTTCACACAGTGAATTGAAATGTTGGAACAGACTGCTTCTCTTTCAGAGAAACGCATGTGAGTTTTTTCCTAATGCTTGCAAGTAGCTTAAGGCACTTTCAAAGGAAAGTGATTTTCTCTGAAAGGACAGCATTTAGAAAGTGAAGCAACACTCCATTCACTTCGCACAGTAAATTGAAGTGTTGGAACAGTCTGCTTCTCTTTCAGAGAAACGCATGTGAGTTTCTTCCTAATGCTTGCAAGTAGCTTAAGGCACTTTCAAAGGAAAGTGATTTTCTCTGAAAGGACAGCATTTAGAAAGTGAAGCAACACTCCATTCACTTCGCACACTGAATTGAAGTGTTGGAACAGACTGCTTCTCTTTCAGAGAAACGCATGTGAGTTTCCGGTGAATGCTTGTAAGTAGCTTAAGGCACTTTCAAAGGAAAGTGATTTTCTCTGAAAGGACAGCATTTAGAAAGTGAAGCAACACTCCATTCACTTCGCACAGTGAATTGAAGTGTTGGAACAGACTGCTTCTCTTTCAGAGAAACGCATGTGAGTTTCTTCCTAATGCTTGCAAGTAGCTTAAGGCACTATCAAAGAAAGTGATTTTCTCTGAAAGGACATAATTTAGAAAGTGAAGCAACACTAAATTCATTTCGCACAGTGAATTGAAGTGTTGGAAAAGACTGCTTCTCTTTCAGAGAAACGCATGTGAGTTTTTTATGAATGCTTGAAAGTAGTTAAAGGCACTTTCAAAGGAAAGTGATTTTCTCTGAAAGGACAGCATTTAGAAAGTGAGGCAACACTCCATTCACTTCACACAGTGACTTGAAGTGTTGGAACAGACTGCTTCTCTTTCAGAGAAACGCATGTGAGTTTCTTCCTAATGCTTGCAAGTAGCTTAAGGCACTTTCAAAGGAAAGTGATTGTCTCTGAAAGGACAGCATTTAGAAAGTGAAGCAACACTCCATTCACTTCGCACAGTGAATTGAAGTGTTGGAACAGTCTGCTCCTCTTTCAGAGAAACGCATGTGAGTTTCTTCCTAATGCTTGCAAGTAGCTTAAGGCACTTTCAAAGGAAAGTGATTTTCTCTGAAAGGACAGCATTTAGAAAGTGAAGCAACACTCCATTCACTTCGCACAGTGAATTGAAGTGTTGGAACAGACTGCTTCTCTTTCAGAGAAATGCATGTGAGTTTAAGTTGAATGCTTGTAAGTAGCTTAAGGCACTTTCAAAGGAAAGAGATTTTCTCTGAAAGGACAGCATTTAGAAAGTAAAGCAACACTCCATTCACTTCGCACAGTGAATTGAAGTATTGGAACAGACTGCTTCTCTTTCAGAGAAACGGATGTGAGATTCTGGTGAATGCTTGTAAGTAGCTTAAGGCACTTTCAAAGGAACGTGATTTTCTCTGAAAGGACAGCATTTAGAAAGTGAAGCAACACTCCATTCACTTCGCACAGTGAATTGAAGTGTTGGAACAGACTGCTTCTCTTTCATATAAACGCATGTGAGTTTCTGGTGAATGCTTGCAAGTTGCTTAAGGCACTTTCAAAGGAAAGTGATTTTCTTTGAAAGGACATAATTTAGAAAGTGAAGCAACACTCCATTCACTTCGCACAGTGAATTGAAGTGTTGGAACAGACTGCTTCTCTTTCAGAGAAATGTATGTGAGTGTCTGTTGAATGCTTGTAAGTAGCTTAAGGCACTTTCAAAGGAAAGTGATTTTCTCTGAAAGGACAGCATTTAGAAAGTGAAGCAACACTCCATTCACTTCGCACAGTGAATTGAAGTGTTGGAACAGACTGCTTCTCTTTCAGAGAAACGCATGTGAGTTTCTGTTGAATGCTTGTAAGTAGCTTAAGGCACTTTGAAAGGAAAGTGATTTTCTCTGAAAGGACAGCATTTAGAAAGTGAGGCAACACTCCATTCACTTCGCACAGTGAATTGAAGTGTTGGAACAGACTGCTTCTCTTTCAGAGAAACACATGTGAGTTTCTTCCTAATGTTTGCAAGTAGCTTAAGGCACTTTCAAAGGAAAGTGATTTTCTCTGAAAGGACAGCATTTAGAAAGTGAAGCAACACTCCATTCACTTCGCACAGTGAATTGAAGTGCTGGAACAGTCTGCTTCTCTTTCAGAGAAACGCATGTGAGTTTCTTCCTAATGCTTGCAAGAAGCTTAAGGCACTTTCAAAGGAAAGTGATTTTCTCTGAAAGGACAGCATTTAGATAGTGAAGCAACACTCCATTCACTTCGCACAGTGAATTGAAGTGTTGGAACAGACTGCTTTTCTTTCAGAGAAACGCATGTGAGTTTCTTCCTAATGCTTGCAAGTAGCTTAAGGCAAAATCAAAGGAAAGTGATTTTCTCTGAAAGGACAGCATTTAGAAAGTGAAGCAACACTCCATTCACTTCGCACAGTGAATTGAAGTGTTGGAACAGACTGCTTCTCTTTCAGAGCAACGCATGTGAGTTTCTGGTGAATGCTTATAAGTAGCTTAAATCACTTTCAAAGGACAGTGATTTTCTCTGAAAGGACAGCATTTAGAAAGTGAAGCAACACTCCATTCCCTTCGTGCAGTGAATTGAAGTGTTGGAACAGAGTGCTTCTCTTTCATATAAACGCATTAGTGTTTCTTGTGAATGCTTGCAAGTTGCTTAAGGCACTTTCAAAGGAAAGTGATTTTCTCTGAAAGGACATAATTTAGAAAGTGAAGCAACACTCCATTCACTTCGCACATTGAATTGAAGTGTTGGAACAGACTGCTTCTCTTTCAGAGAAATGCATGTGAGTTTCTGTTGAATGCTTGTAAGTAGCTTAAGGCACTTTCAAAGGAAAGTGATTTTCTCTGAAAGGACAGCATTTAGAAAGTGAAGCAACACTCCATTCACTTAGCACATTGAATTGAAGTGTTGGAACAGACTGCTTCTCTTTCAGAGAAACGCATGTGAGTTTCTGGTGAATGCTTGTAAGTAGCTTAAGGCACTTTCAAAGGAAAGTGATTTTCTCTGAAAGGACAGCATTTAGAAAGTGAGGCAACACTCCATTCACTTCGCACAGTGAATTGAAGTGTTGGAACAGTCTGCTTCTCTTTCAGAGAAACGCATGTGAGTTTCTTCCTAATGCTTGCAAGTAGCTTAAGGCACTTTCAAAGGAAAGTGATTTTCTCTGAAAGGACAGCATTTAGAAAGTGAAGCAACACTCCATTCACTTCGCACAGTGAATTGAAGTGTTGGAACAGACTGCTTCTCTTTCAGAGAAACGCATGTGAGTTTCCGGTGAATGCTTGTAAGTAGCTTAAGGCACTTTCAAAGGAAAGTGATTTTCTCTGAAAGGACAGCATTTAGAAAGTGAAACAACACTCCATTCACTTCGCACAGTGAATTGAAGTGTTGGAACAGACTGCTTCTCTTTCAGAGAAATGCATGTGAGTTTAAGTTGAATGCTTGTAAGTAGCTTAAGGCACTTTCAAAGGAAAGTGATTTTCTCTGAAAGGACAGCATTTAGAAAGTGAAGCAACACTCCATTCACTTCGCACAGTGAATTGAAGTGTTGGAACAGACTGCTTCTCTTTCAGAGAAACGTATGTGAGTTTCTTGTGAATGCTTGCAAGTTGCTTAAGGCACTTTCAAAGGAAAGTGATTTTCTCTGAAAGGACAGCATTTAGAAAGTGAAGCAACACTCCGTTCACTTCGCACAGTGAATTGAAGTGTTGGAACAGACTGCTTCTCTTTCAGAGAAACGCATGTGAGTTTCTGGTGAATGCTTGCAAGTTGCTTAAGGCACTTTCAAAGGAAAGTGATTTTCTCTGAAAGGACAGCATTTAGAAAGTGAGGCAACACTCCATTCACTTCACACAGTGAATTGAAGTGTTGGAACAGTCTGCTTCTCTTTCAGAGAAACGCATGTGAGTTTCTTCCTAATGCTTGCAAGTAGCTTAAGGCACTTTCAAAGGAAAGTGATTTTCTCTGAAAGGACAGCATTTAGAAAGTGAAGCAACACTCCATTCCCTTCGAGCAGTGAATTGAAGTGTTGGAACACACTGCTTCTCTTTCATATAAACGCATTAGTGTTTCTTGTGAATGCTTGCAAGTTGCTTAAGGCACTTTCAAAGGAAAGTGATTTTCTCTGAAAGGACATACTTTAGAAAGTGAAGCAACACTCCATTCACTTCGCACAGTGAATTGAAGTGTTGGAACAGACTGCTTCTCTTTCAGAGAAATGCATGTGAGTTTCTGTTGAACGCTTGTAAGTAGCTTAAGGCACTTTCAAAGGAAAGTGATTTTCTCTGAAAGGACAGCATTTAGAAAGTGCAGCAACACTCCATTCACTTCGCACATTGAATTGAAGTGTTGGAACAGACTGCTTCTCTTTCAGAGAAACGCATGTGAGTTTCTGGTGAATGCTTGTAAGTAGCTTAAGGCACTTTTAAAGGAAAGTGATTTTCTCTGAAAGGACAGCATTTAGAAAGTGAGGCAACACTCCATTCACTTCACACAGTGAATTGAAGTGTTGGAACAGACTGCTTCTCTTTCAGAGAAACGCATGTGAGTTTCTTCCTAATGCTTGCAAGTAGCTTAAGGCACTTTCAAAGGAAAGTGATTTTCTCTGAAAGGACAGCATTTAGAAAGTGAAGCAACACTCCATTCAC
Organism: Myodes glareolus; assembly: GCF_982192425.1. Classification (NCBI taxonomy): domain Eukaryota; kingdom Metazoa; phylum Chordata; class Mammalia; order Rodentia; family Cricetidae; genus Myodes; species Myodes glareolus. Next base: position 2,917,974 of record NC_142046.1, read on the forward strand.
TTCGCACAGTGAATTGAAATGTTGGAACAGTCTGCTTCTCTTTCAGAGAAATGCATGTGAGTTTAAGTTGAATGCTTGTAAGTAGCTTAAGGCACTTTCAAAGGAAAGTGATTTTCCCTGAAAGGACAGCATTTAGAAAGTGAAGCAGCACTCCATTCACTTCGCAGAGTGAATTGAAGTATTGGAACAGACTGCTTCTCTTTCAGAGAAACGCATGTGAGTTTCTGGTGAATGCTTGTAAGTAGCTTAACGCACTTTCAAAGGAAAGTGATTTTCTCTGAAAGGACAGCATTTAAAAAGTGAAGCAACCCTCCATTCCCTTCGTGCAGTGAATTGAAGTGTTGGAACAGAGTGCTTCTCATTCATAGAAACGCATTAGTGTTTCTTGTGAATGCTTGCAAGTTGCTTAAGGCACTTTCAAAGGAAAGTGATTTTCTCTGAAAGGACAGCATTTAGAAAGTGAAGCAACACTCCATTCACTTTGTACAGTGAATTGTAGTGTTGGAACAGATTGCTTCTCTTTCAGAGAAATGCATGTGAGTTTCTGTTGAATGCTTGTAAGTAGCTTAAGGCTCTTTCAAAGGAAAGTGATTTTCTCTGAAAGGACAGCATTTAGAAAGTAAAGCAACACTCCATTCCCTTCGCACAATAAATTGAAGTGTTGGAAGAGACTGCTTCTCTTTCATAGAAACGCATTAGTGTGTCTTGTGAATGCTTGCAAGTAACTTAAGGCACATTCAAAGGAAAATGATTTTCTCTGAAAGGACAGCATTTAGAAAGTGAAGCAACACTCCATTCACTTCGCACAGAGAATTGAAGTGTTGGAACAGATTACTTCTCTTTCAGAGAAATGCATGTGAGTTTCTGTTGAATGCTTGTAAGTAGCTTAAGGCACATTCAAAGGAAAGGGATTTTCTCTGAAAGGACAGCATTTAGAAAGTGAAGCAACACTCCATTCACTTCGCACTGTGACTTGAAGTGTTGGAACAGACTGCTTCTCTTTCAGAGAAACGCATGTGAGTTTTTTGTGAATGCTTGAAAGTAGTTTAAGGCACTTTCAAAGGAAAGTGTTTTTCTCTGAAAATACGGAATTTAGAAAGTGAAGCAACACTCCATTCACTTCGCACAGTGAATTGAAGTGTTGGAACAGACTGCTTCTCTTTCAGAGAAACGCATGTGAGTTTCTTCCTAATGCTCGCAAGTAGCTTAAGGCACTTCCAAAGGAAAGTGATTTTCTCTGATTGGACAGCATTTAGAAAGTAAAGCAACACTCCATTCACTTCGCACAGTGAATTGAAGTGTTGGAACAGACTGCTTCTCTTTCAGAGAAACGCATGTGAGTTTCTGGTGAATGCTTGTAAGTAGCTTAAGGCACTTTCAAAGGAAAGTGATTTTCTCTGAAAGGACAGCATTTAGAAAGTGAAGCAACACTCCATTCCCTTCGTGCAGTGAATTGAAGTGTTGGAACAGAGTGCTTCTCATTCATAGAAACGCATTAGTGTTTCTTGTGAATGCTTGCAAGTTGCTTAAGGCACTTTCAAAGGAAAGTGATTTTCTCTGAAAGGACAGCATTTAGAAAGTGAAGCAACACTCCATTCACTTTGTACAGTGAATTGAAGTGTTGGAACAGACTGCTTCTCTTTCAGAGAAATGCATGTGAGTTTCTGTTGAATGCTTGTAAGTAGCTTAAGGCTCTTTCAAAGGAAAGTGATTTTCTCTGAAAGGACAGCATTTAGAAAGTGAAGCAACACTCCATTCACTTCGCACAGTGAATTGAAGTGTTGGAACAGACTGCTTCTCTTTCAGAGAAATGCATGTGAGTTTCTTTTGAATGCTTGCAAGTTGCTTAAGGCACATTCAAAGGAAAGTGATTTTCTCTGAAAGGACAGCATTTAGAAACTGAAGCAACACTCCATTCACTTCGCACAGTGAATTGAAGTGTTGGAACAGACTGCTTCTCTTTCAGAGAAACGCATGTGAGTTTCTGGTGAATGCTTGTAAGTAGCTTAAGGCACTTTCAAAGGAAAGTGATTTTCTCTGATTGGACAGCATTTAGAAAGTGAAGCAACACTCCATTCGCTTCGCACAGTGAATTGAAGTGTTGGAACAGACTGCTTCTCTTTCAGAGAAACGCCTGTGAGTTTCTTTTGAATGCTTGCAAGTTGCTTAAGGCACATTCAACGGAAAGTGATTTTCTCTGAAAGGACAGCATTTAGAAAGTGAAGCAACACTCCATTCACTTCGCACAGTGAATTGAAGTGTTCGAACAGACTGCTTCTCTTTAAGAGAAACGCATGTGAGTTTTTTGTGAATGCTTGAAAGTAGTTTAAGGCACTTTCAAAGGAAAGTGATTTTCTCTGAAAAGACAGCATTTAGAAAGTGAAGCAACACTCCATTCACTTCGCACTGTGAATTGAAGCGTTGGAACAGACTGCTTCTCTTTCAGAGAAACGCATGTGAGTTTTTTGTGAATGCTTGAAAGTAGTTTAAGGCACTTTCAAAGGAAAGTGTTTTTCTCTGAAAGGACAGAATTTAGAAAGTGAAGCAACACTCCATTCACTTCGCACAGTGATTTGAAGTGTTGGAACAGTCTGCTCCTCTTTCAGAGAAACGCATGTGATTTCTTCCTAATGCTTGCAAGTAGCTTAAGGCACTTTCAAAGGAAAGTGATTTTCTCTGATTGGACAGCATTTAGAAAGTGAAGCAACACTCCATTCACTTCGCAGAGTGAATTGAAGTATTGGAACAGACTGCTTCTCTTTCAGAGAAACACATGTGAGTTTCTGGTGAATGCTTGTAAGTAGCTTAAGGCACTTTCAAAGGAAAGTGATTTTCTCTGAAAGGACAGCATTTAGAAAGTGAAGCAACACTCCATTCACTTCGCACAGTGAATTGAAGTGTTGGAACAGACTGCTTCTCTTTCAGAGAAACGCATGTGAGTTTCTTTTGAATGCTTGCAAGTTGCTTAAGGCACATTCAAAGGAATGTGATTTTCTCTGAAAGGACAGCAATTAGAAACTGAAGCAACACTCCATTCACTTCGCACAGTGAATTGAAGTGTTCGAACAGACTGCTTCTCTTTAAGAGAAACGCATGTGAGTTTTTTGTGAATGCTTGAAAGTAGTTTAAGGCACTGTAAAAGGAAAGTGATTTTGTCTGAAAGGACAGCATTTAGAAAGTGAAGCAACACTCCATTCACTTCGCACGGTGAATTGAAGTGTTGGACCAGACTGCTTCACTTTCAGAGAAACGCATGTGAGTTTCTGGTGAATGCTTGTAAGTAGCTTAAGGCACATTCAAAGGAAAATGATTTTCTCTGAAAGGACAGCATTTAGAAAGTGAAGCAACACTCCATTCACTTCGCACAGTGAATTGAAGTGTTGGAACAGACTGCTTCTCTTTCAGAGAAACGCATGTGAGTTTTTTGTGAATGCTTGAAAGTAGTTTAAGGCACTTTCAATGGAAAGTGATTTTCTCTGAAAGGACAGCATTTAGAAAGTGAGGCAACACTCCATTCACTTCGCACAGTGAATGGAAGTGTTGGAACAGACTGCTTCTCTTTCAGAGAAACGCATGTGAGATTCTTCCTAATGCTTGCAAGTAGCTTAAGGCACTTTCAAAGGAAAGTGATTTTCTCTGAAAGGACAGCATTTAGAAAGTGAAGCAACACTCCATTCACTTCGCACAGTGAATTGAAGTGTTGGAACAGACTGCTTCTCTTTCAGAGAAACGCATGTGAGTTTCTTCCTGATGCTTGCAAGTAGCTTAAGGCACTTTCAAAGGAAAGTGATTTTCTCCGAAAGGACAGCATTTAGAAAGTGAAGCAACACTAAATTCACTTTGCACAGTGAATTGAAGTGTTGGAACAGACTGCTTCTCTTTCAGAGAAACGCATGTGAGTTTTTTATGAATGCTTGAAAGTAGTTAAAGGCACTTACAAAGGAAAGTGATTTTCTCTGAAAGGACAGCATTTAGAAAGTGAGGCAACACTCCATTCACTTCACACAGTGACTTGAAGTGTTGGAACAGACTGCTTCTCTTTCAGAGAAATGCATGTGAGTTTCTTCCTAATGCTTGCAAGTAGCTTAAGGCACTTTCAAAGGAAAGTGATTTTCTCTGAAAGGACAGCATTTAGAAAGTGAAGCAACACTCCATTCACTTCGCACAGTGAATTGAAGTGTTGGAACAGTCTGCTCCTCTTTCAGAGAAACGCATGTGAGTTTCCGGTGAATGCTTGTAAGTAGCTTAAGGCACTTTCAAAGGAAAGTGATTTTCTCTGAAAGGACAGCATTTAGAAAGTGAAGCAACACTCCATTCACTTCGCACAGTGAATTGAAGTGTTGGATCAGACTGCTTCTCCTTCAGAGAAATGCATGTGAGTTTAAGTTGAATGCTTGTAAGTAGCTCAAGGCACTTTCAAAGGAAAGTGATTTTCTCTGAAAGGACAGCATTTAGAAAGTGAAGCAACACTCCATTCACTTCGCACAGTGAATTGAAGTATTGGAACAGACTGCTTCTCTTTCAGAGAAGCGGATGTGAGTTTCTGGTGAATGCTTGTAAGTAGCTTAAGGCACTTTCAAAGGAAAGTGATTTTCTCTGAAAGGACAGCATTTAGAAAGTGAAGCAACACACCATTCACTTCGCACAGTGAATTGAAGTGTTGGAACAGACTGTTTCTCTTTCATATAAATGCATTAGTGTTTCTTGTGAATGCTTGCAAGTTGCTTAAGGCACTTTCAAAGGAAAGTGATTTTCTCTGAAAGGACAGCATTTAGAAAGTGAAGCAACACTCCATTCACTTCGCACAGTGAATTGAAGTGTTGGAACAGACTGCTTCTCTTTCAGAGAAATGCATGTGAGTGTCTGTTGAATGCTTGTAAGTAGCTTAAGGCACTTTCAAAGGAAAGTGATTTTCTCTGAAAGGACAGCATTTAGAAAGTGAAGCAACACTCCATTCACTTCGCACATTGAATTGAAGTGTTGGAACAGACTGCTTCTCTTTCAGAGAAACGCATGTGAGTTTCTGGTGAATGCTTGTAAGTAGCTTAAGGCACTTTCAAAGGAAAGTGATTTTCTCTGAAAGGACAGCATTTAGAAAGTGAAGCAACACTCCATTCACTTCACACAGTGAATTGAAGTGTTGGAACAGACTGCTTCTCTTTCAGAGAAACGCATGTGAGTTTCTTCCTAATGCTTGCAAGTAGCTTAAGGCACTTTCAAAGGAAAGTGATTTTCTCTGAAAGGACAGCATTTAGAAAGTGAAGTAACACTCCATTCACTTCGCACAGTGAATTGAAGTGTTGGAACAGTCTGCTTCTCTTTCAGAGAAACGCATGTGAGTTTCTTCCTAATGCTTGCAAGTAGCTTAAGGCACTTTCAAAGGAAAGTGATTTTCTCTGAAAGGACAGCATTTAGAAAGTGAAGCAACACTCCATTCACTTCGCACAGTGAATTGAAGTGTTGGAACAGACTGCTTCTCTTTCAGAGAAACGCATGTGAGTTTCCGGTGAATGCTCTTAAGTAGCTTAAGGCACTTTCAAAGGAAAGTGATTTTCTCTGAAAGGACAGCATTTAGAAAGTGAAGCAACACTCCATTCACTTCGCACAGTGAATTGAAGTGTTGGAACAGACTGATTCTCTTTCAGAGAAATGCATGTGAGTTTAAGGTGAATGCTTGTAAGTAGCTTAAGGCACTTTCAAAGGAAAGTGATTTTCTCTGAAAGGACAGCATTTAGAAAGTGAAGCAACACTCCATTTACTTCGCACAGTGAATTGAAGTGTTGGAACAGACTGCTTCTCTTTCAGAGAAACGTATGTGAGTTTCTTGTGAATGCTTGCAAGTTGCTTAAGGCACTTTCAAAGGAAAGTGATTTTCTCTGAAAGGACAGCATTTAGAAAGTGAAGCAACACTCCGTTCACTTCGCACAGTGAATTGAAGTGTTGGAACAGACTGCTTCTCTTTCAGAGAAACGCATGTGAGTTTTTTATGAATGCTTGAAAGTAGTTTAAGGCACTTTCAAAGGAAAGTGATTTTCTCTGAAAGGACAGTGTTTAGAAAGTGAGGCAACACTCCATTCACTTCGCACAGTGAATTGAAGTGTTTGAACCGACTGCTTCTCTTTCAGAGAAACGCATGTGAGTTTCTGGTGAATGCTTGTTAGTAGCTTAAGGCACTTTCAAAGGACAGTGATTTTCTCTGAAAGGACAGCATTTAGAAAGTGAAGCAACACTCCATTCCCTTCGAGCAGTGAATTGAAGTGTTGGAACAGACTGCTTCTCTTTCAGAGAAATGCATGTTAGTTTCTGTTGAATGCTTGTAAGTAGCTTAAGGCACTTTCAAAGGAAAGTGATTTTCTCTGAAAGGACAGTGTTTAGAAAGTGAGGCAACACTCCATTCCCTTCGAGCAGTGAATTGAAGTGTTGGAACAGACTGCTTCTCTTTCATATAAACGCATTAGTGTTTCTTGTGAATGCTTGCAAGTTGCTTAAGGCACTTTCAAAGGAAAGTGATTTTCTCTGAAAGGACATAATTTAGAAAGTGAAGCAACACTCCATTCACTTCGCACAGTGAATTGAAGTGTTGGAACAGACTGCTTCTCTTTCAGAGAAATGCATGTGAGTTTCTGTTGAATGGTTGTAAGTAGCTTAAGGCACTTTCAAAGGAAAGTGATTTTCTCTGAAAGGACAGCATTTAGAAAGTGAAGCAACACTCCATTCACTTCGCACATTGAATTGAAGTGTTGGAACAGACTGCTTCTCTTTCAGAGAAACGCATGTGAGTTTCTGGTGAATGCTTGTAAGTAGCTTAAGGCACTTTTAAAGGAAAGTGATTTTCTCTGAAAGGACAGCATTTAGAAAGTGAGGCAACACTCCATTCACTTCACACAGTGAATTGAAGTGTTGGAACAGACTGCTTCTCTTTCAGAGAAACGCATGTGAGTTTCTTCCTAATGCTTGAAAGTAGCTTAAGGCACTTTCAAAGGAAAGTGATTTTCTCTGAAAGGACAGCATTTAGAAAGTGAAGCAACACTCCATTCACTTCGCACAGTGAATTGAAATGTTGGAACAGTCTGCTTCTCTTTCAGAGAAACGCATGTGAGTTTCTTCCTAATGCTTGCAAGTAGCTTAAGGCACTTTCAAAGGAAAGTGATTTTCTCTGAAAGGACAGCATTTAGAAAGTGAAGCAACACTCCATTCACTTCGCACAGTGAATTGAAGTGTTGGAACAGACTGCTTCTCTTTCAGAGAAATGCATGTGAGTTTAAGTTGTATGCTTGTAAGTAGCTTAAGGCACTTTCAAAGGAAAGTGATTTTCCCTGAAAGGACAGCATTTAGAAAGTGAAGCAGCACTCCATTCACTTCGCAGAGTGAATTGAAGTATTGGAACAGACTGCTTCTCTTTCAGAGAAACGCATGTGAGTTTCTGGTGAATGCTTGTAAGTAGCTTAAGGCACTTTCAAAGGAAAGTGATTTTCTCTGAAAGGACAGCATTTAGAAAGTGAAGCAACACACCATTCACTTCGCACAGTGAATTGAAGTGTTGGAACAGACTGTTTCTCTTTCATATAAATGCATTAGTGTTTCTTGTGAATGCTTGCAAGTTGCTTAAGGCACTTTCAAAGGAAAGTGATTTTCTCTGAAAGGACAGCATTTAGAAAGTGAAGCAACACTCCATTCACTTCGCACAGTGAATTGAAGTGTTGGAACAGACTGCTTCTCTTTCAGAGAAATGCATGTGAGTGTCTGTTGAATGCTTGTAAGTAGCTTAAGGCACTTTCAAAGGAAAGTGATTTTCTCTGAAAGGACAGCATTTAGAAAGTGAAGCAACACTCCATTCACTTCGCACATTGAATTGAAGTGTTGGAACAGACTGCTTCTCTTTCAGAGAAACGCATGTGAGTTTCTGGTGAATGCTTGTAAGTAGCTTAAGGCACTTTCAAAGGAAAGTGATTTTCTCTGAAAGGACAGCATTTAGAAAGTAAGGCAACACTCCATTCACTTCACACAGTGAATTGAAGTGTTGGAACAGACTGCTTCTCTTTCAGAGAAACGCATGTGAGTTTCTTCCTAATGCTTGCAAGTAGCTTAAGGCACTTTCAAAGGAAAGTGATTTTCTCTGAAAGGACAGCATTTAGAAAGTGAAGTAACACTCCATTCACTTCGCACAGTGAATTGAAGTGTTGGAACAGTCTGCTTCTCTTTCAGAGAAACGCATGTGAGTTTCTTCCTAATGCTTGCAAGTAGCTTAAGGCACTTTCAAAGGAAAGTGATTTTCTCTGAAAGGACAGCATTTAGAAAGTGAAGCAACACTCCATTCACTTCGCACAGTGAATTGAAGTGTTGGAACAGACTGCTTCTCTTTCAGAGAAACGCATGTGAGTTTCCGGTGAATGCTCTTAAGTAGCTTAAGGCACTTTCAAAGGAAAGTGATTTTCTCTGAAAGGACAGCATTTAGAAAGTGAAGCAACACTCCATTCACTTCGCACAGTGAATTGAAGTGTTGGAACAGACTGATTCTCTTTCAGAGAAATGCATGTGAGTTTAAGGTGAATGCTTGTAAGTAGCTTAAGGCACTTTCAAAGGAAAGTGATTTTCTCTGAAAGGACAGCATTTAGAAAGTGAAGCAACACTCCATTTACTTCGCACAGTGAATTGAAGTGTTGGAACAGACTGCTTCTCTTTCAGAGAAACGTATGTGAGTTTCTTGTGAATGCTTGCAAGTTGCTTAAGGCACTTTCAAAGGAAAGTGATTTTCTCTGAAAGGACAGCATTTAGAAAGTGAAGCAACACTCCGTTCACTTCGCACAGTGAATTGAAGTGTTGGAACAGACTGCTTCTCTTTCAGAGAAACGCATGTGAGTTTTTTATGAATGCTTGAAAGTAGTTTAAGGCACTTTCAAAGGAAAGTGATTTTCTCTGAAAGGACAGTGTTTAGAAAGTGAGGCAACACTCCATTCACTTCGCACAGTGAATTGAAGTGTTTGAACCGACTGCTTCTCTTTCAGAGAAACGCATGTGAGTTTCTGGTGAATGCTTGTTAGTAGCTTAAGGCACTTTCAAAGGACAGTGATTTTCTCTGAAAGGACAGCATTTAGAAAGTGAAGCAACACTCCATTCCCTTCGAGCAGTGAATTGAAGTGTTGGAACAGACTGCTTCTCTTTCAGAGAAATGCATGTTAGTTTCTGTTGAATGCTTGTAAGTAGCTTAAGGCACTTTCAAAGGAAAGTGATTTTCTCTGAAAGGACAGTGTTTAGAAAGTGAGGCAACACTCCATTCCCTTCGAGCAGTGAATTGAAGTGTTGGAACAGACTGCTTCTCTTTCATATAAACGCATTAGTGTTTCTTGTGAATGCTTGCAAGTTGCTTAAGGCACTTTCAAAGGAAAGTGATTTTCTCTGAAAGGACATAATTTAGAAAGTGAAGCAACACTCCATTCACTTCGCACAGTGAATTGAAGTGTTGGAACAGACTGCTTCTCTTTCAGAGAAATGCATGTGAGTTTCTGTTGAATGGTTGTAAGTAGCTTAAGGCACTTTCAAAGGAAAGTGATTTTCTCTGAAAGGACAGCATTTAGAAAGTGAAGCAACACTCCATTCACTTCGCACATTGAATTGAAGTGTTGGAACAGACTGCTTCTCTTTCAGAGAAACGCATGTGAGTTTCTGGTGAATGCTTGTAAGTAGCTTAAGGCACTTTTAAAGGAAAGTGATTTTCTCTGAAAGGACAGCATTTAGAAAGTGAGGCAACACTCCATTCACTTCACACAGTGAATTGAAGTGTTGGAACAGACTGCTTCTCTTTCAGAGAAACGCATGTGAGTTTCTTCCTAATGCTTGAAAGTAGCTTAAGGCACTTTCAAAGGAAAGTGATTTTCTCTGAAAGGACAGCATTTAGAAAGTGAAGCAACACTCCATTCACTTCGCACAGTGAATTGAAATGTTGGAACAGTCTGCTTCTCTTTCAGAGAAACGCATGTGAGTTTCTTCCTAATGCTTGCAAGTAGCTTAAGGCACTTTCAAAGGAAAGTGATTTTCTCTGAAAGGACAGCATTTAGAAAGTGAAGCAACACTCCATTCACTTCGCACAGTGAATTGAAGTGTTGGAACAGACTGCTTCTCTTTCAGAGAAATGCATGTGAGTTTAAGTTGTATGCTTGTAAGTAGCTTAAGGCACTTTCAAAGGAAAGTGATTTTCCCTGAAAGGACAGCATTTAGAAAGTGAAGCAGCACTCCATTCACTTCGCAGAGTGAATTGAAGTATTGGAACAGACTGCTTCTCTTTCAGAGAAACGCATGTGAGTTTCTGGTGAATGCTTGTAAGTAGCTTAAGGCACTTTCAAAGGAAAGTGATTTTCTCTGAAAGGACAGAATTTAGAAAGTGAAGCAACACTCCATTCACTTCGCACAGTGAATTGAAGTGTTGGAACAGACTGCTTCTCTTTCAGAGAAACGCATGTGAGTTTCTTCCTAATGCTTGCAAGTCGCTTAAGGCACTTTCAAAGGAAAGTGATTTTCTCTGAAAGGACAGCATTTAAAAAGTGAAGCAACACTCCATTCACTTCGCACAGTGAATTGAAGTGTTGGAACAGACTGCTTCTCTTTAAGAGAAACGCATGTGAGTTTTTTGTGAATGCTTGAAAGTAGTTTAAGGCACTTTCAAAGGAAAGTGATTTTCTCTGAAAGGACAGAATTTAGAAAGTGATGCAACACTCCATTCACTTCGCACAGTGAATTGAAGTGTTGGAACAGACTGCTTCTCTTTCAGAGAAACGCATGTGAGTTTCTTCCTAATGATTGTAAGTAGCTTAAGGCACTTTCAAAGGAAAGTGATTTTCTCTGAAAGGACAGCATTTAGAAAGTGAAGCAACACTCCATTCACTTTGTACAGTGAATTGAAGTGTTGGAACAGACTGCTTCTCTTTCAGAGAAATGCATGAGAGTTTCTGTTGAATGCTTGTAAGTAGCTTAAGGCTCTTTCAAAGGAAAGTGATTTTCTCTGAAAGGACAGCATTTAGAAAGTAAAGCAACACTCCATTCCCTTCGCACAATAAATTGAAGTGTTGGAACAGACTGCTTCTCTTTCATAGAAACGCATTAGTGTGTCTTGTGAATGCTTGCAAGTAGCTAAAGGCACATTCAAAGGAAAGTGATTTTCTCTGAAAGGACAGCATTTAGAAAGTGAAGCAACACTCCATTCACTTCGCACAAAGAATTGAAGTATTGGAACAGATTACTTCTCTTTCAGAGAAATGCATGTGAGTTTCTGTTGAATGCTTGTAAGTAGCTTAAGGCACATTCAAAGGAAAGGGATTTTCTCTGAAAGGACAGCATTTAGAAAGTGAAGCAACACTCCATTCACTTCGCACTGTGACTTGAAGTGTTGGAACAGACTGCTTCTCTTTCAGAGAAACGCATGTGAGTTTTTTGTGAATGCTTGAAAGTAGTTTAAGGCACTTTCAAAGGAAAGTGTTTTTCTCTGAAAATACAGAATTTAGAAAGTGAAGCAAGACTCCATTCACTTCGCACAGTGAATTGAAGTGTTGGAACAGACTGCTTCTCTTTCATAGAAACGCATTAGTGTGTCTTGTGAATGCTTGCAAGCAGCTAAAGGAACATTCAAAGGAAAGTGATTTTCTCTGAAAGGACAGCATTTAGAAAGTGAAGCAACACTCCATTCACTTCGCACAGTGAATTGAAGTGTTGGAACAGACTGCTTCTCTTTCAGAGAAACGCATGTGAGTTTCTTTTGAATGCTTGCAAGTTGCTTAAGGCACATTCAAAGGAAAGTGATTTTCTCTGAAAGGACAGCATTTAGAAAGTGAAGCAACACTCCATTCACTTCGCACAGTGAATTGAAGTGTTCGAACAGACTGCTTCTCTTTAAGAGAAACGCATGTGAGTTTTTTGTGAATGCTTTAAAGTAGTTTAAGGCACTTTCAAAGGAAAGTGATTTTCTCTGAAAGGACAGCATTTAGAAAGTGAAGCAACACTCCATTCACTTCGCACTGTGAATTGAAGTGTTGGAACAGACTGCTTCTCTTTCAGAGAAACGCATGTGAGTTTTTTGTGAATGCTTGAAAGTAGTTTAAGGCACTTTCAAAGGAAAGTGTTTTTCTCTGAAAGGACAGCATTTAGAAAGTGAAGCAACACTCCATTCACTTCGCACAGTGAATTGAAGTGTTGGAACAGACTGCTCCTCTTTCAGAGAAACGCATGTGAGTTTCTTCCTAATGCTTGCAAGTAGCTTAAGGCACTTTCAAAGGAAAGTGATTTTCTCTGATTGGACAGCATTTAGAAAGTGAAGCAACACTCCATTCACTTCGAACAGTGAATTGAAGTGTTGGAACAGACTGCTTCTCTTTCAAAGAAACGCATGTGAGTTTCTGGTGAATGCTTGTAAGTAGCTTAAGGCACTTTCAAAGGAAAGTGATTTTCTCTGAAAGAAGAGCATTTAGAAAGTGAAGCAACACTCCATTCCCTTCGTGCAGTGAATTGAAGTGTTGGAACAGAGTGCTTCTCATTCATAGAAACGCATTAGTGTTTCTTGTGAATGCTTGCAAGTTGCTTAAGGCACTTTCAAAGGAAAGTGATTTTCTCTGAAAGGACAGCATTTAGAAAGTGAAGCAACACTCCATTCACTTCGCACAGTGAATTGAAGTGTTGGAACAGACTGCTTCTCTTTCAGAGAAACGCATGTGAGTTTCTTCCTAATGCTTGCAAGTCGCTTAAGGCACTTTCAAAGGAAAGTGATTTTCTCTGATTGGACAGCATTTAGAAAGTGAAGCAACACTCCATTCACTTCGCACAGTGAATTGAAGTGTTGGAACAGACTGCTTCTCTTTCAGAGAAACGCATGTGAGTTTCTTTTGAATGCTTGCAAGTTGTTTAAGGCACATTCAAAGGAAAGTGATTTTCTCTGAAAGGACAGCATTTAGAAAGTGAAGCAACACTCCATTCACTTCGCACAGTGAATTGAAGTGTTGGAACAGACTGCTTCTCTTTCAGAGAAACGCATGTGAGTTTCTTTTGAATGCTTGCAAGTTGTTTAAGGCACATTCAAAGGAAAGTGATTTTCTCTGAAAGGACAGCATTTAGAAAGTGAAGCAACACTCCACTCACGTCGCACAGTGAATTGAAGTGTTCGAACAGACTGCTTCTCTTTCAGAGAACCGCATGTGAGTTTTTTTTGAATGCTTGAAAGTAGTTTAAGGCACTTTCAAAGGAAAGTGTTTTTCTCTGAAAGGACAGAATTTAGAAAGTGAAGCAACACTCCATTCACTTCGCACAGTGAATTGAAGTGTTGGAACAGACTGCTCCTCTTTCAGAGAAACGCATGTGAGTTTCTTCCTAATGCTTGCAAGTAGCTTAAGGCACTTTCAAAGGAAAGTGATTTTCTCTGATTGGACAGCATTTAGAAAGTGAAGCAACACTTCATTCACTTCGAACAGTGAATTGAAGTGTTGGAACAGACTGCTTCTCTTTCAAAGAAACGCTTGTGAGTTTCTGGTGAATGCTTGTAAGTAGCTTAAGGCACTTTCAAAGGAAAGTGATTTTCTCTGAAAGAAGAGCATTTAGAAAGTGAAGCAACACTCCATTCCCTTCGTGCAGTGAATTGAAGTGTTGGAACAGAGTGCTTCTCATTCATAGAAACGCATTAGTGTTTCTTGTGAATGCTTGCAAGTTGCTTAAGGCACTTTCAAAGGAAAGTGATTTTCTCTGAAAGGACAGCATTTAGAAAGTGAAGCAACACTCCATTCACTTCGCACAGTGAATTGAAGTGTTGGAACAGACTGCTTCTCTTTCAGAGAAATGCATGTGAGTTTAAGTTGAATGCTTGTAAGTAGCTTAAGGCAATTTCAAAGGAAAGAGATTTTCTCTGAAAGGACAGCATTTAGAAAGTAAAGCAACACTCCATTCACTTCGCACAGTGAATTGAAGTATTGGAACAGACTGCTTCTCTTTCAGAGAAACGGATGTGAGATTCTGGTGAATGCTTGTAAGTAGCTTAAGGCACTTTCAAAGGAACGTGATTTTCTCTGAAAGGACAGCATTTAGAAAGTGAAGCAACACTCCATTCACTTCGCACAGTGAATTGAAGTGTTGGAACAGACTGCTTCTCTTTCATATAAACGCATGTGAGTTTCTGGTGAATGCTTGCAAGTTGCTTAAGGCACTTTCAAAGGAAAGTGATTTTCTTTGAAAGGACATAATTTAGAAAGTGAAGCAACACTCCATTCACTTCGCACAGTGAATTGAAGTGTTGGAACAGACTGCTTCTCTTTCAGAGAAATGTATGTGAGTGTCTGTTGAATGCTTGTAAGTAGCTTAAGGCACTTTCAAAGGAAAGTTATTTTCTCTGAAAGGACAGCATTTAGAAAGTGAAGCAACACTCCATTCACTTCGCACAGTGAATTGAAGTGTTGGAACAGACTGCTTCTCTTTCAGAGAAACGCATGTGAGTTTCTGTTGAATGCTTGTAAGTAGCTTAAGGCACTTTGAAAGGAAAGTGATTTTCTCTGAAAGGACAGCATTTAGAAAGTGAGGCAACACTCCATTCACTTCGCACAGTGAATTGAAGTGTTGGAACAGACTGCTTCTCTTTCAGAGAAACGCATGTGAGTTTCTTCCTAATGCTTGCAAGTAGCTTAAGGCACTTTCAAAGGAAAGTGATTTTCTCTGAAAGGACAGCATTTAGAAAGTGAAGCAACACTCCATTCACTTCGCACAGTGAATTGAAGTGCTGGAACAGTCTGCTTCTCTTTCAGAGAAACGCATGTGAGTTTCTTCCTAATGCTTGCAAGTAGCTTAAGGCACTTTCAAAGGAAAGTGATTTTCTCTGAAAGGACAGCATTTAGAAAGTGAAGCAACACTCCATTCACTTCGCACAGTGAATTGAAGTGTTGGAACAGACTGCTTCTCTTTCGGAGCAACGCATGTGAGTTTCTGGTGAATGCTTATAAGTAGCTTAAATCACTTTCAAAGGACAGTGATTTTTTCTGAAAGGACAGCATTTAGAAAGTGAAGCAACACTCCATTCCCTTCGTGCAGTGAATTGAAGTGTTGGAACAGAGTGCTTCTCTTTCATATAAACGCATTAGTGTTTCTTGTGAATGCTTGCAAGTTGCTTAAGGCACTTTCAAAGGAAAGTGATTTTCTCTGAAAGGACATAATTTAGAAAGTGAAGCAACACTCCATTCACTTCGCACATTGAATTGAAGTGTTGGAACAGACTGCTTCTCTTTCAGAGAAATGCATGTGAGTTTCTGTTGAATGCTTGTAAGTAGCTTAAGGCACTTTCAAAGGAAAGTGATTTTCTCTGAAAGGACAGCATTTAGAAAGTGAAGCAACACTCCATTCACTTAGCACATTGAATTGAAGTGTTGGAACAGACTGCTTCTCTTTCAGAGAAACGCATGTGAGTTTCTGGTGAATGCTTGTAAGTAGCTTAAGGCACTTTCAAAGGAAAGTGATTTTCTCTGAAAGGACAGCATTTAGAAAGTGAGGCAACACTCCATTCACTTCGCACAGTGAATTGAAGTGTTGGAACAGTCTGCTTCTCTTTCAGAGAAACGCATGTGAGTTTCTTCCTAATGCTTGCAAGTAGCTTAAGGCACTTTCAAAGGAAAGTGATTTTCTCTGAAAGGACAGCATTTAGAAAGTGAAGCAACACTCCATTCACTTCGCACAGTGAATTGAAGTGTTGGAACAGACTGCTTCTCTTTCAGAGAAACGCATGTGAGTTTCCGGTGAATGCTTGTAAGTAGCTTTAGGCACTTTCAAAGGAAAGTGATTTTCTCTGAAAGGACAGCATTTAGAAAGTGAAACAACACTCCATTCACTTCGCACAGTGAATTGAAGTGTTGGAACAGACTGCTTCTCTTTCAGAGAAATGCATGTGAGTTTAAGTTGAATGCTTGTAAGTAGCTTAAGGCACTTTCAAAGGAAAGTGATTTTCTCTGAAAGGACAGCATTTAGAAAGTGAAGCAACACTCCATTCACTTCGCACAGTGAATTGAAGTGTTGGAACAGACTGCTTCTCTTTCAGAGAAACGTATGTGAGTTTCTTGTGAATGCTTGCAAGTTGCTTAAGGCACTTTCAAAGGAAAGTGATTTTCTCTGAAAGGACAGCATTTAGAAAGTGAAGCAACACTCCGTTCACTTCGCACAGTGAATTGAAGTGTTGGAACAACTGCTTCTCTTTCAGAGAAACGCATGTGAGTTTCTGGTGAATGCTTGCAAGTTGCTTAAGGCACTTTCAAAGGAAAGTGATTTTCTCTGAAAGGACAGCATTTAGAAAGTGAGGCAACACTCCATTCACTTCACACAGTGAATTTTAGTGTTGGAACAGTCTGCTTCTCTTTCAGAGAAACGCATGTGAGTTTCTTCCTAATGCTTGCAAGTAGCTTAAGGCACTTTCAAAGGAAAGTGATTTTCTCTGAAAGGACAGCATTTAGAAAGTGAAGCAACACTCCATTCCCTTCGAGCAGTGAATTGAAGTGTTGGAACACACTGCTTCTCTTTCATATAAACGCATTAGTGTTTCTTGTGAATGCTTGCAAGTTGCTTAAGGCACTTTCAAAGGAAAGTGATTTTCTCTGAAAGGACAGCATTTAGAAAGTGAAGCAACACTCCATTCACTTCGCACAGTGAATTGAAATGTTGGAACAGTCTGCTTCTCTTTCAGAGAAATGCATGTGAGTTTAAGTTGAATGCTTGTAAGTAGCTTAAGGCACTTTCAAAGGAAAGTGATTTTCCCTGAAAGGACAGCATTTAGAAAGTGAAGCAGCACTCCATTCACTTCGCAGAGTGAATTGAAGTATTGGAACAGACTGCTTCTCTTTCAGAGAAACGCATGTGAGTTTCTGGTGAATGCTTGTAAGTAGCTTAAGGCACTTTCAAAGGAAAGTGATTTTCTCTGAAAGGACAGCATTTAGAAAGTGAAGCAACACTCCATTCACTTCGCACAGTGAATTGAAGTGTTGGAACAGACTGCTTCTCTTTCAGAGAAACGCATGTGAGTTTCTTCCTAATGCTTGCAAGTCGCTTAAGGCACTTTCAAAGGAAAGTGATTTTCTCTGAAAGGACAGCATTTATAAAGTGAAGCAACACTCCATTCACTTCGCACAGTGAATTGAAGTGTTGGAACAGACTGCTTCTCTTTAAGAGAAACGCATGTGAGTTTTTTGTGAATGCTTGAAAGTAGTTTAAGGCACTTTCAAAGGAAAGTGATTTTCTCTGAAAGGACAGAATTTAGAAAGTGATGCAACACTCCATTCACTTCGCACAGTGAATTGAAGTGTTGGAACAGACTGCTTCTCTTTCAGAGAAACGCATGTGAGTTTCTTCCTAATGCTTGTAAGTAGCTTAAGGCACTTTCAAAGGAAAGTGATTTTCTCTGAAAGGACAGCATTTAGAAAGTGAAGCAACACTCCATTCACTTCGTGCAGTGAATTGAAGTGTTGGAACAGACTGCTTCTCTTTCAGAGAAATGCATGTGAGTTTCTGTTGAATGCTTGTAAGTAGCTTAAGGCTCTTTCAAAGGAAAGTGATTTTCTATGAAAGGACAGCATTTAGAAAGTAAAGCAACACTCCATTCCCTTCGCGCAATGAATTGAAGTGTTGGAACAGACTGCTTCTCTTTCAGAGAAACGCATGTGAGTTTCTTCCTAATGCTCGCAAGTAGCTTAAGGCACTTTCAAAGGAAAGTGATTTTCTCTGATTGGACAGCATTTAGAAAGTGAAGCAACACTCCATTCCCTTCGTGCAGTGAATTGAAGTGTTGGAACAGAGTGCTTCTCATTCATAGAAACGCATTAGTGTTTCTTGTGAATGCTTGCAAGTTGCTTAAGGCACTTTCAAAGGAAAGTGATTTTCTCTGAAAGGACAGCATTTAGAAAGTGAAGCAACACTCCATTCACTTTGTACAGTGAATTGTAGTGTTGGAACAGACTGCTTCTCTTTCAGAGAAATGCATGTGAGTTTCTGTTGAATGCTTGTAAGTAGCTTAAGGCTCTTTCAAAGGAAAGTGATTTTCTCTGAAAGGACAGCATTTAGAAAGTAAAGCAACACTCCATTCCCTTCGCACAATAAATTGAAGTGTTGGAAGAGACTGCTTCCCTTTCATAGAAACGCATTAGTGTGTCTTGTGAATGCTTGCAAGTAACTTAAGGCACATTCAAAGGAAAATGATTTTCTCTGAAAGGACAGCATTTAGAAAGTGAAGCAACACTCCATTCACTTCGCACAGAGAATTGAAGTGTTGGAACAGATTACTTCTCTTTCAGAGAAATGCATGTGAGTTTCTGTTGAATGCTTGTAAGTAGCTTAAGGCACATTCAAAGGAAAGGGATTTTCTCTGAAAGGACAGCATTTAGAAAGTGAAGCAACACTCCATTCACTTCGCACTGTGACTTGAAGTGTTGGAACAGACTGCTTCTCTTTCAGAGAAACGCATGTGAGTTTTTTGTGAATGCTTGAAAGTAGTTTAAGGCACTTTCAAAGGAAAGTGTTTTTCTCTGAAAATACAGAATTTAGAAAGTGAAGCAACACTCCATTCACTTCGCACAGTGAATTGAAGTGTTGGAACAGACTGCTTCTCTTTCAGAGAAACGCATGTGAGTTTCTTCCTAATGCTCGCAGGTAGCTTAAGGCACTTCCAAAGGAAAGTGATTTTCTCTGAAAGGACAGCATTTAGAAAGTGAAGCAACACTCCATTCACTTCGCACAGTGAATTGAAATGTTGGAACAGACTGCTTCTCTTTCAGAGAAACGCATGTGAGTTTCTGGTGAATGCTTGTAAGTAGCTTAAGGCACTTTCAAAGGAAAGTGATTTTCTCTGAAAGGACAGCATTTAGAAAGTGAAGCAACACTCCATTCCCTTCGTGCAGTGAATTGAAGTGTTGGAACAGAGTGCTTCTCATTCATAGAAACGCATTAGTGTTTCTTGTGAATGCTTGCAAGTTGCTTAAGGCACTTTCAAAGGAAAGTGATTTTCTCTGAAAGGACAGCATTTAGAAAGTGAAGCAACACTCCATTCACTTTGTACAGTGAATTGAAGTGTTGGAACAGACTGCTTCTCTTTCAGAGAAATGCATGTGAGTTTCTGTTGAATGCTTGTAAGTAGCTTAAGGCTCTTTCAAAGGAAAGTGATTTTCTCTGAAAGGACAGCATTTAGAAAGTGAAGCAACACTCCATTCACTTCGTACAGTGAATTGAAGTGTTGGAACAGACTGCTTCTCTTTCAGAGAAACGCATGTGAGTTTCTTTTGAATGCTTGCAAGTTGCTTAAGGCACATTCAAAGGAAAGTGATTTTCTCTGAAAGGACAGCATTTAGAAACTGAAGCAACACTCCATTCACTTCGCACAGTGAATTGAAGTGTTGGAACAGACTGCTTCTCTTTCAGAGAAACGCATGTGAGTTTCTGGTGAATGCTTGTAAGTAGCTTAAGGCACTTTCAAAGGAAAGTGATTTTCTCTGATTGGACAGCATTTAGAAAGTGAAGCAACACTCCATTCGCTTCGCACAGTGAATTGAAGTGTTGGAACAGACTGCTTCTCTTTCAGAGAAACGCCTGTGAGTTTCATTTGAATGCTTGCAAGTTGCTTAAGGCACATTCAAAGGAAAGTGATTTTCTCTGAAAGGACAGCATTTAGAAAGTGAAGCAACACTCCATTCACTTCGCACAGTGAATTGAAGTGTTCGAACAGACTGCTTCTCTTTAAGAGAAACGCATGTGAGTTTTTTGTGAATGCTTGAAAGTAGTTTAAGGCACTTTCAAAGGAAAGTGATTTTCTCTGAAAGGACAGCATTTAGAAAGTGAAGCAACACTCCATTCACTTCGCACTGTGAATTGAAGCGTTGGAACAGACTGCTTCTCTTTCAGAGAAACGCATGTGAGTTTTTTGTGAATGCTTGAAAGTAGTTTAAGGCACTTTCAAAGGAAAGTGTTTTTCTCTGAAAGGACAGAATTTAGAAAGTGAAGCAACACTCCATTCACTTCGCACAGTGATTTGAAGTGTTGGAACAGTCTGCTCCTCTTTCAGAGAAACGCATGTGATTTCTTCCTAATGCTTGCAAGTAGCTTAAGGCACTTTCAAAGGAAAGTGATTTTCTCTGATTGGACAGCATTTAGAAAGTGAAGCAACACTCCATTCACTTCGCAGAGTGAATTGAAGTATTGGAACAGACTGCTTTTCTTTCAGAGAAACACATGTGAGTTTCTGGTGAATGCTTGTAAGTAGCTTAAGGCACTTTCAAAGGAAAGTGATTTTCTCTGAAAGGACAGCATTTAGAAAGTGAAGCAACACTCCATTCACTTTGCACAGTGAATTGAAGTGGTGGAACAGACTGCTTCTCTTTCAGAGAAACGCATGTGAGTTTCTTTTGAATGCTTGCAAGTTGCTTAAGGCACATTCAAAGGAATGTGATTTTCTCTGAAAGGACAGCAATTAGAAACTGAAGCAACACTCCATTCACTTCGCACAGTGAATTGAAGTGTTCGAACAGACTGCTTCTCTTTAAGAGAAACGCATGTGAGTTTTTTGTGAATGCTTGAAAGTAGTTTAAGGCACTGTAAAAGGAAAGTGATTTTGTCTGAAAGGACAGCATTTAGAAAGTGAAGCAACACTCCATTCACTTCGCACGGTGAATTGAAGTGTTGGACCAGACTGCTTCACTTTCAGAGAAACGCATGTGAGTTTCTGGTGAATGCTTGTAAGTAGCTTAAGGCACATTCAAAGGAAAATGATTTTCTCTGAAAGGACAGCATTTAGAAAGTGAAGCAACACTCCATTCACTTCGCACAGTGAATTGAAGTGTTGGAACAGACTGCTTCTCTTTCAGAGAAACGCATGTGAGTTTTTTGTGAATGCTTGAAAGTAGTTTAAGGCACTTTCAATGGAAAGTGATTTTCTCTGAAAGGACAGCATTTAGAAAGTGAGGCAACACTCCATTCACTTCGCACAGTGAATGGAAGTGTTGGAACAGACTGCTTCTCTTTCAGAGAAACGCATGTGAGTTTCTTCCTAATGCTTGCAAGTAGCTTAAGGCACTTTCAAAGGAAAGTGATTTTCTCTGAAAGGACAGCATTTAGAAAGTGAAGCAACACTCCATTCACTTCGCACAGTGAATTGAAGTGTTGGAACAGACTGCTTCTCTTTCAGAGAAACGCATGTGAGTTTCTTCCTGATGCTTGCAAGTAGCTTAAGGCACTTTCAAAGGAAAGTGATTTTCTCTGAAAGGACAGCATTTAGAAAGTGAAGCAACACTAAATTCACTTTGCACAGTGAATTGAAGTGTTGGAACAGACTGCTTCTCTTTCAGAGAAACGCATGTGAGTTTTTTATGAATGCTTGAAAGTAGTTAAAGGCACTTACAAAGGAAAGTGATTTTCTCTGAAAGGACAGCATTTAGAAAGTGAGGCAACACTCCATTCACTTCACACAGTGACTTGAAGTGTTGGAACAGACTGCTTCTCTTTCAGAGAAACGCATGTGAGTTTCTTCCTAATGCTTGCAAGTAGCTTAAGGCAC
Source organism: Myodes glareolus (assembly GCF_982192425.1). Classification (NCBI taxonomy): domain Eukaryota; kingdom Metazoa; phylum Chordata; class Mammalia; order Rodentia; family Cricetidae; genus Myodes; species Myodes glareolus. The sequence goes on from NC_142046.1 coordinate 2,939,506, forward strand.
TTTCAAAGGAAAGTGATTTTCTCTGAAAGGACAGCATTTAGAAAGTGAAGCAACACTCCATTCACTTCGCACAGTGAATTGAAGTGTTGGAACAGTCTGCTCCTCTTTCAGAGAAACGCATGTGAGTTTCCGGTGAATGCTTGTAAGTAGCTTAAGGCACTTTCAAAGGAAAGTGATTTTCTCTGAAAGGACAGCATTTAGAAAGTGAAGCAACACTCCATTCACTTCGCACAGTGAATTGAAGTGTTGGATCAGACAGCTTCTCCTTCAGAGAAATGCATGTGAGTTTAAGTTGAATGCTTGTAAGTAGCTCAAGGCACTTTCAAAGGAAAGTGATTTTCTCTGAAAGGACAGCATTTAGAAAGTGAAGCAACACTCCATTCACTTCGCACAGTGAATTGAAGTATTGGAACAGACTGCTTCTCTTTCAGAGAAGCGGATGTGAGTTTCTGGTGAATGCTTGTAAGTAGCTTAAGGCACTTTCAAAGGAAAGTGATATTCTCTGAAAGGACAGCATTTAGAAAGTGAAGCAACACACCATTCACTTCGCACAGTGAATTGAAGTGTTGGAACAGACTGTTTCTCTTTCTTATAAACGCATTAGTGTTTCTTGTGAATGCTTGCAAGTTGCTTAAGGCACTTTCAAAGGAAAGTGATTTTCTCTGAAAGGACAGCATTTAGAAAGTGAAGCAACACTCCATTCACTTCGCACAGTGAATTGAAGTGTTGGAACAGACTGCTTCTCTTTCAGAGAAATGCATGTGAGTGTCTGTTGAATGCTTGTAAGTAGCTTAAGGCACTTTCAAAGGAAAGTGATTTTCTCTGAAAGGACAGCATTTAGAAAGTGAAGCAACACTCCATTCACTTCGCACATTGAATTGAAGTGTTGGAACAGACTGCTTCTCTTTCAGAGAAACGCATGTGAGTTTCTGTTGAATGCTTGTAAGTAGCTTAAGGCACTTTGAAAGGAAAGTGATTTTCTCTGAAAGGACAGCATTTAGAAAGTGAGGCAACACTCCATTCACTTCACACAGTGAATTGAAGTGTTGGAACAGACTGCTTCTCTTTCAGAGAAATGCATGTGAGTTTCTGTTGAATGCTTGTAAGTAGCTTAAGGCACTTTCAAAGGAAAGTGATTTTCTCTGAAAGGACAGCATTTAGAAAGTGAAGCAACACTCCATTCACTTCACACATTGAATTGAAGTGTTGGAACAGACTGCTTCTCTTTCAGAGAAACGCATGTGAGTTTCTGGTGAATGCTTGTAAGTAGTTTAAGGCACTTTCAAAGGAAAGTGATTTTCTCTGAAAGGACAGCATTTAGAAAGTAAGGCAACACTCCATTCACTTCACACAGTGAATTGAAGTGTTGGAACAGACTGCTTCTCTTTCAGAGAAACGCATGTGAGTTTCTTCCTAATGCTTGCAAGTAGCTTAAGGCACTTTCAAAGGAAAGTGATTTTCTCTGAAAGGACAGCATTTAGAAAGTGAAGTAACACTCCATTCACTTCGCACAGTGAATTGAAGTGTTGGAACAGTCTGCTTCTCTTTCAGAGAAACGCATGTGAGTTTCTTCCTAATGCTTGCAAGTAGCTTAAGGCACTTTCAAAGGAAAGTGATTTTCTCTGAAAGGACAGCATTTAGAAAGTGAAGCAACACTCCATTCACTTCGCACAGTGAATTGAAGTGTTGGAACAGACTGCTTCTCTTTCAGAGAAACGCATGTGAGTTTCCGGTGAATGCTCTTAAGTAGCTTAAGGCACTTTCAAAGGAAAGTGATTTTCTCTGAAAGGACAGCATTTAGAAAGTGAAGCAACACTCCATTCACTTCGCACAGTGAATTGAAGTGTTGGAACAGACTGATTCTCTTTCAGAGAAATGCATGTGAGTTTAAGGTGAATGCTTGTAAGTAGCTTAAGGCACTTTCAAAGGAAAGTGATTTTCTCTGAAAGGACAGCATTTAGAAAGTGAAGCAACACTCCATTTACTTCGCACAGTGAATTGAAGTGTTGGAACAGACTGCTTCTCTTTCAAAGAAACGTATGTGAGTTTCTTGTGAATGCTTGCAAGTTGCTTAAGGCACTTTCAAAGGAAAGTGATTTTCTCTGAAAGGACAGCATTTAGAAAGTGAAGCAACACTCCGTTCACTTCGCACAGTGAATTGAAGTGTTGGAACAGACTGCTTCTCTTTCAGAGAAACGCATGTGAGTTTTTTATGAATGCTTGAAAGTAGTTTAAGGCACTTTCAAAGGAAAGTGATTTTCTCTGAAAGGACAGTGTTTAGAAAGTGAGGCAACACTCCATTCACTTCGCACAGTGAATTGAAGTGTTTGAACCGACTGCTTCTCTTTCAGAGAAACGCATGTGAGTTTCTGGTGAATGCTTGTTAGTAGCTTAAGGCACTTTCAAAGGACAGTGATTTTCTCTGAAAGGACAGCATTTAGAAAGTGAAGCAACACTCCATTCCCTTCGAGCAGTGAATTGAAGTGTTGGAACAGACTGCTTCTCTTTCAGAGAAATGCATGTTAGTTTCTGTTGAATGCTTGTAAGTAGCTTAAGGCACTTTCAAAGGAAAGTGATTTTCTCTGAAAGGACAGCATTTAGAAAGTGAAGCAACACTCCATTCACTTCGCACAGTGAATTGAAGTGTTGGAACAGACTGCTTCTCTTTCAGAGAAACGTATGTGAGTTTCTTGTGAATGCTTGCAAGTTGCTTAAGGCACTTTCAAAGGAAAGTGATTTTCTCTGAAAGGACAGCATTTAGAAAGTGAAGCAACACTCCGTTCACTTCGCACAGTGAATTGAAGTGTTGGAACAGACTGCTTCTCTTTCAGAGAAACGCATGTGAGTTTTTTATGAATGCTTGAAAGTAGTTTAAGGCACTTTCAAAGGAAAGTGATTTTCTCTGAAAGGACAGTGTTTAGAAAGTGAGGCAACACTCCATTCACTTCGCACAGTGAATTGAAGTGTTGGAACCGACTGCTTCTCTTTCAGAGAAACGCATGTGAGTTTCTGGTGAATGCTTGTTAGTAGCTTAAGGCACTTTCAAAGGACAGTGATTTTCAATGAAAGGACAGCATTTAGAAAGTGAAGCAACACTCCATTCCCTTCGAGCAGTGAATTGAAGTGTTGGAACAGACTGCTTCTCTTTCATATAAACGCATTAGTGTTTCTTGTGAATGCTTGCAAGTTGCTTAAGGCACTTTCAAAGGAAAGTGATTTTCTCTGAAAGGACATAATTTAGAAAGTGAAGCAACACTCCATTCACTTCGCACAGTGAATTGAAGTGTTGGAACAGACTGCTTCTCTTTCAGAGAAATGCATGTGAGTTTCTGTTGAATGGTTGTAAGTAGCTTAAGGCACTTTCAAAGGAAAGTGATTTTCTCTGAAAGGACAGCATTTAGAAAGTGAAGCAACACTCCATTCACTTCGCACATTGAATTGAAGTGTTGGAACAGACTGCTTCTCTTTCAGAGAAACGCATGTGAGTTTCTGGTGAATGCTTGTAAGTAGCTTAAGGCACTTTTAAAGGAAAGTGATTTTCTCTGAAAGGACAGCATTTAGAAAGTGAGGCAACACTCCATTCACTTCACACAGTGAATTGAAGTGTTGGAACAGACTGCTTCTCTTTCAGAGAAACGCATGTGAGTTTCTTCCTAATGCTTGAAAGTAGCTTAAGGCACTTTCAAAGGAAAGTGATTTTCTCTGAAAGGACAGCATTTAGAAAGTGAAGCAACACTCCATTCACTTCGCACAGTGAATTGAAATGTTGGAACAGTCTGCTTCTCTTTCAGAGAAACGCATGTGAGTTTCTTCCTAATGCTTGCAAGTAGCTTAAGGCACTTTCAAAGGAAAGTGATTTTCTCTGAAAGGACAGCATTTAGAAAGTGAAGCAACACTCCATTCACTTCGCACAGTGAATTGAAGTGTTGGAACAGACTGCTTCTCTTTCAGAGAAACTCATGTGAGTTTCTGGTGAATGCTTGTAAGTAGCTTAAGGCACTTTCAAAGGAAAGTGATTTTCTCTGAAAGGACAGCATTTAGAAAGTGAAGCAACACTCCATTCACTTCGCACATTGAATTGAAGTGTTGGAACAGACTGCTTCTCTTTCAGAGAAATGCATGTGAGTTTAAGTTGTATGCTTGTAAGTAGCTTAAGGCACTTTCAAAGGAAAGTGATTTTCCCTGAAAGGACAGCATTTAGAAAGTGAAGCAGCACTCCATTCACTTCGCAGAGTGAATTGAAGTATTGGAACAGACTGCTTCTCTTTCAGAGAAACGCATGTGAGTTTCTGGTGAATGCTTGTAAGTAGTTTAAGGTACTTTCAAAGGAAAGTGATTTTCTCTGAAAGGACAGAATTTAGAAAGTGAAGCAACACTCCATTCACTTCGCACAGTGAATTGAAGTGTTGGAACAGACTGCTTCTCTTTCAGAGAAACGCATGTGAGTTTCTTCCTAATGCTTGCAAGTCGCTTAAGGCACTTTCAAAGGAAAGTGATTTTCTCTGAAAGGACAGCATTTAAAAAGTGAAGCAACACTCCATTCACTTCGCACAGTGAATTGAAGTGTTGGAACAGACTGCTTCTCTTTAAGAGAAACGCATGTGAGTTTTTTGTGAATGCTTGAAAGTAGTTTAAGGCACTTTCAAAGGAAAGTGATTTTCTCTGAAAGGACAGAATTTAGAAAGTGATGCAACACTCCATTCACTTCGCACAGTGAATTGAAGTGTTGGAACAGACTGCTTCTCTTTCAGAGAAACGCATGTGAGTTTCTTCCTAATGCTTGTAAGTAGCTTAAGGCACTTTCAAAGGAAAGTGATTTTCTCTGAAAGGACAGCATTTAGAAAGTGAAGCAACACTCCATTCACTTTGTACAGTGAATTGAAGTGTTGGAACAGACTGCTTCTCTTTCAGAGAAATGCATGAGAGTTTCTGTTGAATGCTTGTAAGTAGCTTAAGGCTCTTTCAAAGGAAAGTGATTTTCTCTGAAAGGACAGCATTTAGAAAGTAAAGCAACACTCCATTCCCTTCGCACAATAAATTGAAGTGTTGGAACAGACTGCTTCTCTTTCATAGAAACGCATTAGTGTGTCTTGTGAATGCTTGCAAGTAGCTAAAGGCACATTCAAAGGAAAGTGATTTTCTCTGAAAGGACAGCATTTAGAAAGTGAAGCAACACTCCATTCACTTCGCACAAAGATTGAAGTATTGGAACAGATTACTTCTCTTTCAGAGAAATGCATGTGAGTTTCTGTTGAATGCTTGTAAGTAGCTTAAGGCACATTCAAAGGAAAGGGATTTTCTCTGAAAGGACAGCATTTAGAAAGTGAAGCAACACTCCATTCACTTCGCACTGTGACTTGAAGTGTTGGAACAGACTGCTTCTCTTTCAGAGAAACGCATGTGAGTTTTTTGTGAATGCTTGAAAGTAGTTTAAGGCACTTTCAAAGGAAAGTGTTTTTCTCTGAAAATACAGAATTTAGAAAGTGAAGCAACACTCCATTCACTTCGCACAGTGAATTGAAGTGTTGGAACAGACTGCTTCTCTTTCATAGAAACGCATTAGTGTGTCTTGTGAATGCTTGCAAGTAGCTAAAGGCACATTCAAAGGAAAGTGATTTTCTCTGAAAGGACAGCATTTAGAAAGTGAAGCAACACTCCATTCACTTCGCACAGTGAATTGAAGTGTTCGAACAGACTGCTTCTCTTTAAGAGAAACGCATGTGAGTTTTTTGTGAATGCTTGAAAGTAGTTTAAGGCACTTTCAAAGGAAAGTGATTTTCTCTGAAAGGACAGCATTTAGAAAGTGAAGCAACACTCCATTCACTTCGCACTGTGAATTGAAGTGTTGGAACAGACTGCTTCTCTTTCAGAGAAACGCATGTGAGTTTTTTGTGAATGCTTGAAAGTAGTTTAAGGCACTTTCTAAGGAAAGTGTTTTTCTCTGAAAGGACAGCATTTAGAAAGTGAAGCAACACTCCATTCACTTCGCACAGTGAATTGAAGTGTTGGAACAGACTGCTCCTCTTTCAGAGAAACGCATGTGAGTTTCTTCCTAATGCTTGCAAGTAGCTTAAGGCACTTTCAAAGGAAAGTGATTTTCTCTGATTGGACAGCATTTAGAAAGTGAAGCAACACTCCATTCACTTCGAACAGTGAATTGAAGTGTTGGAACAGACTGCTTCTCTTTCAAAGAAACGCATGTGAGTTTCTGGTGAATGCTTGTAAGTAGCTTAAGGCACTTTCAAAGGAAAGTGATTTTCTCTGAAAGAAGAGCATTTAGAAAGTGAAGCAACACTCCATTCCCGTCGTGCAGTGAATTGAAGTGTTGGAACAGAGTGCTTCTCATTCATAGAAACGCATTAGTGTTTCTTGTGAATGCTTGCAAGTTGCTTAAGGCACTTTCAAAGGAAAGTGATTTTCTCTGAAAGGACAGCATTTAGAAAGTGAAGCAACACTCCATTCACTTCGCACAGTGAATTGAAGTGTTGGAACAGACTGCTTCTATTTCAGAGAAACGCATGTGAGTTTTTTTTGAATGCTTGAAAGTAGTTTAAGGCACTTTCAAAGGAAAGTGTTTTTCTCTGAAAGGACAGAATTTAGAAAGTGAAGCAACACTCCATTCACTTCGCACAGTGAATTGAAGTGTTGGAACAGACTGCTCCTCTTTCAGAGAAACGCATGTGAGTTTCTTCCTAATGCTTGCAAGTAGCTTAAGGCACTTTCAAAGGAAAGTGATTTTCTCTGATTGGACAGCATTTAGAAAGTGAAGCAACACTTCATTCACTTCGAACAGTGAATTGAAGTGTTGGAACAGACTGCTTCTCTTTCAAAGAAACGCTTGTGAGTTTCTGGTGAATGCTTGTAAGTAGCTTAAGGCACTTTCAAAGGAAAGTGATTTTCTCTGAAAGAAGAGCATTTAGAAAGTGAAGCAACACTCCATTCCCTTCGTGCAGTGAATTGAAGTGTTGGAACAGAGTGCTTCTCATTCATAGAAACGCATTAGTGTTTCTTGTGAATGCTTGCAAGTTGCTTAAGGCACTTTCAAAGGAAAGTGATTTTCTCTGAAAGGACAGCATTTAGAAAGTGAAGCAACACTCCATTCACTTTGTACAGTGAATTGAAGTGTTGGAACAGACTGCTTCTCTTTCAGAGAAATGCATGTGAGTTTCTGTTGAATGCTTGTAAGTAGCTTAAGGCTCTTTCAAAGGAAAGTGATTTTCTCTCAAAGGACAGCATTTAGAAAGTAAAACAACACTCCATTCCCTTCGCACAATAAATTGAAGTGTTGGAACAGACTGCTTCTCTTTCATAGAAACGCAATAGTGTTTCTTGTGAATGCTTGCAAGTAGCTTAAGGCACATTCAAAGGAAAGTGATTTTCTCTAAAAGAACAGCATTTAGAAAGTGAAGCAACACTCCATTCACTTCGCACAGAGAATTGAAGTGTTGGAACAGATTACTTCTCTTTCAGAGAAATGCATGTGAGTTTCTGTTGAATGCTTGTAAGTAGCTTAAGGCACATTCAAAGGAAAATGATTTTCTCTGAAAGGACAGCATTTAGAAAGTGAAGCAACACTCCATTCACTTCGCACAGTGAATTGAAGTGTTGGAACAGACTGCTTCTCTTTTAGAGAAGCGCATGTGAGTTTTTTGTGAATGCTTGAAAGTAGTTTAAGGCACTTTCAATGGAATGTGATTTTCTCTGAAAGGACAGCATTTAGAAAGTGAGGCAACACTCCATTCACTTCGCACAGTGAAATGAAGTGTTGGAACAGACTGCTTCTCTTTCAGAGAAACGCATGTGAGTTTCTTCCTAATGCTTGCAAGTAGCTTAAGGCACTTTCAAAGGAAAGTGATTTTCTCTGAAAGGACAGCATTTAGAAAGTGAAGCAACACTCCATTCACTTCGCACAGTGAATTGAAGTGTTGGAACAGACTGCTTCTCTTTCAGAGAAACGCATGTGAGTTTCTTCCTGATGCTTGCAAGTAGCTTAAGGCACTTTCAAAGGAAAGTGATTTTCTCAGAAAGGACAGCATTTAGAAAGTGAAGCAACACTCCATTCACTTCGCACAGTGAACTGAAGTGTTGGAACAGACTGCTTCTCTTTCAGAGAAATGCATGTGAGTTTCTGTTGAATGCTTGTAAGTAGCTTAAGGCACTTTCAAAGGAAAGTGATTTTCTCTGAAAGGACAGCATTTAGAAAGTGAAGCAACACTCCATTCACTTCGCAGAGTGAATTGAAGTATTGGAACAGACTGCTTCTCTTTCAGAGAAACGCATGTGAGTTTCTGGTGAATGCTTGTAAGTAGCTTCAGGCACTTTCAAAGGAAAGTGATTTTCTCTGAAAGGACAGCATTTAGAAAGTGAAGCAACACTCCATTCACTTCGCACAGTGAATTGAAGTGTTGGAACAGACTGCTTCTCTTTCAGAGAAACGCATGTGAGTTTTTTGTGAATGCTTGAAAGTAGTTTAAGGCACTTTAAAAGGAAAGTGATTTTGTCAGAAAGGACAGCATTTAGAAAGTGAAGCAACACTCCATTCACTTCGCACGGTGAATTGAAGTGTTGGACCAGACTGCTTCTCTTTCAGAGAAACGCATGTGAGTTTCTGGTGAATGCTTGTAAGTAGCTTAAGGCACATTCAAAGGAAAATGATTTTCTCTGAAAGGACAGCATTTAGAAAGTGAAGCAACACTCCATTCACTTCGCACAGTGAATTGAAGTGTTGGAACAGACTGCTTCTCTTTCAGAGAAACGCATGTGAGTTTTTTGTGAATGCTTGAAAGTAGTTTAAGACACTTTCAATGGAAAGTGATTTTCTCTGAAAGGACAGCATTTAGAAAGTGAGGCAACACTCCATTCACTTCGCACAGTGAATTGAAGTGTTGGAACAGACTGCTTCTCTTTCAGAGAAACGCATGTGAGTTTCTTCCTAATGCTTGCAAGTAGCTTAAGGCACTTTCAAAGGAAAGTGATTTTCTCTGAAAGGACAGCATTTAGAAAGTGAAGCAACACTCCATTCACTTCGCACAGTGAATTGAAGTGTTGGAACAGACTGCTTCTCTTTCAGAGAAACGCATGTGAGTTTCTTCCTGATGCTTGCAAGTAGCTTAAGGCACTTTCAAAGGAAAGTGATTTTCTCTGAAAGGACAGCATTTAGAAAGTGAAGCAACACTAAATTCACTTCGCACAGTGAATTGAAGTGTTGGAACAGACTGCTTCTCTTTCAGAGAAACGGATGTGAGATTCTGGTGAATGCTTGTAAGTAGCTTAAGGCACTTTCAAAGGAACGTGATTTTCTCTGAAAGGACAGCATTTAGAAAGTGAAGCAACACTCCATTCACTTCGCACAGTGAATTGAAGTGTTGGAACAGACTGCTTCTCTTTCAGAGAAATGTATGTGAGTGTCTGTTGAATGCTTGTAAGTAGCTTAAGGCACTTTCAAAGGAAAGTGATTTTCTCTGAAAGGACAGCATTTAGAAAGTGAAGCAACACTCCATTCACTTCGCAGAGTGAATTGAAGTATTGGAACAGACTGCTTCTCTTTCAGAGAAACGCATGTGAGTTTCTGGTGAATGCTTGTAAGTAGCTTCAGGCACTTTCAAAGGAAAGTGATTTTCTCTGAAAGGACAGCATTTAGAAAGTGAAGCAACACTCCATTCACTTCGCACAATGAATTGAAGTGTTGGAACAGACTGCTTCTCTTTCAGAGAAACGCATGTGAGTTTTTTGTGAATGCTTGAAAGTAGTTTAAGGCACTTTAAAAGGAAAGTGATTTTGTCAGAAAGGACAGCATTTAGAAAGTGAAGCAACACTCCATTCACTTCGCACGGTGAATTGAAGTGTTGGACCAGACTGCTTCTCTTTCAGAGAAACGCATGTGAGTTTCTGGTGAATGCTTGTAAGTAGCTTAAGGCACATTCAAAGGAAAATGATTTTCTCTGAAAGGACAGCATTTAGAAAGTGAAGCAACACTCCATTCACTTCGCACAGTGAATTGAAGTGTTGGAACAGACTGCTTCTCTTTCAGAGAAACGCATGTGAGTTTTTTGTGAATGCTTGAAAGTAGTTTAAGGCACTTTCAATGGAAAGTGATTTTCTCTGAAAGGACAGCATTTAGAAAGTGAGGCAACACTCCATTCACTTCGCACAGTGAATTGAAGTGTTGGAACAGACTGCTTCTCTTTCAGAGAAACGCATGTGAGTTTCTTCCTAATGCTTGCAAGTAGCTTAAGGCACTTTCAAAGGAAAGTGATTTTCTCTGAAAGGACAGCATTTAGAAAGTGAAGCAACACTCCATTCACTTCGCACAGTGAATTGAAGTGTTGGAACAGACTGCTTCTCTTTCAGAGAAACGCATGTGAGTTTCTTCCTGATGCTTGCAAGTAGCTTAAGGCACTTTCAAAGGAAAGTGATTTTCTCTGAAAGGACAGCATTTAGAAAGTGAAGCAACACTAAATTCACTTCGCACAGTGAATTGAAGTGTTGGAACAGACTGCTTCTCTTTCAGAGAAACGGATGTGAGATTCTGGTGAATGCTTGTAAGTAGCTTAAGGCACTTTCAAAGGAACGTGATTTTCTCTGAAAGGACAGCATTTAGAAAGTGAAGCAACACTCCATTCACTTCCCACAGTGAATTGAAGTGTTGGAACAGACTGCTTCTCTTTCATATAAACGCATGTGAGTTTCTGGTGAATGCTTGCAAGTTGCTTAAGGCACTTTCAAAGGAAAGTGATTTTCTTTGAAAGGACATAATTTAGAAAGTGAAGCAACACTCCATTTACTTCGCACAGTGAATTGAAGTGTTGGAACAGACTGCTTCTCTTTCAGAGAAATGTATGTGAGTGTCTGTTGAATGCTTGTAAGTAGCTTAAGGCACTTTCAAAGGAAAGTGATTTTCTCTGAAAGGACAGCATTTAGAAAGTGAAGCAACACTCCATTCACTTCGCACAGTGAATTGAAGTGTTGGAACAGACTGCTTCTCTTTCAGAGAAACGCATGTGAGTTTCTGTTGAATGCTTGTAAGTAGCTTAAGGCACTTTGAAAGGAAAGTGATTTTCTCTGAAAGGACAGCATTTAGAAAGTGAGGCAACACTCCATTTACTTCGCACAGTGAATTGAAGTGTTGGAACAGACTGCTTCTCTTTCAGAGAAACGCATGTGAGTTTCTTCCTAATGCTTGCAAGTAGCTTAAGGCACTTTCAAAGGAAAGTGATTTTCTCTGAAAGGACAGCATTTAGAAAGTGAAGCAACACTCCATTCACTTCGCACAGTGAATTGAAGTGCTGGAACAGTCTGCTTCTCTTTCAGAGAAACGCATGTGAGTTTCTTCCTAATGCTTGCAAGTAGCTTAAGGCACTTTCAAAGGAAAGTGATTTTCTCTGAAAGGACAGCATTTAGAAAGTGAAGCAACACTCCATTCACTTCGCACAGTGAATTGAAGTGTTGGAACAGACTGCTTTTCTTTCAGAGAAACGCATGTGAGTTTCTTCCTAATGCTTGCAAGTAGCTTAAGGCACTATCAAAGGAAAGTGATTTTCTCTGAAAGGACAGCATTTAGAAAGTGAAGCAACACTCCATTCACTTCGCACAGTGAAGTGAAGTGTTGGAACAGACTGCTTCTCTTTCAGAGCAACGCATGTGAGTTTCTGGTGAATGCTTATAAGTAGCTTAAATCACTTTCAAAGGACAGTGATTTTCTCTGAAAGGACAGCATTTAGAAAGTGAAGCAACACTCCATTCCCTTTGTGCAGTGAATTGAAGTGTTGGAACAGAGTGCTTCTCTTTCATATAAACGCATTAGTGTTTCTTGTGAATGCTTGCAAGTTGCTTAAGGCACTTTCAAAGGAAAGTGATTTTCTCTGAAAGGACATAATTTAGAAAGTGAAGCAACACTCCATTCACTTCGCACATTGAATTGAAGTGTTGGAACAGACTGCTTCTCTTTCAGAGAAATGCATGTGAGTTTCTGTTGAATGCTTGTAAGTAGCTTAAGGCACTTTCAAAGGAAAGTGATTTTCTCTGAAAGGACAGCATTTAGAAAGTGAAGCAACACTCCATTCACTTAGCACATTGAATTGAAGTGTTGGAACAGACTGCTTCTCTTTCAGAGAAACGCATGTGAGTTTCTGGTGAATGCTTGTAAGTAGCTTAAGGCACTTTCAAAGGAAAGTGATTTTCTCTGAAAGGACAGCATTTAGAAAGTGAGGCAACACTCCATTCACTTCGCACAGTGAATTGAAGTGTTGGAACAGTCTGCTTCTCTTTCAGAGAAACGCATGTGAGTTTCTTCCTAATGCTTGCAAGTAGCTTAAGGCACTTTCAAAGGAAAGTGATTTTCTCTGAAAGGACAGCATTTAGAAAGTGAAGCAACACTCCATTCACTTCGCACAGTGAATTGAAGTGTTGGAACAGACTGCTTCTCTTTCAGAGAAACGCATGTGAGTTTCCGGTGAATGCTTGTAAGTAGCTTAAGGCACTTTCAAAGGAAAGTGATTTTCTCTGAAAGGACAGCATTTAGAAAGTGAAACAACACTCCATTCACTTCGCACAGTGAATTGAAGTGTTGGAACAGACTGCTTCTCTTTCAGAGAAATGCATGTGAGTTTAAGTTGAATGCTTGTAAGTAGCTTAAGGCACTTTCAAAGGAAAGTGATTTTCTCTGAAAGGACAGCATTTAGAAAGTGAAGCAACACTCCATTCACTTCGCACAGTGAATTGAAGTGTTGGAACAGACTGCTTCTCTTTCAGAGAAACGTATGTGAGTTTCTTGTGAATGCTTGCAAGTTGCTTAAGGCACTTTAAAAGGAAAGTGATTTTCTCTGAAAGGACAGCATTTAGAAAGTGAAGCAACACTCCGTTCACTTCGCACAGTGAATTGAAGTGTTGGAACAGACTGCTTCTCTTTCAGAGAAACGCATGTGAGTTTCTGGTGAATGCTTGCAAGTTGCTTAAGGCACTTTCAAAGGAAAGTGATTTTCTCTGAAAGGACAGCATTTAGAAAGTGAAGCAACACTAAATTCACTTCGCACAGTGAATTGAAGTGTTGGAACAGACTGCTTCTCTTTCAGAGATACGGATGTGAGATTCTGGTGAATGCTTGTAAGTAGCTTAAGGCACTTTCAAAGGAACGTGATTTTCTCTGAAAGGACAGCATTTAGAAAGTGAAGCAACACTCCATTCACTTCGCACAGTGAATTGAAGTGTTGGAACAGACTGCTTCTCTTTCAGAGAAATGTATGTGAGTGTCTGTTGAATGCTTGTAAGTAGCTTAAGGCACTTTCAAAGGAAAGTGATTTTCTCTGAAAGGACAGCATTTAGAAAGTGAAGCAACACTCCATTCACTTCGCAGAGTGAATTGAAGTATTGGAACAGACTGCTTCTCTTTCAGAGAAACGCATGTGAGTTTCTGGTGAATGCTTGTAAGTAGCTTCAGGCACTTTCAAAGGAAAGTGATTTTCTCTGAAAGGACAGCATTTAGAAAGTGAAGCAACACTCCATTCACTTCGCACAATGAATTGAAGTGTTGGAACAGACTGCTTCTCTTTCAGAGAAACGCATGTGAGTTTTTTGTGAATGCTTGAAAGTAGTTTAAGGCACTTTAAAAGGAAAGTGATTTTGTCAGAAAGGACAGCATTTAGAAAGTGAAGCAACACTCCATTCACTTCGCACGGTGAATTGAAGTGTTGGACCAGACTGCTTCTCTTTCAGAGAAACGCATGTGAGTTTCTGGTGAATGCTTGTAAGTAGCTTAAGGCACATTCAAAGGAAAATGATTTTCTCTGAAAGGACAGCATTTAGAAAGTGAAGCAACACTCCATTCACTTCGCACAGTGAATTGAAGTGTTGGAACAGACTGCTTCTCTTTCAGAGAAACGCATGTGAGTTTTTTGTGAATGCTTGAAAGTAGTTTAAGGCACTTTCAATGGAAAGTGATTTTCTCTGAAAGGACAGCATTTAGAAAGTGAGGCAACACTCCATTCACTTCGCACAGTGAATTGAAGTGTTGGAACAGACTGCTTCTCTTTCAGAGAAACGCATGTGAGTTTCTTCCTAATGCTTGCAAGTAGCTTAAGGCACTTTCAAAGGAAAGTGATTTTCTCTGAAAGGACAGCATTTAGAAAGTGAAGCAACACTCCATTCACTTCGCACAGTGAATTGAAGTGTTGGAACAGACTGCTTCTCTTTCAGAGAAACGCATGTGAGTTTCTTCCTGATGCTTGCAAGTAGCTTAAGGCACTTTCAAAGGAAAGTGATTTTCTCTGAAAGGACAGCATTTAGAAAGTGAAGCAACACTAAATTCACTTCGCACAGTGAATTGAAGTGTTGGAACAGACTGCTTCTCTTTCAGAGAAACGGATGTGAGATTCTGGTGAATGCTTGTAAGTAGCTTAAGGCACTTTCAAAGGAACGTGATTTTCTCTGAAAGGACAGCATTTAGAAAGTGAAGCAACACTCCATTCACTTCCCACAGTGAATTGAAGTGTTGGAACAGACTGCTTCTCTTTCATATAAACGCATGTGAGTTTCTGGTGAATGCTTGCAAGTTGCTTAAGGCACTTTCAAAGGAAAGTGATTTTCTTTGAAAGGACATAATTTAGAAAGTGAAGCAACACTCCATTTACTTCGCACAGTGAATTGAAGTGTTGGAACAGACTGCTTCTCTTTCAGAGAAATGTATGTGAGTGTCTGTTGAATGCTTGTAAGTAGCTTAAGGCACTTTCAAAGGAAAGTGATTTTCTCTGAAAGGACAGCATTTAGAAAGTGAAGCAACACTCCATTCACTTCGCACAGTGAATTGAAGTGTTGGAACAGACTGCTTCTCTTTCAGAGAAACGCATGTGAGTTTCTGTTGAATGCTTGTAAGTAGCTTAAGGCACTTTGAAAGGAAAGTGATTTTCTCTGAAAGGACAGCATTTAGAAAGTGAGGCAACACTCCATTTACTTCGCACAGTGAATTGAAGTGTTGGAACAGACTGCTTCTCTTTCAGAGAAACGCATGTGAGTTTCTTCCTAATGCTTGCAAGTAGCTTAAGGCACTTTCAAAGGAAAGTGATTTTCTCTGAAAGGACAGCATTTAGAAAGTGAAGCAACACTCCATTCACTTCGCACAGTGAATTGAAGTGCTGGAACAGTCTGCTTCTCTTTCAGAGAAACGCATGTGAGTTTCTTCCTAATGCTTGCAAGTAGCTTAAGGCACTTTCAAAGGAAAGTGATTTTCTCTGAAAGGACAGCATTTAGAAAGTGAAGCAACACTCCATTCACTTCGCACAGTGAATTGAAGTGTTGGAACAGACTGCTTTTCTTTCAGAGAAACGCATGTGAGTTTCTTCCTAATGCTTGCAAGTAGCTTAAGGCACTATCAAAGGAAAGTGATTTTCTCTGAAAGGACAGCATTTAGAAAGTGAAGCAACACTCCATTCACTTCGCACAGTGAAGTGAAGTGTTGGAACAGACTGCTTCTCTTTCAGAGCAACGCATGTGAGTTTCTGGTGAATGCTTATAAGTAGCTTAAATCACTTTCAAAGGACAGTGATTTTCTCTGAAAGGACAGCATTTAGAAAGTGAAGCAACACTCCATTCCCTTTGTGCAGTGAATTGAAGTGTTGGAACAGAGTGCTTCTCTTTCATATAAACGCATTAGTGTTTCTTGTGAATGCTTGCAAGTTGCTTAAGGCACTTTCAAAGGAAAGTGATTTTCTCTGAAAGGACATAATTTAGAAAGTGAAGCAACACTCCATTCACTTCGCACATTGAATTGAAGTGTTGGAACAGACTGCTTCTCTTTCAGAGAAATGCATGTGAGTTTCTGTTGAATGCTTGTAAGTAGCTTAAGGCACTTTCAAAGGAAAGTGATTTTCTCTGAAAGGACAGCATTTAGAAAGTGAAGCAACACTCCATTCACTTAGCACATTGAATTGAAGTGTTGGAACAGACTGCTTCTCTTTCAGAGAAACGCATGTGAGTTTCTGGTGAATGCTTGTAAGTAGCTTAAGGCACTTTCAAAGGAAAGTGATTTTCTCTGAAAGGACAGCATTTAGAAAGTGAGGCAACACTCCATTCACTTCGCACAGTGAATTGAAGTGTTGGAACAGTCTGCTTCTCTTTCAGAGAAACGCATGTGAGTTTCTTCCTAATGCTTGCAAGTAGCTTAAGGCACTTTCAAAGGAAAGTGATTTTCTCTGAAAGGACAGCATTTAGAAAGTGAAGCAACACTCCATTCACTTCGCACAGTGAATTGAAGTGTTGGAACAGACTGCTTCTCTTTCAGAGAAACGCATGTGAGTTTCCGGTGAATGCTTGTAAGTAGCTTAAGGCACTTTCAAAGGAAAGTGATTTTCTCTGAAAGGACAGCATTTAGAAAGTGAAACAACACTCCATTCACTTCGCACAGTGAATTGAAGTGTTGGAACAGACTGCTTCTCTTTCAGAGAAATGCATGTGAGTTTAAGTTGAATGCTTGTAAGTAGCTTAAGGCACTTTCAAAGGAAAGTGATTTTCTCTGAAAGGACAGCATTTAGAAAGTGAAGCAACACTCCATTCACTTCGCACAGTGAATTGAAGTGTTGGAACAGTCTGCTCCTCTTTCAGAGAAACGCATGTGAGTTTCCGGTGAATGCTTGTAAGTAGCTTAAGGCACTTTCAAAGGAAAGTGATTTTCTCTGAAAGGACAGCATTTAGAAAGTGAAGCAACACTCCATTCACTTCGCACAGTGAATTGAAGTGTTGGATCAGACAGCTTCTCCTTCAGAGAAATGCATGTGAGTTTAAGTTGAATGCTTGTAAGTAGCTCAAGGCACTTTCAAAGGAAAGTGATTTTCTCTGAAAGGACAGCATTTAGAAAGTGAAGCAACACTCCATTCACTTCGCACAGTGAATTGAAGTATTGGAACAGACTGCTTCTCTTTCAGAGAAGCGGATGTGAGTTTCTGGTGAATGCTTGTAAGTAGCTTAAGGCACTTTCAAAGGAAAGTGATATTCTCTGAAAGGACAGCATTTAGAAAGTGAAGCAACACACCATTCACTTCGCACAGTGAATTGAAGTGTTGGAACAGACTGTTTCTCTTTCTTATAAACGCATTAGTGTTTCTTGTGAATGCTTGCAAGTTGCTTAAGGCACTTTCAAAGGAAAGTGATTTTCTCTGAAAGGACAGCATTTAGAAAGTGAAGCAACACTCCATTCACTTCGCACAGTGAATTGAAGTGTTGGAACAGACTGCTTCTCTTTCAGAGAAATGCATGTGAGTGTCTGTTGAATGCTTGTAAGTAGCTTAAGGCACTTTCAAAGGAAAGTGATTTTCTCTGAAAGGACAGCATTTAGAAAGTGAAGCAACACTCCATTCACTTCGCACATTGAATTGAAGTGTTGGAACAGACTGCTTCTCTTTCAGAGAAACGCATGTGAGTTTCTGTTGAATGCTTGTAAGTAGCTTAAGGCACTTTGAAAGGAAAGTGATTTTCTCTGAAAGGACAGCATTTAGAAAGTGAGGCAACACTCCATTCACTTCACACAGTGAATTGAAGTGTTGGAACAGACTGCTTCTCTTTCAGAGAAATGCATGTGAGTTTCTGTTGAATGCTTGTAAGTAGCTTAAGGCACTTTCAAAGGAAAGTGATTTTCTCTGAAAGGACAGCATTTAGAAAGTGAAGCAACACTCCATTCACTTCACACATTGAATTGAAGTGTTGGAACAGACTGCTTCTCTTTCAGAGAAACGCATGTGAGTTTCTGGTGAATGCTTGTAAGTAGTTTAAGGCACTTTCAAAGGAAAGTGATTTTCTCTGAAAGGACAGCATTTAGAAAGTAAGGCAACACTCCATTCACTTCACACAGTGAATTGAAGTGTTGGAACAGACTGCTTCTCTTTCAGAGAAACGCATGTGAGTTTCTTCCTAATGCTTGCAAGTAGCTTAAGGCACTTTCAAAGGAAAGTGATTTTCTCTGAAAGGACAGCATTTAGAAAGTGAAGTAACACTCCATTCACTTCGCACAGTGAATTGAAGTGTTGGAACAGTCTGCTTCTCTTTCAGAGAAACGCATGTGAGTTTCTTCCTAATGCTTGCAAGTAGCTTAAGGCACTTTCAAAGGAAAGTGATTTTCTCTGAAAGGACAGCATTTAGAAAGTGAAGCAACACTCCATTCACTTCGCACAGTGAATTGAAGTGTTGGAACAGACTGCTTCTCTTTCAGAGAAACGCATGTGAGTTTCCGGTGAATGCTCTTAAGTAGCTTAAGGCACTTTCAAAGGAAAGTGATTTTCTCTGAAAGGACAGCATTTAGAAAGTGAAGCAACACTCCATTCACTTCGCACAGTGAATTGAAGTGTTGGAACAGACTGATTCTCTTTCAGAGAAATGCATGTGAGTTTAAGGTGAATGCTTGTAAGTAGCTTAAGGCACTTTCAAAGGAAAGTGATTTTCTCTGAAAGGACAGCATTTAGAAAGTGAAGCAACACTCCATTTACTTCGCACAGTGAATTGAAGTGTTGGAACAGACTGCTTCTCTTTCAAAGAAACGTATGTGAGTTTCTTGTGAATGCTTGCAAGTTGCTTAAGGCACTTTCAAAGGAAAGTGATTTTCTCTGAAAGGACAGCATTTAGAAAGTGAAGCAACACTCCGTTCACTTCGCACAGTGAATTGAAGTGTTGGAACAGACTGCTTCTCTTTCAGAGAAACGCATGTGAGTTTTTTATGAATGCTTGAAAGTAGTTTAAGGCACTTTCAAAGGAAAGTGATTTTCTCTGAAAGGACAGTGTTTAGAAAGTGAGGCAACACTCCATTCACTTCGCACAGTGAATTGAAGTGTTTGAACCGACTGCTTCTCTTTCAGAGAAACGCATGTGAGTTTCTGGTGAATGCTTGTTAGTAGCTTAAGGCACTTTCAAAGGACAGTGATTTTCTCTGAAAGGACAGCATTTAGAAAGTGAAGCAACACTCCATTCCCTTCGAGCAGTGAATTGAAGTGTTGGAACAGACTGCTTCTCTTTCAGAGAAATGCATGTTAGTTTCTGTTGAATGCTTGTAAGTAGCTTAAGGCACTTTCAAAGGAAAGTGATTTTCTCTGAAAGGACAGCATTTAGAAAGTGAAGCAACACTCCATTCACTTCGCACAGTGAATTGAAGTGTTGGAACAGACTGCTTCTCTTTCAGAGAAACGTATGTGAGTTTCTTGTGAATGCTTGCAAGTTGCTTAAGGCACTTTCAAAGGAAAGTGATTTTCTCTGAAAGGACAGCATTTAGAAAGTGAAGCAACACTCCGTTCACTTCGCACAGTGAATTGAAGTGTTGGAACAGACTGCTTCTCTTTCAGAGAAACGCATGTGAGTTTTTTATGAATGCTTGAAAGTAGTTTAAGGCACTTTCAAAGGAAAGTGATTTTCTCTGAAAGGACAGTGTTTAGAAAGTGAGGCAACACTCCATTCACTTCGCACAGTGAATTGAAGTGTTGGAACCGACTGCTTCTCTTTCAGAGAAACGCATGTGAGTTTCTGGTGAATGCTTGTTAGTAGCTTAAGGCACTTTCAAAGGACAGTGATTTTCAATGAAAGGACAGCATTTAGAAAGTGAAGCAACACTCCATTCCCTTCGAGCAGTGAATTGAAGTGTTGGAACAGACTGCTTCTCTTTCATATAAACGCATTAGTGTTTCTTGTGAATGCTTGCAAGTTGCTTAAGGCACTTTCAAAGGAAAGTGATTTTCTCTGAAAGGACATAATTTAGAAAGTGAAGCAACACTCCATTCACTTCGCACAGTGAATTGAAGTGTTGGAACAGACTGCTTCTCTTTCAGAGAAATGCATGTGAGTTTCTGTTGAATGGTTGTAAGTAGCTTAAGGCACTTTCAAAGGAAAGTGATTTTCTCTGAAAGGACAGCATTTAGAAAGTGAAGCAACACTCCATTCACTTCGCACATTGAATTGAAGTGTTGGAACAGACTGCTTCTCTTTCAGAGAAACGCATGTGAGTTTCTGGTGAATGCTTGTAAGTAGCTTAAGGCACTTTTAAAGGAAAGTGATTTTCTCTGAAAGGACAGCATTTAGAAAGTGAGGCAACACTCCATTCACTTCACACAGTGAATTGAAGTGTTGGAACAGACTGCTTCTCTTTCAGAGAAACGCATGTGAGTTTCTTCCTAATGCTTGAAAGTAGCTTAAGGCACTTTCAAAGGAAAGTGATTTTCTCTGAAAGGACAGCATTTAGAAAGTGAAGCAACACTCCATTCACTTCGCACAGTGAATTGAAATGTTGGAACAGTCTGCTTCTCTTTCAGAGAAACGCATGTGAGTTTCTTCCTAATGCTTGCAAGTAGCTTAAGGCACTTTCAAAGGAAAGTGATTTTCTCTGAAAGGACAGCATTTAGAAAGTGAAGCAACACTCCATTCACTTCGCACAGTGAATTGAAGTGTTGGAACAGACTGCTTCTCTTTCAGAGAAACTCATGTGAGTTTCTGGTGAATGCTTGTAAGTAGCTTAAGGCACTTTCAAAGGAAAGTGATTTTCTCTGAAAGGACAGCATTTAGAAAGTGAAGCAACACTCCATTCACTTCGCACATTGAATTGAAGTGTTGGAACAGACTGCTTCTCTTTCAGAGAAACGCATGTGAGTTTCTGGTGAATGCTTGTAAGTAGTTTAAGGTACTTTCAAAGGAAAGTGATTTTCTCTGAAAGGACAGAATTTAGAAAGTGAAGCAACACTCCATTCACTTCGCACAGTGAATTGAAGTGTTGGAACAGACTGCTTCTCTTTCAGAGAAACGCATGTGAGTTTCTTCCTAATGCTTGCAAGTCGCTTAAGGCACTTTCAAAGGAAAGTGATTTTCTCTGAAAGGACAGCATTTAAAAAGTGAAGCAACACTCCATTCACTTCGCACAGTGAATTGAAGTGTTGGAACAGACTGCTTCTCTTTAAGAGAAACGCATGTGAGTTTTTTGTGAATGCTTGAAAGTAGTTTAAGGCACTTTCAAAGGAAAGTGATTTTCTCTGAAAGGACAGAATTTAGAAAGTGATGCAACACTCCATTCACTTCGCACAGTGAATTGAAGTGTTGGAACAGACTGCTTCTCTTTCAGAGAAACGCATGTGAGTTTCTTCCTAATGCTTGTAAGTAGCTTAAGGCACTTTCAAAGGAAAGTGATTTTCTCTGAAAGGACAGCATTTAGAAAGTGAAGCAACACTCCATTCACTTTGTACAGTGAATTGAAGTGTTGGAACAGACTGCTTCTCTTTCAGAGAAATGCATGAGAGTTTCTGTTGAATGCTTGTAAGTAGCTTAAGGCTCTTTCAAAGGAAAGTGATTTTCTCTGAAAGGACAGCATTTAGAAAGTAAAGCAACACTCCATTCCCTTCGCACAATAAATTGAAGTGTTGGAACAGACTGCTTCTCTTTCATAGAAACGCATTAGTGTGTCTTGTGAATGCTTGCAAGTAGCTAAAGGCACATTCAAAGGAAAGTGATTTTCTCTGAAAGGACAGCATTTAGAAAGTGAAGCAACACTCCATTCACTTCGCACAAAGATTGAAGTATTGGAACAGATTACTTCTCTTTCAGAGAAATGCATGTGAGTTTCTGTTGAATGCTTGTAAGTAGCTTAAGGCACATTCAAAGGAAAGGGATTTTCTCTGAAAGGACAGCATTTAGAAAGTGAAGCAACACTCCATTCACTTCGCACTGTGACTTGAAGTGTTGGAACAGACTGCTTCTCTTTCAGAGAAACGCATGTGAGTTTTTTGTGAATGCTTGAAAGTAGTTTAAGGCACTTTCAAAGGAAAGTGTTTTTCTCTGAAAATACAGAATTTAGAAAGTGAAGCAACACTCCATTCACTTCGCACAGTGAATTGAAGTGTTGGAACAGACTGCTTCTCTTTCATAGAAACGCATTAGTGTGTCTTGTGAATGCTTGCAAGTAGCTAAAGGCACATTCAAAGGAAAGTGATTTTCTCTGAAAGGACAGCATTTAGAAAGTGAAGCAACACTCCATTCACTTCGCACAGTGAATTGAAGTGTTCGAACAGACTGCTTCTCTTTAAGAGAAACGCATGTGAGTTTTTTGTGAATGCTTGAAAGTAGTTTAAGGCACTTTCAAAGGAAAGTGATTTTCTCTGAAAGGACAGCATTTAGAAAGTGAAGCAACACTCCATTCACTTCGCACTGTGAATTGAAGTGTTGGAACAGACTGCTTCTCTTTCAGAGAAACGCATGTGAGTTTTTTGTGAATGCTTGAAAGTAGTTTAAGGCACTTTCTAAGGAAAGTGTTTTTCTCTGAAAGGACAGCATTTAGAAAGTGAAGCAACACTCCATTCACTTCGCACAGTGAATTGAAGTGTTGGAACAGACTGCTCCTCTTTCAGAGAAACGCATGTGAGTTTCTTCCTAATGCTTGCAAGTAGCTTAAGGCACTTTCAAAGGAAAGTGATTTTCTCTGATTGGACAGCATTTAGAAAGCGAAGCAACACTCCATTCACTTCGAACAGTGAATTGAAGTGTTGGAACAGACTGCTTCTCTTTCAAAGAAACGCATGTGAGTTTCTGGTGAATGCTTGTAAGTAGCTTAAGGCACTTTCAAAGGAAAGTGATTTTCTCTGAAAGAAGAGCATTTAGAAAGTGAAGCAACACTCCATTCCCGTCGTGCAGTGAATTGAAGTGTTGGAACAGAGTGCTTCTCATTCATAGAAACGCATTAGTGTTTCTTGTGAATGCTTGCAAGTTGCTTAAGGCACTTTCAAAGGAAAGTGATTTTCTCTGAAAGGACAGCATTTAGAAAGTGAAGCAACACTCCATTCACTTCGCACAGTGAATTGAAGTGTTGGAACAGACTGCTTCTATTTCAGAGAAACGCATGTGAGTTTTTTTTGAATGCTTGAAAGTAGTTTAAGGCACTTTCAAAGGAAAGTGTTTTTCTCTGAAAGGACAGAATTTAGAAAGTGAAGCAACACTCCATTCACTTCGCACAGTGAATTGAAGTGTTGGAACAGACTGCTCCTCTTTCAGAGAAACGCATGTGAGTTTCTTCCTAATGCTTGCAAGTAGCTTAAGGCACTTTCAAAGGAAAGTGATTTTCTCTGATTGGACAGCATTTAGAAAGTGAAGCAACACTTCATTCACTTCGAACAGTGAATTGAAGTGTTGGAACAGACTGCTTCTCTTTCAAAGAAACGCTTGTGAGTTTCTGGTGAATGCTTGTAAGTAGCTTAAGGCACTTTCAAAGGAAAGTGATTTTCTCTGAAAGAAGAGCATTTAGAAAGTGAAGCAACACTCCATTCCCTTCGTGCAGTGAATTGAAGTGTTGGAACAGAGTGCTTCTCATTCATAGAAACGCATTAGTGTTTCTTGTGAATGCTTGCAAGTTGCTTAAGGCACTTTCAAAGGAAAGTGATTTTCTCTGAAAGGACAGCATTTAGAAAGTGAAGCAACACTCCATTCACTTTGTACAGTGAATTGAAGTGTTGGAACAGACTGCTTCTCTTTCAGAGAAATGCATGTGAGTTTCTGTTGAATGCTTGTAAATAGCTTAAGGCTCTTTCAAAGGAAAGTGATTTTCTCTCAAAGGACAGCATTTAGAAAGTAAAACAACACTCCATTCCCTTCGCACAATAAATTGAAGTGTTGGAACAGACTGCTTCTCTTTCATAGAAACGCAATAGTGTTTCTTGTGAATGCTTGCAAGTAGCTTAAGGCACATTCAAAGGAAAGTGATTTTCTCTAAAAGAACAGCATTTAGAAAGTGAAGCAACACTCCATTCACTTCGCACAGAGAATTGAAGTGTTGGAACAGATTACTTCTCTTTCAGAGAAATGCATGTGAGTTTCTGTTGAATGCTTGTAAGTAGCTTAAGGCACATTCAAAGGAAAATGATTTTCTCTGAAAGGACAGCATTTAGAAAGTGAAGCAACACTCCATTCACTTCGCACAGTGAATTGAAGTGTTGGAACAGACTGCTTCTCTTTTAGAGAAGCGCATGTGAGTTTTTTGTGAATGCTTGAAAGTAGTTTAAGGCACTTTCAATGGAATGTGATTTTCTCTGAAAGGACAGCATTTAGAAAGTGAGGCAACACTCCATTCACTTCGCACAGTGAAATGAAGTGTTGGAACAGACTGCTTCTCTTTCAGAGAAACGCATGTGAGTTTCTTCCTAATGCTTGCAAGTAGCTTAAGGCACTTTCAAAGGAAAGTGATTTTCTCTGAAAGGACAGCATTTAGAAAGTGAAGCAACACTCCATTCACTTCGCACAGTGAATTGAAGTGTTGGAACAGACTGCTTCTCTTTCAGAGAAACGCATGTGAGTTTCTTCCTGATGCTTGCAAGTAGCTTAAGGCACTTTCAAAGGAAAGTGATTTTCTCAGAAAGGACAGCATTTAGAAAGTGAAGCAACACTCCATTCACTTCGCACAGTGAACTGAAGTGTTGGAACAGACTGCTTCTCTTTCAGAGAAATGCATGTGAGTTTCTGTTGAATGCTTGTAAGTAGCTTAAGGCACTTTCAAAGGAAAGTGATTTTCTCTGAAAGGACAGCATTTAGAAAGTGAAGCAACACTCCATTCACTTCGCAGAGTGAATTGAAGTATTGGAACAGACTGCTTCTCTTTCAGAGAAACGCATGTGAGTTTCTGGTGAATGCTTGTAAGTAGCTTCAGGCACTTTCAAAGGAAAGTGATTTTCTCTGAAAGGACAGCATTTAGAAAGTGAAGCAACACTCCATTCACTTCGCACAGTGAATTGAAGTGTTGGAACAGACTGCTTCTCTTTCAGAGAAACGCATGTGAGTTTTTTGTGAATGCTTGAAAGTAGTTTAAGGCACTTTAAAAGGAAAGTGATTTTGTCAGAAAGGACAGCATTTAGAAAGTGAAGCAACACTCCATTCACTTCGCACGGTGAATTGAAGTGTTGGACCAGACTGCTTCTCTTTCAGAGAAACGCATGTGAGTTTCTGGTGAATGCTTGTAAGTAGCTTAAGGCACATTCAAAGGAAAATGATTTTCTCTGAAAGGACAGCATTTAGAAAGTGAAGCAACACTCCATTCACTTCGCACAGTGAATTGAAGTGTTGGAACAGACTGCTTCTCTTTCAGAGAAACGCATGTGAGTTTTTTGTGAATGCTTGAAAGTAGTTTAAGACACTTTCAATGGAAAGTGATTTTCTCTGAAAGGACAGCATTTAGAAAGTGAGGCAACACTCCATTCACTTCGCACAGTGAATTGAAGTGTTGGAACAGACTGCTTCTCTTTCAGAGAAACGCATGTGAGTTTCTTCCTAATGCTTGCAAGTAGCTTAAGGCACTTTCAAAGGAAAGTGATTTTCTCTGAAAGGACAGCATTTAGAAAGTGAAGCAACACTCCATTCACTTCGCACAGTGAATTGAAGTGTTGGAACAGACTGCTTCTCTTTCAGAGAAACGCATGTGAGTTTCTTCCTGATGCTTGCAAGTAGCTTAAGGCACTTTCAAAGGAAAGTGATTTTCTCTGAAAGGACAGCATTTAGAAAGTGAAGCAACACTAAATTCACTTCGCACAGTGAATTGAAGTGTTGGAACAGACTGCTTCTCTTTCAGAGAAACGGATGTGAGATTCTGGTGAATGCTTGTAAGTAGCTTAAGGCACTTTCAAAGGAACGTGATTTTCTCTGAAAGGACAGCATTTAGAAAGTGAAGCAACACTCCATTCACTTCGCACAGTGAATTGAAGTGTTGGAACAGACTGCTTCTCTTTCAGAGAAATGTATGTGAGTGTCTGTTGAATGCTTGTAAGTAGCTTAAGGCACTTTCAAAGGAAAGTGATTTTCTCTGAAAGGACAGCATTTAGAAAGTGAAGCAACACTCCATTCACTTCGCAGAGTGAATTGAAGTATTGGAACAGACTGCTTCTCTTTCAGAGAAACGCATGTGAGTTTCTGGTGAATGCTTGTAAGTAGCTTCAGGCACTTTCAAAGGAAAGTGATTTTCTCTGAAAGGACAGCATTTAGAAAGTGAAGCAACACTCCATTCACTTCGCACAATGAATTGAAGTGTTGGAACAGACTGCTTCTCTTTCAGAGAAACGCATGTGAGTTTTTTGTGAATGCTTGAAAGTAGTTTAAGGCACTTTAAAAGGAAAGTGATTTTGTCAGAAAGGACAGCATTTAGAAAGTGAAGCAACACTCCATTCACTTCGCACGGTGAATTGAAGTGTTGGACCAGACTGCTTCTCTTTCAGAGAAACGCATGTGAGTTTCTGGTGAATGCTTGTAAGTAGCTTAAGGCACATTCAAAGGAAAATGATTTTCTCTGAAAGGACAGCATTTAGAAAGTGAAGCAACACTCCATTCACTTCGCACAGTGAATTGAAGTGTTGGAACAGACTGCTTCTCTTTCAGAGAAACGCATGTGAGTTTTTTGTGAATGCTTGAAAGTAGTTTAAGGCACTTTCAATGGAAAGTGATTTTCTCTGAAAGGACAGCATTTAGAAAGTGAGGCAACACTCCATTCACTTCGCACAGTGAATTGAAGTGTTGGAACAGACTGCTTCTCTTTCAGAGAAACGCATGTGAGTTTCTTCCTAATGCTTGCAAGTAGCTTAAGGCACTTTCAAAGGAAAGTGATTTTCTCTGAAAGGACAGCATTTAGAAAGTGAAGCAACACTCCATTCACTTCGCACAGTGAATTGAAGTGTTGGAACAGACTGCTTCTCTTTCAGAGAAACGCATGTGAGTTTCTTCCTGATGCTTGCAAGTAGCTTAAGGCACTTTCAAAGGAAAGTGATTTTCTCTGAAAGGACAGCATTTAGAAAGTGAAGCAACACTAAATTCACTTCGCACAGTGAATTGAAGTGTTGGAACAGACTGCTTCTCTTTCAGAGAAACGGATGTGAGATTCTGGTGAATGCTTGTAAGTAGCTTAAGGCACTTTCAAAGGAACGTGATTTTCTCTGAAAGGACAGCATTTAGAAAGTGAAGCAACACTCCATTCACTTCCCACAGTGAATTGAAGTGTTGGAACAGACTGCTTCTCTTTCATATAAACGCATGTGAGTTTCTGGTGAATGCTTGCAAGTTGCTTAAGGCACTTTCAAAGGAAAGTGATTTTCTTTGAAAGGACATAATTTAGAAAGTGAAGCAACACTCCATTTACTTCGCACAGTGAATTGAAGTGTTGGAACAGACTGCTTCTCTTTCAGAGAAATGTATGTGAGTGTCTGGTGAATGCTTGTAAGTAGCTTAAGGCACTTTCAAAGGAAAGTGATTTTCTCTGAAAGGACAGCATTTAGAAAGTGAAGCAACACTCCATTCACTTCGCACAGTGAATTGAAGTGTTGGAACAGACTGCTTCTCTTTCAGAGAAACGCATGTGAGTTTCTGTTGAATGCTTGTAAGTAGCTTAAGGCACTTTGAAAGGAAAGTGATTTTCTCTGAAAGGACAGCATTTAGAAAGTGAGGCAACACTCCATTTACTTCGCACAGTGAATTGAAGTGTTGGAACAGACTGCTTCTCTTTCAGAGAAACGCATGTGAGTTTCTTCCTAATGCTTGCAAGTAGCTTAAGGCACTTTCAAAGGAAAGTGATTTTCTCTGAAAGGACAGCATTTAGAAAGTGAAGCAACACTCCATTCACTTCGCACAGTGAATTGAAGTGCTGGAACAGTCTGCTTCTCTTTCAGAGAAACGCATGTGAGTTTCTTCCTAATGCTTGCAAGTAGCTTAAGGCACTTTCAAAGGAAAGTGATTTTCTCTGAAAGGACAGCATTTAGAAAGTGAAGCAACACTCCATTCACTTCGCACAGTGAATTGAAGTGTTGGAACAGACTGCTTTTCTTTCAGAGAAACGCATGTGAGTTTCTTCCTAATGCTTGCAAGTAGCTTAAGGCACTATCAAAGGAAAGTGATTTTCTCTGAAAGGACAGCATTTAGAAAGTGAAGCAACACTCCATTCACTTCGCACAGTGAAGTGAAGTGTTGGAACAGACTGCTTCTCTTTCAGAGCAACGCATGTGAGTTTCTGGTGAATGCTTATAAGTAGCTTAAATCACTTTCAAAGGACAGTGATTTTCTCTGAAAGGACAGCATTTAGAAAGTGAAGCAACACTCCATTCCCTTTGTGCAGTGAATTGAAGTGTTGGAACAGAGTGCTTCTCTTTCATATAAACGCATTAGTGTTTCTTGTGAATGCTTGCAAGTTGCTTAAGGCACTTTCAAAGGAAAGTGATTTTCTCTGAAAGGACATAATTTAGAAAGTGAAGCAACACTCCATTCACTTCGCACATTGAATTGAAGTGTTGGAACAGACTGCTTCTCTTTCAGAGAAATGCATGTGAGTTTCTGTTGAATGCTTGTAAGTAGCTTAAGGCACTTTCAAAGGAAAGTGATTTTCTCTGAAAGGACAGCATTTAGAAAGTGAAGCAACACTCCATTCACTTAGCACATTGAATTGAAGTGTTGGAACAGACTGCTTCTCTTTCAGAGAAACGCATGTGAGTTTCTGGTGAATGCTTGTAAGTAGCTTAAGGCACTTTCAAAGGAAAGTGATTTTCTCTGAAAGGACAGCATTTAGAAAGTGAGGCAACACTCCATTCACTTCGCACAGTGAATTGAAGTGTTGGAACAGTCTGCTTCTCTTTCAGAGAAACGCATGTGAGTTTCTTCCTAATGCTTGCAAGTAGCTTAAGGCACTTTCAAAGGAAAGTGATTTTCTCTGAAAGGACAGCATTTAGAAAGTGAAGCAACACTCCATTCACTTCGCACAGTGAATTGAAGTGTTGGAACAGACTGCTTCTCTTTCAGAGAAACGCATGTGAGTTTCCGGTGAATGCTTGTAAGTAGCTTAAGGCACTTTCAAAGGAAAGTGATTTTCTCTGAAAGGACAGCATTTAGAAAGTGAAACAACACTCCATTCACTTCGCACAGTGAATTGAAGTGTTGGAACAGACTGCTTCTCTTTCAGAGAAATGCATGTGAGTTTAAGTTGAATGCTTGTAAGTAGCTTAAGGCACTTTCAAAGGAAAGTGATTTTCTCTGAAAGGACAGCATTTAGAAAGTGAAGCAACACTCCATTCACTTCGCACAGTGAATTGAAGTGTTGGAACAGACTGCTTCTCTTTCAGAGAAACGTATGTGAGTTTCTTGTGAATGCTTGCAAGTTGCTTAAGGCACTTTAAAAGGAAAGTGATTTTCTCTGAAAGGACAGCATTTAGAAAGTGAAGCAACACTCCGTTCACTTCGCACAGTGAATTGAAGTGTTGGAACAGACTGCTTCTCTTTCAGAGAAACGCATGTGAGTTTCTGGTGAATGCTTGCAAGTTGCTTAAGGCACTTTCAAAGGAAAGTGATTTTCTCTGAAAGGACAGCATTTAGAAAGTGAAGCAACACTAAATTCACTTCGCACAGTGAATTGAAGTGTTGGAACAGACTGCTTCTCTTTCAGAGAAACGGATGTGAGATTCTGGTGAATGCTTGTAAGTAGCTTAAGGCACTTTCAAAGGAACGTGATTTTCTCTGAAAGGACAGCATTTAGAAAGTGAAGCAACACTCCATTCACTTCGCACAGTGAATTGAAGTGTTGGAACAGACTGCTTCTCTTTCAGAGAAATGTATGTGAGTGTCTGTTGAATGCTTGTAAGTAGCTTAAGGCACTTTCAAAGGAAAGTGATTTTCTCTGAAAGGACAGCATTTAGAAAGTGAAGCAACACTCCATTCACTTCGCAGAGTGAATTGAAGTATTGGAACAGACTGCTTCTCTTTCAGAGAAACGCATGTGAGTTTCTGGTGAATGCTTGTAAGTAGCTTCAGGCACTTTCAAAGGAAAGTGATTTTCTCTGAAAGGACAGCATTTAGAAAGTGAAGCAACACTCCATTCACTTCGCACAATGAATTGAAGTGTTGGAACAGACTGCTTCTCTTTCAGAGAAACGCATGTGAGTTTTTTGTGAATGCTTGAAAGTAGTTTAAGGCACTTTAAAAGGAAAGTGATTTTGTCAGAAAGGACAGCATTTAGAAAGTGAAGCAACACTCCATTCACTTCGCACGGTGAATTGAAGTGTTGGACCAGACTGCTTCTCTTTCAGAGAAACGCATGTGAGTTTCTGGTGAATGCTTGTAAGTAGCTTAAGGCACATTCAAAGGAAAATGATTTTCTCTGAAAGGACAGCATTTAGAAAGTGAAGCAACACTCCATTCACTTCGCACAGTGAATTGAAGTGTTGGAACAGACTGCTTCTCTTTCAGAGAAACGCATGTGAGTTTTTTGTGAATGCTTGAAAGTAGTTTAAGGCACTTTCAATGGAAAGTGATTTTCTCTGAAAGGACAGCATTTAGAAAGTGAGGCAACACTCCATTCACTTCGCACAGTGAATTGAAGTGTTGGAACAGACTGCTTCTCTTTCAGAGAAACGCATGTGAGTTTCTTCCTAATGCTTGCAAGTAGCTTAAGGCACTTTCAAAGGAAAGTGATTTTCTCTGAAAGGACAGCATTTAGAAAGTGAAGCAACACTCCATTCACTTCGCACAGTGAATTGAAGTGTTGGAACAGACTGCTTCTCTTTCAGAGAAACGCATGTGAGTTTCTTCCTGATGCTTGCAAGTAGCTTAAGGCACTTTCAAAGGAAAGTGATTTTCTCTGAAAGGACAGCATTTAGAAAGTGAAGCAACACTAAATTCACTTCGCACAGTGAATTGAAGTGTTGGAACAGACTGCTTCTCTTTCAGAGAAACGGATGTGAGATTCTGGTGAATGCTTGTAAGTAGCTTAAGGCACTTTCAAAGGAACGTGATTTTCTCTGAAAGGACAGCATTTAGAAAGTGAAGCAACACTCCATTCACTTCCCACAGTGAATTGAAGTGTTGGAACAGACTGCTTCTCTTTCATATAAACGCATGTGAGTTTCTGGTGAATGCTTGCAAGTTGCTTAAGGCACTTTCAAAGGAAAGTGATTTTCTTTGAAAGGACATAATTTAGAAAGTGAAGCAACACTCCATTTACTTCGCACAGTGAATTGAAGTGTTGGAACAGACTGCTTCTCTTTCAGAGAAATGTATGTGAGTGTCTGTTGAATGCTTGTAAGTAGCTTAAGGCACTTTCAAAGGAAAGTGATTTTCTCTGAAAGGACAGCATTTAGAAAGTGAAGCAACACTCCATTCACTTCGCACAGTGAATTGAAGTGTTGGAACAGACTGCTTCTCTTTCAGAGAAACGCATGTGAGTTTCTGTTGAATGCTTGTAAGTAGCTTAAGGCACTTTGAAAGGAAAGTGATTTTCTCTGAAAGGACAGCATTTAGAAAGTGAGGCAACACTCCATTTACTTCGCACAGTGAATTGAAGTGTTGGAACAGACTGCTTCTCTTTCAGAGAAACGCATGTGAGTTTCTTCCTAATGCTTGCAAGTAGCTTAAGGCACTTTCAAAGGAAAGTGATTTTCTCTGAAAGGACAGCATTTAGAAAGTGAAGCAACACTCCATTCACTTCGCACAGTGAATTGAAGTGCTGGAACAGTCTGCTTCTCTTTCAGAGAAACGCATGTGAGTTTCTTCCTAATGCTTGCAAGTAGCTTAAGGCACTTTCAAAGGAAAGTGATTTTCTCTGAAAGGACAGCATTTAGAAAGTGAAGCAACACTCCATTCACTTCGCACAGTGAATTGAAGTGTTGGAACAGACTGCTTTTCTTTCAGAGAAACGCATGTGAGTTTCTTCCTAATGCTTGCAAGTAGCTTAAGGCACTATCAAAGGAAAGTGATTTTCTCTGAAAGGACAGCATTTAGAAAGTGAAGCAACACTCCATTCACTTCGCACAGTGAAGTGAAGTGTTGGAACAGACTGCTTCTCTTTCAGAGCAACGCATGTGAGTTTCTGGTGAATGCTTATAAGTAGCTTAAATCACTTTCAAAGGACAGTGATTTTCTCTGAAAGGACAGCATTTAGAAAGTGAAGCAACACTCCATTCCCTTTGTGCAGTGAATTGAAGTGTTGGAACAGAGTGCTTCTCTTTCATATAAACGCATTAGTGTTTCTTGTGAATGCTTGCAAGTTGCTTAAGGCACTTTCAAAGGAAAGTGATTTTCTCTGAAAGGACATAATTTAGAAAGTGAAGCAACACTCCATTCACTTCGCACATTGAATTGAAGTGTTGGAACAGACTGCTTCTCTTTCAGAGAAATGCATGTGAGTTTCTGTTGAATGCTTGTAAGTAGCTTAAGGCACTTTCAAAGGAAAGTGATTTTCTCTGAAAGGACAGCATTTAGAAAGTGAAGCAACACTCCATTCACTTAGCACATTGAATTGAAGTGTTGGAACAGACTGCTTCTCTTTCAGAGAAACGCATGTGAGTTTCTGGTGAATGCTTGTAAGTAGCTTAAGGCACTTTCAAAGGAAAGTGATTTTCTCTGAAAGGACAGCATTTAGAAAGTGAGGCAACACTCCATTCACTTCGCACAGTGAATTGAAGTGTTGGAACAGTCTGCTTCTCTTTCAGAGAAACGCATGTGAGTTTCTTCCTAATGCTTGCAAGTAGCTTAAGGCACTTTCAAAGGAAAGTGATTTTCTCTGAAAGGACAGCATTTAGAAAGTGAAGCAACACTCCATTCACTTCGCACAGTGAATTGAAGTGTTGGAACAGACTGCTTCTCTTTCAGAGAAACGCATGTGAGTTTCCGGTGAATGCTTGTAAGTAGCTTAAGGCACTTTCAAAGGAAAGTGATTTTCTCTGAAAGGACAGCATTTAGAAAGTGAAACAACACTCCATTCACTTCGCACAGTGAATTGAAGTGTTGGAACAGACTGCTTCTCTTTCAGAGAAATGCATGTGAGTTTAAGTTGAATGCTTGTAAGTAGCTTAAGGCACTTTCAAAGGAAAGTGATTTTCTCTGAAAGGACAGCATTTAGAAAGTGAAGCAACACTCCATTCACTTCGCACAGTGAATTGAAGTGTTGGAACAGACTGCTTCTCTTTCAGAGAAACGTATGTGAGTTTCTTGTGAATGCTTGCAAGTTGCTTAAGGCACTTTAAAAGGAAAGTGATTTTCTCTGAAAGGACAGCATTTAGAAAGTGAAGCAACACTCCGTTCACTTCGCACAGTGAATTGAAGTGTTGGAACAGACTGCTTCTCTTTCAGAGAAACGCATGTGAGTTTCTGGTGAATGCTTGCAAGTTGCTTAAGGCACTTTCAAAGGAAAGTGATTTTCTCTGAAAGGACAGCATTTAGAAAGTGAGGCAACACTCCATTCACTTCACACAGTGAATTGAAGTGTTGGAACAGTCTGCTTCTCTTTCAGAGAAACGCATGTGAGTTTCTTCCTAATGCTTGAAAGAGAATTTCAGAAAAATGCATGTGAGTTTCTGTTGAATGCTTGTAAGTAGCTTAAGGCTCTTTCAAAGGAAAGTGATTTTCTATGAAAGGACAGCATTTAGAAAGTAAAGCAACACTCCATTCCCTTCGCGCAATGAATTGAAGTGTTGGAACAGACTGCTTCTCTTTCAGAGAAACGCATGTGAGTTTCTTCCTAATGCTCGCAAGTAGCTTAAGGCACTTTCAAAGGAAAGTGATTTTCTCTGATTGGACAGCATTTAGAAAGTGAAGCAACACTCCATTCACTTCGCACAGTGAATTGAAGTGTTGGAACAGACTGCTTCTCTTTCAGAGAAACGCATGTGAGTTTCTGGTGAATGCTTGTAAGTAGCTTAACGCACTTTCAAAGGAAAGTGATTTTCTCTGAAAGGACAGCATTTAAAAAGTGAAGCAACACTCCATTCCCTTCGTGCAGTGAATTGAAGTGTTGGAACAGAGTGCTTCTCATTCATAGAAACGCATTAGTGTTTCTTGTGAATGCTTGCAAGTTGCTTAAGGCACTTTCAAAGGAAAGTGATTTTCTCTGAAAGGACAGCATTTAGAAAGTGAAGCAACACTCCATTCACTTTGTACAGTGAATTGTAGTGTTGGAACAGACTGCTTCTCTTTCAGAGAAATGCATGTGAGTTTCTGTTGAATGCTTGTAAGTAGCTTAAGGCTCTTTCAAAGGAAAGTGATTTTCTCTGAAAGGACAGCATTTAGAAAGTAAAGCAACACTCCATTCCCTTCGCACAATAAATTGAAGTGTTGGAAGAGACTGCTTCTCTTTCATAGAAACGCATTAGTGTGTCTTGTGAATGCTTGCAAGTAACTTAAGGCACATTCAAAGGAAAATGATTTTCTCTGAAAGGACAGCATTTAGAAAGTGAAGCAACACTCCATTCACTTCGCACAGAGAATTGAAGTGTTGGAACAGATTACTTCTCTTTCAGAGAAATGCATGTGAGTTTCTGTTGAATGCTTGTAAGTAGCTTAAGGCACATTCAAAGGAAAGGGATTTTCTCTGAAAGGACAGCATTTAGAAAGTGAAGCAACACTCCATTCACTTCGCACTGTGACTTGAAGTGTTGGAACAGACTGCTTCTCTTTCAGAGAAACGCATGTGAGTTTTTTGTGAATGCTTGAAAGTAGTTTAAGGCACTTTCAAAGGAAAGTGTTTTTCTCTGAAAATACAGAATTTAGAAAGTGAAGCAACACTCCATTCACTTCGCACAGTGAATTGAAGTGTTGGAACAGACTGCTTCTCTTTCAGAGAAACGCATGTGAGTTTCTTCCTAATGCTCGCAAGTAGCTTAAGGCACTTCCAAAGGAAAGTGATTTTCTCTGATTGGACAGCATTTAGAAAGTGAAGCAACACTCCATTCACTTCGCACAGTGAATTGAAGTGTTGGAACAGACTGCTTCTCTTTCAGAGAAACGCATGTGAGTTTCTGGTGAATGCTTGTAAGTAGCTTAAGGCACTTTCAAAGGAAAGTGATTTTCTCTGAAAGGACAGCATTTAGAAAGTGAAGCAACACTCCATTCCCTTCGTGCAGTGAATTGAAGTGTTGGAACAGAGTGCTTCTCATTCATAGAAACGCATTAGTGTTTCTTGTGAATGCTTGCAAGTTGCTTAAGGCACTTTCAAAGGAAAGTGATTTTCTCTGAAAGGACAGCATTTAGAAAGTGAAGCAACACTCCATTCACTTTGTACAGTGAATTGAAGTGTTGGAACAGACTGCTTCTCTTTCAGAGAAATGCATGTGAGTTTCTGTTGAATGCTTGTAAGTAGCTTAAGGCTCTTTCAAAGGAAAGTGATTTTCTCTGAAAGGACAGCATTTAGAAAGTGAAGCAACACTCCATTCACTTCGCACAGTGAATTGAAGTGTTGGAACAGACTGCTTCTCTTTCAGAGAAACGCATGTGAGTTTCTTTTGAATGCTTGCAAGTTGCTTAAGGCACATTCAAAGGAAAGTGATTTTCTCTGAAAGGACAGCATTTAGAAACTGAAGCAACACTCCATTCACTTCGCACAGTGAATTGAAGTGTTGGAACAGACTGCTTCTCTTTCAGAGAAACGCATGTGAGTTTCTGGTGAATGCTTGTAAGTAGCTTAAGGCACTTTCAAAGGAAAGTGATTTTCTCTGATTGGACAGCATTTAGAAAGTGAAGCAACACTCCATTCGCTTCGCACAGTGAATTGAAGTGTTGGAACAGACTGCTTCTCTTTCAGAGAAACGCCTGTGAGTTTCTTTTGAATGCTTGCAAGTTGCTTAAGGCACATTCAAAGGAAAGTGATTTTCTCTGAAAGGACAGCATTTAGAAAGTGAAGCAACACTCCATTCACTTCGCACAGTGAATTGAAGTGTTCGAACAGACTGCTTCTCTTTAAGAGAAACGCATGTGAGTTTTTTGTGAATGCTTGAAAGTAGTTTAAGGCACTTTCAAAGGAAAGTGATTTTCTCTGAAAGGACAGCATTTAGAAAGTGAAGCAACACTCCATTCACTTCGCACTGTGAATTGAAGCGTTGGAACAGACTGCTTCTCTTTCAGAGAAACGCATGTGAGTTTTTTGTGAATGCTTGAAAGTAGTTTAAGGCACTTTCAAAGGAAAGTGTTTTTCTCTGAAAGGACAGAATTTAGAAAGTGAAGCAACACTCCATTCACTTCGCACAGTGAATTGAAGTGTTGGAACAGTCTGCTCCTCTTTCAGAGAAACGCATGTGATTTCTTCCTAATGCTTGCAAGTAGCTTAAGGCACTTTCAAAGGAAAGTGATTTTCTCTGATTGGACAGCATTTAGAAAGTGAAGCAACACTCCATTCACTTCGCAGAGTGAATTGAAGTATTGGAACAGACTGCTTCTCTTTCAGAGAAACACATGTGAGTTTCTGGTGAATGCTTGTAAGTAGCTTAAGGCACTTTCAAAGGAAAGTGATTTTCTCTGAAAGGACAGCATTTAGAAAGTGAAGCAACACTCCATTCACTTCGCACAGTGAATTGAAGTGTTGGAACAGACTGCTTCTCTTTCAGAGAAACGCATGTGAGTTTCTTTTGAATGCTTGCAAGTTGCTTAAGGCACATTCAAAGGAATGTGATTTTCTCTGAAAGGACAGCAATTAGAAACTGAAGCAACACTCCATTCACTTCGCACAGTGAATTGAAGTGTTGGAACAGACTGCTTCTCTTTCAGAGAAACGCATGTGAGTTTCTTCCTAATGCTCGCAAGTAGCTTAAGGCACTTCCAAAGGAAAGTGATTTTCTCTGATTGGACAGCATTTAGAAAGTGAAGCAACACTCCATTC
This sequence comes from Myodes glareolus, assembly GCF_982192425.1. Classification (NCBI taxonomy): domain Eukaryota; kingdom Metazoa; phylum Chordata; class Mammalia; order Rodentia; family Cricetidae; genus Myodes; species Myodes glareolus. The sequence continues at coordinate 2,976,092 of NC_142046.1, forward strand.
ACTTCGCACAGTGAATTGAAGTGTTGGAACAGACTGCTTCTCTTTCAGAGAAACGCATGTGAGTTTCTGGTGAATGCTTGTAAGTAGCTTAAGGCACTTTCAAAGGAAAGTGATTTTCTCTGAAAGGACAGCATTTAGAAAGTGAAGCAACACTCCATTCCCTTCGTGCAGTGAATTGAAGTGTTGGAACAGAGTGCTTCTCATTCATAGAAACGCATTAGTGTTTCTTGTGAATGCTTGCAAGTTGCTTAAGGCACTTTCAAAGGAAAGTGATTTTCTCTGAAAGGACAGCATTTAGAAAGTGAAGCAACACTCCATTCACTTTGTACAGTGAATTGAAGTGTTGGAACAGACTGCTTCTCTTTCAGAGAAATGCATGTGAGTTTCTGTTGAATGCTTGTAAGTAGCTTAAGGCTCTTTCAAAGGAAAGTGATTTTCTCTGAAAGGACAGCATTTAGAAAGTGAAGCAACACTCCATTCACTTCGCACAGTGAATTGAAGTGTTGGAACAGACTGCTTCTCTTTCAGAGAAACGCATGTGAGTTTCTTTTGAATGCTTGCAAGTTGCTTAAGGCACATTCAAAGGAAAGTGATTTTCTCTGAAAGGACAGCATTTAGAAACTGAAGCAACACTCCATTCACTTCGCACAGTGAATTGAAGTGTTGGAACAGACTGCTTCTCTTTCAGAGAAACGCATGTGAGTTTCTGGTGAATGCTTGTAAGTAGCTTAAGGCACTTTCAAAGGAAAGTGATTTTCTCTGATTGGACAGCATTTAGAAAGTGAAGCAACACTCCATTCGCTTCGCACAGTGAATTGAAGTGTTGGAACAGACTGCTTCTCTTTCAGAGAAACGCCTGTGAGTTTCTTTTGAATGCTTGCAAGTTGCTTAAGGCACATTCAAAGGAAAGTGATTTTCTCTGAAAGGACAGCATTTAGAAAGTGAAGCAACACTCCATTCACTTCGCACAGTGAATTGAAGTGTTCGAACAGACTGCTTCTCTTTAAGAGATACGCATGTGAGTTTTTTGTGAATGCTTGAAAGTAGTTTAAGGCACTTTCAAAGGAAAGTGATTTTCTCTGAAAGGACAGCATTTAGAAAGTGAAGCAACACTCCATTCACTTCGCACTGTGAATTGAAGCGTTGGAACAGACTGCTTCTCTTTCAGAGAAACGCATGTGAGTTTTTTGTGAATGCTTGAAAGTAGTTTAAGGCACTTTCAAAGGAAAGTGTTTTTCTCTGAAAGGACAGAATTTAGAAAGTGAAGCAACACTCCATTCACTTCGCACAGTGAATTGAAGTGTTGGAACAGTCTGCTCCTCTTTCAGAGAAACGCATGTGATTTCTTCCTAATGCTTGCAAGTAGCTTAAGGCACTTTCAAAGGAAAGTGATTTTCTCTGATTGGACAGCATTTAGAAAGTGAAGCAACACTCCATTCACTTCGCAGAGTGAATTGAAGTATTGGAACAGACTGCTTCTCTTTCAGAGAAACACATGTGAGTTTCTGGTGAATGCTTGTAAGTAGCTTAAGGCACTTTCAAAGGAAAGTGATTTTCTCTGAAAGGACAGCATTTAGAAAGTGAAGCAACACTCCATTCACTTCGCACAGTGAATTGAAGTGTTGGAACAGACTGCTTCTCTTTCAGAGAAACGCATGTGAGTTTCTTTTGAATGCTTGCAAGTTGCTTAAGGCACATTCAAAGGAATGTGATTTTCTCTGAAAGGACAGCAATTAGAAACTGAAGCAACACTCCATTCACTTCGCACAGTGAATTGAAGTGTTGGAACAGACTGCTTCTCTTTCAGAGAAACGCATGTGAGTTTCTTCCTAATGCTCGCAAGTAGCTTAAGGCACTTCCAAAGGAAAGTGATTTTCTCTGATTGGACAGCATTTAGAAAGTGAAGCAACACTCCATTCACTTCGCACAGTGAATTGAAGTGTTGGAACAGACTGCTTCTCTTTCAGAGAAACGCATGTGAGTTTCTGGTGAATGCTTGTAAGTAGCTTAAGGCACTTTCAAAGGAAAGTGATTTTCTCTGAAAGGACAGCATTTAGAAAGTGAAGCAACACTCCATTCCCTTCGTGCAGTGAATTGAAGTGTTGGAACAGAGTGCTTCTCATTCATAGAAACGCATTAGTGTTTCTTGTGAATGCTTGCAAGTTGCTTAAGGCACTTTCAAAGGAAAGTGATTTTCTCTGAAAGGACAGCATTTAGAAAGTGAAGCAACACTCCATTCACTTTGTACAGTGAATTGAAGTGTTGGAACAGACTGCTTCTCTTTCAGAGAAATGCATGTGAGTTTCTGTTGAATGCTTGTAAGTAGCTTAAGGCTCTTTCAAAGGAAAGTGATTTTCTCTGAAAGGACAGCATTTAGAAAGTGAAGCAACACTCCATTCACTTCGCACAGTGAATTGAAGTGTTGGAACAGACTGCTTCTCTTTCAGAGAAACGCATGTGAGTTTCTTTTGAATGCTTGCAAATTGCTTAAGGCACATTCAAAGGAAAGTGATTTTCTCTGAAAGGACAGCATTTAGAAACTGAAGCAACACTCCATTCACTTCGCACAGTGAATTGAAGTGTTGGAACAGACTGCTTCTCTTTCAGAGAAACGCATGTGAGTTTCTGGTGAATGCTTGTAAGTAGCTTAAGGCACTTTCAAAGGAAAGTGATTTTCTCTGATTGGACAGCATTTAGAAAGTGAAGCAACACTCCATTCGCTTCGCACAGTGAATTGAAGTGTTGGAACAGACTGCTTCTCTTTCAGAGAAACGCATGTGAGTTTCTTCCTAATGCTCGCAAGTAGCTTAAGACACTTTCAAAGGAAAGTGATTTTCTCTGAAAGGACAGCATTTAGAAAGTGAAGCAACACTCCATTCACTTCGCACAGTGAATTGAAGTGTTGGAACAGACTGATTCTCTTTCAGAGAAATGCATGTGAGTTTAAGGTGAATGCTTGTAAGTAGCTTAAGGCACTTTCAAAGGAAAGTGATTTTCTCTGAAAGGACAGCATTTAGAAAGTGAAGCAACACTCCATTCACTTCGCACAGTGAATTGAAGTGTTGGAACAGACTGCTTCTCTTTCAGAGAAACGCATGTGAGTTTCTGGTGAATGCTTGTAAGTAGCTTAAGGCACTTTCAAAGGAAAGTGATTTTCTCTGATTGGACAGCATTTAGAAAGTGAAGCAACACTCCATTCGCTTCGCACAGTGAATTGAAGTGTTGGAACAGACTGCTTCTCTTACAGAGAAACGTATGTGAGTTTCTTGTGAATGCTTGCAAGTTGCTTAAGGCACTTTCAAAGGAAAGTGATTTTCTCTGAAAGGACAGCATTTAGAAAGTGAAGCAACACTCCGTTCACTTCGCACAGTGAATTGAAGTGTTGGAACAGACTGCTTCTCTTTCAGAGAAACGCATGTGAGTTTTTTATGAATGCTTGAAAGTAGTTTAAGGCACTTTCAAAGGAAAGTGATTTTCTCTGAAAGGACAGTGTTTAGAAAGTGAGGCAACACTCCATTCACTTCGCACAGTGAATTGAAGTGTTTGAACCGACTGCTTCTCTTTCAGAGAAACGCATGTGAGTTTCTGGTGAATGCTTGTTAGTAGCTTAAGGCACTTTCAAAGGACAGTGATTTTCTCTGAAAGGACAGCATTTAGAAAGTGAAGCAACACTCCATTCCCTTCGAGCAGTGAATTGAAGTGTTGGAACAGACTGCTTCTCTTTCAGAGAAATGCATGTTAGTTTCTGTTGAATGCTTGTAAGTAGCTTAAGGCACTTTCAAAGGAAAGTGATTTTCTCTGAAAGGACAGCATTTAGAAAGTGAAGCAACACTCCATTCACTTCGCACAGTGAATTGAAGTGTTGGAACAGACTGCTTCTCTTTCAGAGAAACGTATGTGAGTTTCTTGTGAATGCTTGCAAGTTGCTTAAGGCACTTTCAAAGGAAAGTGATTTTCTCTGAAATGACAGCATTTAGAAAGTGAAGCAACACTCCGTTGACTTCGCACAGTGAATTGAAGTGTTGGAACAGACTGCTTCTCTTTCAGAGAAACGCATGTGAGTTTTTTATGAATGCTTGAAAGTAGTTTAAGGCACTTTCAAAGGAAAGTGATTTTCTCTGAAAGGACAGTGTTTAGAAAGTGAGGCAACACTCCATTCACTTCGCACAGTGAATTGAAGTGTTGGAACCGACTGCTTCTCTTTCAGAGAAACGCATGTGAGTTTCTGGTGAATGCTTGTTAGTAGCTTAAGGCACTTTCAATGGACAGTGATTTTCAATGAAAGGACAGCATTTAGAAAGTGAAGCAACACTCCATTCCCTTCGAGCAGTGAATTGAAGTGTTGGAACAGACTGCTTCTCTTTCATATAAACGCATTAGTGTTTCTTGTGAATGCTTGCAAGTTGCTTAAGGCACTTTCAAAGGAAAGTGATTTTCTCTGAAAGGACAGCATTTAGAAAGTGAGGCAACACTCCATTCACTTCACACAGTGAATTGAAGTGTTGGAACAGACTGCTTCTCTTTCAGAGAAACGCATGTGAGTTTCTGGTGAATGCTTGTAAGTAGCTTAAGGCACTTTCAAAGGAAAGTGATTTTCTCTGAAAGGCCAGAATTTAGAAAGTGAAGCAAAACTCCATTCACTTCGCACAGTGAATTGAAGTGTTGGAACAGACTGCTTCTCTTTTAGAGAAACGCATGTGAGTTTTTTGTGAATGCTTGTAAGTAGCTTAAGGCACTTTCAAAGGAAAGTGATTTTCTCTGAAAGGACAGAATTTAGAAAGTGAAGCAGCACTCCATTCACTTCGCAGAGTGAATTGAAGTATTGGAACAGACTGCTTCTCTTTCAGAGAAACGCATGTGAGTTTCTGGTGAATGCTTGTAAGTAGCTTAAGGCACTTTCAAAGGAAAGTGATTTTCTCTGAAAGGACAGAATTTAGAAAGTGAAGCAACACTCCATTCACTTCGCACAGTGAATTGAAGTGTTGGAACAGACTGCTTCTCTTTCAGAGAAACGCATGTGAGTTTCTTCCTAATGCTTGCAAGTCGCTTAAGGCACTTTCAAAGGAAAGTGATTTTCTCTGAAAGGACAGCATTTAAAAAGTGAAGCAACACTCCATTCACTTCGCACAGTGAATTGAAGTGTTGGAACAGACTGCTTCTCTTTAAGAGAAACGCATGTGAGTTTTTTGTGAATGCTTGAAAGTAGTTTAAGGCACTTTCAAAGGAAAGTGATTTTCTCTGAAAGGACAGAATTTAGAAAGTGATGCAACACTCCATTCACTTCGCACAGTGAATTGAAGTGTTGGAACAGACTGCTTCTCTTTCAGAGAAACGCATGTGAGTTTCTTCCTAATGCTTGTAAGTAGCTTAAGGCACTTTCAAAGGAAAGTGATTTTCTCTGAAAGGACAGCATTTAGAAAGTGAAGCAACACTCCATTCACTTTGTACAGTGAATTGAAGTGTTGGAACAGACTGCTTCTCTTTCAGAGAAATGCATGAGAGTTTCTGTTGAATGCTTGTAAGTAGCTTAAGGCTCTTTCAAAGGAAAGTGATTTTCTCTGAAAGGACAGCATTTAGAAAGTAAAGCAACACTCCATTCCCTTCGCACAATAAATTGAAGTGTTGGAACAGACTGCTTCTCTTTCATAGAAACGCATTAGTGTGTCTTGTGAATGCTTGCAAGTAGCTAATGGCACATTCAAAGGAAAGTGATTTTCTCTGAAAGGACAGCATTTAGAAAGTGAAGCAACACTCCATTCACTTCGCACAAAGAATTGAAGTATTGGAACAGATTACTTCTCTTTCAGAGAAATGCATGTGAGTTTCTGTTGAATGCTTGTAAGTAGCTTAAGGCACATTCAAAGGACAGTGATTTTCTCTGAAAGGACAGCATTTAGAAAGTGAAGCAACACTCCATTCCCTTTGTGCAGTGAATTGAAGTGTTGGAACAGAGTGCTTCTCTTTCATATAAACGCATTAGTGTTTCTTGTGAATGCTTGCAAGTTGCTTAAGGCACTTTCAAAGGAAAGTGATTTTCTCTGAAAGGACATAATTTAGAAAGTGAAGCAACACTCCATTCACTTCGCACATTGAATTGAAGTGTTGGAACAGACTGCTTCTCTTTCAGAGAAATGCATGTGAGTTTCTGTTGAATGCTTGTAAGTAGCTTAAGGCACTTTCAAAGGAAAGTGATTTTCTCTGAAAGGACAGCATTTAGAAAGTGAAGCAACACTCCATTCACTTAGCACATTGAATTGAAGTGTTGGAACAGACTGCTTCTCTTTCAGAGAAACGCATGTGAGTTTCTGGTGAATGCTTGTAAGTAGCTTAAGGCACTTTCAAAGGAAAGTGATTTTCTCTGAAAGGACAGCATTTAGAAAGTGAGGCAACACTCCATTCACTTCGCACAGTGAATTGAAGTGTTGGAACAGTCTGCTTCTCTTTCAGAGAAACGCATGTGAGTTTCTTCCTAATGCTTGCAAGTAGCTTAAGGCACTTTCAAAGGAAAGTGATTTTCTCTGAAAGGACAGCATTTAGAAAGTGAAGCAACACTCCATTCACTTCGCACAGTGAATTGAAGTGTTGGAACAGACTGCTTCTCTTTCAGAGAAACGCATGTGAGTTTCCGGTGAATGCTTGTAAGTAGCTTAAGGCACTTTCAAAGGAAAGTGATTTTCTCTGAAAGGACAGCATTTAGAAAGTGAAACAACACTCCATTCACTTCGCACAGTGAATTGAAGTGTTGGAACAGACTGCTTCTCTTTCAGAGAAATGCATGTGAGTTTAAGTTGAATGCTTGTAAGTAGCTTAAGGCACTTTCAAAGGAAAGTGATTTTCTCTGAAAGGACAGCATTTAGAAAGTGAAGCAACACTCCATTCACTTCGCACAGTGAATTGAAGTGTTGGAACAGACTGCTTCTCTTTCAGAGAAACGTATGTGAGTTTCTTGTGAATGCTTGCAAGTTGCTTAAGGCACTTTCAAAGGAAAGTGATTTTCTCTGAAAGGACAGCATTTAGAAAGTGAAGCAACACTCCGTTCACTTCGCACAGTGAATTGAAGTGTTGGAACAGACTGCTTCTCTTTCAGAGAAACGCATGTGAGTTTCTGGTGAATGCTTGCAAGTTGCTTAAGGCACTTTCAAAGGAAAGTGATTTTCTCTGAAAGGACAGCATTTAGAAAGTGAGGCAACACTCCATTCACTTCACACAGTGAATTGAAGTGTTGGAACAGTCTGCTTCTCTTTCAGAGAAACGCATGTGAGTTTCTTCCTAATGCTTGAAAGAGAATTTCAGAGAAATGCATGTGAGTTTCTGTTGAATGCTTGTAAGTAGCTTAAGGCTCTTTCAAAGGAAAGTGATTTTCTATGAAAGGACAGCATTTAGAAAGTAAAGCAACACTCCATTCCCTTCGCGCAATGAATTGAAGTGTTGGAACAGACTGCTTCTCTTTCAGAGAAACGCATGTGAGTTTCTTCCTAATGCTCGCAAGTAGCTTAAGGCACTTTCAAAGGAAAGTGATTTTCTCTGATTGGACAGCATTTAGAAAGTGAAGCAACACTCCATTCACTTCGCACAGTGAATTGAAGTGTTGGAACAGACTGCTTCTCTTTCAGAGAAACGCATGTGAGTTTCTGGTGAATGCTTGTAAGTAGCTTAACGCACTTTCAAAGGAAAGTGATTTTCTCTGAAAGGACAGCATTTAAAAAGTGAAGCAACACTCCATTCCCTTCGTGCAGTGAATTGAAGTGTTGGAACAGAGTGCTTCTCATTCATAGAAACGCATTAGTGTTTCTTGTGAATGCTTGCAAGTTGCTTAAGGCACTTTCAAAGGAAAGTGATTTTCTCTGAAAGGACAGCATTTAGAAAGTGAAGCAACACTCCATTCACTTTGTACAGTGAATTGTAGTGTTGGAACAGACTGCTTCTCTTTCAGAGAAATGCATGTGAGTTTCTGTTGAATGCTTGTAAGTAGCTTAAGGCTCTTTCAAAGGAAAGTGATTTTCTCTGAAAGGACAGCATTTAGAAAGTAAAGCAACACTCCATTCCCTTCGCACAATAAATTGAAGTGTTGGAAGAGACTGCTTCTCTTTCATAGAAACGCATTAGTGTGTCTTGTGAATGCTTGCAAGTAACTTAAGGCACATTCAAAGGAAAATGATTTTCTCTGAAAGGACAGCATTTAGAAAGTGAAGCAACACTCCATTCACTTCGCACAGAGAATTGAAGTGTTGGAACAGATTACTTCTCTTTCAGAGAAATGCATGTGAGTTTCTGTTGAATGCTTGTAAGTAGCTTAAGGCACATTCAAAGGAAAGGGATTTTCTCTGAAAGGACAGCATTTAGAAAGTGAAGCAACACTCCATTCACTTCGCACTGTGACTTGAAGTGTTGGAACAGACTGCTTCTCTTTCAGAGAAACGCATGTGAGTTTTTTGTGAATGCTTGAAAGTAGTTTAAGGCACTTTCAAAGGAAAGTGTTTTTCTCTGAAAATACAGAATTTAGAAAGTGAAGCAACACTCCATTCACTTCGCACAGTGAATTGAAGTGTTGGAACAGACTGCTTCTCTTTCAGAGAAACGCATGTGAGTTTCTTCCTAATGCTCGCAAGTAGCTTAAGGCACTTCCAAAGGAAAGTGATTTTCTCTGATTGGACAGCATTTAGAAAGTGAAGCAACACTCCATTCACTTCGCACAGTGAATTGAAGTGTTGGAACAGACTGCTTCTCTTTCAGAGAAACGCATGTGAGTTTCTGGTGAATGCTTGTAAGTAGCTTAAGGCACTTTCAAAGGAAAGTGATTTTCTCTGAAAGGACAGCATTTAGAAAGTGAAGCAACACTCCATTCCCTTCGTGCAGTGAATTGAAGTGTTGGAACAGAGTGCTTCTCATTCATAGAAACGCATTAGTGTTTCTTGTGAATGCTTGCAAGTTGCTTAAGGCACTTTCAAAGGAAAGTGATTTTCTCTGAAAGGACAGCATTTAGAAAGTGAAGCAACACTCCATTCACTTTGTACAGTGAATTGAAGTGTTGGAACAGACTGCTTCTCTTTCAGAGAAATGCATGTGAGTTTCTGTTGAATGCTTGTAAGTAGCTTAAGGCTCTTTCAAAGGAAAGTGATTTTCTCTGAAAGGACAGCATTTAGAAAGTGAAGCAACACTCCATTCACTTCGCACAGTGAATTGAAGTGTTGGAACAGACTGCTTCTCTTTCAGAGAAACGCATGTGAGTTTCTTTTGAATGCTTGCAAGTTGCTTAAGGCACATTCAAAGGAAAGTGATTTTCTCTGAAAGGACAGCATTTAGAAACTGAAGCAACACTCCATTCACTTCGCACAGTGAATTGAAGTGTTGGAACAGACTGCTTCTCTTTCAGAGAAACGCATGTGAGTTTCTGGTGAATGCTTGTAAGTAGCTTAAGGCACTTTCAAAGGAAAGTGATTTTCTCTGATTGGACAGCATTTAGAAAGTGAAGCAACACTCCATTCGCTTCGCACAGTGAATTGAAGTGTTGGAACAGACTGCTTCTCTTTCAGAGAAACGCCTGTGAGTTTCTTTTGAATGCTTGCAAGTTGCTTAAGGCACATTCAAAGGAAAGTGATTTTCTCTGAAAGGACAGCATTTAGAAAGTGAAGCAACACTCCATTCACTTCGCACAGTGAATTGAAGTGTTCGAACAGACTGCTTCTCTTTAAGAGAAACGCATGTGAGTTTTTTGTGAATGCTTGAAAGTAGTTTAAGGCACTTTCAAAGGAAAGTGATTTTCTCTGAAAGGACAGCATTTAGAAAGTGAAGCAACACTCCATTCACTTCGCACTGTGAATTGAAGCGTTGGAACAGACTGCTTCTCTTTCAGAGAAACGCATGTGAGTTTTTTGTGAATGCTTGAAAGTAGTTTAAGGCACTTTCAAAGGAAAGTGTTTTTCTCTGAAAGGACAGAATTTAGAAAGTGAAGCAACACTCCATTCACTTCGCACAGTGAATTGAAGTGTTGGAACAGTCTGCTCCTCTTTCAGAGAAACGCATGTGATTTCTTCCTAATGCTTGCAAGTAGCTTAAGGCACTTTCAAAGGAAAGTGATTTTCTCTGATTGGACAGCATTTAGAAAGTGAAGCAACACTCCATTCACTTCGCAGAGTGAATTGAAGTATTGGAACAGACTGCTTCTCTTTCAGAGAAACACATGTGAGTTTCTGGTGAATGCTTGTAAGTAGCTTAAGGCACTTTCAAAGGAAAGTGATTTTCTCTGAAAGGACAGCATTTAGAAAGTGAAGCAACACTCCATTCACTTCGCACAGTGAATTGAAGTGTTGGAACAGACTGCTTCTCTTTCAGAGAAACGCATGTGAGTTTCTTTTGAATGCTTGCAAGTTGCTTAAGGCACATTCAAAGGAATGTGATTTTCTCTGAAAGGACAGCAATTAGAAACTGAAGCAACACTCCATTCACTTCGCACAGTGAATTGAAGTGTTGGAACAGACTGCTTCTCTTTCAGAGAAACGCATGTGAGTTTCTTCCTAATGCTCGCAAGTAGCTTAAGGCACTTCCAAAGGAAAGTGATTTTCTCTGATTGGACAGCATTTAGAAAGTGAAGCAACACTCCATTCACTTCGCACAGTGAATTGAAGTGTTGGAACAGACTGCTTCTCTTTCAGAGAAACGCATGTGAGTTTCTGGTGAATGCTTGTAAGTAGCTTAAGGCACTTTCAAAGGAAAGTGATTTTCTCTGAAAGGACAGCATTTAGAAAGTGAAGCAACACTCCATTCCCTTCGTGCAGTGAATTGAAGTGTTGGAACAGAGTGCTTCTCATTCATAGAAACGCATTAGTGTTTCTTGTGAATGCTTGCAAGTTGCTTAAGGCACTTTCAAAGGAAAGTGATTTTCTCTGAAAGGACAGCATTTAGAAAGTGAAGCAACACTCCATTCACTTTGTACAGTGAATTGAAGTGTTGGAACAGACTGCTTCTCTTTCAGAGAAATGCATGTGAGTTTCTGTTGAATGCTTGTAAGTAGCTTAAGGCTCTTTCAAAGGAAAGTGATTTTCTCTGAAAGGACAGCATTTAGAAAGTGAAGCAACACTCCATTCACTTCGCACAGTGAATTGAAGTGTTGGAACAGACTGCTTCTCTTTCAGAGAAACGCATGTGAGTTTCTTTTGAATGCTTGCAAGTTGCTTAAGGCACATTCAAAGGAAAGTGATTTTCTCTGAAAGGACAGCATTTAGAAACTGAAGCAACACTCCATTCACTTCGCACAGTGAATTGAAGTGTTGGAACAGACTGCTTCTCTTTCAGAGAAACGCATGTGAGTTTCTGGTGAATGCTTGTAAGTAGCTTAAGGCACTTTCAAAGGAAAGTGATTTTCTCTGATTGGACAGCATTTAGAAAGTGAAGCAACACTCCATTCGCTTCGCACAGTGAATTGAAGTGTTGGAACAGACTGCTTCTCTTTCAGAGAAACGCCTGTGAGTTTCTTTTGAATGCTTGCAAGTTGCTTAAGGCACATTCAAAGGAAAGTGATTTTCTCTGAAAGGACAGCATTTAGAAAGTGAAGCAACACTCCATTCACTTCGCACAGTGAATTGAAGTGTTCGAACAGACTGCTTCTCTTTAAGAGAAACGCATGTGAGTTTTTTGTGAATGCTTGAAAGTAGTTTAAGGCACTTTCAAAGGAAAGTGATTTTCTCTGAAAGGACAGCATTTAGAAAGTGAAGCAACACTCCATTCACTTCGCACTGTGAATTGAAGCGTTGGAACAGACTGCTTCTCTTTCAGAGAAACGCATGTGAGTTTTTTGTGAATGCTTGAAAGTAGTTTAAGGCACTTTCAAAGGAAAGTGTTTTTCTCTGAAAGGACAGAATTTAGAAAGTGAAGCAACACTCCATTCACTTCGCACAGTGAATTGAAGTGTTGGAACAGTCTGCTCCTCTTTCAGAGAAACGCATGTGATTTCTTCCTAATGCTTGCAAGTAGCTTAAGGCACTTTCAAAGGAAAGTGATTTTCTCTGATTGGACAGCATTTAGAAAGTGAAGCAACACTCCATTCACTTCGCAGAGTGAATTGAAGTATTGGAACAGACTGCTTCTCTTTCAGAGAAACACATGTGAGTTTCTGGTGAATGCTTGTAAGTAGCTTAAGGCACTTTCAAAGGAAAGTGATTTTCTCTGAAAGGACAGCATTTAGAAAGTGAAGCAACACTCCATTCACTTCGCACAGTGAATTGAAGTGTTGGAACAGACTGCTTCTCTTTCAGAGAAACGCATGTGAGTTTCTTTTGAATGCTTGCAAGTTGCTTAAGGCACATTCAAAGGAATGTGATTTTCTCTGAAAGGACAGCAATTAGAAACTGAAGCAACACTCCATTCACTTCGCACAGTGAATTGAAGTGTTGGAACAGACTGCTTCTCTTTCAGAGAAACGCATGTGAGTTTCTTCCTAATGCTCGCAAGTAGCTTAAGGCACTTCCAAAGGAAAGTGATTTTCTCTGATTGGACAGCATTTAGAAAGTGAAGCAACACTCCATTCACTTCGCACAGTGAATTGAAGTGTTGGAACAGACTGCTTCTCTTTCAGAGAAACGCATGTGAGTTTCTGGTGAATGCTTGTAAGTAGCTTAAGGCACTTTCAAAGGAAAGTGATTTTCTCTGAAAGGACAGCATTTAGAAAGTGAAGCAACACTCCATTCCCTTCGTGCAGTGAATTGAAGTGTTGGAACAGAGTGCTTCTCATTCATAGAAACGCATTAGTGTTTCTTGTGAATGCTTGCAAGTTGCTTAAGGCACTTTCAAAGGAAAGTGATTTTCTCTGAAAGGACAGCATTTAGAAAGTGAAGCAACACTCCATTCACTTTGTACAGTGAATTGAAGTGTTGGAACAGACTGCTTCTCTTTCAGAGAAATGCATGTGAGTTTCTGTTGAATGCTTGTAAGTAGCTTAAGGCTCTTTCAAAGGAAAGTGATTTTCTCTGAAAGGACAGCATTTAGAAAGTGAAGCAACACTCCATTCACTTCGCACAGTGAATTGAAGTGTTGGAACAGACTGCTTCTCTTTCAGAGAAACGCATGTGAGTTTCTTTTGAATGCTTGCAAGTTGCTTAAGGCACATTCAAAGGAAAGTGATTTTCTCTGAAAGGACAGCATTTAGAAACTGAAGCAACACTCCATTCACTTCGCACAGTGAATTGAAGTGTTGGAACAGACTGCTTCTCTTTCAGAGAAACGCATGTGAGTTTCTGGTGAATGCTTGTAAGTAGCTTAAGGCACTTTCAAAGGAAAGTGATTTTCTCTGATTGGACAGCATTTAGAAAGTGAAGCAACACTCCATTCGCTTCGCACAGTGAATTGAAGTGTTGGAACAGACTGCTTCTCTTTCAGAGAAACGCCTGTGAGTTTCTTTTGAATGCTTGCAAGTTGCTTAAGGCACATTCAAAGGAAAGTGATTTTCTCTGAAAGGACAGCATTTAGAAAGTGAAGCAACACTCCATTCACTTCGCACAGTGAATTGAAGTGTTCGAACAGACTGCTTCTCTTTAAGAGAAACGCATGTGAGTTTTTTGTGAATGCTTGAAAGTAGTTTAAGGCACTTTCAAAGGAAAGTGATTTTCTCTGAAAGGACAGCATTTAGAAAGTGAAGCAACACTCCATTCACTTCGCACTGTGAATTGAAGCGTTGGAACAGACTGCTTCTCTTTCAGAGAAACGCATGTGAGTTTTTTGTGAATGCTTGAAAGTAGTTTAAGGCACTTTCAAAGGAAAGTGTTTTTCTCTGAAAGGACAGAATTTAGAAAGTGAAGCAACACTCCATTCACTTCGCACAGTGAATTGAAGTGTTGGAACAGTCTGCTCCTCTTTCAGAGAAACGCATGTGATTTCTTCCTAATGCTTGCAAGTAGCTTAAGGCACTTTCAAAGGAAAGTGATTTTCTCTGATTGGACAGCATTTAGAAAGTGAAGCAACACTCCATTCACTTCGCAGAGTGAATTGAAGTATTGGAACAGACTGCTTCTCTTTCAGAGAAACACATGTGAGTTTCTGGTGAATGCTTGTAAGTAGCTTAAGGCACTTTCAAAGGAAAGTGATTTTCTCTGAAAGGACAGCATTTAGAAAGTGAAGCAACACTCCATTCACTTCGCACAGTGAATTGAAGTGTTGGAACAGACTGCTTCTCTTTCAGAGAAACGCATGTGAGTTTCTTTTGAATGCTTGCAAGTTGCTTAAGGCACATTCAAAGGAATGTGATTTTCTCTGAAAGGACAGCAATTAGAAACTGAAGCAACACTCCATTCACTTCGCACAGTGAATTGAAGTGTTGGAACAGACTGCTTCTCTTTCAGAGAAACGCATGTGAGTTTCTTCCTAATGCTCGCAAGTAGCTTAAGGCACTTCCAAAGGAAAGTGATTTTCTCTGATTGGACAGCATTTAGAAAGTGAAGCAACACTCCATTCACTTCGCACAGTGAATTGAAGTGTTGGAACAGACTGCTTCTCTTTCAGAGAAACGCATGTGAGTTTCTGGTGAATGCTTGTAAGTAGCTTAAGGCACTTTCAAAGGAAAGTGATTTTCTCTGAAAGGACAGCATTTAGAAAGTGAAGCAACACTCCATTCCCTTCGTGCAGTGAATTGAAGTGTTGGAACAGAGTGCTTCTCATTCATAGAAACGCATTAGTGTTTCTTGTGAATGCTTGCAAGTTGCTTAAGGCACTTTCAAAGGAAAGTGATTTTCTCTGAAAGGACAGCATTTAGAAAGTGAAGCAACACTCCATTCACTTTGTACAGTGAATTGAAGTGTTGGAACAGACTGCTTCTCTTTCAGAGAAATGCATGTGAGTTTCTGTTGAATGCTTGTAAGTAGCTTAAGGCTCTTTCAAAGGAAAGTGATTTTCTCTGAAAGGACAGCATTTAGAAAGTGAAGCAACACTCCATTCACTTCGCACAGTGAATTGAAGTGTTGGAACAGACTGCTTCTCTTTCAGAGAAACGCATGTGAGTTTCTTTTGAATGCTTGCAAGTTGCTTAAGGCACATTCAAAGGAAAGTGATTTTCTCTGAAAGGACAGCATTTAGAAACTGAAGCAACACTCCATTCACTTCGCACAGTGAATTGAAGTGTTGGAACAGACTGCTTCTCTTTCAGAGAAACGCATGTGAGTTTCTGGTGAATGCTTGTAAGTAGCTTAAGGCACTTTCAAAGGAAAGTGATTTTCTCTGATTGGACAGCATTTAGAAAGTGAAGCAACACTCCATTCGCTTCGCACAGTGAATTGAAGTGTTGGAACAGACTGCTTCTCTTTCAGAGAAACGCATGTGAGTTTCTTCCTAATGCTCGCAAGTAGCTTAAGACACTTTCAAAGGAAAGTGATTTTCTCTGAAAGGACAGCATTTAGAAAGTGAAGCAACACTCCATTCACTTCGCACAGTGAATTGAAGTGTTGGAACAGACTGATTCTCTTTCAGAGAAATGCATGTGAGTTTAAGGTGAATGCTTGTAAGTAGCTTAAGGCACTTTCAAAGGAAAGTGATTTTCTCTGAAAGGACAGCATTTAGAAAGTGAAGCAACACTCCATTCACTTCGCACAGTGAATTGAAGTGTTGGAACAGACTGCTTCTCTTTCAGAGAAACGCATGTGAGTTTCTGGTGAATGCTTGTAAGTAGCTTAAGGCACTTTCAAAGGAAAGTGATTTTCTCTGATTGGACAGCATTTAGAAAGTGAAGCAACACTCCATTCGCTTCGCACAGTGAATTGAAGTGTTGGAACAGACTGCTTCTCTTTCAGAAAACGCATGTGAGTTTCTTCCTAATGCTCGCAAGTAGCTTAAGACACTTTCAAAGGAAAGTGATTTTCTCTGAAAGGACAGCATTTAGAAAGTGAAGCAACACTCCATTCACTTCGCACAGTGAATTGAAGTGTTGGAACAGACTGATTCTCTTTCAGAGAAATGCATGTGAGTTTAAGGTGAATGCTTGTAAGTAGCTTAAGGCACTTTCAAAGGAAAGTGATTTTCTCTGAAAGGACAGCATTTAGAAAGTGAAGCAACACTCCATTTACTTCGCACAGTGAATTGAAGTGTTGGAACAGACTGCTTCTCTTTCAGAGAAACGTATGTGAGTTTCTTGTGAATGCTTGCAAGTTGCTTAAGGCACTTTCAAAGGAAAGTGATTTTCTCTGAAAGGACAGCATTTAGAAAGTGAAGCAACACTCCGTTCACTTCGCACAGTGAATTGAAGTGTTGGAACAGACTGCTTCTCTTTCAGAGAAACGCATGTGAGTTTTTTATGAATGCTTGAAAGTAGTTTAAGGCACTTTCAAAGGAAAGTGATTTTCTCTGAAAGGACAGTGTTTAGAAAGTGAGGCAACACTCCATTCACTTCGCACAGTGAATTGAAGTGTTTGAACCGACTGCTTCTCTTTCAGAGAAACGCATGTGAGTTTCTGGTGAATGCTTGTTAGTAGCTTAAGGCACTTTCAAAGGACAGTGATTTTCTCTGAAAGGACAGCATTTAGAAAGTGAAGCAACACTCCATTCCCTTCGAGCAGTGAATTGAAGTGTTGGAACAGACTGCTTCTCTTTCAGAGAAATGCATGTTAGTTTCTGTTGAATGCTTGTAAGTAGCTTAAGGCACTTTCAAAGGAAAGTGATTTTCTCTGAAAGGACAGCATTTAGAAAGTGAAGCAACACTCCATTCACTTCGCACAGTGAATTGAAGTGTTGGAACAGACTGCTTCTCTTTCAGAGAAACGTATGTGAGTTTCTTGTGAATGCTTGCAAGTTGCTTAAGGCACTTTCAAAGGAAAGTGATTTTCTCTGAAATGACAGCATTTAGAAAGTGAAGCAACACTCCGTTGACTTCGCACAGTGAATTGAAGTGTTGGAACAGACTGCTTCTCTTTCAGAGAAACGCATGTGAGTTTTTTATGAATGCTTGAAAGTAGTTTAAGGCACTTTCAAAGGAAAGTGATTTTCTCTGAAAGGACAGTGTTTAGAAAGTGAGGCAACACTCCATTCACTTCGCACAGTGAATTGAAGTGTTGGAACCGACTGCTTCTCTTTCAGAGAAACGCATGTGAGTTTCTGGTGAATGCTTGTTAGTAGCTTAAGGCACTTTCAAAGGACAGTGATTTTCAATGAAAGGACAGCATTTAGAAAGTGAAGCAACACTCCATTCCCTTCGAGCAGTGAATTGAAGTGTTGGAACAGACTGCTTCTCTTTCATATAAACGCATTAGTGTTTCTTGTGAATGCTTGCAAGTTACTTAAGGCACTTTCAAAGGAAAGTGATTTTCTCTGAAAGGACAGCATTTAGAAAGTGAGGCAACACTCCATTCACTTCACACAGTGAATTGAAGTGTTGGAACAGACTGCTTCTCTTTCAGAGAAACGCATGTGAGTTTCTGGTGAATGCTTGTAAGTAGCTTAAGGCACTTTCAAAGGAAAGTGATTTTCTCTGAAAGGACAGAATTTAGAAAGTGAAGCAACACTCCATTCACTTCGCACAGTGAATTGAAGTGTTGGAACAGACTGCTTCTCTTTAAGAGAAACGCATGTGAGTTTTTTGTGAATGCTTGTAAGTAGCTTAAGGCACTTTCAAAGGAAAGTGATTTTCTCTGAAAGGACAGAATTTAGAAAGTGAAGCAGCACTCCATTCACTTCGCAGAGTGAATTGAAGTATTGGAACAGACTGCTTCTCTTTCAGAGAAACGCATGTGAGTTTCTGGTGAATGCTTGTAAGTAGCTTAAGGCACTTTCAAAGGAAAGTGATTTTCTCTGAAAGGACAGAATTTAGAAAGTGAAGCAACACTCCATTCACTTCGCACAGTGAATTGAAGTGTTGGAACAGACTGCTTCTCTTTCAGAGAAACGCATGTGAGTTTCTTCCTAATGCTTGCAAGTCGCTTAAGGCACTTTCAAAGGAAAGTGATTTTCTCTGAAAGGACAGCATTTAAAAAGTGAAGCAACACTCCATTCACTTCGCACAGTGAATTGAAGTGTTGGAACAGACTGCTTCTCTTTAAGAGAAACGCATGTGAGTTTTTTGTGAATGCTTGAAAGTAGTTTAAGGCACTTTCAAAGGAAAGTGATTTTCTCTGAAAGGACAGAATTTAGAAAGTGATGCAACACTCCATTCACTTCGCACAGTGAATTGAAGTGTTGGAACAGACTGCTTCTCTTTCAGAGAAACGCATGTGAGTTTCTTCCTAATGCTTGTAAGTAGCTTAAGGCACTTTCAAAGGAAAGTGATTTTCTCTGAAAGGACAGCATTTAGAAAGTGAAGCAACACTCCATTCACTTTGTACAGTGAATTGAAGTGTTGGAACAGACTGCTTCTCTTTCAGAGAAATGCATGAGAGTTTCTGTTGAATGCTTGTAAGTAGCTTAAGGCTCTTTCAAAGGAAAATGATTTTCTCTGAAAGGACAGCATTTAGAAAGTAAAGCAACACTCCATTCCCTTCGCACAATAAATTGAAGTGTTGGAACAGACTGCTTCTCTTTCATAGAAACGCATTAGTGTGTCTTGTGAATGCTTGCAAGTAGCTAAAGGCACATTCAAAGGAAAGTGATTTTCTCTGAAAGGACAGCATTTAGAAAGTGAAGCAACACTCCATTCACTTCGCACAAAGAATTGAAGTATTGGAACAGATTACTTCTCTTTCAGAGAAATGCATGTGAGTTTCTGTTGAATGCTTGTAAGTAGCTTAAGGCACATTCAAAGGAAAGTGATTTTCTCTGAAAGGACAGCATTTAGAAAGTGAAGCAACACTCCATTCACTTCGCACTGTGACTTGAAGTGTTGGAACAGACTGCTTCTCTTTCAGAGAAACGCATGTGAGTTTTTTGTGAATGCTTGAAAGAAGTTTAAGGCACTTTCAAAGGAAAGTGTTTTTCTCTGAAAATACAGAATTTAGAAAGTGAAGCAACACTCCATTCACTTCGCACAGTGAATTGAAGTGTTGGAACAGACTGCTTCTCTTTCATAGAAACGCATTAGTGTGTCTTGTGAATGCTTGCAAGTAGCTAAAGGCACATTCAAAGGAAAGTGATTTTCTCTGAAAGGACAGCATTTAGAAAGTGAAGCAACACTCCATTCACTTCGCACAGTGAATTGAAGTGTTAGAACAGACTGCTTCTCTTTCAGAGAAACGCATGTGAGTTTCTTTTGAATGCTTGCAAGTTGCTTAAGGCACATTCAAAGGAAAGTGATTTTCTCTGAAAGGACAGCATTTAGAAAGTGAAGCAACACTCCATTCACTTCGCACAGTGAATTGAAGTGTTCGAACAGACTGCTTCTCTTTAAGAGAAACACATGTGAGTTTTTTGTGAATGCTTGAAAGTAGTTTAAGGCACTTTCAAAGGAAAGTGATTTTCTCTGAAAGGACAGCATTTAGAAAGTGAAGCAACACTCCATTCACTTCGCACTGTGAATTGAAGTGTTGGAACAGACTGCTTCTCTTTCAGAGAAACGCATGTGAGTTTTTTGTGAATGCTTGAAAGTAGTTTAAGGCACTTTCAAAGGAAAGTGTTTTTCTCTGAAAGGACAGCATTTAGAAAGTGAAGCAACACTCCATTCACTTCGCACAGTGAATTGAAGTGTTGGAACAGACTGCTCCTCTTTCAGAGAAACGCATGTGAGTTTCTTCCTAATGCTTGCAAGTAGCTTAAGGCACTTTCAAAGGAAAGTGATTTTCTCTGATTGGACAGCATTTAGAAAGTGAAGCAACACTCCATTCACTTCGAACAGTGAATTGAAGTGTTGGAACAGACTGCTTCTCTTTCAAAGAAACGCATGTGAGTTTCTGGTGAATGCTTGTAAGTAGCTTAAGGCACTTTCAAAGGAAAGTGATTTTCTCTGAAAGAAGAGCATTTAGAAAGTGAAGCAACACTCCATTCCCTTCGTGCAGTGAATTGAAGTGTTGGAACAGAGTGCTTCTCATTCATAGAAACGCATTAGTGTTTCTTGTGAATGCTTGCAAGTTGCTTAAGGCACTTTCAAAGGAAAGTGATTTTCTCTGAAAGGACAGCATTTAGAAAGTGAAGCAACACTCCATTCACTTCGCACAGTGAATTGAAGTGTTGGAACAGACTGCTTCTCTTTCAGAGAAACGCATGTGAGTTTCTTTTGAATGCTTGCAAGTTGTTTAAGGCACATTCAAAGGAAAGTGATTTTCTCTGAAAGGACAGCATTTAGAAAGTGAAGCAACACTCCATTCACTTCGCACAGTGAATTGAAGTGTTCGAACAGACTGCTTCTCTTTCAGAGAACCGCATGTGAGTTTTTTTTGAATGCTTGAAAGTAGTTTAAGGCACTTTCAAAGGAAAGTGTTTTTCTCTGAAAGGACAGAATTTAGAAAGTGAAGCAACACTCCATTCACTTCGCACAGTGAATTGAAGTGTTGGAACAGACTGCTCCTCTTTCAGAGAAACGCATGTGAGTTTCTTCCTAATGCTTGCAAGTAGCTTAAGGCACTTTCAAAGGAAAGTGATTTTCTCTGATTGGACAGCATTTAGAAAGTGAAGCAACACTTCATTCACTTCGAACAGTGAATTGAAGTGTTGGAACAGACTGCTTCTCTTTCAAAGAAACGCTTGTGAGTTTCTGGTGAATGCTTGTAAGTAGCTTAAGGCACTTTCAAAGGAAAGTGATTTTCTCTGAAAGAAGAGCATTTAGAAAGTGAAGCAACACTCCATTCCCTTCGTGCAGTGAATTGAAGTGTTGGAACAGAGTGCTTCTCATTCATAGAAACGCATTAGTGTTTCTTGTGAATGCTTGCAAGTTGCTTAAGGCACTTTCAAAGGAAAGTGATTTTCTCTGAAAGGACAGCATTTAGAAAGTGAAGCAACACTCCATTCACTTTGTACAGTGAACTGAAGTGTTGGAACAGACTGCTTCTCTTTCAGAGAAATGCATGTGAGTTTCTGTTGAATGCTTGTAAGTAGCTTAAGGCTCTTTCAAAGGAAAGTGATTTTCTCTCAAAGGACAGCATTTAGAAAGTAAAACAACACTCCATTCCCTTCGCACAATAAATTGAAGTGTTGGAACAGACTGCTTCTCTTTCATAGAAACGCAATAGTGTTTCTTGTGAATGCTTGCAAGTAGCTTAAGGCACATTCAAAGGAAAGTGATTTTCTCTAAAAGAACAGCATTTAGAAAGTGAAGCAACACTCCATTCACTTCGCACAGAGAATTGAAGTGTTGGAACAGATTACTTCTCTTTCAGAGAAATACATGTGAGTTTCTGTTGAATGCTTGTAAGTAGCTTAAGGCACATTCAAAGGAAAATGATTTTCTCTGAAAGGACAGCATTTAGAAAGTGAAGCAACACTCCATTCACTTCGCACAGTGAATTGAAGTGTTGGAACAGACTGCTTCTCTTTTAGAGAAGCGCATGTGAGTTTTTTGTGAATGCTTGAAAGTAGTTTAAGGCACTTTCAATGGAAAGTGATTTTCTCTGAAAGGACAGCATTTAGAAAGTGAGGCAACACTCCATTCACTTCGCACAGTGAAATGAAGTGTTGGAACAGACTGCTTCTCTTTCAGAGAAACGCATGTGAGTTTCTTCCTAATGCTTGCAAGTAGCTTAAGGCACTTTCAAAGGAAAGTGATTTTCTCTGAAAGGACAGCATTTAGAAAGTGAAGCAACACTCCATTCACTTCGCACAGTGAATTGAAGTGTTGGAACAGACTGCTTCTCTTTCAGAGAAACGCATGTGAGTTTCTTCCTGATGCTTGCAAGTAGCTTAAGGCACTTTCAAAGGAAAGTGATTTTCTCAGAAAGGACAGCATTTAGAAAGTGAAGCAACACTCCATTCACTTCGCACAGTGAACTGAAGTGTTGGAACAGACTGCTTCTCTTTCAGAGAAATGCATGTGAGTTTCTGTTGAATGCTTGTAAGTAGCTTAAGGCACTTTCAAAGGAAAGTGATTTTCTCTGAAAGGACAGCATTTAGAAAGTGAAGCAACACTCCATTCACTTCGCAGAGTGAATTGAAGTATTGGAACAGACTGCTTCTCTTTCAGAGAAACGCATGTGAGTTTCTGGTGAATGCTTGTAAGTAGCTTCAGGCACTTTCAAAGGAAAGTGATTTTCTCTGAAAGGACAGCATTTAGAAAGTGAAGCAACACTCCATTCACTTCGCACAGTGAATTGAAGTGTTGGAACAGACTGCTTCTCTTTCAGAGAAACGCATGTGAGTTTCTTTTGAATGCTTGCAAGTTGCTTAAGGCACATTCAAAGGAAAGTGAATTTCTCTGAAAGGACAGCATTTAGAAACTGAAGCAACACTCCATTCACTTCGCACAGTGAATTGAAGTGTTCGAACAGACTGCTTCTCTTTAAGAGTAACACATGTGAGTTTTTTGTGAATGCTTGAAAGTAGTTTAAGGCACTTTAAAAGGAAAGTGATTTTGTCAGAAAGGACAGCATTTAGAAAGTGAAGCAACACTCCATTCACTTCGCACGGTGAATTGAAGTGTTGGACCAGACTGCTTCTCTTTCAGAGAAACGCATGTGAGTTTCTGGTGAATGCTTGTAAGTAGCTTAAGGCACATTCAAAGGAAAATGATTTTCTCTGAAAGGACAGCATTTAGAAAGTGAAGCAACACTCCATTCACTTCGCACAGTGAATTGAAGTGTTGGAACAGACTGCTTCTCTTTCAGAGAAACGCATGTGAGTTTTTTGTGAATGCTTGAAAATAGTTTAAGGCACTTTCAATGGAAAGTGATTTTCTCTGAAAGGACAGCATTTAGAAAGTGAGGCAACACTCCATTCACTTCGCACAGTGAATTGAAGTGTTGGAACAGACTGCTTCTCTTTCAGAGAAACGCATGTGAGTTTCTTCCTAATGCTTGCAAGTAGCTTAAGGCACTTTCAAAGGAAAGTGATTTTCTCTGAAAGGACAGCATTTAGAAAGTGAAGCAACACTCCATTCACTTCGCACAGTGAATTGAAGTGTTGGAACAGACTGCTTCTCTTTCAGAGAAACGCATGTGAGTTTCTTCCTGATGCTTGCAAGTAGCTTAAGGCACTTTCAAAGGAAAGTGATTTTCTCTGAAAGGACAGCATTTAGAAAGTGAAGCAACACTAAATTCACTTCGCACAGTGAATTGAAGTGTTGGAACAGACTGCTTCTCTTTCAGAGAAACGCATGTGAGTTTTTTATGAATGCTTGAAAGTAGTTAAAGGCACTTTCAAAGGAAAGTGATTTTCTCTGAAAGGACAGCATTTAGAAAGTGAGGCAACACTCCATTCACTTCACACAGTGACTTGGAGTGTTGGAACAGTCTGCTTCTCTTTCAGAGAAACGCATGTGAGTTTCTTCCTAATGCTTGCAAGTAGCTTAAGGCACTTTCAAAGGAAAGTGATTTTCTCTGAAAGGACAGCATTTAGAAAGTGAAGCAACACTCCATTCACTTCGAACAGTGAATTGAAGTGTTGGAACAGTCTGCTCCTCTTTCAGAGAAACGCATGTGAGTTTCTTCCTAATGCTTGCAAGTAGCTTAAGGCACTTTCAAAGGAAAGTGATTTTCTCTGAAAGGACAGCATTTAGAAAGTGAAGCAACACTCCATTCACTTCGCACAGTGAATTGAAGTGTTGGAACAGACTGCTTCTCTTTCAGAGAAACGCATGTGAGTTTCCGGTGAATGCTTGTAAGTAGCTTAAGGCACTTTCAAAGGAAAGTGATTTTCTCTGAAAGGACAGCATTTAGAAAGTGAAGCAACACTCCATTCACTTCGCACAGTGAATTGAAGTGTTGGAACAGACTGCTTCTCTTTCAGAGAAATGGATGTGAGTTTAAGTTGAATGCTTGTAAGTAGCTTAAGGCACTTTCAAAGGAAAGTGATTTTCTCTGAAAGGACAGCATTTAGAAAGTGAAGCAACACTCCATTCACTTTGCACAGTGAATTGAAGTATTGGAACAGACTGCTTCTCTTTCAGAGAAACGGATGTGAGTTTCTGGTGAATGCTTGTAAGTAGCTTAAGGCACTTTCAAAGGAAAGTGATTTTCTCTGAAAGGACAGCACTTAGAAAGTGAAGCAACACTCCATTCACTTCGCACAGTGAATTGAAGTGTTGGAACAGACTGCTTCTCTTTCATATAAACGCATTAGTGTTTCTTGTGAATGCTTGCAAGTTGCTTAAGGCACTTTCAAAGGAAAGTGATTTTCTCTGAAAGGACATAATTTAGAAAGTGAAGCAACACTCCATTCACTTCGCACAGTGAATTGAAGTGATGGAACAGACTGCTTCTCTTTCAGAGAAATGCATGTGAGTGTCTGTTGAATGCTTGTAAGTAGCTTAAGGCACTTTCAAAGGAAAGTGATTTTCTCTGAAAGGACAGCATTTAGAAAGTGAAGCAACACTCCATTCACTTCGCACAGTGAATTGAAGTGTTCGAACAGACTGCTTCTCTTTAAGAGAAACGCATGTGAGTTTTTTGTGAATGCTTGAAAGTAGTTTAAGGCACTTTCAAAGGAAAGTGTTTTTCTCTGAAAGGACAGCATTTAGAAAGTGAAGCAACACTCCATTCACTTCGCACAGTGAATTGAAGTGTTGGAACAGACTGCTCCTCTTTCAGAGAAACGCATGTGAGTTTCTTCCTAATGCTTGCAAGTAGCTTAAGGCACTTTCAAAGGAAAGTGATTTTCTCTGATTGGACAGCATTTAGAAAGTGAAGCAACACTCCATTCACTTCGAACAGTGAATTGAAGTGTTGGAACAGACTGCTTCTCTTTCAAAGAAACGCATGTGAGTTTCTGGTGAATGCTTGTAAGTAGCTTAAGGCACTTTCAAAGGAAAGTGATTTTCTCTGAAAGAAGAGCATTTAGAAAGTGAAGCAACACTCCATTCCCTTCGTGCAGTGAATTGAAGTGTTGGAACAGAGTGCTTCTCATTCATAGAAACGCATTAGTGTTTCTTGTGAATGCTTGCAAGTTGCTTAAGGCACTTTCAAAGGAAAGTGATTTTCTCTGAAAGGACAGCATTTAGAAAGTGAAGCAACACTCCATTCACTTCGCACAGTGAATTGAAGTGTTGGAACAGACTGCTTCTCTTTCAGAGAAACGCATGTGAGTTTCTTTTGAATGCTTGCAAGTTGTTTAAGGCACATTCAAAGGAAAGTGATTTTCTCTGAAAGGACAGCATTTAGAAAGTGAAGCAACACTCCATTCACTTCGCACAGTGAATTGAAGTGTTCGAACAGACTGCTTCTCTTTCAGAGAACCGCATGTGAGTTTTTTTTGAATGCTTGAAAGTAGTTTAAGGCACTTTCAAAGGAAAGTGTTTTTCTCTGAAAGGACAGAATTTAGAAAGTGAAGCAACACTCCATTCACTTCGCACAGTGAATTGAAGTGTTGGAACAGACTGCTCCTCTTTCAGAGAAACGCATGTGAGTTTCTTCCTAATGCTTGCAAGTAGCTTAAGGCACTTTCAAAGGAAAGTGATTTTCTCTGATTGGACAGCATTTAGAAAGTGAAGCAACACTTCATTCACTTCGAACAGTGAATTGAAGTGTTGGAACAGACTGCTTCTCTTTCAAAGAAACGCTTGTGAGTTTCTGGTGAATGCTTGTAAGTAGCTTAAGGCACTTTCAAAGGAAAGTGATTTTCTCTGAAAGAAGAGCATTTAGAAAGTGAAGCAACACTCCATTCCCTTCGTGCAGTGAATTGAAGTGTTGGAACAGAGTGCTTCTCATTCATAGAAACGCATTAGTGTTTCTTGTGAATGCTTGCAAGTTGCTTAAGGCACTTTCAAAGGAAAGTGATTTTCTCTGAAAGGACAGCATTTAGAAAGTGAAGCAACACTCCATTCACTTTGTACAGTGAATTGAAGTGTTGGAACAGACTGCTTCTCTTTCAGAGAAATGCATGTGAGTTTCTGTTGAATGCTTGTAAGTAGCTTAAGGCTCTTTCAAAGGAAAGTGATTTTCTCTCAAAGGACAGCATTTAGAAAGTAAAACAACACTCCATTCCCTTCGCACAATAAATTGAAGTGTTGGAACAGACTGCTTCTCTTTCATAGAAACGCAATAGTGTTTCTTGTGAATGCTTGCAAGTAGCTTAAGGCACATTCAAAGGAAAGTGATTTTCTCTAAAAGAACAGCATTTAGAAAGTGAAGCAACACTCCATTCACTTCGCACAAAGAATTGAAGTGTTGGAACAGATTACTTCTCTTTCAGAGAAATACATGTGAGTTTCTGTTGAATGCTTGTAAGTAGCTTAAGGCACATTCAAAGGAAAATGATTTTCTCTGAAAGGACAGCATTTAGAAAGTGAAGCAACACTCCATTCACTTCGCACAGTGAATTGAAGTGTTGGAACAGACTGCTTCTCTTTTAGAGAAGCGCATGTGAGTTTTTTGTGAATGCTTGAAAGTAGTTTAAGGCACTTTCAATGGAAAGTGATTTTCTCTGAAAGGACAGCATTTAGAAAGTGAGGCAACACTCCATTCACTTCGCACAGTGAAATGAAGTGTTGGAACAGACTGCTTCTCTTTCAGAGAAACGCATGTGAGTTTCTTCCTAATGCTTGCAAGTAGCTTAAGGCACTTTCAAAGGAAAGTGATTTTCTCTGAAAGGACAGCATTTAGAAAGTGAAGCAACACTCCATTCACTTCGCACAGTGAATTGAAGTGTTGGAACAGACTGCTTCTCTTTCAGAGAAACGCATGTGAGTTTCTTCCTGATGCTTGCAAGTAGCTTAAGGCACTTTCAAAGGAAAGTGATTTTCTCAGAAAGGACAGCATTTAGAAAGTGAAGCAACACTCCATTCACTTCGCACAGTGAACTGAAGTGTTGGAACAGACTGCTTCTCTTTCAGAGAAATGCATGTGAGTTTCTGTTGAATGCTTGTAAGTAGCTTAAGGCACTTTCAAAGGAAAGTGATTTTCTCTGAAAGGACAGCATTTAGAAAGTGAAGCAACACTCCATTCACTTCGCAGAGTGAATTGAAGTATTGGAACAGACTGCTTCTCTTTCAGAGAAACGCATGTGAGTTTCTGGTGAATGCTTGTAAGTAGCTTCAGGCACTTTCAAAGGAAAGTGATTTTCTCTGAAAGGACAGCATTTAGAAAGTGAAGCAACACTCCATTCACTTCGCACAGTGAATTGAAGTGTTGGAACAGACTGCTTCTCTTTCAGAGAAACGCATGTGAGTTTCTTTTGAATGCTTGCAAGTTGCTTAAGGCACATTCAAAGGAAAGTGAATTTCTCTGAAAGGACAGCATTTAGAAACTGAAGCAACACTCCATTCACTTCGCACAGTGAATTGAAGTGTTCGAACAGACTGCTTCTCTTTAAGAGTAACGCATGTGAGTTTTTTGTGAATGCTTGAAAGTAGTTTAAGGCACTTTAAAAGGAAAGTGATTTTGTCAGAAAGGACAGCATTTAGAAAGTGAAGCAACACTCCATTCACTTCGCACGGTGAATTGAAGTGTTGGACCAGACTGCTTCTCTTTCAGAGAAACGCATGTGAGTTTCTGGTGAATGCTTGTAAGTAGCTTAAGGCACATTCAAAGGAAAATGATTTTCTCTGAAAGGACAGCATTTAGAAAGTGAAGCAACACTCCATTCACTTCGCACAGTGAATTGAAGTGTTGGAACAGACTGCTTCTCTTTCAGAGAAACGCATGTGAGTTTTTTGTGAATGCTTGAAAGTAGTTTAAGGCACTTTCAATGGAAAGTGATTTTCTCTGAAAGGACAGCATTTAGAAAGTGAGGCAACACTCCATTCACTTCGCACAGTGAATTGAAGTGTTGGAACAGACTGCTTCTCTTTCAGAGAAACGCATGTGAGTTTCTTCCTAATGCTTGCAAGTAGCTTAAGGCACTTTCAAAGGAAAGTGATTTTCTCTGAAAGGACAGCATTTAGAAAGTGAAGCAACACTCCATTCACTTCGCACAGTGAATTGAAGTGTTGGAACAGACTGCTTCTCTTTCAGAGAAACGCATGTGAGTTTCTTCCTGATGCTTGCAAGTAGCTTAAGGCACTTTCAAAGGAAAGTGATTTTCTCTGAAAGGACAGCATTTAGAAAGTGAAGCAACACTAAATTCACTTCGCACAGTGAATTGAAGTGTTGGAACAGACTGCTTCTCTTTCAGAGAAACGCATGTGAGTTTTTTATGAATGCTTGAAAGTAGTTAAAGGCACTTTCAAAGGAAAGTGATTTTCTCTGAAAGGACAGCATTTAGAAAGTGAGGCAACACTCCATTCACTTCACACAGTGACTTGGAGTGTTGGAACAGTCTGCTTCTCTTTCAGAGAAACGCATGTGAGTTTCTTCCTAATGCTTGCAAGTAGCTTAAGGCACTTTCAAAGGAAAGTGATTTTCTCTGAAAGGACAGCATTTAGAAAGTGAAGCAACACTCCATTCACTTCGCACAGTGAATTGAAGTGTTGGAACAGTCTGCTCCTCTTTCAGAGAAACGCATGTGAGTTTCTTCCTAATGCTTGCAAGTAGCTTAAGGCACTTTCAAAGGAAAGTGATTTTCTCTGAAAGGACAGCATTTAGAAAGTGAAGCAACACTCCATTCACTTCGCACAGTGAATTGAAGTGTTGGAACAGACTGCTTCTCTTTCAGAGAAACGCATGTGAGTTTCCGGTGAATGCTTGTAAGTAGCTTAAGGCACTTTCAAAGGAAAGTGATTTTCTCTGAAAGGACAGCATTTAGAAAGTGAAGCAACACTCCATTCACTTCGCACAGTGAATTGAAGTGTTGGAACAGACTGCTTCTCTTTCAGAGAAATGCATGTGAGTTTAAGTTGAATGCTTGTAAGTAGCTTAAGGCACTTTCAAAGGAAAGTGATTTTCTCTGAAAGGACAGCATTTAGAAAGTGAAGCAACACTCCATTCACTTTGCACAGTGAATTGAAGTATTGGAACAGACTGCTTCTCTTTCAGAGAAACGGATGTGAGTTTCTGGTGAATGCTTGTAAGTAGCTTAAGGCACTTTCAAAGGAAAGTGATTTTCTCTGAAAGGACAGCATTTAGAAAGTGAAGCAACACTCCATTCACTTCGCACAGTGAATTGAAGTGTTGGAACTGACTGCTTCTCTTTCATATAAACGCATTAGTGTTTCTTGTGAATGCTTGCAAGTTGCTTAAGGCACTTTCAAAGGAATGTGATTTTCTCTGAAAGGACATAATTTAGAAAGTGAAGCAACACTCCATTCACTTCGCACAGTGAATTGAAGTGTTGGAACAGACTGCTTCTCTTTCAGAGAAATGCATGTGAGTGTCGGTTGAATGCTTGTAAGTAGCTTAAGGCACTTTCAAAGGAAAGTGATTTTCTCTGAAAGGACAGCATTTAGAAAGTGAAGCAACACTCCATTCACTTCGCACATTGAATTGAAGTGTTGGAACAGACTGCTTCTCTTTCAGAGAAACGCATGTGAGTTTCTGTTGAATGCTTGTAAGTAGCTTAAGGCACTTTGAAAGGAAAGTGATTTTCTCTGAAAGGACAGCATTTAGAAAGTGAGGCAACACTCCATTCACTTCACACAGTGAATTGAAGTGTTGGAACAGACTGCTTCTCTTTCAGAGAAATGCATGTGAGTTTCTGTTGAATGCTTGTAAGTAGCTTAAGGCACTTTCAAAGGAAAGTGATTTTCTCTGAAAGGACAGCATTTAGAAAGTGAAGCAACACTCCATTCACTTCGCACATTGAATTG
Source organism: Myodes glareolus (assembly GCF_982192425.1). NCBI lineage: Eukaryota > Metazoa > Chordata > Mammalia > Rodentia > Cricetidae > Myodes > Myodes glareolus. The sequence continues at coordinate 3,005,751 of NC_142046.1, forward strand.
AAGTGTTGGAACAGACTGCTTCTCTTTCAGAGAAACGCATGTGAGTTTCTGGTGAATGCTTGTTAGTAGCTTAAGGCACTTTCAAAGGAAAGTGATTTTCTCTGAAAGGACAGCATTTAGAAAGTGAGGCAACACTCCATTCACTTCACACAGTGAATTGAAGTGTTGGAACAGACTGCTTCTCTTTCAGAGAAACGCATGTGAGTTTCTTCCTAATGCTTGCAAGTAGCTTAAGGCACTTTCAAAGGAAAGTGATTTTCTCTGAAAGGACAGCATTTAGAAAGTGAAGTAACACTCCATTCACTTCGCACAGTGAATTGAAGTGTTGGAACAGTCTGCTTCTCTTTCAGAGAAACGCATGTGAGTTTCTTCCTAATGCTTGCAAGTAGCTTAACGCACTTTCAAAGGAAAGTGATTTTCTCTGAAAGGACAGCATTTAGAAAGTGAAGCAACACTCCATTCACTTCACACAGTGAATTGAAGTGTTGGAACAGACTGCTTCTCTTTCAGTGAAACGCATGTGAGTTTCCGGTGAATGCTTGTAAGTAGCTTAAGGCACTTTCAAAGGAAAGTGATTTTCTCTGAAAGGACAGCATTTAGAAAGTGAAGCAACACTCCATTCAGTTCGCACAGTGAATTGAAGTGTTGGAACAGACTGATTCTCTTTCAGAGAAATGCATGTGAGTTTAAGTTGAATGCTTGTAAGTAGCTTAAGGCACTTTCAAAGGAAAGTGATTTTCTCTGAAAGGACAGCATTTAGAAAGTGAAGCAACACTCCATTCACTTCGCACAGTGAATTGAAGTGTTGGAACAGACTGCTTCTCTTTCAGAGAAACGCATGTGAGTTTCTGGTGAATGCTTGTAAGTAGCTTAAGGCACTTTTAAAGGAAAGTGATTTTCTCTGAAAGGACAGCATTTAGAAAGTGAGGCAACACTCCATTCACTTCACACAGTGAATTGAAGTGTTGGAACAGACTGCTTCTCTTTCAGAGAAACGCATGTGAGTTTCTTCCTAATGCTTGTAAGTAGCTTAAGGCACTTTCAAAGGAAAGTGATTTTCTCTGAAAGGACAGCATTTAGAAAGTGAAGCAACACTCCATTCACTTCGCACAGTGAATTGAAATGTTGGAACAGTCTGCTTCTCTTTCAGAGAAACGCATGTGAGTTTCTTCCTAATGCTTGCAAGTAGCTTAAGGCACTTTCAAAGGAAAGTGATTTTCTCTGAAAGGACAGCATTTTGAAAGTGAAGCAACACTCCATTCACTTCGCACAGTGAATTGAAGTGTTGGAACAGACTGCTTCTCTTTCAGAGAAACGCATGTGAGTTTCTGGTGAATGCTTGTAAGTAGCTTAAGGCACTTTCAAAGGAAAGTGATTTTCTCTGAAAGGACAGCATTTAGAAAGTGAAGCAACACTCCATTCACTTCGCACATTGAATTGAAGTGTTGGAACAGACTGCTTCTCTTTCAGAGAAATGCATGTGAGTTTAAGTTGAATGCTTGTAAGTAGCTTAAGGCACTTTCAAAGGAAAGTGATTTTCCCTGAAAGGACAGCATTTAGAAAGTGAAGCAGCACTCCATTCACTTCGCAGAGTGAATTGAAGTATTGGAACAGACTGCTTCTCTTTCAGAGAAACGCATGTGAGTTTCTGGTGAATGCTTGTAAGTAGCTTAAGGCACTTTCAAAGGAAATTGATTTTCTCTGAAAGGACAGAATTTAGAAAGTGAAGCAACACTCCATTCACTTCGCACAGTGAATTGAAGTGTTGGAACAGACTGCTTCTCTTTAAGAGAAACGCATGTGAGTTTCTTCCTAATGCTTGCAAGTCGCTTAAGGCACTTTCAAAGGAAAGTGATTTTCTCTGAAAGGACAGCATTTAGAAAGTGAAGCAACACTCCATTCACTTCGCACAGTGAATTGAAGTGTTGGAACAGACTGCTTCTCTTTCAGAGAAACGCATGTGAGTTTCTTTTGAATGCTTGCAAGTTGCTTAAGGCACATTCAAAGGAAAGTGAATTTCTCTGAAAGGACAGCATTTAGAAACTGAAGCAACACTCCATTCACTTCGCACAGTGAATTGAAGTGTTCGAACAGACTGCTTCTCTTTAAGAGTAACGCATGTGAGTTTTTTGTGAATGCTTGAAAGTAGTTTAAGGCACTTTAAAAGGAAAGTGATTTTCTCTGAAAGGACAGCATTTAGAAAGTGAAGCAACACTCCATTCACTTCGCACGGTGAATTGAAGTGTTGGACCAGACTGCTTCTCTTTCAGAGAAACGCATGTGAGTTTCTGGTGATTGCTTGTAAGTAGCTTAAGGCACATTCAAAGGAAAATGATTTTCTCTGAAAGGACAGCATTTAGAAAGTGAAGCAACACTCCATTCACTTCGCACAGTGAATTGAAGTGTTGGAACAGACTGATTCTCTTTCAGAGAAACGCATGTGAGTTTTTTGTGAATGCTTGAAAGTAGTTTAAGGCACTTTCAATGGAAAGTGATTTTCTCTGAAAGGACAGCATTTAGAAAGTGAGGCAACACTCCATTCACTTCGCACAGTGAATTGAAGTGTTGGAACAGACTGCTTCTCTTTCAGAGAAACGCATGTGAGTTTCTTCCTAATGCTTGCAAGTAGCTTAAGGCACTTTCAAAGGAAAGTGATTTTCTCTGAAAGGACAGCATTTAGAAAGTGAAGCAACACTCCATTCCCTTCGCACAGTGAATTGAAGTGTTGGAACAGACTGCTTCTCTTTCAGAGAAACGCATGTGAGTTTCTTCCTGATGCTTGCAAGTAGCTTAAGGCACTTTCAAAGGAAAGTGATTTTCTCTGAAAGGACAGCATTTAGAAAGTGAAGCAACACTAAATTCACTTCGCACAGTGAATTGAAGTGTTGGAACAGACTGTTTCTCTTTCAGAGAAACGCATGTGAGTTTTTTATGAATGCTTGAAAGTAGTTAAAGGCACTTTCAAAGGAAAGTGATTTTCTCTGAAAGGACAGCATTTAGAAAGTGAGGCAACACTCCATTCACTTCACACAGTGACTTGGAGTGTTGGAACAGTCTGCTTCTCTTTCAGAGAAACGCATGTGAGTTTCTTCCTAATGCTTGCAAGTAGCTTAAGGCACTTTCAAAGGAAAGTGATTTTCTCTGAAAGGACAGCATTTAGAAAGGGAAGCAACACTCCATTCACTTCGCACAGTGAATTGAAGTGTTGGAACAGTCTGCTCCTCTTTCAGAGAAACGCATGTGAGTTTCTTCCTAATGCTTGCAAGTAGCTTAAGGCACTTTCAAAGGAAAGTGATTTTCTCTGGAAGGACAGCATTTAGAAAGTGAATCAACACTCCATTCACTTCGCACAGTGAATTGAAGTGTTGGAACAGACTGCTTCTCTTTCAGAGAAACGCATGTGAGTTTCCGGTGAATGCTTGTAAGTAGCTTAAGGCACTTTCAAAGGAAAGTGATTTTCTCTGAAAGGACAGCATTTAGAAAGTGAAGCAACACTCCATTCACTTCGCACAGTGAATTGAAGTGTTGGAACAGACTGCTTCTCTTTCAGAGAAATGCATGTGAGTTTAAGTTGAATGCTTGTAAGTAGCTTAAGGCACTTTCAAAGGAAAGTGATTTTCTCTGAAAGGACAGCATTTAGAAAGTGAAGCAACACTCCATTCACTTTGCACAGTGAATTGAAGTATTGGAACAGACTGCTTCTCTTTCAGAGAAACGGATGTGAGTTTCTGGTGAATGCTTGTAAGTAGCTTAAGGCACTTTCAAAGGAAAGTGATTTTCTCTGAAAGGACAGCATTTAGAAAGTGAAGCAACACTCCATTCACTTCGCACAGTGAATTGAAGTGTTGGAACAGACTGCTTCTCCTTCATATAAACGCATTAGTGTTTCTTGTGAATGCTTGCAAGTTGCTTAAGGCACTTTCAAAGGAAAGTGATTTTCTCTGAAAGGACATAATTTAGAAAGTGAAGCAACACTCCATTCACTTCGCACAGTGAATTGAAGTGTTGGAACAGACTGCTTCTCTTTCAGAGAAATGCATGTGAGTGTCTGTTGAATGCTTGTAAGTAGCTTAAGGCACTTTCAAAGGAAAGTGATTTTCTCTGAAAGGACAGCATTTAGAAAGTGAAGCAACACTCCATTCACTTCGCACATTGAATTGAAGTGTTGGAACAGACTGCTTCTCTTTCAGAGAAACGCATGTGAGTTTCTGTTGAATGCTTGTAAGTAGCTTAAGGCACTTTGAAAGGAAAGTGATTTTCTCTGAAAGGACAGCATTTAGAAAGTGAGGCAACACTCCATTCACTTCACACAGTGAATTGAAGTGTTGGAACAGACTGCTTCTCTTTCAGAGAAATGCATGTGAGTTTCTGTTGAATGCTTGTAAGTAGCTTAAGGCACTTTCAAAGGAAAGTGATTTTCTCTGAAAGGACAGCATTTAGAAAGTGAAGCAACACTCCATTCACTTCGCACATTGAATTGAAGTGTTGGAACAGACTGCTTCTCTTTCAGAGAAACGCATGTGAGTTTCTGGTGAATGCTTGTTAGTAGCTTAAGGCACTTTCAAAGGAAAGTGATTTTCTCTGAAAGGACAGCATTTAGAAAGTGAGGCAACACTCCATTCACTTCACACAGTGAATTGAAGTGTTGGAACAGACTGCTTCTCTTTCAGAGAAACGCATGTGAGTTTCTTCCTAATGCTTGCAAGTAGCTTAAGGCACTTTCAAAGGAAAGTGATTTTCTCTGAAAGGACAGCATTTAGAAAGTGAAGTAACACTCCATTCACTTCGCACAGTGAATTGAAGTGTTGGAACAGTCTGCTTCTCTTTCAGAGAAACGCATGTGAGTTTCTTCCTAATGCTTGCAAGTAGCTTAACGCACTTTCAAAGGAAAGTGATTTTCTCTGAAAGGACAGCATTTAGAAAGTGAAGCAACACTCCATTCACTTCGCACAGTGAATTGAAGTGTTGGAACAGACTGCTTCTCTTTCAGAGAAACGCATGTGAGTTTCCGGTGAATGCTTGTAAGTAGCTTAAGGCACTTTCAAAGGAAAGTGATTTTCTCTGAAAGGACAGCATTTAGAAAGTGAAGCAACACTCCATTCACTTCGCACAGTGAATTGAAGTGTTGGAACAGACTGCTTCTCTTTCAGAGAAACGCATGTGAGTTTCTGGTGAATGCTTGTAAGTAGCTTAAGGCACTTTTAAAGGAAAGTGATTTTCTCTGAAAGGACAGCATTTAGAAAGTGAGGCAACACTCCATTCACTTCACACAGTGAATTGAAGTGTTGGAACAGACTGCTTCTCTTTCAGAGAAACGCATGTGAGTTTCTTCCTAATGCTTGCAAGTAGCTTAAGGCACTTTCAAAGGAAAGTGATTTTCTCTGAAAGGACAGCATTTAGAAAGTGAAGCAACACTCCATTCACTTCGCACAGTGAATTGAAATGTTGGAACAGTCTGCTTCTCTTTCAGAGAAACGCATGTGAGTTTCTTCCTAATGCTTGCAAGTAGCTTAAGGCACTTTCAAAGGAAAGTGATTTTCTCTGAAAGGACAGCATTTAGAAAGTGAAGCAACACTCCATTCACTTCGCACAGTGAATTGAAGTGTTGGAACAGACTGCTTCTCTTTCAGAGAAACGCATGTGAGTTTCTGGTGAATGCTTGTAAGTAGCTTAAGGCACTTTCAAAGGAAAGTGATTTTCTCTGAAAGGACAGCATTTAGAAAGTGAAGCAACACTCCATTCACTTCGCACAGTGAATTGAAGTGTTGGAACAGACTGCTTCTCTTTAAGAGAAACGCATGTGAGTTTCTTCCTAATGCTTGCAAGTCGCTTAAGGCACTTTCAAAGGAAAGTGATTTTCTCTGAAAGGACAGCATTTAAAAAGTGAAGCAACACTCCATTCACTTCGCACAGTGAATTGAAGTGTTGGAACAGACTGCTTCTCTTTAAGAGAAACGCATGTGAGTTTTTTGTGAATGCTTGAAAGTAGTTTAAGGCACTTTCAAAGGAAAGTGATTTTCTCTGAAAGGATAGAATTTAGAAAGTGATGCAACACTCCATTCACTTCGCACAGTGAATTGAAGTGTTGGAACAGACTGCTTCTCTTTCAGAGAAACGCATGTGAGTTTCTTCCTAATGCTTGTAAGTAGCTTAAGGCACATTCAAAGGAAAGTGATTTTCTCTGAAAGGACAGCATTTAGAAAGTGAAGCAACACTCCATTCACTTCGCACAGAGAATTGAAGTATTGGAACAGATTACTTCTCTTTCAGAGAAATGCATGTGAGTTTCTGTTGAATGCTTGTAAGTAGCTTAAGGCACATTCAAAGGAAAGGGATTTTCTCTGAAAGGACAGCATTTAGAAAGTGAAGCAACACTCCATTCACTTCGCACAGTGAATTGAAGTGTTGGAACAGACTGCTTCTCTTTCAGAGAAACGCATGTGAGTTTCTTCCTAATGCTTGCAAGTAGCTTAAGGCACTTCCAAAGCAAAGTGATTTTCTCTGATTGGACAGCATTTAGAAAGTGAAGCAACACTCCATTCACTTCGCACAGTGAATTTAAGTGTTGGAACAGACTGCTTCTCTTTCAGAGAAACGCATGTGTGTTTCTGGTGAATGCTTGTAAGTAGCTTAAGGCACTTTCAAAGGAAAGTGATTTTCTCTGAAAGGACAGCATTTTGAAAGTGAAGCAACACTCCATTCCCTTCGTGTAGTGAATTGAAGTGTTGGAACAGAGTGCTTCTCATTCATAGAAACGCATTAGTGTTTCTTGTGAATGCTTGCAAGTTGCTTAAGGCACTTTCAAAGGAAAGTTACTTTCTCTGAAAGGACAGCATTTAGAAAGTGAAGCAACACTCCATTCACTTTGTACAGTGAATTGAAGTGTTGGAACAGACTGCTTCTCTTTCAGAGAAATGCATGTGAGTTTCTGTTGAATGCTTGTAAGTAGCTTAAGGCTCTTTCAAAGGAAAGTGATTTTCTCTGAAAGGATAGCATTTAGAAAGTGAAGCAACACTCCATTCACTTCGCACAGTGAATTGAAGTGTTGGAACAGACTGCTTTTCTTTCAGAGAAACGCATGTGAGTTTCTTTTGAATGCTTGCAAGTTGCTTAAGGCACATTCAAAGGAAATTGATTTTCTCTGAAAGGACAGCATTTAGAAACTGAAGCAACACTCCATTCACTTCGCACAGTGAATTGAAGTGTTGGAACAGACTGCTTCTCTTTCAGAGAAACGCATGTGAGTTTCTTCCTAATGCTTGCAAGTAGCTTAAGGCACTTTCAAAGGAAAGTGATTTTCTCTGATTGGACAGCATTTAGAAAGTGAAGCAACACTCCATTCACTTCGCACAGTGAATTGAAGTGTTGGAACAGACTGCTTCTCTTTCAGAGAAACGCATGTGAGTTTCTGGTGAATGCTTGTAAGTAGCTTAAGGCACTTTCAAAGGAAAGTGATTTTCTCTGAAAGGACAGCATTTAGAAAGTGAAGCAACACTCCATTCACTTCGCACAGTGAATTGAAGTGTTGGAACAGACTGCTTCACTTTCAGAGAAACGCATGTGAGTTTCTTTTGAATGCTTGCAAGTTGCTTAAGGCACATTCAAAGGAAAGTGATTTTCTCTGAAAGGACAGCATTTAGAAAGTGAAGCAACACTCCATTCACTTCGCACACTGAATTGAAGTGTTCGAACAGACTGCTTCTCTTTAAGAGAAACGCATGTGAGTTTTTTGTGAATGCTTGAAAGTAGTTTAAGGCACTTTCAAAGGAAAGTGATTTTCTCTGAAAGGACAGCATTTAGAAAGTGAAGCAACACTCCATTCACTTCGCACTGTGAATTGAAGTGTTGGAACAGACTGCTTCTCTTTCAGAGAAACGCATGTGAGTTTTTTGTGAATGCTTGAAAGTAGTTTAAGGCACTTTCAAAGGAAAGTGTTTTTCTCTGAAAGGACAGAATTTAGAAAGTGAAGCAACACTCCATTCACTTCGCACAGTGAATTGAAGTGTTGGAACAGACTGCTCCTCTTTCAGAGAAACGCATGTGAGTTTCTTCCTAATGCTTGCAAGTAGCTTAAGGCACTTTCAAAGGAAAGTGATTTTCTCTGATTGGACAGCATTTAGAAAGTGAAGCAACACTCCATTCACTTCGAACAGTAAATTGAAGTGTTGGAACAGACTGCTTCTCTTTCAAAGAAACGCATGTGAGTTTCTGGTGAATGCTTGTAAGTAGCTTAAGGCACTTTCAAAGGAAACTGATTTTCTCTGAAAGAAGAGCATTTAGAAAGTGAAGCAACACTCCATTCCCTTCGTGCAGTGAATTGAAGTGTTGGAACAGAGTGCTTCTCATTCATAGAAACGCATTAGTGTTTCTTGTGAATGCTTGCAAGTTGCTTAAGGCACTTTCAAAGGAAAGTGATTTTCTCTGAAAGGACAGCATTTAGAAAGTGAAGCAACACTCCATTCACTTCGCACAGTGAATTGAAGTGTTGGAACAGACTGCTTCTCTTTCAGAGAAACGCATGTGAGTTTCTTCCTAATGCTTGCAAGTCGCTTAAGGCACTTTCAAAGGAAAGTGATTTTCTCTGATTGGACAGCATTTAGAAAGTGAAGCAACACTCCATTCACTTCGCACAGTGAATTGAAGTGTTGGAACAGACTGCTTCTCTTTCAGAGAAACGCATGTGAGTTTCTGGTGAATGCTTGTAAGTAGCTTAAGGCACTTTCAAAGGAAAGTGATTTTCTCTGAAAGGACAGCATTTAGAAAGTGAAGCAACACTCCATTCACTTCGCACAGTGAATTGAAGTGTTGGAACAGACTGCTTCTCTTTCAGAGAAACGCATGTGAGTTTCTTTTGAATGCTTGTAAGTAGCTTAAGGCACTTTCAAAGGAAAGTGATTTTCTCTGAAAGGACAGCATTTAGAAAGTGAAGCAACACTCCATTCACTTCGCACAGTGAATTGAAGTGTTCGAACAGACTGCTTCTCTTTCAGAGAAACCCATGTGAGTTTTTTGTGAATGCTTGAAAGTAGTTTAAGGCACTTTCAAAGGAAAGTGTTTTTCTCTGAAAGGACAGAATTTAGAAAGTGAAGCAACACTCCATTCACTTCGCACAGTGAATTGAAGTGTTGGAACAGACTGCTCCTCTTTCAGAGAAACGCATGTGAGTTTCTTCCTAATGCTTGCAAGTAGCTTAAGGCACTTTCAAAGGAAAGTGATTTTCTCTGATTGGACAGCATTTAGAAAGTGAAGCAACACTCCATTCACTTCGAACAGTGAATTGAAGTGTTGGAACAGACTGCTTCTCTTTCAAAGAAACGCTTGTGAGTTTCTGGTGAATGCTTGTAAGTAGCTTAAGGCACTTTCAAAGGAAAGTGATTTTCTCTGAAAGAAGAGCATTTAGAAAGTGAAGCAACACTCCATTCCCTTCGTGCAGTGAATTGAAGTGTTGGAACAGAGTGCTTCTCATTCATAGAAACGCATTAGTGTTTCTTGTGAATGCTTGCAAGTTGCTTAAGGCACTTTCAAAGGAAAGTGATTTTCTCTGAAAGGACAGCATTTAGAAAGTGAAGCAACACTCCATTCACTTTGTACAGTGAATTGAAGTGTTGGAACAGACTGCTTCTCTTTCAGAGAAATTCATGTGAGTTTCTGTTAAATGCTTGTAAGTAGCTTAAGGCTCTTTCAAAGGAAAGTGATTTTCTCTCAAAGGACAGCATTTAGAAAGTAAAACAACACTCCATTCCCTTCGCACAATAAATTGAAGTGTTGGAACAGACTGCTTCTCTTTCATAGAAACGCAATAGTGTTTCTTGTGAATGCTTGCAAGTAGCTTAAGGCACATTCAAAGGAAAGTGATTTTCTCTGAAAGGACAGCATTTAGAAAGTGAAGCAACACTCCATTCACTTCGCACAGAGAATTGAAGTGTTGGAACAGATTACTTCTCTTTCAGAGAAATGCATGTGAGTTTCTGTTGAATGCTTGTAAGTAGCTTAAGGCACATTCAAAGGAAAATGATTTTCTCTGAAAGGACAGCATTTAGAAAGTGAAGCAACACTCCATTCACTTCGCACAGTGAATTGAAGTGTTGGAACAGACTGCTTCTCTTTCAGAGAAACGCATGTGAGTTTTTTTGAATGCTTGAAAGTAGTTTAAGGCACTTTCAATGGAAAGTGATTTTCTCTGAAAGGACAGCATTTAGAAAGTGAGGCAACACTCCATTCACTTTGCACAGTGAAATGAAGTGTTGGAACAGACTGCTTCTCTTTCAGAGAAACACATGTGAGTTTCTTCCTAATGCTTGCAAGTAGCTTAAGGCACTTTCAAAGGAAAGTGATTTTCTCTGAAAGGACAGCATTTAGAAAGTGAAGCAACACTCCATTCACTTCGCACAGTGAATTGAAGTGTTGGAACAGACTGCTTCTCTTTCAGAGAAACTCATGTGAGTTTCTTTTGAATGCTTGTAAGTAGCTTAAGGCACTTTCAAAGGAAAGTGATTTTCTCTGAAAGGACAGCATTTAGAAAGTGAAGCAACACTCCATTCACTTCGCACAGTGAATTGAAGTGTTCGAACAGACTGCTTCTCTTTCAGAGAAACCCATGTGAGTTTTTTGTGAATGCTTGAAAGTAGTTTAAGGCACTTTCAAAGGAAAGTGTTTTTCTCTGAAAGGACAGAATTTAGAAAGTGAAGCAACACTCCATTCACTTCGCACAGTGAATTGAAGTGTTGGAACAGACTGCTCCTCTTTCAGAGAAACGCATGTGAGTTTCTTCCTAATGCTTGCAAGTAGCTTAAGGCACTTTCAAAGGAAAGTGATTTTCTCTGATTGGACAGCATTTAGAAAGTGAAGCAACACTCCATTCACTTCGAACAGTGAATTGAAGTGTTGGAACAGACTGCTTCTCTTTCAAAGAAACGCTTGTGAGTTTCTGGTGAATGCTTGTAAGTAGCTTAAGGCACTTTCAAAGGAAAGTGATTTTCTCTGAAAGAAGAGCATTTAGAAAGTGAAGCAACACTCCATTCCCTTCGTGCAGTGAATTGAAGTGTTGGAACAGAGTGCTTCTCATTCATAGAAACGCATTAGTGTTTCTTGTGAATGCTTGCAAGTTGCTTAAGGCACTTTCAAAGGAAAGTGATTTTCTCTGAAAGGACAGCATTTAGAAAGTGAAGCAACACTCCATTCACTTTGTACAGTGAATTGAAGTGTTGGAACAGACTGCTTCTCTTTCAGAGAAATTCATGTGAGTTTCTGTTAAATGCTTGTAAGTAGCTTAAGGCTCTTTCAAAGGAAAGTGATTTTCTCTCAAAGGACAGCATTTAGAAAGTAAAACAACACTCCATTCCCTTCGCACAATAAATTGAAGTGTTGGAACAGACTGCTTCTCTTTCATAGAAACGCAATAGTGTTTCTTGTGAATGCTTGCAAGTAGCTTAAGGCACATTCAAAGGAAAGTGATTTTCTCTGAAAGGACAGCATTTAGAAAGTGAAGCAACACTCCATTCACTTCGCACAGAGAATTGAAGTGTTGGAACAGATTACTTCTCTTTCAGAGAAATGCATGTGAGTTTCTGTTGAATGCTTGTAAGTAGCTTAAGGCACATTCAAAGGAAAATGATTTTCTCTGAAAGGACAGCATTTAGAAAGTGAAGCAACACTCCATTCACTTCGCACAGTGAATTGAAGTGTTGGAACAGACTGCTTCTCTTTCAGAGAAACGCATGTGAGTTTTTTTGAATGCTTGAAAGTAGTTTAAGGCACTTTCAATGGAAAGTGATTTTCTCTGAAAGGACAGCATTTAGAAAGTGAGGCAACACTCCATTCACTTTGCACAGTGAAATGAAGTGTTGGAACAGACTGCTTCTCTTTCAGAGAAACGCATGTGAGTTTCTTCCTAATGCTTGCAAGTAGCTTAAGGCACTTTCAAAGGAAAGTGATTTTCTCTGAAAGGACAGCATTTAGAAAGTGAAGCAACACTCCATTCACTTCGCACAGTGAATTGAAGTGTTGGAACAGACTGCTCCTCTTTCAGAGAAACGCATGTGAGTTTCTTCCTAATGCTTGCAAGTAGCTTAAGGCACTTTCAAAGGAAAGTGATTTTCTCTGATTGGACAGCATTTAGAAAGTGAAGCAACACTCCATTCACTTCGAACAGTGAATTGAAGTGTTGGAACAGACTGCTTCTCTTTCAAAGAAACGCTTGTGAGTTTCTGGTGAATGCTTGTAAGTAGCTTAAGGCACTTTCAAAGGAAAGTGATTTTCTCTGAAAGAAGAGCATTTAGAAAGTGAAGCAACACTCCATTCCCTTCGTGCAGTGAATTGAAGTGTTGGAACAGAGTGCTTCTCATTCATAGAAACGCATTAGTGTTTCTTGTGAATGCTTGCAAGTTGCTTAAGGCACTTTCAAAGGAAAGTGATTTTCTCTGAAAGGACAGCATTTAGAAAGTGAAGCAACACTCCATTCACTTTGTACAGTGAATTGAAGTGTTGGAACAGACTGCTTCTCTTTCAGAGAAATTCATGTGAGTTTCTGTTAAATGCTTGTAAGTAGCTTAAGGCTCTTTCAAAGGAAAGTGATTTTCTCTCAAAGGACAGCATTTAGAAAGTAAAACAACACTCCATTCCCTTCGCACAATAAATTGAAGTGTTGGAACAGACTGCTTCTCTTTCATAGAAACGCAATAGTGTTTCTTGTGAATGCTTGCAAGTAGCTTAAGGCACATTCAAAGGAAAGTGATTTTCTCTGAAAGGACAGCATTTAGAAAGTGAAGCAACACTCCATTCACTTCGCACAGAGAATTGAAGTGTTGGAACAGATTACTTCTCTTTCAGAGAAATGCATGTGAGTTTCTGTTGAATGCTTGTAAGTAGCTTAAGGCACATTCAAAGGAAAATGATTTTCTCTGAAAGGACAGCATTTAGAAAGTGAAGCAACACTCCATTCACTTCGAACAGTGAATTGAAGTGTTGGAACAGACTGCTTCTCTTTCAGAGAAACGCATGTGAGTTTTTTTGAATGCTTGAAAGTAGTTTAAGGCACTTTCAATGGAAAGTGATTTTCTCTGAAAGGACAGCATTTAGAAAGTGAGGCAACACTCCATTCACTTTGCACAGTGAAATGAAGTGTTGGAACAGACTGCTTCTCTTTCAGAGAAACGCATGTGAGTTTCTTCCTAATGCTTGCAAGTAGCTTAAGGCACTTTCAAAGGAAAGTGATTTTCTCTGAAAGGACAGCATTTAGAAAGTGAAGCAACACTCCATTCACTTCGCACAGTGAATTGAAGTGTTGGAACAGACTGCTCCTCTTTCAGAGAAACGCATGTGAGTTTCTTCCTAATGCTTGCAAGTAGCTTAAGGCACTTTCAAAGGAAAGTGATTTTCTCTGATTGGACAGCATTTAGAAAGTGAAGCAACACTCCATTCACTTCGAACAGTGAATTGAAGTGTTGGAACAGACTGCTTCTCTTTCAAAGAAACGCTTGTGAGTTTCTGGTGAATGCTTGTAAGTAGCTTAAGGCACTTTCAAAGGAAAGTGATTTTCTCTGAAAGAAGAGCATTTAGAAAGTGAAGCAACACTCCATTCCCTTCGTGCAGTGAATTGAAGTGTTGGAACAGAGTGCTTCTCATTCATAGAAACGCATTAGTGTTTCTTGTGAATGCTTGCAAGTTGCTTAAGGCACTTTCAAAGGAAAGTGATTTTCTCTGAAAGGACAGCATTTAGAAAGTGAAGCAACACTCCATTCACTTTGTACAGTGAATTGAAGTGTTGGAACAGACTGCTTCTCTTTCAGAGAAATTCATGTGAGTTTCTGTTAAATGCTTGTAAGTAGCTTAAGGCTCTTTCAAAGGAAAGTGATTTTCTCTCAAAGGACAGCATTTAGAAAGTAAAACAACACTCCATTCCCTTCGCACAATAAATTGAAGTGTTGGAACAGACTGCTTCTCTTTCATAGAAACGCAATAGTGTTTCTTGTGAATGCTTGCAAGTAGCTTAAGGCACATTCAAAGGAAAGTGATTTTCTCTGAAAGGACAGCATTTAGAAAGTGAAGCAACACTCCATTCACTTCGCACAGAGAATTGAAGTGTTGGAACAGATTACTTCTCTTTCAGAGAAATGCATGTGAGTTTCTGTTGAATGCTTGTAAGTAGCTTAAGGCACATTCAAAGGAAAATGATTTTCTCTGAAAGGACAGCATTTAGAAAGTGAAGCAACACTCCATTCACTTCGCACAGTGAATTGAAGTGTTGGAACAGACTGCTTCTCTTTCAGAGAAACGCATGTGAGTTTTTTTGAATGCTTGAAAGTAGTTTAAGGCACTTTCAATGGAAAGTGATTTTCTCTGAAAGGACAGCATTTAGAAAGTGAGGCAACACTCCATTCACTTTGCACAGTGAAATGAAGTGTTGGAACAGACTGCTTCTCTTTCAGAGAAACGCATGTGAGTTTCTTCCTAATGCTTGCAAGTAGCTTAAGGCACTTTCAAAGGAAAGTGATTTTCTCTGAAAGGACAGCATTTAGAAAGTGAAGCAACACTCCATTCACTTCGCACAGTGAATTGAAGTGTTGGAACAGACTGCTTCTCTTTCAGAGAAACGCATGTGAGTTTCTTCCTGATGCTTGCAAGTAGCTTAAGGCACTTTCAAAGGAAAGTGATTTTCTCAGAAAGGACAGCATTTAGAAAGTGAAGCAACACTCCATTCACTTCGCACAGTGAACTGAAGTGTTGGAAAAGACTGTTTCTCTTTCAGAGAAACGCATGTGAGTTTCTGGTGAATGCTTGTAAGTAGCTTAAGGCACTTTCAAAGGAAAGTGATTTTCTCTGAAAGGACAGCATTTAGAAAGTGAAGCAACACTCCATTCACTTCGCACAGTGAATTGAAGTGTTGGAACAGACTGCTTCTCTTTCAGAGAAACGCATGTGAGTTTCTTTTGAATGCTTGTAAGTAGCTTAAGGCACTTTCAAAGGAAAGTGATTTTCTCTGAAAGGACAGCATTTAGAAAGTGAAGCAACACTCCATTCACTTCGCACAGTGAATTGAAGTGTTCGAACAGACTGCTTCTCTTTCAGAGAAACCCATGTGAGTTTTTTGTGAATGCTTGAAAGTAGTTTAAGGCACTTTCAAAGGAAAGTGTTTTTCTCTGAAAGGACAGAATTTAGAAAGTGAAGCAACACTCCATTCACTTCGCACAGTGAATTGAAGTGTTGGAACAGACTGCTCCTCTTTCAGAGAAACGCATGTGAGTTTCTTCCTAATGCTTGCAAGTAGCTTAAGGCACTTTCAAAGGAAAGTGATTTTCTCTGATTGGACAGCATTTAGAAAGTGAAGCAACACTCCATTCACTTCGAACAGTGAATTGAAGTGTTGGAACAGACTGCTTCTCTTTCAAAGAAACGCTTGTGAGTTTCTGGTGAATGCTTGTAAGTAGCTTAAGGCACTTTCAAAGGAAAGTGATTTTCTCTGAAAGAGGAGCATTTAGAAAGTGAAGCAACACTCCATTCCCTTCGTGCAGTGAATTGAAGTGTTGGAACAGAGTGCTTCTCATTCACAGAAACGCATTAGTGTTTCTTGTGAATGCTTGCAAGTTGCTTAAGGCACTTTCAAAGGAAAGTGATTTTCTCTGAAAGGACAGCATTTAGAAAGTGAAGCAACACTCCATTCACTTTGTACAGTGAATTGAAGTGTTGGAACAGACTGCTTCTCTTTCAGAGAAATTCATGTGAGTTTCTGTTAAATGCTTGTAAGTAGCTTAAGGCTCTTTCAAAGGAAAGTGATTTTCTCTCAAAGGACAGCATTTAGAAAGTGAAGCAACACTCCATTCACTTCGCACAGTGAATTGAAGTGTTGGAACAGACTGCTTCTCTTTCAGAGAAACGCATGTGAGTTTCTTTTGAATGCTTGTAAGTAGCTTAAGGCACTTTCAAAGGAAAGTGATTTTCTCTGAAAGGACAGCATTTAGAAAGTGAAGCAACACTCCATTCACTTCGCACAGTGAATTGAAGTGTTCGAACAGACTGCTTCTCTTTCAGAGAAACCCATGTGAGTTTTTTGTGAATGCTTGAAAGTAGTTTAAGGCACTTTCAAAGGAAAGTGTTTTTCTCTGAAAGGACAGAATTTAGAAAGTGAAGCAACACTCCATTCACTTCGCACAGTGAATTGAAGTGTTGGAACAGACTGCTCCTCTTTCAGAGAAACGCATGTGAGTTTCTTCCTAATGCTTGCAAGTAGCTTAAGGCACTTTCAAAGGAAAGTGATTTTCTCTGATTGGACAGCATTTAGAAAGTGAAGCAACACTCCATTCACTTCGAACAGTGAATTGAAGTGTTGGAACAGACTGCTTCTCTTTCAAAGAAACGCTTGTGAGTTTCTGGTGAATGCTTGTAAGTAGCTTAAGGCACTTTCAAAGGAAAGTGATTTTCTCTGAAAGAAGAGCATTTAGAAAGTGAAGCAACACTCCATTCCCTTCGTGCAGTGAATTGAAGTGTTGGAACAGAGTGCTTCTCATTCATAGAAACGCATTAGTGTTTCTTGTGAATGCTTGCAAGTTGCTTAAGGCACTTTCAAAGGAAAGTGATTTTCTCTGAAAGGACAGCATTTAGAAAGTGAAGCAACACTCCATTCACTTTGTACAGTGAATTGAAGTGTTGGAACAGACTGCTTCTCTTTCAGAGAAATTCATGTGAGTTTCTGTTAAATGCTTGTAAGTAGCTTAAGGCTCTTTCAAAGGAAAGTGATTTTCTCTCAAAGGACAGCATTTAGAAAGTAAAACAACACTCCATTCCCTTCGCACAATAAATTGAAGTGTTGGAACAGACTGCTTCTCTTTCATAGAAACGCAATAGTGTTTCTTGTGAATGCTTGCAAGTAGCTTAAGGCACATTCAAAGGAAAGTGATTTTCTCTGAAAGGACAGCATTTAGAAAGTGAAGCAACACTCCATTCACTTCGCACAGAGAATTGAAGTGTTGGAACAGATTACTTCTCTTTCAGAGAAATGCATGTGAGTTTCTGTTGAATGCTTGTAAGTAGCTTAAGGCACATTCAAAGGAAAATGATTTTCTCTGAAAGGACAGCATTTAGAAAGTGAAGCAACACTCCATTCACTTCGAACAGTGAATTGAAGTGTTGGAACAGACTGCTTCTCTTTCAGAGAAACGCATGTGAGTTTTTTTGAATGCTTGAAAGTAGTTTAAGGCACTTTCAATGGAAAGTGATTTTCTCTGAAAGGACAGCATTTAGAAAGTGAGGCAACACTCCATTCACTTTGCACAGTGAAATGAAGTGTTGGAACAGACTGCTTCTCTTTCAGAGAAACGCATGTGAGTTTCTTCCTAATGCTTGCAAGTAGCTTAAGGCACTTTCAAAGGAAAGTGATTTTCTCTGAAAGGACAGCATTTAGAAAGTGAAGCAACACTCCATTCACTTCGCACAGTGAATTGAAGTGTTGGAACAGACTGCTCCTCTTTCAGAGAAACGCATGTGAGTTTCTTCCTAATGCTTGCAAGTAGCTTAAGGCACTTTCAAAGGAAAGTGATTTTCTCTGATTGGACAGCATTTAGAAAGTGAAGCAACACTCCATTCACTTCGAACAGTGAATTGAAGTGTTGGAACAGACTGCTTCTCTTTCAAAGAAACGCTTGTGAGTTTCTGGTGAATGCTTGTAAGTAGCTTAAGGCACTTTCAAAGGAAAGTGATTTTCTCTGAAAGAAGAGCATTTAGAAAGTGAAGCAACACTCCATTCCCTTCGTGCAGTGAATTGAAGTGTTGGAACAGAGTGCTTCTCATTCATAGAAACGCATTAGTGTTTCTTGTGAATGCTTGCAAGTTGCTTAAGGCACTTTCAAAGGAAAGTGATTTTCTCTGAAAGGACAGCATTTAGAAAGTGAAGCAACACTCCATTCACTTTGTACAGTGAATTGAAGTGTTGGAACAGACTGCTTCTCTTTCAGAGAAATTCATGTGAGTTTCTGTTAAATGCTTGTAAGTAGCTTAAGGCTCTTTCAAAGGAAAGTGATTTTCTCTCAAAGGACAGCATTTAGAAAGTAAAACAACACTCCATTCCCTTCGCACAATAAATTGAAGTGTTGGAACAGACTGCTTCTCTTTCATAGAAACGCAATAGTGTTTCTTGTGAATGCTTGCAAGTAGCTTAAGGCACATTCAAAGGAAAGTGATTTTCTCTGAAAGGACAGCATTTAGAAAGTGAAGCAACACTCCATTCACTTCGCACAGAGAATTGAAGTGTTGGAACAGATTACTTCTCTTTCAGAGAAATGCATGTGAGTTTCTGTTGAATGCTTGTAAGTAGCTTAAGGCACATTCAAAGGAAAATGATTTTCTCTGAAAGGACAGCATTTAGAAAGTGAAGCAACACTCCATTCACTTCGCACAGTGAATTGAAGTGTTGGAACAGACTGCTTCTCTTTCAGAGAAACGCATGTGAGTTTTTTTGAATGCTTGAAAGTAGTTTAAGGCACTTTCAATGGAAAGTGATTTTCTCTGAAAGGACAGCATTTAGAAAGTGAGGCAACACTCCATTCACTTTGCACAGTGAAATGAAGTGTTGGAACAGACTGCTTCTCTTTCAGAGAAACGCATGTGAGTTTCTTCCTAATGCTTGCAAGTAGCTTAAGGCACTTTCAAAGGAAAGTGATTTTCTCTGAAAGGACAGCATTTAGAAAGTGAAGCAACACTCCATTCACTTCGCACAGTGAATTGAAGTGTTGGAACAGACTGCTTCTCTTTCAGAGAAACGCATGTGAGTTTCTTCCTGATGCTTGCAAGTAGCTTAAGGCACTTTCAAAGGAAAGTGATTTTCTCAGAAAGGACAGCATTTAGAAAGTGAAGCAACACTCCATTCACTTCGCACAGTGAACTGAAGTGTTGGAAAAGACTGTTTCTCTTTCAGAGAAACGCATGTGAGTTTCTGGTGAATGCTTGTAAGTAGCTTAAGGCACTTTCAAAGGAAAGTGATTTTCTCTGAAAGGACAGCATTTAGAAAGTGAAGCAACACTCCATTCACTTCGCACAGTGAATTGAAGTGTTGGAACAGACTGCTTCTCTTTCAGAGAAACGCATGTGAGTTTCTTTTGAATGCTTGTAAGTAGCTTAAGGCACTTTCAAAGGAAAGTGATTTTCTCTGAAAGGACAGCATTTAGAAAGTGAAGCAACACTCCATTCACTTCGCACAGTGAATTGAAGTGTTCGAACAGACTGCTTCTCTTTCAGAGAAACCCATGTGAGTTTTTTGTGAATGCTTGAAAGTAGTTTAAGGCACTTTCAAAGGAAAGTGTTTTTCTCTGAAAGGACAGAATTTAGAAAGTGAAGCAACACTCCATTCACTTCGCACAGTGAATTGAAGTGTTGGAACAGACTGCTCCTCTTTCAGAGAAACGCATGTGAGTTTCTTCCTAATGCTTGCAAGTAGCTTAAGGCACTTTCAAAGGAAAGTGATTTTCTCTGATTGGACAGCATTTAGAAAGTGAAGCAACACTCCATTCACTTCGAACAGTGAATTGAAGTGTTGGAACAGACTGCTTCTCTTTCAAAGAAACGCTTGTGAGTTTCTGGTGAATGCTTGTAAGTAGCTTAAGGCACTTTCAAAGGAAAGTGATTTTCTCTGAAAGAGGAGCATTTAGAAAGTGAAGCAACACTCCATTCCCTTCGTGCAGTGAATTGAAGTGTTGGAACAGAGTGCTTCTCATTCACAGAAACGCATTAGTGTTTCTTGTGAATGCTTGCAAGTTGCTTAAGGCACTTTCAAAGGAAAGTGATTTTCTCTGAAAGGACAGCATTTAGAAAGTGAAGCAACACTCCATTCACTTTGTACAGTGAATTGAAGTGTTGGAACAGACTGCTTCTCTTTCAGAGAAATTCATGTGAGTTTCTGTTAAATGCTTGTAAGTAGCTTAAGGCTCTTTCAAAGGAAAGTGATTTTCTCTCAAAGGACAGCATTTAGAAAGTAAAACAACACTCCATTCCCTTTGCACAATAAATTGAAGTGTTGGAACAGACTGCTTCTCTTTCATAGAAACGCAATAGTGTTTCTTGTGAATGCTTGCAAGTAGCTTAAGGCACATTCAAAGGAAAGTGATTTTCTCAGAAAGGACAGCATTTAGAAAGTGAAGCAACACTCCATTCACTTCGCACAGTGAACTGAAGTGTTGGAAAAGACTGTTTCTCTTTCAGAGAAACGCATGTGAGTTTCTGGTGAATGCTTGTAAGTAGCTTAAGGCACTTTCAAAGGAAAGTGATTTTCTCTGAAAGGACAGCATTTAGAAAGTGAAGCAACACTCCATTCACTTCGCACAGTGAATTGAAGTGTTGGAACAGACTGCTTCTCTTTCAGAGAAATGCATGTGAGTTTCTGTTGAATGCTTGTAAGTAGCTTAAGGCACTTTCAAAGGAAAGTGATTTTCTCTGAAAGGACAGCATTTAGAAAGTGAAGCAACACTCCATTCACTTCGCAGAGTGAATTGAAGTTTTGGAACAGACTGCTTCTCTTTCAGAGAAACACATGTGAGTTTCTGGTGAATGCTTGTAAGTAGCTTAAGGCACTTTCAAAGGAAAGTGATTTTCTCTGAAAGGACAGCATTTAGAAAGTGAAGCAACACTCCATTCACTTCGCACAGTGAATTGAAGTGTTGGAACAGACTGCTTCTCTTTCAGAGAAACGCATGTGAGTTTCTTTTGAATGCTTGCAAGTTGCTTAAGGCACATTCAAAGGAAAGTGATTTTCTCTGAAAGGACAGCATTTAGAAACTGAAGCAACACTCCATTCACTTCGCACAGTGAATTGAAGTGTTCGAACAGACTGCTTCTCTTTAAGAGAAACGCATGTGAGTTTTTTGTGAATGCTTGAAAGTAGTTTAAGGCACTTTAAAAGGAAAGTGATTTTGTCTGAAAGGACAGCATTTAGAAAGTGAAGCAACACTCCATTCACTTCGCACGGTGCATTGAAGTGTTGGACCAGACTGCTTCTCTTTCAGAGA
Source organism: Myodes glareolus (assembly GCF_982192425.1). Lineage (NCBI taxonomy): Eukaryota > Metazoa > Chordata > Mammalia > Rodentia > Cricetidae > Myodes > Myodes glareolus. The sequence continues at coordinate 3,026,738 of NC_142046.1, forward strand.
AACGCATGTGAGTTTCTGGTGAATGCTTGTAAGTAGCTTAAGGCACATTCAAAGGAAAATGATTTTCTCTGAAAGGACAGCATTTAGAAAGTGAAGCAACACTCCATTCACTTCGCACAGTGAATTGAAGTGTTGGAACAGACTGCTTCTCTTTCAGAGAAACATATGTGAGTTTTTTGTGAATGCTTGAAAGTAGTTTAAGGCACTTTCAATGGAAAGTGATTTTCTCTGAAAGGACAGCATTTAGAAAGCGAGGCAACACTCCATTCACTTCGCACAGTGAATTGAAGTGTTGGAACAGACTGCTTCCCTTTCAGAGAAACGCATGTGAGTTTCTTCCTAATGCTTGCAAGTAGCTTAAGGCACTTTCAAAGGAAAGTGATTTTCTCTGAAAGGACAGCATTTAGAAAGTGAAGCAACACTCCATTCACTTCGCACAGTGAATTGAAGTGTTGGAACAGACTGCTTCTCTTTCAGAGAAACGCATGTGAGTTTCTTCCTGATGCTTGCAAGTAGCTTAAGGCACTTTCAAAGGAAAGTGATTTTCTCTGAAAGGACAGCATTTAGAAAGTGAAGCAACACTAAATTCACTTCGCACAGTGAATTGAAGTGTTGGAACAGACTGCTTCTCTTTCAGAGAAACGCATGTGAGTTTTTCATGAATGCTTGAAAGTAGTTAAAGGCACTTTCAAAGGAAAGTGATTTTCTCTGAAAGGACAGCATTTAGAAAGTGAGGCAACACTCCATTCACCTCACACAGTGACTTGAAGTGTTGGTACAGTCTGCTTCTCTTTCAGAGAAACGCATGTGAGTTTCTTCCTAATGCTTGCAAGTAGCTTAAGGCACTTTCAAAGGAAAGTGATTTTCTCTGAAAGGACAGCATTTAGAAAGTGAAGCAACACTCCATTCACTTCGCACAGTGAATTGAAGTGTTGGAACAGTCTGCTCCTCTTTCAGAGAAACGCATGTGAGTTTCTTCCTAATGCTTGCAAGTAGCTTAAGGCACTTTCAAAGGAAAGTGATTTTCTCTGAAAGGACAGCATTGAGAAAGTGAAGCAACACTCCATTCACTTCGCACAGTGAATTGAAGTGTTGGAACAGACTGCTTCTCTTTCAGAGAAACGCATGTGAGTTTCCGGTGAATGCTTGTAAGTAGCTTAAGGCACTTTCAAAGGAAAGTGATTTTCTCTGAAAGGACAGCATTTAGAAAGTGAAGCAACACTCCATTCACTTCGCACAGTGAATTGAAGTGTTAGAACAGACTGCTTCTCTTTCAGAGAAATGCATGTGAGTTTAAGTTGAATGCTTGTAAGTAGCTTAAGGCACTTTCAAAGGAAAGTGATTTTCTCTGAAAGGACATAATTTAGAAAGTGAAGCAACACTCCATTCACTTCGCACAGTGAATTGAAGTGTTGGAACAGACTGCTTATCTTTCAGAGAAATGCATGTGAGTGTCTGTTGAATGCTTGTAAGTAGCTTAAGGCACTTTCAAAGGAAAGTGATTTTCTCTGAAAGGACAGCATTTAGAAAGTGAAGCAACACTCCATTCACTTCGCACATTGAATTGAAGTGTTGGAGCAGACTGCTTCTCTTTCAGAGAAACGCATGTGAGTTTCTGTTGAATGCTTGTAAGTAGCTTAAGGCACCTTGAAAGGAAAGTGATTTTCTCTGAAAGGACAGCATTTGAAAGTGAGGCAACACTCCATTCACTTCACACAGTGAATTGAAGTGTTGGAACAGACTGCTTCTCTTTCAGAAAAATACATGTGAGTTTCTGTTGAATGCTTGTAAGTAGCTTAAGGCACTTTCAAAGGAAAGTGATTTTCTCTGAAAGGACAGCATTTAGAAAGTGAAGCAACACTCCATTCACTTCGCACATTGAATTGAAGTGTTGGAACAGACTGCTTCTCTTTCAGAGAAACGCATGTGAGTTTCTGGTGAATGCTTGTTAGTAGCTTAAGGCACTTTCAAAGGAAAGTGATTTTCTCTGAAAGGACAGCATTTAGAAAGTGAGGCAACACTCCATTCACTTCACACAGTGAATTGAAGTGTTGGAACAGACTGCTTCTCTTTCAGAGAAACGCATATGAGTTTCTTCCTAATGCTTGCAAGTAGCTTAAGGCACTTTCAAAGGAAAGTGATTTTCTCTGAAAGGACAGCATTTAGAAAGTGAAGTAACACTCCATTCACTTCGCCCAGTGAATTGAAGTGTTGGAACAGTCTGCTTCTCTTTCAGAGAAACGCATGTGAGTTTCTTCCTAATGCTTGCAAGTAGCTTAACGCACTTTCAAAGGAAAGTGATTTTCTCTGAAAGGACAGCATTTAGAAAGTGAAGCAACACTCCATTCACTTCGCACAGTGAATTGAAGTGTTGGAACATACTGCTTCTCTTTCAGAGAAACGCATGTGAGTTTCTGGTGAATGCTTGTAAGTAGCTTAAGGCACTTTCAAAGGAAAGTGATTTTCTCTGAAAGGACAGCATTTAGAAAGTGAAGCAACACTCCATTCACTTCGCACAGTGAATTGAAGTGTTGGAACAGACTGATTCTCTTTCAGAGAAATGCATGTGAGTTTAAGTTGAATGCTTGTAAGTAGCTTAAGGCACTTTCAAAGGAAAGTGGTTTTCTCTGAAAGGACAGCATTTAGAAAGTGAAGCAACACTCCATTCACTTCGCACAGTGAATTGAAGTGTTGGAACCGACTGCTTCTCTTTCAGAGAAACGCATGTGAGTTTCTGGTGAATGCTTGTTAGTAGCTTAAGGCACTTTCAAAGGACAGTGATTTTCTCTGAAAGGACAGCATTTAGAAAGTGAAGCAACACTCCATTCCCTTCGAGCAGTGAATTGAAGTGTTGGAACAGACTGCTTCTCTTTCATATAAACGCATTAGTGTTTCTTGTGAATGCTTGCAAGTTGCTTAAGGCACTTTCAAAGGAAAGTGATTTTCTCTGAAAGGACATAATTTAGAAAGTGAAGCAACACTCCATTCACTTCGCACAGTGAATTGAAGTGTTGGAACAGACTGCTTCTCTTTCAGAGAAATGCATGTGAGTTTCTGGTGAAGGCTTGTAAGTAGCTTAAGGCACTTTCAAAGGAAAGTGATTTTCTCTGAAAGGACAGCATTTAGAAAGTGCAGCAACACTCCATTCACTTCGCACATTGAATTGAAGTGTTGGAACAGACTGCTTCTCTTTCAGAGAAACGCATGTGAGTTTCTGGTGAATGCTTGTAAGTAGCTTAAGGCACTTTTAAAGGAAAGTGATTTTCTCTGAAAGGACAGCATTTAGAAAGTGAGGCAACACTCCATTCACTTCACACAGTGAATTGAAGTGTTGGAACAGACTGCTTCTCTTTCAGAGAAACGCATGTGAGTTTCTTCCTAATGCTTGCAAGTAGCTTAAGGCACTTTCAAAGGAAAGTGATTTTCTCTGAAAGGACAGCATTTAGAAAGTGAAGCAACACTCCATTCACTTCGCACAGTGAATTGAAATGTTGGAACAGTCTGCTTCTCTTTCAGAGAAACGCATGTGTGTTTCTTCCTAATGCTTGCAAGTAGCTTAAGGCACTTTCAAAGGAAAGTGATTTTCTCTGAAAGGACAGCATTTAGAAAGTGAAGCAACACTCCATTCACTTCGCAGAGTGAATTGAAGTATTGGAACAGACTGCTTCTCTTTCAGAGAAACACATGTGAGTTTCTGGTGAATGCTTGTAAGTAGCTTAAGGCACTTTCAAAGGAAAGTGATTTTCTCTGAAAGGACAGCATTTAGAAAGTGAAGCAACACTCCATTCACTTCGCACAGTGAATTGAAGTGTTGGAACAGACTGCTTCTCTTTCAGAGAAACGCATGTGAGTTTCTTTTGAATGCTTGCTAGTTGCTTAAGGCACATTCAAAGGAAAGTGATTTTCTCTGAAAGGACAGCATTTAGAAACTGAAGCAACACTCCATTCACTTCGCACAGTGAATTGAAGTGTTCGAACAGACTGCTTCTCTTTAAGAGAAACGCATGTGAGTTTTTTGTGAATGCTTGAAAGTAGTTTAAGGCACGTTAAAAGGAAAGTGATTTTGTCTGAAAGGACAGCATTTAGAAAGTGAAGCAACACTCCATTCACTTCGCACGGTGAATTGAAGTGTTGGACCACACTGCTTCTCTTTCAGAGAAACGCATGTGAGTTTCTGGTGAATGCTTGTAAGTAGCTTAAGGCACATTCAAAGGAAAATGATTTTCTCTGAAAGGACAGCATTTAGAAAGTGAAGCAACACTCCATTCACTTCGCACAGTGAATTGAAGTGTTGGAACAGACTGCTTCTCTTTCAGAGAAACGCATGTGAGTTTTTTGTGAATGCTTGAAAGTAGTTTAAGGCACTTTCAATGGAAAGTGATTTTCTCTGAAAGGACAGCATTTAGAAAGTGAGGCAACACTCCATTCACTTCGCACAGTGAATTGAAGTGTTGGAACAGACTGCTTCTCTTTCAGAGAAACGCATGTGAGTTTCTTCCTAATGCTTGCAAGTAGCTTAAGGCACTTTCAAAGGAAAGTGATTTTCTCTGAAAGGACAGCATTTAGAAAGTGAAGCAACACTCCATTCACTTCGCACAGTGAATTGAAGTGTTGGAACAGACTGCTTCTCTTTCAGAGAAACGCATGTGAGTTTCTTCCTGATGCTTGCAAGTAGCTTAAGGCACTTTCAAAGGAAAGTGATTTTCTCTGAAAGGACAGCATTTAGAAAGTGAAGCAACACTAAATTCACTTCGCACAGTGAATTGAAGTGTTGGAACAGACTGCTTCTCTTTCAGAGAAACGCATGTGAGTTTTTTATGAATGCTTGAAAGTAGTTAAAGGAACTTTCAAAGGAAAGTGATTTTCTCTGAAAGGACAGCATTTAGAAAGTGAAGCAACACTCCATTCACTTCGCACAGTGAATTGAAGTGTTGGAACAGACTGATTCTCTTTCAGAGAAATGCATGTGAGTTTAAGTTGAATGCTTGTAAGTAGCTTAAGGCACTTTCAAAGGAAAGTGATTTTCTCTGAAAGGACAGCATTTAGAAAGTGAGGCAACACTCCATTCACTTCACACAGTGAATTGAAGTGTTGGAACAGACTGCTTCTCTTTCAGAGAAACGCATGTGAGTTTCTTCCTAATGCTTGCAAGTAGCTTAAGGCACTTTCAAAGGAAAGTGATTTTCTCTGAAAGGACAGCATTTAGAAAGTGAGGCAACACTCCATTCACTTCACACAGTGAATTGAAGTGTTGGAACAGACTGCTTCTCTTTCAGAGAAACGCATATGAGTTTCTTCCTAATGCTTGCAAGTAGCTTAAGGCACTTTCAAAGGAAAGTGATTTTCTCTGAAAGGACAGCATTTAGAAAGTGAAGTAACACTCCATTCACTTCGCCCAGTGAATTGAAGTGTTGGAACAGTCTGCTTCTCTTTCAGAGAAACGCATGTGAGTTTCTTCCTAATGCTTGCAAGTAGCTTAACGCACTTTCAAAGGAAAGTGATTTTCTCTGAAAGTACAGCATTTAGAAAGTGAAGCAACAGTCCATTCCCTTCGAGCAGTGAATTGAAGTGTTGGAACAGATTGCTTCTCTTTCATATAAACGCATTAGTGTTTCTTGTGAATGCTTGCAAGTTGCTTAAGGCACTTTCAAAGGAAAGTGATTTTCTCTGAAAGGACATAATTTAGAAAGTGAAGCAACACTCCATTCACTTCGCACAGTGAATTGAAGTGTTGGAACAGACTGCTTCTCTTTCAGAGAAATGCATGTGAGTTTCTGTTGAATGCTTGTAAGTAGCTTAAGGCACTTTCAAAGGAAAGTGATTTTCTCTGAAAGGACAGCATTTAGAAACTGAAGCAACACTCCATTCACTTCGCACAGTGAATTGAAGTGTTCGAACAGACTGCTTCTCTTTAAGAGAAACGCATGTGAGTTCTTTGTGAATGCTTGAAAGTAGTTTAAGGCACTTTAAAAGGAAAGTGATTTTGTCTGAAAGGACAGCATTTAGAAAGTGAAGCAACACTCCATTCACTTCGCACGGTGAATTGAAGTGTTGGACCAGACTGCTTCTCTTTCAGAGAAACGCATGTGAGTTTCTGGTGAATGCTTGTAAGTAGCTTAAGGCACATTCAAAGGAAAATGATTTTCTCTGAAAGGACAGCATTTAGAAAGTGAAGCAACACTCCATTCACTTCGCACAGTGAATTGAAGTGTTGGAACAGACTGCTTCTCTTTCAGAGAAACGCATGTGAGTTTTTTGTGAATGCTTGAAAGTAGTTTAAGGCACTTTCAATGGAAAGTGATTTTCTCAAAGGACAGCATTTAGAAAGTGAGGCAACACTCCATTCACTTCGCACAGTGAATTGAAGTGTTGGACCAGACTGCTTCTCTTTCAGAGAAACGCATGTGAGTTTCTTCCTAATGCTTGCAAGTAGCTTAAGGCACTTTCAAAGGAAAGTGATTTTCTCTGAAAGGACAGCATTTAGAAAGTGAAGCAACACTCCATTCACTTCGCACAGTGAATTGAAGTGTTGGAACAGACTGCTTCTCTTTCAGAGAAACGCATGTGAGTTTCTTCCTGATGCTTGCAAGTAGCTTAAGGCACTTTCAAAGGAAAGTGATTTTCTCTGAAAGGACAGCATTTAGAAAGTGAAGCAACACTAAATTCACTTCGCACAGTGAATTGAAGTGTTGGAACAGACTGCTTCTCTTTCAGAGAAACGCATGTGAGTTTTTTATGAATGCTTGAAAGTAGTTAAAGGCACTTTCAAAGGAAAGTGATTTTCTCTGAAAGGACAGCATTTAGAAAGTGAGGCAACACTCCATTCACTTCACACAGTGACTTGAAGTGTTGGAACAGACTGCTTCTCTTTCAGAGAAACGCATGTGAGTTTCTTCCTAATGCTTGCAAGTAGCTTAAGGCACTTTCAAAGGAAAGTGATTTTCTCTGAATGGACAGCATTTAGAAAGTGAAGCAACACTCCATTCACTTCGCACAGTGAATTGAAGAGTAGGAACAGTCTGCTCCTCTTTCAGAGAAACGCATGTGAGTTTCTTCCTAATGCTTGTAAGTAGCTTAAGGCACTTTCAAAGGAAAGTGATTTTCTCTGAAAGGACAGCATTTAGAAAGTGCAGCAACACTCCATTCACTTCGCACATTGAATTGAAGTGTTGGAACAGACTGCTTCTCTTTCAGAGAAACGCATGTGAGTTTCTGGTGAATGCTTGTAAGTAGCTTAAGGCACTTTTAAAGGAAAGTGATTTTCTCTGAAAGGACAGCATTTAGAAAGTGAGGCAACACTCCATTCACTTCACACAGTGAATTGAAGTGTTGGAACAGACTGCTTCTCTTTCAGAGAAACGCATGTGAGTTTCTTCCTAATGCTTGCAAGTAGCTTAAGGCACTTTCAAAGGAAAGTGATTTTCTCTGAAAGGACAGCATTTAGAAAGTGAAGCAACACTCCATTCACTTCGCACAGTGAATTGAAATGTTGGAACAGTCTGCTTCTCTTTCAGAGAAACGCATGTGTGTTTCTTCCTAATGCTTGCAAGTAGCTTAAGGCACTTTCAAAGGAAAGTGATTTTCTCTGAAAGGACAGCATTTAGAAAGTGAAGCAACACTCCATTCACTTCGCAGAGTGAATTGAAGTATTGGAACAGACTGCTTCTCTTTCAGAGAAACACATGTGAGTTTCTGGTGAATGCTTGTAAGTAGCTTAAGGCACTTTCAAAGGAAAGTGATTTTCTCTGAAAGGACAGCATTTAGAAAGTGAAGCAACACTCCATTCACTTCGCACAGTGAATTGAAGTGTTGGAACAGACTGCTTCTCTTTCAGAGAAACGCATGTGAGTTTCTTTTGAATGCTTGCTAGTTGCTTAAGGCACATTCAAAGGAAAGTGATTTTCTCTGAAAGGACAGCATTTAGAAACTGAAGCAACACTCCATTCACTTCGCACAGTGAATTGAAGTGTTCGAACAGACTGCTTCTCTTTAAGAGAAACGCATGTGAGTTTTTTGTGAATGCTTGAAAGTAGTTTAAGGCACGTTAAAAGGAAAGTGATTTTGTCTGAAAGGACAGCATTTAGAAAGTGAAGCAACACTCCATTCACTTCGCACGGTGAATTGAAGTGTTGGACCACACTGCTTCTCTTTCAGAGAAACGCATGTGAGTTTCTGGTGAATGCTTGTAAGTAGCTTAAGGCACATTCAAAGGAAAATGATTTTCTCTGAAAGGACAGCATTTAGAAAGTGAAGCAACACTCCATTCACTTCGCACAGTGAATTGAAGTGTTGGAACAGACTGCTTCTCTTTCAGAGAAACGCATGTGAGTTTTTTGTGAATGCTTGAAAGTAGTTTAAGGCACTTTCAATGGAAAGTGATTTTCTCTGAAAGGACAGCATTTAGAAAGTGAGGCAACACTCCATTCACTTCGCACAGTGAATTGAAGTGTTGGAACAGACTGCTTCTCTTTCAGAGAAACGCATGTGAGTTTCTTCCTAATGCTTGCAAGTAGCTTAAGGCACTTTCAAAGGAAAGTGATTTTCTCTGAAAGGACAGCATTTAGAAAGTGAAGCAACACTCCATTCACTTCGCCCAGTGAATTGAAGTGTTGGAACAGACTGCTTCTCTTTCAGAGAAACGCATGTGAGTTTCTTCCTGATGCTTGCAAGTAGCTTAAGGCACTTTCAAAGGAAAGTGATTTTCTCTGAAAGGACAGCATTTAGAAAGTGAAGCAACACTAAATTCACTTCGCACAGTGAATTGAAGTGTTGGAACAGACTGCTTCTCTTTCAGAGAAACGCATGTGAGTTTTTTATGAATGCTTGAAAGTAGTTAAAGGAACTTTCAAAGGAAAGTGATTTTCTCTGAAAGGACAGCATTTAGAAAGTGAAGCAACACTCCATTCACTTCGCACAGTGAATTGAAGTGTTGGAACAGACTGATTCTCTTTCAGAGAAATGCATGTGAGTTTAAGTTGAATGCTTGTAAGTAGCTTAAGGCACTTTCAAAGGAAAGTGATTTTCTCTGAAAGGACAGCATTTAGAAAGTGAGGCAACACTCCATTCACTTCACACAGTGAATTGAAGTGTTGGAACAGACTGCTTCTCTTTCAGAGAAACGCATGTGAGTTTCTTCCTAATGCTTGCAAGTAGCTTAAGGCACTTTCAAAGGAAAGTGATTTTCTCTGAAAGGACAGCATTTAGAAAGTGAAGCAACACTCCATTCACTTTGCACAGTGAATTGAAATGTTGGAACAGTCTGCTTCTCTTTCAGAGAAACGCATGTGTGTTTCTTCCTAATGCTTGCAAGTAGCTTAAGGCACTTTCAAAGGAAAGTGATTTTCTCTGAATGGACAGCATTTAGAAAGTGAAGCAACACTCCATTCACTTCGCAGAGTGAATTGAAGTATTGGAACAGACTGCTTCTCTTTCAGAGAAACACATGTGAGTTTCTGGTGAATGCTTGTAAGTAGCTTAAGGCACTTTCAAAGGAAAGTGATTTTCTCTGAAAGGACAGCATTTAGAAAGTGAAGCAACACTCCATTCACTTCGCACAGTGAATTGAAGTGTTGGAACAGACTGCTTCTCTTTCAGAGAAACGCATGTGAGTTTCTTTTGAATGCTTGCTAGTTGCTTAAGGCACATTCAAAGGAAAGTGATTTTCTCTGAAAGGACAGCATTTAGAAACTGAAGCAACACTCCATTCACTTCGCACAGTGAATTGAAGTGTTCGAACAGACTGCTTCTCTTTAAGAGAAACGCATGTGAGTTTTTTGTGAATGCTTGAAAGTAGTTTAAGGCACTTTAAAAGGAAAGTGATTTTGTCTGAAAGGACAGCATTTAGAAAGTGAAGCAACACTCCATTCACTTCGCACGGTGAATTGAAGTGTTGGACCACACTGCTTCTCTTTCAGAGAAACGCATGTGAATTTCTGGTGAATGCTTGTAAGTAGCTTAAGGCACATTCAAAGGAAAATGATTTTCTCTGAAAGGACAGCATTTAGAAAGTGAAGCAACACTCCATTCACTTCGCACAGTGAATTGAAGTGTTGGAACAGACTGCTTCTCTTTCAGAGAAACGCATGTGAGTTTTTTGTGAATGCTTGAAAGTAGTTTAAGGCACTTTCAATGGAAAGTGATTTTCTCTGAAAGGACAGCATTTAGAAAGTGAGGCAACACTCCATTCACTTCGCACAGTGAATTGAAGTGTTGGAACAGACTGCTTCTCTTTCAGAGAAACGCATGTGAGTTTCTTCCTAATGCTTGCAAGTAGCTTAAGGCACTTTCAAAGGAAAGTGATTTTCTCTGAAAGGACAGCATTTAGAAAGTGAAGCAACACTCCATTCACTTCGCACAGTGAATTGAAGTGTTGGAACAGACTGCTTCTCTTTCAGAGAAACGCATGTGAGTTTCTTCCTGATGCTTGCAAGTAGCTTAAGGCACTTTCAAAGGAAAGTGATTTTCTCTGAAAGGACAGCATTTAGAAAGTGAAGCAACACTAAATTCACTTCGCACAGTGAATTGAAGTGTTGGAACAGACTGCTTCTCTTTCAGAGAAACGCATGTGAGTTTTTTATGAATGCTTGAAAGTAGTTAAAGGAACTTTCAAAGGAAAGTGATTTTCTCTGAAAGGACAGCATTTAGAAAGTGAAGCAACACTCCGTTCACTTCGCACAGTGAATTGAAGTGTTGGAACAGACTGCTTCTCTTTCAGAGAAACGCATGTGAGTTTTTTATGAATGCTTGAAAGTAGTTTAAGGCACTTTCAAAGGAAAGTGATTTTCTCTGAAAGTACAGCATTTAGAAAGTGAAGCAACAGTCCATTCCCTTCGAGCAGTGAATTGAAGTGTTGGAACAGATTGCTTCTCTTTCATATAAACGCATTAGTGTTTCTTGTGAATGCTTGCAAGTTGCTTAAGGCACTTTCAAAGGAAAGTGATTTTCTCTGAAAGGACATAATTTAGAAAGTGAAGCAACACTCCATTCACTTCGCACAGTGAATTGAAGTGTTGGAACAGACTGCTTCTCTTTCAGAGAAATGCATGTGAGTTTCTGTTGAATGCTTGTAAGTAGCTTAAGGCACTTTCAAAGGAAAGTGATTTTCTCTGAAAGGACAGCATTTAGAAACTGAAGCAACACTCCATTCACTTCGCACAGTGAATTGAAGTGTTCGAACAGACTGCTTCTCTTTAAGAGAAACGCATGTGAGTTCTTTGTGAATGCTTGAAAGTAGTTTAAGGCACTTTAAAAGGAAAGTGATTTTGTCTGAAAGGACAGCATTTAGAAAGTGAAGCAACACTCCATTCACTTCGCACGGTGAATTGAAGTGTTGGACCAGACTGCTTCTCTTTCAGAGAAACGCATGTGAGTTTCTGGTGAATGCTTGTAAGTAGCTTAAGGCACATTCAAAGGAAAATGATTTTCTCTGAAAGGACAGCATTTAGAAAGTGAAGCAACACTCCATTCACTTCGCACAGTGAATTGAAGTGTTGGAACAGACTGCTTCTCTTTCAGAGAAACGCATGTGAGTTTTTTGTGAATGCTTGAAAGTAGTTTAAGGCACTTTCAATGGAAAGTGATTTTCTCAAAGGACAGCATTTAGAAAGTGAGGCAACACTCCATTCACTTCGCACAGTGAATTGAAGTGTTGGAACAGACTGCTTCTCTTTCAGAGAAACGCATGTGAGTTTCTTCCTAATGCTTGCAAGTAGCTTAAGGCACTTTCAAAGGAAAGTGATTTTCTCTGAAAGGACAGCATTTAGAAAGTGAAGCAACACTCCATTCACTTCGCACAGTGAATTGAAGTGTTGGAACAGACTGCTTCTCTTTCAGAGAAACGCATGTGAGTTTCTTCCTGATGCTTGCAAGTAACTTAAGGCACTTTCAAAGGAAAGTGATTTTCTCTGAAAGGACAGCATTTAGAAAGTGAAGCAACACTAAATTCACTTCGCACAGTGAATTGAAGTGTTGGAACAGACTGCTTCTCTTTCAGAGAAACGCATGTGAGTTTTTTATGAATGCTTGAAAGTAGTTAAAGGAACTTTCAAAGGAAAGTGATTTTCTCTGAAAGGACAGCATTTAGAAAGTGAAGCAACACTCCGTTCACTTCGCACAGTGAATTGAAGTGTTGGAACAGACTGCTTCTCTTTCAGAGAAACGCATGTGAGTTTTTTATGAATGCTTGAAAGTAGTTTAAGGCACTTTCAAAGGAAAGTGATTTTCTCTGAAAGTACAGCATTTAGAAAGTGAAGCAACAGTCCATTCCCTTCGAGCAGTGAATTGAAGTGTTGGAACAGATTGCTTCTCTTTCATATAAACGCATTAGTGTTTCTTGTGAATGCTTGCAAGTTGCTTAAGGCACTTTCAAAGGAAAGTGATTTTCTCTGAAAGGACATAATTTAGAAAGTGAAGCAACACTCCATTCACTTCGCACAGTGAATTGAAGTGTTGGAACAGACTGCTTCTCTTTCAGAGAAATGCATGTGAGTTTCTGTTGAATGCTTGTAAGTAGCTTAAGGCACTTTCAAAGGAAAGTGATTTTCTCTGAAAGGACAGCATTTAGAAACTGAAGCAACACTCCATTCACTTCGCACAGTGAATTGAAGTGTTCGAACAGACTGCTTCTCTTTAAGAGAAACGCATGTGAGTTCTTTGTGAATGCTTGAAAGTAGTTTAAGGCACTTTAAAAGGAAAGTGATTTTGTCTGAAAGGACAGCATTTAGAAAGTGAAGCAACACTCCATTCACTTCGCACGGTGAATTGAAGTGTTGGACCAGACTGCTTCTCTTTCAGAGAAACGCATGTGAGTTTCTGGTGAATGCTTGTAAGTAGCTTAAGGCACATTCAAAGGAAAATGATTTTCTCTGAAAGGACAGCATTTAGAAAGTGAAGCAACACTCCATTCACTTCGCACAGTGAATTGAAGTGTTGGAACAGACTGCTTCTCTTTCAGAGAAACGCATGTGAGTTTTTTGTGAATGCTTGAAAGTAGTTTAAGGCACTTTCAATGGAAAGTGATTTTCTCAAAGGACAGCATTTAGAAAGTGAGGCAACACTCCATTCACTTCGCACAGTGAATTGAAGTGTTGGAACAGACTGCTTCTCTTTCAGAGAAACGCATGTGAGTTTCTTCCTAATGCTTGCAAGTAGCTTAAGGCACTTTCAAAGGAAAGTGATTTTCTCTGAAAGGACAGCATTTAGAAAGTGAAGCAACACTCCATTCACTTCGCACAGTGAATTGAAGTGTTGGAACAGACTGCTTCTCTTTCAGAGAAACGCATGTGAGTTTCTTCCTGATGCTTGCAAGTAACTTAAGGCACTTTCAAAGGAAAGTGATTTTCTCTGAAAGGACAGCATTTAGAAAGTGAAGCAACACTAAATTCACTTCGCACAGTGAATTGAAGTGTTGGAACAGACTGCTTCTCTTTCAGAGAAACGCATGTGAGTTTTTTATGAATGCTTGAAAGTAGTTAAAGGAACTTTCAAAGGAAAGTGATTTTCTCTGAAAGGACAGCATTTAGAAAGTGAAGCAACACTCCGTTCACTTCGCACAGTGAATTGAAGTGTTGGAACAGACTGCTTCTCTTTCAGAGAAACGCATGTGAGTTTTTTATGAATGCTTGAAAGTAGTTTAAGGCACTTTCAAAGGAAAGTGATTTTCTCTGAAAGTACAGCATTTAGAAAGTGAAGCAACAGTCCATTCCCTTCGAGCAGTGAATTGAAGTGTTGGAACAGATTGCTTCTCTTTCATATAAACGCATTAGTGTTTCTTGTGAATGCTTGCAAGTTGCTTAAGGCACTTTCAAAGGAAAGTGATTTTCTCTGAAAGGACATAATTTAGAAAGTGAAGCAACACTCCATTCACTTCGCACAGTGAATTGAAGTGTTGGAACAGACTGCTTCTCTTTCAGAGAAATGCATGTGAGTTTCTGTTGAATGCTTGTAAGTAGCTTAAGGCACTTTCAAAGGAAAGTGATTTTCTCTGAAAGGACAGCATTTAGAAACTGAAGCAACACTCCATTCACTTCGCACAGTGAATTGAAGTGTTCGAACAGACTGCTTCTCTTTAAGAGAAACGCATGTGAGTTCTTTGTGAATGCTTGAAAGTAGTTTAAGGCACTTTAAAAGGAAAGTGATTTTGTCTGAAAGGACAGCATTTAGAAAGTGAAGCAACACTCCATTCACTTCGCACGGTGAATTGAAGTGTTGGACCAGACTGCTTCTCTTTCAGAGAAACGCATGTGAGTTTCTGGTGAATGCTTGTAAGTAGCTTAAGACACATTCAAAGGAAAATGATTTTCTCTGAAAGGACAGCATTTAGAAAGTGAAGCAACACTCCATTCACTTCGCACAGTGAATTGAAGTGTTGGAACAGACTGCTTCTCTTTCAGAGAAACGCATGTGAGTTTTTTGTGAATGCTTGAAAGTAGTTTAAGGCACTTTCAATGGAAAGTGATTTTCTCAAAGGACAGCATTTAGAAAGTGAGGCAACACTCCATTCACTTCGCACAGTGAATTGAAGTGTTGGACCAGACTGCTTCTCTTTCAGAGAAACGCATGTGAGTTTCTTCCTAATGCTTGCAAGTAGCTTAAGGCACTTTCAAAGGAAAGTGATTTTCTCTGAAAGGACAGCATTTAGAAAGTGAAGCAACACTCCATTCACTTCGCACAGTGAATTGAAGTGTTGGAACAGACTGCTTCTCTTTCAGAGAAACGCATGTGAGTTTCTTCCTGATGCTTGCAAGTAGCTTAAGGCACTTTCAAAGGAAAGTGATTTTCTCTGAAAGGACAGCATTTAGAAAGTGAAGCAACACTAAATTCACTTCGCACAGTGAATTGAAGTGTTGGAACAGACTGCTTCTCTTTCAGAGAAACGCATGTGAGTTTTTTATGAATGCTTGAAAGTAGTTAAAGGCACTTTCAAAGGAAAGTGATTTTCTCTGAAAGGACAGCATTTAGAAAGTGAGGCAACACTCCATTCACTTCACACAGTGACTTGAAGTGTTGGAACAGACTGCTTCTCTTTCAGAGAAACGCATGTGAGTTTCTTCCTAATGCTTGCAAGTAGCTTAAGGCACTTTCAAAGGAAAGTGATTTTCTCTGAATGGACAGCATTTAGAAAGTGAAGCAACACTCCATTCACTTCGCACAGTGAATTGAAGAGTAGGAACAGTCTGCTCCTCTTTCAGAGAAACGCATGTGAGTTTCTTCCTAATGCTTGCAAGTAGCTTAAGGCACTTTCAAAGGAAAGTGATTTTCTCTGAAAGGACAGCATTTAGAAAGTGAAGCAACACTCCATTCACTTCGCACAGTGAATTGAAGTGTTGGAACAGACTGCTTCTCTTTCAGAGAAACGCATGTGAGTTTCCGGTGAATGCTTGTAAGTAGCTTAAGGCACTTTCAAAGGAAAGTGATTTTCTCTGAAAGGACAGCATTTAGAAAGTGAAGCAACACTCCATTCACTTCGCACAGTGAATTGAAGTGTTGGAACAGACTGCTTCTCTTTCAGAGAAATGCATGTGAGTTTAAGTTGAATGCTTGTAAGTAGCTTAAGGCACTTTCAAAGGAAAGTGATTTTCTCTGAAAGGACAGCATTTAGAAAGTGAAGCAACACTCCATTCACTTCGCACAGTGAATTGAAGTATTGGAACAGACTGCTTCTCTTTCAGAGAAACGGATGTGAGTTTCTGGTGAATGCTTGTAAGTAGCTTAAGGCACTTTCAAAGGAAAGTGATTTTCTCTGAAAGGACAGCATTTAGAAAGTGAAGCAACACTCCATTCACTTCGCACAGTGAATTGAAGTGTTGGAACAGACTGCTTCTCTTTCATATAAACGCATTAGTGTTTCTTGTGAATGCTTGCAAGTTGCTTAAGGCACTTTCAAAGGAAAGTGATTTTCTCTGAAAGGACATAATTTAGAAAGTGAAGCAACACTCCATTCACTTCGCACAGTGAATTGAAGTGTTGGAACAGACTGCTTCTCTTTCAGAGAAATGCATGTGAGTGTCTGTTGAATGCTTGTAAGTAGCTTAAGGCACTTTCAAAGGAAAGTGATTTTCTCTGAAAGGACAGCATTTAGAAAGTGAAGCAACACTCCATTCACTTCGCACATTGAATTGAAGTGTTGGAACAGACTGCTTCTCTTTCAGAGAAACGCATGTGAGTTTCTGTTGAATGCTTGTAAGTAGCTTAAGGCACTTTGAAAGGAAAGTGATTTTCTCTGAAAGGACAGCATTTTGAAAGTGAGGCAACACTCCATTCACTTCACACAGTGAATTGAAGTGTTGGAACAGACTGCTTCTCTTTCAGAGAAATGCATGTGAGTTTCTGTTGAATGCTTGTAAGTAGCTTAAGGCACTTTCAAAGGAAAGTGATTTTCTCTGAAAGGACAGCATTTAGAAAGTGAAGCAACACTCCATTCACTTCGCACAGTGAATTGAAGTGTTGGAACAGACTGCTTCTCTTTCAGAGAAATGCATGTGAGTTTCTGTTGAATGCTTGTAAGTAGCTTAAGGCACTTTCAAAGGAAAGTGATTTTCTCTGAAAGGACAGCATTTAGAAAGTGAAGCAACACTCCATTCACTTCGCACAGTGAATTGAAGTATTGGAACAGACTGCATCGCTTTCAGAGAAACACATGTGAGTTTCTGGTGAATGCTTGTAAGTAGCTTAAGGCACTTTCAAAGGAAAGTGATTTTCTCTGAAAGGACAGCATTTAGAAAGTGAAGCAACACTCCATTCACTTCGCACAGTGAATTGAAGTGTTGGAACAGACTGCTTCTCTTTCAGAGAAACGCATGTGAGTTTCTTTTGAATGCTTGCAAGTTGCTTAAGGCACATTCAAAGGAAAGTGATTTTCTCTGAAAGGACAGCATTTAGAAACTGAAGCAACACTTCATTCACTTCGCACAGTGAATTGAAGTGTTCGAACAGACTGCTTCTCTTTAAGAGAAACGCATGTGAGTTTTTTATGAATGCTTGAAAGTAGTTTAAGGCACTTTAAAAGGAAAGTGATTTTGTCTGAAATGACAGCATTTAGAAAGTGAAGCAACACTCCATTCACTTCGCACGGTGAATTGAAGTGTTGGAACAAACTGCTTCTCTTTCAGAGAAACGCATGTGAGTTTCTTGTGAATTCTTGCAAGTTGCTTAAGGCACTTTCAAAGGAAAGTGATTTTCTCTGAAAGGACAGCATTTAGAAACTGAAGCAACACTCCATTCACTTCGCACAGTGAATTGAAGTGTTGGAACAGACTGCTTCTCTTTCAGAGAAACGCATGTGAGTTTTTTGTGAATGCTTGAAAGTAGTTTAAGGCACTTTCAAAGGAAAGTGTTTTTCTCTGAAAGGACAGCATTTAGAAAGTGAAGCAACACTCCATTCACTTCGCACAGTGAATTGAAGTATTGGAACAGACTGCTTCTCTTTCAGAGAAACGCATGTGAGTTTCTTCCTAATGCTTGCAAGTAGCTTAAGGCACTTTCAAAGGAAAGTGATTTTCTCTGATTGGACAGCATTTAGAAAGTGAAGCAACACTCCATTCACTTCGCACAGTGAATTGAAGTGTTCGAACAGACTGCTTCTCTTTCAGAGAAATGCATGTGAGTTTCTGTTGAATGCTTGTAAGTAGCTTAAGGCACTTTCAAAGGAAAGTGATTTTCTCTGAAAGGACAGCATTTAGAAAGTGAAGCAACACTCCATTCACTTCGCACATTGAATTGAAGTGTTGGAACAGACTGCTTCTCTTTCAGAGAAACGCATGTGAGTTTCTGGTGAATGCTTGTAAGTAGCTTAAGGCACTTTCAAAGGAAAGTGATTTTCTCTGAAAGGACAGCATTTGGAAAGTGAGGCAACACTCCATTCACCTCACACAGTGAATTGAAATGTTGGAACAGACTGCTTCTCTTTCAGAGAAACGCATGTGAGTTTCTTCCTAATGCTTGCAAGTAGCTTAAGGCACATTCAAAGGAAAGTGATTTTCTATGAAACGACAGCATTTAGAAAGTAAAGCAACACTCCATTCCCTTCGAACAAAGAATAGAAGTGTTGGAACAAACTGCTTCTCTTTCATAGAAACGCATTAGTGTTTCTTGGGAATGCTTGCAAGTAGCTTAAGGCACTTTCAAAGGAAAGTGATTTTCTCTGAAAGGACAGCATTTAGATAGTGAAGCAACACTCCATTCACTTCGCACAGTGAATTGAAGTGTTGGAACAGACTGCTTCTCTTTCAGAGAAACGCATGTGAGTTTCTTGTGAATTCTTGCAAGTTGCTTAAGGCACTTTCAAAGGAAAGTGATTTTCTCTGAAAGGACAGCATTTAGAAACTGAAGCAACACTCCATTCACTTCGCACAGTGAATTGAAGTGTTGGAACAGACTGCTTCTCTTTCAGAGAAACGCATGTGAGTTTTTTGTGAATGCTTGAAAGTAGTTTAAGGCACTTTCAAAGGAAAGTGTTTTTCTCTGAAAGTACAGCATTTAGAAAGTGAAGCAACACTCCATTCACTTCGCACAGTGAATTGAAGTATTGGAACAGACTGCTTCTCTTTCAGAGAAACGCATGTGAGTTTCTTCCTAATGCTTGCAAGTAGCTTAAGGCACTTTCAAAGGAAAGTGATTTTCTCTGATTGGACAGCATTTAGAAAGTGAAGCAACACTCCATTCACTTCGCACAGTGAATTGAAGTGTTGGAACAGACTGCTTCTCTTTCAGAGAAACGCATGTGAGTTTCTGGTGAATGCTTGTAAGTAGCTTAAGGCACTTTCAAAGGAAAGTGATTTTCTCTGAAAGGACAGCATTTAGAAAGTGAAGCAACACTCCATTCCCTTCGTGCAGTGAATTGAAGTGTTGGAACAGAGTGCTTCTCATTCATAGAAACGCATTAGTGTTTCTTGTGCATGCTTGCAAGTTGCTTAAGGCACTTTCAAAGGAAAGTGATTTTCTCTGAAAGGACAGCATTTAGAAAGTGAAGCAACACTCCATTCACTTCGCACAGAGAATTGAAGTGTTGGAACACACTGCTTCTCTTTCATAGAAACGCATTAGTATTTCTTGTGAATGCTTGCAAGTAGCTTAAGGCACTTTCAAAGGAAAGTGATTTTCTCTGAAAGGACAGCATTTAGAAAGTGAAGCAACACTCCATTCACTTCGCACAGTGAATTGAAGTGTTGGAACAGACTGCTTCTCTTTCAGAGAAATGCATGTGAGTTTCTGTTGAATGCTTGTAAGTAGCTTAAGGCACTTTCAAAGGAAAGTGATTTTCTCTGAAAGGACAGCATTTAGAAAGTGAAGCAACACTCCATTCACTTCGCACAGTTAATTGAAGTATTGGAACAGACTGCATCGCTTTCAGAGAAACACATGTGAGTTTCTGGTGAATGCTTGTAAGTAGCTTAAGGCACTTTCAAAGGAAAGTGATTTTCTCTGAAAGGACAGCATTTAGAAAGTGAAGCAACACTCCATTCACTTCGCACAGTGAATTGAAGTGTTGGAACAGACTGCTTCACTTTCAGAGAAACGCATGTGAGTTTCTTTTGAATGCTTGCAAGTTGCTTAAGGCACATTCAAAGGAAAGTGATTTTCTCTGAAAGGACAGTATTTAGAAACTGAAGCAACACTTCATTCACTTCGCACAGTGAATTGAAGTGTTCGAACAGACTGCTTCTCTTTAAGAGAAACGCATGTGAGTTTTTTATGAATGCTTGAAAGTAGTTTAAGGCACTTTAAAAGGAAAGTGATTTTGTCTGAAAGGACAGCATTTAGAAAGTGAAGCAACACTCCATTCACTTCGCACGGTGAATTGAAGTGTTGGAACAGACTGCTCCTCTTTCAGAGAAACGCATGTGAGTTTCTGGTGAATGCTTGTAAGTAGCTTAAGGCACGTTCAAAGGAAAGTGATTTTCTCTGAAAGGACAGCATTTAGAAAGTGAGGCAACACTCTATTCACTTCACACAGTGAATTGAATTGTTGGAACAGACTGCTTCTCTTTCAGAGAAACACATGTGAGTTTCTGGTGAATGCTTGTAAGTAGCTTAAGGCACTTTCAAAGGAAAGTGATTTTCTCTGAAAGGACAGCATTTAGAAAGTGAAGCAACACTCCATTTCCTTCGTGCAGTGAATTGAAGTGTTGGAACAGAATGCTTCTCTTTCATAGAAACGCATTAGTGTTTCTTGTGAATGCTTGCAAGTTGCTTAAGGCACTTTCAAAGGAAAGTGATTTTCTCTGAAAGGACATAATTTAGAAAGTGAAGCAACACTCCATTCACTTCGCACAGTGAATTGAAGTGTTCGAACAGACTGCTTCTCTTTCAGAGAAATGCATGTGAGTTTCTGTTGATTGCTTGTAAGTAGCTTAAGGCACTTTCAAAGGAAAGTGATTTTCTCTGAAAGGACAGCATTTAGAAAGTGAAGCAACACTCCATTCACTTCGCACATTGAATTGAAGTGTTGGAACAGACTGCTTCTCTTTCAGAGAAACGCATGTGAGATTCTGGTGAATGCTTGTAAGTAGCTTAAGGCACTTTCAAAGGAAAGTGATTTTCTCTGAAAGGACAGCATTTAGAAAGTGAGTCAACACTCCATTCACCTCACACAGTGAATTGAAGTGTTGGAACAGACTGCTTCTCTTTCAGAGAAACGCATGTGAGTTTCTTCCTAATGCTTGCAAGTAGCTTAAGGCACTTTCAAAGGAAAGTGATTTTCTCTGAAAGGACAGCATTTAGAAAGTGAAGCAACACTCCATTCACTTCGCACAGTGAATTGAAGTGTTGGAACAGTCTGCTTCTCTTTCAGAGAAACGCATGTGAGTTTCTTCCTATTGCTTGCAAGTAGCTTAAGGCACTTTCAAAGGAAAGTGATTTTCTCTGAAAGGACAGCATTTAGAAAGTGAAGCAACACTCCATTCACTTCACACAGTGAATTGAAGTGTTGGAACAGACTGCTTCTCTTTCAGAGAAACGCATGTGAGTTTCTGGTGAATGCTTGTAAGTCGCTTAAGGCACTTTCAAAGGAAAGTGATTTTCTCTGAAAGGACAGCATTTAGAAAGTGAAGCAACACTCCATTCACTTCGCACAGTGAATTGAAGTGTTGGAACACACTGCTTCCCTTTAAGAGAAACGCATGTGAGTTTTTTGTGAATGCTTGAAAGTAGTTTAAGGCACTTTCAAAGGAAAGTGATTTTCTCTGAAAGGACAGCATTTAGAAAGTGAAGCAACACTCAATTCACTTTGTACAGTGAATTGAAGTATTGGAACAGACTGCTTCTCTTTCAGAGAAATGCATGTGAGTTTCTGTTGAATGCTTGTAAGTAGCTTAAGGCACATTCAAAGGAAAGTGATTTTCTATGAAAGGACAGCATTTAGAAAGTAAAGCAACACTCCATTCCCTTCGAACAAAGAATTGAAGTGTTGGAACAGACTGCTTCTCTTTCATAGAAACGCATTAGTGTTTCTTGTGAATGCTTGCAAGTTGCTTAAGGCACTTTCAAAGGAAAGTGATTTTCTCTGAAAGGACAGCATTTAGAAAGTGAAGCAACACTCCATTCACTTCGCACATTGAATTGAAGTGTTGGAACAGACTGCTTCTCTTTCAGAGAAACGCATGTGAGATTCTGGTGAATGCTTGTAAGTAGCTTAAGGCACTTTCAAAGGAAAGTGATTTTCTCTGAAAGGACAGCATTTAGAAAGTGAGGCAACACTCCATTCACCTCACACAGTGAATTGAAGTGTTGGAACAGACTGCTTCTCTTTCAGAGAAACGCATGTGAGTTTCTTCCTAATGCTTGCAAGTAGCTTAAGGCACTTTCAAAGGAAAGTGATTTTCTCTGAAAGGACAGCATTTAGAAAGTGAAGCAACACTCCATTCACTTCGCACAGTGAATTGAAGTGTTGGAACAGTCTGCTTCTCTTTCAGAGAAACGCATGTGAGTTTCTTCCTATTGCTTGCAAGTAGCTTAAGGCACTTTCAAAGGAAAGTGATTTTCTCTGAAAGGACAGCATTTAGAAAGTGAAGCAACACTCCATTCACTTCACACAGTGAATTGAAGTGTTGGAACAGACTGCTTCTCTTTCAGAGAAACGCATGTGAGTTTCTGGTGAATGCTTGTAAGTCGCTTAAGGCACTTTCAAAGGAAAGTGATTTTCTCTGAAAGGACAGCATTTAGAAAGTGAAGCAACACTCCATTCACTTCGCACAGTGAATCGAAGTGTTGGAACACACTGCTTCCCTTTAAGAGAAACGCATGTGAGTTTTTTGTGAATGCTTGAAAGTAGTTTAAGGCACTTTCAAAGGAAAGTGATTTTCTCTGAAAGGACAGCATTTAGAAAGTGAAGCAACACTCAATTCACTTTGTACAGTGAATTGAAGTATTGGAACAGACTGCTTCTCTTTCAGAGAAATGCATGTGAGTTTCTGTTGAATGCTTGTAAGTAGCTTAAGGCACATTCAAAGGAAAGTGATTTTCTATGAAAGGACAGCATTTAGAAAGTAAAGCAACACTCCATTCCCTTCGAACAAAGAATTGAAGTGTTGGAACAGACTGCTTCTCTTTCATAGAAACGCATTAGTGTTTCTTGGGAATGCTTGCAAGTAGCTTAAGGCACTTTCAAAGGAAAGTGATTTTCTCTGAAAGGACAGCATTTAGATAGTGAAGCAATACTCCATTCACTTCGCACAATGAATTGAAGTGTTGGAACAGACTGCTTCTCTTTCAGAGAAACGCATGTGAGTTTCTTGTGAATTTTTGCAAGTTGCTTAAGGCACTTTCAAAGGAAAGTGATTTTCTCTGAAAGGACAGCATTTAGAAACTGAAGCAACACTCCATTCACTTCGCACAGTGAATTGAAGTGTTGGAACAGACTGCTTCTCTTTCAGAGAAACGCATGTGAGTTTTTTGTGAATGTTTGAAAGTAGTTTAAGGCACTTTCAAAGGAAAGTGTTTTTCTCTGAAAGGACAGCATTTAGAAAGTGAAGCAACACTCCATTCACTTCGCACAGTGAATTGAAGTATTGGAACAGACTGCTTCTCTTTCAGAGAAACGCATGTGAGTTTCTTCCTAATGCTTGCAAGTAGCTTAAGGCACTTTCAAAGGAAAGTGATTTTCTCTGATTGGACAGCATTTAGAAAGTGAAGCAACACTCCATTCACTTCGCACAGTGAATTGAAGTGTTGGAACAGACTGCTTCTCTTTCAGAGAAACGCATGTGAGTTTCTGGTGAATGCTTGTAAGTAGCTTAAGGCACTTTCAAAGGAAAGTGATTTTCTCTGAAAGGACAGCATTTAGAAAGTGAAGCAACACTCCATTCCCTTCGTGCACTGAATTGAAGTGTTGGAACAGAGTGCTTCTCATTCATAGAAACGCATTAGTGTTTCTTGTGCATGCTTGCAAGTTGCTTAAGGCACTTTCAAAGGAAAGTGATTTTCTCTGAAAGGACAGCATTTAGAAAGTGAAGCAACACTCCATTCACTTCGCACAGAGAAATGAAGTGTTGGAACACACTGCTTCTCTTTCATAGAAACGCATTAGTATTTCTTGTGAATGCTTGCAAGTAGCTTAAGGCACTTTCAAAGGAAAGTGATTTTCTCTGAAAGGACAGCATTTAGAAAGTGAAGCAACACTCCATTCACTTCGCACAGTGAATTGAAGTGTTGGAACAGACTGCTTCTCTTTCAGAGAAATGCATGTGAGTTTCTGTTGAATGCTTGTAAGTAGCTTAAGGCACTTTCAAAGGAAAGTGATTTTCTCTGAAAGGACAGCATTTAGAAAGTGAAGCAACACTCCATTCACTTCGCACAGTGAATTGAAGTATTGGAACAGACTGCATCTCTTTCAGAGAAACACATGTGAGTTTCTGGTGAATGCTTGTAAGTAGCTTAAGGCACTTTCAAAGGAAAGTGATTTTCTCTGAAAGGACAGCATTTAGAAAGTGAAGCAACACTCCATTCACTTCGCACAGTGAATTGAAGTGTTGGAACAGACTGCTTCTCTTTCAGAGAAACGCATGTGAGTTTCTTTTGAATGCTTGCAAGTTGCTTAAGGCACATTCAAAGGAAAGTGATTTTCTCTGAAAGGACAGCATTTAGAAACTGAAGCAACACTTCATTCACTTCGCACAGTGAATTGAAGTGTTCGAACAGACTGCTTCTCTTTAAGAGAAACGCATGTGAGTTTTTTATGAATGCTTGAAAGTAGTTTAAGGCACTTTAAAAGGAAAGTGATTTTGTCTGAAAGGACAGCATTTAGAAAGTGAAGCAACACTCCATTCACTTCGCACGGTGAATTGAAGTGTTGGAACAGACTGCTTCTCTTTCAGAGAAACGCATGTGAGTTTCTTGTGAATTCTTGCAAGTTGCTTAAGGCACTTTCAAAGGAAAGTGATTTTCTCTGAAAGGACAGCATTTAGAAACTGAAGCAACACTCCATTCACTTCGCACAGTGAATTGAAGTGTTGGAACAGACTGCTTCTCTTTCAGAGAAACGCATGTGAGTTTTTTGTGAATGCTTGAAAGTAGTTTAAGGCACTTTCAAAGGAAAGTGTTTTTCTCTGAAAGGACAGCATTTAGAAAGTGAAGCAACACTCCATTCACTTCGCACAGTGAATTGAAGTATTGGAACAGACTGCTTCTCTTTCAGAGAAACGCATGTGAGTTTCTTCCTAATGCTTGCAAGTAGCTTAAGGCACTTTCAAAGGAAAGTGATTTTCTCTGATTGGACAACATTTAGAAAGTGAAGCAACACTCCATTCACTTCGCACAGTGAATTGAAGTGTTCGAACAGACTGCTTCTCTTTCAGAGAAATGCATGTGAGTTTCTGTTGAATGCTTGTAAGTAGCTTAAGGCACTTTCAAAGGAAAGTGATTTTCTCTGAAAGGACAGCATTTAGAAAGTGAAGCAACACTCCATTCACTTCGCACATTGAATTGAAGTGTTGGAACAGACTGCTTCTCTTTCAGAGAAACGCATGTGAGTTTCTGGTGAATGCTTGTAAGTAGCTTAAGGCACTTTCAAAGGAAAGTGATTTTCTCTGAAAGGACAGCATTTAGAAAGTGAGGCAACACTCCATTCACCTCACACAGTGAATTGAAGTGTTGGAACAGACTGCTTCTCTTTCAGAGAAACGCATGTGAGTTTCTTCCTAATGCTTGCAAGTAGCTTAAGGCACATTCAAAGGAAAGTGATTTTCTATGAAACGACAGCATTTAGAAAGTAAAGCAACACTCCATTCCCTTCGAACAAAGAATAGAAGTGTTGGAACAAACTGCTTCTCTTTCATAGAAACGCATTAGTGTTTCTTGGGAATGCTTGCAAGTAGCTTAAGGCACTTTCAAAGGAAAGTGATTTTCTCTGAAAGGACAGCATTTAGATAGTGAAGCAACACTCCATTCACTTCGCACAGTGAATTGAAGTGTTGGAACAGACTGCTTCTCTTTCAGAGAAACGCATGTGAGTTTCTTGTGAATTCTTGCAAGTTGCTTAAGGCACTTTCAAAGGAAAGTGATTTTCTCTGAAAGGACAGCATTTAGAAACTGAAGCAACACTCCATTCACTTCGCACAGTGAATTGAAGTGTTGGAACAGACTGCTTCTCTTTCAGAGAAACGCATGTGAGTTTTTTGTGAATGCTTGAAAGTAGTTTAAGGCACTTTCAAAGGAAAGTGTTTTTCTCTGAAAGGACAGCATTTAGAAAGTGAAGCAACACTCCATTCACTTCGCACAGTGAATTGAAGTATTGGAACAGACTGCTTCTCTTTCAGAGAAACGCATGTGAGTTTCTTCCTAATGCTTGCAAGTAGCTTAAGGCACTTTCAAAGGAAAGTGATTTTCTCTGATTGGACAGCATTTAGAAAGTGAAGCAACACTCCATTCACTTCGCACAGTGAATTGAAGTGTTGGAACAGACTGCTTCTCTTTCAGAGAAACGCATGTGAGTTTCTGGTGAATGCTTGTAAGTAGCTTAAGGCACTTTCAAAGGAAAGTGATTTTCTCTGAAAGGACAGCATTTAGAAAGTGAAGCAACACTCCATTCCCTTCGTGCAGTGAATTGAAGTGTTGGAACAGAGTGCTTCTCATTCATAGAAACGCATTAGTGTTTCTTGTGCATGCTTGCAAGTTGCTTAAGGCACTTTCAAAGGAAAGTGATTTTCTCTGAAAGGACAGCATTTAGAAAGTGAAGCAACACTCCATTCACTTCGCACAGAGAATTGAAGTGTTGGAACACACTGCTTCTCTTTCATAGAAACGCATTAGTATTTCTTGTGAATGCTTGCAAGTAGCTTAAGGCACTTTCAAAGGAAAGTGATTTTCTCTGAAAGGACAGCATTTAGAAAGTGAAGCAACACTCCATTCACTTCGCACAGTGAATTGAAGTGTTGGAACAGACTGCTTCTCTTTCAGAGAAATGCATGTGAGTTTCTGTTGAATGCTTGTAAGTAGCTTAAGGCACTTTCAAAGGAAAGTGATTTTCTCTGAAAGGACAGCATTTAGAAAGTGAAGCAACACTCCATTCACTTCGCACAGTTAATTGAAGTATTGGAACAGACTGCATCTCTTTCAGAGAAACACATGTGAGTTTCTGGTGAATGCTTGTAAGTAGCTTAAGGCACTTTCAAAGGAAAGTGATTTTCTCTGAAAGGACAGCATTTAGAAAGTGAAGCAACACTCCATTCACTTCGCACAGTGAATTGAAGTGTTGGAACAGACTGCCTCACTTTCAGAGAAACGCATGTGAGTTTCTTTTGAATGCTTGCAAGTTGCTTAAGGCACATTCAAAGGAAAGTGATTTTCTCTGAAAGGACAGTATTTAGAAACTGAAGCAACACTTCATTCACTTCGCACAGTGAATTGAAGTGTTCGAACAGACTGCTTCTCTTTAAGAGAAACGCATGTGAGTTTTTTATGAATGCTTGAAAGTAGTTTAAGGCACTTTAAAAGGAAAGTGATTTTGTCTGAAAGGACAGCATTTAGAAAGTGAAGCAACACTCCATTCACTTCGCACGGTGAATTGAAGTGTTGGAACAGACTGCTTCTCTTTCAGAGAAACGCATGTGATTTTCTGGTGAATGCTTGTAAGTAGCTTAAGGCACGTTCAAAGGAAAGTGATTTTCTCTGAAAGGACAGCATTTAGAAAGTGAGGCAACACTCTATTCACTTCACACAGTGAATTGAATTGTTGGAACAGACTGCTTCTCTTTCAGAGAAACACATGTGAGTTTCTGGTGAATGCTTGTAAGTAGCTTAAGGCACTTTCAAAGGAAAGTGATTTTCTCTGAAAGGACAGCATTTAGAAAGTGAAGCAACACTCCATTTCCTTCGTGCAGTGAATTGAAGTGTTGGAACAGAATGCTTCTCTTTCATAGAAACGCATTAGTGTTTCTTGTGAATGCTTGCAAGTTGCTTAAGGCACTTTCAAAGGAAAGTGATTTTCTCTGAAAGGACATAATTTAGAAAGTGAAGCAACACTCCATTCACTTCGCACAGTGAATTGAAGTGTTCGAACAGACTGCTTCTCTTTCAGAGAAATACATGTGAGTTTCTGTTGATTGCTTGTAAGTAGCTTAAGGCACTTTCAAAGGAAAGTGATTTTCTCTGAAAGGACAGCATTTAGAAAGTGAAGCAACACTCCATTCACTTCGCACATTGAATTGAAGTGTTGGAACAGACTGCTTCTCTTTCAGAGAAACGCATGTGAGATTCTGGTGAATGCTTGTAAGTAGCTTAAGGCACTTTCAAAGGAAAGTGATTTTCTCTGAAAGGACAGCATTTAGAAAGTGAGGCAACACTCCATTCACCTCACACAGTGAATTGAAGTGTTGGAACAGACTGCTTCTCTTTCAGAGAAACGCATGTGAGTTTCTTCCTAATGCTTGCAAGTAGCTTAAGGCACTTTCAAAGGAAAGTGATTTTCTCTGAAAGGACAGCATTTAGAAAGTGAAGCAACACTCCATTCACTTCGCACAGTGAATTGAAGTGTTGGAACAGTCTGCTTCTCTTTCAGAGAAACGCATGTGAGTTTCTTCCTATTGCTTGCAAGTAGCTTAAGGCACTTTCAAAGGAAAGTGATTTTCTCTGAAAGGACAGCATTTAGAAAGTGAAGCAACACTCCATTCACTTCACACAGTGAATTGAAGTGTTGGAACAGACTGCTTCTCTTTCAGAGAAACGCATGTGAGTTTCTGGTGAATGCTTGTAAGTCGCTTAAGGCACTTTCAAAGGAAAGTGATTTTCTCTGAAAGGACAGCATTTAGAAAGTGAAGCAACACTCCATTCACTTCGCACAGTGAATTGAAGTGTTGGAACACACTGCTTCCCTTTAAGAGAAACGCATGTGAGTTTTTTGTGAATGCTTGAAAGTAGTTTAAGGCACTTTCAAAGGAAAGTGATTTTCTCTGAAAGGACAGCATTTAGAAAGTGAAGCAACACTCAATTCACTTTGTACAGTGAATTGAAGTATTGGAACAGACTGCTTCTCTTTCAGAGAAATGCATGTGAGTTTCTGTTGAATGCTTGTAAGTAGCTTAAGGCACATTCAAAGGAAAGTGATTTTCTATGAAAGGACAGCATTTAGAAAGTAAAGCAACACTCCATTCCCTTCGAACAAAGAATTGAAGTGTTGGAACAGACTGCTTCTCTTTCATAGAAACGCATTAGTGTTTCTTGTGAATGCTTGCAAGTTGCTTAAGGCACTTTCAAAGGAAAGTGATTTTCTCTGAAAGGACAGCATTTAGAAAGTGAAGCAACACTCCATTCACTTCGCACATTGAATTGAAGTGTTGGAACAGACTGCTTCTCTTTCAGAGAAACGCATGTGAGATTCTGGTGAATGCTTGTAAGTAGCTTAAGGCACTTTCAAAGGAAAGTGATTTTCTCTGAAAGGACAGCATTTAGATAGTGAGGCAACACTCCATTCACCTCACACAGTGAATTGAAGTGTTGGAACAGACTGCTTCTCTTTCAGAGAAACGCATGTGAGTTTCTTCCTAATGCTTGCAAGTAGCTTAAGGCACTTTCAAAGGAAAGTGATTTTCTCTGAAAGGACAGCATTTAGAAAGTGAAGCAACACTCCATTCACTTCGCACAGTGAATTGAAGTGTTGGAACAGTCTGCTTCTCTTTCAGAGAAACGCATGTGAGTTTCTTCCTATTGCTTGCAAGTAGCTTAAGGCACTTTCAAAGGAAAGTGATTTTCTCTGAAAGGACAGCATTTAGAAAGTGAAGCAACACTCCATTCACTTCACACAGTGAATTGAAGTGTTGGAACAGACTGCTTCTCTTTCAGAGAAACGCATGTGAGTTTCTGGTGAATGCTTGTAAGTCGCTTAAGGCACTTTCAAAGGAAAGTGATTTTCTCTGAAAGGACAGCATTTAGAAAGTGAAGCAACACTCCATTCACTTCGCACAGTGAATTGAAGTGTTGGAACACACTGCTTCCCTTTAAGAGAAACGCATGTGAGTTTTTTGTGAATGCTTGAAAGTAGTTTAAGGCACTTTCAAAGGAAAGTGATTTTCTCTGAAAGGACAGCATTTAGAAAGTGAAGCAACACTCAATTCACTTTGTACAGTGAATTGAAGTATTGGAACAGACTGCTTCTCTTTCAGAGAAATGCATGTGAGTTTCTGTTGAATGCTTGTAAGTAGCTTAAGGCACATTCAAAGGAAAGTGATTTTCTATGAAAGGACAGCATTTAGAAAGTAAAGCAACACTCCATTCCCTTCGAACAAAGAATTGAAGTGTTGGAACAGACTGCTTCTCTTTCATAGAAACGCATTAGTGTTTCTTGGGAATGCTTGCAAGTAGCTTAAGGCACTTTCAAAGGAAAGTGATTTTCTCTGATTGGACAGCATTTAGAAAGTGAAGCAACACTCCATTCACTTCGCACAGTGAATTGAAGTGTTGGAACAGACTGCTTCTCTTTCAGAGAAACGCATGTGAGTTTCTGGTGAATGCTTGTAAGTAGCTTAAGGCACTTTCAAAGGAAAGTGATTTTCTCTGAAAGGACAGCATTTAGAAAGTGAAGCAACACTCCATTCCCTTCGCACAGTGAATTGAAGTGTTGGAACAGACTGCTTCTCTTTCAGAGAAACGCATGTGAGTTTCTTTTGAATGCTTGCAAGTTGCTTAAGGCACATTCAAAGGAAAGTGATTTTCTCTGAAAGGACAGCATTTAGAAACTGAAGCAACACTCCATTCACTTCGCACAGTGAATTGAAGTGTTCGAACAGACTGCTTCTCTTTAAGAGAAACGCATGTGAGTTTTTTGTGAATGCTTGAAAGTAGTTTAAGGCACTTTAAAAGGAAAGTGATTTTGTCTGAAAGGACAGCATTAGAAAGTGAAGCAACACTCCATTCACTTCGCACGGTGAATTGAAGTGTTGGACCAGACTGCTTCTCTTTCACAGAAACGCATGTGAGTTTCTGGTGAATGCTTGTAAGTAGCTTAAGGCACATTCAAAGGAAAATGATTTTCTCTGAAAGGACAGCATTTAGAAAGTGAAGCAACACTCCATTCACTTCGCACAGTGAATTGAAGTGTTGGAACAGACTGCTTCTCTTTCAGAGAAACGCATGTGAGTTTTTTGTGAATGCTTGAAAGTAGTTTAAGGCACTTTCAATGGAAAGTGATACTCTCTGAAAGGACAGCATTTAGAAAGTGAGGCAACACTCCATTCACTTCGCACCGTGAATTGAAGTGTTGGAACAGACTGCTTCTCTTTCAGAGAAATGCATGTGAGTTTCTTTTGAATGCTTGCAAGTTGCTTAAGGCACATTCAAAGGAAAGTGATTTTCTCTGAAAGGACAGCATTTAGAAACTGAAGCAACACTCCATTCACTTCGCACAGTGAATTGAAGTGTTCGAACAGACTGCTTCTCTTTAAGAGAAACGCATGTGAGTTTTTTGTGAATGCTTGAAAGTAGTTTAAGGCACTTTAAATGGAAAGTGATTTTGTCTGAAAGGACAGCATTTAGAAAGTGAAGCAACACTCCATTCACTTCGCACGGTGAATTGAAGTGTTGGACCAGACGGCTTCTCTTTCAGAGAAACGCATGTGAGTTTCTGGTGAATGCTTGTAAGTAGCTTAAGGCACATTCAAAGGAAAATGATTTTCTCTGAAAGGACAGCATTTAGAAAGTGAAGCAACACTCCATTCACTTCGCACAGTGAATTGAAGTGTTGGAACAGACTGCTTCTCTTTCAGAGAAACGCATGTGAGTTTTTTGTGAATGTTTGAAAGTAGTTTAAGGCACTTTCAAAGGAAAGTGTTTTTCTCTGAAAGGACAGCATTTAGAAAGTGAAGCAACACTCCATTCACTTCGCACAGTGAATTGAAGTATTGGAACAGACTGCTTCTCTTTCAGAGAAACGCATGTGAGTTTCTGGTGAATGCTTGTAAGTAGCTTAAGGCACTTTCAAAGGAAAGTGATTTTCTCTGAAAGGACAGCATTTAGAAAGTGAAGCAACACTCCATTCCCTTCGTGCAGTGAATTGAAGTGTTGGAACAGAGTGCTTCTCATTCATAGAAACGCATTAGTGTTTCTTGTGCATGCTTGCAAGTTGCTTAAGGCACTTTCAAAGGAAAGTGATTTTCTCTGAAAGGACAGCATTTAGAAAGTGAAGCAACACTCCATTCACTTCGCACAGAGAAATGAAGTGTTGGAACACACTGCTTCTCTTTCATAGAAACGCATTAGTATTTCTTGTGAATGCTTGCAAGTAGCTTAAGGCACTTTCAAAGGAAAGTGATTTTCTCTGAAAGGACAGCATTTAGAAAGTGAAGCAACACTCCATTCACTTCGCAGAGTGAATTGAAGTATTGGAACAGACTGCTTCTCTTTCAGAGAAACACATGTGAGTTTCTGGTGAATGCTTGTAAGTAGCTTAAGGCACTTTCAAAGGAAAGTGATTTTCTCTGAAAGGACAGCATTTAGAAAGTGAAGCAACACTCCATTCACGTCGCACAGTGAATTGAAGTGTTGGAACAGACTGCTTCTCTTTCAGAGAAACGCATGTGAGTTTCTTTTGAATGCTTGCAAGTTGCTTAAGGCACTTTCAAAGGAAAGTGATTTTCTCTGAAAGGACAGCATTTAGAAACTGAAGCAACACTCCATTCACTTCGCACAGTGAATTGAAGCGTTGGAACAGACTGCTTCTCTTTCAGAGAAACGCATGTGAGTTTTTTGTGAATGCTTGAAAGTAGTTTAAGGCACTTTCAAAGGAAAGTGTTTTTCTCTGAAAGGACAGCATTTAGAAAGTGAAGCAACACTCCATTCACTTCGCACAGTGAATTGAAGTATTGGAACAGACTGCTTCTCTTTCAGAGAAACGCATGTGAGTTTCTTCCCAATGCTTGCAAGTAGCTTAAGGCACTTTCAAAGGAAAGTGATTTTCTCTGATGGGACAGCATTTAGAAAGTGAAGCAACACTCCATTCACTTCGCACAGTGAATTGAAGTGTTGGAACAGACTGCTTCTCTTTCAGAGAAACGCATGTGAGTTTCTGGTGAATGCTTGTAAGTAGCTTAAGGCACTTTCAAAGGAAAGTGATTTTCTCTGAAAGGACAGCATTTAGAAAGTGAAGCAACACTCCATTCACTTCGCACAGTGAATTGAAGTGTTGGAACAGACTGCTTCTCTTTCAGAGAAACGCATGTGAGTTTCTTTTGAATGCTTGCAAGTTGCTTAAGGCACATTCAAAGGAAAGTGATTTTCTCTGAAAGGACAGCATTTAGAAACTGAAGCAACACTCCATTCACTTCGCACAGTGAATTGAAGTGTTCGAACAGACTGCTTCTCTTTAAGAGAAACGCATGTGAGTTTTTTGTGAATGCTTGAAAGTAGTTTAAGGCACTTTAAATGGAAAGTGATTTTGTCTGAAAGGACAGCATTTAGAAAGTGAAGCAACACTCCATTCCCTTCGTGCAGTGAATTGAAGTGTTGGAACAGAGTGCTTCTCATTCATAGAAACGCATTAGTGTTTCTTGTACATGCTTGCAAGTTGCTTAAGGCACTTTCAAAGGAAAGTGATTTTCTCTGAAAGGACAGCATTTAGAAAGTGAAGCAACACTCCATTCACTTCGCACAGAGAAATGAAGTGTTGGAACACACTGCTTCTCTTTCATAGAAACGCATTAGTATTTCTTGTGAATGCTTGCAAGTAGCTTAAGGCACTTTCAAAGGAAAGTGATTTTCTCTGAAAGGACAGCATTTAGAAAGTGAAGCAACACTCCATTCACTTCGCAGAGTGAATTGAAGTATTGGAACAGACTGCTTCTCTTTCAGAGAAACACATGTGAGTTTCTGGTGAATGCTTGTAAGTAGCTTAAGGCACTTTCAAAGGAAAGTGATTTTCTCTGAAAGGACAGCATTTAGAAAGTGAAGCAACACTCCATTCACGTCGCACAGTGAATTGAAGTGTTGGAACAGACTGCTTCTCTTTCAGAGAAACGCATGTGAGTTTCTTTTGAATGCTTGCAAGTTGCTTAAGGCACTTTCAAAGGAAAGTGATTTTCTCTGAAAGGACAGCATTTAGAAACTGAAGCAACACTCCATTCACTTCGCACAGTGAATTGAAGCGTTGGAACAGACTGCTTCTCTTTCAGAGAAATGCATGTGAGTTTCTGTTGAACGCTTGTAAGTAGCTTAAGGCACTTTCAAAGGAAAGTGATTTTCTCTGAAAGGACAGCATTTAGAAAGTAAAGCAACACTCCATTCCCTTCGAACAAAGAATTGAAGTGTTGGAACAGACTGCTTCTCTTTCATAGAAACGCATTAGTGTTTCTTGTGAATGCTTGCAAGTTGCTTAAGGCACTTTCAAAGGAAAGTGATTTTCTCTGAAAGGACAGCATTTAGAAAGTGAAGCAACACTCCATTCACTTCGCACATTGAATTGAAGTGTTGGAACAGACTGCTTCTCTTTCAGAGAAACGCATGTGAGATTCTTCTGAATGCTTGTAAGTAGCTTAAGGCACTTTCAAAGGAAAGTGATTTTCTCTGAAAGGACAGCATTTAGAAAGTGAGGCAACACTCCATTCACCTCACACAGTGAATTGAAGTGTTGGAACAGACTGCTTCTCTTTCAGAGAAACGCATGTGAGTTTCTTCCTAATGCTTGCAAGTAGCTTAAGGCACTTTCAAAGGAAAGTGATTTTCTCTGAAAGGACAGCATTTAGAAAGTGAAGCAACACTCCATTCACTTCGCACAGTGAATTGAAGTGTTGGAACAGTCTGCTTCTCTTTCAGAGAAACGCATGTGAGTTTCCGGTGAATGCTTGTAAGTAGCTTAAGGCACTTTCAAAGGAAAGTGATTTTCTCTGAAAGGACAGCATTTAGAAAGTGAAGCAACACTCCATTCACTTCGCACAGTGAATTGAAGTGTTGGAACAGACTGATTCTATTTCAGAGAAATGCATGTGACTTTAAGTTGAATGCTTGTAAGTAGCTTAAGGCACTTTCAAAGGAAAGTGATTTTCTCTGAAAGGACAGCATTTAGAAAGTGAAGCAACACTCCATTCACTTGGCACAGTGAATTGAAGTGTTGGAACCGACTGCTTCTCTTTCAGAGAAACGCATGTGAGTTTCTGGTGAATGCTTGTTAGTAGCTTAAGGCACTTTCAAAGGACAGTGATTTTCTCTGAAAAGACAGCATTTAGAAAGTGAAGCACCACTCCATTCCCTTCGAGCAGTGAATTGAAGTGTTGGAACAGACTGCTTCTCTTTCATATTAACGCATTAGTGTTTCTTGTGAATGCTTGCAAGTAGCTTAAGGCACTTTCAAAGGAAAGTGATTTTCTCTGAAAGGACATAATTTAGAAAGTGAAGCAACACTCCATTCACTTCACACAGTGAATTGAAGTGTTGGAACAGACTGCTTCTCTTTCAGAGAAATGCATGTGAGTTTCTGTTGAATGCTTGTAAGTAGCTTAAGGCACTTTCAAAGGAAAGTGATTTTCTCTGAAAGGACAGCATTTAGAAAGTGCAGCAACACTCCATTCACTTCGCACATTGAATTGAAGTGTTGGAACAGACTGCTTCTCTTTCAGAGAAACGCATGTGAGTTTCTGGTGAATGCTTGTAAGTAGCTTAAGGCACTTTTAAAGGAAAGTGATTTTCTCTGAAAGGACAGCATTTAGAAAGTGAGGCAACACTCCATTCACTTCACACAGTGAATTGAAGTGTTGGAACAGACTGCTTCTCTTTCAGAGAAACGCATGTGAGTTTCTTCCTAATGCTTGCAAGTAGCTTAAGGCACTTTCAAAGGAAAGTGATTTTCTCTGAAAGGACAGCATTTAGAAAGTGAAGCAACACTCCATTCACTTCGCACAGTGAATTGAAATGTTGGAACAGTCTGCTTCTCTTTCAGAGAAACGCATGTGAGTTTCTTCCTAATGCTTGCAAGTAGCTTAAGGCACTTTCAAAGGAAAGTGATTTTCTCTGAAAGGACAGCATTTAGAAAGTGAAGCAACACTCCATTCACTTCGCACAGTGAATTGAAGTATTGGAACAGACTGCTTCTCTTTCAGAGAAACACATGTGAGTTTCTGGTGAATGCTTGTAAGTAGCTTAAGGCACTTTCAAAGGAAAGTGATTTTCTCTGAAAGGACAGCATTTAGAAAGTGAAGCAACACTCCATTCACTTCGCACAGTGAATTGAAGTGTTGGAACAGACTGCTTCTCTTTCAGAGAAACGCATGTGAGTTTCTTTTGAATGCTTGCAAGTTGCTTAAGGCACATTCAAAGGAAAGTGATTTTCTCTGAAAGGACAGCATTTAGAAACTGAAGCAACACTCCATTCACTTCGCACAGTGAATTGAAGTGTTCGAACAGACTGCTTCTCTTTAAGAGAAACGCATGTGAGTTTTTTGTGAATGCTTGAAAGTAGTTTAAGGCACTTTAAAAGGAAAGTGATTTTGTCTGAAAGGACAGCATTAGAAAGTGAAGCAACACTCCATTCACTTCGCACGGTGAATTGAAGTGTTGGACCAGACTGCTTCTCTTTCACAGAAACGCATGTGAGTTTCTGGTGAATGCTTGTAAGTAGCTTAAGGCACATTCAAAGGAAAATGATTTTCTCTGAAAGGACAGCATTTAGAAAGTGAAGCAACACTCCATTCACTTCGCACAGTGAATTGAAGTGTTGGAACAGACTGCTTCTCTTTCAGAGAAACGCATGTGAGTTTTTTGTGAATGCTTGAAAGTAGTTTAAGGCACTTTCAATGGAAAGTGATACTCTCTGAAAGGACAGCATTTAGAAAGTGAGGCAACACTCCATTCACTTCGCACCGTGAATTGAAGTGTTGGAACAGACTGCTTCTCTTTCAGAGAAACGCATGTGAGTTTCTTCCTGATGCTTGCAAGTAGCTTAAGGCACTTTCAAAGGAAAGTGATTTTCTCTGAAAGGACAGCATTTAGAAAGTGAAGCAACACTAAATTCACTTCGCACAGTGAATTGAAGTGTTGGAACAGACTGCTTCTCTTTCAGAGAAACGCATGTGAGTTTTTTATGAATGCTTGAAAGTAGTTAAAGGAACTTTCAAAGGAAAGTGATTTTCTCTGAAAGGACAGCATTTAGAAAGTGAGGCAACACTCCATTCACTTCACACAGTGACTTGAAGTGTTGGAACAGACTGCTTCTCTTTCAGAGAAACGCATGTGAGTTTCTTCCTAATGCTTGCAAGTAGCTTAAGGCACTTTCAAAGGAAAGTGATTTTC
Organism: Myodes glareolus; assembly: GCF_982192425.1. Classification (NCBI taxonomy): domain Eukaryota; kingdom Metazoa; phylum Chordata; class Mammalia; order Rodentia; family Cricetidae; genus Myodes; species Myodes glareolus. The sequence continues at coordinate 3,063,434 of NC_142046.1, forward strand.
TCTGAAAGGACAGCATTTAGAAAGTGAAGCAACACTCCATTCACTTCGCACAGTGAATTGAAGTGTTGGAACAGTCTGCTCCTCTTTCAGAGAAACGCATGTGAGTTTCTTCCTAATGCTTGCAAGTAGCTTAAGGCACTTTCAAAGGAAAGTGATTTTCTCTGAAAGGACAGCATTTAGAAAGTGAAGCAACACTCCATTCACTTCGCACAGTGAATTGAAGTGTTGGAACAGACTGCTTCTCTTTCATATAAACGCATTAGTGTTTCTTGTGAATGCTTGCAAGTTGCTTAAGGCACTTTCAAAGGAAAGTGATTTTCTCTGAAAGGACAGCATTTAGAAAGTGAAGCAACACTCCATTCACTTCGCACAGTGAATTGAAGTGTTGGAACAGACTGCTTCTCTTTCAGAGAAATGCATGTGAGTGTCTGTTGAATGCTTGTAAGTAGCTTAAGGCACTTTCAAAGGAAAGTGATTTTCTCTGAAAGGAAAGCATTTAGAAAGTGAAGCAACACTCCATTCACTTCGCACATTGAATTGAAGTGTTGGAACAGACTGCTTCTCTTTCAGAGAAACGCATGTGAGTTTCTGTTGAATGCTTGTAAGTAGCTTAAGGCACTTTGAAAGGAAAGTGATTTTCTCTGAAAGGACAGCATTTAGAAAGTGAGGCAACACTCCATTCACTTCACACAGTGAATTGAAGTGTTGGAACAGACTGCTTCTCTTTCAGAGAAATGCATGTGAGTTTCTGTTGAATGCTTGTAAGTAGCTTAAGGCACTTTCAAAGGAAAGTGATTTTCTCTGAAAGGACAGCATTTAGAAAGTGAAGCAACACTCCATTCACTTCGCACATTGAATTGAAGTGTTGGAACAGACTGCTTCTCTTTCAGAGAAACGCATGTGAGTTTCTGGTGAATGCTTGTAAGTAGCTTAAGGCACTTTCAAAGGAAAGTGATTTTCTCTGAAAGGACAGCATTTAGAAAGAGAGGCAACACTCCATTCACTTCACACAGTGAATTGAAGTGTTGGAACAGACTGCTTCTCTTTCAGAGAAACGCATGTGAGTTTTTTGTGAATGCTTGAAAGTAGTTTAAGGCACTTTCAATGGAAAGTGATTTTCTCTGAAAGGACAGCATTTAGAAAGTGAGGCAACACTCCATTCACTTCGCACAGTGAATTGAAGTGTTGGAACAGACTGCTTCTCTTTCAGAGAAACGCATGTGAGTTTCTTCCTAATGCTTGCAAGTAGCTTAAGGCACTTTCAAAGGAAAGTGATTTTCTCTGAAAGGACAGCATTTAGAAAGTGAAGGAACACTCCATTCACTTCGCACAGTGAATTGAAGTGTTGGAACAGACTGCTTCTCTTTCAGAGAAACGCATGTGAGTTTCTTCCTAATGCTTGCAAGTAGCTTAAGACACTTTCAAAGGAAAGTGATTTTCTCTGAAAGGACAGCATTTAGAAAGTGAAGCAACACTAAATTCACTTCGCACAGTGAATTGAAGTGTTGGAACAGACTGCTTCTCTTTCAGAGAAACGCAAATGAGTTTTTTATGAATGCTTAAAAGTAGTTAAAGGCACTTTCAAAGGAAAGTGATTTTCTCTGAAAGGACAGCATTTAGAAAGTGAGGCAACACTACATTCACTTCACACAGTGACTTGAAGTGTTGGAACAGACTGCTTCTCTTTCAAAGAAACGCATGTGAGTTTCTGGTGAATGCTTGTAAGTAGCTTAAGGCACTTTCAAAGGAAAGTGATTTTCTCTGAAAGAAGAGCATTTAGAACGTGAAGCAACACTCCATTCCCTTCGAGCAGTGAATTGAAGTGTTGGAACAGAGTGCTTCTCATTCATAGAAACGCATTAGTGTTTCTTGTGAATGCTTGCAAGTTGCTTAAGGCACTTTCAAAGGAAAGTGATTTTCTCTGAAAGGACAGCATTTAGAAAGTGAAGCAACACTCCATTCACTTCGCACAGAGAATTGAAGTGTTGGAACAGATTACTTCTCTTTTAGAGAAATGCATGTGAGTTTCTGTTGAATGCTTGTAAGTAGCTTAAGGCACATTCAAAGGAAAATGATTTTCTCTGAAAGGACAGCATTTAGAAAGTGAAGCAACACTCCATTCACTTCGCACAGTGAATTGAAGTGTTGGAACAGACTGCTTCTCTTTCAGAGAAACGCATGTGAGTTTTTTGTGAATGCTTGAAAGTAGTTTAAGGCACTTTCAAAGGAAAGTGATTTTCTCTGAAAGGACAGCATTTAGAAAGTGAGGCAACACTCCATTCACTTCGCACAGTGAATTGAAGTGTTGGAACAGACTGCTTCTCTTTCAGAGAAACGCATGTGAGTTTCTTCCTAATGCTTGCAAGTAGCTTAAGGCACTTTCAAGGAAAGTGATTTTCTCTGAAAGGACAGCATTTAGAAAGTGAAGCAATACTCCATTCACTTCGCACAGTGAATTGAAGTGTTGGAACAGACTGCTTCTCTTTCAGAGAAACGCATGTGAGTTTCTTCCTGATGCTTGCAAGTAGCTTAAGGCACTTTCAAAGGAAAGTGATTTTCTAAGAAAGGACAGCATTTAGAAAGTGAAGCAACACTCCATTCACTTCGCACAGTGAACTGAAGTGTTGGAAGAGACTGTTTCTCTTTCAGAGAAACGCATGTGAGTTTCTGTTGAATGCTTGTAAGTAGCTTAAGGAACTTTCAAAGGAAAGTGATATTCTCTGAAAGGACAGCATTTAGAAAGTGAAGCAACACTCCATTCACTTCGCAGAGTGAATTGAAGTATTGGAACAGACTGCTTCTCTTTCAGAGAAACACATGTGAGTTTCTGGTGAATGCTTGTAAGTAGCTTAAGGCACTTTCAAAGGAAAGTGATTTTCTCTGAAAGGACAGCATTTAGAAAGTGAAGCAACACTCCATTCACTTCCCACAGTGAATTGAAGTGTTGGAACAGACTGCTTCTCTTTCAGAGAAACGCATGTGAGTTTCTTTTGAATGCTTGCAAGTTGCTTAAGGCACATTCAAAGGAAAGTGATTTTCTCTGAAAGGACAGCATTTAGAGACTGAAGCAACACTCCATTCACTTTGCACAGTGAATTGTAGTGTTCGAACAGACTGCTTCTCTTTAAGAAAACGCATGTGAGTTTTTTGTGAATGCTTGAAAGTAGTTTAAGGCACTTTAAAAGGAAAGTGATTTTGTCTGAAAGGACAGCATTTAGAAAGTGAAGCAACACTCCATTCACTTCGCCCCGTGAATTGAAGTGTTGGACCAGACTGCTTCTTTTTCAGAGAAACGCATGTGAGTTTCTGTTGAATGCTTGTAAGTAGCTTAAGGCACATTCAAAGGAAAATGATTTTCTCTGAAAGGACAGCATTTAGAAAGTGAAGCAACACTCCATTCACTTCGCACAGTGAATTGAAGTGTTGGAACAGACTGCTTCTCTTTCAGAGAAACGCATGTGAGTTTTTTGTGAATGCTTGAAAGTAGTTTAAGGCACTTTCAATGGAAAGTGATTTTCTCTGAAAGGACAGCATTTAGAAAGTGAGGCAAAACTCCATTCACTTCGCACAGTGAATTGAAGTGTTGGAACAGACTGCTTCTCTTTCAGAGAAACACATGTGAGTTTCTTCCTAATGCTTGCAAGTAGCTTAAGGCACTTTCAAAGGATAGTGATTTTCTCTGAAAGGACAGCATTTAGAAAGTGAAGCAACACTCCATTCACTTCGCACAGTGAATTGAAGTGTTGGAACAGACTGCTTCTCTTTCAAAGAAACGCATGTGAGTTTCTGGTGAATGCTTGTAAGTAGCTTAAGGCACATTCAAAGGAAAATGATTTTCTCTGAAAGGACAGCATTTAGAAAGTGAAGCAACACTCCATTCACTTCGCACAGTGAATTGAAGTGTTGGAACAGACTGCTTCTCTTTCAGAGAAACGCATGTGAGTTTTTTGTGAATGCTTGAAAGTAGTTTAAGGCACTTTCAATGGAAAGTGATTTTCTCTGAAAGGACAGCATTTAGAAAGTGAAGCAACACTCCATTCACTTCGCACCGTGAATTGAAGTGTTGGACCAGACTGCTTCTCTTTCAGAGAAACGCATGTGAGTTTCTGGTGAATGCTTGTAAGTAGCTTAAGGCACTTTCAAAGGAAAGTGATTTTCTCTGAAAGGACAACATTTAGAAAGTGAAGCAACACTCCATTCACTTCGCACAGTGAATTGAAGTGTTGGAACAGACTGCTTCTCTTTCAGAGAAACGCATGTGAGTTTCTGGTGAATGCTTGTAAGTAGCTTAAGGCACTTTCAAAGGAAAGTAATTTTCTCTGAAAGGACAGCATTTAGAAAGTGAAGCAACACTCCATTCACTTCGCACAGTGAATTGAAGTGTTGGAACAGACTGCTTCTCTTTCAGAGAAACGCATGTGAGTTTCTTTTGAATGCTTGCAAGTTGCTTAAGGCACATTCAAAGGAAAGTGTTTTTCTCTGAAAGGACAGAATTTAGAAAGTGAAGCAACTCTCCATTCACTTCGCACAGTGAATTGAAGTGTTGGAACAGACTGCTTCTCTTTCAAAGAAACGCATGTGAGTTTCTGGTGAATGCTTGTAAGTAGCTTAAGGCACATTCAAAGGAAAATGATTTTCTCTGAAAGGACAGCATTTAGAAAGTGAAGCAACACTCCATTCACTTCGCACAGTGAATTGAAGTGTTGGAACAGACTGCTTCTCTTTCAGCGAAACGCATGTGAGTTTTTTGTGAATGCTTGAAACTAGTTTAAGGCACTTTCAAAGGAAAGTGATTTTCTCTGAAAGGACAGCATTTAGAAAGTGAAGCAACACTCCATTCACTTCGCACTGTGAATTGAAGTGTTGGACCAGACTGCTTCTCCTTCAGAGAAACGCATGTGAGTTTTTTGTGAATGCTTGAAAGTAGTTTAAGGCACTTTCAAAGGAAAGTGTTTTTCTCTGAAAGGACAGAATTTAGAAAGTGAAGCAACACTCCATTCACTTCGCACAGTGAATTGAAGTGTTGGAACAGACTGCTCCTCTTTCAGAGAAACGCATGTGAGTTTCTTCCTAATGCTTGCAAGTAGCTTAAGGCATTTTCAAAGGAAAGTGATTTTCTCTGATTGGACAGCATTTAGAAAGTGAAGCAACACTCCATTCACTTCGCACAGTGAATTGAAGTGTTGGAACAGACTGCTTCTCTTTCAAAGAAACGCATGTGAGTTTCTGGTGAATGCTTGTAAGTAGCTTAAGGCACTTTCAAAGGAAAGTGATTTTCTCTGAAAGAAGAGCATTTAGAACGTGAAGCAACACTCCATTCCCTTCGAGCAGTGAATTGAAGTGTTGGAACAGAGTGCTTCTCATTCATAGAAACGCATTAGTGTTTCTTGTGAATGCTTGCAAGTTGCTTAAGGCACTTTCAAAGGAAAGTGATTTTCTCTGAAAGGACAGCATTTAGAAAGTGAAGCAACACTCCATTCACTTTGGACAGTGAATTGAAGTGTTGGAACAGACTGCTTCTCTTTCAGAGAAACGCATGTGAGTTTCTGGTGAATGCTTGTAAGTAGCTTAAGGCTCTTTCAAAGGAAATGATTTTCTCTCAAAGGACAGCATTTAGAAAGTAAAGCAACACTCCATTCCCTTCGCACAATAAATTGAAGTGTTGGAACAGACTGCTTCTCTTTCATAGAAACGCAATAGTGTTTCTTGTGAATGCTTGCAAGTAGCTTAAGGCACATTCAAAGGAAAGTGATTTTCTCTGAAAGGACAGCATTTAGAAAGTGAAGCAACACTCCATTCACTTCGCACAGAGAATTGAAGTGTTGGAACAGATTACTTCTCTTTTAGAGAAATGCATGTGAGTTTCTGTTGAATGCTTGTAAGTAGCTTAAGGCACATTCAAAGGAAAATGATTTTCTCTGAAAGGACAGCATTTAGAAAGTGAAGCAACACTCCATTCACTTCGCACAGTGAATTGAAGTGTTGGAACAGACTGCTTCTCTTTCAGAGAAACGCATGTGAGTTTTTTGTGAATGCTTGAAAGTAGTTTAAGGCACTTTCAATGGAAAGTGATTTTCTCTGAAAGGACAGCATTTAGAAAGTGAGGCAACACTCCATTCACTTCGCACAGTGAATTGAAGTGTTGGAACAGACTGCTTCTCTTTAGAGAAACGCATGTGAGTTTCTTCCTAATGCTTGCAAGTAGCTTAAGGCACTTTCAAAGGAAAGTGATTTTCTCTGAAAGGACAGCATTTAGAAAGTGAAGCAACACTCCATTCACTTCGCACAGTGAATTGAAGTGTTGGAACAGACTGCTTCTCTTTCAGAGAAACGCATGTGAGTTTCTTCCTGATGCTTGCAAGTAGCTTAAGGCACTTTCAAAGGAAAGTGATTTTCTCAGAAAGGACAGCATTTAGAAAGTGAAGCAACACTCCATTCACTTCGCACAGTGAACTGAAGTGTTGGAAAAGACTGTTTCTCTTTCAGAGAAACGCATGTGAGTTTCTGTTGAATGCTTGTAAGTAGCTTAAGGAACTTTCAAAGGAAAGTGATTTTCTCTGAAAGGACAGCATTTAGAAAGTGAAGCAACACTCCATTCACTTCGCACAGTGAATTGAAGTGTTGGAACAGACTGCTTCTCTTTCAGAGAAATGCATGTGAGTTTCTGTTGAATGCTTGTAAGTAGCTTAAGGCACTTTCAAAGGAAAGTGATTTTCTCTGAAAGGACAGCATTTAGAAAGTGAAGCAACACTCCATTCACTTCGCAGAGTGAATTGAAGTATTGGAACAGACTGCTTCTCTTTCAGAGAAACACACGTGAGTTTCTGGTGAATGCTTGTAAGTAGCTTAAGGCACTTTCAAAGGAAAGTGATTTTCTCTGAAAGGACAGCATTTAGAAAGTGAAGCAACACTCCATTCACTTCGCACAGTGAATTGAAGTGTTGGAACAGACTGCTTCTCTTTCAGAGAAACGCATGTGAGTTTCTTTTGAATGCTTGCAAGTTGCTTAAGGCACATTCAAAGGAAAGTGATTTTCTCTGAAAGGACAGCATTTAGAGACTGAAGCAACACTCCATTCACTTCGCACAGTGAATTGAAGTGTTCGAACAGACTGCTTCTCTTTAAGAAAACGCATGTGAGTTTTTTGTGAATGCTTGAAAGTAGTTTAAGGCACTTTAAAAGGAAAGTGATTTTGTCTGAGAGGACAGCATTTAGAAAGTGAAGCAACACTCCATTCACTTCGCCCCGTGAATTGAAGTGTTGGACCAGACTGCTTCTCTTTCAGAGAAACGCATGTGAGTTTCTGTTGAATGCTTGTAAGTAGCTTAAGGCACATTCAAAGGAAAATGATTTTCTCTGAAAGGACAGCATTTAGAAAGTGAAGCAACACTCCATTCACTTCGCACAGTGAATTGAAGTGTTGGAACAGACTGCTTCTCTTTCAGAGAAACGCATGTGAGTTTTTTGTGAATGCTTGAAAGTAGTTTAAGGCACTTTCAATGGAAAGTGATTTTCTCTGAAAGGACAGCATTTAGAAAGTGAGGCAACACTCCATTCACTTCGCACAGTGAATTGAAGTGTTGGAACAGACTGCTTCTCTTTCAGAGAAACACATGTGAGTTTCTTCCTAATGCTTGCAAGTAGCTTAAGGCACTTTCAAAGGAAAGTGATTTTCTCTGAAAGGACAGCATTTAGAAAGTGAAGCAACACTCCATTCACTTCGCACAGTGAATTGAAGTGTTGGAACAGACTGCTTCTCTTTCAAAGAAACGCATGTGAGTTTCTGGTGAATGCTTGTAAGTAGCTTAAGGCACATTCAAAGGAAAATGATTTTCTCTGAAAGGACAGCATTTAGAAAGTGAAGCAACACTCCATTCACTTCGCACAGTGAATTGAAGTGTTGGAACAGACTGCTTCTCTTTCAGAGAAACGCATGTGAGTTTTTTGTGAATGCTTGAAAGTAGTTTAAGGCACTTTCAATGGAAAGTGATTTTCTCTGAAAGGACAGCATTTAGAAAGTGAAGCAACACTCCATTCACTTCGCACCGTGAATTGAAGTGTTGGACCAGACTGCTTCTCTTTCAGAGAAACGCATATGAGTTTCTGGTGAATGCTTGTAAGTAGCTTAAGGCACTTTCAAAGGAAAGTGATTTTCTCTGAAAGGACAACATTTAGAAAGTGAAGCAACACTCCATTCACTTCGCACAGTGAATTGAAATGTTGTAACAGACTGCTTCTCTTTCAGAGAAACGCATGTGAGTTTCTGGTGAATGCTTGTAAGTAGCTTAAGGCACTTTCAAAGGAAAGTAATTTTCTCTGAAAGGACAGCATTTAGAAAGTGAAGCAACACTCCATTCACTTCGCACAGTGAATTGAAGTGTTGGAACAGACTGCTTCTCTTTCAGAGAAACGCATGTGAGTTTCTTTTGAATGCTTGCAAGTTGCTTAAGGCACATTCAAAGGAAAGTGATTTTCTCTGAAAGGACAGCATTTAGAAAGTGAAGCAACACTCCATTCACTTCGCACAGTGAGTTGAAGTGTTGGAACAGACTGCTTCTCTTTCATCGAAACGCATGTGAGTTTTTTGTGAATGCTTGAAACTAGTTTAAGGCACTTTCAAAGGAAAGTGATTTTCTCTGAAAGGACAGCATTTAGAAAGTGAAGCAACACTCCATTCACTTCGCACTGTGAATTGAAGTGTTGGACCAGACTGCTTCTCTTTCAGAGAAACGCATGTGAGTTTTTTGTGAATGCTTGAAAGTAGTTTAAGGCACTTTCAAAGGAAAGTGTTTTTCTCTGAAAGGACAGAATTTAGAAAGTGAAGCAACACTCCATTCACTTCGCACAGTGAATTGAAGTGTTGGAACAGACTGCTCCTCTTTCAGAGAAACGCATGTGAGTTTCTTCCTAATGCTTGCAAGTAGCTTAAGGCACTTTCAAAGGAAAGTGATTTTCTCTGATTGGACAGCATTTAGAAAGTGAAGCAACACTCCATTCACTTTGCACAGTGAATTGTAGTGTTCGAACAGACTGCTTCTCTTTCAAAGAAACGCATGTGAGTTTCTGGTGAATGCTTGTAAGTAGCTTAAGGCACTTTCAAAGGAAAGTGATTTTCTCTGAAAGAAGAGCATTTAGAACGTGAAGCAACACTCCATTCCCTTCGAGCAGTGAATTGAAGTGTTGGAACAGAGTGCTTCTCATTCATAGAAACGCATTAGTGTTTCTTGTGAATGCTTGCAAGTTGCTTAAGGCACTTTCAAAGGAAAGTGATTTTCTCTGAAAGGACAGCATTTAGAAAGTGAAGCAACACTCCATTCACTTTGGACAGTGAATTGAAGTGTTGGAACAGACTGCTTCTCTTTCAGAGAAATGCATGTGAGTTTCTGTTGAATGCTTGTAAGTAGCTTAAGGCTCTATCAAAGGAAAGTGATTTTCTCTCAAAGGACAGCATTTAGAAAGTAAAGCAACACTCCATTCCCTTCGCACAATAAATTGAAGTGTTGGAACAGACTGCTTCTCTTTCATAGAAACGCAATAGTGTTTCTTGTGAATGCTTGCAAGTAGCTTAAGGCACATTCAAAGGAAAGTGATTTTCTCTGAAAGGACAGCATTTAGAAAGTGAAGCAACACTCCATTCACTTCGCACAGAGAATTGAAGTGTTGGAACAGATTACTTCTCTTTTAGAGAAATGCATGTGAGTTTCTGTTGAATGCTTGTAAGTAGCTTAAGGCACATTCAAAGGAAAATGATTTTCTCTGAAAGGACAGCATTTAGAAAGTGAAGCAACACTCCATTCACTTCGCACAGTGAATTGAAGTGTTGGAACAGACTGCTTCTCTTTCAGAGAAACGCATGTGAGTTTTTTGTGAATGCTTGAAAGTAGTTTAATGCACTTTCAATGGAAAGTGATTTTCTCTGAAAGGACAGCATTTAGAAAGTGAGGCAACACTCCATTCACTTCGCACAGTGAATTGAAGTGTTGGAACAGACTGCTTCTCTTTCAGAGAAACGCATGTGAGTTTCTGGTGAATGCTTGTAAGTAGCTTAAGGCACTTTCAAAGGAAAGTGATTTTCTCTGAAAGGACAGCATTTAGAAAGTGAAGCAACACTCCATTCACTTCGCACAGTGAATTGAAGTGTTGGAACAGACTGCTTCTCTTTCAGAGAAACGCATGTGAGTTTCTTCCTGATGCTTGCAAGTAGCTTAAGGCACTTTCAAAGGAAAGTGATTTTCTCAGAAAGGACAGCATTTAGAAAGTGAAGCAACACTCCATTCACTTCGCACAGTGAACTGAAGTGTTGGAAAAGACTGTTTCTCTTTCAGAGAAACGCATGTGAGTTTCTGTTGAATGCTTGTAAGTAGCTTAAGGAACTTTCAAAGGAAAGTGATTTTCTCTGAAAGGACAGCATTTAGAAAGTGAAGCAACACCCCATTCACTTCGCACAGTGAATTGAAGTGTTGGAACAGACTGCTTCTCTTTCAGAGAAATGCATGTGAGTTTTGTTGAATGCTTGTAAGTAGCTTAAGGCACTTTCAAAGGAAAGTGATTTTCTCTGAAAGGACAGCATTTAGAAAGTGAAGCAACACTCCATTCATTTCGCAGAGTGAATTGAAGTATTGGAACAGACTGCTTCTCTTTCAGAGAAACACATGTGAGTTTCTGGTGAATGCTTGTAAGTAGCTTAAGGCACTTTCAAAGGAAAGTGATTTTCTCTGAAAGGACAGCATTTAGAAAGTGAAGCAACACTCCATTCACTTCGCACAGTGAATTGAAGTTTTGGAACAGACTGCTTCTCTTTCAGAGAAACGCATGTGAGTTTCTTTTGAATGCTTGCAAGTTGCTTAAGGCACATTCAAAGGAAAGTGATTTTCTCTGAAAGGACAGCATTTAGAGACTGAAGCAACACTCCATTCACTTCGCACAGTGAATTGAAGTGTTCGAACAGACTGCTTCTCTTTAAGAGAAACGCATGTGAGTTTTTTGTGAATGCTTGAAAGTAGTTTAAGGCACTTTAAAAGGAAAGTGATTTTGTCTGAAAGGACAGCATTTAGAAAGTGAAGCAACACTCCATTCACTTCGCACCGTGAATTGAAGTGTTGGACCAGACTGCTTCTCTTTCAGAGAAACGCATGTGAGTTTCTGTTGAATGCTTGTAAGTAGCTTAAGGCACATTCAAAGGAAAATGATTTTCTCTGAAAGGACAGCATTTAGAAAGTGAAGCAACACTCCATTCACTTCGCACAGTGAATTGAAGTGTTGGAACAGACTGCTTCTCTTTCAGAGAAACGCATGTGAGTTTTTTGTGAATGCTTGAAAGTAGTTTAAGGCACTTTCAATGGAAAGTGATTTTCTCTGAAAGGACAGCATTTAGAAAGTGAGGCAACACTCCATTCACTTCGCACAGTGAATTGAAGTGTTGGAACAGACTGCTTCTCTTTCAGAGAAACACATGTGAGTTTCTTCCTAATGCTTGCAAGTAGCTTAAGGCACTTTCAAAGGAAAGTGATTTTCTCTGAAAGGACAGCATTTAGAAAGTGAAGCAACACTCCATTCACTTCGCACAGTGAATTGAAGTGTTGGAACAGACTGCTTCTCTTTCAGAGAAACGCATGTGAGTTTCTTCCTGATGCTTGCAAGTAGCTTAAGGCACTTTCAAAGGAAAGTGATTTTCTCAGAAAGGACAGCATTTAGAAAGTGAAGCAACACTCCATTCACTTCGCACAGTGAATTGAAGTGTTGGAAAAGACTGTTTCTCTTTCAGAGAAACGCATGTGAGTTTCTGGTGAATGCTTGTAAGTAGCTTAAGGCACTTTCAAAGGAAAGTGATTTTCTCTGAAAGGACAGCATTTAGAAAGTGAAGCAACACTCCATTCACTTCGCACAGTTAATTGAAGTGTTGGAACAGACTGCTTCTCTTTCAGAGAAATGCATGTGAGTTTCTGTTGAATGCTTGTAAGTAGCTTAAGGCACTTTCAAAGGAAAGTGATTTTCTCTGAAAGGACAGCATTTAGAAAGTGAAGCAACACTCCATTCACTTCGCACAGTGAATTGAAGTATTGGAACAGACTGCTTCTCTTTCAGAGAAACACATGTGAGTTTCTTCCTAATGCTTGCAAGTAGCTTAAGGCACTTTCAAAGAAAGTGATTTTCTCTGATTGGACAGCATTTAGAAAGTGAAGCAACACTCCATTCACTTCGCACAGTGAATTGAAGTGTTGGAACAGACTGCTTCTCTTTCAGAGAAACGCATGTGAGTTTCTTCCTGATGCTTGCAAGTAGCTTAAGGCACTTTCAAAGGAAAGTGATTTTCTCAGAAAGGACAGCATTTAGAAAGTGAAGCAACACTCCATTCACTTCGCACAGTGAATTGAAGTGTTGGAAAAGACTGTTTCTCTTTCAGAGAAACGCATGTGAGTTTCTGGTGAATGCTTGTAAGTAGCTTAAGGCACTTTCAAAGGAAAGTGATTTTCTCTGAAAGGACAGCATTTAGAAAGTGAAGCAACACTCCATTCACTTCGCACAGTTAATTGAAGTGTTGGAACAGACTGCTTCTCTTTCAGAGATATGCATGTGAGTTTCTGTTGAATGCTTGTAAGTAGCTTAAGGCACTTTCAAAGGAAAGTGATTTTCTCTGATTGGACAGCATTTAGAAAGTGAAGCAACACTCCATTCACTTCGCACAGTGAATTGAAGTATTGGAACAGACTGCTTCTCTTTCAGAGAAACACATGTGAGTTTCTGGTGAATGCTTGTAAGTAGCTTAAGGCACTTTCAAAGGAAAGTGATTTTCTCTGAAAGGACAGCATTTAGAAAGTGAAGCAACACTCCATTCACTTCGCACAGTGAATTGAAGTGTTGGAACAGACTGCTTCTCTTTCAGAGAAACGCATGTGAGTTTCTTTTGAATGCTTGCAAGTTGCTTAAGGCACATTCAAAGGAAAGTGATTTTCTCTGAAAGGACAGCATTTAGAGACTGAAGCAACACTCCATTCACTTCGCACAGTGAATTGAAGTGTTCGAACAGACTGCTTCTCTTTAAGAGAAACGCATGTGAGTTTTTTGTGAATGCTTGAAAGTAGTTTAAGGCACTTTAAAAGGAAAGTGATTTTGTCTGAAAGGACAGCATTTAGAAAGTGAAGCAACACTCCATTCCCTTCGCACCGTGAATTGAAGTGTTGGACCAGACTGCTTCTCTTTCAGAGAAACGCATGTGAGTTTCTGTTGAATGCTTGTAAGTAGCTTAAGGCACATTCAAAGGAAAATGATTTTCTCTGAAAGGACAGCATTTAGAAAGTGAAGCAACACTCCATTCACTTCGCACAGTGAATTGAAGTGTTGGAACAGACTACTTCTCTTTCAGAGAAACGCATGTGAGTTTTTTGTGAATGCTTGAAAGTAGTTTAAGGCACTTTCAATGGAAAGTGATTTTCTCTGAAAGGACAGCATTTAGAAAGTGAGGCAACACTCCATTCACTTCGCACAGTGAATTGAAGTGTTGGAACAGACTGCTTCTCTTTCAGAGAAACACATGTGAGTTTCTTCCTAATGCTTGCAAGTAGCTTAAGGCACTTTCAAAGGAAAGTGATTTTCTCTGAAAGGACAGCATTTAGAAAGTGAAGCAACACTCCATTCACTTCGCACAGTGAATTGAAGTGTTGGAACAGACTGCTTCTCTTTCAGAGAAACGCATGTGAGTTTCTTCCTGATGCTTGCAAGTAGCTTAAGGCACTTTCAAAGGAAAGTGATTTTCTCAGAAAGGACAGCATTTAGAAAGTGAAGCAACACTCCATTCACTTCGCACAGTGAATTGAAGTGTTGGAAAAGACTGTTTCTCTTTCAGAGAAACGCATGTGAGTTTCTGGTGAATGCTTGTAAGTAGCTTAAGGCACTTTCAAAGGAAAGTGATTTTCTCTGAAAGAACAGCATTTCGAAAGTGAAGCAACACTCCATTCACTTCGCACAGTTAATTGAAGTGTTGGAACAGACTGCTTCTCTTTCAGAGAAATGCATGTGAGTTTCTGTTGAATGCTTGTAAGTAGCTTAAGGCACTTTCAAAGGAAAGTGATTTTCTCTGAAAGGACAGCATTTAGAAAGTAAAGCAACACTTCATTCACTTCGCAGAGTGAATTGAAGTATTGGAACAGACTGCTTCTCTTTCAGAGAAACACATGTGAGTTTCTGGTGAATGCTTGTAAGTAGCTTAAGGCACTTTCAAAGGAAAGTGATTTTCTCTGAAAGGACAGCATTTAGAAAGTGAAGCAACACTCCATTCACTTCGCACAGTGAATTGAAGTGTTGGAACAGACTGCTTCTCTTTCAGAGAAACGCATGTGAGTTTCTTTTGAATGCTTGCAAGTTGCTTAAGGCACATTCAAAGGAAAGTGATTTTCTCTGAAAGGACAGCATTTAGAGACTGAAGCAACACTCCATTCACTTCGCACAGTGAATTGAAGTGTTCGAACAGACTGTTTCTCTTTCAGAGAAACGCATGTGAGTTTTTTGTGAATGCTTGAAAGTAGTTTAAGGCACTTTAAAAGGAAAGTGATTTTGTCTGAAAGGACAGCATTTAGAAAGTGAAGCAACACTCCATTCACTTCGCACCGTGAATTGAAGTGTTGGACCAGACTGCTTCTCTTTCAGAGAAACGCATGTGAGTTTCTGTTGAATGCTTGTAAGTAGCTTAAGGCACATTCAAAGGAAAATGATTTTCTCTGAAAGGACAGCATTTAGAAAGTGAAGCAACACTCCATTCACTTCGCACAGTGAATTGAAGTGTTGGAACAGACTGCTTCTCTTTCAGAGAAACGCATGTGAGTTTTTTGTGAATGCTTGAAAGTAGTTTAAGGCACTTTCAATGGAAAGTGATTTTCTCTGAAAGGACAGCATTTAGAAAGTGAGGCAACACTCCATTCACTTCGCACAGTGAATTGAAGTGTTGGAACAGATTGCTTCTCTTTCAGAGAAACACATGTGAGTTTCTTCCTAATGCTTGCAAGTAGCTTAAGGCACTTTCAAAGGAAAGTGATTTTCTCTGAAAGGACAGCATTTAGAAAGTGAAGCAACACTCCATTCACTTCGCACAGTGAATTGAAGTGTTGGAACAGACTGCTTCTCTTTCAGAGAAACGCATGTGAGTTTCTTCCTGATGCTTGCAAGTAGCTTAAGGCACTTTCAAAGGAAAGTGATTTTCTCAGAAAGGACAGCATTTAGAAAGTGAAGCAACACTCCATTCACTTCGCACAGTGAATTGAAGTGTTGGAAAAGACTGTTTCTCTTTCAGAGAAACGCATGTGAGTTTCTGGTGAATGCTTGTAAGTAGCTTAAGGCACTTTCAAAGGAAAGTGATTTTCTCTGAAAGGACAGCATTTAGAAAGTGAAGCAACACTCCATTCACTTCGCAGAGTGAATTGAAGTATTGGAACAACTGCTTCTCTTTCAGAGAAACACATGTGAGTTTCTGGTGAATGCTTGTAAGTAGCTTAAGGCACTTTCAAAGGAAAGTGATTTTCTCTGAAAGGACAGCATTTAGAAAGTGAAGCAACACTCCATTCACTTCGCACAGTGAATTGAAGTGTTGGAAAAGACTGCTTCTCTTTCAGAGAAACGCATGTGAGTTTCTTTTGAATGCTTGCAACTTGCTTAAGGCACATTCAAAGGAAAGTGATTTTCTCTGAAAGGACAGCATTTAGAAACTGAAGCAACACTCCATTCACTTCGCACAGTGAATTGAAGTGTTCGAACAGACTGCTTCTCTTTAAGAGAAACGCATGTGAGTTTTTTATGAATGCTTGAAAGTAGTTTAAGGCACTTTAAAAGGAAAGTGATTTTCTCTGAAAGGACAGCATTTAGAAAGTGAAGCAACACTCCATTCACTTCGCACGGTGAATTGAAGTGTTGGAACAGACTGCTTCTCTTTCAGAGAAACGCATGTGAGTTTCTGGTGAATGCTTGTAAGTAGCTTAAGGCACGTTCAAAGGAAAGTGATTTTCTCTGAAAGGACAGCATTTAGAAAGTGAGGCAACACTCTATTCACTTCACACAGTGAATTGAATTGTTGGAACAGACTGCTTCTCTTTCAGAGAAACACATGTGAGTTTCTGGTGAATGCTTGTAAGTAGCTTAAGGCACTTTCAAAGGAAAGTGATTTTCTCTGAAAGGACAGCATTTAGAAAGTGAAGCAACACTCCATTCACTTCGCACAGTGAATTGAAGTGTTGGAACAGACTGCTTCTCTTTCAGAGAAACGCATGTGAGTTTCTTCCTGATGCTTGCAAGTAGCTTAAGGCACTTTCAAAGGAAAGTGATTTTCTCAGAAAGGACAGCATTTAGAAAGTGAAGCAACACTCCATTCACTTCGCACAGTGAATTGAAGTGTTGGAAAAGACTGTTTCTCTTTCAGAGAAACGCATGTGAGTTTCTGGTGAATGCTTGTAAGTAGCTTAAGGCACTTTCAAAGGAAAGTGATTTTCTCTGAAAGAACAGCATTTAGAAAGTGAAGCAACACTCCATTCACTTCGCACAGTTAATTGAAGTGTTGGAACAGACTGCTTCTCTTTCAGAGAAATGCATGTGAGTTTCTGTTGAATGCTTGTAAGTAGCTTAAGGCACTTTCAAAGGAAAGTGATTTTCTCTGAAAGGACAGCATTTAGAAAGTAAAGCAACACTTCATTCACTTCGCAGAGTGAATTGAAGTATTGGAACAGACTGCTTCTCTTTCAGAGAAACACATGTGAGTTTCTGGTGAATGCTTGTAAGTAGCTTAAGGCACTTTCAAAGGAAAGTGATTTTCTCTGAAAGGACAGCATTTAGAAAGTGAAGCAACACTCCATTCACTTCGCACAGTGAATTGAAGTGTTGGAACAGACTGCTTCTCTTTCAGAGAAACGCATGTGAGTTTCTTTTGAATGCTTGCAAGTTGCTTAAGGCACATTCAAAGGAAAGTGATTTTCTCTGAAAGGACAGCATTTAGAGACTGAAGCAACACTCCATTCACTTCGCACAGTGAATTGAAGTGTTCGAACAGACTGCTTCTCTTTAAGAGAAACGCATGTGAGTTTTTTGTGAATGCTTGAAAGTAGTTTAAGGCACTTTAAAAGGAAAGTGATTTTGTCTGAAAGGACAGCATTTAGAAAGTGAAGCAACACTCCATTCACTTCGCACCGTGAATTGAAGTGTTGGACCAGACTGCTTCTCTTTCAGAGAAACGCATGTGAGTTTCTGTTGAATGCTTGTAAGTAGCTTAAGGCACATTCAAAGGAAAATGATTTTCTCTGAAAGGACAGCATTTAGAAAGTGAAGCAACACTCCATTCACTTCGCACAGTGAATTGAAGTGTTGGAACAGACTGCTTCTCTTTCAGAGAAACGCATGTGAGTTTTTTGTGAATGCTTGAAAGTAGTTTAAGGCACTTTCAATGGAAAGTGATTTTCTCTGAAAGGACAGCATTTAGAAAGTGAGGCAACACTCCATTCACTTCGCACAGTGAATTGAAGTGTTGGAACAGATTGCTTCTCTTTCAGAGAAACACATGTGAGTTTCTTCCTAATGCTTGCAAGTAGCTTAAGGCACTTTCAAAGGAAAGTGATTTTCTCTGAAAGGACAGCATTTAGAAAGTGAAGCAACACTCCATTCACTTCGCACAGTGAATTGAAGTGTTGGAACAGACTGCTTCTCTTTCAGAGAAACGCATGTGAGTTTCTTCCTGATGCTTGCAAGTAGCTTAAGGCACTTTCAAAGGAAAGTGATTTTCTCAGAAAGGACAGCATTTAGAAAGTGAAGCAACACTCCATTCACTTCGCACAGTGAATTGAAGTGTTGGAAAAGACTGTTTCTCTTTCAGAGAAACGCATGTGAGTTTCTGGTGAATGCTTGTAAGTAGCTTAAGGCACTTTCAAAGGAAAGTGATTTTCTCTGAAAGGACAGCATTTAGAAAGTGAAGCAACACTCCATTCACTTCGCAGAGTGAATTGAAGTATTGGAACAACTGCTTCTCTTTCAGAGAAACACATGTGAGTTTCTGGTGAATGCTTGTAAGTAGCTTAAGGCACTTTCAAAGGAAAGTGATTTTCTCTGAAAGGACAGCATTTAGAAAGTGAAACAACACTCCATTCACTTCGCACAGTGAATTGAAGTGTTGGAAAAGACTGCTTCTCTTTCAGAGAAACGCATGTGAGTTTCTTTTGAATGCTTGCAAGTTGCTTAAGGCACATTCAAAGGAAAGTGATTTTCTCTGAAAGGACAGCATTTAGAAACTGAAGCAACACTCCATTCACTTCGCACAGTGAATTGAAGTGTTCGAACAGACTGCTTCTCTTTAAGAGAAACGCATGTGAGTTTTTTATGAATGCTTGAAAGTAGTTTAAGGCACTTTAAAAGGAAAGTGATTTTCTCTGAAAGGACAGCATTTTGAAAGTGAAGCAACACTCCATTCACTTCGCACGGTGAATTGAAGTGTTGGAACAGACTGCTTCTCTTTCAGAGAAACGCATGTGAGTTTCTGGTGAATGCTTGTAAGTAGCTTAAGGCACGTTCAAAGGAAAGTGATTTTCTCTGAAAGGACAGCATTTAGAAAGTGAGGCAACACTCTATTCACTTCACACAGTGAATTGAATTGTTGGAACAGACTGCTTCTCTTTCAGAGAAACACATGTGAGTTTCTGGTGAATGCTTGTAAGTAGCTTAAGGCACTTTCAAAGGAAAGTGATTTTCTCTGAAAGGACAGCATTTTGAAAGTGAAGCAACACTCCATTTTCTTCGTGCAGTGAATTGAAGTGTTGGAACAGAATGCTTCTCCTTCATAGAAACGCATTAGTGTTTCTTGTGAATGCTTGCAAGTTGCTTAAGGCACTTTCAAAGGAAAGTGATTTTCTCTGAAAGGACATAATTTAGAAAGTGAAGCAACACTCCATTCACTTCGCACAGTGAATTGAAGTGTTCGAACAGACTGTTTCTCTTTCAGAGAAATGCATGTGAGTTTCTGTTGAATGCTTGTAAGTAGCTTAAGGCACTTTCAAAGGAAAGTGATTTTCTCTGAAAGGACAGCATTTAGAAAGTGAAGCAACACTCCATTCACTTCGCACATTGAATTGAAGTGTTGGAACAGACTGCTTCTCTTTCAGAGAAACGCATGTGAGTTTCTGGTGAATGCTTGTAAGTAGCTTAAGGCACTTTCAAAGGAAAGTGATTTTCTCTGAAAGGACAGCATTTAGAAAGTGAGGCAACACTCCATTCACCTCACACAGTGAATTGAAGTGTTGGAACAGACTGCTTCTCTTTCAGAGAAACGCATGTGAGTTTCTTCCTAATGCTTGCAAGTAGCTTAAGGCACTTTCAAAGGAAAGTGATTTTCTCTGAAAGGACAGCATTTAGAAAGTGAAGCAACACTCCATTCACTTCGCACAGTGAATTGAAGTGTTGGAACAGTCTGCTTCTCTTTCAGAGAAACGCATGTGAGTTTCTTCCTCATGCTTGCAAGTAGCTTAAGGCACTTTCAAAGGAAAGTGATTTTCTCTGAAAGGACAGCATTTAGAAAGTGAAGCAACACTCCATTCACTTCGCACAGTGAATTGAAGTGTTGGAACAGACTGCTTCTCTTTCAGAGAAACGCATGTGAGTTTCTGGTGAATGCTTGTAAGTCGCTTAAGGCACTTTCAAAGGAAAGTGATTTTCTCTGAAATGACAGCATTTAGAAAGTGAAGCAACACTCCATTCACTTCGCACAGTGAATTGAAGTGTTGGAACACACTGCTTCCCTTTAAGAGAAACGCATGTGAGTTTTTTGTGAATGCTTGAAAGTAGTTTAAGGCACTTTCAAAGGAAAGTGATTTTCTCTGAAAGGACAGCATTTAGAAAGTGAAGCAACACTCAATTCACCTTGTACAGTGAATTGAACTGTTGGAACAGACTGCTTCTCTTTCAGAGAAATGCATGTGAGTTTCTGTTGAATGCTTGTAAGTAGCTTAAGGCACTTTCAAAGGAAAGTGATTTTCTATGAAAGGACAGCATTTAGAAAGTAAAGCAACACTCCATTCCCTTCGAACAAAGAATTGAAGTGTTGGAACAGACTGCTTCTCTTTCATAGAAACGCATTAGTGTTTCTTGGGAATGCTTGCAAGTAGCTTAAGGCACTTTCAAAGGAAAGTGATTTTCTCTGAAAGGACAGCATTTAGATAGTGAAGCAACCCTCCATTCACTTCGCACAGTGAATTGAAGTGTTGGAACAGACTGCTTCTCTTTCAGAGAAACGCATGTGAGTTTCTAGTGAATTCTTGCAAGTTGCTTAAGGCACTTTCAAAGGAAAGTGATTTTCTCTGAAAGGACAGCATTTAGAAACTGAAGCAACACTCCATTCACTTCGCACAGTGAATTGAAGTGTTGGAACAGACTGCTTCTCTTTCAGAGAAACGCATGTGAGTTTTTTGTGAATGCTTGAAAGTAGTTTAAGGCACTTTCAAAGGAAAGTGTTTTTCTCTGAAAGGACAGCATTTAGAAAGTGACGCAACACTCCATTCACTTCGCACAGTGAATTGAAGTGTTGGAACAGACTGCTTCTCTTTCAGAGAAACGCATGTGAGTTTCTTCCTAATGCTTGCAAGTAGCTTAAGGCACTTTCAAAGGAAAGTGATTTTCTCTGATTGGACAGCATTTAGAAAGTGAAGCAACACTCCATTCACTTCGCACAGTGAATTGAAGTGTTGGAACAGACTGCTTCTCTTTCAGAGAAACGCATGTGAGTTTCTGGTGAATGCTTGTAAGTAGCTTAAGGCACTTTCAAAGGAAAGTGATTTTCTCTGAAAGGACAGCATTTAGAAAGTGAAGCAACACTCCATTCCCTTCGTGCAGTGAATTGAAGTGTTGGAACAGAGTGCTTCTCATTCATAGAAACGCATTAGTGTTTCTTGTGCATGCATGCAAGTTGCTTAAGGCACTTTCAAAGGAAAGTGATTTTCTCTGAAAGGACATCATTTAGAAAGTGAAGCAACACTCCATTCACTTCGCACAGAGAATTGAAGTGTTGGAACACACTGCTTCTCTTTCATAAAAACGCATTAGTATTTCTTGTGAATGCTTGCAAGTAGCTTAAGGCACTTTCAAAGGAAAGTGATTTTCTCTGAAAGGACAGCATTTAGAAAGTGAAGCAACACTCCATTCACTTCGCATAGTGAATTGAAGTATTGGAACAGACTGCTTCTCTTTCAGAGAAACGCATGTGAGTTTCTGGTGAATGCTTGTAAGTATCTTAAGGCACTTTCAAAGGAAAGTGATTTTCTCTGAAAGGACAGCATTTAGAAAGTGAAGCAACACTCCATTCACTTCGCACAGTGAATTGAAGTGTTGGAACAGACTGCTTCTCTTTCAGAGAAACGCATGTGAGTTTCTGGTGAATGCTTGTAAGTAGCTTAAGGCACTTTCAAAGGAAAGTGATTTTCTCTGAAAGGACAGCATTTAGAAAGTGAAGCAACACTCCATTCACTTCGCACAGTGAATTGAAGTGTTGGAACAGTCTGCTTCTCTTTCAGAGAAACGCATGTGAGTTTCTTCCTAATGCTTGCAAGTAGCTTAAGGCACTTTCAAAGGAAAGTGATTTTCTCTGAAAGGACAGCATTTAGAAAGTGAAGCAACACTCCATTCACTTCGCACAGTGAATTGAAGTGTTGGAACAGACTGCTTCTCTTTCAGAGAAACGCATGTGAGTTTCTGGTGAATGCTTGTAAGTCGCTTAAGGCACTTTCAAAGGAAAGTGATTTTCTCTGAAATGACAGCATTTAGAAAGTGAAGCAACACTCCATTCACTTCGCACAGTGAATTGAAGTGTTGGAACACACTGCTTCCCTTTAAGAGAAACGCATGTGAGTTTTTTGTGAATGCTTGAAAGTAGTTTAAGGCACTTTCAAAGGAAAGTGATTTTCTCTGAAAGGACAGCATTTAGAAAGTGAAGCAACACTCAATTCACCTTGTACAGTGAATTGAACTGTTGGAACAGACTGCTTCTCTTTCAGAGAAATGCATGTGAGTTTCTCTTGAATGCTTGTAAGTAGCTTAAGGCACTTTCAAAGGAAAGTGATTTTCTATGAAAGGACAGCATTTAGAAAGTAAAGCAACACTCCATTCCCTTCGAACAAAGAATTGAAGTGTTGGAACAGACTGCTTCTCTTTCATAGAAACGCATTAGTGTTTCTTGGGAATGCTTGCAAGTAGCTTAAGGCACTTTCAAAGGAAAGTGATTTTCTCTGAAAGGACAGCATTTAGATAGTGAAGCAACACTCCATTCACTTCGCACAGTGAATTGAAGTGTTGGAACAGACTGCTTCTCTTTCAGAGAAACGCATGTGAGTTTCTAGTGAATTCTTGCAAGTTGCTTAAGGCACTTTCAAAGGAAAGTGATTTTCTCTGAAAGGACAGCATTTAGAAACTGAAGCAACACTCCATTCACTTCGCACAGTGAATTGAAGTGTTGGAACAGACTGCTTCTCTTTCAGAGAAACGCATGTGAGTTTTTTGTGAATGCTTGAAAGTAGTTTAAGGCACTTTCAAAGGAAAGTGTTTTTCTCTGAAAGGACAGCATTTAGAAAGTGACGCAACACTCCATTCACTTCGCACAGTGAATTGAAGTGTTGGAACAGACTGCTTCTCTTTCAGAGAAACGCATGTGAGTTTCTTCCTAATGCTTGCAAGTAGCTTAAGGCACTTTCAAAGGAAAGTGATTTTCTCTGATTGGACAGCATTTAGAAAGTGAAGCAACACTCCATTCACTTCGCACAGTGAATTGAAGTGTTGGAACAGACTGCTTCTCTTTCAGAGAAACGCATGTGAGTTTCTGGTGAATGCTTGTAAGTAGCTTAAGGCACTTTCAAAGGAAAGTGATTTTCTCTGAAAGGACAGCATTTAGAAAGTGAAGCAACACTCCATTCCCTTCGTGCAGTGAATTGAAGTGTTGGAACAGAGTGCTTCTCATTCATAGAAACGCATTAGTGTTTCTTGTGCATGCATGCAAGTTGCTTAAGGCACTTTCAAAGGAAAGTGATTTTCTCTGAAAGGACATCATTTAGAAAGTGAAGCAACACTCCATTCACTTCGCACAGAGAATTGAAGTGTTGGAACACACTGCTTCTCTTTCATAAAAACGCATTAGTATTTCTTGTGAATGCTTGCAAGTAGCTTAAGGCACTTTCAAAGGAAAGTGATTTTCTCTGAAAGGACAGCATTTAGAAAGTGAAGCAACACTCCATTCACTTCGCATAGTGAATTGAACTATTGGAACAGACTGCTTCTCTTTCAGAGAAACGCATGTGAGTTTCTGGTGAATGCTTGTAAGTAGCTTAAGGCACTTTCAAAGGAAAGTGATTTTCTCTGAAAGGACAGCATTTAGAAAGTGAAGCAACACTCCATTCCCTTCGTGCAGTGAATTGAAGTGTTGGAACAGAGTGCTTCTCATTCATAGAAACGCATTAGTGTTTCTTGTGAATGCTTGCAAGTTGCTTAAGGCACTTTCAAAGGAAAGTGATTTTCTCTGAAAGGACAGCATTTAGAAAGTGAAGCAACACTCCATTCGCTTTGTACTGTGAATTGAAGTGTTGGAACAGACTGCTTCTCTTTCAGAGAAATGCATGTGAGTTTCTGTTGAATGCTTGTAAGTAGCTTAAGGCACATTCAAAGGAAAGGGATTTTCTCTGAAAGGACAGCATTTAGAAAGTGAAGCAACACTCCATTCACTTCGCACAGTGAATTGAAGTGTTGGAACAGACTGCTTCTCTTTCAGAGAAACGCATGTGAGTTTTTTGTGAATGCTTGAAAGTAGTTTAAGGCACTTTCAATGGAAAGTGATTTTCTCTGAAAGGACAGCATTTAGAAAGTGAGGCAACACTCCATTCACTTCGCACAGTGAATTGAAGTGTTGGAACAGACTGCTTCTCTTTCAGAGAAACGCATGTGAGTTTCTTCCTGATGCTTGCAAGTAGCTTAAGGCACTTTCAAAGGAAAGTGATTTTCTCTGAAAGGACAGCATTTAGAAAGTGAAGCAACACTCCATTCACTTCGCACAGTGAATTGAAGTGTTGGAACAGACTGTTTCTCTTTCAGAGAAACGCATGTGAGTTTCTGGTGAATGCTTGCAAGTAGCTTAAGGCACATTCAAAGGAAAGTGATTTTCTCTGAAAGGACAGCATTTAGAAACTGAGGCAACACTCTATTCACTTCACACAGTGAATTGAATTGTTGGAACAGACTGCTTCTCTTTCAGAGAAACACATGTGAGTTTCTGGTGAATGCTTGTAAGTAGCTTAAGGCACTTTCAAAGGAAAGTGATTTTCTCTGAAACGACAGCATTTAGAAAGTGAAGCAACACTCCATTTCCTTCGTGCAGTGAATTGAAGTGTTGGAACAGAATGCTTCTCTTTCATACAAACGCATTAGTGTTTCTTGTGAATGCTTGCAAGTTGCTTAAGGCACTTTCAAAGGAAAGTGATTTTCTCTGAAAGGACAGCATTTAGAAAGTGAAGCAACACTCCATTCACTTTGTACTGTGAATTGAAGTGTTGGAACAGACTGCTTCTCTTTCAGAGAAATGCATGTGAGTTTCTGTTGAATGCTTGTAAGTAGCTTAAGGCACATTCAAAGGAAAGGGATTTTCTCTGAAAGGACAGCATTTAGAAAGTGAAGCAACACTCCATTCACTTCGCACAGTGAATTGAAGTGTTGGAACAGACTGCTTCTCTTTCAGAGAAACGCATGTGAGTTTTTTGTGAATGCTTGAAAGTAGTTTAAGGCACTTTCAATTGAAAGTGATTTTCTCTGAAAGGACAGCATTTAGAAAGTGAGGCAACACTCCATTCACTTCGCACAGTGAATTGAAGTGTTGGAACAGACTGCTTCTCTTTCAGAGAAACGCATGTGAGTTTCTTCCTAATGCTTGCAAGTAGCTTAAGGCACTTCCAAAGGAAAGTGATTTTCTCTGAAAGGACAGCATTTAGAAATTGAAGCAACACTCCATTCACTTCGCACAGTGAATTGAAGTGTTGGAACAGACTGCTTCTCTTTCAGAGAAACGCATGTGAGTTTCTTCCTGATGCTTGCAAGTAGCTTAAGGCACTTTCAAAGGAAAGTGATTTTCTCTGAAAGGACAGCATTTAGAAAGTGAAGCAACACTCCATTCACTTCGCACAGTGAATTGAAGTGTTGGAACAGACTGTTTCTCTTTCAGAGAAACGCATGTGAGTTTCTGGTGAATGCTTGTAAGTAGCTTAAGGCACTTTCAAAGGAAAGTGATTTTCTCTGAAAGGACAGCATTTAGAAAGTGAAGCAACACTCCATTCACTTCGCACAGTGAATTGAAGTGTTGGAACAGACTGCTTCTCTTTCAGAGAAACGCATGTGAGTTTCTTTTGAATGCTTGCAAGTTGCTTAAGGCACATTCAAAGGAAAGTGATTTTCTCTGAAAGGACAGCATTTAGAAACTGAAGCAACACTCCATTCACTTCGCACAGTGAATTGAAGTGTTCGATCAGACTGCTTCTCTTTAAGAGAAACGCATGTGAGTTTTTTATGAATGCTTGAAAGTAGTTTAAGGCACTTTAAAAGGAAAGTGATTTTGTCTGAAAGGACAGCATTTAGAAAGTGAAGCAACACTCCATTCACTTCGCACGGTGAATTGAAGTGTTGGAACAGACTGCTTCTCTTTCAGAGAAACGCATGTGAGTTTCTGGTGAATGCTTGTAAGTAGCTTAAGGCACGTTCAAAGGAAAGTGATTTTCTCTGAAAGGACAGCATTTAGAAAGTGAGGCAACACTCTATTCACTTCACACAGTGAATTGAATTGTTGGAACAGACTGCTTCTCTTTCAGAGAAACACATGTGAGTTTCTGGTGAATGCTTGTAAGTAGCTTAAGGCACTTTCAAAGGAAAGTGATTTTCTCTGAAACGACAGCATTTAGAAAGTGAAGCAACACTCCATTTCCTTCGTGCAGTGAATTGAAGTGTTGGAACAGAATGCTTCTCTTTCATAGAAACGCATTAGTGTTTCTTGTGAATGCTTGCAAGTTGCTTAAGGCACTTTCAAAGGAAAGTGATTTTCTCTGAAAGGACATAATTTAGAAAGTGAAGCAACACTCCATTCACTTCGCACAGTGAATTGAAGTGTTCGAACAGACTGCTTCTCTTTCAGAGAAATGCATGTGAGTTTCTGTTGAATGCTTGTAAGTAGCTTAAGGCACTTTCAAAGGAAAGTGATTTTCTCTGAAAGGACAGCATTTAGAAAGTGAAGCAACACTCCATTCACTTCGCACATTGAATTGAAGTGTTGGAACAGACTGCTTCTCTTTCAGAGAAACGCATGTGAGTTTTTTGTGAATGCTTGAAAGTAGTTTAAGGCACTTTCAATGGAAAGTGATTTTCTCTGAAAGGACAGCATTTAGAAAGTGAGGAAACACTCCATTCACTTCGCACAGTGAATTGAAGTGTTGGAACAGACTGCTTCTCTTTCAGAGAAACACATGTGAGTTTCTTCCTAATGCTTGCAAGTAGCTTAAGGCACTTTCAAAGGAAAGTGATTTTCTCTGAAAGGACAGCATTTAGAAAGTGAAGCAACACTCCATTCACTTCGCACTGTGAATTGAAGTGTTGGAACAGACTGCTTCTCTTTCAGAGAAACGCATGTGAGTTTCTTCCTGATGCTTGCAAGTAGCTTAAGGCACTTTCAAAGGAAAGTGATTTTCTCTGAAAGGACAGCATTTAGAAAGTGAAGCAACACTCCATTCACTTCGCACAGTTAATTGAAGTGTTGGAACAGACTGCTTCTCTTTCAGAGAAATGCATGTGAGTTTCTGTTGAATGCTTGTAAGTAGCTTAAGGCACTTTCAAAGGAAAGTGATTTTCTCTGAAAGGACAGCATTTAGAAAGTGAAGCAACACTCCATTCACTTCGCAGAGTGAATTGAAGTATTGGAACAGACTGCTTCTCTTTCAGAGAAACACATGTGAGTTTCTGGTGAATGCTTGTAAGTAGCTTAAGGCACTTTCAAAGGAAAGTGATTTTCTCTGAAAGGACAGCATTTAGAAAGTGAAGCAACACTCCATTCACTTCGCACAGTGAATTGAAGTGTTGGAACAGACTGCTTCTCTTTCAGAGAAACGCATGTGAGTTTCTTTTGAATGCTTGCAAGTTGCTTAAGGCACATTCAAAGGAAAGTGATTTTCTCTGAAAGGACAGCATTTAGAAACTGAAGCAACACTCCATTCACTTCGCACAGTGAATTGAAGTGTTCGAACAGACTGCTTCTCTTTAAGAGAAACGCATGTGAGTTTTTTATGAATGCTTGAAAGTAGTTTAAGGCACTTTAAAAGGAAAGTGATTTTGTCTGAAAGGACAGCATTTAGAAAGTGAGGCAACACTCTATTCACTTCACACAGTGAATTGAATTGTTGGAACAGACTGCTTCTCTTTCAGAGAAACACATGTGAGTTTCTGGTGAATGCTTGTAAGTAGCTTAAGGCACTTTCAAAGGAAAGTGATTTTCTCTGAAAGGACAGCATTTTGAAAGTGAAGCAACACTCCATTTCCTTCGTGCAGTGAATTGAAGTGTTGGAAGAGAATGCTTCTCTTTCATACAAACGCATTAGTGTTTCTTGTGAATGCTTGCAAGTTGCTTAAGGCACTTTCAAAGGAAAGTGATTTTCTCTGAAAGGACATAATTTAGAAAGTGAAGCAACACTCCATTCACTTCGCAGAGTGAATTGAAGTGTTCGAACAGACTGCTTCTCTTTCAGAGAAATGCATGTGAGTTTCTGTTGAATGCTTGTAAGTAGCTTAAGGCACTTTCAAAGGAAAGTGATTTTCTCTGAAAGGACAGCATTTAGAAAGTGAAGCAACACTCCATTCACTTCGCACAGTGAATTGAAGTGTTGGAACAGACTGCTTCTCTTTCAGAGAAACGCATGTGAGTTTCTGGTGAATGCTTGTAAGTAGCTTAAGGCACTTTCAAAGGAAAGTGATTTTCTCTGAAAGGACAGCATTTAGAAAGTGAGGCAACACTCCATTCACCTCACACAGTGAATTGAAGTGTTGGAACAGACTGCTTCTCTTTCAGAGAAACGCATGTGAGTTTCTTCCTAATGCTTGCAAGTAGCTTAAGGCACTTTCAAAGGAAAGTGATTTTCTCTGAAAGGACAGCATTTAGAAAGTGAAGCAACACTCCATTCACTTCGCACAGTGAATTGAAGTGTTGGAACAGACTGCTTCTCTTTCAGAGAAACGCATGTGAGTTTCTGGTGAATGCTTGTAAGTCGCTTAAGGCACTTTCAAAGGAAAGTCATTTTCGCTGAAAGGACAGCATTTAGAAAGTGAAGCAACACTCCATTCACTTCGCACAGTGAATTGAAGTGTTGGAACACACTGCTTCCCTTTAAGAGAAACGCATTAGTGTTTTTTGTGAATGCTTGAAAGTAGTTTAAGGCACTTTCAAAGGAAAGTGATTTTCTCTGAAAGGACAGCATTTAGAAAGTGAAGCAACACTCAATTCACCTTGTACAGTGAATTGAACTGTTGGAACAGACTGCTTCTCTTTCAGAGAAACGCATTAGTATTTCTTGTGAATGCTTGCAAGTAGCTTAAGGCACTTTCAAAGGAAAGTGATTTTCTCTGAAAGGACAGCATTTAGATAGTGAAGCAACACTCCATTCACTTCGCACAGTGAATTGAAGTGTTGGAACAGACTGCTTCTCTTTCAGAGAAACGCATGTGAGTTTCTTTTGAATGCTTGCAAGTTGCTTAAGGCACATTCAAAGGAAAGTGATTTTCTCTGAAAGGACAGCATTTAGAAACTGAAGCAACACTCCATTCACTTCGCACAGTGAATTGAAGTGTTCGAACAGACGGCTTCTCTTTAAGAGAAACGCATGTGAGTTTTTTATGAATGCTTGAAAGTAGTTTAAGGCACTTTAAAAGGAAAGTGATTTTGTCTGAAAGGACAGCATTTAGAAAGTGAAGCAACACTCCATTCACTTCGCACGGTGAATTGAAGTGTTGGAACAGACTGCTTCTCTTTCAGAGAAACGCATGTGAGTTTCTGGTGAATGCTTGTAAGTAGCTTAAGGCACGTTCAAAGGAAAGTGATTTTCTCTGAAAGGACAGCATTTAGAAAGTGAGGCAACACTCTATTCACTTCACACAGTGAATTGAATTGTTGGAACAGACTGCTTCTCTTTCAGAGAAACACATGTGAGTTTCTGGTGAATGCTTGTAAGTAGCTTAAGGCACTTTCAAAGGAAAGTGATTTTCTCTGAAACGACAGCATTTAGAAAGTGAAGCAACACTCCATTTCCTTCGTGCAGTGAATTGAAGTGTTGGAACAGAATGCTTCTCTTTCATAGAAACGCATTAGTATTTCTTGTGAATGCTTGCAAGTTGCTTAAGGCACTTTCAAAGGAAAGTGATTTTCTCTGAAAGGACATAATTTAGAAAGTGAAGCAACACTCCATTCACTTCGCACAGTGAATTGAAGTGTTCGAACAGACTGCTTCTCTTTCAGAGAAATGCATGTGAGTTTCTGTTGAATGCTTGTAAGTAGCTTAAGGCACTTTCAAAGGAAAGTGATTTTCTCTGAAAGGACAGCATTTAGAAAGTGAAGCAACACTCCATTCACGTCGCACATTGAATTGAAGTGTTGGAATAGACTGCTTCTCTTTCAGAGAAACGCATATGAGTTTTTTGTGAATGCTTGAAAGTAGTTTAAGGCACTTTCAAAGGAAAGTGATTTTCTCTGAAAGGACAGCATTTAGAAAGTGAAGCAACACTCCATTCACTTCGCACAGTGAATTGAAGTGTTGGAACAGACTGCTTCTCTTTCAGAGAAACGCATGTGAGTTTCTTCCTGATGCTTGCAAGTAGCTTAAGGCACTTTCAAAGGAAAGTGATTTTCTCAGAAAGGACAGCATTTAGAAAGTGAAACAACACTCCATTCACTTCGCACAGTGAATTGAAGTGTTGGAAAAGACTGTTTCTCTTTCAGAGAAACGCATGTGAGTTTCTGGTGAATGCTTGTAAGTAGCTTAAGGCACTTTCAAAGGAAAGTGATTTTCTCTGAAAGGACAGCATTTAGAAACTGAAGCAACACTCCATTCACTTCGCACACTGAATTGAAGTGTTGGAACAGACTGCTTCTCTTTCAGAGAAACGCATGTGAGTTTTTTGTGAATGCTTGAAAGTAGTTTAAGGCACTTTCAAAGGAAAGTGTTTTTCTCTGAAAGGACAGCATTTAGAAAGTGAAGCAACACTCCATTCACTTCGCACAGTGAATTGAAGTGTTGGAACAGACTGCTTCTCTTTCAGAGAAACACATGTGAGTTTCTTCCTAATGCTTGCAAGTAGCTTAAGGCACTTTCAAAGGAAAGTGATTTTCTCTGAAAGGACAGCATTTAGAAAGTGAAGCAACACTCCATTCACTTCGCACTGTGAATTGAAGTGTTGGAACAGACTGCTTCTCTTTCAGAGAAACGCATGTGAGTTTCTTCCTGATGCTTGCAAGTAGCTTAAGGCACTTTCAAAGGAAAGTGATTTTCTCTGAAAGGACAGCATTTAGAAAGTGAAGCAACACTCCATTCACTTCGCACAGTTAATTGAAGTGTTGGAACAGACTGCTTCTCTTTCAGAGAAATGCATGTGAGTTTCTGTTGAATGCTTGTAAGTAGCTTAAGGCACTTTCAAAGGAAAGTGATTTTCTCTGAAAGGACAGCATTTAGAAAGTGAAGCAACACTCCATTCACTTCGCAGAGTGAATTGAAGTATTGGAACAGACTGCTTCTCTTTCAGAGAAACACATGTGAGTTTCTGGTGAATGCTTGTAAGTAGCTTAAGGCACTTTCAAAGGAAAGTGATTTTCTCTGAAAGGACAGCATTTAGAAAGTGAAGCAACACTCCATTCACTTCGCACAGTGAATTGATGTGTTGGAACAGACTGCTTCTCTTTCAGAGAAACGCATGTGAGTTTCTTTTGAATGCTTGCAAGTTGCTTAAGGCACATTCAAAGGAAAGTGATTTTCTCTGAAAGGACAGCATTTAGAAACTGAAGCAACACTCCATTCACTTCGCACAGTGAATTGAAGTGTTCGAACAGACTGCTTCTCTTTAAGAGAAACGCATGTGAGTTTTTTATGAATGCTTGAAAGTAGTTTAAGGCACTTTAAAAGGAAAGTGATTTTGTCTGAAAGGACAGCATTTAGAAAGTGAGGCAACACTCTATTCACTTCACACAGTGAATTGAATTGTTGGAACAGACTGCTTCTCTTTCAGAGAAACACATGTGAGTTTCTGGTGAATGCTTGTAAGTAGCTTAAGGCACTTTCAAAGGAAAGTGATTTTCTCTGAAAGGACAGCATTTTGAAAGTGAAGCAACACTCCATTTCCTTCGTGCAGTGAATTGAAGTGTTGGAAGAGAATGCTTCTCTTTCATACAAACGCATTAGTGTTTCTTGTGAATGCTTGCAAGTTGCTTAAGGCACTTTCAAAGGAAAGTGATTTTCTCTGAAAGGACATAATTTAGAAAGTGAAGCAACACTCCATTCACTTCGCAGAGTGAATTGAAGTGTTCGAACAGACTGCTTCTCTTTCAGAGAAATGCATGTGAGTTTCTGTTGAATGCTTGTAAGTAGCTTAAGGCACTTTCAAAGGAAAGTGATTTTCTCTGAAAGGACAGCATTTAGAAAGTGAAGCAACACTCCATTCACTTCGCACAGTGAATTGAAGTGTTGGAACAGACTGCTTCTCTTTCAGAGAAACGCATGTGAGTTTCTGGTGAATGCTTGTAAGTAGCTTAAGGCACTTTCAAAGGAAAGTGATTTTCTCTGAAAGGACAGCATTTAGAAAGTGAGGCAACACTCCATTCACCTCACACAGTGAATTGAAGTGTTGGAACAGACTGCTTCTCTTTCAGAGAAACGCATGTGAGTTTCTTCCTAATGCTTGCAAGTAGCTTAAGGCACTTTCAAAGGAAAGTGATTTTCTCTGAAAGGACAGCATTTAGAAAGTGAAGCAACACTCCATTCACTTCGCACAGTGAATTGAAGTGTTGGAACAGACTGCTTCTCTTTCAGAGAAACGCATGTGAGTTTCTGGTGAATGCTTGTAAGTCGCTTAAGGCACTTTCAAAGGAAAGTCATTTTCGCTGAAAGGACAGCATTTAGAAAGTGAAGCAACACTCCATTCACTTCGCACAGTGAATTGAAGTGTTGGAACACACTGCTTCCCTTTAAGAGAAACGCATTAGTGTTTTTTGTGAATGCTTGAAAGTAGTTTAAGGCACTTTCAAAGGAAAGTGATTTTCTCTGAAAGGACAGCATTTAGAAAGTGAAGCAACACTCAATTCACCTTGTACAGTGAATTGAACTGTTGGAACAGACTGCTTCTCTTTCAGAGAAACGCATTAGTATTTCTTGTGAATGCTTGCAAGTAGCTTAAGGCACTTTCAAAGGAAAGTGATTTTCTCTGAAAGGACAGCATTTAGATAGTGAAGCAACACTCCATTCACTTCGCACAGTGAATTGAAGTGTTGGAACAGACTGCTTCTCTTTCAGAGAAACGCATGTGAGTTTCTTTTGAATGCTTGCAAGTTGCTTAAGGCACATTCAAAGGAAAGTGATTTTCTCTGAAAGGACAGCATTTAGAAACTGAAGCAACACTCCATTCACTTCGCACAGTGAATTGAAGTGTTCGAACAGACGGCTTCTCTTTAAGAGAAACGCATGTGAGTTTTTTATGAATGCTTGAAAGTAGTTTAAGGCACTTTAAAAGGAAAGTGATTTTGTCTGAAAGGACAGCATTTAGAAAGTGAAGCAACACTCCATTCACTTCGCACGGTGAATTGAAGTGTTGGAACAGACTGCTTCTCTTTCAGAGAAACGCATGTGAGTTTCTGGTGAATGCTTGTAAGTAGCTTAAGGCACGTTCAAAGGAAAGTGATTTTCTCTGAAAGGACAGCATTTAGAAAGTGAGGCAACACTCTATTCACTTCACACAGTGAATTGAATTGTTGGAACAGACTGCTTCTCTTTCAGAGAAACACATGTGAGTTTCTGGTGAATGCTTGTAAGTAGCTTAAGGCACTTTCAAAGGAAAGTGATTTTCTCTGAAACGACAGCATTTAGAAAGTGAAGCAACACTCCATTTCCTTCGTGCAGTGAATTGAAGTGTTGGAACAGAATGCTTCTCTTTCATAGAAACGCATTAGTATTTCTTGTGAATGCTTGCAAGTTGCTTAAGGCACTTTCAAAGGAAAGTGATTTTCTCTGAAAGGACATAATTTAGAAAGTGAAGCAACACTCCATTCACTTCGCACAGTGAATTGAAGTGTTCGAACAGACTGCTTCTCTTTCAGAGAAATGCATGTGAGTTTCTGTTGAATGCTTGTAAGTAGCTTAAGGCACTTTCAAAGGAAAGTGATTTTCTCTGAAAGGACAGCATTTAGAAAGTGAAGCAACACTCCATTCACGTCGCACATTGAATTGAAGTGTTGGAATAGACTGCTTCTCTTTCAGAGAAACGCATATGAGTTTTTTGTGAATGCTTGAAAGTAGTTTAAGGCACTTTCAAAGGAAAGTGATTTTCTCTGAAAGGACAGCATTTAGAAAGTGAAGCAACACTCCATTCACTTCGCACAGTGAATTGAAGTGTTGGAACAGACTGCTTCTCTTTCAGAGAAACGCATGTGAGTTTCTTCCTGATGCTTGCAAGTAGCTTAAGGCACTTTCAAAGGAAAGTGATTTTCTCAGAAAGGACAGCATTTAGAAAGTGAAACAACACTCCATTCACTTCGCACAGTGAATTGAAGTGTTGGAAAAGACTGTTTCTCTTTCAGAGAAACGCATGTGAGTTTCTGGTGAATGCTTGTAAGTAGCTTAAGGCACTTTCAAAGGAAAGTGATTTTCTCTGAAAGGACAGCATTTAGAAACTGAAGCAACACTCCATTCACTTCGCACACTGAATTGAAGTGTTGGAACAGACTGCTTCTCTTTCAGAGAAACGCATGTGAGTTTTTTGTGAATGCTTGAAAGTAGTTTAAGGCACTTTCAAAGGAAAGTGTTTTTCTCTGAAAGGACAGCATTTAGAAAGTGAAGCAACACTCCATTCACTTCGCACAGTGAATTGAAGTGTTGGAACAGACTGCTTCTCTTTCAGAGAAACGCATGTGAGTTTCTTCCTAATGCTTGCAAGTAGCTTAAGGCACTTTCAAAGGAAAGTGATTTTCTCTGATTGGACAGCATTTAGAAAGTGAAGCAACACTCCATTCACTTCGCACAGTGAATTGAAGTGTTGGAACAGACTGCTTCTCTTTCAGAGAAACGCATGTGAGTTTCTGGTGAATGCTTGTAAGTAGCTTAAGGCACTTTCAAAGGAAAGTGATTTTCTCTGAAAGGACAGCATTTAGAAAGTGAAGCAACACTCCATTCCCTTCGTGCAGTGAATTGAAGTGTTGGAACAGAGTGCTTCTCATTCATAGAAACGCATTAGTGTTTCTTGTGCATGCTTGCAAGTTGCTTAAGGCACTTTCAAAGGAAAGTGATTTTCTCTGAAAGGACAGCATTTAGAAAGTGAAGCAACACTCCATTCACTTCGCAGAGAGAATTGAGGTGTTGGAACACACTGCTTCTCTTTCAGAGAAACGCATTAGTATTTCTTGTGAATGCTTGCAAGTAGCTTAAGGCACTTTCAAAGAAAAGTGATTTTCTCTGAAAGGACAGCATTTAGAAAGTGAAGCAACACTCCATTCACTTCGCAGAGTGAATTGAAGTATTGGAACAGACTGCTTCTCTTTCAGAGAAACGCATGTGAGTTTCTGGTGAATGCTTGTAAGTAGCTTAAGGCACTTTCAAAGGAAAGTGATTTTCTCTGAAAGGACAGCATTTAGAAAGTGAAGCAACACTCCATTCACTTCGCACAGTGAATTGAAGTGTTGGAACAGACTGCTTCTCTTTCAGAGAAAAGCATGTGAGTTTCTGGTGAATGCTTGTAAGTAGCTTAAGGCAGTTTCAAAGGAAAGTGATTTTCTCTGAAAGGACAGCATTTAGAAAGTGAAGCAACACTCCATTCCCTTCGTGCAGTGAATTGAAGTGTTGGAACAGAGTGCTTCTCATTCATTGAAACGCATTAGTGTTTCTTGTGAATGCTTGCAAGTTGCTTAAGGCACTTTCAAAGGAAAGTGATTTTCTCTGAAAGGACAGCATTTAGAAAGTGAAGCAACACTCGATTCACTTTGTACTGTGAATTGAAGTGTTGGAACAGACTGCTTCTCTTTCAGAGAAATGCATGTGAGTTTCTGTTGAATGCTTGTAAGTAGCTTAAGGCACATTCAAAGGAAAGGGATTTTCTCTGAAAGGACAGCATTTAGAAAGTGAAGCAACACTCCATTCACTTCGCACAGTGAATTGAAGTGTTGGAACAGACTGCTTCTCTTTCAGAGAAACGCATGTGAGTTTTTTGTGAATGCTTGAAAGTAGTTTAAGGCACTTTCAATGGAAAGTGATTTTCTCTGAAAGGACAGCATTTAGAAAGTGAGGCAACACTCCATTCACTTCGCACAGTGAATTGAAGTGTTGGAACAGACTGCTTCTCTTTCAGAGAAACGCATGTGAGTTTCTGGTGAATGCTTGTAAGTAGCTTAAGGCACTTTCAAAGGAAAGTGATTTTCTCTGAAAGGACAGCATTTAGAAAGTGAAGCAACACTCCATTCACTTCGCACAGTGAATTGAAGTGTTGGAACAGACTGCTTCTCTTTCAGAGAAACGCATGTGAGTTTCTTCCTGATGCTTGCAAGTAGCTTAAGGCACTTTCAAAGGAAAGTGATTTTCTCTGAAAGGACAGCATTTAGAAAGTGAAGCAACACTCCATTCACTTCGCACAGTGAATTGAAGTGTTGGAACAGACTGTTTCTCTTTCAGAGAAACGCATGTGAGTTTCTGGTGAATGCTTGTAAGTAGCTTAAGGCACTTTCAAAGGAAAGTGATTTTCTCTGAAAGGACAGCATTTAGAAAGTGAAGCAACACTCCATTCACTTCGCACAGTGAATTGAAGTGTTGGAACAGACTGCTTCTCTTTCAGAGAAACGCATGTGAGTTTCTTTTGAATGCTTGCAAGTTGCTTAAGGCACATTCAAAGGAAAGTGATTTTCTCTGAAAGGACAGCATTTAGAAACTGAAGCAACACTCCATTCACTTCGCACAGTGAATTGAAGTGTTCGAACAGACTGCTTCTCTTTCAGAGAAACGCATGTGAGTTTTTTATGAATGCTTGAAAGTAGTTTAAGGCACTTTAAAAGGAAAGTGATTTTGTCTGAAAGGACAGCATTTAGAAAGTGAAGCAACACTCCATTCACTTCGCACGGTGAATTGAAGTGTTGGAACAGACTGCTTCTCTTTCAGAGAAACGCATGTGAGTTTCTGGTGAATGCTTGTAAGTAGCTTAAGGCACTTTCAAAGGAAAGGGATTTTCTCTGAAAGGTCAGCATTTAGAAAGTGAAGCCACACTCCATTCACTTCGCACATTGAATTGAAGTGTTGGAACAGACTGCTTCTCCTTCAGAGAAACGCATGTGAGTTTCTGGTGAATGCTTGTAAGTAGCTTAAGGCACTTTCAAAGGAAAGTGATTTTCTCTGAAAGGACAGCATTTAGAAAGTGAGGCAACACTCCATTCACCTCACACAGTGAATTGAAGTGTTGGAACAGACTGCTTCTCTTTCAGAGAAACGCATGTGAGTTTCTTCCTAATGCTTGCAAGTAGCTTAAGGCACTTTCAAAGGAAAGTGATTTTCTCTGAAAGGACAGCATTTAGAAAGTGAAGCAACACTCCATTCACTTCGCACAGTGAATTGAAGTGTTGGAACAGACTGCTTCTCTTTCAGAGAAACGCATGTGAGTTTCTGGTGAATGCTTGTAAGTCGCTTAAGGCACTTTCAAAGGAAAGTCATTTTCGCTGAAAGGACAGCATTTAGAAAGTGAAGCAACACTCCATTCACTTCGCACAGTGAATTGAAGTGTTGGAACACACTGCTTCCCTTTAAGAGAAACGCATTAGTGTTTTTTGTGAATGCTTGAAAGTAGTTTAAGGCACTTTCAAAGGAAAGTGATTTTCTCTGAAAGGACAGCATTTAGAAAGTGAAGCAACACTCAATTCACCTTGTACAGTGAATTGAACTGTTGGAACAGACTGCTTCTCTTTCAGAGAAACGCATTAGTATTTCTTGTGAATGCTTGCAAGTAGCTTAAGGCACTTTCAAAGGAAAGTGATTTTCTCTGAAAGGACAGCATTTAGATAGTGAAGCAACACTCCATTCACTTCGCACAGTGAATTGAAGTGTTGGAACAGACTGCTTCTCTTTCAGAGAAACGCATGTGAGTTTCTTTTGAATGCTTGCAAGTTGCTTAAGGCACATTCAAAGGAAAGTGATTTTCTCTGAAAGGACAGCATTTAGAAACTGAAGCAACACTCCATTCACTTCGCACAGTGAATTGAAGTGTTCGAACAGACGGCTTCTCTTTAAGAGAAACGCATGTGAGTTTTTTATGAATGCTTGAAAGTAGTTTAAGGCACTTTAAAAGGAAAGTGATTTTGTCTGAAAGGACAGCATTTAGAAAGTGAAGCAACACTCCATTCACTTCGCACGGTGAATTGAAGTGTTGGAACAGACTGCTTCTCTTTCAGAGAAACGCATGTGAGTTTCTGGTGAATGCTTGTAAGTAGCTTAAGGCACGTTCAAAGGAAAGTGATTTTCTCTGAAAGGACAGCATTTAGAAAGTGAGGCAACACTCTATTCACTTCACACAGTGAATTGAATTGTTGGAACAGACTGCTTCTCTTTCAGAGAAACACATGTGAGTTTCTGGTGAATGCTTGTAAGTAGCTTAAGGCACTTTCAAAGGAAAGTGATTTTCTCTGAAACGACAGCATTTAGAAAGTGAAGCAACACTCCATTTCCTTCGTGCAGTGAATTGAAGTGTTGGAACAGAATGCTTCTCTTTCATAGAAACGCATTAGTATTTCTTGTGAATGCTTGCAAGT
Organism: Myodes glareolus; assembly: GCF_982192425.1. NCBI lineage: Eukaryota > Metazoa > Chordata > Mammalia > Rodentia > Cricetidae > Myodes > Myodes glareolus. The sequence goes on from NC_142046.1 coordinate 3,101,472, forward strand.
TGCTTAAGGCACTTTCAAAGGAAAGTGATTTTCTCTGAAAGGACATAATTTAGAAAGTGAAGCAACACTCCATTCACTTCGCACAGTGAATTGAAGTGTTCGAACAGACTGCTTCTCTTTCAGAGAAATGCATGTGAGTTTCTGTTGAATGCTTGTAAGTAGCTTAAGGCACTTTCAAAGGAAAGTGATTTTCTCTGAAAGGACAGCATTTCGAAAGTGAAGCAACACTCCATTCACGTCGCACATTGAATTGAAGTGTTGGAATAGACTGCTTCTCTTTCAGAGAAACGCATATGAGTTTTTTGTGAATGCTTGAAAGTAGTTTAAGGCACTTTCAAAGGAAAGTGATTTTCTCTGAAAGGACAGCATTTAGAAAGTGAAGCAACACTCCATTCACTTCGCACAGTGAATTGAAGTGTTGGAACAGACTGCTTCTCTTTCAGAGAAACGCATGTGAGTTTCTTCTTGATGCTTGCAAGTAGCTTAAGGCACTTTCAAAGGAAAGTGATTTTCTCAGAAAGGACAGCATTTAGAAAGTGAAACAACACTCCATTCACTTCGCACAGTGAATTGAAGTGTTGGAAAAGACTGTTTCTCTTTCAGAGAAACGCATGTGAGTTTCTGGTGAATGCTTGTAAGTAGCTTAAGGCACTTTCAAAGGAAAGTGATTTTCTCTGAAAGGACAGCATTTAGAAACTGAAGCAACACTCCATTCACTTCGCACACTGAATTGAAGTGTTGGAACAGACTGCTTCTCTTTCAGAGAAACGCATGTGAGTTTTTTGTGAATGCTTGAAAGTAGTTTAAGGCACTTTCAAAGGAAAGTGTTTTTCTCTGAAAGGACAGCATTTAGAAAGTGAAGCAACACTCCATTCACTTCGCACAGTGAATTGAAGTGTTGGAACAGACTGCTTCTCTTTCAGAGAAACGCATGTGAGTTTCTTCCTAATGCTTGCAAGTAGCTTAAGGCACTTTCAAAGGAAAGTGATTTTCTCTGATTGGACAGCATTTAGAAAGTGAAGCAACACTCCATTCACTTCGCACAGTGAATTGAAGTGTTGGAACAGACTGCTTCTCTTTCAGAGAAACGCATGTGAGTTTCTGGTGAATGCTTGTAAGTAGCTTAAGGCACTTTCAAAGGAAAGTGATTTTCTCTGAAAGGACAGCATTTAGAAAGTGAAGCAACACTCCATTCCCTTCGTGCAGTGAATTGAAGTGTTGGAACAGAGTGCTTCTCATTCATAGAAACGCATTAGTGTTTCTTGTGCATGCTTGCAAGTTGCTTAAGGCACTTTCAAAGGAAAGTGATTTTCTCTGAAAGGACAGCATTTAGAAAGTGAAGCAACACTCCATTCACTTCGCAGAGAGAATTGAGGTGTTGGAACACACTGCTTCTCTTTCAGAGAAACGCATTAGTATTTCTTGTGAATGCTTGCAAGTAGCTTAAGGCACTTTCAAAGAAAAGTGATTTTCTCTGAAAGGACAGCATTTAGAAAGTGAAGCAACACTCCATTCACTTCGCAGAGTGAATTGAAGTATTGGAACAGACTGCTTCTCTTTCAGAGAAACGCATGTGAGTTTCTGGTGAATGCTTGTAAGTAGCTTAAGGCACTTTCAAAGGAAAGTGATTTTCTCTGAAAGGACAGCATTTAGAAAGTGAAGCAACACTCCATTCACTTCGCACAGTGAATTGAAGTGTTGGAACAGACTGCTTCTCTTTCAGAGAAAAGCATGTGAGTTTCTGGTGAATGCTTGTAAGTAGCTTAAGGCAGTTTCAAAGGAAAGTGATTTTCTCTGAAAGGACAGCATTTAGAAAGTGAAGCAACACTCCATTCCCTTCGTGCAGTGAATTGAAGTGTTGGAACAGAGTGCTTCTCATTCATTGAAACGCATTAGTGTTTCTTGTGAATGCTTGCAAGTTGCTTAAGGCACTTTCAAAGGAAAGTGATTTTCTCTGAAAGGACAGCATTTAGAAAGTGAAGCAACACTCGATTCACTTTGTACTGTGAATTGAAGTGTTGGAACAGACTGCTTCTCTTTCAGAGAAATGCATGTGAGTTTCTGTTGAATGCTTGTAAGTAGCTTAAGGCACATTCAAAGGAAAGGGATTTTCTCTGAAAGGACAGCATTTAGAAAGTGAAGCAACACTCCATTCACTTCGCACAGTGAATTGAAGTGTTGGAACAGACTGCTTCTCTTTCAGAGAAACGCATGTGAGTTTTTTGTGAATGCTTGAAAGTAGTTTAAGGCACTTTCAATGGAAAGTGATTTTCTCTGAAAGGACAGCATTTAGAAAGTGAGGCAACACTCCATTCACTTCGCACAGTGAATTGAAGTGTTGGAACAGACTGCTTCTCTTTCAGAGAAACGCATGTGAGTTTCTGGTGAATGCTTGTAAGTAGCTTAAGGCACTTTCAAAGGAAAGTGATTTTCTCTGAAAGGACAGCATTTAGAAAGTGAAGCAACACTCCATTCACTTCGCACAGTGAATTGAAGTGTTGGAACAGACTGCTTCTCTTTCAGAGAAACGCATGTGAGTTTCTTCCTGATGCTTGCAAGTAGCTTAAGGCACTTTCAAAGGAAAGTGATTTTCTCTGAAAGGACAGCATTTAGAAAGTGAAGCAACACTCCATTCACTTCGCACAGTGAATTGAAGTGTTGGAACAGACTGTTTCTCTTTCAGAGAAACGCATGTGAGTTTCTGGTGAATGCTTGTAAGTAGCTTAAGGCACTTTCAAAGGAAAGTGATTTTCTCTGAAAGGACAGCATTTAGAAAGTGAAGCAACACTCCATTCACTTCGCACAGTGAATTGAAGTGTTGGAACAGACTGCTTCTCTTTCAGAGAAACGCATGTGAGTTTCTTTTGAATGCTTGCAAGTTGCTTAAGGCACATTCAAAGGAAAGTGATTTTCTCTGAAAGGACAGCATTTAGAAACTGAAGCAACACTCCATTCACTTCGCACAGTGAATTGAAGTGTTCGAACAGACTGCTTCTCTTTAAGAGAAACGCATGTGAGTTTTTTATGAATGCTTGAAAGTAGTTTAAGGCACTTTAAAAGGAAAGTGATTTTGTCTGAAAGGACAGCATTTAGAAAGTGAAGCAACACTCCATTCACTTCGCACGGTGAATTGAAGTGTTGGAACAGACTGCTTCTCTTTCAGAGAAACGCATGTGAGTTTCTGGTGAATGCTTGTAAGTAGCTTAAGGCACTTTCAAAGGAAAGTGATTTTCTCTGAAAGGTCAGCATTTAGAAAGTGAAGCCACACTCCATTCACTTCGCACATTGAATTGAAGTGTTGGAACAGACTGCTTCTCCTTCAGAGAAACGCATGTGAGTTTCTGGTGAATGCTTGTAAGTAGCTTAAGGCACTTTCAAAGGAAAGTGATTTTCTCTGAAAGGACAGCATTTAGAAAGTGAGGCAACACTCCATTCACCTCACACAGTGAATTGAAGTGTTGGAACAGACTGCTTCTCTTTCAGAGAAACGCATGTGAGTTTCTTCCTAATGCTTGCAAGTAGCTTAAGGCACTTTCAAAGGAAAGTGATTTTCTCTGATTGGACAGCATTTAGAAAGTGAAGCAACACTCCATTCACTTCGCACAGTGAATTGAAGTGTTGGAACAGACTGCTTCTCTTTCAGAGAAACGCATGTGAGTTTCTGGTGAATGCTTGTAAGTAGCTTAAGGCACTTTCAAAGGAAAGTGATTTTCTCTGAAAGGACAGCATTTAGAAAGTGAAGCAACACTCCATTCCCTTCGTGCAGTGAATTGAAGTGTTGGAACAGTGTGCTTCTCATTCATAGAAACGCATTAGTGTTTCTTGTGCATGCTTGCAAGTTGCTTAAGGCACTTTCAAAGGAAAGTGATTTTCTCTGAAAGGACAGCATTTAGAAAGTGAAGCAACACTCCATTCACTTCGCAGAGAGAATTGAGGTGTTGGAACACACTGCTTCTCTTTCAGAGAAACGCATTAGTATTTCTTGTGAATGCTTGCAAGTAGCTTAAGGCACTTTCAAAGAAAAGTGATTTTCTCTGAAAGGACAGCATTTAGAAAGTGAAGCAACACTCCATTCACTTCGCACAGTGAATTGAAGTGTTGGAACAGACTGCTTCTCTTTCAGAGAAACGCATGTGAGTTTTTTGTGAATGCTTGAAAGTAGTTTAAGGCACTTTCAATGGAAAGTGATTTTCTCTGAAAGGACAGCATTTAGAAAGTGAGGCAACACTCCATTCACTTCGCACAGTGAATTGAAGTGTTGGAACAGACTGCTTCTCTTTCAGAGAAACGCATGTGAGTTTCTTTTGAATGCTTGCAAGTTGCTTAAGGCACATTCAAAGGAAAGTGATTTTCTCTGAAAGGACAGCATTTAGAAACTGAAGCAACACTCCATTCACTTCGCACAGTGAATTGAAGTGTTCGAACAGACGGCTTCTCTTTAAGAGAAACGCATGTGAGTTTTTTATGAATGCTTGAAAGTAGTTTAAGGCACTTTAAAAGGAAAGTGATTTTGTCTGAAAGGACAGCATTTAGAAAGTGAAGCAACACTCCATTCACTTCGCACGGTGAATTGAAGTGTTGGAACAGACTGCTTCTCTTTCAGAGAAACGCATGTGAGTTTCTGGTGAATGCTTGTAAGTAGCTTAAGGCACGTTCAAAGGAAAGTGATTTTCTCTGAAAGGACAGCATTTAGAAAGTGAGGCAACACTCTATTCACTTCACACAGTGAATTGAATTGTTGGAACAGACTGCTTCTCTTTCAGAGAAACACATGTGAGTTTCTGGTGAATGCTTGTAAGTAGCTTAAGGCACTTTCAAAGGAAAGTGATTTTCTCTGAAACGACAGCATTTAGAAAGTGAAGCAACACTCCATTTCCTTCGTGCAGTGAATTGAAGTGTTGGAACAGAATGCTTCTCTTTCATAGAAACGCATTAGTGTTTCTTGTGAATGCTTGCAAGTTGCTTAAGGCACTTTCAAAGGAAAGTGATTTTCTCTGAAAGGACATAATTTAGAAAGTGAAGCAACACTCCATTCACTTCGCACAGTGAATTGAAGTGTTCGAACAGACTGCTTCTCTTTCAGAGAAATGCATGTGAGTTTCTGTTGAATGCTTGTAAGTAGCTTAAGGCACTTTCAAAGGAAAGTGATTTTCTCTGAAAGGACAGCATTTAGAAAGTGAAGCAACACTCCATTCACTTCGCACATTGAATTGAAGTGTTGGAATAGACTGCTTCTCTTTCAGAGAAATGCATATGAGTTTTTTGTGAATGCTTGAAAGTAGTTTAAGGCACTTTCAAAGGAAAGTGATTTTCTCTGAAAGGACAGCATTTAGAAAGTGAAGCAACACTCCATTCACTTCGCACAGTGAATTGAAGTGTTGGAACAGACTGCTTCTCTTTCAGAGAAACGCATGTGAGTTTCTTACTGATGCTTGCAAGTAGCTTAAGGCACTTTCAAAGGAAAGTGATTTTCTCAGAAAGGACAGCATTTAGAAAGTGAAGCAACACTCCATTCACTTCGCACAGTGAATTGAAGTGTTGGAAAAGACTGTTTCTCTTTCAGAGAAACGCATGTGAGTTTCTGGTGAATGCTTGTAAGTAGCTTAAGGCACTTTCAAAGGAAAGTGATTTTCTCTGAAAGGACAGCATTTAGAAACTGAAGCAACACTCCATTCACTTCGCACACTGAATTGAAGTGTTGGAACAAACTGCTTCTCTTTCAGAGAAACGCATGTGAGTTTTTGGTGAATGCTTGAAAGTAGTTTAAGGCACTTTCAAAGGAAAGTGTTTTTCTCTGAAAGGACAGCATTTAGAAAGTGAAGCAACACTCCATTCACTTCGCACAGTGAATTGAAGTGTTGGAACAGACTGCTTCTCTTTCAGAGAAACGCATGTGAGTTTCTTCCTAATGCTTGCAAGTAGCTTAAGGCACTTTCAAAGGAAAGTGATTTTCTCTGATTGGACAGCATTTAGAAAGTGAAGCAACACTCCATTCACTTCGCACAGTGAATTGAAGTGTTGGAACAGACTGCTTCTCTTTCAGAGAAACGCATGTGAGTTTCTGGTGAATGCTTGTAAGTAGCTTAAGGCACTTTCAAAGGAAAGTGATTTTCTCTGAAAGGACAGCATTTAGAAAGTGAAGCAACACTCCATTCCCTTCGTGCAGTGAATTGAAGTGTTGGAACAGAGTGCTTCTCATTCATAGAAACGCATTAGTGTTTCTTGTGCATGCTTGCAAGTTGCTTAAGGCACTTTCAAAGGAAAGTGATTTTCTCTGAAAGGACAGCATTTAGAAAGTGAAGCAACACTCCATTCACTTCGCAGAGAGAATTGAGGTGTTGGAACACACTGCTTCTCTTTCAGAGAAACGCATTAGTATTTCTTGTGAATGCTTGCAAGTAGCTTAAGGCACTTTCAAAGAAAAGTGATTTTCTCTGAAAGGACAGCATTTAGAAAGTGAAGCAACACTCCATTCACTTCGCAGAGTGAATTGAAGTATTGGAACAGACTGCTTCTCTTTCAGAGAAACGCATGTGAGTTTCTGGTGAATGCTTGTAAGTAGCTTAAGGCACTTTCAAAGGAAAGTGATTTTCTCTGAAAGGACAGCATTTAGAAAGTGAAGCAACACTCCATTCACTTCGCACAGTGAATTGAAGTGTTGGAACAGACTGCTTCTCTTTCAGAGAAAAGCATGTGAGTTTCTGGTGAATGCTTGTAAGTAGCTTAAGGCACTTTCAAAGGAAAGTGATTTTCTCTGAAAGGACAGCATTTAGAAAGTGAAGCAACACTCCATTCCCTTCGTGCAGTGAATTGAAGTGTTGGAACAGAGTGCTTCTCATTCATTGAAACGCATTAGTGTTTCTTGTGAATGCTTGCAAGTTGCTTAAGGCACTTTCAAAGGAAAGTGATTTTCTCTGAAAGGACAGCATTTAGAAAGTGAAGCAACACTCCATTCACTTTGTACTGTGAATTGAAGTGTTGGAACAGACTGCTTCTCTTTCAGAGAAATGCATGTGAGTTTCTGTTGAATGCTTGTAAGTAGCTTAAGGCACATTCAAAGGAAAGGGATTTTCTCTGAAAGGACAGCATTTAGAAAGTGAAGCAACACTCCATTCACTTCGCACAGTGAATTGAAGTGTTGGAACAGACTGCTTCTCTTTCAGAGAAACGCATGTGAGTTTTTTGTGAATGCTTGAAAGTAGTTTAAGGCACTTTCAATGGAAAGTGATTTTCTCTGAAAGGACAGCATTTAGAAAGTGAGGCAACACTCCATTCACTTCGCACAGTGAATTGAAGTGTTGGAACAGACTGCTTCTCTTTCAGAGAAACGCATGTGAGTTTCTGGTGAATGCTTGTAAGTAGCTTAAGGCACTTTCAAAGGAAAGTGATTTTCTCTGAAAGGACAGCATTTAGAAAGTGAAGCAACACTCCATTCACTTCGCACAGTGAATTGAAGTGTTGGAACAGACTGCTTCTCTTTCAGAGAAACGCATGTGAGTTTCTTCCTGATGCTTGCAAGTAGCTTAAGGCACTTTCAAAGGAAAGTGATTTTCTCTGAAAGGACAGCATTTAGAAAGTGAAGCAACACTCCATTCACTTCGCACAGTGAATTGAAGTGTTGGAACAGACTGTTTCTCTTTCAGAGAAACGCATGTGAGTTTCTGGTGAATGCTTGTAAGTAGCTTAAGGCACTTTCAAAGGAAAGTGATTTTCTCTGAAAGGACAGCATTTAGAAAGTGAAGCAACACTCCATTCACTTCGCACAGTGAATTGAAGTGTTGGAACAGACTGCTTCTCTTTCAGAGAAACGCATGTGAGTTTCTTTTGAATGCTTGCAAGTTGCTTAAGGCACATTCAAAGGAAAGTGATTTTCTCTGAATGGACAGCATTTAGAAACTGAAGCAACACTCCATTCACTTCGCACAGTGAATTGAAGTGTTCGAACAGACTGCTTCTCTTTAAGAGAAACGCATGTGAGTTTTTTATGAATGCTTGAAAGTAGTTTAAGGCACTTTAAAAGGAAAGTGATTTTGTCTGAAAGGACAGCATTTAGAAAGTGAAGCAACACTCCATTCACTTCGCACGGTGAATTGAAGTGTTGGAACAGACTGCTTCTCTTTCAGAGAAACGCATGTGAGTTTCTGGTGAATGCTTGTAAGTAGCTTAAGGCACGTTCAAAGGAAAGTGATTTTCTCTGAAAGGACAGCATTTAGAAAGTGAGGCAACACTCTATTCACTTCGCACAGTGAATTGAATTGTTGGAACAGACTGCTTCTCTTTCAGAGAAACACATGTGAGTTTCTGGTGAATGCTTGTAAGTAGCTTAAGGCACTTTCAAAGGAAAGTGATTTTCTCTGAAACGACAGCATTTAGAAAGTGAAGCAACACTCCATTCACTTCGCACAGAGAATTGAAGTGTTGGAACAGAATGCTTCTCTTTCATAGAAACGCATTAGTGTTTCTTGTGAATGCTTGCAAGTTGCTTAAGGCACTTTCAAAGGAAAGTGATTTTCTCTGAAAGGACATAATTTAGAAAGTGAAGCAACACTCCATTCACTTCGCACAGTGAATTGAAGTGTTCGAACAGACTGCTTCTCTTTCAGAGAAATGCATGTGAGTTTCTGTTGAATGCTTGTAAGTAGCTTAAGGCACTTTCAAAGGAAAGTGATTTTCTCTGAAAGGTCAGCATTTAGAAAGTGAAGCCACACTCCATTCACTTCGCACATTGAATTGAAGTGTTGGAACAGACTGCTTCTCCTTCAGAGAAACGCATGTGAGTTTCTGGTGAATGCTTGTAAGTAGCTTAAGGCACTTTCAAAGGAAAGTGATTTTCTCTGAAAGGACAGCATTTAGAAAGTGAGGCAACACTCCATTCACCTCACACAGTGAATTGAAGTGTTGGAACAGACTGCTTCTCTTTCAGAGAAACGCATGTGAGTTTCTTCCTAATGCTTGCAAGTAGCTTAAGGCACTTTCAAAGGAAAGTGATTTTCTCTGATTGGACAGCATTTAGAAAGTGAAGCAACACTCCATTCACTTCGCACAGTGAATTGAAGTGTTGGAACAGACTGCTTCTCTTTCAGAGAAACGCATGTGAATTTCTGGTGAATGCTTGTAAGTAGCTTAAGGCACTTTCAAAGGAAAGTGATTTTCTCTGAAAGGACAGCATTTAGAAAGTGAAGCAACACTCCATTCACTTCGTGCAGTGAATTGAAGTGTTGGAACAGAGTGCTTCTCATTCATAGAAACGCATTAGTGTTTCTTGTGCATGCTTGCAAGTTGCTTAAGGCACTTTCAAAGGAAAGTGATTTTCTCTGAAAGGACAGCATTTAGAAAGTGAAGCAACACTCCATTCACTTCGCAGAGAGAATTGAGGTGTTGGAACACACTGCTTCTCTTTCAGAGAAACGCATTAGTATTTCTTGTGAATGCTTGCAAGTAGCTTAAGGCACTTTCAAAGAAAAGTGATTTTCTCTGAAAGGACAGCATTTAGAAAGTGAAGCAACACTCCATTCACTTCGCAGAGTGAATTGAAGTATTGAAACAGACTGCTTCTCTTTCAGAGAAACGCATGTGAGTTTCTGGTGAATGCTTGTAAGTAGCTTAAGGCACTTTCAAAGGAAAGTGATTTTCTCTGAAAGGACAGCATTTAGAAAGTGAAGCAACACTCCATTCACTTCGCACAGTGAATTGAAGTGTTGGAACAGACTGCTTCTCTTTCAGAGAAACGCATGTGAGTTTCTGGTGAATGCTTGTAAGTAGCTTAAGGCACTTTCAAAGGAAAGTGATTTTCTCTGAAAGGACAGCATTTAGAAAGTGAAGCAACACTCCATTCCCTTCGTGCAGTGAATTGAAGTGTTGGAACAGAGTGCTTCTCATTCATTGAAACGCATTAGTGTTTCTTGTGAATGCTTGCAAGTTGCTTAAGGCACTTTCAAAGGAAAGTGATTTTCTTGAAAGGACAGCATTTAGAAAGTGAAGCAACACTCCATTCACTTTGTACTGTGAATTGAAGTGTTGGAACAGACTGCTTCTCTTTCAGAGAAATGCATGTGAGATTCTGTTGAATGCTTGTAAGTAGCTTAAGGCACATTCAAAGGAAAGTGATTTTCTCTGAAAGGACAGCATTTAGAAAGTGAAGCAACACTCCATTCACTTCGCACAGTGAATTGAAGTGTTGGAACAGACTGCTTCTCTTTCAGAGAAACGCATGTGAGTTATTTGTGAATGCTTGAAAGTAGTTTAAGGCACTTTCAATGGAAAGTGATTTTCTCTGAAAGGACAGCATTTAGAAAGTGAGGCAACACTCCATTCACTTCGCACAGTGAATTGAAGTGTTGGAACAGACTGCTTCTCTTTCAGAGAAACGCATGTGAGTTTCTTTCTAATGCTTGCAAATAGCTTAAGGCACTTTCAAAGGAAATGATTTTCTCTGAAAGGACAGCATTTAGAAAGTGAAGCAACACTCCATTCACTTCGCACAGTGAATTGAAGTGTTGGAACAGACTGCTTCTCTTTCAGAGAAACGCATGTGAGTTTCTTCCTGATGCTTGCAAGTAGCTTAAGGCACTTTCAAAGGAAAGTGATTTTCTCTGAAAGGACAGCATTTAGAAAGTGAAGCAACACTCCATTCACTTCGCACAGTGAATTGAAGTGTTGGAACAGACTGTTTCTCTTTCAGAGAAACGCATGTGAGTTTCTGGTGAATGCTTGTAAGTAGCTTAAGGCACTTTCAAAGGAAAGTGATTTTCTCTGAAAGGACAGCATTTAGAAAGTGAAGCAACACTCCATTCACTTCGCACAGTGAATTGAAGTGTTGGAACAGACTGCTTCTCTTTCAGAGAAACGCATGTGAGTTTCTTTTGAATGCTTGCAAGTTGCTTAAGGCACATTCAAAGGAAAGTGATTTTCTCTGAAAGGACAGCATTTAGAAACTGAAGCAACACTCCATTCACTTCGCACAGTGAATTGAAGTGTTCGAACAGACTGCTTCTCTTTAAGAGAAACGCATGTGAGTTTTTTATGAATGCTTGAAAGTAGTTTAAGGCACTTTAAAAGGAAAGTGATTTTGTCTGAAAGGACAGCATTTAGAAAGTGAAGCAACACTCCATTCACTTCGCACGGTGAATTGAAGTGTTGGAACAGACTGCTTCTCTTTCAGAGAAACGCATGTGAGTTTCTGGTGAATGCTTGTAAGTAGCTTAAGGCACGTTCAAAGGAAAGTGATTTTCTCTGAAAGGACAGCATTTAGAAAGTGAGGCAACACTCTATTCACTTCGCACAGTGAATTGAATTGTTGGAACAGACTGCTTCTCTTTCAGAGAAACACATGTGAGTTTCTGGTGAATGCTTGTAAGTAGCTTAAGGCACTTTCAAAGGAAAGTGATTTTCTCTGAAACGACAGCATTTAGAAAGTGAAGCAACACTCCATTCACTTCGCACAGAGAAGTGAAGTGTTGGAACAGAATGCTTCTCTTTCATAGAAACGCATTAGTGTTTCTTGTGAATGCTTGCAAGTTGCTTAAGGCACTTTCAAAGGAAAGTGATTTTCTCTGAAAGGACATAATTTAGAAAGTGAAGCAACACTCCATTCACTTCGCACAGTGAATTGAAGTGTTCGAACAGACTGCTTCTCTTTCAGAGAAATGCATGTGAGTTTCTGTTGAATGCTTGTAAGTAGCTTAAGGCACTTTCAAAGGAAAGTGATTTTCTCTGAAAGGACAGCATTTAGAAAGTGAAGCCACACTCCATTCACTTCGCACATTGAATTGAAGTGTTGGAACAGACTGCTTCTCCTTCAGAGAAACGCATGTGAGTTTCTGGTGAATGCTTGTAAGTAGCTTAAGGCACTTTCAAAGGAAAGTGATTTTCTCTGAAAGGACAGCATTTAGAAAGTGAGGCAACACTCCATTCACCTCACACAGTGAATTGAAGTGTTGGAACAGACTGCTTCTCTTTCAGAGAAACGGATGTGAGTTTCTTCCTAATGCTTGCAAGTAGCTTAAGGCACTTTCAAAGGAAAGTGATTTTCTCTGAAAGGACAGCATTTAGAAAGTGAAGCAACACTCCATTCACTTCGCACAGAGAATTGAGGTGTTGGAACACACTGCTTCTCTTTCAGAGAAACGCATTAGTATTTCTTGTGAATGCTTGCAAGTAGCTTAAGGCACTTTCAAAGGAAAGTGATTTTCTCTGAAAGGACAGCATTTAGAAAGTGAAGCAACACTCCATTCACTTCGCAGAGTGAATTGAAGTATTGGAACAGACTGCTTCTCTTTCAGAGAAACGCATGTGAGTTTCTGGTGAAGGCTTGTAAGTAGCTTAAGGCACTTTCAAAGGAAAGTGATTTTCTCTGAAAGGACAGCATTTAGAAAGTGAAGCAACACTCCATTCACTTCGCACAGTGAATTGAAGTGTTGGAACAGACTGCTTCTCTTTCAGAGAAACGCATGTGAGTTTCTGGTGAATGCTTGTAAGTAGCTTAAGGCACTTTCAAAGGAAAGTGATTTTCTCTGAAAGGACAGCATTTAGAAAGTGAAGCAACACTCCATTCCCTTCGTGCAGTGAATTGAAGTGTTGGAACAGAGTGCTTCTCATTCATTGAAACGCATTAGTGTTTCTTGTGAATGCTTGCAAGTTGCTTAAGGCACTTTCAAAGGAAAGTGATTTTCTCTGAAAGGACAGCATTTAGAAAGTGAAGCAACACTCCATTCACTTTGTACTGTGAATTGAAGTGTTGGAACAGACTGCTTCTCTTTCAGAGAAATGCATGTGAGTTTCTGTTGAATGCTTGTAAGTAGCTTAAGGCACATTCAAAGGAAAGGGATTTTCTCTGAAAGGACAGCATTTAGAAAGTGAAGCAACACTCCATTCACTTCGCACAGTGAATTGAAGTGTTGGAACAGACTGCTTCTCTTTCAGAGAAACGCATGTGAGTTTTTTGTGAATGCTTGAAAGTAGTTTAAGGCACTTTCAATGGAAAGTGATTTTCTCTGAAAGGACAGCATTTAGAAAGTGAGGCAACACTCCATTCACTTCGCACAGTGAATTGAAGTGTTGGAACAGACTGCTTCTCTTTCAGAGAAACGCATGTGAGTTTCTTTCTAATGCTTGCAAGTAGCTTAAGGCACTTTCAAAGGAAAGTGATTTTCTCTGAAAGGACAGCATTTAGAAAGTGAAGCAACACTCCATTCACTTCGCACAGTGAATTGAAGTGTTGGAACAGACTGCTTCTCTTTCAGAGAAACGCATGTGAGTTTCTTCCTGATGCTTGCAAGTAGCTTAAGGCACTTTCAAAGGAAAGTGATTTTCTCTGAAAGGACAGCATTTAGAAAGTGAAGCAACACTCCATTCACTTCGCACAGTGAATTGAAGTGTTGGAACAGACTGTTTCTCTTTCAGAGAAACGCATGTGAGTTTCTGGTGAATGCTTGTAAGTAGCTTAAGGCACTTTCAAAGGAAAGTGATTTTCTCTGAAAGGACAGCATTTAGAAAGTGAAGCAACACTCCATTCACTTCGCACAGTTAATTGAAGTGTTGGAACAGACTGCTTCTCTTTCAGAGAAACGCATGTGAGTTTCTTTAGAATGCTTGCAAGTTGCTTAAGGCACATTCAAAGGAAAGTGATTTTCTCTGAAAGGACAGCATTTAGAAACTGAAGCAACACTCCATTCACTTCGCACAGTGAATTGAAGTGTTCGAACAGACTGCTTCTCTTTAAGAGAAACGCATGTGAGTTTTTTATGAATGCTTGAAAGTAGTTTAAGGCACTTTAAAAGGAAAGTGATTTTGTCTGAAAGGACAGCATTTAGAAAGTGAAGCAACACTCCATTCACTTCGCACGGTGAATTGAAGTGTTGGAACAGACTGCTTCTCTTTCAGAGAAACGCATGTGAGTTTCTGGTGAATGCTTGTAAGTAGCTTAAGGCACGTTCAAAGGAAAGTGATTTTCTCTGAAAGGACAGCATTTAGAAAGTGAGGCAACACTCTATTCACTTCGCACAGTGAATTGAATTGTTGGAACAGACTGCTTCTCTTTCAGAGAAACACATGTGAGTTTCTGGTGAATGCTTGTAAGTAGCTTAAGGCACTTTCAAAGGAAAGTGATTTTCTCTGAAACGACAGCATTTAGAAAGTGAAGCAACACTCCATTCACTTCGCACAGAGAATTGAAGTGTTGGAACAGAATGCTTCTCTTTCATAGAAACGCATTAGTGTTTCTTGTGAATGCTTGCAAGTTGCTTAAGGCACTTTCAAAGGAAAGTGATTTTCTCTGAAAGGACATAATTTAGAAAGTGAAGCAACACTCCATTCACTTCGCACAGTGAATTGAAGTGTTCGAACAGACTGCTTCTCTTTCAGAGAAATGCATGTGAGTTTCTGTTGAATGCTTGTAAGTAGCTTAAGGCACTTTCAAAGGAAAGTGATTTTCTCTGAAAGGACAGCATTTAGAAAGTGAAGCCACACTCCATTCACTTCGCACATTGAATTGAAGTGTTGGAACAGACTGCTTCTCCTTCAGAGAAACGCATGTGAGTTTCTGTTGAATGCTTGTAAGTAGCTTAAGGCACTTTGAAAGGAAAGTGATTTTCTCTGAAAGGACAGCATTTAGAAAGTGAGGCAACACTCCATTCACTTCACACAGTGAATTGAAGTGTTGGAACAGACTGCTTCTCTTTCAGAGAAACGCATGTGAGTTTCTTTTGAATGCTTGCAAGTAGCTTAAGGCACTTTCAAAGGAAAGTGATTTTCTCTGAAAGGACAGCATTTAGAAAGTGAAGCAACACTCCATTCACTTCGCACAGAGAATTGAGGTGTTGGAACACACTGCTTCCCTTTCAGAGAAACGCATTAGTATTTCTTGTGAATGCTTGCAAGTAGCTTAAGGCACTTTCAAAGGAAAGTGATTTTCTCTGAAAGGACAGCATTTAGAAAGTGAAGCAACACTCCATTCACTTCGCAGAGTGAATTGAAGTATTGGAACAGACTGCTTCTCTTTCAGAGAAACGCATGTGAGTTTCTGGTGAATGCTTGTAAGTAGCTTAAGGCACTTTCAAAGGAAAGTGATTTTCTCTGAAAGGACAGCATTTAGAAAGTGAAGCAACACTCCATTCACTTCGCACAGTGAATTGAAGTGTTGGAACAGACTGCTTCTCTTTCAGAGAAACGCATGTGAGTTTCTGGTGAATGCTTGTAAGTAGCTTAAGGCACTTTCAAAGGAAAGTGATTTTCTCTGAAAGGACAGCATTTAGAAAGTGAAGCAACACTCCATTCCCTTCGTGCAGTGAATTGAATTGTTGGAACAGAGTGCTTCTCATTAATTGAAACGCATTAGTGTTTCTTGAGAATGCTTGCAAGTTGCTTAAGGCACTTTCAAAGGAAAGTGATTTTCTCTGAAAGGACAGCATTTAGAAAGTGAAGCAACACTCCATTCACTTTGTACTGTGAATTGAAGTGTTGGAACAGACTGCTTCTCTTTCAGAGAAATGCATGTGAGTTTCTGTTGAATGCTTGTAAGTAGCTTAAGGCACATTCAAAGGAAAGGGATTTTCTCTGAAAGGACAGCATTTAGAAAGTGAAGCAACACTCCATTCACTTCGCACAGTGAATTGAAGTGTTGGAACAGACTGCTTCTCTTTCAGAGAAACGCATGTGAGTTTTTTGTGAATGCTTGAAAGTAGTTTAAGGCACTTTCAATGGAAAGTGATTTTCTCTGAAAGGACAGCATTTAGAAAGTGAGGCAACACTCCATTCACTTCGCACAGTGAATTGAAGTGTTGGAACAGACTGCTTCTCTTTCAGAGAAACGCATGTGAGTTTCTTTCTAATGCTTGCAAGTAGCTTAAGGCACTTTCAAAGGAAAGTGATTTTCTCTGAAAGGACAGCATTTAGAAAGTGAAGCAACACTCCATTCACTTCGCACAGTGAATTGAAGTGTTGGAACAGACTGCTTCTCTTTCAGAGAAACCATGTGAGTTTCTTCCTGATGCTTGCAAGTAGCTTAAGGCACTTTCAAAGGAAAGTGATTTTCTCTGAAAGGACAGCATTTAGAAAGTGAAGCAACACTCCATTCACTTCGCACAGTGAATTGAAGTGTTGGAACAGACTGTTTCTCTTTCAGAGAAACGCATGTGAGTTTCTTCCTGATGCTTGCAAGTAGCTTAAGGCACTTTCAAAGGAAAGTGATTTTCTCTTAAAGGACAGCATTTAGAAAGTGAAGCAACACTCCATTCACTTCGCACAGTGAATTGAAGTGTTGGAACAGACTGCTTCTCTTTAAGAGAAACGCATGTGAGTTTCTGCTGAATGCTTGTAAGTAGCTTAAGGCACTTTCAAAGGAAAGTGATTTTCTCTGAAAGGACAGCATTTAGAAAGTGAAGCAACACTCCATTCACTTCGCACAGTGAATTGAAGTGTTGGAACAGACTTCTTCTCTTTCAGAGAAACGCATGTGAGTTTCTGGTGAATGCTTGTAAGTACCTTAAGGCACTTTCAAAGGAAAGTGATTTTCTCTGAAAGGACAGCATTTAGAAAATGAAGCAACACTCCATTCCCTTCGTGCAGTGAATTGAAGTGTTGGAACAGAGTGCTTCTCATTCATAGAAACGCATTAGTGTTTCTTGTGAATGCTTGCAAGTTGCTTAAGGCACTTTCAAAGGAAAGTGATTTTCTCTGAAAGGACAGCATTTAGAAAGTGAAGCAACACTCCATTCACTTTGTACAGTGAATTGAAGTGTTGGAACAGACTGCTTCTCTTTCAGAGAAATGCATGTGAGTTTCTGTTGAATGCTTGTAAGTAGCTTAAGGCACATTCAAAGGAAAGGGATTTTCTCTGAAAGGACAGCATTTAGAAAGTGAAGCAACACTCCATTCACTTCGCACAGTGAATTGAAGTGTTGGAACACACTGCTTCTCTTTCAGAGAAACGCATGTGAGTTTTTTGTGAATGCTTGAAAGTAGTTTAAGGCACTTTCAAAGGAAAGTGATTTTCTCTGAAAGGACAGCATTTAGAAAGTGAGGCAACACTCCATTCACTTCGCACCGTGAATTGAAGTGTTGGAACAGACTGCTTCTCTTTCAGAGAAACGCATGTGTGTTTCTTCCTAATGCTTGCAAATAGCTTAAGGCACTTTCAAAGGAAAGTTCTTTTCTCTGAAAGGACAGCATTTAGAAAGTGAAGCAACACTCCATTCACTTCGCAGAGTGAATTGAAGTGTTGGAACAGACTGCTTCTCTTTCAGAGAAACGCATGTGAGTTTCTTCCTGATACTTGCAAGTAGCTTAAGGCACTT
The DNA here is from genome assembly GCF_982192425.1 of Myodes glareolus. NCBI lineage: Eukaryota > Metazoa > Chordata > Mammalia > Rodentia > Cricetidae > Myodes > Myodes glareolus. The sequence continues at coordinate 3,118,763 of NC_142046.1, forward strand.
TCAAAGGAAAGTGATTTTCTCTGAAAGGACAGCATTTAGAAAGTGAAGCAACACTCCATTCACTTCGCACAGTTAATTGAAGTGTTGGAACAGACTGCTTCTCTTTCAGAGAAATGCATGTGAGTTTCTGTTGAATGCTTGTAAGTAGCTTAAGGCACTTTCAAAGGAAAGTGATTTTCTCTGAAAGGACAGCATTTAGAAAGTGAAGCAACACTCCATTCTCTTCGCAGAGTGAATTGAAGTATTGGAACAGACTGCTTCTCTTTCAGAGAAACGCATGTGAGTTTCTAGTGAATGCTTGTAAGTAGCTTAAGGCACGTTCAAAGGAAAGTGATTTTCTCTGAAAGGACAGCATTTAGAAAGTGAAGCAACACTCCATTCACTTCGCACAGTGAATTGAAGTGTTGGAACAGACTGCTTCTCTTTCAGAGAAACCCATGTGAGTTTCTTTTGAATGCTTGCATGTTGCTTAAGGCACTTTCAAAGGAAAGTGATTTTCTCTGAAAGGACAGCATTTAGAAACTGAAGCAACACGCAATTCACTTCGCACAGTGAATTGAAGTGTTGGAACAGACTGCTTCTCTTTCAGAGAAACGCATGTGAGTTTCTGGTGAATGCTTGTAAGTAGCTTAAGGCACTTTCAAAGGAAAGTGATTTTCTCTGAAAGGACAGCATTTAGAAAGTGAAGCAACACTCCATTCACTTCGCACAGTGAATTGAAGTGTTGGAACAGACTGCTTCTCTTTCAGAGAAACGCATGTGAGTTTCTGGTGAATGCTTGTAAGTAGCTTAAGGCACTTTCAAAGGAAAGTGATTTTCTCTGAAAGGACAGCATTTAGAAAGTGAAGCAACACTCCATTCACTTCGCACAGTGAATTGAAGTGTTGGAACAGACTGCTTCTCTTTCAGAGAAACGCATGTGAGTTTTTTGTGAATGCTTGAAAGTAGTTTAAGGCACTTTCAATGGAAAGTGATTTTCTCTGAAAGGACAGCATTTAGAATGTGAGGCAACACTCCATTCACTTCGCACAGTGAATTGAAGTGTTGGAACAGACTGCTTCTCTTTCAGAGAAACGCATGTGAGTTTTTTATGAATGCTTGAAAGTAGTTTAATGCACTTTCAAAGGAAAGTGATTTTCTCTGAAAGGACAGCATTTAGAAAGTGAAGCAACACTCCATTCCCTTCGCACAATAAATTGAAGTGTTGGAACAGACTGCTTCTCTTTCATAGAAACGCATTAGTGTTTCTTGTGAATGCTTGCAAGTAGCTTAATGCACATTCAAAGGAAAGTGATTTTCTCTGAAAGGACAGCATTTAGAAAGTGAAGCAACACTCCATTCACTTCGCACAGTGAATTGAAGTGTTGGAACAGACTGCTTCTCTTTCAGAGAAACGCATGTGAGTTTCTTCCTGATGCTTGCAAGTAGCTTAAGGCACTTTCAAAGGAAAGTGATTTTCTCTTAAAGGACAGCATTTAGAAAGTGAAGCAACACTCCATTCACTTCGCACAGTGAATTGAAGTGTTGGAACAGACTGCTTCTCTTTAAGAGAAACGCATGTGAGTTTCTGGTGAATGCTTGTAAGTAGCTTAAGGCACTTTCAAAGGAAAGTGATTTTCTCTGAAAGGACAGCATTTTGAAAGTGAAGCAACACTCCATTCACTTCGCACAGTGAATTGAAGTGTTGGAACAGACTTCTTCTCTTTCAGAGAAACGCATGTGAGTTTCTGGTGAATGCTTGTAAGTAGCTTAAGGCACTTTCAAAGGAAAGTGATTTTCTCTGAAAGGACAGCATTTAGAAAGTGAAGCAACACTCCATTCCCTTCGTGCAGTGAATTGAAGTGTTGGAACAGAGTGCTTCTCATTCATAGAAACGCATTAGTGTTTCTTGTGAATGCTTGCAAGTTGCTTAAGGCACTTTCAAAGGAAAGTGATTTTCTCTGAAAGGACAGCATTTAGAAAGTGAAGCAACACTCCATTCACTTTGTACAGTGAATTGAAGTGTTGGAACAGACTGCTTCTCTTTCAGAGAAATGCATGTGAGTTTCTGTTGAATGCTTGTAAGTAGCTTAAGGCACATTCAAAGGAAAGGGATTTTCTCTGAAAGGACAGCATTTAGAAAGTGAAGCAACACTCCATTCACTTCGCACAGTGAATTGAAGTGTTGGAACACACTGCTTCTCTTTCAGAGAAACGCATGTGAGTTTTTTGTGAATGCTTGAAAGTAGTTTAAGGCACTTTCAAAGGAAAGTGATTTTCTCTGAAAGGACAGCATTTAGAAAGTGAGGCAACACTCCATTCACTTCGCACCGTGAATTGAAGTGTTGGAACAGACTGCTTCTCTTTCAGAGAAACGCATGTGTGTTTCTTCCTAATGCTTGCAAATAGCTTAAGGCACTTTCAAAGGAAAGTTCTTTTCTCTGAAAGGACAGCATTTAGAAAGTGAAGCAACACTCCATTCACTTCGCACAGTGAATTGAAGTGTTGGAACAGACTGCTTCTCTTTCAGAGAAACGCATGTGAGTTTCTTCCTGATACTTGCAAGTAGCTTAAGGCACTTTCAAAGGAAAGTGATTTTCTCTGAAAGGACAGCATTTAGAAAGTGAAGCAACACTCCATTCACTTCGCACAGTGAATTGAAGTGTTGGAACAGACTGTTTCTCTTTCAGAGAAACGCATGTGAGTTTCTGGTGAATGCTTGTAATTAGCTTAAGGCACTTTCAAAGGAAAGTGATTTTCTCTGAAAGGACAGCATTTAGAAAGTGAAGCAACACTCCATTCACTTCGCACAGTTAATTGAAGTGTTGGAACAGACTGCTTCTCTTTCAGAGAAATGCATGTGAGTTTCTGTTGAATGCTTGTAAGTAGCTTAAGGCACTTTCAAAGGAAAGTGATTTTCTCTGAAACGACAGCATTTAGAAAGTGAAGCAACACTCCATTCACTTCGCAGAGTGAATTGAAGTATTGGAACAGACTGCTTCTCTTTCAGAGAAACGCATGTGAGTTTCTGGTGAATGCTTGTAAGTAGCTTAAGGCACGTTCAAAGGAAAGTGATTTTCTCTGAAAGGACAGCATTTAGAAACTGAAGCAACACTCCATTCACTTCGCACAGTGAATTGGAGTGTTGGAACACACTGCTGGTCTTTCAGAGAAACGCATGTGAGTTTTTTGTGAATGCTTGAAAGTAGTTTAAGGCACTTTCAAAGGAAAGTGATTTTCTCTGAAAGGACAGCATTTAGAAAGTGAAGCAACACTCCATTCACTTTGTACAGTGAATTGAAGTGTTGGAACAGACTGCTTCTCTTTCAGAGAAACGCATGTGAGTTTCTGGTGAATGCTTGTAAGTAGCTTAAGGCACTTTCAAAGGAAAGTGATTTTCTCTGAAAGGACAGCATTTAGAAAGTGAAGCAACACTCCATTCACTTTGTACAGTGAATTGAAGTGTTGGAACAGACTGCTTCTCTTTCAGAGAAATGCATGTGAGTTTCTGTTGAATGCTTGTAAGTAGCTTAAGGCACATTCAAAGGAAAGGGATTTTCTCTGAAAGGACAGCATTTAGAAACTGAAGCAACACTCCATTCACTTCGCACAGTGAATTGAAGTGTTGGAACAGACTGCTTCTCTTTCAGAGAAACGCATGTGAGTTTTTTGTGAATGCTTGAAAGTAGTTTAAGGCACTTTCAATGGAAAGTGATTTTCTCTGAAAGGACAGCATTTAGAAAGTGAGGCAACACTCCATTCACTTCGCACAGTGAATTGAAGTGTTGGAACAGACTGCTTCTCTTTCAGAGAAACGCATGTGAGTTTTTTGTGAATGCTTGAAAGTAGTTTAATGCACTTTCAAAGGAAAGTGATTTTCTCTGAAAGGACAGCATTTAGAAAGTGAAGCAACACTCCATTCCCTTCGCACAATAAATTGAAGTGTTGGAACAGACTGCTTCTCTTTCATAGAAACGCATTAGTGTTTCTTGTGAATGCTTGCAAGTAGCTTAAGGCACATTCAAAGGAAAGTGATTTTCTCTGAAAGGACAGCATTTAGAAAGTGAAGCAACACTCCATTCACTTCGCACAGTGAATTGAAGTGTTGGAACAGACTGCTTCTCTATCAGAGAAACGCATGTGAGTTTCTGGTGAATGCTTGTAAGTAGCTTAAGGCACTTTCAAAGGAAAGTGATTTTCTCTGAAAGGACAGCATTTAGAAAGTGAAGCAACACTCCATTCACTTCGCACAGTGAATTGAAGTGTTAGAACAGACTGCTTCTCTTTCAGAGAAATGCATGTGAGTTTAAGTTGAATGCTTGTAAGTAGCTTTTGGCACTTTCCATAGAAAGTGATTTTCTCTGAAAGGACAGCATTTAGAAAGTGAAGCAACACTCCATTCACTTCGCAGAGTGAATTGAAGTATTGGAACAGACTGCTTCTCTTTCAGAGAAACGCATGTGAGTTTCTGGTGATTGTTTGTAAGTAGCTTAAGGCACTTTCAAAGGAAAGTGATTTTCTCTGAAAGGACAGCATTTAGAAAGTGAAGCAACACTCCATTCACTTCGCACAGTGAATTGAAGTGTTGGAACAGACTGCTTCTCCTTCAGAGAAACGCATGTGAGTTTCTGGTGAATGCTTGTAAGTAGCTTAAGGCACTTTCAAAGGAAAGTGATTTTCTCTGAAAGGACAGCATTTAGAAAGTGAAGCAACACTCCATTCACTTCGCACAGTGAATTGAAGTGTTGGAACAGACTGCTTCTCTTTCAGAGAAACGCATGTGAGTTTCTTCCTGATGCTTGCAAGTAGCTTAAGGCACTTTCAAAGGAAAGTGATTTTCTCTGAAAGGACAGCATTTAGAAAGTGAAGCAACACTCCATTCCCTTCGCACAGTGAATTGAAGTGTTGGAACAGACTGTTTCTCTTTCAGAGAAACGCATGTGAGTTTCTGGTGAATGCTTGGAAGTAGCTTAAGGCACTTTCAAAGGAAAGTGATTTTCTCTGAAAGGACAGCATTTAGAAAGTGAAGCAACACTCCATTCACTTCGCACAGTTAATTGAAGTGTTGGAACAGACTGCTTCTCTTTCAGAGAAATGCATGTGAGTTTCTGTTGAATGCTTGTAAGTAGCTTAAGGCACTTTCAAAGGAAAGTGATTTTCTCTGAAAGGACAGCATTTAGAAAGTGAAGCAACACTCCATTCACTTCGCAGAGTGAATTGAAGTATTGGAACAGACTGCTTCTCTTTCAGAGAAACGCATGTGAGTTTCTGGTGAATGCTTGTAAGTAGCTTAAGGAACGTTCAAAGGAAAGTGATTTTCTCTGAAAGGACAGCATTTAGAAAGTGAAGCAACACTCCATTCACTTCGCACAGTGAATTGAAGTGTTGGAACAGACTGCTTCTCTTTCAGAGAAACGCATGTGAGTTTCTTTTGAATGCTTGCAAGTTGCTTAAGGCACTTTCAAAGGAAAGTGATTTTCTCTGAAAGGACAGCATTTAGAAACTGAAGCAACACGCCATTCACTTCGCACAGTGAATTGAAGTGTTGGAACAGACTGCTTCTCTTTAAGAGAAACGCATGTGAATTTCAGGTGAATGCTTGTAAGTAGCTTAAGGCACTTTCAAAGGAAAGTGATTTTCTCTGAAAAGACAGCATTTAGAAAGTGAAGCAACAGTCCATTCACTTCGCACAGTGAATTGAAGTGTTGGAACAGACTGCTTCTCTTTCAGAGAAACGCATGTGAGTTTCTGGTGAATGCTTGTAAGTAGCTTAAGGCACTTTCAAAGGAAAGTGATTTTCTCTGAAAGGACAGCATTTAGAAAGTGAAGCAACACTCCATTCACTTCGCACAGTGAATTGAAGTGTTGGAACAGACTGCTTCTCTTTCAGAGAAACGCATGTGAGTTTTTTATGAATGCTTGAAAGTAGTTTAATGCACTTTCAAAGGAAAGTGATTTTCTCTGAAAGGACAGCATTTAGAAAGTGAAGCAACACTCCATTCCCTTCGCACAAAAAATTGAAGTGTTGGAACAGACTGCTTCTCTTTCATAGAAACGCATTAGTGTTTCTTGTGAATGCTTGCAAGTAGCTTAAGGCACATTCAAAGGAAAGTGATTTTCTCTGAAAGGACAGCATTTAGAAAGTGAAGCAACACTCCATTCACTTCGCACAGTGAATTGAAGTGTTGGAACAGACTGCTTCTCTTTCAGAGAAACGCATGTGAGTTTCTGGTGAATGCTTGTAAGTAGCTTAAGGCACTTTCAAAGGAAAGTGATTTTCTCTGAAAGGACAGCATTTAGAAAGTGAAGCAACACTCCATTCACTTCGCACAGTGAATTGAAGTGTTGGAACAGACTGCTTCTCTTTCAGAGAAACGCATGTGAGTTTTTTGTGAATGCTTGAAAGTAGTTTAAGGCACTTTCAATGGAAAGTGATTTTCTCTGAAAGGACAGCATTTAGAATGTGAGGCAACACTCCATTCACTTCGCACAGTGAATTGAAGTGTTGGAACAGACTGCTTCTCTTTCAGAGAAACGCATGTGAGTTTTTTATGAATGCTTGAAAGTAGTTTAATGCACTTTCAAAGGAAAGTGATTTTCTCTGAAAGGACAGCATTTAGAAAGTGAAGCAACACTCCATTCCCTTCACACAATAAATTGAAGTGTTGGAACAGACTGCTTCTCTTTCATAGAAACGCATTAGTGTTTCTTGTGAATGCTTGCAAGTAGCTTAATGCACATTCAAAGGAAAGTGATTTTCTCTGAAAGGACAGCATTTAGAAAGTGAAGCAACACTCCATTCACTTCGCACAGTGAATTGAAGTGTTGGAACAGACTGCTTCTCTTTCAGAGAAACGCATGTGAGTTTCTTCCGGATGCTTGCAAGTAGCTTAAGGCACTTTCAAAGGAAAGTGATTTTCTCTTAAAGGACAGCATTTAGAAAGTGAAGCAACACTCCATTCACTTCGCACAGTGAATTGAAGTGTTGGAACAGACTGCTTCTCTTTAAGAGAAACGCATGTGAGTTTCTGTTGAATGCTTGTAAGTAGCTTAAGGCACTTTCAAAGGAAAGTGATTTTCTCTGAAAGGACAGCATTTAGAAAGTGAGGCAACACTCCATTCACTTCGCACAGTGAATTGAAGTGTTGGAACAGACTGCTTCTCTTTCAGAGAAACGCATGTGAGTTTCTGGTGAATGCTTGTAAGTAGCTTAAGGCACTTTCAAAGGAAAGTGATTTTCTCTGAAAGGACAGCATTTAGAAAGTGAAGCAACACTCCATTCCCTTCGTGCAGTGAATTGAAGTGTTGGAACAGAGTGCTTCTCATTCATAGAAACGCATTAGTGTTTCTTGTGAATGCTTGCAAGTTGCTTAAGGCACTTTCAAAGGAAAGTGATTTTCTCTGAAAGGACAGCATTTAGAAAGTGAAGCAACACTCCATTCACTTTGTACAGTGAATTGAAGTGTTGGAACAGACTGCTTCTCTTTCAGAGAAATGCATGTGAGTTTCTGTTGAATGCTTGTAAGTAGCTTAAGGCACATTCAAAGGAAAGGGATTTTCTCTGAAAGGACAGCATTTAGAAAGTGAAGCAACACTCCATTCACTTCGCACAGTGAATTGAAGTGTTGGAACAGACTGCTTCTCTTTCAGAGAAGCGCATGTGAGTTTTTTGTGAATGCTTGAAAGTAGTTTAAGGCACTTTCAAAGGAAAGTGATTTTCTCTGAAAGGACAGCATTTAGAAAGTGAGGCAACACTCCATTCACTTCGCACCGTGAATTGAAGTGTTGGAACAGACTGCTTCTCTTTCAGAGAAACGCATGTGTGTTTCTTCCTAATGCTTGCAAATAGCTTAAGGCACTTTCAAAGGAAAGTGATTTTCTCTGAAAGGACAGCATTTAGAAAGTGAAGCAACACTCCATTCACTTCGCACAGTGAATTGAAGTGTTGGAACAGACTGCTTCTCTTTCAGAGAAACGCATGTGAGTTTCTTCCTGATGCTTGCAAGTAGCTTAAGGCACTTTCAAAGGAAAGTGATTTTCTCTGAAAGGACAGCATTTAGAAAGTGAAGCAACACTCCATTCACTTCGCACAGTGAATTGAAGTGTTGGAACAGACTGTTTCTCTTTCAGAGAAACGCATGTGAGTTTCTGGTGAATGCTTGTAAGTAGCTTAAGGCACTTTCAAAGGAAAGTGATTTTCTCTGAAAGGACAGCATTTAGAAAGTGAAGCAACACTCCATTCACTTCGCACAGTTAATTGAAGTGTTGGAACAGACTGCTTCTCTTTCAGAGAAATGCATGTGAGTTTCTGTTGAATGCTTGTAAGTAGCTTAAGGCACTTTCAAAGGAAAGTGATTTTCTCTGAAAGGACAGCATTTAGAAAGTGAAGCAACACTCCATTCACTTCGCAGAGTGAATTGAAATATTGGAACAGACTGCTTCTCTTTCAGAGAAACGCATGTGAGTTTCTGGTGAATGCTTGTAAGTAGCTTAAGGCACGTTCAAAGGAAAGTGATTTTCTCTGAAAGGACAGCATTTAGAAAGTGAAGCAACACTCCATTCACTTCGCACAGTGAATTGAAGTGTTGGAACAGACTGCTTCTCTTTCAGAGAAACGCATGTGAGTTTCTGGTGAATGCTTGCAAGTTGCTTAAGGCACTTTCAAAGGAAAGTGATTTTCTCTGAAAGGACAGCATTTAGAAACTGAAGCAACACGCCATTCACTTCGCACAGTGAATTGAAGTGTTGTAACAGACTGCTTCTCTTTAAGAGAAACGCATGTGAGTTTCTGGTGAATGCTTGTAAGTAGCTTAAGGCACTTTCAAAGGAAAGTGATTTTCTCTGAAAGGACAGCATTTAGAAAGTGAAGCAACACTCCATTCACTTCGCACAGTGAATTGAAGTGTTGGAACAGACTGCTTCTCTTTCAGAGAAACGCATGTGAGTTTCTGGTGAATGCTTGTAAGTAGCTTAAGGCACTTTCAAAGGAAAGTGATTTTCTCTGAAAGGACAGCATTTAGAAAGTGAAGCAACACTCCATTCACTTCGCACAGTGAATTGAAGTGTTGGAACAGACTGCTTCTCTTTCAGAGAAACGCATGTGAGTTTCTTCCTGATGCTTGCAAGTAGCTTAAGGCACTTTCAAAGGAAAGTGATTTTCTCTTAAAGGACAGCATTTAGAAAGTGAAGCAACACTCCATTCACTTCGCACAGTCAATTGAAGTGTTGGAACAGACTGCTTCTCTTTAAGAGAAACGCATGTGAGTTTCTGTTGAATGCTTGTAAGTAGCTTAAGGCACTTTCAAAGGAAAGTGATTTTCTCTGAAAGGACAGCATTTTGAATGTGAAGCGACACTCCATTCACTTCGCACAGTGAATTGAAGTGTTGGAACAGACTGCTTCTCTTTCAGAGAAACGCATGTGAGTTTCTGGTGAATGCTTGTAAGTAGCTTAAGGCACTTTCAAAGGAAAGTGATTTTCTCTGAAAGGACAGCATTTAGAAAGTGAAGCAACACTCCATTCCCTTCGTGCAGTGAATTGAAGTGTTGGAACAGAGTGCTTCTCATTCATAGAAACGCATTAGTGTTTCTTGTGAATGCTTGCAAGTTGCTTAAGGCACTTTCAAAGGAAAGTGATTTTCTCTGAAAGGACAGCATTTAAAAAGTGAAGCAACACTCCATTCACTTTGTACAGTGAATTGAAGTGTTGGAACAGACTGCTTCTCTTTCAGAGAAATGCATGTGAGTTTCTGTTGAATGCTTGTAAGTAGCTTAAGGCACATTCAAAGGAAAGGGATTTTCTCTGAAAGGACAGCATTTAGAAAGTGAAGCAACACTCCATTCACTTCGCACAGTGAATTGAAGTGTTGGAACAGACTGCTTCTCTTTCAGAGAAACGCATGTGAGTTTTTTGTGAATGCTTGAAAGTAGTTTAAGGCACTTTCAAAGGAAAGTGATTTCCTCTGAAAGGACAGCATTTAGAAAGTGAGGCAACACTCCATTCACTTCGCACCGTGAATTGAAGTGTTGGAACAGACTGCTTCTCTTTCAGAGAAACGCATGTGTGTTTCTTCCTAATGCTTGCAAATAGCTTAAGGCACTTTCAAAGGAAAGTGATTTTCTCTGAAAGGACAGCATTTAGAAAGTGAAGCAACACTCCATTCACTTCGCACAGTGAATTGAAGTGTTGGAACAGACTGCTTCTCTTTCAGAGAAACGCATGTGAGTTTCTTCCTGATGCTTGCAAGTAGCTTAAGGCACTTTCAAAGGAAAGTGATTTTCTCTGAAAGGACAGCATTTAGAAAGTGAAGCAACACTCCATTCACTTCGCACAGTGAATTGAAGTGTTGGAACAGACTGTTTCTCTTTCAGAGAAACGCATGTGAGTTTCTGGTGAATGCTTGTAAGTAGCTTAAGGCACTTTCAAAGGAAAGTGATTTTCTCTGAAAGGACAGCATTTAGAAAGTGAAGCAACACTCCATTCACTTCGCACAGTTAATTGAAGTGTTGGAACAGACTGCTTCTCTTTCAGAGAAATGCATGTGAGTTTCTGCTGAATGCTTGTAAGTAGCTTAAGGCACTTTCAAAGGAAAGTGATTTTCTCTGAAAGGACAGCATTTAGAAACTGAAGCAACACTCCATTCACTTCGCAGAGTGAATTGAAGTATTGGAACAGACTGCTTCTCTTTCAGAGAAACGCATGTGAGTTTCTGGTGAATGCTTGTAAGTAGCTTAAGGCACGTTCAAAGGAAAGTGATTTTCTCTGAAAGGACAGCATTTAGAAAGTGAAGCAACACTCCATTCACTTCGCACAGTGAATTGAAGTGTTGGAACAGACTGCTTCTCTTTCAGAGAAATGCATGTGAGTTTCTGTTGAATGCTTGTAAGTAGCTTAAGGCACATTCAAAGGAAAGGGATTTTCTCTGAAAGGACAGCATTTAGAAACTGAAGCAACACTCCATTCACTTCGCACAGTGAATTGAAGTGTTGGAACAGACTGCTTCTCTTTCAGAGAAACGCATGTGAGTTTTTTGTGAATGCTTGAAAGTAGTTTAAGGCACTTTCAATGGAAAGTGATTTTCTCTGAAAGGACAGCATTTAGAAAGTGAGGCAACACTCCATTCACTTCGCACAGTGAATTGAAGTGTTGGAACAGACTGCTTCTCTTTCAGAGAAACGCATGTGAGTTTTCTATGAATGCTTGAAAGTAGTTTAATGCACTTTCAAAGGAAAGTGATTTTCTCTGAAAGGACAGCATTTAGAAAGTGAAGCAACATTCCATTCCCTTCGCACAATAAATTGAAGTGTTGGAACAGACTGCTTCTCTTTCAGAGAAACGCATGTGAGTTTCTGTTGAATGCTTGCAAGTAGCTTAAGGCACATTCAAAGGAAAGTGATTTTCTCTGAAAGGACAGCATTTAGAAAGTGAAGCAACACTCCATTCACTTCGCACAGTGAATTGAAGTGTTGGAACAGACTGCTTCTCTTTCAGAGAAACGCATGTGAGTTTCTTCCTGATGCTTGCAGGTAGCTTAAGGCACTTTCAAAGGAAAGTGATTTTCTCTGAAAGGACAGCATTTAGAAAGTGAAGCAACACTCCATTCACTTCGCACAGTGAATTGAAGTGTTGGAACAGACTGCTTCTCTATCAGAGAAAAGCATGTGAGTTTCTGGTGAATGCTTGTAAGGAGCTTAAGGCACTTTCAAAGGAAAGTGATTTTCTCTGAAAGGACAGCATTTATTAAGTGAAGCAACACTCCATTCACTTCGCACAGTGAATTGAAGTGTTAGAACAGACTGCTTCTCTTTCAGAGAAATGCATGTGAGTTTAAGTTGAATGCTTGTAAGTAGCTTAAGGCACTTTCCAAAGAAAGTGATTTTCTCTGAAAGGACAGCATTTAGAAAGTGAAGCAACACTCCATTCACTTCGCAGAGTGAATTGAAGTATTGGAACAGACTGCTTCTCTTTCAGAGAAACGCATGTGAGTTTCTGGTGAATGCTTGTAAGTAGCTTAAGGCACTTTCAAAGGAAAGTGATTTTCTCTGAAAGGACAGCATTTAGAAAGTGAAACAACACTCCATTCACTTCGCACAGTGAATTGAAGTGTTGGAACAGACTGCTTCTCTTTCAGAGAAACGCATGTGAGTTTCTGGTGAATGCTTGTAAGTAGCTTAAGGCACTTTCAAATGAAAGTGATTTTCTCTGAAAGGACAGCATTTAGAAAGTGAAGCAACACTCCATTCACTTCGCACAGTTAATTAAAGTGTTGGAACAGACTGCTTCTCTTTCAGAGAAATGCATGTGAGTTTCTGTTGAATGCTTGTAAGTAGCTTAAGGCACTTTCAAAGGAAAGTGATTTTCTCTAAAAGGACAGCATTTAGAAACTGAAGCAACACGCCATTCACTTCGCACAGTGAATTGAAGTGTTGGAACAGACTGCTTCTCTTTCAGAGAAACGCATGTGAGTTTCTGGTGAATGCTTGTAAGTAGCTTAAGGCACTTTCAAAGGAAAGTGATTTTCTCTGAAAGGACAGCATTTAGAAAGTGAAGCAACACTCCATTCCCTTCGCACAGTGAATTGAAGTGTTGGAACAGACTGCTTCTCTTTCAGAGAAACGCATGTGAGTTTCTGGTGAATGCTTGTAAGTAGCTTAAGGCACTTTCAAAGGAAAGTGATTTTCTCTGAAAGGACAGCATTTAGAAAGTGAAGCAACACTCCATTCCCTTCGTGCAGTGAATTGAAGTTTTGGAACAGAGTGCTTCTCATTCATAGAAACGCATTAGTGTTTCTTGTGAATGCTTGCAAGTTGCTTAAGGCACTTTCAAAGGAAAGTGATTTTCTCTGAAAGGACAGCATTTAGAAAGTGAAGCAACACTCCATTCACTTTGTACAGTGAATTGAAGTGTTGGAACAGACTGCTTCTCTTTCAGAGAAATGCATGTGAGTTTCTGTTGAATGCTTGTAAGTAGCTTAAGGCACATTCAAAGGAAAGGGATTTTCTCTGAAAGGACAGCATTTAGAAAGTGAAGCAACACTCCATTCACTTCGCACAGTGAATTGAAGTGTTGGAACAGACTGCTTCTCTTTCAGAGAAACGCATGTGAGTTTTTTGTGAATGCTTGAAAGTAGTTTAAGGCACTTTCAATGGAAAGTGATTTTCTCTGAAAGGACAGCATTTAGAAAGTGAGGCAACACTCCATTCACTTCGCACAGTGAATTGAAGTGTTGGAACAGACTGCTTCTCTTTCAGAGAAACGCATGTGAGTTTCTTCCTAATGCTTGCAAATAGCTTAAGGCACTTTCAAAGGAAAGTGATTTTCTCTGAAAGGACAGCATTTAGAAAGTGAAGCAACACTCCATTCACTTCGCACAGTGAATTGAAGTGTTGGAACAGACTGCTTCTCTTTCAGAGAAACGCATATGAGTTTCTTCCTGATGCTTGCAAGTAGCTTAAGGCACTTTCAAAGGAAAGTGATTTTCTCTGAAAGGACAGCATTTAGAAAGTGAAGCAACACTCCATTCACTTCGCACAGTGAATTGAAGTGTTGGAACAGACTGTTTCTCTTTCAGAGAAACGCATGTGTGTTTCTGGTGAATGCTTGTAAGTAGCTTAAGGCACTTTCAAAGGAAAGTGATTTTCTCTGAAAGGACAGCATTTAGAAACTGAAGCAACACTCCATTCACTTCGCAGAGTGAATTGAAGTATTGGAACAGACTGCTTCTCTTTCAGAGAAACGCATGTGAGTTTCTGGTGAATGCTTGTAAGTAGCTTAAGGCACTTTCAAAGGAAAGTGATTTTCTCTGAAAGGACAGCATTTAGAAAGTGAAGCAACACTCCATTCACTTCGCACAGTGAATTGAAGTGTTGGAACAGACTGCTTCTCTTTCAGATAAATGCATGTGAGTTTCTGTTGAATGCTTGTAAGTAGCTTAAGGCACATTCAAAGGAAAGGGATTTTCTCTGAAAGGACAGCATTTAGAAACTGAAGCAACACTCCATTCACTTCGCACAGTGAATTGAAGTGTTGGAACAGACTGCTTCTCTTTCAGAGAAACGCATGTGAGTTTTTTGTGAATGCTTGAAAGTAGTTTAAGGCACTTTCAATGGAAAGTGATTTTCTCTGAAAGGACAGCATTTAGAAAGTGAGGCAACACTCCATTCACTTCGCACAGTGAATTGAAGTGTTGGAACAGACTGCTTCTCTTTCAGAGAAACGCATGTGAGTTTTTTATGAATGCTTGAAAGTAGTTTAATGCACTTTCAAAGGAAAGTGATTTTCTCTGAAAGGACAGCATTTAGAAAGTGAAGCAACATTCCATTCTCTTCGCACAATAAATTGAAGTGTTGGAACAGACTGCTTCTCTTTCATAGAAATGCATTAGTGTTTCTTGTGAATGCTTGCAAGTAGCTTAAGGCACATTCAAAGGAAAGTGATTTTCTCTGAAAGGACAGCATTTAGAAAGTGAAGCAACACTCCATTCACTTCGCACAGTGAATTGAAGTGTTGGAACAGACTGCTTCTCTTTCAGAGAAACGCATGTGAGTTTCTTCCTGATGCTTGCAGGTAGCTTAAGGCACTTTCAAAGGAAAGTGATTTTCTCTGAAAGGACAGCATTTAGAAAGTGAAGCAACACTCCATTCACTTCGCACAGTGAATTGAAGTGTTGGAACAGACTGCTTCTCTATCAGAGAAAAGCATGTGAGTTTCTGGTGAATGCTTGTAAGGAGCTTAAGGCACTTTCAAAGGAAAGTGATTTTCTCTGAAAGGACAGCATTTATTAAGTGAAGCAACACTCCATTCACTTCGCACAGTGAATTGAAGTGTTAGAACAGACTGCTTCTCTTTCAGAGAAATGCATGTGAGTTTAAGTTGAATGCTTGTAAGTAGCTTAAGGCACTTTCCAAAGAAAGTGATTTTCTCTGAAAGGACAGCATTTAGAAAGTGAAGCAACACTCCATTCACTTCGCAGAGTGAATTGAAGTATTGGAACAGACTGCTTCTCTTTCAGAGAAACGCATGTGAGTTTCTGGTGAATGCTTGTAAGTAGCTTAAGGCACTTTCAAAGGAACGTGATTTTCTCTGAAAGGACAGCATTTAGAAAGTGAAACAACACTCCATTCACTTCGCACAGTGAATTGAAGTGTTGGAACAGACTGCTTCTCTTTCAGAGAAACGCATGTGAGTTTCTGGTGAATGCTTGTAAGTAGCTTAAGGCACTTTCAAATGAAAGTGATTTTCTCTGAAAGGACAGCATTTAGAAAGTGAAGCAACACTCCATTCACTTCGCACAGTTAATTAAAGTGTTGGAACAGACTGCTTCTCTTTCAGAGAAATGCATGTGAGTTTCTGTTGAATGCTTGTAAGTAGCTTAAGGCACTTTCAAAGGAAAGTGATTTTCTCTAAAAGGACAGCATTTAGAAACTGAAGCAACACGCCATTCACTTCGCACAGTGAATTGAAGTGTTGGAACAGACTGCTTCTCTTTCAGAGAAACGCATGTGAGTTTCTGGTGAATGCTTGTAAGTAGCTTAAGGCACTTTCAAAGGAAAGTGATTTTCTCTGAAAGGACAGCATTTAGAAAGTGAAGCAACACTCCATTCCCTTCGCACAGTGAATTGAAGTGTTGGAACAGACTGCTTCTCTTTCAGAGAAACGCATGTGAGTTTCTGGTGAATGCTTGTAAGTAGCTTAAGGCACTTTCAAAGGAAAGTGATTTTCTCTGAAAGGACAGCATTTAGAAAGTGAAGCAACACTCCATTCCCTTCGTGCAGTGAATTGAAGTTTTGGAACAGAGAGCTTCTCTTTCATAGAAACGCATTAGTGTTTCTTGTGAATGCTTGCAAGTTGCTTAAGGCACTTTCAAAGGAAAGTGATTTTCTCTGAAAGGACAGCATTTAGAAAGTGAAGCAACACTCCATTCACTTTGTACAGTGAATTGAAGTGTTGGAACAGACTGCTTCTCTTTCAGAGAAATGCATGTGAGTTTCTGTTGAATGCTTGTAAGTAGCTTAAGGCACATTCAAAGTAAAGGGATTTTCTCTGAAAGGACAGCATTTAGAAAGTGAAGCAACACTCCATTCACTTCGCACAGTGAATTGAAGTGTTGGAACAGACTGCTTCTCTTTCAGAGAAACGCATGTGAGTTTTTTGTGAATGCTTGAAAGTAGTTTAAGGCACTTTCAATGGAAAGTGATTTTCTCTGAAAGGACAGCATTTAGAAAGTGAGGCAACACTCCATTCACTTCGCACAGTGAATTGAAGTGTTGGAACAGACTGCTTCTCTTTCAGAGAAACGCATGTGAGTTTCTTCCTAATGCTTGCAATTAGCTTAAGGCACTTTCAAAGGAAAGTGATTTTCTCTGAAAGGACAGCATTTAGAAAGTGAAGCAACACTCCATTCACTTCGCACAGTGAATTGAAGTGTTGGAACAGACTGCTTCTCTTTCAGAGAAACGCATATGAGTTTCTTCCTGATGCTTGCAAGTAGCTTAAGGCACTTTCAAAGGAAAGTGATTTTCTCTGAAAGGACAGCATTTAGAAAGTGAAGCAACACTCCATTCACTTCGCACAGTGAATTGAAGTGTTGGAACAGACTGTTTCTCTTTCAGAGAAACGCATGTGTGTTTCTGGTGAATGCTTGTAAGTAGCTTAAGGCACTTTCAAAGGAAAGTGATTTTCTCTGAAAGGACAGCATTTAGAAAGTGAAGCAACACTCCATTCACTTCGCACAGTTAATTGAAGTGTTGGAACAGACTGCTTCTCTTTCAGAGAAATGCATGTGAGTTTCTGTTGAATGCTTGTAAGTAGCTTAAGGCACTTTCAAAGGAAAGTGATTTTCTCTGAAAGGACAGCATTTAGAAAGTGAAGCAACACTCCATTCACTTCGCAGAGTGAATTGAAGTATTGGAACAGACTGCTTCTCTTTCAGAGAAACGCATGTGAGTTTCTGGTGAATGCTTGTAAGTAGCTTAAGGCACTTTCAAAGGAAAGTGATTTTCTCTGAAAGGACAGCATTTAGAAAGTGAAGCAACACTCCATTCACTTCGCACAGTGAATTGAAGTGTTGGAACAGACTGCTTCTCTTTCAGAGAAACGCATGTGAGTTTCTTCCTGATGCTTGCAAGTAGCTTAAGGCACTTTCAAAGGAAAGTGATTTTCTCTGAAAGGACAGCATTTAGAAAGTGAAGCAACACTCCATTCACTTCGCACAGTGAATTGAATTGTTGGAACAGACTGTTTCTCTTTCAGAGAAACGCATGTGAGTTTCTGGTGAATGCTTGTAAGTAGCTTAAGGCACTTTCAAAGGAAAGTGATTTTCTCTGAAAGGACAGCATTTAGAAAGTGAAGCAACACTCCATTCACTTCGCACAGTGAATTGAAGTGTTGGAACAGACTGCTTCTCTTTCAGAGAAATGCATGGGAGTTTCTGTTGAATGCTTGTAAGTAGCTTAAGGCACTTTCAAAGGAAAGTGATTTTCTCTGAAAGGACAGCATTTAGAAAGTGAAGCAACACTCCATTCACTTCGCACAGTGAATTGAATTGTTGGAACAGACTGTTTCTCTTTCAGAGAAATGCATGTGAGTTTCTGGTGAATGCTTGTAAGTAGCTTAAGGCACTTTCAAAGGAAAGTGATTTTCTCTGAAAGGACAGCATTTAGAAAGTGAAGCAACACTCCATTCACTTCGCACAGTGAATTGAAGTGTTGGAACAGACTGCTTCTCTTTCAGAGAAATGCATGGGAGTTTCTGTTGAATGCTTGTAAGTAGCTTAAGGCACTTTCAAAGGAAAGTGATTTTCTCTGAAAGGACAGCATTTAGAAAGTGAAGCAACACTCCATTCACTTCGCACAGTGAATTGAAGTGTTGGAACAGACTGCTTCTCTTTCAGAGAAATGCATGTGAGTTTCTGTTGAATGCTTGTAAGTAGCTTAAGGCACATTCAAAGGAAAGGGATTTTCTCTGGAAGGACAGCATTTAGAAAATGAAGCAACACTCCATTCACTTCGCACAGTGAATTGAAGTGTTGGAACAGACTCCTTCTCTTTCAGAGAAACGCATGTGAGTTTTTTGTGAATGCTTGAAAGTAGTTTAAGGCACTTTCAATGGAAAGTGATTTTCTCTGAAAGGACAGCATTTAGAAAGTGAGGCAACACTCCATTCACTTCGCACAGTGAATTGAAGTGTTGGAACAGACTGCTTCTCTTTCAGAGAAACGCATGTGAGTTTCTTTTGAATGCTTGCAAGTTGCTTAAGGCACTTTCAAAGGAAAGTGATTTTCTCTGAAAGGACAGCATTTAGAAAGTGAAGCAACACGCCATTCACTTCGCACAATAAATTGAAGTGTTGGAACAGACTGCTTCTCTTTCATAGAAACGCAATAGTGTTTCTTGTGAATGCTTGTAAGTAGCTTAAGGCACATTCAAAGGAAAGTGATTTTCTCTGAAAGGACAGCATTTAGAAAGTGAAGCAACACTCCATTCACTTCGCACAGTGAATTGAAGTGTTGGAACAGACTGCTTCTCTTTCAGAGAAACGCATGTGAGTTTCTTCCTGATGCTTGCAAGTAGCTTAAGGCACTTTCAAAGGAAAGTGATTTTCTCTGAAAGGACAGCATTTAGAAAGTGAAGCAACACTCCATTCACTTCGCACAGTGAATTGAAGTGTTGGAACAGACTGCTTCTCTATCAGAGAAACGCATGTGAGTTTCTGGTGAATGCTTGTAAGTAGCTTAAGGCACTTTCAAAGGAAAGTGATTTTCTCTGAAAGGACAGCATTTAGAAAGTGAAGCAACACTCCATTCACTTCGCACAGTGAATTGAAGTGTTAGAACAGACTGCTTCTCTTTCAGAGAAATGCATGTGAGTTTAAGTTGAATGCTTGTAAGTAGCTTAAGGCACTTTCCAAAGAAAGTGATTTTCTCTGAAAGGACAGCATTTAGAAAGTGAAGCAACACTCCATTCACTTCGCAGAGTGAATTGAAGTATTGGAACAGACTGCTTCTCTTTCAGAGAAACGCATGTGAGTTTCTGGTGAATGCTTGTAAGTAGCTTAAGGCACTTTCAAAGGAAAGTGATTTTCTCTGAAAGGACAGCATTTAGAAAGTGAAGCAACACTCCATTCACTTCGCACAGTGAATTGAAGTGTTGGAACAGACTGCTTCTCTTTCAGAGAAACGCATGTGAGTTTCTGGTGAATGCTTGTAAGTAGCTTAAGGCACTTTCAAAGGAAAGTGATTTTCTCTGAAAGGACAGCATTTAGAAAGTGAAGCAACACTCCATTCACTTCGCACAGTTAATTGAAGTGTTGGAACAGACTGCTTCTCTTTCAGAGAAATGCATGTGAGTTTCTGTTGAATGCTTGTAAGTAGCTTAAGGCACTTTCAAAGGAAAGTGATTTTCTCTGAAAGGACAGCATTTAGAAACTGAAGCAACACGCCATTCACTTCGCACAGTGAATTGAAGTTTTGGAACAGACTGCTTCTCTTTCAGAGAAACGCATGTGAGTTTCTGGTGAATGCTTGTAAGTAGCTTAAGGCACTTTCAAACGAAAGTGATTTTCTCTGAAAGGACAGCATTTAGAAAGTGAAGCAACACTCCATTCACTTCGCACAGTGAATTGAAGTGTTGGAACAGACTGCTTCTCTTTCAGAGAAACGCATGTGAGTTTCTGGTGAATGCTTGTAAGTAGCTTAAGGCACTTTCAAAGGAAAGTGATTTTCTCTGAAAGGACAGCATTTAGAAAGTGAAGCAACACTCCATTCACTTCGCACAGTGAATTGAAGTGTTGGAATAGACTACTTCACTTTCAGAGAAGCGCATGTGAGTTTCTTGTGAATTATTGCAAGTCGCTTAAGGCACTTTCAAAGGAAAGTGATTTTCTTTGAAAGGACAGCATTTAGAAACTGAAGCAACACTCCATTCACTTCGCACAGTGAATTGAAGTGTTGGAACACACTGCTTGTCTTTCAGAGAAACGCATGTGAGTTTTTTGTGAGTGCTTGAAAGTAGTTTAAGGCACTTTCAAAGGAAAATGATTTTCTCTGAAAGGACAGCATTTAGAAAGTGAAGCAACACTCCATTCACTTTGTACAGTGTATTGAAGTGTTGGAACAGACTGCTTCTCTTTCAGAGAAATGCATGTGAGTTTCTGTTGAATGCTTGTAAGTTGCTTAAGGCACTTTCAAAGGAAAGGGATTTTCTCTGGAAGGACAGCATTTAGAAAGTGAAGCAACACTCCATTCACTTCGCACAGTGAATTGAAGTGTTGGAACAGACTCCTTCTCTTTCAGAGAAACGCATGTGAGTTTTTTGTGAATGCTTGAAAGTAGTTTAAGGCACTTTCAATGGAAAGTGATTTTCTCTGAAAGGACAGCATTTAGAAAGTGAGGCAACACTCCATTCACTTCGCACAGTGAATTGAAGTGTTGGAACAGACTGCTTCTCTTTAAGAGAAACGCATGTGAGTTTTTTATGAATGCTTGAAAGTAGTTTAATGCACTTTCAAAGGAAAGTGATTTTCTCTGAAAGGACAGCATTTAGAAAGTGAAGCAACACTCCATTCCCTTCGCACAATAAATTGAAGTGTTGGAACAGACTGCTTCTCTTTCATAGAAACGCATTAGTGTTTCTTGTGAATGCTTGCAAGTAGCTTAAGGCACATTCAAAGGAAAGTGATTTTCTCTGAAAGGACAGCATTTAGAAAGTGAAGCAACACTCCATTCACTTCGCACAGTGAATTGAAGTGTTGGAACAGACTGCTTCTCTTTCAGAGAAACGCATGTGAGTTTCTTCCTGATGCTTGCAAGTAGCTTAAGGCACTTTCAAAGGAAAGTGATTTTCTCTGAAAGGACAGCATTTAGAAAGTGAAGCAACACTCCATTCACTTCGCACAGTGAATTGAAGTGTTGGAACAGACTGCTTCTCTATCAGAGAAACGCATGTGAGTTTCTGGTGAATGCTTGTAAGTAGCTTAAGGCACTTTCAAAGGAAAGTGATTTTCTCTGAAAGGACAGCATTTAGAAAGTGAAGCAACACTCCATTCACTTCGCACAGTGAATTGAAGTGTTAGAACAGACTGCTTCTCTTTCAGAGAAATGCATGTGAGTTTAAGTTGAATGCTTGTAAGTAGCTTAAGGCACTTTCCAAAGAAAGTGATTTTCTCTGAAAGGACAGCATTTAGAAAGTGAAGCAACACTCCATTCACCTCGCACAGTGAATTGAAGTGTTGGAACAGACTCCTTCTCTTTCAGAGAAACGCATGTGAGTTTTTTGTGAATGCTTGAAAGTAGTTTAAGGCACTTTCAATGGAAAGTGATTTTCTCTGAAAGGACAGCATTTAGAAAGTGAGGCAACACTCCATTCACTTCGCACAGTGAATTGAAGTGTTGGAACACACTGCTTGTCTTTCAGAGAAACGCATGTGAGTTTCTTTTGAATGCTTGCAAGTTGCTTAAGGCACTTTCAAAGGAAAGTGATTTTCTCTGAAAGGACAGCATTTAGAAAGTGAAGCAACACGCCATTCACTTCGCACAATAAATTGAAGTGTTGGAACAGACTGCTTCTCTTTCATAGAAACGCAATAGTGTTTCTTGTGAATGCTTGCAAGTAGCTTAAGGCACATTCAAAGGAAAGTGATTTTCTCTGAAAGGACAGCATTTAGATAGTGAAGCAACACTCCATTCACTTCGCACAGTGAATTGAAGTGTTGGAACAGACTGCTTCTCTTTCAGAGAAACGCATGTGAGTTTCTTCCTGATGCTTGCAAGTAGCTTAAGGCACTTTCAAAGGAAAGTGATTTTCTCTGAAAGGACAGCATTTAGAAAGTGAAGCAACACTCCATTCACTTCGCACAGTGAATTGAAGTGTTGGAACAGACTGCTTCTCTATCAGAGAAACGCATGTGAGTTTCTGGTGAATGCTTGTAAGTAGCTTAAGGCACTTTCAAAGGAAAGTGATTTTCTCTGAAAGGACAGCATTTAGAAAGTGAAGCAACACTCCATTCACTTCGCACAGTGAATTGAAGTGTTAGAACAGACTGCTTCTCTTTCAGAGAAATGCATGTGAGTTTAAGTTGAATGCTTGTAAGTAGCTTAAGGCACTTTCCAAAGAAAGTGATTTTCTCTGAAAGGACAGCATTTAGAAAGTGAAGCAACACTCCATTCACTTCGCAGAGTGAATTGAAGTATTGGAACAGACTGCTTCTCTTTCAGAGAAACGCATGTGAGTTTCTGGTGAATGCTTGTAAGTAGCTTAAGGCACTTTCAAAGGAAAGTGATTTTCTCTGAAAGGACAGCATTTAGAAAGTGAAGCAACACTCCATTCACTTCGCACAGTGAATTGAAGTGTTGGAACAGACTGCTTCTCTTTCAGAGAAACGCATGTGAGTTTCTGGTGAATGCTTGTAAGTAGCTTAAGGCACTTTCAAAGGAAAGTGATTTTCTCTGAAAGGACAGCATTTAGAAAGTGAAGCAACACTCCATTCACTTCGCAGAGTGAATTGAAGTATTGGAACAGACTGCTTCTCTTTCAGAGAAACGCATGTGAGTTTCTGGTGAATGCTTGTAAGTAGCTTAAGGCACTTTCAAAGGAAAGTGATTTTCTCTGAAAGGACAGCATTTAGAAAGTGAAGCAACACTCCATTCACTTCGCACAGTGAATTGAAGTGTTGGAACAGACTGCTTCTCTTTCAGAGAAACGCATGTGAGTTTCTGGTGAATGCTTGTAAGTAGCTTAAGGCACTTTCAAAGGAAAGTGATTTTCTCTGAAAGGACAGCATTTAGAAAGTGAAGCAACACTCCATTCACTTCGCACAGTTAATTGAAGTGTTGGAACAGACTGCTTCTCTTTCAGAGAAATGCATGTGAGTTTCTGTTGAATGCTTGTAAGTAGCTTAAGGCACTTTCAAAGGAAAGTGATTTTCTCTGAAAGGACAGCATTTAGAAACTGAAGCAACACGCCATTCACTTCGCACAGTGAATTGAAGTTTTGGAACAGACTGCTTCTCTTTCAGAGAAACGCATGTGAGTTTCTGGTGAATGCTTGTAAGTAGCTTAAGGCACTTTCAAACGAAAGTGATTTTCTCTGAAAGGACAGCATTTAGAAAGTGAAGCAACACTCCATTCACTTCGCACAGTGAATTGAAGTGTTGGAACAGACTGCTTCTCTTTCAGAGAAACGCATGTGAGTTTCTGGTGAATGCTTGTAAGTAGCTTAAGGCACTTTCAAAGGAAAGTGATTTTCTCTGAAAGGACAGCATTTAGAAAGTGAAGCAACACTCCATTCACTTCGCACAGTGAATTGAAGTGTTGGAATAGACTACTTCACTTTCAGAGAAGCGCATGTGAGTTTCTTGTGAATTATTGCAAGTCGCTTAAGGCACTTTCAAAGGAAAGTGATTTTCTTTGAAAGGACAGCATTTAGAAACTGAAGCAACACTCCATTCACTTCGCACAGTGAATTGAAGTGTTGGAACACACTGCTTGTCTTTCAGAGAAACGCATGTGAGTTTTTTGTGAGTGCTTGAAAGTAGTTTAATGCACTTTCAAAGGAAAGTGATTTTCTCTGAAAGGACAGCATTTAGAAAGTGAAGCAACACTCCATTCCCTTCGCACAATAAATTGAAGTGTTGGAACAGACTGCTTCTCTTTCATAGAAACGCATTAGTGTTTCTTGTGAATGCTTGCAAGTAGCTTAAGGCACATTCAAAGGAAAGTGATTTTCTCTGAAAGGACAGCATTTAGAAAGTGAAGCAACACTCCATTCACTTCGCACAGTGAATTGAAGTGTTGGAACAGACTGCTTCTCTTTCAGAGAAACGCATGTGAGTTTCTTCCTGATGCTTGCAAGTAGCTTAAGGCACTTTCAAAGGAAAGTGATTTTCTCTGAAAGGACAGCATTTAGAAAGTGAAGCAACACTACATTCACTTCGCACAGTGAATTGAAGTGTTGGAACAGACTGCTTCTCTATCAGAGAAACGCATGTGAGTTTCTGGTGAATGCTTGTAAGTAGCTTAAGGCACTTTCAAAGGAAAGTGATTTTCTCTGAAAGGACAGCATTTAGAAAGTGAAGCAACACTCCATTCACTTCGCACAGTGAATTGAAGTGTTAGAACAGACTGCTTCTCTTTCAGAGAAATGCATGTGAGTTTAAGTTGAATGCTTGTAAGTAGCTTAAGGCACTTTCCAAAGAAAGTGATTTTCTCTGAAAGGACAGCATTTAGAAAGTGAAGCAACACTCCATTCACTTCGCACAGTGAATTGAAGTGTTGGAACAGACTCCTTCTCTTTCAGAGAAACGCATGTGAGTTTTTTGTGAATGCTTGAAAGTAGTTTAAGGCACTTTCAATGGAAAGTGATTTTCTCTGAAAGGACAGCATTTAGAAAGTGAGGCAACACTCCATTCACTTCGCACAGTGAATTGAAGTGTTGGAACACACTGCTTGTCTTTCAGAGAAACGCATGTGAGTTTCTTTTGAATGCTTGCAAGTTGCTTAAGGCACTTTCAAAGGAAAGTGATTTTCTCTGAAAGGACAGCATTTAGAAAGTGAAGCAACACGCCATTCACTTCGCACAATAAATTGAAGTGTTGGAACAGACTGCTTCTCTTTCATAGAAACGCAATAGTGTTTCTTGTGAATGCTTGCAAGTAGCTTAAGGCACATTCAAAGGAAAGTGATTTTCTCTGAAAGGACAGCATTTAGATAGTGAAGCAACACTCCATTCACTTCGCACAGTGAATTGAAGTGTTGGAACAGACTGCTTCTCTTTCAGAGAAACGCATGTGAGTTTCTTCCTGATGCTTGCAAGTAGCTTAAGGCACTTTCAAAGGAAAGTGATTTTCTCTGAAAGGACAGCATTTAGAAAGTGAAGCAACACTCCATTCACTTCGCACAGTGAATTGAAGTGTTGGAACAGACTGCTTCTCTATCAGAGAAACGCATGTGAGTTTCTGGTGAATGCTTGTAAGTAGCTTAAGGCACTTTCAAAGGAAAGTGATTTTCTCTGAAAGGACAGCATTTAGAAAGTGAAGCAACACTCCATTCACTTCGCAGAGTGAATTGAAGTATTGGAACACACTGCTTCTCTTTAAGAGAAACGCATGTGAGTTTCTGGTGAATGCTTGTAAGTAGCTTAAGGCACGTTCAAAGGAAAGTGATTTTCTCTGAAAGGACAGCATTTAGAAAGTGAAGCAACACTCCATTCACTTCGCACAGTGAATTGAAGTGTTGGAACAGACTGCTTCTCTTTCAGAAAAACGCATGTGAGTTTCTTTTGAATGCTTGCAAGTTGCTTAAGGCACTTTCAAAGGAAAGTGATTTTCTCTGAAAGGACAGCATTTAGAAACTGAAGCAACACGCCATTCACTTCGCACAGTGAATTGAAGTTTTGGAACAGACTGCTTCTCTTTCAGAGAAACGCATGTGAGTTTCTGGTGAATGCTTGTAAGTAGCTTAAGGCACTTTCAAACGAAAGTGATTTTCTCTGAAAGGACAGCATTTAGAAAGTGAAGCAACACTCCATTCACTTCGCACAGTGAATTGAAGTGTTGGAACAGACTGCTTCTCTTTCAGAGAAACGCATGTGAGTTTCTGGTGAATGCTTGTAAGTAGCTTAAGGCACTTTCAAAGGAAAGCGATTTTCTCTGAAAGGACAGCATTTAGAAAGTGAAGCAACACTCCATTCACTTCGCACAGTGAATTGAAGTGTTGGAACAGACTGCTTCTCTTTCAGAGAAACGCATGTGAGTTTCTGGTGAATGCTTGTAAGTAGCTTAAGGCACTTTCAAAGGAAAGTGATTTTCTCTGAAAGGACAGCATTTAGAAAGTGAAGCAACACTCCATTCCCTTCGTGCAGTGAATTGAAGTTTTGGAACAGAGTGCTTCTCATTCATAGAAACGCATTAGTGTTTCTTGTGAATGCTTGCAAGTTGCTTAAGGCACTTTCAAAGGAAAGTGATTTTCTCTGAAAGGACAGCATTTAGAAAGTGAAGCAACACTCCATTCACTTTGTACAGTGAATTGAAGTGTTGGAACAGACTGCTTCTCTTTCAGAGAAATGCATGTGAGTTTCTGTTGAATGCTTGTAAGTAGCTTAAGGCACATTCAAAGGAAAGGGATTTTCTCTGAAAGGACAGCATTTAGAAAGTGAAGCAACACTCCATTCACTTCGCACAGTGAATTGAAGTGTTGGAACAGACTGCTTCTCTTTCAGAGAAACGCATGTGAGTTTTTTGTGAATGCTTGAAAGTAGTTTAAGGCACTTTCAATGGAAAGTGATTTTCTCTGAAAGGACAGCATTTAGAAAGTGAGGCAACACTCCATTCACTTCGCACAGTGAATTGAAGTGTTGGAACAGACTGCTTCTCTTTCAGAGAAACGCATGTGAGTTTCTTCCTAATGCTTGCAAATAGCTTAAGGCACTTTCAAAGGAAAGTGATTTTCTCTGAAAGGACAGCATTTAGAAAGTGAAGCAACACTCCATTCACTTCGCACAGTGAATTGAAGTGTTGGAACAGACTGCTTCTCTTTCAGAGAAACGCATGTGAGTTTCTTCCTGATGCTTGCAAGTAGCTTAAGGCACTTTCAAAGGAAAGTGATTTTCTCTGAAAGGACAGCATTTAGAAAGTGAAGCAACACTCCATTCACTTCGCACAGTGAATTGAAGTGTTGGAACAGACTGTTTCTCTTTCAGAGAAACGCATGTGTGTTTCTGGTGAATGCTTGTAAGTAGCTTAAGGCACTTTCAAAGGAAAGTGATTTTCTCTGAAAGGACAGCATTTAGAAAGTGAAGCAACACTCCATTCACTTCGCACAGTTAATTGAAGTGTTGGAACAGACTGCTTCTCTTTCAGAGAAATGCATGTGAGTTTCTGTTGAATGCTTGTAAGTAGCTTAAGGCACTTTCAAAGGAAAGTGATTTTCTCTGAAAGGACAGCATTTAGAAAGTGAAGCAACACTCCATTCACTTCGCAGAGTGAATTGAAGTATTGGAACAGACTGCTTCTCTTTCAGAGAAACGCATGTGAGTTTCTGGTGAATGCTTGTAAGTAGCTTAAGGCACTTTCAAAGGAAAGTGATTTTCTCTGAAAGGACAGCATTTAGAAAGTGAAGCAACACTCCATTCACTTCGCACAGTGAATTGAAGTGTTGGAACAGACTGCTTCTCTTTCAGAAAAACGCATGTGAGTTTCTTTTGAATGCTTGCAAGTTGCTTAAGGCACTTTCAAAGGAAAGTGATTTTCTCTGAAAGGACAGCATTTAGAAACTGAAGCAACACGCCATTCACTTCGCACAGTGAATTGAAGTTTTGGAACAGACTGCTTCTCTTTCAGAGAAACGCATGTGAGTTTCTGGTGAATGCTTGTAAGTAGCTTAAGGCACTTTCAAACGAAAGTGATTTTCTCTGAAAGGACAGCATTTAGAAAGTGAAGCAACACTCCATTCACTTCGCACAGTGAATTGAAGTGTTGGAACAGACTGCTTCTCTTTCAGAGAAACGCATGTGAGTTTCTGGTGAATGCTTGTAAGTAGCTTAAGGCACTTTCAAAGGAAAGCGATTTTCTCTGAAAGGACAGCATTTAGAAAGTGAAGCAACACTCCATTCACTTCGCACAGTGAATTGAAGTGTTGGAACAGACTGCTTCTCTTTCAGAGAAACGCATGTGAGTTTCTGGTGAATGCTTGTAAGTAGCTTAAGGCACTTTCAAAGGAAAGTGATTTTCTCTGAAAGGACAGCATTTAGAAAGTGAAGCAACACTCCATTCCCTTCGTGCAGTGAATTGAAGTTTTGGAACAGAGTGCTTCTCATTCATAGAAACGCATTAGTGTTTCTTGTGAATGCTTGCAAGTTGCTTAAGGCACTTTCAAAGGAAAGTGATTTTCTCTGAAAGGACAGCATTTAGAAAGTGAAGCAACACTCCATTCACTTTGTACAGTGAATTGAAGTGTTGGAACAGACTGCTTCTCTTTCAGAGAAATGCATGTGAGTTTCTGTTGAATGCTTGTAAGTAGCTTAAGGCACATTCAAAGGAAAGGGATTTTCTCTGAAAGGACAGCATTTAGAAAGTGAAGCAACACTCCATTCACTTCGCACAGTGAATTGAAGTGTTGGAACAGACTGCTTCTCTTTCAGAGAAACGCATGTGAGTTTTTTGTGAATGCTTGAAAGTAGTTTAAGGCACTTTCAATGGAAAGTGATTTTCTCTGAAAGGACAGCATTTAGAAAGTGAGGCAACACTCCATTCACTTCGCACAGTGAATTGAAGTGTTGGAACAGACTGCTTCTCTTTCAGAGAAACGCATGTGAGTTTCTTCCTAATGCTTGCAAATAGCTTAAGGCACTTTCAAAGGAAAGTGATTTTCTCTGAAAGGACAGCATTTAGAAAGTGAAGCAACACTCCATTCACTTCGCACAGTGAATTGAAGTGTTGGAACAGACTGCTTCTCTTTCAGAGAAACGCATGTGAGTTTCTTCCTGATGCTTGCAAGTAGCTTAAGGCACTTTCAAAGGAAAGTGATTTTCTCTGAAAGGACAGCATTTAGAAAGTGAAGCAACACTCCATTCACTTCGCACAGTGAATTGAAGTGTTGGAACAGACTGTTTCTCTTTCAGAGAAACGCATGTGTGTTTCTGGTGAATGCTTGTAAGTAGCTTAAGGCACTTTCAAAGGAAAGTGATTTTCTCTGAAAGGACAGCATTTAGAAAGTGAAGCAACACTCCATTCACTTCGCACAGTTAATTGAAGTGTTGGAACAGACTGCTTCTCTTTCAGAGAAATGCATGTGAGTTTCTGTTGAATGCTTGTAAGTAGCTTAAGGCACTTTCAAAGGAAAGTGATTTTCTCTGAAAGGACAGCATTTAGAAAGTGAAGCAACACTCCATTCACTTCGCAGAGTGAATTGAAGTATTGGAACAGACTGCTTCTCTTTCAGAGAAACGCATGTGAGTTTCTGGTGAATGCTTGTAAGTAGCTTAAGGCACTTTCAAAGGAAAGTGATTTTCTCTGAAAGGACAGCATTTAGAAAGTGAAGCAACACTCCATTCACTTCGCACAGTGAATTGAAGTGTTGGAACAGACTGCTTCTCTTTCAGAGAAACGCATGTGAGTTTCTTCCTGATGCTTGCAAGTAGCTTAAGGCACTTTCAAAGGAAAGTGATTTTCTCTGAAAGGACAGCATTTAGAAAGTGAAGCAACACTCCATTCACTTCGCACAGTGAATTGAATTGTTGGAACAGACTGTTTCTCTTTCAGAGAAACGCATGTGAGTTTCTGGTGAATGCTTGTAAGTAGCTTAAGGCACTTTCAAAGGAAAGTGATTTTCTCTGAAAGGACAGCATTTAGAAAGTGAAGCAACACTCCATTCACTTCGCACAGTGAATTGAAGTGTTGGAACAGACTGCTTCTCTTTCAGAGAAATGCATGGGAGTTTCTGTTGAATGCTTGTAAGTAGCTTAAGGCACTTTCAAAGGAAAGTGATTTTCTCTGAAAGGACAGCATTTAGAAAGTGAAGCAACACTCCATTCACTTCGCACAGTGAATTGAAGTGTTGGAACAGACTGCTTCTCTTTCAGAGAAATGCATGTGAGTTTCTGTTGAATGCTTGTAAGTAGCTTAAGGCACATTCAAAGGAAAGGGATTTTCTCTGGAAGGACAGCATTTAGAAAATGAAGCAACACTCCATTCACTTCGCACAGTGAATTGAAGTGTTGGAACAGACTCCTTCTCTTTCAGAGAAACGCATGTGAGTTTTTTGTGAATGCTTGAAAGTAGTTTAAGGCACTTTCAATGGAAAGTGATTTTCTCTGAAAGGACAGCATTTAGAAAGTGAGGCAACACTCCATTCACTTCGCACAGTGAATTGAAGTGTTGGAACAGACTGCTTCTCTTTCAGAGAAACGCATGTGAGTTTCTTTTGAATGCTTGCAAGTTGCTTAAGGCACTTTCAAAGGATAGTGATTTTCTCTGAAAGGACAGCATTTAGAAAGTGAAGCAACACGCCATTCACTTCGCACAATAAATTGAAGTGTTGGAACAGACTGCTTCTCTTTCATAGAAACGCAATAGTGTTTCTTGTGAATGCTTGTAAGTAGCTTAAGGCACATTCAAAGGAAAGTGATTTTCTCTGAAAGGACAGCATTTAGAAAGTGAAGCATCACTCCATTCACTTCGCACAGTGAATTGAAGTGTTGGAACAGACTGCTTCTCTTTCAGAGAAACGCATGTGAGTTTCTTCCTGATGCTTGCAAGTAGCTTAAGGCACTTTCAAAGGAAAGTGATTTTCTCTGAAAGGACAGCATTTAGAAAGTGAAGCAACACTCCATTCACTTCGCACAGTGAATTGAAGTGTTGGAACAGACTGCTTCTCTATCAGAGAAACGCATGTGAGTTTCTGGTGAATGCTTGTAAGTAGCTTAAGGCACTTTCAAAGGAAAGTGATTTTCTCTGAAAGGACAGCATTTAGAAAGTGAAGCAACACTCCATTCACTTCGCACAGTGAATTGAAGTGTTAGAACAGACTGCTTCTCTTTCAGAGAAATGCATGTGAGTTTAAGTTGAATGCTTGTAAGTAGCTTAAGGCACTTTCCAAAGAAAGTGATTTTCTCTGAAAGGACAGCATTTAGAAAGTGAAGCAACACTCCATTCACTTCGCAGAGTGAATTGAAGTATTGGAACAGACTGCTTCTCTTTCAGAGAAACGCATGTGAGTTTCTGGTGAATGCTTGTAAGTAGCTTAAGGCACTTTCAAAGGAAAGTGATTTTCTCTGAAAGGACAGCATTTAGAAAGTGAAGCAACACTCCATTCACTTCGCACAGTGAATTGAAGTGTTGGAACAGACTGCTTCTCTTTCAGAGAAACGCATGTGAGTTTCTGGTGAATGCTTGTAAGTAGCTTAAGGCACTTTCAAAGGAAAGTGATTTTCTCTGAAAGGACAGCATTTAGAAAGTGAAGCAACACTCCATTCACTTCGCACAGTTAATTGAAGTGTTGGAACAGACTGCTTCTCTTTCAGAGAAATGCATGTGAGTTTCTGTTGAATGCTTGTAAGTAGCTTAAGGCACTTTCAAAGGAAAGTGATTTTCTCTGAAAGGACAGCATTTAGAAAGTGAAGCAACACTCCATTCACTTCGCAGAGTGAATTGAAGTATTGGAACACACTGCTTCTCTTTCAGAGAAACGTATGTGAGTTTCTGGTGAATGCTTGTAAGTAGCTTAAGGCACGTTCAAAGGAAAGTGATTTTCTCTGAAAGGACAGCATTTAGAAAGTGAAGCAACACTCCATTCACTTCGCACAGTGAATTGAAGTGTTGGAACAGACTGCTTCTCTTTCAGAAAAACGCATGTGAGTTTCTTTTGAATGCTTGCAAGTTGCTTAAGGCACTTTCAAAGGAAAGTGATTTTCTCTGAAAGGACAGCATTTAGAAACTGAAGCAACACGCCATTCACTTCGCACAGTGAATTGAAGTTTTGGAACAGACTGCTTCTCTTTCAGAGAAACGCATGTGAGTTTCTGGTGAATGCTTGTAAGTAGCTTAAGGCACTTTCAAAGGAAAGTGATTTTCTCTGAAAGGACAGCATTTAGAAAGTGAAGCAACACTCCATTCACTTCGCACAGTGAATTGAAGTGTTGGAACAGACTGCTTCTCTTTCAGAGAAACGCATGTGAGTTTCTGGTGAATGCTTGTAAGTAGCTTAAGGCACTTTCAAAGGAAAGTGATTTTCTCTGAAAGGACAGCATTTAGAAAGTGAAGCAACACTCCATTCACTTCGCACAGTGAATTGAAGTGTTGGAATAGACTACTTCACTTTCAGAGAAGCGCATGTGAGTTTCTTGTGAATTATTGCAAGTCGCTTAAGGCACTTTCAAAGGAAAGTGATTTTCTCTGAAAGGACAGCATTTAGAAACTGAAGCAACACTCCATTCACTTCGCACAGTGAATTGAAGTGTTGGAACACACTGCTTGTCTTTCAGAGAAACGCATGTGAGTTTTTTGTGAGTGCTTGAAAGTAGTTTAAGGCACTTTCAAAGGAAAATGATTTTCTCTGAAAGGACAGCATTTAGAAAGTGAAGCAACACTCCATTCACTTTGTACAGTGAATTGAAGTGTTGGAACAGACTGCTTCTCTTTCAGAGAAATGCATGTGAGTTTCTGTTGAATGCTTGTAAGTTGCTTAAGGCACTTTCAAAGGAAAGGGATTTTCTCTGGAAGGACAGCATTTAGAAAGTGAAGCAACACTCCATTCACTTCGCACAGTGAATTGAAGTGTTGGAACAGACTCCTTCTCTTTCAGAGAAACGCATGTGAGTTTTTTGTGAATGCTTGAAAGTAGTTTAAGGCACTTTCAATGGAAAGTGATTTTCTCTGAAAGGACAGCATTTAGAAAGTGAGGCAACACTCCATTCACTTCGCACAGTGAATTGAAGTGTTGGAACAGACTGCTTCTCTTTCAGAGAAACGCATGTGAGTTTTTTATGAATGCTTGAAAGTAGTTTAATGCACTTTCAAAGGAAAGTGATTTTCTCTGAAAGGACAGCATTTAGAAAGTGAAGCAACACTCCATTCCCTTCGCACAATAAATTGAAGTGTTGGAACAGACTGCTTCTCTTTCATAGAAACGCATTAGTGTTTCTTGTGAATGCTTGCAAGTAGCTTAAGGCACATTCAAAGGAAAGTGATTTTCTCTGAAAGGACAGCATTTAGAAAGTGAAGCAACACTCCATTCACTTCGCACAGTGAATTGAAGTGTTGGAACAGACTGCTTCTCTTTCAGAGAAACGCATGTGAGTTTCTTCCTGATGCTTGCAAGTAGCTTAAGGCACTTTCAAAGGAAAGTGATTTTCTCTGAAAGGACAGCATTTAGAAAGTGAAGCAACACTCCATTCACTTCGCACAGTGAATTGAAGTGTTGGAACAGACTGCTTCTCTATCAGAGAAACGCATGTGAGTTTCTGGTGAATGCTTGTAAGTAGCTTAAGGCACTTTCAAAGGAAAGTGATTTTCTCTGAAAGGACAGCATTTAGAAAGTGAAGCAACACTCCATTCACTTCGCACAGTGAATTGAAGTGTTAGAACAGACTGCTTCTCTTTCAGAGAAATGCATGTGAGTTTAAGTTGAATGCTTGTAAGTAGCTTAAGGCACTTTCCAAAGAAAGTGATTTTCTCTGAAAGGACAGCATTTAGAAAGTGAAGCAACACTCCATTCACTTCGCACAGTGAATTGAAGTGTTGGAACAGACTCCTTCTCTTTCAGAGAAACGCATGTGAGTTTTTTGTGAATGCTTGAAAGTAGTTTAAGGCACTTTCAATGGAAAGTGATTTTCTCTGAAAGGACAGCATTTAGAAAGTGAGGCAACACTCCATTCACTTCGCACAGTGAATTGAAGTGTTGGAACACACTGCTTGTCTTTCAGAGAAACGCATGTGAGTTTCTTTTGAATGCTTGCAAGTTGCTTAAGGCACGTTCAAAGGAAAGTGATTTTCTCTGAAAGGACAGCATTTAGAAAGTGAAGCAACACGCCATTCACTTCGCACAATAAATTGAAGTGTTGGAACAGACTGCTTCTCTTTCATAGAAACGCAATAGTGTTTCTTGTGAATGCTTGCAAGTAGCTTAAGGCACATTCAAAGGAAAGTGATTTTCTCTGAAAGGACAGCATTTAGAAAGTGAAGCAACACTCCATTCACTTCGCACAGTGAATTGAAGTGTTGGAACAGACTGCTTCTCTTTCAGAGAAACGCATGTGAGTTTCTTCCTGATGCTTGCAAGTAGCTTAAGGCACTTTCAAAGGAAAGTGATTTTCTCTGAAAGGACAGCATTTAGAAAGTGAAGCAACACTCCATTCACTTCGCACAGTGAATTGAAGTGTTGGAACAGACTGCTTCTCTATCAGAGAAACGCATGTGAGTTTCTGGTGAATGCTTGTAAGTAGCTTAAGGCACTTTCAAAGGAAAGTGATTTTCTCTGAAAGGACAGCATTTAGAAAGTGAAGCAACACTCCATTCACTTCGCACAGTGAATTGAAGTGTTAGAACAGACTGCTTCTCTTTCAGAGAAATGCATGTGAGTTTAAGTTGAATGCTTGTAAGTAGCTTAAGGCACTTTCCAAAGAAAGTGATTTTCTCTGAAAGGACAGCATTTAGAAAGTGAAGCAACACTCCATTCACTTCGCAGAGTGAATTGAAGTATTGGAACAGACTGCTTCTCTTTCAGAGAAACGCATGTGAGTTTCTGGTGAATGCTTGTAAGTAGCTTAAGGCACTTTCAAAGGAAAGTGATTTTCTCTGAAAGGACAGCATTTAGAAAGTGAAGCAACACTCCATTCACTTCGCACAGTGAATTGAAGTGTTGGAACAGACTGCTTCTCTTTCAGAGAAACGCATGTGAGTTTCTGGTGAATGCTTGTAAGTAGCTTAAGGCACTTTCAAAGGAAAGTGATTTTCTCTGAAAGGACAGCATTTAGAAAGTGAAGCAACACTCCATTCACTTCGCACAGTTAATTGAAGTGTTGGAACAGACTGCTTCTCTTTCAGAGAAATGCATGTGAGTTTCTGTTGAATGCTTGTAAGTAGCTTAAGGCACTTTCAAAGGAAAGTGATTTTCTCTGAAAGGACAGCATTTAGAAAGTGAAGCAACACTCCATTCACTTCGCAGAGTGAATTGAAGTATTGGAACACACTGCTTCTCTTTCAGAGAAACGCATGTGAGTTTCTGGTGAATGCTTGTAAGTAGCTTAAGGCACGTTCAAAGGAAAGTGATTTTCTCTGAAAGGACAGCATTTAGAAAGTGAAGCAACACTCCATTCACTTCGCACAGTGAATTGAAGTGTTGGAACAGACTGCTTCTCTTTCAGAAAAACGCATGTGAGTTTCTTTTGAATGCTTGCAAGTTGCTTAAGGCACTTTCAAAGGAAAGTGATTTTCTCTGAAAGGACAGCATTTAGAAACTGAAGCAACACGCCATTCACTTCGCACAGTGAATTGAAGTTTTGGAACAGACTGCTTCTCTTTCAGAGAAACGCATGTGAGTTTCTGGTGAATGCTTGTAAGTAGCTTAAGGCACTTTCAAACGAAAGTGATTTTCTCTGAAAGGACAGCATTTAGAAAGTGAAGCAACACTCCATTCACTTCGCACAGTGAATTGAAGTGTTGGAACAGACTGCTTCTCTTTCAGAGAAACGCATGTGAGTTTCTGGTGAATGCTTGTAAGTAGCTTAAGGCACTTTCAAAGGAAAGTGATTTTCTCTGAAAGGACAGCATTTAGAAAGTGAAGCAACACTCCATTCACTTCGCACAGTGAATTGAAGTGTTGGAATAGACTACTTCACTTTCAGAGAAGCGCATGTGAGTTTCTTGTGAATTATTGCAAGTCGCTTAAGGCACTTTCAAAGGAAAGTGATTTTCTCAGAAAGGACAGCATTTAGAAACTGAAGCAACACTCCATTCACTTCGCACAGTGAATTGAAGTGTTGGAACACACTGCTTGTCTTTCAGAGAAACGCATGTGAGTTTCTTTTGAATGCTTGCAAGTTGCTTAAGGCACTTTCAAAGGAAAGTGATTTTCTCTGAAAGGACAGCATTTAGAAAGTGAAGCAACACGCCATTCACTTCGCACAATAAATTGAAGTGTTGGAACAGACTGCTTCTCTTTCATAGAAACGCAATAGTGTTTCTTGTGAATGCTTGTAAGTAGCTTAAGGCACATTCAAAGGAAAGTGATTTTCTCTGAAAGGACAGCATTTAGAAAGTGAAGCAACACTCCATTCACTTCGCACAGTGAATTGAAGTGTTGGAACAGACTGCTTCTCTTTCAGAGAAACGCATGTGAGTTTCTTCCTGATGCTTGCAAGTAGCTTAAGGCACTTTCAAAGGAAAGTGATTTTCTCTGAAAGGACAGCATTTAGAAAGTGAAGCAACACTCCATTCACTTCGCACAGTGAATTGAAGTGTTGGAACAGACTGCTTCTCTATCAGAGAAACGCATGTGAGTTTCTGGTGAATGCTTGTAAGTAGCTTAAGGCACTTTCAAAGGAAAGTGATTTTCTCTGAAAGGACAGCATTTAGAAAGTGAAGCAACACTCCATTCACTTCGCACAGTGAATTGAAGTGTTAGAACAGACTGCTTCTCTTTCAGAGAAATGCATGTGAGTTTAAGTTGAATGCTTGTAAGTAGCTTAAGGCACTTTCCAAAGAAAGTGATTTTCTCTGAAAGGACAGCATTTAGAAAGTGAAGCAACACTCCATTCACTTCGCAGAGTGAATTGAAGTATTGGAACAGACTGCTTCTCTTTCAGAGAAACGCATGTGAGTTTCTGGTGAATGCTTGTAAGTAGCTTAAGGCACTTTCAAAGGAAAGTGATTTTCTCTGAAAGGACAGCATTTAGAAAGTGAAGCAACACTCCATTCACTTCGCACAGTGAATTGAAGTGTTGGAACAGACTGCTTCTCTTTCAGAGAAACGCATGTGAGTTTCTGGTGAATGCTTGTAAGTAGCTTAAGGCACTTTCAAAGGAAAGTGATTTTCTCTGAAAGGACAGCATTTAGAAAGTGAAGCAACACTCCATTCACTTCGCACAGTTAATTGAAGTGTTGGAACAGACTGCTTCTCTTTCAGAGAAATGCATGTGAGTTTCTGTTGAATGCTTGTAAGTAGCTTAAGGCACTTTCAAAGGAAAGTGATTTTCTCTGAAAGGACAGCATTTAGAAAGTGAAGCAACACTCCATTCACTTCGCAGAGTGAATTGAAGTATTGGAACACACTGCTTCTCTTTCAGAGAAACGTATGTGAGTTTCTGGTGAATGCTTGTAAGTAGCTTAAGGCACGTTCAAAGGAAAGTGATTTTCTCTGAAAGGACAGCATTTAGAAAGTGAAGCAACACTCCATTCACTTCGCACAGTGAATTGAAGTGTTGGAACAGACTGCTTCTCTTTCAGAAAAACGCATGTGAGTTTCTTTTGAATGCTTGCAAGTTGCTTAAGGCACTTTCAAAGGAAAGTGATTTTCTCTGAAAGGACAGCATTTAGAAACTGAAGCAACACGCCATTCACTTCGCACAGTGAATTGAAGTTTTGGAACAGACTGCTTCTCTTTCAGAGAAACGCATGTGAGTTTCTGGTGAATGCTTGTAAGTAGCTTAAGGCACTTTCAAACGAAAGTGATTTTCTCTGAAAGGACAGCATTTAGAAAGTGAAGCAACACTCCATTCACTTCGCACAGTGAATTGAAGTGTTGGAACAGACTGCTTCTCTTTCAGAGAAACGCATGTGAGTTTCTGGTGAATGCTTGTAAGTAGCTTAAGGCACTTTCAAAGGAAAGTGATTTTCTCTGAAAGGACAGCATTTAGAAAGTGAAGCAACACTCCATTCACTTCGCACAGTGAATTGAAGTGTTGGAATAGACTACTTCACTTACAGAGAAGCGCATGTGAGTTTCTTGTGAATTATTGCAAGTCGCTTAAGGCACTTTCAAAGGAAAGTGATTTTCTCTGAAAGGACAGCATTTAGAAACTGAAGCAACACTCCATTCACTTCGCACAGTGAATTGAAGTGTTGGAACACACTGCTTGTCTTTCAGAGAAACGCATGTGAGTTTTTTGTGAGTGCTTGAAAGTAGTTTAAGGCACTTTCAAAGGAAAATGATTTTCTCTGAAAGGACAGCATTTAGAAAGTGAAGCAACACTCCATTCACTTTGTACAGTGTATTGAAGTGTTGGAACAGACTGCTTCTCTTTCAGAGAAATGCATGTGAGTTTCTGTTGAATGCTTGTAAGTTGCTTAAGGCACTTTCAAAGGAAAGGGATTTTCTCTGGAAGGACAGCATTTAGAAAGTGAAGCAACACTCCATTCACTTCGCACAGTGAATTGAAGTGTTGGAACAGACTCCTTCTCTTTCAGAGAAACGCATGTGAGTTTTTTGTGAATGCTTGAAAGTAGTTTAAGGCACTTTCAATGGAAAGTGATTTTCTCTGAAAGGACAGCATTTAGAAAGTGAGGCAACACTCCATTCACTTCGCACAGTGAATTGAAGTGTTGGAACAGACTGCTTCTCTTTCAGAGAAACGCATGTGAGTTTTTTATGAATGCTTGAAAGTAGTTTAATGCACTTTCAAAGGAAAGTGATTTTCTCTGAAAGGACAGCATTTAGAAAGTGAAGCAACACTCCATTCCCTTCGCACAATAAATTGAAGTGTTGGAACAGACTGCTTCTCTTTCATAGAAACGCATTAGTGTTTCTTGTGAATGCTTGCAAGTAGCTTAAGGCACATTCAAAGGAAAGTGATTTTCTCTGAAAGGACAGCATTTAGAAAGTGAAGCAACACTCCATTCACTTCGCACAGTGAATTGAAGTGTTGGAACAGACTGCTTCTCTTTCAGAGAAACGCATGTGAGTTTCTTCCTGATGCTTGCAAGTAGCTTAAGGCACTTTCAAAGGAAAGTGATTTTCTCTGAAAGGACAGCATTTAGAAAGTGAAGCAACACTCCATTCACTTCGCACAGTGAATTGAAGTGTTGGAACAGACTGCTTCTCTATCAGAGAAACGCATGTGAGTTTCTGGTGAATGCTTGTAAGTAGCTTAAGGCACTTTCAAAGGAAAGTGATTTTCTCTGAAAGGACAGCATTTAGAAAGTGAAGCAACACTCCATTCACTTCGCACAGTGAATTGAAGTGTTAGAACAGACTGCTTCTCTTTCAGAGAAATGCATGTGAGTTTAAGTTGAATGCTTGTAAGTAGCTTAAGGCACTTTCCAAAGAAAGTGATTTTCTCTGAAAGGACAGCATTTAGAAAGTGAAGCAACACTCCATTCACTTCGCACAGTGAATTGAAGTGTTGGAACAGACTCCTTCTCTTTCAGAGAAACGCATGTGAGTTTTTTGTGAATGCTTGAAAGTAGTTTAAGGCACTTTCAATGGAAAGTGATTTTCTCTGAAAGGACAGCATTTAGAAAGTGAGGCAACACTCCATTCACTTCGCACAGTGAATTGAAGTGTTGGAACACACTGCTTGTCTTTCAGAGAAACGCATGTGAGTTTCTTTTGAATGCTTGCAAGTTGCTTAAGGCACTTTCAAAGGAAAGTGATTTTCTCTGAAAGGACAGCATTTAGAAAGTGAAGCAACACGCCATTCACTTCGCACAATAAATTG
Source organism: Myodes glareolus (assembly GCF_982192425.1). NCBI lineage: Eukaryota > Metazoa > Chordata > Mammalia > Rodentia > Cricetidae > Myodes > Myodes glareolus. The sequence goes on from NC_142046.1 coordinate 3,157,882, forward strand.
AAGTGTTGGAACAGACTGCTTCTCTTTCATAGAAACGCAATAGTGTTTCTTGTGAATGCTTGCAAGTAGCTTAAGGCACATTCAAAGGAAAGTGATTTTCTCTGAAAGGACAGCATTTAGAAAGTGAAGCAACACTCCATTCACTTCGCACAGTGAATTGAAGTGTTGGAACAGACTGCTTCTCTTTCAGAAAAACGCATGTGAGTTTCTTTTGAATGCTTGCAAGTTGCTTAAGGCACTTTCAAAGGAAAGTGATTTTCTCTGAAAGGACAGCATTTAGAAACTGAAGCAACACGCCATTCACTTCGCACAGTGAATTGAAGTTTTGGAACAGACTGCTTCTCTTTCAGAGAAACGCATGTGAGTTTCTGGTGAATGCTTGTAAGTAGCTTAAGGCACTTTCAAACGAAAGTGATTTTCTCTGAAAGGACAGCATTTAGAAAGTGAAGCAACACTCCATTCACTTCGCACAGTGAATTGAAGTGTTGGAACAGACTGCTTCTCTTTCAGAGAAACGCATGTGAGTTTCTGGTGAATGCTTGTAAGTAGCTTAAGGCACTTTCAAAGGAAAGCGATTTTCTCTGAAAGGACAGCATTTAGAAAGTGAAGCAACACTCCATTCACTTCGCACAGTGAATTGAAGTGTTGGAACAGACTGCTTCTCTTTCAGAGAAACGCATGTGAGTTTCTGGTGAATGCTTGTAAGTAGCTTAAGGCACTTTCAAAGGAAAGTGATTTTCTCTGAAAGGACAGCATTTAGAAAGTGAAGCAACACTCCATTCCCTTCGTGCAGTGAATTGAAGTTTTGGAACAGAGTGCTTCTCATTCATAGAAACGCATTAGTGTTTCTTGTGAATGCTTGCAAGTTGCTTAAGGCATTTTCAAAGGAAAGTGATTTTCTCTGAAAGGACAGCATTTAGAAAGTGAAGCAACACTCCATTCACTTTGTACAGTGAATTGAAGTGTTGGAACAGACTGCTTCTCTTTCAGAGAAATGCATGTGAGTTTCTGTTGAATGCTTGTAAGTAGCTTAAGGCACATTCAAAGGAAAGGGATTTTCTCTGAAAGGACAGCATTTAGAAAGTGAAGCAACACTCCATTCACTTCGCACAGTGAATTGAAGTGTTGGAACAGACTGCTTCTCTTTCAGAGAAACGCATGTGAGTTTTTTGTGAATGCTTGAAAGTAGTTTAAGGCACTTTCAATGGAAAGTGATTTTCTCTGAAAGGACAGCATTTAGAAAGTGAGGCAACACTCCATTCACTTCGCACAGTGAATTGAAGTGTTGGAACAGACTGCTTCTCTTTCAGAGAAACGCATGTGAGTTTCTTCCTAATGCTTGCAAATAGCTTAAGGCACTTTCAAAGGAAAGTGATTTTCTCTGAAAGGACAGCATTTAGAAAGTGAAGCAACACTCCATTCACTTCGCACAGTGAATTGAAGTGTTGGAACAGACTGCTTCTCTTTCAGAGAAACGCATGTGAGTTTCTTCCTGATGCTTGCAAGTAGCTTAAGGCACTTTCAAAGGAAAGTGATTTTCTCTGAAAGGACAGCATTTAGAAAGTGAAGCAACACTCCATTCACTTCGCACAGTGAATTGAAGTGTTGGAACAGACTGTTTCTCTTTCAGAGAAACGCATGTGTGTTTCTGGTGAATGCTTGTAAGTAGCTTAAGGCACTTTCAAAGGAAAGTGATTTTCTCTGAAAGGACAGCATTTAGAAAGTGAAGCAACACTCCATTCACTTCGCACAGTTAATTGAAGTGTTGGAACAGACTGCTTCTCTTTCAGAGAAATGCATGTGAGTTTCTGTTGAATGCTTGTAAGTAGCTTAAGGCACTTTCAAAGGAAAGTGATTTTCTCTGAAAGGACAGCATTTAGAAAGTGAAGCAACACTCCATTCACTTCGCAGAGTGAATTGAAGTATTGGAACAGACTGCTTCTCTTTCAGAGAAACGCATGTGAGTTTCTGGTGAATGCTTGTAAGTAGCTTAAGGCACTTTCAAAGGAAAGTGATTTTCTCTGAAAGGACAGCATTTAGAAAGTGAAGCAACACTCCATTCACTTCGCACAGTGAATTGAAGTGTTGGAACAGACTGCTTCTCTTTCAGAGAAACGCATGTGAGTTTCTTCCTGATGCTTGCAAGTAGCTTAAGGCACTTTCAAAGGAAAGTGATTTTCTCTGAAAGGACAGCATTTAGAAAGTGAAGCAACACTCCATTCACTTCGCACAGTGAATTGAATTGTTGGAACAGACTGTTTCTCTTTCAGAGAAACGCATGTGAGTTTCTGGTGAATGCTTGTAAGTAGCTTAAGGCACTTTCAAAGGAAAGTGATTTTCTCTGAAAGGACAGCATTTAGAAAGTGAAGCAACACTCCATTCACTTCGCACAGTGAATTGAAGTGTTGGAACAGACTGCTTCTCTTTCAGAGAAATGCATGGGAGTTTCTGTTGAATGCTTGTAAGTAGCTTAAGGCACTTTCAAAGGAAAGTGATTTTCTCTGAAAGGACAGCATTTAGAAAGTGAAGCAACACTCCATTCACTTCGCACAGTGAATTGAAGTGTTGGAACAGACTGCTTCTCTTTCAGAGAAATGCATGTGAGTTTCTGTTGAATGCTTGTAAGTAGCTTAAGGCACATTCAAAGGAAAGGGATTTTCTCTGGAAGGACAGCATTTAGAAAATGAAGCAACACTCCATTCACTTCGCACAGTGAATTGAAGTGTTGGAACAGACTCCTTCTCTTTCAGAGAAACGCATGTGAGTTTTTTGTGAATGCTTGAAAGTAGTTTAAGGCACTTTCAATGGAAAGTGATTTTCTCTGAAAGGACAGCATTTAGAAAGTGAGGCAACACTCCATTCACTTCGCACAGTGAATTGAAGTGTTGGAACAGACTGCTTCTCTTTCAGAGAAACGCATGTGAGTTTCTTTTGAATGCTTGCAAGTTGCTTAAGGCACTTTCAAAGGAAAGTGATTTTCTCTGAAAGGACAGCATTTAGAAAGTGAAGCAACACGCCATTCACTTCGCACAATAAATTGAAGTGTTGGAACAGACTGCTTCTCTTTCATAGAAACGCAATAGTGTTTCTTGTGAATGCTTGTAAGTAGCTTAAGGCACATTCAAAGGAAAGTGATTTTCTCTGAAAGGACAGCATTTAGAAAGTGAAGCAACACTCCATTCACTTCGCACAGTGAATTGAAGTGTTGGAACAGACTGCTTCTCTTTCAGAGAAACGCATGTGAGTTTCTTCCTGATGCTTGCAAGTAGCTTAAGGCACTTTCAAAGGAAAGTGATTTTCTCTGAAAGGACAGCATTTAGAAAGTGAAGCAACACTCCATTCACTTCGCACAGTGAATTGAAGTGTTGGAACAGACTGCTTCTCTATCAGAGAAACGCATGTGAGTTTCTGGTGAATGCTTGTAAGTAGCTTAAGGCACTTTCAAAGGAAAGTGATTTTCTCTGAAAGGACAGCATTTAGAAAGTGAAGCAACACTCCATTCACTTCGCACAGTGAATTGAAGTGTTAGAACAGACTGCTTCTCTTTCAGAGAAATGCATGTGAGTTTAAGTTGAATGCTTGTAAGTAGCTTAAGGCACTTTCCAAAGAAAGTGATTTTCTCTGAAAGGACAGCATTTAGAAAGTGAAGCAACACTCCATTCACTTCGCAGAGTGAATTGAAGTATTGGAACAGACTGCTTCTCTTTCAGAGAAACGCATGTGAGTTTCTGGTGAATGCTTGTAAGTAGCTTAAGGCACTTTCAAAGGAAAGTGATTTTCTCTGAAAGGACAGCATTTAGAAAGTGAAGCAACACTCCATTCACTTCGCACAGTGAATTGAAGTGTTGGAACAGACTGCTTCTCTTTCAGAGAAACGCATGTGAGTTTCTGGTGAATGCTTGTAAGTAGCTTAAGGCACTTTCAAAGGAAAGTGATTTTCTCTGAAAGGACAGCATTTAGAAAGTGAAGCAACACTCCATTCACTTCGCACAGTTAATTGAAGTGTTGGAACAGACTGCTTCTCTTTCAGAGAAATGCATGTGAGTTTCTGTTGAATGCTTGTAAGTAGCTTAAGGCACTTTCAAAGGAAAGTGATTTTCTCTGAAAGGACAGCATTTAGAAAGTGAAGCAACACTCCATTCACTTCGCAGAGTGAATTGAAGTATTGGAACACACTGCTTCTCTTTCAGAGAAACGTATGTGAGTTTCTGGTGAATGCTTGTAAGTAGCTTAAGGCACGTTCAAAGGAAAGTGATTTTCTCTGAAAGGACAGCATTTAGAAAGTGAAGCAACACTCCATTCACTTCGCACAGTGAATTGAAGTGTTGGAACAGACTGCTTCTCTTTCAGAAAAACGCATGTGAGTTTCTTTTGAATGCTTGCAAGTTGCTTAAGGCACTTTCAAAGGAAAGTGATTTTCTCTGAAAGGACAGCATTTAGAAACTGAAGCAACACGCCATTCACTTCGCACAGTGAATTGAAGTTTTGGAACAGACTGCTTCTCTTTCAGAGAAACGCATGTGAGTTTCTGGTGAATGCTTGTAAGTAGCTTAAGGCACTTTCAAACGAAAGTGATTTTCTCTGAAAGGACAGCATTTAGAAAGTGAAGCAACACTCCATTCACTTCGCACAGTGAATTGAAGTGTTGGAACAGACTGCTTCTCTTTCAGAGAAACGCATGTGAGTTTCTGGTGAATGCTTGTAAGTAGCTTAAGGCACTTTCAAAGGAAAGTGATTTTCTCTGAAAGGACAGCATTTAGAAAGTGAAGCAACACTCCATTCACTTCGCACAGTGAATTGAAGTGTTGGAATAGACTACTTCACTTTCAGAGAAGCGCATGTGAGTTTCTTGTGAATTATTGCAAGTCGCTTAAGGCACTTTCAAAGGAAAGTGATTTTCTCTGAAAGGACAGCATTTAGAAACTGAAGCAACACTCCATTCACTTCGCACAGTGAATTGAAGTGTTGGAACACACTGCTTGTCTTTCAGAGAAACGCATGTGAGTTTTTTGTGAGTGCTTGAAAGTAGTTTAAGGCACTTTCAAAGGAAAATGATTTTCTCTGAAAGGACAGCATTTAGAAAGTGAAGCAACACTCCATTCACTTTGTACAGTGTATTGAAGTGTTGGAACAGACTGCTTCTCTTTCAGAGAAATGCATGTGAGTTTCTGTTGAATGCTTGTAAGTTGCTTAAGGCACTTTCAAAGGAAAGGGATTTTCTCTGGAAGGACAGCATTTAGAAAGTGAAGCAACACTCCATTCACTTCGCACAGTGAATTGAAGTGTTGGAACAGACTCCTTCTCTTTCAGAGAAACGCATGTGAGTTTTTTGTGAATGCTTGAAAGTAGTTTAAGGCACTTTCAATGGAAAGTGATTTTCTCTGAAAGGACAGCATTTAGAAAGTGAGGCAACACTCCATTCACTTCGCACAGTGAATTGAAGTGTTGGAACAGACTGCTTCTCTTTCAGAGAAACGCATGTGAGTTTTTTATGAATGCTTGAAAGTAGTTTAATGCACTTTCAAAGGAAAGTGATTTTCTCTGAAAGGACAGCATTTAGAAAGTGAAGCAACACTCCATTCCCTTCGCACAATAAATTGAAGTGTTGGAACAGACTGCTTCTCTTTCATAGAAACGCATTAGTGTTTCTTGTGAATGCTTGCAAGTAGCTTAAGGCACATTCAAAGGAAAGTGATTTTCTCTGAAAGGACAGCATTTAGAAAGTGAAGCAACACTCCATTCACTTCGCACAGTGAATTGAAGTGTTGGAACAGACTGCTTCTCTATCAGAGAAACGCATGTGAGTTTCTGGTGAATGCTTGTAAGTAGCTTAAGGCACTTTCAAAGGAAAGTGATTTTCTCTGAAAGGACAGCATTTAGAAAGTGAAGCAACACTCCATTCACTTCGCACAGTGAATTGAAGTGTTAGAACAGACTGCTTCTCTTTCAGAGAAATGCATGTGAGTTTAAGTTGAATGCTTGTAAGTAGCTTAAGGCACTTTCCAAAGAAAGTGATTTTCTCTGAAAGGACAGCATTTAGAAAGTGAAGCAACACTCCATTCACTTCGCACAGTGAATTGAAGTGTTGGAACAGACTCCTTCTCTTTCAGAGAAACGCATGTGAGTTTTTTGTGAATGCTTGAAAGTAGTTTAAGGCACTTTCAATGGAAAGTGATTTTCTCTGAAAGGACAGCATTTAGAAAGTGAGGCAACACTCCATTCACTTCGCACAGTGAATTGAAGTGTTGGAACACACTGCTTGTCTTTCAGAGAAACGCATGTGAGTTTCTTTTGAATGCTTGCAAGTTGCTTAAGGCACTTTCAAAGGAAAGTGATTTTCTCTGAAAGGACAGCATTTAGAAAGTGAAGCAACACGCCATTCACTTCGCACAATAAATTGAAGTGTTGGAACAGACTGCTTCTCTTTCATAGAAACGCAATAGTGTTTCTTGTGAATGCTTGCAAGTAGCTTAAGGCACATTCAAAGGAAAGTGATTTTCTCTGAAAGGACAGCATTTAGAAAGTGAAGCAACACTCCATTCACTTCGCACAGTGAATTGAAGTGTTGGAACAGACTGCTTCTCTTTCAGAGAAACGCATGTGAGTTTCTTCCTGATGCTTGCAAGTAGCTTAAGGCACTTTCAAAGGAAAGTGATTTTCTCTGAAAGGACAGCATTTAGAAAGTGAAGCAACACTCCATTCACTTCGCACAGTGAATTGAAGTGTTGGAACAGACTGCTTCTCTATCAGAGAAACGCATGTGAGTTTCTGGTGAATGCTTGTAAGTAGCTTAAGGCACTTTCAAAGGAAAGTGATTTTCTCTGAAAGGACAGCATTTAGAAAGTGAAGCAACACTCCATTCACTTCGCACAGTGAATTGAAGTGTTAGAACAGACTGCTTCTCTTTCAGAGAAATGCATGTGAGTTTAAGTTGAATGCTTGTAAGTAGCTTAAGGCACTTTCCAAAGAAAGTGATTTTCTCTGAAAGGACAGCATTTAGAAAGTGAAGCAACACTCCATTCACTTCGCACAGTGAATTGAAGTATTGGAACAGACTGCTTCTCTTTCAGAGAAACGCATGTGAGTTTCTGGTGAATGCTTGTAAGTAGCTTAAGGCACTTTCAAAGGAAAGTGATTTTCTCTGAAAGGACAGCATTTAGAAAGTGAAGCAACACTCCATTCACTTCGCACAGTGAATTGAAGTGTTGGAACAGACTGCTTCTCTTTCAGAGAAACGCATGTGAGTTTCTGGTGAATGCTTGTAAGTAGCTTAAGGCACTTTCAAAGGAAAGTGATTTTCTCTGAAAGGACAGCATTTAGAAAGTGAAGCAACACTCCATTCACTTCGCACAGTTAATTGAAGTGTTGGAACAGACTGCTTCTCTTTCAGAGAAATGCATGTGAGTTTCTGTTGAATGCTTGTAAGTAGCTTAAGGCACTTTCAAAGGAAAGTGATTTTCTCTGAAAGGACAGCATTTAGAAAGTGAAGCAACACTCCATTCACTTCGCAGAGTGAATTGAAGTATTGGAACACACTGCTTCTCTTTCAGAGAAACGCATGTGAGTTTCTGGTGAATGCTTGTAAGTAGCTTAAGGCACGTTCAAAGGAAAGTGATTTTCTCTGAAAGGACAGCATTTAGAAAGTGAAGCAACACTCCATTCACTTCGCACAGTGAATTGAAGTGTTGGAACAGACTGCTTCTCTTTCAGAAAAACGCATGTGAGTTTCTTTTGAATGCTTGCAAGTTGCTTAAGGCACTTTCAAAGGAAAGTGATTTTCTCTGAAAGGACAGCATTTAGAAACTGAAGCAACACGCCATTCACTTCGCACAGTGAATTGAAGTTTTGGAACAGACTGCTTCTCTTTCAGAGAAACGCATGTGAGTTTCTGGTGAATGCTTGTAAGTAGCTTAAGGCACTTTCAAACGAAAGTGATTTTCTCTGAAAGGACAGCATTTAGAAAGTGAAGCAACACTCCATTCACTTCGCACAGTGAATTGAAGTGTTGGAACAGACTGCTTCTCTTTCAGAGAAACGCATGTGAGTTTCTGGTGAATGCTTGTAAGTAGCTTAAGGCACTTTCAAAGGAAAGTGATTTTCTCTGAAAGGACAGCATTTAGAAAGTGAAGCAACACTCCATTCACTTCGCACAGTGAATTGAAGTGTTGGAATAGACTACTTCACTTTCAGAGAAGCGCATATGAGTTTCTTGTGAATTATTGCAAGTCGCTTAAGGCACTTTCAAAGGAAAGTGATTTTCTCAGAAAGGACAGCATTTAGAAACTGAAGCAACACTCCATTCACTTCGCACAGTGAATTGAAGTGTTGGAACACACTGCTTGTCTTTCAGAGAAACGCATGTGAGTTTCTTTTGAATGCTTGCAAGTTGCTTAAGGCACTTTCAAAGGAAAGTGATTTTCTCTGAAAGGACAGCATTTAGAAAGTGAAGCAACACGCCATTCACTTCGCACAATAAATTGAAGTGTTGGAACAGACTGCTTCTCTTTCATAGAAACGCAATAGTGTTTCTTGTGAATGCTTGTAAGTAGCTTAAGGCACATTCAAAGGAAAGTGATTTTCTCTGAAAGGACAGCATTTAGAAAGTGAAGCAACACTCCATTCACTTCGCACAGTGAATTGAAGTGTTGGAACAGACTGCTTCTCTTTCAGAGAAACGCATGTGAGTTTCTTCCTGATGCTTGCAAGTAGCTTAAGGCACTTTCAAAGGAAAGTGATTTTCTCTGAAAGGACAGCATTTAGAAAGTGAAGCAACACTCCATTCACTTCGCACAGTGAATTGAAGTGTTGGAACAGACTGCTTCTCTATCAGAGAAACGCATGTGAGTTTCTGGTGAATGCTTGTAAGTAGCTTAAGGCACTTTCAAAGGAAAGTGATTTTCTCTGAAAGGACAGCATTTAGAAAGTGAAGCAACACTCCATTCACTTCGCACAGTGAATTGAAGTGTTAGAACAGACTGCTTCTCTTTCAGAGAAATGCATGTGAGTTTAAGTTGAATGCTTGTAAGTAGCTTAAGGCACTTTCCAAAGAAAGTGATTTTCTCTGAAAGGACAGCATTTAGAAAGTGAAGCAACACTCCATTCACTTCGCAGAGTGAATTGAAGTATTGGAACAGACTGCTTCTCTTTCAGAGAAACGCATGTGAGTTTCTGGTGAATGCTTGTAAGTAGCTTAAGGCACTTTCAAAGGAAAGTGATTTTCTCTGAAAGGACAGCATTTAGAAAGTGAAGCAACACTCCATTCACTTCGCACAGTGAATTGAAGTGTTGGAACAGACTGCTTCTCTTTCAGAGAAACGCATGTGAGTTTCTGGTGAATGCTTGTAAGTAGCTTAAGGCACTTTCAAAGGAAAGTGATTTTCTCTGAAAGGACAGCATTTAGAAAGTGAAGCAACACTCCATTCACTTCGCACAGTTAATTGAAGTGTTGGAACAGACTGCTTCTCTTTCAGAGAAATGCATGTGAGTTTCTGTTGAATGCTTGTAAGTAGCTTAAGGCACTTTCAAAGGAAAGTGATTTTCTCTGAAAGGACAGCATTTAGAAAGTGAAGCAACACTCCATTCACTTCGCAGAGTGAATTGAAGTATTGGAACACACTGCTTCTCTTTCAGAGAAACGTATGTGAGTTTCTGGTGAATGCTTGTAAGTAGCTTAAGGCACGTTCAAAGGAAAGTGATTTTCTCTGAAAGGACAGCATTTAGAAAGTGAAGCAACACTCCATTCACTTCGCACAGTGAATTGAAGTGTTGGAACAGACTGCTTCTCTTTCAGAAAAACGCATGTGAGTTTCTTTTGAATGCTTGCAAGTTGCTTAAGGCACTTTCAAAGGAAAGTGATTTTCTCTGAAAGGACAGCATTTAGAAACTGAAGCAACACGCCATTCACTTCGCACAGTGAATTGAAGTTTTGGAACAGACTGCTTCTCTTTCAGAGAAACGCATGTGAGTTTCTGGTGAATGCTTGTAAGTAGCTTAAGGCACTTTCAAACGAAAGTGATTTTCTCTGAAAGGACAGCATTTAGAAAGTGAAGCAACACTCCATTCACTTCGCACAGTGAATTGAAGTGTTGCAACAGACTGCTTCTCTTTCAGAGAAACGCATGTGAGTTTCTGGTGAATGCTTGTAAGTAGCTTAAGGCACTTTCAAAGGAAAGTGATTTTCTCTGAAAGGACAGCATTTAGAAAGTGAAGCAACACTCCATTCACTTCGCACAGTGAATTGAAGTGTTGGAATAGACTACTTCACTTTCAGAGAAGCGCATGTGAGTTTCTTGTGAATTATTGCAAGTCGCTTAAGGCACTTTCAAAGGAAAGTGATTTTCTCTGAAAGGACAGCATTTAGAAACTGAAGCAACACTCCATTCACTTCGCACAGTGAATTGAAGTGTTGGAACACACTGCTTGTCTTTCAGAGAAACGCATGTGAGTTTTTTGTGAGTGCTTGAAAGTAGTTTAAGGCACTTTCAAAGGAAAATGATTTTCTCTGAAAGGACAGCATTTAGAAAGTGAAGCAACACTCCATTCACTTTGTACAGTGTATTGAAGTGTTGGAACAGACTGCTTCTCTTTCAGAGAAATGCATGTGAGTTTCTGTTGAATGCTTGTAAGTTGCTTAAGGCACTTTCAAAGGAAAGGGATTTTCTCTGGAAGGACAGCATTTAGAAAGTGAAGCAACACTCCATTCACTTCGCACAGTGAATTGAAGTGTTGGAACAGACTCCTTCTCTTTCAGAGAAACGCATGTGAGTTTTTTGTGAATGCTTGAAAGTAGTTTAAGGCACTTTCAATGGAAAGTGATTTTCTCTGAAAGGACAGCATTTAGAAAGTGAGGCAACACTCCATTCACTTCGCACAGTGAATTGAAGTGTTGGAACAGACTGCTTCTCTTTCAGAGAAACGCATGTGAGTTTTTTATGAATGCTTGAAAGTAGTTTAATGCACTTTCAAAGGAAAGTGATTTTCTCTGAAAGGACAGCATTTAGAAAGTGAAGCAACACTCCATTCCCTTCGCACAATAAATTGAAGTGTTGGAACAGACTGCTTCTCTTTCATAGAAACGCATTAGTGTTTCTTGTGAATGCTTGCAAGTAGCTTAAGGCACATTCAAAGGAAAGTGATTTTCTCTGAAAGGACAGCATTTAGAAAGTGAAGCAACACTCCATTCACTTCGCACAGTGAATTGAAGTGTTGGAACAGACTGCTTCTCTTTCAGAGAAACGCATGTGAGTTTCTTCCTGATGCTTGCAAGTAGCTTAAGGCACTTTCAAAGGAAAGTGATTTTCTCTGAAAGGACAGCATTTAGAAAGTGAAGCAACACTCCATTCACTTCGCACAGTGAATTGAAGTGTTGGAACAGACTGCTTCTCTATCAGAGAAACGCATGTGAGTTTCTGGTGAATGCTTGTAAGTAGCTTAAGGCACTTTCAAAGGAAAGTGATTTTCTCTGAAAGGACAGCATTTAGAAAGTGAAGCAACACTCCATTCACTTCGCACAGTGAATTGAAGTGTTAGAACAGACTGCTTCTCTTTCAGAGAAATGCATGTGAGTTTAAGTTGAATGCTTGTAAGTAGCTTAAGGCACTTTCCAAAGAAAGTGATTTTCTCTGAAAGGACAGCATTTAGAAAGTGAAGCAACACTCCATTCACTTCGCAGAGTGAATTGAAGTATTGGAACACACTGCTTCTCTTTCAGAGAAACGCATGTGAGTTTCTGGTGAATGCTTGTAAGTAGCTTAAGGCACGTTCAAAGGAAAGTGATTTTCTCTGAAAGGACAGCATTTAGAAAGTGAAGCAACACTCCATTCACTTCGCACAGTGAATTGAAGTGTTGGAACAGACTGCTTCTCTTTCAGAAAAACGCATGTGAGTTTCTTTTGAATGCTTGCAAGTTGCTTAAGGCACTTTCAAAGGAAAGTGATTTTCTCTGAAAGGACAGCATTTAGAAACTGAAGCAACACGCCATTCACTTCGCACAGTGAATTGAAGTTTTGGAACAGACTGCTTCTCTTTCAGAGAAACGCATGTGAGTTTCTGGTGAATGCTTGTAAGTAGCTTAAGGCACTTTCAAACGAAAGTGATTTTCTCTGAAAGGACAGCATTTAGAAAGTGAAGCAACACTCCATTCACTTCGCACAGTGAATTGAAGTGTTGGAACAGACTGCTTCTCTTTCAGAGAAACGCATGTGAGTTTCTGGTGAATGCTTGTAAGTAGCTTAAGGCACTTTCAAAGGAAAGTGATTTTCTCTGAAAGGACAGCATTTAGAAAGTGAAGCAACACTCCATTCACTTCGCACAGTGAATTGAAGTGTTGGAATAGACTACTTCACTTTCAGAGAAGCGCATGTGAGTTTCTTGTGAATTATTGCAAGTCGCTTAAGGCACTTTCAAAGGAAAGTGATTTTCTCAGAAAGGACAGCATTTAGAAAGTGAAGCAACACTCCATTCACTTCGCACAGTGAATTGAAGTGTTGGAACACACTGCTTGTCTTTCAGAGAAACGCATGTGAGTTTTTTGTGAGTGCTTGAAAGTAGTTTAAGGCACTTTCAAAGGAAAATGATTTTCTCTGAAAGGACAGCATTTAGAAAGTGAAGCAACACTCCATTCACTTTGTACAGTGTATTGAAGTGTTGGAACAGACTGCTTCTCTTTCAGAGAAATGCATGTGAGTTTCTGTTGAATGCTTGTAAGTTGCTTAAGGCACTTTCAAAGGAAAGGGATTTTCTCTGGAAGGACAGCATTTAGAAAGTGAAGCAACACTCCATTCACTTCGCACAGTGAATTGAAGTGTTGGAACAGACTCCTTCTCTTTCAGAGAAACGCATGTGAGTTTTTTGTGAATGCTTGAAAGTAGTTTAAGGCACTTTCAATGGAAAGTGATTTTCTCTGAAAGGACAGCATTTAGAAAGTGAGGCAACACTCCATTCACTTCGCACAGTGAATTGAAGTGTTGGAACAGACTGCTTCTCTTTCAGAGAAACGCATGTGAGTTTTTTATGAATGCTTGAAAGTAGTTTAATGCACTTTCAAAGGAAAGTGATTTTCTCTGAAAGGACAGCATTTAGAAAGTGAAGCAACACTCCATTCACTTCGCACAGTGAATTGAAGTGTTGGAACAGACTGCTTCTCTTTCATAGAAACGCATTAGTGTTTCTTGTGAATGCTTGTAAGTAGCTTAAGGCACATTCAAAGGAAAGTGATTTTCTCTGAAAGGACAGCATTTAGAAAGTGAAGCAACACTCCATTCACTTCGCACAGTGAATTGAAGTGTTGGAACAGACTGCTTCTCTTTCAGAAAAACGCATGTGAGTTTCTTTTGAATGCTTGCAAGTTGCTTAAGGCACTTTCAAAGGAAAGTGATTTTCTCTGAAAGGACAGCATTTAGAAACTGAAGCAACACGCCATTCACTTCGCACAGTGAATTGAAGTTTTGGAACAGACTGCTTCTCTTTCAGAGAAACGCATGTGAGTTTCTGGTGAATGCTTGTAAGTAGCTTAAGGCACTTTCAAACGAAAGTGATTTTCTCTGAAAGGACAGCATTTAGAAAGTGAAGCAACACTCCATTCACTTCGCACAGTGAATTGAAGTGTTGGAACAGACTGCTTCTCTTTCAGAGAAACGCATGTGAGTTTCTGGTGAATGCTTGTAAGTAGCTTAAGGCACTTTCAAAGGAAAGTGATTTTCTCTGAAAGGACAGCATTTAGAAAGTGAAGCAACACTCCATTCACTTCGCACAGTGAATTGAAGTGTTGGAATAGACTACTTCACTTTCAGAGAAGCGCATGTGAGTTTCTTGTGAATTATTGCAAGTCGCTTAAGGCACTTTCAAAGGAAAGTGATTTTCTCAGAAAGGACAGCATTTAGAAACTGAAGCAACACTCCATTCACTTCGCACAGTGAATTGAAGTGTTGGAACACACTGCTTGTCTTTCAGAGAAACGCATGTGAGTTTCTTTTGAATGCTTGCAAGTTGCTTAAGGCACTTTCAAAGGAAAGTGATTTTCTCTGAAAGGACAGCATTTAGAAAGTGAAGCAACACGCCATTCACTTCGCACAATAAATTGAAGTGTTGGAACAGACTGCTTCTCTTTCATAGAAACGCAATAGTGTTTCTTGTGAATGCTTGTAAGTAGCTTAAGGCACATTCAAAGGAAAGTGATTTTCTCTGAAAGGACAGCATTTAGAAAGTGAAGCAACACTCCATTCACTTCGCACAGTGAATTGAAGTGTTGGAACAGACTGCTTCTCTTTCAGAGAAACGCATGTGAGTTTCTTCCTGATGCTTGCAAGTAGCTTAAGGCACTTTCAAAGGAAAGTGATTTTCTCTGAAAGGACAGCATTTAGAAAGTGAAGCAACACTCCATTCACTTCGCACAGTGAATTGAAGTGTTGGAACAGACTGCTTCTCTATCAGAGAAACGCATGTGAGTTTCTGGTGAATGCTTGTAAGTAGCTTAAGGCACTTTCAAAGGAAAGTGATTTTCTCTGAAAGGACAGCATTTAGAAAGTGAAGCAACACTCCATTCACTTCGCACAGTGAATTGAAGTGTTAGAACAGACTGCTTCTCTTTCAGAGAAATGCATGTGAGTTTAAGTTGAATGCTTGTAAGTAGCTTAAGGCACTTTCCAAAGAAAGTGATTTTCTCTGAAAGGACAGCATTTAGAAAGTGAAGCAACACTCCATTCACTTCGCAGAGTGAATTGAAGTATTGGAACAGACTGCTTCTCTTTCAGAGAAACGCATGTGAGTTTCTGGTGAATGCTTGTAAGTAGCTTAAGGCACTTTCAAAGGAAAGTGATTTTCTCTGAAAGGACAGCATTTAGAAAGTGAAGCAACACTCCATTCACTTCGCACAGTGAATTGAAGTGTTGGAACAGACTGCTTCTCTTTCAGAGAAACGCATGTGAGTTTCTGGTGAATGCTTGTAAGTAGCTTAAGGCACTTTCAAAGGAAAGTGATTTTCTCTGAAAGGACAGCATTTAGAAAGTGAAGCAACACTCCATTCACTTCGCACAGTTAATTGAAGTGTTGGAACAGACTGCTTCTCTTTCAGAGAAATGCATGTGAGTTTCTGTTGAATGCTTGTAAGTAGCTTAAGGCACTTTCAAAGGAAAGTGATTTTCTCTGAAAGGACAGCATTTAGAAAGTGAAGCAACACTCCATTCACTTCGCAGAGTGAATTGAAGTATTGGAACACACTGCTTCTCTTTCAGAGAAACGTATGTGAGTTTCTGGTGAATGCTTGTAAGTAGCTTAAGGCACGTTCAAAGGAAAGTGATTTTCTCTGAAAGGACAGCATTTAGAAAGTGAAGCAACACTCCATTCACTTCGCACAGTGAATTGAAGTGTTGGAACAGACTGCTTCTCTTTCAGAAAAACGCATGTGAGTTTCTTTTGAATGCTTGCAAGTTGCTTAAGGCACTTTCAAAGGAAAGTGATTTTCTCTGAAAGGACAGCATTTAGAAACTGAAGCAACACGCCATTCACTTCGCACAGTGAATTGAAGTTTTGGAACAGACTGCTTCTCTTTCAGAGAAACGCATGTGAGTTTCTGGTGAATGCTTGTAAGTAGCTTAAGGCACTTTCAAACGAAAGTGATTTTCTCTGAAAGGACAGCATTTAGAAAGTGAAGCAACACTCCATTCACTTCGCACAGTGAATTGAAGTGTTGCAACAGACTGCTTCTCTTTCAGAGAAACGCATGTGAGTTTCTGGTGAATGCTTGTAAGTAGCTTAAGGCACTTTCAAAGGAAAGTGATTTTCTCTGAAAGGACAGCATTTAGAAAGTGAAGCAACACTCCATTCACTTCGCACAGTGAATTGAAGTGTTGGAATAGACTACTTCACTTTCAGAGAAGCGCATGTGAGTTTCTTGTGAATTATTGCAAGTCGCTTAAGGCACTTTCAAAGGAAAGTGATTTTCTCTGAAAGGACAGCATTTAGAAACTGAAGCAACACTCCATTCACTCGCACAGTGAATTGAAGTGTTGGAACACACTGCTTGTCTTTCAGAGAAACGCATGTGAGTTTTTTGTGAGTGCTTGAAAGTAGTTTAAGGCACTTTCAAAGGAAAATGATTTTCTCTGAAAGGACAGCATTTAGAAAGTGAAGCAACACTCCATTCACTTTGTACAGTGTATTGAAGTGTTGGAACAGACTGCTTCTCTTTCAGAGAAATGCATGTGAGTTTCTGTTGAATGCTTGTAAGTTGCTTAAGGCACTTTCAAAGGAAAGGGATTTTCTCTGGAAGGACAGCATTTAGAAAGTGAAGCAACACTCCATTCACTTCGCACAGTGAATTGAAGTGTTGGAACAGACTCCTTCTCTTTCAGAGAAACGCATGTGAGTTTTTTGTGAATGCTTGAAAGTAGTTTAAGGCACTTTCAATGGAAAGTGATTTTCTCTGAAAGGACAGCATTTAGAAAGTGAGGCAACACTCCATTCACTTCGCACAGTGAATTGAAGTGTTGGAACAGACTGCTTCTCTTTCAGAGAAACGCATGTGAGTTTTTTATGAATGCTTGAAAGTAGTTTAATGCACTTTCAAAGGAAAGTGATTTTCTCTGAAAGGACAGCATTTAGAAAGTGAAGCAACACTCCATTCCCTTCGCACAATAAATTGAAGTGTTGGAACAGACTGCTTCTCTTTCATAGAAACGCATTAGTGTTTCTTGTGAATGCTTGCAAGTAGCTTAAGGCACATTCAAAGGAAAGTGATTTTCTCTGAAAGGACAGCATTTAGAAAGTGAAGCAACACTCCATTCACTTCGCACAGTGAATTGAAGTGTTGGAACAGACTGCTTCTCTTTCAGAGAAACGCATGTGAGTTTCTTCCTGATGCTTGCAAGTAGCTTAAGGCACTTTCAAAGGAAAGTGATTTTCTCTGAAAGGACAGCATTTAGAAAGTGAAGCAACACTCCATTCACTTCGCACAGTGAATTGAAGTGTTGGAACAGACTGCTTCTCTATCAGAGAAACGCATGTGAGTTTCTGGTGAATGCTTGTAAGTAGCTTAAGGCACTTTCAAAGGAAAGTGATTTTCTCTGAAAGGACAGCATTTAGAAAGTGAAGCAACACTCCATTCACTTCGCACAGTGAATTGAAGTGTTAGAACAGACTGCTTCTCTTTCAGAGAAATGCATGTGAGTTTAAGTTGAATGCTTGTAAGTAGCTTAAGGCACTTTCAAAGGAAAGTGATTTTCTCTGAAAGGACAGCATTTAGAAAGTGAAGCAACACTCCATTCACTTCGCACAATAAATTGAAGTGTTGGAACAGACTGCTTCTCTTTCATAGAAACGCAATAGTGTTTCTTGTGAATGCTTGTAAGTAGCTTAAGGCACATTCAAAGGAAAGTGATTTTCTCTGAAAGGACAGCATTTAGAAAGTGAAGCAACACTCCATTCACTTCGCACAGTGAATTGAAGTGTTGGAACAGACTGCTTCTCTTTCAGAGAAACGCATGTGAGTTTCTTCCTGATGCTTGCAAGTAGCTTAAGGCACTTTCAAAGGAAAGTGATTTTCTCTGCAAGGACAGCATTTAGAAAGTGAAGCAACACTCCATTCACTTCGCACAGTGAATTGAAGTGTTGGAACAGACTGCTTCTCTATCAGAGAAACGCATGTGAGTTTCTGGTGAATGCTTGTAAGTAGCTTAAGGCACTTTCAAAGGAAAGTGATTTTCTCTGAAAGGACAGCATTTAGAAAGTGAAGCAACACTCCATTCACTTCGCACAGTGAATTGAAGTGTTAGAACAGACTGCTTCTCTTTCAGAGAAATGCATGTGAGTTTAAGTTGAATGCTTGTAAGTAGCTTAAGGCACTTTCCAAAGAAAGTGATTTTCTCTGAAAGGACAGCATTTAGAAAGTGAAGCAACACTCCATTCACTTCGCAGAGTGAATTGAAGTATTGGAACAGACTGCTTCTCTTTCAGAGAAACGCATGTGAGTTTCTGGTGAATGCTTGTAAGTAGCTTAAGGCACTTTCAAAGGAAAGTGATTTTCTCTGAAAGGACAGCATTTAGAAAGTGAAGCAACACTCCATTCACTTCGCACAGTGAATTGAAGTGTTGGAACAGACTGCTTCTCTTTCAGAGAAACGCATGTGAGTTTCTGGTGAATGCTTGTAAGTAGCTTAAGGCACTTTCAAAGGAAAGTGATTTTCTCTGAAAGGACAGCATTTAGAAAGTGAAGCAACACTCCATTCACTTCGCACAGTTAATTGAAGTGTTGGAACAGACTGCTTCTCTTTCAGAGAAATGCATGTGAGTTTCTGTTGAATGCTTGTAAGTAGCTTAAGGCACTTTCAAAGGAAAGTGATTTTCTCTGAAAGGACAGCATTTAGAAAGTGAAGCAACACTCCATTCACTTCGCAGAGTGAATTGAAGTATTGGAACACACTGCTTCTCTTTCAGAGAAACGTATGTGAGTTTCTGGTGAATGCTTGTAAGTAGCTTAAGGCACGTTCAAAGGAAAGTGATTTTCTCTGAAAGGACAGCATTTAGAAAGTGAAGCAACACTCCATTCACTTCGCACAGTGAATTGAAGTGTTGGAACAGACTGCTTCTCTTTCAGAAAAACGCATGTGAGTTTCTTTTGAATGCTTGCAAGTTGCTTAAGGCACTTTCAAAGGAAAGTGATTTTCTCTGAAAGGACAGCATTTAGAAACTGAAGCAACACGCCATTCACTTCGCACAGTGAATTGAAGTTTTGGAACAGACTGCTTCTCTTTCAGAGAAACGCATGTGAGTTTCTGGTGAATGCTTGTAAGTAGCTTAAGGCACTTTCAAACGAAAGTGATTTTCTCTGAAAGGACAGCATTTAGAAAGTGAAGCAACACTCCATTCACTTCGCACAGTGAATTGAAGTGTTGCAACAGACTGCTTCTCTTTCAGAGAAACGCATGTGAGTTTCTGGTGAATGCTTGTAAGTAGCTTAAGGCACTTTCAAAGGAAAGTGATTTTCTCTGAAAGGACAGCATTTAGAAAGTGAAGCAACACTCCATTCACTTCGCACAGTGAATTGAAGTGTTGGAATAGACTACTTCACTTTCAGAGAAGCGCATGTGAGTTTCTTGTGAATTATTGCAAGTCGCTTAAGGCACTTTCAAAGGAAAGTGATTTTCTCTGAAAGGACAGCATTTAGAAACTGAAGCAACACTCCATTCACTTCGCACAGTGAATTGAAGTGTTGGAACACACTGCTTGTCTTTCAGAGAAACGCATGTGAGTTTTTTGTGAGTGCTTGAAAGTAGTTTAAGGCACTTTCAAAGGAAAATGATTTTCTCTGAAAGGACAGCATTTAGAAAGTGAAGCAACACTCCATTCACTTTGTACAGTGTATTGAAGTGTTGGAACAGACTGCTTCTCTTTCAGAGAAATGCATGTGAGTTTCTGTTGAATGCTTGTAAGTTGCTTAAGGCACTTTCAAAGGAAAGGGATTTTCTCTGGAAGGACAGCATTTAGAAAGTGAAGCAACACTCCATTCACTTTGTACAGTGAATTGAAGTGTTGGAACAGACTCCTTCTCTTTCAGAGAAACGCATGTGAGTTTTTTGTGAATGCTTGAAAGTAGTTTAAGGCACTTTCAATGGAAAGTGATTTTCTCTGAAAGGACAGCATTTAGAAAGTGAGGCAACACTCCATTCACTTCGCACAGTGAATTGAAGTGTTGGAACAGACTGCTTCTCTTTCAGAGAAACGCATGTGAGTTTTTTATGAATGCTTGAAAGTAGTTTAATGCACTTTCAAAGGAAAGTGATTTTCTCTGAAAGGACAGCATTTAGAAAGTGAAGCAACACTCCATTCCCTTCGCACAATAAATTGAAGTGTTGGAACAGACTGCTTCTCTTTCATAGAAACGCATTAGTGTTTCTTGTGAATGCTTGCAAGTAGCTTAAGGCACATTCAAAGGAAAGTGATTTTCTCTGAAAGGACAGCATTTAGAAAGTGAAGCAACACTCCATTCACTTCGCACAGTGAATTGAAGTGTTGGAACAGACTGCTTCTCTTTCAGAGAAACGCATGTGAGTTTCTTCCTGATGCTTGCAAGTAGCTTAAGGCACTTTCAAAGGAAAGTGATTTTCTCTGAAAGGACAGCATTTAGAAAGTGAAGCAACACTCCATTCACTTCGCACAGTGAATTGAAGTGTTGGAACAGACTGCTTCTCTATCAGAGAAACGCATGTGAGTTTCTGGTGAATGCTTGTAAGTAGCTTAAGGCACTTTCAAAGGAAAGTGATTTTCTCTGAAAGGACAGCATTTAGAAAGTGAAGCAACACTCCATTCACTTCGCACAGTGAATTGAAGTGTTAGAACAGACTGCTTCTCTTTCAGAGAAATGCATGTGAGTTTAAGTTGAATGCTTGTAAGTAGCTTAAGGCACTTTCCAAAGAAAGTGATTTTCTCTGAAAGGACAGCATTTAGAAAGTGAAGCAACACTCCATTCACTTCGCACAGTGAATTGAAGTGTTGGAACAGACTCCTTCTCTTTCAGAGAAACGCATGTGAGTTTTTTGTGAATGCTTGAAAGTAGTTTAAGGCACTTTCAATGGAAAGTGATTTTCTCTGAAAGGACAGCATTTAGAAAGTGAGGCAACACTCCATTCACTTCGCACAGTGAATTGAAGTGTTGGAACACACTGCTTGTCTTTCAGAGAAACGCATGTGAGTTTCTTTTGAATGCTTGCAAGTTGCTTAAGGCACTTTCAAAGGAAAGTGATTTTCTCTGAAAGGACAGCATTTAGAAAGTGAAGCAACACGCCATTCACTTCGCACAATAAATTGAAGTGTTGGAACAGACTGCTTCTCTTTCATAGAAACGCAATAGTGTTTCTTGTGAATGCTTGCAAGTAGCTTAAGGCACATTCAAAGGAAAGTGATTTTCTCTGAAAGGACAGCATTTAGAAAGTGAAGCAACACTCCATTCACTTCGCACAGTGAATTGAAGTGTTGGAACAGACTGCTTCTCTTTCAGAGAAACGCATGTGAGTTTCTTCCTGATGCTTGCAAGTAGCTTAAGGCACTTTCAAAGGAAAGTGATTTTCTCTGAAAGGACAGCATTTAGAAAGTGAAGCAACACTCCATTCACTTCGCACAGTGAATTGAAGTGTTGGAACAGACTGCTTCTCTATCAGAGAAACGCATGTGAGTTTCTGGTGAATGCTTGTAAGTAGCTTAAGGCACTTTCAAAGGAAAGTGATTTTCTCTGAAAGGACAGCATTTAGAAAGTGAAGCAACACTCCATTCACTTCGCACAGTGAATTGAAGTGTTAGAACAGACTGCTTCTCTTTCAGAGAAATGCATGTGAGTTTAAGTTGAATGCTTGTAAGTAGCTTAAGGCACTTTCCAAAGAAAGTGATTTTCTCTGAAAGGACAGCATTTAGAAAGTGAAGCAACACTCCATTCACTTCGCAGAGTGAATTGAAGTATTGGAACAGACTGCTTCTCTTTCAGAGAAACGCATGTGAGTTTCTGGTGAATGCTTGTAAGTAGCTTAAGGCACTTTCAAAGGAAAGTGATTTTCTCTGAAAGGACAGCATTTAGAAAGTGAAGCAACACTCCATTCACTTCGCACAGTGAATTGAAGTGTTGGAACAGACTGCTTCTCTTTCAGAGAAACGCATGTGAGTTTCTGGTGAATGCTTGTAAGTAGCTTAAGGCACTTTCAAAGGAAAGTGATTTTCTCTGAAAGGACAGCATTTAGAAAGTGAAGCAACACTCCATTCACTTCGCACAGTTAATTGAAGTGTTGGAACAGACTGCTTCTCTTTCAGAGAAATGCATGTGAGTTTCTGTTGAATGCTTGTAAGTAGCTTAAGGCACTTTCAAAGGAAAGTGATTTTCTCTGAAAGGACAGCATTTAGAAAGTGAAGCAACACTCCATTCACTTCGCAGAGTGAATTGAAGTATTGGAACACACTGCTTCTCTTTCAGAGAAACGCATGTGAGTTTCTGGTGAATGCTTGTAAGTAGCTTAAGGCACGTTCAAAGGAAAGTGATTTTCTCTGAAAGGACAGCATTTAGAAAGTGAAGCAACACTCCATTCACTTCGCACAGTGAATTGAAGTGTTGGAACAGACTGCTTCTCTTTCAGAAAAACGCATGTGAGTTTCTTTTGAATGCTTGCAAGTTGCTTAAGGCACTTTCAAAGGAAAGTGATTTTCTCTGAAAGGACAGCATTTAGAAACTGAAGCAACACGCCATTCACTTCGCACAGTGAATTGAAGTTTTGGAACAGACTGCTTCTCTTTCAGAGAAACGCATGTGAGTTTCTGGTGAATGCTTGTAAGTAGCTTAAGGCACTTTCAAACGAAAGTGATTTTCTCTGAAAGGACAGCATTTAGAAAGTGAAGCAACACTCCATTCACTTCGCACAGTGAATTGAAGTGTTGGAACAGACTGCTTCTCTTTCAGAGAAACGCATGTGAGTTTCTGGTGAATGCTTGTAAGTAGCTTAAGGCACTTTCAAAGGAAAGTGATTTTCTCTGAAAGGACAGCATTTAGAAAGTGAAGCAACACTCCATTCACTTCGCACAGTGAATTGAAGTGTTGGAATAGACTACTTCACTTTCAGAGAAGCGCATGTGAGTTTCTTGTGAATTATTGCAAGTCGCTTAAGGCACTTTCAAAGGAAAGTGATTTTCTCAGAAAGGACAGCATTTAGAAACTGAAGCAACACTCCATTCACTTCGCACAGTGAATTGAAGTGTTGGAACACACTGCTTGTCTTTCAGAGAAACGCATGTGAGTTTTTTGTGAGTGCTTGAAAGTAGTTTAAGGCACTTTCAAAGGAAAATGATTTTCTCTGAAAGGACAGCATTTAGAAAGTGAAGCAACACTCCATTCACTTTTTACAGTGTATTGAAGTGTTGGAACAGACTGCTTCTCTTTCAGAGAAATGCATGTGAGTTTCTGTTGAATGCTTGTAAGTTGCTTAAGGCACTTTCAAAGGAAAGGGATTTTCTCTGGAAGGACAGCATTTAGAAAGTGAAGCAACACTCCATTCACTTCGCACAGTGAATTGAAGTGTTGGAACAGACTCCTTCTCTTTCAGAGAAACGCATGTGAGTTTTTTGTGAATGCTTGAAAGTAGTTTAAGGCACTTTCAATGGAAAGTGATTTTCTCTGAAAGGACAGCATTTAGAAAGTGAGGCAACACTCCATTCACTTCGCACAGTGAATTGAAGTGTTGGAACAGACTGCTTCTCTTTCAGAGAAACGCATGTGAGTTTTTTATGAATGCTTGAAAGTAGTTTAATGCACTTTCAAAGGAAAGTGATTTTCTCTGAAAGGACAGCATTTAGAAAGTGAAGCAACACTCCATTCCCTTCGCACAATAAATTGAAGTGTTGGAACAGACTGCTTCTCTTTCATAGAAACGCATTAGTGTTTCTTGTGAATGCTTGCAAGTAGCTTAAGGCACATTCAAAGGAAAGTGATTTTCTCTGAAAGGACAGCATTTAGAAAGTGAAGCAACACTCCATTCACTTCGCACAGTGAATTGAAGTGTTGGAACAGACTGCTTCTCTTTCAGAGAAACGCATGTGATTTTCTTCCTGATGCTTGCAAGTAGCTTAAGGCACTTTCAAAGGAAAGTGATTTTCTCTGAAAGGACAGCATTTAGAAAGTGAAGCAACACTCCATTCACTTCGCACAGTGAATTGAAGTGTTGGAACAGACTGCTTCTCTATCAGAGAAACGCATGTGAGTTTCTGGTGAATGCTTGTAAGTAGCTTAAGGCACTTTCAAAGGAAAGTGATTTTCTCTGAAAGGACAGCATTTAGAAAGTGAAGCAACACTCCATTCACTTCGCACAGTGAATTGAAGTGTTAGAACAGACTGCTTCTCTTTCAGAGAAATGCATGTGAGTTTAAGTTGAATGCTTGTAAGTAGCTTAAGGCACTTTCCAAAGAAAGTGATTTTCTCTGAAAGGACAGCATTTAGAAAGTGAAGCAACACTCCATTCACTTCGCACAGTGAATTGAAGTGTTGGAACAGACTGCTTCTCTTTCAGAGAAACGCATGTGAGTTTCTGGTGAATGCTTGTAAGTAGCTTAAGGCACTTTCAAAGGAAAGTGATTTTCTCTGAAAGGACAGCATTTAGAAAGTGAAGCAACACTCCATTCACTTCGCACAGTGAATTGAAGTGTTGGAATAGACTACTTCACTTTCAGAGAAGCGCATGTGATTTTCTTGTGAATTATTGCAAGTCGCTTAAGGCACTTTAAAAGGAAAGTGATTTTCTCTGAAAGGACAGCATTTAGAAACTGAAGCAACACTCCATTCACTTCGCACAGTGAATTGAAGTGTTGGAACACACTGCTTGTCTTTCAGAGAAACGCATGCGAGTTTTTTGTGAGTGCTTGAAAGTAGTTTAAGGCACTTTCAAAGGAAAATGATTTTCTCTGAAAGGACAGCATTTAGAAAGTGAAGCAACACTCCATTCACTTTGTACAGTGAATTGAAGTGTTGGAACAGACTGCTTCTCTTTCAGAGAAATGCATGTGAGTTTCTGTTGAATGCTTGTAAGTTGCTTAAGGCACTTTCAAAGGAAAGGGATTTTCTCTGGAAGGACAGCATTTAGAAAGTGAGGCAACACTCCATTCACTTCGCACAGTGAATTGAAGTGTTGGAACAGACTCCTTCTCTTTCAGAGAAACGCATGTGAGTTTTTTGTGAATGCTTGAAAGTAGTTTAAGGCACTTTCAATGGAAAGTGATTTTCTCTGAAAGGACAGCATTTAGAAAGTGAGGCAACACTCCATTCACTTCGCACAGTGAATTGAAGTGTTGGAACAGACTGCTTCTCTTTCAGAGAAACGCATGTGAGTTTTTTATGAATGCTTGAAAGTAGTTTAATGCACTTTCAAAGGAAAGTGATTTTCTCTGAAAGGACAGCATTTAGAAAGGGAAGCAACACTCCATTCACTTCGCACAATAAATTGAAGTGTTGGAACAGACTGCTTCTCTTTCATAGAAACGCATTAGTGTTTCTTGTGAATGCTTGCAAGTAGCTTAAGGCACATTCAAAGGAAAGTGATTTTCTCTGAAAGGACAGCATTTAGAAAGTGAAGCAACACTCCATTCACTTCGCACAGTGAATTGAAGTGTTGGAACAGACTGCTTCTCTTTCAGAGAAACGCATGTGAGTTTCTTCCTGATGCTTGCAAGTAGCTTAAGGCACTTTCAAAGGAAAGTGATTTTCTCTGAAAGGACAGCATTTAGAAAGTGAAGCAACACTCCATTCACTTCGCACAGTGAA
Organism: Myodes glareolus; assembly: GCF_982192425.1. Taxonomy (NCBI): domain Eukaryota; kingdom Metazoa; phylum Chordata; class Mammalia; order Rodentia; family Cricetidae; genus Myodes; species Myodes glareolus. The sequence continues at coordinate 3,183,158 of NC_142046.1, forward strand.
TTGAAGTGTTGGAACAGACTGCTTCTCTATCAGAGAAACGCATGTGAGTTTCTGGTGAATGCTTGTAAGTAGCTTGAGGCACTTTCAAAGGAAAGTGATTTTCTCTGAAAGGACAGCATTTAGAAAGTGAAGCAACACTCCATTCACTTCGCACAGTGAATTGAAGTGTTAGAACAGACTGCTTCTCTTTCAGAGAAATGCATGTGAGTTTAAGTTGAATGCTTGTAAGTAGCTTAAGGCACTTTCCAAAGAAAGTGATTTTCTCTGAAAGGACAGCATTTAGAAAGTGAAGCAACACTCCATTCACTTCGCAGAGTGAATTGAAGTATTGGAACAGACTGCTTCTCTTTCAGAGAAACGCATGTGAGTTTCTGGTGAATGCTTGTAAGTAGCTCAAGGCACTTTCAAAGGAAAGTGATTTTCTCTGAAAGGACAGCATTTAGAAAGTGAAGCAACACTCCATTCACTTCGCACAGTGAATTGAAGTGTTGGAACAGACTGCTTCTCTTTCAGAGAAACGCATGTGAGTTTCTGGTGAATGCTTGTAAGTAGCTTAAGGCACTTTCAAAGGAAAGTGATTTTCTCTGAAAGGACAGCATTTAGAAAGTGAAGCAACACTCCATTCACTTCGCACAGTTAATTGAAGTGTTGGAACAGACTGCTTCTCTTTCAGAGAAATGCATGTGAGTTTCTGTTGAATGCTTGTAAGTAGCTTAAGGCACTTTCAAAGGAAAGTGATTTTCTCTGAAAGGACAGCATTTAGAAAGTGAAGCAACACTCCATTCACTTCGCAGAGTGAATTGAAGTGTTGGAACAGAATGCTTCTCTTTCAGAGAAACGCATGTGAGTTTCTGGTGAATGCTTGTAAGTAGCTTAAGGCACTTTCAAAGGAAAGTGATTTTCTCTGAAAGGACAGCATTTAGAAAGTGAAGCCACACTCCATTCACTTCGCACAGTTAATTGAAGTGTTGGAACAGACTGCTTCTCTTTCAGAGAAATGCATGTGAGTTTCTGTTGAATGCTTGTAAGTAGCTTAAGGCACTTTCAAAGGAAAGTGATTTTCTCTGAAAGGACAGCATTTAGAAAGTGAAGCAACACTCCATTCACTTCGCAGAGTGAATTGAAGTATTGGAACAGACTGCTTCTCTTTCAGAGAAACGCATGTGAGTTTCTGGTGAATGCTTGTAAGTAGCTTAAGGCACGTTCAAAGGAAAGTGATTTTCTCTGAAAGGACAGCATTTAGAAAGTGAAGCAACACTCCATTCACTTCGCACAGTGAATTGAAGTGTTGGAACAGACTGCTTCTCTTTCAGAGAAACGCATGTGAGTTTCTTTTGAATGCTTGCAAGTTGCTTAAGGCACTTTCAAAGGAAAGTGATTTTCTCTGAAAGGACAGCATTTAGAAAGTGAAGCAACACGCCATTCACTTCGCACAGTGAATTGAAGTGTTGGAACAGACTGCTTCTCTTTAAGAGAAACGCATGTGAGTTTCTGGTGAATGCTTGTAAGTAGCTTAAGGCACTTTCAAAGGAAAGTGATTTTCTCTGAAAGGACAGCATTTAGAAAGTGAAGCAACACGCCATTCACTTCGCACAGTGAACTGAAGTGTTGGAACAGACTGCTTCTCTTTAAGAGAAACGCATGTGAGTTTCTGGTGAATGCTCGTAAGTAGCTTAAGGCACTTTCAAAGGAAAGTGATTTTCTCTGAAAGGACAGCATTTAGAAAGTGAAGCAACACTCCATTCACTTCGCACAGTGAATTGAAGTGTTGGAATAGACTACATCACTTTCAGAGAAGCGCATGTGAGTTTCTTGTGAATTATTGCAAGTCGCTTAAGGCACTTTCAAAGGAAAGTGATTTTCTCTGAAAGGACAGCATTTAGAAACTGAAGCAACACTCCCTTCACTTCGCACAGTGAATTGAAGTGTTGGAACACACTGCTTGTCTTTCAGAGAAACGCATGTGAGTTTTTTGTGAGTGCTTGAAAGTAGTTTAAGGCACTTTCAAAGGAAAATGATTTTCTCTGAAAGGACAGCATTTAGAAAGTGAAGCAACACTCCATTCACTTTGTACAGTGAATTGAAGTGTTGGAACAGACTGCTTCTCTTTCAGAGAAATGCATGTGAGTTTCTGTTGAATGCTTGTAAGTTGCTTAAGGCACTTTCAAAGGAAAGGGATTTTCTCTGGAAGGACAGCATTTAGAAAGTGAGGCAACACTCCATTCACTTCGCACAGTGAATTGAAGTGTTGGAACAGACTCCTTCTCTTTCAGAGAAACGCATGTGAGTTTTTTGTGAATGCTTGAAAGTAGTTTAAGGCACTTTCAATGGAAAGTGATTTTCTCTGAAAGGACAGCATTTAGAAAGTGAGGCAACACTCCATTCACTTCGCACAGTGAATTGAAGTGTTGGAACAGACTGCTTCTCTTTCAGAGAAACGCATGTGAGTTTTTTATGAATGCTTGAAAGTAGTTTAATGCACTTTCAAAGGAAAGTGATTTTCTCTGAAAGGACAGCATTTAGAAAGTGAAGCAACACTCCATTCCCTTCGCACAATAAATTGAAGTGTTGGAACAGACTGCTTCTCTTTCATAGAAACGCATTAGTGTTTCTTGTGAATGCTTGCAAGTAGCTTAAGGCACATTCAAAGGAAAGTGATTTTCTCTGAAAGGACAGCATTTAGAAAGTGAAGCAACACTCCATTCACTTCGCACAGTGAATTGAAGTGTTGGAACAGACTGCTTCTCTTTCAGAGAAACGCATGTGAGTTTCTTCCTGATGCTTGCAAGTAGCTTAAGGCACTTTCAAAGGAAAGTGATTTTCTCTGAAAGGACAGCATTTAGAAAGTGAAGCAACACTCCATTCACTTCGCACAGTGAATTGAAGTGTTGGAACAGACTGCTTCTCTATCAGAGAAACGCATGTGAGTTTCTGGTGAATGCTTGTAAGTAGCTTGAGGCACTTTCAAAGGAAAGTGATTTTCTCTGAAAGGACAGCATTTAGAAAGTGAAGCAACACTCCATTCACTTCGCACAGTGAATTGAAGTGTTAGAACAGACTGCTTCTCTTTCAGAGAAATGCATGTGAGTTTAAGTTGAATGCTTGTAAGTAGCTTAAGGCACTTTCCAAAGAAAGTGATTTTCTCTGAAAGGACAGCATTTAGAAAGTGAAGCAACACTCCATTCACTTCGCAGAGTGAATTGAAGTATTGGAACAGACTGCTTCTCTTTCAGAGAAACGCATGTGAGTTTCTGGTGAATGCTTGTAAGTAGCTCAAGGCACTTTCAAAGGAAAGTGATTTTCTCTGAAAGGACAGCATTTAGAAAGTGAAGCAACACTCCATTCACTTCGCACAGTGAATTGAAGTGTTGGAACAGACTGCTTCTCTTTCAGAGAAACGCATGTGAGTTTCTGGTGAATGCTTGTAAGTAGCTTAAGGCACTTTCAAAGGAAAGTGATTTTCTCTGAAAGGACAGCATTTAGAAAGTGAAGCAACACTCCATTCACTTCGCACAGTTAATTGAAGTGTTGGAACAGACTGCTTCTCTTTCAGAGAAATGCATGTGAGTTTCTGTTGAATGCTTGTAAGTAGCTTAAGGCACTTTCAAAGGAAAGTGATTTTCTCTGAAAGGACAGCATTTAGAAAGTGAAGCAACACTCCATTCACTTCGCAGAGTGAATTGAAGTGTTGGAACAGACTGCTTCTCTTTCAGAGAAACGCATGTGAGTTTCTGGTGAATGCTTGTAAGTAGCTTAAGGCACTTTCAAAGGAAAGTGATTTTCTCTGAAAGGACAGCATTTAGAAAGTGAAGCAACACTCCATTCACTTCGCACAGTTAATTGAAGTGTTGGAACAGACTGCTTCTCTTTCAGAGAAATGCATGTGAGTTTCTGTTGAATGCTTGTAAGTAGCTTAAGGCACTTTCAAAGGAAAGTGATTTTCTCTGAAAGGACAGCATTTAGAAAGTGAAGCAACACTCCATTCACTTCGCAGAGTGAATTGAAGTATTGGAACAGACTGCTTCTCTTTCAGAGAAACGCATGTGAGTTTCTGGTGAATGCTTGTAAGTAGCTTAAGGCACGTTCAAAGGAAAGTGATTTTCTCTGAAAGGACAGCATTTAGAAAGTGAAGCAACACTCCATTCACTTCGCACAGTGAATTGAAGTGTTGGAACAGACTGCTTCTCTTTCAGAGAAACGCATGTGAGTTTCTTTTGAATGCTTGCAAGTTGCTTAAGGCACTTTCAAAGGAAAGTGATTTTCTCTGAAAGGACAGCATTTAGAAAGTGAATCAACACGCCATTCACTTCGCACAGTGAAATGAAGTGTTGGAACAGACTGCTTCTCTTTAAGAGAAACGCATGTGAGTTTCTGGTGAATGCTTGTAAGTAGCTTAAGGCACTTTCAAAGGAAAGTGATTTTCTCTTAAAGGACAGCATTTAGAAAGTGAAGCAACACGCCATTCACTTCGCACAGTGAATTGAAGTGTTGGAACAGACTGCTTCTCTTTAAGAGAAACGCATGTGAGTTTCTGGTGAATGCTTGTAAGTAGCTTAAGGCACTTTCAAAGGAAAGTGATTTTCTCTTAAAGGACAGCATGTAGAAAGTGAAGCAACACTCCATTCACTTCGCACAGTGAATTGAAGTGTTGGAACAGACTGCTTCTCTATCAGAGAAACGCATGTGAGTTTCTGGTGAATGCTTGTAAGTAGCTTGAGGCACTTTCAAAGGAAAGTGATTTTCTCTGAAAGGACAGCATTTAGAAAGTGAAGCAACACTCCATTCACTTCGCACAGTGAATTGAAGTGTTAGAACAGACTGCTTCTCTTTCAGAGAAATGCATGTGAGTTTAAGTTGAATGCTTGTAAGTAGCTTAAGGCACTTTCCAAAGAAAGTGATTTTCTCTGAAAGGACAGCATTTAGAAAGTGAAGCAACACTCCATTCACTTCGCAGAGTGAATTGAAGTATTGGAACAGACTGCTTCTCTTTCAGAGAAACGCATGTGAGTTTCTGGTGAATGCTTGTAAGTAGCTCAAGGCACTTTCAAAGGAAAGTGATTTTCTCTGAAAGGACAGCATTTAGAAAGTGAAGCAACACTCCATTCACTTCGCACAGTGAATTGAAGTGTTGGAACAGACTGCTTCTCTTTCAGAGAAACGCATGTGAGTTTCTGGTGAATGCTTGTAAGTAGCTTATGGCACTTTCAAAGGAAAGTGATTTTCTCTGAAAGGACAGCATTTAGAAAGTGAAGCAACACTCCATTCACTTCGCACAGTTAATTGAAGTGTTGGAACAGACTGCTTCTCTTTCAGAGAAATGCATGTGAGTTTCTGTTGAATGCTTGTAAGTAGCTTAAGGCACTTTCAAAGGAAAGTGATTTTCTCTGAAAGGACAGCATTTAGAAAGTGAAGCAACACTCCATTCACTTCGCAGAGTGAATTGAAGTGTTGGAACAGACTGCTTCTCTTTCAGAGAAACGCATGTGAGTTTCTGGTGAATGCTTGTAAGTAGCTTAAGGCACTTTCAAAGGAAAGTGATTTTCTCTGAAAGGACAGCATTTAGAAAGTGAAGCAACACTCCATTCACTTCGCACAGTTAATTGAAGTGTTGGAACAGACTGCTTCTCTTTCAGAGAAATGCATGTGAGTTTCTGTTGAATGCTTGTAAGTAGCTTAAGGCACTTTCAAAGGAAAGTGATTTTCTCTGAAAGGACAGCATTTAGAAAGTGAAGCAACACTCCATTCACTTCGCAGAGTGAATTGAAGTATTGGAACAGACTGCTTCTCTTTCAGAGAAACGCATGTGAGTTTCTGGTGAATGCTTGTAAGTAGCTTAAGGCACGTTCAAAGGAAAGTGATTTTCTCTGAAAGGACAGCATTTAGAAAGTGAAGCAACACTCCATTCACTTCGCACAGTGAATTGAAGTGTTGGAACAGACTGCTTCTCTTTCAGAGAAACGCATGTGAGTTTCTTTTGAATGCTTGCAAGTTGCTTAAGGCACTTTCAAAGGAAAGTGATTTTCTCTGAAAGGACAGCATTTAGAAAGTGAAGCAACACGCCATTCACTTCGCACAGTGAATTGAAGTGTTGGAACAGACTGCTTCTCTTTAAGAGAAACGCATGTGAGTTTCTGGTGAATGCTTGTAAGTAGCTTAAGGCACTTTCAAAGGAAAGTGATTTTCTCTTAAAGGACAGCATTTAGAAAGTGAAGCAACACTCCATTCACTTCGCACAGTGAATTGAAGTGTTGGAACAGACTGCTTCTCTATCAGAGAAACGCATGTGAGTTTCTGGTGAATGCTTGTAAGTAGCTTAAGGCACTTTCAAAGGAAAGTGATTTTCTCTGAAAGGACAGCATTTAGAAAGTGAAGCAACACTCCATTCACTTCGCACAGTGAATTGAAGTGTTAGAACAGACTGCTTCTCTTTCAGAGAAATGCATGTGAGTTTAAGTTGAATGCTTGTAAGTAGCTTAAGGCACTTTCCAAAGAAAGTGATTTTCTCTGAAAGGACAGCATTTAGAAAGTGAAGCAACACTCCATTCACTTCGCAGAGTGAATTGAAGTATTGGAACAGACTGCTTCTCTTTCAGAGAAACGCATGTGAGTTTCTGGTGAATGCTTGTAAGTAGCTTAAGGCACGTTCAAAGGAAAGTGATTTTCTCTGAAAGGACAGCATTTAGAAAGTGAAGCAACACGCCATTCACTTCGCACAGTGAATTGAAGTGTTGGAACAGACTGCTTCTCTTTAAGAGAAACGCATGTGAGTTTCTGGTGAATGCTTGTAAGTAGCTTAAGGCACTTTCAAAGGAAAGTGATTTTCTCTTAAAGGACAGCATTTAGAAAGTGAAGCAACACTCCATTCACTTCGCACAGTGAATTGAAGTGTTGGAACAGACTGCTTCTCTATCAGAGAAACGCATGTGAGTTTCTGGTGAATGCTTGTAAGTAGCTTAAGGCACTTTCAAAGGAAAGTGATTTTCTCTGAAAGGACAGCATTTAGAAAGTGAAGCAACACTCCATTCACTTCGCACAGTGAATTGAAGTGTTAGAACAGACTGCTTCTCTTTCAGAGAAATGCATGTGAGTTTAAGTTGAATGCTTGTAAGTAGCTTAAGGCACTTTCCAAAGAAAGTGATTTTCTCTGAAAGGACAGCATTTAGAAAGTGAAGCAACACTCCATTCACTTCGCAGAGTGAATTGAAGTATTGGAACAGACTGCTTCTCTTTCAGAGAAACGCATGTGATTTCTGGTGAATGCTTGTAAGTAGCTTAAGGCACTTTCAAAGGAAAGTGATTTTCTCTGAAAGGACAGCATTTAGAAAGTGAAGCAACACTCCATTCACTTCGCACAGTGAATTGAAGTGTTGGAACAGACTGCTTCTCTTTCAGAGAAATGCATGTGAGTTTAAGTTGAATGCTTGTAAGTAGCTTAAGGCACTTTCAAAGGAAAGTGATTTTCTCTGAAAGGACAGCATTTAGAAAGTGAAGCAACACTCCATTCACTTTGTACAATGAATTGAAGTGTTGGAACAGACTGCTTCTCTTTCAGAGAAATGCATGTGAGTTTCTGTTGAATGCTTGTAAGTAGCTTAAGGCACATTCAAAGGAAAGGGATTTTCTCTGAAAGGACAGCATTTAGAAACTGAAGCAACACTCCATTCACTTCGCACAGTGAATTGAAGTGTTGGAACAGACTGCTTCTCTTTCAGAGAAACGCATGTGAGTTTCTTGTGAATGCTTGAAAGTAGTTTAAGGCACTTTCAATGGAAAGTGATTTTCTCTGTAAGGACAGCATTTACAAAGTGAGGCAACACTCCATTCACTTCGCACAGTGAATTGAAGTGTTGGAACAGACTGCTTCTCTTTCAGAGAAACGCATGTGAGTTTTTTATGAATGCTTGAAAGTAGTTTAATGCACTTTCAAAGGAAAGTGATTTTCTCTGAAAGGACAGCATTTAGAAAGTGAAGCAACACTCCATTCCCTTCGCACAATAAATTGAAGTGTTGGAACAGACTGCTTCTCTTTCATAGAAACGCATTAGTGTTTCTTGTGAATGCTTGCAAGTAGCTTAAGGCACATTCAAAGGAAAGTGATTTTCTCTGAAAGGACAGCATTTAGAAAGTGAAGCAACACTCCATTCACTTCGCACAGTGAATTGAAGTGTTGGAACAGACTGCGTCTCTTTCAGAGAAACGCATGTGAGTTTCTTCCTGATGCTTGCAAGTAGCTTAAGGCACTTTCAAAGGAAAGTGATTTTCTCGATTTTCTCTTAAAGGACAGCATTTAGAAAGTGAAGCAACACTCCATTCACTTCGCACAGTGAATTGAAGTGTTGGAACAGACTGCTTCTCTTTCAGAGAAATGCATGTGAGTTTAAGTTGAATGCTTGTAAGTAGCTTAAGGCACTTTCAAAGGAAAGTGATTTTCTCTGAAAGGACAGCATTTAGAAAGTGAAGCAACACTCCATTCACTTTGTACAGTGAATTGAAGTGTTGGAACAGACTGCTTCTCTTTCAGAGAAATGCATGTGAGTTTCTGTTGAATGCTTGTAAGTAGCTTAAGGCACATTCAAAGGAAAGGGATTTTCTCTGAGAGGACAGCATTTAGAAACTGAAGCAACACTCCATTCACTTCGCACAGTGAATTGAAGTGTTGGAACAGACTGCTTCTCTTTCAGAGAAACGCATGTGAGTTTCTTGTGAATGCTTGAAAGTAGTTTAAGGCACTTTCAATGGAAAGTGATTTTCTCTGTAAGGACAGCATTTACAAAGTGAGGCAACACTCCATTCACTTCGCACAGTGAATTGAAGTGTTGGAACAGACTGCTTCTCTTTCAGAGAAACGCATGTGAGTTTTTTATGAATGCTTGAAAGTAGTTTAATGCACTTTCAAAGGAAAGTGATTTTCTCTGAAAGGACAGCATTTAGAAAGTGAAGCAACACTCCATTCCCTTCGCACAATAAATTGAAGTGTTGGAACAGACTGCTTCTCTTTCATAGAAACGCATTAGTGTTTCTTGTGAATGCTTGCAAGTAGCTTAAGGCACATTCAAAGGAAAGTGATTTTCTCTGAAAGGACAGCATTTAGAAAGTGAAGCAACACTCCATTCACTTCGCACAGTGAATTGAAGTGTTGGAACAGACTGCTTCTCTTTCAGAGAAACGCATGTGAGTTTCTTCCTGATGCTTGCAAGTAGCTTAAGGCACTTTCAAAGGAAAGTGATTTTCTCGATTTTCTCTTAAAGGACAGCATTTAGAAAGTGAAGCAACACTCCATTCACTTCGCACAGTGAATTGAAGTGTTGGAACAGACTGCTTCTCTTTAAGAGAAACGCATGTGAGTTTCTGGTGAATGCTTGTAAGTAGCTTAAGGCACTTTCAAAGGAAAGTGATTTTCTCTGAAAGGACAGCATTTAGAAAGTGAAGCAACACTCCATTCACTTCGCGCAGTGAATTGAAGTGTTGGAACAGACTGCTTCTCTTTCAGAGAAACGCATGTGAGTTTTTTATGAATGCTTGAAAGTAGATTAATGTACTTTCAAAGGAAAGTGATTTTCTCTGAAAGGACAGCATTTAGAAAGTGTAGCAACACTCCATTCCCTTCGCACAATAAATTGAAGTGTTGGAACAAACTGCTTCTCTTTCATAGAAATGCATTAGTGTTTCTTGTGAATGCTTGCAAGTAGCTTAAGGCACATTCAAAGGAAAGTGATTTTCTCTGAAAGGACAGCATTTAGAAAGTGAAGCAACACTCCATTCACTTCGCACAGTGAATTGAAGTGTTGGAACAGACTGCTTCTTTTTCAGAGAAACGCATGTGAGTTTCTTCCTGATGCTTGCAGGTAGCTTAAGGCACTTTCAAAGGAAAGTGATTTTCTCTGAAAGGACAGCATTTAGAAAGTGAAGCAACACTCCATTCACTTCGCACAGTGAATTGAAGTGTTGGAACAGACTGCTTCTCTATCAGAGAAACGCATGTGAGTTTCTGGTGAATGCTTGTAAGTAGCTTAAGGCACTTTCAAAGGAAAGTGATTTTCTCTGAAAGGACAGCATTTAGAAACTGAAGCAACACTCCATTCACTTCGCACAGTGAATTGAAGTGTTGGAACAGACTGCTTCTCTTTCAGAGAAATGCATGTGAGTTTCTGGTGAATGCTTGTAAGTAGCTTAAGGCACGTTCAAAGGAAAGTGATTTTCTCTGAAAGGACAGCATTTAGAAAGTGAAGCAACACTCCATTTACTTCGCACAGTGAATTGAAGTGTTGGAACAGACTGCTTCTCTTTCAGAAAAACGCATGTGAGTTTCTTTTGAATGCTTGCAAGTTGCTTAAGGCACTTTCAAAGGAAAGTGATTTTCTCTGAAAGGACAGCATTTAGAAACTGAAGCAACACGCCATTCACTTCGCACAGTGAATTGAAGTTTTGGAACAGACTGCTTCTCTTTAAGAGAAACGCATGTGAGTTTCTGGTGAATGCTTGTAAGTAGCTTAAGGCACTTTCAAACGAAAGTGATTTTCTCTGAAAGGACAGCATTTAGAAAGTGAAGCAACACTCCATTCACTTCGCACAGTGAATTGAAGTGTTGGAACAGACTGCTTCTCTTTCAGAGAAACGCATGTGAGTTTCTGGTGAATGCTTGTAAGTAGCTTAAGGCACTTTCAAAGGAAAGTGATTTTCTCTGAAAGGACAGCATTTAGAAAGTGAAGCAACACTCCATTCACTTCGCACAGTGAATTGAAGTGTTGGAATAGACTACTTCACTTTCAGAGAAGCGCATGTGAGTTTCTTGTGAATTATTGCAAGTCGCTTAAGGCACTTTCAAAGGAAAGTGATTTTCTCTGAAAGGACAGCATTTAGAAAGTGAAGCAACACTCCATTCACTTCGCACAGTGAATTGAAGTGTTGGAACACACTGCTTGTCTTTCAGAGAAACGCATGTGAGTTTTTTGTGAATGCTTGAAAGTAGTTTAAGGCACTTTCAAAGGAAAGTGATTTTCTCTGAAAGGACAGCATTTAGAAAGTGAAGCAACACTCCATTCACTTTGTACAGTGAATTGAAGTGTTGGAACAGACTGCTTCTCTTTCAGAGAAATGCATGTGAGTTTCTGTTGAATGCTTGTAAGTTGCTTAAGGCACTTTCAAAGGAAAGTGATTTTCTCTGAAAGGACAGCATTTAGAAAGTGAAGCAACACTCCATTCACTTCGCACAGTGAATTGAAGTGTTGGAACAGACTCCTTCTCTTTCAGAGAAACGCATGTGAGTTTTTTGTGAATGCTTGAAAGTAGTTTAAGGCACTTTCAATGGAAAGTGATTTTCTCTGAAAGGACAGCATTTAGAAAGTGAGGCAACACTCCATTCACTTCGCACAGTGAATTGAAGTGTTGGAACAGACTGCTTCTCTTTCAGAGAAACGCATGTGAGTTTTTTATGAATGCTTGAAAGTAGTTTAATGCACTTTCAAAGGAAAGTGATTTTCTCTGAAAGGACAGCATTTAGAAACTGAAGCAACACTCCATTCACTTCGCACAGTGAATTGAAGTGTTGGAACACACTGCTTGTCTTTCAGAGAAACGCATGTGAGTTTTTTGTGAATGCTTGAAAGTAGTTTAAGGCACTTTCAAAGGAAAGTGATTTTCTCTGAAAGGACAGCATTTAGAAAGTGAAGCAACACTCCATTCACTTTGTACAGTGAATTGAAGTGTTGGAACAGACTGCTTCTCTTTCAGAGAAATGCATGTGAGTTTCTGTTGAATGCTTGTAAGTAGCTTAAGGCACATTCAAAGGAAAGGGATTTTCTCTGAAAGGACAGCATTTAGAAACTGAAGCAACACTCCATTCACTTCGCACAGTGAATTGAAGTGTTGGAACAGACTGCTTCTCTTTCAGAGAAACGCATGTGAGTTTTTTGTGAATGCTTGAAAGTAGTTTAAGGCACTTTCAATGGAAAGTGATTTTCTCTGAAAGGACAGCATTTAGAAAGTGAGGCAACACTCCATTCACTTCGCACAGTGAATTGAAGTGTTGGAACAGACTGCTTCTCTTTCAGAGAAACGCATGTGAGTTTTTTATGAATGCTTGAAAGTAGTTTAATGCACTTTCAAAGGAAAGTGATTTTCTCTGAAAGGACAGCATTTAGAAAGTGAAGCAACACTCCATTCCCTTCGCACAATAAATTGAAGTGTTGGAACAGACTGCTTCTCTTTCATAGAAACGCATTAGTGTTTCTTGTGAATGCTTGCAAGTAGCTTAAGGCACATTCAAAGGAAAGTGATTTTCTCTGAAAGGACAGCATTTAGAAAGTGAAGCAACACTCCATTCACTTCGCACAGTGAATTGAAGTGTTGGAACAGACTGCTTCTCTTTCAGAGAAACGCATGTGAGTTTCTTCCTGATGCTTGCAAGTAGCTTAAGGCACTTTCAAAGGAAAGTGATTTTCTCGATTTTCTCTTAAAGGACAGCATTTAGAAAGTGAAGCAACACTCCATTCACTTCGCACAGTGAATTGAAGTGTTGGAACAGACTGCTTCTCTTTAAGAGAAACGCATGTGAGTTTCTGGTGAATGCTTGTAAGTAGCTTAAGGCACTTTCAAAGGAAAGTGATTTTCTCTGAAAGGACAGCATTTAGAAAGTGAAGCAACACTCCATTCACTTCGCGCAGTGAATTGAAGTGTTGGAACAGACTGCTTCTCTTTCAGAGAAACGCATGTGAGTTTTTTATGAATGCTTGAAAGTAGATTAATGTACTTTCAAAGGAAAGTGATTTTCTCTGAAAGGACAGCATTTAGAAAGTGTAGCAACACTCCATTCCCTTCGCACAATAAATTGAAGTGTTGGAACAAACTGCTTCTCTTTCATAGAAATGCATTAGTGTTTCTTGTGAATGCTTGCAAGTAGCTTAAGGCACATTCAAAGGAAAGTGATTTTCTCTGAAAGGACAGCATTTAGAAAGTGAAGCAACACTCCATTCACTTCGCACAGTGAATTGAAGTGTTGGAACAGACTGCTTCTTTTTCAGAGAAACGCATGTGAGTTTCTTCCTGATGCTTGCAGGTAGCTTAAGGCACTTTCAAAGGAAAGTGATTTTCTCTGAAAGGACAGCATTTAGAAAGTGAAGCAACACTCCATTCACTTCGCACAGTGAATTGAAGTGTTGGAACAGACTGCTTCTCTATCAGAGAAACGCATGTGAGTTTCTGGTGAATGCTTGTAAGTAGCTTAAGGCACTTTCAAAGGAAAGTGATTTTCTCTGAAAGGACAGCATTTAGAAACTGAAGCAACACTCCATTCACTTCGCACAGTGAATTGAAGTGTTGGAACAGACTGCTTCTCTTTCAGAGAAATGCATGTGAGTTTCTGGTGAATGCTTGTAAGTAGCTTAAGGCACGTTCAAAGGAAAGTGATTTTCTCTGAAAGGACAGCATTTAGAAAGTGAAGCAACACTCCATTTACTTCGCACAGTGAATTGAAGTGTTGGAACAGACTGCTTCTCTTTCAGAAAAACGCATGTGAGTTTCTTTTGAATGCTTGCAAGTTGCTTAAGGCACTTTCAAAGGAAAGTGATTTTCTCTGAAAGGACAGCATTTAGAAACTGAAGCAACACGCCATTCACTTCGCACAGTGAATTGAAGTTTTGGAACAGACTGCTTCTCTTTAAGAGAAACGCATGTGAGTTTCTGGTGAATGCTTGTAAGTAGCTTAAGGCACTTTCAAACGAAAGTGATTTTCTCTGAAAGGACAGCATTTAGAAAGTGAAGCAACACTCCATTCACTTCGCACAGTGAATTGAAGTGTTGGAACAGACTGCTTCTCTTTCAGAGAAACGCATGTGAGTTTCTGGTGAATGCTTGTAAGTAGCTTAAGGCACTTTCAAAGGAAAGTGATTTTCTCTGAAAGGACAGCATATAGAAAGTGAAGCAACACTCCATTCACTTCGCACAGTGAATTGAAGTGTTGGAATAGACTACTTCACTTTCAGAGAAGCGCATGTGAGTTTCTTGTGAATTATTGCAAGTCGCTTAAGGCACTTTCAAAGGAAAGTGATTTTCTCTGAAAGGACAGCATTTAGAAACTGAAGCAACACTCCATTCACTTCGCACAGTGAATTGAAGTGTTGGAACACACTGCTTGTCTTTCAGAGAAACGCATGTGAGTTTTTTGTGAATGCTTGAAAGTAGTTTAAGGCACTTTCAAAGGAAAGTGATTTTCTCTGAAAGGACAGCATTTAGAAAGTGAAGCAACACTCCATTCACTTTGTACAGTGAATTGAAGTGTTGGAACAGACTGCTTCTCTTTCAGAGAAATGCATGTGAGTTTCTGTTGAATGCTTGTAAGTTGCTTAAGGCACTTTCAAAGGAAAGTGATTTTCTCTGAAAGGACAGCATTTAGAAAGTGAAGCAACACTCCATTCACTTCGCACAGTGAATTGAAGTGTTGGAACAGACTCCTTCTCTTTCAGAGAAACGCATGTGAGTTTTTTGTGAATGCTTGAAAGTAGTTTAAGGCACTTTCAATGGAAAGTGATTTTCTCTGAAAGGACAGCATTTAGAAAGTGAGGCAACACTCCATTCACTTCGCACAGTGAATTGAAGTGTTGGAACAGACTGCTTCTCTTTCAGAGAAACGCATGTGAGTTTTTTATGAATGCTTGAAAGTAGTTTAATGCACTTTCAAAGGAAAGTGATTTTCTCTGAAAGGACAGCATTTAGAAACTGAAGCAACACTCCATTCACTTCGCACAGTGAATTGAAGTGTTGGAACACACTGCTTGTCTTTCAGAGAAACGCATGTGAGTTTTTTGTGAATGCTTGAAAGTAGTTTAAGGCACTTTCAAAGGAAAGTGATTTTCTCTGAAAGGACAGCATTTAGAAAGTGAAGCAACACTCCATTCACTTTGTACAGTGAATTGAAGTGTTGGAACAGACTGCTTCTCTTTCAGAGAAATGCATGTGAGTTTCTGTTGAATGCTTGTAAGTAGCTTAAGGCACATTCAAAGGAAAGGGATTTTCTCTGAAAGGACAGCATTTAGAAACTGAAGCAACACTCCATTCACTTCGCACAGTGAATTGAAGTGTTGGAACAGACTGCTTCTCTTTCAGAGAAACGCATGTGAGTTTTTTGTGAATGCTTGAAAGTAGTTTAAGGCACTTTCAATGGAAAGTGATTTTCTCTGAAAGGACAGCATTTAGAAAGTGAGGCAACACTCCATTCACTTCGCACAGTGAATTGAAGTGTTGGAACAGACTGCTTCTCTTTCAGAGAAACGCATGTGAGTTTTTTATGAATGCTTGAAAGTAGTTTAATGCACTTTCAAAGGAAAGTGATTTTCTCTGAAAGGACAGCATTTAGAAAGTGAAGCAACATTCCATTCCCTTCGCACAATAAATTGAAGTGTTGGAACAGACTGCTTCTCTTTCATAGAAATGCATTAGTGTTTCTTGTGAATGCTTGCAAGTAGCTTAAGGCACATTCAAAGGAAAGTGATTTTCTCTGAAAGGACAGCATTTAGAAAGTGAAGCAACACTCCATTCACTTCGCACAGTGAATTGAAGTGTTGGAACAGACTGCTTCTCTTTCAGAGAAACGCATGTGCGTTTCTTCCTGATGCTTGCAAGTAGCTTAAGGCACTTTCAAAGGAAAGTGATTTTCTCTTAAAGGACAGCATTTAGAAAGTGAAGCAACACTCCATTCACTTCGCACAGTGAATTGAAGTGTTGGAATAGACTACTTCACTTTCAGAGAAGCGCATGTGAGTTTCTTGTGAATTATTGCAAGTCGCTTAAGGCACTTTCAAAGGAAAGTGATTTTCTCTGAAAGGACAGCATTTAGAAACTGAAGCAACACTCCATTCACTTCGCACAGTGAATTGAAGTGTTGGAACACACTGCTTGTCTTTCAGAGAAACGCATGTGAGTTTTTTGTGAATGCTTGAAAGTAGTTTAAGGCACTTTCAAAGGAAAGTGATTTTCTCTGAAAGGACAGCATTTAGAAAGTGAAGCAACACTCCATTCACTTTGTACAGTGAATTGAAGTGTTGGAACAGACTGCTTCTCTTTCAGAGAAATGCATGTGAGTTTCTGTTGAATGCTTGTAAGTAGCTTAAGGAACATTCAAAGGAAAGGGATTTTCTCTGAAAGGACAGCATTTAGAAACTGAAGCAACACTCCATTCACTTCGCACAGTGAATTGAAGTGTTGGAACAGACTGCTTCTCTTTCAGAGAAACGCATGTGAGTTTTTTGTGAATGCTTGAAAGTAGTTTAAGGCACTTTCAATGGAAAGTGATTTTCTCTGAAAGGACAGCATTTAGAAAGTGAGGCAACACTCCATTCACTTCGCACAGTGAATTGAAGTGTTGGAACAGACTGCTTCTCTTTCAGAGAAACGCATGTGAGTTTTTTATGAATGCTTGAAAGTAGTTTAATGCACTTTCAAAGGAAAGTGATTTTCTCTGAAAGGACAGCATTTAGAAAGTGAAGCAACATTCCATTCCCTTCGCACAATAAATTGAAGAGTTGGAACAGACTGCTTCTCTTTCATAGAAATGCATTAGTGTTTCTTGTGAATGCTTGCAAGTAGCTTAAGGCACATTCAAAGGAAAGTGATTTTCTCTGAAAGGACAGCATTTAGAAAGTGAAGCAACACTCCATTCACTTCGCACAGTGAATTGAAGTGTTGGAACAGACTGCTTCTCTTTCAGAGAAACGCATGTGCGTTTCTTCCTGATGCTTGCAAGTAGCTTAAGGCACTTTCAAAGGAAAGTGATTTTCTCTTAAAGGACAGCATTTAGAAAGTGAAGCAACACTCCATTCACTTCGCACAGTGAATTGAAGTGTTGGAACAGACTGCTTCTATTTCAGAGAAACGCATGTGAGTTTCTGGTGAATGCTTGTAAGTAGCTTAAGGCACTTTCAAAGGAAAGTGATTTTCTCTGAAAGGACAGCATTTAGAAAGTGAAGCAACACTCCATTCACTTCGCACAGTGAATTGAAGTGTTAGAACAGACTGCTTCTCTTTCAGAGAAATGCATGTGAGTTTAAGTTGAATGCTTGTAAGTAGCTTAAGGCACTTTCCAAAGAAAGTGATTTTCTCTGAAAGGACAGCATTTAGAAAGTGAAGCAACACTCCATTCACTTCGCAGAGTGAATTGAAGTATTGGAACAGACTGCTTCTCTTTCAGAGAAACGCATGTGATTTCTGGTGAATGCTTGTAAGTAGCTTAAGGCACTTTCAAAGGAAAGTGATTTTCTCTGAAAGGACAGCATTTAGAAAGTGAAGCAACACTCCATTCACTTCGCACAGTGAATTGAAGTGTTGGAACAGACTGCTTCTCTTTCAGAGAAATGCATGTGAGTTTAAGTTGAATGCTTGTAAGTAGCTTAAGGCACTTTCAAAGGAAAGTGATTTTCTCTGAAAGGACAGCATTTAGAAAGTGAAGCAACACTCCATTCACTTTGTACAGTGAATTGAAGTGTTGGAACAGACTGCTTCTCTTTCAGAGAAATGCATGTGAGTTTCTGTTGAATGCTTGTAAGTAGCTTAAGGCACATTCAAAGGAAAGGGATTTTCTCTGAAAGGACAGCATTTAGAAACTGAAGAAACACTCCATTCACTTCGCACAGTGAATTGAAGTGTTGGAACAGACTGCTTCTCTTTCAGAGAAACGCATGTGAGTTTTTTGTGAATGCTTGAAAGTAGTTTAATGCACTTTCAATGGAAAGTAATTTTCTCTGAAAGGACAGCATTTACAAAGTGAGGCAACACTCCATTCACTTCGCACAGTGAATTGAAGTGTTGGAACAGACTGCTTCTCTTTCAGAGAAACGCATGTGAGTTTTTTATGAATGCTTGAAAGTAGTTTAATGCACTTTCAAAGGAAAGTGATTTTCTCTGAAAGGACAGCATTTAGAAAGTGAAGCAACACTCCATTCCCTTCGCACAATAAATTGAAGTGTTGGAACAGACTGCTTCTCTTTCATAGAAACGCATTAGTGTTTCTTGTGAATGCTTGCAAGTAGCTTAATGCACATTCAAAGGAAAGTGATTTTCTCTGAAAGGACAGCATTTAGAAAGTGAAGCAACACTCCATTCACTTCGCACAGTGAATTGAAGTGTTGGAACAGACTGCTTCTCTTTCAGAGAAACGCATGTGAGTTTCTTCCTGATGCTTGCAAGTAGCTTAAGGCACTTTCAAAGGAAAGTGATTTTCTCGATTTTCTCTTAAAGGACAGCATTTAGAAAGTGAAGCAACACTCCATTCACTTCGCACAGTGAATTGAAGTGTTGGAACAGACTGCTTCTCTTTCAGAGAAACGCATGTGAGTTTCTTTTGAATGCTTGTAAGTAGCTTAAGGCACTTTCAAACGAAAGTGATTTTCTCTGAAAGGACAGCATTTAGAAACTGAAGCAACACGCCATTCACTTCGCACAGTGAATTGAAGTGTTGGAACAGACTGCTTCTCTTTCAGAGAAACGCATGTGAGTTTCTGGTGAATGCTTGTAAGTAGCTTAAGGCACTTTCAAAGGAAAGTGATTTTCTCTGAAAGGACAGCATTTAGAAAGTGAAGCAACACTCCATTCACTTTGTACAGTGAATTGAAGTGTTGGAACAGACTGCTTCTCTTTCAGAGAAATGCATGTGAGTTTCTGTTGAATGCTTGTAAGTAGCTTAAGGCACATTCAAAGGAAAGGGATTTTCTCTGAAAGGACAGCATTTAGAAACTGAAGCAACACTCCATTCACTTCGCACAGTGAATTGAAGTGTTGGAACAGACTGCTTCTCTTTCAGAGAAACGCATGTGAGTTTTTTGTGAATGCTTGAAAGTTGTTTAAGGCACTTTCAATGGAAAGTGATTTTCTCTGAAAGGACAGCATTTAGAAAGTGAGGCAACACTCCATTCACTTCGCACAGTGAATTGAAGTGTTGCAACAGACTGCTTCTCTTTCAGAGAAACGCATGTGAGTTTTTTATGAATGCTTGAAAGTAGTTTAATGCACTTTCAAAGGAAAGTGATTTTCTCTGAAAGGACAGCATTTAGAAAGTGAAGCAACACTCCATTCCCTTCGCACAATAAATTGAAGTGTTGGAACAGACTGCTTCTCTTTCATAGAAACGCATTAGTGTTTCTTGTGAATGCTTGCAAGTAGCTTAAGGCACATTCAAAGGAAAGTGATTTTCTCTGAAAGGACAGCATTTAGAAAGTGAAGCAACACTCCATTCACTTCGCACAGTGAATTGAAGTGTTGGAACAGACTGCTTCTCTTTCAGAGAAACGCATGTGCGTTTCTTCCTGATGCTTGCAAGTAGCTTAAGGCACTTTCAAAGGAAAGTGATTTTCTCTTAAAGGACAGCATTTAGAAAGTGAAGCAACACTCCATTCACTTCGCACAGTGAATTGAAGTGTTGGAACAGACTGCTTCTCTATCAGAGAAATGCATGTGAGTTTCTGGTGAATGCTTGTAAGTAGCTTAAGGCACTTTCAAAGGAAAGTGATTTTCTCTGAAAGGACAGCATTTAGAAAGTGAAGCAACACTCCATTCACTTCGCACAGTGAATTGAAGTGTTAGAACAGACTGCTTCTCTTTCAGAGAAATGCATGTGAGTTTAAGTTGAATGCTTGTAAGTAGCTTAAGGCACTTTCAAAGGAAAGTGATTTTCTCTGAAAGGACAGCATTTAGAAAGTGAAGCAACACTCCATTCACTTTGTACAGTGAATTGAAGTGTTGGAACAGACTGCTTCTCTTTCAGAGAAATGCATGTGAGTTTCTGTTGAATGCTTGTAAGTAGCTTAAGGCACATTCAAAGGAAAGGGATTTTCTCTGAAAGGACAGCATTTAGAAACTGAAGCAACACTCCATTCACTTCGCACAGTGAATTGAAGTGTTGGAACAGACTGCTTCTCTTTCAGAGAAACGCATGTGAGTTTTTTGTGAATGCTTGAAAGTAGTTTAAGGCACTTTCAATGGAAAGTGATTTTCTCTGAAAGGA
This sequence comes from Myodes glareolus, assembly GCF_982192425.1. Lineage (NCBI taxonomy): Eukaryota > Metazoa > Chordata > Mammalia > Rodentia > Cricetidae > Myodes > Myodes glareolus. The sequence goes on from NC_142046.1 coordinate 3,203,145, forward strand.
CAGCATTTACAAAGTGAGGCAACACTCCATTCACTTCGCACAGTGAATTGAAGTGTTGGAACAGACTGCTTCTCTTTCAGAGAAACGCATGTGAGTTTTTTATGAATGCTTGAAAGTAGTTTAATGCACTTTCAAAGGAAAGTGATTTTCTCTGAAAGGACAGCATTTAGAAAGTGAAGCAACACTCCATTCACTTTGTACAGTGAATTGAAGTGTTGGAACAGACTGCTTCTCTTTCAGAGAAATGCATGTGAGTTTCTGTTGAATGCTTGCAAGTAGCTTAAGGCACATTCAAAGGAAAGTGATTTTCTCTGAAAGGACAGCATTTAGAAAGTGAAGCAACACTCCATTCACTTCGCACAGTGAATTGAAGTGTTGGAACAGACTGCTTCTCTTTCAGAGAAACGCATGTGAGTTTCTTCCTGATGCTTGCAAGTAGCTTAAGGCACTTTCAAAGGAAAGTGATTTTCTCTGAAAGGACAGCATTTAGAAAGTGAAGCAACACTCCATTCACTTCGCACCGTGAATTGAAGTGATGGAACAGACTGCTTCTCTTTAAGAGAAACGCATGTGAGTTTCTGGTGAATGCTTGTAAGTAGCTTAAGGCACTTTCAAAGGAAAGTGATTTTCTCTGAAAGGACAGCATTTAGAAAGTGAAGCAACACTCCATTCACTTCGCACCGTGAATTGAAGTGTTGGAACAGACTGCTTCTCTTTCAGAGAAACGCATGTGAGTTTCTGGTGAATGCTTGTAAGTAGCTTAAGGCACTTTCAAAGGAAAGTGATTTTCTCTGAAAGGACAGCATTTAGAAAGTGAAGCAACACTCCATTCCCTTCGTGCAGTGAATTGAAGTTTTGGAACAGAGTGCTTCTCATTCATAGAAACGCATTAGTGTTTCTTGTGAATGCTTGCAAGTTGCTTAAGGCACTTTCAAAGGAAAGTGATTTTCTCTGAAAGGACAGCATTTAGAAAGTGAAGCAACACTCCATTCACTTTGTACACTGAATTGAAGTGTTGGAACAGACTGCTTCTCTTTCAGAGAAATGCATGTGAGTTTCTGTTGAATGCTTGTAAGTAGCTTAAGGCACATTCAAAGGAAAGGGATTTTCTCTGAAAGGACAGCATTTAGAAAGTGAAGCAACACTCCATTCACTTCGCACAGTGAATTGAAGTGTTGGAACAGACTGCTTCTCTTTCAGAGAAACGCATGTGAGTTTTTTGTGAATGCTTGAAAGTAGTTTAAGGCACTTTCAATGGAAAGTGATTTTCTCTGAAAGGACAGCATTTAGAAAGTGAGGCAACACTCCATTCACTTCGCACAGTGAATTGAAGTGTTGGAACAGACTGCTTCTCTTTCAGAGAAACGCATGTGAGTTTCTTCCTAATGCTTGCAAATAGCTTAAGGCACTTTCAAAGGAAAGTGATTTTCTCTGAAAGGACAGCATTTAGAAAGTGAAGCAACACTCCATTCACTTCGCACAGTGAATTGAAGTGTTGGAACAGACTGCTTCTCTTTCAGAGAAACGCATGTGAGTTTCTTCCTGATGCTTGCAAGTAGCTTAAGGCACTTTCAAAGGAAAGTGATTTTCTCTGAAAGGACAGCATTTACAAAGTGAAGCAACACTCCATTCACTTCGCACAGTGAATTGAAGTGTTGGAAGAGACTGTTTCTCTTTCAGAGAAACGCATGTGAGTTTCTGGTGAATGCTTGTAAGTAGCTTAAGGCACTTTCAAAGGAAGGTGATTTTCTCTGAAAGGACAGCATTTAGAAAGTGAAGCAACACTCCATTCACTTCGCACAGTTAATTGAAGTGTTGGAACAGACTGCTTCTCTTTCAGAGAAATGCATGTGAGTTTCTGTTGAATGCTTGTAAGTAGCTTAAGGCACTTTCAAAGGAAAGTGATTTTCTCTGAAAGGACAGCATTTAGAAAGTGAAGCAACACTCCATTCCCTTCGTGCAGTGAATTGAAGTATTGGAACAGACTGCTTCTCTTTCAGAGAAACGCATGTGAGTTTCTGGTGAATGCTTGTAAGTAGCTTAAGGCACGTTCAAAGGAAAGTGATTTTCTCTGAAAGGACAGCATTTAGAAAGTGAAGCAACACTCCATTCACTTCGCACAGTGAATTGAAGTGTTGGAACAGACTGCTTCTCTTTCAGAAAAACGCATGTGAGTTTCTTTTGAATGCTTGCAAGTTGCTTAAGGCACTTTCAAAGGAAAGTGATTTTCTCTGAAAGGACAGCATTTAGAAACTGAAGCAACACGCCATTCACTTCGCACAGTGAATTGAAGTTTTGGAACAGACTGCTTCTCTTTAAGAGAAACGCATGTGAGTTTCTGGTGAATGCTTGTAAGTAGCTTAAGGCACTTTCAAACGAAAGTGATTTTCTCTGAAAGGACAGCATTTAGAAAGTGAAGCAACACTCCATTCACTTCGCACAGTGAATTGAAGTGTTGGAACAGACTGCTTCTCTTTCAGAGAAACGCATGTGAGTTTCTGGTGAATGCTTGTAAGTAGCTTAAGGCACTTTCAAAGGAAAGTGATTTTCTCTGAAAGGACAGCATTTAGAAAGTGATGCAACACTCCATTCACTTCGCACAGTGAATTGAAGTGTTGGAATAGACTACTTCACTTTCAGAGAAGCGCATGTGAGTTTTTTATGAATGCTTGAAAGTAGTTTAATGCACTTTCAAAGGAAAGTGATTTTCTCTGAAAGGACAGCATTTAGAAAGTGAAGCAACACTCCATTCCCTTCGCACAGTGAATTGAAGTGTTGGAACAGACTGTTTCTCTTTCAGAAAAACGCATGTGAGTTTCTTTTGAATGCTTGCAAGTTGCTTAAGGCACTTTCAAAGGAAAGTGATTTTCTCTGAAAGGACAGCATTTAGAAACTGAAGCAACACGCCATTCACTTCGCACAGTGAATTGAAGTTTTGGAACAGACTGCTTCTCTTTAAGAGAAACGCATGTGAGTTTCTGGTGAATGCTTGTAAGTAGCTTAAGGCACTTTCAAACGAAAGTGATTTTCTCTGAAAGGACAGCATTTAGAAAGTGAAGCAACACTCCATTCACTTCGCACAGTGAATTGAAGTGTTGGAACAGACTGCTTCTCTTTCAGAGAAACGCATGTGAGTTTCTGGTGAATGCTTGTAAGTAGCTTAAGGCACGTTCAAAGGAAAGTGATTTTCTCTGAAAGGACAGCATTTAGAAAGTGAAGCAACACTCCATTCACTTCGCACAGTGAATTGAAGTGTTGGAATAGACTACTTCACTTTCAGAGAAGCGCATGTGAGTTTCTTGTGAATTATTGCAAGTCGCTTAAGGCACTTTCAAAGGAAAGTGATTTTCTCTGAAAGGACAGCATTTAGAAACTGAAGCAACACTCCATTCACTTCGCACAGTGAATTGAAGTGTTGGAACAGACTGCTTCTCTTTCAGAGAAACGCATGTGAGTTTTTTATGAATGCTTGAAAGTAGTTTAATGCACTTTCAAAGGAAAGTGATTTTCTCTGAAAGGACAGCATTTAGAAAGTGAAGCAACATTCCATTCCCTTCGCACAATAAATTGAAGTGTTGGAACAGACTGCTTCTCTTTCATAGAAATGCATTAGTGTTTCTTGTGAATGCTTGCAAGTAGCTTAAGGCACATTCAAAGGAAAGTGATTTTCTCTGAAAGGACAGCATTTAGAAAGTGAAGCAACACTCCATTCACTTCGCACAGTGAATTGAAGTGTTGGAACAGACTGCTTCTCTTTCAGAGAAACGCATGTGCGTTTCTTCATGATGCTTGCAAGTAGCTTAAGGCACTTTCAAAGGAAAGTGATTTTCTCTTAAAGGACAGCATTTAGAAAGTGAAGCAACACTCCATTCACTTCGCACAGTGAATTGAAGTGTTGGAACAGACTGCTTCTCTATCAGAGAAACGCATGTGAGTTTCTGGTGAATGCTTGTAAGTAGCTTAAGGCACTTTCAAACGAAAGTGATTTTCTCTGAAAGGACAGCATTTAGAAAGTGAGGCAACACTCCATTCACTTCGCACAGTGAATTGAAGTGTTAGAACAGACTGCTTCTCTTTCAGAGAAATGCATGTGAGTTTAAGTTGAATGCTTGTAAGTAGCTTAAGGCACTTTCCAAAGAAAGTGATTTTCTCTGAAAGGACAGCATTTAGAAAGTGAAGCAACACTCCATTCACTTCGCAGAGTGAATTGAAGTATTGGAACAGACTGCTTCTCTTTCAGAGAAACGCATGTGATTTCTGGTGAATGCTTGTAAGTAGCTTAAGGCACTTTCAAAGGAAAGTGATTTTCTCTGAAAGGACAGCATTTAGAAAGTGAAGCAACACTCCATTCACTTCGCACAGTGAATTGAAGTGTTGGAACAGACTGCTTCTCTTTCAGAGAAATGCATGTGAGTTTAAGTTGAATGCTTGTAAGTAGCTTAAGGCACTTTCAAAGGAAAGTGATTTTCTCTGAAAGGACAGCATTTAGAAAGTGAAGCAACACTCCATTCACTTTGTACAGTGAATTGAAGTGTTGGAACAGACTGCTTCTCTTTCAGAGAAATGCATGTGAGTTTCTGTTGAATGCTTGTAAGTAGCTTAAGGCACATTCAAAGGAAAGGGATTTTCTCTGAAAGGACAGCATTTAGAAACTGAAGCAACACTCCATTCACTTCGCACAGTGAATTGAAGTGTTGGAACAGACTGCTTCTCTTTCAGAGAAACGCATGTGAGTTTTTTGTGAATGCTTGAAAGTAGTTTAAGGCACTTTCAATGGAAAGTGATTTTCTCTGAAAGGACAGCATTTAGAAAGTGAGGCAACACTCCATTCACTTCGCACAGTGAATTGAAGTGTTGGAACAGACTGCTTCTCTTTCAGAGAAACGGATGTGAGTTTTTTATGAATGCTTGAAAGTAGTTTAATGCACTTTCAAAGGAAAGTGATTTTCTCTGAAAGGACAGCATTTAGAAAGTGAAGCAACACTCCATTCCCTTCGCACAATAAATTGAAGTGTTGGAACAGACTGCTTCTCTTTCATAGAAACGCATTAGTGTTTCTTGTGAATTCTTGCAAGTAGCTTAAGGCACATTCAAAGGAAAGTGATTTTCTCTGAAAGGACAGCATTTAGAAAGTGAAGCAACACTCCATTCACTTCGCACAGTGAATTGAAGTGTTGGAACACACTGCTTGTCTTTCAGAGAAACGCATGTGAGTTTTTTGTGAATGCTTGAAAGAAGTTTAAGGCACTTTCAAAGGAAAGTGATTTTCTCTGAAAGGACAGCATTTAGAAAGTGAAGCAACACTCCATTCACTTCGCACAGTTAATTGAAGTGTTGGAACAGACTGCTTCTCTTTCAGAGAAATGCATGTGAGTTTCTGTTGAATGCTTGTAAGTAGCTTAAGGCACTTTCAAAGGAAAGTGATTTTCTCTGAAAGGACAGCATTTAGAAAGTGAAGCAACACTCCATTCACTTCGCAGAGTGAATTGAAGTATTGGAACAGACTGCTTCTCTTTCAGAGAAACGCATGTGAGTTTCTGGTGAATGCTTGTAAGTAGCTTAAGGCACTTTCAAAGGAAAGTGATTTTCTCTGAAAGGACAGCATTTAGAAAGTGAAGCAACACTCCATTCACTTCGCACAGTGAATTGAAGTGTTGGAACAGACTGCTTCTCCTTCAGAAAAACGCATGTGAGTTTCTTTTGAATGCTTGCAAGTTGCTTAAGGCACTTTCAAAGGAAAGTGATTTTCTCTGAAAGGACAGCATTTAGAAACTGAAGCAACACGCCATTCACTTCGCACAGTGAATTGAAGTTTTGGAACAGACTGCTTCTCTTTAAGAGAAACGCATGTGAGTTTCTGGTGAATGCTTGTAAGTAGCTTAAGGCACTTTCAAACGAAAGTGATTTTCTCTGAAAGGACAGCATTTAGAAAGTGAAGCAACACTCCATTCACTTCGCACAGTGAATTGAAGTGTTGGAACAGACTGCTTCTCTTTCAGAGAAACACATGTGAGTTTCTGGTGAATGCTTGTAAGTAGCTTAAGGCACTTTCAAAGGAAAGTGATTTTCTCTGAAAGGACAGCATTTAGAAAGTGAAGCAACACTCCATTCACTTCGCACAGTGAATTGAAGTGTTGGAATAGACTACTTCACTTTCAGAGAAGCGCATGTGAGTTTCTTGTGAATTATTGCAAGTCGCTTAAGGCACTTTCAAAGGAAAGTGATTTTCTCTGAAAGGACAGCATTTAGAAACTGAAGCAACACTCCATTCACTTCGCACAGTGAATTGAAGTGTTGGAACACACTGCTTGTCTTTCAGAGAAACGCATGTGAGTTTTTTGTGAATGCTTGAAAGTAGTTTAAGGCAACTTCAAAGGAAAGTGATTTTCTCTGAAAGGACAGCATTTAGAAAGTGAAGCAACACTCCATTGACTTTGTACAGTGAATTGAAGTGTTGGAACAGACTGCTTCTCTTTCAGAGAAATGCATGTGAGTTTCTGTTGAATGCTTGTAAGTAGCTTAAGGCACATTCAAAGGAAAGGGATTTTCTCTGAAAGGACAGCATTTAGAAACTGAAGCAACACTCCATTCACTTCGCACAGTGAATTGAAGTGTTGGAACAGACTGCTTCTCTTTCAGAGAAACGCATGTGAGTTTTTTGTGAATGCTTGAAAGTAGTTTAAGGCACTTTCAATGGAAAGTGATTTTCTCTGAAAGGACAGCATTTAGAAAGTGAGGCAACACTCCATTCACTTCGCACAGTGAATTGAAGTGTTGGAACAGACTGCTTCTCTTTCAGAGAAATGCATGTGAGTTTTTTATGAATGCTTGAAAGTAGTTTAATGCACTTTCAAAGGAAAGTGATTTTCTCTGAAAGGACAGCATTTAGAAAGTGAAGCAACATTCCATTCCCTTCGCACAATAAATTGAAGTGTTGGAACAGACTGCTTCTCTTTCATAGAAATGCATTAGTGTTTCTTGTGAATGCTTGCAAGTAGCTTCAGGCACATTCAAAGGAAAGTGATTTTCTCTGAAAGGACATAATTTAGAAAGTGAAGCAACACTCCATTCACTTCGCACAGTGAATTGAAGTGTTGGAACAGACTGCTTCTCTTTCAGAGAAACGCATGTGCGTTTCTTCCTGATGCTTGCAAGTAGCTTAAGGCACTTTCAAAGGAAAGTGATTTTCTCTTAAAGGACAGCATTTAGAAAGTGAAGCAACACTCCATTCACTTCGCACAGTGAATTGAAGTGTTGGAACAGACTGCTTCTCTATCAGAGAAACGCATGTGAGTTTCTGGTGAATGCTTGTAAGTAGCTTAAGGCACTTTCAAAGGAAAGTGATTTTCTCTGAAAGGACAGCATTTAGAAAGTGAAGCAACACTCCATTCACTTCGCACAGTGAATTGAAGTGTTAGAACAGACTGCTTCTCTTTCAGAGAAATGCATGTGAGTTTAAGTTGAATGCTTGTAAGTAGCTTAAGGCACTTTCCAAAGAAAGTGATTTTCTCTGAAAGGACAGCATTTAGAAAGTGAATCAACACTCCATTCACTTCGCAGAGTGAATTGAAGTGATGGAACAGACTGCTTCTCTTTCAGAGAAACGCATGTGATTTCTGGTGAATGCTTGTAAGTAGCTTAAGGCACTTTCAAAGGAAAGTGATTTTCTCTGAAAGGACAGCATTTAGAAAGTGAAGCAACACTCCATTCACTTCGCACAGTGAATTGAAGTGTTGGAACAGACTGCTTCTCTTTCAGAGAAATGCATGTGAGTTTAAGTTGAATGCTTGTAAGTAGCTTAAGGCACTTTCAAAGGAAAGTGATTTTCTCTGAAAGGACAGCATTTAGAAAGTGAAGCAACACTCCATTCACTTTGTACAGTGAATTGAAGTGTTGGAACAGACTGCTTCTCTTTCAGAGAAATGCATGTGAGTTTCTGTTGAATGCTTGTAAGTAGCTTAAGGCACATTCAAAGGAAAGGGATTTTCTCTGAAAGGACAGCATTTAGAAAGTGAAGCAACACTCCATTCACTTCGCACAGTGAATTGAAGTGTTGGAACAGACTGCTTCTCTTTCAGAGAAACGCATGTGAGTTTTTTGTGAATGCTTGAAAGTAGTTTAAGGCACTTTCAATGGAAAGTGATTTTCTCTGAAAGGACAGCATTTAGAAAGTGAGGCAACACTCCATTCACTTCGCACAGTGAATTGAAGTGTTGGAACAGACTGCTTCTCTTTCAGAGAAACGGATGTGAGTTTTTTATGAATGCTTGAAAGTAGTTTAATGCACTTTCAAAGGAAAGTGATTTTCTCTGAAAGGACAGCATTTAGAAAGTGAAGCAACACTCCATTCCCTTCGCACAATAAATTGAAGTGTTGGAACAGACTGCTTCTCTTTCATAAAAACGCATTAGTGTTTCTTGTGAATGCTTGCAAGTAGCTTAAGGCACATTCAAAGGAAAGTGATTTTCTCTGAAAGGACAGCATTTAGAAAGTGAAGCAACACTCCATTCCCTTCGCACAATAAATTGAAGTGTTGGAACAGACTGCTTCTCTTTCATAGAAACGCATTAGTGTTTCTTGTGAATGCTTGCAAGTAGATTAAGGCACATTCAAAGGAAAGTGATTTTCTCTGAAAGGACAGCATTTAGAAAGTGAAGCAACACTCCATTCACTTCGCACAGTGAATTGAAGTGTTGGAACACACTGCTTGTCTTTCAGAGAAACGCATGTGAGTTTTTTGTGAATGCTTGAAAGTAGTTTAAGGCACTTTCAAAGGAAAGTGATTTTCTCTGAAAGGACAGCAATTAGAAAGTGAAGCAACACTCCATTCACTTCGCACAGTTAATTGAAGTGTTGGAACAGACTGCTTCTCTTTCAGAGAAATGCATGTGAGTTTCTGTTGAATGCTTGTAAGTAGCTTAAGGCACTTTCAAAGGAAAGTGATTTTCTCTGAAAGGACAGCATTTAGAAAGTGAAGCAACACTCCATTCACTTCGCAGAGTGAATTGAAGTATTGGAACAGACTGCTTCTCTTTCAGAGAAACGCATGTGAGTTTCTGGTGAATGCTTGTAAGTAGCTTAAGGCACTTTCAAATGAAAGTGATTTTCTCTGAAAGGACAGCATTTAGAAAGTGAAGCAACACTCCATTCACTTCGCAGAGTGAATTGAAGTTTTGGAACAGACTGCTTCTCTTTAAGAGAAACGCATGTGAGTTTCTGGTGAATGCTTGTAAGTAGCTTAAGGCACTTTCAAACGAAAGTGATTTTCTCTGAAAGGACAGCATTTAGAAAGTGAAGCAACACTCCATTCACTTCGCACAGTGAATTGAAGTGTTGGAACAGACTGCTTCTCTTTCAGAGAAACGCATGTGAGTTTCTGGTGAATGCTTGTAAGTAGCTTAAGGCACTTTCAAAGGAAAGTGATTTTCTCTGAAAGGACAGCATTTAGAAAGTGAAGCAACACTCCATTCACTTCGCACAGTGAATTGAAGTGTTGGAATAGACTACTTCACTTTCAGAGAAGCGCATGTGAGTTTCTTGTGAATTATTGCAAGTCGCTTAAGGCACTTTCAAAGGAAAGTGATTTTCTCTGAAAGGACAGCATTTAGAAACTGAAGCAACACGCCATTCACTTCGCACAGTGAATTGAAGTGTTGGAACACACTGCTTGTCTTTCAGAGAAACGCATGTGAGTTTTTTGTGAATGCTTGAAAGTAGTTTAAGGCACTTTCAAAGGAAAGTGATTTTCTCTGAAAGGACAGCATTTAGAAAGTGAAGCAACACTCCATTCACTTTGTACAGTGAATTGAAGTGTTGGAACAGACTGCTTCTCTTTCAGAGAAATGCATGTGAGTTTCTGTTGAATGCTTGTAAGTAGCTTAAGGCACATTCAAAGGAAAGGGATTTTCTCTGAAAGGACAGCATTTAGAAACTGAAGCAACACTCCATTCACTTCGCACAGTGAATTGAAGTGTTGGAACAGACTGCTTCTCTTTCAGAGAAACGCATGTGAGTTTTTTGTGAATGCTTGAAAGTAGTTTAAGGCACTTTCAATGGAAAGTGATTTTCTCTGAAAGGACAGCATTTAGAAAGTGAGGCAACACTCCATTCACTTCGCACAGTGAATTGAAGTGTTGGAACAGACTGCTTCTCTTTCAGAGAAACGCATGTGAGTTTTTTATGAATGCTTGAAAGTAGTTTAATGCACTTTCATAGGAAAGTGATTTTCTCTGAAAGGACAGCATTTAGAAAGTGAAGCAACATTCCATTCCCTTCGCACAATAAATTGAAGTGTTGGAACAGACTGCTTCTCTTTCATAGAAATGCATTAGTGTGTCTTGTGAATGCTTGCAAGTAGCTTAAGGCACATTCAAAGGAAAGTGATTTTCTCTGAAAGGACAGCATTTAGAAAGTGAAGCAACACTCCATTCACTTCGCACAGTGAATTGAAGTGTTGGAACAGACTGCTTCTCTTTCAGAGAAACGCATGTGCGTTTCTTCCTGATGCTTGCAAGTAGCTTAAGGCACTTTCAAAGGAAAGTGATTTTCTCTTAAAGGACAGCATTTAGAAAGTGAAGCAACACTCCATTCACTTCGCACAGTGAATTGAAGTGTTGGAACAGACTGCTTCTCTATCAGAGAAACGCATGTGAGTTTCTGGTGAATGCTTGTAAGTAGCTTAAGGCACTTTCAAAGGAAAGTGATTTTCTCTGAAAGGACAGCATTTAGAAAGTGAAGCAACACTCCATTCACTTCGCACAGTGAATTGAAGTGTTAGAACAGACTGCTTCTCTTTCAGAGAAATGCATGTGAGTTTAAGTTGAATGCTTGTAAGTAGCTTAAGGCACTTTCCAAAGAAAGTGATTTTCTCTGAAAGGACAGCATTTAGAAAGTGAAGCAACACTCCATTCACTTCGCAGAGTGAATTGAAGTATTGGAACAGACTGCTTCTCTTTCAGAGAAACGCATGTGATTTCTGGTGAATGCTTGTAAGTAGCTTAAGGCACTTTCCAAAGAAAGTGATTTTCTCTGAAAGGACAGCATTTAGAAAGTGAGGCAACACTCCATTCACTTCGCACAGTGAATTGAAGTGTTGGAACAGACTGCTTCTCTTTCAGAGAAACGCATGTGAGTTTTTTATGAATGCTTGAAAGTAGTTTAATGCACTTTCAAAGGAAAGTGATTTTCTCTGAAAGGACAGCATTTAGAAAGTGAAGCAACACTCCATTCCCTTCGCACAATAAATTGAAGTGTTGGAACAGACTGCTTCTCTTTCATAGAAACGCATTAGTGTTTCTTGTGAATGCTTGCAAGTAGCTTAAGGCACATTCAAAGGAAAGTGATTTTCTCTGAAAGGACAGCATTTAGAAAGTGAAGCAACACTCCATTCACTTCGCACAGTGAATTGAAGTGTTGGAACACACTGCTTGTCTTTCAGAGAAACGCATGTGAGTTTTTTGTGAATGCTTGAAAGTAGTTTAAGGCACTTTCAAAGGAAAGTGATTTTCTCTGAAAGGACAGCATTTAGAAAGTGAAGCAACACTCCATTCACTTCGCACAGTTAATTGAAGTGTTGGAACAGACTGCTTCTCTTTCAGAGAAATGCATGTGAGTTTCTGTTGAATGCTTGTAAGTAGCTTAAGGCACTTTCAAAGGAAAGTGATTTTCTCTGAAAGGACAGCATTTAGAAAGTGAAGCAACACTCCATTCACTTCGCAGAGTGAATTGAAGTATTGGAACAGACTGCTTCTCTTTCAGAGAAACGCATGTGAGTTTCTGGTGAATGCTTGTAAGTAGCTTAAGGCACTTTCAAAGGAAAGTGATTTTCTCTGAAAGGACAGCATTTAGAAAGTGAAGCAACACTCCATTCACTTCGCACAGTGAATTGAAGTGTTGGAACAGACTGCTTCTCTTTCAGAAAAACGCATGTGAGTTTCTTTTGAATGCTTGCAAGTTGCTTAAGGCACTTTCAAAGGAAAGTGATTTTCTCTGAAAGGACAGCATTTAGAAACTGAAGCAACACGCCATTCACTTCGCACAGTGAATTGAAGTGTTGGAACAGACTGCTTCTCTTTAAGAGAAACGCATGTGAGTTTCTGGTGAATGCTTGTAAGTAGCTTAAGGCACTTTCAAACGAAAGTGATTTTCTCTGAAAGGACAGCATTTAGAAAGTGAAGCAACACTCCATTCACTTCGCACAGTGAATTGAAGTGTTGGAACAGACTGCTTCTCTTTCAGAGAAACGCATGTGAGTTTCTGGTGAATGCTTGTAAGTAGCTTAAGGCACTTTCAAAGGAAAGTGATTTTCTCTGAAAGGACAGCATTTAGAAAGTGAAGCAACACTCCATTCACTTCGCACAGTGAATTGAAGTGTTGGAATAGACTACTTCACTTTCAGAGAAGCGCATGTCAGTTTCTTGTGAATTATTGCAAGTCGCTTAAGGCACTTTCAAAGGAAAGTGATTTTCTCTGAAAGGACAGCATTTAGAAACTGAAGCAACACTCCATTCACTTCGCACAGTGAATTGAAGTGTTGGAACACACTGCTTGTCTTTCAGAGAAACGCATGTGAGTTTTTTGTGAATGCTTGAAAGTAGTTTAAGGCACTTTCAAAGGAAAGTGATTTTCTCTGAAAGGACAGCATTTAGAAAGTGAAGCAACACTCCATTCACTTTGTACAGTGAATTGAAGTGTTGGAACAGACTGCTTCTCTTTCAGAGAAATGCATGTGAGTTTCTGTTGAATGCTTGTAAGTAGCTTAAGGCACATTCAAAGGAAAGGGATTTTCTCTGAAAGGACAGCATTTAGAAACTGAAGCAACACTCCATTCTCTTCGCACAGTGAATTGAAGTGTTGGAACAGACTGCTTCTCTTTCAGAGAAACGCATGTGAGTTTTTTGTGAATGCTTGAAAGTAGTTTAAGGCACTTTCAATGGAAAGTGATTTTCTCTGAAAGGACAGCATTTAGAAAGTGAGGCAACACTCCATTCACTTCGCACAGTGAATTGAAGTGTTGGAACAGACTGCTTCTCTTTCAGAGAAACGCATGTGAGTTTTTTATGAATGCTTGAAAGTAGTTTAATGCACTTTCAAAGGAAAGTGATTTTCTCTGAAAGGACAGCATTTAGAAAGTGAAGCAACATTCCATTCCCTTCGCACAATAAATTGAAGTGTTGGAACAGACTGCTTCTCTTTCATAGAAATGCATTAGTGTTTCTTGTGAATGCTTGCAAGTAGCTTAAGGCACATTCAAAGGAAAGTGATTTTCTCTGAAAGGACAGCATTTAGAAAGTGAAGCAACACTCCATTCACTTCGCACAGTGAATTGAAGTGTTGGAATAGACTGCTTCTCTTTCAGAGAAACGCATGTGCGTTTCTTCCTGATGCTTGCAAGTAGCTTAAGGCACTTTCAAAGGAAAGTGATTTTCTCTTAAAGGACAGCATTTAGAAAGTGAAGCAACACTCCATTCACTTCGCACAGTGAATTGAAGTGTTGGAACAGACTGCTTCTCTATCAGAGAAACGCATGTGAGTTTCTGGTGAATGCTTGTAAGTAGCTTAAGGCACTTTCAAAGGAAAGTGATTTTCTCTGAAAGGACAGCATTTAGAAAGTGAAGCAACACTCCATTCACTTCGCACAGTGAATTGAAGTGTTAGAACAGACTGCTTCTCTTTCAGAGAAATGCATGTGAGTTTAAGTTGAATGCTTGTAAGTAGCTTAAGGCACTTTCCAAAGAAAGTGATTTTCTCTGAAAGGACAGCATTTAGAAAGTGAAGCAACACTCCATTCACTTCGCAGAGTGAATTGAAGTATTGGAACAGACTGCTTCTCTTTCAGAGAAACGCATGTGATTTCTGGTGAATGCTTGTAAGTAGCTTAAGGCACTTTCCAAAGAAAGTGATTTTCTCTGAAAGGACAGCATTTAGAAAGTGAGGCAACACTCCATTCACTTCGCACAGTGAATTGAAGTGTTGGAACAGACTGCTTCTCTTTCAGAGAAACGCATGTGAGTTTTTTATGAATGCTTGAAAGTAGTTTAATGCACTTTCAAAGGAAAGTGATTTTCTCTGAAAGGACAGCATTTAGAAAGTGAAGCAACACTCCATTCCCTTCGCACAATAAATTGAAGTGTTGGAACAGACTGCTTCTCTTTCATAGAAACGCATTAGTGTTTCTTGTGAATGCTTGCAAGTAGCTTAAGGCACATTCAAAGGAAAGTGATTTTCTCTGAAAGGACAGCATTTAGAAAGTGAAGCAACACTCCATTCACTTCGCACAGTGAATTGAAGTGTTGGAACACACTGCTTGTCTTTCAGAGAAACGCATGTGAGTTTTTTGTGAATGCTTGAAAGTAGTTTAAGGCACTTTCAAAGGAAAGTGATTTTCTCTGAAAGGACAGCATTTAGAAAGTGAAGCAACACTCCATTCACTTCGCACAGTTAATTGAAGTGTTGGAACAGACTGCTTCTCTTTCAGAGAAATGCATGTGAGTTTCTGTTGAATGCTTGTAAGTAGCTTAAGGCACTTTCAAAGGAAAGTGATTTTCTCTGAAAGGACAGCATTTAGAAAGTGAAGCAACACTCCATTCACTTCGCAGAGTGAATTGAAGTATTGGAACAGACTGCTTCTCTTTCAGAGAAACGCATGTGAGTTTCTGGTGAATGCTTGTAAGTAGCTTAAGGCACTTTCAAAGGAAAGTGATTTTCTCTGAAAGGACAGCATTTAGAAAGTGAAGCAACACTCCATTCACTTCGCACAGTGAATTGAAGTGTTGGAACAGACTGCTTCTCTTTCAGAAAAACGCATGTGAGTTTCTTTTGAATGCTTGTAAGTAGCTTAAGGCACTTTCAAACGAAAGTGATTTTCTCTGAAAGGACAGCATTTAGAAAGTGAAGCAACACTCCATTCACTTCGCACAGTGAATTGAAGTGTTGGAACAGACTGCTTCTCTTTCAGAGAAACGCATGTGAGTTTCTGGTGAATGCTTGTAAGTAGCTTAAGGCACTTTCAAAGGAAAGTGATTTTCTCTGAAAGGACAGCATTTAGAAAGTGAAGCAACACTCCATTCACTTCGCACAGTGAATTGAAGTGTTGGAATAGACTACTTCACTTTCAGAGAAGCGCATGTCAGTTTCTTGTGAATTATTGCAAGTCGCTTAAGGCACTTTCAAAGGAAAGTGATTTTCTCTGAAAGGACAGCATTTAGAAACTGAAGCAACACTCCATTCACTTCGCACAGTGAATTGAAGTGTTGGAACACACTGCTTGTCTTTCAGAGAAACGCATGTGAGTTTTTTGTGAATGCTTGAAAGTAGTTTAAGGCACTTTCAAAGGAAAGTGATTTTCTCTGAAAGGACAGCATTTAGAAAGTGAAGCAACACTCCATTCACTTTGTACAGTGAATTGAAGTGTTGGAACAGACTGCTTCTCTTTCAGAGAAATGCATGTGAGTTTCTGTTGAATGCTTGTAAGTAGCTTAAGGCACATTCAAAGGAAAGGGATTTTCTCTGAAAGGACAGCATTTAGAAACTGAAGCAACACTCCATTCTCTTC
Source organism: Myodes glareolus (assembly GCF_982192425.1). Lineage (NCBI taxonomy): Eukaryota > Metazoa > Chordata > Mammalia > Rodentia > Cricetidae > Myodes > Myodes glareolus. Next base: position 3,218,698 of record NC_142046.1, read on the forward strand.
GCACAGTGAATTGAAGTGTTGGAACAGACTGCTTCTCTTTCAGAGAAACGCATGTGAGTTTTTTGTGAATGCTTGAAAGTAGTTTAAGGCACTTTCAATGGAAAGTGATTTTCTCTGAAAGGACAGCATTTAGAAAGTGAGGCAACACTCCATTCACTTCGCACAGTGAATTGAAGTGTTGGAACAGACTGCTTCTCTTTCAGAGAAACGCATGTGAGTTTTTTATGAATGCTTGAAAGTAGTTTAATGCACTTTCAAAGGAAAGTGATTTTCTCTGAAAGGACAGCATTTAGAAAGTGAAGCAACATTCCATTCCCTTCGCACAATAAATTGAAGTGTTGGAACAGACTGCTTCTCTTTCATAGAAATGCATTAGTGTTTCTTGTGAATGCTTGCAAGTAGCTTAAGGCACATTCAAAGGAAAGTGATTTTCTCTGAAAGGACAGCATTTAGAAAGTGAAGCAACACTCCATTCACTTCGCACAGTGAATTGAAGTGTTGGAATAGACTGCTTCTCTTTCAGAGAAACGCATGTGCGTTTCTTCCTGATGCTTGCAAGTAGCTTAAGGCACTTTCAAAGGAAAGTGATTTTCTCTTAAAGGACAGCATTTAGAAAGTGAAGCAACACTCCATTCACTTCGCACAGTGAATTGAAGTGTTGGAACAGACTGCTTCTCTATCAGAGAAACGCATGTGAGTTTCTGGTGAATGCTTGTAAGTAGCTTAAGGCACTTTCAAAGGAAAGTGATTTTCTCTGAAAGGACAGCATTTAGAAAGTGAAGCAACACTCCATTCACTTCGCACAGTGAATTGAAGTGTTAGAACAGACTGCTTCTCTTTCAGAGAAATGCATGTGAGTTTAAGTTGAATGCTTGTAAGTAGCTTAAGGCACTTTCCAAAGAAAGTGATTTTCTCTGAAAGGACAGCATTTAGAAAGTGAAGCAACACTCCATTCACTTCGCAGAGTGAATTGAAGTATTGGAACAGACTGCTTCTCTTTCAGAGAAACGCATGTGATTTCTGGTGAATGCTTGTAAGTAGCTTAAGGCACTTTCCAAAGAAAGTGATTTTCTCTGAAAGGACAGCATTTAGAAAGTGAGGCAACACTCCATTCACTTCGCACAGTGAATTGAAGTGTTGGAACAGACTGCTTCTCTTTCAGAGAAACGCATGTGAGTTTTTTATGAATGCTTGAAAGTAGTTTAATGCACTTTCAAAGGAAAGTGATTTTCTCTGAAAGGACAGCATTTAGAAAGTGAAGCAACACTCCATTCCCTTCGCACAATAAATTGAAGTGTTGGAACAGACTGCTTCTCTTTCATAGAAACGCATTAGTGTTTCTTGTGAATGCTTGCAAGTAGCTTAAGGCACATTCAAAGGAAAGTGATTTTCTCTGAAAGGACAGCATTTAGAAAGTGAAGCAACACTCCATTCACTTCGCACAGTGAATTGAAGTGTTGGAACACACTGCTTGTCTTTCAGAGAAACGCATGTGAGTTTTTTGTGAATGCTTGAAAGTAGTTTAAGGCACTTTCAAAGGAAAGTGATTTTCTCTGAAAGGACAGCATTTAGAAAGTGAAGCAACACTCCATTCACTTCGCACAGTTAATTGAAGTGTTGGAACAGACTGCTTCTCTTTCAGAGAAATGCATGTGAGTTTCTGTTGAATGCTTGTAAGTAGCTTAAGGCACTTTCAAAGGAAAGTGATTTTCTCTGAAAGGACAGCATTTAGAAAGTGAAGCAACACTCCATTCACTTCGCAGAGTGAATTGAAGTATTGGAACAGACTGCTTCTCTTTCAGAGAAACGCATGTGAGTTTCTGGTGAATGCTTGTAAGTAGCTTAAGGCACTTTCAAAGGAAAGTGATTTTCTCTGAAAGGACAGCATTTAGAAAGTGAAGCAACACTCCATTCACTTCGCACAGTGAATTGAAGTGTTGGAACAGACTGCTTCTCTTTCAGAAAAACGCATGTGAGTTTCTTTTGAATGCTTGCAAGTTGCTTAAGGCACTTTCAAAGGAAAGTGATTTTCTCTGAAAGGACAGCATTTAGAAAGTGAAGCAACACTCCATTCACTTCGCACAGTGAATTGAAGTGTTGGAACAGACTGCTTCTCTTTAAGAGAAACGCATGTGAGTTTCTGGTGAATGCTTGTAAGTAGCTTAAGGCACTTTCAAACGAAAGTGATTTTCTCTGAAAGGACAGCATTTAGAAAGTGAAGCAACACTCCATTCACTTCGCACAGTGAATTGAAGTGTTGGAATAGACTACTTCACTTTCAGAGAAGCGCATGTCAGTTTCTTGTGAATTATTGCAAGTCGCTTAAGGCACTTTCAAAGGAAAGTGATTTTCTCTGAAAGGACAGCATTTAGAAACTGAAGCAACACTCCATTCACTTCGCACAGTGAATTGAAGTGTTGGAACACACTGCTTGTCATTCAGAGAAACGCATGTGAGTTTTTTGTGAATGCTTGAAAGTAGTTTAAGGCACTTTCAAAGGAAAGTGATTTTCTCTGAAAGGACAGCATTTAGAAAGTGAAGCAACACTCCATTCACTTTGTACAGTGAATTGAAGTGTTGGAACAGACTGCTTCTCTTTCAGAGAAATGCATGTGAGTTTCTGTTGAATGCTTGTAAGTAGCTTAAGGCACTTTCAAAGGAAAGTGATTTTCTCTGAAAGGACAGCATTTAGAAAGTGAAGCAACACTCCATTCACTTCGCAGAGTGAATTGAAGTATTGGAACAGACTGCTTCTCTTTCAGAGAAACGCATGTGAGTTTCTGGTGAATGCTTGTAAGTAGCTTAAGGCACTTTCAAAGGAAAGTGATTTTCTCTGAAAGGACAGCATTTAGAAAGTGAAGCAACACTCCATTCACTTCGCAGAGTGAATTGAAGTTTTGGAACAGACTGCTTCTCTTTAAGAGAAACGCATGTGAGTTTCTGGTGAATGCTTGTAAGTAGCTTAAGGCACTTTCAAACGAAAGTGATTTTCTCTGAAAGGACAGCATTTAGAAAGTGAAGCAACACTCCATTCACTTCGCACAGTGAATTGAAGTGTTGGAACAGACTGCTTCTCTTTCAGAGAAACGCATGTGAGTTTCTGGTGAATGCTTGTAAGTAGCTTAAGGCACTTTCAAAGGAAAGTGATTTTCTCTGAAAGGACAGCATTTAGAAAGTGAAGCAACACTCCATTCACTTCGCACAGTGAATTGAAGTGTTGGAATAGACTACTTCACTTTCAGAGAAGCGCATGTGAGTTTCTTGTGAATTATTGCAAGTCGCTTAAGGCACTTTCAAAAGAAAGTGATTTTCTCTGAAAGGACAGCATTTAGAAACTGAAGCAACACTCCATTCACTTCGCACAGTGAATTGAAGTGTTGGAACACACTGCTTGTCTTTCAGAGAAACGCATGTGAGTTTCTGTTGAAGGCTTGAAAGTAGTTTAAGGCACTTTCAAAGGAAAGTGATTTTCTCTGAAAGGACAGCATTTAGAAAGTGAAGCAACACTCCATTCACTTTGTACAGTGAATTGAAGTGTTGGAACAGACTGCTTCTCTTTCAGAGAAATGCATGTGAGTTTCTGTTGAATGCTTGTAAGTAGCTTAAGGCACATTCAAAGGAAAGGGATTTTCTCTGAAAGGACAGCATTTAGAAACTGAAGCAACACTCCATTCACTTCGCACAGTGAATTGAAGTGTTGGAACAGACTGCTTCTCTTTCAGAGAAACGCATGTGAGTTTTTTCTGAATGCTTGAAAGTAGTTTAAGGCACTTTCAATGGAAAGTGATTTTCTCTGAAAGGACAGCATTTAGAAAGTGAGGCAACACTCCATTCACTTCGCACAGTGAATTGAAGTGTTGGAACAGACTGCTTCTCTTTCAGAGAAACGCATGTGAGTTTTTTATGAATGCTTGAAAGTAGTTTAATGCACTTTCAAAGGAAAGTGATTTTCTCTGAAAGGACAGCATTTAGAAAGTGAAGCAACATTCCATTCCCTTCGCACAATAAATTGAAGTGTTGGAACAGACTGCTTCTCTTTCATAGAAATGCATTAGTGTTTCTTGTGAATGCTTGCAAGTAGCTTAAGGCACATTCAAATGAAAGTGATTTTCTCTGAAAGGACAGCATTTAGAAAGTGAAGCAACACTCCATTCACTTCGCACAGTGAATTGAAGTGTTGGAACAGACTGCTTCTCTTTCAGAGAAACGCATGTGCGTTTCTTCCTGATGCTTGCAAGTAGCTTAAGGCACTTTCAAAGGAAAGTGATTTTCTCTGAAAGGACAGCATTTAGAAAGTGAAGCAACACTCCATTCACTTCGCAGAGTGAATTGAAGTATTGGAACAGACTGCTTCTCTTTCAGAGAAACGCATGTGAGTTTCTGGTGAATGCTTGTAAGTAGCTTAAGGCACTTTCAAAGGAAAGTGATTTTCTCTGAAAGGACAGCATTTAGAAAGTGAAGCAACACTCCATTCACTTCGCACAGTGAATTGAAGTGTTGGAACAGACTGCTTCTCTTTCAGAGAAACGCATGTGAGTTTCTGGTGAATGCTTGTAAGTAGCTTAAGGCACTTTCAAAGGAAAGTGATTTTCTCTGAAAGGACAGCATTTAGAAAGTGAAGCAACACTCCATTCCCTTCGTGCAGTGAATTGAAGTGTTGGAACAGAGTGCTTCTCATTCATAGAAACGCATTAGTATTTCTTGTGAATGCTTGCAAGTTGCTTAAGGCACTTTCAAAGGAAAGTGATTTTCTCTGAAAGGACAGCATTTAGAAAGTGAAGCAACACTCCATTCACTTCGCACAGTTAATTGAAGTGTTGGAACAGACTGCTTCTCTTTCAGAGAAATGCATGTGAGTTTCTGTTGAATGCTTGTAAGTAGCTTAAGGCACTTTCAAAGGAAAGTGATTTTCTCTGAAAGGACAGCATTTAGAAAGTGAAGCAACACTCCATTCACTTCGCAGAGTGAATTGAAGTATTGGAACAGACTGCTTCTCTTTCAGAGAAACGCATGTGAGTTTCTGGTGAATGCTTGTAAGTAGCTTAAGGCACTTTCAAAGGAAAGTGATTTTCTCTGAAAGGACAGCATTTAGAAAGTGAAGCAACACTCCATTCACTTCGCAGAGTGAATTGAAGTTTTGGAACAGACTGCTTCTCTTTAAGAGAAACGCATGTGAGTTTCTGGTGAATGCTTGTAAGTAGCTTAAGGCACTTTCAAACGAAAGTGATTTTCTCTGAAAGTACAGCATTTAGAAAGTGAAGCAACACTCCATTCACTTCGCACAGTGAATTGAAGTGTTGGAACAGACTGCTTCTCTTTCAGAGAAACGCATGTGAGTTTCTGGTGAATGCTTGTAAGTAGCTTAAGGCACTTTCAAAGGAAAGTGATTTTCTCTGAAAGGACAGCATTTAGAAAGTGAAGCAACACTCCATTCACTTCGCACAGTGAATTGAAGTGTTGGAATAGACTACTTCACTTTCAGAGAAGCGCATGTGAGTTTCTTGTGAATTATTGCAAGTCGCTTAAGGCACTTTCAAAAGAAAGTGATTTTCTCTGAAAGGACAGCATTTAGAAACTGAAGCAACACTCCATTCACTTCGCACAGTGAATTGAAGTGTTGGAACACACTGCTTGTCTTTCAGAGAAACGCATGTGAGTTTCTGTTGAAGGCTTGAAAGTAGTTTAAGGCACTTTCAAAGGAAAGTGATTTTCTCTGAAAGGACAGCATTTAGAAAGTGAAGCAACACTCCATTCACTTTGTACAGTGAATTGAAGTGTTGGAACAGACTGCTTCTCTTTCAGAGAAATGCATGTGAGTTTCTGTTGAATGCTTGTAAGTAGCTTAAGGCACATTCAAAGGAAAGGGATTTTCTCTGAAAGGACAGCATTTAGAAACTGAAGCAACACTCCATTCACTTCGCACAGTGAATTGAAGTGTTGGAACAGACTGCTTCTCTTTCAGAGAAACGCATGTGAGTTTTTTCTGAATGCTTGAAAGTAGTTTAAGGCACTTTCAATGGAAAGTGATTTTCTCTGAAAGGACAGCATTTAGAAAGTGAGGCAACACTCCATTCACTTCGCACAGTGAATTGAAGTGTTGGAACAGACTGCTTCTCTTTCAGAGAAACGCATGTGAGTTTTTTATGAATGCTTGAAAGTAGTTTAATGCACTTTCAAAGGAAAGTGATTTTCTCTGAAAGGACAGCATTTAGAAAGTGAAGCAACATTCCATTCCCTTCGCACAATAAATTGAAGTGTTGGAACAGACTGCTTCTCTTTCATAGAAATGCATTAGTGTTTCTTGTGAATGCTTGCAAGTAGCTTAAGGCACATTCAAATGAAAGTGATTTTCTCTGAAAGGACAGCATTTAGAAAGTGAAGCAACACTCCATTCACTTCGCACAGTGAATTGAAGTGTTGGAACAGACTGCTTCTCTTTCAGAGAAACGCATGTGCGTTTCTTCCTGATGCTTGCAAGTAGCTTAAGGCACTTTCAAAGGAAAGTGATTTTCTCTGAAAGGACAGCATTTAGAAAGTGAAGCAACACTCCATTCACTTCGCAGAGTGAATTGAAGTATTGGAACAGACTGCTTCTCTTTCAGAGAAACGCATGTGAGTTTCTGGTGAATGCTTGTAAGTAGCTTAAGGCACTTTCAAAGGAAAGTGATTTTCTCTGAAAGGACAGCATTTAGAAAGTGAAGCAACACTCCATTCACTTCGCACAGTGAATTGAAGTGTTGGAACAGACTGCTTCTCTTTCAGAGAAACGCATGTGAGTTTCTGGTGAATGCTTGTAAGTAGCTTAAGGCACTTTCAAAGGAAAGTGATTTTCTCTGAAAGGACAGCATTTAGAAAGTGAAGCAACACTCCATTCCCTTCGTGCAGTGAATTGAAGTGTTGGAACAGAGTGCTTCTCATTCATTGAAACGCATTAGTATTTCTTGTGAATGCTTGCAAGTTGCTTAAGGCACTTTCAAAGGAAAGTGATTTTCTCTGAAAGGACAGCATTTAGAAAGTGAAGCAACACTCCATTCACTTTGTACAGTGAATTGAAGTGTTGGAACAGACTACTTCTCTTTCAGAGAAATGCATGTGAGTTTCTGTTGAATGCTTGTAAGTAGCTTAAGGCACATTCAAAGGAAAGGGATTTTCTCTGAAAGGACAGCATTTAGAAAGTGAAGCAACACTCCATTCACTTCGCACAGTGAATTGAAGTGTTGGAACAGACTGCTTCTCTTTCAGAGAAACGCATGTGAGTTTTTTGTGAATGCTTGAAAGTAGTTTAAGGCGCTTTCAAAGGAAAGTGATTTTCTCTGAAAGGACAGCATTTAGAAAGTGAGGCAACACTCCATTCACTTCGCACAGTGAATTGAAGTGTTGGAACAGACTGCTTCTCTTTCAGAGAAACGCATGTGAGTTTCTTCCTAATGCTTGCAAGTAGCTTAAGGCACTTTCAAAGGAAAGTGATTTTCTCTGAAAGGACAGCATTTAGAAAGTGAAGCAACACTCCATTCACTTCGCACAGTGAATTGAAGTGTTGGAACAGACTGCTTCTCTTTCAGAGAAACGCATGTGAGTTTCTTCCTGATGCTTGCAAGTAGCTTAAGGCACTTTCAAAGGAAAGTGATTTTCTCTGAAAGGACAGCATTTAGAAAGTGAAGCAACACTCCATTCCCTTCGTGCATTGAATTGAAGTGATGGAACAGACTGTTTCTCTTTCAGAGAAACACATGTGAGTTTCTGGTGAATGCTTGTAAGTAGCTTAAGGCACTTTCAAAGGAAAGTGATTTTCTCTGAAAGGACAGCATTTAGAAAGTGAAGCAACACTCCATTCACTTCGCACAGTTAATTGAAGTGTTGGAACAGACTGCTTCTCTTTCAGAGAAATGCATGTGAGTTTCTGTTGAATGCTTGTAAGTAGCTTAAGGCACTTTCACAGGAAAGTGATTTTCTCTGAAAGGACAGCATTTAGAACGTGAGGCAACACTCTATTCACTTCACACAGTGAATTGAAGTGTTGGAACAGACTGCTTCTCTTTGAGAGAAACGCATGTGAGTTTCTTCCTAATGCTTGCAAGTAGCTTAAGGCACTATCAAAGGAAAGTGATTTTCTCTGAAAGGACAGCATTTAGAAAGTGAGGCAAAACTCCATTCACTTCACACAGTGAATTGAAGTGTTGGAACAGACTGCTTCTCTTTCAGAGAAACGCATGTGAGTTTCTGGTGAATGCTTTAAGTAGCTTAAGGCACTTTCAAAGGAAAGTGATTTTCTCTGAAAGGACAGCATTTAGAAAGTGAAGCAACACTCCATTCACTTCGCACAGTGAATTGAAGTGTTGGAACAGACTGCTTCGCTTTCAGAGAAATGCATGAGAGTTTTTTGTGAATGCTTGAAAGTAGTTTAAGGCACTTTCAAAGGAAAGTGATTTTCTCTGAAATGACAGCATTTAGAAACTGAAGCAACACTCCATTCACTTCGCACAGTGAATTGAAGTGTTGGAAAAGACTGCTTCTCTTTCATAGAAACGCATGTGAGTTTCTGGTGAATGCTTGTAAGTAGCTTAAGGCACTTTCAAAGGAAAGTGATTTTCTCTGAAAGGACAGCATTTAGAACGTGAGGCAACACTCTATTCACTTCACACAGTGAATTGAAGTGTTGGAACAGACTGCTTCTCTTTCAGAGAAACGCATGTGAGTTTCTTCCTAATGCTTGCAAGTAGCTTAAGGCACTATCAAAGGAAAGTGATTTTCTCTGAAAGGACAGCATTTAGAAAGTGAAGCAACACTCCATTCACTTCGCACAGTGAATTGAAGTGTTGGAACAGACTGCTTCTCTTTCAGAGAAACGCATGTGAGTTTTTTATGAATGCTTGAAAGAAGTTTAAGGCACTTTCAAAGGAAAGTGATTTTCTCTGAAAGGACAGCATTTAGAAAGTGAGGAAACACTCCATTCACTTCGCACAGTGAATTGAAGTGTTGGAACAGACTGCTTCTCTTTCAGAGAAACGCATGTGTGTTTCTTCCTAATGCTTGCAAGTAGCTTAAGGCACTTTCAAAGGAAAGTGATTTTCTCTGAAAGGACAGCATTTAGAAAGTGAAGCAACACTCCATTCACTTGCACAGTGAATTGAAGTGTTGGAACAGACTGCTTCTTTTTCAGAGAAACGCATGTGAGTTTCTGGTGAATGCTTGTAAGTAGCTTAAGGCACTTTCAAAGGAAAGTGATTTTCTCTGAAAGGACAGCATTTAGAAAGTGAAGCAACACTCCATTCACTTCGCACAGTGAATTGAAGTGTTGGAACAGACTGCTTCTCTTTCAGAGAAACGCATGTGAGTTTCTTGTGAATTATTGCAAGTCGCTTAAGGCACTTTCAAAGGAAAGTGATTTTCTCTGAAAGGACAGCATTTAGAAACTGAAGCAACACTCCATTCACTTCGCACAGTGAATTGAAGTGTTGGAACACACTGCTTGTCTTTCAGAGAAACGCATGTGAGTTTTTTGTGAATGCTTGAAAGTAGTTTAAGGCACTTTCAAAGGAAAGTGATTTTCTCTGAAAGGACAGCATTTAGAAAGTGAAGCAACACTCCATTCACTTTGTACAGTGAATTGAAGTGTTAGAACAGACTGCTTCTCTTTCAGAGAAATGCATGTCAGTTTCTGTTGAATGCTTGTAAGTAGCTTAAGGCACATTCAAAGGAAAGGGATTTTCTCTGAAAGGACAGCATTTAGAAACTGAAGGAACACTCCATTCACTTCGCACAGTGAATTGAAGTGTTGGAACAGACTGCTTCTCTTTCAGAGAAACGCATGTGAGTTTTTTGTGAATGCTTGAAAGTAGTTTAAGGCACTTTCAATGGAAAGTGATTTTCTCTGAAAGGACAGCATTTAGAAAGTGAGGCAACACTCCATTCACTTCGCACAGTGAATTGAAGTGTTGGAACAGACTGCTTCTCTTTCAGAGAAACGCATGTGAGTTTTTTATGAATGCTTGAAAGCAGTTTAATGCACTTTCAAATGAAAGTGATTTTCTCTGAAAGGACAGCATTTAGAAAGTGAAGCAACATTCCATTCCCTTCGCACAATAAATTGAAGTGTTGGAACAGACTGCTTCTCTTTCATAGAAATGCATTAGTGTTTCTTGTGAATGCTTGCAAGTAGCTTAAGGCACATTCAAAGGAAAGTGATTTTCTCTGAAAGGACAGCATTTAGAAAGTGAAGCAACACTCCATTCACTTCGCACAGTGAATTGAAGTGTTGGAACAGACTGCTTCTCTTTCAGAGAAACGCATGTGCGTTTCTTCCTGATGCTTGCAAGTAGCTTAAGGCACTTTCAAAGGAAAGTGATTTTCTCTTAAAGGACAGCATTTAGAAAGTGAAGCAACACTCCATTCACTTCGCACAGTGAATTGAAGTGTTGGAACAGACTGCTTCTCTATCAGAGAAACGCATGTGAGTTTCTGGTGAATGCTTGTAAGTAGCTTAAGGCACTTTCAAAGGAAAGTGATTTTCTCTGAAAGGACAGCATTTAGAAAGTGAAGCAACACTCCATTCACTTCGCACAGTGAATTGAAGTGTTAGAACAGACTGCTTCTCTTTCAGAGAAATGCATGTGAGTTTAAGTTGAATGCTTGTAAGTAGCTTAAGGCACTTTCCAAAGAAAGTGATTTTCTCTGAAAGGACAGCATTTAGAAAGTGAAGCAACACTCCATTCACTTCGCAGAGTGAATTGAAGTATTGGAACAGACTGCTTCTCTTTCAGAGAAACGCATGTGATTTCTGGTGAATGCTTGTAAGTAGCTTAAGGCACTTTCAAAGGAAAGTGATTTTCTCTGAAAGGACAGCATTTAGAAAGTGAAGCAACACTCCATTCACTTCGCACAGTGAATTGAAGTGTTGGAACAGACTGCTTCTCTTTCAGAGAAATGCATGTGAGTTTAAGTTGAATGCTTGTAAGTAGCTTAAGGCACTTTCAAAGGAAAGTGATTTTCTCTGAAAGGACAGCATTTAGAAAGTGAAGCAACACTCCATTCACTTTGTACAGTGAATTGAAGTGTTGGAACAGACTGCTTCTCTTTCAGAGAAATGCATGTGAGTTTCTGTTGAATGCTTGTAAGTAGCTTAAGGCACATTCAAAGGAAAGGGATTTTCTCTGAAAGGACAGCATTTAGAAACTGAAGCAGCACTCCATTCACTTCGCACAGTGAATTGAAGTGTTGGAACAGACTGCTTCTCTTTCAGACAAACGCATGTGAGTTTTTTGTGAATGCTTGAAAGTAGTTTAAGGCACTTTCAATGGAAAGTGATTTTCTCTGAAAGGACAGCATTTAGAAAGTGAGGCAACACTCCATTCACTTCGCACAGTGAATTGAAGTGTTGGAACAGACTGCTTCTCTTTCAGAGAAACGCATGTGAGTTTTTTATGAATGCTTGAAAGTAGTTTAATGCACTTTCAAAGGAAAGTGATTTTCTCTGAAAGGACAGCATTTAGAAAGTGAAGCAACACTCCATTCCCTTCGCACAATAATTGAAGTGTTGGAACAGACTGCTTCTCTTTCATAGAAACGCATTAGTGTTTCTTGTGAATGCTTGCAAGTAGCTTAAGGCACATTCAAAGGAAAGTGATTTTCTCTGAAAGGACAGCATTTAGAAAGTGAAGCAACACTCCATTCACTTCGCACAGTGAATTGAAGTGTTGGAACAGACTGCTTCTCTTTCAGAGAAACGCATGTGAGTTTCTTCCTGATGCTTGCAAGTAGCTTAAGGCACTTTCAAAGGAAAGTGATTTTCTCGATTTTCTCTTAAAGGACAGCATTTAGAAAGTGAAGCAACACTCCATTCACTTCGCACAGTGAATTGAAGTGTTGGAACAGACTGCTTCTCTATCAGAGAAACGCATGTGAGTTTCTGGTGAATGCTTGTAAGTAGCTTAAGGCACTTTCAAAGGAAAGTGATTTTCTCTGAAAGGACAGCATTTAGAAAGTGAAGCAACACTCCATTCACTTCGCACAGTGAATTGAAGTGTTAGAACAGACTGCTTCTCTTTCAGAGAAATGCATGTGAGTTTAAGTTGAATGCTTGTAAGTAGCTTAAGGCACTTTCCAAAGAAAGTGATTTTCTCTGAAAGGACAGCATTTAGAAAGTGAAGCAACACTCCATTCACTTCGCAGAGTGAATTGAAGTATTGGAACAGACTGCTTCTCTTTCAGAGAAACGCATGTGATTTCTGGTGAATGCTTGTAAGTAGCTTAAGGCACTTTCAAAGGAAAGTGATTTTCTCTGAAAGGACAGCATTTAGAAAGTGAAGCAACACTCCATTCACTTCGCACAGTGAATTGAAGTGTTGGAACAGACTGCTTCTCTTTCAGAGAAATGCATGTGAGTTTAAGTTGAATGCTTGTAAGTAACTTAAGGCACTTTCAAAGGAAAGTGATTTTCTCTGAAAGGACAGCATTTAGAAAGTGAAGCAACACTCCATTCACTTTGTACAGTGAATTGAAGTGTTGGAACAGACTGCTTCTCTTTCAGAGAAATGCATGTGAGTTTCTGTTGAATGCTTGTAAGTAGCTTAAGGCACATTCAAAGGAAAGGGATTTTCTCTGAAAGGACAGCATTTAGAAAGTGAAGCAACACTCCATTCACTTCGCACAGTGAATTGAAGTGTTGGAACAGACTGCTTCTCTTTCAGAGAAACGCATGTGAGTTTTTTGTGAATGCTTGAAAGTAGTTTAAGGCACTTTCAAGGGAAAGTGAATTTCTCTGAAAGGACAGCATTTAGAAAGTGAGGCAACACTCCATTCACTTCGCACAGTGAATTGAAGTGTTGGAACAGACTGCTTCTCTTTCAGAGAAACACATGTGAGTTTCTTCCTAATGCTTGCAAATAGCTTAAGGCACTTTCAAAGGAAAGTGATTTTCTCTGAAACGACAGCATTTAGAAAGTGAAGCAACACTCCATTCACTTCGCACAGTGAATTGAAGTGTTAGAACAGACTGCTTCTCTTTCAGAGAAATGCATGTGAGTTTAAGTTGAATGCTTGTAAGTAGCTTAAGGCACTTTCCAAAGAAAGTGATTTTCTCTGAAAGGACAGCATTTAGAAAGTGAAGCAACACTCCATTCACTTCGCAGAGTGAATTGAAGTATTGGAACAGACTGCTTCTCTTTCAGAGAAACGCATGTGATTTCTGGTGAATGCTTGTAAGTAGCTTAAGGCACTTTCAAAGGAAAGTGATTTTCTCTGAAAGGACAGCATTTAGAAAGTGAAGCAACACTCCATTCACTTCGCACAGTGAATTGAAGTGTTGGAACAGACTGCTTCTCTTTCAGAGAAATGCATGTGAGTTTAAGTTGAATGCTTGTAAGTAGCTTAAGGCACTTTCAAAGGAAAGTGATTTTCTCTGAAAGGACAGCATTTAGAAAGTGAAGCAACACTCCATTCACTTTGTACAGTGAATTGAAGTGTTGGAACAGACTGCTTCTCTTTCAGAGAAATGCATGTGAGTTTCTGTTGAATGCTTGTAAGTAGCTTAAGGCACATTCAAAGGAAAGGGATTTTCTCTGAAAGGACAGCATTTAGAAACTGAAGCAGCACTCCATTCCCTTCGCACAGTGAATTGAAGTGTTGGAACAGACTGCTTCTCTTTCAGACAAACGCATGTGAGTTTTTTGTGAATGCTTGAAAGTAGTTTAAGGCACTTTCAATGGAAAGTGATTTTCTCTGAAAGGACAGCATTTAGAAAGTGAGGCAACACTCCATTCACTTCGCACAGTGAATTGAAGTGTTGGAACAGACTGCTTCTCTTTCAGAGAAACGCATGTGAGTTTTTTATGAATGCTTGAAAGTAGTTTAATGCACTTTCAAAGGAAAGTGATTTTCTCTGAAAGGACAGCATTTAGAAAGTGAAGCAACACTCCATTCCCTTCGCACAATAAATTGAAGTGTTGGAACAGACTGCTTCTCTTTCATAGAAACGCATTAGTGTTTCTTGTGAATGCTTGCAAGTAGCTTAAGGCACATTCAAAGGAAAGTGATTTTCTCTGAAAGGACAGCATTTAGAAAGTGAAGCAACACTCCATTCACTTCGCACAGTGAATTGAAGTGTTGGAACAGACTGCTTCTCTTTCAGAGAAACGCATGTGAGTTTCTTCCTGATGCTTGCAAGTAGCTTAAGGCACTTTCAAAGGAAAGTGATTTTCTCGATTTTCTCTTAAAGGACAGCATTTAGAAAGTGAAGCAACACTCCATTCACTTCGCACAGTGAATTGAAGTGTTGGAACAGACTGCTTCTCTATCAGAGAAACGCATGTGAGTTTCTGGTGAATGCTTGTAAGTAGCTTAAGGCACTTTCAAAGGAAAGTGATTTTCTCTGAAAGGACAGCATTTAGAAAGTGAAGCAACACTCCATTCACTTCGCACAGTGAATTGAAGTGTTAGAACAGACTGCTTCTCTTTCAGAGAAATGCATGTGAGTTTAAGTTGAATGCTTGTAAGTAGCTTAAGGCACTTTCCAAAGAAAGTGATTTTCTCTGAAAGGACAGCATTTAGAAAGTGAAGCAACACTCCATTCACTTCGCAGAGTGAATTGAAGTATTGGAACAGACTGCTTCTCTTTCAGAGAAACGCATGTGATTTCTGGTGAATGCTTTTAAGTAGCTTAAGGCACTTTCAAAGGAAAGTGATTTTCTCTGAAAGGACAGCATTTAGAAAGTGAAGCAACACTCCATTCACTTCGCACAGTGAATTGAAGTGTTAGAACAGACTGCTTCTCTTTCAGAGAAATGCATGTGAGTTTAAGTTGAATGCTTGTAAGTAGCTTAAGGCACTTTCCAAAGAAAGTGATTTTCTCTGAAAGGACAGCATTTAGAAAGTGAAGCAACACTCCATTCACTTCGCAGAGTGAATTGAAGTATTGGAACAGACTGCTTCTCTTTCAGAGAAACGCATGTGATTTCTGGTGAATGCTTGTAAGTAGCTTAAGGCACTTTCAAAGGAAAGTGATTTTCTCTGAAAGGACAGCATTTAGAAAGTGAAGCAACACTCCATTCACTTCGCACAGTGAATTGAAGTGTTGGAACAGACTGCTTCTCTTTCAGAGAAATGCATGTGAGTTTAAGTTGAATGCTTGTAAGTAGCTTAAGGCACTTTCAAAGGAAAGTGATTTTCTCTGAAAGGACAGCATTTAGAAAGTGAAGCAACACTCCATTCACTTTGTACAGTGAATTGAAGTGTTGGAACAGACTGCTTCTCTTTCAGAGAAATGCATGTGAGTTTCTGTTGAATGCTTGTAAGTAGCTTAAGGCACATTCAAAGGAAAGGGATTTTCTCTGAAAGGACAGCATTTAGAAACTGAAGCAGCACTCCATTCACTTCGCACAGTGAATTGAAGTGTTGGAACAGACTGCTTCTCTTTCAGACAAACGCATGTGAGTTTTTTGTGAATGCTTGAAAGTAGTTTAAGGCACTTTCAATGGAAAGTGATTTTCTCTGAAAGGACAGCATTTAGAAAGTGAGGCAACACTCCATTCACTTCGCACAGTGAATTGAAGTGTTGGAACAGACTGCTTCTCTTTCAGAGAAACGCATGTGAGTTTTTTATGAATGCTTGAAAGTAGTTTAATGCACTTTCAAAGGAAAGTGATTTTCTCTGAAAGGACAGCATTTAGAAAGTGAAGCAACACTCCATTCCCTTCGCACAATAAATTGAAGTGTTGGAACAGACTGCTTCTCTTTCATAGAAACGCATTAGTGTTTCTTGTGAATGCTTGCAAGTAGCTTAAGGCACATTCAAAGGAAAGTGATTTTCTCTGAAAGGACAGCATTTAGAAAGTGAAGCAACACTCCATTCACTTCGCACAGTGAATTGAAGTGTTGGAACAGACTGCTTCTCTTTCAGAGAAACGCATGTGAGTTTCTTCCTGATGCTTGCAAGTAGCTTAAGGCACTTTCAAAGGAAAGTGATTTTCTCTGAAAGGACAGCATTTAGAAAGTGAAGCAACACTCCATTCACTTCGCACAGTGAATTGAAGTGTTGGAACAGACTGCTTCTCTTTCAGAGAAATGCATGTGAGTTTAAGTTGAATGCTTGTAAGTAGCTTAAGGCACTTTCAAAGGAAAGTGATTTTCTCTGAAAGGACAGCATTTAGAAAGTGAAGCAACACTCCATTCACTTTGTACAGTGAATTGAAGTGTTGGAACAGACTGCTTCTCTTTCAGAGAAATGCATGTGAGTTTCTGTTGAATGCTTGTAAGTAGCTTAAGGCACATTCAAAGGAAAGGGATTTTCTCTGAAAGGACAGCATTTAGAAACTGAAGCAGCACTCCATTCACTTCGCACAGTGAATTGAAGTGTTGGAACAGACTGCTTCTCTTTCAGACAAACGCATGTGAGTTTTTTGTGAATGCTTGAAAGTAGTTTAAGGCACTTTCAATGGAAAGTGATTTTCTCTGAAAGGACAGCATTTAGAAAGTGAGGCAACACTCCATTCACTTCGCACAGTGAATTGAAGTGTTGGAACAGACTGCTTCTCTTTCAGAGAAACGCATGTGAGTTTTTTATGAATGCTTGAAAGTAGTTTAATGCACTTTCAAAGGAAAGTGATTTTCTCTGAAAGGACAGCATTTAGAAAGTGAAGCAACACTCCATTCCCTTCGCACAATAAATTGAAGTGTTGGAACAGACTGCTTCTCTTTCATAGAAACGCATTAGTGTTTCTTGTGAATGCTTGCAAGTAGCTTAAGGCACATTCAAAGGAAAGTGATTTTCTCTGAAAGGACAGCATTTAGAAAGTGAAGCAACACTCCATTCACTTCGCACAGTGAATTGAAGTGTTGGAACAGACTGCTTCTCTTTCAGAGAAACGCATGTGAGTTTCTTCCTGATGCTTGCAAGTAGCTTAAGGCACTTTCAAAGGAAAGTGATTTTCTCGATTTTCTCTTAAAGGACAGCATTTAGAAAGTGAAGCAACACTCCATTCACTTCGCACAGTGAATTGAAGTGTTGGAACAGACTGCTTCTCTATCAGAGAAACGCATGTGAGTTTCTGGTGAATGCTTGTAAGTAGCTTAAGGCACTTTCAAAGGAAAGTGATTTTCTCTGAAAGGACAGCATTTAGAAAGTGAAGCAACACTCCATTCACTTCGCACAGTGAATTGAAGTGTTAGAACAGACTGCTTCTCTTTCAGAGAAATGCATGTGAGTTTAAGTTGAATGCTTGTAAGTAGCTTAAGGCAATTTCCAAAGAAAGTGATTTTCTCTGAAAGGACAGCATTTAGAAAGTGAAGCAACACTCCATTCACTTCGCAGAGTGAATTGAAGTATTGGAACAGACTGCTTCTCTTTCAGAGAAACGCATGTGATTTCTGGTGAATGCTTTTAAGTAGCTTAAGGCACTTTCAAAGGAAAGTGATTTTCTCTGAAAGGACAGCATTTAGAAAGTGAAGCAACACTCCATTCACTTCGCACAGTGAATTGAAGTGTTGGAACAGACTGCTTCTCTTTCAGAGAAATGCATGTGAGTTTAAGTTGAATGCTTGTAAGTAACTTAAGGCACTTTCAAAGGAAAGTGATTTTCTCTGAAAGGACAGCATTTAGAAAGTGAAGCAACACTCCATTCACTTTGTACAGTGAATTGAAGTGTTGGAACAGACTGCTTCTCTTTCAGAGAAATGCATGTGAGTTTCTGTTGAATGCTTGTAAGTAGCTTAAGGCACATTCAAAGGAAAGGGATTTTCTCTGAAAGGACAGCATTTAGAAACTGAAGCAACACTCCATTCACTTCGCACAGTGAATTGAAGTGTTGGAACAGACTGCTTCTCTTTCAGAGAAACGCATGTGAGTTTTTTGTGAATGCTTGAAAGTAGTTTAAGGCACTTTCAAGGGAAAGTGATTTTCTCTGAAAGGACAGCATTTAGAAAGTGAGGCAACACTCCATTCACTTCGCACAGTGAATTGAAGTGTTGGAACAGACTGCTTCTCTTTCAGAGAAACGCATGTGAGTTTTTTATGAATGCTTGAAAGTAGTTTAATGCACTTTCAAAGGAAAGTGATTTTCTCTGAAAGGACAGCATTTAGAAAGTGAAGCAACACTCCATTCCCTTCGCACAATAAATTGAAGTGTTGGAACAGACTGCTTCTCTTTCATAGAAACGCATTAGTGTTTCTTGTGAATGCTTGCAAGTAGCTTAAGGCACATTCAAAGGAAAGTGATTTTCTCTGAAAGGACAGCATTTAGAAAGTGAAGCAACACTCCATTCACTTCGCACAGTGAATTGAAGTGTTGGAACAGACTGCTTCTCTTTCAGAGAAACGCATGTGAGTTTCTTCCTGATGCTTGCAAGTAGCTTAAGGCACTTTCAAAGGAAAGTGATTTTCTCGATTTTCTCTTAAAGGACAGCATTTAGAAAGTGAAGCAACACTCCATTCACTTCGCACAGTGAATTGAAGTGTTGGAACAGACTGCTTCTCTTTAAGAGAAACGCATATGAGTTTCTGGTGAATGCTTGTAAGTAGCTTAAGGCACTTTCAAAGGAAAGTGATTTTCTCTGAAAGAACAGCATTTAGAAAGTGAAGCAACACTCCATTCACTTCGCGCAGTGAATTGAAGTGTTGGAACAGACTGCTTCTCTTTCAGAGAAACGCAAGTGAGTTTCTGGTGAATGCTTGTAAGTAGCTTAAGGCACTTTCAAAGGAAAGTGATTTTCTCTGAAAGGACAGCATTTAGAAAGTGAAGCAACACTCCATTCCCTTCGTGCAGTGAATTGAAGTGTTGGAACAGAGTGCTTCTCATTCATAGAAACGCATTAGTGTTTCTTGTGAATGCCTGGAAGTTGCTTAAGGCACTTTCAAAGGAAAGTGATTTTCTCTGAAAGGACAGCATTTAGAAAGTGAAGCAACACTCCATTCACTTTGTACAGTGAATTGAAGTGTTGGAACAGACTGCTTCTCTTTCAGAGAAATGCATGTGTGTTTCTGTTGAATGCTTGTAAGTAGCTTAAGGCACATTCAAAGGAAAGGGATTTTCTCTGAAAGGACAGCATTTAGAAAGTGAAGCAACACTCCATTCACTTCGCACAGTGAATTGAAGTGTTGGAACAGACTGCTTCTCTTTCAGAGAAACGCATGTGAGTTTTTTGTGAATGCTTGAAAGTAGTTTAAGGCACTTTCAATGGAAAGTGAATTTCTCTGAAAGGACAGCATTTAGAAAGTGAGGCAACACTCCATTCACTTCGCACAGTGAATTGAAGTGTTGGAACAGACTGCTTCTCTTTCAGAGAAACACATGTGAGTTTCTTCCTAATGCTTGCAAATAGCTTAAGGCACTTTCAAAGGAAAGTGATTTTCTCTGAAAGGACAGCATTTAGAAAGTGAAGCAACACTCCATTCACTTCGCACAGTGAATTGAAGTGTTAGAACAGACTGCTTCTCTTTCAGAGAAATGCATGTGAGTTTAAGTTGAATGCTTGTAAGTAGCTTAAGGCACTTTCCAAAGAAAGTGATTTTCTCTGAAAGGACAGCATTTAGAAAGTGAAGCAACACTCCATTCACTTCGCAGAGTGAATTGAAGTATTGGAACAGACTGCTTCTCTTTCAGAGAAACGCATGTGATTTCTGGTGAATGCTTGTAAGTAGCTTAAGGCACTTTCAAAGGAAAGTGATTTTCTCTGAAAGGACAGCATTTAGAAAGTGAAGCAACACTCCATTCACTTCGCACAGTGAATTGAAGTGTTGGAACAGACTGCTTCTCTTTCAGAGAAATGCATGTGAGTTTAAGTTGAATGCTTGTAAGTAGCTTAAGGCACTTTCAAAGGAAAGTGATTTTCTCTGAAAGGACAGCATTTAGAAAGTGAAGCAACACTCCATTCACTTTGTACAGTGAATTGAAGTGTTGGAACAGACTGCTTCTCTTTCAGAGAAATGCATGTGAGTTTCTGTTGAATGCTTGTAAGTAGCTTAAGGCACATTCAAAGGAAAGGGATTTTCTCTGAAAGGACAGCATTTAGAAACTGAAGCAGCACTCCATTCACTTCGCACAGTGAATTGAAGTGTTGGAACAGACTGCTTCTCTTTCAGACAAACGCATGTGAGTTTTTTGTGAATGCTTGAAAGTAGTTTAAGGCACTTTCAATGGAAAGTGATTTTCTCTGAAAGGACAGCATTTAGAAAGTGAGGCAACACTCCGTTCACTTCGCACAGTGAATTGAAGTGTTGGAACAGACTGCTTCTCTTTCAGAGAAACGCATGTGAGTTTTTTATGAATGCTTGAAAGTAGTTTAATGCACTTTCAAAGGAAAGTGATTTTCTCTGAAAGGACAGCATTTAGAAAGTGAAGCAACACTCCATTCCCTTCGCACAATAAATTGAAGTGTTGGAACAGACTGCTTCTCTTTCATAGAAACGCATTAGTGTTTCTTGTGAATGCTTGCAAGTAGCTTAAGGCACATTCAAAGGAAAGTGATTTTCTCTGAAAGGACAGCATTTAGAAAGTGAAGCAACACTCCATTCACTTCGCACAGTGAATTGAAGTGTTGGAACAGACTGCTTCTCTTTCAGAGAAACGCATGTGAGTTTCTTCCTGATGCTTGCAAGTAGCTTAAGGCACTTTCAAAGGAAAGTGATTTTCTCGATTTTCTCTTAAAGGACAGCATTTAGAAAGTGAAGCAACACTCCATTCACTTCGCACAGTGAATTGAAGTGTTGGAACAGACTGCTTCTCTATCAGAGAAACGCATGTGAGTTTCTTCCTAATGCTTGCAAGTAGCTTAAGGCACTTTCAAAGGAAAGTGATTTTCTCTGAAAGGACAGCATTTAGAAAGTGAAGCAACACTCCATTCACTTCGCACAGTGAATTGAAGTGTTAGAACAGACTGCTTCTCTTTCAGAGAAATGCATGTGAGTTTAAGTTGAATGCTTGTAAGTAGCTTAAGGCACTTTCCAAAGAAAGTGATTTTCTCTGAAAGGACAGCATTTAGAAAGTGAAGCAACACTCCATTCACTTCGCAGAGTGAATTGAAGTATTGGAACAGACTGCTTCTCTTTCAGAGAAACGCATGTGATTTCTGGTGAATGCTTTTAAGTAGCTTAAGGCACTTTCAAAGGAAAGTGATTTTCTCTGAAAGGACAGCATTTAGAAAGTGAAGCAACACTCCATTCACTTCGCACAGTGAATTGAAGTGTTGGAACAGACTGCTTCTCTTTCAGAGAAATGCATGTGAGTTTAAGTTGAATGCTTGTAAGTAACTTAAGGCACTTTCAAAGGAAAGTGATTTTCTCTGAAAGGACAGCATTTAGAAAGTGAAGCAACACTCCATTCACTTTGTACAGTGAATTGAAGTGTTGGAACAGACTGCTTCTCTTTCAGAGAAATGCATGTGATTTTCTGTTGATTGCTTGTAAGTAGCTTAAGGCACATTCAAAGGAAAGGGATTTTCTCTGAAAGGACAGCATTTAGAAACTGAAGCAACACTCCATTCACTTCGCACAGTGAATTGAAGTGTTGGAACAGACTGCTTCTCTTTCAGAGAAACGCATGTGAGTTTTTTGTGAATGCTTGAAAGTAGTTTAAGGCACTTTCAATGGAAAGTGATTTTCTCTGAAAGGACAGCATTTAGAAAGTGAGGCAACACTCCATTCACTTCGAACAGTGAATTGAAGTGTTGGAACAGACTGCTTCTCTTTCAGAGAAACGCATGTGAGTTTTTTATGAATGCTTGAAAGTAGTTTAATGCACTTTCAAAGGAAAGTGATTTTCTCTGAAAGGACAGCATTTAGAAAGTGAAGCAACACTCCATTCCCTTCGCACAATAAATTGAAGTGTTGGAACAGACTGCTTCTCTTTCATAGAAACGCATTAGTGTTTCTTGTGAATGCTTGCAAGTAGCTTAAGGCACATTCAAAGGAAAGTGATTTTCTCTGAAAGGACAGCATTTAGAAAGTGAAGCAACACTCCATTCACTTCGCACAGTGAATTGAAGTGTTGGAACAGACTGCTTCTCTTTCAGAGAAACGCATGTGAGTTTCTTCCTGATGCTTGCAAGTAGCTTAAGGCACTTTCAAAGGAAAGTGATTTTCTCGATTTTCTCTTAAAGGACAGAATTTAGAAAGTGAAGCAACACTCCATTCACTTCGCACAGTGAATTGAAGTGTTGGAACAGACTGCTTCTCTTTAAGAGAAACGCATGTGAGTTTCTGGTGAATGCTTGTAAGTAGCTTAAGGCACTTTCAAAGGAAAGTGATTTTCTCTGAAAGAACAGCATTTAGAAAGTGAAGCAACACTCCATTCACTTCGCGCAGTGAATTGAAGTGTTGGAACAGACTGCTTCTCTTTCAGAGACACGCATGTGAGTTTCTGGTGAATGCTTGTAAGTAGCTTAAGCACTTTCAAAGGAAAGTGATTTTCTCTGAAAGGACAGCATTTAGAAAGTGAAGCAACACTCCATTCCCTTCGTGCAGTGAATTGAAGTGTTGGAACAGAGTGCTTCTCATTCATAGAAACGCATTAGTGTTTCTTGTGAATGCCTGGAAGTTGCTTAAGGCACTTTCAAAGGAAAGTGATTTTCTCTGAAAGGACAGCATTTAGAAAGTGAAGCACCACTCCATTCACTTTGTACAGTGAATTGAAGTGTTGGAACAGACTGCTTCTCTTTCAGAGAAATGCATGTGAGTTTCTGTTGAATGCTTGTAAGTAGCTTAAGGCACATTCAAAGGAAAGGGATTTTCTCTGAAAGGACAGCATTTAGAAAGTGAGGCAACACTCCATTCACTTCGCACAGTGAATTGAAGTGTTGGAACAGACTGCTTCTCTTTCAGAGAAACACATGTGAGTTTCTTCCTAATGCTTGCAAATAGCTTAAGGCACTTTCAAAGGAAAGTGATTTTCTCTGAAAGGACAGCATTTAGAAAGTGAAGCAACACTCCATTCACTTCGCACAGTGAATTGAAGTGTTGGAACAGACTGCTTCTCTTTCAGAGAAACGCATGTGAGTTTCTTCCTGATGCTTGCAAGTAGCTTAAGGCACTTTCAAAGGAAAGTGATTTTCTCTGAAAGGACAGCATTTAGAAAGTGAAGCAACACTCCATTCACTTCGCAGAGTGAATTGAAGTATTGGAACAGACTGCTTCTCTTTCAGAGAAACGCATGTGAGTTTCTGGTGAATGCTTGTAAGTAGCTTAAGGCACGTTCAAAGGAAAGTGATTTTCTCTGAAAGGACAGCATTTAGAAAGTGAAGCAACACTCCATTCACTTCGCACAGTGAATTGAAGTGTTGGAACAGACTGCTTCTCTTTCAGAGAAACGCATGTGAGTTTCTTTTGAATGCTTGCAAGTTGCTTAAGGCACTTTCAAAGGAAAGTGATTTTCTCTGAAAGGACAGCATTTAGAAACTGAAGCAACACGCCATTCACTTCGCACAGTGAATTGAAGTGTTGGAACAGACTGCTTCTCTTTAAGAGAAACGCATGTGAGTTTCTGGTGAATGCTTGTAAGTAGCTTAAGGCACTTTCAAAGGAAAGTGATTTTCTCTGAAAGGACAGCATTTAGAAAGTGAAGCAACACTCCATTCACTTCGCACAGTGAATTGAAGTGTTGGAACAGACTGCTTCTCTTTCAGAGAAACGCATGTGAGTTTCTGGTGAATGCTTGTAAGTACCTTAAGGCACTTTCAAAGGAAAGTGATTTTCTCTGAAAGGACAGCATTTAGAAAGTGAAGCAACACTCCATTCACTTCGCACAGTGAATTGAAGTGTTGGAACAGACTGCTTCTCTTTCAGAGAAACGCATGTGAGTTTCTTGTGAATTATTGCAAGTCGCTTAAGGCACTTTCAAAGGAAAGTGATTTTCTCTGAAAGGACAGCATTTAGAAAGTGAAGCAACACTCCATTCACTTCGCACAGTGAATTGAAGTGTTGGAACACACTGCTGGTCTTTCAGAGAAACGCACGTGAGTTTTTTGTGAATGCTTGAAAGTAGTTTAAGGCACTTTCAAAGGAAAGTGATTTTCTCTGAAAGGACAGCATTTAGAAAGTGAAGCAACACTCCATTCACTTTGTACAGTGAATTGAAGTGTTGGAACAGACTGCTTCTCTTTCAGAGAAATGCATGTGAGTTTCTGTTGAATGCTTGTAAGTAGCTTAAGGCACATTCAAAGGAAAGGGATTTTCTCTGAAAGGACAGCATTTAGAAAGTGAAGCAACACTCCATTCACTTCGCACAGTGAATTGAAGTGTTGGAACAGACTCCTTCTCTTTCAGAGAAACGCATGTGAGTTTTTTGTGAATGCTTGAAAGTAGTTTAAGGCACTTTCAATGGAAAGTGATTTTCTCTGAAAGGACAGCATTTAGAAAGTGAGGCAACACTCCATTCACTTCGCACAGTGAATTGAAGTGTTGGAACAGACTGCTTCTCTTTCAGAGAAACGCATGTGAGTTTTTTATGAATGCTTGAAAGTAGTTTAATGCACTTTCAAAGGAAAGTGATTTTCTCTGAAAGGACAGCATTTAGAAAGTGAAGCAACACTCCATTCCCTTCGCACAATAAATTGAAGTGTTGGAACAGACTGCTTCTCTTTCATAGAAACGCATTAGTGTTTCTTGTGAATCCTTGCAAGTAGCTTAAGGCACATTCAAAGGAAAGTGATTTTCTCTGAAAGGACAGCATTTAGAAAGTGAAGCAACACTCCATTCACTTCGCACAGTGAATTGAAGTGTTGGAACAGACTGCTTCTCTTTCAGAGAAACGCATGTGAGTTTCTTCCTGATGCTTGCAAGTAGCTTAAGGCACTTTCAAAGGAAAGTGATTTTCTCTGAAAGGACAGCATTTAGAAAGTGAAGCAACACTCCATTCACTTCGCACAGTGAATTGAAGTGTTGGAACAGACTGCTTCTCTATCAGAGAAACGCATGTGAGTTTCTGGTGAATGCTTGTAAGTAGCTTAAGGCACTTTCAAAGGAAAGTGATTTTCTCTGAAAGGACAGCATTTAGAAAGTGAAGCAACACTCCATTCACTTCGCACAGTGAATTGAAGTGTTGGAACACACTGCTGGTCTTTCAGAGAAACGCACGTGAGTTTTTTGTGAATGCTTGTAAGCAGCTTAAGGCACTTTCAAAGGAAAGTGATTTTCTCTGAAAGGACAGCATTTAGAAAGTGAGACAACACTCCATTCACTTCGCACAGTGAATTGAAGTGTTGGAACAGACTGCTTCTCTTTCAGAGAAACGCATGTGAGTTTTTTATGAATGCTTGAAAGTAGTTTAATGCACTTTCAAAGGAAAGTGATTTTCTCTGAAAGGACAGCATTTAGAAAGTGAAGCAACACTCCATTCCCTTCGCACAATAAATTGAAGTGTTGGAACAGACTGCTTCTCTTTCATAGAAACGCATTAGTGTTTCTTGTGAATCCTTGCAAGTAGCTTAAGGCACATTCAAAGGAAGGTGATTTTCTCTGAAAGGACAGCATTTAGAAAGTGAAGCAACACTCCATTCACTTCGCACAGTGAATTGAAGTGTTGGAACAGACTGCTTCTCTTTCAGAGAAACGCATGTGAGTTTCTTTTGAATGCTTGCAAGTTGCTTAAGGCACTTTCAAAGGAAAGTGATTTTCTCTGAAAGGACAGCATTTAGAAACTGAAGCAACACTCCATTCACTTCGCACAGTGAATTGAAGTGTTGGAACAGACTGCTTCTCTTTAAGAGAAACGCATGTGAGTTTCTGGTGAATGCTTGTAAGTAGCTTAAGGCACTTTCAAAGGAAAGTGATTTTCTCTGAAAGGACAGCATTTAGAAAGTGAAGCAACACTCCATTCACTTCGCACAGTGAATTGAAGTGTTGGAACAGACTGCTTCTCTTTCAGAGAAACGCATGTGAGTTTCTGGTGAATGCTTGTAAGTAGCTTAAGGCACTTTCAAAGGAAAGTGATTTTCTCTGAAAGGACAGCATTTAGAAAGTGAAGCAACACTCCATTCACTTCGCACAGTGAATTGAAGTGTTGGAACAGACTGCTTCTCTTTCAGAGAAACGCATGTGAGTTTCTTGTGAATTATTGCAAGTCGCTTAAGGCACTTTCAAAGGAAAGTGATTTTCTCTGAAAGGACAGCATTTAGAAACTGAAGCAACACTCCATTCACTTCGCACAGTGAATTGAAGTGTTGGAACACACTGCTGGTCTTTCAGAGAAAGGCACGTGAGTTTTTTGTGAATGCTTGAAAGTAGTTTAAGGCACTTTCAAAGGAAAGTGATTTTCTCTGAAAGGACAGCATTTAGAAAGTGAAGCAACACTCCATTCACTTTGTACAGTGAATTGAAGTGTTGGAACAGACTGCTTCTCTTTCAGAGAAATGCATGTGAGTTTCTGTTGAATGCTTGTAAGTAGCTTAAGGCACATTCAAAGGAAAGGGATTTTCTCTGAAAGGACAGCATTTAGAAAGTGAAGCAACACTCCATTCACTTCGCACAGTGAATTGAAGTGTTGGAACAGACTGCTTCTCTTTCAGAGAAACGCATGTGAGTTTTTTGTGAATGCTTGAAAGTAGTTTAAGGCACTTTCAATGGAAAGTGATTTTCTCTGAAAGGACAGCATTTAGAAAGTGAGGCAACACTCCATTCACTTCGCACAGTGAATTGAAGTGTTGGAACAGACTGCTTCTCTTTCAGAGAAATGCATGTGAGTTTAAGTTGAATGCTTGTAAGTAGCTTAAGGCACTTTCCAAAGAAAGTGATTTTCTCTGAAAGGACAGCATTTAGAAAGTGAAGCAACACTCCATTCACTTCGCAGAGTGAATTGAAGTATTGGAACAGACTGCTTCTCTATATCAGAAAAACGCATGTGATTTCTGGTGAATGCTTGTAAGTAGCTTAAGGCACTTTCAAAGGAAAGTGATTTTCTCTGAAAGGACAGCATTTAGAAAGTGAAGCAACACTCCATTCACTTCGCACAGTGAATTGAAGTGTTGGAACAGACTGCTTCTCTTTCAGAGAAATGCATGTGAGTTTAAGTTGAATGCTTGTAAGTAGCTTAAGGCACTTTCAAAGGAAAGTGATTTTCTCTGAAAGGACAGCATTTAGAAAGTGAAGCAACACTCCATTCACTTTGTACAGTGAATTGAAGTGTTGGAACAGACTGCTTCTCTTTCAGAGAAATGCATGTGAGTTTCTGTTGAATGCTTGTAAGTAGCTTAAGGCACATTCAAAGGAAAGGGATTTTCTCTGAAAGGACAGCATTTAGAAACTGAAGCAGCACTCCATTCACTTCGCACAGTGAATTGAAGTGTTGGAACAGACTGCTTCTCTTTCAGACAAACGCATGTGAGTTTTTTGTGAATGCTTGAAAGTAGTTTAAGGCACTTTCAATGGAAAGTGATTTTCTCTGAAAGGACAGCATTTAGAAAGTGAGGCAACACTCCATTCACTTCGCACAGTGAATTGAAGTGTTGGAACAGACTGCTTCTCTTTCAGAGAAACGCATGTGAGTTTTTTATGAATGCTTGAAAGTAGTTTAATGCACTTTCAAAGGAAAGTGATTTTCTCTGAAAGGACAGCATTTAGAAAGTGAAGCAACACTCCATTCCCTTCGCACAATAAATTGAAGTGTTGGAACAGACTGCTTCTCTTTCATAGAAACGCATTAGTGTTTCTTGTGAATGCTTGCAAGTAGCTTAAGGCACATTCAAAGGAAAGTGATTTTCTCTGAAAGGACAGCATTTAGAAAGTGAAGCAACACTCCATTCACTTCGCACAGTGAATTGAAGTGTTGGAACAGACTGCTTCTCTTTCAGAGAAACGCATGTGAGTTTCTTCCTGATGCTTGCAAGTAGCTTAAGGCACTTTCAAAGGAAAGTGATTTTCTCGATTTTCTCTTAAAGGACAGCATTTAGAAAGTGAAGCAACACTCCATTCACTTCGCACAGTGAATTGAAGTGTTGGAACAGACTGCTTCTCTATCAGAGAAACGCATGTGAGTTTCTGGTGAATGCTTGTAAGTAGCTTAAGGCACTTTCAAAGGAAAGTGATTTTCTCTGAAAGGACAGCATTTAGAAAGTGAAGCAACACTCCATTCACTTCGCACAGTGAATTGAAGTGTTAGAACAGACTGCTTCTCTTTCAGAGAAATGCATGTGAGTTTAAGTTGAATGCTTGTAAGTAGCTTAAGGCACTTTCCAAAGAAAGTGATTTTCTCTGAAAGGACAGCATTTAGAAAGTGAAGCAACACTCCCTTCACTTCGCAGAGTGAATTGAAATATTGGAACAGACTGCTTCTCTTTCAGAGAAACGCATGTGATTTCTGGTGAATGCTTTTAAGTAGCTTAAGGCACTTTCAAAGGAAAGTGATTTTCTCTGAAAGGACAGCATTTAGAAAGTGAAGCAACACTCCATTCACTTCGCACAGTGAATTGAAGTGTTGGAACAGACTGCTTCTCTTTCAGAGAAATGCATGTGAGTTTAAGTTGAATGCTTGTAAGTAACTTAAGGCACTTTCAAAGGAAAGTGATTTTCTCTGAAAGGACAGCATTTAGAAAGTGAAGCAACACTCCATTCACTTTGTACAGTGAATTGAAGTGTTGGAACAGACTGCTTCTCTTTCAGAGAAATGCATGTGAGTTTCTGTTGAATGCTTGTAAGTAGCTTAAGGCACATTCAAAGGAAAGGGATTTTCTCTGAAAGGACAGCATTTAGAAAGTGAAGCAACACTCCATTCACTTCGCACAGTGAATTGAAGTGTTGGAACAGACTGCTTCTCTTTCAGAGAAACGCATGTGAGTTTTTTGTGAATGCTTGAAAGTAGTTTAAGGCACTTTCAATGGAAAGTGAATTTCTCTGAAAGGACAGCATTTAGAAAGTGAGGCAACACTCCATTCACTTCGCACAGTGAATTGAAGTGTTGGAACAGACTGCTTCTCTTTCAGAGAAACACATGTGAGTTTCTTCCTAATGCTTGCAAATAGCTTAAGGCACTTTCAAAGGAAAGTGATTTTCTCTGAAACGACAGCATTTAGAAAGTGAAGCAACACTCCATTCACTTCGCACAGTGAATTGAAGTGTTAGAACAGACTGCTTCTCTTTCAGAGAAATGCATGTGAGTTTAAGTTGAATGCTTGTAAGTAGCTTAAGGCACTTTCCAAAGAAAGTGATTTTCTCTGAAAGGACAGCATTTAGAAAGTGAAGCAACACTCCATTCACTTCGCAGAGTGAATTGAAGTATTGGAACAGACTGCTTCTCTTTCAGAGAAACGCATGTGATTTCTGGTGAATGCTTGTAAGTAGCTTAAGGCACTTTCAAAGGAAAGTGATTTTCTCTGAAAGGACAGCATTTAGAAAGTGAAGCAACACTCCATTCACTTCGCACAGTGAATTGAAGTGTTGGAACAGACTGCTTCTCTTTCAGAGAAATGCATGTGAGTTTTTTGTGAATGCTTGAAAGTAGTTTAAGGCACTTTCAAGGGAAAGTGATTTTCTCTGAAAGGACAGCATTTAGAAAGTGAGGCAACACTCCATTCACTTCGCACAGTGAATTGAAGTGTTGGAACAGACTGCTTCTCTTTCAGAGAAACGCATGTGAGTTTTTTATGAATGCTTGAAAGTAGTTTAATGCACTTTCAAAGGAAAGTGATTTTCTCTGAAAGGACAGCATTTAGAAAGTGAAGCAACACTCCATTCCCTTCGCACAATAAATTGAAGTGTTGGAACAGACTGCTTCTCTTTCATAGAAACGCATTAGTGTTTCTTGTGAATGCTTGCAAGTAGCTTAAGGCACATTCAAAGGAAAGTGATTTTCTCTGAAAGGACAGCATTTAGAAAGTGAAGCAACACTCCATTCACTTCGCACAGTGAATTGAAGTGTTGGAACAGACTGCTTCTCTATCAGAGAAACGCATGTGAGTTTCTTCCTGATGCTTGCAAGTAGCTTAAGGCACTTTCAAAGGAAAGTGATTTTCTCGATTTTCTCTTAAAGGACAGCATTTAGAAAGTGAAGCAACACTCCATTCACTTCGCACAGTGAATTGAAGTGTTGGAACAGACTGCTTCTCTTTAAGAGAAACGCATATGAGTTTCTGGTGAATGCTTGTAAGTAGCTTAAGGCACTTTCAAAGGAAAGTGATTTTCTCTGAAAGAACAGCATTTAGAAAGTGAAGCAACACTCCATTCACTTCGCGCAGTGAATTGAAGTGTTGGAACAGACTGCTTCTCTTTCAGAGAAACGCATGTGAGTTTCTGGTGAATGCTTGTAAGTAGCTTAAGGCACTTTCAAAGGAAAGTGATTTTCTCTGAAAGGACAGCATTTAGAAAGTGAAGCAACACTCCATTCCCTTCGTGCAGTGAATTGAAGTGTTGGAACAGAGTGCTTCTCATTCATAGAAACGCATTAGTGTTTCTTGTGAATGCCTGGAAGTTGCTTAAGGCACTTTCAAAGGAAAGTGATTTTCTCTGAAAGGACAGCATTTAGAAAGTGAAGCAACACTCCATTCACTTTGTACAGTGAATTGAAGTGTTGGAACAGACTGCTTCTCTTTCAGAGAAATGCATGTGAGTTTCTGTTGAATGCTTGTAAGTAGCTTAAGGCACATTCAAAGGAAAGGGATTTTCTCTGAAAGGACAGCATTTAGAAAGTGAAGCAACACTCCATTCACTTCGCACAGTGAATTGAAGTGTTGGAACAGACTGCTTCTCTTTCAGAGAAACGCATGTGAGTTTTTTGTGAATGCTTGAAAGTAGTTTAAGGCACTTTCAATGGAAAGTGAATTTCTCTGAAAGGACAGCATTTAGAAAGTGAGGCAACACTCCATTCACTTCGCACAGTGAATTGAAGTGTTGGAACAGACTGCTTCTCTTTCAGAGAAACACATGTGAGTTTCTTCCTAATGCTTGCAAATAGCTTAAGGCACTTTCAAAGGAAAGTGATTTTCTCTGAAAGGACAGCATTTAGAAAGTGAAGCAACACTCCATTCACTTCGCACAGTGAATTGAAGTGTTAGAACAGACTGCTTCTCTTTCAGAGAAATGCATGTGAGTTTAAGTTGAATGCTTGTAAGTAGCTTAAGGCACTTTCCAAAGAAAGTGATTTTCTCTGAAAGGACAGCATTTAGAAAGTGAAGCAACACTCCATTCACTTCGCAGAGTGAATTGAAGTATTGGAACAGACTGCTTCTCTTTCAGAGAAACGCATGTGATTTCTGGTGAATGCTTGTAAGTAGCTTAAGGCACTTTCAAAGGAAAGTGATTTTCTCTGAAAGGACAGCATTTAGAAAGTGAAGCAACACTCCATTCACTTCGCACAGTGAATTGAAGTGTTGGAACAGACTGCTTCTCTTTCAGAGAAATGCATGTGAGTTTAAGTTGAATGCTTGTAAGTAGCTTAAGGCACTTTCAAAGGAAAGTGACTTTCTCTGAAAGGACAGCATTTAGAAAGTGAAGCAACACTCCATTCACTTTGTACAGTGAATTGAAGTGTTGGAACAGACTGCTTCTCTTTCAGAGAAATGCATGTGAGTTTCTGTTGAATGCTTGTAAGTAGCTTAAGGCACATTCAAAGGAAAGGGATTTTCTCTGAAAGGACAGCATTTAGAAACTGAAGCAGCACTCCATTCACTTCGCACAGTGAATTGAAGTGTTGGAACAGACTGCTTCTCTTTCAGACAAACGCATGTGAGTTTTTTGTGAATGCAAGAAAGTAGTTTAAGGCACTTTCAATGGAAAGTGATTTTCTCTGAAAGGACAGCATTTAGAAAGTGAGGCAACACTCCGTTCACTTCGCACAGTGAATTGAAGTGTTGGAACAGACTGCTTCTCTTTCAGAGAAACGCATGTGAGTTTTTTATGAATGCTTGAAAGTAGTTTAATGCACTTTCAAAGGAAAGTGATTTTCTCTGAAAGGACAGCATTTAGAAAGTGAAGCAACACTCCATTCCCTTCGCACAATAAATTGAAGTGTTGGAACAGACTGCTTCTCTTTCATAGAAACGCATTAGTGTTTCTTGTGAATGCTTGCAAGTAGCTTAAGGCACATTCAAAGGAAAGTGATTTTCTCTGAAAGGACAGCATTTAGAAAGTGAAGCAACACTCCATTCACTTCGCACAGTGAATTGAAGTGTTGGAACAGACTGCTTCTCTTTCAGAGAAACGCATGTGAGTTTCTTCCTGATGCTTGCAAGTAGCTTAAGGCACTTTCAAAGGAAAGTGATTTTCTCGATTTTCTCTTAAAGGACAGCATTTAGAAAGTGAAGCAACACTCCATTCACTTCGCACAGTGAATTGAAGTGTTGGAACAGACTGCTTCTCTATCAGAGAAACGCATGTGAGTTTCTTCCTAATGCTTGCAAGTAGCTTAAGGCACTTTCAAAGGAAAGTGATTTTCTCTGAAAGGACAGCATTTAGAAAGTGAAGCAACACTCCATTCACTTCGCACAGTGAATTGAAGTGTTAGAACAGACTGCTTCTCTTTCAGAGAAATGCATGTGAGTTTAAGTTGAATGCTTGTAAGTAGCTTAAGGCACTTTCCAAAGAAAGTGATTTTCTCTGAAAGGACAGCATTTAGAAAGTGAAGCAACACTCCATTCACTTCGCAGAGTGAATTGAAGTATTGGAACAGACTGCTTCTCTTTCAGAGAAACGCATGTGATTTCTGGTGAATGCTTTTAAGTAGCTTAAGGCACTTTCAAAGGAAAGTGATTTTCTCTGAAAGGACAGCATTTAGAAAGTGAAGCAACACTCCATTCACTTCGCACAGTGAATTGAAGTGTTGGAACAGACTGCTTCTCTTTCAGAGAAATGCATGTGAGTTTAAGTTGAATGCTTGTAAGTAACTTAAGGCACTTTCAAAGGAAAGTGATTTTCTCTGAAAGGACAGCATTTAGAAAGTGAAGCAACACTCCATTCACTTTGTACAGTGAATTGAAGTGTTGGAACAGACTGCTTCTCTTTCAGAGAAATGCATGTGATTTTCTGTTGATTGCTTGTAAGTAGCTTAAGGCACATTCAAAGGAAAGGGATTTTCTCTGAAAGGACAGCATTTAGAAACTGAAGCAACACTCCATTCACTTCGCACAGTGAATTGAAGTGTTGGAACAGACTGCTTCTCTTTCAGAGAAACGCATGTGAGTTTTTTGTGAATGCTTGAAAGTAGTTTAAGGCACTTTCAATGGAAAGTGATTTTCTCTGAAAGGACAGCATTTAGAAAGTGAGGCAACACTCCATTCACTTCGAACAGTGAATTGAAGTGTTGGAACAGACTGCTTCTCTTTCAGAGAAACGCATGTGAGTTTTTTATGAATGCTTGAAAGTAGTTTAATGCACTTTCAAAGGAAAGTGATTTTCTCTGAAAGGACAGCATTTAGAAAGTGAAGCAACACTCCATTCCCTTCGCACAATAAATTGAAGTGTTGGAACAGACTGCTTCTCTTTCATAGAAACGCATTAGTGTTTCTTGTGAATGCTTGCAAGTAGCTTAAGGCACATTCAAAGGAAAGTGATTTTCTCTGAAAGGACAGCATTTAGAAAGTGAAGCAACACTCCATTCACTTCGCACAGTGAATTGAAGTGTTGGAACAGACTGCTTCTCTTTCAGAGAAACGCATGTGAGTTTCTTCCTGATGCTTGCAAGTAGCTTAAGGCACTTTCAAAGGAAAGTGATTTTCTCGATTTTCTCTTAAAGGACAGCATTTAGAAAGTGAAGCAACACTCCATTCACTTCGCACAGTGAATTGAAGTGTTGGAACAGACTGCTTCTCTTTAAGAGAAACGCATGTGAGTTTCTGGTGAATGCTTGTAAGTAGCTTAAGGCACTTTCAAAGGAAAGTGATTTTCTCTGAAAGAACAGCATTTAGAAAGTGAAGCAACACTCCATTCATTTCGCGCAGTGAATTGAAGTGTTGGAACAGACTGCTTCTCTTTCAGAGACACGCATGTGAGTTTCTGGTGAATGCTTGTAAGTAGCTTAAGCACTTTCAAAGGAAAGTGATTTTCTCTGAAAGGACAGCATTTAGAAAGTGAAGCAACACTCCATTCCCTTCGTGCAGTGAATTGAAGTGTTGGAACAGAGTG
Organism: Myodes glareolus; assembly: GCF_982192425.1. NCBI lineage: Eukaryota > Metazoa > Chordata > Mammalia > Rodentia > Cricetidae > Myodes > Myodes glareolus. The sequence goes on from NC_142046.1 coordinate 3,252,722, forward strand.
CTTCTCATTCATAGAAACGCATTAGTGTTTCTTGTGAATGCCTGGAAGTTGCTTAAGGCACTTTCAAAGGAAAGTGATTTTCTCTGAAAGGACAGCATTTAGAAAGTGAAGCACCACTCCATTCACTTTGTACAGTGAATTGAAGTGTTGGAACAGACTGCTTCTCTTTCAGAGAAATGCATGTGAGTTTCTGTTGAATGCTTGTAAGTAGCTTAAGGCACATTCAAAGGAAAGGGATTTTCTCTGAAAGGACAGCATTTAGAAAGTGAAGCAACACTCCATTCACTTCGCACAGTGAATTGAAGTGTTGGAACAGACTGCTTCTCTTTCAGAGAAACGCATGTGAGTTTTTTGTGAATGCTTGAAAGTAGTTTAAGGCACTTTCAATGGAAAGTGAATTTCTCTGAAAGGACAGCATTTAGAAAGTGAGGCAACACTCCATTCACTTCGCACAGTGAATTGAAGTGTTGGAACAGACTGCTTCTCTTTCAGAGAAACACATGTGAGTTTCTTCCTAATGCTTGCAAATAGCTTAAGGCACTTTCAAAGGAAAGTGATTTTCTCTGAAAGGACAGCATTTAGAAAGTGAAGCAACACTCCATTCACTTCGCACAGTGAATTGAAGTGTTGGAACAGACTGCTTCTCTTTCAGAGAAACGCATGTGAGTTTCTTCCTGATGCTTGCAAGTAGCTTAAGGCACTTTCAAAGGAAAGTGATTTTCTCTGAAAGGACAGCATTTAGAAAGTGAAGCAACACTCCATTCACTTCGCAGAGTGAATTGAAGTATTGGAACAGACTGCTTCTCTTTCAGAGAAACGCATGTGAGTTTCTGGTGAATGCTTGTAAGTAGCTTAAGGCACGTTCAAAGGAAAGTGATTTTCTCTGAAAGGACAGCATTTAGAAAGTGAAGCAACACTCCATTCACTTCGCACAGTGAATTGAAGTGTTGGAACAGACTGCTTCTCTTTCAGAGAAACGCATGTGAGTTTCTTTTGAATGCTTGCAAGTTGCTTAAGGCACTTTCAAAGGAAAGTGATTTTCTCTGAAAGGACAGCATTTAGAAACTGAAGCAACACGCCATTCACTTCGCACAGTGAATTGAAGTGTTGGAACAGACTGCTTCTCTTTAAGAGAAACGCATGTGAGTTTCTGGTGAATGCTTGTAAGTAGCTTAAGGCACTTTCAAAGGAAAGTGATTTTCTCTGAAAGGACAGCATTTAGAAAGTGAAGCAACACTCCATTCACTTCGCACAGTGAATTGAAGTGTTGGAACAGACTGCTTCTCTTTCAGAGAAACGCATGTGAGTTTCTGGTGAATGCTTGTAAGTAGCTTAAGGCACTTTCAAAGGAAAGTGATTTTCTCTGAAAGGACAGCATTTAGAAAGTGAAGCAACACTCCATTCACTTCGCACAGTGAATTGAAGTGTTGGAACAGACTGCTTCTCTTTCAGAGAAACGCATGTGAGTTTCTTGTGAATTATTGCAAGACCCTTAAGGCACTTTCAAAGGAAAGTGATTTTCTCTGAAAGGACAGCATTTAGAAAGTGAAGCAACACTCCATTCACTTCGCACAGTGAATTGAAGTGTTGGAACACACTGCTGGTCTTTCAGAGAAACGCACGTGAGTTTTTTGTGAATGCTTGAAAGTAGTTTAAGGCACTTTCAAAGGAAAGTGATTTTCTCTGAAAGGACAGCATTTAGAAAGTGAAGCAACACTCCATTCACTTTGTACAGTGAATTGAAGTGTTGGAACAGACTGCTTCTCTTTCAGAGAAATGCATGTGAGTTTCTGTTGAATGCTTGTAAGTAGCTTAAGGCACATTCAAAGGAAAGGGATTTTCTCTGAAAGGACAGCATTTAGAAAGTGAAGCAACACTCCATTCACTTCGCACAGTGAATTGAAGTGTTGGAACAGACTCCTTCTCTTTCAGAGAAACGCATGTGAGTTTTTTGTGAATGCTTGAAAGTAGTTTAAGGCACTTTCAATGGAAAGTGATTTTCTCTGAAAGGACAGCATTTAGAAAGTGAGGCAACACTCCATTCACTTCGCACAGTGAATTGAAGTGTTGGAACAGACTGCTTCTCTTTCAGAGAAACGCATGTGAGTTTTTTATGAATGCTTGAAAGTAGTTTAATGCACTTTCAAAGGAAAGTGATTTTCTCTGAAAGGACAGCATTTAGAAAGTGAAGCAACACTCCATTCCCTTCGCACAATAAATTGAAGTGTTGGAACAGACTGCTTCTCTTTCATAGAAACGCATTAGTGTTTCTTGTGAATCCTTGCAAGTAGCTTAAGGCACATTCAAAGGAAAGTGATTTTCTCTGAAAGGACAGCATTTAGAAAGTGAAGCAACACTCCATTCACTTCGCACAGTGAATTGAAGTGTTGGAACAGACTGCTTCTCTTTCAGAGAAACGCATGTGAGTTTCTTCCTGATGCTTGCAAGTAGCTTAAGGCACTTTCAAAGGAAAGTGATTTTCTCTGAAAGGACAGCATTTAGAAAGTGAAGCAACACTCCATTCACTTCGCACAGTGAATTGAAGTGTTGGAACAGACTGCTTCTCTATCAGAGAAACGCATGTGAGTTTCTGGTGAATGCTTGTAAGTAGCTTAAGGCACTTTCAAAGGAAAGTGATTTTCTCTGAAAGGACAGCATTTAGAAAGTGAAGCAACACTCCATTCACTTCGCACAGTGAATTGAAGTGTTGGAACACACTGCTGGTCTTTCAGAGAAACGCACGTGAGTTTTTTGTGAATGCTTGTAAGCAGCTTAAGGCACTTTCAAAGGAAAGTGATTTTCTCTGAAAGGACAGCATTTAGAAAGTGAGACAACACTCCATTCACTTCGCACAGTGAATTGAAGTGTTGGAACAGACTGCTTCTCTTTCAGAGAAACGCATGTGAGTTTTTTATGAATGCTTGAAAGTAGTTTAATGCACTTTCAAAGGAAAGTGATTTTCTCTGAAAGGACAGCATTTAGAAAGTGAAGCAACACTCCATTCCCTTCGCACAATAAATTGAAGTGTTGGAACAGACTGCTTCTCTTTCATAGAAACGCATTAGTGTTTCTTGTGAATCCTTGCAAGTAGCTTAAGGCACATTCAAAGGAAGGTGATTTTCTCTGAAAGGACAGCATTTAGAAAGTGAAGCAACACTCCATTCACTTCGCACAGTGAATTGAAGTGTTGGAACAGACTGCTTCTCTTTCAGAGAAACGCATGTGAGTTTCTTTTGAATGCTTGCAAGTTGCTTAAGGCACTTTCAAAGGAAAGTGATTTTCTCTGAAAGGACAGCATTTAGAAACTGAAGCAACACTCCATTCACTTCGCACAGTGAATTGAAGTGTTGGAACAGACTGCTTCTCTTTAAGAGAAACGCATGTGAGTTTCTGGTGAATGCTTGTAAGTAGCTTAAGGCACTTTCAAAGGAAAGTGATTTTCTCTGAAAGGACAGCATTTAGAAAGTGAAGCAACACTCCATTCACTTCGCACAGTGAATTGAAGTGTTGGAACAGACTGCTTCTCTTTCAGAGAAACGCATGTGAGTTTCTGGTGAATGCTTGTAAGTAGCTTAAGGCACTTTCAAAGGAAAGTGATTTTCTCTGAAAGGACAGCATTTAGAAAGTGAAGCAACACTCCATTCACTTCGCACAGTGAATTGAAGTGTTGGAACAGACTGCTTCTCTTTCAGAGAAACGCATGTGAGTTTCTTGTGAATTATTGCAAGTCGCTTAAGGCACTTTCAAAGGAAAGTGATTTTCTCTGAAAGGACAGCATTTAGAAACTGAAGCAACACTCCATTCACTTCGCACAGTGAATTGAAGTGTTGGAACACACTGCTGGTCTTTCAGAGAAAGGCACGTGAGTTTTTTGTGAATGCTTGAAAGTAGTTTAAGGCATTTTCAAAGGAAAGTGATTTTCTCTGAAAGGACAGCATTTAGAAAGTGAAGCAACACTCCATTCACTTTGTACAGTGAATTGAAGTGTTGGAACAGACTGCTTCTCTTTCAGAGAAATGCATGTGAGTTTCTGTTGAATGCTTGTAAGTAGCTTAAGGCACATTCAAAGGAAAGGGATTTTCTCTGAAAGGACAGCATTTAGAAAGTGAAGCAACACTCCATTCACTTCGCACAGTGAATTGAAGTGTTGGAACAGACTGCTTCTCTTTCAGAGAAACGCATGTGAGTTTTTTGTGAATGCTTGAAAGTAGTTTAAGGCACTTTCAATGGAAAGTGATTTTCTCTGAAAGGACAGCATTTAGAAAGTGAGGCAACACTCCATTCACTTCGCACAGTGAATTGAAGTGTTGGAACAGACTGCTTCTCTTTCAGAGAAACGCATGTGAGTTTTTTATGAATGCTTGAAAGTAGTTTAATGCACTTTCAAAGGAAAGTGATTTTCTCTGAAAGGACAGCATTTAGAAAGTGAAGCAACACTCCATTCCCTTCGCACAATAAATTGAAGTGTTGGAACAGACTGCTTCTCTTTCATAGAAACGCATTAGTGTTTCTTGTGAATGCTTGCAAGTAGCTTAAGGCACATTCAAAGGAAAGTGATTTTCTCTGAAAGGACAGCATTTAGAAAGTGAAGCAACACTCCATTCACTTCGCACAGTGAATTGAAGTGTTGGAACAGACTGCTTCTCTTTCAGAGAAACGCATGTGAGTTTCTTCCTGATGCTTGCAAGTAGCTTAAGGCACTTTCAAAGGAAAGTGATTTTCTCTGAAAGGACAGCATTTAGAAAGTGAAGCAACACTCCATTCACTTCGCACAGTGAATTGAAGTGTTGGAACAGACTGCTTCTCTATCAGAGAAACGCATGTGAGTTTCTGGTGAATGCTTGTAAGTAGCTTAAGGCACTTTCAAAGGAAAGTGATTTTCTCTGAAAGGACAGCATTTAGAAAGTGAAGCAACACTCCTTTCACTTCGCACAGTGAATTGAAGTGTTAGAACAGACTGCTTCTCTTTCAGAGAAATGCATGTGAGTTTAAGTTGAATGCTTGTAAGTAGCTTAAGACACTTTCCAAAGAAAGTGATTTTCTCTGAAAGGACAGCATTTAGAAAGTGAAGCAACACTCCATTCACTTCGCACAGTGAATTGAAGTGTTGGAACAGAATGCTTCTCTTTCAGAGAAACGCATGTGAGTTTTTTATGAATGCTTGAAAGAAGTTTAAGGCACTTTCAAAGGAAAGTGATTTTCTCTGAAAGGACAGCATTTAGAAAGTGAGGCAACACTCCATTCACTTCGCACAGTGAATTGAAGTGTTGGAACAGACTGCTTCTCTTTCAGAGAAACGCATGTGTGTTTCTTCCTAATGCTTGCAAGTAGCTTAAGGCACTTTCAAAGGAAAGTGATTTTCTCTGAAAGGACAGCATTTAGAAAGTGAAGCAACACTCCATTCACTTCGCACAGTGAATTGAAGTGTTGGAACTGACTGCTTCTCTTTCAGAGAAACGCATGTGAGTTTCTGGTGAATGATTATAAGTAGTTTAAGGCACTTTCAAAGGAAAGTGATTTTCTCTGAAAGGACAGCATTTAGAAAGTGAAGCAACACTCCATTCACTTCGCACAGTGAATTGAAGTGTTGGAACAGACTGCTTCTCTTTCAGAGAAACGCATGTGAGTTTCTTGTGAATTATTGCAAGTCGCTTAAGGCACTTTCAAAGGAAAGTGATTTTCTCTGAAAGGACAGCATTTAGAAACTGAAGCAACACTCCATTCACTTCGCACAGTGAATTGAAGTGTTGGAACACACTGCTGGTCTTTCAGAGAAAGGCACGTGAGTTTTTTGTGAATGCTTGAAAGTAGTTTAAGGCACTTTCAAAGGAAAGTGATTTTCTCTGAAAGGACAGCATTTAGAAAGTGAAGCAACACTCCATTCACTTCGCACAGTGAATTGAAGTGTTGGAACAGACTGCTTCTCTTTCAGAGAAACGCATGTGAGTTTCTTGTGAATTATTGCAAGTCGCTTAAGGCACTTTCAAAGGAAAGTGATTTTCTCTGAAAGGACAGCATTTAGAAACTGAAGCAACACTCCATTCACTTCGCACAGTGAATTGAAGTGTTGGAACACACTGCTGGTCTTTCAGAGAAAGGCACGTGAGTTTTTTGTGAATGCTTGAAAGTAGTTTAAGGCACTTTCAAAGGAAAGTGATTTTCTCTGAAAGGACAGCATTTAGAAAGTGAAGCAACACTCCATTCACTTTGTACAGTGAATTGAAGTGTTGGAACAGACTGCTTCTCTTTCAGAGAAATGCATGTGAGTTTCTGTTGAATGCTTGTAAGTAGCTTAAGGCACATTCAAAGGAAAGGGATTTTCTCTGAAAGGACAGCATTTAGAAAGTGAAGCAACACTCCATTCACTTCGCACAGTGAATTGAAGTGTTGGAACAGACTGCTTCTCTTTCAGAGAAACGCATGTGAGTTTTTTGTGAATGCTTGAAAGTAGTTTAAGGCACTTTCAATGGAAAGTGATTTTCTCTGAAAGGACAGCATTTAGAAAGTGAGGCAACACTCCATTCACTTCGCACAGTGAATTGAAGTGTTGGAACAGACTGCTTCTCTTTCAGAGAAACGCATGTGAGTTTTTTATGAATGCTTGAAAGTAGTTTAATGCACTTTCAAAGGAAAGTGATTTTCTCTGAAAGGACAGCATTTAGAAAGTGAAGCAACACTCCATTCACTTCGCAGAGTTAACTGAAGTATTGGAACAGACTGCTTCTCTTTCAGAGAAACGCATGTGAGTTTCTGGTGAATGCTTGTAAGTAGCTTAAGGCACTTTCAATGGAAAGTGATTTTCTCTGAAAGGACAGCATTTAGAAAGTGAAGCAACACTCCATTCACTTCGCACAGTGAATTGAAGTGTTGGAACAGACTGCTTCTCTTTCAGAGAAACGCATGTGAGTTTCTGGTGAATGCTTGTAAGTAGCTTAAGGCACTTTCAAAGGAAAGTGATTTTCTCTGAAAGGACAGCATTTAGAACGTGAAGCAACACTCCATTCACATCGCACAGTGAATTGAAGTGTTGGAACAGACTGCTCTCTTTCAGAGAAACGCATGTGAGTTTCTGGTGAATGCTTGTAAGTAGCTTAAGGCACTTTCAAAGGAAAGTGATTTTCTCTGAAAGGACAGCATTTAGAAAGTGAAGCAACACTCCATTCACTTCGCACAGTTAATTGAAGTGTTGGAACAGACTGCTTTTCTTTCAGAGAAATGCATGTGAGTTTCTGTTGAATGCTTGTAAGTAGCTTAAGGCACTTTCAAAGGAAAGTAATTTTCTCTGAAAGGACAGCATTTAGAAAGTGAAGCAACACTCCATTCACTTCGCACAGTGAATTGAAGTATTGGAACAGACTGCTTCTCTTTCAGAGAAACGCATGTGAGTTTCTGTTGAATGCTTGTACGTAGCTTAAGGCACGTTCAAAGGAAAGTGATTTTCTCTGAAAGGACAGCATTTAGAAAGTGAAGCAACACTCCATTCACTTCGCACAGTGAATTGAAGTGTTGGAACAGACTGCTTCTCTTTCAGAGAAACGCATGTGAGTTTCTTTTGAATGCTTGCAAGTTGCTTAAGGCACTTTCAAAGGAAAGTGATTTTCTCTGAAAGGACAGCATTTAGAAACTGAAGCAACACGCCATTCACTTCGCACAGTGAATTGAAGTGTTGGAACAGACTGCTTCTCTTTAAGGGAAACGCATGTGAGTTTCTGGTGAATGCTTGTAAGTAGCTTAAGGCACTTTCAAAGGAAAGTGATTTTCTCTGAAAGGACAGCATTTAGAAAGTGAAGCAACACTCCATTCACTTGCACAGTGAATTGAAGTGTTGGAACAGACTGCTTCTCTTTAAGAGAAACGCATGTGAGTTTCTGGTGAATGCTTGTAAGTAGCTTAAGGCACTTTCAAAGGAAAGTGATTTTCTCTGAAAGGACAGCATTTAGAAAGTGAAGCAACACTCCATTCACTTCGCACAGTGAATTGAAGTGTTGGAACAGACTGCTTCTCTTTCAGAGAAACGCATGTGAGTTTCTTGTGAATTATTGCAAGTCGCTTAAGGCACTTTCAAAGGAAAGTGATTTTCTCTGAAAGGACAGCATTTAGAAACTGAAGCAACACTCCATTCACTTCGCACAGTGAATTGAAGTGTTGGAACACACTGCTTGTCTTTCAGAGAAACGCATGTGAGTTTTTTGTGAATGCTTGAAAGTAGTTTAAGGCACTTTCAAAGGAAAGTGATTTTCTCTGAAAGGACAGCATTTAGAAAGTGAAGCAACACTCCATTCACTTTGTACAGTGAATTGAAGTGTTAGAACAGACTGCTTCTCTTTCAGAGAAATGCATGTGAGTTTCTGTTGAATGCTTGTAAGTAGCTTAAGGCACATTCAAAGGAAAGGGATTTTCTCTGAAAGGACAGCATTTAGAAACTGAAGCAACACTCCATTCACTTCGCACAGTGAATTGAAGTGTTGGAACAGACTGCTTCTCTTTCAGAGAAACGCATGTGAGTTTTTTGTGAATGCTTGAAAGTAGTTTAAGGCACTTTCAATGGAAAGTGATTTTCTCTGAAAGGACAGCATTTAGAAAGTGAGGCAACACTCCATTCACTTCGCACAGTGAATTGAAGTGTTGGAACAGACTGCTTCTCTTTCAGAGAAACGCATGTGAGTTTTTTATGAATGCTTGAAAGCAGTTTAATGCACTTTCAAAGGAAAGTGATTTTCTCTGAAAGGACAGCATTTAGAAAGTGAAGCAACATTCCATTCCCTTCGCACAATAAATTGAAGTGTTGGAACAGACTGCTTCTCTTTCATAGAAATGCATTAGTGTTTCTTGTGAATGCTTGCAAGTAGCTTAAGGCACATTCAAAGGAAAGTGATTTTCTCTGAAAGGACAGCATTTAGAAAGTGAAGCAACACTCCATTCACTTCGCACAGTGAATTGAAGTGTTGGAACAGACTGCTTCTCTTTCAGAGAAACGCATGTGCGTTTCTTCCTGATGCTTGCAAGTAGCTTAAGGCACTTTCAAAGGAAAGTGATTTTCTCTTAAAGGACAGCATTTAGAAAGTGAAGCAACACTCCATTCACTTCGCACAGTGAATTGAAGTGTTGGAACAGACTGCTTCTCTATCAGAGAAAGGCATGTGAGTTTCTGGTGAATGCTTGTAAGTAGCTTAAGGCACTTTCAAAGGAAAGTGATTTTCTCTGAAAGGACAGCATTTAGAAAGTGAAGCAACACTCCATTCACTTCGCACAGTGAATTGAAGTGTTAGAACAGACTGCTTCTCTTTCAGAGAAATGCATGTGAGTTTAAGTTGAATGCTTGTAAGTAGCTTAAGGCACTTTCCAAAGAAAGTGATTTTCTCTGAAAGGACAGCATTTAGAAAGTGAAGCAACACTCCATTCACTTCGCAGAGTGAATTGAAGTATTGGAACAGACTGCTTCTCTTTCAGAGAAACGCATGTGATTTCTGGTGAATGCTTGTAAGTAGCTTAAGGCACTTTCAAAGGAAAGTGATTTTCTCTGAAAGTACAGCATTTAGAAAGTGAAGCCACACTCCATTCACTTTGTACAGTGAATTGAAGTGTTGGAACAGACTGCTTCTCTTTCAGAGAAATGCATGTGAGTTTCTGTTGAATGCTTGTAAGTAGCTTAAGGCACATTCAAAGGAAAGGGATTTTCTCTGAAAGGACAGCATTTAGAAACTGAAGCAACACTCCATTCACTTCGCACAGTGAATTGAAGTGTTGGAACAGACTGCTTCTCTTTCAGAGAAACGCATGTGAGTTTTTTGTGAATGCTTGAAAGTAGTTTAAGGCACTTTCAATGGAAAGTGATTTTCTCTGAAAGGACAGCATTTAGAAAGTGAGGCAACACTCCATTCACTTCGCACAGTGAATTGAAGTGTTGGAACAGACTGCTTCTCTTTCAGAGAAACGCATGTGAGTTTTTTATGAATGCTTGAAAGTAGTTTAATGCACTTTCAAAGGAAAGTGATTTTCTCTGAAAGGACAGCATTTAGAAAGTGAAGCAACACTCCATTCCCTTCGCACAATAAATTGAAGTGTTGGAACAGACTGCTTCTCTTTCATAGAAACGCATTAGTGTTTCTTGTGAATGCTTGCAAGTAGCTTAAGGCACATTCAAAGGAAAGTGATTTTCTCTGAAAGGACAGCATTTAGAAAGTGAAGCAACACTCCATTCACTTCGCACAGTGAATTGAAGTGTTGGAACAGACTGCTTCTCTTTCAGAGAAACGCATGTGAGTTTCTTCCTGATGCTTGCAAGTAGCTTAAGGCACTTTCAAAGGAAAGTGATTTTCTCGATTTTCTCTTAAAGGACAGCATTTAGAAAGTGAAGCAACACTCCATTCACTTCGCACAGTGAATTGAAGTGTTGGAACAGACTGCTTCTCTATCAGAGAAACGCATGTGAGTTTCTGGTGAATGCTTGTAAGTAGCTTAAGGCACTTTCAAAGGAAAGTGATTTTCTCTGAAAGGACAGCATTTAGAAAGTGAAGCAACACTCCATTCACTTCGCACAGTGAATTGAAGTGTTAGAACAGACTGCTTCTCTTTCAGAGAAATGCATGTGAGTTTAAGTTGAATGCTTGTAAGTAGCTTAAGGCACTTTCCAAAGAAAGTGATTTTCTCTGAAAGGACAGCATTTAGAAAGTGAAGCAACACTCCATTCACTTCGCAGAGTGAATTGAAGTATTGGAACAGACTGCTTCTCTTTCAGAGAAACGCATGTGATTTCTGGTGAATGCTTGTAAGTAGCTTAAGGCACTTTCAAAGGAAAGTGATTTTCTCTGAAAGGACAGCATTTAGAAAGTGAAGCAACACTCCATTCACTTCGCACAGTGAATTGAAGTGTTGGAACAGACTGCTTCTCTTTCAGAGAAATGCATGTGAGTTTAAGTTGAATGCTTGTAAGTAACTTAAGGCACTTTCAAAGGAAAGTGATTTTCTCTGAAAGGACAGCATTTAGAAAGTGAAGCAACACTCCATTCACTTTGTACAGTGAATTGAAGTGTTGGAACAGACTGCTTCTCTTTCAGAGAAATGCATGTGAGTTTCTGTTGAATGCTTGTAAGTAGCTTAAGGCACATTCAAAGGAAAGGGCTTTTCTCTGAAAGGACAGCATTTAGAAACTGAAGCAACACTCCATTCACTTCGCACAGTGAATTGAAGTGTTGGAACAGACTGCTTCTCTTTCAGAGAAACGCATGTGAGTTTTTTGTGAATGCTTGAAAGTAGTTTAAGGCACTTTCAATGGAAAGTGATTTTCTCTGAAAGGACAGCATTTAGAAAGTGAGGCAACACTCCATTCACTTCGCACAGTGAATTGAAGTGTTGGAACAGACTGCTTCTCTTTCAGAGAAACGCATGTGAGTTTCTTCCTGATGCTTGCAAGTAGCTTAAGGCACTTTCAAAGGAAAGTGATTTTCTCTGAAAGGACAGCATTTAGAAAGTGAAGCAACACTCCATTCACTTCGCAGAGTGAATTGAAGTGTTGGAACAGACTGCTTCTCTTTCAGAGAAACGCATGTGAGTTTCTTCCTGATGCTTGCAAGTAGCTTAAGGCACTTTCAAAGGAAAGTGATTTTCTCGATTTTCTCTTAAAGGACAGCATTTAGAAAGTGAAGCAACACTCCATTCACTTCGCACAGTGAATTGAAGTGTTGGAACAGACTGCTTCTCTTTAAGAGAAACGCATGTGAGTTTCTGGTGAATGCTTGTAAGTAGCTTAAGGCACTTTCAAAGGAAAGTGATTTTCTCTGAAAGAACAGCATTTAGAAAGTGAAGCAACACTCCATTCACTTCGCGCAGTGAATTGAAGTGTTGGAACAGACTGCTTCTCTTTCAGAGAAACGCATGTGAGTTTCTGGTGAATGCTTGTAAGTAGCTTAAGGCACTTTCAAAGGAAAGTGATTTTCTCTGAAAGGACAGCATTTAGAAAGTGAAGCAACACTCCATTCCCTTCGTGCAGTGAATTGAAGTGTTGGAACAGAGTGCTTCTCATTCATAGAAACGCATTAGTGTTTCTAGTGAATGCCTGGAAGTTGCTTAAGGCACTTTCAAAGGAAAGTGATTTTCTCTGAAAGGACAGCATTTAGAAAGTGAAGCAACACTCCATTCACTTTGTACAGTGAATTGAAGTGTTGGAACAGACTGCTTCTCTTTCAGAGAAATGCATGTGAGTTTCTGTTGAATGCTTGTAAGTAGCTTAAGGCACATTCAAAGGAAAGGGATTTTCTCTGAAAGGACAGCATTTAGAAAGTGAAGCAACACTCCATTCACTTCGCACAGTGAATTGAAGTGTTGGAACAGACTGCTTCTCTTTCAGAGAAACGCATGTGAGTTTTTTGTGAATGCTTGAAAGTAGTTTAAGGCACTTTCAATGGAAAGTGAATTTCTCTGAAAGGACAGCATTTAGAAAGTGAGGCAACACTCCATTCACTTCGCACAGTGAATTGAAGTGTTGGAACAGACTGCTTCTCTTTCAGAGAAACACATGTGAGTTTCTTCCTAATGCTTGCAAATAGCTTAAGGCACTTTCAAAGGAAAGTGATTTTCTCTGAAAGGACAGCATTTAGAAAGTGAAGCAACACTCCATTCACTTCGCCCAGTGAATTGAAGTGTTGGAACAGACTGCTTCTCTTTCAGAGAAACGCATGTGAGTTTCTTCCTGATGCTTGCAAGTAGCTTAAGGCACTTTCAAAGGAAAGTGATTTTCTCTGAAAGGACAGCATTTAGAAACTGAAGCAACACTCCATTCACTTCGCAGAGTGAATTGAAGTATTGGAACAGACTGCTTCTCTTTCAGAGAAACGCATGTGAGTTTCTGGTGAATGCTTGTAAGTAGCTTAAGGCACGTTCAAAGGAAAGTGATTTTCTCTGAAAGGACAGCATTTAGAAAGTGAAGCAACACTCCATTCACTTCGCACAGTGAATTGAAGTGTTGGAACAGACTGCTTCTCTTTCAGAGAAACGCATGTGAGTTTCTTTTGAATGCTTGCAAGTTGCTTAAGGCACTTTCAAAGGAAAGTGATTTTCTCTGAAAGGACAGCATTTAGAAACTGAAGCAACACGCCATTCACTTCGCACAGTGAATTGAAGTGTTGGAACAGACTGCTTCTCTTTAAGAGAAACGCATGTGAGTTTCTGGTGAATGCTTGTAAGTAGCTTAAGGCACTTTCAAAAAAAAGTGATTTTCTCTGAAAGGACAGCATTTAGAAAGTGAAGCAACACTCCATTCACTTCGCACAGTGAATTGAAGTGTTGGAACAGACTGCTTCTCTTTCAGAGAAACGCATGTGAGTTTCTGGTGAATGCTTGTAAGTAGCTTAAGGCACTTTCAAAGGAAAGTGATTTTCTCTGAAAGGACAGCATTTAGAAAGTGAAACAACACTCCATTCACTTCGCACAGTGAATTGAAGTGTTGGAACAGACTGCTTCTCTTTCAGAGAAACGCATGTGAGTTTCTTGTGAATTATTGCAAGTCGCTTAAGGCACTTTCAAAGGAAAGTGATTTTCTCTGAAAGGACAGCATTTAGAAACTGAAGCAACACTCCATTCACTTCGCACAGTGAATTGAAGTGTTGGAACACACTGCTGGTCTTTCAGAGAAACGCACGTGAGTTTTTTGTGAATGCTTGAAAGTAGTTTAAGGCACTTTCAAAGGAAAGTGATTTTCTCTGAAAGGACAGCATTTAGAAAGTGAAGCAACACTCCATTCACTTTGTACAGTGAATTGAAGTGTTGGAACAGACTGCTTCTCTTTCAGAGAAATGCATGTGAGTTTCTGTTGAATGCTTGTAAGTAGCTTAAGGCACATTCAAAGGAAAGGGATTTTCTCTGAAAGGACAGCATTTAGAAAGTGAAGCAACACTCCATTCACTTCGCACAGTGAATTGAAGTGTTGGAACAGACTCCTTCTCTTTCAGAGAAACGCATGTGAGTTTTTTGTGAATGCTTGAAAGTAGTTTAAGGCACTTTCAATGGAAAGTGATTTTCTCTGAAAGGACAGCATTTAGAAAGTGAGGCAACACTCCATTCACTTCGCACAGTGAATTGAAGTGTTGGAACAGACTGCTTCTCTTTCAGAGAAACGCATGTGAGTTTTTTATGAATGCTTGAAAGTAGTTTAATGCACTTTCAAAGGAAAGTGATTTTCTCTGAAAGGACAGCATTTAGAAAGTGAAGCAACACTCCATTCCCTTCGCACAATAAATTGAAGTGTTGGAACAGACTGCTTCTCTTTCATAGAAACGCATTAGTGTTTCTTGTGAATCCTTGCAAGTAGCTTAAGGCACATTCAAAGGAAAGTGATTTTCTCTGAAAGGACAGCATTTAGAAAGTGAAGCAACACTCCATTCACTTCGCAGAGTGAATTGAAGTATTGGAACAGACTGCTTCTCTTTCAGAGAAACGCATGTGAGTTTCTGGTGAATGCTTGTAAGTAGCTTAAGGCACGTTCAAAGGAAAGTGATTTTCTCTGAAAGGACAGCATTTAGAAAGTGAAGCAACACTCCATTCACTTCGCACAGTGAATTGAAGTGTTGGAACAGACTGCTTCTCTTTCAGAGAAACGCATGTGAGTTTCTTTTGAATGCTTGCAAGTTGCTTAAGGCACTTTCAAAGGAAAGTGATTTTCTCTGAAAGGACAGCATTTAGAAACTGAAGCAACACGCCATTCACTTCGCACAGTGAATTGAAGTGTTGGAACAGACTGCTTCTCTTTAAGAGAAACGCATGTGAGTTTCTGGTGAATGCTTGTAAGTAGCTTAAGGCACTTTCAAAGGAAAGTGATTTTCTCTGAAAGGACAGCATTTAGAAAGTGAAGCAACACTCCATTCACTTCGCACAGTGAATTGAAGTGTTGGAACAGACTGCTTCTCTTTCAGAGAAACGCATGTGAGTTTCTGGTGAATGCTTGTAAGTAGCTTAAGGCACTTTCAAAGGAAAGTGATTTTCTCTGAAAGGACAGCATTTAGAAAGTGAAGCAACACTCCATTCACTTCGCACAGTGAATTGAAGTGTTGGAACAGACTGCTTCTCTTTCAGAGAAACGCATGTGAGTTTCTTGTGAATTATTGCAAGTCGCTTAAGGCACTTTCAAAGGAAAGTGATTTTCTCTGAAAGGACAGCATTTAGAAAGTGAAGCAACACTCCATTCACTTCGCACAGTGAATTGAAGTGTTGGAACACACTGCTGGTCTTTCAGAGAAACGCACGTGAGTTTTTTGTGAATGCTTGAAAGTAGTTTAAGGCACTTTCAAAGGAAAGTGATTTTCTCTGAAAGGACAGCATTTAGAAAGTGAAGCAACACTCCATTCACTTTGTACAGTGAATTGAAGTGTTGGAACAGACTGCTTCTCTTTCAGAGAAATGCATGTGAGTTTCTGTTGAATGCTTGTAAGTAGCTTAAGGCACATTCAAAGGAAAGGGATTTTCTCTGAAAGGACAGCATTTAGAAAGTGAAGCAACACT
The DNA here is from genome assembly GCF_982192425.1 of Myodes glareolus. NCBI lineage: Eukaryota > Metazoa > Chordata > Mammalia > Rodentia > Cricetidae > Myodes > Myodes glareolus. The sequence continues at coordinate 3,268,214 of NC_142046.1, forward strand.
CCATTCACTTCGCACAGTGAATTGAAGTGTTGGAACAGACTCCTTCTCTTTCAGAGAAACGCATGTGAGTTTTTTGTGAATGCTTGAAAGTAGTTTAAGGCACTTTCAATGGAAAGTGATTTTCTCTGAAAGGACAGCATTTAGAAAGTGAGGCAACACTCCATTCACTTCGCACAGTGAATTGAAGTGTTGGAACAGACTGCTTCTCTTTCAGAGAAACGCATGTGAGTTTTTTATGAATGCTTGAAAGTAGTTTAATGCACTTTCAAAGGAAAGTGATTTTCTCTGAAAGGACAGCATTTAGAAAGTGAAGCAACACTCCATTCCCTTCGCACAATAAATTGAAGTGTTGGAACAGACTGCTTCTCTTTCATAGAAACGCATTAGTGTTTCTTGTGAATCCTTGCAAGTAGCTTAAGGCACATTCAAAGGAAAGTGATTTTCTCTGAAAGGACAGCATTTAGAAAGTGAAGCAACACTCCATTCACTTCGCACAGTGAATTGAAGTGTTGGAACAGACTGCTTCTCTTTCAGAGAAACGCATGTGAGTTTCTTCCTGATGCTTGCAAGTAGCTTAAGGCACTTTCAAAGGAAAGTGATTTTCTCTGAAAGGACAGCATTTAGAAAGTGAAGCAACACTCCATTCACTTCGCACAGTGAATTGAAGTGTTGGAACAGACTGCTTCTCTATCAGAGAAACGCATGTGAGTTTCTGGTGAATGCTTGTAAGTAGCTTAAGGCACTTTCAAAGGAAAGTGATTTTCTCTGAAAGGACAGCATTTAGAAAGTGAAGCAACACTCCATTCATTTCGCACAGTGAATTGAAGTGTTGGAACACACTGCTGGTCTTTCAGAGAAACGCACGTGAGTTTTTTGTGAATGCTTGTAAGCAGCTTAAGGCACTTTCAAAGGAAAGTGATTTTCTCTGAAAGGACAGCATTTAGAAAGTGAGACAACACTCCATTCACTTCGCACAGTGAATTGAAGTGTTGGAACAGACTGCTTCTCTTTCAGAGAAACGCATGTGAGTTTTTTATGAATGCTTGAAAGTAGTTTAATGCACTTTCAAAGGAAAGTGATTTTCTCTGAAAGGACAGCATTTAGAAAGTGAAGCAACACTCCATTCCCTTCGCACAATAAATTGAAGTGTTGGAACAGACTGCTTCTCTTTCATAGAAACGCATTAGTGTTTCTTGTGAATCCTTGCAAGTAGCTTAAGGCACATTCAAAGGAAGGTGATTTTCTCTGAAAGGACAGCATTTAGAAAGTGAAGCAACACTCCATTCACTTCGCACAGTGAATTGAAGTGTTGGAACAGACTGCTTCTCTTTCAGAGAAACGCATGTGAGTTTCTTTTGAATGCTTGCAAGTTGCTTAAGGCACTTTCAAAGGAAAGTGATTTTCTCTGAAAGGACAGCATTTAGAAACTGAAGCAACACTCCATTCACTTCGCACAGTGAATTGAAGTGTTGGAACAGACTGCTTCTCTTTAAGAGAAACGCATGTGAGTTTCTGGTGAATGCTTGTAAGTAGCTTAAGGCACTTTCAAAGGAAAGTGATTTTCTCTGAAAGGACAGCATTTAGAAAGTGAAGCAACACTCCATTCACTTCGCACAGTGAATTGAAGTGTTGGAACAGACTGCTTCTCTTTCAGAGAAACGCATGTGAGTTTCTGGTGAATGCTTGTAAGTAGCTTAAGGCACTTTCAAAGGAAAGTGATTTTCTCTGAAAGGACAGCATTTAGAAAGTGAAGCAACACTCCATTCACTTCGCACAGTGAATTGAAGTGTTGGAACAGACTGCTTCTCTTTCAGAGAAACGCATGTGAGTTTCTTGTGAATTATTGCAAGTCGCTTAAGGCACTTTCAAAGGAAAGTGATTTTCTCTGAAAGGACAGCATTTAGAAACTGAAGCAACACTCCATTCACTTCGCACAGTGAATTGAAGTGTTGGAACACACTGCTGGTCTTTCAGAGAAAGGCACGTGAGTTTTTTGTGAATGCTTGAAAGTAGTTTAAGGCACTTTCAAAGGAAAGTGATTTTCTCTGAAAGGACAGCATTTAGAAAGTGAAGCAACACTCCATTCACTTTGTACAGTGAATTGAAGTGTTGGAACAGACTGCTTCTCTTTCAGAGAAATGCATGTGAGTTTCTGTTGAATGCTTGTAAGTAGCTTAAGGCACATTCAAAGGAAAGGGATTTTCTCTGAAAGGACAGCATTTAGAAAGTGAAGCAACACTCCATTCACTTCGCACAGTGAATTGAAGTGTTGGAACAGACTGCTTCTCTTTCAGAGAAACGCATGTGAGTTTTTTGTGAATGCTTGAAAGTAGTTTAAGGCACTTTCAATGGAAAGTGATTTTCTCTGAAAGGACAGCATTTAGAAAGTGAGGCAACACTCCATTCACTTCGCACAGTGAATTGAAGTGTTGGAACAGACTGCTTCTCTTTCAGAGAAATGCATGTGAGTTTAAGTTGAATGCTTGTAAGTAGCTTAAGGCACTTTCCAAAGAAAGTGATTTTCTCTGAAAGGACAGCATTTAGAAAGTGAAGCAACACTCCATTCACTTCGCAGAGTGAATTGAAGTATTGGAACAGACTGCTTCTCTATCAGAGAAACGCATGTGATTTCTGGTGAATGCTTGTAAGTAGCTTAAGGCACTTTCAAAGGAAAGTGATTTTCTCTGAAAGGACAGCATTTAGAAAGTGAAGCAACACTCCATTCACTTCGCACAGTGAATTGAAGTGTTGGAACAGACTGCTTCTCTTTCAGAGAAATGCATGTGAGTTTAAGTTGAATGCTTGTAAGTAGCTTAAGGCACTTTCAAAGGAAAGTGATTTTCTCTGAAAGGACAGCATTTAGAAAGTGAAGCAACACTCCATTCACTTTGTACAGTGAATTGAAGTGTTGGAACAGACTGCTTCTCTTTCAGAGAAATGCATGTGAGTTTCTGTTGAATGCTTGTAAGTAGCTTAAGGCACATTCAAAGGAAAGGGATTTTCTCTGAAAGGACAGCATTTAGAAACTGAAGCAGCACTCCATTCACTTCGCACAGTGAATTGAAGTGTTGGAACAGACTGCTTCTCTTTCAGACAAACGCATGTGAGTTTTTTGTGAATGCTTGAAAGTAGTTTAAGGCACTTTCAATGGAAAGTGATTTTCTCTGAAAGGACAGCATTTAGAAAGTGAGGCAACACTCCATTCACTTCGCACAGTGAATTGAAGTGTTGGAACAGACTGCTTCTCTTTCAGAGAAACGCATGTGAGTTTTTTATGAATGCTTGAAAGTAGTTTAATGCACTTTCAAAGGAAAGTGATTTTCTCTGAAAGGACAGCATTTAGAAAGTGAAGCAACACTCCATTCCCTTCGCACAATAAATTGAAGTGTTGGAACAGACTGCTTCTCTTTCATAGAAACGCATTAGTGTTTCTTGTGAATGCTTGCAAGTAGCTTAAGGCACATTCAAAGGAAAGTGATTTTCTCTGAAAGGACAGCATTTAGAAAGTGAAGCAACACTCCATTCACTTCGCACAGTGAATTGAAGTGTTGGAACAGACTGCTTCTCTTTCAGAGAAACGCATGTGAGTTTCTTCCTGATGCTTGCAAGTAGCTTAAGGCACTTTCAAAGGAAAGTGATTTTCTCGATTTTCTCTTAAAGGACAGCATTTAGAAAGTGAAGCAACACTCCATTCACTTCGCACAGTGAATTGAAGTGTTGGAACAGACTGCTTCTCTATCAGAGAAACGCATGTGAGTTTCTGGTGAATGCTTGTAAGTAGCTTAAGGCACTTTCAAAGGAAAGTGATTTTCTCTGAAAGGACAGCATTTAGAAAGTGAAGCAACACTCCATTCACTTCGCACAGTGAATTGAAGTGTTAGAACAGACTGCTTCTCTTTCAGAGAAATGCATGTGAGTTTAAGTTGAATGCTTGTAAGTAGCTTAAGGCACTTTCCAAAGAAAGTGATTTTCTCTGAAAGGACAGCATTTAGAAAGTGAAGCAACACTCCATTCACTTCGCAGAGTGAATTGAAGTATTGGAACAGACTGCTTCTCTTTCAGAGAAACGCATGTGATTTCTGGTGAATGCTTTTAAGTAGCTTAAGGCACTTTCAAAGGAAAGTGATTTTCTCTGAAAGGACAGCATTTAGAAAGTGAAGCAACACTCCATTCACTTCGCACAGTGAATTGAAGTGTTGGAACAGACTGCTTCTCTTTCAGAGAAATGCATGTGAGTTTAAGTTGAATGCTTGTAAGTAACTTAAGGCACTTTCAAAGGAAAGTGATTTTCTCTGAAAGGACAGCATTTAGAAAGTGAAGCAACACTCCATTCACTTTGTACAGTGAATTGAAGTGTTGGAACAGACTGCTTCTCTTTCAGAGAAATGCATGTGAGTTTCTGTTGAATGCTTGTAAGTAGCTTAAGGCACATTCAAAGGAAAGGGATTTTCTCTGAAAGGACAGCATTTAGAAAGTGAAGCAACACTCCATTCACTTCGCACAGTGAATTGAAGTGTTGGAACAGACTGCTTCTCTTTCAGAGAAACGCATGTGAGTTTTTTGTGAATGCTTGAAAGTAGTTTAAGGCACTTTCAATGGAAAGTGAATTTCTCTGAAAGGACAGCATTTAGAAAGTGAGGCAACACTCCATTCACTTCGCACAGTGAATTGAAGTGTTGGAACAGACTGCTTCTCTTTCAGAGAAACACATGTGAGTTTCTTCCTAATGCTTGCAAATAGCTTAAGGCACTTTCAAAGGAAAGTGATTTTCTCTGAAACGACAGCATTTAGAAAGTGAAGCAACACTCCATTCACTTCGCACAGTGAATTGAAGTGTTAGAACAGACTGCTTCTCTTTCAGAGAAATGCATGTGAGTTTAAGTTGAATGCTTGTAAGTAGCTTAAGGCACTTTCCAAAGAAAGTGATTTTCTCTGAAAGGACAGCATTTAGAAAGTGAAGCAACACTCCATTCACTTCGCAGAGTGAATTGAAGTATTGGAACAGACTGCTTCTCTTTCAGAGAAACGCATGTGATTTCTGGTGAATGCTTGTAAGTAGCTTAAGGCACTTTCAAAGGAAAGTGATTTTCTCTGAAAGGACAGCATTTAGAAAGTGAAGCAACACTCCATTCACTTCGCACAGTGAATTGAAGTGTTGGAACAGACTGCTTCTCTTTCAGAGAAATGCATGTGAGTTTTTTGTGAATGCTTGAAAGTAGTTTAAGGCACTTTCAAGGGAAAGTGATTTTCTCTGAAAGGACAGCATTTAGAAAGTGAGGCAACACTCCATTCACTTCGCACAGTGAATTGAAGTGTTGGAACAGACTGCTTCTCTTTCAGAGAAACGCATGTGATTTCTGGTGAATGCTTGTAAGTAGCTTAAGGCACTTTCAAAGGAAAGTGATTTTCTCTGAAAGGACAGCATTTAGAAAGTGAAGCAACACTCCATTCACTTCGCACAGTGAATTGAAGTGTTGGAACAGACTGCTTCTCTTTCAGAGAAATGCATGTGAGTTTTTTGTGAATGCTTGAAAGTAGTTTAAGGCACTTTCAAGGGAAAGTGATTTTCTCTGAAAGGACAGCATTTAGAAAGTGAAGCAACACTCCATTCCCTTCGCACAATAAATTGAAGTGTTGGAACAGACTGCTTCTCTTTCATAGAAACGCATTAGTGTTTCTTGTGAATGCTTGCAAGTAGCTTAAGGCACATTCAAAGGAAAGTGATTTTCTCTGAAAGGACAGCATTTAGAAAGTGAAGCAACACTCCATTCACTTCGCACAGTGAATTGAAGTGTTGGAACAGACTGCTTCTCTATCAGAGAAACGCATGTGAGTTTCTTCCTGATGCTTGCAAGTAGCTTAAGGCACTTTCAAAGGAAAGTGATTTTCTCGATTTTCTCTTAAAGGACAGCATTTAGAAAGTGAAGCAACACTCCATTCACTTCGCACAGTGAATTGAAGTGTTGGAACAGACTGCTTCTCTTTAAGAGAAACGCATATGAGTTTCTGGTGAATGCTTGTAAGTAGCTTAAGGCACTTTCAAAGGAAAGTGATTTTCTCTGAAAGAACAGCATTTAGAAAGTGAAGCAACACTCCATTCACTTCGCGCAGTGAATTGAAGTGTTGGAACAGACTGCTTCTCTTTCAGAGAAACGCATGTGAGTTTCTGGTGAATGCTTGTAAGTAGCTTAAGGCACTTTCAAAGGAAAGTGATTTTCTCTGAAAGGACAGCATTTAGAAAGTGAAGCAACACTCCATTCCCTTCGTGCAGTGAATTGAAGTGTTGGAACAGAGTGCTTCTCATTCATAGAAACGCATTAGTGTTTCTTGTGAATGCCTGGAAGTTGCTTAAGGCACTTTCAAAGGAAAGTGATTTTCTCTGAAAGGACAGCATTTAGAAAGTGAAGCAACACTCCATTCACTTTGTACAGTGAATTGAAGTGTTGGAACAGACTGCTTCTCTTTCAGAGAAATGCATGTGAGTTTCTGTTGAATGCTTGTAAGTAGCTTAAGGCACATTCAAAGGAAAGGGATTTTCTCTGAAAGGACAGCATTTAGAAAGTGAAGCAACACTCCATTCACTTCGCACAGTGAATTGAAGTGTTGGAACAGACTGCTTCTCTTTCAGAGAAACGCATGTGAGTTTTTTGTGAATGCTTGAAAGTAGTTTAAGGCACTTTCAATGGAAAGTGAATTTCTCTGAAAGGACAGCATTTAGAAAGTGAGGCAACACTCCATTCACTTCGCACAGTGAATTGAAGTGTTGGAACAGACTGCTTCTCTTTCAGAGAAACACATGTGAGTTTCTTCCTAATGCTTGCAAATAGCTTAAGGCACTTTCAAAGGAAAGTGATTTTCTCTGAAAGGACAGCATTTAGAAAGTGAAGCAACACTCCATTCACTTCGCACAGTGAATTGAAGTGTTAGAACAGACTGCTTCTCTTTCAGAGAAATGCATGTGAGTTTAAGTTGAATGCTTGTAAGTAGCTTAAGGCACTTTCCAAAGAAAGTGATTTTCTCTGAAAGGACAGCATTTAGAAAGTGAAGCAACACTCCATTCACTTCGCAGAGTGAATTGAAGTATTGGAACAGACTGCTTCTCTTTCAGAGAAACGCATGTGATTTCTGGTGAATGCTTGTAAGTAGCTTAAGGCACTTTCAAAGGAAAGTGATTTTCTCTGAAAGGACAGCATTTAGAAAGTGAAGCAACACTCCATTCACTTCGCACAGTGAATTGAAGTGTTGGAACAGACTGCTTCTCTTTCAGAGAAATGCATGTGAGTTTAAGTTGAATGCTTGTAAGTAGCTTAAGGCACTTTCAAAGGAAAGTGACTTTCTCTGAAAGGACAGCATTTAGAAAGTGAAGCAACACTCCATTCACTTTGTACAGTGAATTGAAGTGTTGGAACAGACTGCTTCTCTTTCAGAGAAATGCATGTGAGTTTCTGTTGAATGCTTGTAAGTAGCTTAAGGCACATTCAAAGGAAAGGGATTTTCTCTGAAAGGACAGCATTTAGAAACTGAAGCAGCACTCCATTCACTTCGCACAGTGAATTGAAGTGTTGGAACAGACTGCTTCTCTTTCAGACAAACGCATGTGAGTTTTTTGTGAATGCTTGAAAGTAGTTTAAGGCACTTTCAATGGAAAGTGATTTTCTCTGAAAGGACAGCATTTAGAAAGTGAGGCAACACTCCGTTCACTTCGCACAGTGAATTGAAGTGTTGGAACAGACTGCTTCTCTTTCAGAGAAACGCATGTGAGTTTTTTATGAATGCTTGAAAGTAGTTTAATGCACTTTCAAAGGAAAGTGATTTTCTCTGAAAGGACAGCATTTAGAAAGTGAAGCAACACTCCATTCCCTTCGCACAATAAATTGAAGTGTTGGAACAGACTGCTTCTCTTTCATAGAAACGCATTAGTGTTTCTTGTGAATGCTTGCAAGTAGCTTAAGGCACATTCAAAGGAAAGTGATTTTCTCTGAAAGGACAGCATTTAGAAAGTGAAGCAACACTCCATTCACTTCGCACAGTGAATTGAAGTGTTGGAACAGACTGCTTCTCTTTCAGAGAAACGCATGTGAGTTTCTTCCTGATGCTTGCAAGTAGCTTAAGGCACTTTCAAAGGAAAGTGATTTTCTCGATTTTCTCTTAAAGGACAGCATTTAGAAAGTGAAGCAACACTCCATTCACTTCGCACAGTGAATTGAAGTGTTGGAACAGACTGCTTCTCTATCAGAGAAACGCATGTGAGTTTCTTCCTAATGCTTGCAAGTAGCTTAAGGCACTTTCAAAGGAAAGTGATTTTCTCTGAAAGAACAGCATTTAGAAAGTGAAGCAACACTCCATTCACTTCGCGCAGTGAATTGAAGTGTTGGAACAGACTGCTTCTCTTTCAGAGAAACGCATGTGAGTTTCTGGTGAATGCTTGTAAGTAGCTTAAGGCACTTTCAAAGGAAAGTGATTTTCTCTGAAAGGACAGCATTTAGAAAGTGAAGCAACACTCCATTCCCTTCGTGCAGTGAATTGAAGTGTTGGAACAGAGTGCTTCTCATTCATAGAAACGCATTAGTGTTTCTTGTGAATGCCTGGAAGTTGCTTAAGGCACTTTCAAAGGAAAGTGATTTTCTCTGAAAGGACAGCATTTAGAAAGTGAAGCAACACTCCATTCACTTTGTACAGTGAATTGAAGTGTTGGAACAGACTGCTTCTCTTTCAGAGAAATGCATGTGAGTTTCTGTTGAATGCTTGTAAGTAGCTTAAGGCACATTCAAAGGAAAGGGATTTTCTCTGAAAGGACAGCATTTAGAAAGTGAAGCAACACTCCATTCACTTCGCACAGTGAATTGAAGTGTTGGAACAGACTGCTTCTCTTTCAGAGAAACGCATGTGAGTTTTTTGTGAATGCTTGAAAGTAGTTTAAGGCACTTTCAATGGAAAGTGAATTTCTCTGAAAGGACAGCATTTAGAAAGTGAGGCAACACTCCATTCACTTCGCACAGTGAATTGAAGTGTTGGAACAGACTGCTTCTCTTTCAGAGAAACACATGTGAGTTTCTTCCTAATGCTTGCAAATAGCTTAAGGCACTTTCAAAGGAAAGTGATTTTCTCTGAAAGGACAGCATTTAGAAAGTGAAGCAACACTCCATTCACTTCGCACAGTGAATTGAAGTGTTAGAACAGACTGCTTCTCTTTCAGAGAAATGCATGTGAGTTTAAGTTGAATGCTTGTAAGTAGCTTAAGGCACTTTCCAAAGAAAGTGATTTTCTCTGAAAGGACAGCATTTAGAAAGTGAAGCAACACTCCATTCACTTCGCAGAGTGAATTGAAGTATTGGAACAGACTGCTTCTCTTTCAGAGAAACGCATGTGATTTCTGGTGAATGCTTGTAAGTAGCTTAAGGCACTTTCAAAGGAAAGTGATTTTCTCTGAAAGGACAGCATTTAGAAAGTGAAGCAACACTCCATTCACTTCGCACAGTGAATTGAAGTGTTGGAACAGACTGCTTCTCTTTCAGAGAAATGCATGTGAGTTTAAGTTGAATGCTTGTAAGTAGCTTAAGGCACTTTCAAAGGAAAGTGACTTTCTCTGAAAGGACAGCATTTAGAAAGTGAAGCAACACTCCATTCACTTTGTACAGTGAATTGAAGTGTTGGAACAGACTGCTTCTCTTTCAGAGAAATGCATGTGAGTTTCTGTTGAATGCTTGTAAGTAGCTTAAGGCACATTCAAAGGAAAGGGATTTTCTCTGAAAGGACAGCATTTAGAAACTGAAGCAGCACTCCATTCACTTCGCACAGTGAATTGAAGTGTTGGAACAGACTGCTTCTCTTTCAGACAAACGCATGTGAGTTTTTTGTGAATGCTTGAAAGTAGTTTAAGGCACTTTCAATGGAAAGTGATTTTCTCTGAAAGGACAGCATTTAGAAAGTGAGGCAACACTCCGTTCACTTCGCACAGTGAATTGAAGTGTTGGAACAGACTGCTTCTCTTTCAGAGAAACGCATGTGAGTTTTTTATGAATGCTTGAAAGTAGTTTAATGCACTTTCAAAGGAAAGTGATTTTCTCTGAAAGGACAGCATTTAGAAAGTGAAGCAACACTCCATTCCCTTCGCACAATAAATTGAAGTGTTGGAACAGACTGCTTCTCTTTCATAGAAACGCATTAGTGTTTCTTGTGAATGCTTGCAAGTAGCTTAAGGCACATTCAAAGGAAAGTGATTTTCTCTGAAAGGACAGCATTTAGAAAGTGAAGCAACACTCCATTCACTTCGCACAGTGAATTGAAGTGTTGGAACAGACTGCTTCTCTTTCAGAGAAACGCATGTGAGTTTCTTCCTGATGCTTGCAAGTAGCTTAAGGCACTTTCAAAGGAAAGTGATTTTCTCGATTTTCTCTTAAAGGACAGCATTTAGAAAGTGAAGCAACACTCCATTCACTTCGCACAGTGAATTGAAGTGTTGGAACAGACTGCTTCTCTATCAGAGAAACGCATGTGAGTTTCTTCCTAATGCTTGCAAGTAGCTTAAGGCACTTTCAAAGGAAAGTGATTTTCTCTGAAAGGACAGCATTTAGAAAGTGAAGCAACACTCCATTCACTTCGCACAGTGAATTGAAGTGTTAGAACAGACTGCTTCTCTTTCAGAGAAATGCATGTGAGTTTAAGTTGAATGCTTGTAAGTAGCTTAAGGCACTTTCCAAAGAAAGTGATTTTCTCTGAAAGGACAGCATTTAGAAAGTGAAGCAACACTCCATTCACTTCGCAGAGTGAATTGAAGTATTGGAACAGACTGCTTCTCTTTCAGAGAAACGCATGTGATTTCTGGTGAATGCTTTTAAGTAGCTTAAGGCACTTTCAAAGGAAAGTGATTTTCTCTGAAAGGACAGCATTTAGAAAGTGAAGCAACACTCCATTCACTTCGCACAGTGAATTGAAGTGTTGGAACAGACTGCTTCTCTTTCAGAGAAATGCATGTGAGTTTAAGTTGAATGCTTGTAAGTAACTTAAGGCACTTTCAAAGGAAAGTGATTTTCTCTGAAAGGACAGCATTTAGAAAGTGAAGCAACACTCCATTCACTTTGTACAGTGAATTGAAGTGTTGGAACAGACTGCTTCTCTTTCAGAGAAATGCATGTGATTTTCTGTTGATTGCTTGTAAGTAGCTTAAGGCACATTCAAAGGAAAGGGATTTTCTCTGAAAGGACAGCATTTAGAAACTGAAGCAACACTCCATTCACTTCGCACAGTGAATTGAAGTGTTGGAACAGACTGCTTCTCTTTCAGAGAAACGCATGTGAGTTTTTTGTGAATGCTTGAAAGTAGTTTAAGGCACTTTCAATGGAAAGTGATTTTCTCTGAAAGGACAGCATTTAGAAAGTGAGGCAACACTCCATTCACTTCGAACAGTGAATTGAAGTGTTGGAACAGACTGCTTCTCTTTCAGAGAAACGCATGTGAGTTTTTTATGAATGCTTGAAAGTAGTTTAATGCACTTTCAAAGGAAAGTGATTTTCTCTGAAAGGACAGCATTTAGAAAGTGAAGCAACACTCCATTCCCTTCGCACAATAAATTGAAGTGTTGGAACAGACTGCTTCTCTTTCATAGAAACGCATTAGTGTTTCTTGTGAATGCTTGCAAGTAGCTTAAGGCACATTCAAAGGAAAGTGATTTTCTCTGAAAGGACAGCATTTAGAAAGTGAAGCAACACTCCATTCACTTCGCACAGTGAATTGAAGTGTTGGAACAGACTGCTTCTCTTTCAGAGAAACGCATGTGAGTTTCTTCCTGATGCTTGCAAGTAGCTTAAGGCACTTTCAAAGGAAAGTGATTTTCTCGATTTTCTCTTAAAGGACAGCATTTAGAAAGTGAAGCAACACTCCATTCACTTCGCACAGTGAATTGAAGTGTTGGAACAGACTGCTTCTCTTTAAGAGAAACGCATGTGAGTTTCTGGTGAATGCTTGTAAGTAGCTTAAGGCACTTTCAAAGGAAAGTGATTTTCTCTGAAAGAACAGCATTTAGAAAGTGAAGCAACACTCCATTCATTTCGCGCAGTGAATTGAAGTGTTGGAACAGACTGCTTCTCTTTCAGAGACACGCATGTGAGTTTCTGGTGAATGCTTGTAAGTAGCTTAAGCACTTTCAAAGGAAAGTGATTTTCTCTGAAAGGACAGCATTTAGAAAGTGAAGCAACACTCCATTCCCTTCGTGCAGTGAATTGAAGTGTTGGAACAGAGTGCTTCTCATTCATAGAAACGCATTAGTGTTTCTTGTGAATGCCTGGAAGTTGCTTAAGGCACTTTCAAAGGAAAGTGATTTTCTCTGAAAGGACAGCATTTAGAAAGTGAAGCACCACTCCATTCACTTTGTACAGTGAATTGAAGTGTTGGAACAGACTGCTTCTCTTTCAGAGAAATGCATGTGAGTTTCTGTTGAATGCTTGTAAGTAGCTTAAGGCACATTCAAAGGAAAGGGATTTTCTCTGAAAGGACAGCATTTAGAAAGTGAAGCAACACTCCATTCACTTCGCACAGTGAATTGAAGTGTTGGAACAGACTGCTTCTCTTTCAGAGAAACGCATGTGAGTTTTTTGTGAATGCTTGAAAGTAGTTTAAGGCACTTTCAATGGAAAGTGAATTTCTCTGAAAGGACAGCATTTAGAAAGTGAGGCAACACTCCATTCACTTCGCACAGTGAATTGAAGTGTTGGAACAGACTGCTTCTCTTTCAGAGAAACACATGTGAGTTTCTTCCTAATGCTTGCAAATAGCTTAAGGCACTTTCAAAGGAAAGTGATTTTCTCTGAAAGGACAGCATTTAGAAAGTGAAGCAACACTCCATTCACTTCGCACAGTGAATTGAAGTGTTGGAACAGACTGCTTCTCTTTCAGAGAAACGCATGTGAGTTTCTTCCTGATGCTTGCAAGTAGCTTAAGGCACTTTCAAAGGAAAGTGATTTTCTCTGAAAGGACAGCATTTAGAAAGTGAAGCAACACTCCATTCACTTCGCAGAGTGAATTGAAGTATTGGAACAGACTGCTTCTCTTTCAGAGAAACGCATGTGAGTTTCTGGTGAATGCTTGTAAGTAGCTTAAGGCACGTTCAAAGGAAAGTGATTTTCTCTGAAAGGACAGCATTTAGAAAGTGAAGCAACACTCCATTCACTTCGCACAGTGAATTGAAGTGTTGGAACAGACTGCTTCTCTTTCAGAGAAACGCATGTGAGTTTCTTTTGAATGCTTGCAAGTTGCTTAAGGCACTTTCAAAGGAAAGTGATTTTCTCTGAAAGGACAGCATTTAGAAACTGAAGCAACACGCCATTCACTTCGCACAGTGAATTGAAGTGTTGGAACAGACTGCTTCTCTTTAAGAGAAACGCATGTGAGTTTCTGGTGAATGCTTGTAAGTAGCTTAAGGCACTTTCAAAGGAAAGTGATTTTCTCTGAAAGGACAGCATTTAGAAAGTGAAGCAACACTCCATTCACTTCGCACAGTGAATTGAAGTGTTGGAACAGACTGCTTCTCTTTCAGAGAAACGCATGTGAGTTTCTGGTGAATGCTTGTAAGTAGCTTAAGGCACTTTCAAAGGAAAGTGATTTTCTCTGAAAGGACAGCATTTAGAAAGTGAAGCAACACTCCATTCACTTCGCACAGTGAATTGAAGTGTTGGAACAGACTGCTTCTCTTTCAGAGAAACGCATGTGAGTTTCTTGTGAATTATTGCAAGTCGCTTAAGGCACTTTCAAAGGAAAGTGATTTTCTCTGAAAGGACAGCATTTAGAAAGTGAAGCAACACTCCATTCACTTCGCACAGTGAATTGAAGTGTTGGAACACACTGCTGGTCTTTCAGAGAAACGCACGTGAGTTTTTTGTGAATGCTTGAAAGTAGTTTAAGGCACTTTCAAAGGAAAGTGATTTTCTCTGAAAGGACAGCATTTAGAAAGTGAAGCAACACTCCATTCACTTTGTACAGTGAATTGAAGTGTTGGAACAGACTGCTTCTCTTTCAGAGAAATGCATGTGAGTTTCTGTTGAATGCTTGTAAGTAGCTTAAGGCACATTCAAAGGAAAGGGATTTTCTCTGAAAGGACAGCATTTAGAAAGTGAAGCAACACTCCATTCACTTCGCACAGTGAATTGAAGTGTTGGAACAGACTCCTTCTCTTTCAGAGAAACGCATGTGAGTTTTTTGTGAATGCTTGAAAGTAGTTTAAGGCACTTTCAATGGAAAGTGATTTTCTCTGAAAGGACAGCATTTAGAAAGTGAGGCAACACTCCATTCACTTCGCACAGTGAATTGAAGTGTTGGAACAGACTGCTTCTCTTTCAGAGAAACGCATGTGAGTTTTTTATGAATGCTTGAAAGTAGTTTAATGCACTTTCAAAGGAAAGTGATTTTCTCTGAAAGGACAGCATTTAGAAAGTGAAGCAACACTCCATTCCCTTCGCACAATAAATTGAAGTGTTGGAACAGACTGCTTCTCTTTCATAGAAACGCATTAGTGTTTCTTGTGAATCCTTGCAAGTAGCTTAAGGCACATTCAAAGGAAAGTGATTTTCTCTGAAAGGACAGCATTTAGAAAGTGAAGCAACACTCCATTCACTTCGCACAGTGAATTGAAGTGTTGGAACAGACTGCTTCTCTTTCAGAGAAACGCATGTGAGTTTCTTCCTGATGCTTGCAAGTAGCTTAAGGCACTTTCAAAGGAAAGTGATTTTCTCTGAAAGGACAGCATTTAGAAAGTGAAGCAACACTCCATTCACTTCGCACAGTGAATTGAAGTGTTGGAACAGACTGCTTCTCTATCAGAGAAACGCATGTGAGTTTCTGGTGAATGCTTGTAAGTAGCTTAAGGCACTTTCAAAGGAAAGTGATTTTCTCTGAAAGGACAGCATTTAGAAAGTGAAGCAACACTCCATTCACTTCGCACAGTGAATTGAAGTGTTGGAACACACTGCTGGTCTTTCAGAGAAACGCACGTGAGTTTTTTGTGAATGCTTGTAAGCAGCTTAAGGCACTTTCAAAGGAAAGTGATTTTCTCTGAAAGGACAGCATTTAGAAAGTGAGACAACACTCCATTCACTTCGCACAGTGAATTGAAGTGTTGGAACAGACTGCTTCTCTTTCAGAGAAACGCATGTGAGTTTTTTATGAATGCTTGAAAGTAGTTTAATGCACTTTCAAAGGAAAGTGATTTTCTCTGAAAGGACAGCATTTAGAAAGTGAAGCAACACTCCATTCCCTTCGCACAATAAATTGAAGTGTTGGAACAGACTGCTTCTCTTTCATAGAAACGCATTAGTGTTTCTTGTGAATCCTTGCAAGTAGCTTAAGGCACATTCAAAGGAAGGTGATTTTCTCTGAAAGGACAGCATTTAGAAAGTGAAGCAACACTCCATTCACTTCGCACAGTGAATTGAAGTGTTGGAACAGACTGCTTCTCTTTCAGAGAAACGCATGTGAGTTTCTTTTGAATGCTTGCAAGTTGCTTAAGGCACTTTCAAAGGAAAGTGATTTTCTCTGAAAGGACAGCATTTAGAAACTGAAGCAACACTCCATTCACTTCGCACAGTGAATTGAAGTGTTGGAACAGACTGCTTCTCTTTAAGAGAAACGCATGTGAGTTTCTGGTGAATGCTTGTAAGTAGCTTAAGGCACTTTCAAAGGAAAGTGATTTTCTCTGAAAGGACAGCATTTAGAAAGTGAAGCAACACTCCATTCACTTCGCACAGTGAATTGAAGTGTTGGAACAGACTGCTTCTCTTTCAGAGAAACGCATGTGAGTTTCTTGTGAATTATTGCAAGTCGCTTAAGGCACTTTCAAAGGAAAGTGATTTTCTCTGAAAGGACAGCATTTAGAAACTGAAGCAACACTCCATTCACTTCGCACAGTGAATTGAAGTGTTGGAACACACTGCTGGTCTTTCAGAGAAAGGCACGTGAGTTTTTTGTGAATGCTTGAAAGTAGTTTAAGGCATTTTCAAAGGAAAGTGATTTTCTCTGAAAGGACAGCATTTAGAAAGTGAAGCAACACTCCATTCACTTTGTACAGTGAATTGAAGTGTTGGAACAGACTGCTTCTCTTTCAGAGAAATGCATGTGAGTTTCTGTTGAATGCTTGTAAGTAGCTTAAGGCACATTCAAAGGAAAGGGATTTTCTCTGAAAGGACAGCATTTAGAAAGTGAAGCAACACTCCATTCACTTCGCACAGTGAATTGAAGTGTTGGAACAGACTGCTTCTCTTTCAGAGAAACGCATGTGAGTTTTTTGTGAATGCTTGAAAGTAGTTTAAGGCACTTTCAATGGAAAGTGATTTTCTCTGAAAGGACAGCATTTAGAAAGTGAGGCAACACTCCATTCACTTCGCACAGTGAATTGAAGTGTTGGAACAGACTGCTTCTCTTTCAGAGAAACGCATGTGAGTTTTTTATGAATGCTTGAAAGTAGTTTAATGCACTTTCAAAGGAAAGTGATTTTCTCTGAAAGGACAGCATTTAGAAAGTGAAGCAACACTCCATTCCCTTCGCACAATAAATTGAAGTGTTGGAACAGACTGCTTCTCTTTCATAGAAACGCATTAGTGTTTCTTGTGAATGCTTGCAAGTAGCTTAAGGCACATTCAAAGGAAAGTGATTTTCTCTGAAAGGACAGCATTTAGAAAGTGAAGCAACACTCCATTCACTTCGCACAGTGAATTGAAGTGTTGGAACAGACTGCTTCTCTTTCAGAGAAACGCATGTGAGTTTCTTCCTGATGCTTGCAAGTAGCTTAAGGCACTTTCAAAGGAAAGTGATTTTCTCTGAAAGGACAGCATTTAGAAAGTGAAGCAACACTCCATTCACTTCGCACAGTGAATTGAAGTGTTGGAACAGACTGCTTCTCTATCAGAGAAACGCATGTGAGTTTCTGGTGAATGCTTGTAAGTAGCTTAAGGCACTTTCAAAGGAAAGTGATTTTCTCTGAAAGGACAGCATTTAGAAAGTGAAGCAACACTCCTTTCACTTCGCACAGTGAATTGAAGTGTTAGAACAGACTGCTTCTCTTTCAGAGAAATGCATGTGAGTTTAAGTTGAATGCTTGTAAGTAGCTTAAGACACTTTCCAAAGAAAGTGATTTTCTCTGAAAGGACAGCATTTAGAAAGTGAAGCAACACTCCATTCACTTCGCACAGTGAATTGAAGTGTTGGAACAGACTGCTTCTCTTTCAGAGAAACGCATGTGAGTTTTTTATGAATGCTTGAAAGAAGTTTAAGGCACTTTCAAAGGAAAGTGATTTTCTCTGAAAGGACAGCATTTAGAAAGTGAGGCAACACTCCATTCACTTCGCACAGTGAATTGAAGTGTTGGAACAGACTGCTTCTCTTTCAGAGAAACGCATGTGTGTTTCTTCCTAATGCTTGCAAGTAGCTTAAGGCACTTTCAAAGGAAAGTGATTTTCTCTGAAAGGACAGCATTTAGAAAGTGAAGCAACACTCCATTCACTTCGCACAGTGAATTGAAGTGTTGGAACTGACTGCTTCTCTTTCAGAGAAACGCATGTGAGTTTCTGGTGAATGATTATAAGTAGTTTAAGGCACTTTCAAAGGAAAGTGATTTTCTCTGAAAGGACAGCATTTAGAAAGTGAAGCAACACTCCATTCACTTCGCACAGTGAATTGAAGTGTTGGAACAGACTGCTTCTCTTTCAGAGAAACGCATGTGAGTTTCTTGTGAATTATTGCAAGTCGCTTAAGGCACTTTCAAAGGAAAGTGATTTTCTCTGAAAGGACAGCATTTAGAAACTGAAGCAACACTCCATTCACTTCGCACAGTGAATTGAAGTGTTGGAACACACTGCTGGTCTTTCAGAGAAAGGCACGTGAGTTTTTTGTGAATGCTTGAAAGTAGTTTAAGGCACTTTCAAAGGAAAGTGATTTTCTCTGAAAGGACAGCATTTAGAAAGTGAAGCAACACTCCATTCACTTCGCACAGTGAATTGAAGTGTTGGAACAGACTGCTTCTCTTTCAGAGAAACGCATGTGAGTTTCTTGTGAATTATTGCAAGTCGCTTAAGGCACTTTCAAAGGAAAGTGATTTTCTCTGAAAGGACAGCATTTAGAAACTGAAGCAACACTCCATTCACTTCGCACAGTGAATTGAAGTGTTGGAACACACTGCTGGTCTTTCAGAGAAAGGCACGTGAGTTTTTTGTGAATGCTTGAAAGTAGTTTAAGGCACTTTCAAAGGAAAGTGATTTTCTCTGAAAGGACAGCATTTAGAAAGTGAAGCAACACTCCATTCACTTTGTACAGTGAATTGAAGTGTTGGAACAGACTGCTTCTCTTTCAGAGAAATGCATGTGAGTTTCTGTTGAATGCTTGTAAGTAGCTTAAGGCACATTCAAAGGAAAGGGATTTTCTCTGAAAGGACAGCATTTAGAAAGTGAAGCAACACTCCATTCACTTCGCACAGTGAATTGAAGTGTTGGAACAGACTGCTTCTCTTTCAGAGAAACGCATGTGAGTTTTTTGTGAATGCTTGAAAGTAGTTTAAGGCACTTTCAATGGAAAGTGATTTTCTCTGAAAGGACAGCATTTAGAAAGTGAGGCAACACTCCATTCACTTCGCACAGTGAATTGAAGTGTTGGAACAGACTGCTTCTCTTTCAGAGAAACGCATGTGAGTTTTTTATGAATGCTTGAAAGTAGTTTAATGCACTTTCAAAGGAAAGTGATTTTCTCTGAAAGGACAGCATTTAGAAAGTGAAGCAACACTCCATTCACTTCGCAGAGTTAACTGAAGTATTGGAACAGACTGCTTCTCTTTCAGAGAAACGCATGTGAGTTTCTGGTGAATGCTTGTAAGTAGCTTAAGGCACTTTCAATGGAAAGTGATTTTCTCTGAAAGGACAGCATTTAGAAAGTGAAGCAACACTCCATTCACTTCGCACAGTGAATTGAAGTGTTGGAACAGACTGCTTCTCTTTCAGAGAAACGCATGTGAGTTTCTGGTGAATGCTTGTAAGTAGCTTAAGGCACTTTCAAAGGAAAGTGATTTTCTCTGAAAGGACAGCATTTAGAACGTGAAGCAACACTCCATTCACATCGCACAGTGAATTGAAGTGTTGGAACAGACTGCTCTCTTTCAGAGAAACGCATGTGAGTTTCTGGTGAATGCTTGTAAGTAGCTTAAGGCACTTTCAAAGGAAAGTGATTTTCTCTGAAAGGACAGCATTTAGAAAGTGAAGCAACACTCCATTCACTTCGCACAGTTAATTGAAGTGTTGGAACAGACTGCTTTTCTTTCAGAGAAATGCATGTGAGTTTCTGTTGAATGCTTGTAAGTAGCTTAAGGCACTTTCAAAGGAAAGTAATTTTCTCTGAAAGGACAGCATTTAGAAAGTGAAGCAACACTCCATTCACTTCGCACAGTGAATTGAAGTATTGGAACAGACTGCTTCTCTTTCAGAGAAACGCATGTGAGTTTCTGTTGAATGCTTGTACGTAGCTTAAGGCACGTTCAAAGGAAAGTGATTTTCTCTGAAAGGACAGCATTTAGAAAGTGAAGCAACACTCCATTCACTTCGCACAGTGAATTGAAGTGTTGGAACAGACTGCTTCTCTTTCAGAGAAACGCATGTGAGTTTCTTTTGAATGCTTGCAAGTTGCTTAAGGCACTTTCAAAGGAAAGTGATTTTCTCTGAAAGGACAGCATTTAGAAACTGAAGCAACACGCCATTCACTTCGCACAGTGAATTGAAGTGTTGGAACAGACTGCTTCTCTTTAAGGGAAACGCATGTGAGTTTCTGGTGAATGCTTGTAAGTAGCTTAAGGCACTTTCAAAGGAAAGTGATTTTCTCTGAAAGGACAGCATTTAGAAAGTGAAGCAACACTCCATTCACTTGCACAGTGAATTGAAGTGTTGGAACAGACTGCTTCTCTTTAAGAGAAACGCATGTGAGTTTCTGGTGAATGCTTGTAAGTAGCTTAAGGCACTTTCAAAGGAAAGTGATTTTCTCTGAAAGGACAGCATTTAGAAAGTGAAGCAACACTCCATTCACTTCGCACAGTGAATTGAAGTGTTGGAACAGACTGCTTCTCTTTCAGAGAAACGCATGTGAGTTTCTTGTGAATTATTGCAAGTCGCTTAAGGCACTTTCAAAGGAAAGTGATTTTCTCTGAAAGGACAGCATTTAGAAACTGAAGCAACACTCCATTCACTTCGCAAAGTGAATTGAAGTGTTGGAACACACTGCTTGTCTTTCAGAGAAACGCATGTGAGTTTTTTGTGAATGCTTGAAAGTAGTTTAAGGCACTTTCAAAGGAAAGTGATTTTCTCTGAAAGGACAGCATTTAGAAAGTGAAGCAACACTCCATTCACTTTGTACAGTGAATTGAAGTGTTAGAACAGACTGCTTCTCTTTCAGAGAAATGCATGTGAGTTTCTGTTGAATGCTTGTAAGTAGCTTAAGGCACATTCAAAGGAAAGGGATTTTCTCTGAAAGGACAGCATTTAGAAACTGAAGCAACACTCCATTCACTTCGCACAGTGAATTGAAGTGTTGGAACAGACTGCTTCTCTTTCAGAGAAACGCATGTGAGTTTTTTGTGAATGCTTGAAAGTAGTTTAAGGCACTTTCAATGGAAAGTGATTTTCTCTGAAAGGACAGCATTTAGAAAGTGAGGCAACACTCCATTCACTTCGCACAGTGAATTGAAGTGTTGGAACAGACTGCTTCTCTTTCAGAGAAACGCATGTGAGTTTTTTATGAATGCTTGAAAGCAGTTTAATGCACTTTCAAAGGAAAGTGATTTTCTCTGAAAGGACAGCATTTAGAAAGTGAAGCAACATTCCATTCCCTTCGCACAATAAATTGAAGTGTTGGAACAGACTGCTTCTCTTTCATAGAAATGCATTAGTGTTTCTTGTGAATGCTTGCAAGTAGCTTAAGGCACATTCAAAGGAAAGTGATTTTCTCTGAAAGGACAGCATTTAGAAAGTGAAGCAACACTCCATTCACTTCGCACAGTGAATTGAAGTGTTGGAACAGACTGCTTCTCTATCAGAGAAAGGCATGTGAGTTTCTGGTGAATGCTTGTAAGTAGCTTAAGGCACTTTCAAAGGAAAGTGATTTTCTCTGAAAGGACAGCATTTAGAAAGTGAAGCAACACTCCATTCACTTCGCACAGTGAATTGAAGTGTTAGAACAGACTGCTTCTCTTTCAGAGAAATGCATGTGAGTTTAAGTTGAATGCTTGTAAGTAGCTTAAGGCACTTTCCAAAGAAAGTGATTTTCTCTGAAAGGACAGCATTTAGAAAGTGAAGCAACACTCCATTCACTTCGCAGAGTGAATTGAAGTATTGGAACAGACTGCTTCTCTTTCAGAGAAACGCATGTGATTTCTGGTGAATGCTTGTAAGTAGCTTAAGGCACTTTCAAAGGAAAGTGATTTTCTCTGAAAGTACAGCATTTAGAAAGTGAAGCCACACTCCATTCACTTTGTACAGTGAATTGAAGTGTTGGAACAGACTGCTTCTCTTTCAGAGAAATGCATGTGAGTTTCTGTTGAATGCTTGTAAGTAGCTTAAGGCACATTCAAAGGAAAGGGATTTTCTCTGAAAGGACAGCATTTAGAAACTGAAGCAACACTCCATTCACTTCGCACAGTGAATTGAAGTGTTGGAACAGACTGCTTCTCTTTCAGAGAAACGCATGTGAGTTTTTTGTGAATGCTTGAAAGTAGTTTAAGGCACTTTCAATGGAAAGTGATTTTCTCTGAAAGGACAGCATTTAGAAAGTGAGGCAACACTCCATTCACTTCGCACAGTGAATTGAAGTGTTGGAACAGACTGCTTCTCTTTCAGAGAAACGCATGTGAGTTTTTTATGAATGCTTGAAAGTAGTTTAATGCACTTTCAAAGGAAAGTGATTTTCTCTGAAAGGACAGCATTTAGAAAGTGAAGCAACACTCCATTCCCTTCGCACAATAAATTGAAGTGTTGGAACAGACTGCTTCTCTTTCATAGAAACGCATTAGTGTTTCTTGTGAATGCTTGCAAGTAGCTTAAGGCACATTCAAAGGAAAGTGATTTTCTCTGAAAGGACAGCATTTAGAAAGTGAAGCAACACTCCATTCACTTCGCACAGTGAATTGAAGTGTTGGAACAGACTGCTTCTCTTTCAGAGAAACGCATGTGAGTTTCTTCCTGATGCTTGCAAGTAGCTTAAGGCACTTTCAAAGGAAAGTGATTTTCTCGATTTTCTCTTAAAGGACAGCATTTAGAAAGTGAAGCAACACTCCATTCACTTCGCACAGTGAATTGAAGTGTTGGAACAGACTGCTTCTCTATCAGAGAAACGCATGTGAGTTTCTGGTGAATGCTTGTAAGTAGCTTAAGGCACTTTCAAAGGAAAGTGATTTTCTCTGAAAGGACAGCATTTAGAAAGTGAAGCAACACTCCATTCACTTCGCACAGTGAATTGAAGTGTTAGAACAGACTGCTTCTCTTTCAGAGAAATGCATGTGAGTTTAAGTTGAATGCTTGTAAGTAGCTTAAGGCACTTTCCAAAGAAAGTGATTTTCTCTGAAAGGACAGCATTTAGAAAGTGAAGCAACACTCCATTCACTTCGCAGAGTGAATTGAAGTATTGGAACAGACTGCTTCTCTTTCAGAGAAACGCATGTGATTTCTGGTGAATGCTTGTAAGTAGCTTAAGGCACTTTCAAAGGAAAGTGATTTTCTCTGAAAGGACAGCATTTAGAAAGTGAAGCAACACTCCATTCACTTCGCACAGTGAATTGAAGTGTTGGAACAGACTGCTTCTCTTTCAGAGAAATGCATGTGAGTTTAAGTTGAATGCTTGTAAGTAACTTAAGGCACTTTCAAAGGAAAGTGATTTTCTCTGAAAGGACAGCATTTAGAAAGTGAAGCAACACTCCATTCACTTTGTACAGTGAATTGAAGTGTTGGAACAGACTGCTTCTCTTTCAGAGAAATGCATGTGAGTTTCTGTTGAATGCTTGTAAGTAGCTTAAGGCACATTCAAAGGAAAGGGCTTTTCTCTGAAAGGACAGCATTTAGAAACTGAAGCAACACTCCATTCACTTCGCACAGTGAATTGAAGTGTTGGAACAGACTGCTTCTCTTTCAGAGAAACGCATGTGAGTTTTTTGTGAATGCTTGAAAGTAGTTTAAGGCACTTTCAATGGAAAGTGATTTTCTCTGAAAGGACAGCATTTAGAAAGTGAGGCAACACTCCATTCACTTCGCACAGTGAATTGAAGTGTTGGAACAGACTGCTTCTCTTTCAGAGAAACGCATGTGAGTTTCTTCCTGATGCTTGCAAGTAGCTTAAGGCACTTTCAAAGGAAAGTGATTTTCTCTGAAAGGACAGCATTTAGAAAGTGAAGCAACACTCCATTCACTTCGCAGAGTGAATTGAAGTGTTGGAACAGACTGCTTCTCTTTCAGAGAAACGCATGTGAGTTTCTTCCTGATGCTTGCAAGTAGCTTAAGGCACTTTCAAAGGAAAGTGATTTTCTCGATTTTCTCTTAAAGGACAGCATTTAGAAAGTGAAGCAACACTCCATTCACTTCGCACAGTGAATTGAAGTGTTGGAACAGACTGCTTCTCTTTAAGAGAAACGCATGTGAGTTTCTGGTGAATGCTTGTAAGTAGCTTAAGGCACTTTCAAAGGAAAGTGATTTTCTCTGAAAGAACAGCATTTAGAAAGTGAAGCAACACTCCATTCACTTCGCGCAGTGAATTGAAGTGTTGGAACAGACTGCTTCTCTTTCAGAGAAACGCATGTGAGTTTCTGGTGAATGCTTGTAAGTAGCTTAAGGCACTTTCAAAGGAAAGTGATTTTCTCTGAAAGGACAGCATTTAGAAAGTGAAGCAACACTCCATTCCCTTCGTGCAGTGAATTGAAGTGTTGGAACAGAGTGCTTCTCATTCATAGAAACGCATTAGTGTTTCTAGTGAATGCCTGGAAGTTGCTTAAGGCACTTTCAAAGGAAAGTGATTTTCTCTGAAAGGACAGCATTTAGAAAGTGAAGCAACACTCCATTCACTTCGCACAGTGAATTGAAGTGTTGGAACAGACTGCTTCTCTTTCAGAGAAACGCATGTGAGTTTTTTGTGAATGCTTGAAAGTAGTTTAAGGCACTTTCAATGGAAAGTGAATTTCTCTGAAAGGACAGCATTTAGAAAGTGAGGCAACACTCCATTCACTTCGCACAGTGAATTGAAGTGTTGGAACAGACTGCTTCTCTTTCAGAGAAACACATGTGAGTTTCTTCCTAATGCTTGCAAATAGCTTAAGGCACTTTCAAAGGAAAGTGATTTTCTCTGAAAGGACAGCATTTAGAAAGTGAAGCAACACTCCATTCACTTCGCCCAGTGAATTGAAGTGTTGGAACAGACTGCTTCTCTTTCAGAGAAAGGCATGTGAGTTTCTTCCTGATGCTTGCAAGTAGCTTAAGGCACTTTCAAAGGAAAGTGATTTTCTCTGAAAGGACAGCATTTAGAAACTGAAGCAACACTCCATTCACTTCGCAGAGTGAATTGAAGTATTGGAACAGACTGCTTCTCTTTCAGAGAAACGCATGTGAGTTTCTGGTGAATGCTTGTAAGTAGCTTAAGGCACGTTCAAAGGAAAGTGATTTTCTCTGAAAGGACAGCATTTAGAAAGTGAAGCAACACTCCATTCACTTCGCACAGTGAATTGAAGTGTTGGAACAGACTGCTTCTCTTTCAGAGAAACGCATGTGAGTTTCTTTTGAATGCTTGCAAGTTGCTTAAGGCACTTTCAAAGGAAAGTGATTTTCTCTGAAAGGACAGCATTTAGAAACTGAAGCAACACGCCATTCACTTCGCACAGTGAATTGAAGTGTTGGAACAGACTGCTTCTCTTTAAGAGAAACGCATGTGAGTTTCTGGTGAATGCTTGTAAGTAGCTTAAGGCACTTTCAAAAAAAAGTGATTTTCTCTGAAAGGACAGCATTTAGAAAGTGAAGCAACACTCCATTCACTTCGCACAGTGAATTGAAGTGTTGGAACAGACTGCTTCTCTTTCAGAGAAACGCATGTGAGTTTCTGGTGAATGCTTGTAAGTAGCTTAAGGCACTTTCAAAGGAAAGTGATTTTCTCTGAAAGGACAGCATTTAGAAAGTGAAACAACACTCCATTCACTTCGCACAGTGAATTGAAGTGTTGGAACAGACTGCTTCTCTTTCAGAGAAACGCATGTGAGTTTCTTGTGAATTATTGCAAGTCGCTTAAGGCACTTTCAAAGGAAAGTGATTTTCTCTGAAAGGACAGCATTTAGAAACTGAAGCAACACTCCATTCACTTCGCACAGTGAATTGAAGTGTTGGAACACACTGCTGGTCTTTCAGAGAAACGCACGTGAGTTTTTTGTGAATGCTTGAAAGTAGTTTAAGGCACTTTCAAAGGAAAGTGATTTTCTCTGAAAGGACAGCATTTAGAAAGTGAAGCAACACTCCATTCACTTTGTACAGTGAATTGAAGTGTTGGAACAGACTGCTTCTCTTTCAGAGAAATGCATGTGAGTTTCTGTTGAATGCTTGTAAGTAGCTTAAGGCACATTCAAAGGAAAGGGATTTTCTCTGAAAGGACAGCATTTAGAAAGTGAAGCAACACTCCATTCACTTCGCACAGTGAATTGAAGTGTTGGAACAGACTCCTTCTCTTTCAGAGAAACGCATGTGAGTTTTTTGTGAATGCTTGAAAGTAGTTTAAGGCACTTTCAATGGAAAGTGATTTTCTCTGAAAGGACAGCATTTAGAAAGTGAGGCAACACTCCATTCACTTCGCACAGTGAATTGAAGTGTTGGAACAGACTGCTTCTCTTTCAGAGAAACGCATGTGAGTTTTTTATGAATGCTTGAAAGTAGTTTAATGCACTTTCAAAGGAAAGTGATTTTCTCTGAAAGGACAGCATTTAGAAAGTGAAGCAACACTCCATTCCCTTCGCACAATAAATTGAAGTGTTGGAACAGACTGCTTCTCTTTCATAGAAACGCATTAGTGTTTCTTGTGAATCCTTGCAAGTAGCTTAAGGCACATTCAAAGGAAAGTGATTTTCTCTGAAAGGACAGCATTTAGAAAGTGAAGCAACACTCCATTCACTTCGCACAGTGAATTGAAGTGTTGGAACAGACTGCTTCTCTTTCAGAGAAACGCATGTGAGTTTCTTCCTGATGCTTGCAAGTAGCTTAAGGCACTTTCAAAGGAAAGTGATTTTCTCTGAAAGGACAGCATTTAGAAAGTGAAGCAACACTCCATTCACTTCGCACAGTGAATTGAAGTGTTGGAACAGACTGCTTCTCTATCAGAGAAACGCATGTGAGTTTCTGGTGAATGCTTGTAAGTAGCTTAAGGCACTTTCAAAGGAAAGTGATTTTCTCTGAAAGGACAGCATTTAGAAAGTGAAGCAACACTCCATTCACTTCGCACAGTGAATTGAAGTGTTGGAACACACTGCTGGTCTTTCAGAGAAACGCACGTGAGTTTTTTGTGAATGCTTGAAAGTAGTTTAAGGCACTTTCAAAGGAAAGTGATTTTCTCTGAAAGGACAGCATTTAGAAAGTGAAGCAACACTCCATTCACTTTGTACAGTGAATTGAAGTGTTGGAACAGACTGCTTCTCTTTCAGAGAAATGCATGTGAGTTTCTGTTGAACGCTTGTAAGTAGCTTAAGGCACATTCAAAGGAAAGGGATTTTCTCTGAAAGGACAGCATTTAGAAAGTGAAGCAACACTCCATTCACTACGCACAGTGAATTGAAGTGTTGGAACAGACTCCTTCTCTTTCAGAGAAACGCATGTGAGTTTTTTGTGAATGCTTGAAAGTAGTTTAAGGCACTTTCAATGGAAAGTGATTTTCTCTGAAAGGACAGCATTTAGAAAGTGAGGCAACACTCCATTCACTTCGCACAGTGAATTGAAGTGTTGGAACAGACTGCTTCTCTTTCAGAGAAACGCATGTGAGTTTTTTATGAATGCTTGAAAGTAGTTTAATGCACTTTCAAAGGAAAGTGATTTTCTCTGAAAGGACAGCATTTAGAAAGTGAAGCAACACTCCATTCCCTTCGCACAATAAATTGAAGTGTTGGAACAGACTGCTTCTCTTTCATAGAAACGCATTAGTGTTTCTTGTGAATCCTTGCAAGTAGCTTAAGGCACATTCAAAGGAAAGTGATTTTCTCTGAAAGGACAGCATTTAGAAAGTGAAGCAACACTCCATTCACTTCGCACAGTGAATTGAAGTGTTGGAACAGACTGCTTCTCTTTCAGAGAAACGCATGTGAGTTTCTTTTGAATGCTTGCAAGTTGCTTAAGGCACTTTCAAAGGAAAGTGATTTTCTCTGAAAGGACAGCATTTAGAAACTGAAGCAACACTCCATTCACTTCGCACAGTGAATTGAAGTGTTGGAACAGACTGCTTCTCTTTAAGAGAAACGCATGTGAGTTTCTGGTGAATGCTTGTAAGTAGCTTAAGGCACTTTCAAAGGAAAGTGATTTTCTCTGAAAGGACAGCATTTAGAAAGTGAAGCAACACTCCATTCACTTCGCACAGTGAATTGAAGTGTTGGAACAGACTGCTTCTCTTTCAGAGAAACGCATGTGAGTTTCTTCCTGATGCTTGCAAGTAGCTTAAGGCACTTTCAAAGGAAAGTGATTTTCTCTGAAAGGACAGCATTTAGAAAGTGAAGCAACACTCCATTCACTTCGCACAGTGAATTGAAGTGTTGGAACAGACTGCTTCTCTTTCAGAGAAACGCATGTGAGTTTCTTGTGAATTATTGCAAGTCGCTTAAGGCACTTTCAAAGGAAAGTGATTTTCTCTGAAAGGACAGCATTTAGAAACTGAAGCAACACTCCATTCACTTCGCACAGTGAATTGAAGTGTTGGAACACACTGCTGGTCTTTCAGAGAAACGCACGTGAGTTTTTTGTGAATGCTTGAAAGTAGTTTAAGGCACTTTCAAAGGAAAGTGATTTTCTCTGAAAGGACAGCATTTAGAAAGTGAAGCAACACTCCATTCACTTTGTACAGTGAATTGAAGTGTTGGAACAGACTGCCTCTCTTTCAGAGAAATGTATGTGAGTTTCTGTTGAATGCTTGTAAGTAGCTTAAGGCACATTCAAAGGAAAGGGATTTTCTCTGAAAGGACAGCATTTAGAAAGTGAAGCAACACTCCATTCACTTCGCACAGTGAATTGAAGTGTTGGAACAGACTCCTTCTCTTTCAGAGAAACGCATGTGAGTTTTTTGTGAATGCTTGAAAGTAGTTTAAGGCACTTTCAATGGAAAGTGATTTTCTCTGAAAGGACAGCATTTAGAAAGTGAGGCAACACTCCATTCACTTCGCACAGTGAATTGAAGTGTTGGAACAGACTGCTTCTCTTTCAGAGAAACGCATGTGAGTTTTTTATGAATGCTTGAAAGTAGTTTAATGCACTTTCAAAGGAAAGTGATTTTCTCTGAAAGGACAGCATTTAGAAAGTGAAGCAACACTCCATTCCCTTCGCACAATAAATTGAAGTGTTGGAACAGACTGCTTCTCTTTCATAGAAACGCATTAGTGTTTCTTGTGAATCCTTGCAAGTAGCTTAAGGCACATTCAAAGGAAAGTGATTTTCTCTGAAAGGACAGCATTTAGTAAGTGAAGCAACACTCCATTCACTTCGCACAGTGAATTGAAGTGTTGGAACAGACTGCTTCTCTTTCAGAGAAACGCATGTGAGTTTCTTCCTGATGCTTGCAAGTAGCTTAAGGCACTTTCAAAGGAAAGTGATTTTCTCTGAAAGGACAGCATTTAGAAAGTGAAGCAACACTCCATTCACTTCGCACAGTGAATTGAAGTGTTGGAACAGACTGCTTCTCTATCAGAGAAACGCATGTGAGTTTCTGGTGAATGCTTGTAAGTAGCTTAAGGCACTTTCAAAGGAAAGTGATTTTCTCTGAAAGGACAGCATTTAGAAAGTGAAGCAACACTCCATTCACTTCGCACAGTGAATTGAAGTGTTAGAACAGACTGCTTCTCTTTCAGAGAAATGCATGTGAGTTTAAGTTGAATGCTTGTAAGTAGCTTAAGGCACTTTCCAAAGAAAGTGATTTTCTCTGAAAGGACAGCATTTAGAAAGTGAAGCAACACTCCATTCACTTCGCACAGTGAATTGAAGTGTTGGAACAGACTGCTTCTCTTTCAGAGAAACGCATGTGAGTTTTTTATGAATGCTTGAAAGAAGTTTAAGGCACTTTCAAAGGAAAGTGATTTTCTCTGAAAGGACAGCATTTAGAAAGTGAGGCAACACTCCATTCACTTCGCACAGTGAATTGAAGTGTTGGAAGAGACTGCTTCTCTTTCAGAGAAACGCATGTGTGTTTCTTCCTAATGCTTGCAAGTAGCTTAAGGCACTTTCAAAGGAAAGTGATTTTCTCTGAAAGGACAGCATTTAGAAAGTGAAGCAACACTCCATTCACTTCGCACAGTGAATTGAAGTGTTGGAACTGACTGCTTCTCTTTCAGAGAAACGCATATGAGTTTCTGGTGAATGATTATAAGTAGCTTAAGGCACTTTCAAAGGAAAGTGATTTTCTCTGAAAGGACAGCATTTAGAAAGTGAAGCAACACTCCATTCACTTCGCAGAGTTAACTGAAGTATTGGAATAGACTGCTTCTCTTTTAGAGAAACGCATGTGAGTTTCTGGTGAATGCTTGTAAGTAGCTTAAGGCACTTTCAATGGAAAGTGATTTTCTCTGAAAGGACAGCATTTAGAAAGTGAAGCAACACTCCATTCACTTCGCACAGTGAATTGAAGTGTTGGAACAGACTGCTTCTCTTTCAGAGAAACGCATGTGAGTTTCTGGTGAATGCTTGTAAGTAGCTTAAGGCACTTTCAATGGAAAGTGATTTTCTCTGAAAGGACAGCATTTAGAAAGTGAAGCAACACTCCATTCACATCGCACAGTGAATTGAAGTGTTGGAACAGACTGCTCTCTTTCAGAGAAATGCATGTGAGTTTCTGGTGAATGCTTGTAAGTAGCTTAAGGCACTTTCAAAGGAAAGTGATTTTCTCTGAAAGGACAGCATTTAGAAAGTGAAGCAACACTCCATTCACTTCGCACAGTTAATTGAAGTGTTGGAACAGACTGCTTTTCTTTCAGAGAAATGCATGTGAGTTTCTGTTGAATGCTTGTAAGTAGCTTAAGGCACTTTCAAAGGAAAGTAATTTTCTCTGAAAGGACAGCATTTAGAAAGTGAAGCAACACTCCATTCACTTCGCAGAGTGAATTGAAGTATTGGAACAGACTGCTTCTCTTTCAGAGAAACGCATGTGAGTTTCTGTTGAATGCTTGTACGTAGCTTAAGGCACGTTCAAAGGAAAGTGATTTTCTCTGAAAGGACAGCATTTAGAAAGTGAAGCAACACTCCATTCACTTCGCACAGTGAATTGAAGTGTTGGAACAGACTGCTTCTCTTTCAGAGAAACGCATGTGAGTTTCTTTTGAATGCTTGCAAGTTGCTTAAGGCACTTTCAAAGGAAAGTGATTTTCTCTGAAAGGACAGCATTTAGAAACTGAAGCAACACGCCATTCACTTCGCACAGTGAATTGAAGTGTTGGAACAGACTGCTTCTCTTTCAGAGAAACGCATGTGAGTTTTTTATGAATGCTTGAAAGTAGTTTAATGCACTTTCAAAGGAAAGTGATTTTCTCTGAAAGGACAGCATTTAGAAAGTGAAGCAACACTCCATTCACTTGCACAGTGAATTGAAGTGTTGGAACAGACTGCTTCTCTTTCAGAGAAATGCATGTGAGTTTCTGGTGAATGCTTGTAAGTAGCTTAAGGCACTTTCAAAGGAAAGTGATTTTCTCTGAAAGGACAGCATTTAGAAAGTGAAGCAACACTCCATTCACTTCGCACAGTGAATTGAAGTGTTGGAACAGACTGCTTCTCTTTCAGAGAAACGCATGTGAGTTTCTTGTGAATTATTGCAAGTCGCTTAAGGCACTTTCAAAGGAAAGTGATTTTCTCTGAAAGGACAGCATTTAGAAACTGAAGCAACACTCCATTCACTTCGCACAGTGAATTGAAGTGTTGGAACACACTGCTTGTCTTTCAGAGAAACGCATGTGAGTTTTTTGTGAATGCTTGAAAGTAGTTTAAGGCACTTTCAAAGGAAAGTGATTTTCTCTGAAAGGACAGCATTTAGAAAGTGAAGCAACACTCCATTCACTTTGTACAGTGAATTGAAGTGTTAGAACAGACTGCTTCTCTTTCAGAGAAATGCATGTGAGTTTCTGTTGAATGCTTGTAAGTAGCTTAAGGCACATTCAAAGGAAAGGGATTTTCTCTGAAAGGACAGCATTTAGAAACTGAAGCAACACTCCATTCACTTCGCACAGTGAATTGAAGTGTTGGAACAGACTGCTTCTCTTTCAGAGAAACGCATGTGAGTTTTTTGTGAATGCTTGAAAGTAGTTTAAGGCACTTTCATTGGAAAGTGATTTTCTCTGAAAGGACAGCATTTAGAAAGTGAGGCAACACTCCATTCACTTCGCACAGTGAATTGAAGTGTTGGAACAGACTGCTTCTCTTTCAGAGAAACGCATGTGAGTTTTTTATGAATGCTTGAAAGCAGTTTAATGCACTTTCAAAGGAAAGTGATTTTCTCTGAAAGGACAGCATTTAGAAAGTGAAGCAACATTCCATTCCCTTCGCACAATAAATTGAAGTGTTGGAACAGACTGCTTCTCTTTCATAGAAATGCATTAGTGTTTCTTGTGAATGCTTGCAAGTAGCTTAAGGCACATTCAAAGGAAAGTGATTTTCTCTGAAAGGACAGCATTTAGAAAGTGAAGCAACACTCCATTCACTTCGCACAGTGAATTGAAGTGTTGGAACAGACTGCTTCTCTTTCAGAGAAACGCATGTGCGTTTCTTCCTGATGCTTGCAAGTAGCTTAAGGCACTTTCAAAGGAAAGTGATTTTCTCTTAAAGGACAGCATTTAGAAAGTGAAGCAACACTCCATTCACTTCGCACAGTGAATTGAAGTGTTGGAACAGACTGCTTCTCTATCAGAGAAACGCATGTGAGTTTCTGGTGAATGCTTGTAAGTAGCTTAAGGCACTTTCAAAGGAAAGTGATTTTCTCTGAAAGGACAGCATTTAGAAAGTGAAGCAACACTCCATTCACTTCGCACAGTGAATTGAAGTGTTGGAACAGACTGCTTCTCTTTCAGAGAAACGCATGTGAGTTTTTTATGAATGCTTGAAAGAAGTTTAAGGCACTTTCAAAGGAAAGTGATTTTCTCTGAAAGGACAGCATTTAGAAAGTGAGGCAACACTCCATTCACTTCGCACAGTGAATTGAAGTGTTGGAACAGACTGCTTCTCTTTCAGAGAAACGCATGTGTGTTTCTTCCTAATGCTTGCAAGTAGCTTAAGGCACTTTCAAAGGAAAGTGATTTTCTCTGAAAGGACAGCATTTAGAAAGTGAAGCAACACTCCATTCACTTCGCACAGTGAATTGAAGTGTTGGAACTGACTGCTTCTCTTTCAGAGAAACGCATGTGAGTTTCTGGTGAATGATTATAAGTAGCTTAAGGCACTTTCAAAGGAAAGTGATTTTCTCTGAAAGGACAGCATTTAGAAAGTGAAGCAACACTCCAATCACTTCGCAGAGTTAACTGAAGTATTGGAACAGACTGCTTCTCTTTCAGAGAAACGCATGTGAGTTTCTGGTGAATGCTTGTAAGTAGCTTAAGGCACTTTCAATGGAAAGTGATTTTCTCTGAAAGGACAGCATTTAGAAAGTGAAGCAACACTCCATTCACTTCGCACAGTGAATTGAAGTGTTGGAACAGACTGCTTCTCTTTCAGAGAAACGCATGTGAGTTTCTGGTGAATGCTTGTAAGTAGCTTAAGGCACTTTCAAAGGAAAGTGATTTTCTCTGAAAGGACAGCATTTAGAAAGTGAAGCAACACTCCATTCACATCGCACAGTGAATTGAAGTGTTGGAACAGACTGCTCTCTTTCAGAGAAACGCATGTGAGTTTCTGGTGAATGCTTGTAAGTAGCTTAAGGCACTTTCAAAGGAAAGTGATTTTCTCTGAAAGGACAGCATTTAGAAACTGAAGCAACACGCCATTCACTTCGCACAGTGAATTGAAGTGTTGGAACAGACTGCTTCTCTTTAAGAGAAACGCATGTGAGTTTCTGGTGAATGCTTGTAAGTAGCTTAAGGCACTTTCAAAGGAAAGTGATTTTCTCTGAAAGGACAGCATTTAGAAAGTGAAGCAACACTCCATTCACTTGCACAGTGAATTGAAGTGTTGGAACAGACTGCTTCTCTTTCAGAGAAACGCATGTGAGTTTCTGGTGAATGCTTGTAAGTAGCTTAAGGCACTTTCAAAGGAAAGTGATTTTCTCTGAAAGGACAGCATTTAGAAAGTGAAGCAACACTCCATTCACTTCGCACAGTGAATTGAAGTGTTGGAACAGACTGCTTCTCTTTCAGAGAAACGCATGTGAGTTTCTTGTGAATTATTGCAAGTCGCTTAAGGCACTTTCAAAGGAAAGTGATTTTCTCTGAAAGGACAGCATTTAGAAACTGAAGCAACACTCCATTCACTTCGCACAGTGAATTGAAGTGTTGGAACACACTGCTTGTCTTTCAGAGAAACGCATGTGAGTTTTTTGTGAATGCTTGAAAGTAGTTTAAGGCACTTTCAAAGGAAAGTGATTTTCTCTGAAAGGACAGCATTTAGAAAGTGAAGCAACACTCCATTCACTTTGTACAGTGAATTGAAGTGTTAGAACAGACTGCTTCTCTTTCAGAGAAATGCATGTGAGTTTCTGTTGAATGCTTGTAAGTAGCTTAAGGCACATTCAAAGGAAAGGGATTTTCTCTGAAAGGACAGCATTTAGAAACTGAAGCAACACTCCATTCACTTCGCACAGTGAATTGAAGTGTTGGAACAGACTGCTTCTCTTTCAGAGAAACGCATGTGAGTTTTTTGTGAATGCTTGAAAGTAGTTTAAGGCACTTTCAATGGAAAGTGATTTTCTCTGAAAGGACAGCATTTAGAAAGTGAGGCAACACTCCATTCACTTCGCACAGTGAATTGAAGTGTTGGAACAGACTGCTTCTCTTTCAGAGAAACGCATGTGAGTTTTTTATGAATGCTTGAAAGCAGTTTAGTGCACTTTCAAAGGAAAGTGATTTTCTCTGAAAGGACAGCATTTAGAAAGTGAAGCAACATTCCATTCCCTTCGCACAATAAATTGAAGTGTTGGAACAGACTGCTTCTCTTTCATAGAAATGCATTAGTGTTTCTTGTGAATGCTTGCAAGTAGCTTAAGGCACATTCAAAGGAAAGTGATTTTCTCTGAAAGGACAGCATTTAGAAAGTGAAGCAACACTCCATTCACTTCGCACAGTGAATTGAAGTGTTGGAACAGACTGCTTCTCTTTCAGAGAAACGCATGTGCGTTTCTTCCTGATGCTTGCAAGTAGCTTAAGGCACTTTCAAAGGAAAGTGATTTTCTCTTAAAGGACAGCATTTAGAAAGTGAAGCAACACTCCATTCACTTCGCACAGTGAATTGCAGTGTTGGAACAGACTGCTTCTCTATCAGAGAAACGCATGTGAGTTTCTGGTGAATGCTTGTAAGTAGCTTAAGGCACTTTCAAAGGAAAGTGATTTTCTCTGAAAGGACAGCATTTAGAAAGTGAAGCAACACTCCATTCACTTCGCACAGTGAATTGAAGTGTTAGAACAGACTGCTTCTCTTTCAGAGAAATGCATGTGAGTTTAAGTTGAATGCTTGTAAGTAGCTTAAGGCACTTTCCAAAGAAAGTGATTTTCTCTGAAAGGACAGCATTTAGAAAGTGAAGCAACACTCCATTCACTTCGCAGAGTGAATTGAAGTATTGGAACAGACTGCTTCTCTTTCAGAGAAACGCATGTGATTTCTGGTGAATGCTTGTAAGTAGCTTAAGGCACTTTCAAAGGAAAGTGATTTTCTCTGAAAGTACAGCATTTAGAAAGTGAAGCAACACTCCATTCACTTTGTACAGTGAATTGAAGTGTTGGAACAGACTGCTTCTCTTTCAGAGAAATGCATGTGAGTTTCTGTTGAATGCTTGTAAGTAGCTTAAGGCACATTCAAAGGAAAGGGATTTTCTCTGAAAGGACAGCATTTAGAAACTGAAGCAACACTCCATTCACTTCGCACAGTGAATTGAAGTGTTGGAACAGACTGCTTCTCTTTCAGAGAAACGCATGTGAGTTTTTTGTGAATGCTTGAAAGTAGTTTAAGGCACTTTCAATGGAAAGTGATTTTCTCTGAAAGGACAGCATTTAGAAAGTGAGGCAACACTCCATTCACTTCGCACAGTGAATTGAAGTGTTGGAACAGACTGCTTCTCTTTCAGAGAAACGCATGTGAGTTTTATATGAATGCTAGAAAGTAGTTTAATGCACTTTCAAAGGAAAGTGATTTTCTCTGAAAGGACAGCATTTAGAAAGTGAAGCAACACTCCATTACCTTCGCACAATAAATTGAAGTGTTGGAACAGACTGCTTCTCTTTCATAGAAACGCATTAGTGTTTCTTGTGAATGCTTGCAAGTAGCTTAAGGCACATTCAAAGGAAAGTGATTTTCTCTGAAAGGACAGCATTTAGAAAGTGAAGCAACACTCCATTCACTTCGCACAGTGAATTGAAGTGTTGGAACAGACTGCTTCTCTTTCAGAGAAACGCATGTGAGTTTCTTCCTGATGCTTGCAAGTAGCTTAAGGCACTTTCAAAGGAAAGTGATTTTCTAGATTTTCTCTTAAAGGACAGCATTTAGAAAGTGAAGCAACACTCCATTCACTTCGCACAGTGAATTGAAGTGTTGGAACAGACTGCTTCTCTATCAGAGAAACGCATGTGAGTTTCTGGTGAATGCTTGTAAGTAGCTTAAGGCACTTTCAAAGGAAAGTGATTTTCTCTGAAAGGACAGCATTTAGAAAGTGAAGCAACACTCCATTCACTTCGCACAGTGAATTGAAGTGTTAGAACAGACTGCTTCTCTTTCAGAGAAATGCATGTGAGTTTAAGTTGAATGCTTGTAAGTAGCTTAAGGCACTTTCCAAAGAAAGTGATTTTCTCTGAAAGGACAGCATTTAGAAAGTGAAGCAACACTCCATTCACTTCGCAGAGTGAATTGAAGTATTGGAACAGACTGCTTCTCTTTCAGAGAAACGCAGGTGATTTCTGGTGAATGCTTGTAAGTAGCTTAAGGCACTTTCAAAGGAAAGTGATTTTCTCTGAAAGGACAGCATTTAGAAAGTGAAGCAACACTCCATTCACTTCGCACAGTGAATTGAAGTGTTGGAACAGACTGCTTCTCTTTCAGAGAAACGCCTGTGAGTTTTTTATGAATGCTTGAAAGTAGTTTAATGCACTTTCAAAGGAAAGTGATTTTCTCTGAAAGGACAGCATTTAGAAAGTGAAGCAACACTACATTCCCTTCGCACAATAAATTGAAGTGTTGGAACAGACTGCTTCTCTTTCATAGAAACGCATTAGTGTTTCTTGTGAATGCTTGCAAGTAGCTTAAGGCACATTCAAAGGAAAGTGATTTTCTCTGAAAGGACAGCATTTAGAAAGTGAAGCAACACTCCATTCACTTCGCACAGTGAATTGAAGTGTTGGAACAGACTGCTTCTCTTTCAGAGAAACGCATGTGAGTTTCTTCCTGATGCTTGCAAGTAGCTTAAGGCACTTTCAAAGGAAAGTGATTTTCTCGATTTTCTCTTAAAGGACAGCATTTAGAAAGTGAAGCAACACTCCATTCACTTCGCACAGTGAATTGAAGTGTTGGAACAGACTGCCTCTCTTTAAGAGAAACGCATGTGAGTTTCTGGTGAATGCTTGTAAGTAGCTTAAGGCACTTTCAAAGGAAAGTGATTTTCTCTGAAAGAACAGCATTTAGAAAGTGAAGCAACACTCCATTCACTTCGCGCAGTGAATTGAAGTGTTGGAACAGACTGCTTCTCTTTCAGAGAAACGCATGTGAGTTTCTGGTGAATGCTTGTAAGTAGCTTAAGGCACTTTCAAAGGAAAGTGATTTTCTCTGAAAGGACATCATTTAGAAAGTGAAGCAACACTCCATTCACTTCGCACAGTGAATTGAAGTGTTGGAACAGACTGCTTCTCTTTCAGAGAAACACATGTGAGTTTCTTCCTAATGCTTGCAAATAGCTTAAGGCACTTTCAAAGGAAAGTGATTTTCTCTGAAAGGACAGCATTTAGAAAGTGAAGCAACACTCCATTCACTTCGCACAGTGAATTGAATTGTTGGAACAGACTGCTTCTCTTTCAGAGAAACGCATGTGAGTTTATTCCTGATGCTTGCAAGTAGCTTAAGGCACTTTCAAAGGAAAGTGATTTTCTCTGAAAGGACAGCATTTAGAAAGTGAAGCAACACTCCATTCCCTTCGCAGAGTGAATTGAAGTATTGGAACAGACTGCTTCTCTTTCAGAGAAACGCATGTGAGTTTCTGGTGAATGCTTGTAAGTAGCTTAAGGCACGTTCAAAGGAAAGTGATTTTCTCTGAAAGGACAGCATTTAGAAAGTGAAGCAACACTCCATTCACTTCGCACAGTGAATTGAAGTGTTGGAACAGACTGCTTCTCTTTCAGAGAAACGCATGTGAGTTTCTTTTGAATGCTTGCAAGTTGCTTAAGGCACTTTCAAAGGAAAGTGATTTTCTCTGAAAGGACAGCATTTAGAAACTGAAGCAACACGCCATTCACTTCGCACAGTGAATTGAAGTGTTGGAACAGACTGCTTCTCTTTAAGAGAAACGCATGTGAGTTTCTGGTGAATGCTTGTAAGTAGCTTAAGGCACTTTCAAAGGAAAGTGATTTT
Source organism: Myodes glareolus (assembly GCF_982192425.1). Classification (NCBI taxonomy): domain Eukaryota; kingdom Metazoa; phylum Chordata; class Mammalia; order Rodentia; family Cricetidae; genus Myodes; species Myodes glareolus. The sequence goes on from NC_142046.1 coordinate 3,306,160, forward strand.
CTCTGAAAGGACAGCATTTAGAAAGTGAAGCAACACTCCATTCACTTCGCACAGTGAATTGAAGTGTTGGAACAGACTGCTTCTTTTTCAGAGAAATGCATGTGAGTTTAAGTTGAATGCTTGTAAGTAGCTTAAGGCACTTTCCAAAGAAAGTGATTTTCTCTGAAAGGACAGCATTTAGAAAGTGAAGCAACACTCCATTCACTTCGCAGAGTGAATTGAAGTATTGGAACAGACTGCTTCTCTTTCAGAGAAACGCATGTGAGTTTATGGTGAATGCTTGTAAGTAGCTTAAGGCACTTTCAAAGGAAAGTGATTTTCTCTGAAAGGACAGCATTTAGAAAGTGAAGCAACACTACATTCACTTCGCACAGTGAATTGAAGTGTTGGAACAGACTGCTTCTCTTTCAGAGAAATGCATGTGAATTTAAGTTGAATGCTTGTAAGTAGCTTAAGGCACTTTCAAAGGAAAGTGATTTTCTCTGAAAGGACAGCATTTAGAAAGTGAAGCAACACTCCATTCACTTCGCACAGTGAATTGAAGTGTTGGAACAGACTGCCTCTCTTTAAGAGAAACGCATGTGAGTTTCTGGTGAATGCTTGTAAGTAGCTTAAGGCACTTTCAAAGGAAAGTGATTTTCTCTGAAAGAACAGCATTTAGAAAGTGAAGCAACACTCCATTCACTTCGCGCAGTGAATTGAAGTGTTGGAACAGACTGCTTCTCTTTCAGAGAAACGCATGTGAGTTTCTGGTGAATGCTTGTAAGTAGCTTAAGGCACTTTCAAAGAAAGTGATTTTCTCTGAAAGGACAGCATTTAGAAAGTGAAGCAACACTCCATTCCCTTCGTGCAGTGAATTGAAGTGTTGGAACAGAGTGCTTCTCATTCATAGAAACGCATTAGTGTTTCTTGTGAATGCCTGGAAGTTGCTTAAGGCACTTTCAAAGGAAAGTGATTTTCTCTGAAAGGACAGCATTTAGAAAGTGAAGCAACACTCCATTCACTTTGTACAGTGAATTGAAGTGTTGGAACAGACTGCTTCTCTTTCAGAGAAATGCATGTGAGTTTCTGTTGAATGCTTGTAAGCAGCTTAAGGCACATTCAAAGGAAAGGGATTTCTCTGAAAGGACAGCATTTAGAAACTGAAGCAACACTCCATTCACTTCGCACAGTGAATTGAAGTGTTGGAACAGACTGCTTCTCTTTCAGAGAAACGCATGTGAGTTTTTTGTGAATGCTTGAAAGTAGTTTAAGGCACTTTCAATGGAAAGTGAATTTCTCTGAAAGGACAGCATTTAGAAAGTGAGGCAACACTCCATTCACTTCGCACAGTGAATTGAAGTGTTGGAACAGACTGCTTCTCTTTCAGAGAAACACATGTGAGTTTCTTCCTAATGCTTGCAAATAGCTTAAGGCACTTTCAAAGGAAAGTGATTTTCTCTGAAAGGACAGCATTTAGAAAGTGAAGCAACACTCCATTCACTTCGCACAGTGAATTGAAGTGTTGGAACAGACTGCTTCTCTTTCAGAGAAACGCATGTGAGTTTATTCCTGATGCTTGCAAGTAGCTTAAGGCACTTTCAAAGGAAAGTGATTTTCTCTGAAAGGACAGCATTTAGAAAGTGTAGCAACACTCCATTCACTTCGCAGAGTGAATTGAAGTATTGGAGCAGACTGCTTCTCTTTCAGAGAAACGCATGTGAGTTTCTGGTGAATGCTTGTAAGTAGCTTAAGGCACGTTCAAAGGAAAGTGATTTTCTCTGAAAGGACAGCATTTAGAAAGTGAAGCAACACTCCATTCACTTCGCACAGTGAATTGAAGTGTTGGAACAGACTGCTTCTCTTTCAGAGAAACGCATGTGAGTTTCTTTTGAATGCTTGCAAGTTGCTTAAGGCACTTTCAAAGGAAAGTGATTTTCTCTGAAAGGACAGCATTTAGAAACTGAAGCAACACGCCATTCACTTCGCACAGTGAATTGAAGTGTTGGAACAGACTGCTTCTCTTTAAGAGAAACGCATGTGAGTTTCTGGTGAATGCTTGTAAGTAGCTTAAGGCACTTTCAAAGGAAAGTGATTTTCTCTGAAAGGACAGCATTTAGAAAGTGAAGCAACACTCCATTCACTTCGCACAGTGAATTGAAGTGTTGGAACAGACTGCTTCTCTTTCAGAGAAATGCATGTGAGTTTAAGTTGAATGCTTGTAAGTAGCTTAAGGCACTTTCCAAAGAAAGTGATTTTCTCTGAAAGGACAGCATTTAGAAAGTGAAGCAACACTCCATTCACTTCGCAGAGTGAATTGAAGTATTGGAACAGACTGCTTCTCTTTCAGAGAAACGCATGTGAGTTTATGGTGAATGCTTGTAAGTAGCTTAAGGCACTTTCAAAGGAAAGTGATTTTCTCTGAAAGGACAGCATTTAGAAAGTGAAGCAACACTACATTCACTTCGCACAGTGAATTGAAGTGTTGGAACAGACTGCTTCTCTTTCAGAGAAATGCATGTGAATTTAAGTTGAATGCTTGTAAGTAGCTTAAGGCACTTTCAAAGGAAAGTGATTTTCTCTGAAAGGACAGCATTTAGAAAGTGAAGCAACACTCCATTCACTTCGCAGAGTGAATTGAAGTATTGGAACAGACTGCTTCTCTTTCAGAGAAATGCATGTGAGTTTAAGTTGAATGCTTGTAAGTAACTTAAGGCACTTTCAAAGGAAAGTGATTTTCTCTGAAAGGACAGCATTTAGAAAGTGAAGCAACACTCCATTCACTTTGTACAGTGAATTGAAGTGTTGGAACAGACTGCTTCTCTTTCAGAGAAACGCATGTGAGTTTCTGTTGAATGCTTGTAAGTAGCTTAAGGCACATTCAAAGGAAAGGGATTTTCTCTGAAAGGACAGCATTTAGAAACTGAAGCAACACTCCATTCACTTCGCACAGTGAATTGAAGTGTTGGAACAGACTGCTTCTCTTTTAGAGAAACGCATGTGAGTTTTTTGTGAATGCTTGAAAGTAGTTTAAGGCACTTTCAATGGAAAGTGATTTTCTCTGAAAGGACAGCATTTAGAAAGTGAGGCAACACTCCATTCACTTCGCACAGTGAATTGAAGTGTTGGAACAGACTGCTTCTCTTTCAGAGAAACGCATGTGAGTTTTTTATGAATGCTTGAAAGTAGTTTAATGCACTTTCAAAGGAAAGTGATTTTCTCTGAAAGGACAGCATTTAGAAAGTGAAGCAACACTCCATTCCCTTCGCATAATAAATTGAAGTGTTGGAACAGACTGCTTCTCTTTCATAGAAACGCATTAGTGTTTCTTGTGAATGCTTGCAAGTAGCTTAAGGCACATTCAAAGGAAAGTGATTTTCTCTGAAAGGACAGCATTTAGAAAGTGAAGCAACACTCCATTCACTTCGCACAGTGAATTGAAGTGTTGGAACAGACTGCTTCTCTTTCAGAGAAACGCATGTGAGTTTCTTCCTGATGCTTGCAAGTAGCTTAAGGCACTTTCAAAGGAAAGTGATTTTCTCGATTTTCTCTTAAAGGACAGCATTTAGAAAGTGAAGCAACACTCCATTCACTTCGCACAGTGAATTGAAGTGTTGGAACAGACTGCCTCTCTTTAAGAGAAACGCATGTGAGTTTCTGGTGAATGCTTGTAAGTAGCTTAAGGCACTATCAAAGGAAAGTGATTTTCTCTGAAAGAACAGCATTTAGAAAGTGAAGCAACACTCCATTCACTTCGCGCAGTGAATTGAAGTGTTGGAACAGACTGCTTCTCTTTCAGAGAAACGCATGTGAGTTTCTGGTGAATGCTTGTAAGTAGCTTAAGGCACTTTCAAAGGAAAGTGATTTTCTCTGAAAGGACAGCATTTAGAAAGTGAAGCAACACTCCATTCCCTTCGTGCAGTGAATTGAAGTGTTGGAACAGAGTGCTTCTCATTCATAGAAACGCATTAGTGTTTCTTGTGAATGCCTGGAAGTTGCTTAAGGCACTTTCAAAGGAAAGTGATTTTCTCTGAAAGGACAGCATTTAGAAAGTGAAGCAACACTCCATTCACTTTGTACAGTGAATTGAAGTGTTGGAACAGACTGCTTCTCTTTCAGAGAAATGCATGTGAGTTTCTGTTGAATGCTTGTAAGTAGCTTAAGGCACATTCAAAGGAAAGGGATTTTCTCTGAAAGGACAGCATTTAGAAAGTGAAGCAACACTCCATTCACTTCGCACAGTGAATTGAAGTGTTGGAACAGACTGCTTCTCTTTCAGAGAAACGCATGTGAGTTTTTTGTGAATGCTTGAAAGTAGTTTAAGGCACTTTCAATGGAAAGTGAATTTCTCTGAAAGGACAGCATTTAGAAAGTGAGGCAACACTCCATTCACTTCGCACAGTGAATTGAAGTGTTGGAACAGACTGCTTCTCTTTCAGAGAAACACATGTGAGTTTCTTCCTAATGCTTGCAAATAGCTTAAGGCACTTTCAAAGGAAAGTGATTTTCTCTGAAAGGACAGCATTTAGAAAGTGAAGCAACACTCCATTCACTTCGCACAGTGAATTGAAGTGTTGGAACAGACTGCTTCTCTTTCAGAGAAACGCATGTGAGTTTCTTCCTGATGCTTGAATGTAGCTTAAGGCACTTTCAAAGGAAAGTGATTTTCTCTGAAAGGACAGCATTTAGAAAGTGAAGCAACACTCCATTCACTTCGCAGAGTGAATTGAAGTATTGGAACAGACTGCTTCTCTTTCAGAGAAACGCATGTGAGTTTCTGGTGAATGCTTGTAAGTAGCTTAAGGCACGTTCAAAGGAAAGTGATTTTCTCTGAAAGGACAGCATTTAGAAAGTGAAGCAACACTCCATTCACTTCGCACAGTGAATTGAAGTGTTGGAACAGACTGCTTCTCTTTCAGAGAAACGCATGTGAGTTTCTTTTGAATGCTTGCAAGTTGCTTAAGGCACTTTCAAAGGAAAGTGATTTTCTCTGAAAGGACAGCATTTAGAAACTGAAGCAACACGCCATTCACTTCGCACAGTGAATTGAAGTGTTGGAACAGACTGTTTCTCTTTAAGAGAAACGCATGTGAGTTTCTGGTGAATGCTTGTAAGTAGCTTAAGGCACTTTCAAAGGAAAGTGATTTTCTCTGAAAGGACAGCATTTAGAAAGTGAAGCAACACTCCATTCACTTCGCACAGTGAATTGAAGTGTTGGAACAGACTGCTTCTCTTTCAGAGAAATGCATGTGAGTTTAAGTTGAATGCTTGTAAGTAGCTTAAGGCACTTTCCAAAGAAAGTGATTTTCTCTGAAAGGACAGCATTTAGAAAGTGAAGCAACACTCCATTCACTTCGCAGAGTGAATTGAAGTATTGGAACAGACTGCTTCTCTTTCAGAGAAACGCATGTGAGTTTCTGGTGAATGCTTGTAAGTAGCTTAAGGCACTTTCAAAGGAAAGTGATTTTCTCTGAAAGGACAGCATTTAGAAAGTGAAGCAACACTCCATTCACATCGCACAGTGAATTGAAGTGTTGGAACAGACTGCTTCTCTTTCAGAGAAACGCATGTGAGTTTCTGGTGAATGCTTGTAAGTAGCTTAAGGCACTTTCAAAGGAAAGTGATTTTCTCTGAAAGGACAGCATTTAGAAAGTGAAGCAACACTCCATTCACTTCGCACAGTTAATTGAAGTGTTGGAACAGACTGCTTCTCTTTCAGAGAAATGCATTTGAGTTTCTGTTGAATGCTTGTAAGTAGCTTAAGGCACTTTCAAAGGAAAGTAATTTTCTCTGAAAGGACAGCATTTAGAAAGTGAAGCAACACTCCATTCACTTCGCAGAGTGAATTGAAGTATTGGAACAGACTGCTTCTCTTTCAGAGAAACGCATGTGAGTTTCTGTTGAATGCTTGTACGTAGCTTAAGGCACGTTCAAAGGAAAGTGATTTTCTCTGAAAGGACAGCATTTAGAAAGTGAAGCAACACTCCATTCACTTCGCACAGTGAATTGAAGTGATGGAACAGACTGCTTCTCTTTCAGAGAAACACATGTGAGTTTCTTTTGAATGCTTGCAAGTTGCTTAAGGCACTTTCAAAGGAAAGTGATTTTCTCTGAAAGGACAGCATTTAGAAACTGAAGCAACACGCCATTCACTTCGCACAGTGAATTGAAGTGTTGGAACAGACTGCTTCTCTTTAAGAGAAACGCATGTGAGTTTCTGGTGAATGCTTGTAAGTAGCTTAAGGCACTTTCAAAGGAAAGTGATTTTCTCTGAAAGGACAGCATTTAGAAAGTGAAGCAACACTCCATTCACTTCGCACAGTGAATTGAAGTGTTGGAACAGACTGCTTCTCTTTCAGAGAAACGCATGTGAGTTTCTGGTGAATGCTTGTAAGTAGCTTAAGGCACGTTCAAAGGAAAGTGATTTTCTCTGAAAGGACAGCATTTAGAAAGTGAAGCAACACTCCATTCACTTCGCACAGTGAATTGAAGTGTTGGAACAGACTGCTTCTCTTTCAGAGAAACGCATGTGAGTTTCTTTTGAATGCTTGCAAGTTGCTTAAGGCACTTTCAAAGGAAAGTGATTTTCTCTGAAAGGACAGCATTTAGAAACTGAAGCAACACGCCATTCACTTCGCACAGTGAATTGAAGTGTTGGAACAGACTGTTTCTCTTTAAGAGAAACGCATGTGAGTTTCTGGTGAATGCTTGTAAGTAGCTTAAGGCACTTTCAAAGGAAAGTGATTTTCTCTGAAAGGACAGCATTTAGAAAGTGAAGCAACACTCCATTCACTTCGCACAGTGAATTGAAGTGTTGGAACAGACTGCTTCTCTTTCAGAGAAATGCATGTGAGTTTAAGTTGAATGCTTGTAAATAGCTTAAGGCACTTTCCAAAGAAAGTGATTTTCTCTGAAAGGACAGCATTTAGAAAGTGAAGCAACACTCCATTCACTTCGCAGAGTGAATTGAAGTATTGGAACAGACTGCTTCTCTTTCAGAGAAACGCATGTGAGTTTCTGGTGAATGCTTGTAAGTAGCTTAAGGCACTTTCAAAGGAAAGTGATTTTCTCTGAAAGGACAGCATTTAGAAAGTGAAGCAACACTCCATTCACATCGCACAGTGAATTGAAGTGTTGGAACAGACTGCTTCTCTTTCAGAGAAACGCATGTGAGTTTCTGGTGAATGCTTGTAAGTAGCTTAAGGCACTTTCAAAGGAAAGTGATTTTCTCTGAAAGGACAGCATTTAGAAAGTGAAGCAACACTCTATTCACTTCGCACAGTTAATTGAAGTGTTGGAACAGACTGCTTCTCTTTCAGAGAAATGCATGTGAGTTTCTGTTGAATGCTTGTAAGTAGCTTAAGGCACTTTCAAAGGAAAGTAATTTTCTCTGAAAGGACAGCATTTAGAAAGTGAAGCAACACTCCATTCACTTCGCAGAGTGAATTGAAGTATTGGAACAGACTGCTTCTCTTTCAGAGAAACGCATGTGAGTTTCTGTTGAATGCTTGTACGTAGCTTAAGGCACGTTCAAAGGAAAGTGATTTTCTCTGAAAGGACAGCATTTAGAAAGTGAAGCAACACTCCATTCACTTCGCACAGTGAATTGAAGTGATGGAACAGACTGCTTCTCTTTCAGAGAAACACATGTGAGTTTCTTTTGAATGCTTGCAAGTTGCTTAAGGCACTTTCAAAGGAAAGTGATTTTCTCTGAAAGGACAGCATTTAGAAACTGAAGCAACACGCCATTCACTTCGCACAGTGAATTGAAGTGTTGGAACAGACTGCTTCTCTTTAAGAGAAACGCATGTGAGTTTCTGGTGAATGCTTGTAAGTAGCTTAAGGCACTTTCAAAGGAAAGTGATTTTCTCTGAAAGGACAGCATTTAGAAAGTGAAGCAACACTCCATTCACTTCGCACAGTGAATTGAAGTGTTGGAACAGACTGCTTCTCTTTCAGAGAAACGCATGTGAGTTTCTGGTGAATGCTTGTAAGTAGCTTAAGGCACTTTCAAAGGAAAGTGATTTTCTCTGAAAGGACAGCATTTAGAAAGTGAAGCAACACTCCATTCACTTCGCACAGTGAATTGAAGTGTTGGAACAGACTGCTTCTCTTTCAGAGAAACGCATGTGAGTTTCTTGTGAATTATTGCAAGTCGCTTAAGGCACTTTCAAAGGAAAGTGATTTTCTCTGAAAGGACAGCATTTAGAAACTGAAGCAACACTCCATTCACTTCGCACAGTGAATTGAAGTGTTGGAACACACTGCTTGTCTTTCAGAGAAACGCATGTGAGTTTTTTGTGAATGCTTGAAAGTAGTTTAAGGCACTTTCAAAGGAAAGTGATTTTCTCTGAAAGGACAGCATTTAGAAAGTGAAGCAACACTCCATTCACTTTGTACAGTGAATTGAAGTGTTAGAACAGACTGCTTCTCTTTCAGAGAAATGCATGTGAGTTTCTGTTGAATGCTTGTAAGTAGCTTAAGGCACATTCAAAGGAAAGGGATTTTCTCTGAAAGGACAGAATTTAGAAACTGAAGCAACACTCCATTCACTTCGCAGAGTGAATTGAAGTGTTGGAACAGACTGCTTCTCTTTCAGAGAAACGCATGTGAGTTTTTTGTGAATGCTTGAAAGTAGTTTAAGGCACTTTCAATGGAAAGTGATTTTCTCTGAAAGGACAGCATTTAGAAAGTGAGGCAACACTCCATTCACTTCGCACAGTGAATTGAAGTGTTGGAACAGACTGCTTCTCTTTCAGAGAAACGCATGTGAGTTTTTTATGAATGCTTGAAAGTAGTTTAATGCACTTTCAAAGGAAAGTGATTTTCTCTGAAAGGACAGCATTTAGAAAGTGAAGCAACACTCCATTCCCTTCGCACAATAAATTGAAGTGTTGGAACAGACTGCTTCTCTTTCATAGAAACGCATTAGTGTTTCTTGTGAATGCTTGCAAGTAGCTTAAGGCACATTCAAAGGAAAGTGATTTTCTCTGAAAGGACAGCATTTAGAAAGTGAAGCAACACTCCATTCACTTCGCACAGTGAATTGAAGTGTTGGAACAGACTGCTTCTCTTTCAGAGAAACGCATGTGAGTTTCTTCCTGATGCTTGCAAGTAGCTTAAGGCACTTTCAAAGGAAAGTGATTTTCTCTTAAAGGACAGCATTTAGAAAGTGAAGCAACACTCCATTCACTTCGCACAGTTAATTGAAGTGTTGGAACAGACTGCTTCTCTATCAGAGAAACGCATGTGAGTTTCTGGTGAATGCTTGTAAGTAGCTTAAGGCACTTTCAAAGGAAAGTGATTTTCTCTGAAAGGACAGCATTTAGAAAGTGAAGCAACACTCCATTCACTTCGCACAGTGAATTGAAGTGTTAGAACAGACTGCTTCTCTTTCAGAGAAATGCATGTGAGTTTAAGTTGAATGCTTGTTAGTAGCTTAAGGCACTTTCCAAAGAAAGTGATTTTCTCTGAAAGGACAGCATTTAGAAAGTGAAGCAACACTCCATTCACTTCGCAGAGTGAATTGAAGTATTGGAACAGACTGCTTCTCTTTCAGAGAAACGCATGTGAGTTTATGGTGAATGCTTGTAAGTAGCTTAAGGCACTTTCAAAGGAAAGTGATTTTCTCTGAAAGGACAGCATTTAGAAAGTGAAGCAACACTACATTCACTTCGCACAGTGAATTGAAGTGTTGGAACAGACTGCTTCTCTTTCAGAGAAATGCATGTGAATTTAAGTTGAATGCTTGTAAGTAGCTTAAGGCACTTTCAAAGGAAAGTGATTTTCTCTGAAAGGACAGCATTTAGAAAGTGAAGCAACACTCCATTCACTTCGCAGAGTGAATTGAAGTATTGGAACAGACTGCTTCTCTTTCAGAGAAACGCATGTGAGTTTCTGGTGAATGCTTGTAAGTAGCTTAAGGCACTTTCAAAGGAAAGTGATTTTGTCTGAAAGGACAGCATTTAGAAAGTGAAGCAACACTCCATTCACTTCGCACAGTGAATTGAAGTGTTGGAACAGACTGCTTCTCTTTCAGAGAAATGCATGTGAGTTTAAGTTGAATGCTTATAAGTAGCTTAAGGCACTTTCAAAGGAATGTGATTTTCTCTGAAAGGACAGCATTTAGAAAGTGAAGCAACACTCCATTCACTTCGCAGAGTGAATTGAAGTATTGGAACAGACTGCTTCTCTTTCAGAGAAACGCATGTGAGTTTCTGGTGAATGCTTGTAAGTAGCTTAAGGCACTTCCAAAGAAAGTGATTTTCTCTGAAAGGACAGCATTTAGAAAGTGAAGCAACACTCCATTCACTTCGCACAGTGAATTGAAGTGTTGGAACAGACTGCTTCTCTTTCAGAGAAACGCATGTGAGTTTCTGGTGAATGCTTGTAAGTAGCTTAAGGCACTTTCAAAGGAAATTGATTTTCTCTGAAAGGACAGCATTTAGAAAGTGAAGCAACACTCCATTCCCTTCGTGCAGTGAATTGAAGTGTTGGAACAGAGTGCTTCTCATTCATAGAAACGCATTAGTGTTTCTTGTGAATGCTTGCAAGTTGCTTAAGGCACTTTCAAAGGAAAGTGATTTTCTCTGAAAGGACAGCATTTAGAAAGTGAAGCAACACTCCATTCCCTTCGTGCAGTGAATTGAAGTGTTGGAACAGACTGTTTCTCTTTCAGAGAAATGCATGTGAGTTTCTTTTGAATGCTTGCAAGTTGCTTAAGGCACTTTCAAAGGAAAGTGATTTTCTCTGAAAGGACAGCATTTAGAAACTGAAGCAACACTCCATTCACTTCGCACAGTGAATTGAAGTGTTGGAACAGACTGCTTCTCTTTAAGAGAAACGCATGTGAGTTTTTTGTGAATGGTTGAAAGTAGTTTAAGGCACTTTCAAAGGAAAGTGATTTTCTCTGAAAGAACAGCATTTAGAAACTGAAGCAACACTCCATTCACTTCGCACGGTGAATTGAAGTGTTGGAACAGACTGCTTCTCTTTCAGAGAAACGCATGTGAGTTTCTGGTGAATGCTTTAAGTAGCTTAAGGCACTTTCAAAGGAAAGTGATTTTCTCTGAAAGGACAGCATTTAGAAAGTGAAGCAACACTCAATTCACTTCGCACAGTGAATTGAAGTGTTGGAACAGACTGCTTCGCTTTCAGAGAAATGCATGAGAGTTTTTTGTGAATGCTTGAAAGTAGTTTAAGGCACTTTCAAAGGAAAGTGATTTTCTCTGAAAGGACAGCATTTAGAAACTGAAGCAACACTCCATTCACTTCGCACAGTGAATTGAAGTGTTGGAACAGACTGCTTCTCTTGCAGAGAAACGCATGTGAGTTTCTGGTGAATGCTTGTAAGTACCTTAAGGCACTTTCAAAGGAAAGTGATTTTCTCTGAAAGGACAGCATTTAGAACGTGAGGCAACACTCTATTCACTTCACACAGTGAATTGAAGTGTTGGAACAGACTGCTTCTCTTTCAGAGAAACGCATGTGAGTTTCTTCCTAATGCTTGCAAGTAGCTTAAGGCACTATCAAAGGAAAGTGATTTTCTCTGAAAGGACAGCATTTAGAAAGTGAAGCAACACTCCATTCACTTCGCACAGTGAATTGAAGTGTTGGAACAGACTGCTTCTCTTTCAGAGAAACGCATGTGAGTTTTTTATGAATGCTTGAAAGAAGTTTAAGGCACTTTCAAAGGAAAGTGATTTTCTCTGAAAGGACAGCATTTAGAAAGTGAGGCAACACTCCATTCACTTCGCACAGTGAATTGAAGTGTTGGAACAGACTGCTTCTCTTTCAGAGAAACGCATGTGTGTTTCTTCCTAATGCTTGCAAGTAGCTTAAGGCACTTTCAAAGGAAAGTGATTTTCTCTGAAAGGACAGCATTTAGAAAGTGAAGCAACACTCCATTCACTTCGCACAGTGAATTGAAGTGTTGGAACTGACTGCTTCTCTTTCAGAGAAACGCATGTGAGTTTCTGGTGAATGCTTATAAGTAGCTTAAGGCACTTTCAAAGGAAAGTGATTTTCTCTGAAAGGACAGCATTTAGAAAGTGAAGCAACACTCCATTCCCTTCGCACAATAAATTGAAGTGTTGGAACAGACTGCTTCTCTTTCATAGAAACGCATTAGTGTTTCTTGTGAATGCTTGCAAGTAGCTTAAGGCACATTCAAAGGAAAGTGATTTTCTCTGAAAGGACAGCATTTAGAAAGTGAAGCAACACTCCATTCACTTCGCACAGTGAATTGAAGTGTTGGAACAGACTGCTTCTCTTTCAGAGAAACGCATGTGAGTTTCTTCCTGATGCTTGCAAGTAGCTTAAGGCACTTTCAAAGGAAAGTGATTTTCTCTTAAAGGACAGCATTTAGAAAGTGAAGCAACACTCCATTCACTTCGCACAGTTAATTGAAGTGTTGGAACAGACTGCTTCTCTATCAGAGAAACGCATGTGAGTTTCTGGTGAATGCTTTTAAGTAGCTTAAGGCACTTTCAAAGGAAAGTGATTTTCTCTGAAAGGACAGCATTTAGAAAGTGAAGCAACACTCCATTCACTTCGCACAGTGAATTGAAGTGTTAGAACAGACTGCTTCTCTTTCAGAGAAATGCATGTGAGTTTAAGTTGAATGCTTGTTAGTAGCTTAAGGCACTTTCCAAAGAAAGTGATTTTCTCTGAAAGGACAGCATTTAGAAAGTGAAGCAACACTCCATTCACTTCGCAGAGTGAATTGAAGTATTGGAACAGACTGCTTCTCTTTCAGAGAAACGCATGTGAGTTTATGGTGAATGCTTGTAAGTAGCTTAAGGCACTTTCAAAGGAAAGTGATTTTCTCTGAAAGGACAGCATTTAGAAAGTGAAGCAACACTACATTCACTTCGCACAGTGAATTGAAGTGTTGGAACAGACTGCTTCTCTTTCAGAGAAATGCATGTGAATTTAAGTTGAATGCTTGTAAGTAGCTTAAGGCACTTTCAAAGGAAAGTGATTTTCTCTGAAAGGACAGCATTTAGAAAGTGAAGCAACACTCCATTCACTTCGCAGAGTGAATTGAAGTATTGGAACAGACTGCTTCTCTTTCAGAGAAACGCATGTGAGTTTCTGGTGAATGCTTGTAAGTAGCTTAAGGCACTTTCAAAGGAAAGTGATTTTGTCTGAAAGGACAGCATTTAGAAAGTGAAGCAACACTCCATTCACTTCGCACAGTGAATTGAAGTGTTGGAACAGACTGCTTCTCTTTCAGAGAAATGCATGTGAGTTTAAGTTGAATGCTTATAAGTAGCTTAAGGCACTTTCAAAGGAAAGTGATTTTCTCTGAAAGGACAGCATTTAGAAAGTGAAGCAACACTCCATTCACTTCGCAGAGTGAATTGAAGTATTGGAACAGACTGCTTCTCTTTCAGAGAAACGCATGTGAGTTTCTGGTGAATGCTTGTAAGTAGCTTAAGGCACTTCCAAAGAAAGTGATTTTCTCTGAAAGGACAGCATTTAGAAAGTGAAGCAACACTCCATTCACTTCGCACAGTGAATTGAAGTGTTGGAACAGACTGCTTCTCTTTCAGAGAAACGCATGTGAGTTTCTGGTGAATGCTTGTAAGTAGCTTAAGGCACTTTCAAAGGAAAGTGATTTTCTCTGAAAGGACAGCATTTAGAAAGTGAAGCAACACTCCATTCCCTTCGTGCAGTGAATTGAAGTGTTGGAACAGAGTGCTTCTCATTCATAGAAACGCATTAGTGTTTCTTGTGAATGCTTGCAAGTTGCTTAAGGCACTTTCAAAGGAAAGTGATTTTCTCTGAAAGGACAGCATTTAGAAAGTGAAGCAACACTCCATTCCCTTCGTGCAGTGAATTGAAGTGTTGGAACAGACTGTTTCTCTTTCAGAGAAATGCATGTGAGTTTCTTTTGAATGCTTGCAAGTTGCTTAAGGCACTTTCAAAGGAAAGTGATTTTCTCTGAAAGGACAGCATTTAGAAACTGAAGCAACACTCCATTCACTTCGCACAGTGAATTGAAGTGTTGGAACAGACTGCTTCTCTTTAAGAGAAACGCATGTGAGTTTTTTGTGAATGGTTGAAAGTAGTTTAAGGCACTTTCAAAGGAAAGTGATTTTCTCTGAAAGAACAGCATTTAGAAACTGAAGCAACACTCCATTCACTTCGCACGGTGAATTGAAGTGTTGGAACAGACTGCTTCTCTTTCAGAGAAACGCATGTGAGTTTCTGGTGAATGCTTTAAGTAGCTTAAGGCACTTTCAAAGGAAAGTGATTTTCTCTGAAAGGACAGCATTTAGAAAGTGAAGCAACACTCAATTCACTTCGCACAGTGAATTGAAGTGTTGGAACAGACTGCTTCGCTTTCAGAGAAATGCATGAGAGTTTTTTGTGAATGCTTGAAAGTAGTTTAAGGCACTTTCAAAGGAAAGTGATTTTCTCTGAAAGGACAGCATTTAGAAAGTGAGGCAACACTCCATTCACTTCGCACAGTGAATTGAAGTGTTGGAACAGACTGCTTCTCTTTCAGAGAAACGCATGTGTGTTTCTTCCTAATGCTTGCAAGTAGCTTAAGGCACTTTCAAAGGAAAGTGATTTTCTCTGAAAGGACAGCATTTAGAAAGTGAAGCAACACTCCATTCACTTCGCACAGTGAATTGAAGTGTTGGAACTGACTGCTTCTCTTTCAGAGAAACGCATGTGAGTTTCTGGTGAATGCTTATAAGTAGCTTAAGGCACTTTCAAAGGAAAGTGATTTTCTCTGAAAGGACAGCATTTAGAAAGTGAAGCAACACTCCATTCACTTCGCAGAGTGAACTGAAGTATTGGAACAGACTGCTTCTCTTTCAGAGAAACGCATGTGAGTTTCTGGTGAATGCTTGTAAGTAGCTTAAGGCACTTTCAAAGGAAAGTGATTTTCTCTGAAATGACAGCATTTAGAAAGTGAAGCAACACTCCATTCACTTCGCACAGTGAATTGAAGTGTTGGAACAGACTGCTTCTCTTTCAGAGAAACGCATGTGAGTTTCTTTTGAATGCTTGCAAGTTGCTTAAGGCACTTTCAAAGGAAAGTGATTTTCTCTGAAAGGACAGCATTTAGAAACTGAAGCAACACTCCATTCACTTCGCACAGTGAATTGAAGTGTTGGAACAGACTGCTTCTCTTTAAGAGAAACGCATGTGAGTTTTTTGTGAATGCTTGAAAGTAGTTTAAGGCACTTTCAAAGGAAAGTGATTTTCTCTGAAAGGACAGCATTTAGAAACTGAAGCAACACTCCATTCACTTAGCACGGTGAATTGAAGTGTTGGAACAGACTGCTTCTCTTTCAGAGAAACGCATGTGAGTTTCTGGTGAATGCTTTAAGTAGCTTAAGGCACTTTCAAAGGAAAGTGATTTTCTCTGAAAGGACAGCATTTAGAAAGTGAAGCAACACTCAATTCACTTCGCACAGTGAATTGAAGTGTTGGAACAGACTGCTTCGCTTTCAGAGAAATGCATGAGAGTTTTTTGTGAATGCTTGAAAGTAGTTTAAGGCACTTTCAAAGGAAAGTGATTTTCTCTGAAAGGACAGCATTTAGAAACTGAAGCAACACTCCATTCACTTCGCACAGTGAATTGAAGTGTTGGAACAGACTGCTTCTCTTTCAGAGAAACGCATGTGAGTTTCTGGTGAATGCTTGTAAGTACCTTAAGGCACTTTCAAAGGAAAGTGATTTTCTCTGAAAGGACAGCATTTAGAACGTGAGGCAACACTCTATTCACTTCACACAGTGAATTGAAGTGTTGGAACAGACTGCTTCTCTTTCAGAGAAACGCATGTGAGTTTCTTCCTAATGCTTGCAAGTAGCTTAAGGCACTATCAAAGGAAAGTGATTTTCTCTGAAAGGACAGCATTTAGAAAGTGAAGCAACACTCCATTCACTTCGCACAGTGAATTGAAGTGTTGGAACAGACTGCTTCTCTTTCAGAGAAACGCATGTGAGTTTTTTATGAATGCTTGAAAGAAGTTTAAGGCACTTTCAAAGGAAAGTGATTTTCTCTGAAAGGACAGCATTTAGAAAGTGAGGCAACACTCCATTCACTTCGCACAGTGAATTGAAGTGTTGGAACAGACTGCTTCTCTTTCAGAGAAACGCATGTGTGTTTCTTCCTAATGCTTGCAAGTAGCTTAAGGCACTTTCAAAGGAAAGTGATTTTCTCTGAAAGGACAGCATTTAGAAAGTGAAGCAACACTCCATTCACTTCGCACAGTGAATTGAAGTGTTGGAACTGACTGCTTCTCTTTCAGAGAAACACATGTGAGTTTCTGGTGAATGCTTATAAGTAGCTTAAGGCACTTTCAAAGGAAAGTGATTTTCTCTGAAAGGACAGCATTTAGAAAGTGAAGCAACACTCCATTCACTTCGCAGAGTGAACTGAAGTATTGGAACAGACTGCTTCTCTTTCAGAGAAACGCATGTGAGTTTCTGGTGAATGCTTGTAAGTAGCTTAAGGCACTTTCAATGGAAAGTGATTTTCTCTGAAAGGACAGCATTTAGAAAGTGAAGCAACACTCCATTCACTTCGCACAGTTAATTGAAGTGTTGGAACAGACTGCTTCTCTTTCAGAGAAATGCATGTGAGTTTCTGTTGAATGCTTGTAAGTAGCTTAAGGCACTTTCAAAGGAAAGTAATTTTCTCTGAAAGGACAGCATTTAGAAAGTGAAGCAACACTCCATTCACTTCGCAGAGTGAATTGAAGTATTGGAACAGACTGCTTCTCTTTCAGAGAAACGCATGTGAGTTTCTGTTGAATGCTTGTACGTAGCTTAAGGCACGTTCAAAGGAAAGTGATTTTCTCTGAAAGGACAGCATTTAGAAAGTGAAGCAACACTCCATTCACTTCGCACAGTGAATTGAAGTGTTGGAACAGACTGCTTCTCTTTCAGAGAAACGCATGTGAGTTTCTTTTGAATGCTTGCAAGTTGCTTAAGGCACTTTCAAAGGAAAGTGATTTTCTCTGAAAGGACAGCATTTAGAAACTGAAGCAACACGCCATTCACTTCGCACAGTGAATTGAAGTGTTGGAACAGACTGCTTCTCTTTAAGAGAAACGCATGTGAGTTTCCGGTGAATGCTTGTAAGTAGCTTAAGGCACTTTCAAAGGAAAGTGATTTTCTCTGAAAGGACAGCATTTAGAAAGTGAAGCAACACTCCATTCACTTCGCACAGTGAATTGAAGTGTTGGAACACACTGCTTCTCTTTCAGAGAAACGCATGTGAGTTTCTGGTGAATGCTTGTAAGTAGCTTAAGGCACTTTCAAAGGAAAGTGATTTTCTCTGAAAGGACAGCATTTAGAAAGTGAAGCAACACTCCATTCACTTTTCACAGTGAATTGAAGGGTTGGAACAGACTGCTTCTCTTTCAGAGAAACGCATGTGAGTTTCTTGTGAATTATATCAAGTCGCTTAAGGCACTTTCAAAGGAAAGTGATTTTCTCTGAAAGGACAGCATTTAGAAACTGAAGCAACACTCCATTCACTTCGCACAGTGAATTGAAGTGTTGGAACACACTGCTTGTCTTTCAGAGAAACGCATGTGAGTTTTTTGTGAATGCTTGAAAGTAGTTTAAGGCACTTTCAACGGAAAGTGATTTTCTCTGAAAGGACAGCATTTAGAAAGTGAAGCAACACTCCATTCACTTTGTACAGTGAATTGAAGTGTTAGAACAGACTGCTTCTCTTTCAGAGAAATGCATGTGAGTTTCTGTTGAATGCTTGTAAGTAGCTTAAGGCACATTCAAAGGAAAGGGATTTTCTCTGAAAGGACAGCATTTAGAAAGTGAAGCAACACTCCATTCACTTCGCACAGTGAATTGAAGTGTTGGAACAGACTGCTTCTCTTTCAGAGAAACGCATGTGAGTTTTTTGTGAATGCTTGAAAGTAGTTTAAGGCACTTTCAATGGAAAGTGATTTTCTCTGAAAGGACAGCATTTAGAAAGTGAGGCAACACTCCATTCACTTCGCACAGTGAATTGAAGTGTTGGAACACACTGCTTCTCTTTCAGAGAAACGCATGTGAGTTTTTTATGAATGCTTGAAAGTAGTTTAATGCACTTTCAAAGGAAAGTGATTTTCTCTGAAAGGACAGCATTTAGAAAGTGAAGCAACACTCCATTCCCTTCACACAATAAATTGAAGTGTTGGAACAGACTGCTTCTCTTTCATAGAAACGCATTAGTGTTTCTTGTGAATGCTTGCAAGTAGCTTAAGGCACATTCAAAGGAAAGTGATTTTCTCTGAAAGGACAGCATTTAGAAAGTGAAGCAACACTCCATTCACTTCGCACAGTGAATTGAAGTGTTGGAACAGACTGCTTCTCTTTCAGAGAAACGCATGTGAGTTTCTTCCTGATGCTTGCAAGTAGCTTAAGGCACTTTCAAAGGAAAGTGATTTTCTCTTAAAGGACAGCATTTAGAAAGTGAAGCAACACTCCATTCACTTCGCACAGTGAATTGAAGTGTTGGAACAGACTGCTTCTCTATCAGAGAAACGCATGTGAGTTTCTGGTGAATGCTTGTAAGTAGCTTAAGGCACTTTCAAAGGAAAGTGATTTTCTCTGAAAGGACAGCATTTAGAAAGTGAAGCAACACGCCATTCACTTCGCACAGTGAATTGAAGTGTTAGAACAGACTGCTTCTCTTTCAGAGAAATGCATGTGAGTTTAAGTTGAATGCTTGTAAGTAGCTTAAGGCACTTTCCAAAGAAAGTGATTTTCTCTGAAAGGACAGCATTTAGAAAGTGAAGCAACACTCCATTCACTTCGCAGAGTGAATTGAAGTATTGGAACAGACTGCTTTTCTTTCAGAGAAACGCATGTGAGTTTATGGTGAATGCTTGTAAGTAGCTTAAGGCACTTTCAAAGGAAAGTGATTTTCTCTGAAAGGACAGCATTTAGAAAGTGAAGCAACACTCCATTCACTTCGCACAGTGAATTGAAGTGTTGGAACAGACTGCTTCTCTTTCAGAGAAATGCATGTGAGTTTCTGATGAATGCTTGAAAGTAGCTTAAGGCACTTTCAAAGGAAAGTGATTTTCTCTGAAAGGACAGCATTTAGAACGTGAGGCAACACTCTATTCACTTCACACAGTGAATTGAAGTATTGGAACAGACTGCTTCTCTTTCAGAGAAACGCATGTGAGTTTCTTCCTAATGCTTGCAAGTAGCTTAAGGCACTATCAAAGGAAAGTGATTTTCTCTGCAAGGACAGCATTTAGAAAGTGAAGCAACACTCCCTTCACTTTGCACAGTGAATTGAAGTGTTGGAACAGACTGCTTCTCTTTCAGAGAAATGCATGTGAGTTTCTGTTGAATGCTTGTAAGTAGCTTAAGGCACTTTCAAAGGAAAGTGATTTTCTCTGAAAGGACAGCATTTAGAAAGTGAAGCAACACTCCATTCACTTCGCACAGTGAATTGAAGTGTTGGAACAGACTGCTTCTCTTTCAGGGAAACGCATGTGAGTTTTTTATGAATGCTTGAAAGTAGTTTAAGGCACTTTCAAAGGAAAGTGATTTTCTCTGAAAGGACAGCATTTAGAAAGTAAAGCAATACTCCATTCCCTTCGTGCAATGAATTGAATTGTTGGAACCGACTGCTTCTCTTTCATAGAAACACATTAGTGTTTCTTATGAATGTTTGCAAGTAGCTTAAGGCACTTTCAAAGGAAAATGATTTTCTCTGAAAAGACAGCATTTAGAAAGTGAAGCAACACTCCATTCACTTCGCACAGAGAATTGAAGTGTTGGAACAGACTGCTACTCTTTCAGAGAAATGCATGTGAGTTTCTGTTGAATGCTTGTAATTAGCTTGAGGTACTTTCAGAGGAAAGTGATTTTCTCTGAAAGGACAGCATTTAGAAAGTGAAGCAACACTCCATTCACCTTGCACAGTGAATTGAAGTGTTGGAACAGACTGCTTCTCTTTCAGAGAAACGCATGTGAGTTTCTTCCTAATGCTTGCAAGTAGCTTAAGGCACTATCAAAGGAAAGTGATTTTCTCTGCAAGGACAGCATTTAGAAAGTGAAGCAACACTCCCTTCACTTTGCACAGTGAATTGAAGTGTTGGAACAGACTGCTTCTCTTTCAGAGAAATGCATGTGAGTTTCTGTTGAATGCTTGTAAGTAGCTTAAGGCACTTTCAAAGGAAAGTGATTTTCTCTGAAAGGACAGCATTTAGAAAGTGAAGCAACACTCCATTCACTTCGCACAGTGAATTGAAGGGTTGGAACAGACTGCTTCTCTTTCAGAGAAACGCATGTGAGTTTCTTGTGAATTATTGCAAGTCGCTTAAGGCACTTTCAAAGGAAAGTGATTTTCTCTGAAAGGACAGCATTTAGAAACTGAAGCAACACTCCATTCACTTCGCACAGTGAATTGAAGTGTTGGAACACACTGCTTGTCTTTCAGAGAAACGCATGTGAGTTTTTTGTGAATGCTTGAAAGTAGTTTAAGGCACTTTCAACGGAAAGTGATTTTCTCTGAAAGGACAGCATTTAGAAAGTGAAGCAACACTCCATTCACTTTGTACAGTGAATTGAAGTGTTAGAACAGACTGCTTCTCTTTCAGAGAAATGCATGTGAGTTTCTGTTGAATGCTTGTAAGTAGCTTAAGGCACATTCAAAGGAAAGGGATTTTCTCTGAAAGGACAGCATTTAGAAAGTGAAGCAACACTCCATTCACTTCGCACAGTGAATTGAAGTGTTGGAACAGACTGCTTCTCTTTCAGAGAAACGCATGTGAGTTTTTTGTGAATGCTTGAAAGTAGTTTAAGGCACTTTCAATGGAAAGTGATTTTCTCTGAAAGGACAGCATTTAGAAAGTGAGGCAACACTCCATTCACTTCGCACAGTGAATTGAAGTGTTGGAACACACTGCTTCTCTTTCAGAGAAACGCATGTGAGTTTTTTATGAATGCTTGAAAGTAGTTTAATGCACTTTCAAAGGAAAGTGATTTTCTCTGAAAGGACAGCATTTAGAAAGTGAAGCAACACTCCATTCCCTTCACACAATAAATTGAAGTGTTGGAACAGACTGCTTCTCTTTCATAGAAACGCATTAGTGTTTCTTGTGAATGCTTGCAAGTAGCTTAAGGCACATTCAAAGGAAAGTGATTTTCTCTGAAAGGACAGCATTTAGAAAGTGAAGCAACACTCCATTCACTTCGCACAGTGAATTGAAGTGTTGGAACAGACTGCTTCTCTTTCAGAGAAACGCATGTGAGTTTCTTCCTGATGCTTGCAAGTAGCTTAAGGCACTTTCAAAGGAAAGTGATTTTCTCTGAAAGGACAGCATTTAGAAAGTGAAGCAACACTCCATTCACTTCGCACAGTGAATTGAAGTGTTGGAACAGACTGCTTCTCTATCAGAGAAACGCATGTGAGTTTCTGGTGAATGCTTGTAAGTAGCTTAAGGCACTTTCAAAGGAAAGTGATTTTCTCTGAAAGGACAGCATTTAGAAAGTGAAGCAACACGCCATTCACTTCGCACAGTGAATTGAAGTGTTAGAACAGACTGCTTCTCTTTCAGAGAAATGCATGTGAGTTTAAGTTGAATGCTTGTAAGTAGCTTAAGGCACTTTCCAAAGAAAGTGATTTTCTCTGAAAGGACAGCATTTAGAAAGTGAAGCAACACTCCATTCACTTCGCAGAGTGAATTGAAGTATTGGAACAGACTGCTTCTCTTTCAGAGAAACGCATGTGAGTTTATGGTGAATGCTTGTAAGTAGCTTAAGGCACTTTCAAAGGAAAGTGATTTTCTCTGAAAGGACAGCATTTAGAAAGTGAAGCAACACTCCATTCACTTCGCACAGTGAATTGAAGTGTTGGAACAGACTGCTTCTCTTTCAGAGAAATGCATGTGAGTTTCTGATGAATGCTTGAAAGTAGCTTAAGGCACTTTCAAAGGAAAGTGATTTTCTCTGAAAGGACAGCATTTAGAACGTGAGGCAACACTCTATTCACTTCACACAGTGAATTGAAGTGTTGGAACAGACTGCTTCTCTTTCAGAGAAACGCATGTGAGTTTCTTCCTAATGCTTGCAAGTAGCTTAAGGCACTATCAAAGGAAAGTGATTTTCTCTGCAAGGACAGCATTTAGAAAGTGAAGCAACACTCCCTTCACTTTGCACAGTGAATTGAAGTGTTGGAACAGACTGCTTCTCTTTCAGAGAAATGCATGTGAGTTTCTGTTGAATGCTTGTAAGTAGCTTAAGGCACTTTCAAAGGAAAGTGATTTTCTCTGAAAGGACAGCATTTAGAAAGTGAAGCAACACTCCATTCACTTCGCACAGTGAATTGAAGTGTTGGAACAGACTGCTTCTCTTTCAGGGAAACGCATGTGAGTTTTTTATGAATGCTTGAAAGTAGTTTAAGGCACTTTCAAAGGAAAGTGATTTTCTCTGAAAGGACAGCATTTAGAAAGTAAAGCAATACTCCATTCCCTTCGTGCAATGAATTGAATTGTTGGAACCGACTGCTTCTCTTTCATAGAAACACATTAGTGTTTCTTATGAATGTTTGCAAGTAGCTTAAGGCACTTTCAAAGGAAAATGATTTTCTCTGAAAAGACAGCATTTAGAAAGTGAAGCAACACTCCATTCACTTCGCACAGAGAATTGAAGTGTTGGAACAGACTGCTTCTCTTTCAGAGAAATGCATGTGAGTTTCTGTTGAATGCTTGTAATTAGCTTGAGGTACTTTCAGAGGAAAGTGATTTTCTCTGAAAGGACAGCATTTAGAAAGTGAAGCAACACTCCATTCACCTTGCACAGTGAATTGAAGTGTTGGAACAGACTGCTTCTCTTTCAGAGAAACGCATGTGAGTTTCTTCCTAATGCTTGCAAGTAGCTTAAGGCACTATCAAAGGAAAGTGATTTTCTCTGCAAGGACAGCATTTAGAAAGTGACGCAACACTCCCTTCACTTTGCACAGTGAATTGAAGTGTTGGAACAGACTGCTTCTCTTTCAGAGAAATGCATGTGAGTTTCTGTTGAATGCTTGTAAGTAGCTTAAGGCACTTTCAAAGGAAAGTGATTTTCTCTGAAAGGACAGCATTTAGAAAGTGAAGCAACACTCCACTCACTTCGCACAGTGAATGAAATGTTGGAACAGACAGCTTCTCTTTTAGAGAAACGCATGTGAGTTTCTTCCTAATGCTTGCAAGTAGCTTAAGGCACTTTCAAAGGAAAGTGATTTTCTCTGAAAGAAGAGCATTTAGAAAGTGAAGCAACACTCCATTCACTTCGCACAGTGAATTGAAGTGATGGAACAGACTGCTTCTATTTCAGAAAACGCATTAGTGTTTCTTGTGAATGCTTGCAAGTAGCTTAAGGCACTTTCAAAGGAAAGTGATTTTCTCTGAAAGGACAGAATTTAGAAAGTGAAGCAACACTCCATTCACTTTGCACAGTGAATTGAAGTGTTGGAAAAGACTGCTTCTCTTTCAGAGAAACGCATGTGAGTTTCTTCCTAATGCTTGCAAGTAGCTTAAGGCACTTTCAAAGGAAAGTGATTTTCTCTGAAAGGACAGCATTTAGAAAGTGAAGCAACACTCCATTCACTTCACACAGTGAATTGAAGTTTTGGAACAGACTGCTTCTCTTTCAGGGAAACAAATATGAGTTTTTTATGAATGCTTGAAAGTAGTTTAAGGCACTTTCAAAGGAAAGTGATTTTCTCTGAAAGGACAGCATTTAGAAAGTGAAGCAACACTCCATTCACTTTGCACAGTGAATTGAAGTTTTGGAACAGACTGCTTCTCTTTCAGAGAAACGCATGTGAGTTTCTTCCTAATGCTTGCAAGTAGCTTAACGCACTTTCAAAGGAAAGTGATTTTCTCTGAAAGGACAGCATTTAGAAAGTGAAGCAACACTCCCTTCACTTTGCACAGTGAATTGAAGTGTTGGAACAGACTGCTTCTCTTTCAGAGAAACGCATGTGAGTTTCTGGTGAATGCTTGTAAGTAGCTTAAGGCACTTTCAAAGGAAAGTGATTTTCTCTGAAAGGACAGCATTTAGAAAGTGAAGCAACACTCTATTCCCTTCGTGCAGTGAATTGAAGTGTTGGAACAGACTGCTTCTCTTTCAGAGAAATGCATGTGAGTTTCTTCCTAATGCTTGCAAGTAGCTTAAGGCACTTTCATAGGAAAGTGATTTTCTCTGAAAGGACAGCATTTAGAAAGTGAAGCAACACTCCATTCACTTCGCACAGTGAATTGAAGTGTTGGAACAGACTGCTTCTCTTTCAGAGAAATGCATGTGAGTTTCTGTTGAATGCTTGTAAGTAGCTTAAGGCACTTTCAAAGGAAAGTGATTTTTTCTGAAAGGACAGCATTTAGAAAGTGAAGCAACACTCCATTCACTTCGCACAGTGAATTGAAGTGTTGGAACAGACTGCTTCTCTTTCAGAGAAACGCATGTATGTTTCTTCCTAATGCTTGCATGTAGCTTAAGGCACTTTCAAAGGAAAGTGATTTTCTCTGAAAGGACAGCATTTAGAAAGTGAAGCAACACTCCATTCACTTCGCACAGTGAATTGAAGTGTTGGAACAGACTGCTTCTCTTTCAGGGAAACGCATGTGAGTTTTTTATGAATGCTTGAAAGTAGTTTAAGGCACTTTCAAAGGAAAGTGATTTTCTCTGAAAGGACAGCATTTAGAAAGTAAAGCAATACTCCATTCCCTTCGTGCAATGAATTGAATTGTTGGAACCGACTGCTTCTCTTTCATAGAAACACATTAGTGTTTCTCATGAATGTTTGCAAGTAGCTTAAGGCACTTTCAAAGGAAAGTGATTTTCTCTGAAAAGACAGCATTTAGAAAGTGAAGCAACACTCCATTCACTTCGCACAGAGAATTGAAGTGTTGGAACAGACTGCTTCTCTTTCAGAGAAATGCATGTGAGTTTCTGTTGAATGCTTGTAATTAGCTTAAGGCACTTTCAGAGGAAAGTGATTTTCTCTGAAAGGACAGCATTTAGAAAGTGAAGCAACACTCCATTCACCTTGCACAGTGAATTGAAGTGTTGGAACAGACTGCTTCTCTTTCAGAGAAACGCATGTGAGTTTCTTCCTAATGCTTGCAAGTAGCTTAAGGCACTATCAAAGGAAAGTGATTTTCTCTGCAAGGACAGCATTTAGAAAGTGAAGCAACACTCCCTTCACTTTGCACAGTGAATTGAAGTGTTGGAACAGACTGCTTCTCTTTCAGAGAAATGCATGTGAGTTTCTGTTGAATGCTTGTAAGTAGCTTAAGGCACTTTCAAAGGAAAGTGATTTTCTCTGAAAGGACAGCATTTAGAAAGTGAAGCAACACTCCACTCACTTCGCACAGTGAATTGAAGTGTTGGAACAGACAGCTTCTCTTTTAGAGAAACGCATGTGAGTTTCTTCCTAATGCTTGCAAGTAGCTTAAGGCACTTTCAAAGGAAAGTGATTTTCTCCGAAAGAAGAGCATTTAGAAAGTGAAGCAACACTCCATTCACTTCGCACAGTGAATTGAAGTGATGGAACAGACTGCTTCTATTTCAGAGAAACGCATTAGTGTTTCTTGTGAATGCTTGCAAGTAGCTTAAGGCACTTTCAAAGGAAAGTGATTTTCTCTGAAAGGACAGAATTTAGAAAGTGAAGCAACACTCCATTCACTTTGCACAGTGATTTGAAGTGTTGGAAAAGACTGCTTCTCTATCAGAGAAACGCATGTGAGTTTCTTCCTAATGCTTGCAAGTAGCTTAAGGCACTATCAAAGGAAAGTGATTTTCTCTGAAAGGACAGCATTTAGAAAGTGAAGCAACACTCCATTCACTTCACACAGTGAATTGAAGTGTTGGAACAGACTACTTCTCTTTCAGGGAAACGCATGTGAGTTTTTTATGAATGCTTGAAAGTAGTTTAAGGCACTTTCAAAGGAAAGTGATTTTCTCTGAAAGGACAGCATTTAGAAAGTGAAGCAACACTCCATTCACTTTGCACAGTGAATTGAAGTTTTGGAACAGACTGCTTCTCTTTCAGAGAAACGCATGTGAGTTTCTTCCTAATGCTTGCAAGTAGCTTAACGCACTTTCAAAGGAAAGTGATTTTCTCTGAAAGGACAGGATTTAGAAAGTGAAGCAACACTCCCTTCACTTTGCACAGTGAATTGAAGTGTTGGAACAGACTGCTTCTCTTTCAGAGAAACGCATGTGAGTTTCTGGTGAATGCTTGTAAGTAGCTTAAGGCACTTTCAAAGGAAAGTGATTTTCTCTGAAAGGACAGCATTTAGAAAGTGAAGCAACACTCCATTCCCTTCGTGCAGTGAATTGAAGTGTTGGAACAGAGTGCTTCCCTTTCATATAAACGCATTAGTGTTTCTTGTGAATGCTTGAAAGTTGCTTAAGGCACTTTCAAAGGAAAGTGATTTTCTCTGAAAGGACAGCATTTAGAAAGTGAAGGAACACTCCATACACTTTGCACAGTGAATTGAAGTGTTAAAACAGACTGCTTCTCTTTCAGAGAAACGCATGTGAGTTTCTTCCTAATGCTTGCAAGTAGCTTAACGCACTTTCAAAGGAAAGTGATTTTCTCTGAAAGGACAGCATTTAGAAAGTGAAGCAACACTCCCTTCACTTTGCACAGTGAATTGAAGTGTTGGAACAGACTGCTTCTCTTTCAGAGAAACGCATGTGAGTTTCTGGTGAATGCTTGTAAGTAGCTTAAGGCACTTTCAAAGGAAAGTGATTTTCTCTGAAAGGACAGCATTTAGAAAGTGAAGCAACACTCCATTCCCTTCGTGCAGTGAATTGAAGTGTTGGAACAGACTGCTTCTCTTTCAGAGAAATGCATGTGAGTTTCTTCCTAATGCTTGCAAGTAGCTTAAGGCACTTTCAAAGGAAAGTGATTTTCTCTGAAAGGACAGCATTTAGAAAGTGAAGCAACACTCCATTCACTTCGCACAGTGAATTGAAGTGTTGGAACAGACTGCTTCTCTTTCAGAGAAATGCATGTGAGTTTCTGTTGAATGCTTGTAAGTAGCTTAAGGCACTTTCAAAGGAAAGTGATTTTTTCTGAAAGGACAGCATTTAGAAAGTGAGGCAACACTCCATTCACTTCGCACAGTGAATTGAAGTGTTGGAACAGACTGCTTCTCTTTCAGAGAAACGCATGTATGTTTCTTCCTAATGCTTGCATGTAGCTTAAGGCACTTTCAAAGGAAAGTGATTTTCTCTGAAAGGACAGCATTTAGAAAGTGAAGCAACACTCCATTCACTTCGCACAGTGAATTGAAGTGTTGGAACAGACTGCTTCTCTTTCAGGGAAACGCATGTGAGTTTTTTATGAATGCTTGAAAGTAGTTTAAGGCACTTTCAAAGGAAAGTGATTTTCTCTGAAAGGACAGCATTTAGAAAGTAAAGCAATACTCCATTCCCTTCGTGCAATGAATTGAATTGTTGGAACCGACTGCTTCTCTTTCATAGAAACACATTAGTGTTTCTTATGAATGTTTGCAAGTAGCTTAAGGCACTTTCAAAGGAAAGTGATTTTCTCTGAAAAGACAGCATTTAGAAAGTGAAGCAACACTCCATTCACTTCGCACAGAGAATTGAAGTGTTGGAACAGACTGCTTCTCTTTCAGAGAAATGCATGTGAGTTTCTGTTGAATGCTTGTAATTAGCTTAAGGCACTTTCAGAGGAAAGTGATTTTCTCTGAAAGGACAGCATTTAGAAAGTGAAGCAACACTCCATTCACCTTGCACAGTGAATTGAAGTGTTGGAACAGACTGCTTCTCTTTCAGAGAAACGCATGTGAGTTTCTTCCTAATGCTTGCAAGTAGCTTAAGGCACTATCAAAGGAAAGTGATTTTCTCTGCAAGGACAGCATTTAGAAAGTGAAGCAACACTCCCTTCACTTTGCACAGTGAATTGAAGTGTTGGAACAGACTGCTTCTCTTTCAGAGAAATGCATGTGAGTTTCTGTTGAATGCTTGTAAGTAGCTTAAGGCACTTTCAAAGGAAAGTGATTTTCTCTGAAAGGACAGCATTTAGAAAGTGAAGCAACACTCCACTCACTTCGCACAGTGAATTGAAGTGTTGGAACAGACAGCTTCTCTTTTAGAGAAACGCATGTGAGTTTCTTCCTAATGCTTGCAAGTAGCTTAAGGCACTTTCAAAGGAAAGTGATTTTCTCCGAAAGAAGAGCATTTAGAAAGTGAAGCAACACTCCATTCACTTCGCACAGTGAATTGAAGTGATGGAACAGACTGCTTCTATTTCAGAGAAACGCATTAGTGTTTCTTGTGAATGCTTGCAAGTAGCTTAAGGCACTTTCAAAGGAAAGTGATTTTCTCTGAAAGGACAGAATTTAGAAAGTGAAGCAACACTCCATTCACTTTGCACAGTGATTTGAAGTGTTGGAAAAGACTGCTTCTCTTTCAGAGAAACGCATGTGAGTTTCTTCCTAATGCTTGCAAGTAGCTTAAGGCACTATCAAAGGAAAGTGATTTTCTCTGAAAGGACAGCATTTAGAAAGTGAAGCAACACTCCATTCACTTCACACAGTGAATTGAAGTGTTGGAACAGACTACTTCTCTTTCAGGGAAACGCATGTGAGTTTTTTATGAATGCTTGAAAGTAGTTTAAGGCACTTTCAAAGGAAAGTGATTTT
Source organism: Myodes glareolus (assembly GCF_982192425.1). Lineage (NCBI taxonomy): Eukaryota > Metazoa > Chordata > Mammalia > Rodentia > Cricetidae > Myodes > Myodes glareolus. The sequence continues at coordinate 3,334,800 of NC_142046.1, forward strand.
CTCTGAAAGGACAGCATTTAGAAAGTGAAGCAACACTCCATTCACTTTGCACAGTGAATTGAAGTTTTGGAACAGACTGCTTCTCTTTCAGAGAAACGCATGTGAGTTTCTTCCTAATGCTTGCAAGTAGCTTAACGCACTTTCAAAGGAAAGTGATTTTCTCTGAAAGGACAGGATTTAGAAAGTGAAGCAACACTCCCTTCACTTTGCACAGTGAATTGAAGTGTTGGAACAGACTGCTTCTCTTTCAGAGAAACGCATGTGAGTTTCTGGTGAATGCTTGTAAGTAGCTTAAGGCACTTTCAAAGGAAAGTGATTTTCTCTGAAAGGACAGCATTTAGAAAGTGAAGCAACACTCCATTCCCTTCGTGCAGTGAATTGAAGTGTTGGAACAGAGTGCTTCCCTTTCATATAAACGCATTAGTGTTTCTTGTGAATGCTTGAAAGTTGCTTAAGGCACTTTCAAAGGAAAGTGATTTTCTCTGAAAGGACAGCATTTAGAAAGTGAAGGAACACTCCATACACTTTGCACAGTGAATTGAAGTGTTAAAACAGACTGCTTCTCTTTCAGAGAAACGCATGTGAGCTTTTTGTGAATGCTTGAAAGTAGTTTAAGGCACTTTCAAAAGAAAGTGATTTTCTCTGAAAGGAGAGCATTTAGAACGTGAAGCAACACTCCATTCACTTCGCACAGAGAATTGAAGTGTTGGAACAGACTGCTTCTCTTTTAGAGAAATGCATGTGAGTTTCTGTTGAATGCTTGTAATTAGCTTAAGGCACTTTCAGAGGAAAGTGATTTTCTCTGAAAGGACAGCATTTAGAAAGTGAAGCAACACTCCATTCACTTCGCACAGTGAATTGAAGTGTTGGAACAGAAAGCTTCTCTTTCAGAGAAACGCATGTGAGTTTCTTCCTAATGCTTGCAAGTAGCTTAAGGCACTTTCAAAGAAAAGTGATTTTCTCTGAAAGAAGAGCATTTAGAAAGTGAAGCAACACTCCATTCACTTCGCACAGTGAATTGAAGTGTTGGAACAGACTGCTTCTATTTCAGAGAAACGCATTAGTGTTTCTTGTGAATGCTTGCAAGTAGCTTAAGGCACTTTCAAAGGAAAGTGATTTTCTCTGAAAGGACAGCATTTAGAAAGTGAAGCAACACTCCATTCACTTCGCACAGTGAATTGAAGTGTTGGAACAGACTGCTTCTCTTTCAGAGAAATGCATGTGAGTTTCTGTTGAATGCTTGTAAGTAGCTTAAGGCACTTTCAAAGGAAAGTGATTTTCTCTGAAAGGACAGCATTTAGAAAGTGAGGCAACACTACTTTTACTTCGCACAGTGAATTGAAGTGTTGGAACAGACTGCTTCTCTTTCAGAGAAACGCATGTATGTTTCTTCCTAATGCTTTCATGTAGCTTAAGGCACTTTCAAAGGAAGGTGATTTTCTCTGAAAGGACAGCATTTAGAAAGTGAAGCAACACTCCCTTCACTTCGCACAGTGAATTGAAGTGTTGGAACAGACTGCTTCTCTTTCAGGGAAACGCATGTGAGTTTTTTATGAATGCTTGAAAGTAGTTTAAGGAATTTTCAAATGAAAGTGATTTTCTCTGAAAGGACAGGATTTAGAAAGTAAAGCAATACTCCATTCCCTTCGTGCAATGAATTGAAGTGTTGGAACCGAGTGCTTCTCTTTCATAGAAACACATTAGTGTTTCTTATGAATGTTTGCAAGTAGCTTGAGGCACTTTCAAAGGAAAGTGATTTTCTCTGAAAGGACAGCATTTAGAAAGTGAAGCAACACTCCATTCACTTCGCACAGAGAATTGAAGTGTTGGAACAGACTGCTTCTCTTTCAGAGAAATGCATGTGAGTTTCTGTTGAATGCTTGTAATTAGCTTAAGGCACTTTCAGAGGAAAGTGATTTTCTCTGAAAGGACAGCATTTAGAAAGTGAAGCAACACTCCATTCACCTTGCACAGTGAATTGAAGTGTTGGAACAGACTGCTTCTCTTTCAGAGAAACGCATGTGAGTTTCTTCCTAATGCTTGCAAGTAGCTTAAGGCACTATCAAAGGAAAGTGATTTTCTCTGAAAGGACAGAATTTAGAAAGTGAAGCAACACTCCCTTCACTTTGCACAGTGAATTGAAGTGTTGGAACAGACTGCTTCTCTTTCAGAGAAATGCATGTGAGTTTCTGTTGAATGCTTGTAAGTAGCTTAAGGCACTTTCAAATGAAAGTGATTTTCTCTGAAAGGACAGCATTTAGAAATTGAAGTAACACTCCACTCACTTCGCACAGTGAATTGAAGTGTTGGAACAGACAGCTTCTCTTTCAGAGAAACGCATGTGAGTTTCTTCCTAATGCTTGCAAGTAGCTTAAGGCACTTTCAAAGGAAAGTGATTTTCTCTGAAAGAAGAGCATTTAGAAAGTGAAGCAACACTCCCTTCACTTTGCACAGTGAATTGAAGTGTTGGAACAGACTGCTTCTCTTTCAGAGAAACGCATGTGAGTTTCTGGTGAATGCTTGCAAGTAGCTTAAGGCACTTTCAAAGGAAAGTGATTTTCTCTGAAAGGACAGCATTTAGAAAGTGAAGCAACACTCCATTCCCTTCGTGCAGTGAATTGAAGTGTTGGAACAGAGTGCTTCCCTTTCATATAAACGCATTAGTGTTTCTTGTGAATGCTTGCAAGTTGCTTAAGGCACTTTCAAAGGAAAGTGATTTTCTCTGAAAGGACAGCATTTAGAAAGTGAAGCAACACTCCATTCACTTCGCACAGTGAATTGAAGTGTTGGAACAGACTGCTTCTCTTTCAGAGAAATGCATGTGAGTTTCTGTTGAATGCTTGTAAGTAGCTTAAGGCACTTTCAAAGGAAAGTGATTTTTTCTGAAAGGACAGCATATAGAAAGTGAGGCAACACTCCATTCACTTTGCACAGTGAATTGAAGTGTTGGAACAGACTGCTTCTCTTTCAGAGTAACGCATGTATGTTTCTTCCTAATGCTTGCATGTAGCTTAAGGCACTTTTAAAGGAAAGTGATTTTCTCTGAAAGGACAGCATTTAGAAAGTGAAGCAACACTCCATTCCCTTCGTGCAGTGATTTGAAGTGTTGGAACAGAGTGCTTCTCTTTCATATAAACGCTTTAGTGTTTCTTGTGAATGCTTGAAAGTAGTTTAAGGCACTTTCAAAGGAAAGGTATTTTCTCTGAAAGGACAGCATTTAGAAAGTGAAGCAACACTCCATTCACTTCGCACAGTGAATTGAAGTGTTGGAACAGACTGCTTCTCTTTCCGAGAAATGCATGTGAGTTTCTTGTGAATGCTTGAAAGTTGCTTAAGGCACTTTCAAACAAAAGTGATTTTCTCAGAACGGACAGGATTTAGAAAGTGAAGCAACACTCCATTCACATCGCACAGTGAATTGAAGTGTTGGAACAGACTGCTTCTATTTCAGAGAAACGCATGTGTGTTTCCTGTGAATGCTTGAAAGTAGCTTAAGGCACTTTCAAAGGAAAGTGATTTTCTCTGAAAGGACAGCATTTAGAAAGTGAAGTAACACTCCATTCACTTCGCACAGTGAATTGAAGTGTTGGAACAGACTGCTTCTCTTTCAGAGAAACGCATGTGAGTTTCTTCCTAATGCTTGCAAGTAGCTTAAGGCACTTTCAAAGGAAAGTGATTTTCTCTGAAAGGACAGTATTTAGAAAGTGAAGCAACACTCCCTTCACTTTGCACAGTGAATTGAAGTGTTGGAACAGACTGCTTCTCTTTCAGAGAAATGCATGTGAGTTTCTGTTGAATGCATGTAAGTAGCTTAAGGCACTTTCAAATGAAAGTGATTTTCTCTGAAAGGACAGCATTTAGAAAGTGAAGCAACACTCCACTCACTTCGTACAATGAATTGAAGTGTTGGAACAGAAAGCTTCTCTTTCAGAGAAACGCATGTGAGTTTCTTCCTAATGTTTGCAAGTAGCTTAAGGCACTTTCAAAGGAAAGTGATTTTTTCTGAAAGAAGAGCATTTAGAAAGTGAAGCAACACTCCATTCACTTCGCACAGTGAATTGAAGTGTTGGAACAGACTGCTTCTATTTCAGAGAAACGCATGTGTGTTTCCTGTGAATGCTTGAAAGTAGCTAAAGGCACTTTCAAAGGAAAGTGATTTTCTCTGAAAGGACAGCATTTAGAAAGTGAAGCAACACTCCATTCACTTCACACAGTGAATTGAAGTGTTGGAACAGACTACTTCTCTTTCAGGGAAACGCATGTGAGTTTTTTATGAATGCTTGAAAGTAGTTTAAGGCACTTTCAAAGGAAAGTGATTTTCTCTGAAAGGACAGCATTTAGAAAGTGAAGCAACACTCCATTCACTTTGCACAGTGAATTGAAGTTTTGGAACAGACTGCTTCTCTTTCAGAGAAACGCATGTGAGTTTCTTCCTAATGCTTGCAAGTAGCTTAACGCACTTTCAAAAGAAAGTGATTTTCTCTGAAAGGACAGGATTTAGAAAGTGAAGCAACACTCCCTTCACTTTGCACAGTGAATTGAAGTGTTGGAACAGACTGCTTCTCTTTCAGAGAAACGCATGTGAGTTTCTGGTGAATGCTTGTAAGTAGCTTAAGGCACTTTCAAAGGAAAGTGATTTTCTCTGAAAGGACAGCATTTAGAAAGTGAAGCAACACTCCATTCCCTTCGTGCAGTGAATTGAAGTGTTGGAACAGAGTGCTTCCCTTTCATATAAACGCATTAGTGTTTCTTGTGAATGCTTGAAAGTTGCTTAAGGCACTTTCAAAGGAAAGTGATTTTCTCTGAAAGGACAGCATTTAGAAAGTGAAGGAACACTCCATACACTTTGCACAGTGAATTGAAGTGTTAAAACAGACTGCTTCTCTTTCAGAGAAACGCATGTGAGTTTCTTCCTAATGCTTGCAAGTAGCTTAACGCACTTTCAAAGGAAAGTGATTTTCTCTGAAAGGACAGCATTTAGAAAGTGAAGCAACACTCCCTTCACTTTGCACAGTGAATTGAAGTGTTGGAACTGACTGCTTCTCTTTCAGAGAAACGCATGTGAGTTTCTGGTGAATGCTTGTAAGTAGCTTAAGTCACTTTCAAAGGAAAGTGATTTTCTCTGAAAGGACAGCATTTAGAAAGTGAAGCAACACTCCATTCCCTTCGTGCAGTGAATTGAAGTGTTGGAACAGACTGCTTCTCTTTCAGAGAAATGCATGTGAGTTTCTTCCTAATGCTTGCAAGTAGCTTAAGGCACTTTCAAAGGAAAGTGATTTTCTCTGAACGGACAGCATTTAGAAAGTGAAGCAACACTCCATTCACTTCGCACAGTGAATTGAAGTGTTGGAACAGACTGCTTCTCTTTCAGAGAAATGCATGTGAGTTTCTGTTGAATGCTTGTAAGTAGCTTAAGGCACTTTCAAAGGAAAGTGATTTTTTCTGAAAGGACAGCATTTAGAAAGTGAGGCAACACTCCATTCACTTCGCACAGTGAATTGAAGTGTTGGAACAGACTGCTTCTCTTTCAGAGAAACGCATGTATGTTTCTTCCTAATGCTTGCATGTAGCTTAAGGCACTTTCAAAGGAAAGTGATTTTCTCTGAAAGGACAGCATTTAGAAAGTGAAGCAACACTCCATTCACTTCGCACAGTGAATTGAAGTGTTGGAACAGACTGCTTCTCTTTCAGGGAAACGCATGTGAGTTTTTTATGAATGCTTGAAAGTAGTTTAAGGCACTTTCAAAGGAAAGTGATTTTCTCTGAAAGGACAGCATTTAGAAAGTAAAGCAATACTCCATTCCCTTCGTGCAATGAATTGAATTGTTGGAACCGACTGCTTCTCTTTCATAGAAACACATTAGTGTTTCTTATGAATGTTTGCAAGTAGCTTAAGGCACTTTCAAAGGAAAGTGATTTTCTCTGAAAAGACAGCATTTAGAAAGTGAAGCAACACTCCATTCACTTCGCACAGAGAATTGAAGTGTTGGAACAGACTGCTTCTCTTTCAGAGAAATGCATGTGAGTTTCTGTTGAATGCTTGTAATTAGCTTAAGGCACTTTCAGAGGAAAGTGATTTTCTCTGAAAGGACAGCATTTAGAAAGTGAAGCAACACTCCATTCACCTTGCACAGTGAATTGAAGTGTTGGAACAGACTGCTTCTCTTTCAGAGAAACGCATGTGAGTTTCTTCCTAATGCTTGCAAGTAGCTTAAGGCACTATCAAAGGAAAGTGATTTTCTCTGCAAGGACAGCATTTAGAAAGTGAAGCAACACTCCCTTCACTTTGCACAGTGAATTGAAGTGTTGGAACAGACTGCTTCTCTTTCAGAGAAATGCATGTGAGTTTCTGTTGAATGCTTGTAAGTAGCTTAAGGCACTTTCAAAGGAAAGTGATTTTCTCTGAAAGGACAGCATTTAGAAAGTGAAGCAACACTCCACTCACTTCGCACAGTGAATTGAAGTGTTGGAACAGACAGCTTCTCTTTTAGAGAAACGCATGTGAGTTTCTTCCTAATGCTTGCAAGTAGCTTAAGGCACTTTCAAAGGAAAGTGATTTTCTCCGAAAGAAGAGCATTTAGAAAGTGAAGCAACACTCCATTCACTTCGCACAGTGATTTGAAGTGATGGAACAGACTGCTTCTATTTCAGAGAAACGCATTAGTGTTTCTTGTGAATGCTTGCAAGTAGCTTAAGGCACTTTCAAAGGAAAGTGATTTTCTCTGAAAGGACAGAATTTAGAAAGTGAAGCAACACTCCATTCACTTTGCACAGTGATTTGAAGTGTTGGAAAAGACTGCTTCTCTTTCAGAGAAACGCATGTGAGTTTCTTCCTAATGCTTGCAAGTAGCTTAAGGCACTATCAAAGGAAAGTGATTTTCTCTGAAAGGACAGCATTTAGAAAGTGAAGCAACACTCCATTCACTTCACACAGTGAATTGAAGTGTTGGAACAGACTACTTCTCTTTCAGGGAAACGCATGTGAGTTTTTTATGAATGCTTGAAAGTAGTTTAAAGCACTTTCAAAGGAAAGTGATTTTCTCTGAAAGGACAGCATTTAGAAAGTGAAGCAACACTCCATTCACTTTGCACAGTGAATTGAAGTTTTGGAACAGACTGCTTCTCTTTCAGAGAAACGCATGTGAGTTTCTTCCTAATGCTTGCAAGTAGCTTAACGCACTTTCAAAGGAAAGTGATTTTCTCTGAAAGGACAGGATTTAGAAAGTGAAGCAACACTCCCTTCACTTTGCACAGTGAATTGAAGTGTTGGAACAGACTGCTTCTCTTTCAGAGAAACGCATGTGAGTTTCTGGTGAATGCTTGTAAGTAGCTTAAGGCACTTTCAAAGGAAAGTGATTTTCTCTGAAAGGACAGCATTTAGAAAGTGAAGCAACACTCCATTCCCTTCGTGCAGTGAATTGAAGTGTTGGAACAGAGTGCTTCCCTTTCATATAAACGCATTAGTGTTTCTTGTGAATGCTTGAAAGTTGCTTAAGGCACTTTCAAAGGAAAGTGATTTTCTCTGAAAGGACAGCATTTAGAAAGTGAAGGAACACTCCATACACTTTGCACAGTGAATTGAAGTGTTAAAACAGACTGCTTCTCTTTCAGAGAAACGCATGTGAGCTTTTTGTGAATGCTTGAAAGTAGTTTAAGGCACTTTCAAAAGAAAGTGATTTTCTCTGAAAGGAGAGCATTTAGAACGTGAAGCAACACTCCATTCACTTCGCACAGAGAATTGAAGTGTTGGAACAGACTGCTTCTCTTTCAGAGAAATGCATGTGAGTTTCTGTTGAATGCTTGTAATTAGCTTAAGGCACTTTCAGAGGAAAGTGATTTTCTCTGAAAGGACAGCATTTAGAAAGTGAAGCAACACTCCATTCACTTCGCACAGTGAATTGAAGTGTTGGAACAGAAAGCTTCTCTTTCAGAGAAACGCATGTGAGTTTCTTCCTAATGCTTGCAAGTAGCTTAAGGCACTTTCAAAGAAAAGTGATTTTCTCTGAAAGAAGAGCATTTAGAAAGTGAAGCAACACTCCATTCACTTCGCACAGTGAATTGAAGTGTTGGAACAGACTGCTTCTATTTCAGAGAAACGCATTAGTGTTTCTTGTGAATGCTTGCAAGTAGCTTAAGGCACTTTCAAAGGAAAGTGATTTTCTCTGAAAGGACAGCATTTAGAAAGTGAAGCAACACTCCATTCACTTCGCACAGTGAATTGAAGTGTTGGAACAGACTGCTTCTCTTTCAGAGAAATGCATGTGAGTTTCTGTTGAATGCTTGTAAGTAGCTTAAGGCACTTTCAAAGGAAAGTGATTTTCTCTGAAAGGACAGCATTTAGAAAGTGAGGCAACACTCCTTTTACTTCGCACAGTGAATTGAAGTGTTGGAACAGACTGCTTCTCTTTCAGAGAAACGCATGTATGTTTCTTCCTAATGCTTTCATGTAGCTTAAGGCACTTTCAAAGGAAGGTGATTTTCTCTGAAAGGACAGCATTTAGAAAGTGAAGCAACACTCCCTTCACTTCGCACAGTGAATTGAAGTGTTGGAACAGACTGCTTCTCTTTCAGGGAAACGCATGTGAGTTTTTTATGAATGCTTGAAAGTAGTTTAAGGCATTTTCAAATGAAAGTGATTTTCTCTGAAAGGACAGGATTTAGAAAGTAAAGCAATACTCCATTCCCTTCGTGCAATGAATTGAAGTGTTGGAACCGAGTGCTTCTCTTTCATAGAAACACATTAGTGTTTCTTATGAATGTTTGCAAGTAGCTTGAGGCACTTTCAAAGGAAAGTGATTTTCTCTGAAAGGACAGCATTTAGAAAGTGAAGCAACACTCCATTCACTTCGCACAGAGAATTGAAGTGTTGGAACAGACTGCTTCTCTTTCAGAGAAATGCATGTGAGTTTCTGTTGAATGCTTGTAATTAGCTTAAGGCACTTTCAGAGGAAAGTGATTTTCTCTGAAAGGACAGCATTTAGAAAGTGAAGCAACACTCCATTCACCTTGCACAGTGAATTGAAGTGTTGGAACAGACTGCTTCTCTTTCAGAGAAACGCATGTGAGTTTCTTCCTAATGCTTGCATGTAGCTTAAGGCACTTTTAAAGGAAAGTGATTTTCTCTGAAAGGACAGCATTTAGAAAGTGAAGCAACACTCCATTCCCTTCGTGCAGTGATTTGAAGTGTTGGAACAGAGTGCTTCTCTTTCATATAAACGCTTTAGTGTTTCTTGTGAATGCTTGAAAGTAGTTTAAGGCACTTTCAAAGGAAAGGTATTTTCTCTGAAAGGACAGCATTTAGAAAGTGAAGCAACACTCCATTCACTTCGCACAGTGAATTGAAGTGTTGGAACAGACTGCTTCTCTTTCCGAGAAATGCATGTGAGTTTCTTGTGAATGCTTGAAAGTTGCTTAAGGCACTTTCAAACAAAAGTGATTTTCTCAGAACGGACAGGATTTAGAAAGTGAAGCAACACTCCATTCACATCGCACAGTGAATTGAAGTGTTGGAACAGACTGCTTCTATTTCAGAGAAACGCATGTGTGTTTTCTGTGAATGCTTGAAAGTAGCTTAAGGCACTTTCAAAGGAAAGTGATTTTCTCTGAAAGGACAGCATTTAGAAAGTGAAGTAACACTCCATTCACTTCGCACAGTGAATTGAAGTGTTGGAACAGACTGCTTCTCTTTCAGAGAAACGCATGTGAGTTTCTTCCTAATGCTTGCAAGTAGCTTAAGGCACTTTCAAAGGAAAGTGATTTTCTCTGAAAGGACAGAATTTAGAAAGTGAAGCAACACTCCCTTCACTTTGCACAGTGAATTGAAGTGTTGGAACAGACTGCTTCTCTTTCAGAGAAATGCATGTGAGTTTCTGTTGAATGCATGTAAGTAGCTTAAGGCACTTTCAAATGAAAGTGATTTTCTCTGAAAGGACAGCATTTAGAAAGTGAAGCAACACTCCACTCACTTCGTACAATGAATTGAAGTGTTGGAACAGAAAGCTTCTCTTTCAGAGAAACGCATGTGAGTTTCTTCCTAATGTTTGCAAGTAGCTTAAGGCACTTTCAAAGGAAAGTGATTTTTTCTGAAAGAAGAGCATTTAGAAAGTGAAGCAACACTCCATTCACTTCGCACAGTGAATTGAAGTGTTGGAACAGACTGCTTCTATTTCAGAGAAACGCATGTGTGTTTCCTGTGAATGCTTGAAAGTAGCTAAAGGCACTTTCAAAGGAAAGTGATTTTCTCTGAAAGGACAGCATTTAGAAAGTGAAGTAACATTCCATTCACTTCGCACAGTGAATTGAAGTGTTGGAACAGACTGCTTCTCTTTCAGGGAAACGCATGTGAGTTTTTTATGAATGCTTGAAAGTAGTTTAAGGCATTTTCAAAGGAAAGTGATTTTCTCTGAAAGGACAGCATTCAGAAAGTAAAGCAATACTCCATTCCCTTCGTGCAATGAATTGAAGTGTTGGAACAGACTGCTTCTCTTTCAGAGAAATGCATGTGAATTTCTGTTGAATGCTTGTAATTAGCTTAAGGCACTTTCAAAGGAAAGTGATTTTCTCTGATAGGACAGCATTTAGAAAGTGAAGCAGCACTCCATTCACCTTGCACAGTGAATTGAAGTGTTGGAACAGACTGCTTCTCTTTCAGAGAAACGCATGTGAGTTTCTTCCTAATGCTTGCAAGTAGCTTAAGGCACTATCAAAGGAAAGTGATTTTCTCTGAAAGGACAGAATTTAGAAAGTGAAGCAACACTCCCTTCACTTTGCACAGTGAATTGAAGTGTTGGAACAGACTGCTTCTCTTTCAGAGAAATGCATGTGAGTTTCTTCCTAATGCTTGCAAGTAGCTTAAGGCACTTTCAAAGGAAAGTGATTTTCTCTGAAAGAAGAACATTTAGAAACTGAAGCAACACTCCATTCACTTCGCACAGTGAATTGAAGTGTTGGAACAGACTGCTTCTATTTCAGAGAAACGCATTAGTGTTTCTTGTGAATGCTTGCAAGTAGCTTAAGGCACTTTCAAAGGAAAGTGATTTTCTCTGAAAGGACAGCATTTAGAAAGTGAAGCAACACTCCATTCACTTTGCACAGTGAATTGAAGTGTTGGAACAGACTGCTTCTCTTTCAGAGAAATGCATGTGAGTTTCTGTTGAATGCTTGTAAGTAGCTTAAGGCACTTTCAAAGGAAAGTGATTTTTTCTGAAAGGACAGCATTTAGAAAGTGAGGCAACACTCCATTCACTTCGCACAGTGAATTGAAGTGTTGGAACAGACTGCTTCTCTTTCAGAGAAACGCATGTATGTTTCTTCCTAATGCTTGCATGTAGCTTAAGGCACTTTCAAAGGAAAGTGATTTTCTCTGAAAGGACAGCATTTAGAAAGTGAAGCAACACTCCATTCACTTCGCACAGTGAATTGAAGTGTTGGAACAGACTGCTTCTCTTTCAGGGAAACGCATGTGAGTTTTTTATGAATGCTTGAAAGTAGTTTAAGGCACTTTCAAAGGAAAGTGATTTTCTCTGAAAGGACAGCATTTAGAAAGTAAAGCAATACTCCATTCCCTTCGTGCAATGAATTGAATTGTTGGAACCGACTGCTTCTCTTTCATAGAAACACATTAGTGTTTCTTATGAATGTTTGCAAGTAGCTTAAGGCACTTTCAAAGGAAAGTGATTTTCTCTGAAAGGACAGCATTTAGAAAGTAAAGCAACACTCCATTCACTTCGCACAGAGAATTGAAGTGTTGGAACAGACTGCTTCTCTTTCAGAGAAATGCATGTGAGTTTCTGTTGAATGCTTGTAATTAGCTTAAGGCACTTTCAGAGGAAAGTGATTTTCTCTGAAAGGACAGCATTTAGAAAGTGAAGCAACACTCCATTCACCTTGCACAGTGAATTGAAGTGTTGGAACAGACTGCTTCTCTTTCAGAGAAACGCATGTGAGTTTCTTCCTAATGCTTGCAAGTAGCTTAAGGCACTATCAAAGGAAAGTGATTTTCTCTGAAAGGACAGCATTTAGAAAGTGAAGCAACACTCCATTCACCTTGCACAGTGAATTGAAGTGTTGGAACAGACTGCTTCTCTTTCAGAGAAACGCATGTGAGTTTCTTCCTAATGCTTGCAAGTAGCTTAAGGCACTATCAAAGGAAAGTGATTTTTCTCTGAAAGGACAGGATTTAGAAAGTGAAGCAACACTCCATTCACCTTGCACAGTGAATTGAAGTGTTGGAACAGACTGCTTCTCTTTCAGAGAAATGCATGTGAGTTTCTGTTGAATGCTTGTAAGTAGCTTAAGGCACTTTCAAATGAAAGTGATTTTCTCTGAAAGGACAGCATTTAGAAAGTGAAGCAACACTCCACTCACTTCGCACAGTGAATTGAAGTGTTGGAACAGAAAGCTTCTCTTTCAGAGAAACGCATGTGAGTTTCTTCCTAATGCTTGCAAGTAGCTTAAAGCACTTTCAAAGGAAAGTGATTTTCTCTGAAAGAAGAGCATTTAGAAAGTGAAGCAACACTCCATTCACTTCGCACAGTTAATTGAAGTGTTGGAACAGACTGCTTCTATTTCAGAGAAACGCATTAGTGTTTCTTGTGAATGCTTGCAAGTAGCTTAAGGCACTTTCAAAGGAAAGTGATTTTCTCTGAAGGACAGTATTTAGAAAGTGAAGCAACACTCCATTCACTTCGCACAGTGAATTGAAGTGTTGGAACAGACTGCTTCTCTTTCAGAGAAATGCATGTGAGTTTCTGTTGAATGCTTGTAAGTAGCTTAAGGCACTTTCAAAGGAAAGTGATTTTTTCTGAAAGGACAGCATTTAGAAAGTGAGTCAAGACTCCTTTTACTTCGCACAGTGAATTGAAGTGTTGGAACAGACTGCTTCTCTTTCAGAGAAACGCATGTATGTTTCTTCCTAATGCTTTCATGTAGCTTAAGGCACTTTCAAAGGAAAGTGATTTTCTCTGAAAGGACAGCATTTAGAAAGTGAAGCAACACTCCATTCACTTCGCACAGTGAATTGAAGTGTTGGAACAGACTGCTTCTCTTTCAGGGAAACGCATGTGAGTTTTTTATGAATGCTTGAAAGTAGTTTAAGGCATTTTCAAAGGAAAGTGATTTTCTCTGAAAGGACAGCATTTAGAAAGTAAAGCAATACTCCATTCACTTCGTGCAATGAATTGAAGTGTTGGAACCGAGTGCTTCTCTTTCATAGAAACACATTAGTGTTTCTTATGAATGCTTGCAAGTAGCTTAAGGCACTTTCAAAGGAAAGTGATTTTCTCTGAAAGGACAGAATTTAGAAAGTGAAGCAACACTCCATTCACTTTGCACAGTGAATTGAAGTGTTGGAAAAGACTGCTTCTCTTTCAGAGAAACGCATGTGAGTTTCTTCCTAATGCTTGCAAGTAGCTTAAGGCACTTTCAAAGGAAAGTGATTTTCTCTGAAAGGACAGCATTTAGAAAGTGACGCAACACTCCATTCACTTCACACAGTGAATTGAAGTGTTGGAACAGACTGCTCTCTTTCAGGGAAACGCATGTGAGTTTTTTATGAATGCTTGAAAGTAGTTTAAGGCACTTTCAAAGGAAAGTGATTTTCTCTGAAAGGACAGCATTTAGAAAGTAAAGCAACACTCCATTCACTTAGCACAGAGAATTGAAGTGTTGGAACAGACTGCTTCTCTTTCAGAGAAATGCATGTGAGTTTCTGTTGAATGCTTGTAAGTAGCTTAAGGCACTTTCAAAGGAAAGTGATTTTCTCTGAAAGGACAGCATTTAGAAAGTGAAGGAACACTCCATACACTTTGCACAGTGAATTGAAGTGTTGAAACAGACTGCTTCTCTTTCAGAGAAACGCATGTGAGCTTTTTGTGAATGCTTGAAAGTAGTTTAAGGCACTTTCAAAAGAAAGTGATTTTCTCTGAAAGGACAGAATTTAGAAAGTGAAGCAACACTCCATTCACTTCGCACAGTGAATTGAAGTGTTGGAACAGACTGATTCTCTTTCAGAGAAATGCATGTGAGTTTCTGATGAATGCTTGTAAGTAGCTTAAGGCACTTTCAAAGGAAAGTGATTTTCTCTGAAAGGACAGCATTTAGAAAGTGAAGCAACACTCCATTCACTTTGCACAGTGAATTGAAGTTTTGGAACAGACTGCTTCTCTTTCAGAGAAACGCATGTGAGTTTCTTCCTAATGCTTGCAAGTAGCTTAAGGCACTTTCAAAGGAAAGTGATTTTCTCTGAAAGGACAGCATTTAGAAAGTAAAACAACACTCCCTTCACTTTGCACAGTGAATTGAAGTGTTGGAACAGACTGCTTCTCTTTCAGAGAAACGCATGTGAGTTTCTGGTGAATGCTTGTAAGTAGCTTAAGGCACTTTCAAAGGAAAGTGATTTTCTCTGAAAGGACAGCATTTAGAAAGTGAAGCAACACTCCATTCCCTTCGTGCCGTGAATTGAAGTGTTGGAACAGAGTGCTTCCCTTTCATATAAACGCATTAGTGTTTCTTGTGAATGCTTGCAAGTTGCTTAAGGCACTTTCAAAGGAAAGTGATTTTCTCTGAAAGGACAGCATTTAGAAAGTGAAGGAACACTCCATACACTTTGCACAGTGAATTGAAGTGTTGAAACAGACTGCTTCTCTTTCAGAGAAACGCATGTGAGCTTTTTGTGAATGCTTGAAAGTAGTTTAAGGCACTTTCAAAAGAAAGTGATTTTCTCTGAAAGGACAGAATTTAGAAAGTGAAGCAACACTCCATTCACTTCCCACAGTGAATTGAAGTGTTGGAACAGACTGATTCTCTTTCAGAGAAATGCATGTGAGTTTCTGATGAATGCTTGTAAGTAGCTTAAGGCACTTTCAAAGGAAAGTGATTTTCTCTGAAAGGACAGCATTTAGAAAGTGACGCAACAGTCCATTCACTTCGCACAGTGAAATGAAGTGTTGGAACAGACTGCTTCTCTTTCAGAGAAATGCATGTGAGTTTCTGTTGAATGCTTGTAAGTAGCTTAAGGCACTTTCAAATGAAAGTGATTTTCTCTGAAAGGACAGCATTTAGAAAGTGAAGCAACACTCCACTCACTTCGCACAGTGAATTGAAGTGTTGGAACAGAAAGCTTCTCTTTCAGAGAAACGCATGTGAGTTTCTTCCTAATGCTTGCAAGTAGCTTAAGGCACTTTCAAAGGAAAGTGATTTTCTCTGAAAGAAGAGCATTTAGAAAGTGAAGCAACACTCCATTCACTTCGCACAGTGAATTGAAGTGTTGGAACAGACTGCATCTATTTCAGAGAAACACATTAGTGTTTCTTGTGAATGCTTGCAAGTAGCTTAAGGCACTTTCAAAGGAAAGTGATTTTCTCTGAAAGGACAGCATTTAGAAAGTGAAGCAATACTCCATTCCCTTCGTGCAATGAATTGAAGTATTGGAACAGACTGATTCTCTTTCAGAGAAATGCATGTGAGTTTCTGATGAATGCTTGTAAGTAGCTTAAGGCACTTTCAAAGGAAAGTGATTTTCTCTGAAAGTACAGCATTTAGAAAGTGAAGCAACACTCCATTCACTTTGCACAGTGAAATGAAGTGTTGGAACAGACTGCTTCTCTTTCAGAGAAAAGAATGTGAGTTTCTGTTGAATGCTTGTAAGTTGCTTAAGGCATTTTCAAAGGAAAGTGATTTTCTCTGAAAGGACAGCATTTAGAAAGTGAGGCAACACTCCATTCACTTCAAACAGTGAATTGAAGTTTTGGAACAGACTGCTTCTCTTTCAGAGAAACGCATGTGAGTTTCTTGTGAATGCTTCCAAGTTGCTTAAGGCACTTACAAAGGAAAGTGATTTTCTCTGAAAGGACAGCATTTAGAAAGTGAAGCAACACTCCATTCACTTCGCACAGAGAATTGAAGTGTTGGAACAGATTGCTTCTCTTTCAGAGAAATGCATGTGAGTTTCTGTTGAATGCTTGTAAGTAGCTTAAGGCACATTCAGAGGAAAGTGATTTTCTCTGAAAGGACAGCATTTAGAAAGTGAAGCAACACTCCATTCACTTCGCACAGTGAATTGAAGTGTTGGAACAGACTGCTTCTCTTTCAGAGAAACGCATGTGAGTTTCTTCCTAATGCTTGCAAGTAGCTTAAGGCACTTTCAAAGGAAAATGATTTTCTCTGAAAGGACAGCATTTAGAAAGTGAAGCAACACTCCATTCACTTCGCACAGTGAATTGAAGTGTTGGAACAGACTGCTTCTCTTTCAGAGAAATGCATGTGAGTTTCTGGTGAATGCTTGTAAGTAGCGTAAGGCACTTTCAAAGGAAAGTGATTTTCTCTGAAAGGACAGCATTTAGAACGTGAAGCAACACTCCATTCACTTCGCACAGTGATTTGAAGTGTTGGAACAGACTGCTTCTCTTTCAGAGAAACGCATGTGAGTTTCTTCCTAATGCTTGCAAGTAGCTTAAGGCACTTTCAAAGGAAAGTGATTTTCTCTAAAAGGACAGCATTTGGAAAGTGAAGCACGACTCCATTCACTTCGCACAGTGAATTGAAGTGTTGGAACAGACTGCTTCTCTTTCAGAGAAACGCATGTGAGTTTCTGTTGAATGCTTGTAAGTAGCTTAAGGCACTTTCAAAGGAAAGTGATTTTCTCTGAAAGGACAGCATTTAGAAAGTGAGGCAACACTCCATTCACTTCGCACAGTGAATTGAAGTGTTGGAACAGACTGCTTCTCTTTCAGAGAAACGCATGTATGTTTCTACCTAATGCTTGCATGTAGCTTAAGGCACTTTCAAAGTAATGTGATTTTCTCTGAAAGGACAGCATTTAGAAAGTGAAGCAACACTCCATTCACTTCGCACAGTGAATAGAAGTGTTGGAACAGACTGCATCTCTTTCAGGGAAACGCATGTGAGTTTTTTATGAATGCTTGAAAGTAGTTTAAGGCACTTTCAAAGGAAAGTGATTTTCTCTGAAAGGACAGCATTTAGAAAGTAAAGCAATACTCCATTCCCTTCGTGCAATGAATTGAAGTGTTGGAACCGAGTGCTTCTCTTTCATAGAAACACATTAGTGTTTCTTATGAATGTTTGCAAGTAGCTTGAGGCACTTTCAAAGGAAAGTGATTTTCTCTGAAAGGACAGCATTTAGAAAGTGAAGCAACACTCCATTCACTTCGCACAGAGAATTGAAGTGTTGGAACATACTGCTTCTCTTTCAGAGAAAGGCATGTGAGTTTCTGTTGAATGCTTGTAATTAGCTTCAGGCACTTTCAGAGGAAAGTGATTTTCTCTGAAAGGTCAGCATTTAGAAAGTGAAGCAACACTCCATTCACCTTGCACAGTGAATTGAAGTGTTGGAACAGACTGCTTTTCTTTCAGAGAAACGCATGTGAGTTTCTTCCTAATGCTTGCAAGTAGCTTAAGGCACTATCAAAGGAAAGTGATTTTCTCTGAAAGGACAGAATTTAGAAAGTGAAGCAACACTCCCTTCACTTTGCACAGTGAATTGAAGTGTTGGAACAGACTGCTTCTCTTTCAGAGAAATGCATGTGAGTTTCTGTTGAATGCTTGTAAGTAGCTTAAGGCACTTTCAAATGAAAGTGATTTTCTCTGAAAGGACAGCATTTAGAAAGTGAAGCAACACTCCACTCACTTCGCACAGTGAATTGAAGTGTTGGAACAGAAAGCTTCTCTTTCAGAGAAACGCATGTGAGTTTCTTCCTAATGCTTGCAAGTAGCTTAAGGCACTTTCAAAGGAAAGTGATTTTCTCTGAAAGAAGAGCATTTAGAAAGTGAAGCAACACTCCATTCACTTCACACAGTGAATTGAAGTGTTGGAACAGACTGCTTCTATTTCAGAGAAACGCATTAGTGTTTCTTGTGAATGCTTGCAAGTAGCTTAAGGCACTTTCAAAGGAAAGTGATTTTCTCTGAAAGGACAGAATTTAGAAAGTGAAGCAACACTCCATTCACTTTGCACAGTGAATTGAAGTGTTGGAAAAGACTGCTTCTCTTTCAGAGAAACGCATGTGAGTTTCTTCCTAATGCTTGCAAGTAGCTTAAGGCACTTTCAAAGGAAAGTGATTTTCTCTGAAAGGACAGCATTTAGAAAGTGAAGCAACACTCCATTCACTTCACACAGCGAATTGAAGTGTTGGAACAGACTGCTCTCTTTCAGGGAAACGCATGTGAGTTTTTTATGAATGCTTGAAAGTAGTTTAAGGCACTTTCAAAGGAAAGTGATTTTCTCTGAAAGGACAGCATTTAGAAAGTAAAGCAACACTCCATTCACTTAGCACAGAGAATTGAAGTGTTGGAACAGACTGCTTCTCTTTCAGAGAAATGCATGTGAGTTTCTGTTGAATGCTTGTAAGTAGCTTAAGGCACTTTCAAAGGAAAGTGATTTTTTCTGAAAGGACAGCATTTAGAAAGTGAGTCAACACTCCTTTTACTTCGCACAGTGAATTGAAGTGTTGGAACAGACTGCTTCTCTTTCAGAGAAACGCATGTATGTTTCTTCCTAATGCTTGCATGTAGCTTAAGGCACTTTCAAAGTAATGTGATTTTCTCTGAAAGGACAGCATTTAGAAAGTGAAGCAACACTCCATTCACTTCGCACAGTGAATAGAAGTGTTGGAACAGACTGCATCTCTTTCAGGGAAACGCATGTGAGTTTTTTATGAATGCTTGAAAGTAGTTTAAGGCACTTTCAAAGGAAAGTGATTTTCTCTGAAAGGACAGCATTTAGAAAGTAAAGCAATACTCCATTCCCTTCGTGCAATGAATTGAAGTGTTGGAACCGAGTGCTTCTCTTTCATAGAAACACATTAGTGTTTCTTATGAATGTTTGCAAGTAGCTTGAGGCACTTTCAAAGGAAAGTGATTTTCTCTGAAAGGACAGCATTTAGAAAGTGAAGCAACACTCCATTCACTTCGCACAGAGAATTGAAGTGTTGGAACATACTGCTTCTCTTTCAGAGAAAGGCATGTGAGTTTCTGTTGAATGCTTGTAATTAGCTTAAGGCACTTTCAGAGGAAAGTGATTTTCTCTGAAAGGTCAGCATTTAGAAAGTGAAGCAACACTCCATTCACCTTGCACAGTGAATTGAAGTGTTGGAACAGACTGCTTTTCTTTCAGAGAAACGCATGTGAGTTTCTTCCTAATGCTTGCAAGTAGCTTAAGGCACTATCAAAGGAAAGTGATTTTCTCTGAAAGGACAGAATTTAGAAAGTGAAGCAACACTCCCTTCACTTTGCACAGTGAATTGAAGTGTTGGAACAGACTGCTTCTCTTTCAGAGAAATGCATGTGAGTTTCTGTTGAATGCTTGTAAGTAGCTTAAGGCACTTTCAAATGAAAGTGATTTTCTCTGAAAGGACAGCATTTAGAAAGTGAAGCAACACTCCACTCACTTCGCACAGTGAATTGAAGTGTTGGAACAGAAAGCTTCTCTTTCAGAGAAACGCATGTGAGTTTCTTCCTAATGCTTGCAAGTAGCTTAAGGCACTTTCAAAGGAAAGTGATTTTCTCTGAAAGAAGAGCATTTAGAAAGTGAAGCAACACTCCATTCACTTCACACAGTGAATTGAAGTGTTGGAACAGACTGCTTCTATTTCAGAGAAACGCATTAGTGTTTCTTGTGAATGCTTGCAAGTAGCTTAAGGCACTTTCAAAGGAAAGTGATTTTCTCTGAAAGGACAGAATTTAGAAAGTGAAGCAACACTCCATTCACTTTGCACAGTGAATTGAAGTGTTGGAAAAGACTGCTTCTCTTTCAGAGAAACGCATGTGAGTTTCTTCCTAATGCTTGCAAGTAGCTTAAGGCACTTTCAAAGGAAAGTGATTTTCTCTGAAAGGACAGCATTTAGAAAGTGAAGCAACACTCCATTCACTTCACACAGTGAATTGAAGTGTTGGAACAGACTGCTCTCTTTCAGGGAAACGCATGTGAGTTTTTTATGAATGCTTGAAAGTAGTTTAAGGCACTTTCAAAGGAAAGTGATTTTCTCTGAAAGGACAGCATTTAGAAAGTAAAGCAACACTCCATTCACTTAGCACAGAGAATTGAAGTGTTGGAACAGACTGCTTCTCTTTCAGAGAAATGCATGTGAGTTTCTGTTGAATGCTTGTAAGTAGCTTAAGGCACTTTCAAAGGAAAGTGATTTTCTCTGAAAGGACAGCATTTAGAAAGTGAAGCAACACTCCATTCACTTTGCACAGTGAATTGAAGTTTTGGAATAGACTGCTTCTCTTTCAGAGAAACGCATGTGAGTTTCTTCCTAATGCTTGCAAGTAGCTTAACGCACTTTCAAAGGAAAGTGATTTTCTCTGAAAGGACAGCATTTAGAAAGTGAAGCAACACTCCCTTCACTTTGCACAGTGAATTGAAGTGTTGGAACAGACTGCTTCTCTTTCAGAGAAACGCATGTGAGTTTCTGGTGAATGCTTGTAAGTAGCTTAAGGCACTTTCAAAGGAAAGTGATTTTCTCTGAAAGGACAGCATTTAGAAAGTGAAGCAACACTCCATTCCCTTCGTGCTGTGAATTGAAGTGTTTGAACAGAGTGCTTCCCTTTCATATAAACGCATTAGTGTTTCTTGTGAATGCTTGCAAGTTGCTTAAGGCACTTTCAAAGGAAAGTGATTTTCTCTGAAAGGACAGCATTTAGAAAGTGAAGGAACACTCCATACACTTTGCACAGTGAATTGAAGTGTTGAAACAGACTGCTTCTCTTTCAGAGAAACGCATGTGAGCTTTTTGTGAATGCTTGAAAGTAGTTTAAGGCACTTTCAAAAGAAAGTGATTTTCTCTGAAAGGACAGAATTTAGAAAGTGAAGCAACACTCCATTCACTTCGCACAGTGAATTGAAGTGTTGGAACAGACTGATTCTCTTTCAGAGAAATGCATGCGAGTTTCTGATGAATGCTTGTAAGTAGCTTAAGGCACTTTCAAAGGAAAGTGATTTTCTCTGAAAGGACAGCATTTAGAAAGTGACGCAACACTCCATTCACTTTGCACAGTGAATTGAAGTGTTGGAACAGACTGCTTCTCTTTCAGAGAAAAGCATGTGAGTTTCTGTTGAATGCTTGTAAGTAGCTTAAGGCATTTTCAAAGGAAAGTGATTTTCTCTGAAAGGACAGCATTTAGAAAGTGAGGCAACACTCCATTCACTTCACACAGTGAATTGAAGTTTTGGAACAGACTGCTTCTCTTTCAGAGAAACGCATGGGAGTTTCTTATGAATGCTTGCAAGTTGCTTAAGGCACTTACAAAGGAAAGTGATTTTCTCTGAAAGGACAGCATTTAGAAAGTGAAGCAACACTCCATTCACTTCGCACAGAGAATTGAAGTGTTGGAACAGATTGCTTCTCTTTCAGAGAAATGCATGTGAGTTTCTGTTGAATGCTTGTAAGTAGCTTAAGGCACATTCAGAGGAAAGGGAATTTCTCTGAAAGGACAGCATTTAGAAAGTGAAGCAACACTCCATTCACTTCGCACAGTGAATTGAAGTGTTGGAACATACTGCTTCTCTTTCATAGAAACGCATGTGAGTTTCTTCCTAATGCTTGCAAGTAGCTTAAGGCACTTTCAAAGGAAAATGATTTTCTCTGAAAGGACAGCATTTAGAAAGTGAAGCAACACTCCATTCACTTCGCACAGTGAATTGAAGTGTTGGAACAGACTGCTTCTCTTTCATCGAAATGCATGTGAGTTTCTGGTGAATGCTTGTAAGTAGCGTAAGGCACTTTCAAAGGAAAGTGATTTTCTCTGAAAGGACAGCATTTAGAACGTGAAGCAACACTCCATTCACTTCGCACAGTGATTTGAAGTGTTGGAACAGACTGCTTCTCTTTCAGAGAAACGCATGTGAGTTTCTTCCTAATGCTTGCAAGTAGCTTAAGGCACTTTCAAAGGAAAGTGATTTTCTCTAAAAGGACAGCATTTGTATAGTGAAGCACCACTCCATTCACTTCGCACAGTGAATTGAAGTGTTGGAACAGACTGCTTCTCTTTCAGAGAAACGCATGTGAGTTTCTGTTGAATGCTTGTAAGTAGCTTAAGGCACTTTCAAAGGAAAGTGATTTTCTCTGAAAGGACAGCATTTAGAAAGTGAAGCAACACTCCATTCACTTCGCACAGTGAATTGAAGGGTTGGAACAGACTGCTTCTCTTTCAGAGAAACGCATGTGAGTTTCTTCCTAATGCTTGCAAGTAGCTTAAGGCACTTTCAAAGGAAAGTGATTTTCTCTGAAAGGACAGCATTTAGAAAGTGAAGCAACACTCCATTCACTTCACACAGCGAATTGAAGTGTTGGAACAGACTGCTCTCTTTCAGGGAAACGCATGTGAGTTTTTTATGAATGCTTGAAAGTAGTTTAAGGCACTTTCAAAGGAAAGTGATTTTCTCTGAAAGGACAGCATTTAGAAAGTAAAGCAACACTCCATTCACTTAGCACAGAGAATTGAAGTGTTGGAACAGACTGCTTCTCTTTCAGAGAAATGCATGTGAGTTTCTGTTGAATGCTTGTAAGTAGCTTAAGGCACTTTCAAAGGAAAGTGATTTTTTCTGAAAGGACAGCATTTAGAAAGTGAGTCAACACTCCTTTTACTTCGCACAGTGAATTGAAGTGTTGGAACAGACTGCTTCTCTTTCAGAGAAACGCATGTATGTTTCTTCCTAATGCTTGCATGTAGCTTAAGGCACTTTCAAAGTAATGTGATTTTCTCTGAAAGGACAGCATTTAGAAAGTGAAGCAACACTCCATTCACTTCGCACAGTGAATAGAAGTGTTGGAACAGACTGCATCTCTTTCAGGGAAACGCATGTGAGTTTTTTATGAATGCTTGAAAGTAGTTTAAGGCACTTTCAAAGGAAAGTGATTTTCTCTGAAAGGACAGCATTTAGAAAGTAAAGCAATACTCCATTCCCTTCGTGCAATGAATTGAAGTGTTGGAACCGAGTGCTTCTCTTTCATAGAAACACATTAGTGTTTCTTATGAATGTTTGCAAGTAGCTTGAGGCACTTTCAAAGGAAAGTGATTTTCTCTGAAAGGACAGCATTTAGAAAGTGAAGCAACACTCCATTCACTTCGCACAGAGAATTGAAGTGTTGGAACATACTGCTTCTCTTTCAGAGAAAGGCATGTGAGTTTCTGTTGAATGCTTGTAATTAGCTTAAGGCACTTTCAGAGGAAAGTGATTTTCTCTGAAAGGTCAGCATTTAGAAAGTGAAGCAACACTCCATTCACCTTGCACAGTGAATTGAAGTGTTGGAACAGACTGCTTTTCTTTCAGAGAAACGCATGTGAGTTTCTTCCTAATGCTTGCAAGTAGCTTAAGGCACTATCAAAGGAAAGTGATTTTCTCTGAAAGGACAGAATTTAGAAAGTGAAGCAACACTCCCTTCACTTTGCACAGTGAATTGAAGTGTTGGAACAGACTGCTTCTCTTTCAGAGAAATGCATGTGAGTTTCTGTTGAATGCTTGTAAGTAGCTTAAGGCACTTTCAAATGAAAGTGATTTTCTCTGAAAGGACAGCATTTAGAAAGTGAAGCAACACTCCACTCACTTCGCACAGTGAATTGAAGTGTTGGAACAGAAAGCTTCTCTTTCAGAGAAACGCATGTGAGTTTCTTCCTAATGCTTGCAAGTAGCTTAAGGCACTTTCAAAGGAAAGTGATTTTCTCTGAAAGAAGAGCATTTAGAAAGTGAAGCAACACTCCATTCACTTCACACAGTGAATTGAAGTGTTGGAACAGACTGCTTCTATTTCAGAGAAACGCATTAGTGTTTCTTGTGAATGCTTGCAAGTAGCTTAAGGCACTTTCAAAGGAAAGTGATTTTCTCTGAAAGGACAGAATTTAGAAAGTGAAGCAACACTCCATTCACTTTGCACAGTGAATTGAAGTGTTGGAAAAGACTGCTTCTCTTTCAGAGAAACGCATGTGAGTTTCTTCCTAATGCTTGCAAGTAGCTTAAGGCACTTTCAAAGGAAAGTGATTTTCTCTGAAAGGACAGCATTTAGAAAGTGAAGCAACACTCCATTCACTTCACACAGTGAATTGAAGTGTTGGAACAGACTGCTCTCTTTCAGGGAAACGCATGTGAGTTTTTTATGAATGCTTGAAAGTAGTTTAAGGCACTTTCAAAGGAAAGTGATTTTCTCTGAAAGGACAGCATTTAGAAAGTAAAGCAACACTCCATTCACTTAGCACAGAGAATTGAAGTGTTCTAACAGACTGCTTCTCTTTCAGAGAAATGCATGTGAGTTTCTGTTGAATGCTTGTAAGTAGCTTAAGGCACTTTCAAAGGAAAGTGATTTTCTCTGAAAGGACAGCATTTAGAAAGTGAAGCAACACTCCATTCACTTTGCACAGTGAATTGAAGTTTTGGAATAGACTGCTTCTCTTTCAGAGAAACGCATGTGAGTTTCTTCCTAATGCTTGCAAGTAGCTTAACGCACTTTCAAAGGAAAGTGATTTTCTCTGAAAGGACAGCATTTAGAAAGTGAAGCAACACTCCCTTCACTTTGCACAGTGAATTGAAGTGTTGGAACAGACTGCTTCTCTTTCAGAGAAACGCATGTGAGTTTCTGGTGAATGCTTGTAAGTAGCTTAAGGCACTTTCAAAGGAAAGTGATTTTCTCTGAAAGGACAGCATTTAGAAAGTGAAGCAACACTCCATTCCCTTCGTGCTGTGAATTGAAGTGTTTGAACAGAGTGCTTCCCTTTCATATAAACGCATTAGTGTTTCTTGTGAATGCTTGCAAGTTGCTTAAGGCACTTTCAAAGGAAAGTGATTTTCTCTGAAAGGACAGCATTTAGAAAGTGAAGGAACACTCCATACACTTTGCACAGTGAATTGAAGTGTTGAAACAGACTGCTTCTCTTTCAGAGAAACGCATGTGAGCTTTTTGTGAATGCTTGAAAGTAGTTTAAGGCACTTTCAAAAGAAAGTGATTTTCTCTGAAAGGACAGAATTTAGAAAGTGAAGCAACACTCCATTCACTTCGCACAGTGAATTGAAGTGTTGGAACAGACTGATTCTCTTTCAGAGAAATGCATGCGAGTTTCTGATGAATGCTTGTAAGTAGCTTAAGGCACTTTCAAAGGAAAGTGATTTTCTCTGAAAGGACAGCATTTAGAAAGTGACGCAACACTCCATTCACATTGCACAGTGAATTGAAGTGTTGGAACAGACTGCTTCTCTTTCAGAGAAAAGCATGTGAGTTTCTGTTGAATGCTTGTAAGTAGCTTAAGGCATTTTCAAAGGAAAGTGATTTTCTCTGAAAGGACAGCATTTAGAAAGTGAGGCAACACTCCATTCACTTCACACAGTGAATTGAAGTTTTGGAACAGACTGCTTCTCTTTCAGAGAAACGCATGGGAGTTTCTTATGAATGCTTGCAAGTTGCTTAAGGCACTTACAAAGGAAAGTGATTTTCTCTGAAAGGACAGCATTTAGAAAGTGAAGCAACACTCCATTCACTTCGCACAGAGAATTGAAGTGTTGTAACAGATTGCTTCTCTTTCAGAGAAATGCATGTGAGTTTCTGTTGAATGCTTGTAAGTAGCTTAAGGCACATTCAGAGGAAAGGGAATTTCTCTGAAAGGACAGCATTTAGAAAGTGAAGCAACACTCCATTCACTTCGCACAGTGAATTGAAGTGTTGGAACAGACTGCTTCTCTTTCAGAGAAACGCATGTGAGTTTCTTCCTAATGCTTGCAAGTAGCTTAAGGCACTTTCAAAGGAAAGTGATTTTCTCTAAAAGGACAGCATTTGTATAGTGAAGCACCACTCCATTCACTTCGCACAGTGAATTGAAGTGTTGGAACAGACTGCTTCTCTTTCAGAGAAACGCATGTGAGTTTCTGTTGAATGCTTGTAAGTAGCTTAAGGCACTTTCAAAGGAAAGTGATTTTC
This sequence comes from Myodes glareolus, assembly GCF_982192425.1. Classification (NCBI taxonomy): domain Eukaryota; kingdom Metazoa; phylum Chordata; class Mammalia; order Rodentia; family Cricetidae; genus Myodes; species Myodes glareolus. Next base: position 3,360,716 of record NC_142046.1, read on the forward strand.
TCTGAAAGGACAGCATTTAGAAAGTGAGGCAACACTCCATTCACTTCACACAGTTAATTGAAGTGTTGGAATAGACTGCTTCCTTTTAGAGAAACGCATGTGAGTTTCTTCCTAATGCTTGCAAGTAGCTTAAGGCACTTTCAAAGGAAAGTGATTTTCTCTGAAAGGACAGCATTTAGAAAGTGAAGCAACACTCCATTCACTTCGCACAGTGAATTGAAGTGTTGGAACAGACTGCTTCTATTTCAGAGAAACGCATTAGTGTTTCTTGTGAATGCTTGCAAGTAGCTTAAGGCACTTTCAAAGGAAAGTGATTTTCTCTGAAAGGACAGAATTTAGAAAGTGAAGCAACACTCCATTCACTTTGCACAGTGAATTGAAGTGTTGGAAAAGACTGCTTCTCTTTCAGAGAAACGCATGTGAGTTTCTTCCTAATGCTTGCAAGTAGCTTAAGGCACTTTCAAAGGAAAGTGATTTTCTCTGAAAGGACAGCATTTAGAAAGTGAAGCAACACTCCATTCACTTCACACAGTGAATTGAAGTGTTGGAACAGACTGCTCTCTTTCAGGGAAACGCATGTGAGTTTTTTATGAATGCTTGAAAGTAGTTTAAGGCACTTTCAAAGGAAAGTGATTTTCTCTGAAAGGACAGCATTTAGAAAGTAAAGCAACACTCCATTCACTTAGCACAGAGAATTGAAGTGTTCTAACAGACTGCTTCTCTTTCAGAGAAATGCATGTGAGTTTCTGTTGAATGCTTGTAAGTAGCTTAAGGCACTTTCAAAGGAAAGTGATTTTCTCTGAAAGGACAGCATTTAGAAAGTGAAGCAACACTCCATTCACTTTGCACAGTGAATTGAAGTTTTGGAATAGACTGCTTCTCTTTCAGAGAAACGCATGTGAGTTTCTTCCTAATGCTTGCAAGTAGCTTAACGCACTTTCAAAGGAAAGTGATTTTCTCTGAAAGGACAGCATTTAGAAAGTGAAGCAACACTCCCTTCACTTTGCACAGTGAATTGAAGTGTTGGAACAGACTGCTTCTCTTTCAGAGAAACGCATGTGAGTTTCTGGTGAATGCTTGTAAGTAGCTTAAGGCACTTTCAAAGGAAAGTGATTTTCTCTGAAAGGACAGCATTTAGAAAGTGAAGCAACACTCCATTCCCTTCGTGCTGTGAATTGAAGTGTTTGAACAGAGTGCTTCCCTTTCATATAAACGCATTAGTGTTTCTTGTGAATGCTTGCAAGTTGCTTAAGGCACTTTCAAAGGAAAGTGATTTTCTCTGAAAGGACAGCATTTAGAAAGTGAAGGAACACTCCATACACTTTGCACAGTGAATTGAAGTGTTGAAACAGACTGCTTCTCTTTCAGAGAAACGCATGTGAGCTTTTTGTGAATGCTTGAAAGTAGTTTAAGGCACTTTCAAAAGAAAGTGATTTTCTCTGAAAGGACAGAATTTAGAAAGTGAAGCAACACTCCATTCACTTCGCACAGTGAATTGAAGTGTTGGAACAGACTGATTCTCTTTCAGAGAAATGCATGCGAGTTTCTGATGAATGCTTGTAAGTAGCTTAAGGCACTTTCAAAGGAAAGTGATTTTCTCTGAAAGGACAGCATTTAGAAAGTGACGCAACACTCCATTCACTTTGCACAGTGAATTGAAGTGTTGGAACAGACTGCTTCTCTTTCAGAGAAAAGCATGTGAGTTTCTGTTGAATGCTTGTAAGTAGCTTAAGGCATTTTCAAAGGAAAGTGATTTTCTCTGAAAGGACAGCATTTAGAAAGTGAGGCAACACTCCATTCACTTCACACAGTGAATTGAAGTTTTGGAACAGACTGCTTCTCTTTCAGAGAAACGCATGGGAGTTTCTTATGAATGCTTGCAAGTTGCTTAAGGCACTTACAAAGGAAAGTGATTTTCTCTGAAAGGACAGCATTTAGAAAGTGAAGCAACACTCCATTCACTTCGCACAGAGAATTGAAGTGTTGTAACAGATTGCTTCTCTTTCAGAGAAATGCATGTGAGTTTCTGTTGAATGCTTGTAAGTAGCTTAAGGCACATTCAGAGGAAAGGGAATTTCTCTGAAAGGACAGCATTTAGAAAGTGAAGCAACACTCCATTCACTTCGCACAGTGAATTGAAGTGTTGGAACATACTGCTTCTCTTTCATAGAAACGCATGTGAGTTTCTTCCTAATGCTTGCAAGTAGCTTAAGGCACTTTCAAAGGAAAATGATTTTCTCTGAAAGGACAGCATTTAGAAAGTGAAGCAACACTCCATTCACTTCGCACAGTGAATTGAAGTGTTGGAACAGACTGCTTCTCTTTCATCGAAATGCATGTGAGTTTCTGGTGAATGCTTGTAAGTAGCGTAAGGCACTTTCAAAGGAAAGTGATTTTCTCTGAAAGGACAGCATTTAGAACGTGAAGCAACACTCCATTCACTTCGCACAGTGATTTGAAGTGTTGGAACAGACTGCTTCTCTTTCAGAGAAACGCATGTGAGTTTCTTCCTAATGCTTGCAAGTAGCTTAAGGCACTTTCAAAGGAAAGTGATTTTCTCTAAAAGGACAGCATTTGTATAGTGAAGCACCACTCCATTCACTTCGCACAGTGAATTGAAGTGTTGGAACAGACTGCTTCTCTTTCAGAGAAACGCATGTGAGTTTCTGTTGAATGCTTGTAAGTAGCTTAAGGCACTTTCAAAGGAAAGTGATTTTCTCTGAAAGGACAGCATTTAGAAAGTGAGGCAACACTCCATTCACTTCACACAGTTAATTGAAGTGTTGGAATAGACTGCTTCCTTTTAGAGAAACGCATGTGAGTTTCTTCCTAATGCTTGCAAGTAGCTTAAGGCACTTTCAAAGGAAAGTGATTTTCTCTGAAAGGACAGCATTTAGAAAGTGAAGCAACACTCCATTCACTTCGCACAGTGAATTGAAGTGTTGGAACAGACTGCTTCTCTTTCAGAGAAACGCATGTGAGTTTCTGGTGAATGCTTGTAAGTAGCTTAAGGCACTTTCAAAGGAAAGTGATTTTCTCTGAAAGGACAGCATTTAGAAAGTGACGCAACACTCCATTCACTTTGCACAGTGAATTGAAGTGTTGGAACAGACTGCTTCTCTTTCAGAGAAAAGCATGTGAGTTTCTGTTGAATGCTTGTAAGTAGCTTAAGGCATTTTCAAAGGAAAGTGATTTTCTCTGAAAGGACAGCATTTAGAAAGTGAGGCAACACTCCATTCACTTCACACAGTGAATTGAAGTTTTGGAACAGACTGCTTCTCTTTCAGAGAAACGCATGGGAGTTTCTTATGAATGCTTGCAAGTTGCTTAAGGCACTTACAAAGGAAAGTGATTTTCTCTGAAAGGACAGCATTTAGAAAGTGAAGCAACACTCCATTCACTTCGCACAGAGAATTGAAGTGTTGTAACAGATTGCTTCTCTTTCAGAGAAATGCATGTGAGTTTCTGTTGAATGCTTGTAAGTAGCTTAAGGCACATTCAGAGGAAAGGGAATTTCTCTGAAAGGACAGCATTTAGAAAGTGAAGCAACACTCCATTCACTTCGCACAGTGAATTGAAGTGTTGGAACATACTGCTTCTCTTTCATAGAAACGCATGTGAGTTTCTTCCTAATGCTTGCAAGTAGCTTAAGGCACTTTCAAAGGAAAATGATTTTCTCTGAAAGGACAGCATTTAGAAAGTGAAGCAACACTCCATTCACTTCGCACAGTGAATTGAAGTGTTGGAACAGACTGCTTCTCTTTCATCGAAATGCATGTGAGTTTCTGGTGAATGCTTGTAAGTAGCGTAAGGCACTTTCAAAGGAAAGTGATTTTCTCTGAAAGGACAGCATTTAGAACGTGAAGCAACACTCCATTCACTTCGCACAGTGATTTGAAGTGTTGGAACAGACTGCTTCTCTTTCAGAGAAACGCATGTGAGTTTCTTCCTAATGCTTGCAAGTAGCTTAAGGCACTTTCAAAGGAAAGTGATTTTCTCTAAAAGGACAGCATTTGTATAGTGAAGCACCACTCCATTCACTTCGCACAGTGAATTGAAGTGTTGGAACAGACTGCTTCTCTTTCAGAGAAACGCATGTGAGTTTCTGTTGAATGCTTGTAAGTAGCTTAAGGCACTTTCAAAGGAAAGTGATTTTCTCTGAAAGGACAGCATTTAGAAAGTGAGGCAACACTCCATTCACTTCACACAGTTAATTGAAGTGTTGGAATAGACTGCTTCCTTTTAGAGAAACGCATGTGAGTTTCTTCCTAATGCTTGCAAGTAGCTTAAGGCACTTTCAAAGGAAAGTGATTTTCTCTGAAAGGACAGCATTTAGAAAGTGAAGCAACACTCCATTCACTTCGCACAGTGAATTGAAGTGTTGGAACAGACTGCTTCTCTTTCAGAGAAACGCATGTGAGTTTCTGGTGAATGCTTGTAAGTAGCTTAAGGCACTTTCAAAGGAAAGTGATTTTCTCTGAAAGGACAGCATTTAGAAAGTGAAGCAACACTCCATTCCCTTCGTGCTGTGAATTGAAGTGTTTGAACAGAGTGCTTCCCTTTCATATAAACGCATTAGTGTTTCTTGTGAATGCTTGCAAGTTGCTTAAGGCACTTTCAAAGGAAAGTGATTTTCTCTGAAAGGACAGCATTTAGAAAGTGAAGGAACACTCCATACACTTTGCACAGTGAATTGAAGTGTTGAAACAGACTGCTTCTCTTTCAGAGAAACGCATGTGAGCTTTTTGTGAATGCTTGAAAGTAGTTTAAGGCACTTTCAAAAGAAAGTGATTTTCTCTGAAAGGACAGAATTTAGAAAGTGAAGCAACACTCCATTCACTTCGCACAGTGAATTGAAGTGTTGGAACAGACTGATTCTCTTTCAGAGAAATGCATGCGAGTTTCTGATGAATGCTTGTAAGTAGCTTAAGGCACTTTCAAAGGAAAGTGATTTTCTCTGAAAGGACAGCATTTAGAAAGTGACGCAACACTCCATTCACTTTGCACAGTGAATTGAAGTGTTGGAACAGACTGCTTCTCTTTCAGAGAAAAGCATGTGAGTTTCTGTTGAATGCTTGTAAGTAGCTTAAGGCATTTTCAAAGGAAAGTGATTTTCTCTGAAAGGACAGCATTTAGAAAGTGAGGCAACACTCCATTCACTTCACACAGTGAATTGAAGTTTTGGAACAGACTGCTTCTCTTTCAGAGAAACGCATGTGAGTTTCTTATGAATGCTTGCAAGTTGCTTAAGGCACTTACAAAGGAAAGTGATTTTCTCTGAAAGGACAGCATTTAGAAAGTGAAGCAACACTCCATTCACTTCGCACAGAGAATTGAAGTGTTGGAACAGATTGCTTCTCTTTCAGAGAAATGCATGTGAGTTTCTGTTGAATGCTTGTAAGGAGCTTAAGGCACATTCAGAGGAAAGGGAATTTCTCTGAAAGGACAGCATTTAGAAAGTGAAGCAACACTCCATTCACTTCGCACAGTGAATTGAAGTGTTGGAACAGACTGCTTCTCTTTCAGAGAAACGCATGTGAGTTTCTTCCTAATGCTTGCAAGTAGCTTAAGGCACTTTCAAAGGAAAATGATTTTCTCTGAAAGGACAGCATTTAGAAAGTGAAGCAACACTCCATTCACTTCGCACAGTGAATTGAAGTGTTGGAACAGACTGCTTCCCTTTCATCGAAATGCATGTGAGTTTCTGGTGAATGCTTGTAAGTAGCGTAAGGCACTTTCAAAGGAAAGTGATTTTCTCTGAAAGGACAGCATTTAGAACGTGAAGCAACACTCCATTCACTTCGCACAGTGATTTGAAGTGTTGGAACAGACTGCTTCTCTTTCAGAGAAACGCATGTGAGTTTCTTCCTAATGCTTGCAAGTAGCTTAAGGCACTTTCAAAGGAAAGTGATTTTCTCTAAAAGGACAGCATTTGTATAGTGAAGCACCACTCCATTCACTTCGCACAGTGAATTGAAGTGTTGGAACAGACTGCTTCTCTTTCAGAGAAACGCATGTGAGTTTCTGTTGAATGCTTGTAAGTAGCTTAAGGCACTTTCAAAGGAAAGTGATTTTCTCTGAAAGGACAGCATTTAGAAAGTGAGGCAACACTCCATTCACTTCACACAGTTAATTTAAGTGTTGGAATAGACTGCTTCCTTTTAGAGAAACGCATGTGAGTTTCTTCCTAATGCTTGCAAGTAGCTTAAGGCACTTTCAAAGGAAAGTGATTTTCTCTGAAAGGACAGCATTTAGAAAGTGAAGCAACACTCCATTCACTTCGCACAGTGAATTGAAGTGTTGGAACAGACTGCTTCTCTTTCAGAGAAATGCATATGAGTTTCTGTTGAATGCTTGTAAGTATCTCAAGGCTCTTTCAAAGGAAAGTGATTTTTTCTGAAAGGACAGCATTTAGAAAGTAAAGCAATACTCCATTCCCTTCGTGCAATGAATTGAAGTGTTGGAACCAACTGCTTCTCTTTCATAGAAACGCATTAGTGTTTCTTGTGAATGTTTGCAAGTAGCTTAAGGCACTTTCAAAGGAAAGTGATTTTCTCTGAAAGGACAGCATTTAGAAAGTGAAGCAACACTCCTTTCACTTCGCACAGAGAATTGAAGTGTTGGAACAGACTGCTTCTCTTTCAGAGAAATGCATGTGAATTTCTGTTGAATGCTTGTAATTAGCTTAAGGCACTTTCAAAGGAAAGTGATTTTCTCTGAAAGGACAGCATTTAGAAAGTGAAGCAACACTCCATTCACCTTGCACAGTGAATTGAAGTGTTGGAACAGACTGCTTCTCTTTCAGAGAAACGCATGTGAGTTTCTTCCTAATGCTTGCAAGTAGCTTAAGGCACTATCAAAGGAAAGTGATTTTCTCTGAAAGGACAGAATTTAGAAAGTGAAGCAACACTCCCTTCACTTTGCACAGTGAATTGAAGTGTTGGAACAGACTGCTTCTCTTTCAGAGAAATGCATGTGAGTTTCTGTTGAATGCTTGTAAGTAGCTTAAGGCACTTTCAAATGAAAGTGATTTTCTCTGAAAGGACAGCATTTAGAAAGTGAAGCAACACACCACTCACTTCGCACAGTGAATTGAAGTGTTGGAACAGAAAGCTTCTCTTTCAGAGAAACGCATGTGAGTTTCTTCCTAATGCTTGCAAGTAGCTTAAGGCACTTTCAAAGGAAAGTGATTTTCTCTGAAAGAAGAGCATTTAGAAAGTGAAGCAACACTCCATTCACTTCGCACAGTGAATTGAAGTGTTGGAACAGACTGCTACTATTTCAGAGAAACGCATTAGTGTTTCTTGTGAATGCTTGCAAGTAGCTTAAGGCACTTTCAAAGGAAAGTGATTTTCTCTGAAAGGACAGCATTTAGAAAGTGAAGCAACACTCCATTCACTTCGCACAGTGAATTGAAGTGTTGGAACAGACTGCTTCTCTTTCAGAGAAATGCATGTGAGTTTCTGTTGAATGCTTGTAAGTAGCTTAAGGCACTTTCAAAGGAAAGTGATTTTTTCAGAAAGGACAGCATTTAGAAAGTGAGGCAACACTCCATTCACTTCGCACAGTGAATTGAAGTGTTGGAACAGACTGCTTCTCTTTCAGAGAAACGCATGTAAGTTTCTTCCTAATGCTTGCAAGTAGCTTAAGGCACTTTCAAAGGAAAGTGATTTTCTCTGAAAGGACAGCATTTAGAAAGTGAAGCAACACTCCATTCACTTCGCACAGTGAATTGAAGTGTTGGTACAGACTGCTTCTCTTTCAGGGAAACGCATGTGAGTTTTTTATGAATGCTTGAAAGTAGTTTAAGGCACTTTCAAAGGAAAGTGTTTTTCTCTGAAAGGACAGCATTTAGAAAGTGAAGCAACACTCCATTCACTTAGCACAGAGAATTGAAGTGTTGGAACAGACTGCTTCTCTTTCAGAGAAATGCATGTGAGTTTCTGTTGAATGCTTGTAAGTAGCTTAAGGCACTTTCAAAGGAAAGTGATTTTCTCTGAAAGGACAGCATTTAGAAAGTGAAGCAACACTCCATTCCCTTCGTGCTGTGAATTGAAGTGTTTGAACAGAGTGCTTCCCTTTCATATAAACGCATTAGTGTTTCTTGTGAATGCTTGCAAGTTGCTTAAGGCACTTTCAAAGGAAAGTGATTTTCTCTGAAAGGACAGCATTTAGAAAGTGAAGGAACACTCCATACACTTTGCACAGTGAATTGAAGTGTTGAAACAGACTGCTTCTCTTTCAGAGAAACGCATGTGAGCTTTTTGTGAATGCTTGAAAGTAGTTTAAGGCACTTTCAAAAGAAAGTGATTTTCTCTGAAAGGACAGAATTTAGAAAGTGAAGCAACACTCCATTCACTTCGCACAGTGAATTGAAGTGTTGGAACAGACTGATTCTCTTTCAGAGAAATGCATGCGAGTTTCTGATGAATGCTTGTAAGTAGCTTAAGGCACTTTCAAAGGAAAGTGATTTTCTCTGAAAGGACAGCATTTAGAAAGTGACGCAACACTCCATTCACTTTGCACAGTGAATTGAAGTGTTGGAACAGACTGCTTCTCTTTCAGAGAAAAGCATGTGAGTTTCTGTTGAATGCTTGTAAGTAGCTTAAGGCATTTTCAAAGGAAAGTGATTTTCTCTGAAAGGACAGCATTTAGAAAGTGAGGCAACACTCCATTCACTTCACACAGTGAATTGAAGTTTTGGAACAGACTGCTTCTCTTTCAGAGAAACGCATGTGAGTTTCTTATGAATGCTTGCAAGTTGCTTAAGGCACTTACAAAGGAAAGTGATTTTCTCTGAAAGGACAGCATTTAGAAAGTGAAGCAACACTCCATTCACTTCGCACAGAGAATTGAAGTGTTGGAACAGATTGCTTCTCTTTCAGAGAAATGCATGTGAGTTTCTGTTGAATGCTTGTAAGTAGCTTAAGGCACATTCAGAGGAAAGGGAATTTCTCTGAAAGGACAGCATTTAGAAAGTGAAGCAACACTCCATTCACTTCGCACAGTGAATTGAAGTGTTGGAACAGACTGCTTCTCTTTCAGAGAAACGCATGTGAGTTTCTTCCTAATGCTTGCAAGTAGCTTAAGGCACTTTCAAAGGAAAATGATTTTCTCTGAAAGGACAGCATTTAGAAAGTGAAGCAACACTCCATTCACTTCGCACAGTGAATTGAAGTGTTGGAACAGACTGCTTCCCTTTCATCGAAATGCATGTGAGTTTCTGGTGAATGCTTGTAAGTAGCGTAAGGCACTTTCAAAGGAAAGTGATTTTCTCTGAAAGGACAGCATTTAGAACGTGAAGCAACACTCCATTCACTTCGCACAGTGATTTGAAGTGTTGGAACAGACTGCTTCTCTTTCAGAGAAACGCATGTGAGTTTCTTCCTAATGCTTGCAAGTAGCTTAAGGCACTTTCAAAGGAAAGTGATTTTCTCTAAAAGGACAGCATTTGTATAGTGAAGCACCACTCCATTCACTTCGCACAGTGAATTGAAGTGTTGGAACAGACTGCTTCTCTTTCAGAGAAACGCATGTGAGTTTCTGTTGAATGCTTGTAAGTAGCTTAAGGCACTTTCAAAGGAAAGTGATTTTCTCTGAAAGGACAGCATTTAGAAAGTGAGGCAACACTCCATTCACTTCACACAGTTAATTGAAGTGTTGGAATAGACTGCTTCCTTTTAGAGAAACGCATGTGAGTTTCTTCCTAATGCTTGCAAGTAGCTTAAGGCACTTTCAAAGGAAAGTGATTTTCTCTGAAAGGACAGCATTTAGAAAGTGAAGCAACACTCCATTCACTTCGCACAGTGAATTGAAGTGTTGGAACAGACTGCTTCTCTTTCAGAGAAATGCATGTGAGTTTCTTGTGAATGCTTGAAAGTTGCTTAAGGCACTTTCAAACAAAAGTGATTTAATCAGAAAGGACAGGATTTAGAAAGTGAAGCAACCCTCCATTCACTTCGCACAGTGAATTGAAGTGTTGGAACAGACTGCTTCTATTTCAGAGAAACGGATGTGTGTTTCCTGTGAATGCTTGAAAGTAGCTTAAGGCACTTTCAAAGGATAGTGATTTTCTCTGAAAGGACAGCATTTATTAAGTTAAGTAACATTCCATTCACTTCGCACAGTGAATTGAAGTGTTGGAACAGACTGCTTCTCTTTCAGAGAAATGCATATGATTTTCTGTTGAATGCTTGTAAGTATCTCAAGGCTCTTTCAAAGGAAAGTGATTTTTTCTGAAAGGACAGCATTTAGAAAGTAAAGCAATACTCCATTCCCTTCGTGCAATGAATTGAAGTGTTGGAACCAACTGCTTCTCTTTCATAGAAACGCATTAGTGTTTCTTGTGAATGTTTGCAAGTAGCTTAAGGCACTTTCAAAGGAAAGTGATTTTCTCTGAAAGGACAGCATTTAGAAAGTGAAGCAACACTCCTTTCACTTCGCACAGAGAATTGAAGTGTTGGAACAGACTGCTTCTCTTTCAGAGAAATGCATGTGAATTTCTGTTGAATGCTTGTAATTAGCTTAAGGCACTTTCAAAGGAAAGTGATTTTCTCTGAAAGGACAGCATTTAGAAAGTGAAGCAACACTCCATTCACCTTGCACAGTGAATTGAAGTGTTGGAACAGACTGCTTCTCTTTCAGAGAAACGCATGTGAGTTTCTTCCTAATGCTTGCAAGTAGCTTAAGGCACTATCAAAGGAAAGTGATTTTCTCTGAAAGGACAGAATTTAGAAAGTGAAGCAACACTCCCTTCACTTTGCACAGTGAATTGAAGTGTTGGAACAGACTGCTTCTCTTTCAGAGAAATGCATGTGAGTTTCTGTTGAATGCTTGTAAGTAGCTTAAGGCACTTTCAAATGAAAGTGATTTTCTCTGAAAGGACAGCATTTAGAAAGTGAAGCAACACACCACTCACTTCGCACAGTGAATTGAAGTGTTGGAACAGAAAGCTTCTCTTTCAGAGAAACGCATGTGAGTTTCTTCCTAATGCTTGCAAGTAGCTTAAGGCACTTTCAAAGGAAAGTGATTTTCTCTGAAAGAAGATCATTTAGAAAGTGAAGCAACACTCCATTCACTTCGCACAGTGAATTGAAGTGTTGGAACAGACTGCTACTATTTCAGAGAAACGCATTAGTGTTTCTTGTGAATGCTTGCAAGTAGCTTAAGGCACTTTCAAAGGAAAGTGATTTTCTCTGAAAGGACAGCATTTAGAAAGTGAAGCAACACTCCATTCACTTCGCACAGTGAATTGAAGTGTTGGAACAGACTGCTTCTCTTTCAGAGAAATGCATGTGAGTTTCTGTTGAATGCTTGTAAGTAGCTTAAGGCACTTTCAAAGGAAAGTGATTTTTTCAGAAAGGACAGCATTTAGAAAGTGAGGCAACACTCCATTCACTTCGCACAGTGAATTGAAGTGTTGGAACAGACTGCTTCTCTTTCAGAGAAACGCATGTAAGTTTCTTCCTAATGCTTGCAAGTAGCTTAAGGCACTTTCAAAGGAAAGTGATTTTCTCTGAAAGGACAGCATTTAGAAAGTGAAGCAACACTCCATTCACTTCGCACAGTGAATTGAAGTGTTGGTACAGACTGCTTCTCTTTCAGGGAAACGCATGTGAGTTTTTTATGAATGCTTGAAAGTAGTTTAAGGCACTTTCAAAGGAAAGTGTTTTTCTCTGAAAGGACAGCATTTAGAAAGTGAAGCAACACTCCATTCACTTAGCACAGAGAATTGAAGTGTTGGAACAGACTGCTTCTCTTTCAGAGAAATGCATGTGAGTTTCTGTTGAATGCTTGTAAGTAGCTTAAGGCACTTTCAAAGGAAAGTGATTTTCTCTGAAAGGACAGCATTTAGAAAGTGAAGCAACACTCCATTCCCTTCGTGCTGTGAATTGAAGTGTTTGAACAGAGTGCTTCCCTTTCATATAAACGCATTAGTGTTTCTTGTGAATGCTTGCAAGTTGCTTAAGGCACTTTCAAAGGAAAGTGATTTTCTCTGAAAGGACAGCATTTAGAAAGTGAAGGAACACTCCATACACTTTGCACAGTGAATTGAAGTGTTGAAACAGACTGCTTCTCTTTCAGAGAAACGCATGTGAGCTTTTTGTGAATGCTTGAAAGTAGTTTAAGGCACTTTCAAAAGAAAGTGATTTTCTCTGAAAGGACAGAATTTAGAAAGTGAAGCAACACTCCATTCACTTCGCACAGTGAATTGAAGTGTTGGAACAGACTGATTCTCTTTCAGAGAAATGCATGCGAGTTTCTGATGAATGCTTGTAAGTAGCTTAAGGCACTTTCAAAGGAAAGTGATTTTCTCTGAAAGGACAGCATTTAGAAAGTGACGCAACACTCCATTCACTTTGCACAGTGAATTGAAGTGTTGGAACAGACTGCTTCTCTTTCAGAGAAAAGCATGTGAGTTTCTGTTGAATGCTTGTAAGTAGCTTAAGGCATTTTCAAAGGAAAGTGATTTTCTCTGAAAGGACAGCATTTAGAAAGTGAGGCAACACTCCATTCACTTCACACAGTGAATTGAAGTTTTGGAACAGACTGCTTCTCTTTCAGAGAAACGCATGTGAGTTTCTTATGAATGCTTGCAAGTTGCTTAAGGCACTTACAAAGGAAAGTGATTTTCTCTGAAAGGACAGCATTTAGAAAGTGAAGCAACACTCCATTCACTTCGCACAGAGAATTGAAGTGTTGGAACAGATTGCTTCTCTTTCAGAGAAATGCATGTGAGTTTCTGTTGAATGCTTGTAAGTAGCTTAAGGCACATTCAGAGGAAAGGGAATTTCTCTGAAAGGACAGCATTTAGAAAGTGAAGCAACACTCCATTCACTTCGCACAGTGAATTGAAGTGTTGGAACAGACTGCTTCTCTTTCAGAGAAACGCATGTGAGTTTCTTCCTAATGCTTGCAAGTAGCTTAAGGCACTTTCAAAGGAAAATGATTTTCTCTGAAAGGACAGCATTTAGAAAGTGAAGCAACACTCCATTCACTTCGCACAGTGAATTGAAGTGTTGGAACAGACTGCTTCCCTTTCATCGAAATGCATGTGAGTTTCTGGTGAATGCTTGTAAGTAGCGTAAAGCACTTTCAAAGGAAAGTGATTTTCTCTGAAAGGACAGCATTTAGAACGTGAAGCAACACTCCATTCACTTCGCACAGTGATTTGAAGTGTTGGAACAGACTGCTTCTCTTTCAGAGAAACGCATGTGAGTTTCTTCCTAATGCTTGCAAGTAGCTTAAGGCACTTTCAAAGGAAAGTGATTTTCTCTAAAAGGACAGCATTTGTATAGTGAAGCACCACTCCATTCACTTCGCACAGTGAATTGAAGTGTTGGAACAGACTGCTTCTCTTTCAGAGAAACGCATGTGAGTTTCTGTTGAATGCTTGTAAGTAGCTTAAGGCACTTTCAAAGGAAAGTGATTTTCTCTGAAAGGACAGCATTTAGAAAGTGAGGCAACACTCCATTCACTTCACACAGTTAATTGAAGTGTTGGAATAGACTGCTTCCTTTTAGAGAAACGCATGTGAGTTTCTTCCTAATGCTTGCAAGTAGCTTAAGGCACTTTCAAAGGAAAGTGATTTTCTCTGAAAGGACAGCATTTAGAAAGTGAAGCAACACTCCATTCACTTCGCACAGTGAATTGAAGTGTTGGAACAGACTGCTTCTCTTTCAGAGAAATGCATGTGAGTTTCTTGTGAATGCTTGAAAGTTGCTTAAGGCACTTTCAAACAAAAGTGATTTAATCAGAAAGGACAGGATTTAGAAAGTGAAGCAACCCTCCATTCACTTCGCACAGTGAATTGAAGTGTTGGAACAGACTGCTTCTATTTCAGAGAAACGGATGTGTGTTTCCTGTGAATGCTTGAAAGTAGCTTAAGGCACTTTCAAAGGATAGTGATTTTCTCTGAAAGGACAGCATTTATTAAGTTAAGTAACATTCCATTCACTTCGCACAGTGAATTGAAGTGTTGGAACAGACTGCTTCTCTTTCAGAGAAATGCATATGAGTTTCTGTTGAATGCTTGTAAGTATCTCAAGGCTCTTTCAAAGGAAAGTGATTTTTTCTGAAAGGACAGCATTTAGAAAGTAAAGCAATACTCCATTCCCTTCGTGCAATGAATTGAAGTGTTGGAACCAACTGCTTCTCTTTCATAGAAACGCATTAGTGTTTCTTGTGAATGTTTGCAAGTAGCTTAAGGCACTTTCAAAGGAAAGTGATTTTCTCTGAAAGGACAGCATTTAGAAAGTGAAGCAACACTCCTTTCACTTCGCACAGAGAATTGAAGTGTTGGAACAGACTGCTTCTCTTTCAGAGAAATGCATGTGAATTTCTGTTGAATGCTTGTAATTAGCTTAAGGCACTTTCAAAGGAAAGTGATTTTCTCTGAAAGGACAGCATTTAGAAAGTGAAGCAACACTCCATTCACCTTGCACAGTGAATTGAAGTGTTGGAACAGACTGCTTCTCTTTCAGAGAAACGCATGTGAGTTTCTTCCTAATGCTTGCAAGTAGCTTAAGGCACTATCAAAGGAAAGTGATTTTCTCTGAAAGGACAGAATTTAGAAAGTGAAGCAACACTCCCTTCACTTTGCACAGTGAATTGAAGTGTTGGAACAGACTGCTTCTCTTTCAGAGAAATGCATGTGAGTTTCTGTTGAATGCTTGTAAGTAGCTTAAGGCACTTTCAAATGAAAGTGATTTTCTCTGAAAGGACAGCATTTAGAAAGTGAAGCAACACACCACTCACTTCGCACAGTGAATTGAAGTGTTGGAACAGAAAGCTTCTCTTTCAGAGAAACGCATGTGAGTTTCTTCCTAATGCTTGCAAGTAGCTTAAGGCACTTTCAAAGGAAAGTGATTTTCTCTGAAAGAAGATCATTTAGAAAGTGAAGCAACACTCCATTCACTTCGCACAGTGAATTGAAGTGTTGGAACAGACTGCTACTATTTCAGAGAAACGCATTAGTGTTTCTTGTGAATGCTTGCAAGTAGCTTAAGGCACTTTCAAAGGAAAGTGATTTTCTCTGAAAGGACAGCATTTAGAAAGTGAAGCAACACTCCATTCACTTCGCACAGTGAATTGAAGTGTTGGAACAGACTGCTTCTCTTTCAGAGAAATGCATGTGAGTTTCTGTTGAATGCTTGTAAGTAGCTTAAGGCACTTTCAAAGGAAAGTGATTTTTTCAGAAAGGACAGCATTTAGAAAGTGAGGCAACACTCCATTCACTTCGCACAGTGAATTGAAGTGTTGGAACAGACTGCTTCTCTTTCAGAGAAACGCATGTAAGTTTCTTCCTAATGCTTGCAAGTAGCTTAAGGCACTTTCAAAGGAAAGTGATTTTCTCTGAAAGGACAGCATTTAGAAAGTGAAGCAACACTCCATTCACTTCGCACAGTGAATTGAAGTGTTGGTACAGACTGCTTCTCTTTCAGGGAAACGCATGTGAGTTTTTTATGAATGCTTGAAAGTAGTTTAAGGCACTTTCAAAGGAAAGTGTTTTTCTCTGAAAGGACAGCATTTAGAAAGTGAAGCAACACTCCATTCACTTAGCACAGAGAATTGAAGTGTTGGAACAGACTGCTTCTCTTTCAGAGAAATGCATGTGAGTTTCTGTTGAATGCTTGTAAGTAGCTTAAGGCACTTTCAAAGGAAAGTGATTTTCTCTGAAAGGACAGCATTTAGAAAGTGAAGCAACACTCCATTCACTTTGCACAGTGAATTGAAGTGTTGGAACAGACTGCTTCTCTTTCAGAGAAACGCATGTGAGTTTCTTCCTAATGCTTGCAAGTAGCTTAAGGCACTTTCAAAGGAAAGTGATTTTCTCTGAAAGGACAGCATTTAGAAAGTGAAGCAACACTCCATTCACTTCGCACAGTGAATTGAAGTGTTGGAACAGACTGCTTCTCTTTCAGAGAAACGCATGTGAGTTTCTGGTGAATGCTTGTAAGTAGCTTAAGGCACTTTCAAAGGAAAGTGATTTTCTCTGAAAGGACAGCATTTAGAAAGTGAAGCAACACTCCATTCCCTTCGTGCAGTGATTTGAAGTGTTCTAACAGAGTGCTTCTCTTTCATATAAACGCTTTAGTGTTTCTTGTGAATGCTTGAAAGTAGTTTAAGGCACTTTCAAAGGAAAGGTATTTTCTATGAAAGGACAGCATTTAGAAAGTGAAGCAACACTCCATTCACTTCGCACAGTGAAGTGAAGTGTTGGAACAGACTGCTTCTCTTTCAGAGAAATGCATGTGAAGTTCTTGTGAATGCTTGAAAGTTGCTTAAGGCACTTTCAATCAAAAGTGATTTTCTCAGAAAGGACAGGATTTAGAAAGTGAAGCAACACTCCATTCATTTCGCACAGTGAATTGAAGTGTTGGAACAGACTGCTTCTATTTCAGAGAAACGCATGTGAGTTTCCTGTGAATGCTTGAAAGTAGCTTAAGGCACTTTCAAAGGAAAGTGATTTTCTCTGAAAGGACAGCATTTAGAAAGTGAAGTAACATTCCATTCACTTCGCACAGTGTATTGAAGTGTTGGAACAGACTGCTTCTCTTTCAGAGAAATGCATATGAGTTTCTGTTGAATGCTTGTAAGTAGCTCAAGGCACTTTCAAAGGAAAGTGATTTTCTCTGAAAGGACAGCACTTAGAAAGTGAAGCAACACTCCACTCACTTCGCACACTGAATTGAAGTGTTGGAACAGAAAGCTTCTCTTTCAGAGAAACGCATGTGAGTTTCTTCCTAATGCTTGCAAGTAGCTTAAGGCACTTTCAAAGGAAAGTGATTTTCTCTGAAAGGACAGCATTTAGAAAGTGAAGCAACACTCCATTCACTTCGCACAGTGAATTGAAGTGTTGGAACAGACTGCTTTTCTTTCAGAGAAACGCATGTAAGTTTCTTCCTAATGCTTGAAAGTAGCTTAAGGCACTTTCAAAGGAAAGTGATTTTCCCTGAAAGGACAGCATTTAGAAAGTGAAGCAACACTCCATTCACTTCGCACAGTGAATTGAAGTGTTGGAACAGACTGCTTCTCTTTCAGGGAAACGCATGTGAGTTTTTTATGAATGCTTGAAAGTAGTTTAAGGCACTTTCAAAGGAAAGTGATTTTCTCTGAAAGGACAGCATTTAGAAAGTAAAGCAATACTCCATTCCCTTCGTGCAATGAATTGAAGTGTTGGAACCGACTGCTTCTCTTTCATAGAAACGCATTAGTATTTCTTATGAATGTTTGTAAGTAGCTTAAGGCACTTTCAAAGGAATGTGATTTTCTCTGAAAGGACAGCATTTATAAAGTGAAGCAACACTCCATTCACTTCGCACAGAGAATTGAAGTGTTTGAACAGACTGCTTCTCTTTCAGAGAAATGCATGTGAGTTTCTGTTGAATGCTTGTAATTAGCTTAAGGCACTTTCAACTGAAAGTGATTTTCTCTGAAAGTACAGCATTTAGAAAGTGAAGCGACACTCCATTCACCTTGCACAGTGAATTGAAGTGTTGGAACAGACTGCTTCTCTTTCAGAGAAACGCATGTGAGTTTCTTCCTAATGCTTGCAAGTAGCTTAACGCACTATCAAAGGAAAGTGATTTTCGCTGAAAGGACAGCATTTAGAAAGTGAAGCAACACTCCATTCCCTTCGAGCAGTGATTTGAAGTGTTGGAACAGAGTGCTTCTCTTTCATATAAACGCTTTAGTGTTTCTTTTGAATGCTTGAAAGTAGTTTAAGGCACTTTCAAAGGAAAGGTATTTTCTCTGAAAGGACAGCATTTAGAAAGTGAAGCAACACTCCATTCACTTCGCACAGTGAATTGAAGTGTTGGAACAGACTGCTTCTCTTTCAGAGAAATGCATGTGAGTTTCTTGTGAATGCTTGAAAGTTGCTTAAGGCACTTTCAAACAAAAGTGATTTTCTCAGAAAGGACAGGATTTAGAAAGTGAAGCAACACTCCATTCACTTCGCACAGTGAATTGAAGTGTTGGAACAGACTGCTTCTATTTCAGAGAAACGCATGTGTGTTTCCTGTGAATGCTTGAAAGTAGCTTAAGGCACTTTCAAAGGAAAGTGATTTTCTCTGAAAGGACAGCATTTAGAAAGTGAAGTAACACTCCATTCACTTCGCACAGTGAATTGAAGTGTTGGAACAGACTGCTTCTCTTTCAGAGAAACGCATGTGAGTTTCTTCCTAATGCTTGCAAGTAGCTTAAGGCACTATCAAAGGAAAGTGATTTTCTCTGAAAGGACAGAATTTAGAAAGTGAAGCAACACTCCTTTCACTTTGCACAGTGAATTGAAGTGTTGGAACAGACTGCTTCTCTTTCAGAGAAATGCAGGTGAGTTTCTGTTGAATGCATGTAAGTAGCTTAAGGCACTTTCAAATGAAAGTGATTTTCTCTGAAAGGACAGCATTTAGAAAGTGAAGCAACACTCCACTCACTTCGCACAATGAATTGAAGTGTTGGAACAGAAAGCTTCTCTTTCAGAGAAACGCATGTGAGTTTCTTCCTAATGCTTGCAAGTAGCTTAAGGCACTTTCAAAGGAAAGTGATTTTCTCTGAAAGAATAGCATTTAGAAAGTGAAGCAACACTCCATTCACTTCGCACAGTGAATTGAAGTGTTGGAACAGACTGCTTCTATTTCAGAGAAATGCATATGAGTTTCTGTTGAATGCTTGTAAGTATCTCAAGGCTCTTTCAAAGGAAAGTGATTTTCTCTGAAAGGACAGCATTTAGAAAGTAAAGCAATACTCCATTCCCTTCGTGCAATGAATTGAAGTGTTGGAACCGACTGCTTCTCTTTCATAGAAACGCATTAGTGTTTCTTGTGAATGTTTGCAAGTAGCTTAAGGCACTTTCAAAGGAAAGTGATTTTCTCTGAAAGGACAGCATTTAGAAAGTGAAGCAACACTCCTTTCACTTCGCACAGAGAGTTGAAGTGTTGGAACAGACTGCTTCTCTTTCAGAGAAATGCATGTGAGTTTCTGTTGAATGCTTGTAAGTAGCTTAAGGCACTTTCAAATGAAAGTGATTTTCTCTGAAAGGACAGCATTTAGAAAGTGAAGCAACACTCCACTCACTTCGCACAGTGAATTGAAGTGTTGGAACAGAAAGCTTCTCTTTCAGAGAAACGCATGTGAGTTTCTTCCTAATGCTTGCAAGTAGCTTAAGGCACTTTCAAAGGAAAGTGATTTTCTCTGAAAGAAGAGCATTTAGAAAGTGAAGCAACACTCCATTCACTTCGCACAGTGAATTGAAGTGTTGGAACAGACTGCTTCTATTTCAGAGAAACGCATTATTGTTTCTTGTGAATGCTTGCAAGTAGCTTAAGGCACTTTCAAAGGAAAGTGATTTTCTCTGAAAGGACAGCATTTAGAAAGTGAAGCAACACTCCATTCACTTCGCACAGTGAATTGAAGTGTTGGAACAGACTGCTTCTCTTTCAGAGAAATGCATGTGAGTTTCTGTTGAATGCTTGTAAGTAGCTTAAGGCACTTTCAAAGGAAAGTGATATTTTCTGAAAGGACAGCATTTAGAAAGTGAGGCAACACTCCATTCACTTCGCACAGTGAATTGAAGTGTTGGAACAGACTGCTTCTCTTTCAGAGAAACGCATGTAAGTTTCTTCCTAATGCTTGCAAGTAGCTTAAGGCACTTTCAAAGGAAAGTGATTTTCTCTGAAAGGACAGCATTTAGAAAGTGAAGCAACACTCCATTCACTTCGCACAGTGAATTGAAGTGTTGGAACAGACTGCTTCTCTTTCAGAGAAACGCATGTAAGTTTCTTCCTAATGCTTGCAAGTAGCTTAAGGCACTTTCAAAGGAAAGTGATTTTCTCTGAAAGGACAGCATTTAGAAAGTGAAGCAACACTCCATTCACTTCGCACAGTGAATTGAAGTGTTGGTACAGACTGCTTCTCTTTCAGGGAAACGCATGTGAGTTTTTTATGAATGCTTGAAAGTAGTTTAAGGCACTTTCAAAGGAAAGTGTTTTTCTCTGAAAGGACAGCATTTAGAAAGTGAAGCAACACTCCATTCACTTAGCACAGAGAATTGAAGTGTTGGAACAGACTGCTTCTCTTTCAGAGAAATGCATGTGAGTTTCTGTTGAATGCTTGTAAGTAGCTTAAGGCACTTTCAAAGGAAAGTGATTTTCTCTGAAAGGACAGCATTTAGAAAGTGAAGCAACACTCCATTCCCTTCGTGCTGTGAATTGAAGTGTTTGAACAGAGTGCTTCCCTTTCATATAAACGCATTAGTGTTTCTTGTGAATGCTTGCAAGTTGCTTAAGGCACTTTCAAAGGAAAGTGATTTTCTCTGAAAGGACAGCATTTAGAAAGTGAAGGAACACTCCATACACTTTGCACAGTGAATTGAAGTGTTGAAACAGACTGCTTCTCTTTCAGAGAAACGCATGTGAGCTTTTTGTGAATGCTTGAAAGTAGTTTAAGGCACTTTCAAAAGAAAGTGATTTTCTCTGAAAGGACAGAATTTAGAAAGTGAAGCAACACTCCTTTCACTTCGCACAGAGAATTGAAGTGTTGGAACAGACTGCTTCTCTTTCAGAGAAATGCATGTGAATTTCTGTTGAATGCTTGTAATTAGCTTAAGGCACTTTCAAAGGAAAGTGATTTTCTCTGAAAGGACAGCATTTAGAAAGTGAAGCAACACTCCATTCACCTTGCACAGTGAATTGAAGTGTTGGAACAGACTGCTTCTCTTTCAGAGAAACGCATGTGAGTTTCTTCCTAATGCTTGCAAGTAGCTTAAGGCACTATCAAAGGAAAGTGATTTTCTCTGAAAGGACAGAATTTAGAAAGTGAAGCAACACTCCCTTCACTTTGCACAGTGAATTGAAGTGTTGGAACAGACTGCTTCTCTTTCAGAGAAATGCATGTGAGTTTCTGTTGAATGCTTGTAAGTAGCTTAAGGCACTTTCAAATGAAAGTGATTTTCTCTGAAAGGACAGCATTTAGAAAGTGAAGCAACACACCACTCACTTCGCACAGTGAATTGAAGTGTTGGAACAGAAAGCTTCTCTTTCAGAGAAACGCATGTGAGTTTCTTCCTAATGCTTGCAAGTAGCTTAAGGCACTTTCAAAGGAAAGTGATTTTCTCTGAAAGAAGATCATTTAGAAAGTGAAGCAACACTCCATTCACTTCGCACAGTGAATTGAAGTGTTGGAACAGACTGCTACTATTTCAGAGAAACGCATTAGTGTTTCTTGTGAATGCTTGCAAGTAGCTTAAGGCACTTTCAAAGGAAAGTGATTTTCTCTGAAAGGACAGCATTTAGAAAGTGAAGCAACACTCCATTCACTTCGCACAGTGAATTGAAGTGTTGGAACAGACTGCTTCTCTTTCAGAGAAATGCATGTGAGTTTCTGTTGAATGCTTGTAAGTAGCTTAAGGCACTTTCAAAGGAAAGTGATTTTTTCAGAAAGGACAGCATTTAGAAAGTGAGGCAACACTCCATTCACTTCGCACAGTGAATTGAAGTGTTGGAACAGACTGCTTCTCTTTCAGAGAAACGCATGTAAGTTTCTTCCTAATGCTTGCAAGTAGCTTAAGGCACTTTCAAAGGAAAGTGATTTTCTCTGAAAGGACAGCATTTAGAAAGTGAAGCAACACTCCATTCACTTCGCACAGTGAATTGAAGTGTTGGTACAGACTGCTTCTCTTTCAGGGAAACGCATGTGAGTTTTTTATGAATGCTTGAAAGTAGTTTAAGGCACTTTCAAAGGAAAGTGTTTTTCTCTGAAAGGACAGCATTTAGAAAGTGAAGCAACACTCCATTCACTTAGCACAGAGAATTGAAGTGTTGGAACAGACTGCTTCTCTTTCAGAGAAATGCATGTGAGTTTCTGTTGAATGCTTGTAAGTAGCTTAAGGCACTTTCAAAGGAAAGTGATTTTCTCTGAAAGGACAGCATTTAGAAAGTGAAGCAACACTCCATTCACTTTGCACAGTGAATTGAAGTGTTGGAACAGACTGCTTCTCTTTCAGAGAAACGCATGTGAGTTTCTTCCTAATGCTTGCAAGTAGCTTAAGGCACTTTCAAAGGAAAGTGATTTTCTCTGAAAGGACAGCATTTAGAAAGTGAAGCAACACTCCATTCACTTCGCACAGTGAATTGAAGTGTTGGAACAGACTGCTTCTCTTTCAGAGAAACGCATGTGAGTTTCTGGTGAATGCTTGTAAGTAGCTTAAGGCACTTTCAAAGGAAAGTGATTTTCTCTGAAAGGACAGCATTTAGAAAGTGAAGCAACACTCCATTCCCTTCGTGCAGTGATTTGAAGTGTTCTAACAGAGTGCTTCTCTTTCATATAAACGCTTTAGTGTTTCTTGTGAATGCTTGAAAGTAGTTTAAGGCACTTTCAAAGGAAAGGTATTTTCTATGAAAGGACAGCATTTAGAAAGTGAAGCAACACTCCATTCACTTCGCACAGTGAATTGAAGTGTTGGAACAGACTGCTTCTCTTTCAGAGAAATGCATGTGAAGTTCTTGTGAATGCTTGAAAGTTGCTTAAGGCACTTTCAATCAAAAGTGATTTTCTCAGAAAGGACAGGATTTAGAAAGTGAAGCAACACTCCATTCATTTCGCACAGTGAATTGAAGTGTTGGAACAGACTGCTTCTATTTCAGAGAAACGCATGTGAGTTTCCTGTGAATGCTTGAAAGTAGCTTAAGGCACTTTCAAAGGAAAGTGATTTTCTCTGAAAGGACAGCATTTAGAAAGTGAAGTAACATTCCATTCACTTCGCACAGTGTATTGAAGTGTTGGAACAGACTGCTTCTCTTTCAGAGAAATGCATATGAGTTTCTGTTGAATGCTTGTAAGTAGCTCAAGGCACTTTCAAAGGAAAGTGATTTTCTCTGAAAGGACAGCACTTAGAAAGTGAAGCAACACTCCACTCACTTCGCACACTGAATTGAAGTGTTGGAACAGAAAGCTTCTCTTTCAGAGAAACGCATGTGAGTTTCTTCCTAATGCTTGCAAGTAGCTTAAGGCACTTTCAAAGGAAAGTGATTTTCTCTGAAAGGACAGCATTTAGAAAGTGAAGCAACACTCCATTCACTTCGCACAGTGAATTGAAGTGTTGGAACAGACTGCTTTTCTTTCAGAGAAACGCATGTAAGTTTCTTCCTAATGCTTGAAAGTAGCTTAAGGCACTTTCAAAGGAAAGTGATTTTCCCTGAAAGGACAGCATTTAGAAAGTGAAGCAACACTCCATTCACTTCGCACAGTGAATTGAAGTGTTGGAACAGACTGCTTCTCTTTCAGGGAAACGCATGTGAGTTTTTTATGAATGCTTGAAAGTAGTTTAAGGCACTTTCAAAGGAAAGTGATTTTCTCTGAAAGGACAGCATTTAGAAAGTAAAGCAATACTCCATTCCCTTCGTGCAATGAATTGAAGTGTTGGAACCGACTGCTTCTCTTTCATAGAAACGCATTAGTATTTCTTATGAATGTTTGTAAGTAGCTTAAGGCACTTTCAAAGGAATGTGATTTTCTCTGAAAGGACAGCATTTATAAAGTGAAGCAACACTCCATTCACTTCGCACAGAGAATTGAAGTGTTGGAACAGACTGCTTCTCTTTCAGAGAAATGCATGTGATTTTCTGTTGAATGCTTGTAATTAGCTTAAGGCACTTTCAACTGAAAGTGATTTTCTCTGAAAGTACAGCATTTAGAAAGTGAAGCGACACTCCATTCACCTTGCACAGTGAATTGAAGTGTTGGAACAGACTGCTTCTCTTTCAGAGAAACGCATGTGAGTTTCTTCCTAATGCTTGCAAGTAGCTTAACGCACTATCAAAGGAAAGTGATTTTCGCTGAAAGGACAGCATTTAGAAAGTGAAGCAACACTCCATTCCCTTCGTGCAGTGATTTGAAGTGTTGGAACAGAGTGCTTCTCTTTCATATAAACGCTTTAGTGTTTCTTTTGAATGCTTGAAAGTAGTTTAAGGCACTTTCAAAGGAAAGGTATTTTCTCTGAAAGGACAGCATTTAGAAAGTGAAGCAACACTCCATTCACTTCGCACAGTGAATTGAAGTGTTGGAACAGACTGCTTCTCTTTCAGAGAAATGCATGTGAGTTTCTTGTGAATGCTTGAAAGTTGCTTAAGGCACTTTCAAACAAAAGTGATTTTCTCAGAAAGGACAGGATTTAGAAAGTGAAGCAACACTCCATTCACTTCGCACAGTGAATTGAAGTGTTGGAACAGACTGCTTCTATTTCAGAGAAACGCATGTGTGTTTCCTGTGAATGCTTGAAAGTAGCTTAAGGCACTTTCAAAGGAAAGTGATTTTCTCTGAAAGGACAGCATTTAGAAAGTGAAGTAACACTCCATTCACTTCGCACAGTGAATTGAAGTGTTGGAACAGACTGCTTCTCTTTCAGAGAAACGCATGTGAGTTTCTTCCTAATGCTTGCAAGTAGCTTAAGGCACTATCAAAGGAAAGTGATTTTCTCTGAAAGGACAGAATTTAGAAAGTGAAGCAACACTCCTTTCACTTTGCACAGTGAATTGAAGTGTTGGAACAGACTGCTTCTCTTTCAGAGAACTGCAGGTGAGTTTCTGTTGAATGCATGTAAGTAGCTTAAGGCACTTTCAAATGAAAGTGATTTTCTCTGAAAGGACAGCATTTAGAAAGTGAAGCAACACTCCACTCACTTCGCACAATGAATTGAAGTGTTGGAACAGAAAGCTTCTCTTTCAGAGAAACGCATGTGAGTTTCTTCCTAATGCTTGCAAGTAGCTTAAGGCACTTTCAAAGGAAAGTGATTTTCTCTGAAAGAATAGCATTTAGAAAGTGAAGCAACACTCCATTCACTTCGCACAGTGAATTGAAGTGTTGGAACAGACTGCTTCTATTTCAGAGAAATGCATATGAGTTTCTGTTGAATGCTTGTAAGTATCTCAAGGCTCTTTCAAAGGAAAGTGATTTTCTCTGAAAGGACAGCATTTAGAAAGTAAAGCAATACTCCATTCCCTTCGTGCAATGAATTGAAGTGTTGGAACCGACTGCTTCTCTTTCATAGAAACGCATTAGTGTTTCTTGTGAATGTTTGCAAGTAGCTTAAGGCACTTTCAAAGGAAAGTGATTTTCTCTGAAAGGACAGCATTTAGAAAGTGAAGCAACACTCCTTTCACTTCGCACAGAGAGTTGAAGTGTTGGAACAGACTGCTTCTCTTTCAGAGAAATGCATGTGAGTTTCTGTTGAATGCTTGTAAGTAGCTTAAGGCACTTTCAAATGAAAGTGATTTTCTCTGAAAGGACAGCATTTAGAAAGTGAAGCAACACTCCACTCACTTCGCACAGTGAATTGAAGTGTTGGAACAGAAAGCTTCTCTTTCAGAGAAACGCATGTGAGTTTCTTCCTAATGCTTGCAAGTAGCTTAAGGCACTTTCAAAGGAAAGTGATTTTCTCTGAAAGAAGAGCATTTAGAAAGTGAAGCAACACTCCATTCACTTCGCACAGTGAATTGAAGTGTTGGAACAGACTGCTTCTATTTCAGAGAAACGCATTATTGTTTCTTGTGAATGCTTGCA
This sequence comes from Myodes glareolus, assembly GCF_982192425.1. NCBI lineage: Eukaryota > Metazoa > Chordata > Mammalia > Rodentia > Cricetidae > Myodes > Myodes glareolus. Next base: position 3,386,273 of record NC_142046.1, read on the forward strand.
AGTAGCTTAAGGCACTTTCAAAGGAAAGTGATTTTCTCTGAAAGGACAGCATTTAGAAAGTGAAGCAACACTCCATTCACTTCGCACAGTGAATTGAAGTGTTGGAACAGACTGCTTCTCTTTCAGAGAAATGCATGTGAGTTTCTGTTGAATGCTTGTAAGTAGCTTAAGGCACTTTCAAAGGAAAGTGATATTTTCTGAAAGGACAGCATTTAGAAAGTGAGGCAACACTCCATTCACTTCGCACAGTGAATTGAAGTGTTGGAACAGACTGCTTCTCTTTCAGAGAAACGCATGTAAGTTTCTTCCTAATGCTTGCAAGTAGCTTAAGGCACTTTCAAAGGAAAGTGATTTTCTCTGAAAGGACAGCATTTAGAAAGTGAAGCAACACTCCATTCACTTCGCACAGTGAATTGAAGTGTTGGAACAGACTGCTTCTCTTTCAGGGAAACGCATGTGAGTTTTTTATGAATGCTTGAAAGTAGTTTAAGGCACTTTCAAAGGAAAGTGATTTTCTCTGAAAGGACAGCATTTAGAAAGTGAAGCAACACTCCATTCACTTAGCACAGAGAATTGAAGTGTTGGAACAGACTGCTTCTCTTTCAGAGAAATGCATGTGAGTTTCTGTTGAATGCTTGTAAGTAGCTTAAGGCACTTTCAAAGGAAAGTGATTTTCTCTGAAAGGACAGCATTTAGAAAGTGAAGCAACACTCCATTCACTTTGCACAGTGTATTGAAGTGTTGGAACAGACTGCTTCTCTTTCAGAGAAACGCATGTGAGTTTCTTCCTAATGCTTGCAAGTAGCTTAAGGCACTTTCAAAGGAAAGTGATTTTCTCTGAAAGGACAGCATTTAGAAAGTGAAGCAATATTCCATTCACTTCGCACAGTGAATTGAAGTGTTGGAACAGACTGCTTCTCTTTCAGAGAAACGCATGTGAGTTTCTGGTGAATGCTTGTAAGTAGCTTAAGGCACTTTCAAAGGAAAGTGATTTTCTCTGAAAGGACAGCATTTAGAAAGTGAAGCAACACTCGATTCACCTTTCACAGTGAATTGAAGTGTTGGAACAGACTGCTTCTCTTTCAGAGAAACGCATGTGAGTTTCTTCCTAATGCTTGCAAGTAGCTTAAGGTACTATCAAATGAAAGTGATTTTCTCTGAAAGGACAGCATTTAGAAAGTGAAGCAACACTCCATTCCCTTCGTGCAGTGATTTGAAGTGTTGGAACAGAGTGCTTCTCTTTCATATAAACGCTTTAGTGTTTCTTGTGAATGCTTGAAAGTAGTTTAAGGCACTTTCAAAGGAAAGGTATTTTCTCTGAAAGGACAGCATTTAGAAAGTGAAGCAACACTCCATTCACTTCGCACAGTGAATTGAAGTGTTGGAACAGACTGCTTCTCTTTCAGAGAAATGCATGTGAGTTTCTTGTGAATGCTTGAAAGTTGCTTAAGGCACTTTCAAACAAAAGTGATTTTCTCAGAAAGGACAGGATTTAGAAAGTGAAGCAACACTCCATTCACTTCGCACAGTGAATTGAAGTGTTGGAACAGACTGCTTCTATTTCAGAGAAACGCATGTGTGTTTCCTGTGAATGCTTGAAAGTAGCTTAAGGCACTTTCAAAGGAAAGTGATTTTCTCTGAAAGGACAGCATTTAGAAAGTGAAGTAACACTCCATTCACTTCGCACAGTGAATTGAAGTGTTGGAACAGACTGCTTCTCTTTCAGAGAAACGCATGTGAGTTTCTTCCTAATGCTTGCAAGTAGCTTAAGGCACTATCAAAGGAAAGTGATTTTCTCTGAAAGGACAGAATTTAGAAAGTGAAGCAACACTCCCTTCACTTTGCACAGTGAATTGAAATGTTGGAACAGACTGCTTCTCTTTCAGAGAAATGCATGTGAGTTTCTGTTGAATGCATGTAAGTAGCTTAAGGCACTTTCAAATGAAAGTGATTTTCACTGAAAGGAAAGCATTTAGAAAGTGAGGCAACACTCCACTCACTTCGCACAATGAATTGAAGTGTTGGAACAGAAAGCTTCTCTTTCAGAGAAACGCATGTGAGTTTCTTCCTAATGCTTGCAAGTATCTTAAGGCACTTTCAAAGGAAAGTGATTTTCTCTGAAAGAAGAGCATTTAGAAAGTGAAGCAACACTCCATTCACTTCGCACAGTGAATTGAAGTGTTGGAACAGACTGCTTCTATTTCAGAGAAACGCATTAGTGTTTCTTGTGAATGCTTGCAAGTAGCTTAAGGCACTTTCAAAGGAAAGTGATTTTCTCTGAAAGGACAGCATTTAGAAAGTGAAGCAACACTCCATTCACTTCGCACAGTGAATTGAAGTGTTGGAACAGACTGCTTCTCTTTCAGAGAAACGCATGTGAGTTTTTTATGAATGCTTGAAAGTAGTTTAAGGCACTTTCAAAGGAAAGTGATTTTCTCTGAAAGGACAGCATTTAGAAAGTAAAGCAATACTCCATTCCCTTCGTGCAATGAATTGAATTGTTGGAACCGACTGCTTCTCTTTCATAGAAACACATTAGTGTTTCTTATGAATGTTTGCAAGTAGCTTAAGGCACTTTCAAAGGAAAGTGATTTTCTCTGAAAGGACAGCATTTAGAAAGTGAAGCAACACTCCATTCACTTCGCACAGAGAATTGAAGTGTTGGAACAGACTGCTTCTATTTCAGAGAAATGCATGTGAGTTTCTGTTGAATGCTTGTAATTAGCTTAAGGCACTTTCAGAGGAAAGTGATTTTCTCTGAAAGGACAGCATTTAGAAAGTGAAGCAACACCCCATTCACCTTGCACAGTGAATTGAAGTGTTGGAACAGACTGCTTCTCTTTCAGAGAAACGCATGTGAGTTTCTTCCTAATGCTTGCAAGTAGCTTAAGGCACTATCAAAGGAAAGTGATTTTCTCTGAAAGGACAGCATTTAGAAAGTGAAGCAACACTCCATTCACTTCGCACATTTAATTGAAGTGTTGGAACAGACTGCTTCTCTTTCAGAGAAACGCATGTGAGTTTCTGTTGAATGCTTGTAAGTAGCTTAAGGCACTTTCAAAGAAAGTGATTTTCTCTGAAAGGACAGCATTTAGAAAGTGAGGCAACACTCCATTCACTTCACACAGTGAATTGAAGTTTTGGAACACACTTCTTCTCTTTCAGAGAAACGCATGTGAGTTTCTTCCTAATGCTTGCAGGAAGCTTAAGGCACTTTCAAAGGATAGTGATTTTCTCTGAAAGGACAGCATTTAGAAAGTGAAGCAACACTCCATTCACTTCACACAGTGTATTGAAGTTTTGGAACAGACTGCTTCTCTTTCAGAGAAACGCATTAGTGTTTCTTGTGAATGCTTGCAAGTAGCTTAAGGCACTTTCAAATGAAAGTGATTTTCTCTGAAAGGACAGCATTTAGAAAGTGAAGCAACACTCCATTCACTTCGCACAGTGAATTGAAGTGTTGGAACAGACTGCTTCTCTTTCAGAGAAACGCATGTGAGTTTCTTCCTAATGCTTCCAAGCAGCTTAAGGCACTTTCAAAGGAAAGTGATTTTCTCTGAAAGGACAGCATTTAGAAAGTGCAGCAACACTCCCTTCACTTTGCACAGTGAATTGAAGTGTTGGAACAGACTGCTACTCTTTCAGAGAAATGCATGTGAGTTTCTGTTGAATGCTTGTAAGTAGCTTAAGGCACTTTCAAATGAAAGTGATTTTCTCTGAAAGGACAGCATTTAGAAAGTAATGAAACACTCCACTCACTTCGCACAGTGAATTGAAGTGTTGGAACAGACAGCTTCTCTTTCAGAGAAACGCATGTGAGTTTCTTCCTAATGCTTGCAAGTAGCTTAAGGCACTTTCAAAGGAAAGTGATTTTCTCTGAAAGAAGAGCATTTAGAAAGTGAAGCAACACTCCATTCACTTCCCACAGTGAATTGAAGTGTTGGAACAGACTGCTTCTATTTCAGAGAAACGCATTAGTTTTTCTTGTGAATGCTTGCAAGTAGCTTAAGGCACTTTCAAAGGAAAGTGATTTTCTCTGAAAGGACATCATTTAGAAAGTGAAGCAACACTCCATTCACTTCGCACAGTGAATTGAAGTGTTGGAACAGACTGCTTCTCTTTCAGAGAAACGCATGTGAGTTTCTGGTGAATGCTTGTAAGTAGCTTAAGGCACTTTCAAAGGAAAGTGATTTTCTCTGAAAGGACAGCATTTAGAAAGTGAAGCAACACTCCATTTCCTTCGTGCAGTGAATTGAAGTGTTGGAACAGAGTGCTTCTCTTTCATATAAACGCATTAGTGTTTCTTGTGAATGCTTGCAAGTAGCTTAAGGCACTTTCAAAGGAAAGTGATTTTCTCTGAAAGGACAGCATTTAGAAAGTGAAGTAACATTCCATTCACTTCGCACAGTGAATTGAAGTGTTGGAACAGACTGCTTCTCTTTCAGAGAAATGCATATGAGTTTCTGTTGAATGCTTGTAAGTAGCTCAAGGCTCTTTCAAAGGAAAGTGATTTTCTCTGAAAGGACAGCATTTAGAAAGTAAAGCAATACTCCATTCCCTTCGTGCAATGTATTGAAGTGTTGGAACCGACTGCTTCTCTTTCATAGAAACGCATTAGTGTTTCTTGTGAATGTTTGCAAGTAGCTTAAGGCACTTTCAAAGGAAAGTGATTTTCTCTGAAAGAAGAGCATTTAGAAAGTGAAGCAACACTCCATTCACTTCGCACAGTGAATTGAAGTGTTGGAACAGACTGCTTCTATTTCAGAGAAACGCATTATTGTTTCTTGTGAATGCTTGCAAGTAGCTTAAGGCACTTTCAAAGGAAAGTGATTTTCTCTGAAAGGACAGCATTTAGAAAGTGAAGCAACACTCCATTCACTTCGCACAGTGAATTGAAGTGTTGGAACAGACTGCTTCTCTTTCAGAGAAATGCATGTGAGTTTCTGTTGAATGCTTGTAAGTAGCTTAAGGCACTTTCAAAGGAAAGTGATTTTTTCTGAAAGGACAGCATTTAGAAAGTGAGGCAACACTCCATTCACTTCGCACAGTGAATTGAAGTGTTGGAACAGACTGCTTCTCTTTCAGAGAAACGCATGTAAGTTTCTTCCTAATGCTTGCAAGTAGCTTAAGGCACTTTCAAAGGAAAGTGATTTTCTCTGAAAGGACAGCATTTAGAAAGTGAAGCAACACTCCATTCACTTCGCACAGTGAATTGAAGTGTTGGAACAGACTGCTTCTCTTTCAGGGAAACGCATGTGAGTTTTTTATGAATGCTTGAAAGTAGTTTAAGGCACTTTCAAAGGAAAGTGATTTTCTCTGAAAGGACAGCATTTAGAAAGTGAAGCAACACTCCATTCACTTAGCACAGAGAATTGAAGTGTTGGAACAGACTGCTTCTCTTTCAGAGAAATGCATGTGAGTTTCTGTTGAATGCTTGTAAGTAGCTTAAGGCACTTTCAAAGGAAAGTGATTTTCTCTGAAAGGACAGCATTTAGAAAGTGAAGCAACACTCCATTCACTTTGCACAGTGAATTGAAGTGTTGGAACAGACTGCTTCTCTTTCAGAGAAACGCATGTGAGTTTCTTCCTAATGCTTGCAAGTAGCTTAAGGCACTTTCAAAGGAAAGTGATTTTCTCTGAAAGGACAGCATTTAGAAAGTGAAGCAACACTCCATTCACTTCGCACAGTGAATTGAAGTGTTGGAACAGACTGCTTCTCTTTCAGAGAAACGCATGTGAGTTTCTGGTGAATGCTTGTAAGTAGCTTAAGGCACTTTCAAAGGAAAGTGATTTTCTCTGAAAGGACAGCATTTAGAAAGTGAAGCAACACTCGATTCACCTTTCACAGTGAATTGAAGTGTTGGAACAGACTGCTTCTCTTTCAGAGAAACGCATGTGAGTTTCTTCCTAATGCTTGCAAGTAGCTTAAGGTACTATCAAATGAAAGTGATTTTCTCTGAAAGGACAGCATTTAGAAAGTGAAGCAACACTCCATTCCCTTCGTGCAGTGATTTGAAGTGTTGGAACAGAGTGCTTCTCTTTCATATAAACGCTTTAGTGTTTCTTGTGAATGCTTGAAAGTAGTTTAAGGCACTTTCAAAGGAAAGGTATTTTCTCTGAAAGGACAGCATTTAGAAAGTGAAGCAACACTCCATTCACTTCGCACAGTGAATTGAAGTGTTGGAACAGACTGCTTCTCTTTCAGAGAAATGCATGTGAGTTTCTTGTGAATGCTTGAAAGTTGCTTAAGGCACTTTCAAACAAAAGTGATTTTCTCAGAAAGGACAGGATTTAGAAAGTGAAGCAACACTCCATTCACTTCGCACAGTGAATTGAAGTGTTGGAACAGACTGCTTCTATTTCAGAGAAACGCATGTGTGTTTCCTGTGAATGCTTGAAAGTAGCTTAAGGCACTTTCAAAGGAAAGTGATTTTCTCTGAAAGGACAGCATTTAGAAAGTGAAGTAACACTCCATTCACTTCGCACAGTGAATTGAAGTGTTGGAACAGACTGCTTCTCTTTCAGAGAAACGCATGTGAGTTTCTTCCTAATGCTTGCAAGTAGCTTAAGGCACTATCAAAGGAAAGTGATTTTCTCTGAAAGGACAGAATTTAGAAAGTGAAGCAACACTCCCTTCACTTTGCACAGTGAATTGAAATGTTGGAACAGACTGCTTCTCTTTCAGAGAAATGCATGTGAGTTTCTGTTGAATGCATGTAAGTAGCTTAAGGCACTTTCAAATGAAAGTGATTTTCTCTGAAAGGACAGCATTTAGAAAGTGAGGCAACACTCCACTCACTTCGCACAATGAATTGAAGTGTTGGAACAGAAAGCTTCTCTTTCAGAGAAACGCATGTGAGTTTCTTCCTAATGCTTGCAAGTAGCTTAAGGCACTTTCAAAGGAAAGTGATTTTCTCTGAAAGAAGAGCATTTAGAAAGTGAAGCAACACTCCATTCACTTCGCACAGTGAATTGAAGTGTTGGAACAGACTGCTTCTATTTCAGAGAAACGCATTAGTGTTTCTTGTGAATGCTTGCAAGTAGCTTAAGGCACTTTCAAAGGAAAGTGATTTTCTCTGAAAGGACAGCATTTAGAAAGTGAAGCAACACTCCATTCACTTCGCACAGTGAATTGAAGTGTTGGAACAGACTGCTTCTCTTTCAGAGAAACGCATGTGAGTTTTTTATGAATGCTTGAAAGTAGTTTAAGGCACTTTCAAAGGAAAGTGATTTTCTCTGAAAGGACAGCATTTAGAAAGTAAAGCAATACTCCATTCCCTTCGTGCAATGAATTGAATTGTTGGAACCGACTGCTTCTCTTTCATAGAAACACATTAGTGTTTCTTATGAATGTTTGCAAGTAGCTTAAGGCACTTTCAAAGGAAAGTGATTTTCTCTGAAAGGACAGCATTTAGAAAGTGAAGCAACACTCCATTCACTTCGCACAGAGAATTGAAGTGTTGGAACAGACTGCTTCTCTTTCAGAGAAATGCATGTGAGTTTCTGTTGAATTCTTGTAATTAGCTTAAGGCACTTTCAGAGGAAAGTGATTTTCTCTGAAAGGACAGCATTTAGAAAGTGAAGCAACACTCCATTCACCTTGCACAGTGAATTGAAGTGTTGGAACAGACTGCTTCTCTTTCAGAGAAACGCATGTGAGTTTCTTCCTAATGCTTGCAAGTAGCTTAAGGCACTATCAAAGGAAAGTGATTTTCTCTGAAAGGACAGCATTTAGAAAGTGAAGCAACACTCCATTCACTTCGCACATTTAATTGATGTGTTGGAACAGACTGCTTCTCTTTCAGAGAAACGCATGTGAGTTTCTGTTGAATGCTTGTAAGTAGCTTAAGGCACTTTCAAAGAAAGTGATTTTCTCTGAAAGGACAGCATTTAGAAAGTGAGGCAACACTCCATTCACTTCACACAGTGAATTGAAGTTTTGGAACACACTTCTTCTCTTTCAGAGAAACGCATGTGAGTTTCTTCCTAATGCTTGCAGGAAGCTTAAGGCACTTTCAAAGGATAGTGATTTTCTCTGAAAGGACAGCATTTAGAAAGTGAAGCAACACTCCATTCACTTCACACAGTGTATTGAAGTTTTGGAACAGACTGCTTCTCTTTCAGAGAAACGCATTAGTGTTTCTTGTGAATGCTTGCAAGTAGCTTAAGGCACTTTCAAATGAAAGTGATTTTCTCTGAAAGGACAGCATTTAGAAAGTGAAGCAACACTCCATTCACTTCGCACAGTGAATTGAAGTGTTGGAACAGACTGCTTCTCTTTCAGAGAAACGCATGTGAGTTTCTTCCTAATGCTTCCAAGCAGCTTAAGGCACTTTCAAAGGAAAGTGATTTTCTCTGAATGGACAGCATTTAGAAAGTGCAGCAACACTCCCTTCACTTTGCACAGTGAATTGAAGTGTTGGAACAGACTGCTACTCTTTCAGAGAAATGCATGTGAGTTTCTGTTGAATGCTTGTAAGTAGCTTAAGGCACTTTCAAATGAAAGTGATTTTCTCTGAAAGGATAGCATTTAGAAAGTAATGAAACACTCCACTCACTTCGCACAGTGAATTGAAGTGTTGGAACAGACAGCTTCTCTTTCAGAGAAACGCATGTGAGTTTCTTCCTAATGCTTGCAAGTAGCTTAAGGCACTTTCAAAGGAAAGTGATTTTCTCTGAAAGAAGAGCATTTAGAAAGTGAAGCAACACTCCATTCACTTCCCACAGTGAATTGAAGTGTTGGAACAGACTGCTTCTATTTCAGAGAAACGCATTAGTTTTTCTTGTGAATGCTTGCAAGTAGCTTAAGGCACTTTCAAAGGAAAGTGATTTTCTCTGAAAGGACATCATTTAGAAAGTGAAGCAACACTCCATTCACTTCGCACAGTGAATTGAAGTGTTGGAACAGACTGCTTATCTTTCAGAGAAACGCATGTGAGTTTCTGGTGAATGCTTGTAAGTAGCTTAAGGCACTTTCAAAGGAAAGTGATTTTCTCTGAAATGACAGCATTTAGAAAGTGAAGCAACACTCCATTTCCTTCGTGCAGTGAATTGAAGTGTTGGAACAGAGTGCTTCTCTTTCATATAAACGCATTAGTGTTTCTTGTGAATGCTTGCAAGTTGCTTAAGGCACTTTCAAAGGAAAGTGATTTTCTCTGAAAGGACAGCATTTAGAAAGTGAAGTAACATTCCATTCACTTCGCACAGTGAATTGAAGTGTTGGAACAGACTGCTTCTCTTTCAGAGAAATGCATATGAGTTTCTGTTGAATGCTTGTAAGTAGCTCAAGGCTCTTTCAAAGGAAAGTGATTTTCTCTGAAAGGACAGCATTTAGAAAGTAAAGCAATACTCCATTCCCTTCGTGCAATGTATTGAAGTGTTGGAACCGACTGCTTCTCTTTCATAGAAACGCATTAGTGTTTCTTGTGAATGTTTGAAAGTAGCTTAAGGCACTTTCAAAGGAAAGTGATTTTCTCTGAAAGGACAGCATTTAGAAAGTGAAGCAACACTCCATTCACTTCGCACAGAGAATTAAAGTGTTGGAACAGACTGCTTCTCTTTCAGAGAAATGCATGTGTGTTTCTGTTGAATGCTTGTAATTAGCTTAAGGCACTTTCAAAGGAAAGTGATTTTCTCTGAAAGGACAGCATTTAGAAAGTGAAGCAACACTCCATTCACCTTGCACAGTGAATTGAAGTGTTGGAACAGACTGCTTCTCTTTCAGAGAAACGCATGTGAGTTTCTTCGTAATGCTTGCAAGTAGCTAAGGCACTATCAAAGGAAAGTGATTTTCTCTGAAAGGACAGAATTTAGAAAGTGAAGCAACACTCCCTTCACTTTGCACAGTGAATTGAAGTGTTGGAACAGACTGCTTCTCTTTCAGAGAAATGCATGTGAGTTTCTGTTGAATGCTTGTATGTAGCTCACGGCTCTTTCAAAGGAAAGTGATTTTCTCTGAAAGGACAGCATTTAGAAAGTGAAGTAACATTCCATTCACTTCGCACAGTGAATTGAAGTGTTGGAACAGACTGCTTCTCTTTCAGAGAAATGCATGTGAGTTTCTGTTGAATGCTTGTAAGTAGCTTAAGGCACTTTCAAAAAAAAGTGATTTTTTCTGAAAGGACATCATTTAGAAAGTGAAGCAACACTCCATTCACTTCGCACAAAGAATTGAAGTGTTGGAACAGACTGCTTCTCTTTAGAGAAATGCATGTGAGTTTCTGTTGAATGCTTGTAATTAGCTTAAGGCACTTTCAAAGGAAAGTGATTTTCTCTGAAAGGACAGCATTTAGAAAGTGAAGCAACACTCCATTCACCTTGCACAGTGAATTGAAGTGTTGGAACAGACTGCTTCTCTTTCAGAGACACGCATGTGAGTTTCTTCCTAATGCTTGCAAGTAGCTTAAGGCACTATCAAAGGAAAGTGATTTTCTCTGAAAGGACAGAATTTAGAAAGTGAAGCAACACTCCCATCACTTTGCACAGTGAATTGAAGTGTTGGAACAGACTGCTTCTCTTTCAGAGAAATGCATGTGAGTTTCTGTTGAATGCTTGTAATTAGCTTAAGGCACTTTCAGAGGAAAGTGATTTTGTCTGAAAGGACAGCATTTAGAAAGTGAAGCAACACTCCATTCACCTTTCACAGTGAATTGAAGTGTTGGAACAGACTGCTTCTCTTTCAGAGAAATGCATGTGAGTTACTGTTGAATGCTTGTAATTAGCTTAAGGCACTTTCAAAGGAAAGTGATTTTCTCTGAAAGGACAGCATTTAGAAAGTGAAGCAACACTCCATTCACCTTGCACAGTGAATTGAAGTGTTGGAACAGACTGCTTCTCTTTCAGAGAAATGCATGTGAGTTTCTTCCTAATGCTTGCAAGTAGCTTAAGGCACTATCAAAGGAAAGTGATTTTCTCTGAAAGGACAGAATTTAGAAAGTGAAGCAACACTCCCTTCACTTTGCACAGTGAATTGAAGTGTTGGAACAGACTGTTTCTCTCAGAGAGATGCATGTGAGTTTCTGTTGAATGCTTGTAATTAGCTTAAGGCACTTTCAAATGAAAGTGATTTTCTCTGAAAGGACAGCATTTAGAAAGTGAAGCAACACTCCACTCACTTCGCACAGTGAATTGAATTGTTGGAACAGAAAGCTTCTCTTTCAGAGAAACGCATGTGAGTTTCTTCCTAATGCTTGCAAGTAGCTTAAGGCACTTTCAAAGGAAAGTGATTTTCTCAGAAAGAAGAGCATTTAGAAAGTGAAGCAACACTCCATTCACTTCGCACAGTAAATTGAAGTGTTGGAACAGACTGCTTCTATTTCAGAGAAACGCATTAGTGTTTCTTGTGAATGCTTGCAAGTAGCTTAAGGCACTTTCAAAGGAAAGTGATTTTCTCTGAAAGGACAGCATTTAGAAAGTGAAGCAACACTCCATTCACTTCGCACAGTGAATTGAAGTGTTGGAACAGACTGCTTCTCTTTCAGAGAAATGCATGTGAGTTTCTGTTGAATGCTTGTAAGTAGCTTAACGCACTTTCAAAGGAAAGTGATTTTTTCTGAAAGGACAGCATTTAGAAAGTGAGCCAACACTCCATTCACTTCGCACAGTGAATTGAAGTGTTGGAACAGACTGCTTCTCTTTCAGATTAACGCATGTATGTTTCTTCCTAATGCTTGCAAGTAGCTTAAGGCACTTTCAAAGGAAAGTGATTTTCTCTGAAAGGACAGCATTTAGAAAGTGAAGCAACACTCCATTCACTTCGCACAGTGAATTGAAGTGTTGGAACAGACTGCTTCTCTTTCAGGGAAACGCATGTGAATTTTTTATGAATGCTTGAAAGTAGTTTAATGCACGTTCAAAGGAAAGTGATTTTCTCTGAAAGAAGAGCATTTAGAAAGTGAAGCAACACTCCATTCACTTCGCACAGTGAATTGAAGTGTTGGAACAGACTGCTTCTATTTCAGAGAAACGCATTAGTGTTTCTTGTGAATGCTTGCAAGTAGCTTAAGGCACTTTCAAAGGAAAGTGATTTTCTCTGAAAGGACAGCATTTAGAAAGTGAAGCAACACTCCATTCACTTCGCACAGAGAATTGAAGTGTTGGAACAGACTGCTTCTATTTCAGAGAAACGCATTAGTGTTTCTTGTGAATGCTTGCAAGTAGCTTAAGGCACTTTCAAAGGAAAGTGATTTTCTCTGAAAGGACAGCATTTAGAAAGTGAAGCAACACTCCATTCACTTCGCACAGAGAATTGAAGTGTTGGAACAGACTGCTTCTCTTTCAGAGAAATTCATGTGAGTTTCTGTTGAATGCTTGTAATTAGCTTAAGGCACTTTCAAAGGAAAGTGATTTTCTCTGAAAGGACAGCATTTAGAAAGTGAAGCAACACTCCATTCACTTCGCACAGTGAATTGAAGTGTTGGAACAGACTGCTTCTCTTTCAGAGAAATGCATGTGTGTTTCTGTTGAATAGTTGTAATTAGCTTAAGGCACTTTCAAAGGAAAGTGATTTTCTCTGAAAGGACAGCATTTAGAAAGTGAAGCAACACTCCATTCACCTTGCACAGTGAATTGAAGTGTTGGAACAGACTGCTTCTCTTTCAGAGAAACGCATGTGAGTTTCTTCCTAATGCTTGCAAGTAGCTTAAGGCACTATCAAAGGAAAGTGATTTTCTCTGAAAGGACAGAATTTAGAAAGTGAAGCAACACTCCCTTCACTTTGCACAGTGAATTGAAGTGTTGGAACAGACTGCTTCTCTTTCAGAGAAATGCATGTGAGTTTCTGTTGAATGCATGTAAGTAGCTTAAGGCACTTTCAAATGAAAGTGATTTTCTCTGAAAGGACAGCATTTAGAAAGTGAAGCAACACTCCACTCACTTCGCACAGTGAATTGAATTGTTGGAACAGAAAGCTTCTCTTTCAGAGAAACGCATGTGAGTTTCTTCCTAATGCTTGCAAGTAGCTTAAGGCACTTTCAAAGGAAAGTGATTTTCTCTGAAAGAAGGGCATTTAGAAAGTGAAGCAACACTCCATTCACTTCGCACAGTAAATTGAAGTGTTGGAACAGACTGCTTCTATTTCAGAGAAACGCATTAGTGTTTCTTGTGAATGCTTGCAAGTAGCTTAAGGCACTTTCAAAGGAAAGTGATTTTCTCTGAAAGGACAGCATTTAGAAAGTGAAGCAACACTCCATTCACTTCGCACAGTGAATTGAAGTGTTGGAACAGACTGCTTCTCTTTCAGAGAAATGCATGTGAGTTTCTGTTGAATGCTTGTAAGTAGCTTAAGGCACTTTCAAAGGAAAGTGATTTTTTCTGAAAGGACAGCATTTAGAAAGTTAGCCAACACTCCATTCACTTCGCACAGTGAATTGAAGTGATGGAACAGACTGCTTCTCTTTCAGATTAACGCATGTATGTTTCTTCCTAATGCTTGCAAGTAGCTTAAGGCACTTTCAAAGGAAAGTGATTTTCTCTGAAAGGACAGCATTTAGAAAGTGAAGCAACACTCCATTCACTTCGCACAGTGAATTGAAGTGTTGGAACAGACTGCTTCTCTTTCAGGGAAACGCATGTGAATTTTTTATGAATGCTTGAAAGTAGTTTAAGGCACTTTCAAAGGAAAGTGATTTTCTCTGAAAGGACAGCATTTAGAAAGTAAAGCAATACTCCATTCCCTTCGTGCAATGTATTGAAGTGTTGGAACCGACTGCTTCTCTTTCATAGAAACGCATTAGTGTTTCTTGTGAATATTTGCAAGTAGCTTAAGGCACTTTCAAAGGAAAGTGATTTTCTCTGAAAGGACAGCATTTAGAAAGTGAAGCAACACTCCATTCACTTCGCACAGAGAATTGAAGTGTTGGAACAGAGTGCTTCTCTTTCAGAGAAATGCATGTGTGTTTCTGTTGAATGCTTGTAATTAGCTTAAGGCACTTTCAAAGGAAAGTGATTTTCTCTGAAAGGACAGCATTTAGAAAGTGAAGCAACACTCCATTCACCTTGCACAGTGAATTGAAGTGTTGGAACAGACTGCTTCTCTTTCAGAGAAACGCATGTGAGTTTCTTCGTAATGCTTGCAAGTAGCTAAGGCACTATCAAAGGAAAGTGATTTTCTCTGAAAGGACAGAATTTAGAAAGTGAAGCAACACTCCCTTCACTTTGCACAGTGAATTGAAGTGTTGGAACAGACTACTTCTCTTTCAGAGAAATGCATGTGAATTTCTGTTGAATGCATGTAAGTAGCTTAAGGCACTTTCAAATGAAAGTGATTTTCTCTGAAAGGACAGCATTTAGAAAGTGAAGCAACACTCCACTCACTTCGCACAGTGAATTGAAGTGTTGGAACAGAAAGCTTCTCTTTCAGAGAAACGCATGTGAGTTTCTTCCTAATGCTTGCAAGTAGCTTAAGGCACTTTCAAAGGAAAGTGATTTTCTCTGAAAGAAGAGCATTTAGAAAGTGAAGCAACACTCCATTCACTTCGCACAGTGAATTGAAGTGTTGGAACAGACTGCTTCTATTTCAGAGAAACGCATTAGTATTTCTTGTGAATGCTTGCAAGTAGCTTAAGGCACTTTCAAAGGAAAGTGATTTTCTCTGAAAGGACAGCATTTAGAAAGTGAAGCAACACTCCATTCACTTCGCACAGTGAATTGAAGTGTTGGAACAGAATGCTTCTCTTTCAGAGAAATGCATGTGAGTTTCTGTTGAATGCTTGTAAGTAGCTTAAGGCACTTTCAAAGGAAAGTGATTTTTTCTGAAAGGACAGCATTTAGAAAGTGAGGCAACACTCCATTCACTTCGCACAGTGAATTGAAGTGTTGGAACAGACTGCTTCTCTTTCAGAGAAACGCATGTATGTTTCTTCCTAATGCTTGCAAGTAGCTTAAGGCACTCTCAAAGGAAAGTGATTTTCTCTGAAAGGCCAGCGTTTAGAAAGTGAAGCAACACTCCATTCACTTCGCACAGTGAATTGATGTGTTGGAACAGACTGCTTCTCTTTCAGGGAAACGCATGTGAGTTTTTTATGAATGCTTGAAAGTAGTTTAAGGCACTTTCAAAGGAAAGTGATTTTCTCTGAAAGGACAGCATTTAGAAAGTAAAGCAATACTCCATTCCCTTCGTGCAATGAATTGAAGTGTTGGAACCGACTGCTTCCCTTTCATAGAAACGCATGTGAGTTTCTTCCTAATGCTTGCAAGTATCTTAAGGCACTTTCAAAGGAAGGTGATTTTCTCTGAAAGGACAGCATTTAGAAAGTGAAGCAACACTCCATTCACTTCGCACAAAGAATTGAAATGTTGGAACAGACTGCTTCTCTTTCAGAGAAATGCATGTGAGTTACTGTTGAATGCTTGTAATTAGCTTAAGGCACTTTCAAAGGAAAGTGATTTTCTCTGAAAGGACAGCATTTAGAAAGTGAAGCAACACTCCATTCACCTTGCACAGTGAATTGAAGTGTTGGAACAGACTGCTTCTCTTTCAGAGAAACGCATGTGAGTTTCTTCCTAATGCTTGCAAGTAGCTTAAGGCACTATCAAAGGAAAGTGATTTTCTCTGAAAGGACAGAATTTAGAAAGTGAAGCAACACTCCCTTCACTTTGCACAGTGAATTGAAGTGTTGGAACAGACTGCTTCTCTTTCAGAGAAATGCATGTGAGTTTCTGTTGAATGCTTGTAATTAGCTTAAGGCACTTTCAGAGGAAAGTGATTTTGTCTGAAAGGACAGCATTTAGAAAGTGAAGCAACACTCCATTCACCTTGCACAGTGAATTGAAGTGTTGGAACAGACTGCTTCTCTTTCAGAGAAACGCATGTGAGTTTCTTCCAAATGCTTGCAAGTAGCTTAAGGCACTATCAAAGGAAAGTGATTTTCTCTGAAAGGACAGAATTTAGAAAGTGAAGCAACACTCCCTTCACTTTGCACAGTGAATTGAAGTGTTGGAAGACTGCTTCTCTTTCAGAGAAATGCATGTGAGTTTCTGTTGAATGCTTGTAAGTAGCTTAAGGCACTTTCAAATGAAAGTGATTTTCTCTGAAAGGACAGCACTTAGAAAGTGAAGCAACACTCCACTCACTTCGCACAGTGAATTGAAGTGTTGGAAAAGACAGCTTCTCTTTCAGAGAAACGCATGTGAGTTTCTTCCTAATGCTTGCAAGTAGCTTAAGGCACTTTCAAAGGAAAGTGATTTTCTCTGAAAGAAGACAATTTAGAAAGTGAAGCAACACTCCATTCACTTCGCACAGTAAATTGAAGTGTTGGAACAGACTGCTTCTATTTCAGAGAAACGCATTAGTGTTTCTTGTGAATGCTTGCAAGTAGCTTAAGGCACTTTCAAAGGAAAGTGATTTTCTCTGAAAGGACAGCATTTAGAAAGTGAAGCAACACTCCATTCACTTCGCACAGAGAATTGAAGTGTTGGAACAGACTGCTTCTCTTTCAGAGAAATGCATGTGAGTTTCTGTTGAATGCTTGTAATTAGCTTAAGGCACTATCAAAGGAAAGTGATTTTCTCTGAAAGGACAGCATTTAGAAAGTGAAGCAACACTCCATTCACCTTGCACAGTGAATTGAAGTGTTGGAACAGACTGCTTCTCTTTCAGAGAAACGCATGTGAGTTTCTTCCTAATGCTTGCAAGTAGCTTAAGGCACTATCAAAGGAAAGTGATTTTCTCTGAAAGGACAGAATTTAGAAAGTGAAGCAACACTCCCTTCACTTTGCACAGTGAATTGAAGTGTTGGAACAGACTGCTTCTCTTTCAGAGAAATGCATGTGAGTTTCTGTTGAATGCATGTAAGTAGCTTAAGGCACTTTCAAATGAAAGTGATTTTCTCTGAAAGGACAGCATTTAGAAAGTGAAGCAACACTCCATTCACTTCGCACAGTGAATTGAATTGTTGGAACAGAAAGCTTCTCTTTCAGAGAAACGCATGTGAGTTTCTTCCTAATGCTTGCAAGTAGCTTAAGGCACTTTCAAAGGAAAGTGATTTTCTCAGAAAGAAGAGCATTTAGAAAGTGAAGCAACACTCCATTCACTTCGCACAGTAAATTGAAGTGTTGGAACAGACTGCTTCTCTTTCAGAGAAACGCATTAGTGTTTCTTGTGAATGCTTGCAAGTAGCTTAAGGCACTTTCAAAGGAAAGTGATTTTCTCTGAAAGGACAGCATTTAGAAACTGAAGCAACACTCCATTCACTTCGCACAGTGAATTGAAGTGTTGGAACAGACTGCTTCTCTTTCAGAGAAATGCATGTGAGTTTCTGTTGAATGCTTGTAAGTAGCTTAAGGCACTTTGAAAGGAAAGTGATTTTTTCTGAAAGGACAGCATTTAGAAAGTGAGCCAACACTCCATTCACTTCGCACAGTGAATTGAAGTGTTGGAACAGACTGCTTCTCTTTCAGATTAACGCATGTATGTTTCTTCCTAATGCTTGCAAGTAGCTTAAGGCACTTTCAAAGGAAAGTGATTTTCTCTGAAAGGACAGCATTTAGAAAGTGAAGCAACACTCCATTCACTTCGCACAGTTAATTGAAGTGTTGGAACAGACTGCTTCTCTTTCAGGGAAACGCATGTGAATTTTTTATGAATGCTTGAAAGTAGTTTAAGGCACTTTCAAAGGAAAGTGATTTTCTCTGAAAGGACAGCATTCAGAAAGTAAAGCAATACTCCATTCCCTTCGTGCAATGTATTTAAGTGTTGGAACCGACTGCTTCTCTTTCATAGAAACGCATTAGTGTTTCTTGTGAATATTTGCAAGTAGCTTAAGGCACTTTCAAAGGAAAGTGATTTTCTCTGAAAGGACAGCATTTAGAAAGTGAAGCAACACTCCATTCACTTCGCACAGAGAATTGAAGTGTTGGAACAGACTGCTTCTCATTCAGAGAAATGCATGTGTGTTTCTGTTGAATGCTTGTAATTAGCTTAAGGCACTTTCAAAGGAAAGTGATTTTCTCTGAAAGGACAGCATTTAGAAAGTGAAGCAACACTCCATTCACCTTGCACAGTGAATTGAAGTATTGGAACAGACTGCTTCTCTTTCAGAGAAACGCATGTGAGTTTCTTCGTAATGCTTTCAAGTAGCTAAGGCACTATCAAAGGAAAGTGATTTTCTCTGAAAGGACAGAATTTAGAAAGTGAAGCAACACTCCCTTTACTTTGCACAGTGAATTGAAGTGTTGGAACAGACTGCTTCTCTTTCAGAGAAATGCATGTGAGTTTCTGTTGAATGCATGTAAGTAGCTTAAGGCACTTTCAAATGAAAGTGATTTTCTCTGAAAGGACAGCATTTAGAAAGTGAAGCAACACTCCACTCACTTCGCACAGTGAATTGAAGTGTTGGAAAAGACTGCTTCTCTTTCAGAGAAACGCATGTGAGTTTCTTCCTAATGCTTGCAAGTAGCTTAAGGCACTTTCAAAGGAAAGTGATTTTCTCTGAAAGAAGAGCATTTAGAAAGTGAAGCAACACTCCATTCACTTCGCACAGTGAATTGAAGTCTTGGAACAGACTGCTTCTATTTCAGAGAAACGCATTAGTGTTTCTTGTGAATGCTTGCAAGTAGCTTAAGGCACTTTCACAGGAAAGTGATTTTCTCTGAGAGGACAGCATTTAGAAAGTGAAGCAACACTCCATTCACTTCGCACAGTGAATTGAAGTGTTGGAACAGACTGCTTCTCTTTCAGAGAAATGCATGTGAGTTTCTGTTGAATGCTTGTAAGTAGCTTAAGGCACTTTCAAAGGAAAGTGATTTTTTCTGAAAGGACAGCATTTAGAAAGTGAAGCAACACTCCATTCACTTCGCACAAAGAATTGAAGTGTTGGAAGAGACTGCTTCTCTTTCAGAGAAATGCATGTGAGTTTCTGTTGAATGCTTGTAATTAGCTTAAGGCACTTTCAAAGGAAAGTGATTTTCTCTGAAAGGACAGCATTTAGAAAGTGAAGCAACACTCCATTCACCTTGCACAGTGAATTGAAGTGTTGGAACAGACTGCTTCTCTTTCAGAGAAACGCATGTGAGTTTCTTCCTAATGCTTGCAAGTAGCTTAAGGCACTATCAAAGGAAAGTGATTTTCTCTGAAAGGACAGAATTTAGAAAGTGAAGCAACACTCCCTTCACTTTGCACAGTGAATTGAAGTGTTGGAACAGACTGCTTCTCTTTCAGAGAAATGCATGTGAGTTTCTGTTGAATGCTTGTAATTAGCTTAAGGCACTTTCAGAGGAAAGTGATTTTCTCTGAAAGGACAGCATTTAGAAAGTTAAGCAACACTCCATTCACCTTGCACAGTGAATTGAAGTGTTGGAACAGACTGCTTCTCTTTCAGAGAAACGCATGTGAGTTTCTTCCTAATGCTTGCAAGTAGCTTAAGGCAATATCAAAGGAAAGTGATTTTCTCTGAAAGGACAGAATTTAGAAAGTGAAGCAACACTCCCTTCACTTTGCACAGTGAATTGAAGTGTTGGAACAGACTGCTTCTCTTTCAGAGAAATGCATGTGAGTTTCTGTTGAATGCTTGTAAGTAGCTTAAGGCACTTTCAAATGAAAGTGATTTTCTCTGAAAGGACAGCACTTAGAAAGTGAAGCAACACTCCACTCACTTCGCACAGTGAATTGAAGTGTTGGAAAAGACAGCTTCTCTTTCAGAGAAACGCATGTGAGTTTCTTCCTAATGCTTGCAAGTAGCTTAAGGCACTTTCAAAGGAAAGTGATTCTCTCTGAAAGAAGACAATTTAGAAAGTGAAGCAACACTCCATTCACTTCGCACAGTGAATTGAAGTGTTGGAACAGACTGCTTCTATTTCAGAGAAACGCATTAGTGTTTCTTGTGAATGCTTGCAAGTAGCTTAAGGCACTTTCAAAGGAAAGTGATTTTCTCTGAAAGGACAGCATTTACAAAGTGAAGCAACACTCCATTCACTTCGCACAGAGAATTGAAGTGTTGGAACAGACTGCTTCTCTTTCAGAGAAATGCATGTGAGTTTCTGTTGAATGCTTGTAATTAGCTTAAGGCACTTTCAAAGGAAAGTGATTTTCTCTGAAAGGACAGCATTTAGAAAGTGAAGCAACACTCCACTCACTTCGCACAATGAATTGAAGTGTTGGAACAGAAAGCTTCTCTTTCAGAGAAACGCATGTGAGTTTCTTCCTAATGCTTGCAAGTAGCTTAAGGCACTTTCAAAGGAAAGTGATTTTCTCTGAAAGAATAGCATTTAGAAAGTGAAGCAACACTCCATTCACTTCGCACAGTGAATTGAAGTGTTGGAACAGACTGCTTCTATTTCAGAGAAATGCATATGAGTTTCTGTTGAATGCTTGTAAGTATCTCAAGGCTCTTTCAAAGGAAAGTGATTTTCTCTGAAAGGACAGCATTTAGAAAGTAAAGCAATACTCCATTCCCTTCGTGCAATGAATTGAAGTGTTGGAACCGACTGCTTCTCTTTCATAGAAACGCATTAGTGTTTCTTGTGAATGTTTGCAAGTAGCTTAAGGCACTTTCAAAGGAAAGTGATTTTCTCTGAAAGGACAGCATTTAGAAAGTGAAGCAACACTCCTTTCACTTCGCACAGAGAGTTGAAGTGTTGGAACAGACTGCTTCTCTTTCAGAGAAATGCATGTGAGTTTCTGTTGAATGCTTGTAAGTAGCTTAAGGCACTTTCAAATGAAAGTGATTTTCTCTGAAAGGACAGCATTTAGAAAGTGAAGCAACACTCCACTCACTTCGCACAGTGAATTGAAGTGTTGGAACAGAAAGCTTCTCTTTCAGAGAAACGCATGTGAGTTTCTTCCTAATGCTTGCAAGTAGCTTAAGGCACTTTCAAAGGAAAGTGATTTTCTCTGAAAGAAGAGCATTTAGAAAGTGAAGCAACACTCCATTCACTTCGCACAGTGAATTGAAGTGTTGGAACAGACTGCTTCTATTTCAGAGAAACGCATTATTGTTTCTTGTGAATGCTTGCAAGTAGCTTAAGGCACTTTCAAAGGAAAGTGATTTTCTCTGAAAGGACAGCATTTAGAAAGTGAAGCAACACTCCATTCACTTCGCACAGTGAATTGAAGTGTTGGAACAGACTGCTTCTCTTTCAGAGAAATGCATGTGAGTTTCTGTTGAATGCTTGTAAGTAGCTTAAGGCACTTTCAAAGGAAAGTGATTTTTTCTGAAAGGACAGCATTTAGAAAGTGAGGCAACACTCCATTCACTTCGCACAGTGAATTGAAGTGTTGGAACAGACTGCTTCTCTTTCAGAGAAACGCATGTAAGTTTCTTCCTAATGCTTGCAAGTAGCTTAAGGCACTTTCAAAGGAAAGTGATTTTCTCTGAAAGGACAGCATTTAGAAAGTGAAGCAACACTCCATTCACTTCGCACAGTGAATTGAAGTGTTGGAACAGACTGCTTCTCTTTCAGGGAAACGCATGTGAGTTTTTTATGAATGCTTGAAAGTAGTTTAAGGCACTTTCAAAGGAAAGTGATTTTCTCTGAAAGGACAGCATTTAGAAAGTGAAGCAACACTCCATTCACTTAGCACAGAGAATTGAAGTGTTGGAACAGACTGCTTCTCTTTCAGAGAAATGCATGTGAGTTTCTGTTGAATGCTTGTAAGTAGCTTAAGGCACTTTCAAAGGAAAGTGATTTTCTCTGAAAGGACAGCATTTAGAAAGTGAAGCAACACTCCATTCACTTTGCACAGTGAATTGAAGTGTTGGAACAGACTGCTTCTCTTTCAGAGAAACGCATGTGAGTTTCTTCCTAATGCTTGCAAGTAGCTTAAGGCACTTTCAAAGGAAAGTGATTTTCTCTGAAAGGACAGCATTTAGAAAGTGAAGCAACACTCCATTCACTTCGCACAGTGAATTGAAGTGTTGGAACAGACTGCTTCTCTTTCAGAGAAACGCATGTGAGTTTCTGGTGAATGCTTGTAAGTAGCTTAAGGCACTTTCAAAGGAAAGTGATTTTCTCTGAAAGGACAGCATTTAGAAAGTGAAGCAACACTCGATTCACCTTTCACAGTGAATTGAAGTGTTGGAACAGACTGCTTCTCTTTCAGAGAAACGCATGTGTGTTTCTTCCTAATGCTTGCAAGTAGCTTAAGGTACTATCAAATGAAAGTGATTTTCTCTGAAAGGACAGCATTTAGAAAGTGAAGCAACACTCCATTCCCTTCGTGCAGTGATTTGAAGTGTTGGAACAGAGTGCTTCTCTTTCATATAAACGCTTTAGTGTTTCTTGTGAATGCTTGAAAGTAGTTTAAGGCACTTTCAAAGGAAAGGTATTTTCTCTGAAAGGACAGCATTTAGAAAGTGAAGCAACACTCCATTCACTTCGCACAGTGAATTGAAGTGTTGGAACAGACTGCTTCTCTTTCAGAGAAATGCATGTGAGTTTCTTGTGAATGCTTGAAAGTTGCTTAAGGCACTTTCAAACAAAAGTGATTTTCTCAGAAAGGACAGGATTTAGTAAGTGAAGCAACACTCCATTCACTTCGCACAGTGAATTGAAGTGTTGGAACAGACTGCTTCTATTTCAGAGAAACGCATGTGTGTTTCCTGTGAATGCTTGAAAGTAGCTTAAGGCACTTTCAAAGGAAAGTGATTTTCTCTGAAAGGACAGCATTTAGAAAGTGAAGTAACACTCCATTCACTTCGCACAGTGAATTGAAGTGTTGGAACAGACTGCTTCTCTTTCAGAGAAACGCATGTGAGTTTCTTCCTAATGCTTGCAAGTAGCTTAAGGCACTATCAAAGGAAAGTGATTTTCTCTGAAAGGACAGAATTTAGAAAATGAAGCAACACTCCCTTCACTTTGCACAGTGAATTGAAATGTTGGAACAGACTGCTTCTCTTTCAGAGAAATGCATGTGAGTTTCTGTTGAATGCATGTAAGTAGCTTAAGGCACTTTCAAATGAAAGTGATTTTCTCTGAAAGGACAGCATTTAGAAAGTGAGGCAACACTCCACTCACTTTGCACAATGAATTGAAGTGTTGGAACAGAAAGCTTCTCTTTCAGAGAAACGCATGTGAGTTTCTTCCTAATGCTTGCAAGTAGCTTAAGGTACTTTCAAAGGAAAGTGATTTTCTCTGAAAGAAGAGCATTTACAAAGTGAAGCAACACTCCATTCACTTCGCACAGTGAATTGAAGTGTTGGAACAGACTGCTTCTATTTCAGAGAAACGCATTAGTGTTTCTTGTGAATGCTTGCAAGTAGCTTAAGGCACTTTCAAAGGAAAGTGATTTTCTCTGAAAGGACAGCATTTAGAAAGTGAAGCAACACTCCATTCACTTCGCACAGTGAATTGAAGTGTTGGAACAGACTGCTTCTCTTTCAGAGAAACGCATGTGAGTTTTTTATGAATGCTTGAAAGTAGTTTAAGGCACTTTCAAAGGAAAGTGATTTTCTCTGAAAGGACAGCATTTAGAAAGTAAAGCAATACTCCATTCCCTTCGTGCAATGAATTGAATTGTTGGAACCGACTGCTTCTCTTTCATAGAAACACATTAGTGTTTCTTATGAATGTTTGCAAGTAGCTTAAGGCACTTTCAAAGGAAAGTGATTTTCTCTGAAAGGACAGCATTTAGAAAGTGAAGCAACACTCCATTCACTTCGCACAGAGAATTGAAGTGTTGGAACAGACTGCTTCCCTTTCAGAGAAATGCATGTGAGTTTCTGTTGAATGCTTGTAATTAGCTTAAGGCACTTTCAGAGGAAAGTGATTTTCTCTGAAAGGACAGCATTTAGAAAGTGAAGCAACACTCCATTCACCTTGCACAGTGAATTGAAGTGTTGGAACAGACTGCTTCTCTTTCAGAGAAACGCATGTGAGTTTCTTCCTAATGCTTGCAAGTAGCTTAAGGCACTATCAAAGGAAAGTGATTTTCTCTGAAAGGACAGCATTTAGAAAGTGAAGCAACACTCCATTCACTTCGCACATTTAATTGAAGTGTTGGAACACACTTCTTCTCTTTCAGAGAAACGCATGTGAGTTTCTTCCTAATGCTTGCAGGAAGCTTAAGGCACTTTCAAAGGATAGTGATTTTCTCTGAAAGGACAGCATTTAGAAAGTGAAGCAACACTCCATTCACTTCACACAGTGTATTGAAGTTTTGGAACAGACTGCTTCTCTTTCAGAGAAACGCATTAGTGTTTCTTGTGAATGCTTGCAAGTAGCTTAAGGCACTTTCAAATGAAAGTGATTTTCTCTGAAAGGACAGCATTTAGAAAGTGAAGCAACACTCCATTCACTTCGCACAGTGAATTGAAGTGTTGGAACAGACTGCTTCTCTTTCAGAGAAACGCATGTGAGTTTCTTCCTAATGCTTCCAAGCAGCTTAAGGCACTTTCAAAGGAAAGTGATTTTCTCTGAAAGGACAGCATTTAGAAAGTGCAGCAACACTCCCTTCACTTTGCACAGTGAATTGAAGTGTTGGAACAGACTGCTACTCTTTCAGAGAAATGCATGTGAGTTTCTGTTGAATGCTTGTAAGTAGCTTAAGGCACTTTCAAATGAAAGTGATTTTCTCTGAAAGGACAGCATTTAGAAAGTAATGAAACACTCCACTCACTTCGCACAGTGAATTGAAGTGTTGGAACAGACAGCTTCTCTTTCAGAGAAACGCATGTGAGTTTCTTCCTAATGCTTGCAAGTAGCTTAAGGCACTTTCAAAGGAAAGTGATTTTCTCTGAAAGAAGAGCATTTAGAAAGTGAAGCAACACTCCATTCACTTCCCACAGTGAATTGAAGTGTTGGAACAGACTGCTTCTATTTCAGAGAAACGCATTAGTTTTTCTTGTGAATGCTTGCAAGTAGCTTAAGGCACTTTCAAAGGAAAGTGATTTTCTCTGAAAGGACATCATTTAGAAAGTGAAGCAACACTCCATTCACTTCGCACAGTGAATTGAAGTGTTGGAACAGACTGCTTATCTTTCAGAGAAACGCATGTGAGTTTCTGGTGAATGCTTGTAAGTAGCTTAAGGCACTTTCAAAGGAAAGTGATTTTCTCTGAAAGGACAGCATTTAGAAAGTGAAGCAACACTCCATTTCCTTCGTGCAGTGAATTGAAGTGTTGGAACAGAGTGCTTCTCTTTCATATAAACGCATTAGTGTTTCTTGTGAATGCTTGCAAGTTGCTTAAGGCACTTTCAAAGGAAAGTGATTTTCTCTGAAAGGACAGCATTTAGAAAGTGAAGTAACATTCCATTCACTTCGCACAGTGAATTGAAGTGTTGGAACAGACTGCTTCTCTTTCAGAGAAATGCATATGAGTTTCTGTTGAATGCTTGTAAGTAGCTCAAGGCTCTTTCAAAGGAAAGTGATTTTCTCTGAAAGGACAGCATTTAGAAAGTAAAGCAATACTCCATTCCCTTCGTGCAATGTATTGAAGTGTTGGAACCGACTGCTTCTCTTTCATAGAAACGCATTAGTGTTTCTTGTGAATGTTTGCAAGTAGCTTAAGGCACTTTCAAAGGAAAGTGATTTTCTCTGAAAGAAGAGCATTTAGAAAGTGAAGCAACACTCCATTCACTTCGCACAGTGAATTGAAGTGTTGGAACAGACTGCTTCTCTTTCAGAGAAACGCATTATTGTTTCTTGTGAATGCTTGCAAGTAGCTTAAGGCACTTTCAAAGGAAAGTGATTTTCTCTGAAAGGACAGCATTTAGAAAGTGAAGCAACACTCCATTCACTTCGCACAGTGAATTGAAGTGTTGGAACAGACTGCTTCTCTTTCAGAGAAATGCATGTGAGTTTCTGTTGAATGCTTGTAAGTAGCTTAAGGCACTTTCAAAGGAAAGTGATTTTTTCTGAAAGGACAGCATTTAGAAAGTGAGGCAACACTCCATTCACTTCGCACAGTGAATTGAAGTGTTGGAACAGACTGCTTCTATTTCAGAGAAACGCATGTAAGTTTCTTCCTAATGCTTGCAAGTAGCTTAAGGCACTTTCAAAGGAAAGTGATTTTCTCTGAAAGGACAGCATTTAGAAAGTGAAGCAACACTCCATTCACTTCGCACAGTGAATTGAAGTGTTGGAACAGACTGCTTCTCTTTCAGGGAAACGCATGTGAGTTTTTTATGAATGCTTGAAAGTAGTTTAAGGCACTTTCAAAGGAAAGTGATTTTCTCTGAAAGGACAGCATTTAGAAAGTGAAGCAACACTCCATTCACTTAGCACAGAGAATTGAAGTGTTGGAACAGACTGCTTCTCTTTCAGAGAAATGCATGTGAGTTTCTGTTGAATGCTTGTAAGTAGCTTAAGGCACTTTCAAATGAAAGTGATTTTCTCTGAAAGGACAGCATTTAGAAAGTGAAGCAACACTCCATTCACTTTGCACAGTGAATTGAAGTGTTGGAACAGACTGCTTCTCTTTCAGAGAAACGCATGTGAGTTTCTTCCTAATGCTTGCAAGTAGCTTAAGGCACTTTCAAAGGAAAGTGATTTTCTCTGAAAGGACAGCATTTAGAAAGTGAAGCAACACTCCATTCACTTCGCACAGTGAATTGAAGTGTTGGAACAGACTGCTTCTCTTTCAGAGAAACGCATGTGAGTTTCTGGTGAATGCTTGTAAGTAGCTTAAGGCACTTTCAAAGGAAAGTGATTTTCTCTGAAAGGACAGCATTTAGAAAGTGAAGCAACACTCGATTCACCTTTCACAGTGAATTGAAGTGTTGGAACAGACTGCTTCTCTTTCAGAGAAACGCATGTGAGTTTCTTCCTAATGCTTGCAAGTAGCTTAAGGTACTATCAAATGAAAGTGATTTTCTCTGAAAGGACAGCATTTAGAAAGTGAAGCAACACTCCATTCCCTTCGTGCAGTGATTTGAAGTGTTGGAACAGAGTGCTTCTCTTTCATATAAACGCTTTAGTGTTTCTTGTGAATGCTTGAAAGTAGTTTAAGGCACTTTCAAAGGAAAGGTATTTTCTCTGAAAGGACAGCATTTAGAAAGTGAAGCAACACTCCATTCACTTCGCACAGTGAATTGAAGTGTTGGAACAGACTGCTTCTCTTTCAGAGAAATGCATGTGAGTTTCTTGTGAATGCTTGAAAGTTGCTTAAGGCACTTTCAAACAAAAGTGATTTTCTCAGAAAGGACAGGATTTAGAAAGTGAAGCAACACTCCATTCACTTCGCACAGTGAATTGAAGTGTTGGAACAGACTGCTTCTATTTCAGAGAAACGCATGTGTGTTTCCTGTGAATGCTTGAAAGTAGCTTAAGGCACTTTCAAAGGAAAGTGATTTTCTCTGAAAGGACAGCATTTAGAAAGTGAAGTAACACTCCATTCACTTCGCACAGTGAATTGAAGTGTTGGAACAGACTGCTTCTCTTTCAGAGAAACGCATGTGAGTTTCTTCCTAATGCTTGCAAGTAGCTTAAGGCACTATCAAAGGAAAGTGATTTTCTCTGAAAGGACAGAATTTAGAAAGTGAAGCAACACTCCCTTCACTTTGCACAGTGAATTGAAATGTTGGAACAGACTGCTTCTCTTTCAGAGAAATGCATGTGAGTTTCTGTTGAATGCATGTAAGTAGCTTAAGGCACTTTCAAATGAAAGTGATTTTCTCTGAAAGGACAGCATTTAGAAAGTGAGGCAACACTCCACTCACTTCGCACAATGAATTGAAGTGTTGGAACAGAAAGCTTCTCTTTCAGAGAAACGCATGTGAGTTTCTTCCTAATGCTTGCAAGTAGCTTAAGGCACTTTCAAAGGAAAGTGATTTTCTCTGAAAGAAGAGCATTTAGAAAGTGAAGCAACACTCCATTCACTTCGCACAGTGAATTGAAGTGTTGGAACAGACTGCTTCTATTTCAGAGAAACGCATTAGTGTTTCTTGTGAATGCTTGCAAGTAGCTTAAGGCACTTTCAAAGGAAAGTGATTTTCTCTGAAAGGACAGCATTTAGAAAGTGAAGCAACACTCCATTCACTTCGCACAGTGAATTGAAGTGTTGGAACAGACTGCTTCTCTTTCAGAGAAACGCATGTGAGTTTTTTATGAATGCTTGAAAGTAGTTTAAGGCACTTTCAAAGGAAAGTGATTTTCTCTGAAAGGACAGCATTTAGAAAGTGAAGCAACACTCCATTCACTTCGCACAGAGAATTGAAGTGTTGGAACAGACTGCTTCTCTTTCAGAGAAATGCATGTGAGTTTCTGTTGAATGCTTGTAATTAGCTTAAGGCACTTTCAGAGGAAAGTGATTTTCTCTGAAAGGACAGCATTTAGAAAGTGAAGCAACACTCCATTCACCTTGCACAGTGAATTGAAGTGTTGGAACAGACTGCTTCTCTTTCAGAGAAACGCATGTGAGTTTCTTCCTAATGCTTGCAAGTAGCTTAAGGCACTATCAAAGGAAAGTGATTTTCTCTGAAAGGACAGCATTTAGAAAGTGAAGCAACACTCCATTCACTTCGCACATTTAATTGAAGTGTTGGAACAGACTGCTTCTCTTTCAGAGAAACGCATGTGAGTTTCTGTTGAATGCTTGTAAGTAGCTTAAGGCACTTTCAAAGAAAGTGATTTTCTCTGAAAGGACAGCATTTAGAAAGTGAGGCAACACTCCATTCACTTCACACAGTGAATTGAAGTTTTGGAACACACTTCTTCTCTTTCAGAGAAACGCATGTGAGTTTCTTCCTAATGCTTGCAGGAAGCTTAAGGCACTTTCAAAGGATAGTGATTTTCTCTGAAAGGACAGCATTTAGAAAGTGAAGCAACACTCCATTCACTTCACACAGTGTATTGAAGTTTTGGAACAGACTGCTTCTCTTTCAGAGAAACGCATTAGTGTTTCTTGTGAATGCTTGCAAGTAGCTTAAAGCACTTTCAAATGAAAGTGATTTTCTCTGAAAGGACAGCATTTAGAAAGTGAAGCAACACTCCATTCACTTCGCACAGTGAATTGAAGTGTTGGAACAGACTGCTTCTCTTTCAGAGAAACGCATGTGAGTTTCTTCCTAATGCTTCCAAGTAGCTTAAGGCACTTTCAAAGGAAAGTGATTTTCTCTGAATGGACAGCATTTAGAAAGTGCAGCAACACTCCCTTCACTTTGCACAGTGAATTGAAGTGTTGGAACAGACTGCTACTCTTTCAGAGAAATGCATGTGAGTTTCTGTTGAATGCTTGTAAGTAGCTTAAGGCACTTTCAAATGAAAGTGATTTTCTCTGAAAGGACAGCATTTAGAAAGTAATGAAACACTCCACTCACTTCGCACAGTGAATTGAAGTGTTGGAACAGACAGCTTCTCTTTCAGAGAAACGCATGTGAGTTTCTTCCTAATGCTTGCAAGTAGCTTAAGGCACTTTCAAAGGAAAGTGATTTTCTCTGAAAGAAGAGCATTTAGAAAGTGAAGCAACACTCCATTCACTTCCCACAGTGAATTGAAGTGTTGGAACAGACTGCTTCTATTTCAGAGAAACGCATTAGTTTTTCTTGTGAATGCTTGCAAGTAGCTTAAGGCACTTTCAAAGGAAAGTGATTTTCTCTGAAAGGACATCATTTAGAAAGTGAAGCAACACTCCATTCACTTCGCACAGTGAATTGAAGTTTTGGAACAGACTGCTTCTCTTTCAGAGAAACGCATTAGTGTTTCTTGTGAATGCTTGCAAGTAGCTTAAGGCACTTTCAAAGGAAAGTGATTTTCTCTGAAAGGACAGCATTTAGAAAGTGAAGCAACACTCCATTCACTTCGCACAGAGAATTGAAGTGTTGGAACAGACTGCTTCTCTTTCAGAGAAATTCATGTGAGTTTCTGTTGAATGCGTGTAATTAGCTTAAGGCACTTTCAAAGGAAAGTGATTTTCTCTGAAAGGACAGCATTTAGAAAGTGAAGCAACACTCCATTCACTTCGCACAGTGAATTGAAGTGTTGGAACAGACTGCTTCTCTTTCAGAGAAATGCATGTGTGTTTCTGTTGAATAGTTGTAATTAGCTTAAGGCACTTTCAAAGGAAAGTGATTTTCTCTGAAAGGACAGCATTTAGAAAGTGAAGCAACACTCCATTCACCTTGCACAGTGAATTGAAGTGTTGGAACAGACTGCTTCTCTTTCAGAGAAAAGCATGTGAGTTTCTTCGTAATGCTTGCAAGTAGCTAAGGCACTATCAAAGGAAAGTGATTTTCTCTGAAAGGACAGAATTTAGAAAGTGAAGCAACACTCCCTTCACTTTGCACAGTGAATTGAAGTGTTGGAACAGACTGCTTCTCTTTTAGAAAAATGCATGTGAGTTTCTGTTGAATGCATGTAAGTAGCTTAAGGCACTTTCAAATGAAAGTGATTTTCTCCGAAAGGACAGCATTTAGAAAGTGAAGCAACACTCCACTCACTTCGCACAGTGAATTGAAGTGTTGGAACAGAAAGCTTCTCTTTCAAAAAACGCATGTGAGTTTCTTCCTAATGCTTGCAAGTAGCTTAAGGCACTTTCAAAGGAAAGTGATTTTCTCTGAAAGGACAGCATTTAGAAAGTGAAGCAACACTCCATTCACGTCGCACAGTGAATTGAAGTGTTGGAACAGACTGCTTCTATTTCAGAGAAACGCATTAGTGTTTTTTATGAATGCTTGCAAGTAGCTTAAGGCACTTTCAAAGGAAAGTGATTTTCTCTGAAAGGACAGCATTTAGAAAGTGAAGCAACACTCCATTCACTTCGCACAGAGAATTGAAGTGTTGGAACAGACTGCTTCTCTTTCAGAGAAATGCATGTGAGTTTCTGTTGAATGCTTGTAATTAGCTTAAGGCACTTTCAAAGGAAAGTGATTTTCTCTGAAAGGACAGCATTTAGAAAGTGAAGCAACACTCCATTCACCTTGCACAGTGAATTGAAGTGTTGGAACAGACTGCTTCTCTTTCAGAGAAACGCATGTGAGTTTCTTCCTAATGCTTGCAAGTAGCTTAAGGCACTATCAAAGGAAAGTGATTTTCTCTGAAAGGACAGAATTTAGAAAGTGAAGCAACACTCCCTTCACTTTGCACAGTGAATTGAAGTGTTGGAACAGACTGCTTCTCTTTCAGAGAAATGCATGTGAGTTTCTGTTGAATGCATGTAAGTAGCTTAAGGCACTTTCAAATGAAAGTGATTTTCTCTGAAAGGACAGCATTTAGAAAGTGAAGCAACACTCCACTCACTTCGCACAGTGAATTGAATTGTTGGAACAGAAAGCTTCTCTTTCAGAGAAACGCATGTGAGTTTATTCCTAATGCTTGCAAGTAGCTTAAGGCACTTTCAAAGGAAAGTGATTTTCTCTGAAAGAAGGGCATTTAGAAAGTGAAGCAACACTCCATTCACTTCGCACAGTGAATTGAAGTGTTGGAACAGACTGCTTCTATTTCAGAGAAACGCATTAGTGTTTCTTGTGAATGCTTGCAAGTAGCTTAAGGCACTTTCAAAGGAAAGTGATTTTCTCTGAAAGGACAGCATTTAGAAAGTGATGCAACACTCCATTCACTTCGCACAGTGAATTGAAGTGTTGGAACAGACTGCTTCTCTTTCAGAGAAATGCATGTGAGTTTCTGTTGAATGCTTGTAAGTAGCTTAAGGCACTTTCAAAGGAAAGTGATTTTTTCTGAAAGGACAGCATTTAGAAAGTGAGGCAACACTCCATTCACTTCGCACAGTGAATTGAAGTGTTGGAACAGACTGCTTCTCTTTCAGAGAAACGCATGTATGTTTCTTCCTAATGCTTGCAAGTAGCTTAAGGCACTCTCAAAGGAAAGTGATTTTCTCTGAAAGGCCAGCGTTTAGAAAGTGAAGCAACACTCCATTCACTTCGCACAGTGAATTGATGTGTTGGAACAGACTGCTTCTCTTTCAGGGAAACGCATGTGAGTTTTTT
Source organism: Myodes glareolus (assembly GCF_982192425.1). NCBI lineage: Eukaryota > Metazoa > Chordata > Mammalia > Rodentia > Cricetidae > Myodes > Myodes glareolus. The sequence continues at coordinate 3,418,087 of NC_142046.1, forward strand.
ATGAATGCTTGAAAGTAGTTTAAGGCACTTTCAAAGGAAGGTGATTTTCTCTGAAAGGACAGCATTTAGAAAGTAAAGCAATACTCCATTCCCTTCGTGCAATGAATTGAAGTGTTGGAACCGACTGCTTCCCTTTCATAGAAACGCATGTGAGTTTCTTCCTAATGCTTGCAAGTATCTTAAGGCACTTTCAAAGGAAGGTGATTTTCTCTGAAAGGACAGCATTTAGAAAGTGAAGCAACACTCCATTCACTTCGCACAAAGAATTGAAATGTTGGAACAGACTGCTTCTCTTTCAGAGAAATGCATGTGAGTTACGGTTGAATGCTTGTAATTAGCTTAAGGCACTTTCAAAGGAAAGTGATTTTCTCTGAAAGGACAGCATTTAGAAAGTGAAGCAACACTCCATTCACCTTGCACAGTGAATTGAAGTGTTGGAACAGACTGCTTCTCTTTCAGAGAAACGCATGTGAGTTTCTTCCTAATGCTTGCAAGTAGCTTAAGGCACTATCAAAGGAAAGTGATTTTCTCTGAAAGGACAGAATTTAGAAAGTGAAGCAACACTCCCTTCACTTTGCACAGTGAATTGAAGTGTTGGAACAGACTGCTTCTCTTTCAGAGAAATGCATGTGAGTTTCTGTTGAATGCTTGTAATTAGCTTAAGGCACTTTCAGAGGAAAGTGATTTTGTCTGAAAGGACAGCATTTAGAAAGTGAAGCAACACTCCATTCACCTTGCACAGTGAATTGAAGTGTTGGAAGACTGCTTCTCTTTCAGAGAAACGCATGTGAGTTTCTTCCTAATGCTTGCAAGTAGCTTAAGGCACTATCAAAGGAAAGTGATTTTCTCTGAAAGGACAGAATTTAGAAAGTGAAGCAACACTCCCTTCACTTTGCACAGTGAATTGAAGTGTTGGAAAAGACAGCTTCTCTTTCAGAGAAACGCATGTGAGTTTCTTCCTAATGCTTGCAAGTAGCTTAAGGCACTTTCAAAGGAAAGTGATTTTCTCTGAAAGAAGACAATTTAGAAAGTGAAGCAACACTCCATTCACTTCGCACAGTGAATTGAAGTGTTGGAACAGACTGCTTCTATTTCAGAGAAACGCATTAGTGTTTCTTGTGAATGCTTGCAAGTAGCTTAAGGCACTTTCAAAGGAAAGTGATTTTCTCTGAAAGGACAGCATTTAGAAAGTGAAGCAACACTCCATTCACTTCGCACAGAGAATTGAAGTGTTGGAACAGACTGCTTCTCTTTCAGAGAAATGCATGTGAGTTTCTGTTGAATGCTTGTAATTAGCTTAAGGCACTTTCAAAGGAAAGTGATTTTCTCTGAAAGGACAGCATTTAGAAAGTGAAGCAACACTCCATTCACCTTGCACAGTGAATTGAAGTGTTGGAACAGACTGCTTCTCTTTCAGAGAAACGCATGTGAGTTTCTTCCTAATGCTTGCAAGTAGCTTAAGGCACTATCAAAGGAAAGTGATTTTCTCTGAAAGGACAGAATTTAGAAAGTGAAGCAACACTCCCTTCACTTTGCACAGTGAATTGAAGTGTTGGAACAGACTGCTTCTCTTTCAGAGAAATGCATGTGAGTTTCTGTTGAATGCATGTAAGTAGCTTAAGGCACTTTCAAATGAAAGTGATTTTCTCTGAAAGGACAGCATTTAGAAAGTGAAGCAACACTCCATTCACTTCGCACAGTGAATTGAATTGTTGGAACAGAAAGCTTCTCTTTCAGAGAAACGCATGTGAGTTTCTTCCTAATGCTTGCAAGTAGCTTAAGGCACTTTCAAAGGAAAGTGATTTTCTCAGAAAGAAGAGCATTTAGAAAGTGAAGCAACACTCCATTCACTTCGCACAGTAAATTGAAGTGTTGGAACAGACTGCTTCTATTTCAGAGAAACGCATTAGTGTTTCTTGTGAATGCTTGCAAGTAGCTTAAGGCACTTTCAAAGGAAAGTGATTTTCTCTGAAAGGACAGCATTTAGAAAGTGAAGCAACACTCCATTCACTTCGCACAGTGAATTGAAGTGTTGGAACAGACTGCTTCTCTTTCAGAGAAATGCATGTGAGTTTCTGTTGAATGCTTGTAAGTAGCTTAAGGCACTTTCAAAGGAAAGTGATTTTTTCTGAAAGGACAGCATTTAGAAAGTGAGCCAACACTCCATTCACTTCGCACAGTGAATTGAAGTGTTGGAACAGACTGCTTCTCTTTCAGAGAAACGCATGTATGTTTCTTCCTAATGCTTGCAAGTAGCTTAAGGCACTTTCAAAGGAAAGTGATTTTCTCTGAAAGGACAGCATTTAGAAAGTGAAGCAACACTCCATTCACTTCGCACAGTTAATTGAAGTGTTGGAACAGACTGCTTCTCTTTCAGGGAAACGCATGTGAATTTTTTATGAATGCTTGAAAGTAGTTTAAGGCACTTTCAAAGGAAAGTGATTTTCTCTGAAAGGACAGCATTCAGAAAGTAAAGCAATACTCCATTCCCTTCGTGCAATGTATTTAAGTGTTGGAACCGACTGCTTCTCTTTCATAGAAACGCATTAGTGTTTCTTGTGAATATTTGCAAGTAGCTTAAGGCACTTTCAAAGGAAAGTGATTTTCTCTGAAAGGACAGCATTTAGAAAGTGAAGCAACACTCCATTCACTTCGCACAGAGAATTGAAGTGTTGGAACAGACTGCTTCTCTTTCAGAGAAATGCATGTGTGTTTCTGTTGAATGCTTGTAATTAGCTTAAGGCACTTTCAAAGGAAAGTGATTTTCTCTGAAAGGACAGCATTTAGAAAGTGAAGCAACACTCCATTCACCTTGCACAGTGAATTGAAGTATTGGAACAGACTGCTTCTCTTTCAGAGAAACGCATGTGAGTTTCTTCGTAATGCTTTCAAGTAGCTAAGGCACTATCAAAGGAAAGTGATTTTCTCTGAAAGGACAGAATTTAGAAAGTGAAGCAACACTCCCTTTACTTTGCACAGTGAATTGAAGTGTTGTAACAGACTGCTTCTCTTTCAGAGAAATGCATGTGAGTTTCTGTTGAATGCATGTAAGTAGCTTAAGGCACTTTCAAATGAAAGTGATTTTCTCTGAAAGGACAGCATTTAGAAAGTGAAGCAACACTCCACTCACTTCGCACAGTGAATTGAAGTGTTGGAAAAGACAGCTTCTCTTTCAGAGAAACGCATGTGAGTTTCTTCCTAATGCTTGCAAGTAGCTTAAGGCACTTTCAAAGGAAAGTGATTTTCTCTGAAAGAAGAGCATTTAGAAAGTGAAGCAACACTCCATTCACTTCGCACAGTGAATTGAAGTCTTGGAACAGACTGCTTCTATTTCAGAGAAACGCATTAGTGTTTCTTGTGAATGCTTGCAAGTAGCTTAAGGCACTTTCACAGGAAAGTGATTTTCTCTGAGAAGACAGCATTTAGAAAGTGAAGCAACACTCCATTCACTTCGCACAGTGAATTGAAGTGTTGGAACAGACTGCTTCTCTTTCAGAGAAATGCATGTGAGTTTCTGTTGAATGCTTGTAAGTAGCTTAAGGCACTTTCAAAGGAAAGTGATTTTTTCTGAAAGGACAGCATTTAGAAAGTGAAGCAACACTCCATTCACTTCGCACAAAGAATTGAAGTGTTGGAACAGACTGCTTCTCTTTCAGAGAAATGCATGTGAGTTTCTGTTGAATGCTTGTAATTAGCTTAAGGCACTTTCAAAGGAAAGTGATTTTCTCTGAAAGGACAGCATTTAGAAAGTGAAGCAACACTCCATTCACCTTGCACAGTGAATTGAAGTGTTGGAACAGACTGCTTCTCTTTCAGAGAAACGCATGTGAGTTTCTTCCTAATGCTTGCAAGTAGCTTAAGGCACTATCAAAGGAAAGTGATTTTCTCTGAAAGGACAGCATTTAGAAAGTGAAGCAACACTCCCTTCACTTTGCACAGTGAATTGAAGTGTTGGAACAGACTGCTTCTCTTTCAGAGAAATGCATGTGAGTTTCTGTTGAATGCTTGTAATTAGCTTAAGGCACTTTCAGAGGAAAGTGATTTTGTCTGAAAGGACAGCATTTAGAAAGTGAAGCAACACTCCATTCACCTTGCACAGTGAATTGAAGTGTTGGAACAGACTGCTTCTCTTTCAGAGAAACGCATGTGAGTTTCTTCCTAATGCTTGCAAGTAGCTTAAGGCAATATCAAAGGAAAGTGATTTTCTCTGAAAGGACAGAATTTAGAAAGTGAAGCAACACTCCCTTCACTTTGCACAGTGAATTGAAGTGTTGGAACAGACTGCTTCTCTTTCAGAGAAATGCATGTGAGTTTCTGTTGAATGCTTGTAAGTAGCTTAAGGCACTTTCAAATGAAAGTGATTTTCTCTGAAAGGACAGCACTTAGAAAGTGAAGCAACACTCCACTCACTTCGCACAGTGAATTGAAGTGTTGGAAAAGACAGCTTCTCTTTCAGAGAAACGCATGTGAGTTTCTTCCTAATGCTTGCAAGTAGCTTAAGGCACTTTCAAAGGAAAGTGATTTTCTCTGAAAGAAGACAATTTAGAAAGTGAAGCAACACTCCATTCACTACGCACAGTGAATTGAAGTGTTGGAACAGACTGCTTCTATTTCAGAGAAACGCATTAGTGTTTCTTGTGAATGCTTGCAAGTAGCTTAAGGCACTTTCAAAGGAAAGTGATTTTCTCTGAAAGGACAGCATTTACAAAGTGAAGCAACACTCCATTCACTTCGCACAGAGAATTGAAGTGTTGGAACAGACTGCTTCTCTTTCAGAGAAATGCATGTGAGTTTCTGTTGAATGCTTGTAATTAGCTTAAGGCACTTTCAAAGGAAAGTGATTTTCTCTGAAAGGACAGCATTTAGAAAGTGAAGCAACACTCCATTCACCTTGCACAGTGAATTGAAGTGTTGGAACAGAGTGCTTCTCTTTCAGAGAAACGCATGTGAGTTTCTTCCTAATGCTTGCAAGTAGCTTAAGGCACTATCAAAGGAAAGTGATTTTCTCTGAAAGGACAGAATTTAGAAAGTGAAGCAACACTCCCTTCACTTTGCACAGTGAATTGAAGTGTTGGAACAGACTGCTTCTCTTTCAGAGAAATGCATGTGAGTTTCTGTTGAATGCATGTAAGTAGCTTAAGGCACTTTCAAATGAAAGTGATTTTCTCTGAAAGGACAGCATTTAGAAAGTGAAGCAACACTCCACTCACTTCGCACAGTGAATTGAATTGTTGGAACAGAAAGCTTCTCTTTCAGAGAAACGCATGTGAGTTTCTTCCTAATGCTTGCAAGTAGCTTAAGGCACTTTCAAAGGAAAGTGATTTTCTCAGAAAGAAGAGCATTTAGAAAGTGAAGCAACACTCCATTCACTTCGCACAGTAAATTGAAGTGTTGGAACAGACTGCTTCTATTTCAGAGAAACGCATTAGTGTTTCTTATGAATGCTTGCAAGTAGCTTAAGGCACTTTCAAAGGAAAGTGATTTTCTCTGAAAGGACAGCATTTAGAAAGTGAAGCAACACTCCATTCACTTCGCACAGTGAATTGAAGTGTTGGAACAGACTGCTTCTCTTTCAGAGAAATGCATGTGAGTTTCTGTTGAATGCTTGTAAGTAGCTTAAGGCACTTTCAAAGGAAAGTGATTTTTTCTGAAAGGACAGCATTTAGAAAGTGAGCCAACACTCCATTCACTTCGCACAGTGAATTGAAGTGTTGGAACAGACTGCTTCTCTTTCAGATTAACGCATGTATGTTTCTTCCTAATGCTTGCAAGTAGCTTAAGGCACTTTCAAAGGAAAGTGATTTTCTCTGAAAGGACAGCATTTAGAAAGTGAAGCAACACTCCATTCACTTCGCACAGTGAATTGAAGTGTTGGAACAGACTGCTTCTCTTTCAGGGAAACTCATGTGAATTTTTTATGAATGCTTGAAAGTAGTTTAAGGCACTTTCAAAGGAAAGTGATTTTCTCTGAAATGACAGCATTCAAATAGTAAAGCAATACTCCATTCCCTTCGTGCAATGTATTGAAGTGTTGGAACCGACTGCTTCTCTTTCATAGAAACGCATTAGTGTTTCTTGTGAATATTTGCAAGTAGCTTAAGGCACTTTCAAAGGAAAGTGATTTTCTCTGAAAGGACAGCATTTAGAAAGTGAAGCAACACTCCATTCACTTCGCACAGAGAATTGAAGTGTTGGAACAGACTGCTTCTCTTTCAGAGAAATGCATGTGTGTTTCTGTTGAATGCTTGTAATTAGCTTAAGGCACTTTCAAAGGAAAGTGATTTTCTCTGAAAGGACAGCATTTAGAAAGTGAAGCAACACTCCATTCACCTTGCACAGTGAATTGAAGTATTGGAACAGACTGCTTCTCTTTCAGAGAAACGCATGTGAGTTTCTTCGTAATGCTTGCAAGTAGCTAAGGCACTATCAAAGGAAAGTGATTTTCTCTGAAAGGACAGAATTTAGAAAGTGAAGCAACACTCCCTTTACTTTGCACAGTGAATTGAAGTGTTGGAACAGACTGCTTCTCTTTCAGAGAAATGCATGTGAGTTTCTGTTGAATGCATGTAAGTAGCTTAAGGCACTTTCAAATGAAAGTGATTTTCTCTGAAAGGACAGCATTTAGAAAGTGAAGCAACACTCCACTCACTTCGCACAGTGAATTGAAGTGTTGGAACAGAAAGCTTCTCTTTCAGAGAAACGCATGTGAGTTTCTTCCTAATGCTTGCAAGTAGCTTAAGGCACTTTCAAAGGAAAGTGATTTTCTCTGAAAGAAGAGCATTTAGAAAGTGAAGCAACACTCCATTAACTTCGCACAGTGAATTGAAGTGTTGGAACAGACTGCTTCTATTTCAGAGAAACGCATTAGTGTTTCTTGTGAATGCTTGCAAGTAGCTTAAGGCACTTTCAAAGGAAAGTGATTTTCTCTGAAAGGACAGCATTTAGAAAGTGAAGCAACACTCCATTCACTTCGCACAGTGAATTGAAGTGTTGGAACAGACTGCTTCTCTTTCAGAGAAATGCATGTGAGTTTCTGTTGAATGCTTGTAAGTAGCTTAAGGCACTTTCAAAGGAAAGTGATTTTTTCTGAAAGGACAGCATTTAGAAAGTGAAGCAACACTCCATTCACTTCGCACAAAGAATTGAAGTGTTGGAACAGACTGCTTCTCTTTCAGAGAAATGCATGTGAGTTTCTGTTGAATGCTTGTAATTAGCTTAAGGCACTTTCAAAGGAAAGTGATTTTCTCTGAAAGGACAGCATTTAGAAAGTGAAGCAACACTCCATTCACCTTGCACAGTGAATTGAAGTGTTGGAACAGACTGCTTCTCTTTCAGAGAAACGCATGTGAGTTTCTTCCTAATGCTTGCAAGTAGCTTAAGGCACTATCAAAGGAAAGTGATTTTCTCTGAAAGGACAGAATTTAGAAAGTGAAGCAACACTCCCTTCACTTTGCACAGTGAATTGAAGTGTTGGAACAGACTGCTTCTCTTTCAGAGAAATGCATGTGAGTTTCTGTTGAATGCTTGTAATTAGCTTAAGGCACTTTCAGAGGAAAGTGATTTTGTCTGAAAAGACAGCATTTACAAAGTGAAGCAACACTCCATTCACCTTGCACAGTGAATTGAAGTGTTGGAACAGACTGCTTCTCTTTCAGAGAAACGCATGTGAGTTTCTTCCTAATGCTTGCAAGTAGCTTAAGGCACTATCAAAGGAAAGTGATTTTCTCTGAAAGGACAGAATTTAGAAAGTGAAGCAACACTCCCTTCACTTTGCACAGTGAATTGAAGTGTTGGAACAGACTGCTTCTCTTTCAGAGAAATGCATGTGAGTTTCTGTTGAATGCTTGTAAGTAGCTTAAGGCACTTTCAAATGAAAGTGATTTTCTCTGAAAGGACAGCACTTAGAAAGTGAAGCAACACTCCACTCACTTCGCACAGTGAATTGAAGTGTTGGAAAAGACAGCTTCTCTTTCAGAGAAACGCATGTGTGTTTCTTCCTAATGCTTGCAAGTAGCTTAAGGCACTTTCAAAGGAAAGTGATTTTCTCTGAAAGAAGAGAATTTAGAAAGTGAAGCAACACTCCATTCACTTTGCACAGTGAATTGAAGTGTTGGAACAGACTGCTTCTATTTTAGAGAAACGCATTAGTGTTTCTTGTGAATGCTTGCAAGTAGCTTAAGGCACTTTCAAAGGAAAGTGATTTTCTCTGAAAGGACAGAATTTAGAAAGTGAAGCAACACTCCATTCACTTTGCACAGTGAATTGAAGTGTTGGAAAAGACTGCTTCTCTTTCAGAGAAACGCATGTGAGTTTCTTCCTAATGCTTGCAAGTAGCTTAAGGCACTTTCAAAGGAAAGTGATTTTCTCTGAAAGGACAGCATTTAGAAAGTGAAGCAACACTCCATTCACTTCGCACAGTGAATTGAAGTGTTGCAATAGACTGATTCTTTTTCAGAGAAACGCATGTGAGTTTCTGGTGAATGCTTGTAAGTAGCTTAAGGCACTTTCAAAGGAAAGTGATTTTCTCTGAAAGGACAGCATTTAGAAAGTGAAGCAACTCTCCATTCCCTTCGTGCAGTGAATTGAAGTGTTGGAACAGAGTGCTTCTCTTTCAGAGAAACGCATGTGAGTTTCTTCCTAATGCTTGCAAGTAGCTTAAGGCACTTTCAAAGGAAAGTGATTTTCTCTAAAAGGACAGCATTTGGAAAGTGAAGCACCACTCCATTCACTTCGCACAGTGAATTGAAGTGTTGGAACAGACTGCTTCTCTTTCAGAGAAACGCATGTGAGTTTCTGTTGAATGCTTGTAAGTAGCTTAAGGAACTTTCAAAGGAAAGTGATTTTCTCTGAAAGGACAGGATTTAGAAAGTGAGGCAACACTCCATTCACTTCACACAGTGAATTGAAGTGTTGGAACAGACTGCTTCCTTTTAGAGAAACGCATGTGAGTTTCTTCCTAATGCTTGCAAGTAGCTTAAGGCACTTTCAAAGGAAAGTGATTTTCTCTGAAAGGACAGCATTTAGAAAGTGAAGCAACACTCCATTCACTTCGCACAAAGAATTGAAGTGTTGGAACAGACTGCTTCTCTTTCAGAGAAACGCATGTGAGTTTTTTATGAATGCTTGAAAGTAGTTTAAGGCACTTTCAAAGGAAAGTGATTTTCTCTGAATGGACAGAATTTAGAAAGTGAAGCAACACTCCATTCACTTTGCACAGTGAATTGAAGTGTTGGAACAGACTGCTTCTCTTACAGAGAAATGCATGTGAGTTTCTGTTGAATGCTTGTAAGTAGCTTAAGGCACTTTCAAAGGAAAGTGATTATCTCTGAAAGGACAGCATTTACAAAGTGAAGCAACACTCCATTCACTTTGCACAGTGAATTGAAGTGTTGGAACAGACTGCTTCTATTTCAGAGAAACGCATGTGAGTTTCTTCCTAATGCTTGCAAGTAGCTTAAGGCACTTTCAAAGGAAAGGGATTTTCTCTGAAAGGACAGCATTTAGAAAGTGAAGCAACACTCCATTCACTTCGCACAGTGAATTGAAGTGTTGGAACAGACTGCTTCTCTATCAGAGAAACGCATGTGAGTTTCTGGTGAATACTTGTAAGTAGCTTAAGGCACTTTCAAAGGAAAGTGATTTTCTCTGAAAGGACAGCATTTAGAAAGTGAAGCAACACTCCATTCCCTTCGTGCAGTGAATTGAAGTGTTGGAACAGAGTGCTTCTCTTTCATATAAACGCATTAGAGTTTCTTGTGAATGCTTGCAAGTTGCTTGAGGCACTTTCAAAGGAAAGTGATTTTCTCTGAAAGGACAGCATTTAGAAAGTGAAGGAACACTCCATACACTTTGCACAGTGAATTGAAGTGTTGGAACAGACTGATTCTCTTTCAGAGAAATGCATGTGAGTTTCTGATGAATGCTTGTAAGTAGCTTAAGGCACTTTCAAAGGAAAGTGATTTTCTCTGAAAGGACAGAATTTAGAAAGTGAAGCAACACTCCATTCACTTCGCACATTGAATTGAAGTGTTGGAACAGACTGCTTCTCTTTCAGAGAAACGCATGTGAGTTTCTGTTGAATTCTTGTAAGTAGCTTAAGGCATTTTCAAAGGAAAGTGATTTTCTCTGAAAGGACAGCATTTAGAAAGTGAGGCAACACTCCATTCACTTCACACAGTGAATTGAAGTGTTGGAACAGACTGCTTCCTTTTAGAGAAACGCATGTGAGTTACTTCCTAATGCTTGCAAGTAGCTTAAGGCACTTTCAAAGGAAAGTAATTTTCTCTGAAAGGACAGCATTTAGAAAGTGAAGCAACATTCCATTCACTTCGCACAAAGAATTGAAGTGTTGGAACAGACTGCTTCTCTTTCAGAGAAACGCATATGAGTTTTTTATGAATGCTTGAAAGTAGTTTAAGGCACTTTCAAAGGAAAGTGATTTTCTCTGAAAGGACAGCATTTAGAAAGTGAAGCAACACTTCATTCACTTCGCACAGTGAATTGAAGTGTTGGAACAGACTGCTTCTCTTTCAGAGAAATGCATGTGAGTTTCTGTTGAATGCTTGGAAGTAGCTTAAGGCACTTTCAAAGGAAAGTGATTTTTTCTGAAAGGACAGCATTTAGAAAGTGAGCCAACACTCCATTCACTTCGCACAGTGAATTGAAGTGTTGGAACAGACTGCTTCTCTTTCAGAGAAACGCATGTGAGTTTCTTCCTAATGCTTGCAAGTAGCTTAAGGCACTTTCAAAGGAAAGTGATTTTCTCTGAAAGGACAGCATTTAGAAAGTGAAGCAACACTCCATTCACTTCGCACAGAGAATTGAAGTGTTGGAACAGATTGCTTCTCTTTCAGAGAAATGCTTGTAAGTTTCTGTTGAATGCTTGTAAGTAGCTTAAGGCACATTCAGAGGAAAGGGAATTTCTCTGAAAGGACAGCATTTAGAAAGTGAAGCAACACTCCATTCACTTCGCACAGTGAATTGAAGTGTTGGAACAGACTGCATCTCTTTCAGAGAAACGCATGTGAGTTTCTGTTGAATGCTTGAAAGTAGTTTAAGGCACTTTCAAAGGAAAGTGATTTTCTCTGAAAGGACAGCATTTAGAACGTCAGGCAACACTCCATTCACTTCACACAGTGAATTGAAGTGTTGGAACAGACTGCTTCCTTTTAGAGAAACGCATGTGAGTTTCTTCCTAATGCTTGCAAGTAGCTTAAGGCACTTTCAAAGGAAAGTGATTTTCTCTGAAAGGACAGCATTTAGAAAGTGAAGCAACACTCCATTCACTTCGCACAAAGAATTGAAGTGTTGGAACAGACTTCTTCTCTTTCAGAGAAACGCATGTGAGTTTTTTATGAATGCTTGAAAGTAGTTTAAGGCACTTTCAAAGGAAAGTGATTTTCTCTGAAAGGACAGAATTTAGAAAGTGAAGCAACACTCCATTCACTTTGCACAGTGAATTGAAGTGTTGGAACAGACTGCTTCTATTTCAGGGAAATGCTTGTGACTTTCTGTTGAATGCTTGTAAGTAGCTTAAGGCACTTTCAAAGGAAAGTGATTATCTCTGAAAGGACAGCATTTAGAAAGTGAAGCAACACTCCATTCACTTTGCACAGTGAATTGAAGTGTTGGAACAAACTGCTTCTCTTTCAGAGAAACGCATGTGAGTTTCTTTCTAATGCTTGCAAGTAGCTTAAGGCACTTTCAAAGGAAAGGGATTTTCTCTGAAAGGACAGCATTTAGAAAGTGAAGCAACACTCCATTCACTTCACACAGTGAATTGAAGTGTTGGAACAGACTACTTCTCTATCAGAAACGCATGTGAGTTTCTGGTGAATGCTTGTAAGTAGCTTAAGGCACTTTCAAAGGAAAGTGATTTTCTCTGAAAGGACAGCATTTAGAAAGTGAAGCAACACTCCATTCCCTTCGTGCAGTGAATTGAAGTATTGGAACAGAGTGCTTCTCTTTCATATAAACGCATTAGTGTTTCTTGTGAATGCTTGCAAGTTGCTTAAGGCACTTTCAAAGGAAAGTGATTTTCTCTGAAAGGACAGCATTTAGAAAGTGAAGGACCACTCCATACACTTTGCACAGTGAATTGAAGTGTTGAAACAGACTGCTTCTCTTTCAGAGAAACGCATGTGAGCTTTTTGTGAATGCTTGAAAGTAGTTTAAGGCACTTTCAAAAGAAAGTGATTTTCTCTGAAACGACAGAATTTAGAAAGTGAAGCAACACTCCATTCACCTTGCACAGTGAATTGAAGTGTTGGAACAGACTGCTTCTCTTTCAGAGAAACGCATGTGAGTTTCTGTTGAATACTTGTAAGTAGCTTAAGGCATTTTCAAAGGAAAGTGATCTTCTCTGAAAGGATAGCATTTAGGAAGTGAGGCAACACTCCATTCACTTCACACAGTGTATTGAAGTTTTGGAACAGACTGCTTCTCTTTCAGAGAAACGCATGTGAGTTTCTTGTGAATGCTTGCAAGTTGCTTAAGGCACTTTCAAAGGAAAGTGATTTTCTCTGAAAGGACAGCATTTAGAAAGTGAAGAAACACTCCCTTCACTTCGCACAGAGAATTGAAGTGTTGGAACAGATTGCTTCTCTTTCAGAGAAATGCATGTGAGTTTCTCTTGAATGCTTGTAAGTAGCTTAAGGCACATTCAGAGGACAGTGATTTTCTCTGAAAGGACAGCATTTAGAAAGTGAAGCAACACTCCATTCACTTCGCACAGTGAATTGAAGTGTTGGAACAGACTGCTTCTCTTTCAGAGAAACGCATGTGAGTTTCTTCCTAATGCTTGCAAGTAGCTTAAGGCACTTTCAAAGGAAAATGATTTTCTCTGAAAGGACAGCATTTAGAAAGTGAAGGAACACTCCATACACTTTGCACAGTGAATTGAAGTGTTGAAACAGACTGCTTCTCTTTCAGAGAAACGCATGTGAGCTTTTTGTGAATGCTTGAAAGTAGTTTAAGGCACTTTCAAAGGAAAGTGATTTTCTCTGAAAGGACAGCATTTAGAAAGTGAAGCAACACTCCATTCACTTCGCACAGTGAATTGAAGTGTTGAAACAGACTGCTTCTCTTTCAGAGAAACGCATGTGAGTTTTTTGTGAATGCTTGAAAGTAGTTTAAGGCACTTTCAAAAGAAAGTGATTTTCTCTGAAACGACAGAATTTAGAAAGTGAAGCAACACTCCATTCACTTCGCACAGTGAATTGAAGTGTTGGAACAGACTGATTATCTTTCAGAGAAATGCATGTGAGTTTCTGATGAATGCTTGTAAGTAGCTTAAGGCACTTTCAAAGGAAAGTGATTTTCTCTGAAAGGACAGCATTTAGAAAGTGAAGCAACACTCCATTCACTTCGCACATTGAATTGAAGTGTTGGAACAGACTGCTTCTCTTTCAGAGAAACGCATGTGAGTTTCTGTTGAATACTTGTAAGTAGCTTAAGGCATTTTCAAAGGAAAGTGATTTTCTCTGAAAGGACAGCATTTAGAAAGTGAGGCAACACTCCATTCACTTCACACAGTGTATTGAAGTTTTGGAGCAGACTGCTTCTCTTTCAGAGAAACGCATGTGAGTTTCTTGTGAATGCTTGCAAGTTGCTTAAGGCACTTTCAAAGGAAAGTGATTTTCTCTGAAAGGACAGCATTTAGAAAGTGAAGAAACACTCCCTTCACTTCGCACAGAGAATTGAAGTGTTGGAACAGATTGCTTCTCTTTCAGAGAAATGCATGTGAGTTTCTGTTGAATGCTTGTAAGTAGCTTAAGGCACATTCAGAGGAAAGTGATTTTCTCTGAAATACAGCATTTAGAAAGTGAAGCAACACTCCATTCACTTCGCACAGTGAATTGAAGTGTTGGAACAGACTGCTTCTCTTTCAGTGAAACGCATGTGAGTTTCTTCCTAATGCTTGCAAGTAGCTTAAGGCACTTTCAAAGGAAAATGATTTTCTCTGAAAGGACAGCATTTAGAAAGTGAAGGAACACTCCATACTCTTTGCACAGTGAATTGAAGTGTTGAAACAGACTGCTTCTCTTTCAGAGAAACGCATGTGAGATTTTTGTGAATGCTTGAAAGTAGTTTAAGGCACTTTCAAAGGAAAGTGATTTTCTCTGAAAGGACAGCATTTAGAAAGTGAACCAACACTCCATTCACTTCGCACAGTGAATTGAAGTGTTGGAACAGACTACTTCTCTTTCAGAGAAATGCATGTGAGTTTCTTGTGAATGCTTGAAAGTTGCTCAAGGCACTTTCAAACAAAAGTGATTTTCTCTGAAAGGACAGCATTTAGAAAATGAAGCAACACTCCATTCACTTCGCACAGTGAATTGAAGTGTTGGAACAGACTGCTTCTCTATCAGAGAAACGCATGTGAGTTTCTGGTGAATGCTTGTAAGTAGCTTAAGGCACTTTCAAAGGAAAGTGATTTTCTCTGAAAGGACAGCATTTAGAAAGTGAAGCAACACTCCATTCACTTCGCACAGTGAATTGAAGTGTTGGAACAGACTGCTTCTATTTCAGAGAAACGCATTAGTGTTTCTTGTGAATGCTTGCAAGTAGCTTAAGGCACTTTCAAACGAAAGTGATTTTCTCTGAAAGGACAGAATTTAGAAAGTGAAGCAACACTCCATTCACTTTGCACAGTGAATTGAAGTGTTGGAAAAGACTGCTTCTCTTTCAGAGAAACGCATGTGAGTTTCTTCCTAATGCTTGCAAGTAGCTTAAGGCACTTTCAAAGGAAAGTGATTTTCTCTGAAAGGACAGCATTTAGAAAGTGAAGCAACACTCCATTCACTTCGCACAGTCAATTGAAGTGTTCGAACAAACTGCTTCTCTTTCAGAGAAACGCATGTGAGTTTCTGGTGAATGCTTGTAAGTAGCTTAAGGCACTTTCAAAGGAAAGTGATTTTCTCTGAAAGGACAGCATTTAGAAAGTGAAGCAACACTCCATTCACTTCGCACAGAGAATTGAAGTGTTGGAACAGATTGCTTCTCTTTCAGAGAAATGCTTGTGAGTTTCTGTTGAATGCTTGTAAGTAGCTTAAGGCACATTCAGAGGAAAGGGAATTTCTCTGAAAGGACAGCATTTAGAAAGTGAAGCAACACTCCATTCACTTCGCACAGTGAATTGAAGTGTTGGAACAGACTGCATCTCTTTCAGAGAAACGCATGTGAGTTTCTGTTGAATGCTTGAAAGTAGTTTAACGCACTTTCAAAGGAAAGTGATTTTCTCTGAAAGGACAGCATTTAGAACGTCAGGCAACACTCCATTCACTTCACACAGTGAATTGAAGTGTTGGAACAGACTGCTTCCTTTTAGAGAAACGCATGTGAGTTTCTTCCTAATGCTTGCAAGTAGCTTAAGGCACTTTCAAAGGAAAGTGATTTTCTCTGAAAGGACAGCATTTAGAAAGTGAAGCAACACTCCATTCACTTCGCACAAAGAATTGAAGTGTTGGAACAGACTTCTTCTCTTTCAGAGAAACGCATGTGAGTTTTTTATGAATGCTTGAAAGTAGTTTAAGGCACTTTCAAAGGAAAGTGATTTTCTCTGAAAGGACAGAATTTAGAAAGTGAAGCAACACTCCATTCACTTTGCACAGTGAATTGAAGTGTTGGAACAGACTGCTTCTATTTCAGGGAAATGCATGTGACTTTCTGTTGAATGCTTGTAAGTAGCTTAAGGCACTTTCAAAGGAAAGTGATTATCTCTGAAAGGACAGCATTTAGAAAGTGAAGCAACACTCCATTCACTTTGCACAGTGAATTGAAGTGTTGGAACAAACTGCTTCTCTTTCAGAGAAACGCATGTGAGTTTCTTCCTAATGCTTGCAAGTAGCTTAAGGCACTTTCAAAGGAAAGGGATTTTCTCTGAAAGGACAGCATTTAGAAAGTGAAGCAACACTCCATTCACTTCACACAGTGAATTGAAGTGTTGGAACAGACTACTTCTCTATCAGAAACGCATGTGAGTTTCTGGTGAATGCTTGTAAGTAGCTTAAGGCACTTTCAAAGGAAAGTGATTTTCTCTGAAAGGACAGCATTTAGAAAGTGAAGCAACACTCCATTCCCTTCGTGCAGTGAATTGAAGTATTGGAACAGAGTGCTTCTCTTTCATATAAACGCATTAGTGTTTCTTGTGAATGCTTGCAAGTTGCTTAAGGCACTTTCAAAGGAAAGTGATTTTCTCTGAAAGGACAGCATTTAGAAAGTGAAGGACCACTCCATACACTTTGCACAGTGAATTGAAGTGTTGAAACAGACTGCTTCTCTTTCAGAGAAACGCATGTGAGCTTTTTGTGAATGCTTGAAAGTAGTTTAAGGCACTTTCAAAAGAAAGTGATTTTCTCTGAAACGACAGAATTTAGAAAGTGAAGCAACACTCCATTCACCTTGCACAGTGAATTGAAGTGTTGGAACAGACTGCTTCTCTTTCAGAGAAACGCATGTGAGTTTCTGTTGAATACTTGTAAGTAGCTTAAGGCATTTTCAAAGGAAAGTGATCTTCTCTGAAAGGATAGCATTTAGGAAGTGAGGCAACACTCCATTCACTTCACACAGTGTATTGAAGTTTTGGAACAGACTGCTTCTCTTTCAGAGAAACGCATGTGAGTTTCTTGTGAATGCTTGCAAGTTGCTTAAGGCACTTTCAAAGGAAAGTGATTTTCTCTGAAAGGACAGCATTTAGAAAGTGAAGAAACACTCCCTTCACTTCGCACAGAGAATTGAAGTGTTGGAACAGATTGCTTCTCTTTCAGAGAAATGCATGTGAGTTTCTCTTGAATGCTTGTAAGTAGCTTAAGGCACATTCAGAGGACAGTGATTTTCTCTGAAAGGACAGCATTTAGAAAGTGAAGCAACACTCCATTCACTTCGCACAGTGAATTGAAGTGTTGGAACAGACTGCTTCTCTTTCAGAGAAATGCATGTGAGTTTCTTCCTAATGCTTGCAAGTAGCTTAAGGCACTTTCAAAGGAAAATGATTTTCTCTGAAAGGACAGCATTTAGAAAGTGAAGGAACACTCCATACACTTTGCACAGTGAATTGAAGTGTTGAAACAGACTGCTTCTCTTTCAGAGAAACGCATGTGAGCTTTTTGTGAATGCTTGAAAGTAGTTTAAGGCACTTTCAAAGGAAAGTGATTTTCTCTGAAAGGACAGCATTTAGAAAGTGAAGCAACACTCCATTCACTTCGCACAGTGAATTGAAGTGTTGGAACAGACTGCTTCTCTTTCAGAGAAACGCATGTGAGTTTTTTGTGAATGCTTGAAAGTAGTTTAAGGCACTTTCAAAAGAAAGTGATTTTCTCTGAAACGACAGAATTTAGAAAGTGAAGCAACACTCCATTCACTTCGCACAGTGAATTGAAGTGTTGGAACAGACTGATTATCTTTCAGAGAAATGCATGTGAGTTTCTGATGAATGCTTGTAAGTAGCTTAAGGCACTTTCAAAGGAAAGTGATTTTCTCTGAAAGGACAGCATTTAGAAAGTGAAGCAACACTCCATTCACTTCGCACATTGAATTGAAGTGTTGGAACAGACTGCTTCTCTTTCAGAGAAACGCATGTGAGTTTCTGTTGAATACTTGTAAGTAGCTTAAGGCATTTTCAAAGGAAAGTGATTTTCTCTGAAAGGACAGCATTTAGAAAGTGAGGCAACACTCCATTCACTTCACACAGTGTATTGAAGTTTTGGAGCAGACTGCTTCTCTTTCAGAGAAACGCATGTGAGTTTCTTGTGAATGCTTGCAAGTTGCTTAAGGCACTTTCAAAGGAAAGTGATTTTCTCTGAAAGGACAGCATTTAGAAAGTGAAGAAACACTCCCTTCACTTCGCACAGAGAATTGAAGTGTTGGAACAGATTGCTTCTCTTTCAGAGAAATGCATGTGAGTTTCTGTTGAATGCTTGTAAGTAGCTTAAGGCACATTCAGAGGAAAGTGATTTTCTCTGAAATACAGCATTTAGAAAGTGAAGCAACACTCCATTCACTTCGCACAGTGAATTGAAGTGTTGGAACAGACTGCTTCTCTTTCAGAGAAACGCATGTGAGTTTCTTCCTAATGCTTGCAAGTAGCTTAAGGCACTTTCAAAGGAAAATGATTTTCTCTGAAAGGACAGCATTTAGAAAGTGAAGGAACACTCCATACTCTTTGCACAGTGAATTGAAGTGTTGAAACAGACTGCTTCTCTTTCAGAGAAACGCATGTGAGATTTTTGTGAATGCTTGAAAGTAGTTTAAGGCACTTTCAAAGGAAAGTGATTTTCTCTGAAAGGACAGCATTTAGAAAGTGAACCAACACTCCATTCACTTCGCACAGTGAATTGAAGTGTTGGAACAGACTACTTCTCTTTCAGAGAAATGCATGTGAGTTTCTTGTGAATGCTTGAAAGTTGCTCAAGGCACTTTCAAACAAAAGTGATTTTCTCTGAAAGGACAGCATTTAGAAAATGAAGCAACACTCCATTCACTTCGCACAGTGAATTGAAGTGTTGGAACAGACTGCTTCTCTATCAGAGAAACGCATGTGAGTTTCTGGTGAATGCTTGTAAGTAGCTTAAGGCACTTTCAAAGGAAAGTGATTTTCTCTGAAAGGACAGCATTTAGAAAGTGAAGCAACACTCCATTCACTTCGCACAGTGAATTGAAGTGTTGGAACAGACTGCTTCTATTTCAGAGAAACGCATTAGTGTTTCTTGTGAATGCTTGCAAGTAGCTTAAGGCACTTTCAAAGGAAAGTGATTTTCTCTGAAAGGACAGCATTTAGAAAGTGAAGCAACACTCCATTCACTTCACACAGTGAATTGAAGTGTTGGAACAGACTGCTTCCTTTTAGAGAAACGCATGTGAGTTTCTTCCTAATGCTTGCAAGTAGCTTAAGGCACTTTCAAAGGAAAGTGATTTTCTCTGAAAGGACAGCATTTAGAAAGTGAAGCAACACTCCATTCACTTCGCACAAAGAATTGAAGTGTTGGAACAGACTTCTTCTCTTTCAGAGAAACGCATGTGAGTTTTTTATGAATGCTTGAAAGTAGTTTAAGGCACTTTCAAAGGAAAGTGATTTTCTCTGAAAGGACAGAATTTAGAAAGTGAAGCAACACTCCATTCACTTTGCACAGTGAATTGAAGTGTTGGAACAGACTGCTTCTATTTCAGAGAAACGCATGTGAGTTTCTTCCTAATGCTTGCAAGTAGCTTAAGGCACTTTCAAAGGAAAGGGATTTTCTCTGAAAGGACAGCATTTAGAAAGTGAAGCAACACTCCATTCACTTCACACAGTGAATTGAAGTGTTGGAACAGACTACTTCTCTATCAGAAACGCATGTGAGTTTCTGGTGAATGCTTGTAAGTAGCTTAAGGCACTTTCAAAGGAAAGTGATTTTCTCTGAAAGGACAGCATTTAGAAAGTGAAGCAACACTCCATTCCCTTCGTGCAGTGAATTGAAGTATTGGAACAGAGTGCTTCTCTTTCATATAAACGCATTAGTGTTTCTTGTGAATGCTTGCAAGTTGCTTAAGGCACTTTCAAAGGAAAGTGATTTTCTCTGAAAGGACAGCATTTAGAAAGTGAAGGACCACTCCATACACTTTGCACAGTGAATTGAAGTGTTGAAACAGACTGCTTCTCTTTCAGAGAAACGCATGTGAGCTTTTTGTGAATGCTTGAAAGTAGTTTAAGGCACTTTCAAAAGAAAGTGATTTTCTCTGAAACGACAGAATTTAGAAAGTGAAGCAACACTCCATTCACCTTGCACAGTGAATTGAAGTGTTGGAACAGACTGCTTCTCTTTCAGAGAAACGCATGTGAGTTTCTGTTGAATACTTGTAAGTAGCTTAAGGCATTTTCAAAGGAAAGTGATCTTCTCTGAAAGGATAGCATTTAGGAAGTGAGGCAACACTCCATTCACTTCACACAGTGTATTGAAGTTTTGGAACAGACTGCTTCTCTTTCAGAGAAACGCATGTGAGTTTCTTGTGAATGCTTGCAAGTTGCTTAAGGCACTTTCAAAGGAAAGTGATTTTCTCTGAAAGGACAGCATTTAGAAAGTGAAGAAACACTCCCTTCACTTCGCACAGAGAATTGAAGTGTTGGAACAGATTGCTTCTCTTTCAGAGAAATGCATGTGAGTTTCTCTTGAATGCTTGTAAGTAGCTTAAGGCACATTCAGAGGACAGTGATTTTCTCTGAAAGGACAGCATTTAGAAAGTGAAGCAACACTCCATTCACTTCGCACAGTGAATTGAAGTGTTGGAACAGACTGCTTCTCTTTCAGAGAAATGCATGTGAGTTTCTTCCTAATGCTTGCAAGTAGCTTAAGGCACTTTCAAAGGAAAATGATTTTCTCTGAAAGGACAGCATTTAGAAAGTGAAGGAACACTCCATACACTTTGCACAGTGAATTGAAGTGTTGAAACAGACTGCTTCTCTTTCAGAGAAACGCATGTGAGCTTTTTGTGAATGCTTGAAAGTAGTTTAAGGCACTTTCAAAGGAAAGTGATTTTCTCTGAAAGGACAGCATTTAGAAAGTGAAGCAACACTCCATTCACTTCGCACAGTGAATTGAAGTGTTGGAACAGACTGCTTCTCTTTCAGAGAAACGCATGTGAGTTTTTTGTGAATGCTTGAAAGTAGTTTAAGGCACTTTCAAAAGAAAGTGATTTTCTCTGAAACGACAGAATTTAGAAAGTGAAGCAACACTCCATTCACTTCGCACAGTGAATTGAAGTGTTGGAACAGACTGATTATCTTTCAGAGAAATGCATGTGAGTTTCTGATGAATGCTTGTAAGTAGCTTAAGGCACTTTCAAAGGAAAGTGATTTTCTCTGAAAGGACAGCATTTAGAAAGTGAAGCAACACTCCATTCACTTCGCACATTGAATTGAAGTGTTGGAACAGACTGCTTCTCTTTCAGAGAAACGCATGTGAGTTTCTGTTGAATACTTGTAAGTAGCTTAAGGCATTTTCAAAGGAAAGTGATTTTCTCTGAAAGGACAGCATTTAGAAAGTGAGGCAACACTCCATTCACTTCACACAGTGTATTGAAGTTTTGGAGCAGACTGCTTCTCTTTCAGAGAAATGCATGTGAGTTTCTTGTGAATGCTTGCAAGTTGCTTAAGGCACTTTCAAAGGAAAGTGATTTTCTCTGAAAGGACAGCATTTAGAAAGTGAAGAAACACTCCCTTCACTTCGCACAGAGAATTGAAGTGTTGGAACAGATTGCTTCTCTTTCAGAGAAATGCATGTGAGTTTCTGTTGAATGCTTGTAAGTAGCTTAAGGCACATTCAGAGGAAAGTGATTTTCTCTGAAATACAGCATTTAGAAAGTGAAGCAACACTCCATTCACTTCGCACAGTGAATTGAAGTGTTGGAACAGACTGCTTCTCTTTCAGAGAAACGCATGTGAGTTTCTTCCTAATGCTTGCAAGTAGCTTAAGGCACTTTCAAAGGAAAATGATTTTCTCTGAAAGGACAGCATTTAGAAAGTGAAGGAACACTCCATACTCTTTGCACAGTGAATTGAAGTGTTGAAACAGACTGCTTCTCTTTCAGAGAAACGCATGTGAGATTTTTGTGAATGTTTGAAAGTAGTTTAAGGCACTTTCAAAGGAAAGTGATTTTCTCTGAAAGGACAGCATTTAGAAAGTGAACCAACACTCCATTCACTTCGCACAGTGAATTGAAGTGTTGGAACAGACTACTTCTCTTTCAGAGAAATGCATGTGAGTTTCTTGTGAATGCTTGAAAGTTGCTCAAGGCACTTTCAAACAAAAGTGATTTTCTCTGAAAGGACAGCATTTAGAAAATGAAGCAACACTCCATTCACTTCGCACAGTGAATTGAAGTGTTGGAACAGACTGCTTCTCTATCAGAGAAACGCATGTGAGTTTCTGGTGAATGCTTGTAAGTAGCTTAAGGCACTTTCAAAGGAAAGTGATTTTCTCTGAAAGGACAGCATTTAGAAAGTGAAGCAACACTCCATTCACTTCGCACAGTGAATTGAAGTGTTGGAACAGACTGCTTCTATTTCAGAGAAACGCATTAGTGTTTCTTGTGAATGCTTGCAAGTAGCTTAAGGCACTTTCAAACGAAAGTGATTTTCTCTGAAAGGACAGAATTTAGAAAGTGAAGCAACACTCCATTCACTTTGCACAGTGAATTGAAGTGTTGGAAAAGACTGCTTCTCTTTCAGAGAAACGCATGTGAGTTTCTTCCTAATGCTTGCAAGTAGCTTAAGGCACTTTCAAAGGAAAGTGATTTTCTCTGAAAGGACAGCATTTAGAAAGTGAAGCAACACTCCATTCACTTCGCACAGTCAATTGAAGTGTTCGAACAAACTGCTTCTCTTTCAGAGAAACGCATGTGAGTTTCTGGTGAATGCTTGTAAGTAGCTTAAGGCACTTTCAAAGGAAAGTGATTTTCTCTGAAAGGACAGCATTTAGAAAGTGAAGCAACACTCCATTCCCTTCGTGCAGTGAATTGAAGTGTTGGAACAGACTGCTTCTCTTTCAGAGAAACGCATGTGAGTTTCTTCCTAATGCTTGCAAGTAGCTTAAGGCACTTTCAAAGGAAAGGGATTTTCTCTAAAAGGACAGCATTTGGAAAGTGAAGCACCACTCCATTCACTTCGCACAGTGAATTGAAGTGTTGGAACAGACTGCTTCTCTTTCAGAGAAACGCATGTGAGTTTCTGTTGAATGCTAGTAAGTAGCTTAAGGAACTTTCAAAGGAAAGTGATTTTCTCTGAAAGGACAGCATTTAGAAAGTGAGGCAACACTCCATTCACTTCACACAGTGAATTGAAGTGTTGGAACAGACTGCTTCCTTTTAGAGAAAAGCATGTGAGTTTCTTCCTAATGCTTGCAAGTAGCTTAAGGCACTTTCAAAGGAAAGTGATTTTCTCTGAAAGGACAGCATTTAGAAAGTGAAGAAACACTCCATTCACTTCGCACAGTGATTTGAAGTGTTGGAACAGACTGCTTCTCTTTCAGAGAAACGCATGTGAGTTTCTTGTGAATGCTTGCAAGTTGCTTAAGGCACTTTCAAAGGAAAGTGATTTTCTCTGAAAGGACAGCATTTAGAAAGTGAAGAAACACTCCCTTCACTTCGCACAGAGAATTGAAGTGTTGGAACAGATTGCTTCTCTTTCAGAGAAATGCATGTGAGTTTCTGTTGAATGCTTGTAAGTAGCTTAAGGCACATTCAGAGGAAAGTGATTTTCTCTGAAAGGACAGCATTTAGAAAGTGAAGCAACACTCCATTCACTTCGCACAGTGAATTGAAGTGTTGGAACAGACTGCTTCTCTTTCAGAGAAACGCATGTGAGTTTCTTCCTAATGCTTGCAAGTAGCTTAAGGCACTTTCAAAGGAAAATGATTTTCTCTGAAAGGACAGCATTTAGAAAGTGTAGGAACACTCCATACTCTTTGCACAGTGAATTGAAGTGTTGAAACAGACTGCTTCTCTGTCAGAGAAACGCATGTGAGTTTTTTATGAATGCTTGAAAGTAGTTTAAGGCACTTTCAAAGGAAAGTGATTTTCTCTGAAAGGACAGTATTTAGAAAGTGAAGCAACACTCCATTCACTTTGCACAATGAATTGAAGTGTTGGAACAGACTGCTTCTCTTTCAGAGAAATGCATGTGAGTTTCTGTTGAATGCTTGTAAGTAGCTTAAGGCACTTTCAAAGGAAAGTGATTATCTCTGAAAGGACAGCATTTAGAAAGTGAAGCAACACTCCATTCACTTTGCACAGTGAATTGAAGTGTTGGAACAGACTGCTTCTCTTTCAGAGAAACGCATGTGAGTTTCTTCCTAATGCTTGCAAGTAGCTTAAGGCACTTTCAAAGGAAAGGGATTTTCTCTGAAAGGACAGCATTTAGAAAGTGAAGCAACACTCCATTCACTTTGCACAGTGAATTGAAGTGTTGGAACAGACTGCTTCTCTATCAGAAACGCATGTGAGTTTCTGGTGAATGCTTGTAAGTAGCTTAAGGCACTTTCAAAGGAAAGTGATTTTCTCTGAAAGGACAGCATTTAGAAAGTGAAGCAACACTCCATTCCTTTCGTGCAGTGAATTGAAGTGTTGGAACAGAGTGCTTCTCTTTCATATAAACGCATTAGTGTTTCTTGTGAATGCTTGCAAGTTGCTTAAGGCACTTTCAAAGGAAAGTGATTTTCTCTGAAAGGACAGCATTTAGAACGTGAAGCAACACTCCATGCACTTCGCACATTGAATTGAAGTGTTGGAACAGACTGCATCTCTTTCAGAGAAACGCATGTGAGTTTCTATTGAATACTTGCAAGTAGCTTAAGGCATTTTCAAAGGAAAGTGATTTTCTCTGAAAGGACAGCATTTAGAAAGTGAGGCAACACTCCATTCACTTCACACAGTGTATTGAAGTTTTGGAGCAGACTGCTTCTCTTTCAGAGAAACGCATGTGAGTTTCTTGTGAATGCTTGCAAGTTGCTTAAGGCACTTTCAAAGGAAAGTGATTTTCTCTGAAAGGACAGCATTTAGAAAGTGAAGAAACACTCCATTCACTTCGCACAAAGAATTGAAGTGTTGGAACAGATTGCTTCTCTTTCAGAGAAATGCATGTGAGTTTCAGTTGAATGCTTGTAAGTAGCTTAAGGCACATTCAGAGGAAAGTGATTTTCTCTGAAAGGACAGCATTTAGAAAGTGAAGCAACACTCCATTCACTTCGCACAGTGAATTGAAGTGTTGGAACAGACTGCTTCTCTTTCAGAGAAACGCATGTGAGTTTCTTCCTAATGCTTGCAAGTAGCTTAAGGCACTTTCAAAGGAAAATGATTTTCTCTGAAAGGACAGCATTTAGAAAGTGAAGGAACACTCCATACACTTTGCACAGTGAATTGAAGTGTTGAAACAGACTGCTTCTCTTTCAGAGGAACGCATGTGAGCTTTTTGTGAATGCTTGAAAGTAGTTTAAGGCACTTTCAAAGGAAAGTGATTTTCTCTGAAAGGACAGCATTTAGAAAGTGAAGCAACACTCCATTCACTTCGCACAGTGAATTGAAGTGTTGGAACAGACTGCTTCTCTTTCAGAGAAATGCATGTGAGTTTCTTGTGAATGCTTGAAAGTTGCTTAAGGCACTTTCAAACAAAAGTGATTTTCTCTGAAAGGACAGGATTTAGAAAGTGAAGCAACACTCCATTCACTTCGCACAGTGAATTGAAGTGTTGGAACAGACTGCTTCTATTTCAGAGAAACGCATGTGTGTTTCCTGTGAATGTTTTAAAGTAGCTTAAGGCACTTTCAAATGAAAGTGATTTTCTCTGAAAGGACAGCATTTAGAAAGTGAGGCAACACTCCATTCACTTCGCACAAAGAATTGAAGTGTTGGAAAAGACTGCTTCTCTTTCAGAGAAACGCATGTGAGTTTTTTATGAATGCTTGAAAGTAGTTTAAGGCACTTTCAAAGGAAAGTGATTTTCTCTGAAAGGACAGAATTTAGAAAGTGAAGCAACACTCCATTCACTTTGCACAGTGAATTGAAGTGTTGGAACAGACTGCTTCTCCTTCAGAGAAATGCATGTGAGTTTCTGTTGAATGCTTGTAAGTAGCTTAAGGCACTTTCAAAAGAAAGTGATTATCTCTGAAAGGACAGCATTTAGAAAGTGAAGCAACACTCCATTCACTTTGCACAGTGAATTGAAGTGTTGGAACAGACTGATTCTCTTTCAGAGAAATGCATGTGAGTTTCTGATGAATGCTTGCAAGTAGCTTAAGGCACTTTCAAAGGAAAGTGATTTTCTCTGAAAGGACAGCATTTAGAAAGTGAGGCAACACTCCATTCACTTCACACAGTGAATTGAAGTGTTGGAACAGACTGCTTCCTTTTAGAGAAACGCATGTGAGTTTCTTCCTAATGCTTGCAAGTAGCTTAAGGCACTTTCAAAGGAAAGGGATTTTCTCTGAAAGGACAGCATTTAGAAAGTGAAGCAACACTCCATTCACTTTGCACAGTGAATTGAAGTGTTGGAACAGACTGCTTCTCTATCAGAAACGCATGTGAGTTTCTGGTGAATGCTTGTAAGTAGCTTAAGGCACTTTCAAAGGAAAGTGATTTTCTCTGAAAGGACAGCATTTAGAAAGTGAGGCAACACTCCATTCACTTCACACAGTGTATTGAAGTTTTGGAACAGACTGCTTCTCTTTCAGAGAAACGCATGTGAGTTTCTTGTGAATGCTTGCAAGTTGCTTAAGGCACTTTCAAAGGAAAGTGATTTTCTCTGAAAGGACAGCATTTAGAAAGTGAAGCAACACTCCATACTCTTTGCACAGTGAATTGAAGTGTTGAAACAGACTGCTTCTCTTTCAGAGAAACGCATGTGAGATTTTTGTGAATGCTTGAAAGTAGTTTAAGGCACTTTCAAAGGAAAGTGATTTTCTCTGAAAGGACAGCATTTAGAAAGTGAACCAACACTCCATTCACTTCGCACAGTGAATTGAAGTGTTGGAACAGACTACTTCTCTTTCAGAGAAATGCATGTGAGTTTCTTGTGAATGCTTGAAAGTTGCTCAAGGCACTTTCAAACAAAAGTGATTTTCTCTGAAAGGACAGCATTTAGAAAATGAAGCAACACTCCATTCACTTCGCACAGTGAATTGAAGTGTTGGAACAGACTGCTTCTCTATCAGAGAAACGCATGTGAGTTTCTGGTGAATGCTTGTAAGTAGCTTAAGGCACTTTCAAAGGAAAGTGATTTTCTCTGAAAGGACAGCATTTAGAAAGTGAAGCAACACTCCATTCACTTCGCACAGTGAATTGAAGTGTTGGAACAGACTGCTTCTATTTCAGAGAAACGCATTAGTGTTTCTTGTGAATGCTTGCAAGTAGCTTAAGGCACTTTCAAACGAAAGTGATTTTCTCTGAAAGGACAGAATTTAGAAAGTGAAGCAACACTCCATTCACTTTGCACAGTGAATTGAAGTGTTGGAAAAGACTGCTTCTCTTTCAGAGAAACGCATGTGAGTTTCTTCCTAATGCTTGCAAGTAGCTTAAGGCACTTTCAAAGGAAAGTGATTTTCTCTGAAAGGACAGCATTTAGAAAGTGAAGCAACACTCCATTCACTTCGCACAGTCAATTGAAGTGTTCGAACAAACTGCTTCTCTTTCAGAGAAACGCATGTGAGTTTCTGGTGAATGCTTGTAAGTAGCTTAAGGCACTTTCAAAGGAAAGTGATTTTCTCTGAAAGGACAGCATTTAGAAAGTGAAGCAACACT
Organism: Myodes glareolus; assembly: GCF_982192425.1. Classification (NCBI taxonomy): domain Eukaryota; kingdom Metazoa; phylum Chordata; class Mammalia; order Rodentia; family Cricetidae; genus Myodes; species Myodes glareolus. Next base: position 3,445,348 of record NC_142046.1, read on the forward strand.
CCATTCACTTCGCACAGAGAATTGAAGTGTTGGAACAGATTGCTTCTCTTTCAGAGAAATGCTTGTGAGTTTCTGTTGAATGCTTGTAAGTAGCTTAAGGCACATTCAGAGGAAAGGGAATTTCTCTGAAAGGACAGCATTTAGAAAGTGAAGCAACACTCCATTCACTTCGCACAGTGAATTGAAGTGTTGGAACAGACTGCATCTCTTTCAGAGAAACGCATGTGAGTTTCTGTTGAATGCTTGAAAGTAGTTTAAGGCACTTTCAAAGGAAAGTGATTTTCTCTGAAAGGACAGCATTTAGAACGTCAGGCAACACTCCATTCACTTCACATAGTGAATTGAAGTGTTGGAACAGACTGCTTCCTTTTAGAGAAACGCATGTGAGTTTCTTCCTAATGCTTGCAAGTAGCTTAAGGCACTTTCAAAGGAAAGTGATTTTCTCTGAAAGGACAGCATTTAGAAAGTGAAGCAACACTCCATTCACTTCGCACAAAGAATTGAAGTGTTGGAACAGACTTCTTCTCTTTCAGAGAAACGCATGTGAGTTTTTTATGAATGCTTGAAAGTAGTTTAAGGCACTTTCAAAGGAAAGTGATTTTCTCTGAAAGGACAGAATTTAGAAAGTGAAGCAACACTCCATTCACTTTGCACAGTGAATTGAAGTGTTGGAACAGACTGCTTCTATTTCAGGGAAATGCATGTGACTTTCTGTTGAATGCTTGTAAGTAGCTTAAGGCACTTTCAAAGGAAAGTGATTATCTCTGAAAGGACAGCATTTAGAAAGTGAAGCAACACTCCATTCACTTTGCACAGTGAATTGAAGTGTTGGAACAAACTGCTTCTCTTTCAGAGAAACGCATGTGAGTTTCTTCCTAATGCTTGCAAGTAGCTTAAGGCACTTTCAAAGGAAAGGGATTTTCTCTGAAAGGACAGCATTTAGAAAGTGAAGCAACACTCCATTCACTTCACACAGTGAATTGAAGTGTTGGAACAGACTACTTCTCTATCAGAAACGCATGTGAGTTTCTGGTGAATGCTTGTAAGTAGCTTAAGGCACTTTCAAAGGAAAGTGATTTTCTCTGAAAGGACAGCATTTAGAAAGTGAAGCAACACTCCATTCCCTTCGTGCAGTGAATTGAAGTATTGGAACAGAGTGCTTCTCTTTCATATAAACGCATTAGTGTTTCTTGTGAATGCTTGCAAGTTGCTTAAGGCACTTTCAAAGGAAAGTGATTTTCTCTGAAAGGACAGCATTTAGAAAGTGAAGGACCACTCCATACACTTTGCACAGTGAATTGAAGTGTTGAAACAGACTGCTTCTCTTTCAGAGAAACGCATGTGAGCTTTTTGTGAATGCTTGAAAGTAGTTTAAGGCACTTTCAAAAGAAAGTGATTTTCTCTGAAACGACAGAATTTAGAAAGTGAAGCAACACTCCATTCACCTTGCACAGTGAATTGAAGTGTTGGAACAGACTGCTTCTCTTTCAGAGAAACGCATGTGAGTTTCTGTTGAATACTTGTAAGTAGCTTAAGGCATTTTCAAAGGAAAGTGATCTTCTCTGAAAGGATAGCATTTAGGAAGTGAGGCAACACTCCATTCACTTCACACAGTGTATTGAAGTTTTGGAACAGACTGCTTCTCTTTCAGAGAAACGCATGTGAGTTTCTTGTGAATGCTTGCAAGTTGCTTAAGGCACTTTCAAAGGAAAGTGATTTTCTCTGAAAGGACAGCATTTAGAAAGTGAAGAAACACTCCCTTCACTTCGCACAGAGAATTGAAGTGTTGGAACAGATTGCTTCTCTTTCAGAGAAATGCATGTGAGTTTCTCTTGAATGCTTGTAAGTAGCTTAAGGCACATTCAGAGGACAGTGATTTTCTCTGAAAGGACAGCATTTAGAAAGTGAAGCAACACTCCATTCACTTCGCACAGTGAATTGAAGTGTTGGAACAGACTGCTTCTCTTTCAGAGAAACGCATGTGAGTTTCTTCCTAATGCTTGCAAGTAGCTTAAGGCACTTTCAAAGGAAAATGATTTTCTCTGAAAGGACAGCATTTAGAAAGTGAAGGAACACTCCATACACTTTGCACAGTGAATTGAAGTGTTGAAACAGACTGCTTCTCTTTCAGAGAAACGCATGTGAGCTTTTTGTGAATGCTTGAAAGTAGTTTAAGGCACTTTCAAAGGAAAGTGATTTTCTCTGAAAGGACAGCATTTAGAAAGTGAAGCAACACTCCATTCACTTCGCACAGTGAATTGAAGTGTTGAAACAGACTGCTTCTCTTTCAGAGAAACGCATGTGAGTTTTTTGTGAATGCTTGAAAGTAGTTTAAGGCACTTTCAAAAGAAAGTGATTTTCTCTGAAACGACAGAATTTAGAAAGTGAAGCAACACTCCATTCACTTCGCACAGTGAATTGAAGTGTTGGAACAGACTGATTATCTTTCAGAGAAATGCATGTGAGTTTCTGATGAATGCTTGTAAGTAGCTTAAGGCACTTTCAAAGGAAAGTGATTTTCTCTGAAAGGACAGCATTTAGAAAGTGAAGCAACACTCCATTCACTTCGCACATTGAATTGAAGTGTTGGAACAGACTGCTTCTCTTTCAGAGAAACGCATGTGAGTTTCTGTTGAATACTTGTAAGTAGCTTAAGGCATTTTCAAAGGAAAGTGATTTTCTCTGAAAGGACAGCATTTAGAAAGTGAGGCAACACTCCATTCACTTCACACAGTGTATTGAAGTTTTGGAGCAGACTGCTTCTCTTTCAGAGAAACGCATGTGAGTTTCTTGTGAATGCTTGCAAGTTGCTTAAGGCACTTTCAAAGGAAAGTGATTTTCTCTGAAAGGACAGCATTTAGAAAGTGAAGAAACACTCCCTTCACTTCGCACAGAGAATTGAAGTGTTGGAACAGATTGCTTCTCTTTCAGAGTAATGTATGTGAGTTTCTGTTGAATGCTTGTAAGTAGCTTAAGGCACATTCAGAGGAAAGTGATTTTCTCTGAAAGGACAGCATTTAGAAAGTGAAGCAACACTCCATTCACTTCGCACAGTGAATTGAAGTGTTGGAACAGACTGCTTCTCTTTCAGAGAAACGCATGTGAGTTTCTTCCTAATGCTTGCAAGTAGCTTAAGGCACTTTCAAAGGAAAATGATTTTCTCTGAAAGGACAGCATTTAGAAAGTGTAGGAACACTCCATACTCTTTGCACAGTGAATTGAAGTGTTGAAACAGACTGCTTCTCTGTCAGAGAAACGCATGTGAGTTTTTTATGAATGCTTGAAAGTAGTTTAAGGCACTTTCAAAGGAAAGTGATTTTCTCTGAAAGGACAGTATTTAGAAAGTGAAGCAACACTCCATTCACTTTGCACAATGAATTGAAGTGTTGGAACAGACTGCTTCTCTTTCAGAGAAATGCATGTGAGTTTCTGTTGAATGCTTGTAAGTAGCTTAAGGCACTTTCAAAGGAAAGTGATTATCTCTGAAAGGACAGCATTTAGAAAGTGAAGCAACACTCCATTCACTTTGCACAGTGAATTGAAGTGTTGGAACAGACTGCTTCTCTTTCAGAGAAACGCATGTGAGTTTCTTCCTAATGCTTGCAAGTAGCTTAAGGCACTTTCAAAGGAAAGGGATTTTCTCTGAAAGGACAGCATTTAGAAAATGAAGCAACACTCCATTCACTTTGCACAGTGAATTGAAGTGTTGGAACAGACTGCTTCTCTATCAGAAACGCATGTGAGTTTCTGGTGAATGCTTGTAAGTAGCTTAAGGCACTTTCAAAGGAAAGTGATTTTCTCTGAAAGGACAGCATTTAGAAAGTGAAGCAACACTCCATTCCTTTCGTGCAGTGAATTGAAGTGTTGGAACAGAGTGCTTCTCTTTCATATAAACGCATTAGTGTTTCTTGTGAATGCTTGCAAGTTGCTTAAGGCACTTTCAAAGGAAAGTGATTTTCTCTGAAAGGACAGCATTTAGAAAGTGAAGCAACACTCCATTCACTTCGCACATTGAATTGAAGTGTTGGAACAGACTGCTTCTCTTTCAGAGAAACGCATGTGAGTTTCTGTTGAATACTTGCAAGTAGCTTAAGGCATTTTCAAAGGAAAGTGATTTTCTCTGAAAGGACAGCATTTAGAAAGTGAGGCAACACTCCATTCACTTCACACAGTGTATTGAAGTTTTGGAACAGACTGCTTCTCTTTCAGAGAAACGCATGTGAGTTTCTTGTGAATGCTTGCAAGTTGCTTAAGGCACTTTCAAAGGAAAGTGATTTTCTCTGAAAGGACAGCATTTAGAAAGTGAAGAAACACTCCATTCACTTCGCACAAAGAATTGAAGTGTTGGAACAGATTGCTTCTCTTTCAGAGAAATGCATGTGAGTTTCTGTTGAATGCTTGTAAGTAGCTTAAGGCACATTCAGAGGAAAGTGATTTTCTCTGAAAGGACAGCATTTAGAAAGTGAAGCAACACTCCATTCACTTCGCACAGTGAATTGAAGTGTTGGAACAGACTGCTTCTCTTTCAGAGAAACGCATGTGAGTTTCTTCCTAATGCTTGCAAGTAGCTTAAGGCACTTTCAAAGGAAAATGATTTTCTCTGAAAGGACAGCATTTAGAAAGTGAAGGAACACTCCATACACTTTGCACAGTGAATTGAAGTGTTGAAACAGACTGCTTCTCTTTCAGAGGAACGCATGTGAGCTTTTTGTGAATGCTTGAAAGTAGTTTAAGGCACTTTCAAAGGAAAGTGATTTTCTCTGAAAGGACAGCATTTAGAAAGTGAAGCAACACTCCATTCACTTCGCACAGTGAATTGAAGTGTTGGAACAGACTGCTTCTCTTTCAGAGAAATGCATGTGAGTTTCTTGTGAATGCTTGAAAGTTGCTTAAGGCACTTTCAAACAAAAGTGATTTTCTCTGAAAGGACAGGATTTAGAAAGTGAAGCAACACTCCATTCACTTCGCACAGTGAATTGAAGTGTTGGAACAGACTGCTTCTATTTCAGAGAAACGCATGTGTGTTTCCTGTGAATGCTTTAAAGTAGCTTAAGGCACTTTCAAATGAAAGTGATTTTCTCTGAAAGGACAGCATTTAGAAAGTGAGGCAACACTCCATTCACTTCGCACAAAGAATTGAAGTGTTGGAACAGACTGCTTCTCTTTCAGAGAAACGCATGTGAGTTTTTTATGAATGCTTGAAAGTAGTTTAAGGCACTTTCAAAGGAAAGTGATTTTCTCTGAAAGGACAGAATTTAGAAAGTGAAGCAACACTCCATTCACTTTGCACAGTGAATTGAAGTGTTGGAACAGACTGCTTCTCCTTCAGAGAAATGCATGTGAGTTTCTGTTGAATGCTTGTAAGTAGCTTAAGGCACTTTCAAAAGAAAGTGATTATCTCTGAAAGGACAGCATTTAGAAAGTGAAGCAACACTCCATTCACTTTGCACAGTGAATTGAAGTGTTGGAACAGACTGATTCTCTTTCAGAGAAATGCATGTGAGTTTCTGATGAATGCTTGCAAGTAGCTTAAGGCACTTTCAAAGGAAAGTGATTTTCTCTGAAAGGACAGCATTTAGAAAGTGAGGCAACACTCCATTCACTTCACACAGTGAATTGAAGTGTTGGAACAGACTGCTTCCTTTTAGAGAAACGCATGTGAGTTTCTTCCTAATGCTTGCAAGTAGCTTAAGGCACTTTCAAAGGAAAGTGATTTTCTCTGAAAGGACAGCATTTAGAAAGTGAAGCAACACTCCATTCACTTCGCACAAAGAATTGAAGTGTTGGAACAGACTTCTTCTCTTTCAGAGAAACGCATGTGAGTTTTTTATGAATGCTTGAAAGTAGTTTAAGGCACTTTCAAAGGAAAGTGATTTTCTCTGAAAGGACAGTATTTAGAAAGTGAAGCAACACTCCATTCACTTTGCACAGTGAATTGAAGTGTTGGAACAGACTGCTTCTCTTTTAGAGAAATGCATGTGAGTTTCTGTTGAATGCTTGTAAGTAGCTTAAGGCACTTTCAAAGGAAAGTGATTATCTCTGAAAGGACAGCATTTAGAAAGTGAAGCAACACTCCATTCACTTTGCACAGTGAATTGAAGTGTTGGAACAGACTGCTTCTCTTTCAGAGAAACGCATGTGAGTTTCTTCCTAATGCTTGCAAGTAGCTTAAGGCACTTTCAAAGGAAAGGGATTTTCTCTGAAAGGACAGCATTTAGAAAGTGAAGCAACACTCCATTCACTTTGCACAGTGAATTGAAGTGTTGGAACAGACTGCTTCTCTATCAGAAACGCATGTGAGTTTCTGGTGAATGCTTGTAAGTAGCTTAAGGCACTTTCAAAGGAAAGTGATTTTCTCTGAAAGGACAGCATTTAGAAAGTGAGGCAACACTCCATTCACTTCGCACAGTGAATTGAAGTGTTGGAACAGACTGCTTCTCTTTCAGAGGAACGCATGTGAGCTTTTTGTGAATGTTTGAAAGTAGTTTAAGGCACTTTCAAAGGAAAGTGATTTTCTCTGAAAGGACAGCATTTAGAAAGTGAAGCAACACTCCATTCACTTCGCACAGTGAATTGAAGTGTTGGAACAGACTGCTTCCTTTTAGAGAAACGCATGTGAGTTTCTTCCTAATGCTTGCAAGTAGCTTAAGGCACTTTCAAAGGAAAGTGATTTTCTCTGATAGGACAGCATTTAGAAAGTGAAGCAACACTCCATTCACTTCGCACAAAGAATTGAAGTGTTGGAACAGACTTCTTCTCTTTCAGAGAAACGCATGTGAGTTTTTTATGAATGCTTGAAAGTAGTTTAAGGCACTTTCAAAGGAAAGTGATTTTCTCTGAAAGGACAGTATTTAGAAAGTGAAGCAACACTCCATTCACTTTGCACAGTGAATTGAAGTGTTGGAACAGACTGCTTCTCTTTCAGAGAAATGCATGTGAGTTTCTGTTGAATGCTTGTAAGTAGCTTAAGGCACTTTCAAAGGAAAGTGATTATCTCTGAAAGGACAGCATTTAGAAAGTGAAGCAACACTCCATTCACTTTGCACAGTGAATTGAAGTGTTGGAACAGACTGCTTCTCTTTCAGAGAAACGCATGTGAGTTTCTTCCTAATGCTTGCAAGTAGCTTAAGGCACTTTCAAAGGAAAGGGATTTTCTCTGAAAGGACAGCATTTAGAAAGTGAAGCAACACTCCATTCACTTTGCACAGTGAATTGAAGTGTTGGAACAGACTGCTTCTCTATCAGAAACGCATGTGAGTTTCTGGTGAATGCTTGTAAGTAGCTTAAGGCACTTTCAAAGGAAAGTGATTTTCTCTGAAAGGACAGCATTTAGAAAGTGAAGCAACACTCCATTCCTTTCGTGCAGTGAATTGAAGTGTTGGAACAGAGTGCTTCTCTTTCATATAAACGCATTAGTGTTTCTTGTGAATGCTTGCAAGTTGCTTAAGGCACTTTCAAAGGAAAGTGATTTTCTCTGAAAGGACAGCATTTAGAACGTGAAGCAACACTCCATGCACTTCGCACATTGAATTGAAGTGTTGGAACAGACTGCATCTCTTTCAGAGAAACGCATGTGAGTTTCTGTTGAATGCTTGTAAGTAGCTTAAGGCACTTTCAAAGGAAAGTGATTTTCTCTGAAAATACAGCATTTAGAAAGTGAGGCAATACTCCCTTCACTTCACACAGTGAATTGAAGTGTTGGAACAGACTGCTTCTCTTTCAGAGAAACGCATGTGAGTTTCTTCCTAATGCTTGCTTGTAGCTTAAGGCACTTTCAAAGGAAAGTGATTTTCTCTGAAAGGACAGCATTTAGAAAGTGAAGCAACACTCCATTCACTTCACACAGTGAATTGAAGTGTTGGAACAGAGTGCTTTTCTTTCAGAGAAACGCATGTGAGCTTCTTCCTAATGCTTGCAAGTAGCTTAAGGCACTTTCAAAGGAAAGTGATTTTCTCTGAAAGGACAGCATTTAGAAAGTGAAGCAACACTCCATTCACTTTGCACAGTGAATTGAAGTGTTGGAACAGACTGCTTCTCTTTCAGAGAAACGCATGTGAGTTTCTTCCTAATGCTTGCAAGTAGCTTAAGGCACTTTCAAAGGAAAGTGATTTTCTCTGAAAGGACAGCATTTAGAAAGTGAAGTAACACTCCATTCACTTTGCACAGTGAATTGAAGTGTTGGAACAGACTGCTTCTCTATCAGAAACGCATGTGAGTTTCTGGTGAATGCTTGTTAGTAGCTTAAGGCACTTTCAAAGGAAAGTGATTTTCTCTGAAAGGACAGCATTTAGAAAGTGAGGCAACACTCCATTCACTTCACACAGTGTATTGAAGTTTTGGAACAGACTGCTTCTCTTTCAGAGAAACGCATGTGAGTTTCTTGTGAATGCTTGCAATTTGCTTAAGGCACTTTCAAAGGAAAGTGATTTTCTCTGAAAGGACAGCATTTAGAAAGTGAAGAAACACTCCATTCACTTCGCACAAAGAATTGAAGTGTTGGAACAGATTGCTTCTCTTTCAGAGAAATGCATGTGAGTTTCTGTTGAATGCTTGTAAGTAGCTTAAGGCACATTCAGAGGAAAGTGATTTTCTCTGAAAGGACAGCATTTAGAAAGTGAAGCAACACTCCATTCACTTCGCACAGTGAATTGAAGTGTTGGAACAGACTGCTTCTCTTTCAGAGAAACGCATGTGAGTTTCTTCCTAATGCTTGCAAGTAGCTTAAGGCACTTTCAAAGGAAAATGATTTTCTCGGAAAGGACAGCATTTAGAAAGTGAAGGAACACTCCATACACTTTGCACAGTGAATTGAAGTGTTGAAACAGACTGCTTCTCTTTCAGAGGAACGCATGTGAGCTTTTTGTGAATGCTTGAAAGTAGTTTAAGGCACTTTCAAAGGAAAGTGATTTTCTCTGAAAGGACAGCATTTAGAAAGTGAAGCAACACTCCATTCACTTCGCACAGTGAATTGAAGTGTTGGAACAGACTGCTTCTCTTTCAGAGAAATGCATGTGAGTTTCTGATGAATGCTTGCAAGTAGCTTAAAGCACTTTCAAAGGAAAGTGATTTTCTCTGAAAGGACAGCATTTAGAAAGTGAGGCAACACTCCATTCACTTCACACAGTGAATTGAAGTGTTGGAACAGACTGCTTCCTTTTAGAGAAACGCATGTGAGTTTCTTCCTAATGCTTGCAAGTAGCTTAAGGCACTTTCAAAGGAAAGTGATTTTCTCTGAAAGGACAGCATTTAGAAAGTGAAGCAACACTCCATTCACTTCGCACAAAGAATTGAAGTGTTGGAACAGACTTCTTCTCTTTCAGAGAAACGCATGTGAGTTTTTTATGAATGCTTGAAAGTAGTTTAAGGCACTTTCAAAGGAAAGTGATTTTCTCTGAAAGGACAGTATTTAGAAAGTGAAGCAACACTCCATTCACTTTGCACAGTGAATTGAAGTGTTGGAACAGACTGCTTCTCTTTAAGAGAAATGCATGTGAGTTTCTGTTGAATGCTTGTAAGTAGCTTAAGGCACTTTCAAAGGAAAGTGATTATCTCTGAAAGGACAGCATTTAGAAAGTGAAGCAACACTCCATTCACTTTGCACAGTGAATTGAAGTGTTGGAACAGACTGCTTCTCTTTCAGAGAAACGCATGTGAGTTTCTTCCTAATGCTTGCAAGTAGCTTAAGGCACTTTCAAAGGAAAGGGATTTTCTCTGAAAGGACAGCATTTAGAAAGTGAAGCAACACTCCATTCACTTTGCACAGTGAATTGAAGTGTTGGAACAGACTGCTTCTCTATCAGAAACGCATGTGAGTTTCTGGTGAATGCTTGTAAGTAGCTTAAGGCACTTTCAAAGGAAAGTGATTTTCTCTGAAAGGACAGCATTTAGAAAGTGAGGCAACACTCCATTCACTTCACACAGTGTATTGAAGTTTTGGAACAGACTGCTTCTCTTTCAGAGAAACGCATGTGAGTTTCTTGTGAATGCTTGCAAGTTGCTTAAGGCACTTTCAAAGGAAAGTGATTTTCTCTGAAAGGACAGCATTTAGAAAGTGAAGAAACACTCCATTCACTTCGCACAAAGAATTGAAGTGTTGGAACAGATTGCTTCTCTTTCAGAGAAATGCATGTGAGTTTCTGTTGAATGCTTGTAAGTAGCTTAAGGCACATTCAGAGGAAAGTGATTTTCTCTGAAAGGACAGCATTTAGAAAGTGAAGCAACACTCCATTCACTTCGCACAGTGAATTGAAGTGTTGGAACAGACTGCTTCTCTTTCAGAGAAACGCATGTGAGTTTCTTCCTAATGCTTGCAAGTAGCTTAAGGCACTTTCAAAGGAAAATGATTTTCTCTGAAAGGACAGCATTTAGAAAGTGAAGGAACACTCCATACACTTTGCACAGTGAATTGAAGTGTTGAAACAGACTGCTTCTCTTTCAGAGGAACGCATGTGAGCTTTTTGTGAATGCTTGAAAGTAGTTTAAGGCACTTTCAAAGGAAAGTGATTTTCTCTGAAAGGACAGCATTTAGAAAGTGAAGCAACACTCCATTCACTTCGCACAGTGAATTGAAGTGTTGGAACAGACTGCTTCTCTTTCAGAGAAATGCATGTGAGTTTCTTGTGAATGCTTGAAAGTTGCTTAAGGCACTTCAAACAAAAGTGATTTTCTCTGAAAGGACAGGATTTAGAAAGTGAAGCAACACTCCATTCACTTCGCACAGTGAATTGAAGTGTTGGAACAGACTGCTTCTCTTTCAGAGAAATGCATGTGAGTTTCTGTTGAATGCTTGTAAGTAGCTTAAGGCACTTTCAAAAGAAAGTGATTATCTCTGAAAGGACAGCATTTAGAAAGTGAAGCAACACTCCATTCACTTTGCACAGTGAATTGAAGTGTTGGAACAGACTGATTCTCTTTCAGAGAAATGCATGTGAGTTTCTGATGAATGCTTGCAAGTAGCTTAAGGCACTTTCAAAGGAAAGTGATTTTCTCTGAAAGGACAGCATTTAGAAAGTGAGGCAACACTCCATTCACTTCACACAGTGAATTGAAGTGTTGGAACAGACTGCTTCCTTTTAGAGAAACGCATGTGAGTTTCTTCCTAATGCTTGCAAGTAGCTTAAGGCACTTTCAAAGGAAAGTGATTTTCTCTGAAAGGACAGCATTTAGAACGTGAAGCAACACTCCATGCACTTCGCACATTGAATTGAAGTGTTGGAACAGACTGCATCTCTTTCAGAGAAACGCATGTGAGTTTCTGTTGAATGCTTGTAAGTAGCTTAAGGCACTTTCAAAGGAAAGTGATTTTCTCTGAAAATACAGCATTTAGAAAGTGAGGCAATACTCCCTTCACTTCACACAGTGAATTGAAGTGTTGGAACAGACTGCTTCTCTTTCAGAGAAACGCATGTGAGTTTCTTCCTAATGCTTGCTTGTAGCTTAAGGCACTTTCAAAGGAAAGTGATTTTCTCTGAAAGGACAGCATTTAGAAAGTGAAGCAACACTCCATTCACTTCACACAGTGAATTGAAGTGTTGGAACAGAGTGCTTTTCTTTCAGAGAAACGCATGTGAGCTTCTTCCTAATGCTTGCAAGTAGCTTAAGGCACTTTCAAAGGAAAGTGATTTTCTCTGAAAGGACAGCATTTAGAAAGTGAAGCAACACTCCATTCACTTTGCACAGTGAATTGAAGTGTTGGAACAGACTGCTTCTCTTTCAGAGAAACGCATGTGAGTTTCTTCCTAATGCTTGCAAGTAGCTTAAGGCACTTTCAAAGGAAAGTGATTTTCTCTGAAAGGACAGCATTTAGAAAGTGAAGTAACACTCCATTCACTTTGCACAGTGAATTGAAGTGTTGGAACAGACTGCTTCTCTATCAGAAACGCATGTGAGTTTCTGGTGAATGCTTGTAAGTAGCTTAAGGCACTTTCAAAGGAAAGTGATTTTCTCTGAAAGGACAGCATTTAGAAAGTGAGGCAACACTCCATTCACTTCACACAGTGTATTGAAGTTTTGGAACAGACTGCTTCTCTTTCAGAGAAACGCATGTGAGTTTCTTGTGAATGCTTGCAAGTTGCTTAAGGCACTTTCAAAGGAAAGTGATTTTCTCTGAAAGGACAGCATTTAGAAAGTGAAGAAACACTCCATTCACTTCGCACAAAGAATTGAAGTGTTGGAACAGATTGCTTCTCTTTCAGAGAAATGCATGTGAGTTTCTGTTGAATGCTTGTAAGTAGCTTAAGGCACATTCAGAGGAAAGTGATTTTCTCTGAAAGGACAGCATTTAGAAAGTGAAGCAACACTCCATTCACTTCGCACAGTGAATTGAAGTGTTGGAACAGACTGCTTCTCTTTCAGAGAAACGCATGTGAGTTTCTTCCTAATGCTTGCAAGTAGCTTAAGGCACTTTCAAAGGAAAATGATTTTCTCGGAAAGGACAGCATTTAGAAAGTGAAGGAACACTCCATACACTTTGCACAGTGAATTGAAGTGTTGAAACAGACTGCTTCTCTTTCAGAGGAACGCATGTGAGCTTTTTGTGAATGCTTGAAAGTAGTTTAAGGCACTTTCAAAGGAAAGTGATTTTCTCTGAAAGGACAGCATTTAGAAAGTGAAGCAACACTCCATTCACTTCGCACAGTGAATTGAAGTGTTGGAACAGACTGCTTCTCTTTCAGAGAAATGCATGTGAGTTTCTTGTGAATGCTTGAAAGTTGCTTAAGGCACTTTCAAACAAAAGTGATTTTCTCTGAAAGGACAGGATTTAGAAAGTGAAGCAACACTCCATTCACTTCGCACAGTGAATTGAAGTGTTGGAACAGACTGCTTCTATTTCAGAGAAACGCATGTGTGTTTCCTGTGAATGCTTTAAAGTAGCTTAAGGCACTTTCAAATGAAAGTGATTTTCTCTGAAAGGACAGCATTTAGAAAGTGAGGCAACACTCCATTCACTTCGCACAAAGAATTGAAGTGTTGGAACAGACTGCTTCTCTTTCAGAGAAACGCATGTGAGTTTTTTATGAATGCTTGAAAGTAGTTTAAGGCACTTTCAAAGGAAAGTGATTTTCTCTGAAAGGACAGAATTTAGAAAGTGAAGCAACACTCCATTCACTTTGCACAGTGAATTGAAGTGTTGGAACAGACTGCTTCTCTTTCAGAGAAATGCATGTGAGTTTCTGTTGAATGCTTGTAAGTAGCTTAAGGCACTTTCAAAAGAAAGTGATTATCTCTGAAAGGACAGCATTTAGAAAGTGAAGCAACACTCCATTCACTTTGCACAGTGAATTGAAGTGTTGGAACAGACTGATTCTCTTTCAGAGAAATGCATGTGAGTTTCTGATGAATGCTTGCAAGTAGCTTAAGGCACTTTCAAAGGAAAGTGATTTTCTCTGAAAGGACAGCATTTAGAAAGTGAGGCAACACTCCATTCACTTCACACAGTGAATTGAAGTGTTGGAACAGACTGCTTCCTTTTAGAGAAACGCATGTGAGTTTCTTCCTAATGCTTGCAAGTAGCTTAAGGCACTTTCAAAGGAAAGTGATTTTCTCTGAAAGGACAGCATTTAGAAAGTGAAGCAACACTCCATTCACTTCGCACAAAGAATTGAAGTGTTGGAACAGACTTCTTCTCTTTCAGAGAAACGCATGTGAGTTTTTTATGAATGCTTGAAAGTAGTTTAAGGCACTTTCAAAGGAAAGTGATTTTCTCTGAAAGGAGAGTATTTAGAAAGTGAAGCAACACTCCATTCAATTTGCACAGTGAATTGAAGTGTTGGAACAGACTGCTTCTCTTTCAGAGAAATGCATGTGAGTTTCTGTTGAATGCTTGTAAGTAGCTTAAGGCACTTTCAAAGGAAAGTGATTATCTCTGAAAGGACAGCATTTAGAAAGTGAAGCAACACTCCATTCACTTTGCACAGTGAATTGAAGTGTTGGAACAGACTGCTTCTCTTTCAGAGAAACGCATGTGAGTTTCTTCCTAATGCTTGCAAGTAGCTTAAGGCACTTTCAAAGGAAAGGGATTTTCTCTGAAAGGACAGCATTTAGAAAGTGAAGCAACACTCCATTCACTTTGCACAGTGAATTGAAGTGTTGGAACAGACTGCTTCTCTATCAGAAACGCATGTGAGTTTCTGGTGAATGCTTGTAAGTAGCTTAAGGCACTTTCAAAGGAAAGTGATTTTCTCTGAAAGGACAGCATTTAGAAAGTGAAGCAACACTCCATTCCTTTCGTGCAGTGAATTGAAGTGTTGGAACAGAGTGCTTCTCTTTCATATAAACGCATTAGTGTTTCTTGTGAATGCTTGCAAGTTGCTTAAGGCACTTTCAAAGGAAAGTGATTTTCTCTGAAAGGACAGCATTTAGAAAGTGAAGGAACACTCCATACACTTTGAACAGTGAATTGAAGTGTTGAAACAGACTGCTTCTCTTTCAGAGAAACGCATGTGAGCTTTTTGTGAATGCTTGAAAGTAGTTTAAGGCACTTTCAAAAGAAAGTGATTTTCTCTGAAACGACAGAATTTAGAAAGTGAAGCAACACTCCATTCACTTCGCACAGTGAATTGAAGTGTTGGAACAGACTGATTCTCTTTCAGAGAAATGCATGTGAGTTTCTGATGAATGCTTGTAAGTAGCTTAAGGCACTTTCAAAGGAAAGTGATTTTCTCTGAAAGGACAGCATTTAGAAAGTGAAGCAACACTCCATTCACTTCGCACATTGAATTGAAGTGTTGGAACAGACTGCTTCTCTTTCAGAGAAACGCATGTGAGTTTCTGTTGAATACTTGCAAGTAGCTTAAGGCATTTTCAAAGGAAAGTGATTTTCTCTGAAAGGACAGCATTTAGAAAGTGAGGCAACACTCCATTCACTTCACACAGTGTATTGAAGTTTTGGAACAGACTGCTTCTCTTTCAGAGAAACGCATGTGAGTTTCTTGTGAATGCTTGCAAGTTGCTTAAGGCACTTTCAAAGGAAAGTGATTTTCTCTGAAAGGACAGCATTTAGAAAGTGAAGAAACACTCCATTCACTTCGCACAAAGAATTGAAGTGTTGGAACAGATTGCTTCTCTTTCAGAGAAATGCATGTGAGTTTCTGTTGAATGCTTGTAAGTAGCTTAAGGCACATTCAGAGGACAGTGATTTTCTCTGAAAGGACAGCATTTAGAAAGTGAAGCAACACTCCATTCACTTCGCACAGTGAATTGAAGTGTTGGAACAGACTGCTTCTCTTTCAGAGAATCGCATGTGAGTTTCTTCCTAATGCTTGCAAGTAGCTTAAGGCACTTTCAAAGGAAAATGATTTTCTCTGAAAGGACAGCATTTAGAAAGTGAAGGAACACTCCATACACTTTGCACAGTGAATTGAAGTGTTGAAACAGACTGCTTCTCTTTCAGAGGAACACATGTGAGTTTCTGGTGAATGCTTGTAAGTAGCTTAAGGCACTTTCAAAGGAAAGTGATTTTCTCTGAAAGGACAGCATTTAGAAAGTGAAGCAACACTCCATTCACTTCGCACAGTGAATTGAAGTGTTGGAACAGATTGCTTCTCTTTCAGAGAAATGCATGTGAGTTTCTGCTGAATGCTTGTAAGTAGCTTAAGGCACATTCAGAAGAAAGTGATTTTCTCTGAAAGGACAGCATTTAGAAAGTGAAGCAACACTCCATTCACTTCGCACAGTGAATTGAAGTGTTGGAACAGACTGCTTCTCTTTCAGAGAAACGCATGTGAGTTTCTTCCTAATGCTTGCAAGTAGCTTAAGGCACTTTCAAAGGAAAGGGATTTTCTCTGAAAGGACAGCATTTAGAAAGTGAAGCAACACTCCATTCACTTCGCACAGTGAATTGAAGTGTTGGAACAGACTGCTTCTCTTTCAGAGAAACGCATGTGAGTTTCTGGTGAATGCTTGTAAGTAGCTTAAGGCACTTTCAAAGGAAAGTGATTTTCTCTGAAAGGACAGCATTTAGAAAGTGAAGCAAAACTCCATTCCCTTCGTGCAGTGAATTGAAGTGTTGGAACAGAGTGCTTCTCTTTCATATAAACGCGTTAGTGTTTCTTGTGAATGCTTGCAAATTGCTTAAGGCACTTTCAAAGGAAAGTGATTTTCTCTGAAAGGACAGCATTTAGAAAGTGAAGGAACACTCCATACACTTTGCACAGTGAATTGAAGTGTTGAAACAGACTGATTCTCTTTCAGAGAAATGCATGTGAGTTTCTGATGAATGCTTGTAAATAGCTTAAGGCACTTTCAAAGGAAAGTGATTTTCTCTGAAAGGACAGAATTTAGAAAGTGAAGCAACACTCCATTCACTTCGCACATTAAATTGAAGTGTTGGAAGAGACTGCTTCTCTTTCAGAGAAACGCATGTGAGTTTCTGTTGAATGCTTGTAAGTAGCTTAAGACATTTTCAAAGGAAAGTGATTTTCTCTGAAAGGACAGCATTTAGAAAGTGAGGCAACACTCCATTCACTTCACACAGTGTATTGAAGTTTTGGAACAGACTGCTTCTCTTTCAGAGAAACGCATTAGTGTTTCTTGTGAATGCTTGCAAGTAGCTTAAGGCACTTTCAAATGAAAGTGATTTTCTCTGAAAGGACAACATTTAGAAAGTGAAGCAACACTCAATTCACTTCGCACAGAGAATTGAAGTGTTGGAACAGATTGCTTCTCTTTCAGAGAAATGCATGTGAGTTTCTGTTGAATGCTTGTAATTAGCTTAAGGCACATTCAGAGGAAAGGGATTTTCTCTGAAAGGACAGCATTTAGAAAGTGAAGCAACACTCCATTCACTTCGTACAGTGAATTGAAGTGTTGGAACAGACTGCTTCTCTTTCAGAGAAACGCATGTGAGTTTCTTCCTAATGCTTGCAAGTAGCTTAAGGCACTTTCAAAGGAAAATGATTTTCTCTGAAAGGACAGCATTTAGAAAGTGAGGCAACACTCCATTCACTTCGGACAGTGAAGTTAAGTGTTGGAACAGACTGCTTCTCTTTCAGAGAAATGCATGTGAGTTTCTGGTGAATGCTTGTAAGTAGCGTAAGGCACTTTCAAAGGAAAGTGATTTTCTCTGAAAGTACAGCATTTAGAACGTGAAGCAACACTCCATTCACTTCGCACAGTGAATTGAAGTGTTGGAACAGACTGCTTCTCTTTCAGAGAAATGGATGTGAGATTCTGCTGAATGCTTGTAAGTAGCTTAAGGCACTTTCAAAGGAAAGTGATTTTCTCTAAAAGGACAGCATTTGGAAAGTGAAGCACCACTCCATTCACTTCGCAAGTGAGTAGAAGTGTTGGAACAGACTTCTTTTCTTTCAGAGAAATGCATGTGAGTTTCTGGTGAATGCTTGT
Source organism: Myodes glareolus (assembly GCF_982192425.1). Taxonomy (NCBI): domain Eukaryota; kingdom Metazoa; phylum Chordata; class Mammalia; order Rodentia; family Cricetidae; genus Myodes; species Myodes glareolus. The sequence goes on from NC_142046.1 coordinate 3,462,691, forward strand.
AAGTAGCTTAAGGCACTTTCAAAGGAAAGTGATTTTCTCTGAAAGGACAGCATTTAGAAAGTGAAGCCACACTCCATTCACTTCGCAAGTGAATTGAAATGTTGGAACAGACTGCTTCTCTTTCAGAGAAATGCATGTGAGTTTCCGGTGAATGCTTGTAAGTAGCTTAAGGCACTTTCAAAGGAAAGTGATTTTCTCTGAAAGGACAGCATTTAGAAAGTGAAGCAACACTCCATTCACTTCGCACAGTGAATTGAAGTGTTGGAACAGACTGCTTCTATTTCAGAGAAACGCATGTGTGTTTCCTGTGAATGCTTGAAAGTAGCTTAAGGCACTATCAAAGGAAAGTGATTTTCTCTGAAAGGACAGCATTTAGAAAGTGAAGTAACATTCCATTCAATTCGCACAGTGAATTGAAGTGTTGGAACAGTCTGCTTTTCTTTCAGAGAAATGCATATGAGTTTCTGTTGAATGCTTGTAAGTAGCTCTAGGCTCTTTCAAAGGAAAGTGATTTTCTCTGAAAGGACAGCATTTAGAAAGTGAAGCAACACTCCATTCACTTCGCACAGTGAATTGAAGTGTTGGAACGGACTGCTTCTCTTTCAGAGAAACGCATTAGTGTTTCTTGTGAATGCTTGCAAGTAGCTTAAGGCACTTTCAAAGGAAAGTGATTTTCTCTGAAAGGACAGCATTTAGAAAGTGAAGCAACACTCCATTCACTTCGCACAGTGAATTGAAGTGTTGGAACAGACTGCTTCTCTTTCAGAGAAAGGCATGTGAGTTTCTGGTGAATGCTTGTAAGTAGCTTAAGGCACTTTCAAAGGAAAGTGATTTTCTCTAAAAGGACAGCATTTGGTAAGTGAAGCACCACTCCATTCACTTCGCACAGTGAATTGAAGTGTTGGAACAGACTGCTTCTCTTTCAGAGAAACGCATGTGAGTTTCTGTTGAATTCTTGTAAGTAGCTTAAGGCACTTTCAAAGGAAAGTGATTTTCTCTGAAATGACAGCATTTAGAAAGTGAGGCAACACTCCATTCACTTCACACAGTGAATTGAAGTGTTGGAAGAGACTGCTTCCTTTTAGAGAAACGCATGTGAGTTTCTTCCTAATGCTTGCAAGTACCTTAAGGCACTTTCAAAGGAAAGTGATTTTCTCTGAAAGGACAGCATTTAGAAAGTGAAGCAACACTCCATTCACTTCGCACAAAGAATTGAAGTGTTGGAACAGACTGCTTCTCTTTCAGAGAAACGCATGTGAGTTTTTTATGAATGCTTGAAAGTAGTTTAAGGCACTTTCAAAGGAAAGTGATTTTCTCTGAAAGGACAGAATTTAGAAAGTGAAGCAGCACTCCATTCACTTCGCACAGTGAATTGAAGTGTTGGAACAGACTGCTTCTCTTTCAGAGAAATGCATGTGAGTTTCTGTTGAATGCTTGTATGTAGCTTAAGGCACTTTCAAAGGAAAGTGATTTTCTCTTAAAGGACAGCATTTAGAAAGTGAAGCAACACTCCATTCACTTCGCACAGTGAATTGAAGTGTTGGAACAGACTGCTTCTCTTACAGAGAAACGCATGTGAGTTTCTTCCTAATGCTTGCAAGAAGCTTAAGGCACTTTCAAAGGAAAGTGATTTTCTCTGAAAGGACAGCATTTAGAAAGTGATGGAACACTCCATTCACTTTGCACCGTGAATTGTAGTGTTGGAACAGATTGCTTCTCTTTCATAAAAACACATGTGAGTTTCTGGTGAATGCTTGTAAGTAGCTTAAGGCAATTTCAAAGGAACGTGATTTTCTCTGAAAGGACAGCATTTAGAAAGGGAAGCAACACTCCATTCACTTCGCACAGTGAATTGAAGTGTTGGAACGGACTGCTTCTCTTTCATAGAAACGCATTAGTGTTTCTTGTGAATGCTTGCAAGTAGCTTAAGGCACTTTCAAAAGAAAGTGATTTTCTCTGAAAGGACAGCATTTAGAAAGTGAAGCAACACTCCATTCACTTCGCACAGTGAATTGAAGTGTTGGAACAGACTGCTTCTCTTTCAGAGAAACGCATGTGAGTTTCTGTTGAATGCTTGTAAGTAGCTCTAGGCTCTTTCAAAGGAAAGTGATTTTCTCTGAAAGGACAGCATTTAGAAAGTGAAGCAACACTCCATTCACTTTGCACAGTGAATTGAAGTGTTGGAACAGACTGCTTCTCTATCAGAAACGCATGTGAGTTTCTGGTGAATGCTTGTAAGTAGCTTAAGGCACTTTCAAAGGAAAGTGATTTTCTCTGAAAGGACAGCATTTAGAAAGTGAAGCAACACTCCATTCCTTTCGTGCAGTGAATTGAAGTGTTGGAACAGAGTGCTTCTCTTTCATATAAACGCATTAGTGTTTCTTGTGAATGCTTGCAAGTTGCTTAAGGCACTTTCAAAGGAAAGTGATTTTCTCTGAAAGGACAGCATTTAGAAAGTGAAGGAACACTCCATACACTTTGCACAGTGAATTGAAGTGTTGAAACAGACTGCTTCTCTTTCAGAGAAACGCATGTGAGCTTTTTGTGAATGCTTGAAAGTAGTTTAAGGCACTTTCAAAAGAAAGTGATTTTCTCTGAAACGACAGAATTTAGAAAGTGAAGCAACACTCCATTCACTTCGCACAGTGAATTGAAGTGTTGGAACAGACTGATTCTCTTTCAGAGAAATGAATGTGAGTTTCTGATGAATGCTTGTAAGTAGCTTAAGGCACTTTCAAAGGAAAGTGATTTTCTCTGAAAGGACAGCATTTAGAAAGTGAAGCAACACTCCATTCACTTCGCACATTGAATTGAAGTGTTGGAACAGACTGCTTCTCTTTCAGAGAAACGCATGTGAGTTTCTGTTGAATACTTGCAAGTAGCTTAAGGCATTTTCAAAGGAAAGTGATTTTCTCTGAAAGGACAGCATTTAGAAAGTGAGGCAACACTCCATTCACTTCACACAGTGTATTGAAGTTTTGGAACAGACTGCTTCTCTTTCAGAGAAACGCATGTGAGTTTCTTGTGAATGCTTGCAAGTTGCTTAAGGCACTTTCAAAGGAAAGTGATTTTCTCTGAAAGGACAGCATTTAGAAAGTGAAGAAACACTCCATTCACTTCGCACAAAGAATTGAAGTGTTGGAACAGATTGCTTCTCTTTCAGAGAAATGCATGTGAGTTTCTGTTGAATGCTTGTAAGTAGCTTAAGGCACATTCAGAGGAAAGTGATTTTCTCTGAAAGGACAGCATTTAGAAAGTGAAGCAACACTCCATTCACTTCGCACAGTGAATTGAAGTGTTGGAACAGACTGCTTCTCTTTCAGAGAATCGCATGTGAGTTTCTTCCTAATGCTTGCAAGTAGCTTAAGGCACTTTCAAAGGAAAATGATTTTCTCTGAAAGGACAGCATTTAGAAAGTGAAGGAACACTCCATACACTTTGCACAGTGAATTGAAGTGTTGAAACAGACTGCTTCTCTTTCAGAGGAACGCATGTGAGTTTCTGGTGAATGCTTGTAAGTAGCTTAAGGCACTTTCAAAGGAAAGTGATTTTCTCTGAAAGGACAGCATTTAGAAAGTGAAGCAACACTCCATTCACTTCGCACAGTGAATTGAAGTGTTGGAACAGATTGCTTCTCTTTCAGAGAAATGCATGTGAGTTTCTGCTGAATGCTTGTAAGTAGCTTAAGGCACATTCAGAAGAAAGTGATTTTCTCTGAGAGGACAGCATTTAGAAAGTGAAGCAACACTCCATTCACTTCGCACAGTGAATTGAAGTGTTGGAACAGACTGCTTCTCTTTCAGAGAAACGCATGTGAGTTTCTTCTTAATGCTTGCAAGTAGCTTAAGGCACTTTCAAAGGAAAGGGATTTTCTCTGAAAGGACAGCATTTAGAAAGTGAAGCAACACTCCATTCACTTCGCACAGTGAATTGAAGTGTTGGAACAGACTGCTTCTCTTTCAGAGAAACGCATGTGAGTTTCTGGTGAATGCTTGTAAGTAGCTTAAGGCACTTTCAAAGGAAAGTGATTTTCTCTGAAAGGACAGCATTTAGAAAGTGAAGCAAAACTCCATTCCCTTCGTGCAGTGAATTGAAGTGTTGGAACAGACTGCTTCTCTTTCATATAAACGCGTTAGTGTTTCTTGTGAATGCTTGCAAATTGCTTAAGGCACTTTCAAAGGAAAGTGATTTTCTCTGAAAGGACAGCATTTAGAAAGTGAAGGAACACTCCATACACTTTGCACAGTGAATTGAAGTGTTGAAACAGACTGATTCTCTTTCAGAGAAATGCATGTGATTTTCTGATGAATGCTTGTAAATAGCTTAAGGCACTTTCAAAGGAAAGTGATTTTCTCTGAAAGGACAGAATTTAGAAAGTGAAGCAACACTCCATTCACTTCGCACATTAAATTGAAGTGTTGGAAGAGACTGCTTCTCTTTCAGAGAAACGCATGTGAGTTTCTGTTGAATGCTTGTAAGTAGCTTAAGACATTTTCAAAGGAAAGTGATTTTCTCTGAAAGGACAGCATTTAGAAAGTGAGGCAACACTCCATTCACTTCACACAGTGTATTGAAGTTTTGGAACAGACTGCTTCTCTTTCAGAGAAACGCATTAGTGTTTCTTGTGAATGCTTGCAAGTAGCTTAAGGCACTTTCAAATGAAAGTGATTTTCTCTGAAAGGACAGCATTTAGAAAGTAAAGCAACACTCAATTCACTTCGCACAGAGAATTGAAGTGTTGGAACAGATTGCTTCTCTTTCAGAGAAATGCATGTGAGTTTCTGTTGAATGCTTGTAATTAGCTTAAGGCACATTCAGAGGAAAGGGATTTTCTCTGAAAGGACAGCATTTAGAAAGTGAAGCAACACTCCATTCACTTCGTACAGTGAATTGAAGTGTTGGAACAGACTGCTTCTCTTTCAGAGAAACGCATGTGAGTTTCTTCCTAATGCTTGCAAGTAGCTTAAGGCACTTTCAAAGGAAAGTGATTTTCTCTAAAAGGACAGCATTTGGAAAGTGAAGCACCACTCCATTCACTTCGCAAGTGAGTAGAAGTGTTGGAACAGACTTCTTTTCTTTCAGAGAAATGCATGTGAGTTTCTGGTGAATGCTTGTAAGTAGCTTAAGGCACTTTCAAAGGAAAGTGATTTTCTCTGAAAGGACAGCATTTAGAAAGTGAAGCAACACTCCATTCACTTCGCAATTGAATTGAAATGTTGGAACAGACTGCTTCTCTTTCAGAGAAATGCATGTGAGTTTCCGGTGAATGCTTGTAAGTAGCTTAAGGCACTTTCAAAGGAAAGTGATTTTCTCTGAAAGGACAGCATTTAGAAAGTGAAGCAACACTCCATTCACTTCGCACAGTGAATTGAAGTGTTGGAACAGACTGCTTCTATTTCAGAGAAACGCATGTGTGTTTCCTGTGAATGCTTGAAAGTAGCTTAAGGCACTATCAAAGGAAAGTGATTTTCTCTGAAAGGACAGCATTTAGAAAGTGAAGTAACATTCCATTCAATTCGCACAGTGAATTGAAGTGTTGGAACAGTCTGCTTTTCTTTCAGAGAAATGCATATGAGTTTCTGTTGAATGCTTGTAAGTAGCTCTAGGCTCTTTCAAAGGAAAGTGATTTTCTCTGAAAGGACAGCATTTAGAAAGTGAAGCAACACTCCATTCACTTCGCACAGTGAATTGAAGTGTTGGAACGGACTGCTTCTCTTTCAGAGAAACGCATTAGTGTTTCTTGTGAATGCTTGCAAGTAGCTTAAGGCACTTTCAAAGGAAAGTGATTTTCTCTGAAAGGACAGCATTTAGAAAGTGAAGCAACACTCCATTCACTTCGCACAGTGAATTGAAGTGTTGGAACAGACTGCTTCTCTTTCAGAGAAAGGCATGTGAGTTTCTGGTGAATGCTTGTAAGTAGCTTAAGGCACTTTCAAAGGAAAGTGATTTTCTCTAAAAGGACAGCATTTGGTAAGTGAAGCACCACTCCATTCACTTCGCACAGTGAATTGAAGTGTTGGAACAGACTGCTTCTCTTTCAGAGAAACGCATGTGAGTTTCTGTTGAATTCTTGTAAGTAGCTTAAGGCACTTTCAAAGGAAAGTGATTTTCTCTGAAATGACAGCATTTAGAAAGTGAGGCAACACTCCATTCACTTCACACAGTGAATTGAAGTGTTGGAAGAGACTGCTTCCTTTTAGAGAAACGCATGTGAGTTTCTTCCTAATGCTTGCAAGTACCTTAAGGCACTTTCAAAGGAAAGTGATTTTCTCTGAAAGGACAGCATTTAGAAAGTGAAGCAACACTCCATTCACTTCGCACAAAGAATTGAAGTGTTGGAACAGACTGCTTCTCTTTCAGAGAAACGCATGTGAGTTTTTTATGAATGCTTGAAAGTAGTTTAAGGCACTTTCAAAGGAAAGTGATTTTCTCTGAAAGGACAGAATTTAGAAAGTGAAGCAGCACTCCATTCACTTCGCACAGTGAATTGAAGTGTTGGAACAGACTGCTTCTCTTTCAGAGAAATGCATGTGAGTTTCTGTTGAATGCTTGTATGTAGCTTAAGGCACTTTCAAAGGAAAGTGATTTTCTCTTAAAGGACAGCATTTAGAAAGTGAAGCAACACTCCATTCACTTCGCACAGTGAATTGAAGTGTTGGAACAGACTGCTTCTCTTACAGAGAAACGCATGTGAGTTTCTTCCTAATGCTTGCAAGAAGCTTAAGGCACTTTCAAAGGAAAGTGATTTTCTCTGAAAGGACAGCATTTAGAAAGTGATGGAACACTCCATTCACTTTGCACCGTGAATTGTAGTGTTGGAACAGATTGCTTCTCTTTCATAAAAACACATGTGAGTTTCTGGTGAATGCTTGTAAGTAGCTTAAGGCAATTTCAAAGGAACGTGATTTTCTCTGAAAGGACAGCATTTAGAAAGGGAAGCAACACTCCATTCACTTCGCACAGTGAATTGAAGTGTTGGAACGGACTGCTTCTCTTTCAGAGAAACGCATTAGTGTTTCTTGTGAATGCTTGCAAGTAGCTTAAGGCACTTTCAAAGGAAAGTGATTTTCTCTGAAAGGACAGCATTTAGAAAGTGAAGCAACACTCCATTCACTTCGCACAGTGAATTGAAGTGTTGGAACAGACTGCTTCTCTTTCAGAGAAAGGCATGTGAGTTTCTGGTGAATGCTTGTAAGTAGCTTAAGGCACTTTCAAAGGAAAGTGATTTTCTCTAAAAGGACAGCATTTGGTAAGTGAAGCACCACTCCATTCACTTCGCACAGTGAATTGAAGTGTTGGAACAGACTGCTTCTCTTTCAGAGAAACGCATGTGAGTTTCTGTTGAATGCTTGTAAGTAGCTCTAGGCTCTTTCAAAGGAAAGTGATTTTCTCTGAAAGGACAGCATTTAGAAAGTGAAGCAACACTCCATTCACTTCGCACAGTGAATTGAAGTGTTGGAACGGACTGCTTCTCTTTCAGAGAAACGCATTAGTGTTTCTTGTGAATGCTTGCAAGTAGCTTAAGGCACTTTCAAAGGAAAGTGATTTTCTCTGAAAGGACAGCATTTAGAAAGTGAAGCAACACTCCATTCACTTCGCACAGTGAATTGAAGTGTTGGAACAGACTGCTTCTCTTTCAGAGAAAGGCATGTGAGTTTCTGGTGAATGCTTGTAAGTAGCTTAAGGCACTTTCAAAGGAAAGTGATTTTCTCTAAAAGGACAGCATTTGGTAAGTGAAGCACCACTCCATTCACTTCGCACAGTGAATTGAAGTGTTGGAACAGACTGCTTCTCTTTCAGAGAAACGCATGTGAGTTTCTGTTGAATTCTTGTAAGTAGCTTAAGGCACTTTCAAAGGAAAGTGATTTTCTCTGAAATGACAGCATTTAGAAAGTGAGGCAACACTCCATTCACTTCACACAGTGAATTGAAGTGTTGGAAGAGACTGCTTCCTTTTAGAGAAACGCATGTGAGTTTCTTCCTAATGCTTGCAAGTACCTTAAGGCACTTTCAAAGGAAAGTGATTTTCTCTGAAAGGACAGCATTTAGAAAGTGAAGCAACACTCCATTCACTTCGCACAAAGAATTGAAGTGTTGGAACAGACTGCTTCTCTTTCAGAGAAACGCTTGTGAGTTTTTTATGAATGCTTGAAAGTAGTTTAAGGCACTTTCAAAGGAAAGTGATTTTCTCTGAAAGGACAGAATTTAGAAAGTGAAGCAGCACTCCATTCACTTCGCACAGTGAATTGAAGTGTTGGAACAGACTGCTTCTCTTTCAGATAAATGCATGTGAGTTTCTGTTGAATGCTTGTATGTAGCTTAAGGCACTTTCAAAGGAAAGTGATTTTCTCTTAAAGGACAGCATTTAGAAAGTGAAGCAACACTCCATTCACTTCGCACAGTGAATTGAAGTGTTGGAACAGACTGCTTCTCTTACAGAGAAACGCATGTGAGTTTCTTCCTAATGCTTGCAAGAAGCTTAAGGCACTTTCAAAGGAAAGTGATTTTCTCTGAAAGGACAGCATTTCGAAAATGAGGCAACACTCCATTCACTTTGCACCGTGAATTGTAGTGTTGGAACAGATTGCTTCTCTTTCATAAAAACACATGTGAGTTTCTGGTGAATGCTTGTAAGTAGCTTAAGGCAATTTCAAAGGAACGTGATTTTCTCTGAAAGGACAGAATTTAGAAAGGGAAGCAACACTCCATTCACTTCGCACAGTGAATTGAAGTGTTGGAAGAGAAGGCTTCTCTTTCAGAGAAATGCATGTGAGTTTCTGTTGAATGCTTGCAAGTTGCTTAAGGCACTTTCAAAGGAAAGGGATTTTCTCTGAAAGGATTGGATTTAGGAAGTGAAGCAACACTCCATTCACTTCGCACAGTGAATTGAAGTGTTGGAACAGACTGCTTCTCTTTCATAGAAACGCATTAGTGTTTCTTGTGAATGCTTGCAAGTAGCTTAAGGCACTTTCAAAGGAAAGTGATTTTCTCTGAAAGGACAGCATTTAGAAAGTGAAGCAACACTCCATTCACTTCGCACAGTGAATTGAAGTGTTGGAACAGACTGCTTCTCTTTCAGAGAAACGCATGTGAGTTTCTGGTGAATGCTTGTAAGTAGCTTAAGGCACTTTCAAAGGAAAGTGATTTTCTCTGAAAGGACAGCATTTAGAAAGTGAAGCAACACTCCATTCCCTTCGTGCAGTGAATTGAAGTGTTGGAACAGAGTGCTTCTCTTTCATAGAAACGCATTAGTGTTTCTTGTGAATGCTTGCAAGTTGCTTAAGGCACTTTCAAAGGAAAGTGATTTTCTCTGAAAGGACAGCATTTAGAAAGTGAAGCAACACTCCATACACTTTGCACAGTGAATTGAAGTGTTGAAACAGACTGCTTCTCTTTCAGAGAAACACATGTGAGCTTTTTGTGAATGCTTGAAAGAAGTTTAAGGCACTTTCAAAAGAAAGTGATTTTCTCTGAAAGGACAGGATTTAGGAAGTGAAGCAACACTCCATTCACTTCGCACAGTGAATTGAAGTGTTGGAACAGACTGCTTCTCTTTCAGAGAAATGCATGTGAGTTTCTGATGAATGCTTGTAAGTAGCTTAAGGCACTTTCAAAGGAAAGTTATTTTTTTCTGAAAGGACAGCATTTAGAAAGTGAGGCAACACTCCATTCACTTTGCACATTGAATTGAAGTGTTGGAACAGACGGCTTCTCTTTCAGAGAAACGCATGTGAGTTTCTTCCTAATGCTTGCAAGTAGCTTAAGGCACTTTCAAAGGAAAATGATTTTCTCTGAAAGGACAGCATTTAGAAAGTGAAGCAACACTCCATTCACTTCGGACAGTGAAGTGAAGTGTTGGAGCAGACTGCTTCTCTTTCAGAGAAATGCATGTGAGTTTCTGGTGAATGCTTGTAAGTAGCGTAAGGCACTTTCAAAGGAAAGTGATTTTCTCTGAAAGTACAGCATTTAGAACGTGAAGCAACACTCCATTCACTTCGCACAGTGAATTGAAGTGTTGGAACAGACTGCTTCTCTTTCAGAGAAATGGATGTGAGTTTCTGCTGAATGCTTGTAAGTAGCTTAAGGCACTTTCAAAGGAAAGTGATTTTCTCTAAAAGGACAGCATTTGGAAAGTGAAGCACCACTCCATTCAATTCACAAGTGAGTAGAAGTGTTGGAACAGACTGCTTTTCTATCAGAGAAATGCATGTGAGTTTCTGGTGAATGCTTGTAAGTAGCTTAAGGCACTTTCAAAGGAAAGTGATTTTCTCTGAAAGGACAGCATTTAGAAAGTGAAGCAACACTCCATTCACTTCGCAAGTGAATTGAAATGTTGGAACAGACTGCTTCTCTTTCAGAGAAATGCATGTGAGTTTCCGGTGAATGCTTGTAAGTAGCTTAAGGCACTTTCAAAGGAATGTGATTTTCTCTGAAAGGACAGCATTTAGAAAGTGAAGCAACACTCCATTCACTTCGCACAGTGAATTGAAGTGTTGGAACAGACTGCTTCTCTTTCAGAGAAACACATGTGAGTTTCTGTTAAATGCTTGCAAGTTGCTTAGGGCACATTCAAAGGAAAGTGATTTTTCTGAAAGGACAGGATTTAGGAAGTGAAGCAACACTCCATTCACTTCGCACAGTGAATTGAAGTGTTGGAACAGACTGCTTCTATTTCAGAGAAACGCATGTGTGTTTCCTGTGAATGCTTGAAAGTAGCTTAAGGCACTATCAAAGGAAAGTGATTTTCTCTGAAAGGACAGCATTTAGAAAGTGAAGTAACATTCCATTCACTTCGCACAGTGAATTGAAGTGTTGGAACAGACTGCTTTTCTTTCAGAGAAATGCATATGAGTTTCTGTTGAATGCTTGTAAGTAGCTCAAGGCTCTTTCACAGGAAAGTGATTTTCTCTGAAAGGACAGCATTTAGAAAGTGAAGCAGCACTCCATTCCCTTCGTGCAATGAATTGAAGTGTTGGAACAGACTGCTTCTCTTTCATAGAAACGCATTAGTGTTTCTTGTGAATGCTTGCAAGTAGCTTACGGCACTTTCAAAGGGAAGTGATTTTCTCTGAAAGGACAGCATTTAGAAAGTGAAGCAACACTCCATTCACTTCGCACAGTGAATTGAAGTGTTGGAACAGACTGCTTCTCTTTCAGAGAAAGGCATGTGAGTTTCTGGTATATGCTTGTAAGTAGCTTAAGGCACTTTCAAAGGGAAGTGATTTTCTCTGAAAGGACAGCATTTAGAAAGTGAAGAAACACTCCATTCACTTCGCACAGTGAATTGAAGTGTTGGAACAGACTGCTTCTCTTTCAGAGAAAGGCATGTGAGTTTCTGGTATATGCTTGTAAGTAGCTTAAGGCACTTTCAAAGGAAAGTGATTATCTCTGAAAGGACAGCATTTAGAAAGTGAAGCAACACTCCATTCCCTTCGTGCAGTGAATTGAAGTGTTGGAACAGAGTGCTTCTCTTTCATAGAAACGCATTAGTGTTTCTTGTGAATGCTTGCAAGTTGCTTAAGGCAATTTCAAAGGAAAATGATTTTCTCTGAAAGGACAGCATTTAGAAAGTGAAGCAGCACTCCATTCACTTCGCACAGTGAAGTGAAGTGTTGGAACAGACTGCTTCTCTTTCAGAGAAATGCATGAGAGTTTCTGGTGAATGCTTGTAAGCAGCGTAAGGCACTTTCAAAGGAAAGTGATTTTCTCTGAAAGGACAGCATTTAGAACGTTAAGAAACACTCCATTCACTTCGCACAGTGAATTGAAGTGTTGGAACAGACTGCTTCTCTTTCAGAGAAACGCATGTGAGTTTCTTCCTAATGCTTGCAAGTAGCTTAAGGCATTTTCAAAGGAAAGTGATTTTCTCTAAAAGGACAGCATTTGGAAAGTGAAGCACCACTCCATTCACTTCGCACAGTGAATTGAAGTGTTGGAACAGACTGCTTCTCTTTCAGAGAAACGCATGTGAGTTTCTGTTGAATTCTTGTAAGTAGCTTAAGGCACTTTCAAAGGAAAGTGATTTTCTCTGAAATGACAGCATTTAGAAAGTGAGGCAACACTCCATTCACTTCACACAGTGAATTGAAGTGTTGGAAGAGACTGCTTCCTTTTAGAGAAACGCATGTGAGTTTCTTCCTAATGCTTGCAAGTACCTTAAGGCACTTTCAAAGGAAAGTGATTTTCTCTGAAAGGACAGCATTTAGAAAGTGAAGCAACACTTCATTCACTTCGCACAAAGAATTGAAGTGTTGGAACAGACTGCTTCTCTTTCAGAGAAACGCATGTGAGTTTTTTATGAATGCTTGAAAGTAGTTTAAGGCACTTTCAAAGGAAAGTGATTTTCTCTGAAAGGACAGAATTTAGAAAGTGAAGCAACACTCCATTCACTTCGCACAGTGAATTGAAGTGTTGGAACAGACTGCTTCTCTTTCAGAGAAATGCATGTGAGTTTCTGTTGAATGCTTGTAAGTAGCTTAAGGCACTTTCAAAGGAAAGTGATTTTCTCTTAAATCACAGCATTTAGAAAGTGAAGCAACACTCCATTCACTTCGCACAGTGAATTGAAGTGTTGGAACAGACTGCTTCTCTTACAGAGAAACGCATGTGAGTTTCTTCCTAATGCTTGCAAGAAGCTTAAGGCACTTTCAAAGGAAAGTGATTTTCTCTGAAAGGACAGCATTTCAAAAGTGAGGCAACACTCCATTCACTTTGCACCGTGAATTGTAGTGTTGGAACAGATTGCTTCTCTTTCATAGAAACACATGTGAGTTTCTGGTGAATGCTTGTAAGTAGCTTAAGGCAATTTCAAAGGAACGTGATTTTCTCTGAAAGGACAGGATTTAGGAAGTGAAGCAACACTCCATTCACTTCGCACAGTGAATTGAAGTGTTTGAACAGACTGCTTCTATTTCAGAGAAACGCATGTGTGTTTCCTGTGAATGCTTGAAAGTAGCTTAAGGCACTATCAAAGGAAAGTGATTTTCTCTGAAAGGACAGCATTTAGAAAGTGAAGTAACATTCCATTCACGTCGCACAGTGAATTGAAGTGTTGGAACAGACTGCTTCTCTTTCAGAGAAATGCATATGAGTTTCTGTTGAATGCTTGTAAGTAGCTCAAGGCTCTTTCAAAGGAAAGTGATTTTCTCTGAAAGGACAGCATTTAGAAAGTGAAGCAACACTCCATTCCCTTCGTGCAATGAATTGAAGTGTTGGAACAGACTGCTTCTCTTTCATAGAAACGCATTAGTGTTTCTTGTGAATGCTTGCAAGTAGCTTAAGGCACTTTCAAAGGAAAGTGATTTTCTCTGAAAGGACAGCATTTAGAAAGTGAAGCAACACTCCATTCACTTCGCACAGTGAATTGAAGTGTTGGAACAGACTGCTTCTCTTTCAGAGAAACGCATGTGAGTTTCTGGTGAATGCTTGTAAGTAGCTTAAGGCACTTTCAAAGGAAAGTGATTTTCTCTGAAAGGACAGCATTTAGAAAGTGAAGCAACACTCCATTCCCTTCGTGCAGTGAATTGAAGTGTTGGAACAGAGTGCTTCTCTTTCATAGAAACGCATTAGTGTTTCTTGTGAATGCTTGAAAGTTGCTTAAGGCACTTTCAAAGGAAAGTGATTTTCTCTGAAAGGACAGCATTTAGAAAGTGAAACAACACTCCATACACTTTGCACAGTGAATTGAAGTGTTGGAACAGACTGCTTCTCTTTCAGAGAAATGCATGTGAGTTTCTGATGAATGCTTGCAAGTAGCTTAAGGCACTTTCAAAGGAAAGTTATTTTTTCTGAAAGGACCGCATTTAGAAAGTGAAGCAACACTCCATTCACTTCGCACATTGAATTGAAGTGTTGGAACAGACTGCTTCTCTTTCAGAGAAACGCATGTGAGTTTCTGTTGAATGCTTGTAAGTAGCTTAAGGCACTTTCAAAGGAAAGTGATTTTCTCTGAAAGGACAGCATTTAGAAAGTGAAGCAACACTCCATTCACTTCACACAGTGAATTGAAATTTTGGAACAGACTTCTTCTCTTTCAGAGAAACGCATGTGAGTTTCTTCCTAATGCTTGCAAGTAGCTTAAGGCACTTTCAAAGGAAAGTGATTTTCTCTGAAAGGACAGCATTTAGAAAGTGAAGCAACACTCCATTCACTTCGCACAGAGAATTGAAGTGTTCGAACAGATTTCTTCTCTTTCAGAGAAATGCATGTGAGTTTCTGTTGAATGCTTGTAAGTAGCTTAAGGCACATTCAGAGGAAAGGTATTTTCTCTGAAAGGACAGCATTTAGAAAGTGAAGCAACACTCCATTCACTTCGCACAGTGAATTGAAGTGTTGGAACAGACTGCTTCTCTTTCAGAGAAACGCATGTGAGTTTCTTCCTAATGCTTGCAAGTATCTTAAAGGACTTTCAAGGGAAAATAATTTTCTCTGAAAGGACAGCATTTAGAAAGTGAAGCAACACTCCATTCACTTCGCACAGTGAATTGAAGTGTTGGAACAGACTGCTTCTCTTTCAGAGAAATGCATGTGAGTTTCTGGTGAATGCTTGAAAGTAGTTTAAGGCACTTTCAAAGGAAAGTGATTTTCTCTGAAAGGACAGCATTTAGAACGTGAAGCAACACTCCATTCACTTCGCACAGTGAATTGAAGTGTTGGAACAGACTGCTTCTCTTTCAGAGAACGCATGTGAGTTTCTGTTGAATGCTTGTAAATAGCTTAAGGCACTTTCAAAGGAAAGTGATTTTCTCTGAAAGGACAACATTTAGAAACTGAAGGAACACTCCATACACTTTGCACAGTGAATTGAAGTGTTGAAACAGACTGCTTCTCTTTCAGAGAAACGCATGTGAGCTTTTTGTGAATGCTTGAAAGTAGTTTAAGGCACTTTCAAAAGAAAGTGATTTTCTGTGAAAGGACAGAATTTAGAAAGTGAAGCAACACTCCATTCAGTTCGCGCATTGAATTGAAGTGTTGGAACAGACTGCTTCTCTTTCAGAGAAACGCATGTGAGTTTCTGTTGAATGCTTGTAAGTAGCTTAAGGCATTTTCAAAGGAAAGTGATTTTCTCTGAAAAGACATCATTTAGAAAGTGAGGCAACACTCCATTCACTTCACACAGTGTACTGAAGTTTTGGAACAGACTGCTTCTCTTTCAGAGAAACGCATTAGTGTTTCTTGTGAATGCTTGCAAGTAGCTTAAGGCACTTTCAAATGAAAGTGATTTTCTCTGAAAGGACAGCATTAAGAAAGTGAAGCAACACTCCATTCACTTAGCACAGAGAATTGAAGTGTTGGAACAGATTGCTTCTCTTTCAGAGAAATGCATGTGAGTTTCTGTTGAATGCTTGTAAGTAGCTTAAGGCACATTCAGAGGAAAGGGATTTTCTCTGAAAGGACAGCATTTAGAAAGTGAAGCAACACTCCATTCACTTCGCACAGTGAATTGAAGTGTTGGAACAGACTGCTTCTCTTTCAGAGAAACGCATGTGAGTTTCTTCCTAATGCTTGCAAGTAGCTTAAGGCACTATCAAAGGAAAGTGATTTTCTCTGAAAGGACAGCATTTAGAAAGTGAAGCACCACTCCATTCACTTCGCAAGTGAATTGAAGTGTTGGAACAGACTGCTTTTCTTACAGAGAAATGCATGTGAGTTTCTGGTGAATGCTTGTAAGTAGCTTAAGGCACTTTCAAAGGAAAGTGATTTTCTCTGAAAGGACAACATTTAGACAGTGAAGCAACACTCCATTCACTTCGCAAGTGAATTGAATTGTTGGAACAGACTGCTTCTCTTTCAGAGAAATGCATGTGAGTTTCCGGTGAATGCTTGTAAGTAGCTTAAGGCACTTTCAAAGGAAAGTGATTTTCTCTGAAAGGACAGCATTTATAAAGTGAAGCAACACTCCATTCACGTCGCACATTGAATTGAAGTGTTGGAACAGACTGCTTCTCTTTCAGAGAAACGCATGTGAGTTTCTGTTGAATGCTTGTAAGTAGCTTAAGTCATTTTCAAAGGAAAGTGATTTTCTCTGAAAAGACAGCATTTAGAAAGTGAGGCAACACTCCATTCACTTCACACAGTGTACTGAAGTTTTGGAACAGACTGCTTCTCTTTCAGAGAAACGCATTAGTGTTTCTTGTGAATGCTTGCATGTAGCTTAAGGCACTTTCAAATGAAAGTGATTTTCTCTGAAAGGACAGCATTAAGAAAGTGAAGCAACACTCCATTCACTTAGCACAGAGAATTGAAGTGTTGGAACAGATTGCTTCTCTTTCAGAGAAATGCATGTGAGTTTCTGTTGAATGCTTGTAAGTAGCTTAAGGCACATTCAGAGGAAAGGGATTTTCTCTGAAAGGACAGCATTTAGAAAGTGAAGCAACACTCCATTCACTTCGCACAGTGAATTGAAGTGTTGGAACAGACTGCTTCTCTTTCAGAGAAACGCATGTGAGTTTCTTCCTAATGCTTGCAAGTAGCTTAAGGCACTTTCAAAGGAAAGTGATTTTCTCTGAAAGGACAGCATTTAGAAAGTGAAGCAACACTCCATTCACTTCGCACAGTGAATTGAAGTGTTGGAACAGACTGCTTCTCTTTCAGAGAAACGCATGTGAGTTTCTGTTGAATGCTTGTAAGTAGCTTAAGGCACTTTCAAAGGAAAGTGATTTTCTCTGAAAGGACAGCATTTAGAAAGTGAAGCAACACTCCATTCACTTCGCACAGAGAATTGAAGTGTTCGAACAGATTTCTTCTCTTTCAGAGAAATGCATGTGAGTTTCTGTTGAATGCTTGTAAGTAGCTTAAGGCACATTCAGAGGAAAGGTATTTTCTCTGAAAGGACAGCATTTAGAAAGTGAAGCAACACTCCATTCACTTCGCACAGTGAATTGAAGTGTTGGAACAGACTGCTTCTCTTTCAGAGAAACGCATGTGAGTTTCTTCCTAATGCTTGCAAGTATCTTAAAGCACTTTCAAGGGAAAATAATTTTCTCTGAAAGGACAGCATTTAGAAAGTGAAGCAACACTCCATTCACTTCGCACAGTGAATTGAAGTGTTGGAACAGACTGCTTCTCTTTCAGAGAAATGCATGTGAGTTTCTGGTGAATGCTTGAAAGTAGTTTAAGGCACTTTCAAAGGAAAGTGATTTTCTCTGAAAGGACAGCATTTAGAACGTGAAGCAACACTCCATTCACTTCGCACAGTGAATTGAAGTGTTGGAACAGACTGCTTCTCTTTCAGAGAACGCATGTGAGTTTCTGTTGAATGCTTGTAAATAGCTTAAGGCACTTTCAAAGGAAAGTGATTTTCTCTGAAAGGACAACATTTAGAAACTGAAGGAACACTCCATACACTTTGCACAGTGAATTGAAGTGTTGAAACAGACTGCTTCTCTTTCAGAGAAACGCATGTGAGCTTTTTGTGAATGCTTGAAAGTAGTTTAAGGCACTTTCAAAAGAAAGTGATTTTCTGTGAAAGGACAGAATTTAGAAAGTGAAGCAACACTCCATTCAGTTCGCGCATTGAATTGAAGTGTTGGAACAGACTGCTTCTCTTTCAGAGAAACGCATGTGAGTTTCTGTTGAATGCTTGTAAGTAGCTTAAGGCATTTTCAAAGGAAAGTGATTTTCTCTGAAAAGACATCATTTAGAAAGTGAGGCAACACTCCATTCACTTCACACAGTGTACTGAAGTTTTGGAACAGACTGCTTCTCTTTCAGAGAAACGCATTAGTGTTTCTTGTGAATGCTTGCAAGTAGCTTAAGGCACTTTCAAATGAAAGTGATTTTCTCTGAAAGGACAGCATTAAGAAAGTGAAGCAACACTCCATTCACTTAGCACAGAGAATTGAAGTGTTGGAACAGATTGCTTCTCTTTCAGAGAAATGCATGTGAGTTTCTGTTGAATGCTTGTAAGTAGCTTAAGGCACATTCAGAGGAAAGGGATTTTCTCTGAAAGGACAGCATTTAGAAAGTGAAGCAACACTCCATTCACTTCGCACAGTGAATTGAAGTGTTTGAACAGACTGCTTCTCTTTCAGAGAAACGCATGTGAGTTTCTTCCTAATGCTTGCAAGTAGCTTAAGGCACTATCAAAGGAAAGTGATTTTCTCTGAAAGGACAGCATTTAGAAAGTGAAGCACCACTCCATTCACTTCGCAAGTGAATTGAAGTGTTGGAACAGACTGCTTTTCTTTCAGAGAAATGCATGTGAGTTTCTGGTGAATGCTTGTAAGTAGCTTAAGGCACTTTCAAAGGAAAGTGATTTTCTCTGAAAGGACAACATTTAGACAGTGAAGCAACACTCCATTCACTTCGCAAGTGAATTGAATTGTTGGAACAGACTGCTTCTCTTTCAGAGAAATGCATGTGAGTTTCCGGTGAATGCTTGTAAGTAGCTTAAGGCACTTTCAAAGGAAAGTGATTTTCTCTGAAAGGACAGCATTTATAAAGTGAAGCAACACTCCATTCACGTCGCACATTGAATTGAAGTGTTGGAACAGACTGCTTCTCTTTCAGAGAAACGCATGTGAGTTTCTGTTGAATGCTTGTAAGTAGCTTAAGTCATTTTCAAAGGAAAGTGATTTTCTCTGAAAAGACAGCATTTAGAAAGTGAGGCAACACTCCATTCACTTCACACAGTGTACTGAAGTTTTGGAACAGACTGCTTCTCTTTCAGAGAAACGCATTAGTGTTTCTTGTGAATGCTTGCATGTAGCTTAAGGCACTTTCAAATGAAAGTGATTTTCTCTGAAAGGACAGCATTAAGAAAGTGAAGCAACACTCCATTCACTTAGCACAGAGAATTGAAGTGTTGGAACAGATTGCTTCTCTTTCAGAGAAATGCATGTGAGTTTCTGTTGAATGCTTGTAAGTAGCTTAAGGCACATTCAGAGGAAAGGGATTTTCTCTGAAAGGACAGCATTTAGAAAGTGAAGCAACACTCCATTCACTTCGCACAGTGAATTGAAGTGTTGGAACAGACTGCTTCTCTTTCAGAGAAACGCATGTGAGTTTCTTCCTAATGCTTGCAAGTAGCTTAAGGCACTTTCAAAGGAAAGTGATTTTCTCTGAAAGGACAGCATTTAGAAAGTGAAGCAACACTCCATTCACTTCGCACAGTGAATTGAAGTGTTGGAACAGACTGCTTCTCTTTCAGAGAAACGCATGTGAGTTTCTGTTGAATGCTTGTAAGTAGCTTAAGGCACTTTCAAAGGAAAGTGATATTCTCTGAAAGGACAGCATTTAGAAAGTGAGGCAACACTCCATTCACTTCACAGAGTGAATTGAAATTTTGGAACAGACTTCTTCTCTTTCAGAGAAACGCATGTGAGTTTCTTCCTAATGCTTGCAAGTAGCTTAAGGCACTTTCAAAGGAAAGTGATTTTCTCTGAAAGGACAGCATTTAGAAAGTGAAGCACCACTCCATTCACTTCGCACAGAGAATTGAAGTGTTCGAACAGATTTCTTCTCTTTCAGAGAAATGCATGTGAGTTTCTGTTGAATGCTTGTAAGTAGCTTAAGGCACATTCAGAGGAAAGGTATTTTCTCTGAAAGGACAGCATTTAGAAAGTGAAGCAACACTCCATTCACTTCGCACAGTGAATTGAAGTGTTGGAACAGACTGCTTCTCTTTCAGAGAAACGCATGTGAGTTTCTTCCTAATGCTTGCAAGTATCTTAAAGGACTTTCAAGGGAAAATAATTTTCTCTGAAAGGACAGCATTTAGAAAGTGAAGCAACACTCCATTCACTTCGCACAGTGAATTGAAGTGTTGGAACAGACTGCTTCTCTTTCAGAGAAATGCATGTGAGTTTCTGGTGAATGCTTGAAAGTAGTTTAAGGCACTTTCAAAGGAAAGTGATTTTCTCTGAAAGGACAGCATTTAGAACGTGAAGCAACACTCCATTCACTTCGCACAGTGAATTGAAGTGTTGGAACAGACTGCTTATCTTTCAGAGAATGCATGTGAGTTTCTGTTGAATGCTTGTAAATAGCTTAAGGCACTTTCAAAGGAAAGTGATTTTCTCTGAAAGGACAACATTTAGAAACTGAAGGAACACTCCATACACTTTGCACAGTGAATTGAAGTGTTGAAACAGACTGCTTCTCTTTCAGAGAAACGCATGTGAGCTTTTTGTGAATGCTTGAAAGTAGTTTAAGGCACTTTCAAAAGAAAGTGATTTTCTGTGAAAGGACAGAATTTAGAAAGTGAAGCAACACTCCATTCACTTTGCACAGTGAATTGAAGTGTTGGAACAGACTGATTCTCTTTCAGAGAAATGCATGTGAGTTTCTGATGAATGCTTGTAAGTAGCTTAAGGCACTTTCAAAGGAAAGTGATTTTCTCTGAAAGGACATAATTTAGAAAGTGAAGCAACACTCCATTCACTTCGCGCATTGAATTGAAGTGTTGGAACAGACTGCTTCTCTTTCAGAGAAACGCATGTGAGTTTCTGTTGAATGCTTGTAAGTAGCTTAAGGCATTTTCAAAGGAAAGTGATTTTCTCTGAAAAGACATCATTTAGAAAGTGAGGCAACACTCCATTCACTTCACACAGTGTACTGAAGTTTTGGAACAGACTGCTTCTCTTTCAGAGAAACGCATTAGTGTTTCTTGTGAATGCTTGCAAGTAGCTTAAGGCACTTTCAAATGAAAGTGATTTTCTCTGAAAGGACAGCATTAAGAAAGTGAAGCAACACTCCATTCACTTAGCACAGAGAATTGAAGTGTTGGAACAGATTGCTTCTCTTTCAGAGAAATGCATGTGAGTTTCTGTTGAATGCTTGTAAGTAGCTTAAGGCACATTCAGAGGAAAGGGATTTTCTCTGAAAGGACAGCATTTAGAAAGTGAAGCAACACTCCATTCACTTCGCACAGTGAATTGAAGTGTTGGAACAGACTGCTTCTCTTTCAGAGAAACGCATGTGAGTTTCTTCCTAATGCTTGCAAGTAGCTTAAGGCACTATCAAAGGAAAGTGATTTTTCTCTCAAAAGGACAGCATTTAGAAAGTGAAGCAACACTCCATTCACTTCGCACAGTGAATTGAAATGTTGGAACAGACTGCTTCTCTTTCAGAGAAACGCATGTGAGTTTCTGGTGAATGCTTGTAAGTAGCTTAAGGCACTTTCAAAGGAAAGTGATTTTCTCTGAAAGGACAGCATTTAGAAAGTGAAGCAACACTCCATTCCCTTCGTGCAGTGAATTGAAGTGTTGGAACAGAGTTCTTCTCTTTCATATAAACGCATTAGTGTTTCTTGTGAATGCTTGCAAGTTGCTTAAGGCACTTTCATAGGAAAGTGATTTTCTCTGAAAGGACAGCATTTAGAAAGTGAAGGAACACTCCATACACTTTGCACAGTGAATTGAAGTGTTGAAACAGACTGCTTCTCTTTCAGAGAAACGCATGTGAGCTTTTTGTGAATGCTTGAAAGTAGTTTAAGGCACTTTCAAAAGAAAGTGATTTTCTCTGAAAGGACAGAATTTAGAAAGTGAAGCAACACTCCATTCACTTCGCACAGTGAATTGAAGTGTTGGAACAGACTGATTCTCTTTCAGAGAAATGCATGTGAGTTTCTGATGAATGCTTGTAAGTAGCTTAAGGCATTTTCAAAGGAAAGTGATTTTCTCTGAAAAGACAGCATTTAGAAAGTGAGGCAACACTCCATTCACTTCACACAGTGTACTGAAGTTTTGGAACAGACTGCTTCTCTTTCAGAGAAACGCATTAGTGTTTCTTGTGAATGCTTGCATGTAGCTTAAGGCACTTTCAAATGAAAGTGATTTTCTCTGAAAGGACAGCATTAAGAAAGTGAAGCAACACTCCATTCACTTAGCACAGAGAATTGAAGTGTTGGAACAGACTGCTTCTCTTTCAGAGAAATGCATGTGAGTTTCTGTTGAATGCTTGTAAGTAGCTTAAGGCACATTCAGAGGAAAGGGATTTTCTCTGAAAGGACAGCATTTAGAAAGTGAAGCAACACTCCATTCACTTCGCACAGTGAATTGAAGTGTTGGAACAGACTGCTTCTCTTTCAGAGAAACGCATGTGAGTTTCTTCCTAATGCTTGCAAGTAGCTTAAGGCACTTTCAAAGGAAAGTGATTTTCTCTGAAAGGACAGCATTTAGAAAGTGAAGCAACACTCCATTCACTTCGCACAGTGAATTGAAGTGTTGGAACAGACTGCTTCTCTTTCAGAGAAACGCATGTGAGTTTCTGGTGAATGCTTGTAAGTAGCTTAAGGCACTTTCAAAGGAAAGTGATTTTCTCTGAAAGGACAGCATTTAGAAAGTGAAGCAACACTCCATTCCCTTCGTGCAGTGAATTGAAGTGTTGGAACAGAGTGCTTCTCTTTCATATAAACGCATTAGTGTTTCTTGTGAATGCCTGCAAGTTGCTTAAGGCACTTTCAAAGGAAAGTGATTTTCTCTGAAAGGACAGCATTTAGAAAGTGAAGGAACACTCCATACACTTTGCACAGTGAATTGAAGTGTTGAAACAGACTGCTTCTCTTTCAGAGAAACGCATGTGAGCTTTTTGTGAATGCTTGAAAGTAGTTTAAGGCACTTTCAAAAGAAAGTGATTTTCTCTGAAAGGACATAATTTAGAAAGTGAAGCAACACTCCATTCACTTCGCACAGTGAATTGAAGTGTTGGAACAGACTGATTCTCTTTCAGAGAAATGCATGTGAGTTTCTGATGAATGCTTGTAAGTAGCTTAAGGCACTTTCAAAGGAAAGTGATTTTCTCTGAAAGGACAGAATTTAGAAAGTGAAGCAACACTCCATTCACTTCGCACATTAAATTGAAGTGTTGGAACAGACTGCTTCTCTTGCAGAGAAACGCATGTGAGTTTCTGTTGAATGCTTGTAAGTAGCTTAAGGCATTTTCAAAGGAAAGTGATTTTCTCTGAAAGGACAGCATTTAGAAAGTGAGGCAACACTCCATTCACTTCACACAGTGTATTGAAGTGTTGGAACAGACTGCTTCTCTTTCAGAGAAATGCATGTGAGTTTCTCTTGAATGCTGGTAAGTAGCTTAAGGCACATTCAGAGGAAAGGGATTTTCTCTGAAAGAACAGCATTTAGAAAGTGAAGCAACACTCCATTCACTTCGCACAGTGAATTGAAGTGTTGGAACAGACTGCTTCTCTTTCAGAGAAACGCATGTGAGTTTCTTCCTAATGCTTGCAAGTAGCTTAAGGCACTTTCAAAGGAAAATGATTTTCTCTGAAAGGACAGCATTTAGAAAGTGAAGCAACACTCCATTCACTTCGGACAGTGAAGTGAAGTGTTGGAACAGACTGCTTCTCTTTCAGAGAAATGCATGTGAGTTTCTGGTGAATGCTTGTAAGTAGCGTAAGGCACTTTCAAAGGAAAGTGATTTTCTCTGAAAGTACAGCATTTAGAACGTGAAGCAACACTCCATTCACTTCGCACAGTGAATTGAAGTGTTGGAACAGACTGCTTCTCTTTCAGAGAAATGGATGTGAGTTTCTGCTGAATGCTTGTAAGTAGCTTAAGGCACTTTCAAAGGAAAGTGATTTTCTCTAAAAGGACAGCATTTGGAAAGTGAAGCACCACTCCATTCACTTCGCACAGTGAATTGAAGTATTGGAACAGACTGCTTTTCTTTCAGAGAAATGCATGTGAGTTTCTGGTGAATGCTCGTAAGTAGCTTAAGGCACTTTCAAAGGAAAGTGATTTTCTCTGAAAGGACAGCATTTAGACAGTGAAGCAACACTCCATTCACTTCGCAAGTGAATTGAAGTGTTGGAACAGACTGCTTCTCTTTCAGAGAAATGTATGTGAGTTTCCGGTGAATGCTTGTAAGTAGCTTAAGGCACTTTCAAAGGAAAGTGATTTTCTCTGAAAGGACAGCATTTAGAAAGTGAAGCAACACTCCATTCACTTCGCACAGTGAATTGAAGTGTTGGAACAGACTGCTTCTCTTTCAGAGAAACGCATGTGAGTTTCTGTTGAATGCTTGTAAGTAGCTTAAGGCATTTTCAAAGGAAAGTGATTTTCTCTGAAAAGACAGCATTTAGAAAGTGAGGCAACACTCCATTCACTTCACACAGTGTACTGAAGTTTTGGAACAGACGGCTTCTCTTTCAGAGAAACGCATTAGTGTTTCTTGTGAATGCTTGCATGTAGCTTAAGGCACTTTCAAATGAAAGTGATTTTCTCTGAAAGGACAGCATTAAGAAAGTGAAGCAACACTCCATTCACTTAGCACAGAGAATTGAAGTGTTGGAACAGATTGCTTCTCTTTCAGAGAAATGCATGTGAGTTTCTGTTGAATGCTTGTAAGTAGCTTAAGGCACATTCAGAGGAAAGGGATTTTCTCTGAAAGGACAGCATTTAGAAAGTGAAGCAACACTCCATTCACTTCGCACAGTGAATTGAAGTTTTGGAACAGACTGCTTCTCTTTCAGAGAAACGCATGTGAGTTTCTTCCTAATGCTTGCAAGTAGCTTAAGGCACTTTCAAAGGAAAGTGATTTTCTCTGAAAGGACAGCATTTAGAAAGTGAAGCAACACTCCATTCACTTCGCACAGTGAATTGAAGTGTTGGAACAGACTGCTTCTCTTTCAGAGAAACGCATGTGAGTTTCTGGTGAATGCTTGTAAGTAGCTTAAGGCACTTTCAAAGGAAAGTGATTTTCTCTGAAAGGACAGCATTTAGAAAGTGAAGCAACACTCCATTCCCTTCGTGCAGTGAATTGAAGTGTTGGAACAGAGTGCTTCTCTTTCATATAAACGCATTAGTGTTTCTTGTGAATGCTTGCAAGTTGTTTAAGGCACTTTCAAAGGAAAGTGATTTTCTCTGAAAGGACAGCATTTAGAAAGTGAAGGAACACTCCATACACTTTGCACAGTGAATTGAAGTGTTGAAACAGACTGCTTCTCTTTCAGAGAAACGCATGTGAGCTTTTTGTGAATGCTTGAAAGTAGTTTAAGGCACTTTCAAAAGAAAGTGATTTTCTCTGAAAGGACAGAATTTAGAAAGTGAAGCAACACTCCATTCACTTCGCACAGTGAATTGAAGTGTTGGAACAGACTGATTCTCTTTCAGAGAAATGCATGTGAGTTTCTGATGAATGCTTGTAAGTAGCTTAATGCACTTTCAAAGGAAAGTGATTTTCTCTGAAAGGACAGAATTTAGAAAGTGAAGCAACACTCCATTCACTTCGCACATTAAATTGAAGTGTTGGAACAGACTGCTTCTCTTTCAGAGAAACGCATGTGAGTTTCTGTTGAATGCTTGTAAGTAGCTTAAGGAATTTTCAAAGGAAAGTGATTTTCTCTGAAAGGACAGCATTTAGAAAGTGAGGCAACACTCCATTCACTTCACACAGTGTATTGAAGTGTTGGAACAGACTGCTTCTCTTTCAGAGAAATGCATGTGAGTTTCTGTTGAATGCTTGTAAGTAGCTTAAGGCACATTCAGAGGAAAGGGATTTTCTCTGAAAGAAGAGCATTTATAAAGTGAAGCAACACTCCATTCACTTCGCACAGTGAATTGAAGTGTTGGAACAGACTGCTTCTCTTTCAGAGAAACGCATGTGAGTTTCTTCCTAATGCTTGCAAGTAGCTTAAGGCACTTTCAAAGGAAAATGATTTTCTCTGAAAGGACAGCATTTAGAAAGTGAAGCAACACTCCATTCACTTCGGACAGTGAAGTGAAATGTTGGAACAGACTGCTTCTCTTTCAGAGAAATGCATGTGAGTTTCTGGTGAATGCTTGTAAGTAGCGTAAGGCACTTTCAAAGGAAAGTGATTATCTCTGAAAGGACAGCATTTAGAAAGTGAAGCAACACTCCATTCCCTTCGTGCAGTGAATTGAAGTGTTGGAAGAGAGTGCTTCTCTTTCATAGAAACGCATTAGTGTTTCTTGTGAATGCTTGCAAGTTGCTTAAGGCACTTTCAAAGGAAAATGATTTTCTCTGAAAGGACAGCATTTAGAAAGTGAAGCAACACTCCATTCACTTCGCACAGTGAATTGAAGTGTTGGAACAGACTGCTTCTCTTTCAGAGAAATGGATGTGAGTTTCTGCTGAATGCTTGTAAGTAGCTTAAGGCACTTTCAAAGGAAAGTGATTTTCTCTAAAAGGACAGCATTTGGAAAGTGAAGCACCACTCCATTCACTTCGCAAGTGAATTGAAGTGTTGGAACAGACTGCTTTTCTTTCAGAGAAATGCATGTGAGTTTCTGGTGAATGCTTGTAAGTAGCTTAAGGCACTTTCAAAGGAAAGTGATTTTCTCTGAAAGGACAGCATTTAGACAGTGAAGCAACACTCCATTCACTTCGCAAGTGAATTGAAGTGTTGGAACAGACTGCTTCTCTTTCAGAGAAATGCATGTGAGTTTCCGGTGAATGCTTGTAAGTAGCTTAAGGCACTTTCAAAGGAAAGTGATTTTCTCTGAAAGGACAGCATTTAGAAAGTGAAGCAACACTCCATTCACTTCGCACAGTGAATTGAAGTGTTGGAACAGACTGCGTCTCTTTCAGAGAAACGCATGTGAGTTTCTGTTAAATGCTTGCAAGTTGTTTAGGGCACTTTCAAAGGAAAGTGATTTTCTCTGAAAGAACAGGATTTAGGAAGTGAAGCAACACTCCATTCACTTCGCACAGTGAATTGAAGTGTTGGAACAGACTGATTCTATTTCAGAGAAACGCATGTGTGTTTCCTGTGAATGCTTGAAAGTAGCTTAAGGCACTCTCAAAGGAAAGTGATTTTCTCTAAAAGGACAGCATTTGGAAAGTGAAGCACCACTCCATTCACTTCGCACAGAGAATTGAAGAGTTGGAACAGACTGCTTCTCTTTCAGAGAAACGCATGTGAGTTTCTGTTGAATGCTTGTAAGTAGCTTAAGGCACTTTCAAAAAAAAGTGATTTTCTGTGAAACGACAACATGTAGAAAGTGAGGCAACACTCCATTCACTTCACACAGTGAGTTGAAGTGTTGGAAGAGACTGCTTCCTTTTAGAGAAACGCATGTGAGTTTCTTCCTAATGCTTGCAAGTACCTTAAGGCACTTTCAAAGGAAAGTGATTTTCTCTGAAAGGACAGCATTTAGAAAGTGAAGCAACACTCCATTCACTTCGCACAAATTATTTAAGTGTTGGAACAGACTGCTTCTCCTTCAGAGAAACGCATGTGAGTTTTTTATGAATGCTTGAAAGTAGTTTAAGGCACTTTCAAAGGAAAGTGATTTTCTCTGAAAGGACAGAATTTAGAAAGTGAAGCAACACTCCATTCACTTCGCACAGTGAATTGAATTGTTGGAACAGACTGCTTCTCTTTCAGAGAAACGCATGTGAGTTTCTTCCTAATGCTTGCAAGTAGCTTAAGGCAGTTTCAAAGGAAAATAATTTTCTCTGAAAGGACAGCATTTAGAAAGTGAAGCAACACTCCATTCACTTCGCACAGTGAATTGAAGTGTTGGAACAGACTGCTTCTCTTTCAGAGAAATGCATGTGAGTTTCTGGTGAATGCTTGTAAGTAGCGTAAGGCACTTTCAAAGGAAAGTGATTTTCTCTGAAAGGACAGCATTTAGAACGTGAAGCAACACTCCATTCACTTCGCACAGTGAATTGAAGTGTTGGAACAGACTGCTTCTCTTTCAGAGAAACGCATGTGAGTTTCTTCCTAATGCTTGCAAGTAGCTTAAGGCACTTTCAAAGGAAAGTGATTTTCTCTAATAGGACAGCATTTGGAAAGTGAAGCACCACTCCATTCACTTCGCACAGTGAATTGAAGTGTTGGAACAGACTGCTTCTCTTTCAGAGAAACGCATGTGAGTTTCTGTTGAATTCTTGTAAGTAGCTTAAGGCACTTTCAAAGGAAAGTGATTTTCTCTGAAAGGACAGCATTTAGAAAGTGAGGCAACACTCCATTCACTTCACACAGTGAATTGAAGTGTTGGAACAGACTGCTTCCTTTTAGAGAAACGCATGTGAGTTTCTTCCTAATGCTTGCAAGTAGCTTAAGGTACTTTCAAAGGAAAGTGATTTTCTTTGAAAGGACAGCATTTAGAAAGTGAAGCAACACTCCATTCACTTCGCACTGTGAATTGAAGTGTTGGAACAGACTGCTTCTCTTTCAGAGAAACGCATGTGAGTTTTTTATGAATGCTTGAAAGTAGTTTAAGGCACTTTCAAAGGAAAGTGATTTTCTCTGAAAGGACAGCATTTAGAAAGTGAAGCAACACTCCATACACTTTGCACAGTGAATTGAAGTGTTGGAACAGACTGCTTCTCTTTCAGAGAAATGCATGTGAGTTTCTGTTGAATGCTTGTAAGTAGCTTAAGGCACTTTCAAAGGAAAGTGATTATCTCTGAAAGGACAGCATTTAGAAAGTGAAGCAACACTCCATTCACTTTGCACAGTGAATTGAAGTGTTGGAACAGACTGCTTATCTTTCATAGAAACGCATGTGAGTTTCTTCCTAATGCTTGCAAGTAGCTTAAGGCACTTTCAAAGGAAAGTGATTATCTCTGAAAGGACAGCATTTAGAAAGTGAAGCAACACTCCATTCCCTTCGTGCAGTGAATTGAAGTGTTGGAACAGAGTGCTACTCTTTCATATAAACGCATTAGTGGTTCTTGTGAATGCTTGCAAGTAGCTTAAGGCACTTTCAAAGGAAAGTGATTTTCTCTGAAAGGACAGCATTTAGAAAGTGAAGCAACACTCCATACACTTTGTACAGTGAATTGAAGTGTTGAAACAGACTGCTTCTCTTTCAGAGAAACGCATGTGAGCTTTTAGTGAATGCTTGAAAGTAGTTTAAGGCACTTTCAAAAGAAAGTGATTTTCTCTGAAAGGACAGCATTTAGAAAGTGAAGCAACACTCCATTCACTTCGCACAGTGAATTGAAGTGTTGGAACAGACTGCTGCTCTTTCAGAGAAATGCATGTGAGTTTCTGATGAATGCTTGTAAGTATCTTAAGGCACTTTCAAAGGAAAGTGATTTTCTCTGATAGGACAGCATTTAAAAAGTGAGGCAACACTCCATTCACTTCACACAGTGAATTGAAGTTTTGGAACAGACTGCTTCTCTTTCAGAGAAACGCATGTGAGTTTCTTCCTAATGCTTGCAAGAAGCTTAAGGCACTTTCAAAGGAAAGTGATTTTCTCTGAAAGGACAGCATTTCGAAAGTGAGGCAACACTCCATTCACTTTGCACAGTGAATTGAAGTGTTGGAACAGACTGCTTCTCTTTCAGAGAAACACATGTGAGTTTCTGGTGAATGCTTGTAAGTAGCTTAAGGCATTTTCAAAGGAACGTGATTTTCTCGGGAAGGACAACATTTAGAAAGTGAAGTAACATTCCATTCACTTCGCACAGTGAATTGAAGTGTTGGAACAGACTACTTCTCTTTCAGAGAAACGCATCTGTGTTTCCTGTGAATGCTTGCAAGTAGCTTAAGGCACTTTCAAAGGAAAGTGATTTTCTCTGAAAGGACAGCATTTAGAAAGTGAAGCAACACTCGATTCACTTCCCATAATGAACTGAAGTGTTGGAACAGACTGCTTCTCTTTCAGAGAAACGCATGTGAGTTTCTGTTGAATGCTTGTAAGTAGCTTAAGGCACTTTCAAACAAAGTGATTTTCTCTGAAAGGACAGCATTTAGAAAGTGAAGCAACACTCCATTCACTTCGCCCAGTGAATTGAAGTGTTGGAACAGACTGCTTCCTTTTAGAGAAACGCATGTGAGTTTCTTCCTAATGCTTGCAAGTAGCTTAAGGCACTTTCAAAGGAAAGTGATTTTCTCTGAAAGGACAGCATTTAGAAAGTGAAGCAACACTCCATTCACTTCGCACTGTGAATTGAAGTGTTGGAACAGACTGCTTCTCTTTCAGAGAAACGCATGTGAGTTTTTTATGAATGCTTGAAAGTAGTTTAAGGCACTTTCAAAGGAAAGTGATTTTCTCTGAAAGGACAGAATTTAGAAAGTGAAGCAACACTCCATTCACTTTGCACAGTGAATTGAAGTGTTGGAACAGACTGCTTCTCTTTCAGAGAAATGCATGTGAGTTTCTGTTGAATGCTTGTAAGTAGCTTAAGGCACTTTCAAAGGAAAGTGATTATCTCTGAAAGGACAGCATTTAGAAAGTGAAGCAACACTCCATTCACTTTGCACAGTGAATTGAAGTGTTGGAACAGACTGCTTATCTTTCATAGAAACGCATGTGAGTTTCTTCCTAATGCTTGCAAGTAGCTTAAGGCACTTTCAAAGGAAAGTGATTATCTCTGAAAGGACAGCATTTAGAAAGTGAAGCAACACTCCATTCCCTTCGTGCAGTGAATTGAAGTGTTGGAACAGAGTGCTACTCTTTCATATAAACGCATTAGTGTTTCTTGTGAATGCTTGCAAGTAGCTTAAGGCACTTTCAAAGGAAAGTGATTTTCTCTGAAAGGACAGCATTTAGAAAGTGAAGCAACACTCCATACACTTTGCACAGTGAATTGAAGTGTTGAAACAGACTGCTTCTCTTTCAGAGAAACGCATGTGAGCTTTTTGTGAATGCTTGAAAGTAGTTTAAGGCACTTTCAAAAGAAAGTGATTTTCTCTGAAAGGACAGCATTTAGAAAGTGAAGCAACACTCCATTCACTTCGCACAGTGAATTGAAGTGTTGGAACAGACTGCTGCTCTTTCAGAGAAATGCATGTGAGTTTCTGATGAATGCTTGTAAGTAGCTTAAGGCACTTTCAAAGGAAAGTGATTTTCTCTGAAAGGACAGCATTTAGAAAGTGAAGCAACACTCCATTCACTTCGCACAGTGAATTGAAATGTTGGAACAGACTGCTTCTCTTTCAGAGAAACGCATGTGAGTTTCTTCCTAATGCTTGCAAGTAGCTTAAGGCAGTTTCAAAGGAAAATAATTTTCTCTGAAAGGACAGCATTTAGAAAGTGAAGCAACACTCCATTCACTTCGCACAGTGAATTGAAGTGTTGGAACAGACTGCTTCTCTTTCAGAGAAATGCATGTGAGTTTCTGGTGAATGCTTGTAAGTAGCGTAAGGCACTTTCAAAGGAAAGTGATTTTCTCTGAAAGGACAGCATTTAGAACGTGAAGCAACACTCCATTCACTTCGCACAGTGAATTGAAGTGTTGGAACAGACTGCTTCTCTTTCAGAGAAACGCATGTGAGTTTCTTCCTAATGCTTGCAAGTAGCTTAAGGCACTTTCAAAGGAAAGTGATTTTCTCTAATAGGACAGCATTTGGAAAGTGAAGCACCACTCCATTCACTTCGCACAGTGAATTGAAGTGTTGGAACAGACTGCTTCTCTTTCAGAGAAACGCATGTGAGTTTCTGTTGAATTCTTGTAAGTAGCTTAAGGCACTTTCAAAGGAAAGTGATTTTCTCTGAAAGGACAGCATTTAGAAAGTGAGGCAACACTCCATTCACTTCACACAGTGAATTGAAGTGTTGGAACAGACTGCTTCCTTTTAGAGAAACGCATGTGAGTTTCTTCCTAATGCTTGCAAGTAGCTTAAGGTACTTTCAAAGGAAAGTGATTTTCTCTGAAAGGACAGCATTTAGAAAGTGAAGCAACACTCCATTCACTTCGCACTGTGAATTGAAGTGTTGGAACAGACTGCTTCTCTTTCAGAGAAACGCATGTGAGTTTTTTATGAATGCTTGAAAGTAGTTTAAGGCACTTTCAAAGGAAAGTGATTTTCTCTGAAAGGACAGCATTTAGAAAGTGAAGCAACACTCCATTCACTTTGCACAGTGAATTGAAGTGTTGGAACAGACTGCTTCTCTTTCAGAGAAATGCATGTGAGTTTCTGTTGAATGCTTGTAAGTAGCTTAAGGCACTTTCAAAGGAAAGTGATTATCTCTGAAAGGATTGCATTTAGAAAGTGAAGCAACACTCCATTCACTTTGCACAGTGAATTGAAGTGTTGGAACAGACTGCTTATCTTTCATAGAAACGCATGTGAGTTTCTTCCTAATGCTTGCAAGTAGCTTAAGGCACTTTCAAAGGAAAGTGATTATCTCTGAAAGGACAGCATTTAGAAAGTGAAGCAACACTCCATTCCCTTCGTGCAGTGAATTGAAGTGTTGGAACAGAGTGCTACTCTTTCATATAAACGCATTAGTGTTTCTTGTGAATGCTTGCAAGTACCTTAAGGCACTTTCAAAGGAAAGTGATTTTCTCTGAAAGGACAGCATTTAGAAAGTGAAGCAACACTCCATACACTTTGCACAGTGAATTGAAGTGTTGAAACAGACTGCTTCTCTTTCAGAGAAACGCATGTGAGCTTTTTGTGAATGCTTGAAAGTAGTTTAAGGCACTTTCAAAAGAAAGTGATTTTCTCTGAAAGGACAGCATTTAGAAAGTGAAGCAACACTCCATTCACTTCGCACAGTGAATTGAAGTGTTGGAACAGACTGCTGCTCTTTCAGAGAAATGCATGTGAGTTTCTGATGAATGCTTGTAAGTAGCTTAAGGCACTTTCAAAGGAAAGTGATTTTCTCTGAAAGGACAGCATTTAAAAAGTGAGGCAACACTCCATTCACTTCACACAGTGAATTGAAGTTTTGGAACAGACTGCTTCTCTTTCAGAGAAACGCATGTGAGTTTCTTCCTAATGCTTGCAAGAAGCTTAAGGCACTTTCAAAGGAAAGTGATTTTCTCTGAAAGGACAGCATTTCGAAAGTGAGGCAACACTCCATTCACTTTGCACAGTGAATTGAAGTGTTGGAACAGACTGCTTCTCTTTCAGAGAAACACATGTGAGTTTCTGGTGAATGCTTGTAAGTAGCTTAAGGCATTTTCAAAGGAACGTGATTTTCTCGGGAAGGACAACATTTAGAAAGTGAAGTAACATTCCATTCACTTCGCACAGTGAATTGAAGTGTTGGAACAGACTACTTCTCTTTCAGAGAAACGCATCTGTGTTTCCTGTGAATGCTTGCAAGTAGCTTAAGGCACTTTCAAAGGAAAGTGATTTTCTCTGAAAGGACAGCATTTAGAAAGTGAAGCAACACTCGATTCACTTCCCACAATGAACTGAAGTGTTGGAACAGACTGCTGCTCTTACAGAGAAACGCGTGTGAGTTTCTGGTGAATGCTTGTAAGTAGCTTAAGGCACTTTCAAACAAAGTGATTTTCTCTGAAAGGACAGCATTTAGAAAGTGAAGCAACACTCCATTCACTTCACCCAGTGAATTGAAGTGTTGGAACAGACTGCTTCCTTTTAGAGAAACGCATGTGAGTTTCTTCCTAATGCTTGCAAGTAGCTTAAGGCACTTTCAAAGGAAAGTGATTTTCTCTGAAAGGACAGCATTTAGAAAGTGAAGCAACACTCCATTCACTTCGCACTGTGAATTGAAGTGTTGGAACAGACTGCTTCTCTTTCAGAGAAACGCATGTGAGTTTTTTATGAATGCTTGAAAGTAGTTTAAGGCACTTTCAAAGGAAAGTGATTTTCTCTGAAAGGACAGAATTTAGAAAGTGAAGCAACACTCCATTCACTTTGCACAGTGAATTGAAGTGTTGGAACAGACTGCTTCTCTTTCAGAGAAATGCATGTGAGTTTCTGTTGAATGCTTGTAAGTAGCTTAAGGCACTTTCAAAGGAAAGTGATTATCTCTGAAAGGACAGCATTTAGAAAGTGAAGCAACACTCCATTCACTTTGCACAGTGAAATGAAGTGTTGGAACAGACTGCTTATCTTTCATAGAAACGCATGTGAGTTTCTTCCTAATGCTTGCAAGTAGCTTAAGGCACTTTCAAAGGAAAGTGATTATCTCTGAAAGGACAGCATTTAGAAAGTGAAGCAACACTCCATTCCCTTCGTGCAGTGAATTGAAGTGTTGGAACAGAGTGCTACTCATTCATATAAACGCATTAGTGTTTCTTGTGAATGCTTGCAAGTAGCTTAAGGCACTTTCAAAGGAAAGTGATTTTCTCTGAAAGGACAGCATTTAGAAAGTGAAGCAACACTCCATTCACTTCACACATTGAATTGAAGTGTTGGAACAGACTGCTTCTCTTTCAGAGAAACGCATGTGAGTTTCTTCCTAATGCTTGCAAGAAGCTTAAGGCACTTTCAAAGGAAAGTGATTTTCTCTGAAAGGACAGCATTTCGAAAGTGAGGCAACACTCCATTCACTTTGCACAGTGAATTGAAGTGTTGGATCAGACTGCTTCTCTTTCAGAGAAACACATGTGAGTTTCTGGTGAATGCTTGTAAGTAGCTTAAGGCATTTTCAAAGGAACGTGATTTTCTCGGGAAGGACAATATTTAGAAAGTGAAGTAACATTCCATTCACTTCGCACAGTGAATTGAAGTGTTGGAACAGACTGCTTCTCTTTCAGAGAAACGCATCTGTGTTTCCTGTGAATGCTTGCAAGTAGTTTAAGGCACTTTCAAAGGAAAGTGATTTTCTCTGAAAGGACAGCATTTAGAAAGTGAAGCAACACTCGATTCACTTCCCACAATGAACTGAAGTGTTATAACAGACTGCTTCTCTTTCAGAGAAACGCATGTGAGTTTCTGGTGAATGCTTGTAAGTAGCTTAAGGCACTTTCAAACAAAGTGATTTTCTCTGAAAGGACAGCATTTAGAAAGTGAAGCAACACTCCATTCACTTCGCACAGTGAATTGAAGTGTTGGAACAAACTGCTTCTCTTTCAGAGAAATGCATGGGAGTTTCTGTTGAATGCTTGTAAGTAGCTTAAGGCACTTTCAAAGGAAAGTGATTTTCACTGAAAGACAGCATTTAGAAAGTGAAGCAACACTCCATTCACTTCGCACAGTGAATTGAAGTGTTGGAATAGACTGCTTCTCTTTCAGAGAAACGCATGTGAGTTTCTTCCTAATGCTTGCAAGTAGCTTAAGGCACTTTCAAAGGAAAGTGATTTTCTCTGAAAGGACAGCATTTAGAAAGTGAAGCAACACTCCATTCACTTCGCACAGTGAATTGAAGTGTTGGAACAGACTGCTTCTATTTCAGAGAAACGCATGTGAGTTTCTGGTGAATGCTTGTAAGTATCTCAAGGCTCTTTCAAAGGAAAGTGATTTTCTCTGAAAGGACAGCATTTAGAAAGTGAAGCAACACTCCATTCCCTTCGTGCAATGAATTGAAGTGTTGGAACAGACTGCTTCTCTTTCATAGAAACGCATTAGTGTTTCTTGTGAATGCTTGCAAGTAGCTTAATGCACTTTCAAAGGAAAGTGATTTTCTTTGAAAGGACAGCATTTAGAAAGTGAAGCAACACTCCATTCACTTCGCACAGTGAATTGAATTGTTGGAACAGACTGCTTCTCTTTCAGAGAAACGCATGTGAGTTTCTGTTGAATGCTTGTAAGTAGCTTAAGGCATTTTCAAAGGAAAGTGATTTTCTCTGAAAGGACAGAATTTAGAAAGTGAGGCAACACTCCATTCACTTTGCACAGTGAATTGAAGTGTTGGAACAGACTGCTTCTCTTTCAGAGAAACACATGTTAGTTTCTGGTGAATGCTTATAAGTAGCTTAAGGCAATTTCAAAGGAACGTGATTTTCACTGAAAGGACGGCATTTAGAAAGTGAAGCAACACTCCATTCACTACGCACAGTGAATTGAAGTGTTGGAAGAGATGGATTCTCTTTCAGAGAAATGCATATGAATTTCTTGTGAATGCTTGAAAGTTGCTTAAGGCACTTTCAAACAAAAGTGATTTTCTCTGAAAGGACAGGATTTAGAAAGTGAAGCAACACTCCATTCACTTCGCACAGTGAATTGAAGTGTTGGAACAGACTGCTTCTATTTCAGAGAAACACATGTGTGTTTCCTGTGAATGCTTGAAAGTAGCTTAAGGCACTTTCAAAGGAAAGTGATTTTCTCTGAAAGGACAGCATTTCGAAAGTGAGGCAACACTCCATTCACTTTGCACAGTGAATTGAAGTGTTGGAACAGATTGCTTCTCTTTCAGAGAAACACATGTGAGTTTCTGGTGAATGCTTGTAAGTAGCTTAAGGCATTTTCAAAGGAACGTGATTTTCTCGGGAAGGACAGCATTTAGAAAGTGAAGTAACATTCCATTCACTTCGCACTGTGAATTGAAGTGTTGGAACAGACTGCTTCTCTTTCAGAGAAACGCATCTGTGTTTCCTGTGAATGCTTGCAAGTAGCTTAAGGCACTTTCAAAGGAAAGTGATTTTCTCTGAAAGGACAGCATTTAGAAAGTGAAGCAACAGTCGATTCACTTCCCACAATGAACTGAAGTGTTGGAACAGACTGCTTCTCTTTCAGAGAAACGCATGTGAGTTTCTGGTGAATGCTTGTAAGTATCTTAAGGCACTTTCAAACAAAGTGATTTTCTCTGAAAGGACAGCATTTAGAAAGTGAAGCAACACTCCATTCACTTCACACAGTGAATTGAAGTGTTGGAACAAACTGCTTCTCTTTCAGAGAAATGCATGGGAGTTTCTGTTGAATGCTTGTAAGTAGCTTAAGGCACTTTCAAAGGAAAGTGATTTTCACTGAAAGACAGCATTTAGAAAGTGAAGCAACACTCCATTCACTTCGCACAGTGAATTGAAGTGTTGGAACAGACTGCTTCTCTTTCAGAGAAACGCATGTGAGTTTCTTCCTAATGCTTGCAAGTAGCTTAAGGCACTTTCAAAGGAAAGTGATTTTCTCTGAAAGGACAGCATTTAGAAAGTGAAGCAACACTCCATTCACTTCGCACAGTGAATTGAAGTGTTGGAACAGACTGCTTCTATTTCAGAGAAACGCATGTGAGTTTCTGGTGAATGCTTGCAAGTTGCTAAAGGCACTTTCAAAGGAAAGTGATTTTCTCTGAAAGGACAGCATTTAGAAAGTGAAGCAACACTCCGTTCACTTCGCACAGTGAATTGAAGTTTTGGAACAGACTGCTTCTATTTCAGAGAAACGCATGTGAGTTTCTGGTGAATGCTTGCAAGTTGCTTAAGGCACTTTCAAAGGAAAGAGATTATCTCTGAAAGGACAGCATTTAGAAAGTGAAGCAACACTCCATTCCCTTCGTGCAGTGAATTGAAGTGTTGGAGGAGAGTGCTTCTCTTTCATAGAAACGCATTAGTGTTTCTTGTGAATGCTTGCAAGTTGCTTAAGGCACTTTCAAAGGAAAATGATTTTCTCTGAAAGGACAGCATTTAGAAAGTGAAGCAACACTCCATTCACTTCGCACAGTGAAGTGAAGTGTTGGAACAGACTGCTTCTCTTTCAGAGAAATGCATGTGAGTTTCTGGTGAATGCTTGTAAGTAGCGTAAGGCATTTTCAAAGGAAAGTGATTTTCTCTGAAAGGACAGCATTTAGCACGTGAAGC
The DNA here is from genome assembly GCF_982192425.1 of Myodes glareolus. NCBI lineage: Eukaryota > Metazoa > Chordata > Mammalia > Rodentia > Cricetidae > Myodes > Myodes glareolus. Next base: position 3,500,008 of record NC_142046.1, read on the forward strand.
AACACTCCATTCACTTCGCAAAGTGAATTGAAGTGTTGGAACAGACTGCTTCTCTTTCAGAGAAACGCATGTGAGTTTCTTCCTAATGCTTGCAAGTAGCTTAAGGCACTTTCAAAGGAAAGTGATTTTCTCTAAAAGGACAGCATTTGGAAAGTGAAGCACCACTCCATTCACTTCGCACAGAGAATTGAAGAGTTGGAACAGACTGCTTCTCTTTCAGAGAAACGCATGTGAGTTTCTGTTGAATGCTTGTAAGTAGCTTAAGGCACTTTCAAAGGAAAGTGATTTTCTCTGAAATGACAACATGTAGAAAGTGAGGCAACACTCCATTCACTTCACACAGTGAATTGAAGTGTTCGAAGAGACTGCTTCCTTTTAGAGAAACGCATGTCAGTTTCTTCCTAATGCTTGCAAGTACCTTAAGGCACTTTCAAAGGAAAGTGATTTTCTCTGAAAGGACAGCATTTAGAAAGTGAAGCAACACTCCATATACTTCGCACAAATTATTGAAGTGTTGGAACAGAATGCTTCTCTTTCAGAGAAACGCATGTGAGTTTTTTATGAATGCTTGAAAGTAGTTTAAGGCACTTTCAAAGGAAAGTGATTTTCTCTGAAAGGACAGCATTTAGAAAGTGAAGCAACACTCCATTCACTTCGCACAGTGAATTGAAGTGTTGGAACAGACTGCTTCTATTTCAGAGAAACGCATGTGAGTTTCTGGTGAATGCTTGTAAGTATCTCAAGGCTCTTTCAAAGGAAAGTGATTTTCTCTGAAAGGACAGCATTTAGAAAGTGAAGCAACACTCCATTCCCTTCGTGCAATGAATTGAAGTGTTGGAACAGACTGCTTCTCTTTCATAGAAACGCATTAGTGTTTCTTGTGAATGCTTGCAAGTAGCTTAAGGCACTTTCAAAGGAAAGTGATTTTCTCTGAAAGGACAGCATTTAGAAAGTGAAGCAACACTCCATTCACTTCGCACAGTGAATTGAATTGTTGGAACAGACTGCTTCTCTTTCAGAGAAACGCATGTGAGTTTCTGTTGAATGCTTGTAAGTAGCTTAAGGCATTTTCAAAGGAAAGTGATTTTCTCTGAAAAGACAGCATTTAGAAAGTGAGGCAACACTCCATTCACTTCACACAGTGTACTGAAGTTTTGGAACAGACTGCTTCTCTTTCAGAGAAACGCATTAGTGTTTCTTGTGAATGCTTGCAAGTAGCTTAAGGCACTATCAAATGAAAGTGATTTTCTCTGAAAGGACAGCATTAAGAAAGTGAAGCAACACTCCATTCACTTAGCACAGAGAATTGAAGTGTTGGAACAGATTGCTTCTCTTTCAGAGAAATGCATGTGAGTTTCTGTTGAATGCTTGTAAGTAGCTTAAGGCACATTCAGAGGAAAGGGATTTTCTCTGAAAGGACAGCATTTAGAAAGTGAAGCAACACTCCATTCAATTCGCACAGTGAATTGAAGTGTTGGAACAGACTGCTTCTCTTTCAGAGAAACGCATGTGAGTTTCTTCCTAATGCTTGCAAGTAGCTTAAGGCACTTTCAAAGGAAAGTGATTTTCTCTGAAAGGACAGCATTTAGAAAGTGAAGCAACACTCCATTCATTTCGCACAGTGAATTGAAGTGTTGAAACAGACTGCTTCTCTTTCAGAGAAACGCATGTGAGTTTCTGGTGAATGCTTGTAAGTAGCTTAAGGCACTTTCAAAGGAAAGTGATTTTCTCTGAAAGGACAGCATTTAGAAAGTGAAGCAATACTCCATTCCCTTCGTGCAGTGAATTGAAGTGTTGGAACAGAGTGCTTCTCTTTCATATAAACGCATTAGTGTTTCTTGTGAATGCTTGCAAGTTGCTTAAGGCACTTTCAAAGGAAAGTGATTTTCTCTGAAAGGACAGCATTTAGAAAGTGAAGGAACACTCCATACACTTTGCACAGTGAATTGAAGTGTTGAAACAGACTGCTTCTCTTTCAGAGAAACGCATGTGAGCTTTTTGTGAATGCTTGAAAGTAGTTTAAGGCACTTTCAAAAGAAAGTGATTTTCTCTGAAAGGACAGAATTTAGAAAGTGAAGCAACACTCCATTCACTTCGCACAGTGAATTGAAGTGTTGGAACAGACTGCTTCTCTTTCAGAGAAACGCATGTGAGTTTCTTCCTAATGCTTGCAAGAAGCTTAAGGCACTTTCAAAGGAAAGTGATTTTCTCTGAAAGGACAGCATATCGAAAGTGAGGCAACACTCCATTCACTTTGCACAGTGAATTGAAGTGTTGGAACATATTGCTTCTCTTTCAGAGAAACACATGTTAGTTTCTGGTGAATGCTTATAAGTAGCTTAAGGCAATTTCAAAGGAACGTGATTTTCACTGAAAGGACGGCATTTAGAAAGTGAAGCAACACTCCATTCACTACGCACAGTGAATTGAAGTGTTGGAAGAGATGGATTCTCTTTCAGAGAAATGCATATGAATTTCTTGTGAATGCTTGAAAGTTGCTTAAGGCACTTTCAAACAAAAGTGATTTTCTCTGAAAGGACAGGATTTAGAAAGTGAAGCAACACTCCATTCACTTCGCACAGTGAATTGAAGTGTTGGAACAGACTGCTTCTATTTCAGAGAAACACATGTGTGTTTCCTGTGAATGCTTGAAAGTAGCTTAAGGCACTTTCAAAGGAAAGTGATTTTCTCTGAAAGGACAGCATTTCGAAAGTGAGGCAACACTCCATTCACTTTGCACAGTGAATTGAAGTGTTGGAACAGATTGCTTCTCTTTCAGAGAAACGCATGTGAGTTTCTGGTGAATGCTTGTAAGTAGCTTAAGGCACTTTCAAACAAAGTGATTTTCTCTGAAAGGACAGCATTTAGAAAGTGAAGCAACACTCCATTCACTTCGCACAGTGAATTGAAGTGTTGGAACAAACTGCTTCTCTTTCAGAGAAATGCATGGGAGTTTCTGTTGAATGCTTGTAAGTAGCTAAAGGCACTTTCAAAGGAAAGTGATTTTCACTGAAAGACAGCATTTAGAAAGTGAAGCAACACTCCATTCACTTCGCACAGTGAATTGAAGTGTTGGAACAGACTGCTTCTCTTTCAGAGAAACGCATGTGAGTTTCTTCCTAATGCTTGCAAGTAGCTTAAGGCAATTTCAAAGGAAAGTGATTTTCTCTGAAAGGACAGCATTTAGAAAGTGAAGCAACACTCCGTTCACTTCGCACAGTGAATTGAAGTGTTGGAACAGACTGCTTCTATTTCAGAGAAACGCATGTGAGTTTCTGGTGAATGCTTGCAAGTTGCTTAAGGCACTTTCAAAGGAAAGTGATTATCTCTGAAAGGACAGCATTTAGAAAGTGAAGCAACACTCCATTCCCTTCGTGCAGTGAATTGAAGTGTTGGAAGAGAGTGCTTCTCTTTCATAGAAACGCATTAGTGTTTCTTGTGAATGCTTGCAAGTTGCTTAAGGCACTTTCAAAGGAAAATGATTTTCTCTGAAAGGACAGCATTTAGAAAGTGAAGCAACACTCCATTCACTTCGCACAGTGAAGTGAAGTGTTGGAACAGACTGCTTCTCTTTCAGAGAAATGCATGTGAGTTTCTGGTGAATGCTTGTAACTAGCGTAAGGCACTTTCAAAGGAAAGTGATTTTCTCTGAAAGGACAGCATTTAGAACGTGAAGGAACACTCCATTCACTTCGCAAAGTGAATTGAAGTGTTGGAACAGACTGCTTCTCTTTCAGAGAAACGCATGTGAGTTTCTTCCTAATGCTTGCAAGTAGCTTAAGGCACTTTCAAAGGAAAGTGATTTTCTCTAAAAGGACAGCATTTGGAAAGTGAAGCACCACTCCATTCACTTCGCACAGAGAATTGAAGAGTTGGAACAGACTGCTTCTCTTTCAGAGAAACGCATGTGAGTTTCTGTTGAATGCTTGTAAGTAGCTTAAGGCACTTTCAAAGGAAAGTGATTTTCTCTGAAATGACAACATGTAGAAAGTGAGGCAACACTCCATTCACTTCACACAGTGAATTGAAGTGTTCGAAGAGACTGCTTCCTTTTAGAGAAACGCATGTGAGTTTCTTCCTAATGCTTGCAAGTACCTTAAGGCACGTTCAAAGGAAAGTGATTTTCTCTGAAAGGACAGCATTTAGAAAGTGAAGCAACACTCCATTCACTTCGCACAAATTATTGAAGTGTTGGAACAGACTGCTTCTCTTTCAGAGAAACGCATGTGAGTTTTTTATGAATGCTTGAAAGTAGTTTAAGGCACTTTCAAAGGAAAGTGATTTTCTCTGAAAGGACAGAATTTAGAAAGTGAAGCAACACTCCATTCACTTCGCACAGTGAATTGAATTGTTGGAACAGACTGCTTCTCTTTCAGAGAAATGCATGTGAGTTTCTGTTGAATGCTTGTAAGTAGCTTAAGGCACTTTCAAAGGAAAGTGATTTTCTCTGAAAGGACAGCATTTAGAAAGTGAAGCAACACTCCATTCACTTCGCACAGTGAATTGAAGTGTTGGAACAGACTGCTTCTCTTTCAGAGAAATGCATGTGAGTTTCTACCTAATGCTTGCAAGTAGCTTAAGGCAGTTTCAAAGGAAAATAATTTTCTCTGAAAGGACAGCATTTAGAAAGTGAAGCAACACTCCATTCACTTCGCACAGTGAATTGAAGTGTTGGAACAGACTGCTTCTCTTTCAGAGAAATGCATGTGAGTTTCTGGTGAATTCTTGTAAGTAGCGTAAGGCACTTTCAAAGGAAAGTGATTTTCTCTGAAAGGACAGCATTTAGAACGTGAAGCAACACTCCATTCACTTCGCACAGTGAATTGAAGTGTTGGAACAGACTGCTTCTCTTTCAGAGAAACGCATGTGAGTTTCTTCCTAATGCTTTCAAGTAGCTTAAGGCACTTTCAAAGGAAAGTGATTTTCTCTAATAGGACAGCATTTGGAAAGTGAAGCACCACTCCATTCACTTCGCACAGTGAATTGAAGTGTTGGAACAGACTGCTTCTCTTTCAGAGAAACGCATGTGAGTTTCTGTTGAATTCTTGTAAGTAGCTTAAGGCACTTTCAAAGGAAAGTGATTTTCTCTGAAAGGACAGCATTTAGAAAGTGAGGCAACACTCCATTCACTTCACACTGTGAATTGAAGTGTTGGAACAGACTGCTTCCTTTTAGAGAAACGCATGTGAGTTTCTTTCTAATGCTTGCAAGTAGCTTAAGGCACTTTCAAAGGAAAGTGATTTTCTCTGAAAGGACAGCATTTAGAAAGTGAAGCAACACTCCATTCACTTCGCACTGTGAATTGAAGTGTTGGAACAGACTGCTTCTCTTTCAGAGAAACGCATGTGAGTTTTTTATGAATGCTTGAAAGTAGTTTAAGGCACTTTCAAAGGAAAGTGATTTTCTCTGAAAGGACAGAATTTAGAAAGTGAAGCAACACTCCATTCACTTTGCACAGTGAATTGAAGTGTGGGAACAGACTGCTTCTCTTTCAGAGAAATGCATGTGAGTTTCTGTTGAATGCTTGTAAGTAGCTTAAGGCACTTTCAAAGGAAAGTGATTATCTCTGAAAGGACAGCATTTAGAAAGTGAAGCAACACTCCATTCACTTTGCACAGTGAATTGAAGTGTTGGAACAGACTGCTTATCTTTCATAGAAACGCATGTGAGTTTCTTCCTAATGCTTGCAAGTTGCTTAAGGCACTTTCAAAGGAAAGTGATTATCTCTGAAAGGACAGCATTTAGAAAGTGAAGCAACACTCCATTCCCTTCGTGCAGTGAATTGAAGTGTTGGAACAGAGTGCTACTCTTTCATATAAACGCATTAGTGTTTCTTGTGAATGCTTGCAAGTAGCTTAAGGCACTTTCAAAGGAAAGTGATTTTCTCTGAAAGGACAGCATTTAGAAAGTGAAGCAACACTCCATACACTTTGCACAGTGAATTGAAGTGTTGAAACAGACTGCTTCTCTTTCAGAGAAACGCATGTGAGCTTTTTGTGAATGCTTGAAAGTAGTTTAAGGCACTTTCAAAAGAAAGTGATTTTCTCTGAAAGGACAGCATTTAGAAAGTGAAGCAACACTCCATTCACTTCGCACAGTGAATTGAAGTGTTGGAACAGACTGCTGCTCTTTCAGAGAAATGCATGTGAGTTTCTGATGAATGCTTGTAAGTAGCTTAAGGCACTTTCAAAGGAAAGTGATTTTCTCTGAAAGGACAGCATTTAGAAAGTGAAGCAACACTCCATTCACTTCGCACATTGAATTGAAGTGTTGGAACAGACTGCTTCTCTTTCAGAGAAACGCATGTGAGTTTCTATTGAATGCTTGTAAGTAGCTTAAGGCATTTTCAAAGGAAAGTGATTTTCTCTGAAAGGATAGCATTTAAAAAGTGAGGCAACACTCCATTCACTTCACACAGTGAATTGAAGTTTTGGAACAGACTGCTTCTCTTTCAGAGAAACGCATGTGAGTTTCTTCCTAATGTTTGCAAGAAGCTTAAGGCACTTTCAAAGGAAAGTGATTTTCTCTGAAAGGACAGCATTTCGAAAGTGAGGCAACACTCCATTCACTTTGCACAGTGAATTGAAGTGTTGGAACAGACTGCTTCTCTTTCAGAGAAACACATGTGAGTTTCTGGTGAATGCTTGTAAGTAGCTTAAGGCATTTTCAAAGGAACGTGATTTTCTCGGGAAGGACAACATTTAGAAAGTGAAGTAACATTCCATTCACTTCGCACAGTGAATTGAAGTGTTGGAACAGACTGCTTCTCTTTCAGAGAAACGCATCTGTGTTTCCTGTGAATGCTTGCAAGTAGCTTAAGGCACTTTCAAAGGAAAGTGATTTTCTCTGAAAGGACAGCATTTAGAAAGTGAAGCAACACTCGATTCACTTCCCACAATGAACTGAAGTGTTGGAACAGACTGCTTCTCTTTCAGAGAAACGCATGTGAGTTTCTGGTGAATGCTTGTAAGTAGCTTAAGGCACTTTCAAACAAAGTGATTTTCTCTGAAAGGACAGCATTTAGAAAGTGAAGCAACACTCCATTCACTTCGCACAGTGAATTGAAGTGTTGGAACAAACTGCTTCTCTTTCAGAGAAATGCATGGGAGTTTCTGTTGAATGCTTGTAAGTAGCTTAAGGCACTTTCAAAGGAAAGTGATTTTCACTGAAAGACAGCATTTAGAAAGTGAAGCAACACTCCATTCACTTCGCACAGTGAATTGAAGTGTTGGAATAGACTGCTTCTCTTTCAGAGAAACGCATGTGAGTTTCTTCCTAATGCTTGCAAGTAGCTTAAGGCACTTTCAAAGGAAAGTGATTTTCTCTGAAAGGACAGCATTTAGAAAGTGAAGCAACACTCCATTCACTTCGCACAGTGAATTGAAGTGTTGCAACAGAATGCTTCTATTTCAGAGAAACGCATGTGAGTTTCTGGTGAATGCTTGCAAGTTGCTAAAGGCACTTTCAAAGGAAAGTAATTTTCTCTGAAAGGACAGCATTTAGAAAGTGAAGCAACACTCCATTTCCTTCGTGCAGTGAATTTAAGTGTTGGAACACACTGCTTGTCTTTCATAGAAACGCATGTGAGTTTCTGTTAAATGCTTGCAAGTTGTTTAGGGCACTTTCAAAGGAAAGTGATTTTCTCTGAAAGAACAGGATTTAGGAAGTGAAGCAACACTCCATTCACTTTGCACAGTGAATTGAAGTGTTGGAACAGACTGATTCTATTTCAGAGAAACGCATGTGTGTTTCCTGTGAATGCTTGAAAGTAGCTTAAGGCACTATCAAAGGAAAGTGATTTTCTCTGAAAGGACAGCATTTAGAAAGTGAAGTAACATTCCATTCACTTCGCACAGTGAATTGAAGTGTTGGAACAGACTGCTTTTCTTTCAGAGAAATGCATATGAGTTTCTGTTGAATGCTTGTAAGTAGCTCAAGGCTCTTTCAAAGGAAAGTGATTTTCTCTGAAAGGACAGCATTTAGAAAGTGAAGCAACACTCCATTCCCTTCGTGCAATGAATTGAAGTGTTGGAACAGACTGCTTCTCTTTCATAGAAACGCATTAGTGTTTCTTGTGAATGCTTGAAAGTAGCTTAAGGCACTTTCAAAGGAAAGTGATTTTCTCTGAAAGGACAGCATTTTGAAAGTGAAGCAACACTCCATTCTCTTCGCACAGTGAATTGAAGTGTTGGAACAGACTGCTTCTCTTTCAGAGAAACGCATGTGAGTTTCTGTTGAATGCTTGTAAGTAGCTTAAGGCATTTTCAAAGGAAAGTGATTTTCTCTGAAAAGACAGCATTTAGAAAGTGAGGCAACACTCCATTCACTTCACACAGTGTACTGAAGTTTTGGAACAGACTGCTTCTCTTTCAGAGAAACGCATTAGTGTTTCTTGTGAATGCTTGCAAGTAGCTTAAGGCACTATCAAATGAAAGTGATTTTCTCTGAAAGGACAGCATTAAGAAAGTGAAGCAACACTCCATTCACTTAGCACAGAGAATTGAAGTGTTGGAACAGATTGCTTCTCTTTCAGAGAAATGCATGTGAGTTTCTGTTGAATGCTTGTAAGTAGCTTAAGGCACATTCAGAGGAAAGGGATTTTCTCTGAAAGGACAGCATTTAGAAAGTGAAGCAACACTCCATTCAATTCGCACAGTGAATTGAAGTGTTGGAACAGACTGCTTCTCTTTCAGAGAAACGCATGTGAGTTTCTTCCTAATGCTTGCAAGTAGCTTAAGGCACTTTCAAAGGAAAGTGATTTTCTCTGAAAGGACAGAATTTAGAAAGTGAAGCAACACTCCATTCACTTCGCACATTAAATTGAAGTGTTGGAACAGACTGCTTCTCTTTCAGAGAAACGCATGTGAGTTTCTGTTGAATGCTTGTAAGTAGCTTAAGGCATTTTCAAAGGAAAGTGATTTTCTCTGAAAGGACAGCATTTAAAAAGTGAGGCAACACTCCATCACTTCACACAGTGTATTGAAGTGTTGGAACAGACTGCTTCTTTTTCAGAGAAATGCATGTGAATTTCTGTTGAATGCTTGTAAGTAGCTTAAGGCATATTCAGAGGAAAGGGATTTTCTCTGAAAGAACAGCATTTAGAAAGTGAAGCAACACTCCATTCACTTCGCACAGTGAATTGAAGTGTTGGAACAGACTGCTTCTCTTTCAGAGAAACGCATGTGAGTTTCTTCCTAATGCTTGCAAGTAGCTTAAGGCACTTTCAAAGGAAAATGATTTTCTCTGAAAGGACAGCATTTAGAAAGTGAAGCAACACTCCATTCACTTCGGACAGTGAAGTGAAGTGTTGGAACAGACTGCTTCTCTTTCAGAGAAATGCATGTGAGTTTCTGGTGAATGCTTGTAAGTAGCGTAAGGCTCTTTCAAAGGAAAGTGATTTTCTCTGAAAGGACAGCATTTAGAAAGTGAAGCAACACTCCATTCCCTTCGTGCAATGAATTGAAGTGTTGGAACAGACTGCTTCTCTTTCAGAGAAACGCATTAGTGTTTCTTGTGAATGCTTGCAAGTAGCTTAAGGCACTTTCAAAGGAAAGTGATTTTCTCTGAAAGGACAGCATTTAGAAAGTGAAGCAACACTCCATTCACTTCGCACAGTGAATTGAAGTGTTGGAACAGACTGCTTCTCTTTCAGAGAAACGCATGTGAGTTTCTGGTGAATGCTTGTAAGTAGCTTAAGGCACTTTCAAAGGAAAGTGATTATCTCTGAAAGGACAGCATTTAGAAAGTGAAGCAACACTCCATTCCCTTCGTGCAGTGAATTGAAGTGTTGGAAGAGACTGCTTCCTTTTAGAGAAACGCATGTGAGTTTCTTCCTAATGCTTGCAAGTACCTTAAGGCACTTTCAAAGGAAAGTGATTTTCTCTGAAAGGACAGCATTTAGAAAGTGAAGCAACACTCCATTCACTTCGCACAAAGAATTGAAGTGTTGGAACAGACTGCTTCTCTTTCAGAGAATCGCATGTGAGTTTTTTATGAATGCTTGAAAGTAGTTTAAGGCACTTTCAAAGGAAAGTGATTTTCTCTGAAAGGACAGGATTTAGAAAGTGAAGCAACACTCCATTCACTTCGCACAGTGAATTGAAGTGTTGGAGCAGACTGCTTCTCTTTCAGAGAAATGCATGTGAGTTTCTGTTGAATGATTGTAAGTAGCTTAAGGCACTTTCAAAGGAAAGTGATTTTCTCTGAAAGGACAGCATTTAGAAAGTGAAGCAACACTCCATTCCCTTCGTGCAGTGAATTGAAGTGTTGGAACAGAGTGCTTCTCTTTCATATAAACGCATTAGTGTTTCTTGTGAATGCTTGCAAGTTGCTTAAGGCACTTTCAAAGGAAAGTGATTTTCTCTGAAAGGACAGCATTTAGAAAGTGAAGGAACACTCCATACACTTTGCACAGTGAATTGAAGTGTTGAAACCGACTGCTTCTCTTTCAGAGAAACGCATGTGAGCTTTTTGTGAATGCTTGAAAGTAGTTTAGGGCACTTTCAAAAGAAAGTGATTTTCTCTGAAAGGACAGAATTTAGAAAGTGAAGCAACACTCCATTCACCTCGCACAGTGAATTGAAGTGTTGGAACAGACTGATTCTCTTTCAGAGAAATGCATGTGAGTTTCTGATGAATGCTTGTAAGTAGCTTAAGGCACTTTCAAAGGAAAGTGATTTTCTCTGAAAGGACAGAATTTAGAAAGTGAAGCAACACTCCATTCACTTCGCACATTAAATTGAAGTGTTGGAACAGACTGCTTCTCTTTCAGAGAAACGCATGTGAGTTTCTGTTGAATGCTTGTAAGTAGCTTAAGGCATTTTCAAAGGAAAGTGATTTTCTCTGAAAGGACAGCATTTAAAAAGTGAGGCAACACTCCATCACTTCACACAGTGTATTGAAGTGTTGGAACAGACTGCTTCTTTTTCAGAGAAATGCATGTGAATTTCTGTTGAATGCTTGTAAGTAGCTTAAGGCATATTCAGAGGAAAGGGATTTTCTCTGAAAGAACAGCATTTAGAAAGTGAAGCAACACTCCATTCACTTCGCACAGTGAATTGAAGTGTTGGAACAGACTGCTTCTCTTTCAGAGAAACGCATGTGAGTTTCTTCCTAATGCTTGCAAGTAGCTTAAGGCACTTTCAAAGGAAAATGATTTTCTCTGAAAGGACAGCATTTAGAAAGTGAAGCAACACTCCATTCACTTCGGACAGTGAAGTGAAGTGTTGGAACAGACTGCTTCTCTTTCAGAGAAATGCATGTGAGTTTCTGGTGAATGCTTGTAAGTAGCGTAAGGCACTTTCAAAGGAAAGTGATTTTCTCTGAAAGTACAGCATTTAGAACGTGAAGCAACACTCCATTCACTTCGCACAGTGAATTGAAGTGTTGGAACAGACTGCTTCTCTTTCAGAGAAATGGATGTGAGTTTCTGCTGAATGCTTGTAAGTAGCATAAGGCACTATCAAAGGAAAGTGATTTTCTCTAAAAGGACAGCATTTGGAAAGTGAAGCACCACTCCATTCACTTCGCAAGTGAATTGAAGTGTTGGAACAGACTGCTTTTCTTTCAGAGAAATGCATGTGAGTTTCTGGTGAATACTTGTAAGTAGCTTAAGGCACTTTCAAAGGAAAGTGATTTTCTCTGAAAGGACAGCATTTAGACAGTGAAGCAACACTCCATTCACTTCGCAAGTGAATTGAAGTGTTGGAACAGACTGCTTCTCTTTCAGAGAAATGCATGTAAGTTTCCGGTGAATGCTTGTAAGTAGCTTAAGGCACTTTCAAAGGAAAGTGATTTTCTCTGAAAGGACAGCATTTAGAAAGTGAAGCAACACTCCATTCACTTCGCATAGTGAATTGAAGTGTTGGAAAAGACTGCATCTCTTTCAGAGAAACGCATGTGAGTTTCTGTTAAATGCTTGCAAGTTGTTTAGGGCACTTTCAAAGGAAAGTGATTTTCTCTGAAAGGACAGGATTTAGGAAGTGAAGCAACACTCCATTCACTTCGCACAGTGAATTGAAGTGTTGGAACAGACTGATTCTATTTCAGAGAAACGCATGTGTGTTTCCTGTGAATGCTTGAAAGTAGCTTAAGGCACTATCAAAGGAAAGTGATTTTCTCTGAAAGGACAGCATTTAGAAAGTCAAGTAACATTCCATTCACTTCGCACAGTGAATTGAAGTGTTGGAACAGACTGCTTTTCTTTCAGAGAAATGCATATGAGTTTCTGTTGAATGCTTGTAAGTAGCTCAAGGCTCTTTCAAAGGAAAGTGATTTTCTCTGAAAGGACAGCATTTAGAAAGTGAAGCAACACTCCATTCCCTTCGTGCAATGAATTGAAGTGTTGGAACAGACTGCTTCTCTTTCAGAGAAACGCATTAGTGTTTCTTGTGAATGCTTGCAAGTAGCTTAAGGCACTTTCAAAGGAAAGTGATTTTCTCTGAAAGGACAGCATTTAGAAAGTGAAGCAACACTCCATTCACTTCGCACAGTGAATTGAAGTGTTGGAACAGACTGCTTCTCTTTCAGAGAAACGCATGTGAGTTTCTGGTGAATGCTTGTAAGTAGCTTAAGGCACTTTCAAAGGAAAGTGATTATCTCTGAAAGGACAGCATTTAGAAAGTGAAGCAACACTCCATTCCCTTCGTGCAGTGAATTGAAGTGTTGGAAGAGACTGCTTCCTTTTAGAGAAACGCATGTGAGTTTCTTCCTAATGCTTGCAAGTACCTTAAGGCACTTTCAAAGGAAAGTGATTTTCTCTGAAAGGACAGCATTTAGAAAGTGAAGCAACACTCCATTCACTTCGCACAAAGAATTGAAGTGTTGGAACAGACTGCTTCTCTTTCAGAGAATCGCATGTGAGTTTTTTATGAATGCTTGAAAGTAGTTTAAGGCACTTTCAAAGGAAAGTGATTTTCTCTGAAAGGACAGAATTTAGAAAGTGAAGCAACACTCCATTCACTTCGCACAGTGAATTGAAGTGTTGGAGCAGACTGCTTCTCTTTCAGAGAAATGCATGTGAGTTTCTGTTGAATGATTGTAAGTAGCTTAAGGCACTTTCAAAGGAAAGTGATTTTCTCTGAAAGGACAGCATTTAGAAAGTGAAGCAACACTCCATTCACTTCGCACAGTGAATTGAAGTGTTGGAACAGACTGCTTCTCTTTCAGAGAAACGCATGTGAGTTTCTTCCTAATGCTTGCAAGTAGCTTAAGGCAGTTTCAAAGGAAAATAATTTTCTCTGAAAGGACAGCATTTAGAAAGTGAAGCAACACTCCATTCACTTCGCACAGTGAATTGAAGTGTTGGAACAGACTGCTTCTCTTTCAGAGAAATGCATGTGAGTTTCTGGCGAATGCTTGTAAGTAGCGTAAGGCACTTTCAAAGGAAAGTGATTTTCTCTGAAAGGACAGTATTTAGAACGTGAAGCAACACTCCATTCACTTCGCACAGTGAATTGAAGTGTTGGAACAGACTGCTTCTCTTTCAGAGAAACGCATGTGAGTTTCTTCCTAATGCTTGCAAGTAGCTTAAGGCACTTTCAAAGGAAAGTGATTTTCTCTAATAGGACAGCATTTGGAAAGTGAAGCAACACTCCATTCACTTCACACAGAGTTGAAGTGTTGGAACAGATTGCTTCTCTTTCAGAGAAATGCATGTGAGTTTCTGTTGAATGCTTGTAAGTAGCTTAAGGCACTTTCAAAGGAAAGTGATTTTCTCTGAAAGGACAGCATTTAGAAAGTGAAGCAAAACTCCATTCCCTTCGTGCAGTGAATTGAAGTGTTGGAACAGAGTGCTTCTCTTTCATATAAACGCATTAGTGTTTCTTGTGAATGCTTGCAAGTTGCTTAAGGCACTTTCAAAGGAAAGTGATTTTCTCTGAAAGGACAGCATTTAGAAAGTGAAGGAACACTCCATACACTTTGCACAGTGAATTGAAGTGTTGAAACCGACTGCTTCTCTTTCAGAGAAACGCATGTGAGCTTTTTGTGAATGCTTGAAAGTAGTTTAGGGCACTTTCAAAAGAAAGTGATTTTCTCTGAAAGGACAGAATTTAGAAAGTGAAGCAACACTCCATTCACCTCGCACAGTGAATTGAAGTGTTGGAACAGACTGATTCTCTTTCAGAGAAATGCATGTGAGTTTCTGATGAATGCTTGTAAGTAGCTTAAGGCACTTTCAAAGGAAAGTGATTTTCTCTGAAAGGACAGAATTTAGAAAGTGAAGCAACACTCCATTCACTTCGCACATTAAATTGAAGTGTTGGAACAGACTGCTTCTCTTTCAGAGAAACGCATGTGAGTTTCTGTTGAATGCTTGTAAGTAGCTTAAGGCATTTTCAAAGGAAAGTGATTTTCTCTGAAAGGACAGCATTTAAAAAGTGAGGCAACACTCCATCACTTCACACAGTGTATTGAAGTGTTGGAACAGACTGCTTCTTTTTCAGAGAAATGCATGTGAATTTCTGTTGAATGCTTGTAAGTAGCTTAAGGCATATTCAGAGGAAAGGGATTTTCTCTGAAAGAACAGCATTTAGAAAGTGAAGCAACACTCCATTCACTTCGCACAGTGAATTGAAGTGTTGGAACAGACTGCTTCTCTTTCAGAGAAACGCATGTGAGTTTCTTCCTAATGCTTGCAAGTAGCTTAAGGCACTTTCAAAGGAAAATGATTTTCTCTGAAAGGACAGCATTTAGAAAGTGAAGCAACACTCCATTCACTTCGGACAGTGAAGTGAAGTGTTGGAACAGACTGCTTCTCTTTCAGAGAAATGCATGTGAGTTTCTGGTGAATGCTTGTAAGTAGCGTAAGGCACTTTCAAAGGAAAGTGATTTTCTCTGAAAGTACAGCATTTAGAACGTGAAGCAACACTCCATTCACTTCGCACAGTGAATTGAAGTGTTGGAACAGACTGCTTCTCTTTCAGAGAAATGGATGTGAGTTTCTGCTGAATGCTTGTAAGTAGCATAAGGCACTATCAAAGGAAAGTGATTTTCTCTAAAAGGACAGCATTTGGAAAGTGAAGCACCACTCCATTCACTTCGCAAGTGAATTGAAGTGTTGGAACAGACTGCTTTTCTTTCAGAGAAATGCATGTGAGTTTCTGGTGAATACTTGTAAGTAGCTTAAGGCACTTTCAAAGGAAAGTGATTTTCTCTGAAAGGACAGCATTTAGACAGTGAAGCAACACTCCATTCACTTCGCAAGTGAATTGAAGTGTTGGAACAGACTGCTTCTCTTTCAGAGAAATGCATGTAAGTTTCCGGTGAATGCTTGTAAGTAGCTTAAGGCACTTTCAAAGGAAAGTGATTTTCTCTGAAAGGACAGCATTTAGAAAGTGAAGCAACACTCCATTCACTTCGCATAGTGAATTGAAGTGTTGGAAAAGACTGCATCTCTTTCAGAGAAACGCATGTGAGTTTCTGTTAAATGCTTGCAAGTTGTTTAGGGCACTTTCAAAGGAAAGTGATTTTCTCTGAAAGGACAGGATTTAGGAAGTGAAGCAACACTCCATTCACTTCGCACAGTGAATTGAAGTGTTGGAACAGACTGATTCTATTTCAGAGAAACGCATGTGTGTTTCCTGTGAATGCTTGAAAGTAGCTTAAGGCACTATCAAAGGAAAGTGATTTTCTCTGAAAGGACAGCATGTAGAAAGTCAAGTAACATTCCATTCACTTCGCACAGTGAATTGAAGTGTTGGAACAGACTGCTTTTCTTTCAGAGAAATGCATATGAGTTTCTGTTGAATGCTTGTAAGTAGCTCAAGGCTCTTTCAAAGGAAAGTGATTTTCTCTGAAAGGACAGCATTTAGAAAGTGAAGCAACACTCCATTCCCTTCGTGCAATGAATTGAAGTGTTGGAACAGACTGCTTCTCTTTCAGAGAAACGCATTAGTGTTTCTTGTGAATGCTTGCAAGTAGCTTAAGGCACTTTAAAAGGAAAGTGATTTTCTCTGAAAGGACAGCATTTAGAAAGTGAAGCAACACTCCATTCACTTCGCACAGTGAATTGAAGTGTTGGAACAGACTGCTTCTCTTTCAGAGAAACGCATGTGAGTTTCTGGTGAATGCTTGTAAGTAGCTTAAGGCACTTTCAAAGGAAAGTGATTATCTCTGAAAGGACAGCATTTAGAAAGTGAAGCAACACTCCATTCCCTTCGTGCAGTGAATTCAAGTGTTGGAAGAGACTGCTTCCTTTTAGAGAAACGCATGTGAGTTTCTTCCTAATGCTTGCAAGTACCTTAAGGCACTTTCAAAGGAAAGTGATTTTCTCTGAAAGGACAGCATTTAGAAAGTGAAGCAACACTCCATTCACTTCGCACAAAGAATTGAAGTGTTGGAACAGACTGCTTCTCTTTCAGAGAATCGCATGTGAGTTTTTTATGAATGCTTGAAAGTAGTTTAAGGCACTTTCAAAGGAAAGTGATTTTCTCTGAAAGGACAGAATTTAGAAAGTGAAGCAACACTCCATTCACTTCGCACAGTGAATTGAAGTGTTGGAGCAGACTGCTTCTCTTTCAGAGAAATGCATGTGAGTTTCTGTTGAATGATTGTAAGTAGCTTAAGGCACTTTCAAAGGAAAGTGATTTTCTCTGAAAGGACAGCATTTAGAAAGTGAAGCAACACTCCATTCACTTCGCACAGTGAATTGAAGTGTTGGAACAGACTGCTTCTCTTTCAGAGAAACGCATGTGAGTTTCTTCCTAATGCTTCCAAGTAGCTTAAGGCACTTTCAAAGGAAAATAATTTTCTCTGAAAGGACAGCATTTAGAAAGTGAAGCAACACTCCATTCACTTCGCACAGTGAATTGAAGTGTTGGAACAGACTGCTTCTCTTTCAGAGAAATGCATGTGAGTTTCTGGCGAATGCTTGTAAGTAGCGTAAGGCACTTTCAAAGGAAAGTGATTTTCTCTGAAAGGACAGTATTTAGAACGTGAAGCAACACTCCATTCACTTCGCACAGTGAATTGAAGTGTTGGAACAGACTGCTTCTCTTTCAGAGAAACGCATGTGAGTTTCTTCCTAATGCTTGCAAGTAGCTTAAGGCACTTTCAAAGGAAAGTGATTTTCTCTAATAGGACAGCATTTGGAAAGTGAAGCAACACTCCATTTCCTTCGTGCAGTGAATTTAAGTGTTGGAACACACTGCTTGTCTTTCATAGAAACGCATGTGAGTTTCTGTTAAATGCTTGCAAGTTGTTTAGGGCACTTTCAAAGGAAAGTGATTTTCTCTGAAAGAACAGGATTTAGGAAGTGAAGCAACACTCCATTCACTTTGCACAGTGAATTGAAGTGTTGGAACAGACTGATTCTATTTCAGAGAAACGCATGTGTGTTTCCTGTGAATGCTTGAAAGTAGCTTAAGGCACTATCAAAGGAAAGTGATTTTCTCTGAAAGGACAGCATTTAGAAAGTGAAGTAACATTCCATTCACTTCGCACAGTGAATTGAAGTGTTGGAACAGACTGCTTTTCTTTCAGAGAAATGCATATGAGTTTCTGTTGAATGCTTGTAAGTAGCTCAAGGCTCTTTCAAAGGAAAGTGATTTTCTCTGAAAGGACAGCATTTAGAAAGTGAAGCAACACTCCATTCCCTTCGTGCAATGAATTGAAGTGTTGGAACAGACTGCTTCTCTTTCATAGAAACGCATTAGTGTTTCTTGTGAATGCTTGAAAGTAGCTTAAGGCACTTTCAAAGGAAAGTGATTTTCTCTGAAAGGACAGCATTTTGAAAGTGAAGCAACACTCCATTCACTTCGCACAGTGAATTGAAGTGTTGGAACAGACTGCTTCTCTTTCAGAGAAACGCATGTGAGTTTCTGTTGAATGCTTGTAAGTAGCTTAAGGCATTTTCAAAGGAAAGTGATTTTCTCTGAAAAGACAGCATTTAGAAAGTGAGGCAACACTCCATTCACTTCACACAGTGTACTGAAGTTTTGGAACAGACTGCTTCTCTTTCAGAGAAACGCATTAGTGTTTCTTGTGAATGCTTGCAAGTAGCTTAAGGCACTATCAAATGAAAGTGATTTTCTCTGAAAGGACAGCATTAAGAAAGTGAAGCAACACTCCATTCACTTAGCACAGAGAATTGAAGTGTTGGAACAGATTGCTTCTCTTTCAGAGAAATGCATGTGAGTTTCTGTTGAATGCTTGTAAGTAGCTTAAGGCACATTCAGAGGAAAGGGATTTTCTCTGAAAGGACAGCATTTAGAAAGTGAAGCAACACTCCATTCAATTCGCACAGTGAATTGAAGTGTTGGAACAGACTGCTTCTCTTTCAGAGAAACGCATGTGAGTTTCTTCCTAATGCTTGCAAGTAGCTTAAGGCACTTTCAAAGGAAAGTGATTTTCTCTGAAAGGACAGCATTTAGAAAGTGAAGCAACACTCCATTCATTTCGAACAGTGAATTGAAGTGTTGGAACAGACTGCTTCTCTTTCAGAGAAACGCATGTGAGTTTCTGGTGAATGCTTGTAAGTAGCTTAAGGCACTTTCAAAGGAAAGTGATTTTCTCTGAAAGGACAGCATTTAGAAAGTGAAGCAACACTCCATTCCCTTCGTGCAGTGAATTGAAGTGTTGGAACAGAGTGCTTCTCTTTCATATAAACGCATTAGTGTTTCTTGTGAATGCTTGCAAGTTGCTTAAGGCACTTTCAAAGGAAAGTGATTTTCTCTGAAAGGACAGCATTTAGAAAGTGAAGGAACACTCCATACACTTTGCACAGTGAATTGAAGTGTTGAAACAGACTGCTTCTCTTTCAGAGAAACGCATGTGAGCTTTTGTGAATGCTTGAAAGTGGTTTAAGGCACTTTCAAAAGAAAGTGATTTTCTCTGAAAGGACAGCATTTAGAAAGTGAAGCAACACTCCATTCACTTCGGACAGTGAAGTGAAGTGTTGGAACAGACTGCTTCTCTTTCAGAGAAATGCATGTGAGTTTCTGGTGAATGCTTGTAAGTAGCGTAAGTCACTTTCAAAGGAAAGTGATTTTCTCTGAAAGTACAGCATTTAGAACGTGAAGCAACACTCCATTCACTTCGCACAGTGAATTGAAGTGTTGGAACAGACTGCTTCTCTTTCAGAGAAATGGATGTGAGTTTCTGCTGAATGCTTGTAAGTAGCATAAGGCACTATCAAAGGAAAGTGATTTTCTCTAAAAGGACAGCATTTGGAAAGTGAAGCACCACTCCATTCACTTCGCAAGTGAATTGAAGTGTTGGAACAGACTGCTTTTCTTTCAGAGAAATGCATGTGAGTTTCTGGTGAATACTTGTAAGTAGCTTAAGGCACTTTCAAAGGAAAGTGATTTTCTCTGAAAGGACAGCATTTAGACAGTGAAGCAACACTCCATTCACTTCGCAAGTGAATTGAAGTGTTGGAACAGACTGCTTCTCTTTCAGAGAAATGCATGTAAGTTTCCGGTGAATGCTTGTAAGTAGCTTAAGGCACTTTCAAAGGAAAGTGATTTTCTCTGAAAGGACAGCATTTAGAAAGTGAAGCAACACTCCATTCACTTCGCATAGTGAATTGAAGTGTTGGAAAAGACTGCATCTCTTTCAGAGAAACGCATGTGAGTTTCTGTTAAATGCTTGCAAGTTGTTTAGGGCACTTTCAAAGGAAAGTGATTTTCTCTGAAAGGACAGGATTTAGGAAGTGAAGCAACACTCCATTCACTTCGCACAGTGAATTGAAGTGTTGGAACAGACTGATTCTATTTCAGAGAAACGCATGTGTGTTTCCTGTGAATGCTTGAAAGTAGCTTAAGGCACTATCAAAGGAAAGTGATTTTCTCTGAAAGGACAGCATTTAGAAAGTCAAGTAACATTCCATTCACTTCGCACAGTGAATTGAAGTGTTGGAACAGACTGCTTTTCTTTCAGAGAAATGCATATGAGTTTCTGTTGAATGCTTGTAAGTAGCTCAAGGCTCTTTCAAAGGAAAGTGATTTTCTCTGAAAGGACAGCATTTAGAAAGTGAAGCAACACTCCATTCCCTTCGTGCAATGAATTGAAGTGTTGGAACAGACTGCTTCTCTTTCAGAGAAACGCATTAGTGTTTCTTGTGAATGCTTGCAAGTAGCTTAAGGCACTTTCAAAGGAAAGTGATTTTCTCTGAAAGGACAGCATTTAGAAAGTGAAGCAACACTCCATTCACTTCGCACAGTGAATTGAAGTGTTGGAACAGACTGCTTCTCTTTCAGAGAAACGCATGTGAGTTTCTGGTGAATGCTTGTAAGTAGCTTAAGGCACTTTCAAAGGAAAGTGATTATCTCTGAAAGGACAGCATTTAGAAAGTGAAGCAACACTCCATTCCCTTCGTGCAGTGAATTGAAGTGTTGGAAGAGACTGCTTCCTTTTAGAGAAACGCATGTGAGTTTCTTCCTAATGCTTGCAAGTACCTTAAGGCACTTTCAAAGGAAAGTGATTTTCTCTGAAAGGACAGCATTTAGAAAGTGAAGCAACACTCCATTCACTTCGCACAAAGAATTGAAGTGTTGGAACAGACTGCTTCTCTTTCAGAGAATCGCATGTGAGTTTTTTATGAATGCTTGAAAGTAGTTTAAGGCACTTTCAAAGGAAAGTGATTTTCTCTGAAAGGACAGAATTTAGAAAGTGAAGCAACACTCCATTCACTTCGCACAGTGAATTGAAGTGTTGGAGCAGACTGCTTCTCTTTCA
Source organism: Myodes glareolus (assembly GCF_982192425.1). Lineage (NCBI taxonomy): Eukaryota > Metazoa > Chordata > Mammalia > Rodentia > Cricetidae > Myodes > Myodes glareolus. Next base: position 3,520,684 of record NC_142046.1, read on the forward strand.
GAGAAATGCATGTGAGTTTCTGTTGAATGATTGTAAGTAGCTTAAGGCACTTTCAAAGGAAAGTGATTTTCTCTGAAAGGACAGCATTTAGAAAGTGAAGCAACACTCCATTCACTTCGCACAGTGAATTGAAGTGTTGGAACAGACTGCTTCTCTTTCAGAGAAACGCATGTGAGTTTCTTCCTAATGCTTGCAAGTAGCTTAAGGCAGTTTCAAAGGAAAATAATTTTCTCTGAAAGGACAGCATTTAGAAAGTGAAGCAACACTCCATTCACTTCGCACAGTGAATTGAAGTGTTGGAACAGACTGCTTCTCTTTCAGAGAAATGCATGTGAGTTTCTGGCGAATGCTTGTAAGTAGCGTAAGGCACTTTCAAAGGAAAGTGATTTTCTCTGAAAGGACAGTATTTAGAACGTGAAGCAACACTCCATTCACTTCGCACAGTGAATTGAAGTGTTGGAACAGACTGCTTCTCTTTCAGAGAAACGCATGTGAGTTTCTTCCTAATGCTTGCAAGTAGCTTAAGGCACTTTCAAAGGAAAGTGATTTTCTCTAATAGGACAGCATTTGGAAAGTGAAGCACCACTCCATTCACTTCGCACAGTGAATTGAAGTGTTGGAACAGACTGCTTCTCTTTCAGAGAAACGCATGTGAGTTTCTGTTGAATGCTTGTAACTAGCTTAAGGCACTTTCAAAGGAAAGTGATTTTCTCTGAAAGGACAGCATTTAGAAAGTGAGGCAACACTCCATTCACTTCACACAGTGAATTGAAGTGTTGGAACAGACTGCTTCCTTTTAGAGAAACGCATCTGAGTTTCTTCCTAATGCTTGCAAGTAGCTTAAGGCACTTTCAAAGGAAAGTGATTTTCTCTGAAAGGACAGTATTTAGAACGTGAAGCAACACTCCATTCACTTCGCACAGTGAATTGAAGTGTTGGAACAGACTGCTTCTCTTTCAGAGAAACGCATGTGAGTTTTTTATGAATGCTTGAAAGTAGTTTAAGGCACTTTCAAAGGAAAGTGATATTCTCTGAAAGGACAGAATTTAGAAAGTGAAGCAACACTCCATTCCCTTCGTTCAGTGAATTGAAGTGTTGGAACAGAGTGCTACTCTTTCATATAAACGCATTAGTGTTTCTTGTGAATGCTTGCAAGTAGCTTAAGGCACTTTCAAAGGAACGTGATTTTCTCTGAAAGGACAGCATTTAGAAAGTGAAGCAACACTTCATACCCTTTGCACAGTGAATTGAAGTGTTGAAACAGACTGCTTCTCTTTCAGAGAAACGCATGTGAGCTTTTTGTGAATGCTTGAAAGTAGTTTAAGGCACTTTCAAAAGAAAGTGATTTTCTCTGAAAGGACAGAATTTAGAAAGTGAAGCAACACTCCATTCACTTCGCACAGTGAATTGAAGTGTTGGAACAGACTGCTTCTCTTTCAGAAAAATGCATGTGAGTTTCTGATGAATGCTTGTAAGTAGCTTAAGGCACTTTCAAAGGAAAGTGATTTTCTCTGAAAGGACAACATTTATAAAGTGAAGCAACACTCCATTCACTTCGCACATTGAATTGAAGTGTTGGAACAGACTGCTTCTCTTTCAGAGAAACGCATGTGAGTTTCTGTTGAATGCTTGTAAGTAGCTTAAGGCATTTTCAAAGGAAAGTGATTTTCTCTGAAAGGACAGCATTTAAAAAGTGAGGCAACACTCCATTCACTTCACACAGTGAATTGAAGTTTTGGAACAGACTGCTTCTCTTTCAGAGAAACGCATGTGAGTTTCTTCCTAATGCTTGCAAGAAGCTTAAGGCACTTTCAAAGGAAAGTGATTTTCTCTGAAAGGACAGCATTTCGAAAGTGAGGCAACACTCCATTCACTTCGCACAGTGAATTGAAGTGTTGGAACAGAATGCTTCTCTTTCAGAGAAACGCATGTGTGTTTCCTGTGAATGCTTGAAAGTAGCTTAAGGCACTTTCAAAGGAAAGTGATTTTCTCTGAAAGGACAGCATTTCGAAAGTGAGGCAACACTCCATTCACTTTGCACAGTGAATTGAAGTGTTGGAACAGATTGCTTCTCTTTCAGAGAAACACATGTGAGTTTCTGATGAATGCTTGTAAGTACCTTAAGGCAATTTCAAAGGAACGTGATTTTCACTGAAAGGACGGCATTTAGAAAGTGAAGCAACACTCCATTCACTACGCACAGAGAATTGAAGTGTTGGAAGAGATGGCTTCTCTTTCAGAGAAATGCATATGAATTTCTTGTGAATGCTTGAAAGTTGCTTAAGGCACTTTCAAACAAAAGTGATTTTCTCTGAAAGGACAGGATTTAGAAAGTGAAGCAACACTCCATTCACTTCGCACAGTGAATTGAAGTGTTGGAACAGACTGCTTCTATTTCAGAGAAACGCATGTGTGTTTCCTGTGAATGCTTGAAAGTAGCTTAAGGCACTTTCAAAGGAAAGTGATTTTCTCTGAAAGGACAGCATTTCGAAAGTGAGGCAACACTCCATTCACTTTGCACAGTGAATTGAAGTGTTGGAACAGATTGCTTCTCTTTCAGAGAAATACATGTGAGTTTCTGGTGAATGCTTGTAAGTAGCTTAAGGCATTTTCAAAGGAACGTGATTTTCTCGGGAAGGACAGCATTTAGAAAGTGAAGTAACATTCCATTCACTTCGCACAGTGAATTGAAGTGTTGGAACAGACTGCTTCTCTTTCAGAGAAACGCATCTGTGTTTCCTGTGAATGCCTGCAAGTAGCTTAAGGCACTTTCAAAGGAAAGTGATTTTCTCTGAAAGGACAGCATTTAGAAAGTGAAGCAACACTCGATTCACTTCCCACAATGAATTGAAGTGTTGGAACAGACTGCTTCTCTTTCAGAGAAACGCATGTGAGTTTCTGGTGAATGCTTGTAAGTAGCTTAAGGCACTTTCAAACAAAGTGATTTTCTCTGAAAGGACAGCATTTAGAAAGTGAAGCAACACTCCACTCACTTCGCACAGTGAATTGAAGTGTTGGAACAGACTGCTTCTCTTTCAGAGAAACGCATGTGAGTTTCTTCCTAATGCTTGCAAGTAGCTTAAGGCACTTTCAAAGGAAAGTGATTTTCTCTAATAGGACAGCATTTGGAAAGTGAAGCAACACTCCATTCACTTCACACAGAGTTGAAGTGTTGGAACAGATTGCTTCTCTTTCAGAGAAATGCATGTGAGTTTCTGTTGAATGCTTGTAAGTAGCTTAAGGCACTTTCAAAGGAAAGTGATTTTCTCTGAAAGGACAGCATTTAGAAAGTGAAGCAAAACTCCATTCCCTTCGTGCAGTGAATTGAAGTGTTGGAACAGAGTGCTTCTCTTTCATATAAACGCATTAGTGTTTCTTGTGAATGCTTGCAAGTTGCTTAAGGCACTTTCAAAGGAAAGTGATTTTCTCTGAAAGGACAGCATTTAGAAAGTGAAGGAACACTCCATACACTTTGCACAGTGAATTGAAGTGTTGAAACCGACTGCTTCTCTTTCAGAGAAACGCATGTGAGCTTTTTGTGAATGCTTGAAAGTAGTTTAGGGCACTTTCAAAAGAAAGTGATTTTCTCTGAAAGGACAGAATTTAGAAAGTGAAGCAACACTCCATTCACCTCGCACAGTGAATTGAAGTGTTGGAACAGACTGATTCTCTTTCAGAGAAATGCATGTGAGTTTCTGATGAATGCTTGTAAGTAGCTTAAGGCACTTTCAAAGGAAAGTGATTTTCTCTGAAAGGACAGAATTTAGAAAGTGAAGCAACACTCCATTCACTTCGCACATTAAATTGAAGTGTTGGAACAGACTGCTTCTCTTTCAGAGAAACGCATGTGAGTTTCTGTTGAATGCTTGTAAGTAGCTTAAGGCATTTTCAAAGGAAAGTGATTTTCTCTGAAAGGACAGCATTTAAAAAGTGAGGCAACACTCCATCACTTCACACAGTGTATTGAAGTGTTGGAACAGACTGCTTCTTTTTCATAGAAATGCATGTGAATTTCTGTTGAATGCTTGTAAGTAGCTTAAGGCATATTCAGAGGAAAGGGATTTTCTCTGAAAGAACAGCATTTAGAAAGTGAAGCAACACTCCATTCACTTCGCACAGTGAATTGAAGTGTTGGAACAGACTGCTTCTCTTTCAGAGAAACGCATGTGAGTTTCTTCCTAATGCTTGCAAGTAGCTTAAGGCACTTTCAAAGGAAAATGATTTTCTCTGAAAGGACAGCATTTAGAAAGTGAAGCAACACTCCATTCACTTCGGACAGTGAAGTGAAGTGTTGGAACAGACTGCTTCTCTTTCAGAGAAATGCATGTGAGTTTCTGGTGAATGCTTGTAAGTAGCGTAAGGCACTTTCAAAGGAAAGTGATTTTCTCTGAAAGTACAGCATTTAGAACGTGAAGCAACACTCCATTCACTTCGCACAGTGAATTGAAGTGTTGGAACAGACTGCTTCTCTTTCAGAGAAATGGATGTGAGTTTCTGCTGAATGCTTGTAAGTAGCATAAGGCACTATCAAAGGAAAGTGATTTTCTCTAAAAGGACAGCATTTGGAAAGTGAAGCACCACTCCATTCACTTCGCAAGTGAATTGAAGTGTTGGAACAGACTGCTTTTCTTTCAGAGAAATGCATGTGAGTTTCTGGTGAATACTTGTAAGTAGCTTAAGGCACTTTCAAAGGAAAGTGATTTTCTCTGAAAGGACAGCATTTAGACAGTGAAGCAACACTCCATTCACTTCGCAAGTGAATTGAAGTGTTGGAACAGACTGCTTCTCTTTCAGAGAAATGCATGTAAGTTTCCGGTGAATGCTTGTAAGTAGCTTAAGGCACTTTCAAAGGAAAGTGATTTTCTCTGAAAGGACAGCATTTAGAAAGTGAAGCAACACTCCATTCACTTCGCATAGTGAATTGAAGTGTTGGAAAAGACTGCATCTCTTTCAGAGAAACGCATGTGAGTTTCTGTTAAATGCTTGCAAGTTGTTTAGGGCACTTTCAAAGGAAAGTGATTTTCTCTGAAAGGACAGGATTTAGGAAGTGAAGCAACACTCCATTCACTTCGCACAGTGAATTGAAGTGTTGGAACAGACTGATTCTATTTCAGAGAAACGCATGTGTGTTTCCTGTGAATGCTTGAAAGTAGCTTAAGGCACTATCAAAGGAAAGTGATTTTCTCTGAAAGGACAGCATGTAGAAAGTCAAGTAACATTCCATTCACTTCGCACAGTGAATTGAAGTGTTGGAACAGACTGCTTTTCTTTCAGAGAAATGCATATGAGTTTCTGTTGAATGCTTGTAAGTAGCTCAAGGCTCTTTCAAAGGAAAGTGATTTTCTCTGAAAGGACAGCATTTAGAAAGTGAAGCAACACTCCATTCCCTTCGTGCAATGAATTGAAGTGTTGGAACAGACTGCTTCTCTTTCAGAGAAACGCATTAGTGTTTCTTGTGAATGCTTGCAAGTAGCTTAAGGCACTTTAAAAGGAAAGTGATTTTCTCTGAAAGGACAGCATTTAGAAAGTGAAGCAACACTCCATTCACTTCGCACAGTGAATTGAAGTGTTGGAACAGACTGCTTCTCTTTCAGAGAAACGCATGTGAGTTTCTGGTGAATGCTTGTAAGTAGCTTAAGGCACTTTCAAAGGAAAGTGATTATCTCTGAAAGGACAGCATTTAGAAAGTGAAGCAACACTCCATTCCCTTCGTGCAGTGAATTCAAGTGTTGGAAGAGACTGCTTCCTTTTAGAGAAACGCATGTGAGTTTCTTCCTAATGCTTGCAAGTACCTTAAGGCACTTTCAAAGGAAAGTGATTTTCTCTGAAAGGACAGCATTTAGAAAGTGAAGCAACACTCCATTCACTTCGCACAAAGAATTGAAGTGTTGGAACAGACTGCTTCTCTTTCAGAGAATCGCATGTGAGTTTTTTATGAATGCTTGAAAGTAGTTTAAGGCACTTTCAAAGGAAAGTGATTTTCTCTGAAAGGACAGAATTTAGAAAGTGAAGCAACACTCCATTCACTTCGCACAGTGAATTGAAGTGTTGGAGCAGACTGCTTCTCTTTCAGAGAAATGCATGTGAGTTTCTGTTGAATGATTGTAAGTAGCTTAAGGCACTTTCAAAGGAAAGTGATTTTCTCTGAAAGGACAGCATTTAGAAAGTGAAGCAACACTCCATTCACTTCGCACAGTGAATTGAAGTGTTGGAACAGACTGCTTCTCTTTCAGAGAAACGCATGTGAGTTTCTTCCTAATGCTTCCAAGTAGCTTAAGGCACTTTCAAAGGAAAATAATTTTCTCTGAAAGGACAGCATTTAGAAAGTGAAGCAACACTCCATTCACTTCGCACAGTGAATTGAAGTGTTGGAACAGACTGCTTCTCTTTCAGAGAAATGCATGTGAGTTTCTGGCGAATGCTTGTAAGTAGCGTAAGGCACTTTCAAAGGAAAGTGATTTTCTCTGAAAGGACAGTATTTAGAACGTGAAGCAACACTCCATTCACTTCGCACAGTGAATTGAAGTGTTGGAACAGACTGCTTCTCTTTCAGAGAAACGCATGTGAGTTTCTTCCTAATGCTTGCAAGTAGCTTAAGGCACTTTCAAAGGAAAGTGATTTTCTCTAATAGGACAGCATTTGGAAAGTGAAGCAACACTCCATTTCCTTCGTGCAGTGAATTTAAGTGTTGGAACACACTGCTTGTCTTTCATAGAAACGCATGTGAGTTTCTGTTAAATGCTTGCAAGTTGTTTAGGGCACTTTCAAAGGAAAGTGATTTTCTCTGAAAGAACAGGATTTAGGAAGTGAAGCAACACTCCATTCACTTTGCACAGTGAATTGAAGTGTTGGAACAGACTGATTCTATTTCAGAGAAACGCATGTGTGTTTCCTGTGAATGCTTGAAAGTAGCTTAAGGCACTATCAAAGGAAAGTGATTTTCTCTGAAAGGACAGCATTTAGAAAGTGAAGTAACATTCCATTCACTTCGCACAGTGAATTGAAGTGTTGGAACAGACTGCTTTTCTTTCAGAGAAATGCATATGAGTTTCTGTTGAATGCTTGTAAGTAGCTCAAGGCTCTTTCAAAGGAAAGTGATTTTCTCTGAAAGGACAGCATTTAGAAAGTGAAGCAACACTCCATTCCCTTCGTGCAATGAATTGAAGTGTTGGAACAGACTGCTTCTCTTTCATAGAAACGCATTAGTGTTTCTTGTGAATGCTTGAAAGTAGCTTAAGGCACTTTCAAAGGAAAGTGATTTTCTCTGAAAGGACAGCATTTTGAAAGTGAAGCAACACTCCATTCACTTCGCACAGTGAATTGAAGTGTTGGAACAGACTGCTTCTCTTTCAGAGAAACGCATGTGAGTTTCTGTTGAATGCTTGTAAGTAGCTTAAGGCATTTTCAAAGGAAAGTGATTTTCTCTGAAAAGACAGCATTTAGAAAGTGAGGCAACACTCCATTCACTTCACACAGTGTACTGAAGTTTTGGAACAGACTGCTTCTCTTTCAGAGAAACGCATTAGTGTTTCTTGTGAATGCTTGCAAGTAGCTTAAGGCACTATCAAATGAAAGTGATTTTCTCTGAAAGGACAGCATTAAGAAAGTGAAGCAACACTCCATTCACTTAGCACAGAGAATTGAAGTGTTGGAACAGATTGCTTCTCTTTCAGAGAAATGCATGTGAGTTTCTGTTGAATGCTTGTAAGTAGCTTAAGGCACATTCAGAGGAAAGGGATTTTCTCTGAAAGGACAGCATTTAGAAAGTGAAGCAACACTCCATTCAATTCGCACAGTGAATTGAAGTGTTGGAACAGACTGCTTCTCTTTCAGAGAAACGCATGTGAGTTTCTTCCTAATGCTTGCAAGTAGCTTAAGGCACTTTCAAAGGAAAGTGATTTTCTCTGAAAGGACAGCATTTAGAAAGTGAAGCAACACTCCATTCATTTCGAACAGTGAATTGAAGTGTTGGAACAGACTGCTTCTCTTTCAGAGAAACGCATGTGAGTTTCTGGTGAATGCTTGTAAGTAGCTTAAGGCACTTTCAAAGGAAAGTGATTTTCTCTGAAAGGACAGCATTTAGAAAGTGAAGCAACACTCCATTCCCTTCGTGCAGTGAATTGAAGTGTTGGAACAGAGTGCTTCTCTTTCATATAAACGCATTAGTGTTTCTTGTGAATGCTTGCAAGTTGCTTAAGGCACTTTCAAAGGAAAGTGATTTTCTCTGAAAGGACAGCATTTAGAAAGTGAAGGAACACTCCATACACTTTGCACAGTGAATTGAAGTGTTGAAACAGACTGCTTCTCTTTCAGAGAAACGCATGTGAGCTTTTGTGAATGCTTGAAAGTGGTTTAAGGCACTTTCAAAAGAAAGTGATTTTCTCTGAAAGGACAGCATTTAGAAAGTGAAGCAACACTCCATTCACTTCGGACAGTGAAGTGAAGTGTTGGAACAGACTGCTTCTCTTTCAGAGAAATGCATGTGAGTTTCTGGTGAATGCTTGTAAGTAGCGTAAGGCACTTTCAAAGGAAAGTGATTTTCTCTGAAAGTACAGCATTTAGAACGTGAAGCAACACTCCATTCACTTCGCACAGTGAATTGAAGTGTTGGAACAGACTGCTTCTCTTTCAGAGAAATGGATGTGAGTTTCTGCTGAATGCTTGTAAGTAGCATAAGGCACTATCAAAGGAAAGTGATTTTCTCTAAAAGGACAGCATTTGGAAAGTGAAGCACCACTCCATTCACTTCGCAAGTGAATTGAAGTGTTGGAACAGACTGCTTTTCTTTCAGAGAAATGCATGTGAGTTTCTGGTGAATACTTGTAAGTAGCTTAAGGCACTTTCAAAGGAAAGTGATTTTCTCTGAAAGGACAGCATTTAGACAGTGAAGCAACACTCCATTCACTTCGCAAGTGAATTGAAGTGTTGGAACAGACTGCTTCTCTTTCAGAGAAATGCATGTAAGTTTCCGGTGAATGCTTGTAAGTAGCTTAAGGCACTTTCAAAGGAAAGTGATTTTCTCTGAAAGGACAGCATTTAGAAAGTGAAGCAACACTCCATTCACTTCGCATAGTGAATTGAAGTGTTGGAAAAGACTGCATCTCTTTCAGAGAAACGCATGTGAGTTTCTGTTAAATGCTTGCAAGTTGTTTAGGGCACTTTCAAAGGAAAGTGATTTTCTCTGAAAGGACAGGATTTAGGAAGTGAAGCAACACTCCATTCACTTCGCACAGTGAATTGAAGTGTTGGAACAGACTGATTCTATTTCAGAGAAACGCATGTGTGTTTCCTGTGAATGCTTGAAAGTAGCTTAAGGCACTATCAAAGGAAAGTGATTTTCTCTGAAAGGACAGCATTTAGAAAGTCAAGTAACATTCCATTCACTTCGCACAGTGAATTGAAGTGTTGGAACAGACTGCTTTTCTTTCAGAGAAATGCATATGAGTTTCTGTTGAATGCTTGTAAGTAGCTCAAGGCTCTTTCAAAGGAAAGTGATTTTCTCTGAAAGGACAGCATTTAGAAAGTGAAGCAACACTCCATTCCCTTCGTGCAATGAATTGAAGTGTTGGAACAGACTGCTTCTCTTTCAGAGAAACGCATTAGTGTTTCTTGTGAATGCTTGCAAGTAGCTTAAGGCACTTTCAAAGGAAAGTGATTTTCTCTGAAAGGACAGCATTTAGAAAGTGAAGCAACACTCCATTCACTTCGCACAGTGAATTGAAGTGTTGGAACAGACTGCTTCTCTTTCAGAGAAACGCATGTGAGTTTCTGGTGAATGCTTGTAAGTAGCTTAAGGCACTTTCAAAGGAAAGTGATTATCTCTGAAAGGACAGCATTTAGAAAGTGAAGCAACACTCCATTCCCTTCGTGCAGTGAATTGAAGTGTTGGAAGAGACTGCTTCCTTTTAGAGAAACGCATGTGAGTTTCTTCCTAATGCTTGCAAGTACCTTAAGGCACTTTCAAAGGAAAGTGATTTTCTCTGAAAGGACAGCATTTAGAAAGTGAAGCAACACTCCATTCACTTCGCACAAAGAATTGAAGTGTTGGAACAGACTGCTTCTCTTTCAGAGAATCGCATGTGAGTTTTTTATGAATGCTTGAAAGTAGTTTAAGGCACTTTCAAAGGAAAGTGATTTTCTCTGAAAGGACAGAATTTAGAAAGTGAAGCAACACTCCATTCACTTCGCACAGTGAATTGAAGTGTTGGAGCAGACTGCTTCTCTTTCAGAGAAATGCATGTGAGTTTCTGTTGAATGATTGTAAGTAGCTTAAGGCACTTTCAAAGGAAAGTGATTTTCTCTGAAAGGACAGCATTTAGAAAGTGAAGCAACACTCCATTCACTTCGCACAGTGAATTGAAGTGTTGGAACAGACTGCTTCTCTTTCAGAGAAACGCATGTGAGTTTCTTCCTAATGCTTGCAAGTAGCTTAAGGCAGTTTCAAAGGAAAATAATTTTCTCTGAAAGGACAGCATTTAGAAAGTGAAGCAACACTCCATTCACTTCGCACAGTGAATTGAAGTGTTGGAACAGACTGCTTCTCTTTCAGAGAAATGCATGTGAGTTTCTGGCGAATGCTTGTAAGTAGCGTAAGGCACTTTCAAAGGAAAGTGATTTTCTCTGAAAGGACAGTATTTAGAACGTGAAGCAACACTCCATTCACTTCGCACAGTGAATTGAAGTGTTGGAACAGACTGCTTCTCTTTCAGAGAAACGCATGTGAGTTTCTTCCTAATGCTTGCAAGTAGCTTAAGGCACTTTCAAAGGAAAGTGATTTTCTCTAATAGGACAGCATTTGGAAAGTGAAGCACCACTCCATTCACTTCGCACAGTGAATTGAAGTGTTGGAACAGACTGCTTCTCTTTCAGAGAAACGCATGTGAGTTTCTGTTGAATGCTTGTAACTAGCTTAAGGCACTTTCAAAGGAAAGTGATTTTCTCTGAAAGGACAGCATTTAGAAAGTGAGGCAACACTCCATTCACTTCACACAGTGAATTGAAGTGTTGGAACAGACTGCTTCCTTTTAGAGAAACGCATCTGAGTTTCTTCCTAATGCTTGCAAGTAGCTTAAGGCACTTTCAAAGGAAAGTGATTTTCTCTGAAAGGACAGTATTTAGAACGTGAAGCAACACTCCATTCACTTCGCACAGTGAATTGAAGTGTTGGAACAGACTGCTTCTCTTTCAGAGAAACGCATGTGAGTTTTTTATGAATGCTTGAAAGTAGTTTAAGGCACTTTCAAAGGAAAGTGATATTCTCTGAAAGGACAGAATTTAGAAAGTGAAGCAACACTCCATTCCCTTCGTTCAGTGAATTGAAGTGTTGGAACAGAGTGCTACTCTTTCATATAAACGCATTAGTGTTTCTTGTGAATGCTTGCAAGTAGCTTAAGGCACTTTCAAAGGAACGTGATTTTCTCTGAAAGGACAGCATTTAGAAAGTGAAGCAACACTTCATACCCTTTGCACAGTGAATTGAAGTGTTGAAACAGACTGCTTCTCTTTCAGAGAAACGCATGTGAGCTTTTTGTGAATGCTTGAAAGTAGTTTAAGGCACTTTCAAAAGAAAGTGATTTTCTCTGAAAGGACAGAATTTAGAAAGTGAAGCAACACTCCATTCACTTCGCACAGTGAATTGAAGTGTTGGAACAGACTGCTTCTCTTTCAGAAAAATGCATGTGAGTTTCTGATGAATGCTTGTAAGTAGCTTAAGGCACTTTCAAAGGAAAGTGATTTTCTCTGAAAGGACAACATTTATAAAGTGAAGCAACACTCCATTCACTTCGCACATTGAATTGAAGTGTTGGAACAGACTGCTTCTCTTTCAGAGAAACGCATGTGAGTTTCTGTTGAATGCTTGTAAGTAGCTTAAGGCATTTTCAAAGGAAAGTGATTTTCTCTGAAAGGACAGCATTTAAAAAGTGAGGCAACACTCCATTCACTTCACACAGTGAATTGAAGTTTTGGAACAGACTGCTTCTCCTTCAGAGAAACGCATGTGAGTTTCTTCCTAATGCTTGCAAGAAGCTTAAGGCACTTTCAAAGGAAAGTGATTTTCTCTGAAAGGACAGCATTTCGAAAGTGAGGCAACACTCCATTCACTTCGCACAGTGAATTGAAGTGTTGGAACAGAATGCTTCTCTTTCAGAGAAACGCATGTGTGTTTCCTGTGAATGCTTGAAAGTAGCTTAAGGCACTTTCAAAGGAAAGTGATTTTCTCTGAAAGGACAGCATTTCGAAAGTGAGGCAACACTCCATTCACTTTGCACAGTGAATTGAAGTGTTGGAACAGATTGCTTCTCTTTCAGAGAAACACATGTGAGTTTCTGATGAATGCTTGTAAGTACCTTAAGGCAATTTCAAAGGAACGTGATTTTCACTGAAAGGACGGCATTTAGAAAGTGAAGCAACACTCCATTCACTACGCACAGAGAATTGAAGTGTTGGAAGAGATGGCTTCTCTTTCAGAGAAATGCATATGAATTTCTTGTGAATGCTTGAAAGTTGCTTAAGGCACTTTCAAACAAAAGTGATTTTCTCTGAAAGGACAGGATTTAGAAAGTGAAGCAACACTCCATTCACTTCGCACAGTGAATTGAAGTGTTGGAACAGACTGCTTCTATTTCAGAGAAACGCATGTGTGTTTCCTGTGAATGCTTGAAAGTAGCTTAAGGCACTTTCAAAGGAAAGTGATTTTCTCTGAAAGGACAGCATTTCGAAAGTGAGGCAACACTCCATTCACTTTGCACAGTGAATTGAAGTGTTGGAACAGATTGCTTCTCTTTCAGAGAAATACATGTGAGTTTCTGGTGAATGCTTGTAAGTAGCTTAAGGCATTTTCAAAGGAACGTGATTTTCTCGGGAAGGACAGCATTTAGAAAGTGAAGTAACATTCCATTCACTTCGCACAGTGAATTGAAGTGTTGGAACAGACTGCTTCTCTTTCAGAGAAACGCATCTGTGTTTCCTGTGAATGCCTGCAAGTAGCTTAAGGCACTTTCAAAGGAAAGTGATTTTCTCTGAAAGGACAGCATTTAGAAAGTGAAGCAACACTCGATTCACTTCCCACAATGAATTGAAGTGTTGGAACAGACTGCTTCTCTTTCAGAGAAACGCATGTGAGTTTCTGGTGAATGCTTGTAAGTAGCTTAAGGCACTTTCAAACAAAGTGATTTTCTCTGAAAGGACAGCATTTAGAAAGTGAAGCAACACTCCATTCACTTCGCACAGTGAATTGAAGTGTTGGAACAGAATGCTTCTCTTTCAGAGAAACGCATGTGAGTTTCTTCCTAATGCTTGCAAGTAGCTTAAGGCACTTTCAAAGGAAAGTGATTTTCTCTGAAAGAACAATATTTAGAAAGTGAGGCAACACTCCATTCACTTTGCCCAGTGAATTGAAGTGTTGGAACAGATTGCTTCTCTTTCAGAGAAATACATGTGAGTTTCTGGTGAATGCTTTTAAGTAGCTTAAGGCAATTTCAAAGGAACGTGATTTTCTCTGAAAGGACAGCATTTAGAAAATGAAGCAACACCCCATTCACTTCACACAGTGAATTGAAGTGTTGGAAGAGAAGGCTTCTCTTTCAGAAAATGCATGTGAATTTCTTGTGAATGCTTGAAAGTTGCTTAAGGCACTTTCAAACAAAAGTGATTTTCTCTGAATGGACAGGATTTAGAAAGTGAAGCACCACTCCATTCACTTCGCACAGTGAATTGAAGTGTTGGAACAGACTGCTTCTATTTTAGAGAAACGCATGTGTGCTTCCTGTGAATGCTTGAAAGTAGCTTAAAGCACTTTCAAAGGAAAGTGATTTTCTCTGAAAGGACATCATTTAGAAAGTGAAGCAACACTCCATTCACTTCGCACAGAGTTGAAGTGTTGGAACAGATTGCTTCTCTTTCAGAGAAATGCATGTGAGTTTCTGTTGAATGCTTGTAAGTAGCTTAAGGCACTTTCAAAGGAAAGTGATTTTCTCTGAAAGGACAGCATTTAGAAAGTGAAGCAAAACTCCATTCCCTTCATGCAGTGAATTGAAGTGTTGGAGCAGACTGCTTGTCTTTCATAGAAACGCATTAGTATTTCTTGTGAATGCTTGCAAGGAGCTTAAGGCACTTTCAAAGGAAAGTGATTTTCTCTGAAAGGACAGCATTTAGAAAGTGAAGCAACACTCCATTCACTTCGCACAGTGAATTGAAGTGTTGGAACAGAATGCTTCTCTTTCAGAGAAACGCATGTGAGTTTCTTGTGAATGCTTGTAAGTAGCTTAGGGCACTTTCAAAGGAAAGTGATTTTCTCTGAAAGGACAGCATTTAGAAAGTGAAGCAACACTCCATTCACTTCGCACAGTGAATTGAAGTTTTGGAACAGACTGCTTCTCTTTCAGAGAAACGCATGTGAGTTTTTCATGAATGCTTGAAAGTAGTTTAAGGCACTTTCAATGGAAAGTGATTTTCTCTGAAAGGACAGCATTTAGAAAGTGAGGCAACACTCCATTCACTTTGGACAGTGAATTGAAGTGTTGGAACAGACTGCTTCTCTTTCAGAGAAACGCATGTGAGTTTCTTCCTAATGCTTGCAAGTAGCTTAAGGCACTATCAAAGGAAAGTGATTTTCTCTGAAAGGACAGCATTTAGAAAGTGAAGCAACAGTCCATTCACTTCGCACAGTGAATTGAAGTGTTGGAACAGACTGCTTCTCTTTCAGAGAAACGCATGTGAGTTTTTTATGAATGCTTGAAAGTAGTTTAAGTCACTTTCAAAGGAAAGTGATTTTTTCTGAAAGGACAGCATTTAAAAGTGAAGCAACACTCCATTCACTTCGCACAGTGAATTGAACTGTTGGAACAGACTGCTTCTATTTCAGAGAAATGCATGTGTGTTTCCTGTGAATGCTTGAAAGTAGCTTAAGGCACTTTCAAAGGAATGTGATTTTCTCTGAAAGGACAGCATTTAGAAAGTGAAGCAACACTCCATTCACTTCGCACAGAGAATTGAAGTGTTGGAACAGACTGCTTCTCTTTCAGAGAAATGCATGTGAGTTTCTGTAGAATGCTTGTAAGTAGCTTAAGGCACTTTCAAAGGAAAGTGATTTTCTCTGAAAGGACAGCATTTAGAAAGTGAAGCAACACTCCATTCACTTCGCACAGAGAATTGAAGTGTTGGAACAGACTGCTTCTCTTTCAGAGAAATGCATGTGAGTTTCTGTTGAATGATTGTAAGTAGCTTAAGGCACTTTCAAAGGAAAGTGATTTTCTCTGAAAGGACAGCATTTAGAAAGTGAAGCAACACTCCATTCACTTCGCACAGTGAATTGAAGTGTTGGAACAGACTGCTTCTCTTTCAGAGAAACGCATGTGAGTTTCTTCCTAATGCTTGCAAGTAGCTTAAGGCAGTTTCAAAGGAAAATAATTTTCTCTGAAAGGACAGCATTTAGAAAGTGAAGCAACACTCCATTCACTTCGCACAGTGAATTGAAGTGTTGGAACAGACTGCTTCTCTTTCAGAGAAATGCATGTGAGTTTCTGGCGAATGCTTGTAAGTAGCGTAAGGCACTTTCAAAGGAAAGTGATTTTCTCTGAAAGGACAGCATTTAGAACGTGAAGCAACACTCCATTCACTTCGCACAGTGAATTGAAGTGTTGGAACAGACTGCTTCTCTTTCAGAGAAACGCATGTGAGTTTCTTCCTAATGCTTGCAAGTAGCTTAAGGCACTTTCAAAGGAAAGTGATTTTCTCTAATAGGACAGCATTTGGAAAGTGAAGCACCACTCCATTCACTTCGCACAGTGAATTGAAGTGTTGGAACAGACTGCTTCTCTTTCAGAGAAATGCATGTGAGTTTCTGTTGAATGCTTGTAAGTAGCTTAAGGCACTTTCAAAGGAAAGTGATTTTCTCTGAAAGGACAGCATTTAGAAAGTGAGGCAACACTCCATTCACTTCACACAGTGAATTGAAGTGTTGGAACAGACTGCTTCCTTTTAGAGAAACGCATGTGAGTTTCTTCCTAATGCTTGCAAGTAGCTTAAGGTACTTTCAAAGGAAAGTGATTTTCTCTGAAAGGACAGCATTTAGAAAGTGAAGCAACACTTCATTCACTTCGTTCAGTGAATTGAAGTGTTGGAACAGAGTGCTACTCTTTCATATAAACGCATTAGTGTTTCTTGTGAATGCTTGCAAGTAGCTTAAGGCACTTTCAAAGGAACGTGATTTTCTCTGAAAGGACAGCATTTAGAAAGTGAAGCAACACTCCATACCCTTTGCACAGTGAATTGAAGTGTTGAAACAGACTGCTTCTCTTTCAGAGAAACGCATGTGAGCTTTTTGTGAATGCTTGAAAGTAGTTTAAGGCACTTTCAAAAGAAAGTGATTTTCTCTGAAAGGACAGAATTTAGAAAGTGAAGCAACACTCCATTCACTTCGCACAGTGAATTGAAGTGTTGGAACAGACTGCTTCTCTTTCAGAGAAATGCATGTGAGTTTCTGATGAATGCTTGTAAGTAGCTTAAGGCACTTTCAAAGGAAAGTGATTTTCTCTGAAAGGACAGCATTTATAAAGTGAAGCAACACTCCATTCACTTCGCACATTGAATTGAAGTGTTGGAACAGACTGCTTCTCTTTCAGAGAAACGCATGTGAGTTTCTGTTGAATGCTTGTAAGTAGCTTAAGGCATTTTCAAAGGAAAGTGATTTTCTCTGAAAGGACAGCATTTAAAAAGTGAGGCAACACTCCATTCACTTCACACAGTGAATTGAAGTTTTGGAACAGACTGCTTCTCTTTCAGAGAAACGCATGTGAGTTTCTTCCTAATGCTTGCAAGAAGCTTAAGGCACTTTCAAAGGAAAGTGATTTTCTCTGAAAGGACAGCATTTCGAAAGTGAGGCAACACTCCATTCACTTCGCACAGTGAATTGAAGTGTTGGAACAGAATGCTTCTCTTTCAGAGAAACGCATGTGTGTTTCCTGTGAATGCTTGAAAGTAGCTTAAGGCACTTTCAAAGGAAAGTGATTTTCTCTGAAAGGACAGCATTTCGAAAGTGAGGCAACACTCCATTCACTTTGCACAGTGAATTGAAGTGTTGGAACAGATTGCTTCTCTTTCAGAGAAACACATGTGAGTTTCTGATGAATGCTTGTAAGTACCTTAAGGCAATTTCAAAGGAACGTGATTTTCACTGAAAGGACGGCATTTAGAAAGTGAAGCAACACTCCATTCACTACGCACAGAGAATTGAAGTGTTGGAAGAGATGGCTTCTCTTTCAGAGAAATGCATATGAATTTCTTGTGAATGCTTGAAAGTTGCTTAAGGCACTTTCAAACAAAAGTGATTTTCTCTGAAAGGACAGGATTTAGAAAGTGAAGCAACACTCCATTCACTTCGCACAGTGAATTGAAGTGTTGGAACAGACTGCTTCTATTTCAGAGAAACGCATGTGTGTTTCCTGTGAATGCTTGAAAGTAGCTTAAGGCACTTTCAAAGGAAAGTGATTTTCTCTGAAAGGACAGCATTTCGAAAGTGAGGCAACACTCCATTCACTTTGCACAGTGAATTGAAGTGTTGGAACAGATTGCTTCTCTTTCAGAGAAATACATGTGAGTTTCTGGTGAATGCTTGTAAGTAGCTTAAGGCATTTTCAAAAGAACGTGATTTTCTCGGGAAGGACAGCATTTAGAAAGTGAAGTAACATTCCATTCACTTCGCACAGTGAATTGAAGTGTTGGAACAGACTGCTTCTCTTTCAGAGAAACGCATCTGTGTTTCCTGTGAATGCCTGCAAGTAGCTTAAGGCACTTTCAAAGGAAAGTGATTTTCTCTGAAAGGACAGCATTTAGAAAGTGAAGCAACACTCGATTCACTTCCCACAATGAATTGAAGTGTTGGAACAGACTGCTTCTCTTTCAGAGAAACGCATGTGAGTTTCTGGTGAATGCTTGTAAGTAGCTTAAGGCACTTTCAAACAAAGTGATTTTCTCTGAAAGGACAGCATTTAGAAAGTGAAGCAACACTCCATTCACTTCGCACAGTGAATTGAAGTGTTGGAACAGAATGCTTCTCTTTCAGAGAAACGCATGTGAGTTTCTTCCTAATGCTTGCAAGTAGCTTAAGGCACTTTCAAAGGAAAGTGATTTTCTCTGAAAGAACAGTATTTAGAAAGTGAGGCAACACTCCATTCACTTTGCCCAGTGAATTGAAGTGTTGGAACAGATTGCTTCTCTTTCAGAGAAATACATGTGAGTTTCTGGTGAATGCTTTTAAGTAGCTTAAGGCAATTTCAAAGGAACGTGATTTTCTCTGAAAGGACAGCATTTAGAAAATGAAGCAACACCCCATTCACTTCACACAGTGAATTGAAGTGTTGGAAGAGAAGGCTTCTCTTTCAGAAAATGCATGTGAATTTCTTGTGAATGCTTGAAAGTTGCTTAAGGCACTTTCAAACAAAAGTGATTTTCTCTGAATGGACAGGATTTAGAAAGTGAAGCACCACTCCATTCACTTCGCACAGTGAATTGAAGTGTTGGAACAGACTGCTTCTATTTTAGAGAAACGCATGTGTGCTTCCTGTGAATGCTTGAAAGTAGCTTAAAGCACTTTCAAAGGAAAGTGATTTTCTCTGAAAGGACATCATTTAGAAAGTGAAGCAACACTCCATTCACTTCGCACAGAGTTGAAGTGTTGGAACAGATTGCTTCTCTTTCAGAGAAATGCATGTGAGTTTCTGTTGAATGCTTGTAAGTAGCTTAAGGCACTTTCAAAGGAAAGTGATTTTCTCTGAAAGGACAGCATTTAGAAAGTGAAGCAAAACTCCATTCCCTTCATGCAGTGAATTGAAGTGTTGGAGCAGACTGCTTGTCTTTCATAGAAACGCATTAGTATTTCTTGTGAATGCTTGCAAGGAGCTTAAGGCACTTTCAAAGGAAAGTGATTTTCTCTGAAAGGACAGCATTTAGAAAGTGAAGCAACACTCCATTCACTTCGCACAGTGAATTGAAGTGTTGGAAGAGAATGCTTCTCTTTCAGAGAAACGCATGTGAGTTTCTTGGGAATGCTTGTAAGTAGCTTAGGGCACTTTCAAAGGAAAGTGATTTTCTCTGAAAGGACAGCATTTAGAAAGTGAAGCAACACTCCATTCACTTCGCACAGTGAATTGAAGTTTTGGAACAGACTGCTTCTCTTTCAGAGAAACGCATGTGAGTTTTTCATGAATGCTTGAAAGTAGTTTAAGGCACTTTCAAAGGAAAGTGATTTTCTCTGAAAGGACAGCATTTGGAAAGTGAAGCAACACTCCATTCACTTCGCACAGTGAATTGAAGTGTTGGAACAGATTGCTTCTCTTTCAGAGAAATGCATGTGAGTTTTTTGTGAATGCTTGAAAGTAGTTTAAGGCACTTTCAATGGAAAGTGATTTTCTCTGAAAGGACAGCATTTAGAAAGTGAGGCAACACTCCATTCACTTTGGACAGTGAATTGAAGTGTTGGAACAGACTGCTTCTCTTTCAGAGAAACGCATGTGAGTTTCTTCCTAATGCTTGCAAGTAGCTTAAGGCACTATCAAAGGAAAGTGATTTTCTCTGAAAGGACAGCATTTAGAAAGTGAAGCAACAGTCCATTCACTTCGCACAGTGAATTGAAGTGTTGGAACAGACTGCTTCTCTTTCAGAGAAACGCATGTGAGTTTTTTATGAATGCTTGAAAGTAGTTTAAGTCACTTTCAAAGGAAAGTGATTTTTTCTGAAAGGACAGCATTTAAAAGTGAAGCAACACTCCATTCACTTCGCACAGTGAATGGAAGTGTTGGAACAGACTGCTTCTATTTCAGAGAAACGCATGTGTGTTTCCTGTGAATGCTTGAAAGTAGCTTAAGGCACTTTCAAAGGAATGTGATTTTCTCTGAAAGGACAGCATTTAGAAAGTGAAGCAACACTCCATTCACTTCGCACAGAGAATTGAAGTGTTGGAACAGACTGCTTCTCTTTCAGAGAAATGCATGTGAGTTTCTGTAGAATGCTTGTAAGTAGCTTAAGGCACTTTCAAAGGAAAGTGATTTTCTCTGAAAGGACAGCATTTAGAAAGTGAAGCAACACTCCATTCACTTCCTACAGTGAATTGAAGTGTTGGAACAGACTGCTTCTCTTTCAGAGAAACGCATGTGAGTTTCTTCCTAATGCTTGTAAGTAGCTTAAGGCACTTTCAAAGGAAAGTGATTTTCTCTGAAAGGACAGCCTTTAGCAAGTGAAGCAACACTCCATTCACTTCGCACAGTGAATTGAAGTGTTGGAACATAGTGTTTCTCTTTCAGAGAAACGCATGTGAGTTTCTTCCTAATGCTTGCAAGTAGCTTAAGGCACTGTCAAAGGAAAGTGATTTTCTCTGAAAGGACATAATTTAGAAAGTGAAGCAACACTCCATTCACTTCGCACAGTGAATTGAAGTGTTGGAACAGACTGCTTCTCTTTCAGAGAAACACTTGTTAGTTTCTGGTGAATGCTTGTAAGTAGCTTAAGGCAATTTCAAAGGAACGTGATTTTCACTGAAAGGACAGCATTTAGAGAGTGTAGCAACACTCCATTCACTTCGCACAGTGAATTGAAGTGTTGGAAGAGATGGCCTCTCTTTCAGAGAAATGCATGTGAATTTCTTGTGAATGCTTGAAAGTTGCTTAAGGCACTTTCATAGAAAAGTGATTTTCTCTGAAAGGACAGGATTTAGAATGTGAAGCAACATTCCATTAACTTCGCACAGTGAATTGAAGTGTTGGAACAGACTGCTTCTATTTCAGAGAAACGCATGTGTGTTTCCTGTGAATGCTTGCAAGTAGCTTAAGGCACTTTCAAAAAAAAGTGATTTTCTCTGAAAGGACAGCATTTAGAAAGTGAAGCAACACTCCATTCACTTCGCACAGTGAATTGAAGTGTTGGAACAGACTGCTTCTCTTTCAGAGAAACGCATGTGAGTTTTTTATGAATGCTTGAAAGTAGTTTAAGGCACTTTCAAAGGAAAGTGATTTTCTCTGAAAGGACAGCATTTAGAAAGTGAAGCAACACTCCATTCACTTCGCACAGTGAACTGAAGTGTTGGAACAGAATGCTTCTCTTTCAGAGAAACGCATGTGAGTCTCTTCCTAATGCTTGCAAGTAGCTTAAGGCACTTTCAAAGGAAAGTGATTTTCTCTGAAAGAACAGTATTTAGAAAGTGTGGCAACACTCCATTCACTTTTCCCAGTGAATTGAAGTGTTGGAACAGATTTCTTCTCTTTCAGAGAAATACATGTGAGTTTCTGGTGAATGCTTTTAAGTAGCTTAAGGCAATTTCAAAGGAACGTGATTTTCTCTGAAAGGACAGCATTTAGAAAATGAAGCAACACCCCATTCACTTCACACAATGAATTGAAGTGTTGGAAGAGAAGGCTTCTCTTTCAGAAAATGCATGTGAATTTCTTGTGAATGCTTGAAAGTTGCTTAAGGCACTTTCAAACAAAAGTGATTTTCTCTGAATGGACAGGATTTAGAAAGTGAAGCACCACTCCATTCACTTCGCACAGTGAATTGAAGTGTTGGAACAGACTGCTTCTATTTTAGAGAAACGCATGTGTGCTTCTTGTGAATGCTTGAAAGTAGCTTAAAGCACTTTCAAAGGAAAGTGATTTTCTCTGAAAGGACATCATTTAGAAAGTGAAGCAACACTCCATTCACTTCACACAGAGTTGAAGTGTTGGAACAGATTGCTTCTCTTTCAGAGAAATGCATGTGAGTTTCTGTTGAATGCTTGTAAGTAGCTTAAGGCACTTTCAAAGGAAAGTGATTTTCTCTGAAAGGACAGCATTTAGAAAGTGAAGCAACACTCCATTCCCTTCGTGCAGTGAATTGAAGTGTTGGAACAGAATGCTTCTCTTTCAGAGAAACGCATGTGAGTTTCTTGTGAATGCTTGCAAGGAGCTTAAGGCACTTTCAAATGAAAGTGATTTTCTCTGAAAGGACAGCATTTAGAAAGTGAAGCAACACTCCATTCACTTCGCACAGTGAATTGAAGTGTTGGAACAGAATGCTTCTCTTTCAGAGAAACGCATGTGAGTTTCTTGTGAATGCTTGTAAGTAGCTTAAGGCACTTTCAAAGGAAAGTGATTTTCTCTGAAAGGACAGCATTTAGAAAGTGAAGCAACACTCCATTCACTTTGCACAGTGAATTGAAGTTTTGGAACAGACTGCTTCTCTTTCAGAGAAACGCATGTGAGTTTTTCATGAATGCTTGAAAGTAGTATAAGGCACTTTCAAAGGAAAGTGATTTTCTCTGAAAGGACAGCATTTGGAAAGTGAAGCAACACTCCATTCACTTCGCACAGTGAATTGAAGTGTTGGAACAGATTGCTTCTCTTTCAGAGAAATGCATGTGAGTTTTTTGTGAATGCTTGAAAGTAGTTTAAGGCACTTTCAATGGAAAGTGATTTTCTCTGAAAGGACAGCATTTAGAAAGTGAGGCAACACTCCATTCAATTCGCACATTGAATTGAAGTGTTGGAACAGACTGCTTTTCTTTCAGAGAAACGCGTGTGAGTTTCTTCCTAATGCTTGCAAGTAGCTTAAGGCACTATCAAAGGAAAGTGATTTTCTCTGAAAGGACAGCATTTTGAAAGTGAAGCAACAGTCCATTCACTTCGCACAGTGAATTGAAGTGTTGGAACAGACTGCTTCTCTTTCAGAGAAACGCATGTGAGTTTTTTATGAATGCTTGAAAGTAGTTTAAGTCACTTTCAAAGGAAAGTGATTTTTTCTGAAAGGACAGCATTTAAAAGTGAAGCAACACTCCATTCACTTCGCACAGTGAATTGAAGTGTTGGAACAGACTGCTTCTATTTCAGAGAAACGCATGTGTGTTTCCTGTGAATGCTTGAAAGTAGCTTAAGGCACTTTCAAAGGAAAGTGATTTTCTCTGAAAGGACAGCATTTAGAAAGTGAAGCAACACTCCATTCACTTCGCACAGAGAATTGAAGTGTTGGAACAGACTGCTTCACTTTCAGAGAAATGCATGTGAGTTTCTGTTGAATGCTTGTAAGTAGCTTAAGGCACTTTCAAAGGAAAGTGATTTTCTCTGAAAGGACAGCATTTAGAAAGTGAAGCAACACTCCATTCACTTCCTAGAGTGAATTGAAATGTTGGAACAGACTGCTTCTCTTTCAGAGAAACGCATGTGAGTTTCTTCCTAATGCTTGCAAGTAGCTTAAGGCACTTTCAAAGGAAAGTGATTTTCTCTGAAAGGACAGCCTTTAGAAAGTGAAGCAACACTCCATTCACTTCGCACAGTGAATTGAAGTGTTGGAAGAGATGGCCTCTCTTTCAGAGAAATGCATGTGAATTTCTTGTGAATGCTTGAAAGTTGCTTAAGGCACTTTCAAAGCAAAGTGATTTTCTCTGAAAGGACAGGATTTAGAAAGTGCAGCAACATTCCATTCACTTCGCACAGTGAATTGAAGTGTTGGAACAGACTGCTTCTATTTCAGAGAAACGCATGTGAGTTTCTGTTGAATGCTTGTAAGTAGCGTAAGGCACTTTCTAAGGAAAGTGATTTTCTCTGAAAGGACAGCATTTAGAAAGTGAAGCAACACTCCATTCACTTCGCACATTGAATTGAAGTGTTGGAACAGACTGCATCTCTTTCAGAGAAACACATGTGAGTTTCTGTTGAATGCTTGTAAGTAGCTTAAGAAACTTTCAAAGGAGAGTGATTTTCTCTGAAAGGACAGCATTTAGAAAGTGAGGCAACACTCCATTCACTTCACACAGTGAATTGAAGTGTTGGAACAGACTGCTTCTCTTTCAGAGAAACGCATGTGAGTTTCTTCCTAATGCTTGCAAGTAGCTTAAGGAACTTTCAAAGGAAAGTGATTTTCTCTGAAAGGACAGCATTTAGAAAGTGAAGCAACACTCCATTCACTTCGCACAGTGAATTGAAGTGTTGGAACAGACTGCTTCTATTTCAGAGAAACGCATGTGAGTTTCTTCCTAATGCTTGTAAGTAGCTTAAGGCACGTTCAAAGGAAAGTGATTTTCTCTGAAAGGACAGCATTTAGAAAGTGAAGCAACACTCCATTCCCTTCGTGCAGTGAATTGAAGTGTAGTAGCAGACTGCTTGTCTTTCATAGAAACGCATTAGTATTTCTTGTGAATGATTGCAAGGAGCTTAAGGCACTTTCAAATGAAAGTGATTTTCTCTGAAAGGACAGCATTTAGAAAGTGAAGCAACACTCCATTCACTTCGCACAGTGAATTGAAGTGTTGGAACAGAATGCTTCTCTTTCAGAGAAACGCATGTGAGTTTTTCATGAATGCTTGAAAGTAGTTTAAGGCACTTTCAAAGGAAAGTGATTTTCTCTGAAAGGACAGCATTTGGAAAGTGAAGCAACACTCCATTCACTTCGCACAGTGAATTGAAGTGTTGGAACAGATTGCTTCTCTTTCAGAGAAATGCATGTGAGTTTTTTGTGAATGCTTGAACGTAGTTTAAGGCACTTTCAATGGAAAGTGATTTTCTCTGAAAGGACAGCATTTAGAAAGTGAGGCAACACTCCATTCATTTCGCACAGTGAATTGAAGTGTTGGAACAGACTGCTTCTCTTTCAGAGAAACGCATGTGAGTTTCTTCCTGATGCTTGCAAGTAGCTTAAGGCACTATCAAAGGAAAGTGATTTTCTCTAAAAGGACAGCATTTAGAAAGTGAAGCAACACTACATTCACTTCGCACAGTGAACTGAAGTGTTGGAAGAGATGGCCTCTCTTTCAGAGAAATGCATGTGAATTATTTGTGAATGCTTGAAAGTTGCTTAAGGCACTTTCAAAGAAAAGTGATTTTCTCTGAAAGGACAGGATTTAGAAAGTGAAGCAACATTCCATTCACTTCGCACAGTGAATTGAAGTGTTGGAACACACTGCTTCTATTTCAGAGAAACGCATGTGTGTTTCTTGTGAATGCTTGCAAGTAGCTTAAGGCACTTTCAAAGGAAAGTGATTTTCTCTGAAAGGACAGCATTTAGAAAGTGAAGCAACACTCCATTCACTTCGCACAGTGAATTGAAGTGTTGGAACAGACTGCTTCTCTTTCAGAGAAACGCATGTGAGTTTTTTATGAATGCTTGAAAGTAGTTTAAGGCACTTTCAAAGGAAAGTGATTTTCTCTGAAAGGACAGCATTTGGAAAGTGAAGCAACACTCCATTCACTTCGCACAGTGAATTGAAGTGTTGGAACAGACTGCATCTCTTTCAGAGAAACGCATGTGAGTTTCTGGTGAATGCTTGTAAATAGCTTAAGGCACTTTCAAAGGAAAGTGATTTTCTCTGAAAGGACAGAATTTAGAAAGTGAAGCAACGCTCCATTCACTTCCCACAATGAATTGAAGTGTTGGAACAGACTGCTTCTCTTTCAGAGAAATGCTTGTGAGTTTCTGTTGAATGCTTGTAAGTAGCGTAAGGCACTTTCTAAGGAAAGTGATTTTCTCTGAAAGGACAGCATTTAGAAAGTGAAGCAACACTCCATTCACTTCGCACATTGAATTGAAGTGTTGGAACAGACTGCATCTCTTTCAGAGAAACACATGTGAGTTTCTGTTGAATGCTTGTAAGTAGCTTAAGAAACTTTCAAAGGAGAGTGATTTTCTCTGAAAGGACAGCATTTAGAAAGTGAGGCAACACTCCATTCACTTCACACAGTGAATTGAAGTGTTGGAACAGACTGCTTCTCTTTCAGAGAAACGCATGTGAGTTTCTTCCTAATGCTTGCAAGTAGCTTAAGGCACTTTCAAAGGAAAGTGATTTTCTCTGAAAGGACAGCATTTAGAAAGTGAAGCAACACTCCATTCACTTCGCACAGTGAATTGAAGTGTTGGAACAGACTGCTTCTATTTCAGAGAAACGCATGTGAGTTTCTTCCTAATGCTTGCAAGTAGCTTAAGGCACTTTCAAAGGAAAGTGATTTTCTCTGAAAGGACAGCATTTAGAAAGTGAAGCAACACTCCATTCACTTCGCACAGTGAATTGAAGTGTTGGAACAGACTGCTTCTCTTTCAGAGAAACGCATGTGAGTTTTTTTGAATGCTTGAAAGTATTTTAAGGCACTTTCAATGGAAAGTGATTTTCTCTGAAAGGACAGCATTTAGAAAGTGAAGCAACACTCCATTCACTTCGCACAGTGAATTGAAGTGTTGGAACAGACTGCTTCTCTTGCAGAGAAACACATGTTAGTTTCTGGTGAATGCTTGTAAGTAGCTTAAGGCATTTTCAAAGGAAAGGGATTTTTTCGGAAAGGACAGCATTTAGAAAGTGAAGTAACATTCCATTCACTTCGCACAGTGAATTGAAGTGTTGGAACAGACTGCTTCACTTTCATAGAAACGCATTAGTGTTTCTTGTGAATGCTTGCAAGTAGCTAAAGTCACTTTCAAAGGAAAGTGATTTTCTCTGAAAGGACAGCATTTAGAAAGTGAAGCAACACTCCATTCACTTCACACAGTGAATTGAAGTGTTGGAACAGACTGCTTCTCTTTCAGAGAAATGCATGTGAGTTTCTGTTGAATGCTTGTAAGTAGCTTAAGGCACTTTCAAAGGAAAGTGATTTTCTCTGAAAGGACAGCATTTAGAAAGTGAAGCAACACTCCATTCACTTCGCACATTGAATTGAAGTGTTGGAACAGACTGCATCTCTTTCAGAGAAATGCATGTGAGTTTCTGTTGAATGCTTGTAAGTAGCTTAAGGCACTTTCAAAGGAAAGTGATTTTCTCTGAAAGGACAGGATTTAGAAAGTGCAGCAACATTCCATTCACTTCGCACAGTGAATTGAAGTGTTGGAACAGACTGCTTCTATTTCAGAGAAACGCATGTGAGTTTCTGTTGAATGCTTGTAAGTAGCGTAAGGCACTTTCTAAGGAAAGTGATTTTCTCTGAAAGGACAGCATTTAGAAAGTGAAGCAACACTCCATTCACTTCGCACATTGAATTGAAGTGTTGGAACAGACTGCATCTCTTTCAGAGAAACACATGTGAGTTTCTGTTGAATGCTTGTAAGTAGCTTAAGAAACTTTCAAAGGAGAGTGATTTTCTCTGAAAGGACAGCATTTAGAAAGTGAGGCAACACTCCATTCACTTCACACAGTGAATTGAAGTGTTGGAACAGACTGCTTCTCTTTCAGAGAAACGCATGTGAGTTTCTTCCTAATGCTTGCAAGTAGCTTAAGGAACTTTCAAAGGAAAGTGATTTTCTCTGAAAGGACAGCATTTAGAAAGTGAAGCAACACTCCATTCACTTCGCACAGTGAATTGAAGTGTTGGAACAGACTGCTTCTATTTCAGAGAAACGCATGTGAGTTTCTTCCTAATGCTTGTAAGTAGCTTAAGGCACGTTCAAAGGAAAGTGATTTTCTCTGAAAGGACAGCATTTAGAAAGTGAAGCAACACTCCATTCCCTTCGTGCAGTGAATTGAAGTGTTGTAGCAGACTGCTTGTCTTTCATAGAAACGCATTAGTATTTCTTGTGAATGATTGCAAGGAGCTTAAGGCACTTTCAAATGAAAGTGATTTTCTCTGAAAGGACAGCATTTAGAAAGTGAAGCAACACTCCATTCACTTCGCACAGTGAATTGAAGTGTTGGAACAGAATGCTTCTCTTTCAGAGAAACGCATGTGAGTTTTTCATGAATGCTTGAAAGTAGTTTAAGGCACTTTCAAAGGAAAGTGATTTTCTCTGAAAGGACAGCATTTGGAAAGTGAAGCAACACTCCATTCACTTCGCACAGTGAATTGAAGTGTTGGAACAGATTGCTTCTCTTTCAGAGAAATGCATGTGAGTTTTTTGTGAATGCTTGAACGTAGTTTAAGGCACTTTCAATGGAAAGTGATTTTCTCTGAAAGGACAGCATTTAGAAAGTGAGGCAACACTCCATTCATTTCGCACAGTGAATTGAAGTGTTGGAACAGACTGCTTCTCTTTCAGAGAAATGCATGTGAGTTTCTTCCTGATGCTTGCAAGTAGCTTAAGGCACTATCAAAGGAAAGTGATTTTCTCTAAAAGGACAGCATTTAGAAAGTGAAGCAACACTCCATTCCCTTCGTGCAGTGAATTGAAGTGTTGTAGCAGACTGCTTGTCTTTCATAGAAACGCATTAGTATTTCTTGTGAATGATTGCAAGGAGCTTAAGGCACTTTCAAATGAAAGTGATTTTCTCTGAAAGGACAGCATTTAGAAAGTGAAGCAACACTCCATTCACTTCGCACAGTGAATTGAAGTGTTGGAACAGAATGCTTCTCTTTCAGAGAAACGCATGTGAGTTTTTCATGAATGCTTGAAAGTAGTTTAAGGCACTTTCAAAGGAAAGTGATTTTCTCTGAAAGGACAGCATTTGGAAAGTGAAGCAACACTCCATTCACTTCGCACAGTGAATTGAAGTGTTGGAACAGATTGCTTCTCTTTCAGAGAAATGCATGTGAGTTTTTTGTGAATGCTTGAACGTAGTTTAAGGCACTTTCAATGGAAAGTGATTTTCTCTGAAAGGACAGCATTTAGAAAGTGAGGCAACACTCCATTCATTTCGCACAGTGAATTGAAGTGTTGGAACAGACTGCTTCTCTTTCAGAGAAACGCATGTGAGTTTCTTCCTGATGCTTGCAAGTAGCTTAAGGCACTATCAAAGGAAAGTGATTTTCTCTAAAAGGACAGCATTTAGAAAGTGAAGCAACACTCCATTCACTTCGCACAGTGAACTGAAGTGTTGGAAGAGATGGCCTCTCTTTCAGAGAAATGCATGTGAATTATTTGTGAATGCTTGAAAGTTGCTTAAGGCACTTTCAAAGAAAAGTGATTTTCTCTGAAAGGACAGGATTTAGAAAGTGAAGCAACATTCCATTCACTTCGCACAGTGAATTGAAGTGTTGGAACACACTGCTTCTATTTCAGAGAAACGCATGTGTGTTTCTTGTGAATGCTTGCAAGTAGCTTAAGGCACTTTCAAAGGAAAGTGATTTTCTCTGAAAGGACAGCATTTAGAAAGTGAAGCAACACTCCATTCACTTCGCACAGTGAATTGAAGTGTTGGAACAGACTGCTTCTCTTTCAGAGAAACGCATGTGAGTTTTTTATGAATGCTTGAAAGTAGTTTAAGGCACTTTCAAAGGAAAGTGATTTTCTCTGAAAGGACAGCATTTGGAAAGTGAAGCAACACTCCATTCACTTCGCACAGTGAATTGAAGTGTTGGAACAGACTGCATCTCTTTCAGAGAAACGCATGTGAGTTTCTGGTGAATGCTTGTAAATAGCTTAAGGCACTTTCAAAGGAAAGTGATTTTCTCTGAAAGGACAGAATTTAGAAAGTGAAGCAACGCTCCATTCACTTCCCACAATGAATTGAAGTGTTGGAACAGACTGCTTCTCTTTCAGAGAAATGCTTGTGAGTTTCTGTTGAATGCTTGTAAGTAGCGTAAGGCACTTTCTAAGGAAAGTGATTTTCTCTGAAAGGACAGCATTTAGAAAGTGAAGCAACACTCCATTCACTTCGCACATTGAATTGAAGTGTTGGAACAGACTGCATCTCTTTCAGAGAAACACATGTGAGTTTCTGTTGAATGCTTGTAAGTAGCTTAAGAAACTTTCAAAGGAGAGTGATTTTCTCTGAAAGGACAGCATTTAGAAAGTGAGGCAACACTCCATTCACTTCACACAGTGAATTGAAGTGTTGGAACAGACTGCTTCTCTTTCAGAGAAACGCATGTGAGTTTCTTCCTAATGCTTGCAAGTAGCTTAAGGCACTTTCAAAGGAAAGTGATTTTCTCTGAAAGGACAGCATTTAGAAAGTGAAGCAACACTCCATTCACTTCGCACAGTGAATTGAAGTGTTGGAACAGACTGCTTCTATTTCAGAGAAACGCATGTGAGTTTCTTCCTAATGCTTGCAAGTAGCTTAAGGCACTTTCAAAGGAAAGTGATTTTCTCTGAAAGGACAGCATTTAGAAAGTGAAGCAACACTCCATTCACTTCGCACAGTGAATTGAAGTGTTGGAACAGACTGCTTCTCTTTCAGAGAAACGCATGTGAGTTTTTTTGAATGCTTGAAAGTATTTTAAGGCACTTTCAATGGAAAGTGATTTTCTCTGAAAGGACAGCATTTAGAAAGTGAAGCAACACTCCATTCACTTCGCACAGTGAATTGAAGTGTTGGAACAGACTGCTTCTCTTGCAGAGAAACACATGTTAGTTTCTGGTGAATGCTTGTAAGTAGCTTAAGGCATTTTCAAAGGAAAGGGATTTTTTCGGAAAGGACAGCATTTAGAAAGTGAAGTAACATTCCATTCACTTCGCACAGTGAATTGAAGTGTTGGAACAGACTGCTTCACTTTCATAGAAACGCATTAGTGTTTCTTGTGAATGCTTGAAAGTAGCTAAAGTCACTTTCAAAGGAAAGTGATTTTCTCTGAAAGGACAGCATTTAGAAAGTGAAGCAACACTCCATTCACTTCACACAGTGAATTGAAGTGTTGGAACAGACTGCTTCTCTTTCAGAGAAATGCATGTGAGTTTCTGTTGAATGCTTGTAAGTAGCTTAAGGCACTTTCAAAGGAAAGTGATTTTCTCTGAAAGGACAGCATTTAGAAAGTGAAGCAACACTCCATTCACTTCGCACATTGAATTGAAGTGTTGGAACAGACTGCATCTCTTTCAGAGAAATGCATGTGAGTTTCTGTTGAATGCTTGTAAGTAGCTTAACAAACTTTCAAAGGAGAGTGATTTTCTCTGAAAGGACAGCATTTAGAAAGTGAGCCAACACTCCATTCACTTCACACAGTGAATTGAAGTGTTGGAACAGACTGCTTCTCTTTCAGAGAAACGCATGTGAGTTTCTTCCTAATGCTTCCAAGTAGCTTAAGGCACTTTCAAAGGAAAGTGATTTTCTCTGAAAGGACAGCATTTAGAAAGTGAAGCAACACTCCATTCACTTCGCACAGTGACTTGAAGTGTTGGAACAGACTGCTTCTCTTTCAAAGAAACGCATGTGAGTTTCTTCCTAATGCTTGCAAGTAGCTTAAGGCTCTTTCAAAGGAAAGTGATTTTCTCTGAAAGGACAGCATTTAGAAAGTGAAGCAACACTCCATTCACTTCGCACAGTGAATTGAAGTGTTGGAACAGATTGCTTCTCTTTCAGAGAAACGCATGTGAGTTTCTGGGGAATGCTTGTAAGTAGCTTAAGGCACTTTCAAAGGAAAGTGATTTTCTCTGAAAGGACAGGATTTAGAAAGTGCAGCAACATTCCATTCACTTCGCACAGTGAATTGAAGTGTTGTAACAGACTGCTTCTATTTCAGAGAAACGCATGTGAGTTTCTGTTGAATGCTTGAAAGTAGTTTAAGGCACTTTCAAAGGAAAGTGATTTTCTCTGAAAGGACAGCATTTGGAAAGTGAAGCAACACTCCATTCACTTCGCACAGTGAATTGAAGTGTTGGAACAGATTGCTTCTCTTTCAGAGAAATGCATGTGAGTTTTTTGTGAATGCTTGAACGTAGTTTAAGGCACTTTCAATGGAAAGTGATTTTCTCTGAAAGGACAGCATTTAGAAAGTGAGGCAACACTCCATTCATTTCGCACAGTGAATTGAAGTGTTGGAACAGACTGCTTCTCTTTCAGAGAAACGCATGTGAGTTTCTTCCTGATGCTTGCAAGTAGCTTAAGGCACTATCAAAGGAAAGTGATTTTCTCTAAAAGGACAGCATTTAGAAAGTGAAGCAACACTCCATTCCCTTCGTGCAGTGAATTGAAGTGTTGTAGCAGACTGCTTGTCTTTCATAGAAACGCATTAGTATTTCTTGTGAATGATTGCAAGGAGCTTAAGGCACTTTCAAATGAAAGTGATTTTCTCTGAAAGGACAGCATTTAGAAAGTGAAGCAACACTCCATTCACTTCGCACAGTGAATTGAAGTGTTGGAACAGAATGCTTCTCTTTCAGAGAAACGCATGTGAGTTTTTCATGAATGCTTGAAAGTAGTTTAAGGCACTTTCAAAGGAAAGTGATTTTCTCTGAAAGGACAGCATTTGGAAAGTGAAGCAACACTCCATTCACTTCGCACAGTGAATTGAAGTGTTGGAACAGATTGCTTCTCTTTCAGAGAAATGCATGTGAGTTTTTTGTGAATGCTTGAACGTAGTTTAAGGCACTTTCAATGGAAAGTGATTTTCTCTGAAAGGACAGCATTTAGAAAGTGAGGCAACACTCCATTCATTTCGCACAGTGAATTGAAGTTTTGGAACAGACTGCTTCTCTTTCAGAGAAACGCATGTGAGTTTCTTCCTGATGCTTGCAAGTAGCTTAAGGCACTATCAAAGGAAAGTGATTTTCTCTAAAAGGACAGCATTTAGAAAGTGAAGCAACACTCCATTCACTTCGCACAGTGAACTGAAGTGTTGGAAGAGATGGCCTCTCTTTCAGAGAAATGCATGTGAATTATTTGTGAATGCTTGAAAGTTGCTTAAGGCACTTTCAAAGAAAAGTGATTTTCTCTGAAAGGACAGGATTTAGAAAGTGAAGCAACATTCCATTCACTTCGCACAGTGAATTGAAGTGTTGGAACACACTGCTTCTATTTCAGAGAAACGCATGTGTGTTTCTTGTGAATGCTTGCAAGTAGCTTAAGGCACTTTCAAAGGAAAGTGATTTTCTCTGAAAGGACAGCATTTAGAAAGTGAAGCAACACTCCATTCACTTCGCACATTGAATTGAAGTGTTGGAACAGACTGCATCTCTTTCAGAGAAATGCTTGTGAGTTTCTGTTGAATGCTTGTAAGTAGCGTAAGGCACTTTCTAAGGAAAGTGATTTTCTCTGAAAGGACAGCATTTAGAAAGTGAAGCAACACTCCATTCACTTCGCACATTGAATTGAAGTGTTGGAACAGACTGCATCTCTTTCAGAGAAACACATGTGAGTTTCTGTTGAATGCTTGTAAGTAGCTTAAGAAACTTTCAAAGGAGAGTGATTTTCTCTGAAAGGACAGCATTTAGAAAGTGAGGCAACACTCCATTCACTTCACACAGTGAATTGAAGTGTTGGAACAGACTGCTTCTCTTTCAGAGAAACGCATGTGAGTTTCTTCCTAATGCTTGCAAGTAGCTTAAGGCACTTTCAAAGGAAAGTGATTTTCTCTGAAAGGACAGCATTTAGAAAGTGAAGCAACACTCCATTCACTTCGCACAGTGAATTGAAGTGTTGGAACAGACTGCTTCTATTTCAGAGAAACGCATGTGAGTTTCTTCCTAATGCTTGCAAGTAGCTTAAGGCACTTTCAAAGGAAAGTGATTTTCTCTGAAAGGACAGCATTTAGAAAGTGAAGCAACACTCCATTCACTTCGCACAGTGAATTGAAGTGTTGGAACAGACTGCTTCTCTTTCAGAGAAACGCATGTGAGTTTTTTTGAATGCTTGAAAGTATTTTAAGGCACTTTCAATGGAAAGTGATTTTCTCTGAAAGGACAGCATTTAGAAAGTGAAGCAACACTCCATTCACTTCGCACAGTGAATTGAAGTGTTGGAACAGACTGCTTCTCTTGCAGAGAAACACATGTTAGTTTCTGGTGAATGCTTGTAAGTAGCTTAAGGCATTTTCAAAGGAAAGGGATTTTTTCGGAAAGGACAGCATTTAGAAAGTGAAGTAACATTCCATTCACTTCGCACAGTGAATTGAAGTGTTGGAACAGACTGCTTCACTTTCATAGAAACGCATTAGTGTTTCTTGTGAATGCTTGCAAGTAGCTAAAGTCACTTTCAAAGGAAAGTGATTTTCTCTGAAAGGACAGCATTTAGAAAGTGAAGCAACACTCCATTCACTTCACACAGTGAATTGAAGTGTTGGAACAGACTGCTTCTCTTTCAGAGAAATGCATGTGAGTTTCTGTTGAATGCTTGTAAGTAGCTTAAGGCACTTTCAAAGGAAAGTGATTTTCTCTGAAAGGACAGCATTTAGAAAGTGAAGCAACACTCCATTCACTTCGCACATTGAATTGAAGTGTTGGAACAGACTGCATCTCTTTCAGAGAAATGCATGTGAGTTTCTGTTGAATGCTTGTAAGTAGCTTAAGGCACTTTCAAAGGAAAGTGATTTTCTCTGAAAGGACAGGATTTAGAAAGTGCAGCAACATTCCATTCACTTCGCACAGTGAATTGAAGTGTTGGAACAGACTGCTTCTATTTCAGAGAAACGCATGTGAGTTTCTGTTGAATGCTTGTAAGTAGCGTAAGGCACTTTCTAAGGAAAGTGATTTTCTCTGAAAGGACAGCATTTAGAAAGTGAAGCAACACTCCATTCACTTCGCACATTGAATTGAAGTGTTGGAACAGACTGCATCTCTTTCAGAGAAACACATGTGAGTTTCTGTTGAATGCTTGTAAGTAGCTTAAGAAACTTTCAAAGGAGAGTGATTTTCTCTGAAAGGACAGCATTTAGAAAGTGAGGCAACACTCCATTCACTTCACACAGTGAATTGAAGTGTTGGAACAGACTGCTTCTCTTTCAGAGAAACGCATGTGAGTTTCTTCCTAATGCTTGCAAGTAGCTTAAGGAACTTTCAAAGGAAAGTGATTTTCTCTGAAAGGACAGCATTTAGAAAGTGAAGCAACACTCCATTCACTTCGCACAGTGAATTGAAGTGTTGGAACAGACTGCTTCTATTTCAGAGAAACGCATGTGAGTTTCTTCCTAATGCTTGTAAGTAGCTTAAGGCACGTTCAAAGGAAAGTGATTTTCTCTGAAAGGACAGCATTTAGAAAGTGAAGCAACACTCCATTCCCTTCGTGCAGTGAATTGAAGTGTTGTAGCAGACTGCTTGTCTTTCATAGAAACGCATTAGTATTTCTTGTGAATGATTGCAAGGAGCTTAAGGCACTTTCAAATGAAAGTGATTTTCTCTGAAAGGACAGCATTTAGAAAGTGAAGCAACACTCCATTCACTTCGCACAGTGAATTGAAGTGTTGGAACAGAATGCTTCTCTTTCAGAGAAACGCATGTGAGTTTTTCATGAATGCTTGAAAGTAGTTTAAGGCACTTTCAAAGGAAAGTGATTTTCTCTGAAAGGACAGCATTTGGAAAGTGAAGCAACACTCCATTCACTTCGCACAGTGAATTGAAGTGTTGGAACAGATTGCTTCTCTTTCAGAGAAATGCATGTGAGTTTTTTGTGAATGCTTGAACGTAGTTTAAGGCACTTTCAATGGAAAGTGATTTTCTCTGAAAGGACAGCATTTAGAAAGTGAGGCAACACTCCATTCATTTCGCACAGTGAATTGAAGTGTTGGAACAGACTGCTTCTCTTTCAGAGAAATGCATGTGAGTTTCTTCCTGATGCTTGCAAGTAGCTTAAGGCACTATCAAAGGAAAGTGATTTTCTCTAAAAGGACAGCATTTAGAAAGTGAAGCAACACTCCATTCCCTTCGTGCAGTGAATTGAAGTGTTGTAGCAGACTGCTTGTCTTTCATAGAAACGCATTAGTATTTCTTGTGAATGATTGCAAGGAGCTTAAGGCACTTTCAAATGAAAGTGATTTTCTCTGAAAGGACAGCATTTAGAAAGTGAAGCAACACTCCATTCACTTCGCACAGTGAATTGAAGTGTTGGAACAGAATGCTTCTCTTTCAGAGAAACGCATGTGAGTTTTTCATGAATGCTTGAAAGTAGTTTAAGGCACTTTCAAAGGAAAGTGATTTTCTCTGAAAGGACAGCATTTGGAAAGTGAAGCAACACTCCATTCACTTCGCACAGTGAATTGAAGTGTTGGAACAGATTGCTTCTCTTTCAGAGAAATGCATGTGAGTTTTTTGTGAATGCTTGAACGTAGTTTAAGGCACTTTCAATGGAAAGTGATTTTCTCTGAAAGGACAGCATTTAGAAAGTGAGGCAACACTCCATTCATTTCGCACAGTGAATTGAAGTGTTGGAACAGACTGCTTCTCTTTCAGAGAAACGCATGTGAGTTTCTTCCTGATGCTTGCAAGTAGCTTAAGGCACTATCAAAGGAAAGTGATTTTCTCTAAAAGGACAGCATTTAGAAAGTGAAGCAACACTCCATTCACTTCGCACAGTGAACTGAAGTGTTGGAAGAGATGGCCTCTCTTTCAGAGAAATGCATGTGAATTATTTGTGAATGCTTGAAAGTTGCTTAAGGCACTTTCAAAGAAAAGTGATTTTCTCTGAAAGGACAGGATTTAGAAAGTGAAGCAACATTCCATTCACTTCGCACAGTGAATTGAAGTGTTGGAACACACTGCTTCTATTTCAGAGAAACGCATGTGTGTTTCTTGTGAATGCTTGCAAGTAGCTTAAGGCACTTTCAAAGGAAAGTGATTTTCTCTGAAAGGACAGCATTTAGAAAGTGAAGCAACACTCCATTCACTTCGCACAGTGAATTGAAGTGTTGGAACAGACTGCTTCTCTTTCAGAGAAACGCATGTGAGTTTTTTATGAATGCTTGAAAGTAGTTTAAGGCACTTTCAAAGGAAAGTGATTTTCTCTGAAAGGACAGCATTTGGAAAGTGAAGCAACACTCCATTCACTTCGCACAGTGAATTGAAGTGTTGGAACAGACTGCATCTCTTTCAGAGAAACGCATGTGAGTTTCTGGTGAATGCTTGTAAATAGCTTAAGGCACTTTCAAAGGAAAGTGATTTTCTCTGAAAGGACAGAATTTAGAAAGTGAAGCAACGCTCCATTCACTTCCCACAATGAATTGAAGTGTTGGAACAGACTGCTTCTCTTTCAGAGAAATGCTTGTGAGTTTCTGTTGAATGCTTGTAAGTAGCGTAAGGCACTTTCTAAGGAAAGTGATTTTCTCTGAAAGGACAGCATTTAGAAAGTGAAGCAACACTCCATTCACTTCGCACATTGAATTGAAGTGTTGGAACAGACTGCATCTCTTTCAGAGAAACACATGTGAGTTTCTGTTGAATGCTTGTAAGTAGCTTAAGAAACTTTCAAAGGAGAGTGATTTTCTCTGAAAGGACAGCATTTAGAAAGTGAGGCAACACTCCATTCACTTCACACAGTGAATTGAAGTGTTGGAACAGACTGCTTCTCTTTCAGAGAAACGCATGTGAGTTTCTTCCTAATGCTTGCAAGTAGCTTAAGGCACTTTCAAAGGAAAGTGATTTTCTCTGAAAGGACAGCATTTAGAAAGTGAAGCAACACTCCATTCACTTCGCACAGTGAATTGAAGTGTTGGAACAGACTGCTTCTATTTCAGAGAAACGCATGTGAGTTTCTTCCTAATGCTTGCAAGTAGCTTAAGGCACTTTCAAAGGAAAGTGATTTTCTCTGAAAGGACAGCATTTAGAAAGTGAAGCAACACTCCATTCACTTCGCACAGTGAATTGAAGTGTTGGAACAGACTGCTTCTCTTTCAGAGAAACGCATGTGAGTTTTTTTGAATGCTTGAAAGTATTTTAAGGCACTTTCAATGGAAAGTGATTTTCTCTGAAAGGACAGCATTTAGAAAGTGAAGCAACACTCCATTCACTTCGCACAGTGAATTGAAGTGTTGGAACAGACTGCTTCTCTTGCAGAGAAACACATGTTAGTTTCTGGTGAATGCTTGTAAGTAGCTTAAGGCATTTTCAAAGGAAAGGGATTTTTTCGGAAAGGACAGCATTTAGAAAGTGAAGTAACATTCCATTCACTTCGCACAGTGAATTGAAGTGTTGGAACAGACTGCTTCACTTTCATAGAAACGCATTAGTGTTTCTTGTGAATGCTTGAAAGTAGCTAAAGTCACTTTCAAAGGAAAGTGATTTTCTCTGAAAGGACAGCATTTAGAAAGTGAAGCAACACTCCATTCACTTCACACAGTGAATTGAAGTGTTGGAACAGACTGCTTCTCTTTCAGAGAAATGCATGTGAGTTTCTGTTGAATGCTTGTAAGTAGCTTAAGGCACTTTCAAAGGAAAGTGATTTTCTCTGAAAGGACAGCATTTAGAAAGTGAAGCAACACTCCATTCACTTCGCACATTGAATTGAAGTGTTGGAACAGACTGCATCTCTTTCAGAGAAATGCATGTGAGTTTCTGTTGAATGCTTGTAAGTAGCTTAACAAACTTTCAAAGGAGAGTGATTTTCTCTGAAAGGACAGCATTTAGAAAGTGAGCCAACACTCCATTCACTTCACACAGTGAATTGAAGTGTTGGAACAGACTGCTTCTCTTTCAGAGAAACGCATGTGAGTTTCTTCCTAATGCTTCCAAGTAGCTTAAGGCACTTTCAAAGGAAAGTGATTTTCTCTGAAAGGACAGCATTTAGAAAGTGAAGCAACACTCCATTCACTTCGCACAGTGACTTGAAGTGTTGGAACAGACTGCTTCTCTTTCAAAGAAACGCATGTGAGTTTCTTCCTAATGCTTGCAAGTAGCTTAAGGCTCTTTCAAAGGAAAGTGATTTTCTCTGAAAGGACAGCATTTAGAAAGTGAAGCAACACTCCATTCACTTCGCACAGTGAATTGAAGTGTTGGAACAGATTGCTTCTCTTTCAGAGAAACGCATGTGAGTTTCTGGGGAATGCTTGTAAGTAGCTTAAGGCACTTTCAAAGGAAAGTGATTTTCTCTGAAAGGACAGGATTTAGAAAGTGCAGCAACATTCCATTCACTTCGCACAGTGAATTGAAGTGTTGTAACAGACTGCTTCTATTTCAGAGAAACGCATGTGAGTTTCTGTTGAATGCTTGAAAGTAGTTTAAGGCACTTTCAAAGGAAAGTGATTTTCTCTGAAAGGACAGCATTTGGAAAGTGAAGCAACACTCCATTCACTTCGCACAGTGAATTGAAGTGTTGGAACAGATTGCTTCTCTTTCAGAGAAATGCATGTGAGTTTTTTGTGAATGCTTGAACGTAGTTTAAGGCACTTTCAATGGAAAGTGATTTTCTCTGAAAGGACAGCATTTAGAAAGTGAGGCAACACTCCATTCATTTCGCACAGTGAATTGAAGTGTTGGAACAGACTGCTTCTCTTTCAGAGAAACGCATGTGAGTTTCTTCCTGATGCTTGCAAGTAGCTTAAGGCACTATCAAAGGAAAGTGATTTTCTCTAAAAGGACAGCATTTAGAAAGTGAAGCAACACTCCATTCCCTTCGTGCAGTGAATTGAAGTGTTGTAGCAGACTGCTTGTCTTTCATAGAAACGCATTAGTATTTCTTGTGAATGATTGCAAGGAGCTTAAGGCACTTTCAAATGAAAGTGATTTTCTCTGAAAGGACAGCATTTAGAAAGTGAAGCAACACTCCATTCACTTCGCACAGTGAATTGAAGTGTTGGAACAGAATGCTTCTCTTTCAGAGAAACGCATGTGAGTTTTTCATGAATGCTTGAAAGTAGTTTAAGGCACTTTCAAAGGAAAGTGATTTTCTCTGAAAGGACAGCATTTGGAAAGTGAAGCAACACTCCATTCACTTCGCACAGTGAATTGAAGTGTTGGAACAGATTGCTTCTCTTTCAGAGAAATGCATGTGAGTTTTTTGTGAATGCTTGAACGTAGTTTAAGGCACTTTCAATGGAAAGTGATTTTCTCTGAAAGGACAGCATTTAGAAAGTGAGGCAACACTCCATTCATTTCGCACAGTGAATTGAAGTTTTGGAACAGACTGCTTCTCTTTCAGAGAAACGCATGTGAGTTTCTTCCTGATGCTTGCAAGTAGCTTAAGGCACTATCAAAGGAAAGTGATTTTCTCTAAAAGGACAGCATTTAGAAAGTGAAGCAACACTCCATTCACTTCGCACAGTGAACTGAAGTGTTGGAAGAGATGGCCTCTCTTTCAGAGAAATGCATGTGAATTATTTGTGAATGCTTGAAAGTTGCTTAAGGCACTTTCAAAGAAAAGTGATTTTCTCTGAAAGGACAGGATTTAGAAAGTGAAGCAACATTCCATTCACTTCGCACAGTGAATTGAAGTGTTGGAACACACTGCTTCTATTTCAGAGAAACGCATGTGTGTTTCTTGTGAATGCTTGCAAGTAGCTTAAGGCACTTTCAAAGGAAAGTGATTTTCTCTGAAAGGACAGCATTTAGAAAGTGAAGCAACACTCCATTCACTTCGCACAGTGAATTGAAGTGTTGGAACAGACTGCTTCTCTTTCAGAGAAACGCATGTGAGTTTTTTATGAATGCTTGAAAGTAGTTTAAGGCACTTTCAAAGGAAA
The DNA here is from genome assembly GCF_982192425.1 of Myodes glareolus. Lineage (NCBI taxonomy): Eukaryota > Metazoa > Chordata > Mammalia > Rodentia > Cricetidae > Myodes > Myodes glareolus. The sequence goes on from NC_142046.1 coordinate 3,560,874, forward strand.
GTGATTTTCTCTGAAAGGACAGCATTTGGAAAGTGAAGCAACACTCCATTCACTTCGCACAGTGAATTGAAGTGTTGGAACAGACTGCATCTCTTTCAGAGAAACGCATGTGAGTTTCTGGTGAATGCTTGTAAATAGCTTAAGGCACTTTCAAAGGAAAGTGATTTTCTCTGAAAGGACAGAATTTAGAAAGTGAAGCAACGCTCCATTCACTTCCCACAATGAATTGAAGTGTTGGAACAGACTGCTTCTCTTTCAGAGAAATGCTTGTGAGTTTCTGTTGAATGCTTGTAAGTAGCGTAAGGCACTTTCTAAGGAAAGTGATTTTCTCTGAAAGGACAGCATTTAGAAAGTGAAGCAACACTCCATTCACTTCGCACATTGAATTGAAGTGTTGGAACAGACTGCATCTCTTTCAGAGAAACACATGTGAGTTTCTGTTGAATGCTTGTAAGTAGCTTAAGAAACTTTCAAAGGAGAGTGATTTTCTCTGAAAGGACAGCATTTAGAAAGTGAGGCAACACTCCATTCACTTCACACAGTGAATTGAAGTGTTGGAACAGACTGCTTCTCTTTCAGAGAAACGCATGTGAGTTTCTTCCTAATGCTTGCAAGTAGCTTAAGGCACTTTCAAAGGAAAGTGATTTTCTCTGAAAGGACAGCATTTAGAAAGTGAAGCAACACTCCATTCACTTCGCACAGTGAATTGAAGTGTTGGAACAGACTGCTTCTATTTCAGAGAAACGCATGTGAGTTTCTTCCTAATGCTTGCAAGTAGCTTAAGGCACTTTCAAAGGAAAGTGATTTTCTCTGAAAGGACAGCATTTAGAAAGTGAAGCAACACTCCATTCACTTCGCACAGTGAATTGAAGTGTTGGAACAGACTGCTTCTCTTTCAGAGAAACGCATGTGAGTTTTTTTGAATGCTTGAAAGTATTTTAAGGCACTTTCAATGGAAAGTGATTTTCTCTGAAAGGACAGCATTTAGAAAGTGAAGCAACACTCCATTCACTTCGCACAGTGAATTGAAGTGTTGGAACAGACTGCTTCTCTTGCAGAGAAACACATGTTAGTTTCTGGTGAATGCTTGTAAGTAGCTTAAGGCATTTTCAAAGGAAAGGGATTTTTTCGGAAAGGACAGCATTTAGAAAGTGAAGTAACATTCCATTCACTTCGCACAGTGAATTGAAGTGTTGGAACAGACTGCTTCACTTTCATAGAAACGCATTAGTGTTTCTTGTGAATGCTTGCAAGTAGCTAAAGTCACTTTCAAAGGAAAGTGATTTTCTCTGAAAGGACAGCATTTAGAAAGTGAAGCAACACTCCATTCACTTCACACAGTGAATTGAAGTGTTGGAACAGACTGCTTCTCTTTCAGAGAAATGCATGTGAGTTTCTGTTGAATGCTTGTAAGTAGCTTAAGGCACTTTCAAAGGAAAGTGATTTTCTCTGAAAGGACAGCATTTAGAAAGTGAAGCAACACTCCATTCACTTCGCACATTGAATTGAAGTGTTGGAACAGACTGCATCTCTTTCAGAGAAATGCATGTGAGTTTCTGTTGAATGCTTGTAAGTAGCTTAACAAACTTTCAAAGGAGAGTGATTTTCTCTGAAAGGACAGCATTTAGAAAGTGAGCCAACACTCCATTCACTTCACACAGTGAATTGAAGTGTTGGAACAGACTGCTTCTCTTTCAGAGAAACGCATGTGAGTTTCTTCCTAATGCTTCCAAGTAGCTTAAGGCACTTTCAAAGGAAAGTGATTTTCTCTGAAAGGACAGCATTTAGAAAGTGAAGCAACACTCCATTCACTTCGCACAGTGACTTGAAGTGTTGGAACAGACTGCTTCTCTTTCAAAGAAACGCATGTGAGTTTCTTCCTAATGCTTGCAAGTAGCTTAAGGCTCTTTCAAAGGAAAGTGATTTTCTCTGAAAGGACAGCATTTAGAAAGTGAAGCAACACTCCATTCACTTCGCACAGTGAATTGAAGTGTTGGAACAGATTGCTTCTCTTTCAGAGAAACGCATGTGAGTTTCTGGGGAATGCTTGTAAGTAGCTTAAGGCACTTTCAAAGGAAAGTGTTTTTCTCTGAAAGGACAGGATTTAGAAAGTGCAGCAACATTCCATTCACTTCGCACAGTGAATTGAAGTGTTGTAACAGACTGCTTCTATTTCAGAGAAACGCATGTGAGTTTCTGTTGAATGCTTGTAAGTAGCGTAAGGCACTTTCTAAGGAAAGTGATTTTCTCTGAAAGGACAGCATTTAGAAAGTGAAGCAACACTCCATTCACTTCGCACATTGAATTGAAGTGTTGGAACAGACTGCATCTCTTTCAGAGAAACACATGTGAGTTTCTGTTGAATGCTTGTAAGTAGCTTAAGAAACTTTCAAAGAGAGTGATTTTCTCTGAAAGGACAGCATTTAGAAAGTGAGGCAACACTCCATTCACTTCACACAGTGAATTGAAGTGTTGGAACAGACTGCTTCTCTTTCAGAGAAACGCATGTGAGTTTCTTCCTAATGCTTGCAAGTAGCTTAAGGAACTTTCAAAGGAAAGTGATTTTCTCTGAAAGGACAGCATTTAGAAAGTGAAGCAACACTCCATTCACTTCGCACAGTGAATTGAAGTGTTGGAACAGACTGCTTCTATTTCAGAGAAACGCATGTGAGTTTCTTCCTAATGCTTGTAAGTAGCTTAAGGCACGTTCAAAGGAAAGTGATTTTCTCTGAAAGGACAGCATTTAGAAAGTGAAGCAACACTCCATTCCCTTCGTGCAGTGAATTGAAGTGTTGTAGCAGACTGCTTGTCTTTCATAGAAACGCATTAGTATTTCTTGTGAATGATTGCAAGGAGCTTAAGGCACTTTCAAATGAAAGTGATTTTCTCTGAAAGGACAGCATTTAGAAAGTGAAGCAACACTCCATTCACTTCACACAGTGAATTGAAGTGTTGGAACAGAATGCTTCTCTTTCAGAGAAACGCATGTGAGTTTTTCATGAATGCTTGAAAGTAGTTTAAGGCACTTTCAAAGGAAAGTGATTTTCTCTGAAAGGACAGCATTTGGAAAGTGAAGCAACACTCCATTCACTTCGCACAGTGAATTGAATTGTTGGAACAGATTGCTTCTCTTTCAGAGAAATGCATGTGAGTTTTTTGTGAATGCTTGAACGTAGTTTAAGGCACTTTCAATGGAAAGTGATTTTCTCTGAAAGGACAGCATTTAGAAAGTGAGGCAACACTCCATTCATTTCGCACAGTGAATTGAAGTGTTGGAACAGACTGCTTCTCTTTCAGAGAAACGCATGTGAGTTTCTTCCTGATGCTTGCAAGTAGCTTAAGGCACTATCAAAGGAAAGTGATTTTCTCTAAAAGGACAGCATTTAGAAAGTGAAGCAACACTCCATTCACTTCGCACAGTGAACTGAAGTGTTGGAAGAGATGGCCTCTCTTTCAGAGAAATGCATGTGAATTATTTGTGAATGCTTGAAAGTTGCTTAAGGCACTTTCAAAGAAAAGTGATTTTCTCTGAAAGGACAGGATTTAGAAAGTGAAGCAACATTCCATTCACTTCGCACAGTGAATTGAAGTGTTGGAACACACTGCTTCTATTTCAGAGAAACGCATGTGTGTTTCCAGTGAATGCTTGCAAGTAGCTTAAGGCACTTTCAAAGGAAAGTGATTTTCTCTGAAAGGACAGCATTTAGAAAGTGAAGCAACACTCCATTCACTTCGCACAGTGAATTGAAGTGTTGGAACAGACTGCTTCTCTTTCAGAGAAACGCATGTGAGTTTTTTATGAATGCTTGAAAGTAGTTTAAGGCACTTTCAAAGGAAAGTGATTTTCTCTGAAAGGACAGCATTTGGAAAGTGAAGCAACACTCCATTCACTTCGCACAGTGAATTGAAGTGTTGGAACAGACTGCATCTCTTTCAGAGAAACGCATGTGAGTTTCTGGTGAATGCTTGTAAATAGCTTAAGGCACTTTCAAAGGAAAGTGATTTTCTCTGAAAGGACAGAATTTAGAAAGTGAAGCAACGCTCCATTCACTTCCCACAATGAATTGAAGTGTTGGAACAGACTGCTTCTCTTTCAGAGAAATGCATGTGAGTTTCTGTTGAATGCTTGTAAGTAGCGTAAGGCACTTTCTAAGGAAAGTGATTTTCTCTGAAAGGACAGCATTTAGAAAGTGAAGCAACACTCCATTCACTTCGCACATTGAATTGAAGTGTTGGAACAGACTGCATCTCTTTCAGAGAAACACATGTGAGTTTCTGTTGAATGCTTGTAAGTAGCTTAAGAAACTTTCAAAGGAGAGTGATTTTCTCTGAAAGGACAGCATTTAGAAAGTGAGGCAACACTCCATTCACTTCACACAGTGAATTGAAGTGTTGGAACAGACTGCTTCTCTTTCAGAGAAACGCATGTGAGTTTCTTCCTAATGCTTGCAAGTAGCTTAAGGCACTTTCAAAGGAAAGTGATTTTCTCTGAAAGGACAGCATTTAGAAAGTGAAGCAACACTCCATTCACTTCGCACAGTGAATTGAAGTGTTGGAACAGACTGCTTCTATTTCAGAGAAACGCATGTGAGTTTCTTCCTAATGCTTGCAAGTAGCTTAAGGCACTTTCAAAGGAAAGTGATTTTCTCTGAAAGGACAGCATTTAGAAAGTGAAGCAACACTCCATTCACTTCGCACAGTGAATTGAAGTGTTGGAACAGACTGCTTCTCTTGCAGAGAAACACATGTTAGTTTCTGGTGAATGCTTGTAAGTAGCTTAAGGCATTTTCAAAGGAAAGGGATTTTTTCGGAAAGGACAGCATTTAGAAAGTGAAGTAACATTCCATTCACTTCGCACAGTGAATTGAAGTGTTGGAACAGACTGCTTCACTTTCATAGAAACGCATTAGTGTTTCTTGTGAATGCTTGCAAGTAGCTAAAGTCACTTTCAAAGGAAAGTGATTTTCTCTGAAAGGACAGCATTTAGAAAGTGAAGCAACACTCCATTCACTTCACACAGTGAATTGAAGTGTTGGAACAGACTGCTTCTCTTTCAGAGAAATGCATGTGAGTTTCTGTTGAATGCTTGTAAGTAGCTTAAGGCACTTTCAAAGGAAAGTGATTTTCTCTGAAAGGACAGCATTTAGAAAGTGAAGCAACACTCCATTCACTTCGCACATTGAATTGAAGTGTTGGAACAGACTGCATCTCTTTCAGAGAAATGCATGTGAGTTTCTGTTGAATGCTTGTAAGTAGCTTAAGAAACTTTCAAAGGAGAGTGATTTTCTCTGAAAGGACAGCATTTAGAAAGTGAGCCAACACTCCATTCACTTCACACAGTGAATTGAAGTGTTGGAACAGACTGCTTCTCTTTCAGAGAAACGCATGTGAGTTTCTTCCTAATGCTTCCAAGTAGCTTAAGGCACTTTCAAAGGAAAGTGATTTTCTCTGAAAGGACAGCATTTAGAAAGTGAAGCAACACTCCATTCACTTCGCACAGTGACTTGAAGTGTTGGAACAGACTGCTTCTCTTTCAGAGAAACGCATGTGAGTTTCTTCCTAATGCTTGCAAGTAGCTTAAGGCTCTTTCAAAGGAAAGTGATTTTCTCTGAAAGGACAGCATTTAGAAAGTGAAGCAACACTCCATTCACTTCGCACAGTGAATTGAAGTGTTGGAACAGATTGCTTCTCTTTCAGAGAAACGCATGTGAGTTTCTGGGGAATGCTTGTAAGTAGCTTAAGGCACTTTCAAAGGAAAGTGATTTTCTCTGAAAGGACAGCATTTAGAAAGTGAAGCAACACTCCATTCACTTCGCACAATGAATTGAAGTGTTGGAACAGACTGCATCTCTTTCAGAGAAATGCATGTGAGTTTCTGTTGAATGCTTGTAAGTAGCTTAACAAACTTTCAAAGGAGAGTGATTTTCTCTGAAAGGACAGCATTTAGAAAGTGAGCCAACACTCCATTCACTTCACACAGTGAATTGAAGTGTTGGAACAGACTGCTTCTCTTTCAGAGAAACGCATGTGAGTTTCTTCCTAATGCTTCCAAGTAGCTTAAGGCACTTTCAAAGGAAAGTGATTTTCTCTGAAAGGACAGCATTTAGAAAGTGAAGCAACACTCCATTCACTTCGCACAGTGACTTGAAGTGTTGGAACAGACTGCTTCTCTTTCAGAGAAACGCATGTGAGTTTCTTCCTAATGCTTGCAAGTAGCTTAAGGCTCTTTCAAAGGAAAGTGATTTTCTCTGAAAGGACAGCATTTAGAAAGTGAAGCAACACTCCATTCCCTTCGCACAGTGAATTGAAGTGTTGGAACAGATTGCTTCTCTTTCAGAGAAACGCATGTGAGTTTCTGGGGAATGCTTGTAAGTAGCTTAAGGCACTTTCAAAGGAAAGTGATTTTCTCTGAAAGGACAGCATTTAGAAAGTGAAGCAACACTCCATTCACTTCGCACAATGAATTGAAGTGTTGGAACATACTGCATCTCTTTCAGAGAAACGCATGTGAGTTTCTGTTGAATGCTTGTAAGTAGCTGAAGAAACTTTCAAAGGAGAGTGATTTTCTCTGAAAGGACAGCATTTAGAAAGTGAGGCAACACTCCATACACTTCACACAGTGAATTGAAGTGTTGGAACAGACTGCTTCTCTTTCAGAGAAACGCATGTGAGTTTCTTCCTAATGCTTGCAAGTAGCTTAAGGCACTTTCAAAGGAAAGTGATTTTCTCTGAAAGGACAGCATTTAGAAAATGAAGCAACACTCCATTCACTTCGCACAGTGAATTGAAGTGTTGGAACAGACTGCTTCTCTTTCAGAGAAACGCATGTGAGTTTCTTCCTAATGCTTGTAAGTAGCTTAAGGCACTTTCAAAGGAAAGTGATTTTCTCTGAAAGGACAGCATTTAGAAAGTGAGGCAACACTCCATTCACTTTGCACAGTGAATTGAAGTGTTGGAACAGATTGCTTCTCTTTCAGAGAAACACATGTGAGTTTCTGGTGAATGCTTGTAAGTAGCTTAAGGCATTTTCAAAGGAACGTGATTTTCTCTGAAAGGACAGCATTTAGAAAGTGAAGTAACATTCCATTCACTTCGCACAGTGAATTGAAGTGTTGGAACAGACTGCTTCACTTTCATAGAAACGCATTAGTGTTTCTTGTGAATGCTTGCAAGTAGCTAAAGGCACATTCAAAGGAAAGTGATTTTCTCTGAAAGGACAGCATTTAGAAAGTGAAGCAACACTCCATTCACTTCGCATAGAGAATTGAAGTGTTGGAACAGATTGCTTCTCTTTCAGAGAAATGCATGTGATTTTCTGTTGAATGCTTGTAAGTAGCTTAAGGCACATTCAAAGGAAAGGGATTTTCTCTGAAAGGACAGCATTTAGAAACTGAAGCAACACTCCATTCATTTCGCACAGTGAATTGAAGTGTTGGAACAGAGTGTTTCTCTTTCAGAGAAACGCATGTGAGTTTCTTCCTAATGCTTGCAAGTTGCTTCAGGCACTTTCAAAGGAAAGTGATTTTCTCTGAAAGGACATAATTTAGAAAGTGAAGGAACACTCCATTCACTTCGCAAAGTGAATTGAAGTGTTGGAACAGACTGCTTCTATTTCAGAGAAACGCATGTGTGTTTCCTGTGAATGCTTGCAAGTAGCTTAAGGCACTTTCAAAGGAAAGTGATTTTCTCTGAAAGGACAGCATTTAGAAAGTGAAGCAACACTCCATTCACTTCGCACAGTGAATTGAAGTGTTGGAACAGACTGCTTCTCTTTCAGAGAAACGCATGTGAGTTTTTTATGAATGCTTGAAAGTAGTTTAAGGCACTTTCAAAGGAAAGTGATTTTCTCTGAAAGGACAGCATTTAGAAAGTGAAGCAACACTCCATTCACTTCGCACAGTGAATTGAAGTGTTGGAACAGACTGCATCTCTTTCAGAGAAACGCATGTGAGTTTCTGGTGAATGCTTAAAAGTAGCTTAAGGCACTTTCAAAGGAAAGTGATTTTCTCTGAAAGGACAGAATTTAGAAAGTGAAGCAACGCTCCATTCACTTCCCACAATGAATTGAAGAGTTGGAACAGACTGCTTCTCTTTCAGAGAAATGCATGTGAGTTTCTGTTGAATGCTTGTAAGTAGCGTAAGGCACTTTCTAAGGAAAGTGATTTTCTCTGAAAGGACAGCATTTAGGAAGTGAAGCAACACTCCATTCACTTCGCACATTGAATTGAAGTGTTGGAACAGACTGCATCTCTTTCAGAGAAACACATGTGAGTTTCTGTTGAATGCTTGTAAGTAGCTTAAGAAACTTTCAAAGGAGAGTGATTTTCTCTGAAAGGACAGCATTTAGAAAGTGAGGCAACACTCCATTCACTTCACACAGTGAATTGAAGTGTTGGAACAGACTGCTTCTCTTTCAGAGAAACGCATGTGAGTTTCTTCCTAATGCTTGCAAGTAGCTTAAGGAACTTTCAAAGGAAAGTGATTTTCTCTGAAAAGACAGCATTTAGAAAGTGAAGCAACACTCCATTCACTTCGCACAGTGAATTGAAGTGTTGGAACAGACTACTTCTATTTCAGAGAAACGCATGTGAGTTTCTTCCTAATGCTTGTAAGTAGCTTAAGGCACTTTCAAGGGAAAGTGATTTTCTTGAAAGGACAGCATTTAGAAAGTGAAGCAACACTCCATTCCTTTCGTGCAGGGAATTGAAGTGTTGGAGCAGACTGCTTGTCTTTCATAGAAACGCATTAGTATTTCTTGTGAATGATTGCAAGGAGCTTAAGGCACTTTCAAATGAAAGTGATTTTCTCTGAAAGGACAGCATTTAGAAAGTGAAGCAACACTCCATTCACTTTGCACAGTGAATTGAAGTGTTGGAACAGAATGCTTCTCTTTCAGAGAAACGCATGTGAGTTTCTTGTGAATGCTTGTAAGTAGCTTAAGGCACTTTCAAAGGAAAGTGATTTTCTCTGAAAGGACAGCATTTAGAAAGTGAAGCAACACTCCATTCACTTCGCACAGTGAATTGAAGTTTTGAAAGAGACTGCTTCTCTTTCAGAGAAACGCATGTGAGTTTTTCATGAATGCTTGAAAGTAGTTTAAGGCACTTTCAAAGGAAAGTGATTTTCTCTGAAAGGACAGCATTTGGAAAGTGAAGCAACACTCCATTCACTTCGCACAGTGAATTGAAGTGTTGGAACAGATTGCTTCTCTTTCAGAGAAATGCATGTGAGTTTTTTGTGAATGCTTGAAAGTAGTTTAAGGCACTTTCAATGGAAAGTGATTTTCTCTGAAAGGACAGCATTTAGAAAGCGAGGCAACACTCCATTCAATTCGCACAGTGAATTGAAGTGTTGGAACAGACTGCTTCTCTTTCAGAGAAACGCATGTGAGTTTCTTCCTGATGCTTGCAAGTAGCTTAAGGCACTATCAAAGGAAAGTGATTTTCTCTGAAAGGACAGCATTTAAAAGTGAAGCAACAGTCCATTCACTTCGCACAGTGATTTGAAGTGTTGGAACAGACTGCTTCTCTTTCAGAGAAACGCACGTGAGTTTTTTATGAATGCTTGAAAGTAGTTTAAGTCACTTTCAAAGGAAAGTGATATTTTCTGAAAGGACAGCATTTAAAAGTGAAGCAACACTCCATTCACTTCGCACAGTGAATTGAAGTGTTGGAACAGACTGCTTCTATTTCAGAGAAACGCATGTGTGTTTCCTGTGAATGCTTGAAAGTAGCTTAAGGCACTTTCAAAGGAAAGTGATCTTCTCTGAAAGGACAGCATTTAGAAAGTGAAGCAACACTCCATTCACTTCGCACAGAGAATTGAAGTGTTGGAACAGAATGCTTCTCTTTCAGAGAAACGCATGTGAGTTTATTCCTAATGCTTGCAAGTAGCTTAAGGCACTTTCAAAGGAAAGTGATTTTCTCTGAAAGGACATAATTTAGAAAGTGAAGCAACACTCCATTCACTTCGCACAGTGAATTGAAGTGTTGGAACAGACTGCTTCTCTTTCAGAGAAACACTTGTTAGTTTCTGGTGAATGCTTGTAAGTAGCTTAAGGCAATTTCAAAGGAACGTGATTTTCACTGAAAGGACAGCATGTAGAAAGTGAAGCAACACTCCATTCACTTCGCACAGTGAATTGAAGTGTTGGAAGAGATGGCCTCTCTTTCAGAGAAATGCATGTGAATTTCTTGTGAATGCTTGAAAGTTGCTTAAGGCACTTTCAAAGAAAAGTGATTTTCTCTGAAAGGACAGGATTTAGAAAGTGAAGCAACATTCCATTCTCTTCGCACAGTGAATTGAAGTTTTGGAACAGACTGCTTCTATTTCAGAGAAACGCATGTGTGTTTCCTGTGAATGCTTGCAAGTAGCTTAAGGCACTTTCAAAGGAAAGTGATTTTCTCTGAAAGGACAGCATTTAGAAAGTGAAGCAACACTCCATTCACTTCGCACAGTGAATTGAAGTGTTGGAACAGACTGCTTCTCTTTCAGAGAAACGCATGTGAGTTTTTTATGAATGCTTGAAAGTAGTTTAAGGCACTTTCAAAGGAAAGTGATTTTCTCTGAAAGGACAGCATTTGGAAAGTGAAGCAACACTCCATTCACTTCACACAGTGAATTGAAGTGTTGGAACAGACTGCATCTCTTTCAGAGAAACGCATGTGAGTTTCTGGTGAATGCTTGTAAGTAGCTTAAGGCACTTTCAAAGGAAAGTGATTTTCTCTGAAAGGACAGAATTTAGAAAGTGAAGCAACGCTCCATTCACTTCCCACAATGAATTGAAGTGTTGGAACAGACTGCTTCTCTTTCAGAGAAATGCATGTGAGTTTCTGTTGAATGCTTGTAAGTAGCGTAAGGCACTTTCTAAGGAAAGTGATTTTCTCTGAAAGGACAGCATTTAGAAAGTGAAGCAACACTCCATTCACTTCGCACATTGAATTGAAGTGTTGGAACAGACTGCATCTCTTTCAGAGAAACGCATGTGAGTTTCTGTTGAATGCTTGTAAGTAGCTGAAGAAACTTTCAAAGGAGAGTGATTTTCTCTGAAAGGACAGCATTTAGAAAGTGAGGCAACACTCCATTCCCTTCACACAGTGAATTGAAGTGTTGGAACAGACTGCTTCTCTTTCAGAGAAACGCATGTGAGTTTCTTCCTAATGCTTGCAAGTAGCTTAAGGCACTTTCAAAGGAAAGTGATTTTCTCTGAAAGGACAGCATTTAGAAAATGAAGCAACACTCCATTCACTTCGCACAGTGAATTGAAGTGTTGGAACAGACTGCTTCTCTTTCAGAGAAACGCATGTGAGTTTCTTCCTAATGCTTGCAAGTAGCTTAAGGCTCTTTCAAAGGAAAGTGATTTTCTATGAAAGGACAGCATTTAGAAAGTGAAGGAACAATCCATTCACTTCGCACAGTGAATTGAAGTTTGGAACAGACTGCTTCTCTTTCAGAGAAACGCATGTGAGTTTTTTTGAATGCTTGAAAGTAGTTTAAGGCACTTTCAATGTAAAGTGATTTTCTCTGAAAGGACAGAATTTAGAAAGTGAAGCAACACTCCATTCACTTCGCACAGTGAATTGAAGTGTTGGAACAGACTGCTTCTCTTTCAGAGAAATGCATGTGAGTTTCTGTTGAATGCTTGTAAGTAGCTTAAGGCACTTTCAAAGGAAAGTGATTTTCTCTGAAAGGACAGCATTTAGAAAGTGAGGCAACACTCCATTCACTTTGCACAGTGAATTGAAGTGTTGGAACAGATTGCTTCTCTTTCAGAGAAACATATGTGAGTTTCTGGTGAATGCTTGTAAGTAGCTTAAGGCATTTTCAAAGGAACGTGATTTTCTCTGAAAGGACAGCATTTAGACAGTGAAGTAACATTCCATTCACTTCGCACAGTGAATTGAAGTGTTGGAACAGACTGCTTCACTTTCATAGAAACGCATTAGTGTTTCTTGTGAATGCTTGCAAGTAGCTAAAGGCACATTCAAAGGAAAGTGATTTTCTGTGAAAGGACAGCATTTAGAAAGTGAAGCAACACTCCATTCACTTCGCATAGAGAATTGAAGTGTTGGAACAGATTGCTTCTCTTTCAGAGAAATGCATGTGATTTTCTGTTGAATGCTTGTAAGTAGCTTAAGGCACATTCAAAGGAAAGGGATTTTCTCTGAAAGGACAGCATTTAGAAAGTGAAGCAATACTCCATTCACTTCGCACAGTGAATTGAAGTGTTGGAACAGAGTGTTTCTCTTTCAGAGAAACGCATGAGAGTTTCTTCCTAATGCTTGCAAGTTGCTTAAGGCACTTTCAAAGGAAAGTGATTTTCTCTGAAAGGACATAATTTAGAAAGTGAAGGAACACTCCATTCACTTCGCAAAGTGAATTGAAGTGTTGGAACAGACTGCTTCTCTTTCAGAGAAATGCATGTGAATTTCTGTTGAATGCTTGTAAGTAGCTTAAGGCACTTTCAAAGGAAAGTGATTTTCTCTGAAAGGACAGCATTTAGAAAGTGAAGCAACACTCAATTCACTTCGCACATTGAATTGAAGTGTTGTAACAGACTGCATCTCTTTCAGAGAAACGCATGTGAGTTTCTGTTGAATGCTTGTAAGTAGCTTAAGATACGTTCAAAGGAGAGTGATTTTCTCTGAAAGGACAGCATTTAGAAAGTGAGCCAACACTCCATTCACTTCACACAGTGAATTGAAGTGTTGGAACAGACTGCTTCTCCTTCAGAGAAACGCATGTGAGTTTCTTCCTAATGCTTGCAAGTAGCTTAAGGCACTTTCAAAGAAAGTGATTTTCTCTGAAAGGACAGCATTTAGAAAGTGAAGCAACACTCCATTCACTTCGCACAGTGAATTGAAGTGTTGGAACAGACTGCTTCTCTTTCAGAGAAACGCATGTGAGTTTCTTCCTAATGCTTGCAAGTAGCTTAAGGCACTTTCAAAGGAAAGTAATTTTCTATGAAAGGACAGCATTTAGAAAGTGAAGCAACACTCCATTCACTTCGCACAGTGATTTGAAGTGTTGGAACAGATTGCTTCTCTTTCAGAGAAATGCATGTGAGTTTCTGGGGAATGCTTGTAAGTAGCTTAAGGCACTTTCAAAGGAAAGTGATTTTCTCTGAAAGGACAGCATTTAGAAAGTGAAGCAACACTCCATTCACTTCGCACATTGAATTGAAGTGTTGGAACAGACTGCATCTCTTTCAGAGAAACGCATGTGAGTTTCTGTTGAATGCTTGTAAGCGGCTTAAGAAACTTTCAAAGGAGAGTGATTTTCTCTGAAATGACAGCATTTAGAAAGTGAGGCAACACTCCATTTACTTCACACAGTGAATTGAAGTGTTGGAACAGACTGCTTCTCTTTCAGAGAAACGCATGTGAGTTTCTTCCTAATGCTTGCAAGTAGCTTAAGGCACTTTCAAAGGAAAGTGATTTTCTCTGAAAGGACAGCATTTAGAAAGTGAAGCAACACTCCATTCACTTCGCACAATGAATTGAAGTGTTGGAACAGACTGCTTCTCTTTCAGAGAAACGCATGTGAGTTTTTTGAATGCTTGAAAGTAGTTTAAGGCACTTTCAATGGAAAGTGATTTTCTCTGTAAGGGCAGAATTTAGAAAGTGAAGCAACACTCCATTCACTTCGCACAGTGAATTGATGTGTTGGAACAGACTGCTTCTCTTTCAGAGAAATGCATGTGAGTTTCTGTTGAATGCTTGTAAGTAGCTTAAGGCACTTTCAAAGGAAAGTGATTTTCTTTGAAAGGACAGCATTTAGAAAGTGAGGCAACACTCCATTCACTTTGCACAGTGAATTGAAGTGTTGGAACAGATTGCTTCTCTTTCAGAGAAACACATGTGAGTTTCTAGTGAATGCTTGTAAGTAGCTTAAGGCATTTTCAAAGGAACGTGATTTTCTCGGAAAGGACAGCATTTAGAAAGTGAAGTAACATTCCATTCACTTCGCACAGTGAATTGAAGTGTTGGAACAGACTGCTTCACTTTCATAGAAACGCATTAGTGTTTCTTGTGAATGCTTGCAAGTAGATAAAGGCACTTTCAAAGAAAAGTGATTTTCTCTGAAAGGACAGCATTTAGAAAGTGAAGCAACACTCCATTCACTTCGCATAGAGAATTGAAGTGTTGGAACAGATTGCTTCTCTTTCAGAGAAATGCATGTGAGTTTCTGTTGAATGCTTGTAAGTAGCTTAAGGCACTTTCAAAGGAAAGTGATTTTCTCTGAAAGGACAGCATTTAGAAAGTGAAGCAACACTCCATTCACTTCGCACATTGAATTGAAGTGTTGGAACAGACTGCTTCTCTTTCAGAGAAACGCATGTGAGTTTCTGTTGAATGCTTGTAAGTAGCTTAAGAAACTTTCAAAGGAGAGTGATTTTCTCTGAAAGGACAGCATTTAGAAAGTGAGGCAACACTCCATTCACTTCACACAGTGAATTGAAGTGTTGGAACAGACTGCTTCTCTTTCAGAGAAACGCATGTGAGTTTCTTCCTAATGCTTGCAAGTAGCTTAAGGCACTTTCAAAGGAAAGTGATTTTCTCTGAAAGGACAGCATTTAGAAAGTGAAACAACACTCCATTCACTTCGCACAGTGAATTGAAGTGTTGGAACAGACTGCTTCTCTTTCAGAGAAACGCATGTGAGTTTCTTCCTAATGCTTGCAAGTAGCTTAAGGCTCTTTCAAAGGAAAGTGATTTTCTCTGAAAGGACAGCATTTAGAAAGTGAAGCAACACTCCATTCACTTCGCACAGTGAATTGAAGTGTTGGAACAGACTGCTTCTCTTTCAGAGAAACGCATGTGAGTTTTTTTGAATGCTTGAAAGTAGTTTAAGGCACTTTCAATGGAAAGTGATTTTCTCTGAAAGGACAGAATTTAGAAAGTGAAGCAACACTCCCTTCACTTCGCACAGTGAATTGAAGTGTTGGAACAGACTGCTTCTCTTTCAGAGAAATGCATGTGAGTTTCTGTTGAATGCTTGTAAGTAGCTTAAGGCACTTTCAAAGGAAAGTGATTTTCTCTGAAAGGGCAGCATTTAGAAAGTGAGGCAACACTCCATTCACTTTGCACAGTGAATTGAAGTGTTGGAACAGATTGCTTCTCTTTCAGAGAAACACATGTTAGTTTCTGGTGAATGCTTGTAAGTAGCTTAAGGCATTTTCAAAGGAACGTGATTTTCTCGGAAAGGACAGCATTTAGAAAGTGAAGTAACATTCCATTCACTTCGCACAGTGAATTGAAGTGTTGGAACAGACTGCTTCACTTTCATAGAAACGCATTAGTGTTTCTTGTGAATGCTTGCAAGTAGCTAAGGGCACTTTCAAAGGAAAGTGATTTTCTCTGAAAGGACAGCATTTAGAAAGTGAAGCAACACTCCATTCACTTCGCATAGAGAATTGAAGTGTTGGAACAGATTGCTTCTCTTTCAGAGAAATGCATGTGAGTTTCTGTTGAATGCTTGTAAGTAGCTTAAGGCACATTCAAAGGAAAGGGATTTTCTCTGAAAGGACAGCATTTAGAAAGTGAAGCAACACTCCATTCACTTCGCACAGTGAATTGAAGTGTTGGAACAGAGTGTTTCTCTTTCAGAGAAACGCATGTGAGTTTCTTCCTAATGCTTGCAAGTTGCTTAAGGCACTTTCAAAGGAAAGTGATTTTCTCTGAAAGGACATAATTTAGAAAGTGAAGGAACACTCCATTCACTTCGCAAAGTGAATTGAAGTGTTGGAACAGACTGCTTCTCTTTCAGAGAAATGCATGTGAATTTCTGTTGAATGCTTGTAAGTAGCTTAAGGCACTTTCAAAGGAAAGTGATTTTCTCTGAAAGGACAGCATTTAGAAAGTGAAGCAACACTCCATTCACTTCGCACATTGAATTGAAGTGTTGGAACAGACTGCATCTCTTTCAGAGAAATGCATGTGAGTTTCTGTTGAATGCTTGTAAGTAGCTTAAGAAACGTTCAAAGGAGAGTGATTTTCTCTGAAAGGACAGCATTTAGAAAGTGAGCCAACACTCCATTCACTTCACACAGTGAATTGAAGTGTTGGAACAGACTGCTTCTCTTTCAGAGAAACGCATGTGAGTTTCTTCCTAATGCTTCCAAGTAGCTTAAGGCACTTTCAAAGGAAAGTGATTTTCTCTGAAAGGACAGCATTTAGAAAGTGAAGCAACACTCCATTCACTTCGCACAGTGAATTGTAGTGTTGGAACAGACTGCTTCTCTTTCAGAGAAACGCATGTGAGTTTCTTCCTAATGCTTGCAAGTAGCTTAAGGCTCTTTCAAAGGAAAGTGATTTTCTATGAAAGGACAGCATTTAGAAAGTGAAGCAACACTCCATTCACTTCGCACAGTGAATTGAAGTGTTGGAACAGATTGCTTCTCTTTCAGAGAAACGCATGTGAGTTTCTGGGGAATGCTTGTAAGTAGCTTAAGGCACTTTCAAAGGAAAGTGATTTTCTCTGAAAGGACAGAATTTAGAAAGTGAAGCAACGCTCCATTCACTTCGCACAGTGAATTGAAGTGTTGGAACAGACTGCTTCTCTTTCAGAGAAATGCATGTGAGTTTCGGTTGAATGCTTGTAAGTAGCTTAAGGCACTTTCAAAGGAAAGTGATTTTCTCTGAAAGGACAGCATTTAGAAAGTGAAGCAACACTCCATTCACTTCGCACATTGAATTGAAGTGTTGGAACAGACTGCATCTCTTTCAGAGAAACGCATGTGAGTTTCTGTTGAATTCTTGTAAGTAGCTTAAGAAACTTTCAAAGGAGAGTGATTTTCTCTGAAATGACAGCATTTAGAAAGTGAGGCAACACTCCATTCACTTCACACAGTGAATTGAAGTGTTGGAACAGACTGCTTCTCTTTCAGAGAAACGCATGTGAGTTTCTTCCTAATGCTTGCAAGTAGCTTAAGGCACTTTCAAAGGAAAGTGATTTTCTTTGAAAGGACAGCATTTAGAAAGTGAAGCAACACTCCATTCACTTCGCACAGTGAATTGAAGTGTTGGAACAGACTGCTTCTCTTTCAGAGAAACGCATGTGAGATTTTTTGAATGCTTAAAAGTAGTTTAAGGCACTTTCAATGGAAAGTGATTTTCTCTGAAACGGCAGCATTTAGAAAGTGAAGCAACACTCCATTCACTTCGCACAGTGAATTGATGTGTTGGAACAGACTGCTTCTCTTTCAGAGAAATGCATGTGAGTTTCTGTTGAATGCTTGTAAGTAGCTTAAGGCACTTTCAAAGGAAAGTGATTTTCTTTGAAAGGACAGCAATTAGAAAGTGAGGCAACACTCCATTCACTTTGAACAGTGAATTGAAGTGTTGGAACAGATTGCTTTTCTTTCAGAGAAACACATGTGAGTTTCTGGTGAATGCTTGTAAGTAGCTTAAGGCATTTTCAAAGGAACGTGATTTTCTCGGAAAGGACAGCATTTAGAAAGTGAAGTAACATTCCATTCACTTCGCACAGTGAATTGAAGTGTTGGAACAGACTGCTTCACTTTCATAGAAACGCATTAGTGTTTCTTGTGAATGCTTGCAAGTAGCTAAAGGCACTTTCAAAGGAAAGTGATTTTCTCTGAAAGGACAGCATTTAGAAAGTGAAGCAACACTCCATTCACTTCGCATAGAGAATTGAAGTGTTGGAACAGATTGCTTCTCTTTCAGAGAAATGCATGTGAGTTTCTGTTGAATGCTTGTAAGTAGCTTAAGGCACATTCAAAGGAAAGGGATTTTCTCTGAAAGGACAGCATTTAGAAAGTGAAGCAACACTCCATTCACTTCGCACAG
Source organism: Myodes glareolus (assembly GCF_982192425.1). Classification (NCBI taxonomy): domain Eukaryota; kingdom Metazoa; phylum Chordata; class Mammalia; order Rodentia; family Cricetidae; genus Myodes; species Myodes glareolus. The sequence goes on from NC_142046.1 coordinate 3,578,684, forward strand.
TGAATTGAAGTGTTGGAACAGAGTGTTTCTCTTTCAGAGAAACGCATGTGAGTTTCTTCCTAATGCTTGCAAGTTGCTTAAGGCACTTTCAAAGGAAAGTGATTTTCTCTGAAAGGACATAATTTAAAAAGTGAAGGAACACTCCATTCACTTCGCAAAGTGAATTGAAGTGTTGGAACAGACTGCTTCTCTTTCAGAGAAATGCATGTGAATTTCTGTTGAATGCTTGTAAGTAGCTTAAGGCACTTTCAAAGGAAAGTGATTTTCTCTGAAAGGACAGCATTTAGAAAGTGAAGCAACACTCCATTCACTTCGCACATTGAATTGAAGTGTTGGAACAGAATGCATCTCTTTAAGAGAAACGCATGTGAGTTTCTGTTGAATGCTTGTAAGTAGCTTAAGAAACGTTCAAAGGAGAGTGATTTTCTCTGAAAGGACAGCATTTAGAAAGTGAGCCAACACTCCATTCACTTCACACAGTGAATTGAAGTGTTGGAACAGACTGCTTCTCTTTCAGAGAAACGCATGTGAGTTTCTTCCTAATGCTTGCAAGTAGCTTAAGGCACTTTCAAAGGAAAGTGATTTTCTCTGAAAGGACAGCATTTAGAAAGTGATGCAACACTCCATTCACTTCGCACAGTGAATGGAAGTGTTGGAACAGACTGCTTCTCTTTCAGAGAAACGCATGTGAGTTTCTTCCTAATGCTTGCAAGTAGCTTAAGGCTCTTTCAAAGGAAAGTGATTTTCTATGAAAGGACAGCATTTAGAAAGTGCAGCAACACTCCATTCACTTCGCACAGTGAATTGAAGTGTTGGAACAGATTGCTTCTCTTTCAGAGAAATGCATGTGAGTTTCTGGGGAATGCTTGTAAGTAGCTTAAGGCACTTTCAAAGGAAAGTGATTTTCTCTGAAAGGACAGAATTTAGAAAGTGAAGCAACGCTCCATTCACTTCGCACATTGAATTGAAGTGTTGGAACAGACTGCTTCTCTTTCAGAGAAATGCATGTGAGTTTCGGTTGAATGCTTGTAAGTAGCTTAAGGCACTTTCAAAGGAAAGTGATTTTCTCTGAAAGGACAGCATTTAGAAAGTGAAGCAACACTCCATTCACTTCGCACAGTGAATTGAAGTGTTGGAACAGACTGCATCTCTTTCAGAGAAACGCATGTGAGTTTCTGTTGAATGCTTGTAAGTAGCTTAAGAAACTTTCAAAGGAGAGTGATTTTCTCTGAAAGGACAGCATTTAGAAAGTGAGGCAACACTCCATTCACTTCACACAGTGAATTGAAGTGTTGGAACAGACTGCTTCTCTTTCAGAGAAACGCATGTGAGTTTCTTCCTAATGCTTGCAAGTAGCTTAAGGCACTTTCAAAGGAAAGTGATTTCCTCTGAAAGGACAGCATTTAGAAAGTGAAGCAACACTCCATTCACTTCGCTCAGTGAATTGAAGTGTTGGAACAGACTGCTTCTCTTTCAGAGAAACGCATGTGAGTTTTTTTGAATGCTTGAAAGTAGTTTAAGGCACTTTCAATGGAAAGTGATTTTCTCTGAAAGGACAGAATTTAGAAAGTGAAGCAACACTCCATTCACTTCGCACAGAGAATTGATGTGTTGGAACAGACTGCTTCTCTTTCAGAGAAATGCATGTGAGTTTCTGTTGAATGCTTGTAAGTAGCTTAAGGCACTTTCAAAGGAAAGTGATTTTCTTTGAAAGGACAGCATTTAGAAAGTGAGGCAACACTCCATTCACTTTGCACATTGAATTGAAGTGTTGGAACAGATTGCTTCTCTTTCAGAGAAACACATGTGAGTTTCTGGTGAATGCTTGTAAGTAGCTTAAGGCATTTTCAAAGGAACGTGATTTTCTCGGAAAGGACAGCATTTAGAAAGTGAAGCAACACTCCATTCCCTTCGCACAGTGAATTGAAGTGTTGGAACAGACTGCTTCACTTTCATAGAAACGCATTAGTGTTTCTTGTGAATGCTTGCAAGTAGCTAAAGGCACTTTCAATGGAAAGTGATTTTCTCTGAAAGGACAGCATTTAGAAAGTGAAGCAACACTCCATTCACTTCGCATAGAGAATTGAAGTGTTGGAACAGATTGCTTCTCTTTCAGAGAAATGCATGTGAGTTTCTGTTGAATGCTTGTAAGTAGCTTAAGGCACATTCAAAGAAAGGGATTTTCTCTGAAAGGACAGCATTTAGAAAGTGAAGCAACACTCGATTCACTTCGCACAGTTAATTGAAGTGTTGGAACAGATGCTTCTCTTTCAGAGAAACGCATGTGAGTTTCTTCCTAATGCTTGCAAGTAGCTTAAGGCACTTTCAAAGGAAAGTGATTTTCTCTGAAAGGACAGCATTTAGAAAGTGAAGCAACACTCCATTCACTTCGCTCAGTGAATTGAAGTGTTGGAACAGACTGCTTCTCTTTCAGAGAAACGCATGTGAGTTTTTTTGAATGCTTGAAAGTAGTTTAAGGCACTTTCAATGGAAAGTGATTTTCTCTGAAAGGACAGAATTTAGAAAGTGAAGCAACACTCCATTCACTTCGCACAGTGAATTGATGTGTTGGAACAGACTGCTTCTCTTTCAGAGAAATGCATGTGAGTTTCTGTTGAATGCTTGTAAGTAGCTTAAGGCACTTTCAAAGGAAAGTGATTTTCTTTGAAAGGACAGCATTTAGAAAGTGAGGCAACACTCCATTCACTTTGCACATTGAATTGAAGTGTTGGAACAGATTGCTTCTCTTTCAGAGAAACACATGTGAGTTTCTGGTGAATGCTTGTAAGTAGCTTAAGGCATTTTCAAAGGAACGTGATTTTCTCGGAAAGGACAGCATTTAGAAAGTGAAGTAACATTCCATTCACTTCGCACAGTGAATTGAAGTGTTGGAACAGACTGCTTCACTTTCATAGAAACGCATTAGTGTTTCTTGTGAATGCTTGCAAGTAGCTAAAGGCACTTTCAATGGAAAGTGATTTTCTCTGAAAGGACAGCATTTAGAAAGTGAAGCAACACTCCATTCACTTCGCATAGAGAATTGAAGTGTTGGAACAGATTGCTTCTCTTTCAGAGAAATGCATGTGAGTTTCTGTTGAATGCTTGTAAGTAGCTTAAGGCACATTCAAAGGAAAGGGATTTTCTCTGAAAGGACAGCATTTAGAAAGTGAAGCAACACTCGATTCACTTCGCACAGTTAATTGAAGTGTTGGAACAGACTGCTTCTCTTTCAGAGAAACGCATGTGAGTTTTTTGTGAATGCTTGAAAGTTGTTTAAGGCACTTTCAAAGGAAAGTGATTTTCTCTGAAAGGACAGCATTTAGAAAGTGAAGTAACATTCCATTCACTTCGCACAGTGAATTGAAGTGTTGGAACAGACTGCTTCTCTTTCAGAGAAATGCATGTGAGTTTCTGTTGAATGCTTGTAAGTAGCTCAAGGCTCTTTCAAAGGAAAGTGATTTTCTCTGAAAGGACAGCATTTAGAAAGTAAAGCAACACTCCATTCCCTTCGCACAATGAAATGAAGTGTTGGAACAGACTGCTTTTCTTTCAGAGAAACGCATGTGTGTTTCTTGTGAATGCTTGTAAGTAGCTTAAGGCACTTTCAAAGGAAAGTGATTTTCTCTGAAAGGACAGCATTTAGAAAGTGAAGCAACACTCCATTCACTTCGCACAGTGAATTGAAGTGTTGCAACAGACTGCTTCTCTTTCATAGAAACGCATTAGTGTTTCTTGTGAATGCTTGCAAGTAGCTTAAGGCACTTTCAAAGGAAAGTGATTTTCTCTGAAAGGACAGCATTTAGAAAGTGAAGCAACACTCCATTCACTTCGCACAGAGAATTGAAGTGTTGGAACAGATTGCTTCTCTTTCAGAGAAATGCATGTGAGTTTCTTCCTAATGCTTGCAAGAAGCTTAAGGCACTTTCAAAGGAAAGTGATTTTCTCAGAAAGGACAGCATTTAGAAAGTGAGGCAACACTCCATTCACTTCGCACAGTGAATTGAAGTGTTGGAACAGACTGCTTCTCTTTCAGAGAAACGCATGTGAGTTTCTGGTGAATGCTTGAAAGTAGTTTAAGGCACTTTCAATGGAAAGTGATTTTCTCTGAAAGGACAGCATTTAGAAAGTGAAGCAACACTTCATTCACTTCGCACAATGAATTGAAGTGTTGGAAGAGACTGCTTCTCTTTCAGAGAAATGCATGTGAGTTTCTGTTGAATGCTTGTAAGTAGCTTAAGGCACTTTCAAAGGAAAGTGATTTTCTCTGAAAGGACAGCATTTAGAAAGTGAAGCAACACTCCATTCACTTCGCACATTGTTTTGAAGCGTTGGAACAGACTGCATCTCTTTCAGAGAAACGCATGTGAGTTTCTGTTGAATGCTTGTAAGTAGCTTAAGAAACTTTCAAAGGAGAGTGATTTTCTCGGAAAGGACAGCATTTAGAAAGTGAAGCAACACTCCACTCACTTCGCACAGTGAATTGAAGTGTTGGAACAGACTGCTTCTCTTTCAGAGAAACGCATGTGAGTTTCTTCCTAATGCTTGCAAGTAGCTTAAGGCTCTTTCAAAGGAAAGTGATTTTCTCTGAAAGGACAGCATTTAGAAAGTGAAGCAACACTCCATTCACTTCGCACAGTGAATTGAAGTGTTGGAACAGACTGCTTCACTTTCATAGAAACGCATTAGTGTTTCTTGTGAATGCTTGCAAGTAGCTAAAGGCACTTTCAAAGGAAAGTGATTTTCTCTGAAAGGACAGCATTAGAAAGTGAAGCAACAGTCCATTCACTTCGCACAGAGAATTGAAGTGTTGGAACAGATTGCTTCTCTTTCAGAGAAATGCATGTGAGTTTCTGTTGAATGCTTGTAAGTAGCTTAAGGCACATTCAAAGGAAAGGGATTTTCTCTGAAAGGACAGCATTTAGAAAGTGAAGCAACACTCCATTCACTTCGCACAGTGAATTGAAGTGTTGGAACAGACTGCTTCTCTTTCAGAGAAACGCATGTGAGTTTTTTGTGAATGCTTGAAAGTAGTTTAAGGCACTTTCAGTGGAAAGTGATTTTCTCTGAAAGGACAGCATTTAGAAAGTGAGGCAACACTCCATTCACTTCGCACAGTGAATTGAAGTGTTGTAACAGACTGCTTCTCTTTCAGAGAAACGCATGTGAGTTTTTTATGAATGCTTGAAAGTAGTTTAAGTCACTTTCAAAGGAAAGTGATTTTCTCTGAAAGGACAGAATTTAGAAAGTGAAGCAACACTCCATTCACTTCGCACAGTGAATTGAAGTGTTGGAACAGACTGCTTCTCTTTCAGAGAAATGCATGTGAGTTTCTGTTGAATGCTTGTAAGTAGCTTAAGGCACTTTCAAAGGAAAGTGATTTTCTCTGAAAGGACAGCATTTAGAAAGTGAAGCAACACTCCATTCACTTCGCACATTGAATTGAAGTGTTGGAACAGACTGCATCTCTTTCAGAGAAACGCATGTGAGTTTCTGTTGAATACTTGTAAGTAGCTTAAGGCACTTTCAAAGAAAGTGATTTTCTCTAAAAGGACAGCATTTAGAAAGTGAGGCAATACTCTATTAACTTCACACAGTGAATTGAAGTGTTGGAACAGAATGCTTCTCATTCAGAGAAACGCATGTGAGTTTCTTCCTAATGCTTGCAAGTAGCTTGAGGCACTTTCAAAGGAAAGTGATTTTCTCTGAAAGGACAGCATTTAGAAAGTGAAGCAACACTCCATTCACTTCGCACAGTGAATTGAAGTGTTGGAAGAGACTGCTTCTCTTTCAGAGAAATGCATGTGAGTTTCTGTTGAATGCTTGTAAGTAGCTTAAGGCACTTTCAAAGGAAAGTGATTTTCTCTGAAAGGACAGCATTTAGAAAGTGAAGCAACACTCCATTCACTTCGCACATTGTTTTGAAGTGTTGGAACAGACTGCATCTCTTTCAGAGAAACGCATGTGAGTTTCTGTTGAATGCTTGTAAGTAGCTTAAGAAATTTTCAAAGGAGAGTGATTTTCTCGGAAAGGACAGCATTTAGAAAGTGAGGCAACACTCCATTCACTTCACACAGTGAATTGAAGTGTTGGAACAGACTGCTTCTCTTTCAGAGAAACGCATGTGAGTTTCTTCCTAATGCTTGCAAGTAGCTTAAGGCACTTTCAAAGGAAAGTGATTTTCTCTGAAAGGACAGCATTTAGAAAGTGAAGCAACACTCCACTCACTTCGCACAGTGAATTGAAGTGTTGGAACAGACTGCTTCTCTTTCAGAGAAACGCATGTGAGTTTCTTCCTAATGCTTGCAAGTAGCTTAAGGCTCTTTCAAAGGAAAGTGATTTTCTCTGAAAGGACAGCATTTAGAAAGTGAAGCAACACGCCATTCACTTCGCACAGTGAATTGAAGTGTTGGAACAGACTGCTTCACTTTCATAGAAACGCATTAGTGTTTCTTGTGAATGCTTGCAAGTAGCTAAAGGCACTTTCAAAGGAAAGTGATTTTCTCTGAAAGGACAGCATTTAGAAAGTGAAGCAACAGTCCATTCACTTTGCACAGAGAATTGAAGTGTTGGAACAGATTGCTTCTCTTTCAGAGAAATGCATGTGAGTTTCTGTTGAATGCTTGTAAGTAGCTTAAGGCACATTCAAAGGAAAGGGATTTTCTCTGAAAGGACAGCATTTAGAAAGTGAAGCAACACTCCATTCACTTCGCACAGTGAATTGAAGTGTTGGAACAGACTGCTTCTCTTTCAGAGAAACGCATGTGAGTTTCTGGTGAATGCTTGAAAGTAGTTTAAGGCACTTTCAATGGAAAGTGATTTTCTCTGAAAGGACAGCATTTAGAAAGTGAAGCAAGACTTCATTCACTTCGCACAATGAATTGAAGTGTTGGAAGAGACTGCTTCTCTTTCAGAGAAATGCATGTGAGTTTCTGTTGAATGCTTGTAAGTAGCTTAAGGCACTTTCAAAGGAAAGTGATTTTCTCTGAAAGGACAGCATTTAGAAAGTGAAGCAACACTCCATTCACTTCGCACATTGTTTTGAAGCGTTGGAACAGACTGCATCTCTTTCAGAGAAACGCATGTGAGTTTCTGTTGAATGCTTGTAAGTAGCTTAAGAAACTTTCAAAGGAGAGTGATTTTCTCGGAAAGGACAGCATTTAGAAAGTGAAGCAACACTCCATTCACTTCGCACAGTGAATTGAAGTGTTGGAACAGACTGCTTCTCTTTCAGAGAAACGCATGTGAATTTTTTGTGAATGCTTGAAAGTAGTTTAAGGCACTTTCAATGGAAAGTGATTTTCTCTGAAAGGACAGCATTTAGAAAGTGAGGCAACACTCCATTCACTTTGCACAGTGAATTGAAGTGTTGGAACAGACTGCTTCTCTTTCAGAGAAACGCATGTGAGTTTCTTCCTAATGCTTGCAAGTAGCTTAAGGCACTATCAAAGGAAAGTGATTTTCTCTGAAAGGACAGCATTTAGAAAGTGAAGCAACACTCCATTCACTTCGCACAGTGAATTGAAGTGTTGTAACAGACTGCTTCTCTTTCAGAGAAACATATGTGAGTTTTTTATGAATGCTTGAAAGTAGTTTAAGTCACTTTCAAAGGAAAGTGATTTTCTCTGAAAGGACAGAATTTAGAAAGTGAAGCAACACTCCATTCACTTCGCACAGTGAATTGAAGTGTTGGAACAGACTGCTTCTCTTTCAGAGAAATGCATGTGAGTTTCTGTTGAATGCTTGTAAGTAGCTTAAGGCACTTTCAAAGGAAAGTGATTTTCTCTGAAAGGACAGCATTTAGAAAGTGAAGCAACACTCCATTCACTTCGCACATTGAATTGAAGTGTTGGAACAGACTGCTTCTCTTTCAGAGAAACGCATGTGAGTTTCTTCCTAATGCTTGCAAGTAGCTTAAGGCTCTTTCAAAGGAAAGTGATTTTCTCTGAAAGGAAAGCATTTAGAAAGTGAAGCAACACTCCATTCACTTCGCACAGTGAATTGAAGTGTTGGAACAGACTGCTTCACTTTCATAGAAACGCATTAGTGTTTCTTGTGAATGCTTGCAAGTAGCTAAAGGCACTTTCAAAGGAAAGTGATTTTCTCTGAAAGGACAGCATTTAGAAAGTGAAGCAACAGTCCATTCACTTCGCACAGAGAATTAAAGTGTTGGAACAGATTGCTTCTCTTTCAGAGAAATGCATGTGATTTTCTGTTGAATGCTTGTAAGTAGCTTAAGGCACATTCAAAGGAAAGGGATTTTCTCTGAAAGGACAGCATTTAGAAAGTGAAGCAACACTCCATTCACTTCGCACAGTGAATTGAAGTGTTGGAACAGACTGCTTCTCTTTCAGAGAAACGCATGTGAGTTTTTTGTGAATGCTTGAAAGTAGTTTAAGGCACTTTCAATGGAAATTGATTTTCTCTGAAAGGACAGCATTTAGAAAGTGAGGCAACACTCCATTCACTTCGCACAGTGAATTGAAGTGTTGGAACAGACTGCTTCTCTTTCAGAGAAACGCATGTGAGTTTCTTCCTAATGCTTGCAAGTAGCTTAAGGCACTATCAAAGGAAAGTGATTTTCTCTGAAAGGACAGCATTTAGAAAGTGAAGCAACACTCCATTCACTTCGCACAGTGAATTGAAGTGTTGGAACAGACTGCTTCTCTTTCAGAGAAACGCATGTGAGTTTTTTATGAATGCTTGAAAGTAGTTTAAGGCACTTTCAATGGAAAGTGATTTTCTCTGAAAGGACAGCATTTAGAAAGTGAGGCAACACTCCATTCACTTCGCACAGTGAATTGAAGTGTTGGAACAGACTGCTTCTCTTTCAGAGAAACGCATGTGAGTTTCTTCCTAATGCTTGCAAGTAGCTTAAGGCACTATCAAAGGAAAGTGATTTTCTCTGAAAGGACAGCATTTAGAAAGTGAGGCAACACTCCATTCACTTCGCACAGTGAATTGAAGTGTTGTAACAGACTGCTTCTCTTTCAGAGAAACGCATGTGAGTTTTTTATGAATGCTTGAAAGTAGTTTAAGTCACTTTCAAAGGAAAGTGATTTTCTCTGAAAGGACAGAATTTAGAAAGTGAAGCAACACTCCATTCACTTCGCACAGTGAATTGAAGTGTTGGAACAGACTGCTTCTCTTTCAGAGAAATGCATGTGAGTTTCTGTTGAATGCTTGTAAGTAGCTTAAGGCACTTTCAAAGGAAAGTGATTTTCTCTGAAAGGACAGCATTTAGAATGTGAAGCAACACTCCATTCACTTCGCACATTGAATTGAAGTGTTGGAACAGACTGCATCTCTTTCAGAGAAACGCATGTGAGTTTCTGTTGAATACTTGTAAGTAGCTTAAGGCACTTTCAAAGAAAGTGATTTTCTCTAAAAGGACAGCATTTAGAAAGTGATGCAATACTCTATTCACTTCACACAGTGAATTGACGTGTTGGAACAGACTGCTTCTCTTTCAGAGAAACGCATGTGAGTTTCTTCCTAATGCTTGCAAGTAGCTTAAGGCACTTTCAAAGGAAAGTGATTTTCTCTGAAAGGACAGCATTTAGAAAGTGAAGCAACACTCCATTCACTTCGCACAGTGAATTGAAGTGTTGGAAGAGACTGCTTCTCTTTCAGAGAAATGCATGTGAGTTTCTGTTGAATGCTTGTAAGTAGCTTAAGGCACTTTCAAAGGAAAGTGATTTTCTCTGAAAGGACAGCATTTAGAAAGTGAAGCAACACTCCATTCACTTCGCACATTGTTTTGAAGTGTTGGAACAGACTGCATCTCTTTCAGAGAAACGCATGTGAGTTTCTGTTGAATGCTTGTAAGTAGCTTAAGAAACTTTCAAAGGAGTGTGATTTTCTCGGAAAGGACAGCATTTAGAAAGTGAGGCAACACTCCATTCACTTCACACAGTGAATTGAAGTGTTGGAACAGACTGCTTCTCTTTCAGAGAAACGCATGTGAGTTTCTTCCTAATGCTTGCAAGTAGCTTAAGGCACTTTCAAAGGAAAGTGATTTTCTCTGAAAGGACAGCATTTAGAAAGTGAAGCAACACTCCACTCACTTCGCACAGTGAATTGAAGTGTTGGAACAGACTGCTTCTCTTTCAGAGAAACGCATGTGAGTTTCTTCCTAATGCTTGCAAGTAGCTTAAGGCTCTTTCAAAGGAAAGTGATTTTCTCTGAAAGGACAGCATTTAGAAAGTGAAGCAACACTCCATTCACTTCGCACAGTGAATTGAAGTGTTGGAACAGACTGCTTCACTTTCAGAGAAACGCATTAGTGTTTCTTGTGAATGCTTGCAAGTAGCTAAAGGCACTTTCAAAGGAAAGTGATTTTCTCTGAAAGGACAGCATTTAGAAAGTGAAGCAACAGTCCATTCACTTCGCACAGAGAATTGAAGTGTTGGAACAGATTGCTTCTCTTTCAGAGAAATGAATGTGAGTTTCTGTTGAATGCTTGTAAGTAGCTTAAGGCACATTCAAAGGAAAGGGATTTTCTCTGAAAGGACAGCATTTAGAAAGTGAAGCAACACTCCATTCACTTCGCACAGTGAATTGAAGTGTTGGAACAGACTGCTTCTCTTTCAGAGAAACGCATGTGAGTTTTTTTTGAACGCTTGAAAGTACTTTAAGGCACTTTCAATGGAAAGTGATTTTCTCTGAAAGGACAGCATTTAGAAAGTGAGGCAACACTCCATTCACTTCGCACAGTGAATTGAAGTGTTGGAACAGACTGCTTCTCTTTCAGAGAAACGCATGTGAGTTTCTTCCTAATGCTTGCAAGTAGCTTAAGGCACTATCAAAGGAAAGTGATTTTCTCTGAAAGGACAGCATTTAGAAAGTGAAGCAACACTCCATTCACTTCGCACAGTGAATTGAAGTGTTGTAACAGACTGCTTCTCTTTCAGAGAAACGCATGTGAGTTTTTTGTGAATGCTTGAAAGTAGTTTAAGGCACTTTCAATGGAAAGTGATTTTCTCTGAAAGGACAGCATTTAGAAAGTGAGGCAACACTCCATTCACTTCGCACAGTGAATTGAAGTGTTGGAACAGACTGCTTCTCTTTCAGAGAAACGCATGTGAGTTTCTTCCTAATGCTTGCAAGTAGCTTAAGGCACTATCAAAGGAAAGTGATTTTCTCTGAAAGGACAGCATTTAGAAAGTGAGGCAACACTCCATTCACTTCGCACAGTGAATTGAAGTGTTGTAACAGACTGCTTCTCTTTCAGAGAAACGCATGTGAGTTTTTTATGAATGCTTGAAAGTAGTTTAAGTCACTTTCAAAGGAAAGTGATTTTCTCTGAAAGGACAGAATTTAGAAAGTGAAGCAACACTCCATTCACTTCGCACAGTGAATTGAAGTGTTGGAACAGACTGCTTCTCTTTCAGAGAAATGCATGTGAGTTTCTATTGAATGCTTGTAAGTAGCTTAAGGCACTTTCAAAGGAAAGTGATTTTCTCTGAAAGGACAGCATTTAGAATGTGAAGCAACACTCCATTCACTTCGCACATTGAATTGAAGTGTTGGAACAGACTGCATCTCTTTCAGAGAAACGCATGTGAGTTTCTGTTGAATACTTGTAAGTAGCTTAAGGCACTTTCAAAGAAAGTGATTTTCTCTAAAAGGACAGCATTTAGAAAGTGAGGCAATACTCTATTCACTTCACACAGTGAATTGACGTGTTGGAACAGACTGCTTCTCTTTCAGAGAAACGCATGTGAGTTTCTTCCTAATGCTTGCAAGTAGCTTAAGGCACTTTCAAAGGAAAGTGATTTTCTCTGAAAGGACAGCATTTAGAAAGTGAAGCAACACTCCATTCACTTCGCACAGTGAATTGAAGTGTTGCAACAGACTGCTTCTCTTTCATAGAAACGCATTAGTGTTTCTTGTGAATGCTTGCAAGTAGCTTAAGGCACTTTCAAAGGAAAGTGATTTTCTCTGAAAGGACAGCATTTAGAAAGTGAAGCAACACTCCATTCACTTCGCACAGAGAATTGAAGTGTTGGAACAGATTGCTTCTCTTTCAGAGAAATGCATGTGAGTTTCTTCCTAATGCTTGCAAGAAGCTTAAGGCACTTTCAAAGGAAAGTGATTTTCTCAGAAAGACAGCATTTAGAAAGTGAAGCAACACTACATTCACTTCGCACAGTGAATTGAAGTGTTGGAACAGACTGCTTCTCTTTCAGAGAAACGCATGTGAGTTTCTGGTGAATGCTTGTAAGTAGCTTAAGGCACTTTCAAAGGAAAGTGATTTTCTCTGAAAGGACAGAATTTAGAAAGTGAAGCAACACTCCATTCACTTCGCACAGTGAATTGAAGTGTTGGAAGAGACTGCTTCTCTTTCAGAGAAATGCATGTGAGTTTCTGTTGAATGCTTGTAAGTAGCTTAAGGCACTTTCAAAGGAAAATGATTTTCTCTGAAAGGACAGCATTTAGAAAGTGAAGCAACACTCCATTCACTTCGCACATTGTTTTGAAGTGTTGGAACAGACTGCATCTCTTTCAGAGAAACGCATGTGAGTTTCTGTTGAATGCTTGTAAGTAGCTTAAGAAACTTTCAAAGGAGAGTGATTTTCTCGGAAAGGACAGCATTTAGAAAGTGAGGCAACACTCCATTCACTTCACACAGTGAAATGAAGTGTTGGAACAGACTGCTTCTCTTTCAGAGAAACGCATGTGAGTTTCTTCCTAATGCTTGCAAGTAGCTTAAGGCACTTTCAAAGGAAAGTGATTTTCTCTGAAAGGACAGCATTTAGAAAGTGAAGCAACACTCCACTCACTTCGCACAGTGAATTGAAGTGTTGGAACAGACTGCTTCTCTTTCAGAGAAACGCATGTGAGTTTCTTCCTAATGCTTGCAAGTAGCTTAAGGCTCTTTCAAAGAAAAGTGATTTTCTCTGAAAGGACAGCATTTAGAAAGTGAAGCAACACTCCATTCACTTCGCACAGTGAATTGAAGTGTTGGAACAGACTGCTTCACTTTCATAGAAACGCATTAGTGTTTCTTGTGAATGCTTGCAAGTAGCTAAAGGCACTTTCAAAGGAAAGTGATTTTCTCTGAAAGGACAGCATTTAGAAAGTGAATCAACACTCCATTCACTTCGCATAGAGAATTGAAGTGTTGGAACAGATTGCTTCTCTTTCAGAGAAATGCATGTGAGTTCCTGTTGAATGCTTGTAAGTAGCTTAAGGCACATTCAAAGGAAAGGGATTTTCTCTGAAAGGACAGCATTTAGAAAGTGAAGCAACACTCCATTCACTTCGCACAGTGAATTGAAGTGTTGGAACAGAGTGTTTCTCTTTCAGAGAAACGCATGTGAGTTTCTTCCTAATGCTTGCAAGTTGCTTAAGGCACTTTCAAAGGAAAGTGATTTTCTCTGAAAGGACATAATTTAGAAAGTGAAGGAACACTCCATTCACTTCGCAAAGTGAATTGAAGTGTTGGAACAGACTGCTTCTCTTTCAGAGAAATGCATGTGAATTTCTGTTGAATGCTTGTAAGTAGCTTAAGGCACTTTCAAAGGAAAGTGATTTTCTCTGAAAGGACAGCATTTAGAAAGTGAAGCAACACTCCATTCACTTCGCACATTGAATTGAAGTGTTGGAACAGACTGCATTTCTTTCAGAGAAACGCATGTGAGTTTGTTGAATGCTTGTAAGTAGCTTAAGAAACGTTCAAAGGAGAGTGATTTTCTCTGAAAGGACAGCATTTAGAAAGTGAGCCAACACTCCATTCACTTCACACAGTGAATTGAAGTGTTGGAACAGACTGCTTCTCTTTCAGAGAAACGCATGTGAGTTTCTTCCTAATGCTTGCAAGTAGCTTAAGGCACTTTCAAAGGAAAGTGATTTTCTCTGAAAGGACAGCATTTAGAAAGTGAAGCAACACTCCATTCACTTCGCACAGTGAATTGAAGTGTTGGAACAGACTGCTTCTCTTTCAGAGAAACGCATGTGATTTTTTTGAATGCTTGAAAGTAGTTTAAGGCACTTTCAATGGTAAGTGATTTTCTCTGAAAGGACAGAATTTAGAAAGTGAAGCAACACTCCATTCACTTCGCACAGTGAATTGATGTGTTGGAACAGACTGCTTCTCTTTCAGAGAAATGCATGTGAGTTTCTGTTGAATGCTTGTAAGTAGCTTAAGGCACTTTCAAAGGAAAGTGATTTTCTTTGAAAGGACAGCATTTAGAAAGTGAGGCAACACTCCATTCACTTTGCACAGTGAATTGAAGTGTTGGAACAGATTGCTTCTCTTTCAGAGAAACACATGTGAGTTTCTGGTGAATGCTTGTAAGTAGCTTAAGGCATTTTCAAAGGAACGTGATTTTCTCGGAAAGGACAGCATTTAGAAAGTGAAGTAACATTCCATTCACTTCGCACAGTGAATTGAAGTGTTGGAACAGACTGCTTCACTTTCATAGAAACGCATTAGTGTTTCTTGTGAATGCTTGCAAGTAGCTAAAGGCACTTTCAATGGAAAGTGATTTTCTCTGAAAAGACAGCATTTAGAAAGTGAAGCAACACTCCATTCACTTCGCATAGAGAATTGAAGTGTTGGAAGAGATTGCTTCTCTTTCAGAGAAATGCATGTGAGTTTCTGTTGAATGCTTGTAAGTAGCTTAAGGCACATTCAAAGGAAAGGGATTTTCTCTGAAAGGACAGCATTTAGAAAGTGAAGCAACACTCCATTCACTTCGCACAGTTAATTGAAGTGTTGGAACAGACTGCTTCTCTTTCAGAGAAACGCATGTGAGTTTTTTGTGAATGCTTGAAAGTTTTTAAGGCACTTTCAAAGGAAAGTGATTTTCTCTGAAAGGACAGCATTTAGAAAGTGAAGTAACATTCCATTCACTTCGCACAGTGAATTGAAGTGTTGGAACAGACTGCTTCTCTTTCAGAGAAATGCATGTGAGTTTCTGTTGAATGCTTGTAAGTAGCTCAAGGCACCTTCAAAGGAAAGTGATTTTCTCTGAAAGGACAGCATTTAGAAAGTAAAGCAACACTCCATTCCCTTCGCACAATGAAATGAAGTGTTGGAACAGACTGCTTTTCTTTCATAGAAACGCATGTGTGTTTCTTGTGAATGCTTGCAAGTAGCTTAAGGCACTTTCAAAGGAAAGTGATTTTCTCTGAAAGGACAGCATTTAGAAAGTGAAGCAACAGTCCATTCACTTCGCACAGAGAATTGAAGTGTTGGAACAGATTGCTTCTCTTTCAGAGAAATGCATGTGAGTTTCTGTTGAATGCTTGTAAGTAGCTTAAGGCACATTCAAAGGAAAGGGATTTTCTCTGAAAGGACACCATTTAGAAAGTGAAGCAACACTCCATTCACTTCGCACAGTGAATTGAAGTGTTGGAACAGACTGCTTCTCTTTCAGAGAAACGCATGTGAGTTTTTTGTGAATGCTTGAAAGTAGTTTAAGGCACTTTCAATGGAAAGTGATTTTCTCTGAAAGGACAGCATTTAGAAAGTGAAGCAACACTCCATTCACTTCGCACAGTGAATTGAAGTGTTGGAACAGACTGCTTCTCTTTAGGAGAAACGCATGTGAGTTTCTTCCTAATGCTTGCAAGTAGCTTAAGGCACTATCAAAGGAAAGTGATTTTCTCTGAAAGGACAGCATTTAGAAAGTGAAGCAACACTCCATTCACTTCGCACAGTGAATTGAAGTGTTGTAACAGACTGCTTCTCTTTCAGAGAAACGCATGTGAGTTTTTTATGAATGCTTGAAAGTAGTTTAAGTCACTTTCAAAGGAAAGTGATTTTCTCTGAAAGGACAGAATTTAGAAAGTGAAGCAACACTCCATTCACTTCGCACAGTGAATTGAAGTGTTGGAACAGACTGCTTCTCTTTCAGAGAAATGCATGTGAGTTTCTGTTGAATGCTTGTAAGTAGCTTAAGGCACTTTCAAAGGAAAGTGATTTTCTCTGAAAGGACAGCATTTAGAAAGTGAAGCAACACTCCATTCACTTCGAACATTGAATTGAAGTGTTGCAACAGAATGCTTCTCTTTCTAGAAACGCATGTGAGTTTCTGTTGAATACTTGTAAGTAGCTTAAGGCACTTTCAAAGAAAGTGATTTTCTCTAAAAGGAAAGCATTTAGAAAGTGAGGCAATACTCTATTCACTTCACACAGTGAATTGAAGTGTTGGAACAGACTGCTTCTCTTTCAGAGAAACGCATGTGAGTTTCTTCCTAATGCTTGCAAGTAGCTTAAGGCACTTTCAAAGGAAAGTGATTTTCTCTGAAAGGACAGCATTTAGAAAGTGAAGCAACACTCCATTCACTTCGCACAGTGAATTGAAGTGTTGCAACAGACTGCTTCTCTTTCATAGAAACGCATTAGTGTTTCTTGTGAATGCTTGCAAGTAGCTTAAGGCACTTTCAAAGGAAAGTGATTTTCTCTGAAAGGACAGCATTTAGAAAGTGAAGCAACACTCCATTCACTTCGCACAGAGAATTGAAATGTTGGAACAGATTGCTTCTCTTTCAGAGAAATGCATGTGAGTTTCTGTTGAATGCTTGTAAGTAGATTATGGCACATTCAAAGGAAAGGGATTTTCTCTGAAAGGACAGCATTTAGAAAGTGAAGAAACACTCCATTCACTTCGCACAGTGAATTGAAGTGTTGGAACAGACTGCTTCTCTTTCAGAGAAATGCATGTGAGTTTTTTGTGAATGTTTAAAAGTAGCTTAAGGCACTTTCAAAGGAAAGTGATTTTCTCTGAAAGGACAGCATTTAGAAAGTGAAGCACCACTCCATTCACTTCGCACAGTGAATTGAAGTGTTGGAACAGACTGCTTCTCTTTCAGAGAAACGCATGTGAGTTTCTTCCTAATGCTTGCAAGTAGCTTAAGGCACTATCAAAGGAAAGTGATTTTCTCTGAAAGGACAGCCTTTAGAAAGTGAGCAACACTCCATTCACTTCGCACAGTGAACTGAAGTGTTGGAACAGACTGCTTCTCTTTCAGAGAAATGCATGTGAGTTTCTGTTGAATGCTTGTAAGTAGCTTAAGGCACTTTCAAAGGAAAGTGATTTTCTCTGAAAGGACAGCATTTAGAAAGTGAAGCAACACTCCATTCACTTCGAACATTGAATTGAAGTGTTGCAACAGAATGCTTCTCTTTCATAGAAACGCATTAGTGTTTCTTGTGAATGCTTGCAAGTAGCTTAAGGCACTTTCAAAGGAAAGTGATTTTCTCTGAAAGGACAGCATTTAGAAAGTGAGGCAACACTCCATTAACTTCGCACAGTGAATTGAAGTGTTGGAAGAGAAGGCTTCAATTTCAGAGAAATGCATGTGAATTTCTTGTGAATGCTTGAAAGTTGCTTTAGGCACTTTCAAAAAAAAGTGATTTTCTCTGAAAGGACAGGATTTAGAAAGTGAAGCAACACTCCATTCACTTCGCACAGTGAATTGAAGTGTTGGAACAGACTGCTTCTCTTTCAGAGAAATGCATGTGAGTTTCTTCCTAATGCTTGCAAGTAGCTTAAGGCACTTTCAAAGGAAAGTGATTTTCTCTGAAAGGACAGCATTTAGAAAGTGAGGCAATACTCCATTCACTTCACACAGTGAATTGAAGTGTTGGAACAGACTGCTTCTCTTTCAGAGAAACGCATGTGAGTTTCTTCCTAATGCTTGCAAGTAGCTTAAGGCACTTTCAAAGGAAAGTGATTTTCTCTGAAAGGACAGCATTTAGAAAGTGAAGCAACACTCCATTCACTTCGCACAGTGAATTGAAGTGTTGCAACAGAATGCTTCTCTTTCATAGAAACGCATTAGTGTTTCTTGTGAATGCTTGCAAGTAGCTTAAGGCACTTTCAACGGAAAGTGATTTTCTCTGAAAGGACAGCATTTAGAAAGTGAAGCAACACTCCATTAACTTCGCACAGTGAATTGAAGTGTTGGAAGAGAAGGCTTCACTTTCAGAGAAATGCATGTGAATTTCTTGTGAATGCTTGAAAGTTGCTTTAGGCACTTTCAAAAAAAAGTGATTTTCTCTGAATGGACAGGATTTAGAAAGTGAAGCAACACTCCATTAACTTCGCACAGTGAATTGAAGTGTTGGAACAGACTGCTTCTCTTTCAGAGAAACGCATGTGAGTTTCTTAATAATGCTTGCAAGTAGCTTAAGGCACTTTCAAAGGAAAGTGATTTTCTCTGAAAGGACAGCATTTAGAAAGTGAAGCAACACTCCATTCACTTCGCACAGTGAATTGAAGTGTTGGACCAGATTGCTTCTCTTTCAGAGAAACACATGTGAGTTTCTGGTGAATGCTTGTAAGTAGCTTAAGGCATTTTCAAAGGAACGTGATTTTCTCGGAAAGGACAGCCTTTAGAAAGTGAAGTAACATTCCATTCACTTCGCACAGTGAATTGAAGTGTTGGAACAGACTGCTTCTCTTTCAGAGAAACGCATGTATGTTTCCTGTGAATGCTAGAAAGTAGCTCAAGGCACTTTCAAAGGAAAGTGATTTTCTCTGAAAGGACAGCATTTAGAAAGTGAAGTAACATTCCATTCACTTCGCACAGTGAATTGAAGTGTTGGAACAGACTGCTTCTCTTTCAGAGAAATGCATGTGAGTTTCTGTTGAATGCTTGTAAGTAGCTCAAGGCTCTTTCAAAGGAAAGTGATTTTCTCTGAAAGGAAAGCATTTAGAAAGTAAAGCAACACTCCATTCCCTTCGCGCAATGAATTGAAGTGTTGGAACAGACTGCTTCTCTTTCATAGAAACGCATTAGTGTTTCTTGTGAATGCTTGCAAGTAGCTAAGGCACTTTCAAAGGAAAGTGATTTTCTCTGAAAGCACAGCATTTAGAAAGTTAAGCAACACTCCATTCACTTCTCACAGAGAATTGAAATGTTGGAACAGATTGCTTCTCTTTCAGAGAAATGCATGTGAGTTTCTGTTGAATGCTTTTAAGTAGATTAAGGCACATTCAAAGGAAAGGGATTTTCTCTGAAAGGACAGCATTTAGAAAGTGAAGCAACACTCCATTCACTTCGCACAGTGAATTGAAGTGTTGGAACAGACTGCTTCTCTTTCAGAGAAACGCATGTGAGTTTTTTGTGAATGCTTGAAAGTAGCTTAAGGCACTTTCAAAGGAAAGTGATTTTCTCTGAAAGGAAAGCATTTAGAAAGTGAAGCACCACACCATTCACTTCGCACAGTGAATTGAAGTGTTGGAACAGACTGCTTCTCTTTCCGAGAAACGCATGTGAGTTTCTTCCTAATGCTTGCAAGTAGCTTAAGGCACTATCAAAGGAAAGTGATTTTCTCTGAAAGGACAGCCTTTAGAAAGTGAAGCAACAATCCATTCACTTCGCACAGTGAATTGAAGTGTTGGAACAGACTGCTTCTCTTTTAGAGAAACGCATGTGAGTTTTTTGTGAATGTTTAAAAGTAGCTTAAGGCACTTTCAAACGAAAGTGATTTTCTCTGAAAGGACAGCATTTAGAAAGTGAAGCACCACTCCATTCACTTCGCACAGTGAATTGATGTGTTGGAACAGACCGCTTCTCTTTCAGAGAAACGCATGTGAGTTTCTTCCTAATGCTTGCAAGTAGCTTAAGGCACTATAAAAGGAAAGTGATTTTCTCTGAAAGGACAGCCTTTAGAAAGTGAAGCAACACTCCATTCACTTCGCACAGTGAATTGAAGTGTTGGAACAGACTGCTTCTCTTTCAGAGAAATGCACGTGAGTTTCTGTTGAATGCTTGTAAGTAGCTTAAGGCACTTTCAAAGGAAAGTGATTTTCTCTGAAAGGACAGCATTTAGAAAGTGAAGCAACACTCCATTCACTTCGCACAGTGAATTGAAGTGTTGCAACAGAATGCTTCTCTTTCATAGAAACGCATTAGTGTTTCTTGTGAATGCTTGCAAGTAGCTTAAGGCACTTTCAAAGGAAAGTGTTTTTCTCTGAAAGGACAGCATTTAGAAAGTGAAGCAACACTCCATTAACTTCGCACAGTGAATTGAAGTGTTGGAAGAGAAGGCTTCACTTTCAGAGAAATGCATGTGAATTTCTTGTGAATGCTTGAAAGTTGCTTTAGGCACTTTCAAAAAAAAGTGATTTTCTCTGAAAGGACAGGATTTAGAAAGTGAAGCAACACTCCATTCACTTCGCACAGTGAATTGAAGTGTTGGAACAGACTGCTTCTCTTTCAGAGAAATGCATGTGAGTTTCTTCCTAATGCTTGCAAGTAGCTTAAGGCACTTTCAAAGGAAAGTGATTTTCTCTGAAAGGACAACATTTAGAAAGTGAAGGAACACTCCATTCACTTCGCACAGTGAATTGAAGTGTTGGACCAGATTGCTTCTCTTTCAGAGAAACACATGTTAGTTTCTGGTGAATGCTTGTAAGTAGCTTAAGGCATTTTCAAAGGAACGTGATTTTCTCGGAAAGGACAGCCTTTAGAAATTGAAGTAACATTCCATTCACTTCGCAAAGTGAATTGAAGTGTTGGAACAGACTGCTTCTCTTTCAGAGAAACGCATGTGAGTTTCCTGTGAATGCTAGAAAGTAGCTTAAGGCACTTTCAAAGGAAAGTGATTTTCTCTGAAAGGACAGCATTTAGAAAGTGAAGTAACATTCCATTCACTTCGCACAGTGAATTGAAGTGTTGGAACAGACTGCTTCTCTTTCAGAGAAATGCATGTGAGTTTCTGTTGAATGCTTGTAAGTAGCTCAAGGCTCTTTCAAAGGAAAGTGATTTTCTCTGAAAGGAAAGCATTTAGAAAGTAAAGCAACACTCCATTCCCTTCGCGCAATGAATAGAAGTGTTGGAACAGACTGCTTCTCTTTCATAGAAACGCATTAGTGTTTCTTGTGAATGCTTGCAAGTAGCTAAGGCACTTTCAAAGGAAAGTGATTTTCTCTGAAAGCACAGCATTTAGAAAGTTAAGCAACACTCCATTCACTTCTCAGAGAGAATTGAAATGTTGGAACAGATTGCTTCTCTTTCAGAGAAATGCATGTGAGTTTCTGTTGAATGCTTTTAAGTAGATTAAGGCACATTCAAAGGAAAGGGATTTTCTCTGAAAGGACAGCATTTAGAAAGTGAAGCAACACTCCATTCACTTCGCACAGTGAATTGAAGTGTTGGAACAGACTGCTTCTCTTTCAGAGAAACGCATGTGAGTTTTTTGTGAATGCTTGAAAGTAGCTTAAGGCACTTTCAAAGGAAAGTGATTTTCTCTGAAAGGAAAGCATTTAGAAAGTGAAGCACCACACCATTCACTTCGCACAGTGAATTGAAGTGTTGGAACAGACTGCTTCTCTTTCCGAGAAACGCATGTGAGTTTCTTCCTAATGCTTGCAAGTAGCTTAAGGCAGTATCAAAGGAAAGTGATTTTCTCTGAAAGGACAGCCTTTAGAAAGTGAAGCAACACTCCATTCACTTCGCACAGTGAATTGAAGTGTTGGAACAGACTGCTTCTCTTTTAGAGAAACGCATGTGAGTTTTTTGTGAATGTTTAAAAGTAGCTTAAGGCACTTTCAAACGAAAGTGATTTTCTCTGAAAGGACAGCATTTAGAAAGTGAAGCACCACTCCATTCACTTCGCACAGTGAATTGATGTGTTGGAACAGACTGCTTCTCTTTCAGAGAAACGCATGTGAGTTTCTTCCTAATGCTTGCAAGTAGCTTAAGGCACTATCAAAGGAAAGTGATTTTCTCTGAAAGGACAGCCTTTAGAAAGTGAAGCAACACTCCATTCACTTCGCACAGTGAATTGAAGTGTTGGAACAGACTGCTTCTCTTTCAGAGAAATGCACGTGAGTTTCTGTTGAATGCTTGTAAGTAGCTTAAGGCACTTTCAAAGGAAAGTGATTTTCTCTGAAAGGACAGCATTTAGAAAGTGAAGCAACACTCCATTCACTTCGAACATTGAATTGAAGTGTTGCAACAGAATGCTTCTCTTTCATAGAAACGCATTAGTGTTTCTTGTGAATGCTTGCAAGTAGCTTAAGGCACTTTCAAAGGAAAGTGATTTTCTCTGAAAGGACAGCATTTAGAAAGTGAAGCAACACTCCATTAACTTCGCACAGTGAATTGAAGTGTTGGAAGAGAAGGCTTCACTTTCAGAGAAATGCATGTGAATTTCTTGTGAATGCTTGAAAGTTGCTTTAGGCACTTTCAAAAAAAAGTGATTTTCTCTGAAAGGACAGGATTTAGAAAGTGAAGCAACACTCCATTCACTTCGCACAGTGAATTGAAGTGTTGGAACAGACTGCTTCTCTTTCAGAGAAATGCATGTGAGTTTCTTCCTAATGCTTGCAAGTAGCTTAAGGCACTTTCAAAGGAAAGTGATTTTCTCTGAAAGGACAGCATTTAGAAAGTGAAGCAACACTCCATTCACTTCGCACAGTGAATTGAAGTGTTGGACCAGATTGCTTCTCTTTCAGAGAAACACATGTGAGTTTCTGGTGAATGCTTGTAAGTAGCTTAAGGCATTTTCAAAGGAACGTGATTTTCTCGGAAAGGACAGCCTTTAGAAATTGAAGTAACATTCCATTCACTTCGCAAAGTGAATTGAAGTGTTGGAACAGACTGCTTCTCTTTCAGAGAAACGCATGTGAGTTTCCTGTGAATGCTAGAAAGTAGCTTAAGGCACTTTCAAAGGAAAGTGATTTTCTCTGAAAGGACAGCATTTAGAAAGTGAAGTAACATTCCATTCACTTCGCACAGTGAATTGAAGTGTTGGAACAGACTGCTTCTCTTTCAGAGAAATGCATGTGAGTTTCTGTTGAATGCTTGTAAGTAGCTCAAGGCTCTTTCAAAGGAAAGTGATTTTCTCTGAAAGGAAAGCATTTAGAAAGTAAAGAAACACTCCATTCCGTTCGCGCAATGAATTGAAGTGTTGGAACAGACTGCTTCTCTTTCACAGAAACGAATTAGTGTTTCTTGTGAATGCTTGCAAGTAGCTAAGGCACTTTCAAAGGAAAGTGATTTTCTCTGAAAGGACAGCATTTAGAAAGTGAAGCAACACTCCATTCACTTCGCACAGAGAATTGAAATGTTGGAACAGATTGCTTCTCTTTCAGAGAAATGCATGTGAGTTTCTGTTGAATGCTTTTAAGTAGATTAAGGCACATTCAAAGGAAAGTGATTTTCTCTGAAAGGACAGCATTTAGAAAGTGAAGCAACACTCCATTCACTTCGCACAGTGAATTGAAGTGTTGGAACAGACTGCTTCTCTTTCAGAGAAACGCATGTGAGTTTTTTGTGAATTCTTGAAAGTAGCTTAAGGCACTTTCAAAGCAAAGTGATTTTCTCTGAAAGGACAGCATTTAGAAAGTGAAGCACCACTCCATTCACTTCGCACAGTGAATTGAAGTGTTGGAACAGACTGCTTCTCTTTCAGAGAAATGCATGTGAGTTTCTTCCTAATGCTTGCAGGTAGCTTAAGGCAGTATCAAAGGAAAGTGATTTTCTCTGAAAGGACAGCCTTTAGAAAGTGAAGCAACACTCCATTCACTTCGCACAGTGAATTGAAGTGTTGGAAGAGACTGCTTCACTTTTAGAGAAATGCACGTGAGTTTCTGTTGAATGCTTGTAAGTAGCTTAAGGCACTTTCAAAGGAAAGTGATTTTCTCTGAAAGGACAGCATTTAGAAAATGAAGCAACACTCCATTCACTTCGCACATTGAATTGAAGTGTTGGAACAGACTGCTTCTCTTTCAGAGAAACGCATGTGAGTTTCTTCCTAATGCTTGCAAGTAGCTTAAGGCACTTTCAAAGGAAAGTGATTTTCTCTGAAAGGACAGCATTTGGAAAGTGAAGCAACACTCCTTTCACTTGCACAGTGAATTGAAGTGTTGCAACAGAATGCTTCTCTTTCATAGAAACGCATTAGTGTTTCTTGTGAATGCTTGCAAGTAGCTTAAGGCACTTTCAAAGGAAAGTGATTTTCTCTGAAAGGACAGCATTTAGATAGTGAAGCAACACTCCATTAACTTCGCACAGTGAATTGAAGTGTTGGAAAAGAAGGCTTCACTTTCAGAGAAATGCATGTGAATTTCCTGTGAATGCTTGAAAGTTGCTTTAGGCACTTTCAAAAAAAAGTGATTTTCTCTGAAAGGACAGGATTTAGAAAGTGAAGCAACACTCCATTAACTTCGCACAGTGAATTGAAGTGTTGGAACAGACTGCTTCTCTTTCAGAGAAACGCATGTGAGTTTCTTCCTAATGCTTGCAAGTAGCTTAAGGCACTTTCAAAGGAAAGTGATTTTCTCTGAAAGGACAGCATTTAGAAAGTGAAGCAACACTCCATTCACTTCACACAGTGAATTGAAGTGTTGGAACAGATTGCTTCTCTTTCAGAGAAACACATGTGAGTTTCTGGTGAATGCTTGTAAGTAGCTTTAGGCATTTTCAAAGGAACGTGATTTTCTCGGAAAGGACAGCCTTTAGAAAGTGAAGTAACATTCCATTCACTTCACACAGTGAATTGAAGTGTTGGAACAGACTGCTTCTCTTTCAGGGAAACGCATGTGTGTTTCCTGTGAATGCTAGAAAGTAGCTTAAGGCACTTTCAAAGGAAAGTGATTTTCTCTGAAAGGACAGTATTTAGAAAGTGAAGTAACATTCCATTCACTTCGCACAGTGAATTGAAGTGTTGGAACAGACTGCTTCTCTTTCAGAGAAATGCATGTGAGTTTCTGTTGAATGCTTGTAAGTAGCTCAAGGCTCTTTCAAAGGAAAGTGATTTTCTCTGAAAGGAAAGCATTTCGAAAGTAAAGCAACACTCCATTCCCTTCGCGCAATGAATTGAAGTGTTGGAACAGACTGCTTCTCTTTCATAGAAACGCATTAGTGTTTCTTGTGAATGCTTGCAAGTAGCTAAGGCACTTTCAAAGGAAAGTGATTTTCTCTGAAAGCACAGCATTTAGAAAGTGAAGCAACACTCCATTCACTTCTCACAGAGAATTGAAATGTTGGAACAGATTGCTTCTCTTTCAGAGAAATGCATGTGAGTTTCTGTTGAATGCTTTTAAGTAAATTAAGGCACATTCAAAGGAAAGGGATTTTCTCTGAAAGGACAGCATTTAGAAAGTGAAGCAACACTCCATTCACTTCGCACAGTGAATTGAAGTGTTGGAACAGACTGCTTCTCTTTCAGAGAAACGCATGTGAGTTTTTTGTGAATGCTTGAAAGTAGCTTAAGGCACTTTCAATGGAAAGTGATTTTCTCTGAAAGGACAGCCTTTAGAAAGTGAAGCAACACTCCATTCACTTCGCACAGTGAATTGAAGTGTTGGAACAGACTGCTTCTCTTTTAGAGAAATGCACGTGAGTTTCTGTTGAATGCTTGTAAGTAGCTTAAGGCACTTTCAAAGGAAAGTGATTTTCTCTGAAAGGACAGCATTTAGAAAGTGAAGCAACACTCCATTCACTTCGCTCATTGAATTGAAGTGTTGGAACAGACTGCATCTCTTTCAGAGAAACGCATGTGAGTTTCTGTTGAATGCTTGTAAGTAGCTTAAGGCACTTTCAAAGGAAAGTGATTTTCTCTGAAAGGACAGCATTTAGAAAGTGAGGCAATACTCCATTCACTTCACACAGTGAATTGAAGTGTTGGAACAGACTGCTTCTCTTTCAGAGAAACGCATGTGAGTTTCTTCCTAATGCTTGCAAGTAGCTTAAGGCACTTTCAAAGGAAAGTGATTTTCTCTGAAAGGACAACATTTAGAAAGTGAGCAACACTCCATTCACTTCGCACAGTGAATTGAAGTGTTGCAACAGAATACTTCTCTTTCATAGAAACGCATTAGTGTTTCTTGTGAATGCTTGCAAGTAGCTTAAGGCACTTTCAAAGGAAAGTGATTTTCTCTGAAAGGACAGCATTTAGAAAGTGAAGCAACACTCCATTAACTTCGCACAGTGAATTGAAGTGTTGGAAGAGAAGGCTTCACTTTCAGAGAAATGCATGTGAATTTCTTGTGAATGCTTGAAAGTTGCTTTAGGCACTTTCAAAAAAAAGTGATTTTCTCGGAAAGGACAGGATTTAGAAAGTGAAGCAACACTCCATTCACTTCGCACAGTGAATTGAAGTGTTGGAACAGACTGCTTCTTTTTCAGAGAAACGCATGTGAGTTTCTTCCTAATGCTTGCAAGTAGCTTAAGGCACTTTCAAAGGAAAGTGATTTTCTCTGAAAGGACAGCATTTAGAAAGTGAAGCAACACTCCATTCACTTCACACAGTGAATTGAAGTGTTGGACCAGATTGCTTCTCTTTCAGAGAAACACATGTGAGTTTCTGATGAATGCTTGTAAGTAGCTTAAGGCATTTGCAAAGGAACGTGATTTTCTAGGAAAGGACAGCCTTTAGAAAGTGAAGTAACATTCCATTCACTTCGCACAGTGAATTGAAGTGTTGGAACAGACTGCTTCTCTTTCATAGAAACGCATTAGTGTTTCTTGTGAATGCTTGCAAGTAGCTAAGGCACTTTCAAAGGAAAGTGATTTTCTCTGAAAGGACAGCATTTAGAAAGTGAAGCAACACTCCATTCACTTCGCACAGAGAATTGAAATGTTGGAACAGATTGCTTCTCTTTCAGAGAAATGCATGTGAGTTTCTGTTGAATGCTTGTAAGTAGATTAAGGCACATTCAAAGGAAAGGGATTTTCTCTGAAAGGACAGCATTTAGAAAGTGAAGCAACACTCCATTCACTTCACACAGTGAATTGAAGTGTTAGAACAGACTGCATCTCTTTCAGAGAAACTCATGTGAGTTTTTTGTGAATGCTTGTAAGTAGCTTAAGGCACTTTCAGAGGAAAGTGATTTTCTCTGAAAGGACAGCATTTAGAAAGTGAAGCAACACTCCATTCACTTCGCACATTGAATTGAAGTGTTGGAACAGACTGCATCTCTTTCAGAGAAACGCATGTGAGTTTCTGTTGAATGCTTGTAAGTAGCTTAAGGCACTTTCAAAGGAAAGTGATTTTCTCTGAAAGGACAGCATTTAGAAAGTGAGGCAATACTCCATTCACTTCACACAGTGAATTGAAGTGTTGGAACAGACTGCTTCTCTTTCAGAGAAACGCATGTGAGTTTCTTTTTAATGCTTGCAAGTAGCTTAAGGCACTTTCAAAGGAAAGTGATTTTCTCTGAAAGGACAGCATTTAGAAAGTGAAGCAACACTCCATTCACTTCGCACAGTGAATTGATGTGTTGCAACAGAATGCTTCTCTTTCATAGAAACGCAGTAGTGTTTCTTGTGAATGCTTGCAAGTAGCTTAAGGCACTTTCAAAGGAAAGTGATTTTCTCTGAAAGGACAGCATTTAGAAAGTGAAGCAACACTCCATTAACTTCGCACATTGAATTGAAGTGTTGGAAGAGAAGGCTTCACTTTCAGAAACGCATGTGAATTTCTTGTGAATGCTTGAAAGTTGCTTTAGGCACTTTCAAAAAAAAGTGATTTTCTCTGAAAGGACAGGATTTAGAAAGTGAAGCAACACTCCATTCACTTCGCACAGTGAATTGAAGTGTTGGAACAGACTCCTTCTATTTCACAGAAACGCATGTGTGTTTCCTGTGAATGCTTGAAAGTAGCTTAAGGCACTTTCAAAGGAAAGTGATTTTCTCTGAAAGGACAGCATTTTGAAAGTGAAGTAACATTCCATTCACATCGCACAGTGAATTGAAGTGTTGGAACAGACTGCTTCTCTTTCAGAGAAATGCATATGAGTTTCTGTTGAATGCTTGTAAGTAGCTCAAGGCACTTTCAAAGGAAAGTGATTTTCTCTGAAAGGACAGCATTTAGAAAGTAAAGCAACACTCCATTCCCTTCGTGCATTGAATTGAAGTTTTGGAACCGACTGCTTCTCTTTCATAGAAACGCATTAGTGTTTCTTGTTAATGCTTGCAAGTAGCTTACGGCACTTTCAAAGGAAAGTGATTTTCTCTGAAAGGACAGCATTTAGAAAGTGAAGCAACACTCCATTCACTTCGCATAGAGAATTGAAGTGTTGGAACAGACTGCTTCTCTGTCAGAGAAATTCATGTGAGTTTCTGTTGAATGCTTGCAAGTAGCTTAAGGCACTTTCAAAGGAAAGTGATTTTCTCTGAAAGGACAGCATTTAGAAAGTGAAGCAACACTCCATTCACTTCGCACAGTGATTTGAAGTGTTGGAACAGACTGCTTCTCTTTCAGAGAAACGCATGTGAGTTTCTGTTGAATGCTTGTAAGTAGCTCAAGGCTCTTTCAAAGGAAAGTGATTTTCTCTGAAAGGACAGCATTTAGAAAGTGAAGCACCACTCCATTCACTTCGCACAGTGAATTGAAGTGTTGGAACAGACTGCTTCTCTTTCAGAGAAACGCATGTGAGTTTCTTCCTAATGCTTGCAAGTAGCTTAAGGCACTATCAAAGGAAAGTGATTTTCTCTGAAAGGACAGCCTTTAGAAAGTGAAGCAACACTCCATTCACTTCGCACAGTGAATTGAAGTGTTGGAACAGACTGCATCTCTTTCAGAGAAACGCATGTGAGTTACTGTTGAATGCTTGTAAGTAGCTTAAGGCACTTTCAAAGGAAAGTGATTTTCTCTGAAAGGACAGCATTTAGAAAGTGAGGCAATACTCCATTCACTTCACACAGTGAATTGAAGTGTTGGAACAGACTGCTTCTCTTTCAGAGAAACGCATGTGAGTTTCTTCCTAATGCTTGCAAGTAGCTTAAGGCACTTTCAAAGGAAAGTGATTTTCTCTGAAAGGACAACATTTAGAAAGTGAGCAACACTCCATTCACTTCGCACAGTGAATTGAAGTGTTGCAACAGAATACTTCTCTTTCATACAAACGCATTAGTGTTTCTTGTGAATGCTTGCAAGTAGCTTAAGGCACTTTCAAAGGAAAGTGATTTTCTCTGAAAGGACAGCATTTAGAAAGTGAAGCAACACTCCATTAACTTCGCACAGTGAATTGAAGTGTTGGAAGAGAAGGCTTCACTTTCAGAGAAATGCATGTGAATTTCTTGTGAATGCTTGAAAGTTGCTTTAGGCACTTTCAAAAAAAAGTGATTTTCTCGGAAAGGACAGGATTTAGAAAGTGAAGCAACACTCCATTCACTTCGCACAGTGAATTGAAGTGTTGGAACAGACTGCTTCTTTTTCAGAGAAACGCATGTGAGTTTCTTCCTAATGCTTGCAAGTAGCTTAAGGCACTTTCAAAGGAAAGTGATTTTCTCTGAAAGGACAGCATTTAGAAAGTGAAGCAACACTCCATTCACTTCGCACAGTGAATTGAAGTGTTGGACCAGATTGCTTCTCTTTCAGAGAAACACATGTGAGTTTCTGATGAATGCTTGTAAGTAGCTTAAGGCATTTGCAAAGGAACGTGATTTTCTCGGAAAGGACAGCCTTTAGAAAGTGAAGTAACATTCCATTCACTTCGCACAGTGAATTGAAGTGTTGGAACAGACTGCTTCTCTTTCATAGAAACGCATTAGTATTTCTTGTGAATGCTTGCAAGTAGCTAAGGCACTTTCAAAGGAAAGTGATTTTCTCTGAAAGGACAGCATTTAGAAAGTGAAGCAACACTCCATTCACTTCGCACAGAGAATTGAAATGTTGGAACAGATTGCTTCTCTTTCAGAGAAATGCATGTGAGTTTCTGTTGAATGCTTGTAAGTAGATTAAGGCACATTCAAAGGAAAGGGATTTTCTCTGAAAGGACAGCATTTAGAAAGTGAAGCAACACTCCATTCACTTCACACAGTGAATTGAAGTGTTAGAACAGACTGCATCTCTTTCAGAGAAACGCATGTGAGTTTTTTGTGAATGCTTGTAAGTAGCTTAAGGCACTTTGAAAGGAAAGTGATTTTCTCTGAAAGGACAGCATTTAGAAAGTGAAGCAACACTCCATTCACTTCGCACATTGAATTGAAGTGTTGGAACAGACTGCATCTCTTTCAGAGAAACGCATGTGAGTTTCTGTTGAATGCTTGTAAGTAGCTTAAGGCACTTTCAAAGGAAAGTGATTTTCTCTGAAAGGACAGCATTTAGAAAGTGAGGCATTACTCCATTCACTTCACACAGTGAATTGAAGTGTTGGAACAGACTGCTTCTCTTTCAGAGAAACGCATGTGAGTTTCTTTTTAATGCTTGCAAGTAGCTTAAGGCACTTTCAAAGGAAAGTGATTTTCTCTGAAAGGACAGCATTTAGAAAGTGAAGCAACACTCCATTCACTTCGCACAGTGAATTGATGTGTTGCAACAGAATGCTTCTCTTTCATAGAAACGCAGTAGTGTTTCTTGTGAATGCTTGCAAGTAGCTTAAGGCACTTTCAAAGGAAAGTGATTTTCTCTGAAAGGACAGCATTTAGAAAGTGAAGCAACACTCCATTAACTTCGCACATTGAATTGAAGTGTTGGAAGAGAAGGCTTCACTTTCAGAGAAACGCATGTGAATTTCTTGTGAATGCTTGAAAGTTACTTTAGGCACTTTCAAAAAAAAGTGATTTTCTCTGAAAGGACAGGATTTAGAAAGTGAAGCAACACTCCATTCACTTCGCACAGTGAATTGAAGTGTTGGAACAGACTCCTTCTATTTCACAGAAACGCATGTGTGTTTCCTGTGAATGCTTGAAAGTAGCTTAAGGCACTTTCAAAGGAAAGTGATTTTCTCTGAAAGGACAGCATTTTGAAAGTGAAGTAACATTCCATTCACTTCGCACAGTGAATTGAAGTGTTGGAACAGACTGCTTCTCTTTCAGAGAAATGCATATGAGTTTCTGTTGAATGCTTGTAAGTAGCTCAAGGCACTTTCAAAGGAAAGTGATTTTCTCTGAAAGGACAGCATTTAGAAAGTAAAGCAACACTCCATTCCCTTCGTGCATTGAATTGAAGTGTTGGAACCGACTGCTTCTCTTTCATAGAAACGCATTAGTGTTTCTTGTTAATGCTTGCAAGTAGCTTAAGGCACTTTCAAAGGAAAGTGATTTTCTCTGAAAGGACAGCATTTAGAAAGTGAAGCAACACTCCATTCACTTCGCATAGAGAATTGAAGTGTTGGAACAGACTGCTTCTCTGTCAGAGTAATGCATGTGAGTTTCTGTTGAATGCTTGCAAGTAGCTTAAGGCACTTTCAAAGGAAAGTTATTTTCTCTGAAAGACAGCATTTAGAAAGTGAAGCAACACTCCATTCACTTCGCACAGTGAATTGAAGTGTTGGAACAGACTGCTTCTCTTTCAGAGAAACGCATGTGAGTTTCTGTTGAATGTTTGTAAGTAGCTCAAGGCGCTTTCAAAGGAAAGTGATTTTCTCTGAAAGGACAGCATTTAGAAAGTGAAGCACCACTCCATTCACTTCGCACAGTGAATTGAAGTGTTGGAACAGACTGCTTCTCTTTCAGAGAAACGCATGTGAGTTTCTTCCTAATGCTTGCAAGTAGCTTAAGGCACTATCAAAGGAAAGTGATTTTCTCTGAAAGGACAGCCTTTAGAAAGCGAAGCAACACTCCATTCACTTCGCACAGTGAATTGAAGTGTTGGAACAGACTGCTTCTCTTTCAGAGAAATGCACGTGAGTTTCTGTTGAATGCTTGTAAGTAGCTTAAGGCATTTTTAAAGGAACGTGATTTTCTCGGAAAGGACAGCCTTTAGAAAGTGAAGTAACATTCCATTCACTTCGCACAGTGAATTGAAGTGTTGGACCAGACTGCTTCTCTTTCAGAGAAACGCATGTGTGTTTCCTGTGAATGCTAGAAAGTAGCTTAAGGCACTTTCAAAGGAAAGTGATTTTCTCTGAAAGGACAGCATTTAGAAAGTGAAGTAACATTCCATTCACTTCGCACAGTGAATTGAAGTGTTGGAACAGACTGCTTCTCTTTCAGAGAAATGCATGTGAGTTTCTGTTGAATGCTTGTAAGTAGCTCAAGGCTCTTTCAAAGGAAAGTGATTTTCTCTGAAAGGAAAGCATTTAGAAAGTAAAGAAACACTCCATTCCCTTTGCGCAATGAATTGAAGTGTTGGAACAGACTGCTTCTCTTTCATAGAAACGCATTAGTGTTTCTTGTGAATGCTTGCAAGTAGCTAAGGCACTTTCAAAGGAAAGTGATTTTCTCTGAAAGCACAGCATTTAGAAAGTGAAGCAACACTCCATTCACTTCGCACAGAGAATTGAAATGTTGGAACAGATTGCTTCTCTTTCAGAGAAATGCATGTGAGCTTCTGTTGAATGCTTGTAAGTAGATTAAGGCATATTCAAAGGAAAGGGATTTTCTCTGAAAGGACAGCATTTAGAAAGTGAAGCAACACTCCATTCACTTCGCACAGTGAATTGAAGTGTTGGAACAGACTGCTTCTCTTTCAGAGAAACGCATGTGAGTTTTTGTGAATGCTTGAAAGTAGCTTAAGGCACTTTCAAAGGAAAGTGATTTTCTCTGAAAGGACAGCATTTAGAAAGTGAAGCACCACTCCATTCACTTCGCACAGTGAATTGAAGTGTTGGAACAGACTGCTTCTCTTTCAGAGAAACGCATGTGAGTTTCTTCCTAATGCTTGCAAGTAGATTAAGGCATTATCAAAGGAAAGTGATTTTCTCTGAAAGGACAGCCTTTAGAAAGTGAAGCAACACTCCATTCACTTCGCACAGTGAATTGAAGTGTTGGAACAGACTGCTTCTCTTTCAGAGAAACGCATGTGAGTTTCTGTTGAATGCTTGTATGTAGCTTAAGGCACTTTCAAAGGAAAGTGATTGTCTCTGAAAGGACAGCATTTAGAAAGTGAGGCAATACTCCATTCACTTCACACAGTGAATTGAAATGTTGGAACAGACTGCTTCTCTTTCATATAAACGCATTAGTGTTTCTTGTGAATGCTTGCAAGTAGCTTGAGGCACTTTCAAAGGAAAGTGATTTTCTCTGAAAGGACAGCATTTAGAAAGTGAAGCAACACTCCATTAACTTCGCACAGTGAATTGAAGTGTTGGAAGAGAAGGCTTCACTTTCAGAGAAATGCATGTGAATTTCTTGTGAATGCTTGAAAGTTGCTTTAGGCACTTTCAAAAAAAAGTGATTTTCTCTGAAAGGACAGGATTTAGAAAGTGAAGCAACACTCCATTCACTTCGCACAGTTAATTAAAGTGTTGGAACAGACTGCTTCTATTTCACAGAAACGCATGTGTGTTTCCTGTGAATGCTTGAAAGTAGCTTAAGGCACTTTCAAAGGAAAGTGATTTTCTCTGAAAGGACAGCATTTTGAAAGTGAAGTAACATTCCATTCACTTTGCACAGTGAATTGAAGTGTTGGAACAGACTGCTTCTCTTTCAGAGAAATGCATATGAGTTTCTGTTGAATGTTTGTAAGTAGCTCAAGGCACTTTCAAAGGAAAGTGATTTTCTCTGAAAGGACAGCATTTAGAAAGTAAAGCAACACTCCATTCCCTTCGTGCAATGAATTGAAGTTTTGGAACCGACTGCTTCTCTTTCATAGAAACGCATTAAGTTTCTTGTTAATGCTTGCAAGTAGCTTAAGGCACTTTCAAAGGAAAGTGATTTTCTCTGAAAGGACAGCCTATAGAAAGTGAAGCAACACTCCATTCACTTCGCACAGAGAATTGAAGTGTTGGAACAGACTGCTTCTCTTTCAGAGAAATGCATGTGAGTTTCTGTTGAATGCTTGCAAGTAGCTTAAGGCACTTTCAAAGGAAAGTGATTTTCTCTGAAAGGACAGCATTTAGAAAGTGAAGCAACACTCCATTCACTTCCCACAGTGAATTGAAGTGTTGGAACAGACTGCTTGTCTTTCATAAACGCATTAGTATTTCTTGTGAATGCTTGCAAGTAGCTTAAGGCACTTTCAAAGGAAAGTGATTTTCACTGAAAGACAGCATTTAGAAAGTGAAGCACCACTCCATTCACTTCACACAGTGAATTGAAGTGTTGGAACAGACTGCTTCTCTTTCAGAGAAACGCATGTTAGTTTCTTCCTAATGCTTGCAAGAAGCTTAAGGCACTTTCAAAGGAAAGTGATTTTCTCTGAAGTGACAGCATTTCGAAAGTGAGGCAACACTCCATTCACTTCGCACAGTGAATTGAAGTGTTGGAACAGACTGCTTCTCTTTCAGAGAAACACATGTGAGTTTCTGGTAAATGCTTGTAAGTAGCTTAAGGCAATTTCAAAGGAAAGTGATTTTCTCTGAAAGGACAGCATTTAGAAAGTGAGGCAATACTCCATTCACTTCGCACAGTGAATTGAAGTGTTGGAAGAGAAGGCTTCTCTTTCAGAGAAATGCATGTGAATTTCTTGTGAATGCTTGAAAGTTGCTTAAGGCACTTTCAAACAAAAGTGATTTTCTCTGAAAGGACAAGATTTAGAAAGTGAAGCAACACTCCATTCACTTCGCACAGTGAATTGAAGTGTTGGAACAGACTGCTTCTATTTCAGAGAAACGCATGTGTGTTTCCTGTGAATGCTTGAAAGTAGCTTAAGGCACTTTCAAAGGAAAGTGATTTTCTCTGAAAGGACAGCATTTAGAATGTGAAGTAACATTCCATTCACTTCGCACAGTGAATTGAAGTGTTGGAACAGACTGCTTCTCTTTCAGAGATATGCATGTGAGTTTCTGTTGAATGCTTGAAAGTAGCTTAAGGCACTTTCAAAGGAAAGTGATTTTCTCTGAAAGGACAGCATTTAGAAAGTGAAGCACCACTCCATTCACTTCGCACAGTGAATTGAAGTGTTGGAACAGACTGCTTCTATTTCAGAGAAACGCATGTGAGTTTCTTCCTAATGCTTGCAAGTAGCTTAAGGCACTATCAAAGGAAAGTGATTTTCTCTGAAAGGACAGCCTTTAGAAAGTGAAGCAACACTCCATTCACTTCGCACAGTGAATTGAAGTGTTGGAACAGACTGCTTCTCTTTCAGAGAAATGCATGTGAGTTTCTGTTGAATGCTTGTAAGTAGCTTAAGGCGCTTTCATAGGAAAGTGATTTTCTGTGAAAGGACATCATTTAGAAAGTGAAGCAACACTCCATTCACTTCGCACATTGAATTGAAGTGTTGGAACAGACTGCATCTCTTTCAGAGAAACGCATGTGAGTTTCTGTTGAATGCTTGTAAGTAGCTTAAGGCATTTTCAAAGGAAAGTGATTTTCTCTGAAAGGACAGCATTTAGAAAGTGAGGCAATACTCCATTCACTTCACACAGTGAATTGAAGTGTTGGAACAGACTGCTTCTCTTTCAGAGAAACGCATGTGAGTTTCTTCCTAATGCTTGCAAGTAGCTTAAGGCACTTTCAAAGGAAAGTGATTTTCTCTGAAAGGACAGCATTTAGAAAGTGAAGCAACACTCCATTCACTTCGCACAGTGAATTGAAGTGTTGCAACAGAATGCTTCTCTTTCATAGAAACGCATTAGTGTTTCTTGTGAATGCTTGCAAGTAGCTTAAGGCACTTTCAAAGGAAAGTGATTTTCTCTGAAAGGACAGCATTTAGAAAGTGAAGCAACACTCCATTAACTTCGCACAGTGAATTGAAGTGTTGGAAGAGAAGGCTTCACTTTCAGAGAAATGCATGTGAATTTCTTGTGAATGCTTGAAAGTTGCTTAAGGCACTTTCAAACACAAGTGACTTTCTCTGAAAGGACAGGATTTAGAAAGTGAAGCAACACTCCATTCACTTCGCACAGTGAATTGAAGTGTTGGAACAGACTGCTTATATTTCAGAGAAACGCATGTGTGTTTCCTGTGAATGCTTGAAAGTAGCTTAAGGCACTCTCAAAGGAAAGTGATTTTCTCTGAAAGGACAGCATTTAGAAAGTGAAGTAGCATTCCATTCACTTCGCAGAGTGAATTGAAGTGTTGGAACAGACTGCTTCTCTTTCAGAGAAATGCATATGAGTTTCTGTTGAATGCTTGTAAGTAGCTCAAGGCACTTTCAAAGGAAAGTGATTTTCTCTGAAAGGACAGCATTTAGAAAGTAAAGCAACATTCCATTCCCTTCGTGAAATGAATGGAAGTGTTGGAACCGACTGCTTCTCTTTCATAGAAACGCATTAGTGTTTCTTGTTAATGCTTGCAAGTAGCTTAAGGCACTTTCAAAGGAAAGTGATTTTCTCTGAAAAAACAGCATTTAGAAAGTGAAGCAACACTCCATTCACTTCGCACAGAGAATTGAAGTGTTGGAACAGACTGCTTCTCTTTCAGAGAAATGCATGTGAGTTTCTGTTGAATGCTTGCAAGTAGCTTAAGGCACTATCAAGGGAAAGTGATTTTCTCTGAAAGGACAGCATTTAGAAAGTGAAGCAACACTCCATTCACTTCGCACAGTGAATTGAAGTGTTGGAACAGACTGCTTGTCTTTCATAGAAACGCATTAGTATTTCTTGTGAATGCTTGCAAGTAGCTTAAGCCACTTTCAAAGGAAAGTGAATTTCTCTGAAAGACAGCATTTAGAAAGTGAAGCAACACTCCATTCACTTCACACAGTGAATTGAAGTGTTGGAACAGACTGCTTCTCTTTCAGAGAAACGCATGTTAGTTTCTTTTTAATGTTTGCAAGAAGCTTAAGGCACTTTCAAAGGAAAGTGATTTTCTCTGAAATGACAGCATTTCGAAAGTGAGGCAACACTCCATTCACTTTGCACAGTGAATTGAAGTGTTGGAACAGATTGCTTCTCTTTCAGAGAAACACATGTGAGTTTCTGGTGAATGCTTGTAAGTAGCTTAAGGCAATTTCAAAGGAACGTGATTTTCTCTGAAAGGACAGCATTTAGAAGGTGAAGCAACACTCCATTCACTTCGCACAGTGAATTGAAGTTTTGGAAGAGAAGGCTTCTCTCAGAGAAATGCATGTGAATTTCTTGTGAATGCTTGAAAGTTGCTTAAGGCACTTTCAAACAAAAGTGATTTTCTCTGAAAGGACAGGATTTAGAAAGTGAAGCAACACTCCATTCACTTCGCACAGTGAATTGAAGTGTTGGAACAGACTGCTTCTATTTCAGAGAAACGCATGTGTGTTTCCTGTGAATGCTTGAAAGTAGATTAAGGCACTTTCAAAGGAAAGTGATTTTCTCTGAAAGGACAGCATTTAGAAAGTGAAGTAACATTCCATTCACTTCGCACAGTGAATTGAAGTGTTGCAACAGACTGCTTCTCTTTCAGAGAAATGCATATGAGTTTCTGTTGAATGCTTTTAAGTAGCTCAAGGCTCTTTCAAAGGAAAGTGATTTTCTCTGAAAGGACAGCATTTAGAAAGTAAAGCAACACTCCATTCCCTTCGTGCAATGAATTGAAGTGTTGGAACCGACTGCTTCTCTTTCATAGAAACGCATTAGTGTTTCTTGTGAATGTTTGCAAGTAGCTTAAGGCACTTTCAAAGGAAAGTGATTTTCTCTGAAAGGACAGCATTTAGAAAGTGAGGCAATACTCCATTCACTTCACACAGTGAATTGAAGTGTTGGAACAGACTGCTTCTCTTTCAGAGAAACGCATGTGAGTTTCTTCCTAATGCTTGCAAGTAGCTTAAGGCACTTTCAAAGGAAAGTGATTTTCTCTGAAAGGACAGCATTTAGAAAGTGAAGCAACACTCCATTCACTTCGCACAGTGAATTGAAGTGTTGCAACAGAATGCTTCTCTTTCATAGAAATGCATTAGTGTTTCTTGTGAATGCTTGCAAGTAGCTTAAGGCACTTTCAAAGGAAAGTAAATTTCTCTGAAAGGACAGCATTTAGAAAGTGAAGCAACACTCCATTCACTTCGCACAGTGAATTGAAGTGTTGGAACAGACTGCTTCTATTTCAGAGAAACGCATGTGTGTTTCCTGTGAATGCTTGAAAGTAGCTTAAGGCACTTTCAAAGGAAAGTGATTTTCTCTGAAAGGACAGCATTTAGAAAGTGAAGTAACATTCCATTCACTTCGCACAGTGAATTGAAGTGTTGGAACAGACTGGTTCTCTTTCAGAGAAACGCATGTGAGTTTCTTCCTAATGCTTGCAAGTAGCTTAAGGCACTTTCAAAGGAAAGTGATTTTCTCTGAAAGGACAGCATTTAGAAAGTGAAGCAACACTCCATTCACTTCGCACAGAGAATTGAAGTGTTGGAACAGACTGCTTCTCTTTCAGAGAAATGCATGTGAGTTTCTGTTGAATGCTTGCAAGTAGCTTAAGGCACTTTCAAAGGAAAGTGATTTTCTTTGAAAGGACAGCATTTAGAAAGTGAAGCAACACTCCATTCACTTCCCACAGTGAATTGAAGTGTTGGAACAGACTGCTTGTCTTTCATAGAAACGCATTAGTATTTCTTGTGAATGCTTGCAAGTAGCTTAAGGCACTTTCAAAGGAAAGTGATTTTCTCTGAAAGACAGCATTTAGAAAGTGAAGCAACACTCCATTCACTTCACACAGTGAATTGAAGTGTTGGAACAGACTGCTTCTCTTTCAGAGAAACGCATGTTAGTTTCTTCCTAATGCTTGCAAGAAGCTTAAGGCACTTTCAAAGGAAAGTGATTTTCTCTGAAATGACAGCATTTCGAAAGTGAGGCAACACTCCATTCACTTTGCACAGTGAATTGAAGTGTTGGAACAGATTGCTTCTCTTTCAGAGAAACACATGTGAGTTTCTGGTGAATGCTTGTAAGTAGCTTAAGGCAATTTCAAAGGAACGTGATTTTCTCTGAAAGGACAGCATTTAGAAAGGGAAGCAACACTCCATTCACTTCGCACAGTGAATTGAAGTGTTGGAAGAGAAGGCTTCTCTTTCAGAGAAATGCATGTGAATTTCTTGTGAATGCTTGAACGTTGCTTAAGGCACTTTCAAACACAAGTGATTTTCTCTGAAAGGACAGGATTTAGAAAGTGAAGCAACACTCCATTCACTTCGCACAGTGAATTGAAGTGTTGGAGCAGACTGCTTTTATTTCAGAGAAACGCATGTGTGTTTCCTGTGAATGCTTGAAAGTAGCTTAAGGCACTTTCAAAGGAAAGTGATTTTCCCTGAAAGGACAGCATTTAGAAAGTGAAGTAACATTCCATTCACTTCGCACAGTGAATTGAAGTGTTGGAACAGACTGCTTCTCTTTCAGAGAAATGCATATGAGTTTCTGTTGAATGCTTGAAAGTAGCTTAAGGCACTTTCAAAGGAAAGTTATTTTGTCTGAAAGGACAGCATTTAGAAAGTGAAGCACCGCTCCATTCACTTCGCACAGTGAATTGAAGTGTTGGAACAGACTGCTTCTATTTCAGAGAAACGCATGTGAGTTTCTTCCTAATGCTTGCAAGTAGCTTAAGGCACTATCAAAGGAAAGTGATTTTCTCTGAAAGGACAGCCTTTAGAAAGTGAAGCAACACTCCATTCACTTCGCACAGTGAATTGAAGTGTTGGAACAGACTGCTTCTCTTTCAGAGAAATGCATGTGAGTTTCTGTTGAATGCTTGTAAGTAGCTTAAGGCACTTTCAAAGGAAAGTTATTTTCTCTGAAAGGACAGCATTTAGAAAGTGAAGCAACACTCCATTCACTTCGCACATTGAATTGAAGTGTTGGAACAGACTGCATCTCTTTCAGAGAAACGCATGTGAGTTTCTGTTGAATGATTGTAAGTAGCTTAAGGCACTTTCAAAGGCAAGTGATTTTCTCTGAAAGGACAGCATTTAGAAAGTGAGGCAATACTCCATTCACTTCACACAGTGAATTGAAGTGTTGGAACAGACTGCTTCTCTATCAGAGAAACGCATGTGAGTTTCTTCCTAATGCTTGCAAGTAGCTTAAGGCACTTTCAAAGGAAAGTGATTTTCTCTGAAAGGACAGCATTTAGAAAGTGAAGCAACACTCCATTCACTTCGCACAGTGAATTGAAGTGTTGCAACAGAATGCTTTTCTTTCATAGAAACGCATTAGTGTTTCTTGTGAATGCTTGCAAGTAGCTTAAGGCACTTTCAAAGGAAAGTGATTTTCTCTGAAAGGACAGCATTTAGAAAGTGAAGCACCACTCCATTCACTTCGCACAGTGAATTGAAGTGTTGGAACAGACTGCTTCTCTTTCAGAGAAACGCATGTGAGTTTCTTCCTAATGCTTGCAAGTAGCTTAAGGCACATTCAAAGGAAAGTGATTTTCTCTGAAAGGACAGCCTTTAGAAAGTGAAGCAACACTCCATTCACTTCGCACAGTGAATTGAAGTGTTGGAACAGACTTCTTCTCTTTCAGAGAAATGCATGTGAGTTTCTGTTGAATGCTTGTAAGTAGCTTAAGGCACTTTCAAAGGAAAGTGATTTTCTCTGAAAGGACAGCATTTAGAAAGTGAAGCAACACTCCATTCACTTCGCACATTGAATTGAAGTGTTGGAACAGACTGCATCTCTTTCAGAGAAACGCATGTGAGTTTCTGTTGAATGCTTGTAAGTAGCTTAAGGCACTTTCAAAGGAAAGTGATTTTCTCTGAAAGGACAGCATTTAGAAAGTGAGGCAATACTCCATTCACTTTACACAGTGAATTGAAGTGTTGGAACAGACTGCTTCTCTTTCAGAGAAACGCATGTGAGTTTCTTCCTAATGCTTGCAAGTAGCTTAAGGCACTTTCAAAGGAAAGTGATTTTCTCTGAAAGGACAGTATTTAGAAAGTGAAGCAACACTCCATTCACTTTGCACAGTGAATTGAAGTGTTGGAACAGATTGCTTCTCTTTCAGAGAAACACATGTGAGTTTCTGGTGAATGCTAGTAAGTAGCTTAAGGCAATTTCAAAGGAACGTGATTTTCTCTGAAAGGACAGCATTTAGAAAGGGAAGCAACACTCCATTCACTTCGCACAGTGAATTGAAGTGTTGGAAGAGAAGGCTTCTCTTTCAGAGAAATGCATGTGAATTTCTTGTGAATGCTTGAACGTTGCTTAAGGCACTTTCAAACACAAGTGATTTTCTCTGAAAGGACAGGATTTAGAAAGTGAAGCAACACTCCATTCACTTCGCACAGTGAATTGAAGTGTTGGAGCAGACTGCTTTTATTTCAGAGAAACGCATGTGTGTTTCCTGTGAATGCTTGAAAGTAGCTTAAGGCACTTTCAAAGGAAAGTGATTTTCCCTGAAAGGACAGCATTTAGAAAGTGAAGTAACATTCCATTCACTTCGCACAGTGAATTGAAGTGTTGCAACAGAATGCTTTTCTTTCATAGAAACGCATTAGTGTTTCTTGTGAATGCTTGCAAGTAGCTTAAGGCACTTTCAAAGGAAAGTGATTTTCTCTGAAAGGACAGCATTTAGAAAGTGAAGCACCACTCCATTCACTTCGCACAGTGAATTGAAGTGTTGGAACAGACTGCTTCTCTTTCAGAGAAACGCATGTGAGTTTCTTCCTAATGCTTGCAAGTAGCTTAAGGCACATTCAAAGGAAAGTGATTTTCTCTGAAAGGACAGCCTTTAGAAAGTGAAGCAACACTCCATTCACTTCGCACAGTGAATTGAAGTGTTGGAACAGACTTCTACTCTTTCAGAGAAATGCATGTGAGTTTCTGTTGAATGCTTGTAAGTAGCTTAAGGCACTTTCAAAGGAAAGTGATTTTCTCTGAAAGGACAGCATTTAGAAAGTGAAGCAACACTCCATTCACTTCGCACATTGAATTGAAGTGTTGGAACAGACTGCATCTCTTTCAGAGAAACGCATGTGAGTTTCTGTTGAATGCTTGTAAGTAGCTTAAGGCACTTTCAAAGGAAAGTGATTTTCTCTGAAAGGACAGCATTTAGAAAGTGAGGCAATACTCCATTCACTTTACACAGTGAATTGAAGTGTTGGAACAGACTGCTTCTCTTTCAGAGAAACGCATGTGAGTTTCTTCCTAATGCTTGCAAGTAGCTTAAGGCACTTTCAAAGGAAAGTGATTTTCTCTGAAAGGACAGTATTTAGAAAGTGAAGCAACACTCCATTCACTTTGCACAGTGAATTGAAGTGTTGGAACAGATTGCTTCTCTTTCAGAGAAACACATGTGAGTTTCTGGTGAATGCTAGTAAGTAGCTTAAGGCAATTTCAAAGGAACGTGATTTTCTCTGAAAGGACAGCATTTAGAAAGTGAAGCAACACTCCATTCACTTCGCACAGTGAATTGAAGTGTTGGAAGAGAAGGCTTCTCTTTCAGAGAAATGCATGTGAATTTCTTGTGAATGCTTGAAAGTTGCTTAAGGCACTTTCAAACAAAAGTGATTTTCTCTGAAAGGACAGGATTTAGAAAGTGAAGCAACACTCCATTCACTTCGCACAGTGAATTGAAGTGTTGGAACAGACTGCTTCTATTTCAGAGAAACGCATGTGTGTTTCCTGTGAATGCTTGAAAGTAGCTTAAGGCACTTTCAAAGGAAAGTGATTTTCTCTGAAAGGACAGCATTTAGAAAGTGAAGTAACATTCCATTCACTTCGCACAGTGAATTGAAGTGTTGGAACAGACTGCTTCTCTTTCAGAGAAATGCATATGAGTTTCTGTTGAATGCTTGTAAGTAGCTCAAGGCTCTTTCAAAGGAAAGTGATTTTCTCTGAAAGGACAGCATTTAGAAAGTAAAGCAACACTCCATTCCCTTCGTGCAATGAATTGAAGTGTTGGAACAGACTGCTTCTCTTTCAGAGAAACGCATTAGTGTTTCTTGTGAATGTTTGCAAGTAGCTTAAGGCACTTTCAAAGGAAAGTGATTTTCTCTGAAAGGACAGCATTTAGAAAGTGAAGCAACACTCCATTCACTTCGTACAGAGAATTGAAGTGTTGGAACAGACTGCTTCTCTTTCAGAGAAATGCATGTGAGTTTCTGTTGAATGCTTGTAAGTAGCTTAAGGCACTTTCAAAGGAAAGTGATTTTCTCTGAAAGGACAGCATTTAGAAAGTGAAGTAACACTCCGTTCACCTTGCACAGTGAATTGAAGTGTTGGAACAGACTGCTTCTCTTTCAGAGAAACGCATGTGAGTTTCTTCCTAATGCTTGCAAGAAGCTTAAGGCACTTTCAAAGGAAAGTGATTTTCTCTGAAATGACAGCAATTCGAAGGTGAGGCAACACTCCATTCACTTTGCACAGTGAATTGAAGTGTTGGAACAGATTGTTTCTCTTTCAGAGAAACACATGTGAGTTTCTGGTGAATGCTTGTAAGTAGCTTAAGGCACTTTCAAAGGAAAGTGATTTTCTCTGAAAGACAGCATTTAGAAAGTGAAGCAACACTCCATTCACTTCACACAGTGAATTGAAGTGTTGGAACAGACTGCTTCTCTTTCAGAGAAACGCATGTTAGTTTCTTCCTAATGCTTGAAAGAAGCTTAAGGCACTTTCAAAGGAAAGTGATTTTCTCTGAAATGACAGCATTTCGAAAGTGAGGCAACACTCCATTCACTTTGCACAGTGAATTGAAGTGTTGGAACAGATTGCTTCTCTTTCAGAGAAACACATGTGAGTTTCTGGTGAATGCTTGTAAGTAGCTTAAGGCAATTTCAAAGGAACGTGATTTTCTCTGAAAGGACAGCATTTAGAAAGGGAAGCAACACTCCATTCACTTCGCACAGTGAATTGAAGTGTTGGAAGAGAAGGCTTCTCTTTCAGAGAAATGCATGTGAATTTCTTGTGAATGCTTGAACGTTGCTTAAGGCACTTTCAAACACAAGTGATTTTCTCTGAAAGGACAGGATTTAGAAAGTGAAGCAACACTCCATTTACTTCGCACAGTGAATTGAAGTGTTGGAGCAGACTGCTTTTATTTCAGAGAAACGCATGTGTGTTTCCTGTGAATGCTTGAAAGTAGCTTAAGGCACTTTCAAAGGAAAGTGATTTTCCCTGAAAGGACAGCATTTAGAAAGTGAAGTAACATTCCATTCACTTCGCACAGTGAATTGAAGTGTTGGAACAGACTGCTTCTCTTTCAGAGAAATGCATATGAGTTTCTGTTGAATGCTTGAAAGTAGCTTAAGGCACTTTCAAAGGAAAGTTATTTTGTCTGAAAGGACAGCATTTAGAAAGTGAAGCACCGCTCCATTCACTTCGCACAGTGAATTGAAGTGTTGGAACAGACTGCTTCTATTTCAGAGAAACGCATGTGAGTTTCTTCCTAATGCTTGCAAGTAGCTTAAGGCACTATCAAAGGAAAGTGATTTTCTCTGAAAGGACAGCCTTTAGAAAGTGAAGCAACACTCCATTCACTTCGCACAGTGAATTGAAGTGTTGGAACAGACTGCTTCTCTTTCAGAGAAATGCATGTGAGTTTCTGTTGAATGCTTGTAAGTAGCTTAAGGCACTTTCAAAGGAAAGTTATTTTCTCTGAAAGGACAGCATTTAGAAAGTGAAGCAACACTCCATTCACTTCGCACATTGAATTGAAGTGTTGGAACAGACTGCATCTCTTTCAGAGAAACGCATGTGAGTTTCTG
Organism: Myodes glareolus; assembly: GCF_982192425.1. Classification (NCBI taxonomy): domain Eukaryota; kingdom Metazoa; phylum Chordata; class Mammalia; order Rodentia; family Cricetidae; genus Myodes; species Myodes glareolus. Next base: position 3,623,022 of record NC_142046.1, read on the forward strand.
TTGAATGATTGTAAGTAGCTTAAGGCACTTTCAAAGGCAAGTGATTTTCTCTGAAAGGACAGCATTTAGAAAGTGAGGCAATACTCCATTCACTTCACACAGTGAATTGAAGTGTTGGAACAGACTGCTTCTCTTTCAGAGAAACGCATGTGAGTTTCTTCCTAATGCTTGCAAGTAGCTTAAGGCACTTTCAAAGGAAAGTGATTTTCTCTGAAAGGACAGCATTTAGAAAGTGAAGCAACACTCCATTCACTTCGCACAGTGAATTGAAGTGTTGCAACAGAATGCTTTTCTTTCATAGAAACGCATTAGTGTTTCTTGTGAATGCTTGCAAGTAGCTTAAGGCACTTTCAAAGGAAAGTGATTTTCTCTGAAAGGACAGCATTTAGAAAGTGAAGCACCACTCCATTCACTTCGCACAGTGAATTGAAGTGTTGGAACAGACTGCTTCTCTTTCAGAGAAACGCATGTGAGTTTCTTCCTAATGCTTGCAAGTAGCTTAAGGCACATTCAAAGGAAAGTGATTTTCTCTGAAAGGACAGCCTTTAGAAAGTGAAGCAACACTCCATTCACTTCGCACAGTGAATTGAAGTGTTGGAACAGACTTCTTCTCTTTCAGAGAAATGCATGTGAGTTTCTGTTGAATGCTTGTAAGTAGCTTAAGGCACTTTCAAAGGAAAGTGATTTTCTCTGAAAGGACAGCATTTAGAAAGTGAAGCAACACTCCATTCACTTCGCACATTGAATTGAAGTGTTGGAACAGACTGCATCTCTTTCAGAGAAACGCATGTGAGTTTCTGTTGAATGCTTGTAAGTAGCTTAAGGCACTTTCAAAGGAAAGTGATTTTCTCTGAAAGGACAGCATTTAGAAAGTGAGGCAATACTCCATTCACTTTACACAGTGAATTGAAGTGTTGGAACAGACTGCTTCTCTTTCAGAGAAACGCATGTGAGTTTCTTCCTAATGCTTGCAAGTAGCTTAAGGCACTTTCAAAGGAAAGTGATTTTCTCTGAAAGGACAGTATTTAGAAAGTGAAGCAACACTCCATTCACTTTGCACAGTGAATTGAAGTGTTGGAACAGATTGCTTCTCTTTCAGAGAAACACATGTGAGTTTCTGGTGAATGCTAGTAAGTAGCTTAAGGCAATTTCAAAGGAACGTGATTTTCTCTGAAAGGACAGCATTTAGAAAGTGAAGCAACACTCCATTCACTTCGCACAGTGAATTGAAGTGTTGGAAGAGAAGGCTTCTCTTTCAGAGAAATGCATGTGAATTTCTTGTGAATGCTTGAAAGTTGCTTAAGGCACTTTCAAACAAAAGTGATTTTCTCTGAAAGGACAGGATTTAGAAAGTGAAGCAACACTCCATTCACTTCGCACAGTGAATTGAAGTGTTGGAACAGACTGCTTCTATTTCAGAGAAACGCATGTGTGTTTCCTGTGAATGCTTGAAAGTAGCTTAAGGCACTTTCAAAGGAAAGTGATTTTCTCTGAAAGGACAGCATTTAGAAAGTGAAGTAACATTCCATTCACTTCGCACAGTGAATTGAAGTGTTGGAACAGACTGCTTCTCTTTCAGAGAAATGCATATGAGTTTCTGTTGAATCCTTGTAAGTAGCTCAAGGCTCTTTCAAAGGAAAGTGATTTTCTCTGAAAGGACAGCATTTAGAAAGTAAAGCAACACTCCATTCCCTTCGTGCAATGAATTGAAGTGTTGGAACAGACTGCTTCTCTTTCAGAGAAACGCATTAGTGTTTCTTGTGAATGTTTGCAAGTAGCTTAAGGCACTTTCAAAGGAAAGTGATTTTCTCTGAAAGGACAGCATTTAGAAAGTGAAGCAACACTCCATTCACTTCGTACAGAGAATTGAAGTGTTGGAACAGACTGCTTCTCTTTCAGAGAAATGCATGTGAGTTTCTGTTGAATGCTTGTAAGTAGCTTAAGGCACTTTCAAAGGAAAGTGATTTTCTCTGAAAGGACAGCATTTAGAAAGTGAAGTAACACTCCGTTCACCTTGCACAGTGAATTGAAGTGTTGGAACAGACTGCTTCTCTTTCAGAGAAACGCATGTGAGTTTCTTCCTAATGCTTGCAAGAAGCTTAAGGCACTTTCAAAGGAAAGTGATTTTCTCTGAAATGACAGCAATTCGAAGGTGAGGCAACACTCCATTCACTTTGCACAGTGAATTGAAGTGTTGGAACAGATTGTTTCTCTTTCAGAGAAACACATGTGAGTTTCTGGTGAATGCTTGTAAGTAGCTTAAGGCAATTTCAAAGGAACGTGATTTTCTCTGAAAGGACAGCATTTAGAAAGTGAAGCAACACTCCATTTACTTCGCACAGTGAATTGAAGTGTTGGAACAGACTGCTTCTCTTTCAGAGAAATGCATGTGAGTTTCTTGTGAATGCTTGAAAGTTGCTTAAGGCACTTTCAAACAAAAGTGATTTTCTCTGAAAGGACAGGATTTAGAAAGTGAAGCAACACTCCATTCACTTCGCACAGTGAATTGAAGTGTTGGAACAGACTGCTTCTATTTCAGAGAAACGCATGTGTGTTTCCTGTGAATGCTTGAAAGTAGCTTAAGGCACTTTCAAAGGAAAGTGATTTTCTCTGAAAGGACAGCATTTAGAAAGTGAAGTAACATTCCATTCACTTCGCACAGTGAATTGAAGTGTTGGAACAGACTGCTTCTCTTTCAGAGAAATGCATATGAGTTTCTGTTGAATGCTTGTAAGTAGCTCAAGGCTCTTTCAAAGGAAAGTGATTTTCTCTGAAAGGACAGCATTTAGAAAGTAAAGCAACACTCCATTCCCTTCGTGCAATGAATTGAAGTGTTGGAACCGACTGCTTCTCTTTCATAGAAACGCATTAGTGTTTCTTGTGAATGTTTGCAAGTAGCTTAAGGCACTTTCAAAGGAAAGTGATTTTCTCTGAAAGGACAGCATTTAGAAAGTGAAGCAACACTCCATTCACTTCGCACAGTGAATTGAAGTGTTGGAACAGACTGCATCTCTTTCAGAGAAACGCATGTGAGTTTCTGGTGAATGCTTGTAAGTAGCTTAAGGCACTTTCAAAGGAAAGTGATTTTCTCTGAAAGGACAGCATTTAGAAAGTGAAGCAACACTCCATTCCCTTCGTGCAGTGAATTGAAGTGTTGGAACAGAGTGCTTCTCTTTCATATAAACGCATTAGTGTTTCTTGTGAATGCTTGCCAGTTGCTTAAGGCACTTTCAAAGGAAAGTGATTTTCTCTGTAAGGACAGCATTTAGAAAGTGAAGGAACACTCCATACACTTTGTACAGTGAATTGAAGTGTTGAAACAGACTGCTTCTCTTTCAGAGAAACGCATGTGAGCTTTTTGTGAATGCTTGAAAGTAGTTTAAGGCACTTTCAAAAGAAAGTGATTTTCTCTGAAAGGACAGAATTTAGAAAGTGAAGCAACACTCCCTTCACTTTGCACAGTGAATTGAAGTGTTGGAACAGACTGATTCCCTTTCAGAGAAATGCATGTGAGTTTCTGATGAATGCTTGTAAGTAGCTTAAGGCACTTTCAAAGGAAAGTGATTTTCTCTGAAAGGACAGCATTTAGAAAGTGAAGCAACACTCCATACACTTCGCACATTGAATTGAACTGTTGGAACAGACTGCTTCTCTTTCAGAGAAACGCATGTGAGTTTCTGTTGAATGCTTGTAAGTAGCTTAAGGCATTTTCAAAGGAAAGTGATTTTCTCTGAAAGGACAGCATTTAGAAAGTGAGGCAAGACTCCATTCACTTCACACAGTGAATTGAAGTTTTGGAACAGACTGCTTCTCTTTCAGAGAAACGCATGTGAGTTTCTTCCTAATGCTTGCAAGAAGCTTAAGGCACTTTCAAAGGAAAGTGATTTTCTCTGAAATGACAGCATTTCGAAAGTGAGGCAACACACCATTCACTTTGCACAGTGAATTGAAGTGTTGGAACAGATTGCTTCTCTTTCAGAGAAACACATGTGAGTTTCTGGTGAATGCTTGTAAGTAGCTCAAGGCTCTTTCAAAGGAAAGTGATTTTCTCTGAAAGGACAGCATTTAGAAAGTGAAGCAACACTCCATTCACTTCGCACAGTGAATTGAATTGTTGGAACAGACTGCTTCTATTTCAGAGAAACGCATGTGTGTTTCCTGTGAATGCTTGAAAGTAGCTTAAGGCACTTTCAAAGGAAAGTGATTTTCTCTGAAAGGACAGCATTTAGAAAGTGAAGTAACATTCCATTCACTTCGCACAGTGAATTGAAGAGTTGGAACAGACTGGTTCTCTTTCAGAGAAACGCATGTGAGTTTCTTCCTAATGCTTGCAAGTAGCTTAAGGCACTTTCAAAGGAAAGTGATTTTCTCTGAAAGGACAGCATTTAGAAAGTGAAGCAACACTCCATTCACTTCGCACAGAGAATTGAAGTGTTGGAACAGACTGCTTCTCTTTCAGAGAAATGCATGTGAGTTTCTGTTGAATGCTTGCAAGTAGCTTAAGGCACTTTCAAAGGAAAGTGATTTTCTTTGAATGACAGCATTTAGAAAGTGAAGCAACACTCGATTCACTTCCCACAGTGAATTGAAGTGTTGGAACAGACTGCTTGTCTTTCATAGAAACGCATTAGTATTTCTTGTGAATGCTTGCAAGTAGCTTAAGGCACTTTCAAAGGAAAGTGATTTTCTCTGAAAGACAGCATTTAGAAAGTGAAGCAACACTCCATTCACTTCACACAGTGAATTGAAGTGTTGGAACAGACTGCTTCTCTTTCAGAGAAACGCATGTTAGTTTCTTCCTAATGCTTGCAAGAAGCTTAAGGCACTTTCAAAGGAAAGTGATTTTCTCTGAAATGACAGCATTTCGAAAGTGAGGCAACACTCCATTCACTTTGCACAGTAAATTGAAGTGTTGGAACAGATTGCTTCTCTTTCAGAGAAACACATGTGAGTTTCTGGTGAATGCTTGTAAGTAGCTTAAGGCAATTTCAAAGGAACGTGATTTTCTCTGAAAGGACAGCATTTAGAAAGTGAAGCAACACTCCATTCACTTCGCACAGTGAATTGAAGTGTTGGAAGAGAAGGCTTCTCTTTCAGAGAAATGCATGTGAATTTCTTGTGAATGCTTGAAAGTTGCTTAAGGCACTTTCAAACACAAGTGATTTTCTCTGAAAGGACAGGATTTAGAAAGTAAAGCAACACTCCATTCACTTCGCACAGTGAATTGAAGTGTTGGAGCAGACTGCTTTTATTTCAGAGAAACGCATGTGTGTTTCCTGTGAATGCTTGAAAGTAGCTTAAGGCACTTTCAAAGGAAAGTGATTTTCCCTGAAAGGACAGCATTTAGAAAGTGAAGTAACATTCCATTCACTTCGCACAGTGAATTGAAATGTTGGAACAGACTGCTTCTCTTTCAGAGAAATGCATATGAGTTTCTGTTGAATGCTTGAAAGTAGCTTAAGGCACTTTCAAAGGAAAGTTATTTTGTCTGAAAGGACAGCATTTAGAAAGTGAAGCACCGCTCCATTCACTTCGCACAGTGAATTAAAGTGTTGGAACAGACTGCTTCTATTTCAGAGAAACGCATGTGAGTTTCTTCCTAATGCTTGCAAGTAGCTTAAGGCACTATCAAAGGAAAGTGATTTTCTCTGAAAGGACAGCCTTTAGAAAGTGAAGCAACACTCCATTCACTTCGCACAGTGAATTGAAGTGTTGGAACAGACTGCTTCTCTTTCAGAGAAATGCATGTGAGTTTCTGTTGAATGCTTGTAAGTAGCTTAAGGCACTTTCAAAGGAAAGTTATTTTCTCTGAAAGGACAGCATTTAGAAAGTGAAGCAACACTCCATTCACTTCGCACATTGAATTGAAGTTTTGGAACAGACTGCATCTCTTTCAGAGAAACGCATGTGAGTTTCTGTTGAATGATTGTAAGTAGCTTAAGGCACTTTCAAAGGCAAGTGATTTTCTCTGAAAGGACAGCATTTAGAAAGTGAGGCAATACTCCATTCACTTCACACAGTGAATTGAAGTGTTGGAACAGACTGCTTCTCTTTCAGAGAAACGCATGTGAGTTTCTTCCTAATGCTTGCAAGTAGCTTAAGGCACTTTCATAGGAAAGTGATTTTCTCTGAAAGGACAGCATTTAGAAAGTGAAGCAACACTCCATTCACTTCGCACAGTGAATTGAAGTGTTGCAACAGAATGCTTTTCTTTCATAGAAACGCATTAGTGTTTCTTGTGAATGCTTGCAAGTAGCTTAAGGCACTTTCAAAGGAAAGTGATTTTCTCTGAAAGGACAGCATTTAGAAAGTGAAGCACCACTCCATTCACTTCGCACAGTGAATTGAAGTGTTGGAACAGACTGCTTCTCTTTCAGAGAAACGCATGTGAGTTTCTTCCTAATGCTTGCAAGTAGCTTAAGGCACATTCAAAGGAAAGTGATTTTCTCTGAAAGGACAGCCTTTAGAAAGTGAAGCAACACTCCATTCACTTCGCACAGTGAATTGAAGTGTTGGAACAGACTTCTTCTCTTTCAGAGAAATGCATGTGAGTTTCTGTTGAATGCTTGTAAGTAGCTTAAGGCACTTTCAAAGGAAAGTGATTTTCTCTGAAAGGACAGCATTTAGAAAGTGAAGCAACACTCCATTCACTTCGCACATTGAACTGAAGTGTTGGAACAGACTGCATCTCTTTCAGAGAAACGCATGTGAGTTTCTGTTGAATGCTTGTAAGTAGCTTAAGGCACTTTCAAAGGAAAGTGATTTTCTCTGAAAGGACAGCATTTAGAAAGTGAGGCAATACTCCATTCACTTTACACAGTGAATTGAAGTGTTGGAACAGACTGCTTCTCTTTCAGAGAAACGCATGTGAGTTTCTTCCTAATGCTTGCAAGTAGCTTAAGGCACTTTCAAAGGAAAGTGATTTTCTCTGAAAGGACAGTATTTAGAAAGTGAAGCAACACTCCATTCACTTCGCACAGTGAATTGAAGTGTTGCAACAGAATGCTTTTCTTTCATAGAAACGCATTAGTGTTTCTTGTGAATGCTTGCAAGTAGCTTAAGGCACTTTCAAAGGAAAGTGATTTTCTCTGAAAGGACAGCATTTAGAAAGTGAAGTAACATTCCATTCACTTCGCACAGTGAATTGAAGTGTTGCAACAGACTGCTTCTCTTTCAGAGAAATGCATATGAGTTTCTGTTGAATGCTTTTAAGTAGCTCAAGGCTCTTTCAAAGGAAAGTGATTTTCTCTGAAAGGACAGCATTTAGAAAGTAAAGCAACACTCCATTCCCTTCGTGCAATGAATTGAAGTGTTGGAACCGACTGCTTCTCTTTCATAGAAACGCATTAGTGTTTCTTATGAATGTTTGCAAGTAGCTTAAGGCATTTTCAAAGGAAAGTGATTTTCTCTGAAAGGACAGCATTTAGAAAGTGAGGCAATACTCCATTCACTTTGCACAGTGAATTGAAGTGTTGGAACAGACTGCTTCTCTTTCAGAGAAACGCATGTGAGTTTCTTCCTAATGCTTGCAAGTAGCTTAAGGCACTTTCAAAGGAAAGTGATTTTCTTTGAAAGGACAGCATTTAGAAAGTGAAGCAACACTCGATTCACTTCCCACAGTGAATTGAAGTGTTGGAACAGACTGCTTGTCTTTCATAGAAACGCATTAGTATTTCTTGTGAATGCTTGCAAGTAGCTTAAGGCACTTTCAAAGGAAAGTGATTTTCTCTGAAAGACAGCATTTAGAAAGTGAAGCAACACTCCATTCACTTCACACAGTGAATTGAAGTGTTGGAACAGACTGCTTCTCTTTCAGAGAAATGCATGTGAGTTTCTGTTGAATGCTTGTAAGTAGCTTAAGGCACTTTCAAAGGAAAGTGATTTTCTCTGAAAGGACAGCATTTAGAAAGTGAAGTAACACTCCGTTCACCTTGCACAGTGAATTGAAGTGTTGGAACAGACTGCTTCTCTTTCAGAGAAACGCATGTGAGTTTCTTCCTAATGCTTGCAAGAAGCTTAAGGCACTTTCAAAGGAAAGTGATTTTCTCTGAAATGACAGCAATTCGAAGGTGAGGCAACACTCCATTCACTTTGCACAGTGAATTGAAGTGTTGGAACAGATTGTTTCTCTTTCAGAGAAACACATGTGAGTTTCTGGTGAATGCTTGTAAGTAGCTTAAGGCAATTTCAAAGGAACGTGATTTTCTCTGAAAGGACAGCATTTAGAAAGTGAAGCAACACTCCATTTACTTCGCACAGTGAATTGAAGTGTTGGAACAGACTGCTTCTCTTTCAGAGAAATGCATGTGAGTTTCTTGTGAATGCTTGAAAGTTGCTTAAGGCACTTTCAAACAAAAGTGATTTTCTCTGAAAGGACAGGATTTAGAAAGTGAAGCAACACTCCATTCACTTCGCACAGTGAATTGAAGTGTTGGAACAGACTGCTTCTATTTCAGAGAAACGCATGTGTGTTTCCTGTGAATGCTTGAAAGTAGCTTAAGGCACTTTCAAAGGAAAGTGATTTTCTCTGAAAGGACAGCATTTAGAAAGTGAAGTAACATTCCATTCACTTCGCACAGTGAATTGAAGTGTTGGAACAGACTGCTTCTCTTTCAGAGAAATGCATATGAGTTTCTGTTGAATGCTTGTAAGTAGCTCAAGGCTCTTTCAAAGGAAAGTGATTTTCTCTGAAAGGACAGCATTTAGAAAGTAAAGCAACACTCCATTCCCTTCGTGCAATGAATTGAAGTGTTGGAACCGACTGCTTCTCTTTCATAGAAACGCATTAGTGTTTCTTGTGAATGTTTGCAAGTAGCTTAAGGCACTTTCAAAGGAAAGTGATTTTCTCTGAAAGGACAGCATTTAGAAAGTGAAGCAACACTCCATTCACTTCGCACAGTGAATTGAAGTGTTGGAACAGACTGCATCTCTTTCAGAGAAACGCATGTGAGTTTCTGGTGAATGCTTGTAAGTAGCTTAAGGCACTTTCAAAGGAAAGTGATTTTCTCTGAAAGGACAGCATTTAGAAAGTGAAGCAACACTCCATTCCCTTCGTGCAGTGAATTGAAGTGTTGGAACAGAGTGCTTCTCTTTCATATAAACGCATTAGTGTTTCTTGTGAATGCTTGCCAGTTGCTTAAGGCACTTTCAAAGGAAAGTGATTTTCTCTGTAAGGACAGCATTTAGAAAGTGAAGGAACACTCCATACACTTTGTACAGTGAATTGAAGTGTTGAAACAGACTGCTTCTCTTTCAGAGAAACGCATGTGAGCTTTTTGTGAATGCTTGAAAGTAGTTTAAGGCACTTTCAAAAGAAAGTGATTTTCTCTGAAAGGACAGAATTTAGAAAGTGAAGCAACACTCCCTTCACTTTGCACAGTGAATTGAAGTGTTGGAACAGACTGATTCCCTTTCAGAGAAATGCATGTGAGTTTCTGATGAATGCTTGTAAGTAGCTTAAGGCACTTTCAAAGGAAAGTGATTTTCTCTGAAAGGACAGCATTTAGAAAGTGAAGCAACACTCCATACACTTCGCACATTGAATTGAACTGTTGGAACAGACTGCTTCTCTTTCAGAGAAACGCATGTGAGTTTCTGTTGAATGCTTGTAAGTAGCTTAAGGCATTTTCAAAGGAAAGTGATTTTCTCTGAAAGGACAGCATTTAGAAAGTGAGGCAAGACTCCATTCACTTCACACAGTGAATTGAAGTTTTGGAACAGACTGCTTCTCTTTCAGAGAAACGCATGTGAGTTTCTTCCTAATGCTTGCAAGAAGCTTAAGGCACTTTCAAAGGAAAGTGATTTTCTCTGAAATGACAGCATTTCGAAAGTGAGGCAACACACCATTCACTTTGCACAGTGAATTGAAGTGTTGGAACAGATTGCTTCTCTTTCAGAGAAACACATGTGAGTTTCTGGTGAATGCTTGTAAGTAGCTCAAGGCTCTTTCAAAGGAAAGTGATTTTCTCTGAAAGGACAGCATTTAGAAAGTGAAGCAACACTCCATTCACTTCGCACAGTGAATTGAATTGTTGGAACAGACTGCTTCTATTTCAGAGAAACGCATGTGTGTTTCCTGTGAATGCTTGAAAGTAGCTTAAGGCACTTTCAAAGGAAAGTGATTTTCTCTGAAAGGACAGCATTTAGAAAGTGAAGTAACATTCCATTCACTTCGCACAGTGAATTGAAGAGTTGGAACAGACTGGTTCTCTTTCAGAGAAACGCATGTGAGTTTCTTCCTAATGCTTGCAAGTAGCTTAAGGCACTTTCAAAGGAAAGTGATTTTCTCTGAAAGGACAGCATTTAGAAAGTGAAGCAACACTCCATTCACTTCGCACAGAGAATTGAAGTGTTGGAACAGACTGCTTCTCTTTCAGAGAAATGCATGTGAGTTTCTGTTGAATGCTTGCAAGTAGCTTAAGGCACTTTCAAAGGAAAGTGATTTTCTTTGAATGACAGCATTTAGAAAGTGAAGCAACACTCGATTCACTTCCCACAGTGAATTGAAGTGTTGGAACAGACTGCTTGTCTTTCATAGAAACGCATTAGTATTTCTTGTGAATGCTTGCAAGTAGCTTAAGGCACTTTCAAAGGAAAGTGATTTTCTCTGAAAGACAGCATTTAGAAAGTGAAGCAACACTCCATTCACTTCACACAGTGAATTGAAGTGTTGGAACAGACTGCTTCTCTTTCAGAGAAACGCATGTTAGTTTCTTCCTAATGCTTGCAAGAAGCTTAAGGCACTTTCAAAGGAAAGTGATTTTCTCTGAAATGACAGCATTTCGAAAGTGAGGCAACACTCCATTCACTTTGCACAGTAAATTGAAGTGTTGGAACAGATTGCTTCTCTTTCAGAGAAACACATGTGAGTTTCTGGTGAATGCTTGTAAGTAGCTTAAGGCAATTTCAAAGGAACGTGATTTTCTCTGAAAGGACAGCATTTAGAAAGTGAAGCAACACTCCATTCACTTCGCACAGTGAATTGAAGTGTTGGAAGAGAAGGCTTCTCTTTCAGAGAAATGCATGTGAATTTCTTGTGAATGCTTGAAAGTTGCTTAAGGCACTTTCAAACACAAGTGATTTTCTCTGAAAGGACAGGATTTAGAAAGTAAAGCAACACTCCATTCACTTCGCACAGTGAATTGAAGTGTTGGAGCAGACTGCTTTTATTTCAGAGAAACGCATGTGTGTTTCCTGTGAATGCTTGAAAGTAGCTTAAGGCACTTTCAAAGGAAAGTGATTTTCCCTGAAAGGACAGCATTTAGAAAGTGAAGTAACATTCCATTCACTTCGCACAGTGAATTGAAATGTTGGAACAGACTGCTTCTCTTTCAGAGAAATGCATATGAGTTTCTGTTGAATGCTTGAAAGTAGCTTAAGGCACTTTCAAAGGAAAGTTATTTTGTCTGAAAGGACAGCATTTAGAAAGTGAAGCACCGCTCCATTCACTTCGCACAGTGAATTAAAGTGTTGGAACAGACTGCTTCTATTTCAGAGAAACGCATGTGAGTTTCTTCCTAATGCTTGCAAGTAGCTTAAGGCACTATCAAAGGAAAGTGATTTTCTCTGAAAGGACAGCCTTTAGAAAGTGAAGCAACACTCCATTCACTTCGCACAGTGAATTGAAGTGTTGGAACAGACTGCTTCTCTTTCAGAGAAATGCATGTGAGTTTCTGTTGAATGCTTGTAAGTAGCTTAAGGCACTTTCAAAGGAAAGTTATTTTCTCTGAAATGACAGCATTTAGAAAGTGAAGCAACACTCCATTCACTTCGCACATTGAATTGAAGTGTTGGAACAGACTGCATCTCTTTCAGAGAAACGCATGTGAGTTTCTGTTGAATGATTGTAAGTAGCTTAAGGCACTTTCAAAGGCAAGTGATTTTCTCTGAAAGGACAGCATTTAGAAAGTGAGGCAATACTCCATTCACTTCACACAGTGAATTGAAGTGTTGGAACAGACTGCTTCTCTTTCAGAGAAACGCATGTGAGTTTCTTCCTAATGCTTGCAAGTAGCTTAAGGCACTTTCATAGGAAAGTGATTTTCTCTGAAAGGACAGCATTTAGAAAGTGAAGCAACACTCCATTCACTTCGCACAGTGAATTGAAGTGTTGCAACAGAATGCTTTTCTTTCATAGAAACGCATTAGTGTTTCTTGTGAATGCTTGCAAGTAGCTTAAGGCACTTTCAAAGGAAAGTGATTTTCTCTGAAAGGACAGCATTTAGAAAGTGAAGCACCACTCCATTCACTTCGCACAGTGAATTGAAGTGTTGGAACAGACTGCTTCTCTTTCAGAGAAACGCATGTGAGTTTCTTCCTAATGCTTGCAAGTAGCTTAAGGCACATTCAAAGGAAAGTGATTTTCTCTGAAAGGACAGCCTTTAGAAAGTGAAGCAACACTCCATTCACTTCGCACAGTGAATTGAAGTGTTGGAACAGACTTCTTCTCTTTCAGAGAAATGCATGTGAGTTTCTGTTGAATGCTTGTAAGTAGCTTAAGGCACTTTCAAAGGAAAGTGATTTTCTCTGAAAGGACAGCATTTAGAAAGTGAAGCAACACTCCATTCACTTCGCACATTGAACTGAAGTGTTGGAACAGACTGCATCTCTTTCAGAGAAACGCATGTGAGTTTCTGTTGAATGCTTGTAAGTAGCTTAAGGCACTTTCAAAGGAAAGTGATTTTCTCTGAAAGGACAGCATTTAGAAAGTGAGGCAATACTCCATTCACTTTACACAGTGAATTGAAGTGTTGGAACAGACTGCTTCTCTTTCAGAGAAACGCATGTGAGTTTCTTCCTAATGCTTGCAAGTAGCTTAAGGCACTTTCAAAGGAAAGTGATTTTCTCTGAAAGGACAGTATTTAGAAAGTGAAGCAACACTCCATTCACTTCGCACAGTGAATTGAAGTGTTGCAACAGAATGCTTTTCTTTCATAGAAACGCATTAGTGTTTCTTGTGAATGCTTGCAAGTAGCTTAAGGCACTTTCAAAGGAAAGTGATTTTCTCTGAAAGGACAGCATTTAGAAAGTGAAGTAACATTCCATTCACTTCGCACAGTGAATTGAAGTGTTGCAACAGACTGCTTCTCTTTCAGAGAAATGCATATGAGTTTCTGTTGAATGCTTTTAAGTAGCTCAAGGCTCTTTCAAAGGAAAGTGATTTTCTCTGAAAGGACAGCATTTAGAAAGTAAAGCAACACTCCATTCCCTTCGTGCAATGAATTGAAGTGTTGGAACCGACTGCTTCTCTTTCATAGAAACGCATTAGTGTTTCTTATGAATGTTTGCAAGTAGCTTAAGGCACTTTCAAAGGAAAGTGATTTTCTCTGAAAGGACAGCATTTAGAAAGTGAGGCAATACTCCATTCACTTTGCACAGTGAATTGAAGTGTTGGAACAGACTGCTTCTCTTTCAGAGAAACGCATGTGAGTTTCTTCCTAATGCTTGCAAGTAGCTTAAGGCACTTTCAAAGGAAAGTGATTTTCTTTGAAAGGACAGCATTTAGAAAGTGAAGCAACACTCGATTCACTTCCCACAGTGAATTGAAGTGTTGGAACAGACTGCTTGTCTTTCATAGAAACGCATTAGTATTTCTTGTGAATGCTTGCAAGTAGCTTAAGGCACTTTCAAAGGAAAGTGATTTTCTCTGAAAGACAGCATTTAGAAAGTGAAGCAACACTCCATTCACTTCACACAGTGAATTGAAGTGTTGGAACAGACTGCTTCTCTTTCAGAGAAACGCATGTTAGTTTCTTCCTAATGCTTGCAAGAAGCTTAAGGCACTTTCAAAGGAAAGTGATTTTCTCTGAAATGACAGCATTTCGAAAGTGAGGCAACACTCCATTCACTTTGCACAGTAAATTGAAGTGTTGGAACAGATTGCTTCTCTTTCAGAGAAACACATGTGAGTTTCTGGTGAATGCTTGTAAGTAGCTTAAGGCAATTTCAAAGGAACGTGATTTTCTCTGAAAGGACAGCATTTAGAAAGTGAAGCAACACTCCATTCACTTCGCACAGTGAATTGAAGTGTTGGAAGAGAAGGCTTCTCTTTCAGAGAAATGCATGTGAATTTCTTGTGAATGCTTGAAAGTTGCTTAAGGCACTTTCAAACACAAGTGATTTTCTCTGAAAGGACAGGATTTAGAAAGTGAAGCAACACTCCATTCACTTCGCACAGTGAATTGAAGTGTTGGAACCGACTGCTTCTCTTTCATAGAAACGCATTAGTGTTTCTTGTGAATGTTTGCAAGTAGCTTAAGGCACTTTCAAAGGAAAGTGATTTTATCTGAAAGGACAGCATTTAGAAAGTGAAGCAACACTCCATTCACTTCGCACAGTGAATTGAAGTGTTGGAACAGACTGCATCTCTTTCAGAGAAACGCATGTGAGTTTCTGGTGAATGCTTGTAAGTAGCTTAAGGCACTTTCAAAGGAAAGTGATTTTCTCTGAAAGGACAGCATTTAGAAACTGAAGCAACACTCCATTCCCTTCGTGCAGTGAATTGAATTGTTGGAACAGAGTGCTTCTCTTTCATATAAACGCATTTTTGTTTATTGTTAATGCTTGCCAGTTGCTTAAGGCACTTTCAAAGGAAAGTGATTTTCTCTGAAAGGACAGCATTTAGAAAGTGAAGGAACACTCCATACACTTTGTACAGTGAATTGAAGTGTTGAAACAGACTGCTTCTCTTTCAGAGAAACGCATGTGAGCTTTTTGTGAATGCTTGAAAGTAGTTTAAGGCACTTTCAAAAGAAAGTGATTTTCTCTGAAAGGACAGAATTTAGAAAGTGAAGCAACACTCCATTCACTTCGAACAGTGAATTGAAGTGTTGGAACAGACTGCTTCTATTTCAGAGAAACGCATGTGTGTTTCCTGTGAATGTTTGAAAGTAGCTTAAGGCACTTTCAAAGGAAAGTGATTTTCTCTTAAAGGACAGCATTTAGAAAGTGAAGTAACATTCCATTCATTTCGCACAGTGAATTGAAGTGTTGGAACAGACTGCTTCTCTTTCAGAGAAATGCATATGAGTTTCTGTTGAATGCTTGTAAGTAGCTTAAGGCACTTTCAAAGGAAAGTGATTTTCTCTGAACGAACAGCATTTAGAAAGTAAAGCAACACTCCATTCACTTCGTGCAATGAATTGAAGTGTTGGAACCGACTGCTTCTCTTTCATAGAAACGCATTAGTGTTTCTTGTTAATGCTTGCAAGTAGCTTAAGGTACTTTCAAAGGAAAGTGATTTTCTCTGAAAGGACAGCATTTAGAAAGTGAAGCAACACTCCATTCACTTCGCACAGAGAATTGAAGTGTTGGAACAGACTGCTTCTCTTTCAGAGAAATGCATGTGAGTTTCCTCCTAATGCTTGCAAGTAGCTTAAGGCACTTTCAAAGGAAAGTGATTTTCTCTGAAAGGACAGCATTTAGAAAGTGAAGCAACACTCCATTCACTTCCCACAGTGAATTGAAGTGTTGGAACAGACTGCTTGTCTTTCATAGAAACGCATTAGTATTTCTTGTGAATGCTTGCAAGTAGCTTAAGGCACTTTCAAAGGAAAGTGACTTTCTCTGAAAGACAGCATTTAGAAAATGAAGCAACACTCCATTCACTTCACACAGTGAATTGAAGTGTTGGAACAGACTGCTTCTCTTTCAGAGAAACGCATGTTAGTTTCTTCCTAATGCTTGCAAGAAGCTTAAGGCACTTTCAAAGGAAAGTGATTTTCTCTGAAATGACAGCATTTCGAAAGTGAGGCAACACTCCATTCACTTTGCACAGTGAATTGAAGTGTTGGAACAGATTGCTTCTCTTTCAGAGAAACACATGTGAGTTTCTGGTGAATGCTAGTAAGTAGCTTAAGGCAATTTCAAAGGAACGTGATTTTCTCTGAAAGGACAGCATTTAGAAAGTGAAGCAACACTCCATTCACTTCGCACAGTGAATTGAAGTGTTGGAAGAGAAGGCTTCTATTTCAGAGAAACGCATGTGTGTTTCCTGTGAATGCTTGAAAGTAGCTTAGGGCACTTTCAAAGGAAAGTGATTTTCTCTGAAAGGACAGCATTTAGAAAGTGAAGTAACATTCCATTCACTTCGCACAGTGAATTGAAGTGTTGGAACAGACTGCTTCTCTTTCATAGAAATGCATATGAGTTTCTGTTGAATGCTTGTAATTAGCTCAAGGCTCTTTCAAAGGAAAGTGATTTTCTCTGAAAGGACAGCATTTAGAAAGTAAAGCAACACTCCATTCCCTTCGTGCAATGAATTGAAGTGTTGGAACAGACTGCTTCTCTTTCAGAGAAACGCATTAGTGTTTCTTGTGAATGTTTGCAAGTAGCTTAAGGCACTTTCAAAGGAAAGTGATTTTCTCTGAAAGGACAGCATTTAGAAAGTGAAGCAACACTCCATTCACTTCGTACAGAGAATTGAAGTGTTGGAACAGACTGCTTCTCTTTCAGAGAAATGCATGTGAGTTTCTGTTGAATGCTTGTAAGTAGCTTAAGGCACTTTCAAAGGAAAGTGATTTTCTCTGAAAGGACAGCATTTAGAAAGTGAAGTAACACTCCGTTCACCTTGCACAGTGAATTGAAGTGTTGGAACAGACTGCTTCTCTTTCAGAGAAACGCATGTGAGTTTCTTCCTAATGCTTGCAAGAAGCTTAAGGCACTTTCAAAGGAAAGTGATTTTCTCTGAAATGACAGCAATTCGAAGGTGAGGCAACACTCCATTCACTTTGCACAGTGAATTGAAGTGTTGGAACAGATTGTTTCTCTTTCAGAGAAACACATGTGAGTTTCTGGTGAATGCTTGTAAGTAGCTTAAGGCAATTTCAAAGGAACGTGATTTTCTCTGAAAGGACAGCATTTAGAAAGTGAAGCAACACTCCATTTACTTCGCACAGTGAATTGAAGTGTTGGAACAGACTGCTTCTCTTTCAGAGAAACGCATGTGAGTTTCTTCCTAATGCTTGCAAGTAGCTTAAGGCACTTTCAAAGGAAAGTGATTTTCTCTGAAAGGACAGTATTTAGAAAGTGAAGCAACACTCCATTCACTTCGCACAGTGAATTGAAGTGTTGCAACAGAATGCTTTTCTTTCATAGAAACGCATTAGTGTTTCTTGTGAATGCTTGCAAGTAGCTTAAGGCACTTTCAAAGGAAAGTGATTTTCTCTGAAAGGACAGCATTTAGAAAGTGAAGTAACATTCCATTCACTTCGCACAGTGAATTGAAGTGTTGCAACAGACTGCTTCTCTTTCAGAGAAATGCATATGAGTTTCTGTTGAATGCTTTTAAGTAGCTCAAGGCTCTTTCAAAGGAAAGTGATTTTCTCTGAAAGGACAGCATTTAGAAAGTAAAGCAACACTCCATTCCCTTCGTGCAATGAATTGAAGTGTTGGAACCGACTGCTTCTCTTTCATAGAAACGCATTAGTGTTTCTTATGAATGTTTGCAAGTAGCTTAAGGCACTTTCAAAGGAAAGTGATTTTCTCTGAAAGGACAGCATTTAGAAAGTGAGGCAATACTCCATTCACTTTGCACAGTGAATTGAAGTGTTGGAACAGACTGCTTCTCTTTCAGAGAAACGCATGTGAGTTTCTTCCTAATGCTTGCAAGTAGCTTAAGGCACTTTCAAAGGAAAGTGATTTTCTTTGAAAGGACAGCATTTAGAAAGTGAAGCAACACTCGATTCACTTCCCACAGTGAATTGAAGTGTTGGAACAGACTGCTTGTCTTTCATAGAAACGCATTAGTATTTCTTGTGAATGCTTGCAAGTAGCTTAAGGCACTTTCAAAGGAAAGTGATTTTCTCTGAAAGACAGCATTTAGAAAGTGAAGCAACACTCCATTCACTTCACACAGTGAATTGAAGTGTTGGAACAGACTGCTTCTCTTTCAGAGAAACGCATGTTAGTTTCTTCCTAATGCTTGCAAGAAGCTTAAGGCACTTTCAAAGGAAAGTGATTTTCTCTGAAATGACAGCATTTCGAAAGTGAGGCAACACTCCATTCACTTTGCACAGTAAATTGAAGTGTTGGAACAGATTGCTTCTCTTTCAGAGAAACACATGTGAGTTTCTGGTGAATGCTTGTAAGTAGCTTAAGGCAATTTCAAAGGAACGTGATTTTCTCTGAAAGGACAGCATTTAGAAAGTGAAGCAACACTCCATTCACTTCGCACAGTGAATTGAAGTGTTGGAAGAGAAGGCTTCTCTTTCAGAGAAATGCATGTGAATTTCTTGTGAATGCTTGAAAGTTGCTTAAGGCACTTTCAAACACAAGTGATTTTCTCTGAAAGGACAGGATTTAGAAAGTGAAGCAACACTCCATTCACTTCGCACAGTGAATTGAAGTGTTGGAACCGACTGCTTCTCTTTCATAGAAACGCATTAGTGTTTCTTGTGAATGTTTGCAAGTAGCTTAAGGCACTTTCAAAGGAAAGTGATTTTATCTGAAAGGACAGCATTTAGAAAGTGAAGCAACACTCCATTCACTTCGCACAGTGAATTGAAGTGTTGGAACAGACTGCATCTCTTTCAGAGAAACGCATGTGAGTTTCTGGTGAATGCTTGTAAGTAGCTTAAGGCACTTTCAAAGGAAAGTGATTTTCTCTGAAAGGACAGCATTTAGAAACTGAAGCAACACTCCATTCCCTTCGTGCAGTGAATTGAATTGTTGGAACAGAGTGCTTCTCTTTCATATAAACGCATTTTTGTTTATTGTTAATGCTTGCCAGTTGCTTAAGGCACTTTCAAAGGAAAGTGATTTTCTCTGAAAGGACAGCATTTAGAAAGTGAAGGAACACTCCATACACTTTGTACAGTGAATTGAAGTGTTGAAACAGACTGCTTCTCTTTCAGAGAAACGCATGTGAGCTTTTTGTGAATGCTTGAAAGTAGTTTAAGGCACTTTCAAAAGAAAGTGATTTTCTCTGAAAGGACAGAATTTAGAAAGTGAAGCAACACTCCATTCACTTCGAACAGTGAATTGAAGTGTTGGAACAGACTGCTTCTATTTCAGAGAAACGCATGTGTGTTTCCTGTGAATGTTTGAAAGTAGCTTAAGGCACTTTCAAAGGAAAGTGATTTTCTCTTAAAGGACAGCATTTAGAAAGTGAAGTAACATTCCATTCATTTCGCACAGTGAATTGAAGTGTTGGAACAGACTGCTTCTCTTTCAGAGAAATGCATATGAGTTTCTGTTGAATGCTTGTAAGTAGCTTAAGGCACTTTCAAAGGAAAGTGATTTTCTCTGAACGAACAGCATTTAGAAAGTAAAGCAACACTCCATTCACTTCGTGCAATGAATTGAAGTGTTGGAACCGACTGCTTCTCTTTCATAGAAACGCATTAGTGTTTCTTGTTAATGCTTGCAAGTAGCTTAAGGTACTTTCAAAGGAAAGTGATTTTCTCTGAAAGGACAGCATTTAGAAAGTGAAGCAACACTCCATTCACTTCGCACAGAGAATTGAAGTGTTGGAACAGACTGCTTCTCTTTCAGAGAAATGCATGTGAGTTTCCTCCTAATGCTTGCAAGTAGCTTAAGGCACTTTCAAAGGAAAGTGATTTTCTCTGAAAGGACAGCATTTAGAAAGTGAAGCAACACTCCATTCACTTCCCACAGTGAATTGAAGTGTTGGAACAGACTGCTTGTCTTTCATAGAAACGCATTAGTATTTCTTGTGAATGCTTGCAAGTAGCTTAAGGCACTTTCAAAGGAAAGTGACTTTCTCTGAAAGACAGCATTTAGAAAATGAAGCAACACTCCATTCACTTCACACAGTGAATTGAAGTGTTGGAACAGACTGCTTCTCTTTCAGAGAAACGCATGTTAGTTTCTTCCTAATGCTTGCAAGAAGCTTAAGGCACTTTCAAAGGAAAGTGATTTTCTCTGAAATGACAGCATTTCGAAAGTGAGGCAACACTCCATTCACTTTGCACAGTGAATTGAAGTGTTGGAACAGATTGCTTCTCTTTCAGAGAAACACATGTGAGTTTCTGGTGAATGCTAGTAAGTAGCTTAAGGCAATTTCAAAGGAACGTGATTTTCTCTGAAAGGACAGCATTTAGAAAGTGAAGCAACACTCCATTCACTTCGCACAGTGAATTGAAGTGTTGGAAGAGAAGGCTTCTATTTCAGAGAAACGCATGTGTGTTTCCTGTGAATGCTTGAAAGTAGCTTAGGGCACTTTCAAAGGAAAGTGATTTTCTCTGAAAGGACAGCATTTAGAAAGTGAAGTAACATTCCATTCACTTCGCACAGTGAATTGAAGTGTTGGAACAGACTGCTTCTCTTTCATAGAAATGCATATGAGTTTCTGTTGAATGCTTGTAATTAGCTCAAGGCTCTTTCAAAGGAAAGTGATTTTCTCTGAAAGGACAGCATTTAGAAAGTAAAGCAACACTCCATTCCCTTCGTGCAATGAATTGAAGTGTTGGAACAGACTGCTTCTCTTTCAGAGAAACGCATTAGTGTTTCTTGTGAATGTTTGCAAGTAGCTTAAGGCACTTTCAAAGGAAAGTGATTTTCTCTGAAAGGACAGCATTTAGAAAGTGAAGCAACACTCCATTCACTTCGTACAGAGAATTGAAGTGTTGGAACAGACTGCTTCTCTTTCAGAGAAATGCATGTGAGTTTCTGTTGAATGCTTGTAAGTAGCTTAAGGCACTTTCAAAGGAAAGTGATTTTCTCTGAAAGGACAGCATTTAGAAAGTGAAGTAACACTCCGTTCACCTTGCACAGTGAATTGAAGTGTTGGAACAGACTGCTTCTCTTTCAGAGAAACGCATGTGAGTTTCTTCCTAATGCTTGCAAGAAGCTTAAGGCACTTTCAAAGGAAAGTGATTTTCTCTGAAATGACAGCAATTCGAAGGTGAGGCAACACTCCATTCACTTTGCACAGTGAATTGAAGTGTTGGAACAGATTGTTTCTCTTTCAGAGAAACACATGTGAGTTTCTGGTGAATGCTTGTAAGTAGCTTAAGGCAATTTCAAAGGAACGTGATTTTCTCTGAAAGGACAGCATTTAGAAAGTGAAGCAACACTCCATTTACTTCGCACAGTGAATTGAAGTGTTGGAACAGACTGCTTCTCTTTCAGAGAAATGCATGTGAGTTTCTTGTGAATGCTTGAAAGTTGCTTAAGGCACTTTCAAACAAAAGTGATTTTCTCTGAAAGGACAGGATTTAGAAATTGAAGCAACACTCCATTCACTTCGCACAGTGAATTGAAGTGTTGGAACAGACTGCTTCTATTTCAGAGAAACGCATGTGTGTTTCCTGTGAATGCTTGAAAGTAGCTTAAGGCACTTTCAAACGAAAGTGATTTTCTCTGAAAGGACA
Organism: Myodes glareolus; assembly: GCF_982192425.1. NCBI lineage: Eukaryota > Metazoa > Chordata > Mammalia > Rodentia > Cricetidae > Myodes > Myodes glareolus. The sequence continues at coordinate 3,644,354 of NC_142046.1, forward strand.
GCATTTAGAAAGTGAAGTAACATTCCATTCACTTCGCACAGTGAATTGAAGTGTTGGAACAGACTGCTTCTCTTTCAGAGAAATGCATATGAGTTTCTGTTGAATGCTTGTAAGTAGCTCAAGGCTCTTTCAAAGGAAAGTGATTTTCTCTGAAAGGACAGCATTTAGAAAGTAAAGCAACACTCCATTCCCTTCGTGCAATGAATTGAAGTGTTGGAACCGACTGCTTCTCTTTCATAGAAACGCATTAGTGTTTCTTGTGAATGTTTGCAAGTAGCTTAAGGCACTTTCAAAGGAAAGTGATTTTCTCTGAAAGGACAGCATTTAGAAAGTGAAGCAACACTCCATTCACTTCGCACAGTGAATTGAAGTGTTGGAACAGACTGCATCTCTTTCAGAGAAACACATGTGAGTTTCTGGTGAATGCTTGTAAGTAGCTTAAGGCACTTTCAAAGAAAGTGATTTTCTCTGAAAGGACAGCATTTAGAAAGTGAAGCAACACTCCATTCCCTTCGTGCAGTGAATTGAAGTGTTGGAACAGAGTGCTTCTCTTTCATATAAACGCATTTTTGTTTATTGTGAATGCTTGCCAGTTGCTTAAGGCACTTTCAAAGGAAAGTGATTTTCTCTGAAAGGACAGCATTTAGAAAGTGAAGGAACACTCCATACACTTTGTACAGTGAATTGAAGTGTTGAAACAGACTGCTTCTCTTTCAAAGAAACGCATGTGAGCTTTTTGTGAATGCTTGAAAGTAGTTTAAGGCACTTTCAAAAGAAAGTGAGTTTCTCTGAAAGGACAGAATTTAGAAAGTGAAGCAACACTCCATTCACTTTGCACAGTGAATTGAAGTGTTGGAACAGACTGATTCTCTTTCAGAGAAATGCATGTGAGTTTCTGATGAATGCTTGTAAGTAGCTTAAGGCACTTTCAAAGCAAAGTGATTTTCTCTGAAAGGACAGCATTTAGAAAGTGAAGCAACACTCCATACACTTCGCACATTGAATTGAACTGTTGGAACAGACTGCTTCTCTTTCAGAGAAACGCATGTGAGTTTCTGTTGAATGCTTGTAAGTAGCTTAAGGCATTTTCAAAGGAAAGTGATTTTCTCTGAAAGGACAGCATTTAGAAAGTGAGGCAAGACTCCATTCACTTCACACAGTGAATTGAAGTTTTGGAACAGACTGCTTCTCTTTCAGAGAAACGCATGTGAGTTTCTTGTGAATACTTGCAAGTTGATTAAGGCACTTTCAAAGGAAAGTGATTTTCTCTGAAAGGACAGCATTTAGAAAGTGAAGCAACACTCCATTCACTTCGCACAGTGAATTGAAGTGCTGGAACAGACTGCTTCTATTTCAGAGAAACGCATTAGTGTTTCTTGTGAATGCTTGCAAGTAGCTTAAGGCACTTTCAAAGGAAAGTGATTTTCTCTGAAAGGACAGCATTTAGAAAGTGAAGCAACACTCCATTCACTTAGCACAGAGAATTGAAGTGTTGGAACAGACTGCTTCTCTTTCAGAGAAATGCATGGGAGTTTCTGATGAATGCTTGCAAGTAGCTTAAGGCACTTTCAAAGGAAAGTGATTTTCCCTGAAAGGACAGCATTTAGAAAGTGAAGCAACACTCCATTCACTTTGCACAGTGAATTGAAGTGTTGGAACAGACTGCTTCTCTTTCAGAGAAACGCATGTGAGTTTCTTCCTAATGCTTACAAGTAGCTTAAGGCACTTTCAAAGGAAAGTGATTTTCTCTGAAAGGACAGCATTTAGAAAGTGAAGCAACACTCCATTCACTTCGCACAGTGAATTGAAGTGTTGGAACAGACTGCATCTCTTTCAGAGAAACGCATGTGAGTTTCTGTTGAATGCTTGTAAGTAGCTTAAGGCACTTTCAAAGGAAAGTGATTTTCTCTGAAAGGACAGCATTTAGAAAGTGAAGCAACACTCCATTCCTTTCGTGCAGTGAATTGAAGTGTTGGAACAGAGTGCTTGTCTTTCTTATAAACGCATTAGTGTTTCTTGTGAATGCTTGCCAGTTGCTTAAGGCACTTTCAAAGGAAAGTGATTTTCTCTGAAAGGACAGCATTTAGAAAGTGAAGGAACACTCCATACACTTTGCACAGTGAATTGAAGTGTTGAAACAGACTGCTTCTCTTTCAGAGAAATGCATGTGAGTTTCTGGTGAATGCTTGTAAGTAGCATAAGGCACTTTCAAAGGAAAGTGATTTTCTCTGAAAGGACAGCATTTAGAACCTGAAGCAACACTCCATTCACTTCGCACAGTGAATTGAAGTGTTGGAACAGACTGCTTCTCTTTCAGAGAAACGCATGTGAGTTTCTTCCTAATGCTTGCAAGTAGCTTAAGGCACTTTCAAAGAAAAGTGATTTTCTCTAAAAGGACAGCATTTGGAAAGTGAAGCACCACTCCATTCACTTCGCACAGTGAATTGAAGTGTTGGAACAGACTGCTTCTCTTTCAGAGAAACGCATGTGAGTTTCTGTTGAATGCTTGTAAGTAGCATAAGGCACTTTGAAAGGAAAGTGATTTTCTCTGAAAGGACAGCATTTAGAAAGTGAAGCAACACTCCACTCACTTCGCACAGTGAATTGAAGTGTTGGAACAGACAGCTTCTCTTTCAGAGAAACGCATGTGAGTTTCTTCCTAATGCTTGCAAGTAGCTTAAGGCACTTTCAAAGGAAAGTGATTTTCTCTGAAAGAAGAGCATTTAGAAAGTGAAGCAACACACCATTCACTTCGCACAGTGAATTGAAGTTTTGGAACAGACTGCTTCTATTTCAGAGAAACGCATTAGTGTTTCTTGTAAATGCTTGCAAGTAGCTTAAGGCACTTTCAAAGGAAAGTGATTTTATCTGAAAGGACAGCATTTAGAAAGTGAAGCAACACTCCATTCACTTCGCTCAGTGAATTGAAGTGTTGGAACAGACTGCTTCTCTTTCAGAGAAATGCATGTGAGTTTCTGTTGAATGCTTGTAAGTAGCTTAGGGCACTTTCAAAGGAAAGTGATTTTCTCTGAAAGGACAGCATTTAGAAAGTGAGGCAACACTCCATTCACTTCGCACAGTGAATTGAAGTGTTGGAACAGACTGCTTCTCTTTCAGAGAAACGCATGTATGTTTCTTCCTAATGCTTGCAAGTAGCTTAAGGCACTTTCAAAGGAAAGTGATTTTCTCTGAAAGGACAGCATTTAGAAAGTGAAGCAACACTCCATTCACTTCGCACAGTGAATTGAAGTGTTGGAACAGACTGCTTCTCTTTCAGAGAAATGCATGTGAGTTTCTGTTGAATGCTTGTAAGTAGCTTAAGGCACTTTCAAAGGAAAGGTATTTTCTCTGAAAGGACAACATTTAGAAAGTGAAGCAACACTCCATTCACTTCTCACAGTGAATTGAAGTGTTGGAACAGACTGCTTCTCTTTCAGAGAAATGCATGTGAGTTTCTTGTGAATGCTTGAAAGTTGCTTAAGGCACTTTCAAACAAAAGTGATTTTCTCTGAAAGGACAGGATTTAGAAAGTGAAGCAACACTCCATTCACTTCGCACAGTGAATTGAAGTGTTGGAACAGACTGCTTCTATTTCAGAGAAACGCATGTGTGTTTCCTGTGAATGCTTGAAAGTAGCTTAAGGCACTTTCAAAGGAAAGTGATTTTCTCTGAAAAGACAGCATTTAGAAAGTGAAGTAACATTCCATTCACTTCGCACAGTGAATTGAAGTGTTGGAACAGACTGCTTTTCTTTCAGAGAAATGCATATGAGTTTCTGTTGAATGCTTGTAAGTAGCTCAAGGCTCTTTCAAAGGAAAGTGATTTTCTCTGAAAGGACAGCATTTAGAAAGTGAAGCAACACTCCATTCACTTAGCACAGAGAATTGAAGTGTTGGAACAGACTGCTTCTCTTTCAGAGAAATGCATGTGAGTTTCTGTTGAATGCTTGTAAGTAGCTTAAGGCACTTTCAAAGGAAAGTGATTTTCTCTGAAAGGACAGCATTTAGAAAGTGAAGCAACACTCCATTCACTTTGCACAGTGAATTGAAGTGTTGGAACAGACTGCTTCTCTTTCAGAGAAACGCATGTGAGTTTCTGGTGAATGCTTGTAAGTAGCTTAAGGCACTTTCAAAGGAAAGTGATTTTCTCTGAAAGGACAGCATTTAGAAAGTGAAGCAACACTCCATTTCCTTCGTGCAGTGAATTGAAGTGTTGGAACAGAGTGCTTCACTTTCATATAAACGCATTAGTGTTTCTTGTGAATGCTTGCAAGTTGCTTAAGGCACTTTCAAAGGAAAGTGATTTTTTCTGAAAGGACAGCATTTAGAACGTGAAGCAACACTCCATTCACTTCGCACAGTGAATTGAAGTGTTGCAATAGACTGCTTCTCTTTCACAGAAACGCATCTGAGTTTCTTCCTAATGCTTGCAAGTAGCTTAAGGCACTTTCAAAGGAAAGTGATTTTCTCTAAAAGGAGAGCATTTGGAAAGTGAAGCACCACTCCATTCACTTCGCACAGTGAATTGAAGTGTTGGAACAGACTGCTTCTCTTTCAGAGAAACGCATGTGAGTTTCTGTTGAATGCTTGTAAGTAGCTTAAGGCACTTTCAAAGGAAAGTGATTATCTCGGAAAGGACAGCATTTAGAAAGTGAAGCAACACTCCATTCACTTTGCACAGTGAATTGAAGTGTTGGAACAGACTGCTTCTCTTTCAGAGTAACGCATGTGAGTTTCTTCCTAATGCTTGCAAGAAGCTTAAGGCACTTTCAAAGGAAAGTGATTTTCTCTGAAAGGACAGCATTTCGAAAGTGAGGCAACACTCCTTTCAATTTGCACAGTGAATTGAAGTGTTGGAACAGATTGCTTCTCTTTCAGAGAAACACATGTGAGTTTCTGGTGAATGCTTGTAAGTAGCTTAAGGCAATTTCAAAGGAACGTGATTTTCTCTGAAAGGACAGCATTTAGAAAGTGAAGCAACACTGCATTCACTTCGCACAGTGAATTGAAGTGTTGGAAGAGAAGGCTTCTCTTTCAGAGAAATGCATGTGAATTTCTTGTGAATGCTTGAAAGTTGCTTAAGGCACTTTCAAACAAAAGTGATTTTCTCTGAAAGGACAGGATTTAGAAAGTGAAGCTACACTCCATTCATTTCGCACAGTGAATTGAAGTGTTGGATCAGACTGCTTCTATTTCAGAGAAACGCATGTGTGTTTCCAGTGAATGCTTGAAAGTAGCTTAAGGCACTATCAAAGGAAAGTGATTTTCTCTGAAAGGACAGCATTTGGAAAGTGAAGTAACATTCCATTCACTTTGCACAGTGAATTGAAGTGTTGGAACAGACTGCTTCTCTTTCAGAGAAATGCATATGAGTTTCTGTTGAATGCTTTTAAGTAGCTCAAGGCTCTTTCAAAGGAAAGTGATTTTCTCTGAAAGGACAGCATTTAGAAAGTAAAGCAACACTCCATTCCCTTCGTTCAATGAATTGAAGTGTTAGAACAGACTGCTTCTCTTTCATAGAAACGCATTAGTGTTTCTTGTGAATGCTTGCAAGTAGGTTAAGGCACTTTCAAAGGAAAGTGATTTTCTCTGAAAGGACAGCATTTAGAAAGTGAGGCAACACTCCATTCACTTCACACAGTGAATTGAAGTTTTGGAACAGACTTCTTCTCTTTCAGAGAAACGCATGTGAGTTTCTTCCTAATGCTTGCAAGTAGCTTAAGGCACTTTCAAAGGAAAGTGATTTTCTCTGAAAGGACAGCATTTAGAAAGTGAAGCAACACTCCATTCACTTCGCAAAGAGAATTGAAGTGTTGGAACAGATTGCTTCTCTTTCAGAGAAATGCATGTGAGTTTCTGTTGAATGCTTGTAAGTAGCTTAAGGCACATTCAGAGGAAAGGGATTTTCTCTGAAAGGACAGCATTTAGAAAGTGAAGCAACACTCCATTCACTTCGCACATTGAATTGAAGTGTTGGAACAGACTGCTTCTCTTTCAGAGAAACGCATGTGAGTTTCTGTTGAATGCTTGTAAGTAGCTTAAGGCACTTTCAAAGGAAAGTGATTTTCTCTGAAAGGACAGCATTTAGAAAGTGAGGCAACACTCCATTCACTTCACACAGTGAATTGAAGTTTTGGAACAGACTTCTTCTCTTTCAGAGAAACGCATGTGAGTTTCTTCCTAATGCTTGCAAGAAGCTTAAGGCACTTTCAAAGGAAAGTGATTTTCTCTGAAAGGACAGCATTTCGAAAGTGAGGCAACACTCCATTCACTTTGCACAGTGAATTGAAGTGTTGGAACAGATTGCTTCTCTTTCAGAGAAACACATGTGAGTTTCTGGTGAATGCTTGTAAGTAGCTTAAGGCAATTTCAAAGCAACGTGATTTTCTCTGAAAGAACAGCATTTAGAAAGTGAAGCAACACTCCATTCACTTCGCGCACTGAATTGAAGTGTTGGAAGAGAAGGCTTCTCTTTCAGAGAAATGCATGTGAATTTCTTGTGAATGCTTGAAAGTTGCTTAAGGCACTTTCAAACAAAAGTGATTTTCTCTGAAAGGACAGGATTTAGAAAGTGAAGCAACACTCCATTCATTTTGCACAGTGAATTGAAGTGTTGGAACAGACTGCTTCTCTATCAAAGAAACGCATGTGAGTTTCTGGTGAATGCTTGTAAGTAGCTTAAGGCACTTTCAAAGGAAAGTGATTTTCTCTGAAAGGACAGCATTTAGAAAGTGAAGCAACACTCCATTCCCTTCGTGCAGTGAATTGAAGTGTTGGAACAGAGTGCTTCTCTTTCATATAAACGCATTAGTGTTTCTTGTGAATGCTTGCAAGTTGCTTAAGGCACTTTCAAAGGAAAGTGATTTTCTCTGAAAGGACAGCATTTAGAAAGTGAAGCAACACTCCATACACTTTGCACAGTGAATTGAAGTGTTGAAAAAGACTGCTTCTCTTTCAGAGAAACACATGTGAGCTTTTTGTGAATGCTTGAAAGTAGTTTAAGTCACTTTCAAAAAAAAGTGATTTTCTCTGAAAGGACAGAATTTAGAAAGTGAAGCAACACTCCATTCACTTCGCACAGTGAATTGAAGTGTTGGAACAGACTGCTTCTCTTTCAGAGAAATGCATGTGAGTTTCTGATGAATGCTTGTAAGTAGCTTAAGGCACTTTCAAAGGAAAGTGATTTTCTCTGAAAGGACAGCATTTAGAATGTGAAGCAACACTCCATTCACTTCGCACATTGAATTGAAGTGTTGGAACAGACTGCTTCTCTTTCAGAGAAACGCATGTGAGTTTCTGTTGAATGCTTGTAAGTAGCTAAAGGCACTTTCAAAGGAAAGTGATTTTCTCTGAAAGGACAGCATTTAGAAAGTGAGGCAACACTCCATTCACTTCACACAGTGAATTGAAGTTTTGGAACAGACTTCTTCTCTTTCAGAGAAACGCATGTGAGTTTCTTCCTAATGCTTGCAAGTAGCTTAAGGCACTTTCAAAGGAAAGTGATTTTCTCTGAAAGGACAGCATTTAGAAAGTGAAGCAACACTCCATTCACTTCGCACAGAGAATTGAAGTGTTGGAACAGATTGCTTCTCTTTCAGAGAAATGCATGTGAGTTTCTGTTGAATGCTTGTAAGTAGCTTAAGGCACATTCAGAGGAAAGGGATTTTCTCTGAAAGGACAGCATTTAGAAAGTGAAGCAACACTCCATTCACTTCGCACAGTGAATTGAAGTGTTGGAACAGACTGCTTCTCTTTCAGAGAAACGCATGTGAGTTTCTTCCTAATGCTTTCAAGTAGCTTAAGGCACTTTCAAAGGAAAATAATTTTCTCTGAAAGGACAGCATTTAGAAAGTGAAGCAACACTCCATTCACTTCGCACAGTGAATTGAAGTGTTGGAACAGACTGCTTCTCTTTCAGAGAAATGCATGTGAGTTTCTGGTGAATGCTTGTAAGTAGCGTAAGGCACTTTCAAAGGAAAGTGATTTTCTCTGAAAGGACAGCATTTAGAAAGTGAAGCAACACTCCATTCACTTTGCACAGTGAATTGAAGTGTTGGAACAGACTGCTTCTCTTTCAGAGAAACGCATGTGAGTTTCTTCCTAATGCTTGCAAGAAGCTTAAGGCACTTTCAAAGGAAAGTGATTTTCTCTGAAAGGACAGCATTTCGAAAGTGAGGCAACACTCCATTCACTTTGCACAGTGAATTGAAGTGTTGGAACAGATTGCTTCTCTTTCAGAGAAACACATGTGAGTTTCTGGTGAATGCTTGTAAGTAGATTAAGGCAATTTCAAAGAAACGTGATTTTCTCTGAAAGGACAACATTTAGAAAGTGAAGCAACACTCCATTCACTTCGCACAGTGAATTGAAGTGTTGGAAGAGAAGGCTTCTCTATCAGAGAAATGCATGTGAATTTCTTGTGAATGCTTGAAAGTTGCTTAAGGCACTTTCAAATGAAAGTGATTTTCTCTGAAAGGTCAGCATTTAGAAAGTGAAGCAACACTCCCTTCAATTCGCACAGTGAATTGAAGTGTTGGAACAGACTGCTTCTCTATCAGAGAAACGCATGTGAGTTTCTGGTGAATGCTTGTAAGTAGCTTAAGGCACTTTCAAAGGAAAGTGATTTTCTCTGAAAGGACAGCATTTAGAAAGTGAAGCAACACTCCATTCCCTTCGTGCAGTGAATTGAAGTGTTGGAACAGAGTGCTTCTCTTTCATATAAACGCAATAGTGTTTCTTGTGAATGCTTGCAAGTTGCTTAAGGCACTTTCAAAGGAAAGTGATTTTCTCTGAAAGGAAAGCATTTAGAAAGTGACGCAACACTCCATACACTTTGCACAGTGAATTGAAGTGTTGAAACAGACTGCTTCTCTTTCAGAGAAACGCATGTGAGCTTTTTGTGAATGCTTGAAAGTAGTTTAAGGCACTTTCAAAAGAAAGTGATTTTCTCTGAAAGGACAGAATTTAGAAAGTGAAGCAACACTCCATTCACTTCGCACAGTGAATTGAAGTGTTGGAACAGACTGCTCCTCTTTCAGAGAAACGCATGTGAGTTTCTTCCTAATGCTTGCAAGTAGCTTAAGGCACTTTTAAAGGAAAGTGATTTTCTCTGAAAGAACAGCATTTAGAAAGTGAAGCAACACTCCATTCACTTCGCACATTAAATTGAAGTGTTGGAACAGACTGCTTCTCTTTCAGAGAAACGCATGTGAGTTTCTGTTGAATGCTTGTAAGTAGCTTAAGGCACTTTCAAAGGAAAGTGATTTTCTCTGAAAGGACAGCATTTAGAAAGTGAGGCAACACTCCATTCACTTCACACAGTGAATTGAAGTTTTGGAACAGACTGCTTCTCTTTCAGAGAAACGCATGTGAGTTTCTTCCTAATGCTTGCAAGTAGCTTAAGGCACTTTCAAAGGAAAGTGATTTTCTCTGAAAGGACAGCGTTTAGAAAGTGAAGCAACACTCCATTCACTTCGCACAGTGAATTGAATTGTTGGAACAGACTGCTTCCTTTTAGAGAAACGCATGTGAGTTTCTTCCTAATGCTTGCAAGTAGCTTAAGGCACTTTCAAAGGAAAGTGATTTTCTCTGAAAGGACAGCATTTAGAAAGTGAAGCAACACTCCATTCCCTTCGCACAGTGAATTGAAGTGTTGGAACAGAGTGCTTCTCTTTCATATAAACGCATTAGTGTTTCTTTTGAATGCTTGCAAGTTGCTTAAGGCACTTTCAAAGGAAAGTGATTTTCTCTGAAAGGACAGCATTTAGAAAGAGAAGCAACACTCCATACACTTTGCACAGTGAATTGAAGTGTTGAAACAGACTGCTTCTCTTTCAGAGAAACGCATGTGAGCTTTTTGTGAATGCTTGAAAGTAGTTTAAGGCACTTTCAAAGAAAGTGATTTTCTCTGAAAGGACAGAATTTAGAAAGTGAAGCAACACTCCATTCACTTCGCACAGTGAATTGAAGTGTTGGAACAGACTGCTTCTCTTTCAGAGAAACGCATGTGAGTTTCCTCCTAATGCTTGCAAGTAGCTTAAGGCACTTTCAAAGGAAAGTGATTTTCTCTGAAAGGACAGCATTTAGAAAGTGAAACAACACTCCATTCACTTCGCACATTAAATTGAAGTGTTGGAACAGACTGCTTCTCTTTCAGAGAAACGCATGTGAGCTTTTTGTGAATGCTTTAAAGTAGTTTAAGGCACTTTCAAAAGAAAGTGATTTTCTCTGAAAGGACAGAATTTAGAAAGTGAAGCAACACTCCATTCACTTCGCACAGTGAATTGAAGTGTTGGAACAGACTGCTTCTCTTTCAGAGAAATGCATGTGAGTTTCTGATGAATGCTTGCAAGTAGCTTAAGGCACTTTCAAAGGAAAGTGATTTTCTCTGAAAGGACAGCGTTTAGAAAGTGAAGCAACACTCCATTCACTTCGCACAGTGAATTGAAGTGTTGGAACAGACTGCTTCTCTATCAGAGAAACTCATGTGAGTTTCTGGTGAATGCTTGTAAGTAGCTTAAGGCACTTTCAAAGGAAAGTGATTTTCTCTGAAAGGACAGCATTTAGAAAGTGAAGCAACACTCCATTCCCTTCGTTCAGTGAATTGAAGTGTTGGAACAGAGTGCTTTTCTTTCATATAAACGCATTAGTGTTTCTTGTGAATGCTTGCAAGTTGCTTAAGGCACTTTCAAAGGAAAGTGATTTTCTCTGAAAGGACAGCATTTAGAAAGTGAAGCAACACTCCATACACTTTGCACAGTGAATTGAAGTGTTGGAACAGACTGCTTCTCTTTCAGAGAAACGCATGTTAGTTTCTCCCTAATGCTTGCAAGAAGCTTAAGGCACTTTCAAAGGAAAGTGATTTTCTCTGAAAGGACAGCATTTCGAAAGTGAGGCAACACTCCATTCACTTTGCACAGTGAATTGAAGTGTTGGAACAGACTGCTTCTCTTTCATAGAAACGCATTAGTGTTTCTTGTGAATGCTTGTAAGTAGCTTAAGGCACTTTCAAAGGAAAGTGATTTTCTCTGAAAGGACAGCATTTAGAAAATGAAGCAACACTCCATTCACTTCGCATAGAGAATTGAAGTGTTGGAACAGACTGCTTCTCTTTCAGAGAAACGCATGTGAGTTTCTTCTAATGCTTTCAAGTAGCTTAAGGCACTTTCAAAGGAAAATAATTTTCTCTGAAAGGACAGCATTTAGAAAGTGAAGCAACACTCCATTCACTTCGCACAGTGAATTGAAGTGTTGGAACAGACTGCTTCTCTTTCAGAGAAATGCATGTGAGTTTCTGGTGAATGCTTGTAAGTAGCGTAAGGCACTTTCAAAGGAAAGTGATTTTCTCTGAAAGGACAGCATTTAGAAAGTGAAGCAACACTCCATTCACTTTGCACAGTGAATTGAAGTGTTGGAACAGACTGCTTCTCTTTCAGAGAAACGCATGTGAGTTTCTTCCTAATGCTTGCAAGAAGCTTAAGGCACTTTCAAAGGAAAGTGATTTTCTCTGAAAGGACAGCATTTCGAAAGTGAGGCAACACTCCATTCACTTTGCACAGTGAATTGAAGTGTTGGAACAGATTGCTTCTCTTTCAGAGAAACACATGTGAGTTTCTGGTGAATGCTTGTAAGTAGATTAAGGCAATTTCAAAGAAACGTGATTTTCTCTGAAAGGACAACATTTAGAAAGTGAAGCAACACTCCATTCACTTCGCACAGTGAATTGAAGTGTTGGAAGAGAAGGCTTCTCTTTCAGAGAAATGCATGTGAATTTCTTGTGAATGCTTGAAAGTTGCTTAAGGCACTTTCAAAGGAAAGTGATTTTCTCTGAAAGGTCAGCATTTAGAAAGTGAAGCAACACTCCCTTCAATTCGCACAGTGAATTGAAGTGTTGGAACAGACTGCTTCTCTATCAGAGAAACGCATGTGAGTTTCTGGTGAATGCTTGTAAGTAGCTTAAGGCACTTTCAAAGGAAAGTGATTTTCTCTGAAAGGACAGCATTTAGAAAGTGAAGCAACACTCCATTCCCTTCGTGCAGTGAATTGAAGTGTTGGAACAGAGTGCTTCTCTTTCATATAAACGCAATAGTGTTTCTTGTGAATGCTTGCAAGTTGCTTAAGGCACTTTCAAAGGAAAGTGATTTTCTCTGAAAGGAAAGCATTTAGAAAGTGACGCAACACTCCATACACTTTGCACAGTGAATTGAAGTGTTGAAACAGACTGCTTCTCTTTCAGAGAAACGCATGTGAGCTTTTTGTGAATGCTTGAAAGTAGTTTAAGGCACTTTCAAAAGAAAGTGATTTTCTCTGAAAGGACAGAATTTAGAAAGTGAAGCAACACTCCATTCACTTCGCACAGTGAATTGAAGTGTTGGAACAGACTGCTCCTCTTTCAGAGAAACGCATGTGAGTTTCTTCCTAATGCTTGCAAGTAGCTTAAGGCACTTTTAAAGGAAAGTGATTTTCTCTGAAAGAACAGCATTTAGAAAGTGAAGCAACACTCCATTCACTTCGCACATTAAATTGAAGTGTTGGAACAGACTGCTTCTCTTTCAGAGAAACGCATGTGAGTTTCTGTTGAATGCTTGTAAGTAGCTTAAGGCACTTTCAAAGGAAAGTGATTTTCTCTGAAAGGACAGCATTTAGAAAGTGAGGCAACACTCCATTCACTTCACACAGTGAATTGAAGTTTTGGAACAGACTGCTTCTCTTTCAGAGAAACGCATGTGAGTTTCTTCCTAATGCTTGCAAGTAGCTTAAGGCACTTTCAAAGGAAAGTGATTTTCTCTGAAAGGACAGCGTTTAGAAAGTGAAGCAACACTCCATTCACTTCGCACAGTGAATTGAATTGTTGGAACAGACTGCTTCCTTTTAGAGAAACGCATGTGAGTTTCTTCCTAATGCTTGCAAGTAGCTTAAGGCACTTTCAAAGGAAAGTGATTTCCTCTGAAAGGACAGCATTTAGAAAGTGAAGCAACACTCCATTCCCTTCGCACAGTGAATTGAAGTGTTGGAACAGAGTGCTTCTCTTTCATATAAACGCATTAGTGTTTCTTTTGAATGCTTGCAAGTTGCTTAAGGCACTTTCAAAGGAAAGTGATTTTCTCTGAAAGGACAGCATTTAGAAAGAGAAGCAACACTCCATACACTTTGCACAGTGAATTGAAGTGTTGAAACAGACTGCTTCTCTTTCAGAGAAACGCATGTGAGCTTTTTGTGAATGCTTGAAAGTAGTTTAAGGCACTTTCAAAGAAAGTGATTTTCTCTGAAAGGACAGAATTTAGAAAGTGAAGCAACACTCCATTCACTTCGCACAGTGAATTGAAGTGTTGGAACAGACTGCTTCTCTTTCAGAGAAACGCATGTGAGTTTCCTCCTAATGCTTGCAAGTAGCTTAAGGCACTTTCAAAGGAAAGTGATTTTCTCTGAAAGGACAGCATTTAGAAAGTGAAACAACACTCCATTCACTTCGCACATTAAATTGAAGTGTTGGAACAGACTGCTTCTCTTTCAGAGAAACGCATGTGAGCTTTTTGTGAATGCTTTAAAGTAGTTTAAGGCACTTTCAAAAGAAAGTGATTTTCTCTGAAAGGACAGAATTTAGAAAGTGAAGCAACACTCCATTCACTTCGCACAGTGAATTGAAGTGTTGGAACAGACTGCTTCTCTTTCAGAGAAATGCATGTGAGTTTCTGATGAATGCTTGCAAGTAGCTTAAGGCACTTTCAAAGGAAAGTGATTTTCTCTGAAAGGACAGCGTTTAGAAAGTGAAGCAACACTCCATTCACTTCGCACAGTGAATTGAAGTGTTGGAACAGACTGCTTCTCTATCAGAGAAACTCATGTGAGTTTCTGGTGAATGCTTGTAAGTAGCTTAAGGCACTTTCAAAGGAAAGTGATTTTCTCTGAAAGGACAGCATTTAGAAAGTGAAGCAACACTCCATTCCCTTCGTGCAGTGAATTGAAGTGTTGGAACAGAGTGCTTTTCTTTCATATAAACGCATTAGTGTTTCTTGTGAATGCTTGCAAGTTGCTTAAGGCACTTTCAAAGGAAAGTGATTTTCTCTGAAAGGACAGCATTTAGAAAGTGAAGCAACACTCCATACACTTTGCACAGTGAATTGAAGTGTTGGAACAGACTGCTTCTCTTTCAGAGAAACGCATGTTAGTTTCTCCCTAATGCTTGCAAGAAGCTTAAGGCACTTTCAAAGGAAAGTGATTTTCTCTGAAAGGACAGCATTTCGAAAGTGAGGCAACACTCCATTCACTTTGCACAGTGAATTGAAGTGTTGGAACAGACTGCTTCTCTTTCATAGAAACGCATTAGTGTTTCTTGTGAATGCTTGTAAGTAGCTTAAGGCACTTTCAAAGGAAAGTGATTTTCTCTGAAAGGACAGCATTTAGAAAATGAAGCAACACTCCATTCACTTCGCATAGAGAATTGAAGTGTTGGAACAGATTGCTTCTCTTTCAGAGAAATGCATGTGAGTTTCTGTTGAATGCTTGTAAGTAGCTTAAGGCACATTCAAAGGAAAGGGATTTTCTCTGAAAGGACAGCATTTAAAAAGTGAAGCAACACTCCATTCACTTTGCACAGTGAATTGAAGTGTTGGAACAGACTGCTTCTCTTTCATAGAAACGCATTAGTGTTTCTTGTGAATGCTTGTAAGTAGCTTAAGTCACTTTCAAAGGAAAGTGATTTTCTCTGAAAGGACAGCATTTAGAAAGTGAAGCAACACTCCATTCACTTCGCATAGAGAATTGAAGTGTTGGAACAGATTGCTTCTCTTTCAGAGAAATGCATGTGAGTTTCTGTTGAATGCTTGTAAGTAGCTTAAGGCACATTCAAAGGAAAGGGATTTTCTCTGTAAGGACAGCATTTAAAAAGTGAAGCAACACTCCATTCACTTCGCACAGTGAATTCAAGTGTTGGAACAGACTGCTTCTCTTTCAGAGAAACGCATGTGAGTTTTTTGTGAATGCTTGAAAGTAGTTTAAGGCACTTTCAATGGAAAGTGATTTTCTCCGAAAGGACAGCATTTAGAAAGTAAGGCAACACTCCATTCACTTCGCACAGTGAATTGAAGTGTTGGAACAGACTGCTTCTCTTTCAGAGAAACGCATGTGACTTTCTGTTGAATGCTTGCAAGTAGCTTAAGGCACTTTCAAATGAAAGTGATTTTCTCTGAAAGGACAGCATTTAGAAAGTGAAGCAACACTCCATTCATTTCGCACAGTGAATTGAAGTGTTGGAACAGACTGCTTCTCTTTCAGAGAAACGCATGTGAGTTTCTTCCTAATGCTTGCAAGTAGCTTAAGGCACTATCAAAGGAAAGTGGTTTTCTCTGAAAGGACAGAATTTAGAAAGTGAAGCAACACTCCCTTCACTTCGCACAGTGAATTGAAGTGTTGGAACAGACTGCTTCTCTTTCAGAGATATGCATGTGAGTTTCTGTTGAATGCTTGTAAGTAGCTTAAGGCTCTTTCAGAGGAAAGTGATTTTCTCTGAAAGGACAGCTTTAGAAAGTGAGGCAACACTCCATTCACTTCGCACAGTGAATTGAAGTGTTGGAACAGACTGCTTCTCTTTCAGAGAAACGCATGTGAGTTTCTGTTGAATGCTTGTAAGTAGCTTAAGGCACTTTCAAAGGAAAGAGATTTTCTCTGAAATGACAGCATTTAGAAAGTGAAGCAACACTCCATTCATTTCGCACAGTGAATTGAAGTGTTGGAACAGACTGCTTCTCTTTCAGAGAAACGCATGTGTGTTTCCTGTGAATGCTAGAAAGAAGCTTAAGGCACTTTCAAAGGAAAGTGATTTTCTCTGAAAGGACAGCATTTAGAAAGTGAAGTAACATTCCATTCACTTCGCACATTGAATTGAAGTGTTGGAACAGACTGCATCTCTTTCAGAGAAACGCATGTGAGTTTCTGTTGAATGCTTGTAAGTAGCTTAAGTCACTTTCAAAGGAAAGTGATTTTCTCTGAAAGGACAGCATTTAGAAAGTGAGGCAATACTCCATTCACTTCACACAGTGAACTGAAGTGTTGGAACAGACTGCTTCTCTTTCAGAGAAACGCATGTGAGTTTCTTCCTAATGCTTGCAAGTAGCTTAAGGCACGTTCAAAGGAAAGTGATTTTCTCTGAAAGGACAGCATTTAGAAAGTGAAGCAACACTCCATTCACTTCGCACAGTGAATTGAAGTGTTGCAACAGAATGCTTCTCTTTCAGAGAAACGCATGTTAGTTTCTCCCTAATGCTTGCAAGAAGCTTAAGGCACTTTCAAAGGAAAGTGATTTTCTCTGAAAGGACAGCATTTCGAAAGTGAGGCAACACTCCATTCACTTTGCACAGTGAATTGAAGTGTTGGAACAGACTGCTTCTCTTTCATAGAAACGCATTAGTGTTTCTTGTGAATGCTTGTAAGTAGCTTAAGGCACTTTCAAAGGAAAGTGATTTTCTCTGAAAGGACAGCATTTAGAAAGTGAAGCAACACTCCATTCACTTCGCATAGAGAATTGAAGTGTTGGAACAGATTGCTTCTCTTTCAGAGAAATGCATGTGAGTTTCTGTTGAATGCTTGTAAGTAGCTTAAGGCACATTCAAAGGAAAATGATTTTCTCTGAAAGGACAGCATTTAAAAAGTGAAGCAACACTCCATTCACTTCGCACAGTGAATTCAAGTGTTGGAACAGACTGCTTCTCTTTCAGAGAATTGCATGTGCGTTTCTTGTGAATGCTTGCAAGTAGCTTAAGGCACTTTCAAAGGAAAGTGATTTTCTCTGAAAGGACAGGATTTAGAAAGTGAAGCAACACTCCATTCACTTCGCACAGAGTTGAAGTGTTGGGACAGATTGCTTCTCTTTCAGAGAAATGCATGTGAGTTTCTGTTGAATGCTTGTAAGTAGCTTAAGGCACTTTCAAAGGAAAGTGATTTTCTCTGAAAGGACAGCATTTAGAAAGTGAAGCAACACTCCATTCCCGTCGTGCAGTGAATTGAAGTGTTGGAACAGACTGCTTGTCTTTTATAGAAACGCATTAGTATTTCTTGTGAATGCTTGCAAGTAGCTTAAGGCACTTTCAAGGAAAGTGATTTTCTCTGAAAGGACAGCATTTAGAAAGTGAAGCAACACTCCATTCACTTCGCACAGTGAATTGAAGTGTTGGAACAGACTGCTTCTCTTTCAGAGAAACGCATGTTAGTTTCTCCCTAATGCTTGCAAGAAGCTTAAGGCACTTTCAAAGGAAAGTGATTTTCTCTGAAAGGACAGCATTTCGAAAGTGAGGCAACACTCCATTCACTTTGCACAGTGAATTGAAGTGTTGGAACAGACTGCTTCTCTTTCATAGAAACGCATTAGTGTTTCTTGTGAATGCTTGTAAGTAGCTTAAGGCACTTTCAAAGGAAAGTGATTTTCTCTGAAAGGACAGCATTTAGAAAATGAAGCAACACTCCATTCACTTCGCATAGAGAATTGAAGTGTTGGAACAGATTGCTTCTCTTTCAGAGAAATGCATGTGAGTTTCTGTTGAATGCTTGTAAGTAGCTTAAGGCACATTCAAAGGAAAGGGATTTTCTCTGAAAGGACAGCATTTAAAAAGTGAAGCAACACTCCATTCACTTTGCACAGTGAATTGAAGTGTTGGAACAGACTGCTTCTCTTTCATAGAAACGCATTAGTGTTTCTTGTGAATGCTTGTAAGTAGCTTAAGGCACTTTCAAAGGAAAGTGATTTTCTCTGAAAGGACAGCATTTAGAAAGTGAAGCAACACTCCATTCACTTCGCATAGAGAATTGAAGTGTTGGAACAGATTGCTTCTCTTTCAGAGAAATGCATGTGAGTTTCTGTTGAATGCTTGTAAGTAGCTTAAGGCACATTCAAAGGAAAGGGATTTTCTCTGTAAGGACAGCATTTAAAAAGTGAAGCAACACTCCATTCACTTCGCACAGTGAATTCAAGTGTTGGAACAGACTGCTTCTCTTTCAGAGAAACGCATGTGAGTTTTTTGTGAATGCTTGAAAGTAGTTTAAGGCACTTTCAATGGAAAGTGATTTTCTCCGAAAGGACAGCATTTAGAAAGTAAGGCAACACTCCATTCACTTCGCACAGTGAATTGAAGTGTTGGAACAGACTGCTTCTCTTTCAGAGAAACGCATGTGACTTTCTATTGAATGCTTGCAAGTAGCTTAAGGCACTTTCAAAGGAAAGTGATTTTCTCTGAAAGGACAGCATTTAGAAAGTGATGGAACACTCCATTCACTTCGCACAGTGAATTGAAGTGTTGGAACAGACTGCTTCTCTTTCAGAGAAACGCATGTGAGTTTCTTTCTAATGCTTGCAAGTAGCTTAAGGCACTATCAAAGGAAAGTGATTTTCTCTGAAAGGACAGCATTTAGAAAGTGAAGCAACACTCCATTCACTTCGCACAGTGAATTGAAGTGTTGGAACAGACTGCTTCTCTTTCAGAGAAACGCATGTGAGTTTTTTGTGAATGCTTGAAAGTAGTTTAAGGCACTTTCAATGGAAAGTGATTTTTTCTGAAAGGACAGCATTTAGAAAGTGAGGCAACACTCCATTCACTTCGCACAGTGAATTGAAGTGTTGGAACAGACTGCTTCTCTTTCAGAGAAATGCATGTGAGTTTCTGTTGAATGCTTGTAAGTAGCTCAAGGCTCTTTCAAAGGAAAGTGATTTTCTCTGAAAGGACAGCATTTAGAAAGTAAAGCAACACTCCATTCCCTTCGTGCAATGAATTGAAGGGTTGGAACAGACTGCTTCTCTTTCAGAGAAACGCATTAGTGTTTCTTGTGAATACTGGCAAGTAGCTTAAGGCACTTTCAAAGGAAATTGATTTTCTCTGAAAGGACAGCATTTAGAAAGTGAAGCAACACTCCATTCACTTCGCACAGAGAATTGAAATGTTGGAACAGACTGCTTCTCTTTCAGAGAAACGAATGTGAGTTTGTTCCTAATGCTTGCAAGTAGCTTAAGGCACTTTCAAAGGAAAGTGATTTTCTCTGAAAGGACAGCATTTAGAAAGTAAAGCAACACTGCATTCCCTTCGTGCAATGAATTGAAGTGTTGGAACAGACTGCATCTCTTTCAGAGAAACGCATGTGAGTTTCTGTTGAATGCTTGTAAGTAGCTTAAGGCACTTTCAATGGAAAGTGATTTTCTCTGAAAGGACAGCATTTAGAAAGTGAGGCAATACTCCATTCACTTCACACAGTGAATTGAAGTGTTGGAACAGACTGCTTCTCTTTCAGAGAAACGCATGTGAGTTTCTTCCTAATGCTTGCAAGTAGCTTAAGGCACTTTCAAAGGAAAGTGATTTTCTCTGAAAGGACAGCATTTAGAAAGTGAAGCAACACTCCATTCACTTCGCACAGTGAATTGAAGTGTTGCAACAGACTGCTTCTCTTTCAGAGAAACGCATGTGAGTTTCTTCCTAATGATTGCAAGTAGCTTAAGGCTCTTTCAGAGGAAAGTGATTTTCTCTGAAAGGACAGCTTTAAAAAGTGAGGCAACACTCCATTCACTTCACACAGTGAATTGAAGTGTTGGAACAGACTGCTTCTCTTTCAGAGAAACGCATGTGAGTTTCTGTTGAATGCTTGTAAGTAGCTTAAGGCACTTTCAAAGGAAAGTGATTTTCTCTGAAATGACAGCATTTAGAAAGTGAAGCAACACTCCATTCACTTCGCACAGTGAATTGAAGTGTTGGAACAGACTGCTTCTCTTTCAGAGAATTGCATGTGAGTTTCTTGTGAATGCTTGCAAGTAGCTTAAGGCACTTTCAAAGGAAAGTGATTTTCTCTGAAAGGACAGGATTTAGAAAGTGAAGCAACACTCCATTCACTTCGCACAGAGTTGAAGTGTTGGAACAGATTGCTTCTCTTTCAGAGAAATGCATGTGAGTTTCTGTTGAATGCTTGTAAGTAGCTTAAGGCACTTTCAAAGGAAAGTGATTTTCTCTGAAAGGACAGCATTTAGAAAGTGAAGCAACACTCCATTCCCGTCGTGCAGTGAATTGAAGTGTTGGAACAGACTGCTTGTCTTTTATAGAAACGCATTAGTATTTCTTGTGAATGCTTGCAAGTAGCTTAAGGCACTTTCAAGGAAAGTGATTTTCTCTGAAAGGACAGCATTTAGAAAGTGAAGCAACACTCCATTCATTTCGCACAGTGAATTGAAGTGTTGGAACAGACTGCTTCTCTTTCAGAGAAACGCATGTTAGTTTCTCCCTAATGCTTGCAAGAAGCTTAAGGCACTTTCAAAGGAAAGTGATTTTCTCTGAAAGGACAGCATTTCGAAAGTGAGGCAACACTCCATTCACTTTGCACAGTGAATTGAAGTGTTGGAACAGACTGCTTCTCTTTCATAGAAACGCATTAGTGTTTCTTGTGAATGCTTGTAAGTAGCTTAAGGCACTTTCAAAGGAAAGTGATTTTCTCTGAAAGGACAGCATTTAGAAAATGAAGCAACACTCCATTCACTTCGCATAGAGAATTGAAGTGTTGGAACAGATTGCTTCTCTTTCAGAGAAATGCATGTGAGTTTCTGTTGAATGCTTGTAAGTAGCTTAAGGCACATTCAAAGGAAAGGGATTTTCTCTGAAAGGACAGCATTTAAAAAGTGAAGCAACACTCCATTCACTTCGCACAGCGAATTCAAGTGTTGGAACAGACTGCTTCTCTTTCAGAGAAACGCATGTGAGTTTTTTGTGAATGCTTGAAAGTAGTTTAAGGCACTTTCAATGGAAAGTGAATTTCTCCGAAAGGACAGCATTTAGAAAGTGAGGCAACACTCCATTCACTTCGCACAGTGAATTGAAGTGTTGGAACAGACTGCTTCTCTTTCAGAGAAACGCATGTGAGATTCTAATGAATGCTTGCAAGTAGCTTAAGGCACTTTCAAAGGCAAGTGATTTTCTCTGAAAGGACAGCATTTAGAAAGTGAAGCAACACTCCATTCATTTCGCACAGTGAAATGAAGTGTTGGAACAGACTGCTTCTCTTTCAGAGAAACGCATGTGAGTTTCCTCCTAATGCTTGCAAGTAGCTTAAGGCACTATCAAAGGAAAGTGATTTTCTCTGAAAGGACAGAATTTAGAAAGTGAAGCAACACTCCCTTCACTTCGCACAGTGAATTGAAGTGTTGGAACAGACTGCTTCTCTTTCAGAGAAATGCATGTGAGTTTCTGTTGAATGCTTGTAAGTAGCTTAAGGCACTTTCAAAGGAAAGTGATTTTCTCTGAAAGGACAGCATTTAGAAAGTGATGGAACACTCCTTTCACTTCGCACAGTGAATTGAAGTGTTGGAACAGACTGCTTCTCTTTCAGAGAAACGCATGTGAGTTTTTTGTGAATGCTTGAAAGTAGTTTAAGGCACTTTCAATGGAAAGTGATTTTTTCTGAAAGGACAGTATTTAGAAAGTGAGGCAACACTCCATTCACTTCGCACAGTGAATTGAAGTGTTGGAACAGACTGCTTCTCTTTCAGAGAAACGCATGTGAGTTTCTTTCTAATGCTTGCAAGTAGCTTAAGGCACTATCAAAGGAAAGTGATTTTCTCTGAAAGGACAGCATTTAGAGAGTGAAGCAACACTCCATTCACTTCGCACAGTGAATTGAAGTGTTGGAACAGACTGCTTCTCTTTCAGAGAAACGCATGTGAGTTTTTTGTGAATGCTTGAAAGTAGTTTAAGGCACTTTCAATGGAAAGTGATTTTTTCTGAAAGGACAGCATTTAGAAAGTGAGGCAACACTCCATTCACTTCGCACAGTGAATTGAAGTGTTGGAACAGACTGCATCTCTTTCAGCGAAACGCATGTGAGTTTCTGTTGAATGCTTGTAAGTAGCTTAAGGCACTTTCAATGGAAAGTGATTTTCTCTGAAAGGACAGCATTTAGAAAGTGAGGCAATACTCCATTCACTTCACACAGTGAATTGAAGTGTTGGAACAGACTGCTTCTCTTTCAGAGAAACGCATGTGAGTTTCTTCCTAATGCTTGCAAGTAGCTTAAGGCACTTTCAAAGGAAAGTGATTTTCTCTGAAAGGACAGCATTTAGAAAGTGAAGCAACACTCCATTCACTTCGCACAGTGAATTGAAGTGTTGCAACAGACTGCTTCTCTTTCAGAGAAACGCATGTGAGTTTCTTCCTAATGCTTGCAAGTAGCTTAAGGCTCTTTCAAAGGAAAGTGATTTTCTCTGAAAGGACAGCATTTAGAAAGTGAGGCAACACTCCATTCACTTCGCACAGTGAATTGAAGTGTTGGAAGAGAAGGCTTCTCTTTCAGAGAAATGCATGTGAATTTCTTGTGAATGCTTGAAAGTTGCTTAAGGCACTTTCAAACAAAAGTGATTTTCTCTGAAAGGACAGCATTTAGAAAGTGAAGTAACATTCCATTCACTTCGCACATTGAATTGAAGTGTTGGAACAGACTGCATCTCTTTCAGAGAAACGCATGTGAGTTTCTGTTGAATGCTTGTAAGTAGCTTAAGTCACTTTCCAAGGAAAGTGATTTTCTCTGAAAGGACAGCATTTAGAAAGTGAGGCAATACTCCATTCACTTCACACAGTGAACTGAAGTGTTGGAACAGACTGCTTCTCTTTCAGAGAAACGCATGTGAGTTTCTTCTTAATGCTTGCAAGTAGCTTAAGGCACGTTCAAAGGAAAGTGATTTTCTCTGAAAGGACAGCATTTAGAGAGTGAAGCAACACTCCATTCACTTCGCACAGTGAATTGAAGTGTTGGAACAGACTGCTTCTCTTTCAGAGAAACGCATGTGAGTTTTTTGTGAATGCTTGAAAGTAGTTTAAGGCACTTTCAATGGAAAGTGATTTTTTCTGAAAGGACAGCATTTAGAAAGTGAGGCAACACTCCATTCACTTCGCACAGTGAATTGAAGTGTTGGAACAGACTGCATCTCTTTCAGCGAAACGCATGTGAGTTTCTGTTGAATGCTTGTAAGTAGCTTAAGGCACTTTCAATGGAAAGTGATTTTCTCTGAAAGGACAGCATTTAGAAAGTGAGGCAATACTCCATTCACTTCACACAGTGAATTGAAGTGTTGGAACAGACTGCTTCTCTTTCAGAGAAACGCATGTGAGTTTCTTCCTAATGCTTGCAAGTAGCTTAAGGCACTTTCAAAGGAAAGTGATTTTCTCTGAAAGGACAGCATTTAGAAAGTGAAGCAACACTCCATTCACTTCGCACAGTGAATTGAAGTGTTGCAACAGACTGCTTCTCTTTCAGAGAAACGCATGTGAGTTTCTTCCTAATGCTTGCAAGTAGCTTAAGGCTCTTTCAAAGGAAAGTGATTTTCTCTGAAAGGACAGCATTTAGAAAGTGAGGCAACACTCCATTCACTTCGCACAGTGAATTGAAGTGTTGGAAGAGAAGGCTTCTCTTTCAGAGAAATGCATGTGAATTTCTTGTGAATGCTTGAAAGTTGCTTAAGGCACTTTCAAACAAAAGTGATTTTCTCTGAAAGGACAGCATTTAGAAAGTGAAGTAACATTCCATTCACTTCGCACATTGAATTGAAGTGTTGGAACAGACTGCATCTCTTTCAGAGAAACGCATGTGAGTTTCTGTTGAATGCTTGTAAGTAGCTTAAGTCACTTTCCAAGGAAAGTGATTTTCTCTGAAAGGACAGCATTTAGAAAGTGAGGCAATACTCCATTCACTTCACACAGTGAACTGAAGTGTTGGAACAGACTGCTTCTCTTTCAGAGAAACGCATGTGAGTTTCTTCCTAATGCTTGCAAGTAGCTTAAGGCACGTTCAAAGGAAAGTGATTTTCTCTGAAAGGACAGCATTTAGAAAGTGAAGCAACACTCCATTCACTTCGCACAGTGAATTGAAGTGTTGCAACAGAATGCTTCTCTTTCAGAGAAACGCATGTTAGTTTCTCCCTAATGCTTGCAAGAAGCTTAAGGCACTTTCAAAGGAAAGTGATTTTCTCTGAAAGGACAGCATTTCGAAAGTGAGGCAACACTCCATTCACTTTGCACAGTGAATTGAAGTGTTGGAACAGACTGCTTCTCTTTCATAGAAACGCATTAGTGTTTCTTGTGAATGCTTGTAAGTAGCTTAAGGCACTTTCAAAGGAAAGTGATTTTCTCTGAAAGGACAGCATTTAGAAAGTGAAGCAACACTCCATTCACTTCGCATAGAGAATTGAAGTGTTGGAACAGATTGCTTCTCTTTCAGAGAAATGCATGTGAGTTTCTGTTGAATGCTTGTAAGTAGCTTAAGGCACATTCAAAGGAAAGGGATTTTCTCTGAAAGGACAGCATTTAAAAAGTGAAGCAACACTCAATTCACTTCGCACAGTGAATTCTTGTGTTGGAAC
The DNA here is from genome assembly GCF_982192425.1 of Myodes glareolus. Lineage (NCBI taxonomy): Eukaryota > Metazoa > Chordata > Mammalia > Rodentia > Cricetidae > Myodes > Myodes glareolus. Next base: position 3,668,720 of record NC_142046.1, read on the forward strand.
AGACTGCTTCTCTTTCAGAGAAACGCATGTGAGTTTTTTGTGAATGCTTGATAGTAGTTTAAGGCACTTTCAATGGAAAGTGATTTTCTCCAAAAGGACAGCATTTAGAAAGTGAGGCAACACTCCATTCACTTCGCACAGTGAATTGAAGTGTTGGAACAGACTGCATCTCTTTCAGAGAAACGCATGTGAGTTTCTGTTGAATGCTTGCGAGTATCTTAAGGCACTTTCAAAGGAAAGTGATTTTCTCTGAAAGGACAGCATTTAGAAAGTGAAGCAACACTCCATTCATTTCGCACAGTGAATTGAAGTGTTGGAACAGACTGCTTCTCTTTCAGAGAAACGCATGTGAGTTTCTTCCTAATGCTTGCAAGTAGCTTAAGGCACTATCAAAGGAAAGTGATTTTCTCTGAAAGGACAGAATTTAGAAAGTGAAGCAACACTCCCTTCACTTCGCACAGTGAATTGAAGTGTTGCAACAGACTGCTTCTCTTTCAGAGAAACGCATGTGAGTTTTTTGTGAATGCTTGAAAGTAGTTTAAGGCACTTTCAATGTAAAGTGATTTTTTCTGAAAGGACAGCATTTAGAAAGTGAGGCAACACTCCATTCACTTCGCACAGTGAATTGAAGTGTTGGAACAGACTGCTTCTCTTTCAGAGAAATGCATGTGAGTTTCCGTTGAATGCTTGTAAGTAGCTCAAGGCTCTTTCAAAGGAAAGTGATTTTCTCTGAAAGGACAGCGTTTAGAAAGTAAAGCAACACTCCATTCCCTTCGTGCAGTGAATTGAAGTGTTGGAACAGACTGCTTCTCTTTCAGAGAAACGCATTAGTGCTTCTTGTGAATACTTGCAAGTAGCTTAAGGCACTTTCAAAGGAAAGTGATTTTCTCTGAAAGGACAGCATTTAGAAAGTGAAGCAACACTCCATTCACTTCGCACAGTGAATTGAAGTGTTGGAACAGACTGCTTCTCTTTCAGAGAAATTCATGTGAGTTTCTGTTGAATGCTTGTAAGTAGCTCAAGGCTTTTTCAAAGGAAAGTGATTTTCTCTGAAAGGACAGCATTTAGAAAGTAAAGAAACACTGCATTCCCTTCGTGCAATGAATTGAAGTGTTGGAACAGACTGCATCTCTTTCAGAGAAACGCATGTGAGTTTCTGTTGAATGCTTGTAAGTAGCTTAAGGCACTTTCAATGGAAAGTGATTTTCTCTGAAAGGACAGCATTTAGAAAGTGAGGCCATACTCCATTCACTTCACACAGTGAATTGAAGTGTTGGAACAGACTGCTTCTCTTTCAGAGAAACGTATGTGAGTTTCTTCCTAATACTTGCAAGTAGCTTAAGGCAATTTCAAAGGAAAGTGATTTTCTCTGAAAGGACAGCATTAAGAAAGTGAAGCAACACTCCATTCACTTCGCACAGTGAATAGAAGTGTTGCAACAGACTGCTTCTCTTTCATAGAAACGCATTAGTGTTTCTTGTGAATGCTTGCAAGTAGCTTAAGGCACTTTCAAAGGAAAGTGATTTTCTCTGAAAGGACAGCATTTAGAAAGTGAGGCAACACTCCATTCACTTCGCACAGAGAATTGAAGTGTTGGAACAGATTGCTTCTCTTTCAGAGAAACGCATGTGAGATCCTTCCTAATGCTTGCAAGTAGCTTAAGGCACTTTTAAAGGAAAGTGATTTTCTCTGAAAGGACAGCATTTAGAAAGTGAAGCAACACTCCATTCACTTCGCACAGAGAATTGAAGTGTTGGAACAGATTGCTTCTCTTTCAGATAAATGCATGTGAGTTTCTGTTGAATGCTTGTAAGTAGCTTAAGGCACATTCAAAGGAAAGAGATTTTCACTGAAACGACAGCATTTAGAAAGTGAAGCAACACTCCATTCACTTCTCACAGTGAATTGAAGTGTTGGAACAGACTGCTTCTCTTTCAGAGAAACGCATGTGAGTTTTTTGTGAATGCTTGAAAGTAGTTTAAGGCACTTTCAATGGAAAGTGATTTTCTCTGAAAGGACAGCATTTAGAAAGTGAGGCAACACTCCATTCACTTCGCACAGTGAATTGAAGTGTTGGAACAGACTGCTTCTTTTTCAGAGAAACGCATGTGAGTTTCTTCCTAATGCTTGCAAGTAGCTTAAGGCACTATCAAAGGAAAGTGATTTTCTCTGAAAGGACAGACTTTAGGAAGTGAAGCAACACTCCATTCACTTCGCACAGTGAATTGAAGTGTTGGAACAGTCTGCTTCTCTTTCAGAGAAATGCATGTGAGTTTCTGTTGAATGCTTGTAAGTAGCTTAAGGCACTTTCAAAGACAGTGATTTTCTCTGAAAGGACAGCATTTAGAAAGTGAAGCAACACTCCATTCACTTCGCACATTGAAATGAAGTGTTGAAACAGACTGCTTCTCTTTCAGAGAAACGCATGTGAGTTTCTGTTGAATGCTTGTAAGTAGCTTAAGTCACTTTCAAAGGAAAGTGATTTTCTCTGAAAGGACAGCATTTAGAAAGTGAGGCAATACTCCATTCACTTCACACAGTGAATTGAAGTGTTGGAACAGACTGCTTCTCTTTCAGAGAAACGCATGTGAGTTTCTTCCTAATGCTTGTAAGTAGCTTAAGGCACTTTCAAAGGAAAGTGATTTTCTCTGAAAGGACAGCATTTAGAAAGTGAGGCAACACTCCATTCACTTCGCACAGTGAATTGAAGTGTTGGAACAGACTGCTTCTCTTTCAGAGAAACGCATGTGAGTTTCTTCCTAATGCTTGCAAGTAGCTTAAGGCACTTTCAAAGGAAAGTGATTTTCTCTGAAAGGACAGCATTTAGAAAGTGAAGCAACACTCCATTCACTTCGCACAGTGAATTGAAGTGTTGCAACAGACTGCTTCTCTTTCAGAGAATCGCATGTGAGTTTCTTCCTAATGCTTGCAAGTAGCTTAAGGCTCTTTCAAAGGAAAGTGATTTTCTCTGAAAGGACAGCTTTAGAAAGTGAGGCAACACTCCATTCACTTCGCACAGTGAATTGAAGTGTTGGAACAGATTGCTTCTCTTTCAGAGAAACGCATGTGAGTTTCTGTTGAATGCTTGTAAGTAGCTTAAGGCACTTTCAAAGGAAAGTGATTTTCTCTGAAAGGACAGCATTTAGAAAGTGAAGCAACACTCCATTCATTTCGCACAGTGAATTGAAGTATTGGAACAGACTGCTTCTCTTTCAGAGAAACGCATGTGTGTTTCCTGTGAATGCTAGAAAGAAGCTTAAGGCACTTTCAAAGGAAAGTGATTTTCTCTGAAATGACAGCATTTAGAAAGTGAAGTAACATTCCATTCACTTCGCACATTGAATTGAAGTGTTGGAACAGACTGCATCTCTTTCAGAGAAACGCATGTGAGTTTCTGTTGAATGCTTGTAAGTAGCTTAAGTCACTTTCAAAGGAAGGTGATTTTCTCTGAAAGGACAGCATTTAGAAAGTGAGGCAATACTCCATTCACTTCACACAGTGAACTGAAGTGTTGGAACAGACTGCTTCTCTTTCAGAGAAACGCATGTGAGTTTCTTCCTAATGCTTGCAAGTAGCTTAAGGCACGTTCAAAGGAAAGTGATTTTCTCTGAAAGGACAGCATTTAGAAAGTGAAGCAACACTCCATTCACTTCGCACAGTGAATTGAAGTGTTGCAACAGAGTGCTTCTCTTTCAGAGAAACGCATGTTAGTTTCTCCCGAATGCTTGCAAGAAGCTTAAGGCACTTTCAAAGGAAAGTGATTTTCTCTGGAAGGACAGCATTTCGAAAGTGAGGCAACACTCCATTCACTTTGCACAGTGAATTGAAGTGTTGGAACAGACTGCTTCTCTTTCATAGAAACGCATTAGTGTTTCTGTTGAATGCTTGTAAGTAGCTTAAGGCACTTTCAAAGGAAAGTGATTTTCTCTGAAAGGACAGCATTTCGAAAGTGAGGCAACACTCCATTCACTTTGCACAGTGAATTGAAGTGTTGGAACAGACTGCTTCACTTTCAGAGAAACGCATGTGAGTTTCTTCCTAATGCTTGCAAGTAGCTTAAGGCACTTTCAAAGGAAAGTCATTTTCTCTGAAAGGACAGCATTTAGAATGTGAAGCAACACTCCATTCACTTCGAACAGTGAATTGAAGTGTTGGACCAGATTGCTTCTCTTTCAGAGAAACACATGTGAGTTTCTGGTGAATGCTTGTAAGTAGCTTAAGGCATTTTCAAAGGAACGTGATTTTCTCGGAAAGGACAGCATTTAGAAAGTAAAGCAACACTCCATTCCCTTCGCGCAATGAATTGAAGTGTTGCAACAGAATGCTTCTCTTTCATAGAAACGCATTAGTGTTTCTTGTGAATGCTTGCAAGTAGCTTAAGGCACTTTCAAAGGAAAGTGATTTTCTCTGAAAGGAAAGCATTTAGAAAGTGAAGCAACACTCCATTCACTTCGCAGAGAGAATTGAAGTGTTGGAACAGACTGCATCTCTTTCAGAGAAATGCATGTGAGTTTCTGTTGAATGCTTGTAAGTAGCTTAAGGCACTTTCAAAGGAAAGTGATTTTCTCTGAAAGGACAGCATTTAAAAAGTGAAGCAACACTCCATTCACTTCGCACAGTGAATTCTTGTGTTGGAACAGACTGCTTCTCTTTCAGAGAAACGCATGTGAGTTTTTTGTGAATGCTTGATAGTAGTTTAAGGCACTTTCAATGGAAAGTGATTTTCTCCAAAAGGACAGCATTTAGAAAGTGAGGCAACACTCCATTCACTTCGCACAGTGAATTGAAGTGTTGGAACAGACTGCATCTCTTTCAGAGAAACGCATGTGAGTTTCTGTTGAATGCTTGCGAGTATCTTAAGGCACTTTCAAAGGAAAGTGATTTTCTCTGAAAGGACAGCATTTAGAAAGTGAAGCAACACTCCATTCATTTCGCACAGTGAATTGAAGTGTTGGAACAGACTGCTTCTCTTTCAGAGAAACGCATGTGAGTTTCTTCCTAATGCTTGCAAGTAGCTTAAGGCACTATCAAAGGAAAGTGATTTTCTCTGAAAGGACAGAATTTAGAAAGTGAAGCAACACTCCCTTCACTTCGCACAGTGAATTGAAGTGTTGCAACAGACTGCTTCTCTTTCAGAGAAACGCATGTGAGTTTTTTGTGAATGCTTGAAAGTAGTTTAAGGCACTTTCAATGTAAAGTGATTTTTTCTGAAAGGACAGCATTTAGAAAGTGAGGCAACACTCCATTCACTTCGCACAGTGAATTGAAGTGTTGGAACAGACTGCTTCTCTTTCAGAGAAATGCATGTGAGTTTCTGTTGAATGCTTGTAAGTAGCTCAAGGCTCTTTCAAAGGAAAGTGATTTTCTCTGAAAGGACAGCGTTTAGAAAGTAAAGCAACACTCCATTCCCTTCGTGCAATGAATTGAAGTGTTGGAACAGACTGCTTCTCTTTCAGAGAAACGCATTAGTGTTTCTTGTGAATACTTGCAAGTAGCTTAAGGCACTTTCAAAGGAAAGTGATTTTCTCTGAAAGGACAGCTTTAGAAAGTGAGGCAACACTCCATTCACTTCGCACAGTGAATTGAGTGTTGGAACAGATTGCTTCTCTTTCAGAGAAACGCATGTGAGTTTCTGTTGAATGCTTGTAAGTAGCTTAAGGCACTTTCAAAGGAAAGTGATTTTCTCTGAAAGGACAGCATTTAGAAAGTGAAGCAACACTCCATTCATTTCGCACAGTGAATTGAAGTATTGGAACAGACTGCTTCTCTTTCAGAGAAACGCATGTGTGTTTCCTGTGAATGCTAGAAAGAAGCTTAAGGCACTTTCAAAGGAAAGTGATTTTCTCTGAAAGGACAGCATTTAGAAAGTGAAGTAACATTCCATTCACTTCGCACATTGAATTGAAGTGTTGGAACAGACTGCATCTCTTTCAGAGAAACGCATGTGAGTTTCTGTTGAATGCTTGTAAGTAGCTTAAGTCACTTTCAAAGGAAGGTGATTTTCTCTGAAAGGACAGCATTTAGAAAGTGAGGCAATACTCCATTCACTTCACACAGTGAACTGAACTGTTGGAACAGACTGCTTCTCTTTCAGAGAAACGCATGTGAGTTTCTTCCTAATGCTTGCAAGTAGCTTAAGGCACGTTCAAAGGAAAGTGATTTTCTCTGAAAGGACAGCATTTAGAAAGTGAAGCAACACTCCATTCACTTCGCACAGTGAATTGAAGTGTTGCAACAGAGTGCTTCTCTTTCAGAGAAACGCATGTTAGTTTCTCCCGAATGCTTGCAAGAAGCTTAAGGCACTTTCAAAGGAAAGTGATTTTCTCTGAAAGGACAGCATTTCGAAAGTGAGGCAACACTCCATTCACTTTGCACAGTGAATTGAAGTGTTGGAACAGACTGCTTCTCTTTCATAGAAACGCATTAGTGTTTCTGTTGAATGCTTGTAAGTAGCTTAAGGCACTTTCAAAGGAAAGTGATTTTCTCTGAAAGGACAGCATTTCGAAAGTGAGGCAACACTCCATTCACTTTGCACAGTGAATTGAAGTGTTGGAACAGACTGCTTCACTTTCAGAGAAACGCATGTGAGTTTCTTCCTAATGCTTGCAAGTAGCTTAAGGCACTTTCAAAGGAAAGTCATTTTCTCTGAAAGGACAGCATTTAGAATGTGAAGCAACACTCCATTCACTTCGCACAGTGAATTGAAGTGTTGGACCAGATTGCTTCTCTTTCAGAGAAACACATGTGAGTTTCTGGTGAATGCTTGTAAGTAGCTTAAGGCATTTTCAAAGGAACGTGATTTTCTCGGAAAGGACAGCATTTAGAAAGTAAAGCAACACTCCATTCCCTTCGCGCAATGAATTGAAGTGTTGCAACAGAATGCTTCTCTTTCATAGAAACGCATTAGTGTTTCTTGTGAATGCTTGCAAGTAGCTTAAGGCACTTTCAAAGGAAAGTGATTTTCTCTGAAAGGAAAGCATTTAGAAAGTGAAGCAACACTCCATTCACTTCGCAGAGAGAATTGAAGTGTTGGAACAGACTGCATCTCTTTCAGAGAAATGCATGTGAGTTTCTGTTGAATGCTTGTAAGTAGCTTAAGGCACTTTCAAAGGAAAGGGATTTTCTCTGAAAGGACAGCATTTAAAAAGTGAAGCAACACTCCATTCACTTCGCACAGTGAATTCTTGTGTTGGAACAGACTGCTTCTCTTTCAGAGAAACGCATGTGAGTTTTTTGTGAATGCTTGATAGTAGTTTAAGGCACTTTCAATGGAAAGTGATTTTCTCCAAAAGGACAGCATTTAGAAAGTGAGGCAACACTCCATTCACTTCGCACAGTGAATTGAAGTGTTGGAACAGACTGCATCTCTTTCAGAGAAACGCATGTGAGTTTCTGTTGAATGCTTGCGAGTATCTTAAGGCACTTTCAAAGGAAAGTGATTTTCTCTGAAAGGACAGCATTTAGAAAGTGAAGCAACACTCCATTCATTTCGCACAGTGAATTGAAGTGTTGGAACAGACTGCTTCTCTTTCAGAGAAACGCATGTGAGTTTCTTCCTAATGCTTGCAAGTAGCTTAAGGCACTATCAAAGGAAAGTGATTTTCTCTGAAAGGACAGAATTTAGAAAGTGAAGCAACACTCCCTTCACTTCGCACAGTGAATTGAAGTGTTGCAACAGACTGCTTCTCTTTCAGAGAAACGCATGTGAGTTTTTTGTGAATGCTTGAAAGTAGTTTAAGGCACTTTCAATGTAAAGTGATTTTTTCTGAAAGGACAGCATTTAGAAAGTGAGGCAACACTCCATTCACTTCGCACAGTGAATTGAAGTGTTGTAACAGACTGCTTCTCTTTCAGAGAAATGCATGTGAGTTTCTGTTGAATGCTTGTAAGTAGCTCAAGGCTCTTTCAAAGGAAAGTGATTTTCTCTGAAAGGACAGCGTTTAGAAAGTAAAGCAACACTCCATTCCCTTCGTGCAATGAATTGAAGTGTTGGAACAGACTGCTTCTCTTTCAGAGAAACGCATTAGTGTTTCTTGTGAATACTTGCAAGTAGCTTAAGGCACTTTCAAAGGAAAGTGATTTTCTCTGAAAGGACAGCATTTAGAAAGTGAAGCAACACTCCATTCACTTCGCACAGTGAATTGAAGTGTTGGAACAGACTGCTTCTCTTTCAGAGAAATTCATGTGAGTTTCTGTTGAATGCTTGTAAGTAGCTCAAGGCTTTTTCAAAGGAAAGTGATTTTCTCTGAAAGGACAGCATTTAGAAAGTAAAGAAACACTGCATTCCCTTCGTGCAATGAATTGAAGTGTTGGAACAGACTGCATCTCTTTCAGAGAAACGCATGTGAGTTTCTGTTGAATGCTTGTAAGTAGCTTAAGGCACTTTCAATGGAAAGTGATTTTCTCTGAAAGGACAGCATTTAGAAAGTGAGGCCATACTCCATTCACTTCACACAGTGAATTGAAGTGTTGGAACAGACTGCTTCTCTTTCAGAGAAACGTATGTGAGTTTCTTCCTAATACTTGCAAGTAGCTTAAGGCAATTTCAAAGGAAAGTGATTTTCTCTGAAAGGACAGCATTAAGAAAGTGAAGCAACACTCCATTCACTTCGCACAGTGAATAGAAGTGTTGCAACAGACTGCTTCTCTTTCATAGAAACGCATTAGTGTTTCTTGTGAATGCTTGCAAGTAGCTTAAGGCACTTTCAAAGGAAAGTGATTTTCTCTGAAAGGACAGCATTTAGAAAGTGAGGCAACACTCCATTCACTTCGCACAGAGAATTGAAGTGTTGGAACAGATTGCTTCCCTTTCAGAGAAACGCATGTGAGATTCTTCCTAATGCTTGCAAGTAGCTTAAGGCACTTTTAAAGGAAAGTGATTTTCTCTGAAAGGACAGCATTTAGAAAGTGAAGCAACACTCCATTCACTTCGCACAGAGAATTGAAGTGTTGGAACAGATTGCTTCTCTTTCAGAGAAATGCATGTGAGTTTCTGTTGAATGCTTGTAAGTAGCTTAAGGCACATTCAAAGGAAATAGATTTTCACTGAAAGGACAGCATTTAGAAAGTGAAGCAACACTCCATTCACTTCTCACAGTGAATTGAAGTGTTGGAACAGACTGCTTCTCTTTCAGAGAAACGCATGTGAGTTTTTTGTGAATGCTTGAAAGTAGTTTAAGGCACTTTCAATGGAAAGTGATTTTCTCTGAAAGGACAGCATTTAGAAAGTGAGGCAACACTCCATTCACTTCGCACAGTGAATTGAAGTGTTGGAACAGACTGCTTCTTTTTCAGAGAAACGCATGTGAGTTTCTTCCTAATGCTTGCAAGTAGCTTAAGGCACTATCAAAGGAAAGTGATTTTCTCTGAAAGGACAGACTTTAGGAAGTGAAGCAACACTCCATTCACTTCGCACAGTGAATTGAAGTGTTGGAACAGTCTGCTTCTCTTTCAGAGAAATGCATGTGAGTTTCTGTTGAATGCTTGTAAGTAGCTTAAGGCACTTTCAAAGACAGTGATTTTCTCTGAAAGGACAGCATTTAGAAAGTGAAGCAACACTCCATTCACTTCGCACATTGAAATGAAGTGTTGAAACAGACTGCTTCTCTTTCAGAGAAACGCATGTGAGTTTCTGTTGAATGCTTGTAAGTAGCTTAAGTCACTTTCAAAGGAAAGTGATTTTCTCTGAAAGGACAGCATTTAGAAAGTGAGGCAATACTCCATTCACTTCACACAGTGAATTGAAGTGTTGGAACAGACTGCTTCTCTTTCAGAGAAACGCATGTGAGTTTCTTCCTAATGCTTGTAAGTAGCTTAAGGCACTTTCAAAGGAAAGTGATTTTCTCTGAAAGGACAGCATTTAGAAAGTGAAGCAACACTCCATTCACTTCGCACAGTGAATTGAAGTGTTGGAACAGACTGCTTCTCTTTCAGAGAAACGCATGTGGGTTTTTTGTGAATGCTTGAAAGTTGTTTAAGGCACTTTCAATGGAAAGTGATTTTCTCTGAAAGGACAGCATTTAGAAAGTGAGGCAACACTCCATTCACTTCGCACAGTGAATTGAAGTGTTGGAACAGACTGCTTCTCTTTCAGAGAAACGCATGTGAGTTTCTTCCTAATGCTTGCAAGTAGCTTAAGGCACTTTCAAAGGAAAGTGATTTTCTCTGAAAGGACAGCATTTAGAAAGTGAAGCAACACTCCATTCACTTCGCACAGTGAATTGAAGTGTTGCAACAGACTGCTTCTCTTTCAGAGAAACGCATGTGAGTTTCTTCCTAATGCTTGCAAGTAGCTTAAGGCTCTTTCAAAGGAAAGTGATTTTCTCTGAAAGGACAGCTTTAGAAAGTGAGGCAACACTCCATTCACTTCGCACAGTGAATTGAAGTGTTGGAACAGATTGCTTCTCTTTCAGAGAAACGCATGTGAGTTTCTGTTGAATGCTTGTAAGTAGCTTAAGGCACTTTCAAAGGAAAGTGATTTTCTCTGAAAGGACAGCATTTAGAAAGTGAAGCAACACTCCATTCATTTCGCACAGTGAATTGAAGTATTGGAACAGACTGCTTCTCTTTCAGAGAAACGCATGTGTGTTTCCTGTGAATGCTAGAAAGAAGCTTAAGGCACTTTCAAAGAAAGTGATTTTCTCTGAAAGGACAGCATTTAGAAAGTGAAGTAACATTCCATTCTCTTCGCACATTGAATTGAAGTGTTGGAACAGACTGCATCTCTTTCAGAGAAACGCATGTGAGTTTCTGTTGAATGCTTGTAAGTAGCTTAAGTCACTTTCAAAGGAAGGTGATTTTCTCTGAAAGGACAGCATTTAGAAAGTGAGGCAATACTCCATTCACTTCACACAGTGAACTGAAGTGTTGGAACAGACTGCTTCTCTTTCAGAGAAACGCATGTGAGTTTCTTCCTAATGCTTGCAAGTAGCTTAAGGCACGTTCAAAGGAAAGTGATTTTCTCTGAAAGGACAGCATTTAGAAAGTGAAGCAACACTCCATTCACTTCGCACAGTGAATTGAAGTGTTGCAACAGAGTGCTTCTCTTTCAGAGAAACGCATGTTAGTTTCTCCCGAATGCTTGCAAGAAGCTTAAGGCACTTTCAAAGGAAAGTGATTTTCTCTGAAAGGACAGCATTTCGAAAGTGAGGCAACACTCCATTCACTTTGCACAGTGAATTGAAGTGTTGGAACAGACTGCTTCTCTTTCATAGAAACGCATTAGTGTTTCTGTTGAATGCTTGTAAGTAGCTTAAGGCACTTTCAAAGGAAAGTGATTTTCTCTGAAAGGACAGCATTTCGAAAGTGAGGCAACACTCCATTCACTTTGCACAGTGAATTGAAGTGTTGGAACAGACTGCTTCACTTTCAGAGAAACGCATGTGAGTTTCTTCCTAATGCTTGCAAGTAGCTTAAGGCACTTTCAAAGGAAAGTCATTTTCTCTGAAAGGACAGCATTTAGAATGTGAAGCAACACTCCATTCACTTCGCACAGTGAATTGAAGTGTTGGACCAGATTGCTTCTCTTTCAGAGAAACACATGTGAGTTTCTGGTGAATGCTTGTAAGTAGCTTAAGGCATTTTCAAAGGAACGTGATTTTCTCGGAAAGGACAGCATTTAGAAAGTAAAGCAACACTCCATTCCCTTCGCGCAATGAATTGAAGTGTTGCAACAGAATGCTTCTCTTTCATAGAAACGCATTAGTGTTTCTTGTGAATGCTTGCAAGTAGCTTAAGGCACTTTCAAAGGAAAGTGATTTTCTCTGAAAGGAAAGCATTTAGAAAGTGAAGCAACACTCCATTCACTTCGCAGAGAGAATTGAAGTGTTGGAACAGACTGCATCTCTTTCAGAGAAATGCATGTGAGTTTCTGTTGAATGCTTGTAAGTAGCTTAAGGCACTTTCAAAGGAAAGTGATTTTCTCTGAAAGACAGCATTTCGAAAGTGAGGCAACACTGCATTCACTTTGCACAGTGAATTGAAGTGTTGGAACAGATTGCTTCTCTTTCAGAGAAACACATGTGAGTTTCTGGTGAATGCTTGTAAGTAGCTTAAGGCATTTTCAAGGGAACGTGATTTTCTCGGAAAGGACAGAATTTAGAAAGTGAAGCAACACTCCCTTCACTTCGCACAGTGAATTGAAGTGTTGGAACAGACTGCTTCTCTTTCAGAGAAATGCATGTGAGTTTCTGTTGAATGCTTGTAAGTAGCTTAAGGCACTTTCAAAGGAAAGTGATTTTCTCTGAAAGGACAGCATTTAGAAAGTGATGGAACACTCCTTTCACTTCGCACAGTGAATTGAAGTGTTGGAACAGACTGCTTCTCTTTCAGAGAAACGCATGTGAGTTTTTTGTGAATGCTTGAAAGTAGTTTAAGGCACTTTCAATGGAAAGTGATTTTTTCTGAAAGGACAGTATTTAGAAAGTGAGGCAACACTCCATTCACTTCGCACAGTGAATTGAAGTGTTGGAACAGACTGCTTCTCTTTCAGAGAAACACATGTGAGTTTCTTTCTAATGCTTGCAAGTAGCTTAAGGCACTATCAAAGGAAAGTGATTTTCTCTGAAAGGACAGCATTTAGAGAGTGAAGCAACACTCCATTCACTTCGCACAGTGAATTGAAGTGTTGGAACAGACTGCTTCTCTTTCAGAGAAACGCATGTGAGTTTTTTGTGAATGCTTGAAAGTAGTTTAAGGCACTTTCAATGGAAAGTGATTTTTTCTGAAAGGACAGCATTTAGAAAGTGAGGCAACACTCCATTCACTTCGCACAGTGAATTGAAGTGTTGGAACAGACTGCATCTCTTTCAGAGAAACGCATGTGAGTTTCTGTTGAATGCTTGTAAGTAGCTTAAGGCACTTTCAATGGAAAGTGATTTTCTCTGAAAGGACAGCATTTAGAAAGTGAGGCAATACTCCATTCACTTCACACAGTGAATTGAAGTGTTGGAACAGACTGCTTCTCTTTCAGAGAAACGCATGTGAGTTTCTTCCTAATGCTTGCAAGTAGCTTAAGGCACTTTCAAAGGAAAGTGATTTTCTCTGAAAGGACAGCATTTAGAAAGTGAAGCAACACTCCATTCACTTCGCACAGTGAATTGAAGTGTTGCAACAGAGTGCTTCTCTTTCAGAGAAACGCATGTGAGTTTCTTCCTAATGCTTGCAAGTAGCTTAAGGCTCTTTCAAAGGAAAGTGATTTTCTCTGAAAGGACAGCATTTAGAAAGTGAGGCAACACTCCATTCACTTCGCACAGTGAATTGAAGTGTTGGAAGAGAAGGCTTCTCTTTCAGAGAAACGCATGTGAGTTTTTTGTGAATGCTTGAAAGTAGTTTAAGGCACTTTCAATGTAAAGTGATTTTTTCTGAAAGGACAGCATTTAGAAAGTGAGGCAACACTCCATTCACTTCGCACAGTGAATTGAAGTGTTGGAACAGACTGCTTCTCTTTCAGAGAAATGCATGTGAGTTTCTGTTGAATGCTTGTAAGTAGCTCAAGGCTCTTTCAAAGGAAAGTGATTTTCTCTGAAAGGACAGCATTTAGAAAGTAAAGCAACACTCCATTCCCTTCGTGCAATGAATTGAAGTGTTGGAACAGACTGCTTCTCTTTCAGAGAAAAGCATTAGTGTTTCTTGTGAATACTTGCAAGTAGCTTAAGGCACTTTCAAAGGAAATTGATTTTCTCTGAAAGGACAGCATTTAGAAAGTGAAGCAACACTCCATTCACTTCGCACAGAGAATTGAAATGTTGGAACAAACTGCTTCTCTTTCAGAGAAACGCATGTGAGTTTCTTCCTAATGCTTGCAAGTAGCTTAAGGCACTTTCAAAGGAAAGTGATTTTCTCTGAAAGGACAGCATTTAGAAAGTAAAGCAACACTGCATTCCCTTCGTGCAATGAATTGAAGTGTTGGAACAGACTGCATCTCTTTCAGAGAAACGCATATGAGTTTCTTCCTAATGCTTGCAAGTAGCTTAAGGCTCTTTCAAAGGAAAGTGATTTTCTCTGAAAGGACAGCATTTAGAAAGTGAGGCAACACTCCATTCACTTCGCACAGTGAATTGAAGTGTTGGAACAGACTGCTTCTCTTTCAGAGAAACGCATGTGAGTTCCTGTTGAATGCTTGTAAGTATCTTAAGGCACTTTCAAAGGAAAGTGATTTTCTCTGAAATGACAGCATTTAGAAAGTGAAGCAACACTCCATTCATTTCGCACAGTGAATTGAAGTGTTGGAACAGACTGCTTCTCTTTCAGAGAAACACATGTGTGTTTCCTGTGAATGCTAGAAAGAAGCTTAAGGCACTTTCAAAGGAAAGTGATTTTCTCTGAAAGGACAGCATTTAGAAAGTGAAGTAACATTCCATTCACTTCGCACATTGAATTGAGGTGTTGGAACAGACTGCATCTATTTCAGAGAAACGCATGTGAGTTTCTGTTGAATGCTTGTAAGTAGCTTAAGTCACTTTCAAAGGAAAGTGATTTTCTCTGAAAGGACAGCATTTAGAAAGTGAGGCAATACTCCATTCACTTCACACATTGAATTGAAGTGTTGGAACAGACTGCTTCTCTTTCAGAGAAACGCATGTGAGTTTCTTCCTAATGCTTGCAAGTAGATTAAGGCACTTTCAAAGGAAAGTGATTTTCTCTGAAAGGACAGGATTTAGAAAGTGAAGCAACACTCCATTCACTTCGCACAGTGAATTGAAGTGTTGGAACAGACTGCTTCTTTTTCAGAGAAACGCATGTGAGTTTCTTCCTAATGCTTGCAAGTAGCTTAAGGCACTTTCAAAGGAAAGTGATTTTCTCTGAAAGGACAGCATTTAGAAAGTGAAGCAACACTCCATTCACTTCGCACAGTGAATTGAAGTGTTGGAACAGACTGCTTCTCTTTCAGAGAAATTCATGTGAGTTTCTGTTGAATGCTTGTAAGTAGCTCAAGGCTTTTTCAAAGGAAAGTGATTTTCTCTGAAAGGACAGCATTTAGAAAGTAAAGAAACACTGCATTCCCTTCGTGCAATGAATTGAAGTGTTGGAACAGACTGCATCTCTTTCAGAGAAACGCATGTGAGTTTCTGTTGAATGCTTGTAAGTAGCTTAAGGCACTTTCAATGGAAAGTGATTTTCTCTGAAAGGACAGCATTTAGAAAGTGAGGCCATACTCCATTCACTTCACACAGTGAATTGAAGTGTTGGAACAGACTGCTTCTCTTTCAGAGAAACGCATGTGAGTTTCTTCCTAATACTTGCAAGTAGCTTAAGGCAATTTCAAAGGAAAGTGATTTTCTCTGAAAGGACAGCATTAAGAAAGTGAAGCAACACTCCATTCACTTTGCACAGTGAATAGAAGTGTTGCAACAGACTGCTTCTCTTTCATAGAAACGCATTAGTGTTTCTTGTGAATGCTTGCAAGTAGCTTAAGGCACTTTCAAAGGAAAGTGATTTTCTCCGAAAGGACAGCATTTAGAAAGTGAGGCAACACTCCATTCACTTCGCACAGAGAATTGAAGTGTTGGAACAGATTGCTTCTCTTTCAGAGAAACGCATGTGAGATTCTTCCTAATGCTTGCAAGTAGCTTAAGGCACTTTTAAAGGAAAGTGATTTTCTCTGAAAGGACAGCATTTAGAAAGTGAAGCAACACTCCATTCACTTCGCACAGAGAATTGAAGTGTTGGAACAGATTGCTTCTCTTTCAGAGAAATGCATGTGAGTTTCTGTTGAATGCTTGTAAGTAGCTTAAGGCACATTCAAAGGAAATAGATTTTCACTGAAAGGACAGCATTTAGAAAGTGAAGCAACACTCCATTCACTTCTCACAGTGAATTGAAGTGTTGGAACAGACTGCTTCTCTTTCAGAGAAACGCATGTGAGTTTTTTGTGAATGCTTGAAAGTAGTTTAAGGCACTTTCAATGGAAAGTGATTTTCTCTGAAAGGACAGCATTTAGAAAGTGAGGCAACACTCCATTCACTTCGCACAGTGAATTGAAGTGTTGGAACAGACTGCTTCTTTTTCAGAGAAACGCATGTAAGTTTCTTCCTAATGCTTGCAAGTAGCTTAAGGCACTTTCAAAGGAAAGTGATTTTCTCTGAAAGGACAGGATTTAGAAAGTGAAGCAACACTCCATTCACTTCGCACAGTGAATTGAAGTGTTGGAACAGTCTGCTTCTCTTTCAGAGAAATGCATGTGAGTTTCTGTTGAATGCTTGTAAGTAGTTTAAGGCACTTTCAAAGACAGTGATTTTCTCTGAAAGGACAGCATTTAGAAAGTGAAGCAACACTCCATTCACTTCGCACATTGAAATGAAGTGTTGAAACAGACTGCTTCTCTTTCAGAGAAACGCATGTGAGTTTCTGTTGAATGCTTGTAAGTAGCTTAAGTCACTTTCAAAGGAAAGTGATTTTCTCTGAAAGGACAGCATTTAGAAAGTGAGGCAATACTCCATTCACTTCACACAGTGAATTGAAGTGTTGGAACAGACTGCTTCTCTTTCAGAGAAACGCATGTGAGTTTCTTCCTAATGCTTGCAAGTAGCTTAAGGCACTTTCAAAGGAAAGTGATTTTCTCTGAAAGGACAGCATTTAGAAAGTGAAGCAACACTCCATTCACTTCGCACAGTGAATTGAAGTGTTGGAACAGACTGCTTCTCTTTCAGAGAAACGCATGTGAGTTTTTTGTGAATGCTTGAAAGTTGTTTAAGGCACTTTCAATGGAAAGTGATTTTCTCTGAAAGGACAGCATTTAGAAAGTGAGGCAACACTCCATTCACTTCGCACAGTGAATTGAAGTGTTGGAACAGACTGCTTCTCTTTCAGAGAAACGCATGTGAGTTTCTTCCTAATGCTTGCAAGTAGCTTAAGGCACTTTCAAAGGAAAGTGATTTTCTCTGAAAGGACAGCATTTAGAAAGTGAAGCAACACTCCATTCACTTCGCACAGTGAATTGAAGTGTTGCAACAGACTGCTTCTCTTTCAGAGAAACGCATGTGAGTTTCTTCCTAATGCTTGCAAGTAGCTTAAGGCTCTTTCAAAGGAAAGTGATTTTCTCTGAAAGGACAGGTTTAGAAAGTGAGGCAACACTCCATTCACTTCGCACAGTGAATTGAAGTGTTGGAACAGATTGCTTCTCTTTCAGAGAAACGCATGTGAGTTTCTGTTGAATGCTTGTAAGTAGCTTAAGGCACTTTCAAAGGAAAGTGATTTTCTCTGAAATGACAGCATTTAGAAAGTGAAGCAACACTCCATTCATTTCGCACAGTGAATTGAAGTATTGGAACAGACTGCTTCTCTTTCAGAGAAACGCATGTGTGTTTCCTGTGAATGCTAGAAAGAAGCTTAAGGCACTTTCAAAGGAAAGTGATTTTCTCTGAAAGGACAGCATTTAGAAAGTGAAGTAACATTCCATTCACTTCGCACATTGAATTGAAGTGTTGGAACAGACTGCATCTCTTTCAGAGAAACGCATGTGAGTTTCTGTTGAATGCTTGTAAGTAGCTTAAGTCACTTTCAAAGGAAGGTGATTTTCTCTGAAAGGACAGCATTTAGAAAGTGAGGCAATACTCCATTCACTTCACACAGTGAACTGAAGTGTTGGAACAGACTGCTTCTCTTTCAGAGAAACGCATGTGAGTTTCTTCCTAATGCTTGCAAGTAGCTTAAGGCACGTTCAAAGAAAAGTGATTTTCTCTGAAAGGACAGCATTTAGAAAGTGAAGCAACACTCCATTCACTTCGCACAGTGAATTGAAGTGTTGCAACAGAGTGCTTCTCTTTCAGCGAAACGCATGTTAGTTTCTCCCGAATGCTTGCAAGAAGCTTAAGGCACTTTCAAAGGAAAGTGATTTTCTCTGAAAGGACAGCATTTCGAAAGTGAGGCAACACTCCATTCACTTTGCACAGTGAATTGAAGTGTTGGAACAGACTGCTTCTCTTTCATAGAAACGCATTAGTGTTTCTGTTGAATGCTTGTAAGTAGCTTAAGGCACTTTCAAAGGAAAGTGATTTTCTCTGAAAGGACAGCATTTCGAAAGTGAGGCAACACTCCATTCACTTTGCACAGTGAATTGAAGTGTTGGAACAGACTGCTTCACTTTCAGAGAAACGCATGTGAGTTTCTTCCTAATGCTTGCAAGTAGCTTAAGGCACTTTCAAAGGAAAGTCATTTTCTCTGAAAGGACAGCATTTAGAATGTGAAGCAACACTCCATTCACTTCGCACAGTGAATTGAAGTGTTGGACCAGATTGCTTCTCTTTCAGAGAAACACATGTGAGTTTCTGGTGAATGCTTGTAAGTAGCTTAAGGCATTTTCAAAGGAACGTGATTTTCTCGGAAAGGACAGCATTTAGAAAGTAAAGCAACACTCCATTCCCTTCGCGCAATGAATTGAAGTGTTGCAACAGAATGCTTCTCTTTCATAGAAACGCATTAGTGTTTCTTGTGAATGCTTGCAAGTAGCTTAAGGCACTTTCAAAGGAAAGTGATTTTCTCTGAAAGGAAAGCATTTAGAAAGTGAAGCAACACTCCATTCACTTCGCAGAGAGAATTGAAGTGTTGGAACAGACTGCATCTCTTTCAGAGAAATGCATGTGAGTTTCTGTTGAATGCTTGTAAGTAGCTTAAGGCACTTTCAAAGGAAAGTGATTTTCTCTGAAAGACAGCATTTCGAAAGTGAGGCAACACTGCATTCACTTTGCACAGTGAATTGAAGTGTTGGAACAGATTGCTTCTCTTTCAGAGAAACACATGTGAGTTTCTGGTGAATGCTTGTAAGTAGCTTAAGGCATTTTCAAGGGAACGTGATTTTCTCGGAAAGGACAGCATTTAGAAAGTGAAGTAACATTCCATTCACTTCGCAAGTGAATTGAAGTGTTGGAACAGACTGCTTCTCTTTCAGAGAATTGCATGTGAGTTTCTTGTGAATGCTTGCAAGTAGCTTAAAGCACTTTCAAAGGAAAGTGATTTTCTCTGAAAGGACAGGATTTAGAAAGTGAAGCAACACTCCATTCACTTCGCACAGAGTTGAAGTGTTGGAACAGATTGCTTCTCTTTCAGAGAAATGCATGTGAGTTTCTGTTGAATGCTTGTAAGTAGCTTAAGGCACTTTCAAAGGAAAGTGATTTTCTCTGAAAGGACAGCATTTAGAAAGTGAAGCAACACTCCATTCCCGTCGTGCAGTGAATTGAAGTGTTGGAACAGACTGCTTGTCTTTTATAGAATCGCATTAGTATTTCTTGTGAATGCTTGCAAGTAGCTTAAGGCACTTTCAAGGAAAGTGATTTTCTCTGAAAGGACAGCATTTAGAAAGTGAAGCAACACTCCATTCACTTCGCACAGTGAATTGAAGTGTTGGAACAGACTGCTTCTCTTTCAGAGAAACGCATGTTAGTTTCTCCCTAATGCTTGCAAGAAGCTTAAGGCACTTTCAAAGGAAAGTGATTTTCTCTGAAAGGACAGCATTTCGAAAGTGAGGCAACACTCCATTCACTTTGCACAGTGAATTGAAGTGTTGGAACAGACTGCTTCTCTTTCATAGAAACGCATTAGTGTTTCTTGTGAATGCTTGTAAGTAGCTTAAGGCACTTTCAAAGGAAAGTGATTTTCTCTGAAAGGACAGCATTTAGAAAATGAAGCAACACTCCATTCACTTCGCATAGAGAATTGAAGTGTTGGAACAGATTGATTCTCTTTCAGAGAAATGCATGTGAGTTTCTGTTGAATGCTTGTAAGTAGCTTAAGGCACATTCAAAGGAAAGGGATTTTCTCTGAAAGGACAGCATTTAAAAAGTGAAGCAACACTCCATTCACTTCGCACAGCAAATTCAAGTGTTGGAACAGACTGCTTCTCTTTCAGAGAAACGCATGTGAGTTTTTTGTGAATGCTTGAAAGTAGTTTAAGGCACTTTCAATGGAAAGTGATTTTCTCCGAAAGGACAGCATTTAGAAAGTGAGGCAACACTCCATTCACTTCGCACAGTGAATTGAAGTGTTGGAACAGACTGCTTCTCTTTCAGAGAAACGCATGTGAGTTTCTGATGAATGCTTGCAAGAAGCTTAAGGCACTTTCAAAGGAAAGTGATTTTCTCTGAAAGGACAGCATTTAGAAAGTGAAGCAACACTCCATTCATTTCGCACAGTGAATTGAAGTGTTGGAACAGACTGCTTCTCTTTCAGAGAAACGCATGTGAGTTTCCTCCTAATGCTTGCAAGTAGGTTAAGGCACTATCAAAGGAAAGTGATTTTCTCTGAAAGGACAGAATTTAGAAAGTGAAGCAACACTCCCTTCTCTTCGCACAGTGAATTGAAGTGTTGGAACAGACTGCTTCTCTTTCAGAGAAATGCATGTGAGTTTCTGTTGAATGCTTGTAAGTAGCTTAAGGCACTTTCAAAGGAAAGTGATTTTCTCTGAAAGGACAGCATTTAGAAAGTGATGGAACACTCCATTCACTTCGCACAGTGAATTGAAGTGTTGGAACAGACTGCTTCTCTTTCAGAGAAACGCATGTGAGTTTTTTGTGAATGCTTGAAAGTAGTTTAAGGCACTTTCAATGGAAAGTGATTTTTTCTGAAAGGACAGCATTTAGAAAGTGAGGCAACACTCCATTCACTTCGCACAGTGAATTGAAGTGTTGGAACAGACTGCTTCTCTTTCAGAGAAACGCATGTGAGTTTCTTTCTATTGCTTGCAAGTAGCTTAAGGCACTATCAAAGGAAAGTGATTTTCTCTGAAAGGACAGCATTTAGAAAGTGAAGCAACACTCCATTCACTTCGCACAGTGAATTGAAGTGTTGGAACAGACTGCTTCTCTTTCAGAGAAACGCATGTGAGTTTTTTGTGAATGCTTGAAAGTAGTTTAAGGCACTTTCAATGGAAAGTGATTTTCTCTGAAAGGACAGCATTTAGAAAGTGAGGCAACACTCCATTCACTTCGCACAGTGAATTGAAGTGTTGGAACAGACTGCTTCTCTTTCAGAGAAATGCATGTGAGTTTCTGTTGAATGCTTGTAAGTAGCTCAAGGCTCTTTCAAAGGAAAGTGATTTTCTCTGAAAGGACAGCATTTAGAAAGTAAAGCTACACTCCATTCCCTTCGTGCAATGAATTGAAGTGTTGGAACAGACTGCTTCTCTTTCAGAGAAACGCATTAGTGTTTCTTGTGAATACTTGCAAGTAGCTTAAGGCACTTTCAAAGGAAATTGATTTTCTCTGAAAAGACAGCATTTAGAAAGTGAAGCAACACTCCATTCACTTCGCACAGAGAATTGAAATGTTGGAACAGACTGCTTCTCTTTCAGAGAAACGCATGTGAGTTTCTTCCTAATGCTTGCAAGTAGCTTAAGGCACTTTCAAAGGAAAGTGATTTTCTCTGAAAGGACAGCATTTAGATAGTAAAGCAACACTGCATTCCCTTCGTGCAATGAATTGAAGTGTTGGAACAGACTGCATCTCTTTCAGAGAAACGCATGTGAGTTTCTGTTGAATGCTTGTAAGTAGCTTAAGGCACTTTCAATGGAAAGTGATTTTCACTGAAAGGACAGCATTTAGAAAGTGAGGCAATACTCCATTCACTTCACACAGTGAATTGAAGTGTTGGAACAGACTGCTTCTCTTTCAGAGAAACGCATGTGAGTTTCTTCCTAATGCTTGTAAGTAGCTTAAGGCACTTTCAAAGGAAAGGGATTTTCTCTGAAAGGACAGCATTTAGAAAGTGAAGCAACACTCCATTCATTTCGCACAGTGAATTGAAGTGTTGGAACAGACTGCTTCTCTTTCAGAGAAACGCATGTGTGTTTCCTGTGAATGCTAGAAAGAAGCTTAAGGCACTTTCAAAGGAAAGTGATTTTCTCTGAAAGGACAGCATTTAGAAAGTGAAGTAACATTCCATTCACTTCGCACAGTGAATTGAAGTGTTGGAACAGACTGCTTCTCTTTCAGAGAAATGCATGTGAGTGTCTGTTGAATGCTTGTAAGTAGCTCAAGGCTCTTTCAAAGGAAAGTGATTTTCTCTGAAAGGACAGCATTTAGAAAGTAAAGCAACACTCCATTCCCTTCGCGCAATGAAATGAAGTGTTGGAACAGACTGCTTCTCTTTCATAGAAACGCATTAGTGTTTCTTGTGAATGCTTGCAAGTAGCTTAAGGCACTATCAAAGGAAAGTGATTTTCTCTGAAAGGACAGCATTTAGAAAGTGAAGCAACACTCCATTCACTTCGCACAGTGAATTGAAGTGTTGGAACAGACTGCTTCTCTTTCAGAGAAACGCATGTGAGTTTTTTGTGAATGCTTGAAAGTAGTTTAAGGCACTTTCAATGGAAAGTGATTTTCTCTGAAAGGACAGCATTTCGAAAGTGAGGCAACACTCCATTCACTTTGCACAGTGAATTGAAGTGTTGGAACAGTCTGCTTCTCTTTCAGAGAAACGCATGTAAGTTTCTTCCTAATGCTTGCAAGTAGCTTAAGGCACGTTCAAAGGAAAGTGATTTTCTCTGAAAGGACAGCATTTAGAAAGTGAAGCAACACTCCATTCACTTCACACAGTGAATTGAAGTGTTGCAACAGAATTCTTCTCTTTCATAGAAACGCATTAATGTTTCTTGTGAATGCTTGCAAGTAGCTTAAGGCACTTTCAAAGGAAAGTGATTTTCTCGGAAAGGACAGCATTTAGAAAGTGAAGCAACACTCCATTCATTTCGCACAGTGAATTGAAGTGTTGGAACAGACTGCTTCTCTTTCAGAGAAACGCATGTGAGTTTCCTCCTAATGCTTGCAAGTAGGTTAAGGCACTATCAAAGGAAAGTGATTTTCTCTGAAAGGACAGAATTTAGAAAGTGAAGCAACACTCCCTTCTCTTCGCACAGTGAATTGAAGTGTTGGAACAGACTGCTTCTCTTTCAGAGAAATGCATGTGAGTTTCTGTTGAATGCTTGTAAGTAGCTTAAGGCACTTTCAAAGGAAAGTGATTTTCTCTGAAAGGACAGCATTTAGAAAGTGATGGAACACTCCATTCACTTCGCACAGTGAATTGAAGTGTTGGAACAGACTGCTTCTCTTTCAGAGAAACGCATGTGAGTTTTTTGTGAATGCTTGAAAGTAGTTTAAGGCACTTTCAATGGAAAGTGATTTTTTCTGAAAGGACAGCATTTAGAAAGTGAGGCAACACTCCATTCACTTCGCACAGTGAATTGAAGTGTTGGAACAGACTGCTTCTCTTTCAGAGAAACGCATGTGAGTTTCTTTCTATTGCTTGCAAGTAGCTTAAGGCACTATCAAAGGAAAGTGATTTTCTCTGAAAGGACAGCATTTAGAAAGTGAAGCAACACTCCATTCACTTCGCACAGTGAATTGAAGTGTTGGAACAGACTGCTTCTCTTTCAGAGAAACGCATGTGAGTTTTTTGTGAATGCTTGAAAGTAGTTTAAGGCACTTTCAATGGAAAGTGATTTTCTCTGAAAGGACAGCATTTAGAAAGTGAGGCAACACTCCATTCACTTCGCACAGTGAATTGAAGTGTTGGAACAGACTGCTTCTCTTTCAGAGAAATGCATGTGAGTTTCTGTTGAATGCTTGTAAGTAGCTCAAGGCTCTTTCAAAGGAAAGTGATTTTCTCTGAAAGGACAGCATTTAGAAAGTAAAGCTACACTCCATTCCCTTCGTGCAATGAATTGAAGTGTTGGAACAGACTGCTTCTCTTTCAGAGAAACGCATTAGTGTTTCTTGTGAATACTTGCAAGTAGCTTAAGGCACTTTCAAAGGAAATTGATTTTCTCTGAAAAGACAGCATTTAGAAAGTGAAGCAACACTCCATTCACTTCGCACAGAGAATTGAAATGTTGGAACAGACTGCTTCTCTTTCAGAGAAACGCATGTGAGTTTCTTCCTAATGCTTGCAAGTAGCTTAAGGCACTTTCAAAGGAAAGTGATTTTCTCTGAAAGGACAGCATTTAGATAGTAAAGCAACACTGCATTCCCTTCGTGCAATGAATTGAAGTGTTGGAACAGACTGCATCTCTTTCAGAGAAACGCATGTGAGTTTCTGTTGAATGCTTGTAAGTAGCTTAAGGCACTTTCAATGGAAAGTGATTTTCACTGAAAGGACAGCATTTAGAAAGTGAGGCAATACTCCATTCACTTCACACAGTGAATTGAAGTGTTGGAACAGACTGCTTCTCTTTCAGAGAAACGCATGTGAGTTTCTTCCTAATGCTTGTAAGTAGCTTAAGGCACTTTCAAAGGAAAGTGATTTTCTCTGAAAGGACAGCATTTAGAAAGTGAAGCAACACTCCATTCATTTCGCACAGTGAATTGAAGTGTTGGAACAGACTGCTTCTCTTTCAGAGAAACGCATGTGTGTTTCCTGTGAATGCTAGAAAGAAGCTTAAGGCACTTTCAAAGGAAAGTGATTTTCTCTGAAAGGACAGCATTTAGAAAGTGAAGTAACATTCCATTCACTTCGCACAGTGAATTGAAGTGTTGGAACAGACTGCTTCTCTTTCAGAGAAATGCATGTGAGTGTCTGTTGAATGCTTGTAAGTAGCTCAAGGCTCTTTCAAAGGAAAGTGATTTTCTCTGAAAGGACAGCATTTAGAAAGTAAAGCAACACTCCATTCCCTTCGCGCAATGAAATGAAGTGTTGGAACAGACTGCTTCTCTTTCATAGAAACGCATTAGTGTTTCTTGTGAATGCTTGCAAGTAGCTTAAGGCACTATCAAAGGAAAGTGATTTTCTCTGAAAGGACAGCATTTAGAAAGTGAAGCAACACTCCATTCACTTCGCACAGTGAATTGAAGTGTTGGAACAGACTGCTTCTCTTTCAGAGAAACGCATGTGAGTTTTTTGTGAATGCTTGAAAGTAGTTTAAGGCACTTTCAATGGAAAGTGATTTTCTCTGAAAGGACAGCATTTCGAAAGTGAGGCAACACTCCATTCACTTTGCACAGTGAATTGAAGTGTTGGAACAGTCTGCTTCTCTTTCAGAGAAACGCATGTAAGTTTCTTCCTAATGCTTGCAAGTAGCTTAAGGCACGTTCAAAGGAAAGTGATTTTCTCTGAAAGGACAGCATTTAGAAAGTGAAGCAACACTCCATTCACTTCACACAGTGAATTGAAGTGTTGCAACAGAATTCTTCTCTTTCATAGAAACGCATTAATGTTTCTTGTGAATGCTTGCAAGTAGCTTAAGGCACTTTCAAAGGAAAGTGATTTTCTCTGAAAGGACAGAATTTAGAAAGTGAAGCAACACTCCATTCACTTCGCACAGTGAATTGAAGTGTTGGAACAGACTGCTTCTCTTTCAGAGAAATGCATGTGAGTTTCTGTTGAATGCTTGTAAGTAGCTTAAGGCACTTTCAAAGGAAAGTGATTTTCTCTGAAAAGACAGCATTTAGAAAGTGAAGCAACACTCCATTCACTTCGCACAGTGAATTGAAGTGTTGGAACAGACTGCTTCTCTTTCAGAGAAACGCATGTGAGTTTTTTGTGAATGCTTGAAAGTAGTTTAAGGCACTTTCAATGGAAAGTGATTTTCTCTGAAAGGACAGCATTTAGAAAGTGAGGCAACACTCCATTCACTTCGCACAGTGAATTGAAGTGTTGGAACAGACTGCTTCTCTTTCAGAGAAACGCATGTGAGTTTCTTCCTAATGCTTGCAAGTAGCTTAAGGCACTATCAAAGGAAAGTGATTTTCTCTGAAAGGACAGCCTTTAGAAAGTGAAGCAACACTCCATTCACTTCGCACAGTGAATTGAAGTGTTGGAACAGACTGCTTCTCTTTCAGAGAAATGCATGTGAGTTTCTGTTGAATGCTTGTAAGTAGCTTAAGGCACTTTCAAAGACAGTGATTTTCTCTGAAAGGACAGCATTTAGAAAGTGAAGCAACACTCCATTCACTTCGCACATTGAATTGAAGTGTTGGAACAGACTGCATCTCTTTCAGAGAAACGCATGTGAGTTTCTGTTGAATGCTTGTGAGTAGCTTAAGTCACTTTCAAAAAAGTGATTTTCTCTGAAAGGACAGCATTTAGAAAGTGAGGCAATACTCCATTCACTTCACACAGTGAATTGAAGTGTTGGAACATACTCCTTCTCTTTCAGAGAAACGCATGTGAGTTTCTTCCTAATGCTTGCAAGTAGCTTAAGGCACTTTCAAAGGAAAGTGATTTTCTCTGAAAGGACAGCATTTAGAAAGTGAAGCAACACTCCATTCACTTCGCACAGTGAATTGAAGTGTTGCAACAGAATGCTTCTCTTTCATAGAAACGCATTAGTGTTTCTTGTGAATGCTTGCAAGTAGCTTAAGGCACTTTCAAAGGAAAGTGATTTTCTCTGAAAGGACAGCATTTAGAAAGGGAAGCAACACTCCATTCACTTCGCACAGTGAATTGAAGTGTTGGAACAGACTGCTTCTCTTTCATAGAAACGCATTAGTGTTTCTTGTGAATGCTTGCAAGTAGCTTAAGGCACTTTCAAAGGAAAGTGATTTTCTCTGAAAGGACAGCATTTAGAAAGTGAAGCAACACTCCATTCACTTCGCACAGAGAATTGAAGTGTTGGAACAGATTGCTTCTCTTTCAGAGAAACGCATGTGAGTTTCTTCCTAATGCTTGCAAGTAGCTTAAGGCACTTTCAAAGGAAAGTGATTTTCTCTGAAAGGACAGCATTTAGAAAGTGAAGCAACACTCCATTCACTTCGCACAGTGAATTGAAGTGTTGGAACAGACTGCTTCACTTTCAGAGAAACGCATGTGAGTTTTTTGTGAATGCTTGAAAGTAGTTTAAGGCACTTTCAATGGAAAGTGATTTTCTCTGAAAGGACAGCATTTAGAAAGTGAGGCAACACTCCATTCACTTCTCACAGTGAATTGATGTGTTGGAGCAGACTGCTTATCTTTCAGAGAAACGAATGGGAGTTTCTTTCTAATGCTTGCAAGTAGCTTAAGGCACTTTCAAAGGAAAGTGATTTTCTCTGAAAGGACAGCATTTAGAAAGTGAAGCAACACTCCATTCACTTCGCACAGTGAATTGAAGTGTTGGAACAGACTGCTTCTCTTTCAGAGAAACGCATGTGAGTTTTTTGTGAATGCTTGAA
This sequence comes from Myodes glareolus, assembly GCF_982192425.1. Lineage (NCBI taxonomy): Eukaryota > Metazoa > Chordata > Mammalia > Rodentia > Cricetidae > Myodes > Myodes glareolus. The sequence continues at coordinate 3,695,794 of NC_142046.1, forward strand.
AGTAGTTTAAGGCACTTTCAATGGAAAGTGATTTTCTCTGAAAGGACAGCATTTCGAAAGTGAGGCAACACTCCATTCACTTTGCACAGTGAATTGAAGTGTTGGAACAGTCTGCTTCTCTTTCAGAGAAACGCATGTAAGTTTCTTCCTAATGCTTGCAAGTAGCTTAAGGCACGTTCAAAGGAAAGTGATTTTCTCTGAAAGGACAGCATTTAGAAAGTGAAGCAACACTCCATTCACTTCACACAGTGAATTGAAGTGTTGCAACAGAATTCTTCTCTTTCATAGAAACGCATTAATGTTTCTTGTGAATGCTTGCAAGTAGCTTAAGGCACTTTCAAAGGAAAGTGATTTTCTCGGAAAGGACAGCATTTAGAAAGTGAAGCAACACTCCATTCATTTCGCACAGTGAATTGAAGTGTTGGAACAGACTGCTTCTCTTTCAGAGAAACGCATGTGAGTTTCCTCCTAATGCTTGCAAGTAGGTTAAGGCACTATCAAAGGAAAGTGATTTTCTCTGAAAGGACAGAATTTAGAAAGTGAAGCAACACTCCCTTCTCTTCGCACAGTGAATTGAAGTGTTGGAACAGACTGCTTCTCTTTCAGAGAAATGCATGTGAGTTTCTGTTGAATGCTTGTAAGTAGCTTAAGGCACTTTCAAAGGAAAGTGATTTTCTCTGAAAGGACAGCATTTAGAAAGTGATGGAACACTCCATTCACTTCGCACAGTGAATTGAAGTGTTGGAACAGACTGCTTCTCTTTCAGAGAAACGCATGTGAGTTTTTTGTGAATGCTTGAAAGTAGTTTAAGGCACTTTCAATGGAAAGTGATTTTTTCTGAAAGGACAGCATTTAGAAAGTGAGGCAACACTCCATTCACTTCGCACAGTGAATTGAAGTGTTGGAACAGACTGCTTCTCTTTCAGAGAAACGCATGTGAGTTTCTTTCTATTGCTTGCAAGTAGCTTAAGGCACTATCAAAGGAAAGTGATTTTCTCTGAAAGGACAGCATTTAGAAAGTGAAGCAACACTCCATTCACTTCGCACAGTGAATTGAAGTGTTGGAACAGACTGCTTCTCTTTCAGAGAAACGCATGTGAGTTTTTTGTGAATGCTTGAAAGTAGTTTAAGGCACTTTCAATGGAAAGTGATTTTCTCTGAAAGGACAGCATTTAGAAAGTGAGGCAACACTCCATTCACTTCGCACAGTGAATTGAAGTGTTGGAACAGACTGCTTCTCTTTCAGAGAAATGCATGTGAGTTTCTGTTGAATGCTTGTAAGTAGCTCAAGGCTCTTTCAAAGGAAAGTGATTTTCTCTGAAAGGACAGCATTTAGAAAGTAAAGCTACACTCCATTCCCTTCGTGCAATGAATTGAAGTGTTGGAACAGACTGCTTCTCTTTCAGAGAAACGCATTAGTGTTTCTTGTGAATACTTGCAAGTAGCTTAAGGCACTTTCAAAGGAAATTGATTTTCTCTGAAAAGACAGCATTTAGAAAGTGAAGCAACACTCCATTCACTTCGCACAGAGAATTGAAATGTTGGAACAGACTGCTTCTCTTTCAGAGAAACGCATGTGAGTTTCTTCCTAATGCTTGCAAGTAGCTTAAGGCACTTTCAAAGGAAAGTGATTTTCTCTGAAAGGACAGCATTTAGATAGTAAAGCAACACTGCATTCCCTTCGTGCAATGAATTGAAGTGTTGGAAAAGACTGCATCTCTTTCAGAGAAACGCATGTGAGTTTCTGTTGAATGCTTGTAAGTAGCTTAAGGCACTTTCAATGGAAAGTGATTTTCACTGAAAGGACAGCATTTAGAAAGTGAGGCAATACTCCATTCACTTCACACAGTGAATTGAAGTGTTGGAACAGACTGCTTCTCTTTCAGAGAAACGCATGTGAGTTTCTTCCTAATGCTTGTAAGTAGCTTAAGGCACTTTCAAAGGAAAGTGATTTTCTCTGAAAGGACAGCATTTAGAAAGTGAAGCAACACTCCATTCATTTCGCACAGTGAATTGAAGTGTTGGAACAGACTGCTTCTCTTTCAGAGAAACGCATGTGTGTTTCCTGTGAATGCTAGAAAGAAGCTTAAGGCACTTTCAAAGGAAAGTGATTTTCTCTGAAAGGACAGCATTTAGAAAGTGAAGTAACATTCCATTCACTTCGCACAGTGAATTGAAGTGTTGGAACAGACTGCTTCTCTTTCAGAGAAATGCATGTGAGTGTCTGTTGAATGCTTGTAAGTAGCTCAAGGCTCTTTCAAAGGAAAGTGATTTTCTCTGAAAGGACAGCATTTAGAAAGTAAAGCAACACTCCATTCCCTTCGCGCAATGAAATGAAGTGTTGGAACAGACTGCTTCTCTTTCATAGAAACGCATTAGTGTTTCTTGTGAATGCTTGCAAGTAGCTTAAGGCACTATCAAAGGAAAGTGATTTTCTCTGAAAGGACAGCATTTAGAAAGTGAAGCAACACTCCATTCACTTCGCACAGTGAATTGAAGTGTTGGAACAGACTGCTTCTCTTTCAGAGAAACGCATGTGAGTTTTTTGTGAATGCTTGAAAGTATTTTAAGGCACTTTCAATGGAAAGTGATTTTCTCTGAAAGGACAGCATTTCGAAAGTGAGGCAACACTCCATTCACTTTGCACAGTGAATTGAAGTGTTGGAACAGTCTGCTTCTCTTTCAGAGAAACGCATGTAAGTTTCTTCCTAATGCTTGCAAGTAGCTTAAGGCACGTTCAAAGGAAAGTGATTTTCTCTGAAAGGACAGCATTTAGAAAGTGAAGCAACACTCCATTCACTTCACACAGTGAATTGAAGTGTTGCAACAGAATTCTTCTCTTTCATAGAAACGCATTAATGTTTCTTGTGAATGCTTGCAAGTAGCTTAAGGCACTTTCAAAGGAAAGTGATTTTCTCTGAAAGGACAGAATTTAGAAAGTGAAGCAACACTCCATTCACTTCGCACAGTGAATTGAAGTGTTGGAACAGACTGCTTCTCTTTCAGAGAAATGCATGTGAGTTTCTGTTGAATGCTTGTAAGTAGCTTAAGGCACTTTCAAAGGAAAGTGATTTTCTCTGAAAAGACAGCATTTAGAAAGTGAAGCAACACTCCATTCACTTCGCACAGTGAATTGAAGTGTTGGAACAGACTGCTTCTCTTTCAGAGAAACGCATGTGAGTTTTTTGTGAATGCTTGAAAGTAGTTTAAGGCACTTTCAATGGAAAGTGATTTTCTCTGAAAGGACAGCATTTAGAAAGTGAGGCAACACTCCATTCACTTCGCACAGTGAATTGAAGTGTTGGAACAGACTGCTTCTCTTTCAGAGAAACGCATGTGAGTTTCTTCCTAATGCTTGCAAGTAGCTTAAGGCACTATCAAAGGAAAGTGATTTTCTCTGAAAGGACAGCCTTTAGAAAGTGAAGCAACACTCCATTCACTTCGCACAGTGAATTGAAGTGTTGGAACAGACTGCTTCTCTTTCAGAGAAATGCATGTGAGTTTCTGTTGAATGCTTGTAAGTAGCTTAAGGCACTTTCAAAGACAGTGATTTTCTCTGAAAGGACAGCATTTAGAAAGTGAAGCAACACTCCATTCACTTCGCACATTGAATTGAAGTGTTGGAACAGACTGCATCTCTTTCAGAGAAACGCATGTGAGTTTCTGTTGAATGCTTGTGAGTAGCTTAAGTCACTTTCAAAAAAGTGATTTTCTCTGAAAGGACAGCATTTAGAAAGTGAGGCAATACTCCATTCACTTCACACAGTGAATTGAAGTGTTGGAACATACTCCTTCTCTTTCAGAGAAACGCATGTGAGTTTCTTCCTAATGCTTGCAAGTAGCTTAAGGCACTTTCAAAGGAAAGTGATTTTCTCTGAAAGGACAGCATTTAGAAAGTGAAGCAACACTCCATTCACTTCGCACAGTGAATTGAAGTGTTGCAACAGAATGCTTCTCTTTCATAGAAACGCATTAGTGTTTCTTGTGAATGCTTGCAAGTAGCTTAAGGCACTTTCAAAGGAAAGTGATTTTCTCTGAAAGGACAGCATTTAGAAAGGGAAGCAACACTCCATTCACTTCGCACAGTGAATTGAAGTGTTGGAACAGACTGCTTCTCTTTCATAGAAACGCATTAGTGTTTCTTGTGAATGCTTGCAAGTAGCTTAAGGCACTTTCAAAGGAAAGTGATTTTCTCTGAAAGGACAGCATTTAGAAAGTGAAGCAACACTCCATTCACTTCGCACAGAGAATTGAAGTGTTGGAACAGATTGCTTCTCTTTCAGAGAAACGCATGTGAGTTTCTTCCTAATGCTTGCAAGTAGCTTAAGGCACTTTCAAAGGAAAGTGATTTTCTCTGAAAGGACAGCATTTAGAAAGTGAAGCAACACTCCATTCACTTCGCACAGTGAATTGAAGTGTTGGAACAGACTGCTTCACTTTCAGAGAAACGCATGTGAGTTTTTTGTGAATGCTTGAAAGTAGTTTAAGGCACTTTCAATGGAAAGTGATTTTCTCTGAAAGGACAGCATTTAGAAAGTGAGGCAACACTCCATTCACTTCTCACAGTGAATTGATGTGTTGGAGCAGACTGCTTCTCTTTCAGAGAAACGAATGGGAGTTTCTTTCTAATGCTTGCAAGTAGCTTAAGGCACTTTCAAAGGAAAGTGATTTTCTCTGAAAGGACAGCATTTAGAAAGTGAAGCAACACTCCATTAACTTCGCACAGTGAATTGACGTGTTGCAACAGAATGCTTCTCTTTCAATGAAACGCATTAGTGTTTCTTGTGAATGCTTGCAAGTAGCTTAAGGCACTTTCAAAGGAAAGTGATTTTCTCTGAAAGGACAGAATTTAGAAAGTGAAGCAACACTCCATTCACTTCGCACAGTGAATTGAAGTGTTGGAACAGTCTGCTTCTCTTTCAGAGAAATGCATGTGAGTTTCTGTTGAATGCTTGTAAGTAGCTTAAGGCACTTTCAAAGGAAAGTGATTTTCTCTGAAAGGACAGCATTTCGAAAGTGAGGCAACACTCCATTCACTTTGCACAGTGAATTGAAGTGTTGGAACAGACTGCTTCTCTTTCAGAGAAACGCATGTGAGTTTCTTCCTAATGCTTGCAAGTACCTTAAGGCACTTTCAAAGGAAAGTGATTTTCTCTGAAAGGACAGCATTTAGAAAGTGAAGCAACACTCCATTCACTTCGCACAGTGAATTGAAGTGTTGCAACAGACTGCTTCTCTTTCATAGAAACGCATTAGTGTTTCTTGTGAATGCTTGCAAGTAGCTTAAGGCACTTTCAAAGGAAAGTGATTTTCTCTGAAAGGACAGAATATAGAAAGTGAAGCAACACTCCATTCACTTCGCACAGTGAATTGAAGTGTTGGAACAGACTGCTTCTTTTTCAGAGAAACGCATGTGAGTTTCTTCCTAATGCTTGCAAGTAGCTTAAGGCACTTTCAAAGGAAAGTGATTTTCCCTGAAAGGACAGCATTTAGAAAGTGAAGCAACACTCCATTCACTTCGCACAGTGAATTGAAGTGTTGGAACAGACTGCTTCTCTTTCAGAGAAATGCATGTGAGTTTCTGTTGAATGCTTGTAAGTAGCTCAAGGCATTTTCAAAGGAAAGTGATTTTCTCTGAAAGGACAGCATTTAAAAAGTAAAGCAACACTGCATTCCCTTCCTGCAATGAATTGAAGTGTTGGAACAGACTGCATCTCTTTCAGAGAAACGCATGTGAGTTTCTGTTGAATGCTTGTAAGTAGCTTAAGGCACTTTCAATGGAAAGTGATTTTCTCTGAAAGGACAGCATTTAGAAAGTGAAACAACACTCCATTCACTTCGCACAGTGAATTGAAGTGTTGGAACAGACTGCTTCTCTTTCAGAGAAATGCATGTGACTTTCTGTTGAGTGCTTGTAAGTAGCTTAAGGCACTTTCAAAGGAAAGTGATTTTCTCTGAAAGGACAGCATTTAGAAAGTGAGGCAATACTCCATTCACTTCACACAGTGAATTGAAGTGTTGGAACAGACTGCTTCTCTTTCAGAGAAACGCATGTGAGTTTCTGTTGAATGCTTGTAAGTAGCTTAAGGCACTTTCAATGGAAAGTGATTTTCTCTGAAAGGACAGCATTTAGAAAGTGAAGCAACACTCCATTCACTTCGCACATTGAATTGAAGTGTTTGAACAGACTGCAACTCTTTCAGAGAAACGCATGTGAGTTTCTGTTGAATGCTTGTAAGTAGCTTAAGGCACTTTCAAAGGAAAGTGATTTTCTCTGAAAGGACAGCATTTAGAAAGTGAGGCAATACTCCATTCACTATACACAGTGAATTGAAGTGTTGGAACAGACTGCTTCTCTTTCAGAGAAACGCATGTGAGTTTCTTCCTAATGCTTGCAAGTAGCTTAAGGCACTTTCAAAGGAAAGTGATTTTCTCTGAAAGGACAGCATTTAGAAAGTGAAGCAACACTCCATTCACTTCGCACAGTGAATTGAAGTGTTCCAACAGAATGCTTCTCTTTCATAGAAACGCATTAGTATTTCTTGTGACTGCTTGCAAGTAGTTTAAGGCACTTTCAAAGGAAAGTGATTTTCTCTGAAAGGACAGCATTTAGAAAGTGAAGCAACACTCCATTCACTTCGCAAGGAGAATTGAAGTGTTGGAACAGATTGCTTCTCTTTCAGAGAAACGCATGTGATTTTCTTCCTAATGCTTGCAAGTAGCTTAAGGCACTTTCAAAGGAAAGTGATTTTCTCTGAAAGGACAGCATTTAGAAAGTGAAGCAACACTCCATTCACTTCGCACAGTGAATTGAAGTGTTGGAACAGCCTGCTTCTCTTTCAGGGAAACGCATGTGAGTTTCTGGTGAATGCTTGAAAGAAGTTTAAGGCGCTTTCAATGGAAAGTGATTTTCTCTGAAAGGACAGAATTTAGAAAGTGAAGCAACACTCCATTCACTTCGCATAGTGAATTGAAGTGTTGGAACAGACTGCTTCTCTTTCAGAGAAATGCATGTGAGTTTCTGTTGAATGCTTGTAAGTAGCTTAAGGCACTTTCAAAGGAAAGTGATTTTCTCTGAAAGGACAGCATTTCGAAAGTGAGGCAACACTGCATTCACTTTGCACAGTGAATTGAAGTGTTGGAACAGATTGCTTCTCTTTCAGAGAAACACATGGGAGTTTCTGGTGAATGCTTGTAAGTAGCTTAAGGCATTTTCAAAGGAACGTGATTTTCTCGGAAAGGACAGCATTTAGAAAGTGAAGTAACATTCCATTCACTTCGCACAGTGAATTGAAGTGTTGGAACAGACTGCTTCTCTTTCAGAGAATTTCATGTGAGTTTCTTGTGAATGCTTGCAAGTAGCTTAAGGCACTTTCAAAGGAAAGTGATTTTCTCTGAAAGGACAGGATTTAGAAAGTGAAGCAACACTCCATTCACTTCGCACAGAGTTAAAGTGTTGGAACAGATTGCTTCTCTTTCAGAGAAATGCATGTGAGTTTCTGTTGAATGCTTGTAAGTAGCTTAAGGCACTTTCAAAGGAAAGTGATTTTCTCTGAAAGGACAGCATTTAGAATGTGAAGCAACACTCCATTCCCGTCGTGCAGTGAATTGAAGTGTTGGAACAGACTGCTTGTCTTTTATAGAAATGCATTAGTATTTCTTGTGAATGCTTGCAAGTAGCTTAGGGCACTTTCAAAGGAAAGTGATTTTCTCTGAAAGGACAGCATTTAGAAAGTGAAGCAACACTCCATTCACTTCTCACAGTGAATTGAAGTGTTGGAACAGACTGCTTCTCTTTCAGAGAAACGCATGTTAGTTTCTTCCTAATGCTTGCAAGAAGCTTAAGGCACTTTCAAACGAAAGTGATTTTCTCTGAAAGGACAGCATTTCGAAAGTGAGGCAACACTCCATTCACTTTGCACAGTGAATTGAAGTGTTGGAACAGACTGCTTCTCTTTCATAGAAACGCATTAGCGTTTCTTGTCAATGCTTGCAAGTAGCTTAAGGCACTTTCAAAAGAAAGTGATTTTCTCTGAAAGGACAGCTTTTAGAAAGTGAAGCAACACTCCATTCACTTCGCATAGAGAATTGAAGTGTTGGAACAGATTGCTTCTCTTTCAGAGAAATGCATGTGAGTTTCTGTTGAATGCTTGTAAGTAGCTTAAGGCACATTCAAAGGAAAGGGATTTTCTCTGAATGGACAGCATTTAGAAAGTGAAGCAAAACTCCATTCACTGCGCACAGTGAATTGAAGTGTTGGAACAGACTGCTTCTCTTTCAGAGAAACGCATGTGAGTTTCTGTTGAATGCTTGCAAGTAGCTTAAGGCACTTTCAAAGGAAAGTGATTTTCTCTGAAAGGACAGCATTTAGAAAGTGAAGCAACACTCCATTCACTTCGCACAGTGAATTGAAGTGTTGGAACAGACTGCTTCTCTTTCAGAGAAACGCATGTGAGTTTCTTCCTAATGCTTGCAAGTAGCTTAAGGCACTATCAAAGGAAAGTGATTTTCTCTGAAAGGACAGAATTTAGAAAGTGAAGCAACACTCCCTTCTCTTCGCACAGTGAATTGAAGTGTTGGAACAGACTGCTTCTCTTTCAGAGAAATGCATGTGAGTTTCTGTTGAATGCTTGTATGTAGCTTAAGGCACTTTCAAAGGAAAGTGATTTTCTCTGAAAGGACAGCATTTCGAAAGTGAGGCAACACTGCATTCACTTTGCACAGTGAATTGAAGTGTTGGAACAGATTGCTTCTCTTTCAGAGAAACACATGTGAGTTTCTGGTGAATGCTTGTAAGTAGCTTAAGGCATTTTCAAAGGAACGTGATTTTCTCGGAAAGGACAGCATTTAGAAAGTGAAGTAACATTCCATTCACTTCGCACAGTGAATTGAAGTGTTGGAACAGACTGCTTCTCTTTCAGAGAATTTCATGTGAGTTTCTTGTGAATGCTTGCAAGTAGCTTAAGGCACTTTCAAAGGAAAGTGATTTTTTCTGAAAGGACAGGATTTAGAAAGTGAAGCAACACTCCATTCACTTCGCACAGAGTTAAAGTGTTGGAACAGATTGCTTCTCTTTCAGAGAAATGCATGTGAGTTTCTGTTGAATGCTTGTAAGTAGCTTAAGGCACTTTCAAAGGAAAGTGATTTTCTCTGAAAGGACAGCATTTAGAAAGTGAAGCAACACTCCATTCCCGTTGTGCAGTGAATTGAAGTGTTGGAACAGACTGCTTGTCTTTTATAGAAACGCATTAGTATTTCTTGTGAATGCTTGCAAGTAGCTTAAGGCACTTTCAAAGGAAAGTGATTTTCTCTGAAAGGACAGCATTTAGAAAGTGAAGCAACACTCCATTCACTTCTCACAGTGAATTGAAGTGTTGGAACAGACTGCTTCTCTTTCAGAGAAACGCATGTTAGTTTCTTCCTAATGCTTGCAAGAAGCTTAAGGCACTTTCAAAGGAAAGTGATTTTCTCTGAAAGGACAGCATTTCGAAAGTGAGGCAACACTCCATTCACTTTGCACAGTGAATTGAAGTGTTGGAACAGACTGCTTCTCTTTCATAGAAACACGTTAGCGTTTCTTGTCAATGCTTGCAAGTAGCTTAAGGCACTTTCAAAGGAAAGTGATTTTCTCTGAAAGGACAGCATTTAGAAAGTGAAGCAACACTCCATTCACTTCGCATAGAGAATTGAAGTGTTGGAACAGATTGCTTCTCTTTCAGAGAAATGCATGTGAGTTTCTGTTGAATGCTTGTAAGTAGCTTAAGGCACATTCAAAGGAAAGGGATTTTCTCTGAAAGGACAGCATTTAGAAAGTGAAGCAACACTCCATTCACTTCGCACAGTGAATTGAAGTGTTGGAACAGACTGCTTCTCTTTCAGAGAAACGCATGTGAGTTTTTTGTGAATGCTTGAAAGTAGTTTAAGGCACTTTCAATGGAAAGTGATTTTCTCTGAAAGGACAGCTTTTAGAAAGTGAGGCAACACTCCATTCACTTCGCACAGTGAATTGAAGTGTTGGAACAGACTGCTTCTCTTTCAGAGAAACACATGTGAGTTTCTGTTGAATGCTTGCAAGTAGCTTAAGGCACTTTCAAAGGAAAGTGATTTTCTCTGAAAGGACAGCATTTAGAAAGTGAAGCAACACTCCATTCACTTCGCACAGTGAATTGAAGTGTTGGAACAGACTGCTTCTCTTTCAGAGAAACGCATGTGAGTTTCTTCCTAATGCTTGCAAGTAGCTTAAGGCACTATCAAAGGAAAGTGATTTTCTCTGAAAGGACAGCATTTAGAAAGTGAAGCAACACTCCCTTCTCTTCGCACAGTGAATTGAAGTGTTGGAACAGACTGCTTCTCTTTCAGAGAAATGCATGTGAGTTTCTGTTGAATGCTTGTATGTAGCTTAAGGCACTTTCAAAGGAAAGTGATTTTCTCTGAAAGGACAGCATTTCGAAAGTGAGGCAACACTGCATTCACTTTGCACAGTGAATTGAAGTGTTGGAACAGATTGCTTCTCTTTCAGAGAAACACATGTGAGTTTCTGGTGAATGCTTGTAAGTAGCTTAAGGCATTTTCAAAGGAACGTGATTTTCTCGGAAAGGACAGCATTTAGAAAGTGAAGTAACATTCCATTCACTTCGCACAGTGAATTGAAGTGTTGGAACAGACTGCTTCTCTTTCAGAGAATTTCATGTGAGTTTCTTGTGAATGCTTGCAAGTAGCTTAAGGCACTTTCAAAGGAAAGTGATTTTTTCTGAAAGGACAGGATTTAGAAAGTGAAGCAACACTCCATTCACTTCGCACAGAGTTAAAGTGTTGGAACAGATTGCTTCTCTTTCAGAGAAATGCATGTGAGTTTCTGTTGAATGCTTGTAAGTAGCTTAAGGCACTTTCAAAGGAAAGTGATTTTCTCTGAAAGGACAGCATTTAGAAAGTGAAGCAACACTCCATTCCCGTTGTGCAGTGAATTGAAGTGTTGGAACAGACTGCTTGTCTTTTATAGAAACGCATTAGTATTTCTTGTGAATGCTTGCAAGTAGCTTAAGGCACTTTCAAAGGAAAGTGATTTTCTCTGAAAGGACAGCATTTAGAAAGTGAAGCAACACTCCATTCACTTCTCACAGTGAATTGAAGTGTTGGAACAGACTGCTTCTCTTTCAGAGAAACGCATGTTAGTTTCTTCCTAATGCTTGCAAGAAGCTTAAGGCACTTTCAAAGGAAAGTGATTTTCTCTGAAAGGACAGCATTTCGAAAGTGAGGCAACACTCCATTCACTTTGCACAGTGAATTGAAGTGTTGGAACAGACTGCTTCTCTTTCATAGAAACGCGTTAGCGTTTCTTGTCAATGCTTGCAAGTAGCTTAAGGCACTTTCAAAGGAAAGTGATTTTCTCTGAAAGGACAGCATTTAGAAAGTGAAGCAACACTCCATTCACTTCGCATAGAGAATTGAAGTGTTGGAACAGATTGCTTCTCTTTCAGAGAAATGCATGTGAGTTTCTGTTGAATGCTTGTAAGTAGCTTAAGGCACATTCAAAGGAAAGGGATTTTCTCTGAAAGGACAGCATTTAGAAAGTGAAGCAACACTCCATTCACTTCGCACAGTGAATTGAAGTGTTGGAACAGACTGCTTCTCTTTCAGAGAAACGCATGTGAGTTTTTTGTGAATGCTTGAAAGTAGTTTAAGGCACTTTCAATGGAAAGTGATTTTCTCTGAAAGGACAGCTTTTAGAAAGTGAGGCAACACTCCATTCACTTCGCACAGTGAATTGAAGTGTTGGAACAGACTGCTTCTCTTTCAGAGAAACACATGTGAGTTTCTGTTGAATGCTTGCAAGTAGCTTAAGGCACTTTCAAAGGAAAGTGATTTTCTCTGAAAGGACAGCATTTAGAAAGTGAAGCAACACTCCATTCACTTCGCACAGTGAATTGAAGTGTTGGAACAGACTGCTTCTCTTTCAGAGAAACGCATGTGAGTTTCTTCCTAATGCTTGCAAGTAGCTTAAGGCACTATCAAAGGAAAGTGATTTTCTCTGAAAGGACAGCATTTAGAAAGTGAAGCAACACTCCCTTCTCTTCGCACAGTGAATTGAAGTGTTGGAACAGACTGCTTCTCTTTCAGAGAAATACATGTGAGTTTCTGTTGAATGCTTGTAAGTAGCTTAAGGCACTTTCAAAGGAAAGTGATTTTCTTTGAAAGGACAGCATTTAGAAAGTGAAGGAACACTCCAATCACTTCGCACAGTGAATTGAAGTGTTGGAACAGACTGCTTCTCTTTCAGAGAAACACATGTGAGTTTTTTGTGTATGCTTGAAAGTAGTTTAAGACACTTTCAATGCAAAGGGATTTTTTCTGAAAGGACAGCATTTAGAAAGTGAGGCAACACTCCATTCACTTCGCGCAGTGAATTGAAGTGTTGGAAGAGAAGGCTTCCCTTTCAGAGAAATGCATGTGAATTTCTTGTGAATGCTTGAAAGTTGCATAAGGCACTTTCAAACAAAAGTGATTTTCTCTGAAAGGACAGGATTTAGAAAGTGAAGCAACACTCCATTCACTTCGCACAGTGAATTGAAGTATTGGAACAGACTGCTTCTATTTCAGAGAAACGCATGTGAGTTTCTGTTGAATGCTTGTAAGTAGCTCAAAGCTCTTTCAAAGGAAAGTGATTTTCTCTGAAAGGACAGCATTTAGAAAGTAAAGCAACACTGCATTCCCTTCGTGCAATGAATTGTAGTGTTGGAACAGACTGCATCTCTTTCAGAGAAACGCATGTGAGTTTCTGTTGAATGCTTGTAAGTAGCTTAAGGCACTTTCAAAGGAAAGTGATTTTCTCGGAAAGGACAGCATTTAGAAAGTGAGGCAACACTCCATTCACTTCACACAGTGAATTGAAGTGTTGGAACAGACTGCTTCTCTTTCAGAGAAACGCATGTGAGTTTCTTCCTAATGCTTGCAAGTAGCTTAAGGCACTTTCAAAGGAAAGTGATTTTCTCTGAAAGGACAGAATTTAGAAAGTGAAGCAACACTCCATTCACTTCGCACAGTGAATTGAAGTGTTGGAACAGACTGCTTCTCTTTCAGAGAAATGCATGTGAGTTTCTGTTGAATGCTTGTATGTAGCTTAAGGCACTTTCAAAGGAAAGTGATTTTCTCTGAAAGGACAGCATTTCGAAAGTGAGGCAACACTCCATTCACTTTGCACAGTGAATTGAAGTGTTGGAACAGACTGCTTCTCTTTCAGAGAAACGCATGTGAGTTTCTTCCTAATGCTTACTAGTAGCTTAAGGCTCTTTCAAAGGAAAGTGATTTTCTCTGAAAGGACAGAATTTAGAAAGTGAGGCAACACTCCATTCACTTCGCACAGTGAATTGAAGTGTTGGAACAGACTGCTTCTCTTTCAGAGAAACGCATGTGAGTTTCTGTTGAATGCTTGTAAGTAGCTTAATGCACTTTCAAAGGAAAGTGATTTTCTCTGAAAGGACAGCATTTAGAAAGTGAAGCATCACTCCATTCACTTCGCACAGTGAATTGAAGTGTTGGACCAGATTGCTTCTCTTTCAGAGAAACACATGTGAGTTTCTGGTGAATGCTTGTAAGTAGCTTAAGGCATTTTCAAAGGAACGTGATTTTCTCGGAAAGGACAGCATTTAGAAAGTAAAGCAACACTCCATTCCCTTCGCGCAATGAATTGAAGTGTTGGAACAGACTGCTTCTCTTTCATAGAAACGCATTAGTGTTTCTTGTGAATGCTTGCAAGTAGCTTAAGGCACTTTCAAAGGAAAGTGATTTTCTCTGAAAGGACAGCATTTAGAAAGTGAAGCAACACTCCATTCACTTCGCACAGAGAATTGAAGTGTTGGAACAGATTGCTTCTCTTTCAGAGAAATGCATGTGAGTTTCTGTTGAATGCTTGTAAGTAGCTTAAGGCACATTCAAAGGAAAGGGATTTTCTCTGAAAGGACAGCATTTAGAAAGTGAAGCAACACTCCATTCACTTCGCACAGTGAATTGAAGTGTTGGAACAGACTGCTTCTCTTTCAGAGAATTTCATGTGAGTTTCTTGTGAATGCTTGCAAGTAGCTTAAGGCACTTTCAAAGGAAAGTGATTTTCTCTGAAAGGACAGGATTTAGAAAGTGAAGCAACACTCCATTCACTTCGCACAGAGTTAAAGTGTTGGAACAGATTGCTTCTCTTTCAGAGAAATGCATGTGAGTTTCTGTTGAATGCTTGTAAGTAGCTTAAGGCACTTTCAAAGGAAAGTGATTTTCTCTGAAAGGACAGCATTTAGAATGTGAAGCAACACTCCATTCCCGTCGTGCAGTGAATTGAAGTGTTGGAACAGACTGCTTGTCTTTTATAGAAATGCATTAGTATTTCTTGTGAATGCTTGCAAGTAGCTTAGGGCACTTTCAAAGGAAAGTGATTTTCTCTGAAAGGACAGCATTTAGAAAGTGAAGCAACACTCCATTCACTTCTCACAGTGAATTGAAGTGTTGGAACAGACTGCTTCTCTTTCAGAGAAACGCATGTTAGTTTCTTCCTAATGCTTGCAAGAAGCTTAAGGCACTTTCAAACGAAAGTGATTTTCTCTGAAAGGACAGCATTTCGAAAGTGAGGCAACACTCCATTCACTTTGCACAGTGAATTGAAGTGTTGGAACAGACTGCTTCTCTTTCATAGAAACGCATTAGCGTTTCTTGTCAATGCTTGCAAGTAGCTTAAGGCACTTTCAAAAGAAAGTGATTTTCTCTGAAAGGACAGCTTTTAGAAAGTGAAGCAACACTCCATTCACTTCGCATAGAGAATTGAAGTGTTGGAACAGATTGCTTCTCTTTCAGAGAAATGCATGTGAGTTTCTGTTGAATGCTTGTAAGTAGCTTAAGGCACATTCAAAGGAAAGGGATTTTCTCTGAATGGACAGCATTTAGAAAGTGAAGCAAAACTCCATTCACTGCGCACAGTGAATTGAAGTGTTGGAACAGACTGCTTCTCTTTCAGAGAAACGCATGTGAGTTTCTGTTGAATGCTTGCAAGTAGCTTAAGGCACTTTCAAAGGAAAGTGATTTTCTCTGAAAGGACAGCATTTAGAAAGTGAAGCAACACTCCATTCACTTCGCACAGTGAATTGAAGTGTTGGAACAGACTGCTTCTCTTTCAGAGAAACGCATGTGAGTTTCTTCCTAATGCTTGCAAGTAGCTTAAGGCACTATCAAAGGAAAGTGATTTTCTCTGAAAGGACAGAATTTAGAAAGTGAAGCAACACTCCCTTCTCTTCGCACAGTGAATTGAAGTGTTGGAACAGACTGCTTCTCTTTCAGAGAAATGCATGTGAGTTTCTGTTGAATGCTTGTATGTAGCTTAAGGCACTTTCAAAGGAAAGTGATTTTCTCTGAAAGGACAGCATTTCGAAAGTGAGGCAACACTGCATTCACTTTGCACAGTGAATTGAAGTGTTGGAACAGATTGCTTCTCTTTCAGAGAAACACATGTGAGTTTCTGGTGAATGCTTGTAAGTAGCTTAAGGCATTTTCAAAGGAACGTGATTTTCTCGGAAAGGACAGCATTTAGAAAGTGAAGTAACATTCCATTCACTTCGCACAGTGAATTGAAGTGTTGGAACAGACTGCTTCTCTTTCAGAGAATTTCATGTGAGTTTCTTGTGAATGCTTGCAAGTAGCTTAAGGCACTTTCAAAGGAAAGTGATTTTTTCTGAAAGGACAGGATTTAGAAAGTGAAGCAACACTCCATTCACTTCGCACAGAGTTAAAGTGTTGGAACAGATTGCTTCTCTTTCAGAGAAATGCATGTGAGTTTCTGTTGAATGCTTGTAAGTAGCTTAAGGCACTTTCAAAGGAAAGTGATTTTCTCTGAAAGGACAGCATTTAGAAAGTGAAGCAACACTCCATTCCCGTTGTGCAGTGAATTGAAGTGTTGGAACAGACTGCTTGTCTTTTATAGAAACGCATTAGTATTTCTTGTGAATGCTTGCAAGTAGCTTAAGGCACTTTCAAAGGAAAGTGATTTTCTCTGAAAGGACAGCATTTAGAAAGTGAAGCAACACTCCATTCACTTCTCACAGTGAATTGAAGTGTTGGAACAGACTGCTTCTCTTTCAGAGAAACGCATGTTAGTTTCTTCCTAATGCTTGCAAGAAGCTTAAGGCACTTTCAAAGGAAAGTGATTTTCTCTGAAAGGACAGCATTTCGAAAGTGAGGCAACACTCCATTCACTTTGCACAGTGAATTGAAGTGTTGGAACAGACTGCTTCTCTTTCATAGAAACGCGTTAGCGTTTCTTGTCAATGCTTGCAAGTAGCTTAAGGCACTTTCAAAGGAAAGTGATTTTCTCTGAAAGGACAGCATTTAGAAAGTGAAGCAACACTCCATTCACTTCGCATAGAGAATTGAAGTGTTGGAACAGATTGCTTCTCTTTCAGAGAAATGCATGTGAGTTTCTGTTGAATGCTTGTAAGTAGCTTAAGGCACATTCAAAGGAAAGGGATTTTCTCTGAAAGGACAGCATTTAGAAAGTGAAGCAACACTCCATTCACTTCGCACAGTGAATTGAAGTGTTGGAACAGACTGCTTCTCTTTCAGAGAAACGCATGTGAGTTTTTTGTGAATGCTTGAAAGTAGTTTAAGGCACTTTCAATGGAAAGTGATTTTCTCTGAAAGGACAGCTTTTAGAAAGTGAGGCAACACTCCATTCACTTCGCACAGTGAATTGAAGTGTTGGAACAGACTGCTTCTCTTTCAGAGAAACACATGTGAGTTTCTGTTGAATGCTTGCAAGTAGCTTAAGGCACTTTCAAAGGAAAGTGATTTTCTCTGAAAGGACAGCATTTAGAAAGTGAAGCAACACTCCATTCACTTCGCACAGTGAATTGAAGTGTTGGAACAGACTGCTTCTCTTTCAGAGAAACGCATGTGAGTTTCTTCCTAATGCTTGCAAGTAGCTTAAGGCACTATCAAAGGAAAGTGATTTTCTCTGAAAGGACAGCATTTAGAAAGTGAAGCAACACTCCCTTCTCTTCGCACAGTGAATTGAAGTGTTGGAACAGACTGCTTCTCTTTCAGAGAAATGCATGTGAGTTTCTGTTGAATGCTTGTAAGTAGCTTAAGGCACTTTCAAAGGAAAGTGATTTTCTTTGAAAGGACAGCATTTAGAAAGTGAAGGAACACTCCATTCACTTCGCACAGTGAATTGAAGTGTTGGAACAGACTGCTTCTCTTTCAGAGAAACACATGTGAGTTTTTTGTGTATGCTTGAAAGTAGTTTAAGACACTTTCAATGCAAAGGGATTTTTTCTGAAAGGACAGCATTTAGAAAGTGAGGCAACACTCCATTCACTTCGCGCAGTGAATTGAAGTGTTGGAAGAGAAGGCTTCCCTTTCAGAGAAATGCATGTGAATTTCTTGTGAATGCTTGAAAGTTGCATAAGGCACTTTCAAACAAAAGTGATTTTCTCTGAAAGGACAGGATTTAGAAAGTGAAGCAACACTCCATTCACTTCGCACAGTGAATTGAAGTATTGGAACAGACTGCTTCTATTTCAGAGAAACGCATGTGAGTTTCTGTTGAATGCTTGTAAGTAGCTCAAAGCTCTTTCAAAGGAAAGTGATTTTCTCTGAAAGGA
Organism: Myodes glareolus; assembly: GCF_982192425.1. Lineage (NCBI taxonomy): Eukaryota > Metazoa > Chordata > Mammalia > Rodentia > Cricetidae > Myodes > Myodes glareolus. The sequence continues at coordinate 3,713,427 of NC_142046.1, forward strand.
CAGCATTTAGAAAGTAAAGCAACACTGCATTCCCTTCGTGCAATGAATTGTAGTGTTGGAACAGACTGCATCTCTTTCAGAGAAACGCATGTGAGTTTCTGTTGAATGCTTGTAAGTAGCTTAAGGCACTTTCAAAGGAAAGTGATTTTCTCGGAAAGGACAGCATTTAGAAAGTGAGGCAACACTCCATTCACTTCACACAGTGAATTGAAGTGTTGGAACAGACTGCTTCTCTTTCAGAGAAACGCATGTGAGTTTCTTCCTAATGCTTGCAAGTAGCTTAAGGCACTTTCAAAGGAAAGTGATTTTCTCTGAAAGGACAGAATTTAGAAAGTGAAGCAACACTCCATTCACTTCGCACAGTGAATTGAAGTGTTGGAACAGACTGCTTCTCTTTCAGAGAAATGCATGTGAGTTTCTGTTGAATGCTTGTATGTAGCTTAAGGCACTTTCAAAGGAAAGTGATTTTCTCTGAAAGGACAGCATTTCGAAAGTGAGGCAACACTCCATTCACTTTGCACAGTGAATTGAAGTGTTGGAACAGACTGCTTCTCTTTCAGAGAAACGCATGTGAGTTTCTTCCTAATGCTTACTAGTAGCTTAAGGCTCTTTCAAAGGAAAGTGATTTTCTCTGAAAGGACAGAATTTAGAAAGTGAGGCAACACTCCATTCACTTCGCACAGTGAATTGAAGTGTTGGAACAGACTGCTTCTCTTTCAGAGAAACGCATGTGAGTTTCTGTTGAATGCTTGTAAGTAGCTTAATGCACTTTCAAAGGAAAGTGATTTTCTCTGAAAGGACAGCATTTAGAAAGTGAAGCATCACTCCATTCACTTCGCACAGTGAATTGAAGTGTTGGACCAGATTGCTTCTCTTTCAGAGAAACACATGTGAGTTTCTGGTGAATGCTTGTAAGTAGCTTAAGGCATTTTCAAAGGAACGTGATTTTCTCGGAAAGGACAGCATTTAGAAAGTAAAGCAACACTCCATTCCCTTCGCGCAATGAATTGAAGTGTTGGAACAGACTGCTTCTCTTTCATAGAAACGCATTAGTGTTTCTTGTGAATGCTTGCAAGTAGCTTAAGGCACTTTCAAAGGAAAGTGATTTTCTCTGAAAGGACAGCATTTAGAAAGTGAAGCAACACTCCATTCACTTCGCACAGAGAATTGAAGTGTTGGAACAGATTGCTTCTCTTTCAGAGAAATGCATGTGAGTTTCTGTTGAATGCTTGTAAGTAGCTTAAGGCACATTCAAAGGAAAGGGATTTTCTCTGAAAGGACAGCATTTAGAAAGTGAAGCAACACTCCATTCACTTCGCACAGTGAATTGAAGTGTTGGAACAGACTGCTTCTCTTTCAGAGAATTTCATGTGAGTTTCTTGTGAATGCTTGCAAGTAGCTTAAGGCACTTTCAAAGGAAAGTGATTTTCTCTGAAAGGACAGGATTTAGAAAGTGAAGCAACACTCCATTCACTTCGCACAGAGTTAAAGTGTTGGAACAGATTGCTTCTCTTTCAGAGAAATGCATGTGAGTTTCTGTTGAATGCTTGTAAGTAGCTTAAGGCACTTTCAAAGGAAAGTGATTTTCTCTGAAAGGACAGCATTTAGAATGTGAAGCAACACTCCATTCCCGTCGTGCAGTGAATTGAAGTGTTGGAACAGACTGCTTGTCTTTTATAGAAATGCATTAGTATTTCTTGTGAATGCTTGCAAGTAGCTTAGGGCACTTTCAAAGGAAAGTGATTTTCTCTGAAAGGACAGCATTTAGAAAGTGAAGCAACACTCCATTCACTTCTCACAGTGAATTGAAGTGTTGGAACAGACTGCTTCTCTTTCAGAGAAACGCATGTTAGTTTCTTCCTAATGCTTGCAAGAAGCTTAAGGCACTTTCAAACGAAAGTGATTTTCTCTGAAAGGACAGCATTTCGAAAGTGAGGCAACACTCCATTCACTTTGCACAGTGAATTGAAGTGTTGGAACAGACTGCTTCTCTTTCATAGAAACGCATTAGCGTTTCTTGTCAATGCTTGCAAGTAGCTTAAGGCACTTTCAAAAGAAAGTGATTTTCTCTGAAAGGACAGCTTTTAGAAAGTGAAGCAACACTCCATTCACTTCGCATAGAGAATTGAAGTGTTGGAACAGATTGCTTCTCTTTCAGAGAAATGCATGTGAGTTTCTGTTGAATGCTTGTAAGTAGCTTAAGGCACATTCAAAGGAAAGGGATTTTCTCTGAATGGACAGCATTTAGAAAGTGAAGCAAAACTCCATTCACTGCGCACAGTGAATTGAAGTGTTGGAACAGACTGCTTCTCTTTCAGAGAAACGCATGTGAGTTTCTGTTGAATGCTTGCAAGTAGCTTAAGGCACTTTCAAAGGAAAGTGATTTTCTCTGAAAGGACAGCATTTAGAAAGTGAAGCAACACTCCATTCACTTCGCACAGTGAATTGAAGTGTTGGAACAGACTGCTTCTCTTTCAGAGAAACGCATGTGAGTTTCTTCCTAATGCTTGCAAGTAGCTTAAGGCACTATCAAAGGAAAGTGATTTTCTCTGAAAGGACAGAATTTAGAAAGTGAAGCAACACTCCCTTCTCTTCGCACAGTGAATTGAAGTGTTGGAACAGACTGCTTCTCTTTCAGAGAAATGCATGTGAGTTTCTGTTGAATGCTTGTATGTAGCTTAAGGCACTTTCAAAGGAAAGTGATTTTCTCTGAAAGGACAGCATTTCGAAAGTGAGGCAACACTGCATTCACTTTGCACAGTGAATTGAAGTGTTGGAACAGATTGCTTCTCTTTCAGAGAAACACATGTGAGTTTCTGGTGAATGCTTGTAAGTAGCTTAAGGCATTTTCAAAGGAACGTGATTTTCTCGGAAAGGACAGCATTTAGAAAGTGAAGTAACATTCCATTCACTTCGCACAGTGAATTGAAGTGTTGGAACAGACTGCTTCTCTTTCAGAGAATTTCATGTGAGTTTCTTGTGAATGCTTGCAAGTAGCTTAAGGCACTTTCAAAGGAAAGTGATTTTTTCTGAAAGGACAGGATTTAGAAAGTGAAGCAACACTCCATTCACTTCGCACAGAGTTAAAGTGTTGGAACAGATTGCTTCTCTTTCAGAGAAATGCATGTGAGTTTCTGTTGAATGCTTGTAAGTAGCTTAAGGCACTTTCAAAGGAAAGTGATTTTCTCTGAAAGGACAGCATTTAGAAAGTGAAGCAACACTCCATTCCCGTTGTGCAGTGAATTGAAGTGTTGGAACAGACTGCTTGTCTTTTATAGAAACGCATTAGTATTTCTTGTGAATGCTTGCAAGTAGCTTAAGGCACTTTCAAAGGAAAGTGATTTTCTCTGAAAGGACAGCATTTAGAAAGTGAAGCAACACTCCATTCACTTCTCACAGTGAATTGAAGTGTTGGAACAGACTGCTTCTCTTTCAGAGAAACGCATGTTAGTTTCTTCCTAATGCTTGCAAGAAGCTTAAGGCACTTTCAAAGGAAAGTGATTTTCTCTGAAAGGACAGCATTTCGAAAGTGAGGCAACACTCCATTCACTTTGCACAGTGAATTGAAGTGTTGGAACAGACTGCTTCTCTTTCATAGAAACGCGTTAGCGTTTCTTGTCAATGCTTGCAAGTAGCTTAAGGCACTTTCAAAGGAAAGTGATTTTCTCTAAAAGGACAGCATTTAGAAAGTGAAGCAACACTCCATTCACTTCGCATAGAGAATTGAAGTGTTGGAACAGATTGCTTCTCTTTCAGAGAAATGCATGTGAGTTTCTGTTGAATGCTTGTAAGTAGCTTAAGGCACATTCAAAGGAAAGGGATTTTCTCTGAAAGGACAGCATTTAGAAAGTGAAGCAACACTCCATTCACTTCGCACAGTGAATTGAAGTGTTGGAACAGACTGCTTCTCTTTCAGAGAAACGCATGTGAGTTTTTTGTGAATGCTTGAAAGTAGTTTAAGGCACTTTCAATGGAAAGTGATTTTCTCTGAAAGGACAGCTTTTAGAAAGTGAGGCAACACTCCATTCACTTCGCACAGTGAATTGAAGTGTTGGAACAGACTGCTTCTCTTTCAGAGAAACACATGTGAGTTTCTGTTGAATGCTTGCAAGTAGCTTAAGGCACTTTCAAAGGAAAGTGATTTTCTCTGAAAGGACAGCATTTAGAAAGTGAAGCAACACTCCATTCACTTCGCACAGTGAATTGAAGTGTTGGAACAGACTGCTTCTCTTTCAGAGAAACGCATGTGAGTTTCTTCCTAATGCTTGCAAGTAGCTTAAGGCACTATCAAAGGAAAGTGATTTTCTCTGAAAGGACAGCATTTAGAAAGTGAAGCAACACTCCCTTCTCTTCGCACAGTGAATTGAAGTGTTGGAACAGACTGCTTCTCTTTCAGAGAAATGCATGTGAGTTTCTGTTGAATGCTTGTAAGTAGCTTAAGGCACTTTCAAAGGAAAGTGATTTTCTTTGAAAGGACAGCATTTAGAAAGTGAAGGAACACTCCATTCACTTCGCACAGTGAATTGAAGTGTTGGAACAGACTGCTTCTCTTTCAGAGAAACACATGTGAGTTTTTTGTGTATGCTTGAAAGTAGTTTAAGACACTTTCAATGCAAAGGGATTTTTTCTGAAAGGACAGCATTTAGAAAGTGAGGCAACACTCCATTCACTTCGCGCAGTGAATTGAAGTGTTGGAAGAGAAGGCTTCCCTTTCAGAGAAATGCATGTGAATTTCTTGTGAATGCTTGAAAGTTGCATAAGGCACTTTCAAACAAAAGTGATTTTCTCTGAAAGGACAGGATTTAGAAAGTGAAGCAACACTCCATTCACTTCGCACAGTGAATTGAAGTATTGGAACAGACTGCTTCTATTTCAGAGAAACGCATGTGAGTTTCTGTTGAATGCTTGTAAGTAGCTCAAAGCTCTTTCAAAGGAAAGTGATTTTCTCTGAAAGGACAGCATTTAGAAAGTAAAGCAACACTGCATTCCCTTCGTGCAATGAATTGTAGTGTTGGAACAGACTGCATCTCTTTCAGAGAAACGCATGTGAGTTTCTGTTGAATGCTTGTAAGTAGCTTAAGGCACTTTCAAAGGAAAGTGATTTTCTCGGAAAGGACAGCATTTAGAAAGTGAGGCAACACTCCATTCACTTCACACAGTGAATTGAAGTGTTGGAACAGACTGCTTCTCTTTCAGAGAAACGCATGTGAGTTTCTTCCTAATGCTTGCAAGTAGCTTAAGGCACTTTCAAAGGAAAGTGATTTTCTCTGAAAGGACAGAATTTAGAAAGTGAAGCAACACTCCATTCACTTCGCACAGTGAATTGAAGTGTTGGAACAGACTGCTTCTCTTTCAGAGAAATGCATGTGAGTTTCTGTTGAATGCTTGTATGTAGCTTAAGGCACTTTCAAAGGAAAGTGATTTTCTCTGAAAGGACAGCATTTCGAAAGTGAGGCAACACTCCATTCACTTTGCACAGTGAATTGAAGTGTTGGAACAGACTGCTTCTCTTTCAGAGAAACGCATGTGAGTTTCTTCCTAATGCTTACTAGTAGCTTAAGGCTCTTTCAAAGGAAAGTGATTTTCTCTGAAAGGACAGAATTTAGAAAGTGAGGCAACACTCCATTCACTTCGCACAGTGAATTGAAGTGTTGGAACAGACTGCTTCTCTTTCAGAGAAACGCATGTGAGTTTCTGTTGAATGCTTGTAAGTAGCTTAATGCACTTTCAAAGGAAAGTGATTTTCTCTGAAAGGACAGCATTTAGAAAGTGAAGCATCACTCCATTCACTTCGCACAGTGAATTGAAGTGTTGGACCAGATTGCTTCTCTTTCAGAGAAACACATGTGAGTTTCTGGTGAATGCTTGTAAGTAGCTTAAGGCATTTTCAAAGGAACGTGATTTTCTCGGAAAGGACAGCATTTAGAAAGTAAAGCAACACTCCATTCCCTTCGCGCAATGAATTGAAGTGTTGGAACAGACTGCTTCTCTTTCATAGAAACGCATTAGTGTTTCTTGTGAATGCTTGCAAGTAGCTTAAGGCACTTTCAAAGGAAAGTGATTTTCTCTGAAAGGACAGCATTTAGAAAGTGAAGCAACACTCCATTCACTTCGCACAGAGAATTGAAGTGTTGGAACAGATTGCTTCTCTTTCAGAGAAATGCATGTGAGTTTCTGTTGAATGCTTGTAAGTAGCTTAAGGCACATTCAAAGGAAAGGGATTTTCTCTGAAAGGACAGCATTTAGAAAGTGAAGCAACACTCCATTCACTTCGCACAGTGAATTGAAGTGTTGGAACAGACTGCTTCTCTTTCAGAGAATTTCATGTGAGTTTCTTGTGAATGCTTGCAAGTAGCTTAAGGCACTTTCAAAGGACAGTGATTTTCTCTGAAAGGACAGGATTTAGAAAGTGAAGCAACACTCCATTCACTTCGCACAGAGTTAAAGTGTTGGAACAGATTGCTTCTCTTTCAGAGAAATGCATGTGAGTTTCTGTTGAATGCTTGTAAGTAGCTTAAGGCACTTTCAAAGGAAAGTGATTTTCTCTGAAAGGACAGCATTTAGAATGTGAAGCAACACTCCATTCCCGTCGTGCAGTGAATTGAAGTGTTGGAACAGACTGCTTGTCTTTTATAGAAATGCATTAGTATTTCTTGTGAATGCTTGCAAGTAGCTTAGGGCACTTTCAAAGGAAAGTGATTTTCTCTGAAAGGACAGCATTTAGAAAGTGAAGCAACACTCCATTCACTTCTCACAGTGAATTGAAGTGTTGGAACAGACTGCTTCTCTTTCAGAGAAACGCATGTTAGTTTCTTCCTAATGCTTGCAAGAAGCTTAAGGCACTTTCAAACGAAAGTGATTTTCTCTGAAAGGACAGCATTTCGAAAGTGAGGCAACACTCCATTCACTTTGCACAGTGAATTGAAGTGTTGGAACAGACTGCTTCTCTTTCATAGAAACGCATTAGCGTTTCTTGTCAATGCTTGCAAGTAGCTTAAGGCACTTTCAAAAGAAAGTGATTTTCTCTGAAAGGACAGCTTTTAGAAAGTGAAGCAACACTCCATTCACTTCGCATAGAGAATTGAAGTGTTGGAACAGATTGCTTCTCTTTCAGAGAAATGCATGTGAGTTTCTGTTGAATGCTTGTAAGTAGCTTAAGGCACATTCAAAGGAAAGGGATTTTCTCTGAATGGACAGCATTTAGAAAGTGAAGCAAAACTCCATTCACTGCGCACAGTGAATTGAAGTGTTGGAACAGACTGCTTCTCTTTCAGAGAAACGCATGTGAGTTTCTGTTGAATGCTTGCAAGTAGCTTAAGGCACTTTCAAAGGAAAGTGATTTTCTCTGAAAGGACAGCATTTAGAAAGTGAAGCAACACTCCATACACTTCGCACAGTGAATTGAAGTGTTGGAACAGACTGCTTCTCTTTCAGAGAAACGCATGTGAGTTTCTTCCTAATGCTTGCAAGTAGCTTAAGGCACTATCAAAGGAAAGTGATTTTCTCTGAAAGGACAGAATTTAGAAAGTGAAGCAACACTCCCTTCTCTTCGCACAGTGAATTGAAGTGTTGGAACAGACTGCTTCTCTTTCAGAGAAATGCATGTGAGTTTCTGTTGAATGCTTGTATGTAGCTTAAGGCACTTTCAAAGGAAAGTGATTTTCTCTGAAAGGACAGCATTTCGAAAGTGAGGCAACACTGCATTCACTTTGCACAGTGAATTGAAGTGTTGGAACAGATTGCTTCTCTTTCAGAGAAACACATGTGAGTTTCTGGTGAATGCTTGTAAGTAGCTTAAGGCATTTTCAAAGGAACGTGATTTTCTCGGAAAGGACAGCATTTAGAAAGTGAAGTAACATTCCATTCACTTCGCACAGTGAATTGAAGTGTTGGAACAGACTGCTTCTCTTTCAGAGAATTTCATGTGAGTTTCTTGTGAATGCTTGCAAGTAGCTTAAGGCACTTTCAAAGGAAAGTGATTTTTTCTGAAAGGACAGGATTTAGAAAGTGAAGCAACACTCCATTCACTTCGCACAGAGTTAAAGTGTTGGAACAGATTGCTTCTCTTTCAGAGAAATGCATGTGAGTTTCTGTTGAATGCTTGTAAGTAGCTTAAGGCACTTTCAAAGGAAAGTGATTTTCTCTGAAAGGACAGGATTTAGAAAGTGAAGCAACACTCCATTCCCGTTGTGCAGTGAATTGAAGTGTTGGAACAGACTGCTTGTCTTTTATAGAAACGCATTAGTATTTCTTGTGAATGCTTGCAAGTAGCTTAAGGCACTTTCAAAGGAAAGTGATTTTCTCTGAAAGGACAGCATTTAGAAAGTGAAGCAACACTCCATTCACTTCTCACAGTGAATTGAAGTGTTGGAACAGACTGCTTCTCTTTCAGAGAAACGCATGTTAGTTTCTTCCTAATGCTTGCAAGAAGCTTAAGGCACTTTCAAAGGAAAGTGATTTTCTCTGAAAGGACAGCATTTCGAAAGTGAGGCAACACTCCATTCACTTTGCACAGTGAATTGAAGTGTTGGAACAGACTGCTTCTCTTTCATAGAAACGCGTTAGCGTTTCTTGTCAATGCTTGCAAGTAGCTTAAGGCACTTTCAAAGGAAAGTGATTTTCTCTGAAAGGACAGCATTTAGAAAGTGAAGCAACACTCCATTCACTTCGCATAGAGAATTGAAGTGTTGGAACAGATTGCTTCTCTTTCAGAGAAATGCATGTGAGTTTCTGTTGAATGCTTGTAAGTAGCTTAAGGCACATTCAAAGGAAAGGGATTTTCTCTGAAAGGACAGCATTTAGAAAGTGAAGCAACACTCCATTCACTTCGCACAGTGAATTGAAGTGTTGGAACAGACTGCTTCTCTTTCAGAGAAACGCATGTGAGTTTTTTGTGAATGCTTGAAAGTAGTTTAAGGCACTTTCAATGGAAAGTGATTTTCTCTGAAAGGACAGCTTTTAGAAAGTGAGGCAACACTCCATTCACTTCGCACAGTGAATTGAAGTGTTGGAACAGACTGCTTCTCTTTCAGAGAAACACATGTGAGTTTCTGTTGAATGCTTGCAAGTAGCTTAAGGCACTTTCAAAGGAAAGTGATTTTCTCTGAAAGGACAGCATTTAGAAAGTGAAGCAACACTCCATTCACTTCGCACAGTGAATTGAAGTGTTGGAACAGACTGCTTCTCTTTCAGAGAAACGCATGTGAGTTTCTTCCTAACGCTTGCAAGTAGCTTAAGGCACTATCAAAGGAAAGTGATTTTCTCTGAAAGGACAGCATTTAGAAAGTGAAGCAACACTCCCTTCTCTTCGCACAGTGAATTGAAGTGTTGGAACAGACTGCTTCTCTTTCAGAGAAATGCATGTGAGTTTCTGTTGAATGCTTGTAAGTAGCTTAAGGCACTTTCAAAGGAAAGTGATTTTCTTTGAAAGGACAGCATTTAGAAAGTGAAGGAACACTCCATTCACTTCGCACAGTGAATTGAAGTGTTGGAACAGACTGCTTCTCTTTCAGAGAAACACATGTGAGTTTTTTGTGTATGCTTGAAAGTAGTTTAAGACACTTTCAATGCAAAGGGATTTTTTCTGAAAGGACAGCATTTAGAAAGTGAGGCAACACTCCATTCACTTCGCACAGTGAATTGAAGTATTGGAACAGACTGCTTCTATTTCAGAGAAACGCATGTGAGTTTCTGTTGAATGCTTGTAAGTAGCTCAAAGCTCTTTCAAAGGAAAGTGATTTTCTCTGAAAGGACAGCATTTAGAAAGTAAAGCAACACTGCATTCCCTTCGTGCAATGAATTGTAGTGTTGGAACAGACTGCATCTCTTTCAGAGAAACGCATGTGAGTTTCTGTTGAATGCTTGTAAGTAGCTTAAGGCACTTTCAAAGGAAAGTGATTTTCTCGGAAAGGACAGCATTTAGAAAGTCAGGCAACACTCCATTCACTTCACACAGTGAATTGAAGTGTTGGAACAGACTGCTTCTCTTTCAGAGAAACGCATGTGAGTTTCTTCCTAATGCTTGCAAGTAGCTTAAGACACTTTCAAAGGAAAGTGATTTTCTCTGAAAGGACAGAATTTAGAAAGTGAAGCAACACTCCATTCACTTCGCACAGTGAATTGAAGTGTTGGAACAGACTGCTTCTCTTTCAGAGAAATGCATGTGAGTTTCTGTTGAATGCTTGTATGTAGCTTAAGGCACTTTCAAAGGAAAGTGATTTTCTCTGAAAGGACAGCATTTCGAAAGTGAGGCAACACTCCATTCACTTTGCACAGTGAATTGAAGTGTTGGAACAGACTGCTTCTCTTTCAGAGAAACGCATGTGAGTTTCTTCCTAATGCTTACTAGTAGCTTAAGGCTCTTTCAAAGGAAAGTGATTTTCTCTGAAAGGACAGAATTTAGAAAGTGAGGCAACACTCCATTCACTTTGCACAGTGAATTGAAGTGTTGGAACAGACTGCTTCTCTTTCAGAGAAACGCATGTGAGTTTCTGTTGAATGCTTGTAAGTAGCTTAATGCACTTTCAAAGGAAAGTGATTTTCTCTGAAAGGACAGCATTTAGAAAGTGAAGCATCACTCCATTCACTTCGCACAGTGAATTGAAGTGTTGGACCAGATTGCTTCTCTTTCAGAGAAACACATGTGAGTTTCTGGTGAATGCTTGTAAGTAGCTTAAGGCATTTTCAAAGGAACGTGATTTTCTCGGAAAGGACAGCATTTAGAAAGTAAAGCAACACTCCATTCCCTTCGCGCAATGAATTGAAGTGTTGGAACAGACTGCTTCTCTTTCATAGAAACGCATTAGTGTTTCTTGTGAATGCTTGCAAGTAGCTTAAGGCACTTTCAAAGGAAAGTGATTTTCTCTGAAAGGACAGCATTTAGAAAGTGAAGCAACACTCCATTCACTTCGCACAGAGAATTGAAGTGTTGGAACAGATTGCTTCTCTTTCAGAGAAATGCATGTGAGTTTCTGTTGAATGCTTGTAAGTAGCTTAAGGCACATTCAAAGGAAAGGGATTTTCTCTGAAAGGACAGCATTTAGAAAGTGAAGCAACACTCCATTCACTTCGCACAGTGAATTGAAGTGTTGGAACAGACTGCTTCTCTTTCAGAGAATTTCATGTGAGTTTCTTGTGAATGCTTGCAAGTAGCTTAAGGCACTTTCAAAGGAAAGTGATTTTCTCTGAAAGGACAGGATTTAGAAAGTGAAGCAACACTCCATTCACTTCGCACAGAGTTAAAGTGTTGGAACAGATTGCTTCTCTTTCAGAGAAATGCATGTGAGTTTCTGTTGAATGCTTGTAAGTAGCTTAAGGCACTTTCAAAGGAAAGTGATTTTCTCTGAAAGGACAGCATTTAGAATGTGAAGCAACACTCCATTCCCGTCGTGCAGTGAATTGAAGTGTTGGAACAGACTGCTTGTCTTTTATAGAAATGCATTAGTATTTCTTGTGAATGCTTGCAAGTAGCTTAAGGCACTTCCAAAGGAAAGTGATTTTCTCTGAAAGACAGCATTTAGAAAGTGAAGCAACACTTCATTCACTTCGCACAGTGAATTGAAGTGTTGCAACAGAATGCTTCTCTTTCTTCGAAACGCATTAGTGTTTCTTGTGAATGCTTGCAAGTAGCTTAAGGCACTTTCAAAGGAAAGTGATTTTCTGAAAGGACAGAATTTAGAAAGTGAAGCAACACTCCATTCACTTCGCACAGTGAATTGAATTGTTGGAACAGACTGCTTCTCTTTCAGAGAAATGCATGTGAGTTTCTGTTGAATGCTTGTTAGTAGCTTAAGGCACTTTCAAAGGAAAGTGATTTTCTCTGAAAGGACAGCATTTAGAAAGTGAAGCAACACTCCATTCACTTCGCACAGTGAATTGAAGTGTTGGAACAGACTGCTTCTCTTTCAGAGAAATGCATGTGAGTTTTTTGTGAATGCTTGAAAGTTGTTTAAGGCACTTTCAATGGAAAGTGATTTTCTCTGAAAGGACAGCATTTAGAAAGTGAGGCAACACTCCATTCACTTCGCACAGTGAATTGAAGTGTTGGAACAGACTGCTTCTCTTTCAGAGAAACGCATGTGAGTTTCTTCCTAATGCTTGCAAGTAGCTTTAGGCACTATCAAAGGAAAGTGATTTTTCTCTGAAAGGACAGCATTTAGAAAGTGAAGAAACACTCCATTCACTTCGCTCAGTGAATTGAAGTGTTGGAACAGACTGCTTCTCTTTCAGAGAAACTCATGTATGTTTCTTCTTAATGCTTGCAAGTAGCTTAAGGCACTTTCAAAGGAAAGTGATTTTCTCTGAAAGGACAGCATTTAGAAAGTGAAGCAACACTCCATTCACTTCGCACAGTGAATTGAAGAGTTGGAACAGACTGCTTCTCTTTCAGGGAAACGCATGTGAGTATTTTATGAATGCTTGAAAGTAGTTTAAGGCACTTTCAAAGGAAAGTGATTTTCTCTGAAAGGACAGAATTTAGAAAGTGAAGCAACACTCCATTCACTTTACACAGTGATCTGAAGTGTTGGAACAGACTGCTTCTCTTTCAGAGAAATGCATGTGAGTTTCTGTTGAATGCTTTTAAGTAGCTTAAGGCGGTTACAAAGGAAAGTGATTTTCTCTGATAGGACAGCATTTAGAAAGTGAAGCAATACTCCGTTCCCTTCGCACAGTGAATTGAAGTGTTGGAACAGACTGCTTCTCTTTCAGAGAAACGCATGTGAGTTTCTTCCTAATGCTTGTAAGTAGCTTAAGGCACTTTCAAAGGAAAGTGATTTTCTCTGAAAGGACAACATTTAGAAAGTGAAGCAACACTCCAATCACTTCGCACAGTGAATTGAAGTGTTGGAACAGACTGCTTCTCTTTCAGAGAAATGCTTGTGAGTTTCTGTTGAATGCTTGTAAATAGCTTAAGGCACTTTCAAAGGAAAGTGATTTTCTCTGAAAGGACAGCATTTAGAAAGTGAAACAACACTCCATTCACTTCGCACAGTGAATTGAAGTGTTGGAAGAGAGGCTTCTCTTTCAGAGAAATGCATGTGAGTTTCTTGTGAATGCTTGAAAGTTGCTTAAGGCACTTTCAAACAAAAGTGATTTTCTCTGAAAGTACAGCATTTAGAATGTGAAACAACACTCCATTCACTTCGCACAGTGAATTGAAGTGTTGGAACAGACTGCTTCTCTTTCAGAGAAACGCATGTGAGTTTCTTCCTAATGCTTGTAAGTAGCTTAAGGCACTATCAAAAGAAAGTGATTTTCTCTGAAAGGACAGCATTTAGAAAGTGAAGCAACACTCCATTCACTTCGCTTAGTGAATTGAAGTGTTAGAACAGACTGCTTCTCTTTGAGAGAAATGCATGTGAGTTTCTGTTGAATGCTTGCATGTTGCTTAAGGCACTTTCAAAGGAAAGTGATTTTCTCTGAAAGGACAGCATTTAGAAAGTGAAGCAACACTCCATTCACTTCGCACAGTGAATTGAAGTGTTGGAACAGACTGCTTCTCTTTCAGAGAAATGCATGTGAGTTTCTGTTGAATGCTTGTAAGTAGCTCAAGGCATTTTCAAAGGAAAGTAATTTTCTCTGAAAGGACAGCATTTAGAAAGTAAAGCAACACTGCATTCCCTTCGTGCAATGATTTGAAGTGTTGGAACAGACTGCATCTCTTTCAGAGAAACGCATGTGAGTTTCTGTTGAATGCTTGTAAGTAGCTTAAGGCACTTTCAATGGAAAGTGATTTTCTCTGAAAGGACAGCATTTAGAAAGTGAAGCAACACTCCATTCACTTCGCACAGTGAATTGAAGTGTTGGAACAGACTGCTTCTCTTTCAGAGAAATGCATGTGACTTTCTGTTGAGTGCTTGTAAGTAGCTTAAGGCACTTTCAAAGGAAATTGATTTTCTCTGAAAGGACAGCGTTTAGAAAGTGAGGCAATACTCCATTCACTTCACACAGTGAATTGAAGTGTTGGAACAGACTGCTTCTCTTTCAGAGAAACGCATGTGAGTTTCTGTTGAATGCTTGTAAGTAGCTTAAGGCACTTTCAATGGAAAGTGATTTTCTCTGAAAGGACAGCATTTAGAAAGTGAAGCAACACTCCATTCACTTCGCACATTGAATTGAAGTATTTGAACAGACTGCAACTCTTTCAGAGAAACGCATGTGAGTTTCTGTTGAATGCTTGTAAGTAGCTTAAGGCACTTTCAAAGGAAAGTGATTTTCTCTGAAAGGACAGCATTTAGAAAGTGAGGCAATACTCCATTCACTATACACAGTGAATTGAAGTGTTGGAACAGACTGCTTCTCTTTCAGAGAAACGCATGTGAGTTTCTTCCTAATGCTTGCAAGTAGCTTAAGGCACTTTCAAAGGAAAGTGATTTTCTCTGAAAGGACAGCATTTAGAAAGTGAAGCAACACTCCATTCACTTCGCACAGTGAATTGAAGTGTTCCAACAGAATGCTTCTCTTTCATAGAAACGCATTAGTGTTTCTTGTGAATGCTTGCAAGTAGCTTAAGGCACTTTCAAAGGAAAGTGATTTTCTCTGAAAGGACAGCATTTAGAAAGTGAAGCAACACTCCATTCACTTCGCAAGGAGAATTGAAGTTTTGGAACAGATTGCTTCTCTTTCAGAGAAACGCATGTGAGTTTCTTCCTAATGCTTGCAAGTAGCTTAAGGCACTTTCAAGGAAAGTGATTTTCTCTGAAAGGACAGCATTTAGAAAGTGAAGCAACACTCCATTCACTTCGCACAGTGAATTGAAGTGTTGGAACAGCCTGCTTCTCTTTCAGGGAAACGCATGTGAGTTTCTGGTGAATGCTTGAAAGTAGTTTAAGGCGCTTTCAATGGAAAGTGATTTTCTCTGAAAGGACAGAATTTAGAAAGTGAAGCAACACTCCATTCACTTCGCAGGGTGAATTGAAGTGTTGGAACAGACTGCTTCTCTTTCAGAGAGATGCATGTGAGTTTCTGTTGAATGCTTGTAAGTAGCTTAAGGCACTTTCAAAGGAAAGTGATTTTCTCTGAAAGGACAGCATTTCGAAAGTGAGGCAACACTGCATTCACTTTGCACAGTGAATTGAAGTGTTGGAACAGATTGCTTCTCTTTCAGAGAAACACATGTGAGTTTCTGGTGAATGCTTGTAAGTAGCTTAAGGCATTTTCAAAGGAACGTGATTTTCTCGGAAAGGACAGCATTTAGAAAGTGAAGTAATATTCCATTCACTTCGCACAGTGAATTGAAGTGTTGGAACAGACTGCTTCTCTTTCAGAGAATTTCATGTGAGTTTCTTGTGAATGCTTGCAAGTAGCTTAAGGCACTTTCAAAGGAAAGTGATTTTCTCTGAAAGGACAGGATTTAGAAAGTGAAGCAACACTCCATTCACTTCGCACAGAGTTAAAGTGTTGGAACAGATTGCTTCTCTTTCAGAGAAATGCATGTGAGTTTCTGTTGAATGTTTGTAAGTAGCTTAAGGCACCTTAAAGGAAAGTGATTTTCTCTGAAAGGACAGCATTTAGAAAGTGAAGCAACACTCCATTCCCGTCGTGCAGTGAATTGAAGTGTTGGAACAGACTGCTTGTCTTTTATAGAAACGCATTAGTATTTCTTGTGAATGCTTGCAAGTAGCTTAAGGCACTTTCAAAGGAAAGTGATTTTCTCTGAAAGGACAGCATTTCGAAAGTGAGGCAACACTCCATTCATTTTGCACAGTGAATTGAAGTGTTGGAACAGACTGCTTCTCTTTCATAGAAACGCATTAGTGTTTCTTGTCAATGCTTGCAAGTAGCTTAAGGCACTTTCAAAGGAAAGTGATTTTCTCTGAAAGGACAGCTTTTAGAAAGTGAAGCAACACTCCATTCACTTCGCATAGAGAATTGAAGTGTTGGAACAGATTGCTTCTCTTTCAGAGAAATGCATGTGAGTTTCTGTTGAATGCTTGTAAGTAGCTTAAGGCACATTCAAAGGAAAGGGATTTTCTCTGAATGGACAGCATTTAGAAAGTGAAGCAACACTCCATTCACTTCGCACAGTGAATTGAAGTGTTGGAACAGACTGCTTCTCTTTCAGAGAAACGCATGTGAGTTTTTTGTGAATGCTTGAAAGTAGTTTAAGGCACTTTCAATGGAAAGTGATTTTCTCTGAAAGGACAGCTTTTAGAAAGTGAGGCAACACTCCATTCACTTCGCACAGTGAATTGAAGTGTTGGAACAGACTGCTTCTCTTTCAGAGAAACGCATGTGAGTTTCTGTTGAATGCTTGCAAGTAGCTTAAGGCACTTTCAAAGGAAAGTGATTTTCTCTGAAAGGACAGCATTTAGAAAGTGAAGCAACACTCCATTCACTTCGCACAGTGAATTGAAGTGTTGGAACAGACTGCTTCTCTTTCAGAGAAACGCATGTGAGTTTCTTCCTAATGCTTGCAAGTAGCTTAAGGCACTATTAAGGGAAAGTGATTTTCTCTGAAAGGACAGAATTTAGAAAGTGAAGCAACACTCCCTTCTCTTCGCACAGTGAATTGAAGTTTTGGAACAGACTGCTTCTCTTTCAGAGAAATGCATGTGAGTTTCTGTTGAATGCTTGTAAGTAGCTTAAGGCACTTTCAAAGGAAAGTGATTTTCTTTGAAAGGACAGCATTTAGAAAGTGAAGGAACACTCCATTCACTTCGCACAGTGAATTGAAGTGTTGGAACAGACTGCTTCTCTTTCAGAGAAACACATGTGAGTTTTTTGTGAACGCTTGAAAGTAGTTTAAGACACTTTCAATGGAAAGTGATTTTTTCTGAAAGGACAGCATTTAGAAAGTGAGGCAACACTCCATTCACTTCGCACAGTGAATTGAAGTGTTGGAAGAGAAGGCTTCTCTTTCAGAGAAATGCATGTGAATTTCTTGTGAATGCTTGAAAGTTGCTTAAGGCACTTTCAAACAAAAGTGATTTTCTCTGTAAGGACAGGATTTAGAAAGTGAAGCAACACTCCATTCACTTCGCACAGTGAATTGAAGTGTTGGAACAGACTGCTTCTATTTCAGAGAAACGCATGTGAGTTTCCTGTGAATGCTTGAAAGTAGCTTAAGGCACTTTCAAAGGAAAGTGATTTTCTCTGAAAGGACAGCATTTAGAAACTGAAGCAACACTCCATTCACTTCGCACAGTGAATTGAAGTGTTGGAACAGACTGCTTCTCTTTCAGAGAAATGCATGTGAGTTTCTGTTGAATGCTTGCAAGTAGCTCAAGGCTCTTTCAAAGGAAAGTGATTTTCTCTGAAAGGACAGCATTTCGAAAGTAAAGCAACACTCCATTCCCTTCGTGCAATGAATTGAAGTGTTGGAACAGACTGCTTCTCTTTCATAGAAACGCATTAGTGTTTCTTGTGAATGCTTGCAAGTAGCTTAAGGCACTTTCAAAGGAAAGTGATTTTCTCTGAAAGGACAGCATTTAGAAAGTGAAGCAACACTCCATTCACTTCGCACAGAGAATTGAAGTGTTGGAACAGACTGCTTCTCTTTCAGAGAAACGCATGTGAGTTTCTTCCTAATGCTTGCAAGTAGCTTAAGGCTCTTACAAAGGAAAGTGATTTTCTCTGAAAGGACAGCATTTAGAAAGTGAAGCAACACTCCATTCACTTCGCACAGTGAATTGAAGTGTTGGAACAGACTGCATCTCTTTCAGAGAAATGCATGTGAGTTTCTGTTGAATGCTTGTAAGTAGCTTAAGGCTCTTTCAAAGGAAAGTGATTTTCTCTGAAAGGACAGCATTTAGAAAGTAAAGCAACACTGCATTCCCTTCGTGCAATGAATTGTAGTGTTGGAACAGACTGCATCTCTTTCAGAGAAACGCATGTGAGTTTCTGTTGAATGCTTGTAATTAGCTTAAGGCACTTTCAAAGGAAAGTGATTTTCTCTGAAAGGACAGCATTTAGAAAGTGAGGCAACACTCCATTCACTTCACACGGTGAATTGAAGTGTTGGAACAGACTGCTTCTCTTTCAGAGAAACGCATGTGAGTTTCTTCCTAATGCTTGCAAGTAGCTTAAGGCACTTTCAAAGGAAAGTGATTTTCTCTGAAAGGACAGAATTTAGAAAGTGAAGCAACACTCCATTCACTTCGCACAGTGAATTGAAGTGTTGGAACAGACTGCTTCTCTTTCAGAGAAATGCATGTGAGTTTCTGTTGAATGCTTGTATGTAGATTAAGGCACTTTCAAAGGAAAGTGATTTTCTCTGAAAGGACAGCATTTAGAAAGTGAAGCAACACTCCATTCACTTCGCACAGAGTTGAAGTGTTGGAACAGATTGCTTCTCTTTCAGAGAAACGCATGTGAGTTTCTTCCTAATGCTTGCAAGTAGCTTAAGGCACTTTCAAAGGAAAGTGATTTTCTCTGAAAGGACAGCATTTAGAAAGTGAAGCAACACTCCATTCACTTCCCACAGTGAATTGAAGTGTTGGAACAGACTGCTTGTCTTTCAGAGAAACGCATTAGTATTTCTTGTGAATGCTTGCAAGTAGCTTAAGGCACTTTCAAAGGAAAGTGATTTTCTCTGAAAGGACAGCATTTAGAAAGTGAAGCAACACTCCATTCACTTCACACAGTGAATTGAAGTGTTGGAACAGACTGCTTCTCTTTCAGAGAAACGCATGTTAGTTTCTTCCTAATGCTTGCAAGAAGCTTAAGGCACTTTCAAAGGAAAGTGATTTTCTCTGAAATGACAGCATTTCGAAAGTGAGGCAACACTCCATTCACTTTGCACAGTGAATTGAAGTGCTGGAACAGATTGCTTCTCTTTCAGAGAAACACATGTGAGTTTCTGGTGAATGCATGTAAGTAGCTTAAGGCAATTTCAAAGGAACGTGATTTTCTCTGAAAGGACAGCATGTAGAAAGTGAAGTAACATTCCATTCACTTCGCACAGTGAATTGAAGTGTTGGAACAGACTGCTTCTCTTTCAGAGAAATGCATGTGAGTTTCTGTTGAATGCTTGTAAGAAGCTTAAGGCACTTTCAAAGGAAAGTGATTTTCTCTGAAAGGACAGGATTTAGAAATTGAAGCACCACTCCATTCACTTCGCACAGTGAATTGAAGTGTTGGAACAGACTGCTTCTATTTCAGAGAAACGCATGTGTGTTTCCTGTGAATGCTTGAAAGTAGCTTAAGGCACTTTCAAAGGAAAGTGATTTTCTCTGAAAGGACAGCATTTAGAAAGTGAAGCAACACTCCATTTACTTCGCACAGAGTTGAAGTGTTGGAACAGATTGCTTCTCTTTCAGAGAAACGCATGTGAGTTTCTTCCTAATGCTTGCAAGTAGCTTAAGGCACTTTCAAAGGAAAGTGATTTTCTCAGAAAGGACAGCATTTAGAAAGTGAAGCAACACTCCATTCACTTCCCACAGTGAATTGAAGTGTTGGAACAGACTGCTTCTCTTTCAGAGAAACGCATTAGTATTTCTGGTGAATGCTTGCAAGTAGCTTAAGGCACTTTCAAAGGAAAGTGATTTTCTCTGAAAGGACAGCATTTCGAAAGTGAGGCAACACTCCATTCACTTTGCACAGTGAATTGAAGTGTTGGAACAGATTGCTTCTTCTTCAGAGAAACACATGTGAGTTTCTGTTAAATGCTTGTAAGTATCTTAAGGCATTTTCAAAGGAACGTGATTTTCTCGGAAAGGACAGCATTTAGAAAGTGAAGTAACATTCCATTCACTTCGCACAGTGAATTGAAGTGTTGGAACAGACTGCTTCTCTTTCAGAGAAACGCATGTGTGTTTCCTGTGAATGCTAGAAAGTAGCTTAAGGCACTTTCAAAGGAAAGTGATTTTCTCTGAAAGGACAGCATTTACAAAGTGAGGTAACATTCCATTCACTTCGCACAGTGAATTGAAGTGTTGGAACCGACTGCTTCTCTTTCAGAGAAATGCATCTGAGTTTCTGTTGAATGCTTGTAAGTAGCTCAAGGCTCTTTCAAAGGAAAGTGATTTTCTCTGAAAGGACAGCATTTAGAAAGTGAGGTAACATTCCATTCACTTCGCACAGTGAATTGAAGTGTTGGAACAGATTGCTTCTCTTTCAGAGAAATGCATGTGAGTTTCTGTTGAATGCTTGTAAGTAGCTTAAGGCACATTCAAAGGAAAGGGATTTTCTCTGAAAGGACAACATTTAGAAAGTAAAGCAAGACTCCATTCACTTCGCACAGTGAATTGAATTGTTGGAACAGACTGCTTCTCTTTCAGAGAAACGCATGTGAGTTTCTTCCTAATGCTTGCAAGTAGCTTAAGGCACTTTGAAAGGAAAGTGATTTTCTCTGAAAGGACAGTATTTAGAAAGTGAGGCAACACTCCATTCACTTTGCACAGTGAATTGAAGTGTTGGAACAGATTGCTTCTCTTTCAGAGAAATACATGTGTGTTTCTGGTGAATGCTTGTAAGTAGCTTAAGGCAATTTCAATGGAACGTGATTTTCTCTGAAAGGACTGCATTTAGAAAATGAAGCAACACTCCATTCACTTCGCAGAGTGAATTGAAGTGTTGGAAGAGAAGGCTTCTCTTTCAGAGAAATGCATGTGAATTTCTTGTGAATGCTTGAATGTTGCTTAAGGCACTTTCAAACAAAAGTGATTTTCTCTGAAAGGACAGGATTTAGAAAGTGAAGCACCACTCCATTCACTTCGCACAGTGAATTGAAGTGTTGGAACAGACTGCTTCTCTTTCAGAGAAACGCATGTGTGTTTCCTGTGAATGCTTGAAAGTAGCTTAAGGCACTTTCAAAGGAAAGTGATTTTCTCTGAAAGGACAGCATTTATAAAGTGAAGCAACACTTCATTCACTTCGCACAGAGTTGAAGTTTTGGAACAGATTGCTTCTCTTTCAGAGAAATGCATGTGATTTTCTGTTGAATGCTTGTAAGTAGCTTAAGGCACGTTCAAAGGAAAGTGATTTTCTCTGAAAGGACAGCATTTAGAAAGTGAAGCAACACTCCATTCCCTTCGTGCAGTGAATTGAAGTGTTGGAACAGACTGCTTCTCTTTCAGAGAAACGCATTAGTATTTCTTGTGAAGGCTTGCAAGTAGCTTAAGGCACTTTCAAAGGAAAGTGATTTTCTCTGAAAGGACAGCATTTAGAAAGTGAAGCAACACTCCATTCACTTCACACAGTGAATTGAAGTGTTGGAACAGACTGCTTCTCTTTCAGAGGAACGCATGTTAGTTTCTTCCTAATGCTTGCAAGAAGCTTAAGGCACTTTCAAAGGAAAGTGATTTTCTCTGAAATGACAGCATTTCGAAAGAGAGGCAACACTCCAAACACTTTGCCCAGTGAATTGAAGTGTTGGAACAGATTGCTTCTCTTTCAGAGAAATACGTGAGTTTCTGGTGAATGCTTGTAAGTAGCTTAAGGCAATTTCAAAGGAACGTGATTTTCTCTGAAACGACAGCATTTAGAAAGTGAAGCAACACTCCAGTAACTTCGCACATTGAATTGAAGTGTTGGAAGTGAAGGCTTCACTTTCAGAGAAATGCATGTGAATTTCTTGTGAATGCTTGAAAGTTGCTTAAGGCACTTTCAAACAAAAGTGATTTTCTCTGAAAGGACAGGATTTAGAAAGTGAAGCAACACTCCATTCACTTCGCACAGTGAATTGAAGTGTTGGAACAGACTGCTTCTATTTCAGAGAAACGCATGTGTGTTTCCTGTGAATGCTTGAAAGTAGCTTAAGGCACTTTCAAAGGAAAGTGATTTTCTCTGAAAGGACAGCATTTAGAAAGTGAAGTAACATTCCATTCACTTCGCACAGTGAATTGAAGTGTTGGAACAGACTGCTTCTCTTTCAGAGAAATGCATATGAGTTTCTGTTGAATGCTTGTAAGTAGCTCAAGGCACATTCAAAGGAAAGTGATTTTCTCTGAAAGGACAGCATTTAGAAAGTAAGCAACACTCCATTCCCTTCGTCCAATGAATTGAAGTGTTGGAACAGACTGCTTCTCTTTCAGAGAAATGCATGTGAGTTTCTGTTGAATGCTTGTAAGAAGCTTAAGGCACTTTAAAAGGAAAGTGATTTTCTCTGAAAGGACAGGATTTAGAAATTGAAGCACCACTCCATTCACTTCGCACAGTGAAATGAAGTGTTGGAACAGACTGCTTCTATTTCAGAGAAACACATGTGTGTTTCCTGTGAATGCTTGAAAGTAGCTTAAGGCACTTTCAAAGGAAAGTGATTTTCTCTGAAAGGACAGCATTTAGAAAGTGAAGCAACACTCCATTCACTTCGCACAGAGTTGAAGTGTTGGAACAGATTGCTTCTCTTTCACAGAAACACATGTGAGTTTCTTCCTAATGCTTGGAAGTAGCTTAAGGCACTTTCAAAGGAAAGTGATTTTCTCTGAAAGGACAGCATTTAGAAAGTGAAGCAACACTCCATTCACTTCCCACAGTGAATTGAAGTGTTGGAACAGACTGCTTCTCTTTCAGAGAAACGCATTAGTATTTCTTGTGAATGCTTGCAAGTAGCTTAAGGCACTTTCAAAGGAAAGTGATTTTCTCTGAAAGGACAGCATTTAGAAAGTGAAGCAACACTCCATTCACTTCACACAGTGAATTGATGTGTTGGAACAGACTGCTTCTCTTTCAGAAAAACGCATGTTAGTTTCTTCCTAATGCTTGCAAGTAGCTTAAGGCACTTTCAAAGGAAAGTGATTTTCTCTGAAAGGACAGGATTTAGAAATTGAAGCACCACTCCATTCACTTTGCACAGTGAATTGAAGTGTTGGAACATATTGCTTCTCTTTCAGAGAAACACATGTGAGTTTCTGGTGAATGCTTGTAAGTAGCTTAAGGCAATTTCAAAGGAACGTGATTTTCTCTGAAAGGACAGCATTTAGAAAGTGAAGTAACATTCCATTCACTTCGCACAGTGAATTGAAGTGTTGGAACAGACTGCTTCTCTTTCAGAGAAATGCAAGTGAGTTTCTGTTGAATGCTTGTAAGTAGCTTAAGGCACTTTCAAAGGAAAGTGATTTTCTCTGAAAGGACAGCATTTCGAAAGTGAGGCAACACTCCATTCACTTCGCATAGAGAATTGAAGTGTTGGAACAGATTGCTTCTCTTTCAGAGAAATGCATGTGAGTTTCTGTTGAATGCTTGTAAGTAGCTTAAGGCACATTCAAAGGAAAGGGATTTTCTCTGAATGGACAGCATTTAGAAAGTGAAGCAACACTCCATTCACTTCGCACAGTGAATTGAAGTGTTGGAACAGACTGCTTCTCTTTCAGAGAAACGCATGTGAGTTTTTTGTGAATGCTTGAAAGTAGTTTAAGGCACTTTCAATGGAAAGTGATTTTCTCTGAAAGGACAGCTTTTAGAAAGTGAGGCAACACTCCATTCACTTCGCACAGTGAATTGAAGTGTTGGAACAGACTGCTTCTCTTTCAGAGAAACGCATGTGAGTTTCTGTTGAATGCTTGCAAGTAGCTTAAGGCACTTTCAAAGGAAAGTGATTTTCTCTGAAAGGACAGCATTTAGAAAGTGAAGCAACACTCCATTCACTTCGCACAGTGAATTGAAGTGTTGGAACAGACTGCTTCTCTTTCAGAGAAACGCATGTGAGTTTCTTCCTAATGCTTGCAAGTAGCTTAAGGCACTATTAAGGGAAAGTGATTTTCTCTGAAAGGACAGAATTTAGAAAGTGAAGCAACACTCCCTTCTCTTCGCACAGTGAATTGAAGTTTTGGAACAGACTGCTTCTCTTTCAGAGAAATGCATGTGAGTTTCTGTTGAATGCTTGTAAGTAGCTTAAGGCACTTTCAAAGGAAAGTGATTTTCTTTGAAAGGACAGCATTTAGAAAGTGAAGGAACACTCCATTCACTTCGCACAGTGAATTGAAGTGTTGGAACAGACTGCTTCTCTTTCAGAAAAACACATGTGAGTTTTTTGTGAACGCTTGAAAGTAGTTTAAGACACTTTCAATGGAAAGTGATTTTTTCTGAAAGGACAGCATTTAGAAAGTGAGGCAACACTCCATTCACTTCGCACAGTGAATTGAAGTGTTGGAAGAGAAGGCTTCTCTTTCAGAGAAATGCATGTGAATTTCTTGTGAATGCTTGAAAGTTGCTTAAGGCACTTTCAAACAAAAGTGATTTTCTCTGTAAGGACAGGATTTAGAAAGTGAAGCAACACTCCATTCACTTCGCACAGTGAATTGAAGTGTTGGAACAGACTGCTTCTATTTCAGAGAAACGCATGTGAGTTTCCTGTGAATGCTTGAAAGTAGCTTAAGGCACTTTCAAAGGAAAGTGATTTTCTCTGAAAGGACAGCATTTAGAAACTGAAGCAACACTCCATTCACTTCGCACAGTGAATTGAAGTGTTGGAACAGACTGCTTCTCTTTCAGAGAAATGCATGTGAGTTTCTGTTGAATGCTTGCAAGTAGCTCAAGGCTCTTTCAAAGGAAAGTGATTTTCTCTGTAAGGACAGCATTTCGAAAGTAAAGCAACACTCCATTCCCTTCGTGCAATGAATTGAAGTGTTGGAACAGACTGCTTCTCTTTCATAGAAACGCATTAGTGTTTCTTGTGAATGCTTGCAAGTAGCTTAAGGCACTTTCAAAGGAAAGTGATTTTCTCTGAAAGGACAGCATTTAGAAAGTGAAGCAACACTCCATTCACTTCGCACAGAGAATTGAAGTGTTGGAACAGACTGCTTCTCTTTCAGAGAAACGCATGTGAGTTTCTTCCTAATGCTTGCAAGTAGCTTAAGGCACTTACAAAGGAAAGTGATTTTCTCTGAAAGGACAGCATTTAGAAAGTGAAGCAACACTCCATTCACTTCGCACAGTGAATTGAAGTGTTGGAACAGACTGCATCTCTTTCAGAGAAATGCATGTGAGTTTCTGTTGAATGCTTGTAAGTAGCTTAAGGCTCTTTCAAAGGAAAGTGATTTTCTCTGAAAGGACAGCATTTAGAAAGTAAAGCAACACTGCATTCCCTTCGTGCAATGAATTGTAGTGTTGGAACAGACTGCATCTCTTTCAGAGAAACGCATGTGAGTTTCTGTTGAATGCTTGTAATTAGCTTAAGGCACTTTCAAAGGAAAGTGATTTTCTCTGAAAGGACAGCATTTAGAAAGTGAGGCAACACTCCATTCACTTCACACAGTGAATTGAAGTGTTGGAACAGACTGCTTCTCTTTCAGAGAAACGCATGTGAGTTTCTTCCTAATGCTTGCAAGTAGCTTAAGGCACTTTCAAAGGAAAGTGATTTTCTCTGAAAGGACAGAATTTAGAAAGTGAAGCAACACTCCATTCACTTCGCACAGTGAATTGAAGTGTTGGAACAGACTGCTTCTCTTTCAGAGAAATGCATGTGAGTTTCTGTTGAATGCTTGTATGTAGATTAAGGCACTTTCAAAGGAAAGTGATTTTCTCTGAAAGGACAGCATTTAGAAAGTGAAGCAACACTCCATTCACTTCGCACAGAGTTGAAGTGTTGGAACAGATTGCTTCTCTTTCAGAGAAACGCATGTGAGTTTCTTCCTAATGCTTGCAAGTAGCTTAAGGCACTTTCAAAGGAAAGTGATTTTCTCTGAAAGGACAGCATTTAGAAAGTGAAGTAACATTCCATTCACTTCGCACAGTGAATTGAAGTGTTGGAACAGACTGCTTCTCTTTCAGAGAAATGCATATGAGTTTCTGTTGAATGCTTGTAAGTAGCTCAAGGCACATTCAAAGGAAAGTGATTTTCTCTGAAAGGACAGCATTTAGAAAGTAAAGCAACACTCCATTCCCTTCGTCCAATGAATTGAAGTGTTGGAACAGACTGCTTCTCTTTCAGAGAAATGCATGTGAGTTTCTGTTGAATGCTTGTAAGAAGCTTAAGGCACTTTAAAAGGAAAGTGATTTTCTCTGAAAGGACAGGATTTAGAAATTGAAGCACCACTCCATTCACTTCGCACAGTGAAATGAAGTGTTGGAACAGACTGCTTCTATTTCAGAGAAACACATGTGTGTTTCCTGTGAATGCTTGAAAGTAGCTTAAGGCACTTTCAAAGGAAAGTGATTTTCTCTGAAAGGACAGCATTTAGAAAGTGAAGCAACACTCCATTCACTTCGCACAGAGTTGAAGTGTTGGAACAGATTGCTTCTCTTTCACAGAAACACATGTGAGTTTCTTCCTAATGCTTGGAAGTAGCTTAAGGCACTTTCAAAGGAAAGTGATTTTCTCTGAAAGGACAGCATTTAGAAAGTGAAGCAACACTCCATTCACTTCCCACAGTGAATTGAAGTGTTGGAACAGACTGCTTCTCTTTCAGAGAAACGCATTAGTATTTCTTGTGAATGCTTGCAAGTAGCTTAAGGCACTTTCAAATGAAAGTGATTTTCTCTGAAAGGACAGCATTTAGAAAGTGAAGCAACACTCCATTCACTTCACACAGTGAATTGATGTGTTGGAACAGACTGCTTCTCTTTCAGAAAAACGCATGTTAGTTTCTTCCTAATGCTTGCAAGTAGCTTAAGGCACTTTCAAAGGAAAGTGATTTTCTCTGAAAGGACAGGATTTAGAAATTGAAGCACCACTCCATTCACTTTGCACAGTGAATTGAAGTGTTGGAACATATTGCTTCTCTTTCAGAGAAACACATGTGAGTTTCTGGTGAATGCTTGTAAGTAGCTTAAGGCAATTTCAAAGGAACGTGATTTTCTCTGAAAGGACAGCATTTAGAAAGTGAAGTAACATTCCATTCACTTCGCACAGTGAATTGAAGTGTTGGAACAGACTGCTTCTCTTTCAGAGAAATGCAAGTGAGTTTCTGTTGAATGCTTGTAAGTAGCTTAAGGCACTTTCAAAGGAAAGTGATTTTCTCTGAAAGGACAGCATTTCGAAAGTGAGGCAACACTCCATTCACTTTGCACAGTGAATTGAAGTGTTGGAACAGATTGCTTCTCTTTCAGAGAAACACATGTGAGTTTCTGTTAAATGCTTGTAAGTATCTTAAGGCATTTTCAAAGGAACGTGATTTTTTCGGAAAGGACAGCATTTAGAAAGTGAAGTAACATTACATTCACTTCGCACAGTGAATTGAAGTGTTGGAACAGACTGCTTCTCTTTCAGAGAAACGCATGTGTGTTTCCTGTGAATGCTAGAAAGTAGCTTAAGGTACTTTCAAAGGAAAGTGATTTTCTCTGAAAGGACAGCATTTAGAAAGTGAAGCAACACTCCATTCACTTCGCACAGTGAATTGAAGTGTTGGAACCGACTGCTTCTCTTTCAGAGAAATGCATCTGAGTTTCTGTTGAATGCTTGTAAGTAGCTCAAGGCTCTTTCAAAGGAAAGTGATTTTCTCTGAAAGGACAGCATTTAGAAAGTGAGGTAACATTCCATTCACTTCGCACAGTGAATTGAAGTGTTGGAACAGATTGCTTCTCTTTCAGAGAAATGCATGTGAGTTTCTGTTGAATGCTTGTAAGTAGCTTAAGGCACATTCAAAGGAAAGGGATTTTCTCTGAAAGGACAACATTTAGAAAGTAAAGCAAGACTCCATTCACTTCGCACAGTGAATTGAATTGTTGGAACAGACTGCTTCTCTTTCAGGGAAACGCATGTGAGTTTCTTCCTAATGCTTGCAAGTAGCTTAAGGCACTTTGAAAGGAAAGTGATTTTCTCTGAAAGGACAGTATTTAGAAAGTGAGGCAACACTCCATTCACTTTGCACAGTGAATTGAAGTGTTGGAACAGATTGCTTCTCTTTCAGAGAAATACATGTGAGTTTCTGGTGAATGCTTGTAAGTAGCTTAAGGCAATTTCAATGGAACGTGATTTTCTCTGAAAGGACTGCATTTAGAAAATGAAGCAACACTCCATTCACTTCGCAGAGTGAATTGAAGTGTTGGAAGAGAAGGCTTCTCTTTCAGAGAAATGCATGTGAATTTCTTGTGAATGCTTGAATGTTGCTTAAGGCACTTTCAAACAAAAGTGATTTTCTCTGAAAGGACAGGATTTAGAAAGTGAAGCACCACTCCATTCACTTCGCACAGTGAATTGAAGTGTTGGAACAGACTGCTTCTCTTTCAGAGAAACGCATGTGTGTTTCCTGTGAATGCTTGAAAGTAGCTTAAGGCACTTTCAAAGGAAAGTGATTTTCTCTGAAAGGACAGCATTTATAAAGTGAAGCAACACTTCATTCACTTCGCACAGAGTTGAAGTTTTGGAACAGATTGCTTCTCTTTCAGAGAAATGCATGTGATTTTCTGTTGAATGCTTGTAAGTAGCTTAAGGCACGTTCAAAGGAAAGTGATTTTCTCTGAAAGGACAGCATTTAGAAAGTGAAGCAACACTCCATTCCCTTCGTGCAGTGAATTGAAGTGTTGGAACAGACTGCTTGTCTTTCATAGAAACGCATTAGTATTTCTTGTGAAGGCTTGCAAGTAGCTTAAGGCACTTTCAAAGGAAAGTGATTTTCTCTGAAAGGACAGCATTTAGAAAGTGAAGCAACACTCCATTCACTTCACACAGTGAATTGAAGTGTTGGAACAGACTGCTTCTCTTTCAGAGGAACGCATGTTAGTTTCTTCCTAATGCTTGCAAGAAGCTTAAGGCACTTTCAAAGGAAAGTGATTTTCTCTGAAATGACAGCATTTCGAAAGAGAGGCAACACTCCAAACACTTTGCCCAGTGAATTGAAGTGTTGGAACAGATTGCTTCTCTTTCAGAGAAATACGTGAGTTTCTGGTGAATGCTTGTAAGTAGCTTAAGGCAATTTCAAAGGAACGTGATTTTCTCTGAAACGACAGCATTTAGAAAGTGAAGCAACACTCCAGTAACTTCGCACATTGAATTGAAGTGTTGGAAGTGAAGGCTTCACTTTCAGAGAAATGCATGTGAATTTCTTGTGAATGCTTGAAAGTTGCTTAAGGCACTTTCAAACAAAAGTGATTTTCTCTGAAAGGACAGGATTTAGAAAGTGAAGCAACACTCCATTCACTTCGCACAGTGAATTGAAGTGTTGGAACAGACTGCTTCTATTTCAGAGAAACGCATGTGTGTTTCCTGTGAATGCTTGAAAGTAGCTTAAGGCACTTTCAAAGGAAAGTGATTTTCTCTGAAAGGACAGCATTTAGAAAGTGAAGTAACATTCCATTCACTTCGCACAGTGAATTGAAGTGTTGGAACAGACTGCTTCTCTTTCAGAGAAATGCATATGAGTTTCTGTTGAATGCTTGTAAGTAGCTCAAGGCACATTCAAAGGAAAGTGATTTTCTCTGAAAGGACAGCATTTAGAAAGTAAAGCAACACTCCATTTCCTTCGTCCAATGAATTGAAGTGTTGGAACAGACTGCTTCTCTTTCAGAGAAATGCATGTGAGTTTCTGTTGAATGCTTGTAAGAAGCTTAAGGCACTTTAAAAGGAAAGTGATTTTCTCTGAAAGGACAGGATTTAGAAATTGAAGCACCACTCCATTCACTTCGCACAGTGAAATGAAGTGTTGGAACAGACTGCTTCTATTTCAGAGAAACACATGTGTGTTTCCTGTGAATGCTTGAAAGTAGCTTAAGGTACTTTCAAAGGAAAGTGATTTTCTCTGAAAGGACAGCATTTAGAAAGTGAAGCAACACTCCATTCACTTCGCACAGAGTTGAAGTGTTGGAACAGATTGCTTCTCTTTCACAGAAACACATGTGAGTTTCTTCCTAATGCTTGGAAGTAGCTTAAGGCACTTTCAAAGGAAAGTGATTTTCTCTGAAAGGACAGCATTTAGAAAGTGAAGCAACACTCCATTCACTTCCCACAGTGAATTGAAGTGTTGCAACAGACTGCTTCTCTTTCAGAGAAACGCATTAGTATTTCTTGTGAATGCTTGCAAGTAGCTTAAGGCACTTTCAAAGGAAAGTGATTTTCTCTGAAAGGACAGCATTTAGAAAGTGAAGCAACACTCCATTCACTTCACACAGTGAATTGATGTGTTGGAACAGACTGCTTCTCTTTCAGAAAAACGCATGTTAGTTTCTTCCTAATGCTTGCAAGTAGCTTAAGGCACTTTCAAAGGAAAGTGATTTTCTCTGAAAGGACAGGATTTAGAAATTGAAGCACCACTCCATTCACTTTGCACAGTGAATTGAAGTGTTGGAACATATTGCTTCTCTTTCAGAGAAACACATGTGAGTTTCTGGTGAATGCTTGTAAGTAGCTTAAGGCAATTTCAAAGGAACGTGATTTTCTCTGAAAGGACAGCATTTAGAAAGTGAAGTAACATTCCATTCACTTCGCACAGTGAATTGAAGTGTTGGAACAGACTGCTTCTCTTTCAGAGAAATGCAAGTGAGTTTCTGTTGAATGCTTGTAAGTAGCTTAAGGCACTTTCAAAGGAAAGTGATTTTCTCTGAAAGGACAGCATTTCGAAAGTGAGGCAACACTCCATTCACTTTGCACAGTGAATTGAAGTGTTGGAACAGATTGCTTCTCTTTCAGAGAAACACATGTGAGTTTCTGTTAAATGCTTGTAAGTATCTTAAGGCATTTTCAAAGGAACGTGATTTTTTCGGAAAGGACAGCATTTAGAAAGTGAAGTAACATTACATTCACTTCGCACAGTGAATTGAAGTGTTGGAACAGACTGCTTCTCTTTCAGAGAAACGCATGTGTGTTTCCTGTGAATGCTAGAAAGTAGCTTAAGGTACTTTCAAAGGAAAGTGATTTTCTCTGAAAGGACAGCATTTAGAAAGTGAGGTAACATTCCATTCACTTCGCACAGTGAATTGAAGTGTTGGAACAGACTGCTTCTCTTTCAGAGAAATGCATGTGAGTTTCTGTTGATTGCTTGTAAGTAGGTCAAGTCTCTTTCAATGGAAAGTGATTTTCTCTGAAAGGACAGCATTTAGAAAGTACAGCAACACTCCATTCCCTTCGCGCAATGAATTGAATGTTGGAACAGAGTGCTTCTCTTTCATAGAAACGCATTAGTGTTTCTTGTGAATGCTGGCAAGTAGCTTAAGGCACTTTCAAAGGAAAGTGATTTTCTCTGAAAGGACAGGATTTAGAAAGTGAAGCAACACTCCATTCACTTCGAACAGAGAATTGAAGTGTTGGAACAGATTACTTCTCTTTCAGAGAAATGCATGTGAGTTTCTGTTGAATGCTTGTAAGTAGCTTAAGGCACATTCAAAGGAAAGGGATTTTCTCTGAAAGGACAGCATTTAGAAAGTGAAGCAACACTCCATTCACTTCGCACAGTGAATTGAAGTGTTGGAACAGACTGCTTCTCTTTCAGAGAAACGCATGTGAGTTTTTTGTGAATGCTTGAAAGTAGTTTAAGGCACTTTCAATGGAAAGTGATTTTCTCTGAAAGGACAGCATTTAGAAAGTGAGGCAACACTCCATTCACTTCGCACAGTGAATTGAAGTGTTGGAACAGACTGCTTCTCTTTCAGAAAAATGCATGTGAGTTTCCGTTGAATGCTTGTAAGTAGCTTAAGGCACTTTCAAAGGAAAGTGATTTTCTCTGAAAGGACAGCATTTAGAAAGTGAAGCAACACTCCATTCATTTCGCACAGTGAATTGAAGTGTTGAAACAGACTACTTCTCTTTCAGAGAAACGCATGTGAGTTTCTTCCTAATGCTTGCAAGTAGCTTAAGGCACTATCAAAGGAAAGTGATTTTCACTGAAAGGACAGAATTTAGAAAGTGAGGCAACACTCCCTTCACTTCGCACCGTGAATTGAAGTGTTGGAACAGACTGCTTCTCTTTCAGAGAAATGCATGTGAGTTTCTGTTGAATGCCTGTAAGTAGCTTAAGGCACTTTCAAATGAAAGTGATTTTCTCTGAAAGGACAGGATTTAGAAAGTGAAGCAACACTCCACTCACTTCGCACAGTGAATTGAAGTGTTGAAACAGACAGCTTCTCTTTCAGAGAAACGCATGTGAGTTTCTTCCTAATGCTTGCAAGTAGCTTAAGGCACTTTCAAAGGAAAGTGATTTTCTCTGAAAGAAGAGCATTTAGAAAGTGAAGCAACATTCCATTCACTTCGCACAGTGAATTGAAGTGTTGGAACAGACTGCTTCTATTTCAGAGAAACGCATTAGTGTTTCTTGTGAATGCTTGCAAGTAGCTTAAGGCACTTTCAAAGGAAAGTAATTTTCTCTGAAAGGACAGGATTTAGAAAGTGAAGCAACACTCCATTCACTTCGAACAGAGAATTGAAGTGTTGGAACAGATTACTTCTCTTTCAGAGAAATGCATGTGAGTTTCTGTTGAATGCTTGTAAGTAGCTTAAGGCACATTCAAAGGAAAGGGATTTTCTCTGAAAGGACAGCATTTAGAAAGTGAAGCAAGACTCCATTCACTTCGCACAGTGAATTGAAGTGTTGGAACAGACTGCTTCTCTTTCAGAGAAACGCATGTGAGTTTTTTGTGAATGCTTGAAAGTAGTTTAAGGCACTTTCAATGGAAAGTGATTTTCTCTGAAAGGACAGCATTTAGAAAGTGAGGCAACACTCCATTCACTTCGCACAGTGAATTGAAGTGTTGGAACAGACTGCTTCTCTTTCAGAAAAATGCATGTGAGTTTCTCTTGAATGCTTGTAAGTAGCTTAAGGCACTTTCAAAGGAAAGTGATTTTCTCTGAAAGGACAGCATTTAGAAAGTGAAGCAACACTCCATTCATTTCGCACAGTGAATTGAAGTGTTGGAACAGACTACTTCTCTTTCAGAGAAACGCATGTGAGTTTCTTCCTAATGCTTGCAAGTAGCTTAAGGCACTATCAAAGGAAAGTGATTTTCACTGAAAGGACAGAATTTAGAAAGTGAGGCAACACTCCCTTCACTTCGCACAGTGAATTGAAGTGTTGGAACAGACTGCTTCTCTTTCAGAGAAATGCATGTGAGTTTCTGTTGAATGCCTGTAAGTAGCTTAAGGCACTTTCAAATGAAAGTGATTTTCTCTGAAAGGACAGCATTTAGAAAGTGAAGCAACACTCCACTCACTTCGCACAGTGAATTGAAGTGTTGAAACAGACAGCTTCTCTTTCAGAGAAACGCATGTGAGTTTCTTCCTAATGCTTGCAAGTAGCTTAAGGCACTTTCAAAGGAAAGTGATTTTCTCTGAAAGAAGAGCATTTAGAAAGTGAAGCAACATTCCATTCACTTCGCACAGTGAATTGAAGTGTTGGAACAGACTGCTTCTATTTCAGAGAAACGCATTAGTGTTTCTTGTGAATGCTTGCAAGTAGCTTAAGGCACTTTCAAAGGAAAGTGATTTTCTCTGAAAAAACAGCATTTAGAAAGTGAAGCAACACTCCATTCACTTCGCACAGTGAACTGAAGTGTTGGAACAGACTGCTTCTCTTTCTGAGAAATGCATGTGAGTTTCTGTTGAATGCTTGTAAGTAGCTTAAGGCACTTTCAAAGGAAAGTGATTTTCTCTGAAAGGACAGCATTTAGAAAGTGAGGCAACACTCCATTCACTTCGCACAGTGAATTGAAGTGTTGGAACAGACTGCTTCTCTTTCAGAGAAACGCATGTATGTTTCTTCCTAATGCTTGCAAGTAGCTTAAGGCACTTTCAAAGGAAAGTGATTTTCTCTGAAAGGACAGCATTTAGAAAGTGAAGCAACACTCCATTCACTTTGCACAGTGAACTGAAGTGTTGGAACAGACTGCTTCTCTTTCAGAGAAATGCATGTGAGTTTCTGTTGAATGCTTTTAAGTAGCTTAAGGCAGTTACAAAGGTAAGTGATTTTCTCTGAAAGGACAGCATTTAGAAAGTGAAGCAATACTCCCTTCCCTTCGTGCAGTGAAGTGAGGTGTTGGAACAGAGTGCTTCTCTTTCATAGAAACGCATTAGAGTTTCTTGTGAATGCTTGCAAGTAGCTTAAGGCACTTTCAAAGGAAAGTGATTTTCTCTGAAAGGACAGCATTTAGAAAGTGAAGAAACACTCCATTCACTTCGCACAGTGAATTGAAGTGTTGGAACAGACTGCTTCTCTTTAGAGAAACGCATGTGAGTTTCATCCTAATGCTTGTAAGTAGCTTAAGGCACTTTCAAAGAAACGTGATTTTCTCTGAAAGGACAGCATTTAGAAACTGAAGCAACACTCCATTCACTTCGCACAGTGAATTGAAGTGTTGGAACAGACTGCTTCTATTTCAGAGAAATGCTTGTGAGTTTCTGTTGAATGCTTGTAAGTAGCTTAAGACACTTTCAAGGAATGTGATTTTCTCTGAAAGGACAGTATTTAGAAAGTGAAGCAACACTCCATTCACTTCGTGCAGTGAATTGAAGTGTTGGAACAGACTGCTTCTCTTTCAGAGAAATGCATGTGAGTTTCTGATGAATGCCTGTAAGTAGCTTAAGGCTCTTTCAAAGGAAAGTGATTTTCTCTGAAAGGACAGCATTTAGAAAGTGAAGCAACACTCCATTCACTTCGCACAGTGAATTGAAGTGTTGGAACAGACTGCTTCTCTTTCAGAGAAACGCATGTTAGTTTCTGCTGAATGCTTGTAAGTAGCTTAAGGCACTTTCAAAGGAAAGTGATTTTCTCTGAAAGGACAGCATTTAGAAAGTGAGGCAACACTCCACTCACTTCGCACAGTGAATTGAAGTGTTGGAACAGACTGCTTCTCTTTCAGAGAAAGGCATGTGAGTTTCTTCCTAATGCTTGCAAGTAGCTTAAGGCACTTTCAAAGGAAAGTGATTTTCTCTGAAAGAAGAGCATTTAGAAAGTGAAGCAACACTCCATTCACTTCGCACAGTGAATTGAAGTGATGGAACAGAATGCTTCTCTTTCAGAGAAACGCATTTGAGTTTCTGTTGAATGCTTGTAAGTAGCTTAAGGCACGTTCAAAGGAAAGTGATTTTCTCTGAAAGGACAGCATTTAGAAAGTGAAGCAACACTCCATTCCCTTCGCGCAGTGAATTGAAGTGTTGGAACATACTGCTTCTCTTTCAGGGAAACGCATGTGAGTTTTTTATGAATGCTTGAAAGTAGTTTAAGGCACTTTGAAAGGAAAGTGATTTTCTCTGAAAGGACAGAATTTAGAAAGTGAAGCAACACTCCATTCATTTTGCACAGTGAACTGAAGTGTTGGAACAGACTGCTTCTCTTTCAGAGAAATGCATGTGAGTTTCTGTTGAATGCTTGTAATTAGCTTAAGGCACTTTCAAAGGAAAGTGATTTTCTCTGAAAGGACAGCATTTAGAAAGTGAAGCAACACTCCGTTCCCTTCGTGCAGTGAATTGAAGTGTTGGAACAGAGTGCTACCCTTTCATAGAAACGCATTAGTGTTTCTTGCGAATGCTTGCAAGTTGCTTAGGGCACTTTCAAAGGAAAGTGATTTTCTCTCAAATTACAGAATTTAGAAAGTGAAACAACACCCCATTCCCTTCGCACAGAGAATTGAAGTGTTGGAACAGACTGCTTCTCTTTCAGAGAAACGCATGTGAGTTTCTGTTGAATGCTTGCAAGTTTCTTAAGGCACTTTCAAAGGAAAGTGATTTTCTCTGAAAGGACAGCATCTAGAAAGTGACGCAACACTCCATTCACTTCGCACAGTGAATTGAAGAGTTGGAATAGACTGCTTCTCTTTCAGAGAAATGCATGTGAGTTTCTGTTGAATGCTTGTAAGTAGCTTAAGGCACTTTCAAATGAAAGTGATTTTCTCTGAAAGGACAGCATTTAGAAAGTGAAGCAACACTCCACTCACTTCGCACAGTGAATTGAAGTGTTGGAACAGACAGCTTCTCTTTCAGAGAAACGCATGTGAGTTTCTTCCTAATGCTTGCAAGTAACTTAAGGCACTTTCAAAGGAAAGTGATTTTCTCTG
Organism: Myodes glareolus; assembly: GCF_982192425.1. Taxonomy (NCBI): domain Eukaryota; kingdom Metazoa; phylum Chordata; class Mammalia; order Rodentia; family Cricetidae; genus Myodes; species Myodes glareolus. Next base: position 3,749,220 of record NC_142046.1, read on the forward strand.
AAAGAAGAGCATTTAGAAAGTGAAGCAACACTCCATTCACTTCGCACAGTGAATTGAAGTGTTGGAACAGACTGCATCTCTTTCAGAGAAACGCATTAGTGTTTCTTGTGAATACTTGAAAGTAGCTTAAGGCACTTTCAAAGGAAAGTGATTTTCTCTGAAAGGACAGCATTTAGAAAGTGAAGCAACACTCCATTCACTTCGCACAGTGAATTGAAGTGTTGGAACAGACTGCTTCTCTTTCAGAGAAAGGCATGTGAGTTTCTGTTGAATGCTTGTAAGTAGCTTAAGGCACTTTCAAAGGAAAGTGATTTTCTCTGAAAGGACAGCATTTCGAAAGTGAGGCAACACTCCATTCACTTTGCACAGTGAATTGAAGTGTTGGAACAGACTGCTTCTCTTTCAGAGAAACGCATGTATGTTTCTTCCTAATGCTTGCAATTAGCTTAAGGCACGTTCAAAGGAAAGTGATTTTCTCTGAAAGGACAGCATTTAGAAAGTGAAGCAACACTCCATTCACTTTGCACAGTGAACTGAAGTGTTGGAACAGACTGCTTCTCTTTCAGAGAAATGCATGTGAGTTTCTGTTGAATGCTTTTAAGTAGCTTAAGGCAGTTACAAAGGAAAGTGATTTTCTCTGAAAGGACAGCATTTAGAAAGTGAAGCAATACTCCGTTCCCTTCGTGCAGTGAAGTGAAGTGTTGGAACAGAGTGCTTCTCTTTCATAGAAACGCATTAGTGTTTCTTGTGTATGCTTGCAAGCAGCTTAAGGCACTTTCAAAGGAAAGTGATTTTCTCTGAAAGGGCAGCATTTAGAAAGTGAGGCAACACTCCATTCACTTCGCACAGTGAATTGAAGTGTTGGAACAGACTTCTTCTCTTTCAGAGAAACACATGCATGTTTCTTCCTAATGCTTGCAAGTAGCTTAAGGCACGTTCAAAGTAAAGTGATTTTCTCTGAAAGGACAGCATTTAGAAAGTGAAGCAACACTCCATTCACTTTGCACAGTGAACTGAAGTGTTGGAACAGAGTGCTTCTCTTTCATAGAAACGCATTAGAGTTTCTTGTGAATGCTTGCAAGTAGCTTAAGGCACTTTCAAAGGAAAGTGATTTTCTCTGAAAGGACAGCATTTAGAAAGTGAAGCAACACTCCATTCACTTCGCACAGTGAATTGAAGTGTTGGAACAGACTGCTTCTCTTTAGAGAAACGCATGTGAGTTTCATCCTAATGCTTGTAAGTAGCTTAAGGCACTTTCAAAGGAACGTGATTTTCTCTGAAAGGACAGCATTTAGAAACTGAAGCAACACTCCATTCACTTCGCACAGTGAATTGAAGTGTTGGAACAGACTGCTTCTCTTTCAGAGAAATGCTTGTGAGTTTCTTTTGAATGCTTGTAAGTAGCTTAAGGCACTTTCAAAGGAATGTGATTTTCTCTGAAAGGACAGTATTTAGAAAGTGAAGCAACACTCCATTCACTTCGTGCAGTGAATTGAAGTGTTGGAACAGACTGCTTCTCTTTCAGAGAAATGCATGTGAGTTTCTGATGAATGCCTGTAAGTAGCTTAAGGCTCTTTCAAAGGAAAGTGATTTTCTCTGAAAGGACAGCATTTAGAAAGTGAAGCAACACTCCATTCACTTCGCACAGTGAATTGAAGTGTTGGAACAGACTGCTTCTCTTTCAGAGAAACGCATGTTAGTTTCTGGTGAATGCTTGTAAGTAGCTTAAGGCACTTTCAAAGGAAAGTGATTTTCTCTGAAAGGACAGCATTTAGAAAGTGAGGCAACACTCCACTCACTTCGCACAGTGAATTGAAGTGTTGGAACAGACTGCTTCTCTTTCAGAGAAAGGCATGTGAGTTTCTTCCTAATGCTTGCAAGTAGCTTAAGGCACTTTCAAAGGAAAGTGATTTTCTCTGAAAGAAGAGCATTTAGAAAGTGAAGCAACACTCCATTCACTTCGCACAGTGAATTGAAGTGATGGAACAGAATGCTTCTCTTTCAGAGAAACGCATGTGAGTTTCTGTTGAATGCTTGTAAGTAGCTTAAGGCACGTTCAAAGGAAAGTGATTTTCTCTGAAAGGACAGCATTTAGAAAGTGAGGCAACACTCCATTCACTTCGCACAGTGAATTGAAGTGTTGGAACAGACTGCTTCTCTTTCAGGGAAACGCATGTGAGTTTTTTATGAATGCTTGAAAGTAGTTTAAGGCACTTTGAAAGGAAAGTGATTTTCTCTGAAAGGACAGAATTTAGAAAGTGAAGCAACACTCCATTCATTTTGCACAGTGAACTGAAGTGTTGGAACAGACTGCTTCTCTTTCAAGAGAAATGCATGTGAGTTTCTGTTGAATGCTTGTAATTAGCTTAAGGCACTTTCAAAGGATAGTGATTTTCTCTGAAAGGACAGCATTTAGAAAGTGAAGCAACACTCTGTTCCCTTCGAGCAGTGAATTGAAGTGTTGGAACAGAGTGCTACTCTTTCATAGAAACGCATTAGTGTTTCTTGCGAATGCTTGCAAGTTGCTTAGGGCACTTTCAAAGGAAAGTGATTTTCTCTGAAAGGACAGCATTTAGAAAGTAAAGCAACACTCCATTCCCTTCGTGCAATGAATTGAAGTGTTGGAACCGACTGCTTCTCTTTCATAGAAACGCATTAGTGTTTCTTGTGAATGCTTGCAAGTAGCTTAAGGCACTTTCAAAGGAAAGTGATTTTCTCTGAAAGGACAGCATTTAGAAAGTGAAGCAACACTCCATTCACTTCACACAGTGAATTGAAGTGTTGGAACAGACTGCTTCTCTTTCAGAGAAACGCATGTTAGTTTCTTCCTAATGCTTGCAAGAAGCTTAAGGCACTTTCAAAGGAAAGTGATTTTCTCTGAAATGACAGCATTTCGAAAGTGAGGCAACACTCCATTCACTTTGCACAGTGAATTGAAGTGCTGGAACAGATTGCTTCTCTTTCAGAGAAACACATGTGAGTTTCTGGTGAATGCTTGTAAGTAGCTTAAGGCAATTTCAAAGGAACGTGATTTTCTCTGAAAGGACAGCATGTAGAAAGTGAAGTAACATTCCATTCACTTCGCACAGTGAATTGAAGTGTTGGAACAGACTGCTTCTCTTTCAGAGAAATGCATGTGAGTTTCTGTTGAATGCTTGTAAGAAGCTTAAGGCACTTTCAAAGGAAAGTGATTTTCTCTGAAAGGACAGGATTTAGAAATTGAAGCACCACTCCATTCACTTCGCACAGTGAAATGAAGTGTTGGAACAGACTGCTTCTATTTCAGAGAAACGCATGTGTGTTTCCTGTGAATGCTTGAAAGTAGCTTAAGGCACTTTCAAAGGAAAGTGATTTTCTCTGAAAGGACAGCATTTAGAAAGTGAAGCAACACTCCATTTACTTCGCACAGAGTTGAAGTGTTGGAACAGATTGCTTCTCTTTCAGAGAAACGCATGTGAGTTTCTTCCTAATGCTTGCAAGTAGCTTAAGGCACTTTCAAAGGAAAGTGATTTTCTCAGAAAGGACAGCATTTAGAAAGTGAAGCAACACTCCATTCACTTCCCACAGTGAATTGAAGTGTTGGAACAGACTGCTTCTCTTTCAGAGAAACGCATTAGTATTTCTGGTGAATGCTTGCAAGTAGCTTAAGGCACTTTCAAAGGAAAGTGATTTTCTCTGAAAGGACAGCATTTCGAAAGTGAGGCAACACTCCATTCACTTTGCACAGTGAATTGAAGTGTTGGAACAGATTGCTTCTTCTTCAGAGAAACACATGTGAGTTTCTGTTAAATGCTTGTAAGTATCTTAAGGCATTTTCAAAGGAACATGATTTTCTCGGAAAGGACAGCATTTAGAAAGTGAAGTAACATTCCATTCACTTCGCACAGGGAATTGAAGTGTTGGAACAGACTGCTTCTCTTTCAGAGAAACGCATGTGTGTTTCCTGTGAATGCTAGAAAGTAGCTTAAGGCACTTTCAAAGGAAAGTGATTTTCTCTGAAAGGACAGCATTTAGAAAGTGAGGTAACATTCCATTCACTTCGCACAGTGAATTGAAGTGTTGGAACCGACTGCTTCTCTTTCAGAGAAATGCATGTGAGTTTCTGTTGAATGCTTGTAAGTAGCTCAAGGCTCTTTCAAAGGAAAGTGATTTTCTCTGAAAGGACAGCATTTAGAAAGTAAAGCAACACTCCATTCCCTTCGCGCAATGAATTGAAGTGTTGGAACAGAGTGCTTCTCTTTCATAGAAACGTATTAGTGTTTCTTGTGAATGCTGGCAAGTAGCTTAAGGCACTTTCAAAGGAAAGTGATTTTCTCTGAAAGGACAGGATTTAGAAAGTGAAGCAACACTCCATTCACTTCGAACAGAGAATTGAAGTGTTGGAACAGATTGCTTCTCTTTCAGAGAAATGCATGTGAGTTTCTGTTGAATGCTTGTAAGTAGCTTAAGGCACATTCAAAGTTAAGGGATTTTCTCTGAAAGGACAGCATTTATACAGTGAAGCAACACTCCATTCACTTCGCACAGTGAATTGAATTGTTGGAACAGACTGCCTCTCTTTCAGAGAAACGCATGTGAGTTTCTTCCTAATGCTTGCAAGTAGCTTAAGGCACTTTGAAAGGAAAGTGATTTTCTCTGAAAGGACAGTATTTAGAAAGTGAGGCAGCACTCCATTCACTTTGCACAGTGAATTGAAGTGTTGGAACAGATTGCTTCTCTTTCAGAGAAATACATGTGAGTTTCTGGTGAATGCTTGTAAGTAGCTTAAGGCAATTTCAACGGAACGTGAATTTCTCTGAAAGGACAGCATTTAGAAAATGAAGCAACACTCCATTCACTTCGCACAGTGAATTGAAGTGTTGGAAGAGAAGGCTTCTCTTTCAGAGACATGCATGTGAATTTCTTGTGAATGCTTGAATGTTGCTTAAGGCACTTTCAAACAAAAGTGATTTTCTCTGAAAGGACAGGATTTAGAAAGTGAAGCACCACTCCATTCACTTCGCACAGTGAATTGAAGTGTTGGAACAGACTGCTTCTCTTTCAGAGAAACGCATGTGTGTTTCCTGTGAATGCTTGAAAGTAGCTTAAGGCACTTTCAAAGGAAAGTGATTTTCTCTGAAAGGACAGCATTTATACAGTGAAGCAACACTTCATTCACTTCGCACAGAGTTGAAGTTTTGGAACAGATTGCTTCTCTTTCAGAGAAATGCATGTGATTTTCTGTTGAATGCTTGTAAGTAGCTTAAGGCACGTTCAAAGGAAAGTGATTTTCTCTGAAAGGACAGCATTTAGAAAGTGAAGCAACACTCCATACCCTTCTTTCAGTGAATTGAAGTGTTGGAACAGACTGCTTGTCTTTCATAGAAACGCATTAGTATTTCTTGTGAAGGCTTGCAAGTAGCTTAAGGCACTTTCAAAGGAAAGTGATTTTCTCTGAAAGGACAGCATTTAGAAACTGAAGCAACACTCCATTCACTTCACACAGTGAATTGAAGTGTTGGAACAGACTGCTTCTCTTTCAGAGGAACGCATGTTAGTTTCTTCCTAATGCTTGCAAGAAGCTTAAGGCACTTTCAAAGGAAAGTGATTTTCTCTGAAATGACAGCATTTCGAAAGAGAGGCAACACTCCAAACACTTTGCCCAGTGAATTGAAGTGTTGGAACAGATTGCTTCTCTTTCAGAGAAATACGTGAGTTTCTGGTGAATGCTTGTAAGTAGCTTAAGGCAATTTCAAAGGAACGTGATTTTCTCTGAAAGGACAGCATTTAGAAAGTGAAGCAACACTCCAGTAACTTCGCACATTGAATTGAAGTGTTGGAAGTGAAGGCTTCACTTTCAGAGAAATGCATGTGAATTTCTTGTGAATGCTTGAAAGTTGCTTAAGGCACTTTCAAACAAAAGTGATTTTCTCTGAAAGGACAGGATTTAGAAAGTGAAGCAACACTCCATTCACTTCGCACAGTGAATTGAAGTGTTGGAACAGACTGCTTCTATTTCAGAGAAACGCATGTGTGTTTCCTGTGAATGCTTGAAAGTAGCTTAAGGCACTTTCAAAGGAAAGTGATTTTCTCTGAAAGGACAGCATTTAGAAAGTGAAGTAACATTCCATTCACTTCGCACAGAGTTGAAGTGTTGGAACAGATTGCTTCTCTTTCACAGAAACGCATGTGAGTTTCTGGTGAATGCTTGTAAGTAGCTTAAGGCAATTTCAAAGGAACATGATTTTCTCTGAAAGGACAGCATTTAGAAAGTGAAGTAACATTCCATTCACTTCGCACAGTGAATTGAAGTGTTGGAACAGACTGCTTCTCTTTCAGAGAAATGCATGTGAGTTTCTGTTGAATGCTTGTAAGTAGCTTAAGGCACTTTCAAAGGAAAGTGATTTTCTCTGAAAGGACAGCATTTCGAAAGTGAGGCAACACTCCATTCACTTTGCACAGTGAATTGAAGTGTTGGAACAGATTGCTTCTCTTTCAGAGAAACACATGTGAGTTTCTGTTAAATGCTTGTAAGTATCTTAAGGCATTTTCAAAGGAACGTGATTTTCTCGGAAAGGACAGCATTTAGAAAGTGAAGTAACATTACATTCACTTCGCACAGTGAATTGAAGTGTTGGAACAGACTGCTTCTCTTTCAGAGAAACGCATGTGAGTTTTTTGTGAATGCTTGAAAGTAGTTTAAGGCACTTTCAATGGAATGTGATTTTCTAAGAAAGGACAGCATTTAGAAAGTGAGGCAACACTCCATTCACTTCGCACAGTGAATTGAAGTGTTGGAACAGACTGCTTCTCTTTCAGAAAAATGCATGTGAGTTTCTGTTGAATGCTTGTAAGTAGCTTAAGGCACTTTCAAAGGAAAGTGATTTTCTCTGAAAGGACAGCATTTAGAAAGTGAAGCAACACTCCATTCATTTCGCACAGTGAATTGAAGTGTTGGAACAGACTACTTCTCTTTCAGAGAAACGCATGTGAGTTTCTTCCTAATGCTTGCAAGTAGCTTAAGGCACTATCAAAGGAAAGTGATTTTCACTGAAAGGACAGAATTTAGAAAGTGAGGCAACACTCCCTTCACTTCGCACAGTGAATTGAAGTGTTGGAACAGACTGCTTCTCTTTCAGAGAAATGCATGTGAGTTTCTGTTGAATGCCTGTAAGTAGCTTAAGGCACTTTCAAATGAAAGTGATTTTCTCTGAAAGGACAGCATTTAGAAAGTGAAGCAAAACTCCACTCAATTCGCACAGTGAATTGAAGTGTTGAAACAGACAGCTTCTCTTTCAGAGAAACGCATGTGAGTTTCTTCCTAATGCTTGCAAGTAGCTTAAGGCACTTTCAAAGGAAAGTGATTTTCTCTGAAAGAAGAGCATTTAGAAAGTGAAGCAACATTCCATTCACTTCGCACAGTGAATTGAAGTGTTGGAACAGACTGCTTCTATTTCAGAGAAACGCATTAGTGTTTCTTGTGAATGCTTGCAAGTAGCTTAAGGCACTTTCAAAGGAAAGTGATTTTCTCTGAAAGGACAGCATTTAGAAAGTGAAGCAACACTCCATTCACTTCGCACAGTGAACTGAAGTGTTGGAACAGACTGCTTCTCTTTCTGAGAAATGCATGTGAGTTTCTGTTGAATGCTTCTAAGTAGCTTAAGGCACTTTCAAAGGAAAGTGATTTTCTCTGAAAGGACAGCATTTAGAAAGTGAGGCAACACTCCATTCACTTCGCACAGTGAATTGAAGTGTTGGAACAGAGTGCTTCTCTTTCATAGAAACGCATTAGAGTTTCTTGTGAATGCTTGCAAGTAGCTTAAGGCACTTTCAAAGGAAAGTGATTTTCTCTGAAAGGACAGCATTTAGAAAGTGAAGAAACACTCCATTCACTTCGCACAGTGAATTGAAGTGTTGGAACAGACTGCTTCTCTTTAGAGAAACGCATGTGAGTTTCATCCTAATGCTTGTAAGTACCTTAAGGCACTTTCAAAGAAACGTGATTTTCTCTGAAAGGACAGCATTTAGAAACTGAAGCAACACTCCATTCACTTCGCACAGTGAATGGAAGTGTTGGAACAGACTGCTTCTATTTCAGAGAAATGCTTGTGAGTTTCTGTTGAATGCTTGTAAGTAGCTTAAGGCACTTTCAAAGGAATGTGATTTTCTCTGAAAGGACAGTATTTAGAAAGTGAAGCAACACTCCATTCACTTCGTGCAGTGAATTGAAGTGTTGGAACAGACTGCTTCTCTTTCAGAGAAATGCATGTGAGTTTCTGATGAATGCCTGTAAGTAGCTTAAGGCTCTTTCAAAGGAAAGTGATTTTCTCTGAAAGGACAGCATTTAGAAAGTGAAGCAACACTCCATTCACTTCGCACAGTGAATTGAAGTGTTGGAACAGACTGCTTCTCTTTCAGAGAAACGCATGTTAGTTTCTGGTAAATGCTTGTAAGTAGCTTAAGGCACTTTCAAAGGAAAGTGATTTTCTCTGAAAGGACAGCATTTAGAAAGTGAGGCAACACTCCACTCACTTCGCACAGTGAATTGAAGTGTTGGAACAGACTGCTTCTCTTTCAGAGAAAGGCATGTGAGTTTCTTCCTAATGCTTGCAAGTAGCTTAAGGCACTTTCAAAGGAAAGTGATTTTCTCTGAAAGAAGAGCATTTAGAAAGTGAAGCAACACTCCATTCACTTCGCACAGTGAATTGAAGTGATGGAACAGAATGCTTCTCTTTCAGAGAAACGCATGTGAGTTTCTGTTGAATGCTTGTAAGTAGCTTAAGGCACGTTCAAAGGAAAGTGATTTTCTCTGAAAGGACAGCATTTAGAAAGTGAGGCAACACTCCATTCACTTCGCACAGTGAATTGAAGTGTTGGAACAGACTGCTTCTCTTTCAGGGAAACGCATGTGAGTTTTTTATGAATGCTTGAAAGTAGTTTAAGGCACTTTGAAAGGAAAGTGATTTTCTCTGAAAGGACAGAATTTAGAAAGTGAAGCAACACTCCATTCATTTTGCACAGTGAACTGAAGTGTTGGAACAGACTGCTTCACTTTCAGAGAAATGCATGTGAGTTTCTGTTGAATGCTTGTAATTAGCTTAAGGCACTTTCAAAGGAAAGTGATTTTCTCTGAAAGGACAGCATTTAGAAAGTGAAGCAACACTCCGTTCCCTTCGTGCAGTGAATTGAAGTGTTGGAACAGAGTGCTATTCTTTCATAGAAACGCATTAGTGTTTCTTGCGAATGCTTGCAAGTTGCTTAGGGCACTTTCAAAGGAAAGTGATTTTCTCTCAAATGACAGAATTTAGAAAGTGAAGCAACACCCCATTCCCTTCGCACAGAGAATTGAAGTGTTGGAACAGACTGCTTCTCTTTCAGAGAAACGCATGTGAGTTTCTGTTGAATGCTTGCAAGTTTCTTAAGGCACTTTCAAAGGAAAGTGATTTTCTCTGAAAGGACAGCATTTAGAAAGTGACGCAACACTCCATTCACTTCGCACAGTGAATTGAAGAGTTGGAACAGACTGCTTCTCTTTCAGAAAAATGCATGTGAGTTTCTGTTGAATGCTTGTAAGTAGCTTAAGGCACTTTCAAATGAAAGTGATTTTCTCTGAAAGGACAGCATTTAGAAAGTGAAGCAACACTCCACTCACTTCGCAGAGTGAATTGAAGTGTTGGAACAGACAGCTTCTCTTTCAGAGAAACGCATGTGAGTTTCTTCCTAATGCTTGCAAGTAACTTAAGGCACTTTCAAAGGAAAGTGATTTTCTTTGAAAGAAGAGCATTTAGAAAGTGAAGCAACACTCCATTCACTTCGCACAGTGAATTGAAGTGTTGGAACAGACTGCTTCTATTTCAGAGAAACGCATTAGTGTTTCTTGTGAATACTTGAAAGTAGCTTAAGGAACTTTCAAAGGAAAGTGATTTTCTCTGAAAGGACAGAATTTAGAAAGTGAAGCAACACTCCATTCACTTCGCATAGTGAATTGAAGTGTTGGAACAGACTGCTTCTCTTTCAGAGAAAGGCATGTGAGTTTCTGTTGAATGCTTGTAAGTAGCTTAAGGCACTTTCAAAGGAAAGTGATTTTCTCTGAAAGGACAGCATTTATACAGTGAAGCAACACTTCATTCACTTCGCACAGAGTTGAAGTTTTGGAACAGATTGCTTCTCTTTCAGAGAAATGCATGTGATTTTCTGTTGAATGCTTGTAAGTAGCTTAAGGCACGTTCAAAGGAAAGTGATTTTCTCTGAAAGGACAGCATTTAGAAAGTGAAGCAACACTCCATACCCTTCTTTCAGTGAATTGAAGTGTTGGAACAGACTGCTTGTCTTTCATAGAAACGCATTAGTATTTCTTGTGAAGGCTTGCAAGTAGCTTAAGGCACTTTCAAAGGAAAGTGATTTTCTCTGAAAGGACAGCATTTAGAAACTGAAGCAACACTCCATTCACTTCACACAGTGAATTGAAGTGTTGGAACAGACTGCTTCTCTTTCAGAGGAACGCATGTTAGTTTCTTCCTAATGCTTGCAAGAAGCTTAAGGCACTTTCAAAGGAAAGTGATTTTCTCTGAAATGACAGCATTTCGAAAGAGAGGCAACACTCCAAACACTTTGCCCAGTGAATTGAAGTGTTGGAACAGATTGCTTCTCTTTCAGAGAAATACGTGAGTTTCTGGTGAATGCTTGTAAGTAGCTTAAGGCAATTTCAAAGGAACGTGATTTTCTCTGAAAGGACAGCATTTAGAAAGTGAAGCAACACTCCAGTAACTTCGCACATTGAATTGAAGTGTTGGAAGTGAAGGCTTCACTTTCAGAGAAATGCATGTGAATTTCTTGTGAATGCTTGAAAGTTGCTTAAGGCACTTTCAAACAAAAGTGATTTTCTCTGAAAGGACAGGATTTAGAAAGTGAAGCAACACTCCATTCACTTCGCACAGTGAATTGAAGTGTTGGAACAGACTGCTTCTATTTCAGAGAAACGCATGTGTGTTTCCTGTGAATGCTTGAAAATAGCTTAAGGCACTTTCAAAGGAAAGTGATTTTCTCTGAAAGGACAGCATTTAGAAAGTGAAGTAACATTCCATTCACTTCGCACAGTGAATTGAAGTGTTGGAACAGACTGCTTCTCTTTCAGAGAAATGCATATGAGTTTCTGTTGAATGCTTGTAAGTAGCTCAAGGCACTTTCAAAGGAAAGTGATTTTCTCTGAAAGGACAGCATTTAGAAAGTGAAGCAACACTCCGTTCCCTTCGTGCAGTGAATTGAAGTGTTGGAACAGAGTCCTATTCTTTCATAGAAACGCATTAGTGTTTCTTGCGAATGCTTGCAAGTTGCTTAGGGCACTTTCAAAGGAAAGTGATTTTCTCTCAAATGACAGAATTTAGAAAGTGAAGCAACACCCCATTCCCTTCGCACAGAGAATTGAAGTGTTGGAACAGACTGCTTCTCTTTCAGAGAAACGCATGTGAGTTTCTGTTGAATGCTTGCAAGTTTCTTAAGGCACTTTCAAAGGAGAGTGATTTTCTCTGAAAGGACAGCATTTAGAAAGTGACGCAACACTCCCTTCACTTCGCACAGTGAATTGAAGAGTTGGAACAGACTGCTTCTCTTTCAGAGAAATGCATGTGAGTTTCTGTTGAATGCTTGTAAGTAGCTTAAGGCACTTTCAAATGAAAGTGATTTTCTCTGAAAGGACAGCATTTAGAAAGTGAAGCAACACTCCACTCACTTCGCACAGTGAATTGAAGTGTTGGAACAGACAGCTTCTCTTTCAGAGAAACGCATGTGAGTTTCTTCCTAATGCTTGCAAGTAACTTAAGGCACTTTCAAAGGAAAGTGATTTTCTCTGAAAGAAGAGCATTTAGAAAGTGAAGCAACACTCCATTCACTTCGCACAGTGAATTGAAGTGTTGGAACAGACTGCTTCTATTTCAGAGAAACGCATTAGTGTTTCTTGTGAATACTTGAAAGTAGCTTAAGGCACTTTCAAAGGAAAGTGATTTTCTCTGAAAGGACAGAATTTAGAAAGTGAAGCAACACTCCATTCACTTCGCACAGTGAATTGAAGTGTTGGAACAGACTGCTTCTCTTTCAGAGAAAGGCATGTGAGTTTCTGTTGAATGCTTGTAAGTAGCTTAAGGCACTTTCAAAGGAAAGTGATTTTCTCTGAAAGGACAGCATTTATACAGTGAAGCAACACTTCATTCACTTCGCACAGAGTTGAAGTTTTGGAACAGATTGCTTCTCTTTCAGAGAAATGCATGTGATTTTCTGTTGAATGCTTGTAAGTAGCTTAAGGCACGTTCAAAGGAAAGTGATTTTCTCTGAAAGGACAGCATTTAGAAAGTGAAGCAACACTCCATACCCTTCTTTCAGTGAATTGAAGTGTTGGAACAGACTGCTTGTCTTTCATAGAAACGCATTAGTATTTCTTGTGAAGGCTTGCAAGTAGCTTAAGGCACTTTCAAAGGAAAGTGATTTTCTCTGAAAGGACAGCATTTAGAAACTGAAGCAACACTCCATTCACTTCACACAGTGAATTGAAGTGTTGGAACAGACTGCTTCTCTTTCAGAGGAACGCATGTTAGTTTCTTCCTAATGCTTGCAAGAAGCTTAAGGCACTTTCAAAGGAAAGTGATTTTCTCTGAAATGACAGCATTTCGAAAGAGAGGCAACACTCCAAACACTTTGCCCAGTGAATTGAAGTGTTGGAACAGATTGCTTCTCTTTCAGAGAAATACGTGAGTTTCTGGTGAATGCTTGTAAGTAGCTTAAGGCAATTTCAAAGGAACGTGATTTTCTCTGAAAGGACAGCATTTAGAAAGTGAAGCAACACTCCAGTAACTTCGCACATTGAATTGAAGTGTTGGAAGTGAAGGCTTCACTTTCAGAGAAATGCATGTGAATTTCTTGTGAATGCTTGAAAGTTGCTTAAGGCACTTTCAAACAAAAGTGATTTTCTCTGAAAGGACAGGATTTAGAAAGTGAAGCAACACTCCATTCACTTCGCACAGTGAATTGAAGTGTTGGAACAGACTGCTTCTATTTCAGAGAAACGCATGTGTGTTTCCTGTGAATGCTTGAAAGTAGCTTAAGGCACTTTCAAAGGAAAGTGATTTTCTCTGAAAGGACAGCATTTAGAAAGTGAAGTAACATTCCATTCACTTCGCACAGTGAATTGAAGTGTTGGAACAGACTGCTTCTCTTTCAGAGAAATGCATATGAGTTTCTGTTGAATGCTTGTAAGTAGCTCAAGGCACTTTCAAAGGAAAGTGATTTACTCTGAAAGGACAGCATTTAGAAAGTAAAGCAACACTCCATTCCCTTCGTGCAATGAATTGAAGTGTTGGAACCGACTGCTTCTCTTTCATAGAAACGCATTAGTGTTTCTTGTGAATGCTTGCAAGTAGCTTAAGGCACTTTCAAAGGAAAGTGATTTTCTCTGAAAGGACAGCATTTAGAAAGTGAAGCAACACTCCATTCACTTCGCACAGAGAATTGAAGTGTTGGAACAGACTGCTTCTCTTTCAGAGAAATGCATGTGAGTTTCTGTTGAATGCTTGCAAGTAGCTTAAGGCACTTTCAAAGGAAAGTGATTTTCTCTGAAAGGACAGGATTTAGAAATTGAAGCACCACTCCATTCACTTCGCACAGTGAATTGAAGTGTTGGAAAAGACTGCTTCTATTTCAGAGAAACGCATGTGTGTTTCCTGTGAATGCTTGAAAGTAGCTTAAGGCACTTTCAAAGGAAAGTGATTTTCTCTGAAAAGACAGCATTTAGAAAGTGAAGCAACACTCCATTCACTTCGCACAGAGTTGAAGTGTTGGAACAGATTGCTTCTCTTTCACAGAAACGCATGTGAGTTTCTGGTGAATGCTTGTAAGTAGCTTAAGGCAATTTCAAAGGAACGTGATTTTCTCTGAAAGGACAGCATTTAGAAAGTGAAGTAACATTCCATTCACTTCGCACAGTGAATTGAAGTGTTGGAACAGACTGCTTCTCTTTCAGAGAAATGCATGTGAGTTTCTGTTGAATGCTTGTAAGTAGCTTAAGGCACTTTCAAATGACAGTGATTTTCTCTGAAAGGACAGCATTTAGAAAGTGAAGCAACACTCCACTCACTTCGCACAGTGAATTGAAGTGTTGGAACAGACAGCTTCTCTTTCAGAGAAACGCATGTGAGTTTCTTCCTAATGCTTGCAAGTAACTTAAGGCACTTTCAACGGAAAGTGATTTTCTCTGAAAGGACAGGATTTAGAAATTGAAGCACCACTCCATTCACTTCGCACAGTGAATTGAAGTGTTGGAAAAGACTGCTTCTATTTCAGAGAAACGCATGTGTGTTTCCTGTGAATGCTAGAAAGTAGCTTAAGGTACTTTCAAAGGAAAGTGATTTTCTCTGAAAGGACAGCATTTAGAAAGTGAGGTAACATTCCATTCACTTCGCACAGTGAATTGAAGTGTTGGAACAGACTGCTTCTCTTTCAGAGAAATGCATGTGAGTTTCTGTTGATTGCTTGTAAGTAGGTCAAGTCTCTTTCAATGGAAAGTGATTTTCTCTGAAAGGACAGCATTTAGAAAGTACAGCAACACTCCATTCCCTTCGCGCAATGAATTGAAGTGTTGGAACAGAGTGCTTCTCTTTCATAGAAACGCATTAGTGTTTCTTGTGAATGCTGGCAAGTAGCTTAAGGCACTTTCAAAGGAAAGGGATTTTCTCTGAAAGGACAGCATTTAGAAAGTGAGGCAACACTCCCTTCACTTCGCACAGTGAATTGAAGTGTTGGAACAGACTGCTTCTCTTTCAGAGAAATGCATGTGAGTTTCTGTTGAATGCTTGTAAGTAGCTTAAGGCACATTCAAAGGAAAGGGATTTTCTCTGAAAGGACAGCATTTAGAAAGTGAAGCAAGACTCCATTCACTTCGCACAGTGAATTGAAGTGTTGGAACAGACTGCTTCTCTTTCAGAGAAACGCATGTGAGTTTTTTGTGAATGCTTGAAAGTAGTTTAAGGCACTTTCAATGGAATGTGATTTTCTAAGAAAGGACAGCATTTAGAAAGTGAGGCAACACTCCATTCACTTCGCACAGTGAATTGAAGTGTTGGAACAGACTGCTTCTCTTTCAGAAAAATGCATGTGAGTTTCTGTTGAATGCTTGTAAGTAGCTTAAGGCACTTTCAAAGGAAAGTGATTTTCTCTGAAAGGACAGCATTTAGAAAGTGAAGCAACACTCCATTCATTTCGCACAGTGAATTGAAGTGTTGGAACAGACTACTTCTCTTTCAGAGAAACGCATTGAGTTTCTTCCTAATGCTTGCAAGTAGCTTAAGGCACTATCAAAGGAAAGTGATTTTCACTGAAAGGACAGAATTTAGAAAGTGAGGCAACACTCCCTTCACTTCGCACAGTGAATTGAAGTGTTGGAACAGACTGCTTCTCTTTCAGAGAAATGCATGTGAGTTTCTGTTGAATGCCTGTAAGTAGCTTAAGGCACTTTCAAATGAAAGTGATTTTCTCTGAAAGGACAGCATTTAGAAAGTGAAGCAAAACTCCACTCACTTCGCACAGTGAATTGAAGTGTTGAAACAGACAGCTTCTCTTTCAGAGAAACGCATGTGAGTTTCTTCCTAATGCTTGCAAGTAGCTTAAGGCACTTTCAAAGGAAAGTGATTTTCTCTGAAAGAAGAGCATTTAGAAAGTGAAGCAACATTCCATTCACTTCGCACAGTGAATTGAAGTGTTGGAACAGACTGCTTCTATTTCAGAGAAACGCATTAGTGTTTCTTGTGAATGCTTGCAAGTAGCTTAAGGCACTTTCAAAGGAAAGTGATTTTCTCTGAAAGGACAGCATTTAGAAAGTGAAGCAACACTCCATTCACTTCGCACAGTGAACTGAAGTGTTGGAACAGACTGCTTCTCTTTCTGAGAAATGCATGTGAGTTTCTGTTGAATGCTTCTAAGTAGCTTAAGGCACTTTCAAAGGAAAGTGATTTTCTCTGAAAGGACAGCATTTAGAAAGTGAGGCAACACTCCATTCACTTCGCACAGTGAATTGAAGTGTTGGAACAGAGTGCTTCTCTTTCATAGAAACGCATTAGAGTTTCTTGTGAATGCTTGCAAGTAGCTTAAGGCACTTTCAAAGGAAAGTGATTTTCTCTGAAAGGACAGCATTTAGAAAGTGAAGAAACACTCCATTCACTTCGCACAGTGAATTGAAGTGTTGGAACAGACTGCTTCTCTTTCAGAGAAATGCATGTGAGTTTCTGATGAATGCCTGTAAGTAGCTTAAGGCTCTTTCAAAGGAAAGTGATTTTCTCTGAAAGGACAGCATTTAGAAAGTGAAGCAACACTCCATTCACTTCGCACAGTGAATTGAAGTGTTGGAACAGACTGCTTCTCTTTCAGAGAAACGCATGTTAGTTTCTGGTAAATGCTTGTAAGTAGCTTAAGGCACTTTCAAAGGAAAGTGATTTTCTCTGAAAGGACAGCATTTAGAAAGTGAGGCAACACTCCACTCACTTCGCACAGTGACTTGAAGTGTTGGAACAGACTGCTTCTCTTTCAGAGAAAGGCATGTGAGTTTCTTCCTAATGCTTGCAGTAGCTTAAGGCACTTTCAA
Source organism: Myodes glareolus (assembly GCF_982192425.1). NCBI lineage: Eukaryota > Metazoa > Chordata > Mammalia > Rodentia > Cricetidae > Myodes > Myodes glareolus. Next base: position 3,765,820 of record NC_142046.1, read on the forward strand.
AGGAAAGTGATTTTCTCTGAAAGAAGAGCATTTAGAAAGTGAAGCAACACTCCATTCACTTCGCACAGTGAATTGAAGTGATGGAACAGAATGCTTCTCTTTCAGAGAAACGCATGTGAGTTTCTGTTGAATGCTTGTAAGTAGCTTAAGGCACGTTCAAAGGAAAGTGATTTTCTCTGAAAGGACAGCATTTAGAAAGTGAGGCAACACTCCATTCACTTCGCACAGTGAATTGAAGTGTTGGAACAGACTGCTTCTCTTTCAGGGAAACGCATGTGAGTTTTTTATGAATGCTTGAAAGTAGTTTAAGGCACTTTGAAAGGAAAGTGATTTTCTCTGAAAGGACAGAATTTAGAAAGTGAAGCAACACTCCATTCATTTTGCACAGTGAACTGAAGTGTTGGAACAGACTGCTTCACTTTCAGAGAAATGCATGTGAGTTTCTGTTGAATGCTTGTAATTAGCTTAAGGCACTTTCAAAGGAAAGTGATTTTCTCTGAAAGGACAGCATTTAGAAAGTGAAGCAACACTCCGTTCCCTTCGTGCAGTGAATTGAAGTGTTGGAACAGAGTGCTACTCTTTCATAGAAACGCATTAGTGTTTCTTGCGAATGCTTGCAAGTTGCTTAGGGCACTTTCAAAGGAAAGTGATTTTCTCTCAAATGACAGAATTTAGAAAGTGAAGCAACACCCCATTCCCTTCGCACAGAGAATTGAAGTGTTGGAACAGACTGCTTCTCTTTCAGAGAAACGCATGTGAGTTTCTGTTGAATGCTTGCAAGTTTCTTAAGGCACTTTCAAAGGAAAGTGATTTTCTCTGAAAGGACAGCATTTAGAAAGTGACGCAACACTCCATTCACTTCGCACAGTGAATTGAAGAGTTGGAACAGACTGCTTCTCTTTCAGAGAAATGCATGTGAGTTTCTGTTGAATGCTTGTAAGTAGCTTAAGGCACTTTCAAATGAAAGTGATTTTCTCTGAAAGGACAGCATTTAGAAAGTGAAGCAACACTCCACTCACTTCGCACAGTGAATTGAAGTGTTGGAACAGACAGCTTCTCTTTCAGAGAAACGCATGTGAGTTTCTTCCTAATGCTTGCAAGTAACTTAAGGCACTTTCAAAGGAAAGTGATTTTCTCTGAAAGAAGAGCATTTAGAAAGTGAAGCAACACTCCATTCACTTCGCACAGTGAATTGAAGTGTTGGAACAGACTGCTTCTATTTCAGAGAAACGCATTAGTGTTTCTTGTGAATACTTGAAAGTAGCTTAAGGCACTTTCAAAGGAAAGTGATTTTCTCTGAAAGGACAGAATTTACAAAGTGAAGCAACACTCCATTCACTTCGCACAGTGAATTGAAGTGTTGGAACAGACTGCTTCTCTTTCAGAGAAAGGCATGTGAGTTTCTGTTGAATGCTTGTAAGTAGCTTAAGGCACTTTCAAAGGAAAGTGATTTTCTCTGAAAGGACAGCATTTAGAAAGTGAGGCAACACTCCATTCACTTCGCACAGTGAATTGAAGTGTTGGAACAGACTGCTTCTCTTTCAGAGAAACGCATGTATGTTTCTTCCTAATGCTTGCAATTAGCTTAAGGCACGTTCAAAGGAAAGTGATTTTCTCTGAAAGGACAGCATTTAGAAAGTGAAGCAACACTCCATTCACTTTGCACAGTGAACTGAAGTGTTGGAACAGACTGCTTCTCTTTCAGAGAAATGCATGTGAGTTTCTGTTGAATGCTTTTAAGTAGCTTAAGGCAGTTACAAAGGAAAGTGATTTTCTCTGAAAAGACAGCATTTAGAAAGTGAAGCAATACTCCGTTCCCTTCGTGCAGTGAAGTGAAGTGTTGGAACAGAGTGCTTCTCTTTCATAGAAACGCATTAGTGTTTCTTGTGAATGCTTGCAAGTAGCTTAAGGCACTTTCAAAGGAAAGTGATTTTCTCTGAAAGGGCAGCATTTAGAAAGTGAGGCAACACTCCATTCACTTCGCACAGTGAATTGAAGTGTTGGAACAGACTGCTTCTCTTTCAGAGAAACACATGCATGTTTCTTCCTAATGCTTGCAAGTAGCTTAAGGCACGTTCAAGTAAAGTGATTTTCTCTGAAAGGACAGCATTTAGAAAGTGAAGCAACACTCCATTCACTTTGCACAGTGAACTGAAGTGTTGGAACAGAGTGCTTCTCTTTCATAGAAACGCATTAGAGTTTCTTGTGAATGCTTGCAAGTAGCTTAAGGCACTTTCAAAGGAAAGTGATTTTCTCTGAAAGGACAGCATTTAGAAAGTGAAGCAACACTCCATTCACTTCGCACAGTGAATTGAAGTGTTGGAACAGACTGCTTCTCTTTCAGAGAAATGCATGTGAGTTTCTGATGAATGCCTGTAAGTAGCTTAAGGCTCTTTCAAAGGAAAGTGATTTTCTCTGAAAGGACAGCATTTAGAAAGTGAAGCAACACTCCATTCACTTCGCACAGTGAATTGAAGTGTTGGAACAGACTGCTTCTCTTTCAGAGAAACGCATGTTAGTTTCTGGTAAATGCTTGTAAGTAGCTTAAGGCACTTTCAAAGGAAAGTGATTTTCTCTGAAAGGACAGCATTTAGAAAGTGAGGCAACACTCCACTCACTTCGCACAGTGACTTGAAGTGTTGGAACAGACTGCTTCTCTTTCAGAGAAAGGCATGTGAGTTTCTTCCTAATGCTTGCAGTAGCTTAAGGCACTTTCAAAGGAAAGTGATTTTCTCTGAAAGAAGAGCATTTAGAAAGTGAAGCAACACTCCATTCACTTCGCACAGTGAATTGAAGTGATGGAACAGAATGCTTCTCTTTCAGAGAAACGCATGTGAGTTTCTGTTGAATGCTTGTAAGTAGCTTAAGGCACGTTCAAAGGAAAGTGATTTTCTCTGAAAGGACAGCATTTAGAAAGTGAGGCAACACTCCATTCACTTCGCACAGTGAATTGAAGTGTTGGAACAGACTGCTTCTCTTTCAGGGAAACGCATGTGAGTTTTTTATGAATGCTTGAAAGTAGTTTAAGGCACTTTGAAAGGAAAGTGATTTTCTCTGAAAGGACAGAATTTAGAAAGTGAAGCAACACTCCATTCATTTTGCACAGTGAACTGAAGTGTTGGAACAGACTGCTTCACTTTCAGAGAAATGCATGTGAGTTTCTGTTGAATGCTTGTAATTAGCTTAAGGCACTTTCAAAGGAAAGTGATTTTCTCTGAAAGGACAGCATTTAGAAAGTGAAGCAACACTCCGTTCCCTTCGTGCAGTGAATTGAAGTGTTGGAACAGAGTGCTACTCTTTCATAGAAACGCATTAGTGTTTCTTGCGAATGCTTGCAAGTTGCTTAGGGCACTTTCAAAGGAAAGTGATTTTCTCTCAAATGACAGAATTTAGAAAGTGAAGCAACACCCCATTCCCTTCGCACAGAGAATTGAAGTGTTGGAACAGACTGCTTCTCTTTCAGAGAAACGCATGTGAGTTTCTGTTGAATGCTTGCAAGTTTCTTAAGGCACTTTCAAAGGAAAGTGATTTTCTCTGAAAGGACAGCATTTAGAAAGTGACGCAACACTCCATTCACTTCGCACAGTGAATTGAAGAGTTGGAACAGACTGCTTCTCTTTCAGAGAAATGCATGTGAGTTTCTGTTGAATGCTTGTAAGTAGCTTAAGGCACTTTCAAATGAAAGTGATTTTCTCTGAAAGGACAGCATTTAGAAAGTGAAGCAACACTCCACTCACTTCGCACAGTGAATTGAAGTGTTGGAACAGACAGCTTCTCTTTCAGAGAAACGCATGTGAGTTTCTTCCTAATGCTTGCAAGTAACTTAAGGCACTTTCAAAGGAAAGTGATTTTCTCTGAAAGAAGAGCATTTAGAAAGTGAAGCAACACTCCATTCACTTCGCACAGTGAATTGAAGTGTTGGAACAGACTGCTTCTATTTCAGAGAAACGCATTAGTGTTTCTTGTGAATACTTGAAAGTAGCTTAAGGCACTTTCAAAGGAAAGTGATTTTCTCTGAAAGGACAGAATTTACAAAGTGAAGCAACACTCCATTCACTTCGCACAGTGAATTGAAGTGTTGGAACAGACTGCTTCTCTTTCAGAGAAAGGCATGTGAGTTTCTGTTGAATGCTTGTAAGTAGCTTAAGGCACTTTCAAAGGAAAGTGATTTTCTCTGAAAGGACAGCATTTAGAAAGTGAGGCAACACTCCATTCACTTCGCACAGTGAATTGAAGTGTTGGAACAGACTGCTTCTCTTTCAGAGAAACGCATGTATGTTTCTTCCTAATGCTTGCAATTAGCTTAAGGCACGTTCAAAGGAAAGTGATTTTCTCTGAAAGGACAGCATTTAGAAAGTGAAGCAACACTCCATTCACTTTGCACAGTGAACTGAAGTGTTGGAACAGACTGCTTCTCTTTCAGAGAAATGCATGTGAGTTTCTGTTGAATGCTTTTAAGTAGCTTAAGGCAGTTACAAAGGAAAGTGATTTTCTCTGAAAAGACAGCATTTAGAAAGTGAAGCAATACTCCGTTCCCTTCGTGCAGTGAAGTGAAGTGTTGGAACAGAGTGCTTCTCTTTCATAGAAACGCATTAGTGTTTCTTGTGAATGCTTGCAAGTAGCTTAAGGCACTTTCAAAGGAAAGTGATTTTCTCTGAAAGGGCAGCATTTAGAAAGTGAGGCAACACTCCATTCACTTCGCACAGTGAATTGAAGTGTTGGAACAGACTGCTTCTCTTTCAGAGAAACACATGCATGTTTCTTCCTAATGCTTGCAAGTAGCTTAAGGCACGTTCAAAGTAAAGTGATTTTCTCTGAAAGGACAGCATTTAGAAAGTGAAGCAACACTCCATTCACTTTGCACAGTGAACTGAAGTGTTGGAACAGAGTGCTTCTCTTTCATAGAAACGCATTAGAGTTTCTTGTGAATGCTTGCAAGTAGCTTAAGGCACTTTCAAAGGAAAGTGATTTTCTCTGAAAGGACAGCATTTAGAAAGTGAAGCAACACTCCATTCACTTCGCACAGTGAATTGAAGTGTTGGAACAGACTGCTTCTCTTTAGAGAAACGCATGTGAGTTTCATCCTAATGCTTGTAAGTAGCTTAAGGCACTTTCAAAGGAACGTGATTTTCTCTGAAAGGACAGCATTTAGAAACTGAAGCAACACTCCATTCACTTCGCACAGTGAATTGAAGTGTTGGAACAGACTGCTTCTCTTTCAGAGAAATGCTTGTGAGTTTCTGTTGAATGCTTGTAAGTAGCTTAAGGCACTTTCAAAGGAATGTGATTTTCTCTGAAAGGACAGTATTTAGAAAGTGAAGCAACACTCCATTCACTTCGTGCAGTGAATTGAAGTGTTGGAACAGACTGCTTCTCTTTCAGAGAAATGCATGTGAGTTTCTGATGAATGCCTGTAAGTAGCTTAAGGCTCTTTCAAAGGAAAGTGATTTTCTCTGAAAGGACAGCATTTAGAAAGTGAAGCAACACTCCATTCACTTCGCACAGTGAATTGAAGTGTTGGAACAGACTGCTTCTCTTTCAGAGAAACGCATGTTAGTTTCTGGTGAATGCTTGTAAGTAGCTTAAGGCACTTTCAAAGGAAAGTGATTTTCTCTGAAAGGACAGCATTTAGAAAGTGAGGCAACACTCCACTCACTTCGCACAGTGAATTGAAGTGTTGGAACAGACTGCTTCTCTTTCAGAGAAAGGCATGTGAGTTTCTTCCTAATGCTTGCAAGTAGCTTAAGGCACTTTCAAAGGAAAGTGATTTTCTCTGAAAGAAGAGCATTTAGAAAGTGAAGCAACACTCCATTCACTTCGCACAGTGAATTGAAGTGATGGAACAGAATGCTTCTCTTTCAGAGAAACGCATGTGAGTTTCTGTTGAATGCTTGTAAGTAGCTTAAGGCACGTTCAAAGGAAAGTGATTTTCTCTGAAAGGACAGCATTTAGAAAGTGAGGCAACACTCCATTCACTTCGCACAGTGAATTGAAGTGTTGGAACAGACTGCTTCTCTTTCAGGGAAACGCATGTGAGTTTTTTATGAATGCTTGAAAGTAGTTTAAGGCACTTTGAAAGGAAAGTGATTTTCTCTGAAAGGACAGAATTTAGAAAGTGAAGCAACACTCCATTCATTTTGCACAGTGAACTGAAGTGTTGGAACAGACTGCTTCTCTTTCAAGAGAAATGCATGTGAGTTTCTGTTGAATGCTTGTAATTAGCTTAAGGCACTTTCAAAGGAAAGTGATTTTCTCTGAAAGGACAGCATTTAGAAAGTGAAGCAACACTCCGTTCCCTTCGAGCAGTGAATTGAAGTGTTGGAACAGAGTGCTACTCTTTCATAGAAACGCATTAGTGTTTCTTGCGAATGCTTGCAAGTTGCTTAGGGCACTTTCAAAGGAAAGTGATTTTCTCTCAAATGACAGAATTTAGAAAGTGAAGCAACACCCCATTCACTTCGCACAGAGAATTGAAGTGTTGGAACAGACTGCTTCTCTTTCTGAGAAACGCATGTGAGTTTCTGTTGAATGCTTGCAAGTTTCTTAAGGCACTTTCAAAGGAAAGTGATTTTCTCTGAAAGGACAGCATTTAGAAAGTGACGCAGCACTCCATTCACTTCGCACAGTGAATTGAAGAGTTGGAACAGACTGCTTCTCTTTCAGAGAAATGCATGTGAGTTTCTGTTGAATGCTTGTAAGTAGCTTAAGGCACTTTCAAATGACAGTGATTTTCTCTGAAAGGACAGCATTTAGAAAGTGAAGCAACACTCCACTCACTTCGCACAGTGAATTGAATTGTTGTAACAGACAGCTTCTCTTTCAGAGAAACGCATGTGAGTTTCTTCCTAATGCTTGCAAGTAACTTAAGGCACTTTCAACGGAAAGTGATTTTCTCTGAAAGAAGAGCATTTAGAAAGTGAAGCAACACTCCATTCACTTCGCACAGTGAATTGAAGTGTTGGAACAGACTGCTTCTATTTCAGAGAAACGCATTAGTGTTTCTTGTGAATACTTGAAAGTAGCTTAAGGCACTTTCAAAGGAAAGTGATTTTCTCTGAAAGGACAGCATTTAGAAAGTGAAGCAACACTCCATTCACTTCGCACAGTGAATTGAAGTGTTGGAACAGACTGCTTCTCTTTCAGAGAAAGGCATGTGAGTTTCTGTTGAATGCTTGTAAGTAGCTTAAGGCACTTTCAAAGGAAAGTGATTTTCTCTGAAAGGACAGCATTTAGAAAGTGAGGCAACACTCCATTCACTTCGCACAGTGACTTGAAGTGTTGGAACAGACTGCTTCTCTTTCAGAGAAACGCATGTATGTTTCTTCCTAATGCTTGCAATTAGCTTAAGGCACGTTCAAAGGAAAGTGATTTTCTCTGAAAGGACAGCATTTAAAAAGTGAAGCAACACTCCATTCACTTTCCACAGTGAACTGAAGTGTTGGAACAGACTGCTTCTCTTTCAGAGAAATACATGTGAGTTTCTGTTGAATGCTTTTAAGTAGCTTAAGGCAGTTACAAAGGAAAGTGATTTTCTCTGAAAGGACAGCATTTAGAAAGTGAAGCAATACTCCGTTCCCTTCGTGCAGTGAAGTGAAGTGTTGGAACAGAGTGCTTCTCTTTCATAGAAACGCATTAGTGTTTCTCGTGAATGCTTGCAAGTAGCTTAAGGCACTTTCAAAGGAAAGTGATTTTCTCTGAAAGGGCAGCATTTAGAAAGTGAGGCAACACTCCATTCACTTCGTACAGTGAATTGAAGTGTTGGAACAGACTGCTTCTCTTTCAGAGAAACACATGTATGTTTCTTCCTAATGCTTGCAAGTAGCTTAAGGCACGTTCAAAGGAAAGTGATTTTCTCTGAAAGGACAGCATTTAGAAAGTGAAGCAACACTCCATTCACTTCGCACATTGAATTGAAGTGTTGTAACAGACTGCTTCTCTTTCAGAGAAACGCATGTGAGTTTCTGCTGAATGCTTGTAAGTAGCTTAAGGCACTTTCAAAGGAAAGTGATTTTCTCTGAAAGGACAGCATTTAGAAAGTGAGGCAACACTCCATTCACTTCACACGGTGAATTGAAGTGTTGGAACAGATTGCTTCTCTTTCAGAGAAACGCAAGTGAGTTTCTGGTGAATGCTTGTAAGTAGCTTAAGGCACTTTCAAAGGAACGTGATTTTCTCTGAAAGGACAGCATTTAGAAACTGAAGCAACACTCCATTCACTTCGCACAGTGAATTGAAGTGTTGGAACAGACTGCTTCTCTTTCAGAGAAATGCTTGTGAGTTTCTGTTGAATGCTTGTAAGTAGCTTAAGGCACTTTCAAAGGAATGTGATTTTCTCTGAAAGGACAGCATTTAGAAAGTGAAGCAACACTCCATTCACTTCGTGTAGTGAATTGAAGTGTTGGAACAGACTGCTTCTCATTCAGAGAAACGCATGTGAGTTTTTTGAGAATGCTTGAAAGTAGTGTAAGGCACGTTCAATGGAAAGTGATTTTCTCTGAAAGGACAGCATTTAGAAAGTGAAGCAACACTCCATTCACTTCGTGCAGTGAATTGAAGCATTGGAACAGACTGCTTCTCTTTCAGAGAAATGCATGTGAGTTACTGATGAATGCCTGTAAGTAGCTTAAGGCTCTTTCAAAGGAAAGTGATTTTCTCTGAAAGGACAGCATTTAGAAAGTGAAGCAACACTCCATTCACTTCGCACATTGAATTGAAGTGTTGGAACAGACTGCTTCTCTTTCTGAGAAACGCATGTGAGTTTCTGTTGAATGCTTGTAAGTAGCTTAAGGCACTTTCAAAGGAAAGTGATTTTCTCTGAAAGGACAGCATTTAGAAAGTGAGGCAACACTCCATTCACTTCACACGGTGAATTGAAGTGTTGGAACAGATTGCTTCTCTTTCAGAGAAACGCATGTGAGTTTCTGTTGAATGCTTGTAAGTAGCTTAAGGCACTTTCAAAGGAAAGTGATTTTCTCTGAAAGGACAGCATTTAGAAAGTGAAGCAACACTCCATTCACATCGCACAGTGAATTGAAGTGTTGGAACAGACTGCTTCTCTTTCAGAGAAATGCATGTGAGTTTCTGGTGAATGCTTGTAAGTAGCTTAAGGCACTTTCAAAGGAAAGTGATTTTCTCTGAAAGGACAGCATTTAGAAAGTGAAGCAACACTCCATTCACTTCGCAGAGTGAATTGAAGTATTGGAACAGAATGCTTCTCTTTCAGAGAAACGCATGTGAGTTTCTGGTGAATGCTTGTAAGTAGCTTAAGGCACTTTCAAAGGAAAGTGATTTTCTCTGAAAGGACAGCATTTAGAAAGTGAAGCAACACTACATTTACTTCGCACAGTGAATTGAAGTGTTGGAACAGACTGCTTCTCTTTCAGAGAAACGCATGTGAGTTTCTTGTGAATGCTTGCAAGTTGCTTAAGGCACTTTCAAAGGAAAGTGATTTTCTCTGAAAGGACAGCATTTAGAAAGTGAAGCAACACTCCATTCCCTTCGTGCAGTGAATTGAAGTGTTGGAACAGAGTGCTTCTCTTTAAGAGAAACGCATGTGAGTTTTTTGTGAATGTTTGAAAGTACTTTAAGGCACTTTAAAGGAAAGTGATTTTCTCTGAAAGGACAGAATTTAGAAAGTGAAGCAACACTCCATTCACTTCGCACAGTGAATTGAAGTGTTGGAACAGACTGCTTCTCTTTCAGATAAACGCATGTGAGTTTCTGGTGAATGCTTGTAAGTAGCTTAAGGCACTTTCAAAGGAAAGTGATTTTCTCTGAAAGGACAGCATTTAGAAAGTGAAGCAACACTCCATTCACTTCGCACAGTGAATTGAAGTGTTGGAACAGACTGCTTCTCTTTCAGAGAAACGCATGTGAGTTTTTTGTGAGCTTGAAAGTAGTTTAAGGCACTTTCAATGGAAAGTGATTTTCTCTGAAAGGACAGCATTTAGAAAGTGAGGCAACACTCCATTCACTTCGCACAGTGAATTGAAGTGTTGGAACAGACTGCTTCTCTTTCAGAGAAACGCATGTGAGTTTCTTCCTAATGCTTGCAAGTAGCTTAAGGCACTTTCAAAGGAAAGTGATTTTCTCTGAAAGGACAGCATTTAGAAAGTGAAGTAACACTCCATTCACTTCGCACAGTGAATTGAAGTGTTGGAACAGACTGCTTCTCTTTCAGAGAAACGCACATGAGTTTTTTGTGAGCTTGAAATTAGTTTAAGGCACTTTCAATGGAAAGTGATTTTCTCTGAAAGAACAGCATTTAGAAAGTGAGGCAACACTCCATTCACTTCGCACAGTGAATGGAAGTGTTGGAACAGACTGCTTCTCTTTCAGAGAAATGCATGCGAGTTTCTGTTGAATGCTTGTAAGTAGCTCAAGGCTCTTTCAAAGGAAAGTGATATTCTCTGAAAGGACAGCATTTAGAAAGTAAAGCAACACTCCATTCCCTTCGCGCAATGAATTGAAGTGTTGGAACAGACTGCTTCTCTTTCATAGAAACGCATGTGAGTTTCTTGTGAATGCTTGTAAGTAGCTTAAGGCACTTTCAAAGGAAAGTGATTTTCTCTGAAAGGACAGCATTTAGAAAGTGAAGCAACACTCCATTCACTTCGCACATTGAATTGAAGTGTTGTAACAGACTGCTTCTCTTTCAGAGAAACGCATGTGAGTTTCTGCTGAATGCTTGTAAGTAGCTTAAGGCACTTTCAAAGGAAAGTGATTTTCTCTGAAAGGACAGCATTTAGAAAGTGAGGCAACACTCCATTCACTTCACACGGTGAATTGAAGTGTTGGAACAGATTGCTTCTCTTTCAGAGAAACGCAAGTTAGTTTCTGGTGAATGCTTGTAAGTAGCTTAAGGCACTTTCAAAGGAAACTGATTTTCTCTGAAAGGACAGCATTTAGAAAGTGAAGCAACACTCCATTCACATCGCACAGTGAATTGAAGTGTTGGAACAGACTGCTTCTCTTTCAGAGAAATGCATGTGAGTTTCTGGTGAATGCTTGTAAGTAGCTTAAGGCATTTTCAAAGGAAAGTGATTTTCTCTGAAAGGACAGCATTTAGAAAGTGAAGCAACACTCCATTCACTTCGCAGAGTGAATTGAAGTATTGGAACAGACTGCTTCTCTTTCAGAGAAACGCATGTGAGTTTCTTGTGAATGCTTGCAAGTTGCTTAAGGCACTTTCAAAGGAAAGTGATTTTCTCTGAAAGGACAGAATTTAGAAACTGAAGCAACACTCCATTCACTTCGCACAGTGAATTGAAGTGTTGGAACAGACTGCTTCTCTTTCAGAGAAACGCATGTGAGTTTCTTGTGAATGCTTGCAAGTTGCTTAAGGCACTTTCAAAGGAAAGTGATTTTCTCTGAAAGGACAGCATTTAGAAAGTGAAGCAACACTCCATTCCCTTTGTGCAGTGAATTGAAGTGTTGGAACAGAGTGCTTCTCTTTCATATAAACGCATTAGTGTTTCTTGTGAATGCTTGCAAGTTGCTTAAGGCACTTTCAAAGTAAAGTGATTTTCTCTGAAAGGACATAATTTAGAAAGTGAAGCAACACTCCATTCACTTCGCAGAGTGAATTGAATTGTTGGAACAGACTGCTTCTCTTTCAGAGAAATGCATGTGAGTTTCTGTTGAATGCTTGTAAGTAGCTTAAGGCACTTTCAAAGGAAAGTGATTTTCTCTGAAAGGACAGCATTTAGAAAGTGAAGCAACACTCCATTCACTTCGCAGAGTGAATTGAAGTATTGGAACAGACTGCTTCTCTTTCAGAGAAACGCATGTGAGTTTCTTGTGAATGCTTGCAAGTTGCTTAAGGCACTTTCAAAGGAAAGTGATTTTCTCTGAAAGGACAGAATTTAGAAACTGAAGCAACACTCCATTCACTTCGCACAGTGAATTGAAGTGTTGGAACAGACTGCTTCTCTTTCAGAGAAACGCATGTGAGTTTCTTGTGAATGCTTGCAAGTTGCTTAAGGCACTTTCAAAGGAAAGTGATTTTCTCTGAAAGGACAGCATTTAGAAAGTGAAGCAACACTCCATTCACATCGCACAGTGAATTGAAGTGTTGGAACAGACTGCTTCTCTTTCAGAGAAATGCATGTGAGTTTCTGGTGAATGCTTGTAAGTAGCTTAAGGCACTTTCAAAGGAAAGTGATTTTCTCTGAAAGGAGAGCATTTAGAAAGTGAAGCAACACTCCATTCACTTCGCACAGTGAATTGAAGTGTTGGAACAGACTGCTTCTCTTTAGAGAAACGCATGTGAGTTTCATCCTAATGCTTGTAAGTAGCTTAAGGCACTTTCAAAGGAACGTGATTTTCTCTGAAAGGACAGCATTTAGAAACTGAAGCAACACTCCATTCACTTCGCACAGTGAATTGAAGTGTTGGAACAGACTGCTTCTCTTTCAGAGAAATGCTTGTGAGTTTCTGTTGAATGCTTGTAAGTAGCTTAAGGCACTTTCAAAGGAATGTGATTTTCTCTGAAAGGACAGCATTTAGAAAGTGAAGCAACACTCCATTCACTTCGTGTAGTGAATTGAAGTGTTGGAACAGACTGCTTCTCATTCAGAGAAACGCATGTGAGTTTTTTGAGAATGCTTGAAAGTAGTGTAAGGCACGTTCAATGGAAAGTGATTTTCTCTGAAAGGACAGCATTTAGAAAGTGAGGCAACACTCCATTCACTTCACACGGTGAATTGAAGTGTTGGAACAGATTGCTTCTCTTTCAGAGAAACGCATGTGAGTTTCTGTTGAATGCTTGTAAGTAGCTTAAGGCACTTTCAAAGGAAAGTGATTTTCTCTGAAAGGACAGCATTTAGAAAGTGAAGCAACACTCCATTCACATCGCACAGTGAATTGAAGTGTTCGAACAGACTGCTTCTCTTTCAGAGAAACGCATGTGAGTTTCTTGTGAATGCTTGCAAGTTGCTTAAGGCACTTTCAAAGGAAAGTGATTTTCTCTGAAAGGACAGCATTTAGAAAGTGAAGCAACACTACATTCCCTTCGTGCAGTGAATTGAAGTGTTGGAACATTGTGCTTCTCTTTCATATAAACGCATTAGTGTTTCTTGTGAATGCTTACAAGTTGCTTAAGGCACTTTCAAAGTAAAGTGATTTTCTCTGAAAGGACATAATTTAGAAAGTGAAGCAACACTCCATTCACTTCGCACAGTGAATTGAATTGTTGGAACAGACTGCTTCTCTTTCAGAGAAATGCATGTGAGTTTCTGTTGAATGCTTGTAAGTAGCTTAAGGCACTTTCAAAGGAAAGTGATTTTCTCTGAAAGGACAGCATTTAGAAAGTGAAGCAACACTCCATTCACTTCGCACATTGAATTGAAGTGTAAGAACAGACTGCTTCTCTTTCAGAGAAACGCATGTGTGTTTCTGTTGAATGCTTGTAAGTAGCTTAAGGCACTTTCAAAGGAAAGTGATTTTTTCTGAAAGGACAGCATTTAGAAAGTGAGGCAACACTCCATTCACTTCACACAGTGAATTGAAGTGTTGGAACAGATTGCTTCTCTTTCAGAGAAACGCATGTGAGTTTCTTCCTAATGCTTGCAAGTAGCTTAAGGCACTTTCAAAGGAAAGTGATTTTCTCTAAAAGGACAGCATTTAGAAAGTGAAGCAACACTCCATTCACTTCGCACAGTGAATTGAAGTGTTGGAACAGACTGCTTCTCTTTCAGAGAAACGCATGTGAGTTTCTTCCTAATGCTTGCAAGTAGCTTAAGGCCCTTTCAAAGGAAAGTGATTTTCTCTGAAAGGACAGCATTTAGAAAGTGAAGCAACACTCCATTCATTTCGAACAGTGAATTGAAGTGTTGGAACAGACTGCTTCCCTTTCAGAGAAACGCATGTGAGTTTCTGTTGAATGCTTGTAAGTAGCTTAAGGCACTTTCAAAGGAAAGTGATTTTCTCTGAAAGGACAGCATTTAGAAAGTGAAGCAACACTCCATTCACTTTGCACAGTGAATTGAAGTGTTGGAACAGACTGCTTCTCTTTCAGAGAAATGCATGTGAGTTTCTGTTGAATGTTTGTAAGTAGCTTAAGGCACTTTCAAAGGAAAGTGATTTTCTCTGAAAGGACAGCATTTAGAAAGTGAAGCAACACTCCATTCACTTCGCAGAGTGAATTGAAGTATTGGAACAGACTGCTTCTCTTTCAGAGAAACGCATGTGAGTTTCTTGTGAATGCTTGCAAGTTGCTTAAGGCACTTTCAAAGGAAAGTGATTTTCTCTGAAAGGACAGCATTTAGAAAGTGAAGCAACACTCCATATACTTCGCACAGTGAATTGAAGTGTTGGAACAGACTGCTTCTCTTTAAGAGAAACGCATGTGAGTTTTTTGTGAATGTTTGAAAGTACTTTAAGGCACTTTCAAAGGAAAGTGATTTTCTCTGAAAGGACAGAATTTAGAAAGTGAAGCAACTCTCCATTCACTTCGCACAGTGAATTGAAGTGTTGGAACAGACTGCTTCTCTTTCAGAGAAACGCATGTGAGTTTCTGGTGAATGCTTGTAAGTAGCTTAAGGCACTTTCAAAGGAAAGTGATTTTCTCTGAAAGGACAGCATTTAGAAAGTGAAGCAACACTCCATTCACTTTGCACAGAGAATTGAAGTGTTGGAACAGATTGCTTCTCTTTCAGAGAAATGCATGTGAGTTTCTGTTGAATGCTTGTAAGTAGCTTAAGGCACATTCAAAGGAAAGGGATTTTCTCTAAAAGGACAGCATTTAGAAAGTGAAGCAACACTCCATTCACTTCGCACAGTGAATTGAAGTGTTGGAACAGACTGCTTCTCTTTCAGAGAAACGCATATGAGTTTTTTGTGAGCTTGAAAGTAGTTTAAGGCACTTTCAATGGAAAGTGATTTTCTCTGAAAGAACAGCATTTAGAAAGTGAGGCAACACTCCATTCACTTCGCACAGTGAATTGAAGTGTTGGAACAGACTGCTTCTCTTTCAGAGAAACGCATGTGAGTTTCTTCCTAATGCTTGCAAGTAGCTTAAGGCACTTTCAAAGGAAAGTGATTTTCTCTGAAAGGACAGCATTTAGAAAGTGAAGCAACACTCCATTCACTTCCACAGTGAATTGAAGTGTTGGAACACACTGCTTCACTTTCAGAGAAACGCACATGAGTTTTTTGTGAGCTTGAAAGTAGTTTAAGGCACTTTCAATGGAAAGTGATTTTCTCTGAAAGGACAGCATTTAGAAAGTGAGGCAACACTCCATTCACTTCGCACAGTGAATTGAAGTGTTGGAACAGATTGCTTCTCTTTCAGAGAAATGCATGCGAATTTCTGTTGAATGCTTGTAAGTAGCTTAAGGCACATTCAAAGGAAAGGGATTTTCTCTGAAAGGACAGCATTTAGAAAGTGAAGCAACACTCCATTCACTTCACACAGTGAATTGAAGTGTTGGAACAGACTGCTTCTCTTTCAGAGAAATGTATGTGACTTTCTGTTGAATGCTTGTAAGTAGCTCAAGGCTCTTTCAAAGGAAAGTGATTTTCTCTGAAAGGACAGCATTTAGAAAGTAAAGCTACACTCTATTCCCTTCGCGCAATGAATTGAAGTGTTGGAACAGACTGCTTCTCTTTCTTAGAAACGCATGTGAGTTTCTTGTGAATGCTTGTAAGTAGCTTAAGGCACTTTCAAAGGAAAGTGATTTTCTCTGAAAGGACAGCATTTAGAAAGTGAAGCAACACTCCATTCACTTCGCACATTGAATTTAAGTGTTGGAACAGACTGCTTCTCTTTCAGAGAAACGCATGTGAGTTTCTTTTGAATGCTTGTAAGTAGCTTAAGGCACTTTCAAAGGAAAGTGATTTTCTCTGAAAGGACAGCATTTAGAAAGTGAGGTAACACTCCATTCACTTCACACGGTGAATTGAAGTGTTGGAACAGATTGCTTCTCTTTCAGAGAAACGCATGTGAGTTTCTGGTGAATGCTTGTAAGTAGCTTAAGGCACTTTCAAAGGAAAGTGATTTTCTCTGAAAGGACAGCATTTAGAAAGTGAAGCAACACTCCATTCACATAGCACAGTGAATTGTAGTTTTGGAACAGACTGCTTCTCTTTCAGAGAAATGCATGTGAGTTTCTGGTGAATGCTTGCAAGTAGCTTAAGGCACTTTCAAAGGAAAGTGATTTTCTCTGAAAGGACAGCATTTAGAAAGTTAAGCAACACTCCATTCACTTCGCAGAGTGAATTGAAGTATTGGAACAGACTGCTTCTCTTTCAGAGAAACGCATGTGAGTTTCTGGTGAATGCTTGTAAGTAGCTTCAGGCACTTTCAAAGGAAAGTGATTTTCTCTGAAAGGACAGCATTTAGAAAGTGAAGCAACACTCCATTCCCTTCGTGCAGTGAATTGAAGTGTTGTAACAGAGTGCTTCTCTTTCATATAAACGCATTAGTGTTTCTTGTGAATGCTTGCAAGTTGCTTAAGGCACTTTCAAAGTAAAGTGATTTTCTCTGAAAGGACATAATTTAGAAAGTGAAGCAACACTCCATTCACTAGGCACAGTGAATTGAATTGTTGGAACAGACTGCTTCTCTTTCAGAGAAATGCATGTGAGTTTCTGTTGAATGCTTGTAAGTAGCTTAAGGCACTTTCAAAGGAAAGTGATTTTCTCTGAAAGGACAGCATTTAGAAAGTGAAGCAACACTCCATTCACTTCGCACATTGAATTGAAGTGTAGGAACAGACTGCTTCTCTTTCAGAGAAACGCATGTGAGTTTCTGTTGAATGCTTGAAGTAGCTTATGGCACTTTCAAAGGAAAGTGATTTTTTTTGAAAGGACAGCATTTAGAAAGTGAGGCAACACTCCATTCACTTCACACAGTGAATTGAAGTGTTGGAACAGATTGCTTCTCTTTTGGAGAAACGCATGTGAGTTTCTTCCTAATGCTTGCAAGTAGCTTAAGGCACTTTGAAAGGAAAGTGATTTTCTCTGAAAGGACAGCATTTAGAAAGTGAAGCAACACTCCATTCACTTCGCACAGTGAATTGAAGTGTTGGAACAGACTGCTTCTCTTTCAGAGAAACGCATGTGAGTTTCTTCCTAATGCTTGCAAGTAGCTTAAGGCACTTTCAAAGGAAAGTGATTTTCTCTGAAAGGACAGCATTTAGAAAGTGAAGCAACACTCCATTCACTTCGCAGAGTGAATTGAAGTATTGGAACAGACTGCTTCTCTTTCAGAGAAACGCATGTGAGTTTCTGGTGAATGCTTGTAAGTAGCTTAAGGCACTTTCAAAGGAAAGTGATTTTCTCTGAAAGGACAGCATTTAGAAAGTGAAGCAACACTCCATTCACTTCGCACAGTGAATTGAAGTGTTGGAACAGACTGCTTCTCTTTCAGAGAAACGCATGTGAGTTTCTTGTGAATGCTTGCAAGTTGCTTAAGGCACTTTCAAAGGAAAGTGATTTTCTCTGAAAGGACAGCATTTAGAAAGTGAAGCAACACTCCATTCACTTCGCACAGTGAATTGAAGTGTTGGAACAGACTGCTTCTCTTTAAGAGAAACACATGTGAGTTTTTTGTGAATGTTTGAAAGTACTTTAAGGCACTTTCAAAGGAAAGTGATTTTCTCTGAAAGGACAGCATTTAGAAAGTGAAGCAACACTCCATTCACTTCGCACATTGAATTGAAGTGTAGGAAAAGACTGCTTCTCTTTCAGAGAAACGCATGTGAGTTTCTGTTGAATGCTTGAAGTAGCTTATGGCACTTTCAAAGCAAAGTGATTTTTTCTGAAAGGACAGCATTTAGAAAGTGAGGCAACACTCCATTCACTTCACACAGTGAATTGAAGTGTTGGAACAGATTGCTTCTCTTTCAGAGAAACGCATGTGAGTTTCTTCCTAATGTTTGCAAGTAGCTTAAGGCACTTTCAAAGGAAAGTGATTTTCTCTGAAAGGACAGCATTTAGAAAGTGAAGCAACACTCCATTCATTTCGAACAGTGAATTGAAGTGTTGGAACAGACTGCTTCCCTTTCAGAGAAACGCATGTGAGTTTCTGTTGAATGCTTGTAAGTAGCTTGAGGCACTTTCAAAGGAAAGTGATTTTCTCTGAAAGGACAGCATTTAGAAAGTGAAGCAACACTCCATTCACTTCGCACAGTGAATTGAAGTGTTGGAACAGACTGCTTCTCTTTCAGAGAAATGCATGGGAGTTTCTGTTGAATGTTTGTAAGTAGCTTAAGGCACTTTCAAAGGAAAGTGATTTTCTCTGAAAGGACAGCATTTAGAAAGTGAAGCAACACTCCATTCACTTCGCAGAGTGAATTGAAGTATTGGAACAGACTGCTTCTCTTTCAGAGAAACGCATGTGAGTTTCTTGTGAATGCTTGCAAGTTGCTTAAGGCACTTTCAAAGGAAAGTGATTTTCTCTGAAAGGACAGCATTTAGAAACTGAAGCAACACTCCATTCACTTCGCACAGTGAATTGAAGTGTTGGAACAGACTGCTTCTCTTTAAGAGAAACGCATGTGAGTTTTTTGTGAATGTTTGAAAGTACTTTAAGGCACTTTCAAAGGAAAGTGATTTTCTCTGAAAGGACAGAATTTAGAAAGTGAAGCAACACTCCATTCACTTCGCACAGTGAATTGAAGTGTTGGAACAGACTGCTTCTCTTTCAGAGAAACGCATGTGAGTTTCTGGTGAATGCTTGTAAGTAGCTTAAGGCACTTTCAAAGGAAAGTGATTTTCTCTGAAAGGACAGCATTTAGAAAGTGAAGCAACACTCCATTCACTTCGCACAGAGAATTGAAGTGTCGGAACAGATTGCTTCTCTTTCAGAGAAATGCATGTGAGTTTCTGTTGAATGCTTGTAAGTAGCTTAAGGCACATTCAAAGGAAAGGGATTTTCTCTAAAAGGACAGCATTTAGAAAGTGAAGCAACACTCCATTCACTTCGCACAGTGAATTGAAGTGTTGGAACAGACTGCTTCTCTTTCAGAGAAACGCATATGAGTTTTTTGTGAGCTTGAATGTAGTTTAAGGCACTTTCAATGGAAAGTGATTTTCTCTGAAAGGACAGCATTTAGAAAGTGAGGCAACACTCCATTCACTTCGCACAGTGAATTGAAGTGTTGGAACACACTGCTTCTCTTTCAGAGAAACGCATGTGAGTTTCTTCCTAATGCTTGCAAGTAGCTTAAGGCACTTTCAAAGGAAAGTGATTTTCTCTGAAAGGACAGCATTTAGAAAGTGAAGCAACACTCCATTCACTTCGCACAGTGAATTGAAGTGTTGGAACAGACTGCTTCTCTTTCAGAGAAACGCACATGAGTTTTTTGTGAGCTTGAAAGTAGTTTAAGGCACTTTCAATGGAAAGTGATTTTCTCTGAAAGGACAGCATTTAGAAAGTGAGGCAACACTCCATTCACTTCGCACAGTGAATTGAAGTGTTGGAACAGATTGCTTCTCTTTCAGAGAAATGCATGCGAGTTTCTGTTGAATGCTTGTAAGTAGCTTAAGGCACTTTCAAAGGAAAGTGATTTTCTCTGAAAGGACAGCATTTAGAAAGTGAAGCAACACTCCATTCACATAGCACAGTGAATTGTAGTGTTGGAACAGACTGCTTTTCTTTCAGAGAAATGCATGTGAGTTTCTGGTGAATGCTTGCAAGTAGCTTAAGGCACTTTCAAAGGAAAGTGATTTTCTCTGAAAGGACAGCATTTAGAAAGTGAAGCAACACTCCATTCACTTCGCAGAGTGAATTGAAGTATTGGAACAGACTGCTTCTCTTTCAGAGAAACGCATGTGAGTTTCTGGTGAATGCTTGTAAGTAGCTTCAGGCACTTTCAAAGGAAAGTGATTTTCTCTGAAAGGACAGCATTTAGAAAGTGAAGCAACACTCCATTCCCTTCTTGCAGTGAATTGAAGTGTTGTAACAGAGTGCTTCTCTTTCATATAAACGCATTAGTGTTTCTTGTGAATGCTTGCAAGTTGCTTAAGGCACTTTCAAAGTAAAGTGATTTTCTCTGAAAGGACATAATTTAGAAAGTGAAGCAACACTCCATTCACTTCGCACAGTGAATTGAATTGTTGGAACAGACTGCTTCTCTTTCAGAGAAATGCATGTGAGTTTCTGTTGAATGCTTGTAAGTAGCTAAAGGCACTTTCAAAGGAAAGTGATTTTCTCTGAAAGGACAGCATTTAGAAAGTGAAGCAACACTCCATTCACTTCGCACATTGAATTGAAGTGTAGGAACAGACTGCTTCTCTTTCAGAGAAACGCATGTGAGTTTCTGTTGAATGCTTGAAGTAGCTTATGGCACTTTCAAAGGAAAGTGATTTTTTTTGAAAGGACAGCATTTAGAAAGTGAGGCAACACTCCATTCACTTCACACAGTGAATTGAAGTGTTGGAAGAGATTGCTTCTCTTTCGGAGAAACGCATGTGAGTTTCTTCCTAATGCTTGCAAGTAGCTTAAGGCACTTTCAAAGCAAAGTGATTTTCTCTGAAAGGACAGCATTTAGAAAGTGAAGCAACACTCCATTCACTTCGCACAGTGAATTGAAGTGTTGGAACAGACTGCTTCTCTTTCAGAGAAACGCATGTGAGTTTCTTCCTAATGCTTGCAAGTAGCTTAAGGCACTTTCAAAGGAAAGTGATTTTCTCTGAAAGGACAGCATTTAGAAAGTGAAGCAACACTCCATTCATTTCGAACAGTGAATTGAAGTGTTGGAACAGACTGCTTCCCTTTCAGAGAAACGCATGTGAGTTTCTGTTGAATGCTTGTAAGTAGCTTAAGGCACTTTCAAAGGAAAGTGATTTTCTCTGAAAGGACAGCGTTTAGAAAGTGAAGCAACACTCCATTCACTTCGCACAGTGAATTGAAGTGTTGGAACAGACTGCTTCTCTTTCAGAGAAATGCATGTGAGTTTCTGTTGAATGTTTGTAAGTAGCTTAAGGCACTTTCAAAGGAAAGTGATTTTCTCTGAAAGGACAGCATTTAGAAAGTGAAGCAACACTCCATTAACTTCGCAGAGTGAATTGAAGTATTGGAACAGACTGCTTCTCTTTCAGAGAAACGCATGTGAGTTTCTGGTGAATGCTTGTAAGTAGCTTAAGGCACTTTCAAAGGAAAGTGATTTTCTCTGAAAGGACAGCATTTAGAAAGTGAAGCAACACTCCATTCACTTCGCACAGTGAATTGAAGTGTTGGAACAGACTGTTTCTCTTTCAGAGAAACGCATGTGAGTTTCTTGTGAATGCTTGCAAGTTGCTTAAGGCACTTTCAAAGGAAAGTGATTTTCTCTGAAAGGACAGCATTTAGAAAGTGAAGCAACACTCCATTCACTTCGCACAGTGAATTGAAGTGTTGGAACAGACTGCTTCTCTTTAAGAGAAACGCATGTGAGTTTTTTGTGAATGTTTGAAAGTACTTTAAGGCACTTTCAAAGGAAAGTGATTTTCTCTGAAAGGACAGAATTTAGAAAGTGAAGCAACACTCCATTCACTTCGCACAGTGAATTGAAGTGTTGGAACAGACTGCTTCTCTTTCAGAGAAACGCATGTGAGTTTCTGGTGAATGCTTGTAAGTAGCTTAAGGCACTTTCAAAGGAAAGTGATTTTCTCTGAAAGGACAGCATTTAGAAAGTGAAGCAACACTCCATTCACTTTGTACAGTGAATTGAAGTGTTGGAACAGACTGCTTCTCTTTCAGAGAAACGCATGTGAGTTTTTTTGAATGCTTGAAAATAGTTTAAGGCACTTTCAATGGAAAGTGATTTTCTCTGAAAGGACAGCATTTAGAAAGTGAAGCAACACTCCATTCACTTCGCACAGTGAATTGAAGTGTTGGAACAGACTGCTTCTCTTTCAGAGAAACGCATGTGAGTTTCTGGTGAATGCTTGTAAGTAGCTTAAGGCACTTTCAAAGGAAAGTGATTTTCTCTGAAAGGACAGCATTTAGAAAGTGAAGCAACACTCCATTCACTTTGTACAGTGAATTGAAGTGTTGGAACAGACTGCTTCTCTTTCAGAGAAACGCATGTGAGTTTTTTTGAATGCTTGAAAATAGTTTAAGGCACTTTCAATGGAAAGTGATTTTCTCTGAAAGGACAGCATTTAGAAAGTGAAGCAACACTCCATTCACTTCGCACAGTGAATTGAAGTGTTGGAACAGACTGCTTCTCTTTCAGAGAAACGCATGTGTGTTTCCTGTGAATACTAGAAAGTAGCTTAAGGCACTTTCAAAGGAAAGTGATTTTCTCTGAAAGGACAGCATTTAGAAAGTGAAGCAACACTCCATTCACTTCGCACAGTGAATTGATGTGTTGGAACCGACTGCTTCTCTTTCAGAGAAATGCATGAGAGTTTCTGTTGAATGCTTGTAAGTAGCTCAAGGCTCTTTCAAAGGAAAGTGATTTTCTCTGAAAGGACAGCATTTAGAAAGTAAAGCAACACTCCATTCCCTTCGCGCAATGAATTGAAGTGTTGGAACAGACTGCTTCTCTTTCATAGAAACGCATTAGTGTTTCTTGTGAATGCTTGCAAGTAGCTTAAGGCACTTTCAAAGGAAAGTGATTTTCTCTGAAAGGACAGCATTTAGAAACTGAAGCAACACTCCATTCACTTCGCACAGAGAATTGAAGTGTTGGAACAGATTGCTTCTCTTTCAGAGAAATGCATGTGAGTTTCTGTTGAATGCTTGTAAGTAGCTTAAGGCACATTCAAAGAAAGGGATTTTCTCTAAAAGGACAGCATTTAGAAAGTGAAGCAACACTCCATTCACTTCGCACAGTGAATTGAAGTGTTGGAACAGACTGCTTCTCTTTCAGAGAAACGCATGTGAGTTTTTTGTGAATGCTTGAAAGTAGTTTAAGGCACTTTCAATGGAAAGTGATTTTCTCTGAAAGGACAGCATTTAGAAAGTGAAGCAACACTCCATTCACTTCACACAGTGAATTGAAGTGTTGGAACAGACTGCTTCTCTTTCAGAGAAATGCATGTGAGTTTCTGTTGAATGCTTGTAAGTAGCTCAAGGCTCTTTCAAAGGAAAGTGATTTTCTCTGAAAGGACAGCATTTAGAAAGTAAAGCAACACTCTATTCCCTTCGCGCCATGAATTGAAGTGTTGGAACAGACTGCTTCTCTTTCATAGAAACGCATGTGAGTTTCTTGTGAATGCTTGTAAGTAGCTTAAAGCACTTTCAAAGGAAAGTGATTTTCTCTGAAAGGACAGCATTTAGAAAGTGAGGCAACACTCCATTCACTTCGCACAGTGAATTGAAGTGTTGGAACAGACTGCTTCTCTTTCAGAGAAACGCATGTGAGTTTCTGTTGAATGCTTGTAAGTAGCTTAAGGCACTTTCAAAGGAAAGTGATTTTCTCTGAAAGGACAGCATTTAGAAAGTGAAGCAACACTCCATTCACTTCGCACAGAGAATTGAAGTGTTGGAACAGATTGCTTCTCTTTCAGAGAAATGCATGTGAGTTTCTGTTGAATGCTTGTAAGTAGCTTAAGGCACATTCAAAGGAAAGGGATTTTCTCTAAAAGGACAGCATTTCGAAAGTGAAGCAACACTCCATTCACTTCGCACAGTGAATTGAAGTGTTGGAACAGACTGCTTCTCTTTCAGAGAAACGCATATGAGTTTTTTGTGAGCTTGAAAGTAGTTTAAGGCACTTTCAATGGAAAGTGATTTTCTCTGAAAGGACAGCATTTAGAAAGTGAGGCAACACTCCATTCACTTCGCACAGTGAATTGAAGTGTTGGAACAGACTGTTTCTCTTTCAGAGAAACGCATGTGAGTTTCTTCCTAATGCTTGCAAGTAGCTTAAGGAACTTTCAAAGGAAAGTGATTTTCTCTGAAAGGACAGCATTTAGAAAGTGAAGCAACACTCCATTCACTTCGCACAGTGAATTGAAGTGTTGGAACAGACTGCTTCTCTTTCAGAGAAACGCACATGAGTTTTTTGTGAGCTTGAAAGTAGTTTAAGGCACTTTCAATGGAAAGTGATTTTCTCTGAAAGGACAGCATTTAGAAAGTGAGGCAACACTCCATTCACTTCGCACAGTGAATTGAAGTGTTGGAACAGATTGCTTCTCTTTCAGAGAAATGCATGCGAGTTTCTGTTGAATGCTTGTAAGTAGCTTAAGGCACATTTAAAGGAAAGGGATTTTCTCTGAAAGGACAGCATTTAGAAAGTGAAGCAACACTCCATTCACTTCACACAGTGAATTGAAGTGTTGGAACAGACTGCTTCTCTTTCAGAGAAATGCATGTGAGTTTCTGTTGAATGCTTGTAAGTAGCTCAATACTCTTTCAAAGGAAAGTGATTTTCTCTGAAAGGACAGCATTTAGAAAGTAAAGCAACACTCTATTCCCTTCGCGCAATGAATTGAAGTGTTGGAACAGACTGCTTCTCTTTCATAGAAACGCATGTGAGTTTCTTGTGAATGCTTGTAAGTAGCTTAAAGCACTTTCAAAGGAAAGTGATTTTCTCTGAAAGGACAGCATTTAGAAAGTGAAGCAACACTCCATTCACTTCGCACATTGAATTGAAGTGTTGGAACAGACTGCTTCTCTTTCAGAGAAACGCATGTGAGTTTCTGTTGAATGCTTGTAAGTAGCTTAAGGCACTTTCAAAGGAAAGTGATTTTCTCTGAAAGGACAGCATTTAGAAAGTGAGGCAACACTCCATTCACTTCACAGGTGAATTGAAGTGTTGGAACAGATTGCTTCTCTTTCAGAGAAACGCATGTGAGTTTCTGGTGAATGCTTGTAAGTAGCTTAAGGCACTTTCAAAGGAAAGTGATTTTCTCTGAAAGGACAGCATTTAGAAAGTGAAGCAACACTCCATTCACATCGCACAGTGAATTGAAGTGTTCGAACAGACTGCTTCTCTTTCAGAGAAACGCATGTGAGTTTCTTGTGAATGCTTGCAAGTTGCTTAAGGCACTTTCAAAGGAAAGTGATTTTCTCTGAAAGGACAGCATTTAGAAAGTGAAGCAACACTCCATTCCCTTCGTGCAGTGAATTGAAGTGTTGGAACAGAGTGCTTCTCTTTCATATAAACGCATTAGTGTTTCTTGTGAATGCTTGCAAGTTGCTTAAGGCACTTTCAAAGTAAAGTGATTTTCTCTGAAAGGACATAATTTATAAAGTGAAGCAACACTCCATTCACTTCGCACAGTGAACTGAAGTGTTGGAACAGACTGCTTCTCTTTCAGAGAAATGCATGTGAGTTTCTGTTGAATGCTTGTAAGTAGCTTAAGGCACTTTCAAAGGAAAGTGATTTTCTCTGAAAGGACAGCATTTAGAAAGTGAAGCAACACTCCATTCATTTCGAACAGTGAATTGAAGTGTTGGAACAGACTGCTTCCCTTTCAGAGAAACGCATGTGAGTTTCTGTTGAATGCTTGTAAGTAGCTTAAGGCACTTTCAAAGGAAAGTGATTTTCTCTGAAAGGACAGCATTTAGAAAGTGAAGCAACACTCCATTCACTTCGCACAGTGAATTGAAGTGTTGGAACAGACTGCTTCTCTTTCAGAGAAATGCATGTGAGTTTCTGTTGAATGTTTGTAAGTAGCTTAAGGCACTTTCAAAGGAAAGTGATTTTCTCTGAAAGGACAGCATTTAGAAAGTGAGGCAACACTCCATTCACTTCGCACAGTGAATTGAAGTGTTGGAACAGACTGCTTCTCTTTCAGAGAAACGCATGTGAGTTTCTGTTGAATGCTTGTAAGTAGCTTAAGGCACTTTCAAAGGAAAGTGATTTTCTCTGAAAGGACAGCATTTAGAAACTGAAGCAACACTCCATTCACTTCGCACAGAGAATTGAAGTGTTGGAACAGATTGCTTCTCTTTCAGAGAAATGCATGTGAGTTTCTGTTGAATGCTTGTAAGTAGCTTAAGGCACATTCAAAGAAAGGGATTTTCTCTAAATGGACAGCATTTAGAAAGTGAAGCAAAACTCCATTCACTTCGCACAGTGAATTGAAGTGTTGGAACAGACTGCTTCTCTTTCAGAGAAACGCATGTGAGTTTTTTGTGAATGCTTGAAAGTAGTTTAAGGCACTTTCAATGGAAAGTGATTTTCTCTGAAAGGACAGCATTTAGAAAGTGAGGCAACACTCCATTCACTTCGCACAGTGAATTGAAGTGTTGGAACAGACTGCTTCTCTTTCAGAGAAACGCATGTGAGTTTCTTCCTAATGCATGCAAGTAGCTTAAGGCACTTTCAAAGGAAAGTGATTTTATCTGAAAGGACAGCATTTAGAAAGTGAAGCAACACTCCATTCACTTCACACAGTGAATTGAAGTGTTGGAACAGACTGCTTCTCTTTCAGAGAAACGCACATGAGTTTTTGTGAGCTTGAAAGTAGTTTAAGGCACTTTCAATGGAAAGTGATTTTCTCTGAAAGGACAGCATTTAGAAAGTGAGGCAACACTCCATTCACTTCGCACAGTGAATTGAAGTGTTGGAACAGATTGCTTCTCTTTCAGAGAAATGCATGCGAGTTTCTGTTGAATGCTTGTAAGTAGCTTAAGGCACATTCAAAGGAAAGTGATTTTCTCTGAAAGGACAGCATTTAGAAAGTAAAGCAACACTCTATTCACTTCGCGCAATGAATTGAAGTGTTGGAACAGACTGCTTCTCTTTCATAGAAACGCATGTGAGTTTCTTGTGAATGCTTGTAAGTAGCTTAAGGCACTTTCAAGGAAAGTGATTTTCTCTGAAAAGACAGCATTTAGAAAGTGAAGCAACACTCCATTCACTTCGCACATTGAATTGAAGTGTTGGAACAGACTGCTTCTCTTTCAGAGAAACGCATGTGAGTTTCTGTTGAATGCTTGTAAGTAGCTTAAGGCACTTTGAAAGGAAAGTGATTTTCTCTGAAAGGACAGCATTTAGAAAGTGAGGCAACACTCCATTCACTTCACACAGTGAATTGAAGTGTTGGAACAGACTGCTTCTCTTTCAGAGAAATCCATGTGAGTTTCTGTTGAATGCTTGTAAGTAGCTTAAGGCACTTTCAAAGGAAAGTGATTTTCTCTGAAAGGACAGCATTTAGAAAGTGAAGCAACACTCCATTCACTTCGCACATTGAATTGAAGTGTTGGAACAGACTGCTTCTCTTTCAGAGAAACGCATGTGAGTTTCTGGTGAATGCTTGTAAGTAGCTTAAGGCACTTTCAAAGGAAAGTGATTTTCTCTGAAAGGACAGCATTTAGAAAGTGAGGCAACACTGCATTCACTTCACACAGTGAATTGAAGTGTTGGAACAGACTGCTTCTCTTTCAGAGAAACGCATGTGAGTTTCTTCCTAATGCTTGCAAGTAGCTTGAGGCACTTTCAAAGGAAAGTGATTTTCTCTGAAAGGACAGCATTTAGAAAGTGAAGTAACACTCCATTCACTTCGCACAGTGAATTGAAGTGTTGGAACAGTCTGCTTCTCTTTCAGAGAAACGCATGTGAGTTTCTTCCTAATGCTTGCAAGTAGCTTAAGGCACTTTTAAAGGAAAGTGATTTTCTCTGAAAGGACAGCATTTAGAAAGTGAAGCAACACTCCATTCACTTCGCACAGTGAATTGAAGTGTTGGAACAGACTGCTTCTCTTTCAGAGAAACGCATGTGAGTTTCCGGTGAATGCTTGTAAGTAGCTTAAGGCACTTTCAAAGGAAAGTGATTTTCTCTGAAAGGACAGCATTTAGAAAGTGAAGCAACACTCCATTCACTTCGCCCAGTGAATTGAAGTGTTGGAACAGACTGATTCTATTTCAGAGAAATGCATGTGACTTTAAGTTGAATGCTTGTAAGTAGCTTAAGGCACTTTCAAAGGAAAGTGATTTTCTCTGAAAGGACAGCATTTAGAAAGTGAAGCAACACTCCGTTCACTTCGCACAGTGAATTGAAGTGTTGGAACAGACTGCTTCTCTTTCAGAGAAACGCACATGAGTTTTTTGTGAGCTTGAAAGTAGTTTAAGGCACTTTCAATGGAAAGTGATTTTCTCTGAAAAGACAGCATTTAGAAAGTGAGGCAACACTCCATTCACTTCGCACAGTGAATTGAAGTGTTGGAACAGATTGCTTCTCTTTCAGAGAAATGCATGCGAGTTTCTGTTGAATGCTTGTAAGTAGCTTAAGGCACATTTAAAGGAAAGGGATTTTCTCTGAAAGGACAGCATTTAGAAAGTGAAGCAACACTCCATTCACTTCACACAGTGAATTGAAGTGTTGGAACAGACTGCTTCTCTTTCAGAGAAATGCATGTGAGTTTCTGTTGAATGCTTGTAAGTAGCTCAATACTCTTTCAAAGGAAAGTGATTTTCTCTGAAAGGACAGCATTTAGAAAGTAAAGCAACACTCTATTCCCTTCGCGCAATGAATTGAAGTGTTGGAACAGACTGCTTCTCTTTCATAGAAACGCATGTGAGTTTCTTGTGAATGCTTGTAAGTAGCTTAAAGCACTTTCAAAGGAAAGTGATTTTCTCTGAAAGGACAGCATTTAGAAAGTGAAGCAACACTCCATTCACTTCGCACATTGAATTGAAGTGTTGGAACAGACTGCTTCTCTTTCAGGGAAACGCATGTGAGTTTCTGTTGAATGCTTGTAAGTAGCTTAAGGCACTTTCAAAGGAAAGTGATTTTCTCTGAAAGGACAGCATTTAGAAAGTGAGGCAACACTCCATTCACTTCACAGGTGAATTGAAGTGTTGGAACAGATTGCTTCTCTTTCAGAGAAACGCATGTGAGTTTCTGGTGAATGCTTGTAAGTAGCTTAAGGCACTTTCAAAGGAAAGTGATTTTCTCTGAAAGGACAGCATTTAGAAAGTGAAGCAACACTCCATTCACATCGCACAGTGAATTGAAGTGTTCGAACAGACTGCTTCTCTTTCAGAGAAACGCATGTGAGTTTCTTGTGAATGCTTGCAAGTTGCTTAAGGCACTTTCAAAGGAAAGTGATTTTCTCTGAAAGGACAGCATTTAGAAAGTGAAGCAACACTCCATTCCCTTCGTGCAGTGAATTGAAGTGTTGGAACAGACTGCTTCTCTTTCAGAGAAACGCATGTGAGTTTCTGTTGAATGCTTGTAAGTAGCTTAAGGCACTTTGAAAGGAAAGTGATTTTCTCTGAAAGGACAGCATTTAGAAAGTGAGGCAACACTCCATTCACTTCACACAGTGAATTGAAGTGTTGGAACAGACTGCTTCTCTTTCAGAGAAATGCATGTGAGTTTCTGTTGAATGCTTGTAAGTAGCTTAAGGCACTTTCAAAGGAAAGTGATTTTCTCTGAAAGGACAGAATTTAGAAAGTGAAGCAACACTCCATTCACTTCGCACATTGAATTGAAGTGTTGGAACAGACTGCTTCTCTTTCAGAGAAACGCATGTGAGTTTCTGGTGAATGCTTGTAAGTAGCTTAAGGCACTTTCAAAGGAAAGTGATTTTCTCTGAAAGGACAGCATTTAGAAAGTGAGACAACACTGCATTCACTTCACACAGTGAATTGAAGTGTTGGAACAGACTGCTTCTCTTTCAGAGAAACGCATGTGAGTTTCTTCCTAATGCTTGCAAGTAGCTTGAGGCACTTTCAAAGGAAAGTGATTTTCTCTGAAAGGACAGCATTTAGAAAGTGAAGTAACACTCCATTCACTTCGCACAGTGAATTGAAGTGTTGGAACAGTCTGCTTCTCTTTCAGAGAAACGCATGTGAGTTTCTTCCTAATGCTTGCAAGTAGCTTAAGGCACTTTTAAAGGAAAGTGATTTTCTCTGAAAGGACAGCATTTAGAAAGTGAAGCAACACTCCATTCACTTCGCACAGTGAATTGAAGTGTTGGAACAGACTGCTTCTCTTTCAGAGAAACGCATGTGAGTTTCCGGTGAATGCTTGTAAGTAGCTTAAGGCACTTTCAAAGGAAAGTGATTTTCTCTGAAAGGACAGCATTTAGAAAGTGAAGCAACACTCCATTCACTTCGCCCAGTGAATTGAAGTGTTGGAACAGACTGATTCTATTTCAGAGAAATGCATGTGACTTTAAGTTGAATGCTTGTAAGTAGCTTAAGGCACTTTCAAAGGAAAGTGATTTTCTCTGAAAGGACAGCATTTAGAAAGTGAAGCAACACTCCGTTCACTTCGCACAGTGAATTGAAGTGTTGGAACAGACTGCTTCTCTTTCAGAGAAACGCACATGAGTTTTTTGTGAGCTTGAAAGTAGTTTAAGGCACTTTCAATGGAAAGTGATTTTCTCTGAAAGGACAGCATTTAGAAAGTGAGGCAACACTCCATTCACTTCGCACAGTGAATTGAAGTGTTGGAACAGATTGCTTCTCTTTCAGAGAAATGCATGCGAGTTTCTGTTGAATGCTTGTAAGTAGCTTAAGGCACATTTAAAGGAAAGGGATTTTCTCTGAAAGGACAGCATTTAGAAAGTGAAGCAACACTCCATTCACTTCACACAGTGAATTGAAGTGTTGGAACAGACTGCTTCTCTTTCAGAGAAATGCATGTGAGTTTCTGTTGAATGCTTGTAAGTAGCTCAATACTCTTTCAAAGGAAAGTGATTTTCTCTGAAAGGACAGCATTTAGAAAGTAAAGCAACACTCTATTCCCTTCGCGCAATGAATTGAAGTGTTGGAACAGACT
This sequence comes from Myodes glareolus, assembly GCF_982192425.1. Lineage (NCBI taxonomy): Eukaryota > Metazoa > Chordata > Mammalia > Rodentia > Cricetidae > Myodes > Myodes glareolus. Next base: position 3,796,434 of record NC_142046.1, read on the forward strand.
GCTTCTCTTTCATAGAAACGCATGTGAGTTTCTTGTGAATGCTTGTAAGTAGCTTAAAGCACTTTCAAAGGAAAGTGATTTTCTCTGAAAGGACAGCATTTAGAAAGTGAAGCAACACTCCATTCACTTCGCACATTGAATTGAAGTGTTGGAACAGACTGCTTCTCTTTCAGGGAAACGCATGTGAGTTTCTGTTGAATGCTTGTAAGTAGCTTAAGGCACTTTCAAAGGAAAGTGATTTTCTCTGAAAGGACAGCATTTAGAAAGTGAGGCAACACTCCATTCACTTCACAGGTGAATTGAAGTGTTGGAACAGATTGCTTCTCTTTCAGAGAAACGCATGTGAGTTTCTGGTGAATGCTTGTAAGTAGCTTAAGGCACTTTCAAAGGAAAGTGATTTTCTCTGAAAGGACAGCATTTAGAAAGTGAAGCAACACTCCATTCACATCGCACAGTGAATTGAAGTGTTCGAACAGACTGCTTCTCTTTCAGAGAAACGCATGTGAGTTTCTTGTGAATGCTTGCAAGTTGCTTAAGGCACTTTCAAAGGAAAGTGATTTTCTCTGAAAGGACAGCATTTAGAAAGTGAAGCAACACTCCATTCCCTTCGTGCAGTGAATTGAAGTGTTGGAACAGAGTGCTTCTCTTTCATATAAACGCATTAGTGTTTCTTGTGAATGCTTGCAAGTTGCTTAAGGCACTTTCAAAGTAAAGTGATTTTCTCTGAAAGGACATAATTTATAAAGTGAAGCAACACTCCATTCACTTCGCACAGTGAATTGAATTGTTGGAACAGACTGCTTCTCTTTCAGATAAATGCATGTGAGTTTCTGTTGAATGCTTGTAAGTAGCTTAAGGCACTTTCAAAGGAAAGTGATTTTCTCTGAAAGGACAGCATTTAGAAAGTGAAGCAACACTCCATTCATTTCGAACAGTGAATTGAAGTGTTGGAACAGACTGCTTCCCTTTCAGAGAAACGCATGTGAGTTTCTGTTGAATGCTTGTAAGTAGCTTAAGGCACTTTCAAAGGAAAGTGATTTTCTCTGAAAGGACAGCATTTAGAAAGTGAAGCAACACTCCATTCACTTCGCACAGTGAATTGAAGTGTTGCAACAGACTGCTTCTCTTTCAGAGAAATGCATGTGAGTTTCTGTTGAATGTTTGTAAGTAGCTTAAGGCACTTTCAAAGGAAAGTGATTTTCTCTGAAAGGACAGCATTTAGAAAGTGAAGCAACACTCCATTCACTTCGCAGAGTGAATTGAAGTATTGTAACAGACTGCTTCTCTTTCAGAGAAACGCATTTGAGTTTCTTGTGAATGCTTGCAAGTTGCTTAAGGCACTTTCAAAGGAAAGTGATTTTCTCTGAAAGGACAGCATTTAGAAACTGAAGCAACACTCCATTCACTTCGCACAGTGAATTGAAGTGTTGGAACAGACTGCTTCTCTTTAAGAGAAACGCATGTGAGTTTTTTGTGAATGTTTGAAAGTACTTTAAGGCACTTTCAAAGGAAAGTGATTTTCTCTGAAAGGACAGCATTTAGAAAGTGAGGCAACACTCCATTCACTTCGCACAGTGAATTGAAGTGTTGGAACAGATTGCTTCTCTTTCAGAGAAATGCATGCGAGTTTCTGTTGAATGCTTGTAAGTAGCTTAAGGCACATTCAAAGGAAAGTGATTTTCTCTGAAAGGACAGCATTTAGAAAGTAAAGCAACACTCTATTCACTTCGCGCAATGAATTGAAGTGTTGGAACAGACTGCTTCTCTTTCATAGAAACGCATGTGAGTTTCTTGTGAATGCTTGTAAGTAGCTTAAGGCACTTTCAAGGAAAGTGATTTTCTCTGAAAAGACAGCATTTAGAAAGTGAAGCAACACTCCATTCACTTCGCACATTGAATTGAAGTGTTGGAACAGACTGCTTCTCTTTCAGAGAAACGCATGTGAGTTTCTGTTGAATGCTTGTAAGTAGCTTAAGGCACTTTGAAAGGAAAGTGATTTTCTCTGAAAGGACAGCATTTAGAAAGTGAGGCAACACTCCATTCACTTCACACAGTGAATTGAAGTGTTGGAACAGACTGATTCTCTTTCAGAGAAATGCATGTGAGTTTCTGTTGAATGCTTGTAAGTAGCTTAAGGCACTTTCAAAGGAAAGTGATTTTCTCTGAAAGGACAGCATTTAGAAAGTGAAGCAACACTCCATTCACTTCGCACATTGAATTGAAGTGTTGGAACAGACTGCTTCTCTTTCAGAGAAACGCATGTGAGTTTCTGGTGAATGCTTGTAAGTAGCTTAAGGCACTTTCAAAGGAAAGTGATTTTCTCTGAAAGGACAGCATTTAGAAAGTGAGGCAACACTGCATTCACTTCACACAGTGAATTGAAGTGTTGGAACAGACTGCTTCTCTTTCAGAGAAACGCATGTGAGTTTCTTCCTAATGCTTGCAAGTAGCTTGAGGCACTTTCAAAGGAAAGTGATTTTCTCTGAAAGGACAGCATTTAGAAAGTGAAGTAACACTCCATTCACTTCGCACAGTGAATTGAAGTGTTGGAACAGTCTGCTTCTCTTTCAGAGAAACGCATGTGAGTTTCTTCCTAATGCTTGCAAGTAGCTTAAGGCACTTTTAAAGGAAAGTGATTTTCTCTGAAAGGACAGCATTTAGAAAGTGAAGCAACACTCCATTCACTTCGCACAGTGAATTGAAGTGTTGGAACAGACTGCTTCTCTTTCAGAGAAACGCATGTGAGTTTCCGGTGAATGCTTGTAAGTAGCTTAAGGCACTTTCAAAGGAAAGTGATTTTCTCTGAAAGGACAGCATTTAGAAAGTGAAGCAACACTCCATTCACTTCGCCCAGTGAATTGAAGTGTTGGAACAGACTGATTCTATTTCAGAGAAATGCATGTGACTTTAAGTTGAATGCTTGTAAGTAGCTTAAGGCACTTTCAAAGGAAAGTGATTTTCTCTGAAAGGACAGCATTTAGAAAGTGAAGCAACACTCCGTTCACTTCGCACAGTGAATTGAAGTGTTGGAACAGACTGCTTCTCTTTCAGAGAAACGCACATGAGTTTTTTGTGAGCTTGAAAGTAGTTTAAGGCACTTTCAATGGAAAGTGATTTTCTCTGAAAGGACAGCATTTAGAAAGTGAGGCAACACTCCATTCACTTCGCACAGTGAATTGAAGTGTTGGAACAGATTGCTTCTCTTTCAGAGAAATGCATGCGAGTTTCTGTTGAATGCTTGTAAGTAGCTTAAGGCACATTTAAAGGAAAGGGATTTTCTCTGAAAGGACAGCATTTAGAAAGTGAAGCAACACTCCATTCACTTCACACAGTGAATTGAAGTGTTGGAACAGACTGCTTCTCTTTCAGAGAAATGCATGTGAGTTTCTGTTGAATGCTTGTAAGTAGCTCAATACTCTTTCAAAGGAAAGTGATTTTCTCTGAAAGGACAGCATTTAGAAAGTAAAGCAACACTCTATTCCCTTCGCGCAATGAATTGAAGTGTTGGAACAGACTGCTTCTCTTTCATAGAAACGCATGTGAGTTTCTTGTGAATGCTTGTAAGTAGCTTAAAGCACTTTCAAAGGAAAGTGATTTTCTCTGAAAGGACAGCATTTAGAAAGTGAAGCAACACTCCATTCACTTCGCACATTGAATTGAAGTGTTGGAACAGACTGCTTCTCTTTCAGGGAAACGCATGTGAGTTTCTGTTGAATGCTTGTAAGTAGCTTAAGGCACTTTCAAAGGAAAGTGATTTTCTCTGAAAGGACAGCATTTAGAAAGTGAGGCAACACTCCATTCACTTCACAGGTGAATTGAAGTGTTGGAACAGATTGCTTCTCTTTCAGAGAAACGCATGTGAGTTTCTGGTGAATGCTTGTAAGTAGCTTAAGGCACTTTCAAAGGAAAGTGATTTTCTCTGAAAGGACAGCATTTAGAAAGTGAAGCAACACTCCATTCACATCGCACAGTGAATTGAAGTGTTCGAACAGACTGCTTCTCTTTCAGAGAAACGCATGTGAGTTTCTTGTGAATGCTTGCAAGTTGCTTAAGGCACTTTCAAAGGAAAGTGATTTTCTCTGAAAGGACAGCATTTAGAAAGTGAAGCAACACTCCATTCCCTTCGTGCAGTGAATTGAAGTGTTGGAACAGACTGCTTCTCTTTCAGAGAAACGCATGTGAGTTTCTGTTGAATGCTTGTAAGTAGCTTAAGGCACTTTGAAAGGAAAGTGATTTTCTCTGAAAGGACAGCATTTAGAAAGTGAGGCAACACTCCATTCACTTCACACAGTGAATTGAAGTGTTGGAACAGACTGCTTCTCTTTCAGAGAAATGCATGTGAGTTTCTGTTGAATGCTTGTAAGTAGCTTAAGGCACTTTCAAAGGAAAGTGATTTTCTCTGAAAGGACAGCATTTAGAAAGTGAAGCAACACTCCATTCACTTCGCACATTGAATTGAAGTGTTGGAACAGACTGCTTCTCTTTCAGAGAAACGCATGTGAGTTTCTGGTGAATGCTTGTAAGTAGCTTAAGGCACTTTCAAAGGAAAGTGATTTTCTCTGAAAGGACAGCATTTAGAAAGTGAGGCAACACTGCATTCACTTCACACAGTGAATTGAAGTGTTGGAACAGACTGCTTCTCTTTCAGAGAAACGCATGTGAGTTTCTTCCTAATGCTTGCAAGTAGCTTGAGGCACTTTCAAAGGAAAGTGATTTTCTCTGAAAGGACAGCATTTAGAAAGTGAAGTAACACTCCATTCACTTCGCACAGTGAATTGAAGTGTTGGAACAGTCTGCTTCTCTTTCAGAGAAACGCATGTGAGTTTCTTCCTAATGCTTGCAAGTAGCTTAAGGCACTTTTAAAGGAAAGTGATTTTCTCTGAAAGGACAGCATTTAGAAAGTGAAGCAACACTCCATTCACTTCGCACAGTGAATTGAAGTGTTGGAACAGACTGCTTCTCTTTCAGAGAAACGCATGTGAGTTTCCGGTGAATGCTTGTAAGTAGCTTAAGGCACTTTCAAAGGAAAGTGATTTTCTCTGAAAGGACAGCATTTAGAAAGTGAAGCAACACTCCATTCACTTCGCCCAGTGAATTGAAGTGTTGGAACAGACTGATTCTATTTCAGAGAAATGCATGTGACTTTAAGTTGAATGCTTGTAAGTAGCTTAAGGCACTTTCAAAGGAAAGTGATTTTCTCTGAAAGGACAGCATTTAGAAAGTGAAGCAACACTCCGTTCACTTCGCACAGTGAATTGAAGTGTTGGAACAGACTGCTTCTCTTTCAGAGAAACGCACATGAGTTTTTTGTGAGCTTGAAAGTAGTTTAAGGCACTTTCAATGGAAAGTGATTTTCTCTGAAAGGACAGCATTTAGAAAGTGAGGCAACACTCCATTCACTTCGCACAGTGAATTGAAGTGTTGGAACAGATTGCTTCTCTTTCAGAGAAATGCATGCGAGTTTCTGTTGAATGCTTGTAAGTAGCTTAAGGCACATTTAAAGGAAAGGGATTTTCTCTGAAAGGACAGCATTTAGAAAGTGAAGCAACACTCCATTCACTTCACACAGTGAATTGAAGTGTTGGAACAGACTGCTTCTCTTTCAGAGAAATGCATGTGAGTTTCTGTTGAATGCTTGTAAGTAGCTCAATACTCTTTCAAAGGAAAGTGATTTTCTCTGAAAGGACAGCATTTAGAAAGTAAAGCAACACTCTATTCCCTTCGCGCAATGAATTGAAGTGTTGGAACAGACTGCTTCTCTTTCATAGAAACGCATGTGAGTTTCTTGTGAATGCTTGTAAGTAGCTTAAAGCACTTTCAAAGGAAAGTGATTTTCTCTGAAAGGACAGCATTTAGAAAGTGAAGCAACACTCCATTCACTTCGCACATTGAATTGAAGTGTTGGAACAGACTGCTTCTCTTTCAGGGAAACGCATGTGAGTTTCTGTTGAATGCTTGTAAATAGCTTAAGGCACTTTCAAAGGAAAGTGATTTTCTCTGAAAGGACAGCATTTAGAAAGTGAGGCAACACTCCATTCACTTCACAGGTGAATTGAAGTGTTGGAACAGATTGCTTCTCTTTCAGAGAAACGCATGTGAGTTTCTGGTGAATGCTTGTAAGTAGCTTAAGGCACTTTCAAAGGAAAGTGATTTTCTCTGAAAGGACAGCATTTAGAAAGTGAAGCAACACTCCATTCACATCGCACAGTGAATTGAAGTGTTCGAACAGACTGCTTCTCTTTCAGAGAAACGCATGTGAGTTTCTTGTGAATGCTTGCAAGTTGCTTAAGGCACTTTCAAAGGAAAGTGATTTTCTCTGAAAGGACAGCATTTAGAAAGTGAAGCAACACTCCATTCCCTTCGTGCAGTGAATTGAAGTGTTGGAACAGAGTGCTTCTCTTTCATATAAACGCATTAGTGTTTCTTGTGAATGCTTGCAAGTTGCTTAAGGCACTTTCAAAGTAAAGTGATTTTCTCTGAAAGGACATAATTTATAAAGTGAAGCAACACTCCATTCACTTCGCACAGTGAATTGAATTGTTGGAACAGACTGCTTCTCTTTCAGATAAATGCATGTGAGTTTCTGTTGAATGCTTGTAAGTAGCTTAAGGCACTTTCAAAGGAAAGTGATTTTCTCTGAAAGGACAGCATTTAGAAAGTGAAGCAACACTCCATTCATTTCGAACAGTGAATTGAAGTGTTGGAACAGACTGCTTCCCTTTCAGAGAAACGCATGTGAGTTTCTGTTGAATGCTTGTAAGTAGCTTAAGGCACTTTCAAAGGAAAGTGATTTTCTCTGAAAGGACAGCATTTAGAAAGTGAAGCAACACTCCATTCACTTCGCACAGTGAATTGAAGTGTTGCAACAGACTGCTTCTCTTTCAGAGAAATGCATGTGAGTTTCTGTTGAATGTTTGTAAGTAGCTTAAGGCACTTTCAAAGGAAAGTGATTTTCTCTGAAAGGACAGCATTTAGAAAGTGAAGCAACACTCCATTCACTTCGCAGAGTGAATTGAAGTATTGTAACAGACTGCTTCTCTTTCAGAGAAACGCATGTGAGTTTCTTGTGAATGCTTGCAAGTTGCTTAAGGCACTTTCAAAGGAAAGTGATTTTCTCTGAAAGGACAGCATTTAGAAACTGAAGCAACACTCCATTCACTTCGCACAGTGAATTGAAGTGTTGGAACAGACTGCTTCTCTTTAAGAGAAACGCATGTGAGTTTTTTGTGAATGTTTGAAAGTACTTTAAGGCACTTTCAAAGGAAAGTGATTTTCTCTGAAAGGACAGAATTTAGAAAGTGAAGCAACACTCCATTCACTTCGCACAGTGAATTGAAGTGTTGGAACAGACTGCTTCTCTTTCAGAGAAACGCATTTGAGTTTCTGGTGAATGCTTGTAAGTAGCTTAAGGCACTTTCAAAGGAAAGTGATTTTCTCTGAAAGGACAGCATTTAGAAAGTGAAGCAACACTCCATTCACTTCGCACAGAGAATTGAAGTGTTGGAACAGATTGCTTCTCTTTCAGAGAAATGCATGTGAGTTTCTATTGAATGCTTGTAAGTAGCTTAAGGCACATTCAAAGGAAAGGGATTTTCTCTAAAAGGACAGCATTTAGAAAGTGAAGCAACACTCCATTCACTTCGCACAGTGAATTGAAGTGTTGGAACAGACTGCTTCTCTTTCAGAGAAACGCATATGAGTTTTTTGTGAGCTTGAAAGTAGTTTAAGGGACTTTCAATGGAAAGTGATTTTCTCTGAAAGGACAGCATTTAGAAAGTGAGGCAACACTCCATTCACTTCGCACAGTGAATTGAAGTGTAGGAACAGACTGCTTCTCTTTCAGAGAAACGCATGTGAGTTTCTTCCTAATGCTTGCAAGTAGCTTAAGGCACTTTCAAAGGAACGTGATTTTCTCTGAAAGGACAGCATTTAGAAAGTGAGGCAACACTCCATTCACTTCGCACAGTGAATTGAAGTGTTGGAACAGACTGCTTCTCTTTCAGAGAAATGCATGCGAGTTTCTGTTGAATGCTTGTAAGTAGCTTAAGGCACATTCAAAGGAAAGGGATTTTCTCTGAAAGGACAGCATTTAGAAAGTGAAGCAACACTCCATTCACTTCACACAGTGAATTGAAGTGTTGGAACAGACTGCTTCTCTTTCAGAGAAATGCATGTGAGTTTCTGTTGAATGCTTGTAAGTAGCTCAAGGCTCTTTCAAAGGAAAGTGATTTTCTCTGAAAGGACAGCATTTAGAAAGTAAAGCAACACTCTATTCCCTTCGCGCAATGAATTGAAGTGTTGGAACAGACTGCTTCCCTTTCTTAGAAACGCATGTGAGTTTCTTGTGAATGCTTGTAAGTAGCTTAAGGCACTTTCAAAGGAAAGTGATTTTCTCTGAAAGGACAGCATTTAGAAATTGAAGCAACACTCCATTCACTTCGCACATTGAATTGAAGTGTTGGAACAGACTGCTTCTCTTTCAGAGAAACGCATGTGAGTTTCTGTTGAATGCTTGTAAGTAGCTTAAGGCACTTTCAAAGGAAAGTGATTTTCTCTGAAAGGACAGCATTTAGAAAGTGAGGCAACACTCCATTCACTTCACACGGTGAATTGAAGTGTTGGAACAGATTGCTTCTCTTTCAGAGAAACGCATGTGAGTTTCTGGTGAATGCTTGTAAGTAGCTTAAGGCACTTTCAAAGGAAAGTGATTTTCTCTGAAAGGACAGCATTTAGAAAGTGAAGCAACACTCCATTCACATCGCACAGTGAATTGAAGTGTTCGAACAGACTGCTTCTCTTTCAGAGAAACGCATGTGAGTTTCTTGTGAATGCTTGCAAGTTGCTTAAGGCACTTTCAAAGGAAAGTGATTTTCTCTGAAAGGACAGCATTTAGAAAGTGAAGCAACACTCCATTCCCTTCGTGCAGTGAATTGAAGTGTTGGAACAGAGTGCTTCTCTTTCATATAAACGCATTAGTGTTTCTTGTGAATGCTTGCAAGTTGCTTAAGGCACTTTCAAAGTAAAGTGATTTTCTCTGAAAGGACATAATTTATAAAGTGAAGCAACACTCCATTCACTTCGCACAGTGAATTGAATTGTTGGAACAGACTGCTTCTCTTTCAGAGAAATGCATGTGAGTTTCTGTTGAATGCTTGTAAGTAGCTTAAGGCACTTTCAAAGGAAAGTGATTTTCTCTGAAAGGACAGCATTTAGAAAGTGAAGCAACACTCCATTCATTTCGAACAGTGAATTGAAGTGTTGGAACAGACTGCTTCCCTTTCAGAGAAACGCATGTGAGTTTCTGTTGAATGCTTGTAAGTAGCTTAAGGCACTTTCAAAGGAAAGTGATTTTCTCTGAAAGGACAGCATTTAGAAAGCGAAGCAACACTCCATTCACTTCGCACAGTGAATTGAAGTGTTGGAACAGACTGCTTCTCTTTCAGAGAAATGCATGTGAGTTTCTGTTGAATGTTTGTAAGTAGCTTAAGGCACTTTCAAAGGAAAGTGATTTTCTCTGAAAGGACAGCATTTAGAAAGTGAAGCAACACTCCATTCACTTCGCAGAGTGAATTGAAGTATTGGAACAGACTGCTTCTCTTTCAGAGAAACGCATGTGAGTTTCTTGTGAATGCTTGCAAGTTGCTTAAGGCACTTTCAAAGGAAAGTGATTTTCTCTGAAAGGACAGCATTTAGAAAGTGAAGCAACACTCCATTCACATAGCACAGTGAATTGAAGTGTTGGAACAGACTGCTTCTCTTTCAGAGAAATGCATGTGAGTTTCTGGTGAATGCTTGCAAGTAGCTTAAGGCACTTTCAAAGGAAAGTGATTTTCTCTGAAAGGACAGCATTTAGAAAGTGAAGCAACACTCCATTCACTTCGCACAGTGAATTGAAGTATTGGAACAGACTGCTTCTCTTTCAGAGAAACGCATGTGAGTTTCTGGTGAATGCTTGTAAGTAGCTTCAGGCACTTTCAAAGGAAAGTGATTTTCTCTGAGAGGACAGCATTTAGAAAGTGAAGCAACACTCCATTCACATAGCACAGTGAATTGAAGTGTTGGAACAGACTGCTTCTCTTTCAGAGAAATGCATGTGAGTTTCTGGTGAATGCTTGCAAGTAGCTTAAGGCACTTTCAAAGGAAAGTGATTTTCTCTGAAAGGACAGCATTTAGAAAGTGAAGCAACACTCCATTCACTTCGCACAGTGAATTGAAGTATTGGAACAGACTGCTTCTCTTTCAGAGAAACGCATGTGAGTTTCTGGTGAATGCTTGTAAGTAGCTTCAGGCACTTTCAAAGGAAAGTGATTTTCTCTGAGAGGACAGCATTTAGAAAGTGAAGCAACACTCCATTCCCTTCGTGCAGTGAATTGAAGTGTTGTAACAGAGTGCTTCTCTTTCATATAAACGCATTAGTGTTTCTTGTGAATGCTTGCAAGTTGCTTAAGGCACTTTCAAAGTAAAGTGATTTTCTCTGAAAGGACATAATTTAGAAAGTGAAGCAACACTCCATTCACTTCGCACAGTGAATTGAATTGTTGGAACAGACTGCTTCTCTTTCAGAGAAATGCATGTGAGTTTCTGTTGAATGCTTGTAAGTAGCTAAAGGCACTTTCAAAGGAAAGTGATTTGCTCTGAAAGGACAGCTTTTAGAAAGTGAAGCAACACTCCATTCACTTCGCACATTGAATTGAAGTGTAGGAACAGACTGCTTCTCTTTCAGAGAAACGAATGTGAGTTTCTGTTGAATGCTTGAAGTAGCTTATGGCACTTTCAAAGGAAAGTGATTTTTTTTGAAAGGACAGCATTTAGAAAGTGAGGCAACACTCCATTCACTTCACACAGTGAATTGAAGTGTTGGAACAGATTGCTTCTCTTTCGGAGAAACACATGTGAGTTTCTTCCTAATGCTTGCAAGTAGCTTAAGGCACTTTCAAAGGAAAGTGATTTTCTCTGAAAGGACAGCATTTAGAAAGTGAAGCAACACTCCATTCACTTCGCACAGTGAATTGAAGTGTTGGAACAGACTGCTTCTCTTTCAGAGAAACGCATGTGAGTTACTTCCTAATGTTTGCAGGTAGCTTAAGGCACTTTCAAAGGAAAGTGATTTTCTCTGAAAGGACAGCATTTAGAAAGTGAAGCAACACTCCATTCATTTCGAACAGTGAATTGAAGTGTTGGAACAGACTGCTTCCCTTTCAGAGAAACGCATGTGAGTTTCTGTTGAATGCTTGTAAGTAGCTTAAGGCACTTTCAAAGGAAAGTGATTTTCTCTGAAAGGACAGCATTTAGAAAGTGAAGCAACACTCTATTCACTTCGCACAGTGAATTGAAGTGTTGGAACAGACTGCTTCTCTTTCAGAGAAATGCATGTGAGTTTCTGTTGAATGTTTGTAAGTAGCTTAAGGCACTTTCAAGGGAAAGTGATTTTCTCTGAAAGGACAGCATTTAGAAAGTGAAGCAACACTCCATTCACTTCGCAGAGTGAATTGAAGTATTGGAACAGACTGCTTCTCTTTCAGAGAAACGCATGTGAGTTTCTGGTGAATGCTTGTAAGTAGCTTAAGGCACTTTCAAAGGAAAGTGATTTTCTCTGAAAGGACAGCATTTAGAAAGTGAAGCAACACTCCATTCACTTCGCACAGTGAATTGAAGTGTTGGAACAGACTGCTTCTCTTTCAGAGAAACGCATATGAGTTTTTTGTGAGCTTGAAAGTAGTTTAAGGGACTTTCAATGGAAAGTGATTTTCTCTGAAAGGACAGCATTTAGAAAGTGAGGCAACACTCCATTCACTTCGCACAGTGAATTGAAGTGTAGGAACAGACTGCTTCTCTTTCAGAGAAACGCATGTGAGTTTCTTCCTAATGCTTGCAAGTAGCTTAAGGCACTTTCAAAGGAACGTGATTTTCTCTGAAAGGACAGCATTTAGAAAAAGGCAACACTCCATTCACTTCGCACAGTGAATTGAAGTGTTGGAACAGACTGCTTCTCTTTCAGAGAAATGCATGCGAGTTTCTGTTGAATGCTTGTAAGTAGCTTAAGGCACATTCAAAGGAAAGGGATTTTCTCTGAAAGGACAGCATTTAGAAAGTGAAGCAACACTCCATTCACTTCACACAGTGAATTGAAGTGTTGGAACAGACTGCTTCTCTTTCAGAGAAATGCATGTGAGTTTCTGTTGAATGCTTGTAAGTAGCTCAAGGCTCTTTCAAAGGAAAGTGATTTTCTCTGAAAGGACAGCATTTAGAAAGTAAAGCAACACTCTATTCCCTTCGCGCAATGAATTGAAGTGTTGGAACAGACTGCTTCCCTTTCTTAGAAACGCATGTGAGTTTCTTGTGAATGCTTGTAAGTAGCTTAAGGCACTTTCAAAGGAAAGTGATTTTCTCTGAAAGGACAGCATTTAGAAATTGAAGCAACACTCCATTCACTTCGCACATTGAATTGAAGTGTTGGAACAGACTGCTTCTCTTTCAGAGAAACGCATGTGAGTTTCTGTTGAATGCTTGTAAGTAGCTTAAGGCACTTTCAAAGGAAAGTGATTTTCTCTGAAAGGACAGCATTTAGAAAGTGAGGCAACACTCCATTCACTTCACACGGTGAATTGAAGTGTTGGAACAGATTGCTTCTCTTTCAGAGAAACGCATGTGAGTTTCTGGTGAATGCTTGTAAGTAGCTTAAGGCACTTTCAAAGGAAAGTGATTTTCTCTGAAAGGACAGCATTTAGAAAGTGAAGCAACACTCCATTCACATCGCACAGTGAATTGAAGTGTTCGAACAGACTGCTTCTCTTTCAGAGAAACGCATGTGAGTTTCTTGTGAATGCTTGCAAGTTGCTTAAGGCACTTTCAAAGGAAAGTGATTTTCTCTGAAAGGACAGCATTTAGAAAGTGAAGCAACACTCCATTCCCTTCGTGCAGTGAATTGAAGTGTTGGAACAGAGTGCTTCTCTTTCATATAAACGCATTAGTGTTTCTTGTGAATGCTTGCAAGTTGCTTAAGGCACTTTCAAAGTAAAGTGATTTTCTCTGAAAGGACATAATTTATAAAGTGAAGCAACACTCCATTCACTTCGCACAGTGAATTGAATTGTTGGAACAGACTGCTTCTCTTTCAGAGAAATGCATGTGAGTTTCTGTTGAATGCTTGTAAGTAGCTTAAGGCACTTTCAAAGGAAAGTGATTTTCTCTGAAAGGACAGCATTTAGAAAGTGAAGCAACACTCCATTCATTTCGAACAGTGAATTGAAGTGTTGGAACAGACTGCTTCCCTTTCAGAGAAACGCATGTGAGTTTCTGTTGAATGCTTGTAAGTAGCTTAAGGCACTTTCAAAGGAAAGTGATTTTCTCTGAAAGGACAGCATTTAGAAAGTGAAGCAACACTCCATTCACTTCGCACAGTGAATTGAAGTGTTGGAACAGACTGCTTCTCTTTCAGAGAAATGCATGTGAGTTTCTGTTGAATGTTTGTAAGTAGCTTAAGGCACTTTCAAAGGAAAGTGATTTTCTCTGAAAGGACAGCATTTAGAAAGTGAAGCAACACTCCATTCACTTCGCAGAGTGAATTGAAGTATTGGAACAGACTGCTTCTCTTTCAGAGAAACGCATGTGAGTTTCTTGTGAATGCTTGCAAGTTGCTTAAGGCACTTTCAAAGGAAAGTGATTTTCTCTGAAAGGACAGCATTTAGAAAGTGAAGCAACACTCCATTCACATAGCACAGTGAATTGAAGTGTTGGAACAGACTGCTTCTCTTTCAGAGAAATGCATGTGAGTTTCTGGTGAATGCTTGCAAGTAGCTTAAGGCACTTTCAAAGGAAAGTGATTTTCTCTGAAAGGACAGCATTTAGAAAGTGAAGCAACACTCCATTCACTTCGCACAGTGAATTGAAGTATTGGAACAGACTGCTTCTCTTTCAGAGAAACGCATGTGAGTTTCTGGTGAATGCTTGTAAGTAGCTTCAGGCACTTTCAAAGGAAAGTGATTTTCTCTGAGAGGACAGCATTTAGAAAGTGAAGCAACACTCCATTCACATAGCACAGTGAATTGAAGTGTTGGAACAGACTGCTTCTCTTTCAGAGAAATGCATGTGAGTTTCTGGTGAATGCTTGCAAGTAGCTTAAGGCACTTTCAAAGGAAAGTGATTTTCTCTGAAAGGACAGCATTTAGAAAGTGAAGCAACACTCCATTCACTTCGCACAGTGAATTGAAGTATTGGAACAGACTGCTTCTCTTTCAGAGAAACGCATGTGAGTTTCTGGTGAATGCTTGTAAGTAGCTTCAGGCACTTTCAAAGGAAAGTGATTTTCTCTGAGAGGACAGCATTTAGAAAGTGAAGCAACACTCCATTCCCTTCGTGCAGTGAATTGAAGTGTTGTAACAGAGTGCTTCTCTTTCATATAAACGCATTAGTGTTTCTTGTGAATGCTTGCAAGTTGCTTAAGGCACTTTCAAAGTAAAGTGATTTTCTCTGAAAGGACATAATTTAGAAAGTGAAGCAACACTCCATTCACTTCGCACAGTGAATTGAATTGTTGGAACAGACTGCTTCTCTTTCAGAGAAATGCATGTGAGTTTCTGTTGAATGCTTGTAAGTAGCTAAAGGCACTTTCAAAGGAAAGTGATTTTCTCTGAAAGGACAGCTTTTAGAAAGTGAAGCAACACTCCATTCACTTCGCACATTGAATTGAAGTGTAGGAACAGACTGCTTCTCTTTCAGAGAAACGAATGTGAGTTTCTGTTGAATGCTTGAAGTAGCTTATGGCACTTTCAAAGGAAAGTGATTTTTTTTGAAAGGACAGCATTTAGAAAGTGAGGCAACACTCCATTCACTTCACACAGTGAATTGAAGTGTTGGAACAGATTGCTTCTCTTTCGGAGAAACACATGTGAGTTTCTTCCTAATGCTTGCAAGTAGCTTAAGGCACTTTCAAAGGAAAGTGATTTTCTCTGAAAGGACAGCATTTAGAAAGTGAAGCAACACTCCATTCACTTCGCACAGTGAATTGAAGTGTTGGAACAGACTGCTTCTCTTTCAGAGAAACGCATGTGAGTTACTTCCTAATGTTTGCAGGTAGCTTAAGGCACTTTCAAAGGAAAGTGATTTTCTCTGAAAGGACAGCATTTACAAAGTGAAGCAACACTCCATTCATTTCGAACAGTGAATTGAAGTGTTGGAACAGACTGCTTCCCTTTCAGAGAAACGCATGTGAGTTTCTGTTGAATGCTTGTAAGTAGCTTAAGGCACTTTCAAAGGAAAGTGATTTTCTCTGAAAGGACAGCATTTAGAAAGTGAAGCAACACTGCATTCACTTCGCACAGTGAATTGAAGTGTTGGAACAGACTGCTTCTCTTTCAGAGAAATGCATGTGAGTTTCTGTTGAATGTTTGTAAGTAGCTTAAGGCACTTTCAAGGGAAAGTGATTTTCTCTGAAAGGACAGCATTTAGAAAGTGAAGCAACACTCCATTCACTTCGCAGAGTGAATTGAAGTATTGGAACAGACTGCTTCTCTTTCAGAGAAACGCATGTGAGTTTCTGGTGAATGCTTGTAAGTAGCTTAAGGCACTTTCAAAGGAAAGTGATTTTCTCTGAAAGGACAGCATTTAGAAAGTGAAGCAACACTCCATTCACTTCGCACAGTGAATTGAAGTGTTGGAACAGACTGCTTCTCTTTCAGAGAAACGCATGTGAGTTTCTTGTGAATGCTTGCAAGTTGCTTAAGGCACTTTCAAAGGAAAGTGATTTTCTCTGAAAGGACAGCATTTAGAAAGTGAAGCAACACTCCATTCACTTCGCACAGTGAATTGAAGTGTTGGAACAGACTTCTTCTCTTTAAGAGAAACGCATGTGAGTTTTTTGTGAATGTTTGAAAGTACTTTAAGGCACTTTCAAAGGAAAGTGATTTTCTCTGAAAGGACAGAATTTAGAAAGTGAAGCAACACTCCATTCACTTCGCACAGTGAATTGAAGTGTTGGAACAGACTGCTTCTCTTTCAGAGAAACGCATGTGAGTTTCTGTTGAATGCTTGTAAGTAGCTTAAGGCACTTTCAAAGGAAAGTGATTTTCTCTGAAAGGACAGCATTTAGAAAGTGAAGCAACACTCCATTCACTTCGCACAGTGAATTGAAGTGTTGGAACAGACTGCTTCTCTTTCAGAGAAATGCATGTGAGTTTCTGTTGAATGTTTGTAAGTAGCTTAAGGCACTTTCAAAGGAAAGTGATTTTCTCTGAAAGGACAGCATTTAGAAAGTGAAGCAACACTCCATTCACTTCGCAGAGTGAATTGAAGTATTGGAACAGACTGCTTCTCTTTCAGAGAAACGCATGTGAGTTTCTGGTGAATGCTTGTAAGTAGCTTAAGGCACTTTCAAAGGAAAGTGATTTTCTCTGAAAGGACAGCATTTAGAAAGTGAAGCAACACTCCATTCACTTCGCACAGTGAATTGAAGTGTTGGAACAGACTGCTTCTCTTTCAGAGAAACGCATGTGAGTTTCTTGTGAATGCTTGCAAGTTGCTTAAGGCACTTTCAAAGGAAAGTGATTTTCTCTGAAAGGACAGCATTTAGAAAGTGAAGCAACACTCCATTAACTTCGCACAGTGAATTGAAGTGTTGGAACAGACTGCTTCTCTTTAAGAGAAACGCATATGAGTTTTTTGTGAATGTTTGAAAGTACTTTAAGGCACTTTCAAAGGAAAGTGATTTTCTCTGAAAGGACAGCATTTAGAAAGTGAAGCAACACTCCATTCACTTCGCACAGTGAATTGAAGTGTTGGAACAGACTGCTTCTCTTTCAGAGAAATGCATGTGAGTTTCTGTTGAATGCTTGTAAGTAGCTCAAGGCTCTTTCAAAGGAAAGTGATTTTCTCTGAAAGGACAGCATTTAGAAAGTAAAGCAACACTCTATTCCCTTCGCGCAATGAATTGAAGTGTTGGAACAGACTGCTTCTCTTTCATAGAAACGCATGTGAGTTTCTTGTGAATGCTTGTAAGTAGCTTAAGGCACTTTCAAAGGAAAGTGATTTTCTCTGAAAGGACAGCATTTAGAAAGTGAAGCAACACTCCATTCACTTCGCACATTGAATTGAAGTGTTGGAACCGACTGCTTCTCTTTCAGAGAAACGCTTGTGAGTTTCTTCCTAATGCTTGCAAGTAGCTTAAGGCACTTTCAAAGGAAAGTGATTTTCTCTGAAAGGACAGCATTTAGAAAGTGAAGCAACACTCCATTCACTTCGCAGAGTGAATTGAAGTGTTGGAACATACTGCTTCTCTTTCAGAGAAACGCATGTGTGTTTCCTGTGAATACTAGAAAGTAGCTTAAGGCACTTTCAAAGGAAAGTGATTTTCTCTGAAAGGACAGCATTTAGAAAGTGAAGCAACACTCCATTCACTTCGCACAGTGAATTGACGTGTTGGAACCGACTGCTTCTCTTTCAGAGAAATGCATGAGAGTTTCTGTTGAATGCTTGTAAGTAGCTCAAGGCTCTTTCAAAGGAAAGTGATTTTCTCTGAAAGGACAGCATTTAGAAAGTAAAGCAACACTCCATTCCCTTCGCGCAATGAATTGAAGTGTTGGAACAGACTGCTTCTCTTTCATAGAAACGCATTAGTGTTTCTTGTGAATGCTTGCAAGTAGCTTAAGGCACTTTCAAAGAAAAGTGATTTTCTCTGAAAGGACAGCATTTAGAAACTGAAGCAACACTCCATTCACTTCGCACAGAGAATTGAAGTGTTGGAACAGATTGCTTCTCTTTCAGAGAAATGCATGTGAGTTTCTGTTGAATGCTTGTAAGTAGCTTAAGGCACATTCAAAGAAAGGGATTTTCTCTAAATGGACAGCATTTAGAAAGTGAAGCAAAACTCCATTCACTTCGCACAGTGAATTGAAGTGTTGGAACAGACTGCTTCTCTTTCAGAGAAACGCATGTGAGTTTTTTGTGAATGCTTGAAAGTAGTTTAAGGCACTTTCAATGGAAAGTGATTTTCTCTGAAAGGACAGCATTTAGAAAGTGAGGCAACACTCCATTCACTTCGCACAGTGAATTGAAGTGTTGGAACAGACTGCTTCTCTTTCAGAGAAACGCATGTGAGTTTCTTCCTAATGCATGCAAGTAGCTTAAGGCACTTTCAAAGGAAAGTGATTTTATCTGAAAGGACAGCATTGAGAAAGTGAAGCAACACTCCATTCACTTCACACAGTGAATTGAAGTGTTGGAACAGACTGCTTCTCTTTCAGAGAAACGCACATGAGTTTTTGTGAGCTTGAAAGTAGTTTAAGGCACTTTCAATGGAAAGTGATTTTCTCTGAAAGGACAGCATTTAGAAAGTGAGGCAACACTCCATTCACTTCGCACAGTGAATTGAAGTGTTGGAACAGATTGCTTCTCTTTCAGAGAAATGCATGCGAGTTTCTGTTGAATGCTTGTAAGTAGCTTAAGGCACATTCAAAGGAAAGTGATTTTCTCTGAAAGGACAGCATTTAGAAAGTAAAGCAACACTCTATTCCCTTCGCGCAATGAATTGAAGTGTTGGAACAGACTGCTTCTCTTTCATAGAAACGCATGTGAGTTTCTTGTGTATGCTTGTAAGTAGCTTAAGGCACTTTCAAGGAAAGTGATTTTCTCTGAAAAGACAGCATTTAGAAAGTGAAGCAACACTCCATTCACTTCGCACATTGAATTGAAGTGTTGGAACAGACTGCTTCTCTTTCAGAGAAACGCATGTGAGTTTCTGTTGAATGCTTGTAAGTAGCTTAAGGCACTTTGAAAGGAAAGTGATTTTCTCTGAAAGGACAGCATTTAGAAAGTGAGGCAACACTCCATTCACTTCACACAGTGAATTGAAGTGTTGGAACAGACTGCTTCTCTTTCAGAGAAATGCATGTGAGTTTCTGTTGAATGCTTGTAAGTAGCTTAAGGCACTTTCAAAGGAAAGTGATTTTCTCTGAAAGGACAGCATTTAGAAAGTGAAGCAACACTCCATTCACTTCGCACATTGAATTGAAGTGTTGGAACAGACTGCTTCTCTTTCAGAGAAACGCATGTGAGTTTCTGGTGAATGCTTGTAAGTAGCTTAAGGCACTTTCAAAGGAAAGTGATTTTCTCTGAAAGGACAGCATTTAGAAAGTGAGGCAACACTGCATTCACTTCACACAGTGAATTGAAGTGTTGGAACAGACTGCTTCTCTTTCAGAGAAACGCATGTGAGTTTCTTCCTAATGCTTGCAAGTAGCTTGAGGCACTTTCAAAGGAAAGTGATTTTCTCTGAAAGGACAGCATTTAGAAAGTGAAGTAACACTCCATTCACTTCGCACAGTGAATTGAAGTGTTGGAACAGTCTGCTTCTCTTTCAGAGAAACGCATGTGAGTTTCTTCCTAATGCTTGCAAGTAGCTTAAGGCACTTTTAAAGGAAAGTGATTTTCTCTGAAAGGACAGCATTTAGAAAGTGAAGCAACACTCCATTCACTTCGCACAGTGAATTGAAGTGTTGGAACAGACTGCTTCTCTTTCAGAGAAACGCATGTGAGTTTCCGGTGAATGCTTGTAAGTAGCTTAAGGCACTTTCAAAGGAAAGTGATTTTCTCTGAAAGGACAGCATTTAGAAAGTGAAGCAACACTCCATTCACTTCGCCCAGTGAATTGAAGTGTTGGAACAGACTGATTCTATTTCAGAGAAATGCATGTGACTTTAAGTTGAATGCTTGTAAGTAGCTTAAGGCACTTTCAAAGGAAAGTGATTTTCTCTGAAAGGACAGCATTTAGAAAGTGAAGCAACACTCCGTTCACTTCGCACAGTGAATTGAAGTGTTGGAACAGACTGCTTCTCTTTCAGAGAAACGCATGTGAGTTTTTTATGGATGCTTGAAAGTAGTTTAAGGCACTTTCAAAGGAAAGTGATTTTCTCTGAAAGGACAGTGTTTAGAAAGTGAGGCAACACTCCATTCACTTGGCACAGTGAATTGAAGTGTTGGAACCGACTGCTTCTCTTTCAGAGAAACGCATGTGAGTTTCTGGTGAATGCTTGTTAGTAGCTTAAGGCACTTTCAAAGGACAGTGATTTTCTCTGAAAGGACAGCATTTAGAAAGTGAAGCAACACTCCATTCACTTCGCACAGTGAATTGAAGTATTGGAACAGACTGCTTCTCTTTCAGAGAAACGCATGTGAGTTTCTGGTGAATGCTTGTAAGTAGCTTCAGGCACTTTCAAAGGAAAGTGATTTTCTCTGAGAGGACAGCATTTAGAAAGTGAAGCAACACTCCATTCCCTTCGTGCAGTGAATTGAAGTGTTGGAACAGAGTGCTTCTCAATCATAGAAACGCATTAGTGTTTCTTGTGCATGCTTGCAAGTTGCTTAAGGCACTTTCAAAGGAAAGTGATTTTCTCTGAAAGGACAGCATTTAGAAAGTGAAGCAACACTCCATTCACTTCGCACAGAGAAATGAAGTGTTGGAACACACTGCTTCTCTTTCATAGAAACGCATTAGTATTTCTTGTGAATGCTTGCAAGTAGCTTAAGGCACTTTCAAAGGAAAGTGATTTTCTCTGAAAGGACAGCATTTAGAAAGTGAAGCAACACTCCATTCACTTCGCAGAGTGAATTGAAGTATTGGAACAGACTGCTTCTCTTTCAGAGAAACACATGTGAGTTTCTGGTGAATGCTTGTAAGTAGCTTAAGGCACTTTCAAAGGAAAGTGATTTTCTCTGAAAGGACAGCATTTAGAAAGTGAAGCAACACTCCATTCACGTCGCACAGTGAATTGAAGTGTTGGAACAGACTGCTTCTCTTTCAGAGAAACGCATGTGAGTTTCTTTTGAATGCTTGCAAATTGCTTAAGGCACTTTCAAAGGAAAGTGATTTTCTCTGAAAGGACAGCATTTAGAAACTGAAGCAACACTCCATTCACTTCGCACAGTGAATTGAAGCGTTGGAACAGACTGCTTCTCTTTCAGAGAAACGCATGTGAGTTTTTTGTGAATGCTTGAAAGTAGTTTAAGGCACTTTCAAAGGAAAGTGTTTTTCTCTGAAAGGACAGCATTTAGAAAGTGAAGCAACACTCCATTCACTTCGCACAGTGAATTGAAGTATTGGAACAGACTGCTTCTCTTTCAGAGAAACGCATGTGAGTTTCTTCCCAATGCTTGCAAGTAGCTTAAGGCACTTTCAAAGGAAAGTGATTTTCTCTGATTGGACAGCATTTAGAAAGTGAAGCAACACTCCATTCACTTCGCATAGTGAATTGAAGTGTTGGAACAGACTGCTTCTCTTTCAGAGAAACGCATGTGAGTTTCTGGTGAATGCTTGTAAGTAGCTTAAGGCACTTTCAAAGGAAAGTGATTTTCTCTGAAAGGACAGCATTTAGAAAGTGAAGCAACACTCCATTCCCTTCGTGCAGTGAATTGAAGTGTTGGAACAGAGTGCTTCTCATTCATAGAAACGCATTAGTGTTTCTTGTGCATGCTTGCAAGTTGCTTAAGGCACTTTCAAAGGAAAGTGATTTTCTCTGAAAGGACAGCATTTAGAAAGTGAAGCAACACTCCATTCACTTCGCACAGAGAAATGAAGTGTTGGAACACACTGCTTCTCTTTCATAGAAACGCATTAGTATTTCTTGTGAATGCTTGCAAGTAGCTTAAGGCACTTTCAAAGGAAAGTGATTTTCTCTGAAAGGACAGCATTTAGAAAGTGAAGCAACACTCCATTCACTTCGCAGAGTGAATTGAAGTATTGGAACAGACTGCTTCTCTTTCAGAGAAACACATGTGAGTTTCTGGTGAATGCTTGTAAGTAGCTTAAGGCACTTTCAAAGGAAAGTGATTTTCTCTGAAAGGACAGCATTTAGAAAGTGAAGCAACACTCCATTCACGTCGCACAGTGAATTGAAGTGTTGGAACAGACTGCTTCTCTTTCAGAGAAACGCATGTGAGTTTCTTTTGAATGCTTGCAAGTTGCTTAAAGCACTTTCAAAGGAAAGTGATTTTCTCTGAAAGGACAGCATTTAGAAACTGAAGCAACACTCCATTCACTTCGCACAGTGAATTGAAGCGTTGGAACAGACTGCTTCTCTTTCAGAGAAACGCATGTGAGTTTTTTGTGAATGCTTGAAAGTAGTTTAAGGCACTTTCAAAGGAAAGTGTTTTTCTCTGAAAGGACAGCATTTAGAAAGTGAAGCAACACTCCATTCACTTCGCACAGTGAATTGAAGTATTGGAACAGACTGCTTCTCTTTCAGAGAAACGCATGTGAGTTTCTTCCCAATGCTTGCAAGTAGCTTAAGGCACTTTCAAAGGAAAGTGATTTTCTCTGATTGGACAGCATTTAGAAAGTGAAGCAACACTCCATTCACTTCGCACAGTGAATTGAAGTGTTGGAACAGACTGCTTCTCTTTCAGAGAAACGCATGTGAGTTTCTGGTGAATGCTTGTAAGTAGCTTAAGGCACTTTCAAAGGAAAGTGATTTTCTCTGAAAGGACAGCATTTAGAAAGTGAAGCAACACTCCATTCCCTTCGTGCAGTGAATTGAAGTGTTGGAACAGAGTGCTTCTCATTCATAGAAACGCATTAGTGTTTCTTGTGCATGCTTGCAAGTTGCTTAAGGCACTTTCAAAGGAAAGTGATTTTCTCTGAAAGGACAGCATTTAGAAAGTGAAGCAACACTCCATTCACTTCGCACAGAGAAATGAAGTGTTGGAACACACTGCTTCTCTTTCATAGAAACGCATTAGTATTTCTTGTGAATGCTTGCAAGTAGCTTAAGGCACTTTCAAAGGAAAGTGATTTTCTCTGAAAGGACAGCATTTAGAAAGTGAAGCAACACTCCATTCACTTCGCAGAGTGAATTGAAGTATTGGAACAGACTGCTTCTCTTTCAGAGAAACACATGTGAGTTTCTGGTGAATGCTTGTAAGTAGCTTAAGGCACTTTCAAAGGAAAGTGATTTTCTCTGAAAGGACAGCATTTAGAAAGTGAAGCAACACTCCATTCACTTCGCACAGTGAATTGAAGTGTTGGAACAGACTGCTTCTCTTTCAGAGAAACGCATGTGAGTTTCTTTTGAATGCTTGCAAGTTGCTTAAGGCACATTCAAAGGAAAGTGATTTTCTCTGAAAGGACAGCATTTAGAAACTGAAGCAACACTCCATTCACTTCGCACAGTGAATTGAAGTGTTCGAACAGACTGCTTCTCTTTAAGAGAAACGCATGTGAGTTTTTTGTGAATGCTTGAAAGTAGTTTAAGGCACTTTAAATGGAAAGTGATTTTGTCTGAAAGGACAGCATTTAGAAAGTGAAGAAACACTCCATTCACTTCGCACGGTGAATTGAAGTGTTGGACCAGACGGCTTCTCTTTCAGAGAAACGCATGTGAGTTTCTGGTGAATGCTTGTAAGTAGCTTAAGGCACATTCAAAGGAAAATGATTTTCTCTGAAAGGACAGCATTTAGAAAGTGAAGCAACACTCCATTCACTTCGCACAGTGAATTGAAGTGTTGGAACAGACTGCTTCTCTTTCAGAGAAACGCATGTGAGTTTTTTGTGAATGTTTGAAAGTAGTTTAAGGCACTTTCAAAGGAAAGTGTTTTTCTCTGAAAGGACAGCATTTAGAAAGTGAAGCAACACTCCATTCACTTCGCACAGTGAATTGAAGTATTGGAACAGACTGCTTCTCTTTCAGAGAAACGCATGTGAGTTTCTGGTGAATGCTTGTAAGTAGCTTAAGGCACTTTCAAAGGAAAGTGATTTTCTCTGAAAGGACAGCATTTAGAAAGTGAAGCAACACTCCATTCCCTTCGTGCAGTGAATTGAAGTGTTGGAACAGAGTGCTTCTCATTCATAGAAACGCATTAGTGTTTCTTGTGCATGCTTGCATGTTGCTTAAGGCACTTTCAAAGGAAAGTGATTTTCTCTGAAAGGACAGCATTTAGAAAGTGAAGCAACACTCCATTCACTTCGCACAGAGAATTGAAGTGTTGGAACACACTGCTTCTCTTTCATAGAAACGCATTAGTATTTCTTGTGAATGCTTGCAAGTAGCTTAAGGCACTTTCAAAGGAAAGTGATTTTCTCTGAAAGGACAGCATTTAGAAAGTGAAGCAACACTCCATTCACTTCGCAGAGTGAATTGAAGTATTGGAACAGACTGCTTCTCTTTCAGAGAAACACATGTGAGTTTCTGGTGAATGCTTGTAAGTAGCTTAAGGCACTTTCAAAGGAAAGTGATTTTCTCTGAAAGGACAGCATTTAGAAAGTGAAGCAACACTCCATTCACGTCGCACAGTGAATTGAAGTGTTGGAACAGACTGCTTCTCTTTCAGAGAAACGCATGTGAGTTTCTTTTGAATGCTTGCAAGTTGCTTAAGGCACTTTCAAAGGAAAGTGATTTTCTCTGAAAGGACAGCATTTAGAAACTGAAGCAACACTCCATTCACTTCGCACAGTGAATTGAAGCGTTGGAACAGACTGCTTCTCTTTCAGAGAAACGCATGTGAGTTTTTTGTGAATGCTTGAAAGTAGTTTAAGGCACTTTCAAAGGAAAGTGTTTTTCTCTGAAAGGACAGCATTTAGAAAGTGAAGCAACACTCCATTCACTTCGCACAGTGAATTGAAGTATTGGAACAGACTGCTTCTCTTTCAGAGAAACGCATGTGAGTTTCTTCCCAATGCTTGCAAGTAGCTTAAGGCACTTTCAAAGGAAAGTGATTTTCTCTGATTGGACAGCATTTAGAAAGTGAAGCAACACTCCATTCACTTCGCACAGTGAATTGAAGTGTTGGAACAGACTGCTTCTCTTTCAGAGAAACGCATGTGAGTTTCTGGTGAATGCTTGTAAGTAGCTTAAGGCACTTTCAAAGGAAAGTGATTTTCTCTGAAAGGACAGCATTTAGAAAGTGAAGCAACACTCCATTCCCTTCGTGCAGTGAATTGAAGTGTTGGAACAGAGTGCTTCTCATTCATAGAAACGCATTAGTGTTTCTTGTGCATGCTTGCAAGTTGCTTAAGGCACTTTCAAAGGAAAGTGATTTTCTCTGAAAGGACAGCATTTAGAAAGTGAAGCAACACTCCATTCACTTCGCACAGAGAAATGAAGTGTTGGAACACACTGCTTCTCTTTCATAGAAACGCATTAGTATTTCTTGTGAATGCTTGCAAGTAGCTTAAGGCACTTTCAAAGGAAAGTGATTTTCTCTGAAAGGACAGCATTTAGAAAGTGAAGCAACACTCCATTCACTTCGCAGAGTGAATTGAAGTATTGGAACAGACTGCTTCTCTTTCAGAGAAACACATGTGAGTTTCTGGTGAATGCTTGTAAGTAGCTTAAGGCACTTTCAAAGGAAAGTGATTTTCTCTGAAAGGACAGCATTTAGAAAGTGAAGCAACACTCCATTCACTTCGCACAGTGAATTGAAGTGTTGGAACAGACTGCTTCTCTTTCAGAGAAACGCATGTGAGTTTCTTTTGAATGCTTGCAAGTTGCTTAAGGCACATTCAAAGGAAAGTGATTTTCTCTGAAAGGACAGCATTTAGAAACTGAAGCAACACTCCATTCACTTCGCACAGTGAATTGAAGTGTTCGAACAGACTGCTTCTCTTTAAGAGAAACGCATGTGAGTTTTTTGTGAATGCTTGAAAGTAGTTTAAGGCACTTTAAATGGAAAGTGATTTTGTCTGAAAGGACAGCATTTAGAAAGTGAAGCAACACTCCATTCACTTCGCACGGTGAATTGAAGTGTTGGACCAGACGGCTTCTCTTTCAGAGAAACGCATGTGAGTTTCTGGTGAATGCTTGTAAGTAGCTTAAGGCACATTCAAAGGAAAATGATTTTCTCTGAAAGGACAGCATTTAGAAAGTGAAGCAACACTCCATTCACTTCGCACAGTGAATTGAAGTGTTGGAACAGACTGCTTCTCTTTCAGAGAAACGCATGTGAGTTTTTTGTGAATGTTTGAAAGTAGTTTAAGGCACTTTCAAAGGAAAGTGTTTTTCTCTGAAAGGACAGCATTTAGAAAGTGAAGCAACACTCCATTCACTTCGCACAGTGAATTGAAGTATTGGAACAGACTGCTTCTCTTTCAGAGAAACGCATGTGAGTTTCTTCCTAATGCTTGCAAGTAGCTTAAGGCACTTTCAAAGGAAAGTGATTTTCTCTGATTGGAAAGCATTTAGAAAGTGAAGCAACACTCCATTCACTTCGCACAGTGAATTGAAGTGTTGGAACAGACTGCTTCTCTTTCAGAGAAACGCATGTGAGTTTCTGGTGAATGCTTGTAAGTAGCTTAAGGCACTTTCAAAGGAAAGTGATTTTCTCTGAAAGGACAGCATTTAGAAAGTGAAGCAACACTCCATTCCCTTCGTGCAGTGAATTGAAGTGTTGGAACAGAGTGCTTCTCATTCATAGAAACGCATTAGTGTTTCTTGTGCATGCTTGCAAGTTGCTTAAGGCACTTTCAAAGGAAAGTGATTTTCTCTGAAAGGACAGCATTTAGAAAGTGAAGCAACACTACATTCACTTCGCACAGAGAAATGAAGTGTTGGAACACACTGCTTCTCTTTCATAGAAACGCATTAGTATTTCTTGTGAATGCTTGCAAGTAGCTTAAGGCACTTTCAAAGGAAAGTGATTTTCTCTGAAAGGACAGCATTTAGAAAGTGAAGCAACACTCCATTCACTTCGCAGAGTGAATTGAAGTATTGGAACAGACTGCTTCTCTTTCAGAGAAACACATGTGAGTTTCTGGTGAATGCTTGTAAGTAGCTTAAGGCACTTTCAAAGGAAAGTGATTTTCTCTGAAAGGACAGCATTTAGAAAGTGAAGCAACACTCCATTCACGTCGCACAGTGAATTGAAGTGTTGGAACAGACTGCTTCTCTTTCAGAGAAACGCATGTGAGTTTCTTTTGAATGCTTGCAAGTTGCTTAAGGCACTTTCAAAGGAAAGTGATTTTCTCTGAAAGGACAGCATTTAGAAACTGAAGCAACACTCCATTCACTTCGCACAGTGAATTGAAGCGTTGGAACAGACTGCTTCTCTTTCAGAGAAACGCATGTGAGTTTTTTGTGAATGCTTGAAAGTAGTTTAAGGCACTTTCAAAGGAAAGTGTTTTTCTCTGAAAGGACAGCATTTAGAAAGTGAAGCAACACTCCATTCACTTCGCACAGTGAATTGAAGTATTGGAACAGACTGCTTCTCTTTCAGAGAAACGCATGTGAGTTTCTTCCCAATGCTTGCAAGTAGCTTAAGGCACTTTCAAAGGAAAGTGATTTTCTCTGATTGGACAGCATTTAGAAAGTGAAGCAACACTCCATTCACTTCGCACAGTGAATTGAAGTGTTGGAACAGACTGCTTCTCTTTCAGAGAAACGCATGTGAGTTTCTGGTGAATGCTTGTAAGTAGCTTAAGGCACTTTCAAAGGAAAGTGATTTTCTCTGAAAGGACAGCATTTAGAAAGTGAAGCAACACTCCATTCCCTTCGTGCAGTGAATTGAAGTGTTGGAACAGAGTGCTTCTCATTCATAGAAACGCATTAGTGTTTCTTGTGCATGCTTGCAAGTTGCTTAAGGCACTTTCAAAGGAAAGTGATTTTCTCTGAAAGGACAGCATTTAGAAAGTGAAGCAACACTCCATTCACTTCGCACAGAGAAATGAAGTGTTGGAACACACTGCTTCTCTTTCATAGAAACGCATTAGTATTTCTTGTGAATGCTTGCAAGTAGCTTAAGGCACTTTCAAAGGAAAGTGATTTTCTCTGAAAGGACAGCATTTAGAAAGTGAAGCAACACTCCATTCACTTCGCAGAGTGAATTGAAGTATTGGAACAGACTGCTTCTCTTTCAGAGAAACACATGTGAGTTTCTGGTGAATGCTTGTAAGTAGCTTAAGGCACTTTCAAAGGAAAGTGATTTTCTCTGAAAGGACAGCATTTAGAAAGTGAAGCAACACTCCATTCACTTCGCACAGTGAATTGAAGTGTTGGAACAGACTGCTTCTCTTTCAGAGAAACGCATGTGAGTTTCTTTTGAATGCTTGCAAGTTGCTTAAGGCACATTCAAAGGAAAGTGATTTTCTCTGAAAGGACAGCATTTAGAAACTGAAGCAACACTCCATTCACTTCGCACAGTGAATTGAAGTGTTCGAACAGACTGCTTCTCTTTAAGAGAAACGCATGTGAGTTTTTTGTGAATGCTTGAAAGTAGTTTAAGGCACTTTAAATGGAAAGTGATTTTGTCTGAAAGGACAGCATTTAGAAAGTGAAGCAACACTCCATTCACTTCGCACGGTGAATTGAAGTGTTGGACCAGACGGCTTCTCTTTCAGAGAAACGCATGTGAGTTTCTGGTGAATGCTTGTAAGTAGCTTAAGGCACATTCAAAGGAAAATGATTTTCTCTGAAAGGACAGCATTTAGAAAGTGAAGCAACACTCCATTCACTTCGCACAGTGAATTGAAGTGTTGGAACAGACTGCTTCTCTTTCAGAGAAACGCATGTGAGTTTTTTGTGAATGTTTGAAAGTAGTTTAAGGCACTTTCAAAGGAAAGTGTTTTTCTCTGAAAGGACAGCATTTAGAAAGTGAAGCAACACTCCATTCACTTCGCACAGTGAATTGAAGTATTGGAACAGACTGCTTCTCTTTCAGAGAAACGCATGTGAGTTTCTGGTGAATGCTTGTAAGTAGCTTAAGGCACTTTCAAAGGAAAGTGATTTTCTCTGAAAGGACAGCATTTAGAAAGTGAAGCAACACTCCATTCCCTTCGTGCAGTGAATTGAAGTGTTGGAACAGAGTGCTTCTCATTCATAGAAACGCATTAGTGTTTCTTGTGCATGCTTGCATGTTGCTTAAGGCACTTTCAAAGGAAAGTGATTTTCTCTGAAAGGACAGCATTTAGAAAGTGAAGCAACACTCCATTCACTTCGCACAGAGAATTGAAGTGTTGGAACACACTGCTTCTCTTTCATAGAAACGCATTAGTATTTCTTGTGAATGCTTGCAAGTAGCTTAAGGCACTTTCAAAGGAAAGTGATTTTCTCTGAAAGGACAGCATTTAGAAAGTGAAGCAACACTCCATTCACTTCGCAGAGTGAATTGAAGTATTGGAACAGACTGCTTCTCTTTCAGAGAAACACATGTGAGTTTCTGGTGAATGCTTGTAAGTAGCTTAAGGCACTTTCAAAGGAAAGTGATTTTCTCTGAAAGGACAGCATTTAGAAAGTGAAGCAACACTCCATTCACGTCGCACAGTGAATTGAAGTGTTGGAACAGACTGCTTCTCTTTCAGAGAAACGCATGTGAGTTTCTTTTGAATGCTTGCAAGTTGCTTAAGGCACTTTCAAAGGAAAGTGATTTTCTCTGAAAGGACAGCATTTAGAAACTGAAGCAACACTCCATTCACTTCGCACAGTGAATTGAAGCGTTGGAACAGACTGCTTCTCTTTCAGAGAAACGCATGTGAGTTTTTTGTGAATGCTTGAAAGTAGTTTAAGGCACTTTCAAAGGAAAGTGTTTTTCTCTGAAAGGACAGCATTTAGAAAGTGAAGCAACACTCCATTCACTTCGCACAGTGAATTGAAGTATTGGAACAGACTGCTTCTCTTTCAGAGAAACACATGTGAGTTTCTGGTGAATGCTTGTAAGTAGCTTAAGGCACTTTCAAAGGAAAGTGATTTTCTCTGAAAGGACAGCATTTAGAAAGTGAAGCAACACTCCATTCACTTCGCACAGTGAATTGAAGTGTTGGAACAGACTGCTTCTCTTTCAGAGAAACGCATGTGAGTTTCTTTTGAATGCTTGCAAGTTGCTTAAGGCACATTCAAAGGAAAGTGATTTTCTCTGAAAGGACAGCATTTAGAAACTGAAGCAACACTCCATTCACTTCGCACAGTGAATTGAAGTGTTCGAACAGACTGCTTCTCTTTAAGAGAAACGCATGTGAGTTTTTTGTGAATGCTTGAAAGTAGTTTAAGGCACTTTAAATGGAAAGTGATTTTGTCTGAAAGGACAGCATTTAGAAAGTGAAGCAACACTCCATTCACTTCGCACGGTGAATTGAAGTGTTGGACCAGACGGCTTCTCTTTCAGAGAAACGCATGTGAGTTTCTGGTGAATGCTTGTAAGTAGCTTAAGGCACATTCAAAGGAAAATGATTTTCTCTGAAAGGACAGCATTTAGAAAGTGAAGCAACACTCCATTCACTTCGCACAGTGAATTGAAGTGTTGGAACAGACTGCTTCTCTTTCAGAGAAACGCATGTGAGTTTTTTGTGAATGTTTGAAAGTAGTTTAAGGCACTTTCAAAGGAAAGTGTTTTTCTCTGAAAGGACAGCATTTAGAAAGTGAAGCAACACTCCATTCACTTCGCACAGTGAATTGAAGTATTGGAACAGACTGCTTCTCTTTCAGAGAAACGCATGTGAGTTTCTTCCTAATGCTTGCAAGTAGCTTAAGGCACTTTCAAAGGAAAGTGATTTTCTCTGATTGGAAAGCATTTAGAAAGTGAAGCAACACTCCATTCACTTCGCACAGTGAATTGAAGTGTTGGAACAGACTGCTTCTCTTTCAGAGAAACGCATGTGAGTTTCTGGTGAATGCTTGTAAGTAGCTTAAGGCACTTTCAAAGGAAAGTGATTTTCTCTGAAAGGACAGCATTTAGAAAGTGAAGCAACACTCCATTCCCTTCGTGCAGTGAATTGAAGTGTTGGAACAGAGTGCTTCTCATTCATAGAAACGCATTAGTGTTTCTTGTGCATGCTTGCAAGTTGCTTAAGGCACTTTCAAAGGAAAGTGATTTTCTCTGAAAGGACAGCATTTAGAAAGTGAAGCAACACTACATTCACTTCGCACAGAGAAATGAAGTGTTGGAACACACTGCTTCTCTTTCATAGAAACGCATTAGTATTTCTTGTGAATGCTTGCAAGTAGCTTAAGGCACTTTCAAAGGAAAGTGATTTTCTCTGAAAGGACAGCATTTAGAAAGTGAAGCAACACTCCATTCACTTCGCAGAGTGAATTGAAGTATTGGAACAGACTGCTTCTCTTTCAGAGAAACACATGTGAGTTTCTGGTGAATGCTTGTAAGTAGCTTAAGGCACTTTCAAAGGAAAGTGATTTTCTCTGAAAGGACAGCATTTAGAAAGTGAAGCAACACTCCATTCACGTCGCACAGTGAATTGAAGTGTTGGAACAGACTGCTTCTCTTTCAGAGAAACGCATGTGAGTTTCTTTTGAATGCTTGCAAGTTGCTTAAGGCACTTTCAAAGGAAAGTGATTTTCTCTGAAAGGACAGCATTTAGAAACTGAAGCAACACTCCATTCACTTCGCACAGTGAATTGAAGCGTTGGAACAGACTGCTTCTCTTTCAGAGAAACGCATGTGAGTTTTTTGTGAATGCTTGAAAGTAGTTTAAGGCACTTTCAAAGGAAAGTGTTTTTCTCTGAAAGGACAGCATTTAGAAAGTGAAGCAACACTCCATTCACTTCGCACAGTGAATTGAAGTATTGGAACAGACTGCTTCTCTTTCAGAGAAACGCATGTGAGTTTCTTCCCAATGCTTGCAAGTAGCTTAAGGCACTTTCAAAGGAAAGTGATTTTCTCTGATTGGACAGCATTTAGAAAGTGAAGCAACACTCCATTCACTTCGCACAGTGAATTGAAGTGTTGGAACAGACTGCTTCTCTTTCAGAGAAACGCATGTGAGTTTCTGGTGAATGCTTGTAAGTAGCTTAAGGCACTTTCAAAGGAAAGTGATTTTCTCTGAAAGGACAGCATTTAGAAAGTGAAGCAACACTCCATTCCCTTCGTGCAGTGAATTGAAGTGTTGGAACAGAGTGCTTCTCATTCATAGAAACGCATTAGTGTTTCTTGTGCATGCTTGCAAGTTGCTTAAGGCACTTTCAAAGGAAAGTGATTTTCTCTGAAAGGACAGCATTTAGAAAGTGAAGCAACACTCCATTCACTTCGCACAGAGAAATGAAGTGTTGGAACACACTGCTTCTCTTTCATAGAAACGCATTAGTATTTCTTGTGAATGCTTGCAAGTAGCTTAAGGCACTTTCAAAGGAAAGTGATTTTCTCTGAAAGGACAGCATTTAGAAAGTGAAGCAACACTCCATTCACTTCGCAGAGTGAATTGAAGTATTGGAACAGACTGCTTCTCTTTCAGAGAAACACATGTGAGTTTCTGGTGAATGCTTGTAAGTAGCTTAAGGCACTTTCAAAGGAAAGTGATTTTCTCTGAAAGGACAGCATTTAGAAAGTGAAGCAACACTCCATTCACTTCGCACAGTGAATTGAAGTGTTGGAACAGACTGCTTCTCTTTCAGAGAAACGCATGTGAGTTTCTTTTGAATGCTTGCAAGTTGCTTAAGGCACATTCAAAGGAAAGTGATTTTCTCTGAAAGGACAGCATTTAGAAACTGAAGCAACACTCCATTCACTTCGCACAGTGAATTGAAGTGTTCGAACAGACTGCTTCTCTTTAAGAGAAACGCATGTGAGTTTTTTGTGAATGCTTGAAAGTAGTTTAAGGCACTTTAAATGGAAAGTGATTTTGTCTGAAAGGACAGCATTTAGAAAGTGAAGCAACACTCCATTCACTTCGCACGGTGAATTGAAGTGTTGGACCAGACGGCTTCTCTTTCAGAGAAACGCATGTGAGTTTCTGGTGAATGCTTGTAAGTAGCTTAAGGCACATTCAAAGGAAAATGATTTTCTCTGAAAGGACAGCATTTAGAAAGTGAAGCAACACTCCATTCACTTCGCACAGTGAATTGAAGTGTTGGAACAGACTGCTTCTCTTTCAGAGAAACGCATGTGTGTTTTTTGTGAATGTTTGAAAGTAGTTTAAGGCACTTTCAAAGGAAAGTGTTTTTCTCTGAAAGGACAGCATTTAGAAAGTGAAGCAACACTCCATTCACTTCGCACAGTGAATTGAAGTATTGGAACAGACTGCTTCTCTTTCAGAGAAACGCATGTGAGTTTCTGGTGAATGCTTGTAAGTAGCTTAAGGCACTTTCAAAGGAAAGTGATTTTCTCTGAAAGGACAGCATTTAGAAAGTGAAGCAACACTCCATTCCCTTCGTGCAGTGAATTGAAGTGTTGGAACAGAGTGCTTCTCATTCATAGAAACGCATTAGTGTTTCTTGTGCATGCTTGCATGTTGCTTAAGGCACTTTCAAAGGAAAGTGATTTTCTCTGAAAGGACAGCATTTAGAAAGTGAAGCAACACTCCATTCACTTCGCACAGAGAATTGAAGTGTTGGAACACACTGCTTCTCTTTCATAGAAACGCATTAGTATTTCTTGTGAATGCTTGCAAGTAGCTTAAGGCACTTTCAAAGGAAAGTGATTTTCTCTGAAAGGACAGCATTTAGAAAGTGAAGCAACACTCCATTCACTTCGCAGAGTGAATTGAAGTATTGGAACAGACTGCTTCTCTTTCAGAGAAACACATGTGAGTTTCTGGTGAATGCTTGTAAGTAGCTTAAGGCACTTTCAAAGGAAAGTGATTTTCTCTGAAAGGACAGCATTTAGAAAGTGAAGCAACACTCCATTCACGTCGCACAGTGAATTGAAGTGTTGGAACAGACTGCTTCTCTTTCAGAGAAACGCATGTGAGTTTCTTTTGAATGCTTGCAAGTTGCTTAAGGCACTTTCAAAGGAAAGTGATTTTCTCTGAAAGGACAGCATTTAGAAACTGAAGCAACACTCCATTCACTTCGCACAGTGAATTGAAGCGTTGGAACAGACTGCTTCTCTTTCAGAGAAACGCATGTGAGTTTTTTGTGAATGCTTGAAAGTAGTTTAAGGCACTTTCAAAGGAAAGTGTTTTTCTCTGAAAGGACAGCATTTAGAAAGTGAAGCAACACTCCATTCACTTCGCACAGTGAATTGAAGTATTGGAACAGACTGCTTCTCTTTCAGAGAAACGCATGTGAGTTTCTTCCCAATGCTTGCAAGTAGCTTAAGGCACTTTCAAAGGAAAGTGATTTTCTCTGATTGGACAGCATTTAGAAAGTGAAGCAACACTCCATTCACTTCGCACAGTGAATTGAAGTGTTGGAACAGACTGCTTCTCTTTCAGAGAAACGCATGTGAGTTTCTGGTGAATGCTTGTAAGTAGCTTAAGGCACTTTCAAAGGAAAGTGATTTTCTCTGAAAGGACAGCATTTAGAAAGTGAAGCAACACTCCATTCCCTTCGTGCAGTGAATTGAAGTGTTGGAACAGAGTGCTTCTCATTCATAGAAACGCATTAGTGTTTCTTGTGCATGCTTGCAAGTTGCTTAAGGCACTTTCAAAGGAAAGTGATTTTCTCTGAAAGTACAGCATTTAGAAAGTGAAGCAACACTCCATTCACTTCGCACAGAGAAATGAAGTGTTGGAACACACTGCTTCTCTTTCATAGAAACGCATTAGTATTTCTTGTGAATGCTTGCAAGTAGCTTAAGGCACTTTCAAAGGAAAGTGATTTTCTCTGAAAGGACAGCATTTAGAAAGTGAAGCAACACTCCATTCACTTCGCAGAGTGAATTGAAGTATTGGAACAGACTGCTTCTCTTTCAGAGAAACACATGTGAGTTTCTGGTGAATGCTTGTAAGTAGCTTAAGGCACTTTCAAAGGAAAGTGATTTTCTCTGAAAGGACAGCATTTAGAAAGTGAAGCAACACTCCATTCACTTCGCACAGTGAATTGAAGTGTTGGAACAGACTGCTTCTCTTTCAGAGAAACGCATGTGAGTTTCTTTTGAATGCTTGCAAGTTGCTTAAGGCACATTCAAAGGAAAGTGATTTTCTCTGAAAGGACAGCATTTAGAAACTGAAGCAACACTCCATTCACTTCGCACAGTGAATTGAAGTGTTCGAACAGACTGCTTCTCTTTAAGAGAAACGCATGTGAGTTTTTTGTGAATGCTTGAAAGTAGTTTAAGGCACTTTAAATGGAAAGTGATTTTGTCTGAAAGGACAGCATTTAGAAAGTGAAGCAACACTCCATTCACTTCGCACGGTGAATTGAAGTTTTGGACCAGACGGCTTCTCTTTCAGAGAAACACATGTGAGTTTCTGGTGAATGCTTGTAAGTAGCTTAAGGCACATTCAAAGGAAAATGATTTTCTCTGAAAGGACAGCATTTAGAAAGTGAAGCAACACTCCATTCACTTCGCACAGTGAATTGAAGTGTTGGAACAGACTGCTTCTCTTTCAGAGAAACGCATGTGAGTTTTTTGTGAATGCTTGAAAGTAGTTTAAGGCACTTTCAATGGAAAGTGATTTTCTCAAAGGACAGCATTTAGAAAGTGAGGCAACACTCCATTCACTTCGCACAGTGAATTGAAGTGTTGGAACAGACTGCTTCTCTTTCAGAGAAACGCATGTGAGTTTCTTCCTAATGCTTGCAAGTAGCTTAAGGCACTTTCAAAGGAAAGTGATTTTCTCTGAAAGGACAGCATTTAGAAAGTGAAGCAACACTCCATTCACTTCGCACAGTGAATTGAAGTGTTGGAACAGACTGCTTCTCTTTCAGAGAAACGCATGTGAGTTTCTTCCTGATGCTTGCAAGTAGCTTAAGGCACTTTCAAAGGAAAGTGATTTTCTCTGAAAGGACAGCATTTAGAAAGTGAAGCAACACTCCATTCACTTCGCACATTGAATTGAAGTGTTGGAACAGACTGCTTCTCTTTCAGAGAAACGCATGTGAGTTTCTGGTGAATGCTTGTAAGTAGCTTAAGGCACTTTCAAAGGAAAGTGATTTTCTCTGAAAGGACAGCATTTAGAAAGTGAGGCAACACTCCATTCACCTCACACAGTGAATTGAAGTGTTGGAACAGACTGCTTCTCTTTCAGAGAAACGCATGTGAGTTTCTGGTGAATGCTTGTAAGTAGCTTAAGGCACTTTCAAAGGAAAGTGATTTTCTCTGAAAGGACAGCATTTAGAAAGTGAAGCAACACTCCATTCACTTCGCACAGTGAATTGAAGTGTTGGAACAGTCTGCTTCTCTTTCAGAGAAACGCATGTGAGTTTCTTCCTAATGCTTGCAAGTAGCTTAAGGCACTTTCAAAGGAAAGTGATTTTCTCTGAAAGAACAGCATTTAGAAAGTGAAGCAACACTCCATTCACTTCACACAGTGAATTGAAGTGTTGGAACAGACTGCTTCTCTTTCAGAGAAACGCATGTGAGTTTCTGGTGAATGCTTGTAAGTCGCTTAAGGCACTTTCAAAGGAAAGTGATTTTCTCTGAAAGGACAGCATTTAGAAAGTGAAGCAACACTCCATTCACTTCGCACAGTGAATTGAAGTGTTGGAACACACTGCTTCCCTTTAAGAGAAACGCATGTGAGTTTTTTGTGAATGCTTGAAAGTAGTTTAAGGCACTTTCAAAGGAAAGTGATTTTCTCTGAAAGGACAGCATTTAGAAAGTGAAGCAACACTCAATTCACTTTGTACAGTGAATTGAACTGTTGGAACAGACTGCTTCTCTTTCAGAGAAATGCATGTGAGTTTCTGTTGAATGCTTGTAAGTAGCTTAAGGCACATTCAAAGGAAAGTGATTTTCTATGAAAGGACAGCATTTAGAAAGTAAAGCAACACTCCATTCACTTCGAACAAAGAATTGAAGTGTTGGAACAGACTGCTTCTCTTTCATAGAAACGCATTAGAGTTTCTTGGGAATGCTTGCAAGTAGCTTAAGGCACTTTCAAAGGAAAGTGATTTTCTCTAAAAGGACAGCATTTAGATAGTGAAGCAACACTCCATTCACTTCGCACAGTGAATTGAAGTGTTGGAACAGACTGCTTCTCTTTCAGAGAAACGCATGTGAGTTTCTTGTGAATTCTTGCAAGTTGCTTAAGGCACTTTCAAAGGAAAGTGATTTTCTCTGAAAGGACAGCATTTAGAAACTGAAGCAACACTCCATTCACTTCGCACAGTGAATTGAAGTGTTGGAACAGACTGCTTCTCTTTCAGAGAAACGCATGTGAGTTTTTTGTGAATGCTTGAAAGTAGTTTAAGGCACTTTCAAAGGAAAGTGTTTTTCTCTGAAAGGACAGCATTTAGAAAGTGAAGCAACACTCCATTCACTTCGCACAGTGAATTGAAGTATTGGAACAGACTGCTTCTCTTTCAGAGAAACGCATGTGAGTTTCTTCCTAATGCTTGCAAGTAGCTTAAGGCACTTTCAAAGGAAAGTGATTTTCTCTGATTGGACAGCATTTAGAAAGTGAAGCAACACTCCATTCACTTCGCACAGTGAATTGAAGTGTTGGAACAGACTGCTTCTCTTTCAGAGAAACGCATGTGAGTTTCTGGTGAATGCTTATAAGTAGCTTAAGGCACTTTCAAAGGAAAGTGATTTTCTCTGAAAGGACAGCATTTAGAAAGTGAAGCAACACTCCATTCCCTTCGTGCAGTGAATTGAAGTGTTGGAACAGAGTGCTTCTCATTCATAGAAACGCATTAGTGTTTCTTGTGCATGCTTGCAAGTTGCTTAAGGCACTTTCAAAGGAAAGTGATTTTCTCTGAAAGGACAGCATTTAGAAAGTGAAGCAACACTCCATTCACTTCGCACAGAGAAATGAAGTGTTGGAACACACTGCTTCTCTTTCATAGAAACGCATTAGTATTTCTTGTGAATGCTTGCAAGTAGCTTAAGGCACTTTCAAAGGAAAGTGATTTTCTCTGAAAGGACAGCATTTAGAAAGTGAGGCAACACTCCATTCACTTCGCACAGTGAATTGAAGTGTTGGAACAGACTGCTTCTCTTTCAGAGAAACGCATGTGAGTTTCTTCCTAATGCTTGCAAGTAGCTTAAGGCACTTTCAAAGGAAAGTGATTTTCTCTGAAAGGACAGCATTTAGAAAGTGAAGCAACACTCCATTCACTTCGCACAGTGAATTGAAGTGTTGGAACAGACTGCTTCTCTTTCAGAGAAACGCATGTGAGTTTCTTCCTGATGCTTGCAAGTAGCTTAAGGCACTTTCAAAGGAAAGTGATTTTCTCTGAA
This sequence comes from Myodes glareolus, assembly GCF_982192425.1. NCBI lineage: Eukaryota > Metazoa > Chordata > Mammalia > Rodentia > Cricetidae > Myodes > Myodes glareolus. The sequence goes on from NC_142046.1 coordinate 3,834,420, forward strand.
AGGACAGCATTTAGAAAGTGAAGCAACACTCCATTCACTTCGCACATTGAATTGAAGTGTTGGAACAGACTGCTTCTCTTTCAGAGAAACGCATGTGAGTTTCTGGTGAATGCTTGTAAGTAGCTTAAGGCACTTTCAAAGGAAAGTGATTTTCTCTGAAAGGACAGCATTTAGAAAGTGAGGCAACACTCCATTCACCTCACACAGTGAATTGAAGTGTTGGAACAGACTGCTTCTCTTTCAGAGAAACGCATGTGAGTTTCTGGTGAATGCTTGTAAGTAGCTTAAGGCACTTTCAAAGGAAAGTGATTTTCTCTGAAAGGACAGCATTTAGAAAGTGAAGCAACACTCCATTCACTTCGCACAGTGAATTGAAGTGTTGGAACAGTCTGCTTCTCTTTCAGAGAAACGCATGTGAGTTTCTTCCTAATGCTTGCAAGTAGCTTAAGGCACTTTCAAAGGAAAGTGATTTTCTCTGACAGAACAGCATTTAGAAAGTGAAGCAACACTCCATTCACTTCACACAGTGAATTGAAGTGTTGGAACAGACTGCTTCTCTTTCAGAGAAACGCATGTGAGTTTCTGGTGAATGCTTGTAAGTCGCTTAAGGCACTTTCAAAGGAAAGTGATTTTCTCTGAAAGGACAGTATTTAGAAAGTGAAGCAACACTCCATTCACTTCGCACAGTGAATTGAAGTGTTGGAACACACTGCTTCCCTTTAAGAGAAACGCATGTGAGTTTTTTGTGAATGCTTGAAAGTAGTTTAAGGCACTTTCAAAAGAAAGTGATTTTCTCTGAAAGGACAGCATTTAGAAAGTGAAGCAACACTCAATTCACTTTGTACAGTGAATTGAACTGTTGGAACAGACTGCTTCTCTTTCAGAGAAATGCATGTGAGTTTCTGTTGAATGCTTGTAAGTAGCTTAAGGCACATTCAAAGGAAAGTGATTTTCTATGAAAGGACAGCATTTAGAAAGTAAAGCAACACTCCATTCACTTCGAACAAAGAATTGAAGTGTTGGAACAGACTGCTTCTCTTTCATAGAAACGCATTAGAGTTTCTTGGGAATGCTTGCAAGTAGCTTAAGGCACTTTCAAAGGAAAGTGATTTTCTCTAAAAGGACAGCATTTAGATAGTGAAGCAACACTCCATTCACTTCGCACAGTGAATTGAAGTGTTGGAACAGACTGCTTCTCTTTCAGAGAAACGCATGTGAGTTTCTTGTGAATTCTTGCAAGTTGCTTAAGGCACTTTCAAAGGAAAGTGATTTTCTCTGAAAGGACAGCATTTAGAAACTGAAGCAACACTCCATTCACTTCGCACAGTGAATTGAAGTGTTGGAACAGACTGCTTCTCTTTCAGAGAAACGCATGTGAGTTTTTTGTGAATGCTTGAAAGTAGTTTAAGGCACTTTCAAAGGAAAGTGTTTTTCTCTGAAAGGACAGCATTTAGAAAGTGAAGCAACACTCCATTCACTTCGCACAGTGAATTGAAGTATTGGAACAGACTGCTTCTCTTTCAGAGAAACGCATGTGAGTTTCTTCCTAATGCTTGCAAGTAGCTTAAGGCACTTTCAAAGGAAAGTGATTTTCTCTGATTGGACAGCATTTAGAAAGTGAAGCAACACTCCATTCACTTCGCACAGTGAATTGAAGTGTTGGAACAGACTGCTTCTCTTTCAGAGAAACGCATGTGAGTTTCTGGTGAATGCTTATAAGTAGCTTAAGGCACTTTCAAAGGAAAGTGATTTTCTCTGAAAGGACAGCATTTAGAAAGTGAAGCAACACTCCATTCATTTCGAACAGTGAATTGAAGTGTTGGAACAGAGTGCTTCTCATTCATAGAAACGCATTAGTGTTTCTTGTGCATGCTTGCAAGTTGCTTAAGGCACTTTCAAAGGAAAGTGATTTTCTCTGAAAGGACAGCATTTAGAAAGTGAAGCAACACTCCATTCACTTCGCACAGAGAAATGAAGTGTTGGAACACACTGCTTCTCTTTCATAGAAACGCATTAGTATTTCTTGTGAATGCTTGCAAGTAGCTTAAGGCACTTTCAAAGGAAAGTGATTTTCTCTGAAAGGACAGCATTTAGAAAGTGAAGCAACACTCCATTCACTTCGCAGAGTGAATTGAAGTATTGGAACAGACTGCTTCTCTTTCAGAGAAACACATGTGAGTTTCTGGTGAATGCTTGTAAGTAGCTTAAGGCACTTTCAAAGGAAAGTGATTTTCTCTGAAAGGACAGCATTTAGAAAGTGAAGCAACACTCCATTCACTTCGCACAGTGAATTGAAGTGTTGGAACAGACTGCTTCTCTTTCAGAGAAACGCATGTGAGTTTCTTTTGAATGCTTGCAAGTTGCTTAAGGCACATTCAAAGGAAAGTGATTTTCTCTGAAAGGACAGCATTTAGAAACTGAAGCAACACTCCATTCACTTCGCACAGTGAATTGAAGTGTTCGAACAGACTGCTTCTCTTTAAGAGAAACGCATGTGAGTTTTTTGTGAATGCTTGAAAGTAGTTTAAGGCACTTTCAAAGGAAAGTGATTTTGTCTGAAAGGACAGCATTTAGAAAGTGAAGCAACACTCCATTCACTTCGCACGGTGAATTGAAGTGTTGGACCAGACTGCTTCTCTTTCAGAGAAACGCATGTGAGTTTCTGGTGAATGCTTGTAAGTAGCTTAAGGCACATTCAAAGGAAAATGATTTTCTCTGAAAGGACAGCATTTAGAAAGTGAAGCAACACTCCATTCACTTCGCACAGTGAATTGAAGTGTTGGAACAGACTGCTTCTCTTTCAGAGAAACGCATGTGAGTTTTTTGTGAATGCTTGAAAGTAGTTTAAGGCACTTTCAATGGAAAGTGATTTTCTCAAAGGACAGCATTTAGAAAGTGAGGCAACACTCCATTCACTTCGCACAGTGAATTGAAGTGTTGGAACAGACGGCTTCTCTTTCAGAGAAACGCATGTGAGTTTCTTCCTAATGCTTGCAAGTAGCTTAAGGCACTTTCAAAGGAAAGTGATTTTCTCTGAAAGGACAGCATTTAGAAAGTGAAGCAACACTCCATTCACTTCGCACAGTGAATTGAAGTGTTGGAACAGACTGCTTCTCTTTCAGAGAAACGCATGTGAGTTTCTTCCTGATGCTTGCAAGTAGCTTAAGGCACTTTCAAAGGAAAGTGATTTTCTCTGAAAGGACAGCATTTAGAAAGTGAAGCAACACTAAATTCACTTCGCACAGTGAATTGAAGTGTTGGAACAGACTGCTTCTCTTTCAGAGAAACGCATGTGAGTTTTTTATGAATGCTTGAAAGTAGTTAAAGGCACTTTCAAAGGAAAGTGATTTTCTCTGAAAGGACAGCATTTAGAAAGTGAGGCAACACTCCATTCACTTCACACAGTGACTTGAAGTCTTGGAACAGACTGCTTCTCTTTCAGAGAAACGCATGTGAGTTTCTGGTGAATGCTTGTAAGTAGCTTAAGGCACTTTCAAAGGAAAGTGATTTTCTCTGAAAGGACAGCATTTAGAAAGTGAAGCAACACTCCATTCCCTTCGTGCAGTGAATTGAAGTGTTGGAACAGAGTGCTTCTCATTCATAGAAACGCATTAGTGTTTCTTGTGCATGCTTGCAAGTTGCTTAAGGCACTTTCAAAGGAAAGTGATTTTCTCTGAAAGGACAGCATTTAGAAAGTGAAGCAACACTCCATTCACTTCGCACAGAGAAATGAAGTGTTGGAACACACTGCTTCTCTTTCATAGAAACGCATTAGTATTTCTTGTGAATGCTTGCAAGTAGCTTAAGGCACTTTCAAAGGAAAGTGATTTTCTCTGAAAGGACAGCATTTAGAAAGTGAAGCAACACTCCATTCACTTCGCAGAGTGAATTGAAGTATTGGAACAGACTGCTTCTCTTTCAGAGAAACACATGTGAGTTTCTGGTGAATGCTTGTAAGTAGCTTAAGGCACTTTCAAAGGAAAGTGATTTTCTCTGAAAGGACAGCATTTAGAAAGTGAAGCAACACTCCATTCACTTCGCACAGTGAATTGAAGTGTTGGAACAGACTGCTTCTCTTTCAGAGAAACGCATGTGAGTTTCTTTTGAATGCTTGCAAGTTGCTTAAGGCACATTCAAAGGAAAGTGATTTTCTCTGAAAGGACAGCATTTAGAAACTGAAGCAACACTCCATTCACTTCGCACAGTGAATTGAAGTGTTCGAACAGACTGCTTCTCTTTAAGAGAAACGCATGTGAGTTTTTTGTGAATGCTTGAAAGTAGTTTAAGGCACTTTCAAAGGAAAGTGATTTTGTCTGAAAGGACAGCATTTAGAAAGTGAAGCAACACTCCATTCACTTCGCACGGTGAATTGAAGTGTTGGACCAGACTGCTTCTCTTTCAGAGAAACGCATGTGAGTTTCTGGTGAATGCTTGTAAGTAGCTTAAGGCACATTCAAAGGAAAATGATTTTCTCTGAAAGGACAGCATTTAGAAAGTGAAGCAACACTCCATTCACTTCGCACAGTGAATTGAAGTGTTGGAACAGACTGCTTCTCTTTCAGAGAAACGCATGTGAGTTTTTTGTGAATGCTTGAAAGTAGTTTAAGGCACTTTCAATGGAAAGTGATTTTCTCAAAGGACAGCATTTAGAAAGTGAGGCAACACTCCATTCACTTCGCACAGTGAATTGAAGTGTTGGAACAGACTGCTTCTCTTTCAGAGAAACGCATGTGAGTTTCTTCCTAATGCTTGCAAGTAGCTTAAGGCACTTTCAAAGGAAAGTGATTTTCTCTGAAAGGACAGCATTTAGAAAGTGAAGCAACACTCCATTCACTTCGCACAGTGAATTGAAGTGTTGGAACAGACTGCTTCTCTTTCAGAGAAACGCATGTGAGTTTCTTCCTGATGCTTGCAAGTAGCTTAAGGCACTTTCAAAGGAAAGTGATTTTCTCTGAAAGGACAGCATTTAGAAAGTGAAGCAACACTAAATTCACTTCGCACAGTGAATTGAAGTGTTGGAACAGACTGCTTCTCTTTCAGAGAAACGCATGTGAGTTTTTAATGAATGCTTGAAAGTAGTTAAAGGCACTTTCAAAGGAAAGTGATTTTCTCTGAAAGGACAGCATTTAGAAAGTGAGGCAACACTCCATTCACTTCACACAGTGACTTGAAGTCTTGGAACAGACTGCTTCTCTTTCAGAGAAACGCATGTGAGTTTCTTCCTAATGCTTGCAAGTAGCTTAAGGCACTTTCAAAGGAAAGTGATTTTCTCTGAAAGGACAGCATTTAGAAAGTGAAGCAACACTCCATTCACTTCGCACAGTGAATTGAAGTGTTGGAACAGTCTGCTCCTCTTTCAGAGAAACGCATGTGAGTTTCTTCCTAATGCTTGCAAGTAGCTTAAGGCACTTTCAAAGGAAAGTGATTTTCTCTGAAAGGACAGCATTTAGAAAGTGAAGCAACACTCCATTCACTTCGCACAGTGAATTGAAGTGTTGGAACAGACTGCTTCTCTTTCAGAGAAACGCATGTGAGTTTCTGGTGAATGCTTGTAAGTAGCTTAAGGCACTTTCAAAGGAAAGTGATTTTCTCTGAAAGGACAGCATTTAGAAAGTGAAGCAACACTCCATTCACTTCGCACAGTGAATTGAAGTGTTGGAACAGACTGCTTCTCTTTCAGAGAAATGCATGTGAGTTTAAGTTGAATGCTTGTAAGTAGCTTAAGGCACTTTCAAAGGAAAGTGATTTTCTCTGAAAGGACAGCATTTAGAAAGTGAAGCAACACTCCATTCACTTCGCACAGTGAATTGAAGTATTGGAACAGACTGCTTCTCTTTCAGAGAAACGGATGTGAGTTTCTGGTGAATGCTTGTAAGTAGCTTAAGGCACTTTCAAAGGAAAGTGATTTTCTCTGAAAGGACAGCATTTAGAAAGTGAAGCAACACTCCATTCACTTCGCACAGTGAATTGAAGTGTTGGAACAGACTGCTTCTCTTTCATATAAACGCATTAGTGTTTCTTGTGAATGCTTGCAAGTTGCTTAAGGCACTTTCAAAGGAAAGTGATTTTCTCTGAAAGGACATAATTTAGAAAGTGAAGCAACACTCCATTCACTTCGCACAGTGAATTGAAGTGTTGGAACAGACTGCTTCTCTTTCAGAGAAATGCATGTGAGTGTCTGTTGAATGCTTGTAAGTAGCTTAAGGCACTTTCAAAGGAAAGTGATTTTCTCTGAAAGGACAGCATTTAGAAAGTGAAGCAACACTCCATTCACTTCGCACATTGAATTGAAGTGTTGGAACAGACTGCTTCTCTTTCAGAGAAACGCATGTGAGTTTCTGTTGAATGCTTGTAAGTAGCTTAAGGCACTTTGAAAGGAAAGTGATTTTCTCTGAAAGGACAGCATTTAGAAAGTGAGGCAACACTCCATTCACTTCACACAGTGAATTGAAGTGTTGGAACAGACTGCTTCTCTTTCAGAGAAACGCATGTGAGTTTCTGGTGAATGCTTGTAAGTAGCTTAAGGCACTTTCAAAGGAAAGTGATTTTCTCTGAAAGGACAGCATTTAGAAAGTGAGGCAACACTGCATTCACTTCACACAGTGAATTGAAGTGTTGGAACAGACTGCTTCTCTTTCAGAGAAACGCATGTGAGTTTCTTCCTAATGCTTGCAAGTAGCTTGAGGCACTTTCAAAGGAAAGTGATTTTCTCTGAAAGGAGAGCATTTAGAAAGTGAAGTAACACTCCATTCACTTCGCACAGTGAATTGAAGTGTTGGAACAGTCTGCTTCTCTTTCAGAGAAACGCATGTGAGTTTCTTCCTAATGCTTGCAAGTAGCTTAAGGCACTTTTAAAGGAAAGTGATTTTCTCTGAAAGGACAGCATTTAGAAAGTGAAGCAACACTCCATTCACTTCGCACAGTGAATTGAAGTGTTGGAACAGACTGCTTCTCTTTCAGAGAAACGCATGTGAGTTTCCGGTGAATGCTTGTAAGTAGCTTAAGGCACTTTCAAAGGAAAGTGATTTTCTCTGAAAGGACAGCATTTAGAAAGTGAAGCAACACTCCATTCACTTCGCACAGTGAATTGAAGTGTTGGAACAGACTGATTCTCTTTCAGAGAAACGCATGTGAGTTTCTTCCTGATGCTTGCAAGTAGCTTAAGGCACTTTCAAAGGAAAGTGATTTTCTCTGAAAGGACAGCATTTAGAAAGTGAAGCAACACTAAATTCACTTCGCACAGTGAATTGAAGTGTTGGAACAGACTGCTTCTCTTTCAGAGAAACGCATGTGAGTTTTTTATGAATGCTTGAAAGTAGTTAAAGGCACTTTCAAAGGAAAGTGATTTTCTCTGAAAGGACAGCATTTAGAAAGTGAGGCAACACTCCATTCACTTCACACAGTGACTTGAAGTCTTGGAACAGACTGCTTTTCTTTCAGAGAAACGCATGTGAGTTTCTGGTGAATGCTTGTAAGTAGCTTAAGGCACTTTCAAAGGAAAGTGATTTTCTCTGAAAGGACAGCATTTAGAAAGTGAAGCAACACTCCATTCCCTTCGTGCAGTGAATTGAAGTGTTGGAACAGAGTGCTTCTCATTCATAGAAACGCATTAGTGTTTCTTGTGCATGCTTGCAAGTTGCTTAAGGCACTTTCAAAGGAAAGTGATTTTCTCTGAAAGGACAGCATTTAGAAAGTGAAGCAACACTCCATTCACTTCGCACAGAGAAATGAAGTGTTGGAACACACTGCTTCTCTTTCATAGAAACGCATTAGTATTTCTTGTGAATGCTTGCAAGTAGCTTAAGGCACTTTCAAAGGAACGTGATTTTCTCTGAAAGGACAGCATTTAGAAAGTGAAGCAACACTCCATTCACTTCGCAGAGTGAATTGAAGTATTGGAACAGACTGCTTCTCTTTCAGAGAAACACATGTGAGTTTCTGGTGAATGCTTGTAAGTAGCTTAAGGCACTTTCAAAGGAAAGTGATTTTCTCTGAAAGGACAGCATTTAGAAAGTGAAGCAACACTCCATTCACTTCGCACAGTGAATTGAAGTGTTGGAACAGACTGCTTCTCTTTCAGAGAAACGCATGTGAGTTTCTTTTGAATGCTTGCAAGTTGCTTAAGGCACATTCAAAGGAAAGTGATTTTCTCTGAAAGGACAGCATTTAGAAACTGAAGCAACACTCCATTCACTTCGCACAGTGAATTGAAGTGTTCGAACAGACTGTTTCTCTTTAAGAGAAACGCATGTGAGTTTTTTGTGAATGCTTGAAAGTAGTTTAAGGCACTTTCAAAGGAAAGTGATTTTGTCTGAAAGAACAGCATTTAGAAAGTGAAGCAACACTCCATTCACTTCGCACGGTGAATTGAAGTGTTGGACCAGACTGCTTCTCTTTCAGAGAAACGCATGTGAGTTTCTGGTGAATGCTTGTAAGTAGCTTAAGGCACATTCAAAGGAAAATGATTTTCTCTGAAAGGACAGCATTTAGAAAGTGAAGCAACACTCCATTCACTTCGCACAGTGAATTGAAGTGTTGGAACAGACTGCTTCTCTTTCAGAGAAACGCATGTGAGTTTTTTGTGAATGCTTGAAAGTAGTTTAAGGCACTTTCAATGGAAAGTGATTTTCTCAAAGGACAGCATTTAGAAAGTGAGGCAACACTCCATTCACTTCGCACAGTGAATTGAAGTGTTGGAACAGACTGCTTCTCTTTCAGAGAAACGCATGTGAGTTTCTTCCTAATGCTTGCAAGTAGCTTAAGGCACTTTCAAAGGAAAGTGATTTTCTCTGAAAGGACAGCATTTAGAAAGTGAAGCAACACTCCATTCACTTCGCACAGTGAATTGAAGTGTTGGAACAGACTGCTTCTCTTTCAGAGAAACGCATGTGAGTTTCTTCCTGATGCTTGCAAGTAGCTTAAGGCACTTTCAAAGGAAAGTGATTTTCTCTGAAAGGACAGCATTTAGAAAGTGAAGCAACACTAAATTCACTTCGCACAGTGAATTGAAGTGTTGGAACAGACTGCTTCTCTTTCAGAGAAACGCATGTGAGTTTTTTATGAATGCTTGAAAGTAGTTAAAGGCACTTTCAAAGGAAAGTGATTTTCTCTGAAAGGACAGCATTTAGAAAGTGAGGCAACACTCCAATCACTTCACACAGTGACTTGAAGTCTTGGAACAGACTGCTTCTCTTTCAGAGAAACGCATGTGAGTTTCTTCCTAATGCTTGCAAGTAGCTTAAGGCACTTTCAAAGGAAAGTGATTTTCTCTGAAAGGACAGCATTTAGAAAGTGAAGCAACACTCCATTCACTTCGCACAGTGAATTGAAGTGTTGGAACAGTCTGCTCCTCTTTCAGAGAAACGCATGTGAGTTTCTTCCTAATGCTTGCAAGTAGCTTAAGGCACTTTCAAAGGAAAGTGATTTTCTCTGAAAGGACAGCATTTAGAAAGTGAAGCAACACTCCATTCACTTCGCACAGTGAATTGAAGTGTTGGAACAGACTGCTTCTCTTTCAGAGAAACGCATGTGAGTTTCTGGTGAATGCTTGTAAGTAGCTTAAGGCACTTTCAAAGGAAAGTGATTTTCTCTGAAAGGACAGCATTTAGAAAGTGAAGCAACACTCCATTCACTTCGCACAGTGAATTGAAGTGTTGGAACAGACTGCTTCTCTTTCAGAGAAATGCATGTGAGTTTAAGTTGAATGCTTGTAAGTAGCTTAAGGCACTTTCAAAGGAAAGTGATTTTCTCTGAAAGGACAGCATTTAGAAAGTGAAGCAACACTCCATTCACTTCGCACAGTGAATTGAAGTATTGGAACAGACTGCTTCTCTTTCAGAGAAACGGATGTGAGTTTCTGGTGAATGCTTGTAAGTAGCTTAAGGCACTTTCAAAGGAAAGTGATTTTCTCTGAAAGGACAGCATTTAGAAAGTGAAGCAACACTCCATTCACTTCGCACAGTGAATTGAAGTGTTGGAACAGACTGCTTCTCTTTCATATAAACGCATTAGTGTTTCTTGTGAATGCTTGCAAGTTGCTTAAGGCACTTTCAAAGGAAAGTGATTTTCTCTGAAAGGACATAATTTAGAAAGTGAAGCAACACTCCATTCACTTCGCACAGTGAATTGAAGTGTTGGAACAGACTGCTTCTCTTTCAGAGAAATGCATGTGAGTGTCTGTTGAATGCTTGTAAGTAGCTTAAGGCACTTTCAAAGGAAAGTGATTTTCTCTGAAAGGACAGCATTTAGAAAGTGAAGCAACACTCCATTCACTTCGCACATTGAATTGAAGTGTTGGAACAGACTGCTTCTCTTTCAGAGAAACGCATGTGAGTTTCTGTTGAATGCTTGTAAGTAGCTTAAGGCACTTTGAAAGGAAAGTGATTTTCTCTGAAAGGACAGCATTTAGAAAGTGAGGCAACACTCCATTCACTTCACACAGTGAATTGAAGTGTTGGAACAGACTGCTTCTCTTTCAGAGAAACGCATGTGAGTTTCTGGTGAATGCTTGTAAGTAGCTTAAGGCACTTTCAAAGGAAAGTGATTTTCTCTGAAAGGACAGCATTTAGAAAGTGAGGCAACACTGCATTCACTTCACACAGTGAATTGAAGTGTTGGAACAGACTGCTTCTCTTTCAGAGAAACGCATGTGAGTTTCTTCCTAATGCTTGCAAGTAGCTTGAGGCACTTTCAAAGGAAAGTGATTTTCTCTGAAAGGAGAGCATTTAGAAAGTGAAGTAACACTCCATTCACTTCGCACAGTGAATTGAAGTGTTGGAACAGTCTGCTTCTCTTTCAGAGAAACGCATGTGAGTTTCTTCCTAATGCTTGCAAGTAGCTTAAGGCACTTTTAAAGGAAAGTGATTTTCTCTGAAAGGACAGCATTTAGAAAGTGAAGCAACACTCCATTCACTTCGCACAGTGAATTGAAGTGTTGGAACAGACTGCTTCTCTTTCAGAGAAACGCATGTGAGTTTCCGGTGAATGCTTGTAAGTAGCTTAAGGCACTTTCAAAGGAAAGTGATTTTCTCTGAAAGGACAGCATTTAGAAAGTGAAGCAACACTCCATTCACTTCGCACAGTGAATTGAAGTGTTGGAACAGACTGATTCTCTTTCAGAGAAACGCATGTGAGTTTCTTCCTGATGCTTGCAAGTAGCTTAAGGCACTTTCAAAGGAAAGTGATTTTCTCTGAAAGGACAGCATTTAGAAAGTGAAGCAACACTAAATTCACTTCGCACAGTGAATTGAAGTGTTGGAACAGACTGCTTCTCTTTCAGAGAAACGCATGTGAGTTTTTTATGAATGCTTGAAAGTAGTTAAAGGCACTTTCAAAGGAAAGTGATTTTCTCTGAAAGGACAGCATTTAGAAAGTGAGGCAACACTCCATTCACTTCACACAGTGACTTGAAGTCTTGGAACAGACTGCTTTTCTTTCAGAGAAACGCATGTGAGTTTCTGGTGAATGCTTGTAAGTAGCTTAAGGCACTTTCAAAGGAAAGTGATTTTCTCTGAAAGGACAGCATTTAGAAAGTGAAGCAACACTCCATTCCCTTCGTGCAGTGAATTGAAGTGTTGGAACAGAGTGCTTCTCATTCATAGAAACGCATTAGTGTTTCTTGTGCATGCTTGCAAGTTGCTTAAGGCACTTTCAAAGGAAAGTGATTTTCTCTGAAAGGACAGCATTTAGAAAGTGAAGCAACACTCCATTCACTTCGCACAGAGAAATGAAGTGTTGGAACACACTGCTTCTCTTTCATAGAAACGCATTAGTATTTCTTGTGAATGCTTGCAAGTAGCTTAAGGCACTTTCAAAGGAACGTGATTTTCTCTGAAAGGACAGCATTTAGAAAGTGAAGCAACACTCCATTCACTTCGCAGAGTGAATTGAAGTATTGGAACAGACTGCTTCTCTTTCAGAGAAACACATGTGAGTTTCTGGTGAATGCTTGTAAGTAGCTTAAGGCACTTTCAAAGGAAAGTGATTTTCTCTGAAAGGACAGCATTTAGAAAGTGAAGCAACACTCCATTCACTTCGCACAGTGAATTGAAGTGTTGGAACAGACTGCTTCTCTTTCAGAGAAACGCATGTGAGTTTCTTTTGAATGCTTGCAAGTTGCTTAAGGCACATTCAAAGGAAAGTGATTTTCTCTGAAAGGACAGCATTTAGAAACTGAAGCAACACTCCATTCACTTCGCACAGTGAATTGAAGTGTTCGAACAGACTGTTTCTCTTTAAGAGAAACGCATGTGAGTTTTTTGTGAATGCTTGAAAGTAGTTTAAGGCACTTTCAAAGGAAAGTGATTTTGTCTGAAAGAACAGCATTTAGAAAGTGAAGCAACACTCCATTCACTTCGCACGGTGAATTGAAGTGTTGGACCAGACTGCTTCTCTTTCAGAGAAACGCATGTGAGTTTCTGGTGAATGCTTGTAAGTAGCTTAAGGCACATTCAAAGGAAAATGATTTTCTCTGAAAGGACAGCATTTAGAAAGTGAAGCAACACTCCATTCACTTCGCACAGTGAATTGAAGTGTTGGAACAGACTGCTTCTCTTTCAGAGAAACGCATGTGAGTTTTTTGTGAATGCTTGAAAGTAGTTTAAGGCACTTTCAATGGAAAGTGATTTTCTCAAAGGACAGCATTTAGAAAGTGAGGCAACACTCCATTCACTTCGCACAGTGAATTGAAGTGTTGGAACAGACTGCTTCTCTTTCAGAGAAACGCATGTGAGTTTCTTCCTAATGCTTGCAAGTAGCTTAAGGCACTTTCAAAGGAAAGTGATTTTCTCTGAAAGGACAGCATTTAGAAAGTGAAGCAACACTCCATTCACTTCGCACAGTGAATTGAAGTGTTGGAACAGACTGCTTCTCTTTCAGAGAAACGCATGTGAGTTTCTTCCTGATGCTTGCAAGTAGCTTAAGGCACTTTCAAAGGAAAGTGATTTTCTCTGAAAGGACAGCATTTAGAAAGTGAAGCAACACTAAATTCACTTCGCACAGTGAATTGAAGTGTTGGAACAGACTGCTTCTCTTTCAGAGAAACGCATGTGAGTTTTTTATGAATGCTTGAAAGTAGTTAAAGGCACTTTCAAAGGAAAGTGATTTTCTCTGAAAGGACAGCATTTAGAAAGTGAGGCAACACTCCAATCACTTCACACAGTGACTTGAAGTCTTGGAACAGACTGCTTCTCTTTCAGAGAAACGCATGTGAGTTTCTTCCTAATGCTTGCAAGTAGCTTAAGGCACTTTCAAAGGAAAGTGATTTTCTCTGAAAGGACAGCATTTAGAAAGTGAAGCAACACTCCATTCACTTCGCACAGTGAATTGAAGTGTTGGAACAGTCTGCTCCTCTTTCAGAGAAACGCATGTGAGTTTCTTCCTAATGCTTGCAAGTAGCTTAAGGCACTTTCAAAGGAAAGTGATTTTCTCTGAAAGGACAGCATTTAGAAAGTGAAGCAACACTCCATTCACTTCGCACAGTGAATTGAAGTGTTGGAACAGACTGCTTCTCTTTCAGAGAAACGCATGTGAGTTTCTGGTGAATGCTTGTAAGTAGCTTAAGGCACTTTCAAAGGAAAGTGATTTTCTCTGAAAGGACAGCATTTAGAAAGTGAAGCAACACTCCATTCACTTCGCACAGTGAATTGAAGTGTTGGAACAGACTGCTTCTCTTTCAGAGAAATGCATGTGAGTTTAAGTTGAATGCTTGTAAGTAGCTTAAGGCACTTTCAAAGGAAAGTGATTTTCTCTGAAAGGACAGCATTTAGAAAGTGAAGCAACACTCCATTCACTTCGCACAGTGAATTGAAGTATTGGAACAGACTGCTTCTCTTTCAGAGAAACGGATGTGAGTTTCTGGTGAATGCTTGTAAGTAGCTTAAGGCACTTTCAAAGGAAAGTGATTTTCTCTGAAAGGACAGCATTTAGAAAGTGAAGCAACACTCCATTCACTTCGCACAGTGAATTGAAGTGTTGGAACAGACTGCTTCTCTTTCATATAAACGCATTAGTGTTTCTTGTGAATGCTTGCAAGTTGCTTAAGGCACTTTCAAAGGAAAGTGATTTTCTCTGAAAGGACATAATTTAGAAAGTGAAGCAACACTCCATTCACTTCGCACAGTGAATTGAAGTGTTGGAACAGACTGCTTCTCTTTCAGAGAAATGCATGTGAGTGTCTGTTGAATGCTTGTAAGTAGCTTAAGGCACTTTCAAAGGAAAGTGATTTTCTCTGAAAGGACAGCATTTAGAAAGTGAAGCAACACTCCATTCACTTCGCACATTGAATTGAAGTGTTGGAACAGACTGCTTCTCTTTCAGAGAAACGCATGTGAGTTTCTGTTGAATGCTTGTAAGTAGCTTAAGGCACTTTGAAAGGAAAGTGATTTTCTCTGAAAGGACAGCATTTAGAAAGTGAGGCAACACTCCATTCACTTTACACAGTGAATTGAAGTGTTGGAACAGACTGCTTCTCTTTCAGAGAAATGCATGTGAGTTTCTGTTGAATGCTTGTAAGTAGCTTAAGGCACTTTCAAAGGAAAGTGATTTTCTCTGAAAGGACAGCATTTAGAAAGTGAAGCAACACTCCATTCACTTCGCACATTGAATTGAAGTGTTGGAACAGACTGCTTCTCTTTCAGAGAAACGCATGTGAGTTTCTGGTGAATGCTTGTAAGTAGCTTAAGGCACTTTCAAAGGAAAGTGATTTTCTCTGAAAGGACAGCATTTAGAAAGTGAGGCAACACTGCATTCACTTCACACAGTGAATTGAAGTGTTGGAACAGACTGCTTCTCTTTCAGAGAAACGCATGTGAGTTTCTTCCTAATGCTTGCAAGTAGCTTGAGGCACTTTCAAAGGAAAGTGATTTTCTCTGAAAGGACAGCATTTAGAAAGTGAAGTAACACTCCATTCACTTCGCACAGTGAATTGAAGTGTTGGAACAGTCTGCTTCTCTTTCAGAGAAACGCATGTGAGTTTCTTCCTAATGCTTGCAAGTAGCTTAAGGCACTTTTAAAGGAAAGTGATTTTCTCTGAAAGGACAGCATTTAGAAAGTGAAGCAACACTCCATTCACTTCGCACAGTGAATTGAAGTGTTGGGACAGACTGATTCTATTTCAGAGAAATGCATGTGACTTTAAGTTGAATGCTTGTAAGTAGCTTAAGGCACTTTCAAAGGAAAGTGATTTTCTCTGAAAGGACAGCATTTAGAAAGTGAAGCAACACTCCGTTCACTTCGCACAGTGAATTGAAGTGTTGGAACAGACTGCTTCTCTTTCAGAGAAACGCATGTGAGTTTTTTATGGATGCTTGAAAGTAGTTTAAGGCACTTTCAAAGGAAAGTGATTTTCTCTGAAAGGACAGTGTTTAGAAAGTGAGGCAACACTCCATTCACTTGGCACAGTGAATTGAAGTGTTGGAACCGACTGCTTCTCTTTCAGAGAAACGCATGTGAGTTTCTGGTGAATGCTTGTTAGTAGCTTAAGGCACTTTCAAAGGACAGTGATTTTCTCTGAAAGGACAGCATTTAGAAAGTGAAGCAACACTCCATTCACTTCGCACAGTGAATTGAAGTATTGGAACAGACTGCTTCTCTTTCAGAGAAACGCATGTGAGTTTCTGGTGAATGCTTGTAAGTAGCTTCAGGCACTTTCAAAGGAAAGTGATTTTCTCTGAGAGGACAGCATTTAGAAAGTGAAGCAACACTCCATTCCCTTCGTGCAGTGAATTGACGTGTTGTAACAGAGTGCTTCTCTTTCATATAAACGCATTAGTGTTTCTTGTGAATGCTTGCAAGTTGCTTAAGGCACTTTCAAAGTAAAGTGATTTTCTCTGAAAGGACATAATTTAGAAAGTGAAGCAACACTCCATTCACTTCGCACAGTGAATTGAATTGTTGGAACAGACTGCTTCTCTTTCAGAGAAATGCATGTGAGTTTCTGTTGAATGCTTGTAAGTAGCTAAAGGCACTTTCAAAGGAAAGTGATTTTCTCTGAAAGGACAGCTTTTAGAAAGTGAAGCAACACTCCATTCACTTCGCACATTGAATTGAAGTGAAGGAACAGACTGCTTCTCTTTCAGAGAAACGAATGTGAGTTTCTGTTGAATGCTTGAAGTAGCTTATGGCACTTTCAAAGGAAAGTGATTTTTTTTGAAAGGACAGCATTTAGAAAGTGAGGCAACACTCCATTCACTTCACACAGTGAATTGAAGTGTTGGAACAGATTGCTTCTCTTTCGGAGAAACACATGTGAGTTTCTTCCTAATGCTTGCAAGTAGCTTAAGGCACTTTCAAAGGTAAGTGATTTTCTCTGAA
Source organism: Myodes glareolus (assembly GCF_982192425.1). Taxonomy (NCBI): domain Eukaryota; kingdom Metazoa; phylum Chordata; class Mammalia; order Rodentia; family Cricetidae; genus Myodes; species Myodes glareolus. Next base: position 3,850,731 of record NC_142046.1, read on the forward strand.
AGGACAGCATTTAGAAAGTGAAGCAACACTTCATTCACTTCGCACAGTGAATTGAAGTGTTGGAACAGACTGCTTCTCTTTCAGAGAAACGCATGTGAGTTACTTCCTAATGTTTGCAGGTAGCTTAAGGCACTTTCAAAGGAAAGTGATTTTCTCTGAAAGGACAGCATTTAGAAAGTGAAGCAACACTCCATTCATTTCGAACAGTGAATTGAAGTGTTGGAACAGACTGCTTCCCTTTCAGAGAAACGCATGTGAGTTTCTGTTGAATGCTTGTAAGTAGCTTAAGGCACTTTCAAAGGAAAGTGATTTTCTCTGAAAGGACAGCATTTAGAAAGTGAAGCAACACTGCATTCACTTCGCACAGTGAATTGAAGTGTTGGAACAGACTGCTTCTCTTTCAGAGAAATGCATGTGAGTTTCTGTTGAATGTTTGTAAGTAGCTTAAGGCACTTTCAAGGGAAAGTGATTTTCTCTGAAAGGACAGCATTTAGAAAGTGAAGCAACACTCCATTCACTTCGCAGAGTGAATTGAAGTATTGGAACAGACTGCTTCTCTTTCAGAGAAACGCATGTGAGTTTCTGGTGAATGCTTGTAAGTAGCTTAAGGCACTTTCAAAGGAAAGTGATTTTCTCTGAAAGGACAGCATTTAGAAAGTGAAGCAACACTCCATTCACTTCGCACAGTGAATTGAAGTGTTGGAACAGACTGCTTCTCTTTCAGAGAAACGCATTTGAGTTTCTTGTGAATGCTTGCAAGTTGCTTAAGGCACTTTCAAAGGAAAGTGATTTTCTCTGAAAGGACAGCATTTAGAAAGTGAAGCAACACTCCATTCACTTCGCACAGTGAATTGAAGTGTTGGAACAGACTTCTTCTCTTTAAGAGAAACGCATGTGAGTTTTTTGTGAATGTTTGAAAGTACTTTAAGGCACTTTCAAAGGAAAGTGATTTTCTCTGAAAGGACAGAATTTAGAAAGTGAAGCAACACTCCATTCACTTCGCACAGTGAATTGAAGTGTTGGAACAGACTGCTTCTCTTTCAGAGAAACGCATGTGAGTTTCTGTTGAATGCTTGTAAGTAGCTTAAGGCACTTTCAAAGGAAAGTGATTTTCTCTGAAAGGACAGCATTTAGAAAGTGAAGCAACACTCCATTCACTTCGCACAGTGAATTGAAGTGTTGGAACAGACTGCTTCTCTTTCAGAGAAATGCATGTGAGTTTCTGTTGAATGTTTGTAAGTAGCTTAAGGCACTTTCAAAGGAAAGTGATTTTCTCTGAAAGGACAGCATTTAGAAAGTGAAGCAACACTCCATTCACTTCGCAGAGTGAATTGAAGTATTGGAACAGACTGCTTCTCTTTCAGAGAAACGCATGTGAGTTTCTGGTGAATGCTTGTAAGTAGCTTAAGGCACTTTCAAAGGAAAGTGATTTTCTCTGAAAGGACAGCATTTAGAAAGTGAAGCAACACTCCATTCACTTCGCACAGTGAATTGAAGTGTTGGAACAGACTGCTTCTCTTTCAGAGAAACGCATGTGAGTTTCTTGTGAATGCTTGCAAGTTGCTTAAGGCACTTTCAAAGGAAAGTGATTTTCTCTGAAAGGACAGCATTTAGAAAGTGAAGCAACACTCCATTCACTTCGCACAGTGAATTGAAGTGTTGGAACAGACTGCTTCTCTTTAAGAGAAACGCATATGAGTTTTTTGTGAATGTTTGAAAGTACTTTAAGGCACTTTCAAAGGAAAGTGATTTTCTCTGAAAGGACAGCATTTAGAAAGTGAAGCAACACTCCATTCACTTCGCACAGTGAATTGAAGTGTTGGAACAGACTGCTTCTCTTTCAGAGAAATGCATGTGAGTTTCTGTTGAATGCTTGTAAGTAGCTCAAGGCTCTTTCAAAGGAAAGTGATTTTCTCTGAAAGGACAGCATTTAGAAAGTAAAGCAACACTCTATTCCCTTCGCGCAATGAATTGAAGTGTTGGAACAGACTGCTTCTCTTTCATAGAAACGCATGTGAGTTTCTTGTGAATGCTTGTAAGTAGCTTAAGGCACTTTCAAAGGAAAGTGATTTTCTCTGAAAGGACAGCATTTAGAAAGTGAAGCAACACTCCATTCACTTCGCACATTGAATTGAAGTGTTGGAACAGACTGCTTCTCTTTCAGAGAAACGCTTGTGAGTTTCTTCCTAATGCTTGCAAGTAGCTTAAGGCACTTTCAAAGGAAAGTGATTTTCTCTGAAAGGACAGCATTTAGAAAGTGAAGCAACACTCCTTTCACTTCGCAGAGTGAATTGAAGTGTTGGAACATACTGCTTCTCTTTCAGAGAAACGCATGTGTGTTTCCTGTGAATACTAGAAAGTAGCTTAAGGCACTTTCAAAGGAAAGTGATTTTCTCTGAAAGGACAGCATTTAGAAAGTGAAGCAACACTCCATTCACTTCGCACAGTGAATTGACGTGTTGGAACCGACTGCTTCTCTTTCAGAGAAATGCATGAGAGTTTCTGTTGAATGCTTGTAAGTAGCTCAAGGCTCTTTCAAAGGAAAGTGATTTTCTCTGAAAGGACAGCATTTAGAAAGTAAAGCAACACTCCATTCCCTTCGCGCAATGAATTGAAGTGTTGGAACAGACTGCTTCTCTTTCATAGAAACGCATTAGTGTTTCTTGTGAATGCTTGCAAGTAGCTTAAGGCACTTTCAAAGAAAAGTGATTTTCTCTGAAAGGACAGCATTTAGAAACTGAAGCAACACTCCATTAACTTCGCACAGAGAATTGAAGAGTTGGAACAGTTTGCTTCTCTTTCAGAGAAATGCATGTGAGTTTCTGTTGAATGCTTGTAAGTAGCTTAAGGCACATTCAAAGAAAGGGATTTTCTCTAAATGGACAGCATTTAGAAAGTGAAGCAAAACTCCATTCACTTCGCACAGTGAATTGAAGTGTTGGAACAGACTGCTTCTCTTTCAGAGAAACGCATGTGAGTTTTTTGTGAATGCTTGAAAGTAGTTTAAGGCACTTTCAATGGAAAGTGATTTTCTCTGAAAGGACAGCATTTAGAAAGTGAGGCAACACTCCATTCACTTCGCACAGTGAATTGAAGTGTTGGAACAGACTGCTTCTCTTTCAGAGAAACGCATGTGAGTTTCTTCCTAATGCATGCAAGTAGCTTAAGGCACTTTCAAAGGAAAGTGATTTTATCTGAAAGGACAGCATTTAGAAAGTGAAGCAACACTCCATTCACTTCACACAGTGAATTGAAGTATTGGAACAGACTGCTTCTCTTTCAGAGAAACGCACATGAGTTTTTGTGAGCTTGAAAGTAGTTTAAGGCACTTTCAATGGAAAGTGATTTTCTCTGAAAGGACAGCATTTAGAAAGTGAGGCAACACTCCATTCACTTCGCACAGTGAATTGAAGTGTTGGAACAGATTGCTTCTCTTTCAGAGAAATGCATGCGAGTTTCTGTTGAATGCTTGTAAGTAGCTTAAGGCACATTCAAAGGAAAGTGATTTTCTCTGAAAGGACAGCATTTAGAAAGTAAAGCAACACTCTATTCCCTTCGCGCAATGAATTGAAGTGTTGGAACAGACTGCTTCTCTTTCATAGAAACGCATGTGAGTTTCTTGTGAATGCTTGTAAGTAGCTTAAGGCACTTTCAAGGAAAGTGATTTTCTCTGAAAAGACAGCATTTAGAAAGTGAAGCAACACTCCATTCACTTCGCACATTGAATTGAAGTGTTGGAACAGACTGCTTCTCTTTCAGAGAAACGCATGTGAGTTTCTGGTGAATGCTTGTAAGTAGCTTAAGGCACTTTCAAAGGAAAGTGATTTTCTCTGAAAGGACAGCATTTAGAAAGTGAGGCAACACTCCATTCACTTCACACGGTGAATTGAAGTGTTGGAACAGATTGCTTCTCTTTCAGAGAAACGCATGTGAGTTTCTGGTGAATGCTTGTAAGTAGCTTAAGGCACTTTCAAAGGAAAGTGATTTTCTCTGAAAGGACAGCATTTAGAAAGTGAAGCAACACTCCATTCACATCGCACAGTGAATTGAAGTGTTGGAACAGACTGCTTCTCTTTCAGAGAAATGCATGTGAGTTTCTGGTGAATGCTTGCAAGTAGCTTAAGGCACTTTCAAAGGAAAGTGATTTTCTCTGAAAGGACAGCATTTAGAAAGTGAAGCAACACTCCATTCACTTCGCAGAGTGAATTGAAGTATTGGAACAGACTGCTTCTCTTTCAGAGAAACGCATGTGAGTTTCTGGTGAATGCTTGTAAGTAGCTTAAGGCACTTTTAAAGGAAAGTGATTTTCTCTGAAAGGACAGCATTTAGAAAGTGAAGCAACACTCCATTCCCTTCGTGCAGTGAATTGAAGTGTTGTAACAGAGTGCTTCTCTTTCATATAAACGCATTAGTGTTTCTTGTGAATGCTTGCAAGTTTCTTAAGGCACTTTCAAAGTACAGTGATTTTCTCTGAAAGGACATAATTTAGAAAGTGAAGCAACACTCCATTCACTTCGCACAGTGAATTGAATTGTTGGAATAGACTGCTTCTCTTTCAGAGAAATGCATGTGAGTTTCTGTTGAATGCTTGTAAGCAGCTTAAGGCACTTTCAAAGGAAAGTGATTTTCTCTGAAAGGACAGCATTTAGAAAGTGAAGCAACACTCCATTCACTTCGCACATTGAATTGAAGTGTAGGAACAGACTGCTTCTCTTTCAGAGAAACGCATGTGATTTTCTGTTGAATGCTTGTAAGTGGCTTATGGCACTTTCAAAGGAAAGTGATTTTTTCTGAAAGGACAGCATTTAGAAAGTGAGGCAACACTCCATTCACTTCACACAGTGAATTGAAGTGTTGGAACAGATTGCTTCTCTTTCAGAGAAACGCATGTGAGTTTCTTCCTAATGCTTGCAAGTAGCTTAAGGCACTTTCAAAGGAAAGTGATTTTCTCTGAAAGGACAGCATTTAGAAAGTGAAGCAACACTCCATTCACTTCGCACATTGAATTGAAGTGTTGGAACAGACTGCTTCTCTTTCAGAGAAACGCTTGTGAGTTTCTTCCTAATGCTTGCAAGTAGCTTAAGGCACTTTCAAAGGAAAGTGATTTTCTCTGAAAGGACAGCATTTAGAAAGTGAAGCAACACTCCATTCATTTCGAACAGTGAATTGAAGTGTTGGAACAGACTGCTTCCCTTTCAGAGAAACGCATGTGAGTTTCTGTTGAATGCTTGTAAGTAGCTCAAGGCACTTTCAAAGGAAAGTGATTTTCTCTGAAAGGACAGCATTTAGAAAGTGAAGCAACACTCCATTCACTTCGCACAGTGAATTGAAGTGTTGGAACAGACTGCTTCTCTTTCAGAGAAATGCATGTGAGTTTCTGTTGAATGTTTGTAAGTAGCTTAAGGCACTTTCAAAGGAAAGTGATTTTCTCTGAAAGGACAGCATTTAGAAAGTGAAGCAACACTCCATTCACTTCGCAGAGTGAATTGAAGTATTGGAACAGACTGCTTCTCTTTCAGAGAAACGCATGTGAGTTTCTGGTGAATGCTTGTAAGTAGCTTAAGGCACTTTCAAAGGAAAGTGATTTTCTCTGAAAGGACAGCATTTAGAAAGTGAAGCAACACTCCATTCACTTCGCACAGTGAATTGAAGTGTTGGAACCGACTGCTTCTCTTTCAGAGAAACGCATGTGAGTTTCTTGTGAATGCTTGCAAGTTGCTTAAGGCACTTTCAAAGGAAAGTGATTTTCTCTGAAAGGACAGCATTTAGAAAGTGAAGCAACACTCCATTCACTTCGCACAGTGAATTGAAGTGTTGGAACAGACTGCTTCTCTTTAAGAGAAACGCATGTGAGTTTTTTGTGAATGTTTGAAAGTACTTTAATGCACTTTCAAAGGAAAGTGATTTTCTCTGAAAGGACAGCATTTAGAAAGTAAAGCAACACTCTATTCCCTTCGCCCAATGAATTGAAGTGTTGGAACAGACTGCTTCTCTTTCATAGAAACGCATGTGAGTTTCTTGTGAATGCTTGTAAGTAGCTTAAGGCACTTTCAAAGGAAAGTGATTTTCTCTGAAAGGACAGCATTTAGAAAGTGAAGCAACACTCCATTCACTTCGCACATTGAATTGAAGTGTTGGAACAGACTGCTTCTCTTTCAGAGAAACGCATGTGAGTTTCTGTTGAATGCTTGAAGTAGCTTATGGCACTTTCAAAGGAAAGTGATTTTTTTTGAAAGGACAGCATTTAGAAAGTGAGGCAACACTCCATTCACTTCACACAGTGAATTGAAGTGTTGGAACAGATTGCTTCTCTTTCGGAGAAACGCATGTGAGTTTCTTCCTAATGCTTGCAAGTAGCTTAAGGCACTTTCAAAGGAAAGTGATTTTCTCTGAAAGGACAGCATTTAGAAAGTGAAGCAACATTCCATTCACTTCGCACAGTGAATTGAAGTGTTGGAACAGACTGCTTCTCTTTCAGAGAAACGCATGTGAGTTTCTTCCTAATGCTTGCAAGTAGCTTAAGGCACTTTCAAAGGAAAGTGATTTTCTCTGAAAGGACAGCATTTAGAAAGTGAAGAAACACTCCATTCATTTCGAACAGTGAATTGAAGTGTTGGAACAGATTGCTTCTCTTTCGGAGAAACGCATGTGAGTTTCTTCCTAATGCTTGCAAGTAGCTTAAGGCACTTTCAAAGGAAAGTGATTTTCTCTGAAAGGACAGCATTTAGAAAGTGAAGCAACACTCCATTCACTTCGCACAGTGAATTGAAGTGTTGGAGCAGACTGCTTCTCTTTCAGAGAAACGCATGTGAGTTTCTTCCTAATGCTTGCAAGTAGCTTAAGGCACTTTCAAAGGAAAGTGATTTTCTCTGAAAGGACAGCATTTAGAAAGTGAAGCAACACTCCATTCATTTCGAACAGTGAATTGAAGTGTTGGAACAGACTGCTTCCCTTTCAGAGAAACGCATGTGAGTTTCTGTTGAATGCTTGTAAGTAGCTTAAGGCACTTTCAAAGGAAAGTGATTTTCTCTGAAAGGACAGCATTTAGAAAGTGAAGCAACACTCCATTCACTTCGCACAGTGAATTGAAGTGTTGGAACAGACTGCTTCTCTTTCAGAGAAATGCATGTGAGTTTCTGTTGAATGTTTGTAAGTAGCTTAAGGCACTTTCAAAGGAAAGTGATTTTCTCTGAAAGGACAGCATTTAGAAAGTGAAGCAACACTCCATTCACTTCGCAGAGTGAATTGAAGTATTGGAACAGACTGCTTCTCTTTCAGAGAAACGCATGTGAGTTTCTGGTGAATGCTTGTAAGAGGCTTAAGGCACTTTCAAAGGAAAGTGATTTTCTCTGAAAGGACAGCATTTAGAAAGTGAAGCAACACTCCATTCACTTCGCACAGTGAATTGAAGTGTTGGAACAGACTGCTTCTCTTTCCCAAAAACGCATGTGAGTTTCTTGTGAATGCTTGCAAGTTGCTTAAGGCACTTTCAAAGGAAAGTGATTTTCTCTGAAAAGACAGCATTTAGAAAGTGAAGCAACACTCCATTCACTTCGCATAGTGAATTGAAGTGTTGGAACAGACTGCTTCTCTTTAAGAGAAACGCATGTGAGTTTTTTGTGAATGTTTTAAAGTACTTTAAGGCACTTTCAAAGGAAAGTGATTTTCTCTGAAAGGACAGCATTTAGAAAGTGAAGCAACACTCCATTCACTTCGCACAGTGAATTGATGTGTTGGAACCGACTGCTTCTCTTTCAGAGAAATGCATGAGAGTTTCTGTTGAATGCTTGTAAGTAGCTCAAGGCTCTTTCAAAGGAAAGTGATTTTCTCTGAAAGGACAGCATTTAGAAAGTAAAGCAACACTCCATTCCCTTCGCGCAATGAATTGAAGTGTTGGAACATACTGCTTCTCTTTCATAGAAACGCATTAGTGTTTCTTGTGAATGCTTGCAAATAGCTTAAGGCACTTTCAAAGGAAAGTGATTTTCTCTGAAAGGACAGCATTTAGAATCTGAAGCAACACTCCATTCACTTCGCACAGAGAATTGAAGTGTTGGAACAGATTGCTTCTCTTTCGGAGAAACGCATGTGAGTTTCTTCCTAATGCTTGAAAGTAGTTTAAGGCACTTTCAATGGAAAGTGATTTTCTCTGAAAGGACAGCATTTAGAAAGTGAAGCAACACTCCATTCACTTCGCACAGTGAATTGAAGTGTTGGAACATACTGCTTCTCTTTCAGAGAAACGCATGTGTGTTTCCTGTGAATACTAGAAAGTAGCTTAAGGCACTTTCAAAGGAAAGTGATTTTCTCTGAAAGGACAGCATTTAGAAAGTGAAGCAACACTCCATTCACTTCGCAGAGTGAATTGATGTGTTGGAACCCACTGCTTCTCTTTCAGAGAAATGCATGAGAATTTCTGTTGAATGCTTGTAAGTAGATCAAGGCTCTTTCAAAGGAAAGTGATTTTCTCTGAAAGGACAGCATTTAGAAAGTAAAGCAACACTCCATTCCCTTCACGCAATGAATTGAAGTGTTGGAACAGACTGCTTCTCTTTCAGAGAAATGCATGTGAGTTTCTGTTGAATGTTTGTAAGTAGCTTAAGGCACTTTCAAAGGAAAGTGATTTTCTCTGAAAGGACAGCATTTAGAAAGTGAAGCAACACTCCATTCACTTCGCAGAGTGAATTGAAGTATTGGAACAGACTGCTTCTCTTTCAGAGAAACGCATGTGAGTTTCTGGTGAATGCTTGTAAGTAGCTTAAGGCACTTTCAAAGGAAAGTGATTTTCTCTGAAAGGACAGCATTTAGAAAGTGAAGCAACACTCCATTCACTTCGCACAGTGAATTGAAGTGTTGGAACCGACTGCTTCTCTTTCAGAGAAACGCATGTGAGTTTCTTGTGAATGCTTGCAAGTTGCTTAAGGCACTTTCAAAGGAAAGTGATTTTCTCTGAAAGGACAGCATTTAGAAAGTGAAGCAACACTCCATTCACTTCGCACAGTGAATTGAAGTGTTGGAACAGACTGCTTCTCTTTAAGAGAAACGCATGTGAGTTTTTTGTGAATGTTTGAAAGTACTTTAATGCACTTTCAAAGGAAAGTGATTTTCTCTGAAAGGACAGCATTTAGAAAGTAAAGCAACACTCTATTCCCTTCGCGCAATGAATTGAAGTGTTGGAACAGACTGCTTCTCTTTCATAGAAACGCATGTGAGTTTCTTGTGAATGCTTGTAAGTAGCTTAAGGCACTTTCAAAGGAAAGTGATTTTCTCTGAAAGGACAGCATTTAGAAAGTGAAGCAACACTCCATTCACTTCGCACATTGAATTGAAGTGTTGGAACAGACTGCTTCTCTTTCAGAGAAACGCATGTGAGTTTCTGTTGAATGCTTGAAGTAGCTTATGGCACTTTCAAAGGAAAGTGATTTTTTTTGAAAGGACAGCATTTAGAAAGTGAGGCAACACTCCATTCACTTCACACAGTGAATTGAAGTGTTGGAACAGATTGCTTCTCTTTCGGAGAAACGCATGTGAGTTTCTTCCTAATGCTTGCAAGTAGCTTAAGGCACTTTCAAAGGAAAGTGATTTTCTCTGAAAGGACAGCATTTAGAAAGTGAAGCAACATTCCATTCACTTCGCACAGTGAATTGAAGTGTTGGAACAGACTGCTTCTCTTTCAGAGAAACGCATGTGAGTTTCTTCCTAATGCTTGCAAGTAGCTTAAGGCACTTTCAAAGGAAAGTGATTTTCTCTGAAAGGACAGCATTTAGAAAGTGAAGAAACACTCCATTCATTTCGAACAGTGAATTGAAGTGTTGGAACAGATTGCTTCTCTTTCGGAGAAACGCATGTGAGTTTCTTCCTAATGCTTGCAAGTAGCTTAAGGCACTTTCAAAGGAAAGTGATTTTCTCTGAAAGGACAGCATTTAGAAAGTGAAGCAACACTCCATTCACTTCGCACAGTGAATTGAAGTGTTGGAGCAGACTGCTTCTCTTTCAGAGAAACGCATGTGAGTTTCTTCCTAATGCTTGCAAGTAGCTTAAGGCACTTTCAAAGGAAAGTGATTTTCTCTGAAAGGACAGCATTTAGAAAGTGAAGCAACACTCCATTCATTTCGAACAGTGAATTGAAGTGTTGGAACAGACTGCTTCCCTTTCAGAGAAACGCATGTGAGTTTCTGTTGAATGCTTGTAAGTAGCTTAAGGCACTTTCAAAGGAAAGTGATTTTCTCTGAAAGGACATCATTTAGAAAGTGAAGCAACACTCCATTCACTTCGCACAGTGAATTGAAGTGTTGGAACAGACTGCTTCTCTTTCAGAGAAATGCATGTGAGTTTCTGTTGAATGTTTGTAAGTAGCTTAAGGCACTTTCAAAGGAAAGTGATTTTCTCTGAAAGGACAGCATTTAGAAAGTGAAGCAACACTCCATTCACTTCGCAGAGTGAATTGAAGTATTGGAACAGACTGCTTCTCTTTCAGAGAAACGCATGTGAGTTTCTGGTGAATGCTTGTAAGAGGCTTAAGGCACTTTCAAAGGAAAGTGATTTTCTCTGAAAGGACAGCATTTAGAAAGTGAAGCAACACTCCATTCACTTCGCACAGTGAATTGAAGTGTTGGAACAGACTGCTTCTCTTTCCCAAAAACGCATGTGAGTTTCTTGTGAATGCTTGCAAGTTGCTTAAGGCACTTTCAAAGGAAAGTGATTTTCTCTGAAAGGACAGCATTTAGAAAGTGAAGCAACACTCCATTCACTTCGCATAGTGAATTGAAGTGTTGGAACAGACTGCTTCTCTTTAAGAGAAACGCATGTGAGTTTTTTGTGAATGTTTTAAAGTACTTTAAGGCACTTTCAAAGGAAAGTGATTTTCTCTGAAAGGACAGCATTTAGAAAGTGAAGCAACACTCCATTCACTTCGCACAGTGAATTGATGTGTTGGAACCGACTGCTTCTCTTTCAGAGAAATGCATGAGAGTTTCTGTTGAATGCTTGTAAGTAGCTCAAGGCTCTTTCAAAGGAAAGTGATTTTCTCTGAAAGGACAGCATTTAGAAAGTAAAGCAACACTCCATTCCCTTCGCGCAATGAATTGAAGTGTTGGAACATACTGCTTCTCTTTCATAGAAACGCATTAGTGTTTCTTGTGAATGCTTGCAAATAGCTTAAGGCACTTTCAAAGGAAAGTGATTTTCTCTGAAAGGACAGCATTTAGAATCTGAAGCAACACTCCATTCACTTCGCACAGAGAATTGAAGTGTTGGAACAGATTGCTTCTCTTTCAGAGAAATGCATGTGAGTTTCTGTTGAATGCTTGAAGTAGCTTATGGCACTTTCAAAGGAAAGTGATTTTTTTTGAAAGGACAGCATTTAGAAAGTGAGGCAACACTCCATTCACTTCACACAATGAATTGAAGTGTTGGAACAGATTGCTTCTCTTTCGGAGAAACGCATGTGAGTTTCTTCCTAATGCTTGCAAGTAGCTTAAGGCACTTTCAAAGGAAAGTGATTTTCTCTGAAAGGACAGCATTTAGAAAGGGAAGCAACACTCCATTCACTTCGCACAGTGAATTGAAGTGTTGGAACAGACTGCTTCTCTTTCAGAGAAACGCATGTGAGTTTCTTCCTAATGCTTGCAAGTAGCTTAAGGCACTTTCAAAGGAAAGTGATTTTCTCTGAAAGGACAGCATTTAGAAAGTGAAGCAACACTCCATTCATTTCGAACAGTGAATTGAAGTGTTGGAACAGACTGCTTCTCTTTCAGAGAAACGCATGTGTGTTTCCTGTGAATACTAGAAAGTAGCTTAAGGCACTTTCAAAGGAAAGTGATTTTCTCTGAAAGGACAGCATTTAGAAAGTGAAGCAACACTCCATTCACTTCGCAGAGTGAATTGATGTGTTGGAACCCACTGCTTCTCTTTCAGAGAAATGCATGAGAATTTCTGTTGAATGCTTGTAAGTAGATCAAGGCTCTTTCAAAGGAAAGTGATTTTCTCTGAAAGGACAGCATTTAGAAAGTAAAGCAACACTCCATTCCCTTCACGCAATGAATTGAAGTGTTGGAACAGACTGCTTCTCTTTCAGAGAAATGCATGTGAGTTTCTGTTGAATGTTTGTAAGTAGCTTAAGGCACTTTCAAAGGAAAGTGATTTTCTCTGAAAGGACAGCATTTAGAAAGTGAAGCAACACTCCATTCACTTCGCAGAGTGAATTGAAGTATTGGAACAGACTGCTTCTCTTTCAGAGAAACGCATGTGAGTTTCTGGTGAATGCTTGTAAGTAGCTTAAGGCACTTTCAAAGGAAAGTGATTTTCTCTGAAAGGACAGCATTTAGAAAGTGAAGCAACACTCCATTCACTTCGCACAGTGAATTGAAGTGTTGGAACCGACTGCTTCTCTTTCAGAGAAACGCATGTGAGTTTCTTGTGAATGCTTGCAAGTTGCTTAAGGCACTTTCAAAGGAAAGTGATTTTCTCTGAAAGGACAGCATTTAGAAAGTGAAGCAACACTCCATTCACTTCGCACAGTGAATTGAAGTGTTGGAACAGACTGCTTCTCTTTAAGAGAAACGCATGTGAGTTTTTTGTGAATGTTTGAAAGTACTTTAATGCACTTTCAAAGGAAAGTGATTTTCTCTGAAAGGACAGCATTTAGAAAGTAAAGCAACACTCTATTCCCTTCGCGCAATGAATTGAAGTGTTGGAACAGACTGCTTCTCTTTCATAGAAACGCATGTGAGTTTCTTGTGAATGCTTGTAAGTAGCTTAAGGCACTTTCAAAGGAAAGTGATTTTCTCTGAAAGGACAGCATTTAGAAAGTGAAGCAACACTCCATTCACTTCGCACATTGAATTGAAGTGTTGGAACAGACTGCTTCTCTTTCAGAGAAACGCATGTGAGTTTCTGTTGAATGCTTGAAGTAGCTTATGGCACTTTCAAAGGAAAGTGATTTTTTTTGAAAGGACAGCATTTAGAAAGTGAGGCAACACTCCATTCACTTCACACAGTGAATTGAAGTGTTGGAACAGATTGCTTCTCTTTCGGAGAAACGCATGTGAGTTTCTTCCTAATGCTTGCAAGTAGCTTAAGGCACTTTCAAAGGAAAGTGATTTTCTCTGAAAGGACAGCATTTAGAAAGTGAAGCAACATTCCATTCACTTCGCACAGTGAATTGAAGTGTTGGAACAGACTGCTTCTCTTTCAGAGAAACGCATGTGAGTTTCTTCCTAATGCTTGCAAGTAGCTTAAGGCACTTTCAAAGGAAAGTGATTTTCTCTGAAAGGACAGCATTTAGAAAGTGAAGAAACACTCCATTCACTTCGAACAGTGAATTGAAGTGTTGGAACAGATTGCTTCTCTTTCGGAGAAACGCATGTGAGTTTCTTCCTAATGCTTGCAAGTAGCTTAAGGCACTTTCAAAGGAAAGTGATTTTCTCTGAAAGGACAGCATTTAGAAAGTGAAGCAACACTCCATTCACTTCGCACAGTGAATTGAAGTGTTGGAGCAGACTGCTTCTCTTTCAGAGAAACGCATGTGAGTTTCTTCCTAATGCTTGCAAGTAGCTTAAGGCACTTTCAAAGGAAAGTGATTTTCTCTGAAAGGACAGCATTTAGAAAGTGAAGCAACACTCCATTCATTTCGAACAGTGAATTGAAGTGTTGGAACAGACTGCTTCCCTTTCAGAGAAACGCATGTGAGTTTCTGTTGAATGCTTGTAAGTAGCTTAAGGCACTTTCAAAGGAAAGTGATTTTCTCTGAAAGGACATCATTTAGAAAGTGAAGCAACACTCCATTCACTTCGCACAGTGAATTGAAGTGTTGGAACAGACTGCTTCTCTTTCAGAGAAATGCATGTGAGTTTCTGTTGAATGTTTGTAAGTAGCTTAAGGCACTTTCAAAGGAAAGTGATTTTCTCTGAAAGGACAGCATTTAGAAAGTGAAGCAACACTCCATTCACTTCGCAGAGTGAATTGAAGTATTGGAACAGACTGCTTCTCTTTCAGAGAAACGCATGTGAGTTTCTGGTGAATGCTTGTAAGAGGCTTAAGGCACTTTCAAAGGAAAGTGATTTTCTCTGAAAGGACAGCATTTAGAAAGTGAAGCAACACTCCATTCACTTCGCACAGTGAATTGAAGTGTTGGAACAGACTGCTTCTCTTTCCCAAAAACGCATGTGAGTTTCTTGTGAATGCTTGCAAGTTGCTTAAGGCACTTTCAAAGGAAAGTGATTTTCTCTGAAAGGACAGCATTTAGAAAGTGAAGCAACACTCCATTCACTTCGCATAGTGAATTGAAGTGTTGGAACAGACTGCTTCTCTTTAAGAGAAACGCATGTGAGTTTTTTGTGAATGTTTTAAAGTACTTTAAGGCACTTTCAAAGGAAAGTGATTTTCTCTGAAAGGACAGCATTTAGAAAGTGAAGCAACACTCCATTCACTTCGCACAGTGAATTGATGTGTTGGAACCGACTGCTTCTCTTTCAGAGAAATGCATGAGAGTTTCTGTTGAATGCTTGTAAGTAGCTCAAGGCTCTTTCAAAGGAAAGTGATTTTCTCTGAAAGGACAGCATTTAGAAAGTAAAGCAACACTCCATTCCCTTCGCGCAATGAATTGAAGTGTTGGAACATACTGCTTCTCTTTCATAGAAACGCATTAGTGTTTCTTGTGAATGCTTGCAAATAGCTTAAGGCACTTTCAAAGGAAAGTGATTTTCTCTGAAAGGACAGCATTTAGAATCTGAAGCAACACTCCATTCACTTCGCACAGAGAATTGAAGTGTTGGAACAGATTGCTTCTCTTTCAGAGAAATGCATGTGAGTTTCTGTTGAATGCTTGAAGTAGCTTATGGCACTTTCAAAGGAAAGTGATTTTTTTTGAAAGGACAGCATTTAGAAAGTGAGGCAACACTCCATTCACTTCACACAATGAATTGAAGTGTTGGAACAGATTGCTTCTCTTTCGGAGAAACGCATGTGAGTTTCTTCCTAATGCTTGCAAGTAGCTTAAGGCACTTTCAAAGGAAAGTGATTTTCTCTGAAAGGACAGCATTTAGAAAGGGAAGCAACACTCCATTCACTTCGCACAGTGAATTGAAGTGTTGGAACAGACTGCTTCTCTTTCAGAGAAACGCATGTGAGTTTCTTCCTAATGCTTGCAAGTAGCTTAAGGCACTTTCAAAGGAAAGTGATTTTCTCTGAAAGGACAGCATTTAGAAAGTGAAGCAACACTCCATTCATTTCGAACAGTGAATTGAAGTGTTGGAACAGACTGCTTCCCTTTCAGAGAAACGCATGTGAGTTTCTGTTTAATGCTTGTAAGTAGCTTAAGGCACTTTCAAAGGAAAGTGATTTTCTCTGAAAGGACAGCATTTAGAAAGTGAAGCAACACTCCATTCACTTCGCACAGTGAATTGAAGTGTTGGAACAGACTGCTTCTCTTTCAGAGAAATGCATGTGAGTTTCTGTTGAATGTTTGTAAGTAGCTTAAGGCACTTTCAAAGGAAAGTGATTTTCTCTGAAAGGACAGCATTTAGAAAGTGAAGCAACACTCCATTCACTTCGCAGAGTGAATTGAAGTATTGGAACAGACTGCTTCTCTTTCAGAGAAACGCATGTGAGTTTCTGTTGAATGCTTGTAAGAGGCTTAAGGCACTTTCAAAGGAAAGTGATTTTCTCTGAAAGGACAGCATTTAGAAAGTGAAGCAACACTCCATTCACTTCGCACAGTGAATTGAAGTGTTGGAACAGACTGCTTCTCTTTCCCAAAAACGCATGTGAGTTTCTTGTGAATGCTTGCAAGTTGCTTAAGGCACTTTCAAAGGAAAGTGATTTTCTCTGAATGGACAGCATTTAGAAAGTGAAGCAACACTCCATTCACTTCGCACAGTGAATTGAAGTGTTGGAACAGACTGCTTCTCTTTAAGAGAAACGCATGTGAGTTTTTTGTGAATGTTTGAAAGTACTTTAAGGCACTTTCAAAGGAAAGTGATTTTCTCTGAAAGGACAGAATTTAGAAAGTGAAGCAACACTCCATTCACTTTGCACAGTGAATTGAAGTGTTGGAACAGACTGCTTCTCTTTCAGAGAAACGCATGTGAGTTTCTGGTGAATGCTTGTAAGTAGCTTAAGGCACTTTCAAAGGAAAGTGATTTTCTCTGAAAGGACAGCATTTAGAAAGTGAAGCAACACTCCATTCACTTTGTACAGTGAATTGAAGTGTTGGAACAGACTGCTTCTCTTTCAGAGAAACGCATGTGAGTTTTTTTGAATGCTTGAAAGTAGTTTAAGGCACTTTCAATGGAAAGTGATTTTCTCTGAAAGGACAGCATTTAGAAAGTGAAGCAACACTCCATTCACTTCGCACAGTGAATTGAAGTGTTGGAACATACTGCTTCTCTTTCAGAGAAACGCATGTGTGTTTCCTGTGAATACTAGAAAGTAGCTTAAGGCACTTTCAAAGGAAAGTGATTTTCTCTGAAAGGACAGCATTTAGAAAGTGAAGCAACACTCCATTCACTTCGCACAGTGAATTGATGTGTTGGAACCGACTGCTTCTGTTTCAGAGAAATGCATGAGAGTTTCTGTTGAATGCTTGTAAGTAGCTCAAGGCTCTTTCAAAGGAAAGTGATTTTCTCTGAAAGGACAGCATTTAGAAAGTAAAGCAACACTCCATTCCCTTCACGCAATGAATTGAAGTGTTGGAACAGACTGCTTCTCTTTCATAGAAACGCATTAG
This sequence comes from Myodes glareolus, assembly GCF_982192425.1. Lineage (NCBI taxonomy): Eukaryota > Metazoa > Chordata > Mammalia > Rodentia > Cricetidae > Myodes > Myodes glareolus. The sequence continues at coordinate 3,867,457 of NC_142046.1, forward strand.
TGTTTCTTGTGAATGCTTGCAAATAGCTTAAGGCACTTTCAAAGGAAAGTGATTTTCTCTGAAAGGACAGCATTTAGAAACTGAAGCAACACTCCATTCACTTCGCACAGAGAATTGAAGTGTTGGAACAGATTGCTTCTCTTTCAGAGAAATGCATGTGAGTTTCTGTTGAATGCTTGTAAGTAGCTTAAGGCACATTCAAAGAAAGGGATTTTCTCTAAAAGGACAGCATTTAGAAAGTGAAGCAACACTCCATTCACTTCGCACAGTGAATTGAAGTGTTGGAACAGACTGCTTCTCTTTCAGAGAAACGCATGTGAGTTTTTTGTGAATGCTTGAAAGTAGTTTAAGGCACTTTCAATGGAAAGTGATTTTCTCTGAAAGGACAGCATTTAGAAAGTGAGGCAACACTCCATTCACTTTGCACAGTGAATTGAAGTGTTGGAACAGACTGCTTCTCTTTCAGAGAAACGCATGTGAGTTTCTTCCTAATGCTTGCAAGTAGCTTAAGGCACTTTCAAAGGAAAGTGATTTTCTCTAAAAGGACAGCATTTAGAAAGTGAAGCAACACTCCATTCACTTCACACAGTGAATTGAAGTGTTGGAACAGACTGCTTCTCTTTCAGAGAAATGCACATGAGTTTTTTGTGAGCTTGAAAGTAGTTTAAGGCACTTTCAATGGAAAGTGATTTTCTCTGAAAGAACAGCATTTAGAAAGTGAGGCAACACTCCATTCACTTCGCACAGTGAATTGAAGTGTTGGAACAGATTGCTTCTCTTTCAGAGAAATGCATGTGAGTTTCTGTTGAATGCTTGTAAGTAGTTTAAGGCACATTCAAAGGAAAGGGATTTTCTCTGAAAGGACAGCATTTAGAAAGTGAAGCAACACTCCATTCACTTCACACAGTGAATTGAAGTGTTGGAACAGACTGCTTCTCTTTCAGAGAAATGCATGTGAGTTTCTGTTGAATGCTTGTAAGTAGCTCAAGGCTCTTTCAAAGGAAAGTGATTTTCTCTGAAAGGACAGCATTTAGAAAGTAAAGCAACACTCTATTCCCTTCGCGCAATGAATTGAAGTGTTGGAACAGACTGCTTCTCTTTCATAGAAACGCATGTGAGTTTCTTGTGAATGCTTGTAAGTAGCTTAAGGCACTTTCAAGGAAAGTGATTTTCTCTGAAATGACAGCATTTAGAAAGTGAAGCAACACTCCATTCACTTCGCACATTGAATTGAAGTGTTGGAACAGACTGCTTCTCTTTCAGAGAAACGCATGTGAGTTTCTGTTGAATGCCTGTAAGTAGCTTAAGGCACTTTCAAAGGAAAGTGATTTTCTCTGAAAGGACAGCATTTAGAAAGTGAGGCAACACTCCATTCACTTCACACGGTGAATTGAAGTGTTGGAACAGATTGCTTCTCTTTCAGAGAAACGCATGTGAGTTTCTGGTGAATGCTTGTAAGTAGCTTAAGGCACTTTCAAAGGAAAGTGATTTTCTCTGAAAGGACAGCATTTAGAAAGTGAAGCAACACTCCATTCACATCGCACAGTGAATTGAAGTGTTGGAACAGACTGCTTCTCTTTCAGAGAAATGCATGTGAGTTTCTGGTGAATGCTTGCAAGTAGCTTAAGGCACTTTCAAAGGAAAGTGATTTTCTCTGAAAGGACAGCATTTAGAAAGTGAAGCAACACTCCATTCACTTCGCAGAGTGAATTGAAGTATTGGAACAGACTGCTTCTCTTTCAGAGAAACGCATGTGAGTTTCTGGTGAATGCTTGTAAGTAGCTTAAGGAACTTTCAAAGGAAAGTGATTTTCTCTGAAAGGACAGCATTTAGAAAGTGAAGCAACACTCCATTCCCTTCGTGCAGTGAATTGAAGTGTTGTAACAGAGTGCTTCTCTTTCATATAAACGCATTAATGTTTCTTGTGAATGCTTGCAAGTTTCTTAAGGCACTTTCAAAGTACAGTGATTTTCTCTGAAAGGACATAATTTAGAAAGTGAAGCAACACTCCATTCACTTCGCACAGTGAATTGAATTGTTGGAACAGACTGCTTCTCTTTCAGAGAAATGCATGTGAGTTTCTGTTGAATGCTTGTAAGTAGCTTAAGGCACTTTCAAAGGAAAGTGATTTTCTCTGAAAGGACAGCATTTAGAAAGTGAACCAACACTCCATTCACTTCGCACATTGAATTGAAGTGTAGGAACAGACTGCTTCTCTTTCAGAGAAACGCTTGTGAGTTTCTTCCTAATGCTTGCAAGTAGCTTAAGGCACTTTCAAAGGAAAGTGATTTTCTCTGAAAGGACAGCATTTAGAAAGTGAAGCAACACTCCATTCATTTCGAACAGTGAATTGAAGTGTTGGAATAGACTGCTTCCCTTTCAGAGAAACGCATGTGAGTTTCTGTTGAATGCTTGTAAGTAGCTTAAGGCACTTTCAAAGGAAAGTGATTTTCTCTGAAAGGACAGCATTTAGAAAGTGAAGCAACACTCCATTCACTTCGCACAGTGAATTGAAGTGTTGGAACAGACTGCTTCTCTTTCAGAGAAATGCATGTGAGTTTCTGTTGAATGTTTGTAAGTAGCTTAAGGCACTTTCAAAGGAAAGTGATTTTCTCTGAAAGGACAGCATTTAGAAAGTGAAGCAACACTCCATTCACTTCGCAGAGTGAATTGAAGTATTGGAACAGACTGCTTCTCTTTCAGAGAAACGCATGTTAGTTTCTGGTGAATGCTTGTAAGTAGCTTAAGGCACTTTCAAAGGAAAGTGATTTTCTCTGAAAGGACAGCATTTAGAAAGTGAAGCAACACTCCATTCACTTCGCACAGTGAATTGAAGTGTTGGAACAGACTGCTTCTCTTTCAGAGAAACGCATGTGAGTTTCTTGTGAATGCTTGCAAGTTGCTTAAGGCACTTTCAAAGGAAAGTGATTTTCTCTAAAAGGACAGCATTTAGAAAGTGAAGCAACACTCCATTCACTTCGCACAGTGAATTGAAGTGTTGGAACAGACTGCTTCTCTTTAAGAGAAACGCATGTGAGTTTTTTGTGAATGTTTGAAAGTACTTTAAGGCACTTTCAAAGGAAAGTGATTTTCTCTGAAAGTACAGCATTTAGAAAGTGAAGCAACACTCCATTCACTTCGCACAGTGAATTGCAGTGTTGGAACAGACTGCTTCTCTTTCAGAGAAACGCACATGAGTTTTTTGTGAGCTTGAAAGTAGTTTAAGGCACTTTCAATGGAAAGTGATTTTCTCTGAAAGGACAGCATTTAGAAAGTGAGGCAACACTCCATTCACTTCGCACAGTGAATTGAAGTGTTGGAACAGATTGCTTCTCTTTCAGAGAAATGCATGCGAGTTTCTGTTGAATGCTTGTAAGTAGCTTAAGGCACATTCAAAGGAAAGGGATTTTCTCTGAAAGGACAGCATTTAGAAAGTGAAGCAACACTCCATTCACTTCACACAGTGAATTGAAGTGTTGGAAGAGACTGCTTCTCTTTCAGAGAAATGCAGGTGATTTTCTGTTGAATGCTTGTAAGTAGCTCAAGGCTCTTTCAAAGGAAAGTGATTTTCTCTGAAAGGACAGCATTTAGAAATTAAAGCAACACTCTATTCCCTTCGCGCAATGAATTGAAGTGTTGGAACAGACTGCTTCTCTTTCATAGAAACGCATGTGAGTTTCTTGTGAATGCTTGTAAGTAGCTTAAGGAACTTTCAAAGGAAAGTGATTTTCTCTGAAAGGACAGCATTTAGAAAGTGAAGCAACACTCCATTCACTTCGCACATTGAATTGAAGTGTTGGAACAGACTGCTTCTCTTTCAAAGAAACGCATGTGAGTTTCTGTTGAATGCTTGTAAGTAGCTTAACGCACTTTCAATGGAAAGTGATTTTCTCTGAAAGGACAGCATTTAGAAAGTGAGGCAACACTCCATTCACTTCACACGGTTAATTGAAGTGTTGGAACAGATTGCTTCTCTTTCAGAGAAACGCATGTGAGTTTCTGGTGAATGCTTTTAAGTAGCTTAAGGCACTTTCAAAGAAAGTGATTTTCTCTGAAAGGACAGCATTTGGAAATTGAAGCAACACTCCATTCACATCGCACAGTGAATTGAAGTGTTGGAACAGACTGCTTCTCTTTCAGAGAAATGCATGTGAGTTTCTGGTGAATGCTTTCAAGTAGCTTAAGGCACTTTCAAAGGAAAGTGATTTTCTCTGAAAAGACAGCATTTAGAAAGTGAAGCAACACTCCATTCACTTCGCAGAGTGAATTGAAGTATTGGAACAGACTGCTTCTCTTTCATATAAACGCATGTGAGTTTCTGGTGAATGCTTGTAAGTAGCTTAAGGCACTTTCAAAGGAAAGTGATTTTCTCTGAAAGGACATCATTTAGAAAGTGAAGCAACACTCCATTCACTTCGCAGAGTGAATTGAAGTGTTGGAACAGACTGCTTCTCTTTCAGAGAAACGCATGTGAGTTTCTTATGAATACTTGCAAGTTGCTTAAGGCACTTTCAAAGGAAAGTGATTTTCTCTGAAAGGACAGCATTTAGAAAGTGAGGCAACACTCCATTCACTTCGCACAGTGAATTGAAGTGTTGGAACAGATTGCTTTTCTTTCAGAGAAATGCATGCGAGTTTCTGTTGAATGCTTGTAAGTAGATTAAGTCACATTCAAAGGAAAGGGATTTTCTCTGAAAGGACAGCATTTAGAAAGTGAAGCAACACTCCATTCACTTAACACAGTGAATTGAAGTGTTGGAACAGACTGCTTCTCTTTCAGAGAAATGCACATGAGTTTTTTGTGAGCTTGAAAGTAGTTAAAGGCACTTTCAATGGAAAGTGATTTTCTCTGAAAGGACAGCATTTAGAAAGTGAGGCAACACTCCATTCACTTCGCACAGTGAATTGAAGTGTTGGAACAGATTGCTTTTCTTTCAGAGAAATGCATGCGAGTTTCTGTTGAATGCTTGTAAGTAGATTAAGTCACATTCAAAGGAAAGGGATTTTCTCTGAAAGGACAGCATTTAGAAAGTGAAGCAACACTCCATTCACTTAACACAGTGAATTGAAGTGTTGGAACAGACTGCTTCTCTTTCAGAGAAATGCATGTGAGTTTCTGTTGAATGCTTGTAAGTAGCTCAAGGCTCTTTCAAAGGAAAGTGATTTTCTCTGAAAGGACAGCATTTAGAAAGTAAAGCAACACTCTATTCCCTTCGCGCAATGAATTGAAGTGTTGGTACGGACTGCTTCTCTTTCATAGAAACGCATGTGAGTTTCTTGTGAATGCTTGTAAGTAGCTTAAGGCACTTTCAAAGGAAAGTGATTTTCTCTGAAAGGACAGCATTTAGAATCTGAAGCAACACTCCATTCACTTCGCACAGAGAATTGAAGTGTTGGAACAGATTGCTTCTCTTTCAGAGAAATGCATGTGAGTTTCTGTTGAATGCTTGAAGTAGCTTATGGCACTTTCAAAGGAAAGTGATTTTTTTTTGAAAGGACAGCATTTAGAAAGTGAGGCAACACTCCATTCACTTCACACAATGAATTGAAGTGTTGGAACAGATTGCTTCTCTTTCGGAGAAACGCATGTGAGTTTCTTCCTAATGCTTGCAAGTAGCTTAAGGCACTTTCAAAGGAAAGTGATTTTCTCTGAAAGGACAGCATTTAGAAAGGGAAGCAACACTCCATTCACTTTGCACAGTGAATTGAAGTGTTGGAACAGACTGCTTCTCTTTCAGAGAAACGCATGTGAGTTTCTTCCTAATGCTTGCAAGTAGCTTAAGGCACTTTCAAAGGAAAGTGATTTTCTCTGAAAGGACAGCATTTAGAAAGTGAAGCAACACTCCATTCATTTCGAACAGTGAATTGAAGTGTTGGAACAGACTGCTTCCCTTTCAGAGAAACGCATGTGAGTTTCTGTTGAATGCTTGTAAGTATCTTAAGGCACTTTCAAAGGAAAGTGATTTTCTCTGAAAGGACAGCATTTAGAAAGTGAAGCAACACTCCATTCACTTCGCACAGTGAATTGAGGTGTTGGAACAGACTGCTTCTCTTTCAGAGAAATGCATGTGAGTTTCTGTTGAATGTTTGTAAGTAGCTTAAGGCACTTTCAAAGGAAAGTGATTTTCTCTGAAAGGACAGCATTTAGAAAGTGAAGCAACACTCCATTCACTTCGCAGAGTGAATTGAAGTATTGGAACAGACTGCTTCTCTTTCCCAAAAACGCATGTGAGTTTCTTGTGAATGCTTGCAAGTTGCTTAAGGCACTTTCAAAGGAAAGTGATTTTCTCTGAAAGGACAGCATTTAGAAAGTGAAGCAACACTCCATTCACTTCGCACAGTGAATTGAAGTGTTGGAACAGACTGCTTCTCTTTAAGAGAAACGCATGTGAGTTTTTTGTGAATGTTTGAAAGTACTTTAAGGCACTTTCAAAGGAAAGTGATTTTCTCTGAAAGGACAGAATTTAGAAAGTGAAGCAACACTCCATTCACTTTGCACAGTGAATTGAAGTGTTGGAACAGACTGCTTCTCTTTCAGAGAAACGCATGTGAGTTTCTGGTGAATGCTTGTAAGTAGCTTAAGGCACTTTCAAAGGAAAGTGATTTTCTCTGAAAGGACAGCATTTAGAAAGTGAAGCAACACTCCATTCACTTCGCAGAGTGAATTGAAGTATTGGAACAGACTGCTTCTCTTTCAGAGAAACGCATGTTAGTTTCTGGTGAATGCTTGTAAGTAGCTTAAGGCACTTTCAAAGGAAAGTGATTTTCTCTGAAAGGACAGCATTTAGAAAGTGAAGCAACACTCCATTCACTTCGCACAGTGAATTGAAGTGTTGGAACAGACTGCTTCTCTTTCAGAGAAACGCATGTGAGTTTCTTGTGAATGCTTGCAAGTTGCTTAAGGCACTTTCAAAGGAAAGTGATTTTCTCTAAAAGGACAGCATTTAGAAAGTGAAGCAACACTCCATTCACTTCGCACAGTGAATTGAAGTGTTGGAACAGACTGCTTCTCTTTAAGAGAAACGCATGTGAGTTTTTTGTGAATGTTTGAAAGTACTTTAAGGCACTTTCAAAGGAAAGTGATTTTCTCTGAAAGTACAGCATTTAGAAAGTGAAGCAACACTCCATTCACTTCGCACAGTGAATTGCAGTGTTGGAACAGACTGCTTCTCTTTCAGAGAAACGCACATGAGTTTTTTGTGAGCTTGAAAGTAGTTTAAGGCACTTTCAATGGAAAGTGATTTTCTCTGAAAGGACAGCATTTAGAAAGTGAGGCAACACTCCATTCACTTCGCACAGTGAATTGAAGTGTTGGAACAGATTGCTTCTCTTTCAGAGAAATGCATGCGAGTTTCTGTTGAATGCTTGTAAGTAGCTTAAGGCACATTCAAAGGAAAGGGATTTTCTCTGAAAGGACAGCATTTAGAAAGTGAAGCAACACTCCATTCACTTCACACAGTGAATTGAAGTGTTGGAAGAGACTGCTTCTCTTTCAGAGAAATGCAGGTGATTTTCTGTTGAATGCTTGTAAGTAGCTCAAGGCTCTTTCAAAGGAAAGTGATTTTCTCTGAAAGGACAGCATTTAGAAAGTAAAGCAACACTCTATTCCCTTCGCGCAATGAATTGAAGTGTTGGAACAGACTGCTTCTCTTTCATAGAAACGCATGTGAGTTTCTTGTGAATGCTTGTAAGTAGCTTAAGGAACTTTCAAAGGAAAGTGATTTTCTCTGAAAGGACAGCATTTAGAAAGTGAAGCAACACTCCATTCACTTCGCACATTGAATTGAAGTGTTGGAACAGACTGCTTCTCTTTCAAAGAAACGCATGTGAGTTTCTGTTGAATGCTTGTAAGTAGCTTAACGCACTTTCAATGGAAAGTGATTTTCTCTGAAAGGACAGCATTTAGAAAGTGAGGCAACACTCCATTCACTTCACACGGTTAATTGAAGTGTTGGAACAGATTGCTTCTCTTTCAGAGAAACGCATGTGAGTTTCTGGTGAATGCTTTTAAGTAGCTTAAGGCACTTTCAAAGAAAGTGATTTTCTCTGAAAGGACAGCATTTGGAAATTGAAGCAACACTCCATTCACATCGCACAGTGAATTGAAGTGTTGGAACAGACTGCTTCTCTTTCAGAGAAATGCATGTGAGTTTCTGGTGAATGCTTTCAAGTAGCTTAAGGCACTTTCAAAGGAAAGTGATTTTCTCTGAAAAGACAGCATTTAGAAAGTGAAGCAACACTCCATTCACTTCGCAGAGTGAATTGAAGTATTGGAACAGACTGCTTCTCTTTCATATAAACGCATGTGAGTTTCTGGTGAATGCTTGTAAGTAGCTTAAGGCACTTTCAAAGGAAAGTGATTTTCTCTGAAAGGACATCATTTAGAAAGTGAAGCAACACTCCATTCACTTCGCAGAGTGAATTGAAGTGTTGGAACAGACTGCTTCTCTTTCAGAGAAACGCATGTGAGTTTCTTATGAATACTTGCAAGTTGCTTAAGGCACTTTCAAAGGAAAGTGATTTTCTCTGAAAGGACAGCATTTAGAAAGTGAAGCAACACTCCATTCACTTCGCACAGTGAATTGAAGTGTTGGAACAGACTGCTTCTCTTGAAGAGAAACGCATGTGAGTTTTTTGTGAATGTTTGAAAGTACTTTAAGGCACTTTCAAAGGAAAGTGATTTTCTCTGAAAGGACAGCATTTAGAAAGTGAAGCAACACTCCATTCACTTCGCACAGTGAATTGAAGTGTTGGAACAGACTGCTTCTCTTTCAGAGAAATGCACATGAGTTTTTTGTGAGCTTGAAAGTAGTTAAAGGCACTTTCAATGGAAAGTGATTTTCTCTGAAAGGACAGCATTTAGAAAGTGAGGCAACACTCCATTCACTTCGCACAGTGAATTGAAGTGTTGGAACAGATTGCTTTTCTTTCAGAGAAATGCATGCGAGTTTCTGTTGAATGCTTGTAAGTAGATTAAGTCACATTCAAAGGAAAGGGATTTTCTCTGAAAGGACAGCATTTAGAAAGTGAAGCAACACTCCATTCACTTAACACAGTGAATTGAAGTGTTGGAACAGACTGCTTCTCTTTCAGAGAAATGCATGTGAGTTTCTGTTGAATGCTTGTAAGTAGCTCAAGGCTCTTTCAAAGGAAAGTGATTTTCTCTGAAAGGACAGCATTTAGAAAGTAAAGCAACACTCTATTCCCTTCGCGCAATGAATTGAAGTGTTGGTACGGACTGCTTCTCTTTCATAGAAACGCATGTGAGTTTCTTGTGAATGCTTGTAAGTAGCTTAAGGCACTTTCAAAGGAAAGTGATTTTCTCTGAAAGGACAGCATTTAGAATCTGAAGCAACACTCCATTCACTTCGCACAGAGAATTGAAGTGTTGGAACAGATTGCTTCTCTTTCAGAGAAATGCATGTGAGTTTCTGTTGAATGCTTGAAGTAGCTTATGGCACTTTCAAAGGAAAGTGATTTTTTTTTGAAAGGACAGCATTTAGAAAGTGAGGCAACACTCCATTCACTTCACACAATGAATTGAAGTGTTGGAACAGATTGCTTCTCTTTCGGAGAAACGCATGTGAGTTTCTTCCTAATGCTTGCAAGTAGCTTAAGGCACTTTCAAAGGAAAGTGATTTTCTCTGAAAGGACAGCATTTAGAAAGGGAAGCAACACTCCATTCACTTTGCACAGTGAATTGAAGTGTTGGAACAGACTGCTTCTCTTTCAGAGAAACGCATGTGAGTTTCTTCCTAATGCTTGCAAGTAGCTTAAGGCACTTTCAAAGGAAAGTGATTTTCTCTGAAAGGACAGCATTTAGAAAGTGAAGCAACACTCCATTCATTTCGAACAGTGAATTGAAGTGTTGGAACAGACTGCTTCCCTTTCAGAGAAACGCATGTGAGTTTCTGTTGAATGCTTGTAAGTAGCTTAAGGCACTTTCAAAGGAAAGTGATTTTCTCTGAAAGGACAGCATTTAGAAAGTGAAGCAACACTCCATTCACTTCGCACAGTGAATTGAGGTGTTGGAACAGACTGCTTCTCTTTCAGAGAAATGCATGTGAGTTTCTGTTGAATGTTTGTAAGTAGCTTAAGGCACTTTCAAAGGAAAGTGATTTTCTCTGAAAGGACAGCATTTAGAAAGTGAAGCAACACTCCATTCACTTCGCAGAGTGAATTGAAGTATTGGAACAGACTGCTTCTCTTTCCCAAAAACGCATGTGAGTTTCTTGTGAATGCTTGCAAGTTGCTTAAGGCACTTTCAAAGGAAAGTGATTTTCTCTGAAAGGACAGCATTTAGAAAGTGAAGCAACACTCCATTCACTTCGCACAGTGAATTGAAGTGTTGGAACAGACTGCTTCTCTTTAAGAGAAACGCATGTGAGTTTTTTGTGAATGTTTGAAAGTACTTTAAGGCACTTTCAAAGGAAAGTGATTTTCTCTGAAAGGACAGAATTTAGAAAGTGAAGCAACACTCCATTCACTTTGCACAGTGAATTGAAGTGTTGGAACAGACTGCTTCTCTTTCAGAGAAACGCATGTGAGTTTCTGGTGAATGCTTGTAAGTAGCTTAAGGCACTTTCAAAGGAAAGTGATTTTCTCTGAAAGGACAGCATTTAGAAAGTGAAGCAACACTCCATTCACTTTGTACAGTGAATTGAAGTGTTGGAACAGACTGCTTCTCTTTCAGAGAAACGCATGTGAGTTTTTTTGAATGCTTGAAAGTAGTTTAAGGCACTTTCAATGGAAAGTGATTTTCTCTGAAAGGACAGCATTTAGAAAGTGAAGCAACACTCCATTCACTTCGCACAGTGAATTGAAGTGTTGGAACATACTGCTTCTCTTTCAGAGAAACGCATGTGTGTTTCCTGTGAATACTAGAAAGTAGCTTAAGGCACTTTCAAAGGAAAGTGATTTTCTCTGAAAGGACAGCATTTAGAAAGTGAAGCAACACTCCATTCACTTCGCACAGTGAATTGATGTGTTGGAACCGACTGCTTCTCTTTCAGAGAAATGCATGAGAGTTTCTGTTGAATGCTTGTAAGTAGCTCAAGGCTCTTTCAAAGGAAAGTGATTTTCTCTGAAAGGACAGCATTTAGAAAGTAAAGCAACACTCCATTCCCTTCACGCAATGAATTGAAGTGTTGGAACAGACTGCTTCTCTTTCATAGAAACGCATTAGTGTTTCTTGTGAATGCTTGCAAATAGCTTAAGGCACTTTCAAAGGAAAGTGATTTTCTCTGAAAGGACAGCATTTAGAAACTGAAGCAACACTCCATTCACTTCGCACAGAGAATTGAAGTGTTGGAACAGATTGCTTCTCTTTCAGAGAAATGCATGTGAGTTTCTGTTGAATGCTTGTAAGTAGCTTAAGGCACATTCAAAGAAAGGGATTTTCTCTAAAAGGACAGCATTTAGAAAGTGAAGCAACACTCCATTCACTTCGCACAGTGAATTGAAGTGTTGGAACAGACTGCTTCTCTTTCAGAGAAACGCATGTGAGTTTTTTGTGAATGCTTGAAAGTAGTTTAAGGCACTTTCAATGGAAAGTGATTTTCTCTGAAAGGACAGCATTTAGAAAGTGAGGCAACACTCCATTCACTTCGCACAGTGAATTGAAGTGTTGGAACAGACTGCTTCTCTTTCAGAGAAACGCATGTGAGTTTCTTCCTAATGCTTGCAAGTAGCTTAAGGCACTTTCAAAGGAAAGTGATTTTCTCTAAAAGGACAGCATTTAGAAAGTGAAGCAACACTCCATTCACTTCACACAGTGAATTGAAGTGTTGGAACAGACTGCTTCTCTTTCAGAGAAACGCACATGAGTTTTTTGTGAGCTTGAAAGTAGTTTAAGGCACTTTCAATGGAAAGTGATTTTCTCTGAAAGAACAGCATTTAGAAAGTGAGGCAACACTCCATTCACTTCGCACAGTGAATTGAAGTGTTGGAACAGATTGCTTCTCTTTCAGAGAAATGCATGTGAGTTTCTGTTGAATGCTTGTAAGTAGCTTAAGGCACATTCAAAGGAAAGTGATTTTCTCTGAAAGGACAGCATTTAGAAAGTGAAGCAACACTCCATTCACTTCACACAGTGAATTGAAGTGTTGGAACAGACTGCTTCTCTTTCAGAGATATGCATGTGAGTTTCTGTTGAATGCTTGTAAGTAGCTCAAGGCTCTTTCAAAGGAAAGTGATTTTCTCTGAAAGTACAGCATTTAGAAAGTAAAGCAACACTCTATTCCCTTCGCGCAATGAATTGAAGTGTTGGAACAGACTGCTTCTCTTTCATAGAAACGCATGTGAGTTTCTTGTGAATGCTTGTAAGTAGCTTAAGGCACTTTCAAGGAAAGTGATTTTCTCTGAAAGGACAGCATTTAGAAAGTGAAGCAACAATCCATTCACTTCGCACATTGAATTGAAGTGTTGGAACAGACTGCTTCTCTTTCAGAGAAACGCATGTGAGTTTCTGTTGAATGCTTGTAAGTAGCTTAAGGCACTTTCAAAGGAAAGTGATTTTCTCTGAAAGGACAGCATTTAGAAAGTGAGGCAACACTCCATTCACTTCACACGGTTAATTGAAGTGTTGGAACAGATTGCTTCTCTTTCAGAGAAACGCATGTGAGTTTCTGGTGAATGCTTGTAAGTAGCTTAAGGCACTTTCAAAGGAAAGTGATTTTCTCTGAAAGGACAGCATTTAGAAAGTGAAGCAACACTCCATTCACATCGCACAGTGAATTGAAGTGTTGGAACAGACTGCTTCTCTTTCAGAGAAATGCATGTGAGTTTCTGGTGAATGCTTGCAAGTAGCTTAAGGCACTTTCAAAGGAAAGTGATTTTCTCTGAAAGGACAGCATTTAGAAAGTGAAGCAACACTCCATTCACTTCGCAGAGTGAATTGAAGTATTGGAACAGACTGCTTCTCTTTCAGAGAAACGCATGTGAGTTTCTGGTGAATGCTTGTAAGTAGCTTAAGGAACTTTCAAAGGAAAGTGATTTTCTCTGAAAGGACAGCATTTAGAAAGTGAAGCAACACTCCATTCCCTTCGTGCAGTGAATTGAAGTGTTGTAACAGAGTGCTTCTCTTTCATATAAACGCATTAATGTTTCTTGTGAATGCTTGCAAGTTTCTTAAGGCACTTTCAAAGGAAAGTGATTTTCTCTAAAAGGACAGCATTTAGAAAGTGAAGCAACACTCCATTCACTTCGCACAGTGAATTGAAGTGTTGGAACAGACTGCTTCTCTTTAAGAGAAACGCATGGGAGTTTTTTGTGAATGTTTGAAAGTACTTTAAGGCACTTTCAAAGGAAAGTGATTTTCTCTGAAAGTACAGCATTTAGAAAGTGAAGCAACATTCCATTCACTTCGCACAGTGAATTGCAGTGTTGGAACAGACTGCTTCTCTTTCAGAGAAACGCACATGAGTTTTTTGTGAGCTTGAAAGTAGTTTAAGGCACTTTCAGTGGAAAGTGATTTTCTCTGAAAGGACAGCATTTAGAAAGTGAGGCAACACTCCATTCACTTCGCACAGTGAATTGAAGTGTTGGAACAGATTACTTCTCTTTCAGAGAAATGCATGCGAGTTTCTGTTGAATGCTTGTAAGTAGCTTAAGGCACATTCAAAGGAAAGGGATTTTCTCTGAAAGGACAGCATTTAGAAAGTGAAGCAACACTCCATTCACTTCACACAGTGAATTGAAGTGTTGGAAGAGACTGCTTCTCTTTCAGAGAAATGCATGTGATTTTCTGTTGAATGCTTGTAAGTAGCTCAAGGCTCTTTCAAAGGAAAGTGATTTTCTCTGAAAGGACAGCATTTAGAAAGTAAAGCAACACTCTATTCCCTTCGCGCAATGAATTGAAGTGTTGGAACAGACTGCTTCTCTTTCATAGAAACGCATGTGAGTTTCTTGTGAATGCTTGTAAGTAGCTTAAGGAACTTTCAAAGGAAAGTGATTTTCTCTGAAAGGACAGCATTTAGAAAGTGAAGCAACACTCCATTCACTTCGCACATTGAATTGAAGTGTTGGAACAGACTGCTTCTCTTTCAAAGAAACGCATGTGAGTTTCTGTTGAATGCTTGTAAGTAGCTTAACGCACTTTCAATGGAAAGTGATTTTCTCTGAAAGGACAGCATTTAGAAAGTGAGGCAACACTCCATTCACTTCACACGGTTAATTGAAGTGTTGGAACAGATTGTTTCTCTTTCAGAGAAACGCATGTGAGTTTCTGGTGAATGCTTTTAAGTAGCTTAAGGCACTTTCAAAGAAAGTGGTTTTCTCTGAAAGGACAGCATTTGGAAATTGAAGCAACACTCCATTCACATCGCACAGTGAATTGAAGTGTTGGAACAGACTGCTTCTCTTTCAGAGAAATGCATGTGAGTTTCTGGTGAATGCTTTCAAGTAGCTTAAGGCACTTTCAAAGGAAAGTGATTTTCTCTGAAAAGACAGCATTTAGAAAGTGAAGCAACACTCCATTCACTTCGCAGAGTGAATTGAAGTTTTGGAACAGACTGCTTCTCTTTCATAGAAACGCATGTGAGTTTCTGGTGAATGCTTGTAAGTAGCTTAAGGCACTTTCAAAGGAAAGTGATTTTCTCTGAAAGGACAGCATTTAGAAAGTGAAGCAACACTCCATTCACTTCGCACAGTGAATTGAAGTGTTGGAACAGACTGCTTCTCTTTCAGAGAAACGCATGTGAGTTTCTTATGAATGCTTGCAAGTTGCTTAAGGCACTTTCAAAGGAAAGTGATTTTCTCTGAAAGGACAGCATTTAGAAAGTGAAGCAACACTCCATTCACTTCGCACAGTGAATTGAAGTGTTGGAACAGACTGCTTCTCTTGAAGAGAAACGCATGTGAGTTTTTTGTGAATGTTTGAAAGTACTTTAAGGCACTTTCAAAGGAAAGTGATTTTCTCTGAAAGGACAGCATTTAGAAAGTGAAGCAACACTCCATTCACTTCGCACAGTGAATTGAAGTGTTGGAACAGACTGCTTCTCTTTCAGAGAAACGCATGTGAGTTTTTTGTGAATGCTTGAAAGTAGTTTAAGGCACTTTCAATGGAAAGTGATTTTCTCTGAAAGGACAGCATTTAGAAAGTGAAGCAACACTCCATTCACTTCGCACAGTGAATTGAAGTGTTGGAACAGACTGCTTCTCTTTCAGAGAAACGCATGTGAGTTTTTTGTGAATGCTTGAAAGTAGTTTAAGGCACTTTCAATGGAAAGTGATTTTCTCTGAAAGGACAGCATTTAGAAAGTGAGGCAACACTCCATTCACTTCGCACAGTGAATTGAAGTGTTGGAACAGACTGCTTCTCTTTCAGAGAAACGCATGTGAGTTTCTTCCTAATGCTTGCAAGTAGCTTAAGGCACTTTCAAAGGAAAGTGATTTTCTCTAAAAGGACAGCATTTAGAAAGTGAAGCAACACTCCATTCACTTCACACAGTGAATTGAAGTGTTGGAACAGACTGCTTCTCTTTCAGAGAAACGCATGTGAGTTTCTGTTGAATGCTTGTAAGTAGCTTAAGGCACTTTCAAAGGAAAGTGATTTTCTCTGAAAGGACAGCATTTAGAAAGTGAGGCAACACTCCATTCACTTCACACGGTGAATTGAAGTGTTGGAACAGATTGCTTCTCTTTCAGAGAAACGCATGTGAGTTTCTGGTGAATGCTTGTAAGTAGCTTAAGGCACTTTCAAAGGAAAGTGATTTTCTCTGAAAGGACAGCATTTAGAAAGTGAAGCAACACTCCATTCACATCGCACAGTGAATTGAAGTGTTGGAACAGACTGCTTCTCTATCAGAGAAATGCATGTGAGTTTCTGGTGAATGCTTGCAAGTAGCTTAAGGCACTTTCAAAGGAAAGTGATTTTCTCTGAAAGGACAGCATTTAGAAAGTGAAGCAACACTCCATTTACTTAGCAGAGTGAAATGAAGTATTGGAACAGACTGCTTCTCTTTCAGAGAAACGCATGTGAGTTTCTGGTGAATGCTTGTAAGTAGCTTAAGGCACTTTCAAAGGAAAGTGATTTTCTCTGAAAGGACAGCATTTAGAAAGTGAAGCAACACTCCATTCCCTTCGTGCAGTGAATTGAAGTGTTGTAACAGAGTGCTTCTCTTTCATATAAACGCATTAGTGTTTCTTGTGAATGCTTGCAAGTTGCTTAAGGCACTTTCAAAGTAAAGTGATTTTCTCTGAAAGGACAGCATTTAGAAAGTGAATCAACACTCCATTCATTTCGAACAGTGAATTGAAGTGTTGGAACAGACTGCTTCCCTTTCAGAGAAACGCATGTGAGTTTCTGTTGAATGCTTGTAAGTAGCTTAAGGCACTTTCAAAGGAAAGTGATTTTCTCTGAAAGGACAGCATTTAGAAAGTGAAGCAACACTCCATTCACTTCGCACAGTGAATTGAAGTGTTGGAACAGACTGCTTCTCTTTCAGAGAAATGCATGTGAGTTTCTGTTGAATGTTTGTAAGTAGCTAAAGGCACTTTCAAAGGAAAGTGATTTTCTCTGAAAGGACAGCATTTAGAAAGTGAAGCAACACTCCATTCACTTCGCAGAGTGAATTGAAGTATTGGAACAAACTGCTTCTCTTTCAAAGAAACGCATGTGAGTTTCTGGTGAATGCTTGTAAGTAGCTTAAGGCACTTTCAAAGGAAAGTGATTTTCTCTGAAAGGACAGCATTTAGAAAGTGAAGCAACACTCCATTCACTTCGCACAGTGAATTGAAGTGTTGGAACAGACTGCTTCTCTTTCAGAGAAACGCATGTGAGTTTCTTGTGAATGCTTGCAAGTTGCTTAAGGCACTTTCAAAGGAAAGTGATTTTCTCTGAAAGGACAGCATTTAGAAAGTGAAGCAACACTCCATTCACTTCGCACAGTGAATTGAAGTGTTGGAACAGACTGCTTCTCTTTCAGAGAAACGCATGTGAGTTTTTTTGAATGCTTGAAAGTAGTTTAAGGCACTTTCAATGGAAAGTGATTTTCTCTGAAAGGACAGCATTTAGAAAGTGAGGCAACACTCCATTCACTTCGCACAGTGAATTGAAGTGTTGGAACAGACTGCTTCTCTTTCAGAGAAATGCATGTGAGTTTTTTTGAATGCTTGAAAGTAGTTTAAGGCACTTTCAATGGAAAGTGATTTTCTCTGAAAGGACAGAATTTAGAAAGTGAAGCAGCACTCCATTCACTTCGCACAGTGACTTGAAGTATTGGAACAGACTGCTTCTCTCTCAGAGAAACTCATGAGAGTTGCTGCTGAATGCTTGTAAGTAGCTTAAGGCACTTTCGAAGGAAAGTGATTTTCTCTGAAAGGACAGCATTTAGAAAGTGAAGTAACATTCCATTCACTTCGCACAGTGAATTGAAGTGTTGGACCCGACTGCTTCTCTTTCAGAGAAATGCATGTGAGTTTCTGGTGAATGCTTGTAAGTACCTCAAGGCTCTTTCAAAGGAAAGTGATTTTCTCTGAAAGGACAGCATTTTGAAAGTGAAGCAACACTCCATTCCCTTCGCGCAATAAATTGAAGTGTTGGAACAGACTGCTTCTCTTTCATAGAAACGCTTTACTGTTTCTTGTGAATGCTTGCAAGTAGCTTATGGCACGTTCAAAGGAAAGTGATTTTCTCTGAAAGGACAGCATTTAGAAAGTGAAGCAACACTCCATTCACTTCGTACAGAGAATTGAAGTGTTGGAACAGATTGCTTCTCTTTCAGAGAAATGCCTGTTAGTTTCTGTTGAATGCTTGTAAGTAGCTTAAGGCACATTCAAAGGAAAGGGATTTTCTCTAAAAGGACAGCATTTAGAAAGTGAAGCAACACTCCATTCACTTCGCACAGTGAATTGAAGTGTTGGAACAGACTGCTTCTCTTTCAGAGAAACGCATGTGAGTTTTTTGTGAGCTTGAAATTAGTTTAAGGCACTTTCAATGGAAAGTGATTTTCTCTGAAAGGACAGCATTTAGAAAGTGAGGCAACACTCCATTCACTTCGCACAGTAAATTGAAGTGTTGGAACAGACTGCTTCTCTTTCAGAGAAACGCATGTGAGTTTCTTGTGATTGCTTGTAAGTAGCTTAAGGCACTTTCAAAGGAAAGTGATTTTCTCTGAAAGGACAGCATTTAGAAAGTGAAGCAACACTCCATTCACTTCGCACATTGAATTGAAGTGTAGGAACAGACTGCTTCTCTTTCAGAGAAACGCATGTGATTTTTGTTGAATGCTTGAAGTAGCTTATGGCACTTTCAAAGGAAAGTGATTTTTTCTGAAAGGACAGCATTTAGAAAGTGAGGCAACACTCCATTCACTTCACACAGTGAATTGAAGTGTTGGAACAGATTGCTTCTCTTTCAGAGAAACGCATGTGAGTTTCTTCCTAATGCTTGCAAGTAGCTTAAGGCACTTTCAAAGGAAAGTGATTTTCTCTGAAAGGACAGCATTTAGAAAGTGAAGCAACACTCCATTCCCTTCTCGCAATGAATTGAAGTGTTGGAACAGACAGCTTCTCTTTCATAGAAACGCATTAGTGTTTCTTGTGAATGCTTGCAAGTAGCTTACGGCACGTTCAAAGGAAAGTGATTTTCTCTGAAAGGACAGCATTTAGAAAGTGAGGCAACACTCCATTCACTTCACACAGTGAATTGAAGTGTTGGAACAGATTGCTTCTCTTTCAGAGAAACGCATGTGAGTTTCTGGTGAATGCTTATAAGTAGCTTAAGGCACTTTCAAAGGAAAGTGATTTTCTCTGAAAGGACAGCATTTAGAAAGTGAAGCAACACTCCATTCACTTCGCACAGTGAATTGAAATGTTGGAACAGACTGCTTCTCTTTCAAAGAAATGCATGTGAGTTTCTGGTGAATGCTTGTAAGTAGCTTAAGGCACGTTCAAAGGAAAGTGATTTTCTCTGAAAGGACAGCATTTAGAAAGTGAAGCAACACTCCATTCACTTCATAGAGTGAATTGAAGTATTGGAACAGACTGCTTCTCTTTCAGAGAAACGCATGTGAGTTTCTGGTGAATGCTTGTAAGTAGTTTAAGGCACTTTCAAAGGAAAGTGATTTTCTCTGAAAGGACAGCATTTAGAAAGAGAAGCAACACTCCATTCACTTCGCACAGTGAATTGAAGTGTTGGAACAGACTGCTTCTCTTTCAGAGAAACGCATGTGAGTTTCTTGTGAATGCTTGCAAGTTGCTTAAGGCACTTTCAAAGGAAAGTGATTTTCTCTGAAAGGACAGTATTTAGAAACTGAAGCAACACTCCATTCACTTCGCACAGTGAATTGAAGTGTTGGAACAGACTGCTTCTCTTTAAGAGAAACGCATGTGAGTTTTTTGTGAATGCTTGAAAGTAGTTTAAGGCACTTTCAAAAGAAAGTGATTTTCTCTGAAAGGACAGCATTTAGAAAGTGAAGCAACACTCCATTCAATTCGCACAGTGAATTGAAGTGTTGGAACAGACTGCTTCTCTTTCAGAGAAACGCATGTGAGTTTCTTCCTAATGCTTGCAAGTAGCATAAGGCACTTTCAAAGGAAAGTGATTTCTCTGAAAGAACAGCATTTAGAAAGTGAAGCAACACTCCATTCACTTTGTACAGTGAATTGAAGTGTTGGAACCGACTGCTTCTCTTTCAGAGAAATGCATGTGAGTTTCTGTTGAATGCTTGTAAGTACCTCAAGGCTCTTTCAAAGGAAAGTGATTTTCTCTGAAAGGACAGCATTTAGAAAGTAAAGCAACACTCCATTCCCTTCGCGCAATGAATTGAAGTGTTGGAACCGACTGCTTCTTTTTCATAGAAACGCATTAGTGTTTCTTGTGAATGCTTGCAAGTAGCTTAAGGCACTTTCAAAGGAAAGTGATTTTCTCTGAAAGGACAGCATTTAGAAACTGAAGCAACACTCCATTCACGTCGCACAGAGAATTGAAGTGTTGGAACAGATTGCTTCTCTTTCAGAGAAATGCATGTGAGTTTCTGTTGAATGCTTGAAAGTAGCTTAAGGCACATTCAAAGGAAAGGGATTTTCTCTAAAAGGACAGCATTTAGAAAGTGAAGCAACACTCCATTCACTTCGCACAGTGAATTGAACTGTTGGAACAGACTGCTTCTCTTTCAGAGAAACGCATGTGAGTTTTTTTGAATGCTTGAAAGTAGTTTAAGGGACTTTCAATGGAAAGTGATTTTCTCTGAAAGGACAGCATTTAGAAAGTGAGGCAACACTAAATTCACTTCGCACAGGGAATTGAAGTGTTGGAACAGACTGCTTCTCTTTCAGAGAAACGCATGTGAGTTTTTTTGAATGCTTGAAAGTAGTTTAAGGCACTTTCAATGGAAACTGATTTTCTCTGAAAGGACAGAATTTAGAAAGTGAAGCAACACTCCATTCACTTCGCACAGTGAATTGAAGTGTTGGAACAGACTGCTTCTCTCTCAGAGAAACTCATGAGAGTTGCTGCTGAATGCTTGTAAGTAGCTTAAGGCACTTTCGAAGGAAAGTGATTTTCTCTGAAAGGACAGCATTTAGAAAGTGAAGTAACATTCCATTCACTTCGCACAGTGAATTGAAGTGTTGGACCCGACTGCTTCTCTTTCAGAGAAATGCATGTGAGTTTCTGGTGAATGCTTGTAAGCACCTCAAGGCTCTTTCAAAGGAAAGTGATTTTCTCTGAAAGGACAGCATTTTGAAACTGAAGCAACACTCCATTCCCTTCTCGCAATGAATTGAAGTGTTGGAACAGACTGCTTCTCTTTCATAGAAACGCATTAGTGTTTCTTGTGAATGCTTGCAAGTAGCTTACGGCACGTTCAAAGGAAAGTGATTTTCTCTGAAAGGACAGCATTTAGAAAGTGAGGCAACACTCCATTCACTTCACACAGTGAATTGAAGTGTTGGAACAGATTGCTTCTCTTTCAGAGAAACGCATGTGAGTTTCTGGTGAATGCTTATAAGTAGCTTAAGGCACTTTCAAAGGAAAGTGATTTTCTCTGAAAGGACAGCATTTAGAAAGTGAAGCAACACTCCATTCACTTCGCACAGTGAATTGAAATGTTGGAACAGACTGCTTCTCTTTCAAAGAAATGCATGTGAGTTTCTGGTGAATGCTTGTAAGTAGCTTAAGGCACGTTCAAAGGAAAGTGATTTTCTCTGAAAGGACAGCATTTAGAAAGTGAAGCAACACTCCATTCACTTCATAGAGTGAATTGAAGTATTGGAACAGACTGCTTCTCTTTCAGAGAAACGCATGTGAGTTTCTGGTGAATGCTTGTAAGTAGTTTAAGGCACTTTCAAAGGAAAGTGATTTTCTCTGAAAGGACAGCATTTAGAAAGAGAAGCAACACTCCATTCACTTCGCACAGTGAATTGAAGTGTTGGAACAGACTGCTTCTCTTTCAGAGAAACGCATGTGAGTTTCTTGTGAATGCTTGCAAGTTGCTTAAGGCACTTTCAAAGGAAAGTGATTTTCTCTGAAAGGACAGTATTTAGAAACTGAAGCAACACTCCATTCACTTCGCACAGTGAATTGAAGTGTTGGAACAGACTGCTTCTCTTTAAGAGAAACGCATGTGAGTTTTTTGTGAATGCTTGAAAGTAGTTTAAGGCACTTTCAAAAGAAAGTGATTTTCTCTGAAAGGACAGCATTTAGAAAGTGAAGCAACACTCCATTCAATTCGCACAGTGAATTGAAGTGTTGGAACAGACTGCTTCTCTTTCAGAGAAACGCATGTGAGTTTCTTCCTAATGCTTGCAAGTAGCATAAGGCACTTTCAAAGGAAAGTGATTTCTCTGAAAGAACAGCATTTAGAAAGTGAAGCAACACTCCATTCACTTTGTACAGTGAATTGAAGTGTTGGAACCGACTGCTTCTCTTTCAGAGAAATGCATGTGAGTTTCTGTTGAATGCTTGTAAGTACCTCAAGGCTCTTTCAAAGGAAAGTGATTTTCTCTGAAAGGACAGCATTTAGAAAGTAAAGCAACACTCCATTCCCTTCGCGCAATGAATTGAAGTGTTGGAACCGACTGCTTCTTTTTCATAGAAACGCATTAGTGTTTCTTGTGAATGCTTGCAAGTAGCTTAAGGCACTTTCAAAGGAAAGTGATTTTCTCTGAAAGGACAGCATTTAGAAACTGAAGCAACACTCCATTCACGTCGCACAGAGAATTGAAGTGTTGGAACAGATTGCTTCTCTTTCAGAGAAATGCATGTGAGTTTCTGTTGAATGCTTGTAAGTAGCTTAAGGCACATTCAAAGGAAAGGGATTTTCTCTAAAAGGACAGCATTTAGAAAGTGAAGCAACACTCCATTCACTTCGCACAGTGAATTGAACTGTTGGAACAGACTGCTTCTCTTTCAGAGAAACGCATGTGAGTTTTTTTGAATGCTTGAAAGTAGTTTAAGGGACTTTCAATGGAAAGTGATTTTCTCTGAAAGGACAGCATTTAGAAAGTGAGGCAACACTAAATTCACTTCGCACAGGGAATTGAAGTGTTGGAACAGACTGCTTCTCTTTCAGAGAAACGCATGTGAGTTTTTTTGAATGCTTGAAAGTAGTTTAAGGCACTTTCAATGGAAACTGATTTTCTCTGAAAGGACAGAATTTAGAAAGTGAAGCAACACTCCATTCACTTCGCACAGTGAATTGAAGTGTTGGAACAGACTGCTTCTCTCTCAGAGAAACTCATGAGAGTTGCTGCTGAATGCTTGTAAGTAGCTTAAGGCACTTTCGAAGGAAAGTGATTTTCTCTGAAAGGACAGCATTTAGAAAGTGAAGTAACATTCCATTCACTTCGCACAGTGAATTGAAGTGTTGGACCCGACTGCTTCTCTTTCAGAGAAATGCATGTGAGTTTCTGGTGAATGCTTGTAAGCACCTCAAGGCTCTTTCAAAGGAAAGTGATTTTCTCTGAAAGGACAGCATTTTGAAACTGAAGCAACACTCCATTCCCTTCTCGCAATGAATTGAAGTGTTGGAACAGACTGCTTCTCTTTCATAGAAACGCATTAGTGTTTCTTGTGAATGCTTGCAAGTAGCTTACGGCACGTTCAAAGGAAAAAGATTTTCTCTGAAAGGACAGCATTTAGAAAGTGAGGCAACACTCCATTCACTTCACACAGTGAATTGAAGTGTTGGAACAGATTGCTTCTCTTTCAGAGAAACGCATGTGAGTTTCTGGTGAATGCTTTTAAGTAGCTTAAGGCACTTTCAAAGGAAAGTGATTTTCTCTGAAAGGACAGCATTTAGAAAGTGAAGCAACACTCCATTCACTTCGCACAGTGAATTGAAATGTTGGAACAGACTGCTTCTCTTTCAAAGAAATGCATGTGAGTTTCTGGTGAATGCTTGTAAGTAGCTTAAGGCACGTTCAAAGGAAAGTGATTTTCTCTGAAAGGACAGCATTTAGAAAGTGAAGCAACACTCCATTCACTTCATAGAGTGAATTGAAGTATTGGAACAGACTGCTTCTCTTTCAGAGAAACGCATGTGAGTTTCTGGTGAATGCTTGTAAGTAGTTTAAGGCACTTTCAAAGGAAAGTGATTTTCTCTGAAAGGACAGCATTTAGAAAGAGAAGCAACACTCCATTCACTTCGCACAGTGAATTGAAGTGTTGGAACAGACTGCTTCTCTTTCAGAGAAACGCATGTGAGTTTCTTGTGAATGCTTGCAAGTTGCTTAAGGCACTTTCAAAGGAAAGTGATTTTCTCTGAAAGGACAGTATTTAGAAACTGAAGCAACACTCCATTCACTTCGCACAGTGAATTGAAGTGTTGGAACAGACTGCTTCTCTTTAAGAGAAACGCATGTGAGTTTTTTGTGAATGCTTGAAAGTAGTTTAAGGCACTTTCAAAAGAAAGTGATTTTCTCTGAAAGGACAGCATTTAGAAAGTGAAGCAACACTCCATTCAATTCGCACAGTGAATTGAAGTGTTGGAACAGACTGCTTCTCTTTCAGAGAAACGCATGTGAGTTTCTTCCTAATGCTTGCAAGTAGCATAAGGCACTTTCAAAGGAAAGTGATTTCTCTGAAAGAACAGCATTTAGAAAGTGAAGCAACACTCCATTCACTTTGTACAGTGAATTGAAGTGTTGGAACCGACTGCTTCTCTTTCAGAGAAATGCATGTGAGTTTCTGTTGAATGCTTGTAAGTACCTCAAGGCTCTTTCAAAGGAAAGTGATTTTCTCTGAAAGGACAGCATTTAGAAAGTAAAGCAACACTCCATTCCCTTCGCGCAATGAATTGAAGTGTTGGAACCGACTGCTTCTTTTTCATAGAAACGCATTAGTGTTTCTTGTGAATGCTTGCAAGTAGCTTAAGGCACTTTCAAAGGAAAGTGATTTTCTCTGAAAGGACAGCATTTAGAAACTGAAGCAACACTCCATTCACGTCGCACAGAGAATTGAAGTGTTGGAACAGATTGCTTCTCTTTCAGAGAAATGCATGTGAGTTTCTGTTGAATGCTTGTAAGTAGCTTAAGGCACATTCAAAGGAAAGGGATTTTCTCTAAAAGGACAGCATTTAGAAAGTGAAGCAACACTCCATTCACTTCGCACAGTGAATTGAAGTGTTGGAACAGACTGCTTCTCTTTCAGAGAAACGCATGTGAGTTTTTTGTGAATGCTTGAAAGTAGTTTAAGGCACTTTCAATGGAAAGTGATTTTCTCTGAAAGGACAGTATTTAGAAAGTGAGGCAGCACTCCATTCACTTCGCACAGTGAATTGAAGTGTTGGAACAGACTGCTTCTCTTTCAGAGAAACGCATGTGAGTTTCTTCCTAATGCTTGCAAGTAGCTTAAGGCACTTTCAAAGGAAAGTGATTTTCTCTGAAAGGACAGAATTTAGAAAGTGAAGCAACACTCCATTCACTTCGCACAGTGAATTGAAGTGTTGGAACAGACTGCTTCTCTTTCAGTGAAACGCACATGAGTTTTTTGTGAGCTTGAAAGTAGTTTAAGGCACTTTCAATGGAAAGTGATTTTCTCTGAAAGGACAGCATTTAGAAAGTGAGGCAACACTCCATTCACTTCGCACAGTGAATTGAAGTGTTGGAACAAATTGCTTCTCTTTCAGAGAAATGCATGTGAGTTTCTGTTGAATGCTTGTAAGTAGCTTAAGGCACATTCAAAGGAAAGGGATTTTCTCTGAAAGGACAGCATTTAGAAAGTGAAGAAACACTCCATTCACTTCACACAGTGAATTGAAGTGTTGGAACAGATTGCTTCTCTTTCAAAGAAATGCATGTGATTTTCTGTTGAATGCTTGTAAGTAGCTCAAGGCTCTTTCAAAGGAAAGTGATTTTCTCTGAAAGGATAGCATTTAGAAAGTAAAGCAACACTCCATTCCCTTCGCGCAATGAATTGAAGTGTTGGAACAGACTGCTTCTCTTTCATAGAAACGCATGTGAGTTTCTTGTGAATGCTTGTAAGTAGCTTAAGGCACTTTCAAAGGAAAGTGATTTTCTCTAAAAGGACAGCATTTAGAAAGTGAAGCAACACTCCATTCACTTCGCACATTGAATTGAAGTGTTGGAACAGACTGCTTCTCTTTCAGGGAAACGCATGTGAGTTTCTGTTGAATGCTTGTAAGTAGCTTAAGGCACTTTCAAAGGAAAGTGATTTTCTCTGAAAGGACAGCATTTAGAAAGTGAGGCAACACTCCATTCACTTCGCACAATGAATTGAAGTGTTGGAACAGACTGCTTCTCTTTCAGAGAAATGCATGTGTGTTTCTGGTGAATGCTTGCAAGTAGCTTAAGGCACTTTCAAAGGAAAGTGATTTTCTCTGAAAGGACAGCATTTAGAAAGTGAAGCAACACTCCATTTACTTCGCAGAGTGAATTGAAGTATTGGAACAGACTGCTTCTCTTTCAGAGAAACGCATGTGAGTTTCTGGTGAATGCTTGTAAGTAGCTTAAGGCACTTTCAAAGGAAAGTGATTTTCTCTGAAAGGACAGCATTTAGAAAGTGAAGCAACACTCCATTCACTTCGCACAGTGAATTGAAGTGTTGGAACAGACTGCTTCTCTTTCAGAGTAACGCATGTGAGTTTCTGGTGAATGCTTGTAAGTAGCTTAAGGCACTTTCAAAGGAAAGTGATTTTCTCTGAAAGGACAGCATTTAGAAAGTGAAGCAACACTCCTTTCCTTTCGTGCAGTATATTGAAGTGTTGGAACAGAGTGCTTCTCTTTCATAGAAACGCATTAGTGTTACTTGTGAATGCTTGCAAGTTGCATAAGGCACTTTCAAAGGAAAGTGATTTTCTCTGAAAGGACAGCATTTAGAAAGTGAAACAACACTCCATTCACTTTGTACAGTGAACTGAAGTGTTGGAACAGACTGCTACTCTTTCAGAGTAACGCATGTGAGTTTTTTTGAATACTTGAAAGTAGTTTAAGGCACTTTCAATGGAAAGTGATTTTCTCTGAAAGGACAGCATTTAGAAAGTGAGGCAACACTCCATTCATTTCGCACAGTGAATTGAAGTGTTGGAACAGACTGTTTCGCTTTCAGAGACACGCATGTGAGTTTCTTCCTAATGCTTGCAAGTAGCTTAAGGCACTTTCAAAGGAAAGTGATTTTCTCTGAAAGGACAGCATTTAGAAAGTAAAGCAACACTCCATTCACTTCGCACAGTGAACTGAAGTGTTGGAACAGACTGCTTCTCTTTCAGAGAAACGCATGTGAGTTTCTTCCTAATGCTTGCAAGTAGCTTAATGCACATTCAAACGAAAGTGATTTTCTCTGAAAGAACAGCCTTTAGAAAGTGAAGCAACACTCCATTCACTTCGCACAGTGAATTGAAGTGTTGGAACAGACTGCTTCTCTTTCAGAGAAACGCATGTGAGTTTTTTATGAATGCTTGAATGTTGTTTAAGGCACTTTCAAAAGAAAGTGATTTTCTCTGAAAGGACAGCATTTAGAAAGTGAAGCAACACTCCCTTCACTTCGCACAGTGAATTGAAGTGTTGGAACAGACTGCTTCTCTTTCAGAGAAACGCATGTGAGTTTCTTCCTAATGCTTGCAAGTAGCTTAAGGCACTTTCAAAGGAAAGTGATTTTCTCTGAAAGAACAGAATTAAGAAAGTGAAGCAACACTCCATTCACTTCGCACAGTGAATTGAAGTGTTGGAACAGACTGCTTCTCTTTCAGAGAAACGCATGTGAGTTTCTGTTAAATGCTTATAAGTAGCTTAAGGCACTTTCAAAGGAAAGTGATTTTCTCTGAAAGGACAGCATTTAGAAAGTGAGGCAGCACTCTATTCACTTCATACAGTGAATTGAAATGTTGGAACAGACTGCTTCTCTTTCAGAGAAATGCATGTGAGTTTCTTCCTAATGCTTGCAAGGAGCTTAAGGCACTATCAAAGGAAAGTGATTTTCTCTGAAAGGACAGCATTTAGAAAGTGAAGCAACACTCCATTAACTTCGCACAGTGAATTGAAGTGTTGGAACAGACTGCTTCTCTTTCAGAGAAACGCATGTGAGTTTCTGGTGAATGCTTGTAAGTAGCTTAAGGCACTTTCAAAGGAAAGTGGTTTTCTCTGAAAGGACAGCATTTAGAAAGTGAAGCAACACTCCATTCCCTTTGTGCAGTGAATTGAAGTGTTGGAACAGAGTGCTTCTCTTTCATATAAACGCGTTAGTGTTTCTTGTGAATGCTTGCAAGTTGCTTAAGGCACTTTCAAAGGAAAGTGATTTTCTCTGAAAGGACAGAATTTAGAAAGTGAAGCAACACTCCATTCACTTCGCACAGTGAATTGAAGTTTTGGAACAGACTGCTTCACTTTCAGAGAAATGCATGTGAGTTTCTGTTGAATGCTTGTAAGTAGCTTAAGGCACTTTCAAAGGAAAGTGATTTTCTCTGAAAGGACAGCATTTAGAAAGAGAAGCAACACTCCATTCACTTCGCACAGTGAATTGAAGTTTTGGAACAGTCTGCTTCTCTTTCAGAGAAACGCATGTGAGTTTCTGTTGAATGCTTGTTAGTAGCTTAAGGCACTTTCAAAGGAAAGTGATTTTCTCTGAAAGGACAGCATTTAGAAAGTGAGGCAACACTCCATTCACTTCACAAAGTGAATTGAAGTGTTGGAACAGACTGCTTCTCTTTCAGAGAAACGCATGTGAGTTTCTTCCTAATGCTTGCAAGTAGCTTATGGCACTTTCAAAGGAAAGTGATTTTCTCTGAAAGGACAGCATTTAGAAAGTGAGGCAACACTCCATTCACTTTGTACAGTGAATTGAAGTGTTGGAACAGACTGCTCCTCTTTCATAGAAACGCATTAGTGTTTCTTGTGAATGCTTGCAAGTTGCTTAAGGCACTTTCAAAGGAAAGTGATTTTCTCTGAAAGGACTGCATTTAGAAAGTGAAGCAACACTCCATTCTCTTTGTACAGTGAATTGAAGTGTTGGAACAGACTGCTTCTCTTTCAGAGAAATGCATGTGAGTTTCTGTTGAATGCTTGTAAGTAGCTTAAGGCTCTTTCAAAGGAAAGTGATTTTCTCTGAAAGGACAGAATTTAGAAAGTGAAGCAACACTCCATTCACTTCGCAAAGTGAACTGAAGTGTTGGAACAGACTGCTTCTCTTTCAGAGAAACGCATGTGAGTTTCTCCCTAATGCTTGCAAGTAGCTTAAGGCACTTTCAAACGAACGTGATTTTCTCTGAAAGGACAGCATTTAGAAAGTGAAGCAACACTCCATTCCCTTCGCACAGTGAATTGAAGTGTTGGAACAGACTGTTTCTCTTTCAGAGACACGCATGTGAGTTTCTTCCTTATGCTTGCAAGTAGCTTAAGGCACTTTCAAAGGAAAGTGATTTTCTCTGAAAGGACAGCATTTAGAAAGTGAAGCAACACTCCATTCACTTCGCACAGTGAACTGAAGTGTTGGAACAGACTGCTTCTCTTTCAGAGAATCGCATGTGAGTTTCTTCCTAATGCTTGCAAGTAGCTTAATGCACATTCAAACGAAAGTGATTTTCTCTGAAAGAACAGCCTTTAGAAAGTGAAGCAACACTCCATTCACTTCGCACAGTGAATTGAAGTGTTGGAACAGACTGCTTCTCTTTCAGAGAAACGCATGTTAGTTTCTGTTAAATGCTTGTAAGTATCTTAAGGCACTTTCAAAGGAAAGTGATTTTCTCTGAAAGGACAGCATTTAGAAAGTGAGGCAACACTCTATTCACTTCACACAGTGAATTGAAGTGTTGGAACAGACTGCTTCTCTTTCAGAGAAACGCATGTGAGTTTTTTATGAATGCTTGAAAGTAGTTTAAGGCACTTTCAAAAGAAAGTGATTTTCTCTGAAAGGACAGCATTTAGAAAGTGAAGCAACACTCCATTCACTTCGCACAGTGAACTGAAGTGTTGGAACAGACTGCTTCTCTTTCAGAGAAACGCATGTGAGTTTTTTATGAATGCTTGAAAGTAGTTTAAGGCACTTTCAAAAGAAAGTGATTTTCTCTGAAAGGACAGCATTTAGAAAGTGAAGCAACACTCCATTCACTTCGCACAGTGAATTGAAGTGTTGGAACAGACTGCTTCTCTTTCAGAGAAACGCATGTGAGTTTCTTCCTAATGCTTGCAAGTAGCTTAAGGCACATTCAAAGGAAAGTGATTTTCTCTGAACGGACATAATTTAGAAAGTGAAGCCACACTCCATTCACTTCGCACAGTGAATTGAAGTGTTGGAACAGACTGCTTCACTTTCAGAGAAATGCATGTGAGTTTCTGTTGAATGCTTGTAAGTAGCTTAAGGCACTTTCAAAGGAAAGTGATTTTCTCTGAAAGGACAGCATTTAGAAAGTGAAGCAACACTCCATTCACTTCGCACAGTGAATTGAAGTGTTGGAACAGACTGCTTCTCTTTCAGAGAAACGCATGTGAGTTTCTTCCTAATGCTTGCAAGTAGCTTAAGGCACTTTCAAACGAAAGTGATTTTCTCTGAAAGAACAGCATTTAGAAAGTGAAGCAACACTCCATTCACTTCGCACAGTGAATTGAAGTGTTGGAACAGACTGCTTTTCTTTCAGAGAAACGCATGTGAGTTTCTGTTAAATGCTTGTAAGTAGCTTAAGGCTCTTTCAAAGGAAAGTGATTTTCTCTGAAAGGACAGCATTTAGAAAGTGAGGCAACACTCTATTCACTTCACACAGTGAAATGAAGTGTTGGAACAGACTGCTTCTCTTTCAGAGAAACGCATGTGAGTTTCTTCCTAATGCTTGCAAGTAGCTTAAGGCACATTCAAAGGAAAGTGATTTTCTCTGAACGGACATAATTTAGAAAGTGAAGCCACACTCCATTCACTTCGCACAGTGAATTGAAGTGTTGGAACAGACTGCTTCTCTTTCAGAGAAATGCATGTGAGTTTCTGTTGAATGCTTGTAAGTAGCTTAAGGCACTTTCAAAGGAAAGTGATTTTCTCTGAAAGGACAGCATTTAGAAAGTGAAGCAACACTCCATTCACTTCGCACATTGAATTGAAGTGTTGGAACAGACTGCATCTCTTTCAGAGAAACGCATGTGAGTTTCTGTTGAATGCTTGTTATTAGCTTAAGAAACTTTCAAAGGAGAGTGATTTTCTCTGAAAGGACAGCATTTAGAAAGTGAGGCAACACTGCATTCACTTCACACAGTGAATTGAAGTGTTGGAACAGACTGCTTCTCTTTCAGAGAAACGCATGTGAGTTTCTTCCTAATGCTTGCAAGTAGCTTAAGGCACTTTCAAAGGAAAGTGATTTTCTCTGAAAGGACAGCATTTAGAAAGTGAAGCAACACTCCATTCACTTCGCACAGAGAATTGAAGTGTTGGAACAGACTGCTTCTCTTTCAGAGAAACGCATGTGAGTTTTTTATGAATGCTTGAAAGTAGTTTAAGGCACTTTCAAAAGAAAGTGATTTTCTCTGAAAGGACAGCATTTAGAAAGTGAAGCAACACTCCATTCACTTCGCACAGTGAATTGAAGTGTTGGAACAGACTGCTTCTCTTTCAGAGAAACGCGTGTGAGTTTCTTCCTAATGCTTGCAAGTAGCTTAAGGCACTTTCAAAGGAAAGTGATTTTCTCTGAAAGGACATCATTTAGAAAGTGAAGCAACACTCCATTCCCTTCGCACAGTGAATTGAAGTGTTGGATCAGACTGCTTCACTTTCAGAGAAATGTATGTGAGTCTCTGTTGAATGCTTGCAAGTAGCTTAAGGCACTTTCAAAGGAAAGTGATTTTCTCTGAAAGGACAGCATCTAGAAAAAGAAGCGACACTCCATTCACTTTGCACATTGAATTGAAGTGTTGGAACAGACTGCTTCTCTTTCAGAGAAACGCATGTGAGTTTCTGTTGAATGCTTGAAAGTAGTTTAAGGCACTTTCAATGGAAAGTGATTTTCTCTGAAAGGACAGCATTTAGAAAGTGAGGCAACACTCCATTCATTTCGCACAGTGAATTGAAGTGTTGGAACAGACTGTTTCTCTTTCAGAGAAATGCATGTGAGTTTCTTCCTAATGCTTGTAAGAGCTTAAGGCTCTTTCAAAAGAAAGTGATTTTCTCTGAAAGGACAGCATTTAGAAAGTGAAGCAACACTCCATTCACTTCGCAAAGTGAACTGAAGTGGTGGAACAGACTGCTTCTCTTTCAGAGAAACGCATGTGAGTTTCTTCCTAATGCTTGCAAGTAGCTTAAGGCACTTTCAAACGAAAGTGATTTTCTCTGAAAGGACAGCATTTAGAAAGTGAAGCAACACTCCATTCCCTTCGCACAGTGAATTGAAGTGTTGGAACAGACTGTTTCTCTTTCAGAGACACGCATGTGAGTTTCTTCCTAATGCTTGCAAGTAGCTTAAGGCACTTTCAAAGGAAAGTGATTTTCTCTGAAAGGACAGCATTTAGAAAGTGAAGCAACACTCCATTCACTTCGCACAGTGAACTGAAGTGTTGGAACAGACTGCTTCTCTTTCAGAGAAACGCATGTGAGTTTCTTCCTAATGCTTGCAAGTAGCTTAATGCACATTCAAACGAAAGTGATTTTCTCTGAAAGAACAGCCTTTAGAAAGTGAAGCAACACTCCATTCACTTTGCACAGTGAATTGAAGTGTTGGAACAGACTGCTTCTCTTTCAGAGAAACGCATGTTAGTTTCTGTTAAATGCTTGTAAGTATTTTAAGGCACTTTCAAAGGAAAGTGATTTTCTCTGAAAGGACAGCATTTAGAAAGTGAGGCAACACTCCATTCACTTCACACAGTGAATTGAAGTGTTGGAACAGACTGCTTCTCTTTCAGAGAAGCGCATGTGAGTTTCTTCCTAATGCTTGCAAGTAGCTTAAGGCACTTTCAAAGGAAAGTGATTTTCTCTGAAAGGACAGCATTTAGAAAGTGAAGCAACCCTCCATTCACTTCGCACAGTGAATTGAAGTGTTGGAACAGACTGCTTCTCTTTCAGAGAAACGCATGTGAGTTTTTTATGAATGCTTGAAAGTAGTTTAAGGCACTTTCAAAAGAAAGTGATTTTCTCTGAAAGGACAGCATTTAGAAAGTGAAGCAACACTCCATTCACTTCGCACAGAGAATTGAAGTGTTGGAACAGACTGCTTCTCTTTCAGAGAAACGCGTGTGAGTTTCTTCCTAATGCTTGCAAGTAGCTTAAGGCACTTTCAAAGGAAAGTGATTTTCTCTGAAAGGAAAGCATTTAGAAAGTGAAGCAACACTCCATTCCCTTTGCACAGTGAATTGAAGTGTTGGATCAGACTGCTTCTCTTTCAGAGAAACGCATGTGAGTTTCTGGTGAATGCTTGTAAGTAGCTTAAGGCACTTTCAAAGGAAAGTGGTTTTCTCTGAAAGGACAGCATTTAGAAAGTGAAGCAACACTCCATTCCCTTTGTGCAGTGAATTGAAGTGTTGGAACAGAGTGCTTCTCTTTCATATAAACGCATTAGTGTTTCTTGTGAATGCTTGCAAGTTGCTTAAGGCACTTTCAAAGGAAAGTGATTTTCTCTGAAAGGACAGAATTTAGAAAGTGAAGCAACACTCCATTCACTTCGCACAGTGAATTGAAGTTTTGGAACAGACTGCTTCACTTTCAGAGAAATGCATGTGAGTTTCTGTTGAATGCTTGTAAGTAGCTTAAGGCACTTTCAAAGGAAAGTGATTTTCTCTGAAAGGACAGCATTTAGAAAGTGAAGCAACACTCCATTCCCTTCGCACAGTGAATTGAAGTGTTGGAACAGACTGTTTCTCTTTCAGAGACACGCATGTGAGTTTCTTCCTAATGCTTGCAAGTAGCTTAAGGCACTTTCAAAGGAAAGTGATTTTCTCTGAAAGGACAGCATTTAGAAAGTGAAGCAACACTCCATTCTCTTTGTACAGTGAACTGAAGTGTTGGAACAGACTGCTTCTCTTTCAGAGAATCGCATGTGAGTTTCTTCCTAATGCTTGCAAGTAGCTTAATGCACATTCAAACGAAAGTGATTTTCTCTGAAAGAACAGCCTTTAGAAAGTGAAGCAACACTCCATTCACTTCGCACAGTGAATTGAAGTGTTGGAACAGACTGCTTCTCTTTCAGAGAAACGCATGTTAGTTTCTGTTAAATGCTTGTAAGTATCTTAAGGCACTTTCAAAGGAAAGTGATTTTCTCTGAAAGGACAGCATTTAGAAAGTGAGGCAACACTCTATTCACTTCACACAGTGAATTGAAGTGTTGGAACAGACTGCTTCTCTTTCAGAGAAACGCATGTGAGTTTCTTCCTAATGCCTGCAAGTAGCTTAAGGCACTGTCAAAGGAAAGTGATTTTCTCTGAAAGGACAGCATTTAGAAAGTGAAGCAACACTCCATTCACTTCGCACAGTGAAGTGAAGTGTTGGAACAGACTGCTTCTATTTCAGAGAAACGCATGTGAGTTTTTTATGAATGCT
Organism: Myodes glareolus; assembly: GCF_982192425.1. Lineage (NCBI taxonomy): Eukaryota > Metazoa > Chordata > Mammalia > Rodentia > Cricetidae > Myodes > Myodes glareolus. The sequence continues at coordinate 3,901,355 of NC_142046.1, forward strand.
TGAAAGTAGTTTAAGGCACTTTCAAAAGAAAGTGATTTTCTCTGAAAGGACAGCATTTAGAAAGTGAAGCAACACTCCATTCACTTCGCACAGTGAATTGAAGTGTTGGAACAGACTGCTTTTCTTTCAGAGAAACGCATGTGAGTCTGTTAAATGCTTGTAAGTAGCTTAAATCACTTTCAAAGGAAAGTGATTTTCTCTGAAAGGACAGCATTTAGAAAGTGAGGCAACACTCTATTCACTTCACACAGTGAATTGAAGTGTTGGAACAGACTGCTTCTCTTTCAGAGAAACGCATGTGAGTTTCTTCCTAATGCTAGCAAGTAGCTTAAGGCACATTCAAAGGAAAGTGATTTTCTCTGAACGGACATAATTTAGAAAGTGAAGCCACACTCCATTCACTTCGCACAGTGAATTGAAGTGTTGGAACAGACTGCATCTCTTTCAGAGAAATGCATGTGAGTTTCTGTTGAATGCTTGTAAGTAGCTTAAGGCACTTTCAAAGGAAAGTGATTTTCTCTGAAAGGACAGCATTTAGAAAGTGAAGCAACACTCCATTCACTGAGCACATTGAATTGAAGTGTTGGAACAGACTGCATCTCTTTCAGAGAAACGCATGTGATTTTCTGTTGAATGCTTGTAAGTAGCTTAAGAAACTTTCAAAGGAGAGTGATTTTCTCTGAAAGGACAGCATTTAGAAAGTGAGGCAACACTCCATTCACTTCACACAGTGAATTGAAGTGTTGGAACAGACTGCTTCTCTTTCAGAGAAACGCATGTGAGTTTCTTCCTAATGCTTGCAAGTAGCTTAAGGCACTTTCAAAGGAAAGTGATTTTATCTGAAAGGACAGCATTTAGAAAGTGAAGCAACACTCCATTCACTTCGCACAGTGAATTGAAGTGTTGGAACAGACTGCTTCTCTTTCAGAGAAACGCATGTGAGTTTTTTATGAATGCTTGAAAGTAGTTTAAGGCACTTTCAAAAGAAAGTGATTTTCTCTGAAAGGACAGCATTTAGAAAGTGAAGCAACACTCCATTCCCTTCGCACAGTGAATTGAAGTGTTGGAACAGACTGCTTCTCTTTAAGAGAAACGCATGTGAGTTTTTGTGAATGCTTGAAAGTAGTTTAAGGAACTTTCAAAAGAAAGTGATTTTCTCTGAAAGGACAGCATTTAGAAAGTGAAGCAACACTCCATTCACTTCGCACAGTGAATTGAAGTGTTGGAACAGACTGCTTCTCTTTCAGAGTAACGCATGTGAGTTTCTGGTGAATGCTTGTAAGTAGCTTAAGGCACTTTCAAAGGAAAGTGATTTTCTCTGAAAGGACAGCATTTAGAAAGTGAAGCAACACTCCTTTCCTTTCGTGCAGTATATTGAAGTGTTGGAACAGAGTGCTTCTCTTTCATAGAAACGCATTAGTGTTTCTTGTGAATGCTTGCAAGTTGCATAAGGCACTTTCAAAGGAAAGTGATTTTCTCTGAAAGGACAGCATTTAGAAAGTGAAACAACACTCCATTCACTTTGTACAGTGAACTGAAGTGTTGGAACAGACTGCTACTCTTTCAGAGAAACGCATGTGAGTTTTTTTGAATACTTGAAAGTAGTTTAAGGCACTTTCAATGGAAAGTGATTTTCTCTGAAAGGACAGAATTTAGAAAGTGAAGCAACACTCCATTCACTTCGCACAGTGAATTGAAGTGTTGGAACAGACTGCTTCTCTTTCAGAGAAACGCATGTGTGTTTCCTGTGAATGCTAGAAATTAGCTTAAGGCACTTTCAAAGGAAAGTGATTTTCTCTGAAAGGACAGCATTTAGAAAGTGAAGTAACATTCCATTTACTTCGCACAGGGAATTGAAGTGTTGGAACTGACTGCTTCTCTTTCAGAGAAATGCATGCGAGTTTCTGTTGAATGCTTGTAAGTAGCTTAAGGCTCTTTCAAAGGAAAGTGATTTTCTCTGAAAGGACAGCATTTAGAAAGTAAAGCAACACTCCATTCCCTTCGCGCAATAATTTGAAGTGTTGGAACAGACTGCTTCTCTTTCATAGAAACGCATTAGTGTTTCTTGTGAATGCTTGCAAGTAGCTTAAGGCACTTTCAAAGAAAAGTGATTTTCTCTGAAAGGACAGCATTTAGAAAGTGAAGCAACACTCCATTCACTTCGCACAGAGAATTGAAGTGTTGGAACAGATTGCTTCTCTTTCAGAGAAATGCATGTGAGTTTCTGTTGAATGCTTGTAAGTAGCTTAAGGCACATTCAAAGGAAAGGGATTTTCTCTAAAAGGACAGCATTTAGAAAGTGAAGCAACACTCCATACACTTCGCACAGTGAATTGAAGTGTTGGAACAGACTGCTTCTCTTTCAGAGAAACGCATGTGAGTTTCTTCCTAATGCTTGCAACTAGCTTAAGGCACTTTCAAAGGAAAGTGATATTCTCTGAAAGGACAGCATTTAGAATGTGAGGCAACACTCCATTCACTTCACACAGTGAATTGAAGTGTTGGAACAGACTGCTTCTGTTTCAGAGAAACGCATGTGAGTTTCTGGTGAATGCTTGTAAGTAGCTTAAGGCACTTTCAAAGGAAAGTGATTTTCTCTGAAAGGACAGCATTTAGAAAGTGAAGCAACACTCTATTACCTTCGTGCAGTGAATTGAAGTGTTGGAACAGAGTGCTTCTCTTTCATATAAACGCATTAATGTTTCTTGTGAATGCTTGCAAGTTGCTTAAGGCACTTTCAAACGAAAGTGATTTTCTCTGAAAGAACAGCCTTTAGAAAGTGAAGCAACACTCCATTCACTTCGCACAGTGAATTGAAGTGTTGGAACAGACTGCTTCTCTTTCAGAGAAACGCATGTGAGTTTTTTATGAATGCTTGAATGTTGTTTAAGGCACTTTCAAAAGAAAGTGATTTTCTCTGAAAGGACAGCATTTAGAAAGTGAAGCAACACTCCCTTCACTTCGCACAGTGAATTGAAGTGTTGGAACAGACTGCTTCTCTTTCAGAGAAACGCATGTGAGTTTCTTCCTAATGCTTGCAAGTAGCTTAAGGCACTTTCAAAGGAAAGTGATTTTCTCTGAAAGAACAGAATTAAGAAAGTGAAGCAACACTCCATTCACTTCGCACAGTGAATTGAAGTGTTGGAACAGACTGCTTCTCTTTCAGAGAAACGCATGTGAGTTTCTCTTAAATGCTTATAAGTAGCTTAAGGCACTTTCAAAGGAAAGTGATTTTTCTGAAAGGACAGCATTTAGAAAGTGAGGCAGCACTCTATTCACTTCATACAGTGAATTGAAATGTTGGAACAGACTGCTTCTCTTTCAGAGAAATGCATGTGAGTTTCTTCCTAATGCTTGCAAGTAGCTTAAGGCACTATCAAAGGAAAGTGATTTTCTCTGAAAGGACAGCATTTAGAAAGTGAAGCAACACTCCATTCACTTCGCACAGTGAATTGAAGTGTTGGAACAGACTGCTTCTCTTTCAGAGAAACGCATGTGAGTTTCTGGTGAATGCTTGTAAGTAGCTTAAGGCACTTTCAAAGGAAAGTGGTTTTCTCTGAAAGGACAGCATTTAGAAAGTGAAGCAACACTCCATTCCCTTTGTGCAGTGAATTGAAGTGTTGGAACAGAGTGCTTCTCTTTCATATAAACGCGTTAGTGTTTCTTGTGAATGCTTGCAAGTTGCTTAAGGCACTTTCAAAGGAAAGTGATTTTCTCTGAAAGGACAGAATTTAGAAAGTGTAGCAACACTCCATTCACTTCGCACAGTGAATTGAAGTTTTGGAACAGACTGCTTCACTTTCAGAGAAATGCATGTGAGTTTCTGTTGAATGCTTGTAAGTAGCTTAAGGCACTTTCAAAGGAAAGTGATTTTCTCTGAAAGGACAGCATTTAGAAAGAGAAGCAACACTCCATTCACTTCGCACAGTGAATTGAAGTTTTGGAACAGTCTGCTTCTCTTTCAGAGAAACGCATGTGAGTTTCTGTTGAATGCTTGTTAGTAGCTTAAGGCACTTTCAAAGGAAAGTGATTTTCTCTGAAAGGACAGCATTTAGAAAGTGAGGCAACACTCCATTCACTTCACAAAGTGAATTGAAGTGTTGGAACAGACTGCTTCTCTTTCAGAGAAACGCATGTGAGTTTCTTCCTAATGCCTGGAGGTAGCTGAAGGCACTATCAAAGGAAAGTGATTTTCTCTGAAAGGACAGCATTTAGAAAGTGAAGCAACACTACATTCACTTCGCACAGTGAATTGAAGTGTTGGAACAGACTGCTTCTCTTTCAGAGAAACGCATGTGAGTTTTTTATGAATGCTTGAAAGTAGTTTAAGGCACTTTCAAAAGAAAGTGATTTTCTCTGAAAGGACAGCATTTAGAAAGTGAAGCAACACTCCATTCACTTCGCACAGTGAATTGAAGTGTTGGAACAGACTGCTTCTCTTTCAGAGAAACGCATGTGAGTTTCTTCCTAATGCTTGCAAGTAGCTTAAGGCACATTCAAAGGAAAGTGATTTTCTCTGAACGGACATAATTTAGAAAGTGAAGCCACACTCCATTCACTTCGCACAGTGAATTGAAGTGTTGGAACAGACTGCTTCTCTTTCAGAGAAATGCATGTGAGTTTCTGTTGAATGCTTGTAAGTAGCTTAAGGCACTTTCAAAGGAAAGTGATTTTCTCTGAAAGGACAGCATTTAGAAAGTGAAGCAACACTCCATTCCCTTTGTGCAGTGAATTGAAGTGTTGGAACAGAGTGCTTCTCTTTCATATAAACGCATTAGTGTTTCTTGTGAATGCTTGCAAGTTGCTTAAGGCACTTTCAAAGGAAAGTGATTTTCTCTGAAAGGACAGAATTTAGAAAGTGAAGCAACACTCCATTCACTTTTCACAGTGAATTGAAGTTTTGGAATAGACTGCTTCACTTTCAGAGAAATGCATGTGAGTTTCTGTTGAATGCTTGTAAGTAGCTTAAGGCACTTTCAAAGGAAAGTGATTTTCTCTGAAAGGACAGCATTTAGAAAGTGAAGCAACACTCCATTCCCTTCGCACAGTGAATTGAAGTGTTGGAACAGACTGTTTCTCTTTCAGAGACACGCATGTGAGTTTCTTCCTAATGCTTGCAAGTAGCTTAAGGCACTTTCAAAGGAAAGTGATTTTCTCTGAAAGGACAGCATTTAGAAAGTGAAGCAACACTCCATTCTCTTTGTACAGTGAACTGAAGTGTTGGAACAGACTGCTTCTCTTTCAGAGAATCGCATGTGAGTTTCTTCCTAATGCTTGCAAGTAGCTTAATGCACATTCAAACGAAAGTGATTTTCTCTGAAAGAACAGCCTTTAGAAAGTGAAGCAACACTCCATTCACTTCGCACAGTGAATTGAAGTGTTGGAACAGACTGCTTCTCTTTCAGAGAAACGCATGTTAGTTTCTGTTAAATGCTTGTAAGTATCTTAAGGCACTTTCAAAGGAAAGTGATTTTCTCTGAAAGGACAGCATTTAGAAAGTGAGGCAACACTCTATTCACTTCACACAGTGAATTGAAGTGTTGGAACAGACTGCTTCTCTTTCAGAGAAACGCATGTGAGTTTCTTCCTAATGCCTGCAAGTAGCTTAAGGCACTATCAAAGGAAAGTGATTTTCTCTGAAAGGACAGCATTTAGAAAGTGAAGCAACACTCCATTCACTTCGCACAGTGAATTGAAGTGTTGGAACAGACTGCTTCTATTTCAGAGAAACGCATGTGAGTTTTTTATGAATGCTTGAAAGTAGTTTAAGGCACTTTCAAAAGAAAGTGATTTTCTCTGAAAGGACAGCATTTAGAAAGTGAAGCAACACTCCATTCACTTCGCACAGTGAATTGAAGTGTTGGAACAGACTGCTTCTCTTTCAGAGAAACGCATGTGAGTTTCTTCCTAATGCTTGCAAGTAGCTTAAGGCACTTTCAAACGAAAGTGATTTTCTCTGAAAGAACAGCATTTAGAAAGTGAAGCAACACTCCATTCACTTCGCACAGTGAATTGAAGTGTTGGAACAGACTGCTTTTCTTTCAGAGAAACGCATGTGAGTTTCTGTTAAATGCTTGTAAGTAGCTTAAGGCTCTTTCAAAGGAAAGTGATTTTCTCTGAAAGGACAGCATTTAGAAAGTGAGGCAACACTCTATTCACTTCACACAGTGAACTGAAGTGTTGGAACAGACTGCTTCTCTTTCAGAGAAACGCATGTGAGTTTCTTCCTAATGCTTGCAAGTAGCTTAAGGCACATTCAAAGGAAAGTGATTTTCTCTGAACGGACATAATTTAGAAAGTGAAGCCACACTCCATTCACTTCGCACAGTGAATTGAAGTGTTGGAACAGACTGCTTCTCTTTCAGAGAAATGCATGTGAGTTTCTGTTGAATGCTTGTAAGTAGCTTAAGGCACTTTCAAAGGAAAGTGATTTTCTCTGAAAGGACAGCATTTAGAAAGTGAAGCAACACTCCATTCACTTCGCACATTGAATTGAAGTGTTGGAACAGACTGCATCTCTTTCAGAGAAACGCATGTGAGTTTCTGTTGAATGCTTGTAAGTAGCTTAAGAAACTTTCAAAGGAGAGTGATTTTCTCTGAAAGGACAGCATTTAGAAAGTGAGGCAACACTGCATTCACTTCACACAGTGAATTGAAGTGTTGGAACAGACTGCTTCTCTTTCAGAGAAACGCATGTGAGTTTCTTCCTAATGCTTGCAAGTAGCTTAAGGCACTTTCAAAGGAAAGTGATTTTCTCTGAAAGGACAGCATTTAGAAAGTGAAGCAACACTCCATTCACTTCGCACAGAGAATTGAAGTGTTGGAACAGACTGCTTCTCTTTCAGAGAAACGCATGTGAGTTTTTTATGAATGCTTGAAAGTAGTTTAAGGCACTTTCAAAAGAAAGTGATTTTCTCTGAAAGGACAGCATTTAGAAAGTGAAGCAACACTCCATTCACTTCGCACAGTGAATTGAAGTGTTGGAACAGACTGCTTCTCTTTCAGAGAAACGCGTGTGAGTTTCTTCCTAATGCTTGCAAGTAGCTTAAGGCACTTTCAAAGGAAAGTGATTTTCTCTGAAAGGACATCATTTAGAAAGTGAAGCAACACTCCATTCCCTTCGCACAGTGAATTGAAGTGTTGGATCAGACTGCTTCACTTTCAGAGAAATGTATGTGAGTCTCTGTTGAATGCTTGCAAATAGCTTAAGGCACTTTCAAAGGAAAGTGATTTTCTCTGAAAGGACAGCATCTAGAAAAAGAAGCGACACTCCATTCACTTCGCACATTGAATTGAAGTGTTGGAACAGACTGCTTCTCTTTCAGAGAAACGCATGTGAGTTTCTGTTGAATGCTTGAAAGTAGTTTAAGGCACTTTCAATGGAAAGTGATTTTCTCTGAAAGGACAGCATTTAGAAAGTGAGGCAACACTCCATTCATTTCGCACAGTGAATTGAAGTGTTGGAACAGACTGTTTCTCTTTCAGAGAAATGCATGTGAGTTTCTTCCTAATGCTTGTAAGAGCTTAAGGCTCTTTCAAAAGAAAGTGATTTTCTCTGAAAGGACAGCATTTAGAAAGTGAAGCAACACTCCATTCACTTCGCAAAGTGAACTGAAGTGTTGGAACAGACTGCTTCTCTTTCAGAGAAACGCATGTGAGTTTCTTCCTAATGCTTGCAAGTAGCTTAAGGCACTTTCAAACGAAAGTGATTTTCTCTGAAAGGACAGCATTTAGAAAGTGAAGCAACACTCCATTCCCTTCGCACAGTGAATTGAAGTGTTGGAACAGACTGTTTCTCTTTCAGAGACACGCATGTGAGTTTCTTCCTAATGCTTGCAAGTAGCTTAAGGCACTTTCAAAGGAAAGTGATTTTCTCTGAAAGGACAGCATTTAGAAAGTGAAGCAACACTCCATTCACTTCGCACAGTGAACTGAAGTGTTGGAACAGACTGCTTCTCTTTCAGAGAAACGCATGTGAGTTTCTTCCTAATGCTTGCAAGTAGCTTAATGCACATTCAAAAGAAAGTGATTTTCTCTGAAAGAACAGCCTTTAGAAAGTGAAGCAACACTCCATTCACTTTGCACAGTGAATTGAAGTGTTGGAACAGACTGCTTCTCTTTCAGAGAAACGCATGTTAGTTTCTGTTAAATGCTTGTAAGTATTTTAAGGCACTTTCAAAGGAAAGTGATTTTCTCTGAAAGGACAGCATTTAGAAAGTGAGGCAACACTCCATTCACTTCACACAGTGAATTGAAGTGTTGGAACAGACTGCTTCTCTTTCAGAGAAGCGCATGTGAGTTTCTTCCTAATGCTTGCAAGTAGCTTAAGGCACTTTCAAAGGAAAGTGATTTTCTCTGAAAGGACAGCATTTAGAAAGTGAAGCAACCCTCCATTCACTTCGCACAGTGAATTGAAGTGTTGGAACAGACTGCTTCTCTTTCAGAGAAACGCATGTGAGTTTTTTATGAATGCTTGAAAGTAGTTTAAGGCACTTTCAAAAGAAAGTGATTTTCTCTGAAAGGACAGCATTTAGAAAGTGAAGCAACACTCCATTCACTTCGCACAGAGAATTGAAGTGTTGGAACAGACTGCTTCTCTTTCAGAGAAACGCGTGTGAGTTTCTTCCTAATGCTTGCAAGTAGCTTAAGGCACTTTCAAAGGAAAGTGATTTTCTCTGAAAGGACAGCATTTAGAAAGTGAAGCAACACTCCATTCCCTTTGCACAGTGAATTGAAGTGTTGGATCAGACTGCTTCTCTTTCAGAGAAACGCATGTGAGTTTCTGGTGAATGCTTGTAAGTAGCTTAAGGCACTTTCAAAGGAAAGTGGTTTTCTCTGAAAGGACAGCATTTAGAAAGTGAAGCAACACTCCATTCCCTTTGTGCAGTGAATTGAAGTGTTGGAACAGAGTGCTTCTCTTTCATATAAACGCATTAGTGTTTCTTGTGAATGCTTGCAAGTTGCTTAAGGCACTTTCAAAGGAAAGTGATTTTCTCTGAAAGGACAGAATTTAGAAAGTGAAGCAACACTCCATTCACTTTTCACAGTGAATTGAAGTTTTGGAACAGACTGCTTCACTTTCAGAGAAATGCATGTGAGTTTCTGTTGAATGCTTGTAAGTAGCTTAAGGCACTTTCAAAGGAAAGTGATTTTCTCTGAAAGGACAGCATTTAGAAAGTGAAGCAACACTCCATTCCCTTCGCACAGTGAATTGAAGTGTTGGAACAGACTGTTTCTCTTTCAGAGACACGCATGTGAGTTTCTTCCTAATGCTTGCAAGTAGCTTAAGGCACTTTCAAAGGAAAGTGATTTTCTCTGAAAGGACAGCATTTAGAAAGTGAAGCAACACTCCATTCTCTTTGTACAGTGAACTGAAGTGTTGGAACAGACTGCTTCTCTTTCAGAGAATCGCATGTGAGTTTCTTCCTAATGCTTGCAAGTAGCTTAATGCACATTCAAACGAAAGTGATTTTCTCTGAAAGAACAGCCTTTAGAAAGTGAAGCAACACTCCATTCACTTCGCACAGTGAATTGAAGTGTTGGAACAGACTGCTTCTCTTTCAGAGAAACGCATGTTAGTTTCTGTTAAATGCTTGTAAGTATCTTAAGGCACTTTCAAAGGAAAGTGATTTTCTCTGAAAGGACAGCATTTAGAAAGTGAGGCAACACTCTATTCACTTCACACAGTGAATTGAAGTGTTGGAACAGACTGCTTCTCTTTCAGAGAAACGCATATGAGTTTCTTCCTAATGCTTGCAAGTAGCTTAAGGCACTTTCAAACGAAAGTGATTTTCTCTGAAAGGACAGCATTTAGAAAGTGAAGCAACACTCCATTCACTTCGCACAGTGAATTGAAGTGTTGGAACAGACTGCTTCTCTTTCAGAGAAACGCATGTGAGTTTCTGGTGAATGCTTGTAAGTAGCTTAAGGCACTTTCAAAGGAAAGTGGTTTTCTCTGAAAGGACAGCATTTAGAAAGTGAAGCAACACTCCATTCCCTTTGTGCAGTGAATTGAAGTGTTGGAACAGAGTGCTTCTCTTTCATATAAACGCGTTAGTGTTTCTTGTGAATGCTTGCAAGTTGCTTAAGGCACTTTCAAAGGAAAGTGATTTTCTCTGAAAGGACAGAATTTAGAAAGTGAAGCAACACTCCATTCACTTCGCACAGTGAATTGAAGTTTTGGAACAGACTGCTTCACTTTCAGAGAAATGCATGTGAGTTTCTGTTGAATGCTTGTAAGTAGCTTAAGGCACTTTCAAAGGAAAGTGATTTTCTCTGAAAGGACAGCATTTAGAAAGAGAAGCAACACTCCATTCACTTCGCACAGTGAATTGAAGTTTTGGAACAGTCTGCTTCTCTTTCAGAGAAACGCATGTGAGTTTCTGTTGAATGCTTGTTAGTAGCTTAAGGCACTTTCAAAGGAAAGTGATTTTCTCTGAAAGGACAGCATTTAGAAAGTGAGGCAACACTCCATTCACTTCACAAAGTGAATTGAAGTGTTGGAACAGACTGCTTCTCTTTCAGAGAAACGCATGTGAGTTTCTTCCTAATGCTTGCAAGTAGCTTATGGCACTTTCAAAGGAAAGTGATTTTCTCTGAAAGGACAGCATTTAGAAAGTGAGGCAAAACTCCATTCACTTTGTACAGTGAATTGAAGTGTTGGAACAGACTGCTCCTCTTTCATAGAAACGCATTAGTGTTTCTTGTGAATGCTTGCAAGTTGCTTAAGGCACTTTCAAAGGAAAGTGATTTTCTCTGAAAGGACTGCATTTAGAAAGTGAAGCAACACTCCATTCTCTTTGTACAGTGAATTGAAGTGTTGGAACAGACTGCTTCTCTTTCAGAGAAATGCATGTGAGTTTCTGTTGAATGCTTGTAAGTAGCTTAAGGCTCTTTCAAAGGAAAGTGATTTTCTCTGAAAGGACAGCATTTAGAAAGTGAAGCAACACTCCATTCACTTCGCAAAGTGAACTGAAGTGTTGGAACAGACTGCTTCTCTTTCAGAGAAACGCATGTGAGTTTCTCCCTAATGCTTGCAAGTAGCTTAAGGCACTTTCAAACGAAAGTGATTTTCTCTGAAAGGACAGCATTTAGAAAGTGAAGCAACACTCCATTCCCTTCGCACAGTGAATTGAAGTGTTGGAACAGACTGTTTCTCTTTCAGAGACACGCATGTGAGTTTCTTCCTTATGCTTGCAAGTAGCTTAAGGCACTTTCAAAGGAAAGTGATTTTCTCTGAAAGGACAGCATTTAGAAAGTGAGGCAACACTCTATTCACTTCACACAGTGAATTGAAGTGTTGGAACAGACTGCTTCTCTTTCAGAGAAACGCATGTGAGTTTCTTCCTAATGCCTGGAGGTAGCTGAAGGCACTATCAAAGGAAAGTGATTTTCTCTGAAAGGACAGCATTTAGAAAGTGAAGCAACACTCCATTCACTTCGCACAGTGAATTGAAGTGTTGGAACAGACTGCTTCTCTTTCAGAGAAACGCATGTGAGTTTTTTATGAATGCTTGAAAGTAGTTTAAGGCACTTTCAAAAGAAAGTGATTTTCTCTGAAAGGACAGCATTTAGAAAGTGAAGCAACACTCCATTCACTTCGCACAGTGAATTGAAGTGTTGGAACAGACTGCTTCTCTTTCAGAGAAACGCATGTGAGTTTCTTCCTAATGCTTGCAAGTAGCTTAAGGCACATTCAAAGGAAAGTGATTTTCTCTGAACGGACATAATTTAGAAAGTGAAGCCACACTCCATTCACTTCGCACAGTGAATTGAAGTGTTGGAACAGACTGCTTCTCTTTCAGAGAAATGCATGTGAGTTTCTGTTGAATGCTTGTAAGTAGCTTAAGGCACTTTCAAAGGAAAGTGATTTTCTCTGAAAGGACAGCATTTAGAAAGTGAAGCAACACTCCATTCACTTCGCACAGTGAATTGAAGTGTTGGAACAGACTGCTTCTCTTTCAGAGAAACGCATGTGAGTTTCTTCCTAATGCTTGCAAGTAGCTTAAGGCACTTTCAAACGAAAGTGATTTTCTCTGAAAGAACAGCATTTAGAAAGTGAAGCAACACTCCATTCACTTCGCACAGTGAATTGAAGTGTTGGAACAGACTGCTTTTCTTTCAGAGAAACGCATGTGAGTTTCTGTTAAATGCTTGTAAGTAGCTTAAGGCTCTTTCAAAGGAAAGTGATTTTCTCTGAAAGGACAGCATTTAGAAAGTGAGGCAACACTCTATTCACTTCACACAGTGAATTGAAGTGTTGGAACAGACTGCTTCTCTTTCAGAGAAACGCATGTGAGTTTCTTCCTAATGCTTGCAAGTAGCTTAAGGCACATTCAAAGGAAAGTGATTTTCTCTGAACGGACATAATTTAGAAAGTGAAGCCACACTCCATTCACTTCGCACAGTGAATTGAAGTGTTGGAACAGACTGCTTCTCTTTCAGAGAAATGCATGTGAGTTTCTGTTGAATGCTTGTAAGTAGCTTAAGGCACTTTCAAAGGAAAGTGATTTTCTCTGAAAGGACAGCATTTAGAAAGTGAAGCAACACTCCATTCACTTCGCACATTGAATTGAAGTGTTGGAACAGACTGCATCTCTTTCAGAGAAACGCATGTGAGTTTCTGTTGAATGCTTGTAAGTAGCTTAAGAAACTTTCAAAGGAGAGTGATTTTCTCTGAAAGGACAGCATTTAGAAAGTGAGGCAACACTGCATTCACTTCACACAGTGAATTGAAGTGTTGGAACAGACTGCTTCTCTTTCAGAGAAACGCATGTGAGTTTCTTCCTAATGCTTGCAAGTAGCTTAGGGCACTTTCAAAGGAAAGTGATTTTCTCTGAAAGGACAGCATTTAGAAAGTGAAGCAACACTCCATTCACTTCGCACAGAGAATTGAAGTGTTGGAACAGACTGCTTCTCTTTCAGAGAAACGCATGTGAGTTTTTTATGAATGCTTGAAAGCAGTTTAAGGCACTTTCAAAAGAAAGTGATTTTCTCTGAAAGGACAGCATTTAGAAAGTGAAGCAACACTCCATTCACTTCGCACAGTGAATTGAAGTGTTGGAACAGACTGCTTCTCTTTCAGAGAAACGCGTGTGAGTTTCTTCCTAATGCTTGCAAGTAGCTTAAGGCACTTTCAAAGGAAAGTGATTTTCTCTGAAAGGACATCATTTAGAAAGTGAAGCAACACTCCATTCCCTTCGCACAGTGAATTGAAGTGTTGGATCAGACTGCTTCACTTTCAGAGAAATGTATGTGAGTCTCTGTTGAATGCTTGCAAGTAGCTTAAGGCACTTTCAAAGGAAAGTGATTTTCTCTGAAAGGACAGCATCTAGAAAAAGAAGCGACACTCCATTCACTTCGCACATTGAATTGAAGTGTTGGAACAGACTGCTTCTCTTTCAGAGAAACGCATGTGAGTTTCTGTTGAATGCTTGAAAGTAGTTTAAGGCACTTTCAATGGAAAGTGATTTTCTCTGAAAGGACAGCATTTAGAAAGTGAGGCAACACTCCATTCATTTCGCACAGTGAATTGAAGTGTTGGAACAGACTGTTTCTCTTTCAGAGAAATGCATGTGAGTTTCTTCCTAATGCTTGTAAGAGCTTAAGGCTCTTTCAAAAGAAAGTGATTTTCTCTGAAAGGACAGCATTTAGAAAGTGAAGCAACACTCCATTCACTTCGCAAAGTGAACTGAAGTGTTGGAACAGACTGCTTCTCTTTCAGAGAAACGCATGTGAGTTTCTTCCTAATGCTTGCAAGTAGCTTAAGGCACTTTCAAACGAAAGTGATTTTCTCTGAAAGGACAGCATTTAGAAAGTGAAGCAACACTCCATTCCCTTCGCACAGTGAATTGAAGTGTTGGAACAGACTGTTTCTCTTTCAGAGACACGCATGTGAGTTTCTTCCTAATGCTTGCAAGTAGCTTAAGGCACTTTCAAAGGAAAGTGATTTTCTCTGAAAGGACAGCATTTAGAAAGTGAAGCAACACTCCATTCACTTCGCACAGTGAACTGAAGTGTTGGAACAGACTGCTTCTCTTTCAGAGAAACGCATGTGAGTTTCTTCCTAATGCTTGCAAGTAGCTTAATGCACATTCAAACGAAAGTGATTTTCTCTGAAAGAACAGCCTTTAGAAAGTGAAGCAACACTCCATTCACTTTGCACAGTGAATTGAAGTGTTGGAACAGACTGCTTCTCTTTCAGAGAAACGCATGTTAGTTTCTGTTAAATGCTTGTAAGTATTTTAAGGCACTTTCAAAGGAAAGTGATTTTCTCTGAAAGGACAGCATTTAGAAAGTGAGGCAACACTCCATTCACTTCACACAGTGAATTGAAGTGTTGGAACAGACTGCTTCTCTTTCAGAGAAGCGCATGTGAGTTTCTTCCTAATGCTTGCAAGTAGCTTAAGGCACTTTCAAAGGAAAGTGATTTTCTCTGAAAGGACAGCATTTAGAAAGTGAAGCAACCCTCCATTCACTTCGCACAGTGAATTGAAGTGTTGGAACAGACTGCTTCTCTTTCAGAGAAACGCATGTGAGTTTTTTATGAATGCTTGAAAGTAGTTTAAGGCACTTTCAAAAGAAAGTGATTTTCTCTGAAAGGACAGCATTTAGAAAGTGAAGCAACACTCCATTCACTTCGCACAGAGAATTGAAGTGTTGGAACAGACTGCTTCTCTTTCAGAGAAACGCGTGTGAGTTTCTTCCTAATGCTTGCAAGTAGCTTAAGGCACTTTCAAAGGAAAGTGATTTTCTCTGAAAGGACAGCATTTAGAAAGTGAAGCAACACTCCATTCCCTTTGCACAGTGAATTGAAGTGTTGGATCAGACTGCTTCTCTTTCAGAGAAACGCATGTGAGTTTCTGGTGAATGCTTGTAAGTAGCTTAAGGCACTTTCAAAGGAAAGTGGTTTTCTCTGAAAGGACAGCATTTAGAAAGTGAAGCAACACTCCATTCCCTTTGTGCAGTGAATTGAAGTGTTGGAACAGAGTGCTTCTCTTTCATATAAACGCATTAGTGTTTCTTGTGAATGCTTGCAAGTTGCTTAAGGCACTTTCAAAGGAAAGTGATTTTCTCTGAAAGGACAGAATTTAGAAAGTGAAGCAACACTCCATTCACTTTTCACAGTGAATTGAAGTTTTGGAACAGACTGCTTCACTTTCAGAGAAATGCATGTGAGTTTCTGTTGAATGCTTGTAAGTAGCTTAAGGCACTTTCAAAGGAAAGTGATTTTCTCTGAAAGGACAGCATTTAGAAAGTGAAGCAACACTCCATTCCCTTCGCACAGTGAATTGAAGTGTTGGAACAGACTGTTTCTCTTTCAGAGACACGCATGTGAGTTTCTTCCTAATGCTTGCAAGTAGCTTAAGGCACTTTCAAAGGAAAGTGATTTTCTCTGAAAGGACAGCATTTAGAAAGTGAAGCAACACTCCATTCTCTTTGTACAGTGAACTGAAGTGTTGGAACAGACTGCTTCTCTTTCAGAGACACGCATGTGAGTTTCTTCCTAATGCTTGCAAGTAGCTTAAGGCACTTTCTAAGGAAAGTGATTTTCTCTGAAAGGACAGCATTTAGAAAGTGAAGCAACTCTCCATTCACTTCGCACTGATAATTGAAGTGTTGGAACAGACTGCTTCTCTTTCAGAGAAATGCATTAGTGTTTCTTGTGAATGCTTGCAAGTAGCTTAAGGCACTTTCAAAGGAAAGTGATTTTCTCTGAAAGGACAGCATTTAGAAAGTGAAGCAACACTCCATTCCCTTCGCACAGTGAATTGAAGTGTTGGATCAGACTGCTTCACTTTCAGAGAAATGTATGTGAGTTTCTGTTGAATGCTTGCAAGTAGCTTAAGGCACTTTCAAAGGAAAGTGATTTTCTTTGAAAGGACAGCATCTAGAAAAAGAAGCGACACTCCATTCACTTCGCACATTGAATTGAAGTGTTGGAACAGACTGCTTCTCTTTCAGAGAAACGCATGTGAGTTTCTGTTGAATGCTTGAAAGTAGTTTAAGGCACTTTCAATGGAAAGTGATTTTCTCTGAAAGGACAGCATTTAGAAAGTGAGGCAACACTCCATTCATTTCGCACAGTGAATTGAAGTGTTGGTACAGACTGTTTCTCTTTCAGAGACACGCATGTGAGTTTCTTCCTAATGCTTGCAAGTAGCTTAAGGCACTTTCAAAGGAAAGTGATTTTCTCTGAAAGGACAGCATTTAGAAAGTAAAGAAACACCCCATTCACTTTGTACAGTGAATTGAAGTGTTGGAACAGACTGCTTCTCTTTCAGAGAAATGCATGTGAGTTTCTGTTGAATGCTTGTAAGAGCTTAAGGCTCTTTCAAAAGAAAGTGATTTTCTCTGAAAGGACAGCATTTAGAAAGTGAAGCAACACTCCATTCACTTCGCAAAGTGAACTGAAGTGTTGGAACAGACTGCTTCTCTTTCAGAGAAACGCATGTGAGTTTCTTCCTAATGCTTGCAAGTAGCTTAAGGCACTTTCAAAGGAAAGTGATTTTCTCTGAAAGGACAGCATTTAGAAAGTGAAGCAACACTCCATTCCCTTCGCACAGTGAATTGAAGTGTTGGAACAGACTGTTTCTCTTTCAGAGACACGCATGTGAGTTTCTTCTTAATGCTTGCAAGTAGCTTAAGGCACTTTCAAAGGAAAGTGATTTTCTCTGAAAGGACAGCATTTAGAAAGTGAAGCAACACTCCATTCACTTCGCACAGTGAACTGAAGTGTTGGAACAGACTGCTTCTCTTTCAGAGAAACGCATGTGAGTTTCTTCCTAATGCTTGCAAGTAGCTTAATGCACATTCAAAAGAAAGTGATTTTCTCTGAAAGGACAGCCTTTAGAAAGTGAAGCAACACTCCATTCACTTCGCACAGTGAATTGAAGTGTTGGAACAGACTGCTTCTCTTTCAGAGAAACGCATGTTAGTTTCTGTTAAATGCTTGTAAGTATTTCAAGGCACTTTCAAAGGAAAGTGATTTTCTCTGAAAGGACAGCATTTAGAAAGTGAGGCAACACTCCATTCACTTCACACAGTGAATTGAAGTGTTGGAACAGACTGCTTCTCTTTCAGAGAAACGCATGTGAGTTTCTTCCTAATGCTTGCAAGTAGCTTAAGGCACTTTCAAAGGAAAGTGATTTTCTCTGAAAGGACAGCATTTAGAAAGTGAAGCAACACTCCATTCACTTCGCACAGTGAATTGAAGTGTTGGAACAGACTGCTTCTCTTTCAGAGAAACGCATGTGAGTTTTTTATGAATGCTTGAAAGTAGTTTAAGGCACTTTCAAAAGAAAGTGATTTTCTCTGAAAGGACAGCATTTAGAAAGTGAAGCAACACTCCATTCACTTCGCACAGTGAATTGAAGTGTTGGAACAGACTGCTTCTCTTTCAGAGAAACGCGTGTGAGTTTCTTCCTAATGCTTGCAAGTAGCTTAAGGCACTTTCAAAGGAAAGTGATTTTCTCTGAAAGGACAGCATTTAGAAAGTGAAGCAACACTCCATTCCCTTTGCACAGTGAATTGAAGTGTTGGATCAGACTGCTTCTCTTTCAGAGAAATGCATGTGAGTTTCTGTTGAATGCTTGCAAGTAGCTTAAGGCACTTTCAAAGGAAAGTGATTTTCTCTGAAAGGACAGCATTTAGAAAAAGAAGCGACACTCCATTCACTTCGCACATTGAATTGAAGTGTTGGAACAGACTGCTTCTCTTTCAGAGAAACGCATGTGAGTTTCTGTTGAATGCTTGAAAGTAGTTTAAGGCACTTTCAATGGAAAGTGATTTTCTCTGAAAGGACAGCATTTAGAAAGTGAGGCAACACTCCATTCATTTCGCACAGTGAATTGAAGTGTTGGAACAGACTGTTTCTCTTTCATAGACACGCATGTGAGTTTCTTCCTAATGCTTGCAAGTAGATTAAGGCACTTTCAAAGGAAAGTGATTTTCTCTGAAAGGACAGCATTTAGAAAGTAAAGCAACACTCCATTCACTTCGCACAGTGAACTGAAGTGTTGGAACAGACTGCTTCTCATTCAGAGAAACGCATGTGAGTTTCTGGTGAATGCTTGTAAGTAGCTTAAGGCACTTTCAAAGGAAAGTGGTTTTCTCTGAAAGGACAGCATTTAGAAAGTGAAGCAACACTCCATTCCCTTTGTGCAGTGAATTGAAGTGTTGGAACAGAGTGCTTCTTTTTCATGTAAACGCATTAGTGTTTCTTGTGAATGCTTGCAAGTTGCTTAAGGCACTTTCAAAGGAAAGTGATTTTCTCTGAAAGGACAGAATTTAGAAAGTGAAGCAACACTCCATTCACTTCGCACAGTGAATTGAAGTTTTGGAACAGACTGCTTCACTTTCAGAGAAATGCATGTGAGTTTCTGTTGAATGCTTGTAAGTAGCTTAAGGCACTTTCAAAGGAAAGTGATTTTCTCTGAAAGGACAGCATTTAGAAAGAGAAGCAACACTCCATTCACTTCGCACAGTGAACTGAAGTGTTGGAACAGACTGCTTCTCTTTCAGAGAAACGCATGTGAGTTTCTGTTGAATGCTTGTTAGTAGCTTAAGGCACTTTCAAAGGAAAGTGATTTTCTCTGAAAGGACAGCATTTAGAAAGTGAGGCAACACTCCATTCACTTCACACAGTCAATTGAAGTGTTGGAACAGACTGCTTCTCTTTCAGAGAAACGCATGTGAGTTTCTTCCTAATGCTTGCAAGTAGCTTATGGCACTTTCAAAGGAAAGTGATTTTCTCTGAAAGGACAGCATTTATAAAGTGAGGCAACACTCCATTCACTTTGTACAGTGAATTGAAGTGTTGGAACAGACTGCTCCTCTTTCATAGAAACGCATTAGTGTTTCTTGTGAAAGCTTGCAAGTTGCTTAAGGCACTTTCAAAGGAAAGTGATTTTCTCTGAAAGGACTGCATTTAGAAAGTGAAGCAACACTCCATTCTCTTTGTACAGTGAATTGAAGTGTTGGAACAGACTGCTTCTCTTTCAGAGAAATGCATGTGAGTTTCTGTTGAATGCTTGTAAGTAGCTTAAGGCTCTTTCAAAGGAAAGTGATTTTCTCTGAAAGGACAGCATTTAGAAAGTGAAGCAACACTCCATTCACTTCGCAAAGTGAACTGAAGTGTTGGAACAGACTGCTTCTCTTTCAGAGAAACGCATGTGAGTTTCTTCCTAATGCTTGCAAGTAGCTTAAGGCACTTTCAAACGAAAGTGATTTTCTCTGAAAGGACAGCATTTAGAAAGTGAAGCAACACTCCATTCCCTTCGCACAGTGAATTGAAGTGTTGGAACAGACTGTTTCTCTTTCAGAGACACGCATGTGAGTTTCTTCCTAATGCTTGCAAGTAGCTTAAGGCACTTTCAAAGGAAAGTGATTTTCTCTGAAAGGACAGCATTTAGAAAGTGAAGCAACACTCCATTCACTTCGCACAGTGAACTGAAGTGTTGGAACAGACTGCTTCTCTTTCAGAGAAACGCATGTGAGTTTCTTCCTAATGCTTGCAAGTAGCTTAATGCACATTCAAACGAAAGTGATTTTCTCTGAAAGAACAGCCTTTAGAAAGTGAAGCAACACTCCATTCACTTCGCACAGTGAATTGAAGTGTTGGAACAGACTGCTTCTCTTTCAGAGAAATGCATGTGAGTTTCTGTTGAATGCTTGCAAGTAGCTTAAGGCACTTTCAAAGGAAAGTGATTTTCTCTGAAAGGACAGCATTTAGAAAAAGAAGCGACACTCCATTCACTTCGCACATTGAATTGAAGTGTTGGAACAGACTGCTTCTCTTTCAGAGAAACGCATGTGAGTTTCTGTTGAATGCTTGAAAGTAGTTTAAGGCACTTTCAATGGAAAGTGATTTTCTCTGAAAGGACAGCATTTAGAAAGTGAGGCAACACTCCATTCATTTCGCACAGTGAATTGAAGTGTTGGAACAGACTGTTTCTCTTTCATAGACACGCATGTGAGTTTCTTCCTAATGCTTGCAAGTAGCTTAAGGCACTTTCAAAGGAAAGTGATTTTCTCTGAAAGGACAGCATTTAGAAAGTAAAGCAACACTCCATTCACTTCGCACAGTGAACTGAAGTGTTGGAAAAGACTGCTTCTCTTTCAGAGAAACGCATGTGAGTTTCTTCCTAATGCTTGCAAGTAGCTTAATGCACATTCAAACGAAAGTGATTTTCTGTGAAAGAACAGCCTTTAGAAAGTGAAGCAACACTCCATTCACTTCGCACAGTGAATTGTAGTGTTGGAACAGACTGCTTCTCTTTCAGAGAAACGCATGTTAGTTTCTGTTAAATGCTTGTAAGTATATTAAGGCACTTTCAAAGGAAAGTGATTTTCTCTGAAAGGACAGCATTTAGAAAGTGAGGCAACATTCTATTCACTTCACACAGTGAATTGAAGTGTTGGAACACACTGCTTCTCTTTCAGAGAAACGCATGTGAGTTTCTTCCTAAACCTGGAAGTAGCTTAAGGCGCTATCAAAGGAAAGTGATTTTCTCTGAAAGGACAGCATTTAGAAAGTGAAGCAACACTCCATTAACTTCGCACAGTGAATTGAAGTGTTGGAACAGACTGCTTCTCTTTCAGAGAAACGCATGTGAGTTTTTTATGAATGCTTGAAAGTAGTTTAAGGCACTTTCAAAAGAAAGTGATTTTCTCTGAAAGGACAGCATTTAGAAAGTGAAGCAACACTCCGTTCACTTCGCACAGTGAATTGAAGTGTTGGAACAGACTGCTTTTCTTTCAGAGAAACGCATGTGAGTTTCTTCCTAATGCTTGCAAGTAGCTTAAGGCACTTTCAAACGAAAGTGGTTTTCTCTGAAAGAACAGCATTTAGAAAGTGAAGCAACACTCCATTCACTTCGCACAGTGAATTGAAGTGTTGGAACAGACTGCTTCTCTTTCAGAGAAACGCATGTGAGTTTCTGTTAAATGCTTGTAAGTAGCTTAAGGCACTTTCAAAGGAAAGTGATTTTCTCTGAAAGGACAGCATTTAGAAAGTGAGGCAACACTCTATTCACTTCACACAGTGAATTGAAGTGTTGGAACAGACTGCCTCTCTTTCAGAGAAACGCATGTGAGTTTCTTCCTAATGCATGCAAGTAGCTTAAGGCACTATCAAAAGAAAGTGATTTTCTCTGAAAGGACAGCATTTAGAAAGTGAAGCAACACTCCATTCACTTCGCACAGTGAATTGAAGTGTTGGAACAGACTGCTTCTCTTTCAGAGAAACGCATGTGAGTTTTTTATGAATGCTTGAATGTAGTTTAAGGCACTCTCAAAAGAAAGTGATTTTCTCTGAAAGGACAGCATTTAGAAAGTGAGGCAGCACTCTATTCACTTCATACAGTGAATTGAAATGTTGGAACAGACTGCTTCTCTTTCAGAGAAATGTATGTGAGTTTCTTTCTAATGCTTGCAAGTAGCTTAAGGCACTTTCAAACGAAAGTGATTTTCTCTGAAAGGACAGCATTTAAAAAGTGAAGCAACACTCCATTCACTTCGCACAGTGAATTGAAGTGTTGGAACAGACTGCTTCTCATTCAGAGAAACGCATGTGAGTTTCTGGTGAATGCTTGTAAGTAGCTTAAGGCACTTTCAAAGGAAAGTGGTTTTCTCTGAAAGGACAGCATTTAGAAAGTGAAGCAACACTCCATTCCCTTTGTGCAGTGAATTGAAGTGTTGGAACAGAGTGCTTCTCTTTCACGTAAACGCATTAGTGTTTCTTGTGAATGCTTGCAAGTTGCTTAAGGCACTTTCAAAGGAAAGTGATTTTCTCTGAAAGGACAGAATTTAGAAAGTGAAGCAACACTCCATTCACTTCGCACAGTGAATTGAAGTTTTGGAACAGACTGCTTCACTTTCAGAGAAATGCATGTGAGTTTCTGTTGAATGCTTGTAAGTAGCTTAAGGCACTTTCAAAGGAAAGTGATTTTCTCTGAAAGGACAGCATTTAGAAAGAGAAGCAACACTCCATTCACTTCGCACAGTGAACTGAAGTGTTGGAACAGACTGCTTCTCTTTCAGAGAAACGCATGTGAGTTTCTGTTGAATGCTTGTTAGTAGCTTAAGGCACTTTCAAAGGAAAGTGATTTTCTCTGAAAGGACAGCATTTAGAAAGTGAGGCAACACTCCATTCACTTCACACAGTCAATTGAAGTGTTGGAACAGACTGCTTCTCTTTCAGAGAAACGCATGTGAGTTTCTTCCTAATGCTTGCAAGTAGCTTATGGCACTTTCAAAGGAAAGTGATTGTCTCTGAAAGGACAGCATTTAGAAAGTGAGGCAACACTCCATTCACTTTGTACAGTGAATTGAAGTGTTGGAACAGACTGCTCCTCTTTCATAGAAACGCATTAGTGTTTCTTGTGAAAGCTTGCAAGTTGCTTAAGGCACTTTCAAAGGAAAGTGATTTTCTCTGAAAGGACTGCATTTAGAAAGTGAAGCAACACTCCATTCTCTTTGTACAGTGAATTGAAGTGTTGGAACAGACTGCTTCTCTTTCAGAGAAATGCATGTGAGTTTCTGTTGAATGCTTGTAAGTAGCTTAAGGCTCTTTCAAAGGAAAGTGATTTTCTCTGAAAGGACAGCATTTAGAAAGTGAAGCAACACTCCATTCACTTCGCAAAGTGAACTGATGTGTTGGAACAGACTGCTTCTCTTTCAGAGAAACGCATGTGAGTTTCTTCCTAATGCTTGCAAGTAGCTTAAGGCACTTTCAAACGAAAGTGATTTTCTCTGAAAGGACAGCATTTAGAAAGTGAAGCAACACTCCATTCCCTTCGCACAGTGAATTGAAGTTTGGAACAGACTGTTTCTCTTTCAGAGACACGCATGTGAGTTTCTTCCTAATGCTTGCAAGTAGCTTAAGGCACTTTCAAAGGAAAGTGATTTTCTCTGAAAGGACAGCATTTAGAAAGTGAAGCAACACTAAATTCACTTCGCACAGTGAACTGAAGTGTTGGAACAGACTGCTTCTCTTTCAGAGAAACGCATGTGAGTTTCTTCCTAATGCTTGCAAGTAGCTTAATGCACATTCAAACGAAAGTGATTTTCTCTGAAAGAACAGCCTTTAGAAAGTGAAGCAACACTCCATTCACTTCGCACAGTGAATTGAAGTGTTGGAACAGACTGCTTCTCTTTCAGAGAAACGCATGTTAGTTTCTGCTAAATGCTTGTAAGTATCTTAAGGCACTTTCAAAGGAAAGTGATTTCCTCTGAAAGGACAGCATTTAGAAAGTGAGGCAACACTCTATTCACTTCACACAGTGAATTGAAGTGTTGGAACAGACTGCTTCTCTTTCAGAGAAACGCATGTGAGTTTCTTCCTAATGCCTGCAAGTAGCTTAAGGCACTATCAAAGGAAAATGATTTTCTCTGAAAGGACAGTATTTAGAAAGTGAAGCAACACTCCATTCACTTCGCACAGTGAATTGAAGTGTTGGAACAGACTGCTTCTCTTTCAGAAAAACGCATGTGAGTTTTTTATGAATGCTTGAAAATAGTTTAAGGCACTTTCAAAAGAAAGTGTTTTTCTCTGAAAGGACAGCATTTAGAAAGTGAAGCAACACTCCATTCACTTTGCACAGTGAATTGAAGTGTTGGAACAGACTGCTTCCCTTTCAGAGAAACGCATGTGAGTTTCTTCCTAATGCTTGCAAGTAGCTTAAGGCACTTTCAAACGAAAGTGATTTTCTCTGAAAGAACAGCATTTAGAAAGTGAAGCAACACTCCATTCACTTCGCACAGTGAATTGAAGTGTTGGAACAGACTGCTTTTCTTTCAGAGAAACGCATGTGAGTTTCTGTTAAATGCTTGTAAGTAGCTTAAATCACTTTCAAAGGAAAGTGATTTTCTCTGAAAGGACAGCATTTAGAAAGTGAGGCAACACTCTATTCACTTCACACAGTGAATTGAAGTGTTGGAACAGACTGCTTCTCTTTCAGAGAAACGCATGTGAGTTTCTTCCTAATGCTTGCAAGTAGCTTAAGGCACATTCAAAGGAAAGTGATTTTCTCTGAACGGACATAATTTAGAAAGTGAAGCCACACTCCATTCACACTGCACAGTGAATTGAAGTGTTGGAACAGACTGCTTCTCTTTCAGAGAAATGCATGTGAGTTTCTGTTGAATGCTTGTAAGTAGCTTAAGGCACTTTCAAAGGAAAGTGATTTTCTCTGAAAGGACAGCATTTAGAAAGTGAAGCAACACTCCATTCACTTCGCACATTGAATTGAAGTGTTGGAACAGACTGAATCTCTTTCAGAGAAACGCATGTGAGTTTCTGTTGAATGCTTGTAAGTAGCTTAAGAAACTTTCAAAGGAGAGTGATTTTCTCTGAAAGGACAGCATTTAGAAAGTGAGGCAACACTCCATTCAATTCACACAGTGAATTGAAGTGTTAGAACAGACTGCTTCTCTTTCAGAGAAACGCATGTGATTTTCTTCCTAATGCTTGCAAGTAGCTTAAGGCACTTTCAAAGGAAAGTGATTTTCTCTGAAAGGACAGCATTTAGAAAGTGAAGCAACACTCCATTCACTTCGCACAGTGAATTGAAGTGTTGGAACAGACTGCTTCTCTTTCAGAGAAACGCATGTGAGTTTTTTATGAATGCTTGAAAGTAGTTTAAGGCACTTTCAAAAGAAAGTGATTTTCTCTGAAAGGACAGCATTTAGAAAGTGAAGCAACACTCCATTCACTTCGCACAGTGAATTGAAGTGTTGGAACAGACTGCTTCTCTTTCAGAGAAACGCGTGTGAGTTTCTTCCTAATGCTTGCAAGTAGCTTAAGGCACTTTCAAAGGAAAGTGATTTTCTCTGAAAGGACAGCATTTAGAAAGTGAAGCAACACTCCATTCCCTTCGCACAGTGAATTGAAGTGTTGGATCAGACTGCTTCACTTTCAGAGAAATGTATGTGAGTTTCTGTTGAATGCTTGCAAGTAGCTTAAGGCACTTTCAAAGGAAAGTGATTTTCTCTGAAAGGACAGCATCTAGAAAAAGAAGCGACACTCCATTCACTTCGCACATTGAATTGAAGTGTTGGAACAGACTGCTTCTCTTTCAGAGAAACGCATGTGAGTTTCTGTTGAATGCTTGAAAGTAGTTTAAGGCACTTTCAATGGAAAGTGATTTTCTCTGAAAGGACAGCATTTAGAAAGTGAGGCAACACTCCATTCATTTCGCACAGTGAATTGAAGTGTTGGAACAGACTGTTTCTCTTTCAGAGACACGCATGTGAGTTTCTTCCTAATGCTTGCAAGTAGCTTAAGGCACTTTCAAAGGAAAGTGATTTTCTCTGAAAGGACAGCATTTAGAAAGTAAAGCAACACTCCATTCACTTCGCACAGTGAACTGAAGTGTTGGAACAGACTGCTTCTCTTTCAGAGAAACGCATGTGAGTTTCTTCCTAATGCTTGCAAGTAGCTTAATGCACATTCAAACGAAAGTGATTTTCTCTGAAAGAACAGCCTTTAGAAAGTGAAGCAACACTCCATTCACTTCGCACAGTGAATTGAAGTGTTGGAACAGACTGCTTTTCTTTCAGAGAAACGCATGTTAGTTTCTGTTAAATGCTTGTAAGTATCTTAAGGCACTTTCAAAGGAAAGTGATTTTCTCTGAAAGGACAGCATTTAGAAAGTGAGGCAACATTCTATTCACTTCACACAGTGAATTGAAGTGTTGGAACAGACTGCTTCTCTTTCAGAGAAACTCATGTGAGTTTCTTCCTAATGCCTGCAAGTAGCTTAAGGCGCTATCAAAGGAAAGTGATTTTCTCTGAAAGGACAGCATTTAGAAAGTGAGGCAACACTCTATTCACTTCACACAGTGAATTGAAGTGTTGGAACAGACTGCTTCTCTTTCAGAGAAATGCATGTGAGTTTCTTCCTAATGCTTGCAAGTAGCTTAAGGCACATTCAAAGGAAAGTGATTTTCTCTGAACGGACATAATTTAGAAAGTGAAGCCACACTCCATTCACTTCGCACAGTGAATTGAAGTGTTGGAACAGACTGCTTCTCTTTCAGAGAAATGCATGTGAGTTTCTGTTGAATGCTTGTAAGTAGCTTAAGGCACTTTCAAAGGAAAGTGATTTTCTCTGAAAGGACATCATTTAGAAAGTGAAGCAACACTCCATTCACTTCGCACATTGAATTGAAGTGTTGGAACAGACTGCATCTCTTTCAGAGAAACGCATGTGAGTTTCTGTTGAATGCTTGTAAGTAGCTTAAGAAACTTTCAAAGGAGAGTGATTTTCTCTGAAAGGACAGCATTTAGAAAGTGAGGCAACACTCCATTCACTTCACACAGTGAATTGAAGTGTTGGAACAGACTGCTTCTCTTTCAGAGAAACGCATGTGAGTTTCTTCCTAATGCTTGCAAGTAGCTTAAGGCACTTTCAAAGGAAAGTGATTTTCTCTGAAAGGACAGCATTTAGAAAGTGAAGCAACACTCCATTCACTTCGCACAGTGAATTGAAGTGTTGGAACAGCCTGCTTCTCTTTCAGAGAAACGCATGTGAGTTTTTTATGAATGCTTGAAAGTAGTTTAAGGCACTTTCAAAAGAAAGTGATTTTCTCTGAAAGGACAGCATTTAGAAAGTGAAGCAACACTCCATTCACTTCGCACAGTGAATTGAAGTGTTGGAACAGACTGCTTCTCTTTCAGAGAAACGCATGTGAGTTTCTGGTGAATGCTTGTAAGTAGCTTAAGGCACTTTCAAAGGAAAGTGGTTTTCTCTGAAAGGACAGCATTTAGAAAGTGAAGCAACACTCCATTCCCTTTGTGCAGTGAATTGAAGTGTTGGAACAGAGTGCTTCTCTTTCATATAAACGCATTAGTGTTTCTTGTGAATGCTTGCAAGTTGCTTAAGGCACTTTCAAAGGAAAGTGATTTTCTCTGAAAGGACAGCATTTAGAAAGTGAAGCAACACTCCATTCACTTCGCATAGTGAATTGAAGTTTTGGAACAGACTGCTTCACTTTCAGAGAAATGCATGTGAGTTTTTGTTGAATGCTTGTAAGTAGCTTAAGGCACTTTCAAAGGAAAGTGATTTTCTCTGAAAGGACAGCATTTAGAAAGAGAAGCAACACTCCATTCACTTCGCACAGTGAATTGAAGTGTTGGAACAGACTGCTTCTCTTTCAGAGAAACGCATGTGAGTTTCTGTTGAATGCTTGTTAGTAGCTTAAGGCACTTTCAAAGGAAAGTGATTTTCTCTGAAAGGACAGCATTTAGAAAGTGAGGCAACACTCCATTCACTTCACACAGTCAATTGAAGTGTTGGAACAGACTGCTTCTCTTTCAGAGAAACGCATGTGAGTTTCTTCCTAATGCTTGCAAGTAGCTTATGGCACTTTCAAAGGAAAGTGATTTTCTCTGAAAGGACAGCATTTAGAAAGTGAGGCAACACTCCATTCACTTTGTACAGTGAATTGAAGTGTTGGAACAGACTGCTTCTCTTTCAGAGAAATGCATGTGAGTTTCTGTTGAATGCTTGTAAGTAGCTTAAGGCTCTTTCAAAGGAAAGTGATTTTCTCTGAAAGGACAGCATTTAAAAGTGAGGCAACACTCCATTCACTTTGTACAGTGAATTGAAGTGTTGGAACAGACTGCTTCTCTTTCAGAGAAACGCATGTGAGTTTTTAATGAATGCTTGAAAATAGTTTAAGGCACTTTCAAAAGAAAGTGATTTTCTCTGAAAGGACAGCATTTAGAAAGTGAAGCAACACTCCATTCACTTCGCACAGTGAATTGAAGTGTTGGAACAGACTGCTTCCCTTTCAGAGAAACGCATGTGAGTTTCTTCCTAATGCTTGCAAGTAGCTTAAGGCACTTTCAAACGAAAGTGATTTTCTCTGAAAGAACAGCATTTAGAAAGTGAAGCAACACTCCATTCACTTCGCACAGTGAATTGAAGTGTTGGAACAGACTGCTTTTCTTTCAGAGAAACGCATGTGAGTTTCTGTTAAATGCTTGTAAGTAGCTTAAGGCACTTTCAAAGAAAAGTGATTTTCTCTGAAAGGACAGCATTTAGAAAGTGAGGCAACACTCTATTCACTTCACACAGTGAATTGAAGTGTTGGAACAGACTGCTTCTCTTTCAGAGAAACGCATGTGAGTTTCTTCCTAATGCTTGCAAGTAGCTTTAGGCACATTCAAAGGAAAGTGATTTTCTCTGAACGGACATAATTTAGAAAGTGAAGCCACACTCCATTCACACCGCACAGTGAATTGAAGTGTTGGAACAGACTGCTTCTCTTTCAGAGAAATGCATGTGAGTTTCTGTTGAATGCTTGTAAGTAGCTTAAGGCACTTTCAAAGGAAAGTGATTTTCTCTGAAAGGACAGCATTTAGAAAGTGAAGCAACACTCCATTCACTTCGCACATAGAATTGAAGTGTTGGAACAGACTGCATCTCTTTCAGAGAAACGCATGTGAGTTTCTGTTGAATGCTTGTCAGTAGCTTAAGAAACTTTCAAAGGAGAGTGATTTTCTCTGAAAGGACAGCATTTAGAAAGTGAGGCAACACTCCATTCACTTCACACAGTGAATTGAAGTGTTAGAACAGACTGCTTCTCTTTCAGAGAAACGCGTGTGAGTTTCTTCCTAATGCTTGCAAGTAGCTTAAGGCACTTTCAAAGGAAAGTGATTTTCTCTGAAAGGACAGCATTTAGAAAGTGAAGCAACACTCCATTCCCTTCGCACAGTGAATTGAAATGTTGGATCAGACTGCTTCACTTTCAGAGAAATGTATGTGAGTTTCTGTTGAATGCTTGCAAGTAGCTTAAGGCACTTTCAAAGGAACGTGATTTTCTCTGAAAGGACAGCATCTAGAAAAAGAAGCGACACTCCATTCACTTCGCACATTGAATTGAAGTGTTGGAACAGACTGCTTCTCTTTCAGAGAAACGCATGTGAGTTTCTGTTGAATGCTTGAAAGTAGTTTAAGGCACTTTCAATGGAAAGTGATTTTCTCTGAAAGGACAGCATTTAGAAAGTGAGGCAACACTCCATTCATTTCGCACAGTGAATTGAAGTGTTGGAACAGACTGTTTCTCTTTCAGAGACACGCATGTGAGTTTCTTCCTAATGCTTGCAAGTAGCTTAAGGCACTTTCAAAGGAAAGTGATTTTCTCTGAAAGGACAGCATTTAGAAAGTAAAGCAACACTCCATTCACTTCGCACAGTGAACTGAAGTGTTGGAACAGACTGCTTCTCTTTCAGAGAAACGCATGTGAGTTTCTTCCTAATGCTTGCAAGTAGCTTAATGCACATTCAAACGAAAGTGATTTTCTCTGAAAGAACAGCCTTTAGAAAGTGAAGCAACACTCCATTCACTTCGCACAGTGAATTGAAGTGTTGGAACAGACTGCTTCTCTTTCAGAGAAACGCATGTGAGTTTCTGTTGAATGCTTGAAAGTAGTTTAAGGCACTTTCAATGGAAAGTGATTTTCTCTGAAAGGACAGCATTTAGAAAGTGAGGCAACACTCCATTCACTTCGCACAGTGAATTGAAGTGTTGGAACAGACTGCTTCTCTTTCAGAGAAACTCATGTGAGTTTCTTCCTAATGCCTGCAAGTAGCTTAAGGCGCTATCAAAGGAAAGTGATTTTCTCTGAAAGGACAGCATTTAGAAAGTGAGGCAACACTCTATTCACTTCACACAGTGAATTGAAGTGTTGGAACAGACTGCTTCTCTTTCAGAGAAACGCATGTGAGTTTCTTCCTAATGCTTGCAAGTAGCTTAAGGCACATTCAAAGGAAAGTGATTTTCTCTGAACGGACATAATTTAGAAAGTGAAGCCACACTCCATTCACTTCGCACAGGGAATTGAAGTGTTGGAACAGACTGCTTCTCTTTCAGAGAAATGCATGTGAGTTTCTGTTGAATGCTTGTAAGTAGCTTAAGGCACTTTCAAAGGAAAGTGATTTTCTCTGAAAGGACAGCATTTAGAAAGTGAAGCAACACTCCTTTCACTTCGCACATTGAATTGAAGTGTTGGAACAGACTGCATCTTTTTCAGAGAAACGCATGTGAGTTTCTGTTGAATGCTTGTAAGTAGCTTAAGAAACTTTCAAAGGAGAGTGATTTTCTCTGAAAGGACAGCATTTAGAAAGTGAGGCAACACTCCATTCACTTCACACAGTGAATTGAAGTGTTGGAACAGACTGCTTCTCTTTCAGAGAAATGTATGTGAGTTTCTGTTGAATGCTTGCAAGTAGCTTAAGGCACTTTCAAAGGAAAGTGATTTTCTCTGAAAGGACAGCATCTAGAAAAAGAAGCGACACTCCATTCACTTCGCACATTGAATTGAAGTGTTGGAACAGACTGCTTCTCTTTCAGAGAAACGCATGTGAGTTTCTGTTGAATGCTTGAAAGTAGTTTAAGGCATTTTCAATGGAAAGTGATTTTCTCTGAAAGGACAGCATTTAGAAAGTGAGGCAACACTCCATTCATTTCGCACAGTGAATTGAAGTGTTGGAACAGACTGTTTCTCTTTCAGAGACACGCATGTGAGTTTCTTCCTAATGCTTGCAAGTAGCTTAAGGCACTTTCAAAGGAAAGTGATTTTCTCTGAAAGGACAGCATTTAGAAAGTAAAGCAACACTCCATTCACTTCGCACAGTGAACTGAAGTGTTGGAACAGACTGCTTCTCTTTCAGAGAAACGCATGTGAGTTTCTTCCTAATGCCTGCAAGTAGTTTAAGGCACTTTCAAAAGAAAGTGATTTTCTCTGAAAGGACAGCATTTAGAAAGTGAAGCAACACTCCATTCACTTCGCACAGTGAATTGAAGTGTTGGAACAGACTGCTTCTCTTTCAGAGAAACGCATGTGAGTTTCTGTTAAATGCTTGTAAGTAGCTTAAAGCACTTTCAAAGGAAAGTGATTTTCTCTGAAAGGACAGCATTTAGAAAGTGAGGCAGCACTCTATTCACTTCATACAGTGAATTGAAATGTTGGAACAGACTGCTTCTCTTTCAGAGAAACGCATGTGAGTTTCTTCCTAATGCTTGCAAGTAGCTTAAGGCACTATCAAAGGAAAGTGATTTTCTCTGAAAGGACAGCATTTAGAAAGTGAAGCAACACTCCATTCACTTCGCACAGTGAATTGAAGTGTTGGAACAGACTGCTTCTCTTTCAGAGAAACGCATGTGAGTTTCTTCCTAATGCTTGCAAGTAGCTTAAGGCACTTTCAAAGGAAAGTGATTTTCTCTGAAAGGACAGCATTTAGAAAGTGAAGCAACACTCCATTCACTTCGCACAGTGAATTGAAGTGTTGGAACAAAGTGCTTCTCTTTCATAGAAACGCGTTAGTGTTTCTTGTGAATGCTTGCAAGTTGCTTAAGGCACTTTCAAAGGAAAGTGATTTTCTCTGAAAGGACAGCATTTAGAAAGTGAACCAACACTCCATTCACTTCGCACAGTGAATTGAAGTGTTGGAACAGACTGCTTCTCTTTCAGAGAAACGCATGTGATTTTCTTGTGAATGCTTGCAAGTTGCTTAAGGCACTTTCAAAGGAAAGTGATTTTCTCTGAAAGGACAGCATTTAGAAACTGCAGCAACACTCCATTCACTTCGCACAGAGAATTGAAGTGTTGGAACAGATTGCTTCTCTTTCAGAGAAATGCATGTGAATTTCTGTTGAATGCTTGTAAGTAGCTTAAGGCACATTCAAAGGAAAGGGATTTTCTCTAAAAGGACAGCATTTAGAAAGTGAAGCAACACTCCATTCACTTCGCACAGTGAATTGAAGTGTTGGAACAGACTGCTTCTCTTTCGGAGAAACGCATGTGAGTTTTTTGTGAATGCTTGAAAGTAGTTTAAGGCACTTTCAATGGAAGTGATTTTCTCTGAAAGGACAGCATTTAGAAAGTGAGGCAGCACTCCATTCACTTCGCACAGTGAATTGAAGTGTTGGAACAGACTGCTTCTCTTTCAGAGAAAAGCATGTGAGTATCTTCCTAATGCTTGCAAGTAGCTTAAGGCACTTTCAAAGGAAAGTGATTTTCTCTGAAAGGACAGCATTTAGAAAGTGAAGCAACACTCCATTCACTTCGCACAGTGAATTGAAGTGTTGGAACAGACTGCTTCTCTTTCAGAGAAACGCACATGAGTTTTTTATGAGCTTGAAAGTAGTTTAAGGCACTTTCAATGGAAAGTGATTTTCTCTGAAAGGACAGCATTTAGAAAGTGAGGCAACACTCCATTCACTTCGCACAGTGAATTGAAGTGTTGGAACAGATTGCTTCTCTTTCAGAGAAATGCATGTGAGTTTCTGTTTAATGCTTGTAAGTAGCTTAAGGCACATTCAAAGGAAAGGGATTTTCTCTGTAAGGACAGCATTTAGAAAGTGAAAAAACACTCCATTCACTTCACACAGTGAATTGAAGTGTTGGAACAGACTGCTTTTCTTTCAGAGAAATGCATGTGATTTTCTGTTGAATGCTTGTAAGTAGCTCAAGGCTCTTTCAAAGGAAAGTGATTTTCTCTCAAAGGACAGCATTTAGAAAGTAAAGCAACACTCCATTCCTTCGCGCAATGAATTGAAGTGTTGGAAAAGACTGCTTCTCTTTCATAGAAACGCATGTGAGTTTCTTGTGAATGCTTGTTAGTAGCTTAAGGCACTTTCAAACGAAAGTGATTTTCTCTAAAAGGACAGCATTTAGAAAGTGAAGCAAGACTCCATTCACTTCGCACATTGAATTGAAGTGTTGGAACAGACTGCTTCTCTTTCAGAGAAACGCATGTGAGTTTCTTGTGAATGCTTGTTAGTAGCTTAAGGCACTTTCAAACGAAAGTGATTTTCTCTAAAAGGACAGCATTTAGAAAGTGAGGCAACACTCCGTTCACTTCGCACAGTGATTTGAAGTGTTGGAACAGACTGCTTCTCTTTCAGAAATTCATGTGAGTTTCTGGTGAATGCTTGCAAGTAGCTTAAGGCACTTTCAAAGGAAAGTGATTTTCTCTGAAAGGACAGCATTTAGAAAGTGAAGCAACACTCCATTCACTTCGCACAGTGAATTGAAGTGTTGGAACAGATTGCTTCTCTTTCACAGAAATTCATGTGAGTTTCTGGTGAATGCTTGCAAGTAGCTTAAGGCACTTTCAAAGGAAAGTGATTTTCTCTGAAAGGACAGCATTTAGAAAGTGAAGCAACACTCCATTCACTTTGCACAGTGAATTGAAGTGTTGGAACCGACTGCTTCTCTTTCAGAGAATCGCATGTGAGTTTCTGCTGAATGCTTGTAAGTAGCTCAAGGCTCTTTCAAAGGAAAGTGATTTTCTCTGAAAGGACAGCATTTAGAAAGTGAAGCAACACTCCATTCACTTCGCACAGAGAATTGAAGTGTTGGAACAGATTGCTTCTCTTTCAGAGAAATGCATGTGAGTTTCTGTTGAATGCTTGGAAGTAGCTTAAGGCACATTCAAAGGAAAGGGATTTTCTCTAAAAGGACAGCATTTAGAAAGTGAAGCAACACTCCATTCACTTCGCACAGTGAATTGAAGTGTTGGAACAGACTGCTTCTCTTTCAGAGAAACGCATGTGAGTTTTTTGTGAGCTTGAAAGTAGTTTAAGGCACTTTCAATGGAAAGTGATTTTCTCTGAAAGGACAGCATTTAGAAAGTGAGGCAACACTCCATTCACTTCGCACAGTGGATTGAAGTGTTGGAACAGACTGCTTCTCTTTCAGAGAAACGCATGTGAGTTTCTTCCTAATGCTTGCAAGTAGCTTAAGGCACTTTCAAAGGAAAGTGATTTTCTCTGAAAGGACAGCATTTAGAAAGTGAAGCAACACTCCATTCACTTCGCACAGTGAATTGAAGTGTTGGAACAGATTGCTTCTCTTTCACAGAAATGCATGTGAGTTTCTGTTGAATGCTTGTAAGTAGCTTAATGCACATTCAACGGAAAGGGATTTTTTCTGAAAGGACAGCATTTAGAAAGTGAAGCAACACTCCATTCACTTCACACAGTGAATTGAAGTGTTGGAACAGACTGCTTCTCTTTCAGAGAAATGCATGTGAGTTTCTGTTGAATGCTTGTAAGTAGCTCAAGGCTCTTTCAAAGGAAAGTGATTTTCTCTGAAAGGACAGCATTTAGAAAGTAAAGCAACACTCCATTCCCTTCGCGCAATGAATTGAAGTGTTGGAACAGACTGCTTCTCTTTCATAGAAACGCATTAGTGTTTCTTGTGAATGCTTGCAAGTAGCTTAAGGCACTTTCAAAGGAAAGTGATTTTCTCTGAAAGGACAGCATTTAGAAAGTGAAGCAACACTCCATTCACTTCGCACAGAGAATTGAAGTGTTGGAACAGATTGCTTCTCTTTCAGAGAAATGCATGTGAGTTTCTGTTGAATGCTTGTAAGTAGCTTAAGGCACATTCAAAGGAAAGGGATTTTCTCTAAAAGGACAGCATTTAGAAAGTGAAGCAACACTCCATTCACTTCACACAGTGAATTGAAGTGTTGGAACAGACTGCTTCTCTTTCAGAGAAACGCATGTGAGTTTTTTGTGAATGCTTGAAAGTAGTTTAAGGCACTTTCAATGGAAAGTGATTTTCTCTGAAAGGACAGCATTTAGAAAGTGAGGCAACACTCCATTCACTTCGGACAGTGAATTGAAGTGTTGGAACAGACTGCTTCTCTTTCAGAGAATCGCATGTGAGTTTCTTCCTAATGCTTGTAAGTAGCTTAAGGCACTTTCAAAGGAAAGTGATTTTCTCTGAAAGGACAGCATTTAGAAAGTGAAGCAACACTCCATTCACTTCGCACAGTGAATTGAAGTGTTGGAACAGACTGCTTCTCTTTCAGAGAAACGCATGTGAGTTTCTTCCTAATGCTTGCAAGTAGCTTAAGGCACTTTCAAAGGAAAGTGATTTTCTCTGAAAGGACAGCATTTAGAAAGTGAGGCAACACTCCATTCACTTCGCACAGTGAATTGAAGTGTTGGAACAGATTGCTTCTCTTTCAGAGAAATGCATGTGAGTTTCTGTTGAATGCTTGTAAGTAGCTTAAGGCATATTCAAAGGAAAGGGGTTTTCTCTGAAAGGACAGCATTTAGAAAGTGAAGCAACACTCCATTCACTTCACACAGTGAATTGAAGTTTTTGAACTGACTCCTTCTCTTTCTGAGAAATGAATGTGAGTTTCTGTTGAATGTTTGTAAGTAGCTCAAGGCTCTTTCAAAGGAAAGTGATGTTCTCTGAAAGGACAGCATTTAGAAAGTAAAGCAACACTCCATTCCCTTCGCGCAATGAATTGAAGTGTTGGAACAGACTGCTTCTCTTTCAGAGAATCGCATGTGAGTTTCTTCCTAATGCTTGCAAGTAGCTTAAGGCACTTTCAAAGGAAAGTGATTTTCTCTGAAAGGACAGCATTTAGAAAGTGAAGCAACACTCCATTCACATTGTACAGTGAATTGAAGTGTTGGAACAGATTGCTTCTCTTTCAGAGAAATGCATGTGAGTTTCTAGTGAATGCTTGAATGTAGCTTAAGGCACATTCAAAGGAAAGGGATTTTCCCCAAAAAGACAGCATTTAGAAAGTGAAGCAACACTCCATTCACTTCGCACAGTGAATTGAAGTGTTGGAACAGACTGCTTCTCTTTCAGAGAAACGCATGTGAGTTTTTTGTGAATGCTTTAAAGTAGTTTAAGGCACTTTCAATGGAAAGTGATTTTCTCTGAAAGGACAGCATTTAGAAAGTGAGGCAACACTCCATTCACTTCGCACAGTGAATTGAAGTGTTGGAACAGACTGCTTCTCTTTCAGAGAATCGCATGTGAGTTTCTTCCTAATGCTTGCAAGTAGCTTAAGGCACTTTCAAAGGAAAGTGATTTTCTCTGAAAGGACAGAATTTAGAAAGTGAAGCAACACTCCATTAACTTCGCACAGTGAATTGAAGTGTTTCAACAGACTGCTTATCTTTCAGAGAAACGCATGTGAGTTTCTTCCTAATGCTTACAAGTCGCTTAAGGCACTTTCAAAGAAAGTGATTTTCTCTGAAAGGACGGCATTTAGAAAGTGAGGCAACACTCCATTCCCTTCGCACAGTGAATTGAAGTATATGAACAGACTGCTTCTCTTTCAGAGAAACGCATGTGTGTTTCTGGTGAATGCTTGAAAGTAGCTTAAGGCACTTTCAAAGGAAAGTGATATTCTCTGAAAGGACAGCATTTAGAAAGTGAAGCAACACTCCATTCACTTCGCACAGTGAATTGAAGTGCTGGAACAGACTGCTTCTCTTTAAGAGAAACGCATGTGAGTTTTTTGTGAATGCTTGAAAGTAGTTTAAGGCACTTTCAAAGGAAAGTGATTTTCTCTGAAAGGACAGAATTTAGAAAGTGAAGCAACACTCCATTCACTTCGCACAGTGAATTGAAGTGTTGGAACAGACTGCTTCTCATTCAGAGAAACGCATGTGAGTTTCTGATGAATGCTTGTAAGTAGCTTAGGCACTTTCAAAGGAAAGTGATTTTCTCTGAAAGGACAGCACTTAGAAAGTGAAGCAACACTCCATTCCCTTCGTGCAGTGAATTGAAGTGTTGGAACAGACTGCTTCTCTTTCATAGAAATGCATTAGTGTTTCTTGTGAATGCTTGCAAGTTGCTTAAGGCACTTTCAAAGGAAAGTGATTTTCTCTGAAAGGACAGCATTTAGAAAGTGAGGCAACACTCCATTCACTTTGTACAGTGATTTGAAGTGTTGGAACAGACTGCTTCTCTTTCAGGGAAATGCATGTGAGTTTTTTTGAATGCTTGAAAGTAGTTTAAGGCACTTTCAATGGAAAGTGATTTTCTCTGAAAGGACAGAATTTAGAAAGTGAAGCAACACTCCATTCACTTCGCACAGTGAATTGAAGTGTTGGAACAGACTGCTTCTCTTTCAGAGGAACGCATGTGTGTTTCCTGTGAATGCAAGAAAGTAGCTTAAGGCACTTTCAAAGGAAAGTGATTTTCTCTGAAAGGACAGCATTTAGAAAGTGAAGTAACATTCCATTCACTTCGCACAGTGAATTGAAGTGTTGGAACCGACTGCTTCTCTTTCAGAGAAATGCATGTGAGTTTCTGCTGAATGCTTGTAAGTAGCTCAAGGCTCTTTCAAAGGAAAGTGATTTTCTCTGAAAGGACAGCATTTAGAAAGTAAAGTAACACTCCATTCCCTTCGTGCAATGAATTGAAGTGTTGGAACAGACTGCTTCTCTTTCATAGAAACGCATTAGTGTTTCTTGTGAATGCTTGCAAGTAGCTTAAGGCACTTTCAAAGGAAAGTGATTTTCTCTGAAAGGACAGCATTTAGAAAGTGAAGCAACACTCCACTCACTTCGCACAGAGAATTGAAGTGTTGGAACAGATTGCTTCTCTTTCAGAGAAATGCATGTGAGTTTCTGTTGAATGCTTGTAAGTAGCTTAAGGCACATTCAAAGGAAAGGGATTTTCTCTAAAAGGACAGCATTTAGAAAGTGAAGCAACACTCCATTCACTTCACACAGTGAATTGAAGTGTTGGAACAGACTGCTTCTCTTTCAGAGAAACGCATGTGAGTTTTTTGTGAATGCTTGAAAGTAGTTTAAGGCACTTTCAATGGAAAGTGATTTTCTCTGAAAGGACAGCATTTAGAAAGTGAGGCAACACTCCATTCACTTCGGACAGTGAATTGAAGTGTTGGAACAGACTGCTTCTCTTTCAGAGAATCGCATGTGAGTTTCTTCCTAATGCTTGTAAGTAGCTTAAGGCACTTTCAAAGGAAAGTGATTTTCTCTGAAAGGACAGCATTTAGAAAGTGAAGCAACACTCCATTCACTTCGCACAGTGAATTGAAGTGTTGGAACAGACTGCTTCTCTTTCAGAGAAACGCATGTGAGTTTCTTCCTAATGCTTGCAAGTAGCTTAAGGCACTTTCAAAGGAAAGTGATTTTCTCTGAAAGGACAGCATTTAGAAAGTGAGGCAACACTCCATTCACTTCGCACAGTGAATTGAAGTGTTGGAACAGATTGCTTCTCTTTCAGAGAAATGCATGTGAGTTTCTGTTGAATGCTTGTAAGTAGCTTAAGGCATATTCAAAGGAAAGGGGTTTTCTCTGAAAGGACAGCATTTAGAAAGTGAAGCAACACTCCATTCACTTCACACAGTGAATTGAAGTTTTTGAACTGACTCCTTCTCTTTCTGAGAAATGCATGTGAGTTTCTGTTGAATGTTTGTAAGTAGCTCAAGGCTCTTTCAAAGGAAAGTGATGTTCTCTGAAAGGACAGCATTTAGAAAGTAAAGCAACACTCCATTCCCTTCGCGCAATGAATTGAAGTGTTGGAACAGACTGCTTCTCTTTCAGAGAATCGCATGTGAGTTTCTTCCTAATGCTTGCAAGTAGCTTAAGGCACTTTCAAAGGAAAGTGATTTTCTCTGAAAGGACAGCATTTAGAAAGTGAAGCAACACTCCATTCACATTGTACAGTGAATTGAAGTGTTGGAACAGATTGCTTCTCTTTCAGAGAAATGCATGTGAGTTTCTAGTGAATGCTTGAATGTAGCTTAAGGCACATTCAAAGGAAAGGGATTTTCCCCAAAAAGACAGCATTTAGAAAGTGAAGCAACACTCCATTCACTTCGCACAGTGAATTGAAGTGTTGGAACAGACTGCTTCTCTTTCAGAGAAACGCATGTGAGTTTTTTGTGAATGCTTTAAAGTAGTTTAAGGCACTTTCAATGGAAAGTGATTTTCTCTGAAAGGACAGCATTTAGAAAGTGAGGCAACACTCCATTCACTTCGCACAGTGAATTGAAGTGTTGGAACAGACTGCTTCTCTTTCAGAGAATCGCATGTGAGTTTCTTCCTAATGCTTGCAAGTAGCTTAAGGCACTTTCAAAGGAAAGTGATTTTCTCTGAAAGGACAGAATTTAGAAAGTGAAGCAACACTCCATTAACTTCGCACAGTGAATTGAAGTGTTTCAACAGACTGCTTATCTTTCAGAGAAACGCATGTGAGTTTCTTCCTAATGCTTACAAGTCGCTTAAGGCACTTTCAAAGAAAGTGATTTTCTCTGAAAGGACGGCATTTAGAAAGTGAGGCAACACTCCATTCCCTTCGCACAGTGAATTGAAGTATATGAACAGACTGCTTCTCTTTCAGAGAAACGCATGTGTGTTTCTGGTGAATGCTTGAAAGTAGCTTAAGGCACTTTCAAAGGAAAGTGATATTCTCTGAAAGGACAGCATTTAGAAAGTGAAGCAACACTCCATTCACTTCGCACAGTGAATTGAAGTGCTGGAACAGACTGCTTCTCTTTAAGAGAAACGCATGTGAGTTTTTTGTGAATGCTTGAAAGTAGTTTAAGGCACTTTCAAAGGAAAGTGATTTTCTCTGAAAGGACAGAATTTAGAAAGTGAAGCAACACTCCATTCACTTCGCACAGTGAATTGAAGTGTTGGAACAGACTGCTTCTCATTCAGAGAAACGCATGTGAGTTTCTGATGAATGCTTGTAAGTAGCTTAGGCACTTTCAAAGGAAAGTGATTTTCTCTGAAAGGACAGCACTTAGAAAGTGAAGCAACACTCCATTCCCTTCGTGCAGTGAATTGAAGTGTTGGAACAGACTGCTTCTCTTTCATAGAAATGCATTAGTGTTTCTTGTGAATGCTTGCAAGTTGCTTAAGGCACTTTCAAAGGAAAGTGATTTTCTCTGAAAGGACAGCATTTAGAAAGTGAGGCAACACTCCATTCACTTTGTACAGTGATTTGAAGTGTTGGAACAGACTGCTTCTCTTTCAGGGAAATGCATGTGAGTTTTTTTGAATGCTTGAAAGTAGTTTAAGGCACTTTCAATGGAAAGTGATTTTCTCTGAAAGGACAGAATTTAGAAAGTGAAGCAACACTCCATTCACTTCGCACAGTGAATTGAAGTGTTGGAACAGACTGCTTCTCTTTCAGAGGAACGCATGTGTGTTTCCTGTGAATGCAAGAAAGTAGCTTAAGGCACTTTCAAAGGAAAGTGATTTTCTCTGAAAGGACAGCATTTAGAAAGTGAAGTAACATTCCATTCACTTCGCACAGTGAATTGAAGTGTTGGAACCGACTGCTTCTCTTTCAGAGAAATGCATGTGAGTTTCTGCTGAATGCTTGTAAGTAGCTCAAGGCTCTTTCAAAGGAAAGTGATTTTCTCTGAAAGGACAGCATTTAGAAAGTAAAGTAACACTCCATTCCCTTCGTGCAATGAATTGAAGTGTTGGAACAGACTGCTTCTCTTTCATAGAAACGCATTAGTGTTTCTTGTGAATGCTTGCAAGTAGCTTAAGGCACTTTCAAAGGAAAGTGATTTTCTCTGAAAGGACAGCATTTAGAAAGTGAAGCAACACTCCACTCACTTCGCACAGAGAATTGAAGTGTTGGAACAGATTGCTTCTCTTTCAGAGAAATGCATGTGAGTTTCTGTTGAATGCTTGTAAGTAGCTTAAGGCACATTCAAAGGAAAGGGATTTTCTCTAAAAGGACAGCATTTAGAAAGTGAAGCAACAGTCCATTCACTTCGCACAGTGAATTGAAGTGTTGGAACAGACTGCTTCTCTTTCAGAGAAACGCATGTAAGTTTTTTGTGAGCTTGAAAGTAGTTTAAGGCACTTTCAATGGAAAGTGATTTTCTCTGAAAGGACAGCATTTAGAAAGTGAGGCATCACTCCTTTCACTTCGCACAGTGAATTGAAGTGTTGGAACAGACTGCTTCTCTTTCAGAGAAACGCATGTGAGTTTCTTCCAAATGCTTGCAAGTAGCTTAAGGCACTTTCAAAGGAAAGTGATTTTCTCTGAAAGGACAGCATTTAGAAAGTGAAACAACACTCCATTCACTTCGCACAGTGAATTGAAGTGTTGGAACAGATTGCTTCTCTTTCAGAGAAATGCATGTGAGTTTCTGTTGAATGCTTGTAAGTAGCTTAATGCACATTCAAAGGAAAGGGATTTTCTCTGAAGGGACAGCATTTAGAAAGTGAAGCAACACTCCCTTCACTTCACACAGTGAATTGAAGTGTTGGAAGAGACTGCTTCTCTTTCAGAGAAATGCATGTGAGTTTCTGTTGAATGCTTGTAAGTAGCTCAAGGCTCTTTCAAAGAAAAGTGATTTTCTCTGAAAGACAGCATTTAGAAAGTAAAGCAACACTCCATTCCCTTCGCGCAATGAATTGAAGTGTTGGAACAGACTGCTTCTCTTTCATAGAAACGCATTAGTGTTTCTTGTGAATGCTTGCAAGTAGCTTAAGGCACTTTCAAAGGAAAGTGATTTTCTCTGAAAGGACAGCATTTAGAAAGTGAAGCAACACTCCATTCACTTCGCACAGAGAATTGAAGTGTTGGAACAGATTGCTTCTCTTTCAGAGAAATGCATGTGAGTTTCTGTTGAATGCTTGTAAGTAGCTTAAGGCACATTCAAAGGAAAGGGATTTTCTCTAAAAGGACAGCATTTAGAAAGTGAAGCAACACTCCATTCACTTCGCACAGTGAATTGAAGTGTTGGAACAGACTGCTTCTCTTTCAGAGAAACGCATGTGAGTTTTTTGTGAATGCTTTAAAGTAGTTTAAGGCACTTTCAATGGAAAGTGATTTTCTCTGAAAGGACAGCATTTAGAAAGTGAGGCAACACTCCATTCACTTCGGACAGTGAATTGAAGTGTTGGAACAGACTGCTTCTCTTTCAGAGAATCGCATGTGAGTTTCTTCCTAATGCTTGTAAGTAGCTTAAGGCACTTTCAAAGGAAAGTGATTTTCTCTGAAAGGACAGCATTTAGAAAGTGAAGCAACACTCCATTCACTTCGCACAGTGAATTGAAGTGTTGGAACAGACTGCTTCTCTTTCAGAGAAACACATGTGAGTTTCTTCCTAATGCTTGCAAGTAGCTTAAGGCACTTTCAAGGGAAAGTGATTTTCTCTGAAAGGACAGCATGTAGAAAGTGAGGCAACACTCCATTCACTTCGCACAGTGAATTGAAGTGTTGGAACAGATTGCTTCTCTTTCAGAGAAATGCATGTGAGTTTCTGTTGAATGCTTGTAAGTAGCTTAAGGCACATTCAAAGGAAAGGGGTTTTCTCTGAAAGGACAGCATTTAGAAAGTGAAGCAACACTCCATTCACTTCACACAGTGAATTGAAGTGTTGGAACTGACTGCTTCTCTTTCAGAGAAATGCATGTGAGTTTCCGTTGAATGCTTGTAAGTAGCTCAAGGCTCTTTTAAAGGAAAGTGATGTTCTCTGAAAGGACAGCATTTAGAAAGTAAAGCAACACTCCATTCCCTTCGCACAATGAATTGAAGTGTTGGAACAGACTGCTTCTCTTTCATAGAAACGCATTAGTGTTTCTTGTGAATGCTTGCAAGTTGCTTAAGGCCCTTTCAAAGGAAAGTGATTTTCTCTGAAAGGACAGCATTTAGAAACTGAAGCAACACTCCATTCACTTCGCACATTGAATTGAAGTGTTGGAACAGACTGCTTCTCTTTCAGAGAAACGCATGTGAGTTTCTCTTGAATGCTTGTAAGTAGCTTAAGGCACTTTCAAAGGAAAGTGATTTTCTCTGAAAGGACTGCATTTAGAAAGTGAGGCAACACTCCATTCACTTCGCACAGTGAATTGAAGTATAGGAACAGACTGCTTCTCTTTCAGAGAAACGCATGTGAGTTTCTGGTAAATGCTTGAAAGTAGCTTAAGGCACTTTCAAAGGAAAGTGATTTTCTCTGAAAGGACAGCATTTAGAAAGTGAAGCAACACTCCATTCACTTCGCACAGTGATTTGAAGTGTTGGAACAGACTGCTTCTCTTTCAGAGAAACGCATGTGAGTTTCTTGTGAATGCTTGCAAGTTGCTTAAGGCACTTTCAAAGGAAAGTGATTTTCTCTGAAAGGACAGCATTTAGAAACTGAAGCAACACTCCATTCACTTCGCACAGTGAATTGAAGTGCTGGAACAGACTGCTTCTCTTTAAGAGAAATGCATGTGAGTTTTTTGTGAATGCTTGAAAGTAGTTTAAGGCACTTTCAAAGGAAAGTGATTTTCTCTGAAAGGACAGAATTTAGAAAGTGAAGCAACACTCCATTCACTTCGCACAGTGAATTGAAGTG
Organism: Myodes glareolus; assembly: GCF_982192425.1. Taxonomy (NCBI): domain Eukaryota; kingdom Metazoa; phylum Chordata; class Mammalia; order Rodentia; family Cricetidae; genus Myodes; species Myodes glareolus. The sequence continues at coordinate 3,944,472 of NC_142046.1, forward strand.
TTGGAACAGACTGCTTCTCATTCAGAGAAACGCATGTGAGTTTATGATGAATGCTTGTAAGTAGCTTAAGGCACTTTCAAAGGAAAGTGATTTTCTCTGAAAGGACAGCACTTAGAAAGTGAAGCAACACTCCATTCCCTTCGTGCAGTGAATTGAAGTGTTGGAGCAGACTGCTTCTCTTTCATAGAAACGCATTAGTGTTTCTTGTGAATGCTTGCAAGTTGCTTAAGGCACTTTCAAAGGAAAGTGATTTTCTCTGAAAGGACAGCATTTAGAAAGTGAAGCAACACTCCATTCACTTTGTACAGTGATTTGAAGTGTTGGAACAGACTGCTTCTCTTTCAGGGAAATGCATGTGAGTTTTTTTGAATGCTTGAAAGTAGTTTAAGGCACTTTCAATGGAAAGTGATTTTCTCTGAAAGGACAGAATTTAGAAAGTGAAGCAACAATCCATTCACTTCGCACAGTGAATTGAAGTGTTGGAACAGACTGCTTCTCTTTCAGAGGAACGCATGTGTGTTTCCTGTGAAGGCAAGAAAGTAGCTTAAGGCACTTTCAAAGGAAAGTGATTTTCTCTGAAAGGACAGCATTTAGAAAGTGAAGTAACATTCCATTCACTTAGCACAGTGAATTGAAGTGTTGGAACAGATTGCTTCTCTTTCAGAGAAATGCATGTGAGTTTCTGTTGAATGCTTGTAAGTAGCTTAAGGCACATTCAAAGGAAAGGGATTTTCTCTAAAAGGACAGCATTTAGAAAGTGAAGCAACAGTCCATTCACTTCGCACAGTGAATTGAAGTGTTGGAACAGACTGCTTCTCTTTCAGAGAAACGCATGTAAGTTTTTTGTGAGCTTGAAATTAGTTTAAGGCACTTTCAATGGAAAGTGATTTTCTCTGAAAGGACAGCATTTAGAAAGTGAGGCAACACTCCATTCACTTCGCACAGTGAATTGAAGTGTTGGAACTGACTGCTTCTCTTTCAGAGAAACGCCTGTGAGTTTCTTCCTAATGCTTGCAAGTAGCTTAAGGCACTTTCAAAGGAAAGTGATTTTCTCTGAAAGGACAGCATTTAGAAAGTGAAACAACACTCCATTCACTTCGCACAGTGAATTGAAGTGTTGGAACAGATTGCTTCTCTTTCAGAGAAATGCATGTGAGTTTCTGTTGAATGCTTGTAAGTAGCTTAATGCACATTCAAAGGAAAGGGATTTTCTCTGAAGGGACAGCATTTAGAAAGCGAAGCAACACTCCATTCACTTCACACAGTGAATTGAAGTGTTGGAACACACTGCTTCTCTTTCAGAGAAATGCATGTGAGTTTCCGTTGAATGCTTGTAAGTAGCTCAAGGCTCTTTCAAAGGAAAGTGATTTTCTCTGAAAGGACAGCATTTAGAAAGTAAAGCAACACTCCATTCCCTTCGCGCAATGAATTGAAGTGTTGGAACAGACTGCTTCTCTTTCATAGAAACGCATTAGTGTTTCTTGTGAATGCTTGCACGTAGCTTAAGGCACTTTCAAAGGAAAGTGATTTTCTCTGAAAGGACAGCATTTAGAAACTGAAGCAACACTCCATTCACTTCGCACAGAGAATTGAAGTGTTGGAACAGATTGCTTCTCTTTCAGAGAGATGCATGTGAGTTTCTGTTGAATGCTTGTAAGTGGCTTAAGGCACATTCAAAGGAAAGTGATTTTCTCTGAAAGGACAGCATTTAGAAAGTGAAGCAACACTCCATTCACTTCGCACAGTGAATTGAAGTGTTGGAACAGACTGCTTCTCTTTCAGAGAAACACATGTGAGTTTCTTCCTAATGCTTGCAAGTAGCTTAAGGCACTTTCAAGGGAAAGTGATTTTCTCTGAAAGGACAGCATTTAGAAAGTGAGGCAACACTCCATTCACTTCGCACAGTGAATTGAAGTGTTGGAACAGATTGCTTCTCTTTCAGAGAAATGCATGTTAATTTCTGTTGAATGCTTGTAAGTAGCTTAAGGCACATTCAAAGGAAAGGGGTTTTCTCTGAAAGGACAGCATTTAGAAAGTGAAGCAACACTCCATTCACTTCACACAGTGAATTGAAGTGTTGGAACTGACTGCTTCTCTTTCAGAGAAATGCATGTGAGTTTCCGTTGAATGCTTGTAAGTAGCTCAAGGCTCTTTCAAAGGAAAGTGATGTTCTCTGAAAGGACAGCATTTAGAAAGTAAAGCAACACTCCATTCCCTTCGCGCAATGAATTGAAGTGTTGGAACAGACTGCTTCTCTTTCATAGAAACGCATTAGTGTTTCTTGTGAATGCTTGCAAGTTGCTTAAGGCACTTTCAAAGGAAAGTGATTTTCTCTGAAAGGACAGCATTTAGAAACTGAAGGAACACTCCATTCACTTCGCACATTGAATTGAAGTGTTGGAACAGACTGCTTCTCTTTCAGAGAAACGCATGTGAGTTTCTGTTGAATGCTTGTAAGTAGCTTAAGGCACTTTCAAAGGAAAGTGATTTTCTCTGAAAGGACTGCATTTCGAAAGTGAGGCAACACTCCATTCACTTCACACAGTGAATTGAAGTGTTGGAACAGATTGCTTCTCTTTCAGAGAAATGCATGTGAGTTTCTTCCTAATGCTTGCAAGTAGCTTAAGGCACTTTCAAAGGAAAGTGATTTTCTCTGAAAGGACAGCATTTAGAAAGTGAAGCAACACTCCATTGACTTCGCACAGTGAATTGAAGTGTTGGAACAGACTGCTTCTCTTTCAGAGAAACGCATGTGAGTTTCCTCCTAATGCTTGCAAGTAGCTTAAGGCACTTTCAAAGGAAAGTGATTTTCTCTGAAAGGACAGCATTTAGAAAGTGAAGCAACACTCCATTCACTTAGCACAGAGAATTGAAGTGTTGGAACAGATTGCTTCTCTTTCAGAGAAATGCATGTGAGTTTCTGTTGAATGCTTGTAAGTAGCTTAAGGCACATTCAAAGGAAAGGGATTTTCTCTAAAAGGACAGCATTTAGAAAGTGAAGCAACACTCCATTCACTTCGCACAGTGAATTGAAGTGTTGGAACAGACTGCTTCTCTTTCAGAAAAACGCATGTGAGTTTTTTGTGAGCTTGAAAGTAGTTTAAGGCACTTTCAGTGGAAAGTGATTTTCTCTGAAAGGACAGCATTTAGAAAGTGAGGCAACACTCCATTTACTTCGCACAGTGAATTGAAGTGTTGGAACAGACTGCTTCTCTTTCAGAGAATTGCATGTGAGTTTCTTCCTAATGCTTGCAAGTAGCTTAAGGCACTTTCAAAGGAAAGTGATTTTCTCTGAAAGGACAGCATTTAGAAAGTGAAGCAACACTCCATTCACTTCGCACAGTGAATTGAAGTGTTGGAATAGACTGCTTCTCTTTCAGAGAAACACATGTGAGTTTCTTCCTAATGCTTGCAAGTAGCTTAAGGCACTTTCAAAGGAAAGTGATTTTCTCTGAAAGAACAGCATTTAGAAAGTGAAGCAACACTCCATTCACTTCGCAAGAGAATTGAAGTGTTGGAACAGATTGCTTCTATTTCAGAGAAATGCATGTGAGTTTCTGTTGAATGCTTGTAAGTAGCTTAAGGCACATTCAAAGGAAAGGGATTTTCTCTGAAAGGACAGCATTTAGAAAGTGAAGCAACACTCCATTCACTTCACACAGTGAATTGAAGTGTTGGAACAGACTGCTTCTCTTTCAGAGAAATGCATGTGAGTTTCTGTTGAATGCTTGTAAGTAGCTTAAGGCACTTTCAAAGGAAAGTGATTTTCTCTGAAAGGACAGCATTTAGAAAGTGAAGAAACAATCCATTTACTTCGCACAGTGAATTGAAGTGTTGGAACAGACTGCTTCTCTTTCAGAGAAACGCATGTGAGTTTCTGGTGAATGCTTGTAAGTACCTTAAGGCACTTTCAAAGGAAAGTGATTTTCTCTGAAAGGACAGCATTTAGAAAGTGAAGCAACACTCCATTCACTTCGCACAGTGAATTGAAGTGTTGGAACAGACTGCTTCTCTTTCAGAGAAACGCATGTGAGTTTCTTGTGAATGCTTGCAAGTTGCTTAAGGCACTTTCAAAGAAAAGTGATTTTCTCTGAAAGTAGAGCATTTAGAAAGTGAAGCAACACTCGATTCACTTTGCACAGTGAATTGAAGTGTTGGAATCGACTGCTTCTCTTTCAGAGAAACGCATGTGAGTTTTTTTGAATGCTTGAAAGTAGTTTAAGGCACTTTCAATGGAAAGTGATTTTCTCTGAAAGGACAGCATTTAGAAAGTAAAGCAACACTCCATTCCCTTCGCGCAATGAATTGAAGTGTTGGAACAGACTGCTTCTCTTTCATAGAAACGCATTAGTGTTTCTTGTGAATGCTTGCAAGTAGCTTAAGGCACTTTCAAAGGAAAGTGATTTTCTCTGAAAGGACAGCATTTAGAAAGTGAAGCAACACTCCATTCACTTCGCACAGAGAATTGAAGTGTTGGAACAGATTGCTTCTCTTTCAGAGAAATGCATGTGAGTTTCTGTTGAATGCTTGTAAGTAGCTTAAGGCACATTCAAAGGAAAGGGATTTTCTCTAAAAGGACAGCATTTAGAAAGTGAAGGAACACTCCATTCACTTCGCACAGTGAATTGAAGTGTTGGAACAGACTGCTTCTCTTTCAGAGAAACGCATGTAAGTTTTTTGTGAGCTTGAAAGTAGTTTAAGGCACTTTCAATGGAAAGTGATTTTCTCTGAAAGGACAGCATTTAGAAAGTGAGGCAACACTCCATTCACTTCGCCCAGTAAATTGAAGTGTTGGAACAGACTGCTTCTCTTTCAGAGAAACGCATGTGAGTTTCTTCCTAATGCTTGCAAGTAGCTTAAGGCACTTTCAAAGGAAAGTGATTTTCTCTGAAAGGACAGCATTTAGAAAGTGAAACAACACTCCATTCACTTCGCACAGTGAATTGAAGTGTTGGAACAGATTGCTTCTCTTTCAGAGAAATGCATGTGAGTTTCTGTTGAATGCTTGTAAGTAGCTTAATGCACATTCAAAGGAAAGGGATTTTCTCTGAAGGGACAGCATTTAGAAAGTGAAGCAACACTCCATTCACTTCACACAGTGAATTGAAGTGTTGGAACACACTGCTTCTCTTTCAGAGAAATGCATGTGAGTTTCTGTTGAATGCTTGTAAGTAGCTCAAGGCTCTTTCAAAGGAAAGTGATTTTCTCTGAAAGGACAGCATTTAGAAAGTAAAGCAACACTCCATTCCCTTCGCGCAATGAATTGAAGTGTTGGAACAGACTGCTTCTCTTTCATAGAAACGCATTAGTGTTTCTTGTGAATGCTTGCAAGTAGCTTAAGGCACTTTCAAAGGAAAGTGATTTTCTCTGAAAGGACAGCATTTAGAAAGTGAAGCAACACTTAATTCACTTCGCACAGAGAATTGAAGTGTTGGAACAGATTGCTTCTCTTTCAGAGAAATGCATGTGAGTTTCTGTTGAATGCTTGTAAGTAGCTTAAGGCACATTCAAAGGAAAGGGATTTTCTCTAAAAGGACAGCATTTAGAAAGTGAAGCAACACTCCATTCACTTCGCACAGTGAATTAAAGTGTTGGAACAGACTGCTTCTCTTTCAGAGAAACGCATGTGAGTTTTTTGTGAAAGCTTTAAAGTAGTTTAAGGCACTTTCAATGGAAAGTGATTTTCTCTGAAAGGACAGCATTTAGAAAGTGAGGCAACACTCCATTCACTTCGGACAGTGAATTGAAGTGTTGGAACAGACTGCTTCTCTTTCAGAGAATCGCATGTGAGTTTCTTCCTAATGCTTGTAAGTAGCTTAAGGCACTTTCAAAGGAAAGTGATTTTCTCTGAAAGGACAGCATTTAGAAAGTGAAGCAACACTCCATTCACTTCGCACAGTGAATTGAAGTGTTGGAACAGACTGCTTCTCTTTCAGAGAAACACATGTGAGTTTCTTCCTAATGCTTGCAAGTAGCTTAAGGCACTTTCAAGGGAAAGTGATTTTCTCTGAAAGGACAGCATTTAGAAAGTGAGGCAACACTCCATTCACTTCGCACAGTGAATTGAAGTGTTGGAACAGATTGCTTCTCTTTCAGAGAAATGCATGTGAGTTTCTGTTGAATGCTTGTAAGTAGCTTAAGGCACATTCAAAGGAAAGGGGTTTTCTCTGAAAGGACAGCATTTAGAAAGTGAAGCAACACTCCATTCACTTCACACAGTGAATTGAAGTGTTGGAACTGACTGCTTCTCTTTCAGAGAAATGCATGTGAGTTTCCGTTGAATGCTTGTAAGTAGCTCAAGGCTCTTTCAAAGGAAAGTGATGTTCTCTGAAAGGACAACATTTAGAAAGTAAAGTAACACTCCATTCCCTTCGCGCAATGAATTGAAGTGTTGGAACAGACTGCTTCTCTTTCATAGAAACGCATTAGTGTTTCTTGTGAATGCTTGCAAGTTGCTTAAGGCACTTTCAAAGGAAAGTGATTTTCTCTGAAAGGACAGCATTTAGAAAGTGAAGCAACACTCCATTCACTTCGCACATTGAATTGAAGTGTTGGAACAGACTGCTTCTCTTTCAGAGAAACGCATGTGAGTTTCTGTTGAATGCTTGTAAGTAGCTTAAGGCACTTTCAAAGGAAAGTGATTTTCTCTGAAAGGACTGCATTTAGAAAGTGAGGCAACACTCCATTCACTTCACACAGTGAATTGAAGTGTTGGAACAGATTGCTTCTCTTTCAGAGAAACGCATGTGAGTTTCGCCCTAATGCTTGCAAGTAGCTTAAGGCACTTTCAAAGGAAAGTGATTTTCTCTGAAAGGACAGCATTTAGAAAGTGAAGCAACACTCCATTCACTTCGCACAGTGAATTGAAGTGTTGGAACAGACTGCTTCTCTTTCAGAGAAACGCATGTGAGTTTCCTCCTAATGCTTGCAAGTAGCTTAAGGCACTTTCAAAGGAAAGTGATTTTCTCTGAAAGAACAGCATTTAGAAAGTGAAGCAACACTCCATTCACTTCGCAAGAGAATTGAAGTGTTGGAACAGATTGCTTCTCCTTCAGAGAAATGCATGTGAGTTTCTGTTGAATGCTTGTAAGTAGCTTAAGGCACATTCAAAGGAAAGGGATTTTCTCTGAAAGGACAGCATTTAGAAAGTGAAGCAACACTCCATTCACTTCACACAGTGAATTGAAGTGTTGGAACAGACTGCTTCTCTTTCAGAGAAATGCATGTGAGTTTCTGTTGAATGCTTGTAAGTAGCTTAAGGCACTTTCAAAGGAAAGTGATTTTCTCTGAAAGGACAGCATTTAGAAAGTGAAGAAACAATCCATTCACTTCGCACAGTGAATTGAAGTGTTGGAACAGACTGCTTCTCTTTCAGAGAAACGCATGTGAGTTTCTGGTGAATGCTTGTAAGTAGCTTAAGGCACTTTCAAAGGAAAGTGATTTTCTCTGAAAGGACAGCATTTAGAAAGTGAAGCAACACTCCATTCACTTCGCACAGTGAATTGAAGTGTTGGAACAGACTGCTTCTCTTTCAGAGAAATGCATGTGAGTTTCTGTTGAATGCTTGTAAGTAGCTTAAGGCATTTTCAAAGGAAAGTGATTTTCTCTGAAAGGACAGCATTTAGAAAGTGAAGCAACACTCCATTCACTTCGCACAGTGAATTGAAGTATTGGAACAGACTGCTTCTCTTTCAGAGAAACTCATGTGAGTTTCTGGTGAATGCTTGTAAGTAGCTTAAGGCACTTTCAAAGGAAAGTGATTTTCTCTGAAAGGACAGCATTTAGAAAGTGAAGCAACACTCCATTCACTTCGCACAGTGAATTGAAGTGTTGGAACAGACTGCTTCTCTTTCAGAGAAACGCATGTGAGTTTCTTGTGAATGCTTGCAAGTTGCTTAAGGCACTTTCAAAGAAAAGTGATTTTCTCTGAAAGTAGAGCATTTAGAAAGTGAAGCAACACTCGATTCACTTTGCACAGTGAATTGAAGTGTTGGAATCGACTGCTTCTCTTTCAGAGAAACGCATGTGAGTTTTTTTGAATGCTTGAAAGTAGTTTAAGGCACTTTCAATGGAAAGTGATTTTCTCTGAAAGGACAGCATTTAGAAAGTAAAGCAACACTCCATTCCCTTCGCGCACTGAATTGAAGTGTTGGAACAGACTGCTTCTCTTTCATAGAAACGCATTAGTGTTTCTTGTGAATGCTTGCAAGTAGCTTAAGGCACTTTCAAAGGAAAGTGATTTTCTCTGAAAGGACAGCATTTAGAAAGTGAAGCAACACTCCATTCACTTCGCACAGAGAATTGAAGTGTTGGAACAGATTGCTTCTCTTTCAGAGAAATGCATGTGCGTTTCTGTTGAATGCTTGTAAGTAGCTTAAGGCACATTCAAAGGAAAGGGATTTTCTCTAAAAGGACAGCATTTAGAAAGTGAAGGAACACTCCATTCACTTCGCACAGTGAATTGAAGTGTTGGAACAGACTGCTTCTCTTTCAGAGAAACGCATGTAAGTTTTTTGTGAACTTGAAAGTAGTTTAAGGCACTTTCAATGGAAAGTGATTTTCTCTGAAAGGACAGCATTTAGAAAGTGAGGCAACACTCCATTCACTTCGGACAGTGAATTGAAGTGTTGGAACAGACTGCTTCTCTTTCAGAGAATCGCATGTGAGTTTCTTCCTAATGCTTGTAAGTAGCTTAAGGCACTTTCAAAGGAAAGTGATTTTCTCTGAAAGGACAGCATTTAGAAAGTGAAGCAACACTCCATTCACTTCGCACAGTGAATTGAAGTGTTGGAACAGACTGCTTCTCTTTCAGAGAAACACATGTGAGTTTCTTCCTAATGCTTGCAAGTAGCTTAAGGCACTTTCAAGGGAAAGTGATTTTCTCTGAAAGGACAGCATTTAGAAAGTGAGGCAACACTCCATTCACTTCGCACAGTGAATTGAAGTGTTGGAACAGACTGCTTCTCTTTCAGAGAAATGCATGTGAGTTTCCGTTGAATGCTTGTAAGTAGCTCAAGGCTCTTTCAAAGGAAAGTGATGTTCTCTGAAAGGACAACATTTAGAAAGTAAAGTAACACTCCATTCCCTTCGCGCAATGAATTGAAGTGTTGGAACAGACTGCTTCTCTTTCATAGAAACGCATTAGTGTTTCTTGTGAATGCTTGCAAGTTGCTTAAGGCACTTTCAAAGGAAAGTGATTTTCTCTGAAAGGACAGCATTTAGAAAGTGAAGCAACACTCCATTCACTTCGCACATTGAATTGAAGTGTTGGAACAGACTGCTTCTCTTTCAGAGAAACGCATGTGAGTTTCTATTGAATGCTTGTAAGTAGCTTAAGGCACTTTCAAAGGAAAGTGATTTTCTCTGAAAGGACTGCATTTAGAAAGTGAGGCAACACTCCATTCACTTCACACAGTGAATTGAAGTGTTGGAACAGATTGCTTCTCTTTCAGAGAAACGCATGTGAGTTTCGTCCTAATGCTTGCAAGTAGCTTAAGGCACTTTCAAAGGAAAGTGATTTTCTCTGAAAGGACAGCATTTAGAAAGTGAAGCAACACTCCATTCACTTCACACAGTGAATTGAAGTGTTGGAACAGACTGCTTCTCTTTCAGAAAAACGCATGTGAGTTTTTTGTGAGCTTGAAAGTAGTTTAAGGCACTTTCAGTGGAAAGTGATTTTCTCTGAAAGGACAGCATTTAGAAAGTGAGGCAACACTCCATTTACTTCGCACAGTGAATTGAAGTGTTGGAACAGACTGCTTCTCTTTCAGAGAAACACATGTGAGTTTCTTCCTAATGCTTGCAAGTAGCTTAAGGCACTTTCAAAGGAAAGTGATTTTCTCTGAAAGAACAGCATTTAGAAAGTGAAGCAACACTCCATTCACTTCGCAAGAGAATTGAAGTGTTGGAACAGATTGCTTCTCTTTCAGAGAAATGCATGTGAGTTTCTGTTGAATGCTTGTAAGTAGCTTAAGGCACATTCAAAGGAAAGGGATTTTCTCTGAAAGGACAGCATTTAGAAAGTGAAGCAACACTCCATTCACTTCACACAGTGAATTGAAGTGTTGGAACAGACTGCTTCTCTTTCAGAGAAATGCATGTGAGTTTCTGTTGAATGCTTGTAAGTAGCTTAAGGCACTTTCAAAGGAAAGTGATTTTCTCTGAAAGGACAGCATTTAGAAAGTGAAGCAACACTCCATTCACTTCGCACAGTGAATTGAAGTGTTGGAACAGACTGCTTCTCTTTCAGAGAAACGCATGTGAGTTTCTGGTGAATGCTTGCAAGTAGCTTAAGGCACTTTCAAAGGAAAGTGATTTTATCTGAAAGGACAGCATTTAGAAAGTGAAGCAACACTCCATTCACTTCGCACAGTGAATTGAAGTGTTGGAACAGACTGCTTCTCTTTCAGAGAAACGCATGTGAATTTCTTGTGAATGCTTGCAAGTTGCTTAAGGCACTTTCAAAGGAAAGTGATTTTCTCTGAAAGTAGATCATTTAGAAAGTGAAGCAACACTCGATTCACTTTGCACAGTGAATTGAAGTGTTGGAATCGACTGCTTCTCTTTAAGAGAAACGCATGTGAGTTTTTTTGAATGCTTGAAAGTAGTTTAAGGCACTTTCAATGGAAAGTGATTTTCTCTGAAAGGACAGCATTTAGAAAGTAAAGCAACACACCATTCCCTTCGCGCAATGAATTGAAGTGTTGGAACAGACTGCTTCTCTTTCATAGAAACGCATTAGTGTTTCTTGTGAATGCTTGCAAGTAGCTTAAGGCACTTTCAAATAAAGTGATTTTCTCTGAAAGGACAGCATTTAGAAAGTGAAGCAACACTCCATTCACTTCGCACAGAGAATTGAAGTGTTGGAACAGATTGCTTCTCTTTCAGAGAAATGCATGTGAGTTTCTGTTGAATGCTTGTAAGTAGCTTAAGGCACATTCAAAGGAAAGGGATTTTTTCTAAAAGGACAGCATTTAGAACTTGAAGCAACACTCCATTCACTTCGCACAGTGAATTGAAGTGTTGGAACAGACTGCTTCTCTTTCAGAGAAACGCATGTGAGTTTTTTGTGAATGCTTGAAAGTAGTTTAAGGCACTTTCAAAGGAAAGTGATTTTCTCTGAAAGGACAGCATTTAGAAAGTGAGGCAACACTCCATTCACTTCGCACAGTGAATTGAAGTGTTGGAACAGACTGCTTCTCTTTCAGAGAAATGCATGTGAGTTTCTGTTGAATGCTTGTAAGTAGCTTAAGGCACTTTCAAAGGAAAGTGATTTTCTCTGAAAGGACAGCATTTAGAAAGTGAAGCAACACTCCATTCACTTCGCACAGTGAATTGAAATGTTGGAACAGACTGCTTCTCTTTAAGAGAAACGCATGTGAGTTTCTGTTGAATGCTTGTAAGTAGCTTAAGGCACTTTCAAAGGAAAGTGATTTTCTCTGAAAGGACAGCATTTAGAAAGTGAAGCAACACTCCATTCCCTTCGTGCAGTGAATTGAAGTGTTGGAACAGAGTGCTTCTCTTCCATATCAACGCATTAGTGTTTCTTGTGAATGCTTGCAAGTTGCTTAAGGCACTTTCAAAGGAAAGTGATTTTCTCTGAAAGGACAGCATTTAGAAAGTTAAGCAACACTCCATTCACTTCGCACAGTGAATTGAAGTGTTGGAACAGACTGCTTCTCTTTCAGAGAAACGCATGTGAGTTTTTTGTGAATGCTTGAAAGTAGTTTAAGGCACTTTCAATGGAAAGTGATTTTCTCTGAAAGGACAGCATTTAGAAAGTGAGGCAACACTCCATTCACTTCGCACAGTGAATTGAAGTGTTGGAACAGACTGCTTCTCTTTCTGAGAAACGCATGTGAGTTTCTTCCTAATGCTTGCAAGTAGCTTAAGGCACTTTCAAAGGAAAGTGATTTTCTCTGAAAGGACAGCATTTAGAAAGTGAAGCAACACTCCATTCACTTCGCACAGTGAATTGAAGTGTTGGAACAGACTGCTTCTCTTTCAGAGAAACGCATTAGTGTTTCTTGTGAATGCTTTCAAGTAGCTTAAGGCACTTTCAAAGGAAAGTGATTTTCTCTGAAAGGACAGCATTTAGAAAGTGAGGCAACACTCCATTCACTTCGCAGATTGAATTGAAGTGTTGGAACAGACTGCTTCTCTTTCAGAGAAACGCATGTGAGTTTCTGTTGAATGCTTGTAAGTAGCTTAAGGCACTTTCAAAGGAAAGTGATTTTCTCTGAAAGGACAGCATTTAGAAAGTGAGGGAACACTCCATTCACTTCACACAGTGAATTGAAGTGTTGGAACAGATTGCTTCTCTTTCAGAGAAACGCATGTGAGTTTCTTCCTAATGCATGCAAGTAGCATAAGGCACTTTCAAAGGAAAGTGATTTTCTCTGAAAGGACAGCATTTAGAAAGTTAAGCAACACTCCATTCACTTCGCACAGTGAATTGAAGTGTTGGAACAGACTGCTTCTCTTTCAGAGAAACGCATGTGAGTTTCTGGTGAATGCTTGTAAGTAGCTTAAGGCACTTTCAAAGGAAAGTGATTTTCTCTGAAAGGACAGCATTTAGAAAGTGAAGCAACACTCCATTCCCTTCGTGCAGTGAATTGAAGTGTTGGAACAGAGTGCTTCTCTTCCATAGAAACGCATTAGTGTTTCTTGTGAATGCTTGCAAGTTGCTTAAGGCACTTTCAAAGGAAAGTGATTTTCTCTGAAAAGACAGCATTTAGAAAGTGAAGCAACACTCCATTCACTTAGCACAGTGAATTGAAGTGTTGGAACAGACTGCTTCTCTTTCAGAGAAACACATGTGAGTTTCTTCCTAATGCTTGCAAGTAGCTTAAGGCACTTTCAAGGGAAAGTGATTTTCTCTGAAAGGACAGCATTTAGAAAGTGAGGCAACACTCCATTCACTTCGCACAGTGAATTGAAGTGTTGGAACAGATTGCTTCTCTTTCAGAGAAATGCATGTGAGTTTCTGTTGAATGCTTGTAAGTAGATTAAGGCACATTCAAAGGAAAGGGGTTTTCTCTGAAAGGACAGCATTTAGAAAGTGAAGCAACACTCCATTCACTTCACACAGTGAATTGAAGTGTTGGAACTGACTGCTTCTCTTTCAGAGAAATGCATGTGAGTTTCCGTTGAATGCTTGTAAGTAGCTCAAGGCTCTTTCAAAGGAAAGTGATGTTCTCTGAAAGGACAACATTTAGAAAGTAAAGTAACACTCCATTCCCTTCGCGCAATGAATTGAAGTGTTGGAACAGACTGCTTCTCTTTCATAGAAACGCATTAGTGTTTCTTGTGAATGCTTGCAAGTTGCTTAAGGCACTTTCAAAGGAAAGTGATTTTCTCTGAAAGGACAGCATTTAGAAAGTGAAGCAACACTCCATTCACTTAGCACAGAGAATTGAAGTGTTGGAACAGATTGCTTCTCTTTCAGAGAAATGCATGTGAGTTTCTGTTGAATGCTTGTAAGTAGCTTAAGGCACATTCAAAGGAAAGGGATTTTCTCTAAAAGGACAGCATTTAGAAAGTGAAGCAACACTCCATTCACTTCGCACAGTGAATTGAAGTGTTGGAACAGACTGCTTCTCTTTCAGAAAAACGCATGTGAGTTTTTTGTGAGCTTGAAAGTAGTTTAAGGCACTTTCAGTGGAAAGTGATTTTCTCTGAAAGGACAGCATTTAGAAAGTGAGGCAACACTCCATTTACTTCGCACAGTGAATTGAAGTGTTGGAACAGACTGCTTCTCTTTCAGAGAAACACATGTGAGTTTCGTCCTAATGCTTGCAAGTAGCTTAAGGCACTTTCAAAGGAAAGTGATTTTCTCTGAAAGAACAGCATTTAGAAAGTGAAGCAACACTCCATTCACTTCGCAAGAGAATTGAAGTGTTGGAACAGATTGCTTCTCTTTCAGAGAAACGCATGTGAGTTTCTGTTGAATGCTTGTAAGTAGCTTAAGGCACATTCAAAGGAAAGGGATTTTCTCTGAAAGGACAGCATTTAGAAAGTGAAGCAACACTCCATTCACTTCACACAGTGAATTGAAGTGTTGGAACAGACTGCTTCTCTTTCAGAGAAATGCATGTGAGTTTCTGTTGAATGCTTGTAAGTAGCTTAAGGCACTTTCAAAGGAAAGTGATTTTCTCTGAAAGGACAGCATTTAGAAAGTGAAGCAACACTCCATTCACTTCGCACAGTGAATTGAAGTGTTGGAACAGACTGCTTCTCTTTCAGAGAAACGCATGTGAGTTTCTGTTGAATGCTTGTAAGTAGCTTAAGGCACTTTCAAAGGAAAGTGATTTTCTCTGATAGGACAGCATTTAGAAAGTGAAGCAACACTCCATTCACTTCGCACAGTGAATTGAAGTGTTGGAACAGACTGCTTCTCTTTCAGAGAAATGCATGTGAGTTTCTGTTGAATGCTTGTAAGTAGCTCAAGGCATTTTCAAAGGAAAGTGATTTTCTCTGAAAGGACAGCATTTAGAAAGTGAAGCAACACTCCATTCACTTCGCACAGTGAATTGAAGTATTGGAACAGACTGCTTCTCTTTCAGAGAAACGAATGTGAGTTTCTGGTGAATGCTTGTAAGTAGCTTAAGGCACTTTCAAAGGAAAGTGATTGTCTCTGAAAGGACAGCATTTAGAAAGTGAAGCAACACTCCATTCACTTCGCACAGTGAATTGAAGTGTTGGAACAGACTGCTTCTCTTTCAGAGAAACGCATGTGAGTTTCTTGTGAATGCTTGCAAGTTGCTTAAGGCACTTTCAAAGGAAAGTGATTTTCTCTGAAAGGACAGCATTTAGAAAGTGAAGCAACACTCGATTCACTTTGCACAGTGAATTGAAGTGTTGGAATCGACTGCTTCTCTTTCAGAGAAACGCATGTGAGTTTTTTTGAATGCTTGAAAGTAGTTTAAGGCACTTTCAATGGAAAGTGATTTTCTCTGAAAGGACAGCATTTAGAAAGTAAAGCAACACTCCATTCCCTTCGCGCAATGAATTGAAGTGTTGGAACAGACTGCTTCTCTTTCATAGAAACGCATTAGTGTTTCTTGTGAATGCTTGCAAGTAGCTTAAGGCACTTTCAAAGAAAGTGATTTTCTCTGAAAGGACAGCATTTAGAAAGTGAACCAACACTCCATTCACTTCGCACAGAGAATTGAAGTGTTGGAACAGATTGCTTCTCTTTCAGAGAAATGCATGTGAGTTTCTGTTGAATGCTTGTAAGTAGCTTAAGGCACATTCAAAGGAAAGGGATTTTCTCTAAAAGGACAGCATTTAGAACTTGAAGCAACACTCCATTCACTTCGCACAGTGAATTGAAGTGTTGGAACAGACTGCTTCTCTTTCAGAGAAACGCATGTGAGTTTTTTGTGAATGCTTGAAAGTAGTTTAAGGCACTTTCAAAGGAAAGTGATTTTCTCTGAAAGGACAGCATTTAGAAATTGAGGCAACACTCCATTCACTTCGCACAGTGAATTGAAGTGTTGGAACAGACTGCTTCTCTTTCAGAGAAATGCATGTGAGTTTCTGTTGAATGCTTGTAAGTAGCTTAAGGCAATTTCAAAGGAAAGTGATTTTCTCTGAAAGGACAACATTTAGAAAGTGAAGCAACACTCCATTCACTTCGCACAGTGAATTGAAATGTTGGAACAGACTGCTTCTCTTTAAGAGAAACGCATGTGAGTTTCTGTTGAATGCTTGTAAGTAGCTTAAGGCACTTTCAAAGGAAAGTGATTTTCTCTGAAAGGACAGCATTTAGAAAGTGAAGCAACACTCCATTCCCTTCGTGCAGTGAATTGAAGTGTTGGAACAGAGTGCTTCTCTTCCATATCAACGCATTAGTGTTTCTTGTGAATGCTTGCAAGTTGCTTAAGGCACTTTCAAAGGAAAGTGATTTTCTCTGAAAGGACAGCATTTAGAAAGTGAAGCAACACTCCATTCACTTCGCACAGAGAATTGAAGTGTTGGAACAGACTGCTTCTCTTACAGAGAAACACATGTGAGTTTCTGTTGAAAGCTTGTAAGTAGCTTAAGGCACATTCAAAGGAAAGGGATTTTCGATAAAAGGACAGCATTTAGAAAGTGAAGCAACACTCCATTCACTTCGCACAGTGAATTGAAGTGTTGGAACAGACTGCTTCTCTTTCAGAGAAACACATGTGAGTTTCTTCTTAATGCTTGCAAGTAGCTTAAGCACTTTCAAAGGAAAGTGATTTTCTCTGAAAGGACAGCATTTAGAAAGTGAAGCAACACTCCATTCACTTCGCACAGTGAATTGAAGTGTTGGAACAGACTGCTTCTCTTTCAGAGAAACACATGTGAGTTTCTTCTTAATGCTTGCAAGTAGCTTAAGCACTTTCAAAGGAAAGTGATTTTCTCTGAAAGGACAGCATTTAGAAAGTGAAGCAACACTCCATTCACTTCGCACAGTGAATTGAAGTGTTGGAACAGACTGCTTCTCTTTCAGAGAAACGCATTAGTGTTTCTTGTGAATGCTTTCAAGTAGCTTAAGGCACTTTCAAAGGAAAGTGATTTTCTCTGAAAGGAAAGCATTTAGAAAGTGAGGCAACACTCCATTCACTTCGCAGATTGAATTGAAGTGTTGGAACAGACTGCTTCTCTTTCAGAGAAACGCATGTGAGTTTCTGTTGAATGCTTGTAAGTAGCTTAAGGCTCTTTCAAAGGAAAGTGATTTTCTCTGAAAGGACAGCATTTAGAAAGTGAGGGAACACTCCATTCACTTCACACAGTGAATTGAAGTGTTGGAACAGATTGCTTCTCTTTCAGAGAAACGCATGTGAGTTTCTTCCTAATGCATGCAAGTAGCATAAGGCACTTTCAAAGGAAAGTGATTTTCTCTGAAAGGACAGCATTTAGAAAGTTAAGCAACACTCCATTCACTTCGCACAGTGAATTGAAGTGTTGGAACAGACTGCTTCTCTTTCAGAGAAACGCATGTGAGTTTCTGGTGAATGCTTGTAAGTAGCTTAAGGCACTTTCAAAGGAAAGTGATTTTCTCTGAAAGGACAGCATTTAGAAAGCAAAGCAACACTCCATTCACTTCGCACAGTGAATTGAAGTGTTGGAACAGACTGCTTCTCTTTCAGAGAAACGCATGTGAGTTTCTTGTGAATGCTTGCAAGTTGCTTAAGGCACTTTCAAAGGAAAGTGATTTTCTCTGAAAGGACAGCATTTAGAAAGTGAAGCAACACTCCATTCACTTCGCACAGTGAATTGAAGTGTTTCAACAGACTGCTTCTCTTTAAGAGAAACGCATGTGAGTTTTTTGTGAATGCTTGAAAGTAGTTTAAGGCACTTTCAAAGGAAAGTGATTTTATCTGAAAGGACAGAATTTAGAAAGTGAAGCAACACTCCATTCACTTCGCACAGTGAATTGAAGTGTTGGAACAGACTGCTTCTCTTTCAGAGAAACGCATGTGAGTTTCTGGTGAATGCTAGTAAGTAGCTTAAGGCACTTTCAAAGGAAAGTGATTTTCTCTGAAAGGACAGCATTTAGAAAGTGAAGCAACACTCCATTCCCTTCGTGCAGTGAATTGAAGTGTTGGAACAGAGTGCTTCTCTTCCATAGAAACGCATTAGTGTTTCTTGTGAATGCTTGCAAGTTGCTTAAGGCACTTTCAAAGGAAAGTGATTTTCTCTGAAAAGACAGCATTTAGAAAGTGAAGAAACACTCCATTCACTTGGAACAGAGAATTGAAGTGTTGGAACACACTTCTTCTCTTTCAGAGAAACACATGTGAGTTTCTGATGAAAGCTTGTAAGTAGCTTAAGGCACATTCAAAGGAAAGGGTTTTTCTCTAAAAGGACAGCATTTAGAAAGTGAAGCAACACTCCATTCACTTCGCACAGTGAATTGAAGTGTTGGAACAGACTGCTTCTCTTTCAGAGAAACGCATGTGAGTTTTTTGTGAATGCTTGAAAGTAGTTTAAGGCACTTTCAATGGAAAGTGATTTTCTCTGAAAGGACAGCATTTAGAAAGTGAGGCAAGACTCCATTCACTTCACACAGTGAATTGAAGTATTGGAACAGACTGCTTCTCTTTCAGAGAAACGCATGTGAGTTTCTTCCTAATGCTTGCAAGTAGCTTAAGGCACTTTCAAAGGAAAGTGATTTTCTCTGAAAGGACAGCATTTAGAAAGTGAAGCAACACTCCATTCACTTCGCACAGTGAATTGAAGTGTTGGAACAGACTGCTTCTCTTTCAGAGAAACGCATGTGAGTTTCTTCCTAATGCTTGCAAGTAGCTTAAGGTACTTTCAAAGGAAAGTGATTTTCTCTGAAAGAACAGCATTTAGAAAGTGAAGCAACACTCCATTCACTTCGCAAGAGAATTGAAGTGTTGGAACAGATTGCTTCTCTTTCAGAGAAATGCATGTGAGTTTCTGTTGAATGCTTGTAAGTAGCTTAAGGCACATTGAAAGGAAAGGGATTTTCTCTGAAAGGACAGCATTTAGAAAGTGAAGCAACACTCCATTCACTTCGCACATTGAATTGAAGTGTTGGAACAGACTGCTTCTCTTTCAGAGAAACGCATGTGTGTTTCCTATGAATGCTAGAAAGTAGCTTAAGGCACTTTCAAAGGAAAGTGATTTTCTCTGAAAGGACAGCATTTAGAAAGTGAAGCAACACTCCATTCACTTCGCACAGTGAATTGAAGTGTTGGAACCGACTGCTTCTCTTTCAGAGAAATGCATGTGAGTTTCTGTTGAATGCTTGTAAGTAGCTCAAGGCTCTTTCAAAGGAAAGTGATGTTCTCTGAAAGGACAGCATTTAGAAAGTAAAGCAACACTCTATTCCCTTCGTGCAATGAATTGAAGTGTTGGAACAGACTGCTTCTCTTTCATAGAAACGCATTAGTGTTTCTTGTGAATGCTTGCAAGTAGCTTAAGGCACTTTCAAAGGAAAGTGATTTTCTCTGAAAGGACAGCATTTAGAAAGTGAAGCAACACTCCATTCACTTCGCAAGAGAATTGAAGTGTTGGAACAGATTGCTTCTCTTTCAGAGAAATGCATGTGAGTTTCTTCCTAATGCTTGCAAGTAGCTTAAGGCACTTTCAAAGGAAAGTGATATTTTCTGAAAGGACAGCATTTAGAAAGTGAAGCAACACTCCGTTCACTTCGCAAGAGAATTGAAGTGTTGGAACAGATTGCTTCACTTTCAGAGAAATGCATGTGAGTTTCTGTTGAATGCTTGTAAGTAGCTTAAGGCACATTCAAAGGAAAGGGATTTTCTCTGAAAGGACAGCATTTAGAAAGTGAAGCAACACTCCATTCACTTCACACAGTGAATTGAAGTGTTGGAACAGACTGCTTCTCTTTCAGAGAAATGCATGTGAGTTTCTGTTGAATGCTTGTAAGCAGCTCAAGGCTCCTTCAAAGGAAAGTGATGTTCTCTGAAAGGACAGCATTTAGAAAGTATAGCAACACTCCATTCCCTTCGCGCAATGAATTGAAGTGTTGGAACAGACTGCTTCTCTTTCATAGAAACGCATGTGAGTTTCTTGTGAATGCTTGTAAGTAGCTTAGGGCACTTTCAAACGAAAGTGATTTTCTCTGAAAGGACAGCATTTAGAAAGTGAAGCAACACTCCATTCACTTCGCACATTGAATTGAAGTGTTGGAACAGACTGCTTCTCTTTCAGAGAAACGCATGTGAGTTTCTGTTGAATGCTTGTAAGTAGCTCAAGGCACTTTCAAAGGAAAGTGATTTTCTCTGAAAGGACAGCATTTAGAAAGTGAGGCAACACTCCATTCACTTCACACAGTGAATTGAAGTGTTGGAACAGATTGCTTCTCTTTCAGAGAAACGCATGTGAGTTTCTTCCTAATGCTTGCAAGTAGCTTAAGGCACTTTCAAAAAAAGTGATTTTCTCTGAAAGGACAGCATTTAGAAAGTGAAGCAACACTCCATTCAATTCGCACAGTGAATTGAAGTGTTGGAACAGACTACTTCTCTTTCAGAGAAACGCATATGAGTTTCTTCCTAATGCTTGCAAGTAGCTTAAGGCACTTTCAAAGGAAAGTGATTTTCTCTGAAAGGACAGCATTTAGAAAGTGAAGCAACACTCCATTCATTTCGAACAGTGAATTGAAGTGTTGGAACAGACTGCTTCTCTTTCAGAGAAACGCATGTGAGTTTCTGGTGAATGCTTGTAAGTAGCTTAAGGCACTTTCAAAGGAAAGTGATTTTCTCTGAAAGGACAGCATTTAGAAAGTGAAGCAACACTCCATTCACTTCGCACAGAGAATTGAAGTGTTGGAACAGACTGCTTCTCTTTCAGAGAAACACATGTGAGTTTCTGTTGAAAGCTTGTAAGTAGCTTAAGGCACATTCAAGGGAAAGGGATTTTCTATAAAAGGACAGCATTTAGAAAGTGAAGCAACACTCCATTCACTTCGCACAGTGAATTGAAGTGTTGGAACAGACTGCTTCTCTTTCAGAGAAACGCATGTGAGTTTTTTGTGAATGCTTGAAAGTAGTTTAAGGCACTTTCAATGGAAAGTGATTTTCTTTGAAAGGACAGCATTTAGAAAGTGAGGCAACACTCCATTCACTTCGCACAGTGAATTGAAGTGTTGGAACAGACTGCTTCTCTTTCAGAGAAACGCATGTGAGTTTCTTCCTAATGCTTGCAAGTAGCTTAAGGCACTTTCAAAGGAAAGTGATTTTCTCTGAAAGGACAGCATTTAGAAAGTGAAGCAACACTCCATTCACTTCGCACAGTGAATTGAAGTGTTGGAACAGACTGCTTCTCTTTCAGAGAAACGCATTAGTGTTTCTTGTGAATGCTTTCAAGTAGCTTAAGGCACTTTCAAAGGAAAGTGATTTTCTCTGAAAGGACAGCATTTAGAAAGTGAGGCAACACTCCATTCACTTCGCACATTGAATTGAAGTGTTGGAACAGACTGCTTCTCTTTCAGAGAAACGCATGTGAGTTTCTGTTGAATGCTTCTAAGTAGCTTAAGGCACTTTCAAAGGAAAGTGATTTTCTCTGAAAGGACAGCATTTAGAAAGTGAGGCAACACTCCATTCACTTCGCACAGTGAATTGAAGTCTTGGAACAGACTGCTTCTCTTTCAGAGAAACGCATGTGAGTTTCTTCCTAATGCTTGCAAGTAGCTTAAGGTACTTTCAAAGGAAAGTGATTTTCTCTGAAAGAACAGCATTTAGAAAGTGAAGCAACACTCCATTCACTTCGCAAGAGAATTGAAGTGTTGGAACAGATTGCTTCTCTTTCAGAGAAACGCATGTGAGTTTCTTCCTAATGCATGCAAGTAGCATAAGGCACTTTCAAAGGAAAGTGATTTTCTCTGAAAGGACAGCATTTAGAAAGTGAAGCAACACTCCATTCACTTCGCACAGTGAATTGAAGTGTTGGAACAGACTGCTTCTCTTTCAGAGAAACGCATGTGAGTTTCTTCCTAATGCTTGCAAGTAGCTTAAGGCACTTTCAAAGGAAAGTGATTTTCTCTGAAAGAACAGCATTTAGAAAGTGAAGCAACACTCCATTCACTTCGCAAGAGAATTGAAGTGTTGGAACAGATTGCTTCTCTTTCAGAGAAATGCATGTGAGTTTCTGTTGAATGCTTGTAAGTAGCTTAAGGCACATTCAAAGGAAAGGGATTTTCTCTGAAAGGACAGCATTTAGAAAGTGAAGCAACACTCCATTCACTTCGCACAGTGAATTGAAGTGTTGGAACAGACTGCTTCTCTTTCAGAGAAACGCATGTGTGTTTCCTATGAATGCTAGAAAGTAGCTTAAGGCACTTTCAAAGGAAAGTGATTTTCTCTGAAAGGACAGCATTTAGAAAGTGAAGCAACACTCCATTCACTTCGCACAGTGAATTGAAGTGTTGGAACAGATTGCTTCTCTTTCAGAGAAATGCATGTGAGTTTCTGTTGAATGCTTGTAAGTAGCTCAAGGCTCTTTCAAAGGAAAGTGATGTTCTCTGAAAGGACAGCATTTAGAAAGTAAAGCAACACTCCATTCCCTTCGCGCAATGAATTGAAGTGTTGGAACAGACTCCTTCTCTTTCATAGAAACGCATTAGTGTTTCTTGTGAATGCTTGCAAGTAGCTTAAGGCACTTTCAAAGGAAAGTGATTTTCTCTGAAAGGACAGCATTTAGAAAGTGAAGCAACACTCCATTCACTTCGCAAGAGAATTGAAGTGTTGGAACAGATTGCTTCTCTTTCAGAGAAATGCATGTGAGTTTCTTCCTAATGCTTGCAAGTAGCTTAAGGCACTTTCAAAGGAAAGTGATATTTTCTGAAAGGACAGCATTTAGAAAGTGAAGCAACACTCCATTCACTTCGCAAGAGAATTGAAGTGTTGGAACAGATTGCTTCACTTTCAGAGAAATGCATGTGAGTTTCTGTTGAATGCTTGTAAGTAGCTTAAGGCACATTCAAAGGAAAGGGATTTTCTCTGAAAGGACAGCATTTAGAAAGTATAGCAACACTCCATTCCCTTCGCGCAATGAATTGAAGTGTTGGAACAGACTGCTTCTCTTTCATAGAAACGCATGTGAGTTTCTTGTGAATGCTTGTAAGTAGCTTAGGGCACTTTCAAACGAAAGTGATTTTCTCTGAAAGGACAGCATTTAGAAAGTGAAGCAACACTCCATTCACTTCGCACATTGAATTGAAGTGTTGGAACAGACTGCTTCTCTTTCAGAGAAACGCATGTGAGTTTCTGTTGAATGCTTGTAAGTAGCTCAAGGCACTTTCAAAGAAAAGTGATTTTCTCTGAAAGGACAGCATTTAGAAAGTGAGGCAACACTCCATTCACTTCACACATTGAATTGAAGTGTTGGAACAGATTGCTTCTCTTTCAGAGAAACGCATGTGAGTTTCTTCCTAATGCTTGCAAGTAGCTTAAGGCACTTTCAAAAAAAGTGATTTTCTCTGAAAGGACAGCATTTAGAAAGTGAAGCAACACTCCATTCACTTCGCGCAGTGAATTGAAGTGTTGGAACAGACTACTTCTCTTTCAGAGAAACGCATATGAGTTTCTTCCTAATGCTTGCAAGTAGCTTAAGGCACTTTCAAAGGAAAGTGATTTTCTCTGAAAGGACAGCATTTAGAAAGTGAAGCAACACTCCCTTCATTTCGAACAGTGAATTGAAGTGTTGGAACAGATTGCTTCTCTTTCAGAGAAACGCATGTGAGTTTCTGGTGAATGCTTGTAAGTAGCTTAAGGCACTTTCAAAGGAAAGTGATTTTCTCTGAAAGGACAGCATTTAGAAAGTGAAGCAACACTCCATTCACTTCGCACAGTGAATTGAAGTGTTGGAACAGACTGCTTCTCTTTCAGAGAAATGCATGTGAGTTTCCGTTGAATGCTTGTAAGTAGCTTAAGGCATTTTCAAAGGAAAGTGATTTTCTCTGAAAGGACAGCATTTAGAAAGTGAAGCAACACTCCATTCACTTCGCAAGTTAATTGAAGTGTTGGAACAGACTGCTTCTCTTTAAGAGAAACGCGTGTGAGTTTTTTGTGAATGATTGCAAGTTGCTCAAGGCACTTTCAAAGGAAAGTGATGTTCTCTGATAGGACAGCATTTAGAAAGTGAAGAAACACTCCATTCACTTCGCACAGTGAATTGAAGTGTTGGAACAGACTGCTTCTCCTTCTTAGAAATGCATTAGTGTTTCTTGTGAATGCTTGCAAGTTGCTTAAGGCACTTTCAAAGGAAAGTGATTTTCTCTGAAAGGACAGCATTTAGAAAGTGAAGCAACACTCCTTTCCCTTCGTGCAGTGAATTGAAGTGTTGGAACAGAGTGCTTCTCTTTCAGAGAAACGCATGTGAGTTTTTTTGAATGCTTAAAAGTAGTTTAAGGCACTTTCAATGGAAAGTGATTTTCTCTGAAAGGACAGAATTTAGAAAGTCAAGCAACACTCCATTCACTTCGCACAGTGAATTGAAGTGTTGGAACAGACTGCTTCTCTTTCAGATAAACGCATGTGTGTTTCTGGTGAATGCTTGTAAGTAGCTTAAGGCACTTTCAAAGGAAAGTGATTTTCTCTGAAAGGACAGCATTTAGAAAGTGAAGCAACACTCCATTCACTTCACACAGTGAATTGAAGTGTAGGAACAGAGTGCTTCTCTTTCATATAAACGCATTAGTGTTTCTTGTGAATGTTTGCAAGTTGCTTAAGGCACTTTCAAAGTAAAGTGATTTTCTCTGAAAGGACATAATGTAGAAACTGAAGCAACACTCCATTCACTTCGCACAGTGAATTGAAGTGTTGGAACAGACTGCTTCTCTTTCAGAGAAACGCATGTGAGTTTCTGTTGAATGCTTGTAAGTAGCTTAAGGCTCTTTCAAAGGAAAGTGATTTTCTCTGAAAGGACAGCATTTAGAAAGTGAGGGAACACTCCATTCACTTCACACAGTGAATTGAAGTGTTGGAACAGATTGCTTTTCTTTCAGAGAAACGCATGTGAGTTTCTTCCTAATGCATGCAAGTAGCATAAGGCACTTTCAAAGGAAAGTGATTTTCTCTGAAAGGACAGCATTTAGAAAGTTAAGCAACACTCCATTCACTTCGCACAGTGAATTGAAGTGTTGGAACAGACTGCTTCTCTTTCAGAGAAACGCATGTGAGTTTCTGGTGAATGCTTGTAAGTAGCTTAAGGCACTTTCAAAGGAAAGTGATTTTCTCTGAAAGGACAGCATTTAGAAAGCAAAGCAACACTCCATTCACTTCGCACAGTGAATTGAAGTGTTGGAACAGACTGCTTCTCTTTCAGAGAAACGCATGTGAGTTTCTTGTGAATGCTTGCAAGTTGCTTAAGGCACTTTCAAAGGAAAGTGATTTTCTCTGAAAGGACAGCATTTAGAAAGTGAAGCAACACTCCATTCACTTCGCACAGTGAATTGAAGTGTTTCAACAGACTGCTTCTCTTTAAGAGAAACGCATATGAGTTTTTTGTGAATGCTTGAAAGTAGTTTAAGGCACTTTCAAAGGAAAGTGATTTTATCTGAAAGGACAGAATTTAGAAAGTGAAGCAACACTCCATTCACTTCGCACAGTGAATTGAAGTGTTGGAACAGACTGCTTCTCTTTCAGAGAAACGCATGTGAGTTTCTGGTGAATGCTAGTAAGTAGCTTAAGGCACTTTCAAAGGAAAGTGATTTTCTCTGAAAGGACAGCATTTAGAAAGTGAAGCAACACTCCATTCCCTTCGTGCAGTGAATTGAAGTGTTGGAACAGAGTGCTTCTCTTCCATAGAAACGCATTAGTGTTTCTTGTGAATGCTTGCAAGTTGCTTAAGGCACTTTCAAAGGAAAGTGATTTTCTCTGAAAAGACAGCATTTAGAAAGTGAAGCAACACTCCATTCACTTGGAACAGAGAATTGAAGTGTTGGAACAGACTTCTTCTCTTTCAGAGAAACACATGTGAGTTTCTGATGAAAGCTTGTAAGTAGCTTAAGGCACATTCAAAGGAAAGGGTTTTTCTCTAAAAGGACAGCATTTAGAAAGTGAAGCAACACTCCATTCACTTCGCACAGTGAATTGAAGTGTTGGAACAGACTGCTTCTCTTTCAGAGAAACGCATGTGAGTTTTTTGTGAAAGCTTGAAAGTAGTTTAAGGCACTTTCAATGGAAAGTGATTTTCTCTGAAAGGACAGCATTTAGAAAGTGAGGCAAGACTCCATTCACTTCACACAGTGAATTGAAGTGTTGGAACAGACTGCTTCTCTTTCAGAGAAACGCATGTGAGTTTCTTCCTAATGCTTGCAAGTAGCTTAAGGCACTTTCAAAGGAAAGTGATTTTCTCTGAAAGGACAGCATTTAGAAAGTGAAGCAACACTCCATTCACTTCGCACAGTGAATTGAAGTGTTGGAACAGACTGCTTCTCTTTCAGAGAAACGCATGTGAGTTTCTTCCTAATGCTTGCAAGTAGCTTAAGGTACTTTCAAAGGAAAGTGATTTTCTCTGAAAGAACAGCATTTAGAAAGTGAAGCAACACTCCATTCACTTCGCAAGAGAATTGAAGTGTTGGAACAGATTGCTTCTCTTTCAGAGAAATGCATGTGAGTTTCTGTTGAATGCTTGTAAGTAGCTTAAGGCACATTGAAAGGAAAGGGATTTTCTCTGAAAGGACAGCATTTAGAAAGTGAAGCAACACTCCATTCACTTCGCACATTGAATTGAAGTGTTGGAACAGACTGCTTCTCTTTCAGAGAAACGCATGTGTGTTTCCTATGAATGCTAGAAAGTAGCTTAAGGCACTTTCAAAGGAAAGTGATTTTCTCTGAAAGGACAGCATTTAGAAAGTGAAGCAACACTCCATTCACTTCGCACAGTGAATTGAAGTGTTGGAACCGACTGCTTCTCTTTCAGAGAAATGCATGTGAGTTTCTGTTGAATGCTTGTAAGTAGCTCAAGGCTCTTTCAAAGGAAAGTGATGTTCTCTGAAAGGACAGCATTTAGAAAGTAAAGCAACACTCCATTCCCTTCGCGCAATGAATTGAAGTGTTGGAACAGACTGCTTCTCTTTCATAGAAACGCATTAGTGTTTCTTGTGAATGCTTGCAAGTAGCTTAAGGCACTTTCAAAGGAAAGTGATTTTCTCTGAAAGGACAGCATTTAGAAAGTGAAGCAACACTCCATTCACTTCGCAAGAGAATTGAAGTGTTGGAACAGATTGCTTCTCTTTCAGAGAAATGCATGTGAGTTTCTTCCTAATGCTTGCAAGTAGCTTAAGGCACTTTCAAAGGAAAGTGATATTTTCTGAAAGGACAGCATTTAGAAAGTGAAGCAACACTCCGTTCACTTCGCAAGAGAATTGAAGTGTTGGAACAGATTGCTTCACTTTCAGAGAAATGCATGTGAGTTTCTGTTGAATGCTTGTAAGTAGCTTAAGGCACATTCAAAGGAAAGGGATTTTCTCTGAAAGGACAGCATTTAGAAAGTGAAGCAACACTCCATTCACTTCACACAGTGAATTGAAGTGTTGGAACAGACTGCTTCTCTTTCAGAGAAATGCATGTGAGTTTCTGTTGAATGCTTGTAAGCAGCTCAAGGCTCCTTCAAAGGAAAGTGATGTTCTCTGAAAGGACAGCATTTAGAAAGTATAGCAACACTCCATTCCCTTCGCGCAATGAATTGAAGTGTTGGAACAGACTGCTTCTCTTTCATAGAAACGCATGTGAGTTTCTTGTGAATGCTTGTAAGTAGCTTAGGGCACTTTCAAACGAAAGTGATTTTCTCTGAAAGGACAGCATTTAGAAAGTGAAGCAACACTCCATTCACTTCGCACATTGAATTGAAGTGTTGGAACAGACTGCTTCTCTTTCAGAGAAACGCATGTGAGTTTCTGTTGAATGCTTGTAAGTAGCTCAAGGCACTTTCAAAGGAAAGTGATTTTCTCTGAAAGGACAGCATTTAGAAAGTGAGGCAACACTCCATTCACTTCACACAGTGAATTGAAGTGTTGGAACAGATTGCTTCTCTTTCAGAGAAACGCATGTGAGTTTCTTCCTAATGCTTGCAAGTAGCTTAAGGCACTTTCAAAAAAAGTGATTTTCTCTGAAAGGACAGCATTTAGAAAGTGAAGCAACACTCCATTCACTTCGCACAGTGAATTGAAGTGTTGGAACAGACTACTTCTCTTTCAGAGAAACGCATATGAGTTTCTTCCTAATGCTTGCAAGTAGCTTAAGGCACTTTCAAAGGAAAGTGATTTTCTCTGAAAGGACAGCATTTAGAAAGTGAAGCAACACTCCATTCATTTCGAACAGTGAATTGAAGTGTTGGAACAGACTGCTTCTCTTTCAGAGAAACGCATGTGAGTTTCTGGTGAATGCTTGTAAGTAGCTTAAGGCACTTTCAAAGGAAAGTGATTTTCTCTGAAAGGACAGCATTTAGAAAGTGAAGCAACACTCCATTCACTTCGCACAGAGAATTGAAGTGTTGGAACAGACTGCTTCTCTTTCAGAGAAACACATGTGAGTTTCTGTTGAAAGCTTGTAAGTAGCTTAAGGCACATTCAAGGGAAAGGGATTTTCTATAAAAGGACAGCATTTAGAAAGTGAAGCAACACTCCATTCACTTCGCACAGTGAATTGAAGTGTTGGAACAGACTGCTTCTCTTTCAGAGAAACGCATGTGAGTTTTTTGTGAATGCTTGAAAGTAGTTTAAGGCACTTTCAATGGAAAGTGATTTTCTTTGAAAGGACAGCATTTAGAAAGTGAGGCAACACTCCATTCACTTCGCACAGTGAATTGAAGTGTTGGAACAGACTGCTTCTCTTTCAGAGAAACGCATGTGAGTTTCTTCCTAATGCTTGCAAGTAGCTTAAGGCACTTTCAAAGGAAAGTGATTTTCTCTGAAAGGACAGCATTTAGAAAGTGAAGCAACACTCCATTCACTTCGCACAGTGAATTGAAGTGTTGGAACAGACTGCTTCTCTTTCAGAGAAACGCATTAGTGTTTCTTGTGAATGCTTTCAAGTAGCTTAAGGCACTTTCAAAGGAAAGTGATTTTCTCTGAAAGGACAGCATTTAGAAAGTGAGGCAACACTCCATTCACTTCGCACATTGAATTGAAGTGTTGGAACAGACTGCTTCTCTTTCAGAGAAACGCATGTGAGTTTCTGGTGAATGCTTGTAAGTAGCTTAAGGCACTTTCAAAGGAAAGTGATTTTCTCTGAAAGGACAGCATTTAGAAAGCAAAGCAACACTCCATTCACTTCGCACAGTGAATTGAAGTGTTGGAACAGACTGCTTCTCTTTCAGAGAAACGCATGTGAGTTTCTTGTGAATGCTTGCAAGTTGCTTAAGGCACTTTCAAAGGAAAGTGATTTTCTCTGAAAGGACAGCATTTAGAAAGTGAAGCAACACTCCATTCACTTCGCACAGTGAATTGAAGTGTTTCAACAGACTGCTTCTCTTTAAGAGAAACGCATGTGAGTTTTTTGTGAATGCTTGAAAGTAGTTTAAGGCACTTTCAAAGGAAAGTGATTTTATCTGAAAGGACAGAATTTAGAAAGTGAAGCAACACTCCATTCACTTCGCACAGTGAATTGAAGTGTTGGAACAGACTGCTTCTCTTTCAGAGAAACGCATGTGAGTTTCTGGTGAATGCTAGTAAGTAGCTTAAGGCACTTTCAAAGGAAAGTGATTTTCTCTGAAAGGACAGCATTTAGAAAGTGAAGCAACACTCCATTCCCTTCGTGCAGTGAATTGAAGTGTTGGAACAGAGTGCTTCTCTTCCATAGAAACGCATTAGTGTTTCTTGTGAATGCTTGCAAGTTGCTTAAGGCACTTTCAAAGGAAAGTGATTTTCTCTGAAAAGACAGCATTTAGAAAGTGAAGCAACACTCCATTCACTTGGAACAGAGAATTGAAGTGTTGGAACAGACTTCTTCTCTTTCAGAGAAACACATGTGAGTTTCTGATGAAAGCTTGTAAGTAGCTTAAGGCACATTCAAAGGAAAGGGTTTTTTCTCTAAAAGGACAGCATTTAGAAAGTGAAGCAACACTCCATTCACTTCGCACAGTGAATTGAAGTGTTGGAACAGACTGCTTCTCTTTCAGAGAAACGCATGTGAGTTTTTTGTGAATGCTTGAAAGTAGTTTAAGGCACTTTCAATGGAAAGTGATTTTCTCTGAAAGGACAGCATTTAGAAAGTGAGGCAAGACTCCATTCACTTCACACAGTGAATTGAAGTGTTGGAACAGACTGCTTCTCTTTCAGAGAAACGCATGTGAGTTTCTTCCTAATGCTTGCAAGTAGCTTAAGGCACTTTCAAAGGAAAGTGATTTTCTCTGAAAGGACAGCATTTAGAAAGTAAAGCAACACTCCATTCACTTCGCACAGTGAATTGAAGTGTTGGAACAGACTGCTTCTCTTTCAGAGAAACGCATGTGAGTTTCTTCCTAATGCTTGCAAGTAGCTTAAGGTACTTTCAAAGGAAAGTGATTTTCTCTGAAAGAACAGCATTTAGAAAGTGAAGCAACACTCCATTCACTTCGCAAGAGAATTGAAGTGTTGGAACAGATTGCTTCTCTTTCAGAGAAATGCATGTGAGTTTCTGTTGAATGCTTGTAAGTAGCTTAAGGCACATTGAAAGGAAAGGGATTTTCTCTGAAAGGACAGCATTTAGAAAGTGAAGCAACACTCCATTCACTTCGCACATTGAATTGAAGTGTTGGAACAGACTGCTTCTCTTTCAGAGAAACGCATGTGTGTTTCCTATGAATGCTAGAAAGTAGCTTAAGGCACTTTCAAAGGAAAGTGATTTTCTCTGAAAGGACAGCATTTAGAAAGTGAAGCAACACTCCATTCACTTCGCACAGTGAATTGAAGTGTTGGAACCGACTGCTTCTCTTTCAGAGAAATGCATGTGAGTTTCTGTTGAATGCTTGTAAGTAGCTCAAGGCTCTTTCAAAGGAAAGTGATGTTCTCTGAAAGGACAGCATTTAGAAAGTAAAGCAACACTCCATTCCCTTCGCGCAATGAATTGAAATGTTGGAACAGACTGCTTCTCTTTCATAGAAACGCATTAGTGTTTCTTGTGAATGCTTGCAAGTAGCTTAAGGCACTTTCAAAGGAAAGTGATTTTCTCTGAAAGGACAGCATTTAGAAAGTGAAGCAACACTCCATTCACTTCGCAAGAGAATTGAAGTGTTGGAACAGATTGCTTCTCTTTCAGAGAAATGCATGTGAGTTTCTTCCTAATGCTTGCAAGTAGCTTAAGGCACTTTCAAAGGAAAGTGATATTTTCTGAAAGGACAGCATTTAGAAAGTGAAGCAACACTCCGTTCACTTCGCAAGAGAATTGAAGTGTTGGAACAGATTGCTTCACTTTCAGAGAAATGCATGTGAGTTTCTGTTGAATGCTCGTAAGTAGCTTAAGGCACATTCAAAGGAAAGGGATTTTCTCTGAAAGGACAGCATTTAGAAAGTGAAGCAACACTCCATTCACTTCACACAGTGAATTGAAGTGTTGGAACAGACTGCTTCTCTTTCAGAGAAATGCATGTGAGTTTCTGTTGAATGCTTGTAAGCAGCTCAAGGCTCCTTCAAAGGAAAGTGATGTTCTCTGAAAGGACAGCATTTAGAAAGTATAGCAACACTCCATTCCCTTCGCGCAATGAATTGAAGTGTTGGAACAGACTGCTTCTCTTTCATAGAAACGCATGTGAGTTTCTTGTGAATGCTTGTAAGTAGCTTAGGGCACTTTCAAACGAAAGTGATTTTCTCTGAAAGGACAGCATTTAGAAAGTGAAGCAACACTCCATTCACTTCGCACATTGAATTGAAGTGTTGGAACAGACTGCTTCTCTTTCAGAGAAACGCATGTGAGTTTCTGTTGAATGCTTGTAAGTAGCTCAAGGCACTTTCAAAGGAAAGTGATTTTCTCTGAAAGGACAGCATTTAGAAAGTGAGGCAACACTCCATTCACTTCACACAGTGAATTGAAGTGTTGGAACAGATTGCTTCTCTTTCAGAGAAACGCATGTGAGTTTCTTCCTAATGCTTGCAAGTAGCTTAAGGCACTTTCAAAAAAAGTGATTTTCTCTGAAAGGACAGCATTTAGAAAGTGAAGCAACACTCCATTCACTTCGCACAGTGAATTGAAGTGTTGGAACAGACTACTTCTCTTTCAGAGAAACGCATATGAGTTTCTTCCTAATGCTTGCAAGTAGCTTAAGGCACTTTCAAAGGAAAGTGATTTTCTCTGAAAGGACAGCATTTAGAAAGTGAAGCAACACTCCATTCATTTCGAACAGTGAATTGAAGTGTTGGAACAGACTGCTTCTCTTTCAGAGAAACGCATGTGAGTTTCTGGTGAATGCTTGTAAGTAGCTTAAGGCACTTTCAAAGGAAAGTGATTTTCTCTGAAAGGACAGCATTTAGAAAGTGAAGCAACACTCCATTCACTTCGCACAGAGAATTGAAGTGTTGGAACAGACTGCTTCTCTTTCAGAGAAACACATGTGAGTTTCTGTTGAAAGCTTGTAAGTAGCTTAAGGCACATTCAAGGGAAAGGGATTTTCTATAAAAGGACAGCATTTAGAAAGTGAAGCAACACTCCATTCACTTCGCACAGTGAATTGAAGTGTTGGAACAGACTGCTTCTCTTTCAGAGAAACGCATGTGAGTTTTTTGTGAATGCTTGAAAGTAGTTTAAGGCACTTTCAATGGAAAGTGATTTTCTTTGAAAGGACAGCATTTAGAAAGTGAGGCAACACTCCATTCACTTCGCACAGTGAATTGAAGTGTTGGAACAGACTGCTTCTCTTTCAGAGAAACGCATGTGAGTTTCTTCCTAATGCTTGCAAGTAGCTTAAGGCACTTTCAAAGGAAAGTGATTTTCTCTGAAAGGACAGCATTTAGAAAGTGAAGCAACACTCCATTCACTTCGCACAGTGAATTGAAGTGTTGGAACAGACTGCTTCTCTTTCAGAGAAACGCATTAGTGTTTCTTGTGAATGCTTTCAAGTAGCTTAAGGCACTTTCAAAGGAAAGTGATTTTCTCTGAAAGGACAGCATTTAGAAAGTGAGGCAACACTCCATTCACTTCGCACATTGAATTGAAGTGTTGGAACAGACTGCTTCTCTTTCAGAGAAACGCATGTGAGTTTCTGTTGAATGCTTCTAAGTAGCTTAAGGCACTTTCAAAGGAAAGTGATTTTCTCTGAAAGGACAGCATTTAGAAAGTGAGGCAACACTCCATTCACTTCGCACAGTGAATTGAAGTGTTGGAACAGACTGCTTCTCTTTCAGAGAAACGCATGTGAGTTTCTTCCTAATGCTTGCAAGTAGCTTAAGGTACTTTCAAAGGAAAGTGATTTTCTCTGAAAGAACAGCATTTAGAAAGTGAAGCAACACTCCATTCACTTCGCAAGAGAATTGAAGTGTTGGAACAGATTGCTTCTCTTTCAGAGAAACGCATGTGAGTTTCTTCCTAATGCATGCAAGTAGCATAAGGCACTTTCAAAGGAAAGTGATTTTCTCTGAAAGGACAGCATTTAGAAAGTGAAGCAACACTCCATTCACTTCGCACAGTGAATTGAAGTGTTGGAACAGACTGCTTCTCTTTCAGAGAAACGCATGTGAGTTTCTTCCTAATGCTTGCAAGTAGCTTAAGGCACTTTCAAAGGAAAGTGATTTTCTCTGAAAGAACAGCATTTAGAAAGTGAAGCAACACTCCATTCACTTCGCAAGAGAATTGAAGTGTTGGAACAGATTGCTTCTCTTTCAGAGAAATGCATGTGAGTTTCTGTTGAATGCTTGTAAGTAGCTTAAGGCACATTCAAAGGAAAGGGATTTTCTCTGAAAGGACAGCATTTAGAAAGTGAAGCAACACTCCATTCACTTCGCACAGTGAATTGAAGTGTTGGAACAGACTGCTTCTCTTTCAGAGAAACGCATGTGTGTTTCCTATGAATGCTAGAAAGTAGCTTAAGGCACTTTCAAAGGAAAGTGATTTTCTCTGAAAGGACAGCATTTAGAAAGTGAAGCAACACTCCATTCACTTCGCACAGTGAATTGAAGTGTTGGAACAGATTGCTTCTCTTTCAGAGAAATGCATGTGAGTTTCTGTTGAATGCTTGTAAGTAGCTCAAGGCTCTTTCAAAGGAAAGTGATGTTCTCTGAAAGGACAGCATTTAGAAAGTAAAGCAACACTCCATTCCCTTCGCGCAATGAATTGAAGTGTTGGAACAGACTGCTTCTCTTTCATAGAAACGCATTAGTGTTTCTTGTGAATGCTTGCAAGTAGCTTAAGACACTTTCAAAGGAAAGTGATTTTCTCTGAAAGGACAGCATTTAGAAAGTGAAGCAACACTCCATTCACTTCGCAAGAGAATTGAAGTGTTGGAACAGATTGCTTCTCTTTCAGAGAAATGCATGTGAGTTTCTTCCTAATGCTTGCAAGTAGCTGAAGGCACTTTCAAAGGAAAGTGATATTTTCTGAAAGGACAGCATTTAGAAAGTGAAGCAACACTCCATTCACTTCGCAAGAGAATTGAAGTGTTGGAACAGATTGCTTCACTTTCAGAGAAATGCATGTGAGTTTCTGTTGAATGCTTGTAAGTAGCTTAAGGCACATTCAAAGGAAAGGGATTTTCTCTGAAAGGACAGCATTTAGAAAGTATAGCAACACTCCATTCCCTTCGCGCAATGAATTGAAGTGTTGGAACAGACTGCTTCTCTTTCATAGAAACGCATGTGAGTTTCTTGTGAATGCTTGTAAGTAGCTTAGGGCACTTTCAAACGAAAGTGATTTTCTCTGAAAGGACAGCATTTAGAAAGTGAAGCAACACTCCATTCACTTCGCACAGAGAATTGAAGTGTTGGAACAGACTGCTTCTCTTTCAGAGAAACGCATGTGAGTTTTTTGTGAATGCTTGAAAGTAGTTTAAGGCACTTTCAATGGAAAGTGATTTTCTTTGAAAGGACAGCATTTAGAAAGTGAGGCAACACTCCATTCACTTCGCACAGTGAATTGAAGTGTTGGAACAGACTGCTTCTCTTTCAGAGAAACGCATGTGAGTTTCTTCCTAATGCTTGCAAGTAGCTTAAGGCACTTTCAAAGGAAAGTGATTTTCTCTGAAAGGACAGCATTTAGAAAGTGAAGCAACACTCCATTCACTTCGCACAGTGAATTGAAGTGTTGGAACAGACTGCTTCTCTTTCAGAGAAACGCATTAGTGTTTCTTGTGAATGCTTTCAAGTAGCTTAAGGCACTTTCAAAGGAAAGTGATTTTCTCTGAAAGGACAGCATTTAGAAAGTGAGGCAACACTCCATTCACTTCGCACATTGAATTGAAGTGTTGGAACAGACTGCTTCTCTTTCAGAGAAACGCATGTGAGTTTCTGTTGAATGCTTGTAAGTAGCTTAAGGCACTTTCAAAGGAAAGTGATTTTCTCTGAAAGGACAGCATTTAGAAAGTGAGGCAACACTCCATTCACTTCGCACAGTGAATTGAAGTGTTGGAACAGACTGCTTCTCTTTCAGAGAAACGCATGTGAGTTTCTTCCTAATGCTTGCAAGTAGCTTAAGGTACTTTCAAAGGAAAGTGATTTTCTCTGAAAGAACAGCATTTAGAAAGTGAAGCAACACTCCATTCACTTCGCAAGAGAATTGAAGTGTTGGAACAGATTGCTTCTCTTTCAGAGAAACGCATGTGAGTTTCTTCCTAATGCATGCAAGTAGCATAAGGCACTTTCAAAGGAAAGTGATTTTCTCTGAAAGGACAGCATTTAGAAAGTGAAGCAACACTCCATTCACTTCGCACAGTGAATTGAAGTGTTGGAACAGACTGCTTCTCTTTCAGAGAAACGCATGTGAGTTTCTTCCTAATGCTTGCAAGTAGCTTAAGGCACTTTCAAAGGAAAGTGATTTTCTCTGAAAGAACAGCATTTAGAAAGTGAAGCAACACTCCATTCACTTCGCAAGAGAATTGAAGTGTTGGAACAGATTGCTTCTCTTTCAGAGAAATGCATGTGAGTTTCTGTTGAATGCTTGTAAGTAGCTTAAGGCACATTCAAAGGAAAGGGATTTTCTCTGAAAGGACAGCATTTAGAAAGTGAAGCAACACTCCATTCACTTCGCACAGTGAATTGAAGTGTTGGAACAGACTGCTTCTCTTTCAGAGAAACGCATGTGTGTTTCCTATGAATGCTAGAAAGTAGCTTAAGGCACTTTCAAAGGAAAGTGATTTTCTCTGAAAGGACAGCATTTAGAAAGTGAAGCAACACTCCATTCACTTCGCACAGTGAATTGAAGTGTTGGAACAGATTGCTTCTCTTTCAGAGAAATGCATGTGAGTTTCTGTTGAATGCTTGTAAGTAGCTCAAGGCTCTTTCAAAGGAAAGTGATGTTCTCTGAAAGGACAGCATTTAGAAAGTAAAGCAACACTCCATTCCCTTCGCGCAATGAATTGAAGTGTTGGAACAGACTGCTTCTCTTTCATAGAAACGCATTAGTGTTTCTTGTGAATGCTTGCAAGTAGCTTAAGGCACTTTCAAAGGAAAGTGATTTTCTCTGAAAGGACAGCATTTAGAAAGTGAAGCAACACTCCATTCACTTCGCAAGAGAATTGAAGTGTTGGAACAGATTGCTTCTCTTTCAGAGAAATGCATGTGAGTTTCTTCCTAATGCTTGCAAGTAGCTTAAGGCACTTTCAAAGGAAAGTGATATTTTCTGAAAGGACAGCATTTAGAAAGTGAAGCAACACTCCATTCACTTCGCAAGAGAATTGAAGTGTTGGAACAGATTGCTTCACTTTCAGAGAAATGCATGTGAGTTTCTGTTGAATGCTTGTAAGTAGCTTAAGGCACATTCAAAGGAAAGGGATTTTCTCTGAAAGGACAGCATTTAGAAAGTATAGCAACACTCCATTCCCTTCGCGCAATGAATTGAAGTGTTGGAACAGACTGCTTCTCTTTCATAGAAACGCATGTGAGTTTCTTGTGAATGCTTGTAAGTAGCTTAGGGCACTTTCAAACGAAAGTGATTTTCTCTGAAAGGACAGCATTTAGAAAGTGAAGCAACACTCCATTCACTTCGCACATTGAATTGAAGTGTTGGAACAGACTGCTTCTCTTTCAGAGAAACGCATGTGAGTTTCTGTTGAATGCTTGTAAGTAGCTCAAGGCACTTTCAAAGAAAAGTGATTTTCTCTGAAAGGACAGCATTTAGAAAGTGAGGCAACACTCCATTCACTTCACACAGTGAATTGAAGTGTTGGAACAGATTGCTTCTCTTTCAGAGAAACGCATGTGAGTTTCTTCCTAATGCTTGCAAGTAGCTTAAGGCACTTTCAAAAAAAGTGATTTTCTTTGAAAGGACAGCATTTAGAAAGTGAAGCAACACTCCATTCACTTCGCACAGTGAATTGAAGTGTTGGAACAGACTACTTCTCTTTCAGAGAAACGCATATGAGTTTCTTCCTAATGCTTGCAAGTAGCTTAAGGCACTTTCAAGGGAAAGTGATTTTCTCTGAAAGGACAGCATTTAGAAAGTGAAGCAACACTCCCTTCATTTCGAACAGTGAATTGAAGTGTTGGAGCAGATTGCTTCTCTTTCAGAGAAACGCATGTGAGTTTCTGGTGAATGCTTGTAAGTAGCTTAAGGCACTTTCAAAGGAAAGTGATTTTCTCTGAAAGGACAGCATTTAGAAAGTGAAGCAACACTCCATTCACTTCGCACAGTGAATTGAAGTGTTGGAACAGACTGCTTCTCTTTCAGAGAAATGCATGTGAGTTTCTGTTGAATGCTTGTAAGTAGCTTAAGGCATTTTCAAAGGAAAGTGATTTTCTCTGAAAGGACAGCATTTAGAAAGTGAAGCAACACTCCATTCACTTCGCAAGTGAATTGAAGTGTTGGAACAGACTGCTTCTCTTTAAGAGAAACGCGTGTGAGTTTTTTGTGAATGATTGCAAGTTGCTCAAGGCACTTTCAAAGGAAAGTGATGTTCTCTGATAGGACAGCATTTAGAAAGTGAAGAAACACTCCATTCACTTCGCACAGTGAATTGAAGTGTTGGAACAGACTGCTTCTCCTTCATAGAAATGCATTAGTGTTTCTTGTGAATGCTTGCAAGTTGCTTAAGGCACTTTCAAAGGAAAGTGATTTTCTCTGAAAGGACAGCATTTAGAAAGTGAAGCAACACTCCTTTCCCTTCGTGCAGTGAATTGAAGTGTTGGAACAGAGTGCTTCTCTTTCAGAGAAACGCATGTGAGTTTTTTTGAATGCTTAAAAGTAGTTTAAGGCACTTTCAATGGAAAGTGATTTTCTCTGAAAGGACAGAATTTAGAAAGTCAAGCAACACTCCATTCACTTCGCACAGTGAATTGAAGTGTTGGAACAGACTGCTTCTCTTTCAGATAAACGCATGTGTGTTTCTGGTGAATGCTTGTAAGTAGCTTAAGGCACTTTCAAAGGAAAGTGATTTTCTCTGAAAAGACAGCATTTAGAAAGTGAAGCAACACTCCATTCACTTCGCACAGAGAATTGAAGTGTTGGAACAGATTGCTTCTCCTTCAGAGAAATGCATGTGAGTTTCTGTTGAATGCTTGTAAGTAGCTTAAGGCACATTCAAAGGAAAGGGATTTTCTCTAAAAGGACAGCATTTAGAAAGTGAAGCAACACTCCATTCACTTCGCACAGTGAATTGAAGTGTTGGAACAGACTGCTTCTCTTTCAGAGAAACGCATGTGAGTTTTTTGTGAATGCTTGAAAGTAGTTTAAGGCACTTTCAATGGACAGTGATTTTCTCTGAAAGGACAGCATTTAGAAAGTGAGGCAACACTCCATTCACTTCGCACAGTGAATTGAAGTGTTGGAACAGACTGCTTCTCTTTCAGAGAAACGCATGTGAGTTTCTGGTGAATGCTTGTAAGTAGCTTAAGGCACATTCAAAGGAAAGGGATTTTCTCTGAAAGGACAGCATTTAGAAAGTGAAGCAACACTCCATTCACTTCACACAGTGAATTGAAGTGTAGGAACAGAGTGCTTCTCTTTCATATAAACGCATTAGTGTTTCTTGTGAATGTTTGCAAGTTGCTTAAGGCACTTTCAAAGTAAAGTGATTTTCTCTGAAAGGACATAATGTAGAAACTGAAGCAACACTCCATTCACTTCGCACAGTGAATTGAAGTGTTGGAACAGACTGCTTCTCTTTCAGAGTAATGCATGTGAGTTTCTGTTGAATGCTTGTAAGTAGCTTAAGGCACTTTCAAAGGAAAGTGATTTTCTCTGAGAGGACAGCATTTAGAAAGTGAAGCAACACTCCATTCACTTCGCAAATTGAATTGAAGTGTTGGAACAGACTGCTTCTCTTTCAGAGAAACGCATGTGAGTTTCTGTTGAATTCTTGTAAGTAGCTTAAGGCACTTTCAAAGGAAAGTGATTTTCTCTGAAAGGACAACATTTAGAAAGTGAGGCAACACTCCATTCACTTCACACAGTGAATTGATGTGTTGGAACAGATTGCTTCTCGTTCAGAGAAACACATGTGAGTTTCTTCCTAATGCTTGCAAGTAGCTTAAGGCACTTTCAAAGGAAAGTGATTTTCTCTGAAAGGACAGCATTTAAAAAGTGAAGCAACACTCCATTCACTTTGCACAGTGAATTGAAGTGTTGGAACAGACTGCTTCTCTTCCAGAGAAACGCATATGAGTTTCTTCCTAATGCTTGCTAGTAGCTTAAGGCACTTTCAAAGGAAAGTGTTTTTCTCTGAAAGGACAGCATTTAGAAAGTGAAGCAACACTCCATTCATTTCGAACAGTGAATTGAAGTGTTGGAACAGACTGCTTCTCTTTCAGAGAAACGCATGTGAGTTTCTGGTGAATGCTTGTAAGTAGCTTAAGGCACTTTCAAAGGAAAGTGATTTTCTCTGAAAGGACAGCATTTAGAAAGTGAAGCAACACTCCATTCACTTCGCACAGTGAATTGAAGTGTTGGAACAGACTGCTTCTCTTTCAGAGAAACGCATGTGAGTTTCTTGTGAATGCTTGCAAGTTGCTTAAGGTACTTTCAAAGGAAAGTGATTTTCTCTGAAAGGACAGCATTTAGAAACTGAAGCAACACTCCATTCACTTCACACAGTGAATTGAAGTGTAGGAACAGAGTGCTTCTCTTTCATATAAACGCATTAGTGTTTCTTGTGAATGTTTGCAAGTTGCTTAAGGCACTTTCAAAGTAAAGTGATTTTCTCTGAAAGGACATAATGTAGAAAGTGAAGCAACACTCCATTCACTTCGCACAGTGAATTGAAGTGTTGGAACAGACTGCTTCTCTTTCAGAGTAATGCATGTGAGTTTCTGTTGAATGCTTGTAAGTAGCTTAAGGCACTTTCAAAGGAAAGTGATTTTCTCTGAGAGGACAGCATTTAGAAAGTGAAGCAACACTCCATTCACTTCGCAAATTGAATTGAAGTGTTGGAACAGACTGCTTCTCTTTCAGAGAAACGCATGTGAGTTTCTGTTGAATTCTTGTAAGTAGCTTAAGTCACTTTCAAAGGAAAGTGATTTTCTCTGAAAGGACAACATTTAGAAAGTGAGGCAACACTCCATTCACTTCACACAGTGAATTGATGTGTTGGAACAGATTGCTTCTCGTTCAGAGAAACACATGTGAGTTTCTTCCTAATGCTTGCAAGTAGCTTAAGGCACTTTCAAAGGAAAGTGATTTTCTCTGAAAGGACAGCATTTAAAAAGTGAAGCAACACTCCATTCACTTCGCACAGTGAATTGAAGTGTTGGAACAGACTGCTTCTCTTCCAGAGAAACGCATATGAGTTTCTTCCTAATGCTTGCTAGTAGCTTAAGGCACTTTCAAAGGAAAGTGTTTTTCTCTGAAAGGACAGCATTTAGAAAGTGAAGCAACACTCCATTCATTTCGAACAGTGAATTGAAGTGTTGGAACAGACTGCTTCTCTTTCAGAGAAACGCATGTGAGTTTCTGGTGAATGCTTGTAAGTAGCTTAAGGCACTTTCAAAGGAAAGTGATTTTCTCTGAAAGGATAGCATTTAGAAAGTGAAGCAACACTCCATTCACTTCGCACAGTGAATTGAAGTGTTGGAACAGACTGCTTCTCTTTCACAGAAACGCATGTGAGTTTCTTGTGAATGCTTGCAAGTTGCTTAAGGCACTTTCAAAGGAAAGTGATTTTCTATGAAAGGACAGCATTTAGAAACTGAAGCAACACTCCATTCACTTCGCACAGTGAATTGAAGTGTTGGAACAGACTGCTTCTCTTTTATAGAAACGCATGTGAGTTTTTTGTGAATGCTTGAAAGTAGTTTAAGGCACTTTCAAAGGAAAGTGATTTTCTCTGAAAGGACAGCATTTAGAAAGTGAAGCAACACTCCATTCACTTCACACAGTGAATTGAAGTGTTGGAACAGAGTGCTTCTCTTTCATATAAACGCATTAGTGTTTCTTGTGAATGTTTGCAAGTTGCTTAAGGCACTTTCAAAGTAAAGTGATTTTCTCTGTAAGGACATAATGTAGAAAGTGAAGCAACACTCCAATCACTTCGCACAGTGAATTGAAATGTTGGAACAGACTGCTTCTCTTTCAGAGTAATGCATGTGAGTTTCTGTTGAATGCTTGTAAGTAGCTTAAGGCACTTTCAAAGGAAAGTGATTTTCTCTGAGAGGACAGCATTTAGAAAGTGAAGCAACACTCCATTCACTTCGCAAATTGAATTGAAGTGTTGGAACAGACTGCTTCTCTTTCAGAGAAACGCATGTGAGTTTCTGTTGAATTCTTGTAAGTAGCTTAAGGCACTTTCAAAGGAAAGTGATTTTCTCTGAAAGGACAACATTTAGAAAGTGAGGCAACACTCCATTCACTTCACACAGTGAATTGATGTGTTGGAACAGATTGCTTCTCGTTCAGAGAAACACATGTGAGTTTCTTCCTAATGCTTGCAAGTAGCTTAAGGCACTTTCAAAGGAAAGTGTTTTTCTCTGAAAGGACAGCATTTAGAAAGTGAAGCAACACTCCATTCATTTCGAACAGTGAATTGAAGTGTTGGAACAGACTGCTTCTCTTTCAGAGAAACGCATGTGAGTTTCTGGTGAATGCTTGTAAGTAGCTTAAGGCACTTTCAAAGGAAAGTGATTTTCTCTGAAAGGACAGCATTTAGAAAGTGAAGCAACACTCCATTCACTTCGCACAGTGAATTGAAGTGTTGGAACAGACTGCTTCTCTTTCAGAGAAACGCATGTGAGTTTCTTGTGAATGCTTGCAAGTTGCTTAAGGCACTTTCAAAGGAAAGTGATTTTCTCTGAAAGGACAGCATTTAGAAACTGAAGCAACACTCCGTTCACTTCGCACAGTGAATTGAAGTGTTGGAACAGACTGCTTCTCTTTAAGAGAAATGCATGTGAGTTTTTTGTGAATGCTTGAAAGTAGTTTAAGGCACTTTCAAAGGAAAGTGATTTTCTCTGAAAGGACTGCATTTAGAAAGTGAAGCAACACTCCATTCACTTCGCACAGTGAATTGAAGTGTTGGAACAGACTGCTTCTCTTTCAGAGAAACGCATTAGTGTTTCTTGTGAATGCTTGCAAGTTGCTTAAGGCACTTTCAAAGGAAAGTGATTTTCTCTGAAAGGACAGCATTTAGAAAGTGAAGCAACACTCCATTCCCTTCGTGCAGTGAATTGAAGTGTTGGAACAGAATGCTTCTCTTTCATAGAAACGCATTAGTGTTTCTTGTGAATGCTTGCAAGTTGCTTAAGGCACTTTCAAAGGAAAGTGATTTTCTCTGAAAGGACAGCATTTAGAAAGTGAAGCAACACTCCATTCACTTCGCACAGTGAGTTGAAATGTTGGAACAGACTGCTTCTCTTTCAGAGAAACGCATGTGTGTTTCCTGTGAATGCTAGAAAGTAGCTTCAGGCACTTTCAAAGGAAAGTGATTTTTCTGAAAGGACAGCATTTAGAAAGTGAAGTAACATTCCATTCACTTCGCACAGTGAATTGAAGTGTTGGAACCGAATGCTTCTCTTTCAGAGAAATGCATGTGAGTTTCTGTTGAATGCTTGTAAGTAGCTCAAGGCTCTTTCAAAGGAAAGTGATTTTCTCTGAACGGACAGCATTTAGAAAGTAAAGCAACACTCCATTCCCTTCGCGCAATGAATTGAAGTGTTGGAACAGACTGCTTCTCTTTCATAGAAACGCATTAGTGTTTCTTGTGAATGCTTGCAAGTAGCTTAAGGCACTTTCAAAGGAAAGTGATTTTCTCTGAAAGGACAGCATTTAGAAAGTGAAGCAACACTCCATTCACTTCGCACAGAGAATTGAAGTGTTGGAACAGATTGCTTCTCTTTCAGAGAAATGCATGTGAGTTTCTGTTGAATGCTTGTAAGTAGCTTAAGGCACATTCAAAGGAAAGGGATTTTCTCTAAAAGGACAGCATTTAGAAAGTGAAGCAACACTCCATTCACTTCGCACAGTGAATTGAAGTGTTGGAACAGACTGCTTCTCTTTCAGAGAAACGCATGTGAGTTTTTTGTGAATGCTTGAAA
Organism: Myodes glareolus; assembly: GCF_982192425.1. Classification (NCBI taxonomy): domain Eukaryota; kingdom Metazoa; phylum Chordata; class Mammalia; order Rodentia; family Cricetidae; genus Myodes; species Myodes glareolus. The sequence continues at coordinate 3,987,517 of NC_142046.1, forward strand.
GTAGTTTAAGGCACTTTCAATGGAAAGTGATTTTCTCTGAAAGGACAGCATTTACAAAGTGAGGCAACACTCCATTCACTTCGCACAGTGAACTGAAGTGTTGGAACAGACTGCTTCTCCTTCAGAGAAACGCATGTGAGTTTCTTCCAAATGCTTGCTAGGAGCTTAAGGCACTTTCAAAGGAAAGTGATTTTCTCTGAAATGACAGCATTTAGAAAGTGAGGCAACACTCCATTCACTTCGCACAGTGAATTGAAGTGTTGGAACAGATTGCTCCTCTTTCAGAGAAATGCATGTGAGTTTCTGTTGAATGCTTGTAAGTAGCTTAAGGCACATTCAAAGGAAAGGGATTTTCTCAGAAAGGACAGCATTTAGAAAGTGAAGCAACACTCCATTCACTTCACACAGTGAATTGAAGTGTTGGAACAGACTGCTTCTCTTTCAGAGAAACGCATGTGAGTTTCTGGTGAATGCTTGTAAGTAGCTTAAGGAACTTTCAAAGGAAAGTGATTTTCTCTGAAAGGACAGCATTTAGAAAGTGAAGCAACACTCCATTCCCTTCGCGCAATTAATTGAAGTGTTGGAACAGACTGCTTCTCTTTCAGAGAAACGCATTAGTGTTTCTTGTGAATGCTTGCAAGTAGCTTAAGGCACTTTCAAAGGAAAGTGATTTTCTCTGAAAGGACAGCATTTAGAAAGTGAAGCAACACTCGATTCACTTCGCACATTGAATTGAAGTGTTTGAACAGACTGCTTCTCTTTCAGAGAAACGCATGTGAATTTCTGTTGAATGCTTGTAAGTAGCTTAAGGCATTTTCAAAGGAAAGTGATTTTCTCCGAAAGGACTGCATTTAGAAAGTGAAGCAACACTCCATTCACTTCGCACAGTGAATTGAAGTGTTGGAACAGACTGCTTCTCTTTCAGAGAAACGCATGTGAGTTTCTGTTGAATGCTTGTAAGTAGCTTAAGGCACTTTCAAAGGAAAGTGATTTTCTCTGAAAGGACTGCATTTAGAAAGTGAGGCAACACTCCATTCACTTCACACAGTGAATTGAAGTGTTGGAACAGATTGCTTCCCTTTCAGAGAAACGCATGTGAGTTTCTTCCTAATGCTTGCAAGTAGCTTAAGGCACTTTCTAAGGAAAGTGATTTTCTCTGAAAGGACAGCATTTAGAAAGTGAAGCAACACTCCATTCACTTCGCACAGTGAATTGAAGTATTGGAACAGACTGCTTCTCTTTCAGAGAAACGCATGTGAGTTTCTGGTGAATGCTTGTAAGTTGCTTAAGGCACTTTCAAAGGAAAGTGATTTTCTCTGAAAGGACAGCATTCAGAAAAGGAAGCAACACTCCATTCATTTCGAACAGTGAATTGAAGTGTTGGAACAAACTGCTTCTCTTTCAGAGAAACACATGTGAGTTTCTGGTGAATGCTTGTAAGTAGCTTAAGGCACTTTCAAAGGAAAGTGATTTTCTCTGAAAGTAGAGCATTTAGAAAGTGAAGCAACACTCCATTCACTTCGCACAGTGAATTGAAGTGTTGGAACAGACTGCTTCGCTTTCAGAGAAACGCATGTGAGTTTCTGTTGAATGCTTGTAAGTAGCTTAAGGCACTTTCAAAGGAAAGTGATTTTCTCTGAAAGGACAGCATTTAGAAAGTGAAGCAACACTCCATTCACTTCGCACAGTGAATTGAAGTGTTGGAACAGACTGCTTCTCTTTAAGAGAAACGCATGTGAGTTTTTTGTGAATGCTTGAAAGTAGTTTAAGGCACTTTCAAAGGAAAGTGATTTTCTCTGAAAGGACAGAATTTAGAAAGTGAAGCAACACTCCATTCACTTCGCACAGTGAATTGAAGTGTTGGAACAGACTGCTTCTCTTTCAGAGAAACGCATGTGAGTTTCTGGTGAATGCTTGTAAGTAGCTTAAGGCACTTTCAATGTGAAGTGATTTTCTCTGAAAGGACAGCATTTAGAAAGTGAAGCAACACTCCATTCCCTTCGTGCAGTGAATTGAAGTGTTGGAACAGAATGCTTCTCTTTCATAGAAACGCATTAGTGTTTCTTGTGAATGCTTGCATGTTGCTTAAGGCACTTTCAAATGAAAGTGATTTTCTCTGAAAGGACAGCATTTAGAAAGTGAAGCAACACTCCATTCACTTCGCACAGTGAGTTGAAGTGTTGGAACAGACTGCTTCTCTTTCAGAGAAACGCATGTGTGTTTCCTGTGAATGCTAGAAAGTAGCTTCAGGCACTTTCAAAGGAAAGTGATTTTTCTGAAAGGACAGCATTTAGAAAGTGAAGTAACACTCCATTCACTTCGCACAGTGAATTGAAGTGTTGGAACCGACTGCTTCTCTTTCAGAGAAATGCATGTGAGTTTCTGTTGAATGCTTGTAAGTAGCTCAAGGCTCTTTCAAAGGAAAGTGATTTTCTCTGAACGGACAGCATTTAGAAAGTAAAACAACACTCCATTCCCTTCGCGCAATGAATTGAAGTGTTGGAACAGACTGCTTCTCTTTCATAGAAACGCATTAGTGTTTCTTGTGAATGCTTGCAAGTAGCTTAAGGCACTTTCAAAGGAAAGTGATTTTCTCTGAAAGGACAGCATTTAGAAAGTGAAGCAACACTCCATTCACTTCGCACAGAGAATTGAAGTGTTGGAACAGATTGCTTCCCTTTCAGAGAAATGCATGTGAGTTTCTGTTGAATGCTTGTAAGTAGCTTAAGGCACATTCAAAGGAAAGGGATTTTCTCTAAAAGGACAGCATTTAGAAAGTGAAGCAACACTCCATTCACTTCGCACAGTGAATTGAAGTGTTGGAACAGACTGCTTCTCTTTCAGAGAAACGCATGTGAGTTTTTTGTGAATGCTTGAAAGTAGTTTAAGGCACTTTCAATGGAAAGTGATTTTCTCTGAAAGGACAGCATTTAGAAAGTGAGGCAACACTCCATTCACTTCGCACAGTGAACTGAAGTGTTGGAACAGACTGCTTCTCTTTCAGAGAAACGCATGTGAGTTTCTTCCAAATGCTTACTAGTAGCTTAAGGCACTTTCAAAGGAAAGTGATTTTCTCTGAAAGGACAGCATTTAGAAAGTGAGGCAACACTCCATTCACTTCGCAAAGTGAATTGAAGTGTTGGAACAGATTGCTCCTCTTTCAGAGAAATGCATGTGAGTTTCTGTTGAATGCTTGTAAGTAGCTTAAGGCACATTCAAAGGAAAGGGATTTTCTCTGAAAGGACAGCATTTAGAAAGTGAAGCAACACTCCATTCACTTCACACAGTGAATTGAAGTGTTGGAACTGACTGCTTCTCTTTCAGAGAAACGCATTTGAGTTTCTGGTGAATGCTTGTAAGTAGCTTAAGGCACTTTCAAAGAAAGTGATTTTCTCTGAAAGGACAGCATTTAGAAAGTGAAGCAACACTCCATTCCCTTCGCGCAATTAATTGAAGTGTTGGAACAGACTGCTTCTCTTTCATAGAAACGCATTAGTGTTTCTTGTGAATGCTTGCAAGTAGCTTAAGGCACTTTCAAAGGAAAGTGATTTTCTCTGAAAGGACAGCATTTAGAAAGTGAAGCAACACTCCATTCACTTCGCAGAGTGAATTGAAGTGTTGGAACAGACTGCTTCTCTTTCAGAGAAACGCATGTGAGTTTCTGTTGAATGCTTGTAAGTAGCTTAAGGCACTTTCAAAGGAAAGTGATTTTCTCTGAAAGGACTGCATTTAGAAAGTGAGGCAACACTCCATTCACTTCACACAGTGAATTGAAGTGTTGGAACAGATTGCTTCCCTTTCAGAGAAACGCATGTGAGTTTCTTCCTAATGCTTGCAAGTAGCTTAAGGCACTTTCTAAGGAAAGTGATTTTCTCTGAAAGGACAGCATTTAGAAAGTGAAGCAACACTCCATTCACTTCGCACAGTGAATTGAAGTATTGGAACAGACTGCTTCTCTTTCAGAGAAACGCATGTGAGTTTCTGGTGAATGCTTGTAAGTTGCTTAAGGCACTTTCAAAGGAAAGTGATTTTCTCTGAAAGGACAGCATTCAGAAAAGGAGGCAACACTCCATTCATTTCGAACAGTGAATTGAAGTGTTGGAACAAACTGCTTCTCTTTCAGAGAAACACATGTGAGTTTCTGGTGAATGCTTGTAAGTAGCTTAAGGCACTTTCAAAGGAAAGTGATTTTCTCTGAAAGTAGAGCATTTAGAAAGTGAAGCAACACTCCATTCACTTCGCACAGTGAATTGAAGTGTTGGAACAGACTGCTTCGCTTTCAGAGAAACGCATGTGAGTTTCTGTTGAATGCTTGTAAGTAGCTTAAGGCACTTTCAAAGGAAAGTGATTTTCTCTGAAAGGACAGCATTTAGAAAGTGAAGCAACACTCCATTCACTTCGCACAGTGAATTGAAGTGTTGGAACAGACTGCTTCTCTTTAAGAGAAACGCATGTGAGTTTTTTGTGAATGCTTGAAAGTAGTTTAAGGCACTTTCAAAGGAAAGTGATTTTCTCTGAAAGGACAGAATTTAGAAAGTGAAGCAACACTCCATTCACTTCGCACAGTGAATTGAAGTGTTGGAACAGACTGCTTCTCTTTCAGAGAAACGCATGTGAGTTTCTGGTGAATGCTTGTAAGTAGCTTAAGGCACTTTCAATGTGAAGTGATTTTCTCTGAAAGGACAGCATTTAGAAAGTGAAGCAACACTCCATTCCCTTCGTGCAGTGAATTGAAGTGTTGGAACAGAATGCTTCTCTTTCATAGAAACGCATTAGTGTTTCTTGTGAATGCTTGCATGTTGCTTAAGGCACTTTCAAATGAAAGTGATTTTCTCTGAAAGGACAGCATTTAGAAAGTGAAGCAACACTCCATTCACTTCGCACAGTGAGTTGAAGTGTTGGAACAGACTGCTTCTCTTTCAGAGAAACGCATGTGTGTTTCCTGTGAATGCTAGAAAGTAGCTTCAGGCACTTTCAAAGGAAAGTGATTTTCTCTGAAAGGACAGCATTTAGAAAGTGAAGCAACACTCCATTCACTTCGCACAGTGAATTGAAGTGTTGGAACCGACTGCTTCTCTTTCAGAGAAATGCATGTGAGTTTCTGTTGAATGCTTGTAAGTAGCTCAAGGCTCTTTCAAAGGAAAGTGATTTTCTCTGAACGGACAGCATTTAGAAAGTAAAACAACACTCCATTCCCTTCGCGCAATGAATTGAAGTGTTGGAACAGACTGCTTCTCTTTCATAGAAACGCATTAGTGTTTCTTGTGAATGCTTGCAAGTAGCTTAAGGCACTTTCAAAGGAAAGTGATTTTCTCTGAAAGGACAGCATTTAGAAAGTGAAGCAACACTCCATTCACTTCGCACAGAGAATTGAAGTGTTGGAACAGATTGCTTCCCTTTCAGAGAAATGCATGTGAGTTTCTGTTGAATGCTTGTAAGTAGCTTAAGGCACATTCAAAGGAAAGGGATTTTCTCTAAAAGGACAGCATTTAGAAAGTGAAGCAACACTCCATTCACTTCGCACAGTGAATTGAAGTGTTGGAACAGACTGCTTCTCTTTCAGAGAAACGCATGTGAGTTTTTTGTGAATGCTTGAAAGTAGTTTAAGGCACTTTCAATGGAAAGTGATTTTCTCTGAAAGGACAGCATTTAGAAAGTGAGGCAACACTCCATTCACTTCGCACAGTGAACTGAAGTGTTGGAACAGACTGCTTCTCTTTCAGAGAAACGCATGTGAGTTTCTTCCAAATGCTTACTAGTAGCTTAAGGCACTTTCAAAGGAAAGTGATTTTCTCTGAAAGGACAGCATTTAGAAAGTGAGGCAACACTCCATTCACTTCGCAAAGTGAATTGAAGTGTTGGAACAGATTGCTCCTCTTTCAGAGAAATGCATGTGAGTTTCTGTTGAATGCTTGTAAGTAGCTTAAGGCACATTCAAAGGAAAGGGATTTTCTCTGAAAGGACAGCATTTAGAAAGTGAAGCAACACTCCATTCACTTCACACAGTGAATTGAAGTGTTGGAACTGACTGCTTCTCTTTCAGAGAAACGCATTTGAGTTTCTGGTGAATGCTTGTAAGTAGCTTAAGGCACTTTCAAAGAAAGTGATTTTCTCTGAAAGGACAGCATTTAGAAAGTGAAGCAACACTCCATTCCCTTCGCGCAATTAATTGAAGTGTTGGAACAGACTGCTTCTCTTTCATAGAAACGCATTAGTGTTTCTTGTGAATGCTTGCAAGTAGCTTAAGGCACTTTCAAAGGAAAGTGATTTTCTCTGAAAGGACAGCATTTAGAAAGTGAAGCAACACTCCATTCACTTCGCACAGTGAATTGAAGTGTTGGAACAGACTGCTTCTCTTTCAGAGAAACGCATGTGAGTTTCTGTTGAATGCTTGTAAGTAGCTTAAGGCACTTTCAAAGGAAAGTGATTTTCTCTGAAAGGACTGCATTTAGAAAGTGAGGCAACACTCCATTCACTTCACACAGTGAATTGAAGTGTTGGAACAGATTGCTTCCCTTTCAGAGAAACGCATGTGAGTTTCTTCCTAATGCTTGCAAGTAGCTTAAGGCACTTTCTAAGGAAAGTGATTTTCTCTGAAAGGACAGCATTTAGAAAGTGAAGCAACACTCCATTCACTTCGCACAGTGAATTGAAGTGTTGGAACAGACTGCTTCTCTTTCAGAGAAACGCATGTGAGTTTCTTCCTAATGCTTGCAAGTAGCTTAAGGCACTTTCAAAGGAAAGTGATTTTCTCTGAAAGGACAGCATTCAGAAAAGGAAGCAACACTCCATTCATTTCGAACAGTGAATTGAAGTATTGGAACAAACTGCTTCTCTTTCAGAGAAACGCATGTGAGTTTCTGGTGAATGCTTGTAAGTAGCTTAAGGCACTTTCAAAGGAAAGTGATTTTCTCTGAAAGTAGAGCATTAAGAAAGTGAAGCAACACTCCATTCACTTCGCACAGTGAATTGAAGTGTTGGAACAGACTGCTTCCCTTTCAGAGAAACGCATGTGAGTTTCTGTTGAATGCTTGTAAGTAGCTTAAGGCACTTTCAAAGGAAAGTGATTTTCTCTGAAAGGACAGCATTTAGAAACTGAAGCAACACTCCATTCACTTCACAGAGTGAATTGAAGTATTGGAACAGACTGCTTCTCTTTCAGAGAAACGCATGTGAATTTCTGGTGAATGCTTGTAAGTAGCTTAAGGCACTTTCAAAGGAAAGTGATTTTCTCTGAAAGGACAGCATTTAGAAAGTGAAGCAACACTCCATTCACTTCACACAGTGAATTGAAGTGTTGGAACAGACTGCTTCTCTTTCAGAGAAACGCATGTGAGTTTCTTGTGAATGCTTGCATGTTGCTTAAGGCACTTTCAAAGGAAAGTGATTTTCTCTGAAAGGACAGCATTTAGAAACTGAAGCAACACTCCATTCACTTCGCACAGTGAATTGAAGTGCTGGAACAGACTGCTTCTCTTTCAGAGAAACGCATGTGAGTTTCTGGTGAATGCTTGTAAGTAGCTTAAGGCACTTTTAAAGGAAAGTGATTTTCTCTGAAAGGACAGCATTTAGAAAGTGAAGCAACACTCCATTCCCTTCGTGCAGTCAATTGAAGTGTTGGAACCGAGTGCTTCTCTTTCATAGAAACTCATTAGTGTTTCTTGTGAATGCTTGCAAGTTGCTTAAGGCACTTTCAAAGGAAAGTGATTTTCTCTGAAAGGACAGCATTTAAAAAGTGAAGCAACACTCCATTCACTTCGCACAGTGAATTGAAGTGTTGGAACAGACTGCTTCTCTTTCAGAGAAACGCATATGAGTTTCTTCCTAATGCTTGCAAGTAGCTTAAGGCACTTTCAAAGGAAAGTGATTTTCTCTGAAAGGACAGCATTTAGAAAGTGAAGTAACATTCCATTCACTTCGCACAGTGAATTGAAGTGTTGGAACAGACTGCTTCTCTTTCAGAGAAATGCATGTGAGTTTCTGTTGAATGCTTGTAAGTAGCTCAAGGCTCTTTCAAAGGAAAGTGATTTTCTCTGAACGGACAGCATTTAGAAAGTAAAGCAACACTCCATTCCCTTCGCGCAATGAATTGAAGTGTTGGAACAGACTGCTTCTCTTTCATAGAAACGCATTAGTGTTTCTTGTGAATGCTTGCAAGTAGCTTAAGGCACTTTCAAAGGAAAGTGATTTTCTCTGAAAGGACAGCATTTAGAAAGTGAAGCAACACTCCATTCACTTCACAGAGTGAATTGAAGTATTGGAACAGACTGCTTCTCTTTCAGAGAAACGCATGTGAATTTCTGAGAATGCTTGTAAGTAGCTTAAGGCACTTTCAAAGGAAAGTGATTTTCTCTGAAAGGACAGCATTTAGAAAGTGAAGCAACACTCCATTCACTTCGCTCAGTGAATTGAAGTGTTGGAACACACTGCTTCTCTTTCAGAGAAACGCATGTGAGTTTCTTGTGAATGCTTGCATGTTGCTTAAGGCACTTTCAAAGGAAAGTGATTTTCTCTGAAAGGACAGCATTTAGAAACTGAAGCAACACTCCATTCACTTCGCACAGTGAATTGAAGTGCTGGAACAGACTGCTTCTCTTTAAGAGAAACGCATGTGAGTTTTTTGTGAATGCTTGAAAGTAGTTTAAGGCCCTTTAAAGGAAAGTGATTTTCTGTGAAAGGACAGAATTTAGAAAGTGAAGCAACACTCCATTCACTTCGCAAAGTGAATTGAAGTGTTGGAACAGAGTGCTTCTCTTTCATAGAAACTCATTAGTGTTTCTTGTGAATGCTTGCAAGTTGCTTAAGGCACTTTCAAAGGAAAGTGATTTTCTCTGAAAGGACAGCATTTAAAAACTGAAGCAACACTCCATTCACTTCGCACAGTGAATTGAAGTGTTGGAACAGACTGCTTCTCTTTCAGAGAAACGCATATGAGTTTCTTCCTAATGCTTGCAAGTAGCTTAAGGCACTTTCTAAGGAAAGTGATTTTCTCTGAAAGGACAGCATTTAGAAAGTGAAGCAACACTCCATTCACTTCGCACAGTGAATTGAAGTATTGGAACAGACTGCTTCTCTTTCAGAGAAAGGCATGTGAGTTTCTGGTGAATGCTTGTAAGTAGCTTAAGGCACTTTCAAAGGAAAGTGATTTTCTCTGAAAGGACAGCATTCAGAAAAGGAAGCAACACTCCATTCATTTCGAACAGTGAATTGAAGTGTTGGAACAAACTGCTTCTCTTTCAGAGAAACACATGTGAGTTTCTGGTGAATGCTTGTAAGTAGCTTAAGGCACTTTCAAAGGAAAGTGATTTTCTCTGAAAGTAGAGCATTTAGAAAGTGAAGCAACACTCCATTCACTTCGCACAGTGAATTGAAGTGTTGGAACAGACTGCTTCTCTTTCAGAGAAACGCATGTGAGTTTCTGTTGAATGCTTGTAAGTAGCTTAAGGCACTTTCAAAGGAAAGTGATTTTCTCTGAAAGGACAGCATTTAGAAAGTGAAGCAACACTCCATTCACTTCGCACAGTGAGTTGAAGTGTTGGAACAGACTGCTTCTCTTTCAGAGAAACGCATGTGTGTTTCCTGTGAATGCTAGAAAGTAGCTTCAGGCACTTTCAAAGGAAAGTGATTTTTCTGAAAGGACAGCATTTAGAAAGTGAAGTAACACTCCATTCACTTCGCACAGTGAATTGAAGTGTTGGAACCGACTGCTTCTCTTTCAGAGAAATGCATGTGAGTTTCTGTTGAATGCTTGTAAGTAGCTCAAGGCTCTTTCAAAGGAAAGTGATTTTCTCTGAACGGACAGCATTTAGAAAGTAAAACAACACTCCATTCCCTTCGCGCAATGAATTGAAGTGTTGGAACAGACTGCTTCTCTTTCATAGAAACGCATTAGTGTTTCTTGTGAATGCTTGCAAGTAGCTTAAGGCACTTTCAAAGGAAAGTGATTTTCTCTGAAAGGACAGCATTTAGAAAGTGAAGCAACACTCCATTCACTTCGCACAGAGAATTGAAGTGTTGGAACAGATTGCTTCCCTTTCAGAGAAATGCATGTGAGTTTCTGTTGAATGCTTGTAAGTAGCTTAAGGCACATTCAAAGGAAAGGGATTTTCTCTAAAAGGACAGCATTTAGAAAGTGAAGCAACACTCCATTCACTTCGCACAGTGAATTGAAGTGTTGGAACAGACTGCTTCTCTTTCAGAGAAACGCATGTGAGTTTTTTGTGAATGCTTGAAAGTAGTTTAAGGCACTTTCAATGGAAAGTGATTTTCTCTGAAAGGACAGCATTTAGAAAGTGAGGCAACACTCCATTCACTTCGCACAGTGAACTGAAGTGTTGGAACAGACTGCTTCTCTTTCAGAGAAACGCATGTGAGTTTCTTCCAAATGCTTACTAGTAGCTTAAGGGACTTTCAAAGGAAAGTGATTTTCTCTGAAAGGACAGCATTTAGAAAGTGAGGCAACACTCCATTCACTTCGCAAAGTGAATTGAAGTGTTGGAACAGATTGCTCCTCTTTCAGAGAAATGCATGTGAGTTTCTGTTGAATGCTTGTAAGTAGCTTAAGGCACATTCAAAGGAAAGGGATTTTCTCTGAAAGGACAGCATTTAGAAAGTGAAGCAACACTCCATTCACTTCACACAGTGAATTGAAGTGTTGGAACTGACTGCTTCTCTTTCAGAGAAACGCATTTGAGTTTCTGGTGAATGCTTGTAAGTAGCTTAAGGCACTTTCAAAGAAAGTGATTTTCTCTGAAAGGACAGCATTTAGAAAGTGAAGCAACACTCCATTCCCTTCGCGCAATTAATTGAAGTGTTGGAACAGACTGCTTCTCTTTCATAGAAATGCATTAGTGTTTCTTGTGAATGCTTGCAAGTAGCTTAAGGCACTTTCAAAGGAAAGTGATTTTCTCTGAAAGGACAGCATTTAGAAAGTGAAGCAACACTCCATTCACTTCGCACAGTGAATTGAAGTGTTGGAACAGACTGCTTCTCTTTCAGAGAAACGCATGTGAGTTTCTGTTGAATGCTTGTAAGTAGCTTAAGGCACTTTCAAAGGAAAGTGATTTTCTCTGAAAGGACTGCATTTAGAAAGTGAGGCAACACTCCATTCACTTCACACAGTGAATTGAAGTGTTGGAACAGATTGCTTCCATTTCAGAGAAACGCATGTGAGTTTCTTCCTAATGCTTGCAAGTAGCTTAAGGCACTTTCTAAGGAAAGTGATTTTCTCTGAAAGGACAGCATTTAGAAAGTGAAGCAACACTCCATTCACTTCGCACAGTGAATTGAAGTGTTGGAACAAACTGCTTCTCTTTCAGAGAAACGCATGTGAGTTTCTTCCTAATGCTTGCAAGTAGCTTAAGGCACTTTCAAAGGAAAGTGATTTTCTCTGAAAGGACAGCATTCAGAAAAGGAAGCAACACTCCATTCATTTCGAACAGTGAATTGAAGTGTTGGAACAAACTGCTTCTCTTTCAGAGAAACGCATGTCAGTTTCTGGTGAATGCTTGTAAATAGCTTAAGGCACTTTCAAAGGAAAGTGATTTTCTCTGAAAGTAGAGCATTAAGAAAGTGAAGCAACACTCCATTCACTTCGCACAGTGAATTGAAGTGTTGGAACAGACTGCTTCCCTTTCAGAGAAACGCATGTGAGTTTCTGTTGAATGCTTGTAAGTAGCTTAAGGCACTTTCAAAGGAAAGTGATTTTCTCTGAAAGGACAGCATTTAGAAACTGAAGCAACACTCCATTCACTTCACAGAGTGAATTGAAGTATTGGAACAGACTGCTTCTCTTTCAGAGAAACGCATGTGAATTTCTGGTGAATGCTTGTAAGTAGCTTAAGGCACTTTCAAAGGAAAGTGATTTTCTCTGAAAGGACAGCATTTAGAAAGTGAGGCAACACTCCATTTACTTCGCACAGTGAATTGAAGTGTTGGAACAGACTGCTTCTCTTTCAGAGAAACACATGTGAGTTTCTTCCTAATGCTTGCAAGTAGCTTAAGGCACTTTCAAAGGAAAGTGATTTTCTCTGAAAGAACAGCATTTAGAAAGTGAAGCAACACTCCATTCACTTCGCAAGAGAATTGAAGTGTTGGAACAGATTGCTTCTCTTTCAGAGAAATGCATGTGAGTTTCTGTTGAATGCTTGTAAGTAGCTTAAGGCACATTCAAAGGAAAGGGATTTTCTCTGAAAGGACAGCATTTAGAAAGTGAAGCAACACTCCATTCACTTCACACAGTGAATTGAAGTGTTGGAACAGACTGCTTCTCTTTCAGAGAAATGCATGTGAGTTTCTGTTGAATGCTTGTAAGTAGCTTAAGGCACTTTCAAAGGAAAGTGATTTTCTCTGAAAGGACAGCATTTAGAATGTGAAGCAACACTCCATTCACTTCGCACAGTGAATTGAAGTGTTGGAACAGACTGCTTCTCTTTCAGAGAAACGCATGTGAGTTTCTGGTGAATGCTTGCAAGTAGCTTAAGGCACTTTCAAAGGAAAGTGATTTTATCTGAAAGGACAGCATTTAGAAAGTGAAGCAACACTCCATTCACTTCGCACAGTGAATTGAAGTGTTGGAACAGACTGCTTCTCTTTCAGAGAAACGCATGTGAATTTCTTGTGAATGCTTGCAAGTTGCTTAAGGCACTTTCAAAGGAAAGTGATTTTCTCTGAAAGTAGAGCATTTAGAAAGTGAAGCAACACTCGATTCACTTTGCACAGTGAATTGAAGTGTTGGAATCGACTGCTTCTCTTTCAGAGAAACGCATGTGAGTTTTTTTGAATGCTTGAAAGTAGTTTAAGGCACTTTCAATGGAAAGTGATTTTCTCTGAAAGGACAGCATTTAGAAAGTAAAGCAACACTCCATTCCCTTCGCGCAATGAATTGAAGTGTTGGAACAGACTGCTTCTCTTTCAGAGAAACGCATTAGTGTTTCTTGTGAATGCTTGCAAGTAGCTTAAGGCACTTTCAAAGAAAGTGATTTTCTCTGAAAGGACAGCATTTAGAAAGTGAAGCAACACTCCATTCACTTCGCACAGAGAATTGAAGTGTTGGAACAGATTGCTTCTCTTTCAGAGAAATGCATGTGAGTTTCTGTTGAATGCTTGTAAGTAGCTTAAGGCACATTCAAAGGAAAGGGATTTTCTCTAAAAGGACAGCATTTAGAACTTGAAGCAACACTCCATTCACTTCGCACAGTGAATTGAAGTGTTGGAACAGATTGCTTCTCTTTCAGAGAAATGCATGTGAGTTTCTGTTGAATGCTTGTAAGTAGCTTAAGGCAATTTCAAAGGAAAGTGATTTTCTCTGAAAGGACAGCATTTAGAAAGTGAAGCAACACTCCATTCACTTCGCACAGTGAATTGAAATGTTGGAACAGACTGCTTCTCTTTAAGAGAAACGCATGTGAGTTTCTGTTGAATGCTTGTAAGTAGCTTAAGGCACTTTCAAAGGAAAGTGATTTTCTCTGAAAGGACAGCATTTAGAAAGTGAAGCAACACTCCATTCCCTTCCTGCAGTGAATTGAAGTGTTGGAACAGAGTGCTTCTCTTCCATATCAACGCATTAGTGTTTCTTGTGAATGCTTGCAAGTTGCTTAAGGCACTTTCAAAGGAAAGTGATTTTCTCTGAAAGGACAGCATTTAGAAAGTGAAGCAACACTCCATTCACTTCGCACAGAGAATTGAAGTGTTGGAACAGACTGCTTCTCTTACAGAGAAACACATGTGAGTTTCTGTTGAAAGCTTGTAAGTAGCTTAAGGCACATTCAAAGGAAAGGGTTTTTCTCTAATAGGACAGCATTTAGAAAGTGAAGCAACACTCCATTCACTTCGCACAGTGAATTGAAGTGTTGGAACAGACTGCTTCTCTTTCAGAGAAACGCATGTGAGTTTTTTGTGAATGCTTGAAAGTAGTTTAAGGCACTTTCAATGGAAAGTGATTTTCTCTGAAAGGACAGCATTTAGAAAGTGAGGCAACACTCCATTCACTTCGCACAGTGAATTGAAGTGTTGGAACAGACTGCTTCTCTTTCAGAGAAATGCATGTGAGTTTCTGTTGAATGCTTGTAAGTAGCTTAAGGCACTTTCAAAGGAAAGTGATTTTCTCTGAAAGGACAGCATTTAGAAAGTGAAGCAACACTCCATTCGCTTCGCCCAGTTAATTGAAGTGTTGGAACAGACTGCTTCTCTTTCAGAGAAATGCATGTGAGTTTCTGTTGAATGCTTGTAAGTAGCTTAAGGCACTTTCAAAGGAAAGTGATTTTCTCTGAAAGGACAGCATTTAGAAAGTGAAGCAACACTCCATTCACTTCGCAGAGTGAATTGAAGTATTGGAACAGACTGCTTCTCTTTCAGAGAAACGCATGTGAGTTTCTGGTGAATGCTTGTAAGTAGCTTAAGGCACTTTCAAAGGAAAGTGATTTTCTCTGAAAGGACAGCATTTAGAAAGCAAAGCAACACTCCATTCACTTCGCAAGAGAATTGAAGTGTTGGAACAGATTGCTTCTCTTTCAGAGAAATGCATGTGAGTTTCTGTTGAATGCTTGTAAGTAGCTTAAGGCACATTCAAAGGAAAGGGATTTTCTCTGAAAGGACAGCATTTAGAAAGTGAAGCAACACTCCATTCACTTCACACAGTGAATTGAAGTGTTGGAACAGACTGCTTCTCTTTCAGAGAAATGCATGTGAGTTTCTGTTGAATGCTTGTAAGTAGCTTAAGGCACTTTCAAAGGAAAGTGATTTTCTCTGAAAGGACAGCATTTAGAAAGTGAAGCAACACTCCATTCACTTCGCACAGTGAATTGAAGTGTTGGAACAGACTGCTTCTCTTTCAGAGAAACGCATGTGAGTTTCTGGTGAATGCTTGCAAGTAGCTTAAGGCACTTTCAAAGGAAAGTGATTTTATCTGAAAGGACAGCATTTAGAAAGTGAAGCAACACTCCATTCACTTCGCACAGTGAATTGAAGTGTTGGAACAGACTGCTTCTCTTTCAGAGAAACGCATGTGAATTTCTTGTGAATGCTTGCAAGTTGCTTAAGGCACTTTCAAAGGAAAGTGATTTTCTCTGAAAGTAGAGCATTTAGAAAGTGAAGCAACACTCGATTCACTTTGCACAGTGAATTGAAGTGTTGGAATCGACTGCTTCTCTTTCAGAGAAACGCATGTGAGTTTTTTTGAATGCTTGAAAGTAGTTTAAGGCACTTTCAATGGAAAGTGATTTTCTCTGAAAGGACAGCATTTAGAAAGTAAAGCAACACTCCATTCCCTTCGCGCAATGAATTGAAGTGTTGGAACAGACTGCTTCTCTTTCATAGAAACGCATTAGTGTTTCTTGTGAATGCTTGCAAGTAGCTTAAGGCACTTTCAAAGAAAGTGATTTTCTCTGAAAGGACAGCATTTAGAAAGTGAAGCAACACTCCATTCACTTCGCACAGAGAATTGAAGTGTTGGAACAGATTGCTTCTCTTTCAGAGAAATGCATGTGAGTTTCTGTTGAATGCTTGTAAGTAGCTTAAGGCACATTCAAAGGAAAGGGATTTTCTCTAAAAGGACAGCATTTAGAACTTGAAGCAACACTCCATTCACTTCGCACAGTGAATTGAAGTGTTGGAACAGACTGCTTCTCTTTCAGAGAAACGCATGTGAGTTTTTTGTGAATGCTTGAAAGTAGTTTAAGGCACTTTCAAAGGAAAGTGATTTTCTCTGAAAGGACAGCATTTAGAAAGTGAGGCAACACTCCATTCACTTCGCACAGTGAATTGAAGTGTTGGAACAGACTGCTTCTCTTTCAGAGAAATGCATGTGAGTTTCTGTTGAATGCTTGTAAGTAGCTTAAGGCAATTTCAAAGGAAAGTGATTTTCTCTGAAAGGACAGCATTTAGAAAGTGAAGCAACACTCCATTCACTTCGCACAGTGAATTGAAATGTTGGAACAGACTGCTTCTCTTTAAGAGAAACGCATGTGAGTTTCTGTTGAATGCTTGTAAGTAGCTTAAGGCACTTTCAAAGGAAAGTGATTTTCTCTGAAAGGACAGCATTTAGAAAGTGAAGCAACACTCCATTCCCTTCGTGCAGTGAATTGAAGTGTTGGAACAGAGTGCTTCTCTTCCATATCAACGCATTAGTGTTTCTTGTGAATGCTTGCAAGTTGCTTAAGGCACTTTCAAAGGAAAGTGATTTTCTCTGAAAGGACAGCATTTAGAAAGTGAAGCAACACTCCATTCACTTCGCACAGAGAATTGAAGTGTTGGAACAGACTGCTTCTCTTACAGAGAAACACATGTGAGTTTCTGTTGATAGCTTGTAAGTAGCTTAAGGCACATTCAAAGGAAAGGGTTTTTCTCTAAAAGGACAGCATTTAGAAAGTGAAGCAACACTCCATTCACTTCGCACAGTGAATTGAAGTGTTGGAACAGACTGCTTCTCTTTCAGAGAAACGCATGTGAGTTTTTTGTGAATGCTTGAAAGTAGTTTAAGGCACTTTCAATGGAAAGTGATTTTCTCTGAAAGGACAGCATTTAGAAAGTGAGGCAACACTCCATTCACTTCGCACAGTGAATTGAAGTGTTGGAACAGACTGCTTCTCTTTCAGAGAAATGCATGTGAGTTTCTGTTGAATGCTTGTAAGTAGCTTAAGGCACTTTCAAAGGAAAGTGATTTTCTCTGAAAGGACAGCATTTAGAAAGTGAAGCAACACTCCATTCGCTTCGCCCAGTTAATTGAAGTGTTGGAACAGACTGCTTCTCTTTCAGAGAAATGCATGTGAGTTTCTGTTGAATGCTTGTAAGTAGCTTAAGGCACTTTCAAAGGAAAGTGATTTTCTCTGAAAGGACAGCATTTAGAAAGTGAAGCAACACTCCATTCACTTCGCAGAGTGAATTGAAGTATTGGAACAGACTGCTTCTCTTTCAGAGAAACGCATGTGAGTTTCTGGTGAATGCTTGTAAGTAGCTTAAGGCACTTTCAAAGGAAAGTGATTTTCTCTGAAAGGACAGCATTTAGAAAGCAAAGCAAAACTCCATTCACTTCGCACAGTGAATTGAAGTGTTGGAACAGACTGCTTCTCTTTCAGAGAAACGCATGTGAGTTTCTTGTGAATGCTTGCAAGTTGCTTAAGGCACTTTCAAAGGAAAGTGATTTTCTCTGAAAGGACAGCATTTAGAAAGTGAAGCAACACTCCATTCACTTCGCACAGTGAATTGAAGTGTTGGAACAGACTGCTTCTCTTTCAGAGAAATGCATGTGAGTTTCTGTTGAATGCTTGTAAGTAGCTTAAGGCATTTTCAAAGGAAAGTGATTTTCTCTGAAAGGACAGCATTTAGAAAGTGAAGCAACACTCCATTCACTTCGCACAGTGAATTGAAGTGTTGGAACAGACTGCTTCTCTTTCAGAGAAACGCATGTGAGTTTCTGGTGAATGCTTGTAAGTAGCTTAAGGCACTTTCAAAGGAAAGTGATTTTCTCTGAAAGGACAGCATTTAGAAAGTGAAGGAACACTCCATTCCCTTCGTGCAGTGAATTGAAGTGTTGGAACAGAGTGCTTCTCTTCCATAGAAACGCATTAGTGTTTCTTGTGAATGCTTGCAAGTTGCTTAAGGCACTTTCAAAGGAAAGTGATTTTCTCTGAAAAGACAGCATTTAGAAAGTGAAGCAACACTCCATTCACTTGGAACAGAGAATTGAAGTGTTGGAACAGACTTCTTCTCTTTCAGAGAAACACATGTGAGTTTCTGATGAAAGCTTGTAAGTAGCTTAAGGCACATTCAAAGGAAAGGGTTTTTCTCTAAAAGGACAGCATTTAGAAAGTGAAGCAACACTCCATTCACTTCGCACAGTGAATTGAAGTGTTGGAACAGACTGCTTCTCTTTCAGAGAAACGCATGTGAGTTTTTTGTGAATGCTTGAAAGTAGTTTAAGGCACTTTCAATGGAAAGTGATTTTCTCTGAAAGGACAGCATTTAGAAAGTGAGGCAAGACTCCATTCACTTCACACAGTGAATTGAAGTGTTGGAACAGACTGCTTCTCTTTCAGAGAAACGCATGTGAGTTTCTTCCTAATGCTTGCAAGTAGCTTAAGGCACTTTCAAAGGAAAGTGATTTTCTCTGAAAGGACAGCATTTAGAAAGTGAAGCAACACTCCATTCACTTCGCACAGTGAATTGAAGTGTTGGAACAGACTGCTTCTCTTTCAGAGAAACGCATGTGAGTTTCTTCCTAATGCTTGCAAGTAGCTTAAGGCACTTTCAAAGGAAAGTGATTTTCTCTGAAAGAACAGCATTTAGAAAGTGAAGCAACACTCCATTCACTTCGCAAGAGAATTGAAATGTTGGAACAGATTGCTTCTCTTTCAGAGAAATGCATGTGAGTTTCTGTTGAATGCTTGTAAGTAGCTTAAGGCACATTCAAAGGAAAGGGATTTTCTCTGAATGGACAGCATTTAGAAAGTGAAGCAACACTCCATTCACTTCGCACAGTGAATTGAAGTGTTGGAACAGACTGCTTCTCTTTCAGAGAAACGCATGTGTGTTTCCTATGAATGCTAGAAAGTAGCTTAAGGCACTTTCAAAGGAAAGTGATTTTCTCTGAAAGGACAGCATTTAGAAAGTGAAGCAACACTCCATTCACTTCGCACATTGAATTGAAGTGTTGGAACAGACTGCTTCTCTTTCAGAGAAACGCATGTGAGTTTCTATTGAATGCTTGTAAGTAGCTTAAGGCACTTTCAAAGGAAAGTGATTTTCTCTGAAAGGACTGCATTTAGAAAGTGAGGCAACACTCCATTCACTTCACACAGTGAATTGAAGTGTTGGAACAGATTGCTTCTCTTTCAGAGAAACGCATGTGAGTTTCGTCCTAATGCTTGCAAGTAGCTTAAGGCACTTTCAAAGGAAAGTGATTTTCTCTGAAAGGACAGCATTTAGAAAGTGAAGCAACACTCCATTGACTTCGCACAGTGAATTGAAGTGTTGGAACAGACTGCTTCTCTTTCAGAGAAACGCATGTTAGTTTCCTCCTAATGCTTGCAAGTAGCTTTAGGCACTTTCAAAGGAAAGTGATTTTCTCTGAAAGGACAGCATTTAGAAAGTGAAGCAACACTCCATTCACTTAGCACAGAGAATTGAAGTGTTGGAACAGATTGCTTCTCTTTCAGAGAAATGCATGTGAGTTTCTGTTGAATGCTTGTAAGTAGCTTAAGGCACATTCAAAGGAAAGGGATTTTCTCTAAAAGGACAGCATTTAGAAAGTGAAGCAACACTCCATTCACTTCGCACAGTGAATTGAAGTGTTGGAACAGACTGCTTCTCTTTCAGAAAAACGCATGTGAGTTTTTTGTGAGCTTGAAAGTAGTTAAAGGCACTTTCAGTAGAAAGTGATTTTCTCTGAAAGGACAGCATTTAGAAAGTGAGGCAACACTCCATTTACTTCGCACAGTGAATTGAAGTGTTGGAACAGACTGCTTCTCTTTCAGAGAAACACATGTGAGTTTCTTCCTAATGCTTGCAAGTAGCTTAAGGCACTTTCAAAGGAAAGTGATTTTCTCTGAAAGAACAGCATTTAGAAAGTGAAGCAACACTCCATTCACTTCGCAAGAGAATTGAAGTGTTGGAACAGATTGCTTCTCTTTCAGAGAAATGCATGTGAGTTTCTGTTGAATGCTTGTAAGTAGCTTAAGGCACATTCAAAGGAAAGGGATTTTCTCTGAAAGGACAGCATTTAGAAAGTGAAGCAACACTCCATTCACTTCACACAGTGAATTGAAGTGTTGGAACAGACTGCTTCTCTTTCAGAGAAATGCATGTGAGTTTCTGTTGAATGCTTGTAAGTAGCTTAAGGCACTTTCAAAGGAAAGTGATTTTCTCTGAAAGGACAGCATTTAGAAAGTGAAGCAACACTCCATTCACTTCGCACAGTGAATTGAAGTGTTGGAACAGACTGCTTCTCTTTCAGAGAAACGCATGTGAGTTTCTGGTGAATGCTTGTAAGTAGCTTAAGGCACTTTCAAAGGAAAGTGATTTTCTCTGAAAGGACAGCATTTAGAAAGTGAAGCAACACTCCATTCACTTCGCACAGTGAATTGAAGTGTTGGAACAGACTGCTTCTCTTTCAGAGAAATGCATGTGAGTTTCTGTTGAATGCTTGTAAGTAGCTTAAGGCATTTTCAAAGGAAAGTGATTTTCTCTGAAAGGACAGCATTTAGAAAGTGAAGCAACACTCCATTCACTTCGCACAGTGAATTGAAGTGTTGGAACAGACTGCTTCTCTTTCAGAGAAACGCATGTGAGTTTCTGGTGAATGCTTGCAAGTAGCTTAAGGCACTTTCAAAGGAAAGTGATTTTATCTGAAAGGACAGCATTTAGAAAGTGAAGCAACACTCCATTCACTTCGCACAGTGAATTGAAGTGTTGGAACAGACTGCTTCTCTTTCAGAGAAACGCATGTGAATTTCTTGTGAATGCTTGCAAGTTGCTTAAGGCACTTTCAAAGGAAAGTGATTTTCTCTGAAAGTAGAGCATTTAGAAAGTGAAGCAACACTCGATTCACTTTGCACAGTGAATTGAAGTGTTGGAATCGACTGCTTCTCTTTCAGAGAAACGCATGTGAGTTTTTTTGAATGCTTGAAAGTAGTTTAAGGCACTTTCAATGGAAAGTGATTTTCTCTGAAAGGACAGCATTTAGAAAGTAAAGCAACACTCCATTCCCTTCGCGCAATGAATTGAAGTGTTGGAACAGACTGCTTCTCTTTCAGAGAAACGCATTAGTGTTTCTTGTGAATGCTTGCAAGTAGCTTAAGGCACTTTCAAAGAAAGTGATTTTCTCTGAAAGGACAGCATTTAGAAAGTGAAGCAACACTCCATTCACTTCGCACAGAGAATTGAAGTGTTGGAACAGATTGCTTCTCTTTCAGAGAAATGCATGTGAGTTTCTGTTGAATGCTTGTAAGTAGCTTAAGGCACATTCAAAGGAAAGGGATTTTCTCTAAAAGGACAGCATTTAGAACTTGAAGCAACACTCCATTCACTTCGCACAGTGAATTGAAGTGTTGGAACAGACTGCTTCTCTTTCAGAGAAACGCATGTGAGTTTTTTGTGAATGCTTGAAAGTAGTTTAAGGCACTTTCAAAGGAAAGTGATTTTCTCTGAAAGGACAGCATTTAGAAAGTGAGGCAACACTCCATTCACTTCGCACAGTGAATTGAAGTGTTGGAACAGACTGCTTCTCTTTCAGAGAAATGCATGTGAGTTTCTGTTGAATGCTTGTAAGTAGCTTAAGGCAATTTCAAAGGAAAGTGATTTTCTCTGAAAGGACAGCATTTAGAAAGTGAAGCAACACTCCATTCACTTCGCACAGTGAATTGAAATGTTGGAACAGACTGCTTCTCTTTAAGAGAAACGCATGTGAGTTTCTGTTGAATGCTTGTAAGTAGCTTAAGGCACTTTCAAAGGAAAGTGATTTTCTCTGAAAGGACAGCATTTAGAAAGTGAAGCAACACTCCATTCCCTTCCTGCAGTGAATTGAAGTGTTGGAACAGAGTGCTTCTCTTCCATATCAACGCATTAGTGTTTCTTGTGAATGCTTGCAAGTTGCTTAAGGCACTTTCAAAGGAAAGTGATTTTCTCTGAAAGGACAGCATTTAGAAAGTGAAGCAACACTCCATTCACTTCGCACAGAGAATTGAAGTGTTGGAACAGACTGCTTCTCTTACAGAGAAACACATGTGAGTTTCTGTTGAAAGCTTGTAAGTAGCTTAAGGCACATTCAAAGGAAAGGGTTTTTCTCTAATAGGACAGCATTTAGAAAGTGAAGCAACACTCCATTCACTTCGCACAGTGAATTGAAGTGTTGGAACAGACTGCTTCTCTTTCAGAGAAACGCATGTGAGTTTTTTGTGAATGCTTGAAAGTAGTTTAAGGCACTTTCAATGGAAAGTGATTTTCTCTGAAAGGACAGCATTTAGAAAGTGAGGCAACACTCCATTCACTTCGCACAGTGAATTGAAGTGTTGGAACAGACTGCTTCTCTTTCAGAGAAATGCATGTGAGTTTCTGTTGAATGCTTGTAAGTAGCTTAAGGCACTTTCAAAGGAAAGTGATTTTCTCTGAAAGGACAGCATTTAGAAAGTGAAGCAACACTCCATTCGCTTCGCCCAGTTAATTGAAGTGTTGGAACAGACTGCTTCTCTTTCAGAGAAATGCATGTGAGTTTCTGTTGAATGCTTGTAAGTAGCTTAAGGCACTTTCAAAGGAAAGTGATTTTCTCTGAAAGGACAGCATTTAGAAAGTGAAGCAACACTCCATTCACTTCGCAGAGTGAATTGAAGTATTGGAACAGACTGCTTCTCTTTCAGAGAAACGCATGTGAGTTTCTGGTGAATGCTTGTAAGTAGCTTAAGGCACTTTCAAAGGAAAGTGATTTTCTCTGAAAGGACAGCATTTAGAAAGCAAAGCAACACTCCATTCACTTCGCAAGAGAATTGAAGTGTTGGAACAGATTGCTTCTCTTTCAGAGAAATGCATGTGAGTTTCTGTTGAATGCTTGTAAGTAGCTTAAGGCACATTCAAAGGAAAGGGATTTTCTCTGAAAGGACAGCATTTAGAAAGTGAAGCAACACTCCATTCACTTCACACAGTGAATTGAAGTGTTGGAACAGACTGCTTCTCTTTCAGAGAAATGCATGTGAGTTTCTGTTGAATGCTTGTAAGTAGCTTAAGGCACGTTCAAAGGAAAGTGATTTTCTCTGAAAGGACAGCATTTAGAAAGTGAAGCAACACTCCATTCACTTCGCACAGTGAATTGAAGTGTTGGAACAGACTGCTTCTCTTTCAGAGAAACGCATGTGAGTTTCTGGTGAATGCTTGCAAGTAGCTTAAGGCACTTTCAAAGGAAAGTGATTTTATCTGAAAGGACAGCATTTAGAAAGTGAAGCAACACTCCATTCACTTCGCACAGTGAATTGAAGTGTTGGAACAGACTGCTTCTCTTTCAGAGAAAGGCATGTGAATTTCTTGTGAATGCTTGCAAGTTGCTTAAGGCACTTTCAAAGGAAAGTGATTTTCTCTGAAAGGACAGCATTTAGAAAGTGAAGCAACACTCCATTCACTTCGCACAGAGAATTGAAGTGTTGGAACAGACTGCTTCTCTTACAGAGAAACACATGTGAGTTTCTGTTGAAAGCTTGTAAGTAGCTTAAGGCACATTCAAAGGAAAGGGTTTTTCTCTAAAAGGACAGCATTTAGAAAGTGAAGCAACACTCCATTCACTTCGCACAGTGAATTGAAGTGTTGGAACAGACTGCTTCTCTTTCAGAGAAACGCATGTGAGTTTTTTGTGAATGCTTGAAAGTAGTTTAAGGCACTTTCAATGGAAAGTGATTTTCTCTGAAAGGACAGCATTTAGAAAGTGAGGCAACACTCCATTCACTTCGCACAGTGAATTGAAGTGTTGGAACAGACTGCTTCTCTTTCAGAGAAATGCATGTGAGTTTCTGTTGAATGCTTGTAAGTAGCTTAAGGCACTTTCAAAGGAAAGTGATTTTCGCTGAAAGGACAGCATTTAGAAAGTGAAGCAACACTCCATTCGCTTCGCCCAGTTAATTGAAGTGTTGGAACAGACTGCTTCTCTTTCAGAGAAATGCATGTGAGTTTCTGTTGAATGCTTGTAAGTAGCTTAAGGCACTTTCAAAGGAAAGTGATTTTCTCTGAAAGGACAGCATTTAGAAAGTGAAGCAACACTCCATTCACTTCGCAGAGTGAATTGAAGTATTGGAACAGACTGCTTCTCTTTCAGAGAAACGCATGTGAGTTTCTGGTGAATGCTTGTAAGTAGCTTAAGGCACTTTCAAAGGAAAGTGATTTTCTCTGAAAGGACAGCATTTAGAAAGCAAAGCAACACTCCATTCACTTCGCACAGTGAATTGAAGTGTTGGAACAGACTGCTTCTCTTTCAGAGAAACGCATGTGAGTTTCTTGTGAATGCTTGCAAGTTGCTTAAGGCACTTTCAAAGGAAAGTGATTTTCTCTGAAAGGACAGCATTTAGAAAGTGAAGCAACACTCCATTCACTTCGCACAGTGAATTGAAGTGTTGGAACAGACTGCTTCTCTTTCAGAGAAATGCATGTGAGTTTCTGTTGAATGCTTGTAAGTAGCTTAAGGCATTTTCAAAGGAAAGTGATTTTCTCTGAAAGGACAGCATTTAGAAAGTGAAGCAACACTCCATTCACTTCGCACAGTGAATTGAAGTGTTGGAACAGACTGCTTCTCTTTCAGAGAAACGCATGTGAGTTTCTGGTGAATGCTTGTAAGTAGCTTAAGGCACTTTCAAAGGAAAGTGATTTTCTCTGAAAGGACAGCATTTAGAAAGTGAAGCAACACTCCATTCCCTTCGTGCAGTGAATTGAAGTGTTGGAACAGAGTGCTTCTCTTCCATAGAAACGCATTAGTGTTTCTTGTGAATGCTTGCAAGTTGCTTAAGGCACTTTCAAAGGAAAGTGATTTTCTCTGAAAAGACAGCATTTAGAAAGTGAAGCAACACTCCATTCACTTGGAACAGAGAATTGAAGTGTTGGAACAGACTTCTTCTCTTTCAGAGAAACACATGTGAGTTTCTGATGAAAGCTTGTAAGTAGCTTAAGGCACATTCAAAGGAAAGGGTTTTTCTCTAAAAGGACAGCATTTAGAAAGTGAAGCAACACTCCATTCACTTCGCACAGTGAATTGAAGTGTTGGAACAGACTGCTTCTCTTTCAGAGAAACGCATGTGAGTTTTTTGTGAATGCTTGAAAGTAGTTTAAGGCACTTTCAATGGAAAGTGATTTTCTCTGAAAGGACAGCATTTAGAAAGTGAGGCAAGACTCCATTCACTTCACACAGTGAATTGAAGTGTTGGAACAGACTGCTTCTCTTTCAGAGAAACACATGTGAGTTTCTTCCTAATGCTTGCAAGTAGCTTAAGGCACTTTCAAAGGAAAGTGATTTTCTCTGAAAGGACAGCATTTAGAAAGTGAAGCAACACTCCATTCACTTCGCACAGTGAATTGAAGTGTTGGAACAGACTGCTTCTCTTTCAGAGAAACGCATGTGAGTTTCTTCCTAATGCTTGCAAGTAGCTTAAGGCACTTTCAAAGGAAAGTGATTTTCTCTGAAAGAACAGCATTTAGAAAGTGAAGCAACACTCCATTCACTTCGCAAGAGAATTGAAATGTTGGAACAGATTGCTTCTCTTTCAGAGAAATGCATGTGAGTTTCTGTTGAATGCTTGTAAGTAGCTTAAGGCACATTCAAAGGAAAGGGATTTTCTCTGAAAGGACAGCATTTAGAAAGTGAAGCAACACTCCATTCACTTCGCACAGTGAATTGAAGTGTTGGAACAGACTGCTTCTCTTTCAGAGAAACGCATGTGTGTTTCCTATGAATGCTAGAAAGTAGCTTAAGGCACTTTCAAAGGAAAGTGATTTTCTCTGAAAGGACAGCATTTAGAAAGTGAAGTAACATTCCATTCACTTCGCACAGTGAATTGAAGTGTTGGAACCGACTGCTTCTCTTTCAGAGAAATGCATGTGAGTTTCTGTTGAATGCTTGTAAGTAGCTCAAGGCTCTTTCAAAGGAAAGTGATTTTCTCTGAAAGGAAAGCATTTAGAAAGTAAAGCAACACTTCATTCCCTTTGCGCAATGAATTGAAGTGTTGGAACAGACTGCTTCTCTTTCAGAGAAACACATGTGAGTTTCTTCCTAATGCTTGCAAGTAGCTTAAGGCACTTTCAAGGGAAAGTGATTTTCTCTGAAAGGACAGCATTTAGAAAGTGAGGCAACACTCCATTCACTTCGCACAGTGAATTGAAGTGTTGGAACAGATTGCTTCTCTTTCAGAGAAATGCATGTGAGTTTCTGTTGAATGCTTGTAAGTAGCTTAAGGCACATTCAAAGGAAAGGGGTTTTCTCTGAAAGGACAGCATTTAGAAAGTGAAGCAACACTCCATTCACTTCACACAGTGAATTGAAGTGTTGGAACTGACTGCTTCTCTTTCAGAGAAATGCATGTGAGTTTCCGTTGAATGCTTGTAAGTAGCTCAAGGCTCTTTCAAAGGAAAGTGATGTTCTCTGAAAGGACAACATTTAGAAAGTAACGTAACACTCCATTCCCTTCGCGCAATGAATTGAAGTGTTGGAACAGACTGCTTCTCTTTCATAGAAACGCATTAGTGTTTCTTGTGAATGCTTGCAAGTTGCTTAAGGCACTTTCAAAGGAAAGTGATTTTCTCTGAAAGGACAGCATTTAGAAAGTGAAGCAACACTCCATTCACTTCGCACATTGAATTGAAGTGTTGGAACAGACTGCTTCTCTTTCAGAGAAACGCATGTGAGTTTCTATTGAATGCTTGTAAGTAGCTTAAGGCACTTTCAAAGGAAAGTGATTTTCTCTGAAAGGACTGCATTTAGAAAGTGAGGCAACACTCCATTCACTTCACACAGTGAATTGAAGTGTTGGAACAGATTGCTTCTCTTTCAGAGAAACGCATGTGAGTTTCGTCCTAATGCTTGCAAGTAGCTTAAGGCACTTTCAAAGGAAAGTGATTTTCTCTGAAAGGACAGCATTTAGAAAGTGAAGCAACACTCCATTGACTTCGCACAGTGAATTGAAGTGTTGGAACAGACTGCTTCTCTTTCAGAGAAACGCATGTTAGTTTCCTCCTAATGCTTGCAAGTAGCTTAAGGCACTTTCAAAGGAAAGTGATTTTCTCTGAAAGGACAGCATTTAGAAAGTGAAGCAACACTCCATTCACTTAGCACAGAGAATTGAAGTGTTGGAACAGATTGCTTCTCTTTCAGAGAAATGCATGTGAGTTTCTGTTGAATGCTTGTAAGTAGCTTAAGGCACATTCAAAGGAAAGGGATTTTCTCTAAAAGGACAGCATTTAGAAAGTGAAGCAACACTCCATTCACTTCGCACAGTGAATTGAAGTGTTGGAACAGACTGCTTCTCTTTCAGAAAAACGCATGTGAGTTTTTTGTGAGCTTGAAAGTAGTTAAAGGCACTTTCAGTAGAAAGTGATTTTCTCTGAAAGGACAGCATTTAGAAAGTGAGGCAACACTCCATTTACTTCGCACAGTGAATTGAAGTGTTGGAACAGACTGCTTCTCTTTCAGAGAAACACATGTGAGTTTCTTCCTAATGCTTGCAAGTAGCTTAAGGCACTTTCAAAGGTAAGTGATTTTCTCTGAAAGAACAGCATTTAGAAAGTGAAGCAACACTCCATTCACTTCGCAAGAGAATTGAAGTGTTGGAACAGATTGCTTCTCTTTCAGAGAAATGCATGTGAGTTTCTGTTGAATGCTTGTAAGTAGCTTAAGGCACATTCAAAGGAAAGGGATTTTCTCTGAAAGGACAGCATTTAGAAAGTGAAGCAACACTCCATTCACTTCACACAGTGAATTGAAGTGTTGGAACAGACTGCTTCTCTTTCAGAGAAATGCATGTGAGTTTCTGTTGAATGCTTGTAAGTAGCTTAAGGCACTTTCAAAGGAAAGTGATTTTCTCTGAAAGGACAGCATTTAGAAAGTGAAGCAACACTCCATTCACTTCGCACAGTGAATTGAAGTGTTGGAACAGACTGCTTCTCTTTCAGAGAAACGCATGTGAGTTTCTGGTGAATGCTTGTAAGTAGCTTAAGGCACTTTCAAAGGAAAGTGATTTTCTCTGAAAGGACAGCATTTAGAAAGTGAAGCAACACTCCATTCACTTCGCACAGTGAATTGAAGTGTTGGAACAGACTGCTTCTCTTTCAGAGAAATGCATGTGAGTTTCTGTTGAATGCTTGTAAGTAGCTTAAGGCATTTTCAAAGGAAAGTGATTTTCTCTGAAAGGACAGCATTTAGAAAGTGAAGCAACACTCCATTCACTTCGCACAGTGAATTGAAGTATTGGAACAGACTGCTTCTCTTTCAGAGAAACGAATGTGAGTTTCTGGTGAATGCTTGTAAGTAGCTTAAGGCACTTTCAAAGGAAAGTGATTTTCTCTGAAAGGACAGCATTTAGAAAGTGAAGCAACACTCCATTCACTTCGCACAGTGAATTGAAGTGTTGGAACAGACTGCTTCTCTTTCAGAGAAACGCATGTGAGTTTCTTGTGAATGCTTGCAAGTTGCTTAAGGCACTTTCAAAGGAAAGTGATTTTCTCTGAAAGGACAGCATTTAGAAAGTGAAGCAACACTCGATTCACTTTGCACAGTGAATTGAAGTGTTGGAATCGACTGCTTCTCTTTCAGAGAAACGCATGTGAGTTTTTTTGAATGCTTGAAAGTAGTTTAAGGCACTTTCAATGGAAAGTGATTTTCTCTGAAAGGACAGCATTTAGAAAGTAAAGCAACACTCCATTCCCTTCGCGCAATGAATTGAAGTGTTGGAACAGACTGCTTCTCTTTCATAGAAACGCATTAGTGTTTCTTGTGAATGCTTGCAAGTAGCTTAAGGCACTTTCAAAGAAAGTGATTTTCTCTGAAAGGACAGCATTTAGAAAGTGAAGCAACACTCCATTCACTTCGCACAGAGAATTGAAGTGTTGGAACAGATTGCTTCTCTTTCAGAGAAATGCATGTGAGTTTCTGTTGAATGCTTGTAAGTAGCTTAAGGCACATTCAAAGGAAAGGGATTTTCTCTAAAAGGACAGCATTTAGAACTTGAAGCAACACTCCATTCACTTCGCACAGTGAATTGAAGTGTTGGAACAGACTGCTTCTCTTTCAGAGAAACGCATGTGAGTTTTTTGTGAATGCTTGAAAGTAGTTTAAGGCACTTTCAAAGGAAAGTGATTTTCTCTGAAAGGACAGCATTTAGAAATTGAGGCAACACTCCATTCACTTCGCACAGTGAATTGAAGTGTTGGAACAGACTGCTTCTCTTTCAGAGAAATGCATGTGAGTTTCTGTTGAATGCTTGTAAGTAGCTTAAGGCAATTTCAAAGGAAAGTGATTTTCTCTGAAAGGACAGCATTTAGAAAGTGAAGCAACACTCCATTCACTTCGCACAGTGAATTGAAATGTTGGAACAGACTGCTTCTCTTTAAGAGAAACGCATGTGAGTTTCTGTTGAATGCTTGTAAGTAGCTTAAGGCACTTTCAAAGGAAAGTGATTTTCTCTGAAAGGACAGCATTTAGAAAGTGAAGCAACACTCCATTCCCTTCGTGCAGTGAATTGAAGTGTTGGAACAGAGTGCTTCTCTTCCATATCAACGCATTAGTGTTTCTTGTGAATGCTTGCAAGTTGCTTAAGGCACTTTCAAAGGAAAGTGATTTTCTCTGAAAGGACAGCATTTAGAAAGTGAAGCAACACTCCATTCACTTCGCAGAGAGAATTGAAGTGTTCGAACAGACTGCTTCTCTTACAGAGAAACACATGTGAGTTTCTGTTGAAAGCTTGTAAGTAGCTTAAGGCACATTCAAAGGAAAGGGATTTTCGATAAAAGGACAGCATTTAGAAAGTGAATCAACACTCCATTCACTTCGCACAGTGAATTGAAGTGTTGGAACAGACTGCTTCTCTTTCAGAGAAACGCATGTGAGTTTTTTGTGAATGCTTGAAAGTAGTTTAAGGCACTTTCAATGGAAAGTGATTTTCTCTGAAAGGACAGCATTTAGAAAGTGAGGCAACACTCCATTCACTTCGCACAGTGAATTGAAGTGTTGGAACAGACTGCTTCTCTTTCAGAGAAACGCATGTGAGTTTCTTCTTAATGCTTGCATGTAGCTTAAGCACTTTCAAAGGAAAGTGATTTTCTCTGAAAGGACAGCATTTAGAAAGTGAAGCAACACTCCATTCACTTCGCACAGTGAATTGAAGTGTTGGAACAGACTGCTTCTCTTTCAGAGAAACGCATTAGTGTTTCTTGTGAATGCTTGCAAGTAGCTTAAGGCACTTTCAAAGGAAAGTGATTTTCTCTGAAAGGACAGCATTTAGAAAGTGAAGCAACACTCCAATCACTTCGCAAGAGAATTGAAGTGTTGGAACAGATTGCTTCTCTTTCAGAGAAATGCATGTGAGTTTCTTCCTAATGCTTGCAAGTAGCTTAAGGCACTTTCAAAGGAAAGTGATATTTTCTGAAAGGACAGCATTTAGAAAGTGAAGCAACACTCCGTTCACTTCGCAAGAGAGTTGAAGTGTTGGAACAGATTGCTTCACTTTCAGAGAAATGCATGTGAGTTTCTGTTGAATGCTTGTAAGTAGCTTAAGGCACATTCAAAGGAAAGGGATTTTCTCTAAAAGGACAGCATTTAGAACTTGAAGCAACACTCCATTCACTTCGCACAGTGAATTGAAGTGTTGGAACAGACTGCTTCTCTTTCAGAGAAACGCATGTGAGTTTTTTGTGAATGCTTGAAAGTAGTTTAAGGCACTTTCAATGGAAAGTGATTTTCTCTGAAAGGACAGCATTTAGAAATTGAGGCAACACTCCATTCACTTCGCACAGTGAATTGAAGTGTTGGAACAGACTGCTTCTCTTTCAGAGAAATGCATGTGAGTTTCTGTTGAATGCTTGTAAGTAGCTTAAGGCAATTTCAAAGGAAAGTGATTTTCTCTGAAAGGACAGCATTTAGAAAGTGAAGCAACACTCCATTCACTTCGCACAGTGAATTGAAATGTTGGAACAGACTGCTTCTCTTTAAGAGAAACGCATGTGAGTTTCTGTTGAATGCTTGTAAGTAGCTTAAGGCACTTTCAAAGGAAAGTGATTTTCTCTGAAAGGACAGCATTTAGAAAGTGAAGCAACACTCCATTCCCTTCGTGCAGTGAATTGAAGTGTTGGAACAGAGTGCTTCTCTTCCATATCAACGCATTAGTGTTTCTTGTGAATGCTTGCAAGTTGCTTAAGGCACTTTCAAAGGAAAGTGATTTTCTCTGAAAGGACAGCATTTAGAAAGTGAAGCAACACTCCATTCACTTCGCACAGAGAATTGAAGTGTTGGAACAGACTGCTTCTCTTACAGAGAAACACATGTGAGTTTCTGTTGAAAGCTTGTAAGTAGCTTAAGGCACATTCAAAGGAAAGGGATTTTCGATAAAAGGACAGCATTTAGAAAGTGAATCAACACTCCATTCACTTCGCACAGTGAATTGAAGTGTTGGAACAGACTGCTTCTCTTTCAGAGAAACGCATGTGAGTTTTTTGTGAATGCTTGAAAGTAGTTTAAGGCACTTTCAATGGAAAGTGATTTTCTCTGAAAGGACAGCATTTAGAAAGTGAGGCAACACTCCATTCACTTCGCACAGTGAATTGAAGTGTTGGAACAGACTGCTTCTCTTTCAGAGAAACGCATTAGTGTTTCTTGTGAATGCTTTCAAGTAGCTTAAGGCACTTTCAAAGGAAAGTGATTTTCTCTGAAAGGACAGCATTTAGAAAGTGAGGCAACACTCCATTCACTTCGCAGATTGAATTGAAGTGTTGGAACAGACTGCTTCTCTTTCAGAGAAACGCATGTGAGTTTCTGTTGAATGCTTGTAAGTAGCTTAAGGCTCTTTCAAAGGAAAGTGATTTTCTCTGAAAGGACAGCATTTAGAAAGTGAGGGAACACTCCATTCACTTCACACAGTGAATTGAAGTGTTGGAACAGATTGCTTCTCTTTCAGAGAAACGCATGTGAGTTTCTTCCTAATGCATGCAAGTAGCATAAGGCACTTTCAAAGGAAAGTGATTTTCTCTGAAAGGACAGCATTTAGAAAGTTAAGCAACACTCCATTCACTTCGCACAGTGAATTGAAGTGTTGGGACAGACTGCTTCTCTTTCAGAGAAACGCATGTGAGTTTCTGGTGAATGCTTGTAAGTAGCTTAAGGCACTTTCAAAGGAAAGTGATTTTCTCTGAAAGGACAGCATTTAGAAAGCAAAGCAACACTCCATTCACTTCGCACAGTGAATTGAAGTGTTGGAACAGACTGCTTCTCTTTCAGAGAAACGCATGTGAGTTTCTTGTGAATGCTTGCAAGTTGCTTAAGGCACTTTCAAAGGAAAGTGATTTTCTCTGAAAGGACAGCATTTAGAAAGTGAAGCAACACTCCATTCACTTCGCACAGTGAATTGAAGTGTTTCAACAGACTGCTTCTCTTTAAGAGAAACGCATGTGAGTTTTTTGTGAATGCTTGAAAGTAGTTTAAGGCACTTTCAAAGGAAAGTGATTTTATCTGAAAGGACAGAATTTAGAAAGTGAAGCAACACTCCATTCACTTCGCACACTGAATTGAAGTGTTGGAACAGACTGCTTCTCTTTCAGAGAAACGCATGTGAGTTTCTGGTGAATGCTTGTAAGTAGCTTAAGGCACTTACAAAGGAAAGTGATTTTCTCTGAAAGGACAGCATTTAGAAAGTGAAGCAACACTCCATTCCCTTCGTGCAGTGAATTGAAGTGTTGGAACAGAGTGCTTCTCTTCCATAGAAACGCATTAGTGTTTCTTGTGAATGCTTGCAAGTTGCTTAAGGCACTTTCAAAGGAAAGTGATTTTCTCTGAAAAGACAGCATTTAGAGAGTGAAGCAACACTCCATTCACTTGGAACAGAGAATTGAAGTGTTGGAACAGACTTCTTCTCTTTCAGAGAAACACATGTGAGTTTCTGATGAAAGCTTGTAAGTAGCTTAAGGCACATTCAAAGGAAAGGGTTTTTCTCTAAAAGGACAGCATTTAGAAAGTGAAGCAACACTCCATTCACTTCGCACAGTGAATTGAAGTGTTGGAACAGACTGCTTCTCTTTCAGAGAAACGCATGTGAGTTTTTTGTGAATGCTTGAAAGTAGTTTAAGGCACTTTCAATGGAAAGTGATTTTCTCTGAAAGGACAGCATTTAGAAAGTGAGGCAAGACTCCATTCACTTCACACAGTGAATTGAAGTGTTGGAACAGACTGCTTCTCTTTCAGAGAAACGCATGTGAGTTTCTTCCTAATGCTTGCAAGTAGCTTAAGGCACTTTCAAAGGAAAGTGATTTTCTCTGAAAGGACAGCATTTAGAAAGTGAAGCAACACTCCATTCACTTCGCACAGTGAATTGAAGTGTTGGAACAGACTGCTTCTCTTTCAGAGAAACGCATGTGAGTTTCTTCCTAATGCTTGCAAGTAGCTTAAGGCACTTTCAAAGGAAAGTGATTTTCTCTGAAAGGACAGCATTTAGAAAGTGAAGCAACACTCCATTCACTTCGCAAGAGAATTGAAGTGTTGGAACAGATTGCTTCTCTTTCAGAGAAATGCATGTGAGTTTCTGTTGAATGCTTGTAAGTAGCTTAAGGCACATTCAAAGGAAAGGGATTTTCTCTGAAAGGACAGCATTTAGAAAGTGAAGCAACACTCCATTCACTTCGCACAGTGAATTGAAGTGTTGGAACAGACTGCTTCTCTTTCAGAGAAACGCATGTGTGTTTCCTATGAATGCTAGAAAGTAGCTTAAGGCACTTTCAAAGGAAAGTGATTTTCTCTGAAAGGACAGCATTTAGAAAGTGAAGTAACATTCCATTCACTTCGCACAGTGAATTGAAGTGTTGGAACCGACTGCTTCTCTTTCAGAGAAATGCATGTGAGTTTCTGTTGAATGCTTATAAGTAGCTCAAGGCTCTTTCAAAGGAAAGTGATGTTCTCTGAAAGGACAGCATTTAGAAAGTAAAGCAACACTCTATTCCCTTCGCGCAATGAATTGAAGTGTTGGAACAGACTGCTTCTCTTTCATAGAAACGCATTAGTGTTTCTTGTGAATGCTTGCAAGTAGCTTAAGGCACTTTCAAAGGAAAGTGATTTTCTCTGAAAGGACAGCATTTAGAAAGTGAAGCAACACTCCATTCACTTCGCAAGAGAATTGAAGTGTTGGAACAGATTGCTTCTCTTTCAGAGAAATGCATGTGAGTTTCTTCCTAATGCTTGCAAGTAGCTTAAGGCACTTTCAAAGGAAAGTGATATTTTCTGAAAGGACAGCATTTAGAAAGTGAAGCAACACTCCGTTCACTTCGCAAGAGAATTGAAGTGTTGGAACAGATTGCTTCACTTTCAGAGAAATGCATGTGAGTTTCTGTTGAATGCTTGTAAGTAGCTTAAGGCACATTCAAATGAAAGGGATTTTCTCTGAAAGGACAGCATTTAGAAAGTGAAGCAACACTCCATTCACTTCACACAGTGAATTGAAGTGTTGGAACAGACTGCTTCTCTTTCAGAGAAATGCATGTGAGTTTCTGTTGAATGCTTGTAAGCAGCTCAAGGCTCCTTCAAAGGAAAGTGATGTTCTCTGAAAGGACAGCATTTAGAAAGTATAGCAACACTCCATTCCTTCGCGCAATGAATTGAAGTGTTGGAACAGACTGCTTCTCTTTCATAGAAACGCATGTGAGTTTCTTGTGAATGCTTGTAAGTAGCTTAGGGCACTTTCAAACGAAAGTGATTTTCTCTGAAAGGACAGCATTTAGAAAGTGAAGCAACACTCCATTCACTTCGCACATTGAATTGAAGTGTTGGAACAGACTGCTTCTCTTTCAGAGAAACGCATGTGAGTTTCTGTTGAATGCTTGTAAGTAGCTCAAGGCACTTTCAAAGGAAAGTGATTTTCTCTGAAAGGACAGCATTTAGAAAGTGAGGCAACACTCCATTCACTTCACACAGTGAATTGAAGTGTTGGAACAGATTGCTTCTCTTTCAGAGAAACGCATGTGAGTTTCTTCCTAATGCTTGCAAGTAGCTTAAGGCACTTTCAAAAAAAGTGATTTTCTCTGAAAGGACAGCATTTAGAAAGTGAAGCAACACTCCATTCATTTTGAACAGTGAATTGAAGTGTTGGAACAGACTGCTTCTCTTTCAGAGAAACGCATGTGAGTTTCTGGTGAATGCTTGTAAGTAGCTTAAGGCACTTTCAAAGGAAAGTGATTTTCTCTGAAAGGACAGCATTTAGAAAGTGAAGCAACACTCCATTCACTTCGCACAGAGAATTGAAGTGTTGGAACAGACTGCTTCTCTTTCAGAGAAACACATGTGAGTTTCTGTTGAAAGCTTGTAAGTAGCTTAAGGCACATTCAAGGGAAAGGGATTTTCTATAAAAGGACAGCATTTAGAAAGTGAAGCAACACTCCATTCACTTCGCACAGTGAATTGAAGTGTTGGAACAGACTGCTTCTCTTTCAGAGAAACGCATGTGTGTTTCCTATGAATGCTAGAAAGTAGCTTAAGGCACTTTCAAAGGAAAGTGATTTTCTCTGAAAGGACAGCATTTAGAAAGTGAAGTAACATTCCATTCACTTCGCACAGTGAATTGAAGTGTTGGAACCGACTGCTTCTCTTTCAGAGAAATGCATGTGAGTTTCTGTTGAATGCTTATAAGTAGCTCAAGGCTCTTTCAAAGGAAAGTGATGTTCTCTGAAAGGACAGCATTTAGAAAGTAAAGCAACACTCTATTCCCTTCGCGCAATGAATTGAAGTGTTGGAACAGACTGCTTCTCTTTCATAGAAACGCATTAGTGTTTCTTGTGAATGCTTGCAAGTAGCTTAAGGCACTTTCAAAGGAAAGTGATTTTCTCTGAAAGGACAGCATTTAGAAAGTGAAGCAACACTCCATTCACTTCGCAAGAGAATTGAAGTGTTGGAACAGATTGCTTCTCTTTCAGAGAAATGCATGTGAGTTTCTTCCTAATGCTTGCAAGTAGCTTAAGGCACTTTCAAAGGAAAGTGATATTTTCTGAAAGGACAGCATTTAGAAAGTGAAGCAACACTCCGTTCACTTCGCAAGAGAATTGAAGTGTTGGAACAGATTGCTTCACTTTCAGAGAAATGCATGTGAGTTTCTGTTGAATGCTTGTAAGTAGCTTAAGGCACATTCAAATGAAAGGGATTTTCTCTGAAAGGACAGCATTTAGAAAGTGAAGCAACACTCCATTCACTTCACACAGTGAATTGAAGTGTTGGAACAGACTGCTTCTCTTTCAGAGAAATGCATGTGAGTTTCTGTTGAATGCTTGTAAGCAGCTCAAGGCTCCTTCAAAGGAAAGTGATGTTCTCTGAAAGGACAGCATTTAGAAAGTATAGCAACACTCCATTCCTTCGCGCAATGAATTGAAGTGTTGGAACAGACTGCTTCTCTTTCATAGAAACGCATGTGAGTTTCTTGTGAATGCTTGTAAGTAGCTTAGGGCACTTTCAAACGAAAGTGATTTTCTCTGAAAGGACAGCATTTAGAAAGTGAAGCAACACTCCATTCACTTCGCACATTGAATTGAAGTGTTGGAACAGACTGCTTCTCTTTCAGAGAAACGCATGTGAGTTTCTGTTGAATGCTTGTAAGTAGCTCAAGGCACTTTCAAAGGAAAGTGATTTTCTCTGAAAGGACAGCATTTAGAAAGTGAGGCAACACTCCATTCACTTCACACAGTGAATTGAAGTGTTGGAACAGATTGCTTCTCTTTCAGAGAAACGCATGTGAGTTTCTTCCTAATGCTTGCAAGTAGCTTAAGGCACTTTCAAAAAAAGTGATTTTCTCTGAAAGGACAGCATTTAGAAAGTGAAGCAACACTCCATTCATTTCGAACAGTGAATTGAAGTGTTGGAACAGACTGCTTCTCTTTCAGAGAAACGCATGTGAGTTTCTGGTGAATGCTTGTAAGTAGCTTAAGGCACTTTCAAAGGAAAGTGATTTTCTCTGAAAGGACAGCATTTAGAAAGTGAAGCAACACTCCATTCACTTCGCACAGAGAATTGAAGTGTTGGAACAGACTGCTTCTCTTTCAGAGAAACACATGTGAGTTTCTGTTGAAAGCTTGTAAGTAGCTTAAGGCACATTCAAGGGAAAGGGATTTTCTATAAAAGGACAGCATTTAAAAAGTGAAGCAACACTCCATTCACTTCGCACAGTGAATTGAAGTGTTGGAACAGACTGCTTCTCTTTCAGAGAAACGCATGTGAGTTTTTTGTGAATGCTTGAAAGTAGTTTAAGGCACTTTCAATGGAAAGTGATTTTCTCTGAAAGGACAGCATTTAGAAAGTGAGGCAACACTCCATTCACTTCGCACAGTGAATTGAAGTGTTGGAACAGACTGCTTCTCTTTCAGAGAAACGCATGTGAGTTTCTTCCTAATGCTTGCAAGTAGCTTAAGGCACTTTCAAAGGAAAGTGATTTTCTCTGAAAGGACAGCATTTAGAAAGTGAAGCAACACTCCATTCACTTCGCACAGTGAATTGAAGTGTTGGAACAGACTGCTTCTC
Source organism: Myodes glareolus (assembly GCF_982192425.1). Classification (NCBI taxonomy): domain Eukaryota; kingdom Metazoa; phylum Chordata; class Mammalia; order Rodentia; family Cricetidae; genus Myodes; species Myodes glareolus. The sequence goes on from NC_142046.1 coordinate 4,024,718, forward strand.
TTTCAGAGAAACGCATTAGTGTTTCTTGTGAATGCTTTCAAGTAGCTTAAGGCACTTTCAAAGGAAAGTGATTTTCTCTGAAAGGACAGCATTTAGAAAGTGAGGCAACACTCCATTCACTTCGCACATTGAATTGAAGTGTTGGAACAGACTGCTTCTCTTTCAGAGAAACGCATGTGAGTTTCTGTTGAATGCTTGTAAGTAGCTTAAGGCACTTTCAAAGGAAAGTGATTTTCTCTGAAAGGACAGCATTTAGAAAGTGAGGGAACACTCCATTCACTTCACACAGTGAATTGAAGTGTTGGAACAGATTGCTTCTCTTTCAGAGAAACGCATGTGAGTTTCTTCCTAATGCATGCAAGTAGCATAAGGCACTTTCAAAGGAAAGTGATTTTCTCTGAAAGGACAGCATTTAGAAAGTTAAGCAACACTCCATTCACTTCGCACAGTGAATTGAAGTGTTGGAACAGACTGCTTCTCTTTCAGAGAAACGCATGTGAGTTTCTGGTGAATGCTTGTAAGTAGCTTAAGGCACTTTCAAAGGAAAGTGATTTTCTCTGAAAGGACAGCATTTAGAAAGTGAAGCAACACTCCATTCACTTCGCCCAGTTAATTGAAGTGTTGGAACAGACTGCTTCTCTTTCAGAGAAATGCATGTGAGTTTCTGTTGAATGCTTGTAAGTAGCTTAAGGCACTTTCAAAGGAAAGTGATTTTCTCTGAAAGGACAGCATTTAGAAAGTGAAGCAACACTCCATTCACTTCGCAGAGTGAATTGAAGTATTGGAACAGACTGCTTCTCTTTCAGAGAAACGCATGTGAGTTTCTGGTGAATGCTTGTAAGTAGCTTAAGGCACTTTCAAAGGAAAGTGATTTTCTCTGAAAGGACAGCATTTAGAAAGCAAAGCAACACTCCATTCACTTCGCACAGTGAATTGAAGTGTTGGAACAGACTGCTTCTCTTTCAGAGAAACGCATGTGAGTTTCTTGTGAATGCTTGCAAGTTGCTTAAGGCACTTTCAAAGGAAAGTGATTTTCTCTGAAAGGACAGCATTTAGAAAGTGAAGCAACACTCCATTCACTTCGCACAGTGAATTGAAGTGTTTCAACAGACTGCTTCTCTTTAAGAGAAACGCATGTGAGTTTTTTGTGAATGCTTGAAAGTAGTTTAAGGAACTTTCAAAGGAAAGTGATTTTATCTGAAAGGACAGAATTTAGAAAGAGAAGCAACACTCCATTCACTTCGCACAGTGAATTGAAGTGTTGGAACAGACTGCTTCTCTTTCAGAGAAACGCATGTGAGTTTCTGGTGAATGCTTGTAAGTAGCTTAAGGCACTTTCAAAGGAAAGTGATTTTCTCTGAAAGGACAGCATTTAGAAAGTGAAGCAACACTCCATTCCCTTCGTGCAGTGAATTGAAGTGTTGGAACAGAGTGCTTCTCTTCCATAGAAACGCATTAGTGTTTCTTGTGAATGCTTGCAAGTTGCTTAAGGCACTTTCAAAGGAAAGTGATTTTCTCTGAAAAGACAGCATTTAGAAAGTGAAGCAACACTCCATTCACTTGGAACAGAGAATTGAAGTGTTGGAACAGACTTCTTCTCTTTCAGAGAAACACATGTGAGTTTCTGATGAAAGCTTGTAAGTAGCTTAAGGCACATTCAAAGGAAAGGGTTTTTCTCTAAAAGGACAGCATTTAGAAAGTGAAGCAACACTCCATTCACTTCGCACAGTGAATTGAAGTGTTGGAACAGACTGCTTCTCTTTCAGAGAAACGCATGTGAGTTTTTTGTGAATGCTTGAAATTAGTTTAAGGCACTTTCAATGGAAAGTGATTTTCTCTGAAAGGACAGCATTTAGAAAGTGAGGCAAGACTCCATTCACTTCACCCAGTGAATTGAAGTGTTGGAACAGACTGCTTCTCTTTCATAGAAACGCATGTGAGTTTCTTGTGAATGCTTGTAAGTAGCTTAGTGCACTTTCAAACGAAAGTGATTTTCTCTGAAAGGACAGCATTTAGAAAGTGAAGCAACACTCCATTCACTTCGCACATTGAATTGAAGTGTTGGAACAGACTGCTTCTCTTTCAGAGAAACGCATGTGAGTTTCTGTTGAATGCTTGTAAGTAGCTCAAGGCACTTTCAAAGAAAAGTGATTTTCTCTGAAAAGACAGCATTTAGAAAGTGAGGCAACACTCCATTCACTTCACACAGTGAATTGAAGTGTTGGAACAGATTGCTTCTCTTTCAGAGAAACGCATGTGAGTTTCTTCCTAATGCTTGCAAGTAGCTTAAGGCACTTTCAAAAAAAGTGATTTTCTCTGAAAGGACAGCATTTAGAAAGTGAAGCAACACTCCATTCACTTCGCACAGTGAATTGAAGTGTTGGAACAGACTACTTCTCTTTCAGAGAAACGCATATGAGTTTCTTCCTAATGCTTGCAAGTAGCTTAAGGCACTTTCAAAGGAAAGTGATTTTCTCTGAAAGGACAGCATTTAGAAAGTGAAGCAACACTCCATTCATTTCGAACAGTGAATTGAAGTGTTGGAACAGACTGCTTCTCTTTCAGAGAAACGCATGTGAGTTTCTGGTGAATGCTTGTAAGTAGCTTAAGGCACTTTCAAAGGAAAGTGATTTTCTCTGAAAGGACAGCATTTAGAAAGTGAAGCAACACTCCATTCACTTCGCACAGTGAATTGAAGTGTTGGAACAGACTGCTTCTCTTTCAGAGAAATGCATGTGAGTTTCTGTTGAATGCTTGTAAGTAGCTTAAGGCATTTTCAAAGGAAAGTGATTTTCTCTGAAAGGACAGCATTTAGAAAGTGAAGCAACACTCCATTCACTTCGCAAGTGAATTGAAATGTTGGAACAGACTGCTTCTCTTTAAGAGAAACGCGTGTGAGTTTTTTGTGAATGATTGCAAGTTGCTCAAGGTACTTTCAAAGGAAAGTGATGTTCTCTGATAGGACAGCATTTAGAAAGTGAAGAAACACTCCATTCACTTCGCACAGTGAATTGAAGTGTTGGAACAGACTGCTTCTCCTTCATAGAAATGCATTAGTGTTTCTTGTGAATGCTTGCAAGTTGCTTAAGGCACTTTCAAAGGAAAGTGATTTTCTCTGAAAGGACAGCATTTAGAAAGTGAAGCAACACTCCTTTCCCTTCGTGCAGTGAATTGAAGTGTTGGAACAGAGTGCTTCTCTTTCAGAGAAACGCATGTGAGTTTTTTTGAATGCTTGAAAGTAGTTTAAGGCACTTTCAATGGAAAGTGATTTTCTCTGAAAGGACAGAATTTAGAAAGTCAAGCAACACTCCATTCACTTCGCACAGTGAATTGAAGTGTTGGAACAGACTGCTTCTCTTTCAGAGAAACGCATGTGTGTTTCTGGTGAATGCTTGTAAGTAGCTTAAGGCACTTTCAAAGGAAAGTGATTTTCTCTGAAAGGACAGCATTTAGAAAGTGAAGCAACACTCCATTCCCTTCGTGCAGTGAATTGAAGTGTTGGAACAGAGTGCTTCTCTTTCATAGAAACGCATTAGTGTTTCTTGTGAATGCTTGCAAGTTGCTTAAGGCACTTTCAAAGGAAAGTGATTTTCTCTGAAAGGACAGCATTTAGAAAGTGAAGCAACACTCCATTCACTTTGTACAGTGAATTGAAATTTGGAACAGTCTGCTTCTCTTTCAGAGAAACGCATGTTAATTTTTTTGAATGCTTGAAATTAGTTTAAGGCACTTTCAATGGAAAGTGATTTTCTCTGTAAGGACAGAATTTAGAAAGTGAAGAAACACTCCATTCACTTCGCACAGTGAATTGAAGTGTTGGAACAGACTGCTTCTCTTTCAGAGAAACGCATGTGTGTTTCCTGTGAATGCTAGAAAGTAGCTTAAGGCACTTTCAAAGGAAAGTGATTTTCTCTGAAAGGACAGCATTTAGAAAGTGAAGTAACATTCCATTCACTTCGCACAGTGAATTGAAGTGTTGGAACCGACTGCTTCTCTTTCAGAGAAATGCATGTGAGTTTCTGTTGAATGCTTATAAGTAGCTCAAGGCTCTTTCAAAGGAAAGTGATTTTCTCTGAAAGGACAGCATTTAGAAAGTAATTCAACACTCCATTCCCTTCGCGCAATGAATTGAAGTGTTTGAATAGACTGCTTCTCTTTCATAGAAAGGCATTAGTGTATCTTGTGAATGCTTGAAAGTAGCTTAAGGCACTTTCAAAGGAAAGTGATTTTCTCTGAAAAGACAGCATTTAGAAAGTGAAGCAACACTCCATTCACTTCGCACAGAGAATTGAAGTGTTGGAACAGATTGCTTCTCTTTCAGAGAAATGCATGTGAGTTTCTGTTGAATGCTTGTAAGTAGCTTAAGGCACATTCAAAGGAAAGGGATTTTCTCTAAAAGGACAGCATTTAGAAAGTGAAGCAACACTCCATTACTTCGCACAGTGAATTGAAGTGTTGGAACAGACTGCTTCTCTTTCAGAGAAACGCATGTGAGTTTTTTGTGAATGCTTGAAAGTAGTTTAAGGCACTTTCAATGGACAGTGATTTTCTCTGAAAGGACAGCATTTAGAAAGTGAGGCAACACTCCATTCACTTCGCACAGTGAATTCAAGTGTTGGAACAGACTGCTTCTCTTTCAGAGAAACGCATGTGAGTTTCTGGTGAATGCTTGTAAGTAGCTTAAGGCACATTCAAAAGAAAGGGATTTTCTCTGAAAGGACAGCATTTAGAGAGTGAAGCAACACTCCATTCACTTCACACAGTGAATTGAAGTGTAGGAACAGAGTGCTTCTCTTTCATATAAACGCATTAGTGTTTCTTGTGAATGTTTGCAAGTTGCTTAAGGCACTTTCAAAGTAAAGTGATTTTCTCTGAAAGGACATAATGTAGAACCTGATGCAACACTCCATTCACTTCGCACAGTGAATTGAAGTGTTGGAACAGACTGCTTCTCTTTCAGAGTAATGCATGTGAGTTTCTGTTGAATGCTTGTAAGTAGCTTAAGGCACTTTCAAAGGAAAGTGATTTTCTCTGAGAGGACAGCATTTAGAAAGTGAAGCAACACTCCATTCATTTCGCAAATTGAATTGAAGTGTTGGAACAGACTGCTTCTCTTTCAGAGAAACGCATGTGAGTTTCTGTTGAATTCTTGTAAGTAGCTTAAGGCACTTTCAAAGGAAAGTGATTTTCTCTGAAAGGACAACATTTAGAAAGTGAGGCAACACTCCATTCACTTCACACAGTGAATTGATGTGTTGGAACAGATTGCTTCTCGTTCAGAGAAACACATGTGAGTTTCTTCCTAATGCTTGCAAGTAGCTTAAGGCACTTTCAAAGGAAAGTGATTTTCTCTGAAAGGACAGCATTTAAAAAGTGAAGCAACACTCCATTCACTTCGCACAGTGAATTGAAGTGTTGGAACAGACTGCTTCTCTTCCAGAGAAACGCATATGAGTTTCTTCCTAATGCTTGCTAGTAGCTTAAGGCACTTTCAAAGGATATGTTTTTCTCTGAAAGGACAGCATTTAGAAAGTGAAGCAACACTCCATTCATTTCGAACAGTGAATTGAAGTGTTGGAACAGACTGCTTCTCTTTCAGAGAAACGCATGTGAGTTTCTGGTGAATGCTTGTAAGTAGCTTAAGGCACTTTCAAAGGAAAGTGATTTTCTCTGAAAGGACAGCATTTAGAAAGTGAAGCAACACTCCATTCACTTCGCACAGTGAATTGAAGTGTTGGAACAGACTGCTTCTCTTTCAGAGAAACGCATGTGAGTTTCTTGTGAATGCTTGCAAGTTGCTTAAGGTACTTTCAAAGGAAAGTGATTTTCTCTGAAAGGACAGCATTTAGAAACTGAAGCAACACTCCATTCACTTCACACAGTGAATTGAAGTGTAGGAACAGAGTGCTTCTCTTTCATATAAACGCATTAGTGTTTCTTGTGAATGTTTGCAAGTTGCTTAAGGCACTTTCAAAGTAAAGTGATTTTCTCTGAAAGGACATAATGTAGAAAGTGAAGCAACACTCCATTCACTTTGCACAGTGAATTGAAGTGTTGGAACAGACTGCTTCTCTTTCAGAGTAATGCATGTGAGTTTCTGTTGAATGCTTGTAAGTAGCTTAAGGCACTTTCAAAGGAAAGTGATTTTCTCTGAGAGGACAGCATTTAGAAAGTGAAGCAACACTCCATTCACTTCGCAAATTGAATTGAAGTGTTGGAACAGACTGCTTCTCTTTCAGAGAAACGCATGTGAGTTTCTGTTGAATTCTTGTAAGTAGCTTAAGGCACTTTCAAAGGAAAGTGATTTTCTCTGAAAGGACAACATTTAGAAAGTGAGGCAACACTCCATTCACTTCACACAGTGAATTGATGTGTTGGAACAGATTGCTTCTCGTTCAGAGAAACACATGTGAGTTTCTTCCTAATGCTTGCAAGTAGCTTAAGGCACTTTCAAAGGAAAGTGATTTTCTCTGAAAGGACAGCATTTAAAAAGTGAAGCAACACTCCATTCACTTCGCACAGTGAATTGAAGTGTTGGAACAGACTGCTTCTCTTCCAGAGAAACGCATATGAGTTTCTTCCTAATGCTTGCTAGTAGCTTAAGGCACTTTCAAAGGAAAGTGTTTTTCTCTGAAAGGACAGCATTTAGAAAGTGAAGCAACACTCCATTCATTTCGAACAGTGAATTGAAGTGTTGGAACAGACTGCTTCTCTTTCAGAGAAACGCATGTGAGTTTCTGGTGAATGCTTGTAAGTAGCTTAAGGCACTTTCAAAGGAAAGTGATTTTCTCTGAAAGGACAGCATTTAGAAAGTGAAGCAACACTCCATTCACTTCGCACAGTGAATTGAAGTGTTGGAACAGACTGCTTCTCTTTCAGAGAAACGCATGTGAGTTTCTTGTGAATGCTTGCAAGTTGCTTAAGGCACTTTCAAAGGAAAGTGATTTTCTCTGAAAGGACAGCATTTAGAAACTGAAGCAACACTCCATTCACTTCGCACAGTGAATTGAAGTGTTGGAACAGACTGCTTCTCTTTAAGAGAAACGCATGTGAGTTTTTTGTGAATGCTTGAAAGTAGTTTAAGGCACTTTCAAAGGAAAGTGATTTTCTCTGAAAGGACAGCATTTAGAAAGTGAAGCAACACTCCATTCACTTCACACAGTGAATTGAAGTGTTGGAACAGAGTGCTTCTCTTTCATATAAACGCATTAGTGTTTCTTGTGAATGTTTGCAAGTTGCTTAAGGCACTTTCAAAGTAAAGTGATTTTCTCTGTAAGGACATAATGTAGAAAGTGAAGCAACACTCCAATCACTTCGCACAGTGAATTGAAGTGTTGGAACAGACTGCTTCTCTTTCAGAGTAATGCATGTGAGTTTCTGTTGAATGCTTGTAAGTAGCTTAAGGCACTTTCAAAGGAAAGTGATTTTCTCTGAGAGGACAGCATTTAGAAAGTGAAGCAACACTCCATTCACTTCGCAAATTGAATTGAAGTGTTGGAACAGACTGCTTCTCTTTCAGAGAAACGCATGTGAGTTTCTGTTGAATTCTTGTAAGTAGCTTAAGGCACTTTCAAAGGAAAGTGATTTTCTCTGAAAGGACAACATTTAGAAAGTGAGGCAACACTCCATTCACTTCACACAGTGAATTGATGTGTTGGAACAGATTGCTTCTCGTTCAGAGAAACACATGTGAGTTTCTTCCTAATGCTTGCAAGTAGCTTAAGGCACTTTCAAAGGAAAGTGTTTTTCTCTGAAAGGACAGCATTTAGAAAGTGAAGCAACACTCCATTCATTTCGAACAGTGAATTGAAGTGTTGGAACAGACTGCTTCTCTTTCAGAGAAACGCATGTGAGTTTCTGGTGAATGCTTGTAAGTAGCTTAAGGCACTTTCAAAGGAAAGTGATTTTCTCTGAAAGGACAGCATTTAGAAAGTGAAGCAACACTCCATTCACTTCGCACAGTGAATTGAAGTGTTGGAACAGACTGCTTCTCTTTCAGAGAAACGCATGTGAGTTTCTTGTGAATGCTTGCAAGTTGCTTAAGGCACTTTCAAAGGAAAGTGATTTTCTCTGAAAGGACAGCATTTAGAAACTGAAGCAACACTCCATTCACTTCGCACAGTGAATTGAAGTGTTGGAACAGACTGCTTCTCTTTAAGAGAAACGCATGTGAGTTTTTTGTGAATGCTTGAAAGTTGTTTAATTCACTTTCAAAGGAAAGTGATTTTCTCTGAAAGGACTGCATTTAGAAAGTGAAGCAACACTCCATTCACTTCGCACAGTGAATTGAAGTGTTGGAACAGACTGCTTCTCTTTCAGAGAAACGCATTAGTGTTTCTTGTGAATGCTTGCAAGTTGCTTAAGGCACTTTCAAAGGAAAGTGATTTTCTCTGAAAGGACAGCATTTAGAAAGTGAAGCAACACTCCATTCCCTTCGTGCAGTGAATTGAAGTGTTGGAACAGAATGCTTCTCTTTCATAGAAACGCATTAGTGTTTCTTGTGAATGCTTGCAAGTTGCTTAAGGCACTTTCAAAGGAAAGTGATTTTCTCTGAAAGGACAGCATTTAGAAAGTGAAGCAACACTCCATTCACTTCGCACAGTGAGTTGAAATGTTGGAACAGACTGCTTCTCTTTCAGAGAAACGCATGTGTGTTTCCTGTGAATGCTAGAAAGTAGCTTCAGGCACTTTCAAAGGAAAGTGATTTTTCTGAAAGGACAGCATTTAGAAAGTGAAGTAACATTCCATTCACTTCGCACAGTGAATTGAAGTGTTGGAACCGAATGCTTCTCTTTCAGAGAAATGCATGTGAGTTTCTGTTGAATGCTTGTAAGTAGCTCAAGGCTCTTTCAAAGGAAAGTGATTTTCTCTGAACGGACAGCATTTAGAAAGTAAAGCAACACTCCATTCCCTTCGCGCAATGAATTGAAGTGTTGGAACAGACTGCTTCTCTTTCATAGAAACGCATTAGTGTTTCTTGTGAATGCTTGCAAGTAGCTTAAGGCACTTTCAAAGGAAAGTGATTTTCTCTGAAAGGACAGCATTTAGAAAGTGAAGCAACACTCCATTCACTTCGCACAGAGAATTGAAGTGTTGGAACAGATTGCTTCTCTTTCAGAGAAATGCATGTGAGTTTCTGTTGAATGCTTGTAAGTAGCTTAAGGCACATTCAAAGGAAAGGGATTTTCTCTAAAAGGACAGCATTTAGAAAGTGAAGCAACACTCCATTCACTTCGCACAGTGAATTGAAGTGTTGGAACAGACTGCTTCTCTTTCAGAGAAACGCATGTGAGTTTTTTGTGAATGCTTGAAAGTAGTTTAAGGCACTTTCAATGGAAAGTGATTTTCTCTGAAAGGACAGCATTTACAAAGTGAGGCAACACTCCATTCACTTCGCACAGTGAACTGAAGTGTTGGAACAGACTGCTTCTCTTTCAGAGAAACGCATGAGAGTTTCTTCCAAATGCTTGCTAGGAGCTTAAGGCACTTTCAAAGGAAAGTGATTTTCTCTGAAATGACAGCATTTAGAAAGTGAGGCAACACTCCATTCACTTCGCACAGTGAATTGAAGTGTTGGAACAGATTGCTCCTCTTTCAGAGAAATGCATGTGAGTTTCTGTTGAATGCTTGTAAGTAGCTTAAGGCACATTCAAAGGAAAGGGATTTTCTCTGAAAGGACAGCATTTAGAAAGTGAAGCAACACTCCATTCACTTCAAACAGTGAATTGAAGTGTTGGAACAGACTGCTTCTCTTTCAGAGAAACGCATGTGAGTTTCTGGTGAATGCTTGTAAGTAGCTTAAGGCACTTTTAAAGGAAAGTGATTTTCTCTGAAAGGACAGCATTTAGAAAGTGAAGCAACACTCCATTCCCTTCGCGCAATTAATTGAAGTGTTGGAACAGACTGCTTCTCTTTCAGAGAAACGCATTAGTGTTTCTTGTGAATGCTTGCAAGTAGCTTAAGGCACTTTCAAAGGAAAGTGATTTTCTCTGAAAGGACAGCATTTAGAAAGTGAAGCAACACTCCATTCACTTCGCACATTGAATTGAAGTGTTGGAACAGACTGCTTCTCTTTCAGAGAAACGCATGTGAATTTCTGTTGAATGCTTGTAAGTAGCTTAAGGCACTTTCAAAGGAAAGTGATTTTCTCTGAAAGGACTGCATTTAGAAAGTGAGGCAACACTCCATTCACTTCACACAGTGAATTGAAGTGTTGGAACAGATTGCTTCCCTTTCAGAGAAACGCATGTGAGTTTCTTCCTAATGCTTGCAAGTAGCTTAAGGCACTTTCTAAGGAAAGTGATTTTCTCTGAAAGGACAGCATTTAGAAAGTGAAGCAACACTCCATTCACTTCGCACAGTGAATTGAAGTATTGGAACAGACTGCTTCTCTTTCAGAGAAACGCATGTGAGTTTCTGTTGAATGCTTGTAAGTAGCTTAAGGCACTTTCAAAGGAAAGTGATTTTCTCTGAAAGGACAGCATTCAGAAAAGGAAGCAACACTCCATTCATTTCGAACAGTGAATTGAAGTGTTGGAACAAACTGCTTCTCTTTCAGAAAAACACATGTGAGTTTCTGGTGAATGCTTGTAAGTAGCTTAAGGCACTTTCAAAGGAAAGTGATTTTCTCTGAAAGTAGAGCATTTAGAAAGTGAAGCAACACTCCATTCACTTCGCACAGTGAATTGAAGTGTTGGAACAGACTGCTTCTCTTTCAGAGAAACGCATGTGAGTTTCTGTTGAATGCTTGTAAGTAGCTTAAGGCACTTTCAAAGGAAAGTGATTTTCTCTGAAAGGACAGCATTTAGAAAGTGAAGCAACACTCCATTCACTTCGCACAGTGAATTGAAGTGTTGGAACAGACTGCTTCTCTTTAAGAGAAACGCATGTGAGTTTTTTGTGAATGCTTGAAAGTAGTTTAAGGCACTTTCAAAGGAAAGTGATTTTCTCTGAAAGGACAGAATTTAGAAAGTGAAGCAACACTCCATTCACTTCGCACAGTGAATTGAAGTGTTGGAACAGACTGCTTCTCTTTCAGAGAAACGCATGTGAGTTTCTGGTGAATGCTTGTAAGTAGCTTAAGGCACTTTCAATGTAAAGTGATTTTCTCTGAAAGGACAGCATTTAGAAAGTGAAGCAACACTCCATTCCCTTCGTGCCGTGAATTGAAGTGTTGGAACAGAATGCTTCTCTTTCATAGAAACGCATTAGTGTTTCTTGTGAATGCTTGCATGTTGCTTAAGGCACTTTCAAAGGAAAGTGATTTTCTCTGAAAGGACAGCATTTAGAAAGTGAAGCAACACTCCATTCACTTCGCACAATGAGTTGAAGTGTTGGAACAGACTGCTTCTCTTTCAGAGAAACGCATGTGTGTTTCCTGTGAATGCTAGAAAGTAGCTTCAGGCACTTTCAAAGGAAAGTGATTTTTCTGAAAGGACAGCATTTAGAAAGTGAAGTAACACTCCATTCACTTCGCACAGTGAATTGAAGTGTTGGAACCGACTGCTTCTCTTTCAGAGAAATGCATGTGAGTTTCTGTTGAATGCTTGTAAGTAGCTCAAGGCTCTTTCAAAGGAAAGTGATTTTCTCTGAACGGACAGCATTTAGAAAGTAAAACAACACTCCATTCCCTTCGCGCAATGAATTGAAGTGTTGGAACAGACTGCTTCTCTTTCATAGAAACGCATTAGTGTTTCTTGTGAATGCTTGCAAGTAGCTTAAGGCACTTTCAAAGGAAAGTGATTTTCTCTGAAAGGACAGCATTTAGAAAGTGAAGCAACACTCCATTCACTTCGCACAGAGAATTGAAGTGTTGGAACAGATTGCTTCCCTTTCAGAGAAATGCATGTGAGTTTCTGTTGAATGCTTGTAAGTAGCTTAAGGCACATTCAAAGGAAAGGGATTTTCTCTAAAAGGACAGCATTTAGAAAGTGAAGCAACACTCCATTCACTTCGCACAGTGAATTGAAGTGTTGGAACAGACTGCTTCTCTTTCAGAGAAACGCATGTGAGTTTTTTGTGAATGCTTGAAAGTAGTTTAAGGCACTTTCAATGGAAAGTGATTTTCTCTGAAAGGACAGCATTTAGAAAGTGAGGCAACACTCCATTCACTTCGCACAGTGAACTGAAGTGTTGGAACAGACTGCTTCTCTTTCAGAGAAACGCATGTGAGTTTCTTCCAAATGCTTACTAGTAGCTTAAGGCACTTTCAAAGGAAAGTGATTTTCTCTGAAAGGACAGCATTTAGAAAGTGAGGCAACACTCCATTCACTTCGCAAAGTGAATTGAAGTGTTGGAACAGATTGCTCCTCTTTCAGAGAAATGCATGTGAGTTTCTGTTGAATGCTTGTAAGTAGCTTAAGGCACATTCAAAGGAAAGGGATTTTCTCTGAAAGGACAGCATTTAGAAAGTGAAGCAACACTCCATTCACTTCACACAGTGAATTGAAGTGTTGGAACTGACTGCTTCTCTTTCAGAGAAACGCATTTGAGTTTCTGGTGAATGCTTGTAAGTAGCTTAAGGCACTTTCAAAAAAGTGATTTTCTCTGAAAGGACAGCATTTAGAAAGTGAAGCAACACTCCATTCCCTTCGCGCAATTAATTGAAGTGTTGGAACAGACTGCTTCTCTTTCATAGAAACGCATTAGTGTTTCTTGTGAATGCTTGCAAGTAGCTTAAGGCACTTTCAAAGGAAAGTGATTTTCTCTGAAAGGACAGCATTTAGAAAGTGAAGCAACACTCCATTCACTTCGCACAGTGAATTGAAGTGTTGGAACAGACTGCTTCTCTTTCAGAGAAACGCATGTGAGTTTCTGTTGAATGCTTGTAAGTAGCTTAAGGCACTTTCAAAGGAAAGTGATTTTCTCTGAAAGGACTGCATTTAGAAAGTGAGGCAACACTCCATTCACTTCACACAGTGAATTGAAGTGTTGGAACAGATTGCTTCCCTTTCAGAGAAACGCATGTGAGTTTCTTCCTAATGCTTGCAAGTAGCTTAAGGCACTTTCTAAGGAAAGTGATTTTCTCTGAAAGGACAGCATTTAGAAAGTGAAGCAACACTCCATTCACTTCGCACAGTGAATTGAAGTGTTGGAACAGACTGCTTCTCTTTCAGAGAAACGCATGTGAGTTTCTTCCTAATGCTTGCAAGTAGCTTAAGGCACTTTCAAAGGAAAGTGATTTTCTCTGAAAGGACAGCATTCAGAAAAGGAAGCAACACTCCATTCATTTCGAACAGTGAATTGAAGTGTTGGAACAAACTGCTTCTCTTTCAGAGAAACGCATGTGAGTTTCTGGTGAATGCTTGTAAGTAGCTTAAGGCACTTTCAAAGGAAAGTGATTTTCTCTGAAAGTAGAGCATTAAGAAAGTGAAGCAACACTCCATTCACTTCGCACAGTGAATTGAAGTGTTGGAACAGACTGCTTCCCTTTCAGAGAAACGCATGTGAGTTTCTGTTGAATGCTTGTAAGTAGCTTAAGGCACTTTCAAAGGAAAGTGATTTTCTCTGAAAGGACAGCATTTAGAAACTGAAGCAACACTCCATTCACTTCACAGAGTGAATTGAAGTATTGGAACAGACTGCTTCTCTTTCAGAGAAACGCATGTGAATTTCTGGTGAATGCTTGTAAGTAGCTTAAGGCACTTTCAAAGGAAAGTGATTTTCTCTGAAAGGACAGCATTTAGAAAGTGAAGCAACACTCCATTCACTTCACACAGTGAATTGAAGTGTTGGAACAGACTGCTTCTCTTTCAGAGAAACGCATGTGAGTTTCTTGTGAATGCTTGCATGTTGCTTAAGGCACTTTCAAAGGAAAGTGATTTTCTCTGAAAAGACAGCATTTAGAAACTGAAGCAACACTCCATTCACTTCGCACAGTGAATTGAAGTGCTGGAACAGACTGCTTCTCTTTCAGAGAAACGCATGTGAGTTTCTGGTGAATGCTTGTAAGTAGCTTAAGGCACTTTTAAAGGAAAGTGATTTTCTCTGAAAGGACAGCATTTAGAAAGTGAAGCAACACTCCATTCCCTTCGTGCAGTCAATTGAAGTGTTGGAACCGAGTGCTTCTCTTTCATAGAAACTCATTAGTGTTTCTTGTGAATGCTTGCAAGTTGCTTAAGGCACTTTCAAAGGAAAGTGATTTTCTCTGAAAGGACAGCATTTAAAAAGTGAAGCAACACTCCATTCACTTCGCACAGTGAATTGAAGTGTTGGAACATCCTGCTTCTCTTTCAGAGAAACGCATATGAGTTTCTTCCTAATGCTTGCAAGTAGCTTAAGGCACTTTCAAAGGAAAGTGATTTTCTCTGAAAGGACAGCATTTAGAAAGTGAAGTAACATTCCATTCACTTCGCACAGTGAATTGAAGTGTTGGAACAGACTGCTTCTCTTTCAGAGAAATGCATGTGAGTTTCTGTTGAATGCTTGTAAGTAGCTCAAGGCTCTTTCAAAGGAAAGTGATTTTCTCTGAACGGACAGCATTTAGAAAGTAAAGCAACACTCCATTCCCTTCGCGCAATGAATTGAAGTGTTGGAACAGACTGCTTCTCTTTCATAGAAACGCATTAGTGTTTCTTGTGAATGCTTGCAAGTAGCTTAAGGCACTTTCAAAGGAAAGTGATTTTCTCTGAAAGGACAGCATTTAGAAAGTGAAGCATCACTCCATTCACTTCACAGAGTGAATTGAAGTATTGGAACAGACTGCTTCTCTTTCAGAGAAACGCATGTGAATTTCTGAGAATGCTTGTAAGTAGCTTAAGGCACTTTCAAAGGAAAGTGATTTTCTCTGAAAGGACAGCATTTAGAAAGTGAAGCAACACTCCATTCACTTCGCACAGTGAATTGAAGTGTTGGAACACACTGCTTCTCTTTCAGAGAAACGCATGTGAGTTTCTTGTGAATGCTTGCATGTTGCTTAAGGCACTTTCAAAGGAAAGTGATTTTCTCTGAAAGGACAGCATTTAGAAACTGAAGCAACACTCCATTCACTTCGCACAGTGAATTGAAGTGCTGGAACAGACTGCTTCTCTTTAAGAGAAACGCATGTGAGTTTTTTGTGAATGCTTGAAAGTAGTTTAAGGAACTTTTAAAGGAAAGTGATTTTCTCTGAAAGGACAGAATTTAGAAAGTGAAGCAACACTCCATTCACTTCGCAAAGTGAATTGAAGTGTTTGAACAGAGTGCTTCTCTTTCATAGAAACTCATTAGTGTTTCTTGTGAATGCTTGCAAGTTGCTTAAGGCACTTTCAAAGGAAAGTGATTTTCTCTGAAAGGACAGCATTTAAAAACTGAAGCAACACTCCATTCACTTCGCACAGTGAATTGAAGTGTTGGAACAGACTGCTTCTCTTTCAGAGAAACGCATATGAGTTTCTTCCTAATGCTTGCAAGTAGCTTAAGGCACTTTCAAAGGAAAGTGATTTTCTCTGAAAGGACAGCATTTAGAAAGTGAAGCAACACTCCATTCATTTCGAACAGTGAATTGAAGTGTTGGAACAGACTGCTTCTCTTTCAGAGAAACGCATGTGAGTTTCTGGTGAATGCTTGTAAGTAGCTTAAGGCACTTTCAAAGGAAAGTGATTTTCTCTGAAAGGACAGCATTTAGAAAGTGAAGCAACACTCCATTAACTTCGCACAGTGAATTGAAGTGTTGGAACAGACTGCTTCTCTTTCAGAGAAACGCATGTGAGTTTCTGGTGAATGCTTGTAAGTAGCTTAAGGCACTTTCAATGGAAAGTGATTTTCTCTGAAAGGACAGCATTTAGAAAGTGAAGCAACACTCCATTCCCTTCGTGCAGTGAATTGAAGTGTTGGAACAGAATGCTTCTCTTTCATAGAAACGCATTAGTGTTTCTTGTGAATGCTTGCATGTTGCTTAAGGCACTTTCAAAGGAAAGTGATTTTCTCTGAAAGGACAGCATTTAGAAAGTGAAGCAACACTCCATTCACTTCGCACAGTGAGTTGAAGTGTTGGAACAGACTGCTTCTCTTTCAGAGAAATGCATGTGAGTTTCTGTTGAATGCTTGTAAGTAGCTCAAGGCTCTTTCAAAGGAAAGTGATTTTCTCTGAACGGACAGCATTTAGAAAGTAAAACAACACTCCATTCCCTTCGCGCAATGAATTGAAGTGTTGGAACAGACTGCTTCTCTTTCATAGAAACGCATTAGTGTTTCTTGTGAATGCTTGCAAGTAGCTTAAGGCACTTTCAAAGGAAAGTGATTTCCTCTGAAAGGACAGCATTTAGAAAGTGAAGCAACACTCCATTCACTTCGCACAGAGAATTGAAGTGTTGGAACAGATTGCTTCTCTTTCAGAGAAATGCATGTGAGTTTGTGTTGAATGCTTGTAAGTAGCTTAAGGCACATTCAAAGGAAAGGGATTTTCTCTAAAAGGACAGCATTTAGAAAGTGAAGCAACACTCCATTCACTTCGCACAGTGAATTGAAGTGTTGGAACAGACTGCTTCTCTTTCAGAGAAACGCATGTGAGTTTTTTGTGAATGCTTGAAAGTAGTTTAAGGCACATTCAATGGAAAGTGATTTTCTCTGAAAGGACAGCATTTAGAAAGTGAGGCAACACTCCATTCACTTCGCACAGTGAACTGAAGTGTTGGAACAGACTGCTTCTCTTTCAGAGAAAGGCATGTGAGTGTCTTCCAAATGCTTACTAGTAGCTTAAGGCACTTTCAAAGGAATGTGATTTTCTCTGAAAGGACAGCATTTAGAAAGTGAGGCAACACTCCATTCACTTCGCAAAGTGAATTGAAGTGTTGGAACAGATTGCTCCTCTTTCAGAGAAATGCATGTGAGTTTCTGTTTAATGCTTGTAAGTAGCTTAAGGCACATTCAAAGGAAAGGGATTTTCTCTGAAAGGACAGCATTTAGAAAGTGAAGCAACACTCCATTCACTTCACACAGTGAATTGAAGTGTTGGAACAGACTGCTTCTCTTTCAGAGAAACGCATGTGAGTTTCTGGTGAATGCTTGTAAGTAGCTTAAGGCACTTTCAAAGGAAAGTGATTTTCTCTGAAAGGACAGCATTTAGAAAGTGAAGCAACACTCCATTCCCTTCGCGCAATTAATTGAAGTGTTGGAACAGACTGCTTCTCTTTCATAGAAACGCATTAGTGTTTCTTGTGAATGCTTGCAAGCAGCTTAAGGCACTTTCAAAGGAAAGTGATTTTCTCTGAAAGGACAGCTTTTAGAAAGTGAAGCAACACTCCATTCACTTCGCACAGTGAATTGAAGTGTTGGAACAGACTGCTTCTCTTTCAGAGAAACGCATGTGAGTTTCTGTTGAATGCTTGTAAGTAGCTTAAGGCACTTTCAAAGGAAAGTGATTTTCTCTGAAAGGACTGCATTTAGAAAGTGAGGCAACACTCCATTCACTTCACACAGTGAATTGAAGTGTTGGAACAGATTGCTTCCCTTTCAGAGAAACGCATGTGAGTTTCTTCCTAATGCTTGCAAGTAGCTTAAGGCACTTTCTAAGGAAAGTGATTTTCTCTGAAAGGACAGCATTTAGAAAGTGAAGCAACACTCCATTCACTTTGCACAGTGAATTGAAGTGTTGGAACAGACTGCTTCTCTTTCAGAGAAACGCATGTGAGTTTCTTCCTAATGCTTGCAAGTAGCTTAAGGCACTTTCAAAGGAAAGTGATTTTCTCTGAAAGGACAGCATTTAGAAAGTGAAGCAACACTCCATTCATTTCGAACAGTGAATTGAAGTGTTGGAACAGACTGATTCTCTTTCAGAGAAACGCATGTGAGTTTCTGGTGAATGCTTGTAAGTAGCTTAAGGCACTTTCAAAGGAAAGTGATTTTCTCTGAAAGTAGAGCATTTAGAAAGTGAAGCAACACTCCATTCACTTCGCACCGATAATTGAAGTGTTGGAACAGACTGCTTCTCTTTCAGAGAAATGCATGTGAGTTTCTGTTGAATGCTTGTAAGTAGCTTGAGACACTTTCAAAGGAAAGTGATTTTCTCTGAAAGGACAGCATTTAGAAAGTGAAGCAACACTCCATTCACTTCACAGAGTGAATTGAAGTATTGGAACAGACTGCTTCTCTTTCAGAGAAACGCATGTGAATTTCTGGTGAATGCTTGTAAGTAGCTTAAGGCACTTTCAAAGGAAAGTGATTTTCTCTGAAAGGAAAGCATTTAGAAAGTGAAGCAACACTCCATTCACTTCACACAGTGAATTGAAGTGTTGGAACAGACTGCTTCTCTTTCAGAGAAACGCATGTGAGTTTCTTGTGAATGCTTGCATGTTGCTTAAGGCACTTTCAAAGGAAAGTGATTTTCTCTGAAAGGACAGCATTTAGAAACTGAAGCAACACTCCATTCACTTCCCACAGTGAATTGAAGTGCAGGAACAGACTGCTTCTCTTTCAGAGAAACGCATGTGAGTTTCTGGTGAATGCTTGTAAGTAGCTTAAGGCACTTTCAAAGGAAAGTGATTTTCTCTGAAAGGACAGCATTTAGAAAGTGAAGCAACACTCCATTCCCTTTGTGCAGTCAATTGAAGTGTTGGAACCGAGTGCTTCTCTTTCATAGAAACTCATTAGTGTTTCTTGTGAATGCTTGCAAGTTGCTTAAGGCACTTTCAAAGGAAAGTGATTTTCTCTGAAAGGACAGCATTTAAAAAGTGAAGCAACACTCCATTCACTTCGCACAGTGAATTGAAGTGTTGGAACAGACTGCTTCTCTTTCACAGAAACGCATATGAGTTTCTTCCTAATGCTTGCAAGTAGCTTAAGGCACTTTCAAAGGAAAGTGATTTTCTCTGAAAGGACAGCATTTAGAAAGTGAAGTAACATTCCATTCACTTCGCACAGTGAATTGAAGTGTTGGAACAGACTGCTTCTCTTTCAGAGAAATGCATGAGAGTTTCTGTTGAATGCTTGTAAGTAGCTCAAGGCTCTTTCAAAGGAAAGTGATTTTCTCTGAACGGACAGCATTTAGAAAGTAAAGCAACACTCCATTCCCTTCGCGCAATGAATTGAAGTGTTGGAACAG
The DNA here is from genome assembly GCF_982192425.1 of Myodes glareolus. Lineage (NCBI taxonomy): Eukaryota > Metazoa > Chordata > Mammalia > Rodentia > Cricetidae > Myodes > Myodes glareolus. The sequence continues at coordinate 4,043,736 of NC_142046.1, forward strand.
ACTGCTTCTCTTTCATAGAAACGCATTAGTGTTTCTTGTGAATGCTTGCAAGTAGCTTAAGGCACTTTCAAAGGAAAGTGATTTTCTCTGAAAGGACAGCATTTAGAAAGTGAAGCAACACTCCATTCACTTCGCACAGAGAACTGAAGTGTTGGAACAGATTGCTTCTCATTCAGAGAAATGCATGTGAGTTTCTGTTGAATGCTTGTAAGTAGCTTAAGGCACATTCAAAGGAAAGGGATTTTCTCTAAAAGGACAGCATTTAGAAAGTGAAGCAACACTCCATTCACTTCGCACAGTGAATTGAAGTGTTGGAACAGACTGCTTCTCTTTCAGAGAAACGCATGTGAGTTTTTTGTGAATGCTTGAAAGTAGTTTAAGGCACTTTCAATGGAAAGTGATTTTCTCTGAAAGGACAGCATTTAGAAAGTGAGGCAACACTCCATTCACTTCGCACAGTGAACTGAAGTGTTGTAACAGACTGCTTCTCTTTCAGAGAAACGCATGTGAGTTTCTTCCAAATGCTTGCTAGTAGCTTAAGGCACTTTCAAAGGAAAGTGATTTTCTCTGAAAGGACAGCATTTAGAAAGTGAGGCAACACTCCATTCACTTCGCACAGTGAATTGAAGTGTTGGAACAGATTGCTCCTCTTTCAGAGAAATGCATGTGAGTTTCTGTTGAATGCTTGTGAGTAGCTTAAGGCACATTCAAAGGAAAGGGATTTTCTCTGAAAGGACAGCATTTAGAAAGTGAAGCAACACTCCATTCACTTTACACAGTGAATTGAAGTGTTGGAACAGACTGCTTCTCTTTCAGAGAAACGCATGTGAGTTTCTGGTGAATGCTTGTAAGTAGCTTAAGGCACTTTCAAAGGAAAGTGATTTTCTCTGAAAGGACAGTATTTAGAAAGTGAAGCAACACTCCATTCCCTTCGCGCAATTAATTGAAGTGTTGGAACAGACTGCTTCTCTTTCATAGAAACGCATTAGTGTTTGTTGTGAATGCTTGCAAGTAGCTTAAGGCACTTTCAAAGGAAAGTGATTTTCTCTGAAAGGACTGCATTTAGAAAGTGAGGCAACACTCCATTCACTTCACACAGTGAATTGAAGTGTTGGAACAGATTGCTTCCCTTTCAGAGAAACGCATGTGAGTTTCTTCCTAATGCTTGCAAGTAGCTTAAGGCACTTTCTAAGGAAAGTGATTTTCTCTGAAAGGACAGCATTTAGAAAGTGAAGCAACACTCCATTCACTTCGCACAGTGAATTGAAGTGTTGGAACAGACTGCTTCTCTTTCAGAGAAACACATGTGAGTTTCTTCTTAATGCTTGCAAGTAGCTTAAGGCACTTTCTAAGGAAAGTGATTTTCTCTGAAAGGACAGCATTTAGAAAGTGAAGCAACATTCCATTCATTTCGAACAGTGAATTGAAGTGTTGGAACAGACTGCTTCTCTTTCAGAGAAACGCATGTGAGTTTCTGGTGAATGCTTGTAAGTAGCTTAAGGCACTTTCAAAGGAGAGTGATTTTCTCTGAAAGTAGAGCATTTAGAAAGTGAGGCAACACTCCATTCACTTTGCACCGATAATTGAAGTGTTGGAACCGGCTGCTTTTCTTTCAGAGAAATGCATGTGAGTTTCTGTTGAATGCTTGTAAGTAGCTTAAGGCACTTTCAAAGGAAAGTGATTTTCACTGAAAGGACAGCATTTAGAAAGTGAAGCAACACTCCATTCACTTCACAGAGTGAATTGAAGTATTGGAACAGACTGCTTCTCTTTCAGAGAAACGCATGTGAATTTCTGGTGAATGCTTGTAAGTAGCTTAAGGCACTTTCAAAGGAAAGTGATTTTCTCTGAAAGGACAGCATTTAGAAAGTGAAGCAACACTCCATTCACTTCGCACAGTGAATTGAAGTGTTGGAACACACTGCTTCTCTTTCAGAGAAACGCATGTGAGTTTCTTGTGAATGCTTGCATGTTGCTTAAGGCACTTTCAAAGGAAAGTGATTTTCTCTGAAAGGACAGCATTTAGAAACTGAAGCAACACTCCAATCACTTCGCACAGTGAATTGAAGTGCTGGAACAGACTGCTTCTCTTTAAGAGAAACGCATGTGAGTTTTTTGTGAATGCTTGAAAGTAGTTGAAGGCACTTTCAAAGGAAAGTGATTTTCTCTGAAAGGACAGAATTTAGAAAGTGAAGCAACACTCCATTCACTTCGCAAAGTGAATTGAAGTGTTGGAACAGAGTGCTTCTCTTTCATAGAAACTCATTAGTGTTTCTTGTGAATGCTTGCAAGTTGCTTAAGGCACTTTCAAAGGAAAGTGATTTTCTCTGAAAGGACAGCATTTAAAAAGTGAAGCAACACTCCATTCACTTCGCACAGTGAATTGAAGTGTTGGAACAGACTGCTTTTCTTTCAGAGAAACGCATATGATTTTCTTCCTAATGCTTGCAAGTAGCTTAAGGCACTTTCAAAGGAAAGTGATTTTCTCTGAAAGGACAGCATTTAGAAAGTGAAGCAACACTCCATTCATTTCGAACAGTGAATTGAAGTGTTGGAACAGACTGCTTCTCTTTCAGAGAAACGCATGTGAGTTTCTGGTGAATGCTTGTAAGTAGCTTAAGGCACTTTCAAAGGAAAGTGATTTTCTCTGAAAGGACAGCATTTAGAAAGTGAAGCAACACTCCATTCACTTCGCACAGTGAATTGAAGTGTTGGAACAGACTGCTTCTCTTTCAGAGAAATTCATGTGAGTTTCTGTTGAATGCTTGTAAGTAGCTTAAGGCACTTTCAAAGGAAAGTGATTTTCTCTGAAAGGACAGCATTTAGAAAGTGAAGCAACACTCCATTCACTTCGCAAAGTGAATTGAAGTATTGGAACAGACTGCTTCTCTTTCAGAGAAACGCATGTGAGTTTCTGGTGAATGCTTGTAACTAGCTTAAGGCACTTTCAAAGGAAAGTGATTTTCTCTGAAAGGACAGCATTTAGAAAGTGAAGCAACACTCCATTCACTTCGCACAGTGAATTGAAGTGTTGGAACAGACTGCTTCTCTTTCAGATAAACGCATGTGAGTTTCTTGTGAATGCTTGCAAGTTGCTTAAGGCACTTTCAAAGGAAAGTGATTTTCTCTGAAAGGACAGCATTTAGAAACTGAAGCAACACTCCATTCACTTCGCACAGTGAATTGAAGTGTTGGAACAGACTGCTTCTCTTTAAGAGAAATGCATGTGAGTTTTTTGTGAATTTTTGAAAGTAGTTTAAGGCACTTTCAAAGGAAAGTGATTTTCTATGAAAGGACAGAATTTAGAAAGTGAAGCAACACTCCATTCACTTCGCACAGTGAATTGAAGTGTTGGAACAGACTGCTTCTCTTTCAGAGAAACGCATGTGAGTTTCTGGTGAATGCTTGTAAGTAGCTTAAGGCACTTTCAAAGGAAAGTGATTTTCTCTGAAAGGACAGCATTTAGAAAGTGACGCAACACTCCATTCCCTTCGTGCAGTGAATTGAAGTGTTGGAACAGAGTGCTTCTCTTTCATAGAAACGCAATAGTGTTTCTTGTGAATGCTTGCAAGTTGCTTAAGGCACATTCAAAGGAAAGTGATTTTCTCTAAAAGGACAGCATTTAGAAAGTGAAGCAACACTCCATTCACTTTGTACAGTGAATTGAAATGTTGGAACAGCCTGCTTCTCTTTCAGAGAAACGCATGTGAGTTTTTTTTGAATGCTTGAAAGTAGTTTAAGGCACTTTCAATGGAAAGTGATTTTCTCTGAAAGGACAGAATTTAGAAAGTGAAGCAACACTCCATTCACTTCACACAGTGAATTGAAGTGTTGGAACAGACTGCTTCTCTTTCAGAGAAACGCATGTGTGTTTCCTGTGAATGCTAGAAAGTAGCTTAAGGCACTTTCAAAGGAAAGTGATTTTTCTGAAAGGACAGCATTTAGAAAGTGAAGTAACATTCCATTCACTTCGCACAGTGAATTGAAGTGTTGGAACAGACTGCTTCTCTTTCAGAGAAATGCATGTGAGTTTCTGTTGAATGCTTGTAAGTAGCTCAAGGCTCTTTCAAAGGAAAGTGATTTTCTCTGAACGGACAGCATTTAGAAAGTGAAGCAACACTCCATTCACTTCGCACAGAGAACTGAAGTGTTGGAACTGACTGCTTCTCTTTCAGAGAAACGCATGTGAATTTTTTGTGAATGCTTGAAAGTAGTTTAATGCACTTTCAATGGAAAGTGATTTTCTCTGAAAGGACAGCATTTAGAAAGTGAGGCAACACTCCATTCACTTCGGACAGTGAATTGAAGTGTTGGAACAGACTGCTTCACTTTAAGAGAAATGCATGTGAGTTTTTTGTGAATTCTTGAAAGTAGTTTAAGGCACTTTCAAAGGAAAGTGATTTTCTATGAAAGGACAGAATTTAGAAAGTGAAGCAACACTCCATTCACTTCGCACAGAGAACTGAAGTGTTGGAACAGATTGCTTCTCTTTCAGAGAAATGCATGTGAGTTTCTGTTGAATGCTTGTAAGTAGCTTACGGCACATTCAAACTAAAGGGATTTTCTCTAAAAGGACAGCATTTAGAAAGTGAAGCAACACTCCATTCACTTCGCACAGTGAATTGAAGTGTTGGAACAGACTGCTTCTCTTTCAGAGAAACGCATGTGAATTTTTTGTGAATGCTTGAAAGTAGTTTAAGGCACTTTCAATGGAAAGTGATTTTCTCTGAAAGGACAGCATTTAGAAAGTGAGGCAACACTCCATTCACTTCGGACAGTGAATTGAAGTGTTGGAACAGACTGCTTCTCTTTCAGAGAATCGCATGTGAGTTTCTTCCTAATGCTTGCAAGTAGCTTAAGGCACTTTCAAAGGAAAGTGATTTTCTCTGAAAGGACAGCATTTAGAAAGTGAAGCAACACTCCATTCACTTCGCACAGTGAATTGAAGTGTTGGAACAGACTGCTTCTCTTTCAGAGAAACGCATGTGAGTTTCTTCCTAATGCTTGCAAGTAGCTTAAGGCACTTTCAAAGGAAAGTGATTTTCTCTGAAAGTAGAGCATTTAGAAAGTGAGGCAACACTCCATTCACTTCGCACAGTAAATTGAAGTGTTGGAACAGATTGCTCCTCTTTCAGAGAAATGCATGTGAGTTTCTTCCTAATGCTTGTAAGTAGCTTAAGGCACATTCAAAGGAAAGGGATTTTCTCTGAAAGGACAGCATTTAGAAAGTGAAGCAACACTCCATTCATTTCACACAGTGAATTGAAGTGTTGGAACAGACTGCTTCTCTCAGAGAAACACATGTGAGTTTCTGGTGAATGCTTGTAAGTAGCTTAAGGCACTTTCAAAGGAAACTGATTTTCTCTGAAAGGACAGCATTTAGAAAGTGAAGCAACACTCCATTCCCTTTGCGCAATTAATTGAAGTGTTTGAACAGACTGCTTCTCTTTCATAGAAACGCATTAGTGTTTCATGTGAATGCTTGCAAGTAGCTTAAGGCACTTTCAAGGGAAAGTGATTTTCTCTGAAAGGACAGCATTTAAAAAGTGAAGCAACACTCCATTCACTTCGCACAGTGAATTGAAGTGTTGGAACAGACTGCTTCTCTTTCAGAGAAACGCATGTGAGTTTCTTCCTAATGCTTGCAAGTAGCTTAAGGCACTTTCAAAGGAAAGTGATTTTCTCTGAAAGGACAGCATTTAGAAAGTGAAGCAACACTCCATTCACTTCGCACATTGAATTGAAGTGTTGGAACAGACTGCTTCTCTTTCAGAGAAACGCATGTGAGTTTCTGTTGAATGCTTGTAAGTAGCTTAAGGCACTTTCAAAGGAAAGTGATTTTTTCTGACAGGACAGCATTTAGAAAGTGAAGCAACACTCCATTCACTTCGCACAGTGAATGGAAGTGTTGGAACAGACTGCTTCTCTTTCATAGAAACGCATTAGTGTTTCTTGTGAATGCTTGCAAGTAGCTTAAGGCACTTTCAAAGGAAAGTGATTTTCTCTGAAAGGACAGCATTTAGAAAGTGAAGCAACACTCCATTCACTTCGCACAGAGAACTGAAGTGTTGGAACAGATTGCTTCTCTTTCAGAGAAATGCATGTGAGTTTCTGTTGAATGCTTGAAAGTAGCTTACGGCACATTCAACTAAAGGGATTTTCTCTAAAAGGACAGCATTTAGAAAGTGAAGCAACACTCCATTCACTTCGCACAGTGAATTGAAGTGTTGGAACAGACTGCTTCTCTTTCAGAGAAACGCATGTGAATTTTTTGTGAATGCTTGAAAGTAGTTTAAGGCACTTTCAATGGAAAGTGATTTTCTCTGAAAGGACAGCATTTAGAAAGTGAGGCAACACTCCATTCACTTCGGACAGTGAATTGAAGTGTTGGAACAGACTGCTTCTCTTTCAGAGAATCGCATGTGAGTTTCTTCCTAATGCTTGCAAGTAGCTTAAGGCACTTTCAAAGGAAAGTGATTTTCTCTGAAAGGACAGCATTTAGAAAGTGAAGCAACACTCCATTCACTTCGCACAGAGAACTGAAGTGTTGGAACTGACTGCTTCTCTTTCAGAGAAATTCATGTGAGTTTCTGTTGAATGCTTGTAAGTAGCTCAAGGCTCTTTCAAAGGAAAGTGATGTTCTCTGAAAGGACAGCATTTAGAAAGAAAAGCAACACTCCATTCCCTTCGCGCAATGAATTGAAGTGTTGGAACAGACTGCTTCTCTTTCATAGAAACGCATTAGTGTTTCTTGTGAATGCTTGTAAGTAGCTTAAGGCACTTTCAAAGGAAAGTGATTTTCTCTGAAAGGACAGCATTTAGAAAGTGAAGCAACACTCCATTCACTTCGCACATTGAATTGAAGTGTTGGAACAGACTGCTTCTCTTTCAGAGAAATGCATGTGAGTTTCTGTTGAATGCTTGTAAGTAGCTTAAGGCACTTTCAAAGGAAAGTGATTTTCTCTGAAAGGACTGCATTTAGAAAGTGAGGCAACACTCCATTCACTTCACACAGTGAATTGAAGTGTTGGAACAGATTGCTTCTCTTTCTGAGAAACGCATGTGAGTTTCTTCCTAATGCTTGCAAGTAGCTTAAGGCACTTTCAAAGGAAAGTGATTTTCTCTGAAAGGACAGCATTTAGAAAGTGAAGCAACACTCCATTCACTTCGCACAGTGAATTGAAGTGTTGGAACAGACTGCTTCTCTTTCAGAGAAACGCATGTGAGTTTCCTCCGAATGCTTGCAAGTAGCTTAAGGCACTTTCAAAGGAAAGTGATTTTCTCTGAAATGACAGCATTTAGAAAGTGAAGCAACACTCCATTCATTTCGAACAGTGAATTGAAGTGTTGGAACAGACGGCTTCTCTTTCAGAGAAACGCATGTGAGTTTCTGGTGAATGCTTGTAAGTAGCTTAAGGCACTTTCAAAGGAAAGTGATTTTCTCTGAAAGGACAGCATTTAGAAAGTGAAGCAACACTCCATTCACTTCGCACAGTGAATTGAAGTGTTGGAAAAGACTGCTTCTCTTTCAGAGAAACACATTGGGGTTTCTTGTGAATGCTTGCAAGTAGCTTAAGGCACTTTCAAAGGACAGTGATTTTCTCTGAAAGGACAGCATTTAGAAAGTGAAGCAACACTCCATTCACTTCACACAGTGAATTGAAGTGTTGGAACAGATTGCTTCTCTTTCAGAGAAATGCATGTGAGTTTCTGTTGAATGCTTGTAAGTAGCTTAAGGCACATTCAAAGGAAAGGGATTTTCTCTAAAAGGACAGCATTTAGAAAGTGAAGCAACACTCCATTCACTTCGCACAGTGAATTGAAGTGTTGGAAAAGACTGCTTCTCTTTCAGAGAAACACATGTGAGTTTTTTGTGAGCTTGAAAGTAGTTTGAGGCACTTTCAGTGGAAAGTGATTTTCTCTGAAAGGACAGTATTTAGAAAGTGAGGCAACACTCCATTCACTTCGCACAGTGAATTGAAGTGTTGGAACAGACTGCTTCTCTTTCAGAGAAATGCATGTGAGTTTCTTCCTAATGCTTGCAAGTAGCTTAAGGCACTTTCAAAGGAAAGTGATTTTTTCCGAAAGGACAGCATTTAGAAAGTGAAGCAACACTCCATTCACTTCGCACAGTGAATTGAAGTGTTGGAATAGACTGCTTCTCTTTCAGAGAAACGCATGTGAGTTTCTTGTGAATGCTTGCATGTTGCTTAAGGCACTTTCAAAGGAAAGTGATTTTCTCTGAAAGGACAGCATTTAGAAACTGAAGCAACACTCCATTCACTTCGCACAGTGAATTGAAGTGCAGGAACAGACTGCTTCTCTTTCAGAGAAACGCATGTGAGTTTCTGGTGAATGCTTGTAAGTAGCTTAAGGCACTTTCAAAGGAAAGTGATTTTCTCTGAAAGGACAGCATTTAGAAAGTGAAGCAACACTCCATTCCCTTTGTGCAGTCAATTGAAGTGTTGGAACCGAGTGCTTCTCTTTCATAGAAACTCATTAGTGTTTCTTGTGAATGCTTGCAAGTTGCTTAAGGCACTTTCAAAGGAAAGTGATTTTCTCTGAAAGGACAGCATTTAAAAAGTGAAGCAACACTCCATTCACTTCGCACAGTGAATTGAAGTGTTGGAACAGACTGCTTCTCTTTCACAGAAACGCATATGAGTTTCTTCCTAATGCTTGCAAGTAGCTTAAGGCACTTTCAAAGGAAAGTGATTTTCTCTGAAAGGACAGCATTTAGAAAGTGAAGTAACATTCCATTCACTTCGCACAGTGAATTGAAGTGTTGGAACAGACTGCTTCTCTTTCAGAGAAATGCATGAGAGTTTCTGTTGAATGCTTGTAAGTAGCTCAAGGCTCTTTCAAAGGAAAGTGATTTTCTCTGAACGGACAGCATTTAGAAAGTAAAGCAACACTCCATTCCCTTCGCGCAATGAATTGAAGTGTTGGAACAGACTGCTTCTCTTTCATAGAAACGCATTAGTGTTTCTTGTGAATGCTTGCAAGTAGCTTAAGGCACTTTCAAAGGAAAGTGATTTTCTCTGAAAGGACAGCATTTAGAAAGTGAAGCAACACTCCATTCACTTCGCACAGAGAACAGAAGTGTTGGAACAGATTGCTTCTCATTCAGAGTAATGCATGTGAGTTTCTGTTGAATGCTTGTAAGTAGCTTAAGGCACATTCAAAGGAAAGGGATTTTCTCTAAAAGGACAGCATTTAGAAAGTGAAGCAACACTCCATTCACTTCGCACAGTGAATTGAAGTGTTGGAACAGACTGCTTCTCTTTCAGAGAAACGCATGTGAGTTTCTTCCAAATGCTTGCTAGTAGCTTAAGGCACTTTCAAAGGAAAGTGATTTTCTCTGAAAGGACAGCATTTAGAAAGTGAGGCAACACTCCATTCACTTCGCACAGTGAATTGAAGTGTTGGAACAGATTGCTCCTCTTTCAGAGAAATGCATGTGAGTTTCTGTTGAATGCTTGTGAGTAGCTTAAGGCACATTCAAAGGAAAGGGATTTTCTCTGAAAGGACAGCATTTAGAAAGTGAAGCAACACTCCATTCACTTTACACAGTGAATTGAAGTGTTGGAACAGACTGCTTCTCTTTCAGAGAAACGCATGTGAGTTTCTGGTGAATGCTTGTAAGTAACTTAAGGCACTTTCAAAGGAAAGTGATTTTCTCTGAAAGGACAGTATTTAGAAAGTGAAGCAACACTCCATTCCCTTCGCGCAATTAATTGAAGTGTTGGAACAGATTGCTTCCCTTTCAGAGAAACGCATGTGAGTTTCTTCCTAATGCTTGCAAGTAGCTTAAGGCACTTTCTAAGGAAAGTGATTTTCTCTGAAAGGACAGCATTTAGAAAGTGAAGCAACACTCCATTCACTTCGCACAGTGAATTGAAGTGTTGGAACAGACTGCTTCTCTTTCAGAGAAACACATGTGAGTTTCTTCTTAATGCTTGCAAGTAGCTTAAGGCACTTTCTAAGGAAAGTGATTTTCTCTGAAAGGACAGCATTTAGAAAGTGAAGCAACATTCCATTCATTTCGAACAGTGAATTGAAGTGTTGGAACAGACTGCTTCTCTTTCAGAGAAACGCATGTGAGTTTCTGGTGAATGCTTGTAAGTAGCTTAAGGCACTTTCAAAGGAGAGTGATTTTCTCTGAAAGTAGAGCATTTAGAAAGTGAGGCAACACTCCATTCACTTTGCACCGATAATTGAAGTGTTGGAACCGGCTGCTTTTCTTTCAGAGAAATGCATGTGAGTTTCTGTTGAATGCTTGTAAGTAGCTTAAGGCACTTTCAAAGGAAAGTGATTTTCTCTGAAAGGACAGCATTTAGAAAGTGAAGCAACACTCCATTCACTTCACAGAGTGAATTGAAGTATTGGAACAGACTGCTTCTCTTTCAGAGAAACGCATGTGAATTTCTGGTGAATGCTTGTAAGTAGCTTAAGGCACTTTCAAAGGAAAGTGATTTTCTCTGAAAGGACAGCATTTAGAAAGTGAAGCAACACTCCATTCACTTCGCACAGTGAATTGAAGTGTTGGAACACACTGCTTCTCTTTCAGAGAAACGCATGTGAGTTTCTTGTGAATGCTTGCATGTTGCTTAAGGCACTTTCAAAGGAAAGTGATTTTCTCTGAAAGGACAGCATTTAGAAACTGAAGCAACACTCCAATCACTTCGCACAGTGAATTGAAGTGCTGGAACAGACTGCTTCTCTTTAAGAGAAACGCATGTAAGTTTTTTGTGAATGCTTGAAAAGTAGTTGAAGGCACTTTCAAAGGAAAGTGATTTTCTCTGAAAGGACAGAATTTAGAAAGTGAAGCAACACTCCATTCACTTCGCAAAGTGAATTGAAGTGTTGGAACAGAGTGCTTCTCTTTCATAGAAACTCATTAGTGTTTCTTGTGAATGCTTGCAAGTTGCTTAAGGCACTTTCAAAGGAAAGTGATTTTCTCTGAAAGGACAGCATTTAAAAAGTGAAGCAACACTCCATTCACTTCGCACAGTGACTTGAAGTGTTGGAACAGACTGCTTCTCTTTCAGAGAAACGCATATGATTTTCTTCCTAATGCTTGCAAGTAGCTTAAGGCACTTTCAAAGGAAAGTGATTTTCTCTGAAAGGACAGCATTTAGAAAGTGAAGCAACACTCCATTCATTTCGAACAGTGAATTGAAGTGTTGGAACAGACTGCTTCTCTTTCAGAGAAACGCATGTGAGTTTCTGGTGAATGCTTGTAAGTAGCTTAAGGCACTTTCAAAGGAAGGGATTTTCTCTGAAAGGACAGCATTTAGAAAGTGAAGCAACACTCCATTCACTTCGCACAGTGAATTGAAGTGTTGGAACAGACTGCTTCTCTTTCAGAGAAATTCATGTGAGTTTCTGTTGAATGCTTGTAAGTAGCTTAAGGCACTTTCAAAGGAAAGTGATTTTCTCTGAAAGGACAGCATTTAGAAAGTGAAGCAACACTCCATTCACTTCGCAAAGTGAATTGAAGTATTGGAACAGACTGCTTCTCTTTCAGAGAAACGCATGTGAGTTTCTGGTGAATGCTTGTAACTAGCTTAAGGCACTTTCAAAGGAAAGTGATTTTCTCTGAAAGGACAGCATTTAGAAAGGGAAGCAACACTCCATTCACTTCGCACAGTGAATTGAAGTGTTGGAACAGACTGCTTCTCTTTCAGATAAACGCATGTGAGTTTCTTGTGAATGCTTGCAAGTTGCTTAAGGCACTTTCAAAGGAAAGTGATTTTCTCTGAAAGGACAGCATTTAGAAACTGAAGCAACACTCCATTCACTTCGCACAGTGAATTGAAGTGTTGGAACAGACTGCTTCTCTTTAAGAGAAATGCATGTGAGTTTTTTGTGAATTTTTGAAAGTAGTTTAAGGCACTTTCAAAGGAAAGTGATTTTCTATGAAAGGACAGAATTTAGAAAGTGAAGCAACACTCCATTCACTTCGCACAGTGAATTGAAGTGTTGGAACAGACTGCTTCTCTTTCAGAGAAACGCATGTGAGTTTCTGGTGAATGCTTGTTAGTAGCTTAAGGCACTTTCAAAGGAAAGTGATTTTCTCTGAAAGGACAGCATTTAGAAAGTGACGCAACACTCCATTCCCTTCGTGCAGTGAATTGAAGTGTTGGAACAGAGTGCTTCTCTTTCATAGAAACGCAATAGTGTTTCTTGTGAATGCTTGCAAGTTGCTTAAGGCACTTTCAAAGGAAAGTGATTTTCTCTAAAAGGACAGCATTTAGAAAGTGAAGCAACACTCCATTCACTTTGTACAGTGAATTGAAATGTTGGAACAGCCTGCTTCTCTTTCAGAGAAACGCATGTGAGTTTTTTTTGAATGCTTGAAAGTAGTTTAAGGCACTTTCAATGGAAAGTGATTTTCTCTGAAAGGACAGAATTTAGAAAGTGAAGCAACACTCCATTCACTTCGCACAGTGAATTGAAGTGTTGGAACAGACTGCTTCTCTTTCAGAGAAACGCATGTGTGTTTCCTGTGAATGCTAGAAAGTAGCTTAAGGCACTTTCAAAGGAAAGTGATTTTTCTGAAAGGACAGCATTTAGAAAGTGAAGTAACATTCCATTCACTTCGCACAGTGAATTGAAGTGTTGGAACAGACTGCTTCTCTTTCAGAGAAATGCATGTGAGTTTCTGTTGAATGCTTGTAAGTAGCTCAAGGCTCTTTCAAAGGAAAGTGATTTTCTCTGAACGGACTGCATTTAGAAAGTGAAGCAACACTCCATTCACTTCGCACAGAGAACTGAAGTGTTGGAACTGACTGCTTCTCTTTCAGAGAAACGCATGTGAATTTTTTGTGAATGCTTGAAAGTAGTTTAAGGCACTTTCAATGGAAAGTGATTTTCTCTGAAAGGACAGCATTTAGAAAGTGAGGCAACACTCCATTCACTTCGGACAGTGAATTGAAGTGTTGGAACAGACTGCTTCTCTTTAAGAGAAATGCATGTGAGTTTTTTTGAATTCTTGAAAGTAGTTTAAGGCACTTTCAAAGGAAAGTGATTTTCTATGAAAGGACAGAATTTAGAAAGTGAAGCAACACTCCATTCACTTCGCACAGAGAACTGAAGTGTTGGAACAGATTGCTTCTCTTTCAGAGAAATGCATGTGAGTTTCTGTTGAATGCTTGTAAGTAGCTTACGGCACATTCAAACTAAAGGGATTTTCTCTAAAAGGACAGCATTTAGAAAGTGAAGCAACACTCCATTCACTTCGCACAGTGAATTGAAGTGTTGGAACAGACTGCTTCTCTTTCAGAGAAACGCATGTGAATTTTTTGTGAATGCTTGAAAGTAGTTTAAGGCACTTTCAATGGAAAGTGATTTTCTCTGAAAGGACAGCATTTAGAAAGTGAGGCAACACTCCATTCACTTCGGACAGTGAATTGAAGTGTTGGAACAGACTGCTTCTCTTTCAGAGAATCGCATGTGAGTTTCTTCCTAATGCTTGCAAGTAGCTTAAGGCACTTTCAAAGGAAAGTGATTTTCTCTGAAAGGACAGCATTTAGAAAGTGAAGCAACACTCCATTCACTTCGCACAGTGAATTGAAGTGTTGGAACAGACTGCTTCTCTTTCAGAGAAACGCATGTGAGTTTCTTCCTAATGCTTGCAAGTAGCTTAAGGCACTTTCAAAGGAAAGTGATTTTCTCTGAAAGTAGAGCATTTAGAAAGTGAGGCAACACTCCATTCACTTCGCACAGTAAATTGAAGTGTTGGAACAGATTGCTCCTCTTTCAGAGAAATGCATGTGAGTTTCTTCCTAATGCTTGTAAGTAGCTTAAGGCACATTCAAAGGAAAGGGATTTTCTCTGAAAGGACAGCATTTAGAAAGTGAAGCAACACTCCATTCATTTCACACAGTGAATTGAAGTGTTGGAACAGACTGCTTCTCTTTCAGAGAAACACATGTGAGTTTCTGGTGAATGCTTGTAAGTATCTTAAGGCACTTTCAAAGGAAACTGATTTTCTCTGAAAGGACAGCATTTAGAAAGTGAAGCAACACTCCATTCCCTTTGCGCAATTAATTGAAGTGTTTGAACAGACTGCTTCTCTTTCATAGAAACGCATTAGTGTTTCATGTGAATGCTTGCAAGTAGCTTAAGGCACTTTCAAGGGAAAGTGATTTTCTCTGAAAGGACAGCATTTAAAAAGTGAAGCAACACTCCATTCACTTCGCACAGTGAATTGAAGTGTTGGAACAGACTGCTTCTCTTTCAGAGAAACGCATGTGAGTTTCTTCCTAATGCTTGCAAGTAGCTTAAGGCACTTTCAAAGGAAAGTGATTTTCTCTGAAAGGACAGCATTTAGAAAGTGAAGCAACACTCCATTCACTTCGCACATTGAATTGAAGTGTTGGAACAGACTGCTTCTCTTTCAGAGAAACGCATGTGAGTTTCTGTTGAATGCTTGTCAGTAGCTTAAGGCACTTTCAAAGGAAAGTGATTTTTTCTGACAGGACAGCATTTAGAAAGTGAAGCAACACTCCATTCACTTCGCACAGTGAATTGAAGTGTTGGAACAGACTGCTTCTCTTTCATAGAAACGCATTAGTGTTTCTTGTGAATGCTTGCAAGTAGCTTAAGGCACTTTCAAAGGAAAGTGATTTTCTCTGAAAGGACAGCATTTAGAAAGTGAAGCAACACTCCATTCACTTCGCACAGAGAACTGAAGTGTTGGAACAGATTGCTTCTCTTTCAGAGAAATGCATGTGAGTTTCTGTTGAATGCTTGAAAGTAGCTTACGGCACATTCAACTAAAGGGATTTTCTCTAAAAGGACAGCATTTAGAAAGTGAAGCAACACTCCATTCACTTCGCACAGTGAATTGAAGTGTTGGAACAGACTGCTTCTCTTTCAGAGAAACGTATGTGAGTTTCTGTTGAATGCTTGTAAGTAGCTTAAGGCACTTTCAAAGGAAAGTGATTTTCTCTGAAAGGACTGCATTTAGAAAGTGAGGCAACACTCCATTCACTTCACACAGTGAATTGAAGTGTTGGAACAGATTGCTTCTCTTTCTGAGAAACGCATGTGAGTTTCTTCCTAATGCTTGCAAGTAGCTTAAGGCACTTTCAAAGGAAAGTGATTTTCTCTGAAAGGACAGCATTTAGAAAGTGAAGCAACACTCCATTCACTTCGCACAGTGAATTGAAGTGTTGGAACAGACTGCTTCTCTTTCAGAGAAACGCATGTGAGTTTCCTCCGAATGCTTGCAAGTAGCTTAAGGCACTTTCAAAGGAAAGTGATTTTCTCTGAAATGACAGCATTTAGAAAGTGAAGCAACACTCCATTCATTTCGAACAGTGAATTGAAGTGTTGGAACAGACTGCTTCTCTTTCAGAGAAACGCATGTGAGTTTCTGGTGAATGCTTGTAAGTAGCTTAAGGCACTTTCAAAGGAAAGTGATTTTCTCTGAAAGGACAGCATTTAGAAAGTGAAGCAACACTCCATTCACTTCGCACAGTGAATTGAAGTGTTGGAAAAGACTGCTTCTCTTTCAGAGAAACACATTGGGGTTTCTTGTGAATGCTTGCAAGTAGCTTAAGGCACTTTCAAAGGAAAGTGATTTTCTCTGAAAGGACAGCATTTAGAAAGTGAAGCAACACTCCATTCACTTCACACAGTGAATTGAAGTGTTGGAACAGATTGCTTCTCTTTCAGAGAAATGCATGTGAGTTTCTGTTGAATGCTTGTAAGTAGCTTAAGGCACATTCAAAGGAAAGGGATTTTCTCTAAAAGGACAGCATTTAGAAAGTGAAGCAACACTCCATTCACTTCGCACAGTGAATTGAAGTGTTGGAAAAGACTGCTTCTCTTTCAGAGAAACGCATGTGAGTTTTTTGTGAGCTTGAAAGTAGTTTGAGGCACTTTCAGTGGAAAGTGATTTTCTCTGAAAGGACAGCATTTAGAAAGTGAGGCAACACTCCATTCACTTCGCACAGTGAATTGAAGTGTTGGAACAGACTGCTTCTCTTTCAGAGAAATGCATGTGAGTTTCTTCCTAATGCTTGCAAGTAGCTTAAGGCACTTTCAAAGGAAAGTGATTTTTTCCGAAAGGACAGCATTTAGAAAGTGAAGCAACACTCCATTCACTTCGCACAGTGAATTGAAGTCTTGGAATAGACTGCTTCTCTTTCAGAGAAACGCATGTGAGTTTCTTCCTAATGCTTGCAAGTAGCTTAAGGCACTTTCAAAGGAAAGTGATTTTCTCTGAAAGGACAGCATTTAGAAAGTGAAGTAACACTCCATTCATTTCGAACAGTGAATTGAAGTGTAGGAACAGACTGCTTCTTTCAGAGAAACGCATGTGAGTTTCTGGTGAATGCTTGTAAGTAGCTTAAGGCACTTTCAAAGGAAAGTGATTTTCTCTGAAAGGACAGCATTTAGAAAGTGAAGCAACACTCGATTCACTTTGCACAGTGAATTGAAGTGTTGGAATCAACTGCTTCTCTTTCAGAGAAACGCATGTGAGTTTTTTTGAATGCTTGAAAGTAGTTTAAGGCACTTTCAATGGAAAGTGATTTTCTCTGAAAGGACAGCATTTAGAAAGTAAAGCAACACTCCATTCCCTTCGCGCAATGAATTGAAGTGTTGGAACAGACTGCTTCTCTTTCATAGAAACGCATTAGTGTTTCTTGTGAATGCTTGCAAGTAGCTTAAGGCACTTTCAAAGGAAAGTGATTTTCTCTGAAAGGACAGCATTTAGAAAGTGAAGCAACACTCCATTCACTTCACACAGAGAATTGAAGTGTTGGAACAGACTGCTTCTCTTTCAGAGAAACGCATGTGAGTTTTTTGTGAATGCTTGAAAGTAGTTTAAGGCACTTTCAAAGGAAAGTGATTTTCTCTGAAAGGACAGCATTTAGAAAGTGAGGCAACACTCCATTCACTTCGCACAGTGAATTGAAGTGTTGGAACAGACTGATTCTCTTTCAGAGAAACACATGTGAGTTTCTTCCTAATGCTTGCAAGTAGCTTAAGGCACTTTCAAAGGAAAGTGATTTTCTCTGAAAGGACAGCATTTAGAAAGTGAAGCAACACTCCATTCACTTCGCACAGTGAATTGAAGTGTTGGAACAGACTGCTTCTCTTTCAGAGAAACGCATGTGAGTTTCTTCCTAATGCTTGCAAGTAGCTTAAGGCACTTTCAAAGGAAAGTGATTTTCTCTGAAAGTAGAGCATTTAGAAAGTGAGGCAACACTCCATTCACTTCGCACAGTAAATTGAAGTGTTGGAACAGATTGCTCCTCTTTCAGAGAAATGCATGTGAGTTTCTTCCTAATGCTTGTAAGTAGCTTAAGGCACATTCAAAGGAAAGGGATTTTCTCTAAAAGGACAGCATTTAGAAAGTGAAGCAACACTCCATTCATTTCACACAGTGAATTGAAGTGTTGGAACAGACTGCTTCTCTTTCAGAGAAACACATGTGAGTTTCTGGTGAATGCTTGTAAGTAGCTTAAGGCACTTTCAAAGGTAACTGATTTTCTCTGAAAGGACAGCATTTAGAAAGTGAAGCAACACTCCATTCCCTTTGCGCAATTAATTGAAGTGTTTGAACAGACTGCTTCTCTTTCATAGAAACGCATTAGTGTTTCATGTGAATGCTTGCAAGTAGCTTAAGGCACTTTCAAGGGAAAGTGATTTTCTCTGAAAGGACAGCATTTAAAAAGTGAAGCAACACTCCATTCACTTCGCACAGTGAATTGAAGTGTTGGAACAGACTGCTTCTCTTTCAGAGAAACGCATGTGAGTTTCTTCCTAATGCTTGCAAGTAGCTTAAGGCACTTTCAAAGGAAAGTGATTTTCTCTGAAAGGACAGCATTTAGAAAGTGAAGCAACACTCCATTCACTTCGCACATTGAATTGAAGTGTTGGAACAGACTGCTTCTCTTTCAGAGAAACGCATGTGAGTTTCTGTTGAATGCTTGTAAGTAGCTTAAGGCACTTTCAAAGGAAAGTGATTTTTTCTGACAGGACAGCATTTAGAAAGTGAAGCAACACTCCATTCACTTCGCACAGTGAATTGAAGTGTTGGAACAGACTGCTTCTCTTTCATAGAAACGCATTAGTGTTTCTTGTGAATGCTTGCAAGTAGCTTAAGGCACTTTCAAAGGAAAGTGATTTTCTCTGAAAGGACAGCATTTAGAAAGTGAAGCAACACTCCATTCACTTCGCACAGAGAACTGAAGTGTTGGAACAGATTGCTTCTCTTTCAGAGAAATGCATGTGAGTTTCTGTTGAATGCTTGAAAGTAGCTTACGGCACATTCAACTAAAGGGATTTTCTCTAAAAGGACAGCATTTAGAAAGTGAAGCAACACTCCATTCACTTCGCACAGTGAATTGAAGTGTTGGAACAGACTGCTTCTCTTTCAGAGAAACGCATGTGAATTTTTTGTGAATGCTTGAAAGTAGTTTAAGGCACTTTCAATGGAAAGTGATTTTCTCTGAAAGGACAGCATTTAGAAAGTGAGGCAACACTCCATTCACTTCGCACAGTGAATTGAAGTGTTGGAACAGACTGCTTCTCTTTCAGAGAATCGCATGTGAGTTTCTTCCTAATGCTTGCAAGTAGCTTAAGGCACTTTCAAAGGAAAGTGATTTTCTCTGAAAGGACAGCATTTAGAAAGTGAAGCAACACTCCATTCACTTCGCACAGAGAACTGAAGTGTTGGAACTGACTGCTTCTCTTTCAGAGAAATTCATGTGAGTTTCTGTTGAATGCTTGTAAGTAGCTCAAGGCTCTTTCAAAGGAAAGTGATGTTCTCTGAAAGGACAGCATTTAGAAAGAAAAGCAACACTCCATTCCCTTCGCGCAATGAATTGAAGTGTTGGAACAGACTGCTTCTCTTTCATAGAAACGCATTAGTGTTTCTTGTGAATGCTTGTAAGTAGCTTAAGGCACTTTCAAAGGAAAGTGATTTTCTCTGAAAGGACAGCATTTAGAAAGTGAAGCAACACTCCATTCACTTCGCACATTGAATTGAAGTGTTGGAACAGACTGCTTCTCTTTCAGAGAAACGTATGTGAGTTTCTGTTGAATGCTTGTAAGTAGCTTAAGGCACTTTCAAAGGAAAGTGATTTTCTCTGAAAGGACTGCATTTAGAAAGTGAGGCAACACTCCATTCACTTCACACAGTGAATTGAAGTGTTGGAACAGATTGCTTCTCTTTCTGAGAAACGCATGTGAGTTTCTTCCTAATGCTTGCAAGTAGCTTAAGGCACTTTCAAAGAAAGTGATTTTCTCTGAAAGGACAGCATTTAGAAAGTGAAGCAACACTCCATTCACTTCGCACAGTGAATTGAAGTGTTGGAACAGACTGCTTCTCTTTCAGAGAAACGCATGTGAGTTTCCTCCGAATGCTTGCAAGTAGCTTAAGGCACTTTCAAAGGAAAGTGATTTTCTCTGAAATGACAGCATTTAGAAAGTGAAGCAACACTCCATTCATTTCGAACAGTGAATTGAAGTGTTGGAACAGACTGCTTCTCTTTCAGAGAAACGCATGTGAGTTTCTGGTGAATGCTTGTAAGTAGCTTAAGGCACTTTCAAAGGAAAGTGATTTTCTCTGAAAGGACAGCATTTAGAAAGTGAAGCAACACTCCATTCACTTCGCACAGTGAATTGAAGTGTTGGAAAAGACTGCTTCTCTTTCAGAGAAACACATTGGGGTTTCTTGTGAATGCTTGCAAGTAGCTTAAGGCACTTTCAAAGGAAAGTGATTTTCTCTGAAAGGACAGCATTTAGAAAGTGAAGCAACACTCCATTCACTTCACACAGTGAATTGAAGTGTTGGAACAGATTGCTTCTCTTTCAGAGAAATGCATGTGAGTTTCTGTTGAATGCTTGTAAGTAGCTTAAGGCACATTCAAAGGAAAGGGATTTTCTCTAAAAGGACAGCATTTAGAAAGTGAAGCAACACTCCATTCACTTCGCACAGTGAATTGAAGTGTTGGAAAAGACTGCTTCTCTTTCAGAGAAACGCATGTGAGTTTTTTGTGAGCTTGAAAGTAGTTTGAGGCACTTTCAGTGGAAAGTGATTTTCTCTGAAAGGACAGCATTTAGAAAGTGAGGCAACACTCCATTCACTTCGCACAGTGAATTGAAGTGTTGGAACAGACTGCTTCTCTTTCAGAGAAATGCATGTGAGTTTCTTCCTAATGCTTGCAAGTAGCTTAAGGCACTTTCAAAGGAAAGTGATTTTTTCCGAAAGGACAGCATTTAGAAAGTGAAGCAACACTCCATTCACTTCGCACAGTGAATTGAAGTGTTGGAATAGACTGCTTCTCTTTCAGAGAAACGCATGTGAGTTTCTTCCTAATGCTTGCAAGTAGCTTAAGGCACTTTCAAAGGAAAGTGATTTTCTCTGAAAGGACAGCATTTAGAAAGTGAAGTAACACTCCATTCATTTCGAACAGTGAATTGAAGTGTAGGAACAGACTGCTTCTTTTAGAGAAACGCATGTGAGTTTCTGGTGAATGCTTGTAAGTAGCTTAAGGCACTTTCAAAGGAAAGTGATTTTCTCTGAAAGGACAGCATTTAGAAAGTGAAGCAACACTCGATTCACTTTGCACAGTGAATTGAAGTGTTGGAATCAACTGCTTCTCTTTCAGAGAAACGCATGTGAGTTTTTTTGAATGCTTGAAAGTAGTTTAAGGCACTTTCAATGGAAAGTGATTTTCTCTGAAAGGACAGCATTTAGAAAGTAAAGCAACACTCCATTCCCTTCGCGCAATGAATTGAAGTGTTGGAACAGACTGCTTCTCTTTCATAGAAACGCATTAGTGTTTCTTGTGAATGCTTGCAAGTAGCTTAAGGCACTTTCAAAGGAAAGTGATTTTCTCTGAAAGGACAGCATTTAGAAAGTGAAGCAACACTCCATTCACTTCACACAGAGAATTGAAGTGTTGGAACAGACTGCTTCTCGTTCAGAGAAACGCATGTGAGTTTTTTGTGAATGCTTGAAAGTAGTTTAAGGCACTTTCAAAGGAAAGTGATTTTCTCTGAAAGGACAGCATTTAGAAAGTGAGGCAACACTCTATTCACTTCGCACAGTGAATTGAAGTTTTGGAACAGACTGCTTCTCTTTCAGAGAAACGCATGTGAGTTTCTGTTGAATGCTTGTAAGTAGCTTAAGGCACTTTCAAAGGAAAGTGATTTTCTCTGAAAGGACAGCATTTAGAAAGTGAAGCAACACTCCATTCCCTTCGTGCAGTGAATTGAAGTGTTGCAACAGAGTGCTTCTCTTTCATATAAACGCATTAGTGCTTCTTGTGAATGCTTGCAAGTTGCTTAAGGCACTTTCAAAGGAAAGTCATTTTCTCTGAAAGGACAGCATTTAGAAAGTGAAGCAACACTCCATTCACTTCGCACAGAGAATTGAAGTGTTGGAACAGACTGCTTCTCTTTCAGAGAAACACATGTGAGTTTCTGTTGAAAGCTTGTAAGTAGCTTAAGGCACATTCAAAGGAAAGGGATTTTCTATAAAAGGACAGCATTTAGAAAGTGAAGCAACACTCCATTCACTTCGCACAGTGAATTGAAGTGTTGGAACAGACTGCTTCTCTTTCAGAGAAACACATGTGAGTTTCTTCCTAATGCTTGCAAGTAGCTTAAGGCACTTTCAAAGGAAAGTGATTTTCTCGGGAAGGACAGCATTTAGAAAGTGAAGCAACACTCCATTCACTTCGCACAGTGAATTGAAGTGTTGGAATAGACAGCTTCTCTTTCAGAGAAATGCATTAGTGTTTCTTGTGAATGCTTGCAAATAGCTTAAGGCACTTTCAAAGGAAAGGGATTTTCTCTAAAAGGACAGCATTTAGAAAGTGAAGCAACACTCCATTCACTTCGCACAGTGAATTGAAGTGTTGGAACAGACTGCTTCTCTTTCAGAGAAACGCATGTGAGATTTTTGTGAGCTTGAAAGTAGTTTGAGGCACTTTCAGTGGAAAGTGATTTTCTCTGAAAGGACAGCATTTAGAAAGTGAGGCAACACTCCATTCACTTCGCACAGTGAATTGAAGTGTTGGAACAGACTGCTTCTCTTTCAGAGAAATGCATGTGAGTTTCTTCCTAATGCTTGCAAGTAGCTTAAGGCACTTTCAAAGGAAAGTGATTTTCTCTGAAAGGACAGCATTTAGAAAGTGAAGCAACACTCCATTCACTTCGCACAGTGAATTGAAGTGTTGGAATAGACTGCTTCTCTTTCAGAGAAACACATGTGAGTTTCTTCCTAATGCTTGCAAGTAGCTTAAGGCACTTTCAAAGGAAAGTGATTTTCTCTGAAAGGACAGCATTTAGAAAGTGAAGCAACACTCCATTCATTTCGAACAGTGAATTGAAGTGTAGGAACAGACTGCTTCTCTTTCAGAGAAACGCATGTGAGTTTCTGGTGAATGCTTGTAAGTAGCTTAAGGCACTTTCAAAGGAAAGTGATTTTCTCTGAAAGGACAGCATTTAGAAAGTGAAGCAACACTCCATTCACTTCGCACAGAGAATTGAAGTGTTGGAACTGACTGCTTCTCTTTCAGAGAAACACATGTGAGTTTCTGTTGAAAGCTTGTAAGTAGCTTACGGCAGTTTCAAAAGATAGTGATTTTCTCTAAAAGGAGAGCATATAGAAAGTGAAGCAACACTCCATTCACTTCGCACAGTGAATTGAAGTGTTGGAACAGACTGCTTCTCTTTCAGCGAAACGCATGTGAGTTTTTTGTGAATGCTTGAAAGTAGTTTAAGGCACTTTCAATGGAAAGTGATTTTCTCTGAAAGACAGCATTTAGAAAGTGAGGCAACACTCCATTCACTTCGCACAGTGAACTGAAGTGTTGGAACAGACTGCTTCTCTTTCAGAGGAACGCATGTGAGTTTCTTCCTAATGCTTGCAAGTAGCTTAAGGCACTTTCAAAGGAAAGTGATTTTCTCTGAAAGGACAGCATTTAGAAAGTGAAACAACACTCCATTCACTTCGCACAGTGAATTGAAGTGTTGGAACAGACTGCTTCTCTTTCAGAGAAACGCATGTGTGTTTCCTGTGAATGCTAGAAAGTAGCTTCAGGCACTTTCAAAGGAAAGTGATTTTTCTGAAAGGACAGCATTTAGAAAGTGAAGTAACATTCCATTCACTTCGCACAGTGAATTGAAGTGTTGGAACCGACTGCTTCTCTTTCAGAGAAATGCATGTGAGTTTCTGTTGAATGCTTGTAAGTTGCTCAAGGCTCTTTCAAAGGAAAGTGATTTTCTGTGAACGGACAGCATTTAGAAAGTAAAGCAACACTCCATTCCCTTCGCGCAATGAATTGAAGTGTTGGAACAGACTGCTTCTCTTTCATAGAAACGCATTAGTGTTTCTTGTGAATGCTTGCAAATAGCTTAAGGCACTTTCAAAGGAAAGTGATTTTCTCTGAAAGGACAGCATTTAGAAAGTGAAGCAACACTCCATTCACTTCACACAGAGAATTGAAGTGTTGTAACAGATTGCTTCTCTTTCAGAGAAATGCATGTGAGTTTCTGTTGAATGCTTGTAAGTAGCTTAAGGCACATTCAAAGGAAAGGGATTTTCTCTAAAAGGACAGCATTTAGAAAGTGAAGCAACACTCCATTCACTTCGCACAGTGAATTGAAGTGTTGGAACAGACTGCTTCTCTTTCAGAGAAACGCATGTGAGTTTTTTGTGAATGCTTGAAAGTAGTTTAAGGCACTTTCAATGGAAAGTGATTTTCTCTGAAAGGACAGCATTTAGAAAGTGAGGCAACACACCATTCACTTCGCACAGTGAATTGAAGTGTTGGAACAGACTGCTTCTCTTTCAGAGAAATGCATGTGAATTTCTTCCTAATGCTTGCAAGTAGCTTAAGGCACTTTCAAAGGAAAGTGATTTTTTCTGAAAGGACAGCATTTAGAAAGTGAAGCAACACTCCATTCACTTCGCACAGTGAATTGAAGTGTTGGAATAGACTGCTTCTCTTTCAGAGAAACGCATGTGAGTTTCTTCCTAATGCTTGCAAGTAGCTTAAGGCACTTTCAAAGGAAAGTGATTTTCTCTGTAAGGACAGCATTTAGAAATTGAAGTAACACTCCATTCATTTCGAACAGTGAATTGAAGTGTAGGAACAGACTGCTTCTTTCAGAGAAACGCATGTGAGTTTCTGGTGAATGCTTGTAAGTAGCTTAAGGCACTTTCAAAGGAAAGTGATTTTCTCTGAAAGGACAGCATTTAGAAAGTGAAGCAACACTCCATTCACTTCGCACAGTGAATTGAAGTGTTGGAACAGACTGCTTCTCTTTCAGAGAAATGCATGTGAGTTTCTGTTGAATGCTTGTAAGTAGCTTAAGGCATTTTCAAAGGAAAGTGATTTTCTCTGAAAGGACAGCATTTAGAAAGTGAAGCAACACTCCATTCACTTCGCAGAGTGAATTGAAGTATTGGAACAGACTGCTTCTCTTTCAGAGAAACGCATGTGAGTTTCTGGTGAATGCTTGTAAGTAGCTTAAGGCACTTTCAAAGGAAAGTGATTTTCTCTGAAAGGACAGCATTTAGAAAGTGAAGCAACACTCCATTCACTTCGCACAATGAATTGAAGTGTTGGAACAGACTGCTTCTCTTTCAGAGAAACGCATGTGAGTTTCTTGTGAATGCTTGCAAGTTGCTTAAGGCACTTTCAAAGGAAAGTGATTTTCTCTGAAAGTAGAGCATTTAGAAAGTGAAGCAACACTCGATTCACTTTGCACAGTGAATTGAAGTGTTGGAATCGGCTGCTTCTCTTTCAGAGAAACGCATGTGAGTTTTTTTGAATGCTTGAAAGTAGTTTAAGGCACTTTCAATGGAAAGTGATTTTCTCTGAAAGGACATAATTTAGAAAGTGAAGCAACACTCCATTCACTTCGCACAGTGAATTGAAGTGTTGGAACAGACTGCTTCTCTTTCAGAGAAATGCATGTGAGTTTCTGTTGAATGCTTGTAAGTAGCTTAAGGCACTTTCAAAGGAAAGTGATTTTCTCTGAAAGGACAGCATTTAGAAAGTGAAGCAACACTCCATTCACTTCGCACAGTGAATTGAAGTGTTGGAACAGACTGCTTCTCTTTCAGAGAAACGCATGTGAGTTTCTGTTGAATGCTTGTAAGTAGCTTAAGGCACTTTCAAAGGAAAGTGATTTTCTCTGAAAGGACAGCATTTAGAAAGTGAAGCAAGACTCCATTCCCTTCGTGAAGTGAATTGAAGTGTTGGAACAGAGTGCTTCTCTTCCATATCAACGCATTAGTGCTTCTTGTGAATGCTTGCAAGTTGCTTAAGGTACTTTCAAAGGAAAGTGATTTTCTCTGAAAGGACAGCATTTAGAAAGTGAAGCAACACTCCATTCACTTCGCACAGAGAATTGAAGTGTTGGAACAGACTGCTTCTCTTTCAGAGAAACACATGTGAGTTTCTGTTGAAAGCTTGTAAGTAGCTTACGGCAGTTTCAAAGGAAAGGGATTTTCTATAAAAGGACAGCATTTAGAAAGTGAAGCAACACTCCATTCACTTCGCACAGTGAATTGAAGTGTTGGAACAGACTGCTTCTCTTTCAGAGAAACGCATGTGAGTTTTTTGTGAATGCTTGAAAGTTGTTTAAGGCACTTTCAATGGAAAGTGATTTTCTCTGAAAGGACAGCATTTAGAAAGTGAGGCAACACTCCATTCACTTCGCACAGTGAATTGAAGTGTTGGAACAGACTGCTTCTCTTTCAGAGAAACGCATGTGAGTTTCTTCCTAATGCTTGCAAGTAGCTTAAGGCACTTTCAAAGGAAAGTGATTTTCTCGGGAAGGACAGCATTTAGAAAGTGAAGCAACACTCCATTCACTTCGCACAGTGAATTGAAGTGTTGGAATAGACAGCTTCTCTTTCAGAGAAACGCATTAGTGTTTCTTGTGAATGCTTGCAAATAGCTTAAGGCACTTTCAAAGGAAAGGGATTTTCTCTAAAAGGACAGCATTTAGAAAGTGAAGCAACACTCCATTCACTTCGCACAGTGAATTGAAGTGTTGGAACAGACTGCTTTTCTTTCAGAGAAACTCATGTGAGTTTTTTGTGAGCTTGAAAGTAGTTTGAGGCACTTTCAGTGGAAAGTGATTTTCTCTGAAAGGACAGCATTTAGAAAGTGAGGCAACACTCCATTCACTTCGCACAGTGAATTGAAGTGTTGGAACAGACTGCTTCTCTTTCAGAGAAATGCATGTGAGTTTCTTCCTAATGCTTGCAAGTAGCTTAAGGCACTTTCAAAGGAAAGTGATTTTCTCTGAAAGGACAGCATTTAGAAAGTGAAGCAACACTCCATTCACTTCGCACAGTGAATTGAAGTGTTGGAATAGACTGCTTCTCTTTCAGAGAAACGCATGTGAGTTTCTTCCTAATGCTTGCAAGTAGCTTAAGGCACTTTCAAAGGAAAGTTATTTTCTCTGAAAGGACAGCATTTAGAAAGTGAAGCAACACTCCATTCATTTCGAACAGTGAATTGAAGTGTAGGAACAGACTGCTTCTCTTTCAGAGAAACGCATGTGAGTTTCTTCCTAATGCTTGCAAGTAGCTTAAGGCACTTTCAAAGGAAAGTGATTTTCTCTGAAAGGACAGCATTTAGAAAGTGAAGCAACACTCCATTCACTTCGCACATTGAATTGAAGTGTTGGAACAGACTGCTTCTCTTTCAGAGAAACGCATGTGAGTTTCTGTTGAATGCTTGTAAGTAGCTTAAGGCACTTTCAAAGGAAAGTGATTTTTTCTGACAGGACAGCATTTAGAAAGTGAAGCAACACTCCATTCACTTCGCACAGTGAATTGAAGTGTTGGAACAGACTGCTTCTCTTTCATAGAAACGCATTAGTGTTTCTTGTGAATGCTTGCAAGTAGCTTAAGGCACTTTCAAAGGAAAGTGATTTTCTCTGAAAGGACAGCATTTAGAAAGTGAAGCAACACTCCATTCACTTGCACAGAGAACTGAAGTGTTGGAACAGATTGCTTCTCTTTCAGAGAAATGCATGTGAGTTTCTGTTGAATGCTTGAAAGTAGCTTACGGCACATTCAACTAAAGGGATTTTCTCTAAAAGGACAGCATTTAGAAAGTGAAGCAACACTCCATTCACTTCGCACAGTGAATTGAAGTGTTGTAACAGACTGCTTCTCTTTCAGAGAAACGCATGTGAATTTTTTGTGAATGCTTGAAAGTAGTTTAAGGCACTTTCAATGGAAAGTGATTTTCTCTGAAAGGACAGCATTTAGAAAGTGAGGCAACACTCCATTCACTTCGGACAGTGAATTGAAGTGTTGGAACAGACTGCTTGTCTTTCAGAGAATCGCATGTGAGTTTCTTCCTAATGCTTGCAAGTAGCTTAAGGCACTTTCAAAGGAAAGTGATTTTCTCTGAAAGGACAGCATTTAGAAAGTGAAGCAACACTCCATTCACTTCGCACAGAGAACTGAAGTGTTGGAACTGACTGCTTCTCTTTCAGAGAAATTCATGTGAGTTTCTGTTGAATGCTTGTAAGTAACTCAAGGCTCTTTCAAAGGAAAGTGATGTTCTCTGAAAGGACAGCATTTAGAAAGAAAAGCAACACTCAATTCCCTTCGCGCAATGAATTGAAGTGTTGGAACAGACTGCTTCTCTTTCATAGAAACGCATTAGTGTTTCTTGTGAATGCTTGTAAGTAGCTTAAGGCACTTTCAAAGGAAAGTGATTTTCTCTGAAAGGACAGCATTTAGAAAGTGAAGCAACACTCCATTCACTTCGCACATTGAATTGAAGTGTTGGAACAGACTGCTTCTCTTTCAGAGAAACGTATGTGAGTTTCTGTTGAATGCTTGTAAGTAGCTTAAGGCACTTTCAAAGGAAAGTGATTTTCTCTGAAAGGACTGCATTTAAAAAGTGAGGCAACACTCCATTCACTTCACACAGTGAATTGAAGTGTTGGAACAGATTGCTTCTCTTTCTGAGAAACGCATGTGAGTTTCTTCCTAATGCTTGCAAGTAGCTTAAGGCACTTTCAAAGGAAAGTGATTTTCTCTGAAAGGACAGCATTTAGAAAGTGAAGCAACACTCCATTCACTTCGCACAGTGAATTGAAGTGTTGGAACAGACTGCTTCTCTTTCAGAGAAACGCATGTGAGTTTCCTCCGAATGCTTGCAAGTAGCTTAAGGCACTTTCAAAGGAAAGTGATTTTCTCTGAAATGACAGCATTTAGAAAGTGAAGCAACACTCCATTCATTTCGAACAGTGAATTGAAGTGTTGGAACAGACTGCTTCTCTTTCAGAGAAACGCATGTGAGTTTCTGGTGAATGCTTGTAAGTAGCTTAAGGCACTTTCAAAGGAAAGTGATTTTCTCTGAAAGGACAGCATTTAGAAAGTGAAGCAACACTCCATTCACTTCGCACAGTGAATTGAAGTGTTGGAAAAGACTGCTTCTCTTTCAGAGAAACACATTGGGGTTTCTTGTGAATGCTTGCAAGTAGCTTAAGGCACTTTCAAAGGAAAGTGATTTTCTCTGAAAGGACAGCATTTAGAAAGTGAAGCAACACTCCATTCACTTCACACAGTGAATTGAAGTGTTGGAACAGATTGCTTCTCTTTCAGAGAAACGCATGTGAGTTTCTGTTGAATGCTTGTAAGTAGCTTAAGGCACATTCAAAGGAAAGGGATTTTCTCTAAAAGGACAGCATTTAGAAAGTGAAGCAACACTCCATTCACTTCGCACAGTGAATTGAAGTGTTGGAAAAGACTGCTTCTCTTTCAGAGAAACGCATGTGAGTTTTTTGTGAGCTTGAAAGTAGTTTGAGGTACTTTCAGTGGAAAGTGATTTTCTCTGAAAGGACAGCATTTAGAAAGTGAGGCAACACTCCATTCACTTCGCACAGTGAATTGAAGTGTTGGAACAGACTGCTTCTCTTTCAGAGAAATGCATGTGAGTTTCTTCCTAATGCTTGCAAGTAGCTTAAGGCACTTTCAAAGGAAAGTGATTTTTTCCGAAAGGACAGCATTTAGAAAGTGAAGCAACACTCCATTCACTTCGCACAGTGAATTGAAGTGTTGGAATAGACTGCTTCTCTTTCAGAGAAACGCATGTGAGTTTCTTCCTAATGCTTGCAAGTAGTTTAAGGCACTTTCAAAGGAAAGTGATTTTCTCTGAAAGGACAGCATTTAGAAAGTGAAGTAACACTCCATTCATTTCGAACAGTGAATTGAAGTGTAGGAACAGACTGCTTCTTTCAGAGAAACGCATGTGAGTTTCTGGTGAATGCTTGTAAGTAGCTTAAGGCACTTTCAAAGGAAAGTGATTTTCTCTGAAAGGACAGCATTTAGAAAGTGAAGCAACACTCGATTCACTTTGCACAGTGAATTGAAGTGTTGGAATCAACTGCTTCTCTTTCAGAGAAACGCCTGTGAGTTTTTTTGAATGCTTGAAAGTAGTTTAAGGCACTTTCAATGGAAAGTGATTTTCTCTGAAAGGACAGCATTTAGAAAGTAAAGCAACACTCCATTCCCTTCGCGCAATGAATTGAAGTGTTGGAACAGACTGCTTCTCTTTCATAGAAACGCATTAGTGTTTCTTGTGAATGCTTGCAAGTAGCTTAAGGCACTTTCAAAGGAAAGTGATTTTCTCTGAAAGGACAGCATTTAGAAAGTGAAGCAACACTCCATTCACTTCACACAGAGAATTGAAGTGTTGGAACAGACTGCTTCTCTTTCAGAGAAACGCATGTGAGTTTTTTGTGAATGCTTGAATGTAGTTTAAGGCACTTTCAAAGGAAAGTGATTTTCTCTGAAAGGACAGCATTTAGAAAGTGAGGCAACACTCCATTCACTTCGCACAGTGAATTGAAGTTTTGGAACAGACTGCTTCTCTTTCAGAGAAACGCATGTGAGTTTCTGTTGAATGCTTGTAAGTAGCTTAAGGCACTTTCAAAGGAAAGTGATTTTCTCTGAAAGGACAGCATTTAGAAAGTGAAACAACACTCCATTCCCTTCGTGCAGTGAATTGAAGTGTTGCAACAGAGTGCTTCTCTTTCAGAGAAACACATGTGAGTTTCTGTTGAAAGCTTGTAAGTAGCTTACGGCAGTTTCAAAGGAAAGGGATTTTCTATAAAAGGACAGCATTTAGAAAGTGAAGCAACACTCCATTCACTTCGCACAGTGAATTGAAGTGTTGGAACAGACTGCTTCTCTTTCAGAGAAACGCATGTGAGTTTTTTGTGAATGCTTGAAAGTTGTTTAAGGCACTTTCAATGGAAAGTGATTTTCTCTGAAAGGACAGCATTTAGAAAGTGAGGCAACACTCCATTCACTTCGCACAGTGAATTGAAGTGTTGGAACAGACTGCTTCTCTTTCAGAGAAACGCATGTGAGTTTCTTCCTAATGCTTGCAAGTAGCTTAAGGCACTTTCAAAGGAAAGTGATTTTCTCGGGAAGGACAGCATTTAGAAAGTGAAGCAACACTCCATTCACTTCGCACAGTGAATTGAAGTGTTGGAATAGACAGCTTCTCTTTCAGAGAAACGCATTAGTGTTTCTTGTGAATGCTTGCAAATAGCTTAAGGCACTTTCAAAGGAAAGGGATTTTCTCTAAAAGGACAGCATTTAGAAAGTGAAGCAACACTCCATTCACTTCACACAGTGAATGGAAGTGTTGGAACAGACTGCTTCTCTTTCAGAGAAACGCATGTGAGATTTTTGTGAGCTTGAAAGTAGTTTGAGGCACTTTCAGTGGAAAGTGATTTTCTCTGAAAGGACAGCATTTAGAAAGTGAGGCAACACTCCATTCACTTCGCACAGTGAATTGAAGTGTTGGAACAGACTGCTTCTCTTTCAGAGAAATGCATGTGAGTTTCTTCCTAATGCTTGCAAGTAGCTTAAGGCACTTTCAAAGGAAAGTGATTTTCTCTGAAAGGACAGCATTTAGAAAGTGAAGCAACACTCCATTCACTTCGCACAGTGAATTGAAGTGTTGGAATAGACTGCTTCTCTTTCAGAGAAACGCATGTGAGTTTCTTCCTAATGCTTGCAAGTAGCTTAAGGCACTTTCAAAGGAAAGTGATTTTCTCTGAAAGGACAGCATTTAGAAAGTGAAGCAACACTCCATTCACTTCGCACAGTGAATTGAAGTGTTGGAATAGACTGCTTCTCTTTCAGAGAAACGCATGTGAGTTTCTTCCTAATGCTTGCAAGTAGCTTAAGGCACTTTCAAAGGAAAGTGATTTTCTCTGAAAGGACAGCATTTAGAAAGTGAAGCAACACTCCATTCACTTCGCACAGAGAATTGAAGTGTTGGAACTGACTGCTTCTCTTTCAGAGAAACACATGTGAGTTTCTGTTGAAAGCTTGTAAGTAGCTTACGGCAGTTTCAAAAGATAGTGATTTTCTCTAAAAGGAGAGCATATAGAAAGTGAAGCAACACTCCATTCACTTCGCACAGTGAATTGAAGTGTTGGAACAGACTGCTTCTCTTTCAGCGAAACGCATGTGAGTTTTGTGTGAATGCTTGAAAGTAGTTTAAGGCACTTTCAATGGAAAGTGATTTTCTCTGAAAGACAGCATTTAGAAAGTGAGGCAACACTCCATTCACTTCGCACAGTGAACTGAAGTGTTGGAACAGACTGCTTCTCTTTCAGAGGAACGCATGTGAGTTTCTTCCTAATGCTTGCAAGTAGCTTAAGGCACTTTCAAAGGAAAGTGATTTTCTCTGAAAGGACAGCATTTAGAAAGTGAAACAACACTCCATTCACTTCGCACAGTGAATTGAAGTGTTGGAACAGACTGCTTCTCTTTCAGAGAAACGCATGTGTGTTTCCTGTGAATGCTAGAAAGTAGCTTCAGGCACTTTCAAAGGAAAGTGATTTTTCTGAAAGGACAGCATTTAGAAAGTGAAGTAACATTCCATTCACTTCGCACAGTGAATTGAAGTGTTGGAACCGACTGCTTCTCTTTCAGAGAAATGCATGTGAGTTTCTGTTGAATGCTTGTAAGTTGCTCAAGGCTCTTTCAAAGGAAAGTGATTTTCTGTGAACGGACAGCATTTAGAAAGTAAAGCAACACTCCATTCCCTTCGCGCAATGAATTGAAGTGTTGGAACAGACTGCTTCTCTTTCATAGAAACGCATTAGTGTTTCTTGTGAATGCTTGCAAGTAGCTTAAGGCACTTTCAAAGGAAAGTGATTTTCTCTGAAAGGACAGCATTTAGAAAGTGAAGCAACACTCCATTCACTTCACACAGAGAATTGAAGTGTTGGAACAGATTGCTTCTCTTTCAGAGAAATGCATGTGAGTTTCTGTTGAATGCTTGTAAGTAGCTTAAGGCACATTCAAAGGAAAGGGATTTTCTCTAAAAGGACAGCATTTAGAAAGTGAAGCAACACTCCATTCACTTCGCACAGTGAATTGAAGTGTTGGAACAGACTGCTTCTCTTTCAGAGAAACGCATGTGAGTTTTTTGTGAATGCTTGAAAGTAGTTTAAGGCACTTTCAATGGAAAGTGATTTTCTCTGAAAGGACAGCATTTAGAAAGTGAGGCAACACACCATTCACTTCGCACAGTGAATTGAAGTGTTGGAACAGACTGCTTCTCTTTCAGAGAAATGCATGTGAGTTTCTTCCTAATGCTTGCAAGTAGCTTAAGGCACTTTCAAAGGAAAGTGATTTTTTCTGAAAGGACAGCATTTAGAAAGTGAAGCAACACTCCATTCACTTCGCACAGTGAATTGAAGTGTTGGAATAGACTGCTTCTCTTTCAGAGAAACGCATGTGAGTTTCTTCCTAATGCTTGCAAGTAGCTTAAGGCACTTTCAAAGGAAAGTGATTTTCTCTGAAAGGACAGCATTTAGAAAGTGAAGTAACACTCCATTCATTTCGAACAGTGAATTGAAGTGTAGGAACAGACTGCTTCTTTCAGAGAAACGCATGTGAGTTTCTGGTGAATGCTTGTAAGTAGCTTAAGGCACTTTCAAAGGAAAGTGATTTTCTCTGAAAGGACAGCATTTAGAAAGTGAAGCAACACTCCATTCACTTCGCACAGTGAATTGAAGTGTTGGAACAGACTGCTTCTCTTTCAGAGAAATGCATGTGAGTTTCTGTTGAATGCTTGTAAGTAGCTTAAGGCATTTTCAAAGGAAAGTGATTTTCTCTGAAAGGACAGCATTTAGAAAGTGAAGCAACACTCCATTCACTTCGCAGAGTGAATTGAAGTATTGGAACAGACTGCTTCTCTTTCAGAGAAACGCATGTGAGTTTCTGGTGAATGCTTGTAAGTAGCTTAAGGCACTTTCAAAGGAAAGTGATTTTCTCTGAAAGGACAGCATTTAGAAAGTGAAGCAACACTCCATTCACTTCGCACAATGAATTGAAGTGTTGGAACAGACTGCTTCTCTTTCAGAGAAACGCATGTGAGTTTCTTGTGAATGCTTGCAAGTTGCTTAAGGCACTTTCAAAGGAAAGTGATTTTCTCTGAAAGTAGAGCATTTAGAAAGTGAAGCAACACTCGATTCACTTTGCACAGTGAATTGAAGTGTTGGAATCGGCTGCTTCTCTTTCAGAGAAACGCATGTGAGTTTTTTTGAATGCTTGAAAGTAGTTTAAGGCACTTTCAATGGAAAGTGATTTTCTCTGAAAGGACATAATTTAGAAAGTGAAGCAACACTCCATTCACTTCGCACAGTGAATTGAAGTGTTGGAACAGACTGCTTCTCTTTCAGAGAAATGCATGTGAGTTTCTGTTGAATGCTTGTAAGTAGCTTAAGGCACTTTCAAAGGAAAGTGATTTTCTCTGAAAGGACAGCATTTAGAAAGTGAAGCAACACTCCATTCACTTCGCACAGTGAATTGAAGTGTTGGAACAGACTGCTTCTCTTTCAGAGAAACGCATGTGAGTTTCTGTTGAATGCTTGTAAGTAGCTTAAGGCACTTTCAAAGGAAAGTGATTTTCTCTGAAAGGACAGCATTTAGAAAGTGAAGCAAGACTCCATTCCCTTCGTGAAGTGAATTGAAGTGTTGGAACAGAGTGCTTCTCTTCCATATCAACGCATTAGTGCTTCTTGTGAATGCTTGCAAGTTGCTTAAGGCACTTTCAAAGGAAAGTGATTTTCTCTGAAAGGACAGCATTTAGAAAGTGAAGCAACACTCCATTCACTTCGCACAGAGAATTGAAGTGTTGGAACAGACTGCTTCTCTTTCAGAGAAACACATGTGAGTTTCTGTTGAAAGCTTGTAAGTAGATTACGGCAGTTTCAAAGGAAAGGGATTTTCTATAAAAGGACAGCATTTAGAAAGTGAAGCAACACTCCATTCACTACGCACAGTGAATTGAAGTGTTGGAACAGACTGCTTCTCTTTCAGAGAAACGCATGTGAGTTTTTTGTGAATGCTTGAAAGTTGTTTAAGGCACTTTCAATGGAAAGTGATTTTCTCTGAAAGGACAGCATTTAGAAAGTGAGGCAACACTCCATTCACTTCGCACAGTGAATTGAAGTGTTGGAACAGACTGCTTCTCTTTCAGAGAAACGCATGTGAGTTTCTTCCTAATGCTTGCAAGTAGCTTAAGGCACTTTCAAAGGAAAGTGATTTTCTCGGGAAGGACAGCATTTAGAAAGTGAAGCAACACTCCATTCACTTGGCACAGTGAATTGAAGTGTTGGAATAGACAGCTTCTCTTTCAGAGAAACGCATTAGTGTTTCTTGTGAATGCTTGCAAATAGCTTAAGGCACTTTCAAAGGAAAGGGATTTTCTCTAAAAGGACAGCATTTAGAAAGTGAAGCAACACTCCATTCACTTCGCACAGTGAATTGAAGTGTTGGAACAGACTGCTTTTCTTTCAGAGAAACTCATGTGAGTTTTTTGTGAGCTTGAAAGTAGTTTGAGGCACTTTCAGTGGAAAGTGATTTTCTCTGAAAGGACAGCATTTAGAAAGTGAGGCAACACTCCATTCACTTCGCACAGTGAATTGAAGTGTTGGAACAGACTGCTTCTCTTTCAGAGAAATGCATGTGAGTTTCTTCCTAATGCTTGCAAGTAGCTTAAGGCACTTTCAAAGGAAAGTGATTTTCTCTGAAAGGACAGCATTTAGAAAGTGAAGCAACACTCCATTCACTTCGCACAGTGAATTGAAGTGTTGGAATAGACTGCTTCTCTTTCAGAGAAACGCATGTGAGTTTCTTCCTAATGCTTGCAAGTAGCTTAAGGCACTTTCAAAGGAAAGTGATTTTCTCTGAAAGGACAGCATTTAGAAAGTGAAGCAACACTCCATTCATTTCGAACAGTGAATTGAAGTGTAGGAACAGACTGCTTCTCTTTCAGAGAAACGCATGTGAGTTTCTGGTGAATGCTTGTAAGTAGCTTAAGGCACTTTCAAAGGAAAGTGATTTTCTCTGAAAGGACAGCATTTAGAAAGTGAAGCAACACTCCATTCACTTCGCACAGAGAATTGAAGTGTTGGAACAGACTGCTTCTCTTTCAGAGAAACACATGTGAGTTTCTGTTGAAAGCTTGTAAGTAGCTTACGGCAGTTTCAAAAGATAGTGATTTTCTCTAAAAGGAGAGCATATAGAAAGTGAAGCAAAACTCCATTCACTTCGCACAGTGAAATGAAGTGTTGGAACAGACTGCTTCTCTTTCAGAGAAACGCATGTGAGTTTTTTGTGAATGCTTGAAAGTAGTTTAAGGCACTTTCAATGGAAAGTGATTTTCTTTGAAAGACAGCATTTAGAAAGTGAGGCAACACTCCATTCACTTCGCACAGTGAACTGAAGTGTTGGAACAGACTGCTTCTCTTTCAGAGGAACGCATGTGAGTTTCTTCCTAATGCTTGCAAGTAGCTTAAGGCACTTTCAAAGGAAAGTGATTTTCTCGGGAAGGACAGCATTTAGAAAGTGAAGCAACACTCCATTCACTTCGCACAGTGAATTGAAGTGTTGGAACAGACTGCTTCTCTTTCAGAGAAACGCATTAGTGTTTCTTGTGAATGCTTGCAAGTAGCTTAAGGCACTTTCAAAGGAAAGGGATTTTCTCTAAAAGGACAGCATTTAGAAAGTGAAGCAACACTCCATTCACTTCGCACAGTGAATTGAAGTGTTAGAACAGACTGCTTCTCTTTCAGAGAAACGCATGTG
Organism: Myodes glareolus; assembly: GCF_982192425.1. NCBI lineage: Eukaryota > Metazoa > Chordata > Mammalia > Rodentia > Cricetidae > Myodes > Myodes glareolus. The sequence goes on from NC_142046.1 coordinate 4,079,878, forward strand.
AGTTTTTTGTGAGCTTGAAAGTAGTTTGAGGCACTTTCAGTGGAAAGTGATTTTTCTGAAAGGACAGCATTTAGAAAGTGAGGCAACACTCCATTCACTTCGCACAGTGAATTGAAGTGTTGGAACAGACTGCTTCTCTTTCAGAGAAATGCATGTGAGTTTCTTCCTAATGCTTGCAAGTAGCTTAAGGCACTTTCAAAGGAAAGTGATTTTCTCTGAAAGGACAGCATTTAGAAAGTGAAACAACACTCCATTCACTTCGCACAGTGAATTGAAATGTTGGAACAGACTGCTTCTCTTTCAGAGAAACGCATGTGTGTTTCCTGTGAATGCTAGAAAGTAGCTTCAGGCACTTTCAAAGGAAAGTTATTTTTCTGAAAGGACAGCATTTAGAAAGTGAAGTAACATTCCATTCACTTCGCACAGTGAATTGAAGTGTTGGAACCGACTACTTCTCTTTCAGAGAAATGCATGTGAGTTTCTGTTGAATGCTTGTAAGTTGCTCAAGGCTCTTTCAAAGGAAAGTGATTTTCTCTGAACGGACAGCATTTAGAAAGTAAAGCAACACTCCATTCCCTTCGCGCAATGAATTGAAGTGTTGGAACAGACTGCTTCTCTTTCATAGAAACGCATTAGTGTTTCTTGTGAATGCTTGCAAGTAGCTTAAGGCACTTTCAAAGGAAAGTGATTTTCTCTGAAAGGACAGCATTTAGAAAGTGAAGCAACACTCCACTTCACACAGAGAATTGAAGTATTGGAACAGATTGCTTCTCTTTCAGAGAAATGCATGTGAGTTTCTGTTGAATGCTTGTAAGTAGCTTAAGGCACATTCAAAGGAAAGGGATTTTCTCTAAAAGGACAGCATTTAGAAAGTGAAGCAACACTCCATTCACTTCGCACAGTGAATTGAAGTGTTGGAACAGACTGCTTCTCTATCAGAGAAACGCATGTGAGTTTTCTGTGAATGCTTGAAAGTAGTTTAAGGCACTTTCAATGGAAAGTGATTTTCTCTGAAAGGACAGCATTTAGAAAGTGAGGCAACACACCATTCACTTCGCACAGTGAACTGAAGTGTTGGAACAGACTGCTTCTCTTTCAGAGAAACGCATGTGAGTTTCTGTTGAATGCTTGTAAGTAGCTTAAGGCACTTTCAAATGAAAGTGATTTTCTCTGAAAGGACAGCATTTAGAAAGTGAAGCAACACTCCATTCACTTCGCACAGAGAATTGAAGTGTTGGAACAGATTGCTTCTCTTTCAGAGAAATGCATGTGAGTTTCTGTTGAATGCTTGTAAGTAGCTTAAGGCACATTCAAAGGAAAGGGATTTTCTCTAAAAGGACAGCATTTAGAAAGTGAAGCAACACTCCATTCACTTCGCACAGTGAATTGAAGTGTTCGAACAGACTGCTTCTCTTTCAGAGAAACGCATGTGAGTTTTTTGTGAATGCTTGAAAGTAGTTTAAGGCACTTTCAATGGAAAGTGATTTTCTCTGAAAGGACAGCATTTAGAAAGTGAGGCAACACACCATTCACTTCGCACAGTGAACTGAAGTGTTGGAACAGACTGCTTCTCTTTCAGAGAAACGCATGTGAGTTTCTGTTGAATGCTTGTAAGTAGCTTAAGGCACTTTCAAAGGAAAGTGATTTTCTCTGAAAGGACAGCATTTAGAAAGTGAAGCAACACTCCATTCACTTCGCACAGAGAATTGAAGTGTTGGAACAGATTGCTTCTCTTTCAGAGAAATGCATGTGAGTTTCTGTTGAATGCTTGTAAGTAGCTTAAGGCACATTCAAAGGAAAGGGATTTTCTCTAAAAGGACAGCATTTAGAAAGTGAAGCAACACTCCATTCACTTCGCACAGTGAATTGAAGTGTTGGAACAGACTGCTTCTCTTTCAGAGAAACGCATGTGAGTTTCTTCCTAATGCTTGCAAGTAGCTTAAGGCACTTTCATAGGAAAGTGATTTTCTCTGAAAGGACAGCATTTAGAAAGTGAAGCAACACTCCATTCATTTCGAACAGTGAATTGAAGTGTAGGAACAGACTGCTTCTCTTTCAGAGAAACGCATGTGAGTTTCTGGTGAATGCTTGTAAGTAGCTTAAGGCACTTTCAAAGGAAAGTGATTTTCTCTGAAAGGACAGCATTTAGAAAGTGAAGCAACACTCCATTCACTTCGCACAGAGAATTGAAGTGTTGGAACAGACTGCTTCTCTTTCAGAGAAACACATGTGAGTTTCTGTTGAAAGCTTGTAAGTAGCTTACGGCAGTTTCAAAAGATAGTGATTTTCTCTAAAAGGAGAGCATATAGAAAGTGAAGCAAAACTCCATTCACTTCGCACAGTGAATTGAATTGTTGGAACAGACTGCTTCTCTTTCAGAGAAACGCATGTGAGTTTTTTGTGAATGCTTGAAAGTAGTTTAAGGCACTTTCAATGGAAAGTGATTTTCTCTGAAAGACAGCATTTAGAAAGTGAGGCAACACTCCATTCACTTCGCACAGTGAACTGAAGTGTTGGAACAGACTGCTTCTCTTTCAGAGGAACGCATGTGAGTTTCTTCCTAATGCTTGCAAGTAACTTAAGGCACTTTCAAAGGAAAGTGATTTTCTCGGGAAGGACAGCATTTAGAAAGTGAAGCAACACTCCATTCACTTCGCACAGTGAATTGAAGTGTTGGAACAGACTGCTTCTCTTTCAGAGAAACGCATTAGTGTTTCTTGTGAATGCTTGCAAGTAGCTTAAGGCACTTTCAAAGGAAAGGGATTTTCTCTAAAAGGACAGCATTTAGAAAGTGAAGCAACACTCCATTCACTTCGCACAGTGAATTGAAGTGTTGGAACAGACTGCTTCTCTTTCAGAGAAACGCATGTGAGTTTCTTCCTAATGCTTGCAAGTAACTTAAGGCACTTTCAAAGGAAAGTGATTTTCTCTGAAAGGACAGCATTTAGAAAGTGAAGCAACACTCCATTCATTTCGAACAGTGAATTGAGGTGTAGGAACAGACTGCTTCTCTTTCAGAGAAACACATGTGAGTTTCTGTTGAATGCTTGTAAGTAGCTTAAGGCACTTTCAAAGGAAAGTGATTTTCTCTGAAAGGACAGCATTTAGAAAGTGAAGCAACACTCCATTCACTTCGCACAGAGAATTGAAGTGTTGGAACAGACTGCTTCTCTTTCAGAGAAACACATGTGAGTTTCTGTTGAAAGCTTGTAAGTAGCTTACGGCAGTTTCAAAAGATAGTGATTTTCTCTAAAAGGAGAGCATATAGAAAGTGAAGCAAAACTCCATTCACTTCGCACAGTGAATTGAAGTGTTGGAACAGACTGCTTCTCTTTCAGAGAAAGGCATGTGAGTTTTTTGTGAATGCTTGAAAGTAGTTTAAGGCACTTTCAATGGAAAGTGATTTTCTCTGAAAGACAGCATTTAGAAAGTGAGGCAACACTCCATTCACTTCGCACAGTGAACTGAAGTGTTGGAACAGACTGCTTCTCTTTCAGAGGAAGGCATGTGAGTTTCTTCCTAATGCTTGCAAGTAGCTTAAGGCACTTTCAAAGGAAAGTGATTTTCTCGGGAAGGACAGCATTTAGAAAGTGAAGCAACACTCCATTCACTTCGCACAGTGAATTGAAGTGTTGAAACAGACTGCTTCTCTTTCAGAGAAACGCATTAGTGTTTCTTGTGAATGCTTGCAAGTAGCTTAAGGCACTTTCAAAGGAAAGGGATTTTCTCTAAAAGGACAGCATTTAGAAAGTGAAGCAACACTCCATTCACTTCGCACAGTGAATTGAAGTGTTGGAACAGACTGCTTCTCTTTCAGAGAAACGCATGTGAGCTTTTTGTGAGCTTGAAAGTAGTTTGAGGCACTTTCAGTGGAAAGTGATTTTTCTGAAAGGACAGCATTTAGAAAGTGAGGCAACACTCCATTCACTTCGCACAGTGAATTGAAGTGTTGGAACAGACTGCTTCTCTTTCAGAGAAACGCATGTGAGTTTTTTGTGAATGCTTGAAAGTAGTTTAAGGCACTTTCAATGGAAAGTGATTTTCTCTGAAAGACAGCATTTAGAAAGTGAGGCAACACTCCATTCACTTCGCACAGTGAACTGAAGTGTTGGAACAGACTGCTTCTCTTTCAGAGGAACGCATGTGAGTTTCTTCCTAATGCTTGCAAGTAGCTTAAGGCACTTTCAAAGGAAAGTGATTTTCTCGGGAAGGACAGCATTTAGAAAGTGAAGCAACACTCCATTCACTTCGCACAGTGAATTGAAGTGTTGGAACAGACTGCTTCTCTTTCAGAGAAACGCATTAGTGTTTCTTGTGAATGCTTGCAAGTAGCTTAAGGCACTTTCAAAGGAAAGGGATTTTCTCTAAAAGGACAGCATTTAGAAAGTGAAGCAACACTCCATTCACTTCGCACAGTGAATTGAAGTGTTGGAACAGACTGCTTCTCTTTCAGAGAAACGCATGTGAGTTTCTTCCTAATGCTTGCAAGTAACTTAAGGCACTTTCAAAGGAAAGTGATTTTCTCTGAAAGGACAGCATTTAGAAAGTGAAGCAACACTCCATTCATTTCGAACAGTGAATTGAAGTGTAGGAACAGGCTGCTTCTCTTTCAGAGAAACGCATGTGAGTTTCTGTTGAATGCTTGTAAGTAGCTTAAGGCACTTTCAAAGGAAAGTGATTTTCTCTGAAAGGACAGCATTTAGAAAGTGAAGCAACACTCCATTCACTTCGCACAGAGAATTGAAGTGTTGGAACAGACTGCTTCTCTTTCAGAGAAACACATGTGAGTTTCTGTTGAAAGCTTGTAAGTAGCTTACGGCAGTTTCAAAAGATAGTGATTTTCTCTAAAAGGAGAGCATATAGAAAGTGAAGCAAAACTCCATTCACTTCGCACAGTGAATTGAAGTGTTGGAACAGACTGCTTCTCTTTCAGAGAAACGCATGTGAGTTTTTTGTGAATGCTTGAAAGTAGTTTAAGGCACTTTCAATGGAAAGTGATTTTCTCTGAAGACAGCATTTAGAAAGTGAGGCAACACTCCATTCACTTCGCACAGTGAACTGAAGTGTTGGAACAGACTGCTTCTCTTTCAGAGGAACGCATGTGAGTTTCTTCTGAATGCTTGCAAGTAGCTTAAGGCACTTTCAAAGGAAAGTGATTTTCTCGGGAAGGACAGCATTTAGAAAGTGAAGCAACACTCCATTCACTTCGCACAGTTAATTGAAGTGTTGGAACAGACTGCTTCTCTTTCAGAGAAACGCATTAGTGTTTCTTGTGAATGCTTGCAAGTAGCTTAAGGCACTTTCACAGGAAAGGGATTTTCTCTAAAAGGACAGCATTTAGAAAGTGAAGCAACACTCCATTCACTTCGCACAGTGAATTGAAGTGTTGGAACAGACTGCTTCTCTTTCAGAGAAACGCATGTGAGTTTTTTGTGAGCTTGAAAGTAGTTTGAGGCACTTTCAGTGGAAAGTGATTTTCTCTGAAAGGACAGCATTTAGAAAGTGAGGCAACACTCCATTCACTTCGCACAGTGAATTGAAGTGTTGGAACAGACTGCTTCTCTTTCAGAGAAATGCATGTGAGTTTCTTCCTAATGCTTGCAAGTAGCTTAAGGCACTTTCAAAGGAAAGTGATTTTCTCTGAAAGGACAGCATTTAGAAAGTGAAACAACACTCCATTCACTTCGCACAGTGAATTGAAGTGTTGGAACAGACTGCTTCTCTTTCAGAGAAACGCATGTGTGTTTCCTGCGAATGCTAGAAAGTAGCTTCAGGCACTTTCAAAGGAAAGTTATTTTTCTGAAAGGACAGCATTTAGAAAGTGAAGTAACATTCCATTCACTTCGCACAGTGAATTGAAGTGTTGGAACCGACTGCTTCTCTTTCAGAGAAATGCATGTGAGTTTCTGTTGAATGCTTGTAAGTTGCTCAAGGCTCTTTCAAAGGAAAGTGATTTTCTCTGAACGGACAGCATTTAGAAAGTAAAGCAACACTCCATTCCCTTCGCGCAATGAATTGAAGTGTTGGAACAGACTGCTTCTCTTTCATAGAAACGCATTAGTGTTTCTTGTGAATGCTTGCAAGTAGCTTAAGGCACTTTCAAAGGAAAGTGATTTTCTCTGAAAGGACAGCATTTAGAAAGTGAAGCAACACTCCATTCACTTCACACAGAGAATTGAAGTGTTGGAACAGATTGCTTCTCTTTCAGAGAAATGCATGTGAGTTTCTGTTGAATGCTTGTAAGTAGCTTAAGGCACATTCAAAGGAAAGGGATTTTCTCTAAAAGGACAGCATTTAGAAAGTGAAGCAACACTCCATTCACTTCGCACAGTGAATTGAAGTGTTGGAACAGACTGCTTCTCTTTCAGAGAAACGCATGTGAGTTTTTTGTGAATGCTTGAAAGTAGTTTAAGGCACTTTCAATGGAAAGTGATTTTCTCTGAAAGGACAGCATTTAGAAAGTGAGGCAACACACCATTCACTTCGCACAGTGAACTGAAGTGTTGGAACAGACTGCTTCTCTTTCAGAGAAACGCATGTGAGTTTCTGTTGAATGCTTGTAAGTAGCTTAAGGCACTTTCAAAGGAAAGTGATTTTCTCTGAAAGGACAGCATTTAGAAAGTGAAGCAACACTCCATTCACTTCGCACAGAGAATTGAAGTGTTGGAACAGATTGCTTCTCTTTCAGAGAAATGCATGTGAGTTTCTGTTGAATGCTTGTAAGTAGCTTAAGGCACATTCAAAGGAAAGGGATTTTCTCTAAAAGGACAGCATTTAGAAAGTGAAGCAACACTCCATTCACTTCGCACAGTGAATTGAAGTGTTCGAACAGACTGCTTCTCTTTCAGAGAAACGCATGTGAGTTTTTTGTGAATGCTTGAAAGTAGTTTAAGGCACTTTCAATGGAAAGTGATTTTCTCTGAAAGGACAGCATTTAGAAAGTGAGGCAACACACCATTCACTTCGCACAGTGAACTGAAGTGTTGGAACAGACTGCTTCTCTTTCAGAGAAACGCATGTGAGTTTCTGTTGAATGCTTGTAAGTAGCTTAAGGCACTTTCAAAGGAAAGTGATTTTCTCTGAAAGGACAGCATTTAGAAAGTGAAGCAACACTCCATTCACTTCGCACAGAGAATTGAAGTGTTGGAACAGATTGCTTCTCTTTCAGAGAAATGCATGTGAGTTTCTGTTGAATGCTTGTAAGTAGCTTAAGGCACATTCAAAGGAAAGGGATTTTCTCTAAAAGGACAGCATTTAGAAAGTGAAGCAACACTCCATTCACTTCGCACAGTGAATTGAAGTGTTGGAACAGACTGCTTCTCTTTCAGAGAAACGCATGTGAGTTTCTTCCTAATGCTTGCAAGTAGCTTAAGGCACTTTCAAAGGAAAGTGATTTTCTCTGAAAGGACAGCATTTAGAAAGTGAAGCAACACTCCATTCATTTCGAACAGTGAATTGAAGTGTAGGAACAGACTGCTTCTCTTTCAGAGAAACGCATGTGAGTTTCTGGTGAATGCTTGTAAGTAGCTTAAGGCACTTTCAAAGGAAAGTGATTTTCTCTGAAAGGACAGCATTTAGAAAGTGAAGCAACACTCCATTCACTTCGCACAGAGAATTGAAGTGTTGGAACAGACTGCTTCTCTTTCAGAGAAACACATGTGAGTTTCTGTTGAAAGCTTGTAAGTAGCTTACGGCAGTTTCAAAAGATAGTGATTTTCTCTAAAAGGAGAGCATATAGAAAGTGAAGCAAAACTCCATTCACTTCGCACAGTGAATTGAATTGTTGGAACAGACTGCTTCTCTTTCAGAGAAACGCATGTGAGTTTTTTGTGAATGCTTGAAAGTAGTTTAAGGCACTTTCAATGGACAGTGATTTTCTCTGAAAGACAGCATTTAGAAAGTGAGGCAACACTCCATTCACTTGTCACAGTGAACTGAAGTGTTGGAACAGACTGCTTCTCTTTCAGAGGAACGCATGTGAGTTTCTTCCTAATGCTTGCAAGTAGCTTAAGGCACTTTCAAAGGAAAGTGATTTTCTCGGGAAGGACAGCATTTAGAAAGTGAAGCAACACTCCATTCACTTCGCACAGTGAATTGAAGTGTTGGAACAGACTGCTTCTCTTTCAGAGAAACGCATTAGTGTTTCTTGTGAATGCTTGCAAGTAGCTTAAGGCACTTTCAAAGGAAAGGGATTTTCTCTAAAAGGACAGCATTTAGAAAGTGAAGCAACACTCCATTCACTTCGCACAGTGAATTGAAGTGTTGGAACAGACTGCTTCTCTTTCAGAGAAACGCATGTGAGTTTTTTGTGAGCTTGAAAGTAGTTTGAGGCACTTTCAGTGGAAAGTGATTTTCTCTGAAAGGACAGCATTTAGAAAGTGAGGCAACACTCCATTCACTTCGCACAGTGAATTGAAGTGTTGGAACAGACTGCTTCTCTTTCAGAGAAATGCATGTGAGTTTCTTCCTAATGCTTGCAAGTAGCTTAAGGCACTTTCAAAGGAAAGTGATTTTCTCTGAAAGGACAGCATTTAGAAAGTGAAACAACACTCCATTCACTTCGCACAGTGAATTGAAGTGTTGGAACAGACTGCTTCTCTTTCAGAGAAACGCATGTGTTTTTCCTGTGAATGCTAGAAAGTAGCTTCAGGCACTTTCAAAGGAAAGTGATTTTTCTGAAAGGACAGCATTTAGAAAGTGAAGTAACATTCCATTCACTTCGCACAGTGAATTGAAGTGTTGGAACCGACTGCTTCTCTTTCAGAGAAATGCATGTGAGTTTCTGTTGAATGCTTGTAAGTTGCTCAAGGCTCTTTCAAAGGAAAGTGATTTTCTCTGAACGGACAGCATTTAGAAAGTAAAGCAACACTCCATTCCCTTCGCGCAATGAATTGAAGTGTTGGAACAGACTGCTTCTCTTTCATAGAAACGCATTAGTGTTTCTTGTGAATGCTTGCAAGTAGCTTAAGGCACTTTCAAAGGAAAGTGATTTTCTCTGAAAGGGCAGCATTTAGAAAGTGAAGCAACACTCCATTCACTTCGCACAGAGAATTGAAGTGTTGGAACAGATTGCTTCTCTTTCAGAGAAATGCATGTGAGTTTCTGTTGAATGCTTGTAAGTAGCTTAAGGCACATTCAAAGGAAAGGGATTTTCTCTAAAAGGACAGCATTTAGAAAGTGAAGCAACACTCCATTCACTTCGCACAGTGAATTGAAGTGTTGGAACAGACTGCTTCTCTTTCAGAGAAACGCATGTGAGTTTTTTGTGAATGCTTGAAAGTAGTTTAAGGCACTTTCAATGGACAGTGATTTTCTCTGAAAGGACAGCATTTAGAAAGTGAGGCAACACTCCATTCACTTCGCACAGTGAATTGAAGTGTTGGAACAGACTGCTTCTCTTTCAGAGAAACGCATGTGAGTTTCTGTTGAATGCTTGTAAGTAGCTTAAGGCACATTCAAAGGAAAGGGATTTTCTCTGAAAGGACAGCATTTAGAAAGTGAAGCAACACTCCATTCACTTCACACAGTGAATTGAAGTGTTGGAACAGAGTGCTTCTCTTTCATATAAACGCATTAGTGTTTCTTGTGAATGCTTGCAAGTAGCTTAAGGCACTTTCAAAGTAAAGTGATTTTCTCTGAAAGGACATAATTTAGAAAGTGAAGCAACACTCCATTCACTTCGCACAGTGAATTGAAGTGTTGGAACAGACTGCTTCTCTTTCAGAGAAATGCATGTGAGTTTCTGTTGAATGCTTGTAAGTAGCTTAAGGCACTTTCAAAGGAAAGTGATTTTCTCTGAAAGGACAGCATTTAGAAAGTGAAGCAACACTCCATTCACTTCGCACAGTGAATTGAAGTGTTGGAACAGACTGCTTCTCTTTCAGAGAAACGCATGTGAGTTTCTGTTGAATTCTTGTAAGTAGTTTAAGGCACTTTCAATGGAAAGTGATTTTCTCTGAAAGGACAGCATTTTGAAAGTGAGGCAACACTCCATTCACTTCACACAGTGAATTGAAGTGTTGGAACAGATTGCTTCTCGTTCAGAGAAACACATGTGAGTTTCTTCCTAATGCTTGCAAGTAGCTTAAGGCACTTTCAAAGGAAAGTGATTTTCTCTGAAAGGACATCATTTAAAAAGTGAAGCAACACTCCATTCACTTCGCACAGTGAATTGAAGTGTTGGAACAGACTGCTTCTCTTCCAGAGAAACGCATATGAGTTTCTTCCTAATGCTTGCTAGTAGCTTAAGGCACTTTCAAAGAAAGTGATTTTCTCTGAAAGGACAGCATTTAGAAAGTGAAGCAACACTCCATTCATTTCGAACAGTGAATTGAAGTGTTGGAACAGACTGCTTCTCTTTCAGAGAAACGCATGTGAGTTTTTTGTGAGCTTGAAAGTAGTTTGAGGCACTTTCAGTGGAAAGTGATTTTCTCTGAAAGGACAGCATTTAGAAAGTGAGGCAACACTCCATTCACTTCGCACAGTGAATTGAAGTGTTGGAACAGACTGCTTCTCTTTCAGAGAAATGCATGTGAGTTTCTTCCTAATGCTTGCAAGTAGCTTAAGGCACTTTCAAAGGAAAGTGATTTTCTCTGAAAGGACAGCATTTAGAAAGTGAAGCAACACTCCATTCACTTCGCACAGTGAATTGAAGTGTTGGAATAGACTGCTTCTCTTTCAGAGAAACGCATGTGAGTTTCTTCCTAATGCTTGCAAGTAGCTTAAGGCACTTTCAAAGGAAAGTGATTTTCTCTGAAAGGACAGCATTTAGAAAGTGAAGCAACACTCCATTCATTTCGAACAGTGAATTGAAGTGTAGGAACAGACTGCTTCTCTTTCAGAGAAACGCATGTGAGTTTCTTCCTAATGCTTGCAAGTAGCTTAAGGCACTTTCAAAGGAAAGTGATTTTCTCTGAAAGGACAGCATTTAGAAAGTGAAGCAACACTCCATTCACTTCGCACAGAGAATTGAAGTGTTGGAACAGACTGCTTCTCTTTCAGAGAAACACATGTGAGTTTCTGTTGAAAGCTTGTAAGTAGCTTACGGCAGTTTCAAAAGATAGTGATTTTCTCTAAAAGGAGAGCATATAGAAAGTGAAGCAAAACTCCATTCACTTCGCACAGTGAATTGAAGTGTTGGAACAGACTGCTTCTCTTTCAGAGAAACGCATGTGAGTATTTTGTGAATGCTTGAAAGTAGTTTAAGGCACTTTCAATGGAAAGTGATTTTCTCTGAAAGACAGCATTTAGAAAGTGAGGCAACACTCCATTCACTTCGCACAGTGAACTGAAGTGTTGGAACAGACTGCTTCTCTTTCAGAGGAACGCATGTGAGTTTCTTCCTAATGCTTGCAAGTAGCTTAAGGCACTTTCAAAGGAAAGTGATTTTCTCGGGAAGGACAGCATTTAGAAAGTGAAGCAACACTCCATTCACTTCGCACAGTGAATTGAAGTGTTGGAACAGACTGCTTCTCTTTCAGAGAAACGCATTAGTGTTTCTTGTGAATGCTTGCAAGTAGCTTAAGGCACTTTCAAAGGAAAGGGATTTTCTCTAAAAGGACAGCATTTAGAAAGTGAAGCAACACTCCATTCACTTCGCACAGTGAATTGAATTGTTGGAACAGACTGCTTCTCTTTCAGAGAAACGCATGTGAGTTTTTTGTGAGCTTGAAAGTAGTTTGAGGCACTTTCAGTGGAAAGTGATTTTCTCTGAAAGGACAGCATTTAGAAAGTGAGGCAACACTCCATTCACTTCGCACAGTGAATTGAAGTGTTGGAACAGACTGCTTCTCTTTCAGAGAAATGCATGTGAGTTTCTTCCTAATGCTTGCAAGTAGCTTAAGGCACTTTCAAAGGAAAGTGATTTTCTCTGAAAGGACAGCATTTAGAAAGTGAAACAACACTCCATTCACTTCGCACAGTGAATTGAAGTGTTGGAACAGACTGCTTCTCTTTCAGAGAAACGCATGTGTGTTTCCTGTGAATGCTAGAAAGTAGCTTCAGGCACTTTCAAAGGAAAGTGATTTTTCTGAAAGGACAGCATTTAGAAAGTTAAGTAACATTCCATTCACTTCGCACAGTGAATTGAAGTGTTGGAACCGACTGCTTCTCGTTCAGAGAAACACATGTGAGTTTCTTCCTAATGCTTGCAAGTAGCTTAAGGCACTTTCAAAGGAAAGTGATTTTCTCTGAAAGGACATCATTTAAAAAGTGAAGCAACACTCCATTCACTTCGCACAGTGAATTGAAGTGTTGGAACAGACTGCTTCTCTTCCAGAGAAACGCATATGAGTTTCTTCCTAATGCTTGCTAGTAGCTTAAGGCACTTTCAAAGAAAGTGATTTTCTCTGAAAGGACAGCATTTAGAAAGTGAAGCAACACTCCATTCATTTCGAACAGTGAATTGAAGTGTTGGAACAGACTGCTTCTCTTTCAGAGAAACGCATGTGAGTTTTTTGTGAGCTTGAAAGTAGTTTGAGGCACTTTCAGTGGAAAGTGATTTTCTCTGAAAGGACAGCATTTAGAAAGTGAGGCAACACTCCATTCACTTCGCACAGTGAATTGAAGTGTTGGAACAGACTGCTTCTCTTTCAGAGAAATGCATGTGAGTTTCTTCCTAATGCTTGCAAGTAGCTTAAGGCACTTTCAAAGGAAAGTGATTTTCTCTGAAAGGACAGCATTTAGAAAGTGAAGCAACACTCCATTCACTTCGCACAGTGAATTGAAGTGTTGGAATAGACTGCTTCTCTTTCAGAGAAACGCATGTGAGTTTCTTCCTAATGCTTGCAAGTAGCTTAAGGCACTTTCAAAGGAAAGTGATTTTCTCTGAAAGGACAGCATTTAGAAAGTGAAGCAACACTCCATTCATTTCGAACAGTGAATTGAAGTGTAGGAACAGACTGCTTCTCTTTCAGAGAAACGCATGTGAGTTTCTTCCTAATGCTTGCAAGTAGCTTAAGGCACTTTCAAAGGAAAGTGATTTTCTCTGAAAGGACAGCATTTAGAAAGTGAAGCAACACTCCATTCACTTCGCACAGAGAATTGAATTGTTGGAACAGACTGCTTCTCTTTCAGAGAAACACATGTGAGTTTCTGTTGAAAGCTTGTAAGTAGCTTACGGCAGTTTCAAAAGATAGTGATTTTCTCTAAAAGGAGAGCATATAGAAAGTGAAGCAAAACTCCATTCACTTCGCACAGTGAAGTGAAGTGTTGGAACAGACTGCTTCTCTTTCAGAGAAACGCATGTGAGTATTTTGTGAATGCTTGAAAGTAGTTTAAGGCACTTTCAATGGAAAGTGATTTTCTCTGAAAGACAGCATTTAGAAAGTGAGGCAACACTCCATTCACTTCGCACAGTGAACTGAAGTGTTGGAACAGACTGCTTCTCTTTCAGAGGAACGCATGTGAGTTTCTTCCTAATGCTTGCAAGTAGCTTAAGGCACTTTCAAAGGAAAGTGATTTTCTCGAGAAGGACAGCATTTAGAAAGTGAAGCAACACTCCATTCACTTCGCACAGTGAATTGAAGTGTTGGAACAGACTGCTTCTCTTTCAGAGAAACGCATTAGTGTTTCTTGTGAATGCTTGCAAGTAGCTTAAGGCACTTTCAAAGGAAAGGGATTTTCTCTAAAAGGACAGCATTTAGAAAGTGAAGCAACACTCCATTCACTTCGCACAGTGAATTGAATTGTTGGAACAGACTGCTTCTCTTTCAGAGAAACGCATGTGAGTTTTTTGTGAGCTTGAAAGTAGTTTGAGGCACTTTCAGTGGAAAGTGATTTTCTCTGAAAGGACAGCATTTAGAAAGTGAGGCAACACTCCATTCACTTCGCACAGTGAATTGAAGTGTTGGAACGGACTGCTTCTCTTTCAGAGAAATGCATGTGAGTTTCTTCCTAATGCTTGCAAGTAGCTTAAGGCACTTTCAAAGGAAAGTGATTTTCTCTGAAAGGACAGCATTTAGAAAGTGAAACAACACTCCATTCACTTCGCACAGTGAATTGAAGTGTTGGAACAGACTGCTTCTCTTTCAGAGAAACGCATGTGTGTTTCCTGTGAATGCTAGAAAGTAGCTTCAGGCACTTTCAAAGGAAAGTGATTTTTCTGAAAGGACAGCATTTAGAAAGTTAAGTAACATTCCATTCACTTCGCACAGTGAATTGAAGTGTTGGAACCGACTGCTTCTCTTTCAGAGAAATGCATGTGAGTTTCTGTTGAATGCTTGTAAGTTGCTCAAGGCTCTTTCAAAGGAAAGTGATTTTCTATGAACGGACAGCATTTAGAAAGTAAAGCAACACTCCATTCCCTTCGCGCAATGAATTGAAGTGTTGGAACAGAGTGCTTCTCTTTCATAGAAACGCATTAGTGTTTCTTGTGAATGCTTGCAAGTTGCTTAAGGCACTTTCAAAGTAAAGTGATTTTCTCTGAAAGGACATAATTTAGAAAGTGAAGCAACACTCCATTCACTTCGCACAGTGAATTGAAGTGTTGGAACAGACTGCTTCTCTTTCAGAGAAATGCATGTGAGTTTCTGTTGAATGCTTGTAAGTAGCTTAAGGCACTTTCAAAGGAAAGTGATTTTCTCTGAAAGGACAGCATTTAGAAAGTGAAGCAACACTCCATTCACTTCGCACAGTGAATTGAAGTGTTGGAACAGACTGCTTCTCTTTCAGAGAAACGCATGTGAGTTTCTGTTGAATTCTTGTAAGTAGTTTAAGGCACTTTCAATGGAAAGTGATTTTCTCTGAAAGGACAGCATTTTGAAAGTGAGGCAACACTCCATTCACTTCACACAGTGAATTGAAGTGTTGGAACAGATTGCTTCTCATTCAGAGAAACACATGTGAGTTTCTTCCTAATGCTTGCAAGTAGCTTAAGGCACTTTCAAAGGAAAGTGATTTTCTCTGAAAGGACAGCATTTAAAAAGTGAAGCAACACTCCATTCACTTCGCACAGTGAATTGAAGTGTTGGAACAGACTGCTTCTCTTCCAGAGAAACGCATATGAGTTTCTTCCTAATGCTTGCTAGTAGCTTAAGGCACTTTCAAAGAAAGTGATTTTCTCTGAAAGGACAGCATTTAGAAAGTGAAGCAACACTCCATTCATTTCGAACAGTGAATTGAAGTGTTGGAACAGACTGCTTCTCTTTCAGAGAAACGCATGTGAGTTTTTTGTGAGCTTGAAAGTAGTTTGAGGCACTTTCAGTGGAAAGTGATTTTCTCTGAAAGGACAGCATTTAGAAAGTGAGGCAACACTCCATTCACTTCGCACAGTGAATTGAAGTGTTGGAACAGACTGCTTCTCTTTCAGAGAAATGCATGTGAGTTTCTTCCTAATGCTTGCAAGTAGCTTAAGGCACTTTCAAAGGAAAGTGATTTTCTCTGAAAGGACAGCATTTAGAAAGTGAAGCAACACTCCATTCACTTCGCACAGTGAATTGAAGTGTTGGAATAGACTGCTTCTCTTTCAGAGAAACGCATGTGAGTTTCTTCCTAATGCTTGCAAGTAGCTTAAGGCACTTTCAAAGGAAAGTGATTTTCTCTGAAAGGACAGCATTTAGAAAGTGAAGCAACACTCCATTCATTTCGAACAGTGAATTGAAGTGTAGGAACAGACTGCTTCTCTTTCAGAGAAACGCATGTGAGTTTCTTCCTAATGCTTGCAAGTAGCTTAAGGCACTTTCAAAGGAAAGTGATTTTCTCTGAAAGGACAGCATTTAGAAAGTGAAGCAACACTCCATTCACTTCGCACAGAGAATTGAAGTGTTGGAACAGACTGCTTCTCTTTCAGAGAAACACATGTGAGTTTCTGTTGAAAGCTTGTAAGTAGCTTACGGCAGTTTCAAAAGATAGTGATTTTCTCTAAAAGGAGAGCATATAGAAAGTGAAGCAAAACTCCATTCACTTCGCACAGTGAAGTGAAGTGTTGGAACAGACTGCTTCTCTTTCAGAGAAACGCATGTGAGTATTTTGTGAATGCTTGAAAGTAGTTTAAGGCACTTTCAATGGAAAGTGATTTTCTCTGAAAGACAGCATTTAGAAAGTGAGGCAACACTCCATTCACTTCGCACAGTGAACTGAAGTGTTGGAACAGACTGCTTCTCTTTCAGAGGAACGCATGTGAGTTTCTTCCTAATGCTTGCAAGTAGCTTAAGGCACTTTCAAAGGAAAGTGATTTTCTCGAGAAGGACAGCATTTAGAAAGTGAAGCAACACTCCATTCACTTCGCACAGTGAATTGAAGTGTTGGAACAGACTGCTTCTCTTTCAGAGAAACGCATTAGTGTTTCTTGTGAATGCTTGCAAGTAGCTTAAGGCACTTTCAAAGGAAAGGGATTTTCTCTAAAAGGACAGCATTTAGAAAGTGAAGCAACACTCCATTCACTTCGCACAGTGAATTGAATTGTTGGAACAGACTGCTTCTCTTTCAGAGAAACGCATGTGAGTTTTTTGTGAGCTTGAAAGTAGTTTGAGGCACTTTCAGTGGAAAGTGATTTTCTCTGAAAGGACAGCATTTAGAAAGTGAGGCAACACTCCATTCACTTCGCACAGTGAATTGAAGTGTTGGAACAGACTGCTTCTCTTTCAGAGAAATGCATGTGAGTTTCTTCCTAATGCTTGCAAGTAGCTTAAGGCACTTTCAAAGGAAAGTGATTTTCTCTGAAAGGACAGCATTTAGAAAGTGAAACAACACTCCATTCACTTCGCACAGTGAATTGAAGTGTTGGAACAGACTGCTTCTCTTTCAGAGAAACGCATGTGTGTTTCCTGTGAATGCTAGAAAGTAGCTTCAGGCACTTTCAAAGGAAAGTGATTTTTCTGAAAGGACAGCATTTAGAAAGTTAAGTAACATTCCATTCACTTCGCACAGTGAATTGAAGTGTTGGAACCGACTGCTTCTCTTTCAGAGAAATGCATGTGAGTTTCTGTTGAATGCTTGTAAGTTGCTCAAGGCTCTTTCAAAGGAAAGTGATTTTCTATGAACGGACAGCATTTAGAAAGTAAAGCAACACTCCATTCCCTTCGCGCAATGAATTGAAGTGTTGGAACAGAGTGCTTCTCTTTCATAGAAACGCATTAGTGTTTCTTGTGAATGCTTGCAAGTTGCTTAAGGCACTTTCAAAGTAAAGTGATTTTCTCTGAAAGGACATAATTTAGAAAGTGAAGCAACACTCCATTCACTTCGCACAGTGAATTGAAGTGTTGGAACAGACTGCTTCTCTTTCAGAGAAATGCATGTGAGTTTCTGTTGAATGCTTGTAAGTAGCTTAAGGCACTTTCAAAGGAAAGTGATTTTCTCTGAAAGGACAGCATTTAGAAAGTGAAGCAACACTCCATTCACTTCGCACAGTGAATTGAAGTGTTGGAACAGACTGCTTCTCTTTCAGAGAAACGCATGTGAGTTTCTGTTGAATTCTTGTAAGTAGTTTAAGGCACTTTCAATGGAAAGTGATTTTCTCTGAAAGGACAGCATTTTGAAAGTGAGGCAACACTCCATTCACTTCACACAGTGAATTGAAGTGTTGGAACAGATTGCTTCTCATTCAGAGAAACACATGTGAGTTTCTTCCTAATGCTTGCAAGTAGCTTAAGGCACTTTCAAAGGAAAGTGATTTTCTCTGAAAGGACATCATTTAAAAAGTGAAGCAACACTCCATTCACTTCGCACAGTGAATTGAAGTGTTGGAACAGACTGCTTCTCTTCCAGAGAAACGCATATGAGTTTCTTCCTAATGCTTGCTAGTAGCTTAAGGCACTTTCAAAGAAAGTGATTTTCTCTGAAAGGACAGCATTTAGAAAGTGAAGCAACACTCCATTCATTTCGAACAGTGAATTGAAGTGTTGGAACAGACTGCTTCTCTTTCAGAGAAACGCATGTGAGTTTTTTGTGAGCTTGAAAGTAGTTTGAGGCACTTTCAGTGGAAAGTGATTTTCTCTGAAAGGACAGCATTTAGAAAGTGAGGCAACACTCCATTCACTTCGCACAGTGAATTGAAGTGTTGGAACAGACTGCTTCTCTTTCAGAGAAATGCATGTGAGTTTCTTCCTAATGCTTGCAAGTAGCTTAAGGCACTTTCAAAGGAAAGTGATTTTCTCTGAAAGGACAGCATTTAGAAAGTGAAGCAACACTCCATTCACTTCGCACAGTGAATTGAAGTGTTGGAATAGACTGCTTCTCTTTCAGAGAAACGCATGTGAGTTTCTTCCTAATGCTTGCAAGTAGCTTAAGGCACTTTCAAAGGAAAGTGATTTTCTCTGAAAGGACAGCATTTAGAAAGTGAAGCAACACTCCATTCATTTCGAACAGTGAATTGAAGTGTAGGAACAGACTGCTTCTCTTTCAGAGAAACGCATGTGAGTTTCTTCCTAATGCTTGCAAGTAGCTTAAGGCACTTTCAAAGGAAAGTGATTTTCTCTGAAAGGACAGCATTTAGAAAGTGAAGCAACACTCCATTCACTTCGCACAGAGAATTGAAGTGTTGGAACAGACTGCTTCTCTTTCAGAGAAACACATGTGAGTTTCTGTTGAAAGCTTGTAAGTAGCTTACGGCAGTTTCAAAAGATAGTGATTTTCTCTAAAAGGAGAGCATATAGAAAGTGAAGCAAAACTCCATTCACTTCGCACAGTGAATTGAAGTGTTGGAACAGACTGCTTCTCTTTCAGAGAAACGCATGTGAGTATTTTGTGAATGCTTGAAAGTAGTTTAAGGCACTTTCAATGGAAAGTGATTTTCTCTGAAAGACAGCATTTAGAAAGTGAGGCAACACTCCATTCACTTCGCACAGTGAACTGAAGTGTTGGAACAGACTGCTTCTCTTTCAGAGGAACGCATGTGAGTTTCTTCCTAATGCTTGCAAGTAGCTTAAGGCACTTTCAAAGGAAAGTGATTTTCTCGGGAAGGACAGCATTTAGAAAGTGAAGCAACACTCCATTCACTTCGCACAGTGAATTGAAGTGTTGGAACAGACTGCTTCTCTTTCAGAGAAACGCATTAGTGTTTCTTGTGAATGCTTGCAAGTAGCTTAAGGCACTTTCAAAGGAAAGGGATTTTCTCTAAAAGGACAGCATTTAGAAAGTGAAGCAACACTCCATTCACTTCGCACAGTGAATTGAATTGTTGGAACAGACTGCTTCTCTTTCAGAGAAACGCATGTGAGTTTTTTGTGAGCTTGAAAGTAGTTTGAGGCACTTTCAGTGGAAAGTGATTTTCTCTGAAAGGACAGCATTTAGAAAGTGAGGCAACACTCCATTCACTTCGCACAGTGAATTGAAGTGTTGGAACAGACTGCTTCTCTTTCAGAGAAATGCATGTGAGTTTCTTCCTAATGCTTGCAAGTAGCTTAAGGCACTTTCAAAGGAAAGTGATTTTCTCTGAAAGGACAGCATTTAGAAAGTGAAACAACACTCCATTCACTTCGCACAGTGAATTGAAGTGTTGGAACAGACTGCTTCTCTTTCAGAGAAACGCATGTGTGTTTCCTGTGAATGCTAGAAAGTAGCTTCAGGCACTTTCAAAGGAAAGTGATTTTTCTGAAAGGACAGCATTTAGAAAGTTAAGTAACATTCCATTCACTTCGCACAGTGAATTGAAGTGTTGGAACCGACTGCTTCTCGTTCAGAGAAACACATGTGAGTTTCTTCCTAATGCTTGCAAGTAGCTTAAGGCACTTTCAAAGGAAAGTGATTTTCTCTGAAAGGACATCATTTAAAAAGTGAAGCAACACTCCATTCACTTCGCACAGTGAATTGAAGTGTTGGAAGAGACTGCTTCTCTTCCAGAGAAACGCATATGAGTTTCTTCCTAATGCTTGCTAGTAGCTTAAGGCACTTTCAAAGAAAGTGATTTTCTCTGAAAGGACAGCATTTAGAAAGTGAAGCAACACTCCATTCATTTCGAACAGTGAATTGAAGTGTTGGAACAGACTGCTTCTCTTTCAGAGAAACGCATGTGAGTTTTTTGTGAGCTTGAAAGTAGTTTGAGGCACTTTCAGTGGAAAGTGATTTTCTCTGAAAGGACAGCATTTAGAAAGTGAGGCAACACTCCATTCACTTCGCACAGTGAATTGAAGTGTTGGAACAGACTGCTTCTCTTTCAGAGAAATGCATGTGAGTTTCTTCCTAATGCTTGCAAGTAGCTTAAGGCACTTTCAAAGGAAAGTGATTTTCTCTGAAAGGACAGCATTTAGAAAGTGAAGCAACACTCCATTCACTTCGCACAGTGAATTGAAGTGTTGGAATAGACTGCTTCTCTTTCAGAGAAACGCATGTGAGTTTCTTCCTAATGCTTGCAAGTAGCTTAAGGCACTTTCAAAGGAAAGTGATTTTCTCTGAAAGGACAGCATTTAGAAAGTGAAGCAACACTCCATTCATTTCGAACAGTGAATTGAAGTGTAGGAACAGACTGCTACTCTTTCAGAGAAACGCATGTGAGTTTCTTCCTAATGCTTGCAAGTAGCTTAAGGCACTTTCAAAGGAAAGTGATTTTCTCTGAAAGGACAGCATTTAGAAAGTGAAGCAACACTCCATTCACTTCGCACAGAGAATTGAAGTGTTGGAACAGACTGCTTCTCTTTCAGAGAAACACATGTGAGTTTCTGTTGAAAGCTTGTAAGTAGCTTATGGCAGTTTCAAAAGATAGTGATTTTCTCTAAAAGGAGAGCATATAGAAAGTGAAGCAAAACTCCATTCACTTCGCACAGTGAATTGAAGTGTTGGAACAGACTGCTTCTCTTTCAGAGAAACGCATGTGAGTATTTTGTGAATGCTTGAAAGTAGTTTAAGGCACTTTCAATGGAAAGTGATTTTCTCTGAAAGACAGCATTTAGAAAGTGAGGCAACACTCCATTCACTTCGCACAGTGAACTGAAGTGTTGGAACAGACTGCTTCTCTTTCAGAGGAACGCATGTGAGTTTCTTCCTAATGCTTGCAAGTAGCTTAAGGCACTTTCAAAGGAAAGTGATTTTCTCGGGAAGGACAGCATTTAGAAAGTGAAGCAACACTCCATTCACTTCGCACAGTGAATTGAAGTGTTGGAACAGACTGCTTCTCTTTCAGAGAAACGCATTAGTGTTTCTTGTGAATGCTTGCAAGTAGCTTAAGGCACTTTCAAACGAAAGGGATTTTCTCTAAAAGGACAGCATTTAGAAAGTGAAGCAACACTCCATTCACTTCGCACAGTGAATTGAATTGTTGGAACAGACTGCTTCTCTTTCAGAGAAACGCATGTGAGTTTTTTGTGAGCTTGAAAGTAGTTGAGGCACTTTCAGTGGAAAGTGATTTTCTCTGAAAGGACAGCATTTAGAAAGTGAGGCAACACTCCATTCACTTCGCACAGTGAATTGAAGTGTTGGAACAGACTGCTTCTCTTTCAGAGAAATGCATGTGAGTTTCTTCCTAATGCTTGCAAGTAGCTTAAGGCACTTTCAAAGGAAAGTGATTTTCTCTGAAAGGACAGCATTTAGAAAGTGAAACAACACTCCATTCACTTCGCACAGTGAATTGAAGTGTTGGAACAGACTGCTTCTCTTTCAGAGAAACGCATGTGTGTTTCCTGTGAATGCTAGAAAGTAGCTTCAGGCACTTTCAAAGGAAAGTGATTTTTCTGAAAGGACAGCATTTAGAAAGTTAAGTAACATTCCATTCACTTCGCACAGTGAATTGAAGTGTTGGAACCGACTGCTTCTCTTTCAGAGAAATGCATGTGAGTTTCTGTTGAATGCTTGTAAGTTGCTCAAGGCTCTTTCAAAGGAAAGTGATTTTCTATGAACGGACAGCATTTAGAAAGTAAAGCAACACTCCATTCCCTTCGCGCAATGAATTGAAGTGTTGGAACAGAGTGCTTCTCTTTCATAGAAACGCATTAGTGTTTCTTGTGAATGCTTGCAAGTTGCTTAAGGCACTTTCAAAGTAAAGTGATTTTCTCTGAAAGGACATAATTTAGAAAGTGAAGCAACACTCCATTCACTTCGCACAGTGAATTGAAGTGTTGGAACAGACTGCTTCTCTTTCAGAGAAATGCATGTGAGTTTCTGTTGAATGCTTGTAAGTAGCTTAAGGCACTTTCAAAGGAAAGTGATTTTCTCTGAAAGGACAGCATTTAGAAAGTGAAGCAACACTCCATTCACTTCGCACAGTGAATTGAAGTGTTGGAACAGACTGCTTCTCTTTCAGAGAAACGCATGTGAGTTTCTGTTGAATTCTTGTAAGTAGTTTAAGGCACTTTCAATGGAAAGTGATTTTCTCTGAAAGGACAGCATTTTGAAAGTGAGGCAACACTCCATTCACTTCACACAGTGAATTGAAGTGTTGGAACAGATTGCTTCTCGTTCAGAGAAACACATGTGAGTTTCTTCCTAATGCTTGCAAGTAGCTTAAGGCACTTTCAAAGGAAAGTGATTTTCTCTGAAAGGACATCATTTAAAAAGTGAAGCAACACTCCATTCACTTCGCACAGTGAATTGAAGTGTTGGAACAGACTGCTTCTCTTCCAGAGAAACGCATATGAGTTTCTTCCTAATGCTTGCTAGTAGCTTAAGGCACTTTCAAAGAAAGTGATTTTCTCTGAAAGGACAGCATTTAGAAAGTGAAGCAACACTCCATTCATTTCGAACAGTGAATTGAAGTGTTGGAACAGACTGCTTCTCTTTCAGAGAAACGCATGTGAGTTTTTTGTGAGCTTGAAAGTAGTTTGAGGCACTTTCAGTGGAAAGTGATTTTCTCTGAAAGGACAGCATTTAGAAAGTGAGGCAACACTCCATTCACTTCGCACAGTGAATTGAAGTGTTGGAACAGACTGCTTCTCTTTCAGAGAAATGCATGTGAGTTTCTTCCTAATGCTTGCAAGTAGCTTAAGGCACTTTCAAAGGAAAGTGATTTTCTCTGAAAGGACAGCATTTAGAAAGTGAAGCAACACTCCATTCACTTCGCACAGTGAATTGAAGTGTTGGAATAGACTGCTTCTCTTTCAGAGAAACGCATGTGAGTTTCTTCCTAATGCTTGCAAGTAGCTTAAGGCACTTTCAAAGGAAAGTGATTTTCTCTGAAAGGACAGCATTTAGAAAGTGAAGCAACACTCCATTCATTTCGAACAGTGAATTGAAGTGTAGGAACAGACTGCTTCTCTTTCAGAGAAACGCATGTGAGTTTCTTCCTAATGCTTGCAAGTAGCTTAAGGCACTTTCAAAGGAAAGTGATTTTCTCTGAAAGGACAGCATTTAGAAAGTGAAGCAACACTCCATTCACTTCGCACAGAGAATTGAAGTGTTGGAACAGACTGCTTCTCTTTCAGAGAAACACATGTGAGTTTCTGTTGAAAGCTTGTAAGTAGCTTACGGCAGTTTCAAAAGATAGTGATTTTCTCTAAAAGGAGAGCATATAGAAAGTGAAGCAAAACTCCATTCACTTCGCACAGTGAATTGAAGTGTTGGAACAGACTGCTTCTCTTTCAGAGAAACGCATGTGAGTATTTTGTGAATGCTTGAAAGTAGTTTAAGGCACTTTCAATGGAAAGTGATTTTCTCTGAAAGACAGCATTTAGAAAGTGAGGCAACACTCCATTCACTTCGCACAGTGAACTGAAGTGTTGGAACAGACTGCTTCTCTTTCAGAGGAACGCATGTGAGTTTCTTCCTAATGCTTGCAAGTAGCTTAAGGCACTTTCAAAGGAAAGTGATTTTCTCGGGAAGGACAGCATTTAGAAAGTGAAGCAACACTCCATTCACTTCGCACAGTGAATTGAAGTGTTGGAACAGACTGCTTCTCTTTCAGAGAAACGCATTAGTGTTTCTTGTGAATGCTTGCAAGTAGCTTAAGGCACTTTCAAAGGAAAGGGATTTTCTCTAAAAGGACAGCATTTAGAAAGTGAAGCAACACTCCATTCACTTCGCACAGTGAATTGAATTGTTGGAACAGACTGCTTCTCTTTCAGAGAAACGCATGTGAGTTTTTTGTGAGCTTGAAAGTAGTTTGAGGCACTTTCAGTGGAAAGTGATTTTCTCTGAAAGGACAGCATTTAGAAAGTGAGGCAACACTCCATTCACTTCGCACAGTGAATTGAAGTGTTGGAACAGACTGCTTCTCTTTCAGAGAAATGCATGTGAGTTTCTTCCTAATGCTTGCAAGTAGCTTAAGGCACTTTCAAAGGAAAGTGATTTTCTCTGAAAGGACAGCATTTAGAAAGTGAAACAACACTCCATTCACTTCGCACAGTGAATTGAAGTGTTGGAACAGACTGCTTCTCTTTCAGAGAAACGCATGTGTGTTTCCTGTGAATGCTAGAAAGTAGCTTCAGGCACTTTCAAAGGAAAGTGATTTTTCTGAAAGGACAGCATTTAGAAAGTTAAGTAACATTCCATTCACTTCGCACAGTGAATTGAAGTGTTGGAACCGACTGCTTCTCTTTCAGAGAAATGCATGTGAGTTTCTGTTGAATGCTTGTAAGTTGCTCAAGGCTCTTTCAAAGGAAAGTGATTTTCTATGAACGGACAGCATTTAGAAAGTAAAGCAACACTCCATTCCCTTCGCGCAATGAATTGAAGTGTTGGAACAGACTGCTTCTCTTTCATAGAAACGCATTAGTGTTTCTTGTGAATGCTTGCAAGTAGCTTAAGGCACTTTCAAAGGAAAGTGATTTTCTCTGAAAGGACAGCATTTAGAAAGTGAAGCAACACTCCATTCACTTCACACAGAAAATTGAAGTGTTGGAACAGATTGCTTCTCTTTCAGAGAAATGCATGTGAGTTTCTGTTGAATGCTTGTAAGTAGCTTAAGGCACATTCAAAGGAAAGGGATTTTCTCTAAAAGGACAGCATTTAGAAAGTGAAGCAACACTCCGTTCACTTCGCACAGTGAATTGAAGTGTTGGAACAGACTGCTTCTCTTTCAGAGAAATGCATGTGAGTTTTTTGGAATGCTTGAAAGTAGTTTAAGGCACTTTCAATGGAAAGTGATTTTCTCTGAAAGGACAGCATTTAGAAAGTGAGGCAACACACCATTCACTTCGCACAGTGAATTGAAGTGTTGGAACAGACTGCTTCTCTTTCAGAGAAACGCATGTGAGTTTCTGTTGAATGCTTGTAAGTAGCTTAAGGCACTTTCAAAGGAAAGTGATTTTCTCTGAAAGGACAGCATTTAGAAAGTGAAGCAACACTCCATTCACTTCGCACAGAGAATTGAAGTGTTGGAACAGATTGCTTCTCTTTCAGAGAAATGCATGTGAGTTTCTGTTGAATGCTTGTAAGTAGCTTAAGGCACATTCAAAGGAAAGGGATTTTCTCTAAAAGGACAGCATTTAGAAAGTGAAGCAACACTCCATTCACTTCGCACAGTGAATTGAAGTGTTGGAACAGACTGCTTCTCTTTCAGAGAAACGCATGTGAGTTTTTTGTGAATGCTTGAAAGTAGTTTAAGGCACTTTCAATGGACAGTGATTTTCTCTGAAAGGACAGCATTTAGAAAGTGAGGCAACACTCCATTCACTTCGCACAGTGAATTGAAGTGTTGGAACAGACTGCTTCTCTTTCAGAGAAACGCATGTGAGTTTCTGTTGAATGCTTGTAAGTAGCTTAAGGCACATTCAAAGGAAAGGGATTTTCTCTGAAAGGACAGCATTTAGAAAGAGAAGCAACACTCCATTCACTTCACACAGTGAATTGAAGTGTTGGAACAGAGTGCTTCTCTTTCATATAAACGCATTAGTGTTTCTTGTGAATGCTTGCAAGTTGCTTAAGGCACTTTCAAAGTAAAGTGATTTTCTCTGAAAGGACATAATTTAGAAAGTGAAGCAACACTCCATTCACTTCGCACAGTGAATTGAAGTGTTGGAACAGACTGCTTCTCTTTCAGAGAAATGCATGTGAGTTTCTGTTGAATGCTTGTAAGTAGCTTAAGGCACTTTCAAAGAAAGTGATTTTCTCTGAAAGGACAGCATTTAGAAAGTGAAGCAACACTCCATTCACTTCGCACAGTGAATTGAAGTGTTGGAACAGACTGCTTCTCTTTCAGAGAAACGCATGTGAGTTTATGTTGAATTCTTGTAAGTAGTTTAAGGCACTTTCAAAGGAAAGTGATTTTCTCTGAAAGGACAGCATTTAGAAAGTGAGGCAACACTCCATTCACTTCACACAGTGAATTGAAGTGTTGGAACAGATTGCTTCTCGTTCAGAGAAACACATGTGAGTTTCTTCCTAATGCTTGCAAGTAGCTTAAGGCACTTTCAAAGGAAAGTGATTTTCTCTGAAAGGACATCATTTAAAAAGTGAAGCAACACTCCATTCACTTCGCACAGTGAATTGAAGTGTTGGAACAGACTGCTTCTCTTCCAGAGAAACGCATATGAGTTTCTTCCTAATGCTTGCTAGTAGCTTAAGGCACTTTCAAAGGAAAGTGATTTTCTCTGAAAGGACAGCATTTAGAAACTGAAGCAACACTCCATTCACTTCGCACAGTGAATTGAAGTGTTGGAACAGACTGCTTCTCTTTAAGAGAAACGCATGTGAGTTTTTTGTGAATGCTTGAAAGTAGTTTAAGGCACTTTCAAAGGAAAGTGATTTTCTCTGAAAGGACAGAATTTAGAAAGTGAAGCAACACTCCATTCACTTCGCACAGTGAATTGAAGTGTTGGAACAGACTGCTTCTCTTTCAGAGAAACGCATGGAGTTTCTGGTGAATGCTTGTAAGTAGCTTAAGGCACTTTCAAAGGAAAGTGATTTTCTCTGAAAGGACAGCATTTAGAAAGTGAAGCAACACTCCATTCCCTTCGTGCAGTGAATTGAAGTGTTGGAACAGAATGCTTCTCTTTCATAGAAACGCATTAGTGTTTCTTGTGAATGCTTGCAAGTTGCTTAAGGCACGTTCAAAGGAAAGTGATTTTCTCTGAAAGGACAGCATTTAGAAAGTGAAGCAACACTCCATTCACTTCGCACAGTGAATTGAAGTGTTGGAACAGACTGCTTCTCTTTCAGAGAAACGCATGTGTGTTTCCTGTGAATGCTAGAAAGTAGCTTCAGGCACTTTCAAAGGAAAGTGATTTTTCTGAAAGGACAGCATTTAGAAAGTGAAGTAACATTCCATTCACTTCGCACAGTGAATTGACGTGTTGGAACCGACTGCTTCTCTTTCAGAGAAATGCATGTGAGTTTCTGTTGAATGCTTGTAAGTAGCTCAAGGCTCTTTCAAAGGAAAGTGATTTTCTCGGAACGGACAACATTTAGAAAGTAAAGCAACACTCCATTCCCTTCGCGCAATGAATTGAAGTGTTGGAACAGACTGCTTCTCTTTCATAGAAACGCATTAGTGTTTCTTGTGAATGCTTGCAAGTAGCTTAAGGCACTTTCAAAGGAAAGTGATTTTCTCTGAAAGGACAGCATTTAGATAGTGAAGCAACACTCCATTCACTTCGCACAGAGAATTGAAGTGTTGGAACAGATTGCTTCTCTTTCAGAGAAATGCATTTGAGTTTCTTTTGAATGCTTGTAAGTAGCTTAAGGCACATTCAAAGGAAAGGGATTTTCTCTAAAAGGACAGCATTTAGAAAGTGAAGCAACACTCCATTCACTTCGCACAGAGAATTGAAGTGTTGGAACAGACTGCTTCTCTTTCAGAGAAACGCATGTGAGTTTTTTGTGAATGCTTGAAAGTAGTTTAAGGCACTTTCAATGGACAGTGATTTTCTCTGAAAGGACAGCATTTAGAAAGTGAGGCAACACTCCATTCACTTCGCACAGTGAATTGAAGTGTTGGAACAGACTGCTTCTCTTTCAGAGAAACGCATGTGAGTTTCTGGTGAATGCTTGTAAGTAGCTTAAGGCACATTCAAAGGAAAGGGATTTTCTCTGAAAGGACAGCATTTAGAAAGTGAAGCAACACTCCATTCACTTCACACAGTGAATTGAAGTGTTGGAACAGAGTGCTTCTCTTTCATATAAACGCATTAGTGTTTCTTGTGAATGCTTGCAAGTTGCTTAAGGCACTTTCAAAGTAAAGTGATTTTCTCTGAAAGGACATAATTTAGAAAGTGAAGCAACACTCCATTCACTTCGCACAGTGAATTGAAGTGTTGGAACAGACTGCTTCTCTTTCAGAGAAATGCATGTGAGTTTCTGTTGAATGCTTGTAAGTAGCTTAAGGCACTTTCAAAGGAAAGTGATTTTCTCTGAAAGGACAGCATTTAGAAAGTGAAGCAACACTCCATTCACTTCGCACATTGAATTGAAGTGTTGGAACAGACTGCTTCTCTTTCAGAGAAACACATGTGAGTTTCTTCCTAATGCTTGCAAGTAGCTTAATGCACATTCAAAAGAAAGTGATTTTCTCTGAAAGGACAGCCTTTAGAAAGTGAAGCAACACTCCATTCACTTCGCAAAGTGAATTCAAGTGTTGGAACAGACTGCTTCTCTTCCAGAGAAACGCATATGAGTTTCTTCCTAATGCTTGCTAGTAGCTTAAGGCACTTTCAAAGGAAAGTGATTTTCTCTGAAAGGACAGCATTTAGAAAGTGAAGCAACACTCCATTCATTTCGAACAGTGAATTGAAGTGTTGGAACAGGCTGCTTCTCTTTCAGAGAAACGCATGTGAGTTTCTGGTGAATGCTTGTAAGTAGCTTAAGGCACTTTCAAAGGAAAGTGATTTTCTCTGAAGGACAGCATTTAGAAAGTGAAGCAACACTCCATTCACTTCGCACAGTGAATTGAAGTGTTGGAACAGACTGCTTCTCTTTCAGAGAAACACATGTGAGTTTCTGTTGAATGCTTGTAAGTAGCTTAAGGCACTTTCAAAGGAAAGTGATTTTCTCTGAAAGGACAGCATTTAGAAAGTGAAGCAACACTCCATTCACTTCGCACAGTGAATTGAAGTGTTGGAACAGACTGCTTCTCTTTCATAGAAACGCATTAGTGTTTCTTGTGAATGCTTGCAAGTTGCTTAAGGCACGTTCAAAGGAAAGTGATTTTCTCTGAAAGGACAGCATTTAGAAACTGAAGCAACACTCCATTCACTTCGCACCGTGAATTGAAGTGTTGGAACAGACTGCTTCTCTTTCAGAGAAACGCATGTGTGTTTCCTGTGAATGCTAGAAAGTAGCTTCAGGCACTTTCAAAGGAAAGTGATTTTTCTGAAAGGACAGCATTTAGAAAGTGAAGTAACATTCCATTCACTTCGCACAGTGAATTGAAGTGTTGGAACCGACTGCTTCTCTTTCAGAGAAATGCATGTGAGTTTCTGTTGAATGCTTGTAAGTAGCTCAAGGCTCTTTCAAAGGAAAGTGATTTTCTCTGAACGGACAGCATTTAGAAAGTAAAGCAACACTCCATTCCCTTCGCGCAATGAATTGAAGTGTTTGAACAGACTGCTTCTCTTTCATAGAAACGCATTAGTGTTTCTTGTGAATGCTTGCAAGTAGCTTAAGGCACTTTCAAAGGAAAGTGATTTTCTCTGAAAGGACAGCATTTAGAAAGTGAAGCAACACTCCATTCACTTCGCACAGAGAATTAAAGTGTTGGAACAGATTGCTTCTCTTTCAGAGAAATGCATGTGAGTTTCTGTTGAATGCTTGTAAGTAGCTTAAGGCACATTCAAAGGAAAGGGATTTTCTCTGAAAGGACAGCATTTAGAAAGTGAAGCAACACTCCATTCACTTCACACAGTGAATTGAAGTGTTGGAACAGACTGCTTCTCTTTCAGAGAAACGCATGTGAGTTTCTGGTGAATGCTTGTAAGTAGCTTAAGGCACTGTCAAAGGAAAGTGATTTTCTCTGAAAGGACAGCATTTAGAAAGTGAAGCAACACTCCATTCCCTTCGCGCAGTTAATTGAAGTGTTGGAACAGATTGCTTCCCTTTCAGAGAAACGCATGTGAGTTTCTTCCTAATGCTTGCAAGTAGCTTAAGGCACTTTCTAAGGAAAGTGATTTTCTCTGAAAGGACAGCATTTAGAAAGTGAAGCAACACTCCATTCATTTCGAACAGTGAATTGAAGTGTTGGAACAGACTGCTTCTCTTTCAGAGAAACGCATGTGAGTTTCTTCCTAATGCTTGCAAGTAGCTTAAGGCACTTTCAAAGGAAAGTGATTTTCTCTGAAAGGACAGCATTTAGAAAGTGAAGCAACACTCCATTCATTTCGAACAGTGAATTGAAGTGTTGGAACAGGCTGCTTCTCTTTCAGAGAAACGCATGTGAGTTTCTGGTGAATGCTTGTAAGTAGCTTAAGGCACTTTCAAAGGAAAGTGATTTTCTCTGAAAGGACAGCATTTAGAAAGTGAAGCAACACTCCATTCACTTCGCACAGTGAATTGAAGTGTTGGAACAGACTGCTTCTCTTTCAGAGAAACACATGTGAGTTTCTGTTGAATGCTTGTAAGTAGCTTAAGGCACTTTCAAAGGAAAGTGATTTTCTCTGAAAGGACAGCATTTAGAAAGTGAAGCAACACTCCATTCACTTCGCACAGTGAATTGAAGTGTTGGAACAGACTGCTTCTCTTTCAGAGAAACGCATGTGAGTTTCTTGTGAATGCTTGCAAGTTGCTTAAGGCACTTTCAAAGGAAAGTGATTTTCTCTGAAAGGACAGCATTTAGAAACTGAAGCAACACTCCATTCACTTCGCACAGTGAATTGAAGTGTTGGAACAGACTGCTTCTCTTTAAGAGAAACGCATGTGAGTTTTTTGTGAATGCTTGAAAGTAGTTTAAGGCACTTTCAAAGGAAAGTGATTTTCTCTGAAAGGACAGAATTTAGAAAGTGAAGCAACACTCCATTCACTTCGCACAGTGAATTGAAGTGTTGGAACAGACTGCTTCTCTTTCAGAGAAACGCATGTGAGTTTCTGGTGAATGCTTGTAAGTAGCTTAAGGCACTTTCAAAGGAAAGTGATTTTCTCTGAAAGGACAGCATTTAGAAAGTGAAGCAACACTCCATTCCCTTCGTGCAGTGAATTGAAGTGTGGGAACAGAATGCTTCTCTTTCATAGAAACGCATTAGTGTTTCTTGTGAATGCTTGCAAGATGCTTAAGGCACGTTCAAAGGAAAGTGATTTTCTCTGAAAGGACAGCATTTAGAAAGTGAAGCAACACTCCATTCACTTCGCACCGTGAATTGAAGTGTTGGAACAGACTGCTTCTCTTTCAGAGAAACGCATGTGTGTTTCCTGTGAATGCTAGAAAGTAGCTTCAGGCACTTTCAAAGGAAAGTGATTTTTCTGAAAGGACAGCATTTAGAAAGTGAAGTAACATTCCATTCACTTCGCACAGTGAATTGAAGTGTTGGAACCAACTGCTTCTCTTTCAGAGAAATGCATGTGAGTTTCTGTTGAATGCTTGTAAGTAGCTCAAGGCTCTTTCAAAGGAAAGTGATTTTCTCTGAACGGACAGCATTTAGAAAGTAAAGCAACACTCCATTCCCTTCGCGCAATGAATTGAAGTGTTTGAACAGACTGCTTCTCTTTCATAGAAACGCATTAGTGTTTCTTGTGAATGCTTGCAAGTAGCTTAAGGCACTTTCAAAGGAAAGTGATTTTCTCTGAAAGGACAGCATTTAGAAAGTGAAGCAACACTCCATTCACTTCGCACAGAGAATTAAAGTGTTGGAACAGATTGCTTCTCTTTCAGAGAAATGCATGTGAGTTTCTGTTGAATGCTTGTAAGTAGCTTAAGGCACATTCAAAGGAAAGGGATTTTCTCTGAAAGGACAGCATTTAGAAAGTGAAGCAACACTCCATTCACTTCACACAGTGAATTGAAGTGTTGGAACAGACTGCTTCTCTTTCAGAGAAACGCATGTGAGTTTCTGGTGAATGCTTGTAAGTAGCTTAAGGCACTTTCAAAGGAAAGTGATTTTCTCTGAAAGGACAGCATTTAGAAAGTGAAGCAACACTCCATTCCCTTCGCGCAGTTAATTGAAGTGTTGGAACAGATTGCTTCCCTTTCAGAGAAACGCATGTGAGTTTCTTCCTAATGCTTGCAAGTAGCTTAAGGCACTTTCTAAGGAAAGTGATTTTCTCTGAAAGGACAGCATTTAGAAAGTGAAGCAACACTCCATTCATTTGGAACAGTGAATTGAAGTGTTGGAACAGACTGCTTCTCTTTCAGAGAAACGCATGTGAGTTTCTTCCTAATGCTTGCAAGTAGCTTAAGGCACTTTGAAAGGAAAGTGATTTTCTCTGAAAGGACAGCATTTAGAAAGTGAAGCAACACTCCATTCATTTCGAACAGTGAATTGAAGTGTTGGAACAGACTGCTTCTCTTTCAGAGAAACCATGTGAGTTTCTGGTGAATGCTTGTAAGTAGCTTAAGGCACTTTCAAAGGAAAGTGATTTTCTCTGAAAGTAGAGAATTTAGAAAGTGAAGCAACACTCCATTCACTTCGCACCGATAATTGAAGTGTTGGAACAGACTGCTTCTCTTTCAGAGAAATGCATATGAGTTTCTGTTGAATGCTTGTAAGTAGCTTAAGGCACTTTCAAAGGAAAGTGATTTTCTCTGAAAGGACAGCATTTAGAAAGTGAAGCTACACTTTATTCACTTCACAGAGAGAATTGAAGTATTGGAACAGACTGCTTCTCTTTCAGAGAAACGCATGTGAATTTCAGGTGAATGCTTGTAAGTAGCTTAAGGCACTTTCAAAGGAAAGTGATTTTCTCTGAAAGGACAGCATTTAGAAAGTGAAGCAACACTCCATTCACTTCGCACAGTGAATTGAAGTGTTGGAACAGACTGCTTCTCTTTCAGAGAAACGCATGTGAGTTTCTTGTGAATGCTTGCATGTTGCTTAAGGCACTTTCAAAGGAAAGTGATTTTCTCTGAAAGGACAGCATTTAGAAACTGAAGCA
The DNA here is from genome assembly GCF_982192425.1 of Myodes glareolus. NCBI lineage: Eukaryota > Metazoa > Chordata > Mammalia > Rodentia > Cricetidae > Myodes > Myodes glareolus. Next base: position 4,112,692 of record NC_142046.1, read on the forward strand.
ACACTCCATTCACTTCGCACAGTGAATTGAAGTGCTGGAACAGACTGCTTCTCTTTAAGAGAAACGCATGTGAGTTTTTTGTGAATGCTTGAAAGTAGTTTAAGGCACTTTCAAAGGAAAGTGATTTTCTCTGAAAGGACAGAATTTAGAAAGTGAAGCAACACTCCATTCACTTCGCAAAGTGAATTGAAGTGTTGGAACAGACTGCTTCTCTTTCAGAGAAACGCATGTGAGTTTCTGGTGAATGCTTGTAAGTAGCTTAAGGCACGTTCAAAGGAAATTGATTTTCTCTGAAAGGACAGCATTTAGAAAGTGAAGCAACTCTCCATTCCCTTCGTGCAGTGAATTGAAGTGTTGGAACAGAGTGCTTCTCTTTCATAGAAACTCATTAGTGTTTCTTGTGAATGCTTGCAAGTTGCTTAAGGCACTTTCAAAGGAAAGTGATTTTCTCTGAAAGGACAGCATTTAAAAAGTGAAGCAACACTCCATTCACTTCGCACAGTGAATTGAAGTGTTGGAACAGACTGCTTCTCTTTCAGAGAAACGCATATGAGTTTCTTCCTAATGCTTGCAAGTAGCTTAAGGCACTTTCAAAGGAAAGTGATTTTCTCTGAAAGGACAGCATTTAGAAAGTGAAGCAACACTCCATTCACTTCGCACAGTGAATTGAAGTGTTGGAACAGACTGCTTCTCTTTCAGAGAAACACATGTGAGTTTCTGTTGAATGCTTGTAAGTAGCTTAAGGCACTTTCAAAGGAAAGTGATTTTCTCTGAAAGGACAGCATTTAGAAAGTGAAGCAACACTCCATTCACTTCGCACAGTGAATTGAAGTGTTGGAACAGACTGCTTCTCTTTCAGAGAAACGCATGTGAGTTTCTTGTGAATGCTTGCAAGTTTCTTAAGGCACTTTCAAAGGAAAGTGATTTTCTCTGAAAGGACAGCATTTAGAAACTGAAGCAACACTCCATTCACTTCGCACAGTGAATTGAAGTGTTGGAACAGACTGCTTCTCTTTAAGAGAAACGCATGTGAGTTTTTTGTGAATGCTTGAAAGTAGTTTAAGGCACTTTCAAAGGAAAGTGATTTTCTCTGAAAGGACAGAATTTAGAAAGTGAAGCAACACTCCATTCACTTCGCACAGTGAATTGAAGTGTTGGAACAGACTGCTTCTCTTTCAGAGAAACGCATGTGAGTTTCTGGTGAATGCTTGTAAGTAGCTTAAGGCACTTTCAAAGGAAAGTGATTTTCTCTGAAAGGACAGCATTTAGAAAGTGAAGCAACACTCCATTCCCTTCGTGCAGTGAATTGAAGTGTGGGAACAGAATGCTTCTCTTTCATAGAAACGCATTAGTGTTTCTTGTGAATGCTTGCAAGTTGCTTAAGGCACGTTCAAAGGAAAGTGATTTTCTCTGAAAGGACAGCATTTAGAAAGTGAAGCAACACTCCATTCACTTCGCACAGTGAATTGAAGTGTTGGAACAGACTGCTTCTCTTTCAGAGAAACGCATGTGTGTTTCCTGTGAATGCTAGAAAGTAGCTTCAGGCACTTTCAAAGGAAAGTGATTTTTCTGAAAGGACAGCATTTAGAAAGTGAAGTAACATTCCATTCACTTCGCACAGTGAATTGAAGTGTTGGAACCGACTGCTTCTCTTTCAGAGAAATGCATGTGAGTTTCTGTTGAATGCTTGTAAGTAGCTCAAGGCTCTTTCAAAGGAAAGTTATTTTCTCTGAACGGACAGCATTTAGAAAGTAAAGCAACACTCCATTCCCTTCGCGCAATGAATTGAAGTGTTTGAACAGACTGCTTCTCTTTCATAGAAATGCATTAGTGTTTCTTGTGAATGCTTGCAAGTAGCTTAAGGCACTTTCAAAGGAAAGTGATTTTCTCTGAAAGGACAGCATTTAGAAAGTGAAGCAACACTCCATTCACTTCGCACAGAGAATTAAAGTGTTGGAACAGATTGCTTCTCTTTCAGAGAAATGCATGTGAGTTTCTGTTGAATGCTTGTAAGTAGCTTAAGGCATATTCAAAGGAAAGGGATTTTCTCTGAAAGGACAGCATTTAGAAAGTGAAGCAACACTCCATTCACTTCGCACAGTGAATTGAAGTGTTGGAACAGACTGCTTCTCTTTCAGAGAAACGCATGTGAGTTTCTGGTGAATGCTTGTAAGTAGCTTAAGGCACTTTCAAAGGAAAGTGATTTTCTCTGAAAGGACAGCATTTAGAAAGTGAAGCAACACTCCATTCCCTTCGCGCAGTTAATTGAAGTGTTGGAACAGATTGCTTCCCTTTCAGAGAAACGCATGTGAGTTTCTTCCTAATGCTTGCAAGTAGCTTAAGGCACTTTCTAAGGAAAGTGATTTTCTCTGAAAGGACAGCATTTAGAAAGTGAAGCAACACTCCATTCATTTCGAACAGTGAATTGAAGTGTTGGAACAGACTGCTTCTCTTTCAGAGAAACGCATGTGAGTTTCTTCCTAATGCTTGCAAGTAGCTTAAGGCACTTTCAAAGGAAAGTGATTTTCTCTGAAAGGACAGCATTTAGAAAGTGAAGCAACACTCCATTCATTTCGAACAGTGAATTGAAGTGTTGGAACAGACTGCTTCTCTTTCAGAGAAACCATGTGAGTTTCTGGTGAATGCTTGTAAGTAGCTTAAGGCACTTTCAAAGGAAAGTGATTTTCTCTGAAAGTAGAGAATTTAGAAAGTGAAGCAACACTCCATTCACTTCGCACCGATAATTGAAGTGTTGGAACAGACTGCTTCTCTTTCAGAGAAATGCATGTGAGTTTCTGTTGAATGCTTGTAAGTAGCTTAAGGCACTTTCAAAGGAAAGTGATTTTCTCTGAAAGGACAGCATTTAGAAAGTGAAGCAACACTCCATTCACTTCGCACAGTGAATTGAAGTGTTGGAACAGACTGCTTCTCTTTCAGAGAAACGCATGTGAGTTTCTGGTGAATGCTTGTAAGTAGCTTAAGGCACTTTCAAAGGAAAGTGATTTTCTCTGAAAGGACAGCATTTAGAAAGTGAAGCAACACTCCATTCCCTTCGTGCAGTGAATTGAAGTGTGGGAACAGAATGCTTCTCTTTCATAGAAACGCATTAGTGTTTCTTGTGAATGCTTGCAAGTTGCTTAAGGCACGTTCAAAGGAAAGTGATTTTCTCTGAAAGGACAGCATTTAGAAAGTGAAGCAACACTCCATTCACTTCGCACAGTGAATTGAAGTGTTGGAACAGACTGCTTCTCTTTCAGAGAAACGCATGTGTGTTTCCTGTGAATGCTAGAAAGTAGCTTCAGGCACTTTCAAAGGAAAGTGATTTTTCTGAAAGGACAGCATTTAGAAAGTGAAGTAACATTCCATTCACTTCGCACAGTGAATTGAAGTGTTGGAACCGACTGCTTCTCTTTCAGAGAAATGCATGTGAGTTTCTGTTGAATGCTTGTAAGTAGCTCAAGGCTCTTTCAAAGGAAAGTTATTTTCTCTGAACGGACAGCATTTAGAAAGTAAAGCAACACTCCATTCCCTTCGCGCAATGAATTGAAGTGTTTGAACAGACTGCTTCTCTTTCATAGAAATGCATTAGTGTTTCTTGTGAATGCTTGCAAGTAGCTTAAGGCACTTTCAAAGGAAAGTGATTTTCTCTGAAAGGACAGCATTTAGAAAGTGAAGCAACACTCCATTCACTTCGCACAGAGAATTAAAGTGTTGGAACAGATTGCTTCTCTTTCAGAGAAATGCATGTGAGTTTCTGTTGAATGCTTGTAAGTAGCTTAAGGCACATTCAAAGGAAAGGGATTTTCTCTGAAAGGACAGCATTTAGAAAGTGAAGCAACACTCCATTCACTTCGCACAGTGAATTGAAGTGTTGGAACAGACTGCTTCTCTTTCAGAGAAACGCATGTGAGTTTCTGGTGAATGCTTGTAAGTAGCTTAAGGCACTTTCAAAGGAAAGTGATTTTCTCTGAAAGGACAGCATTTAGAAAGTGAAGCAACACTCCATTCCCTTCGCGCAGTTAATTGAAGTGTTGGAACAGATTGCTTCCCTTTCAGAGAAACGCATGTGAGTTTCTTCCTAATGCTTGCAAGTAGCTTAAGGCACTTTCTAAGGAAAGTGATTTTCTCTGAAAGGACAGCATTTAGAAAGTGAAGCAACACTCCATTCATTTCGAACAGTGAATTGAAGTGTTGGAACAGACTGCTTCTCTTTCAGAGAAACGCATGTGAGTTTCTTCCTAATGCTTGCAAGTAGCTTAAGGCACTTTCAAAGGAAATTGATTTTCTCTGAAAGGACAGCATTTAGAAAGTGAAGCAACACTCCATTCATTTCGAACAGTGAATTGAAGTGTTGGAACAGACTGCTTCTCTTTCAGAGAAACCATGTGAGTTTCTGGTGAATGCTTGTAAGTAGCTTAAGGCACTTTCAAAGGAAAGTGATTTTCTCTGAAAGTAGAGAATTTAGAAAGTGAAGCAACACTCCATTCACTTCGCACCGATAATTGAAGTGTTGGAACAGACTGCTTCTCTTTCAGAGAAATGCATGTGAGTTTCTGTTGAATGCTTGTAAGTAGCTTAAGGCACTTTCAAAGGAAAGTGATTTTCTCTGAAAGGACAGCATTTAGAAAGTGAAGCAACACTCCATTCACTTCGCACAGTGAATTGAAGTGTTGGAACAGACTGCTTCTCTTTCAGAGAAACGCATGTGAGTTTCTTGTGAATGCTTGCATGTTGCTTAAGGCACTTTCAAAGGAAAGTGATTTTCTCTGAAAGGACAGCATTTAGAAACTGAAGCAACACTCCATTCACTTCGCACAGTGAATTGAAGTGCTGGAACAGACTGCTTCTCTTTAAGAGAAACGCATGTGAGTTTTTTGTGAATGCTTGAAAGTAGTTTAAGGCACTTTCAAAGGAAAGTGATTTTCTCTGAAAGGACAGAATTTAGAAAGTGAAGCAACACTCCATTCACTTCGCAAAGTGAATTGAAGTGTTGGAACAGACTGCTTCTCTTTCAGAGAAACGCATGTGAGTTTCTGGTGAATGCTTGTAAGTAGCTTAAGGCACGTTCAAAGGAAATTGATTTTCTCTGAAAGGACAGCATTTAGAAAGTGAAGCAACTCTCCATTCCCTTCGTGCAGTGAATTGAAGTGTTGGAACAGAGTGCTTCTCTTTCATAGAAACTCATTAGTGTTTCTTGTGAATGCTTGCAAGTTGCTTAAGGCACTTTCAAAGGAAAGTGATTTTCTCTGAAAGGACAGCATTTAAAAAGTGAAGCAACACTCCATTCACTTCGCACAGTGAATTGAAGTGTTGGAACAGACTGCTTCTCTTTCAGAGAAACGCATGTGAGTTTCTGTTGAATGCTTGTAAGTAGCTTAAGGCACTTTCAAAGGAAAGTGATTTTCTCTGAAAGGACAGCATTTAGAAAGTGAAGCAACACTCCATTCACTTCGCACAGAGAATTGAAGTGTTGGAACAGATTGCTTCTCTTTCAGAGAAATGCATGTGAGTTTCTGTTGAATGCTTGTAAGTAGCTTAAGGCACATTCAAAGGAAAGGGATTTTCTCTAAAAGGACAGCATTTAGAAAGTGAAGCAACACTCCATTCACTTCGCACAGTGAATTGAAGTGTTGGAACAGACTGCTTCTCTTTCAGAGAAACGCATGTGAGTTTTTTGTGAATGCTTGAAAGTAGTTTAAGGCACTTTCAATGGACAGTGATTTTCTCTGAAAGGACAGCATTTAGAAAGTGAGGCAACACTCCATTCACTTCGCACAGTGAATTGAAGTGTTGGAACAGACTGCTTCTCTTTCAGAGAAACGCATGTGAGTTTCTGTTGAATGCTTGTAAGTAGCTTAAGGCACATTCAAAGGAAAGGGATTTTCTCTGAAAGGACAGCATTTAGAAAGAGAAGCAACACTCCATTCACTTCACACAGTGAATTGAAGTGTTGGAACAGAGTGCTTCTCTTTCATATAAACGCATTAGTGTTTCTTGTGAATGCTTGCAAGTTGCTTAAGGCACTTTCAAAGTAAAGTGATTTTCTCTGAAAGGACATAATTTAGAAAGTGAAGCAACACTCCATTCACTTCGCACAGTGAATTGAAGTGTTGGAACAGACTGCTTCTCTTTCAGAGAAATGCATGTGAGTTTCTGTTGAATGCTTGTAAGTAGCTTAAGGCACTTTCAAAGAAAGTGATTTTCTCTGAAAGGACAGCATTTAGAAAGTGAAGCAACACTCCATTCACTTCGCACAGTGAATTGAAGTGTTGGAACAGACTGCTTCTCTTTCAGAGAAACGCATGTGAGTTTATGTTGAATTCTTGTAAGTAGTTTAAGGCACTTTCAAAGGAAAGTGATTTTCTCTGAAAGGACAGCATTTAGAAAGTGAGGCAACACTCCATTCACTTCACACAGTGAATTGAAGTGTTGGAACAGATTGCTTCTCGTTCAGAGAAACACATGTGAGTTTCTTCCTAATGCTTGCAAGTAGCTTAAGGCACTTTCAAAGGAAAGTGATTTTCTCTGAAAGGACATCATTTAAAAAGTGAAGCAACACTCCATTCACTTCGCACAGTGAATTGAAGTGTTGGAACAGACTGCTTCTCTTCCAGAGAAACGCATATGAGTTTCTTCCTAATGCTTGCTAGTAGCTTAAGGCACTTTCAAAGGAAAGTGATTTTCTCTGAAAGGACAGCATTTAGAAACTGAAGCAACACTCCATTCACTTCGCACAGTGAATTGAAGTGTTGGAACAGACTGCTTCTCTTTAAGAGAAACGCATGTGAGTTTTTTGTGAATGCTTGAAAGTAGTTTAAGGCACTTTCAAAGGAAAGTGATTTTCTCTGAAAGGACAGAATTTAGAAAGTGAAGCAACACTCCATTCACTTCGCACAGTGAATTGAAGTGTTGGAACAGACTGCTTCTCTTTCAGAGAAACGCATGGAGTTTCTGGTGAATGCTTGTAAGTAGCTTAAGGCACTTTCAAAGGAAAGTGATTTTCTCTGAAAGGACAGCATTTAGAAAGTGAAGCAACACTCCATTCCCTTCGTGCAGTGAATTGAAGTGTTGGAACAGAATGCTTCTCTTTCATAGAAACGCATTAGTGTTTCTTGTGAATGCTTGCAAGTTGCTTAAGGCACGTTCAAAGGAAAGTGATTTTCTCTGAAAGGACAGCATTTAGAAAGTGAAGCAACACTCCATTCACTTCGCACAGTGAATTGAAGTGTTGGAACAGACTGCTTCTCTTTCAGAGAAACGCATGTGTGTTTCCTGTGAATGCTAGAAAGTAGCTTCAGGCACTTTCAAAGGAAAGTGATTTTTCTGAAAGGACAGCATTTAGAAAGTGAAGTAACATTCCATTCAATTCGCACAGTGAATTGAAGTGTTGGAACCAACTGCTTCTCTTTCAGAGAAATGCATGTGAGTTTCTGTTGAATGCTTGTAAGTAGCTCAAGGCTCTTTCAAAGGAAAGTGATTTTCTCTGAACGGACAGCATTTAGAAAGTAAAGCAACACTCCATTCCCTTCGCGCAATGAATTGAAGTGTTTGAACAGACTGCTTCTCTTTCATAGAAACGCATTAGTGTTTCTTGTGAATGCTTGCAAGTAGCTTAAGGCACTTTCAAAGGAAAGTGATTTTCTCTGAAAGGACAGCATTTAGAAAGTGAAGCAACACTCCATTCACTTCGCACAGAGAATTAAAGTGTTGGAACAGATTGCTTCTCTTTCAGAGAAATGCATGTGAGTTTCTGTTGAATGCTTGTAAGTAGCTTAAGGCACATTCAAAGGAAAGGGATTTTCTCTGAAAGGACAGCATTTAGAAAGTGAAGCAACACTCCATTCACTTCACACAGTGAATTGAAGTGTTGGAACAGACTGCTTCTCTTTCAGAGAAACGCATGTGAGTTTCTGGTGAATGCTTGTAAGTAGCTTAAGGCACTTTCAAAGGAAAGTGATTTTCTCTGAAAGGACAGCATTTAGAAAGTGAAGCAACACTCCATTCCCTTCGCGCAGTTAATTGAAGTGTTGGAACAGATTGCTTCCCTTTCAGAGAAACGCATGTGAGTTTCTTCCTAATGCTTGCAAGTAGCTTAAGGCACTTTCTAAGGAAAGTGATTTTCTCTGAAAGGACAGCATTTAGAAAGTGAAGCAACACTCCATTCATTTCGAACAGTGAATTGAAGTGTTGGAACAGACTGCTTCTCTTTCAGAGAAACGCATGTGAGTTTCTTCCTAATGCTTGCAAGTAGCTTAAGGCACTTTCAAAGGAAAGTGATTTTCTCTGAAAGGACAGCATTTAGAAAGTGAAGCAACACTCCATTCATTTCGAACAGTGAATTGAAGTGTTGGAACAGACTGCTTCTCTTTCAGAGAAACCATGTGAGTTTCTGGTGAATGCTTGTAAGTAGCTTAAGGCACTTTCAAAGGAAAGTGATTTTCTCTGAAAGTAGAGAATTTAGAAAGTGAAGCAACACTCCATTCACTTCGCACCGATAATTGAAGTGTTGGAACAGACTGCTTCTGTTTCAGAGAAATGCATATGAGTTTCTGTTGAATTCTTGTAAGTAGCTTAAGGCACTTTCAAAGGAAAGTGATTTTCTCTGAAAGGACAGCATTTAGAAAGTGAAGCTACACTTTATTCACTTCACAGAGAGAATTGAAGTATTGGAACAGACTGCTTCTCTTTCAGAGAAACGCATGTGAATTTCAGGTGAATGCTTGTAAGTAGCTTAAGGCACTTTCAAAGGAAAGTGATTTTCTCTGAAAGGACAGCATTTAGAAAGTGAAGCAACACTCCATTCACTTCGCACAGTGAATTGAAGTGTTGGAACAGACTGCTTCTCTTTCAGAGAAACGCATGTGAGTTTCTTGTGAATGCTTGCATGTTGCTTAAGGCACTTTCAAAGGAAAGTGATTTTCTCTGAAAGGACAGCATTTAAAAACTGAAGCAACACTCCATTCACTTCGCACAGTGAATTGAAGTGCTGGAACAGACTGCTTCTCTTTAAGAGAAACGCATGTGAGTTTTTTGTGAATGCTTGAAAGTAGTTTAAGGCACTTTCAAAGGAAAGTGATTTTCTCTGAAAGGACAGAATTTAGAAAGTGAAGCAACACTCCATTCACTTCGCAAAGTGAATTGAAGTGTTGGAACAGACTGCTTCTCTTTCAGAGAAACGCATGTGAGTTTCTGGTGAATGCTTGTAAGTAGCTTAAGGCACGTTCAAAGGAAATTGATTTTCTCTGAAAGGACAGCATTTAGAAAGTGAAGCAACTCTCCATTCCCTTCGTGCAGTGAATTGAAGTGTTGGAACAGAGTGCTTCTCTTTCATAGAAACTCATTAGTGTTTCTTGTGAATGCTTGCAAGTTGCTTAAGGCACTTTCAAAGGAAAGTGATTTTCTCTGAAAGGACAGCATTTAAAAAGTGAAGCAACACTCCATTCACTTCGCACAGTGAATTGAAGTGTTGGAACAGACTGCTTCTCTTTCAGAGAAACGCATATGAGTTTCTTCCTAATGCTTGCAAGTAGCTTAAGGCACTTTCAAAGGAAAGTGATTTTCTCTGAAAGGACAGCATTTAGAAAGTGAAGCAACACTCCATTCACTTCGCACAGTGAATTGAAGTGTTGGAACAGACTGCTTCTCTTTCAGAGAAACACATGTGAGTTTCTGTTGAATGCTTGTAAGTAGCTTAAGGCACTTTCAAAGGAAAGTGATTTTCTCTGAAAGGACAGCATTTAGAAAGTGAAGCAACACTCCATTCACTTCGCACAGTGAATTGAAGTGTTGGAACAGACTGCTTCTCTTTCAGAGAAACGCATGTGAGTTTCTTGTGAATGCTTGCAAGTTGCTTAAGGCACTTTCAAAGGAAAGTGATTTTCTCTGAAAGGACAGCATTTAGAAACTGAAGCAACACTCCATTCACTTCGCACAGTGAATTGAAGTGTTGGAACAGACTGCTTCTCTTTAAGAGAAACGCATGTGAGTTTTTTGTGAATGCTTGAAAGTAGTTTAAGGCACTTTCAAAGGAAAGTGATTTTCTCTGAAAGGACAGAATTTAGAAAGTGAAGCAACACTCCATTCACTTCGCACAGTGAATTGAAGTGTTGGAACAGACTGCTTCTCTTTCAGAGAAACGCATGTGAGTTTCTGGTGAATGCTTGTAAGTAGCTTAAGGCACTTTCAAAGGAAAGTGATTTTCTCTGAAAGGACAGCATTTAGAAAGTGAAGCAACACTCCATTCCCTTCGTGCAGTGAATTGAAGTGTGGGAACAGAATGCTTCTCTTTCATAGAAACGCATTAGTGTTTCTTGTGAATGCTTGCAAGTTGCTTAAGGCACGTTCAAAGGAAAGTGATTTTCTCTGAAAGGACAGCATTTAGAAAGTGAAGCAACACTCCATTCACTTCGCACAGTGAATTGAAGTGTTGGAACAGACTGCTTCTCTTTCAGAGAAACGCATGTGTGTTTCCTGTGAATGCTAGAAAGTAGCTTCAGGCACTTTCAAAGGAAAGTGATTTTTCTGAAAGGACAGCATTTAGAAAGTGAAGTAACATTCCATTCACTTCGCACAGTGAATTGAAGTGTTGGAACCGACTGCTTCTCTTTCAGAGAAATGCATGTGAGTTTCTGTTGAATGCTTGTAAGTAGCTCAAGGCTCTTTCAAAGGAAAGTTATTTTCTCTGAACGGACAGCATTTAGAAAGTAAAGCAACACTCCATTCCCTTCGCGCAATGAATTGAAGTGTTTGAACAGACTGCTTCTCTTTCATAGAAATGCATTAGTGTTTCTTGTGAATGCTTGCAAGTAGCTTAAGGCACTTTCAAAGGAAAGTGATTTTCTCTGAAAGGACAGCATTTAGAAAGTGAAGCAACACTCCATTCACTTCGCACAGAGAATTAAAGTGTTGGAACAGATTGCTTCTCTTTCAGAGAAATGCATGTGAGTTTCTGTTGAATGCTTGTAAGTAGCTTAAGGCATATTCAAAGGAAAGGGATTTTCTCTGAAAGGACAGCATTTAGAAAGTGAAGCAACACTCCATTCACTTCGCACAGTGAATTGAAGTGTTGGAACAGACTGCTTCTCTTTCAGAGAAACGCATGTGAGTTTCTGGTGAATGCTTGTAAGTAGCTTAAGGCACTTTCAAAGGAAAGTGATTTTCTCTGAAAGGACAGCATTTAGAAAGTGAAGCAACACTCCATTCCCTTCGCGCAGTTAATTGAAGTGTTGGAACAGATTGCTTCCCTTTCAGAGAAACGCATGTGAGTTTCTTCCTAATGCTTGCAAGTAGCTTAAGGCACTTTCTAAGGAAAGTGATTTTCTCTGAAAGGACAGCATTTAGAAAGTGAAGCAACACTCCATTCATTTCGAACAGTGAATTGAAGTGTTGGAACAGACTGCTTCTCTTTCAGAGAAACGCATGTGAGTTTCTTCCTAATGCTTGCAAGTAGCTTAAGGCACTTTCAAAGGAAAGTGATTTTCTCTGAAAGGACAGCATTTAGAAAGTGAAGCAACACTCCATTCATTTCGAACAGTGAATTGAAGTGTTGGAACAGACTGCTTCTCTTTCAGAGAAACCATGTGAGTTTCTGGTGAATGCTTGTAAGTAGCTTAAGGCACTTTCAAAGGAAAGTGATTTTCTCTGAAAGTAGAGAATTTAGAAAGTGAAGCAACACTCCATTCACTTCGCACCGATAATTGAAGTGTTGGAACAGACTGCTTCTCTTTCAGAGAAATGCATGTGAGTTTCTGTTGAATGCTTGTAAGTAGCTTAAGGCACTTTCAAAGGAAAGTGATTTTCTCTGAAAGGACAGCATTTAGAAAGTGAAGCAACACTCCATTCACTTCGCACAGTGAATTGAAGTGTTGGAACAGACTGCTTCTCTTTCAGAGAAACGCATGTGAGTTTCTGGTGAATGCTTGTAAGTAGCTTAAGGCACTTTCAAAGGAAAGTGATTTTCTCTGAAAGGACAGCATTTAGAAAGTGAAGCAACACTCCATTCCCTTCGTGCAGTGAATTGAAGTGTGGGAACAGAGTGCTTCTCTTTCATAGAAACGCATTAGTGTTTCTTGTGAATGCTTGCAAGTTGCTTAAGGCACGTTCAAAGGAAAGTGATTTTCTCTGAAAGGACAGCATTTAGAAAGTGAAGCAACACTCCATTCACTTCGCACAGTGAATTGAAGTGTTGGAACAGACTGCTTCTCTTTCAGAGAAACGCATGTGTGTTTCCTGTGAATGCTAGAAAGTAGCTTCAGGCACTTTCAAAGGAAAGTGATTTTTCTGAAAGGACAGCATTTAGAAAGTGAAGTAACATTCCATTCACTTCGCACAGTGAATTGAAGTGTTGGAACCGACTGCTTCTCTTTCAGAGAAATGCATGTGAGTTTCTGTTGAATGCTTGTAAGTAGCTCAAGGCTCTTTCAAAGGAAAGTTATTTTCTCTGAACGGACAGCATTTAGAAAGTAAAGCAACACTCCATTCCCTTCGCGCAATGAATTGAAGTGTTTGAACAGACTGCTTCTCTTTCATAGAAATGCATTAGTGTTTCTTGTGAATGCTTGCAAGTAGCTTAAGGCACTTTCAAAGGAAAGTGATTTTCTCTGAAAGGACAGCATTTAGAAAGTGAAGCAACACTCCATTCACTTCGCACAGAGAATTAAAGTGTTGGAACAGATTGCTTCTCTTTCAGAGAAATGCATGTGAGTTTCTGTTGAATGCTTGTAAGTAGCTTAAGGCACATTCAAAGGAAAGGGATTTTCTCTGAAAGGACAGCATTTAGAAAGTGAAGCAACACTCCATTCACTTCGCACAGTGAATTGAAGTGTTGGAACAGACTGCTTCTCTTTCAGAGAAACGCATGTGAGTTTCTGGTGAATGCTTGTAAGTAGCTTAAGGCACTTTCAAAGGAAAGTGATTTTCTCTGAAAGGACAGCATTTAGAAAGTGAAGCAACACTCCATTCCCTTCGCGCAGTTAATTGAAGTGTTGGAACAGATTGCTTCCCTTTCAGAGAAACGCATGTGAGTTTCTTCCTAATGCTTGCAAGTAGCTTAAGGCACTTTCTAAGGAAAGTGATTTTCTCTGAAAGGACAGCATTTAGAAAGTGAAGCAACACTCCATTCATTTCGAACAGTGAATTGAAGTGTTGGAACAGACTGCTTCTCTTTCAGAGAAACGCATGTGAGTTTCTTCCTAATGCTTGCAAGTAGCTTAAGGCACTTTCAAAGGAAAGTGATTTTCTCTGAAAGGACAGCATTTAGAAAGTGAAGCAACACTCCATTCATTTCGAACAGTGAATTGAAGTGTTGGAACAGACTGCTTCTCTTTCAGAGAAACCATGTGAGTTTCTGGTGAATGCTTGTAAGTAGCTTAAGGCACTTTCAAAGGAAAGTGATTTTCTCTGAAAGTAGAGAATTTAGAAAGTGAAGCAACACTCCATTCACTTCGCACCGATAATTGAAGTGTTGGAACAGACTGCTTCTCTTTCAGAGAAATGCATGTGAGTTTCTGTTGAATGCTTGTAAGTAGCTTAAGGCACTTTCAAAGGAAAGTGATTTTCTCTGAAAGGACAGCATTTAGAAAGTGAAGCAACACTCCATTCACTTCGCACAGTGAATTGAAGTGTTGGAACAGACTGCTTCTCTTTCAGAGAAACGCATGTGAGTTTCTTGTGAATGCTTGCATGTTGCTTAAGGCACTTTCAAAGGAAAGTGATTTTCTCTGAAAGGACAGCATTTAGAAACTGAAGCAACACTCCATTCACTTCGCACAGTGAATTGAAGTGCTGGAACAGACTGCTTCTCTTTAAGAGAAACGCATGTGAGTTTTTTGTGAATGCTTGAAAGTAGTTTAAGGCACTTTCAAAGGAAAGTGATTTTCTCTGAAAGGACAGAATTTAGAAAGTGAAGCAACACTCCATTCACTTCGCAAAGTGAATTGAAGTGTTGGAACAGACTGCTTCTCTTTCAGAGAAACGCATGTGAGTTTCTGGTGAATGCTTGTAAGTAGCTTAAGGCACGTTCAAAGGAAATTGATTTTCTCTGAAAGGACAGCATTTAGAAAGTGAAGCAACTCTCCATTCCCTTCGTGCAGTGAATTGAAGTGTTGGAACAGAGTGCTTCTCTTTCATAGAAACTCATTAGTGTTTCTTGTGAATGCTTGCAAGTTGCTTAAGGCACTTTCAAAGGAAAGTGATTTTCTCTGAAAGGACAGCATTTAAAAAGTGAAGCAACACTCCATTCACTTCGCACAGTGAATTGAAGTGTTGGAACAGACTGCTTCTCTTTCAGAGAAACGCATATGAGTTTCTTCCTAATGCTTGCAAGTAGTTTAAGGCACTTTCAAAGGAAAGTGATTTTCTCTGAAAGGACAGCATTTAGAAAGTGAAGCAACACTCCATTCACTTCGCACAGTGAATTGAAGTGTTGGAACAGACTGCTTCTCTTTCAGAGAAACACATGTGAGTTTCTGTTGAATGCTTGTAAGTAGCTTAAGGCACTTTCAAAGGAAAGTGATTTTCTCTGAAAGGACAGCATTTAGAAAGTGAAGCAACACTCCATTCACTTCGCACAGTGAATTGAAGTGTTGGAACAGACTGCTTCTCTTTCAGAGAAACGCATGTGAGTTTCTTGTGAATGCTTGCAAGTTGCTTAAGGCACTTTCAAAGGAAAGTGATTTTCTCTGAAAGGACAGCATTTAGAAACTGAAGCAACACTCCATTCACTTCGCACAGTGAATTGAAGTGTTGGAACAGACTGCTTCTCTTTAAGAGAAACGCATGTGAGTTTTTTGTGAATGCTTGAAAGTAGTTTAAGGCACTTTCAAAGGAAAGTGATTTTCTCTGAAAGGACAGAATTTAGAAAGTGAAGCAACACTCCATTCACTTCGCACAGTGAATTGAAGTGTTGGAACTGACTGCTTCTCTTTCAGAGAAACGCATGTGAGTTTCTGGTGAATGCTTGTAAGTAGCTTAAGGCACTTTCAAAGGAAAGTGATTTTCTCTGAAAGGACAGCATTTAGAAGTGAAGCAACACTCCATTCCCTTCGTGCAGTGAATTGAAGTGTGGGAACAGAATGCTTCTCTTTCATAGAAACGCATTAGTGTTTCTTGTGAATGCTTGCAAGTTGCTTAAGGCACGTTCAAAGGAAAGTGATTTTCTCTGAAAGGACAGCATTTAGAAAGTGAAGCAACACTCCATTCACTTCGCACAGTGAATTGAAGTGTTGGAACAGACTGCTTCTCTTTCAGAGAAACGCATGTGTGTTTCCTGTGAATGCTAGAAAGTAGCTTCAGGCACTTTCAAAGGAAAGTGATTTTTCTGAAAGGACAGCATTTAGAAAGTGAAGTAACATTCCATTCACTTCGCACAGTGAATTGAAGTGTTGGAACCGACTGCTTCTCTTTCAGAGAAATGCATGTGAGTTTCTGTTGAATGCTTGTAAGTAGCTCAAGGCTCTTTCAAAGGAAAGTTATTTTCTCTGAACGGACAGCATTTAGAAAGTAAAGCAACACTCCATTCCCTTCGCGCAATGAATTGAAGTGTTGGAACAGACTGCTTCTCTTTCATAGAAACGCATTAGTGTTTCTTGTGAATGCTTGCAAGTAGCTTAAGGCACTTTCAAAGGAAAGTGATTTTCTCTGAAAGGACAGCATTTAGATAGTGAAGCAACACTCCATTCACTTCGCACAGAGAATTAAAGTGTTGGAACAGATTGCTTCTCTTTCAGTGAAATGCATGTGAGTTTCTGTTGAATGCTTGTAAGTAGCTTAAGGCACATTCAAAGGAAAGGGATTTTCTCTGAAAGGACAGCATTTAGAAAGTGAAGCAACACTCCATTCACTTCGCACAGTGAATTGAAGTGTTGGAACAGACTGCTTCTCTTTCAGAGAAACGCATGTGAGTTTCTGGTGAATGCTTGTAAGTAGCTTAAGGCACTTTCAAAGGAAAGTGATTTTCTCTGAAAGGACAGCATTTAGAAAGTGAAGCAACACTCCATTCCCTTCGCGCAGTAAATTGAAGTGTTGGAACAGATTGCTTCCCTTTCAGAGAAACGCATGTGAGTTTCTTCCTAATGCTTGCAAGTAGCTTAAGGCACTTTCTAAGGAAAGTGATTTTCTCTGAAAGGACAGCATTTAGAAAGTGAAGCAACACTCCATTCATTTCGAACAGTGAATTGAAGTGTTGGAACAGACTGCTTCTCTTTCAGAGAAACGCATGTGAGTTTCTTCCTAATGCTTGCAAGTAGCTTAAGGCACTTTCAAAGGAAAGTGATTTTCTCTGAAAGGACAGCATTTAGAAAGTGAAGCAACACTCCATTCATTTCGAACAGTGAATTGAAGTGTTGGAACAGACTGCTTCTCTTTCAGAGAAACCATGTGAGTTTCTGGTGAATGCTTGTAAGTAGCTTAAGGCACTTTCAAAGGAAAGTGATTTTCTCTGAAAGTAGAGAATTTAGAAAGTGAAGCAACACTCCATTCACTTCGCACCGATAATTGAAGTGTTGGAACAGACTGCTTCTCTTTCAGAGAAATGCATGTGAGTTTCTGTTGAATGCTTGTAAGTAGCTTAAGGCACTTTCAAAGGAAAGTGATTTTCTCTGAAAGGACAGCATTTAGAAAGTGAAGCTACACTTTATTCACTTCACAGAGAGAATTGAAGTATTGGAACAGACTGCTTCTCTTTCAGAGAAACGCATGTGAATTTCAGGTGAATGCTTGTAAGTAGCTTAAGGCACTTTCAAAGGAAAGTGATTTTCTCTGAAAGGACAGCATTTAGAAAGTGAAGCAACACTCCATTCACTTCGCACAGTGAATTGAAGTGTTGGAACAGACTGCTTCTCTTTCAGAGAAACGCATGTGAGTTTCTTGTGAATGCTTGCAAGTTGCTTAAGGCACTTTCAAAGTAAAGTGATTTTCTCTGAAAGGACAGCATTTAGAAAGTGAAGCAACACTCCATTCACTTCGCAGAGTGAATTGAAGTATTGGAACAGACTAATTCTCTTTCAGAGAAACGCATGTGAGTTTCTGGTGAATGCTTGTAAGTAGCTTAAGGCACTTTCAAAGGAAAGTGATTTTCTCTGAAAGGACAGCATTTAGAAAGTGAAGCAACACTCCATTCACTTCGCACAGTGAATTGAAGTGTTGGAACAGACTGCTTCTCTTTCAGATAAACGCATGTGAGTTTCTTGTGAATGCTTGCAAGTTGCTTAAGGCACTTTCAAAGGAAAGCGATTTTCTCTGAAAGGACAGCATTTAGAAACTGAAGCAACACTCCATTCACTTCGCACAGTGAATTGAAGTGTTGGAACAGACTGCTTCTCTTTAAGAGAAACGCATGTGAGTTTTTTGTGAATGCTTGAAAGTAGTTTAAGGCACTTTCAAAGGAAAGTGATTTTCTCTGAAAGGACAGAATTTAGAAAGTGAAGCAACACTCCATTCACTTCGCACAGTGAATTGAAGTGTTGGAACAGACTGCTTCTCTTTCAGAGAAACGCATGTGAGTTTCTGGTGAATGCTTGTAAGTAGCTTAAGGCACTTTCAAAGGAAAGTGATTTTCTCTGAAAGGACAGCATTTAGAAAGTGAAGCAACACTCCATTCCCTTCGTGCAGTGAATTGAAGTGTGGGAACAGAATGCTTCTCTTTCATAGAAACGCATTAGTGTTTCTTGTGAATGCTTGCAAGTTGCTTAAGGCACGTTCAAAGGAAAGTGATTTTCTCTGAAAGGACAGCATTTAGAAAGTGAAGCAACACTCCATTCACTTCGCACAGTGAATTGAAGTGTTGGAACAGACTGCTTCTCTTTCAGAGAAACGCATGTGTGTTTCCTGTGAATGCTAGAAAGTAGCTTCAGGCACTTTCAAAGGAAAGTGATTTTTCTGAAAGGACAGCATTTAGAAAGTGAAGTAACATTCCATTCACTTCGCACAGTGAATTGAAGTGTTGGAACCGACTGCTTCTCTTTCAGAGAAATGCATGTGAGTTTCTGTTGAATGCTTGTAAGTAGCTCAAGGCTCTTTCAAAGGAAAGTTATTTTCTCTGAACGGACAGCATTTAGAAAGTAAAGCAACACTCCATTCCCTTCGCGCAATGAATTGAAGTGTTTGAACAGACTGCTTCTCTTTCATAGAAACGCATTAGTGTTTCTTGTGAATGCTTGCAAGTAGCTTAAGGCACTTTCAAAGGAAAGTGATTTTCTCTGAAAGGACAGCATTTAGAAAGTGAAGCAACACTCCATTCACTTCGCACAGAGAATTAAAGTGTTGGAACAGATTGCTTCTCTTTCAGAGAAATGCATGTGAGTTTCTGTTGAATGCTTGTAAGTAGCTTAAGGCACATTCAAAGGAAAGGGATTTTCTCTGAAAGGACAGCATTTAGAAAGTGAAGCAACACTCCATTCACTTCGCACAGTGAATTGAAGTGTTGGAACAGACTGCTTCTCTTTCAGAGAAACGCATGTGAGTTTCTGGTGAATGCTTGTAAGTAGCTTAAGGCACTTTCAAAGGAAAGTGATTTTCTCTGAAAGGACAGCATTTAGAAAGTGAAGCAACACTCCATTCCCTTCGCGCAGTAAATTGAAGTGTTGGAACAGATTGCTTCCCTTTCAGAGAAACGCATGTGAGTTTCTTCCTAATGCTTGCAAGTAGCTTAAGGCACTTTCTAAGGAAAGTGATTTTCTCTGAAAGGACAGCATTTAGAAAGTGAAGCAACACTCCATTCATTTCGAACAGTGAATTGAAGTGTTGGAACAGACTGCTTCTCTTTCAGAGAAACGCATGTGAGTTTCTTCCTAATGCTTGCAAGTAGCTTAAGGCACTTTCAAAGGAAAGTGATTTTCTCTGAAAGGACAGCATTTAGAAAGTGAAGCAACACTCCATTCATTTCGAACAGTGAATTGAAGTGTTGGAACAGACTGCTTCTCTTTCAGAGAAACCATGTGAGTTTCTGGTGAATGCTTGTAAGTAGCTTAAGGCACTTTCAAAGGAAAGTGATTTTCTCTGAAAGTAGAGAATTTAGAAAGTGAAGCAACACTCCATTCACTTCGCACCGATAATTGAAGTGTTGGAACAGACTGCTTCTCTTTCAGAGAAATGCATGTGAGTTTCTGTTGAATGCTTGTAAGTAGCTTAAGGCACTTTCAAAGGAAAGTGATTTTCTCTGAAAGGACAGCATTTAGAAAGTGAAGCTACACTTTATTCACTTCACAGAGAGAATTGAAGTATTGGAACAGACTGCTTCTCTTTCAGAGAAACGCATGTGAATTTCAGGTGAATGCTTGTAAGTAGCTTAAGGCACTTTCAAAGGAAAGTGATTTTCTCTGAAAGGACAGCATTTAGAAAGTGAAGCAACACTCCATTCACTTCGCACAGTGAATTGAAGTGTTGGAACAGACTGCTTCTCTTTCAGAGAAACGCATGTGAGTTTCTTGTGAATGCTTGCAAGTTGCTTAAGGCACTTTCAAAGTAAAGTGATTTTCTCTGAAAGGACAGCATTTAGAAAGTGAAGCAACACTCCATTCACTTCGCAGAGTGAATTGAAGTATTGGAACAGACTAATTCTCTTTCAGAGAAACGCATGTGAGTTTCTGGTGAATGCTTGTAAGTAGCTTAAGGCACTTTCAAAGGAAAGTGATTTTCTCTGAAAGGACAGCATTTAGAAAGTGAAGCAACACTCCATTCACTTCGCACAGTGAATTGAAGTGTTGGAACAGACTGCTTCTCTTTCAGATAAACGCATGTGAGTTTCTTGTGAATGCTTGCAAGTTGCTTAAGGCACTTTCAAAGTAAAGTGATTTTCTCTGAAAGGACAGCATTTTGAAACTGAAGCAACACTCCATTCACTTCGCACAGTGAATTGAAGTGTTGGAACAGACTGCTTCTCTTTAAGAGAAATGCATGTGAGTTTTTTGTGAATTCTTGAAAGTAGTTTAAGGCACTTTCAAAGGAAAGTGATTTTCTATGAAAGGACAGCATTTAGAAAGTGAAGCAACACTCCATTCACTTCGCACAGTGAATTGAAGTGTTGGAACAGACTGCTTGTCTTTCAGAGAAACGCATGTGAGTTTCTGGTGAATGCTTGTAAGTAGCTTAAGGCACTTTCAAAGGAAAGTGATTTTCTCTGAAAGGACAGCATTTAGAAAGTAAAGCAACACTCCATTCCTTTCGTGCAGTGAATTGAAGTGTTGGAACAGACTGCTTCTCTTTCATAGAAACGCAATAGTGTTTCTTGTGAATGCTTGCAAGTTGCTTAAGGCACTTTCAAAGGAAAGTGATTTTCTCTGAAAGGACAGCATTTAGAAAGTGAAGCAACACTCCATTCACTTTGTACAGTGAATTGAAATGTTGGAACAGCCTGCTTCTTTTTCAGAGAAACGCATGTGAGTTTTTTTTGAATGCTTGAAAGTAGTTTAAGGCACTTTCAATGGAAAGTGATTTTCTCTGAAAGGACAGAATTTAGAAAGTGAAGCAACACTCCATTCACTTCGCACAGTGAATTGAAGTGTTGGAACAGACTGCTTCTCTTTCAGAGAAACGCATGTGTGTTTCCTGTGAATGCTAGAAAGTAGCTTAAGGCACTTTCAAAGAAAAGTGATTTTCTCTGAACGGACAGCATTTAGAAAGTAAAGCAACACTCCATTCCCTTCGCGCAATGATTTGAAGTGTTGGAACAGACTGCTTCTCTTTCATAGAAATGCATTAGTGTTTCTTGTGAATGCTTGCAAGTAGCTTAAGGCACTTTCAAAGGAAAGTGATTTTCTCTGAAAGGACAGCATTTAGAAAGTGAAGCAAAACTCCATTCACTTCGCACAGAGAACTGAAGTGTTGGAACAGATTGCTTCTCTTTCAGAGAAATGCATGTGAGTTTCTGCTGAATGCTTGTAAGTAGCTTACGGCACATTCAAACTAAAGGGATTTTCTCTAAAAGGACAGCATTTAGAAAGTGAAGCAACACTCCATTCACTTCGCACAGTGAATTGAAGTGTTGGAACAGACCGCTTCTCTTTCAGAGAAACGCATGTGAATTTTTTGTGAATGCTTGAAAGTAGTTTAAGGCACTTTCAAAGGAAAGTGATTTTCTCTGAAAGGACAGCATTTAGAAAGTGAAGCAACACTCCATTCACTTCGCACAGTGAATTGAAGTGTTGGAACAGACTGCTTCTCATTCAGAGAAACGCATGTGAGTTTCTTCCTAATGCTTGCAAGTAGCTTAAGGCACTTTCAAAGGAAAGTGATTTTCTCTGAAAGGACAGCATTTCGAAAGTGAGGCAACACTCCATTCACTTCTCACAGTAAATTGAAGTGTTGGAACAGATTGCTCCTCTTTCAGAGAAATGCATGTGAGTTTCTGTTGAATGCTTGTAAGTAGCTTAAGGCACATTCAAAGGAAAGGGATTTTCTCTGAAAGGACAGCATTTAGAAAGTGAAGCAACACTCCATTCATTTCACACAGTGAATTGAAGTGTTGGAACAGACTGCTTCTCTTTCAGAGAAACGCATGTGAGTTTCTGGTGAATGCTTGTAAGTAGCTTAAGGCACTTTCAAAGGAAAGTGATTTTCCCTGAAAGGACAGCATTTAGAAAGTGAAGCAACACTCCATTCCCTTTGCGCAATTAATTGAAGTGTTTGAACAGACTGCTTCTCTTTCATAGAAACGCATTAGTGTTTCTTGTAACTGCTTGCAAGTAGCTTAAGGCACTTTCAAAGGAAAGTGATTTTCTCTGAAAGGACAGCATTTAAAAAGTGAAGCAACACTCCATTCACTTCGGACAGTGAATTGAAGTGTTGGAACAGACTGCTTCTCTTTCAGAGAAACGCATGTGAGTTTCTTCCTAATGCTTGCAAGTAGCTTAAGGCACTTTCAAAGGAAAGTGATTTTCTCTGAAAGGACAGCATTTAGAAAGTGAAGCAACACTCCATTCACTTCGCACATTGAATTGAAGAGTTGGAACAGACTGCTTCTCATTCAGAGAAACGCATGTGAGTTTCTGTTGAATGCTTGTAAGTAGCTTAAGGCACTTTCAAAGGAAAGTGATTTTCTCTGACAGGACAGCATTTAGAAAGTGAGGCAACACTCCATTCACTTAACACAGTGAATTGAAGTGTTGGAACAGATTGCTTCTCTTTCAGAGAAACGCATGAGAGTTTCTTCCTAATGCTTGCAAGTAGCTAAAGGCACTTTCTAAGGAAAGTGATTTTCTCTGAAAGGACAGCATTTAGAAAGTGAAGCAACACTCCATTCACTTCGCACAGTGAATTGAAGTGTTGGAACAGACTGCTTCACTTTCAGAGAAACGCATGTGAGTTTCTTCCTAATGCTTGCAAGTAGCTTAAGGCACTTTCAAAGGAAAGTGATTTTCTCTGAAAGGACAGCATTTAGAAAGTGAAGCAACACTCCATTCATTTCGAACAGTGAATTGAAGTGTTGGAACAGACTGCTTCTCTTTCAGAGAAACGCATGTGAGTTTCTGGTGAATGCTTGTAAGTAGCTTAAGGCACTTTCAAAGGAAAGTGATTTTCTCTGAAAGGACAGCATTTAGAAAGTGAAGCAACACTCCATTCACTTCGCACAGTGAATTGAAGTGTTGGAACAGACTGCTTCTCTTTCAGAGAAATGCATGTGAGTTTCTGTTGAATGCTTGTAAGTAGCTTAAGGCACTTTCAAAGGAAAGTGATTTTCTCTGAAAGGACAGCATTTAGAAAGTGAAGCAACACTCCATTCACTTCGCAGAGTGAATTGAAGTGTTGGAAGAGACTGCTTCTCTTTCAGAGAAACGCATGTGAGTTTCTGGTGAATGCTTGTAAGTAGCTTAAGGCACTTCCAAAGGAAAGTGATTTTCTCTGAAAGGACAGCATTTAGAAAGTGAAGCAACACTCCATTCACTTCACACAGTGAATTGAAGTGTTGGAACAGACTGCTTCTCTTTCAGAGAAACGCATGTGAGTTTCTTGTGAATGCTTGCAAGTTGCTTAAGGCACTATCAAAGGAAAGTGATTTTCTCTGAAAGGACAGCATTTAGAAACTGAAGCAACACTCCATTCACTTCGCACAGTGAATTGAAGTGTTGGAACAGACTGCTTCTCTTTCAGAGAAACGCATGTGAGTTTTTTGTGAATGCTTGAAAGTAGTTTAAGGCACTTTCAATGGAAAGTGATTTTCTCTGAAAGGACAGAATTTAGAAAGTGAAGCAACACTCCATTCACTTCGCACAGTGAATTGAAGTGTTGGAACAGACTGCTTCTCTTTCAGAGAAACGCATGTGTGTTTCCTGTGAATGCTAGAAAGTAGCTTAAGGCACTTTCAAAGAAAAGTGATTTTCTCTGAACGGACAGCATTTAGAAAGTAAAGCAACACTCCATTCCCTTCGCGCAATGATTTGAAGTGTTGGAACAGACTGCTTCTCTTTCATAGAAATGCATTAGTGTTTCTTGTGAATGCTTGCAAGTAGCTTAAGGCACTTTCAAAGGAAAGTGATTTTCTCTGAAAGGACAGCATTTAGAAAGTGAAGCAAAACTCCATTCACTTCGCACAGAGAACTGAAGTGTTGGAACAGATTGCTTCTCTTTCAGAGAAATGCATGTGAGTTTCTGCTGAATGCTTGTAAGTAGCTTACGGCACATTCAAACTAAAGGGATTTTCTCTAAAAGGACAGCATTTAGAAAGTGAAGCAACACTCCATTCACTTCGCACAGTGAATTGAAGTGTTGGAACAGACCGCTTCTCTTTCAGAGAAACGCATGTGAATTTTTTGTGAATGCTTGAAAGTAGTTTAAGGCACTTTCAAAGGAAAGTGATTTTCTCTGAAAGGACAGCATTTAGAAAGTGAAGCAACACTCCATTCACTTCGCACAGTGAATTGAAGTGTTGGAACAGACTGCTTCTCATTCAGAGAAACGCATGTGAGTTTCTTCCTAATGCTTGCAAGTAGCTTAAGGCACTTTCAAAGGAAAGTGATTTTCTCTGAAAGGACAGCATTTAGAAAGTGAGGCAACACTCCATTCACTTCTCACAGTAAATTGAAGTGTTGGAACAGATTGCTCCACTTTCAGAGAAATGCATGTGAGTTTCTGTTGAATGCTTGTAAGTAGCTTAAGGCACATTCAAAGGAAAGGGATTTTCTCTGAAAGGACAGCATTTAGAAAGTGAAGCAACACTCCATTCATTTCACACAGTGAATTGAAGTGTTGGAACAGACTGCTTCTCTTTCAGAGAAACGCATGTGAGTTTCTGGTGAATGCTTGTAAGTAGCTTAAGGCACTTTCAAAGGAAAGTGATTTTCCCTGAAAGGACAGCATTTAGAAAGTGAAGCAACACTCCATTCCCTTTGCGCAATTAATTGAAGTGTTTGAACAGACTGCTTCTCTTTCATAGAAACGCATTAGTGTTTCTTGTAACTGCTTGCAAGTAGCTTAAGGCACTTTCAAAGGAAAGTGATTTTCTCTGAAAGGACAGCATTTAAAAAGTGAAGCAACACTCCATTCACTTCGGACAGTGAATTGAAGTGTTGGAACAGACTGCTTCTCTTTCAGAGAAACGCATGTGAGTTTCTTCCTAATGCTTGCAAGTAGCTTAAGGCACTTTCAAAGGAAAGTGATTTTCTCTGAAAGGACAGCATTTAGAAAGTGAAGCAACACTCCATTCACTTCGCACATTGAATTGAAGAGTTGGAACAGACTGCTTCTCATTCAGAGAAACGCATGTGAGTTTCTGTTGAATGCTTGTAAGTAGCTTAAGGCACTTTCAAAGGAAAGTGATTTTCTCTGACAGGACAGCATTTAGAAAGTGAGGCAACACTCCATTCACTTAACACAGTGAATTGAAGTGTTGGAACAGATTGCTTCTCTTTCAGAGAAACGCATGAGAGTTTCTTCCTAATGCTTGCAAGTAGCTAAAAGCACTTTCTAAGGAAAGTGATTTTCTCTGAAAGGACAGCATTTAGAAAGTGAAGCAACACTCCATTCACTTCGCACAGTGAATTGAAGTGTTGGAACAGACTGCTTCACTTTCAGAGAAACGCATGTGAGTTTCTTCCTAATGCTTGCAAGTAGCTTAAGGCACTTTCAAAGGAAAGTGATTTTCTCTGAAAGGACAGCATTTAGAAAGTGAAGCAACACTCCATTCATTTCGAACAGTGAATTGAAGTGTTGGAACAGACTGCTTCTCTTTCAGAGAAACGCATGTGAGTTTCTGGTGAATGCTTGTAAGTAGCTTAAGGCACTTTCAAAGGAAAGTGATTTTCTCTGAAAGGACAGCACTTAGAAAGTGAAGCAACACTCCATTCACTTCGCACAGTGAATTGAAGTGTTGGAACAGACTGCTTCTCTTTCAGAGAAATGCATGTGAGTTTCTGTTGAATGCTTGTAAGTAGCTTAAGGCACTTTCAAAGGAAAGTGATTTTCTCTGAAAGGACAGCATTTAGAAAGTGAAGCAACACTCCATTCACTTCGCAGAGTGAATTGAAGTGTTGGAAGAGACTGCTTCTCTTTCAGAGAAACGCATGTGAGTTTCTGGTGAATGCTTGTAAGTAGCTTAAGGCACTTCCAAAGGAAAGTGATTTTCTCTGAAAGGACAGCATTTAGAAAGTGAAGCAACACTCCATTCACTTCACACAGTGAATTGAAGTGTTGGAACAGACTGCTTCTCTTTCAGAGAAACGCATGTGAGTTTCTTGTGAATGCTTGCAAGTTGCTTAAGGCACTATCAAAGGAAAGTGATTTTCTCTGAAAGGACAGCATTTAGAAACTGAAGCAACACTCCATTCACTTCGCACAGTGAATTGAAGTGTTGGAACCGACTGCTTCTCTTTCAGAGAAATGCATGTGAGTTTCTGTTGAATGCTTGTAAGTAGCTCAAGGCTCTTTCAAAGGAAAGTGATTTTCTCTGAACGGACAGCATTTAGAAAGTAAAGCAACACTCCATTCCCTTCGCGCAATGAATTGAAGTGTTGGAACAGACTGCTTCTCTTTCATAGAAACGCATTAGTGTTTCTTGTGAATGCTTGCAAGTAGCTTAAGGCACTTTCAAAGGAAAGTGATTTTCTCTGAAAGGACAGCATTTAGAAAGTGAAGCAACACTCCATTCACTTCGCACAGAGAACTGAAGTATTGGAACAGATTGCTTCTCTTTCAGAGAAACGCATGTGTGTTTCCTGTGAATGCTAGAAAGTAGCTTAAGGCACTTTCAAAGGAAAGTGATTTTTCTGAAAGGACAGCATTTAGAAAGTGAAGCAACACTCCATTCATTTCGAACAGTGAATTGAAGTGTTGGAACAGACTGCTTCTCTTTCAGAGAAACGCATGTGAGTTTCTTCCTAATGCTTGCAAGTAGCTTAAGGCACTTTCAAAGGAAAGTGATTTTCTCTGAAAGGACAGCATTTAGAAAGTGAAGCAACACTCCATTCATTTCGAACAGTGAATTGAAGTGTTGGAACAGACTGCTTCTCTTTCAGAGAAACCATGTGAGTTTCTGGTGAATGCTTGTAAGTAGCTTAAGGCACTTTCAAAGGAAAGTGATTTTCTCTGAAAGTAGAGAATTTAGAAAGTGAAGCAACACTCCATTCACTTCGCACCGATAATTGAAGTGTTGGAACAGACTGCTTCTCTTTCAGAGAAATGCATGTGAGTTTCTGTTGAATGCTTGTAAGTAGCTTAAGGCACTTTCAAAGGAAAGTGATTTTCTCTGAAAGGACAGCATTTAGAAAGTGAAGCTACACTTTATTCACTTCACAGAGAGAATTGAAGTATTGGAACAGACTGCTTCTCTTTCAGAGAAACGCATGTGAAT
This sequence comes from Myodes glareolus, assembly GCF_982192425.1. Lineage (NCBI taxonomy): Eukaryota > Metazoa > Chordata > Mammalia > Rodentia > Cricetidae > Myodes > Myodes glareolus. The sequence goes on from NC_142046.1 coordinate 4,139,468, forward strand.
TTCAGGTGAATGCTTGTAAGTAGCTTAAGGCACTTTCAAAGGAAAGTGATTTTCTCTGAAAGGACAGCATTTAGAAAGTGAAGCAACACTCCATTCACTTCGCACAGTGAATTGAAGTGTTGGAACAGACTGCTTCTCTTTCAGAGAAACGCATGTGAGTTTCTTGTGAATGCTTGCAAGTTGCTTAAGGCACTTTCAAAGTAAAGTGATTTTCTCTGAAAGGACAGCATTTAGAAAGTGAAGCAACACTCCATTCACTTCGCAGAGTGAATTGAAGTATTGGAACAGACTAATTCTCTTTCAGAGAAACGCATGTGAGTTTCTGGTGAATGCTTGTAAGTAGCTTAAGGCACTTTCAAAGGAAAGTGATTTTCTCTGAAAGGACAGCATTTAGAAAGTGAAGCAACACTCCATTCACTTCGCACAGTGAATTGAAGTGTTGGAACAGACTGCTTCTCTTTCAGATAAACGCATGTGAGTTTCTTGTGAATGCTTGCAAGTTGCTTAAGGCACTTTCAAAGGAAAGTGATTTTCTCTGAAAGGACAGCATTTTGAAACTGAAGCAACACTCCATTCACTTCGCACAGTGAATTGAAGTGTTGGAACAGACTGCTTCTCTTTAAGAGAAATGCATGTGAGTTTTTTGTGAATTCTTGAAAGTAGTTTAAGGCACTTTCAAAGGAAAGTGATTTTCTATGAAAGGACAGCATTTAGAAAGTGAAGCAACACTCCATTCACTTCGCACAGTGAATTGAAGTGTTGGAACAGACTGCTTGTCTTTCAGAGAAACGCATGTGAGTTTCTGGTGAATGCTTGTAAGTAGCTTAAGGCACTTTCAAAGGAAAGTGATTTTCTCTGAAAGGACAGCATTTAGAAAGTAAAGCAACACTCCATTCCCTTCGTGCAGTGAATTGAAGTGTTGGAACAGACTGCTTCTCTTTCATAGAAACGCAATAGTGTTTCTTGTGAATGCTTGCAAGTTGCTTAAGGCACTTTCAAAGGAAAGTGATTTTCTCTGAAAGGACAGCATTTAGAAAGTGAAGCAACACTCCATTCACTTTGTACAGTGAATTGAAATGTTGGAACAGCCTGCTTCTTTTTCAGAGAAACGCATGTGAGTTTTTTTTGAATGCTTGAAAGTAGTTTAAGGCACTTTCAATGGAAAGTGATTTTCTCTGAAAGGACAGAATTTAGAAAGTGAAGCAACACTCCATTCACTTCGCACAGTGAATTGAAGTGTTGGAACAGACTGCTTCTCTTTCAGAGAAACGCATGTGTGTTTCCTGTGAATGCTAGAAAGTAGCTTAAGGCACTTTCAAAGAAAAGTGATTTTCTCTGAACGGACAGCATTTAGAAAGTAAAGCAACACTCCATTCCCTTCGCGCAATGATTTGAAGTGTTGGAACAGACTGCTTCTCTTTCATAGAAATGCATTAGTGTTTCTTGTGAATGCTTGCAAGTAGCTTAAGGCACTTTCAAAGGAAAGTGATTTTCTCTGAAAGGACAGCATTTAGAAAGTGAAGCAAAACTCCATTCACTTCGCACAGAGAACTGAAGTGTTGGAACAGATTGCTTCTCTTTCAGAGAAATGCATGTGAGTTTCTGGTGAATGCTTGTAAGTAGCTTACGGCACATTCAAACTAAAGGGATTTTCTCTAAAAGGACAGCATTTAGAAAGTGAAGCAACACTCCATTCACTTCGCACAGTGAATTGAAGTGTTGGAACAGACCGCTTCTCTTTCAGAGAAACGCATGTGAATTTTTTGTGAATGCTTGAAAGTAGTTTAAGGCACTTTCAAAGGAAAGTGATTTTCTCTGAAAGGACAGCATTTAGAAAGTGAAGCAACACTCCATTCACTTCGCACAGTGAATTGAAGTGTTGGAACAGACTGCTTCTCATTCAGAGAAACGCATGTGAGTTTCTTCCTAATGCTTGCAAGTAGCTTAAGGCACTTTCAAAGGAAAGTGATTTTCTCTGAAAGGACAGCATTTAGAAAGTGAGGCAACACTCCATTCACTTCTCACAGTAAATTGAAGTGTTGGAACAGATTGCTCCTCTTTCAGAGAAATGCATGTGAGTTTCTGTTGAATGCTTGTAAGTAGCTTAAGGCACATTCAAAGGAAAGGGATTTTCTCTGAAAGGACAGCATTTAGAAAGTGAAGCAACACTCCATTCATTTCACACAGTGAATTGAAGTGTTGGAACAGACTGCTTCTCTTTCAGAGAAACGCATGTGAGTTTCTGGTGAATGCTTGTAAGTAGCTTAAGGCACTTTCAAAGGAAAGTGATTTTCCCTGAAAGGACAGCATTTAGAAAGTGAAGCAACACTCCATTCCCTTTGCGCAATTAATTGAAGTGTTTGAACAGACTGCTTCTCTTTCATAGAAACGCATTAGTGTTTCTTGTAACTGCTTGCAAGTAGCTTAAGGCACTTTCAAAGGAAAGTGATTTTCTCTGAAAGGACAGCATTTAAAAAGTGAAGCAACACTCCATTCACTTCGGACAGTGAATTGAAGTGTTGGAACAGACTGCTTCTCTTTCAGAGAAACGCATGTGAGTTTCTTCCTAATGCTTGCAAGTAGCTTAAGGCACTTTCAAAGGAAAGTGATTTTCTCTGAAAGGACAGCATTTAGAAAGTGAAGCAACACTCCATTCACTTCGCACATTGAATTGAAGAGTTGGAACAGACTGCTTCTCATTCAGAGAAACGCATGTGAGTTTCTGTTGAATGCTTGTAAGTAGCTTAAGGCACTTTCAAAGGAAAGTGATTTTCTCTGACAGGACAGCATTTAGAAAGTGAGGCAACACTCCATTCACTTAACACAGTGAATTGAAGTGTTGGAACAGATTGCTTCTCTTTCAGAGAAACGCATGAGAGTTTCTTCCTAATGCTTGCAAGTAGCTAAAGGCACTTTCTAAGGAAAGTGATTTTCTCTGAAAGGACAGCATTTAGAAAGTGAAGCAACACTCCATTCACTTCGCACAGTGAATTGAAGTGTTGGAACAGACTGCTTCACTTTCAGAGAAACGCATGTGAGTTTCTTCCTAATGCTTGCAAGTAGCTTAAGGCACTTTCAAAGGAAAGTGATTTTCTCTGAAAGGACAGCATTTAGAAAGTGAAGCAACACTCCATTCATTTCGAACAGTGAATTGAAGTGTTGGAACAGACTGCTTCTCTTTCATAGAAACGCATGTGAGTTTCTGGTGAATGCTTGTAAGTAGCTTAAGGCACTTTCAAAGGAAAGTGATTTTCTCTGAAAGGACAGCATTTAGAAAGTGAAGCAACACTCCATTCACTTCGCACAGTGAATTGAAGTGTTGGAACAGACTGCTTCTCTTTCAGAGAAATGCATGTGAGTTTCTGTTGAATGCTTGTAAGTAGCTTAAGGCACTTTCAAAGGAAAGTGATTTTCTCTGAAAGGACAGCATTTAGAAAGTGAAGCAACACTCCATTCACTTCGCAGAGTGAATTGAAGTGTTGGAAGAGACTGCTTCTCTTTCAGAGAAACGCATGTGAGTTTCTGGTGAATGCTTGTAAGTAGCTTAAGGCACTTCCAAAGGAAAGTGATTTTCTCTGAAAGGACAGCATTTAGAAAGTGAAGCAACACTCCATTCACTTCACACAGTGAATTGAAGTGTTGGAACAGACTGCTTCTCTTTCAGAGAAACGCATGTGAGTTTCTTGTGAATGCTTGCAAGTTGCTTAAGGCACTATCAAAGGAAAGTGATTTTCTCTGAAAGGACAGCATTTAGAAACTGAAGCAACACTCCATTCACTTCGCACAGTGAATTGAAGTGTTGGAACCGACTGCTTCTCTTTCAGAGAAATGCATGTGAGTTTCTGTTGAATGCTTGTAAGTAGCTCAAGGCTCTTTCAAAGGAAAGTGATTTTCTCTGAACGGACAGCATTTAGAAAGTAAAGCAACACTCCATTCCCTTCGCGCAATGAATTGAAGTGTTGGAACAGACTGCTTCTCTTTCATAGAAACGCATTAGTGTTTCTTGTGAATGCTTGCAAGTAGCTTAAGGCACTTTCAAAGGAAAGTGATTTTCTCTGAAAGGACAGCATTTAGAAAGTGAAGCAACACTCCATTCACTTCGCACAGAGAACTGAAGTATTGGAACAGATTGCTTCTCTTTCAGAGAAACGCATGTGTGTTTCCTGTGAATGCTAGAAAGTAGCTTAAGGCACTTTCAAAGGAAAGTGATTTTTCTGAAAGGACAGCATTTAGAAAGTGAAGTAACATCCCATTCACTTCGCACAGTGAATTGAAGTGTTGGAACCGACTGCTTCTCTTTCAGAGAAATGCATGTGAGTTTCTGTTGAATGCTTGTAAGTAGCTCAAGGCTCTTTCAAAGGAAAGTGATTTTCTCTGAACGGACAGCATTTAGAAAGTAAAGCAACACTCCATTCCCTTCGCGCAATGAATTGAAGTGTTGGAACAGAGTGCTTCTCTTTCATAGAAACGCATTAGTGTTTCTTGTGAATGCTTGCAAGTAGCTTAAGGCACTTTCAAAGGAAAGTGATTTTCTCTGAAAGGACAGCATTTAGAAAGTGAAGCAACACTCCATTCACTTCGCACAGAGAACTGAAGTGTTGGAACAGATTGCTTCTCTTTCAGAGAAATGCATGTGAGTTTCTGTTGAATGCTTGTAAGTAGCTTACGGCACATTCAAACTAAAGGGATTTCCTCTAAAAGGACAGCATTTAGAAAGTGAAGCAACACTCCATTCACTTCGCACAGTGAATTGAAGTGTTGGAACAGACTGCTTCTCTTTCAGAGAAACGCATGTGAATTTTTTGTGAATGCTTGAAAGTAGTTTAAGGCACTTTCAATGGAAAGTGATTTTCTCTGAAAGGACAGCATTTAGAAAGTGAGGCAACACTCCATTCACTTCGGACAGTGAATTGAAGTGTTGGAACAGACTGCTTCTCTTTCAGAGAATCGCATGTGAGTTTCTTCCTAATGCTTGCAAGTAGCTTAAGGCACTTTCAAAGGAAAGTGATTTTCTCTGAAAGGACAGCATTTAGAAAGTGAAGCAACACTCCATTCACTTCGCACAGTGAATTGAAGTGTTGGAACAGACTGCTTCTCTTTCAGAGAAACGCATGTGAGTTTCTTCCTAATGCTTGCAAGTAGCTTAAGGCACTTTCAAAGGAAAGTGATTTTCTCTGAAAGGACAGCATTTAGAAAGTGAGGCAACACTCCATTCACTTCGCACAGTAAATTGAAGTGTTGGAACAGATTGCTCTTCTTTCAGAGAAATGCATGTGAGTTTCTGTTGAATGCTTGTAAGTAGCTTAAGGCACATTCAAAGGAAAGGGATTTTCTCTGAAAGGACAGCATTTAGAAAGTGAAGCAACACTCCATTCATTTCACACAGTGAATTGAAGTGTTGGAACAGACTGCTTCTCTTTCAGAGAAACGCATGTGAGTTTCTGGTGAATGCTTGTAAGTAGCTTAAGGCACTTTCAAAGGAAAGTGATTTTCTCTGAAAGGACAGCATTTAGAAAGTGAAGCAACACTCCATTCCCTTTGCGCAATTAATTTAAGTGTTTGAACAGACTGCTTCTCTTTCATAGAAACGCATTAGTGTTTCTTGTGAATGCTTGCAAGTAGCTTAAGGCACTTTCAAAGGAATGTGATTTTCTCTGAAAGGACAGCCTTTAAAAAGTGAAGCAACACTCCATTCACTTCACACAGTGAATTGAAGTGTTGGAACAGACTGCTTCTCTTTCAGAGAAACGCATGTGAGTTTCTGGTGAATGCTTGTAAGTAGCTTAAGGCACTTTCAAAGGAAAGTGATTTTCTTTGAAAGGACAGGATTTAGAAAGTGATGCAACACTCCATTCACTTCGCACATTGAATTGAAGTGTTGGAACAGACTGCTTCTCTTTCAGAGAAACGCATGTGAGTTTCTGTTGAATGCTTGTAAGTAGCTTAAGGCACTTTCAAAATAATGTGATTTTCTCTGACAGGACAGCATTTAGAAAGTGAGGCAACACTCCATTCACTTCACACAGTGAATTGAAGTGTTGGAACAGATTGCTTCTCTTTCAGAGAAACGCATGTGAGTTTCTTCCTAATGCTTGCAAGTAGCTGAAGGCACTTTCAAAGGAAAGTGATTTTCTCTGAAAGAACAGCATTTAGAAAGTGAAGCAACACTCCATTCACTTCGCACAGTGAATTGAAGTGTTGGAACAGACTGCTTCTCTTTCAGAGAAACGCATGTGAGTTTCTGGTGAATGCTTGTAAGTAGCTTAAGGCACTTTCAAAGGAAAGTGATTTTCTCTGAAAGGACAGCATTTAGAAAGTGAAGCAACACTCCATTCACTTCGCACAGTGAATTGAAGTGTTGGAACAGACTGCTTCTCTTTCAGAGAAATGCATGTGAGTTTCTGTTGAATGCTTGTAAGTAGCTTAAGGCACTTTCAAAGGAAAGTGATTTTCTCTGAAAGGACAGCATTTAGAAAGTGAAGCAACACTCCATTCACTTCGCAGAGTGAATTGAAGTGTTGGAAGAGACTGCTTCTCTTTCAGAGAAACGCATGTGAGTTTCTGGTGAATGCTTGTAAGTAGCTTAAGGCACTTCCAAAGGAAAGTGATTTTCTCTGAAAGGACAGCATTTAGAAAGTGAAGCAACACTCCATTCACTTCACACAGTGAATTGAAGTGTTGGAACAGACTGCTTCTCTTTCAGAGAAACGCATGTGAGTTTCTTGTGAATGCTTGCAAGTTGCTTAAGGCACTATCAAAGGAAAGTGATTTTCTCTGAAAGGACAGCATTTAGAAACTGAAGCAACACTCCATTCACTTCGCACAGTGAATTGAAGTGTTGGAACCGACTGCTTCTCTTTCAGAGAAATGCATGTGAGTTTCTGTTGAATGCTTGTAAGTAGCTCAAGGCTCTTTCAAAGGAAAGTGATTTTCTCTGAACGGACAGCATTTAGAAAGTAAAGCAACACTCCATTCCCTTCGCGCAATGAATTGAAGTGTTGGAACAGACTGCTTCTCTTTCATAGAAACGCATTAGTGTTTCTTGTGAATGCTTGCAAGTAGCTTAAGGCACTTTCAAAGGAAAGTGATTTTCTCTGAAAGGACAGCATTTAGAAAGTGAAGCAACACTCCATTCACTTCGCACAGAGAACTGAAGTATTGGAACAGATTGCTTCTCTTTCAGAGAAACGCATGTGTGTTTCCTGTGAATGCTAGAAAGTAGCTTAAGGCACTTTCAAAGGAAAGTGATTTTTCTGAAAGGACAGCATTTAGAAAGTGAAGTAACATCCCATTCACTTCGCACAGTGAATTGAAGTGTTGGAACCGACTGCTTCTCTTTCAGAGAAATGCATGTGAGTTTCTGTTGAATGCTTTTAAGTAGCTCAAGGCTCTTTCAAAGGAAAGTGATTTTCTCTGAACGGACAGCATTTAGAAAGTAAAGCAACACTCCATTCCCTTCGCGCAATGAATTGAAGTGTTGGAACAGAGTGCTTCTCTTTCATAGAAACGCATTAGTGTTTCTTGTGAATGCTTGCAAGTAGCTTAAGGCACTTTCAAAGGAAAGTGATTTTCTCTGAAAGGACAGCATTTAGAAAGTGAAGCAACACTCCATTCACTTCGCACAGAGAACTGAAGTGTTGGAACAGATTGCTTCTCTTTCAGAGAAATGCATGTGAGTTTCTGTTGAATGCTTGTAAGTAGCTTACGGCACATTCAAACTAAAGGGATTTCCTCTAAAAGGACAGCATTTAGAAAGTGAAGCAACACTCCATTCACTTCGCACAGTGAATTGAAGTGTTGGAACAGACTGCTTCTCTTTCAGAGAAACGCATGTGAATTTTTTGTGAATGCTTGAAAGTAGTTTAAGGCACTTTCAATGGAAAGTGATTTTCTCTGAAAGGACAGCATTTAGAAAGTGAGGCAACACTCCATTCACTTCGGACAGTGAATTGAAGTGTTGGAACAGACTGCTTCTCTTTCAGAGAATCGCATGTGAGTTTCTTCCTAATGCTTGCAAGTAGCTTAAGGCACTTTCAAAGGAAAGTGATTTTCTCTGAAAGGACAGCATTTAGAAAGTGAAGCAACACTCCATTCACTTCGCACAGTGAATTGAAGTGTTGGAACAGACTGCTTCTCTTTCAGAGAAACGCATGTGAGTTTCTTCCTAATGCTTGCAAGTAGCTTAAGGCACTTTCAAAGGAAAGTGATTTTCTCTGAAAGGACAGCATTTAGAAAGTGAGGCAACACTCCATCCACTTCGCACAGTAAATTGAAGTGTTGGAACAGATTGCTCTTCTTTCAGAGAAATGCATGTGAGTTTCTGTTGAATGCTTGTAAGTAGCTTAAGGCACATTCAAAGGAAAGGGATTTTCTCTGAAAGGACAGCATTTAGAAAGTGAAGCAACACTCCATTCATTTCACACAGTGAATTGAAGTGTTGGAACAGACTGCTTCTCTTTCAGAGAAACGCATGTGAGTTTCTGGTGAATGCTTGTAAGTAGCTTAAGGCACTTTCAAAGGAAAGTGATTTTCTCTGAAAGGACAGCATTTAGAAAGTGAAGCAACACTCCATTCCCTTTGCGCAATTAATTTAAGTGTTTGAACAGACTGCTTCTCTTTCATAGAAACGCATTAGTGTTTCTTGTGAATGCTTGCAAGTAGCTTAAGGCACTTTCAAAGGAATGTGATTTTCTCTGAAAGGACAGCCTTTAAAAAGTGAAGCAACACTCCATTCACTTCACACAGTGAATTGAAGTGTTGGAACAGACTGCTTCTCTTTCAGAGAAACGCATGTGAGTTTCTGGTGAATGCTTGTAAGTAGCTTAAGGCACTTTCAAAGGAAAGTGATTTTCTTTGAAAGGACAGGATTTAGAAAGTGATGCAACACTCCATTCACTTCGCACATTGAATTGAAGTGTTGGAACAGACTGCTTCTCTTTCAGAGAAACGCATGTGAGTTTCTGTTGAATGCTTGTAAGTAGCTTAAGGCACTTTCAAAGGAATGTGATTTTCTCTGACAGGACAGCATTTAGAAAGTGAGGCAACACTCCATTCACTTCACACAGTGAATTGAAGTGTTGGAACAGATTGCTTCTCTTTCAGAGAAACGCATGTGAGTTTCTTCCTAATGCTTGCAAGTAGCTGAAGGCACTTTCAAAGGAAAGTGATTTTCTCTGAAAGGACAGCATTTAGAAAGTGAAGCAACACTCCATTCACTTCGCACAGTGAATTGAAGTGTTGGAACAGACTGCTTCTCTTTCAGAGAAACGCATGTGAGTTTCTTCCTAATGCTTGCAAGTAGCTTAAGGCACTTTCAAAGGAAAGTGATTTTCTCTGAAAGGACAGCATTTAGAAAGTGAAGCAACACTCCATTCATTTCGAACAGTGAATTGAAGTGTTGGAACAGACTGCTTCTCTTTCAGAGAAACGCATGTGAGTTTCTGGTGAATGCTTGTAAGTAGCTTAAGGCACTTTCAAAGGAAAGTGATTTTCTCTGAAAGGACAGCATTTAGAAAGTGAAGCAACACTCCATTCACTTCGCACAGTGAATTGAAGTGTTGGAACAGAGTGCTTCTCTTTCAGAGAAATGCATGTGAATTTCTGTTGAATGCTTGTAAGTAGCTTAAGGCACTTTCAAAGGAAAGTGATTTTCTCTGAAAGGACAGCATTTAGAAAGTGAAGCAACACTCCATTCTCTTCGCACAGTGAATTGAAGTATTGGAACAGACTGCTTCTCTTTCAGAGAAACGCATGTGAGTTTCTGGTGAATGTTTGTAAGTAGCTTAAGGCACTTTCAAAGGAAAGTGATTTTCTCTGAAAGGACAGCATTTAGAAAGTGAAGCAACACTCCATTCACTTCACACAGTGAATTGAAGTGTTGGAACAGACTGCTTCTCTTTCAGAGAAACGCATGTGAGTTTCTTGTGAATGCTTGCAAGTTGCTTAAGGCACTATCAAAGGAAAGTGATTTTCTCTGAAAGGACAGCATTTAGAAACTGAAGCAACACTCCATTCACTTCGCACAGTGAATTGAAGTGTTGGAACAGACTGCTTCTCTTTAAGAGAAACGCATGTGAGTTTTTTGTGAATTCTTGAATGTGGTTTAAGGCACTTTCAAAAGAAAGTGATTTTCTCTAAAAGGACAGAATTTAGAAAGTGAAGCAACACTCCATTCACTTCGCACAGTGAATTGAAGTGTTGGAACAGACTGCTTCTCTTTCAGAGAAACGCATGTGAGTTTCTGGTGAATGCTTGTAAGCAGCTTAAGGCACTTTCAAAGGAAAGTGATTTTCTCTGAAAGGACAGCATTTAGAAAGTGAAGCAACACTCCATTCCCTTCGTGCAGTGAATTGAAGTGTTGGAACAGAGTGCTTCTCTTTCATAGAAACGCAATAGTGTTTCTTGTGAATGCTTGTAAGTTGCTTAAGGCACTTTCAAAGGAAAGTGATTTTCTCTGAAAGGACAGCATTTAGAAAGTGAAGCAACACTCCATTCACTTTGTACAGTGAATTGAAATGTTGGAACAGACTGCTTCTCTTTCAGAGAAACGGATGTGAGTTTTTTTGAATGCTTGAAAGTAGTTTAAGACACTTTCAATGGAAAGTGATTTTCTCTGAAAGGACAGAATTTAGAAAGTGAAGCAACACTCCATTCACTTCGCACAGTGAATTGAAGTGTTGGAACAGACTGCTTCTCTTTCAGAGAAACGCATGTGTGTTTCCTGTGAATGCTAGAAAGTAGCTTAAGGCACTTTCAAAGGAAAGTGATATTTCTGAAAGGACAGCATTTAGAAAGGGACGTAACATTCCATTCACTTCGCACAGTGAATTGAAGTGTTGGAACCGACTGCTTCTCTTTCAGAGAAATGCATGTGAGTTTCTGTTGAATGCTTGTAAGTAGCTCAAGGCTCTTTTAAAGGAAAGTGATTTTCTCTGAACGGACAGCATTTAGAAAGTAAAGCAACACTCCATTCCCTTCGCGCAATGAATTGAAGTGTTGGAACAGACTGCTTCTCTTTCACAGAAACGCATTAGTGTTTCTTGTGAATGCTTGCAAGTAGCTTAAAGCACTTTCAAAGGAAAGTGATTTTCTCTGAAAGGACAGCATTTAGAAAGTGAAGCAACACTCCATTCACTTCGCACAGAGAATTGAAGTGTTAGAACAGATTGCTTCTCTTTCAGAGAAATGCATGTGAGTTTCTGTTGAATGCTTGTAAGTAGCTTAAGGCACATTCAAAGGAAAGGGATTTTCTCTAAAAGGACAGCATTTAGAAAGTGAAGCAACACTCCATTCACTTCGCACATTGAATTGAAGTGTTGGAACAGACTGCTTCTCTTTCAGAGAAACGCATGTGAGTTTCTGTTGAATGCTTGTAAGTAGCTTAAGGCACTTTCAAAGGAAAGTGATTTTCTCTGACAGGACAGCATTTAGAAAGTGAGGCAACACTCCATTCACTTCACACAGTGAATTGAAGTGTTGGAACAGATTGCTTCTCTTTCAGAGAAACGCATGTTAGTTTCTTCCTAATGCTTGCAAGTAGCTTAAGGCACTTTCTAAGGAAAGTGATTTTCTCTGAAAGGACAGCATTTAGAAAGTGAAGCAACACTCCATTCACTTCGCACAGTGAATTGAAGTGTTGGAACAGACTGCTTCTCTTTCAGAGAAACGCATGTGAGTTTCTTCCTAATGCTTGCAAGTAGCTTAAGGCACTTTCAAAGGAAAGTGATTTTCTCTGAAAGGACAGCATTTAGAAAGTGAAGCAACACTCCATTCATTTCGAACAGTGAATTGAAGTGTTGGGACAGACTGCTTCTCTTTCAGAGAAACGCATGTGAGTTTCTGGTGAATGCTTGTAAGTAGCTTAAGGCACTTTCAAAGGAAAGTGATTTTCTCTGAAAGGACAGCATTTAGAAAGTGAAGCAACACTCCATTCACTTCGCACAGTGAATTGAAGTGTTGGAACAGACTGCTTCTCTTTCAGAGAAATGCATGTGAGTTTCTGTTGAATGCTTGTAAGTAGTTTAAGGCACTTTCAAAGGAAAGTGATTTTCTCTGAAAGGACAGCATTTAGAAAGTGAAGCAACACTCCATTCACTTCGCAGAGTGAATTGAAGTATTGGAACAGACTGCTTCTCTTTCAGAGAAACGCAAGTGAGTTTCTGGTGAATGCTTGTAAGTAGCTTAAGGCACTTTCAAAGGAAAGTGATTTTCTCTGAAAGGACAGCATTTAGAAAGTGAAGCAACACTCCATTCACTTCACACAGTGAATTGAAGTGTTGGAACAGACTGCTTCTCTTTCAGAGAAACGCATGTGAGTTTCTTGTGAATGCTTGCAAGTTGCTTAAGGCACTTTCAAAGGAAAGTGATTTTCTCTGAAAGGACAGCATTTAGAAACTGAAGCAACACTCCATTCACTTCGCACAGTGAATTGAAGTGTTGGAACAGACTGCTTCTCTTTAAGAGAAACGCATGTGAGTTTTTTGTGAATTCTTGAAATTAGTTTAAGGCACTTTCAAAGGAAAGTGATTTTCTCTAAAAGGACAGAATTTAGAAAGTGAAGCAACACTCCATTCACTTCGCACAGTGAATTGAAGTGTTGGAACAGATTGCTTCTCTTTCAGAGAAATGCATGTGAGTTTCTGATGAATGCTTGTAAGTAGCTTAAGGCACATTCAAAGGAAAGGGATTTTCACTAAAAGGACAGCATTTAGAAAGTGAAGCAACACTTCATTCACTTCGCACATTGAATTGAAGTGTTGGAACAGACTACTTCTCTTTCAGAGAAACGAATGTGAGTTTCTTCCTAATGCTTGCAAGTAGCTTAAGGCACTTTCAAAGGAAAGTGATTTTCTCTGAAAGAACAGCATTTAGAAAGTGAAGCAACACTCCATTCACTTCGCAAGAGAATTGAAGTGTTGGAACAGATTGCTTCTCTTTCAGAGAAACGCAAGTGAGTTTTTTGTGAATGCTTGAAAGTAGTTTAAGGCACTTTCAATGGAAAGTGATTTTCTCTGAAAGGACAGCATTTAGAAAGTGAGGCAACACTCCATTCACTTCGCACAGTGAATTGAAGTGTTGGAACAGATTGCTTCTCTTTCAGAGAAACGCATGTGAGTTTCTTCCTAATGCTTGCAAGTAGCTTAAGGCACTTTCAAAGGAAAGTGATTTTCTCTGAAAGGACAGCATTTAGAGAGTGAAGCAACACTCCATTCACTTCGCAAAGTGAATTGAAGTGTTGGAACAGACTGCTTCTCTTTCAGAGAAACGCACGTGAGTTTCTTCCTAATGCTTGCAAGTATCTTAAGGCACTTTCAAAGGAAAGTGATTTTCTCTGAAAGAACAGCATTTAGAAAGTGAAGCAACACTCCATTCACTTCGAACAGTGAATTGAAGTGTTGGAACAGACTGCTTCTCTTTCAGAGAAACGCATGTGAGTTTCTGTTAAATGCTTGTAAGTAGCTTAAGGCACTTTCAAAGGAAAGTGATTTTCTCTGAAAGGACAGCATTTAGAAAATGAGGCAACACTCCATTCACTTCACACAGTGAACTGAAGTATTGGAACAGACTGCTTCTCTTTAAAAGAAACGCATGTGAGTTTTTTGTGAATGCTTGAAAGTAGTTTAAGGCACTTTCAAAAGAAAGTGATTTTCTCTGAAAGGACAGAATTTAGAAAGTGAAGCAACACTCCATTCACTTTGCACAGTGAATTGAAGTGTTGGAACAGACTGCTTCTCTTTCAGAGAAACGCATATGAGTTTCTGTTGAATGCTTGTAAGTAGCTTAAGGCACTTTCAAAGAAAGTGATTTTCTCTGAAAGGACAGCATTTAGAAAGTGAAGCAACACTCCATTCACTCGCAGAGTGAATTGAAGTATTGGAACTGACTGCTTCTCTTTCAGAGAAACGCATGTGAGTTTCTGGTGAATGCTTGTAAGTAGCTTAAGGTACTTTCAAAGGAAAGTGATTTTCTCTGAAAGTACAGCATTTAGAAAGTGAAGCAACACTCCATTCACTTCGCACAGTGAATTGAAGTGTTGGAACAGACTGCTTCTCTTTCAGAGAAACGCATGTGAGTTTCTTGTGAATGCTTGCAAGTTGCTTAAGGCACTTTCAAAGGAAAGTGATTTTCTCTGAAAGGACAGCATTTAGAAAGTGAAGCAACACTCCATTCACTTCGCACAGTGAATTGAAGTGTTGGAACAGACTGCTTCTCTTTAAGAGAAACGCATGTGAGTTTTTTGTGAATGCTTGAAAGTAGTTTAAGGCACTTTCAAAGGAAAGTGATTTTCTCTGAAAGGACAGAATTTAGAAAGTGAAGCAACACTCCATTCACTTTGCACAGTGAATTGAAGTGTTGAAACAGACTGCTTCTCTTTCAGAGAAACGCATGTGAGTTTCTGGTGAATGCTTGTAAGTAGCTTAAGGCACTTTCAAAGGAAAGTGATTTTCTCTGAAAGGACAGCATTTAGAAAGTGAAGCAACACTCCATTCCCGTCGTATAGTGAATTGAAGTGTTGGAACAGAGTGCTTCTCTTTCATAGAAACGCATTAGTGTTTCTTGTGAATGCTTGCAAGTTGCTTAAGGCACTTTCAAAGGAAAGTGATTTTCTCTGAAAGGACAGCATTTAGAAAGTGAAGCAACACTCCATTCACTTTGTACAGTGAATTGAAGTGTTGGAACAGACTGCTTCTCTTTCAGAGAAACGCATGTGAGTTTTTTTGAATGCTTGAAAGTAGTTTAAGGCACTTTCAATGGAAAGTGATTTTCTCTAAAAGGACAGAATTTAGAAAGTGAAGAAACACTCCATTCACTTCGCACAGTGAATTGAAGTGTTGAAACAGACTGCTTCTCTTTCAGAGAAACGCATGTGAGTTTCTGGTGAATGCTTGTAAGTAGCTTAAGGCACTTTCAAAGGAAAGTGATTTTCTCTGAAAGGACAGCATTTAGAAAGTGAAGTAACATTCCATTCACTTCGCACAGTGAATTGAAGTGTTGGAACCGACTGCTTCTCTTTCAGAGAAATGTATGTGAGTTTCTGTTGAATACTTGTAAGTAGCTCAAGGCTCTTTCAAAGGAAAGTGATTTTCTCTGAACGGACAGCATTTAGAAAGTAAAGCAACACTCCATTCCCTTCGGGCAATGAATTGAAGTGTTGGAACAGACTGCTTCTCTTTCATAGAAACGCATTAGTGTTTCTTGTGAATGCTTGCAAGTAGCTTAAGGCACTTTCAAAGGAAAGTGATTTTCTCTGAAAGGACAGCATTTAGAAAGTGAAGCAACACTCCATTCACTTCGCACAGAGAATTGAAGTGTTGGAACAGATTGCTTCTCTTTCAGAGAAATGCATGTGAGTTTCTGTTGAATGCTTGTAAGTAGCTTAAGGCACATTCAAAGGAAAGGGATTTACACTAAAAGGACAGCATTTAGAAAGTGAAGCAACACTCCATTCACTTCGCAAGAGAATTGAAGTGTTGGAACAGATTGCTTCTCTTTCAGAGAAACGCCTGTGAGTTTTTTGTGAATGCTTGGAAGTAGTTTAAGGCACTTTCAATGGAAAGTGATTTTCTCTGAAAGGACAGCATTTAGAAAGTGAGGCAACACTCCATTCACTTCGCACAGTGAATTGATGTGTTGGAACAGATTGCTTCTCTTTCAGAGAAACGCATGTGAGTTTCTTCCTAATGCTTGCAAGTAGCTTAAGGCACTTTCAAAGGAAAGTGATTTTCTCTGAAAGGACAGCATTTAGAAAGTGAAGCAACACTCCATTCACTTCGCACAGTGAATTGAAGTGTTGGAACAGACTGCTTCTCTTTCAGAGAAACGCATGTGAGTTTCTTCCTAATGCTTGCAATTTGCTTAAGGCACTTTCAAAGGAAAGTGATTTTCTCTGAAAGAACAGCATTTAGAAAGTGAAGCAACACTCCATTCACTTCGAACAGTGAATTGAAGTGTTGGAACAGACTGCTTCTCTTTCAGAGAAACGCATGTGAGTTTCTGTTAAATGCTTGTAAGTAGCTTAAGGCACTTTCAAAGGAAAGTGATTTTCTCTGAAAGGACAGCATTTAGAAAGTGAAGCAACACTCCATTCCCGTCGTGCAGTGAATTGAAGTGTTGGAACAGAGTGCTTCTCTTTCATAGAAACGCATTAGTGTTTCTTGTGAATGCTTGCAAGTTGCTTAAGGCACTTTCAAAGGAAAGTGATTTTCTCTGAAAGGACCGCATTTAGAAAGTGAAGCAACACTCCATTCACTTCACACAGAGAATTGAAGTGTTGGAACAGATTGCTTCTCTTTCAGAGAAATGCATGTGAGTTTCTGTTGAATGCTTGTAAGTAGCTTAAGGCACATTCAAAGGAAAGGGATTTTCTCTAAAAGGACAGAATTTAGAAAGTGAAGCAACACTTCATTCACTTCGCACAGTGAATTGAAGTGTTGGAACAGACTGCTTCTCTTTCAGAGAAACGCATGTGAGTTTCTTCCTAATGCTTGCAAGTAGCTTAAGGCACTTTCAAAGGAAAGTGATTTTCTCTGAAAGAACAGCATTTAGAAAGTGAAGCAACACTCCATTCACTTCGCAAGAGAATTGAAGTGTTGGAACAGATTGCTTCTCTTTCAGAGAAACGCATGTGAGTTTTTTGTGAATGCTTGAAAGTAGTTTAAGGCAATTTCAATGGAAAGTGATTTTCTCTGAAAGGACAGCATTTAGAAAGTGAAGCAACACTCCATTCACTTCGCACAGTGAATTGAAGTGTTGGAACAGACTGCTTCTCTTTCAGAGAAACGCATGAGAGTTTCTTCCTAATGCTTGCAAGTAGCTTAAGGCACTTTCAAAGGAAAGTGATTTTCTCTGAAAGAACAGCATTTAGAAAGTGAAGCAACACTCCACTCACTTCGAACAGTGAATTGAAGTGTTGGAACAGACTGCTTCTCTTTCAGAGAAATGCATGTGAGTTTCTGTTGAATGCTTGCAAGTAGCTTAAGGCACTTTCAAAGGAAAGTGATTTTCTCTGAAAGGACAGCATTTAGAAAGTGAAGCAACACCCCATTCCCTTCGTGCAGTGAATTGAAGTGTTGGAACAGAGTGCTTCTCTTTCATATAAACGCATTAGTGTTTCTTGTGAATGCTTGTAATTTGCTTTTGGCACTTTCAAAGGAAAGTGATTTTCTCTGAAAGGACAGCATTTAGAAAGTGAAGCAACACTCCATTCACTTTGCACAGTGAATTGAAGTGTTGGAACAGACTGCTTGTCTTTCAGAGAAACGTATGTGAGTTTTTTGTGAATGCTTGAAAGTAGTTTAAGGCACTTTCAAAAGAAAGTGATTTTCTCTGAAAGGACAGAATTTAGAAAGTGAAGCAACACTCCACTTCGCACAGTGAATTGAAGTGTTGGAACAGACTGCTTCTCTTTCAGAGAAATGCATGTGAGTTTTTGTTGAATGCTTGTAAGTAGCTTAAGGCACTTTCAAAGGAAAGTGATTTTCTCTGAAAGGACAGCATTTAGAAAGTGAGGCAACACTCCATTCACTTCACACAGTGAATTGAAGTATTGGAGCAGACTGCTTCTCTTTAAGAGAAACGCATGTGAGTTTTTTGTGAATGCTTGAAAGTAGTTTAAGGCACTTTCAAAGGAAAGTGATTTTCTCTGAAAGGACAGAATTTAGAAAGTGAAGCAACACTCCATACACTTTGCAGAGTGAATTGATGTGTTGGAACAGACTTCTTCTCTTTCATAGAAACGCATGTGAGTTTCTGGTGAATGCTTTTAAGTAGCTTAAGGCACTTTCAAAGGAAAGTGATTTTCTCTGAAAGGACAGCATTTAGAAAGTGAAGCAACACTCCATTCCCGTCGTGCAGTGAATTGAAGTGTTGGAACAGAGTGCTTCTCTTTCATAGAAACGCATTAGTGTTTCTTGTGAATGCTTGCAAGTTGCTTAAGGCACTTTCAAAGGAAAGTGATTTTCTCTGAAAGGACAGCATTTAGAAAGTGAAGCAACACTCCATTCACTTTGTACAGTGAATTGAAGTGTTGGAACAGACTGCTTCTCTTTCAGAGAAACGCATGTGAGTTTTTTTGAATGCTTGAAAGTAGTTAAAGGCACTTTCAATGGAAAGTGATTTTCTCTGAAAGGACAGCATTTAGAGAGTGAAGCAACACTCCATTCACTTCGCACAGTGAATTGAAGTGTTGGAACAGACTGCTTCTCTTTCAGAGAAACGCATGTGTGTTTCCTGTGAATGCTAGAAAGTAGCTTAAGGCACTTTCAAAGGAAAGTGATTTTCTCTGAAAGGACAGCATTTAGAAAGTGAAGTAACATTCCATTCACTTCGCACAGTGAATTGAAGTGTTGGAACCGACTGCTTCTCTTTCAGAGAAATATATGAAGGTTTCTGTTGAATGCTTTTAAGTAGCTCAAGGCTCTTTCAAAGGAAAGTGATTTTCTCTGAACGGACAGCATTTAGAAAGTAAAGCAACACTCCATTCCCTTCGCGCAATGAATTGAAGTGTTGGAACAGACTGCTTCTCTTTCATAGAAACGCATTAGTGTTTCTTGTGAATGCTTGCAAGTAGCTTAAGGCACTTTCAAAGGAAAGTGATTTCCTCTGAAAGGACCGCATTTAGAAAGTGAAGCAACACTCCATTCACTTCACACAGAGAATTGAAGTGTTGGAACAGATTGCTTCTCTTTCAGAGAAATGCATGTGAGTTTCTGTTGAATGCTTGTAAGTAGCTTAAGACACATTCAAAGGAAAGGGATTTTCTCTAAAAGGACAGCATTTAGAAAGTGAAGCAACACTTCATTCACTTCGCACAGTGAATTGAAGTGTTGGAACAGACTGCTTCTCTTTCAGAGAAACGCATGTGAGTTTCTTCCTAATGCTTGCAAGTAGCTTAAGGCACTTTCAAAGGAAAGTGATTTTCTCTGAAAGAACAGCATTTAGAAAGTGAAGCAACACTCCATTCACTTCGCAAGAGAATTGAAGTTTTGGAACAGATTGCTTCTCTTTCAGAGAAACGCATGTGAGTTTTTTGTGAATGCTTGAAAGTAGTTTAAGGCAATTTCAATGGAAAGTGATTTTCTCTGAAAGGACAGCATTTAGAAAGTGAGGCAACACTCCATTCACTTCGCACAGTAAATTAAAGTGTTGGAACACTGCTTCTCTTTCAGAGAAACGCATGTGAGTTTCTTCCTAATGCTTGCAAGTAGGTTAAGGCACTTTCAAAGGAGAGTGATTTTCTCTGAAAGGACAGCATTTAGAAAGTGAAGCAACACTCCATTCACTTCGCACAGTGAATTGAAGTGTTGGAACAGACTGCTTCTCTTTCAGAGAAACGCATGTGAGTTTCTTCCTAATGCTTGCAAGTAGCTTAAGGCACTTTCAAAGGAAAGTGATTTTCTCTGAAAGAACAGCATTTAGAAAGTGAAGCAACACTCCATTCACTTCGAACAGTGAATGAAGTGTTGGAACAGACTGCTTCTCTTTCAGAGAAACGCATGTGAGTTTCTGTTAAATGCTTGTAAGTAGCTTAAGGCACTTTCAAAGGAAAGTGATTTTCTCTGAAAGGACAGCATTTAGAAAGTGAGGCAACACTCCATTCACTTCACACAGTGAATTGAAGTGTTGGAACAGACTGCTTCTCTTTCAGAGAAATGCATGTGAGTTTCTGTTGAATGCTTGTAAGTAGCTTAAGGCTCTTTCAAAGGAAAGTGATTTTCTCTGAAAAGACAGCATTTAGAAAGTGAAGCAACACTCCATTCACCTGGCACAGTGAATTGAAGTGTTGGAACAGACTGCTTCTCTTTCAGAGAAACGCATGTGAGTTTCTTCCTAATGCTTGCAAGTAGCTTAATGTACTTTCAAAGGAAAGTGATTTTCTCTGAAAGGACAGCATTTAGAAAGTGAAGCAACACTCCATTCACTTCGCACAGAGAATTGAAGTGTTAGAACAGATTGCTTCTCTTTCAGAGAAATGCATGTGAGTTTCTGTTGAATGCTTGTAAGTAGCTTATAGCACTTTCAAAGGAAAGTGATTTTCTCTGAAAGGACAGAATTTAGAAAGTGAAGCAACACTCCATTCACTTCGCACAGTGAATTGAAGTGTTGGAACAGACTGCTTCTCTTTCAGAGAAACGCATGTGTGTTTCCTGTGAATGCTAGAAAGTAGCTTAAGGCACTTTCAAAGGAAAGTGATATTTCTGAAAGGACAGCATTTAGAAAGGGAAGTAACATTCCATTCACTTCGCACAGTGAATTGAAGTGTTGGAACCGACTGCTTCTCTTTCAGAGAAATGCATGTGAGTTTCTGTTGAATGCTTGTAAGTAGCTCAAGGCTCTTTTAAAGGAAAGTGATTTTCTCTGAACGGACAGCATTTAGAAAGTAAAGCAACACTCCATTCCCTTCGCGCAATGAATTGAAGTGTTGGAACAGACTGCTTCTCTTTCACAGAAACGCATTAGTGTTTCTTGTGAATGCTTGCAAGTAGCTTAAAGCACTTTCAAAGGAAAGTGATTTTCTCTGAAAGGACAGCATTTAGAAAGTGAAGCAACACTCCATTCACTTCGCACAGAGAATTGAAGTGTTAGAACAGATTGCTTCACTTTCAGAGAAATGCATGTGAGTTTCTGTTGAATGCTTGTAAGTAGCTTAAGGCACATTCAAAGGAAAGGGATTTTCTCTAAAAGGACAGCATTTAGAAAGTGAAGCAACACTCCATTCACTTCGCACATTGAATTGAAGTGTTGGAACAGACTGCTTCTCTTTCAGAGAAACGCATGTGAGTTTCTGTTGAATGCTTGTAAGTAGCTTAAGGCACTTTCAAAGGAAAGTGATTTTCTCTGACAGGACAGCATTTAGAAAGTGAGGCAACACTCCATTCACTTCACACAGTGAATTGAAGTGTTGGAACAGATTGCTTCTCTTTCAGAGAAACGCATGTTAGTTTCTTCCTAATGCTTGCAAGTAGCTTAAGGCACTTTCTAAGGAAAGTGATTTTCTCTGAAAGGACAGCATTTAGAAAGTGAAGCAACACTCCATTCACTTCGCACAGTGAATTGAAGTGTTGGAACAGACTGCTTCTCTTTCAGAGAAACGCATGTGAGTTTCTTCCTAATGCTTGCAAGTAGCTTAAGGCACTTTCAAAGGAAAGTGATTTTCTCTGAAAGGATAGCATTTAGAAAGTGAAGCAACACTCCATTCATTTCGAACAGTGAATTGAAGTGTTGGGACAGACTGCTTCTCTTTCAGAGAAACGCATGTGAGTTTCTGGTGAATGCTTGTAAGTAGCTTAAGGCACTTTCAAAGGAAAGTGATTTTCTCTGAAAGAACAGCATTTAGAAAGTGAAGCAACACTCCATTCACTTCGCACAGTGAATTGAAGTGTTGGAACAGACTGCTTCTCTTTCAGAGAAATGCATGTGAGTTTCTGTTGAATGCTTGTAAGTAGCTTAAGGCACTTTCAAAGGAAAGTGATTTTCTCTGAAAGGACAGCATTTAGAAAGTGAAGCAACACTCCATTCACTTCGCAGAGTGAATTGAAGTATTGGAACAGACTGCTTCTCTTTCAGAGAAACGCAAGTGAGTTTCTGGTGAATGCTTGTAAGTAGCTTAAGGCACTTTCAAAGGAAAGTGATTTTCTCTGAAAGGACAGCATTTAGAAAGTGAAGCAACACTCCATTCACTTCACACAGTGAATTGAAGTGTTGGAACAGATTGCTTCTCTTTCAGAGAAATGCATGTGAGTTTCTGATGAATGCTTGTAAGTAGCTTAAGGCACATTCAAAGGAAAGGGATTTTCACTAAAAGGACAGCATTTAGAAAGTGAAGCAACACTTCATTCACTTCGCACATTGAATTGAAGTGTTGGAACAGACTACTTCTCTTTCAGAGAAACGAATGTGAGTTTCTTCCTAATGCTTGCAAGTAGCTTAAGGCACTTTCAAAGGAAAGTGATTTTCTCTGAAAGAACAGCATTTAGAAAGTGAAGCAACACTCCATTCACTTCGCAAGAGAATTGAAGTGTTGGAACAGATTGCTTCTCTTTCAGAGAAACGCAAGTGAGTTTTTTGTGAATGCTTGAAAGTAGTTTAAGGCACTTTCAATGGAAAGTGATTTTCTCTGAAAGGACAGCATTTAGAAAGTGAGGCAACACTCCATTCACTTTGCACAGTGAATTGAAGTGTTGGAACAGATTGCTTCTCTTTCAGAGAAACGCATGTGAGTTTCTTCCTAATGCTTGCAAGTAGCTTAAGGCACTTTCAAAGGAAAGTGATTTTCTCTGAAAGGACAGCATTTAGAGAGTGAAGCAACACTCCATTCACTTCGCAAAGTGAATTGAAGTGTTGGAACAGACTGCTTCTCTTTCAGAGAAACGCACGTGAGTTTCTTCCTAATGCTTGCAAGTAGCTTAAGGCACTTTCAAAGGAAAGTGATTTTCTCTGAAAGAACAGCATTTAGAAAGTGAAGCAACACTCCATTCACTTCGCACAGTGAATTGAAGTGTTGGAACAGACTGCTTCTCTTTCAGAGAAACGCATGTGAGTTTCTGTTAAATGCTTGTAAGTAGCTTAAGGCACTTTCAAAGGAAAGTGATTTTCTCTGAAAGGATAGCATTTAGAAAATGAGGCAACACTCCATTCACTTCACACAGTGAACTGAAGTATTGGAACAGACTGCTTCTCTTTAAAAGAAACGCATGTGAGTTTTTTGTGAATGCTTGAAAGTAGTTTAAGGCACTTTCAAAGGAAAGTGATTTTCTCTGAAAGGACAGAATTTAGAAAGTGAAGCAACACTCCATTCACTTTGCACAGTGAATTGAAGTGTTGGAACAGACTGCTTCTCTTTCAGAGAAACGCATATGAGTTTCTGTTGAATGCTTGTAAGTAGCTTAAGGCACTTTCAAAGAAAGTGATTTTCTCTGAAAGGACAGCATTTAGAAAGTGAAGCAACACTCCATTCACTCGCAGAGTGAATTGAAGTATTGGAACTGACTGCTTCTCTTTCAGAGAAACGCATGTGAGTTTCTGGTGAATGCTTGTAAGTAGCTTAAGGTACTTTCAAAGGAAAGTGATTTTCTCTGAAAGTACAGCATTTAGAAAGTGAAGCAACACTCCATTCACTTCGCACAGTGAATTGAAGTGTTGGAACAGACTGCTTCTCTTTCAGAGAAACGCATGTGAGTTTCTTGTGAATGCTTGCAAGTTGCTTAAGGCAGTTTCAAAGGAAAGTGATTTTCTCTGAAAGGACAGCATTTAGAGAGTGAAGCAACACTCCATTCACTTCGCACAGTGAATTGAAGTGTTGGAACAGACTGCTTCTCTTTAAGAGAAACGCTTGTGAGTTTTTTGTGAATGCTTGAAAGTAGTTTAAGGCACTTTCAAAGGAAAGTGATTTTCTCTGAAAGGACAGAATTTAGAAAGTGAAGCAACACTCCATTCACTTTGCACAGTGAATTGAAGTGTTGAAACAGACTGCTTCTCTTTCAGAGAAACGCATGTGAGTTTCTGGTGAATGCTTGTAAGTAGCTTAAGGCACTTTCAAAGGAAAGTGATTTTCTCTGAAAGGACAGCATTTAGAAAGTGAAGCAACACTCCATTCCCGTCGTATAGTGAATTGAAGTGTTGGAACAGAGTGCTTCTCTTTCATAGAAACGCATTAGTGTTTCTTGTGAATGCTTGCAAGTTGCTTAAGGCACTTTCAAAGGAAAGTGATTTTCTCTGAAAGGACAGCATTTAGAAAGTGAAGCAACACTCCATTCACTTTGTACAGTGAATTGAAGTGTTGGAACAGACTGCTTCTCTTTCAGAGAAACGCATGTGAGTTTTTTTGAATGCTTGAAAGTAGTTTAAGGCACTTTCAATGGAAAGTGATTTTCTCTAAAAGGACAGAATTTAGAAAGTGAAGAAACACTCCATTCACTTCGCACAGTGAATTGAAGTGTTGAAACAGACTGCTTCTCTTTCAGAGAAACGCATGTGAGTTTCTGGTGAATGCTTGTAAGTAGCTTAAGGCACTTTCAAAGGAAAGTGATTTTCTCTGAAAGGACAGCATTTAGAAAGTGAAGTAACATTCCATTCACTTCGCACAGTGAATTGAAGTGTTGGAACCGACTGCTTCTCTTTCAGAGAAATGTATGTGAGTTTCTGTTGAATACTTGTAAGTAGCTCAAGGCTCTTTCAAAGGAAAGTGATTTTCTCTGAACGGACAGCATTTAGAAAGTAAAGCAACACTCCATTCCCTTCGCGCAATGAATTGAAGTGTTGGAACAGACTGCTTCTCTTTCATAGAAACGCATTAGTGTTTCTTGTGAATGCTTGCAAGTAGCTTAAGGCACTTTCAAAGGAAAGTGATTTTCTCTGAAAGGACAGCATTTAGAAAGTGAAGCAACACTCCATTCACTTCGCACAGAGAATTGAAGTGTTGGAACAGATTGCTTCCCTTTCAGAGAAATGCATGTGAGTTTCTGTTGAATGCTTGTAAGTAGCTTAAGGCACATTCAAAGGAAAGGGATTTACACTAAAAGGACAGCATTTAGAAAGTGAAGCAACACTCCATTCACTTCGCAAGAGAATTGAAGTGTTGGAACAGATTGCTTCTCTTTCAGAGAAACGCCTGTGAGTTTTTTGTGAATGCTTGGAAGTAGTTTAAGGCACTTTCAATGGAAAGTGATTTTCTCTGAAAGGACAGCATTTAGAAAGTGAGGCAACACTCCATTCACTTCGCACAGTGAATTGATGTGTTGGAACAGATTGCTTCTCTTTCAGAGAAACGCATGTGAGTTTCTTCCTAATGCTTGCAAGTAGCTTAAGGCACTTTCAAAGGAAAGTGATTTTCTCTGAAAGGACAGCATTTAGAAAGTGAAGCAACACTCCATTCACTTCGCACAGTGAATTGAAGTGTTGGAACAGACTGCTTCTCTTTCAGAGAAACGCATGTGAGTTTCTTCCTAATGCTTGCAATTTGCTTAAGGCACTTTCAAAGGAAAGTGATTTTCTCTGAAAGAACAGCATTTAGAAAGTGAAGCAACACTCCATTCACTTCGAACAGTGAATTGAAGTGTTGGAACAGACTGCTTCTCTTTCAGAGAAACGCATGTGAGTTTCTGTTAAATGCTTGTAAGTAGCTTAAGGCACTTTCAAAGGAAAGTGATTTTCTCTGAAAGGACAGCATTTAGAAAGTGAAGCAACACTCCATTCCCGTCGTGCAGTGAATTGAAGTGTTGGAACAGAGTGCTTCTCTTTCATAGAAACGCATTAGTGTTTCTTGTGAATGCTTGCAAGTTGCTTAAGGCACTTTCAAAGGAAAGTGATTTTCTCTGAAAGGACCGCATTTAGAAAGTGAAGCAACACTCCATTCACTTCACACAGAGAATTGAAGTGTTGGAACAGATTGCTTCTCTTTCAGAGAAATGCATGTGAGTTTCTGTTGAATGCTTGTAAGTAGCTTAAGGCACATTCAAAGGAAAGGGATTTTCTCTAAAAGGACAGAATTTAGAAAGTGAAGCAACACTTCATTCACTTCGCACAGTGAATTGAAGTGTTGGAACAGACTGCTTCTCTTTCAGAGAAACGCATGTGAGTTTCTTCCTAATGCTTGCAAGTAGCTTAAGGCACTTTCAAAGGAAAGTGATTTTCTCTGAAAGAACAGCATTTAGAAAGTGAAGCAACACTCCATTCACTTCGCAAGAGAATTGAAGTGTTGGAACAGATTGCTTCTCTTTCAGAGAAACGCATGTGAGTTTTTTGTGAATGCTTGAAAGTAGTTTAAGGCAATTTCAATGGAAAGTGATTTTCTCTGAAAGGACAGCATTTAGAAAGTGAAGCAACACTCCATTCACTTCGCACAGTGAATTGAAGTGTTGGAACAGACTGCTTCTCTTTCAGAGAAACGCATGAGAGTTTCTTCCTAATGCTTGCAAGTAGCTTAAGGCACTTTCAAAGGAAAGTGATTTTCTCTGAAAGAACAGCATTTAGAAAGTGAAGCAACACTCCACTCACTTCGAACAGTGAATTGAAGTGTTGGAACAGACTGCTTCTCTTTCAGAGAAATGCATGTGAGTTTCTGTTGAATGCTTGCAAGTAGCTTAAGGCACTTTCAAAGGAAAGTGATTTTCTCTGAAAGGACAGCATTTAGAAAGTGAAGCAACACCCCATTCCCTTCGTGCAGTGAATTGAAGTGTTGGAACAGAGTGCTTCTCTTTCATATAAACGCATTAGTGTTTCTTGTGAATGCTTGTAATTTGCTTTTGGCACTTTCAAAGGAAAGTGATTTTCTCTGAAAGGACAGCATTTAGAAAGTGAAGCAACACTCCATTCACTTTGCACAGTGAATTGAAGTGTTGGAACAGACTGCTTGTCTGTCAGAGAAACGTATGTGAGTTTTTTGTGAATGCTTGAAAGTAGTTTAAGGCACTTTCAAAAGAAAGTGATTTTCTCTGAAAGGACAGAATTTAGAAAGTGAAGCAACACTCCACTTCGCACAGTGAATTGAAGTGTTGGAACAGACTGCTTCTCTTTCAGAGAAATGCATGTGAGTTTTTGTTGAATGCTTGTAAGTAGCTTAAGGCACTTTCAAAGGAAAGTGATTTTCTCTGAAAGGACAGCATTTAGAAAGTGAGGCAACACTCCATTCACTTCACACAGTGAATTGAAGTATTGGAGCAGACTGCTTCTCTTTAAGAGAAACGCATGTGAGTTTTTTGTGAATGCTTGAAAGTAGTTTAAGGCACTTTCAAAGGAAAGTGATTTTCTCTGAAAGGACAGAATTTAGAAAGTGAAGCAACACCCCATACACTTTGCAGAGTGAATTTATGTGTTGGAACAGACTTCTTCTCTTTCATAGAAACGCATGTGAGTTTCTGGTGAATGCTTTTAAGTAGCTTAAGGCACTTTCAAAGGAAAGTGATTTTCTCTGAAAGGACAGCATTTAGAAAGTGAAGCAACACTCCATTCCCGTCGTGCAGTGAATTGAAGTGTTGGAACAGAGTGCTTCTCTTTCATAGAAACGCATTAGTGTTTCTTGTGAATGCTTGCAAGTTGCTTAAGGCACTTTCAAAGGAAAGTGATTTTCTCTGAAAGGACAGCATTTAGAAAGTGAAGCAACACTCCATTCACTTTGTACAGTGAATTGAAGTGTTGGAACAGACTGCTTCTCTTTCAGAGAAACGCATGTGAGTTTTTTTGAATGCTTGAAAGTAGTTAAAGACACTTTCAATGGAAAGTGATTTTCTCTGAAAGGACAGCATTTAGAGAGTGAAGCAACACTCCATTCACTTCGCACAGTGAATTGAAGTGTTGGAACAGACTGCTTCTCTTTCAGAGAAACGCATGTGTGTTTCCTGTGAATGCTAGAAAGTAGCTTAAGGCACTTTTAAAGGAAAGTGATTTTCTCTGAAAGGACAGCATTTAGAAAGTGAAGTCACATTCCATTCACTTCGCACAGTGAATTGAAGTGTTGGAACCGACTGCTTCTCTTTCAGAGAAATATATGAAGGTTTCTGTTGAATGCTTTTAAGTAGCTCAAGGCTCTTTCAAAGGAAAGTGATTTTCTCTGAACGGACAGCATTTAGAAAGTAAAGCAACACTCCATTCCCTTCGCGCAATGAATTGAAGTGTTGGAACAGACTGCTTCTCTTTCATAGAAACGCATTAGTGTTTCTTGTGAATGCTTGCAAGTAGCTTAAGGCACTTTCAAAGGAAAGTGATTTCCTCTGAAAGGACCGCATTTAGAAAGTGAAGCAACACTCCATTCACTTCACACAGAGAATTGAAGTGTTGGAACAGATTGCTTCTCTTTCAGAGAAATGCATGTGAGTTTCTGTTGAATGCTTGTAAGTAGCTTAAGACACATTCAAAGGAAAGGGATTTTCTCTAAAAGGACAGCATTTAGAAAGTGAAGCAACACTTCATTCACTTCGCACAGTGAATTGAAGTGTTGGAACAGACTGCTTCTCTTTCAGAGAAACGCATGTGAGTTTCTTCCTAATGCTTGCAAGTAGCTTAAGGCACTTTCAAAGGAAAGTGATTTTCTCTGAAAGAACAGCATTTAGAAAGTGAAGCAACACTCCATTCACTTCGCAAGAGAATTGAAGTTTTGGAACAGATTGCTTCTCTTTCAGAGAAACGCATGTGAGTTTTTTGTGAATGCTTGAAAGTAGTTTAAGGCAATTTCAATGGAAAGTGATTTTCTCTGAAAGGACAGCATTTAGAAAGTGAGGCAACACTCCATTCACTTCGCACAGTGAATTAAAGTGTTGGAACACTGCTTCTCTTTCAGAGAAACGCATGTGAGTTTCTTCCTAATGCTTGCAAGTAGGTTAAGGCACTTTCAAAGGAAAGTGATTTTCTCTGAAAGGACAGCATTTAGAAAGTGAAGCAACACTCCATTCACTTCGCACAGTGAATTGAAGTGTTGGAACAGACTGCTTCTCTTTCAGAGAAACGCATGTGAGTTTCTTCCTAATGCTTGCAAGTAGCTTAAGGCACTTTCAAAGGAAAGTGATTTTCTCTGAAAGAACAGCATTTAGAAAGTGTAGCAACACTCCATTCACTTCGAACAGTGAATGAAGTGTTGGAACAGACTGCTTCTCTTTCAGAGAAACGCATGTGAGTTTCTGTTAAATGCTTGTAAGTAGCTTAAGGCACTTTCAAAGGAAAGTGATTTTCTCTGAAAGGACAGCATTTAGAAAGTGAGGCAACACTCCATTCACTTCACACAGTGAATTGAAGTGTTGGAACAGACTGCTTCTCTTTCAGAGAAATGCATGTGAGTTTCTGTTGAATGCTTGTAAGTAGCTTAAGGCTCTTTCAAAGGAAAGTGATTTTCTCTGAAAAGACAGCATTTAGAAAGTGAAGCAACACTCCATTCACCTGGCACAGTGAATTGAAGTGTTGGAACAGACTGCTTCTCTTTCAGAGAAACGCATGTGAGTTTCTTCCTAATGCTTGCAAGTAGCTTAATGCACTTTCAAAGGAAAGTGATTTTCTCTGAAATGACAGCATTTAGAAAGTGAAGCAACACTCCATTCCCTTCGTGCAGTGAATTGAAGTGTTGGAACAGAGTGCTTCTCTTTCATATAAACGCATTAGTGTTTCTTGTGAATGCTTGTAATTTGCTTTTGGCACTTTCAAAGGAAAGTGATTTTCTCTGAAAGGACAGCATTTAGAAAGTGAAGCAACACTCCATTCACTTTGCACAGTGAATTGAAGTGTTGGAACAGATTGCTTCTCTTTCAGAGAAACGCATGTGAGTTTCTTCCTAATGCTTGCAAGTAGCTTAAGGCACTTTCAAAGGAAAGTGATTTTCTCTGAAAGGACAGAATTTAGAAAGTGAAGCAACACTCCACTTCGCACAGTGAATTGAAGTGTTGGAACAGACTGCTTCTCTTTCAGAGAAATGCATGTGAGTTTTTGTTGAATGCTTGTAAGTAGCTTAAGGCACTTTCAAAGGAAAGTGATTTTCTCTGAAAGGACAGCATTTAGAAAGTGAGGCAACACTCCATTCACTTCACACAGTGAATTGAAGTATTGGAACAGACTGCTTCTCTTTAAGAGAAACGCATGTGAGTTTTTTGTGAATGCTTGAAAGTAGTTTAAGGCACTTTCAAAGGAAAGTGATTTTCTCTGAAAGGACAGAATTTAGAAAGTGAAGCAACACTCCATTCACTTTGCACAGTGAATTGATGTGTTGGAACAGACTGCTTCTCTTTCAGAGAAACGCATGTGAGTTTCTGGTGAATGCTTGTAAGTAGCTTAAGGCACTTTCAAAGGAAAGTGATTTTCTCTGAAAGGACAGCATTTAGAAAGTGAAGCAACACTCCATTCCCGTCGTGCAGTGAATTGAAGTGTTGGAACAGAGTGCTTCTCTTTCATAGAAACGCATTAGTGTTTCTTGTGAATGCTTGCAAGTTGCTTAAGGCACTTTCAAAGGAAAGTGATTTTCTCTGAAAGGACAGCATTTAGAAAGTGAAGCAACACTCCATTCACTTTGTACAGTGAATTGAAGTGTTGGAACAGACTGCTTCTCTTTCAGAGAAACGCATGTGAGTTTTTTTGAATGCTTGAAAGTAGTTTAAGGCACTTTCAATGGAAAGTGATTTTCTCTGAAAGGACAGAATTTAGAAAGTTAAGCAACACTCCATTCACTTCGCACAGTGAATTGAAGTGTTGGAACAGACTGCTTCTCTTTCAGAGAAACGCATGTGTGTTTCCTGTGAATGCTAGAAAGTAGCTTAAGGCACTTTCAAAGGAAAGTGATTTTCTCTGAAAGGACAGCATTTAGAAAGTGAAGTAACATTCCATTCACTTCGCACAGTGAATTGAAGTGTTGGAACTGACTGCTTCTCTTTCAGAGAAAAATATGTGAGTTTCTGTTGAATGCTTTTAAGTAGCTCAAGGCTCTTTCAAAGGAAAGTGATTTTCTCTGAACGGACAGCATTTAGAAAGTAAAGCAACACTCCATTCCCTTCGCGCAATGAATTGAAGTGTTGGAACAGACTGCTTCTCTTTCATAGAAACGCATTAGTGTTTCTTGTGAATGCTTGCAAGTAGCTTAAGGCACTTTCAAAGGAAAGTGATTTCCTCTGAAAGGACCGCATTTAGAAAGTGAAGCAACACTCCATTCACTTCACACAGAGAATTGAAGTGTTGGAACAGATTGCTTCTCTTTCAGAGAAATGCATGTGAGTTTCTGTTGAATGCTTGTAAGTAGCTTAAGGCACATTCAAAGGAAAGGGATTTTCTCTAAAAGGACAGCATTTAGAAAGTGAAGCAACACTTCATTCACTTCGCACAGTGAATTGAAGTGTTGGAACAGACTGCTTCTCTTTCAGAGAATCGCATGTGAGTTTCTTCCTAATGCTTGCAAGTAGCTTAAGGCACTTTCAAAGGAAAGTGAATTTCTCTGAAAGGACAGCATTTAGAAAGTGAAGCAACACTCCATTCACTTCACACAGTGAATTGAAATGTTGGAACAGACTGCTTCTCTTTAAGAGAAACGCATGTGAGTTTTTTGTGAATGCTTGAAAGTAGTTTTAGGGACTTTCAAAGGAAAGTGATTTTCTCTGAAAGGACAAAATTTAGAAAGTGAAGCAACACTCCATTCACTTCGCACAGAGAATTGAAGTGTTGGAACAGAGTGCTTCTCTTTCATAGAAACACTTTAGTGTTTCTTGTGAAAGCTCGCATGTTGCTTAAGGCACTTTCAAAGGAACGTGATTTTCTCTGAAAGGACAGCATTTAGAAAGTGAAGCAACACTCCATTCACTTCGCACAGTGAATTGAAGTGTTGGAACAGACTTCTTCTCTTTCAGAGAAATGCATGTGAGTTTCTGTTGAATGCTTGTAAGTAGCTTAAGGCAGTTTCAAAGGAAAGTGATTTTCTCTGAACGGACAGCATTTAGAAAGTGAAGCAACACTCCCTTCACTTCGCACAGTGAATTGAAGTGTTGGAACAGACTGCTTCTGTTTCAGAGAAACGCATGTGAGTTTCTGTTGAATGCTTGTAAGTAGCTTAAGGCACTTTCAAAGGAAAGTGATTTTCTCTGAAAGGACAGCATTTAGAAAGTGAAGCAACACTCCATTCACTTCGCACAGAGAATTGAAGTGTTGGAACAGATTGCTTCTCTTTCAGAGAAATGCATGTGAGTTTCTGTTGAATTCTTGTAAGTAGCTTAAGGCACATTCAAAGGAAAGTGATTTTCTCTGAAAGGACAGCATTTAGAAAGTGAAGCAACACTCCATTCACTCTGCACAGAGAATTGAAGTGTTGGAACAGATTGCTTCTCTTTCAGAGAAATTCATGTGAGTTTCTGTTGAATGCTTGTAAGTAGCTCAAGGCTCTTTCAAAGGAAAGTGATTTTCTCTGAAAGGACAGCATTTAGAAAGTAAAGTAACACTCCATTCCCTTTGCGCAATTAATTGAAGTGTTGGAACAGACTGCTTCTCTTTCATAGAAACGCATTAGTGTTTCTTGTGAATGCTTGCAAGTAGCTTAAGGCCCTTTCAAAGGAAAGTGATTTTCTCTGAAAGGACAGCATTTAGAAAGTGAAGCAACACTCCATTCACTTCGCACAGTGAATTGAAGTGTTGGAACAGACTGCTTCTCTTTCAGAGAAACGCATGTGAGTTTCTTGTGAATGCTTGCAAGTTGCTTAAGGCACTTTCAAAGGAAAGTGATTTTCTCTGAAAGGACAGCATTTAGAAAGTGAAGCAACACTCCATTCACTTCGCACAGTGAATTGAAGTGTTGGAACAGACTGCTTCTCTTTAAGAGAAACACATGTGAGTTTTTTGTGAATGCTTGAAAGTAGTTTAAGGCACTTTCAAAGGAAAGTGATTTTCTCTGAAAGGACAGAATTTGGAAAGTGAAGCAACACTCCATTCACTTTGCACAGTGAATTGAAGTGTTGGAACAGACTGCTTCTCTTTCAGAGAAACGCATGTGAGTTTCTGTTGAATGCTTGTAAGTAGCTTAAGGCCCTTTCAAAGGAAAGTGATTTTCTCTGAAAGGACAGCATTTAGAAAGTGAAGCAACACTCCATTCACTAAGCACAGTGAATTGAAGTGTTGGAACAGACTGCTTCTCTTTCAGAGAAAGGCATGTGAGTTTCTGTTGAATGCTTGTAAGTAGCTTAAGGCACTTTCAAAGGAAAGTGATTTTCTCTGAAAGGACAGCATTTAGAAAGTGAAGCAACACTCCATTCACTTTGCACATTGAATTGAAGTGATGGAACAGACTGCTTCTCTTTCAGAGAAACGCATGTGAGTTTCTGTTGAATGCTTGTAAGTAGCTTAAGGCACTTTCAAAGGAAAGTGATTTTCTCTGAAAGGACAGCATTTAGAAAGTGAGGCAACACTCCATTCACTTCACACAGTGAATTGAAGTGTTGGAACAGACTGCTTCTCTTTCAGAGAAACGCATGTGAGTTTCTTCCTAATGCTTGCAAGTAGCTTAAGGCACTTTCAAAGGAAAGTGATTTTCTCTGAAAGGACAGCATTTAGAAAGTGAAGCAACACTCCATTCACTTGGCAGTGTGAATTGAAGTGTTGGAAAATACTGCTTCTGTTTCAGAGAAACGCATGTGAATTTCTTCCTAATGCTTGCAAGTAGCTTAAGGCACTTTCAAAGGAAAGTGATTTTCTCTGAAAGGACAGCATTTAGAGAGTGAAGCAACACTCCATTCACTTCGCACAGTGAATTGAAGTGTTGGAACAGACTGCTTCTCTTTCAGAGAAACGCATGTGAGTTTCTGGTGAATGCTTGTATGTAGCTTAAGGCACTTTCAAAGGAAAGTGGTTTTCTCTGAAAGGAGAGCATTTAGAAAGTGAAGCAACACTCCATTCCCTTCGTGCAGTGAATTGAAGTGTTGGAACATACTGCTTCTGTTTCAGAGAAACGCATGTGAATTTCTTCCTAATGCTTGCAAGTAGCTTAAGGCACTTTCAAAGGAAAGTGATTTTCTCTGAAAGGACAGCATTTAGAGAGTGAAGCAACACTCCATTCACTTCGCACAGTGAATTGAAGTGTTGGAACAGACTGCTTCTCTTTCAGAGAAACGCATGTGAGTTTCTGTTGAATGCTTGTAAGTAGCTTAAGGCACTTTCAAAAAAAAGTGATTTTCTCTGAAAGGACAGCATTTAGAAAGTGAAGCAACACTCCATTCACTTCGCACAGTGAATTGAAGTGTTGGAACATACTTCTTCTGTTTCAGAGAAACGCATGTGAGTTTCTTCCTAATGCTTGCAAGTAGCTTAAGGCACTTTCAAAGGAAAGTGATTTTCTCTGAAAGGACAGCATTTAGAAAGTGAGGCAACACTCCATTCACTTCACACAGTGAATTGAAGTGTTGGAACAGACTGCTTCTCTTTCAGAGAAACGCATGTGAGTTTCTTCCTAATGCTTGCAAGTAGCTTAAGGCACTTTCAAAGGAAAGTGATTTTCTCTGAAAGGACAGCATTTAGAAAGTGAAGCAACACTCCATTCACTTCGCACAGTGAATTGAAGTGTTGGAACAGACTGCTTCTCTTTCAGAGTAAAGCATGTGAGTTTCTTCCTAATGCTTGCAAGTAGCTTAAGGCACTTTCAAAGGAAAGTGATTTTCTCTGAAAGGACAGCATTTAGAAAGTGAAGCAACACTCCATTCACTTCGCACAGTGAATTGAAGTGTTGGAACAGACTGCTTCTCTTTCAGAGAAACGCATGTGAGTTTCTGGTGAATGCTTGTAAGTAGCTTAAGGCACTTTCAAAGGAAAGTGATTTTCTCTGAAAGGACAGCATTTAGAAAGTGAAGCAACACTCCATTCCCTTCGTGCAGTGAATTGAAGTGTTGGAACAGACTGCTTCTCTTTCATAGAAACGCATTAGTGTTTCTTGTGAATGCTTGCAAGTAGCTTAAGGCCCTTTCAAAGGAAAGTGATTTTCTCTGAAAGGACAGCATTTAGAAAGTGAAGCAACACTCCATTCACTTCGCACAGTGAATTGAAGTGTTGGAACAGACTGCTTCTCTTTCAGAGAAACGCATGTGAGTTTCTTGTGAATGCTTGCAAGTTGCTTAAGGCACTTTCAAAGGAAAGTGATTTTCTCTGAAAGGACAGCATTTAGAAAGTGAAGCAACACTCCATTCACTTCGCACAGTGAATTGAAGTGTTGGAACAGACTGCTTCTCTTTAAGAGAAACGCATGTGAGTTTTTTGTGAATGCTTGAAAGTAGTTTAAGGCACTTTCAAAGGAAAGTGATTTTCTCTGAAAGGACAGAATTTGGAAAGTGAAGCAACACTCCATTCACTTTGCACAGTGAATTGAAGTGTTGGAACAGACTGCTTCTCTTTCAGAGAAACGCATGTGAGTTTCTGTTGAATGCTTGTAAGTAGCTTAAGGCCCTTTCAAAGGAAAGTGATTTTCTCTGAAAGGACAGCATTTAGAAAGTGAAGCAACACTCCATTCACTAAGCACAGTGAATTGAAGTGTTGGAACAGACTGCTTCTCTTTCAGAGAAAGGCATGTGAGTTTCTGTTGAATGCTTGTATGTAGCTTAAGGCACTTTCAAAGGAAAGTGATTTTCTCTGAAAGGACAGCATTTAGAAAGTGAAGCAACACTCCATTCACTTCGCACAGTGAATTGAAGTGTTGGAGCAGACTGCTTCTCTTTCAGAGAAAGGCATGTGAGTTTCTGTTGAATGCTTGTAAGTAGCTTAAGGCACTTTCAAAGGAAAGTGATTTTCTCTGAAAGGACAGCATTTAGAAAGTGAAGCAACACTCCATTCACTAAGCACAGTGAATTGAAGTGTTGGAACAGACTGCTTCTCTTTCAGAGAAAGGCATGTGAGTTTCTGTTGAATGCTTGTAAGTAGCTTAAGGCACTTTCAAAGGAAAGTGATTTTCTCTGAAAGGACAGCATTTAGAAAGTGAAGCAACACTCCATTCACTTTGCACATTGAATTGAAGTGATGGAACAGACTGCTTCTCTTTCAGAGAAACGCATGTGAGTTTCTGTTGAATGCTTGTAAGTAGCTTAAGGCACTTTCAAAGGAAAGTGATTTTCTCTGAAAGGACAGCATTTAGAAAGTGAGGCAACACTCCATTCACTTCACACAGTGAATTGAAGTGTTGGAACAGACTGCTTCTCTTTCAGAGAAACGCATGTGAGTTTCTTCCTAATGCTTGCAAGTAGCTTAAGGCACTTTCAAAGGAAAGTGATTTTCTCTGAAAGGACAGCATTTAGAAAGTGAAGCAACACTCCATTCACTTGGCAGTGTGAATTGAAGTGTTGGAACATACTGCTTCTGTTTCAGAGAAACGCATGTGAATTTCTTCCTAATGCTTGCAAGTAGCTTAAGGCACTTTCAAAGGAAAGTGATTTTCTCTGAAAGGACAGCATTTAGAGAGTGAAGCAACACTCCATTCACTTCGCACAGTGAATTGAAGTGTTGGAACAGACTGCTTCTCTTTCAGAGAAACGCATGTGAGTTTCTGGTGAATGCTTGTATGTAGCTTAAGGCACTTTCAAAGGAAAGTGGTTTTCTCTGAAAGGAGAGCATTTAGAAAGTGAAGCAACACTCCATTCCCTTCGTGCAGTGAATTGAAGTGTTGGAACATACTGCTTCTGTTTCAGAGAAACGCATGTGAATTTCTTCCTAATGCTTGCAAGTAGCTTAAGGCACTTTCAAAGGAAAGTGATTTTCTCTGAAAGGACAGCATTTAGAGAGTGAAGCAACACTCCATTCACTTCGCACAGTGAATTGAAGTGTTGGAACAGACTGCTTCTCTTTCAGAGAAACGCATGTGAGTTTCTGTTGAATGCTTGTAAGTAGCTTAAGGCACTTTCAAAAAAAAGTGATTTTCTCTGTAAGGACAGCATTTAGAAAGTGAAGCAACACTCCATTCACTTCGCACAGTGAATTGAAGTGTTGGAACATACTTCTTCTGTTTCAGAGAAACGCATGTGAGTTTCTTCCTAATGCTTGCAAGTAGCTTAAGGCACTTTCAAAGGAAAGTGATTTTCTCTGAAAGGACAGCATTTAGAAAGTGAGGCAACACTCCATTCACTTCACACAGTGAATTGAAGTGTTGGAACAGACTGCTTCTCTTTCAGAGAAACGCATGTGAGTTTCTTCCTAATGCTTGCAAGTAGCTTAAGGCACTTTCAAAGGAAAGTGATTTTCTCTGAAAGGACAGCATTTAGAAAGTGAAGCAACACTCCATTCACTTCGCACAGTGAATTGAAGTGTTGGAACAGACTGCTTCTCTTTCAGAGTAAAGCATGTGAGTTTCTTCCTAATGCTTGCAAGTAGCTTAAGGCACTTTCAAAGGAAAGTGATTTTCTCTGAAAGGACAGCATTTAGAAAGTGAAGCAACACTCCATTCACTTCGCACAGTGAATTGAAGTGTTGGAACAGACTGCTTCTCTTTCAGAGAAAGGCATGTGAGTTTCTGGTGAATGCTTGTAAGTAGCTTAAGGCACTTTCAAAGGAAAGTGATTTTCTCTGAAAGGACAGCATTTAGAAAGTGAAGCAACACTCCATTCCCTTCGTGCAGTGAATTGAAGTGTTGGAACAGAGTGCTTCTCTTTCATAGAAACGCATTAGTCTTTCTTGTGAATGCTTGCAAGTTGCTTAAGGCACTTTCAAAGGAAAGTGATTTTCTCTGAAAGGACAGCATTTAGAAAGTGAAGCAACACTCCATTCACTTTGTGCAGTGAATTGAAGTGTTGGAACAGACTGCTTCTCTTTCAGAGAAATGCATGTGAGTTTCTGTTGAATGCTTGTAAGTAGCTTAAGGCTCTTTCAAAGGAAAGTGATTTTCTCTGAAAGGACAGCATTTAGAAAGAGAAGAAACACTCCATTCACTTCGCACAGTGAATTGAAGTGTTGGAACAGACTGCTTCTCTTTCAAAGAAACGCATGTGAGTTTCTGGTGAATGCTTGTAAGTAGCTTAAGGCACTTTCAAAGGAAAGTGGTTTTTTCTGAAAGGACAGCATTTAGAAAGTGAAGCAACAGTCCATTCCCTTCGTGCAGTGAATTGAAGTGTTGGAACAGAGTGCTTCTCTTTCATAGAAACCCATTAGTGTTTCTTGTGAATGCTTGCAAGTAGCTTAAGGCACTTTCAATGGAAAGTGATTTTCTCTGAAAGGACAGCATTTAGAAAGTGAGGCAACACTCCATTCACTTCACACAGTGAATTGAAGTGTTGGAACAGATTGCTTCTCTTTCAGAGAAACTCATGTGAGTTTCTTCCTAATGCTCTCAAGTAGCTTAAGGCACTTTCAAAGGAAAGTGATTTTCTCTGAAAGGACAGCATTTAGAAAATGAAGCAACACTCCATTCATTTCGAACAGTGAATTGAAGTGTTTGAACAGACTGCTTCTCTTTCAGAGAAACGCATGTGAGTTTCTGTTGAATGCTTGTAAGTAGCTTAAGGCACTTTCAAAGGAAAGTGATTTTCTCTGAAAGGACAGCATTTAGAAAGTGAAGCAACACTCCATTCACTTCGCAGAGTGAATTGAAGTATTGGAACAGACTGCTTCTCTTTCAGAGAAATGCATGTGAGTTTCTGGTGAATGCTTGTAAGTAGCTTAAGGCACTTTCAAAGGAAAGTGATTTTCTCTGAAAGGACAGCATTTAGAAAGTGAAGGAACACTCCATTCACTTCGCACAGTGAATTGAAGTGTTGGAACAGACTGCTTCTCTTTCAGAGAAACGCATGTGAGTTTCTTGTGAATGCTTGCAAGTTGCTTAAGGCACTTTCAAAGGAAAGTGATTTTCTCTGAAAGGACAGCATTTTGAAAGTGAAGCAACACTCCATTCACTTCGCACAGTGAATTGAATTGTTGGAACAGACTGCTTCTCTTTAAGAGAAACACATGTGAGTTTTTTGTGAATGCTTGAAAGTAGTTTAAGGCACTTTCAAAGGAAAGTGATTTTCTCTGAAAGGACAGAATTTGGAAAGTGAAGCAACACTCCATTCACTTTGCACAGTGAATTGAAGTGTTGGAACAGACTGCTTCTCTTTCAGAGAAACGCATGTGAGTTTCTGTTGAATGCTTGTAAGTAGCTTAAGGCCCTTTCAAAGGAAAGTGATTTTCTCTGAAAGGATAGCATTTAGAAAGTGAAGCGACACTCCATTCACTTCACACAATGAATTGAAGTGTTGGAACAGACTGCTTCTCTTTCAGAGAAACGCATGTGAGCTTCTTCCTAGCAAGTAGCTTAAGGCACTTTCAAAGGAAAGTGATTTTCTCTGAAAGGACAGCATTTAGAAAGTGAAGCAACACTCCATTCACTAAGCACAGTGAATTGAAGTGTTGGAACAGACTGCTTCTCTTTCAGAGAAAGGCATGTGAGTTTCTGTTGAATGCTTGTAAGTAGCTTAAGGCACTTTCAAAGGAAAGTGATTTTCTCTGAAAGGACAGCATTTAGAAAGTGAAGCAACACTCCATTCACTAAGCACAGTGAATTGAAGTGTTGGAACAGACTGCTTCTCTTTCAGAGAAAGGCATGTGAGTTTCTGTTGAATGCTTGTAAGTAGCTTAAGGCACTTTCAAAGGAAAGGGATTTTCTCTGAAAGGACAGCATTTAGAAAGTGAAGCAACACTCCATTCATTTCGCACATTGAATTGAAGTGATGGAACAGACTGCTTCGCTTTCAGAGAAACCCATGTGAGTTTCTGTTGAATGCTTGTAAGTAGCTTAAGGCACTTTCAAAGGAAAGTGATTTTCTCTGAAAGGACAGCATTTAGAAAGTGAAGCAACACTCCATTCACTTCACACAGTGAATTGAAGTGTTGGAACAGACTGCTTCTCTTTAAGAGAAACGCATGTGAGTTTTTTGTGAATGCTTGAAAGTAGTTTTAGGGACTTTCAAAGGAAAGTGATTTTCTCTGAAAGGACAAAATTTAGAAAGTGAAGCAACACTCCATTCACTTCGCACAGTGAATTGAAGTGTTGGAACAGACTGCTTCTCTTTCAGAGAAAGGCATGTGAATTTCTGGTGAATGCTTGTAAGTAGCTTAAGGCACTTTCAAAGGAAAGTGATTTTCTCTGAAAGGAAAGCATTTAGAAAGTGAAGCAACACTCCATTCCCTTCGTGCAGTGAATTGAAGTGTTAGAACAGAGTGCTTCTCTTTCATAGAAACACTTTAGTGTTTCTTGTGAAAGCTCGCATGTTGCTTAAGGCACTTTCAAAGGAACGTGATTTTCTCTGAACGGACAGCATTTAGAAAGTGAAGCAACACTCCATTCACTTCGCACAGTGAATAGAAGTGTTGGAACAGACTGCTTCTGTTTCAGAGAAACGCATGTGAGTTTCTGTTGAATGCTTGTAAGTAGCTTAAGGCACTTTCAAAGGAAAGTGATTTTCTCTGAAAGGACAGCATTTAGAAAGTGAAGCAACACTCCATTCACTTCGCACAGAGAATTGAAGTGTTGGAACAGATTGCTTCTCTTTCAGAGAAATGCCTGTGAGTTTCTGTTGAATTCTTGTAAGTAGCTTAAGGCACATTCAAAGGAAAGTGATTTTCTCTGAAAGGACAGCATTTAGAAAGTGAAGCAACACTCCATTCACTGTGCACAGAGAATTGAAGTGTTGGAACAGATTGCTTCTCTTTCAGAGAAATTCATGTGAGTTTCTGTTGAATGCTTGTAAGTAGCTCAAGGCTCTTTCAAAGGAAAGTGATTTTCTCTGAAAGGACAGCATTTAGAAAGTAAAGTAACACTCCATTCCCTTTGCGCAATTAATTGAAGTGTTGGAACAGACTGCTTCTCTTTCATAGAAACGCATTAGTGTTTCTTGTGAATGCTTGCAAGTAGCTTAAGGCCCTTTCAAAGGAAAGTGATTTTCTCTGAAAGGACAGCATTTAGAAAGTGAAGCAACGCTCCATTCACTTCGCACAGTGAATTGAAGTGTTGGAACAGACTGCTTCTCTTTCAGAGAAACGCATGTGAGTTTCTTGTGAATGCTTGCAAGTTGCTTAAGGCACTTTCAAAGGAAAGTGATTTTCTCTGAAAGGACAGCATTTAGAAAGTGAAGCAACACTCCATTCACTTCGCACAGTGAATTGAAGTGTTGGAACAGACTGCTTCTCTTTAAGAGAAACGCATGTGAGTTTTTTGTGAATGCTTGAAAGTAGTTTAAGGCACTTTCAAAGGAAAGTGATTTTCTCTGAAAGGACAGAATTTGGAAAGTGAAGCAACACTCCATTCACTTTGCAAAGTGAATTGAAGTGTTGGAACAGACTGCTTCTCTTTCAGAGAAACGCATGTGAGTTTCTGTTGAATGCTTGTAAGTAGCTTAAGGCCCTTTCAAAGGAAAGTGATTTTCTCTGAAAGGACAGCATTTAGAAAGTGAAGCAACACTCCATTCACTAAGCACAGTGAATTGAAGTGTTGGAACAGACTGCTTCTCTTTCAGAGAAAGGCATGTGAGTTTCTGTTGAATGCTTGTAAGTAGCTTAAGGCACTTTCAAAGGAAAGTGATTTTCTCTGAAAGGACAGCATTTAGAAAGTGAAGCAACACTCCATTCACTTCGCACAGTGAATTGAAGTGTTGGAGCAGACTGCTTCTCTTTCAGAGAAAGGCATGTGAGTTTCTGTTGAATGCTTGTAAGTAGCTTAAGGCACTTTCAAAGGAAAGTGATTTTCTCTGAAAGGACAGCATTTAGAAAGTGAAGCAACACTCCATTCACTAAGCACAGTGAATTGAAGTGTTGGAACAGACTGCTTCTCTTTCAGAGAAAGGCATGTGAGTTTCTGTTGAATGCTTGTAAGTAGCTTAAGGCACTTTCAAAGGAAAGTGATTTTCTCTGAAAGGACAGCATTTAGAAAGTGAAGCAACACTACATTCACTTTGCACATTGAATTGAAGTGATGGAACAGACTGCTTCTCTTTCAGAGAAACGCATGTGAGTTTCTGTTGAATGCTTGTAAGTAGCTTAAGGCACTTTCAAAGGAAAGTGATTTTCTCTGAAAGGACAGCATTTAGAAAGTGAGGCAACACTCCATTCACTTCACACAGTGAATTGAAGTGTTGGAACAGACTGCTTCTCTTTCAGAGAAACGCATGTGAGTTTCTTCCTAATGCTTGCAAGTAGCTTAAGGCACTTTCAAAGGAAAGTGATTTTCTCTGAAAGGACAGCATTTAGAAAGTGAAGCAACACTCCATTCACTTGGCAGTGTGAATTGAAGTGTTGGAACATACTGCTTCTGTTTCAGAGAAACGCATGTGAATTTCTTCCTAATGCTTGCTAGTAGCTTAAGGCACTTTCAAAGGAAAGTGATTTTCTCTGAAAGGACAGCATTTAGAGAGTGAAGCAACACTCCATTCACTTTGCACAGTGAATTGAAGTGTTGGAACAGACTGCTTCTCTTTCAGAGAAACGCATGTGAGTTTCTGGTGAATGCTTGTAAGTAGCTTAAGGCACTTTCAAAGGAAAGTGGTTTTCTCTGAAAGGAGAGCATTTAGAAAGTGAAGCAACACTCCATTCCCTTCGTGCAGTGAATTGAAGTGTTGGAACAGAGTGCTTCTCTTTCCTATAAACGCATTGGTGTTTCTTGTGAATGCTTGCAAGTAGCTTAAGGCACTTTCAAAGGAAAGTGATTTTCTCTGAAAGGACAGCATTTAGAAAGTGAAGCAACACTCCATTCACTTCGAACAGTGAATTGAAGTGTTAGAACAGACTGCTTCTCTTTCAGAGAAACGCATGTGAGTTTCTGGTGAATGCTTGTAAGTAGCTTAAGGCACTTTCAAAGGAAAGTGGTTTTCTCTGAAAGGACAGCATTTAGAAAGTGAAGCAACACTCCATTCACTTTGCACATTGAATTGAAGTGATGGAACAGACTGCTTCTCTTTCAGAGAAACGCATGTGAGTTTCTGTTGAATGCTTGTAAGTAGCTTAGGGCACTTTCAAAAAAAAGTGATTTTCTCTGAAAGGACAGCATTTAGAAAGTGAAGCAACACTCCATTCACTTCGCACAGTGAATTGAAGTGTTGGAACAGACTTCTTCTCTTTCAGAGAAACGCATGTGAGTTTCTTCCTAATGCTTGCAAGTAGCTTAAGGCACTTTCAAAGGAAAGTGATTTTCTCTAAAAGGACAGCATTTAGAAAGTGAGGCAACACTCCATTCACTTCACACAGTGAATTGATGTGTTGGAACAGACTGCTTCTCTTTCAGAGAAACGCATGTGAGTTTCTTCCTAATGCTTGCAAGTAGCTTAAGGCACTTTCAAAGGAAAGTGATTTTCTCTGAAAGGACAGCATTTAGAAAGTGAAGCAACACTCCATTCACTTCGCACAGTGAATTGAAGTGTTGGAACAGACTGCTTCTCTTTCAGAGTAACGCATGTGAGTTTCTTACTAATGCTTGCAAGTAGCTTAAGGCACTTTCAAAGGAAAGTGATTTTCTCTGAAAGGACAGCATTTAGAAAGTGAAGCAACACTCCATTCACTTCGCACAGTGAATTGAAGTGTTGGAACAGACTGCTTCTCTTTCAGAGAAACGCATGTGAGTTTCTGGTGAATGCTTGTAAGTAGCTTAAGGCACTTTCAAAGGAAAGTGATTTTCTCTGAAAGGACAGCATTTAGAAAGTGAAGCAACACTCCATTCCCTTCGTGCAGTGAATTGAAGTCTTGGAACAGAGTGCTTCTCTTTCATAGAAACGCATTAGTCTTTCTTGTGAATGCTTGCAAGTTGCTTAAGGCACTTTCAAAGGAAAGTGATTTTCTCTGAAAGGACAGCATTTAGAAAGTGAAGCAACACTCCATTCACTTTGTGCAGTGAATTGGAGTGTTGGAACAGACTGCTTCTCTTTCAGAGAAATGCATGTGAGTTTCTGTTGAA
This sequence comes from Myodes glareolus, assembly GCF_982192425.1. Taxonomy (NCBI): domain Eukaryota; kingdom Metazoa; phylum Chordata; class Mammalia; order Rodentia; family Cricetidae; genus Myodes; species Myodes glareolus. Next base: position 4,182,792 of record NC_142046.1, read on the forward strand.
TGCTTGTAAGTAGCTTAAGGCTCTTGCAAAGGAAAGTGATTTTCTCTGAAAGGACAGCATTTAGAAAGAGAAGCAACACTCCATTCACTTCGCACAGTGAATTGAAGTGTTGGAACAGACTGCTTCTATTTCAGAGAAACGCATGTGTGTTTCCTTTGAATGCTTGAAAGTAGCTTAAGGCACTTTCAAAGGAAAGTGATTTTCTCTGAAAGGACAGCATTTAGAAAGTGAAGCAGCACTCCATTCACTTCGCACAGAGAATTGAAGTGTTGGAACAGACTGCTTCTCTTTCAAAGAAACGCATGTGAGTTTCTGGTGAATGCTTGTAAGTAGCTTAAGGCACTTTCAAAGGAAAGTGGTTTTTTCTGAAAGGACAGCATTTAGAAAGTGAAGCAACAGTCCATTCCCTTCGTGCAGTGAATTGAAGTGTTGGAACAGAGTGCTTCTCTTTCATAGAAACGCATGTGAGTTTCTTCCTAATGCTTGCAAGTAGCTTAAGGCACTTTCAAAGGAAAGTGATTTTCTCTGAAAGGACAGCATTTAGAAAGTGAAGCAACACTCCATTTACTTCGCACAGTGAATTGAAGTGGTGGAACAGACTGCTTCTCTTTCAGAGAAACTCATGTGAGTTTCTTCCTAATGCTTGCAAGTAGCTTAAGGCACTTTCAAAGGAAAGTGATTTTCTCTGAAAAGACAGCATTTAGAAAATGAAGCAACACTCCATTCATTTCGAACAGTGAATTGAAGTGTTTGAACAGACTGCTTCTCTTTCAGAGAAACGCATGTGAGTTTCTGTTGAATGCTTGTAAGTAGCTTAAGGCACTTTCAAAGGAAAGTGATTTTCTCTGAAAGGACAGCATTTAGAAAGTGAAGCAACACTCCATTCACTTCACACAGTGAATTGAAGTGTTGGAACAGACTGCTTCTCTTTCAGAGAAACGCATGTGAGTTTCTTGTGAATGCTTGCAAGTTGCTTAAGGCACTTTCAAAGGAAAGTGATTTTCTCTGAAAGGACAGCATTTTGAAAGTGAAGCAACACTCCATTCACTTCGCACAGTGAATTGAATTGTTGGAACAGACTGCTTCTCTTTAAGAGAAACGCATGTGAGTTTTTTGTGAATGCTTGAAAGTAGTTTAAGGCACTTTCAAAGGAAAGTGATTTTCTCTGAAAGGACAGAATTTGGAAAGTGAAGCAACACTCCATTCACTTTGCACAGTGAATTGAAGTGTTGGAACAGACTGCTTCTCTTTCAGAGAAACGCATGTGAGTTTCTGTTGAATGCTTGTAAGTAGCTTAAGGCCCTTTCAAAGGAAAGTGATTTTCTCTGAAAGGACAGCATTTAGAAAGTGAAGCGACACTCCATTCACTTCACACAATGAATTGAAGTGTTGGAACAGACTGCTTCTCTTTCAGAGAAACGCATGTGAGCTTCTTCCTAGCAAGGAGCTTAAGGCACTTTCAAAGGAAAGTGATTTTCTCTGAAAGGACAGCATTTAGAAAGTGAAGCAACACTCCATTCACTAAGCACAGTGAATTGAAGTGTTGGAACAGACTGCTTCTCTTTCAGAGAAACCCATGTGAGTTTCTGTTGAATGCTTGTAAGTAGCTTAAGGCACTTTCAAAGGAAAGTGATTTTCTCTGAAAGGACAGCATTTAGAAAGTGAGGCAACACTCCATTCACTTCACACAGTGAATTGAAGTGTTGGAACAGACTGCTTCTCTTTCAGAGAAACGCATGTGAGTTTCTTCCTAATGCTTGCAAGTAGCTTAAGGCACTTTCAAAGGAAAGTGATTTTCTCTGAAAGGACAGCATTTAGAAAGTGAAGCAACACTCCATTCACTTGGCACAGTGAATTGAAGTGTTGGAACATACTGCTTCTGTTTCAGAGAAACGCATGTGACTTTCTTCCTAATGCTTGCAAGTAGCTTAAGGCACTTTCAAAGGAAAGTGATTTTCTCTGAAAGGACAGCATTTAGAAAGTGAAGCAACACTCCATTCACTTCGCACAGTGAATTGAAGTTTTGGAACAGACTGCTTCTCTTTCAGAGAAACGCATGTGAGTTTCTGGTGAATGCTTGTAAGTAGCTTAAGGCACTTTCAAAGGAAAGTGGTTTTCTCTGAAAGGAGAGCATATAGGAAGTGAAGCAACACTCCATTCCCTTCGTGCAGTGAATTGAAGTGTTGGAACAGAGTGCTTCTCTTTCATATAAACGCATTGGTGTTTTTTGTGAATGCTTGCAAGTTGCTTAAGGCACTTTCAAAGGAAAGTGATTTTCTCTGAAAGGACAGCATTTAGAAAGTGAAGCAACACTCCATTCACTTCGCACAGTGAATTGAAGTTTTAGAACAGACTGCTTCTCTTTCAGAGTAACGCATGTGAGTTTCTTACTAATGCTTGCAAGTAGCTTAAGGCACTTTCAAAGGAAAGTGATTTTCTCTGAAAGGACAGCATTTAGAAAGTGAAGCAACACTCCATTCACTTCGCACAGTGAATTGAAGTGTTGGAACAGACTGCTTCTCTTTCAGAGAAACGCATGTGAGTTTCTGGTGAATGCTTGTAAGTAGCTTAAGGCACTTTCAAAGGAAAGTGATTTTCTCTGAAAGGACAGCATTTAGAAAGTGAAGCAACACTCCATTCCCTTCGTGCAGTGAATTGAAGTGTTGGAACAGAGTGCTTCTCTTTCATAGAAACGCATTAGTCTTTCTTGTGAATGCTTGCAAGTTGCTTAAGGCATTTTCAAAGGAAAGTGATTTTCTCTGAAAGGACAGCATTTAGAAAGTGAAGCAACACTCCATTCACTTTGTGCAGTGAATTGGAGTGTTGGAACAGACTGCTTCTCTTTCAGAGAAATGCATGTGAGTTTCTGTTGAATGCTTGTAAGTAGCTTAAGGCTCTTGCAAAGGAAAGTGATTTTCTCTGAAAGGACAGCATTTAGAAAGAGAAGCAACACTCCATTCACTTCGCACAGTGAATTGAAGTGTTGGAACAGACTTCTTCTATTTCAGAGAAACGCATGTGTGCTTCCTTTGAATGCTTGAAAGTAGCTTAAGGCACTTTCAAAGGAAAGTGATTTTCTCTGAAAGGACAGCATTTAGAAAGTGAAGCAGCATTCCATTCACTTCGCACAGAGAATTGAAGTGTTGGAACAGACTGCTTCTCTTTCAAAGAAACGCATGTGAGTTTCTGGTGAATGCTTGTAAGTAGCTTAAGGCACTTTCAAAGGAAAGTGGTTTTTTCTGAAAGGACAGCATTTAGAAAGTGAAGCAACAGTCCATTCCCTTCGTGCAGTGAATTGAAGTGTTGGAACAGAGTGCTTCTCTTTCATAGAAACGCATGTGAGTTTCTTCCTAATGCTTGCAAGTAGCTTAAGGCACTTTCAAAGGAAAGTGATTTTCTCTGAAAGGACAGCATTTAGAAAGTGAAGCAACACTCCATTTACTTCGCACAGTGAATTGAAGTGGTGGAACAGACTGCTTCTCTTTCAGAGAAACTCATGTGAGTTTCTTCCTAATGCTTGCAAGTAGCTTAAGGCACTTTCAAAGGAAAGTGATTTTCTCTGAAAGGACAGCATTTAGAAAATGAAGCAACACTCCATTCATTTCGAACAGTGAATTGAAGTGTTTGAACAGACTGCTTCTCTTTCAGAGAAACGCATGTGAGTTTCTGTTGAATGCTTGTAAGTAGCTTAAGGCACTTTCAAAGGAAAGTGATTTTCTCTGAAAGGACAGCATTTAGAAAGTGAAGCAACACTCCATTCACTTCGCACAGTGAATTGAAGTGTTGGAACAGACTGCTTCTCTTTCAGAGAAACGCATGTGAGTTTCTTGTGAATGCTTGCAAGTTGCTTAAGGCACTTTCAAAGGAAAGTGATTTTCTCTGAAAGGACAGCATTTTGAAAGTGAAGCAACACTCCATTCACTTCGCACAGTGAATTGAATTGTTGGAACAGACTGCTTCTCTTTAAGAGAAACGCATGTGAGTTTTTTGTGAATGCTTGAAAGTAGTTTAAGGCACTTTCAAAGGAAAGTGATTTTCTCTGAAAGGACAGAATTTGGAAAGTGAAGCAACACTCCATTCACTTTGCACAGTGAATTGAAGTGTTGGAACAGACTGCTTCTCTTTCAGAGAAACGCATGTGAGTTTCTGTTGAATGCTTGTAAGTAGCTTAAGGCCCTTTCAAAGGAAAGTGATTTTCTCTGAAAGGACAGCATTTAGAAAGTGAAGCGACACTCCATTCACTTCACACAATGAATTGAACTGTTGGAACAGACTGCTTCTCTTTCAGAGAAACGCATGTGAGCTTCTTCCTAGCAAGGAGCTTAAGGCACTTTCAAAGGAAAGTGATTTTCTCTGAAAGGACAGCATTTAGAAAGTGAAGCAACACTCCATTCACTAAGCACAGTGAATTGAAGTGTTGGAACAGACTGCTTCTCTTTCAGAGAAACCCATGTGAGTTTCTGTTGAATGCTTGTAAGTAACTTAAGGCACTTTCAAAGGAAAGTGATTTTCTCTGAAAGGACAGCATTTAGAAAGTGAGGCAACACTCCATTCACTTCACACAGTGAATTGAAGTGTTGGAACAGACTGCTTCTCTTTCAGAGAAACGCATGTGAGTTTCTTCCTAATGCTTGCAAGTAGCTTAAGGCACTTTCAAAGGAAAGTGATTTTCTCTGAAAGGACAGCATTTAGAAAGTGAAGCAACACTCCATTCACTTGGCACAGTGAATTGAAGTGTTGGAACATACTGCTTCTGTTTCAGAGAAACGCATGTGACTTTCTTCCTAATGCTTGCAAGTAGCTTAAGGCACTTTCAAAGGAAAGTGATTTTCTCTGAAAGGACAGCATTTAGAGAGTGAAGCAACACTCCATTCACTTCGCACAGTGAATTGAAGTTTTGGAACAGACTGCTTCTCTTTCAGAGAAACGCATGTGAGTTTCTGGTGAATGCTTGTAAGTAGCTTAAGGCACTTTCAAAGGAAAGTGGTTTTCTCTGAAAGGAGAGCATATAGGAAGTGAAGCAACACTCCATTCCCTTCGTGCAGTGAATTGAAGTGTTGGAACAGAGTGCTTCTCTTTCATATAAACGCATTGGTGTTTTTTGTGAATGCTTGCAAGTTGCTTAAGGCACTTTCAAAGGAAAGTGATTTTCTCTGAAAGGACAGCATTTAGAAAGTGAAGCAACACTCCATTCACTTCGCACAGTGAATTGAAGTGTTAGAACAGACTGCTTCTCTTTCAGAGAAACGCATGTGAGTTTCTGGTGAATGCTTGTAAGTAGCTCAAAGCACTTTCAAAGGAAAGTGGTTTTCTCTGAAAGGACAGCATTTAGAAAGTGAAGCAACACTCCATTCACTTTGCACATTGAATTGAAGTGATGGAACAGACTGCTTCTCTTTCAGAGAAACGCATGTGAGTTTCTGTTGAATGCTTGTAAGTAGCTTAAGGCACATTCAAAGGAAAGGGATTTTCTCTGAAACGACAGCATTTAGAAAGTGAAGCAACACTCCATTCACTTCGCACAGTGAATTGAAGTGTTGGAACAGACTTCTTCTCTTTCAGAGAAACGCATGTGAGTTTCTTCTGAATGCTTGCAAGTAGCTTAAGGCACTTTCAAAGGAAAGTGATTTTCTCTGAAAGGACAGCATTTAGAAAGTGAAGCAACACTCCATTCACTTGGCACAGTGAATTGAAGTGTTGGAACATACTGCTTCTGTTTCAGAGAAACGCATGTGACTTTCTTCCTAATGCTTGCAAGTAGCTTAAGGCACTTTCAAAGGAAAGTGATTTTCTCTGAAAGGACAGCATTTAGAGAGTGAAGCAACACTCCATTCACTTCGCACAGTGAATTGAAGTTTTGGAACAGACTGCTTCTCTTTCAGAGAAACGCATGTGAGTTTCTGGTGAATGCTTGTAAGTAGCTTAAGGCACTTTCAAAGGAAAGTGGTTTTCTCTGAAAGGAGAGCATATAGGAAGTGAAGCAACACTCCATTCCCTTCGTGCAGTGAATTGAAGTGTTGGAACAGAGTGCTTCTCTTTCATATAAACGCATTGGTGTTTTTTGTGAATGCTTGCAAGTTGCTTAAGGCACTTTCAAAGGAAAGTGATTTTCTCTGAAAGGACAGCATTTAGAAAGTGAAGCAACACTCCATTCACTTCGCACAGTGAATTGAAGTGTTAGAACAGACTGCTTCTCTTTCAGAGAAACGCATGTGAGTTTCTGGTGAATGCTTGTAAGTAGCTCAAAGCACTTTCAAAGGAAAGTGGTTTTCTCTGAAAGGACAGCATTTAGAAAGTGAAGCAACACTCCATTCACTTTGCACATTGAATTGAAGTGATGGAACAGACTGCTTCTCTTTCAGAGAAACGCATGTGAGTTTCTGTTGAATGCTTGTAAGTAGCTTAAGGCACATTCAAAGGAAAGGGATTTTCTCTGAAAGGACAGCATTTAGAAAGTGAAGCAACACTCCATTCACTTCGCACAGTGAATTGAAGTGTTGGAACAGACTTCTTCTCTTTCAGAGAAACGCATGTGAGTTTCTTCTGAATGCTTGCAAGTAGCTTAAGGCACTTTCAAAGGAAAGTGATTTTCTCTGAAAGGACAGCATTTAGAAAGTGAGGCAACACTCCATTCCCTTCACACAGTGAATTGAAGTGTTGGAACAGACTGCTTCTCTTTCAGAGAAACGCATGTGAGTTTCTTCCTAATGCTTGCAAGTAGCTTAAGGCACTTTCAAAGGAAAGTGATTTTCTCTGAAAGGACAGCATTTAGAAAGTGAAGCAACACTCCATTCACTTCGCACAGTGAATTGAAGTGTTGGAACAGACTGCTACTCTTTCAGAGAAACGCATGTGAGTTTCTTCCTAATGCTTGCAAGTAGCTTAAGGCACTTTCAAAGGAAAGTGATTTTCTCTGAAAGGACAGCATTTAGAAAGTGAAGCAACACTCCATTCACTTCGCACAGTGAATTGAAGTGTTGGAACAGACTGCTTCTCTTTCAGAGAAACGCATGTGAGATTCTTCCTAATGCTTGCAAGTAGCTTAAGGCACTTTCAAAGGAAAGTGATTTTCTCTGAAAGGACAGCATTTAGAAAGTGAGGCAACACTCCATTCACTTCACACAGTGAATTGAAGTGTTGGAACAGACTGCTTCTCTTTCAGAGATACGCATGTGAGTTTCTGTTGAATGCTTGTAAGTAGCTTAAGGCACTTTCAAAGGAAAGTGATTTTCTCTGAAAGGACAGCATTTAGAAAGTGAAGCAACACTCCATTCTCTTCGTGCAGTGAATTGAAGTGTTGGAACAGAGTGCTTCTCTTTCATAGAAACGCATTAGTCTTTCTTGTGAATGCTTGCAAGTTGCTTAAGGCACTTTCAAAAAAAGTGATTTTCTCTGAAAGGACAGCATTTAGAAAGTGAAGCAACACTCCATTCACTTTGTACAGTGAATTGAAGTGTTGGAACAGACTGCTTCTCTTTCAGAGAAACACATGTGAGTTTCTGGTGAATGCTTGTAAGTAGCTTAAGGCTCTTTCAAAGGAAAGTGATTTTCTCTGAAAGGACAGCATTTAGAAAGTGAAGCAACACTCCATTCACTTCGCACAGTGAATTGAAGTGTTGGAACAGACTGCTTCTATTTCAGAGAAACGCATGTGTGTTTCCTGTGAATGCTTGAAAGTAGCTTAAGGCACTTTCAAAGGAAAGTGATTTTCTCTGAAAGGACAGCATTTAGAAAGTGAAGCAGCACTCCATTCACTTCGCACAGAGAATTGAAGTGTTGGAACAGACTGCTTCTCTTTCAGAGAAATGCATTTGAGTTTCTGTTGAATGCTTGTAAGTAGCTTAAGGCACTTTCAAAGGAAAGTGATTTTCTCTGAAAGGACAGCATTTAGAAAGTGAAGCAACACTCCATTCACTTCGAACAGTGAATTGAAGTGTTGGAACAGACTGCTTCTCTTTCAGAGAAACGCATGTGAGTTTCTTCCTAATGCTTGCAAGTAGCTTAAGGCACTTTCAAAGGAAAGTGATTTTCTCTGAAAGGACAGCATTTAGAAAGTGAAGCAACACTCCATTCACTTCGCACCGTGAATTGAAGTGTTGGAACAGACTGCTTCTTTTCAGAGAAACGCATGTGAGTTTCTGGTGAATGCTTGTAAGTAGCTTAAGGCACTTTCAAAGGAAAGTGGTTTTATCTGAAAGGACAGCATTTAGAAAGTGAAGCAACAGTCCATTCCCTTCGTGCAGTGAATTGAAGTGTTGGAACAGAGTGCTTCTCTCTCATATAAGCGCATTAGTGTTTCTTGTGAATGCTTGCAAGTTGCTTAAGGCACTTTCAAAGGAAAGTGATTTTCTCTGAAAGGACAGCATTTAGAAAGTGAAGCAACACTCCATTCACTTCGCAGAGTGAATTGAAATATTGGAACAGACTGCTTCTCTTTCAGAGAAACGCATGTGAGTTTCTGGTGAAGGCTTGTAAGTAGCTTAAGGCACGTTCAAAGGAAAGTGATTTTCTCTGAAAGGACAGCATTTAGAAAGTGAAGCAACACTCCATTTACTTCGCACATTGAATTGAAGTGTTGGAACAGACTGCTTCTCTTTCAGAGAAACGCATGTGAGTTTCTTGTGAATGCTTGCAAGTTGCTTAAGGCACTTTCAAAGGAAAGTGATTTTCTCTGAAAGGACAGCATTTAGAAAGTGAAGCAACACTCCATTCACTTCGCACAGTGAATTGAAGTGTTGGAACAGACTGCTTCTGTTTCAGAGAAACGCATGTGTGTTTCCTGTGAATGCTTGAAAGTAGCTTAAGGCACTTTCAAAGGAAAGTGATTTTCTCTGAAAGGACAGCATTTAGAAAGTGAAGCAACACTACATTCACTTCGCACAGCGAATTGAAGTGTTGGAACAGACTGCTTCTCTTTCAGAGAAACGCATGTGAGTTTTTTGTGAATGCTTGAAAGTAGTTTAAGGCACTTTCAATGGAAAATGATTTTCTCTGAAAGGACAGCATTTAGAAAGTGAGGCAACACTCCATTCACTTCGCACAGTGAATTGAAGTATTGAAACAGACTGCTTCTCTTTCAGAGAAACGCATGTGAGTTTCTTCCTAATGCTTGCAGGTAGCTTAAGGCACTTTCAAAGGAAAGTGATTTTCTCTGAAAGGACAGCATTTAGAAAGTGAAGCAACACTCCATTCACTTCGCACAGTGAATTGAAATGTTGGAACAGAATGCTTCTCTTTCAGAGAAACGCATGTGAGTTTCTTCCTAATGCTTGCAAGTAGCTTAAGGCACTTTCAAAGGAAAGTGATTTTCTTTAAAAGGACAGCATTTAGAAAGTGAAGCAACACTCCATTCCCTTCGTGCAGTGAATTGAAGTGTTGGAACAGAGTGCTTCTCTTTCATATAAACGCATTAGTGTTTCTTGTGAATGCTTGCAATTTGCTTAAGGCACTTTCAGAGGAAAGTGATTTTCTCTGAAAGGACAGCATTTAGAAAGTGAAGCATCACTCCATTCCCTTCGTGTAGTGAATTGAAGTGTTGGAACAGAGTGCTTCTCTTTCATAGAAACGCATTTGAGTTTCTGTTGAATGCTTGTAAGTAGCTTAAGGCACTTTCAAAGGAAAGTGATTTTCTCTGAAAGGACAGCATTTAGAAAGTAAGGCAACACTCCATTCACTTCGCACAGTGAATTGAAGTGTTGGAACAGACTGCTTCTCTTTCAGAGAAACGCATGTGAATTTCTTCCTAATGCTTGCAAGTAGCTTAAGGCACTTTCAAAGGAAAGTGATTTTCTCTGAAAGGACAGCATTTAGAAAGTGAAGCAACACTCCATTCACTTCGCACAGTGAATTGAAGTGTTGGAACATACTGCTTCTGTTTCAGAGAAACGCATATGAGTTTCTTCCTAATGCTTGCAAGTAGCTTAAGGCACTTTCAAAGGAAAGTGATTTTCTCTGAAAGGACAGCATTTAGAAAGTGAAGCAACACTCCATTCACTTCGCACAGTGAATTGAAGTGTTGGAACAGACTGCTCCTCTTTCAGAGAAACGCATGTGAGTTTCTGGTGAATGCTTGAAACTAGCTTAAGGTACTTTCAATGGAAAGTGATTTTCTCTGAAAGGACAGCATTTAGAAAGTGAAGCAACACTCCATTCCCTTCGTGCAGTGAATTGAAGTGTTGGAACAGAGTGCTTCCCTTTCATAGAAACGCATTAGTATTTCTTGTGAATGCTTGCAAGTTGCTTAAGGCACTTTAAAAGGAAAGTGATTTTCTCTGAAAGGACAGCATTTAGAAAGTAAGGCAACACTCCATTCACTTCACACAGTGAATTGAAGTGTTGGAACAGACTGCTTCTCTTTCAGAGAAACGCATGTGAGTTTCTTCCTAATGCTTGCAAGTAGCTTAAGGCTCTTTCAAAGGAAAGTGATTTTCTCTGAAAGGACAGCATTTAGAAAGTAAAGCAACACTGCATTCCCTTCGTGCAATGAATTGAAGTGTTGGAACAGACTGCTTCTCTTTCCTAGAAACGCATTAGTGTTTCTTGTGAATGCTTGCAAGTAGCTTAAGGCACTTTCAAAGGAAAGTGATTTTCTCTGTAAGGACAGCATTTAGAAAGTGAAGCAACACTCCATTCACTTCGCACAGAGAATGGAAGTGTTGGAACAGACTGCTTCTCTTTCAGAGAAACGCATGTGAATTTCTGTTTAATGCTTGTAAGTAGCTTAAGGCACATTCAAAGGAAAGAGATTTTCTCTGAAAGGACAGCATTTAGAAAGTGAAGCAACACTCCATTCACTTCGCACAGTGAATTGAAGTGTTGGAACAGACTGCTTCTCTTTCAGAGAAACGCATGTGAGTTTTTTGTGAATGCTTGAAAGTAGTTTAAGGCACTTTCAATGGAAAGTGATTTTCTCTGAAAGGACAGCATTTAGAAAGTGAGGCAACACTCCATTCACTTCGCACAGTGAATTGAAGTGTTGGAACAGACTGCTTTTCTTTCAGAGAAACGCATGTGAGTTTCTTCCTAATGCTTGCAAGTAGCTTAAGGCACTTTCAAACGAAAGTGATTTTCTCTGAAAGGACAGCATTTAGAAAGTGAAGCAACACTCCATTCACTTCGCACAGTGAATTGAAGTGCTGGAACAGACTGCTTCTCTTTCAGAGAAACGCATGTGAGTTTCTGTTGAATGCTTGTAAGTAGCTTAAGGCACTTTCAAAGGAAAGTGATTTTCTCTGAAAGGACAGCATTTAGAAAGTGAAGCAACACTCCATTCACTAAACACAGTGAATTGAAGTGTTGGAACAGACTGCTTCTCTTTCAGAGAAACGCATGTGAGCTTCTTCCTAGCAAGTAGCTTAAGGCACTTTCAAAGGAAAGTGATTTTCTCTGTAAGGACATCATTTAGAAAGTGAAGCAACACTCCATTCACTTCGCACAGTGAATTGAAGTGTTGGAACAGACTGCTTCTCTTTCAGAGAAACGCATATGAGTTTCTGGTGAATGCTTGTAAGTAGCTTAAGGCACTTTCAAAGGAAAGTGGTTTTCTCTGAAAGGACAGCATTTAGAAAGTGAAGCAACATTCCATTCCCTTCGTGCAGTGAATTGAAGTGTTGGAACAGAGTGCTTCTCTTTCATATAAACGCATTAGTGTTTCTTGTGAATGCTTGCAAGTTGCTTAAGGCACTTTCAAAGGAAAGTGATTTTCGCTGAAAGGACAGAATTTAGAAAGTGAAGCAACACTCCATTCACTAAGCACAGTGAATTGAAGTGTTGGAACAGACTGCTTCTCTTTCAGAGAAAGGCATGTGAGTTTCTGTTGAATGCTTGTAAGTAGCTTAAGGCACTTCCAAAGGAAAGTGATTTTCTCTGAAAGGACAGCATTTAGAAAGTGAAGCAACACTCCATTCCCTTCGTGCAGTGAATTGAAGTGTTGGAACAGAGTGCTTCTCTTTCATATAAACGCATTGGTGTTTCTTGTGAATGCTTGCAAGTTGCTTAAGGCACTTTCAAAGGAAAGTGATTTTCTCTGAAAGGACAGCATTTAGAAAGTGAAGCAACACTCCATTCACTTCGCACAGTGAATTGAAGTGTTGGAACAGACTGCTTCTCTTTCAGAGAAACGCATGTGAGTTTCTTCCAAATGCTTGCAAGTAGCTTAAGGCACTTTCAAAGGAAAGTGATTTTCTCTGAAAGAGAGCATTTAGAAAGTGAAGCAACACTCCATTCACTTCGCACAGTGAATTGAAGTGTTGGAACATACTGCTTCTGTTTCCGAGAAACGCATGTGAGTTTCTTCCTAATGCTTGCAAGTAGCTAAAGGCACTTTCAAAGGAAAGTGATTTTCTCTGAAAGGACAGCATTTAGAAAGTGAGGCAACACTCCATTCACTTCACACAGTGAATTGAAGTGTTGGAACAGACTGCTTCTCTTTCAGAGAAATGCATGTGAGTTTCTTCCTAATGCTTGCAAGTAGCTTAAGGCACTTTCAAAGGAAAGTGATTTTCTCTGAAAGGACAGCATTTAGAAAGTGAAGCAACACTTCATTCACTTCGCACAGTGAATTGAAGTGTTGGAACATACTGCTTCTGTTTCAGAGAAACGCATGTGAGTTTCTTCCTAATGCTTGCAAGTAGCTTAAGGCACTTTCAAACGAAAGTGATTTTCTCTGAAAGGACAGCATTTAGAAAGTGAAGCAACACTCCATTCACTTCGCACAGTGAATTGAAGTGTTGGAACAGACTGCTTCTCTTTCAGAGAAACGCATGTGAGTTTTTTGTAAATGCTTGTAAGTAGCTTAAGGCACTTTCAAAGGAAAGTGATTTTCTCTGAAAGGACAGCATTTAGAAAGTGAAGCAACACTCCATTCACTTCGCACAGTGAATTGAAGTGTTGGAACAGACTGCTTCTCTTTCAGAGAAACGCATGTGAGTTTTTTGTGAATGCTTGAAAGTAGTTTAAGGCACTTTCAATGGAAAGTGATTTTCTCTGAAAGGACAGCATTTAGAAAGTGAGGCAACACTCCATTCACTTCGCACAGTGAATTGAAGTGTTGGAACAGACTGCTTTTCTTTCAGAGAAACGCATGTGAGTTTCTTCCTAATGCTTGCAAGTAGCTTAAGGCACTTTCAAACGAAAGTGATTTTCTCTGAAAGAACAGCATTTAGAAAGTGAAGCAACACTCCATTCACTTCGCACAGTGAATTGAAGTGCTGGAACAGACTGCTTCTCTTTCAGAGAAACGCATGTGAGTTTCTGTTGAATGCTTGTAAGTAGCTTAAGGCACTTTCAAAGGAAAGTGATTTTCTCTGAAAGGACAGCATTTAGAAAGTGAAGCAACACTCCATTCACTAAACACAGTGAATTGAAGTGTTGGAACAGACTGCTTCTCTTTCAGAGAAACGCATGTGAGCTTCTTCCTAGCAAGTAGCTTAAGGCACTTTCAAAGGAAAGTGATTTTCTCTGTAAGGACAGCATTTAGAAAGTGAAGCAACACTCCATTCACTTCGCACAGTGAATTGAAGTGTTGGAACAGACTGCTTCTCTTTCAGAGAAACGCATATGAGTTTCTGGTGAATGCTTGTAACTAGCTTAAGGCACTTTCAAAGGAAAGTGGTTTTCTCTGAAAGGACAGCATTTAGAAAGTGAAGCAACATTCCATTCCCTTCGTGCAGTGAATTGAAGTGTTGGAACAGAGTGCTTCTCTTTCATATAAACGCATTAGTGTTTCTTGTGAATGCTTGCAAGTTGCTTAAGGCACTTTCAAAGGAAAGTGATTTTCGCTGAAAGGACAGAATTTAGAAAGTGAAGCAACACTCCATTCACTAAGCACAGTGAATTGAAGTGTTGGAACAGACTGCTTCTCTTTAAGAGAAAGGCATGTGAGTTTCTGTTGAATGCTTGTAAGTAGCTTAAGGCACTTCCAAAGGAAAGTGATTTTCTCTGAAAGGACAGCATTTAGAAAGTGAAGCAACACTCCATTCCCTTCGTGCAGTGAATTGAAGTGTTGGAACAGAGTGCTTCTCTTTCATATAAACGCATTGGTGTTTCTTGCTTGCAAGTTGCTTAAGGCACTTTCAAAGGAAAGTGATTTTCTCTGAAAGGACAGCATTTAGAAAGTGAAGCAACACTCCATTCACTTCGCACAGTGAATTGAAGTGTTGGAACAGACTGCTTCTCTTTCAGAGAAACGCATGTGAGTTTCTTCCAAATGCTTGCAAGTAGCTTAAGGCACTTTCAAAGGAAAGTGATTTTCTCTGAAAGAGAGCATTTAGAAAGTGAAGCAACACTCCATTCACTTCGCACAGTGAATTGAAGTGTTGGAACATACTGCTTCTGTTTCCGAGAAACGCATGTGAGTTTCTTCCTAATGCTTGCAAGTAGCTAAAGGCACTTTCAAAGGAAAGTGGTTTTCTCTGAAAGGACAGCATTTAGAAAGTGAAGCAACATTCCATTCCCTTCGTGCAGTGAATTGAAGTGTTGGAACAGAGTGCTTCTCTTTCATATAAACGCATTAGTGTTTCTTGTGAATGCTTGCAAGTTGCTTAAGGCACTTTCAAAGGAAAGTGATTTTCGCTGAAAGGACAGAATTTAGAAAGTGAAGCAACACTCCATTCACTAAGCACAGTGAATTGAAGTGTTGGAACAGACTGCTTCTCTTTAAGAGAAAGGCATGTGAGTTTCTGTTGAATGCTTGTAAGTAGCTTAAGGCACTTCCAAAGGAAAGTGATTTTCTCTGAAAGGACAGCATTTAGAAAGTGAAGCAACACTCCATTCCCTTCGTGCAGTGAATTGAAGTGTTGGAACAGAGTGCTTCTCTTTCATATAAACGCATTGGTGTTTCTTGCTTGCAAGTTGCTTAAGGCACTTTCAAAGGAAAGTGATTTTCTCTGAAAGGACAGCATTTAGAAAGTGAAGCAACACTCCATTCACTTCGCACAGTGAATTGAAGTGTTGGAACAGACTGCTTCTCTTTCAGAGAAACGCATGTGAGTTTCTTCCAAATGCTTGCAAGTAGCTTAAGGCACTTTCAAAGGAAAGTGATTTTCTCTGAAAGAGAGCATTTAGAAAGTGAAGCAACACTCCATTCACTTCGCACAGTGAATTGAAGTGTTGGAACATACTGCTTCTGTTTCCGAGAAACGCATGTGAGTTTCTTCCTAATGCTTGCAAGTAGCTAAAGGCACTTTCAAAGGAAAGTGATTTTCTCTGAAAGGACATAATTAGAAAGTGAGGCAACACTCCATTCACTTCACACAGTGAATTAAAGTGTTGGAACAGACTGCTTCTCTTTCAGAGAAACGCATGTGAGTTTCTTCATAATGCTTGCAAGTAGCTTAAGGCACTTTCAAAGGAAAGTGATTTTCTCTGAAAGGACAGCATTTAGAAAGTGAAGCAACACTTCATTCACTTCGCACAGTGAATTGAAGTGTTGGAACATACTGCTTCTGTTTCAGAGAAACGCATGTGAGTTTCTTCCTAATGCTTGCAAGTAGCTTAAGGCACTTTCAAACGAAAGTGATTTTCTCTGAAAGGACAGCATTTAGAAAGTGAAGCAACACTCCATTCACTTCGCACAGTGAATTGAAGTGTTGGAACAGACTGCTTCTCTTTCAGAGAAACGCATGTGAGTTTTTTGTAAATGCTTGTAAGTAGCTTAAGGCACTTTCAAAGGAAAGTGATTTTCTCTGAAAGGACAGCATTTAGAAAGTGAAGCAACACTCCATTCACTTCGCACAGTGAATTGAAGTGTTGGAACAGACTGCTTCTCTTTCAGAGAAACGCATGTGAGTTTTTTGTGAATGCTTGAAAGTAGTTTAAGGCACTTTCAATGGAAAGTGATTTTCTCTGAAAGGACAACATTTAGAAAGTGAGGCAACACTCCATTCACTTCGCACAGTGAATTGAAGTGTTGGAACAGACTACTTTTCTTTCAGAGAAACGCATGTGAGTTTCTTCTTAATGCTTGCAAGTTGCTTAAGGCACTTTCAAAGGAAAGTGATTTTCTCTGAAAGGACAGCATTTAGAAAGTGAAGCAACACTCCATTCACTTTGCACAGTTAACTGAAGTGTTGGAACAGAGTGCTTCTCTTTCATAGAAACGCATTAGTGTTTCTTGTGAATGCTTGCATGTAGCTTAAGGCACTTTCAAAGGAAAGTGATTTTCTCTGAAAGGACAGCATTTAGAAAGTGAAGCAACACTCCATTCACTTCGTACAGAGAATTGAAGTGTTGGAACAAATTTCTTCTCTTTCAGAGAAACGCATGTGAATTTCTGTTGAATGCTTGTAAGTAGCTTAAGGCACATTCAAAGGAAAGGGATTTTCTCTGAAAGGACAGAATTTAGAAAGTGAAGCAACACTCCATTCACTAAGCACAGTGAATTGAAGTGTTGGAACAGACTGCTTCTCTTTCAGAGAAAGGCATGTGAGTTTCTGTTGAATGCTTGTAAGTAGCTTAAGGCACTTCCAAAGGAAAGTGATTTTCTCTGAAAGGACAGCATTTAGAAAGTGAAGCAACACTCCATTCCCTTCGTGCAGTGAATTGAAGTGTTGGAACAGAGTGCTTCTCTTTCATATAAACGCATTGGTGTTTCTTGTGAATGCTTGCAAGTTGCTTAAGGCACTTTCAAAGGAAAGTGATTTTCGCTGAAAGGACAGAATTTAGAAAGTGAAGCAACACTCCATTCACTAAGCACAGTGAATTGAAGTGTTGGAACAGACTGCTTCTCTTTAAGAGAAAGGCATGTGAGTTTCTGTTGAATGCTTGTAAGTAGCTTAAGGCACTTCCAAAGGAAAGTGATTTTCTCTGAAAGGACAGCATTTAGAAAGTGAAGCAACACTCCATTCCCTTCGTGCAGTGAATTGAAGTGTTGGAACAGAGTGCTTCTCTTTCATATAAACGCATTGGTGTTTCTTGCTTGCAAGTTGCTTAAGGCACTTTCAAAGGAAAGTGATTTTCTCTGAAAGGACAGCATTTAGAAAGTGAAGCAACACTCCATTCACTTCGCACAGTGAATTGAAGTGTTGGAACAGACTGCTTCTCTTTCAGAGAAACGCATGTGAGTTTCTTCCAAATGCTTGCAAGTAGCTTAAGGCACTTTCAAAGGAAAGTGATTTTCTCTGAAAGAGAGCATTTAGAAAGTGAAGCAACACTCCATTCACTTCGCACAGTGAATTGAAGTGTTGGAACATACTGCTTCTGTTTCCGAGAAACGCATGTGAGTTTCTTCCTAATGCTTGCAAGTAGCTAAAGGCACTTTCAAAGGAAAGTGGTTTTCTCTGAAAGGACAGCATTTAGAAAGTGAAGCAACATTCCATTCCCTTCGTGCAGTGAATTGAAGTGTTGGAACAGAGTGCTTCTCTTTCATATAAACGCATTAGTGTTTCTTGTGAATGCTTGCAAGTTGCTTAAGGCACTTTCAAAGGAAAGTGATTTTCACTGAAAGGACAGAATTTAGAAAGTGAAGCAACACTCCATTCACTAAGCACAGTGAATTGAAGTGTTGGAACAGACTGCTTCTCTTTAAGAGAAAGGCATGTGAGTTTCTGTTGAATGCTTGTAAGTAGCTTAAGGCACTTCCAAAGGAAAGTGATTTTCTCTGAAAGGACAGCATTTAGAAAGTGAAGCAACACTCCATTCCCTTCGTGCAGTGAATTGAAGTGTTGGAACAGAGTGCTTCTCTTTCATATAAACGCATTGGTGTTTCTTGCTTGCAAGTTGCTTAAGGCACTTTCAAAGGAAAGTGATTTTCTCTGAAAGGACAGCATTTAGAAAGTGAAGCAACACTCCATTCACTTCGCACAGTGAATTGAAGTGTTGGAACAGACTGCTTCTCTTTCAGAGAAACGCATGTGAGTTTCTTCCAAATGCTTGCAAGTAGCTTAAGGCACTTTCAAAGGAAAGTGATTTTCTCTGAAAGAGAGCATTTAGAAAGTGAAGCAACACTCCATTCACTTCGCACAGTGAATTGAAGTGTTGGAACATACTGCTTCTGTTTCCGAGAAACGCATGTGAGTTTCTTCCTAATGCTTGCAAGTAGCTAAAGGCACTTTCAAAGGAAAGTGATTTTTTCTGAAAGGACAGCATTTAGAAAGTGAGGCAACACTCCATTCACTTCACACAGTGAATTAAAGTGTTGGAACAGACTGCTTCTCTTTCAGAGAAACGCATGTGAGTTTCTTCATAATGCTTGCAAGTAGCTTAAGGCACTTTCAAAGGAAAGTGATTTTCTCTGAAAGGACAGCATTTAGAAAGTGAAGCAACACTTCATTCACTTCGCACAGTGAATTGAAGTGTTGGAACATACTGCTTCTGTTTCAGAGAAACGCATGTGAGTTTCTTCCTAATGCTTGCAAGTAGCTTAAGGCACTTTCAAACGAAAGTGATTTTCTCTGAAAGGACAGCATTTAGAAAGTGAAGCAACACTCCATTCACTTCGCACAGTGAATTGAAGTGTTGGAACAGACTGCTTCTCTTTCAGAGAAACGCATGTGAGTTTTTTGTGAATGCTTGAAAGTAGTTTAAGGCACTTTCAATGGAAAGTGATTTTCTCTGAAAGGACAACATTTAGAAAGTGAGGCAACACTCCATTCACTTCGCACAGTGAATTGAAGTATTGGAACAGACTACTTTTCTTTCAGAGAAACGCATGTGAGTTTCTTCTTAATGCTTGCAAGTTGCTTAAGGCACTTTCAAAGGAAAGTGATTTTCTCTGAAAGGACAGCATTTAGAAAGGGAAGCAACACTCCATTCACTTTGCACAGTGAACTGAAGTGTTGGAACAGAGTGCTTCTCTTTCATAGAAACGCATTAGTGTTTCTTGTGAATGCTTGCATGTAGCTTAAGGCACTTTCAAAGGAAAGTGATTTTCTCTGAAAGGACAGCATTTAGAAAGTGAAGCAACACTCCATTCACTTCGCACAGAGAATTGAAGTGTTGGAACAAATTTCTTCTCTTTCAGAAAAACGCATGTGAATTTCTGTTGAATGCTTGTAAGTAGCTTAAGGCACATTCAAAGGAAAGGGATTTTCTCTGAAAGGACAGAATTTAGAAAGTGAAGCAACACTCCATTCACTAAGCACAGTGAATTGAAGTGTTGGAACAGACTGCTTCTCTTTCAGAGAAAGGCATGTGAGTTTCTGTTGAATGCTTGTAAGTAGCTTAAGGCACTTCCAAAGGAAAGTGATTTTCTCTGAAAGGACAGCATTTAGAAAGTGAAGCAACACTCCATTCCCTTCGTGCAGTGAATTGAAGTGTTGGAACAGAGTGCTTCTCTTTCATATAAACGCATTGGTGTTTCTTGTGAATGCTTGCAAGTTGCTTAAGGCACTTTCAAAGGAAAGTGATTTTCTCTGAAAGGACAGCATTTAGAAAGTGAAGCAACACTCCATTCACTTCGCACAGTGAATTGAAGTGTTGGAACAGACTGCTTCTCTTTCAGAGAAACGCATGTGAGTTTCTTCCAAATGCTTGCAAGTAGCTTAAGGCACTTTCAAAGGAAAGTGATTTTCTCTGAAAGAGAGCATTTAGAAAGTGAAGCAACACTCCATTCACTTCGCACAGTGAATTGAAGTGTTGGAACATACTGCTTCTGTTTCCGAGAAACGCATGTGAGTTTCTTCCTAATGCTTGCAAGTAGCTAAAGGCACTTTCAAAGGAAAGTGATTTTCTCTGAAAGGACAGCATTTAGAAAGTGAGGCAACACTCCATTCACTTCACACAGTGAATTGAAGTGTTGGAACAGACTGCTTCTCTTTCAGAGAAACGCATGTGAGTTTCTTCCTAATGCTTGCAAGTAGCTTAAGGCACTTTCAAAGGAAAGTGATTTTCTCTGAAAGGACAGCATTTAGAAAGTGAAGCAACACTTCATTCACTTCGCACAGTGAATTGAAGTGTTGGAACATACTGCTTCTGTTTCAGAGAAACGCATGTGAGTTTCTTCCTAATGCTTGCAAGTAGCTTAAGGCACTTTCAAACGAAAGTGATTTTCTCTGAAAGGACAGCATATAGAAAGTGAAGCAACACTCCATTCACTTCGCACAGTGAATTGAAGTGTTGGAACAGACTGCTTCTCTTTCAGAGAAACGCATGTGAGTTTTTTGTGAATGCTTGAAAGTAGTTTAAGGCACTTTCAATGGAAAGTGATTTTCTCTGAAAGGACAGCATTTAGAAAGTGAGGCAACACTCCATTCACTTCGCACAGTGAATTGAAGTGTTGGAACAGACTGCTTTTCTTTTAGAGAAACGCATGTGAGTTTCTTCCTAATGCTTGCAAGTAGCTTAAGGCACTTTCAAACGAAAGTGATTTTCTCTGAAAGAACAGCATTTAGAAAGTGAAGCAACACTCCATTCACTTCGCACAGTGAATTGAAGTGCTGGAACAGACTGCTTCTCTTTCAGAGAAACGCATGTGAGTTTCTGTTGAATGCTTGTAAGTAGCTTAAGGCACTTTCAAAGGAAAGTGATTTTCTCTGAAAGGACAGCATTTAGAAAGTGAAGCAACACTCCATTCACTAAACACAGTGAATTGAAGTGTTGGAACAGACTGCTTCTCTTTCAGAGAAACGCATGTGAGCTTCTTCCTAGCAAGTAGCTTAAGGCACTTTCAAAGGAAAGTGATTTTCTCTGTAAGGACAGCATTTAGAAAGTGAAGCAACACTCCATTCACTTCGCACAGTGAATTGAAGTGTTGGAACAGACTGCTTCTCTTTCAGAGAAACGCATATGAGTTTCTGGTGAATGCTTGTAAGTAGCTTAAGGCACTTTCAAAGGAAAGTGGTTTTCTCTGAAAGGACAGCATTTAGAAAGTGAAGCAACATTCCATTCCCTTCGTGCAGTGAATTGAAGTGTTGGAACAGAGTGCTTCTCTTTCATATAAACGCATTAGTGTTTCTTGTGAATGCTTGCAAGTTGCTTAAGGCACTTTCAAAGGAAAGTGATTTTCGCTGAAAGGACAGAATTTAGAAAGTGAAGCAACACTCCATTCACTAAGCACAGTGAATTGAAGTGTTGGAACAGACTGCTTCTCTTTCAGAGAAAGGCATGTGAGTTTCTGTTGAATGCTTGTAAGTAGCTTAAGGCACTTCCAAAGGAAAGTGATTTTCTCTGAAAGGACAGCATTTAGAAAGTGAAGCAACACTCCATTCCCTTCGTGCAGTGAATTGAGGTGTTGGAACAGAGTGCTTCTCTTTCATATAAACGCATTGGTGTTTCTTGTGAATGCTTGCAAGTTGCTTAAGGCACTTTCAAAGGAAAGTGATTTTCTCTGAAAGGACAGCATTTAGAAAGTGAAGCAACACTCCATTCACTTCGCACAGTGAATTGAAGTGTTGGAACAGACTGCTTCTCTTTCAGAGAAACGCATGTGAGTTTCTTCCAAATGCTTGCAAGTAGCTTAAGGCACTTTCAAAGGAAAGTGATTTTCTCTGAAAGAGAGCATTTTGAAAGTGAAGCAACACTCCATTCACTTCGCACAGTGAATTGAAGTGTTGGAACATACTGCTTCTGTTTCCGAGAAACGCATGTGAGTTTCTTCCTAATGCTTGCAAGTAGCTAAAGGCACTTTCAAAGGAAAGTGATTTTCTCTGAAAGGACAGCATTTCGAAAGTGAGGCAACACTCCATTCACTTCACACAGTGAATTGAAGTGTTGGAACAGACTGCTTCTCTTTCAGAGAAACGCATGTGAGTTTCTTCCTAATGCTTGCAAGTAGCTTAAGGCACTTTCAAAGGAAAGTGATTTTCTCTGAAAGGACAGCATTTAGAAAGTGAAGCAACACTTCATTCACTTCGCACAGTGAATTGAAGTGTTGGAACATACTGCTTCTGTTTCAGAGAAACGCATGTGAGTTTCTTCCTAATGCTTGCAAGTAGCTTAAGGCACTTTCAAACGAAAGTGATTTTCTCTGAAAGGACAGCATTTAGAAAGTGAAGCAACACTCCATTCACTTCGCACAGTGAATTGAAGTGTTGGAACAGACTGCTTCTCTTTCAGAGAAACGCATGTGAGTTTTTTGTAAATGCTTGTAAGTAGCTTAAGGCACTTCCAAAGGAAAGTGATTTTCTCTGAAAGGACAGCATTTAGAAAGTGAAGCAACACTCCATTCACTTCGCACAGTGAATTGAAGTGTTGGAACAGACTGCTTCTCTTTCAGAGAAACGCATGTGAGTTTTTTGTGAATGCTTGAAATTAGTTTAAGGCACTTTCAATGGAAAGTGATTTTCTCTGAAAGGACAACATTTAGAAAGTGAGGCAACACTCCATTCACTTCGCACAGTGAATTGAAGTGTTGGAACAGACTACTTTTCTTTCAGAGAAACGCATGTGAGTTTCTTCTTAATGCTTGCAAGTTGCTTAAGGCACTTTCAAAGGAAAGTGATTTTCTCTGAAAGGACAGCATTTAGAAAGTGAAGCAACACTCCATTCACTTTGCACAGTGAACTGAAGTGTTGGAACAGAGTGCTTCTCTTTCATAGAAACGCATTAGTGTTTCTTGTGAATGCTTGCATGTAGCTTAAGGCACTTTCAAAGGAAAGTGATTTTCTCTGAAAGGACAGCATTTAGAAAGTGAAGCAACACTCCATTCACTTCGCACAGAGAATTGAAGTGTTGGAACAAATTTCTTCTCTTTCAGAGAAACGCATGTGAATTTCTGTTGAATGCTTGTAAGTAGCTTAAGGCACATTCAAAGGAAAGGGATTTTCTCTGAAAGGACAGCATTTAGAAAGTGAATCAACACTCCATTCACTTCGCACAGTGAATTGAAGTGTTGGAACAGACTGCTTCTCTTTCAGAGAAACGCATGTGAGTTTTTTGTGAATGCTTGAAAGTAGTTTAAGGCACTTTCAATGGAAAGTGATTTTCTCTGAAAGGACAGCATTTAGAAAGTGAGGCAACACTCCATTCACTTCGCACAGTGAATTGAAGTGTTGGAACTGACTGCTTTTCTTTCAGAGAAACGCATGTGAGTTTCTTCCTAATGCTTGCAAGTAGCTTAAGGCACTTTCAAAGGAAAGTGATTTTCTCTGAAAGGACAGCATTTAGAAAGTGAAGCAACACTCCATTCACTTCGCACAGTGAATTGAAGTGTTGGAACAGACTGCTTCTCTTTCAGAGAAACGCATGTGAGTTTCTTCCTAATGCTTGCAAGTAGCTTAAGGCACTTTCAAACGAAAGTGATTTTCTCTGAAAGAACAGCATTTAGAAAGTGAAGCAACACTCCATTCACTTCGCACAGTGAATTGAAGTGCTGGAACAGACTGCTTCTCTTTTAGAGAAACGCATGTGAGTTTCTGTTGAATGCTTGTAAGTAGCTTAGGCACTTTCAAAGGAAAGTGATTTTCTCTGAAAGGACAGCATTTAGAAAGTGAAGCAAAACTCCATTCACTTCACACAGTGAATTGAAGTGTTGGAACAGACTGCTTCTCTTTCAGAGAAACGCATGTGAGCTTCTTCCTAGCAAGTAGCTTAAGGCACTTTCAAAGGAAAGTGATTTTCTCTGTAAGGACAGCATTTAGAAAGTGAAGCAACACTCCATTCACTTCGCACAGTGAATTGAAGTGTTGGAACAGACTGCTTCCCTTTCAGAGAAACGCATATGAGTTTCTGGTGAATGCTTGTAAGTAGCTTTAGGCACTTTCAAAGGAAAGTGGTTTTCTCTGAAAGGACAGCATTTAGAAAGTGAAGCAACATTCCATTCCCTTCGTGCAGTGAATTGAAGTGTTGGAACAGACTGCTTCTATTTCAGAGAAACGCATGTGTGTTTCTTGTGAATGCTTGCAAGTTGCTTAAGGCACTTTCAAAGGAAAGTGATTTTCGCTGAAAGGACAGAATTTAGAAAGTGAAGCAACACTCCATTCACTAAGCACAGTGAATTGAAGTGTTGGAACAGACTGCTTCTCTTTCAGAGAAAGGCATGTGAGTTTCTGTTGAATGCTTGTAAGTAGCTTAAGGCACTTTCAAAGGAAAGTGATTTTCTCTGAAAGGACAGCATTTAGAAAGTGAAGCAACACTCCATTCCCTTCGTGCAGTGAATTGAAGTGTTGGAACAGACTGCTTCTCTTTCAGAGAAACGCATGTGAGTTTCTTCCTAATGCTTGCAAGTAGCTTAAGGCACTTTCAAAGGAAAGTGATTTTCTCTGAAAGAGAGCATTTAGAAAGTGAAGCAACACTCCATTCACTTCGCACAGTCAATTGAAGTGTTGGAACATACTGCTTCTGTTTCCGAGAAACGCATGTGAGTTTCTTCCTAATGCTTGCAAGTAGCTAAAGGCACTTTCAAAGGAAAGTGATTTTCTCTGAAAGGACAGCATTTAGAAAGTGAGGCAACACTCTATTCACTTCACACAGTGATTTGAAGTGTTGGAACAGACTGCTTCTCTTTCAGAGAAACGCATGTGAGTTTCTTCCTAATGCTTGCAAGTAGCTTAAGGCACTTTCAAAGGAAAGTGATTTTCTCTGAAAGGACAGCATTTAGAAAGTGAAGCAACACTCCATTCACTTCGCACAGTGAATTGAAGTGTTGGAACATACTGCTTCTGTTTCAGAGAAACGCATGTGAGTTTCTTCCTAATGCTTGCAAGTAGCTTAAGGCACTTTCAAAGGAAAGTGATTTTCTCTGAAAGGACAGCATTTAGAAAGTGAAGCAACACTCCATTCACTTCGCACAGTGAATTGAAGTGTTGGAACAGACTGCTTCTCTTTCAGAGAAACGCATGTGAGTTTTTTGTGAATGCTTGTAAGTAGCTTAAGGCACTTTCAAAGGAAAGTGATTTTCTCTGAAAGGACAGCATTTAGAAAGTGAAGCAACACTCCATTCCCTTCGTGCAGTGAATTGAAGTGTTGGAACAGAGTGCTTCTCTTTCAAAGAAACGCATTAGTCTTTCTTGTGAATGCTTGCAAGTTGCTTAAGGCACTTTCAAAGGAAAGAGATTTTCTCTGAAAGGACAGCATTTAGAAAGTGAAGCAACACTCCATTCCCTTCGTGCAGTGAATTGAAGTGTTGGAACAGAGTGCTTCTCTTTCATATAAACGCATTAGTGTTTCTTGTGAATGCTTGCAATTTGCTTAAGGCACTTTCAAAGGAAAGTGATTTTCTCTGAAAGGACAGCAATTAGAAAGTGAAGCAACACTCCATTCACTTTGCACAGTGAATTGAAGTGTTGGAACAGACTGCTTCTCTTTCAGAGAAACGCATGTGAGTTATTGTTGAATGCTTGTTCGTTGCTTAAGGCACTTTCAAAGGAAAGTGATTTTCTCTGAAAGGACAGCATTTAGAAAGTGAAGGAACACTCCATTCACTTCGCACATTGAATTGAAGTGATGGAACAGACTGCTTCTCATTCAGAGAAACGCATGTGAGTTTCTGTTGAATGCTTGTAAGTAGCTTAAGGCACTTTCAAAGGAAAGTGATTTTCTCTGAAAGGACAGCATTTAGAAAGTGAGGCAACACTCCATTCACTTCACACAGTGAATTGAAGTGTTGGAACAGACTGCTTCTCTTTCAGAGAAACGCATGTGAGTTTCTTCCTAATGCTTGCAAGTAGCTTAAGGCACTTTCAAAGGAAAGTGATTATCTCTGAAAGGACAGCATTTAGAAAGTGAAGCAACACTCCATTCACTTCGCACAGTGAATTGAAGTGTTGGAACAGACTGCTTCTCTTTCAGAGAAACGCATGTGAGTTTCTTCCTAATGCTTGCAAGTAGCTTAAGGCACTTTCAAAGGAAAGTGATTTTCTCTGAAAGGACAGCATTTAGAAAGTGAAGCAACACTCCATTCACTTCGCACAGTGACTTGAAGTGTTGGAACAGACTGCTTCTCTTTCAGAGAAACGCATGTGAGTTTCTGGTAAATGCTTGTAAGTAGCTTAAGGTACTTTCAATGGAAAGTGATTTTCTCTGAAAGGACAGCATTTAGAAAGTGAAGCAACACTCCATTCCCTTCGTGCAGTGAATTGAAGTGTTGGAACAGAGTGCTTCTCTTTCATAGAAACACATTAGTATTTCTTGTGAATGTTTGCAAGATGCTTAAGGCACTTTCAAAGGAAAGTGATTTTCTCTGAAAGGACAGCATTTAGAAAGTGAAGCAACACTCCATTCACTTTGTACAGTGAATTGAAGTGTTGGAACAGACTGCTTCTCTTTCAGAGAAATGCATGTGAGTTTCTGTTGAATGCTTGTAAGTAGCTTAAGGCTCTTTCAAAGGAAAGTGATTTTCCTTGAAAGGACAGCATTTAGAAAGTAAAGCAACACTGCATTCCCTTCGTGCAATGAATTGAAGTGTTGGAACAGACTGCTTCTCTTTCATAGAAACGCATTAGTGTTTCTTGTGAATGCTTGCAAGTAGCTTAAGGCACTTTCAAAGGAAAGTGATTTTCTCTGAAAGGACAGCATTTAGAAAGTGAAGCAACACTCCATTCACTTCGCACAGTGAATTGAAGTGTTGGAACAGATTGCTTCTCTTTCAGAGAAATGCATGTGAGTTTCTGTTGAATGCTTGTACGTAGCTTAAGGCACATTCAAAGGAAAGGGATTTTCTCTGAAAGGACAGCATTTAGAAAGTGAAGCAACACTCCATTCACTTCGCACAGTGAATTGAAGTGTTGGAACAGACTGCTTCTCTTTCAGAGAAACGCATGTGAATTTTTTGTGAATGCTTGAAAGTAGTTTAAGGCACTTTCAATGGAAAGTGATTTTCTCTGAAAGGACAGCATTTAGAAAGTGAGGCAACACTCCATTCACTTCGCACAGTGAATTGAAGTGTTGGAACAGACTGCTTTTCTTTCAGAGAAATGCATGTGAGTTTCTTCCTAATGCTTGCAAGTAGCTTAAGGCACTTTCAAAGGAAAGTGATTTTATCTGATCGGACAGCATTTAGAAAGTGAAGCAACACTCCATTCACTTTGCACAGTGAATTGAAGTGTTGGAACAGACTGCTTCTCTTTCATAGAATAGCATTAGTGTTTCTTGTGAATGCTTGCAAGTAGCTTAAGGCACTTTCAAAGGAAAGTGATTTTCTCTGAAAGGACAGCATTTAGAAAGTGAAGCAACACTCCATTCACTTCGCACAGAGAATTGAATTGTTGGAACAAATTTCTTCTCTTTCAGAGAAACGCATGTGAGTTTCTGTTGAATGCTTGTAAGTAGCTTAAGGCACATTCAAAGGAAAGGGATTTTCTCTGAAAGGACAGCATTTAGAAAGTGAGGCAACACTCCATTCACTTCGCACAGTGAATTGAAGTGTTGGAACAGACTGCTTCTCTTTCAGAGAAACGCATGTGAGTTTTTTGTGAATGCTTGAAAGTAGTTTAAGGCACTCTCAATGGAAAGTGATTTTCTCCGAAAGGACAGCATTTAGAAAGTGAGGCAACACTCCATTCACTTCACACAGTGAATTGAAATGTTGGAACAGACTGCTTTTCTTTCAGAGAAACGCATGTGAGTTTCTTCCTAATGCTTGCAAGTAGCTTAAGGCCCTTTCAAACGAAAGTGATTTTCTCTGAAAGAACAGCATTTAGAAAGTGAAGCAACACTCCATTCACTTCGCACAGTGAATTGAAGTGCTGGAACAGACTGCTTCTCTTTCAGAGAAACGCATGTGAGTTTCTGTTGAATGCTTGTAAGTAGCTTAAGGCACATTCAAAGGAAAGGGATTTTCTCTGAAAGGACAGCATTTAGAAAGTGAAGCAACACTCCATTCACTTCACACAGTGAATTGAATTGTTGGAACAAACTGCTTCTCTTTCAGAGAAACGCATGTGAGCTTCTTCCTGGCAAGTAGCTTAAGACACTTTCAAAGGAAAGTGATTTTCTCTCTAAGGACAGCATTTAGAAAGTGAAGCAACACTCCATTCACTTCGCACAGTGAATTGAAGTGTTGGAACAGACTGCTTCTTTTTCAGAGAAATGCATGTGAGTTTCTGTTGAATGCTTGTAAGTAGCTCAAGGCTCTTTCAAAGGAACGTGATTTTCTCTGAAAGGACAGCATTTAGAAAGTAAAGCAACACTCCATTCCCTTTGTGCAATGAATTGAAATGTTGGAACAGACTGCTTCTCTTTCATAGAAATGCATTAGTGTTTCTTGTGAATGCTTGCAAGTAGCTTAAGACACTTTCAAAGGAAAGGGATTTTCTCTGAAAGGACAGCATTTAGAAAGTGAAGGAACACTCCATTCACTTTGCACAGAGAATTGAAGTGTTGGAACAGATTGCTTCTCTTTCAGAGAAATGCATGTGAGTTTCTGTTGAATGCTTGTAAGTAGCTTAAGGCACATTCAAAGGAAAGGGATTTTCTCTGAAAGGACAGCATTTAGAAAGTGAAGCAACACTCCATTCACTTCGCACAGTGAATTGAAATGTTGGAACAGACTGCTTTTCTTTCAGAGAAACGCATGTGAGTTTCTTCCTAATGCTTGCAAGTACCTTAAGGCAATTTCAAAGGAAAGTGATTTTCTCTGAAAGGACAGCATTTAGAAAGTGAAGCAACACTCCATTCACTTCGCACAGTGAATTGAAGTATTGGAACAGACTGCTTCTCTTTCAGAGAAACGCATGTGAGTTTCTTCCTAATGCTTGCAAGTAGCTTAAGGCACTTTAAAGGAAAGTGATTTTCTCTGAAAGGACAGCATTTACAAAGTGAAGCAACACTCCATTCACTTCGCACAGTGAATTGAAGTGTTGGAACAGACTGCGTCTATTTCAGAGAAATGCATGTGAGTTTCTGGTGAATGCTTGTAAGTAGCTTAAGGCTCTTTCAAAGGAAAGTGGTTTTCTCTGAAAGGACAGCATTTAGAAAGTGAAGCAACACTCCATTCACTTCACACAGTGAATTGAAGTGTTGGAACAGAGTGCTTCTCTTTCATATAAACGCAATAGTGTTTCTTGTGAATGCTTGCAAGTTGCTTAAGGCACTTTCAAAGGAAAGTGATTTTCTCTGAAAGGACAGAATTTAGAAAGTGAAGCAACACTCCATTCACTAAGCACAGTGAATTGAAGTGTTGGAACAGACTGCTTCTCTTTCAGAGAAATGCATGTGAGTTTCTGTTGAATGCTTGTAAGTAGCTAAGGCACTTTCAAAGGAAAGTGATTTTCTCTGAAAGGACAGCATTTAGAAAGTGCAGCAACACTCCATTCACTTCGCACATTGAATTGAAGTGTTGGAACAGACTGCTTCTCTTTCAGAGAAACGCATGTGAGTTTTTTGTGAATGCTTGAAAGTAGTTTAAGGCACTTTCAATGGAAAGTGATTTTCTCTGAAAGGACAACATTTAGAAAGTGAGGCAACACTCCATTCACTTCGCACAGTGAATTGAAGTGTTGGAACAGACTGATTCTCTTTCAGAGAAACGCATGTGAGTTTCTTCCTAATGCTTGCAAGTAGCTTAAGGCACTTTCAAAGGAAAGTGATTTTCTCTGAAAGGACAACATTTAGAAAGTGAAGCAACACTCCATTCACTTCGCACAGTGAATTGAAGTGTTGGAACAGACTGTTTCTCTTTCAGAGAAACGCATGTGAGTTTCTTCCTAATGCTTGCAAGCAGCTTAAGGCACTTTCAAAGGAAAGTGATTTTCTCTGAAAGGACAGCATTTAGAAAGTGAAGCAACACTCCATTCCCTTCGTGCAGTGAATTGAAGTGTTGGAACAGAGTGCTTCTCTTTCATATAAACGCATTAGTGTTTCTTGTGAATGCTTGCAATTTGCTTAAGGCACTTTCAAAGGAAAGTGATTTTCTCTGAACGGACAGCATTTAGAAAGTGAAGCAACACTCCATTCCCTTCGTGCAGTGAATTGAAGTTTTGGAACAGAGTGCTTCTCTTTCATATAAACGCATTAGTGTTTCTTGTGAATGCTTGCATTTTGCTTAAGGCACTTTCAAAAAAAAGTGATTTTCTCTGAACGGACAGCATTTAGAAAGTGAAGCAACACTCCATTCCCTTCGTGCAGTGAATTGAAGTGTTGGAACAGACTGCTTCTCTTTCAGAGATACGCATGTGAGTTTTTTGTGAAAGCTTGAAAGTAGTTTAAGGCACTTTCAAAAGAAAGTGATTTTCTCTGAAAGGACAGAATTTAGAAAGTGAAGCAACACTCCATTCACTTCGCACAGTGAATTGAAGTGTTGGAACAGACTTCTCTTTCAGAGAAATGCATGTGAGTTTCTGTTGAATGCTTGTAAGTAGCTTAAGGCACTTTCAAAGGAAAGTGATTTTCTCTGAACGGACAGCATTTAGAAAGTGAAGCAACACTCCATTCACTTCGCACAGTGAATTGAAGTGTTGGAACAGACTGCGTCTATTTCAGAGAAATGCATGTGAGTTTCTGGTGAATGCTTGTAAGTAGCTTAAGGCTCTTTCAAAGGAAAGTGGTTTTCTCTGAAAGGACAGCATTTAGAAAGTGAAGCAACACTCCATTCCCTTCGTGCAGTGAATTGAAGTGTTGGAACAGAGTGCTTCTCTTTCATATAAACGCAATAGTGTTTCTTGTGAATGCTTGCAAGTTGCTTAAGGCACTTTCAAAGGAAAGTGATTTTCTCTGAAAGGACAGAATTTAGAAAGTGAAGCAACACTCCATTCACTAAGCACAGTGAATTGAAGTGTTGGAACAGACTGCTTCTCTTTCAGAGAAAGGCATGTGAGTTTCTGTTGAATGCTTGTAAGTAGCTTAAGGCACTTTCAAAGGAAAGTGATTTTCTCTGAAAGGACAGCATTTAGAAAGTGAAGCAACACTCCATTCACTTTGCACAGTGAATTGAAGTGTTGGAACAGACTGCTTCTCTTTCAGAGAAACGCATGTGAGTTTTTTGTGAATGCTTGAAAGTAGTTTAAGGCACTTTCAATGGAAAGTGATTTTCTCTGAAAGGACAGCATTTAGAAAGTGAGGCAACACTCCATTCACTTCGCACAGTGAATTGAAGTGTTGGAACAGACTGATTCTCTTTCAGAGAAACGCATGTGAGTTTCTTCCTAATGCTTGCAAGTAGCTTAAGGCACTTTCAAAGGAAAGTGATTTTCTCTGAAAGGACAACATTTAGAAAGTGAAGCAACACTCCATTCACTTCGCACAGTGAATTGAAGTGTTGGAACAGACTGTTTCTCTTTCAGAGAAACGCATGTGAGTTTCTTCCTAATGCTTGCAAGCAGCTTAAGGCACTTTCAAAGGAAAGTGATTTTCTCTGAAAGGACAGCATTTAGAAAGTGAAGCAACACTCCATTCCCTTCGTGCAGTGAATTGAAGTGTTGGAACAGAGTGCTTCTCTTTCATGTAAAGGCATTAGTGTTTCTTGTGAATGCTTGCAATTTGCTTAAGGCACTTTCAAAGGAAAGTGATTTTCTCTGAACGGACAGCATTTAGAAAGTGAAGCAACACTCCATTCCCTTCGTGCAGTGAATTGAAGTGTTGGAACAGAGTGCTTCTCTTTCATATAAAGGCATTTGTGTTTCTTGTGAATGCTTGCATTTTGCTTAAGGCACTTTCAAAAAAAAGTGATTTTCTCTGAACGGACAGCATTTAGAAAGTGAAGCAACACTCCATTCCCTTCGTGCAGTGAATTGAAGTGTTGGAACAGACTTCTTCTCTTTCAGAGATACGCATGTGAGTTTTTTGTGAAAGCTTGAAAGTAGTTTTAGGCACTTTCAAAAGAAAGTGATTTTCTCTGAAAGGACAGAATTTAGAAAGTGAAGCAACACTCCATTCACTTCGCACAGTGAATTGAAGTGTTGGAACAGACTTCTCTTTCAGAGAAATGCATGTGAGTTTCTGTTGAATGCTTGTAAGTAGCTTAAGGCACTTTCAAAGGAAAGTGATTTTCTCTGAACGGACAGCATTTAGAAAGTTAAGAAACACTCCATTCACTTCGCACAGTGAATTGAAGTGTTGGAACAGACTGCTTCTGTTTCAGAGAAACGCATGTGAGTTTCTGTTGAATGCTTGTAAGTAGCTTAAGGCACTTTCAAAGGAAAGTGATTTTCTCTGAAAGGACAGCATTTAGAAAGTGAAGCAACACTCCATTCACTTCACACAGTGAATTGAAGTGTTGGAAGAGACTGCTTCTCTTTCAGAGAAACGCATGTGAGCTTCTTCCTGGCAAGTAGCTTAAGGCACTTTCAAAGGAAAGTGATTTTCTCTGAAAGGACAGCATTTAGAAAGTGAAGCAACACTCCATTCACTTCGCACAGTGAATTGAAGTGTTGGAACAGACTGCTTCTTTTTCAGAGAAATGCATGTGAGTTTCTGTTGAATGCTTGTAATTAGCTCAAGGCTTTTCAAAGGAAAGTGATTTTCTCTGAAAGGACAGCATTTAGAAAGTAAAGCAACACTCCATTCCCTTCGTGCAATGAATTGAAGTGTTGGAACAGACTGCTTCTCTTTCATAGAAACGCATTAGTGTTTCTTGTGAATGCTTGCAAGTAGCTTAAGGCACTTTCAAAGGAAAGTGATTTTCTCTGAAAGGACAGCATTTAGAAAGTGAAGCAACACTCCATTCACTTCGCATAGTGAATTGAAGTGTTGGAACAGATTGCTTCTCTTTCAGAGAAATGCATGTGAGTTTCTGTTGAATGCTTGTAAGTAGCTTAAGGCACATTCAAAGGAAAGGGATTTTCTCTGAAAGAACAGCATTTAGAAAGTGAAGCAACACTCCATTCACTTCACACAGTGAATTGAAGTGTTGGAACAGAGTGCTTCTCTTTCATATAAACGCATTAGTGTTTCTTGTGAATGCTTGCATTTTGCTTAAGGCACTTTCAAAAAAAAGTGATTTTCTCTGAACGGACAGCATTTAGAAAGTGAAGCAACACTCCATTCCCTTCGTGCAGTGAATTGAAGTGTTGGAACAGACAGCTTCTCTTTCAGAGATACGCATGTGAGTTTTTTGTGAAAGCTTGAAAGTAGTTTAAGGCACTTTCAAAAGAAAGTGATTTTCTCTGAAAGGACAGAATTTAGAAAGTGAAGCAACACTCCATTCACTTCGCACAGTGAATTGAAGTGTTGGAACAGACTTCTCTTTCAGAGAAATGCATGTGAGTTTCTGTTGAATGCTTGTAAGTAGCTTAAGGCACTTTCAAAGGAAAGTGATTTTCTCTGAACGGACAGCATTTAGAAAGTTAAGCAACACTCCATTCACTTCGCACAGTGAATTGAAGTGTTGGAACAGACTGCTTCTGTTTCAGAGAAACGCATGTGAGTTTCTGTTGAATGCTTGTAAGTAGCTTAAGGCACTTTCAAAGGAAAGTGATTTTCTCTGAAAGGACAGCATTTAGAAAGTGAAGCAACACTCCATTCACTTCACACAGTGAATTGAAGTGTTGGAAGAGACTGCTTCTCTTTCAGAGAAACGCATGTGAGCTTCTTCCTGGCAAGTAGCTTAAGGCACTTTCAAAGGAAAGTGATTTTCTCTGAAAGGACAGCATTTAGAAAGTGAAGCAACACTCCATTCACTTCGCACAGTGAATTGAAGTGTTGGAACAGACTGCTTCTTTTTCAGAGAAATGCATGTGAGTTTCTGTTGAATGCTTGTAATTAGCTAAAGGCTTTTCAAAGGAAAGTGATTTTCTCTGAAAGGACAGCATTTAGAAAGTAAAGCAACACTCCATTCCCTTCGTGCAATTAATTGAAGTGTTGGAACAGACTGCTTCTCTTTCATAGAAACGCATTAGTGTTTCTTGTGAATGCCTGCAAGTAGCTTAAGGCACTTTCAAAGGAAAGTGATTTTCTCTGAAAGGACAGCATTTAGAAAGTGAAGCAACACTCCATTCCCTTCGTGCAGTGAATTGAAGTGTTGGAACAGAGTGCTTCTCTTTCATATAAACGCATTAGTGTTTCTTGTGAATGCTTGCAATTTGCTTAAGGCACTTTCAAAGGAAAGTGATTTTTTCTGAACGGACAGCATTTAGAAAGTGAAGCAACACTCCATTCCCTTCGTGCAGTGAATTGAAGTGTTGGAACAGAGTGCTTCTCTTTCATATAAACGCATTAGTGTTTCTTGTGAATGCTTGCATTTTGCTTAAGGCACTTTCAAAAAAAAGTGATTTTCTCTGAACGGACAGCATTTAGAAAGTGAAGCAACACTCCATTCCCTTCGTGCAGTGAATTGAAGTGTTGGAACAGACTGCTTCTCTTTCAGAGATACGCATGTGAGTTTTTTGTGAAAGCTTGAAAGTAGTTTAAGGCACTTTCAAAAGAAAGTGATTTTCTCTGAAAGGACAGAATTTAGAAAGTGAAGCAACACTCCATTCACTTCGCACAGTGAATTGAAGTGTTGGAACAGACTTCTCTTTCAGAGAAATGCATGTGAGTTTCTGTTGAATGCTTGTAATTAGCTTAAGGCACTTTCAAAGGAAAGTGATTTTCTCTGAACGGACAGCATTTAGAATGTGAAGCAACACTCCATTCACTTCGCACAGTGAATTGAAGTGTTGGAACAGACTGCGTCTATTTCAGAGAAATGCATGTGAGTTTCTGGAGAATGCTTGTAAGTAGCTTAAGGCTCTTTCAAAGGAAAGTGGTTTTCTCTGAAAGGACAGCATTTAGAAAGTGAAGCAACACTCCATTCCCTTCGTGCAGTGAATTGAAGTGTTGGAACAGAGTGCTTCTCTTTCATATAAACGCAATAGTGTTTCTTGTGAATGCTTGCAAGTTGCTTAAGGCACTTTCAAAGGAAAGTGATTTTCTCTGAAAGGACAGAATTTAGAAAGTGAAGCAACACTCCATTCACTAAGCACAGTGAATTGAAGTGTTGGAACAGACTGCTTCTCTTTCAGAGAAAGGCATGTGTGTTTCTGTTGAGTGCTTGTAAGTAGCTTAAGGCACTTTCAAAGGAAAGTGATTTTCTCTGAAAGGACAGCATTTAGAAAGTGAAGCAACACTCCATTCACTTTGCACAGTGAATTGAAGTGTTGGAACAGACTGCTTCTCTTTCAGAGAAACGCATGTGAGTTTTTTGTGAATGCTTGAAAGTAGTTTAAGGCACTTTCAATGGAAAGTGATTTTCTCTGAAAGGACAGCATTTAGAAAGTGAGGCAACACTCCATTCACTTCGCACAGTGAATTGAAGTGTTGGAACAGACTGATTCTCTTTCAGAGAAACGCATGTGAGTTTCTTCCTAATGCTTGCAAGTAGCTTAAGGCACTTTCAAAGGAAAGTGATTTTCTCTGAAAGGACAACATTTAGAAAGTGAAACAACACTCCATTCACTTCGCACAGTGAATTGAAGTGTTGGAACAGACTGTTTCTCTTTCAGAGAAACGCATGTGAGTTTCTTCCTAATGCTTGCAAGCAGCTTAAGGCACTTTCAAAGGAAAGTGATTTTCTCTGAAAGGACAGCATTTAGAAAGTGAAGCAACACTCCATTCCCTTCGTGCAGTGAATTGAAGTGTTGGAACAGAGTGCTTCTCTTTCATATAAACGCATTAGTGTTTCTTGTGAATGCTTGCAATTTGCTTAAGGCACTTTCAAAGGAAAGTGATTTTCTCTGAACGGACAGCATTTAGAAAGTGAAGCAACACTCCATTCCCTTCGTGCAGTGAATTGAAGTGTTGGAACAGAGTGCTTCTCTTTCATATAAACGCATTAGTGTTTCTTGTGAATGCTTGCATTTTGCTTAAGGCACTTTCAAAAAAAAGTGATTTTCTCTGAACGGACAGCATTTAGAAAGTTAAGCAACACTCCATTCACTTCGCACAGTGAATTGAAGTGTTGGAACAGACTGCTTCTCTTTCAGAGAAACGCATGTGAGTTTCTGTTGAATGCTTGTAAGTAGCTTAAGGCACTTTCAAAGGAAAGTGATTTTCTCTGAAAGGACAGCATTTAGAAAGTGAAGCAACACTCCATTCACTTCACACAGTGAATTGAAGTGTTGGAAGAGACTGCTTCTCTTTCAGAGAAACGCATGTGAGCTTCTTCCTGGCAAGTAGCTTAAGGCACTTTCAAAGGAAAGTGATTTTCTCTGAAAGGACAGCATTTAGAAAGTGAAGCAACACTCCATTCACTTCGCACAGTGAATTGAAGTGTTGGAACAGACTGCTTCTTTTTCAGAGAAACGCATGAGAGTTTCTGGTGAATGCTTGTAAGTAGCTTAAGGCACTTTCAAAGGAAAGTGGTTTTCTCTGAAAGGACAGCATTTAGAAAGTGAAGCAACACTCCATTCCCTTCGTGCAGTGAATTGAAGTGTTGGAACAGAGTGCTTCTCTTTCAAAGAAACGCATTATTCTTTCTTGTGAATGCTTGCAAGTTGCTTAAGGCACTTTCAAAGGAAAGAGATTTTCTCTGAAAGGACAGCATTTAGAAAGTGAAGCAACACTCCATTCACTTTGTACAGTGAATTGAAGTGTTGGAACAGACTGCTTCTCTTTCAGAGAAATGCATGTGAGTTTCTGTTGAATGCTTGTAAGTAGCTTAAGGCTCTTTCAAAGGAAAGTGATTTTCTCTGAAAGGACAGCATTTAGAAAGTGAAGCAACACTCCATTCACTTCGCACAGTGAATTGAAGTGTTGGAACAGACTGCTTCTATTTCAGAGAAACGCATGTGTGTTTCCTGTGAATGCTTGAAAGTAGCTTAAGGCACTTTCAAAGGAAAGTGATTTTCTCTGAAAGGACTTCATTTAGAAAGTGAAGCAACACTCCATTCACTTCGAACAGAGAATTGAAGTGTTGGAACAGACTGCTTCTCTTTCAGAGAAATGCATGTGAGTTTCTGTTGAATGCTTGTAAGTAGTTTAAGGCACTTTCAAAGGAAAGTGATTTACTCTGAAAGGACAGCATTTAGAAAGTGAAGCAACACTCCATTCACTTCGCACCGTGAATTGAAGTGTTGGAACAGACTGCTTCTCTTTCAGAGAAACGCATGAGAGTTTCTGGTGAATGCTTGTAAGTAGCTTAAGGCACTTTCAAAGGAAAGTGGTGTTCTCTGAAAGGACAGCATTTAGAAAGTGAAGCAACACTCCATTCCCTTCGTGCAGTGAATTGAAGTGTTGGAACAGAGTGCTTCTCTTTCATATAAACGCATTAGTGTTTCCTGTGAATGCTTGCAAGTTGCTTAAGACACTTTCAAAGGAAAGTGATTTTCGCTGAAAGGACAGAATTTAGAAAGTGAAGCAACACTCCATTCACTAAGCACAGTGAATTGAAGTGTTGGAACAGACTGCTTCTCTTTCAGAGAAAGGCATGTGAGTTTCTGTTGAATGCTTGTAAGTAGCTTAAGGCACTTTCAAAGGAAAGTGATTTTCTCTGAAAGGACAGCATTTAGAAAGTGAAGCAACACTCCATTCATTTCGCACAGTGAATTGAAGTGTTGGAACAGACTGCTTCTCTTTCAGAGAAACGCATGTGAGTTTTTTGTGAATGCTTGAAAGTAGTTTAAGGCACTTTCAATGGAAAGTGATTTTCTCTGAAAGGACAGCATTTAGAAAGTGAGGCAACACTCCATTCACTTCGCACAGTGAATTGAAGTGTTGAAACAGACTGCTTCTCTTTCAGAGAAACGCATGTGAGTTTCTTCCTAATGCTTGCAGGTAGCTTAAGGCACTTTCAAAGGAAAGTGATTTTCTCTGAAAGGACAGCATTTAGAAAGTGAAGCAACACTCCATTCACTTTTCACAGTGAATTGAAGTGTTGGAACAGACTGCTTCTCTTTCAGAGAAACGCATGTGAGTTTCTTCCTAATGCTTGCAAGTAGCTTAAGGCACTTTCAAAGGAAAGTGATTTTCTCTGAAAGGACAGCATTTAGAAAGTGAAGCAACACTCCATTCCCTTCGTGCAGTGAATTGAAGTGTTGGAACAGACTGCTTCTCTTTCAGAGAAACGCATGTGAGTTTCTGTTGAATGCTTGTTCGTTGCTTAAGGCACTTTCAAAGGAAAGTGATTTTCTCTGAAAGGACAGCATTTAGAAAGTGAAGCAACACTCCATTCACTTCACACAGTGAATTGAAGTGTTGGAAGAGACTGCTTCTCTTTCAGAGAAACGCATGTGAGCTTCTTCCTGGCAAGTAGCTTAAGGCACTTTCAAAGGAAAGTGATTTTCTCTGAAAGGACAGCATTTAGAAAGTGAAGCAACACTCCATTCACTTCGCACAGTGAATTGAAGTGTTGGAACAGACTGCTTCTTTTTCAGAGAAACGCATGAGAGTTTCTGGTGAATGCTTGTAAGTAGCTTAAGGCACTTTCAAAGGAAAGTGGTTTTCTCTGAAAGGACAGCATTTAGAAAGTGAAGCAACACTCCATTCCCTTCGTGCAGTGAATTGAAGTGTTGGAACAGAGTGCTTCTCTTTCAAAGAAACGCATTAGTCTTTCTTGTGAATGCTTGCAAGTTGCTTAAGGCACTTTCAAAGGAAAGAGATTTTCTCTGAAAGGACAGCATTTAGAAAGTGAAGCAACACTCCATTCACTTTGTACAGTGAATTGAAGTGTTGGAACAGACTGCTTCTCTTTCAGAGAAATGCATGTGAGTTTATGTTGAATGCTTGTAAGTAGCTTAAGGCTCTTTCAAAGGAAAGTGATTTTCTCTGAAAGGACAGCATTTAGAAAGTGAAGCAACACTCCATTCACTTCGCACAGTGAATTGAAGTGTTGGAACAGACTGCTTCTATTTCAGAGAAACGCATGTGTGTTTCCTGTGAATGCTTGAAAGTAGCTTAAGGCACTTTCAAAGGAAAGTGATTTTCTCTGAAAGGACTTCATTTAGAAAGTGAAGCAACACTCCATTCACTTCGAACAGAGAATTGAAGTGTTGGAACAGACTGCTTCTCTTTCAGAGAAATGCATGTGAGTTTCTGTTGAATGCTTGTAAGTAGCTTAAGGCACTTTCAAAGGAAAGTGATTTTCTCTGAAAGGACAGCATTTAGAAAGTAAAGCAACACTCCATTCACTTTGCACAGTGAATTGAAGTGTTGGAACAGACTGCTTCTCTTTCAGAGAAACGCATGTGAGTTTCTTCCTAATGCTTGCAAGTAGTTTAAGGCACTTTCAAAGGAAAGTGATTTACTCTGAAAGGACAGCATTTAGAAAGTGAAGCAACACTCCATTCACTTCGCACCGTGAATTGAAGTGTTGGAACAGACTGCTTCTCTTTCAGAGAAACGCATGAGAGTTTCTGGTGAATGCTTGTAAGTAGCTTAAGGCACTTTCAAAGGAAAGTGGTGTTCTCTGAAAGGACAGCATTTAGAAAGTGAAGCAACACTCCATTCCCTTCGTGCAGTGAATTGAAGTGTTGGAACAGAGTGCTTCTCTTTCATATAAACGCATTAGTGTTTCCTGTGAATGCTTGCAAGTTGCTTAAGACACTTTCAAAGGAAAGTGATTTTCGCTGAAAGGACAGAATTTAGAAAGTGAAGCAACACTCCATTCACTAAGCACAGTGAATTGAAGTGTTGGAACAGACTGCTTCTCTTTCAGAGAAAGGCATGTGAGTTTCTGTTGAATGCTTGTAAGTAGCTTAAGGCACTTTCAAAGGAAAGTGATTTTCTCTGAAAGGACAGCATTTAGAAAGTGAAGCAACACTCCATTCATTTCGCACAGTGAATTGAAGTGTTGGAACAGACTGCTTCTCTTTCAGAGAAACGCATGTGAGTTTTTTGTGAATGCTTGAAAGTAGTTTAAGGCACTTTCAATGGAAAGTGATTTTCTCTGAAAGGACAGCATTTAGAAAGTGAGGCAACACTCCATTCACTTCGCACAGTGAATTGAAGTGTTGAAACAGACTGCTTCTCTTTCAGAGAAACGCATGTGAGTTTCTTCCTAATGCTTGCAGGTAGCTTAAGGCACTTTCAAAGGAAAGTGATTTTCTCTGAAAGGACAGCATTTAGAAAGTGAAGCAACACTCCATTCCCTTCGTGCAGTGAATTGAAGTGTTGGAACAGACTGCTTCTCTTTCAGAGAAACGCATGTGAGTTTCTGTTGAATGCTTGTTCGTTGCTTAAGGCACTTTCAAAGGAAAGTGATTTTCTCTGAAAGGACAGCATTTAGAAAGTGAAGGAACACTCCATTCACTTCGCACATTGAATTGAAGTGATGGAACAGACTGCTTCTCATTCAGAGAAACGCATGTGAGTTTCTGTTGAATGCTTGTAAGTAGCTTAAGGCACTTTCAAAGGAAAGTGATTTTCTCTGAAAGGACAGCATTTAGAAAGTGAGGCAACACTCCATTCACTTCACACAGTGAATTGAAGTGTTGGAACAGACTGCTTCTCTTTCAGAGAAACGCATGTGAGTTTCTTCCTAATGCTTGCAAGTAGCTTAAGGCACTTTCAAAGGAAAGTGATTTTCTCTGAAAGGACAGCATTTAGAAAGTGAAGCAACACTCCATTCACTTCGCACAGTGAATTGAAGTGTTGGAACAGACTGCTTCTGTTTCAGAGAAACGCATGTGAGTTTCTTCCTAATGCTTGAAAGTAGCTTAAGGCACTTTCAAAGGAAAGTGATTTTCTCTGAAAGGACAGCATTTAGAAAGTGAAGCAACAC
Organism: Myodes glareolus; assembly: GCF_982192425.1. Lineage (NCBI taxonomy): Eukaryota > Metazoa > Chordata > Mammalia > Rodentia > Cricetidae > Myodes > Myodes glareolus. The sequence goes on from NC_142046.1 coordinate 4,223,233, forward strand.
TCCATTCACTTCGCACAGTGACTTGAAGTGTTGGAACAGACTGCTTCTCTTTCAGAGAAACGCATGTGAGTTTCTGGTAAATGCTTGTAAGTAGCTTAAGGTACTTTCAATGGAAAGTGATTTTCTCTGAAAGGACAGCATTTAGAAAGTGAAGCAACACTCCATTCCCTTCGTGCAGTGAATTGAAGTGTTGGAACAGAGTGCTTCTCTTTCATAGAAACACATTAGTATTTCTTGTGAATGTTTGCAAGATGCTTAAGGCACTTTCAAAGGAAAGTGATTTTCTCTGAAAGGACAGCATTTAGAAAGTGAAGCAACACTCCATTCACTTTGTACAGTGAATTGAAGTGTTGGAACAGACTGCTTCTCTTTCAGAGAAATGCATGTGAGTTTCTGTTGAATGCTTGTAAGTAGCTTAAGGCTCTTTCAAAGGAAAGTGATTTTCCTTGAAAGGACAGCATTTAGAAAGTAAAGCAACACTGCATTCCCTTCGTGCAATGAATTGAAGTGTTGGAACAGACTGCTTCTCTTTCATAGAAACGCATTAGTGTTTCTTGTGAATGCTTGCAAGTAGCTTAAGGCACTTTCAAAGGAAAGTGATTTTCTCTGAAAGGACAGCATTTAGAAAGTGAAGCAACACTCCATTCACTTCGCACAGAGAATTGAAGTGTTGGAACAGATTGCTTCTCTTTCAGAGAAATGCATGTGAGTTTCTGTTGAATGCTTGTACGTAGCTTAAGGCACATTCAAAGGAAAGGGATTTTCTCTGAAAGGACAGCATTTAGAAAGTGAAGCAACACTCCATTCACTTCGCACAGTGAATTGAAGTGTTGGAACAGACTGCTTCTATTTCAGAGAAACGCATGTGAATTTTTTGTGAATGCTTGAAAGTAGTTTAAGGCACTTTCAATGGAAAGTGATTTTCTCTGAAAGGACAGCATTTAGAAAGTGAGGCAACACTCCATTCACTTCGCACAGTGAATTGAAGTGTTGGAACAGACTGCTTCTCTTTCAGAGAAATGCATGTGAGTTTCTTCCTAATGCTTGCAAGTAGCTTAAGGCACTTTCAAAGGAAAGTGATTTTATCTGATCGGACAGCATTTAGAAAGTGAAGCAACACTCCATTCACTTTGCACAGTGAATTGAAGTGTTGGAACAGACTGCTTCTCTTTCATAGAATAGCATTAGTGTTTCTTGTGAATGCTTGCAAGTAGCTTAAGGCACTTTCAAAGGAAAGTGATTTTCTCTGAAAGGACAGCATTTAGAAAGTGAAGCAACACTCCATTCACTTCGCACAGAGAATTGAATTGTTGGAACAAATTTCTTCTCTTTCAGAGAAACGCATGTGAGTTTCTGTTGAATGCTTGTAAGTAGCTTAAGGCACATTCAAAGGAAAGGGATTTTCTCTGAAAGGACAGCATTTAGAAAGTGAGGCAACACTCCATTCACTTCGCACAGTGAATTGAAGTGTTGGAACAGACTGCTTCTCTTTCAGAGAAACGCATGTGAGTTTTTTGTGAATGCTTGAAAGTAGTTTAAGGCACTCTCAATGGAAAGTGATTTTCTCCGAAAGGACAGCATTAGGAAAGTGAGGCAACACTCCATTCACTTCGCACAGTGAATTGAAGTTTTGGAACAGACTGCTTTTCTTTCAGAGAAACGCATGTGAGTTTCTTCCTAATGCTTGCAAGTAGCTTAAGGCACTTTCAAACGAAAGTGATTTTCTGTGAAAGAACAGCATTTAGAAAGTGAAGCAACACTCCATTCACTTCGCACAGTGAATTGAAGTGCTGGAACAGACTGCTTCTCTTTCAGAGAAACGCATGTGAGTTCCTGTTGAATGCTTGTAAGTAGCTTAAGGCACATTCAAAGGAAAGGGATTTTCTCTGAAAGGACAGCATTTAGAAAGTGAAGCAACACTCCATTCACTTCACACAGTGAATTGAATTGTTGGAACAGACTGCTTCTCTTTCAGAGAAACGCATGTGAGCTTCTTCCTGGCAAGTAGCTTAAGGCACTTTCAAAGGAAAGTGATTTTCTCTCTAAGGACAGCATTTAGAAAGTGAAGCAACACTCCATTCACTTCGCACAGTGAATTGAAGTGTTGGAACAGACTGCTTCTTTTTCAGAGAAATGCATGTGAGTTTCTGTTGAATGCTTGTAAGTAGCTTAAGGCTCTTTCAAAGGAACGTGATTTTCTCTGAAAGGACAGCATTTAGAAAGTAAAGCAACACTCCATTCCCTTCGTGCAATGAATTGAAGTGTTTCAACAGACTGCTTCTCTTTCATAGAAATGCATTAGTGTTTCTTGTGAATGCTTGCAAGTAGCTTAAGACACTTTCAAAGGAAAGGGATTTTCTCTGAAAGGACAGCATTTAGAAAGTGAAGGAACACTCCATTCACTTTGCACAGAGAATTGAAGTGTTGGAACAGATTGCTTCTCTTTCAGAGAAATGCATGTGAGTTTCTGTTGAATGCTTGTAAGTAGCTTAAGGCACATTCAAAGGAAAGGGGTTTTCTCTGAAAGGACAGCATTTAGAAAGTGAAGCAACACTCCATTCACTTTTCACAGTGAATTGAAGTGTTGGAACAGACTGCTTCTCTTTCAGAGAAACGCATGTGAGTTTCTTCCTAATGCTTGCAAGTAGCTTAAGGCACTTTCAAAGGAAAGTGATTTTCTCTGAAAGGACAGCATTTAGAAAGTGAAGCAACACTCCATTCCCTTCGTGCAGTGAATTGAAGTGTTGGAACAGAGTGCTTCTCTTTCATATAAACGCATTAGTGTTTCTTGTGAATGCTTGCAATTTGCTTAAGGCACTTTCAAAGGAAAGTGATTTTCTCTGAAAGGACAGCATTTAGAAAGTGAAGCAACACTCCATTCACTTTGCACAGTGAATTGAAGTGTTGGAACAGACTGCTTCTCTTTCAGAGAAACGCATGTGAGTTTCTGTTGAATGCTTGTTCGTTGCTTAAGGCACTTTCAAAGGAAAGTGATTTTCTCTGAAAGGACAGCATTTAGAAAGTGAAGGAACACTCCATTCACTTCGCACATTGAATTGAAGTGATGGAACAGACTGCTTCTCATTCAGAGAAACGCATGTGAGTTTCTGTTGAATGCTTGTAAGTAGCTTAATGCACTTTCAAAGGAAAGTGATTTTCTCTGAAAGGACAGCATTTAGAAAGTGAGGCAACACTCCATTCACTTCACACAGTGAATTGAAGTGTTGGAACAGACTGCTTCTCTTTCAGAGAAACGCATGTGAGTTCCTTCCTAATGCTTGCAAGTAGCTTAAGGCACTTTCAAAGGAAAGTGATTTTCTCTGAAAGGACAGCATTTAGAAAATGAAGCAACACTCCATTCACTTCACACAGTGAATTGAAGTGTTGGAACAGACTGCTTCTCTTTCAGAGAAACGCATGTGAGTTTCTTCCTAATGCTTGCAAGTAGCTTAAGGCACTTTCAAAGGAAAGTGATTTTCTCTGAAAGGACAGCATTTAGAAAATGAAGCAACACTCCATTCACTTCGCACAGTGAATTGAAGTGTTGGAACAGACTGCTTCTGTTTCAGAGAAACGCATGTGAGTTTCTTCCTAATGCTTGCAAGTAGCTTAAGGCACTTTCAAAGGAAAGTGATTTTCTCTGAAAGGACAGCATTTAGAAAGTGAAGCAACACTCCATTCACTTCGCACAGTGACTTGAAGTGTTGGAACAGACTGCTTCTCTTTCAGAGAAACGCATGTGAGTTTCTGGTAAATGCTTGTAAGTAGCTTAAGGTACTTTCAATGGAAAGTGATTTTCTCTGAAAGGACAGCATTTAGAAAGTGAAGCAACACTCCATTCCCTTCGTGCAGTGAATTGAAGTGTTGGAACAGAGTGCTTCTCTTTCATAGAAACACATTAGTATTTCTTGTGAATGTTTGCAAGATGCTTAAGGCACTTTCAAAGGAAAGTGATTTTCTCTGAAAGGACAGCATTTAGAAAGTGAAGCAACACTCCATTCACTTTGTACAGTGAATTGAAGTGTTGGAACAGACTGCTTCTCTGTCAGAGAAATGCATGTGAGTTTCTGTTGAATGCTTGTAAGTAGCTTAAGGCTCTTTCAAAGGAAAGTGATTTTCCTTGAAAGGACAGCATTTAGAAAGTAAAGCAACACTGCATTCCCTTCGTGCAATGAATTGAAGTGTTGGAACAGACTGCTTCTCTTTCATAGAAACGCATTAGTGTTTCTTGTGAATGCTTGCAAGTAGCTTAAGGCACTTTCAAAGGAAAGTGATTTTCTCTGAAAGGACAGCATTTAGAAAGTGAAGCAACACTCCATTCACTTCGCACAGAGAATTGAAGTGTTGGAACAGATTGCTTCTCTTTCAGAGAAATGCATGTGAGTTTCTGTTGAATGCTTGTACGTAGCTTAAGGCACATTCAAAGGAAAGGGATTTTCTCTGAAAGGACAGCATTTAGAAAGTGAAGCAACACTCCATTCACTTCGCACAGTGAATTGAAGTGTTGGAACAGACTGCTTCTATTTCAGAGAAACGCATGTGAATTTTTTGTGAATGCTTGAAAGTAGTTTAAGGCACTTTCAATGGAAAGTGATTTTCTCTGAAAGGACAGCATTTAGAAAGTGAGGCAACACTCCATTCACTTCGCACAGTGAATTGAAGTGTTGGAACAGACTGCTTCTCTTTCAGAGAAATGCATGTGAGTTTCTTCCTAATGCTTGCAAGTAGCTTAAGGCACTTTAAAAGGAAAGTGATTTTATCTGATCGGACAGCATTTAGAAAGTGAAGCAACACTCCATTCACTTTGCACAGTGAATTGAAGTGTTGGAACAGACTGCTTCTCTTTCATAGAATAGCATTAGTGTTTCTTGTGAATGCTTGCAAGTAGCTTAAGGCACTTTCAAAGGAAAGTGATTTTCTCTGAAAGGACAGCATTTAGAAAGTGAAGCAACACTCCATTCACTTCGCACAGAGAATTGAATTGTTGGAACAAATTTCTTCTCTTTCAGAGAAACGCATGTGAGTTTCTGTTGAATGCTTGTAAGTAGCTTAAGGCACATTCAAAGGAAAGGGATTTTCTCTGAAAGGACAGCATTTAGAAAGTGAGGCAACACTCCATTAACTTCGCACAGTGAATTGAAGTGTTGGAACAGACTGCTTCTCTTTCAGAGAAACGCATGTGAGTTTTTTGTGAATGCTTGAAAGTAGTTTAAGGCACTCTCAATGGAAAGTGATTTTCTCCGAAAGGACAGCATTAGGAAAGTGAGGCAACACTCCATTCACTTCGCACAGTGAATTGAAGTTTTGGAACAGACTGCTTTTCTTTCAGAGAAACGCATGTGAGTTTCTTCCTAATGCTTGCAAGTAGCTTAAGGCACTTTCAAACGAAAGTGATTTTCTCTGAAAGAACAGCATTTAGAAAGTGAAGCAACACTCCATTCACTTCGCACAGTGAATTGAAGTGCTGGAACAGACTGCTTCTCTTTCAGAGAAACGCATGTGAGTTCCTGTTGAATGCTTGTAAGTAGCTTAAGGCACATTCAAAGGAAAGGGATTTTCTCTGAAAGGACAGCATTTAGAAAGTGAAGCAACACTCCATTCACTTCCCACAGTGAATTGAATTGTTGGAACAGACTGCTTCTCTTTCAGAGAAACGCATGTGAGCTTCTTCCTGGCAAGTAGCTTAAGGCACTTTCAAAGGAAAGTGATTTTCTCTCTAAGGACAGCATTTAGAAAGTGAAGCAACACTCCATTCACTTCGCACAGTGAATTGAAGTGTTGGAACAGACTGCTTCTTTTTCAGAGAAATGCATGTGAGTTTCTGTTGAATGCTTGTAAGTAGCTTAAGGCTCTTTCAAAGGAACGTGATTTTCTCTGAAAGGACAGCATTTAGAAAGTAAAGCAACACTCCATTCCCTTCGTGCAATGAATTGAAGTGTTTCAACAGACTGCTTCTCTTTCATAGAAATGCATTAGTGTTTCTTGTGAATGCTTGCAAGTAGCTTAAGACACTTTCAAAGGAAAGGGATTTTCTCTGAAAGGACAGCATTTAGAAAGTGAAGGAACACTCCATTCACTTTGCACAGAGAATTGAAGTGTTGGAACAGATTGCTTCTCTTTCAGAGAAATGCATGTGAGTTTCTGTTGAATGCTTGTAAGTAGCTTAAGGCACATTCAAAGGAAAGGGGTTTTCTCTGAAAGGACAGCATTTAGAAAGTGAAGCAACACTCCATTCACTTCGCACAGTGAATTGAAATGTTGGAACAGACTGCTTTTCTTTCAGAGAAACGCATGTGAGTTTCTTCCTAATGCTTGCAAGTACCTTAAGGCAATTTCAAAGGAAAGTGATTTTCTCTGAAAGGACAGCATTTAGAAAGTGAAGCAACACTCCATTCACTTCGCACAGTGAATTGAAGTATTGGAACAGACTGCTTCTCTTTCAGAGAAACGCATGTGAGTTTCTTCCTAATGCTTGCAAGTAGCTTAAGGCACTTTAAAGGAAAGTGATTTTCTCTGAAAGGACAGCATTTACAAAGTGAAGCAACACTCCATTCACTTCGCACAGTGAATTGAAGTGTTGGAACAGACTGCGTCTATTTCAGAGAAATGCATGTGAGTTTCTGGTGAATGCTTGTAAGTAGCTTAAGGCTCTTTCAAAGGAAAGTGGTTTTCTCTGAAAGGACAGCATTTAGAAAGTGAAGCAACACTCCATTCCCTTCGTGCAGTGAATTGAAGTGTTGGAACAGAGTGCTTCTCTTTCATATAAACGCAATAGTGTTTCTTGTGAATGCTTGCAAGTTGCTTAAGGCACTTTCAAAGGAAAGTGATTTTCTCTGAAAGGACAGAATTTAGAAAGTGAAGCAACACTCCATTCACTAAGCACAGTGAATTGAAGTGTTGGAACAGACTGCTTCTCTTTCAGAGAAAGGCATGTGAGTTTCTGTTGAATGCTTGTAAGTAGCTTAAGGCACTTTCAAAGGAAAGTGATTTTCTCTGAAGGGACAGCATTTAGAAAGTGAAGCAACACTCCATTCACTTTGCACAGTGAATTGAAGTGTTGGAACAGACTGCTTCTCTTTCAGAGAAACGCATGTGAGTTTTTTGTGAATGCTTGAAAGTAGTTTAAGGCACTTTCAATGGAAAGTGATTTTCTCTGAAAGGACAGCATTTACAAAGTGAAGCAACACTCCATTCACTTCGCACAGTGAATTGAAGTGTTGGAACAGACTGATTCTCTTTCAGAGAAACGCATGTGAGTTTCTTCCTAATGCTTGCAAGTAGCTTAAGGCACTTTCAAAGGAAAGTGATTTTCTCTGAAAGGACAACATTTAGAAAGTGAAGCAACACTCCATTCACTTCGCACAGTGAATTGAAGTGTTGGAACAGACTGTTTCTCTTTCAGAGAAACGCATGTGAGTTTCTTCCTAATGCTTGCAAGCAGCTTAAGGCACTTTCAAAGGAAAGTGATTTTCTCTGAAAGGACAGCATTTAGAAAGTGAAGCAACACTCCATTCCCTTCGTGCAGTGAATTGAAGTGTTGGAACAGAGTGCTTCTCTTTCATATAAACGCATTAGTGTTTCTTGTGAATGCTTGCAATTTTCTTAAGGCACTTTCAAAGGAAAGTGATTTTCTCTGAACGGACAGCATTTAGAAAGTGAAGCAACACTCCATTCCCTTCGTGCAGTGAATTGAAGTGTTGGAACAGAGTGCTTCTCTTTCATATAAACGCATTAGTGTTTCTTGTGAATGCTTGCATTTTGCTTAAGGCACTTTCAAAAAAAAGTGATTTTCTCTGAACGGACAGCATTTAGAAAGTGAAGCAACACTCCATTCCCTTCGTGCAGTGAATTGAAGTGTTTGAACAGACTTCTTCTCTTTCAGAGATATGCATGTGAGTATTTTGTGAAAGCTTGAAAGTAGTTTAAGGCACTTTCAAAAGAAAGTGATTTTCTCTGAAAGGACAGAATTTAGAAAGTGAAGCAACACTCCATTCACTTCGCACAGTGAATTGAAGTGTTGGAACAGACTTCTCTTTCAGAGAAATGCATGTGAGTTTCTGTTGAATGCTTGTAAGTAGCTTAAGGCACTTTCAAAGGAAAGTGATTTTCTCTGAACGGACAGCATTTAGAAAGTTAAGCAACACTCCATTCACTTCGCACAGTGAATTGAATTGTTGGAACAGATTGCTTCTGTTTCAGAGAAACGCATGTGAGTTTCTGTTGAATGCTTGTAAGTAGCTTAAGGCACTTTCAAAGGAAAGTGATTTTCTCTGAAAGGACAGCATTTAGAAAGTGAAGCAACACTCCATTCACTTCACACAGTGAATTGAAGTGTTGGAAGAGACTGCTTCTCTTTCAGAGAAACGCATGTGAGCTTCTTCCTGGCAAGTAGCTTAAGGCACTTTCAAAGGAAAGTGATTTTCTCTGAAAGGACAGCATTTAGAAAGTGAAGCAACACTCCATTCACTTCGCACAGTGAATTGAAGTGTTGGAACAGACTGCTTCTTTTTCAGAGAAATGCATGTGAGTTTCTGTTGAATGCTTGTAATTAGCTCAAGGCTTTTCAAAGCAAAGTGATTTTCTCTGAAAGGACAGCATTTAGAAAGTAAAGCAACACTCCATTCCCTTCGTGCAATGAATTGAAGTGTTGGAACAGACTGCTTCTCTTTCATAGAAACGCATTAGTGTTTCTTGTCAATGCTTGCAAGTAGCTTAAGGCACTTTCAAAGGAAAGTGATTTTCTCTGAAAGGACAGCATTTAGAAAGTGAAGCAACACTCCATTCACTTCGCATAGTGAATTGAAGTGTTGGAACAGATTGCTTCTCTTTCAGAGAAATGCATGTGAGTTTCTGTTGAATGCTTGTAAGTAGCTTAAGGCACATTCAAAGGAAAGGGATTTTCTCTGAAAGAACAGCATTTAGAAAGTGAAGCAACACTCCATTCACTTCACACAGTGAATTGAAGTGTTGGAACAGAGTGCTTCTCTTTCATATAAACGCATTAGTGTTTCTTGTGAATGCTTGCATTTTGCTTAAGGCACTTTCAAAAAAAAGTGATTTTCTCTGAACGGACAGCATTTAGAAAGTGAAGCAACACTCCATTCCCTTCGTGCAGTGAATTGAAGTGTTGGAACAGACTGCTTCTCTTTCAGAGATACGCATGTGAGTTTTTTGTGAAAGCTTGAAAGTAGTTTAAGGCACTTTCAAAAGAAAGTGATTTTCTCTGAAAGGACAGAATTTAGAAAGTGAAGCAACACTCCATTCACTTCGCACAGTGAATTGAAGTGTTGGAACAGACTTCTCTTTCAGAGAAATGCATGTGAGTTTCTGTTGAATGCTTGTAAGTAGCTTAAGGCACTTTCAAAGGAAAGTGATTTTCTCTGAACGGACAGCATTTAGAAAGTTAAGCAACACTCCATTCACTTCGCACAGTGAATTGAAGTGTTGGAACAGACTGCTTCTCTTTCAGAGAAACGCATGTGAGTTTCTGTTGAATGCTTGTAAGTAGCTTAAGGCACTTTCAAAGGAAAGTGATTTTCTCTGAAAGGACAGCATTTAGAAAGTGAAGCAACACTCCATTCACTTCACACAGTGAATTGAAGTGTTGGAAGAGACTGCTTCTCTTTCAGAGAAACGCATGTGAGCTTCTTCCTGGCAAGTAGCTTAAGGCACTTTCAAAGGAAAGTGATTTTCTCTGAAAGGACAGCATTTAGAAAGTGAAGCAACACTCCATTCACTTCGCACAGTGAATTGAAGTGTTGGAACAGACTGCTTCTTTTTCAGAGAAATGCATGTGAGTTTGTGTTGAATGCTTGTAATTAGCTCAAGGCTTTTCAAAGGAAAGTGATTTTCTCTGAAAGGACAGCATTTAGAAAGTAAAGCAACACTCCATTCCCTTCGTGCAATGAATTGAAGTGTTGGAACAGGCTGCTTCTCTTTCATAGAAACGCATTAGTGTTTCTTGTGAATGCTTGCAAGTAGCTTAAGGCACTTTCAAAGGAAAGTGATTTTCTCTGAAAGGACAGCATTTAGAAAGTGAAGCAACACTCCATTCACTTCGCATAGTGAATTGAAGTGTTGGAACAGATTGCTTCTCTTTCAGAGAAATGCATGTGAGTTTCTGTTGAATGCTTGTAAGTAGCTTAAGGCACATTCAAAGGAAAGGGATTTTCTCTGAAAGAACAGCATTTAGAAAGTGAAGCAACACTCCATTCACTTCACACAGTGAATTGAAGTGTTGGAACAGAGTGCTTCTCTTTCATATAAACGCATTAGTGTTTCTTGTGAATGCTTGCAAGTTGCTTAAGGCACTTTCAAAGGAAAGGGATTTTCTCTGAAAGGACAGAATTTAGAAAGTGAAGCAACACTCCATTCACTAAGCACAGTGAATTGAAGTGTTGTAACAGACTGCTTCTCTTTCAGAGAAAGGCATGTGAGTTTCTGTTGAATGCTTGTAAGTAGCTTAAGGCACTTTCAAAGGAAAGTGATTTTCTCTGAAAGGACAGCATTTAGAAAGTGAAGCAACACTCCATTCACTTCGCACAGTGAATTGAAGTGTTGGAACAGACTGCTTCTCTTTCAGAGAAACGCATGTGAGTTTTTTGTTAATGCTTGAGTAGTTTAAGGCACTTTCAATGGAAAGTGATTTTCTCTGAAAGGACTGCATTTAGAAAGTAAAACAACACTCCATTCCCTTCGTGCAGTGAATTGAAGTGTTGGAAAAGAGTGCTTCTCTTTCATATAAACGCATTAGTGTTTCTTGTGAATGCTTGCAATTTGCTTAAGGCACTTTCAAAAAAAAGTGATTTTCTCTGAAAGGACAGCATTTAGAAAGTGAAGCAACACTCCATTCACTTTTCACAGTGAATTGAAGTGTTGGAACAGACTGCTTCTCTTTCAGAGAAACGCATGTGAGCTTCTTCCTGGCAAGTAGCTTAAGGCACTTTCAAAGGAAAGTGATTTTCTCTGAAAGGACAGCATTTAGAAAGTGAAGCAACACTCCATTCACTTCGCACAGTGAATTGAAGTGTTGGAACAGACTGCTTCTTTTTCAGAGAAATGCATGTGAGTTTCTGTTGAATGCTTGTAATTAGCTCAAGGCTTTTCAAAGGAAAGTGATTTTCTCTGAAAGGACAGCATTTAGAAAGTAAAGCAACACTCCATTCCCTTCGTGCAATGAATTGAAGTGTTGGAACAGACTGCTTCTCTTTCATAGAAACGCATTAGTGTTTCTTGTGAATGCTTGCAAGTAGCTTAAGGCACTTTCAAAGGAAAGTGATTTTCTCTGAAAGGACAGCATTTAGAAAGTGAAGCAACACTCCATTCACTTCGCATAGTGAATTGAAGTGTTGGAACAGATTGCTTCTCTTTCAGAGAAATGCATGTGAGTTTCTGTTGAATGCTTGTAAGTAGCTTAAGGCACATTCAAAGGAAAGGGATTTTCTCTGAAAGAACAGCATTTAGAAAGTGAAGCAACACTCCATTCACTTCGCACAGTGAATTGAAGTGTTGGAACAGACTGCTTCTCTTTCAGAGAAACGCATGTGAGTTTTTTGTTAATGCTTGAAAGGAGTTTAAGGCACTTTCAATGGAAAGTGATTTTCTCTGAAAGGACAGCATTTAGAAAGTGAGGCAACACTCCATTCACTTCACACAGTGAATTGAAGTGTTGGAACAGACTGCTTTTCTTTCAGAGAAACGCATGTGAGTTTCTTCCTAATGCTTGCAAGGAGCTTAAGGCACTTTCAAAGGAAAGTGATTTTCTCTGAAAGGACAGCATTTAGAAAGTGAAGCAACACTCCATTCACTTCGCACAGTGAATTGAAGTGTTGGAACAGACTGCTTCTCTTTCAGAGAAACGCATGTGAGTTTCTTCCTAATGCTTGCAAGGAGCTTAAGGCACTTTCAAAAGAAAGTGATTTTCTCTGAAAGGACAGCATTTAGAAAGTGAAGCAACACTCCATTCACTTCGCACAGTGAATTGAAGTGTTGGAACAGACTGCTTCTATTTCAGAGAAACGCATGTGTGTTTCCTGTGAATGCTTCAAAGTAGCTTAAGGCACTTTCAAAGGAAAGTGATTTTCTCTGAAAGGACAGCATTTAGAAAGTGAAGCAACACTCCATTCACTTCGCACAGTGAATTGAAGTGTTGGAACAGACTGCTTCTCTTTCAGAGAAACGCATGTGAGTTTTTTGTTAATGCTTGAAAGTAGTTTAAGGCACTTTCAATGGAAAGTGATTTTCTCTGAAAGGACAGCATTTAGAAAGTAAAGCAAGACTCCATTCCCTTCGTGCAGTGAATTGAAGTGTTGGAACAGAGTGCTTCTCTTTCATATAAACGCATTCGTGTTTCTTGTGAATGCTTGCAATTTGATTAAGGCACTTTCAAAGGAAAGTGATTTTCTCTGAAAGGACAGCATTTAGAAAGTGAAGCAACACTCCATTCGCTTTATACACTGAATTGAAGTGTTGGAACAGACTTCTTCTCTTTCAGAGATGCGCATGTGAGTTTTTTGTGAATGCTTGAAAGTAGTTTAAGGCACTTTCAAAAGAAAGTGATTTTCTCTGAAAGGACAGAATTTAGAAAGTGAAGCATCACTCCATTCACTTCGCACAGTGAATTGAAGTGTTGGAACAGACTTCTCTTTCAGAGAAATGCATGTGAGTTTCTGTTGAATGCTTGTAAGTAGCTTAAGGCACTTTCAAAGGAAAGTGATTTTCTCTGAACGGACTGAATTTAGAAAGTGAAGCAACACTCCATTCACTAAGCACAGTGAATTGAAGTGTTGGAACAGACTGCTTCTCTTTCAGAGAAAGGCATGTGAGTTTCTGTTGAATGCTTGTAAGTAGCTTAAGGCACTTTCAAAGGAAAGTGATTTTCTCTGAAAGGACAGCATTTAGAAAGTGAGGCAACACTCCATTCACTTCGCACAGTGAATTGAAGTGTTGGAACAGACTGCTTCTCTTTCAGAGAAACGCATGTGAGTTTTTTGTGAATGCTTGAAATTAGTTTAAGGCACTTTCAATGGAAAGTGATTTTCTCTGAAAGGACAGCATTTAGTAAGTGAGGCAACACTCCATATACTTCGCACAGTGAATTGAAGTGTTGGAAAAGACTGCTTCTCTTTCAGAGAAACGCATGTGAGTTTTTTGTGAATGCTTGAAAGTAGTTTAAGGGACTTTCAATGGAAAGTGATTTTCTCTGAAAGGACAGCATTTAGAAAGTAAAGCAACACTCCATTCCCTTCGTGCAGTGAATTGAAGTGTTGGAACAGAGTGCTTCTGTTTCTGAGAAACGCATTAGTGTTTCTTGTGAATGCTTGCAATTTGCTTAAGGCACTTTCAAAGGAAAGTGATTTTCTCTGAAAGGACAGCATTTAGAAAGTGAAGCAACACTCCATTCACTTTTCAAAGTGAATTGAAGTGTTGGAACAGACTGCTTCTCTTTCAGAGAAACGCATGTGAGCTTCTTCCTGGAAGTAGCTTAAGGCACTTTCAAAGGAAAGTGATTTTCTCTGAAAGGACAGCATTTAGAAAGTGAAGCAACACTCCATTCACTTCACACAGTGAATTGAAGTGTTGGAACAGACTGTTTCTCTTTCAGAGAAACGCATGTGAGTTTCTTCCTAATGCTTGCAAGTAGCTTAAGGCACTTTCAAAGGAAAGTGATTTTCTCTGAAAGGACAGCATTTAGAAAGTGAAGCAACACTCCATTCCCTTCGTGCAGTGAATTGAAGTGTTGGAACAGAGTGCTTCTCTTTCAGAGAAACGCATGTGAGTTTCTGTTGAATGCTTGTAAGTAGCTTAAGGCACTTTCAAAGGAAAGTGATTTTCTCTGAATGGAACGCATTTAGAAAGTGAAGCAACACTCCATTCACTTCACACAGTGAATTGAAGTGTTGGAACAGACTGCTTCTCTTTCAGAGAAACGCATGTGAGCTTCTTCCTAGCAAGTAGCTTAAGGCACTTTCAAAGGAAAGTGATTTTCTCTGTAAGGACAGCATTTAGAAAGTGAAGCAACACTCTATTCACTTCGCACAGTGAATTGAAGAGTTGGAACAGACTGCTTCTCTTTCAGAGAAACGCATGTGAGTTTCTGGTGAATGCTTGTAAGTAGCTTAAGGCACTTTCAAAGGAAAGTGGTTTTCTCTCTAAGGACAGCATTTAGAAAGTGAAGCAACATTCCATTAACTTCGTGCAGTGAATTGAAGTGTTGGAACAGAGTGCTTCTCTTTCATATAAACGCATTAGTGTTTCTTGTGAATGCTTGCAAGTTGCTTAAGGCACTTTCAAAGGAAAGTGATTTTCGCTGAAAGGACAGAATTTAGAAAGTGAAGCAACACTCCATTCACTAAGCACAGTGAATTGAAGTGTTGGAACAGACTGCTTCTCTTTCAGAGAAAGGCATGTGAGTTTCTGTTGAATGCTTGTAAGTAGCTTAAGGCACTTTCAAAAGAAAGTGATTTTCTCTGAAAGGACAGCATTTAGAAAGTGAAGCAACACTCCATTCCCTTCGTGCAGTGGATTGAAGTGTTGGAACAGAGTGCTTCTCTTTCATATAAACGCATTGGTGTTTCTTGTGAATGCTTACAAGTTGCTTAAGGCACTTTCAAAGGAAAGTGATTTTCTCTGAAAGGACAGCATTTAGAAAGTGAAGCAACACTCCATTCACTTCGCACAGTGAATTGAAGTGTTGGAACAGACTGCTTCTCTTTCAGAGAAACGCATGTGAGTTTCTTCCAAATGCTTGAAAGTAGCTTAAGGCACTTTCAAAGGAAAGTGATTTTCTCTGAAAGAGAGCATTTAGAAAGTGAAGCAACACTCCATTCACTTCGCACAGTGAATTGAAGTGTTGGAACATACTGCTTCTGTTTCCGAGAAACGCATGTGAGTTTCTTCCTAATGCTTGCAAGTAGCTAAAGGCACTTTCAAAGGATAGTGATTTTCTCTGAAAGGACAGCATTTAGAAAGTGAGGCCACACTCCATTCACTTCACACAGTGAATTGAAGTGTTGGAACAGACTGCTTCTCTTTCAGAGAAATGCATGTGAGTTTCTTCCTAATGTTTGCAAGTAGCTTAAGGCACTTTCAAAGGAAAGTGATTTTCTCTGAAAGGACAGCATTTAGAAAGTGAAGCAACACTTCATTCACTTCGAACAGTGAATTGAAGTGTTGGAACATACTGCCTCTGTTTCAGAGAAACGCATGTGAGTTTCTTCCTAATGCTTGCAAGTAGCTTAAGGCACTTTCAAAGGAAAGTGATTTTCTCTGAAAGGACAGCATTTAGAAAGTGAAGCAACACTCCATTCACTTCGCACAGAGAATTGAAGTGTTGGAACAAATTTCTTCTCTTTCAGAGAAACGCATGTGAATTTCTGTTGAATGCTTGTAAGTAGCTTAAGGCACATTCAAAGGAAAGGGATTTTCTCTGAAAGGACAGCATTTAGAAAGTGAATCAACACTCCATTCACTTCGCACAGTGAATTGAAGTGTTGGAACAGACTGCTTCTCTTTCAGAGAAACGCATGTGAGTTTTTTGTGAATGCTTGAAAGTAGTTTAAGGCACTTTCAATGGAAAGTGATTTTCTCTGAAAGGACAGCATTTAGAAAGTGAGGAAACACTCCATTCACTTCGCACAGTGAATTGAAGTGTTGGAACTGACTGCTTTTCTTTCAGAGAAACGCATGTGAGTTTCTTCCTAATGCTTGCAAGTAGCTTAAGGCACTTTCAAACGAAAGTGATTTTCTCTGAAAGAACAGCATTTAGAAAGTGAAGCAACACTCCATTCACTTCGCACAGTGAATTGAAGTGCTGGAACAGACTGCTTCTCTTTCAGAGAAACGCATGTGAGTTTCTGTTGAATGCTTGTAAGTAGCTTAAGGCACTTTCAAAGGAAAGTGATTTTCTCTGAATGGAACGCATTTAGAAAGTGAAGCAACACTCCATTCACTTCGCACAGTGAATTGAAGTGTTGGAACAGACTGCTTCTCTTTCAGAGAAACGCATGTGAGTTTCTTCCAAATGCTTGCAAGTAGCTTAAGGCACTTTCAAAGGAAAGTGATTTTCTCTGAAAGAGAGCATTTAGAAAGTGAAGCAACACTCCATTCACTTCGCACAGTGAATTGAAGTGTTGGAACATACTGCTTCTGTTTCCGAGAAACGCATGTGAGTTTCTTCCTAATGCTTGCAAGTAGCTAAAGGCACTTTCAAAGGAAAGTGATTTTCTCTGAAAGGACAGCATTTAGAAAGTGAGGCAACACTCCATTCACTTCACACAGTGAATTGAAGTGTTGGAACAGACTGCTTCTCTTTCAGAGAAACGCATGTGAGTTTCTTCCTAATGCTTGCAAGTAGCTTAAGGCACTTTCAAAGGAAAGTGATTTTCTCTGAAAGGACAGCATTTAGAAAGTGAAGCAACACTCCATTCACTTCGCACAGTGAATTGAAGTGTTGGAACAGACTGCTTCTATTTCAGAGAAATGCATGTGTGTTTCCTGTGAATGCTTCAAAGTAGCTTAAGGCACTTTCAAAGGAAAGTGATTTTCTCTGAAAGGACAGCATTTAGAAAGTGAAGCAACACTCCATTCACTTCGCACAGTGAATTGAAGTGTTGGAACAGACTGCTTCTCTTTCAGAGAAACGCATGTGAGCTTTTTGTTAATGCTTGAAAGTAGTTTAAGGCACTTTCAATGGAAAGTGATTTTCTCTGAAAGGACAGCATTTAGAAAGTAAAGCAAGACTCCATTCCCTTCGTGCAGTGAATTGAAGTGTTGGAACAGAGTGCTTCTCTTTCATATAAACGCATTCGTGTTTCTTGTGAATGCTTGCAATTTGATTAAGGCACTTTCAAAGGAAAGTGATTTTCTCTGAAAGGACAGCATTTAGAAAGTGAAGCAACACTCCATTCGCTTTATACACTGAATTGAAGTGTTGGAACAGACTTCTTCTCTTTCAGAGATGCGCATGTGAGTTTTTTGTGAATGCTTGAAAGTAGTTTAAGGCACTTTCAAAAGAAAGTGATTTTCTCTGAAAGGACAGAATTTAGAAAGTGAAGCAACACTCCATTCACTTCGTGCAGTGAATTGAAGTGTTGGAACAGACTTCTCTTTCAGAGAAATGCATGTGAGTTTCTGTTGAATGCTTGTAAGTAGCTTAAGGCACTTTCAAAGGAAAGTGATTTTCTCTGAACGGACTGAATTTAGAAAGTGAAGCAACACTCCATTCACTAAGCACAGTGAATTGAAGTGTTGGAACAGACTGCTTCCCTTTCAGAGAAAGGCATGTGAGTTTCTGTTGAATGCTTGTAAGTAGCTTAAGGCACTTTCAAAGGAAAGTGATTTTCTCTGAAAGGACAGCATTTAGAAAGTGAAGCAACACTCCATTCACTTCGCACAGTGAATTGAAGTGTTGGAACAGACTGCTTCTTTTTCAGAGAAATGCATGTGAGTTTCTGTTGAATGCTTGTAATTAGCTCAAGGCTTTTCAAAGCAAAGTGATTTTCTCTGAAAGGACAGCATTTAGAAAGTAAAGCAAAACTCCATTCCCTTCGTGCAATGAATTGAAGTGTTGGAACAGACTGCTTCTCTTTCATAGAAACGCATTAGTGTTTCTTGTGAATGCTTGCAAGTAGCTTAAGGCACTTTCAAAGGAAAGTGATTTTCTCTGAAAGGACAGCATTTAGAAAGTGAAGCAACACTCCATTCACTTCGCATAGTGAATTGAAATGTTGGAACAGATTGCTTCTCTTTCAGAGAAATGCATGTGAGTTTCTGTTGAATGCTTGTAAGTAGCTTAAGGCACATTCAAAGGAAAGGGATTTTCTCTGAAAGAACAGCATTTAGAAAGTGAAGCAACACTCCATTCACTTCGCACAGTGAATTGAAGTGTTGGAACAGACTGCTTCTCTTTCAGAGAAACGCATGTGAGTTTTTTGTTAATGCTTGAAAGTAGTTTAAGGCACTTTCAATGGAAAGTGATTTTCTCTGAAAGGACAGCATTTAGAAAGTGAGGCAACACTCCATTCACTTCACACAGTGAATTGAAGTGTTGGAACAGACTGCTTTTCTTTCAGAGAAACGCATGTGAGTTTCTTCCTAATGCTTGCAAGGCGCTTAAGGCACTTTCAAAGGAAAGTGATTTTCTCTGAAAGGACAGCATTTAGAAAGTGAAGCAACACTCCATTCACTTCGCACAGTGAATTGAAGTGTTGGAACAGACTGCTTCTCTTTCAGAGAAACGCATGTGAGTTTCTTCCTAATGCTTTCAAGTAGCTTAAGGCACTTTCAAAGGAAAGTGATTTTCTCTGAAAGGACAGCATTTAGAAAGTGAAGCAACACTCCATTCACTTCGCACAGTGAATTGAAGTGTTGGAACAGACTGCTTCTATTTCAGAGAAACGCATGTGTGTTTCCTGTGAATGCTTCAAAGTAGCTTAAGGCACTTTCAAAGGAAAGTGATTTTCTCTGAAAGGACAGCATTTAGAAAGTGAAGCAACACTCCATTCACTTCGCACAGTGAATTGAAGTGTTGAAACAGACTGCTTCTCTTTCAGAGAAACGCATGTGAGCTTTTTGTTAATGCTTGAAAGTAGTTTAAGGCACTTTCAATGGAAAGTGATTTTCTCTGAAAGGACAGCATTTAGAAAGTAAAGCAAGACTCCATTCCCTTCGTGCAGTGAATTGAAGTGTTGGAACAGAGTGCTTCTCTTTCATATAAACGCATTCGTGTTTCTTGTGAATGCTTGCAATTTGATTAAGGCACTTTCAAAGGAAAGTGATTTTCTCTGAAAGGACAGCATTTAGAAAGTGAACCAACACTCCATTCGCTTTATACACTGAATTGAAGTGTTGGAACAGACTTCTTCTCTTTCAGAGATGCGCATGTGAGTTTTTTGTGAATGCTTGAAAGTAGTTTAAGGCACTTTCAAAAGAAAGTGATTTTCTCTGAAAGGACAGAATTTAGAAAGTGAAGCAACACTCCATTCACTTCGCACAGTGAATTGAAGTGTTGGAACAGACTTCTCTTTCAGAGAAATGCATGTGAGTTTCTGTTGAATGCTTGTAAGTAGCTTAAGGCACTTTCAAAGGAAAGTGATTTTCTCTGAACGGACTGAATTTAGAAAGTGAAGCAACACTCCATTCACTAAGCACAGTGAATTGAAGTGTTGGAACAGACTGCTTCTCTTTCAGAGAAAGGCATGTGAGTTTCTGTTGAATGCTTGTAAGTAGCTTAAGGCACTTTCAAAGGAAAGTGATTTTCTCTGAAAGGACAGCATTTAGAAAGTGAGGCAACACTCCATTCACTTCGCACAGTGAATTGAAGTGTTGGAACAGACTGCTTCTCTTTCAGAGAAACGCATGTGAGTTTTTTGTGAATGCTTGAAATTAGTTTAAGGCACTTTCAATGGAAAGTGATTTTCTCTGAAAGGACAGCATTTAGTAAGTGAGGCAACACTCCATATACTTCGCACAGTGAATTGAAGTGTTGGAACAGACTGCTTCTCTTTCAGAGAAACGCATGTGAGTTTTTTGTGAATGTTTGTAAGTAGTTTAAGGCACTTTCAATCTAAAGTGATTTTCTCTGAAAGGACAGCATTTAGAAAGTAAAGCAACACTCCTTTCCCTTCGTGCAGTGAATTGAAGTGTTGGAACAGAGTGCTTCTGTTTCAGAGAAACGCATTAGTGTTTCTTGTGAATGCTTGCAATTTGCTTAAGGCACTTTCAAAGGAAAGTGATTTTCTCTGAAAGGACAGCATTTAGAAAGTGAAGCAACACTCCATTCACTTTTCACAGTGAATTGAAGTGTTGGAACAGACTGCTTCTCTTTCAGAGAAACGCATGTGAGCTTCTTCCTGGCAAATAGCTTAAGGCACTTTCAAAGGAAAGTGATTTTCTCTGAAAGGACAGCATTTAGAAAGTGAAGCAACACTCCATTCACTTCACACAGTGAATTGAAGTGTTGGAACAGACTGTTTCTCTTTCAGAGAAACGCATGTGAGTTTCTTCCTAATGCTTGCAAGTAGCTTAAGGCACTTTCAAAGGAAAGTGATTTTCTCGGAAAGGACAGCATTTAGAAAGTGAAGCAACACTCCATTCCCTTCGTGCAGTGAATTGAAGTGTTGGAACAGAGTGCTTCTCTTTCAGAGAAACGCATGTGAGTTTCTGTTGAATGCTTGTAAGTAGCTTAAGGCACTTTTAAAGGAAAGTGATTTTCTCTGAATGGAACGCATTTAGAAAGTGAAGCAACACTCCATTCACTTCACACAGTGAATTGAAGTGTTGGAACAGACTGCTTCTCTTTCAGAGAAACGCATGTGAGCTTCTTCCTATCAAGTAGCTTAAGGCACTTTCAAAGGAAAGTGATTTTCTCTGTAAGGACAGCATTTAGAAAGTGAAGCAACACTCCATTCACTTCGCACAGTGAATTGAAGTGTTGGAACAGACTACTTCTCTTTCAGAGAAACGCATATGAGTTTCTGGTGAATGCTTGTAAGTAGCTTAAGGCACTTTCAAAGGAAAGTGGTTTTCTCTGAAAGGACAGCATTTAGAAAGTGAAGCAACATTCCATTCCCTTCGTGCAGTGAATTGAAGTGTTGGAACAGAGTGCTTCTCTTTCATATAAACGCATTAGTGTTTCTTGTGAATGCTTGCAAGTTGCTTAAGGCACTTTCAAAGGAAAGTGATTTTCGCTGAAAGGACAGAATTTAGAAAGTGAAGCAACACTCCATTCACTAAGCACAGTGATTTGAAGTGTTGGAACAGACTGCTTCTCTTTCAGAGAAAGGCATGTGAGTTTCTGTTGAATGCTTGTAAGTAGCTTAAGGCACTTTCAAAAGAAAGTGATTTTCTCTGAAAGGACAGCATTTAGAAAGTGAAGCAACACTCCATTCCCTTCGTGCAGTGAATTGAAGTGTTGGAACAGAGTGCTTCTCTTTCATATAAACGCATTGGTGTTTCTTGTGAATGCTTACAAGTTGCTTAAGGCACTTTCAAAGGAAAGTGATTTTCTCTGAAAGGACAGCATTTAGAAAGTGAAGCAACACTCCATTCACTTCGCACAGTGAATTGAAGTGTTGGAACAGACTGCTTCTCTTTCAGAGAAACGCATGTGAGTTTCTTCCAAATGCTTGCAAGTAGCTTAAGGCACTTTCAAAGGAAAGTGATTTTCTCTGAAAGAGAGCATTTAGAAAGTGAAGCAACACTCCATTCACTTCGCACAGTGAATTGAAGTGTTGGAACATACTGCTTCTGTTTCCGAGAAACGCATGTGAGTTTCTTCCTAATGCTTGCAAGTAGCTAAAGGCACTTTCAAAGGAAAGTGATTTTCTCTGAAAGGACAGCATTTAGAAAGTGAAGCAACACTCCATTCACTTTGCACAGAGAATTGAAGTGTTGGAACAAATTTCTTCTCTTTCAGAGAAACGCATGTGAATTTCTGTTGAATGCTTGTAAGTAGCTTAAGGCACATTCAAAGGAAAGGGATTTTCTCTGAAAGGACAGCATTTAGAAAGTGAATCAACATTCCATTCACTTCGCACAGTGAATTGAAGTGTTGGAACAGACTGCTTCTCTTTCAGAGAAACGCATGTGAGTTTTTTGTGAATGCTTGAAAGTAGTTTAAGGCACTTTCAATGGAAAGTGATTTTCTCTGAAAGGACAGCATTTAGAAAGTGAGGCAACACTCCATTCACTTCGCACAGTGAATTGAAGTGTTGGAACTGACTGCTTTTCTTTCAGAGAAACGCATGTGAGTTTCTTCCTAATGCTTGCAAGTAGCTTAAGGCACTTTCAAAGGAAAGTGATTTTCTCTGAAAGGATAGCATTTAGAAAGTGAAGCAACACTCCATTCAATTCGCACAGTGAATTGAAGTGTTGGAACAGACTGCTTCTCTTTCAGAGAAACGCATGTGAGTTTCTGTTGAATGCTTGTAAGTAGCTTAAGGCACTTTCAAAGGAAAGTGATTTTCTCTGAATGGAACGCATTTAGAAAGTGAAGCAACACTCCATTCACTTCGCACAGTGAATTGAAGTGTTGGAACAGACTGCTTCTCTTTCAGAGAAACGCATGTGAGCTTCTTCCTAGCAAGTAGCTTAAGGCACTTTCAAAGGAAAGTGATTTTCTCTGTAAGGACAGCATTTAGAAAGTGAAGCAACACTCCATTCACTAAGCACAGTGAATTGAAGTGTTGGAACAGACTGCTTCTCTTTCAGAGAAAGGCATGTGAGTTTCTGTTGAATGCTTGTAAGTAGCTTAAGGCACTTTCAAAGGAAAGTGATTTTCTCGGAAAGGACAGCATTTAGAAAGTGAAGCAACACTCCATTCCCTTCGTGCAGTGAATTGAAGTGTTGGAACAGAGTGCTTCTCTTTCATATAAACGCATTGGTGTTTCTTGTGAATGCTTGCAAGTTGCTTAAGGCACTTTCAAAGGAAAGTGATTTTCTCTGAAAGGACAGCATTTAGAAAGTGAAGCAACACTCCATTCACTTTTCACAGTGAATTGAAGTGTTGGAACAGACTGCTTCTCTTTCAGAGAAACGCATGTGAGTTTCTTCCTAATGCTTGCAAGTAGCTTAAGGCACTTTCAAAGGAAAGTGATTTTCTCTGAAAGAGAGCTTTTAGAAAGTGAAGCAACACTCATTTCACGTCGCACAGTGAATTGAAGTGTTGGAACATACTGCTTCTGTTTCCGAGAAACGCATGTGAGTTTCTTCCTAATGCTTGCAAGTAGCTAAAGGCACTTTCAAAGGAAAGTGATTTTCTCTGAAAGGACAGCATTTAGAAAGTGAGGCAACACTCCATTCACTTCACACAGTGAATTGAAGTGTTGGAACAGACTGCTTCTCTTTCAGAGAAATGCATGTGAGTTTCTGTTGAATGCTTGTAAGTAGCTTAAGGCTCTTTCAAAGGAAAGTGATTTTCTCTGAAAGGACAGCATTTAGAAAGTGAAGCAACACTCCATTCACTTCGCACAGTGAATTGAAGTGTTGGAACAGACTGCTTCTATTTCAGAGAAACGCATGTGTGTTTCCTATGAATGCTTGAAAGTAGCTTAAGGCACTTTCAAAGGAAAGTGATTTTCTCTGAAAGGACAGCATTTAGAAAGTGAAGCAACACTCCATTCACTTCGAACAGAGAATTGAAGTGTTGGAACAGACTGCTTCTCTTTCAGAGAAATGCATGTGAGTTTCTGTTGAATGCTTGTAAGTAGCTTAAGGCACTTTCAAAGGAAAGTGATTTTCTCTGAAAGGACAGCATTTAGAAAGTGAAGCAACACTCCATTCACTTCGCACCGTGAATTGAAGTGTTGGAACAGACTGCTTCTCTTTCAGAGAAACGCATGAGAGTTTCTGGTGAATGCTTGTAAGTAGCTTAAGGCACTTTCAAAGGAAAGTGGTTTTCTCTGAAAGGACAGCATTTAGAAAGTGAAGCAACACTCCATTCCCTTCGTGCAGTGAATTGAAGTGTTGGAACAGAGTGCTTCTCTTTCATATAAACGCATTAGTGTTTCCTGTGAATGCTTGCAAGTTGCTTAAGGCACTTTCAAATGAAAGTGATTTTCTCTGAAAGGACAGAATTTAGAAAGTGAAGCAACACTCCATTCACTAAGCACAGTGAATTGAAGTGTTGGAACAGACTGCTTCTCTTTCATAGAAACGCATTAGTGTTTCTTGTGAATGCTTGCAAGTAGCTTAAGGCACTTTCAAAGGAAAGTGATTTTCTCTGAAAGGACAGCATTTAGAAAGTGAAGCAACACTCCATTCCCTTCGTGCAGTGAATTGAAGTGTTGGAACAGAGTGCTTCTCTTTCATATAAACGCATTAGTGTTTCCTGTGAATGCTTGCAAGTTGCTTAAGGCACTTTCAAAGGAAAGTGATTTTCTCTGAAAGGACAGCATTTAGAAAGTGAAGCAACACTCCATTCACTTCGCACAGAGAATTGAAGTGTTGGAACAAATTTCTTCTCTTTCAGAGAAACGCATGTGAATTTCTGTTGAATGCTTGTAAGTAGCTTAAGGCACATTCAAAGGAAAGGGATTTTCTCTGAAAGGACAGCATTTAGAAAGTGAATCAACACTCCATTCACTTCGCACAGTGAATTGAAGTGTTGGAACAGACTGCTTCTCTTTCAGAGAAACACATGTGAGTTTTTTGTGAATGCTTGAAAGTAGTTTAAGGCACTTTCAATGGAAAGTGATTTTCTCTGAAAGGACAGCATTTAGAAAGTGAGGCAACACTCCATTCACTTCGCACAGTGAATTGAAGTGTTGGAACTGACTGCTTTTCTTTCAGAGAAACGCATGTGAGTTTCTTCCTAATGCTTGCAAGTAGCTTAAGGCACTTTCAAAGGAAAGTGATTTTCTCTGAAAGGATAGCATTTAGAAAGTGAAGCAACACTCCATTCAATTCGCACAGTGAATTGAAGTGTTGGAACAGACTGCTTCTCTTTCAGAGAAACGCATGTGAGTTTCTGTTGAATGCTTGTAAGTAGCTTAAGGCACTTTCAAAGGAAAGTGATTTTCTCTGAATGGAACGCATTTAGAAAGTGAAGCAACACTCCATTCACTTCGCACAGTGAATTGAAGTGTTGGAACAGACTGCTTCTCTTTCAGAGAAATGCATGTGAGCTTCTTCCTAGCAAGTAGCTTAAGGCACTTTCAAAGGAAAGTGATTTTCTCTGTAAGGACAGCATTTAGAAAGTGAAGCAACACTCCATTCACTTCGCACAGTGAATTGAGTGTTGGAACAGACTGCTTCTCTTTCAGGGAAACGCATATGAGTTTCTGGTGAATGCTTGTAAGTAGCTTAAGGCACTTTCAAAGGAAAGTGGTTTTCTCTGAAAGGACAGCATTTAGAAAGTGAAGCAACATTCCATTCCCTTCGTGCAGTGAATTGAAGTGTTGGAACAGAGTGCTTCTCTTTCATATAAACGCATTAGTGTTTCTTGTGAATGCTTGCAAGTTGCTTAAGGCACTTTCAAAGGAAAGTGATTTTCGCTGAAAGGACAGAATTTAGAAAGTGAAGCAACACTCCATTCACTAAGCACAGTGAATTGAAGTGTTGGAACAGACTGCTTCTCTTTCAGAGAAAGGCATGTGAGTTTCTGTTGAATGCTTGTAAGTAGCTTAAGGCACTTTCAAAGGAAAGTGATTTTCTCTGAAAGGACAGCATTTAGAAAGTGAAGCAACACTCCATTCCCTTCGTGCAGTGAATTGAAGTGTTGGAACAGAGTGCTTCTCTTTCATATAAACGCATTGGTGTTTCTTGTGAATGCTTGCAAGTTGCTTAAGGCACTTTCAAAGGAAAGTGATTTTCTCTGAAAGGACAGCATTTAGAAAGTGAAGCAACACTCCATTCACTTTTCACAGTGAATTGAAGTGTTGGAACAGACTGCTTCTCTTTCAGAGAAACGCATGTGAGTTTCTTCCTAATGCTTGCAAGTAGCTTAAGGCACTTTCAAAGGAAAGTGATTTTCTCTGAAAGAGAGCTTTTAGAAAGTGAAGCAACACTCATTTCACTTCGCACAGTGAATTGAAGTGTTGGAACATACTGCTTCTGTTTCCGAGAAACGCATGTGAGTTTCTTCCTAATGCTTGCAAGTAGCTAAAGGCACTTTCAAAGGAAAGTGATTTTCTCTGAAAGGACAGCATTTAGAAAGTGAGGCAACACTCCATTCACTTCACACAGTGAATTGAAGTGTTGGAACAGACTGCTTCTCTTTCAGAGAAACGCATGTGAGTTTCTTCCTAATGCATGCAAGTAGCTTAAGGCACTTTCAAAGGAAAGTGATTTTCTCGGAAAGGACAGCATTTAGAAAGTGAAGCAACACTTCATTCACTTCGCACAGTGAATTGAAGTGTTGGAACATACTGCTTCTGTTTCAGAGAAACGCATGTGAGTTTCTTCCTAATGCTTGCAAGTAGCTTAAGGCACTTTCAAAGGAAAGTGATTTTCTCTGAAAGGACAGCATTTAGAAAGTGAGGCAACACTCCATTCACTTCACACAGTGAATTGAAGTGTTGGAACAGACTGCTTCTCTTTCAGAGAAACGCATGTGAGTTTCTTCCTAATGCATGCAAGTAGCTTAAGGCACTTTCAAAGGAAAGTGATTTTCTCGGAAAGGACAGCATTTAGAAAGTGAAGCAACACTTCATTCACTTCGCACAGTGAATTGAAGTGTTGGAACATACTGCTTCTGTTTCAGAGAAACGCATGTGAGTTTCTTCCTAATGCTTGCAAGTAGCTTAAGGCACTTTCAAAGGAAAGTGATTTTCTCTGAAAGGACAGCATTTAGAAAGTGAAGCAAAATTCCATTCACTTTGTACACTGAATTGAAGTGTTGGAACAGACTGCTTCTCTTTCAGAGAAATGCATGTGAGTTTCTGTTGAATGCTTGTAAGTAGCTTAAGGCTCTTTCAAAGGAAAGTGATTTTCTCTGAAAGGACAGCATTTAGAAAGTGAAGCAACACTCCATTCACTTCGCACAGTGAATTGAAGTGTTGGAACAGACTGCTTCTATTTCAGAGAAACGCATGTGTGTTTCCTATGAATGCTTGAAAGTAGCTTAAGGCACTTTCAAAGGAAAGTGATTTTCTCTGAAAGGACAGCATTTAGAAAGTGAAGCAACACTCCATTCACTTCGAACAGAGAATTGAAGTGTTGGAACAGACTGCTTCTCTTTCAGAGAAATGCATGTGAGTTTCTGTTGAATGCTTGTAAGTAGCTTAAGGCACTTTCAAAGGAAAGTGATTTTCTCTGAAAGGACAGCATTTAGAAAGTGAAGCAACACTCCATTCACTTCGCACCGTGAATTGAAGTGTTGGAACAGACTGCTTCTCTTTCAGAGAAACGCATGAGAGTTTCTGGTGAATGCTTGTAAGTAGCTTAAGGCACTTTCAAAGGAAAGTGGTTTTCTCTGAAAGACAGCATTTAGAAAGTGAAGCAACACTCCATTCCCTTCGTGCAGTGAATTGAAGTGTTGGAACAGAGTGCTTCTCTTTCATATAAACGCATTAGTGTTTCCTGTGAATGCTTGCAAGTTGCTTAAGGCACTTTCATATGAAAGTGATTTTCTCTGAAAGGACAGAATTTAGAAAGTGAAGCAACACTCCATTCACTAAGCACAGTGAATTGAAGTGTTGGAACAGACTGCTTCTCTTTCAGAGAAAGGCATGTGAGTTTCTGTTGAATGCTTGTAAGTAGCTTAAGGCACTTTCAAAGGAAAGTGATTTTCTCTGAAAGGACAGCATTTAGAAAGTGAAGCAACACTCCATTCATTTCGCACAGTGAATTGAAGTGTTGGAACAGACTGCTTCTCTTTCAGAGAAACGCATGTGAGTTTTTTGTGAATGCTTGAAAGTAGTTTAAGGCACTTTCAATGGAAAGTGATTTTCTCTGAAAGGACAGTATTTAGAAAGTGAGGCAACACTCCATTCACTTCGCACAGTGAATTGAAGTGTTGAAACAGAGTGCTTCTCTTTCAGAGAAACGCATGTGAGTTTCTTCCTAATGCTTGCAGGTAGCTTAAGGCACTTTC
Organism: Myodes glareolus; assembly: GCF_982192425.1. Taxonomy (NCBI): domain Eukaryota; kingdom Metazoa; phylum Chordata; class Mammalia; order Rodentia; family Cricetidae; genus Myodes; species Myodes glareolus. The sequence continues at coordinate 4,250,765 of NC_142046.1, forward strand.
AAAGGAAAGTGATTTTCTCTGAAAGGACAGCATTTAGAAAGTGAAGCAACACTCCATTCACTTTGCACAGTGAATTGAAGTGTTGGAACAGACTGCTTCTCTTTCAGAGAAACGCATGTGAGTTTCTTCCTAATGCTTGCAAGTAGCTTAAGGCACTTTCAAAGGAAAGTGATTTTCTCTGAAAGGACAGCATTTAGAAAGTGAAGCAACACTCCATTCCCTTCGTGCAGTGAATTGAAGTGTTGGAACAGAGTGCTTCTCTTTCATATAAACGCATTAGTGTTTCTTGTGAATGCTTGCAATTTGCTTAAGGCACTTTCAAAGGAAAGTGATTTTCTCTGAAAGGACAGCATTTAGAAAGTGAAGCAACACTCCATTCACTTTGTATAGTGAATTGAAGTGTTGGAACAGACTGCTTCTCTTTCAGAGAAACGCATGTGAGTTTCTGTTGAATGCTTGTTCGTTGCTTAAGGCACTTTCAAAGGAAAGTGATTTTCTCTGAAAGGACAGCATTTAGAAAGTGAAGGAACACTCCATTCACTTCGCACACTGAATTGAAGTGATGGAACAGACTGCTTCTCATTCAGAGAAACGCATGTGAGTTTCTGTTGAATGCTTGTAAGTAGCTTAAGGCACTTTCAAAGGAAAGTGATTTTCTCTGAAAGGACAGCATTTAGAAAGTGAGGCAACACTCCATTCACTTCACACAGTGAATTGAAGTGTTGGAACAGACTGCTTCTCTTTCAGAGAAACGCATGTGAGTTTCTTCCTAATGCTTGCAAGTAGCTTAAGGCACTTTCAAAGGAAAGTGATTTTCTCTGAAAGGACAGCATTTAGAAAGTGAAGCAACACTCCATTCACTTCGCACAGTGAATTGAAGTGTAGGAACATACTGCTTCTGTTTCAGAGAAACACATGTGAGTTTCTTCCTAATGCTTGCAAGTAGCTTAAGGCACTTTCAAAGGAAAGTGATTTTATCTGAACGGACAGAATTTAGAAAGTGAAGCAACACTCCATTCACTTTGCACAGTGAATTGAAGTGTTGGAACAGACGGCTTCTCTTTCATAGAAACGCATTAGTATTTCTTGTGAATGCTTGCAAGTTGCTTAAGGCACTTTCAAAGGAAAGTGATTTTCTCTGAAAGGACAGCATTTAAAAAGTGAAGCAACACTCCATTCACTTTGTATAGTGAATTGAAGTGTTGGAACAGACTGCTTCTCTTTCAGAGAAATGCATGTGAGTTTCTGTTGAATGCTTGTAAGTAGCTTAAGGCTCTTTCAAAGGAAAGTGATTTTCCTTGAAAGGACAGCATTTAGAAAGTAAAGCAACACTGCATTCCCTTCGTGCAATGAATTGAAGTGTTGGAACAGACTGCTTCTCTTTCATAGAAACGCATTAGTGTTTCTTGTGAATGCTTGCAAGTAGCTTAAGGCACTTTCAAAGGAAAGTGATTTTCTCTGAAAGGACAGCATTTAGAAAGTGAAGCAACACTCCATTCACTTCGCACCGTGAATTGAAGTGTTGGAACAGACTGCTTCTCTTTCAGAGAAACGCATGAGAGTTTCTGGTGAATGCTTGTAAGTAGCTTAAGGCACTTTCAAAGGAAAGTGGTTTTCTCTGAAAGGACAGCATTTAGAAAGTGAAGCAACACTCCATTCCCTTCGTGCAGTGAATTGAAGTGTTGGAACAGAGTGCTTCTCTTTCATATAAACGCATTAGTGTTTCCTGTGAATGCTTGCAAGTTGCTTAAGGCACTTTCAAATGAAAGTGATTTTCTCTGAAAGGACAGAATTTAGAAAGTGAAGCAACACTCCATTCACTAAGCACAGTGAATTGAAGTGTTGGAACAGACTGCTTCTCTTTCAGAGAAAGGCATGTGAGTTTCTGTTGAATGCTTGTAAGTAGCTTAAGGCACTTTCAAAGGAAAGTGATTTTCTCTGAAAGGACAGCATTTAGAAAGTGAAGCAACACTCCATTCATTTCGCACAGTGAATTGAAGTGTTGGAACAGACTGCTTCTCTTTCAGAGAAACGCATGTGAGTTTTTTTTTGAATGCTTGAAAGTAGTTTAAGGCACTTTCAATGGAAAGTGATTTTCTCTGAAAGGACAGTATTTAGAAAGTGAGGCAACACTCCATTCACTTCGCACAGTGAATTGAAGTGTTGAAACAGAGTGCTTCTCTTTCAGAGAAACGCATGTGAGTTTCTTCCTAATGCTTGCAGGTAGCTTAAGGCACTTTCAAAGGAAAGTGATTTTCTCTGAAAGGACAGCATTTAGAAAGTGAAGCAACACTCCATTCACTTTGCACAGTGAATTGAAGTGTTGGAACAGACTGCTTCTCTTTCAGAGAAACGCATGTGAGTTTCTTCCTAATGCTGGCAAGTAGCTTAAGGCACTTTCAAAGGAAAGTGATTTTCTCTGAAAGGACAGCATTTAGAAAGTGAAGCAACACTCCATTCCCTTCGTGCAGTGAATTGAAGTGTTGGAACAGAGTGCTTCTCTTTCATATAAACGCATTAGTGTTTCTTGTGAATGCTTGCAATTTGCTTAAGGCACTTTCAAAGGAAAGTGATTTTCTCTGAAAGGACAGCATTTAGAAAGTGAAGCAACACTCCATTCACTTTGCACAGTGATTTGAAGTATTGGAACAGACTGCTTCTCTTTCAGAGAAACGCATGTGAGTTTCTGTTGAATGCTTGTTCGTTGCTTAAGGCACTTTCAAAGGAAAGTGATTTTCTCTGAAAGGACAGCATTTAGAAAGTGAAGGAACACTCCATTCACTTCGCACACTGAATTGAAGTGATGGAACAGACTGCTTCTCATTCAGAGAAACGCATGTGAGTTTCTGTTGAATGCTTGTAAGTAGCTTAAGGCACTTTCAAAGGAAAGTGATTTTCTCTGAAAGGACAGCATTTAGAAAGTGAGGCAACACTCCATTCACTTCACACAGTGAATTGAAGTGTTGGAACAGCCTGCTTCTCTTTCAGAGAAACGCATGTGAGTTTCTTCCTAATGCTTGCAAGTAGCTTAAGGCACTTTCAAAGGAAAGTGATTTTCTCTGAAAGGACAGCATTTAGAAAGTGAAGCAACACTCCATTCACTTCGCACAGTAATTGAAGTGTAGGAACATACTGCTTCTGTTTCAGAGAAACACATGTGAGTTTCTTCCTAATGCTTGCAAGTAGCTTAAGGCACTTTCAAAGGAAAGTGATTTTATCTGAACGGACAGAATTTAGAAAGTGAAGCAACACTCCATTCACTTTGCACAGTGAATTGAAGTGTTGGAACAGACGGCTTCTCTTTCATAGAAACGCATTAGTATTTCTTGTGAATGCTTGCAAGTTGCTTAAGGCACTTTCAAAGGAAAGTGATTTTCTCTGAAAGGACAGCATTTAAAAAGTGAAGCAACACTCCATTCACTTTGTATAGTGAATTGAAGTGTTGGAACAGACTGCTTCTCTTTCAGAGAAATGCATGTGAGTTTCTGTTGAATGCTTGTAAGTAGCTTAAGGCTCTTTCAAAGGAAAGTGATTTTCTCTGAAAGGACAGCATTTAGAAAGTGAAGCAACACTCCATTCATTTCGCACAGTGAATTAAAGTGTTGGAACAGACTGCTTCTCTTTCAGAGAAACGCATGTGAGTTTTTTGTGAATGCTTGAAAGTAGTTTAAGGCACTTTCAATGGAAAGTGATTTTCTCTGAAAGGACAGCATTTAGAAAGTGAGGCAACACTCCATTCACTTCGCACAGTGAATTGAAGTGTTGGAACAGACTGCTTCTCTTTCAGAGAAACGCATGTGAGTTTCTTCCTGATGCTTGCAAGTAGCTTAAGGCACTTTCAAAGGAAAGTGATTTTCTCTGAAAGGACAGCATTTAGAAAGTGAAGCAACACTCCATTCCCTTCGTGCAGTGAATTGAAGTGTTGGAACAGAGTGCTTCTCTTTCATATAAACGCATTAGTGTTTCTTGTGAATGCTTGCAATTTGCTTAAGGCACTTTCAAAGGAAAGTGATTTTCTCTGAAAGGACAGCATTTAGAAAGTGAGGCAACACTCCATTCACTTCGCACAGTGAATTGAAGTGTTGGAACAGACTGCTTTTCTTTCAGAGAAACGCATGTGAGTTTCTTCCTAATGCTTGCAAGTAGCTTAAGGCACTTTCAAAGGAAAGTGATTTTATCTGAACGGACAGCATTTAGAAAGTGAAGCAACACTCCATTCACTTTGCACAGTGAATTGAAGTGTTGGAACAGACTGCTTCTCTTTCATAGAATAGCATAAGTGTTTCTTGTGAATGCTTGCAAGTAGCTTAAGGCACTTTCAAAGGAAAGTGATTTTCTCTGAAAGGACAGCATTTAGAAAGTGAAGCAACACTCCATTCACTTCGCACAGAGAATTGAATTGTTGGAACAAATTTCTTCTCTTTCAGAGAAACGCATGTGAGTTTCTGTTGAATGCTTGTAAGTAGCTTAAGGCACATTCAAAGGAAAGGGATTTTCTCTGAAAGGACAGCATTTAGAAAGTGAGGCAACACTCCATTCACTTCGCACAGTGAATTGAAGTGTTGGAACAGACTGCTTCTCTTTCAGAGAAACGCATGTGAGTTTTTTGTGAATGCTTGAAAGTAGTTTAAGGCACTCCCAATGGAAAGTGATTTTCTCCGAAAGGACAGCATTTAGAAAGTGAGGCAACACTCCATTCACTTCGCACAGTGAATTGAAGTGTTGGAACGGACTGCTTTTCTTTCAGAGAAACGCATGTGAGTTTCTTCCTAATGCTTGCAAGTAGCTTAAGGCACTTTCAAACGAAAGTGATTTTCTCTGAAAGAACAGCATTTAGAAAGTGAAGCAACACTCCATTCACTTCGCACAGTGAATTGAAGTGCTGGAACAGACTGCTTCTCTTTCAGAGAAACGCATGTGAGTTTCTGTTGAATGCTTGTAAGTAGCTTAAGGCACATTCAAAGGAAAGGGATTTTCTCTGAAAGGACAGCATTTAGAAAGTGGAGCAACACTCCATTCACTTCACACAGTGAATTGAAGTGTTGGAACAGACTGCTTCTCTTTCAGAGAAACGCATGTGAGCTTCTTCCTGGCAAGTAGCTTAAGGCACTTTCAAAGGAAAGTGATTTTCTCTCTAAGGACAGCATTTAGAAAGTGAAGCAACACTCCATTCACTTCGCACAGTGAATTGAAGTGTTGGAACAGACTGCTTCTTTTTCAGAGAAATGCATGTGAGTTTCTGTTGAATGCTTGTAAGTAGCTCAAGGCTCTTTCAAAGGAACGTGATTTTCTCTGAAAGGACAGCATTTAGAAAGTAAAGCAACACTCCATTCCCTTCGTGCAATGAATTGAAGTGTTTCAACAGACTGCTTCTCTTTCATAGAAATGCATTAGTGTTTCTTGTGAATGCTTGCAAGTAGCTTAAGACACTTTCAAAGGAAAGGGATTTTCTCTGAAAGGACAGCATTTAGAAAGTGAAGGAACACTCCATTCACTTTGCACAGAGAATTGAAGTGTTGGAACAGATTGCTTCTCTTTCAGAGAAATGCATGTGAGTTTCTGTTGAATGCTTGTAAGTAGCTTAAGGCACATTCAAAGGAAAGGGATTTTCTCTGAAAGGACAGCATTTAGAAAGTGAAGCAACACTCCATTCACTTCGCACAGTGAATTGAAATGTTGTAACAGACTGCTTTTCTTTCAGAGAAACGCATGTGAGTTTCTTCCTAATGCTTGCAAGTACCTTAAGGCAATTTCAAAGGAAAGTGATTTTCTCTGAAAGGACAGCATTTAGAAAGTGAAGCAACACTCCATTCACTTCGCACAGTGAATTGAAGTGTTGGAACAGACTGCTTCTCTTTCAGAGAAACGCATGTGAGTTTCTTCCTAATGCTTGCAAGTAGCTTAAGGCACTTTAAAGGAAAGTGATTTTCTCTGAAAGGACAGCATTTAGAAAGTGAAGCAACACTCCATTCACTTCGCACAGTGAATTGAAGTGTTGGAACAGACTGCGTCTATTTCAGAGAAACGCATGTGAGTTTCTGGTGAATGCTTGTAAGTAGCTTAAGGCTCTTTCAAAGGAAAGTGGTTTTCTCTGAAAGGACAGCATTTAGAAAGTGAAGCAACACTCCATTCCCTTCGTGCAATGAATTGAAGTGTTTCAACAGACTGCTTCTCTTTCATAGAAACGCATTAGTGTTTCTTGTGAATGCTTGCAAGTAGCTTAAGGCACTTTCAAAGGAAAGTGATTTTCTCTGAAAGGACAGCATTTAGAAAGTGAAGCAACACTCCATTCACTTCGCATAGTGAATTGAAGTGTTGGAACAGATTGCTTCTCTTTCAGAGAAATGCATGTGAGTTTCTGTTGAATGCTTGTAAGTAGCTTAAGGCACTTTCTAAGGAAAGTGATTTTCTCTGAAAGGACAGCATTTAGAAAGTGAAGCAACACTCCATTCACTTCGCACAGTGAATTGAAGTGTTGGAACAGACTGCTTCTCTTTCAGAGAAACGCATGTGAGTTTTTTGTTAATGCTTGAAAGTAGTTTAAGGCACTTTCAATGGAAAGTGATTTTCTCTGAAAGGACTGCATTTAGAAAGTAAAGCAACACTCCATTCCCTTCGTGCAGTGAATTGAAGTGTTGGAAAAGAGTGCTTCTCTTTCATATAAACGCATTAGTGTTTCTTGTGAATGCTTGCAATTTGCTTAAGGCACTTTCAAAGGAAAGTGATTTTCTCTGAAAGGACAGCATTTAGAAAGTGAAGCAACACTCCATTCACTTTTCACAGTGAATTGAAGTGTTGGAACAGACTGCTTCTCTTTCAGAGAAACGCATGTGAGCTTCTTCCTGGCAAGTAGCTTAAGGCACTTTCAAAGGAAAGTGATTTTCTCTGAAAGGACAGCATTTAGAAAGTGAAGCAACACTCCATTCACTTCGCACAGTGAATTGAAGTGTTGGAACAGACTGCTTCTATTTCAGAGAAACGCATGTGTGTTTCCTGTGAATGCTTCAAAGTCGCTTAAGGCACTTTCAAAGGAAAGTGATTTTCTCTGAAAGGACAGCATTTAGAAAGTGAAGCAACACTCCATTCACTTCGCACAGTGAATTGAAGTGTTGGAACAGAGTGCTTCTCTTTCAGAGAAACGCATGTGAGTTTTTTGTTAATGCTTGAAAGTAGTTTAAGGCACTTTCAATGGAAAGTGATTTTCTCTGAAAGGACAGCATTTAGAAAGTAAAGCAAGACTCCATTCCCTTCGTGCAGTGAATTGAAGTGTTGGAACAGAGTGCTTCTCTTTCATATAAACGCATTCGTGTTTCTTGTGAATGCTTGCAATTTGATTAAGGCACTTTCAAAGGAAAGTGATTTTCTCTGAAAGGACAGCATTTAGAAAGTGAAGCAACACTCCATTCGCTTTATACACTGAATTGAAGTGTTGGAACAGACTTCTTCTCTTTCAGAGATGCGCATGTGAGTTTTTTGTGAATGCTTGAAAGTAGTTTAAGGCACTTTCAAAAGAAAGTGATTTTCTCAGAAAGGACAGAATTTAGAAAGTGAAGCAACACTCCATTCACTTCGCACAGTGAATTGAAGTGTTGGAACAGACTTCTCTTTCAGAGAAATGCATGTGAGTTTCTGTTGAATGCTTGTAAGTAGCTTAAGGCACTTTCAAAGGAAAGTGATTTTCTCTGAACGGACTGAATTTAGCAAGTGAAGCAACACTCAATTCACTAAGCACAGTGAATTGAAGTGTTGGAACAGACTGCTTCTCTTTCAGAGAAAGGCATGTGAGTTTCTGTGGAATGCTTGTAAGCAGCTTAAGGCACTTTCAAAGGAAAGTGATTTTCTCTGAAAGGACAGCATTTAGAAAGTGAAGCAACACTCCATTCACTTCGCACAGTGAATTGAAGTGTTGGAACAGACTGCTTCTCTTTCAGAGAAACGCATGTGAGTTTTTTGTGAATGCTTGAAAGTAGTTTAAGGCACTTTCAATGGAAAGTAATTTTCTCTGAAAGGACAGCATTTAGAAAGTGAGGCAACACTCCATATACTTCGCACAGTGAAATGAAGAGTTGGAACAGACTGCTTCTCTTTCAGAGAAACGCATGTGAGTTTTTTGTGAATGCTCGAAAGTAGTTTAAGGCACTTTCAATGGAAAGTGATTTCCTCTGAAAGGACAGCATTTAGAAAGTAAATCAACACTCCATTCCCTTCGTGCAGTGAATTGAAGTGTTGGAACAGAGTGCTTCTGTTTCAGAGAAACGCATTAGTGCTTCTTGTGAATGCTTGCAATTTGCTTAAGGCACTTTCAAAGGAAAGTGATTTTCTCTGAAAGGACAGCATTTAGAAAGTGAAGCAACACTCCATTCACTTTTCACAGTGAATTGAAGTGTTGGAACAGACTGCTTCTCTTTCAGAGAAACGCATGTGAGCTTCTTCCTGGCAAGTAGCTTAAGGCACTTTCAAAGGAAAGTGATTTTCTCTGAAAGGACAGCATTTAGAAAGTGAAGCAACACTCCATTCGCTTCGCACAGTGAATTGAAGTGTTGGAACAGACTGCTTCTTTTTCAGAGAAATGCATGTGAGTTTCTGTTGAATGCTTGTAATTAGCTCAAGGCTTTTCAAAGGAAAGTGATTTTCTCTGAAAGGACAGCATTTAGAAAGTAAAGCAATACTCCATTCCCTTCGTGCAATGAATTGAAGTGTTGGAACAGACTGCTTCTCTTTCATAGAAACGCATTAGTGTTTCTTGTGAATGCTTGCAAGTAGCTTAAGGCACTTTCAAAGGAAAGTGATTTTCTCTGAAAGGACAGCATTTAGAAAGTGAAGCAACACTCCATTCACTTCGCATAGTGAATTGAAGTGTTGGAACAGATTGCTTCTCTTTCAGAGAAATGCATGTGAGTTTCTGTTGAATGCTTGTAAGTAGCTTAAGGCACATTCAAAGGAAAGGGATTTTCTCTGAAAGAACAGCATTTAGAAAGTGAAGCAACACTCCATTCACTTCGCACAGTGAATTGAAGTGTTAAAAGAGACTGCTTCATTTCAGAGAAACGCATGTGAGTTTTTTGTGCATGCTTGAAAGTAGTTTAAGGCACTTTCAATGGAAAGTGATTTTCTCTGAAAGGACAGCATTTAGAAAGTGAGGCAACACTCCATTCACTTCGCACAGTGAATTGAAGTATTGGAACAGACTGATTCTCTTTCAGAGAAACGCATGTGAGTTTCTTCCTAATGCTTGCAAGTAGCTTAAGGCACTTTCAAAGGAAAGTGATTTTCTCTGAAAGGACAACATTTAGAAAGTGAAGCAACACTCCATTCACTTCACACAGTGAATTGAAGTGTTGGAACAGACTGTTTCTCTTTCAGAGAAACGCATGTGAGTTTCTTCCTAATGCTTGCAAGTAGCTTAAGGCACTTTCAAAGGAAAGTGATTTTCTCTGAAAGGACAGCATTTAGAAAGTGAAGCAACACTCCATTCACTTCGTGCAGTGAATTGAAGTGTTGGACCAGAGTGCTTCTCTTTCATATAAACTCATTAGTGTTTCTTGTGAATGCTTGCAATTTGCTTAAGGCACTTTCAAAGGAAAGTGATTTTCTCTGAACGGACAGCATTTAGAAAGTGAAGCAACACTCCATTCCCTTCGTGCAGTGAATTGAAGTGTTGGAACAGAGTGCTTCTCTTTCATATAAACGCATTAGTGTTTCTTGTGAATGCTTGCAATTTGCTTAAGGCACTTTCAAAGGAAAGTGATTTTCTCTGAACGGACAGCATTTAGAAAGTGAAGCAACACTCCATTCACTTCACACAGTGAATTGAAGTGTTGGAAGAGACTGCTTCTCTTTCAGAGAAACGCATGTGAGCTTCTTCCTGGCAAGTAGCTTAAGGCACTTTCAAAGGAAAGTGATTTTCTCTGAAAGGACAGCATTTAGAAATTGAAGCAACACTCCATTCACTTCGCACAGTGAATTGAAGTGTTGGAACAGACTGCTTCTTTTTCAGAGAAATGCATGTGAGTTTCTTTTGAATTCTTGTAATTAGCTCAAGGCTTTTCAAAGGAAAGTGATTTTCTCTGAAAGGACAGCATTTAGAAAGTGAAGCAACACTCCATTCACTTCGCACAGTGAATTGAAGTGTTGGAACAGACTGCTTTTCTTTCAGAGAAACGCATGTGAGTTTCTTCCTAATGCTTGCAAGTAGCTTAAGGCACTTTCAAAGGAAAGTGATTTTCTCTGAAAGGATAGCATTTAGAAAGTGAAGCAACACTCCATTCACTTCGCACAGTGAATTGAAGTGTTGGAACAGACTGCTTCTCTTTCAGAGAAACGCATGTTAGTTTCTTCCTAATGCTTGCAAGTAGCTTAAGGCACTATCAAACGAAAGTGATTTTCTCTGAAAGAACAGCATTTAGAAAGTGAAGCAACACTCCATTCGCTTTGCACAGTGAATTGAAGTGTTAGAACAGACTGCTTCTCTTTCAGAGAAACGCATGTGAGTTACTGTTGAATGCTTGTAAGTAGCTTAAGGCACTTTCAAAGGAAAGTGATTTTCTCTGAATGGAAAGCATTTAGAAAGTGAAGCAACACTCCATTCACTTCACACAGTGAATTGAAGTGTTGGAACAGACTGCTTCTCTTTCAGAGAAACGCATGTGAGCTTCTTCCTAGCAAGTAGCTTAAGGCACTTTCAAAGGAAAGTGATTTTCTCTGTAAGGACAGCATTTAGAAAGTGAAGCAACACTCCATTCACTTCGCACAGTGAATTGAAATGTTGGAACAGACTGCTTCTTTTTCAGAGAAATGCTTGTGAGTTTCTGTTGAATGCTTGTAAGTAGCTCAAGGCTCTTTCAAAGGAAAGTGATTTTCTCTGAAAGGACAGCATTTAGAAAGTAAAGCAACACTCCATTCCCTTCGTGCAATGAATTGAAGTGTTTCAACAGACTGCTTCTCTTTCATAGAAATGCATTAGTGTTTCTTGTGAATGCTTGCAAGGAGCTTAAGGCACTTTCAAAGGAAAGGGATTTTCTCTGAAAGGACAGCATTTAGAAAGTGAAGCAACACTCCATTCACTTCGCACAGAGAATTGAAGTGTTGGAACAGATTGCTTCTCTTTCAGAGAAATGCATGTGAGTTTCTGTTGAATGCTTGTAAGTAGCTTAAGGCACATTCAAAGGAAAGGGATTTTCTCTGAATGGACAGCATTTAGAAAGTGAAGCAACACTCCATTCACTTCGCACAGTGAATTGAAATGTTGGAACAGACTCCTTTTCTTTCAGAGTAACGCATGTGAGTTTCTTCCTAATGCTTGCAAGTACCTTAAGGCAATTTCAAAGGAAAGTGGTTTTCTCTGAAAGGACAGCATTTAGAAAGTGAAGCAACACTCCATTCCCTTCGTGCAGTGAATTTAAGTGTTGGAACAGAGTGCTTCTCTTTCATATAAACGCATTAGTGTTTCTTGTGAATGCTTGCAAGTTGCTTAAGGCACTTTCAAAGGAAAGTGATTTTCTCTGAAAGGACAGAATTTAGAAAGTGAAGCAACACTCCATTCACTAAGCACAGTGAATTGAAGTGTTGGAACAGACTGCTTCTCTTTCAGAGAAAGGCATGTGAGTTTCTGTTGAATGCTTGTAAGTAGCTTAAGGCACTTTTAAAGGAAAGTGATTTTCTCTGAAAGGACAGCATTTAGAAAGTGAAGCAACACTCCATTCACTTTGCACAGTGAATTGAAGTGTTGGAACAGACTGCTTCTCTTTCAGAGATACGCATGTGAGTTTTTTGTAAAAGCTTGAAAGTAGTTTAAGGCACTTTCAAAAGAAAGTGATTTTCTCTGAAAGGACAGAATTTAGAAAGTGAAGCAACACTCCATTCATTTCGCACAGTGAATTGAAGTGTTGGAACAGACTTCTCTTTCAGAGAAATGCATGTGAGTTTCTGTTGAATGCTTGTAAGTAGCTTAAGGCACTTTCAAAGGAAAGTGATTTTCTCTGAACAGACAGCATTTAGAAAGTGAAGCAACACTCCATTCACTTCGCACAGTGAATTGAAGTGTTGGAACAGACTGCTTCTGTTTCAGAGAAACGCATGTGAGTTTCTGTTGAATGCTTGTAAGTACCTTAAGGCACTTTCAAAGGAAAGTGATTTTCTCTGAAAGGACAGCATTTAGAAAGTGAAGCAACACTCCATTCACTTCACACAGTGAATTGAAGTGTTGGAAGAGACTGCTTCTCTTTCAGAGAAACGCATGTGAGCTTCTTCCTGGCAAGTAGCTTAAGGCACTTTCAAAGGAAAGTGATTTTCTCTGAAAGGACAGCATTTAGAAAGTGAAGCAACACTCCATTCACTTCGCACAGTGAATTGAAGTGTTGGAACAGACTGCTTCTCTTTCAGAGAAACGCATGTGAGTTTCTTCCTAATGCTTGCAAGTAGCTTAAGGCACTTTCAAAGGAAAGTGATTTTCTCTGAAAGGACAGCATTTAGAAAGTGAAGCAACACTCCATTCACTTCGCACAGTGAATTGAAGTGTTGGAACAGACTGCTTCTATTTCAGAGAAACGCATGTGTGTTTCCTGTGAATGCTTCAAAGTAGCTTAAGGCACTTTCAAAGGAAAGTGATTTTCTCTGAAAGGACAGCATTTAGAAAGTGAAGCAACACTCCATTCACTTCGCACAGTGAATTGAAGTGTTGGAACAGACTGCTTCTCTTTCAGAGAAACGCATGTGAGATTCTTCCAAATGCTTGCAAGTAGCTTAAGGCACATTCAAAGGAAAGTGTTTTTATCTGAAAGGACAGCATTTAGAAAGTGAAGCAACACTCCATTCCCTTCGTACAGTGAATTGAAGTGTTGGAACAGAGTGCTTCTCTTTCATATAAACGCATTAGTGTTTCTTGTGAATGCTTGCAAGTTGCTTAAGGCACTCTCAAAGGAAAGTGATTTTCTCTGAAAGGACAGAATTTAGAAAGTGAAGCAACACTCCATTCACTAAGCACAGTGAATTGAAGTGTTGGAACAGACTGCTTCTCTTTCAGAGAAAGGCATGTGAGTTTCTGTTGAATGCTTGTAAGTAGCTTAAGGCACTTTCAAAGGAAAGTGATTTTCTCTGAAAGGACAGCATTTAGAAAGTGAAGCAACACTCCATTCACTTCGCACAGTGAATTGAAGTGTTGGAACAGACTGCTTCTCTTTCAGAGAAACGCATGTGAGTTTTTTGTTAATGCTTGAAAGTAGTTTAAGGCACTTTCAATGGAAAGTGATTTTCTCTGAAAGGACAGCATTTAGAAAGTAAAGCAACACCTCATTCCCTTCGTGCAGTGAATTGAAGTGTTGGAACAGAGTGCTTCTCTTTCATATAAACGCATTAGTGTTTCTTGTGAATGCTTGCAATTTGCTTAAGGCACTTTCAAAGGAAAGTGATTTTCTCTGAAAGGACAGCATTTAGAAAGTGAAGCAACACTCCATTCACTTTTCACAGTGAATTGAAGTGTTGGAACAGACTGCTTCTCTTTCAGAGAAACGCATGTGAGCTTCTTCCTGGCAAGTAGCTTAAGGCACTTTCAAAGGAAAGTGATTTTCTCTGAAAGGACAGCATTTAGAAAGTGAAGCAACACTCCATTCACTTCGCACAGTGAATTGAAGTGTTGGAACAGACTGCTTCTTTTTCAGAGAAATGCATGTGAGTTTCTATTGAATGCTTGTAATTAGCTCAAGGCTTTTCAAAGGAAAGTGATTTTCTCTGAAAGGACAGCATTTAGAAAGTAAAGCAACACTCCATTCCCTTCGTGCAATGAATTGAAGTGTTGGAACAGACTGCTTCTCTTTCATAGAAACGCATTAGTGTTTCTTGTGAATGCTTGCAAGTAGCTTAAGGCACTTTCAAAGGAAAGTGATTTTCTCTGAAAGGACAGCATTTAGAAAGTGAAGCAACACTCCATTCACTTCGCATAGTGAATTGAAGTGTTGGAACAGATTGCTTCTCTTTCAGAGAAATGCATGTGAGTTTCTGTTGAATGCTTGTAAGTAGCTTAAGGCACATTCAAAGGAAAGGGATTTTCTCTGAAAGAACAGCATTTAGAAAGTGAAGCAACACTCCATTCACTTCGCACAGTGAATTGAAGTGTTGGAACAGACTGCTTCTCTTTCAGAGAAACGCATGTGAGTTTTTTGTTAATGCTTGAAAGTAGTTTAAGGCACTTTCAATGGAAAGTGATTTTCTCTGAAAGGACAGCATTTAGAAAGTGAGGCAACACTCCATTCACTTCACACAGTGAATTGAAGTGTTGGAACAGACTGCTTTTCTTTCAGAGAAACGCATGTGCGTTTCTTCCTAATGCTTGCAAGGAGATTAAGGCACTTTCAAAGGAAAGTGATTTTCTCTGAAAGGACAGCATTTAGAAAGTGAAGCAACACTCCATTCACTTCGCACAGTGAATTGAAGTGTTGGAACAGACTGCTTCTCTTTCAGAGAAACGCATGTGAGTTTCTTCCTAATGCTTTCAAGTAGTTTAAGGCACTTTCAAAGGAAAGTGATTTTCTCTGAAAGGACAGCATTTAGAAAGTGAAGCAACACTCCATTCACTTCGCACAGTGAATTGAAGTGTTGGAACAGACTGCTTCTATTTAAGAGAAACGCATGTGTGTTTCCTGTGAATGCTTCAAAGTAGCTTAAGGCACTTTCAAAGGAAAGTGATTTTCTCTGAAAGGACAGCATTTAGAAAGTGAAGCAACACTCCATTCACTTCGCACAGTGAATTGAAGTGTTGGAACAGACTGCTTCTCTTTCAGAGAAACGCATGTGAGTTTTTTGTTAATGCTTGAAAGTAGTTTAAGGCACTTTCAATGGAAAGTGATTTTCTCTGAAAGGACAGCATTTAGAAAGTAAAGCAAGACTCCATTCCCTTCGTGCAGTGAATTGAAGTGTTGGAAAAGAGTGCTTCTCTTTCATATAAACGCATTCGTGTTTCTTGTGAATGCTTGCAATTTGATTAAGGCACTTTCAAAGGAAAGTGATTTTCTCTGAAAGGACAGCATTTAGAAAGTGAAGCAACACTCCATTCGCTTTATACACTGAATTGAAGTGTTGGAACAGACTTCTTCTCTTTCAGAGATGCGCATGTGAGTTTTTTGTGAATGCTTGAAAGTAGTTTAAGGCACTTTCAAAAGAAAGTGATTTTCTCTGAAAGGACAGAATTTAGAAAGTGAAGCAACACTCCATTCACTTCGCACAGTGAATTGAAGTGTTGGAACAGACTTCTCTTTCAGAGAAATGCATGTGAGTTTCTGTTGAATGCTTGTAAGTAGCTTAAGGCACTTTCAAAGCAAAGTGATTTTCTCTGAACGGACAGAATTTAGAAAGTGAAGCAACACTCCATTCACTAAGCACAGTGAATTGAAATGTTGGAACAGACTGCTTCTCTTTCAGAGAAAGGCATGTGAGTTTCTGTTGAATGCTTGTAAGTAGCTTAAGGCACTTTCAAAGGAAAGTGATTTTCTCTGAAAGGACAGCATTTAGAAAGTGAAGCAACACTCCATTCACTAAGCACAGTGAATTGAAGTGTTGGAACAGACTGCTTCTCTTTCAGAGAAACGCATGTGAGTTTTTTGTGAATGCTTGAAAGTAGTTTAAGGCACTTTCAATGGAAAGTTATTTTCTCTGAAAGGACAGCATTTAGAAAGTAAAGCAACACTCCATTCCCTTCGTGCAGTGAATTGAAGTGTTGGAACAGAGTGCTTCTGTTTCAGAGAAACGCATTAGTGTTTCTTGTGAATGCTTGCAATTTGCTTAAGGCACTTTCAAAGGAAAGTGATTTTCTCTGAAAGGACAGCATTTAGAAAGTGAAGCAACACTCCATTCACTTTTCACAGTGAATTGAAGTGTTGGAACAGACTGCTTCTCTTTCAGAGAAACGCATGTGAGCTTCTTCCTGGCAAGTAGCTTAAGGCACTTTCAAAGGAAAGTGATTTTCTCTGAAAGGACAGCATTTAGAAAGTGAAGCAACACTCCATTCACTTCGCACAGTGAATTGAAGTGTTGGAACAGACTGCTTCTTTTTCAGAGAAATGCATGTGAGTTTCTGTTGAATGCTTGTAATTAGCTCAAGGCTTTTCAAAGGAAAGTGATTTTCTCTGAAAGGACAGCATTTAGAATGTAAAGCAATACTCCATTCCCTTCGTGCAATGAATTGAAGTGTTGGAACAGACTGCTTCTCTTTCATAGAAACGCATTAGTGTTTCTTGTGAATGCTTGCAAGTAGCTTAAGGCACTTTCAAAGGAAAGTGATTTTCTCTGAAATGACAGCATTTAGAAAGTGAAGCAACACTCCATTCACTTCGCATAGTGAATTGAAGTGTTGGAACAGATTGCTTCTCTTTCAGAGAAATGCATGTGAGTTTCTGTTGAATGCTTGTAAGTAGCTTAAGGCACATTCAAAGGAAAGGGATTTTCTCTGAAAGAACAGCATTTAGAAAGTGAAGCAACACTCCATTCACTTCGCACAGTGAATTGAAGTGTTGGAACAGACTGCTTCTCTTTCAGAGAAACGCATGTGAGTTTTTTGTGCATGCTTGAAAGTAGTTTAAGGCACTTTCAATGGAAAGTGATTTTCTCTGAAAGGACAGCATTTAGAAAGTGAGGCAACACTCCATTCACTTCGCACAGTGAATTGAAGTATTGGAACAGACTGATTCTCTTTCAGAGAAACGCATGTGAGTTTCTTCCTAATGCTTGCAAGTAGCTTAAGGCACTTTCAAAGGAAAGTGATTTTCTCTGAAAGGACAGCATTTAGAAAGTGAAGCAACACTCCATTCACTTCACACAGTGAATTGAAGTGTTGGAACAGACTGTTTCTCTTTCAGAGAAACGCATGTGAGTTTCTTCCAAATGCTTGCAAGTAGCTTAAAGCACTTTCAAAGGAAAGTGATTTTCTCTGAAAGGACAGCATTTAGAAAGTGAAGCAACACTCCATTCACTTTTCACAGTGAATTGAAGTGTTGGAACAGACTGCTTCTATTTCAGAGAAATGTATGTGAGTTTCTGTTGAATACTTGTACTTAGCTCAAGGCTTTTCAAAGGAAAGTGATTTTCTCTCAAAGGACAGCATTTAGAAAGTAAAGCAACACTCCATTCCCTTCCTGCAATGAATTGAAGTGTTTCAACAGACTGCTTCTCTTTCATAGAAATGCATTAGTGTTTCTTGTGAATGCTTGCAAGTAGCTTAAGGCACTTTCAAAGGAAAGGGATTTTCTCTGAAAGGACAGCATTTAGAAAGTGAAGGAACACTCCAATCACTTCGCACAGAGAATTGAAGTGTTGGAACAGATTGCTTCTCTTTCAGAGAAATGCATGTGAGTTTCTGTTGAATGCTTGTAAGTAGCTTAAGGCACATTCAAAGGAAAGGGATTTTCTCTGAAAGGACAGCATTTAGAAAGTGAAGCAACACTCCATTCACTTCGCACAGTGAATTGAAATGTTGGAACA
The DNA here is from genome assembly GCF_982192425.1 of Myodes glareolus. Lineage (NCBI taxonomy): Eukaryota > Metazoa > Chordata > Mammalia > Rodentia > Cricetidae > Myodes > Myodes glareolus. The sequence goes on from NC_142046.1 coordinate 4,268,231, forward strand.
GACTGCTTTTCTTTCAGAGAAACGCATGTGAGTTTCTTCCTAATGCTTGCAAGTACCTTAAGGCAATTTCAAAGGAAAGTGATTTTCTCTGAAAGGACAGCATTTAGAAAGTGAAGCAACACTACATTCACTTCGTGCAATGAATTGAAGTGTTGGAACAGACTGCTTCTCTTTCATAGAAACGCATTAGTGTTTCTTGTGAATGCTTGCAAGTAGCTTAAGGCACTTTCAAAGGAAAGTGATTTTCTCTGAAAGGACAGCATTTAGAAAGTGAAGCAACACTCCATTCACTTCGCATAGTGAATTGAAGTGTTGGAACAGATTGCTTCTCTTTCAGAGAAATGCATGTGAGTTTCTGTTGAATGCTTGTAAGTAGCTTAAGGCACATTCAAAGGAAAGGGATTTTCTCTGAAAGAACAGCATTTAGAAAGTGAAGCAACACTCCATTCACTTCGCACAGTGAATTGAACTGTTGGAACAGACTGCTTCTCTTTTAGAGAAACGCATGTGAGTTTTTTGTGCATGCTTGAAAATAGTTTAAGGCACTTTCAATGGAAAGTGATTTTCTCTGAAAGGACAGCATTTAGAAAGTGAGGCAACACTCCATTCACTTCGCACAGTGAATTGAAGTATTGGAACAGACTGCTTCTCTTTCAGAGAAACGCATGTGAGTTTCTTCCTAATGCTTGCAAGTAGCTTAAGGCACTTTCAAAGGAAAGTGATTTTCTCTGAAAGGACAGCATTTAGAAAGTGAAGCAACACTCCATTCACTTCGCACAGTGAATTGAAGTGTTGGAACAGACTGCTTCTCTTTCAGAGAAACGCATGTGAGATTCTTCCAAATGCTTGCAAGTAGCTTAAGGCACATTCAAAGGAAAGTGTTTTTATCTGAAAGGACAGCATTTAGAAAGTGAAGCAACACTCCATTCCCTTCGTACAGTGAATTGAAGTGTTGGAACAGAGTGCTTCTCTTTCATATAAACGCATTAGTGTTTCTTGTGAATGCTTGCAAGTTGCTTAAGGCACTCTCAAAGGAAAGTGATTTTCTCTGAAAGGACAGAATTTAGAAAGTGAAGCAACACTCCATTCACTAAGCACAGTGAATTGAAGTGTTGGAACAGACTGCTTCTCTTTCAGAGAAAGGCATGTGAGTTTCTGTTGAATGCTTGTAAGTAGCTTAAGGCACTTTCAAAGGAAAGTGATTTTCTCTGAAAGGACAGCATTTAGAAAGTGAAGCAACACTCCATTCACTTCGCACAGTGAATTGAAGTGTTGGAACAGACTGCTTCTCTTTCAGAGAAACGCATGTGAGTTTTTTGTTAATGCTTGAAAGTAGTTTAAGGCACTTTCAATGGAAAGTGATTTTCTCTGAAAGGACAGCATTTAGAAAGTAAAGCAACACTCCATTCCCTTCGTGCAGTGAATTGAAGTGTTGGAACAGAGTGCTTCTCTTTCATATAAACGCATTAGTGTTTCTTGTGAATGCTTGCAATTTGCTTAAGGCACTTTCAAAGGAAAGTGATTTTCTCTGAAAGGACAGCATTTAGAAAGTGAAGCAACACTCCATTCACTTTTCACAGTGAATTGAAGTGTTGGAACAGACTGCTTCTCTTTCAGAGAAACGCATGTGAGCTTCTTCCTGGCAAGTAGCTTAAGGCACTTTCAAAGGAAAGTGATTTTCTCTGAAAGGACAGCATTTAGAAAGTGAAGCAACACTCCATTCACTTCGCACAGTGAATTGAAGTGTTGGAACAGACTGCTTCTTTTTCAGAGAAATGCATGTGAGTTTCTATTGAATGCTTGTAATTAGCTCAAGGCTTTTCAAAGGAAAGTGATTTTCTCTGAAAGGACAGCATTTAGAAAGTAAAGCAACACTCCATTCCCTTCGTGCAATGAATTGAAGTGTTGGAACAGACTGCTTCTCTTTCATAGAAACGCATTAGTGTTTCTTGTGAATGCTTGCAAGTAGCTTAAGGCACTTTCAAAGGAAAGTGATTTTCTCTGAAAGGACAGCATTTAGAAAGTGAAGCAACACTCCATTCACTTCGCATAGTGAATTGAAGTGTTGGAACAGATTGCTTCTCTTTCAGAGAAATGCATGTGAGTTTCTGTTGAATGCTTGTAAGTAGCTTAAGGCACATTCAAAGGAAAGGGATTTTCTCTGAAAGAACAGCATTTAGAAAGTGAAGCAACACTCCATTCACTTCGCACAGTGAATTGAAGTGTTGGAACAGACTGCTTCTCTTTCAGAGAAACGCATGTGAGTTTTTTGTTAATGCTTGAAAGTAGTTTAAGGCACTTTCAATGGAAAGTGATTTTCTCTGAAAGGACAGCATTTAGAAAGTGAGGCAACACTCCATTCACTTCACACAGTGAATTGAAGTGTTGGAACAGACTGCTTTTCTTTCAGAGAAACGCATGTGCGTTTCTTCCTAATGCTTGCAAGGAGATTAAGGCACTTTCAAAGGAAAGTGATTTTCTCTGAAAGGACAGCATTTAGAAAGTGAAGCAACACTCCATTCACTTCGCACAGTGAATTGAAGTGTTGGAACAGACTGCTTCTCTTTCAGAGAAACGCATGTGAGTTTCTTCCTAATGCTTTCAAGTAGTTTAAGGCACTTTCAAAGGAAAGTGATTTTCTCTGAAAGGACAGCATTTAGAAAGTGAAGCAACACTCCATTCACTTCGCACAGTGAATTGAAGTGTTGGAACAGACTGCTTCTATTTAAGAGAAACGCATGTGTGTTTCCTGTGAATGCTTCAAAGTAGCTTAAGGCACTTTCAAAGGAAAGTGATTTTCTCTGAAAGGACAGCATTTAGAAAGTGAAGCAACACTCCATTCACTTCGCACAGTGAATTGAAGTGTTGGAACAGACTGCTTCTCTTTCAGAGAAACGCATGTGAGTTTTTTGTTAATGCTTGAAAGTAGTTTAAGGCACTTTCAATGGAAAGTGATTTTCTCTGAAAGGACAGCATTTAGAAAGTAAAGCAAGACTCCATTCCCTTCGTGCAGTGAATTGAAGTGTTGGAAAAGAGTGCTTCTCTTTCATATAAACGCATTCGTGTTTCTTGTGAATGCTTGCAATTTGATTAAGGCACTTTCAAAGGAAAGTGATTTTCTCTGAAAGGACAGCATTTAGAAAGTGAAGCAACACTCCATTCGCTTTATACACTGAATTGAAGTGTTGGAACAGACTTCTTCTCTTTCAGAGATGCGCATGTGAGTTTTTTGTGAATGCTTGAAAGTAGTTTAAGGCACTTTCAAAAGAAAGTGATTTTCTCTGAAAGGACAGAATTTAGAAAGTGAAGCAACACTCCATTCACTTCGCACAGTGAATTGAAGTGTTGGAACAGACTTCTCTTTCAGAGAAATGCATGTGAGTTTCTGTTGAATGCTTGTAAGTAGCTTAAGGCACTTTCAAAGCAAAGTGATTTTCTCTGAACGGACAGAATTTAGAAAGTGAAGCAACACTCCATTCACTAAGCACAGTGAATTGAAATGTTGGAACAGACTGCTTCTCTTTCAGAGAAAGGCATGTGAGTTTCTGTTGAATGCTTGTAAGTAGCTTAAGGCACTTTCAAAGGAAAGTGATTTTCTCTGAAAGGACAGCATTTAGAAAGTGAAGCAACACTCCATTCACTAAGCACAGTGAATTGAAGTGTTGGAACAGACTGCTTCTCTTTCAGAGAAACGCATGTGAGTTTTTTGTGAATGCTTGAAAGTAGTTTAAGGCACTTTCAATGGAAAGTTATTTTCTCTGAAAGGACAGCATTTAGAAAGTAAAGCAACACTCCATTCCCTTCGTGCAGTGAATTGAAGTGTTGGAACAGAGTGCTTCTGTTTCAGAGAAACGCATTAGTGTTTCTTGTGAATGCTTGCAATTTGCTTAAGGCACTTTCAAAGGAAAGTGATTTTCTCTGAAAGGACAGCATTTAGAAAGTGAAGCAACACTCCATTCACTTTTCACAGTGAATTGAAGTGTTGGAACAGACTGCTTCTCTTTCAGAGAAACGCATGTGAGCTTCTTCCTGGCAAGTAGCTTAAGGCACTTTCAAAGGAAAGTGATTTTCTCTGAAAGGACAGCATTTAGAAAGTGAAGCAACACTCCATTCACTTCGCACAGTGAATTGAAGTGTTGGAACAGACTGCTTCTTTTTCAGAGAAATGCATGTGAGTTTCTGTTGAATGCTTGTAATTAGCTCAAGGCTTTTCAAAGGAAAGTGATTTTCTCTGAAAGGACAGCATTTAGAATGTAAAGCAATACTCCATTCCCTTCGTGCAATGAATTGAAGTGTTGGAACAGACTGCTTCTCTTTCATAGAAACGCATTAGTGTTTCTTGTGAATGCTTGCAAGTAGCTTAAGGCACTTTCAAAGGAAAGTGATTTTCTCTGAAATGACAGCATTTAGAAAGTGAAGCAACACTCCATTCACTTCGCATAGTGAATTGAAGTGTTGGAACAGATTGCTTCTCTTTCAGAGAAATGCATGTGAGTTTCTGTTGAATGCTTGTAAGTAGCTTAAGGCACATTCAAAGGAAAGGGATTTTCTCTGAAAGAACAGCATTTAGAAAGTGAAGCAACACTCCATTCACTTCGCACAGTGAATTGAAGTGTTGGAACAGACTGCTTCTCTTTCAGAGAAACGCATGTGAGTTTTTTGTGCATGCTTGAAAGTAGTTTAAGGCACTTTCAATGGAAAGTGATTTTCTCTGAAAGGACAGCATTTAGAAAGTGAGGCAACACTCCATTCACTTCGCACAGTGAATTGAAGTATTGGAACAGACTGATTCTCTTTCAGAGAAACGCATGTGAGTTTCTTCCTAATGCTTGCAAGTAGCTTAAGGCACTTTCAAAGGAAAGTGATTTTCTCTGAAAGGACAGCATTTAGAAAGTGAAGCAACACTCCATTCACTTCACACAGTGAATTGAAGTGTTGGAACAGACTGTTTCTCTTTCAGAGAAACGCATGTGAGTTTCTTCCAAATGCTTGCAAGTAGCTTAAAGCACTTTCAAAGGAAAGTGATTTTCTCTGAAAGGACAGCATTTAGAAAGTGAAGCAACACTCCATTCACTTTTCACAGTGAATTGAAGTGTTGGAACAGACTGCTTCTATTTCAGAGAAATGTATGTGAGTTTCTGTTGAATACTTGTACTTAGCTCAAGGCTTTTCAAAGGAAAGTGATTTTCTCTCAAAGGACAGCATTTAGAAAGTAAAGCAACACTCCATTCCCTTCCTGCAATGAATTGAAGTGTTTCAACAGACTGCTTCTCTTTCATAGAAATGCATTAGTGTTTCTTGTGAATGCTTGCAAGTAGCTTAAGGCACTTTCAAAGGAAAGGGATTTTCTCTGAAAGGACAGCATTTAGAAAGTGAAGGAACACTCCAATCACTTCGCACAGAGAATTGAAGTGTTGGAACAGATTGCTTCTCTTTCAGAGAAATGCATGTGAGTTTCTGTTGAATGCTTGTAAGTAGCTTAAGGCACATTCAAAGGAAAGGGATTTTCTCTGAAAGGACAGCATTTAGAAAGTGAAGCAACACTCCATTCACTTCGCACAGTGAATTGAAATGTTGGAACAGACTGCTTTTCTTTCAGAGAAACGCATGTGAGTTTCTTCCTAATGCTTGCAAGTACCTTAAGGCAATTTCAAAGGAAAGTGATTTTCTCTGAAAGGACAGCATTTAGAAAGTGAAGCAACACTACATTCACTTCGTGCAATGAATTGAAGTGTTGGAACAGACTGCTTCTCTTTCATAGAAACGCATTAGTGTTTCTTGTGAATGCTTGCAAGTAGCTTAAGGCACTTTCAAAGGAAAGTGATTTTCTCTGAAAGGACAGCATTTAGAAAGTGAAGCAACACTCCATTCACTTCGCATAGTGAATTGAAGTGTTGGAACAGATTGCTTCTCTTTCAGAGAAATGCATGTGAGTTTCTGTTGAATGCTTGTAAGTAGCTTAAGGCACATTCAAAGGAAAGGGATTTTCTCTGAAAGAACAGCATTTAGAAAGTGAAGCAACACTCCATTCACTTCGCACAGTGAATTGAACTGTTGGAACAGACTGCTTCTCTTTTAGAGAAACGCATGTGAGTTTTTTGTGCATGCTTGAAAATAGTTTAAGGCACTTTCAATGGAAAGTGATTTTCTCTGAAAGGACAGCATTTAGAAAGTGAGGCAACACTCCATTCACTTCGCACAGTGAATTGAAGTATTGGAACAGACTGCTTCTCTTTCAGAGAAACGCATGTGAGTTTCTTCCTAATGCTTGCAAGTAGCTTAAGGCACTTTCAAAGGAAAGTGATTTTCTCTGAAAGGACAGCATTTAGAAAGTGAAGCAACACTCCATTCACTAAGCACAATGAATTGAAGTGTTGGAACAGACTGTTTCTCTTTCAGAGAAACGCATGTGAGTTTCTTCCTAATGCTTGCAAGTAGCTTAAGGCACTTTCAAAGGAAAGTGATTTTCTCTGAAAGGACAGCATTTAGAAAGTGAAGCAACACTCCATTCCCTTCATGCAGTGAATTGAAGTGTTGGAACAGAGTGCTTCTCTTTCATATAAACGCATTAGTGTTTCTTGTGAATGCTTGCAATTTGCTTAAGGCACTTTCAAAGGAAAGTGATTTTCTCTGAACGGACAGCATTTAGAAAGTGAAGCAACACTCCATTCCCTTCGTGCAGTGAATTGAAGTGTTGGAACAGAGTGCTTCTCTTTCATATAAACGCATTAGTGTTTCTTGTAAATGCTTGCAATTTGCTTAAGGCACTTTCAAAGGAAAGTGATTTTCTCTGAAAGGACAGCATTTAGAAAGTGAAGCAACACCCCATTCACTTCACACAGTGAATTGAAGTGTTGGAAGTGACTGCTTCTCTTTCAGAGAAACGCATGTGAGCTTCTTCCTGGCAAGTAGCTTAAGGCACTTTCAAAGGAAAGTGATTTTCTCTGAAAGGACAGCATTTAGAAAGTGAAGCAACACTCCATTCACTTCGCACAGTGAATTGAAGTGTTGGAACAGACTGCTTCTTTTTCAGAGAAATGCATGTGAGTTTCTGTTGAATGCTTGTAATTAGCTCAAGGCTTTTCAAAGGAAAGTGATTTTCTCTGAAAGGACAGCATTTAGAAAGTGAAGCAACACTCCATTCACTTCGCACAGTGAATTGAAGTGTTGGAACAGACTGCTTTTCTATCAGAGAAACGCATGTGAGTTTCTTCCTAATGCTTGCAAGTAGCTTAAGGCACTTTCAAAGGAAAGTGATTTTCTCTGAAAGGATAGCATTTAGAAAGTGAAGCAACACTCCATTCACTTCGCACAGTGAATTGAAGTGTTGGAACAGACTGCTTCTCTTTCAGAGAAACGCATGTGAGTTTCTTCCTAATGCTTGCAAGTAGCTTAAGGCACTTTCAAACGAAAGTGATTTTCTCTGAAAGAACAGCATTTAGAAAGTGAAGCAACACTCCATTCACTTCGCACAGTGAATTGAAGTGTTAGAACAGACTGCTTCTCTTTCAGAGAAACGCATGTGAGTTTCTGTTGAATGCTTGTAAGTAGCTTAAGGCACTTTCAAAGGAAAGTGTTTTTCTCTGAATGGAAAGCATTTAGAAAGTGAAGCAACACTCCATTTACTTCACACAGTGAATTGAAGTGTTGGAACAGACTGCTTCTCTTTCAGAGAAACGCATGTGAGCTTCTTCCTAGCAAGTAGCTTAAGGCACTTTCAAAGGAAAGTGATTTTCTCTGTAAGGACAGCATTTAGAAAGTGAAGCAACACTCCATTCACTTCGCACAGTGAATTGAAGTGTTGGAACAGACTGCTTCTTTTTCAGAGAAATGCATGTGAGTTTCTATTGAATGCTTGTAAGTAGCTCAAGGCTCTTTCAAAGGAAAGTGATTTTCTCTGAAAGGACAGCATTTAGAAAGTAAAGCAACACTCCATTCCCTTCGTGCAATGAATTGAAGTGTTTCTACAGACTGCTCCTCTTTCATAGAAATGCATTAGTGTTTCTTGTGAATGCTTGCAAGTAGCTTAAGGCACTTTCAAAGGAAAGTGATTTTCTCTGAAAGGACAGCATTTAGAAAGTGAAGGAACACTCCATTCACTTCGCACAGAGAATTGAAGTGTTGGAACAGATTGCTTCTCTTTCAGAGAAATGCATGTGAGTTTCTGTTGAATGCTTGTAAGTAGCTTAAGGCACATTCAAAGGAAAGGGATTTTCTCTGAAAGGACAGCATTTAGAAAGTGAAGCAACACTCCATTCACTTCGCACAGTGAATTGAAATGTTGGAACAGACTGCTTTTCTTTCAGAGAAACGCATGTGAGTTTCTTCCTAATGCTTGCAAGTACCTTAAGGCAATTTCAAAGGAAAGTGATTTTCTCTGAAAGGACAGCATTTAGAAAGTGAAGCAACACTCCATTCACTTCGCACAGTGAATTGAAGTGTTGGAACAGACTGCTTCTCTTTCAGAGAAACGCATGTGAGTTTCTTCCTAATGCTTGCAAGTAGCTTAAGGCACTTTAAAGGAAAGTGATTTTCTCTGAACGGACAGCATTTAGAAAGTGAAGCAACACTCCATTCACTTCGCACAGTGAATTGAAGTGTTGGAACAGACTGCGTCTATTTCAGAGAAACGCATGTGAGTTTCTGGTGAATGCTTGTAAGTAGCTTATGGCTCTTTCAAAGGAAAGTGGTTTTCTCTGAAAGGACAGCATTTAGAAAGTGAAGCAACACTCCATTCACTTCGCACAGTGAATTGAAATGTTGGAACAGACTGCTTTTCTTTCAGAGAAACGCATGTGAGTTTCTTCCTAATGCTTGCAAGTACCTTAAGGCAATTTCAAAGGAAAGTGATTTTCTCTGAAAGGACAGCATTTAGAAAGTGAAGCAACACTCCATTCACTTCGTGCAATGAATTGAAGTGTTGGAACAGACTGCTTCTCTTTCATAGAAACGCATTAGTGTTTCTTATGAATGCTTGCAAGTAGCTTAAGGCACTTTCAAAGGAAAGTGATTTTCTCTGAAAGGACAGCATTTAGAAAGTGAAGCAACACTCCATTCACTTCGCATAGTGAATTGAAGTGTTGGAACAGATTGCTTCTCTTTCAGAGAAATGCATGTGAGTTTCTGTTGAATGCTTGTAAGTAGCTTAAGGCACATTCAAAGGAAAGGGATTTTCTCTGAAAGAACAGCATTTAGAAAGTGAAGCAACACTCCATTCACTTCGCACAGTGAATTGAAGTGTTGGAACAGACTGCTTCTCTTTCAGAGAAACGCATGTGAGTTTTTTGTGCATGCTTGAAAGTAGTTTAAGGCACTTTCAATGGAAAGTGATTTTCTCTGAAAGGACAGCATTTAGAAAGTGAGGCAACACTCCATTCACTTCGCACAGTGAATTGAAGTATTGGAACAGACTGCTTCTCTTTCAGAGAAACGCATGTGAGTTTCTTCCTAATGCTTGCAAGTAGCTTAAGGCACTTTCAAAGGAAAGTGATTTTCTCTGAAAGGACAGCATTTAGAAAGTGAAGCAACACTCCATTCCCTTCATGCAGTGAATTGAAGTGTTGGAACAGAGTGCTTCTCTTTCATATAAACGCATTAGTGTTTCTTGTGAATGCTTGCAATTTGCTTAAGGCACTTTCAAAGGAAAGTGATTTTCTCTGATCGTACAGCATTTAGAAAGTGAAGCAACACTCCATTCCCTTCGTGCAGTGAATTGAAGTGTTGGAACAGAGTGCTTCTCTTTCATATAAACGCATTAGTGTTTCTTGTGAATGCTTGCAATTTGCTTAAGGCACTGTCAAAGGAAAGTGATTTTCTCTGAACGGACAGCATTTAGAAAGTGAAGCAACACTCCATTCACTTCACACAGTGAATTGAAGTGTTGGAAGTGACTGCTTCTCTTTCAGAGAAACGCATGTGAGCTTCTTCCTGGCAAGTAGCTTAAGGCACTTTCAAAGGAAAGTGATTTTCTCTGAAAGGACAGCATTTAGAAAGTGAAGCAACACTCCATTCACTTCGCACAGTGAATTGAAGTGTTGGAACAGACTGCTTCTTTTTCAGAGAAATGCATGTGAGTTTCTGTTGAATGCTTGTAATTAGCTCAAGGCTTTTCAAAGGAAAGTGATTTTCTCTGAAAGGACAGCATTTAGAAAGTGAAGCAACACTCCATTCACTTCTCACAGTGAATTGAAGTGTTGGAACAGACTGCTTTTCTATCAGAGAAACGCATGTGAGTTTCTTCCTAATGCTTGCAAGTAGCTTAAGGCACTTTCAAAGGAAAGTGATTTTCTCGGGAAGGACAGCATTTAGAAAGTGAAGCAACACTCCATTCACTTCGCACAGTGAATTGAAGTGTTGGAACAGACTGCTTCTCTTTCAGAGAAACGCATGTGAGTTTCTTCCTAATGCTTGCAAGTAGCTTAAGGCACTTTCAAACGAAAGTGATTTTCTCTGAAAGAACAGCATTTAGAAAGTGAAGCAACACTCCATTCACTTCGCACAGTGAATTGAAGTGTTAGAACAGACTGCTTCTCTTTCAGAGAAACGCATGTGAGTTTCTGTTGAATGCTTGTAAGTAGCTTAAGGCACTTTCAAAGGAAAGTGTTTTTCTCTGAATGGAAAGCATTTAGAAAGTGAAGCAACACTCCATTTACTTCACACAGTGAATTGAAGTGTTGGAACAGACTGCTTCTCTTTCAGAGAAACGCATGTGAGCTTCTTCCTAGCAAGTAGCTTAAGGCACTTTCAAAGGAAAGTGATTTTCTCTGTAAGGACAGCATTTAGAAAGTGAAGCAACACTCCATTCACTTCGCACAGTGAATTGAAGTGTTGGAACAGACTGCTTCTTTTTCAGAGAAATGCATGTGAGTTTCTGTTGAATGCTTGTAAGTAGCTCAAGGCTCTTTCAAGGGAAAGTGATTTTCTCTGAAAGGACAGCATTTAGAAAGTAAAGCAACACTCCATTCCCTTCGTGCAATGAATTGAAGTGTTTCCACAGACTGCTTCTCTTTCATAGAAATGCATTAGTGTTTCTTGTGAATGCTTGCAAGTAGCTTAAGGCACTTTCAAAGGAAAGTGATTTTCTCTGAAAGGACAGCATTTAGAAAGTGAAGGAACACTCCATTCACTTCGCACAGAGAATTGAAGTGTTGGAACAGATTGCTTCTCTTTCAGAGAAATGCATGTGAGTTTCTGTTGAATGCTTGTAAGTAGCTTAAGGCACATTCAAAGGAAAGGGATTTTCTCTGAAAGGACAGCATTTAGAAAGTGAAGCAACACTCCATTCACTTCGCACAGTGAATTGAAATGTTGGAACAGACTGCTTTTCTTTCAGAGAAACGCATGTGAGTTTCTTCCTAATGCTTGCAAGTACCTTAAGGCAATTTCAAAGGAAAGTGATTTTCTCTGAAAGGACAGCATTTAGAAAGTGAAGCAACACTCCATTCACTTCGCACAGTGAATTGAAGTGTTGGAACAGACTGCTTCTCTTTCAGAGAAACGCATGTGAGTTTCTTCCTAATGCTTGCAAGTAGCTTAAGGCACTTTAAAGGAAAGTGATTTTCTCTGAACGGACAGCATTTAGAAAGTGAAGCAACACTCCATTCACTTCGCACAGTGAATTGAAGTGTTGGAACAGACTGCGTCTATTTCAGAGAAACGCATGTGAGTTTCTGGTGAATGCTTGTAAGTAGCTTATGGCTCTTTCAAAGGAAAGTGGTTTTCTCTGAAAGGACAGCATTTAGAAAGTGAAGCAACACTCCATTCCCTTCGTGCAGTTAATTGAAGTGTTGGAACAGAGTGCTTCTCTTTCATATAAACGCATTAGTGTTTCTTGTGAATGCTTGCAAGTTGCTTAAGGCACTTTCAAAGGAAAGTGATTTTCTCTGAAAGGACAGAATTTAGAAAGTGAAGCAACACTCCATTCACTAAGCACAGTGAATTGAAGTGTTGGAACAGACTGCTTCTCTTTCAGAGAAAGGCATGTGAGTTTCTGTTGAATGCTTGTAAGTAGCTTAAGGCACTTTTAAAGGAAAGTGATTTTCTCTGAAAGGACAGCATTTAGAAAGTGAAGCAACACTCCATTCACTTTGCACAGTGAATTGAAGTGTTGGAACAGACTGCTTCTCTTTCAGAGAAACGCATGTGAGTTTTTTGTGAATGCTTGAAAGTAGTTTAAGGCACTTTCAATGGAAAGTGATTTTCTCTGAAAGGACAGCATTTAGAAAGTGAGGCAACACTCCATTCACTTCGCACAGTGAATTGAAGTGTTGGAACAGACTGATTCTCTTTCAGAGAAACGCATGTGAGTTTCTTCCTAATGCTTGCAAGTAGCTTAAGGCACTTTCAAAGGAAAGTGATTTTCTCTGAAAGGACAGCATTTAGAAAGTGAAGCAACACTCCATTCACTTCGCACAGTGAATTGAAGTGTTGGAACAGACTGTTTCTCTTTCAGAGAAACGCATGTGAGTTTCTTCCTAATGCTTGCAAGTAGCTTAAGGCACTTTCAAAGGAATGTGATTTTCTCTGAAAGGACAGCATTTAGATAGTGAAGCAACACTCCATTCCCTTCGTGCAGTGAATTGAAATGTTGGAACAGAGTGCTTCTCTTTCATATAAACGCATTAGTGTTTCTTGTGAATGCTTGCAATTTGCTTAAGGCACTTTCAAAGGAAAGTGATTTTCTCTGAACGGACAGCATTTAGAAAGTGAAGCAACACTCCATTCACTTTGCACAGTGAATTGAAGTGTTGGAACAGACTGCTTCTCTTTCAGAGATACGCATGTGAGTTTTTTGTAAAAGCTTGAAAGTAGTTTAAGGCACTTTCAAAAGAAAGTGATTTTCTCTGAAAGGACAGAATTTAGAAAGTGAAGCAACACTCCATTCACTTCGCACAGTGAATTGAAGTGTTGGAACAGACTTCTCTTTCAGAGAAATGCATGTGAGTTTCTGTTGAATGCTTGTAAGTAGCTTAAGGCACTTTCAAAGGAAAGTGATTTTCTCTGAACGGACAGCATTTAGAAAGTGAAGCAACACTCCATTCACTTCGCACAGTGAATTGAAGTGTTGGAACAGACTTCTCTTTCAGAGAAATGCATGTGAGTTTCTGTTGAATGCTTGAAAGTAGTTTAAGGCACTTTCAATGGAAAGTGATTTTCTCTGAAAGGACAGCATTTAGAAAGTGAAGCAACACTCCATTCCCTTCATGCAGTGAATTGAAGTGTTGGAACAGAGTGCTTCTCTTTCATATAAACGCATTAGTGTTTCTTGTGAATGCTTGCAATTTGCTTAAGGCACTTTCAAAGGAAAGTGATTTTCTCTGAACGGACAGCATTTAGAAAGTGAAGCAACACTCCATTCCCTTCGTGCAGTGAATTGAAGTGTTGGAACAGAGTGCTTCTCTTTCATATAAACGCATTAGTGTTTCTTGTGAATGCTTGCAATTTGCTTAAGGCACTGTCAAAGGAAAGTGATTTTCTCTGAACGGACAGCATTTAGAAAGTGAAGCAACACTCCATTCACTTCACACAGTGAATTGAAGTGTTGGAAGTGACTGCTTCTCTTTCAGAGAAACGCATGTGAGCTTCTTCCTGGCAAGTAGCTTAAGGCACTTTCAAAGGAAAGTGATTTTCTCTGAAAGGACAGCATTTAGAAAGTGAAGCAACACTCCATTCACTTCGCACAGTGAATTGAAGTGTTGGAACAGACTGCTTCTTTTTCAGAGAAATGCATGTGAGTTTCTGTTGAATGCTTGTAATTAGCTCAAGGCTTTTCAAAGGAAAGTGATTTTCTCTGAAAGGACAGCATTTAGAAAGTGAAGCAACACTCCATTCACTTCGCACAGTGAATTGAAGTGTTGGAACAGACTGCTTTTCTATCAGAGAAACGCATGTGAGTTTCTTCCTAATGCTTGCAAGTAGCTTAAGGCACTTTCAAAGGAAAGTGATTTTCTCGGGAAGGACAGCATTTAGAAAGTGAAGCAACACTCCATTCACTTCGCACAGTGAATTGAAGTGTTGGAACAGACTGCTTCTCTTTCAGAGAAACGCATGTGAGTTTCTTCCTAATGCTTGCAAGTAGCTTAAGGCACTTTCAAACGAAAGTGATTTTCTCTGAAAGAACAGCATTTAGAAAGTGAAGCAACACTCCATTCACTTCGCACAGTGAATTGAAGTGTTAGAACAGACTGCTTCTCTTTCAGAGAAACGCATGTGAGTTTCTGTTGAATGCTTGTAAGTAGCTTAAGGCACTTTCAAAGGAAAGTGTTTTTCTCTGAATGGAAAGCATTTAGAAAGTGAAGCAACACTCCATTTACTTCACACAGTGAATTGAAGTGTTGGAACAGACTGCTTCTCTTTCAGAGAAACGCATGTGAGCTTCTTCCTAGCAAGTAGCTTAAGGCACTTTCAAAGGAAAGTGATTTTCTCTGTAAGGACAGCATTTAGAAAGTGAAGCAACACTCCATTCACTTCGCACAGTGAATTGAAGTGTTGGAACAGACTGCTTCTTTTTCAGAGAAATGCATGTGAGTTTCTGTTGAATGCTTGTAAGTAGCTCAAGGCTCTTTCAAAGGAAAGTGATTTTCTCTGAAAGGACAGCATTTAGAAAGTAAAGCAACACTCCATTCCCTTCATGCAATGAATTGAAGTGTTTCCACAGACTGCTTCTCTTTCATAGAAATGCATTAGTGTTTCTTGTGAATGCTTGCAAGTAGCTTAAGGCACTTTCAAAGGAAAGTGATTTTCTCTGAAAGGACAGCATTTAGAAAGTGAAGGAACACTCCATTCACTTCGCACAGAGAATTGAAGTGTTGGAACAGATTGCTTCTCTTTCAGAGAAATGCATGTGAGTTTCTGTTGAATGCTTGTAAGTAGCTTAAGGCACATTCAAAGGAAAGGGATTTTCTCTGAAAGGACAGCATTTAGAAAGTGAAGCAACACTCCATTCACTTCGCACAGTGAATTGAAATGTTGGAACAGACTGCTTTTCTTTCAGAGAAACGCATGTGAGTTTCTTCCTAATGCTTGCAAGTACCTTAAGGCAATTTCAAAGGAAAGTGATTTTCTCTGAAAGGACAGCATTTAGAAAGTGAAGCAACACTCCATTCACTTCGCACAGTGAATTGAAGTGTTGGAACAGACTGCTTCTCTTTCAGAGAAACGCATGTGAGTTTCTTCCTAATGCTTGCAAGTAGCTTAAGGCACTTTAAAGGAAAGTGATTTTCTCTGAACGGACAGCATTTAGAAAGTGAAGCAACACTCCATTCACTTCGCACAGTGAATTGAAGTGTTGGAACAGACTGCGTCTATTTCAGAGAAACGCATGTGAGTTTCTGGTGAATGCTTGTAAGTAGCTTATGGCTCTTTCAAAGGAAAGTGGTTTTCTCTGAAAGGACAGCATTTAGAAAGTGAAGCAACACTCCATTCCCTTCGTGCAGTTAATTGAAGTGTTGGAACAGAGTGCTTCTCTTTCATATAAACGCATTAGTGTTTCTTGTGAATGCTTGCAAGTTGCTTAAGGCACTTTCAAAGGAAAGTGATTTTCTCTGAAAGGACAGAATTTAGAAAGTGAAGCAACACTCCATTCACTAAGCACAGTGAATTGAAGTGTTGGAACAGACTGCTTCTCTTTCAGAGAAAGGCATGTGAGTTTCTGTTGAATGCTTGTAAGTAGCTTAAGGCACTTTTAAAGGAAAGTGATTTTCTCTGAAAGGACAGCATTTAGAAAGTGAAGCAACACTCCATTCACTTTGCACAGTGAATTGAAGTGTTGGAACAGACTGCTTCTCTTTCAGAGAAACGCATGTGAGTTTTTTGTGAATGCTTGAAAGTAGTTTAAGGCACTTTCAATGGAAAGTGATTTTCTCTGAAAGGACAGCATTTAGAAAGTGAGGCAACACTCCATTCACTTCGCACAGTGAATTGAAGTGTTGGAACAGACTGATTCTCTTTCAGAGAAACGCATGTGAGTTTCTTCCTAATGCTTGCAAGTAGCTTAAGGCACTTTCAAAGGAAAGTGATTTTCTCTGAAAGGACAGCATTTAGAAAGTGAAGCAACACTCCATTCACTTCGCACAGTGAATTGAAGTGTTGGAACAGACTGTTTCTCTTTCAGAGAAACGCATGTGAGTTTCTTCCTAATGCTTGCAAGTAGCTTAAGGCACTTTCAAAGGAATGTGATTTTCTCTGAAAGGACAGCATTTAGATAGTGAAGCAACACTCCATTCCCTTCGTGCAGTGAATTGAAATGTTGGAACAGAGTGCTTCTCTTTCATATAAACGCATTAGTGTTTCTTGTGAATGCTTGCAATTTGCTTAAGGCACTTTCAAAGGAAAGTGATTTTCTCTGAACGGACAGCATTTAGAAAGTGAAGCAACACTCCATTCACTTTGCACAGTGAATTGAAGTGTTGGAACAGACTGCTTCTCTTTCAGAGATACGCATGTGAGTTTTTTGTAAAAGCTTGAAAGTAGTTTAAGGCACTTTCAAAAGAAAGTGATTTTCTCTGAAAGGACAGAATTTAGAAAGTGAAGCAACACTCCATTCACTTCGCACAGTGAATTGAAGTGTTGGAACAGACTTCTCTTTCAGAGAAATGCATGTGAGTTTCTGTTGAATGCTTGTAAGTAGCTTAAGGCACTTTCAAAGGAAAGTGATTTTCTCTGAACGGACAGCATTTAGAAAGTGAAGCAACACTCCATTCAATTCGCACAGTGAATTGAAGTGTTGGAACAGACTTCTCTTTCAGAGAAATGCATGTGAGTTTCTGTTGAATGCTTGAAAGTTGTTTAAGGCACTTTCAATGGAAAGTGATTTTCTCTGAAAGGACAGCATTTAGAAAGTGAGGCAACACTCCATTCACTTCGCACAGTGAATTGAAGTGTTGGAACAGACTGCTTCTCTTTCAGAGAAACGCATGTGAGTTTCTTCCTAATGCTTGCAAGTAGCTTAAGGCACTTTCAAAGGAAAGGGATTTTCTCTGAAAGGACAGCATTTAGAAAGTGAAGCAACACTCCATTCACTTCGCACAGTGAATTGAAGTGTTGGAACAGACTGCTTCTCTTTCAGAGAAACGCATGTGAGTTTCTTCCTAATGCTTGCAAGTAGCTTAAGGCACTTTCAAAGGAAAGTGATTTTCTCTGAAAGGACAGAATTTGAAAGTGAAGCAACACTCCATTCCCTTCGTGCAGTGAATTGAAGTGTTGGAACTGAGTGCTTCTCTTTCATATAAATGCATAAGTGTTTCTTGTGAATGCTTGCAATTTGCTTAAGGCACTTTCAAAGGAAAGTGATTTTCTCTGAAAGGACAGCATTTAGAAAGTGAAGCAACACTCCATTCACTTTGCACAGTGAATTGAAGTGTTGGAACAGACTGCTTCTCTTTCAGAGATACGCATGTGAGTTTTTTGTGAATGCTTGAAAGTAGTTTAAGGCACTTTCAAAAGAAAGTGATTTTCTCTGAAAGGACAGAATTTAGAAAGTGAAGCAACACTCCATACACTTCGCACAGTGAATTAAAGTGTTGGAACAGACTTCTTCTCTTTCAGAGAAACGCATGTGAGTTTCTGTTGAATGCTTGTAAGTAGCTTAAGGCACTTTCAAAGGAAAGTGATTTTCTCTGAACGGACAGCATTCAGAAAGTGAAGCAACACTCCATTCACTTCGCACAGTGAATTGAAGTGTTGGAACAGACTGCTTCTCTTTCAGAGAAACGCATGTGAGCTTCTTCCTAGCAAGTAGCTTAAGGCACTTTCAAAGGAAAGTGATTTTCTCTGAAAGGACAGCATTTAGAAAGTGAAGCAACACTCCATTCACTTCGCACAGTGAATTGAAGTGTTGGAACAGACTGCTTCTTTTTCAGAGAATGCATGTGAGTTTCTGTTGAATGCTTGTAATTAGCTCCAGACTCTTTCAAAGGAAAGTGATTTTCTCTGAAAGGACAGCATTTAGAAAGTAAAGCAACACTCCATTCCCTTCGTGCAATGAATTGAAGTGTTGGAACAGACTGCTTCTCTTTCATAGAAACGAATTAGTGTTTCTTGAGAATGCTTGCAAGTAGCTTAAGGCACTTTCAAAGGAAAGTGATTTTCTCTGAAAGGACAGCATTTAGAACGTGAAGCAACCCTCCATTCTCTTCGCACAGAGAATTGAAGTGTTGGAACAGATTGCTTCTCTTTCAGAGAAATGCATGTGAGTTTCTGTTGAATTCTTGTAAATAGCTTAAGGCACATTCAAAGGAAAGGGATTTTCTCTGAAAGGACTGCATTTAGAAAGTGAAGTAACACTCCATTCACTTCGCAGAGAGAATTGAAGGGTTGGAACTGATTGCTTCTCTTTCAGAGAAACGCATGTGAGTTTTTTGTTAATGCTTGAAAGTAGTTTAAGGCACTTTCAATGGAAAGTGATTTTTTCTGAAAGGACAGCATTTAGAAAGTGAGGCAACACTCCATTCACTTCACACAGTGAATTTAAGTGTTGGAACAGACTGCTTTTCTTTCAGAGAAACGCATGTGAGTTTCTGTTGAATGCTTGTAAGTAGCTTAAGGCACTTTCAAAGGAAAGTGATTTTCTCTGAAAGGACAGCATTTAGAAAGTGAAGCAACACTCCATTCACTTCGCACAGTGAATTGAAGTGTTGGAACAGACTGCTTCTCTTTCAGAGAAACGCATGTGAGTTTCTTCCTAATGCTTGCAAGTAGCTTAAGGCACTTTCAACGGAAAGTGATTTTCTCTGAAAGGACAGCATTTAGAAAGTGAAGCAACACTCCATTCACTTCGCACAATGAATTGAAGTGTTGGTACAGACTGCTTCTATTTCAGAGAAACGCATGTGTGTTTCCTGTGAATGCTTCAAAGTAGCTTAAGGCACTTTCAAAGGAAAGTGATTTTCTCTGAAAGGACAGCATTTAGAAAGTGAAGCAACACTCCATTCACTTCGCACAGTGAATTGAAGTGTTGGAACAGACTGCTTCTCTTTCAGAGAAAGGCATGTGAGTTTCTGTTGAATGCTTGTAAGTAGCTTAAGGCACTTTTAAAGGAAAGTGATTTTCTCTGAAAGGACAGCATTTAGAAAGTGAAGCAACACTCCATTCACTTTGCACAGTGAATTGAAGTGTTGGAACAGACTGCTTCTCTTTCAGAGAAACGCATGTGAGTTTTTTGTGAATGCTTGAAAGTAGTTTAAGGCACTTTCAATGGAAAGTGATTTTCTCTGAAAGGACAGCATTTAGAAAGTGAGGCAACACTCCATTCACTTCGCACAGTGAATTGAAGTGTTGGAACAGACTGATTCTCTTTCAGAGAAACGCATGTGAGTTTCTTCCTAATGCTTGCAAGTAGCTTAAGGCACTTTCAAAGGAAAGTGATTTTCTCTGAAAGGACAGCATTTAGAAAGTGAAGCAACACTCCATTCACTTCGCACAGTGAATTGAAGTGTTGGAACAGACTGTTTCTCTTTCAGAGAAACGCATGTGAGTTTCTTCCTAATGCTTGCAAGTAGCTTAAGGCACTTTCAAAGGAATGTGATTTTCTCTGAAAGGACAGCATTTAGATAGTGAAGCAACACTCCATTCCCTTCGTGCAGTGAATTGAAATGTTGGAACAGAGTGCTTCTCTTTCATATAAACGCATTAGTGTTTCTTGTGAATGCTTGCAATTTGCTTAAGGCACTTTCAAAGGAAAGTGATTTTCTCTGAACGGACAGCATTTAGAAAGTGAAGCAACACTCCATTCACTTTGCACAGTGAATTGAAGTGTTGGAACAGACTGCTTCTCTTTCAGAGATACGCATGTGAGTTTTTTGTAAAAGCTTGAAAGTAGTTTAAGGCACTTTCAAAAGAAAGTGATTTTCTCTGAAAGGACAGAATTTAGAAAGTGAAGCAACACTCCATTCACTTCGCACAGTGAATTGAAGTGTTGGAACAGACTTCTCTTTCAGAGAAATGCATGTGAGTTTCTGTTGAATGCTTGTAAGTAGCTTAAGGCACTTTCAAAGGAAAGTGATTTTCTCTGAACGGACAGCATTTAGAAAGTGAAGCAACACTCCATTCACTTCGCACAGTGAATTGAAGTGTTGGAACAGACTTCTCTTTCAGAGAAATGCATGTGAGTTTCTGTTGAATGCTTGAAAGTAGTTTAAGGCACTTTCAATGGAAAGTGATTTTCTCTGAAAGGACAGCATTTAGAAAGTGAGGCAACACTCCATTCACTTCGCACAGTGAATTGAAGTGTTGGAACAGACTGCTTCTCTTTCAGAGAAACGCATGTGAGTTTCTTCCTAATGCTTGCAAGTAGCTTAAGGCACTTTCAAAGGAAAGGGATTTTCTCTGAAAGGACAGCATTTAGAAAGTGAAGCAACACTCCATTCACTTCGCACAGTGAATTGAAGTGTTGGAACAGACTGCTTCTCTTTCAGAGAAACGCATGTGAGTTTCTTCCTAATGCTTGCAAGTAGCTTAAGGCACTTTCAAAGGAAAGTGATTTTCTCTGAAAGGACAGAATTTGAAAGTGAAGCAACACTCCATTCCCTTCGTGCAGTGAATTGAAGTGTTGGAACTGAGTGCTTCTCTTTCATATAAATGCATAAGTGTTTCTTGTGAATGCTTGCAATTTGCTTAAGGCACTTTCAAAGGAAAGTGATTTTCTCTGAAAGGACAGCATTTAGAAAGTGAAGCAACACTCCATTCACTTTGCACAGTGAATTGAAGTGTTGGAACAGACTGCTTCTCTTTCAGAGATACGCATGTGAGTTTTTTGTGAATGCTTGAAAGTAGTTTAAGGCACTTTCAAAAGAAAGTGATTTTCTCTGAAAGGACAGAATTTAGAAAGTGAAGCAACACTCCATACACTTCGCACAGTGAATTAAAGTGTTGGAACAGACTTCTTCTCTTTCAGAGAAACGCATGTGAGTTTCTGTTGAATGCTTGTAAGTAGCTTAAGGCACTTTCAAAGGAAAGTGATTTTCTCTGAACGGACAGCATTCAGAAAGTGAAGCAACACTCCATTCACTTCGCACAGTGAATTGAAGTGTTGGAACAGACTGCTTCTCTTTCAGAGAAACGCATGTGAGCTTCTTCCTAGCAAGTAGCTTAAGGCACTTTCAAAGGAAAGTGATTTTCTCTGAAAGGACAGCATTTAGAAAGTGAAGCAACACTCCATTCACTTCGCACAGTGAATTGAAGTGTTGGAACAGACTGCTTCTTTTTCAGAGAATGCATGTGAGTTTCTGTTGAATGCTTGTAATTAGCTCCAGACTCTTTCAAAGGAAAGTGATTTTCTCTGAAAGGACAGCATTTAGAAAGTAAAGCAACACTCCATTCCCTTCGTGCAATGAATTGAAGTGTTGGAACAGACTGCTTCTCTTTCATAGAAACGAATTAGTGTTTCTTGAGAATGCTTGCAAGTAGCTTAAGGCACTTTCAAAGGAAAGTGATTTTCTCTGAAAGGACAGCATTTAGAACGTGAAGCAACCCTCCATTCTCTTCGCACAGAGAATTGAAGTGTTGGAACAGATTGCTTCTCTTTCAGAGAAATGCATGTGAGTTTCTGTTGAATTCTTGTAAATAGCTTAAGGCACATTCAAAGGAAAGGGATTTTCTCTGAAAGGACTGCATTTAGAAAGTGAAGTAACACTCCATTCACTTCGCAGAGAGAATTGAAGGGTTGGAACTGATTGCTTCTCTTTCAGAGAAACGCATGTGAGTTTTTTGTTAATGCTTGAAAGTAGTTTAAGGCACTTTCAATGGAAAGTGATTTTTTCTGAAAGGACAGCATTTAGAAAGTGAAGCAACACTCCATTCACTTCGGACAGTGAATTGAAGTGTTGGAACAGACTTCTCTTTCAGAGAAATGCATGTGAGTTTCAGTTGAATGCTTGTAAGTAGCTTAAGGCACTTTCAAAGGAAAGTGATTTTCTCTGAACGGACAGCATTTAGAAACTGAAGCAACACTCCATTCACTTCGCACAGTGAATTGAAGTGTTGGAACAGACTGCTTCTGTTTCAGAGAAACGCATGTGAGTTTCTGTTGAATGCTTGTAAGTAGCTTAAGGCACTTTCAAAGGAAAGTGATTTTCTCTGAAAGGACAGCATTTAGAAAGTGAAGCAACACTCCATTCACTTCACACAGTGAATTGAAGTGTTGGAACAGACTGCTTCTCTTTCAGAGAAACGCATGTGAGCTTCTTCCTGGCAAGTAGCTTAAGTCACTTTCAAAGGAAAGTGATTGTCTCTGAAAGGACAGCATTTAGAAAGTGAAGCAACACTCCATTCACTTCGCATAGTGAATTGAAGTGTTGGTACAGACTGCTTCTATTTCAGAGAAACGCATGTGTGTTTCCTGTGAATGCTTCAAAGTAGCTTAAGGCACTTTCAAAGGAAAGTGATTTTCTCTGAAAGGACAGCATTTAGAAAGTGAAGCAACACTCCATTCACTTCGCACAGTGAATTGAAATGTTGGAACAGACTGCTTCTGTTTCAGAGAAACGCATGTGAGTTTCTTCCTAATGCTTGCAAGTAGCTTAAGGCACTGTCAAAGGAAAGTGATTTTCTCTGAAAGAACAGCATTTAGAAAGTGAAGCAACACTCCATTCACTTCGCACAGTGAATTGAAGTGTTGGAACAGACTGCTTCTCTTTCAGAGAAACGCATGTGAGTTTCTGTTAAATTCTTGTAAGTAGCTTAAGGCACATTCAAAGGAAAGTGATTTTCTCTGAAAGGACAGCATTTAGAACGTGAGGCAGCACTCTATTCACTTCACACAGTGAATTGAAGTGTTGGAACAGACTGCTTCTCTTTCAGAGTAACACATGTGAGTTTCTTCCTAATGCTTGCAAGTAGCTTAAGGCACTATCAAAGGAAAGTGATTTTCTCTGAAAGGACAGCATTTAGAAAGTGAAGCAACACTCCATTCAGTTCGCACAGTGAATTGAAGTGTTGGAACAGGCTGCTTCTCTTTCAGAGAAACGCATGTGAGTTTTTTGTGAATGCTTGAAAGTAGTTTAAGGCACTTTCAATGGAAAGTGATTTTCTCTGAAAGGACAGCATTTAGAAAGTGAGGCAACACTCCATTCACTTCGCACAGTGAATTGAAGTGTTGGAACAGACTGCTTCTCTTTCAGAGAAACGCATGTGAGTTTCTTCCTAATGCTTGCAAGTAGCTTAAGGCACTTTCAAAGGAAAGTGATTTTCTCTGAAAGGACAGCATTTAGAAAGTGAAGCAACACTCCATTCACTTCGCACAGTGAATTGAAGTGTTGGAACAGACTGCTTCTCTTTCAGAGAAACGCATGTGAGTTTCTTCCTAATGCTTGCAAGTAGCTTAAGGCACTTTCAAAGGAAAGTGATTTTCTCTGAAAGGACAGCATTTAGAAAGTGAAGCAACACTCCATTCACTTCACACAGTGAATTGAAGTGTTGGAACAGACTGCTTCTGTTTCAGAGAAACGCATGTGAGTTTCTGTTGAATGCTTGTAAGTAGCTTAAGGCACTTTCAAAGGAAAGTGATTTTCTCTGAAAGGACAGCATTTAGAAAGTGAAGCAACACTCCATTCACTTCACACAGTGAATTGAAGTGTTGGAACAGACTGCTTCTCTTTCAGAGAAACGCATGTGTGCTTCTTCCTGGCAAGTAGCTTAAGTCACTTTCAAAGGAAAGTGATTGTCTCTGAAAGGACAGCATTTAGAAAGTGAAGCAACACTCCATTCACTTCGCATAGTGAATTGAAGTGTTGGAACAGACTGCTCCTCTTTCAAAGATACACATGTGAGTTTTTTGTGAATGCTTGAAAGTAGTTTAAGGCACTTTCAAAGGAAAGTGATTTTCTCTGAAAGGACAGCATTTAGAAAGTGAAGCAACACTCCATTCACTTCACACAGTGAATTGAAGTGTTGGAACAGACTGCTTTTCTTTCAGAGAAACGCATGTGAGTTTCTTCCTAATGCTTGCAAGGAGCTTAAGGCACTTTCAAAGGAAAGTGATTTTCTCTGAAAGGACAGCATTTAGAAAGTGAAGCTACACTCCATTCACTTCGCACAGTGAATTGAAGTGTTGGAACAGACTGCTTTTCTTTCAGAGAAACGCATGTGAGTTTCTTCCTAATGCTTGTAAGTAGCTTAAGGCACTTTCAAAAAAGTGATTTTCTCTGAAAGGACAGCATTTAGAAAATGAAGCAACACTCCATTCACTTCACACAGTGAATTGAAGTGTTGGAACAGACTGCTTCTGTTTCAGAGAAACGCATGTGAGTTTCTGTTGAATGCTTGTAAGTAGCTTAAGGCACTTTCAAAGGAAAGTGATTTTCTCTGAAAGGACAGCATTTAGAAAGTGAAGCAACACTCCATTCACTTCACACAGTGAATTGAAGTGTTGGAACAGACTGCTTCTCTTTCAGAGAAACGCATGTGAGCTTCTTCCTAGCAAGTAGCATAAGGCACTTTCAAAGGAAAGTGATTTTCTCTGAAAGGACAGCATTTAGAAAGTGAAGCAACACTCCATTCACTTCGCTCAGTGAATTGAAGTGTTGGAAGAGACTGCTTCTTTTTCAGAGAAATGCATGTGAGTTTCTGTTGAATGCTTGTAATTAGCTCAAGGCTCTTTCAAAGGAAAGTGATTTTCTCTGAAAGGACAACATTTAGAAAGTAAAGCAACACTCCATTCCCTTCGTGCAATGAATTGAAGTGTTGGAACAGACTGCTTCTCTTTCATAGAAACGCATTAGTGTTTCTTGGGAATGCTTGCAAGTAGCTTAAGGCACTTTCAAAGGAAAGTGATTTTCTCTGAAAGGACAGCATTTAGAAAGTGAAGCAACACTCCATTCACTTCGCACAGTGAATTGAAGTTTGGAACAGACTGCTTCTCTTTCAGAGAAACGCATGTGAGTTTCTTCCTAATGCTTGCAAGTAGCTTAAGGCACTTTCAAAGGAAAGTGATTTTCTCTGAACGGACAACATTTAGAAAGTGAAGCAACACTCCATTCACTTCGCACAGTGAATTGAAGTGTTGGAACAGACTGCTTCTGTTTCAGAGAAACGCATGTGAGTTTCTCTTGAATGCTTGTAAGTAGCTTAAGGCACTTTCAAAAGAAAGTGATTTTCTCTGAAAGGACAGCATTTAGAAAGTGAAGCAACACTCCATTCACTTCACACAGTGAATTGAAGTGTTGGAACAGACTGCTTCTGTTTCAGATAAACGCATGTGAGTTTCTGTTGAATGCTTGTAAGTAGCTTAAGGCACTTTCAAAGGAAAGTGATTTTCTCTGAAAGGACAGCATTTAGAAAGTGAAGCAACACTCCATTCACTTCACACAGTGAATTGAAGTGTTTGAACAGACTGCTTCTCTTTCAGAGAAACGCATGTGAGCTTCTTCCTAGCAAGTAGCTTAAGGCACTTTCAAAGGAAAGTGATTTTCTCTGAAAGGACAGCATTTAGAAAGTGAAGCAACACTCCATTCACTTCGCACAGTGAATTGAAGTGTTGGAACAGACTGCTTCTTTTTCAGAGAAATGCATGTGAGTTTCTGTTGAATGCTTGTAATTAGCTCAAGGCTCTTTCAAAGGAAAGTGATTTTCTCTGAAAGGACAACATTTAGAAAGTAAAGCAACACTCCATTCCCTTCGTGCAATGAATTGAAGTGTTGGAACAGACTGCTTCTCTTTCATAGAAACGCATTAGTGTTTTTTGTGAATGCTTGCAAGTAGCTTAAGGCACATTCAAAGGAAAGTGATTTTCTCTGAAAAGACAGCATTTAGAAAGTGAAGCAACACTCCATTCACTTCGCACAGAGAATTGAAGTGTTGGAACAGATTGCTTCTCTTTCAGAGAAATGCATGTGAGTTTCTGTTGAATTCTTGTAAGTAGCTTAAGGCACATTCAAAGGAAAGGGATTTTCTCTGAAAGGACAGCATTTAGAAAGTGAAGCAACACTCCATTCACTTCGCACAGTGAATTGAAGTGTTGGAACAGACTGCTTCTCTTTCAGAGAAATGCATGTGAGTTTCTTCCTAATCCTTGCAAGTAGCTTAAGGCACTTTCAAAGGAAAGTGATTTTCTCTGAAAGGACAGCATTTAGAAAGTGAAGCAACACACCATTCACTTCGCACAGTGAATTGAAGTGTTGGAACAGACTGCTTCTCTTTCAGAGAAACGCATGTGAGTTTTTTGTGAATGCTTGAAAGTAGTTTAAGGCACTTTCAATGGAAAGTGATTTTCTCTGAAAGGACAGCATTTAGAAAGTGAGGCAACACTCCATTCACTTCGCACAGTGAATTGAAGTGTTGGAACAGACTGCTTCTCTTTCAGAGAAACGCATGTGAGTTTCTTCCTAATGCTTGCAAGTAGCTTAAGGCACTTTCAAAGGAAAGTGATTTTCTCTGAAAGGACAGCATTTAGAAAGTGAAGCAACACTCCATTCACTTCGCACAGTGAATTGAAGTGTTGGAACAGACTGCTTCTCTTTCAGAGAAACGCATGTGAGTTTCTTCCTAATGCTTGCAAGTAGCTTAAGGCACTTTCAAAGGAAAGTGATTTTCTCTGAAAGGACAGCATTTAGAAAGTGAAGCAACACTCCATTCACTTCACACAGTGAATTGAAGTGTTGGAACAGACTGCTTCTGTTTCAGAGAAACGCATGTGAGTTTCTGTTGAATGCTTGTAAGTAGCTTAAGGCACTTTCAAAGGAAAGTGATTTTCTCTGAAAGGACAGCATTTAGAAAGTGAAGCAACACTCCATTCACTTCACACAGTGAATTGAAGTGTTGGAACAGACTGCTTCTCTTTCAGAGAAACGCATGTGTGCTTCTTCCTGGCAAGTAGCTTAAGTCACTTTCAAAGGAAAGTGATTGTCTCTGAAAGGACAGCATTTAGAAAGTGAAGCAACACTCCATTCACTTCGCATAGTGAATTGAAGTGTTGGAACAGACTGCTCCTCTTTCAAAGATACACATGTGAGTTTTTTGTGAATGCTTGAAAGTAGTTTAAGGCACTTTCAAAGGAAAGTGATTTTCTCTGAAAGGACAGCATTTAGAAAGTGAAGCAACACTCCATTCACTTCACACAGTAAATTGAAGTGTTGGAACAGACTGCTTTTCTTTCAGAGAAACGCATGTGAGTTTCTTCCTAATGCTTGCAAGGAGCTTAAGGCACTTTCAAAGGAAAGTGATTTTCTCTGAAAGGACAGCATTTAGAAAGTGAAGCTACACTCCATTCACTTCGCACAGTGAATTGAAGTGTTGGAACAGACTGCTTTTCTTTCAGAGAAACGCATGTGAGTTTCTTCCTAATGCTTGTAAGTAGCTTAAGGCACTTTCAAAAAAGTGATTTTCTCTGAAAGGACAGCATTTAGAAAATGAAGCAACACTCCATTCACTTCACACAGTGAATTGAAGTGTTGGAACAGACTGCTTCTGTTTCAGAGAAACGCATGTGAGTTTCTGTTGAATGCTTGTAAGTAGCTTAAGGCACTTTCAAAGGAAAGTGATTTTCTCTGAAAGGACAGCATTTAGAAAGTGAAGCAACACTCCATTCACTTCACACAGTGAATTGAAGTGTTGGAACAGACTGCTTCTCTTTCAGAGAAACGCATGTGAGCTTCTTCCTAGCAAGTAGCATAAGGCACTTTCAAAGGAAAGTGATTTTCTCTGAAAGGACAGCATTTAGAAAGTGAAGCAACACTCCATTCACTTCGCTCAGTGAATTGAAGTGTTGGAAGAGACTGCTTCTTTTTCAGAGAAATGCATGTGAGTTTCTGTTGAATGCTTGTAATTAGCTCAAGGCTCTTTCAAAGGAAAGTGATTTTCTCTGAAAGGACAACATTTAGAAAGTAAAGCAACACTCCATTCCCTTCGTGCAATGAATTGAAGTGTTGGAACAGACTGCTTCTCTTTCATAGAAACGCATTAGTGTTTCTTGGGAATGCTTGCAAGTAGCTTAAGGCACTTTCAAAGGAAAGTGATTTTCTCTGAAAGGACAGCATTTAGAAAGTGAAGCAACACTCCATTCACTTCGCACAGTGAATTGAAGTTTGGAACAGACTGCTTCTCTTTCAGAGAAACGCATGTGAGTTTCTTCCTAATGCTTGCAAGTAGCTTAAGGCACTTTCAAAGGAAAGTGATTTTCTCTGAACGGACAACATTTAGAAAGTGAAGCAACACTCCATTCACTTCGCACAGTGAATTGAAGTGTTGGAACAGACTGCTTCTGTTTCAGAGAAACGCATGTGAGTTTCTCTTGAATGCTTGTAAGTAGCTTAAGGCACTTTCAAAAGAAAGTGATTTTCTCTGAAAGGACAGCATTTAGAAAGTGAAGCAACACTCCATTCACTTCACACAGTGAATTGAAGTGTTGGAACAGACTGCTTCTGTTTCAGATAAACGCATGTGAGTTTCTGTTGAATGCTTGTAAGTAGCTTAAGGCACTTTCAAAGGAAAGTGATTTTCTCTGAAAGGACAGCATTTAGAAAGTGAAGCAACACTCCATTCACTTCACACAGTGAATTGAAGTGTTTGAACAGACTGCTTCTCTTTCAGAGAAACGCATGTGAGCTTCTTCCTAGCAAGTAGCTTAAGGCACTTTCAAAGGAAAGTGATTTTCTCTGAAAGGACAGCATTTAGAAAGTGAAGCAACACTCCATTCACTTCGCACAGTGAATTGAAGTGTTGGAACAGACTGCTTCTTTTTCAGAGAAATGCATGTGAGTTTCTGTTGAATGCTTGTAATTAGCTCAAGGCTCTTTCAAAGGAAAGTGATTTTCTCTGAAAGGACAACATTTAGAAAGTAAAGCAACACTCCATTCCCTTCGTGCAATGAATTGAAGTGTTGGAACAGACTGCTTCTCTTTCATAGAAACGCATTAGTGTTTTTTGTGAATGCTTGCAAGTAGCTTAAGGCACATTCAAAGGAAAGTGATTTTCTCTGAAAAGACAGCATTTAGAAAGTGAAGCAACACTCCATTCACTTCGCACAGAGAATTGAAGTGTTGGAACAGATTGCTTCTCTTTCAGAGAAATGCATGTGAGTTTCTGTTGAATTCTTGTAAGTAGCTTAAGGCACATTCAAAGGAAAGGGATTTTCTCTGAAAGGACAGCATTTAGAAAGTGAAGCAACACTCCATTCACTTCGCACAGTGAATTGAAGTGTTGGAACAGACTGCTTCTCTTTCAGAGAAATGCATGTGAGTTTCTTCCTAATCCTTGCAAGTAGCTTAAGGCACTTTCAAAGGAAAGTGATTTTCTCTGAAAGGACAGCATTTAGAAAGTGAAGCAACACACCATTCACTTCGCACAGTGAATTGAAGTGTTGGAACAGACTGCTTCTCTTTCAGAGAAACGCATGTGAGTTTCTTCCTAATGCTTGCAAGTAGCTTAAGGCACTTTCAAAGGAAAGTGATTTTCTCTGAAAGGACAGAAATTGAAAGTGAAGCAACACTCCATTCCCTTCGTGCAGTGAATTGAAGTGTTGGAACAGAGTGCTTCTCTTTCTTATAAATGCATAAGTGTTTCTTGTGAATGCTTGCAATTTGCTTAAGGCACTTTCAAAGGAAAGTGATTTTCTCTGAAAGGACAGCATTTAGAAAGTGAAGCAACACTCCATTCACTTTGCACAGTGAATTGAAGTGTTGGAACAGATTGCTTCTCTTTAAGAGAAACGCATGTGAGTTTTTTGTGAATGCTTGAAAGTAGTTTAAGGCACTTTCAAAGGAAAGTGATTTTCTCTGAAAGGACAGCATTTAGAACGTGAAGCAACACTCCATTCACTTCGCACAGAGAATTGAAGTGTTGGAACAGATTGCTTCTCTTTCAGAGAAATGCATGTGAGTTTCTGTTGAATTCTTGTAAGTAGCTTAAGGCACATTCAAAGGAAAGGGATTTTCTCTGAAAGGACAGCATTTAGAAAGTGAAGTAACACTCCATTCACTTCGCAGAGAGAATTGAAGGGTTGGAACTGATTGCTTCTCTTTCAGAGAAACGCATGTGAGTTTTTTGTTAATGCTTGAAAGTAGTTTAAGGCACTTTCAATGGAAAGTGATTTTCTCTGAAAGGACAGCATTTAGAAAGTGAGGCAACACTCCATTCACTTCACACAGTGAATTGAAGTGTTGGAACAGACTGCTTTTCTTTCAGAGAAACGCATGTGAGTTTCTTCCTAATGCTTGCAAGTAGCTTAAGGCACTTTCAAAGGAAAGTGATTTTCTCTGAAAGGACAGCATTTAGAAAGTGAAGCAACACTCCATTCACTTCGCACAGTGAATTGAAGTGTTGGAACAGACTGCTTCTCTTTCAGAGAAACGCATGTGAGTTTCTTCCTAATGCTTGCAAGTAGCTTAAGGCACTTTCAACGGAAAGTGATTTTCTCTGAAAGGACAGCATTTAGAAAGTGAAGCAACACTCCATTCACTTCGCACAATGAATTGAAGTGTTGGTACAGACTGCTTCTATTTCAGAGAAAAGCATGTGTGTTTCCTGTGAATGCTTCAAAGTAGCTTAAGGCACTTTCAAAGGAAAGTGATTTTCTCTGAAAGGACAGCATTTAGAAAGTGAAGCAACACTCCATTCACTTTGCACAGTGAATTGAAGTGTTGGAACAGACTGCTTCTTTTTCAGAGAATGCATGTGAGTTTCTGTTGAATGCTTGTAATTAGCTCAAGACTCTTTCAAAGGAAAGTGATTTTCTCTGAAAGGACAGCATTTAGAAAGTAAAGCAACACTCCATTCCCTTAGTGCAATGAATTGAAGTGTTGGAACAGACTGCTTCTCTTTCAGAGAAACGCATGTGAGCTTCTTCCTAGCAAGTAGCATAAGGCACTTTCAAAGGAAAGTGATTTTCTCTGAAAGGACAGCATTTAGAAAGTGAAGCAACACTCCATTCACTTCGCTCAGTGAATTGAAGTGTTGGAAGAGACTGCTTCTTTTTCAGAGAAATGCATGTGAGTTTCTGTTGAATGCTTGTAATTAGCTCAAGGCTCTTTCAAAGGAAAGTGATTTTCTCTGAAAGGACAACATTTAGAAAGTAAAGCAACACTCCATTCCCTTCGTGCAATGAATTGAAGTGTTGGAACAGACTGCTTCTCTTTCATAGAAACGCATTAGTGTTTCTTGGGAATGCTTGCAAGTAGCTTAAGGCACTTTCAAAGGAAAGTGATTTTCTCTGAAAGGACAGCATTTAGAAAGTGAAGCAACACTCCATTCACTTCGCACAGTGAATTGAAGTTTGGAACAGACTGCTTCTCTTTCAGAGAAACGCATGTGAGTTTCTTCCTAATGCTTGCAAGTAGCTTAAGGCACTTTCAAAGGAAAGTGATTTTCTCTGAACGGACAACATTTAGAAAGTGAAGCAACACTCCATTCACTTCGCACAGTGAATTGAAGTGTTGGAACAGACTGCTTCTGTTTCAGAGAAACGCATGTGAGTTTCTCTTGAATGCTTGTAAGTAGCTTAAGGCACTTTCAAAAGAAAGTGATTTTCTCTGAAAGGACAGCATTTAGAAAGTGAAGCAACACTCCATTCACTTCACACAGTGAATTGAAGTGTTGGAACAGACTGCTTCTGTTTCAGATAAACGCATGTGAGTTTCTGTTGAATGCTTGTAAGTAGCTTAAGGCACTTTCAAAGGAAAGTGATTTTCTCTGAAAGGACAGCATTTAGAAAGTGAAGCAACACTCCATTCACTTCACACAGTGAATTGAAGTGTTTGAACAGACTGCTTCTCTTTCAGAGAAACGCATGTGAGCTTCTTCCTAGCAAGTAGCTTAAGGCACTTTCAAAGGAAAGTGATTTTCTCTGAAAGGACAGCATTTAGAAAGTGAAGCAACACTCCATTCACTTCGCACAGTGAATTGAAGTGTTGGAACAGACTGCTTCTTTTTCAGAGAAATGCATGTGAGTTTCTGTTGAATGCTTGTAATTAGCTCAAGGCTCTTTCAAAGGAAAGTGATTTTCTCTGAAAGGACAACATTTAGAAAGTAAAGCAACACTCCATTCCCTTCGTGCAATGAATTGAAGTGTTGGAACAGACTGCTTCTCTTTCATAGAAACGCATTAGTGTTTTTTGTGAATGCTTGCAAGTAGCTTAAGGCACATTCAAAGGAAAGTGATTTTCTCTGAAAAGACAGCATTTAGAAAGTGAAGCAACACTCCATTCACTTCGCACAGAGAATTGAAGTGTTGGAACAGATTGCTTCTCTTTCAGAGAAATGCATGTGAGTTTCTGTTGAATTCTTGTAAGTAGCTTAAGGCACATTCAAAGGAAAGGGATTTTCTCTGAAAGGACAGCATTTAGAAAGTGAAGCAACACTCCATTCACTTCGCACAGTGAATTGAAGTGTTGGAACAGACTGCTTCTCTTTCAGAGAAATGCATGTGAGTTTCTTCCTAATCCTTGCAAGTAGCTTAAGGCACTTGCAAAGGAAAGTGATTTTCTCTGAAAGGACAGCATTTAGAAAGTGAAGCAACACTCCATTCACTTCGCACAGTGAATTGAAGTGTTGGAACAGACTGCTTCTCTTTCAGAGAAACGCATGTGAGTTTCTTCCTAATGCTTGCAAGTAGCTTAAGGCACTTTCAAAGGAAAGTGATTTTCTCTGAAAGGACAGAAATTGAAAGTGAAGCAACACTCCATTCCCTTCGTGCAGTGAATTGAAGTGTTGGAACAGAGTGCTTCTCTTTCTTATAAATGCATAAGTGTTTCTTGTGAATGCTTGCAATTTGCTTAAGGCACTTTCAAAGGAAAGTGATTTTCTCTGAAAGGACAGCATTTAGAAAGTGAAGCAACACTCCATTCACTTTGCACAGTGAATTGAAGTGTTGGAACAGATTGCTTCTCTTTAAGAGAAACGCATGTGAGTTTTTTGTGAATGCTTGAAAGTAGTTTAAGGCACTTTCAAAGGAAAGTGATTTTCTCTGAAAGGACAGCATTTAGAACGTGAAGCAACACTCCATTCACTTCGCACAGAGAATTGAAGTGTTGGAACAGATTGCTTCTCTTTCAGAGAAATGCATGTGAGTTTCTGTTGAATTCTTGTAAGTAGCTTAAGGCACATTCAAAGGAAAGGGATTTTCTCTGAAAGGACAGCATTTAGAAAGTGAAGTAACACTCCATTCACTTCGCAGAGAGAATTGAAGGGTTGGAACTGATTGCTTCTCTTTCAGAGAAACGCATGTGAGTTTTTTGTTAATGCTTGAAAGTAGTTTAAGGCACTTTCAATGGAAAGTGATTTTCTCTGAAAGGACAGCATTTAGAAAGTGAGGCAACACTCCATTCACTTCACACAGTGAATTGAAGTGTTGGAACAGACTGCTTTTCTTTCAGAGAAACGCATGTGAGTTTCTTCCTAATGCTTGCAAGTAGCTTAAGGCACTTTCAAAGGAAAGTGATTTTCTCTGAAAGGACAGCATTTAGAAAGTGAAGCAACACTCCATTCACTTCGCACAGTGAATTGAAGTGTTGGAACAGACTGCTTCTCTTTCAGAGAAACGCATGTGAGTTTCTTCCTAATGCTTGCAAGTAGCTTAAGGCACTTTCAACGGAAAGTGATTTTCTCTGAAAGGACAGCATTTAGAAAGTGAAGCAACACTCCATTCACTTCGCACAATGAATTGAAGTGTTGGTACAGACTGCTTCTATTTCAGAGAAAAGCATGTGTGTTTCCTGTGAATGCTTCAAAGTAGCTTAAGGCACTTTCAAAGGAAAGTGATTTTCTCTGAAAGGACAGCATTTAGAAAGTGAAGCAACACTCCATTCACTTTGCACAGTGAATTGAAGTGTTGGAACAGACTGCTTCTTTTTCAGAGAATGCATGTGAGTTTCTGTTGAATGCTTGTAATTAGCTCAAGACTCTTTCAAAGGAAAGTGATTTTCTCTGAAAGGACAGCATTTAGAAAGTAAAGCAACACTCCATTCCCTTAGTGCAATGAATTGAAGTGTTGGAACAGACTGCTTCTCTTTCATAGAAACGAATTAGTGTTTCTTGAGAATGCTTGCAAGTAGCTTAAGGCACTTTCAAAGGAAAGTGATTTTCTCTGAAAGGACAGCATTTAGAACGTGAAGCAACACTCCATTCTCTTCGCACAGAGAATTGAAGTGTTGGAACAGATTGCTTCTCTTTCAGAGAAATGCATGTGAGTTTCTGTTGAATTCTTGTAAGTAGCTTAAGGCACATTCAAAGGAAAGGGATTTTCTCTGAAAGGACTGCATTTAGAAAGTGAAGTAACACTCCATTCACTTCGCAGAGAGAATTGAAGGGTTGGAACTGATTGCTTCTCTTTCAGAGAAACGCATGTGAGTTTTTTGTTAATGCTTGAAAGTAGTTTAAGGCACTTTCAATGGAAAGTGATTTTCTCTGAAAGGACAGCATTTAGAAAGTGAGGCAACACTCCATTCACTTCACACAGTGAATTTAAGTGTTGGAACAGACTGCTTTTCTTTCAGAGAAACGCATGAGAGTTTCTTCCTAATGCTTGCAAGTAGCTTAAGGCACTTTCAAAGGAAAGTGATTTTCTCTGAAAGGACAGCATTTAGAAAGTGAAGCAACACTCCATTCACTTCGCACAGTGAATTGAAGTGTTGGAACAGACTGCTTCTCTTTCAGAGAAACGCATGTGAGTTTCTTCCTAATGCTTGCAAGTAGCTTAAGGCACTTACAACGGAAAGTGATTTTCTCTGAAAGGACAGCATTTAGAAAGTGAAGCAACACTCCATTCACTTCGCACAATGAATTGAAGTGTTGGTACAGACTGCTTCTATTTCAGAGAAACACATGTGTGTTTCCTGTGAATGCTTCAAAGTAGCTTTAGGCACTTTCAAAGGAAAGTGATTTTCTCTGAAAGGACAGCATTTAGAAAGTGAAGCAACACTCCATTCACTTCGCACAGTGAATTGAAGTGTTGGAACAGACTGCTTCTTTTTCAGAGAAATGCATGTGAGTTTCTGTTGAATGCTTGTAATTAGCTCAAGGCTCTTTCAAAGGAAAGTGATTTTCTCTGAAAAGACAGCATTTAGAAAGTGAAGCAAAACTCCATTCACTTCGCACAGAGAATTGAAGTGTTGGAACAGATTGCTTCTCTTTCAGAGAAATGCATGTGAGTTTCTGTTGAATTCTTGTAAGTAGCTTAAAGCACATTCAAAGGAAAGTGATTTTCTCTGAAAGGACAGCATTTAGAAAGTGAAGCAACACTCCATTCACTTCGCACAATGAATTGAAGTGTTGGAACAGACTGCTTCTCTTTCAGAGAAACGCATGTGAGTTTCTTCCTAATGCTTGCAAGTAGCTTAAGGCACTTTCAAAGGAAAGTGATTTTCTCTGAAAGGACAGAAATTGAAAGTGAAGCAACACTCCATTCCCTTCGTGCAGTGAATTGAAGTGTTGGAACAGAGTGCTTCTCTTTCATATAAATGCATAAGTGTTTCTTGTGAATGCTTGCAATTTGCTTAAGGCACTTTCAAAGGAAAGTGATTTTCTCTGAAAGGACAGCATTTAGAAAGTGAAGCAACACTCCATTCACTTTGCACAGTGAATTGAAGTGTTGGAACAGACTGCTTCTCTTTCAGAGATACGCATGTGAGTTTTTTGTGAATGCTTGAAAGTAGTTTAAGGCACTTTCAAAAGAAAGTGATTTTCTCTGAAAGGACAGAATTTAGAAAGTGAAGCAACACTCCATTCACTTCGCACAGTGAATTGAAGTGTTGGAACAGACTTCTTCTCTTTCAGAGAAATGCATGTGAGTTTCTGTTGAATGCTTGTAAGTAGCTTAAGGTACTTTCAAAGGAAAGTGATTTTCTCTGAACGGACAGCATTTAGAAAGTGAAGCAACACTCCATTCACTTCGCACAGTGAATTGAAGTGTTGGAACAGACTGCTTCTCTTTCAGAGAAATGCATGTGAGTTTCTTCCTAATGCTTGCAAGTAGCTTAAGGCACTTTCAAAGGAAAGTGATTTTCTCTGAAAGGACAGCATATAGAAAGTGAAGCAACACTCCATTCACTTCACACAGTGAATTGAAGTGTTGGAACAGACTGCTTCTCTTTCAGAGAAACGCATGTGAGCTTCTTCCTAGCAAGTAGCTTAAGGCACTTTCAAAGGAAAGTGATTTTCTCTGAAAGGACAGCATTTAGAAAGTGAAGCAACACTCCATTCACTTCGCACAGTGAATTGAAGTGTTGGAACAGACTGCTTCTTTTTCAGAGAAATGCATGTGAGTTTCTGTTGAATGCTTGTAATTAGCTCAAGACTCTTTCAAAGGAAAGTGATTTTCTCTGAAAGGACAGCATTTAGAAAGTAAAGCAACACTCCATTTCCTTCGTGCAATGAATTGAAGTGTTGGAACAGACTGCTTCTCTTTCATAGAAACGAATTAGTGTTTCTTGAGAATGCTTGCAAGTGGCTTAAGGCACTTTCAAAGGAAAGTGATTTTCTCTGAAAGGACAGCATTTAGAACGTGAAGCAACACTCCATTCACTTCGCACAGAGAATTGAAGTGTTGGAACAGATTGCTTCACTTTCAGAGAAATGCATGTGAGTTTCTGTTGAATTCTTGTAAGTAGCTTAAGGCACATTCAAAGGAAAGGGATTTTCTCTGAAAGGACAGCATTTAGAAAGTGAAGTAACACTCCATTCACTTCGCAGAGAGAATTGAAGGGTTGGAACTGATTGCTTCTCTTTCAGAGAAACGCATGTGAGTTTTTTGTTAATGCTTGAAAGTAGTTTAAGGCACTTTCAATGGAAAGTGATTTTCTCTGAAAGGACAGCATTTAGAAAGTGAGGCAACACTCCATTCACTTCACACAGTGAATTTAAGTGTTGGAACAGACTGCTTTTCTTTCAGAGAAACGCATGTGAGTTTCTTCCTAATGCTTGCAAGTAGCTTAAGGCACTTTCAAAGGAAAGTGATTTTCTCTGAAAGGACAGCATTTAGAAAGTGAAGCAACACTCCATTCACTTCGCACAGTGAATTGAAGTGTTGGAACAGACTGCTTCTCTTTCAGAGAAACGCATGTGAGTTTCTTCCTAATGCTTGCAAGTAGCTTAAGGCACTTTCAACGGAAAGTGATTTTCTCTGAAAGGACAGCATTTAGAAAGTGAAGCAACACTCCATTCACTTCGCACAATGAATTGAAGTGTTGGTACAGACTGCTTCTATTTCAGAGAAACGCATGTGTGTTTCCTGTGAATGCTTCAAAGTAGCTTAAGGCACTTTCAAAGGAAAGTGATTTTCTCTGAAAGGACAGCATTTAGAAAGTGAAGCAACACTCCATTCACTTTGCACAGTGAATTGAAGTGTTGGAACAGACTGCTTCTTTTTCAGAGAATGCATGTGAGTTTCTGTTGAATGCTTGTAATTAGCTCAAGACTCTTTCAAAGGAAAGTGATTTTCTCTGAAAAGACAGCATTTAGAAAGTAAAGCAACACTCCATTCCCTTAGTGCAATGAATTGAAGTGTTGGAACAGACTGCTTCTC
The DNA here is from genome assembly GCF_982192425.1 of Myodes glareolus. Taxonomy (NCBI): domain Eukaryota; kingdom Metazoa; phylum Chordata; class Mammalia; order Rodentia; family Cricetidae; genus Myodes; species Myodes glareolus. Next base: position 4,305,672 of record NC_142046.1, read on the forward strand.
TTTCATAGAAACGAATTAGTGTTTCTTGAGAATGCTTGCAAGTAGCTTAAGGCACTTTCAAAGGAAAGTGATTTTCTCTGAAAGGACAGCATTTAGAACGTGAAGCAACACTCCATTCTCTTCGCACAGAGAATTGAAGTGTTGGAACAGATTGCTTCTCTTTCAGAGAAATGCATGTGAGTTTCTGTTGAATTCTTGTAAGTAGCTTAAGGCACATTCAAAGGAAAGGGATTTTCTCTGAAAGGACTGCATTTAGAAAGTGAAGTAACACTCCATTCACTTCGCAGAGAGAATTGAAGGGTTGGAACTGATTGCTTCTCTTTCAGAGAAACGCATGTGAGTTTCTTCCTAATGCTTGAAAGTAGCTTAAGGCACTATCAAAGGAAAGTGATTTTCTCTGAAAGGACAGCATTTAGAAAGTGAAGCAACACTCCATTCACTTCGCACAGTGAATTGAAGTGTTGGAACAGGCTGCTTCTCTTTCAGAGAAACGCATGTGAGTTTTTTGTGAATGCTTGAAAGTAGTTTAAGGCACTTTCAATGGAAAGTGATTTTCTCTGAAAGGACAGCATTTAGAAAGTGAGGCAACACTCCATTCACTTCGCACAGTGAATTGAAGTGTTGGAACAGACTGCTTCTCTTTCAGAGAAACGCATGTGAGTTTCTTCCTAATGCTTGCAAGTAGCTTAAGGCACTTTCAAAGGAAAGTGATTTTCTCTGAAAGGACAGCATTTAGAAAGTGAAGCAACACTCCATTCACTTCGCACAGTGAATTGAAGTGTTGGAACAGACTGCTTCTTTTTCAGAGAATGCATGTGAGTTTCTGTTGAATGCTTGTAATTAGCTCAAGACTCTTTCAAAGGAAAGTGATTTTCTCTGAAAGGACAGCATTTAGAAAGTAAAGCAACACTCCATTCCCTTAGTGCAATGAATTGAAGTGTTGGAACAGACTGCTTCTCTTTCATAGAAACGAATTAGTGTTTCTTGAGAATGCTTGCAAGTAGCTTAAGGCACTTTCAAAGGAAAGTGATTTTCTCTGAAAGGACAGCATTTAGAACGTGAAGCAACACTCCATTCTCTTCGCACAGAGAATTGAAGTGTTGGAACAGATTGCTTCTCTTTCAGAGAAATGCATGTGAGTTTCTGTTTAATTCTTGTAGTAGCTTAAGGCACATTCAAAGGAAAGGGATTTTCTCTGAAAGGACTGCATTTAGAAAGTGAAGTAACACTCCATTCACTTCGCAGAGAGAATTGAAGGGTTGGAACTGATTGCTTCTCTTTCAGAGAAACGCATGTGAGTTTTTTGTTAATGCTTGAAAGTAGTTTAAGGCACTTTCAATGGAAAGTGATTTTCTCTGAAAGGACAGCATTTAGAAAGTGAGGCAACACTCCATTCACTTCACACAGTGAATTTAAGTGTTGGAACAGACTGCTTTTCTTTCAGAGAAACGCATGTGAGTTTCTTCCTAATGCTTGCAAGTAGCTTAAGGCACTTTCAAAGGAAAGTGATTTTCTCTGAAAGGACAGCATTTAGAAAGTGAAGCAACACTCCATTCACTTCGCACAGTGAATTGAAGTGTTGGAACAGACTGCTTCTCTTTCAGAGAAACGCATGTGAGTTTCTTCCTAATGCTTGCAAGTAGCTTAAGGCACTTTCAACGGAAAGTGATTTTCTCTGAAAGGACAGCATTTAGAAAGTGAAGCAACACTCCATTCACTTCGCACAATGAATTGAAGTGTTGGTACAGACTGCTTCTATTTCAGAGAAACGCATGTGTGTTTCCTGTGAATGCTTCAAAGTAGCTTAAGGCACTTTCAAAGGAAAGTGATTTTCTCTGAAAGGACAGCATTTAGAAAGTGAAGCAACACTCCATTCACTTCGCACAGTGAATTGAAGTGTTGGAACAGACTGCTTCTCTTTCAGAGAAACGCATGTGAGTTTCTTCCTAATGCTTGCAAGTAGCTTAAGGCACTGTCAAAGGAAAGTGTTTTTCTCTGAAAGAACAGCATTTAGAAAGTGAAGCAACACTCCATTCACTTCTCACAGTGAATTGAAGTGTTGGAACAGACTGCTTCTCTTTCAGTGAAACGCATGTGAGTTTCTGTTAAATTCTTGTAAGTAGCTTAAGGCACTTTCAAAGGAAAGTGATTTTCTCTGAAAGGACAGCATTTAGAAAGTGAGGCAGCACTCTATTCACTTCACACAGTGAATTGAAGTGTTGGAACAGACTGCTTCTCTTTCAGAGAAACGCATGTGAGTTTCTTCCTAATGCTTGAAAGTAGCTTAAGGCACTATCAAAGGAAAGTGATTTTCTCTGAAAGGACAGCATTTAGAAAGTGAAGCATCACTCCATTCACTTCGCACAGTGAATTGAAGTGTTGGAACAGGCTGCTTCTCTTTCAGAGAAACGCATGTGAGTTTTTTGTGAATGCTTGAAAGTAGTTTAAGGCACTTTCAATGGAAAGCGATTTTCTCTGAAAGGACAGCATTTAGAAAGTGAGGCAACACTCCATTCACTTCGCACAGTGAATTGAAGTGTTGGAACAGACTGCTTCTCTTTCAGAGAAACGCATGTGAGTTTCTTGCTAATGCTTGCAAGTAGCTTAAGGCACTTTCAAAGGAAAGTGATTTTCTCTGAAAGGACAGCATTTAGAAAGTGAAGCAACACTCCATTCACTTCGCACAGTGAATTGAAGTGTTGGAACAGACTGCTTCTCTTTCAGAGAAACGCATGTGAGTTTCTTCCTATTGCTTGCAAGTAGCTTAAGGCACTTTCAAAGGAAAGTGATTTTCTCTGAAAGGACAGAATTTGAAAGTGAAGCAACACTCCATTCCCTTCGTGCAGTGAATTGAAGTGTTGGAACAGAGTGCTTCTCTTTCATATAAACGCATTAGTGTTTCTTGTGAATGCTTGCAATTTGCTTAAGGCACTTTCAAAGGTAAGTGATTTTCTCTGAAAGGACAGCATTTAGAAAGTGAAGCAACACTCCATTCACTTTGCACAGTGAATTCAAGTGTTGGAACAGACTGCTTCTCTTTTAGAGATATGCATGTGAGTTTTTTGTGAATGTTTGAAAGTAGTTTAAGGCACTTTCAAAAGAAAGTGATTTTCTCTGAAAGGACAGAATTTAGAAAGTGAAGCAACACTCCATTCACTTCGCACAGTGAATTGAAGTGTTGGAACAGACTTCTTCTCTTTCAGAGAAATGCATGTGAGTTTCTGTTGAATGCTTGTAAGTAGCTTAAGGCACTTTCAAAGGAAAGTGATTTTCTCTGAACGGACAGCATTTAGAAAGTGAAGCAACACTCCATTCACTTCGCACAGTGAATTGAAGTGTTGGAACAGACTGCTTCTCTTTCAGAGAAACGCATGTGAGTTTCTTCCTAATGCTTGCAAGTAGCTTAAGGCACTTTCAAAGGAAAGTGATTTTCTCTGAAAGGACAGCATATAGAAAGTGTAGCAACACTCCATTCACTTCACACAGTGAATTGAAGTGTTGGAACAGACTGCTTCTCTTTCAGAGAAACGCATGTGAGCATCTTCTTAGCAAGTAGCTTAAGGCACTTTCAAAGGAAAGTGATTTTCTCTGAAAGGACAGCATTTAGAAAGTGAAGCAACACTCCATTCACTTCGCACAGTGAATTGAAGTGTTGGAACAGACTGCTTCTTTTTCAGAGAAATGCATGTGAGTTTCTGTTGAATGCTTGTAAGTAGCTTAAGGCACATTCAAAGGAAAGGGATTTTCTCTGAAAGGACTGCATTTAGAAAGTGAAGTAACACTCCATTCACTTCGCAGAGAGAATTGAAGGGTTGGAACTGATTGCTTCTCTTTCAGAGAAACGCATGTGAGTTTTTTGTTAATGCTTGAAAGTAGTTTAAGGCACTTTCAATGGAAAGTGATTTTCTCTGAAAGGACAGCATTTAGAAAGTGAGGCAACACTCCATTCACTTCACACAGTGAATTTAAGTGTTGGAACAGACTGCTTTTCTTTCAGAGAAACGCATGTGAGTTTCTTCCTAATGCTTGCAAGTAGCTTAAGGCACTTTCAAAGGAAAGTGATTTTCTCTGAAAGGACAGCATTTAGAAAGTGAAGCAACACTCCATTCACTTCGCACAGTGAATTGAAGTGTTGGAACAGACTGCTTCTTTTTCAGAGAATGCATGTGAGTTTCTGTTGAATGCTTGTAATTAGCTCAAGACTCTTTCAAAGGAAAGTGATTTTCTCTGAAAGGACAGCATTTAGAAAGTAAAGCAACACTCCATTCCCTTAGTGCAATGAATTGAAGTGTTGGAACAGACTGCTTCTCTTTCATAGAAACGAATTAGTGTTTCTTGAGAATGCTTGCAAGTAGCTTAAGGCACTTTCAAAGGAAAGTGATTTTCTCTGAAAGGACAGCATTTAGAACGTGAAGCAACACTCCATTCTCTTCGCACAGAGAATTGAAGTGTTGGAACAGATTGCTTCTCTTTCAGAGAAATGCATGTGAGTTTCTGTTGAATTCTTGTAAGTAGCTTAAGGCACATTCAAAGGAAAGGGATTTTCTCTGAAAGGACTGCATTTAGAAAGTGAAGTAACACTCCATTCACTTCGCAGAGAGAATTGAAGGGTTGGAACTGATTGCTTCTCTTTCAGAGAAACGCATGTGAGTTTTTTGTTAATGCTTGAAAGTAGTTTAAGGCACTTTCAATGGAAAGTGATTTTCTCTGAAAGGACAGCATTTAGAAAGTGAGGCAACACTCCATTCACTTCACACAGTGAATTTAAGTGTTGGAACAGACTGCTTTTCTTTCAGAGAAACGCATGAGAGTTTCTTGCTAATGCTTGCAAGTAGCTTAAGGCACTTTCAAAGGAAAGTGATTTTCTCTGAAAGGACAGCATTTAGAAAGTGAAGCAACACTCCATTCACTTCGCACAGTGAATTGAAGTGTTGGTACAGACTGCTTCTATTTCAGAGAAACGCATGTGTGTTTCCTGTGAATGCTTCAAAGTAGCTTAAGGCACTTTCAAAGGAAAGTGATTTTCTCTGAAAGGACAGCATTTAGAAAGTGAAGCAACACTCCATTCACTTCTCACAGTGAATTGAAGTGTTGGAACAGACTGCTTCTCTTTCAGAGAAACGCATGTGAGTTTCTGTTAAATTCTTGTAAGTAGCTTAAGGCACTTTCAAAGGAAAGTGATTTTCTCTGAAAGGACAGCATTTAGAAAGTGAGGCAGCACTCTATTCACTTCACACACTGAATTGAAGTGTTGGAACAGACTGCTTCTCTTTCAGAGAAACGCATGTGAGTTTCTTCCTAATGCTTGAAAGTAGCTTAAGGCACTATCAAAGGAAAGTGATTTTCTCTGAAAGGACAGCATTTAGAAAGTGAAGCAACACTCCATTCACTTCGCACAGTGAATTGAAGTGTTGGAACAGGCTGCTTCTCTTTCAGAGAAACGCATGTGAGTTTTTTGTGAATGCTTGAAAGTAGTTTAAGGCACTTTCAATGGAAAGTGATTTTCTCTGAAAGGACCGCATTTAGAAAGTGAGGCAACACTCCATTCACTTCGCACAGTGAATTGAAGTGTTGGAACAGACTGCTTCTCTTTCAGAGAAACGCATGTGAGTTTCTTCCTAATGCTTGCAAGTAGCTTAAGGCACTTTCAAAGGAAAGTGATTTTCTCTGAAAGGACAGCATTTAGAAAGTGAAGCAACACTCCATTCACTTCGCACAGTGAATTGAAGTGTTGGAACAGACTGCTTCTTTTTCAGAGAATGCATGTGAGTTTCTGTTGAATGCTTGTAATTAGCTCAAGACTCTTTCAAAGGAAAGTGATTTTCTCTGAAAGGACAGCATTTAGAAAGTAAAGCAACACTCCATTCCCTTAGTGCAATGAATTGAAGTGTTGGAACAGACTGCTTCTCTTTCATAGAAACGAATTAGTGTTTCTTGAGAATGCTTGCAAGTAGCTTAAGGCACTTTCAAAGGAAAGTGATTTTCTCTGAAAGGACAGCATTTAGAAAGTGAAGCAACACTCCATTCACTTCGCACAGTGAATTGAAGTGTTGGAACAGACTGCTTCTCTTTCAGAGAAACGCATGTGAGTTTCTTCCTAATGCTTGCAAGTAGCTTAAGGCACTGTCAAAGGAAAGTGATTTTCTCTGAAAGGACAGCATTTAGAAAGTGAAGCAACACTCCATTCACTTCGCACAGTGAATTGAAGTGTTGGAACAGACTGCTTCTCTTTCAGAGAAACGCATGTGAGTTTCTTCCATATGCTTGCAAGTAGCTTAAGGCACTATCAAAGGAAAGTGATTTTCTCTGAAAGGACAGCATTTAGAACGTGAAGCAACACTCCATTCACTTCGCACAGAGAATTGAAGTGTTGGAACAGACTGCTTCTCTTTCAGAGAAACGCATGTGAGTTTCTTCCTAATGCTTGCAAGTAGCTTAAGGCACTTTCAAAGGAAAGTGATTTTCTCTGAAAGGACAGCATTTAGAAAGTGAAGCAACACTCCATTCACTTCGCACAGAGAATTCAAGTGATGGAACAGATTGCTTCTCTTTCAGAGAAACGCATGTGAGTTTCTCTTAAATTCTTGTAAGTAGCTTAAGGCACTTTCAAAGGAAAGTGATTTTCTCTGAAAGGACAGCATTTAGAAAGTGAGGCAGCACTCTATTCACTTCACACAGTGAATTGAAGTGTTGGAACAGACTGCTTCTCTTTCAGAGAAACGCATGTGAGTTTCTTCCTAATGCTTGAAAGTAGCTTAAGGCACTATCAAAGGAAAGTGATTTTCTCTGAAAGGACAGCATTTAGAAAGTGAAGCAACACTCCATTCACTTCGCACAGTGAATTGAAGTGTTGGAACAGGCTGCTTCTCTTTCAGAGAAACGCATGTGAGTTTTTTGTGAATGCTTGAAAGTAGTTTAAGGCACTTTCAAAGGAAAGTGATTTTCTCTGAACGGACAGCATTTAGAAAGTGAAGCAACACTCCATTCACTTCACACAGTGAATTGAAGTGTTGGAACAGACTGCTTCTCTTTCAGAGAAACGCATGTGAGTTTCTCCCTAATGCTTGCAAGTAGCTTAAGGCACTTTCAAAGGAAAGTGATTTTCTCTGAAAGGACAGAATTTGAAAGTGAAGCAACACTCCATTCCCTTCGTGCAGTGAATTGAAGTGTTGGAACAGAGTGCTTCTCTTTCATATAAACGCATTAGTGTTTCTTGTGAATGCTTGCAATTTGCTTAAGGCACTTTCAAAGGTAAGTGATTTTCTCTGAAAGGACAGCATTTAGAAAGTGAAGCAACACTCCATTCACTTTGCACAGTGAATTCAAGTGTTGGAACAGACTGCTTCTCTTTTAGAGATACGCATGTGAGTTTTTTGTGAATGTTTGAAAGTAGTTTAAGGCACTTTCAAAAGAAAGTGATTTTCTCTGAAAGGACAGAATTTAGAAAGTGAAGCAACACTCCATTCACTTCGCACAGTGAATTGAAGTGTTGCAACAGACTTCTTCTCTTTCAGAGAAATGCATGTGAGTTTCTGTTGAATGCTTGTAAGTAGCTTAAGGCACTTTCAAAGGAAAGTGATTTTCTCTGAACGGACAGCATTTAGAAAGTGAAGCAACACTCCATTCACTTCGCACAGTGAATTGAAGTGTTGGAACAGACTGCTTCTCTTTCAGAGAAACGCATGTGAGTTTCTTCCTAATGCTTGCAAGTAGCTTAAGGCACTTTCAAAGGAAAGTGATTTTCTCTGAAAGGACAGCATATTGAAAGTGTAGCAACACTCCATTCACTTCACACAGTGAATTGAAGTGTTGGAACAGACTGCTTCTCTTTCAGAGAAACGCATGTGAGCATCTTCCTAGCAAGTAGCTTAAGGCACTTTCAAAGGAAAGTGATTTTCTCTGAAAGGACAGCATTTAGAAAGTGAAGCAACACTCCATTCACTTCGCACAGTGAATTGAAGTGTTGGAACAGACTGCTTCTTTTTCAGAGAAATGCATGTGAGTTTCTGTTGAATGCTTGTAAGTAGCTTAAGGCACATTCAAAGGAAAGGGATTTTCTCTGAAAGGACTGCATTTAGAAAGTGAAGTAACACTCCATTCACTTCGCAGAGAGAATTGAAGGGTTGGAACTGATTGCTTCTCTTTCAGAGAAACGCATGTGAGTTTTTTGTTAATGCTTGAAAGTAGTTTAAGGCACTTTCAATGGAAAGTGATTTTCTCTGAAAGGACAGCATTTAGAAAGTGAGGCAACACTCCATTCACTTCACACAGTGAATTGAAGTGTTGGAACAGACTGCTTTTCTTTCAGAGAAACGCATGTGAGTTTCTTCCTAATGCTTGCAAGTAGCTTAAGGCACTTTCAAAGGAAAGTGATTTTCTCTGAAAGGACAGCATTTAGAAAGTGAAGCAACACTCCATTCACTTCGCACAGTGAATTGAAGTGTTGGAACAGACTGCTTCTCTTTCAGAGAAACGCATGTGAGTTTCTTCCTAATGCTTGCAAGTAGCTTAAGGCACTTTCAACGGAAAGTGATTTTCTCTGAAAGGACAGCATTTAGAAAGTGAAGCAACACTCCATTCACTTCGCACAATGAATTGAAGTGTTGGTACAGACTGCTTCTATTTCAGAGAAACGCATGTGTGTTTCCTGTGAATGCTTCAAAGTAGCTTAAGGCACTTTCAAAGGAAAGTGATTTTCTCTGAAAGGACAGCATTTAGAAAGTGAAGCAACACTCCATTCACTTCGCACAGTGAATTGAAGTGTTGGAACAGACTGCTTCTCTTTCAGAGAAACGCATGTGAGTTTCTTCCTAATGCTTGCAAGTAGCTTAAGGCACTGTCAAAGGAAAGTGATTTTCTCTGAAAGAACAGCATTTAGAAAGTGAAGCAACACTCCATTCACTTCGCACAGTGAATTGAAGTGTTGGAACAGACTGCTTCTTTTTCAGAGAAACGCATGTGAGTTTCTGTTAAATTCTTGTAAGTAGCTTAAGGCACTTTCAAAGGAAAGTGATTTTCTCTGAAAGGACAGCATTTACAAAGTGAGGCAGCACTCTATTCACTTCACACAGTGAATTGAAGTGTTGGAACAGACTGCTTCTCTTTCAGAGAAACGCATGTGAGTTTCTTCCTAATGCTTGCAAGTAGCTTAAGGCACTATCAAAGGAAAGTGATTTTCTCTGAAAGGACAGCATTTAGAAAGTGAAGGAACACTCCATTCACTTCGCACAGTGAATTGAAGTGTTGGAACATGCTGCTTCTCTTTAAGAGAAACGCATGTGAGTTTTTTGTGAATGCTTGAAAGTAGTTTAAGGCACTTTCAATGGAAAGTGATTTTCTCTGAAAGGACAGCATTTAGAAAGTGAGGCAACACTGCATTCACTTCGCACAGTGAATTGAAATGTTGGAACAGACTGCTTCTCTTTCAGAGAAACGCATATGAGTTTCTTCCTAATGCTTGCAAGTAGCTTAAGGCACTTTCAAAGGAAAGTGATTTTCTCTGAAAGGACAGCATTTAGAAAGTGAAGCAACACTCCATTCACTTCGCACAGTGAATTGAAGTGTTGGAACAGACTGCTTCTCTTTCAGAGAAACGCATGTGAGTTTCTTCCTAATGCTTGCAAGTAGCTTAAGGCACTTTCAAAGGAACGTGATTTTCTCTGAAAGGACAGAATTTGAAAGTGAAGCAACACTCCATTCCCTTCGTGCAGTGAATTGAAGTGTTGGAACAGAGTGCTTCTCTTTCATATAAACGCATTAGTGTTTCTTGTGAATGCTTGCAACTTGCTTAAGGCACTTTCAAAGGTAAGTGATTTTCTCTGAAAGGACAGCATTTAGAAAGTGAAGCAACACTCCATTCACTTTGCACAGTGAATTCAAGTGTTGGAACAAACTGCTTCTCTTTTAGAGATACGCATGTGAGTTTTTTGTGAATGCTTGAAAGTAGTTTAAGGCACTTTCAAAAGAAAGTGATTTTCTCTGAAAGGACGGAATTTAGAAAGTGAAGCAACACTCCATTCACTTCGCACAGAGAATTGAAGTGTTGGAACAGATTGCTTCTCTTTCAGAGAAACACATGTGATTTTCTGGTGAATGCTTTAAGTAGCTTAAGGCATTTTCAAAGGAACGTGATTTTCTCGGAAAAGACAGCATTTAGAAAGTGAAGTAACATTCCATTCACTTCGCACAGTGAATTGAAGTGTTGGAACAGACTGCTTCTCTTTCAGAGAAACGCATGTGAGATTCTTGTGAATGCTTGCAAGTTGCTTAAGGCACTTTCAAAGGAAAGTAATTTTCTCTGAAAGGACATAATTAGGAAGTTAAGCAACACTCCATTCACTTCGCACAGTGAAATGAAGTGTTGGAACAGACTGCTTCTCTTTCAGAGAAACGCATGTGAGTTTCTTCCTAATGCTTGCAAGTAGCTTAAGGCACTTTCAAAGGAAAGTGATTTTCTCTGAAAGGACAGCATTTAGAAAGTGAAGCAACACTCCATTCACTTCGCACAGTGAATTGAAGTGTTGGAACAGACTGCTTCTCTTTCAGAGAAACGCATGTGAGTTTCTTCCTAATGCTTGCAAGTAGCTTAAGGCACTTTCAAAGGAAAGTGATTTTCTCTGAAAGGACAGCATTTAGAAAGTGAAGCAACACTCCATTCACTTTGCACAGTGAATTGAAGTGTTGGAACAGACTGCTTCTCTTTCAGAGAAACGCATGTGAGTTTCTTCCTAATGCTTGCAGGTAGCTTAAGGCACTTTCAAAGGAAAGTGATTTTCTCTGAAAGGACAGAATTTGAAAGTGAAGCAACACTCCATTCCCTTCGTGCAGTGAATTGAAGTGTTGGAACAGAGTGCTTCTCTTTCATATAAACGCATTAGTGTTTCTTGTGAATGCTTGCAATTTGCTTAAGGCACTTTCAAAGGAAAGTGATTTTCTCTGAAAGGACAGCATTTAGAAAGTGAAGCAACACTCCATTCACTTTGCACAGTGAATTCAAGTGTTGGAACAGACTGCTTCTCTTTTAGAGATACGCATGTGAGTTTTTTGTGAATGCTTGAAAGTAGTTTAAGGCACTTTCAAAGGAAAGTGATTTTCTCTGAAAGGACAGCATTTAGAAAGTGAAGCAACACTCCATTCACTTCGCACATTGAATTGAAGTGTTGGAACAGACTGCATCTCTTTCAGAGAAACGCAAGTGAGTTTCTGTTGAATGCTTGTAAGTAGCTTAAGGCACTTTCAAAGGAAAGTGATTTTCTCTGAAAGGACAGCATTTAGAAAGTGAGTCAATACTCCATTCACTTCACACGGTGAATTGAAGTGTTGGAACAGACTGCTTCTCTTTCAGAGAAACGCATGTGAGTTTCTTCCTAATGCTTGCAAGTAGCTTAAGGCAGTTTCAAAGGAAAGTGATTTTCTCTGAAAGGACAGCATTTAGAAAGTGAAGCAACACTCCATTCACTTCGCACAGTGAATTGAAGTGTTGGAACAGACTGCTTCTCTTTCAGAGAAACGCATGTGAGTTTCTTCCTAATGCTTGCAAGTAGCTTAAGGCACTTTCAACGGAAAGTGATTTTCTCTGAAAGGACAGCATTTAGAAAGTGAAGCAACACTCCATTCACTTCGCACAATGAATTGAAGTGTTGGTACAGACTGCTTCTATTTCAGAGAAACGCATGTGTGTTTCCTGTGAATGCTTCAAAGTAGCTTAAGGCACTTTCAAAGGAAAGTGATTTTCTCTGAAAGGACAGCATTTAGAAAGTGAAGCAACACTCCATTCACTTCGCACAGTGAATTGAAGTGTTGGAACAGACTGCTTCTCTTTCAGAGAAACGCATGTGAGTTTCTTCCTAATGCTTGCAAGTAGCTTAAGGCACTGTCAAAGGAAAGTGATTTTCTCTGAAAGAACAGCATTTAGAAAGTGAAGCAACACTCCATTCACTTCGCACAGTGAATTGAAGTGTTGGAACAGACTGCTTCTTTTTCAGAGAAACGCATGTGAGTTTCTGTTAAATTCTTGTAAGTAGCTTAAGGCACTTTCAAAGGAAAGTGATTTTCTCTGAAAGGACAGCATTTACAAAGTGAGGCAGCACTCTATTCACTTCACACAGTGAATTGAAGTGTTGGAACAGACTGCTTCTCTTTCAGAGAAAGGCATGTGAGTTTCTTCCTAATGCTTGCAAGTAGCTTAAGGCACTTTCAAAGGAAAGTGATTTTCTCTGAAAGGACAGCATTTAGAAAGTGAAGGAACACTCCATTCACTTCGCACAGTGAATTGAAGTGTTGGAACATGCTGCTTCTCTTTAAGAGAAACGCATGTGAGTTTTTTGTGAATGCTTGAAAGTAGTTTAAGGCACTTTCAATGGAAAGTGATTTTCTCTGAAAGGACAGCATTTAGAAAGTGAGGCAACACTGCATTCACTTCGCACAGTGAATTGAAATGTTGGAACAGACTGCTTCTCTTTCAGAGAAACGCATATGAGTTTCTTCCTAATGCTTGCAAGTAGCTTAAGGCACTTTCAAAGGAAAGTGATTTTCTCTGAAAGGACAGCATTTAGAAAGTGAAGCAACACTCCATTCACTTCGCACAGTGAATTGAAGTGTTGGAACAGACTGCTTCTCTTTCAGAGAAACGCATGTGAGTTTCTTCCTAATGCTTGCAAGTAGCTTAAGGCACTTTCAAAGGAAAGTGATTTTCTCTGAAAGGACAGAATTTGAAAGTGAAGCAACACTCCATTCCCTTCGTGCAGTGAATTGAAGTGTTGGAACAGAGTGCTTCTCTTTCATATAAACGCATTAGTGTTTCTTGTGAATGCTTGCAACTTGCTTAAGGCACTTTCAAAGGTAAGTGATTTTCTCTGAAAGGACAGCATTTAGAAAGTGAAGCAACACTCCATTCACTTTGCACAGTGAATTCAAGTGTTGGAACAAACTGCTTCTCTTTTAGAGATACGCATGTGAGTTTTTTGTGAATGCTTGAAAGTAGTTTAAGGCACTTTCAAAAGAAAGTGATTTTCTCTGAAAGGACGGAATTTAGAAAGTGAAGCAACACTCCATTCACTTCGCACAGAGAATTGAAGTGTTGGAACAGATTGCTTCTCTTTCAGAGAAACACATGTGATTTTCTGGTGAATGCTTTAAGTAGCTTAAGGCATTTTCAAAGGAACGTGATTTTCTCGGAAAAGACAGCATTTAGAAAGTGAAGTAACATTCCATTCACTTCGCACAGTGAATTGAAGTGTTGGAACAGACTGCTTCTCTTTCAGAGAAACGCATGTGAGATTCTTGTGAATGCTTGCAAGTTGCTTAAGGCACTTTCAAAGGAAAGTAATTTTCTCTGAAAGGACATAATTAGGAAGTTAAGCAACACTCCATTCACTTCGCACAGTGAAATGAAGTGTTGGAACAGACTGCTTCTCTTTCAGAGAAACGCATGTGAGTTTCTTCCTAATGCTTGCAAGTAGCTTAAGGCACTTTCAAAGGAAAGTGATTTTCTCTGAAAGGACAGCATTTAGAAAGTGAAGCAACACTCCATTCACTTCGCACAGTGAATTGAAGTGTTGGAACAGACTGCTTCTCTTTCAGAGAAACGCATGTGAGTTTCTTCCTAATGCTTGCAAGTAGCTTAAGGCACTTTCAAAGGAAAGTGATTTTCTCTGAAAGGACAGCATTTAGAAAGTGAAGCAACACTCCATTCACTTTGCACAGTGAATTGAAGTGTTGGAACAGACTGCTTCTCTTTCAGAGAAACGCATGTGAGTTTCTTCCTAATGCTTGCAGGTAGCTTAAGGCACTTTCAAAGGAAAGTGATTTTCTCTGAAAGGACAGAATTTGAAAGTGAAGCAACACTCCATTCCCTTCGTGCAGTGAATTGAAGTGTTGGAACAGAGTGCTTCTCTTTCATATAAACGCATTAGTGTTTCTTGTGAATGCTTGCAATTTGCTTAAGGCACTTTCAAAGGAAAGTGATTTTCTCTGAAAGGACAGCATTTAGAAAGTGAAGCAACACTCCATTCACTTTGCACAGTGAATTCAAGTGTTGGAACAGACTGCTTCTCTTTTAGAGATACGCATGTGAGTTTTTTGTGAATGCTTGAAAGTAGTTTAAGGCACTTTCAAAGGAAAGTGATTTTCTCTGAAAGGACAGCATTTAGAAAGTGAAGCAACACTCCATTCACTTCGCACATTGAATTGAAGTGTTGGAACAGACTGCATCTCTTTCAGAGAAACGCAAGTGAGTTTCTGTTGAATGCTTGTAAGTAGCTTAAGGCACTTTCAAAGGAAAGTGATTTTCTCTGAAAGGACAGCATTTAGAAAGTGAGTCAATACTCCATTCACTTCACACGGTGAATTGAAGTGTTGGAACAGACTGCTTCTCTTTCAGAGAAACGCATGTGAGTTTCTTCCTAATGCTTGCAAGTAGCTTAAGGCAGTTTCAAAGGAAAGTGATTTTCTCTGAAAGGACAGCATTTAGAAAGTGAAGCAACACTCCATTCACTTCGCACAGTGAATTGAAGTGTTGGAACAGACTGCTTCTCTTTCAGAGAAACGCATGTGAGTTTCTTCCTAATGCTTGCAAGTAGCTTAAGGCACTTTCAAAGGAAAGTGATTTTCTCTGAAAGGACAGCATTTAGAAAGTGAAGCAACACTCCATTCACTTCGCACAGTGAATTGAAGTGTTGGAACAGACTGCTTCTCTTTCAGAGAAACGCATGTGAGTTTTTTATGAATGCTTGAAAGTAGTTTAAGGCACTTTCAAAGGAAAGTGATTTTCTCTGAAAGGACAGCATTTAGAAAGTGAAGCAACACTCCATTCACTTCGCACAATGAATTGAAGTTTTGGAACAGACTGCTTCTCTTTCAGAGAAAAGCATGTGAGTTTCTGGGGAATGCTTGTAAGTAGCTTAAGTCACGTTCAAAGGAAAGTGATTTTCTCTGAAAGGACAGCATTTAGAAAGTGAAGCAACACTCCATTCACTTCGCACAGTGAAATGAAGTATTGGAACAGACTGCTTCTCTTTCAGAGAAATGCATGTGAGTTTCTTGTGAATGCTTGCAAGTTGCTTAAGGCACTTTCAAAGGAAAGTGATTTTCTCTGAAAGGACAGCATTTAGAAAGTGAGGCAACACTCTATTCACTTCACACAGTGAATTGAAGTGTTGGAACAGATTGCTTCTCTTTCAGAGAAACACATGTGAGTTTCTTCCTAATGCTTGCAAGTAGCTTAAGGCACTATCAAAGGAAAGTGATTTTCTCTGAAAGGACAGAATTTAGAAAGTGAAGCAACACTCCATTCACTTCGCACAGTGAATTGAAGTGTTGGAACAGACTGCTTCTGTTTCAGAGAAACGCATGTGAGTTTTTTATGAATGCTTGAAAGTAGTTTAAGGCACTTTCAAAGGAAAGTGATTTTCTCTGAAAGGACAGCATTTAGAAAGTGAAGCAACACTCCATTCACTTCGCACAATGAATTGAAGTGTTGGAACAGACTGCTTCTCTTTCATAGAAACGCATTAGTGTTTCTTGTGAATGCTTGCAAGTAGCTTAAGGCACTTTCAAAGGAAAGTGATTTTCTCTGAAAGGACAGCATTTAGAAAGTGAAGCAACACTCCATTCACTTCGCACAGAGAAATGAAGTGTTGGAACAGATTGCTTCTCTTTCAGAGAAACACATGTGATTTTCGGGTGAATGCTTTAAGTAGCTTAAGGCATTTTCAAAGGAACGTGATTTTCTCAGAAAAGACAGCATTTAGAAAGTGAAGTAACATTCCATTCACTTCGCACAGTGAATTGAAGTGTTGGAACAGACTGCTTCTCTTTCAGAGAAACGCATGTGAGTTTCTTGTGAATGCTTGCAAGTTGCTTAAGGCACTTTAAAGGAAAGTAATTTTCTCTGAAAGGACATAATTAGGAAGTTAAGCAACACTCCATTCACTTCGCACAGTGAAATGAAGTGTTGGAACAGACTGCTTCTCTTTCAGAGAAACGCATGTGAGTTTCTTGTGAATGCTTGCAATTTGCTTAAGGCACTTTCAAAGGAAAGTGATTTTCTCTGAAAGGACAGCATTTAGAAAGTGAGGCAACACTCTATTCACTTCACACAGTGAATTGAAGTGTTGGAACAGACTGCGTCTCTTTAAGAGAAACGCATGTGAGTTTTTTGTGAATGCTTGAAAGTAGTTTAAGGCACTTTCAAAGGAAAGTTATTTTCTCTGAAAGGACAGAATTTAGAAAGTGAAGCAACACTCCATTCACTTCGCACAGTGAATTGAAGTGTTGGAACAGACTGCTTCTCTTTCAGAGAAACACATGTGAGTTTCTTCCTAATGCTTGCAAGTAGCTTAAGGCACTATCAAAGGAAAGTGATTTTCTCTGAAAGGACAGCCTTTAGAAAGTGAAGCAACACTCCATTCACTTCGCACAGTGAATTGAAGTGTTGGAACAGACTGCTTCTCTTTCAGAGAAACGCATGTGAGTTTTTTATGAATGCTTGAAAGTAGTTTAAGGCACTTTCAAAGGAAATTGATTTTCTCTGAAAGGACAGTATTTAGAAAGTAAAGCAACACTCCATTCACTTCGCACAGTGAATTGAAGTGTTGGAACAGACTGCTTCTCTTTCAGAGAAACGCATGTGAGTTTCTGTTGAATGCTTGTAAGTAGCTTAAGGCACTTTCAAAGGAAAGTGATTTTCTCTGAAAGGACAGCATTTAGAAAGTGAAGCAACACTCCATTCACTTCTCACAGTGAATTGAAGTGTTGGAACAGACTGCTTCTCTTTCATAGAAACGGATTATTGTTTCTTGTGAATGCTTGCAAGTAGCTTAAGGCACTTTCAAAGGAAAGTGATTTTCTCTGAAAGGACAGCATTTAGAAAGTGAAGCAACACTCCATTCACTTCGCACAGTGAATTGAAGTGTTGGAACAGACTGCTTCTCTTTCAGAGAAACGCATGTGAGTTTCTTCCTAATGCTTGCAAGTAGCTTAAGGCACTATAAAAGGAAAGTGATTTTCTCTGAAAGGACAGAATTTAGAAAGTGAAGCAACACTCCATTCATTTCGCCCAGTGAATTGAAGGGTTGGAACAGACTGCTTCTCTTTCAGAGAAAGGCATATGAGTTTTTTATGAATGCTTGAAAGTAGTTTAAGGCACTTTCAAAGGAAAGTGATTTTCTCTGAAAGGACAGCATTTAGAAAGTGAAGCAACACTTCATTCCCTTCGTGCAGTGAATTGAAGAGTTGGAACAGAGTGCTTCTCTTTCATATAAACGCATTAGTGTTTCTTGTGAATGCTTGCAAGTTGCTTAAGGCACTTTCAAAGGAAAGTAACTTTCTCTGAAAGGACATAATTAGGAAGTGAAGCAACACTCCATTCACTTCGCACAGTGAAATGAAGTGTTGGAACAGACTGCTTCTCTTTCAGAGAAACACATGTGAGTTTCTTCATAATGCTTGCAAGTAGCTTAAGGCACTATCAAAGGAAAGTGATTTTCTCTGAAAGGACAACCTTTAGAAAGTGAAGCAACACTCCATTCACTTCGCACAGTGAATTGAAGTGTTGGAACAGACTGCTTCTCTTTCAGAGAAACGCATGTGAGTTTTTTATGAATGCTTGAAAGTAGTAAGACACTTTCAAAGGAAAGTGATTTTCTCTGAAAGGACAGTATTTAGAAAGTGAAGCAACACTCCATTCACTTCGCACAGTGAATTGAAGTGTTGGAACGGACCGCTTCTCTTTCAGAGAAACGCATGTGAGTTTCTGGTGATTGCTTGTAAGTAGCTTAAGGCACTTTCAAAGGAAAGTGATTTTCTCTGAAAGGACAGCATTTCGAAAGTGAAGCAACACTCCATTCACTTCGCACAGTGAATTGAAGTGTTGGAACAGACTGCTTCTCTTTCAGAGAAATGCATGTGAGTTTTTTATGAATGCTTGAAAGTAGTTTAAGTCACTTTCAAAGGAAAGTGATTTTCTCTGAAAGGACAGCATTTAGAAAGTGAAGCAACACTCCATTCACTTCGCACATTGAATTGAAGTGTTGGAACAGACTGCTTCTCTTTCAGAGAAATGCATGTGAGTTTCTGTTGAATTCTTGTAAGTAGCTTAAGGCACTTTCAAAGGAAAGTGATTTTCTCTGAAAGGACAGCATTTCGAAAGTGAAGCAACACTCCATTCACTTTGCACAGTGAATTGAAGTGTTGGAACTGACTGCTTCTCTTTCAGAGAAACGCATGTGAGTTTCTTCCTAATGCTTGCAAGTAGCTTAAGGCACGTTCAAAGGAAAGTGATTTTCTCTGAAAGGACAGCATTTAGAAAGTGAAGCAACACTCTATTCACTTCGCACAGTGAATTGAAGTGTTGGAACAGACTGCTTCTCTTTCAGAGAAACGCATGTGAGTTTCTTCCTAATGCTTGCAAGTAGCTTAAGGCACTTTCAAAGGAAAGTGATTTTCTCTGAAAGGACAGCATTTAGAAAGTGAAGCAACACTCCATTCACTTCGCACAGTGAATTGAAGTGTTGGAACAGACTGCTTCTCTTTCAGAGAAACGCATGTGAGTTTCTTCCTGATGCTTGCAAGTAGCTTAAGGCACTTTCAAAGGAAAGTGATTTTCTCTGAAAGGACAGCATTTAGAAAGTGAAGCAACACTCCATTCACTTTGCACAGTGAATTGAAGTGTTGGAACAGACCGCTTCTCTTTCAGAGAAACGCATGTGAGTTTCTGGGGAATGCTTGTAAGTAGCTTAAGTCACGTTCAAAGGAAAGTGATTTTCTCTGAAAGGACAGCATTTAGAAAGTGAAGCAACACTCCATTCACTTCGCACAGTGAAATGAAGTATTGGAACAGACTGCTTCTCTTTCAGAGAAACGTATGTGAGTTTCTTGTGAATGCTTGCAAGTTGCTTAAGGCACTTTCAAAGGAAAGTGATTTTCTCTGAAAGGACAGCATTTAGAAAGTGAGGCAACACTCTATTCACTTCACACAGTGAATTGAAGTGTTGGAACAGATTGCTTCTCTTTCAGAGAAACACATGTGAGTTTCTTCCTAATGCTTGCAAGTAGCTTAAGGCACTATCAAAGGAAAGTGATTTTCTCTGAAAGGACAGCATTTCGAAAGTGAAGCAACACTCCATTCACTTCGCACAGTGAATTGAAGTGTTGGAACAGACTGCTTCTCTTTCAGAGAAATGCATGTGAGTTTTTTATGATTGCTTGAAAGTAGTTTAAGTCACTTTCAAAGGAAAGTGATTTTCTCTGAAAGGACAGCATTTAGAAAGTGAAGCAACACTCCATTCACTTCGCACAGTGAATTGAAGTGTTGGAACAGACTGCTTCTGTTTCAGAGAAACGCATGTGAGTTTTTTATGAATGCTTGAAAGTAGTTTAAGGCACTTTCAAAGGAAAGTGATTTTCTCTGAAAGGACAGCATTTAGAAAGTGAAGCAACACTCCATTCACTTCGCACAATGAATTGAAGTGTTGGAACAGACTGCTTCTCTTTCGGAGATACGCATGTGAGTTTTTTATGAATGCTTGAAAGTAGTTTAAGGCACTTTCAAAGGAAAGTGATTTTCTCTGAAAGGACAGCATTTAGAAAGTGAAGTAACATTCCATTCACTTCGCACAGTGAATTGAAGTGTTGGAACAGACTGCTTCTCTTTCAGAGAAATGCATGTGAGTTTCTGTTGAATGCTTGTAAGTAGCTCAGGGCTCTTTCAAAGGAAAGTGATTTTCTCTGAAAGGACAGCATTTAGAAAGTAAAGCAACACTCCATTCCCTTCGCGCAAAGAATTGAAGTGTTGGAACAGACTGCTTCTCTTTCATAGAAACGCATTAGTGTTTCCTGTGAATGCTTGCAAGTAGCTTAAGGAACTTTCAAAGGAAAGTGATTTTCTCTGAAAGGACAGCATTTCGAAAGTGAAGCAACACTCCATTCACTTCGCACAGTGAATTGAAGTGTTGGAACAGACTGCTTCTCTTTCAGAGAAATGCATGTGAGTTTTTTATGATTGCTTGAAAGTAGTTTAAGTCACTTTCAAAGGAAAGTGATTTTCTCTGAAAGGACAGCATTTAGAAAGTAAAGCAACACTCCATTCACTTCGCACATTGAATTGAAGTGTTGGAACAGACTGCTTCTCTTTCAGAGAAATGCATGTGAGTTTCTGTTGAATTCTTGTAAGTAGCTTAAGGCACTTTCAAAGGAAAGTGATTTTCTCTGAAAGGACAGCATTTCGAAAGTGAAGCAACACTCCATTCACTTTGCACAGTGAATTGAAGTGTTGGAACTGACTGCTTCTCTTTCAGAGAAACGCATGTGAGTTTCTTCCTAATGCTTGCAAGTAGCTTAAGGCACGTTCAAAGGAAAGTGATTTTCTCTGAAAGGACAGCATTTAGAAAGTGAAGCAACACTCTATTCACTTCGCACAGTGAATTGAAGTGTTGGAACAGACTGCTTCTCTTTCAGAGAAACGCATGTGAGTTTCTTCCTAATGCTTGCAAGTAGCTTAAGGCACTTTCAAAGGAAAGTGATTTTCTCTGAAAGGACAGCATTTAGAAAGTGAAGCAACACTCCATTCACTTCGCACAGTGAATTGAAGTGTTGGAACAGACTGCTTCTCTTTCAGAGAAACGCATGTGAGTTTCTTCCTGATGCTTGCAAGTAGCTTAAGGCACTATCAAAGGAAAGTGATTTTCTCTGAAAGGACAGCATTTAGAAAGTGAAGCAACACTCCATTCACTTTGCACAGTGAATTGAAGTGTTGGAACAGACCGCTTCTCTTTCAGAGAAACGCATGTGAGTTTCTGGGGAATGCTTGTAAGTAGCTTAAGTCACGTTCAAAGGAAAGTGATTTTCTCTGAAAGGACAGCATTTAGAAAGTGAAGCAACACTCCATTCACTTCGCACAGTGAAATGAAGTATTGGAACAGACTGCTTCTCTTTCAGAGAAACGCATGTGAGTTTCTTGTGAATGCTTGCAAGTTGCTTAAGGCACTTTCAAAGGAAAGTGATTTTCTCTGAAAGGACAGCATTTAGAAAGTGAGGCAACACTCTATTCACTTCACACAGTGAATTGAAGTGTTGGAACAGATTGCTTCTCTTTCAGAGAAACACATGTGAGTTTCTTCCTAATGCTTGCAAGTAGCTTAAGGCACTATCAAAGGAAAGTGATTTTCTCTGAAAGGACAGAATTTAGAAAGTGAAGCAACACTCCATTCACTTCGCACAGTGAATTGAAGTGTTGGAACAGACTGCTTCTGTTTCAGAGAAACGCATGTGAGTTTTTTATGAATGCTTGAAAGTAGTTTAAGGCACTTTCAAAGGAAAGTGATTTTCTCTGAAAGGACAGCATTTAGAAAGTGAAGCAACACTCCATTCACTTCGCACAATGAATTGAAGTGTTGGAACAGACTGCTTCTCTTTCAGAGATACGCATGTGAGTTTTTTATGAATGCTTGAAAGTAGTTTAAGGCACTTTCAAAGGAAAGTGATTTTCTCTGAAAGGACAGCATTTAGAAAGTGAAGTAACATTCCATTCACTTCGCACAGTGAATTGAAGTGTTGGAACAGACTGCTTCTCTTTCAGAGAAATGCATGTGAGTTTCTGTTGAATGCTTGTAAGTAGCTCAGGGCTCTTTCAAAGGAAAGTGATTTTCTCTGAAAGGACAGCATTTAGAAAGTAAAGCAACACTCCATTCCCTTCGCGCAATGAATTGAAGTGTTGGAACAGACTGCTTCTCTTTCATAGAAACGCATTAGTGTTTCCTGTGAATGCTTGCAAGTAGCTTAAGGAACTTTCAAAGGAAAGTGATTTTCTCTGAAAGGACAGCATTTAGAAAGTGAAGCAACACTCCATTCACTTCGCACAGAGAATTGAAGTGTTGGAACAGATTGCTTCTCTTTCAGAGAAACACATGTGATTTTCTGGTGAATGCTTGTAAGTAGCTTAAGGCATTTTCAAAGGAACGTGATTTTCTCGGAAAAGACAGCATTTAGAAAGTGAAGTAACATTCCATTCACTTCGCACAGTGAATTGAAGTGTTGGAACAGACTGCTTCTCTTTCAGAGAAATGCATGTGAGTTTCTGTTGAATGCTTGTAAGTAGCTTAAGGCACTTTCAAAGGAAAGTGATTTTCTCTGAAAGGACAGCATTTAGAAAGTGAAGCAACACTCCATTCACTTCGCACAGTGAATTGAAGTGTTGGAACAGAGTGCTTCTCTTTCATATAAACGCATTAGTGTTTCTTGTGAATGCTTGCAAGTTGCTTAAGGCACTTTCAAAGGAAAGTAATTTTCTCTGAAAGGACATAATTAGGAAGTTAAGCAACACTCCATTCACTTCGCACAGTGAAATGAAGTGTTGGAACAGACTGCTTCTCTTTCAGAGAAATGCATGTGAGTTTCTTCCTAATGCTTGCAAGTAGCTTAAGGGACTTTCAAAGGAAAGTGATTTTCTCTGAAAGGACAGCATTTAGAAAGTGAAGCAACACTCTATTCACTTCGCACAGTGAATTGAAGTGTTGGAACAGACCGCTTCTCTTTCAGAGAAACGCATGTGAGTTTCTGGTGAATGCTTGTAAGTAGCTTAAGGCAATTTCAAAGGAAAGTGATTTTCTCTGAAAGGACAGCATTTAGAAAGTGAAGCAACACTCCATTCACTTCGCACAGTGAAATGAAGTATTGGAACAGACTGCTTCTCTTTCAGAGAAACGCATGTGAGTTTCTTGTGAATGCTTGCAAGTTGCTTAAGGCACTTTCAAAGGAAAGTGATTTTCTCTGAAAGGACAGCATTTAGAAAGTAAGGCAACACTCTATTCACTTCACACAGTGAATTGAAGTGTTGGAACAGATTGCTTCTCTTTCAGAGAAACACATGTGAGTTTCTTCCTAATGCTTGCAAGTAGCTTAAGGCACTATCAAAGGAAAGTGATTTTCTCTGAAAGGACAGAATTTAGAAAGTGAAGCAACACTCCATTCACTTCGCACAGTGAATTGAAGTGTTGGAACAGACTGCTTCTGTTTCAGAGAAACGCATGTGAGTTTTTTATGAATGCTTGAAAGTAGTTTAAGGCACTTTCAAAGGAAAGTGATTTTCTCTGAAAGGACAGCATTTAGAAAGTGAAGTAACATTCCATTCACTTCGCACAGTGAATTGAAGTGTTGGAACAGACTGCTTCTCTTTCAGAGAAATGCATGTGAGTTTCTGTTGAATGCTTGTAAGTATCTCAGGGCTCTTTCAAAGGAAAGTGATTTTCTCTGAAAGGACAGCATTTAGAAAGTAAAGCAACACTCCATTCCCTTCGCGCAATGAATTGAAGTGTTGGAACAGACTGCTTCTCTTTCATAGAAACGCATTAGTGTTTCCTGTGAATGCTTGCAAGTAGCTTAAGGAACTTTCAAAGGAAAGTGATTTTCTCTGAAAGGACAGCATTTAGAAAGTGAAGCAACACTCCATTCACTTCGCACAGAGAATTGAAGTGTTGGAACAGATTGCTTCTCTTTCAGAGAAACACATGTGATTTTCTGGTGAATGCTTGTAAGTAGCTTAAGGCATTTTCAAAGGAACGTGATTTTCTCGGAAAAGACAGCATTTAGAAAGTGAAGTAACATTCCATTCACTTCGCACAGTGAATTGAAGTGTTGGAACAGACTGCTTCTCTTTCAGAGAAACGCATGTGAGTTTCTGTTGAATGCTTGTAAGTAGCTTAAGGCACTTTCAAAGGAAAGTGATTTTCTCTGAAAGGACAGCATTTAGAAAGTGAAGCAACACTCCATTCACTTCGCACAGTGAATTGAAGTGTTGGAACAGATTGCTTCTCTTACAGATAAACGCATGTGAGTTTCTTCCTAATGCTTGCAAGTAGCTTAAGGCACTTTCAAAGGAAAGTGATTTTCTCTGAAAGGACAGCATTTAGAAAGTGTAGCAACACTCCATTCACTTCGCACAGTGAATTGAAGTGTTGGAACAGACTGCTTCTCTTTCAGAGAAACGCATGTGATTTTCTGATGAATGCTTGTAAGTAGCTTAAGGCACTTTCAAAGGAAAGTGATTTTCTCTGAAAGGACAGCATTTAGAAAGTGAAGCAACACTCCATTCCCTTCGTGCAGTGAATTGAAGTGTTGGAACAGAGTGCTTCTCTTTCATATAAACGCATTAGTGTTTCTTGTGAATGCTTGCAAGTTGCTTAAGGCACTTTCAAAGGAAAGTAATTTTCTCTGAAAGGACATAATTAGGAAGTTAAGCCACACTCCATTCACTTCGCACAGTGAAATGAAGTGTTGGAACAGACTGCTTCTCTTTCAGAGAAATGCATGTGAGTTTCTTCCTAATGCTTGCAAGTAGCTTAAGGGACTTTCAAAGGAAAGTGATTTTCTCTGAAAGGACAGCATTTAGAAAGTGAAACAACAATCCATTCACTTCGCACATTGAATTGAAGTGTTCGAACAGACTGCATCTCTTTCAGAGAAACGCATGTGAGTTTCTGTTGAATGCTTGTAAGTAGCTTAAGGCACTTTCAAAGGAAAGTGATTTTCTCTGAAAGGACAGCATTTAGAAAGTGAAGCAACACTCCATTCACTTCGCACATTGAATTGAAGTGTTGGAACAGACTGCATCTCTTTCAGAGAAACGCATGTGAGTTTCTGTTGAATGCTTGTAGGTAGCTTAAGGCACTTTCAAAGGAAAGTGATTTTCTCTGAAAGGACAGCATTTAGAAAGTGAGTCAATACTCCATTCACTTCACACAGTGAATTGAAGTGTTGGAACAGACTGCTTCTCTTTCAGAGAAACGCATGTGAGTTTCTTCCTAATGCTTGCAAGTAGCTGAAGGCACTTTCAAAGGAAAGTGATTTTCTCTGAAAGGACAGCATTTACAAAGTGAAGCAACACTCCATTCACTTCGCACAGTGAATTGAAGTGTTGGAACAGACTGCATCTCTTTCAGAGAAACGCATGTGAGTTTCTTCCTAATGCTTGCAAGTAGCTTAAGGCACTTTCAAAGGAAAGTGATTTTCTCTGAAAGGACAGCATTTAGAAAGTGAAGCAACACTCCATTCACTTCGCACAGTGAATTGAAGTGTTGGAACAGACTGCTTCTCTTTCAGAGAAACGCATGTGAGTTTCTTCCTGATGCTTGCAAGTAGCTTAAGGCACTTTCAAAGGAAAGTGATTTTCTCTGAAAGGACAGCATTTAGAAAGTGAAGCAACACTCCATTCACTTCGCACAGTGAATTGAAGTGTTGGAACAGACCGCTTCTCTTTCAGAGAAACGCTTGTGAGTTTCTGGTGAATGCTTGTAAGTAGCTTAAGGCACGTTCAAAGGAATGTGATTTTCTCTGAAAGGACAGTATATAGAAAGTGAAGCAACACTCCATTCACTTCGCACAGTGAATTGAAGTGTTGGAACAGACTGCTTCTCTTTCAGAGAAACGCATGTGAGTTTCTTGTGAATGCTTGCAAGTTGCTTAAGGCACTTTCAAAGGAAAGTGATTTTCTCTGAAAGGACAGCATTTAGAAAGTAAGGCAACACTCTATTCACTTCACACAGTGAATTGAAGTGTTGGAACAGATTGCTTCTCTTTCAGAGAAACACATGTGAGTTTCTTCCTAATGCTTGCAAGTAGCTTAAGGCACTATCAAAGGAAAGTGATTTTCTCTGAAAGGACAGAATTTAGAAAGTGAAGCAACACTCCATTCACTTCGCACAGTGAATTGAAGTGTTGGAACAGACTGCTTCTGTTTCAGAGAAACGCATGTGAGTTTTTTATGAATGCTTGAAAGTAGTTTAAGGCACTTTCAAAGGAAAGTGATTTTCTCTGAAAGGACAGCATTTAGAAAGTGAAGTAACATTCCATTCACTTCGCACAGTGAATTGAAGTGTTGGAACAGACTGCTTCTCTTTCAGAGAAATGCATGTGAGTTTCTGTTGAATGCTTGTAAGTAGCTCAGGGCTCTTTCAAAGGAAAGTGATTTTCTCTGAAAGGACAGCATTTAGAAAGTAAAGCAACACTCCATTCCCTTCGCGCAATGAATTGAAGTGTTGGAACAGACTGCTTCTCTTTCATAGAAACGCATTAGTGTTTCCTGTGAATGCTTGCAAGTAGCTTAAGGAACTTTCAAAGGAAAGTGATTTTCTCTGAAAGGACAGCATTTAGAAAGTGAAGCAACACTCCATTCACTTCGCACAGAGAATTGAAGTGTTGGAACAGATTGCTTCTCTTTCAGAGAAACACATGTGATTTTCTGGTGAATGCTTGTAAGTAGCTTAAGGCATTTTCAAAGGAACGTGATTTTCTCGGAAAAGACAGCATTTAGAATGTGAAGTAACATTCCATTCACTTCGCACAGTGAATTGAAGTGTTGGAACAGACTGCTTCTCTTTCAGAGAAACGCATGTGAGTTTCTGTTGAATGCTTGTAAGTAGCTTAAGGCACTTTCAAAGGAAAGTGATTTTCTCTGAAAGGACAGCATTTAGAAAGTGAAGCAACACTCCATTCACTTCGCACAGTGAATTGAAGTGTTGGAACAGATTGCTTCTCTTACAGATAAACGCATGTGAGTTTCTTCCTAATGCTTGCAAGTAGCTTAAGGCACTTTCAAAGGAAAGTGATTTTCTCTGAATGGACAGCATTTAGAAAGTGTAGCAACACTCCATTCACTTCGCACAGTGAATTGAAGTGTTGGAACAGACTGCTTCTCTTTCAGAGAAACGCATGTGATTTTCTGATGAATGCTTGTAAGTAGCTTAAGGCACTTTCAAAGGAAAGTGATTTTCTCTGAAAGGACAGCATTTAGAAAGTGAAGCAACACTCCATTCCCTTCGTGCAGTGAATTGAAGTGTTGGAACAGAGTGCTTCTCTTTCATATAAACGCATTAGTGTTTCTTGTGAATGCTTGCAAGTTGCTTAAGGCACTTTCAAAGGAAAGTAATTTTCTCTGAAAGGACATAATTAGGAAGTTAAGCCACACTCCATTCACTTCGCACAGTGAAATGAAGTGTTGGAACAGACTGCTTCTCTTTCAGAGAAATGCATGTGAGTTTCTTCCTAATGCTTGCAAGTAGCTTAAGGGACTTTCAAAGGAAAGTGATTTTCTCTGAAAGGACAGCATTTAGAAAGTGAAACAACAATCCATTCACTTCGCACATTGAATTGAAGTGTTCGAACAGACTGCATCTCTTTCAGAGAAACGCATGTGAGTTTCTGTTGAATGCTTGTAAGTAGCTTAAGGCACTTTCAAAGGAAAGTGATTTTCTCTGAAAGGACAGCATTTAGAAAGTGAAGCAACACTCCATTCACTTCGCACATTGAATTGAAGTGTTGGAACAGACTGCATCTCTTTCAGAGAAACGCATGTGAGTTTCTGTTGAATGCTTGTAGGTAGCTTAAGGCACTTTCAAAGGAAAGTGATTTTCTCTGAAAGGACAGCATTTAGAAAGTGAGTCAATACTCCATTCACTTCACACAGTGAATTGAAGTGTTGGAACAGACTGCTTCTCTTTCAGAGAAACGCATGTGAGTTTCTTCCTAATGCTTGCAAGTAGCTGAAGGCACTTTCAAAGGAAAGTGATTTTCTCTGAAAGGACAGCATTTACAAAGTGAAGCAACACTCCATTCACTTCGCACAGTGAATTGAAGTGTTGGAACAGACTGCATCTCTTTCAGAGAAACGCATGTGAGTTTCTTCCTAATGCTTGCAAGTAGCTTAAGGCACTTTCAAAGGAAAGTGATTTTCTCTGAAAGGACAGCATTTAGAAAGTGAAGCAACACTCCATTCACTTCGCACAGTGAATTGAAGTGTTGGAACAGACTGCTTCTCTTTCAGAGAAACGCATGTGAGTTTCTTCCTGATGCTTGCAAGTAGCTTAAGGCACTTTCAAAGGAAAGTGATTTTCTCTGAAAGGACAGCATTTAGAAAGTGAAGCAACACTCCATTCACTTCGCACAGTGAATTGAAGTGTTGGAACAGACCGCTTCTCTTTCAGAGAAACGCTTGTGAGTTTCTGGTGAATGCTTGTAAGTAGCTTAAGGCACGTTCAAAGGAATGTGATTTTCTCTGAAAGGACAGTATATAGAAAGTGAAGCAACACTCCATTCACTTCGCACAGTGAATTGAAGTGTTGGAACAGACTGCTTCTCTTTCAGAGAAACGCATGTGAGTTTTTTATGAATGCTTGAAAGTAGTTTAAGGCACTTTCAAAGGAAAGTGATTTTCTCTGAAAGGACAGTATTTAGAAAGTGAAGCAACACTCCATTCACTTCGCACAGTGAATTGAAGTGTTGGAACAGACCGCTTCTCTTTCAGAGAAACGCATGTGAGTTTCTGGTGAATGCTTGTAAGTAGCTTAAGGCACGTTCAAAGGAAAGTGATTTTCTCTGAAAGGACAGCATTTAGAAAGTGAAGCAACACTCCATTCACTTCGCACAGTGAATTGAAGTATTGGAACAGACTGCTTCTCTTTCAGAGAAACGCATGTGAGTTTCTTGTGAATGCTTGCAAGTAGCTTAAGGCACTTTCAAAGGAAAGTGATTTTCTCTGAAAGAACAGCATTTAGAAAGTGAAGCAACACTCCATTCACTTCTCACAGTGAATTGAAGTGTTGGAACAGACTGCTTCTCTTTCAGAGAAATGCATGTGAGTTTCTGTTGAATGCTTGTAAGTAGCTCAGGGCTCTTTCAAAGGAAAGTGATTTTCTCTGAAAGGACAGCATTTAGAAAGTAAAGCAACACTCCATTCCCTTCGCGCAATGAATTGAAGTGTTGGAACAGACTGCTTCTCTTTCATAGAAACGCATTAGTGTTTCCTGTGAATGCTTGCAAGTAGCTTAAGGAACTTTCAAAGGAAAGTGATTTTCTCTGAAAGGACAGCATTTAGAAAGTGAAGCAACACTCCATTCACTTCGCACAGAGAATTGAAGTGTTGGAACAGATTGCTTCTCTTTCAGAGAAACACATGTGATTTTCTGGTGAATGCTTGTAAGTAGCTTAAGGCATTTTCAAAGGAACGTGATTTTCTCGGAAAAGACAGCATTTAGAAAGTGAAGTAACATTCCATTCACTTCGCACAGTGAATTGAAGTGTTGGAACAGACTGCTTCTCTTTCAGAGAAATGCATGTGAGTTTCTGTTGAATGCTTGTAAGTAGCTTAAGGCACTTTCAAAGGAAAGTGATTTTCTCTGAAAGGACAGCATTTAGAAAGTGAAGCAACACTCCATTCACTTCGCACAGTGAATTGAAGTGTTGGAACAGAGTGCTTCTCTTTCATATAAACGCATTAGTGTTTCTTGTGAATGCTTGCAAGTTGCTTAAGGCACTTTCAAAGGAAAGTAATTTTCTCTGAAAGGACATAATTAGGAAGTTAAGCAACACTCCATTCACTTCGCACAGTGAAATGAAGTGTTGGAACAGACTGCTTCTCTTTCAGAGAAATGCATGTGAGTTTCTTCCTAATGCTTGCAAGTAGCTTAAGGGACTTTCAAAGGAAAGTGATTTTCTCTGAAAGGACAGCATTTAGAAAGTGAAGCAACACTCTATTCACTTCGCACAGTGAATTGAAGTGTTGGAACAGACCGCTTCTCTTTCAGAGAAACGCATGTGAGTTTCTGGTGAATGCTTGTAAGTAGCTTAAGGCAATTTCAAAGGAAAGTGATTTTCTCTGAAAGGACAGCATTTAGAAAGTGAAGCAACACTCCATTCACTTCGCACAGTGAAATGAAGTATTGGAACAGACTGCTTCTCTTTCAGAGAAACGCATGTGAGTTTCTTGTGAATGCTTGCAAGTTGCTTAAGGCACTTTCAAAGGAAAGTGATTTTCTCTGAAAGGACAGCATTTAGAAAGTAAGGCAACACTCTATTCACTTCACACAGTGAATTGAAGTGTTGGAACAGATTGCTTCTCTTTCAGAGAAACACATGTGAGTTTCTTTCTAATGCGTGCAAGTAGCTTAAGGCACTATCAAAGGAAAGTGATTTTCTCTGAAAGGACAGAATTTAGAAAGTGAAGCAACACTCCATTCACTTCGCACAGTGAATTGAAGTGTTGGAACAGACTGCTTCTGTTTCAGAGAAACGCATGTGAGTTTTTTATGAATGCTTGAAAGTAGTTTAAGGCACTTTCAAAGGAAAGTGATTTTCTCTGAAAGGACAGCATTTAGAAAGTGAAGTAACATTCCATTCACTTCGCACAGTGAATTGAAGTGTTGGAACAGACTGCTTCTCTTTCAGAGAAATGCATGTGAGTTTCTGTTGAATGCTTGTAAGTAGCTCAGGGCTCTTTCAAAGGAAAGTGATTTTCTCTGAAAGGACAGCATTTAGAAAGTAAAGCAACACTCCATTCCCTTCGCGCAATGAATTGAAGTGTTGGAACAGACTGCTTCTCTTTCATAGAAACGCATTAGTGTTTCCTGTGAATGCTTGCAAGTAGCTTAAGGAACTTTCAAAGGAAAGTGATTTTCTCTGAAAGGACAGCATTTAGAAAGTGAAGCAACACTCCATTCACTTCGCACAGAGAATTGAAGTGTTGGAACAGATTGCTTCTCTTTCAGAGAAACACATGTGATTTTCTGGTGAATGCTTGTAAGTAGCTTAAGGCATTTTCAAAGGAACGTGATTTTCTCGGAAAAGACAGCATTTAGAAAGTGAAGTAACATTCCATTCACTTCGCACAGTGAATTGAAGTGTTGGAACAGACTGCTTCTCTTTCAGAGAAACGCATGTGAGTTTCTGTTGAATGCTTGTAAGTAGC
The DNA here is from genome assembly GCF_982192425.1 of Myodes glareolus. Lineage (NCBI taxonomy): Eukaryota > Metazoa > Chordata > Mammalia > Rodentia > Cricetidae > Myodes > Myodes glareolus. The sequence continues at coordinate 4,336,402 of NC_142046.1, forward strand.
TTAAGGCACTTTCAAAGGAAAGTGATTTTCTCTGAAAGGACAGCATTTAGAAAGTGAAGCAACACTCCATTCACTTCGCACAGTGAATTGAAGTGTTGGAACAGATTGCTTCTCTTACAGATAAACGCATGTGAGTTTCTTCCTAATGCTTGCAAGTAGCTTAAGGCACTTTCAAAGGAAAGTGATTTTCTCTGAAAGGACAGCATTTAGAAAGTGTAGCAACACTCCATTCACTTCGCACAGTGAATTGAAGTGTTGGAACAGACTGCTTCTCTTTCAGAGAAACGCATGTGATTTTCTGATGAATGCTTGTAAGTAGCTTAAGGCACTTTCAAAGGAAAGTGATTTTCTCTGAAAGGACAGCATTTAGAAAGTGAAGCAACACTCCATTCCCTTCGTGCAGTGAATTGAAGTGTTGGAACAGAGTGCTTCTCTTTCATATAAACGCATTAGTGTTTCTTGTGAATGCTTGCAAGTTGCTTAAGGCACTTTCAAAGGAAAGTAATTTTCTCTGAAAGGACATAATTAGGAAGTTAAGCCACACTCCATTCACTTCGCACAGTGAAATGAAGTGTTGGAACAGACTGCTTCTCTTTCAGAGAAATGCATGTGAGTTTCTTCCTAATGCTTGCAAGTAGCTTAAGGGACTTTCAAAGGAAAGTGATTTTCTCTGAAAGGACAGCATTTAGAAAGTGAAACAACAATCCATTCACTTCGCACATTGAATTGAAGTGTTCGAACAGACTGCATCTCTTTCAGAGAAACGCATGTGAGTTTCTGTTGAATGCTTGTAAGTAGCTTAAGGCACTTTCAAAGGAAAGTGATTTTCTCTGAAAGGACAGCATTTAGAAAGTGAAGCAACACTCCATTCACTTCGCACATTGAATTGAAGTGTTGGAACAGACTGCATCTCTTTCAGAGAAACGCATGTGAGTTTCTGTTGAATGCTTGTAGGTAGCTTAAGGCACTTTCAAAGGAAAGTGATTTTCTCTGAAAGGACAGCATTTAGAAAGTGAGTCAATACTCCATTCACTTCACACAGTGAATTGAAGTGTTGGAACAGACTGCTTCTCTTTCAGAGAAACGCAAGTGAGTTTCTTCCTAATGCTTGCAAGTAGCTGAAGGCACTTTCAAAGGAAAGTGATTTTCTCTGAAAGGACAGCATTTACAAAGTGAAGCAACACTCCATTCACTTCGCACAGTGAATTGAAGTGTTGGAACAGACTGCATCTCTTTCAGAGAAACGCATGTGAGTTTCTTCCTAATGCTTGCAAGTAGCTTAAGGCACTTTCAAAGGAAAGTGATTTTCTCTGAAAGGACAGCATTTAGAAAGTGAAGCAACACTCCATTCACTTCGCACAGTGAATTGAAGTGTTGGAACAGACTGCTTCTCTTTCAGAGAAACGCATGTGAGTTTCTTCCTGATGCTTGCAAGTAGCTTAAGGCACTTTCAAAGGAAAGTGATTTTCTCTGAAAGGACAGCATTTAGAAAGTGAAGCAACACTCCATTCACTTCGCACAGTGAATTGAAGTGTTGGAACAGACCGCTTCTCTTTCAGAGAAACGCTTGTGAGTTTCTGGTGAATGCTTGTAAGTAGCTTAAGGCACGTTCAAAGGAATGTGATTTTCTCTGAAAGGACAGTATATAGAAAGTGAAGCAACACTCCATTCACTTCGCACAGTGAATTGAAGTGTTGGAACAGACTGCTTCTCTTTCAGAGAAACGCATGTGAGTTTTTTATGAATGCTTGAAAGTAGTTTAAGGCACTTTCAAAGGAAAGTGATTTTCTCTGAAAGGACAGTATTTAGAAAGTGAAGCAACACTCCATTCACTTCGCACAGTGAATTGAAGTGTTGGAACAGACCGCTTCTCTTTCAGAGAAACGCATGTGAGTTTCTGGTGAATGCTTGTAAGTAGCTTAAGGCACGTTCAAAGGAAAGTGATTTTCTCTGAAAGGACAGCATTTAGAAAGTGAAGCAACACTCCATTCACTTCGCACAGTGAATTGAAGTATTGGAACAGACTGCTTCTCTTTCAGAGAAACGCATGTGAGTTTCTTGTGAATGCTTGCAAGTAGCTTAAGGCACTTTCAAAGGAAAGTGATTTTCTCTGAAAGAACAGCATTTAGAAAGTGAAGCAACACTCCATTCACTTCTCACAATGAATTGAAGTGTTGGAACAGACTGCTTCTCTTTCATAGAAACGGATTAGTGTTTCTTGTGAATGCTTGCAAGTAGCTTAAGGCACTTTCAAAGGAAAGTGATTTTCTCTGAAAGGACAGCATTTAGAAGGTGAGGCAACACTCCATTCACTTCGCACAGTGAATTGAAGTGTTGTAACAGACTGCTTCTATTTCAGAGAAACGCATGTGAGTTTCTTCCTAATGCTTGCAAGTAGCTTAAGGCACTATCAAAGGAAAGTGATTTTCTCTGAAAGGACAGCATTTAGAAAGTGAAGCAACACTCCATTCACTTCGCACAATGAATTGAAGTGTTGGAACAGACTGCTTCTCTTTCAGAGAAACGCATGTGAGTTTTTTATGAATGCTTGAAAGTAGTTTAAGGCACTTTCAAAGGAAAGTGATTTTCTCTGAAAGGACAGCATTTAGAAAGTGAAGTAACATTCCATTCACTTCGCACAGTGAATTGAAGTGTTGGAACAGACTGCTTCTCTTTCAGAGAAATGCATGTGAGTTTCTGTTGAATGCTTGTAAGTAGCTCAGGGCTCTTTCAAAGGAAAGTGATTTTCTCTGAAAGGACAGCATTTAGAAAGTAAAGCAACACTCCATTCCCTTCGCGCAATGAATTGAAGTGTTGGAACAGACTGCTTCTCTTTCATAGAAACGCATTAGTGTTTCCTGTGAATGCTTGCAAGTAGCTTAAGGAACTTTCAAAGGAAAGTGATTTTCTCTGAAAGGACAGCATTTAGAAAGTGAAGCAACACTCCATTCACTTCGCACAGAGAATTGAAGTGTTGGAACAGATTGCTTCTCTTTCAGAGAAACATATGTGATTTTCTGGTGAATGCTTGTAAGTAGCTTAAGGCATTTTCAAAGGAATGTGATTTTCTCAGAAAAGACAGCATTTAGAAAGTGAAGTAACATTCCATTCACTTCGCACAGTGAATTGAAGTGTTGGAACAGACTGCTTCTCTTTCAGAGAAACGCATGTGAGTTTCTGTTGAATGCTTGTAAGTAGCTTAAGGCACTTTCAAAGGAAAGTGATTTTCTCTGAAAGGACAGCATTTAGAAAGTGAAGCAACACTCCATTCACTTCGCACAGTGAATTGAAGTGTTGGAACAGACCGCTTCTCTTTCATATAAACGCATTAGTGTTTCTTGTGAATGCTTGCAAGTTGCTGAAGGCACTTTCAAAGGAAAGTAACTTTCTCTGAAAGGACATAATTAGGAAGTGAAGCAACACTCCATTCACTTCGCACAGTGAAATGAAGTGTTGGAACAGACTGCTTCTCTTTCAGAGAAATGCATGTGAGTTTCTTCCTAATGCTTGCAAGTAGCTTAAGAGACATTCAAAGGAAAGTGATTTTCTCTGAAAGGACAGCATTTAGAAAGTGAAGCAACAATCCATTCACTTCGCACATTGAATTGAAGTGTTCGAACAGACTGCATCTCTTTTAGAGAAACGCATGTGAGTTTCTGTTGAATGTTTGTAAGTAGCTTAAGGCACTTTCAAAGGAAAGTGATTTTCTCTGAAAGGACAGCATTTAGAAAGTGAAGCAACACTCCATTCACTTCGCACATTGAATTGAAGTGTTGGAACAGACTGCATCTCTTTCAGAGAAACGCATGTGAGTTTCTGTTGAATGCTTGTAAGTAGCTTAAGGCACTTTCAAAGGAAAGTGATTTTCTCTGAAAGGACAGCATTTAGAAAGTGAGTCAATACTCCATTCACTTCACACAGTGAATTGAAGTGTTGGAACAGACTGCTTCTCTTTCATAGAACCGGATTAGTGTTTCTTGTGAATGCTTGCAAGTAGCTTAAGGCACTTTCAAAGGAAAGTGATTTTCTCTGAAAGGACAGCATTTAGAAAGTGAGGCAACACTCCATTCACTTCGCACAGTGAATTGAAGTGTTGTAACAGACTGCTTCTCTTTCAGAGAAACGCATGTGAGTTTCTTCCTAATGCTTGCAAGTAGCTTAAGGCACTATCAAAGGAAAGTGATTTTCTCTGAAAGGACAGAATTTAGAAAGTGAAGCAACAATCCATTCACTTCGCCCAGTGAATTGAAGAGTTGGAACAGACTGCTTCTCTTTCAGAGAAAGGCATGTGAGTTTTTTATGAATGCTTGAAAGTAGTTTAAGGCACTTTCAAAGGAAAGTGATTTTCTCTGAAAGGACAGCATTTAGAAAGTGAAGTAACATTCCATTCACTTCGCACAGTGAATTGAAGTGTTGGAACAGACTGCTTCTCTTTCAGAGAAATGCATGTGAGTTTCTGTTGAATGCTTGTAAGTAGCTCAGGGCTCTTTCAAAGGAAAGTGATTTTCTCTGAAAGGACAGCATTTAGAAAGTAAAGTAACACTCCATTCCCTTCGCGCAATGAATTGAAGTGTTGGAACAGACTGCTTCTCTTTCATAGAAACGCATTAGTGTTTCCTGTGAATGCTTGCAAGTAGCTTAAGAAACTTTCAAAGGAAAGTGATTTTCTCTGAAAGGACAGCATTTAGAAAGTGAAGCAACACTCCATTCACTTCGCACAGAGAATTGAAGTGTTGGAACAGATTGCTTCTCTTTCAGAGAAACATATGTGATTTTCTGGTGAATGCTTGTAAGTAGCTTAAGGCATTTTCAAAGGAATGTGATTTTCTCGGAAAAGACAGCATTTAGAAAGTGAAGTAACATTCCATTCACTTCGCACAGTGAATTGAAGTGTTGGAACAGACTGCTTCTCTTTCAGAGAAACGCATGTGAGTTTCTGTTGAATGCTTGTAAGTAGCTTAAGGCACTTTCAAAGGAAAGTGATTTTCTCTGAAAGGACAGCATTTAGAAAGTGAAGCAACACTCCATTCACTTCGCACAGTGAATTGAAGTGTTGGAACAGACCGCTTCTCTTTCAGAGAAACGCATGTGAGTTTCTGGTGAATGCTTGTAAGTAGCTTAAGGCACGTTCAAAGGAAAGTGATTTTCTCTGAAAGGACAGTATTTAGAAAGTGAAGCCATACTCCATTCACTTCGCACAGTGAATTGAAGTGTTGAAACAGACTGCTTCTCTTTCAGAGAAACGCATGTGAGTTTTTTATGAATGCTTGAAAGTAGTTTAAGGCACTTTCAATGGAAAGTGATTTTCTCTGAAAGGACAGTATTTAGAAAGTGAAGCAACACTCCATTCACTTCGCACAGTGAATTGAAGTGTTGGAACAGACCGCTTCTCTTTCAGAGAAACGCATGTGAGTTTCTGGTGAATGCTTGTAAGTAGCTTAAGGCACGTTCTTAGGAAAGTGATTTTCTCTGAAAGGACAGCATTTAGAAAGTGAAGCAACACTCCATTCACTTCGCACAGTGAATTGAAGTATTGGAACAGACTGCTTCTCTTTCAGAGAAACGCATGTGAGTTTCTTGTGAATGCTTGCAAGTAGCTTAAGGCACTTTCAAAGGAAAGTGATTTTCTCTGAAAGAACAGCATTTAGAAAGTGAAGCAACACTCCATTCACTTCTCTCAGTGAATTGAAGTGTTGGAACAGACTGCTTCTCTTTCATAGAAACGGATTAGTGTTTCTTGTGAATGCTTGCAAGTAGCTTAAGGCACTTTCAAAGGAAAGTGATTTTCTCTGAAAGGACAGCATTTAGAAGGTGAGGCAACACTCCATTCACTTCGCACAGTGAATTGAAGTGTTGTAAGAGACTGCTTCTATTTCAGAGAAACGCATGTGAGTTTCTTCCTAATGCTTGCAAGTAGCTTAAAGCACTATCAAAGGAAAGTGATTTTCTCTGAAAGGACAGAATTTAGAAAGTGAAGCAACACTCCATTCACTTCGCCCAGTGAATTGAAGTGTTGGAACAGACTGCTTCTCTTTCAGAGAAAGCATGTGAGTTTTTTATGAATGCTTGAAAGTAGTTTAAGGCACTTTCAAAGGAAAGTGATTTTCTCTGAAAGGACAGCATTTAGAAAGTGAAGCAACACTCCATTCCCTTCGTGCAGTGAATTGAAGTGTTGGAACAGAGTGCTTCTCTTTCATATAAACGCATTAGTGTTTCTTGTGAATGCTTGCAAGTTGCTGAAGGCACTTTCAAAGGAAAGTAACTTTCTCTGAAAGGACATAATTAGGAAGTGAAGCAACACTCCATTCACTTCGCACAGTGAAATGAAGTGTTGGAACAGACTGCTTCTCTTTCAGAGAAATGCATGTGAGTTTCTTCCTAATGCTTGCAAGTAGCTTAAGAGACTTTCAAAGGAAAGTGATTTTCTCTGAAAGGACAGCATTTGGAAAGTGAAGCAACAATCCATTCACTTAGCACATTGAATTGAAGTGTTCGAACAGACTGCATCTCTTTTAGAGAAACGCATGTGAGTTTCTGTTGAATGTTTGTAAGTAGCTTAAGGCACTTTCAAAGGAAAGTGATTTTCTCTGAAAGGACAGCATTTAGAACTTGAAGCAACACTCCATTCACTTCGCACATTGAATTGAAGTGTTGGAATAGACTGCATCTCTTTCAGAGAAACGCATGTGAGTTTCTGTTGAATGCTTGTAAGTAGCTTAAGGCACTTTCAAAGGAAAGTGATTTTCTCTGAAAGGACAGCATTTAGAAAGTGAGTCAATACTCCATTCACTTCACACAGTGAATTGAAGTGTTGGAACAGACTGCTTCTCTTTCATAGAACCGGATTAGTGTTTCTTGTGAATGCTTGCAAGTAGCTTAAGGCACTTTCAAAGGAAAGTGATTTTCTCTGAAAGGACAGCATTTAGAAAGTGAGGCAACACTCCATTCACTTCGCACAGTGAATTGAAGTGTTGTAACAGACTGCTTCTCTTTCAGAGAAACGCATGTGAGTTTCTTCCTAATGCTTGCAAGTAGCTTAAGGCACTATCAAAGGAAAGTGATTTTCTCTGAAAGGACAGAATTTAGAAAGTGAAGCAACAATCCATTCACTTCGCCCAGTGAATTGAAGAGTTGGAACAGACTGCTTCTCTTTCAGAGAAAGGCATGTGAGTTTTTTATGAATGCTTGAAAGTAGTTTAAAGCACTTTCAAAGGAAAGTGATTTTCTCTGAAAGGACAGCATTTAGAAAGTGAAGTAACATTCCATTCACTTCGCACAGTGAATTGAAGTGTTGGAACAGACTGCTTCTCTTTCAGAGAAATGCATGTGAGTTTCTGTTGAATGCTTGTAAGTAGCTCAGGGCTCTTTCAAAGGAAAGTGATTTTCTCTGAAAGGACAGCATTTAGAAAGTAAAGCAACACTCCATTCCCTTCGCGCAATGAATTGAAGTGTTGGAACAGACTGCTTCTCTTTCATAGAAACACATTAGTGTTTCTTGTGAATGCTTGCAAGTAGCTTAAGGAACTTTCAAAGGAAAGTGATTTTCTCTGAAAGGACAGCATTTAGAAAGTGAAGCAACACTCCATTCACTTGGCACAGAGAATTGAAGTGTTGGAACAGATTGCTTCTCTTTCAGAGAAATGCATGTGAGTTTCCGTTGAATGCTTGTAAGTAGCTTAAGGCACATTCAAAGGAAAGGGATTTTCTCTGAAAGGACAGCATTTAGAAAGTGAAGCAACACTCCATTCACTTCGCACAGTGAATTGAAGTGTTGGAAAAGACTGCTTCTCTTTCAGAGAAACGCATGTGAGTTTTTTGTGAATGCTTGAAAGTAGTTTAAGGCACTTTCAAAGGAAAGTGATTTTCTCTGAAAGGACAGAATTTAGAAAGTGAAGCAACACTCCATTCACTTCGCACAGTGAATTGAAGTGTTGGAGCAGAGTGCTTCTCTTTCAGAGAAACGCATGTGACTTTCTGTTGAATGCTTGTAATTAGCTAAAGGCACATTCAAAGGAAAGCGATTTTCTCTGAAAGGACAGCATTTCCAAAGTGAGGCAACACTCCATTCACTTTGCACAGTAAATTGAAGTGTTGGAACAGACTGCTTCTCTTTCAGAGAAACGCATGTGAGTTTCTGGTGAATGCTTGTAAGTAGCTTAAGGCACTTTCAAAGGAAAGTGATTTTCTTTGAAAGGACAGCATTTAGAAAGTGAAGCAACACTCCATTCACTTCGCACAGTGAAATGAAGTGTTGGAGCAGAGTGCTTCTCTTTCAGACAAACGCATGTGAGTTTCTTCCTAATGCTTGCAAGTAGCTTAAGGCACTTTCAAAGGAAAGTGATTTTCTCTGAAAGGACAGCATTTAGAAAGTGAAGCAACACTCCATTCACTTCGCACAGTGAATTGAAGTGTTGGAACAGACTGCTTCTCTTTCAGAGAAACGCATGTGAGTTTCTTCCTGATGCTTGCAAGTAGCTTAAGGCACTTTCAAAGGAAAGTGATTTTCTCTGAAAGGACAGCATTTAGAAAGTGAAGCAACACTCCATTCACTTCGCACAGTGAATTGAAGTGTTGGAACAGACCGCTTCTCTTTCAGAGAAACGCATGTGAGTTTCTGGTGAATGCATGCAAGTAGCTTAAGGCACGTTCAAAGGAAAGTGATTTTCTCTGAAAGGACAGTATTTAGAAAGTGAAGCAACACTCCATTCACTTCGCACAGTGAATTGAAGTGTTGGAACAGACTGCTTCTCTTTCAGAGAAACGCATGTGAGTTTTTTATGAATGCTTGAAAGTAGTTTAAGGCACTTTCAAAGGAAAGTGATTTTCTCTGAAAGGACAGTATTTAGAAAGTGAAGCAACACTCCATTCACTTCGCACAGTGAATTGAAGTGTTGGAACAGACCGCTTCTCTTTCAGAGAAACGCATGTGAGTTTCTGGTGAATGCCTGTAAGTAGCTTAAGGCACGTTCAAAGGAAAGTGATTTTCTCTGAAAGGACAGCATTTAGAAAGTGAAGCAACACTCCATTCACTTCGCACAGTGAATTGAAGTATTGGAACAGACTGCTTCTCTTTCAGAGAAACGCATGTGAGTTTCTTGTGAATGCTTGCAAGTAGCTTAAGGCACTTTCAAAGGAAAGTGATTTTCTCTGAAAGAACAGCATTTAGAAAGTGAAGCAATACTCCATTCACTTCTCACAGTGAATTGAAGTGTTGGAACAGACTGCTTCTCTTTCATAGAAACGGATTAGTGTTTCTTGTGAATGCTTGCAAGTAGCTTAAGGCACTTTCAAAGAAAAGTGATTTTCTCTGAAAGGACAGCATTTAGAAGGTGAGGCAACACTCCATTCACTTCGCACAGTGAATTGAAGTGTTGTAACAGACTGCTTCTATTTCAGAGAAACGCATGTGAGTTTCTTCCTAATGCTTGCAAGTAGCTTAAGGCACTATCAAAGGAAAGTGATTTTCTCTGAAAGGACAGAATTTAGAAAGTGAAGCAACACTCCATTCACTTCGCCCAGTGAATTGAAGTGTTGGAACAGACTGCTTCTCTTTCAGAGAAAGCATGTGAGTTTTTTATGAATGCTTGAAAGTAGTTTAAGGCACTTTCAAAGGAAAGTGATTTTCTTTGAAAGGACAGCATTTAGAAAGTGAAGCAACACTCCATTCCCTTCGTGCAGTGAATTGAAGTGTTGGAACAGAGTGCTTCTCTTTCATATAAACGCATTAGTGTTTCTTGTGAATGCTTGCAAGTTGCTGAAGGCACTTTCAAAGGAAAGTAACTTTCTCTGAAAGGACATAATTAGGAAGTGAAGCAACACTCCATTCACTTCGCACAGTGAAATGAAGTGTTGGAACAGACTGCTTCTCTTTCAGAGAAATTCATGTGAGTTTCTTCCTAATGCTTGCAAGTAGCTTAAGGGACTTTCAAAGGAAAGTGTTTTTCTCTGAAAGGACAGCATTTAGAAAGTGAAGCAACAATCCATTCACTTCGCACATTGAATTGAAGTGTTCGAACAGACTGCATCTCTTTCAGAGAAACGCATGTGAGTTTCTGTTGAATGCTTGTAAGTAGCTTAAGGCACTTTCAAAGGAAAGTGATTTTCTCTGAAAGGACAGCATTTAGAAAGTGAAGCAACACTCCATTAACTTCGCACATTGAATTGAAGTGTTGGAACAGACTGCATCTCTTTCAGAGAAACGCATGTGAGTTTATGTTGAATGCTTGTAAGTAGCTTAAGGCACTTTCAAAGGAAAGTGATTTTCTCTGAAAGGACAGCATTTAGAAAGTGAGTCAATACTCCATTCACTTCACACAGTGAATTGAAGTGTTGGAACAGACTGCTTCTCTTTCATAGAAACGGATTAGTGTTTCTTGTGAATGCTTGCAAGTAGCTTAAGGTACTTTCAAAGGAAAGTGATTTTCTCTGAAAGGACAGCATTTAGAAAGTGAGGCAACACTCCATTCACTTCGCACAGTGAATTGAAGTTTTGGAACCGACTGCTTCTCTTTCAGAGAAACGCATGTGAGTTTTTTATGAATGCTTGCAAGTAGCTTAAGGCACTTTCAAAGGAAAGTGATTTTCTCTGAAAGGACAGCATTTAGAAAGTGAAGCAACACTCCATTCACCTCACACAGTGAATTGAAGTGTTGGAACAGACTGCTTCTCTTTCAGAGAAACGCATGTGAGCTTTCTTCCTAGCAAGTAGCTTAAGGCACTTTCAAAGGAAAGTGATTTTCTTTGAAAGGACAGCATTTAGAAAGTGAAGCAACACTCCATTCACTTCGCACAGTGAATTGAAGTGTTGGAACAGACTGCTTCTTTTTCAGAGACATGCACGTGAGTTTCTGTTGAATGCTTGTAATTAGCTCAAGGCTCTTTCAAAGGAAAGTGATTTTCTCTGAAAGGACAGCATTTAGAAAGTAAAGCAACACTCCATTCCCTTCGTGCAATGAATTGAAGTGTTGGAACAGACTGCTTCTCTTTCATAGAAACGCATTAGTGTTTCTTGTGAATGCTTGCAAGTAGCTTAAGGCACTTTCAAAGGAAAGTGATTTTCTCTGAAAGGACAGCATTTAGAAAGTGAAGCAACACTCCATTCACTTTGCACAGAGAATTGAAATGTTGGAACAGATTGCTTCTCTTTCAGAGAAATGCATGTGATTTTCTGGTGAATTCTTGTAAGTAGCTTAAGGCACATTCAAAGGAAAGGGATTTTCTCTGAAAGGACAGCATTTAGAAAGTGAAGTAACACTCCATTCACTTCGCACAGAGAATTGAAGTGTTGGAACAGATTGCTTCTCTTTCAGAGAATTGCATGTGAGTTTCTGTTGAATGCTTGTAAGTAGCTTAAGGCACATTCAAAGGAAAGGGATTTTCTCTGAAAGGACAGCATTTAGAAAGTGAAGCAACACTCCATTCACTTCGCACAGTGAATTGAAGTGTTGGAACAGACTGCTTCTCTTTCAGAGAAACGCATGTGAGTTTTTTGTTAATGCTTGAAAGTAGTTTAAGGCACTTTCAATGGAAAGTGATTTTCTCTGAAAGGACAGTATTTAGAAAGTGAGGCAACACTCCATTCACTTCACACAGTGAATTGAAGTGTTGGAACAGACTGCTTTTCTTTCAGAGACACGCATGTGAGTTTCTTCCTAATGCTTGCAAGTAGCTTAAGGCACTTCAAAGGAAAGTGATTTTCTCTGAAAGGACAGCATTTAGAAAGTGAAGCAACACTCCATTCACTTCGCACAGTGAATTGAAGTGTTGGAACAGACTGCTTCTCTTTCAGAGAAACGCATGTGAGTTTCTTCCTAATGCTTGCAAGTAGCTTAAGGCACTTTCAAAGGAAAGTGATTTTCTCTGAAAGGACAGCATTTAGAAAGTGAAGGAACACTCCATTCACTTCGCACAGTGAATTGAAGTGTTGGAACAGACTGCTTCTATTTCAGAGAAACGCATGTGTGTTTCCTGTGAATGCTTCAAAGTAGCTTTAGGCACTTTCAAAGGAAAGTGATTTTCTCTGAAAGGACAGCATTTAGAAAGTGAAGCAATACTCCATTCACTTCGCACAGTGAATTGAAGTGTTGGAACAGACTGCTTCTCTTTCAGAGAAACGCATGTGAGTTTCTGTTGAGTGCTTGTAAGTAGCTTAAGGCACTTTCAAAGGAAAGTGATTTTCTCTGAAAGGACAGCATTTAGAAAGTGAAGCAACACTCTTTTCACTTTGCACAGTGAATTGAAGTGTTGGAACAGATTGCTTCTCTTTCAGAGAAACACATGTGAGTTTCTGGTGAATGCTTTTAAGTAGCTTAAGGCATTTTCAAAGGAACGTGATTTTCTCGGAAAGGACAGCATTTATAAAGTGAAGTAACATTTCATTCACTTCGCACAGTGAATTGAAGTGTTGGAACAGACTGCTTCTCTTTCAGAGAAACGCATGTGTGTTTCCTGTGAATGCTAGAAAGTAGCTTAAGGCACTTTCAAAGAAAGTGATTTTCTCTGAAAGGACAGCATTTAAAAAGTGAAGTAACATTCCATTCACTTCGCACAGTGTATTGAAGTGTTGGAAGAGACTGCTTCTCTTTCAGAGAAATGCATGTGAGTTTCTGTTGAATGCTTGTAAGTAGCTCAAGGCTCTTTCAAAGGAAAGTGATTTTCTCTGAAAGGACAGCATTTAGTAAGTAAAGCAACACTCCATTCCCTTCGCGCAATGAATTGAAGTGTTGGAACAGACTGCTTCTCTTTCATAGAAACGCATTAATGTTTCTTGTGAATGCTTGCAAGTAGCTTAAGGCACTTTCAAAGGAAAGTGATTTTCTCTGAAAGGACAGTATTTAGAAAGTGAAGCAACACTCCATTCACTTCGGACAGTGAATTGAAGTGTTGGAACAGACTGCTTCTCTTTCAGAGAAACGCATGTGAGTTTCTTCCTAATGCTTGCAAGTAGCTTAAGGCACTTTCAAAGGAAAGTGATTTTCTCTGAAAGGACAGCATTTAGAAAGTGAAGCAACACTCCATTCACTTCGCACAGTGAATTGAAGTGTTGGAACAGACTGCTTCTCTTTCAGAGAAACGCATGTGAGTTTCTGATGAATGCTTGCAAGTAGCTTAAGGCAATTTCAAAGGAACGTGATTTTCTCTGAAAGGACAGCATTTAGAAAGTGAAGCAACACTCCATTCACTTCGCACAGTGAATTGAAGTGTTGGAAGAGAAGGCTTCTCTTTCAGAGAAATGCATGTGAATTTCTTGTGAATGCTTGAAAGTTGCTTAAGGCACTTTCAAACAAAAGTGATTTTCTCTGAAAGGACAGCATTTGGAAAGTGAAGCAACACTCCATTCACTTCGCACAGTGAATTGAAGTGTTGGAACAGACTCCTTCTATTTCAGAGAAACGCATGTGAGTTTCTTCCTAATGCTTGCAAGTAGCTTAAGGCACTTTCCAAAGAAAGTGATTTTCTCTGAAAGGACAGCATTTAGAAAGTGAAGCAACACTCCATTCACTTCGCACAGTGAATTGAAGTGTTGGAACAGACTGCTTCTGTTTCAGAGAAACGCATGTGAGTTTCTGTTGAATGCTTGTAAGTAGCTTAAGGCACTTTCAAAGGAAAGTGATTTTCTCTGAAAGGACAGCATTTAGAAAGTGAAGCAACACTCCATTCACTTCACACAGTGAATTGAAGTGTTGGAACAGACTGCTTCTCTTTCAGAGAAACGCATGTGAGCTTTCTTCCTAGCAAGTAGCTTAAGGCACTTTCAAAGGAAAGTGATTTTCTTTGAAAGGACAGCATTTAGAATGTGAAGCAACACTCCATTCACTTCGCACAGTGAATTGAAGTGTTGGAACAGATTGCTTCTCTTTCAGAGAAATGCATGTGAGTTTCTGTTGAATGCTTGTAAGTAGCTTAAGGCACATTCAAAGGAAAGGGATTTTCTCTGAAAGGACAGCATTTAGAAAGTGAAGCAACACTCCATTCACTTCGCTCAGTGAATTGAAGTGTTGGAACAGACTGCTTCTCTTTCAGAGAAACGCATGTGAGTTTTTTGTTAATGCTTGAAAGTAGTTTAAGGCACTTTCTATGGAAAGTGATTTTCTCTGAAAGGACAGCATTTAGAAAGTGAGGCAACACTCCAATCACTTCACACAGTGAATTGAAGTGTTGGAACAGACTGCTTTTCTTTCAGAGACACGCATGTGAGTTTCTTCCTAATGCTTGCAAGTAGCTTAATGCACTTTCAAAGGAAAGTGATTTTCTCTGAAAGGACAGCATTTAGAAAGTGAAGCAACACTCCATTCACTTCGCACAATGAATTGAAGTGTTGGAACAGACTGCTTCTCTTTCAGAGAAACGCATGTGAGTTTCTTCCTAATGCTTGCAAGTAGCTTAAGGCACTTTCAAAGGAAAGTGATTTTCTCTGAAAGGACAGCATTTAGAAAGTGAAGCAACACTCCATTCACTTCGCACAGTGAATTGAAGTGTTGGAACAGACTGCTTCTATTTCAGAGAAACGCATGTGTGTTTCCTGTGAATGCTTCAAAGTAGCTTTAGGCACTTTCAAAGGAAAGTGATTTTCTCTGAAAGGACAGCATTTAGAAAGTGAAGCAACACTCCATTCACTTCGAACAGTGAATTGAAGTGTTGGAACAGACTGCTTCTCTTTCAGAGAAACGCATGTGAGTTTCTTGTGAATGCTTGCAAGTAGCTCAAGGCACTTTCAAAGGAAAGTGATTTTCTCTGAAAGGACAGCATTTAGAAAGAGAAGCAACACTCCATTCACTTCGCACAGTGAATTAAAGTGTTGGAACAGACTGCTTCTCTTTCAAAGAAACACATGTGAGTTTCTGGTGAATGCTTGTAAGTAGCTTAAGGCACTTTCAAAGGAAAGTGATTTTCTCTGAAAGGACAGCATTTAGAAAGTGAAGCAAAACTCCATTCACTTCGCACAGTGAATTGAAGTGTTGGAACAGACTGCTTCTCTTTCAGAGAAACGCATGTGAGTTTCTTCCTAATGCTTGCAAGTAGCTTAAGGCACTTTCAAAGGAAAGTGATTTTCTCTGAAAGGACAGCATTTAGAAAGTGAGGCAACACTCCATTCACTTCGCACATTGAATTGAAGTGGTGGGACCGACTGCATCTCTTTCAGCGAAACGCATGTGAGTTTCTGTTGAGTGCTTGTAAGTAATTAAGGCACTTTCAAAGGAAAGTAATTTTCTCTGAAAGGACAGCATTTAGAAAGTGAAGCAACACTCTTTTCACTTTGCACAGTGAATTGAAGTGTTGGAACAGACTGCTTCTCTTTCAGAGAAACGCATGTGAGTTTCTGGTGAATGCTTGAAAGTAGTTTAAGGCACTTTCAATGGAAAGTGATTTTCTCTGAAAGGACAGAATTTAGAAAGTGAAGCAACACTCCATTCACTTCGCACAGTGAATTGAAGTGTTGGAACAGACTGCTTCTCTTTCAGAGAAATGCATGTGAGTTTCTGTTGAATGCTTGTAAATAGCTTAAGGCACTTTCAAAGGAAAGTGATTTTCTATGAAGGACAGCATTTCGAAAGTGAGGCAACACTCCATTCACTTTGCACAGTGAATTGAAGTGTTGGAACAGATTGCTTCTCTTTCAGAGAAACACATGTGAGTTTCTGGTGAATGCTTGTAGGTAGCTTAAGGCATTTTCAAAGGAACGTGATTTTCTCGGAAAGGACAGCATTTAGAAAGTGAAGTAACATTCCATTCACTTCGCACAGTGAATTGAAGTGTTGGAACAGACTGCTTCTCTTTCAGAGAAACGCATGTGTGTTTCCTGTGAATGCTAGAAAGTAGCTTAAGGCACTTTCAAAGAAAGTGATTTTCTCTCAAAGGACAGCATTTAAAAAGTGAAGTAACATTCCATTCACTTCGCACAGTGTATTGAAGTGTTGGAAGAGACTGCTTCTGTTTCAGAGAAACGCATGTGAGTTTCTGGTGAATGCTTGTAAGTAGCTTAAGGCACTTTCAAAGGAAAGTGATTTTCTCTGAAAGGACAGCATTTAGAAAGTGAAGCAACACTCCATTCACTTCACACAGTGAATTGAAGTGTTGGAACAGACTGCTTCTCTTTCAGAGAAACGCATGTGAGCTTTCTTCCTAGCAAGTAGCTTAAGGCACTTTCAAAGGAAAGTGATTTTCTTTGAAAGGACAGCATTTAGAAAGTGAAGCAACACTCCATTCACTTTGCACAGTGAATTGAAGTGTTGGAACAGACTGCTTCTTTTTCAGAGAAATGCATGTGAGTTTCTGTTGAATGCTTGTAATTAGCTCAAGGCTCTTTCAAAGGAAAGTGATTTTCTCTGAAAGGACAGCATTTAGAAAGTAAAGCAACACTCCATTCCCTTCGTGCAATGAATTGAAGTGTTGGAACAGACTGCTTCTCTTTCATAGAAACGCATTAGTGTTTCTTGTGAATGCTTGCAAGTAGCTTAAGGCACTTTCAAAGGAAAGTGATTTTCTCTGAAAGGACAGCATTTAGAAAGTGAAGCAACACTCCATTCACTTTGCACAGAGAATTGAAGTGTTGGAACAGATTGCTTCTCTTTCAGAGAAATGCATGTGATTTTCTGGTGAATTCTTGTAAGTAGCTTAAGGCACATTCAAAGGAAAGGGATTTTCTCTGAAAGGACAGCATTTAGAAAGTGAAGTAACACTCCATTCACTTCGCACAGAGAATTGAAGTGTTGGAACAGATTGCTTCTCTTTCAGAGAAATGCATGTGAGTTTCTGTTGAATGCTTGTAAGTAGCTTAAGGCACATTCAAAGGAAAGGAATTTTCTCTGAAAGGACAGCATTTAGAAAGTGAAGCAACACTCCTTTCACTTCGCACAGTGAATTGAAGTGTTGGAACAGACTGCTTCTCTTTCAGAGAAACGCATGTGAGTTTTTTGTTAATGCTTGAAACTAGTTTAAGGCACTTTCAATGGAAAGTGATTTTCTCTGAAAGGACAGCATTTAGAAAGTGAGGCAACACTCCATTCACTTCACACAGTGAATTGAAGTGTTGGAACAGACTGCTTTTCTTTCAGAGACACGCATGTGAGTTTCTTCCTAATGCTTGCAAGTAGCTTAAGGCACTTTCAAAGGAAAGTGATTTTCTCTGAAAGGACAGCATTTAGAAAGTGAAGCAACACTCCATTCACTTCGCACAGTGAATTGAAGTGTTGGAACAGACTGCTTCTCTTTCAGAGAAACGCATGTGAGTTTCTTCCTAATGCTTGCAAGTAGCTTAAGGCACTTTCAAAGGAAAGTGATTTTCTCTGAAAGGACAGCATTTAGAAAGTGAAGCAACACTCCATTCACTTCGCACAGTGAATTGAAGTGTTGGAACAGACTGCTTCTGTTTCAGAGAAACGCATGTGAGTTTCTGTTGAATGCTTGTAAGTAGCTTAAGGCACTTTCAAAGGAAAGTGATTTTCTCTGAAAGGACAGCATTTAGAAAGTGAAGCAACACTCCATTCACTTCACACAGTGAATTGAAGTGTTGGAACAGACTGCTTCTCTTTCAGAGAAACGCATGTGAGCTTTCTTCCTAGCAAGTAGCTTAAGGCACTTTCAAAGGAAAGTGATTTTCTTTGAAAGGACAGCATTTAGAAAGTGAAGCAACACTCCATTCACTTCGCACAGTGAATTGAAGTGTTGGAACAGACTGATTCTTATTCAGAGAAATGTATGTGAGTTTCTGTTGAATGCTTGTAATTAGCTCAAGGCTCTTTCAAAGAAAAGTGATTTTCTCTGAAAGGACAGCATTTAGAAAGTAAAGCAACACTCCATTCCCTTCGTGCAATGAATTGAAGTGTTGGAACAGACTGCTTCTCTTTCATAGAAATGCATTAGTGTTTCTTGTGAATGCTTGCAAGTAGCTTAAGGCACTTTCAAAGGAAAGTGATTTTCTCTGAAAAGACAGCATTTAGAAAGTGAAGCAACACTCCATTCACTTCGCACAGAGAATTGAAGTGTTGGAACAGATTGCTTCTCTTTCAGAGAAATGCATGTGATTTGCTGGTGAATTCTTGTAAGTAGCTTAAGGCACATTCAAAGGAAAGGGATTTTCTCTGAAAGGACAGCATTTAGAAAGTGAAGTAACACTCCATTCACTTCGCACAGAGAATTGAAGTGTTGGAACAGATTGCTTCTCTTTCAGAGAAATGCATGTGAGTTTCTGTTGAATGCTTGTAAGTAGCTTAAGGCACATTCAAAGAAAGGGATTTTCTCTGAAAGGACAGCATTTAGAAAGTGAAGCAACACTCCATTCACTTCGCACACTGAATTGAAGTGTTGGAACAGACTGCTTCTCTTTCAGAGAAACGCATGTGAGTTTTTTGTTAATGCTTGAAAGTAGTTTAAGGCACTTTCAATGGAAAGTGATTTTCTCTGAAAGGACAGCATTTAGAAAGTGAGGCAACATTCCATTCACTTCACACAGTGAATTGAAGTGTTGGAACAGACTGCTTTTCTTTCAGAGACACGCATGTGAGTTTCTTCCTAATGCTTGCAAGTAGCTTAAGGCACTTCCAAAGGAAAGTGATTTTCTCTGAAAGGACAGCATTTAGAAAGTGAAGCAACACTCCATTCACTTCGCACAGTGAATTGAACTGTTGGAACAGACTGCTTCTCTTTCAGAGAAACGCATGTGAGTTTCTTCCTAATGCTTGCAAGTAGCTTAAGGCACTTTCAAAGGAAAGTGATTTTCTCTGAAAGGACAGCATTTAGAAAGTGAAGCAACACTCCATTCACTTCGCACAGTGAATTGAAGTGTTGGAACAGACTGCTTCTATTTCAGAGAAACGCATGTGTGTTTCCTGTGAATGCTTCAAAGTAGCTTTAGGCACTTTCAAAGGAAAGTGATTTTCTCTGAAAGGACAGCATTTAGAAAGTGAAGCAACACTCCATTCACTTCGCACAGTGAATTGAAGTGTTGGAACAGACTGCTTCTCTTTCAGAGAAACGCATGTGAGTTTCTTGTGAATGCTTGCAAGTAGCTCAGGGCACTTTCAAAGGAAAGTGATTTTCTCTGAAAGGACAGCATTTAGAAAGTGAAGCAACACTCCATTCACTTCGCACAGTGAATTGAAGTGTTGGAACAGACTGCTTCTCTTTCAAAGAAACACATGTGAGTTTCTGGTGAATGCTTGTAAGTAGCTTAAGGCACTTTCAAAGGAAAGTGATTTTCTCTGAAAGGACAGCATTTCAAAAGTGAAGCAACACTCCATTCACTTCGCACAGTGAATTGAAGTGTTGGAACAGACTGCTTCTCTTTCAGAGAAACGCATGTGAGTTTCTTCCTAATGCTTGCAAGTAGCTTAAGGCACTTTCAAAGGAAAGTGATTTTCTCTGAAAGGACAGCATTTAGAAAGTGAAGCAACACTCCATTCACTTCGCACAGTGAATTGAAGTGTTGGAACAGACTGCTTCTCTTTCAGAGAAACGCATGTGAGTTTCTTGTGAATGCTTGAAAGTTGCTTAAGGCACTATCAAAGGAAAGTGATTTTCTCTGAAAGGACAGCATTTAGAAACTGAAGCAACACTCCATTCACTTCGCACAGTGAATTGAAGTGTTGGACAGACTACTTCTCTTTAAGAGAAACGCATGTGAGTTTCTGGTGAATGCTTGAAAGAAGTTTAAGGCACTTTCAAAGGAAAGTGATTTTCTCTGAAAGGACAGAATTTAGAAAGTTAAGGAACACTCCATTCACTTCGCACAGTGAATTGAAGTGTTGGAACAGACTGCTTCTCTTTCAGAGAAACGCATGTGAGTTTCTGGTGAATGCTTGAAAGTAGTTTAAGGCACTTTCAATGGAAAGTGATTTTCTCTGAAAGGACAGCATTTAGAAAGTGAAGCAACACTCCATTCACTTCGCACAGTGAATTAAAGTGTTGGAACAGACTGCTTCTCTTTCAGAGAAATGCATGGAGTTTCTGTTGAATGCTTGTAAGTAGCTTAAGGCACTTTCAAAGGAAAGTGATTTTCTCTGAAAGGACTGCATTTCGATAGTGAGGCAACACTCCATTCACTTTCCACAGTGAATTGAAGTGTTGGAACAGATTGCTTCTCTTTCAGAGAAACACATGTGAGTTTCTGGTGAATGCTTGTAAGTAGCTTAAGGCATTTTCAAAGGAACGTGATTTTTTCGGAAAAGACAGCATTTAGAAAGTGAAGTAACACTCCATTCACTTCGCACAGTGAATTGAAGTGTTGGAACAGACTGCTTCTCTGTCAGAGAAGCGCATGTGAGTTTCTTCCTAAAGCTTGCAAGTAGCTTAAGGCACTTTCAAAGGAAAGTGATTTTCTCTGAAAGGACAGCATTTAGAAAGTGAAGCAACACTCCATTCACTTCGCACAGTGAATTGAAGTGTTGGAACAGTCTGCTTCTCTTTCAGAGAAACGCATGTGAGTTTCTTCCTAATGCTTGCAAGTAGCTTAAGGCACTTTCAAAGGAAAGTGATTTTCTCTGAAAGGACAGCATTTAGAAAGTGAAGCAACACTCCATTCACTTCGCACAGTGAATTGAAGTGTTGGAACAGACTGCTTCTCTTTCAGAGAAACGCATGTGAGTTTCTGTTGAATGCTTGTAAGTAGCTTAAGGCACTTTCAAAGAAAAGTGATTTTCTCTGAAAGGACAGCATTTAGAAAGTGAAGCAACACTCCATTCACTTCGCACAGTGAATTGAAGTGTTGGAACAGCCTGCTTCTCTTTCAGAGAAACGCATGTGAGTTTTTTGTGAATGCTTGAAAGTAGTTTAAGGCACTTTCAATGGAAAGTGATTTTCTCTGAAAGGACAGCATTTAGAAAGTGAGGCAACACTCCATTCACTTCGCACAGTGAATGAAGTTTTGGAACAGACTGCTTCTCTTTCAGAGAAACGCATGTGAGTTTCTTCCTAATGCTTGCAAGTAGCTTAAGGCACTTTCAAAAGAAAGTGATTTTCTCTGAAAGGACAGCATTTAGAAAGTGAAGCAACACTCCCCTCCCTTCGTGCAGTGAATTGAAGTGTTGGAACAGAGTGCTTCTCTTTCATATAAACGCATTAGTGTTTCTTGTGAATGCTTGCAATTAGCTTAAGTCACTTTCAAAGGAAAGTGATTTTCTCTGAAAGGACAGCATTTAGAAAGTGAAGCAACACTCCATTCAATTTGCACAGTGAATTGAAGTGTTGGAACAGACTGCTCCTCTTTCAAAGATACGCATGTGAGTTTTTTGTGAATGGTTGAAAGTAGTTTAAGGCACTTTCAAAAGAAAGTGATTTTCTCTGAAAGGACAGAATTTAGAAAGTGAAGCAACACTCCATTCACTTCGCACAGTGAATTGAAATGTTGGAACAGACTGCTTCTCTTTCAGAGAAATGCATGTGAGTTTCTGTTTAATGCTTATAAGTAGCATAAGGCACTTTCAAAGGAAAGTGATTTTCTCTGAACGGACAGCATTTAGAAAGTGAAGCAACACTCCATTCACTTCGCACAGTGAATTGAAGTGTTGGTTCAGATTGCTTCTCTTTCAGAGAAACGCATGTGTGTTTCCTGTGAATGCTAGAAAGTAGCTTAAGGCACTTTCAAAGGAAAGTGATTTTCTCTGAAAGGACAGCATTTAGAAAGTGAAGCAACACTCCCTTCACTTCGCACAGTGAATTGAAGTGTTGGACAGACTACTTCTCTTTAAGAGAAACGCATGTGAGTTTCTGGTGAATGCTTGAAAGAGTTTAAGGCACTTTCAAAGGAAAGTGATTTTCTCTGAAAGGACAGAATTTAGAAAGTGAAGGAACACTCCATTCACTTCGCACAGTGAATTGAAGTGTTGGAACAGACTGCTTCTCTTTGAGAAACGCATGTGAGTTTCTGGTGAATGCTTGAAAGTAGTTTAAGGCACTTTCAATGGAAAGTGATTTTCTCTGAAAGGACAGAATTTAGAAAGTGAAGCAACACTCCATTCACTTCGCACAGTGAATTAAAGTGTTGGAACAGACTGCTTCTCTTTCAGAGAAATGCATGGAGTTTCTGTTGAATGCTTGTAAGTAGCTTAAGGCACTTTCAAAGGAAAGTGATTTTCTCTGAAAGGACAGCATTTCGAAAGTGAGGCAACACTCCATTCACTTTCCACAGTGAATTGAAGTGTTGGAACAGATTGCTTCTCTTTCAGAGAAACACATGTGAGTTTCTGGTGAATGCTTGTAAGTAGCTTAAGGCATTTTCAAAGGAACGTGATTTTCTCGGAAAAGACAGCATTTAGAAAGTGAAGTAACATTCCATTCACTTCGCACAGTGAATTGAAGTGTTGGAACAGACTGCTTCTCTTTCAGAGAAACGCATGTGAGTTTCTGTTGAATGCTTGTAAGTAGCTTAAGGCACATTCAAAGGAAAGGGATTTTCTCTGAAAGGACATCATTTAGAAAGTGAAGCAACACTGCATTCACTTCGCACAGTGAAATGAAGTGTTGGAACAGATTGCTTCTCTTTCAGAGAAACGCATTTGAGTTTTTTGTGAATGCTTGAAAGTAGTTTAAGGCAATTTCAATGGAAAGTGATTTTCTCTGAAAGGACAGCATTTAGAAAGTGAGGCAACACTCCATTCACTTCGCCCAGTGAATTGAAGTGTTGGAACAGACTGCTTCTCTGTCAGAGAAGCACATGTGAGTTTCTTCCTAAAGCTTGCAAGTAGCTTAAGGCACTTTCAAAGGAAAGTGATTTTCTCTGAAAGGACAGCATTTAGAAAGTGAAGCAACACTCCATTCACTTCGCACAGTGAATTGAAGTGTTGGAACAGACTGCTTCTCTCAGAGAAACGCATGTGAGTTTCTGTTGAATGCTTGTAAGTAGCTTAAGGCACTTTCAAAGAAAAGTGATTTTCTCTGAAAGGACAGCATTTAGAAAGTGAAGCAACACTCCATTCACTTCGCACAGTGAATTGAAGTGTTGGAACAGACTGCTTCTCTTTCAGAGAAACGCATGTGAGTTTTTTGTGAATGCTTGAAAGTAGATTAAGGCACTTTCAATGGAAAGTGATTTTCTCTGAAAGGACAGCATTTAGAAAGTGAGGCAACACTCCATTCACTTCGCACAGTGAATTGAAGTTTTGGAACAGACTGCTTCTCTTTCAGAGAAACGCATGTGAGTTTCTTCCTAATGCTTGCAAGTAGCTTAAGGCACTTTCAAAGGAAAGTGATTTTCTCTGAAAGGACAGCATTTAGAAAGTGAAGCAACACTCCCCTCCCTTCGTGCAGTGAATTGAAGTGTTGGAACAGAGTGCTTCTCTTTCATATAAACGCATTAGTGTTTCTTGTGAATGCTTGCAATTTGCTTAAGGCACTTTCAAAGGAAAGTGATTTTCTCTGAAAGGACAGCATTTAAAAAGTGAAGTAACATTCCATTCACGTCGCACAGTGAATTGAAGTGTTGGAAGAGACTGCTTCTCTTTCAGAGAAATGCATGTGAATTTCTGTTGAATGCTTGTAAGTAGCTCAAGGCTCTTTCAAAGGAAAGTGATTTTCTCTGAAAGGACAGCATTTAGTAAGTAAAGCAACACTCCATTCCCTTCGCGCAATGAATTGAAGTGTTGGAACAGACTGCTTCTCTTTCATAGAAACGCATTAATGTTTCTTGTGAATGCTTGCAAGTAGCTTAAAGCACTTTCAAAGGAAAGTGATTTTCTCTGAAAGGACAGCATTTAGAAAGTGAAGCAACACTCCATTCACTTCGGACAGTGAATTGAAGTGTTGGAACAGACTGCTTCTCTTTCAGAGAAACGCATGTGAGTTTCTTCCTAATGCTTGCAAGTAGCTTAAGGCACTATCAAAGTAAAGTGATTTTCTCTGAAAGGACAGCATTTAGAAAGTGAAGCAACACTCCATTCACTTCGCACAGTGAATTGAAGTGTTGGAACAGACTGCTTCTCTTTCAGAGAAACGCATGTGAGTTTCTGGTGAATGCTTGCAAGTAGCTTAAGGCAATTTCAAAGGAACGTGATTTTCTCTGAAAGGACAGCATTTAGAAAGTGAAGCAACACTCCATTCACTTCGCACAGTGAATTGAAGTGTTGGAAGAGAAGGCTTCTCTTTCAGAGAAATGCATGTGAATTTCTTGTGAATGCTTCAAAGTTGCTTAAGGCACTTTCAAAGGAAAGTGATTTTCTCTGAAAGGACAGCATTTAGAAACTGAAGCAACACTCCATTCACTTCGCACAGTGAATTGAAGTGTTGAAACAGACTGCTTCTATTTCAGAGAAACGCATGTGAGTTTCTTCCTAATGCTTGCAAGTAGCTTAAGGCACTTTCAAAGGAAAGTGATTTTCTCTGAAAGGACAGCATTTAGAAAGTGAAGCAACACTCCATTCACTTCGCACAGTGAATTGAAGTGTTGGAACAGACTGCTTCTCTTTCAGAGAAACGCATGTGAGTTTCTGTTGAATGCTTGTAAGTAGGTTAAGGCACTTTCAAAGGAAAGTGATTTTCTCTGAAAGGACAGCATTTAGAAAGTGAAGCAACACTCCATTCACTTCACACAGTGAATTGAAGTGTTGGAACAGACTGCTTCTCTTTCAGAGAAACGCATGTGAGCTTTCTTCCTAGCAAGTAGCTTAAGGCACTTTCAAAGGAAAGTGATTTTCTTTGAAAGGACAGCATTTAGAAAGTGAAGCAACACTCCATTCACTTCGCACAGTGAATTGAAGTGTTGGAACAGACTGCTTCTTTTTCAGAGAAATGCATGTGAGTTTCTGTTGAATGCTTGAAAGTAGCTTAAGGCACATTCAAAGGAAAGGGATTTTCTCTGAAAGGACAGCATTTCGAAAGTGAGGCAACACTCCATTCACTTTCCACAGTGAATTGAAGTGTTGGAACAGATTGCTTCTCTTTCAGAGAAATGCATGTGAGTTTCTGTTGAATGCTTGTAAGTAGCTTAAGGCACATTCAAAGGAAAGGGATTTTCTCTGAAAGGACAGCATTTAGAAAGTGAAGCAACACTCCATTCCCTTCGCACAGTGAATTGAAGTGTTGGAACAGACTGCTTCTCTTTCAGAGAAACGCATGTGAGTTTTTTGTGAATGCTTGAAAGTAGTTTAAGGCACTTTCAATGGAAAGTGATTTTCTCTGAAAGGACAGCATTTAGAAAGTGAGGCAACACTCCATTCACTTCACACAGTGAATTGAAGTGTTGGAACAGACTGCTTTTCTTTCAGAGACACGCATGTGAGTTTCTTCCTAATGCTTGCAAGTAGCTTAAGGCACTTTCAAAGGAAAGTGATTTTCTCTGAAAGGACAGCATTTAGAAAGTGAAGCAACACTCCATTCACTTCGCACAGTGAATTTAAGTGTTGGAACAGACTGCTTCTCTTTCAGAGTAACGCATGTGAGTTTCTTCCTAATGCTTGCAAGTAGCTTAAGGCACTTTCAAAGGAAAGTGATTTTCTCTGAAAGGACAGCATTTAGAAAGTGAAGCAACACTCCATTCACTTCGCACAGTGAATTGAAGTGTTGGAACAGACTGCTTCTATTTCAGAGAAATGCATGTGTGTTTCCTGTGAATGCTTCAAAGTAGCTTTAGGCACTTTCAAAGGAAAGTGATTTTCTCTGAAAGGACAGCATTTAGAAAGTGAAGCAACACTCCATTCACTTCGCACAGTGAATTGAAGTGTTGGAACAGACTGCTTCTCTTTCAGAGAAACGCATGTGAGTTTCTTGTGAATGCTTGCAAGTAGCTCAAGGCACTTTCAAAGGAAAGTGATTTTCTCTGAAAGGACAGCATTTAGAAAGTGAAGCAACACTCCATTCACTTCGCACAGTGAATTGAAGTGTTGGAACAGACTGCTTCTCTTTCAAAGAAACACATGTGAGTTTCAGGTGAATGCTTGTAAGTAGCTTAAGGCACTTTCAAAGGAAAGTGATTTTCTCTGAAAGGACAGCATTTAGAAAGTGAAGCAACACTCCATTCACTTCGCACAGTGAATTGAAGTGTTGGAACAGACTGCTTCTCTTTCAGAGAAACGCATGTGAGTTTTTTGTGAATGCTTGAAAGTAGTTTAAGGCACTTTCAATGGAAAGTGATTTTCTCTGAAAGGACAGCATTTAGAAAGTGAGGCAACACTCCATTCACTTCGCACAGTGAATTGAAGTTTTGGAACAGACTGCTTCTCTTTCAGAGAAACGCATGTGAGTTTCTTCCTAATGCTTGCAAGTAGCTTAAGGCACTTTCAAAGG
Organism: Myodes glareolus; assembly: GCF_982192425.1. Classification (NCBI taxonomy): domain Eukaryota; kingdom Metazoa; phylum Chordata; class Mammalia; order Rodentia; family Cricetidae; genus Myodes; species Myodes glareolus. The sequence goes on from NC_142046.1 coordinate 4,362,613, forward strand.
AAAGTGATTTTCTCTGAAAGGACAGCATTTAGAAAGTGAAGCAACACTCCCCTCCCTTCGTGCAGTGAATTGTAGTGTTGGAACAGAGTGCTTCTCTTTCATATAAACGCATTAGTGTTTCTTGTGAATGCTTGCAATTTGCTTAAGGCACTTTCAAAGGAAAGTGATTTTCTCTGAAAGGACAGCATTTAGAAAGTGAAGCAACACTCCATTCAATTTGGATAGTGAATTGAAGTGTTGGAACAGACTGCTCCTCTTTCAAAGATACGCATGTGAGTTTTTTGTGAATGGTTGAAAGTAGTTTAAGGCAGTTTCAAAAGAAAGTGATTTTCTCTGAAAGGACAGAATTTAGAAAGTGAAGCAACACTCCATTCACTTCGCACAGTGAATTGAAGTGTTGGAACAGACTGCTTCTCTTTCAGAGAAATGCATGTGAGTTTCTGTTTAATGCTTATAAGTAGCTTAAGGCACTTTCAAAGGAAAGTGATTTTCTCTGAACGGACAGCATTTAGAAAGTGAAGCAACACTCCATTCACTTCGCACAGTGAATTGAAGTGTTGGAACAGACTGCTTCTATTTCAGAGAAACGCATGTGTGTTTCCTGTGAATGCTTCAAAGTAACTTTAGGCACTTTCAAAGGAAAGTGATTTTCTCTGAAAGGACAGCATTTAGAAAGTGAAGCAACACTCCATTCACTTCGCACAGTGAATTGAAGTGTTGGAACAGACTGCTTCTGTTTCAGAGAAACGCATGTGAGTTTCTGTTGAATGCTTGTAATTAGCTTAAGGCACTTTCAAAGGAAAGTGATTTTCTCTGAAAGGACAGCATTTAGAAAGTGAAGCAACACTCCATTCACTTCACACAGTGAATTGAAGTGTTGGAACAGACTGCTTCTCTTTCAGAGAAACGCATGTGAGTTTCTTCCTAATGCTTGCAAGTAGCTTAAGGCACTTTCAAAGGAAAGTGATTTTCTCTGAAAGGACAGCATTTAGAAAGTGAGGCAACACTCCATTCACTTCGCACACTGAATTGAAGTGGGGGAACCGACTGCATCTCTTTCAGAGAAACGCATGTGAGTTTCTGTTGAGTGCTTGTAAGTAGCTTAAGGCACTTTCAAAGGAAAGTGATTTTCTCTGAAAGGACAGCATTTAGAAAGTGAAGCAACACTCTTTTCACTTTGCACAGTGAATTGAAGTGTTAGAACAGACTGCTTCTCTTTCAGAGAAACGCATGTGAGTTTCTGGTGAATGCTTGAAAGTAGTTTAAGGCACTTTCTATGGAAAGTGATTTTCTCTGAAAGGACAGAATTTATAAAGTGAAGCAACACTCCATTCACTTTGCACAGTGAATTGAAGTGTTGGAACAGATTGCTTCTCTTTCAGAGAAACACATGTGAGTTTCTGGTGAATGCTTGTAAGTAGCTTAAGGCATTTTCAAAGGAACGTGATTTTCTCGGAAAGGACAGCATTTAGAAAGTGAAGTAACATTCTATTCACTTCGCACAGTGAATTGAAGTGTTGGAACAGACTGCTTCTCTTTCAGAGAAACGCATGTGTGTTTCCTGTGAATGCTAGAAAGTAGCTTAAGGCACTTTCAAAGAAAGTGATTTTCTCTGAAAGGACAGCATTTAAAAAGTGAAGTAACATTCCATTCACTTCGCACAGTGTATTGAAGTGTTGGAAGAGACTGCTTCTCTTTCAGAGAAATGCATGTGAGTTTCTGTTGAATGCTTGTAAGTAGCTCAAGGCTCTTTCAAAGGAAAGTGATTTTCTCTGAAAGGACAGCATTTAGTAAGTAAAGCAACACTCCATTCCCTTCGCGCAATGAATTGAAGTGTTGGAACAGACTGCTTCTCTTTCATAGAAACGCATTAATGTTTCTTGTGAATGCTTGCAAGTAGCTTAAGGCACTTTCAAAGGAAAGTGATTTTCTCTGAAAGGACAGTATTTAGAAAGTGAAGCAACACTCCATTCACTTCGGACAGTGAATTGAAGTGTTGGAACAGACTGCTTCTCTTTCAGAGAAACGCATGTGAGTTTCTTCCTAATGCTTGCAAGTAGCTTAAGGCACTATCAAAGGAAAGTGATTTTCTCTGAAAGGACAGCATTTAGAAAGTGAAGCAACACTCCATTCACTTCGCACAGTGAATTGAAGTGTTGGAACAGACTGCTTCTCTTTCAGAGAAACGCATGTGAGTTTCTGGTGAATGCTTGCAAGTAGCTTAAGGCACATTCAAAGGAACGTGATTTTCTCTGAAAGGACAGCATTTAGAAAGTGAAGCAACACTCCATTCACTTCGCACAGTGAATTGAAGTGTTGGAAGAGAAGGCTTCTCTTTCAGAGAAATGCATGTGAATTTCTTGTGAATGCTTGATAGTTGCTTAAGGCACTTTCAAACAAAAGTGATTTTCTCTGAAAGGACAGCATTTGGAAAGTGAAGCAACACTCCATTCACTTCGCACAGTGAATTGAAGTGTTGGAACAGACTGCTTCTATTTCAGAGAAACGCATGTGAGTTTCTTCCTAATGCTTGCAAGTAGCTTAAGGCACTTTCAAAGGAGAGTGATTTTCTCTGAAAGGACAGCATTTAGAAAGTGAAGCAACACTCCATTCACTTCGCACAGTGAATTGAAGTGTTGGAACAGACTGCTTCTGTTTCAGAGAAATGCATGTGAGTTTCTGTTGAATGCTTGTAAGTAGCTTAAGGCACTTTCAAAGGAAAGTGATTTTCTCTGAAAGGACAGCATTTAGAAAGTGAAGCAACACTCCATTCACTTCACACAGTGAATTGAAGTGTTGGAACAGACTGCTTCTCTTTGAGAGAAACGCATGTGAGCTTTCTTCCTAGCAAGTAGCTTAAGGCACTTTCAAAGAAAGTGATTTTCTTTGAAAGGACAGCATTTAGAAAGTGAAGCAACACTCCATTCACTTCGCACAGTGAATTGAAGTGTTGGAACAGATTGCTTCTCTTTCAGAGAAATGCATGTGAGTTTCTGTTGAATGCTTGTAAGTAGCTTAAGGCACATTCAAAGGAAAGGGATTTTCTCTGAAAGGACAGCATTTAGAAAGTGAAGCAACACTCCATTCACTTCGCTCAGTGAATTGAAGTGTTGGAACAGACTGCTTCTCTTTCAGAGAAACGCATGTGAGTTTTTTGTTAATGCTTGAAAGTAGTTTAAGGCACTTTCTATGGAAAGTGATTTTCTCTGAAAGGACAGCATTTAGAAAGTGAGGCAACACTCCATTCACTTCACACAGTGAATTGAAGTGTTGGAACAGACTGCTTTTCTTTCAGAGACACGCATGTGAGTTTCTTCCTAATGCTTGCAAGTAGCTTAATGCACTTTCAAAGGAAAGTGATTTTCTCTGAAAGGACAGCATTTAGAAAGTGAAGCAACACTCCATTCACTTCGCACAGTGAATTGAAGTGTTGGAACAGACTGCTTCTCTTTCAGAGAAACGCATGTGAGTTTCTTCCTAATGCTTGCAAGTAGCTTAAGGCACTTTCAAAGGAAAGTGATTTTCTCTGAAAGGACAGCATTTAGAAAGTGAAGCAACACTCCATTCACTTCGCACAGTGAATTGAAGTGTTGGAACAGACTGCTTCTATTTCAGAGAAATGCATGTGTGTTTCCTGTGAATGCTTCAAAGTAGCTTTAGGCACTTTCAAAGGAAAGTGATTTTCTCTGAAAGGACAGCATTTAGAAAGTGAAGCAACACTCCATTCACTTCGCACAGTGAATTGAAGTGTTGGAACAGACTGCTTCTCTTTCAGAGAAACGCATGTGAGTTTCTTGTGAATGCTTGTAATTAGCTCAAGGCTCTTTCAAAGGAAAGTGATTTTCTCTGAAAGGACAGCATTTAGAAAGTAAAGCAACACTCCATTCCCTTCGTGCAATGAATTGAAGTGTTGGAACAGACTGCTTCTCTTTCATAGAAACGCATTAGTGTTTCTTGTGAATGCTTGCAAGTAGCTTAACGCACTTTCAAAGGAAAGTGATTTTCTCTGAAAGGACAGCATTTAGAAAGTGAAGCAACACTCCATTCACTTTGCACAGAGAATTGAAGTGTTGGAACAGATTGCTTCTCTTTCAGAGAAATGCATGTGATTTTCTGGTGAATTCTTGTAAGTAGCTTAAGGCACATTCAAAGGAAAGGGATTTTCTCTGAAAGGACAGCATTTAGAAAGTGAAGTAACACTCCATTCACTTCGCACAGAGAATTGAAGTGTTGGAACAGATTGCTTCTCTTTCAGAGAAATGCATGTGAGTTTCTGTTGAATGCTTGTAAGTAGCTTAAGGCACATTCAAAGGAAAGGAATTTTCTCTGAAAGGACAGCATTTAGAAAGTGAAGCAACACTCCTTTCACTTCGCACAGTGAATTGAAGTGTTGGAACAGACTGCTTCTCTTTCAGAGAAACGCATGTGAGTTTTTTGTTAATGCTTGAAAGTAGTTTAAGGCACTTTCTATGGAAAGTGATTTTCTCTGAAAGGACAGCATTTAGAAAGTGAGGCAACACTCCAATCACTTCACACAGTGAATTGAAGTGTTGGAACAGACTGCTTTTCTTTCAGAGACACGCATGTGAGTTTCTTCCTAATGCTTGCAAGTAGCTTAATGCACTTTCAAAGGAAAGTGATTTTCTCTGAAAGGACAGCATTTAGAAAGTGAAGCAACACTCCATTCACTTCGCACAATGAATTGAAGTGTTGGAACAGACTGCTTCTCTTTCAGAGAAACGCATGTGAGTTTCTTCCTAATGCTTGCAAGTAGCTTAAGGCACTTTCAAAGGAAAGTGATTTTCTCTGAAAGGACAGCATTTAGAAAGTGAAGCAACACTCCATTCACTTCGCACAGTGAATTGAAGTGTTGGAACAGACTGCTTCTATTTCAGAGAAACGCATGTGTGTTTCCTGTGAATGCTTCAAAGTAGCTTTAGGCACTTTCAAAGGAAAGTGATTTTCTCTGAAAGGACAGCATTTAGAAAGTGAAGCAACACTCCATTCACTTCGAACAGTGAATTGAAGTGTTGGAACAGACTGCTTCTCTTTCAGAGAAACGCATGTGAGTTTCTTGTGAATGCTTGCAAGTAGCTCAAGGCACTTTCAAAGGAAAGTGATTTTCTCTGAAAGGACAGCATTTAGAAAGAGAAGCAACACTCCATTCACTTCGCACAGTGAATTAAAGTGTTGGAACAGACTGCTTCTCTTTCAAAGAAACACATGTGAGTTTCTGGTGAATGCTTGTAAGTAGCTTAAGGCACTTTCAAAGGAAAGTGATTTTCTCTGAAAGGACAGCATTTAGAAAGTGAAGCAACACTCCATTCACTTCGCACAGTGAATTGAAGTGTTGGAACAGACTGCTTCTCTTTCAGAGAAACGCATGTGAGTTTCTTCCTAATGCTTGCAAGTAGCTTAAGGCACTTTCAAAGGAAAGTGATTTTCTCTGAAAGGACAGCATTTAGAAAGTGAGGCAACACTCCATTCACTTCGCACATTGAATTGAAGTGGTGGGACCGACTGCATCTCTTTCAGCGAAACGCATGTGAGTTTCTGTTGAGTGCTTGTAAGTAATTAAGGCACTTTCAAAGGAAAGTAATTTTCTCTGAAAGGACAGCATTTAGAAAGTGAAGCAACACTCTTTTCACTTTGCACAGTGAATTGAAGTGTTGGAACAGACTGCTTCTCTTTCAGAGAAACGCATGTGAGTTTCTGGTGAATGCTTGAAAGTAGTTTAAGGCACTTTCAATGGAAAGTGATTTTCTCTGAAAGGACAGAATTTAGAAAGTGAAGCAACACTCCATTCACTTCGCACAGTGAATTGAAGTGTTGGAACAGACTGCTTCTCTTTCAGAGAAATGCATGTGAGTTTCTGTTGAATGCTTGTAAATAGCTTAAGGCACTTTCAAAGGAAAGTGATTTTCTATGAAGGACAGCATTTCGAAAGTGAGGCAACACTCCATTCACTTTGCACAGTGAATTGAAGTGTTGGAACAGATTGCTTCTCTTTCAGAGAAACACATGTGAGTTTCTGGTGAATGCTTGTAGGTAGCTTAAGGCATTTTCAAAGGAACGTGATTTTCTCGGAAAGGACAGCATTTAGAAAGTGAAGTAACATTCCATTCACTTCGCACAGTGAATTGAAGTGTTGGAACAGACTGCTTCTCTTTCAGAGAAACGCATGTGTGTTTCCTGTGAATGCTAGAAAGTAGGTTAAGGCACTTTCAAAGAAAGTGATTTTCTCTCAAAGGACAGCATTTAAAAAGTGAAGTAACATTCCATTCACTTCGCACAGTGTATTGAAGTGTTGGAAGAGACTGCTTCTGTTTCAGAGAAACGCATGTGAGTTTCTGGTGAATGCTTGTAAGTAGCTTAAGGCACTTTCAAAGGAAAGTGATTTTCTCTGAAAGGACAGCATTTAGAAAGTGAAGCAACACTCCATTCACTTCACACAGTGAATTGAAGTGTTGGAACAGACTGCTTCTCTTTCAGAGAAACGCATGTGAGCTTTCTTCCTAGCAAGTAGCTTAAGGCACTTTCAAAGGAAAGTGATTTTCTTTGAAAGGACAGCATTTAGAAAGTGAAGCAACACTCCATTCACTTTGCACAGTGAATTGAAGTGTTGGAACAGACTGCTTCTTTTTCAGAGAAATGCATGTGAGTTTCTGTTGAATGCTTGTAATTAGCTCAAGGCTCTTTCAAAGGAAAGTGATTTTCTCTGAAAGGACAGCATTTAGAAAGTAAAGCAACACTCCATTCCCTTCGTGCAATGAATTGAAGTGTTGGAACAGACTGCTTCTCTTTCATAGAAACGCATTAGTGTTTCTTGTGAATGCTTGCAAGTAGCTTAAGGCACTTTCAAAGGAAAGTGATTTTCTCTGAAAGGACAGCATTTAGAAAGTGAAGCAACACTCCATTCACTTTGCACAGAGAATTGAAGTGTTGGAACAGATTGCTTCTCTTTCAGAGAAATGCATGTGATTTTCTGGTGAATTCTTGTAAGTAGCTTAAGGCACATTCAAAGGAAAGGGATTTTCTCTGAAAGGACAGCATTTAGAAAGTGAAGTAACACTCCATTCACTTCGCACAGAGAATTGAAGTGTTGGAACAGATTGCTTCTCTTTCAGAGAAATGCATGTGAGTTTCTGTTGAATGCTTGTAAGTAGCTTAAGGCACATTCAAAGGAAAGGAATTTTCTCTGAAAGGACAGCATTTAGAAAGTGAAGCAACACTCCTTTCACTTCGCACAGTGAATTGAAGTGTTGGAACAGACTGCTTCTCTTTCAGAGAAACGCATGTGAGTTTTTTGTTAATGCTTGAAACTAGTTTAAGGCACTTTCAATGGAAAGTGATTTTCTCTGAAAGGACAGCATTTAGAAAGTGAGGCAACACTCCATTCACTTCACACAGTGAATTGAAGTGTTGGAACAGACTGCTTTTCTTTCAGAGACACGCATGTGAGTTTCTTCCTAATGCTTGCAAGTAGCTTAAGGCACTTTCAAAGGAAAGTGATTTTCTCTGAAAGGACAGCATTTAGAAAGTGAAGCAACACTCCATTCACTTCGCACAGTGAATTGAAGTGTTGGAACAGACTGCTTCTCTTTCAGAGAAACGCATGTGAGTTTCTTCCTAATGCTTGCAAGTAGCTTAAGGCACTTTCAAAGGAAAGTGATTTTCTCTGAAAGGACAGCATTTAGAAAGTGAAGCAACACTCCATTCACTTCGCACAGTGAATTGAAGTGTTGGAACAGACTGCTTCTGTTTCAGAGAAACGCATGTGAGTTTCTGTTGAATGCTTGTAAGTAGCTTAAGGCACTTTCAAAGGAAAGTGATTTTCTCTGAAAGGACAGCATTTAGAAAGTGAAGCAACACTCCATTCACTTCACACAGTGAATTGAAGTGTTGGAACAGACTGCTTCTCTTTCAGAGAAACGCATGTGAGCTTTCTTCCTAGCAAGTAGCTTAAGGCACTTTCAAAGGAAAGTGATTTTCTTTGAAAGGACAGCATTTAGAAAGTGAAGCAACACTCCATTCACTTCGCACAGTGAATTGAAGTGTTGGAACAGACTGATTCTTATTCAGAGAAATGTATGTGAGTTTCTGTTGAATGCTTGTAATTAGCTCAAGGCTCTTTCAAAGAAAAGTGATTTTCTCTGAAAGGACAGCATTTAGAAAGTAAAGCAACACTCCATTCCCTTCGTGCAATGAATTGAAGTGTTGGAACAGACTGCTTCTCTTTCATAGAAATGCATTAGTGTTTCTTGTGAATGCTTGCAAGTAGCTTAAGGCACTTTCAAAGGAAAGTGATTTTCTCTGAAAAGACAGCATTTAGAAAGTGAAGCAACACTCCATTCACTTCGCACAGAGAATTGAAGTGTTGGAACAGATTGCTTCTCTTTCAGAGAAATGCATGTGATTTGCTGGTGAATTCTTGTAAGTAGCTTAAGGCACATTCAAAGGAAAGGGATTTTCTCTGAAAGGACAGCATTTAGAAAGTGAAGTAACACTCCATTCACTTCGCACAGAGAATTGAAGTGTTGGAACAGATTGCTTCTCTTTCAGAGAAATGCATGTGAGTTTCTGTTGAATGCTTGTAAGTAGCTTAAGGCACATTCAAAGAAAGGGATTTTCTCTGAAAGGACAGCATTTAGAAAGTGAAGCAACACTCCATTCACTTCGCACACTGAATTGAAGTGTTGGAACAGACTGCTTCTCTTTCAGAGAAACGCATGTGAGTTTTTTGTTAATGCTTGAAAGTAGTTTAAGGCACTTTCAATGGAAAGTGATTTTCTCTGAAAGGACAGCATTTAGAAAGTGAGGCAACATTCCATTCACTTCACACAGTGAATTGAAGTGTTGGAACAGACTGCTTTTCTTTCAGAGACACGCATGTGAGTTTCTTCCTAATGCTTGCAAGTAGCTTAAGGCACTTCCAAAGGAAAGTGATTTTCTCTGAAAGGACAGCATTTAGAAAGTGAAGCAACACTCCATTCACTTCGCACAGTGAATTGAACTGTTGGAACAGACTGCTTCTCTTTCAGAGAAACGCATGTGAGTTTCTTCCTAATGCTTGCAAGTAGCTTAAGGCACTTTCAAAGGAAAGTGATTTTCTCTGAAAGGACAGCATTTAGAAAGTGAAGCAACACTCCATTCACTTCGCACAGTGAATTGAAGTGTTGGAACAGACTGCTTCTATTTCAGAGAAACGCATGTGTGTTTCCTGTGAATGCTTCAAAGTAGCTTTAGGCACTTTCAAAGGAAAGTGATTTTCTCTGAAAGGACAGCATTTAGAAAGTGAAGCAACACTCCATTCACTTCGCACAGTGAATTGAAGTGTTGGAACAGACTGCTTCTCTTTCAGAGAAACGCATGTGAGTTTCTTGTGAATGCTTGCAAGTAGCTCAGGGCACTTTCAAAGGAAAGTGATTTTCTCTGAAAGGACAGCATTTAGAAAGTGAAGCAACACTCCATTCACTTCGCACAGTGAATTGAAGTGTTGGAACAGACTGCTTCTCTTTCAAAGAAACACATGTGAGTTTCTGGTGAATGCTTGTAAGTAGCTTAAGGCACTTTCAAAGGAAAGTGATTTTCTCTGAAAGGACAGCATTTCAAAAGTGAAGCAACACTCCATTCACTTCGCACAGTGAATTGAAGTGTTGGAACAGACTGCTTCTCTTTCAGAGAAACGCATGTGAGTTTCTTCCTAATGCTTGCAAGTAGCTTAAGGCACTTTCAAAGGAAAGTGATTTTCTCTGAAAGGACAGCATTTAGAAAGTGAAGCAACACTCCATTCACTTCGCACAGTGAATTGAAGTGTTGGAACAGACTGCTTCTCTTTCAGAGAAACGCATGTGAGTTTCTTGTGAATGCTTGAAAGTTGCTTAAGGCACTATCAAAGGAAAGTGATTTTCTCTGAAAGGACAGCATTTAGAAACTGAAGCAACACTCCATTCACTTCGCACAGTGAATTGAAGTGTTGGACAGACTACTTCTCTTTAAGAGAAACGCATGTGAGTTTCTGGTGAATGCTTGAAAGAAGTTTAAGGCACTTTCAAAGGAAAGTGATTTTCTCTGAAAGGACAGAATTTAGAAAGTTAAGGAACACTCCATTCACTTCGCACAGTGAATTGAAGTGTTGGAACAGACTGCTTCTCTTTCAGAGAAACGCATGTGAGTTTCTGGTGAATGCTTGAAAGTAGTTTAAGGCACTTTCAATGGAAAGTGATTTTCTCTGAAAGGACAGCATTTAGAAAGTGAAGCAACACTCCATTCACTTCGCACAGTGAATTAAAGTGTTGGAACAGACTGCTTCTCTTTCAGAGAAATGCATGGAGTTTCTGTTGAATGCTTGTAAGTAGCTTAAGGCACTTTCAAAGGAAAGTGATTTTCTCTGAAAGGACTGCATTTCGATAGTGAGGCAACACTCCATTCACTTTCCACAGTGAATTGAAGTGTTGGAACAGATTGCTTCTCTTTCAGAGAAACACATGTGAGTTTCTGGTGAATGCTTGTAAGTAGCTTAAGGCATTTTCAAAGGAACGTGATTTTTTCGGAAAAGACAGCATTTAGAAAGTGAAGTAACACTCCATTCACTTCGCACAGTGAATTGAAGTGTTGGAACAGACTGCTTCTCTGTCAGAGAAGCGCATGTGAGTTTCTTCCTAAAGCTTGCAAGTAGCTTAAGGCACTTTCAAAGGAAAGTGATTTTCTCTGAAAGGACAGCATTTAGAAAGTGAAGCAACACTCCATTCACTTCGCACAGTGAATTGAAGTGTTGGAACAGTCTGCTTCTCTTTCAGAGAAACGCATGTGAGTTTCTTCCTAATGCTTGCAAGTAGCTTAAGGCACTTTCAAAGGAAAGTGATTTTCTCTGAAAGGACAGCATTTAGAAAGTGAAGCAACACTCCATTCACTTCGCACAGTGAATTGAAGTGTTGGAACAGACTGCTTCTCTTTCAGAGAAACGCATGTGAGTTTCTGTTGAATGCTTGTAAGTAGCTTAAGGCACTTTCAAAGAAAAGTGATTTTCTCTGAAAGGACAGCATTTAGAAAGTGAAGCAACACTCCATTCACTTCGCACAGTGAATTGAAGTGTTGGAACAGCCTGCTTCTCTTTCAGAGAAACGCATGTGAGTTTTTTGTGAATGCTTGAAAGTAGTTTAAGGCACTTTCAATGGAAAGTGATTTTCTCTGAAAGGACAGCATTTAGAAAGTGAGGCAACACTCCATTCACTTCGCACAGTGAATGAAGTTTTGGAACAGACTGCTTCTCTTTCAGAGAAACGCATGTGAGTTTCTTCCTAATGCTTGCAAGTAGCTTAAGGCACTTTCAAAAGAAAGTGATTTTCTCTGAAAGGACAGCATTTAGAAAGTGAAGCAACACTCCCCTCCCTTCGTGCAGTGAATTGAAGTGTTGGAACAGAGTGCTTCTCTTTCATATAAACGCATTAGTGTTTCTTGTGAATGCTTGCAATTAGCTTAAGTCACTTTCAAAGGAAAGTGATTTTCTCTGAAAGGACAGCATTTAGAAAGTGAAGCAACACTCCATTCAATTTGCACAGTGAATTGAAGTGTTGGAACAGACTGCTCCTCTTTCAAAGATACGCATGTGAGTTTTTTGTGAATGGTTGAAAGTAGTTTAAGGCACTTTCAAAAGAAAGTGATTTTCTCTGAAAGGACAGAATTTAGAAAGTGAAGCAACACTCCATTCACTTCGCACAGTGAATTGAAGTGTTGGAACAGACTGCTTCTCTTTCAGAGAAATGCATGTGAGTTTCTGTTTAATGCTTATAAGTAGCATAAGGCACTTTCAAAGGAAAGTGATTTTCTCTGAACGGACAGCATTTAGAAAGTGAAGCAACACTCCATTCACTTCGCACAGTGAATTGAAGTGTTGGTTCAGATTGCTTCTCTTTCAGAGAAACGCATGTGTGTTTCCTGTGAATGCTAGAAAGTAGCTTAAGGCACTTTCAAAGGAAAGTGATTTTCTCTGAAAGGACAGCATTTAGAAAGTGAAGCAACACTCCCTTCACTTCGCACAGTGAATTGAAGTGTTGGACAGACTACTTCTCTTTAAGAGAAACGCATGTGAGTTTCTGGTGAATGCTTGAAAGAGTTTAAGGCACTTTCAAAGGAAAGTGATTTTCTCTGAAAGGACAGAATTTAGAAAGTGAAGGAACACTCCATTCACTTCGCACAGTGAATTGAAGTGTTGGAACAGACTGCTTCTCTTTGAGAAACGCATGTGAGTTTCTGGTGAATGCTTGAAAGTAGTTTAAGGCACTTTCAATGGAAAGTGATTTTCTCTGAAAGGACAGAATTTAGAAAGTGAAGCAACACTCCATTCACTTCGCACAGTGAATTAAAGTGTTGGAACAGACTGCTTCTCTTTCAGAGAAATGCATGGAGTTTCTGTTGAATGCTTGTAAGTAGCTTAAGGCACTTTCAAAGGAAAGTGATTTTCTCTGAAAGGACAGCATTTCGAAAGTGAGGCAACACTCCATTCACTTTCCACAGTGAATTGAAGTGTTGGAACAGATTGCTTCTCTTTCAGAGAAACACATGTGAGTTTCTGGTGAATGCTTGTAAGTAGCTTAAGGCATTTTCAAAGGAACGTGATTTTCTCGGAAAAGACAGCATTTAGAAAGTGAAGTAACATTCCATTCACTTCGCACAGTGAATTGAAGTGTTGGAACAGACTGCTTCTCTTTCAGAGAAACGCATGTGAGTTTCTGTTGAATGCTTGTAAGTAGCTTAAGGCACATTCAAAGGAAAGGGATTTTCTCTGAAAGGACATCATTTAGAAAGTGAAGCAACACTGCATTCACTTCGCACAGTGAAATGAAGTGTTGGAACAGATTGCTTCTCTTTCAGAGAAACGCATTTGAGTTTTTTGTGAATGCTTGAAAGTAGTTTAAGGCAATTTCAATGGAAAGTGATTTTCTCTGAAAGGACAGCATTTAGAAAGTGAGGCAACACTCCATTCACTTCGCCCAGTGAATTGAAGTGTTGGAACAGACTGCTTCTCTGTCAGAGAAGCACATGTGAGTTTCTTCCTAAAGCTTGCAAGTAGCTTAAGGCACTTTCAAAGGAAAGTGATTTTCTCTGAAAGGACAGCATTTAGAAAGTGAAGCAACACTCCATTCACTTCGCACAGTGAATTGAAGTGTTGGAACAGACTGCTTCTCTCAGAGAAACGCATGTGAGTTTCTGTTGAATGCTTGTAAGTAGCTTAAGGCACTTTCAAAGAAAAGTGATTTTCTCTGAAAGGACAGCATTTAGAAAGTGAAGCAACACTCCATTCACTTCGCACAGTGAATTGAAGTGTTGGAACAGACTGCTTCTCTTTCAGAGAAACGCATGTGAGTTTTTTGTGAATGCTTGAAAGTAGATTAAGGCACTTTCAATGGAAAGTGATTTTCTCTGAAAGGACAGCATTTAGAAAGTGAGGCAACACTCCATTCACTTCGCACAGTGAATTGAAGTTTTGGAACAGACTGCTTCTCTTTCAGAGAAACGCATGTGAGTTTCTTCCTAATGCTTGCAAGTAGCTTAAGGCACTTTCAAAGGAAAGTGATTTTCTCTGAAAGGACAGCATTTAGAAAGTGAAGCAACACTCCCCTCCCTTCGTGCAGTGAATTGAAGTGTTGGAACAGAGTGCTTCTCTTTCATATAAACGCATTAGTGTTTCTTGTGAATGCTTGCAATTTGCTTAAGGCACTTTCAAAGGAAAGTGATTTTCTCTGAAAGGACAGCATTTAAAAAGTGAAGTAACATTCCATTCACGTCGCACAGTGAATTGAAGTGTTGGAAGAGACTGCTTCTCTTTCAGAGAAATGCATGTGAATTTCTGTTGAATGCTTGTAAGTAGCTCAAGGCTCTTTCAAAGGAAAGTGATTTTCTCTGAAAGGACAGCATTTAGTAAGTAAAGCAACACTCCATTCCCTTCGCGCAATGAATTGAAGTGTTGGAACAGACTGCTTCTCTTTCATAGAAACGCATTAATGTTTCTTGTGAATGCTTGCAAGTAGCTTAAAGCACTTTCAAAGGAAAGTGATTTTCTCTGAAAGGACAGCATTTAGAAAGTGAAGCAACACTCCATTCACTTCGGACAGTGAATTGAAGTGTTGGAACAGACTGCTTCTCTTTCAGAGAAACGCATGTGAGTTTCTTCCTAATGCTTGCAAGTAGCTTAAGGCACTATCAAAGTAAAGTGATTTTCTCTGAAAGGACAGCATTTAGAAAGTGAAGCAACACTCCATTCACTTCGCACAGTGAATTGAAGTGTTGGAACAGACTGCTTCTCTTTCAGAGAAACGCATGTGAGTTTCTGGTGAATGCTTGCAAGTAGCTTAAGGCAATTTCAAAGGAACGTGATTTTCTCTGAAAGGACAGCATTTAGAAAGTGAAGCAACACTCCATTCACTTCGCACAGTGAATTGAAGTGTTGGAAGAGAAGGCTTCTCTTTCAGAGAAATGCATGTGAATTTCTTGTGAATGCTTCAAAGTTGCTTAAGGCACTTTCAAAGGAAAGTGATTTTCTCTGAAAGGACAGCATTTAGAAACTGAAGCAACACTCCATTCACTTCGCACAGTGAATTGAAGTGTTGAAACAGACTGCTTCTATTTCAGAGAAACGCATGTGAGTTTCTTCCTAATGCTTGCAAGTAGCTTAAGGCACTTTCAAAGGAAAGTGATTTTCTCTGAAAGGACAGCATTTAGAAAGTGAAGCAACACTCCATTCACTTCGCACAGTGAATTGAAGTGTTGGAACAGACTGCTTCTCTTTCAGAGAAACGCATGTGAGTTTCTGTTGAATGCTTGTAAGTAGGTTAAGGCACTTTCAAAGGAAAGTGATTTTCTCTGAAAGGACAGCATTTAGAAAGTGAAGCAACACTCCATTCACTTCACACAGTGAATTGAAGTGTTGGAACAGACTGCTTCTCTTTCAGAGAAACGCATGTGAGCTTTCTTCCTAGCAAGTAGCTTAAGGCACTTTCAAAGGAAAGTGATTTTCTTTGAAAGGACAGCATTTAGAAAGTGAAGCAACACTCCATTCACTTCGCACAGTGAATTGAAGTGTTGGAACAGACTGCTTCTTTTTCAGAGAAATGCATGTGAGTTTCTGTTGAATGCTTGAAAGTAGCTTAAGGCACATTCAAAGGAAAGGGATTTTCTCTGAAAGGACAGCATTTCGAAAGTGAGGCAACACTCCATTCACTTTCCACAGTGAATTGAAGTGTTGGAACAGATTGCTTCTCTTTCAGAGAAATGCATGTGAGTTTCTGTTGAATGCTTGTAAGTAGCTTAAGGCACATTCAAAGGAAAGGGATTTTCTCTGAAAGGACAGCATTTAGAAAGTGAAGCAACACTCCATTCACTTCGCACAGTGAATTGAAGTGTTGGAACAGACTGCTTCTCTTTCAGAGAAACGCATGTGAGTTTTTTGTGAATGCTTGAAAGTAGTTTAAGGCACTTTCAATGGAAAGTGATTTTCTCTGAAAGGACAGCATTTAGAAAGTGAGGCAACACTCCATTCACTTCACACAGTGAATTGAAGTGTTGGAACAGACTGCTTTTCTTTCAGAGACACGCATGTGAGTTTCTTCCTAATGCTTGCAAGTAGCTTAAGGCACTTTCAAAGGAAAGTGATTTTCTCTGAAAGGACAGCATTTAGAAAGTGAAGCAACACTCCATTCACTTCGCACAGTGAATTTAAGTGTTGGAACAGACTGCTTCTCTTTCAGAGTAACGCATGTGAGTTTCTTCCTAATGCTTGCAAGTAGCTTAAGGCACTTTCAAAGGAAAGTGATTTTCTCTGAAAGGACAGCATTTAGAAAGTGAAGCAACACTCCATTCACTTCGCACAGTGAATTGAAGTGTTGGAACAGACTGCTTCTATTTCAGAGAAATGCATGTGTGTTTCCTGTGAATGCTTCAAAGTAGCTTTAGGCACTTTCAAAGGAAAGTGATTTTCTCTGAAAGGACAGCATTTAGAAAGTGAAGCAACACTCCATTCACTTCGCACAGTGAATTGAAGTGTTGGAACAGACTGCTTCTCTTTCAGAGAAACGCATGTGAGTTTCTTGTGAATGCTTGCAAGTAGCTCAAGGCACTTTCAAAGGAAAGTGATTTTCTCTGAAAGGACAGCATTTAGAAAGTGAAGCAACACTCCATTCACTTCGCACAGTGAATTGAAGTGTTGGAACAGACTGCTTCTCTTTCAAAGAAACACATGTGAGTTTCAGGTGAATGCTTGTAAGTAGCTTAAGGCACTTTCAAAGGAAAGTGATTTTCTCTGAAAGGACAGCATTTAGAAAGTGAAGCAACACTCCATTCACTTCGCACAGTGAATTGAAGTGTTGGAACAGACTGCTTCTCTTTCAGAGAAACGCATGTGAGTTTTTTGTGAATGCTTGAAAGTAGTTTAAGGCACTTTCAATGGAAAGTGATTTTCTCTGAAAGGACAGCATTTAGAAAGTGAGGCAACACTCCATTCACTTCGCACAGTGAATTGAAGTTTTGGAACAGACTGCTTCTCTTTCAGAGAAACGCATGTGAGTTTCTTCCTAATGCTTGCAAGTAGCTTAAGGCACTTTCAAAGGAAAGTGATTTTCTCTGAAAGGACAGCATTTAGAAAGTGAAGCAACACTCCCCTCCCTTCGTGCAGTGAATTGTAGTGTTGGAACAGAGTGCTTCTCTTTCATATAAACGCATTAGTGTTTCTTGTGAATGCTTGCAATTTGCTTAAGGCACTTTCAAAGGAAAGTGATTTTCTCTGAAAGGACAGCATTTAGAAAGTGAAGCAACACTCCATTCAATTTGGATAGTGAATTGAAGTGTTGGAACAGACTGCTCCTCTTTCAAAGATACGCATGTGAGTTTTTTGTGAATGGTTGAAAGTAGTTTAAGGCAGTTTCAAAAGAAAGTGATTTTCTCTGAAAGGACAGAATTTAGAAAGTGAAGCAACACTCCATTCACTTCGCACAGTGAATTGAAGTGTTGGAACAGACTGCTTCTCTTTCAGAGAAATGCATGTGAGTTTCTGTTTAATGCTTATAAGTAGCTTAAGGCACTTTCAAAGGAAAGTGATTTTCTCTGAACGGACAGCATTTAGAAAGTGAAGCAACACTCCATTCACTTCGCACAGTGAATTGAAGTGTTGGAACAGACTGCTTCTATTTCAGAGAAACGCATGTGTGTTTCCTGTGAATGCTTCAAAGTAACTTTAGGCACTTTCAAAGGAAAGTGATTTTCTCTGAAAGGACAGCATTTAGAAAGTGAAGCAACACTCCATTCACTTCGCACAGTGAATTGAAGTGTTGGAACAGACTGCTTCTGTTTCAGAGAAACGCATGTGAGTTTCTGTTGAATGCTTGTAATTAGCTTAAGGCACTTTCAAAGGAAAGTGATTTTCTCTGAAAGGACAGCATTTAGAAAGTGAAGCAACACTCCATTCACTTCACACAGTGAATTGAAGTGTTGGAACAGACTGCTTCTCTTTCAGAGAAACGCATGTGAGTTTCTTCCTAATGCTTGCAAGTAGCTTAAGGCACTTTCAAAGGAAAGTGATTTTCTCTGAAAGGACAGCATTTAGAAAGTGAGGCAACACTCCATTCACTTCGCACACTGAATTGAAGTGGGGGAACCGACTGCATCTCTTTCAGAGAAACGCATGTGAGTTTCTGTTGAGTGCTTGTAAGTAGCTTAAGGCACTTTCAAAGGAAAGTGATTTTCTCTGAAAGGACAGCATTTAGAAAGTGAAGCAACACTCTTTTCACTTTGCACAGTGAATTGAAGTGTTAGAACAGACTGCTTCTCTTTCAGAGAAACGCATGTGAGTTTCTGGTGAATGCTTGAAAGTAGTTTAAGGCACTTTCTATGGAAAGTGATTTTCTCTGAAAGGACAGAATTTATAAAGTGAAGCAACACTCCATTCACTTTGCACAGTGAATTGAAGTGTTGGAACAGATTGCTTCTCTTTCAGAGAAACACATGTGAGTTTCTGGTGAATGCTTGTAAGTAGCTTAAGGCATTTTCAAAGGAACGTGATTTTCTCGGAAAGGACAGCATTTAGAAAGTGAAGTAACATTCTATTCACTTCGCACAGTGAATTGAAGTGTTGGAACAGACTGCTTCTCTTTCAGAGAAACGCATGTGTGTTTCCTGTGAATGCTAGAAAGTAGCTTAAGGCACTTTCAAAGAAAGTGATTTTCTCTGAAAGGACAGCATTTAAAAAGTGAAGTAACATTCCATTCACTTCGCACAGTGTATTGAAGTGTTGGAAGAGACTGCTTCTCTTTCAGAGAAATGCATGTGAGTTTCTGTTGAATGCTTGTAAGTAGCTCAAGGCTCTTTCAAAGGAAAGTGATTTTCTCTGAAAGGACAGCATTTAGTAAGTAAAGCAACACTCCATTCCCTTCGCGCAATGAATTGAAGTGTTGGAACAGACTGCTTCTCTTTCATAGAAACGCATTAATGTTTCTTGTGAATGCTTGCAAGTAGCTTAAGGCACTTTCAAAGGAAAGTGATTTTCTCTGAAAGGACAGTATTTAGAAAGTGAAGCAACACTCCATTCACTTCGGACAGTGAATTGAAGTGTTGGAACAGACTGCTTCTCTTTCAGAGAAACGCATGTGAGTTTCTTCCTAATGCTTGCAAGTAGCTTAAGGCACTATCAAAGGAAAGTGATTTTCTCTGAAAGGACAGCATTTAGAAAGTGAAGCAACACTCCATTCACTTCGCACAGTGAATTGAAGTGTTGGAACAGACTGCTTCTCTTTCAGAGAAACGCATGTGAGTTTCTGGTGAATGCTTGCAAGTAGCTTAAGGCACATTCAAAGGAACGTGATTTTCTCTGAAAGGACAGCATTTAGAAAGTGAAGCAACACTCCATTCACTTCGCACAGTGAATTGAAGTGTTGGAAGAGAAGGCTTCTCTTTCAGAGAAATGCATGTGAATTTCTTGTGAATGCTTGAAAGTTGCTTAAGGCACTTTCAAACAAAAGTGATTTTCTCTGAAAGGACAGCATTTGGAAAGTGAAGCAACACTCCATTCACTTCGCACAGTGAATTGAAGTGTTGGAACAGACTGCTTCTATTTCAGAGAAACGCATGTGAGTTTCTTCCTAATGCTTGCAAGTAGCTTAAGGCACTTTCAAAGGAGAGTGATTTTCTCTGAAAGGACAGCATTTAGAAAGTGAAGCAACACTCCATTCACTTCGCACAGTGAATTGAAGTGTTGGAACAGACTGCTTCTGTTTCAGAGAAATGCATGTGAGTTTCTGTTGAATGCTTGTAAGTAGCTTAAGGCACTTTC
Source organism: Myodes glareolus (assembly GCF_982192425.1). NCBI lineage: Eukaryota > Metazoa > Chordata > Mammalia > Rodentia > Cricetidae > Myodes > Myodes glareolus. Next base: position 4,381,931 of record NC_142046.1, read on the forward strand.
AAAGGAAAGTGATTTTCTCTGAAAGGACAGCATTTAGAAAGTGAAGCAACACTCCATTCACTTCACACAGTGAATTGAAGTGTTGGAACAGACTGCTTCTCTTTGAGAGAAACGCATGTGAGCTTTCTTCCTAGCAAGTAGCTTAAGGCACTTTCAAAGAAAGTGATTTTCTTTGAAAGGACAGCATTTAGAAAGTGAAGCAACACTCCATTCACTTCGCACAGTGAATTGAAGTGTTGGAACAGATTGCTTCTCTTTCAGAGAAATGCATGTGAGTTTCTGTTGAATGCTTGTAAGTAGCTTAAGGCACATTCAAAGGAAAGGGATTTTCTCTGAAAGGACAGCATTTAGAAAGTGAAGCAACACTCCATTCACTTCGCTCAGTGAATTGAAGTGTTGGAACAGACTGCTTCTCTTTCAGAGAAACGCATGTGAGTTTTTTGTTAATGCTTGAAAGTAGTTTAAGGCACTTTCTATGGAAAGTGATTTTCTCTGAAAGGACAGCATTTAGAAAGTGAGGCAACACTCCATTCACTTCACACAGTGAATTGAAGTGTTGGAACAGACTGCTTTTCTTTCAGAGACACGCATGTGAGTTTCTTCCTAATGCTTGCAAGTAGCTTAATGCACTTTCAAAGGAAAGTGATTTTCTCTGAAAGGACAGCATTTAGAAAGTGAAGCAACACTCCATTCACTTCGCACAGTGAATTGAAGTGTTGGAACAGACTGCTTCTCTTTCAGAGAAACGCATGTGAGTTTCTTCCTAATGCTTGCAAGTAGCTTAAGGCACTTTCAAAGGAAAGTGATTTTCTCTGAAAGGACAGCATTTAGAAAGTGAAGCAACACTCCATTCACTTCGCACAGTGAATTGAAGTGTTGGAACAGACTGCTTCTATTTCAGAGAAATGCATGTGTGTTTCCTGTGAATGCTTCAAAGTAGCTTTAGGCACTTTCAAAGGAAAGTGATTTTCTCTGAAAGGACAGCATTTAGAAAGTGAAGCAACACTCCATTCACTTCGCACAGTGAATTGAAGTGTTGGAACAGACTGCTTCTCTTTCAGAGAAACGCATGTGAGTTTCTTGTGAATGCTTGTAATTAGCTCAAGGCTCTTTCAAAGGAAAGTGATTTTCTCTGAAAGGACAGCATTTAGAAAGTAAAGCAACACTCCATTCCCTTCGTGCAATGAATTGAAGTGTTGGAACAGACTGCTTCTCTTTCATAGAAACGCATTAGTGTTTCTTGTGAATGCTTGCAAGTAGCTTAACGCACTTTCAAAGGAAAGTGATTTTCTCTGAAAGGACAGCATTTAGAAAGTGAAGCAACACTCCATTCACTTTGCACAGAGAATTGAAGTGTTGGAACAGATTGCTTCTCTTTCAGAGAAATGCATGTGATTTTCTGGTGAATTCTTGTAAGTAGCTTAAGGCACATTCAAAGGAAAGGGATTTTCTCTGAAAGGACAGCATTTAGAAAGTGAAGTAACACTCCATTCACTTCGCACAGAGAATTGAAGTGTTGGAACAGATTGCTTCTCTTTCAGAGAAATGCATGTGAGTTTCTGTTGAATGCTTGTAAGTAGCTTAAGGCACATTCAAAGGAAAGGAATTTTCTCTGAAAGGACAGCATTTAGAAAGTGAAGCAACACTCCTTTCACTTCGCACAGTGAATTGAAGTGTTGGAACAGACTGCTTCTCTTTCAGAGAAACGCATGTGAGTTTTTTGTTAATGCTTGAAAGTAGTTTAAGGCACTTTCAATGGAAAGTGATTTTCTCTGAAAGGACAGCATTTAGAAAGTGAGGCAACACTCCATTCACTTCACACAGTGAATTGAAGTGTTGGAACAGACTGCTTCTGTTTCAGAGAAACGCATGTGAGTTTCTGTTGAATGCTTGTAAGTAGCTTAAGGCACTTTCAAAGGAAAGTGATTTTCTCTGAAAGGACAGCATTTAGAAAGTGAAGCAACACTCCATTCACTTCACACAGTGAATTGAAGTGTTGAAACAGACTGCTTCTCTTTCAGAGAAACGCATGTGAGCTTTCTTCCTAGCAAGTAGCTTAAGGCACTTTCAAAGGAAAGTGATTTTCTTTGAAAGGACAGCATTTAGAAAGTGAAGCAACACTCCATTCACTTCGCACAGTGAATTGAAGTGTTGGAACAGACTGCTTCTTATTCAGAGAAATGCATGTGAGTTTCTGTTGAATGCTTGTAATTAGCTCAAGGCTCTTTCAAAGGAAAGTGATTTTCTCTGAAAGGACAGCATTTAGAATGTAAAGCAACACTCCATTCCCTTCGTGCAATGAATTGAAGTGTTGGAACAGACGGCTTCTCTTTCATAGAAATGCATTAGTGTTTCTTGTGAATGCTTCCAAGTAGCTTAAGGCACTTTCAAAGAAAAGTGATTTTCTCTGAAAGGACAGCATTTAGAAAGTGAAGCAACACTCCATTCACTTCGCACAGAGAATTGAAGTGTTGGAACAGATTGCTTCTCTTTCAGAGAAATGCATGTGATTTGCTGGTGAATTCTTGTAAGTAGCTTAAGGCACATTCAAAGGAAAGGGATTTTCTCTGAAAGGACAGCATTTAGAAAGTGAAGTAACACTCCATTCACTTCGCACAGAGAATTGAAGTGTTGGAACAGATTGCTTCTCTTTCAGAGAAATGCATGTGAGTTTCTGTTGAATGCTTGTAAGTAGCTTAAGGCACATTCAAAGGAAAGGGATTTTCTCTGAAAGGACAGCATTTAGAAAGTGAAGCAACACTCCAATCACTTCGCACAGTGAATTGAAGTGTTGGAACAGACTGCTTCTCTTTCAGAGAAACGCATGTGAGTTTTTTGTTAATGCTTGAAAGTAGTTTAAGGCACTTTCAATGGAAAGTGATTTTCTCTGAAAGGACAGCATTTAGAAAGTGAGGCAACACTCCATTCACTTCACACAGTGAATTGAAGTGTTGGAACAGACTGCTTTTCTTTCAGAGACCCGCATGTGAGTTTCTTCCTAATGCTTGCAAGTAGCTTAAGGCACTTCCAAAGGAAAGTGATTTTCTCTGAAAGGACAGCATTTAGAAAGTGAAGCAACACTCCATTCACTTTGCACAGTGAATTGAACTGTTGGAACAGACTGCTTCTCTTTCAGAGAAACGCATGTGAGTTTCTTCCTAATGCTTGCAAGTAGCTTAAGGCACTTTCAAAGGAAAGTGATTTTCTCTGAAAGGACAGCATTTAGAAAGTGAAGCAACACTCCATTCACTTCGCACAGTGAATTGAAGTATTGGAACAGACTGCTTCTATTTCAGAGAAACGCATGTGTGTTTCCTGTGAATGCTTCAAAGTAGCTTTAGGCACTTTCAAAGGAAAGTGATTTTCTCTGAAAGGACAGCATTTAGAAAGTGAAGCAACACTCCATTCACTTCGCACAGTGAATTGAAGTGTTGGAACAGACTGCTTCTCTTTCAGAGAAACGCATGTGAGTTTCTTGTGAATGCTTGCAAGTAGCTCAAGGCACTTTCAAAGGAAAGTGATTTTCTCTGAAAGGACAGCATTTAGAAAGTGAAGCAACACTCCATTCACTTCGCACAGTGAATTGAAGTGTTGGAACAGACTGCTTCTCTTTCAAAGAAACACATGTGAGTTTCTGGTGAATGCTTGTAAGTAGCTTAAGGCACTTTCAAAGGAAAGTGATTTTCTCTGAAAGGACAGCATTTCAAAAGTGAAGCAACACTCCATTCACTTCGCACAGTGAATTGAAGTGTTGGAACAGACTGCTTCTCTTTCAGAGAAACGCATGTGAGTTTCTTCCTAATGCTTGCAAGTAGCTTAAGGCACTTTCAAAGGAAAGTGATTTTCTCTGAAAGGACAGCATTTAGAAAGTGAAGCAACACTCCATTCACTTCGCACAGTGAATTGAAGTGTTGGAACAGACTGCTTCTCTTTCAGAGAAACGCATGTGAGTTTCTTGTGAATGCTTGAAAGTTGCTTAAGGCACTATCAAAGGAAAGTGATTTTCTCTGAAAGGACAGCATTTAGAAACTGAAGCAACACTCCATTCACTTCGCACAGTGAATTGAAGTGTTGGACAGACTACTTCTCTTTAAGAGAAACGCATGTGAGTTTCTGGTGAATGCTTGAAAGAAGTTTAAGGCACTTTCAAAGGAAAGTGATTTTCTCTGAAAGGACAGAATTTAGAAAGTGAAGGAACACTCCATTCACTTCGCACAGTGAATTGAAGTGTTGGAACAGACTGCTTCTCTTTCAGAGAAACGCATGTGAGTTTCTGGTGAATGCTTGAAAGTAGTTTAAGGCACTTTCAATGGAAAGTGATTTTCTCTGAAAGGACAGAATTTAGAAAGTGAAGCAACACTCCATTCACTTCGCACAGTGAATTAAAGTGTTGGAACAGACTGCTTCTCTTTCAGAGAAATGCATGGAGTTTCTGTTGAATGCTTGTAAGTAGCTTAAGGCACTTTCAAAGGAAAGTGATTTTCTCTGAAAGGACAGCATTTCGATAGTGAGGCAACACTCCATTCACTTTCCACAGTGAATTGAAGTGTTGGAACAGATTGCTTCTCTTTCAGAGAAACACATGTGAGTTTCTGGTGAATGCTTGTAAGTAGCTTAAGGCATTTTCAAAGGAACGTGATTTTTTAAGAAAAGACAGCATTTAGAAAGTGAAGTAACACTCCATTCACTTCGCACAGTGAATTGAAGTGTTGGAACAGACTGCTTCTCTGTCAGAGAAGCGCATGTGAGTTTCTTCCTAAAGCTTGCAAGTAGCTTAAGGCACTTTCAAAGGAAAGTGATTTTCTCTGAAAGGACAGCATTTAGAAAGTGAGGCAACACTCCATTCACTTCGCACAGTGAATTGAAGTTTTGGAACAGACTGCTTCTCTTTCAGAGAAACGCATGTGAGTTTCTTCCTAATGCTTGCAAGTAGCTTAAGGCACTTTCAAAAGAAAGTGATTTTCTCTGAAAGGACAGCATTTAGAAAGTGAAGCAACACTCCCCTCCCTTCGTGCAGTGAATTGAAGTGTTGGAACAGAGTGCTTCTCTTTCATATAAACGCATTAGTGTTTCTTGTGAATGCTTGCAATTTGCTTAAGGCACTTTCAAAGGAAAGTGATTTTCTCTGAAAGGACAGCATTTAGAAAGTGAAGCAACACTCCATTCAATTTGCACAGTGAATTGAAGTGTTGGAACAGACTACTCCTCTTTCAAAGATACGCATGTGAGTTTTTTGTGAATGGTTGAAAGTAGTTTAAGGCACTTTCAAAAGAAAGTGATTTTCTCTGAAAGGACAGAATTTAGAAAGTGAAGCAACACTCCATTCACTTCGCACAGTGAATTGAAGTGTTGGAACAGACTGCTTCTCTTTCAGAGAAATGCATGTGAGTTTCTGTTTAATGCTTATAAGTAGCTTAAGGCACTTTCAAAGGAAAGTGATTTTCTCTGAACGGACAGCATTTAGAAAGTGAAGCAACACTCCATTCACTTCGCACAGTGAATTGAAGTGTTGGAACAGATTGCTTCTCTTTCAGAGAAACGCATGTGTGTTTCCTGTGAATGCTAGAAAGTAGCTTAAGGCACTTTCAAAGGAAAGTGATTTTCTCTGAAAGGACAGCATTTAGAAAGTGAAGCAACACTCCCTTCACTTCGCACAGTGAATTGAAGTGTTGGAACAGACTGCTTCTGTTTCAGAGAAACGCATGTGAGTTTCTGTTGAATGCTTGTAAGTAGCTTAAGGCACTTTCAAAGGAAAGTGATTTTCTCTGAAAGGACATCATTTAGAAAGTGAAGCATCACTCCATTCACTTCACACAGTGAATTGAAGTGTTGGAACAGACTGCTTCTCTTTCAGAGAAACGCATGTGAGCTTTCTTCCTAGCAAGTAGCTTAAGGCACTTTCAAAGGAAAGTGATTTTCTTTGAAAGGACAGCATTTAGAAAGTGAAGCAACACTCCATTCACTTCGCACAGTGAATTGAAGTGTTGGAACAGACTGCTTCTTTTTCAGAGAAATGCATGTGAGTTTCTGTTGAATGCTTGTAATTAGCTCAAGGCTCTTTCAAAGGAAAGTGATTTTCTCTGAAAGGACAGCATTTAGAAAGTAAAGCAACACTCCATTCCCTTCGTGCAATGAATTGAAGTGTTGGAACAGACTGATCTCTTTCATAGAAACGCATTAGTGTTTCTTGTGAATGCTTGCAAGTAGCTTAAGGCACTTTCAAAGGAAAGTGATTTTCTCTGAAAGGACAGCATTTAGAAACTGAAGCAACACTCCATTCACTTCACACAGAGAATTGAAGTGTTGGAACAGATTGCTTCTTTTTCAGAGAAATGCATGTGATTTTCTGTTGAATTCTTGTAAGTAGCTTAAGGCACATTCAAAGGAAAGGGATTTTCTCTGAAAGGACAGCATTTCGAAAGTGAGGCAACACTCCATTCACTTTCCACAGTGAATTGAAGTGTTGGAACAGATTGCTTCTCTTTCAGAGAAATGCATGTGAGTTTCTGTTGAATGCTTGTAAGTAGCTTAAGGCACATTCAAAGGAAAGGGATTTTCTCTGAAAGGACAGCATTTAGAAAGTGAAGGAACACTCCATTCACTTCGCACAGTGAATTGAAGTGTTGGAACAGACTGCTTCTCTTTCAGAGAAACGCATGTGAGTTTTTTGTGAATGCTTGAAAGTAGTTTAAGGCACTTTCAATGGAAAGTGATTTTCTCTGAAAGGACAGCATTTAGAAAGTGAGGCAACACTCCATTCACTTCACACAGTGAATTGAAGTGTTGGAACAGACTGCTTTTCTTTCAGAGACACGCATGTGAGTTTCTTCCTAATGCTTGCAAGTAGCTTAAGGCACTTTCAAAGGAAAGTGATTTTCTCTGAAAGGACAGCATTTAGAAAGTGAAGCAACACTCCATTCACTTCGCACAGTGAATTGAAGTGTTGGAACAGACTGCTTCTCTTTCAGAGAAACGCATGTGAGTTTCTTCCTAATGCTTGCAAGTAGCTTAAGGCACTTTCAAAGGAAAGTGATTTTCTCTGAAAGGACAGCATTTAGAAAGTGAAGCAACACTCCATTCACTTCGCACAGTGAATTGAAGTGTTGGAACAGACTGCTTCTATTTCAGAGAAATGCATGTGTGTTTCCTGTGAATGCTTCAAAGCAGCTTTAGGCACTTTCAAAGGAAAGTGATTTTCTCTGAAAGGACAGCATTTAGAAAGTGAAACAACACTCCATTCACTTCGCACAGTGAATTGAAGTGTTGGAACAGACTGCTTCTCTTTCAGAGAAACGCATGTGAGTTTCTTCCTAATGCTTGCAAGTAGCTCAAGGCACTTTCAAAGGAAAGTGATTTTCTCTTAAAGGACAGCATTTAGAAAGTGAAGCAACACTCTATTCACTAAGCACAGTGAATTGAAGTGTTGGAACAGACTGCTTCTCTTTCAAAGAAACACATGTTAGTTTCTGGTGAATGCTTGTAAGTAGCTTAAGGCACTTTCAAAGGAAAGTGATTTTCTCTGAAAGGACAGCATTTAGAAAGTGAAGCAACACTCCATTCACTTCGCACAGTGAATTGAAGTGTTGGAACAGACTGCTTCTCTTTCAGAGAAACGCATGTGAGTTTCTTCCTAATGCTTGCAAGTAGCTTAAGGCACTTTCAAAGGAAAGTGATTTTCTCTGAAAGGACAGCATTTAGAAAGTGAAGCAACACTCCATTCACTTCTCACAGTGAATTGAAGTGTTGGAACAGACTGCTTCTCTTTCAGAGAAACGCATGTGAGTTTCTTGTGAATGCTTGAAAGTTGCTTAAGGCACTATCAAAGGAAAGTGATTTTCTCTGAAAGGACAGCATTTAGAAACTGAAGCAACACTCCATTCACTTCGCACAGTGAATTGAAGTGTTGGACAGACTACTTCTCTTTAAGAGAAACGCATGTGAGTTTCTGGTGAATGCTTGAAAGAAGTTTAAGGCACTTTCAAAGGAAAGTGATTTTCTCTGAAAGGACAGAATTTAGAAAGTGAAGGAACACTCCATTCACTTCGCACAGTGAATTGAAGTGTTGGAACAGACTGCTTCTCTTTGAGAAACGCATGTGAGTTTCTGGTGAATGCTTGAAAGTAGTTTAAGGCACTTTCAATGGAAAGTGATTTTCTCTGAAAGGACAGAATTTAGAAAGTGAAGCAACACTCCATTCACTTCGCACAGTGAATTAAAGTGTTGGAACAGACTGCTTCTCTTTCAGAGAAATGCATGGAGTTTCTGTTGAATGCTTGTAAGTAGCTTAAGGCACTTTCAAAGGAAAGTGATTTTCTCTGAAAGGACAGCATTTCGAAAGTGAGGCAACACTCCATTCACTTTCCACAGTGAATTGAAGTGTTGGAACAGATTGCTTCTCTTTCAGAGAAACACATGTGAGTTTCTGGTGAATGCTTGTAAGTAGCTTAAGGCATTTTCAAAGGAACGTGATTTTCTCGGAAAAGACAGCATTTAGAAAGTGAAGTAACATTCCATTCACTTCGCACAGTGAATTGAAGTGTTGGAACAGACTGCTTCTCTTTCAGAGAAACGCATGTGAGTTTCTGTTGAATGCTTGTAAGTAGCTTAAGGCACATTCAAAGGAAAGGGATTTTCTCTGACAGGACATCATTTAGAAAGTGAAGCAACACTGCATTCACTTCGCACAGTGAAATGAAGTGTTGGAACAGATTGCTTCTCTTTCAGAGAAACGCATTTGAGTTTTTTGTGAATGCTTGAAAGTAGTTTAAGGCAATTTCAATGGAAAGTGATTTTCTCTGAAAGGACAGCATTTAGAAAGTGAGGCAACACTCCATTCACTTCGCCCAGTGAATTGAAGTGTTGGAACAGACTGCTTCTCTGTCAGAGAAGCACATGTGAGTTTCTTCCTAAAGCTTGCAAGTAGCTTAAGGCACTTTCAAAGGAAAGTGATTTTCTCTGAAAGGACAGCATTTAGAAAGTGAAGCAACACTCCATTCACTTCGCACAGTGAATTGAAGTGTTGGAACAGACTGCTTCTCTTTCAGAGAAACGCATGTGAGTTTCTTCCTAATGCTTGCAAGTAGCTTAAGGCACTTTCAAAGGAAAGTGATTTTCTCTGAAAGGACAGCATTTAGAAAGTGAAGCAACACTCCATTCACTTCGCACAGTGAATTGAAGTGTTGGAACAGACTGCTTCTCTTTCAGAGAAACGCATGTGAGTTTCTGTTAAATTCTTGTAAGTAGCTTAAGGCACTTTCAAACGAAAGTGATTTTCTCTGAAAGGACAGCATTTAGAAAGTGAGGCAGCACTTTATTCACTTCACACAGTGAATTGAAGTGTTGGAACAGACTGCTTCTCTTTCAGAGAAACGCATGTGTGTTTCTGGTGAATGCTTGCAAGTTCCTTAAGGCACTATCAAAGGAAAGTGATTTTCTCTGAAAGGACAGCATTTAGAAAGTGAAGCAACACTCCATTCCCTTCGTGCAGTGAATTGAAGTGTTGGAACAGAGTGCTTCTCTTTCATAGAAACGCATTAGTGTTTCTTGTGAATGCTTGCAAGTTGCTTAAAGCACTTTCAAAGGAAAGTGATTTTCTCTGAAAGGACAGAATTTAGAAAGTGAAGCAACACTCCATTCACTAAGCACAGTGAATTGAAGTGTTGGATCAGACTGCTTCTCTCAGAGAAACGCATGTGAGTTTCTGTTGAATGCTTGTAAGTAGCTTAAGGCACTTTCAAAGAAAAGTGATTTTCTCTGAAAGGACAGCATTTAGAAAGTGAAGCAACACTCCATTCACTTCGCACAGTGAATTGAAGTGTTGGAACAGACTGCTTCTCTTTCAGAGAAACGCATGTGAGTTTTTTGTGAATGCTTGAAAGTAGTTTAAGGCACTTTCAATGGAAAGTGATTTTCTCTGAAAGGACAGCATTTAGAAAGTGAGGCAACACTCCATTCACTTTGCACAGTGAATTGAAGTTTTGGAACAGACTGCTTCTCTTTCAGAGAAACGCATGTGAGTTTCTTCCTAATGCTTGCAAGTAGCTTAAGGCACTTTCAAAGGAAAGTGATTTTCTCTGAAAGGACAGCATTTAGAAAGTGAAGCAACACTCCCCTCCCTTCGTGCAGTGAATTGAAGTGTTGGAACAGAGTGCTTCTCTTTCATATAAACGCATTAGTGTTTCTTGTGAATGCTTGCAATTTGCTTAAGGCACTTTCAAAGGAAAGTGATTTTCTCTGAAAGGACAGCATTTAAAAAGTGAAGTAACATTCCATTCACGTCGCACAGTGAATTGAAGTGTTGGAAGAGAAGGCTTCTCTTTCAGAGAAATGCATGTGAGTTTCTGTTGAATGCTTGTAAGTAGCTCAAGGCTCTTTCAAAGGAAAGTGATTTTCTCTGAAAGGACAGCATTTAGTAAGTAAAGCAACACTCCATTCCCTTCGCGCAATGAATTGAAGTGTTGGAACAGACTGCTTCTCTTTCATAGAAACGCATTAATGTTTCTTGTGAATGCTTGCAAGTAGCTTAAAGCACTTTCAAAGGAAAGTGATTTTCTCTGAAAGGACAGCATTTAGAAAGTGAAGCAACACTCCATTCACTTCGGACAGTGAATTGAAGTGTTGGAACAGACTGCTTCTCTTTCAGAGAAACGCATGTGAGTTTCTTCCTAATGCTTGCAAGTAGCTTAAGGCACTATCAAAGTAAAGTGATTTTCTCTGAAAGGACAGCATTTAGAAAGTGAAGCAACACTCCATTCACTTCGCACAGTGAATTGAAGTGTTGGAACAGACTGCTTCTCTTTCAGAGAAACGCATGTGAGTTTCTGGTGAATGCTTGCAAGTAGCTTAAGGCAATTTCAAAGGAACGTGATTTTCTCTGAAAGGACAGCATTTAGAAAGTGAAGCAACACTCCATTCACTTCGCACAGTGAATTGAAGTGTTGGAAGAGAAGGCTTCTCTTTCAGAGAAATGCATGTGAATTTCTTGTGAATACTTGAAAGTTGCTTAAGGCACTTTCAAAGGAAAGTGATTTTCTCTGAAAGGACAGCATTTAGAAAGTGAAGTAACACTCCATTCACTTCGCACAGTGAATTGAAGTGTTGGAACAGACTGCTTCTATTTCAGAGAAACGCATGTGAGTTTCTTCCTAATGCTTGCAAGTAGCTTAAGGCACTTTCAAAGGAAAGTGATTTTCTCTGAAAGGACAGCATTTAGAAAGTGAAGCAACACTCCATTCACTTCGCACAGTGAATTGAAGTGTTGGAACAGACTGCTTCTCTTTCAGAGAAACGCATGTGAGTTTCTGTTGAATGCTTGTAAGTAGCTTAAGGCTCTTTCAAAGGAAAGTGATTTTCTCTGAAAGGACAGCATTTAGAAAGTGAAGCAACACTCCATTCACTTCACACAGTGAATTGAAGTGTTGGAACAGACTGCTTCTCTTTCAGAGAAACGCATGTGAGCTTTCTTCCTAGCAAGTAGCTTAAGGCACTTTCAAAGGAAAGTGATTTTCCTTGAAAGGACAGCATTTAGAAAGTGAAGCAACACTCCATTCACCTCGCACAGTGAATTGAAGTGTTGGAACAGACTGCTTCTTTTTCAGAGAAATGCATGTGAGTTTCTCTTGAATGCTTGTAATTAGCTCAAGGCTCTTTCAAAGGAAAGTGATTTTCTCTGAAAGGACAGCATTTAGAAAGTAAAGCAACACTCCATTCCCTTCGTGCAATGAATTGAAGTGTTGGAACAGACTGCTTCTCTTTCATAGAAACGCATTAGTGTTTCTTGTGAATGCTTGCAAGTAGCTTAAGGCACTTTCAAAGGAAAGTGATTTTCTCTGAAAGGACAGCATTTAGAAAGTGAAGCAACACTCCATTCACTTCGCACAGAGAATTGAAGTGTTGGAACAGACTGCTTCTCTTTCAGAGAAATGCATGTGATTTTCTGTTGAATTCTTGTAAGTAGCTTAAGGCACATTCAAAGGAAAGGGATTTTCTCTGAAAGGACAGCATTTCGAAAGTGAGGCAACACTCCATTCACTTTCCACAGTGAATTGAAGTGTTGGAACAGATTGCTTCTCTTTCAGAGAAATGCATGTGAGTTTCTGTTGAATGCTTGTAAGTAGCTTAAGGCACATTCAAAGGAAAGGGATTTTCTCTGAAATGACAGCATTTAGAAAGTGAAGCAACACTCCATTCACTTCGCACAGTGAATTGAAGTGTTGGAACAGACTGCTTCTCTTTCAGAGAAATGCATGTGAGTTTTTTGTGAATGCTTGACAGTAGTTTAAGGCACTTTCAATGGAAAGTGATTTTCTCTGAAAGGACAGCATTTAGAAAGTGAGGCAACACTCCATTCACTTCACACAGTGAATTGAAGTGTTGGAACAGACTGCTTTTCTTTCAGAGACACGCATGTGAGTTTCTTCCTAATGCTTGCAAGTAGCTTAAGGCACTTTCAAAGGAAAGTGATTTTCTCTGAAAGGACAGCATTTAGAAAGTGAAGCAACACTCCATTCACTTCGCACAGTGAATTGAAGTGTTGGAACAGACTGCTTCTCTTTCAGAGTAACGCATGTGAGTTTCTTCCTAATGCTTGCAAGTAGCTTAAGGCACTTTCAAAGGAAAGTGATTTTCTCTGAAAGGACAGCATTTAGAAAGTGAAGCAACACTCCATTCACTTCGCACAGTGAATTGAAGTGTTGGAACAGAATGCTTCTATTTCAGAGAAATGCATGTGTGTTTCCTGTGAATGCTTCAAAGTAGCTTTAGGCACTTTCAAAGGAAAGTGATTTTCTCTGAAAGGACAGCATTTAGAAAGTGAAGCAACACTCCATTCACTTCGCACAGTGAATTGAAGTGTTGGAACAGACTGCTTCTCTTTCAGAGAAACGCATGTGAGTTTCTTGTGAATGCTTGCAAGTAGCTCAAGGCACTTTCAAAGGAAAGTGATTTTCTCTGAAAGGACAGCATTTAGAAAGTGAAGCAACACTCCATTCACTTCGCACAGTGAATTGAAGTGTTGGAACAGACTGCTTCTCTTTCAAAGAAACACATGTGAGTTTCTGGTGAATGCTTGTAAGTAGCTTAAGGCACTTTCAAAGGAAAGTGATTTTCTCTGAAAGGACAGCATTTAGAAAGTGAAGCAACACTCCATTCACTTCGCACAGTGAATTGAAGTGTTGGAACAGACTGCTTCTCTTTCAGAGAAACGCATGTGAGTTTCTTCCTAATGCTTGCAAGTAGCTTAAGGCACTTTCAAAGGAAAGTGATTTTCTCTGAAAGGACAGCATTTAGAAAGTGAAGCAACACTCCATTCACTTCGCACAGTGAATTGAAGTGTTGGAACAGACTGCTTCTTTTTCAGAGAAATGCATGTGAATTTCTGTTGAATGCTTGTAATTAGCTCAAGGCTCTTTCAAAGGAAAGTGATTTTCTCTGAAAGGACAACATTTAGAAAGTAAAACAACACTCCATTCCCTTCGTGCAATGAATTGAAGTGTTGGAACAGATTGCTTCTCTTTCATAGAAACGCATTAGTGTTTCTTGTGAATGCTTGCAAGTAGCTTAAGGCACTTTCAAAGGAAAGTGATTTTCTCTGAAAGGACAGCATTTAGAAAGTGAAGCAACACTCCATTCACCTCGCACAGTGAATTGAAGTGTTGGAACAGACTGCTTCTTTTTCAGAGAAATGCATGTGAGTTTCTCTTGAATGCTTGTAATTAGCTCAAGGCTCTTTCAAAGGAAAGTGATTTTCTCTGAAAGGACAGCATTTAGAAAGTAAAGCAACACTCCATTCCCTTCGTGCAATGAATTGAAGTGTTGGAACAGACTGCTTCTCTTTCATAGAAACGCATTAGTGTTTCTTGTGAATGCTTGCAAGTAGCTTAAGGCACTTTCAAAGGAAAGTGATTTTCTCTGAAAGGACAGCATTTAGAAAGTGAAGCAACACTCCATTCACTTCGCACAGAGAATTGAAGTGTTGGAACAGACTGCTTCTCTTTCAGAGAAATGCATGTGATTTTCTGTTGAATTCTTGTAAGTAGCTTAAGGCACATTCAAAGGAAAGGGATTTTCTCTGAAAGGACAGCATTTCGAAAGTGAGGCAACACTCCATTCACTTTCCACAGTGAATTGAAGTGTTGGAACAGATTGCTTCTCTTTCAGAGAAATGCATGTGAGTTTCTGTTGAATGCTTGTAAGTAGCTTAAGGCACATTCAAAGGAAAGGGATTTTCTCTGAAATGACAGCATTTAGAAAGTGAAGCAACACTCCATTCACTTCGCACAGTGAATTGAAGTGTTGGAACAGACTGCTTCTCTTTCAGAGAAATGCATGTGAGTTTTTTGTGAATGCTTGACAGTAGTTTAAGGCACTTTCAATGGAAAGTGATTTTCTCTGAAAGGACAGCATTTAGAAAGTGAGGCAACACTCCATTCACTTCACACAGTGAATTGAAGTGTTGGAACAGACTGCTTTTCTTTCAGAGACACGCATGTGAGTTTCTTCCTAATGCTTGCAAGTAGCTTAAGGCACTTTCAAAGGAAAGTGATTTTCTCTGAAAGGACAGCATTTAGAAAGTGAAGCAACACTCCATTCACTTCGCACAGTGAATTGAAGTGTTGGAACAGACTGCTTCTCTTTCAGAGTAACGCATGTGAGTTTCTTCCTAATGCTTGCAAGTAGCTTAAGGCACTTTCAAAGGAAAGTGATTTTCTCTGAAAGGACAGCATTTAGAAAGTGAAGCAACACTCCATTCACTTCGCACAGTGAATTGAAGTGTTGGAACAGAATGCTTCTATTTCAGAGAAATGCATGTGTGTTTCCTGTGAATGCTTCAAAGTAGCTTTAGGCACTTTCAAAGGAAAGTGATTTTCTCTGAAAGGACAGCATTTAGAAAGTGAAGCAACACTCCATTCACTTCGCACAGTGAATTGAAGTGTTGGAACAGACTGCTTCTCTTTCAGAGAAACGCATGTGAGTTTCTTGTGAATGCTTGCAAGTAGCTCAAGGCACTTTCAAAGGAAAGTGATTTTCTCTGAAAGGACAGCATTTAGAAAGTGAAGCAACACTCCATTCACTTCGCACAGTGAATTGAAGTGTTGGAACAGACTGCTTCTCTTTCAAAGAAACACATGTGAGTTTCTGGTGAATGCTTGTAAGTAGCTTAAGGCACTTTCAAAGGAAAGTGATTTTCTCTGAAAGGACAGCATTTAGAAAGTGAAGCAACACTCCATTCACTTCGCACAGTGAATTGAAGTGTTGGAACAGACTGCTTCTCTTTCAGAGAAACGCATGTGAGTTTCTTCCTAATGCTTGCAAGTAGCTTAAGGCACTTTCAAAGGAAAGTGATTTTCTCTGAAAGGACAGCATTTAGAAAGTGAAGCAACACTCCATTCACTTCGCACAGTGAATTGAAGTGTTGGAACAGACTGCTTCTTTTTCAGAGAAATGCATGTGAATTTCTGTTGAATGCTTGTAATTAGCTCAAGGCTCTTTCAAAGGAAAGTGATTTTCTCTGAAAGGACAACATTTAGAAAGTAAAACAACACTCCATTCCCTTCGTGCAATGAATTGAAGTGTTGGAACAGATTGCTTCTCTTTCATAGAAACGCATTAGTGTTTCTTGTGAATGCTTGCAAGTAGCTTAAGGCACTTTCAAAGGAAAGTGATTTTCTCTGAAAGGACAGCATTTAGAAAGTGAAGCAACACTCCATTCACTTCGCACAGAGAATTGAAGTGTTGGAACAGACTGCTTCTCTTTCAGAGAAATGCATGTGATTTTCTGTTGAATTCTTGTAAGTAGCTTAAGGCACATTCAAAGGAAAGGGATTTTCTCTGAAAGGACAGCATTTCGAAAGTGAGGCAACACTCCATTCACTTTCCACAGTGAATTGAAGTGTTGGAACAGATTGCTTCTCTTTCAGAGAAATGCATGTGAGTTTCTGTTGAATGCTTGTAAGTAGCTTAAGGCACATTCAAAGGAAAGGGATTTTCTCTGAAATGACAGCATTTAGAAAGTGAAGCAACACTCCATTCACTTCGCACAGTGAATTGAAGTGTTGGAACAGACTGCTTCTCTTTCAGAGAAATGCATGTGAGTTTTTTGTGAATGCTTGACAGTAGTTTAAGGCACTTTCAATGGAAAGTGATTTTCTCTGAAAGGACAGCATTTAGAAAGTGAGGCAACACTCCATTCACTTCACACAGTGAATTGAAGTGTTGGAACAGACTGCTTTTCTTTCAGAGACACGCATGTGAGTTTCTTCCTAATGCTTGCAAGTAGCTTAAGGCACTTTCAAAGGAAAGTGATTTTCTCTGAAAGGACAGCATTTAGAAAGTGAAGCAACACTCCATTCACTTCGCACAGTGAATTGAAGTGTTAGAACAGACTGCTTCTCTTTCAGAGTAACGCATGTGAGTTTCTTCCTAATGCTTGCAAGTAGCTTAAGGCACTTTCAAAGGAAAGTGATTTTCTCTGAAAGGACAGCATTTAGAAAGTGAAGCAACACTCCATTCACTTCGCACAGTGAATTGAAGTGTTGGAACAGACTGCTTCTATTTCAGAGAAATGCATGTGTGTTTCCTGTGAATGCTTCAAAGTAGCTTTAGGCACTTTCAAAGGAAAGTGATTTTCTCTGAAAGGACAGCATTTAGAAAGTGAAGCAACACTCCATTCACTTCGCACAGTGAATTGAAGTGTTGGAACAGACTGCTTCTCTTTCAGAGAAACGCATGTGAGTTTCTTGTGAATGCTTGCAAGTAGCTCAAGGCACTTTCAAAGGAAAGTGATTTTCTCTGAAAGGACAGCATTTAGAAAGTGAAGCAACACTCCATTCACTTCGCACAGTGAATTGAAGTGTTGGAACAGACTGCTTCTCTTTCAAAGAAACACATGTGAGTTTCTGGTGAATGCTTGTAAGTAGCTTAAGGCACTTTCAAAGGAAAGTGATTTTCTCTGAAAGGACAGCATTTAGAAAGTGAAGCAACACTCCATTCACTTCGCACAGTGAATTGAAGTGTTGGAACAGACTGCTTCTCTTTCAGAGAAACGCATGTGAGTTTCTTCCTAATGCTTGCAAGTAGCTTAAGGCACTTTCAAAGGAAAGTGATTTTCTCTGAAAGGACAGCATTTAGAAAGTGAAGCAACACTCCATTCACTTCGCACAGTGAATTGAAGTGTTGGAACAGACTGCTTCTTTTTCAGAGAAATGCATGTGAGTTTCTGTTGAATGCTTGTAAGTAGCTCAAGGCTCTTTCAAAGGAAAGTGATTTTCTCTGAAAGGACAGCATTTAGAAAGTAAAGCAACACTCCATTCCCTTCGTGCAATGAAGTGAATTGTTGAAACAGACAGCTTCTCTTTCATAGAAACGAATTAGTGTTTCTTGAGAATGCTTGCAAGTAGCTTAAGGCACTTTCAAAGGAAAGTGATTTTTTCTGAAAGGACAGCATTTAGAAAGTGAAGCAACACTCCATTCACTTCGCACAGAGAATTGAAGTGTTGGAACAGATTGCTTCTCTTTCAGAGAAATGCATGTGAGTTTCTGTGAATTCTTGTAAGTAGCTTAAGGCACATTCAAAGGAAAGGGATTTTCTCTGAAAGGACAGAATTTAGAAAGTGAAGCAACACTCCATTCACTTCGCACAGTGAATTGAAGTGTTGGAACAGACTGCTTCTCTTTCAGAGAAACGCATGTGAGTTTTTTGTTAATGTTTGAAAGTTCTTTAAGGCACTTTCAATGGAAAGTGATTTTCTCTGAAAGGACAGCATTTAGAAAGTGAGGCAACACTCCATTCACTTCACACAATGAATTGAAGTGTTGGAACAGACTGCTTTTCTTTCAGAGAAACGCATGTGAGTTTCTTCCTAATGCTTGCAAGTAGCTTAAGGCACTTTCAAAGGAAAGTGATTTTATCTGAAAGGACAGCATTTAGAAAATGAAGCAACACTCCATTCACTTCGCACAGTGAATTGAAGTGTTGGAACAGACTGCTTCTCTTTCAGAGAAACGCATGTGAGTTTCTTCCTAATGCTTGCAAGTAGCTTAAGGCACTATCAAAGGAAAGTGATTTTCTCTGAAAGGACAGCATTTAGAAAGTGAAGCAACACTCCATTCACTTCGCACAGTGAATTGAAGTGTTGGAACAGGCTGCTTCTCTTTCAGAGAAACGCATGTGAGTTTTTTGTGAATGCTTGAAAGTAGTTTAAGGCACTTTCAATGGAAAGTGATTTTCTCTGAAAGGACAGCATTTAGAAAGTGAGGCAACACTCCATTCACTTCGCACAGTGAATTGAAGTGTTGGAACAGACTGCTTCTTTTCAGAGAAACGCATGTGAGTTTCTTCCTAATGCTTGCAAGTAGCTTAAGGCACTTTCAAAGGAAAGTGATTTTCACTGAAAGGACAGCATTTAGAAAGTGAAGCAACACTCCATTCACTTCGCACAGTGAAATGAAGTGTTGGAACAGACTGCTTCTCTTTCTGAGAAACGCATGTGAGTTTCCTCCTAATGCTTGCAAGTAGTTTAAGGCACTTTCAAAGGAAAGTGATTTTCTCTGAAAGGACAGAATTTGAAAGTGAAGCAACACTCCATTCCCTTCGTGCAGTGAATTGAGGTGTTGGAACAGAGTGCTTCTCTTTCATATAAACGCATTAGTGTTTCTTGTGAATGCTTGCAATTTGCTTAAGGCACTTTCATAGGAAAGTGATTTTCTCTGAAAGGACAGCATTTAGAAAGTGAAGCAACACTCCATTCACTTTGTACAGTGAATTGAAGTGTTGGAACAGACTTCTTCTCTTTCAGAGAAACGCATGTGAGTTTCTTCCTAATGCTTGCAAGTAGCTTAAGGCACTTTCAAAGGAAAGTGATTTTCTCTGAAAGGACAGCATTTAGAAAGTGAAGCAACACTCCATTCACTTCGCACAGTGAATTGAAGTGTTGGAACAGACTGCTTCTCTTTCAGAGAAACGCATGTGAGTTTCTTGTGAATGCTTGAAAGTTGCTTAAGGCACTATCAAAGGAAAGTGATTTTCTCTGAAAGGACAGCATTTAGAAACTGAAGCAACACTCCATTCACTTCGCACAGTGAATTGAAGTGTTGGACAGACTACTTCTCTTTAAGAGAAACGCATGTGAGTTTCTGGTGAATGCTTGAAAGAAGTTTAAGGCACTTTCAAAGGAAAGTGATTTTCTCTGAAAGGACAGAATTTAGAAAATGAAGGAACACTCCATTCACTTCGCACAGTGAATTGAAGTGTTGGAACAGACTGCTTCTCTTTCAGAGAAATGCATGGAGTTTCTGTTGAATGCTTGTAAGTAGCTTAAGGCACTTTCAAAGGAAAGTGATTTTCTCTGAAAGGACAGCATTTCGAAAGTGAGGCAACACTCTATTCACTTTCCACAGTGAATTGAAGTGTTGGAACAGATTGCTTCTCTTTCAGAGAAACACATGTGAGTTTCTGGTGAATGCTTGTAAGTAGCTTAAGGCATTTTCAAAGGAACGTGATTTTCTCGGAAAAGACAGCATTTAGACAGTGAAGAAACATTCCATTCACTTCGCACAGTGAATTGAAGTGTTGGAACAGACTGCTTCTCTTTCAGAGAAACGCATGTGAGTTTCTGTTGAATGCTTGTAAGTAGCTTAAGGCACATTCAAAGGAAAGGGATTTTCTCTGAAAGGACAGCATTTAGAAAGTGAAGCAACACTGCATTCACTTCGCACAGTGAAATGAAGTGTTGGAACAGATTGCTTCTCTTTCAGAGAAACGCATTTGAGTTTTTTGTGAATGCTTGAAAGTAGTTTAAGGCACTTTCAATGGAAAGTGATTTTCTCTGAAAGGACAGCATTTAGAAAGTGAGGCAACACTCCATTCACTTCGCACAGTGAATTGAAGTGTTGGAACAGACTGCTTCTCCGTCAGAGAAGCGCATGTGAGTTTCTTCCTAAAGCTTGCAAGTAGCTTAAGGCACTTTCAAAGGAAAGTGATTTTCTCTGAAAGGACAGCATTTAGAAAGTGAAGCAACACTCCATTCACTTCGCACAGTGAATTGAAGTGTTGGAACAGACTGCTTCTCTTTCAGAGAAACGCATGTGAGTTTCTTCCTAATGCTTGCAAGTAGCTTAAGGCACTTTCAAAGGAAAGTGATTTTCTCTGAAAGGACAGCATTTAGAAAGTGAAGCAACACTCCATTCACTTCGCACAGTGAATTGAAGTGTTGGAACAGACTGCTTCTCTTTCAGAGAAACGCATGTGAGTTTCTGTTAAATTCTTGTAAGTAGCTTAAGGCACTTTCAAACGAAAGTGATTTTCTCTGAAAGGACAGCATTTAGAAAGTGAGGCAGCACTTTATTCACTTCGCACAGTGAATTGAAGTGTTGGAACAGACTGCTTCTCTTTCAGAGAAACGCATGTGAGTTTCTGGTGAATGCTTGCAAGTTCCTTAAAGCACAATCAAAGGAAAGTGATTTTCTCTGAAAGGACAGCATTTAGAAAGTGAAGCAACACTCCATTCCCTTCGTGCAGTGAATTGAAGTGTTGGAACAGAGTGCTTCTCTTTCATAGAAACGCATTAGTGTTTCTTGTGAATGCTTGCAAGTTGCTTAAAGCACTTTCAAAGGAAAGTGATTTTCTCTGAAAGGACAGAATTTAGAAAGTGAAGCAACACTCCACTCACTAAGCACAGTGAATTGAAGTGTTGGAACAGACTGCTTCTCTTTCAGAGAAACGCATGTGAGTTTCTGTTGAATGCTTGTAAGTAGCTTAAGGCACTTTCAAAGAAAAGTGATTTTGTCTGAAAGGACAGCATTTAGAAAGTGAAGCAACACTCCATTCACTTCGCACAGTGAATTGAAGTGTTGGAACAGACTGCTTCTCTTTCAGAGAAACGCATGTCAGTTTTTTGTGAATGCTTGAAAGTAGTTTAAGGCACTTTCAATGGAAAGTGATTTTCTCTGAAAGGACAGCATTTAGAAAGTGAGGCAACACTCCATTCACTTCGCACAGTGAATTGAAGTTTTGGAACAGACTGCTTCTCTTTCAGAGAAACGCATGTGAGTTTCTTCCTAATGCTTGCAAGTAGCTTAAGGCACTTTCAAAGGAAAGTGATTTTCTCTGAAAGGACAGCATTTAGAAAGTGAAGCAACACTCCCCTCCCTTCGTGCAGTGAATTGTAGTGTTGGAACAGAGTGCTTCTCTTTCATATAAACGCATTAGTGTTTCTTGTGAATGCTTGCAATTTGCTTAAGGCACTTTCAAAGGAAAGTGATTTTCTCTGAAAGGACAGCATTTAGAAAGTGAAGCAACACTCCATTCAATTTGGATAGTGAATTGAAGTGTTGGAACAGAGTGCTTCTCTTTCATATAAACGCATTAGTGTTTCTTGTGAATGCTTGCAATTTGCTTAAGGCACTTTCAAAGGAAAGTGATTTTCTCTGAAAGGACAGCATTTAGAAAGTGAAGCAACACTCCATTCAATTTGGATAGTGAATTGAAGTGTTGGAACAGACTGCTCCTCTTTCAAAGATACGCATGTGAGTTTTTTGTGAATGGTTGAAAGTAGTTTAAGGCAGTTTCAAAAGAAAGTGATTTTCTCTGAAAGGACAGAATTTAGAAAGTGAAGCAACACTCCATTCACTTCGCACAGTGAATTGAAGTGTTGGAACAGACTGCTTCTCTTTCAGAGAAATGCATGTGAGTTTCTGTTTAATGCTTATAAGTAGCTTAAGGCACTTTCAAAGGAAAGTGATTTTCTCTGAACGGACAGCATTTAGAAAGTGAAGCAACACTCCATTCACTTCGCACAGTGAATTGAAGTGTTGGAACAGATTGCTTCTCTTTCAGAGAAACACATGTGAGTTTCTGGTGAATGCTTGTAAGTAGCTTAAGGCATTTTCAAAGGAACGTGGTTTTCTCGGAAAGGACAGCATTTAGAAAGTGAAGTAACATTCCATTCACTTCGCACAGTGAATTGAAGTGTTGGAACAGACTGCTTCTCTTTCAGAGAAACGCATGTGTGTTTCCTGTGAATGCTAGAAAGTAGCTTAAGGCACTTTCAAGAAAGTGATTTTCTCTGAAAGGACAGCATTTAAAAAGTGAAGTAACATTCCATTCACGTCGCACAGTGAATTGAAGTGTTGGAAGAGACTGCTTCTCTTTCAGAGAAATGCATGTGAGTTTCTGTTGAATGCTTGTAAGTAGCTCAAGGCTCTTTCAAAGGAAAGTGATTTTCTCTGAAAGGACAGCATTTAGTAAGTAAAGCAACACTGCATTCACTTCGCACAGTGAATTGAAGTGTTGGAACAGACTGCTTCTCTTTCAGAGAAACGCATGTGAGTTTCTGGTGAATGCTTGCAAGTAGCTTAAGGCAATTTCAAAGGAACGTGATTTTCTCTGAAAGGACAGCATTTAGAAAGTGAAGCAACACTCCATTCACTTCGCACAGTGAATTGAAGTGTTGGAAGAGAAGGCTTCTCTTTCAGAGAAATGCATGTGAATTTCTTGTGAATGCTTGAAAGTTGCTTAAGGCACTTTCAAACAAAAGTTATTTTCTCTGAAAGGACAGCATTTAGAAAGTGAAGCAACACTCCATTCACTTCGCACAGTGAATTGAAGTGTTGGAACAGACTGCTTCTATTTCAGAGAAACGCATGTGAGTTTCTTCCTAATGCTTGCAAGTAGCTTAAGGCACTTTCAAAGGAAAGTGATTTTCTCTGAAAGGACAGCATTTAGAAAGTGAAGCAACACTCCATTCACTTCGCACAGTGAATTGAAGTGTTGGAACAGACTGCTTCTCTTTCAGAGAAACGCATGTGAGTTTCTGTTGAATGCTTGTAAGTAGCTTAAGGCTCTTTCAAAGGAAAGTGATTTTCTCTGAAAGGACAGCATTTAGAAAGTGAAGCAACACTCCATTCACTTCACACAGTGAATTGAAGTGTTGGAACAGACTGCTTCTCTTTCAGAGAAACGCATGTGAGCTTTCTTCCTAGCAAGTAGCTTAAGGCACTTTCAAAGGAAAGTGATTTTCTTTGAAAGGACAGCATTTAGAAAGTGAAGCAACACTCCATTCACTTCGCACAGTGAATTGAAGTGTTGGAACAGACTGCTTCTTTTTCAGAGAAATGCATGTGAGTTTCTGTTGAATGCTTGTAATTAGCTCAAGGCTCTTTCAAAGGAAAGTGATTTTCTCTGAAAGGACAGCATTTAGAAAGTAAAGCAACACTCCATTCCCTTCGTGCAATGAATTGAAGTGTTGGAACAGACTGCTTCTCTTTCATAGAAACGCATTAGTGTTTCTTGTGAATGCTTGCAAGCAGCTTAAGGCACTTTCAAAGGAAAGTGATTTTCTCTGAAAGGACAGCATTTAGAAAGTGAAGCAACACTCCATTCACTTCGCACAGAGAATTGAAGTGTTGGAACAGACTGCTTCTCTTTCAGAGAAATGCATGTGATTTTCTGTTGAATTCTTGTAAGTAGCTTAAGGCACATTCAAAGGAAAGGGATTTTCTCTGAAAGGACAGCATTTCGAAAGTGAGGCAACACTCCATTCACTTTCCACAGTGAATTGAAGTGTTGGAACAGATTGCTTCTCTTTCAGAGAAATGCATGTGAGTTTCTGTTGAATGCTTGTAAGTAGCTTAAGGCACATTCAAAGGAAAGGGATTTTCTCTGAAATGACAGCATTTAGAAAGTGAAGCAACACTCCATTCACTTCGCACAGTGAATTGAAGTGTTGGAACAGACTGCTTCTCTTTCAGAGAAACGCATGTGAGTTTTTTGTGAATGCTTGACAGTAGTTTAAGGCACTTTCAATGGAAAGTGATTTTCTCTGAAAGGACAGCATTTAGAAAGTGAGGCAACACTCCATTCACTTCACACAGTGAATTGAAGTGTTGGAACAGACTGCTTTTCTTTCAGAGACACGCATGTGAGTTTCTTCCTAATGCTTGCAAGTAGCTTAAGGCACTTTCAAAGGAAAGTGATTTTCTCTGAAAGGACAGCATTTAGAAAGTGAAGCAACACTCCATTCACTTCGCACAGTGAATTGAAGTGTTGGAACAGACTGCTTCTCTTTCAGAGTAACGCATGTGAGTTTCTTCCTAATGCTTGCAAGTAGCTTAAGGCACTTTCAAAGGAAAGTGATTTTCTCTGAAAGGACAGCATTTAGAAAGTGAAGCAACACTCCATTCACTTCGCACAGTGAATTGAAGTGTTGGAACAGACTGCTTCTATTTCAGAGAAATGCATGTGTGTTTCCTGTGAATGCTTCAAAGTAGCTTTAGGCACTTTCAAAGGAAAGTGATTTTCTCTGAAAGGACAGCATTTAGAAAGTGAAGCAACACTCCATTCACTTCGCACAGTGAATTGAAGTGTTGGAACAGACTGCTTCTCTTTCAGAGAAACGCATGTGAGTTTCTTGTGAATGCTTGCAAGTAGCTAAAGGCACTTTCAAAGGAAAGTGATTTTCTCTGAAAGGACAGCATTTAGAAAGTGAAGCAACACTCCATTCACTTCGCACAGTGAATTGAAGTGTTGGAACAGACTGCTTCTCTTTCAAAGAAACACATGTGAGTTTCTGGTGAATGCTTGTAAGTAGCTTAAAGCACTTTCAAAGGAAAGTGATTTTCTCTGAAAGGACAGCATTTAGAAAGTGAAGCAACACTCCATTCACTTCGCACAGTGAATTGAAGTGTTGGAACAGACTGCTTCTCTTTCAGAGAAACGCATGTGAGTTTCTTCCTAATGCTTGCAAGTAGCTTAAGGCACTTTCAAAGGAAAGTGATTTTCTCTGAAAGGACAGCATTTAGAAAGTGAAGCAACACTCCATTCACTTCGCACAGTGAATTGAAGTGTTGGAACAGACTGCTTCTTTTTCAGAGAAATGCATGTGAGTTTCTGTTGAATGCTTGTAAGTAGCTCAAGGCTCTTTCAAAGGAAAGTGATTTTCTCTGAAAGGACAGCATTTAGAAAGTAAAGCAACACTCCATTCCCTTCGTGCAATGAAGTGAATTGTTGAAACAAACAGCTTCTCTTTCATAGAAACGAATTAGTGTTTCTTGAGAATGCTTGCAAGTAGCTTAAGGCACTTTCAAAGGAAAGTGATTTTTTCTGAAAGGACAGCATTTAGAAAGTGAAGCAACACTCCATTCACTTCGCACAGAGAATTGAAGTGTTGGAACAGATTGCTTCTCTTTCAGAGAAATGCATGTGAGTTTCTGTGAATTCTTGTAAGTAGCTTAAGGCACATTCAAAGGAAAGGGATTTTCTCTGAAAGGACAGAATTTAGAAAGTGAAGCAACACTCCATTCACTTCGCACAGTGAATTGAAGTGTTGGAACAGACTGCTTCTCTTTCAGAGAAACGCATGTGAGTTTTTTGTTAATGTTTGAAAGTAGTTTAAGGCACTTTCAATGGAAAGTGATTTTCTCTGAAAGGACAGCATTTAGAAAGTGAGGCAACACTCCATTCACTTCACACAATGAATTGAAGTGTTGGAACAGACTGCTTTTCTTTCAGAGAAACGCATGTGAGTTTCTTCCTAATGCTTGCAAGTAGCTTAAGGCACTTTCAAAGGAAAGTGATTTTCTCTGAAAGGACAGCATTTAGAAAATGAAGCAACACTCCATTCACTTCGCACAGTGAATTGAAGTGTTGGAACAGACTGCTTCTCTTTCAGAGAAACGCATGTGAGTTTCTTCCTAATGCTTGCAAGTAGCTTAAGGCACTATCAAAGGAAAGTGATTTTCTCTGAAAGGACAGCATTTAGAAAGTGAAGCAACACTCCATTCACTTCGCACAGTGAATTGAAGTGTTGGAACAGGCTGCTTCTCTTTCAGAGAAATGCATGTGAGTTTTTTGTGAATGCTTGAAAGTAGTTTAAGGCACTTTCAATGGAAAGTGATTTTCTCTGAAAGGACAGCATTTAGAAAGTGAGGCAACACTCCATTCACTTCGCACAGTGAATTGAAGTGTTGGAACAGACTGCTTCTCTTTCAGAGAAACGCATGTGAGTTTCTTCCTAATGCTTGCAAGTAGCTTAAGGCACTTTCAAAGGAAAGTGATTTTCACTGAAAGGACAGCATTTAGAAAGTGAAGCAACACTCCATTCACTTCGCACAGTGAAATGAAGTGTTGGAACAGACTGCTTCTCTTTCTGAGAAACGCATGTGAGTTTCCTCCTAATGCTTGCAAGTAATTTAAGGCACTTTCAAAGGAAAGTGATTTTCTCTGAAAGGACAGAATTTGAAAGTGAAGCAACACTCCATTCCCTTCGTGCAGTGAATTGAGGTGTTGGAACAGAGTGCTTCTCTTTCATATAAACGCATTAGTGTTTCTTGTGAATGCTTGCAATTTGCTTAAGGCACTTTCATAGGAAAGTGATTTTCTCTGAAAGGACAGCATTTAGAAACTGAAGCAACACTCCATTCACTTCGCACAGTGAATTGAAGTGTTGGACAGACTACTTCTCTTTAAGAGAAACGCATGTGAGTTTCTGGTGAATGCTTGAAAGGAGTTTAAGGCACTTTCAAAGGAAAGTGATTTTCTCTGAAAGGACAGAATTTAGAAAATGAAGGAACACTCCATTCACTTCGCACAGTGAATTGAAGTGTTGGAACAGACTGCTTCTCTTTCAGAGAAATGCATGGAGTTTCTGTTGAATGCTTGTAAGTAGCTTAAGGCACTTTCAAAGGAAAGTGATTTTCTCTGAAAGGACAGCATTTCGAAAGTGAGGCAACACTCTATTCACTTTCCACAGTGAATTGAAGTGTTGGAACAGATTGCTTCTCTTTCAGAGAAACACATGTGAGTTTCTGGTGAATGCTTGTAAGTAGCTTAAGGCATTTTCAAAGGAACGTGATTTTCTCGGAAAAGACAGCATTTAGACAGTGAAGAAACATTCCATTCACTTCGCACAGTGAATTGAAGTGTTGGAACAGACTGCTTCTCTTTCAGAGAAACGCATGTGAGTTTCTGTTGAATGCTTGTAAGTAGCTTAAGGCACATTCAAAGGAAAGGGATTTTCTCTGAAAGGACAGCATTTAGAAAGTGAAGCAACACTGCATTCACTTCGCACAGTGAAATGAAGTGTTGGAACAGATTGCTTCTCTTTCAGAGAAACGCATTTGAGTTTTTTGTGAATGCTTGAAAGTAGTTTAAGGCACTTTCAATGGAAAGTGATTTTCTCTGAAAGGACAGCATTTAGAAAGTGAGGCAACACTCCATTCACTTCGCACAGTGAATTGAAGTGTTGGAACAGACTGCTTCTCCGTCAGAGAAGCGCATGTGAGTTTCTTCCTAAAGCTTGCAAGTAGCTTAAGGCACTTTCAAAGGAAAGTGATTTTCTCTGAAAGGACAGCATTTAGAAAGTGAAGCAACACTCCATTCACTTCGCACAGTGAATTGAAGTGTTGGAACAGACTGCTTCTCTTTCAGAGAAACGCATGTGAGTTTCTTCCTAATGCTTGCAAGTAGCTTAAGGCACTTTCAAAGGAAAGTGATTTTCTCTGAAAGGACAGCATTTAGAAAGTGAAGCAACACTCCATTCACTTCGCACAGTGAATTGAAGTGTTGGAACAGACTGCTTCTCTTTCAGAGAAACGCATGTGAGTTTCTGTTAAATTCTTGTAAGTAGCTTAAGGCACTTTCAAACGAAAGTGATTTTCTCTGAAAGGACAGCATTTAGAAAGTGAGGCAGCACTTTATTCACTTCGCACAGTGAATTGAAGTGTTGGAACAGACTGCTTCTCTTTCAGAGAAACGCATGTGAGTTTCTGGTGAATGCTTGCAAGTTCCTTAAGGCACAATCAAAGGAAAGTGATTTTCTCTGAAAGGACAGCATTTAGAAAGTGAAGCAACACTCCATTCCCTTCGTGCAGTGAATTGAAGTGTTGGAACAGAGTGCTTCTCTTTCATAGAAACGCATTAGTGTTTCTTGTGAATGCTTGCAAGTTGCTTAAAGCACTTTCAAAGGAAAGTGATTTTCTCTGAAAGGACAGAATTTAGAAAGTGAAGCAACACTCCACTCACTAAGCACAGTGAATTGAAGTGTTGGAACAGACTGCTTCTCTTTCAGAGAAACGCATGTGAGTTTCTGTTGAATGCTTGTAAGTAGCTTAAGGCACTTTCAAAGAAAAGTGATTTTGTCTGAAAAGACAGCATTTAGAAAGTGAAGCAACACTCCATTCACTTCGCACAGTGAATTGAAGTGTTGGAACAGACTGCTTCTCTTTCAGAGAAACGCATGTCAGTTTTTTGTGAATGCTTGAAAGTAGTTTAAGGCACTTTCAATGGAAAGTGATTTTCTCTGAAAGGACAGCATTTAGAAAGTGAGGCAACACTCCATTCACTTCGCACAGTGAATTGAAGTTTTGGAACAGACTGCTTCTCTTTCAGAGAAACGCATGTGAGTTTCTTCCTAATGCTTGCAAGTAGCTTAAGGCACTTTCAAAGGAAAGTGATTTTCTCTGAAAGGACAGCATTTAGAAAGTGAAGCAACACTCCCCTCCCTTCGTGCAGTGAATGTAGTGTTGGAACAGAGTGCTTCTCTTTCATATAAACGCATTAGTGTTTCTTGTGAATGCTTGCAATTTGCTTAAGGCACTTTCAAAGGAAAGTGATTTTCTCTGAAAGGACAGCATTTAGAAAGTGAAGCAACACTCCATTCAATTTGGATAGTGAATTGAAGTGTTGGAACAGAGTGCTTCTCTTTCATATAAACGCATTAGTGTTTCTTGTGAATGCTTGCAATTTGCTTAAGGCACTTTCAAAGGAAAGTGATTTTCTCTGAAAGGACAGCATTTAGAAAGTGAAGCAACACTCCATTCAATTTGGATAGTGAATTGAAGTGTTGGAACAGACTGCTCCTCTTTCAAAGATACGAATGTGAGTTTTTTGTGAATGGTTGAAAGTAGTTTAAGGCAGTTTCAAAAGAAAGTGATTTTCTCTGAAAGGACAGAATTTAGAAAGTGAAGCAACACTCCATTCACTTCGCACAGTGAATTGAAGTGTTGGAAGAGACTGCTTCTCTTTCAGAGAAATGCATGTGAGTTTCTGTTTAATGCTTATAAGTAGCTTAAGGCACTTTCAAAGGAAAGTGATTTTCTCTGAACGGACAGCATTTAGAAAGTGAAGCAACACTCCATTCACTTCGCACAGTGAATTGAAGTGTTGGAACAGATTGCTTCTCTTTCAGAGAAACACATGTGAGTTTCTGGTGAATGCTTGTAAGTAGCTTAAGGCATTTTCAAAGGAACGTGATTTTCTCGGAAAGGACAGCATTTAGAAAGTGAAGTAACATTCCATCACTTCGCACAGTGAATTGAAGTGTTGGAACAGACTGCTTCTCTTTCAGAGAAACGCATGTGTGTTTCCTGTGAATGCTAGAAAGTAGCTTAAGGCACTTTCAAAGAAAGTGATTTTCTCTGAAAGGACAGCATTTAAAAAGTGAAGTAACATTCCATTCACGTCGCACAGTGAATTGAAGTGTTGGAAGAGACTGCTTCTCTTTCAGAGAAATGCATGTGAGTTTCTGTTGAATGCTTGTAAGTAGCTCAAGGCTCTTTCAAAGGAAAGTGATTTTCTCTGAAAGGACAGCATTTAGTAAGTAAAGCAACACTGCATTCACTTCGCACAGTGAATTGAAGTGTTGGAACAGACTGCTTCTCTTTCAGAGAAACGCATGTGAGTTTCTGGTGAATGCTTGCAAGTAGCTTAAGGCAATTTCAAAGGAACGTGATTTTCTCTGAAAGGACAGCATTTAGAAAGTGAAGCAACACTCCATTCACTTCGCACAGTGAATTGAAGTGTTGGAAGAGAAGGCTTCTCTTTCAGAGAAATGCATGTGAATTTCTTGTGAATGCTTGAAAGTTGCTTAAGGCACTTTCAAACAAAAGTGATTTTCTCTGAAAGGACAGCATTTAGAAAGTGAAGCAACACTCCATTCACTTCGCACAGTGAATTGAAGTGTTGGAACAGACTGCTTCTATTTCAGAGAAACGCATGTGAGTTTCTTCCTAATGCTTGCAAGTAGCTTAAGGCACTTTCAAAGGAAAGTGATTTTCTCTGAAAGGACAGCATTTAGAAAGTGAAGCAACACTCCATTCACTTCGCACAGTGAATTGAAGTGTTGGAACAGACTGCTTCTGTTTCAGAGAAACGCATGTGAGTTTCTGTTGAATGCTTGTAAGTAGCTTAAGGCACTTTCAAAGGAAAGTGATTTTCTCTGAAAGGACAGC
Organism: Myodes glareolus; assembly: GCF_982192425.1. Lineage (NCBI taxonomy): Eukaryota > Metazoa > Chordata > Mammalia > Rodentia > Cricetidae > Myodes > Myodes glareolus. The sequence continues at coordinate 4,412,153 of NC_142046.1, forward strand.
ATTTAGAAAGTGAAGCAACACTCCATTCACTTCACACAGTGAATTGAAGTGTTGGAACAGACTGCTTCTCTTTCAGAGAAACGCATGTGAGCTTTCTTCCTAGCAAGTAGCTTAAGGCACTTTCAAAGGAAAGTGATTTTCTTTGAAAGGACAGCATTTAGAAAGTGAAGCAACACTCCATTCACTTCGCACAGTGAATTGAAGTGTTGGAACAGACTGCTTCTTTTTCAGAGAAATGCATGTGAGTTTCTGTTGAATGCTTGTAATTAGCTCAAGGCTCTTTCAAAGGAAAGTGATTTTCTCTGAAAGGACAGCATTTAGAAAGTAAAGCAACACTCCATTCCCTTCGTGCAATGAATTGAAGTGTTGGAACAGACTGCTTCTCTTTCATAGAAACGCATTAGTGTTTCTTGTGAATGCTTGCAAGTAGCTTAAGGCACTTTCAAAGGAAAGTGATTTTCTCTGAAAGGACAGCATTTAGAAAGTGAAGCAACACTCCATTCACTTCGCACAGAGAATTGAAGTGTTGGAACAGATTGCTTCTCTTTCAGAGAAATGCATGTGATTTTCTGTTGAATTCTTGTAAGTAGCTTAAGGCACATTCAAAGGAAAGGGATTTTCTCTGAAAGGACAGCATTTAGAAAGTGAAGTAACACTCCATTCAATTCGCACAGAGAATTGAAGTGTTGGAACAGATTGCTTCTCTTTCAGAGAAATGCATGTGAGTTTCTGCTGAATGCTTGTAAGTAGCTTAAGGCACATTCAAAGGAAAGTGATTTTCTCTGAAAGGACAGCATTTAGAAAGTGAAGCAACACTCCATTCACTTCGCACAGTGAATTGAAGTGTTGGAATTGACTGCTTCTATTTCAGAGAAACGCATGTGTGTTTCCTGTGAATGCTTCAAATTAGCTTTAGGCACTTTCAAACGAAAGTGATTTTCTCTGAAAGGACAGCATTTAGAAAGTGAAGCAACACTCCATTCACTTCGCACAGTGAATTGAAGTGTTGGAACAGACTGCTTCTCTTTCAAAGAAACACATGTGAGTTTCTGGTGAATGCTTGTAAGTAGCTTAAGGCACTTTCAAAGGAAAGTGATTTTCTCTGAAAGGACAGCATTTAGAAAGTGAAGCAACACTCCATTCACTTCGCACAGTGAATTGAAGTGTTGGAACAGACTGCTTCTCTTTCAGAGAAACGCATGTGAGTTTCTGGTGAATGCTTGAAAGTAGTTTAAGGCACTTTCAATGGAAAGTGATTTTCTCTGAAAGTACAGAATTTAGAAAGTGAAGCAACACTCCATTCACTTCGCACAGTGAATTAAAGTGTTGGAACAGACTGCTTCTCTTTCAGAGAAATGCATGGAGTTTCTGTTGAATGCTTGTAAGTAGCTTAAGGCACTTTCAAAGGAAAGTGATTTTCTCTGAAAGGACAGCATTTCGAAAGTGAGGCAACACTCCATTCACTTTCCACAGTGAATTGAAGTGTTGGAACAGATTGCTTCTCTTTCAGAGAAACACATGTGAGTTTCTGGTGAATGCTTGTAAGTAGCTTAAGGCATTTTCAAAGGAACGTGATTTTCTCGGAAAAGACAGCATTTAGAAAGTGAAGTAACATTCCATTCACTTCGCACAGTGAATTGAAGTTTTGGAACAGACTGCTTCTCTTTCAGAGAAACGCATGTGAGTTTCTGTTGAATGCTTGTAAGTAGCTTAAGGCACATTCAAAGGAAAGGGATTTTCTCTGAAAGGACAGCATTTAGAAAGTGAAGCAACACTCCATTCACTTCGCACAGTGAATTGAAGTGTTGGAACAGACTGCTTCTCTTTCAGAGAAATGCATGTGAGTTTCTGTTTAATGCTTATAAGTAGCTTAAGGCACTTTCAAAGGAAAGTGATTTTCTCTGAAAGGACAGCATTTAGAAAGTGAAGCAACACTCCATTCACTTCGCACAGTGAATTGAAGTGTTGGAACAGACTGCTTCTGTTTCAGAGAAATGCATGTTAGTTTCTGTTGAATGCTTGTAAGTAGCTTAAGGCACTTTCAAAGGAAAGTGATTTTCTCTGAAAGGACAGCATTTAGAAAGTGAAGCAACACTCCACTCCCTTCGTGCAGTGAATTGAAGTGTTGGAACAGAGTGCTTCTCTTTCATATAAACGCATTAGTGTTTCTTGTGAATGCTTGCAATTTGCTTAAGGCACTTTCAAAGGAAAGTGATTTTCTCTGAAAGGACAGCATTTAGAAAGTGACGCAACACTCCATTCAATTTGCACAGTGAATTGAAGTGTTGGAACAGACTGCTCCTCTTTCAAAGATACGCATGTGAGTTTTTTGTGAATGGTTGAAAGTAGTTTAAGGCACTTTCAAAAGAAAGTGATTTTCTCTGAAAGGACAGAATTTAGAAAGTGAAGCAACACTCCATTCACTTCGCACAGTGAATTGAAGTGTTGGAGCAGACTGCTTCTCTTTCAGAGAAATGCATGTGAGTTTCTGTTGAATGCTTATAAGTAGCTTAAGGCACTTTCAAAGGAAAGTGATTTTCTTTGAACGGACAGCATTTAGAAAGTGAAGCAACACTCCATTCACTTCGCACAGTGAATTGAAGTGTTGGAACAGACGGCTTCTGTTTCAGATAACCGCATGTGAGTTTCTGTTGAATGCTTGTAAGTAGCTTAAGGCACTTTCAAAGGAAAGTGATTTTCTCTGAAAGGACAGCATTTAGAAAGTAAAGCAACACTCCATTCACTTCACACAGTGAATTGAAGTGTTGGAACAGACTGCTTCTCTTTCAGAGAAACGCATGTGAGCTTCTTCCTGGCAAGTAGCTTAAGGCACTTTCAAAGGAAAGTGATTTTCTCTGAAAGGACAGCATTTAGAAAGTGAAGCATCACTCCATTCACTTCGCACAGTGAATTGAAGTTTAGGAACAGACTGCTTCTTTTTCAGAGAAATGCATGTGAGTTTCTGTTGAATGCTTGTAATTAGCTCAAGGCTCTTTCAAAGGAAAGTGATTTTCTCTGAAAGGACAGCATTTAGAAAGTAAAGCAACACTCCATTCCCTTCGTTCAATGAATTGAAGTGTTGGAACAGACTGCTTCTCTTTCATAGAAACGCATTAGTGTTTCTTGTGAATGCTTGCAAGTAGCTTAAGGCACTTTCAAAGGAAAGTGATTTTCTCTGAAAGGACAGCATTTAGAAAGTGAAGCAACACTCCATTCACTTCGCACAGAGAATTGAAGTGTTGGAACAGACTGCTTCTCTTTCAGAGAAATGCATGTGAGTTTCTGTTGAATTCTTGTAAGTAGCTTAAGACACATTCAAAGGAAAGGGATTTTCTCTGAAAGGACAGCATTTAGAAAGTGAAGTAACACTCCATTCACTTCGCACAGAGAATTGAAGTGTTGGAACAGATTGCTACTCTTTCAGAGAAATGAATGTGAGTTTCTGTTGAATGCTTGTAAGTAGCTTAAGGAACATTGAAAGGAAAGGGATTATTTCTGAAAGGACAGCATTTAGAAAATGCAGTAACACTCCATTCACTTCGCACAGTGAATTGAAGTGTTGGAACAGACTGCTTCTCTTTCAGAGAAACGCATGTGAGTTTTTTGTTAATGCTTGAAAGTAGTTTAAGGCACTTTCAATGGAAAGTGATTTTCTCTGAAAGGACAGCATTTAGAAAGTGAGGCAACACTCCATTCACTTCACACAGTGAATTGAAGTGTTGGAACAGACTGCTTCTTTTTCAGAGAAATGCATGTGAGTTTCTGTTGAATGCTTGTAATTAGCTCAAGGCTCTTTCAAAGGAAAGTGATTTTCTCTGAAAGGACAACATTTAGAAAGTAAAACAACACTCCATTCCCTTCGTGCAATGAATTGAAGTGTTGGAACAGACTGCTTCTCTTTCATAGAAACGCATTAGTGTTTCTTGTGAATGCTTGCAAGTAGCTTAAGGCACTTTCAAAGGAAAGTGATTTTCTCTGAAAGGACAGCATTTAGAAAGTGAAGCAACACTCCATTCACTTCGCACAGTGAATTGAAGTTTGGAACAGACTGCTTCTCTTTCAGAGAAACGCATGTGAGTTTCTTCCTAATGCTTGCAAGTAGCTTAAGGCACTTTCAAAGGAAAGTGATTTATCTGAAAGGACAGCATTTAGAAAGTGAAGCAACACTCCATTCCCTTCGTGCAGTGAATTGAAGTGTTGGAACAGAGTGCTTCTCTTTCATATAAACGAATTAGTGTTTCTTGTGAATGCTTGCAATTTGCTTAAGGCACTTTCAAAGGAAAGTGATTTTCTCTGAAAGGACAGCATTTAGAAAGTGAAGCAACACTCCATTCCCTTCGCACAGTGAATTGAAGTGTTGGAACAGACTGCTTCTCTGTCAGAGAAGCTCATGTGAGTTTCTTCCTAAAGCTTGCAAGTAGCTTAAGGCACTTTCAAAGGAAAGTGATTTTCTCTGAAAGGACAGCATTTAGAAAGTGAAGCAACACTCTATTCAATTTGCACAGTGAATTGAAGTGTTGGAACAGACTGCTCCTCTTTCAATGATAGCCATGTGAGTTTTTTGTGAATGGTTGAAAGTAGTTTAAGGCACTTTCAAAAGAAAGTGATTTTCTCTGAAAGGACAGCATTTAGAAAGTGAAGCAACACTCCATTCACTTCGCACAGTGAATTGAAGTGTTGGAACAGACTGCTTCTCTTTCAGAGAAATGCATGTGAGTTTCTGTTGAATGCTTGTAAGTAGCTTAAGGCACTTTCAAAAGAAAGTGATTTTCTCTGAAAGGACAGCATTTAGAAAGTGAAGCAACACTCCATTCACTTCACACAGTGAATTGAAGTGTTGGAACAGACTGCTTCTGTTTCAGAGAAACGCATGTGAGTTTCTGTTGAATGCTCGTAAGTAGCTTAAGGCACTTTCAAAGGAAAGTGATTTTCTCTGAAAGGACAGCATTTAGAAAGTGAAGCAACACTCCATTCACTTCACACAGTGAATTGAAGTGTTGGAAGAGACTGCTTCTCTTTCAGAGAAACGCATGTGAGCTTCTTCCTAGCAAGTAGCTTAAGGCACTTTCAAAGGAAAGTGATTTTCTCTGAAAGGTCAGCATTTAGAAAGTGAAGCAACACTCCATTCACTTCGCACAGTGAATTGAAGTGTTGGAACAGACTGCTTCTTTTTCACAGAAATGCATGTGAATTTCTGTTGAATGCTTGTAATTAGCTCAAGGCTCTTTCAAAGGAAAGTGATTTTCTCTGAAAGGACAACATTTAGAAAGTAAAACAACACTCCATTCCCTTCGTGCAATGAATTGAAGTGTTGGAAGAGACTGCTTCTCTTTCATAGAAACACATTAGTGTTTCTTGTGAATGCTTGCAAGTAGCTTAAGGCACTTTCAAAGGAAAGTGATTTTCTCTGAAAGGACAGCATTTAGAAAGTGAAGCAACACTCCATTCACTTCGCAAAGTGAATTGAAGTTTGGAACAGACTGCTTCTCTTTCAGAGAAACGCACGTGAGTTTCTTCCTAATGCTTGCAAGTAGCTTAAGGCACTTTCAAAGGAAAGTGATTTTCTCTGAAAGGACAGCATTTAGAAAGTGAAGCAACACACCATTCCCTTCGTGCAGTGAATTGAAGTGTTGGAACAGAGTGCTTCTCTTTCATATAAACGCATTAGTGTTTCTTGTTAATGCTTGCAATTTGCTTAAGGCACTTTCAAAGGAAAGTGATTTTCTCTGAAAGGACAGCATTTAGAAAGAGAAGCAACACTCCATTCACTTTGCACAGTGAATTGAATTGTTGGAACAGACTGCTTCTCTTTCAGAGAAACGCATGTGAGTTTCTGGTGAATGCTTGAAAGTAGTTTAAGGCACTTTCAATGGAAAGTGATTTTCTCTGAAAGGACAGAATTTAGAAAGTGAAGCAACACTCCATTCACTTCGCACAGTGAATTAAAGTGTTGGAACAGACTGCTTCTCTTTCAGAGAAATGCATGGAGTTTCTGTTGAATGCTTGTAAGTAGCTTAAGGCACTTTCAAAGGAAAGTGATTTTCTCTGAAAGGACAGCATTTCGAAAGTGAGGCAACACTCCATTCACTTTCCACAGTGAATTGAAGTGTTGAAACAGATTGCTTCTCTTTCAGAGAAACACATGTGAGTTTCTGGTGAATGCTTGTAAGTATCTTAAGGCATTTTCAAAGGAACGTGATTTTCTCGGAAAAGACAGCATTTAGAAAGTGAAGTAACATTCCATTCACTTCGCACAGTGAATTGAAATGTTGGAACAGACTGCTTCTGTTTCAGAGAAACGCATGTGAGTTTCTGTTGAATGCTTGTAAGTAGCTTAAGGCACATTCAAAGGAAAGGGATTTTCTCTGAAAGCACAGCATTTAGAAAGTGAAGCAACACTGCATTCACTTCGCACAGTGAAATGAAGTGTTGGAACAGATTGCTTCTCTTTCAGAGAAACGCATTTGAGTTTTTTGTGAATGCTTGAAAGTAGTTTAAGGCACTTTCAATGGAAAGTGATTTTCTCTGAAAGGACAGCATTTAGAAAGTGAAGCAACACTCCATTCACTTCGCACAGTGAATTGAAGTGTTGGAACAGACTGCTTCTCTTTCAGAGAAACGCATGTGAGTTTCTGGTGAATGCTTGTAAGTAGCTTAAGGCACTTTCAAAGGAAAGTGGTTTTCTCTGAAAGGACAGCATTTAGAAAGTGAAGCAACACTCCATTCCCTTCGTGCAGTGAATTGAAGTGTTGGAACAGAGTCCTTCTCTTTCATATAAACGCATTAGTGTTTCTTGTGAATGCTTGCAAGTTGCTTAAGGCACTTTCAAAGGAAAGTGATTTTCTCTGAAAGGACAGAATTTAGAAAGTGAAGTAACACTCCATTCACTTTGCACAGTGAATTGAAGTGTTGGAACAGACTGCTTCTCTTTCAGAGAAAGGCATGTGAGTTTCTGTTGAATGCTTGTAAGTATCTTAAGGCACTTTGAAAGGAAAGTGATTTTCTCTGAAAGGACAGCATTTAGAAAGTGAAGCAACACTCCATTCACTTCGCACAGTGAATTGAAGTGTTGGAACAGACTGCTTCTCTTTCAGAGAAACGCATGTGAGTTTTTTGTGAATGCTTGAAAGTAGTTTAAGGCACTTTCAATGGAAAGTAATTTTCTCTGAAAGGACAGCATTTAGAAAGTGAGGCAACACTCCATTCACTTCGCACAGTGAATTGAAGTGTTGGAACAGACTGCTTCTCTTTCAGAGAAACGCATGTGATTTTCTTCCTAATGCTTGCAAGTAGCTTAAGGCACTTTCAAAGGAAAGTGATTTTCTCTGAAAGGACAGCATTTAGAAAGTGATGCAACACTCCATTCACTTCACACAGTGAATTGAAGTGTTGGAACAGTCTGCTTCTCTTTCAGAGAAACGCATGTGAGTTTCTTCCTAATGCTTGTAAGTAGCTTAAGGCACTTTCTAAGGAAAGTGATTTTCTCTGAAAGGACAGCATTTAGAAAGTGAAGCAACACTCCATTCCCTTCGTGCAGTGAATTGAAGTGTTGGAAAAGAGTGCTTCTCTTTCATATAAACGCATTAGTGTTTCTTGTGAATGCTTGCAATTTGCTTAAGGCACTTTCAAAGGAAAGTGATTTTCTCTGAAAGGACAGCATTTAGAAAGTGAAGCAACACTCCATTCACTAAGCACAGTGAATTGAAGTGTTGGAACAGACTTCTCTTTCAGAGAAATGCATGTGAGTTTCTGTTGAATGCTTGTAAGTAGCTTAAGGCACTATCAAAGGAAATTGATTTTCTCTGAACAGACAACATTTAGAAAGTGAAGCAACACTCCATTCACTTCTCACAGTGAATTGAAGTGTTGGAACAGACTGCTTCTGTTTCAGAGAAACGCATGTGAGTTTCTGTTGAATGCTTGTAAGTAGCTTAAGGCACTTTCAAAAGAAAGTGATTTTCTCTGAAAGGACAGCATTTAGAAAGTGAAGCAACACTCCATTCACTTCACACAGTGAATTGCAGTGTTGGAACAGACTGCTTCTGTTTCAGAGAAACGCATGTGAGTTTCTGTTGAATGCTTGTAAGTAGCTTAAGGCACTTTCAAAGGAAAGTGATTTTCTCTGAAAGGACAGCATTTAGAAAGTGAAGCAACACTCCATTCACTTCACACAGTGAATTGAAGTGTTGGAAGAGACTGCTTCTCTTACAGAGAAACGCATGTGAGCTTCTTCCTAGCAAGTAGCTTAAGGCACTTTCAAAGGAAAGTGATTTTCTCTGAAAGGTCAGCATTTAGAAAGTGAAGCAACACTCCATTCACTTCGGACAGTGAATTGAAGTGTTGGAACAGACTGCTTCTTTTTCAGAGAAATGCATGTGAATTTCTGTTGAATGCTTGTAATTAGCTCAAGGCTCTTTCAAAGGAAAGTGATTTTCTCTGAAAGGACAACATTTAGAAAGTAAAACAACACTCCATTCCCTTCGTGCAATGAATTGAAGTGTTGGAACAGACTGCTTCTCTTTCATAGAAACGCATTAGTGTTTCTTGTGAATGCTTGCAAGTAGCTTAAGGCACTTTCAAAGGAAAGTGATTTTCTCTGAAAGGACAGCATTTATAAAGTGAAGCAACACTCCATTCACTTCGCACAGTGAATTGAAGTTTGGAACAGACTGCTTCTCTTTCAGAGAAACGCATGTGAGTTTCTTCCTAATGCTTGCAAGTAGCTTAAGGCACTTTCAAAGGAAAGTGATTTTCTCTGAAAGGACAGCATTTAGAAAGTGAAGCAACACTCCATTCACTTTGCACAGTGAATTGAAGTGTTGGAACAGACTGCTTCTCTTTCAGAGAAACGCATGTGAGTTTCTGGTGAATGCTTGAAAGTAGTTTAAGGCACTTTCAATGGAAAGTGATTTTCTCTGAAAGGACAGAATTTAGAAAGTGAAGCAACACTCCATTCACTTCGCACAGTGAATTAAAGTGTTGGAACAGACTGCTTCTCTTTCAGAGAAATGCATGGAGTTTCTGTTGAATGCTTGTAAGTAGCTTAAGGCACTTTCAAAGGAAAGTCATTTTCTCTGAAAGGACAGCATTTCGAAAGTGAGGCAACACTCCATTCACTTTCCACAGTGAAATGAAGTGTTGGAAGAGATTGCTTCTCTTTCAGAGAAACGCATTTGAGTTTTTTGTGAATGCTTGAAAGTAGTTTAAGGCACTTTCAATGGAAAGTGCTTTTCTCTGAAAGGACAGCATTTAGAAAGTGAGGCAACACTCCATTCACTTCGCACAGTGAATTGAAGTGTTGGAACAGACTGCTTCTCTGTCAGAGAAGCGCATGTGAGTTTCTTCCTAAAGCTTGCAAGTAGCTTAAGGCACTTTCAAAGGAAAGTGATTTTCTCTGAAAGGACAGCATTTAGAAAGTGAAGCAACACTCCATTCACTTCGCACAGTGAATTGAAGTGTTGGAACAGACTGCTTCTCTTTCAGAGAAACGCATGTGAGTTTCTTCCTAATGCTTGCAAGTAGCTTAAGGCACTTTCAAAGGAAAGTGATTTTCTCTGAAAGGACAGCATTTAGAAAGTGAAGCAACACTCCATTCACTTCGCACAGTGAATTGAAGTGTTGGAACAGACTGCTTCTCTTTCAGAGAACCGCATGTGAGTTTTTGTTGAATGCTTGTAAGTAGCTTAAGGCACTTTCAAAGGAAAGTGATTTTCTCTGAAAGGACAGCATTTAGAAAGTAAAGCAACACTCCATTCACTTCACACAGTGAATTGAAGTGTTGGAACAGACTGCTTCTCTTTCAGAGAAACGCATGTGAGCTTCTTCCTGGCAAGTAGCTTAAGGCACTTTCAAAGGAAAGTGATTTTCTCTGAAAGAACAGCATTTAGAAAGTGAAGCATCACTCCATTCACTTCGCACAGTGAATTGAAGTTTAGGAACAGACTGCTTCTTTTTCAGAGAAATGCATGTGAGTTTCTGTTGAATGCTTGTAATTAGCTCAGGGCTCTTTCAAAGGAAAGAGATTTTCACTGAAAGGACAGCATTTAGAAAGTGAAGCAACACTCCATTCCCTTCGTTCAATGCATTGAAGTGTTGGAACAGACTGCTTCTCTTTCATAGAAACGCATTAGTGTTTCTTGTGAATGCTTGCAAGTAGCTTAAGGCACTTTCAAAGGAAAGTGATTTTCTCTGAAAGGACAGCATTTAGAAAGTGAAGCAACACTCCATTCACTTCGCACAGAGAATTGAAGTGTTGGAACAGATTGCTTCTCTTTCAGAGAAATGCATGTGAGTTTCTGTTGAATTCTTGTAAGTAGCTTAAGACACATTCAAAGGAAAGGGATTTTCTCTGAAAGGACAGCATTTAGAAAGTGAAGTAAAACTCCATTCACTTCGCACAGAGAATTGAAGTGTTGGAACAGATTGCTACTCTTTCAGAGAAATGAATGTGAGTTTCTGTTGAATGCTTGTAAGTAGCTTAAGGCACATTGAAAGGAAAGGGATTTTCTCTGAAAGGACAGCATTTAGAAAGTGAAGCAACACTCCATTCACTTCGCACAGTGAATTGAAGTGTTGGAACAGACTGCTTCTCTTTCAGAGAAACGCATGTGAGTTTTTTGTTAATGCTTGAGAGTAGTTTAAGGCACTTTCAATGGAAAGTGATTTTCTCTGAAAGGACAGCATTTAGAAAGTGAGGCAACACTCCATTCACTTCACACAGTGAATTGAAGTGTTGGAACAGACTGCTTTTCTTTCAGAGAGACGCATGTTAGTTTCTTCCTAATGCTTGCAAGTAGCTTAAGGCACTTTCAAAGGAAAGTGATTTTCTCTGAAAGGACAGCATTTAGAAAGTGAAGCAACACTCCATTCACTTCGCACAGTGAATTGAAGTGTTGGAACAGACTGCTTCTCTTTCAGAGAAAGGCATGTGAGTTTCTGTTGAATGCTTGTAAGTAGCTTAAGGCACTTTCAAAGGAAAGTGATTTTCTCTGAAAGGACAGCATTTAGAAAGTGAAGCAACACTCCATTCACTTCGCACAGTGAATTGAAGTGTTGGAACAGACTGCTTCTCTTTCAGAGAAACGCATGTGAGTTTTTTGTGAATGCTTGAAAGTAGTTTAAGGCACTTTCAATGGAAAGTAATTTTCTCTGAAAGGACAGCATTTAGAAAGTGAGGCAACACTCCATTCACTTCGCACAGTGAATTGAAGTGTTGGAACAGACTGCTTCTCTTTCAGAGAAACGCATGTGATTTTCTTGCTAATGCTTGCAAGTAGCTTAAGGCACTTTCAAAGGAAAGTGATTTTCTCTGAAAGGACAGCATTTAGAAAGTGAAGCAACACTCCATTCACTTCACATAGTGAATTGAAGTGTTGGAACAGTCTGCTTCTCTTTCAGAGAAACGCATGTGAGTTTCTTCCTAATGCTTGCAAGTAGCTTAAGGCACTTTCTAAGGAAAGTGATTTTCTCTGAAAGGACAGCATTTAGAAAGTGAAGCAACACTCCATTCCCTTCGTGCAGTGAATTGAAGTGTTGGAAAAGAGTGCTTCTCTTTCATATAAACGCATTAGTGTTTCTTGTGAATGCTTGCAATTTGCTTAAGGCACTTTCAAAGGAAAGTGATTTTCTCTGAAAGGACAGCATTTAGAAAGTGAAGCAACACTCCATTCACTAAGCACAGTGAATTGAAGTGTTGGAACAGACTTCTTCTCTTTCAGAGAAATGCATGTGAGTTTCTGTTGAATGCTTGTAAGTAGCTTAAGGCACATTCAAAGGAAATTGATTTTCTCTGAACAGACAACATTTAGAAAGTGAAGCAACACTCCATTCACTTCGCACAGTGAATTGAAGTGTTGGAACAGACTGCTTCTGTTTCAGAGAAACGCATGTGAGTTTCTGTTGAATGCTTGTAAGTATCTTAAAGCACTTTCAAAAGAAAGTGATTTTCTCTGAAAGGACAGCATTTAGAAAGTGAAGCAACACTCCATTCACTTCACACAGTGAATTGAAGTGTTGGAACAGACTGCTTCTGTTTCAGAGAAACGCATGTGAGTTTCTGTTGAATGCTCGTAAGTAGCTTAAGGCACTTTCAAAGGAAAGTGATTTTCTCTGAAAGGACAGCATTTAGAAAGTGAAGCAACACTCCATTCACTTCACACAGTGAATTGAAGTGTTGGAAGAGACTGCTTCTCTTTCAGAGAAACGCATGTGAGCTTCTTCCTAGCAAGTAGCTTAAGGCACTTTCAAAGGAAAGTGATTTTCTCTGAAAGGTCAGCATTTAGAAAGTGAAGCAACACTCCATTCACTTCGCACAGTGAATTGAAGTGTTGGAACAGACTGCTTCTTTTTCAGAGAAATGCATGTGAATTTCTGTTGAATGCTTGTAATTAGCTCAAGGCTCTTTCAAAGGAAAGTGATTTTCTCTGAAAGGACAACATTTAGAAAGTAAAACAACACTCCATTCCCTTCGTGCAATGAATTGAAGTGTTGGAAGAGACTGCTTCTCTTTCATAGAAACACATTAGTGTTTCTTGTGAATGCTTGCAAGTAGCTTAAGGCACTTTCAAAGGAAAGTGATTTTCTCTGAAAGGACAGCATTTAGAAAGTGAAGCAACACTCCATTCACTTCGCAAAGTGAATTGAAGTTTGGAACAGACTGCTTCTCTTTCAGAGAAACGCACGTGAGTTTCTTCCTAATGCTTGCAAGTAGCTTAAGGCACTTTCAAAGGAAAGTGATTTTCTCTGAAAGGACAGCATTTAGAAAGTGAAGCAACACACCATTCCCTTCGTGCAGTGAATTGAAGTGTTGGAACAGAGTGCTTCTCTTTCATATAAACGCATTAGTGTTTCTTGTGAATGCTTGCAATTTGCTTAAGGCACTTTCAAAGGAAAGTGATTTTCTCTGAAAGGACAGCATTTAGAAAGAGAAGCAACACTCCATTCACTTTGCACAGTGAATTGAATTGTTGGAACAGACTGCTTCTCTTTCAGAGAAACGCATGTGAGTTTCTGGTGAATGCTTGAAAGTAGTTTAAGGCACTTTCAATGGAAAGTGATTTTCTCTGAAAGGACAGAATTTAGAAAGTGAAGCAACACTCCATTCACTTCGCACAGTGAATTAAAGTGTTGGAACAGACTGCTTCTCTTTCAGAGAAATGCATGGAGTTTCTGTTGAATGCTTGTAAGTAGCTTAAGGCACTTTCAAAGGAAAGTGATTTTCTCTGAAAGGACAGCATTTCGAAAGTGAGGCAACACTCCATTCACTTTCCACAGTGAATTGAAGTGTTGAAACAGATTGCTTCTCTTTCAGAGAAACACATGTGAGTTTCTGGTGAATGCTTGTAAGTATCTTAAGGCATTTTCAAAGGAACGTGATTTTCTCGGAAAAGACAGCATTTAGAAAGTGAAGTAACATTCCATTCACTTCGCACAGTGAATTGAAATGTTGGAACAGACTGCTTCTGTTTCAGAGAAACGCATGTGAGTTTCTGTTGAATGCTTGTAAGTAGCTTAAGGCACATTCAAAGGAAAGGGATTTTCTCTGAAAGGACAGCATTTAGAAAGTGAAGCAACACTGCATTCACTTCGCACAGTGAAATGAAGTGTTGGAACAGATTGCTTCTCTTTCAGAGAAACGCATTTGAGTTTTTTGTGAATGCTTGAAAGTAGTTTAAGGCACTTTCAATGGAAAGTGATTTTCTCTGAAAGGACAGCATTTAGAAAGTGAAGCAACACTCCATTCACTTCGCACAGTGAATTGAAGTGTTGGAACAGACTGCTTCTCTTTCAGAGAAACGCATGTGAGTTTCTGGTGAATGCTTGTAAGTAGCTTAAGGCACTTTCAAAGGAAAGTGGTTTTCTCTGAAAGGACAGCATTTAGAAAGTGAAGCAACACTCCATTCCCTTCGTGCAGTGAATTGAAGTGTTGGAACAGAGTCCTTCTCTTTCATATAAACGCATTAGTGTTTCTTGTGAATGCTTGCAAGTTGCTTAAGGCACTTTCAAAGGAAAGTGATTTTCTCTGAAAGGACAGAATTTAGAAAGTGAAGTAACACTCCATTCACTTTGCACAGTGAATTGAAGTGTTGGAACAGACTGCTTCTCTTTCAGAGAAAGGCATGTGAGTTTCTGTTGAATGCTTGTAAGTATCTTAAGGCACTTTGAAAGGAAAGTGATTTTCTCTGAAAGGACAGCATTTAGAAAGTGAAGCAACACTCCATTCACTTCGCACAGTGAATTGAAGTGTTGGAACAGACTGCTTCTCTTTCAGAGAAACGCATGTGAGTTTTTTGTGAATGCTTGAAAGTAGTTTAAGGCACTTTCAATGGAAAGTAATTTTCTCTGAAAGGACAGCATTTAGAAAGTGAGGCAACACTCCATTCACTTCGCACAGTGAATTGAAGTGTTGGAACAGACTGCTTCTCTTTCAGAGAAACGCATGTGATTTTCTTCCTAATGCTTGCAAGTAGCTTAAGGCACTTTCAAAGGAAAGTGATTTTCTCTGAAAGGACAGCATTTAGAAAGTGATGCAACACTCCATTCACTTCACACAGTGAATTGAAGTGTTGGAACAGTCTGCTTCTCTTTCAGAGAAACGCATGTGAGTTTCTTCCTAATGCTTGTAAGTAGCTTAAGGCACTTTCTAAGGAAAGTGATTTTCTCTGAAAGGACAGCATTTAGAAAGTGAAGCAACACTCCATTCCCTTCGTGCAGTGAATTGAAGTGTTGGAAAAGAGTGCTTCTCTTTCATATAAACGCATTAGTGTTTCTTGTGAATGCTTGCAATTTGCTTAAGGCACTTTCAAAGGAAAGTGATTTTCTCTGAAAGGACAGCATTTAGAAAGTGAAGCAACACTCCATTCACTAAGCACAGTGAATTGAAGTGTTGGAACAGACTTCTTCTCTTTCAGAGAAATGCATGTGAGTTTCTGTTGAATGCTTGTAAGTAGCTTAAGGCACTATCAAAGGAAATTGATTTTCTCTGAACAGACAACATTTAGAAAGTGAAGCAACACTCCTTTCACTTCGCACAGTGAATTGAAGTGTTGGAACAGACTGCTTCTGTTTCAGAGAAACGCATGTGAGTTTCTGTTGAATGCTTGTAAGTAGCTTAAGGCACTTTCAAAAGAAAGTGATTTTCTCTGAAAGGACAGCATTTAGAAAGTGAAGCAACACTCCATTCACTTCACACAGTGAATTGCAGTGTTGGAACAGACTGCTTCTGTTTCAGAGAAACGCATGTGAGTTTCTGTAGAATGCTTGTAAGTAGCTTAAGGCACTTTCAAAGGAAAGTGATTTTCTCTGAAAGGACAGCATTTAGAAAGTGAAGCAACACTCCATTCACTTCACACAGTGAATTGAAGTGTTGGAAGAGACTGCTTCTCTTACAGAGAAACGCATGTGAGCTTCTTCCTAGCAAGTAGCTTAAGGCACTTTCAAAGGAAAGTGATTTTCTCTGAAAGGTCAGCATTTAGAAAGTGAAGCAACACTCCATTCACTTCGGACAGTGAATTGAAGTGTTGGAACAGACTGCTTCTTTTTCAGAGAAATGCATGTGAATTTCTGTTGAATGCTTGTAATTAGCTCAAGGCTCTTTCAAAGGAAAGTGATTTTCTCTGAAAGGACAACATTTAGAAAGTAAAACAACACTCCATTCCCTTCGTGCAATGAATTGAAGTGTTGGAACAGACTGCTTCTCTTTCATAGAAACGCATTAGTGTTTCTTGTGAATGCTTGCAAGTAGCTTAAGGCACTTTCAAAGGAAAGTGATTTTCTCTGAAAGGACAGCATTTATAAAGTGAAGCAACACTCCACTCACTTCGCACAGTGAATTGAAGTTTGGAACAGACTGCTTCTCTTTCAGAGAAACGCATGTGAGTTTCTTCCTAATGCTTGCAAGTAGCTTAAGGCACTTTCAAAGGAAAGTGATTTTCTCTGAAAGGACAGCATTTAGAAAGTGAAGCAACACTCCATTCACTTTGCACAGTGAATTGAAGTGTTGGAACAGACTGCTTCTCTTTCAGAGAAACGCATGTGAGTTTCTGGTGAATGCTTGAAAGTAGTTTAAGGCACTTTCAATGGAAAGTGATTTTCTCTGAAAGGACAGAATTTAGAAAGTGAAGCAACACTCCATTCACTTCGCACAGTGAATTAAAGTGTTGGAACAGACTGCTTCTCTTTCAGAGAAATGCATGGAGTTTCTGTTGAATGCTTGTAAGTAGCTTAAGGCACTTTCAAAGGAAAGTCATTTTCTCTGAAAGGACAGCATTTCGAAAGTGAGGCAACACTCCATTCACTTTCCACAGTGAAATGAAGTGTTGGAACAGATTGCTTCTCTTTCAGAGAAACGCATTTGAGTTTTTTGTGAATGCTTGAAAGTAGTTTAAGGCACTTTCAATGGAAAGTGATTTTCTCTGAAAGGACAGCATTTAGAAAGTGAGGCAACACTCCATTCACTTCGCACAGTGAATTGAAGTGTTGGAACAGACTGCTTCTCTGTCAGAGAAGCGCATGTGAGTTTCTTCCTAAAGCTTGTAAGTAGCTTAAGGCACTTTCAAAGGAAAGTGATTTTCTCTGAAAGGACAGCATTTAGAAAGTGAAGCAACACTCCATTCACTTCGCACAGTGAATTGAAGTGTTGGAACAGACTGCTTCTCTTTCAGAGAAACGCATGTGAGTTTCTTCCTAATGCTTGCAAGTAGCTTAAGGCACTTTCAAAGGAAAGTGATTTTCTCTGAAAGGACAGCATTTAGAAAGTGAAGCAACACTCCATTCACTTCGCACAGTGAATTGAAGTGTTGGAACAGACTGCTTCTCTTTCAGAGAAACGCATGTGAGTTTCTGGTGAATGCTTGTAAGTAGCTTAAGGCACTTTCAAAGGAAAGTGGTTTTCTCTGAAAGGACAGCATTTAGAAAGTGAAGCAACACTCCATTCCCTTCGTGCAGTGAATTGAAGTGTTGGAACAGAGTCCTTCTCTTTCATATAAACGCATTAGTGTTTCTTGTGAATGCTTGCAAGTTGCTTAAGGCACTTTCAAAGGAAAGTGATTTTCTCTGAAAGGACAGAATTTAGAAAGTGAAGTAACACTCCATTCACTTTGCACAGTGAATTGAAGTGTTGGAACAGACTGCTTCTCTTTCAGAGAAAGGCATGTGAGTTTCTGTTGAATGCTTGTAAGTATCTTAAGGCACTTTGAAAGGAAAGTGATTTTCTCTGAAAGGACAGCATTTAGAAAGTGAAGCAACACTCCATTCACTTCGCACAGTGAATTGAAGTGTTGGAACAGACTGCTTCTCTTTCAGAGAAACGCATGTGAGTTTTTTGTGAATGCTTGAAAGTAGTTTAAGGCACTTTCAATGGAAAGTAATTTTCTCTGAAAGGACAGCATTTAGAAAGTGAGGCAACACTCCATTCACTTCGCACAGTGAATTGAAGTGTTGGAACAGACTGCTTCTCTTTCAGAGAAACGCATGTGATTTTCTTCCTAATGCTTGCAAGTAGCTTAAGGCACTTTCAAAGGAAAGTGATTTTCTCTGAAAGGACAGCATTTAGAAAGTGATGCAACACTCCATTCACTTCACACAGTGAATTGAAGTGTTGGAACAGTCTGCTTCTCTTTCAGAGAAACGCATGTGAGTTTCTTCCTAATGCTTGTAAGTAGCTTAAGGCACTTTCTAAGGAAAGTGATTTTCTCTGAAAGGACAGCATTTAGAAAGTGAAGCAACACTCCATTCCCTTCGTGCAGTGAATTGAAGTGTTGGAAAAGAGTGCTTCACTTTCATATAAACGCATTAGTGTTTCTTGTGAATGCTTGCAATTTGCTTAAGGCACTTTCAAAGGAAAGTGATTTTCTCTGAAAGGACAGCATTTAGAAAGTGAAGCAACACTCCATTCACTAAGCACAGTGAATTGAAGTGTTGGAACAGACTTCTTCTCTTTCAGAGAAATGCATGTGAGTTTCTGTTGAATGCTTGTAAGTAGCTTAAGGCACTATCAAAGGAAATTGATTTTCTCTGAACAGACAACATTTAGAAAGTGAAGCAACACTCCTTTCACTTCGCACAGTGAATTGAAGTGTTGGAACAGACTGCTTCTGTTTCAGAGAAACGCATGTGAGTTTCTGTTGAATGCTTGTAAGTAGCTTAAGGCACTTTCAAAAGAAAGTGATTTTCTCTGAAAGGACAGCATTTAGAAAGTGAAGCAACACTCCATTCACTTCACACAGTGAATTGCGGTGTTGGAACAGACTGCTTCTGTTTCAGAGAAACGCATGTGAGTTTCTGTTGAATGCTTGTAAGTAGCTTAAGGCACTTTCAAAGGAAAGTGATTTTCTCTGAAAGGACAGCATTTAGAAAGTGAAGCAACACTCCATTCACTTCACACAGTGAATTGAAGTGTTGGAAGAGACTGCTTCTCTTACAGAGAAACGCATGTGAGCTTCTTCCTAGCAAGTAGCTTAAGGCACTTTCAAAGGAAAGTGATTTTCTCTGAAAGGTCAGCATTTAGAAAGTGAAGCAACACTCCATTCACTTCGGACAGTGAATTGAAGTGTTGGAACAGACTGCTTCTTTTTCAGAGAAATGCATGTGAATTTCTGTTGAATGCTTGTAATTAGCTCAAGGCTCTTTCAAAGGAAAGTGATTTTCTCTGAAAGGACAACATTTAGAAAGTAAAACAACACTCCATTCCCTTCGTGCAATGAATTGAAGTGTTGGAACAGACTGCTTCTCTTTCATAGAAACGCATTAGTGTTTCTTGTGAATGCTTGCAAGTAGCTTAAGGCACTTTCAAAGGAAAGTGATTTTCTCTGAAAGGACAGCATTTATAAAGTGAAGCAACACTCCACTCACTTCGCACAGTGAATTGAAGTTTGGAACAGACTGCTTCTCTTTCAGAGAAACGCATGTGAGTTTCTTCCTAATGCTTGCAAGTAGCTTAAGGCACTTTCAAAGGAAAGTGATTTTCTCTGAAAGGACAGCATTTAGAAAGTGAAGCAACACTCCATTCACTTTGCACAGTGAATTGAAGTGTTGGAACAGACTGCTTCTCTTTCAGAGAAACGCATGTGAGTTTCTGGTGAATGCTTGAAAGTAGTTTAAGGCACTTTCAATGGAAAGTGATTTTCTCTGAAAGGACAGAATTTAGAAAGTGAAGCAACACTCCATTCACTTCGCACAGTGAATTAAAGTGTTGGAACAGACTGCTTCTCTTTCAGAGAAATGCATGGAGTTTCTGTTGAATGCTTGTAAGTAGCTTAAGGCACTTTCAAAGGAAAGTCATTTTCTCTGAAAGGACAGCATTTCGAAAGTGAGGCAACACTCCATTCACTTTCCACAGTGAAATGAAGTGTTGGAACAGATTGCTTCTCTTTCAGAGAAACGCATTTGAGTTTTTTGTGAATGCTTGAAAGTAGTTTAAGGCACTTTCAATGGAAAGTGATTTTCTCTGAAAGGACAGCATTTAGAAAGTGAGGCAACACTCCATTCACTTCGCACAGTGAATTGAAGTGTTGGAACAGACTGCTTCTCTGTCAGAGAAGCGCATGTGAGTTTCTTCCTAAAGCTTGTAAGTAGCTTAAGGCACTTTCAAAGGAAAGTGATTTTCTCTGAAAGGACAGCATTTAGAAAGTGAAGCAACACTCCATTCACTTCGCACAGTGAATTGAAGTGTTGGAACAGACTGCTTCTCTTTCAGAGAAACGCATGTGAGTTTCTTCCTAATGCTTGCAAGTAGCTTAAGGCACTTTCAAAGGAAAGTGATTTTCTCTGAAAGGACAGCATTTAGAAAGTGAAGCAACACTCCATTCACTTCGCACAGTGAATTGAAGTGTTGGAACAGACTGCTTCTCTTTCAGAGAACCGCATGTGAGTTTTTGTTGAATGCTTGTAAGTAGCTTAAGGCACTTTCAAAGGAAAGTGATTTTCTCTGAAAGGACAGCATTTAGAAAGTAAAGCAACACTCCATTCACTTCACACAGTGAATTGAAGTGTTGGAACAGACTGCTTCTCTTTCAGAGAAACGCATGTGAGCTTCTTCCTGGCAAGTAGCTTAAGGCACTTTCAAAGGAAAGTGATTTTCTCTGAAAGAACAGCATTTAGAAAGTGAAGCATCACTCCATTCACTTCGCACAGTGAATTGAAGTTTAGGAACAGACTGCTTCTTTTTCAGAGAAATGCATGTGAGTTTCTGTTGAATGCTTGTAATTAGCTCAGGGCTCTTTCAAAGGAAAGTGATTTTCACTGAAAGGACAGCATTTAGAGAGTAAAGCAACACTCCATTCCCTTCGTTCAATGCATTGAAGTGTTGGAACAGACTGCTTCTCTTTCATAGAAACGCATTAGTGTTTCTTGTGAATGCTTGCAAGTAGCTTAAGGCACTTTCAAAGGAAAGTGATTTTCTCTGAAAGGACAGCATTTAGAAAGTGAAGCAACACTCCATTCACTTCGCACAGAGAATTGAAGTGTTGGAACAGATTGCTTCTCTTTCAGAGAAATGCATGTGAGTTTCTGTTGAATTCTTGTAAGTAGCTTAAGACACATTCAAAGGAAAGGGATTTTCTCTGAAAGGACAGCATTTAGAAAGTGAAGTAAAACTCCATTCACTTCGCACAGAGAATTGAAGTGTTGGAACAGATTGCTACTCTTTCAGAGAAATGAATGTTAGTTTCTGTTGAATGCTTGTAAGTAGCTTAAGGCACATTGAAAGGAAAGGGATTTTCTCTGAAAGGACAGCATTTAGAAAGTGAAGCAACACTCCATTCACTTCGCACAGTGAATTGAAGTGTTGGAACAGACTGCTTCTCTTTCAGAGAAACGCATGTGAGTTTTTTGTTAATGCTTGAGAGTAGTTTAAGGCACTTTCAATGGAAAGTGATTTTCTCTGAAAGGACAGCATTTAGAAAGTGAGGCAACACTCCATTCACTTCACACAGTGAATTGAAGTGTTGGAACAGACTGCTTTTCTTTCAGAGAGACGCATGTTAGTTTCTTCCTAATGCTTGCAAGTAGCTTAAGGCACTTTCAAAGGAAAGTGATTTTCTCTGAAAGGACAGCATTTAGAAAGTGAAGCAACACTCCATTCACTTCGCACAGTGAATTGAAGTGTTGGAACAGACTGCTTCTCTTTCAGAGAAAGGCATGTGAGTTTCTGTTGAATGCTTGTAAGTAGCTTAAGGCACTTTCAAAGGAAAGTGATTTTCTCTGAAAGGACAGCATTTAGAAAGTGAAGCAACACTCCATTCACTTCGCACAGTGAATTGAAGTGTTGGAACAGACTGCTTCTCTTTCAGAGAAACGCATGTGAGTTTTTTGTGAATGCTTAAAAGTAGTTTAAGGCACTTTCAATGGAAAGTAATTTTCTCTGAAAGGACAGCATTTAGAAAGTGAGGCAACACTCCATTCACTTCGCACAGTGAATTGAAGTGTTGGAACAGACTGCTTCTCTTTCAGAGAAACGCATGTGATTTTCTTGCTAATGCTTGCAAGTAGCTTAAGGCACTTTCAAAGGAAAGTGATTTTCTCTGAAAGGACAGCATTTAGAAAGTGAAGCAACACTCCATTCACTTCACACAGTGAATTGAAGTGTTGGAACAGTCTGCTTCTCTTTCAGAGAAACGCATGTGAGTTTCTTCCTAATGCTTGCAAGTAGCTTAAGGCACTTTCTAAGGAAAGTGATTTTCTCTGAAAGGACAGCATTTAGAAAGTGAAGCAACACTCCATTCCCTTCGTGCAGTGAATTGAAGTGTTGGAAAAGAGTGCTTCTCTTTCATATAAACGCATTAGTGATTCTTGTGAATGCTTGCAATTTGCTTAAGGCACTTTCAAAGGAAAGTGATTTTCTCTGAAAGGACAGCATTTAGAAAGTGAAGCAACACTCCATTCACTAAGCACAGTGAATTGAAGTGTTGGAACAGACTTCTTCTCTTTCAGAGAAATGCATGTGAGTTTCTGTTGAATGCTTGTAAGTAGCTTAAGGCACATTCAAAGGAAATTGATTTTCTCTGAACAGACAACATTTAGAAAGTGAAGCAACACTCCATTCACTTCGCACAGTGAATTGAAGTGTTGGAACAGACTGCTTCTGTTTCAGAGAAACGCATGTGAGTTTCTGTTGAATGCTTGTAAGTAGCTTAAGGCACTTTCAAAAGAAAGTGATTTTCTCTGAAAGGACAGCATTTAGAAAGTGAAGCAACACTCCATTCACTTCACACAGTGAATTGAAGTGTTGGAACAGACTGCTTCTGTTTCAGAGAAACGCATGTGAGCTTCTTCCTAGCAAGTAGCTTAAGGCACTTTCAAAGGAAAGTGATTTTCTCTGAAAGGTCAGCATTTAGAAAGTGAAGCAACACTCCATTCACTTGGCACAGTGAATTGAAGTGTTGGAACAGACTGCTTCTTTTTCAGAGAAATGCATGTGAATTTCTGTTGAATGCTTGTAATTAGCTCAAGGCTCTTTCAAAGGAAAGTGATTTTCTCTGAAAGGACAACATTTAGAAAGTAAAACAACACTCCATTCCCTTCGTGCAATGAATTGAAGTGTTGGAACAGACTGCTTCTCTTTCATAGAAACACATTAGTGTTTCTTGTGAATGCTTGCAAGTAGCTTAAGGCACTTTCAAAGGAAAGTGATTTTCTCTGAAAGGACAGCATTTAGAAAGTGAAGCAACACTCCATTCACTTCGCACAGTGAATTGAAGTTTGGAACAGACTGCTTCTCTTTCAGAGAAACGCATGTGAGTTTCTTCCTAATGCTTGCAAGTAGCTTAAGGCACTTTCAAAGGAAAGTGATTTTCTCTGAAAGGACAGCATTTAGAAAGTGAAGCAACACTCCATTCACTTCGCACAGTGAATTGAAGTGTTGGAACAGACTGCTTCTCTTTCAGAGAACCGCATGTGAGTTTTTGTTGAATGCTTGTAAGTAGCTTAAGGCACTTTCAAAGGAAAGTGATTTTCTCTGAAAGGACAGCATTTAGAAAGTAAAGCAACACTCCATTCACTTCACACAGTGAATTGAAGTGTTGGAACAGACTGCTTCTCTTTCAGAGAAACGCATGTGAGCTTCTTCCTGGCAAGTAGCTTAAGGCACTTTCAAAGGAAAGTGATTTTCTCTGAAAGAACAGCATTTAGAAAGTGAAGCATCACTCCATTCACTTCGCACAGTGAATTGAAGTTTAGGAACAGACTGCTTCTTTTTCAGAGAAATGCATGTGAGTTTCTGTTGAATGCTTGTAATTAGCTCAGGGCTCTTTCAAAGGAAAGTGATTTTCACTGAAAGGACAGCATTTAGAGAGTAAAGCAACACTCCATTCCCTTCGTTCAATGCATTGAAGTGTTGGAACAGACTGCTTCTCTTTCATAGAAACGCATTAGTGTTTCTTGTGAATGCTTGCAAGTAGCTTAAGGCACTTTCAAAGGAAAGTGATTTTCTCTGAAAGGACAGCATTTAGAAAGTGAAGCAACACTCCATTCACTTCGCACAGAGAATTGAAGTGTTGGAACAGATTGCTTCTCTTTCAGAGAAATGCATGTGAGTTTCTGTTGAATTCTTGTAAGTAGCTTAAGACACATTCAAAGGAAAGGGATTTTCTCTGAAAGGACAGCATTTAGAAAGTGAAGTAAAACTCCATTCACTTCGCACAGAGAATTGAAGTGTTGGAACAGATTGCTACTCTTTCAGAGAAATGAATGTTAGTTTCTGTTGAATGCTTGTAAGTAGCTTAAGGCACATTGAAAGGAAAGGGATTTTCTCTGAAAGGACAGCATTTAGAAAGTGAAGCAACACTCCATTCACTTCGCACAGTGAATTGAAGTGTTGGAACAGACTGCTTCTCTTTCAGAGAAACGCATGTGAGTTTTTTGTTAATGCTTGAGAGTAGTTTAAGGCACTTTCAATGGAAAGTGATTTTCTCTGAAAGGACAGCATTTAGAAAGTGAGGCAACACTCCATTCACTTCACACAGTGAATTGAAGTGTTGGAACAGACTGCTTTTCTTTCAGAGAGACGCATGTTAGTTTCTTCCTAATGCTTGCAAGTAGCTTAAGGCACTTTCAAAGGAAAGTGATTTTCTCTGAAAGGACAGCATTTAGAAAGTGAAGCAACACTCCATTCACTTCGCACAGTGAATTGAAGTGTTGGAACAGACTGCTTCTCTTTCAGAGAAAGGCATGTGAGTTTCTGTTGAATGCTTGTAAGTAGCTTAAGGCACTTTCAAAGGAAAGTGATTTTCTCTGAAAGGACAGCATTTAGAAAGTGAAGCAACACTCCATTCACTTCGCACAGTGAATTGAAGTGTTGGAACAGACTGCTTCTCTTTCAGAGAAACGCATGTGAGTTTTTTGTGAATGCTTAAAAGTAGTTTAAGGCACTTTCAATGGAAAGTAATTTTCTCTGAAAGGACAGCATTTAGAAAGTGAGGCAACACTCCATTCACTTCGCACAGTGAATTGAAGTGTTGGAACAGACTGCTTCTCTTTCAGAGAAACGCATGTGATTTTCTTGCTAATGCTTGCAAGTAGCTTAAGGCACTTTCAAAGGAAAGTGATTTTCTCTGAAAGGACAGCATTTAGAAAGTGAAGCAACACTCCATTCACTTCACACAGTGAATTGAAGTGTTGGAACAGTCTGCTTCTCTTTCAGAGAAACGCATGTGAGTTTCTTCCTAATGCTTGCAAGTAGCTTAAGGCACTTTCTAAGGAAAGTGATTTTCTCTGAAAGGACAGCATTTAGAAAGTGAAGCAACACTCCATTCCCTTCGTGCAGTGAATTGAAGTGTTGGAAAAGAGTGCTTCTCTTTCATATAAACGCATTAGTGTTTCTTGTGAATGCTTGCAATTTGCTTAAGGCACTTTCAAAGGAAAGTGATTTTCTCTGAAAGGACAGCATTTAGAAAGTGAAGCAACACTCCATTCACTAAGCACAGTGAATTGAAGTGTTGGAACAGACTTCTTCTCTTTCAGAGAAATGCATGTGAGTTTCTGTTGAATGCTTGTAAGTAGCTTAAGGCACATTCAAAGGAAATTGATTTTCTCTGAACAGACAACATTTAGAAAGTGAAGCAACACTCCATTCACTTCGCACAGTGAATTGAAGTGTTGGAACAGACTGCTTCTGTTTCAGAGAAACGCATGTGAGTTTCTGTTGAATGCTTGTAAGTAGCTTAAGGCACTTTCAAAAGAAAGTGATTTTCTCTGAAAGGACAGCATTTAGAAAGTGAAGCAACACTCCATTCACTTCACACAGTGAATTGAAGTGTTGGAACAGACTGCTTCTGTTTCAGAGAAACGCATGTGAGCTTCTTCCTAGCAAGTAGCTTAAGGCACTTTCAAAGGAAAGTGATTTTCTCTGAAAGGTCAGCATTTAGAAAGTGAAGCAACACTCCATTCACTTGGCACAGTGAATTGAAGTGTTGGAACAGACTGCTTCTTTTTCAGAGAAATGCATGTGAATTTCTGTTGAATGCTTGTAATTAGCTCAAGGCTCTTTCAAAGGAAAGTGATTTTCTCTGAAAGGACAACATTTAGAAAGTAAAACAACACTCCATTCCCTTCGTGCAATGAATTGAAGTGTTGGAACAGACTGCTTCTCTTTCATAGAAACACATTAGTGTTTCTTGTGAATGCTTGCAAGTAGCTTAAGGCACTTTCAAAGGAAAGTGATTTTCTCTGAAAGGACAGCATTTAGAAAGTGAAGCAACACTCCATTCACTTCGCACAGTGAATTGAAGTTTGGAACAGACTGCTTCTCTTTCAGAGAAACGCATGTGAGTTTCTTCCTAATGCTTGCAAGTAGCTTAAGGCACTTTCAAAGGAAAGTGATTTTCTCTGAAAGGACAGCATTTAGAAAGTGAAGCAACACACCATTCCCTTCGTGCAGTGAATTGAAGTATTGGAACAGAGTGCTTCTCTTTCATATAAACGCATTAGTGTTTCTTGTGAATGCTTGCAATTTGCTTAAGGCACTTTCAAAGGAAAGTGATTTTCTCTGAAAGGACAGCATTTAGAAAGTGAAGCAACACTCCATTCACTTTGCACAGTGAATTGAATTGTTGGAACAGACTGCTTCTCTTTCAGAGAAACGCATGTGAGTTTCTGGTGAATGCTTGAAAGTAGTTTAAGGCACTTTCAATGGAAAGTGATTTTCTCTGAAAGGACAGAATTTAGAAAGTGAAGCAACACTCCATTCACTTCGCACAGTGAATTAAAGTGTTGGAACAGACTGCTTCTCTTTCAGAGAAATGCATGGAGTTTCTGTTGAATGCTTGTAAGTAGCTTAAGGCACTTTCAAAGGAAAGTGATTTTCTCTGAAAGGACAGCATTTCGAAAGTGAGGCAACACTCCATTCACTTTCCACAGTGAATTGAAGTGTTGGAACAGATTGCTTCTCTTTCAGAGAAACACATGTGAGTTTCTGGTGAATGCTTGTAAGTATCTTAAGGCATTTTCAAAGGAACGTGATTTTCTCGGAAAAGACAGCATTTAGAAAGTGAAGTAACATTCCATTCACTTCGCACAGTGAATTGAAATGTTGGAACAGACTGCTTCTGTTTCAGAGAAACGCATGTGAGTTTCTGTTGAATGCTTGTAAGTAGATTAAGGCACATTCAAAGGAAAGGGATTTTCTCTGAAAGGACAGCATTTAGAAAGTGAAGCAACACTGCATTCACTTCGCACAGTGAAATGAAGTGTTGGAACAGATTGCTTCTCTTTCAGAGAAACGCATTTGAGTTTTTTGTGAATGCTTGAAAGTAGTTTAAGGCACTTTCAATGGAAAGTGATTTTCTCTGAAAGGACAGCATTTAGAAAGTGAAGCAACACTCCATTCACTTCGCACAGTGAATTGAAGTGTTTGAACAGACTGCTTCTTTTTCAGAGAAACGCATGTGAGTTTCTGGTGAATGCTTGTAAGTAGCTTAAGGCACTTTCAAAGGAAAGTGGTTTTCTCTGAAAGGACAGCATTTAGAAAGTGAAGCAACACTCCATTCCCTTCGTGCAGTGAATTGAAGTGTTGGAACAGAGTCCTTCTCTTTCATATAAACGCATTAGTGTTTCTTGTGAATGCTTGCAAGTTGCTTAAGGCACTTTCAAAGGAAAGTGATTTTCTCTGAAAGGACAGAATTTAGAAAGTGAAGTAACACTCCATTCACTTTGCACAGTGAATTGAAGTGTTGGAACAGACTGCTTCTCTTTCAGAGAAAGGCATGTGAGTTTCTGTTGAATGCTTGTAAGTATCTTAAGGCACTTTGAAAGGAAAGTGATTTTCTCTGAAAGGACAGCATTTAGAAAGTGAAGCAACACTCCATTCACTTCGCACAGTGAATTGAAGTGTTGGAACAGACTGCTTCTCTTTCAGAGAAACGCATGTGAGTTTTTTGTGAATGCTTGAAAGTAGTTTAAGGCACTTTCAATGGAAAGTAATTTTCTCTGAAAGGACAGCATTTAGAAAGTGAGGCAACACTCCATTCACTTCGCACAGTGAATTGAAGTGTTGGAACAGACTGCTTCTCTTTCAGAGAAACGCATGTGATTTTCTTCCTAATGCTTGCAAGTAGCTTAAGGCACTTTCAAAGGAAAGTGATTTTCTCTGAAAGGACAGCATTTAGAAAGTGATGCAACACTCCATTCACTTCACACAGTGAATTGAAGTGTTGGAACAGTCTGCTTCTCTTTCAGAGAAACGCATGTGAGTTTCTTCCTAATGCTTGCAAGTAGCTTAAGGCACTTTCAAAGGAAAGTGATTTTCTCTGAAAGGACAGCATTTAGAAAGTGAAGCAACACTCCATTCCCTTCGTGCAGTGAATTGAAGTGTTGGAAAAGAGTGCTTCTCTTTCATATAAACGCATTAGTGTTTCTTGTGAATGCTTGCAATTTGCTTAAGGCACTTTCAAAGGAAAGTGATTTTCTCTGAAAGGACAGCATTTAGAAAGTGAAGCAACACTCCATTCACTTCGCACAGTGAATTGAAGTGTTGGAACAGACTGCTTCTGTTTCAGAGAAACGCATGTGAGTTTCTGTTGAATGCTTGTAAGTAGCTTAAGGCACTTTCAAAGGAAAGTGATTTTCTCTGAAAGGACAGCATTTAGAAAGTGAAGCAACACTCCACTCCCTTCGTGCAGTGAATTGAAGTGTTGGAACAGAGTGCTTCTCTTTCATATAAACGCATTAGTGTTTCTTGTGAATGCTTGCAATTTGCTTAAGGCACTTTCAAAGGAAAGTGATTTTCTCTGAAAAGACAGCATTTAGAAAGTGAAGCAACACTCCATTCAATTTGCACAGTGAATTGAAGTGTTGGAACAGACTGCGCCTCTTTCAAAGAGACGCATGTGAGTTTTTTGTGAATGGTTGAAAGTAGTTTAAGGCACTTTCAAAAGAAAGTGATTTTCTCTAAAAGGACAGAATTTAGAAAGTGAAGCAACACTCCATTCACTTCGCACAGTGAATTGAAGTGTTGGAACAGACTGCTTCTCTTTCAGAGAAATGCATGTGAGTTTCTGTTGAATGCTTATAAGTAGCTTAAGGCACTTTCAAAGGAAAGTGATTTTCTCTGAAAGGACAGCATTTAGAAAGTGAAGCAACACTCCATTCACTTCGCACAGTGAATTGAAGTGTTGGAACAGACTGCTTCTGTTTCAGAGAACCGCATGTGAGTTTCTGTTGAATGCTTGTAAGTAGCTTAAGGCACTTTCAAAGGAAAGTGATTTTCTCTGAAAGGACAGCATTTAGAAAGTAAAGCAACACTCCATTCACTTCACACAGTGAATTGAAGTGTTGGAACAGACTGCTTCTATTTCAGAGAAACGCATGTGAGCTTCTTCCTGGGAAGTAGCTTAAGGCACTTTCAAAGGAAAGTGATTTTCTCTGAAAGGACAGCATTTAGAAAGTGAAGCAACACTCCATTCACTTCGCACAGAGAATTGAATTGTTGGAACAGATTGCTTCTCTTTCAGAGAAATGCATGTGAGTTTCTGTTGAATTCTTGTAAGTAGCTTAAGACACATTCAAAGGAAAGGGATTTTCTCTGAAAGGACAGCATTTAGAAAGTGAAGTAACACTCCATTCACTTCGCACAGAGAATTGAAGTGTTGGAACAGATTGCTACTCTTTCAGAGAAATGAATGTGAGTTTCTGTTGAATGCTTGTAAGTAGCTTAAGGCACATTGAAAGGAAAGGGATTTTCTCTGAAAGGACAGCATTTAGAAAGTGAAGCAACACTCCATTCACTTCGCACAGTGAATTGAAGTGTTGGAACAGACTGCTTCTCTTTCAGAGAAACGCATGTGAGTTTTTTGTTAATGCTTGAAAGTAGTTTAAGGCACTTTCAATGGAAAGTGATTTTCTCTGAAATGACAGCATTTAGAAAGTGAGGCAACACTCCATTCACTTCACACAGTGAATTGAAGTGTTGGAACAGACTGCTTTTCTTTCAGAGAGACGCATGTTAGTTTCTTCCTAATGCTTGCAAGTAGCTTAAGGCACTTTCAAAGGAAAGTGATTTTCTCTGAAAGGACAGCATTTAGAAAGTGAAGCAACACTCCATTCACTTCACACAGTGAATTGAAGTGTTGGAACAGACTGCTTCTCTTTCAGAGAAACGCATGTGAGTTTCTGGTGAATGCTTGTAATTAGGTTAAGGCTCTTTCAAAGGAAAGTGGTTTTCTCTGAAAAGACAGCATTTAGAAAGTGAAGCAACACTCCATTCCCTTCGTGCAGTGAATTGAAGTGTTGGAACAGAGTCCTTCTCTTTCATATAAACGCATTAGTGTTTCTTCTGAATGCTTGCAAGTTGCTTAAGGCACTTTCAAAGGAAAGTGATTTTCTCTGAAAGGACAGAATTTAGAAAGTGAAGTAACACTCCATTCACTAAGCACAGTGAATTGAAGTGTTGGAACAGACTGCTTCTCTTTCAGAGAAAGGCATGTGAGTTTCTGTTGAATGCTTGTAAGTAGCTTAAGGCACTTTGAAAGGAAAGTGATTTTCTCTGAAAGGACAGCATTTAGAAAGTGAAGCAACACTCCATTCACTTCGCACAGTGAATTGAAGTGTTGGAACAGACTGCTTCTCTTTCAGAGAAACGCATGTGAGTTTTTTGTGAATGCTTGAAAGTAGTTTAAGGCACTTTCAATGGAAAGTGATTTTCTCTGAAAGGACAGCATTTAGAAAGTGAGGCAACACTCCATTCACTTCGCACAGTGAATTGAAGTGTTGGAACAGACTGCTTCTCTTTCAGATAAACGCATGTGATTTTCTTCCTAATGCTTGCAAGTAGCTTAAGGCACTTTCAAAGGAAAGTGATTTTCTCTGAAAGGACAGCATTTAGAAAGTGAAGCAACACTCCATTCACTTCGCACAGTGAATTGAAGTGTTGGAACAGTCTGCTTCTCTTTCAGAGAAACGCATGTGAGTTTCTTCCTAATGCTTGCAAGTAGCTTAAGGCACTTTCAAAGGAAAGTGATTTTCTCTGAAAGGACAGCATTTAGAAAGTGAAGCAACACTCCATTCCCTTCGTGCAGTGAATTGAAGTGTTGGAAAAGAGTGCTTCTCTTTCATATAAACGCATTATTGTTTCTTGTGAATGCTTGCAATTTGCTTAAGGCACTTTCAAAGGAAAGTGATTTTCTCCGAAAGGACAGCATTTAGAAAGTGAAGCAACACTCCATTCACTAAGCACAGTGAATTGAAGTGTTGGAACAGACTTCTTCTCTTTCAGAGAAATGCATCTTAGTTTCTGTTGAATGCTTGTAAGTAGCTTAAGGCACTTTCAAAGGAAATTGATTTTCTCTGAACAGACAGCATTTAGAAAGTGAAGCAACACTCCATTCACTTCGCACAGTGAATTGAAGTGTTGGAACAGACTGCTTCTGTTTCAGAGAAACGCATGTGAGTTTCTGTTGAATGCTTGTAAGTAGCTTAAGGCACTTTAAAAGGAAAGTGATTTTCTCTGAAAGGACAGCATTTAGAAAGTGAAGCAACACTCCATTCACTTCACACAGTGAATTGAAGTGTTGGAAGAGACTGCTTCTCTTTCAGAGAAACGCATGTGAGCTTCTTCCTAGCAAGTAGCTTAAGGCACTTTCAAAGGAAAGTGATTTTCTCTGAAAGGTCAGCATTTAGAAAGTGAAGCAACACTCCATTCACTTCGCACAGTGAATTGAAGTGTTGGAACAGACTGCTTCTTTTTCAGAGAAATGCATGTGAGTTTCTGTTGAATGCTTGTAATTAGCTCAAGGCTCTTTCAAAGGAAAGTGATTTTCTCTGAAAGGACAACATTTAGAAAGTAAAACAACACTCCATTCCCTTCGTGCAATGAATTGAAGTGTTGGAACAGACTGCTTCTCTTTCATAGAAACGCATTAGTGTTTCTTGTGAATGCTTGCAAGTAGCTTAAGGCACTTTCAAAGGAAAGTGATTTTCTCTGAAAGGACAGCATTTAGAAAGTGAAGCAACACTCCATTCACTTCGCACAGTGAATTGAAGTTTGGAACAGACTGCTTCTCTTTCAGAGAAACGCATGTGAGTTTCTTCCTAATGCTTGCAAGTAGCTTAAGGCACTTTCAAAGGAAAGTGATTTTCTCTGAAAGGACAGCATTTAGAAAGTGAAGCAACACTCCATTCACTTTGCACAGTGAATTGAAGTGTTGGAACAGACTGCTTCTCTTTCAGAGATACGCATGTGAGTTTTTTGTGAATGCTTGAAAGTAGTTTAAGGCACTTTCAAAAGAAAGTGATTTTCTCTGAAAGGACAGCATTTAGAAAGTGAAGCAACACTCCATTCACTTCGCACAGTGAATTGAAGTGTTGGAACAGACTTCTTCTCTTTCAGAGAAATGCATGTGAGTTTCTGTTGAATGCTTGTAAGTAGCTTAAGGCACTTTCAAAGGAAAGTGATTTTCTCTGAACGGACAACATTTAGAAAGTGAAGCAACACTCCATTCACTTCGCACAGTGAATTGAAGTGTTGGAACAGACTGCTTCTGTTTAAGAGAAACGCATGTGAGTTTCTGTTGAATGCTTGTAAGTAGCTTAAGGCACTTTCAAAAGAAAGTGATTTTCTCTGAAAGGACAGCATTTAGAAAGTGAAGCAACACTCCATTCACTTCACACATTGAATTGAAGTGTTGGAACAGACTGCTTCTCTTTCAGAGAAACGCATGTGAGTTTCTGTTGAATGCTTGTAAGTAGCTTAAGGCACTTTCAAAGGAAAGTGACTTTCTCTGATAGGACAGCATTTAGAAAGTGAAGCAACACTCCATTCACTTCACACAGTGAATTGAAGTGTTGGAAGAGACTGCTTCTCTTTCAGAGAAATGCATGTGAGCTTCTTCCTAGCAAGTAGCTTAAGGCACTTTCAAAGGAAAGTGATTTTCTCTGAAAGGACAGCATTTAGAAAGTGAAGCAACACTCCATTCACTTCGCACAGTGAATTGAAGTGTTGGAACAGACTGCTTCTCTTTCAGAGAAATGCATGTGAGTTTCTGTTGAATTCTTGTAAGTAGCTTAAGGCACATTCAAAGGAAAGGGATTTTCTCTGAAAGGACAGCATTTAGAAAGTAAAGCAACACTCCATTCCCTTCTGCAATGAATTGAAGTGTTGGAACAGACTGCTTCTCTTTCATAGAAACGAATTAGTGTTTCTTGAGAATGCTTGCAAGTAGCTTAAGGCACTTTCAAAGGAAAGTGATTTTCTCTGAAAGGACAGCATTTAGAAAGTGAAGCAACACTCCATTCACTTCGCATAGAGAATTGAAGTGTTGGAACAGATTGCTTCTCTTTCAGAGAAATGCATGTGAGTTTCTGTTGAATTCTTGTAAGTAGCTTAAGGCACATTCAAAGGAAAGGGATTTTCTCTGAAAGGACAGCATTTAGAAAGTGAAGTAACACTCCATTCACTTCGCACAGAGTATTGAAGTCTTGGAACAGATTGCTTCTCTTTCAGAGAAATGCATGTGAGTTTCTGTTGAATGCTTGTAAGTAGCTTAAGGCACATTCAAAGGAAAGGGATTTTCTCTGAAAGGACAGCATTTAGAAAGTGAAGCAACACTCTATTCACTTCGCACAGTGAATTGAAGTGTTGGAACAGACTGCTTCTCTTTCAGAGAAACGCATGTGAGTTTTTTGTTAATGCTTGAAGGTAGTTTAAGGCACTTTCAATGGAAAGTGATTTTCTCTGAAAGGACAGCATTTAGAAAGTGAGGCAACACTCCATTCACTTCACACAGTGAATTGAAGTGTTGGAACAGACTGCTTCTCTTTCAGAGAAACGCATGTGAGTTTCTTCCTAATGCTTGCAAGTAGCTTAAGGCACTTTCAAAGGAAAGTGATTTTCTCTGAAAGGACAGCATTTACAAAGTGAAGCAACACTCCATTCACTTCGCACAGTGAATTGAAGTGTTGGAACAGACTGCTTCTCTTTCAGAGAAACGCATGTGAGCTTCTTCCTAATGCTTGCAAGTAGCTTAAGGCACTTTCAAAGGAAAGTGATTTTCTCTGAAAGGACAGCATTTAGAAAGTGAAGCAACACTCCTTTCACTTCGCACAATGAATTGAAGTGTTGGAACAGACTGCTTCTATTTCAGAGAAACGCATGTGTGTTTCCTGTGAATGCTTCATAGTAGCTTAAGGCACTTTCAAAGGAAAGTGATTTTCTCTGAAAGGACAGCATTTAGAAAGTGAAGCAACACTCCATTCACTTCGCACAGTGAATTGAAGTGTTGGAACAGACTGCTTCTCTTTCAGAGAAACGCATGTGAGTTTCTGGTGAATGCTTGTAAGTAGCTTAAGGCACTTTCAAAGGAAAGTGATTTTCTCTGAAAGGACAGCATTTAGAAAGTGAAGCAACACTCCATTCACTTCGCACAGTGAATTGAATTATTGGAACAGACTGCTTCTCTTTCAGAGAAACGCATGTGAGTTTCTTGTGAATGCTTGCAAGTTGCTTAAGGCACTTTCAAAGGAAAGTGATTTTCTCTGAAAGGACAGCATTTAGAAAGTGAAGCAACACTCCATTCACTTCGCACAGTGAATTGAAGTGTTGGAACAGACTGCTTCTCTTTCAGAGAAACGCATGTGAGTTTCTGGTGAATGCTTGAAAGTATTTTAAGGCACTTTCAATGGAAAGTGATTTTCTCTGAAAGGACAGAATTTAGAAAGTGAAGCAACACTCCATACACTTCGCACAGTGAATTGAAGTGTTGGAACAGACTTCTTCTCTTTCAGAGAAATGCATGTGAGTTTCTGTTGAATGCTTGTAAGTAGCTTAAGGCACTTTCAAAGGAAAGTGATTTTCTCTGAAAGGACAGCATTTCGAACGTGAGGCAACACTCCATTCACTTTGCACAGTGAATTGAAGTGTTGGAACAGATTGCTTCTCTTTCAGAGAAACACATGTGAGTTTCTGGTGAATGCTTGTAAGTAGCTTAAGGCATTTTCAAAGGGACGTGATTTTCTCGGAAAAGACAGCATTTAGAAAGTGAAGTAACATTCCATTCACTTCGCACAGTGAATTGAAGTGTTGGAACAGACTGCTTCTCTTTCAGAGAAACACATGTGAGTTTCTGTTGAATGCTTGTAAGTAGCTTAAGGCACATTCCAAGGAAAGGGATTTTCTCTGAAAGGACAGCATTTAGAAAGTGAAGCAACACTCCATTCACTTCGCACAGTGAATTGAAGTGTTGGAACAGACTGCTTCTCTTTCAGAGAAACGCATGTGAGTTTTTTGTGAATGCTTGAAAGTAGTTTAAGGCACTTTCAATGGAAAGTGATTTTCTCTGAAAGGACAGCATTTAGAAAGTGAGGCAACACTCCATTCACTTCGCACAGTGAATTGAAGTGTTGGAACAGACTGCTTCTCTTTCAGAGAAACGCATGTGAGTTTCTTGTGAATGCTTGCAAGTTGCTTAAGGCACTTTCAAAGGAAAGTGATTTTCTCTGAAAGGACAGCATTTAGAAAGTGAAGCAACACTCCATTCACTTCGCACAGTGAATTGAAGTGTTGGAACAGACTGCTTCTCTTTCAGAGAAACGCATGTGAGTTTCTTGTGAATGCTTGCAAGTTGCTTAAGGCATTTTCAAAGGAAAGTGATTTTCTCTGAAAGGACAGCATTTAGAAACTGAAGCAACACTCCATTCACTTCGCACAGTGTATTGAAGTGTTGGAACAGACTGCTTTTCTTTAAGAGAAACGCATGTGAGTTTTTTGTGAATGCTTGAAAGTAGTTTAAGGCACTTTCAAAGGAAAGTGATTTTCTCTGAAAGGACAGAATTTAGAAAGTGAAGCAACACTCCATTCACTTAGCACAGTTATTTGAAGTGTTGGAACAGACTGCTTCTCTTTCAGAGAAACGCATGTGAGTTTCTGGTGAATGCTTGAAAGTAGTTTAAGGCACTTTCAATGGAAAGTGATTTTCTCTGAAAGGACAGAATTTAGAAAGTGAAGCAACGCTCCATTCACTTCGCACAGTGAATTGAAGTGTTGGAACAGACTGCTTCTCTTTCAGAGAAATGCATGTGAGTTTCTGTTGAATGCTTGTAAGTAGCTTAAGGCACTTTCAAAGGAAAGTGATTTTCTCTGAACGGACAACATTTAGAAAGTGAAGCAACACTCCATTCACTTCGCACAGTGAATTGAAGTGTTGGAACAGACTGCTTCTTTTTAAGAGAAACGCATGTGAGTTTCTGTTGAATGCTTGTAAGTAGCTTAAGGCACTTTCAAAAGAAAGTGATTTTCTCTGAAAGGACAGCATTTAGAAAGTGAAGCAACACTCCATTCACTTCGCACATTGAATTGAAGTGTTGGAACAGACTGCTTCTGTTTCAGAGAAACGCATGTGAGTTTCTGTTGAATGCTTGTAAGTAGCTTAAGGCACTTTCAAAGGAAAGTGATTTTCTCTGAAAGGACAGCATTTAGAAAGTGAAGCAACACTCCATTCACTTCACACAGTGAATTGAAGTGTTGGAAGAGACTGCTTCTCTTTCAGAGAAACGCATGTGAGCTTCTTCCTAGCAAGTAGCTTAAGGCACTTTCAAAGGAAAGTGATTTTCTCTGAAAGGACAGCATTTAGAAAGTGAAGCAACACTCCATTCACTTCGCACAGTGAATTGAAGTGTTGGAACAGACTGCTTCTC
The DNA here is from genome assembly GCF_982192425.1 of Myodes glareolus. NCBI lineage: Eukaryota > Metazoa > Chordata > Mammalia > Rodentia > Cricetidae > Myodes > Myodes glareolus. The sequence goes on from NC_142046.1 coordinate 4,448,267, forward strand.
TTTCAGAGAAATGCATGTGAGTTTCTGTTGAATTCTTGTAAGTAGCTTAAGGCACATTCAAAGGAAAGGGATTTTCTCTGAAAGGACAGCATTTAGAAAGTAAAGCAACACTCCATTCCCTTCTGCAATGAATTGAAGTGGTGGAACAGACTGCTTCTCTTTCATAGAAACGAATTAGTGTTTCTTGAGAATGCTTGCAAGTAGCTTAAGGCACTTTCAAAGGAAAGTGATTTTCTCTGAAAGGACAGCATTTAGAAAGTGAAGCAACACTCCATTCACTTCGCATAGAGAATTGAAGTGTTGGAACAGATTGCTTCTCTTTCAGAGAAATGCATGTGAGTTTCTGTTGAATTCTTGTAAGTAGCTTAAGGCACATTCAAAGGAAAGGGATTTTCTCTGAAAGGACAGCATTTAGAAAGTGAAGTAACACTCCATTCACTTCGCACAGAGTATTGAAGTCTTGGAACAGATTGCTTCTCTTTCAGAGAAATGCATGTGAGTTTCTGTTGAATGCTTGTAAGTAGCTTAAGGCACATTCAAAGGAAAGGGATTTTCTCTGAAAGGACAGCATTTAGAAAGTGAAGCAACACTCTATTCACTTCGCACAGTGAATTGAAGTGTTGGAACAGACTGCTTCTCTTTCAGAGAAACGCATGTGAGTTTTTTGTTAATGCTTGAAGGTAGTTTAAGGCGCTTTCAATGGAAAGTGATTTTCTCTGAAAGGACAGCATTAAGAAAGTGAGGCAACACTCCATTCACTTCACAAAGTGAATTGAAGTGTTGGAACAGACTGCTTCTCTTTCAGAGAAACGCATGTGAGTTTCTTCCTAATGCTTGCAAGTAGCTTAAGGCACTTTCAAAGGAAAGTGATTTTCTCTGAAAGGACAGCATTTACAAAGTGAAGCAACACTCCATTCACTTCGCACAGTGAATTGAAGTGTTGGAACAGACTGCTTCTCTTTCAGAGAAACGCATGTGAGCTTCTTCCTAATGCTTGCAAGTAGCTTAAGGCACTTTCAAAGGAAAGTGATTTTCTCTGAAAGGACAGCATTTAGAAAGTGAAGCAACACTCCATTCCCTTCGTGCAGTGAATTGAAGTGTTGGAACAGAGTCCTTCTCTTTCATATAAACGCATTAGTGTTTCTTCTGAATGCTTGCAAGTTGCTTAAGGCACTTTCAAAGGAAAGTGATTTTCTCTGAAAGGACAGAATTTAGAAAGTGAAGTAACACTCCATTCACTAAGCACAGTGAATTGAAGTGTTGGAACAGACTGCTTCTCTTTCAGAGAAAGGCATGTGAGTTTCTGTTGAATGCTTGTAAGTAGCTTAAGGCACTTTGAAAGGAAAGTGATTTTCTCTGAAAGGACAGCATATAGAAAGTGAAGCAACACTCCATTCACTTCGCACAGTGAATTGAAGTGTTGGAACAGACTGCTTCTCTTTCAGAGAAACGCATGTGAGTTTTTTGTGAATGCTTGAAAGTAGTTTAAGGCACTTTCAATGGAAAGTGATTTTCTCTGAAAGGACAGCATTTAGAAAGTGAGGCAACACTCCATTCACTTCGCACAGTGAATTGAAGTGTTGGAACAGACTGCTACTCTTTCAGATAAACGCATGTGATTTTCTTCCTAATGCTTGCAAGTAGCTTAAGGCACTTTCAAAGGAAAGTGATTTTCTCTGAAAGGACAGCATTTAGAAAGTGAAGCAACACTCCATTCCCTTCGTGCAGTGAATTGAAGTGTTGGAAAAGAGTGCTTCTCTTTCATATAAACGCATTATTGTTTCTTGTGAATGCTTGCAATTTGCTTAAGGCACTTTCAAAGGAAAGTGATTTTCTCCGAAAGGACAGCATTTAGAAAGTGAAGCAACACTCCATTCACTAAGCACAGTGAATTGAAGTGTTGGAACAGACTTCTTCTCTTTCAGAGAAATGCATCTTAGTTTCTGTTGAATGCTTGTAAGTAGCTTAAGGCACTTTCAAAGGAAATTGATTTTCTCTGAACAGACAGCATTTAGAAAGTGAAGCAACACTCCATTCACTTCGCACAGTGAATTGAAGTGTTGGAACAGACTGCTTCTGTTTCAGAGAAACGCAAGTGAGTTTCTGTTGAATGCTTGTAAGTAGCTTAAGGCACTTTCAAAGGAAAGTGATTTTCTCTGAATGGACAGCATTTAGAAAGTGAAGCAACACTCCATTCACTTCACACAGTGAATTGAAGTGTTGGAACAGACTGCTTCTGTTTCAGAGAAACGCATGTGAGTTTCTGTTGAATGCTTGTAAGTAGCTAAAGGCACTTTCAAAGGAAAGTGATTTTCTCTGAAAGGACAGCATTTAGAAAGTGAAGCAACACTCCATTCACTTCACACAGTGAATTGAAGTGTTGGAAGAGACTGCTTCTCTTTCAGAGAAACGCATGTGAGCTTCTTCCTAGCAAGTAGCTTAAGGCACTTTCAAAGGAAAGTGATTTTCTCTGAAAGGTCAGCATTTAGAAAGTGAAGCAACACTCCATTCACTTCGCACAGTGAATTGAAGTGTTGGAACAGACTGCTTCTTTTTCAGAGAAATGCATGTGAGTTTCTGTTGAATGCTTGTAATTAGCTCAAGGCTCTTTCAAAGGAAAGTGATTTTCTCTGAAAGGACAACATTTAGAAAGTAAAACAACACTCAATTCCCTTCGTGCAATGAATTGAAGTGTTGGAACAGACTGCTTCTCTTTCATAGAAACGCATTAGTGTTTCTTGTGAATGCTTGCAAGTAGCTTAAGACACTTTCAAAGGAAAGTGATTTTCTCTGAAAGGACAGCATTTAGAAAGTGAAGCAACACTCCATTCACTTCGCACAGTGAATTGAAGTTTGGAACAGACTGCTTCTCTTTCAGAGAAACGCATGTGAGTTTCTTCCTAATGCTTGCAAGTAGCTTAAGGCACTTTCAAAGGAAAGTGATTTTCTCTGAAAGGACAGCATTTAGAAAGTGAAGCAACACTCCATTCCCTTCGTGCAGTGAATTGAAGTGTTGGAACAGAGTGCTTCTCTTTCATATAAACGCATTAGTGTTTCTTGTGAATGCTTGCAATTTGCTTAAGGCACTTTCAAAGGAAAGTGATTTTCTCTGAAAGGACAGCATTTAGAAAGTGAAGCAACACTCCATTCACTTTGCACAGTGAATTGAAGTGTTGGAACAGACTGCTTCTCTTTCAGAGATACGCATGTGAGTTTTTTGTGAATGCTTGAAAGTAGTTTAAGGCACTTTCAAAAGAAAGTAATTTTCTCTGAAAGGACAGCATTTAGAAAGTGAAGCAACACTCCATTCACTTCGCACAGTGAATTGAAGTGTTGGAACAGACTTCTTCTCTTTCAGAGAAATGAATGTGAGTTTCTGTTGAATGCTTGTAAGTAGCTTAAGGCACTTTCAAAGAAAAGTGATTTTCTCTGAACGGACAACATTTAGAAAGTGAAGCAACACTCCATTCACTTCGCACAGTGAATTGAAGTGTTGGAACAGACTGCTTCTGTTTAAGAGAAACGCATGTGAGTTTCTGTTGAATGCTTGTAAGTAGCTTAAGGCACTTTCAAAAGAAAGTGATTTTCTCTGAAAGGACAGCATTTAGAAAGTGAAGCAACACTCCATTCACTTCACACATTGAATTGAAGTGTTGGAACAGACTGCTTCTGTTTCAGAGAAACGCATGTGAGTTTCTGTTGAATGCTTGTAAGTAGCTTAAGGCACTTTCAAAGGAAAGTGATTTTCTCTGAAAGGACAGCATTTAGAAAGTGAAGCAACACTCCATTCCCTTCGTGCAGTGAATTGAAGTGTTGGAACAGAGTCCTTCTCTTTCATATAAACGCATTAGTGTTTCTTCTGAATGCTTGCAAGTTGCTTAAGGCACTTTCAAAGGAAAGTGATTTTCTCTGAAAGGACAGAATTTAGAAAGTGAAGTAACACTCCATTCACTAAGCACAGTGAATTGAAGTGTTGGAACAGACTGCTTCTCTTTCAGAGAAAGGCATGTGAGTTTCTGTTGAATGCTTGTAAGTAGCTTAAGGCACTTTGAAAGGAAAGTGATTTTCTCTGAAAGGACAGCATATAGAAAGTGAAGCAACACTCCATTCACTTCGCACAGTGAATTGAAGTGTTGGAACAGACTGCTTCTCTTTCAGAGAAACGCATGTGAGTTTTTTGTGAATGCTTGAAAGTAGTTTAAGGCACTTTCAATGGAAAGTGATTTTCTCTGAAAGGACAGCATTTAGAAAGTGAGGCAACACTCCATTCACTTCGCACAGTGAATTGAAGTGTTGGAACAGACTGCTACTCTTTCAGATAAACGCATGTGATTTTCTTCCTAATGCTTGCAAGTAGCTTAAGGCACTTTCAAAGGAAAGTGATTTTCTCTGAAAGGACAGCATTTAGAAAGTGAAGCAACACTCCATTCCCTTCGTGCAGTGAATTGAAGTGTTGGAAAAGAGTGCTTCTCTTTCATATAAACGCATTATTGTTTCTTGTGAATGCTTGCAATTTGCTTAAGGCACTTTCAAAGGAAAGTGATTTTCTCCGAAAGGACAGCATTTAGAAAGTGAAGCAACACTCCATTCACTAAGCACAGTGAATTGAAGTGTTGGAACAGACTTCTTCTCTTTCAGAGAAATGCATCTTAGTTTCTGTTGAATGCTTGTAAGTAGCTTAAGGCACTTTCAAAGGAAATTGATTTTCTCTGAACAGACAGCATTTAGAAAGTGAAGCAACACTCCATTCACTTCGCACAGTGAATTGAAGTGTTGGAACAGACTGCTTCTGTTTCAGAGAAACGCAAGTGAGTTTCTGTTGAATGCTTGTAAGTAGCTTAAGGCACTTTCAAAGGAAAGTGATTTTCTCTGAATGGACAGCATTTAGAAAGTGAAGCAACACTCCATTCACTTCACACAGTGAATTGAAGTGTTGGAACAGACTGCTTCTGTTTCAGAGAAACGCATGTGAGTTTCTGTTGAATGCTTGTAAGTAGCTAAAGGCACTTTCAAAGGAAAGTGATTTTCTCTGAAAGGACAGCATTTAGAAAGTGAAGCAACACTCCATTCACTTCACACAGTGAATTGAAGTGTTGGAAGAGACTGCTTCTCTTTCAGAGAAACGCATGTGAGCTTCTTCCTAGCAAGTAGCTTAAGGCACTTTCAAAGGAAAGTGATTTTCTCTGAAAGGTCAGCATTTAGAAAGTGAAGCAACACTCCATTCACTTCGCACAGTGAATTGAAGTGTTGGAACAGACTGCTTCTTTTTCAGAGAAATGCATGTGAGTTTCTGTTGAATGCTTGTAATTAACTCAAGGCTCTTTCAAAGGAAAGTGATTTTCTCTGAAAGGACAACATTTAGAAAGTAAAACAACACTCCATTCCCTTCGTGCAATGAATTGAAGTGTTGGAACAGACTGCTTCTCTTTCATAGAAACGCATTAGTGTTTCTTGTGAATGCTTGCAAGTAGCTTAAGACACTTTCAAAGGAAAGTGATTTTCTCTGAAAGGACAGCATTTAGAAAGTGAAGCAACACACCATTCACTTCGCACAGTGAATTGAAGTTTGGAACAGACTGCTTCTCTTTCAGAGAAACGCATGTGAGTTTCTTCCTAATGCTTGCAAGTAGCTTAAGGCACTTTCAAAGGAAAGTGATTTTCTCTGAAAGGACAGCATTTAGAAAGTGAAGCAACACTCCATTCCCTTCGTGCAGTGAATTGAAGTGTTGGAACAGAGTGCTTCTCTTTCATATAAACGCATTAGTGTTTCTTGTGAATGCTTGCAATTTGCTTAAGGCACTTTCAAAGGAAAGTGATTTTCTCTGAAAGGACAGCATTTAGAAAGTGAAGCAACACTCCATTCACTTTGCACAGTGAATTGAAGTGTTGGAACAGACTGCTTCTCTTTCAGAGATACGCATGTGAGTTTTTTGTGAATGCTTGAAAGTAGTTTAAGGCACTTTCAAAAGAAAGTAATTTTCTCTGAAAGGACAGCATTTAGAAAGTGAAGCAACACTCCATTCACTTCGCACAGTGAATTGAAGTGTTGGAACAGACTTCTTCTCTTTCAGAGAAATGCATGTGAGTTTCTGTTGAATGCTTGTAAGTAGCTTAAGGCACTTTCAAAGAAAAGTGATTTTCTCTGAACGGACAACATTTAGAAAGTGAAGCAACACTCCATTCACTTCGCACAGTGAATTGAAGTGTTGGAACAGACTGCTTCTGTTTAAGAGAAACGCATGTGAGTTTCTGTTGAATGCTTGTAAGTAACTTAAGGCACTTTCAAAAGAAAGTGATTTTCTCTGAAAGGACAGCATTTAGAAAGTGAAGCAACACTCCATTCACTTCACACATTGAATTGAAGTGTTGGAACAGACTGCTTCTGTTTCAGAGAAACGCATGTGAGTTTCTGTTGAATGCTTGTAAGTAGCTTAAGGCACTTTCAAAGGAAAGTGATTTTCTCTGAAAGGACAGCATTTAGAAAGTGAAGCAACACTCCATTCACTTCACACAGTGAATTGAAGTGTTGGAAGAGACTGCTTCTCTTTCAGAGAAACGCATGTGATTTTCTTCCTAATGCTTGCAAGTAGCTTAAGGCACTTTCAAAGGAAAGTGATTTTCTCTGAAAGGACAGCATTTAGAAAGTGAAGCAACACTCCATTCACTTCGCACAGTGAATTGAAGTGTTGGAAAAGTCTGCTTCTCTTTCAGAGAAACGCATGTGAGTTTCTGTTGAATGCTTGTAAGTAGCTTAAGGCACTTTCAAAGGAAAGTGATTTTCTCTGAAAGGACAGCATTTAGAAAGTGAAGCAACACTCCATTCCCTTCGTGCAGTGAATTGAAGTGTTGGAAAAGAGTGCTTCTCTTTCATATAAACGCATTAGTGTTTCTTGTGAATGCTTGCAATTTGCTTAAGGCACTTTCAAAGGAAATTGATTTTCTCTGAACAGACAGCATTTAGAAAGTGAAGCAACACTCCATTCACTTCGCACAGTTAATTGAAGTGTTGGAACAGACTGCTTCTGTTTCAGAGAAACGCATGTGAGTTTCTGTTGAATGCTTGTAAGTAGCTTAAGGCACTTTCAAAAGAAAGCGATTTTCTCTGAAAGGACAGCATTTAGAAAGTGAAGCAACACTCCATTCACTTCACACAGTGAATTGAAGTGTTGGAACAGACTGCTTCTGTTTCAGAGAAACGCATGTGAGTTTCTGTTGAATGCTTGTAAGTAGCTTAAGGCACTTTCAATGGAAAGTGATTTTCTCTGAAAGGACAGCATTTAGAAAGTGAAGCAACACTCCATTCACTTCACACAGTGAATTGAAGTGTTGGAAGAGACTGCTTCTCTTTCAGAGAAACGCATGTGAGCTTCTTCCTAGCAAGTAGCTTAAGGCACTTTCAAAGGAAAGTGATTTTCTCTGAAAGGTCAGCATTTAGAAAGTGAAGCAACACTCCATTCACTTCGCACAGTGAATTGAAGTGTTGGAACAGACTGCTTCTTTTTCAGAGAAATGCATGTGAGTTTCTGTTGAATGCTTGTAATTAGCTCAAGGCTCTTTCAAAGGAAAGTGATTTTCTCTGAAAGGACAACATTTAGAAAGTAAAACAACACTCCATTCCCTTCGTGCAATGAATTGAAGTGTTGGAACAGACTGCTTCTCTTTCATAGAAACGCATTAGTGTTTCTTGTGAATGCTTGCAAGTACCTTAAGGCACTTTCAAAGGAAAGTGATTTTCTCTGAAAGGACAGCATTTAGAAAGTGAAGCAACACTCCATTCACTTCGCACAGTGAATTGAAGTTTGGAACAGACTGCTTCTCTTTCAGAGAAACGCATGTGAGTTTCTTCCTAATGCTTGCAAGTAGCTTAAGGCACTTTCAAAGGAAAGTGATTTTCTCTGAAAGGACAGCATTTAGAAAGTGAAGCAACACTCCATTCACTTCGCATAGAGAATTGAAGTGTTGGAACAGATTGCTTCTCTTTCAGAGAAATGCATGTGAGTTTCTGTTGAATTCTTGTAAGTAGCTTAAGGCACATTCAAAGGAAAGGGATTTTCTCTGAAAGTACAGCATTTAGAAAGTGAAGTAACACTCCATTCACTTCGCACAGAGTATTGAAGTCTTGGAACAGATTGCTTCTCTTTCAGAGAAATGCATGTGAGTTTCTGTTGAATGCTTGTAAGTAGCTTAAGGCACATTCAAAGGAAAGGGATTTTCTCTGAAAGGACAGCATTTAGAAAGTGAAGCAACACTCTATTCACTTCGCACAGTGAATTGAAGTGTTGGAACAGACTGCTTCTCTTTCAGAGAAACGCATGTGAGTTTTTTGTTAATGCTTGAAGGTAGTTTAAGGCGCTTTCAATGGAAAGTGATTTTCTCTGAAAGGACAGCATTTAGAAAGTGAGGCAACACTCCATTCACTTCACACAGTGAATTGAAGTGTTGGAACAGACTGCTTCTCTTTCAGAGAAACGCATGTGAGTTTCTTCCTAATGCTTGCAAGTAGCTTAAGGCACTTTCAAAGGAAAGTGATTTTCTCTGAAAGGACAGCATTTACAAAGTGAAGCAACACTCCATTCACTTCGCACAGTAAATTGAAGTGTTGGAACAGACTGCTTCTCTTTCAGAGAAACGCATGTGAGCTTCTTCCTAATGCTTGCAAGTAGCTTAAGGCACTTTCAAAGGAAAGTGATTTTCTCTGAAAGGACAGCATTTAGAAAGTGAAGCAACACTCCTTTCACTTCGCACAATGAATTGAAGTGTTGGAACAGACTGCTTCTATTTCAGAGAAACGCATGTGTGTTTCCTGTGAATGCTTCATAGTAGCTTAAGGCACTTTCAAAGGAAAGTGATTTTCTCTGAAAGGACAGCATTTAGAAAGTGAAGCAACACTCCATTCACTTCGCACAGTGAATTGAAGTGTTGGAACAGACTGCTTCTCTTTCAGAGAAACGCATGTGAGTTTCTTCCTAATGCTTGCAAGTAGCTTAAGGCACTTTCAAACGAAAGTGATTTTCTCTGAAAGAACAGCATTTAGAAAGTGAAGCAACACTCCACTCACTTCGCACAGTGAATTGTTGTGTTGGAACAGACTGCTTCTCTTTCAGAGAAACGCATGTGAGTTTCTGTTAAATTCTTGTAAGTAGCTTAAGGCACTTTCAAAGGAAAGTGATTTTCTCTGAAAGGACAGCATTTAGAAAGTGAGCCAGCACTCTATTCACTTCACACAGTGAATTGAAGTGTTGGAACAGACTGCTTCTCTTTCAGAGAAACGCATGTGAGTTTCTTCCTAATGCTTGCAAGTAGCTTAAGGCACTATCAAAGGAAAGTGATTCTCTGAAAGGACAGCATTTAGAAAGTGAAGCACCACTCCATTCACTTCGCACAGTGAATTGAAGTGTTGGAACAGACTGCTTCTCTTTCAGAGAAACGCATGTGAGTTACTGGTGAATGCTTGTAAGTAGCTTAAGGCACTTTCAAAGGAAAGTGATTTTCTCTGAAAGGACAGCATTTAGAAAGTGAAGCAACACTCCATTCACTTCGCACAGTGAATTGAAGTGTTGGAACAGACTGCTTCTCTTTCAGAGAAACGCATGTGAGTTTCTGGTGAATGCTTGAAAGTATTTTAAGGCACTTTCAATGGAAAGTGATTTTCTCTGAAAGGACAGAATTTAGAAAGTGAAGCAACACTCCATACACTTCGCACAGTGAATTGAAGTGTTGGAACAGACTGCTTCTCTTTCAGAGAAATGCATGTGAGTTTCTGTTGAATGCTTGTAAGTAGCTTAAGGCACTTTCAAAGGAAAGTGATTTTCTCTGAAAGGACAGCATTTCGAACGTGAGGCAACACTCCATTCACTTTGCACAGTGAATTGAAGTGTTGGAACAGATTGCTTCTCTTTCAGAGAAACACATGTGAATTTCTGGTGAATGCTTGTAAGTAGCTTAAGGCATTTTCAAAGGAACGTGATTTTCTCGGAAAAGACAGCATTTAGAAAGTGAAGTAACATTCCATTCACTTCGCACAGTGAATTGAAGTGTTGGAACAGACTGCTTCTCTTTCAGAGAAACACATGTGAGTTTCTGTTGAATGCTTGTAAGTAGCTTAAGGCACATTCCAAGGAAAGGGATTTTCTCTGAAAGGACAGCATTTAGAAAGTGAAGCAACACTCCATTCACTTCGCACAGTGAATTGAAGTGTTGGAACAGACTGCTTCTCTTTCAGAGAAACGCATGTGAGTTTTTTGTGAATGCTTGAAAGTAGTTTAAGGCACTTTCAATGGAAAGTGATTTTCTCTGAAAGGACAGCATTTAGAAAGTGAGGCAACACTCCATTCACTTTGCACAGTGAATTGAAGTGTTGGAACAGAGTTCTTCTCTTTCAGAGAAACGCATGTGAGTTTCTTGTGAATGCTTGCAAGTTGCTTAAGGCACTTTCAAAGGAAAGTGATTTTCTCTGAAAGGACAGCATTTAGAAAGTGAAGCAACACTCCATTCACTTCGCACAGTGAATTGAAGTGTTGGAACAGACTGCTTCTCTTTCAGAGAAACGCATGTGAGTTTCTTGTGAATGCTTGAAAGTAGTTTAAGGCACTTTCAAAGGAAAGTGATTTTCTCTGAAAGGACAGAATTTAGAAAGTGAAGCAACGCTCCATTCACTTCGCACAGTGAATTGAAGTGTTGGAACAGACTGCTTCTCTTTCAGAGAAATGCATGTGAGTTTCTGTTGAATGCTTGTAAGTAGCTTAAGGCACTTTCAAAGGAAAGTGATTTTCTCTGAACGGACAACATTTAGAAAGTGAAGCAACACTCCATTCACTTCGCACAGTGAATTGAAGTGTTGGAACAGACTGCTTCTGTTTAAGAGAAACGCATGTGAGTTTCTGTTGAATGCTTGTAAGTAGCTTAAGGCACTTTCAAAAGAAAGTGATTTTCTCTGAAAGGACAGCATTTAGAAAGTGAAGCAACACTCCATTCACTTCACACATTGAATTGAAGTGTTGGAACAGACTGCTTCTGTTTCAGAGAAACGCATGTGAGTTTCTGTTGAATGCTTGTAAGTAGCTTAAGGCACTTTCAAAGGAAAGTGATTTTCTCTGAAAGGACAGCATTTAGAAAGTGAAGCAACACTCCATTCACTTCACACAGTGAATTGAAGTGTTGGAAGAGACTGCTTCTCTTTCAGAGAAACGCATGTGAGCTTCTTCCTAGCAAGTAGCTTAAGGCACTTTCAAAGGAAAGTGATTTTCTCTGAAAGGACAGCATTTAGAAAGTGAAGCAACACTCCATTCACTTCGCACAGTGAATTGAAGTGTTGGAACAGACTGCTTCTCTTTCAGAGAAATGCATGTGAGTTTCTGTTGAATTCTTGTAAGTAGCTTAAGGCACATTCAAAGGAAAGGGATTTTCTCTGAAAGGACAGCATTTAGAAAGTAAAGCAACACTCCATTCCCTTCTGCAATGAATTGAAGTGTTGAAACAGACTGCTTCTCTTTCATAGAAACGAATTAGTGTTTCTTGAGAATGCTTGCAAGTAGCTTAAGGCACTTTCAAAGGAAAGTGATTTTCTCTGAAAGGACAGCATTTAGAAAGTGAAGCAACACTCCATTCACTTCGCATAGAGAATTGAAGTGTTGGAACAGATTGCTTCTCTTTCAGAGAAATGCATGTGAGTTTCTGTTGAATTCTTGTAAGTAGCTTAAGGCACATTCAAAGGAAAGGGATTTTCTCTGAAAGGACAGCATTTAGAAAGTGAAGTAACACTCCATTCACTTCGCACAGAGTATTGAAGTCTTGGAACAGATTGCTTCTCTTTCAGAGAAATGCATGTGAGTTTCTGTTGAATGCTTGTAAGTAGCTTAAGGCACATTCAAAGGAAAGGGATTTTCTCTGAAAGGACAGCATTTAGAAAGTGAAGCAACACTCTATTCACTTCGCACAGTGAATTGAAGTGTTGAAACAGACTGCTTCTCTTTCAGAGAAACGCATGTGAGTTTTTTGTTAATGCTTGAAGGTAGTTTAAGGCGCTTTCAATGGAAAGTGATTTTCTCTGAAAGGACAGCATTTAGAAAGTGAGGCAACACTCCATTCACTTCGCACAGTGAATTGAAGTTTTGGAACAGACTGCTTCTCTTTCAGAGAAACGCATGTGAGTTTCTTCCTAATGCTTGCAAGTAGCTTAAGGCACTTTCAAAGGAAAGTGATTTTCTCTGAAAGGACAGCATTTAGAAAGTGAAGCAACACTCCCCTCCCTTCGTGCAGTGAATTGTAGTGTTGGAACAGACTGCTTCTCTTTCAGAGAAACGCATGTGAGCTTCTTCCTAATGCTTGCAAGTAGCTTAAGGCACTTTCAAAGGAAAGTGATTTTCTCTGAAAGGACAGCATTTAGAAAGTGAAGCAACACTCCTTTCACTTCGCACAATGAATTGAAGTGTTGGAACAGACTGCTTCTATTTCAGAGAAACGCATGTGTGTTTCCTGTGAATGCTTCATAGTAGCTTAAGGCACTTTCAAAGGAAAGTGATTTTCTCTGAAAGGACAGCATTTAGAAAGTGAAGCAACACTCCATTCACTTCGCACAGTGAATTGAAGTGTTGGAACAGACTGCTTCTCTTTCAGAGAAACGCATGTGAGTTTCTTGCGAATGCTTGCAAGTAGCTTAAGGCACTTTCAAAGGAAAGTGATTTTCTCTGAAAGGACAGCATTTAGAAAGTGAAGCAACACTCCATTCACTTCGCACAGTGAATCGAAGTGTTGGAACAGACTGCTTCTCTTTCAGAGAAACGCATGTGAGTTTCTGGTGAATGCTTGTAAGTAGCTTAAGGCACTTTCAAAGGAAAGTGATTTTCTCTGAAAGGACAGCATTTAGAAAGTGAAGCAACACTCCATTCACTTCGCACAGTGAATTGAATTATTGGAACAGACTGCTTCTCTTTCAGAGAAACGCATGTGAGTTTCTTGTGAATGCTTGAAAGTTGCTTAAGGCACTTTCAAAGGAAAGTGATTTTCTCTGAAAGGACAGCATTTAGAAAGTGAAGCAACACTCCATTCACTTCACACATTGAATTGAAGTGTTGGAACAGACTGCTTCTGTTTCAGAGAAACGCATGTGAGTTTCTGTTGAATGCTTGTAAGTAGCTTAAGGCACTTTCAAAGGAAAGTGATTTTCTCTGAAAGGACAGCATTTAGAAAGTGAAGCAACACTCCATTCACTTCACACAGTGAATTGAAGTGTTGGAAGAGACTGCTTCTCTTTCAGAGAAACGCATGTGATTTTCTTCCTAATGCTTGCAAGTAGCTTAAGGCACTTTCAAAGGAAAGTGATTTTCTCTGAAAGGACAGCATTTAGAAAGTGAAGCAACACTCCATTCACTTCGCACAGTGAATTGAAGTGTTGGAAAAGTCTGCTTCTCTTTCAGAGAAACGCATGTGAGTTTCTGTTGAATGCTTGTAAGTAGCTTAAGGCACTTTCAAAGGAAAGTGATTTTCTCTGAAAGGACAGCATTTAGAAAGTGAAGCAACACTCCATTCCCTTCGTGCAGTGAATTGAAGTGTTGGAAAAGAGTGCTTCTCTTTCATATAAACGCATTAGTGTTTCTTGTGAATGCTTGCAATTTGCTTAAGGCACTTTCAAAGGAAATTGATTTTCTCTGAACAGACAGCATTTAGAAAGTGAAGCAACACTCCATTCACTTCGCACAGTTAATTGAAGTGTTGGAACAGACTGCTTCTGTTTCAGAGAAACGCATGTGATTTTCTGTTGAATGCTTGTAAGTAGCTTAAGGCACTTTCAAAAGAAAGCGATTTTCTCTGAAAGGACAGCATTTAGAAAGTGAAGCAACACTCCATTCACTTCACACAGTGAATTGAAGTGTTGGAACAGACTGCTTCTGTTTCAGAGAAACGCATGTGAGTTTCTGTTGAATGCTTGTAAGTAGCTTAAGGCACTTTCAATGGAAAGTGATTTTCTCTGAAAGGACAGCATTTAGAAAGTGAAGCAACACTCCATTCACTTCACACAGTGAATTGAAGTGTTGGAAGAGACTGCTTCTCTTTCAGAGAAACGCATGTGAGCTTCTTCCTAGCAAGTAGCTTAAGGCACTTTCAAAGGAAAGTGATTTTCTCTGAAAGGTCAGCATTTAGAAAGTGAAGCAACACTCCATTCACTTCGCACAGTGAATTGAAGTGTTGGAACAGACTGCTTCTTTTTCAGAGAAATGCATGTGAGTTTCTGTTGAATGCTTGTAATTAGCTCAAGGCTCTTTCAAAGGAAAGTGATTTTCTCTGAAAGGACAACATTTAGAAAGTAAAACAACACTCCATTCCCTTCGTGCAATGAATTGAAGTGTTGGAACAGACTGCTTCTCTTTCATAGAAACGCATTAGTGTTTCTTGTGAATGCTTGCAAGTACCTTAAGGCACTTTCAAAGGAAAGTGATTTTCTCTGAAAGGACAGCATTTAGAAAGTGAAGCAACACTCCATTCACTTCGCACAGTGAATTGAAGTTTGGAACAGACTGCTTCTCTTTCAGAGAAACGCATGTGAGTTTCTTCCTAATGCTTGCAAGTAGCTTAAGGCACTTTCAAAGGAAAGTGATTTTCTCTGAAAGGACAGCATTTAGAAAGTGAAGCAACACTCCATTCACTTCGCATAGAGAATTGAAGTGTTGGAACAGATTGCTTCTCTTTCAGAGAAATGCATGTGAGTTTCTGTTGAATTCTTGTAAGTAGCTTAAGGCACATTCAAAGGAAAGGGATTTTCTCTGAAATTACAGCATTTAGAAAGTGAAGTAACACTCCATTCACTTCGCACAGAGTATTGAAGTCTTGGAACAGATTGCTTCTCTTTCAGAGAAATGCATGTGAGTTTCTGTTGAATGCTTGTAAGTAGCTTAAGGCACATTCAAAGGAAAGGAATTTTCTCTGAAAGGACAGCATTTAGAAAGTGAAGCAACACTCTATTCACTTCGCACAGTGAATTGAAGTGTTGGAACAGACTGCTTCTCTTTCAGAGAAACGCATGTGAGTTTTTTGTTAATGCTTGAAGGTAGTTTAAGGCGCTTTCAATGGAAAGTGATTTTCTCTGAAAGGACAGCATTTAGAAAGTGAGGCAACACTCCATTCACTTCACACAGTGAATTGAAGTGTTGGAACAGACTGCTTCTCTTTCAGAGAAACGCATGTGAGTTTCTTCCTAATGCTTGCAAGTAGCTTAAGGCACTTTCAAAGGAAAGTGATTTTCTCTGAAAGGACAGCATTTACAAAGTGAAGCAACACTCCATTCACTTCGCACAGTGAATTGAAGTGTTGGAACAGACTGCTTCTCTTTCAGAGAAACGCATGTGAGCTTCTTCCTAATGCTTGCAAGTAGCTTAAGGCACTTTCAAAGGAAAGTGATTTTCTCTGAAAGGACAGCATTTAGAAAGTGAAGCAACACTCCTTTCACTTCGCACAATGAATTGAAGTGTTGGAACAGACTGCTTCTATTTCAGAGAAACGCATGTGTGTTTCCTGTGAATGCTTCATAGTAGCTTAAGGCACTTTCAAAGGAAAGTGATTTTCTCTGAAAGGACAGCATTTAGAAAGTGAAGCAACACTCCATTCACTTCGCACAGTGAATTGAAGTGTTGGAACAGACTGCTTCTCTTTCAGAGAAACGCATGTGAGTTTCTTCCTAATGCTTGCAAGTAGCTTAAGGCACTTTCAAACGAAAGTGATTTTCTCTGAAAGAACAGCATTTAGAAAGTGAAGCAACACTCCACTCACTTCGCACAGTGAATTGTTGTGTTGGAACACACTGCTTCTCTTTCAGAGAAACGCATGTGAGTTTCTGTTAAATTCTTGTAAGTAGCTTAAGGCACTTTCAAAGGAAAGTGATTTTCTCTGAAAGGACAGCATTTAGAAAGTGAGCCAGCACTCTATTCACTTCACACAGTGAATTGAAGTGTTGGAACAGACTGCTTCTCTTTCAGAGAAACGCATGTGAGTTTCTTCCTAATGCTTGCAAGTAGCTTAAGGCACTATCAAAGGAAAGTGATTCTCTGAAAGGACAGCATTTAGAAAGTGAAGCACCACTCCATTCACTTCGCACAGTGAATTGAAGTGTTGGAACAGACTGCTTCTCTTTCAGAGAAACGCATGTGAGTTTCTGGTGAATGCTTGTAAGTAGCTTAAGGCACTTTCAAAGGAAAGTGATTTTCTCTGAAAGGACAGCATTTAGAAAGTGAAGCAACACTCCATTCACTTCGCACAGTGAATTGAAGTGTTGGAACAGACTGCTTCTCTTTCAGAGAAACGCATGTGAGTTTCTGGTGAATGCTTGAAAGTATTTTAAGGCACTTTCAATGGAAAGTGATTTTCTCTGAAAGGACAGAATTTAGAAAGTGAAGCAACACTCCATACACTTCGCACAGTGAATTGAAGTGTTGGAACAGACTGCTTCTCTTTCAGAGAAATGCATGTGAGTTTCTGTTGAATGCTTGTAAGTAGCTTAAGGCACTTTCAAAGGAAAGTGATTTTCTCTGAAAGGACAGCATTTCGAACGTGAGGCAACACTCCATTCACTTTGCACAGTGAATTGAAGTGTTGGAACAGATTGCTTCTCTTTCAGAGAAACACATGTGAATTTCTGGTGAATGCTTGTAAGTAGCTTAAGGCATTTTCAAAGGAACGTGATTTTCTCGGAAAAGACAGCATTTAGAAAGTGAAGTAACATTCCATTCACTTCGCACAGTGAATTGAAGTGTTGGAACAGACTGCTTCTCTTTCAGAGAAACACATGTGAGTTTCTGTTGAATGCTTGTAAGTAGCTTAAGGCACATTCCAAGGAAAGTGATTTTCTCTGAAAGGACAGCATTTAGAAAGTGAAGCAACACTCCATTCACTTCGCACAGTGAATTGAAGTGTTGGAACAGACTGCTTCTCTTTCAGAGAAACGCATGTGAGTTTTTTGTGAATGCTTGAAAGTAGTTTAAGGCACTTTCAATGGAAAGTGATTTTCTCTGAAAGGACAGCATTTAGAAAGTGAGGCAACACTCCATTCACTTCGCACAGTGAATTGAAGTGTTGGAACAGACTTCTTCTCTTTCAGAGAAACGCATGTGAGTTTCTTGTGAATGCTTGCAAGTTGCTTAAGGCACTTTCAAAGGAAAGTGATTTTCTCTGAAAGGACAGCATTTAGAAAGTGAAGCAACACTCCATTCACTTCGCACAGTGAATTGAAGTGTTGGAACAGACTGCTTCTCTTTCAGAGAAATGCATGTGAGTTTCTGTTGAATGCTTGTAAGTAGCTTAAGGCACTTTCAAAGGAAAGTGATTTTCTCTGAACGGACAACATTTAGAAAGTGAAGCAACACTCCATTCACTTCGCACAGTGAATTGAAGTGTTGGAACAGACTGCTTCTGTTTAAGAGAAACGCATGTGAGTTTCTGTTGAATGCTTGTAAGTAGCTTAAGGCACTTTCAAAAGAAAGTGATTTTCTCTGAAAGGACAGCATTTAGAAAGTGAAGCAACACTCCATTCACTTCACACATTGAATTGAAGTGTTGGAACAGACTGCTTCTGTTTCAGAGAAACGCATGTGAGTTTCTGTTGAATGCTTGTAAGTAGCTTAAGGCACTTTCAAAGGAAAGTGATTTTCTCTGAAAGGACAGCATTTAGAAAGTGAAGCAACACTCCATTCACTTCACACAGTGAATTGAAGTGTTGGAAGAGACTGCTTCTCTTTCAGAGAAACGCATGTGAGCTTCTTCCTAGCAAGTAGCTTAAGGCACTTTCAAAGGAAAGTGATTTTCTCTGAAAGGACAGCATTTAGAAAGTGAAGCAACACTCCATTCACTTCGCACAGTGAATTGAAGTGTTGGAACAGACTGCTTCTCTTTCAGAGAAATGCATGTGAGTTTCTGTTGAATTCTTGTAAGTAGCTTAAGGCACATTCAAAGGAAAGGGATTTTCTCTGAAAGGACAGCATTTAGAAAGTAAAGCAACACTCCATTCCCTTCTGCAATGAATTGAAGTATTGAAACAGACTGCTTCTCTTTCATAGAAACGAATTAGTGTTTCTTGAGAATGCTTGCAAGTAGCTTAAGGCACTTTCAAAGGAAAGTGATTTTCTCTGAAAGGACAGCATTTAGAAAGTGAAGCAACACTCCATTCACTTCGCATAGAGAATTGAACTGTTGGAACAGATTGCTTCTCTTTCAGAGAAATGCATGTGAGTTTCTGTTGAATTCTTGTAAGTAGCTTAAGGCACATTCAAAGGAAAGGGATTTTCTCTGAAAGGACAGCATTTAGAAAGTGAAGTAACACTCCATTCACTTCGCACAGAGTATTGAAGACTTGGAACAGATTGCTTCTCTTTCAGAGAAATGCATGTGAGTTTCTGTTGAATGCTTGTAAGTAGCTTAAGGCACATTCAAAGGAAAGGCATTTTCTCTGAAAGGACAGCATTTAGAAAGTGAAGCAACACTCTATTCACTTCGCACAGTGAATTGAAGTGTTGAAACAGACTGCTTCTCTTTCAGAGAAACGCATGTGAGTTTTTTGTTAATGCTTGAAGGTAGTTTAAGGCGCTTTCAATGGAAAGTGATTTTCTCTGAAAGGACAGCATTTAGAAAGTGAGGCAACACTCCATTCACTTCACACAGTGAATTGAAGTGTTGGAACAGACTGCTTCTCTTTCAGAGAAACGCATGTGAGTTTCTTCCTAATGCTTGCAAGTAGCTTAAGGCACTTTCAAAGGAAAGTGATTTTCTCTGAAAGGACAGCATTTACAAAGTGAAGCAACACTCCATTCACTTCGCACAGTGAATTGAAGTGTTGGAACAGACTGCTTCTCTTTCAGAGAAACGCATGTGAGCTTCTTCCTAATGCTTGCAAGTAGCTTAAGGCACTTTCAAAGGAAAGTGATTTTCTCTGAAAGGACAGCATTTAGAAAGTGAAGCAACACTCCTTTCACTTCGCACAATGAATTGAAGTGTTGGAACAGACTGCTTCTATTTCAGAGAAACGCATGTGTGTTTCCTGTGAATGCTTCATAGTAGCTTAAGGCACTTTCAAAGGAAAGTGATTTTCTCTGAAAGGACAGCATTTAGAAAGTGAAGCAACACTCCATTCACTTCGCACAGTGAATTGAAGTGTTGGAAGAGACTGCTTCTCTTTCAGAGAAACGCATGTGAGTTTCTTGCGAATGCTTGCAAGTAGCTTAAGGCACTTTCAAAGGAAAGTGATTTTCTCTGAAAGGACAGCATTTAGAAAGTGAAGCAACACTCCATTCACTTCGCACAGTGAATCGAAGTGTTGGAACAGACTGCTTCTCTTTCAGAGAAACGCATGTGAGTTTCTGGTGAATGCTTGTAAGTAGCTTAAGGCACTTTCAAAGGAAAGTGATTTTCTCTGAAAGGACAGCATTTAGAAAGTGAAGCAACACTCCATTCACTTCGCACAGTGAATTGAATTATTGGAACAGACTGCTTCTCTTTCAGAGAAACGCATGTGAGTTTCTTGTGAATGCTTGAAAGTTGCTTAATGCACTTTCAAAGGAAAGTGATTTTCTCTGAAAGGACAGCATTTAGAAAGTGAAGCAACACTCCATTCACTTCGCACGGTGAATTGAAGTGTTGGAACAGACTGCTTCTCTTTCAGAGAAACGCATGTGAGTTTCTGGTGAATGCTTGAAAGTATTTTAAGGCACTTTCAATGGAAAGTGATTTTCTCTGAAAGGACAGAATTTAGAAAGTGAAGCAACACTCCATACACTTCGCACAGTGAATTGAAGTGTTGGAACAGACTGCTTCTCTTTCAGAGAAATGCATGTGAGTTTCTGTTGAATGCTTGTAAGTAGCTTAAGGCACTTTCAAAGGAAAGTGATTTTCTCTGAAAGGACAGCATTTCGAACGTGAGGCAACACTCCATTCACTTTGCACAGTGAATTGAAGTGTTGGAACAGATTGCTTCTCTTTCAGAGAAACACATGTGAGTTTCTGGTGAATGCTTGTAAGTAGCTTAAGGCATTTTCAAAGAAACGTGATTTTCTCGGAAAAGACAGCATTTAGAAAGTGAAGTAACATTCCATTCACTTCGCACAGTGAATTGAAGTGTTGGAACAGACTGCTTCTCTTTCAGAGAAACGCATGTGAGTTTTTTGTGAATGCTTGAAAGTAGTTTAAGGCACTTTCAATGGAAAGTGATTTTCTCTGAAAGGACAGCATTTAGAAAGTGAGGCAACACTCCATTCACTTCGCACAGTGAATTGAAGTGTTGGAACAGACTTCTTCTCTTTCAGAGAAACGCATGTGAGTTTCTTGTGAATGCTTGCAAGTTGCTTAAGGCACTTTCAAAGGAAAGTGATTTTCTCTGAAAGGACAGCATTTAGAAAGTGAAGCAACACTCCATTCACTTCGCACAGTGAATTGAAGTGTTGGAACAGACTGCTTCTCTTTCAGAGAAACGCATGTGAGTTTCTTGTGAATGCTTGCAAGTTGCTTAAGGCACTTTCAAAGGAAAGTGATTTTCTCTGAAAGGACAGCATTTAGAAACTGAAGCAACACTCCATTCACTTCGCACAGTGTATTGAAGTGTTGGAACAGACTGCTTTTCTTTAAGAGAAACGCATGTGAGTTTTTTGTGAATGCTTGAAAGTAGTTTAAGGCACTTTCAAAGGAAAGTGATTTTCTCTGAAAGGACAGAATTTAGAAAGTGAAGCAACACTCCATTCACTTAGCACAGTTATTTGAAGTGTTGGAACAGACTGCTTCTCTTTCAGAGAAACGCATGTGAGTTTCTGGTGAATGCTTGAAAGTAGTTTAAGGCACTTTCAATGGAAAGTGATTTTCTCTGAAAGGACAGAATTTAGAAAGTGAAGCAACGCTCCATTCACTTCGCACACTGAATTGAAGTGTTGGAACAGACTGCTTCTCTTTCAGAGAAATGCATGTGAGTTTCTGTTGAATGCTTGTAAGTAGCTTAAGGCACTTTCAAAGGAAAGTGATTTTCTCTGAAAGGACAGCATTTCGAAAGTGAGGCAACACTCCATTCACTTTGCACAGTGAATTGAAGTGTTGGAACAGATTGCTTCTCTTTCAGAGAAACACATGTGATTTTCTGGTGAATGCTTGTAAGTAGCTTAAGGCATTTTCAAAGGAACGTGATTTTCTCGGAAAAGAGAGCATTTAGAAAGTGAAGTAACATTCCATTCACTTCGCACAGTGAATTGAAGTGTTGGAACAGACTGCTTCTCTTTCAGAGAAACGCATGTGACTTTTTTGTGAATGCTTGAAAGTAGTTTAAGGCACTTTCAATGGAAAGTGATTTTCTCTGAAAGGACAGCATTTAGAAAGTGAGGCAAGACTCCATTCACTTCGCACAGTGAATTGAAGTGTTGGAACAGACTGCTTCTCTTTCAGAGAAACGCATGTGAGCTTCTTCCTAATGCTTGCAAGTAGCTTAAGGCACTTTCAAAGGAAAGTGATTTTCTCTGAAAGGACAGCATTTAGAAAGTGAAGCAACACTCCATTCACTTTGCACAGTGAATTGAAGTGTTGGAACAGACTGCTTTTCTTTCAGAGATACGCATGTGTGTTTTGTGTGAATGCTTGAAAGTAGTTTAAGGCACTTTCAAAAGAAAGTGATTTTCTCTGAAAGGACAGCATTTAGAAAGTGAAGCAACACTCCATTCACTTCGCACAGTGAATTGAAGTGTTGGAACAGACTTCTTCTCTTTCAGAGAAATGCATGTGAGTTTCTGTTGAATCCTTGAAAGTAGCTTAAGGCACTTTCAAAGGAAAGTGATTTTCTCTGAACAGACAACATTTAGAAAGTGAAGCAACACTCCATTCACTTCGCACAGTGAATTGAAGTGTTGGAACAGACTGCTTCTGTTTCAGAGAAACGCATGTGAGTTTCTGTTGAATGCTTGTAAGTAGCTTAAGGCACTTTCAAAAGAAAGTGATTTTCTGTGAAAGGACAGCATTTAGAAAGTGAAGCAACACTCCATTCACTTCACACAGTGAATTGAAGTGTTGGAACAGACTGCTTCTGTTTCAGAGAAACGCATGTGAGTTTCTGTTGAATGCTTGTAAGTAGCTTAAGGCACTTTCAAAGGAAAGTGATTTTTTCTGAAAGGACAGCATTTAGAATGTGAAGCAACACTCCATTCACTTCACACAGTGAATTGAAGTGTTGGAACAGACTGCTTCTCTTTCAGAGAAACGCATGTGAGCTTCTTCCTAGCAAGTAGCTTAAGGCACTTTCAAAGGAAAGTGATTTTCTCTGAAAGGACAGCATTTAGAAAGTGAAGCAACACTCCATTCACTTCGCACAGTGAATTGAAGTGTTGGAACAGACTGCTTCTTTTTCAGAGAAATGCATGTGAGTTTCTGTTGAATGCTTGTAATTAGCTCAAGGCTCTTTCAAAGGAAAGTGATTTTCTCTGAAAGGACAACATTTAGAAAGTAAAGCAACACTCCATTCCCTTCGTGCAATGAATTGAAGTGTTGGAACAGACTGCTTTTCTTTAAGAGAAACGCATTAGTGTTTCTTGTGAATGCTTGCAAGTAGCTTAAGGCACATTCAAAGGAAAGTGATTTTCTCTGAAAGGACAGCATTTAGAAAGTGAAGCAACACTCCTTTCACTTCGCAAAGAGAATTGAAGTGTTGGAACAGATTGCTTCTCTTTCAGAGAAATGCATGTGAGTTTCTGTTGAATTCTTGTAAGTAGCTTAAGGCACATTCAAAGGAAAGGGATTTTCTCTGAAATGACAGCATTTAGAAAGTGAAGTAACACTCCATTCACTTCGCACAGTGAATTGAAGTGTTGGAACAGACTGCTTCTCTTTCAGCGAAACGCATGTGAGTTTTTTGTTAATGCTTGAAAGTAGTTTAAGGCACTTTCAATGGGAAGTGATTTTCTCTGAAAGGACAGCATTTAGAAAGTGAGGCAACACTCCATTCACTTCACACAGTGAATTGAAGTGTTGGAACAGACTGCTTTTCTTTCAGAGAAACGCATGTGAGTTTCTGGTGAATGCTTGTAAGTAGCTTAAGGCACTTTCAAAGGAAAGTGGTTTTCTCTGAAAGGACAGCATTTAGAAAGTGAAGAAACACTCCATTCCCTTCGTGCAGTGAATTGAAGTGTTGGAACAGAGTGCTTCTCTTTCATATAAACGCATTAGTGTTTCTTGTGAATGCTTGCAAGTTGCTTATGGCACTTTCAATGGAAAGTGATTTTCTCTGAAAGGACAGAATTTAGAAAGTGAAGCAACACTCCATTCACTAAGCACAGTGAATTGAAGTGTTGGAACAGACTGCTTCTCTTTCAGAGAAACGCATGTGAGTTTCTTCCTAATGCTTGCAAGTAGCTTAAGGCACTATCAAAGGAGAGTGATTTTCTCTGAAAGGACAGCATTTTGAAAGTGAAGCAACACTCCATTCACTTCGCACAGTGAATTGATGTGTTGGAAAAGACTGCTTCTCTTTCAGAGAAACGCATGTGAGTTTTTTATGAATGCTTGAAAGTAGTTTAAGGCACTTTCAATGGAAAGTGATTTTCTCTGAAAGGACAGCATTTAGAAAGTGAGGCAACACTCCATTCACTTCGCACAGTGAATTGAAGTGTTGGAACAGACTGCTTCTCTTTCAGAGAAACACATGTGAGTTTCTTCCTAATGCTTGCAAGTAGCTTAAGGCACTTTCAAAGGAAAGTGATTTTCTCTGAAAGGACAGCATTTAGAAAGTGAAGCAACACTCCATTCACTTCGCACAGTGAATTGAAGTGTTGGAACAGACTGCTTCTCTTTCAGAGAAACGCATGTGAGTTTCTTCCTAATGCTTGCAAGTAGCTTAAGGCACTTTCAAAGGAAAGTGATTTTCTCTGAAAGGACAGAATTTGAAAGTGAAGCAACACTCCATTCCCTTCGTGCAGTGAATTGAAGTGTTGGAACAGAGTGCTTCTCTTTCATATAAACGCATAAGTGTTTCTTGTGAATGCTTGCAATTTGCTTAAGGCACTTTCAAAGGAAAGTGATTTTCTCTGAAAGGACAGCATTTAGAAAGTGAAGCAACACTCCATTCACTTTGCACAGTGAATTGAAGTGTTGGAACAGACTGCTTCCCTTTCAGAGATACGCATGTGAGTTTTTTGTGAATGCTTGAAAGTAGTTTAAGGCACTTTCAAAAGAAAGTGATTTTCTCTGAAAGGACAGAATTTAGAAAGTGAAGCAACACTCCATTCACTTCGCACAGTGAATTGAAGTGTTGGAACAGACTTCTTCTCTTTCAGAGAAATGCATGTGAGTTTCTGTTGAATGCTTGTAAGTAGCTTAAGGCACTTTCAAAGGAAAGTGATTTTCTCTGAACGGACAGCATTTAGAAAGTGAAGCAACACTCCATTCACTTCGCACAGTGAATTGAAGTGTTGGAACAGACTGCTTCTCTTTCAGAGAAACGCATGTGAGTTTCTTCCTAATGCTTGCAAGTAGCTTAAGGCACATTCAAAGGAAAGGGATTTTCTCTGAAAGGACAGCATTTAGAAAGTGAAGTAACACTCCATTCACTTCGCACAGAGAATTGAAGTGTTGGAACAGATTGCTTCTCTTTCAGAGAAATGCATGTGAGTTTCTGTTGAATGCTTGTAAGTAGCTTAAGGCACATTCAAAGGAAAGGGATTTTCTCTGAAAGGACAGCATTTAGAAAGTGAAGCAACACTCCATTCACTTCGCACAGTGAATTGAAGTGTTGGAACAGACTGCTTCTCTTTCAGAGAAACGCATGTGAGTTTTTTGTTAACGCTTAAAAGTAGTTTAAGGCACTTTCAATGGGAAGTGATTTTCTCTGAAAAAACAGCATTTAGAAAGTGAGGCAACACTCCATTCACTTCACACAGTGAATTGAAGTGTTGGAACAGACTGCTTTTCTTTCAGAGAAACGCATGTGAGTTTCTGGTGAATGCTTGAAAGTAGTTTAAGGCACTTTCAATGGAAAGTGATTTTCTCTGAAAGGACAGCATTTAGAAAGTGAAGCAACACTCCATTCCCTAAGCACAGTGAATTGAAGTGTTGGAACAGACTGCTTCTCTTTCAGAGAAACACATGTGATTTTCTTCCTAATGCTTGCAAGTAGCTTAAGGCACTTTCAAAGGAAAGTGATTTTCTCTGAAAGGACAGCATTTAGAAAGTGAAGCAACACTCCATTCACTTCGCACAGTGAATTGAAGTGTTGGAACAGACTGCTTCTCTTTCAGAGAAACGCATTAGTGTTTCTTGTGAATGCTTGCAAGTTGCTTAAGGCACTTTCAATGGAAAGTGATTTTCTCTGAAAGGACAGAATTTAGAAAGTGAAGCAACACTCCATTCACTTCACACAGTGAATTGAAGTGTTGGAACAGACTGCTTCTCTTTCAGAGAAACGCATGTGAGTTTCTTCCTAATGCTTGCAAGTAGCTTAAGGCACTTTCAAAGGAAAGTGATTTTCTCTGAAAGGACAGAATTTGAAAGTGAAGCAACACTCCATTCCCTTCGTGCAGTGAATTGAAGTGTTGGAACAGAGTGCTTCTCTTTCATATAAACGCATAAGTGTTTCTTGTGAATGCTTTCAATTTGCTTAAGGCACTTTCAAAGGAAAGTGATTTTCTCTGAAAGGACAGCATTTAGAAAGTAAAGCAACACTCCATTCCCTTCGTGCAATGAATTGAAGTGTTGGAACAGACTGCTTCTCTTTCATAGAAACGCATTAGTGTTTCTTGTGAATGTTTGCAAGTAGCTTAAGGCACTTTCAAAGGAAAGTGATTTTCTCTGAAAGGACAGCATTTAGAAAGTGAAGCAACACTCCATTCACTTCGCACAGTGAATTGAAGTTTGGAACAGACTGCTTCTCTTTCAGAGAAACGCATGTGAGTTTCTTCCTAATGCTTGCAAGTAGCTTAAGGCACTTTCAAAGGAAAGTGATTTTCTCTGAAAGGACAGCATTTAGAAAGTGAAGCAACACTCCATTCCCTTCGTGCAGTGAATTGAAGTGTTGGAACAGAGTGCTTCTCTTTCATATAAACGCATTAGTGTTTCTTGTGAATGCTTGCAATTTGCTTAAGGCACTTTCAAAGTAAAGTGATTTTCTCTGAAAGGACAGCATTTAGAAAGTGAAGCAACACTCCATTCACTTTGCACAGTGAATTGAAGTGTTGGAACAGACTGCTTTTCTTTCAGAGATACGCATGTGTGTTTTGTGTGAATGCTTGAAAGTAGTTTAAGGCACTTTCAAAAGAAAGTGATTTTCTCTGAAAGGACAGCATTTAGAAAGTGAAGCAACACTCCATTCACTTCGCACAGTGAATTGAAGTGTTGGAACAGACTTCTTCTCTTTCAGAGAAATGCATGTGAGTTTCTGTTATATCCTTGAAAGTAGCTTAAGGCACTTTCAAAGGAAAGTGATTTTCTCTGAACAGACAACATTTAGAAAGTGAAGCAACACTCCATTCACTTCGCACAGTGAATTGAAGTGTTGGAACAGACTGCTTCTGGTTCAGAGAAACGCATGTGAGTTTCTGTTGAATGCTTGTAAGTAGCTTAAGGCACTTTCAAAAGAAAGTGATTTTCTGTGAAAGGACAGCATTTAGAAAGTGAAGCAACACTCCATTCACTTCACACAGTGAATTGAAGTGTTGGAACAGACTGCTTCTGTTTCAGAGAAACGCATGTGAGTTTCTGTTGAATGCTTGTAAGTAGCTTAAGGCACTTTCAAAGGAAAGTGATTTTCTCTGAACGGACAGCATTTAGAAAGTGAAGCAACACTCCATTCACTTCGCACAGTGAATTGAAGTGTTGGAACAGACTGCTTCTCTTTCAGAGAAACGCATGTGAGTTTCTTCCTAATGCTTGCAAGTAGCTTAAGGCACATTCAAAGGAAAGGGATTTTCTCTGAAAGGACAGCATTTAGAAAGTGAAGTAACACTCCATTCACTTCGCACAGAGAATTGAAGTGTTGGAACAGATTGCTTCTCTTTCAGAGAAATGCATGTGAGTTTCTGTTGAATGCTTGTAAGTAGCTTAAGGCACATTCAAAGGAAAGGGATTTTCTCTGAAAGGACAGCATTTAGAAAGTGAAGCAACACTCCATTCACTTCGCACAGTGAATTGAAGTGTTGGAACAGACTGCTTCTCTTTCAGAGAAACGCATGTGAGTTTTTTGTTAACGCTTAAAAGTAGTTTAAGGCACTTTCAATGGGAAGTGATTTTCTCTGAAAAAACAGCATTTAGAAAGTGAGGCAACACTCCATTCACTTCACACAGTGAATTGAAGTGTTGGAACAGACTGCTTTTCTTTCAGAGGAACGCATGTGAGTTTCTGGTGAATGCTTGAAAGTAGTTTAAGGCACTTTCAATGGAAAGTGATTTTCTCTGAAAGGACAGCATTTAGAAAGTGAAGCAACACTCCATTCCCTAAGCACAGTGAATTGAAGTGTTGGAACAGACTGCTTCTCTTTCAGAGAAACACATGTGATTTTCTTCCTAATGCTTGCAAGTAGCTTAAGGCACTTTCAAAGGAAAGTGATTTTCTCTGAAAGGACAGCATTTAGAAAGTGAAGCAACACTCCATTCACTTCGCACAGTGAATTGAAGTGTTGGAACAGACTGCTTCTCTTTCAGAGAAACGCATTAGTGTTTCTTGTGAATGCTTGCAAGTTGCTTAAGGCACTTTCAATGGAAAGTGATTTTCTCTGAAAGGACAGAATTTAGAAAGTGAAGCAACACTCCATTCACTTCACACAGTGAATTGAAGTGTTGGAACAGACTGCTTCTCTTTCAGAGAAACGCATGTGAGTTTTTTATGAATGCTTGAAAGTAGTTTAAGGCACTTTCAATGCAAAGTGATTTTCTCTGAAAGGACAGCATTTAGAAAGTGAGGCAACACTCCATTCACTTCGCACAGTGAATTGAAGTGTTGGAACAGACTGCTTCTCTTTCAGAGAAACACATGTGAGTTTCTTCCTAATGCTTGTAAGTAGCTTAAGGCACTTTCAAAGGAAAGTGATTTTCTCTGAAAGGACAGCATTTAGAAAGTGAAGCAACACTCCATTCACTTCGCACAGTGAATTGAAGTGTTGGAACTGACTGCTTCTCTTTCAGAGAAACGCATGTGAGTTTCTTCCTAATGCTTGCAAGTAGCTTAAGGCACTTTCAAAGGAAAGTGATTTTCTCTGAAAGGACAGAATTTGAAAGTGAAGCAACACTCCATTCCCTTCGTGCAGTGAATTGAAGTGTTGGAACAGAGTGCTTCTCTTTCATATAAACGCATAAGTGTTTCTTGTGAATGCTTTCAATTTGCTAAAGGCACTTTCAAAGGAAAGTGATTTTCTCTGAAAGGACAGCATTTAGAAAGTAAAGCAACACTCCATTCCCTTCGTGCAATGAATTGAAGTGTTGGAACAGACTGCTTCTCTTTCATAGAAACGCATTAGTGTTTCTTGTGAATGTTTGCAAGTAGCTTAAGGCACTTTCAAAGGAAAGTGATTTTCTCTGAAAGGACAGCATTTAGAAAGTGAAGCAACACTCCATTCACTTCGCACAGTGAATTGAAGTTTGGAACAGACTGCTTCTCTTTCAGAGAAACGCATGTGAGTTTCTTCCTAATGCTTGCAAGTAGCTTAAGGCACTTTCAAAGGAAAGTGATTTTCTCTGAAAGGACAGCATTTAGAAAGTGAAGCAACACTCCATTCCCTTCGTGCAGTGAATTGAAGTGTTGGAACAGAGTGCTTCTCTTTCATATAAACGCATTAGTGTTTCTTGTGAATGCTTGCAATTTGCTTAAGGCACTTTCAAAGTAAAGTGATTTTCTCTGAAAGGACAGCATTTAGAAAGTGAAGCAACACTCCATTCACTTTGCACAGTGAATTGAAGTGTTGGAACAGACTGCTTTTCTTTCAGAGATACGCATGTGTGTTTTGTGTGAATGCTTGAAAGTAGTTTAAGGCACTTTCAAAAGAAAGTGATTTTCTCTGAAAGGACAGCATTTAGAAAGTGAAGCAACACTCCATTCACTTCGCACAGTGAATTGAAGTGTTGGAACAGACTGCTTCTCTTTCAGAGAAATGCATGTGAGTTTCTGTTGAATCCTTGAAAGTAGCTTAAGGCACTTTCAAAGGAAAGTGATTTTCTCTGAACAGACAACATTTAGAAAGTGAAGCAACACTCCATTCACTTCGCACAGTGAATTGAAGTGTTGGAACAGACTGCTTCTGGTTCAGAGAAACGCATGTGAGTTTCTGTTGAATGCTTGTAAGTAGCTTAAGGCACTTTCAAAAGAAAGTGATTTTCTGTGAAAGGACAGCATTTAGAAAGTGAAGCAACACTCCATTCACTTCACACAGTGAATTGAAGTGTTGGAACAGACTGCTTCTGTTTCAGAGAAACGCATGTGAGTTTCTGTTGAATGCTTGTAAGTAGCTTAAGGCACTTTCAAAGGAAAGTGATTTTCTCTGAAAGGACAGCATTTAGAATGTGAAGCAACACTCCATTCACTTCACACAGTGAATTGAAGTGTTGGAACAGACTGCTTCTCTTTCAGAGAAACGCATGTGAGCTTCTTCCTAGCAAGTAGCTTAAGGCACTTTCAAAGGAAAGTGATTTTCTCTGAAAGGACAGCATTTAGAAAGTGAAGCAACACTCCATTCACTTCGCACAGTGAATTGAAGTGTTGGAACAGACTGCTTCTCTTTCAGAGAAACGCATGTGAGTTTTTTGTTAACGCTTAAAAGTAGTTTAAGGCACTTTCAATGGGAAGTGATTTTCTCTGAAAAAACAGCATTTAGAAAGTGAGGCAACAATCCATTCACATCACACAGTGAATTGAAGTGTTGGAACAGACTGCTTTTCTTTCAGAGAAACGCATGTGAGTTTCTGGTGAATGCTTGAAAGTAGTTTAAGGCACTTTCAATGGAAAGTGATTTTCTCTGAAAGGACAGCATTTAGAAAGTGAAGCAACACTCCATTCACTTCGCACAGTGAATTGAAGTGTTGGAACAGACTGCTTCTCTTTCAGAGAAACACATGTGATATTCTTCCTAATGCTTGCAAGTAGCTTAAGGCACTTTCAAAGGAAAGTGATTTTCTCTGAAAGGACAGCATTTAGAAAGTGAAGCAACACTCCATTCACTTCGCACAGTGAATTGAAGTGTTGGAACAGACTGCTTCTCTTTCAGAGAAACGCATTAGTGTTTCTTGTGAATGCTTGCAAGTTGCTTAAGGCACTTTCAATGGAAAGTGATTTTCTCTGAAAGGACAGAATTTAGAAAGTGAAGCAACACTCCATTCACTTCACACAGTGAATTGAAGTGTTGGAACAGACTGCTTCTCTTTCAGAGAAACGCATGTGAGTTTTTTATGAATGCTTGAAAGTAGTTTAAGGCACTTTCAATGGAAAGTGATTTTCTCTGAAAGGACAGCATTTAGAAAGTGAGGCAACACTCCATTCACTTCGCACAGTGAATTGAAGTGTTGGAACAGACTGCTTCTCTTTCAGAGAAACGCATGTGAGTTTCTTCCTAATGCTTGCAAGTAGCTTAAGGCACTTTCAAAGGAAAGTGATTTTCTCTGAAAGGACAGAATTTGAAAGTGAAGCAACACTCCATTCCCTTCGTGCAGTGAATTGAAGTGTTGGAACAGACTGCTTCTCTTTCATAGAAACGCATTAGTGTTTCTTGTGAATGCTTGCAAGTAGCTTAAGGCACTTTCAAAGGAAAGTGATTTTCTCTGAAAGGACAACATTTAGAAAGTAAAGCAACACTCCATTCCCTTCGTGCAATGAATTGAAGTGTTGGAACAGACTGCTTCTCTTTCATAGAAACGCATTAGTGTTTCTTGTGAATGTTTGCAAGTAGCTTAAGGCACTTTCAAAGGAAAGTGATTTTCTCTGAAAGGACAGCATTTAGAAAGTGAAGCAACACTCCATTCACTTCGCACAGTGAATTGAAGTTTGGAACAGACTGCTTCTCTTTCAGAGAAACGCATGTGAGTTTCTTCCTAATGCTTGCAAGTAGCTTAAGGCACTTTCAAAGGAAAGTGATTTTCTCTGAAAGGACAGCATTTAGAAAGTGAAGCAACACTCCATTCCCTTCGTGCAGTGAATTGAAGTGTTGGAACAGAGTGCTTCTCTTTCATATAAACGCATTAGTGTTTCTTGTGAATGCTTGCAATTTGCTTAAGGCACTTTCAAAGTAAAGTGATTTTCTCTGAAAGGACAGCATTTAGAAAGTGAAGCAACACTCCATTCACTTTGCACAGTGAATTGAAGTGTTGGAACAGACTGCTTTTCTTTCAGAGATACGCATGTGTGTTTTGTGTGAATGCTTGAAAGTAGTTTAAGGCACTTTCAAAAGAAAGTGATTTTCTCTGAAAGGACAGCATTTAGAAAGTGAAGCAACACTCCATTCACTTCGCACAGTGAATTGAAGTGTTGGAACAGACTTCTTCTCTTTCAGAGAAATGCATGTGAGTTTCTGTTGAATCCTTGAAAGTAGCTTAAGGCACTTTCAAAGGAAAGTGATTTTCTCTGAACAGACAACATTTAGAAAGTGAAGCAACACTCCATTCACTTCGCACAGTGAATTGAAGTGTTGGAACAGACTGCTTCTCTTTCAGAGAAACGCATGTGAGTTTTTTATGAATGCTTGAAAGTAGTTTAAGGCACTTTCAATGGAAAGTGATTTTCTCTGAAAGGACAGCATTTAGAAAGTGAGGCAACACTCCATTCACTTCGCACAGTGAATTGAAGTGTTGGAACAGACTGCTTCTCTTTCAGAGAAACGCATGTGAGTTTCTTCCTAATGCTTGCAAGTAGCTTAAGGCACTTTCAAAGGAAAGTGATTTTCTCTGAAAGGACAGAATTTGAAAGTGAAGCAACACTCCATTCCCTTCGTGCAGTGAATTGAAGTGTTGGAACAGACTGCTTCTCTTTCATAGAAACGCATTAGTGTTTCTTGTGAATGCTTGCAAGTAGCTTAAGGCACTTTCAAAGGAAAGTGATTTTCTCTGAAAGGACAACATTTAGAAAGTAAAGCAACACTCCATTCCCTTCGTGCAATGAATTGAAGTGTTGGAACAGACTGCTTCTCTTTCATAGAAACGCATTAGTGTTTCTTGTGAATGTTTGCAAGTAGCTTAAGGCACTTTCAAAGGAAAGTGATTTTCTCTGAAAGGACAGCATTTAGAAAGTGAAGCAACACTCCATTCACTTCGCACAGTGAATTGAAGTTTGGAACAGACTGCTTCTCTTTCAGAGAAACGCATGTGAGTTTCTTCCTAATGCTTGCAAGTAGCTTAAGGCACTTTCAAAGGAAAGTGATTTTCTCTGAAAGGACAGCATTTAGAAAGTGAAGCAACACTCCATTCCCTTCGTGCAGTGAATTGAAGTGTTGGAACAGAGTGCTTCTCTTTCATATAAACGCATTAGTGTTTCTTGTGAATGCTTGCAATTTGCTTAAGGCACTTTCAAAGTAAAGTGATTTTCTCTGAAAGGACAGCATTTAGAAAGTGAAGCAACACTCCATTCACTTTGCACAGTGAATTGAAGTGTTGGAACAGACTGCTTTTCTTTCAGAGATACGCATGTGTGTTTTGTGTGAATGCTTGAAAGTAGTTTAAGGCACTTTCAAAAGAAAGTGATTTTCTCTGAAAGGACAGCATTTAGAAAGTGAAGCAACACTCCATTCACTTCGCACAGTGAATTGAAGTGTTGGAACAGACTTCTTCTCTTTCAGAGAAATGCATGTGAGTTTCTGTTGAATCCTTGAAAGTAGCTTAAGGCACTTTCAAAGGAAAGTGATTTTCTCTGAACAGACAACATTTAGAAAGTGAAGCAACACTCCATTCACTTCGCACAGTGAATTGAAGTGTTGGAACAGACTGCTTCTGTTTCAGAGAAACGCATGTGAGTTTCTGTTGAATGCTTGTAAGTAGCTTAAGGCACTTTCAAAAGAAAGTGATTTTCTGTGAAAGGACAGCATTTAGAAAGTGAAGCAACACTCCATTCACTTCACACAGTGAATTGAAGTGTTGGAACAGACTGCTTCTGTTTCAGAGAAACGCATGTGAGTTTCTGTTGAATGCTTGTAAGTAGCTTAAGGCACTTTCAAAGGAAAGTGATTTTCTCTGAAAGGACAGCATTTAGAATGTGAAGCAACACTCCATTCACTTCACACAGTGAATTGAAGTGTTGGAACAGACTGCTTCTCTTTCAGAGAAACGCATGTGAGCTTCTTCCTAGCAAGTAGCTTAAGGCACTTTCAAAGGAAAGTGATTTTCTCTGAAAGGACAGCATTTAGAAAGTGAAGCAACACTCCATTCACTTCGCACAGTGAATTGAAGTGTTGGAACAGACTGCTTCTTTTTCAGAGAAATGCATGTGAGTTTCTGTTGAATGCTTGTAATTAGCTCAAGGCTCTTTCAAAGGAAAGTGATTTTCTCTGAAAGGACAACATTTAGAAAGTAAAGCAACACTCCATTCCCTTCGTGCAATGAATTGAAGTGTTGGAACAGACTGCTTTTCTTTAAGAGAAACGCATTAGTGTTTCTTGTGAATGCTTGCAAGTAGCTTAAGGCACATTCAAAGGAAAGTGATTTTCTCTGAAAGGACAGCATTTAGAAAGTGAAGCAACACTCCTTTCACTTCGCAAAGAGAATTGAAGTGTTGGAACAGATTGCTTCTCTTTCAGAGAAATGCATGTGAGTTTCTGTTGAATTCTTGTAAGTAGCTTAAGGCACATTCAAAGGAAAGGGATTTTCTCTGAAATGACAGCA
Source organism: Myodes glareolus (assembly GCF_982192425.1). Classification (NCBI taxonomy): domain Eukaryota; kingdom Metazoa; phylum Chordata; class Mammalia; order Rodentia; family Cricetidae; genus Myodes; species Myodes glareolus. The sequence goes on from NC_142046.1 coordinate 4,482,044, forward strand.
TTTAGAAAGTGAAGTAACACTCCATTCACTTCGCACAGTGAATTGAAGTGTTGGAACAGACTGCTTCTCTTTCAGAGAAACGCATGTGAGTTTTTTGTTAATGCTTGAAAGTAGTTTAAGGCACTTTCAATGGGAAGTGATTTTCTCTGAAAGGACAGCATTTAGAAAGTGAGGCAACACTCCATTCACTTCACACAGTGAATTGAAGTGTTGGAACAGACTGCTTTTCTTTCAGATAAACGCATGTGAGTTTCTGGTGAATGCTTGTAAGTAGCTTAAGGCACTTTCAAAGGAAAGTGGTTTTCTCTGAAAGGACAGCATTTAGAAAGTGAAGAAACACTCCATTCCCTTCGTGCAGTGAATTGAAGTGTTGGAACAGAGTGCTTCTCTTTCATATAAACGCATTAGTGTTTCTTGTGAATGCTTGCAAGTTGCTTAAGGCACTTTCAATGGAAAGTGATTTTCTCTGAAAGGACAGAATTTAGAAAGTGAAGCAACACTCCATTCACTAAGCACAGTGAATTGAAGTGTTGGAACAGACTGCTTCTCTTTCAGAGAAACGCATGTGAGTTTCTTCCTAATGCTTGCAAGTAGCTTAAGGCACTATCAAAGGAGAGTGATTTTCTCTGAAAGGACAGCATTTAGAAAGTGAAGCAACACTCCATTCACTTCGCACAGTGAATTGATGTGTTGGAAAAGACTGCTTCTCTTTCAGAGAAACGCATGTGAGTTTTTTATGAATGCTTGAAAGTAGTTTAAGGCACTTTCAATGGAAAGTGATTTTCTCTGAAAGGACAGCATTTAGAAAGTGAGGCAACACTCCATTCACTTCGCACAGTGAATTGAAGTGTTGGAACAGACTGCTTCTCTTTCAGAGAAACACATGTGAGTTTCTTCCTAATGCTTGCAAGTAGCTTAAGGCACTTTCAAAGGAAAGTGATTTTCTCTGAAAGGACAGCATTTAGAAAGTGAAGCAACACTCCATTCACTTCGCACAGTGAATTGAAGTGTTGGAACAGACTGCTTCTCTTTCAGAGAAACGCATGTGAGTTTCTTCCTAATGCTTGCAAGTAGCTTAAGGCACTTTCAAAGGAAAGTGATTTTCTCTGAAAGGACAGAATTTGAAAGTGAAGCAACACTCCATTCCCTTCGTGCAGTGAATTGAAGTGTTGGAACAGAGTGCTTCCCTTTCATATAAACGCATAAGTGTTTCTTGTGAATGCTTGCAATTTGCTTAAGGCACTTTCAAAGGAAAGTGATTTTCTCTGAAAGGACAGCATTTAGAAAGTGAAGCAACACTCCATTCACTTTGCACAGTGAATTGAAGTGTTGGAACAGACTGCTTCCCTTTCAGAGATACGCATGTGAGTTTTTTGTGAATGCTTGAAAGTAGTTTAAGGCACTTTCAAAAGAAAGTGATTTTCTCTGAAAGGACAGAATTTAGAAAGTGAAGCAACACTCCATTCACTTCGCACAGTGAATTGAAGTGTTGGAACAGACTTCTTCTCTTTCAGAGAAATGCATGTGAGTTTCTGTTGAATGCTTGTAAGTAGCTTAAGGCACTTTCAAAGGAAAGTGATTTTCTCTGAACGGACAGCATTTAGAAAGTGAAGCAACACTCCATTCACTTCGCACAGTGAATTGAAGTGTTGGAACAGACTGCTTCTCTTTCAGAGAAACGCATGTGAGTTTCTTCCTAATGCTTGCAAGTAGCTTAAGGCACATTCAAAGGAAAGGGATTTTCTCTGAAAGGACAGCATTTAGAAAGTGAAGTAACACTCCATTCACTTCGCACAGAGAATTGAAGTGTTGGAACAGATTGCTTCTCTTTCTGAGAAATGCATGTGAGTTTCTGTTGAATGCTTGCAAGTAGCTTAAGGCACATTCAAAGGAAAGGGATTTTCTCTGAAAGGACAGCATTTAGAAAGTGAAGCAACACTCCATTCACTTCGCACAATGAATTGAAGTGTTGGAACAGACTGCTTCTCTTTCAGAGAAACGCATGTGAGTTTTTTGTTAACGCTTAAAAGTAGTTTAAGGCACTTTCAATGGGAAGTGATTTTCTCTGAAAAAACAGCATTTAGAAAGTGAGGCAACACTCCATTCACTTCGCACAGTGAATTGAAGTGTTGGAACAGACTGCTTCTGTTTCAGAGAAACGCATGTGAGTTTCTGTTGAATGCTTGTAAGTAGCTTAAGGCACTTTCAAAAGAAAGTGATTTTCTGTGAAAGGACAGCATTTAGAAAGTGAAGCAACACTCCATTCACTTCACACAGTGAATTGAAGTGTTGGAACAGACTGCTTCTGTTTCAGAGAAACGCATGTGAGTTTCTGTTGAATGCTTGTAAGTAGCTTAAGGCACTTTCAAAGGAAAGTGATTTTCTCTGAAAGGACAGCATTTAGAATGTGAAGCAACACTCCATTCACTTCACACAGTGAATTGAAGTGTTGGAACAGACTGCTTCTCTTTCAGAGAAACGCATGTGAGCTTCTTCCTAGCAAGTAGCTTAAGGCACTTTCAAAGGAAAGTGATTTTCTCTGAAAGGACAGCATTTAGAAAGTGAAGCAACACTCCATTCACTTCGCACAGTGAATTGAAGTGTTGGAACAGACTGCTTCTTTTTCAGAGAAATGCATGTGAGTTTCTGTTGAATGCTTGTAATTAGCTCAAGGCTCTTTCAAAGGAAAGTGATTTTCTCTGAAAGGACAACATTTAGAAAGTAAAGCAACACTCCATTCCCTTCGTGCAATGAATTGAAGTGTTGGAACAGACTGCTTTTCTTTAAGAGAAACGCATTAGTGTTTCTTGTGAATGCTTGCAAGTAGCTTAAGGCACATTCAAAGGAAAGTGATTTTCTCTGAAAGGACAGCATTTAGAAAGTGAAGCAACACTCCTTTCACTTCGCAAAGAGAATTGAAGTGTTGGAACAGATTGCTTCTCTTTCAGAGAAATGCATGTGAGTTTCTGTTGAATGCTTGTAAGTAGCTTAAGGCACATTCAAAGAAAGGGATTTTCTCTGAAAGGACAGCATTTAGAAAGTGAAGCAACACTCCATTCACTTCGCACAGTGAATTGAAGTGTTGGAACAGACTGCTTCTCTTTCAGAGAAACGCATGTGAGTTTTTTGTTAACGCTTAAAAGTAGTTTAAGGCACTTTCAATTGGAAGTGATTTTCTCTGAAAAAACAGCATTAGAAAGTGAGGCAACACTCCATTCACTTCACACAGTGAATTGAAGTGTTGGAACAGACTGCTTTTCTTTCAGAGAAACGCATGTGAGTTTCTGGTGAATGCTTGTAAGTAGCTTAAGGCACTTTCAAAGGAAAGTGGTTTTCTCTGAAAGGACAGCATTTATAAAGTGAAGAAACACTCCATTCCCTTCGTGCAGTGAATTGAAGTGTTGGAACAGAGTGCTTCTCTTTCATATAAACGCATTAGTGTTTCTTGTGAATGCTTGCAAGTTGCTTAAGGCACTTTCAAAGGTAAGTGATTTTCTCTGAAAGGACAGAATTTAGAAAGTGAAGCAACACTCCATTCCCTAAGCACAGTGAATTGAAGTGTTGAAACTGACTGCTTCTCTTTCAGAGAAACGCATGTGAGTTTCTTCCTAATGCTTGCAAGTAGCTTAAGGCACTATCAAAGGAAAGTGATTTTCTCTGAAAGGACAGCATTTAGAAAGTGAAGCAACACTCCATTCACTTCGCACAGTGAATTGAAGTGTTGGAACAGACTGCTTCTCTTTCAGAGAAACGCATGTGAGTTTTTTATGAATGCTTGAAAGTAGTTTAAGGCACTTTCAATGGAAAGTGATTTTCTCTGAAAGGACAGCATTTAGAAAGTGAGGCAACACTCCATTCACTTCGCACAGTGAATTGAAGTGTTGGAACAGACTGCTTCTCTTTCAGAGAAACACATGTGATTTTCTTCCTAATGCTTGCAAGTAGCTTAAGGCACTTTCAAAGGAAAGTGATTTTCTCTGAAAGGACAGCATTTAGAAAGTGAAGCAACACTCCATTCACTTCGCACAGTGAATTGAAGTGTTGGAACAGACTGCTTCTCTTTCAGAGAAACGCATTAGTGTTTCTTGTGAATGCTTGCAAGTTGCTTAAGGCACTTTCAATGGAAAGTGATTTTCTCTGAAAGGACAGAATTTAGAAAGTGAAGCAACACTCCATTCACTAAGCACAGTGAATTGAAGTGTTGGAACAGACTGCTTCTCTTTCAGAGAAACGCATGTGAGTTTCTTCCTAATGCTTGCAAGTAGCTTAAGGCACTATCAAAGGAAAGTGATTTTCTCTGAAAGGACAGCATTTAGAAAGTGAAGCAACACTCCATTCACTTCGCACAGTGAATTGAAGTGTTGGAACAGACTGCTTCCCTTTCAGAGATACGCATGTGAGTTTTTTATGAATGCTTGAAAGTAGTTTAAGGCACTTTCAATGGAAAGTGATTTTCTCTGAAAGGACAGCATTTAGAAAGTGAGGCAACACTCCATTCACTTCGCACAGTGAATTGAAGTGTTGGAACAGACTGCTTCTTTTTCAGAGAAACACATGTGAGTTTCTTCCTAATGCTTGCAAGTAGCTTAAGGCACTTTCAAAGGAAAGTGATTTTCTCTGAAAGGACAGCATTTAGAAAGTGAAGCAACACTCCATTCACTTCGCACAGTGAATTGAAGTGTTGGAACAGACTGCTTCTCTTTCAGAGAAACGCATGTGAGTTTCTTCCTAATGCTTGCAAGTAGCTTAAGGCACTTTCAAAGGAAAGTGATTTTCTCTGAAAGGACAGAATTTGAAAGTGAAGCAACACTCCATTCCCTTCGTGCAGTGAATTGAAGTGTTGGAAAAGAGTGCTTCTCTTTCATATAAACGCATAAGAGTTTCTTGTGAATGCTTGCAATTTGCTTAAGGCACTTTCAAAGGAAAGTGATTTTCTCTGAAAGGACAGCATTTAGAAAGTGAAGCAACACTCCATTCACTTTGTACAGTGAATTGAAGTGTTGGAACAGACTGCTTCCCTTTCAGAGATACGCATGTGAGTTTTTTGTGAATGCTTGAAAGTAGTTTAAGGCACTTTCAAAAGAAAGTGATTTTCTCTGAAAGGACAGAATTTAGAAAGTGAAGCAACACTCCATTCACTTCGCACAATGAATTGAAGTGTTGGAACAGACTTCTTCTCTTTCAGAGAAATGCATGTGAGTTTCTGTTGAATGCTTGTAAGTAGCTTAAGGCACTTTCAAAGGAAAGTGATTTTCTCTGAACGGACAGCATTTAGAAAGTGAAGTAACACTCCATTCACTTCGCACAGTGAATTGAAGTGTTGGAACAGACTGCTTCTGTTTAAGAGAAACGCAAGTGAGTTTCTGTTGAATGCTTGTAAGTAGCTTAAGGCACTTTCAAAGGAAAGTGATTTTCTCTGAAAGGACAGCATTTAGAAAGTGAAGCAACACTCCATTCACTTCGCACAGTGAATTGAAGTGTTGGAACAGACTGCTTCTCTTTCAGAGAAACGCATGTGAGTTTTTTGTTAACGCTTAAAAGTAGTTTAAGGCACTTTCAATGGGAAGTGATTTTCTCTGAAAAAACAGCATTTAGAAAGTGAGGCAACACTCCATTCACTTCACACAGTGAATTGAAGTGTTGGAACAGACTGCTTTTATTTCAGAGAAACGCATGTGAGTTTCTGGTGAATGCTTGTAAGTAGCTTAAGGCACTTTCAAAGGAAAGTGGTTTTCTCTGAAAGGACAGCATTTAGAAAGTGAAGAAACACTCCATTCCCTTCGTGCAGTGAATTGAAGTGTTGGAACAGAGTGCTTCTCTTTCATATAAACGCATTAGTATTTCTTGTGAATGCTTGCAAGTTGCTTAAGGCACTTTCAAAGGTAAGTGATTTTCTCTGAAAGGACAGAATTTAGAAAGTGAAGCAACACTCCATTCCCTAAGCACAGTGAATTGAAGTGTTGGAACAGACTGCTTCTCTTTCAGAGAAACGCATGTGAGTTTCTTCCTAATGCTTGCAAGTAGCTTAAGGCACTATCAAAGGAAAGTGATTTTCTCTGAAAGGACAGCATTTAGAAAGTGAAGCAACACTCCATTCACTTCGCACAGTGAATTGAAGTGTTGGAACAGACTGCTTCTCTTTCAGAGAAACGCATGTGAGTTTTTTATGAATGCTTGAAAGTAGTTTAAGGCACTTTCAATGGAAAGTGATTTTCTCTGAAAGGACAGCATTTAGAAAGTGAGGCAACACTCCATTCACTTCGCACAGTGAATTGAAGTGTTGGAACAGACTGCTTCTCTTTCAGAGAAACACATGTGATTTTCTTCCTAATGCTTGCAAGTAGCTTAAGGCACTTTCCAAGGAAAGTGATTTTCTCTGAAAGGACAGCATTTAGAAAGTGAAGCAACACTCCATTCACTTCGCACAGTGAATTGAAGTGTTGGAACAGACTGCTTCTCTTTCAGAGAAACGCATGTGAGTTTCTTCCTAATGCTTGCAAGTAGCTTAAGGCACTTTCAAAGGAAAGTGATTTTCTCTGAAAGGACAGAATTTGAAAGTGAAGCAACACTCCATTCCCTTCGTGCAGTGAATTGAAGTGATGGAAAAGAGTGCTTCTCTTTCATATAAATGCATAAGTGTTTCTTGTGAATGCTTGCAATTTGCTTAAGGCACTTTCAAAGGAAAGTGATTTTCTCTGAAAGGACAGCATTTAGAAAGTGAAGCAACACTCCATTCACTTCGCACAGGGAATTGAAGTGTTGGAACAGAATGCTTCTTTTTCAGAGAAATGCATGTGAGTTTCTGATGAATGCTTGTAATTAGCTCAAGACTCTTTCAAAGGAAAGTGATTTTCTCTGAAAGGACAGCATTTAGAAAGTAAAGCAACCCTCCATTCCCTTCGTGCAATGAATTGAAGTGTTGGAACAGACTGCTTCTCTTTCATAGAAACGAATTAGTGTTTCTTGAGAATGCTTGCAAGTAGCTTAAGGCACTTTCAAAGGAAAGTGATTTTCTCTGAAAGGACAGCATTTAGAAAGTGAAGCAACACTCCATTCACTTTGCACAGTGAATTGAAGTGTTGGAACAGACTGCTTCTCTTTTAGAGATACGCATGTGAGTTTTTTGTGAATGCTTGAAAGTAGTTTAAGGCACTTTCAAAAGAAAGTGATTTTCCCTGAAAGGACAGAATTTAGAAAGTGAAGCAACACTCCATTCACTTCGCACAGTGAATTGAAGTGTTGGAACAGACTTCTTATCTTTCAGAGAAATGCATGTGAGTTTCTGTTGAATGCTTGTAATTAGCTTAAGGCACTTTCAAAGGAAAGTGATTTTCTCTGAACGGACAGCAATTAGAAAGTGAAGCAACACTCCATTCACTTCGCACAGTGAATTGAAGTGTTGGAACAGACTGCTTCTCTTTCAGAGAAACGCATGTGAGTTTCTTCCTAATGCTTGCAAGTAGCTTAAGGCACTTTCAAAGGAAAGTGATTTTCTCTGAAAGGACTGCATATAGAAAGTGAAGCAACACTCCATTCACTTCACACAGTGAATTGAAGTGTTGGAACAGACTGCTTCTCTTTCAGAGAAATGCATGTGAGTTTCTGTTCAATGCTTGTAATTAGCTCAAGACTCTTTCAAAGCAAAGTGATTTTCTCTGAAAGGACAGCATTTAGAAAGTAAAGCAACACTCCATTCCCTTCGTGCAATGAATTGAAGTGTTGGAACAGACTGCTTCTCTTTCATAGAAACGAATTAGTGTTTCTTGCGAATGCTTGCAAGTAGCTTAAGGCACTTTCAAAGGAAAGTGATTTTCTCTGAAAGGACAGAATTTGAAAGTGAAGCAACACTCCATTCCCTTCGTGCAGTGAATTGAAGTGTTGGAACAGAGTGCTTCTCTTTCATATAAACGCATTAGTGTTTCTTGTGAATGCTTGCAATTTGCTTAAGGCACTTTCAAAGGAAAATGATTTTCTCTGAAAGGACAGCATTTAGAAAGTGAAGCAACACTCCATTCACTTTGCACAGTGAATTGAAGTGTTGGAACAGACTGCTTCTCTTTCAGAGATACGCATGTGAGTTTTTTGTGAATGCTTGAAAGTAGTTTAAGTCACTTTCAAAAGAAAGTGATTTTCTCTGAAAGGACAGAATTTAGAAAGTGAAGCAACACTCCATTCACTTCGCACAGTGAATTGAAGTGTTGGAACAGACTTCTTCTCTTTCAGAGAAACGCATGTGAGTTTCTTCCTAATGCTTGCAAGTAGCTTAAGGCACTTTCAAAGGAAAGTGATTTTCTCTGAAAGGACAGCATTTAGAAAGTGAAGCAACACTCCATTCACTTCGCACAGTGAATTGAAGTGTTGGAACAGACTGCTTCTCTTTCAGAGAAACGCATGTGAGTTTCTTCCTAATGCTTGCAAGTAGCTGAAGGCACTTTCAACGGAAAGTGATTTTCTCTGAAAGGACAGCATTTAGAAAGTGAAGCAACACTCCATTCACTTCGCACAATGAATTGAAGTGTTGGAACAGACTGCTTCTATTTCAGAGAAACGCATGTGTGTTTCCTGTGAATGCTTCAAAGTAGCTTCAGGCACTTTCAAAGGAAAGTGATTTTCTCTGAAAGGAGAGCATTTAGAAAGTGACGCAACACTCCATTCACTTCGCACAGTGAATTGAAGTGTTGGAACAGACTGCTTCTCTTTCAGAGAAACGCATGTGAGTTTCTTCCTAATGCTTGCAAGTAGCTTAAGGCACTTTCAAACGAAAGTGATTTTCTCTGAAAGGACAGCATTTAGAAAGTGAAGCACCACTCCATTCACTTCGCACAGTGAATTGAAGTGTTGGAACAGACTGCTTCTCTTTCAGAGAAACGCATGTGAGTTTCTTGTGAATGCTTGCATGTAGCTCAAGGCACTTTCAAAGGAAAGTGATTTTCTCTGAAAGGACAGCATTTAGAAAGTGAAGCAACACTCCATTCACTTCGCACAGTGAATCGAAGTGTTGGAACAGACTGCTTCTCTTTCAGAGAAACGCATGTGAGTTTCTGGTGAATGCTTGTGAGTAGCTTAAGGCACTTTCAAAGGAAAGTGATTTTCTCTGAAAGGACAGCATTTAGAAAGTGAAGCAACACTCCATTCACTTCGCACAGTGAATTGATGTATTGGAACAGACTGCTTCTCTTTCAGAGAAACGCATGTGAGTTTCTTGTGAATGCTTGCAAGTTGCTAAAGGCACTTTCAAAGGAAAGTGATTTTCTCTGAAAGGACAGGATTTAGAAAGTGAAGCAACACTCCATTCACTTCGCACAGTGAATTGAAGTATTGGAACAGACTGCTTCTCTTTCAGAGAAACGCATGTGAGTTTCTTGTGAATGCTTGTAAGTAGCTTAAGGCACTTTCAAAGGAAAGTGATTTTCTCTGAAAGGACAGCATTTAGAAAGTGAAGCAACACTCCATTCACTTCGCACAGTGAATTGAAGTATTGGAATAGACTGCTTCTCTTTCAGAGAAACGCGTGTGAGTTTCTTGTGAATGCTTGTAAGTAGCTTAAGGCACTTTCAAAGGAAAGTGATTTTCTCTGAAAGGACAGCATTTAGAAAGTGAAGCAACACTCCATTCACTTCGCACAGTGAATTGAAGTGTTTGAACAGACTGCTTCTCTTTCAGAGAAATGCATGTGAGTTTCTGTTGAATTCTTGTAAGTAGCTTAAGGCACTTTCAAAGGAAAGTGATTTTCTCTGAAAGGACAGCATTTAGAAAGTGAAGCAACACTCCATTCACTTCGCACATTGAATTGAAGTGTTGGAACAGACTGCATCTCTTTCAGAGAAACGCATGTGAGTTTCTGTTGAATGCTTGTAAGTAGCTTAAGGCACTTTAAAGGAAAGTGATTTTCTCTGAAAGGACAGCATTTAGAAAGTGAGGCAATACTCCATTCACTTCACACAGTGAATTGAAGTGTTGGAACAGACTGTTTCTCTTTCAGAGAAACGCATGTGAGTTTCTTCCTAATGCTTGCAAGTAGCTTAAGGCACTTTCAAAGGAAAGTGATTTTCTCTGAAAGGACAGCATTTAGAAAGTGAAGCAACACTCTATTCACTTCGCACAGTGAATTGAAGTGTTGGAACAGACTGCTTCTCTTTCAGAGAAACGCATGTGAGTTTCTTCCAGATGCTTGCAAGTAGCTTAAGGCACTTTCAAAGGAAAGTGATTTTCTCTGAAAGGACAGCATTTAGAAAGTGAAGCAAAACTCCATTCCCTTCGTGCAGTGAATTGAAGTGTTGGAACAGAGTGCTTCTCTTTCATATAAACGCATTAGTGTTTCTTGTGAATGCTTGCAATTTGCTTAAGGCACTTTCAAAGGAAAGTGATTTTCTCTGAAAGGACAGCATTTAGAAAGTGAAGCAACACTCCATTCACTTTGTACAGTGAATTGAAGTGTTGGAACAGACTGCTTCTCTTTCAGAGATACGCATGTGAGTTTTTTGTGAATGCTTGAAAGTAGTTTAAGGCACTTTCAAAAGAAAGTGATTTTCTCTGAAAGGACAGAATTTAGAAAGTGAAGCAACACTCCATTCACTTCGCACAGTGAATTGAAGTGTTGGAACAGACTTCTTCTCTTTCAGAGAAATGCATGTGAGTTTCTGTTGAATGCTTGTAATTAGCTCAAGACTCTTTCAAAGGAAAGTGATTTTCTCTGAAAGGACAGCATTTAGAAAGTAAAGCAACACTCCATTCCCTTCGTGCAATGAATTGAAGTGTTGGAACAGACTGCTTCTCTTTCATAGAAACGAATTAGTGTTTCTTGAGAATGCTTGCAAGTAGCTTAAAGCACTTTCAAAGGAAAGTGATTTTCTCTGAAAGGACAGCATTTAGAAAGTGAAGCAACACTCCATTCACTTCGCACAGAGAATTGAAGCGTTGGAATAGATTGCTTCTCTTTCAGAGAAATGCATGTGAGTTTCTGTTGAATTCTTGTAAGTAGCTTAAGGCACATTCAAAGGAAAGGGATTTTCTCTGAAAGGACAGCATTTAGAAAGTGAAGTAACACTCCATTCACTTCGCACAGAGAATTGAAGTGTTGGAACAGATTGCTTCTCTTTCAGAGAAGTGCATGTGAGTTTCTGTTGAATGCTTGTAAGTAGCTTAAGGCACATTCAAAGGAAAGGGATTTTCTCTGAAAGGACAGCATTTAGAAAGTGAAGCAACACTCCATTCACTTCGCACAGTGAATTGAAGTGTTGGAACAGACTGCTTCTCTTTCAGAGAAACGCATGTGAGTTTTTTGTTAACGATTGAAAGTAGTTTAAGGCACTTTCAATGGAAAGTGATTTTCTCTGAAAGGACAGCATTTAGAAAGTGAGGCAACACTCCATTCACTTCACACAGTGAATTGAAGTGTTGGAACAGACTGCTTTTCTTTCAGAGAAACGCATGTGAGTTTCTTCCTAGTGCTTGCAAGTAGCTTAAGGCACTTTCAAAGGAAAGTGATTTTCTCTGAAAGGACAGCATTTAGAAAGTGAAGCAACACTCCATTCACTTCGCACAGTGAATTGAAGTGTTGGAACAGACTGCTTCTCTTTCAGAGAAACGCATGTGAGTTTCTTCCTAATGCTTGCAAGTAGCTGAAGGCACTTTCAACGGAAAGTGATTTTCTCTGAAAGGACAGCATTTAGAAAGTGAAGCAACACTCCATTCACTTCGCACAATGAATTGAAGTGTTGGAACAGACTGCTTCTATTTCAGAGAAACGCATGTGTGTTTCCTGTGAATGTTTCAAAGTAGCTTCAGGCACTTTCAAAGGAAAGTGATTTTCTCTGAAAGGAGAGCATTTAGAAAGTGAAGCAACACTCCATTCACTTCGCACAGTGAATTGAAGTGTTGGAACAGACTGCTTCTCTTTCAGAGAAACGCATGTGAGTTTCTTCCTAATGCTTGCAAGTAGCTTAAGGCACTTTCAAAGGAAAGTGATTTTCTCTGAAAGGACAGCATTTAGAAAGTGAAGCACCACTCCATTCACTTCGCACAGTGAATTGAAGTGTTGGAACAGACTGCTTCTCTTTCAGAGAAACGCATGTGAGTTTCTTGTGAATGCTTGCAAGTAGCTCAAGGCACTTTCAAAGGAAAGTGATTTTCTCTGAAAGGACAGCATTTAGAAAGTGAAGCAACACTCCATTCACTTCGCACAGTGAATTGAAGTGTTGGAACAGACTGCTTCTCTTTCAGAGAAACGCATGTGAGTTTCTGGTGAATGCTTGTGAGTAGCTTAAGGCACTTTCAAAGGAAAGTGATTTTCTCTGAAAGGACAGCATTTAGAAAGTGAAGCAACACTCCATTCACTTCGCACAGTGAATTAAAGTATTGGAACAGACTGCTTCTCTTTCAGAGAAACGCATGTGAGTTTCTTGTGAATGCTTGCAAGTTGCTAAAGGCACTTTCAAAGGAAAGTGATTTTCTCTGAAAGGACAGGATTTAGAAAGTGAAGCAACACTCCATTCACTTCGCACAGTGAATTGAAGTATTGGAACAGACTGCTTCTCTTTCAGAGAAACGCATGTGAGTTTCTTGTGAATGCTTGTAAGTAGCTTAAGGCACTTTCAAAGGAAAGTGATTTTCTCTGAAAGGACAGCATTTAGAAAGTGAAGCAACACTCCATTCACTTCGCACAGTGAATTGAAGTATTGGAACAGACTGCTTCTCTTTCAGAGAAACGCATGTGAGTTTCTTGTGAATGCTTGTAAGTAGCTTAAGGCACTTTCAAAGGAAAGTGATTTTCTCTGAAAGGACAGCATTTAGAAAGTGAAGCAACACTCCATTCACTTCGCACAGTGAATTGAAGTGTTTGAACAGACTGCTTCTCTTTCAGAGAAATGCATGTGAGTTTCTGTTGAATTCTTGTAAGTAGCTTAAGGCACTTTCAAAGGAAATTGATTTTCTCTGAAAGGACAGAATTTAGAAAGTGAAGCAACACTCCATTCACTTCGCACAGTGAATTGAAGTGTTGGAACAGACTGCATCTCTTTCAGAGAAACGCATGTGAGTTTCTGTTGAATGCTTGTAAGTAGCTTAAGGCACTTTCAAAGGAAAGTGATTTTCACTGAAAGGACAGCATTTAGAAAGTGAGGCAATACTCCATTCACTTCACACAGTGAATTGAAGTGTTGGAACAGACTGTTTCTCTTTCAGAGAAACGCATGTGAGTTTCTTCATAATGCTTGCAAGTAGCTTAAGGCACTTTCAAAGGAAAGTGATTTTCTCTGAAAGGACAGCATTTAGAAAGTGAAGCAACACTCCATTCACTTCGCACAGTGAATTGAAGTGTTGGAACAGACTGCTTCTCTTTCAGAGAAACGCATGTGAGTTTCTTCCTAATGCTTGCAAGTAGCTTAAGGCACTTTCAAAGGAAAGTGATTTTCTCTGAAAGGACAGCATTTAGAAAGTGAAGCACCACTCCATTCACTTCGCACAGTGAATTGAAGTGTTGGAACAGACTGCTTCTCTTTCAGAGAAACGCATGTGAGTTTCTTGTGAATGCTTGCAAGTAGCTCAAGGCACTTTCAAAGGAAAGTGATTTTCTCTGAAAGGACAGCATTTAGAAAGTGAAGCAACACTCCATTCACTTCGCACAGTGAATCGAAGTGTTGGAACAGACTGCTTCTCTTTCAGAGAAACGCATGTGAGTTTCTGGTGAATGCTTGTGAGTAGCTTAAGGCACTTTCAAAGGAAAGTGATTTTCTCTGAAAGGACAGCATTTAGAAAGTGAAGCAACACTCCATTCACTTCGCACAGTGAATTAAAGTATTGGAACAGACTGCTTCTCTTTCAGAGAAATGCATGTGAGTTTCTTGTGAATGCTTGCAAGTTGCTAAAGGCACTTTCAAAGGAAAGTGATTTTCTCTGAAAGGACAGGATTTAGAAAGTGAAGCAACACTCCATTCACTTCGCACAGTGAATTGAAGTATTGGAACAGACTGCTTCTCTTTCAGAGAAACGCATGTGAGTTTCTTGTGAATGCTTGTAAGTAGCTTAAGGCACTTTCAAAGGAAAGTGATTTTCTCTGAAAGGACAGCATTTAGAAAGTTAAGCAACACTCCATTCACTTCGCACAGTGAATTGAAGTATTGGAACAGACTGCTTCTCTTTCAGAGAAACGCATGTGAGTTTCTTGTGAATGCTTGTAAGTAGCTTAAGGCACTTTCAAAGGAAAGTGATTTTCTCTGAAAGGACAGCATTTAGAAAGTGAAGCAACACTCCATTCACTTCGCACAGTGAATTGAAGTGTTTGAACAGACTGCTTCTCTTTCAGAGAAATGCATGTGAGTTTCTGTTGAATTCTTGTAAGTAGCTTAAGGCACTTTCAAAGGAAAGTGATTTTCTCTGAAAGGACAGCATTTAGAAAGTGAAGCAACACTCCATTTACTTCGCACATTGAATTGAAGTGTTGGAACAGACTGCATCTCTTTCAGAGAAACGCATGTGAGTTTCTGTTGAATGCTTGTAAGTAGCTTAAGGCACTTTCAAAGGAAAGTGATTTTCACTGAAAGGACAGCATTTAGAAAGTGAGGCAATACTCCATTCACTTCACACAGTGAATTGAAGTGTTGGAACAGACTATTTCTCTTTCAGAGAAACGCATGTGAGTTTCTTCATAATGCTTGCAAGTAGCTTAAGGCACTTTCAAAGGAAAGTGATTTTCTCTGAAAGGACAGCATTTAGAAAGTGAAGCAACACTCCATTCACTTCGCACAGTGAATTGAAGTGTTGGAACAGACTGCTTCTCTTTCAGAGAAACGCATGTGAGTTTCTTCCTAATGCTTGCAAGTAGCTTAAGGCACTTTCAAAGGAAAGTGATTTTCTCTGAAAGGACAGCATTTAGAAAGTGAAGCACCACTCCATTCACTTCGCACAGTGAATTGAAGTGTTGGAACAGACTGCTTCTCTTTCAGAGAAACGCATGTGAGTTTCTTGTGAATGCTTGCAAGTAGCTCAAGGCACTTTCAAAGGAAAGTGATTTTCTCTGAAAGGACAGCATTTAGAAAGTGAAGCAACACTCCATTCACTTCGCACAGTGAATCGAAGTGTTGGAACAGACTGCTTCTCTTTCAGAGAAACGCATGTGAGTTTCTGGTGAATGCTTGTGAGTAGCTTAAGGCACTTTCAAAGGAAAGTGATTTTCTCTGAAAGGACAGCATTTAGAAAGTGAAGCAACACTCCATTCACTTCGCACAGTGAATTAAAGTATTGGAACAGACTGCTTCTCTTTCAGAGAAATGCATGTGAGTTTCTTGTGAATGCTTGCAAGTTGCTAAAGGCACTTTCAAAGGAAAGTGATTTTCTCTGAAAGGACAGGATTTAGAAAGTGAAGCAACACTCCATTCACTTCGCACAGTGAATTGAAGTATTGGAACAGACTGCTTCTCTTTCAGAGAAACGCATGTGAGTTTCTTGTGAATGCTTGTAAGTAGCTTAAGGCACTTTCAAAGGAAAGTGATTTTCTCTGAAAGGACAGCATTTAGAAAGTTAAGCAACACTCCATTCACTTCGCACAGTGAATTGAAGTATTGGAACAGACTGCTTCTCTTTCAGAGAAACGCATGTGAGTTTCTTGTGAATGCTTGTAAGTAGCTTAAGGCACTTTCAAAGGAAAGTGATTTTCTCTGAAAGGACAGCATTTAGAAAGTGAAGCAACACTCCATTCACTTCGCACAGTGAATTGAAGTGTTTGAACAGACTGCTTCTCTTTCAGAGAAATGCATGTGAGTTTCTGTTGAATTCTTGTAAGTAGCTTAAGGCACTTTCAAAGGAAAGTGATTTTCTCTGAAAGGACAGCATTTAGAAAGTGAAGCAACTCTCCATTCACTTCGCACAGTGAATTGAAGTGTTGGAACAGACTGCTTCTCTTTCAGAGAAACGCATGTGAGTTTCTTCCAGATGCTTGCAAGTAGCTTAAGGCACTTTCAAAGGAAAGTGATTTTCTCTGAAAGGACAGCATTTAGAAAGTGAAGCAACACTCCATTCACTTCGCACAGTGAATTGAAGTGTTGGAACAGACTGCTTCTCTTTCAGAGAAACGCATGTGAGTTTTTTATGAATGCTTGAAAGTAGTTTAAGGCACTTTCAAAGGAAAGTGATTTTCTCTGAAAGGACAGTATTTAGAAAGTGAAGCAACACTCCATTCACTTCGCACAGTGAATTGAAGTTTTGGAACAGACCGCTTCTCTTTCAGAGAAACGCATGTGAGTTTCTGGTGAATGCTTGTAAGTAGCTTAAGGCACTTTCAAAGGAAAGTGATTTTCTCTGAAAGGACAGCATTTAGAAAGTGAAGCAACACTCCATTCACTTCGCACAGTGAATTGAAGTGTTGGAACAGACTGCTTCTCTTTCAGAGAAACGCATGTGAGTTTTTTATGAATGCTTGAAAGTAGTTTAAGTCACTTTCAAAGGAAAGTGATTTTCTCTGAAAGGACAGAATTTAGAAAGTGAAGCAACACTCCATTCACTTCGCACAGTGAATTAAAGTGTTTGAGCAGACTGCTTCTCTTTCAGAGAAATGCATGTGAGTTTCTGTTGAATGCTTGTAAGTAGCTTAAAGCACTTTCAAAGGAAAGTGATTTTCTCTGAAAGGACAGCATTTAGAAAGTGAAGCAACACTCCATTCACTTCGCACATTGAATTGAAGTGTTGGAACAGACTGCATCTCTTTCAGAGAAACGCATGTGAGTTTCTGTTGAATGCTTGTAAGTAGCTTAAGGCACTTTCAAAGGAAAGTGATTTTCTCTGAAAGGACAGCATTTAGAAAGTGAGGCAATACTCCATTCACTTCACACAGTGAATTGAAGTGTTGGAACAGACTGTTTCTCTTTCAGAGAAGCGCATGTGAGTTTCTTCCTAATGCTTGCAAGTAGCTTAAGGCACTTTCAAAGGAAAGTGATTTTCTCTGAAAGGACAGCATTTAGAAAGTGAAGCAACACTCTATTCACTTCGCACAGTGAATTGAAGTGTTGGAACAGACTGCTTCTCTTTCAGAGAAACGCATGTGAGTTTCTTCCTAATGCTTGCAAGTAGCTTAAGGCACTTTCAAAGGAAAGTGATTTTCTCTGAAAGGACAGCATTTAGAAAGTGAAGCAACACTCCATTCACTTCGCACAGTGAATTGAAGTGTTGGAACAGACTGCTTCTCTTTCAGAGAAACGCATGTGAGTTTCTTCCTGATGCTTGCAAGTAGCTTAAGGCACTTTCAAAGGAAAGTGATTTTCTCTGAAAGGACAGCATTTAGAAAGTGAAGCAACACTCCATTCACTTCGCACAGTGAATTGAAGTGTTGGAACAGAACGCTTCTCTTTCAGAGAAACGCATGTGAGTTTCTGGTGAATGCTTGTAAGTAGCTTAAGGCAATTTCAAAGGAAAGTGATTTTCTCTGAAAGGACAGCATTTAGAAAGTGAAGCAACACTCCATTCACTTCGCACAGTGATTGAAGTATTGGAACAGACTGCTTCTCTTTCAGAGAAACGCATGTGAGTTTCTTGTGAATGCTTGCAAGTTGCTTAAGGCACTTTCAAAGGAAAGTGATTTTCTCTGAAAGGACAGCATTTCGAAAGTGAGGCAACACTCCATTCACTTTGCACAGTGAATTGAAGTGTTGGAACAGATTGCTTCTCTTTCAGAGAAACACATGTGAGTTTCTTCCTAATGCTTGCAAGTAGCTTAAGGCACTATCAAAGGAAAGTGATTTTCTCTGAAAGGACAGAATTTAGAAAGTGAAGCAACACTCCATTCACTTCGCACAATGAATTGAAGTGTTGGAACAGACTGCTTCTCTTTCAGAGAAACGCATGTGAGTTTTTTATGAATGCTTAAAAGTAGTTTAAGGAACTTTCAAAGGAAAGTGATTTTCTCTGAAAGGACAGCATTTAGAAAGTGAAGTAACGTTCCATTCACTTCGCACAGTGAATTGAAGTGTTGGAACAGACTGCTTCTCTTTCAGAGAAAAGCATGTGAGTTTCTGTTGAATGCTTGTAAGTAGCTCAGGGCTCTTTCAAAGGAAAGTTATTTTCTCTGAAAGGAAAACATTTAGAAAGTAAAGCAACACTTCATTCCCTTCGCGCAATGAATTGAAGTGTTGGAACACACTGCTTCTCTTTCATAGAAACGCATTAGTGTTTCTTGTGAATGCTTGCAAGTAGCTTAAGGAACTTTCAAAGGAAAGTGATTTTCTCTGAAAGGACAGCATTTAGAAAGTGAAGCAACACTCCATTCACTTCGCGCAGAGAATTGAAGTGTTGGAACAGATTGCTTCTCTTTCAGAGAAACACATGTGATTTTCTGGTGAATGCTTTAAGTAGCTTAAGGCATTTTCAAGGGAACGTGATTTTCTCGGAAAAGACAGCATTTAGAAAGTGAAGTAACATTCCATTCACTTCGCACAGTGAATTGAAGTGTTGGAACAGACTGCTTCTCTTTCAGAGAAACGCATGTGAGTTTCTGTTTAATGCTTGTAAGTAGCTTAAGGCACTTTCAAAGGAAAGTTATTTTCTCTGAAAGGACAGCATTTAGAAAGTGAAGCAACACTCCATTCACTTCGCACAGTGAATTGAAGTGTTGGAACAGATTGCTTCTCTTTCAGAGAAACGCATGTGAGTTTCTTCCTAATGCTTGCAAGTAGCTTAAGGCACTATCAAAGGAAAGTGATTTTCTCTGAAAGGACAG
The DNA here is from genome assembly GCF_982192425.1 of Myodes glareolus. Classification (NCBI taxonomy): domain Eukaryota; kingdom Metazoa; phylum Chordata; class Mammalia; order Rodentia; family Cricetidae; genus Myodes; species Myodes glareolus. The sequence continues at coordinate 4,500,747 of NC_142046.1, forward strand.
CATTTAGAAAGTGAAGCACCACTCCATTCACTTCGCAAAGTGAATTGAAGTGTTGGAACAGACTGCTTGTCTTTCAGAGAAACGCATGTGAGTTTCTTGTGAATGCTTGCAAGTTGCTAAAGGCACTTTCAAAGGAAAGTGATTTTCTCTGAAAGGACAGGATTTAGAAAGTGAAGCAACACTCCATTCACTTCGCACAGTGAATTGAAGTGTTGGAACAGACTGCTTCTCTTTCAGAGAAACGCATGTGAGTTTCTGGTGAATGCTTGAAAGTAGTTTAAGGCACTTTCAATGGAAAGTGATTTTCTCTGAAAGGACAGAATTTAGAAAGTGAAGCAACACTCCATTCACTTCGCACAGTGAATTGAAGTGTTGGAACAGACTGCTTCTCTTTCAGAGAAATGCATGTGAGTTTCTGTTGAATGCTTGTAAGTAGCTTAAGGCACTTTCAAAGGAAAGTGATTTTCTCTGAAAGGACAGCATTTAGAAAGTGAGGCAACACTCCATTTACTTGCACAGTGAATTGAAGTGTTGGAACAGATTGCTTCTCTTTCAGAGAAACACATGTGAGTTTCTGGTGAATGCTTGTAAGTAGCTTAAGGCATTTTCAAACGAACGTGATTTTCTCGGAAAAGACAGCATTTAGAAAGTGAAGTAACATTCCACTCACTTCGCACAGTGAATTGAAGTGTTGGAACAGACTGCTTCTCTTTCAGAGAAACGCATGTGAGTTTCTTCCTAATGCTTGCAAGTAGCTTAAGGCACTTTCAAAGGAAAGTGATTTTCTCTGAAAGGACAGCATTTAGAAAGTGAAGCAACACTCCATTCACTTCGCACAGTGAATTGAAGTGTTGGAACAGACTGCTTCTCTTTCAAAGAAACGCATGTGATTTTCTTCCTAATGCTTGCAAGTAGCTTAAGGCACTTTCAAAGGAAAGTGATTTTCTCTGAAAGGACAGCATTTAGAAAGTGAAGCAACACTCCATTCACTTCGCACAGTGAATTGAAGTGTTGGAACAGACTGCTTCTCTTTCAGAGAAACGCATGTGAGTTTCTTCCTGATGCTTGCAAGTAGCTTAAGGCACTTTCAAAGGAAATTGATTTTCTCTGAAAGGACAGCATTTAGAAAGTGAAGCAACACTCCATTCACTTCGCACAGTGAACTGAAGTGTTGGAACAGACCGCTTCTCTTTCAGAGAAACACATGTGAGTTTCTGGTGAATGCTTGTAAGTAGCTTAAGGCACTTTCAAAGGAAAGTGATTTTCTCTGAAAGGACAGCATTTAGAAAGTGAAGCAACACTCCATTCACTTCGCACAGTGAATTGAAGTATTGGAACAGACTGCTTCTCTTTCAGAGAAACGCATGTGAGTTTCTTGTGAATGCTTGCAAGTTGCTTAAGGCACTTTCAAAGGAAAGTGATTTTCTCTGAAAGGACAGCATTTAGAAAGTGAGGCAGCACTCTATTCACTTCAAACAGTGAATTGAAGTGTTGGAACAGACTGCTTCTCTTTAAGAGAAACGCATGTGAGTTTTTTGTGAATGCTTGAAAGTAGTTTAAGGCACTTTCAAAGGAAAGTGATATTCTCTGAAAGGACAGAATTTAGAAAGTGAAGCAACACTCCATTCACTTCGCACAGTGAATTGAAGTGTTGGAACAGACTGCTTCTCTTTCAGAGAAATGCATGTGAGTTTCTTCCTAATGCTTGCAAGTAGCTTAAGGCACTTTCAAAGGAAAGTGATTTTCTCTGAAAGGACAGCATTTCGAAAGTGAGGCAACACTCCATTCACTTTGCAGTGAATTGAAGTGTTGGAACAGATTGCTTCTCTTTCAGAGAAACACATGTGAGTTTCTTCCTAATGCTTGCAAGTAGCTTAAGGCACTATCAAAGGAAAGTGATTTTCTCTGAAAGGACAGAATTTAGAAAGTGAAGCAACACTCCATTCACTTCGCACAGTGAATTGAAGTGTTGGAACAGACTGCTTCTCTTTCAGAGAAACGCATGTGAGTTTTTTATGAATGCTTGAAAGTAGTTTAAGGCACTTTCAAAGGAAAGTGATTTTCTCTGAAAGGACAGTATTTAGAAAGTGAAGCAACACTCCATTCACTTCGCACAGTGAATTGAAGTGTTGGAACAGACCGCTTCTCTTTCAGAGAAACTCATGTGAGTTTCTGGTGAATGCTTGTAAGTAGCTTAAGGCACGTTCAAAGGAAAGTGATTTTCTCTGAGAGGACAGCATTTAGAAAGTGAAGCAACACTTCATTCACTTCGCACAGTGAATTGAAGTATTGGAACAGACTGCTTCTCTTTCAGAGAAACGCATGTGAGTTTCTTGTGAATGATTGCAAGTTGCTTAAGGCACTTTCAAAGGAAAGTGATTTTCTCTGAAAGGACAGCATTTAGAAAGTGAGTCAACACTCTATTCACTTCACACAGTGAATTGAAGTGTTGGAACAGACTGCTTCTCTTTAAGAGAAACGCATGTGAGTTTTTTGTGAATGCTTGAAAGTAGTTTAAGGCACTTTCAAAGGAAAGTGATTTTCTCTGAAAGGACAGAATTTAGAAAGTGAAGCAACACTCCATTCACTTCGCACAGTGAATTGAAGTGTTGGAACAGACTGCTTCTCTTTCAGAGAAACGCATGTGAGTTTCTTCCTAATGCTTGCAAGTAGCTTAAGGCACTTTCAAAGGAAAGTGATTTTCTCTGAAAGGACAGCATTTCGAACGTGAGGCAACACTCCATTCACTTTTCACAGTGAATTGAAGTGTTGTAACAGATTGCTTCTCTTTCAGAGAAACACAAGTGAGTTTCTTCCTAATGCTTGCAAGTAGCTTAAGGCACTATCAAAGGAAAGTGATTTTCTCTGAAAGGACAGCATTTCGAAAGTGAGGCAACACTCCATTCACTTTGCACAGTGAAATGAAGTGTTGGAACAGACTGCTTCTCTTTCAGAGAAACACATGTGAGTTTCTTCCTAATGCTTGCAAGTAGCTTAAGGCACTATCAAAGGAAAGTGATTTTCTCTGAAAGGACAGCCTTTAGAAAGTGAGGCAACACTCCATTCACTTTGCACAGTGAATTGAAGTGTTGGAACAGACTGCTTCTCTTTCAGAGAAACACATGTGAGTTTCTTCCTAATGCTTGCAAGTAGCTTAAGGCACTATCAAAGGAAAGTGATTTTCTATGAAAGGACAGAATTTAGAAAGTGAAGCAACACTCCATTCACTTCGCACAGTGAATTGAAGTGTTGGAACAGACTGCTTCTCTTTCAGAGAAACGCATGTGAGTTTTTTATGAATGCTTGAAAGTAGTTTAAGGCACTTTCAAAGGAAAGTGATTTTCTCTGAAAGGACAGTATTTAGAAAGTGAAGCAACACTCCATTCACTTCGCACAGTGAATTGAAGTGTTGGAACAGACCGCTTCTCTTTCAGAGAAACGCATGTGAGTTTCTGTTGAATGCTTGTAAGTAGCTTAAGGCACGTTCAAAGGAAAGTGATTTTCTCTTAAAGGACAGCATTTAAAAAGTGAAGCAACACACCATTCACTTCGCACAGTGAATTGAAGTATTGGAACAGACTGCTTCTCTTTCAGAGAAACGCATGTGAGTTTCTTGTTAATGCTTGCAAGTTGCTTAAGGCACTTTCAAAGGAAAGTGATTTTCTCTGAAAGGACAACATTTAGAAAGTGAGGCAACACTCTATTCACTTCACACAGTGAATTGAAGTGTTGGAACAGACTGCTTCTCTTTAAGAGAAACGCATGTGAGTTTTTTGTGAATGCTTGAAAGTAGTTTAAGGCACTTTCAAAGGAAAGTGATTTTCTCTGAAAGGACAGAATTTAGAAAGTGAAGCAACACTCCATTCACTTCGCACAGTGAATTGAAGTGTTGGAACAGACTGCTTCTCTTTCAGAGAAACGCATGTGAGTTTCTGTTGAATGCTTATAAGTAGGTTAAGACACTTTCAAAGGAAAGTGATTTTCTCTGAAAGGACAGCATTTCGAAAGTGAGGCAACACTCCATTCACTTTGCACAGTGAATTGAAGTGTTGGAACAGACTGCTTCTCTTTCAGAGAAACACATGTGAGTTTCTTCCTAATGCTTGCAAGTAGCTTAAGGCACTATCAAAGGAAAGTGATTTTCTCTGAAAGGACAGCCTTTAGAAAGTGAAGCAACACTCCATTCACTTCGCACAGTGAATTGAAGTGTTGGAACAGACTGCTTCTCTTTCAGAGAAATGCATGTGAGTTTTTTATGAATGCTTGAAAGTAGTTTAAGGCACTTTCAAAGGAAAGTGATTTTCTCTGAAACGACAGTATTTAGAAAGTGAAGCAACACTCCATTCACATCGCACAGTGAATTGAACTGTTGGAACAGACTGCTTCTCTTTCAGAGAAATGCATGTGAGTTTCTGTTGAATGCTTGTAAGTAGCTCAGGGCTTTTTCAAAGGAAAGTGATTTTCTCTGAAAGGACAGCATTTAGAAAGTAAAGCAACACTCCATTCCCTTCGCGCAATGAATTGAAGTGTTGGAACAGATTGCTTCTCTTTCATAGAAACGCATTAGTGTTTCCTGTGAATGCTTGCAAGTAGAATAAGGAACTTTCAAAGGAAAGTGATTTTCTCTGAAAGGACAGCATTTAGAAAGTGAAGCAACACTCTATTCACTTCGCACAGAGAATTGAAGTGTTGGAACAGATTGCTTCTCTTTCAGAGAAACACATGTGATTTTCTGGTGAATGATTGTAAGTAGCTTAAGGCATTTTCAAAGGAACGTGATTTTCTCGGAAAAGACAGCATTTAGAAGGTGAAGTAACATTCCATTCACTTCGCACAGTGAATTGAAGTGTTGGAACAGACTGCTTCTCTTTCAGAGAAACGCATGTGAGTTTCTGTTGAATGCTTGTAAGTAGCTTAAGGCACTTTCTTAGGAAAGTGATTTTCTCTGAAATGACAGCATTTAGAAAGTGAAGCAACACTCATTCACTTCGCACAGTGAATTGAAGTGTTGGAACAGATTGCTTCTCTTTCAGAGAAACGCATGTGAGTTTCTTCCTAATGCTTGCAAGTAGCTTAAGGCACTTTCAAAGGAAAGTGATTTTCTCTGTAAGGACAGCATTTAGAAAGTGTAGCAACACTCCATTCACTTCGCACAGTGAATTGAAGTGTTGGAACAGACTGCTTCTCTTTCAGAGAAACGCATGTGATTTTCTGGTGAATGCTTGTAAGTAGCTTAAGGCACTTTCAAAGGAAAGTTATTTTCTCTGAAAGGACAGCATTTAGAAAGTGAAGCAACACTCCATTCCCTTCGTGCAGTGAATTGAAGTGTTGGAACAGAGTGCTTCTCTTTCATATAAACGCATTAGTGTTTCTTGTGAATGCTTGCAAGTTGCTTAAGTCACTTTCAAAGGAAAGTAATTTTCTCTGAAAGGACATAATTAGGAAGTTAAGCAACACTCCATTCACTTCGCACAGTGAAATGAAGTGTTGGAACAGACTGCTTCTCTTTCAGAGAAACGCATGTGAGTTTCTTGTGAATGCTTGCAAGTAGCTTAAGGCACTTTCAAAGGAAAGTGATTTTCTCTGAAAGAACAGCATTTAGAAAGTGAAGCAACACTCCATTCACTTCGCACAGTGAATTGAAGTGTTGGAACAGACTGCTTCTCTTTCATAGAAACGGATTAGTGTTTCTTGTGAATGCTTGCAAGTAGCTTAAGGCACTTTCAAAGGAAAGTGATTTTCTCTGAAAGGACAGCATTTAGAAAGTGAGGCAACACTCCATTCACTTCGCACAGTGAATTGAAGTGTTGTAACAGACTGCTTCTATTTCAGAGAAACGCATGTGAGTTTCTTCCTAATGCTTGCAAGAGGCTTAAGGCACTATCAAAGGAAAGTGATTTTCTCTGAAAGGACAGAATTTAGAAAGTGAAGCAACACTCCATTCACTTCGCCCACTGAATTGAAGTGTTGGAACAGACTGCTTCTCTTTCAGAGAAAGGCATGTGAGTTTTTTATGAATGCTTGAAAGTAGTTTAAGGCACTTTCAAAGAAAGTGATTTTCTCTGAAAGGACAGCATTTAGAAAGTGAAGCAACACTCCATTCACTTCGTGCAGTGAATTGAAGTGTTGGAACAGAGTGCTTCTCTTTCATATAAACGCATTAGTGTTTCTTGTGAATGCTTGCAAGTTGCTTAAGGCACTTTCAAAGGAAAGTAACTTTCTCTGAAAGGACATAATTAGGAAGTGAAGCAACACTCCATTCACTTCGCACAGTGAAATGAAGTGTTGGAACAGACCGCTTCTCTTTCAGAGAAATGCATGTGAGTTTCTTCCTAATGCTTCCAAGTAGCTTAAGGGACTTTCAAAGGAAAGTGATTTTCTCTGAAAGGACAGCATTTAGAAAGTGAAGCAACAATCCATTCACTTCGCACATTGAATTGAAGTGTTCAAACAGACTGCATCTCTTTCAGAGAAACGCATGTGAGTTTCTGTTGAATGCTTGCAAGTAGCTTAAGGCACTTTCAAAGGAAAGTGATTTTCTTTGAAAGGACAGCATTTAGAAAGTGAAGCAACACTCCATTCACTTCGCACATTGAATTGAAGTGTTGGAACAGACTGCATCTCTTTCAGAGAAACGCATGTGAGTTTCTGTTGAATGCTTGTAAGTAGCTTAAGGCACTTTCAAAGGAAAGTGATTTTCTCTGAAAGGACAGCATTTAGAAAGTGAGTCAACACTCCATTCACTTCACACTGTGAATTGAAGTGTTGGAACAGACTGCTTCTCTTTCATACAAACGGATTAGTGTTTCTTGTGAATGCTTGCAAGTAGCTTAAAGCACTTTCAAAGGAAAGTGATTTTCTCTGAAAGGACAGCATTTAGAAAGTGAGGCAACACTCCATTCACTTCGCACAGTGAATTGAAGTGTTGTAACAGACTGCTTATCGTTCAGAGAAACGCATGTGAGTTTCTTCCTAATGCTTGCAAGTAGCTTAAGGCACTATCAAAGGAAAGTGATTTTCTCTGAAAGGACAGCCTTTAGAAAGTGAAGCAACACTCCATACACTTCGCACAGTGAATTGAAGTGTTGGAACAGACTGCTTCTCTTTCAGAGAAACGCATGTGAGTTTTTTGTTAATGCTTGAAAGTAGTTTAAGGCACTTTCAAAGGAAAGTGGTTTTCTCTGAAAGCACAGTATTTAGAAAGTGAAGCAACACTCCATTCACTTCGCACAGTGAATTGAAGTGTTGGAACAGACTGCTTCTCTTTCAGAGAAATGCATGTGAGTTTCTGTTGAATGCTTGTAAATAGCTCAGGGCTCTTTCAAAGGAAAGTGATTTTCTCTGAAAGGACAGCATTTAGAAAGTAAAGCAACACTCCATTCCCTTCGCGCAATGAATTGAAGTGTTGGAACAGACTGCTTCTCTTTCATAGAAACGCATTAGTGTTTCTTGTGAATGCTTGCAAGTAGCTTAAGGAACTTTCAAAGGAAAGTGATTTTCTCTGAAAGGACAGCATTTAGAAAGTGAAGCAACACTCCATTCACTTCGCACAGAGAATTGAAGTGTTGGAACAGATTGCTTCTCTTTCAGAGAAATGCATGTGAGTTTCTGTTGAATGCTTGTAAGTAGCTTAAGGCACATTCAAAGGAAAGGGATTTTCTCTGAAAGGACAGCATTTAGAAAGTGAAGCAACACTCCATTCACTTCGAACAGTGAATTGAAGTGTTGGAACAGACTGCTTCTCTTTCAGAGAAACGCATGTGAGTTTTTTGTGAATGCTTGAAATTAGTTTAAGGCACTTTCAAAGGAAAGTGATTTTCTCTGAAAGGACAGAATTTAGAAAGTGAAGCAACACTCCATTCACTTCGCACAGTGAATTGAAGTGTTGGAGCAGAGTGCTTCTCTTTCAGAGAAACGCATGTGAGTTTCTGTTGAATGCTTGTAATTAGCTTAAGGCACATTCAAAGGAAAGTGATTTTCTCTGAAAGGACAGCATTTCCAAAGTGAGGCAACACTCCATTCACTTTGCACAGTGAATTGAAGTGTTGGAACAGACTGCTTCTCTTTCAGAGAAACGCATGTGAGTTTCTGGTGAATGCTTGTAAGTAGCTTAAGGCACTTTCAAAGGAAAGTGATTTTCTCTGAAAGGACAGCATTTAGAAAGTGAAGTAACATTCCATTCACTTCGCACAGTGAATTGAAGTGTTGGAACAGACTGCTTCTCTTTCAGAGAAACGCATGTGAGTTTCTTCCTAATGCTTGCAAGTAGCTTAAGGCACTTTCAAAGGAAAGTGATTTTCTCTGAAAGGACAGCATTTCGAACGTGAGGCAACACTCCATTCACTTTTCACAGTGAATTGAAGTGTTGGAACAGATTGCTTCTCTTTCAGAGAAACACATGTGAGTTTCTTCCTAATGCTTGCAAGTAGCTTAAGGCACTATCAAAGGAAAGTGATTTTCTCTGAAAGGACAGAATTTAGAAAGTGAAGCAACACTCCATTCACTTCGCCCAGTGAATTGAAGTGTTGGAACAGACTGCTTCTCTTTCAGAGAAAGGCATGTGAGTTTTTTATGAATGCTTGAAAGTAGTTTAAGGCACTTTCAAAGGAAAGTGATTTTCTCTGAAAGGACAGTATTTAGAAAGTGAAGCAACACTCCATTCACTTCGCACAGTGAATTGAAGTGTTGGAACAGACCGCTTCTCTTTCAGAGAAACGCATGTGAGTTTCTGTTGAATGCTTTTAAGTAGCTTAAGGCACGTTCAAAGGAAAGTGATTTTCTCTGAAAGGACAGCATTTAGAAAGTGAAGCAACACTCCATTCACTTCGCACAGTGAATTGAAGTATTGGAACAGACTGCTTCTCTTTCAGAGAAACGCATGTGAGTTTCTTGTGAATGCTTGCAAGTTGCTTAAGGCACTTTCAAAGGAAAGTGATTTTCTCTGAAAGGACAGCATTTAGAAAGTGAGGCAACACTCTATTCACTTCACACAGTGAATTGAAGTGTTGGAACAGACTGCTTCTCTTTAAGAGAAACGCATGTGAGTTTTTTGTGAATGCTTGAAAGTAGTTTAAGGCACTTTCAAAGGAAAGTGATTTTCTCTGAAAGGACAGAATTTAGAAAGTGAAGCAACACTCCATTCACTTCGCACAGTGAATTGAAGTGTTGGAACAGACTGCTTCTCTTTCAGAGAAACGCATGTGAGTTTCTGTTGAATGCTTGTAAGTAGCTTAAGACACTTTCAAAGGAAAGGGATTTTCTCTGAAAGGACAGCATTTAGAAAGTGAGGCAACACTCCATTCACTTCACACAGTGAATTGAAGTGTTGGAACAGACTGCTTCTCTTTCAGAGAAACGCATGTGAGTTTCTTCCTAATGCTTGCAAGTAGCTTAAAGCACTTTCTAAGGAAAGTGATTTTCTCTGAAAGGACAGAATTTAGAAAGTGAAGCAACACTCCATTCACTTCGCGCAGTGAATTGAAGTATTGGAACAGACTGCTTCTCTTTCTTAGAAACACATGTGAGTTTCTTCCTAATGCTTGCAAGTAGCTTAAGGCACTTTCAAAGGAAAGTGATTTTCTCTGAAAGGACAGCATTTAGAATGTGAAGCAACACTCCATTCACTACGCACAGTGAATTGAAGTGTTGGAACAGACTGCTTCTCTTTCAGAGAAACGCATGTGAGTTTCTGTTGAATGCTTGTAAGTAGCTTAAGGCACTTCCAAAGGAAAGTGATTTTCTCTGAAAGGACAGCATTTAGAAAGTGAAGCCACACTCCATTCACTTCGCACAGTGAATTGAAGTGTTGGAACAGATTGCTTCTCTTTCAGAGAAACGCATGTGAGTTTCTTCCTAATGCTTGCAAGTAGCTTAAGGCACTTTCAAAGGAAAGTGATTTTCTCTGAAAGGACAGCATTTATAAAGTGTAGCAACACTCCATTCACTTCGCACAGTGAATTGAAGTGTTGGAACAGACTGCTTCTCTTTCAGAGAAACGCATGTGAGTTTCTGGTGAATGCTTGAAAGTAGCTTAAGGCACTTTCAAAGGAAAGTGATTTTCTCTGAAAGGACAGCATTTAGAAAGTGAAGCAACACTCCATTCCCTTCGTGCAGTGAATTGAAGTGTTGGAACAGAGTGCTTCTCTTTCATATAAACGCATTAGTGTTTCTTGTGAATGCTTGCAAGTTGCTTAAGGCACTTTCAAAGGAAAGTGATTTTCTCTGAAAGGATATAATTAGGAAGTGAAGCAACACTCCATTCACTTCGCACAGTGAAATGAAGTGTTGGAACAGACTGCTTCCCTTTCAGAGAAATTCATGTGAGTTTCTTCCTAATGCTTGCAAGTAGATTAAGGGAATTTCAAAGGAAAGTGATTTTCTCTGAAAGGACAGCATTTAGAAAGTGAAGCAACACTCCATTCACTGAGCACATTGAATTGAAGTGTTGGAACAGACTGCTTCTCTTTCAGAGAAACGCATGTGAGTTTCTTGTGAATGCTTGCAAGTAGCTTAAGGCACTTTCAAAGGAAAGTGATTTTCTCTGAAAGGACAGCATTTAGAAAGTGAAGCAACACTCCATTCACTTCGCACAGTGAATTGAAGTGTTGGAACAGACTGCTTCTCTTTCAGAGAAACGCATGTGAGTTTCTTGTGAATGCTTGCAAGTTCCTTAAGGCACTATCAAAGGAAAGTGATTTTCTCCGAAAGGACAGCATTTAGAAACTGAAGCAACACTCCATTCACTTCTCACAGTGAATTGAAGTGTTGGAACAGACTGCTTCTCTTTAAGAGAAACGCATGTGAATTTTTGTGAATGCTGGAAAGAAGTTTAAGGCACTTTCAAAGGAAAGTGATTTTCTCTGAAAGGACAGAATTTAGAAAGTGAAGGAACACTCCATTCACTTCGCACAGTGAATTGAAGTGTTGGTACAGACTGCTTCTCATTCAGAGAAACGCATATGAGTTTCTGGTGAATGCTTGAAAGTAGTTTAAGGCACTTTCAATGGAAAGTGATTTTCTCTGAAAGGACAGAATTTAGAAAGTGAAGCAACACTCCATTCACTTCGCACAGTGAATTGAAGTGTTGGAACAGACTGCTCCTCTTTCAGAGAAATGCATGTGAGTTTCTGTTGAATGCTTGTAAGTAGCTTAAGGCACTTTCAAAGGAAAGGGATTTTCTCTGAAAGGACAGCATTTAGAAAGTGAGGCAACACTCCATTCACTTCACACAGTGAATTGAAGTGTTGGAACAGACTGCTTCTCTTTCAGAGAAACGCATGTGAGTTTCTTCCTAATGCTTGCAAGTAGCTTAAAGCACTTTCTAAGGAAAGTGATTTTCTCTGAAAGGACAGAATTTAGAAAGTCAAGCAACACTCCATTCACTTCGCACAGTGAATTGAAGTATTGGAACAGACTGCTTCTCTTTCTTTGAAACACATGTGAGTTTCTTCCTAATGCTTGCAAGTAGCTTAAGGCACTTTCAAAGGAAAGTGATTTTCTCTGAAAGGACAGCATTTAGAAAGTGAAGCAACACTCCATTCACTACGCACAGTGAATTGAAGTGTTGGAACAGACTGCTTCTCTTTCAGAGAAACGCATGTGAGTTTCTGTTGAATGCTTGTAAGTAGCTTAAGGCACTTCCAAAGGAAAGTGATTTTCTCTGAAAGGACAGCATTTAGAAAGTGAAGCAACACTCCATTCACTTCGCACAGTGAATTGAAGTGTTGGAACAGATTGCTTGTCTTTCGGAGAAACGCATGTGAGTTTCTTCCTAATGCTTGCAAGTAGCTTAAGGCACTTTCAAAGGAAAGTGATTTTCTCTGAAAGGACAGCATTTATAAAGTGTAGCAACACTCCATTCACTTCGCACAGTGAATTGAAGTGTTGGAACAGACTGCTTCTCTTTCAGAGAAACGCATGTGAGTTTCTGGTGAATGCTTGTAAGTACCTTAAGGCACTTTCAAAGGAAAGTGATTTTCTCTGAAAGGACAGCATTTAGAAAGTGAGGCAACACTCCATTCCCTTCGTGCAGTGAATTGAAGTGTTGGAACAGAGTGCTTCTCTTTCATATAAATGCATTAGTGTTTCTTGTGAATGCTTGCAAGTTGCTTAAGGCACTTTCAAAGGAAAGTGATTTTCTCTGAAAGGATATAATTAGGAAGTGAAGCAACACTCCATTCACTTCGCACAGTGAAATGAAGTGTTGGAACAGACTGCTTCTCTTTCAGAGAAATGCATGTGAGTTTCTTCCTAATGCTTGCAAGTAGATTAAGGGACTTTCAAAGGAAAGTGATTTTCTCTGAAAGGACAGCATTTAGAAAGTGAAGCAACACTCCATTCACTGAGCACATTGAATTGAAGTGTTCGAACAGACTGCATCTCTTTCAGAGAAACGCATGTGAGTTTCTGTTGAATGCTTGTAAGTAGCTTAAGGCACTTTCAAAGGAAAGTGATTTTCTCTGAAAGGACAGCATTTAGAAAGTGAGGCAACACTCCATTCACATCACACAGTGAATTGAAGTGTTGGAACAGACTGCTTCTCTTTCAGAGAAACGCATGTGAGTTTCTTGTGAATGCTTGCAAGTAGCTTAAGGCACTTTCAAAGGAAAGTGATTTTCTCTGAAAGGACAGCATTTAGAAAGTGAAGCAACACTCCATTCACTTCGCACAGTGAATTGAAGTGTTGGAACAGACTGCTTCTCTTTCAGAGAAACGCATGTGAGTTTCTTGTGAATGCTTGCAAGTTCCTTAAGGCACTATCAAAGGAAAGTGATTTTCTCTGAAAGGACAGCATTTAGAAACTGAAGCAACACTCCATTCACTTCTCACAGTGAATTGAAGTGTTGGAACAGACTGCTTCTCTTTAAGAGAAACGCATGTGAGTTTTTTGTGAATGCTGGAAAGAAGTTTAAGGCACTTTCAAAGGAAAGTGATTTTCTCTGAAAGGTCAGAATTTAGAAAGAGAGGCAACACTCCATTCACTTCACACAGTGAATTGAAGTGTTGGAACAGACTGCTTCTCTTGCAGAGAAACGCATGTGAGTTTCTTCCTAATGCTTGCAAGTAGCTTAAGGCACTTTCAAAGGAAAGTGATTTTCTCTGAAAGGACAGAATTTAGAAAGTGAAACAACACTCCATTAACTTCGCACAGTGAATTGAAGTTGGAACAGACTGCTTCTCTTTCTTAGAAACGCATGTGAGTTTCTTCCTAATGCTTGCAAGTAGCTTAAGGCACTTTCAAAGGAAAGTGATTTTCTCTGAAAGGACAGCATTTATAAAGTGTAGCAACACTCCATTCACTTCGCACAGTGAATTGAAGTGTTGGAACAGACTGCTTCTCTTTCAGAGAAACGCATGTGAGTTTCTGGTGAATGCTTGAAAGTAGCTTAAGGCACTTTCAAAGGAAAGTGATTTTCTCTGAAAGGACAGCATTTAGAAAGTGAAGCAACACTCCATTCCCTTCGTGCAGTGAATTGAAGTGTTGGAACAGAGTGCTTCTCTTTCATATAAACGCATTAGTGTTTCTTGTGAATGCTTGCAAGTTGCTTAAGGCACTTTCAAAGGAAAGTGATTTTCTCTGAAAGGATATAATTAGGAAGTGAAGCAACACTCCATTCACTTCGCACAGTGAAATGAAGTGTTGGAACAGACTGCTTCCCTTTCAGAGAAATTCATGTGAGTTTCTTCCTAATGCTTGCAAGTAGATTAAGGGACTTTCAAAGGAAAGTGATTTTCTCTGAAAGGACAGCATTTAGAAAGTGAAGCAACACTCCATTCACTGAGCACATTGAATTGAAGTGTTCGAACAGACTGCATCTCTTTCAGAGAAACGCATGTGAGTTTCTGTTGAATGCTTGTAAGTAGCTTAAGGCACTTTCAAAGGAAAGTGATTTTCTCTGAAAGGACAGCATTTAGAAAGTGAGGCAACACTCCATTCACTTCACACAGTGAATTGAAGTGTTGGAACAGACTGCTTCTCTTTCAGAGAAACGCATGTGAGTTTCTTGTGAATGCTTGCAAGTAGCTTAAGGCACTTTCAAAGGAAAGTGATTTTCTCTGAAAGGACAGCATTTAGAAAGTGAAGCAACACTCCATTCACTTCGCACAGTGAATTGAAGTGTTGGAACAGACTGCTTCTCTTTCAGAGAAACGCATGTGAGTTTCTTGTGAATGCTTGCAAGTTCCTTAAGGCACTATCAAAGGAAAGTGATTTTCTCCGAAAGGACAGCATTTAGAAACTGAAGCAACACTCCATTCACTTCTCACAGTGAATTGAAGTGTTGGAACAGACTGCTTCTCTTTAAGAGAAACGCATGTGAATTTTTGTGAATGCTGGAAAGAATTTTAAGGCACTTTCAAAGGAAAGTGATTTTCTCTGAAAGGACAGAATTTAGAAAGTGAAGGAACACTCCATTCACTTCGCACAGTGAATTGAAGTGTTGGTACAGACTGCTTCTCATTCAGAGAAACGCATATGAGTTTCTGGTGAATGCTTGAAAGTAGTTTAAGGCACTTTCAATGGAAAGTGATTTTCTCTGAAAGGACAGAATTTAGAAAGTGAAGCAACACTCCATTCACTTCGCACAGTGAATTGAAGTGTTGGAACAGACTGCTCCTCTTTCAGAGAAATGCATGTGAGTTTCTGTTGAATGCTTGTAAGTAGCTTAAGGCACTTTCAAAGGAAAGGGATTTTCTCTGAAAGGACAGCATTTAGAAAGTGAGGCAACACTCCATTCACTTCACACAGTGAATTGAAGTGTTGGAACAGACTGCTTCTCTTTCAGAGAAACGCATGTGAGTTTCTTCCTAATGCTTGCAAGTAGCTTAAAGCACTTTCTAAGGAAAGTGATTTTCTCTGAAAGGACAGAATTTAGAAAGTGAAGCAACACTCCATTCACTTCGCACAGTGAATTGAAGTATTGGAACAGACTGCTTCTCTTTCTTTGAAACACATGTGAGTTTCTTCCTAATGCTTGCAAGTAGCTTAAGGCACTTTCAAAGGAAAGTGATTTTCTCTGAAAGGACAGCATTTAGAAAGTGAAGCAACACTCCATTCACTACGCACAGTGAATTGAAGTGTTGGAACAGACTGCTTCTCTTTCAGAGAAACGCATGTGAGTTTCTGTTGAATGCTTGTAAGTAGCTTAAGGCACTTCCAAAGGAAAGTGATTTTCTCTGAAAGGACAGCATTTAGAAAGTGAAGCAACACTCCATTCACTTCGCACAGTGAATTGAAGTGTTGGAACAGATTGCTTGTCTTTCGGAGAAACGCATGTGAGTTTCTTCCTAATGCTTGCAAGTAGCTTAAGGCACTTTCAAAGGAAAGTGATTTTCTCTGAAAGGACAGCATTTATAAAGTGTAGCAACACTCCATTCACTTCGCACAGTGAATTGAAGTGTTGGAACAGACTGCTTCTCTTTCAGAGAAACGCATGTGAGTTTCTGGTGAATGCTTGTAAGTACCTTAAGGCACTTTCAAAGGAAAGTGATTTTCTCTGAAAGGACAGCATTTAGAAAGTGAAGCAACACTCCATTCCCTTCGTGCAGTGAATTGAAGTGTTGGAACAGAGTGCTTCTCTTTCATATAAACGCATTAGTGTTTCTTGTGAATGCTTGCAAGTTGCTTAAGGCACTTTCAAAGGAAAGTGATTTTCTCTGAAAGGATATAATTAGGAAGTGAAGCAACACTCCATTCACTTCGCACAGTGAAATGATGTGTTGGAACAGACTGCTTCTCTTTCAGAGAAATGCATGTGAGTTTCTTCCTAATGCTTGCAAGTAGATTAAGAGACTTTCAAAGGAAAGTGATTTTCTCTGAAAGGACAGCATTTAGAAAGTGAAGCAACACTCCATTCACTGAGCACATTGAATTGAAGTGTTCGAACAGACTGCATCTCTTTCAGAGAAACGCATGTGAGTTTCTGTTGAATGCTTGTAAGTAGCTTAAGGCACTTTCAAAGGAAAGTGATTTTCTCTGAAAGGACAGCATTTAGAAAGTGAGGCAACACTCCATTCACATCACACAGTGAATTGAAGTGTTGGAACAGACTGCTTCTCTTTCAGAGAAACGCATGTGAGTTTCTTGTGAATGCTTGCAAGTAGCTTAAGGCACTTTCAAAGGAAAGTGATTTTCTCTGAAAGGACAGCATTTAGAAAGTGAAGCAACACTCCATTCACTTCGCACAGTGAATTGAAGTGTTGGAACAGACTGCTTCTCTTTCAGAGAAACGCATGTGAGTTTCTTGTGAATGCTTGCAAGTTCCTTAAGGCACTATCAAAGGAAAGTGATTTTCTCTGAAAGGACAGCATTTAGAAACTGAAGCAACACTCCATTCACTTCTCACAGTGAATTGAAGTGTTGGAACAGACTGCTTCTCTTTAAGAGAAACGCATGTGAGTTTTTTGTGAATGCTGGAAAGAAGTTTAAGGCACTTTCAAAGGAAAGTGATTTTCTCTGAAAGGTCAGAATTTAGAAAGAGAGGCAACACTCCATTCACTTCACACAGTGAATTGAAGGGTTGGAACAGACTGCTTCTCTTGCAGAGAAACGCATGTGAGTTTCTTCCTAATGCTTGCAAGTAGCTTAAGGCACTTTCAAAGGAAAGTGATTTTCTCTAAAAGGACAGAATTTAGAAAGTGAAACAACACTCCATTAACTTCGCACAGTGAATTGAAGTTGGAACAGACTGCTTCTCTTTCTTAGAAACGCATGTGAGTTTCTTCCTAATGCTTGCAAGTAGCTTAAGGCACTTTCAAAGGAAAGTGATTTTCTCTGAAAGGACAGCATTTAGAAAGTGAAGCAACACTCCATTCACTTCGCACAGTGAATTGAAGTGTTGGAACAGACCGCTTCTCTTTCAGAGAAACGCATGTGAGTTTCTGGTGAATGCTTGTAAGTAGCTTAAGGCACTTTCAAAGGAAAGTGATTTTCTCTGAAAGGACAGCATTTAGAAAGTGAAGCAACACTCCATTCACTTCGCACAGTGAATTGAAGTGTTGGAACAGACTACTTCTCTTTCAGAGAAACGCATGTGAGTTTTTTATGAATGCATGAAAGTAGTTTAAGTCACTTTCAAAGGAAAGTGATTTTCTCTGAAAGGACAGTATTTAGAAAGTGAATCAACACTCCATTCACTTCGCACAGTGAATTGAAGTGTTGGAACAGACCGCTTCTTTTTCAGAGAAACGCATGTGAGTTTCTGGTGAATGCTTGTAAGTAGCTTAAGGCACGTTCAAAGGAAAGTGATTTTCTCTGAAAGGACAGCATTTCGAAAGTGAGGCAACACTCCATTCACTTTGCACAGTGAATTGAAGTGTTGGAACAGATTGCTTCTCTTTCAGAGAAACACATGTGAGTTTCTGGTGAATGCTTGTAAGTAGCTTAAGGCATTTTCAAAGGAACATGATTTTCTCGGAAAAGACAGCATTTAGAAAGTGAAGCAACACTCCATTCACTTCGCACAGTGAATTGACGTGTTGGAACAGACTGCTTCTCTTTCAGAGAAACGCATGTGAGTTTCTGTTGAATGCTTGTAAGTAGCTTAAGGCACTTCCAAAGGAAAGTGATTTTCTCTGAAAGGACAGCATTTAGAAAGTGAAGCAACACTCCATTCACTTCGCACAGTGAATTGAAGTGTTGGAACAGACTGCTTCTCTTTAAGAGAAACGCATGTGAGTTTCTTCCTAATGCTTGCAAGTAGCTTAAGGCACTTTCAAAGGAAAGTGATTTTCTCTGAAAGGACAGCATTTAGAAAGTGTAGCAACACTCCATTCACTTCGCACAGTGAATTGAAGTGTTGGAACAGACTGCTTCTCTTTCAGAGAAATTCATGTGAGTTTCTGGTGAATGCTTGTAAGTAGCTTAAGGCACTTTCAAAGGAAAGTGATTTTCTCTGAAAGGACAGCATTTAGAAAGTGAAGCAACACTCCATTCCCTTCGTGCAGTGAATTGAAGTGTTGGAACAGATTGCTTCTCTTTCATATAAACGCATTAGTGTTTCTTGTGAATGCTTGCAAGTTGCTTAAGGCACTTTCAAAGGAAAGTGATTTTCTCTGAAAGGATATAATTAGGAAGTGAAGCAACACTCCATTCACTTCGCACAGTGAAATGAAGTGTTGGAACAGACTGCTTCTCTTTCAGAGAAATGCATGTGAGTTTCTTCCTAATGCTTGCAAGTAGATTAAGGGACTTTCAAAGGAAAGTGATTTTCTCTGAAAGGACAGCATTTAGAAAGTGAAGCAACACTCCATTCACTGAGCACATTGAATTGAAGTGTTCGAACAGACTGCATCTCTTTCAGAGAAACGCATGTGAGTTTCTGTTGAATGCTTGTAAGTAGCTTAAGGCACTTTCAAAGGAAAGTGATTTTCTCTGAAAGGACAGCATTTAGAAAGTGAGGCAACACTCCATTCACATCACACAGTGAATTGAAGTGTTGGAACAGACTGCTTCTCTTTCAGAGAAACGCATGTGAGTTTCTTGTGAATGCTTGCAAGTAGCTTAAGGCACTTTCAAAGGAAAGTGATTTTCTCTGAAAGGACAGCATTTAGAAAGTGAAGCAACACTCCATTCACTTCGCACAGTGAATTGAAGTGTTGGAACAGACTGCTTCTCTTTCAGAGAAACGCATGTGAGTTTTTTATGAATGCTTGAAAGTAGTTTAAGGCACTTTCAAAGGAAAGTGATTTTCTCTGAAAGGATATAATTAGGAAGTGAAGCAACACTCAATTCACTTCGCACAGTGAAATGAAGTGTTGGAACAGACTGCTTCTCTTTCAGAGAAATGCATGTGAGTTTCTTCCTAATGCTTGCAAGTAGATTAAGGCACTTTCAAAGGAAAGTGATTTTCTCTGAAAGGATATAATTAGAAAGTAAAGCAACACTCCATTCCCTTCTCGCAATGAATTGAAGTGTTGGAACAGACTGCTTCTCTTTCATAGAAACACATTAGTGTTTCTTGTGAATGCTTGCAAGTAGCTTAAGGCACTTTCAAAGGAAAGTGATTTTCTCTGTAAGGACAGCATTTAGAAAGTGAAGCAACACTCCATTCACTTCGCACAGAGAATTGAAGTGTTCGAACAGATTGCTTCTCTTTCAGAGAA
Source organism: Myodes glareolus (assembly GCF_982192425.1). Classification (NCBI taxonomy): domain Eukaryota; kingdom Metazoa; phylum Chordata; class Mammalia; order Rodentia; family Cricetidae; genus Myodes; species Myodes glareolus. The sequence continues at coordinate 4,519,848 of NC_142046.1, forward strand.
ACACATGTGAGTTTTTTATGAATGCTTGAAAGTAGTTTAAGGCACTTTCAAAGGAAAGTGATTTTCTCTGAAAGGACAGTATTTAGAAAGTGAAGCAACACTCCATTCACTTCGCACAGTGAATTGAAGTGTTGGAACAGACTGCTTCTCTTTCAGAGAAATGCACGTGAGTTTCTGTTGAATGCTTGTAAGTAGCTTAAGGCACTTTCAAAGGAAAGTGATTTTCTCTGAAAGGACAGCATTTAGAAAGTGAAGCAACACTCCATTCACTTCGCACATTGAATTGAAGTGTTGGAACAGACTGCATCTCTTTCATAGAAACGCATGTGAGTTTCTGTTGAATGCTTGTAAGTAGCTTAAGGCACTTTCAAAGGAAAGTGATTTTCTCTGAAAGGACAGCATTTAGAAAGTGAGGCAATACTCCATTCACTTCACACAGTGAATTGAAGTGTTGGAACAGACAGCTTCTCTTTCAGAGAAACACATGTGAGTTTCTTCCTAATGCTTGCAAGTAGCTTAAGGCACTTTCAAAGGAAAGTGATTTTCTCTGAAAGGACAGCATTTAGAAAGTGAAGCAACACTCCATTCACTTCGCACAGTGAATTGAAGTGTTGGAACAGACTGCTTCTCTTTCATAGAAACGCATTAGTGTTTCTTGTGAATGCTTGCAAGTAGCTTAAGGCACTTTCAAAGGAAAGTGATTTTCTCTGAAAGGACAGCATTTAGAAAGTGAAGCAACACTCCATTCACTTCGCACAGAGAATTGAAGTGTTGGAACAGATTGCTTCTCTTTCAGAGAAACGCATGTGAGTTTCTTCCTAATGCTTGCAAGTAGCTTAAGGCACTTTCAAAGGAAAGTGATTTTCTCTGAAAGGACAGCATTTAGAAAGTGAAGCAACACTCCATTCACTTCGCACAGTGAATTGAAGTGTTGGACAGACTGCTACTCTTTAAGAGAAACGCATGTGAGTTTTTCGTGAATGCTTGAAAGAAGTTTAAGGCACTTTCAAAGGAAAGTGATTTTCTCTGAAAGGACAGAATTTAGAAAGTGAAGCAACACTCCATTCACTTCGCACAGTGAATTGAAGTGTTGGAACAGACTGCTTCTCTTTCAGAGAAATGCATGTGAGTTTCTGTTGAATGCTTGTAAGTAGCTTAAGGCACTTTCAAAGGAAAGTGATTTTCTCTGAAAGGACAGCATTTAGAAAGTGAAGTAACATTCCATTCACTTCGCACAGTGAATTGAAGTGTTGGAACAGACTGCTTCTCTTTCAGAGAAATGCATGTGAGTTTCTTTTGAATGCTTGTAAGTAGCTCATGGCTCCTTCAAAGGAAAGTGATTTTCTCTGAAAGGATAGCATTTAGAAAGTAAAGCAACACTCCATTCCCTTCTCGCAATGAATTGAAGTGTTGGAACAGACTGCTTCTCTTTCATAGAAACACATTAGTGTTTCTTGTGAATGCTTGCAAGTAGCTTAAGACACTTTCAATGGAAAGTGATTTTCTCTGAAAGGACAGCATTTAGAAAGTGAAGCAACACTCCATTCACTTCGCACAGAGAATTGAAGTGTTGGAACAGATTGCTTCTCTTTCAGAGAAATGCATGTGAGTTTCTGTTGAATGCTTGTAAGTAGCTTAAGGCACTTTCAAAGGAAAGGGATTTTCTCTGATAGGACAGCATTTAGAAAGTGAAGCAACACTCCATTCACTTCGCACAGTGAATTGAAGGTTTGGAACAGACTGCTTCTCTTTCAGAGAAACGCATGTGAGTTTTTTGTGAATGCTTGAAAGTAGTTTAATGCACTTTCAATGGAAAATGATTTTCTCTGAAAGGACAGCATTTAGAAAGTGAGGCAACACTCCATTCACTTCGCACAGTGAATTGAAGTGTTGGAACAGACTGCTTCTCTTTCAGAGAAACGCATGTGAGTTTCTTCATAATGCTTGTATTTAGCTTAAGGCACTTTCAAAGGAAATTGATTTTCTCTGAAAGGACAGCATTTAGAAAGTGAAGCAACACACCATTCACTTCGCACAGTGAATTGAAGTGTTGGAACAGACTGCTTCTCTTTCAGAGAAACGCATGTGAGTTTTTTATGAATGCTTGAAAGTAGTTTAAGTCACTTTCAAAGGAAAGTGATTTTCTCTGAAAGGACAGCATTTAGAAAGTGAAGCCACACTCCATTCACTACGCACAGTGAATTGAAGTGTTGGAACAGACTGCTCCTCTTTCAGAGAAATGCATGTGAGTTTCTGTTGAATGCTTGTAAGTAGCTTAAGGCACTTTCAAAGGGAAGGGATTTTCTCTGAAAGGACAGCATTTAGAAAGAGAGGCAACACTCCATTCACTTCACACAGTGAATTGAAGTGTTGGAACAGACTGCTTCTCTTGCAGAGAAACGCATGTGAGTTTCTTCCTAATGCTTGCAAGTAGCTTAAGGCACTTTCAAAGGAAAGTGATTTTCTCTGAAAGGACAGAATTTAGAAAGTGAAACAACACTCCATTCACTTCGCACAGTGAATTGAAGTTGGAACAGACTGCTTCTCTTTCTTAGAAACGCATGTGAGTTTCTTCCTAATGCTTGCAAGTAGCTTAAGGCACTTTCAAAGGAAAGTGATTTTCTCTGAAAGGACAGCATTTAGAAAGTGAAGCAACACTCCATTCACTTCGCACAGTGAATTGAAGTGTTGGAACAGACCGCTTCTCTTTCAGAGAAACGCATGTGAGTTTCTGGTGAATGCTTGTAAGTAGCTTAAGGCACTTTCAAAGGAAAGTGATTTTCTCTGAAAGGACAGCATTTAGAAAGTGAAGCAACACTCCATTCACTTCGCACAGTGAATTGAAGTGTTGGAACAGACTACTTCTCTTTCAGAGAAACGCATGTGAGTTTTTTATGAATGCATGAAAGTAGTTTAAGTCACTTTCAAAGGAAAGTGATTTTCTCTGAAAGGACAGTATTTAGAAAGTGAATCAACACTCCATTCACTTCGCACAGTGAATTGAAGTGTTGGAACAGACCGCTTCTTTTTCAGAGAAACGCATGTGAGTTTCTGGTGAATGCTTGTAAGTAGCTTAAGGCACGTTCAAAGGAAAGTGATTTTCTCTGAAAGGACAGCATTTCGAAAGTGAGGCAACACTCCATTCACTTTGCACAGTGAATTGAAGTGTTGGAACAGATTGCTTCTCTTTCAGAGAAACACATGTGAGTTTCTGGTGAATGCTTGTAAGTAGCTTAAGGCATTTTCAAAGGAACATGATTTTCTCGGAAAAGACAGCATTTAGAAAGTGAAGCAACACTCCATTCACTTCGCACAGTGAATTGAAGTGTTGGAACAGACTGCTTCTCTTTCAGAGAAACGCATGTGAGTTTCTGTTGAATGCTTGTAAGTAGCTTAAGGCACTTCCAAAGGAAAGTGATTTTCTCTGAAAGGACAGCATTTAGAAAGTGAAGCAACACTCCATTCACTTCGCACAGTGAATTGAAGTGTTGGAACAGACTGCTTCTCTTTAAGAGAAACGCATGTGAGTTTCTTCCTAATGCTTGCAAGTAGCTTAAGGCACTTTCAAAGGAAATTGATTTTCTCTGAAAGGACAGCATTTAGAAAGTGTAGCAACACTCCATTCACTTCGCACAGTGAATTGAAGTGTTGGAACAGACTGCTTCTCTTTCAGAGAAATTCATGTGAGTTTCTGGTGAATGCTTGTAAGTAGCTTAAGGCACTTTCAAAGGAAAGTGATTTTCTCTGAAAGGACAGCATTTAGAAAGTGAAGCAACACTCCATTCCCTTCGTGCAGTGAATTGAAGTGTTGGAACAGAGTGCTTCTCTTTCATATAAACGCATTAGTGTTTCTTGTGAATGCTTGCAAGTTGCTTAAGGCACTTTCAAAGGAAAGTGATTTTCTCTGAAAGGATATAATTAGGAAGTGAAGCAACACTCAATTCACTTCGCACAGTGAAATGAAGTGTTGGAACAGACTGCTTCTCTTTCAGAGAAATGCATGTGAGTTTCTTCCTAATGCTTGCAAGTAGATTAAGGCACTTTCAAAGGAAAGTGATTTTCTCTGAAAGGATATAATTAGAAAGTAAAGCAACACTCCATTCCCTTCTCGCAATGAATTGAAGTGTTGGAACAGACTGCTTCTCTTTCATAGAAACACATTAGTGTTTCTTGTGAATGCTTGCAAGTAGCTTAAGGCACTTTCAAAGGAAAGTGATTTTCTCTGTAAGGACAGCATTTAGAAAGTGAAGCAACACTCCATTCACTTCGCACAGAGAATTGAAGTGTTCGAACAGATTGCTTCTCTTTCAGAGAAACACATGTGAGTTTTTTATGAATGCTTGAAAGTAGTTTAAGGCACTTTCAAAGGAAAGTGATTTTCTCTGAAAGGACAGTATTTAGAAAGTGAAGCAACACTCCATTCACTTCGCACAGTGAATTGAAGTGTTGGAACAGACTGCTTCTCTTTCAGAGAAATGCACGTGAGTTTCTGTTGAATGCTTGTAAGTAGCTTAAGGCACTTTCAAAGGAAAGTGATTTTCTCTGAAAGGACAGCATTTAGAAAGTGAAGCAACACTCCATTCACTTCGCACATTGAATTGAAGTGTTGGAACAGACTGCATCTCTTTCAGAGAAACGCATGTTAGTTTCTGTTGAATGCTTGTAAGTAGCTTAAGGCACTTTCAAAGGAAAGTGATTTTCTCTGAAAGGACAGCATTTAGAAAGTGAGGCAATACTCCATTCACTTCACACAGTGAATTGAAGTGTTGGAACAGACAGCTTCTCTTTCAGAGAAACACATGTGAGTTTCTTCCTAATGCTTGCAAGTAGCTTAAGGCACTTTCAAAGGAAAGTGATTTTCTCTGAAAGGACAGCATTTAGAAAGTGAAGCAACACTCCATTCACTTCGCACAGTGAATTGAAGTGTTGGAACAGACTGCTTCTCTTTCATAGAAACGCATTAGTGTTTCTTGTGAATGCTTGCAAGTAGCTTAAGGCACTTTCAAAGGAAAGTGATTTTCTCTGAAAGGACAGCATTTAGAAAGTGAAGCAACACTCCATTCACTTCGCACAGAGAATTGAAGTGTTGGAACAGATTGCTTCTCTTTCAGAGAAACGCATGTGAGTTTCTTCCTAATGCTTGCAAGTAGCTTAAGGCACTTTCAAAGGAAAGTGATTTTCTCTGAAAGGACAGCATTTAGAAAGTGAAGCAACACTCCATTCACTTCGCACAGTGAATTGAAGTGTTGGACAGACTGCTACTCTTTAAGAGAAACGCATGTGAGTTTTTCGTGAATGCTTGAAAGAAGTTTAAGGCACTTTCAAAGGAAAGTGATTTTCTCTGAAAGGACAGAATTTAGAAAGTGAAGGAACACTCCATTCACTTCGCACAGTGAATTGAAGTGTTGGAGCAGAGTGCTTCTCTTTCAGAGAAACGCATGTGAGTTTCTGTTGAATGCTTGCAAGTAGCTTAAGGCACTTTCAAAGGAAAGTGATTTTCTCTGAAAGGACAGCATTTAGAAAGTGAAGCAACACTCCATTCACTTCGCACAGTGAATTGAAGTGTTGCAACAGACTGCTTCTCTTTCATAGAAACGCATTAGTGTTTCTTGTGAATGCTTGCAAGTAGCTTAAGGCACTTTCAAAGGAAAGTGAGTTTCTCTGAAAGGACAGCATTTAGAAAGTGAAGCAACACTCCATTCACTTCGCACAGTGAACTGAAGTGTTGGAACAGATTGCTTCTCTTTCAGAGAAACGCATGTGAGTTTCTGTTGAATGCTTGTAAGTAGCTTAAGGCACTTTCAAAGGAAAGTGATTTTCTCTGAAAGAACAGAATTTAGAAAGTGAAGCAACACTCCATTCACTTCGCACAGTGAATTGAAGTGTTGGAATAGACTGCTTATCTCTCAGAGAAATGCATGTGAGTTTCTTCCTAATGCTTGCAAGTAGCTTAAGGCACTTTCAAAGGAAAGTGATTTTCTCTGAAAGGACAGAATTTAGAAAGTGTAGCAACACTCCATTCATTAGCACAGTGAATTGAAGTGTTGGAACAGACTGCTTCTCTTTCAGAGAAACGCATGTGAGTTTCTGGTGAATGCTTGTAAGTTCCTTAAGGCACTTTCAAAGGAAAGTGATTTTCTCTGAAAGGACAGCATTTAGAAAGTGAAGCAACACTCCATTCCCTTCGTGCAGTGAATTGAAGTGTTGGAACAGAGTGCTTCTCTTTCATATAAACGCATTAGTGTTTCTTGTGAATGCTTGCAAGTTGCTTAAGGCACTTTCAAAGGAAAGTGATTTTCTCTGAAAGGATATAATTAGGAAGTGAAGCAACACTCCATTCACTTCGCACAGTGAAATGAAGTGTTGGAAGAGACTGCTTCTCTTTCAGAGAAATGCATGTGAGTTTCTTCCTAATGCTTGCAAGTAGACTAAGGGACTTTCAAAGGAAAGTTATTTTCTCTGAAAGGACAGCTTTTAGAAAGTGAAGCAACACTCCATTCACTGAGCACATTGAATTGAAGTGTTCGAACATACTGCATCTCTTTCAGAGAAACGCATGTGAGTTTCTGTTGAATGCTTGTAAGTAGCTTAAGGCACTTTCAAAGGAAAGTGATTTTCTCTGAAAGGACAGCATTTAGAAAGTGAGGCAACACTCCATTCACTTCACACAGTGAATTGAAGTGTTGGAACAGACTGCTTCTCTTTCAGAAAAACGCATGTGAGTTTCTTGTGAATGCTTGCAAGTAGCTTAAGGCACTTTCAAAGGAAAGTGATTTTCTCTGAAAGGACAGCATTTAGAAAGTGAAGCAACACTCCATTCACTTCGCACAGTGAACTGAAGTGTTGGAACAGACTGCTTCTCTTTCAGAGAAACGCATGTGAGTTTCTTGTGAATGCTTGCAAGTTCCTTAAGGCACTATCAAAGGAAAGTGATTTTCTCTGAAAGGACAGCATTTAGAAACTGAAGCAACACTTCATTCACTTCGCACAGTGAATTGAAGTGTTGGAACAGACTGCTCCTCTTTCAGAGAAATGCATGTGAGTTTCTGTTGAATGCTTGTAAGTAGCTTAAGGCACTTTCAAAGGAAAGTGATTTTCTCTGAAAGGACAGCTTTTAGAAAGTGAAGCAACACTCCATTCACTTCGCACAGAGAATTGAAGTGTTCGAACAGATTGCTTCTCTTTCAGAGAAACACATGTGAGTTTTTTATGAATGCTTGAAAGTAGTTTAAGGCACTTTCAAAGGAAAGTGATTTTCTCTGAAAGGACAGTATTTAGAAAGTGAAGCAACACTCCATTCACTTCGCACAGTGAATTGAAGTGTTGGAACAGACTGCTTCTCTTTCAGAGAAATGCACGTGAGTTTCTGTTGAATGCTTGTAAGTAGCTTAAGGCACTTTCAAAGGAAAGTGATTTTCTCTGAAAGGACAGCATTTAGAAAGTGAAGCAACACTCCATTCACTTCGCACATTGAATTGAAGTGTTGGAACAGACTGCATCTCTTTCAGAGAAACGCATGTGAGTTTCTGTTGAATGCTTGTAAGTAGCTTAAGGCACTTTCAAAGGAAAGTGATTTTCTCTGAAAGGACAGCATTTAGAAAGTGAGGCAATACTCCATTCACTTCACACAGTGAATTGAAGTGTTGGAACAGACAGCTTCTCTTTCAGAGAAACACATGTGAGTTTCTTCCTAATGCTTGCAAGTAGCTTAAGGCACTTTCAAAGGAAAGTGATTTTCTCTGAAAGGACAGCATTTAGAAAGTGAAGCAACACTCCATTCACTTCGCACAGTGAATTGAAGTGTTGGAACAGACTGCTTCTCTTTCATAGAAACGCATTAGTGTTTCTTGTGAATGCTTGCAAGTAGCTTAAGGCACTTTCAAAGGAAAGTGATTTTCTCTGAAAGGACAGCATTTAGAAAGTGAAGCAACACTCCATTCACTTCGCACAGAGAATTGAAGTGTTGGAACAGATTGCTTCTCTTTCAGAGAAACGCATGTGAGTTTCTTCCTAATGCTTGCAAGTAGCTTAAGGCACTTTCAAAGGAAAGTGATTTTCTCTGAAAGGACAGCATTTAGAAAGTGAAGCAACACTCCATTCACTTCGCACAGTGAATTGAAGTGTTGGACAGACTGCTACTCTTTAAGAGAAACGCATGTGAGTTTTTCGTGAATGCTTGAAAGAAGTTTAAGGCACTTTCAAAGGAAAGTGATTTTCTCTGAAAGGACAGAATTTAGAAAGTGAAGCAACACTCCATTCACTTCGCACAGTGAATTGAAGTGTTGGAACAGACTGCTTCTCTTTCAGAGAAATGCATGTGAGTTTCTGTTTAATGCTTGTAAGTAGCTTAAGGCACTTTCAAAGGAAAGTGATTTTCTCTGAAAGGACAGCATTTAGAAAGTGAAGTAACATTCCATTCACTTCGCACAGTGAATTGAAGTGTTGGAACAGACTGCTTCTCTTTCAGAGAAATGCATGTGAGTTTCTTTTGAATGCTTGTAAGTAGCTCATGGCTCCTTCAAAGGAAAGTGATTTTCTCTGAAAGGATAGCATTTAGAAAGTAAAGCAACACTCCATTCCCTTCTCGCAATGAATTGAAGTGTTGGAACAGACTGCTTCTCTTTCATAGAAACACATTAGTGTTTCTTGTGAATGCTTGCAAGTAGCTTAAGACACTTTCAATGGAAAGTGATTTTCTCTGAAAGGACAGCATTTAGAAAGTGAAGCAACACTCCATTCACTTCGCACAGAGAATTGAAGTGTTGGAACAGATTGCTTCTCTTTCAGAGAAATGCATGTGAGTTTCTGTTGAATGCTTGTAAGTAGCTTAAGGCACTTTCAAAGGAAAGGGATTTTCTCTGATAGGACAGCATTTAGAAAGTGAAGCAACACTCCATTCACTTCGCACAGTGAATTGTAGGTTTGGAACAGACTGCTTCTCTTTCAGAGAAACGCATGTGAGTTTTTTGTGAATGCTTGAAAGTAGTTTAATGCACTTTCAATGGAAAATGATTTTCTCTGAAAGGACAGCATTTAGAAAGTGAGGCAACACTCCATTCACTTCGCACAGTGAATTGAAGTGTTGGAACAGACTGCTTCTCTTTCAGAGAAACGCATGTGAGTTTCTTCATAATGCTTGTATTTAGCTTAAGGCACTTTCAAAGGAAATTGATTTTCTCTGAAAGGACAGCATTTAGAAAGTGAAGCAACACACCATTCACTTCGCACAGTGAATTGAAGTGTTGGAACAGACTGCTTCTCTTTCAGAGAAACGCATGTGAGTTTTTTATGAATGCTTGAAAGTAGTTTAAGTCACTTTCAAAGGAAAGTGATTTTCTCTGAAAGGACAGCATTTAGAAAGTGAAGCCACACTCCATTCACTACGCACAGTGAATTGAAGTGTTGGAACAGACTGCTCCTCTTTCAGAGAAATGCATGTGAGTTTCTGTTGAATGCTTGTAAGTAGCTTAAGGCACTTTCAAAGGGAAGGGATTTTCTCTGAAAGGACAGCATTTAGAAAGAGAGGCAACACTCCATTCACTTCACACAGTGAATTGAAGTGTTGGAACAGACTGCTTCTCTTGCAGAGAAACGCATGTGAGTTTCTTCCTAATGCTTGCAAGTAGCTTAAGGCACTTTCAAAGGAAAGTGATTTTCTCTGAAAGGACAGAATTTAGAAAGTGAAACAACACTCCATTCACTTCGCACAGTGAATTGAAGTTGGAACAGACTGCTTCTCTTTCTTAGAAACGCATGTGAGTTTCTTCCTAATGCTTGCAAGTAGCTTAAGGCACTTTCAAAGGAAAGTGATTTTCTCTGAAAGGACAGCATTTAGAAAGTGAAGCAACACTCCATTCACTTCGCACAGTGAATTGAAGTGTTGGAACAGACCGCTTCTCTTTCAGAGAAACGCATGTGAGTTTCTGGTGAATGCTTGTAAGTAGCTTAAGGCACTTTCAAAGGAAAGTGATTTTCTCTGAAAGGACAGCATTTAGAAAGTGAAGCAACACTCCATTCACTTCGCACAGTGAATTGAAGTGTTGGAACAGACTACTTCTCTTTCAGAGAAACGCATGTGAGTTTTTTATGAATGCATGAAAGTAGTTTAAGTCACTTTCAAAGGAAAGTGATTTTCTCTGAAAGGACAGTATTTAGAAAGTGAATCAACACTCCATTCACTTCGCACAGTGAATTGAAGTGTTGGAACAGACCGCTTCTTTTTCAGAGAAACGCATGTGAGTTTCTGGTGAATGCTTGTAAGTAGCTTAAGGCATTTTCAAAGGAACATGATTTTCTCGGAAAAGACAGCATTTAGAAAGTGAAGCAACACTCCATTCACTTCGCACAGTGAATTGAAGTGTTGGAACAGACTGCTTCTCTTTCAGAGAAACGCATGTGAGTTTCTGTTGAATGCTTGTAAGTAGCTTAAGGCACTTCCAAAGGAAAGTGATTTTCTCTGAAAGGACAGCATTTAGAAAGTGAAGCAACACTCCATTCACTTCGCACAGTGAATTGAAGTGTTGGAACAGACTGCTTCTCTTTAAGAGAAACGCATGTGAGTTTCTTCCTAATGCTTGCAAGTAGCTTAAGGCACTTTCAAAGGAAAGTGATTTTCTCTGAAAGGACAGCATTTAGAAAGTGTAGCAACACTCCATTCACTTCGCACAGTGAATTGAAGTGTTGGAACAGACTGCTTCTCTTTCAGAGAAATTCATGTGAGTTTCTGGTGAATGCTTGTAAGTAGCTTAAGGCACTTTCAAAGGAAAGTGATTTTCTCTGAAAGGACAGCATTTAGAAAGTGAAGCAACACTCCATTCCCTTCGTGCAGTGAATTGAAGTGTTGGAACAGAGTGCTTCTCTTTCATATAAACGCATTAGTGTTTCTTGTGAATGCTTGCAAGTTGCTTAAGGCACTTTCAAAGGAAAGTGATTTTCTCTGAAAGGATATAATTAGGAAGTGAAGCAACACTCAATTCACTTCGCACAGTGAAATGAAGTGTTGGAACAGACTGCTTCTCTTTCAGAGAAATGCATGTGAGTTTCTTCCTAATGCTTGCAAGTAGATTAAGGCACTTTCAAAGGAAAGTGATTTTCTCTGAAAGGATATAATTAGAAAGTAAAGCAACACTCCATTCCCTTCTCGCAATGAATTGAAGTGTTGGAACAGACTGCTTCTCTTTCATAGAAACACATTAGTGTTTCTTGTGAATGCTTGCAAGTAGCTTAAGGCACTTTCAAAGGAAAGTGATTTTCTCTGTAAGGACAGCATTTAGAAAGTGAAGCAACACTCCATTCACTTCGCACAGAGAATTGAAGTGTTCGAACAGATTGCTTCTCTTTCAGAGAAACACATGTGAGTTTTTTATGAATGCTTGAAAGTAGTTTAAGGCACTTTCAAAGGAAAGTGATTTTCTCTGAAAGGACAGTATTTAGAAAGTGAAGCAACACTCCATTCACTTCGCACAGTGAATTGAAGTGTTGGAACAGACTGCTTCTCTTTCAGAGAAATGCACGTGAGTTTCTGTTGAATGCTTGTAAGTAGCTTAAGGCACTTTCAAAGGAAAGTGATTTTCTCTGAAAGGACAGCATTTAGAAAGTGAAGCAACACTCCATTCACTTCGCACATTGAATTGAAGTGTTGGAACACACTGCATCTCTTTCAGAGAAACGCATGTTAGTTTCTGTTGAATGCTTGTAAGTAGCTTAAGGCACTTTCAAAGGAAAGTGATTTTCTCTGAAAGGACAGCATTTAGAAAGTGAGGCAATACTCCATTCACTTCACACAGTGAATTGAAGTGTTGGAACAGACAGCTTCTCTTTCAGAGAAACACATGTGAGTTTCTTCCTAATGCTTGCAAGTAGCTTAAGGCACTTTCAAAGGAAAGTGATTTTCTCTGAAAGGACAGCATTTAGAAAGTGAAGCAACACTACATTCACTTCGCACAGTGAATTGAAGTGTTGGAACAGACTGCTTCTCTTTCATAGAAACGCATTAGTGTTTCTTGTGAATGCTTGCAAGTAGCTTAAGGCACTTTCAAAGGAAAGTGATTTTCTCTGAAAGGACAGCATTTAGAAAGTGAAGCAACACTCCATTCACTTCGCACAGAGAATTGAAGTGTTGGAACAGATTGCTTCTCTTTCAGAGAAACGCATGTGAGTTTCTTCCTAATGCTTGCAAGTAGCTTAAGGCACTTTCAAAGGAAAGTGATTTTCTCTGAAAGGACAGCATTTAGAAAGTGAAGCAACACTCCATTCACTTCGCACAGTGAATTGAAGTGTGGGACAGACTGCTACTCTTTAAGAGAAACGCATGTGAGTTTTTCGTGAATGCTTGAAAGAAGTTTAAGGCACTTTCAAAGGAAAGTGATTTTCTCTGAAAGGACAGAATTTAGAAAGTGAAGGAACACTCCATTCACTTCGCACAGTGAATTGAAGTGTTGGAGCAGACTGCTTCTCTTTCAGAGAAACGCATGTGAGTTTCTGTTGAATGCTTGCAAGTAGCTTAAGGCACTTTCAAAGGAAAGTGATTTTCTCTGAAAGGACAGCATTTAGAAAGTGAAGCAACACTCCATTCACTTCGCACAGTGAATTGAAGTGTTGCAACAGACTGCTTCTCTTTCATAGAAACGCATTAGTGTTTCTTGTGAATGCTTGCAAGTAGCTTAAGGCACTTTCAAAGGAAAGTGATTTTCTCTGAAAGGACAGCATTTAGAAAGTGAAGCAACACTCCATTCACTTCGCACAGTGAATTGAAGTGTTGGAACAGATTGCTTCTCTTTCAGAGAAACGCATGTGAGTTTCTGTTGAATGCTTGTAAGTAGCTTAAGGCACTTTCAAAGGAAAGTGATTTTCTCTGAAAGAACAGAATTTAGAAAGTGAAGCAACACTCCATTCACTTCGCACAGTGAATTGAAGTGTTGGAATAGACTGCTTATCTCTCAGAGAAATGCATGTGAGTTTCTTCCTAATGCTTGCAAGTAGCTTAAGGCACTTTCAAAGGAAAGTGATTTTCTCTGAAAGGACAGAATTTAGAAAGTGTAGCAACACTCCATTCATTTGGCACAGTGAATTGAAGTGTTGGAACAGACTGCTTCTCTTTCTTAGAAACGCATGTGAGTTTCTTCCTAATGCTTGCAAGTAGCTTAAGGCACTTTCAAAGGAAAGTGATTTTCTCTGAAAGGACAGCATTTAGAAAGTGAAGCAACACTCCATTCCCTTCGTGCAGTGAATTGAAGTGTTGGAACAGAGTGCTTCTCTTTCATATAAACGCATTAGTGTTTCTTGTGAATGCTTGCAAGTTGCTTAAGGCACTTTCAAAGGAAAGTGATTTTCTCTGAAAGGATATAATTAGGAAGTGAAGCAACACTCCATTCACTTCGCTCAGTGAAATGAAGTGTTGGAAGAGACTGCTTCTCTTTCAGAGAAATGCATGTGAGTTTCTTCCTAATGCTTGCAAGTAGACTAAGGGACTTTCAAAGGAAAGTTATTTTCTCTGAAAGGACAGCTTTTAGAAAGTGAAGCAACACTCCATTCACTGAGCACATTGAATTGAAGTGTTCGAACAGACTGCATCTCTTTCAGAGAAACGCATGTGAGTTTCTGTTGAATGCTTGTAAGTAGCTTAAGGCACTTTCAAAGGAAAGTGATTTTCTCTGAAAGGACAGCATTTAGAAAGTGAGGCAACACTCCATTCACTTCACACAGTGAATTGAAGTGTTGGAACAGACTGCTTCTCTTTCAGAAAAACGCATGTGAGTTTCTTGTGAATGCTTGCAAGTAGCTTAAGGCACTTTCAAAGGAAAGTGATTTTCTCTGAAAGGACAGCATTTAGAAAGTGAAGCAACACTCCATTCACTTCGCACAGTGAACTGAAGTGTTGGAACAGACTACTTCTCTTTCAGAGAAACGCATGTGAGTTTCTTGTGAATGCTTGCAAGTTCCTTAAGGCACTATCAAAGGAAAGTGATTTTCTCTGAAAGGACAGCATTTAGAAACTGAAGCAACACTTCATTCACTTCGCACAGTGAATTGAAGTGTTGGAACAGACTGCTCCTCTTTCAGAGAAATGCATGTGAGTTTCTGTTGAATGCTTGTAAGTAGCTTAAGGCACTTTCAAATGAAAGTGATTTTCTCTGAAAGGACAGCTTTTAGAAAGTGAAGCAACACTCCATTCACTTCGCACAGTGAATTGAAGTGTTGGAACAGACCGCTTCTCTTTCAGAGAAACGCATGTGAGTTTCTGGTGAATGCTTGTAAGTAGCTTAAGGCACTTTCAAAGGAAAGTGATTTTCTCTGAAAGGACAGCATTTAGAAAGTGAAGCAACACTCCATTCACTTCGCACAGTGAATTGAAGTGTTGGAACAGACTGCTTCTCTTTCAGAGAAACGCATGTGAGTTTTTTATGAATGCATGAAAGTAGTTTAAGTCACTTTCAAAGAAAGTGATTTTCTCTGAAAGGACAGTATTTAGAAAGTGAATCAACACTCCATTCACTTCGCACAGTGAATTGAAGTGTTGGAACAGACCGCTTCTTTTTCAGAGAAACGCATGTGAGTTTCTGGTGAATGCTTGTAAGTAGCTTAAGGCACGTTCAAAGGAAAGTGATTTTCTCTGAAAGGACAGCATTTAGAAAGTGAAGCAACACTCCATTCACTTCGCACAGTGAATTGAAGTATTGGAACAGACTGCTTCTCTTTCAGAGAAACGCATGTGAGTTTCTTGTGAATGCTTGCAAGTTGCTTAAAGCACTTTCAAAGGAAAGTGATTTTTTCTGAAAGGACAGCATTTAGAAAGTGAGGCAACACTCTATTCACTTCACACACAGTGAATTGAAGTGTTGGAACAGACTGCTTCTCTTTACGAGAAACACATGTGAGTCTTTTGTGAATGCTTGAAAGTAGTTTAAGGCACTTTCAAAGGAAAGTGATTTTCTCTGAAAGGACAGAATTTAGAAAGTGAAGCAACACTCCATTCACTTCGCACAGTGAATTGAAGTGTTGAAACAGACTGCTTCTCTTTCAGAGAAACACATGTGAGTTTCTGTTGAATGCTTCTAAGTAGCTTAAGGCACTTTCAAAGGAAAGTGATTTTCTCTGAAAGGACAGCATTTCGAAAGTGAGGCAACACTCCATTCACTTTGCACAGTGAATGGAAGTGTTGGAACAGACTGCTTCTCTTTCAGAGAAACACTTGTGAGTTTCTTCCTAATGCTTGCAAGTAGCTTAAGGCACTATCAAAGGAAAGTAATTTTCTCTGAAAGGACAGCATTTAGAAAGTGAAGCAACACTCCATTCACTTCGCACAGTGAATTGAAGTGTTGGAACAGACTGCTTCTCTTTCAGAGAAACACATGTGAGTTTTTTATGAATGCTTGAAAGTAGTTTAAGGCACTTTCAAAGGAAAGCGATTTTCTCTGAAAGGACAGTATTTAGAAAGTGAAGCAACACTCCATTCACTTCGCACAGTGAATTGAAGTGTTGGAACAGACTGCTTCTCTTTCAGAGAAATGAATTTGAGTTTCTGTTGAATGCTTGTAAGTAGCTTAAGGCACTTTCAAAGGAAAGTGATTTTCTCTGAAAGGACAGCATTTAGAAAGTGAAGCAACACTCCATTCACTTCGCACATTGAATTGAAGTGTTGGAACAGACTGCATCTCTTTCAGAGAAACGCATGTGAGTTTCTGTTGAATGCTTGTAAGTAGCTTAAGGCACTTTCAAAGGAAAGTGATTTCCTCTGAAAGGACAGCATTTAGAAAGTGAGGCAATACTCCATTCACTTCACACAGTGAATTGAAGTGTTGGAACAGACTGCTTCTCTTTCAGAGAAACACATGTGAGTTTCTTCCTAATGCTTGCAAGTAGCTTAAGGCACTTTCAAAGGAAAGTGATTTTCTCTGAAAGGACAGCATTTAGAAAGTGAAGCAACACTCCATTCACTTCGCACAGTGATTGAAGTGTTGGAACAGACTGCTTCTCTTTCATAGAAACGCATTAGTGTTTCTTGTGAATGCTTGCAAGTAGCTTAAGGCACTTTCAATGGAAAGTGATTTTCTCTGAAAGGACAGCATTTAGAAAATGAAGCAACACTCCATTCACTTCGCACAGTGAATTGAAGTGTTGGAACAGACTGCTTCTCTTTCAGAGAAACGCATGTGAGTTTCTTCCTAATGCTTGCAAGTAGCTTAAGGCTCTTTCAAAGGAAAGTGATTTTCTCTGAAAGGACAGCATTTAGAAAGTGAAGCAACACTCCATTCACTTCGCACAGTGAATTGAAGTGTTGGAACAGATTGCTTCTCTTTCAGAGAAACGCATGTGAGTTTCTGTTGAATGCTTGTAAGTAGCTTAAGGCACTTTCAAAGGAAAGTGATTTTCTCTGAAAGGACAGAATTTAGAAAGTGAAGCAACACTCCATTCACTTCGCACAGTGAATTGAAGTGTTGGAACAGACTGCTTCTCTCTCAGAGGAATGCATGTGAGTTTCTTCCTAATGCTTGCAAATAGCTTAAGGCACTTTCAAAGGAAAGTGATTTTCTCTGAAAGGACAGCATTTAGAAAGTGAAGCAACACTCCATTCACTTCGCACATTGAATTGAAGTGTTGGAACAGACTACTTCTCTTTCAGAGAAACGCATGTGAGTTTCTGTTGAATGCTTGTAAGTAGCTTAAGGCACTTTCAAAGGAAAGTGATTTTCTCTGAAAGGACAGCATTTAGAAAGTGAAGCAACACTCCATTCACTTCGCACAGTGAATTGAAGTGTTGGAACAGACAGCTTCTCTTTCAGAGAAACACATGTGAGTTTCTTCCTAATGCTTGCAAGTAGCTTAAGGCACTTTCAAAGGAAAGTGATTTTCTCTGAAAGGACAGCATTTAGAAAGTGAAGCAACACTCCATTCACTTCGCACAGTGAATTGAAGTGTTGGAACAGACTGCTACTCTTTAAGAGAAACGCATGTGAGTTTTTCGTGAATGCTTGAAAGAAGTTTAAGGCACTTTCAAAGGAAAGTGATTTTCTCTGAAAGGACAGAATTGAGAAAGTGAAGGAACACTCCATTCACTTCTCACAGTGAATTGAAGTGTTGGAGCAGAGTGCTTCTCTTTCAGAGAAACGCATGTGAGTTTCTGTTGTATGCTTGCAAGTAGCTTAAGGCACTTTCAAAGGAAAGTGATTTTCTCTGAAAGGACAGCATTTAGAAAGTGAAGCAACACTCCATTCACTTCGCACAGTGAATTGAAGTGTTGCAACAGACTGCTTCTCTTTCATAGAAACGCATTAGTGTTTCTTGTGAATGATTGCAAGTAGCTTAAGGCACTTTCAAAGGAAAGTGATTTTCTCTGAAAGTACAGCATTTAGAAAGTGAAGCAACACTCCATTCACTGAGCACATTGAATTGAAGTGTTCGAACAGACTGCATCTCTTTCAGAGAATCGCATGTGAGTTTCTTCCTAATGCTTGCAAGTAGCTTAAGGCACTTTCAAAGGAAAGTGATTTTCTCTGAAAGGACAGCATTTAGAAAGTGAAGCAACACTCCATTCACTTCGCACAGTGAATTGAAGTGTTGGAACAGACTGCTTCTCTTTCAGAGAAACGCATGTCAGTTTCTGTTGAATGCTTGTAAGTAGCTTAAGTCACTTTCAAAGGAAAGTGATTTTCTCTGAAAGGACAGCATTTAGAAAGTGAGGCAATACTCCATTCACTTCACACAGTGAATTGAAGTGTTGGAACAGACTGCTTATCTTTCAGAGAAACGCATGTGAGTTTCTTCCTAATGCTTGCAAGTAGCTTAAGGCACGTTCAAAGGAAAGTGATTTTCTCTGAAAGGACAGCATTTAGAAAGTGAAGCAACACTCCATTCACTTCGCACAGTGAATTGAAGTGTTGCAACAGAATGCTTCTCTTTCATAGAAACGCATTAGTATTTCTTGTGAATGCTTGCAAGTAGCTTAAGGCACTTTCAAAGTAAAGTGATTTTCTCTGAAAGGACAGAATTTAGAAAGTGAAGCAACACTCCATTCACTTCGCACAGTGAATTGAAGTGTTGGAACAGACTGCTTTTCTTTCAGAGAAAGGCATGTGAGTTTCTGTTGAATGCTTGTAAGTAGCTTAAGGCACTTTCAAAGGAAAGTGATTTTCTCTGAAAGGACAGCATTTCAGAAGTGAGGCAACACTCCATTCACTTTGCACAGTGAATTGAAGTGTTGGAACAGACTGCTTCTCTTTCAGAGAAATGCATGTGAGTTTCTTCCTAATGCTTGCAAGTAGCTTAAGGCTCTTTCAAAGGAAAGTGATTTTCTCTGAAAGGACAGAATTTAGAAAGTGAGCCAACACTCCATTCACTTCGCACAGTGAATTGAAGTGTTGGACCAGATTGCTTCTCTTTCAGAGAAACGCATGTGAGTTTCTGGTGAATGCTTGAAAGTAGTTTAAGGCACTTTCAATAGAAAGTGATTTTCTCTGAAAGGACAGAATTTAGAAAGTGAAGCAACACTCCATTCACTTCGCACAGTGAATTGAAGTGATGGAACAGACTGCTTCTCTTTCAGAGTAATGAATGTGAGTTTCTGTTCAATGCTTGTAAGTAGCTTAAGGCACTTTCAAAGGAAAGCGATTTTCTCTGAAATGACAGCATTTCGAAAGTGAGGCAACACTCCATTCAATTTGCACAGTGAATTGAAGTGTTGGAACAGATTGCTTCTCTTTCAGAGAAACGCATGTGAGTTTCTGGTGAATGCTTGTAAGTAGCTTAAGGCATTTTCAAAGGAACGTGATTTTCTCGGAAAGGACAGCATTTAGAATGTGAAGTAACATTCCATTCACTTCGCACAGTGAATTGAAGTGTTGGAACAGACTGCTTCTCTTTCAGAGAAACGCATGTGTGTTTCCTGTGAATGCTAGAAAGTAGCTTAAGGCACTTTCAAAGGAAAGTGATTTTCTCTGAAAGGACAGCATTTAGAAAGTGAGGCAATACTCCATTCACTTCACACAGTGAATTGAAGTGTTGGAATAGACTGCTTCTCTTTCAGAGAAACGCATGTGAGTTTCTTCCTAATGCTTGCAAGTAGCTTAAAGCACTTTCAAAGGAAAGTGATTTTCTCTGAAAGGACAGCATTTAGAAAGTGAAGCAACACTCCATTCACTTCGCACAGTGAATTGAAGTGTTGGAACAGACTGCTTCTCTTTCAGAGAAACGCATGTGAGTTTCTTCCTAATGCTTGCAAGTAGCTTAAGGCTCTTTCAAAGGAAAGTGATTTTCTCTGAAAGGACAGCATTTAGAAAGTGAAGCAACACTCCATTCACTTCTCACAGTGAATTGAAGTGTTGGAACAGATTGTTTCTCTTTCAGAGAAACGCATGTGAGATTCTGGTGAATGCTTGTAAGTAGCTTAAGGCATTTTCAAAGGAAAGTGATTTTCTCTGAAAGGACAGAATTTAGAAAGTGAAGCAACACTCCATTCACTTCGCACAGTGAAGTGAAGTGTTGGAACAGACTGATTCTCTTTCAGAGAAATGCATGTGAGTTTCTGGTGAATGCTTGTAAGTAGCTTAAGGCACTTTCAAAGGAAAGTGATTTTCTCTGAAAGGACAGCATTTAGAAAGTGAAGCAACACTCCATTCACTTCGCACATTGAATTGAAGTGTTGGAACAGACTGCATCTCTTTCAGAGAAACGCATGTGTGTTTCTGTTGAATGCTTGTAAGAAGCTTAAGAAACTTTCAAAGTAGAGTGATTTTCTCTGAAAGGACAGCATTTAGAAAGTGAGGCAATACTCCATTCACTTCACACAGTGAATTGAAGTGTTGTAACAGACTGCATCTCTTTCAGAGAATCGCATGAGAGTTTCTTCCTAATGCTTGCAAGTAGCTTAAGGCACTTTCAAAGGAAAGTGATTTTCTCTGAAAGGACAGCATTTAGAAAGTGAAGCAACACTCCATTCACTTCGCACAGAGAATTGAAGTGTTGGAACAGATTGCTACTCTTTCAGAGAAACGCATGTGATTTTCTTCCTAATGCTTGCAAGTAGCTTAAGGCACTTTCAAAGGAAAGTGATTTTCTCTGAAAGGACAGCATTTAGAAAGTGAGGCAATACTCCATTCACTTCACACAGTGAATTGAAGTGTTGGAATAGACTGCTTCTCTTTCAGAGAAACGCATGTGAGTTTCTTCCTAATGCTTGCAAGTAGCTTAAAGCACTTTCAAAGGAAAGTGATTTTCTCTGAAAGGACAGCATTTAGAAAGCGAAGCAACACTCCATTCACTTCGCACAGTGAATTGAAGTGTTGGAACAGACTGCTTCTCTTTCAGAGAAACGCATGTGAGTTTCTTCCTAATGCTTGCAAGTAGCTTAAGGCTCTTTCAAAGGAAAGTGATTTTCTCTGAAAGGACAGCATTTAGAAAGTGAAGCAACACTCCATTCACTTCTCACAGTGAATTGAAGTGTTGGAACAGATTGTTTCTCTTCCAGAGAAACGCATGTGAGATTCTGGTGAATGCTTGTAAGTAGCTTAAGGCATTTTCAAAGGAAAGTGATTTTCTCTGAAAGGACAGAATTTAGAAAGTGAAGCAACACTCCATTCACTTCGCACAGTGAAGTGAAGTGTTGGAACAGACTGATTCTCTTTCAGAGAAATGCATGTGAGTTTCTGTTGAATGCTTGTAAGTAGCTTAAGGCACTTTCAAAGGAAAGTGATTTTCTCTGAAAGGACAGCATTTAGAAAGTGAAGCAACACTCCATTCACTTCGCACATTGAATTGAAGTGTTGGAACAGACTGCATCTCTTTCAGAGAAACGCATGTGTGTTTCTGTTGAATGCTTGTAAGAAGCTTAAGAAACTTTCAAAGGAGAGTGATTTTCTCTGAAAGGACAGCATTTAGAAAGTGAGGCAATACTCCATTCACTTCACACAGTGAATTGAAGTGTTGTAACAGACTGCATCTCTTTCAGAGAATCGCATGAGAGTTTCTTCCTAATGCTTGCAAGTAGCTTAAGGCACTTTCAAAGGAAAGTGATTTTCTCTGAAAGGACAGCATTTAGAAAGTGAAGCAACACTCCATTCACTTCGCACAGAGAATTGAAGTGTTGGAACAGATTGCTACTCTTTCAGAGAAACGCATGTGATTTTCTTCCTAATGCTTGCAAGTAGCTTAAGGCACTTTCAAAGGAAAGTGATTTTCTCTGAAAGGACAGCATTTAGAAAGTGAAGCAACACTCCATTCACTTCGCACAGTGAATTGAAGTGTTGGAACAGACTGCTTCTCTTTCAGAGAAACGCATATGAGTTTCTGGTGAATGCTTGAAAGTAGTTTAAGGCACTTTCAATGGAAAGTGATTTTCTCTGAAAGGACAGCATTTAGAAAGTGAAGCAACACTCCATTCACTTCGCACAGTGAATTGAAGTGTTGGAACAGACTGCTTCTCTTTCAGAGAAACGCGTGTGAGTTTCTTCCTAATGCTTGCAAGTAGCTTAAGGCTCTTTCAAAGGAAAGTGATTTTCTCTGAAAGGACAGCATTTAGAAAGTGAAGCAACACTCCATTCACTTCGCACAGAGAATTGAAGTGTTGGAACAGATTGCTTCTCTTTCAGAGAAACGCATGTGAGTTTCTGGTGAATGCTTGTAAGTAGCTTAAGGCACTTTCAAAGGAAAGTGATTTTCTCTGAAAGGACAGCATTTAGAAAGTGAAGCAACACTCCCTTCACTTCGCACAGTGAATTGAAGTGTTGGAACAGACTGCTTCTCTTTCAGAGAAATGCATGTGAGTTTCTGTTGAATGCTTGTAAGTAGCTTAAGGCACTTTCAAAGGAAAGTGATTTTCTCTGAAAGGACAGCATTTAGAAAGTGAGGCAATACTCCATTCACTTCACACAGTGAATTGAAGTGTTGGAAAAGACTACTTATCTTTCAGAGAAACGCATGTGAGTTTCTTCCTAATGCTAGCAAGTAGCTTAAGGCACGTTCAAAGGAAAGTGATTTTCTCTGAAAGGACAGCATTTAGAAAGTGAATCAACACTCCATTCAATTCGCACAGTGAATTGAAGTGTTGCAACAGAATGCTTCTCTTTCATAGAAATGCATTAGTGTTTCTTTTGAATGCTTGCAAGTAGCTTAAGGCACTTTCAAAGGAAAGTGATTTTCTCTGAAAGGACAGAATTTAGAAAGTGAAGCAACAGTCCATTCACTTCGCACAGTGAATTGAAGTGTTGGAACAGACTGCTTTTCTTTCAGAGAAAAGCATGTGAGTTTCTGTTGAATGCTTGTAAGTAGCTTAAGGCACTTTCAAAGGAAAGTGATTTTCTCTGAAAGGACAGCATTTCAGAAGTGAGGCAACACTCCATTCACTTTGCACAGTGAATTGAAGTGTTGGAACAGACTGCTTCTCTTTCAGAGAAACGCATGTGAGTTTCTTCCTAATGCTTGCAAGTAGCTTAAGGCTCTTTCAAAGGAAAGTGATTTTCTCTGAAAGGACAGAATTTAGAAAGTGAGTCAACACTCCATTCACTTCGCACAGTGAATTGAAGTGTTGGACCAGTTTGCTTCTCTTTCAGAGAAACGCATGTGAGTTTCTGGTGAATGCTTGAAAGTAGTTTAAGGCACTTTCAATGGAAAGTGATTTTCTCTGAAAGGACAGAATTTAGAAAGTGAAGCAACACTCCATTCACTTCGCACAGTGAATTGAAGTGATGGAACAGACTGCTTCTCTTTCAGAGTAATGAATGTGAGTTTCGGTTGAATGCTTGTAAGTAGCTTAAGGCACTTTCAAAGGAAAGCGATTTTCTCTGAAATGACAGCATTTCGAAAGTGAGGCAACACTCCATTCAATTTGCACAGTGAATTGAAGTGTTGGAACAGATTGCTTCTCTTTCAGAGAAACGCATTTGAGTTTCTGGTGAATGCTTGTAAGTAGCTTAAGGCATTTTCAAAGGAAAGTGATTTTCTCGGAAAGGACAGCATTTAGAATGTGAAGTAACATTCCATTCACTTCGCACACTGAATTGAAGTGTTGGAACAGACGGCTTCTCTTTCAGAGAAACGCATGTGTGTTTCCTGTGAATGCTAGAAAGTAGCTTAAGGCACTTTCAAAGGAAAGTGATTTTCTCTGAATGGACAGCATTTAGAAAGTGAAGTAACATTCCATTCACTTCGCACAGTGAATTGAAGTGTTGGAACAGACTGCTTCTCTTTCAGAGAAATGCATGTGAGTTTCTGTTGAATGCTTGTAAGTAGCTCAAGCCTCTTTCAAAGGAAAGTGATTTTCTCTGAAAGGACAGCATTTAGAAAGTAAAGCAACACTCCATTCCCTTCGCGCAATGAATTGAAGTGTTGGAACAAACTGCTTCTCTTTCACAGAAACGCATTATTGTTTCTTGTGAATGCTTGCAAGTAGCTTAAGGAACTTTCAAAGGAAAGTGATTTTCTCTGAAAGGACAGCATTTAGAAAGTGAAGCAACACTCCATTCACTTCGCACAGAGAATTGAAGTGTTGGAACCGATTGCTTCTCTTTCAGAGAAATGCATGTGAGTTTCTGTTGAATGCTTGTAAGTAGCTTAAGGCACATTCAAAGGAAAGGGATTTTCTCTGAAAGGACAGCATTTAGAAAGTGAAGCAACACTCCATTCACTTCGCACAGATAATTGAAGTGTTGGAACAGATTGCTTCTCTTTCAGAGAAACGCATGTGAGTTTCTTCCTAATGCTTGCAAGTAGCTTAAGGCACTTTCAAAGGAAAGTGATTTTCTCTGAAAGGACAGCATTTAGAAAGTGAGGCAATACTCCATTCACTTCACACAGTGAATTGAAGTGTTGGAATAGACTGCTTCTCTTTCAGAGAAATGCATGTGAGTTTCTTCCTAATGCTTGCAAGTAGCTTAAGGCACTTTCAAAGGAAAGTGATTTTCTCTGAAAGGACAGCATTTAGAAAGTGAAGCAACACTCCATTCACTTCGCACAGTGAATTGAAGTGTTGCAACAGACTGCTTCTCTTTCATAGAAACGCATTAGTGTTTCTTGTGAATGCTTGCAAGTAGCTTAAGGCACTTTCAAAGGAAAGTGATTTTCTCTGAAAGGACAGCATTTAGAAAGTGAAGCAACACTCCATTCACTTCGCACAGTGAATTGAAGTGTTGGAACAGACTGCTTCTCTTTCAGAGAAACGCATGTGAGTTTCTTCCTAATGCTTGCAAGTAGCTTAAGGCTCTTTCAAAGGAAAGTGATTTTCTCTGAAAGGACAGCATTTAGAAAGTGAAGCAACACTCCATTCACTTCGCACAGTGAATTGAAGTGATGGAACAGACTGCTTCTCTTTCAGAGTAATGAATGTGAGTTTCGGTTGAATGCTTGTAAGTAGCTTAAGGCACTTTCAAAGGAAAGCGATTTTCTCTGAAATGACAGCATTTCGAAAGTGAGGCAACACTCCATTCAATTTGCACAGTGAATTGAAGTGTTGGAACAGATTGCTTCTCTTTCAGAGAAACGCATTTGAGTTTCTGGTGAATGCTTGTAAGTAGCTTAAGGCATTTTCAAAGGAAAGTGATTTTCTCGGAAAGGACAGCATTTAGAATGTGAAGTAACATTCCATTCACTTCGCACACTGAATTGAAGTGTTGGAACAGACTGCTTCTCTTTCAGAGAAACGCATGTGTGTTTCCTGTGAATGCTAGAAAGTAGCTTAAGGCACTTTCAAAGGAAAGTGATTTTCTCTGAATGGACAGCATTTAGAAAGTGAAGTAACATTCCATTCACTTCGCACAGTGAATTGAAGTGTTGGAACAGACTGCTTCTCTTTCAGAGAAATGCATGTGAGTTTCTGTTGAATGCTTGTAAGTAGCTTAAGGCACTTTCAAAGGAAAGTGATTTTCTCTGAAAGGACAGCATTTAGAAAGTAAAGCAACACTCCATTCCCTTCGCGCAATGAATTGAAGTGTTGGAACAAACTGCTTCTCTTTCACAGAAACGCATTATTGTTTCTTGTGAATGCTTGCAAGTAGCTTAAGGAACTTTCAAAGGAAAGTGATTTTCTCTGAAAGGACAGCATTTAGAAAGTGAAGCAACACTCCATTCACTTCGCACAGAGAATTGAAGTGTTGGAACCGATTGCTTCTCTTTCAGAGAAATGCATGTGAGTTTCTGTTGAATGCTTGTAAGTAGCTTAAGGCACATTCAAAGGAAAGGGATTTTCTCTGAAAGGACAGCATTTAGAAAGTGAAGCAACACTCCATTCACTTCGCACAGATAATTGAAGTGTTGGAACAGATTGCTTCTCTTTCAGAGAAACGCATGTGAGTTTCTTCCTAATGCTTGCAAGTAGCTTAAGGCACTTTCAAAGGAAAGTGATTTTCTCTGAAAGGACAGCATTTAGAAAGTGAGGCAATACTCCATTCACTTCACACAGTGAATTGAAGTGTTGGAATAGACTGCTTCTCTTTCAGAGAAATGCATGTGAGTTTCTTCCTAATGCTTGCAAGTAGCTTAAGGCACTTTCAAAGGAAAGTGATTTTCTCTGAAAGGACAGCATTTAGAAAGTGAAGCAACACTCCATTCACTTTGCACAGTGAATTGAAGTGTTGCAACAGACTGCTTCTCTTTCATAGAAACGCATTAGTGTTTCTTGTGAATGCTTGCAAGTAGCTTAAGGCACTTTCAAAGGAAAGTGATTTTCTCTGAAAGGACAGCATTTACAAAGTGAAGCAACACTCCATTCACTTCGCACAGTGAATTGAAGTGTTGGAACAGACTGCTTCTCTTTCAGAGAAACGCATGTGAGTTTCTTCCTAATGCTTGCAAGTAGCTTAAGGCTCTTTCAAAGGAAAGTGATTTTCTCTGAAAGGACAGCATTTAGAAAGTGAAGCAACACTCCATTCACTTCGCACAGTGAATTGAAGTGATGGAACAGACTGCTTCTCTTTCAGAGTAATGAATGTGAGTTTCGGTTGAATGCTTGTAAGTAGCTTAAGGCACTTTCAAAGGAAAGCGATTTTCTCTGAAATGACAGCATTTCGAAAGTGAGGCAACACTCCATTCAATTTGCACAGTGAATTGAAGTGTTGGAACAGATTGCTTCTCTTTCAGAGAAACGCATTTGAGTTTCTGGTGAATGCTTGTAAGTAGCTTAAGGCATTTTCAAAGGAAAGTGATTTTCTCGGAAAGGACAGCATTTAGAATGTGAAGTAACATTCCATTCACTTCGCACACTGAATTGAAGTGTTGGAACAGACTGCTTCTCTTTCAGAGAAACGCATGTGTGTTTCCTGTGAATGCTAGAAAGTAGCTTAAGGCACTTTCAAAGGAAAGTGATTTTCTCTGAATGGACAGCATTTAGAAAGTGAAGTAACATTCCATGCACTTCGCACAGTGAATTGAAGTGTTGGAACAGACTGCTTCTCTTTCAGAGAAATGCATGTGAGTTTCTGTTGAATGCTTGTAAGTAGCTCAAGCCTCTTTCAAAGGAAAGTGATTTTCTCTGAAAGGACAGCATTTAGAAAGTAAAGCAACACTCCATTCCCTTCGCGCAATGAATTGAAGTGTTGGAACAAACTGCTTCTCTTTCACAGAAACGCATTATTCTTTCTTGTGAATGCTTGCAAGTAGCTTAAGGAACTTTCAAAGGAAAGTGATTTTCTCTGAAAGGACAGCATTTAGAAAGTGAAGCAACACTCCATTCACTTCGCACAGAGAATTGAAGTGTTGGAACCGATTGCTTCTCTTTCAGAGAAATGCATGTGAGTTTCTGTTGAATGCTTGTAAGTAGCTTAAGGCACATTCAAAGGAAAGGGATTTTCTCTGAAAGGACAGCATTTAGAAAGTGAAGCAACACTCCATTCACTTCGCACAGATAATTGAAGTGTTGGAACAGATTGCTTCTCTTTCAGAGAAACGCATGTGAGTTTCTTCCTAATGCTTGCAAGTAGCTTAAGGCACTTTCAAAGGAAAGTGATTTTCTCTGAAAGGACAGCATTTAGAAAGTGAGGCAATACTCCATTCACTTCACACAGTGAATTGAAGTGTTGGAATAGACTGCTTCTCTTTCAGAGAAATGCATGTGAGTTTCTTCCTAATGCTTGCAAGTAGCTTAAGGCACTTTCAAAGGAAAGTGATTTTCTCTGAAAGGACAGCATTTAGAAAGTGAAGCAACACTCCATTCACTTCGCACAGTGAATTGAAGTGTTGCAACAGACTGCTTCTCTTTCATAGAAACGCATTAATGTTTCTTGTGAATGCTTGCAAGTAGCTTAAGGCACTTTCAAAGGAAAGTGATTTTCTCTGAAAGGACAGCATTTAGAAAGTGAAGCAACACTCCATTCACTTCGCACAGTGAATTGAAGTGTTGGAACAGACTGCTTCTCTTTCAGAGAAACGCATGTGAGTTTCTTCCTAATGCTTGCAAGTAGCTTAAGGCTCTTTCAAAGGAAAGTGATTTTCTCTGAAAGGACAGCATTTAGAAAGTGAAGCAACACTCCATTCACTTCGCACAGTGAATTGAAGTGTTGGAACAGATTGTTTCTCTTTCAGAGAAACGCATGTGAGATTCTGGTGAATGCTTGTAAGTAGCTTAAGGCATTTTCAAAGGAAAGTGATTTTCTCTGAAAGGACAGAATTTAGAAAGTGAAGCAACACTCCATTCACTTCGCACAGTGAATTGAAGTGTTGGAACAGACTGCTTCTCTTTCAGAGAAATGCATGTGAGTTTCTGTTGAATGCTTGTAAGTAGCTTAAGGCACTTTCAAAGGAAAGTGATTTTCTCTGAAAGGACAGCATTTAGAAAGTGAAGCAACACTCCATTCACTTCGTACATTGAATTGAAGTGTTGGAACAGACTGCATCTCTTTCAGAGAAACGCATGTGTGTTTCTGTTGAATGCTTGTAAGAAGCTTAAGAAATTTTCAAAGGAGAGTGATTTTCTCTGAAAGGACAGCATTTAGAAAGTGAAGCAATACTCCATTCACTTCACACAGTGAATTGAAGTGTTGTAACAGACTGCATCTCTTTCAGAGAATCGCATGTGAGTTTCTTCCTAATGCTTGAAATAGCTTAAGGCACTTTCAAAGGAAAGTGATTTTCTCTGAAAGGACAGCATTTAGAAAGTGAAGCAACACTCCATTCACTTCGCACAGTGAATTGAAGTGTTGGAACAGACTGCTTCTCTTTCAGAGAAACGCATGTGAGTTTCTTCCTAATGCTTGCAAGTAGCTTAAGGCTCTTTCAAAGGAAAGTGATTTTCTCTGAAAGGACAGCATTTAGAAAGTGAAGCAACACTCCATTCACTTCGCACAGTGAATTGAAGTGTTGGAACAGACTGCTTCTCTTTCAGAGAAACGCATGTGAGTTTCTTCCTAATGCTTGCAAGTAGCTTAAGGCTCTTTCAAAGGAAAGTTATTTTCTCTAAAAGGACAGCATTTAGAAAGTGAAGCAACACTCCATTCACTTCGCACAGTGAATTGAAGTGTTGCAACAGACTGCTTCTCTTTCAGAGAAATGCATGTGAGTTTCTGTTGAATGCTTGTAATTAGCTTAAGGCACTTTCAAAGGAAAGTGATTTTCTCTGAAAGGACAGCATTTAGAAAGTGAAGCAACACTCCATTCACTTCGCACAGAGAATTGAAGTGTTGGAACAGATTGCTTCTCTTTCAGAGAAACGCATGTGATTTTCTTCCTAATGCTTGCAAGTAGCTTAAGGCACTTTCAAAGGAAAGTGATTTTCTCTGAAAGGACAGCATTTAGAAAGTGAAGCAACACTCCATTCACTTCGCACAGTGAATTGAAGTGTTGGAACAGACTGCTTCTCTTTCAGAGAAACGCATGTGAGTTTCTGGTGAATGCTTGAAAGTAGTTTAAGGCACTTTCAATGGAAAGTGATTTTCTCTGAAAGGACAGCATTTAGAAAGTGAAGCAACACTCCATTCACTTCGCACAGTGAATTGAAGTGTTGGAACAGACTGCTTCTCTTTCAGAGAAACGCGTGTGAGTTTCTTCCTAATGCTTGCAAGTAGCTTAAGGCTCTTTCAAAGCAAAGTGATTTTCTCTGAAAGGACAGCATTTAGAAAGTGAAGCAACACTCCATTCACTTCGCACAGAGAATTGAAGTGTTGGAACAGATTGCTTCTCTTTCAGAGAAACGCATGTGAGTTTCTGGTGAATGCTTGTAAGTAGCTTAAGGCACTTTCAAAGGAAAGTGATTTTCTCTGAAAGGACAGCATTTAGAAAGTGAAGCAACACTCCCTTCACTTCGCACAGTGAATTGAAGTGTTGGAACAGACTGCTTCTCTTTCAGAGAAATGCATGTGAGTTTCTGTTGAATGCTTGTAAGTAGCTTAAGGCACTTTCAAAGGAAAGTGATTTTCTCTGAAAGGACAGCATTTAGAAAGTGAAGCAACCCTCCATTCACTTCGCACATTGAATTGAAGTGTTGGAACAGACTGCTTCTCTTTCAGAGAAACGCATGTGAGTTTCTTCCTAATGCTTGCAAGTAGCTTAAGGCTCTTTCAAAGGAAAGTGATTTTCTCTGAAAGGACAGCATTTAGAAAGTGAAGCAACACTCCATTCACTTCGCACAGTGAATTGAAGTGTTGGAACAGACTGCTCCTCTTTCAGAGAAACGCATGTGAGTTTCTTCCTAATGCTTGCAAGTAGCTTAAGGCTCTTTCAAAGGAAAGTGATTTTCTCTGAAAGGACAGCATTTAGAAAGTGAAGCAACACTCCATTCACTTCGCACAGTGAGTTGAAGTGTTGGAACAGATTACTTCTCTTTCAGAGAAATGCATGTGAGTTTCTGTTGAATGCTTGTAAGTAGCTTAAGGCACTTTCAAAGGAAAGTGATTTTCTCTGAAAGGACAGCATTTAGAAAGTGAAGCAACACTCCGTTCACTTCGCACAGAGAATTGAAGAGTTGGAACAGATTGCTTCTCTTTCAGAGAAACGCATGTGAGTTTCTTCCTAATGCTTGCAAGTAGCTTAAGGCACTTTCAAAGGAAAGTGATTTTCTCTGAAAGGACAGCATTTAGAAAGTGAAGCAACACTCTATTCACTTCGCACAGTGAATTGAAGTGTTGGAACAGACTGCTTCTCTTTCAGAGAAACGCATGTGAGTTTCTGGTGAATGCTTGAAAGTAGTTTAAGGCACTTTCAAAGGAAAGTGGTTTTCTCTGAAAGGACAGCATTTAGAAAGTGAAGCAACACTCCCTTCACTTCGCACAGAGAATTGAAGTGTTGGAACAGACTGCTTCTCTTTCAGAGAAACGCATGTGAGTTTCTGGTGAATGCTTGAAAGTAGTTTAAGGCACTTTCAATGGAAAGTGATTTTCTCTGAAAGGACAGCATTTAGAAAGTGAAGCAACACTCCATTCACTTCGCACAGTGAATTGAAGTGTTGGAACAAACTGCTTCTCTTTCAGAGAAACGCATGTGAGTTTCTTCCTAATGCTTGCAAGTAGCTTAAGGCTCTTTCAAAGGAAAGTGATTTTCTCTGAAAGGACAGCATTTAGAAAGTGAAGCAACACTCCATTCACTTCGCACAGAGAATTGAAGTGTTGGAACAGATTGCTTCTCTTTCAGAGAAACGCATGTGAGTTTCTGGTGAATGCTTGTAAGTAGCTTAAGGCACTTTCAAAGGAAAGTGATTTTCTCTGAAGGGACAGCATTTAGAAAGTGAAGCAACACTCCCTTCACTTTGCACAGTGAATTGAAGTGTTGGAACAGACTGCTTCTCTTTCAGAGAAATGCATGTGAGTTTCTGTTGAATGCTTGTAAGTAGCTTAAGGCACTTTCAAAGGAGAGTGATTTTCTCGGAAAGGACAGCATTTAGAATGTGAAGTAACATTCCATTCACTTCGCACAGTGAATTGAAGTGTTGGAACAGACTGCTTCTCTTTCAGAGAAACGCATGTGTGTTTCCTGTGAATGCTAGAAAGTAGCTTAAGGCACTTTCAAAGGAAAGTGATTTTCTCTGAAAGGACAGCATTTAGAAAGTGAGGCAATACTCCATTCACTTCACACAGTGAATTGAAGTGTTGGAATAGACTGCTTCTCTTTCAGAGAAACGCATGTGAGTTTCTTCCTAATGCTTGCAAGTAGCTTAAGGCACTTTCAAAGGAAAGTGATTTTCTCTGAAAGGACAGCATTTAGAAAGTGAAGCAACACTCCATTCACTTCGCACAGTGAATTGAAGTGTTGGAACAGACTGCTTCTCTTTCAGAGAAACGCATGTGAGTTTCTTCCTAATGCTTGCAAGTAGCTTAAGGCTCTTTCAAAGGAAAGTGATTTTCTCTGAAAGGACAGCATTTAGAAAGTGAAGCAACACTCCATTCACTTCTCACAGTGAATTGAAGTGTTGGAACAGATTGTTTCTCTTTCAGAGAAACGCATGTGAGATTCTGGTGAATGCTTGTAAGTAGCTTAAGGCATTTTCAAAGGAAAGTGATTTTCTCTGAAAGGACAGAATTTAGAAAGTGAAGCAACACTCCATTCACTTCGCACAGTGAAGTGAAGTGTTGGAACAGACTGATTCTCTTTCAGAGAAATGCATGTGAGTTTCTGTTGAATGCTTGTAAGTAGCTTAAGGCACTTTCAAAGGAAAGTGATTTTCTCTGAAAGGACAGCATTTAGAAAGTGAAGCAACACTCCATTCACTTCGCACATTGAATTGAAGTGTTGGAACAGACTGCATCTCTTTCAGAGAAACGCATGTGTGTTTCTGTTGAATGCTTGTAAGAAGCTTAAGAAACTTTCAAAGTAGAGTGATTTTCTCTGAAAGGACAGCATTTAGAAAGTGAGGCAATACTCCATTCACTTCACACAGTGAATTGAAGTGTTGTAACAGACTGCATCTCTTTCAGAGAATCGCATGAGAGTTTCTTCCTAATGCTTGCAAGTAGCTTAAGGCACTTTCAAAGGAAAGTGATTTTCTCTGAAAGGACAGCATTTAGAAAGTGAAGCAACACTCCATTCACTTCGCACAGAGAATTGAAGTGTTGGAACAGATTGCTACTCTTTCAGAGAAACGCATGTGATTTTCTTCCTAATGCTTGCAAGTAGCTTAAGGCACTTTCAAAGGAAAGTGATTTTCTCTGAAAGGACAGCATTTAGAAAGTGAAGCAACACTCCATTCACTTCGCACAGTGAATTGAAGTGTTGGAACAGACTGCTTCTCTTTCAGAGAAACGCATATGAGTTTCTGGTGAATGCTTGAAAGTAGTTTAAGGCACTTTCAATGGAAAGTGATTTTCTCTGAAAGGACAGCATTTAGAAAGTGAAGCAACACTCCATTCACTTCGCACAGTGAATTGAAGTGTTGGAACAGACTGCTTCTCTTTCAGAGAAACGCGTGTGAGTTTCTTCCTAATGCTTGCAAGTAGCTTAAGGCTCTTTCAAAGGAAAGTGATTTTCTCTGAAAGGACAGCATTTAGAAAGTGAAGCAACACTCCATTCACTTCGCACAGAGAATTGAAGTGTTGGAACAGATTGCTTCTCTTTCAGAGAAACGCATGTGAGTTTCTGGTGAATGCTTGTAAGTAGCTTAAGGCACTTTCAAAGGAAAGTGATTTTCTCTGAAAGGACAGCATTTAGAAAGTGAAGCAACACTCCCTTCACTTCGCACAGTGAATTGAAGTGTTGGAACAGACTGCTTCTCTTTCAGAGAAATGCATGTGAGTTTCTGTTGAATGCTTGTAAGTAGCTTAAGGCACTTTCAAAGGAAAGTGATTTTCTCTGAAAGGACAGCATTTAGAAAGTGAGGCAATACTCCATTCACTTCACACAGTGAATTGAAGTGTTGGAAAAGACTACTTATCTTTCAGAGAAACGCATGTGAGTTTCTTCCTAATGCTAGCAAGTAGCTTAAGGCACGTTCAAAGGAAAGTGATTTTCTCTGAAAGGACAGCATTTAGAAAGTGAATCAACACTCCATTCAATTCGCACAGTGAATTGAAGTGTTGCAACAGAATGCTTCTCTTTCATAGAAATGCATTAGTGTTTCTTGTGAATGCTTGCAAGTAGCTTAAGGCACTTTCAAAGGAAAGTGATTTTCTCTGAAAGGACAGAATTTAGAAAGTGAAGCAACACTCCATTCACTTCGCACAGTGAATTGAAGTGTTGGAACAGACTGCTTTTCTTTCAGAGAAAAGCATGTGAGTTTCTGTTGAATGCTTGTAAGTAGCTTAAGGCACTTTCAAAGGAAAGTGATTTTCTCTGAAAGGACAGCATTTCAGAAGTGAGGCAACACTCCATTCACTTTGCACAGTGAATTGAAGTGTTGGAACAGACTGCTTCTCTTTCAGAGAAACGCATGTGAGTTTCTTCCTAATGCTTGCAAGTAGCTTAAGGCTCTTTCAAAGGAAAGTGATTTTCTCTGAAAGGACAGAATTTAGAAAGTGAGTCAACACTCCATTCACTTCGCACAGTGAATTGAAGTGTTGGACCAGTTTGCTTCTCTTTCAGAGAAACGCATGTGAGTTTCTGGTGAATGCTTGAAAGTAGTTTAAGGCACTTTCAATGGAAAGTGATTTTCTCTGAAAGGACAGAATTTAGAAAGTGAAGCAACACTCCATTCACTTCGCACAGTGAATTGAAGTGATGGAACAGACTGCTTCTCTTTCAGAGTAATGAATGTGAGTTTCGGTTGAATGCTTGTAAGTAGCTTAAGGCACTTTCAAAGGAAAGCGATTTTCTCTGAAATGACAGCATTTCGAAAGTGAGGCAACACTCCATTCAATTTGCACAGTGAATTGAAGTGTTGGAACAGATTGCTTCTCTTTCAGAGAAACGCATTTGAGTTTCTGGTGAATGCTTGTAAGTAGCTTAAGGCATTTTCAAAGGAAAGTGATTTTCTCGGAAAGGACAGCATTTAGAATGTGAAGTAACATTCCATTCACTTCGCACACTGAATTGAAGTGTTGGAACAGACGGCTTCTCTTTCAGAGAAACGCATGTGTGTTTCCTGTGAATGCTAGAAAGTAGCTTAAGGCACTTTCAAAGGAAAGTGATTTTCTCTGAATGGACAGCATTTAGAAAGTGAAGTAACATTCCATTCACTTCGCACAGTGAATTGAAGTGTTGGAACAGACTGCTTCTCTTTCAGAGAAATTCATGTGAGTTTCTGTTGAATGCTTGTAAGTAGCTCAAGCCTCTTTCAAAGGAAAGTGATTTTCTCTGAAAGGACAGCATTTAGAAAGTAAAGCAACACTCCATTCCCTTTGCGCAATGAATTGAAGTGTTGGAACAAACTGCTTCTCTTTCACAGAAACGCATTATTGTTTCTTGTGAATGCTTGCAAGTAGCTTAAGGAACTTTCAAAGGAAAGTGATTTTCTCTGAAAGGACAGCATTTAGAAAGTGAAGCAACACTCCATTCACTTCGCACAGAGAATTGAAGTGTTGGAACCGATTGCTTCTCTTTCAGAGAAATGCATGTGAGTTTCTGTTGAATGCTTGTAAGTAGCTTAAGGCACATTCAAAGGAAAGGGATTTTCTCTGAAAGGACAGCATTTAGAAAGTGAAGCAACACTCCATTCACTTCGCACAGATAATTTAAGTGTTGGAACAGATTGCTTCTCTTTCAGAGAAACGCATGTGAGTTTCTTCCTAATGCTTGCAAGTAGCTTAAGGCACTTTCAAAGGAAAGTGATTTTCTCTGAAAGGACAGCATTTAGAAAGTGAGGCAATACTCCATTCACTTCACACAGTGAATTGAAGTGTTGGAATAGACTGCTTCTCTTTCAGAGAAATGCATGTGAGTTTCTTCCTAATGCTTGCAAGTAGCTTAAGGCACTTTCAAAGGAAAGTGATTTTCTCTGAAAGGACAGCATTTAGAAAGTGAAGCAACACTCCATTCACTTCGCACAGTGAATTGAAGTGTTGCAACAGACTGCTTCTCTTTCATAGAAACGCATTAGTGTTTCTTGTGAATGCTTGCAAGTAGCTTAAGGCACTTTCAAAGGAAAGTGATTTTCTCTGAAAGGACAGCATTTAGAAAGTGAAGCAACACTCCATTCACTTCGCACAGTGAATTGAAGTGTTGGAACAGACTGCTTCTCTTTCAGAGAAACGCATGTGAGTTTCTTCCTAATGCTTGCAAGTAGCTTAAGGCTCTTTCAAAGGAAAGTGATTTTCTCTGAAAGGACAGCATTTAGAAAGTGAAGCAACACTCCATTCACTTCGCACAGTGAATTGAAGTGATGGAACAGACTGCTTCTCTTTCAGAGTAATGAATGTGAGTTTCGGTTGAATGCTTGTAAGTAGCTTAAGGCACTTTCAAAGGAAAGCGATTTTCTCTGAAATGACAGCATTTCGAAAGTGAGGCAACACTCCATTCAATTTGCACAGTGAATTGAAGTGTTGGAACAGATTGCTTCTCTTTCAGAGAAACGCATTTGAGTTTCTGGTGAATGCTTGTAAGTAGCTTAAGGCATTTTCAAAGGAAAGTGATTTTCTCGGAAAGGACAGCATTTAGAATGTGAAGTAACATTCCATTCACTTCGCACACTGAATTGAAGTGTTGGAACAGACTGCTTCTCTTTCAGAGAAACGCATGTGTGTTTCCTGTGAATGCTAGAAAGTAGCTTAAGGCACTTTCAAAGGAAAGTGATTTTCTCTGAATGGACAGCATTTAGAAAGTGAAGTAACATTCCATTCACTTCGCACAGTGAATTGAAGTGTTGGAACAGACTGCTTCTCTTTCAGAGAAATGCATGTGAGTTTCTGTTGAATGCTTGTAAGTAGCTCAAGCCTCTTTCAAAGGAAAGTGATTTTCTCTGAAAGGACAGCATTTAGAAAGTAAAGCAACACTCCATTCCCTTCGCGCAATGAATTGAAGTGTTGGAACAAACTGCTTCTCTTTCACAGAAACGCATTATTGTTTCTTGTGAATGCTTGCAAGTAGCTTAAGGAACTTTCAAAGGAAAGTGATTTTCTCTGAAAGGACAGCATTTAGAAAGTGAAGCAACACTCCATTCACTTCGCACAGAGAATTGAAGTGTTGGAACCGATTGCTTCTCTTTCAGAGAAATGCATGTGAGTTTCTGTTGAATGCTTGTAAGTAGCTTAAGGCACATTCAAAGGAAAGGGATTTTCTCTGAAAGGACAGCATTTAGAAAGTGAAGCAACACTCCATTCACTTCGCACAGATAATTGAAGTGTTGGAACAGATTGCTTCTCTTTCAGAGA
The DNA here is from genome assembly GCF_982192425.1 of Myodes glareolus. Taxonomy (NCBI): domain Eukaryota; kingdom Metazoa; phylum Chordata; class Mammalia; order Rodentia; family Cricetidae; genus Myodes; species Myodes glareolus. The sequence goes on from NC_142046.1 coordinate 4,555,991, forward strand.
AACGCATGTGACTTTCTTCCTAATGCTTGCAAGTAGCTTAAGGCACTTTCAAAGGAAAGTGATTTTCTCTGAAAGGACAGCATTTAGAAAGTGAGGCAATACTCCATTCACTTCACACAGTGAATTGAAGTGTTGGAATAGACTGCTTCTCTTTCAGAGAAATGCATGTGAGTTTCTTCCTAATGCTTGCAAGTAGCTTAAGGCACTTTCAAAGGAAAGTGATTTTCTCTGAAAGGACAGCATTTAGAAAGTGAAGCAACACTCCATTCACTTCGCACAGTGAATTGAAGTGTTGCAACAGACTGCTTCTCTTTCATAGAAACGCATTAGTGTTTCTTGTGAATGCTTGCAAGTAGCTTAAGGCACTTTCAAAGGAAAGTGATTTTCTCTGAAAGGACAGCATTTACAAAGTGAAGCAACACTCCATTCACTTCGCACAGTGAATTGAAGTGTTGGAACAGACTGCTTCTCTTTCAGAGAAACGCATGTGAGTTTCTTCCTAATGCTTGCAAGTAGCTTAAGGCTCTTTCAAAGGAAAGTGATTTTCTCTGAAAAGACAGCATTTAGAAAGTGAAGCAACACTCCATTCACTTCGCACAGTGAATTGAAGTGATGGAACAGACTGCTTCTCTTTCAGAGTAATGAATGTGAGTTTCGGTTGAATGCTTGTAAGTAGCTTAAGGCACTTTCAAAGGAAAGCGATTTTCTCTGAAATGACAGCATTTCGAAAGTGAGGCAACACTCCATTCAATTTGCACAGTGAATTGAAGTGTTGGAACAGATTGCTTCTCTTTCAGAGAAACGCATTTGAGTTTCTGGTGAATGCTTGTAAGTAGCTTAAGGCATTTTCAAAGGAAAGTGATTTTCTCGGAAAGGACAGCATTTAGAATGTGAAGTAACATTCCATTCACTTCGCACACTGAATTGAAGTGTTGGAACAGACTGCTTCTCTTTCAGAGAAACGCATGTGTGTTTCCTGTGAATGCTAGAAAGTAGCTTAAGGCACTTTCAAAGGAAAGTGATTTTCTCTGAATGGACAGCATTTAGAAAGTGAAGTAACATTCCATGCACTTCGCACAGTGAATTGAAGTGTTGGAACAGACTGCTTCTCTTTCAGAGAAATGCATGTGAGTTTCTGTTGAATGCTTGTAAGTAGCTCAAGCCTCTTTCAAAGGAAAGTGATTTTCTCTGAAAGGACAGCATTTAGAAAGTAAAGCAACACTCCATTCCCTTCGCGCAATGAATTGAAGTGTTGGAACAAACTGCTTCTCTTTCACAGAAACGCATTATTCTTTCTTGTGAATGCTTGCAAGTAGCTTAAGGAACTTTCAAAGGAAAGTGATTTTCTCTGAAAGGACAGCATTTAGAAAGTGAAGCAACACTCCATTCACTTCGCACAGAGAATTGAAGTGTTGGAACCGATTGCTTCTCTTTCAGAGAAATGCATGTGAGTTTCTGTTGAATGCTTGTAAGTAGCTTAAGGCACATTCAAAGGAAAGGGATTTTCTCTGAAAGGACAGCATTTAGAAAGTGAAGCAACACTCCATTCACTTCGCACAGATAATTGAAGTGTTGGAACAGATTGCTTCTCTTTCAGAGAAACGCATGTGAGTTTCTTCCTAATGCTTGCAAGTAGCTTAAGGCACTTTCAAAGGAAAGTGATTTTCTCTGAAAGGACAGCATTTAGAAAGTGAGGCAATACTCCATTCACTTCACACAGTGAATTGAAGTGTTGGAATAGACTGCTTCTCTTTCAGAGAAATGCATGTGAGTTTCTTCCTAATGCTTGCAAGTAGCTTAAGGCACTTTCAAAGGAAAGTGATTTTCTCTGAAAGGACAGCATTTAGAAAGTGAAGCAACACTCCATTCACTTCGCACAGTGAATTGAAGTGTTGCAACAGACTGCTTCTCTTTCATAGAAACGCATTAGTGTTTCTTGTGAATGCTTGCAAGTAGCTTAAGGCACTTTCAAAGGAAAGTGATTTTCTCTGAAAGGACAGCATTTAGAAAGTGAAGCAACACTCCATTCACTTCGCACAGTGAATTGAAGTGTTGGAACAGACTGCTTCTCTTTCAGAGAAACGCATGTGAGTTTCTTCCTAATGCTTGCAAGTAGCTTAAGGCTCTTTCAAAGGAAAGTGATTTTCTCTGAAAGGACAGCATTTAGAAAGTGAAGCAACACTCCATTCACTTCGCACAGTGAATTGAAGTGTTGGAACAGATTGTTTCTCTTTCAGAGAAACGCATGTGAGATTCTGGTGAATGCTTGTAAGTAGCTTAAGGCATTTTCAAAGGAAAGTGATTTTCTCTGAAAGGACAGAATTTAGAAAGTGAAGCAACACTCCATTCACTTCGCACAGTGAATTGAAGTGTTGGAACAGACTGCTTCTCTTTCAGAGAAATGCATGTGAGTTTCTGTTGAATGCTTGTAAGTAGCTTAAGGCACTTTCAAAGGAAAGTGATTTTCTCTGAAAGGACAGCATTTAGAAAGTGAAGCAACACTCCATTCACTTCGTACATTGAATTGAAGTGTTGGAACAGACTGCATCTCTTTCAGAGAAACGCATGTGTGTTTCTGTTGAATGCTTGTAAGAAGCTTAAGAAATTTTCAAAGGAGAGTGATTTTCTCTGAAAGGACAGCATTTAGAAAGTGAAGCAATACTCCATTCACTTCACACAGTGAATTGAAGTGTTGTAACAGACTGCATCTCTTTCAGAGAATCGCATGTGAGTTTCTTCCTAATGCTTGCAAATAGCTTAAGGCACTTTCAAATGAAAGTGATTTTCTCTGAAAGGACAGCATTTAGAAAGTGAAGCAACACTCCATTCACTTCGCACAGTGAATTGAAGTGTTGGAACAGACTGCTTCTCTTTCAGAGAAACGCATGTGAGTTTCTTCCTAATGCTTGCAAGTAGCTTAAGGCTCTTTCAAAGGAAAGTGATTTTCTCTGAAAGGACAGCATTTAGAAAGTGAAGCAACACTCCATTCACTTCGCCCAGTGAATTGAAGTGTTGGAACAGACTGCTTCTCTTTCAGAGAAACGCATGTGAGTTTCTTCCTAATGCTTGCAAGTAGCTTAAGGCTCTTTCAAAGGAAAGTTATTTTCTCTAAAAGGACAGCATTTAGAAAGTGAAGCAACACTCCATTCACTTCGCACAGTGAATTGAAGTGTTGCAACAGACTGCTTCTCTTTCAGAGAAATGCATGTGAGTTTCTGTTGAATGCTTGTAAATAGCTTAAGGCACTTTCAAAGGAAAGTGATTTTCTCTGAAAGGACAGCATTTAGAAAGTGAAGCAACACTCCATTCACTTCGCACAGAGAATTGAAGTGTTGGAACAGATTGCTTCTCTTTCAGAGAAACGCATGTGATTTTCTTCCTAATGCTTGCAAGTAGCTTAAGGCACTTTCAAAGGAAAGTGATTTTCTCTGAAAGGACAGCATTTAGAAAGTGAAGCAACACTCCATTCACTTCGCACAGTGAATTGAAGTGTTGGAACAGACTGCTTCTCTTTCAGAGAAACGCATGTGAGTTTCTGGTGAATGCTTGAAAGTAGTTTAAGGCACTTTCAATGGAAAGTGATTTTCTCTGAAAGGACAGCATTTAGAAAGTGAAGCAACACTCCATTCACTTCGCACAGTGAATTGAAGTGTTGGAACAGACTGCTTCTCTTTCAGAGAAACGCGTGTGAGTTTCTTCCTAATGCTTGCAAGTAGCTTAAGGCTCTTTCAAAGCAAAGTGATTTTCTCTGAAAGGACAGCATTTAGAAAGTGAAGCAACACTCCATTCACTTCGCACAGAGAATTGAAGTGTTGGAACAGATTGCTTCTCTTTCAGAGAAACGCATGTGAGTTTCTGGTGAATGCTTGTAAGTAGCTTAAGGCACTTTCAAAGGAAAGTGATTTTCTCTGAAAGGACAGCATTTAGAAAGTGAAGCAACACTCCCTTCACTTCGCACAGTGAATTGAAGTGTTGGAACAGACTGCTTCTCTTTCAGAGAAATGCATGTGAGTTTCTGTTGAATGCTTGTAAGTAGCTTAAGGCACTTTCAAAGGAAAGTGATTTTCTCTGAAAGGACAGCATTTAGAAAGTGAAGCAACCCTCCATTCACTTCGCACATTGAATTGAAGTGTTGGAACAGACTGCTTCTCTTTCAGAGAAACGCATGTGAGTTTCTTCCTAATGCTTGCAAGTAGCTTAAGGCTCTTTCAAAGGAAAGTGATTTTCTCTGAAAGGACAGCATTTAGAAAGTGAAGCAACACTCCATTCACTTCGCACAGTGAATTGAAGTGTTGGAACAGACTGCTCCTCTTTCAGAGAAACGCATGTGAGTTTCTTCCTAATGCTTGCAAGTAGCTTAAGGCTCTTTCAAAGGAAAGTGATTTTCTCTGAAAGGACAGCATTTAGAAAGTGAAGCAACACTCCATTCACTTCGCACAGTGAGTTGAAGTGTTGGAACAGATTACTTCTCTTTCAGAGAAATGCATGTGAGTTTCTGTTGAATGCTTGTAAGTAGCTTAAGGCACTTTCAAAGGAAAGTGATTTTCTCTGAAAGGACAGCATTTAGAAAGTGAAGCAACACTCCATTCACTTCGCACAGAGAATTGAAGAGTTGGAACAGATTGCTTCTCTTTCAGAGAAACGCATGTGAGTTTCTTCCTAATGCTTGCAAGTAGCTTAAGGCACTTTCAAAGGAAAGTGATTTTCTCTGAAAGGACAGCATTTAGAAAGTGAAGCAACACTCTATTCACTTCGCACAGTGAATTGAAGTGTTGGAACAGACTGCTTCTCTTTCAGAGAAACGCATGTGAGTTTCTGGTGAATGCTTGAAAGTAGTTTAAGGCACTTTCAAAGGAAAGTGATTTTCTCTGAAAGGACAGCATTTAGAAAGTGAAGCAACACTCCCTTCACTTCGCACAGAGAATTGAAGTGTTGGAACAGACTGCTTCTCTTTCAGAGAAACGCATGTGAGTTTCTGGTGAATGCTTGAAAGTAGTTTAAGGCACTTTCAATGGAAAGTGATTTTCTCTGAAAGGACAGCATTTAGAAAGTGAAGCAACACTCCATTCACTTCGCACAGTGAATTGAAGTGTTGGAACAAACTGCTTCTCTTTCAGAGAAACGCATGTGAGTTTCTTCCTAATGCTTGCAAGTAGCTTAAGGCTCTTTCAAAGGAAAGTGATTTTCTCTGAAAGGACAGCATTTAGAAAGTGAAGCAACACTCCATTCACTTCGCACAGAGAATTGAAGTGTTGGAACAGATTGCTTCTCTTTCAGAGAAACGCATGTGAGTTTCTGGTGAATGCTTGTAAGTAGCTTAAGGCACTTTCAAAGGAAAGTGATTTTCTCTGAAGGGACAGCATTTAGAAAGTGAAGCAACACTCCCTTCACTTTGCACAGTGAATTGAAGTGTTGGAACAGACTGCTTCTCTTTCAGAGAAATGCATGTGAGTTTCTGTTGAATGCTTGTAAGTAGCTTAAGGCACTTTCAAAGGAGAGTGATTTTCTCGGAAAGGACAGCATTTAGAATGTGAAGTAACATTCCATTCACTTCGCACAGTGAATTGAAGTGTTGGAACAGACTGCTTCTCTTTCAGAGAAACGCATGTGTGTTTCCTGTGAATGCTAGAAAGTAGCTTAAGGCACTTTCAAAGGAAAGTGATTTTCTCTGAAAGGACAGCATTTAGAAAGTGAGGCAATACTCCATTCACTTCACACAGTGAATTGAAGTGTTGGAATAGACTGCTTCTCTTTCAGAGAAACGCATGTGAGTTTCTTCCTAATGCTTGCAAGTAGCTTAAGGCACTTTCAAAGGAAAGTGATTTTCTCTGAAAGGACAGCATTTAGAAAGTGAAGCAACACTCCATTCACTTCGCACAGTGAATTGAAGTGTTGGAACAGACTGCTTCTCTTTCAGAGAAACGCATGTGAGTTTCTTCCTAATGCTTGCAAGTAGCTTAAGGCTCTTTCAAAGGAAAGTGATTTTCTCTGAAAGGACAGCATTTAGAAAGTGAAGCAACACTCCATTCACTTCTCACAGTGAATTGAAGTGTTGGAACAGATTGTTTCTCTTTCAGAGAAACGCATGTGAGATTCTGGTGAATGCTTGTAAGTAGCTTAAGGCATTTTCAAAGGAAAGTGATTTTCTCTGAAAGGACAGAATTTAGAAAGTGAAGCAACACTCCATTCACTTCGCACAGTGAAGTGAAGTGTTGGAACAGACTGATTCTCTTTCAGAGAAATGCATGTGAGTTTCTGTTGAATGCTTGTAAGTAGCTTAAGGCACTTTCAAAGGAAAGTGATTTTCTCTGAAAGGACAGCATTTAGAAAGTGAAGCAACACTCCATTCACTTCGCACATTGAATTGAAGTGTTGGAACAGACTGCATCTCTTTCAGAGAAACGCATGTGTGTTTCTGTTGAATGCTTGTAAGAAGCTTAAGAAACTTTCAAAGGAGAGTGATTTTCTCTGAAAGGACAGCATTTAGAAAGTGAGGCAATACTCCATTCACTTCACACAGTGAATTGAAGTGTTGTAACAGACTGCATCTCTTTCAGAGAATCGCATGAGAGTTTCTTCCTAATGCTTGCAAGTAGCTTAAGGCACTTTCAAAGGAAAGTGATTTTCTCTGAAAGGACAGCATTTAGAAAGTGAAGCAACACTCCATTCACTTCGCACAGAGAATTGAAGTGTTGGAACAGATTGCTACTCTTTCAGAGAAACGCATGTGATTTTCTTCCTAATGCTTGCAAGTAGCTTAAGGCACTTTCAAAGGAAAGTGATTTTCTCTGAAAGGACAGCATTTAGAAAGTGAGGCAATACTCCATTCACTTCACACAGTGAATTGAAGTGTTGGAATAGACTGCTTCTCTTTCAGAGAAACGCATGTGAGTTTCTTCCTAATGCTTGCAAGTAGCTTAAAGCACTTTCAACGGAAAGTGATTTTCTCTGAAAGGACAGCATTTAGAAAGTGAAGCAACACTCCATTCACTTCGCACAGTGAATTGAAGTGTTGGAACAGACTGCTTCTCTTTCAGAGAAACGCATGTGAGTTTCTTCCTAATGCTTGCAAGTAGCTTAAGGCTCTTTCAAAGGAAAGTGATTTTCTCTGAAAGGACAGCATTTAGAAAGTGAAGCAACACTCCATTCACTTCTCACAGTGAATTGAAGTGTTGGAACAGATTGTTTCTCTTTCAGAGAAACGCATGTGAGATTCTGGTGAATGCTTGTAAGTAGCTTAAGGCATTTTCAAAGGAAAGTGATTTTCTCTGAAAGGACAGAATTTAGAAAGTGAAGCAACACTCCATTCACTTCGCACAGTGAAGTGAAGTGTTGGAACAGACTGATTCTCTTTCAGAGAAATGCATGTGAGTTTCTGTTGAATGCTTGTAAGTAGCTTAAGGCACTTTCAAAGGAAAGTGATTTTCTCTGAAAGGACAGCATTTAGAAAGTGAAGCAACACTCCATTCACTTCGCACATTGAATTGAAGTGTTGGAACAGACTGCATCTCTTTCAGAGAAACGCATGTGTGTTTCTGTTGAATGCTTGTAAGAAGCTTAAGAAACTTTCAAAGGAGAGTGATTTTCTCTGAAAGGACAGCATTTAGAAAGTGAGGCAATACTCCATTCACTTCACACAGTGAATTGAAGTGTTGTAACAGACTGCATCTCTTTCAGAGAATCGCATGAGAGTTTCTTCCTAATGCTTGCAAGTAGCTTAAGGCACTTTCAAAGGAAAGTGATTTTCTCTGAAAGGACAGCATTTAGAAAGTGAAGCAACACTCCATTCACTTCGCACAGAGAATTGAAGTGTTGGAACAGATTGCTACTCTTTCAGAGAAACGCATGTGATTTTCTTCCTAATGCTTGCAAGTAGCTTAAGGCACTTTCAAAGGAAAGTGATTTTCTCTGAAAGGACAGCATTTAGAAAGTGAAGCAACACTCCATTCACTTCGCACAGTGAATTGAAGTGTTGGAACAGACTGCTTCTCTTTCAGAGAAACGCATATGAGTTTCTGGTGAATGCTTGAAAGTAGTTTAAGGCACTTTCAATGGAAAGTGATTTTCTCTGAAAGGACAGCATTTAGAAAGTGAAGCAACACTCCATTCACTTCGCACAGTGAATTGAAGTGTTGGAACAGACTGCTTCTCTTTCAGAGAAACGCGTGTGAGTTTCTTCCTAATGCTTGCAAGTAGCTTAAGGCTCTTTCAAAGGAAAGTGATTTTCTCTGAAAGGACAGCATTTAGAAAGTGAAGCAACACTCCATTCACTTCGCACAGAGAATTGAAGTGTTGGAACAGATTGCTTCTCTTTCAGAGAAACGCATGTGAGTTTCTGGTGAATGCTTGTAAGTAGCTTAAGGCACTTTCAAAGGAAAGTGATTTTCTCTGAAAGGACAGCATTTAGAAAGTGAAGCAACACTCCCTTCACTTCGCACAGTGAATTGAAGTGTTGGAACAGACTGCTTCTCTTTCAGAGAAATGCATGTGAGTTTCTGTTGAATGCTTGTAAGTAGCTTAAGGCACTTTCAAAGGAAAGTGATTTTCTCTGAAAGGACAGCATTTAGAAAGTGAGGCAATACTCCATTCACTTCACACAGTGAATTGAAGTGTTGGAAAAGACTACTTATCTTTCAGAGAAACGCATGTGAGTTTCTTCCTAATGCTAGCAAGTAGCTTAAGGCACGTTCAAAGGAAAGTGATTTTCTCTGAAAGGACAGCATTTAGAAAGTGAATCAACACTCCATTCAATTCGCACAGTGAATTGAAGTGTTGCAACAGAATGCTTCTCTTTCATAGAAATGCATTAGTGTTTCTTGTGAATGCTTGCAAGTAGCTTAAGGCACTTTCAAAGGAAAGTGATTTTCTCTGAAAGGACAGAATTTAGAAAGTGAAGCAACACTCCATTCACTTCGCACAGTGAATTGAAGTGTTGGAACAGACTGCTTTTCTTTCAGAGAAAAGCATGTGAGTTTCTGTTGAATGCTTGTAAGTAGCTTAAGGCACTTTCAAAGGAAAGTGATTTTCTCTGAAAGGACAGCATTTCAGAAGTGAGGCAACACTCCATTCACTTTGCACAGTGAATTGAAGTGTTGGAACAGACTGCTTCTCTTTCAGAGAAACGCATGTGAGTTTCTTCCTAATGCTTGCAAGTAGCTTAAGGCTCTTTCAAAGGAAAGTGATTTTCTCTGAAAGGACAGAATTTAGAAAGTGAGTCAACACTCCATTCACTTCGCACAGTGAATTGAAGTGTTGGACCAGTTTGCTTCTCTTTCAGAGAAACGCATGTGAGTTTCTGGTGAATGCTTGAAAGTAGTTTAAGGCACTTTCAATGGAAAGTGATTTTCTCTGAAAGGACAGAATTTAGAAAGTGAAGCAACACTCCATTCACTTCGCACAGTGAATTGAAGTGATGGAACAGACTGCTTCTCTTTCAGAGTAATGAATGTGAGTTTCGGTTGAATGCTTGTAAGTAGCTTAAGGCACTTTCAAAGGAAAGCGATTTTCTCTGAAATGACAGCATTTCGAAAGTGAGGCAACACTCCATTCAATTTGCACAGTGAATTGAAGTGTTGGAACAGATTGCTTCTCTTTCAGAGAAACGCATTTGAGTTTCTGGTGAATGCTTGTAAGTAGCTTAAGGCATTTTCAAAGGAAAGTGATTTTCTCGGAAAGGACAGCATTTAGAATGTGAAGTAACATTCCATTCACTTCGCACACTGAATTGAAGTGTTGGAACAGACGGCTTCTCTTTCAGAGAAACGCATGTGTGTTTCCTGTGAATGCTAGAAAGTAGCTTAAGGCACTTTCAAAGGAAAGTGATTTTCTCTGAATGGACAGCATTTAGAAAGTGAAGTAACATTCCATTCACTTCGCACAGTGAATTGAAGTGTTGGAACAGACTGCTTCTCTTTCAGAGAAATGCATGTGAGTTTCTGTTGAATGCTTGTAAGTAGCTCAAGCCTCTTTCAAAGGAAAGTGATTTTCTCTGAAAGGACAGCATTTAGAAAGTAAAGCAACACTCCATTCCCTTCGCGCAATGAATTGAAGTGTTGGAACAAACTGCTTCTCTTTCACAGAAACGCATTATTGTTTCTTGTGAATGCTTGCAAGTAGCTTAAGGAACTTTCAAAGGAAAGTGATTTTCTCTGAAAGGACAGCATTTAGAAAGTGAAGCAACACTCCATTCACTTCGCACAGAGAATTGAAGTGTTGGAACCGATTGCTTCTGTTTCAGAGAAATGCATGTGAGTTTCTGTTGAATGCTTGTAAGTAGCTTAAGGCACATTCAAAGGAAAGGGATTTTCTCTGAAAGGACAGCATTTAGAAAGTGAAGCAACACTCCATTCACTTCGCACAGATAATTGAAGTGTTGGAACAGATTGCTTCTCTTTCAGAGAAACGCATGTGAGTTTCTTCCTAATGCTTGCAAGTAGCTTAAGGCACTTTCAAAGGAAAGTGATTTTCTCTGAAAGGACAGCATTTAGAAAGTGAGGCAATACTCCATTCACTTCACACAGTGAATTGAAGTGTTGGAATAGACTGCTTCTCTTTCAGAGAAATGCATGTGAGTTTCTTCCTAATGCTTGCAAGTAGCTTAAGGCACTTTCAAAGGAAAGTGATTTTCTCTGAAAGGACAGCATTTAGAAAGTGAAGCAACACTCCATTCACTTCGCACAGTGAATTGAAGTGTTGCAACAGACTGCTTCTCTTTCATAGAAACGCATTAGTGTTTCTTGTGAATGCTTGCAAGTAGCTTAAGGCACTTTCAAAGGAAAGTGATTTTCTCTGAAAGAACAGCATTTAGAAAGTGAAGCAACACTCCATTCACTTCGCACAGTGAATTGAAGTGTTGGAACAGACTGCTTCTCTTTCAGAGAAACGCATGTGAGTTTCTTCCTAATGCTTGCAAGTAGCTTAAGGCTCTTTCAAAGGAAAGTGATTTTCTCTGAAAGGACAGCATTTAGAAAGTGAAGCAACACTCCATTCACTTCGCACAGTGAATTGAAGTGATGGAACAGACTGCTTCTCTTTCAGAGTAATGAATGTGAGTTTCGGTTGAATGCTTGTAAGTAGCTTAAGGCACTTTCAAAGGAAAGCGATTTTCTCTGAAATGACAGCATTTCGAAAGTGAGGCAACACTCCATTCAATTTGCACAGTGAATTGAAGTGTTGGAACAGATTGCTTCTCTTTCAGAGAAACGCATTTGAGTTTCTGGTGAATGCTTGTAAGTAGCTTAAGGCATTTTCAAAGGAAAGTGATTTTCTCGGAAAGGACAGCATTTAGAATGTGAAGTAACATTCCATTCACTTCGCACACTGAATTGAAGTGTTGGAACAGACTGCTTCTCTTTCAGAGAAACGCATGTGTGTTTCCTGTGAATGCTAGAAAGTAGCTTAAGGCACTTTCAAAGGAAAGTGATTTTCTCTGAATGGACAGCATTTAGAAAGTGAAGTAACATTCCATGCACTTCGCACAGTGAATTGAAGTGTTGGAACAGACTGCTTCTCTTTCAGAGAAATGCATGTGAGTTTCTGTTGAATGCTTGTAAGTAGCTCAAGCCTCTTTCAAAGGAAAGTGATTTTCTCTGAAAGGACAGCATTTAGAAAGTAAAGCAACACTCCATTCCCTTCGCGCAATGAATTGAAGTGTTGGAACAAACTGCTTCTCTTTCACAGAAACGCATTATTCTTTCTTGTGAATGCTTGCAAGTAGCTTAAGGAACTTTCAAAGGAAAGTGATTTTCTCTGAAAGGACAGCATTTAGAAAGTGAAGCAACACTCCATTCACTTCGCACAGAGAATTGAAGTGTTGGAACCGATTGCTTCTCTTTCAGAGAAATGCATGTGAGTTTCTGTTGAATGCTTGTAAGTAGCTTAAGGCACATTCAAAGGAAAGGGATTTTCTCTGAAAGGACAGCATTTAGAAAGTGAAGCAACACTCCATTCACTTCGCACAGATAATTGAAGTGTTGGAACAGATTGCTTCTCTTTCAGAGAAACGCATGTGAGTTTCTTCCTAATGCTTGCAAGTAGCTTAAGGCACTTTCAAAGGAAAGTGATTTTCTCTGAAAGGACAGCATTTAGAAAGTGAGGCAATACTCCATTCACTTCACACAGTGAATTGAAGTGTTGGAATAGACTGCTTCTCTTTCAGAGAAATGCATGTGAGTTTCTTCCTAATGCTTGCAAGTAGCTTAAGGCACTTTCAAAGGAAAGTGATTTTCTCTGAAAGGACAGCATTTAGAAAGTGAAGCAACACTCCATTCACTTCGCACAGTGAATTGAAGTGTTGGAACAGACTGCTTCTCTTTCAGAGAAATGCATGTGAGTTTCTGTTGAATGCTTGTAAGTAGCTTAAGGCACTTTCAAAGGAAAGTGATTTTCTCTGAAAGGACAGCATTTAGAAAGTGAAGCAACCCTCCATTCACTTCGCACATTGAATTGAAGTGTTGGAACAGACTGCTTCTCTTTCAGAGAAACGCATGTGAGTTTCTTCCTAATGCTTGCAAGTAGCTTAAGGCTCTTTCAAAGGAAAGTGATTTTCTCTGAAAGGACAGCATTTAGAAAGTGAAGCAACACTCCATTCACTTCGCACAGTGAATTGAAGTGTTGGAACAGACTGCTCCTCTTTCAGAGAAACGCATGTGAGTTTCTTCCTAATGCTTGCAAGTAGCTTAAGGCTCTTTCAAAGGAAAGTGATTTTCTCTGAAAGGACAGCATTTAGAAAGTGAAGCAACACTCCATTCACTTCGCACAGTGAGTTGAAGTGTTGGAACAGATTACTTCTCTTTCAGAGAAATGCATGTGAGTTTCTGTTGAATGCTTGTAAGTAGCTTAAGGCACTTTCAAAGGAAAGTGATTTTCTCTGAAAGGACAGCATTTAGAAAGTGAAGCAACACTCCGTTCACTTCGCACAGAGAATTGAAGAGTTGGAACAGATTGCTTCTCTTTCAGAGAAACGCATGTGAGTTTCTTCCTAATGCTTGCAAGTAGCTTAAGGCACTTTCAAAGGAAAGTGATTTTCTCTGAAAGGACAGCATTTAGAAAGTGAAGCAACACTCTATTCACTTCGCACAGTGAATTGAAGTGTTGGAACAGACTGCTTCTCTTTCAGAGAAACGCATGTGAGTTTCTGGTGAATGCTTGAAAGTAGTTTAAGGCACTTTCAAAGGAAAGTGATTTTCTCTGAAAGGACAGCATTTAGAAAGTGAAGCAACACTCCCTTCACTTCGCACAGAGAATTGAAGTGTTGGAACAGACTGCTTCTCTTTCAGAGAAACGCATGTGAGTTTCTGGTGAATGCTTGAAAGTAGTTTAAGGCACTTTCAATGGAAAGTGATTTTCTCTGAAAGGACAGCATTTAGAAAGTGAAGCAACACTCCATTCACTTCGCACAGTGAATTGAAGTGTTGGAACAAACTGCTTCTCTTTCAGAGAAACGCATGTGAGTTTCTTCCTAATGCTTGCAAGTAGCTTAAGGCTCTTTCAAAGGAAAGTGATTTTCTCTGAAAGGACAGCATTTAGAAAGTGAAGCAACACTCCATTCACTTCGCACAGAGAATTGAAGTGTTGGAACAGATTGCTTCTCTTTCAGAGAAACGCATGTGAGTTTCTGGTGAATGCTTGTAAGTAGCTTAAGGCACTTTCAAAGGAAAGTGATTTTCTCTGAAAGGACAGCATTTAGAAAGTGAAGCAACACTCCATTCACTTCGCACAGTGAGTTGAAGTGTTGGAACAGATTGCTTCTCTTTCAGAAAAATGCATGTGAGTTTCTGTTGAATGCTTGTAAGTAGCTTAAGGCACTTTCAAAGGAAAGTGATTTTCTCTGAAAGGACAGCATTTAGAAAGTGAAGCAACACTCCATTCACTTCGCACAGAGAATTGAAGAGTTGGAACAGATTGCTTCTCTTTCAGAGAAACGCATGTGAGTTTCTTCCTAATGCTTGCAAGTAGCTTAAGGCACTTTCAAAGGAAAGTGATTTTCTCTGAAAGGACAGCATTTAGAAAGTGAAGCAACACTCCATTCACTTCGCACAGTGAATTGAAGTGTTGGAACAGACTGCTTCTCTTTCAGAGAAACGCATGTGAGTTTCTGGTGAATGCTTGAAAGCAGTTTAAGGAACTTTCAATGGAAAGTGATTTTCTCTGAAAGGACAGCATTTAGAAAGTGAAGCAACACTCCATTCACTTCGCACAGTGAATTGAAGTGTTGGAACAGACTGCTTCTCTTTCAGAGAAACGCATGTGAGTTTCTTCCTAATGCTTGCAAGTAGCTTAAGGCTCTTTCAAAGGAAAGTGATTTTCTCTGAAAGGACAGCATTTAGAAAGTGAAGCAACACTCCATTCACTTCGCACAGAGAATTGAAGTGTTGGAACAGATTGCTTCTCTTTCAGAGAAACGCATGTGAGTTTCTGGTGAATGCTTGTAAGTAGCTTAAGGCACTTTCAAAGGAAAGTGATTTTCTCTGAAAGGACAGCATTTAGAAAGTGAAGCAACACTCCCTTCACTTCGCACAGTGAATTGAAGTGTTGGAACAGACTGCTTCTCTTTCAGAGAAATGCATGTGAGTTTCTGTTGAATGCTTGTAAGTAGCTTAAGGCACTTTCAAAGGAAAGTGATTTTCTCAGAAAGGACAGCATTTCGAAAGTGAAGCAACACTCCATTCACTTCGCACATTGAATTTAAGTGTTGGAACAGACTGCATCTCTTTCAGAGAAACTCATGTGAGTTTCTGTTGAATGCTTGTAAGTAGCTTAAGGCACTTTCAAAGGAAAGTGATTTTCTCTGAAAGGACAGTATTTAGAAAGTGAGGAAATACTCCATTCACTTCACACAGTGAATTGAAGTGTTGGAACAGACTGCTTCTCTTTCAGAGAAACGCATGTGAGTTTCTTCCTAATGCTTGCAAGTAGCTTAAGGCACTTTCAAAGGAAAGTGATTTTCTCTGAAAGGACAGCATTTAGAAAGTGAAGCAATACTCCATTCACTTCGCACAGTGAATTGAAGTGTTGCAACAGACTGCTTCTCTTTCATAGAAACGCATTAGTGTTTCTTGTGAATGCTTGCAAGAGGCTTAAGGCACTTTCAAAGGAAAGTGATTTTCTCTGAAAGGACAGCATTTAGAAAGTGAAGCAACACTCCATTCACTTTGCACAGAGAATTGAACTGTTGGAACAGATTTCTTCTCTTTCAGAGAAACGCATGTGAGTTTCTTCCTAATGCTTGCAAGTAGCTTAAGGCACGTTCAAAGAAAAGTGATTTTCTCTGAAAGGACAGCATTTAGAAAGTGAAGCAACACTCCATTCACTTCGCACAGTGAATTGAAGTGTTGGAACAGACTGCTTCTCTTTCAGAGAAACGCATGTGTGTTTCCTGTGAATGCTAGAAAGTAGCTTAAGGCACTTTCAAAGGAAAGTGATTTTCTCTGAAAGGACAGCATTTAGAAAGTGAAGTAACATTCCATTCACTTCGCACAGTGAATTGAAGTGTTGGAACAGACTGCTTCTCTTTCAGTGAAATGCATGTGAGTGTCTGTTGAATGCTTGTAATTAGCTCAAGGCTCTTTCAAAGGAACGTGATTTTCTCTGAAAGATCAGCATTTAGAAAGTAAAGTAACACTCCATTCCCTTCGCGCAATGAAATGAAGTGTTGGAACAGACTGCTTCTCTTTCATAGAAACGCATTAGTGTTTCTTGTGAATGCTTGCAAGTAGCTTAAGGCACTTTCAAAGGAAAGTGATTTTCTCTGAAAGGACAGCATTTAGAAAGTGAAGCAACACTCCATTCACATCGCACAGTGGATTGTAGTGTTGGAACAGACTGCTTCTCTTTCAGAGAAACGCATGTGAGTTTCTTCCTAATGCCTGCAAGTAGCTTAAGGCACTTTCAAAGGAAAGTGATTTTCTCTGAAAGGACAGCATTTAGAAAGTGAAGCAACACTCCATTCACTTCGCACATTGAATTGAAGTGTTGGAACAGACTGCTTCTCTTTCAGAGAAACGCATGTGAGTTTCTTCCTAATGCTTGCAAGTAGCTTAAGGCTCTTTCAAAGGAAAGTGATTTTCTCTGAAAGGACAGCATTTAGAAAGTGAAGCAACACTCCATTCACTTCGCACAGTGAGTTGAAGTGTTGGAACAGATTGCTTCTCTTTCAGAGAAATGCATGTGAGTTTCTGTTGAATGCTTGTAAGTAGCTTAAGGCACTTTCAAAGGAAAGTGATTTTCTCTGAAAGGACAGCATTTAGAAAGTGAAGCAACACTCCGTTCACTTCGCACAGAGAATTGAAGAGTTGGAACAGATTGCTTCTCTTTCAGAGAAACGCATGTGAGTTTCTTCCTAATGCTTGCAAGTAGCTTAAGGCACTTTCAAAGGAAAGTGATTTTCTCTGAAAGGACAGCATTTAGAAAGTGAAGCAACACTCCATTCACTTCGCACAGTGAATTGAAGTGTTGGAACAGATTGCTTCTCTTTCAGAGAAAAGCATGTGAGTTTCTGTTGAATGCTTGTAAGTAGTTTAAGGCACTTTCAAAGGAACGTGATTTTCTCTGAAAGGACAGCATTTAGAAAGTGAAGCAATACTCCATTCACTTCGCACAGTGAATTGAAGTGTTGCAACAGACTGCTTCTCTTTCATAGAAACGCATTAATGTTTCTTGTGAATGCTTGCAAGAGGCTTAAGGCACTTTCAAAGGAAAGTGATTTTCTCTGAAAGGACAGCATTTAGAAAGTGAAGCAACACTCCATTCACTTCGCACAGTGAATTGAAGTGTTGGAACAGACTGCTTCTCTTTCAGAGAAACGCATGTGAGTTTCTTCCTAATGCTTGCAAGTAGCTTAAGGCTCTTTCAAAGGAAAGTGATTTTCTCTGAAAGGACAGCATTTAGAAAGTGAAGCAACACTCCATTCACTTCGCACAGAGAATTGAAGTGTTGGAACAGATTGCTTCTCTTTCAGAGAAACGCATGTGAGTTTCTGGTGAATGCTTGTAAGTAGCTTAAGGCACTTTCAAAGGAAAGTGATTTTCTCTGAAAGGACAGCATTTAGAAAGTGAAGCAACACTCCCTTCACTTCGCACAGTGAATTGAAGTGTTGGAACAGACTGCTTCTCTTTCAGAGAAATGCATGTGAGTTTCTGTTGAATGCTTGTAAGTAGCTTAAGGCACTTTCAAAGGAGAGTGATTTTCTCTGAAAGGACAGCATTTAGAAAGTGAAGCAACACTCCATTCACTTCGCACATTGAATTGAAGTGTTGGAACAGACTGCTTCTCTTTCAGAGAATCGCATGTGAGTTTCTTCCTAATGCTTGCAAGTAGCTTACGGCTCTTTCAAAGGAAAGTGATTTTCTCTGAAAGGACAGCATTTCGAAAGTGAAGCAACACTCCATTCACTTCGCACATTGAATTGATGTGTTGGAACAGACTGCTTCTCTTTCAGAGAAACGCATGTGAGTTTCTTCCTAATGCTTGCAAGTAGCTTAAGGCTCTTTCAAAGGAAAGTGATTTTCTCTGAAAGGACAGCATTTAGAAAGTGAAGCAACACTCCATTCACTTTGCACAGAGAATTGAACTGTTGGAACAGATTTCTTCTCTTTCAGAGAAACGCATGTGAGTTTCTTCCTAATGCTTGCAAGTAGCTTAAGGCACGTTCAAAGAAAAGTGATTTTCTCTGAAAGGACAGCATTTAGAAAGTGAAGCAACACTCCATTCACTTCGCACAGTGAATTGAAGTGTTGGAACAGACTGCTTCTCTTTCAGAGAAACGCATGTGTGTTTCCTGTGAATGCTAGAAAGTAGCTTAAGGCACTTTCAAAGGAAAGTGATTTTCTCTGAAAGGACAGCATTTAGAAAGTGAAGTAACATTCCATTCACTTCGCACAGTGAATTGAAGTGTTGGAACAGACTGCTTCTCTTTCAGTGAAATGCATGTGAGTGTCTGTTGAATGCTTGTAATTAGCTCAAGGCTCTTTCAAAGGAACGTGATTTTCTCTGAAAGATCAGCATTTAGAAAGTAAAGTAACACTCCATTCCCTTCGCGCAATGAAATGAAGTGTTGGAACAGACTGCTTCTCTTTCATAGAAACGCATTAGTGTTTCTTGTGAATGCTTGCAAGTAGCTTAAGGCACTTTCAAAGGAAAGTGATTTTCTCTGAAAGGACAGCATTTAGAAAGTGAAGCAACACTCCATTCACATCGCACAGTGGATTGTAGTGTTGGAACAGACTGCTTCTCTTTCAGAGAAACGCATGTGAGTTTCTTCCTAATGCCTGCAAGTAGCTTAAGGCACTTTCAAAGGAAAGTGATTTTCTCTGAAAGGACAGCATTTAGAAAGTGAAGCAACACTCCATTCACTTCGCACATTGAATTGAAGTGTTGGAACAGACTGCTTCTCTTTCAGAGAAACGCATGTGAGTTTCTTCCTAATGCTTGCAAGTAGCTTAAGGCTCTTTCAAAGGAAAGTGATTTTCTCTGAAAGGACAGCATTTAGAAAGTGAAGCAACACTCCATTCACTTCGCACAGTGAGTTGAAGTGTTGGAACAGATTGCTTCTCTTTCAGAGAAATGCATGTGAGTTTCTGTTGAATGCTTGTAAGTAGCTTAAGGCACTTTCAAAGGAAAGTGATTTTCTCTGAAAGGACAGCATTTAGAAAGTGAAGCAACACTCCGTTCACTTCGCACAGAGAATTGAAGAGTTGGAACAGATTGCTTCTCTTTCAGAGAAACGCATGTGAGTTTCTTCCTAATGCTTGCAAGTAGCTTAAGGCACTTTCAAAGGAAAGTGATTTTCTCTGAAAGGACAGCATTTAGAAAGTGAAGCAACACTCCATTCACTTCGCACAGTGAATTGAAGTGTTGGAACAGACTGCTTCTCTTTCAGAGAAACGCATGTGAGTTTCTGGTGAATGCTTGAAAGCAGTTTAAGACACTTTCAATGGAAAGTGATTTTCTCTGAAAGGACAGCATTTAGAAAGTGAAGCAACACATCATTCACTTCGCACAGTGAATTGAAGTGTTGGAACAGACTGCTTCTCTTTCAGAGAAACGCATGTGAGTTTCTTCCTAATGCTTGGAAGTAGCTTAAGGCTCTTTCAAAGGAAAGTGATTTTCTCTGAAAGGACAGCATTTAGAAAGTGAAGCAACACTCCATTCACTTCGCACAGAGAATTGAAGTGTTGGAACAGATTGCTTCTCTTTCAGAGAAACGCATGTGAGTTTCTGGTGAATGCTTGTAAGTAGCTTAAGGCACTTTCAAAGGAAAGTGATTTTCTCTGAAAGGACAGCATTTAGAAAGTGAAGCAACACTCCATTCACTTCGCACATTGAATTGAAGTGTTGGAACAGACTGCATCTCTTTCAGAGAAACGCATGTGAGTTTCTGTTGAATGCTTGTAAGTAGCTTAAGGCACTTTCAAAGGAAAGTGATTTTCTCTGAAAGGACAGTATTTAGAAAGTGAGGCAATACTCCATTCACTTCACACAGTGAATTGAAGTGTTGGAACAGACTGCTTCTCTTTCAGAGAAACGCATGTGAGTTTCTTCCTAATGCTTGCAAGTAGCTTAAGGCACTTTCAAAGGAAAGTGATTTTCTCTGAAAGGACAGCATTTAGAAAGTGAAGCAATACTCCATTCACTTCGCACAGTGAATTGAAGTGTTGCAACAGACTGCTTCTCTTTCATAGAAACGCATTAGTGTTTCTTGTGAATGCTTGCAAGAGGCTTAAGGCACTTTCAAAGGAAAGTGATTGTCTCTGAAAGGACAGCATTTAGAAAGTGAAGCAACACTCCATTCACTTCGCACAGAGAATTAAACTGTTGGAACAGATTTCTTCTCTTTCAGAGAAACGCATGTGAGTTTCTTCCTAATGCTTGCAAGTAGCTTAAGGCACTTTCAAAGAAAAGTGATTTTCTCTGAAAGGACAGCATTTAGAAAGTGAAGCAACACTCCATTCACTTCGCACAGTGAATTGAAGTGTTGGAACAGACTGCTTCTCTTTCAGAGAAACGCATGTGTGTTTCCTGTGAATGCTAGAAAGTAGCTTAAGGCACTTTCAAAGGAAAGTGATTTTCTCTGAAAGGACAGCATTTAGAAAGTGAAGTAACATTCCATTCACTTCGCACAGTGAATTGAAGTGTTGGAACAGACTGCTTCTCTTTCAGAGAAATGCATGTGAGTGTCTGTTGAATGCTTGTAAGTAGCTCAAGGCTCTTTCAAAGGAAAGTGATTTTCTCTGAAAGATCAGCATTTAGAAAGTAAAGTAACACTCCATTCCCTTCGCGCAATGAAATGAAGTGTTGGAACAGACTGCTTCTCTTTCATAGAAACGCATTAGTGTTTCTTGTGAATGCTTGCAAGTAGCTTAAGGCACTTTCAAAGGAAAGTGATTTTTTCTGAAAGGACAGCATTTAGAAAGTGAAGCAACACTCCATTCACATCGCACAGTGAATTGTAGTGTTGGAACAGACTGCTTCTCTTTCAGAGAAACGCATGTGAGTTTCTTCCTAATGCCTGCAAGTAGCTTAAGGCACTTTCAAAGGAAAGTGATTTTCTCTGAAAGGACAGCATTTAGAAAGTGAAGCAACACTCCATTGACTTCGCACATTGAATTGAAGTGTTGGAACAGACTGCTTCTCTTTCAGAGAAACGCATGTGAGTTTCTTCCTAATGCTTGCAAGTAGCTTAAGGCTCTTTCAAAGGAAAGTGATTTTCTCTGAAAGGACAGCATTTAGAAAGTGAAGCAACACTCCATTCACTTCGCACCGTGAGTTGAAGTGTTGGAACAGATTGCTTCTCTTTCAGAGGAATGCATGTGAGTTTCTGTTGAATGCTTGTAAGTAGCTTAAGGCACTTTCAAAGGAAAGTGATTTTCTCTGAAAGGACAGCATTTAGAAAGTGAAGCAACACTCCGTTCACTTCGCACAGAGAATTGAAGAGTTGGAACAGATTGCTTCTCTTTCAGAGAAACGCATGTGAGTTTCTTCCTAATGCTTGCAAGTAGCTTAAGGCACTTTCAAAGGAAAGTGATTTTCTCTGAAAGGACAGCATTTAGAAAGTGAAGCAACACTCCATTCACTTCGCACAGTGAATTGAAGTGTTGGAACAGACTGCTTCTCTTTCAGAGAAACGCATGTGAGTTTCTGGTGAATGCTTGAAAGTAGTTTAAGGCACTTTCAATGGAAAGTGATTTTCTCTGAAAGGACAGCATTTAGAAAGTGAAGCAACACTCCATTCACTTCGCACAGTGAATTGAAGTGTTGGAACAGACTGCATCTCTTTCAGAGAAACGCATGTGAGTTTCTTCCTAATGCTTGGAAGTAGCTTAAGGCTCTTTCAAAGGAAAGTGATTTTCTCTGAAAGGACAGCATTTAGAAAGTGAAGCAACACTCCATTCACTTCGCACAGAGAATTGAAGTGTTGGAACAGATTGCTTCTCTTTCAGAGAAACGCATGTGAGTTTCTGGTGAATGCTTGTAAGTAGCTTAAGGCACTTTCAAAGGAAAGTGATTTTCTCTGAAAGGACAGCATTTAGAAAGTGAAGCAACACTCCCTTCACTTCGCACAGTGAATTGAAGTGTTGGAACAGACTGCTTCTCTTTCAGAGAAATGCATGTGAGTTTCTGTTGAATGCTTGTAAGTAGCTTAAGGCACTTTCAAAGGAAAGTGATTTTCTCTGAAAGGACAGCATTTAGAAAGTGAAGCAACACTCCATTCACTTCGCACATTGAATTGAAGTGTTGGAACAGACTGCATTTCTTTCAGAGAAACGCATGTGAGTTTCTGTTGAATGCTTGTAAGTAGCTTAAGGCACTTTCAAAGGAAAGTGATTTTCTCTGAAAGGACAGTATTTAGAAAGTGAGGCAATACTCCATTCACTTCACACAGTGAATTGAAGTGTTGGAACAGACTGCTTCTCTTTCAGAGAAACGCATGTGAGTTTCTTCCTAATGCTTGCAAGTAGCTTAAGGCACTTTCAAAGGAAAGTGATTTTCTCTGAAACGACAGCATTTAGAAAGTGAAGCAATACTCCATTCACTTCGCACAGTGAATTGAAGTGTTGCAACAGACTGCTTCTCTTTCATAGAAACGCATTAGTGTTTCTTGTGAATGCTTGCAAGAGGCTTAAGGCACTTTCAAAGGAAAGTGATTGTCTCTGAAAGGACAGCATTTAGAAAGTGAAGCAACACTCCATTCACTTCGCACAGAGAATTGAACTGTTGGAACAGATTTCTTCTCTTTCAGAGAAACGCATGTGAGTTTCTTCCTAATGCTTGCAAGTAGCTTAAGGCACTTTCAAAGAAAAGTGATTTTCTCTGAAAGGACAGCATTTAGAAAGTGAAGCAACACTCCATTCACTTCGCACAGTGAATTGAAATGTTGGAACAGACTGCTTCTCTTTCAGAGAAACGCATGTGTGTTTCCTGTGAATGCTAGAAAGTAGCTTAAGGCACTTTCAAAGGAAAGTGATTTTCTCTGAAAGGACAGCATTTAGAAAGTGAAGTAACATTCCATTCACTTCGCACAGTGAATTGAAGTGTTGGAACAGACTGCTTCTCTTTCAGAGAAATGCATGTGAGTGTCTGTTGAATGCTTGTAAGTAGCTCAAGGCTCTTTCAAAGGAAAGTGATTTTCTCTGAAAGATCAGCATTTAGAAAGTAAAGTAACACTCCATTCCCTTCGCGCAATGAAATGAAGTGTTGGAAAAGACTGCTTCTCTTTCATAGAAACGCATTAGTGTTTCTTGTGAATGCTTGCAAGTAGCTTAAGGCACTTTCAAAGGAAAGTGATTTTCTCTGAAAGGACAGCATTTAGAAAGTGAAGCAACACTCCATTCACATCGCACAGTGAATTGTAGTGTTGGAACAGACTGCTTCTCTTTCAGAGAAACGCATGTGAGTTTCTTCCTAATGCCTGCAAGTAGCTTAAGGCACTTTCAAAGGAAAGTGATTTTCTCTGAAAGGACAGCATTTAGAAAGTGAAGCAACACTCCATTGACTTCGCACATTGAATTGAAGTGTTGGAACAGACTGCTTCTCTTTCAGAGAAACGCATGTGAGTTTCTTCCTAATGCTTGCAAGTAGCTTAAGGCTCTTTCAAAGGAAAGTGATTTTCTCTGAAAGGACAGCATTTAGAAAGTGAAGCAACACTCCATTCACTTCGCACCGTGAGTTGAAGTGTTGGAACAGATTGCTTCTCTTTCAGAGGAATGCATGTGAGTTTCTGTTGAATGCTTGTAAGTAGCTTAAGGCACTTTCAAAGGAAAGTGATTTTCTCTGAAAGGACAGCATTTAGAAAGTGAAGCAACACTCCGTTCACTTCGCACAGAGAATTGAAGAGTTGGAACAGATTGCTTCTCTTTCAGAGAAACGCATGTGAGTTTCTTCCTAATGCTTGCAAGTAGCTTAAGGCACTTTCAAAGGAAAGTGATTTTCTCTGAAAGGACAGCATTTAGAAAGTGAAGCAACACTCCATTCACTTCGCACAGTGAATTGAAGTGTTGGAACAGACTGCTTCTCTTTCAGAGAAACGCATGTGAGTTTCTGGTGAATGCTTGAAAGTAGTTTAAGGCACTTTCAATGGAAAGTGATTTTCTCTGAAAGGACAGCATTTAGAAAGTGAAGCAACACTCCATTCACTTCGCACAGTGAATTGAAGTGTTGGAACAGACTGCTTCTCTTTCAGAGAAACGCATGTGAGTTTCTTCCTAATGCTTGGAAGTAGCTTAAGGCTCTTTCAAAGGAAAGTGATTTTCTCTGAAAGGACAGTATTTAGAAAGTGAGGCAATACTCCATTCACTTCACACAGTGAATTGAAGTGTTGGAACAGACTGCTTCTCTTTCAGAGAAATGCATGTGAGTTTCTTCCTAATGCTTGCAAGTAGCTTAAGGCACTTTCAAAGGAACGTGATTTTCTCTGAAAGGACAGCATTTAGAAAGTGAAGCAATACTCCATTCACTTCGCACAGTGAATTGAAGTGTTGCAACAGACTGCTTCTCTTTCATAGAAACGCATTAGTGTTTCTTATGAATGCTTGCAAGTAGCTTAAGGCACTTTCAAAGGAAAGTGATTTTCTCTGAAAGGACAGCATTTAGAAAGTGAAGCAACACTCCATTCACTTCGCACAGAGAATTGAAGGGTTGGAACAGATTGCTTCTCTTTCAGAGAAACGCATGTGAGTTTCTTCCTAATGCTTGCAAGTAGCTTAAGTCACTTTCAAAGAAAAGTGATTTTCTCTGAAAGGACAGCATTTAGAAAGTGAAGCAACACTCCATTCACTTCGCACAGTGAATTGAAGTGTTGGAACAGACTGCTTCTCTTTCAGAGAAACGCATGTGTGTTTCCTGTGAATGCTAGAAAGTAGCTTAAGGCACTTTCAAAGGAAAGTGATTTTCTCTGAAAGGACAGCATTTAGAAAGTGAAGTAACATTCCATTCACTTCGCACAGTGAATTGAAGTGTTGGAACAGACTGCTTCTCTTTCAGAGAAATGCATGTGAGTGTCTGTTGAATGCTTATAAGTAGCTCAAGGCTCTTTCAAAGGAAAGTGATTTTCTCTGAAAGATCAGCATTTAGAAAGTAAAGTAACACTCCATTCCCTTCGCGCAATGAAATGAAGTGTTGGAACAGACTGCTTCTCTTTCATAGAAACGCATTAGTGTTTCTTGTGAATGCTTGCAAGTAGCTTAAGGCACTTTCAAAGGAAAGTGATTTTCTCTGAAAGGACAGCATTTAGAAAGTGAAGCAACACTCCATTCACATCGCACAGTGAATTGTAGTGTTGGAACAGACTACTTCTCTTTCAGAGAAACGCATGTGAGTTTCTTCCTAATGCCTGCAAGTAGCTTAAGGCACTTTCAAAGGAAAGTGATTTTCTCTGAAAGGACAGCATTTAGAAAGTGAAGCAACACTCCATTCACTTCGCACATTGAATTGAAGTGTTGGAACAGACTGCTTCTCTTTCAGAGAAACGCATGTGAGTTTCTGGTGAATGCTTGAAAGTAGTTTAAGGCACTTTCAATGGAAAGTGATTTTCTCTGAAAGGACAGCATTTAGAAAGTGAAGCAACACTCCATTCACTTCGCACAGTGAATTGAAGTGTTGGAACAGACTGCTTCTCTTTCAGAGAAACGCATGTGAGTTTCTTCCTAATGCTTGCAAGTAGCTTAAGGCTCTTTCAAAGGAAAGTGATTTTCTCTGAAAGGACAGCATTTAGAAAGTGAAGCAACACTCCATTCACTTCGCACAGAGAATTGAAGTATTGGACCAGATTGCTTCTCTTTCAGAGAAACGCATGTTAGTTTCTGGTGAATGCTTGTAAGTAGCTTAAGGCACTTTCAAAGGAAAGTGATTTTCTCTGAAAGGACAGCATTTAGAAAGTGAAGCAACACTCCCTTCACTTCGCACAGTGAATTGAAGTGTTGGAACAGACTGCATCTCTTTCAGAGAAACACATGTGAGTTTCTGTTGAATGCTTGTAAGTAGCTTAAGGCACTTTCAAAGGAAAGTGATTTTCTCTGAAAGGACAGTATTTAGAAAGTGAGGCAATACTCCATTCACTTCACACAGTGAATTGAAGTGTTGGAACAGACTGCTTCTCTTTCAGAGAAACGCATGTGAGTTTCTTCCTAATGCTTGCAAGTAGCTTAAGGCACTTTCAAAGGAAAGTGATTTTCTCTGAAAGGACAGCATTTAGAAAGTGAAGCAATACTCCATTCACTTCGCACAGTGAATTGAAGTGTTGCAACAGACTGCTTCTCTTTCATAGAAACGCATGTGAGTTTCTGTTGAATGCTTGTAAGTAGCTTAAGGCACTTTCAAAGGAAAGTGATTTTCTCTGAAAGGACAGCATTTAGAAAGTGAAGCAACACTCCATTCACTTCGCACAGTGAATTGAAGTGTTGGAACAGACTGCTTCTCTTTCAGAGAAACGCATGTGTGTTTCCTGTGAATGCTAGAAAGTAGCTTAAGGCACTTTCAAAGGAAAGTGATTTTCTCTGAAAGGACAGCATTTAGAAAGTGAAGTAACATTCCATTCACTTCGCACAGTGAATTGAAGTGTTGGAACAGACTGCTTCTCTTTCAGAGAAATGCATGTGAGTGTCTGTTGAATGCTTGTAAGTAGCTCAAGGCTCTTTCAAAGGAAAGTGATTTTCTCTGAAAGATCAGCATTTAGAAAGTAAAGTAACACTCCATTCCCTTCGCGCTATGAAATGAAGTGTTGGAACAGACTGCTTCTCTTTCATAGAAACGCATTAGTGTTTCTTGTGAATGCTTGCAAGTAGCTTAAGGCACTTTCAAAGGAAAGTGATTTTCTCTGAAAGGACAGCATTTAGAAAGTGAAGCAACACTCCATTCACATCGCACAGTGAATTGTAGTGTTGGAACAGACTGCTTCTCTTTCAGAGAAACGCATGTGAGTTTCTTCCTAATGCCTGCAAGTAGCTTAAGGCACTTTCAAAGGAAAGTGATTTTCTCTGAAAGGACAGCATTTAGAAAATGAAGCAACACTCCATTCACTTCGCACAGTGAATTGAAGTGTTGCAACAGACTGCTTCTCTTTCATAGAAACGCATTAGTGTTTCTTGTGAATGCTTGCAAGAGGCTTAAGGCACTTTCAAAGGAAAGTGATTGTCTCTGAAAGGACAGCATTTAGAAAGTGAAGCAACACTCCATTCACTTCGCACAGAGAATTGAACTGTTGGAACAGATTTCTTCTCTTTCAGAGAAACGCATGTGAGTTTCTTCCTAATGCTTGCAAGTAGCTTAAGGCACTTTCAAAGAAAAGTGATTTTCTCTGAAAGGACAGCATTTAGAAAGTGAAGCAACACTCCATTCACTTCGCACAGTGAATTGAAATGTTGGAACAGACTGCTTCTCTTTCAGAGAAACGCATGTGTGTTTCCTGTGAATGCTAGAAAGTAGCTTAAGGCACTTTCAAAGGAAAGTGATTTTCTCTGAAAGGACAGCATTTAGAAAGTGAAGAAACATTCCATTCACTTCGCACAGTGAATTGAAGTGTTGGAACAGACTGCTTCTCTTTCAGAGAAATGCATGTGAGTGTCTGTTGAATGCTTGTAAGTAGCTCAAGGCTCTTTCAAAGGAAAGTGATTTTCTCTGAAAGATCAGCATTTAGAAAGTAAAGTAACACTCCATTCCCTTCGCGCAATGAAATGAAGTGTTGGAACAGACTGCTTCTCTTTCATAGAAACGCATTAGTGTTTCTTGTGAATGCTTGCAAGTAGCTTAAGGCACTTTCAAAGGAAAGTGATTTTCTCTGAAAGGACAGCATTTAGAAAGTGAAGCAACACTCCATTCACATCGCACAGTGAATTGTAGTGTTGGAACAGACTGCTTCTCTTTCAGAGAAACGCATGTGAGTTTCTTCCTAATGCCTGCAAGTAGCTTAAGGCACTTTCAAAGGAAAGTGATTTTCTCTGAAAGGACAGCATTTAGAAAGTGAAGCAACACTCCATTGACTTCGCACATTGAATTGAAGTGTTGGAACAGACTGCTTCTCTTTCAGAGAAACGCATGTGAGTTTCTTCCTAATGCTTGCAAGTAGCTTAAGGCTCTTTCAAAGGAAAGTGATTTTCTCTGAAAGGACAGCATTTAGAAAGTGAAGCAACACTCCATTCACTTCGCACCGTGAGTTGAAGTGTTGGAACAGATTGCTTCTCTTTCAGAGGAATGCATGTGAGTTTCTGTTGAATGCTTGTAAGTAGCTTAAGGCACTTTCAAAGGAAAGTGATTTTCTCTGAAAGGACAGCATTTAGAAAGTGAAGCAACACTCCGTTCACTTCGCACAGAGAATTGAAGAGTTGGAACAGATTGCTTCTCTTTCAGAGAAACGCATGTGAGTTTCTTCCTAATGCTTGCAAGTAGCTTAAGGCACTTTCAAAGGAAAGTGATTTTCTCTGAAAGGACAGCATTTAGAAAGTGAAGCAACACTCCATTCACTTCGCACAGTGAATTGAAGTGTTGGAACAGACTGCTTCTCTTTCACAGAAACGCATGTGAGTTTCTGGTGAATGCTTGAAAGTAGTTTAAGGCACTATCAATGGAAAGTGATTTTCTCTGAAAGGACAGCATTTAGAAAGTGAAGCAACACTCCATTCACTTCGCACAGTGAATTGAAGTGTTGGAACAGACTGCTTCTCTTTCAGAGAAACGCATGTGAGTTTCTTCCTAATGCTTGGAAGTAGCTTAAGGCTCTTTCAAAGGAAAGTGATTTTCTCTGAAAGGACAGTATTTAGAAAGTGAGGCAATACTCCATTCACTTCACACAGTGAATTGAAGTGTTGGAACAGACTGCTTCTCTTTCAGAGAAACGCATGTGAGTTTCTTCCTAATGCTTGCAAGTAGCTTAAGGCACTTTCAAAGGAACGTGATTTTCTCTGAAAGGACAGCATTTAGAAAGTGAAGCAATACTCCATTCACTTCGCACAGTGAATTGAAGTGTTGCAACAGACTGCTTCTCTTTCATAGAAACGCATTAGTGTTTGTTATGAATGCTTGCAAGTAGCTTAAGGCACTTTCAAAGGAAAGTGATTTTCTCTGAAAGGACTGCATTTAGAAAGTGAAGCAACACTCCATTCACTTCGCACAGAGAATTGAAGTGTTGGAACAGATTGCTTCTCTTTCAGAGAAACGCATGTGAGTTTCTTCCTAATGCTTGCAAGTAGCTTAAGTCACTTTCAAAGAAAAGTGATTTTCTCTGAAAGGACAGCATTTAGAAAGTGAAGCAACACTCCATTCACTTCGCACAGTGAATTGAAGTGTTGGAACAGACTGCTTCTCTTTCAGAGAAACGCATGTGTGTTTCCTGTGAATGCTAGAAAGTAGCTTAAGGCACTTTCAAAGGAAAGTGATTTTCTCTGAAAGGACAGCATTTAGAAAGTGAAGTAACATTCCATTCACTTCGCACAGTGAATTGAAGTGTTGGAACAGACTGCTTCTCTTTCAGAGAAATGCATGTGAGTGTCTGTTGAATGCTTATAAGTAGCTCAAGGCTCTTTCAAAGGAAAGTGATTTTCTCTGAAAGATCAGCATTTAGAAAGTAAAGTAACACTCCATTCCCTTCGCGCAATGAAATGAAGTGTTGGAACAGACTGCTTCTCTTTCATAGAAACGCATTAGTGTTTCTTGTGAATGCTTGCAAGTAGCTTAAGGCACTTTCAAAGGAAAGTGATTTTCTCTGAAAGGACAGCATTTAGAAAGTGAAGCAACACTCCATTCACATCGCACAGTGAATTGTAGTGTTGGAACAGACTACTTCTCTTTCAGAGAAACGCATGTGAGTTTCTTCCTAATGCCTGCAAGTAGCTTAAGGCACTTTCAAAGGAAAGTGATTTTCTCTGAAAGGACAGCATTTAGAAAGTGAAGCAACACTCCATTCACTTCGTACATTGAATTGAAGTGTTGGAACAGACTGCTTCTCTTTCAGAGAAACGCATGTGAGTTTCTGGTGAATGCTTGAAAGTAGTTTAAGGCACTTTCAATGGAAAGTGATTTTCTCTGAAAGGACAGCATTTAGAAAGTGAAGCAACACTCCATTCACTTCGCACAGTGAATTGAAGTGTTGGAACAGACTGCTTCTCTTTCAGAGAAACGCATGTGAGTTTCTTCCTAATGCTTGCAAGTAGCTTAAGGCTCTTTCAAAGGAAAGTGATTTTCTCTGAAAGGACAGCATTTAGAAAGTGAAGCAACACTCCATTCACTTCGCACAGAGAATTGAAGTATTGGAACAGATTGCTTCTCTTTGAGAAACGCATGTTAGTTTCTGGTGAATGCTTGTAAGTAGCTTAAGGCACTTTCAAAGGAAAGTGATTTTCTCTGAAAGGACAGCATTTAGAAAGTGAAGCAACACTCCCTTCACTTCGCACAGTGAATTGAAGTGTTGGAACAGACTGCATCTCTTTCAGAGAAACACATGTGAGTTTCTGTTGAATGCTTGTAAGTAGCTTAAGGCACTTTCAAAGGAAAGTGATTTTCTCTGAAAGGACAGTATTTAGAAAGTGAGGCAATACTCCATTCACTTCACACAGTGAATTGAAGTGTTGGAACAGACTGCTTCTCTTTCAGAGAAACGCATGTGAGTTTCTTCCTAATGCTTGCAAGTAGCTTAAGGCACTTTCAAAGGAAAGTGATTTTCTCTGAAAGGACAGCATTTAGAAAGTGAAGCAATACTCCATTCACTTCGCACAGTGAATTGAAGTGTTGCAACAGACTGCTTCTCTTTCATAGAAACGCATGTGAGTTTCTGTTGAATGCTTGTAAGTAGGTTAAGGCACTTTCAAAGGAAAGTGATTTTCTCTGAAAGGACAGCATTTAGAAAGTGAAGCAACACTCCATTCACTTCGCACAGTGAATTAAAGTGTTGGAACAGACTGCTTCTCTTTCAGAGAAACGCATGTGTGTTTCCTGTGAATGCTAGAAAGTAGCTTAAGGCACTTTCAAAGGAAAGTGATTTTCTCTGAAAGGACAGCATTTAGAAAGTGAAGTAACATTCCATTCACTTCGCACAGTGAATTGAAGTGTTGGAACAGACTGCTTCTCTTTCAGAGAAATGCATGTGAGTGTCTGTTGAATGCTTGTAAGTAGCTCAAGGCTCTTTCAAAGGAAAGTGATTTTCTCTGAAAGATCAGCATTTAGAAAGTAAAGTAACACTCCATTCCCTTCGCGCTATGAAATGAAGTGTTGGAACAGACTGCTTCTCTTTCATAGAAACGCATTAGTGTTTCTTGTGAATGCTTGCAAGTAGCTTAAGGCACTTTCAAAGGAAAGTGATTTTCTCTGAAAGGACAGCATTTAGAAAGTGAAGCAACACTCCATTCACATCGCACAGTGAATTGTAGTGTTGGAACAGACTGCTTCTCTTTCAGAGAAACGCATGTGAGTTTCTTCCTAATGCCTGCAAGTAGCTTAAGGCACTTTCAAAGGAAAGTGATTTTCTCTGAAAGGACAGCATTTAGAAAATGAAGCAACACTCCATTCACTTCGCACAGTGAATTGAAGTGTTGCAACAGACTGCTTCTCTTTCATAGAATCGCATTAGTGTTTCTTGTGAATGCTTGCAAGTAGCTTAAGGCACTTTCAAAGGAAAGTGATTTTAACTGAAAGGACAGCATTTAGAAAGTGAAGCAACACTCCATTCACTTCGCACAGTGAATTGAAGTGTTGGAACAGACTGCTTCTCTTTCAGAGAAACGCATGTGAGTTTCTTCTTAATGCTTGCAAGTAGCTTAAGGCACTTTCAAAGGAAAGTGATTTTCTCTGAAAGAACAGCATTTAGAAAGTGAAGCAACACTCCATTCACTTCGCACAGTGAATTGAAGTGTTGCAACAGACTGCTTCTCTTTCATAGAAACGCATTAGTGTTTCTTGTGAATGCTTGCAAGTAGCTTAAGGCACTTTCAAAGG
Organism: Myodes glareolus; assembly: GCF_982192425.1. NCBI lineage: Eukaryota > Metazoa > Chordata > Mammalia > Rodentia > Cricetidae > Myodes > Myodes glareolus. The sequence continues at coordinate 4,587,404 of NC_142046.1, forward strand.
AAAGTGATTTTCTCTGAAAGGACAGCATTTAGAAAGTGAAGCAACACTCCCTTCACTTCGCACAGAGAATTGAAGTGTTGGAACAGATTGCTTCTCTTTCAGAGAAACGCATGTGAGTTTCTTCGTAATGCTTGCAAGTAGCTTAAGGCACTTTCAAAGGAAAGTGATTTTCTCTGAAAGGACAGCATTTAGAAAGTGAAGCAACACTCCATTCACTTCGCACAGTGAATTGAAGTGTTGGAACAGACTGCTTCTCTTTCAGAGAAACGCATGTGAGTTTCTGTTGAATGCTTGTAAGTAGCTTAAGGCACTTTCAAAGGAAAGTGATTTTCTCCGAAAGGACAGCATTTAGAAAGTGAAGCAACACTCCATTCATTTCGCACAGTGAATTGAAGTGTTGGAACAGACTGCTTCTCTTTCAGAGAAACGATTGTGTGTTTCCTGTGAATGCTAGAAAGTAGCTTAGGGTACTTTCAAAGGAAAGTGATTTTCTCGGAAAGGACGGCATTTAGAAAGTGAAGTAACATCCATTCACTTCGCACAGTGAATTGAAGTGTTGGAACAGACTGCTTCTCTTTCAGAGAAATGCATGTGAGTGTCTGTTGAATGCTTGCAAGTAGCTTAAGGCACTTTCAAAGGAAAGTGATTTTCTCTGAAAGGACAGCATTTAGAAAGTGAAGCAACACTCCATTCACTTCGCACAGTGAATTGAAGTGTTGGAACAGACTGCGTTTCTCTTTCAGAGAAACGCATGTGAGTTTCTTCCTAATGCTTGCAAGTAGCCTAAGGCACTTTCAAAGAAAGTCATTTTCTCTGAAAGGACAGCATTTAGAAAGTGAAGCAACACTCCATTCACTTCGCACAGTGAATTGAAGTGTTGGACCAGATTGCTTCTCTTTCAGAGAAACACATGTGAGTTTCTGGTGAATTCTTGTAAGTAGCTTAAGGCATTTTCAAAGGAACGTGATTTTCTCGGAAAGGACAGCATTTAGAAAGTAAAGCAACACTCCATTCCCTTCGCGCAATGAATTGAAGTGTTGCAACAGAATGCTTCTCTTTCATAGAAACGCATTAGTGTTTCTTGTGAATGCTTGCAAGTAGCTTAAGGCACTTTCAAAGGAAAGTGATTTTCTCTGAAAGGACAGCATTTAGAAAGTGAAGCAACACTCCATTCACTTCGCACAGTGAATTGAAGTGTTGGAACAGCCTGCTTCTCTTTCAGAGAAATGCATGTGAGTTTCTGGTGAATGCTTGAAAGTAGTTTAAGGCACTTTCAATGGAAAGTGATTTTCTCTGAAAGGACAGAATTTAGAAAGTGAAGCAACACTCAATTCACTTCGCACAGTGAATTGAAGTGTTGGAACAGACTGCTTCTCTTTCATAGAAATGCATGTGAGTTTCTGTTGAATGCTTGTAAGTAGTTTAAGGCACTTTCAAAGGAAAGTGATTTTCTCTGAAAGGACAGCATTTCGAAAGTGAGGCAACACTGCATTCACTTTGCACAGTGAATTGAAGTGTTGGAACAGATTGCTTCTCTTTCAGAGAAACACATGTGACTTTCTGGTGAATGCTTGTAAGTAGCTTAAGGCATTTTCAAGGGAACGTGATTTTCTCGGAAAGGACAGCATTTAGAAAGTGAAGTAACATTCCATTCACTTCGCACAGTGAATTGAAGTGTTGGAACAGACTGCTTCTCTTTCAGAGAAATGCATGTGAGTGTCTGTTGAATGCTTGTAAGTAGCTCAAGGCTCTTTCAAAGGAAAGTGATTTTCTCTGAAAGGACAGCATTTAGAAAGTAAAGCAACACTCCATTCCCTTCGCGCAATGAAATGAAGTGTTGGAACAGACTGCTTCTCTTTCATAGAAACGCATTAGTGTTTCTTGTGAATGCTTGCAAGTAGCTTAAGGCACTTTCAAAGGAAAGTGATTTTCTCTGAAAGGACAGCATTTAGAAAGTGAAGCAACACTCCATTCACTTCGCACAGTGAATTGAAGTGTTGGAACAGCCTGCTTCTCTTTCAGAGAAACGCATGTGAGTTTCTGGTGAATGCTTGAAAGTAGTTTAAGGCACTTTGAAAGGAAAGTGATTTTCTCTGAAAGGACAGCATTTAGAAAGTGAGGAAACACTCCATTCACTTCGCACAGTGAATTGAAGTGTTGTAACAGACTGCTTCTCTTTCAGAGAAACGCATGTGAGTTTCTGTTGAATGCTTGCAAGTATCTTAAGCCACTTTCAAAGGAAAGTGATTTTCTCTGAAAGGACAGCATTTAGAAAGTGAAGCAACACTCCATTCATATCGCACAGTGAATTGAAGTGTTGGAACAGACTGCTTCTCTTTCAGAGAAACGCATGTGAGTTTCTTCCTAATGCTTGCAAGTAGCTTAAGGCACTATCAAAGGAAAGTGATTTTCTCTGAAAGGACAGAATTTAGAAAGTGAAGCAACACTCCCTTCACTTCGCACAGTGAATTGAAGTGTTGTAACAGACTGCTTCTCTTTCAGAGAAATGCATGTGAGTTTCTGTTGAATGCTTGTAAGTAGCTTAAGGCACTTTCAAAGGAAAGTGATTTACTCAGAAAGGACAGCATTTAGAAAGTGAAGCAACACTCCATTCACTTCGCACAGTGAATTGAAGTGTTGGAACAGACTGCTTCTCTTTCAGAGAAACGCATGTGAGTTTTTTGTGAAGGCTTGAAAGTAGTTTAAGGCACTTTCAATGGAAAGTGATTTTTTCTGAAAGGACAGCATTTAGAAAGTGAGGCAACACTCCATTTACTTCGCACAGTGAATTGAAGTGTTGGAACAGACTGCTTCTCTTTCAGAGAAACGCATGTGAGTTTCTTCCTAATGCTTGCAAGTAGCTTAATGCTCTTTCAAAGGAAAGTGATTTTCTCTGAAAGGACAGCATTTAGAAAGTGAAGCAACACTCCATTCACTTCGCACAGTGAATTGAAGTGTTGGAACAGACTGCTTCTCTTTCAGAGAAATGCATGTGAGTTTCTGTTGAATGCTTGTAAGTAGCTTAAGGCACTTTCAAAGGAAAGTGATTTTCTCTGAAAGGACAGCATTTCGAAAGTGAGGCAACACTCCATTCACTTTGCACAGTGAATTGAAGTGTTGGAACAGACTGCTTCTCTTTCAGAGAAACGCATGTGAGTTACTTCCTAATGCTTGCAAGTAGCTTAAGGCTCTTTCAAAGGAAAGTGATTTTCTCTGAAAGGACAGCATTTAGAAAGTGAGGCAACACTCCATTCACTTCGCACAGTGAATTGAAGTGTTGGAACAGACTGCTTCTCTTTCAGAGAAACGCATGTGAGTTTCTGTTGAATGCTTGTAAGTAGCTTAAGGCACTTTCAAAGGAAAGTGATTTTCTCTGAAAGGACAGCATTTAGAAAGTGGAGCAACACTCCATTCACTTCGCACAGTGAATTGAAGTGTTGGAACAGACTGCTTCTCTTTCAGAGAAACGCATGTGAGATTCTTCCTAATGCTTGCAAGTAGCTTAAGGCAATTTCAAAGGAAAGTGATTTTCTCTGAAAGGACAGCATTTAGAAAGTGAAGCAACACTCCATTCACTTCGCACAGTGAATTGAAGTGTTGGAACAGACTGCTTCTCTTTCAGAGAAACGCATGTGAGTTTCTGGTGAATGCTTGAAAGTAGTTTAAGGCACTTTCAATGGAAAGTGATTTTCTCTGAAAGGACAGCATTTAGAAAGTGAAGCAACACTCCATTCACTTCGCACAGTATATTGAAGTGTTGGAACAGACTGCTTCTCTTTCATAGAAACGCATTAGTGTTTCTTGTGAATGCTTGCAAGTAGCTTAAGGCACTTTCAAAGGAAAGTGATTTTGTCTGAAAGGACGGCATGTAGAAAGTGAAGCAACACTCCATTCACTTCGCACAGAGAATTGAAGTGTTGGAACAGATTGCTTCTCTTTCAGAGAAACGCATGTGAGATTCTTCCTAATGCTTGCAAGTAGCTTAAGGCACTTTCAAAGGAAAGTGATTTTCTCTGAAAGGACAGCATTTAGAAAGTGAAGCAACACTCCATTCACTTCGCACAGTGAATTGAAGTGTTGGAACACACTGCTTCTCTTTCAGAGAAACGCATGTGAGTTTCTGGTGAATGCTTGAAAGTAGTTTAAGGCACTTTCAATGGAAAGTGATTTTCTCTGAAAGGACAGCATTTAGAAAGTGAAGCAACACTCCATTCACTTCGCACAGTGAATTGAAGTGTTGGAACAGACTGCTTCTCTTTCAGAGAAACGTATGTGAGTTTTTTTGAATGCTTGAAAGTAGTTTAAGGCACTTTCAATGGAAAGTGATTTTCTCTGAAAGGACAGCATTTAGAAAGTGAAGCAACACTCCCTTCACTTCGCACAGTGAATTGAAGTGTTGGACCAGATTGCTTCTCTTTCATAGAAACACATGTGAGTTTCTGGTGAATGCTTGTAAGTAGCTTAAGGCATTTTCAAAGGAACGTGATTTTCTCGGAAAGGACAGCATTTAGAAAGTAAAGCAACACTCCATTCCCTTCGCGCAATGAATTGAAGTGTTGCAACAGAATGCTTCTCTTTCATAGAAACGCATTAGTGTTTCTTGTGAATGCTTGCAAGTAGCTTAAGGCACTTTCAAAGGAAAGTGATTTTCTCTGAAAGGACAGCATTTAGAAAGTGAAGCAACACTCCATTCACTTCGCACAGAGAATTGAAGTGTTGGAACAGATTGCTTCTCTTTCAGAGAAACGCATGTGAGTTTCTTCCTAATGCTTGCAAGTAGCTTAAGGCACTTTCAAAGGAAAGTGATTTTCTCTGAAAGGACAGCATTTAGAAAGTGAAGCAACACTCCATTCACTTCGCACAGTGAATTGAAGTGTTGGAACAGACTGCTTCTCTTTCAGAGAAATGCATGTGAGTTTCTGTTGAATGCTTGTAAGTAGCTCAAGGCTCTTTCAAAGGAAAGTGATTTTCTCTGAAAGGACAGCATTTAGAAAGTAAAGCAACACTGCATTCCCTTCGTGCAATGAATTGAAGTGTTGAAACAGACTGCATCTCTTTCAGAGAAAGGCTTGTGAGTTTCTGTTGAATGCTTGTAAGTAGCTTAAGGCACTTTCAATGGAAAGTGATTTTCTCTGAAAGGACAGCATTTAGAAAGTGAGGCAATACTCCATTCACTTCACACAGTGAATTGAAGTGTTGGAACAGACTGCTTCTCTTTCAGAGAAACGCATGTGAGTTTCTTCCTAATGCTTGCAAGTAGCTTCAGGCACTTTCAAAGGAAAGTGATTTTCTCTGAAAGGACAGCATTTAGAAAGTGAAGCAACACTCCATTCACTTCGCACAGTGAATTGAAGTGTTGGAACAGACTGCTTCTCTTTCATAGAAACGCATTAGTGTTTCTTGTGAATGCTTGCAAGTAGCTTAAGGCACTTTCAAAGGAAAGTGATTTTGTCTGAAAGGACGGCATGTAGAAAGTGAAGCAACACTCCATTCACTTCGCACAGAGAATTGAAGTGTTGGAACAGATTGCTTCTCTTTCAGAGAAACGCATGTGAGATTCTTCCTAATGCTTGCAAGTAGCTTAAGGCACTTTCAAAGGAAAGTGATTTTCTCTGAAAGGACAGCATTTAGAAAGTGAAGCAACACTCCATTCACTTCGCACAGTGAATTGAAGTGTTGGAACAGACTGCTTCTCTTTCAGAGAAACGTATGTGAGTTTTTTTGAATGCTTGAAAGTAGTTTAAGGCACTTTCAATGGAAAGTGATTTTCTCTGAAAGGACAGCATTTAGAAAGTGAAGCAACACTCCCTTCACTTCGCACAGTGAATTGAAGTGTTGGAAAATACTGCTTCTCTTTCAGAGAAATGCATGTGAGTTTCTGTTGAATGCTTGTAAGTAGCTTAAGGCACTTTCAAAGGAAAGTGATTTTCCCTGAAAGGACAGCATTTCGAAAGTGAGGCAACACTCCATTCACTTTGCACAGTGAATTGAAGTGTTGGAACAGACTGCTTCTCTTTCAGAGAAACGCATGTGTGTTTCCTGTGAATGCTAGAAAGTAGCTTAAGGCACTTTCAAACGAACGTGATTTTCTCTGAAAGGACAGCATTTAGAAAGTGAAGTAACATTCCATTCACTTCGCACAGTGAATTGAAGTGTTGGAACAGACTGCTTCTCTTTCAGAGAAACGCATGTGAGTTACTTCCTAATGCTTGCAAGTAGCTTAAGGCTCTTTCAAAGGAAAGTGATTTTCTCTGAAAGGACAGCATTTAGAAAGTGAGGCAACACTCCATTCACTTCGCACAGTGAATTGAAGTGTTGGAACAGACTGCTTCTCTTTCAGAGAAACGCATGTGAGTTTCTGTTGAATGCTTGTAAGTAGCTTAAGGCACTTTCAAAGGAAAGTGATTTTCTCTGAAAGGACAGCATTTAGAAAGTGGAGCAACACTCCATTCACTTCGCACAGTGAATTGAAGTGTTGGAACAGACTGCTTCTCTTTCAGAGAAACGCATGTGAGATTCTTCCTAATGCTTGCAAGTAGCTTAAGGCAATTTCAAAGGAAAGTGATTTTCTCTGAAAGGACAGCATTTAGAAAGTGAAGCAACACTCCATTCACTTCGCACAGTGAATTGAAGTGTTGGAACAGACTGCTTCTCTTTCAGAGAAACGCATGTGAGTTTCTGGTGAATGCTTGAAAGTAGTTTAAGGCACTTTCAATGGAAAGTGATTTTCTCTGAAAGGACAGCATTTAGAAAGTGAAGCAACACTCCATTCACTTCGCACAGTATATTGAAGTGTTGGAACAGACTGCTTCTCTTTCATAGAAACGCATTAGTGTTTCTTGTGAATGCTTGCAAGTAGCTTAAGGCACTTTCAAAGGAAAGTGATTTTGTCTGAAAGGACGGCATGTAGAAAGTGAAGCAACACTCCATTCACTTCGCACAGAGAATTGAAGTGTTGGAACAGATTGCTTCTCTTTCAGAGAAACACATGTGAGATTCTTCCTAATGCTTGCAAGTAGCTTAAGGCACTTTCAAAGGAAAGTGATTTTCTCTGAAAGGACAGCATTTAGAAAGTGAAGCAACACTCCATTCACTTCGCACAGTGAATTGAAGTGTTGGAACACACTGCTTCTCTTTCAGAGAAACGCATGTGAGTTTCTGGTGAATGCTTGAAAGTAGTTTAAGGCACTTTCAATGGAAAGTGATTTTCTCTGAAAGGACAGCATTTAGAAAGTGAAGCAACACTCCATTCACTTCGCACAGTGAATTGAAGTGTTGGAACAGACTGCTTCTCTTTCAGAGAAACGTATGTGAGTTTTTTTGAATGCTTGAAAGTAGTTTAAGGCACTTTCAATGGAAAGTGATTTTCTCTGAAAGGACAGCATTTAGAAAGTGAAGCAACACTCCCTTCACTTCGCACAGTGAATTGAAGTGTTGGACCAGATTGCTTCTCTTTCATAGAAACACATGTGAGTTTCTGGTGAATGCTTGTAAGTAGCTTAAGGCATTTTCAAAGGAACGTGATTTTCTCGGAAAGGACAGCATTTAGAAAGTAAAGCAACACTCCATTCCCTTCGCGCAATGAATTGAAGTGTTGCAACAGAATGCTTCTCTTTCATAGAAACGCATTAGTGTTTCTTGTGAATGCTTGCAAGTAGCTTAAGGCACTTTCAAAGGAAAGTGATTTTCTCTGAAAGGACAGCATTTAGAAAGTGAAGCAACACTCCATTCACTTCGCACAGAGAATTGAAGTGTTGGAACAGATTGCTTCTCTTTCAGAGAAACGCATGTGAGTTTCTTCCTAATGCTTGCAAGTAGCTTAAGGCACTTTCAAAGGAAAGTGATTTTCTCTGAAAGGACAGCATTTAGAAAGTGAAGCAACACTCCATTCACTTCGCACAGTGAATTGAAGTGTTGGAACAGACTGCTTCTCTTTCAGAGAAATGCATGTGAGTTTCTGTTGAATGCTTGTAAGTAGCTCAAGGCTCTTTCAAAGGAAAGTGATTTTCTCTGAAAGGACAGCATTTAGAAAGTAAAGCAACACTGCATTCCCTTCGTGCAATGAATTGAAGTGTTGAAACAGACTGCATCTCTTTCAGAGAAAGGCTTGTGAGTTTCTGTTGAATGCTTGTAAGTAGCTTAAGGCACTTTCAATGGAAAGTGATTTTCTCTGAAAGGACAGCATTTAGAAAGTGAGGCAATACTCCATTCACTTCACACAGTGAATTGAAGTGTTGGAACAGACTGCTTCTCTTTCAGAGAAACGCATGTGAGTTTCTTCCTAATGCTTGCAAGTAGCTTAAGGCACTTTCAAAGGAAAGTGATTTTCTCTGAAAGGACAGCATTTAGAAAGTGAAGCAACACTCCATTCACTTCGCACAGTGAATTGAAGTGTTGGAACAGACTGCTTCTCTTTCATAGAAACGCATTAGTGTTTCTTGTGAATGCTTGCAAGTAGCTTAAGGCACTTTCAAAGGAAAGTGATTTTGTCTGAAAGGACGGCATGTAGAAAGTGAAGCAACACTCCATTCACTTCGCACAGAGAATTGAAGTGTTGGAACAGATTGCTTCTCTTTCAGAGAAACGCATGTGAGATTCTTCCTAATGCTTGCAAGTAGCTTAAGGCACTTTCAAAGGAAAGTGATTTTCTCTGAAAGGACAGCATTTAGAAAGTGAAGCAACACTCCATTCACTTCGCACAGTGAATTGAAGTGTTGGAACACACTGCTTCTCTTTCAGAGAAACGCATGTGAGTTTCTGGTGAATGCTTGAAAGTAGTTTAAGGCACTTTCAATGGAAAGTGATTTTCTCTGAAAGGACAGCATTTAGAAAGTGAAGCAACACTCCATTCACTTCGCACAGTGAATTGAAGTGTTGGAACAGACTGCTTCTCTTTCAGAGAAACGTATGTGAGTTTTTTTGAATGCTTGAAAGTAGTTTAAGGCACTTTCAATGGAAAGTGATTTTCTCTGAAAGGACAGCATTTAGAAAGTGAAGCAACACTCCCTTCACTTCGCACAGTGAATTGAAGTGTTGGAAAATACTGCTTCTCTTTCAGAGAAATGCATGTGAGTTTCTGTTGAATGCTTGTAAGTAGCTTAAGGCACTTTCAAAGGAAAGTGATTTTCTCTGAAAGGACAGCATTTCGAAAGTGAGGCAACACTCCATTCACTTTGCACAGTGAATTGAAGTGTTGGAACAGACTGCTTCTCTTTCAGAGAAACGCATGTGTGTTTCCTGTGAATGCTAGAAAGTAGCTTAAGGCACTTTCAAACGAACGTGATTTTCTCTGAAAGGACAGCATTTAGAAAGTGAAGTAACATTCCATTCACTTCGCACAGTGATTGAAGTGTTGGAACAGACTGCTTCTCTTTCAGAGAAATGCATGTGAGTGTCTGTTGAATGCTTGTAAGTAGGTCAAGGCTCTTTCAAAGGAAAGTGATTTTCTCTGAAAGGACAGCATTTAGAAAGTAAAGCAACACTCCATTCCCTTCGCGCAATGAAATGAAGTGTTGGAACAGACTGCTTCTCTTTTAGAGAAACGCATTAGTGTTTCTTGTGAATGCTTGCAAGTAGCTTAAGGCACTTTCAAAGGAAAGTGATTTTCTCTGAAAGGACAGCATTTAGAAAGTGAAGCAACACTCCATTCACTTCGCACAGTGAATTGAAGTGTTGGAACAGACTGCTTCTCTTTCAGAGAAACGCATGTGAGTTTCTTCCTAATGCTTGCAAGTAGCTTAAGGCACTTTCAAAGGAAAGTCATATTCTCTGAAAGGACAGCATTTAGAAAGTGAAGCAACACTCCATTCACTTCGCACAGTGAATTGAAGTGTTGGACCAGATTGCTTCTCTTTCAGAGAAACACATGTGAGTTTCTGGTGAATGCTTGTAAGTAGCTTAAGGCATTTTCAAAGGAACGTGATTTTCTCAGAAAGGACAGCATTTAGAAAGTAAAGCAACACTCCATTCCCTTCGCGCAATGAATTGAAGTGTTGCAACAGAATGCTTCTCTTTCGTAGAAACGCATTAGTGTTTCTTGTGAATGCTTGCAAGTAGCTTAAGGCACTTTCAAAGGAAAGTGATTTTCTCTGAAAGGACAGCATTTAGAAAGTGAAGCAACACTCCATTCACTTCGCACAGAGAATTGAAGTGTTGGAAGAGATTGCTTCTCTTTCAGAGAAACGCATGTGAGTTTCTTCCTAATGCTTGCAAGTAGCTTAAGGCACTTTCAAAGGAAAGTGATTTTCTCTGAAAGGACAGCATTTAGAAAGTGAAGCAATACTCCATTCACTTCGCACAGTGAATTGAAGTGTTGGAACAGCCTGCTTCTCTTTCAGAGAAACGCATTTGAGTTTCTGGTGAATGCTTGAAAGTAGTTTAAGGCACTTTCAATGAAAAGTGATTTTCTCTGAAAGGACAGCATTTAGAAAGTGAGGCAACACTCCATTCACTTCGCACAGTGAATTGAAGTGTTGGAACAGACTGCTTCTCTTTCAGAGAAACGCATGGGAGTTTCTGTTGAATGCTTGCAAGTATCTTAAGGCACTTTCAAAGGAAAGTGATTTTCTCTGAAAGGACAGCATTTAGAAAGTGAAGCAACACTCCATTCATTTCGCACAGTGAATTGAAGTGTTGGAACAGACTGCTTCTCTTTCAGAGAAACGCATGTGAGTTTCTTCCTAATGCTTGCAAGTAGCTTAAGGCACTATCAAAGGAAAGTGATTTTCTCTGAAAGGACAGAATTTAGAAAGTGAAGCAACACTCCCTTCACTTCGCACAGTGAATTGAAGTGTTGGAACAGACTGCTTCTCTTTCAGAGAAACGCATGTGAGTTTTTTGTGAAGGCTTGAAAGTAGTTTAAGGCACTTTCAATGGAAAGTGATTTTTTCTGAAAGGACAGCATTTAGAAAGTGAGGCAACACTCCATTCACTTCGCACAGTGAATTGAAGTGTTGGAACAGACTGCTTCTCTTTCAGATAAACGCATGTGAGTTTCTTTCTAATGCTTGCAAGTAGCTGAAGGCACTATCAAAGGAAAGTGATTTTCTCTGAAAGGACAGCATTTAGAAAGTGAGGAAACACTCCATTCACTTCGCACAGTGAATTGAAGTGTTGTAACAGACTGCTTCTCTTTCAGAGAAACGCATGTGAGTTTCTGTTGAATGCTTGCAAGTATCTTAAGCCACTTTCAAAGGAAAGTGATTTTCTCTGAAAGGACAGCATTTAGAAAGTGAAGCAACACTCCATTCATATCGCACAGTGAATTGAAGTGTTGGAACAGACTGCTTCTCTTTCAGAGAAACGCATGTGAGTTTCTTCCTAATGCTTGCAAGTAGCTTAAGGCACTATCAAAGGAAAGTGATTTTCTCTGAAAGGACAGAATTTAGAAAGTGAAGCAACACTCCCTTCACTTCGCACAGTGAATTGAAGTGTTGTAACAGACTGCTTCTCTTTCAGAGAAATGCATGTGAGTTTCTGTTGAATGCTTGTAAGTAGCTTAAGGCACTTTCAAAGGAAAGTGATTTACTCAGAAAGGACAGCATTTAGAAAGTGAAGCAACACTCCATTCACTTCGCACAGTGAATTGAAGTGTTGGAACAGACTGCTTCTCTTTCAGAGAAACGCATGTGAGTTTTTTGTGAAGGCTTGAAAGTAGTTTAAGGCACTTTCAATGGAAAGTGATTTTTTCTGAAAGGACAGCATTTAGAAAGTGAGGCAACACTCCATTCACTTCGCACAGTGAATTGAAGTGTTGGAACAGACTGCTTCTCTTTCAGAGAAACGCATGTGAGTTTCTTCCTAATGCTTGCAAGTAGCTTAATGCTCTTTCAAAGGAAAGTGATTTTCTCTGAAAGGACAGCATTTAGAAAGTGAAGCAACACTCCATTCACTTCGCACAGTGAATTGAAGTGTTGGAACAGACTGCTTCTCTTTCAGAGAAATGCATGTGAGTTTCTGTTGAATGCTTGTAAGTAGCTTAAGGCACTTTCAAAGGAAAGTGATTTTCTCTGAAAGGACAGCATTTCGAAAGTGAGGCAACACTCCATTCACTTTGCACAGTGAATTGAAGTGTTGGAACAGACTGCTTCTCTTTCAGAGAAACGCATGTGAGTTACTTCCTAATGCTTGCAAGTAGCTTAAGGCTCTTTCAAAGGAAAGTGATTTTCTCTGAAAGGACAGCATTTAGAAAGTGAGGCAACACTCCATTCACTTCGCACAGTGAATTGAAGTGTTGGAACAGACTGCTTCTCTTTCAGAGAAACGCATGTGAGTTTCTGTTGAATGCTTGTAAGTAGCTTAAGGCACTTTCAAAGGAAAGTGATTTTCTCTGAAAGGACAGCATTTAGAAAGTGGAGCAACACTCCATTCACTTCGCACAGTGAATTGAAGTGTTGGAACAGACTGCTTCTCTTTCAGAGAAAGGCATGTGAGATTCTTCCTAATGCTTGCAAGTAGCTTAAGGCAATTTCAAAGGAAAGTGATTTTCTCTGAAAGGACAGCATTTAGAAAGTGAAGCAACACTCCATTCACTTCGCACAGTGAATTGAAGTGTTGGAACAGACTGCTTCTCTTTCAGAGAAACGCATGTGAGTTTCTGGTGAATGCTTGAAAGTAGTTTAAGGCACTTTCAATGGAAAGTGATTTTCTCTGAAAGGACAGCATTTAGAAAGTGAAGCAACACTCCATTCACTTCGCACAGTGAATTGAAGTGTTGGAACAGACTGCTTCTCTTTCATAGAAACGCATTAGTGTTTCTTGTGAATGCTTGCAAGTAGCTTAAGGCACTTTCAAAGGAAAGTGATTTTGTCTGAAAGGACGGCATGTAGAAAGTGAAGCAACACTCCATTCACTTCGCACAGAGAATTGAAGTGTTGGAACAGATTGCTTCTCTTTCAGAGAAACGCATGTGAGATTCTTCCTAATGCTTGCAAGTAGCTTAAGGCACTTTCAAAGGAAAGTGATTTTCTCTGAAAGGACAGCATTTAGAAAGTGAAGCAACACTCCATTCACTTCGCACAGTGAATTGAAGTGTTGGAACACACTGCTTCTCTTTCAGAGAAACGCATGTGAGTTTCTGGTGAATGCTTGAAAGTAGTTTAAGGCACTTTCAATGGAAAGTGATTTTCTCTGAAAGGACAGCATTTAGAAAGTGAAGCAACACTCCATTCACTTCGCACAGTGAATTGAAGTGTTGGAACAGACTGCTTCTCTTTCAGAGAAACATATGTGAGTTTTTTTGAATGCTTGAAAGTAGTTTAAGGCACTTTCAATGGAAAGTGATTTTCTCTGAAAGGACAGCATTTAGAAAGTGAAGCAACACTCCCTTCACTTCGCACAGTGAATTGAAGTGTTGGACCAGATTGCTTCTCTTTCATAGAAACACATGTGAGTTTCTGGTGAATGCTTGTAAGTAGCTTAAGGCATTTTCAAAGGAACGTGATTTTCTCGGAAAGGACAGCATTTAGAAAGTAAAGCAACATTCCATTCCCTTCGCGCAATGAATTGAAGTGTTGCAACAGAATGCTTCTCTTTCATAGAAACGCATTAGTGTTTCTTGTGAATGCTTGCAAGTAGCTTAAGGCACTTTCAAAGGAAAGTGATTTTCTCTGAAAGGACAGCATTTAGAAAGTGAAGCAACACTCCATTCACTTCGCACAGAGAATTGAAGTGTTGGAACAGATTGCTTCTCTTTCAGAGAAACGCATGTGAGTTTCTTCCTAATGCTTGCAAGTAGCTTAAGGCACTTTCAAAGGAAAGTGATTTTCTCTGAAAGGACAGCATTTCGAAAGTGAAGCAACACTCCATTCACTTCGGACAGTGAATTGAAGTGTTGGAACAGACTGCTTCTCTTTCAGAGAAACGCATGTGAGTTTCTTCCTAATGCTTGCAAGTAGCTTAAGGCACTTTCAAAGGAAAGTGATTTTCTCTGAAAGGACAGCATTTAGAAAGTGAAGCAACACTCCATTCACTTCGCACAGTGAATTGAAGTGTTGGAACAGACTGCTTCTCTTTCAGAGAAATGCATGTGAGTTTCTGTTGAATGCTTGTAAGTAGCTCAAGGCTCTTTCAAAGGAAAGTGATTTTCTCTGAAAGGACAGCATTTAGAAAGTAAAGCAACACTGCATTCCCTTCGTGCAATGAATTGAAGTGTTGAAACAGACTGCATCTCTTTCAGAGAAAGGCTTGTGAGTTTCTGTTGAATGCTTGTAAGTAGCTTAAGGCACTTTCAATGGAAAGTGATTTTCTCTGAAAGGACAGCATTTAGAAAGTGAGGCAATACTCTATTCACTTCACACAGTGAATTGAAGTGTTGGAACAGACTGCTTCTCTTTCAGAGAAACGCATGTGAGTTTCTTCCTAATGCTTGCTAGTAGCTTAAGGCACTTTCAAAGGAAAGTGATTTTCTCTGAAAGGACAGCATTTAGAAAGTGAAGCAACACTCCATTCACTTCGCACAGTGAATTGAAGTGTTGGAACAGACTGCTTCTCTTTCATAGAAACGCATTAGTGTTTCTTGTGAATGCTTGCAAGTAGCTTAAGGCACTTTCAAAGGAAAGTGATATTGTCTGAAAGGACGGCATGTAGAAAGTGAAGCAACACTCCATTCACTTCGCACAGAGAATTGAAGTGTTGGAACAGATTGCTTCTCTTTCAGAGAAACGCATGTGAGATTCTTCCTAATGCTTGCAAGTAGCTTAAGGCACTTTCAAAGGAAAGTGATTTTCTCTGAAAGGACAGCATTTAGAAAGTGAAGCAACACTCCATTCACTTCGCACAGTGAATTGAAGTGTTGGAACACACTGCTTCTCTTTCAGAGAAACGCATGTGAGTTTCTGGTGAATGCTTGAAAGTAGTTTAAGGCACTTTCAATGGAAAGTGATTTTCTCTGAAAGGACAGCATTTAGAAAGTGAAGCAACACTCCATTCACTTCGCACAGTGAATTGAAGTGTTGGAACAGACTGCTTCTCTTTCAGAGAAACGTATGTGACTTTTTTTGAATGCTTGAAAGTAGTTTAAGGCACTTTCAATGGAAAGTGATTTTCTCTGAAAGGACAGCATTTAGAAAGTGAAGCAACACTCCCTTCACTTCGCACAGTGAATTGAAGTGTTGGAAAAGACTGCTTCTCTTTCAGAGAAATGCATGTGAGTTTCTGTTGAATGCTTGTAAGTAGCTTAAGGCACTTTCAAAGGAAAGTGATTTTCTCTGAAAGGACAGCATTTCGAAAGTGAGGCAACACTCCATTCACTTTGCACAGTGAATAAAGTGTTGGAACAGACTGCTTCTCTTTCAGAGAAACGCATGTGTGTTTCCTGTGAATGCTAGAAAGTAGCTTAAGGCACTTTCAAACGAACGTGATTTTCTCTGAAAGGACAGCATTTAGAAAGTGAAGTAACATTCCATTCACTTCGCACAGTGAATTGAAGTGTTGGAACAGACTGCTTCTCTTTCAGAGAAATGCATGTGAGTGTCTGTTGAATGCTTGTAAGTAGGTCAAGGCTCTTTCAAAGGAAAGTGATTTTCTCTGAAAGGACAGCATTTAGAAAGTAAAGCAACACTCCATTCCCTTCGCGCAATGAAATGAAGTGTTGGAACAGACTGCTTCTCTTTTAGAGAAACGCATTAGTGTTTCTTGTGAATGCTTGCAAGTAGCTTAAGGCACTTTCAAAGGAAAGTGATTTTCTCTGAAAGGACAGCATTTAGAAAGTGAAGCAACACTCCATTCACTTCGCACAGTGAATTGAAGTGTTGGAACAGACTGCTTCTCTTTCAGAGAAACGCATGTGAGTTTTTTGTGAAGGCTTGAAAGTAGCTTAAGGCACTTTCAAAGGAAAGTCATATTCTCTGAAAGGACAGCATTTAGAAAGTGAAGCAACACTCCATTCACTTCGCACAGTGAATTGAAGTGTTGGAACAGATTGCTTCTCTTTCAGAGAAACACATGTGAGTTTCTGGTGAATGCTTGTAAGTAGCTTAAGGCATTTTCAAAGGAACGTGATTTTCTCGGAAAGGACAGCATTTAGAAAGTAAAGCAACACTCCATTCCCTTCGCGCAATGAATTGAAGTGTTGCAACAGAATGCTTCTCTTTCGTAGAAACGCATTAGTGTTTCTTGTGAATGCTTGCAAGTAGCTTAAGGTACTTTCAAAGGAAAGTGATTTTCTCTGAAAGGACAGCATTTAGAAAGTGAAGCAACACTCCATTCACTTCGCACAGAGAATTGAAGTGTTGGAACAGATTGCTTCTCTTTCAGAGAAACGCATGTGAGTTTCTTCCTAATGCTTGCAAGTAGCTTAAGGCACTTTCAAAGGAAAGTGATTTTCTCTGAAAGGACAGCATTTAGAAAGTGAAGCAATACTCCATTCACTTCGCACAGTGAATTGAAGTGTTGGAACAGCCTGCTTCTCTTTCAGAGAAACGCATTTGAGTTTCTGGTGAATGCTTGAAAGTAGTTTAAGGCACTTTCAATGAAAAGTGATTTTCTCTGAAAGGACAGCATTTAGAAAGTGAGGCAACACTCCATTCACTTCGCACAGTGAATTGAAGTGTTGTAACAGACTGCTTCTCTTTCAGAGAAACGCATGGGAGTTTCTGTTGAATGCTTGCAAGTATCTTAAGGCACTTTCAAAGGAAAGTGATTTTCTCTGAAAGGACAGCATTTAGAAAGTGAAGCAACACTCCATTCATTTCGCACAGTGAATTGAAGTGTTGGAACAGACTGCTTCTCTTTCAGAGAAACGCATGTGAGTTTCTTCCTAATGCTTGCAAGTAGCTTAAGGCACTATCAAAGGAAAGTGATTTTCTCTGAAAGGACAGAATTTAGAAAGTGAAGCAACACTCCCTTCACTTCGCACAGTGAATTGAAGTGTTGGAACAGACTGCTTCTCTTTCAGAGAAACGCATGTGAGTTTTTTGTGAAGGCTTGAAAGTAGTTTAAGGCACTTTCAATGGAAAGTGATTTTTTCTGAAAGGACAGCATTTAGAAAGTGAGGCAACACTCCATTCACTTCGCACAGTGAATTGAAGTGTTGGAACAGACTGCTTCTCTTTCAGATAAACGCATGTGAGTTTCTTTCTAATGCTTGCAAGTAGCTTAAGGCACTATCAAAGGAAAGTGATTTTCTCTGAAAGGACAGCATTTAGAAAGTGAAGCAACACTCCATTCACTTCGCACAGTGAATTGAAGTGTTGGAATAGACTGCTTCTCTTTCAGAGAAACGCATGTGAGTTCCTGGTGAATGCTTGTAAGTAGCTTAAGGCAATTTCAAAGGAACGTGATTTTCTCTGAAAGGACAGCATTTAGAAAGTGAAGCAACTCTCCATTCACTTCGCACAGTGAATTGAAGTGTTGGAAGAGATTGCTTCTCTTTCAGAGAAACGCATGTGAGTTTCTTCCTAATGCTTGCAAGTAGCTTAAGGCACTTTCGAAGGAAAGTGATTTTCTCAGAGAGGACAGCATTTAGAAAGTGAAGCAACACTCCATTCACTTCGCACAGTGAATTGAAGTGTTGGAACAGCCTGCTTCTCTTTCAGAGAAACGCATGTGAGTTTCTGGTGAATGCTTGAAAGTAGTTTAAGGCACTTTAAATGGAAAGTAATTTTCTCTGAAAGGACAGCATTTAGAAAGTGAAGCAACACTCCATTCATTTCGCACAGTGAATTGAAGTGTTGGAACAGACTGCTTCTCGTTCAGAGAAACGCATGTGAGTTTCTTCCTAATGCTTGCAAGTAGCTTAAGGCACTATCAAAGGAAAGTGATTTTCTCTGAAAGGACAGAATTTAGAAAGTGAAGCAACACTCCCTTCACTTCGCACAGTGAATTGAAGTGTTGGAACAGACTGCTTCTCTTTCAGAGAAATGCATGTGAGTTTCTGTTGAATGCTTGTAAGTAGCTTAAGGCACTTTCAAAGGAAAGTGATTTGCTCAGAAAGGACAGCCTTTAGAAAGGGAAGGAACACTCCATTCACTTCGCACAGTGAATTGAAGTGTTGGAACAGACTGCTTCTCTTTCAGAGAAACGCATGTGAGTTTTTTGTGAAGGCTTGAAAGTAGTTTAAGGCACTTTCAATGGAAAGTGATTTTTTCTGAAAGGACAGCATTTAGAAAGTGAGGCAACACTCCATTCACTTCGCACAGTGAATTGAAGTGTTGGAACAGACTGCTTCTCTTTCAGAGAAACGCATGTGAGTTTCTTTCTAATGCTTGCAAGTAGCTTAAGGCACTATCAAAGGAAAGTGATTTTCTCTGAAAGGACAGCATTTAGAAAGTGAAGCAACACTCCATTCACTTCGCACAGTGAATTGAAGTGTTGGAACAGACTGCTTCTCTTTCAGAGAAACGCATGTGAGTTCCTGGTGAATGCTTGTAAGTAGCTTAAGGCAATTTCAAAGGAACGTGATTTTCTCTGAAAGGACAGCATTTAGAAAGTGAAGCAACACTCCATTCACTTCGCACAGTGAATTGAAGTGTTGGAAGAGACAGCTTCTATTTCAGAGAGACGTATGTGTGTTTCCTGTGAATGCTTGAAAGTAGCTTAAGGCACTTTCAAAGGAAAGTAATTTTCTCTGAAAGGACAGCATTTAGAAAGTGAAGTAATATTCCATTCACTTCGCATAGTGAATTGAAGTGTTGGAACAGACTGCTTCTCTTTCAGAGAAATGCATGTGAGTTTCTGTTGAATGCTTGTAAGTAGCTCAAGGCTCTTTCAAAGGAAAGTGATTTTCTCTGAAAGGACAGCATTTAGAAAGTAAAGCAACACTCCATTCACTTCGTGCAATGAATTGAAGTGTTGGAACAGACTGCTTCTCTTTCATAGAAACGCATTAGTGTTTCTTGTGAATGCTTGCAAGTAGCTTAAGGCACTTTCAAAGGAAAGTGATTTTCTCTGAAAGGACATAATTTAGAAAGTGAAGCAACACTCCATTCACTTCGCACAGTGAATTGAAGTGTTGGAACAGACTGCTTCTCTTTCAGAGAAACGCATGTGAGTTTTTTTGAATGCTTGAAAGTAGTTTAAGGCACTTTTAATGGAAAGTGATTTTCTCTGAAAGGACATAATTTAGAAAGTGAAGCAACACTCCATTCACTTCGCACAGTGAATTGAAGTGTTGGAACAGACTGCTTCTCTTTCAGAGAAACGCATGTGAGTTTCTTCCTAATGCTTGCAAGTAGCTTAAGGCACTTTCAAAGGAAAGTGATTTTCTCTGAAAGGACAGCATTTAGAAAGTGAAGCAACACTCCATTCACTTCGCACAGTGAATTGAAGTGTTGGAACAGACTGCTTCTCTTTCAGAGAAATGCATGTGAGTTTCTGTTGAATGCTTGTAAGTAGCTTAAGGCACTTTCAAAGGAAAGTGATTTTCTCTGAAAGGACAGCATTTCGAAAGTGAGGCAACACTCCATTCACTTTGCACAGTGAATTGAAGTGTTGGAACAGACTGCTTCTCTTTCAGTGAAACGCATGTGAGTTTCTTCCTAATGCTTGCAAGTAGCTTAAGGCTCTTTCAAAGGAAAGTGATTTTCTCTGAAAGGACAGCATTTAGAAAGTGAGGCAACACTCCATTCACTTCGCACAGTGAATTGAAGTGTTGGAACAGACTGCTTCTCTTTCAGAGAAACGCATGTGAGTTTCTGTTGAATGCTTGTAAGTAGCTTAAGGCACTTTCAAAGGAAAGTGATTTTCTCTGAAAGGACAGCATTTAGAAAGTGAAGCAACACTCCATTCATTTCGCACAGTGAATTGAAGTGTTGGAACAGACTGATTCTCTTTCAGAGAAACACATGTGTGTTTCCTGTGAATGCTAGAAAGTAGCTTAAGGCACTTGCAAAGGAACGTGATTTTCTCTGAAAGGACAGCATTTAGAAAGTGAAGTAACATTCCATTCACTTCGCACAGTGAATTGAAGTGTTGGAACAGACTGCTTCTCTTTCAGAGAAATGCATGTGAGTGTCTGTTGAATGCTTGTAAGTAGGTCAAGGCTCTTTCAAAGGAAAGTGATTTTCTCTGAAAGGACAGCATGTAGAAAGTAAAACAACACTCCATTCCCTTCGCGCAATGAAATGAAGTGTTGGAACAGACTGCTTCTCTTTCATAGAAACGCATAAGTGTTTCTTGTGAATGCTTGCAAGTAGCTTAAGGCACTTTCAAAGGAAAGTGATTTTCTCTAAAAGGACAGCATTTAGAAAGTGGAGCAACACTCCATTCACTTCGCACAGTGAATTGAAGTGTTGGAACAGACTGCTTCTCTTTCAGAGAAACGCATGTGAGTTTCTTCCTAATGCTTGCAAGTAGCTTAAGGCACTTTCAAAGGAAAGTGATTTTCTCTGAAAGGACAGCATTTAGAAAGTGGAGCAACACTCCATTCACTTCGCACAGTGAATTGAAGTGTTGGAACAGACTGCTTCTCTTTCAGAGAAACGCATGTGAGTTTCTTCCTAATGCTTGCAAGTAGCTTAAGGCACTTTCAAAGGAAAGTCATTTTCTCTGAAAGGACAGCATTTAGAAAGTGAAGCAACACTCCATTCACTTCGCACAGTGAATTGAAGTGTTGGAACAGACTGCTTCTCTTTCAGAGAAATGCATGTGAGTTTCTGTTGAATGCTTGTAAGTAGCTCAAGGCTCTTTCAAAGGAAAGTGATTTTCTCTGAAAGGACAGCATTTATAAAGTAAAGCAACACTGCATTCCCTTCGTGCAATGAATTGAAGTGTTGAAACAGACTGCATCTCTTTCAGAGAAAGGCTTGTGAGTTTCTGTTGAATGCTTGAAAGTAGTTTAAGGCACTTTCAAAGGAAAGTGATTTTGTCTGAAAGGACGGCATGTAGAAAGTGAAGCAACACTCCATTCACTTCGCACAGAGAATTGAAGTGTTGGAACAGATTGCTTCTCTTTCAGAGAAACGCATGTGAGATTCTTCCTAATGCTTGCAAGTAGCTTAAGGCACTTTCAAAGGAAAGTGATTTTCTCTGAAAGGACAGCATTTAGAAAGTGAAGCAACACTCCATTCACTTCGCACAGTGAATTGAAGTGTTGGAACACACTGCTTCTCTTTCAGAGAAACGCATGTGAGTTTCTGGTGAATGCTTGAAAGTAGTTTAAGGCACTTTCAATGGAAAGTGATTTTCTCTGAAAGGACAGCATTTAGAAAGTGAAGCAACACTCCATTCACTTCGCACAGTGAATTGAAGTGTTGGAACAGACTGCTTCTCTTTCAGAGAAATGTATGTGAGTTTTTTTGAATGCTTGAAAGTAGTTTAAGGCACTTTCAATGGAAAGTGATTTTCTCTGAAAGGACAGCATTTAGAAAGTGAAGCAACACTCCCTTCACTTCGCACAGTGAATTGAAGTGTTGGACCAGATTGCTTCTCTTTCATAGAAACACATGTGAGTTTCTGGTGAATGCTTGTAAGTAGCTTAAGGCATTTTCAAATGAACGTGATTTTCTCGGAAAGGACAGCATTTAGAAAGTAAGGCAACACTCCATTCCCTTCGCGCAATGAATTGAAGTGTTGCAACAGAATGCTTCTCTTTCATAGAAACGCATTAGTGTTTCTTGTGAATGCTTGCAAGTAGCTTAAGGCACTTTCAAAGGAAAGTGATTTTCTCTGAAAGGACAGCATTTAGAAAGTGAAGCAACACTCCATTCACTTCGCACAGAGAATTGAAGTGTTGGAACAGATTGCTTCTCTTTCAGAGAAACGCATGTGAGTTTCTTCCTAATGCTTGCAAGTAGCTTAAGGCACTTTCAAAGGAAAGTGATTTTCTCTGAAAGGACAGCATTTCGAAAGTGAAGCAACACTCCATTCACTTCGGACAGTGAATTGAAGTGTTGGAACAGACTGCTTCTATTTCAGAGAAACGCATGTGAGTTTCTTCCTAATGCTTGCAAGTAGCTTAAGGCACTTTCAAAGGAAAGTGATTTTCTCTGAAAGGACAGCATTTAGAAAGTGAAGCAACACTCCATTCACTTCGCACAGTGATTTGAAGTGTTGGAACAGACTGCTTCTCTTTCAGAGAAATGCATGTGAGTTTCTGTTGAATGCTTGTAAGTAGCTCAAGGCTCTTTCAAAGGAAAGTGATTTTCTCTGAAAGGACAGCATTTAGAAAGTAAAGCAACACTGCATTCCCTTCGTGCAATGAATTGAAGTGTTGAAACAGACTGCATCTCTTTCAGAGAAAGGCTTGTGAGTTTCTGTTGAATGCTTGTAAGTAGCTTAAGGCACTTTCAATGGAAAGTGATTTTCTCTGAAAGGACAGCATTTAGAAAGTGAGGCAATACTCCATTCACTTCACACAGTGAATTGAAGTGTTGGAACAGACTGCTTCTCTTTCAGAGAAACGCATGTGAGTTTCTTCCTAATGCTTCCAAGTAGCTTAAGGCACTTTCAAAGGAAAGTGATTTTCTCTGAAAGGACAGCATTTAGAAATTGAAGCAACACTCCATTCACTTCGCACAGTGAATTGAAGTGTTGGAACAGACTGCTTCTCTTTCATAGAAACGCATTAGTGTTTCTTGTGAATGCTTGCAAGTAGCTTAAGGCACTTTCAAAGGAAAGTGATTTTGTCTGAAAGGACGGCATGTAGAAAGTGAAGCAACACTCCATTCACTTCGCACAGAGAATTGAAGTGTTGGAACAGATTGCTTCTCTTTCAGAGAAACGCATGTGAGATTCTTCCTAATGCTTGCAAGTAGCTTAAGGCACTTTCAAAGGAAAGTGATTTTCTCTGAAAGGACAGCATTTAGAAAGTGAAGCAACACTCCATTCACTTCGCACAGTGAATTGAAGTGTTGGAACACACTGCTTCTCTTTCAGAGAAACGCATGTGAGTTTCTGGTGAATGCTTGAAAGTAGTTTAAGGCACTTTCAATGGAAAGTGATTTTCTCTGAAAGGACAGCATTTAGAAAGTGAAGCAACACTCCATTCACTTCGCACAGTAAATTGAAGTGTTGGAACAGACTGCTTCTCTTTCAGAGAAACGTATGTGAGTTTTTTTGAATGCTTGAAAGTAGTTTAAGGCACTTTCAATGGAAAGTGATTTTCTCTGAAAGGACAGCATTTAGAAAGTGAAGCAACACTCCCTTCACTTCGCACAGTGAATTGAAGTGTTGGAAAAGACTGCTTCTCTTTCAGAGAAATGCATGTGAGTTTCTGTTGAATGCTTGTAAGTAGCTTAAGGCACTTTCAAAGGAAAGTGATTTTCTCTGAAAGGACAGCATTTCGAAAGTGAGGCAACACTCCATTCACTTTGCACAGTGAATTGAAGTGTTGGAACAGACTGCTTCTCTTTCAGAGAAACGCATGTGAGTTTCTGTTGAATGCTTGTAAGTAGCTTAAGGCACTTTCAAAGGAAAGTGATTTTCTCTGAAAGGACAGAAATAAGAAAGTGAAGCAACACTCCATTCATTTCGCACAGTGAATTGAAGTGTTGGAACAGACTGCTTCTCTTTCAGAGAAACGCATGTGTGTTTCCTGTGAATGCTAGAAAGTAGCTTAAGGCACTTTCAAACGAACGTGATTTTCTCTGAAAGGACAGCATTTAGAAAGTGAAGTAACATTCCATTCACTTCGCACAGTGAATTGAAGTGTTGGAACAGACTGCTTCTCTTTCAGAGAAATGCATGTGAGTGTCTGTTGAATGCTTGTAAGTAGGTCAAGGCTCTTTCAAAGGAAAGTGATTTTCTCTGAAAGGACAGCATTTAGAAAGTAAAGCAACACTCCATTCCCTTCGCGCAATGAAATGAAGTGTTGGAACAGACTGCTTCTCTTTTAGAGAAACGCATTAGTGTTTCTTGTGAATGCTTGCAAGTAGCTTAAGGCACTTTCAAAGGAAAGTGATTTTCTCTGAAAGGACAGCATTTAGAAAGTGAAGCAACACTCCATTCACTTCGCACAGTGAATTGAAGTGTTGGAACAGACTGCTCCTCTTTCAGAGAAACGCATGTGAGTTTCTTCCTAATGCTTGCAAGTAGCTTAAGGCACTTTCAAAGGAAAGTCATATTCTCTGAAAGGACAGCATTTAGAAAGTGAAGCAACACTCCATTCACTTCGCACAGTGAATTGAAGTGTTGGACCAGATTGCTTCTCTTTCAGAGAAACACATGTGAGTTTCTGGTGAATGCTTGTAAGTAGCTTAAGGCATTTTCAAAGGAACGTGATTTTCTCGGAAAGGACAGCATTTAGAAAGTAAAGCAACACTCCATTCCCTTCGCGCAATGAATTGAAGTGTTGCAACAGAATGCTTCTCTTTCGTAGAAACGCATTAGTGTTTCTTGTGAATGCTTGCAAGTAGCTTAAGGCACTTTCAAAGGAAAGTGATTTTCTCTGAAAGGACAGCATTTAGAAAGTGAAGCAACACTCCATTCACTTCGCACAGAGAATTGAAGTGTTGGAACAGATTGCTTCTCTTTCAGAGAAACGCATGTGAGTTTCTTCCTAATGCTTGCAAGTAGCTTAAGGCACTTTCAAAGGAAAGTGATTTTCTCTGAAAGGACAGCATTTAGAAAGTGAAGCAATACTCCATTCACTTCGCACAGTGAATTGAAGTGTTGGAACAGCCTGCTTCTCTTTCAGAGAAACGCATTTAGTTTCTGGTGAATGCTTGAAAGTAGTTTAAGGCACTTTCAATGAAAAGTGATTTTCTCTGAAAGGACAGCATTTAGAAAGTGAGGCAACACTCCATTCACTTCGCACAGTGAATTGAAGTGTTGTAACAGACTGCTTCTCTTTCAGAGAAACGCATGGGAGTTTCTGTTGAATGCTTGCAAGTATCTTAAGGCACTTTCAAAGGAAAGTGATTTTCTCTGAAAGGACAGCATTTAGAAAGTGAAGCAACACTCCATTCATTTCGCACAGTGAATTGAAGTGTTGGAACAGACTGCTTCTCTTTCAGAGAAACGCATGTGAGTTTCTTCCTAATGCTTGCAAGTAGCTTAAGGCACTATCAAAGGAAAGTGATTTTCTCTGAAAGGACAGAATTTAGAAAGTGAAGCAACACTCCCTTCACTTCGCACAGTGAATTGAAGTGTTGGAACAGACTGCTTCTCTTTCAGAGAAACGCATGTGAGTTTTTTGTGAAGGCTTGAAAGTAGTTTAAGGCACTTTCAATGGAAAGTGATTTTTTCTGAAAGGACAGCATTTAGAAAGTGAGGCAACACTCCATTCACTTCGCACAGTGAATTGAAGTGTTGGAACAGACTGCTTCTCTTTCAGATAAACGCATGTGAGTTTCTTTCTAATGCTTGCAAGTAGCTTAAGGCACTATCAAAGGAAAGTGATTTTCTCTGAAAGGACAGCATTTAGAAAGTGAAGCAACACTCCATTCACTTCGCACAGTGAATTGAAGTGTTGGAACAGACTGCTTCTCTTTCAGAGAAACGCATGTGAGTTCCTGGTGAATGCTTGTAAGTAGCTTAAGGCAATTTCAAAGGAACGTGATTTTCTCTGAAAGGACAGCATTTAGAAAGTGAAGCAACTCTCCATTCACTTCGCACAGTGAATTGAAGTGTTGGAAGAGATTGCTTCTCTTTCAGAGAAACGCATGTGAGTTTCTTCCTAATGCTTGCAAGTAGCTTAAGGCACTTTCAAAGGAAAGTGATTTTCTCAGAGAGGACAGCATTTAGAAAGTGAAGCAACACTCCATTCACTTCGCACAGTGAATTGAAGTGTTGGAACAGCCTGCTTCTCTTTCAGAGAAACGCATGTGAGTTTCTGGTGAATGCTTGAAAGTAGTTTAAGGCACTTTCAATGGAAAGTGATTTTCTCTGAAAGGACAGCATTTAGAAAGTGAAGCAACACTCCATTCATTTCGCACAGTGAATTGAAGTGTTGGAACAGACTGCTTCTCTTTCAGAGAAACGCATGTGAGTTTCTTCCTAATGCTTGCAAGTAGCTTAAGGCACTATCAAAGGAAAGTGATTTTCTCTGAAAGGACAGAATTTAGAAAGTGAAGCAACACTCCCTTCACTTCGCACAGTGAATTGAAGTGTTGGAACAGACTGCTTCTCTTTCAGAGAAATGCATGTGAGTTTCTGTTGAATGCTTGTAAGTAGCTTAAGGCACTTTCAAAGGAAAGTGATTTGCTCAGAAAGGACAGCCTTTAGAAAGTGAAGGAACACTCCATTCACTTCGCACAGTGAATTGAAGTGTTGGAACAGACTGCTTCTCTTTCAGAGAAACGCATGTGAGTTTTTTGTGAAGGCTTGAAAGTAGTTTAAGGCACTTTCAATGGAAAGTGATTTTTTCTGAAAGGACAGCATTTAGAAAGTGAGGCAACACTCCATTCACTTCGCACAGTGAATTGAAGTGTTGGAACAGACTGCTTCTCTTTCAGAGAAATGCATGTGAGTTTCTTTCTAATGCTTGCAAGTAGCTTAAGGCACTATCAAAGGAAAGTGATTTTCTCTGAAAGGACAGCATTTAGAAAGTGAAGCAACACTCCATTCACTTCGCACAGTGAATTGAAGTGTTGGAACAGACTACTTCTCTTTCAGAGAAACGCATGTGAGTTCCTGGTGAATGCTTGTAAGTAGCTTAAGGCAATTTCAAAGGAACGTGATTTTCTCTGAAAGGACAGCATTTAGAAAGTGAAGCAACACTCCATTCACTTCGCACAGTGAATTGAAGTGTTGGAAGAGACAGCTTCTATTTCAGAGAGACGTATGTGTGTTTCCTGTGAATGCTTGAAAGTAGCTTAAGGCACTTTCAAAGGAAAGTAATTTTCTCTGAAAGGACAGCATTTAGAAAGTGAAGTAATATTCCATTCACTTCGCATAGTGAATTGAAGTGTTGGAACAGACTGCTTCTCTTTCAGAGAAATGCATGTGAGTTTCTGTTGAATGCTTGTAAGTAGCTCAAGGCTCTTTCAAAGGAAAGTGATTTTCTCTGAAAGGACAGCATTTAGAAAGTAAAGCAACACTCCATTCACTTCGTGCAATGAATTGAAGTGTTGGAACAGACTGCTTCTCTTTCATAGAAACGCATTAGTGTTTCTTGTGAATGCTTGCAAGTAGCTTAAGGCACTTTCAAAGGAAAGTGATTTTCTCTGAAAGGACATAATTTAGAAAGTGAAGCAACACTCCATTCACTTCGCACAGTGAATTGAAGTGTTGGAACAGACTGCTTCTCTTTCAGAGAAACGCATGTGAGTTTTTTTGAATGCTTGAAAGTAGTTTAAGGCACTTTTAATGGAAAGTGATTTTCTCTGAAAGGACATAATTTAGAAAGTGAAGCAACACTCCATTCACTTCGCACAGTGAATTGAAGTGTTGGAACAGACTGCTTCTCTTTCAGAGAAACGCATGTGAGTTTCTTCCTAATGCTTGCAAGTAGCTTAAGGCACTTTCAAAGGAAAGTGATTTTCTCTGAAAGGACAGCATTTAGAAAGTGAAGCAACACTCCATTCACTTCGCACAGTGAATTGAAGTGTTGGAACAGACTGCTTCTCTTTCAGAGAAACGCATGTGAGTTTCTTCCTAATGCTTGCAAGTAGCTTAAGGCACTTTCAAAGGAAAGTGATTTTCTCTGAAAGGACAGCATTTAGAAAGTGAAGCAACACTCCATTCACTTTGCACAGAAAATTGAAGTGTTGGAACAGATTGCTTCTCTTTCAGAGAAACGCATGTGAGTTTTTTGTGAAGGCTTGTAAGTAGCTTAAGGCACTTTCAATGGAAAGTGATTTTTTCTGAAAGGACAGCATTTAGAAAGTGAGGCAACACTCCATTCACTTCGCACAGTGAATTGAAGTGTTGGAACAGACTGCTTCTCTTTCAGATAAACGCATGTGAGTTTCTTTCTAATGCTTGCAAGTAGCTTAAGGCACTATCAAAGGAAAGTGATTTTCTCTGAAAGGACAGCATTTAGAAAGTGAAGCAACACTCCATTCACTTCGCACAGTGAATTGAAGTGTTGGAACAGACTGCTTCTCTTTCAGAGAAACGCATGTGAGTTCCTGGTGAATGCTTGTAAGTAGCTTAAGGCAATTTCAAAGGAACGTGATTTTCTCTGAAAGGACAGCATTTAGAAAGTGAAGCAACTCTCCATTCACTTCGCACAGTGAATTGAAGTGTTGGAAGAGATTGCTTCTCTTTCAGAGAAACGCATGTGAGTTTCTTCCTAATGCTTGCAAGTAGCTTAAGGCACTTTCAAAGGAAAGTGATTTTCTCAGAGAGGACAGCATTTAGAAAGTGAAGCAACACTCCATTCACTTCGCACAGTGAATTGAAGTGTTGGAACAGCCTGCTTCTCTTTCAGAGAAACGCATGTGAGTTTCTGGTGAATGCTTGAAAGTAGTTTAAGGCACTTTCAATGGAAAGTGATTTTCTCTGAAAGGACAGCATTTAGAAAGTGAAGCAACACTCCATTCATTTCGCACAGTGAATTGAAGTGTTGGAACAGACTGCTTCTCTTTCAGAGAAACGCATGTGAGTTTCTTCCTAATGCTTGCAAGTAGCTTAAGGCACTATCAAAGGAAAGTGATTTTCTCTGAAAGGACAGCATTTAGAAAGTGAAGCAACACTCCCTTCACTTCGCACAGTGAATTGAAGTGTTGGAACAGACTGCTTCTCTTTCAGAGAAATGCATGTGAGTTTCTGTTGAATGCTTGTAAGTAGCTTAAGGCACTTTCAAAGGAAAGTGATTTGCTCAGAAAGGACAGCCTTTAGAAAGTGAAGGAACACTCCATTCACTTCGCACAGTGAATTGAAGTGTTGGAACAGACTGCTTCTCTTTCAGAGAAACGCATGTGAGTTTTTTGTGAAGGCTTGAAAGTAGTTTAAGGCACTTTCAATGGAAAGTGATTTTTTCTGAAAGGACAGCATTTAGAAAGTGAGGCAACACTCCATTCACTTCGCACAGTGAATTGAAGTGTTGGAACAGACTGCTTCTCTTTCAGAGAAACGCATGTGAGTTTCTTTCTAATGCTTGCAAGTAGCTTAAGGCACTATCAAAGGAAAGTGATTTTCTCTGAAAGGACAGCATTTAGAAAGTGAAGCAACACTCCATTCACTTCGCACAGTGAATTGAAGTGTTGGAACAGACTGCTTCTCTTTCAGAGAAACGCATGTGAGTTCCTGGTGAATGCTTGTAAGTAGCTTAAGGCAATTTCAAAGGAACGTGATTTTCTCTGAAAGGACAGCATTTAGAAAGTGAAGCAACACTCCATTCACTTCGCACAGTGAATTGAAGTGTTGGAACAGACAGCTTCTATTTCAGAGAAACGTATGTGTGTTTCCTGTGAATGCTTGAAAGTAGCTTAAGGCACTTTCAAAGGAAAGTAATTTTCTCTGAAAGGACAGCATTTAGAAAGTGAAGTAATATTCCATTCACTTCGCATAGTGAATTGAAGTGTTGGAACAGACTGCTTCTCTTTCAGAGAAATGCATGTGAGTTTCTGTTGAATGCTTGTAAGTAGCTCAAGGCTCTTTCAAAGGAAAGTGATTTTCTCTGAAAGGACAGCATTTAGAAAGTAAAGCAACACTCCATTCACTTCGTGCAATGAATTGAAGTGTTGGAACAGACTGCTTCTCTTTCATAGAAACGCATTAGTGTTTCTTGTGAATGCTTGCAAGTAGCTTAAGGCACTTTCAAAGGAAAGTGATTTTCTCTGAAAGGACATAATTTAGAAAGTGAAGCAACACTCCATTCACTTCGCACAGTGAATTGAAGTGTTGGAACAGACTGCTTCTCTTTCAGAGAAACGCATGTGAGTTTTTTTGAATGCTTGAAAGTAGTTTAAGGCACTTTTAATGGAAAGTGATTTTCTCTGAAAGGACATAATTTAGAAAGTGAAGCAACACTCCATTCACTTCGCACAGTGAATTGAAGTGTTGGAACAGACTGCTTCTCTTTCAGAGAAACACATGTGAGTTTCTTCCTAATGCTTGCAAGTAGCTTAAGGCACTTTCAAAGGAAAGTGATTTTCTCTGAAAGGACAGCATTTAGAAAGTGAAGCAACACTCCATTCACTTCGCACAGTGAATTGAAGTGTTGGAACAGACTGCTTCTCTTTCAGAGAAACGCATGTGAGTTTCTTCCTAATGCTTGCAAGTAGCTTAAGGCACTTTCAAAGGAAAGTGATTTTCTCTGAAAGGACAGCATTTAGAAAGTGAAGCAACACTCCATTCACTTCGCACAGTGAATTGAAGTGTTGGAACAGACTGCATCTCTTTCAGAGAAACGCATGTGAGTTTCTGTTGAATGCTTGTAAGTAGCTTAAGTCACTCTCAAAGTAAAGTGATTTTCTCTGAAAGGACAGCATTTAGAAAGTGAAGCAATACTCCATTCACTTCACACAGTGAATTGAAGTGTTGGAACAGACTGCTTCTCTTTCAGAGAAACGCATGTGAGTTTCTTCCTAATGCTTGCTAGTAGCTTAAGGCATGTTCAAAGGAAAGTGATTTTCTCTGAAAGACAGCATTTAGAAAGTGAAGCAACACTCCATTCACTTCGCACAGTGAATTGAAGTGTTTCAACAGAATGCTTCTCTTTCATAGAAACGCATTAGTGTTTCTTGTGAATGCTTGCAAGTAGCTTAGGGCACTTTCAAAGGAAAGTGATTTTCTGAAAGGACAGAATTTAGAAAGTGAAGCAACACTCCATTCACTTCGCACAGTGAATTGAAGTGTTGGAACAGACTGCTTCTCTTTCAGAGAAATGCATGTGAGTTTCTGTTGAATGCTTGTAAGTAGCTTAAGGCACTTTCAAAGGAAAGTGATTTTCTCTGAAAGGACAGCATTTAGAAACTGAAGCAACACTCCATTCACTTCGCACAGTGAATTGAAGTGTTGGAACAGACTGCTTCTCTTTCAGAGAAACGCATGTGAGTTTTTTGTGAATGCTTGAAAGTAGTTTAAGGCACTTTCAATGGAAAGTGATTTTCTCTGAAAGGACAGCATTTAGAAAGTGAGGCTACATTCCATTCACTTCGCACAGTGAATTGAAGTGTTGGAACAGACTGCTTCTCTTTCAGAGAAACGCATGTGAGTTTCTTCCTAATGCTTGCAAGTAGCTTTAGGCACTATCAAAGGAAAGTGATTTTCTCTGAAAGGACAGCATTTAGAAAGTGAAGAAACACTCCATTCACATCGCACAGTGAATTGAAGTGTTGGAACAGACTGCTTCTCTTTCAGAGAAACGCATGTGAGTTTCTGGTGAATGCTTGTAAGTAGCTTAATGCACTTTCAAAGTAAAGTGATTTTCTCTGAAAGGACAGCATTTAGAAAGTGAAGCAACACTCCATTCCCTTCGTGCAGTGAATTGAAGTGTTGGAACAGAGTGCTACTCTTTCATAGAAACGCATTAGTGTTTCTTGTGAATGCTTGCAAGTTTCTTAAGGCACTTTCAAAGGAAAGTGATTTTCTCTGAAAGGACAGCATTTAGAAAGTGAAGCAACACTCCATTCACTTCGCACTTTGAATTGAAGGGTTGGAACAGACTGCTACTCTTTCAGAGAAACGCATGTAAGTTTTTTGTGAATGCTTGAAAGTAGTTTAAGGCACTTTCAAAGGAAAGTGATTTTCTCTGAAAGGACAGAATTTAGAAAGTGAAGCAACACTCCATTCACTTTGTACAGTGAATTGAAGTGTTGGAACAGACTGCTTCTCTTTCAGAGAAATGCATGGGAGTTTCTTCCTAATGCTTGCAAGTAGCTTAAGGCACTTTCAAAGGAAAGTGATTTTCTCTGAAAGGACAGCATTTAGAAAGTGAAGCAACACTCTCTTCACTTCGCGCAGAGAATTGAAGTGTTGGAACAGACTGCTTCTCTTTCAGAGAAACGCATGTGAGTTTCTGGGGAATGCTTGTAAGTAGCTTAAGGCACTTTCAAAGGAAAGTGATTTTCTCTGAAAGGACAGCATTTAGAAAGTGAGGCAACACTCCACTCACTTCGCACAGTGAATTGAAGTGTTGGAACAGACTGCTTCTCTTTCAGAGAAACGCAAGTGAGTTTCTGTTGAATGCTTGTAAGTGGCTTAAGGCACTTTCAAAGGAAAGTGATTTTCTCTGAAAGGACAGCATTTAGAAAGTGAAGCAACACTCCATTCACTTCGCACAGTGAATTGAAGAGTTGGAACAGACTGCTTCTCTTTCAGGGAAACGCATGTGAGTTTTTTATGAATGCTTGAAAGTAGTTTAAGGCACTTTCAAAGGAAAGTGATTATCTCTGAAAGGACAGAATTTAGAAAGTGAAGCAACACTCCATTCACTTTGCACAGTGAACTGAAGTGTTGGAACAGACTGCTTCTCTTTCAGAGAAATGCATGTGAGTTTCTGTTGAATGCTTTTAAGTAGCTTAAGGCAGTTACAAAGGAAAGTGATTTTCTCTGATAGGACAGCATTTAGAAAGTGAAGCAATACTCCGTTCCCTTCGCACAGCGAACTAAAGTGTTGGAACAGACTGCTTCTCTTTCAGAGAAACGCATGTGAGTTTCTTCCTAATGCTTGTAAGTAGCTTAAGGCAATTTCAAAGGAAAGTGATTTTCTCTGAAAGGACAGCATTTAGAAAGTGAAGCAACACTCCATTCACTTCGCACAGTGAATTGAAGTGTTGGAACAGAATGCTTCTCTTTCAGAGAAACGCATGTGAGTTTCTTCCTAATGCTTGTAAGTAGCTTAAGGAACTATCAAAAGAAAGTGATTTTGTCGGAAAGGACAGCATTTAGAAAGTGAAGCAACACTCCATTCACTTCGCTTAGTGAATTGAAGTGTTGGAACAGACTGCTTCTCTTTCAGAGAAATGCATGTGAGTTTCTGTTGAATGCTTGCATGTTGCTTAAGGCACTTTCAAAGGAAAGTGATTTTCTCTGAAAGGACAGCATTTAGAAAGTGAAGCAACACTCCATTCACTTCGCACAGTGAATTGAAGTGTTGGAACAGACTGCTACTCTTTCAAAGAAACGCATGTGAGTTTTTTGTGAATGCTTGAAAGTAGTTTAAGGCACTTTCAAAGGAAAGTGATTTTCTCTGAAAGGACAGAATTTAGAAAGTGAAGCAACACTCCATTCACTTCACACAGTGAATTGAAGTGTTGGAACAGATTGCTTCTCTTTCAGAGAAATGCATGTGAGTTTCTGTTGAATGCTTGTAAGTAGCTTAAGGCACTTTCAAAGGAAAGTGATTTTCTCTGAAAGGACAGCATTTAGAAAGTGAAGCAACACTCCCTTCACTTCGCACAGAGAATTGAAGTGTTGGAACAGACTGCTTCTCTTTCAGAGAAATGCATGTGAGTTTCTTCTTAATGCTTGCAAGTATCTTAAGGCACTTTCAAAGGAAAGTGATTTTCTCTGAAAGGACAGCATTTAGAAAGTGAAGCAACACTCCCTTCCCTTCGCAGAGAGAATTGAAGTGTTGGTACAGACTGC
This sequence comes from Myodes glareolus, assembly GCF_982192425.1. Lineage (NCBI taxonomy): Eukaryota > Metazoa > Chordata > Mammalia > Rodentia > Cricetidae > Myodes > Myodes glareolus. The sequence goes on from NC_142046.1 coordinate 4,620,758, forward strand.
TTCTCTTTCAGAGAAACGCATGTGAGTTTCTTCCAAATGCTTGCAAGTAGCTTAAGGCACTTTCAAAGGAAAGTGATTTTCTCTGAAAGGACAGAATTTAGAAAGTGAAGCAACACTCCATTCACTTTGCACAGTGAACTGAAGTGTTGGAACAGACTGCTTCTCTTTCAGAGAAATGCATGTGAGTTTCTGTTGAATGCTTGTAATTAGCTTAAGGCACTTTCAAAGGAAAGTGATTTTCTCTGAAAGGACAGCATTTAGAAAGTGAAGCAACACTCCATTCACTTTGCACAGTGAATTGAAGTGTTGGAACAGACTGCTTCTCTTTCAGAGAAACGCATGTGAGTTTCTGGTGAATGCTTGTAAGTAGCTTAAGGCACTTTCAAAGGAAAGTGATTTTCTCTGAAAGGACAGCATTTAGAAAGTGAAGCAACACTCCATTCCCTTCGTGCAGTGAATTGAAGTGTTGGAACAGAGTGCTTCTCTTTCAGGGAAACGCATGTGATTTTTTTATGAATGCTTGAAAGTAGTTTAAGGCACTTTCAAAGGAAAGTGATTTTCTCTGAAAGGACAGAATTTAGAAAGTGAAGCAACACTCCATTCATTTTGCACAGTGAACTGAAGTGTTGGAACAGACTGCTTCTCTTTCAGAGAAATGCATGTGAGTTTCTGTTGAATGCTTGTAATTAGCTTAAGGCACTTTCAAAGGAAAGTGATTTTCTCTGAAAGGACAGCATTTAGAAAGTAAAGCAACACTCCATTCCCTTCGTGCAGTGAATTGCAGTGTTGGAACAGAGTGCTACTCTTTCATGGAAACGCATTAGTGTGTCTTGTGAATGCTTGCAAGTTTCTTAAGGCACTTTCAAAGGAAAGTGATTTTCTCTGAAAGGACAGCATTTAGAAAGTGAAGCAACACTCCATTCACTTCGCACTTTGAATTGAAGTGTTGGAACAGACTGCTACTCTTTCAGAGAAAGGCATGTGAGTTTTTTGTGAATGCTTGAAAGTAGTTTAAGGCACTTTCAAAGGAAAGTGATTTTCTCTGAAAGGACAGAATTTAGAAAGTGAAGCAACACTCCATTCACTTCGCACAGTGAATTGAAGTGTTGGAACAGACTGCTTCTCTTTCAGAGAAATGTATGTGAGTTTCTTCCTAATGCTTGCGAGTAGCTTAAGGCACTTTCAAAGGAAAGTGATTTTCTCTGAAAGGACAGCATTTAGAAAGTGAAGTAACACTCCCTTCACTTCGCACAGAGAATTGAAGTGTTGGAACAGATTGCTTCTCTTTCAGAGAAACACATGTGAGTTTCTGGTGAATACTTGTAAGTAGCTTAAGGCACTTTCAAAGGAAAGTGATTTTCTCTGAAAGGACAGCATTTAGAAAGTGAGGCAACACTCCACTCACTTCGCACAGTGAATTGAAGTGTTGGAACAGACTGCTTCTCTTTCAGAGAAACGCATGTGAGTTTCTTCCTAATGCTTGCAAGTAGCTAAGGCACTTTCAAAGGAAAGTTATTTTCTCTGAAAGAAGAGCATTTAGAAAGTGAAGCAACACTCCATTCACTTCGCACAGCGAATTGAAGTGATGGAAGAGAATGCTTCTCTTTCAGAGAAACGCATGTGAGTTTCTGTTGAATGCTTGTAAGTAGCTTAAGGCACGTTCAAAGGAAAGTGATTTTCTCTGAAAGGACAGCATTTAGAAAGTGAGGCAACACTCCATTCACTTCGCACAGTGAATTGAAGTGTTGGAACAGACTGCTTCTCTTTCAGGGAAACGCATGTGATTTTTTTATGAATGCTTGAAAGTAGTTTAAGGCACATTGAAAGCAAAGTGATTTTCTCTGAAAGGACAGAATTTAGAAAGTGAAGCAACACTCCATTCATTTTGCACAGTGAACTGAAGTGTTGGAACAGACTGCGTCTCTTTCAGAGAAATGCATGTGAGTTTCTGTTGAATGCTTGTAATTAGCTTAAGGCACTTTCATAGGAAAGTGACTTTCTCTGAAAGGACAGCATTTAGAAAGTGAAGCAACACTCAGTTTCCTTCGTGCAGTGAATTGAAGTGTTGGAACAGAGTGCTACTCTTTCATAGAAACGCATTAGTGTTTCTTGCGAATGCTTGCAAGTTGCTTAGGGCACTTTCAAAGGAAAGTGATTTTCTCTGAAAGGACAGCATTTAGAAAGTGAAGCAACACTCCATTCACTTCGCACTTTGAATTGAAGGGTTGGAACAGACTGTTACTCTTTCAGAGAAACGCATGTGAGTTTTTTGTGAATGCTTGAAAGTAGTTTAAGGCACTTTCAAAGGAAAGTGATTTTCTCTGAAAGGACAGAATTTAGAAAGTGAAGCAACACTCCATTCACTTCGCACAGTGAATTGAAGTGTTGGAACAGACTGCTTCTCTTTCAGATAAATGCATGTGAGTTTCTTCCTAATGCTTGCAAGTAGCTTAAGGCACTTTCAAAGGAAAGTGATTTTCTCTGAAAGGACAGCATTTAGAAAGTGAAGCAACACTCCCTTCACTTCACACAGAGAATTGAAGTGTTGGATCAGACGGCTTCTCTTTCAGAGAAACGTATGTGAGTTTCTGGTGAATGCTTGTAAGTAGCTTAAGGCACTTTCAAAGGAAAGTGATTTTCTCTGAAAGGACAGAATTTAGAAAGTGAGGCAACACTCCACTCACTTCGCACAGTGAATTGAAGTGTTGGAACAGATTGCTTCTCTTTCAGAGAAACGCATGTGAGTTTCTTCCTAATGCTTGCAAGTAGCTTAAGGCACTTTCAAAGGAAAGTGATTTTCTCTGAAAGAAGAGCATTTAGAAAGTGAAGCAACACTCCATTTACTTCGCACAGTGAATTGAAGTGTTGGAACAGAATGCTTCTCTTTCAGAGAAACGCATGTGAGTTTCTGTTGAATGCTTGTAAGTAGCTTAAGGCACTTTCAAAGGAAAGTTATTTTCTCTGAAAGGACAGCATTTAGAAAGTGAGGCAACACTCCATTCACTTCGCACAGTGAATTGAAGTGTTGGAACAGACTGCTTCACTTTCAGGGAAACGCATGTGAGTTTTTTATGAATGCTTGAAAGTAGTTTAAGGCACTTTCAAAGGAAAGTGATTTTCTCTGAAAGGACAGAATTTAGAAAGTGAAGCAACACTCCATTCATTTTGCACAGTGAACTGAAGTGTTGGAACAGACTGCTTCTCTTTCAAAGAAATGCATGTGAGTTTCTGTTGAATGCTTGTAATTAGCTTAAGGCACTTTCAAAGGAAAGTGATTTTCTCTGAAAGGACAGCATTTAGAAAGTAAAGCAACACTCCATTCCCTTCGTGCAGTGAATTGCAGTGTTGGAACAGAGTGCTACTCTTTCATGGAAACGCATTAGTGTTTCTTGTGAATGCTTGCAAGTTTCTTAAGGCACTTTCAAAGGAAAGTGATTTTCTCTGAAAGGACAGCATTTAGAAAGTGAAGCAACACTCCATTCACTTCGCACTTTGAATTGAAGTGTTGGAACAACTGCTACTCTTTCAGAGAAAGGCATGTGAGTTTTTTGTGAATGCTTGAAAGTAGTTTAAGGCACTTTCAAAGGAAAGTGATTTTCTCTGAAAGGACAGAATTTAGAAAGTGAAGCAACACTCCATTCACTTCGCACAGTGAATTGAAGTGTTGGAACAGACTGCTTCTCTTTCAGGGAAACGCATGTGAGTTTTTTATGAATGCTTGAAAGTAGTTTAAGGCACTTTCAAAGGAAAGTGATTTTCTCTGAAAGGACAGAATTTAGAAAGTGAAGCAACACTCCATTCATTTTGCACAGTGAACTGAAGTGTTGGAACAGACTGCTTCTCTTTCAGAGAAATGCATGTGAGTTTCTATTGAATGCTTGTAATTAGCTTAAGGCACTTTCAAAGGAAAGTGATTTTCTCTGAAAGGACAGCATTTAGAAAGTGAAGCAACACTCCATTCCCTTCGTGCAGTGAATTGCAGTGTTGGAACAGAGTGCTACTCTTTCATGGAAACGAATTAGTGTTTCTTGTGAATGCTTGCAAGTTTCTTAAGGCACTTTCAAAGGAAAGTGATTTTCTCTGAAAGGACAGCATTTAGAAAGTGAAGCAACACTCCATTCACTTCGCACTTTGAATTGAAGTGTTGGAACAGACTGCTACTCTTTCAGAGAAAGGCATGTGAGTTTTTTGTGAATGCTTGAAAGTAGTTTAAGGCACTTTCAAAGGAAAGTGATTTTCTCTGAAAGGACAGAATTTAGAAAGTGAAGCAACACTCCATTCACTTCGCACAGTGAATTGAAGTGTTGGAACAGACTGCTTCTCTTTCAGAGAAATGCATGTGAGTTTCTTCCTAATGCTTGCAAGTAGCTTAAGGCACTTTGAAAGGAAAGTGATTTCCTCTGAAAGGACAGCATTTAGAAAGTGACGCAACGCTCCCTTCACTTCGCACAGAGAATTGAAGTGTTGGAACAGACTGCTTCTCTTTCAGAGAAACACATGTGAGTTTCTGGTGAATGCTTGTAAGTAGCTTAAGGCACTTTCAAAGGAAAGTGATTTTCTCTGAAAGGACAGCATTTAGAAAGTGAGGCAACACTCCATTCACTTCGCACAGTGAATTGAAGTGTTGGAACAGACTGCTTCTCTTTCAGGGAAACGCATGTGAGTTTTTTATGAATGCATGAAAGTAGTTTAAGGCACTTTGAAAGCAAAGTGATTTTCTCTGAAAGGACAGAATTTAGAAAGTGAAGCATCACTCCATTCATTTTGCACAGTGAACTGAAGTGTTGGAACAGACTGCTTCTCTTTCAGAGAAATGCATGTGAGTTTCTGTTGAATGCTTGTAATTAGCTTAAGGCACTTTCATAGGAAAGTGACTTTCTCTAAAAGGACAGCATTTAGAAAGTGAAGCAACACTCCGTTCCCTTCGTGCAGTGAATTGAAGTGTTGGAACAGAGTGCTACTCTTTCATAGAAACGCATTAGTGTTTCTTGCGAATGCGTGCAAGTTGCTTAGGGCACTTTCAAAGGAAAGTGATTTTCTCTCAAATGACAGAATTCAGAAAGTGAAGCAACACCCCATTCACTTCGCACAGTGAATTGAAGTGTTGGAACAGACTGCTTCTCTTTCAGAGAAACGCATGTGAGTTTCTGTTGAATGCTTGCAATTTCTTAAGGCACTTTCAAAGGAAAGTGATTTTCTCTGAAAGGACAGCATTTAGAAAGTGACGCAACACTCCATTCACTTCGCACTTTGAATTGAAGTGTTGGAAGAGACTGCTACTCTTTCAGAGTAACGCATGTGAGTTTTTTGTGAATGCTTGAAAGTAGTTTAAGGCACTTTCAAAGGAAAGTGATTTTCTCTGAAAGGACAGCATTTAGAAAGTGAAGCAACACTCCCTTCACTTCGCACAGAGAATTGAAGTGTTGGAACAGACTGCTTCTCTTTCAGAGAAATGCATGTGAGTTTCTTCCTAATGCTTGCAAGTAGCTTAAGGTACTTTGAAAGGAAAGTGATTTCCTCTGAAAGGACAGCATTTAGAAAGTGAAGCAACACTCCCTTCACTTCGCACAGAGAATTGAAGTGTTGGAACAGATTGCTTCTCTTTCAGAGAAACGCATGTGAGTTTCTTCCTAATGCTTGCAAATAGCTTAAGGCACTTTCAAAGGAAAGTGATTTTCTCTGAAAGAAGAGCATTTAGAAAGTGAAGCAACACTCCATTCACTTCGCACAGTGAATTGAAGTGTTGGAACAGAATGCTTCTCTTTCAGAGAAACGCATGTGAGTTTCTGTTGAATGCTTGTAAGTAGCTTAAGGCACTTTCAAAAGAAAGTTATTTTCTCTGAAAGGAGAGCATTTAGAAATTGAGGCAACACTCCATTCACTTCGCACAGTGAATTGAAGTGTTGGAACAGACTGCTTCTCTTTCAGGGAAACGCATGTGAGTTTTTTATGAATTCTTGAAAGTAGTTTAAGGCACTTTCAAAGGAAAGTGATTTTCTCTGAAAGGACAGAATTTAGAAAGTGAAGAAACACTCCATTCACTTCGCACAGTGAGTTCAAGTGTTGTAACAGACTGCTTCTTTTCAGACAAATGCATGTGAGTTGCTGGTGAATGTTTGTAGGTAGCTTAAGGCACTTTCAAAGGAAAGTGATTTTCTCTGAAAGTACAGCATTTAGAAAGTGAAGCAACACTCCATTCACTTCGCACAGTGAATTGAAATATTGGAACAGGCTGCTTCTCTTTCAGAGAAACTCATGTGTGTTTCTGGTGAATGCTTGTAAGAAGCTTAAGGCAGTTTCAAAAGAAAGTGATTATATCTCTAACTACAGCATTTAGAAAGTGAAGCAACACTCCATTCACTTCGCACAGTGAATTGAAGTGTTGGAACAGACTGCTACTCTTTCAGAGAAACGCATGTAAGTTTTTTGTGAAGCTTGAAAGTAGTTTAAGGCACTTTCAAAGGAAAGTGATTTTCTCTGAAAGGACAGAATTTAGAAAGTGAAGCAACACTCCATTCACTTCGCACAGTGAATTGAAGTGTTGGAACAGATTGCGTCTCTTTCAGAGAAACGCATGTGAGTTTCTTCCTAATGCTTGCAAGTAGCTTAAGGCACTTTCAAAGGAAAGTGATTTTCTCTGAAAGGACAGCATTTAGAAAGTGAAGTAACACTCCATTCACTTCGCACAGTGAATTGAAGTGTTGGAACAGACTGCTTTTCTTTCATAGAAACGCATTAGTGTTTCTTGTGAATGCTTGCAAGTAGTTTAAGGCACTTTCAAAGGAAAGTGATTTTCTCTCAAATGACAGAATTTAGAAAGTGAAGCAACACCCCATTCACTTCGCACAGTGAAATGAAGTGTTGGAATAGACTGCTTCTCTTTCAGAGAAACGCATGTGAGTTTCTGTTGAATGCTTGTAAGAAGCTTAAGGCACTTACAAAGGAAAGTGATTTTCTTGAAAGGACAGCATTTAGAAAGTGAAGCAACACTCCATTCACTTCGCACAGTGAATTGAAGTGTTGGAACAGACTGCTTCTCTTTCAGAGAAATGCATGTGAGTTTCTTCCTAATGCTTGCAAGTAGCTTAAGGCACTTTCAAAGGAAAGTGATTTTCTCTGAAAGGACAGCATTTAGAAAGTGAAGCAACACTCCATTCACTTCGCAGAGTGAATTGAAGTATTAGAACAGACTGCTTCTCTTTCAGAGAAACGCATGTGAGTTTCTGGTGAATGCTTGTAAGTAGCTTAAGGCACTTTCAAAGGAAAGTGATTTTCTCTGAAAGGACAGAATTTAGAAAGTGAAGCAACACTCCATTCACTTCGCACAGTGAATTGAAGTGTTGGAACAGATTGCTTCTTTTTCAAAGAAATGCATGTGAGTTTGTGTTGAATGCTTGTAAGTAGCTTAATGCAATTTCAAAGGAAAGTGATTTTCTCTGAAAGGACAGCATTTAGAAAGTGAAGCAACACTCCATTTCCTTCGTGCAGTGAATTGAAGTGTTGGAACAGACTGCTTGTCTTTCATAGAAACGCGTTAGTGTTTCTTGTGAATGCTTGCAATTAGCTTAAGGCACTTTCAAACAAAAGTGATTTTCTCTGAAAGGACAGCATTTAGAAAGTGAAGCAACACTCCATTCACTTTGCACAGTGAATTGAAGTGTTGGAACAGAATGCTTCTCTTTCAGAGAAACGCATGTGAGTTTCTTCCTAATGCTTGCAAGTAGCTTAAGGCACTTTGAAAGGAAAGTGATTTTCTCTGAAAGGACAGTATTTAGATAGTGAGGCAACACTCCATTCACTTTGCACAGTGAATTGAAGTGTTGTAACAAATTGCTTCTCTTTCAGAGAAATACATGTGAGTTTCTGGTGAATGCTTGTAAGTAGCTTAAGGCAATTTCAACGGAACGTGATTTTCTCTGAAAGGACAGCATTTAGAAAATGAAGCAACACTCCATTCACTTCGCACAGTGAATTGAAGTGTTGGAAAAGAATGCTTCTCTTTCAGAGAAACGCATGTGAGTTTCTTCCTAATGCTTGCAAGTAGCTTAAGGCACTTTGAAAGGAAAGTGATTTCCTCTGAAAGGACAGCATTTAGAAAGTGAAGCAACACTCCCTTCACTTTGTACAGAGAATTGAAGTGTTGCAACAGACTGCTTCTCTTTCAGAGAAACGCATGTGAGTTTCTGGTGAATGCTTGTAAGTAGCTTAAGGCACTTTCAAAGGAAAGTGATTTTCTCTGAAAGGACAGCATTTAGAAAGTGAGGCAACACTCCACTCACTTCGCACAGTGAATTGAAGTGTTGGAACAGATTGCTTCTCTTTCAGAGAAACGCATGTGAGTTTCTTCCTAATGCTTGCAAGTAGCTTAAGGCACTTTCAAAGGAAAGTGATTTTCTCTGAAAGAAGAGCATTTAGAAAGTGAAGCAACACTCCATTCACTTCGCACAGTGAATTGAAGTGTTGGAACAGATTGCTTCTCTTTCAGAGAAACGCATGTGAGTTTCTGTTGAATGCTTGTAAGTAGCTTAAGGCACTTTCAAAGGAAAGTTATTTTCTCTGAAAGGACAGCATTTAGAAAGTGAGGCAACACTCCATTCACTTCGCACAGTGAATTGAAGTGTTGGAACAGACTGCTTCTCTTTCAGGGAAACGCATGTGAGTATTTTATGAATGCTTGAAAGTAGTTTAAGGCACTTTCAAAGGAAAGTGATTTTCTCTGAAAGGACAGAATTTAGAAAGTGAAGCAACACTCCATTCACTTCGCACAGTGAATTCAAGTGTTTTAACAGACTGCTTCTTTTCAGACAAATGCATGTGAGTTGCTGGTGAATGTTTGTAGGTAGCTTAAGGCACTTTCAAAGGAAAGTGATTTTCTCTGAAAGTACGGCATTTAGAAAGTGAAGCAACACTCCATTCACTTCTCACAGTGAATTGAAGTCTTGGAACAGGCTGCTTCTCTTTCAGAGAAACTCATGTGTGTTTCTGGTGAATGCTTGTAAGAAGCTTAAGGCAGTTTCAAAAGAAAGTGATTATATCTCTAACTACAGCATTTAGAAAGTGAAGCAACACTCCATTCACTTCGCACAGTGAATTGAAGTGTTGGAACAGACTGCTACTCTTTCAGAGAAACGCATGTGAGTTTTTTGTGAATGCTTGAAAGTAGTTTAAGGCACTTTCAAAGGAAAGTGATTTTCTCTGAAAGGACAGAATTTAGAAAGTGAAGCAACACTACATTCACTTCGCACAGTGAATTGAAGTATTGGAACAGATTGCGTCTCTTTCAGAGAAATGCATGTGAGTTTCTGTTGAATGCTTGTAAGTAGCTTAAGGCACTTTCAAAGGAAAGTGATTTTCTCTGAAAGGACAGCATTTAGAAAGTGAAGTAACACTCCATTCACTTCGCACTGTGAATTGAAGTGTTGGAACAGACTGCTTGTCTTTCATAGAAACGTATTATTGTTTCTTGTGAATGCTTGCAAGTAGTTTAAGGCACTTTCAAAGGAAAGTGATTTTCTCTGAAAGGACAGAATTTAGAAAGTGAAGCAACACTACATTCACTTCGCACAGTGAATTGAAGTGTTGGAACAGACTGCTTCTCTTTCAGAGAAACGCATATGAGTTTCTGTTGAATGCTTGTAAGTAGCTTAAGGCACTTTCAAAGGAAAGTGATTTTCTTGAAAGGAAAGCATTTAGAAAGTGAAGCAACACTCCATTCATTTCGCACAGTGAATTGAAGTGTTGGAACAGACTGCTTCTCTTTCAGAGAAATGCATGTGAGTTTCTTCCTAATGCTTGCAAGTAGCTTAAGGCACTTTCAAAGGAAAGTGATTTTCTTGAAAGGACAGCATTTAGAAAGTGAAGCAACACTTCATTCACTTCGCAGAGTGAATTGAAGTATTAGAACAGACTGCTTCTCTTTCAGAGAAACGCATGTGAGTTTCTGTTGAATGCTTATAAGTAGCTTAAGGCACTTTCAAAGGAAAGTGATTTTCTCTGAAATGACAGAATTTAGAAAGTGAAGCAACACTCCATTCACTTCGCACAGTGAATTGAAATGTTGGAACAGATTGCTTCTTTTTCAAAGAAATGCATGTGAGTTTCTGTTGAATGCTTGTAAGTAGCTTAAGGCACTTTCAAAGGAAAGTGATTTTCTCTGAAAGGACAGCATTTAGAAAGTGAAGCAACACTCCATTTCCTTCGTGCAGTGAATTGAAGTGTTGGAACAGACTGCTTGTCTTTCATAGAAACGCATTAGTGTTTCTTGTGAATGCTTGCAAGTAGCTTAAGGCACTTTCAAACAAAAGTGATTTTCTCTGAAAGAACAGCATTTAGAAAGTGAAGCAACACCCCATTCACTTCGCACAGTGAATTGAAATGTTGGAAGAGAAGGCTTCTCTTTCAGAGAAATGCATGTGAATTTCTTGTGAATGCTTGAAAGTTGCTTAAGGCACTTTCAAACAAAAGTGATTTTCTCTGAAAGGACAGCATTTAGAAAGTGAAGCAACACTCCATTCACTTCGCACAGTGAATTGAAGTGTTGGAACAGACTGCTTCTATTTCAGAGAAACGCATGTGTGTTTCCTGTGAATGCTTGAAAGTAGCTTAAGGCACTTTCAAAGGAAAGTGATTTTCTCTGAAAGGACAGCATTTATAAAGTGAAGCAACACTGCATTCACTTCGCACAGAGTTGAAATGTTGGAACAGATTGCTTCACTTTCAGAGAAATGCATGTGATTTTCTGTTGAATGCTTGTAAGTAGCTTAAGGCACGTTCAAAGGAAAGTGATTTTCTCTGAAAGGACAGCATTTAAAAAGTGAAGCAACACTCCATTCCCTTCGTGCAGTGAATTGAAGTGTTGGAACAGTCTGCTTGTCTTTCATAGAAACGCATTAGTATTTCTTGTGAATGCTTGCAAGTAGCTTAAGGCACTTTCAAAGGAAAGTGATTTTCTCTGAAAGGACAGCATTGAGAAAGGGAAGCAACACTCCATTCACTTCACACAGTGAATTGAAGTGTTGGAACAGACTGCTTCTCTTTCAGAGGAACGCATGTTAGTTTCTGGTGAATGCTTGTAAGTAGCTTAAGGCACTTTCAAAGGAAAGTGATTTTCTCTGAAAGGACAGAATTTAGAAAGTGAAGCAACACTCCATTCACTTCGCACAGTGAATTGAAATGTTGGAACAGATTGCTTCTTTTTCAAAGAAATGCATGTGAGTTTCTGTTGAATGCTTGCAAGAAGCTTAAGGCACTTTCAAAGGAAAGTGATTTTCTCTGAAAGGACAGCATTTAGAAAGTGAAGCAACACTCCGTTCCCTTCGTGCAGTGAATTGAAGTGCTGGAACAGAGTGCTACTCTTTCATAGAAACGCATTAGTGTTTCTTGCGAATGCGTGCAAGTTGCTTAGGGCACTTTCAAAGGAAAGTGATTTTCTCTCAAATGACAGAATTCAGAAAGTGAAGCAACACCCCATTCACTTCGCACAGTGAATTGAAGTGTTGGAATAGACTGCTTCTCTTTCAGAGAAACGCATGTGAGTTTCTGTTGAATGCTTGCAATTTCTTAAGGCACTTTCAAAGGAAAGTGATTTTCTCTGAAAGGACAGCATTTAGAAAGTAAAGCAACACTCCATTCCCTTCGCGCAATGAATTGAAGTGTTGGAACAGACTGCTACTCTTTCAGAGAAACGCATGTGAGTTTTTTGTGAATGCTTGAAAGTAGTTTAAGGCACTTTCAAAGGAAAGTGATTTTCTCTGAAAGGACAGCATTTAGAAAGTGAAGCAACACTCCCTTCACTTCGCACAGAGAATTGAAGTGTTGGAACAGACTGCTTCTCTTTCAGAGAAATGCATGTGAGTTTCTTCCTAATGCTTGCAAGTAGCTTAAGGTACTTTGAAAGGAAAGTGATTTCCTCTGAAAGGACAGCATTTAGAAAGTGAAGCAACACTCCCTTCACTTCGCACAGAGAATTGAAGTGTTGGAACAGATTGCTTCTCTTTCAGAGAAACGCATGTGAGTTTCTTCCTAATGCTTGCAAATAGCTTAAGGCACTTTCAAAGGAAAGTGATTTTCTCTGAAAGAAGAGCATTTAGAAAGTGAAGCAACACTCCATTCACTTCGCACAGTGAATTGAAGTGTTGGAACAGAATGCTTCTCTTTCAGAGAAACGCATGTGAGTTTCTGTTGAATGCTTGTAAGTAGCTTAAGGCACTTTCAAAAGAAAGTTATTTTCTCTGAAAGGACAGCATTTAGAAATTGAGGCAACACTCCATTCACTTCACACAGTGAATTGAAGTGTTGGAACAGACTGCTTCTCTTTCAGGGAAACGCATGTGAGTTTTTTATGAATTCTTGAAAGTAGTTTAAGGCACTTTCAAAGGAAAGTGATTTTCTCTGAAAGGACAGAATTTAGAAAGTGAAGAAACACTCCATTCACTTCGCACAGTGAGTTCAAGTGTTGTAACAGACTGCTTCTTTTCAGACAAATGCATGTGAGTTGCTGGTGAATGTTTGTAGGTAGCTTAAGGCACTTTCAAAGGAAAGTGATTTTCTCTGAAAGTACAGCATTTAGAAAGTGAAGCAACACTCCATTCACTTCGCACAGTGAATTGAAATATTGGAACAGGCTGCTTCTCTTTCAGAGAAACTCATGTGTGTTTCTGGTGAATGCTTGTAAGAAGCTTAAGGCAGTTTCAAAAGAAAGTGATTATATTTCTAACTACAGCATTTAGAAAGTGAAGCAACACTCCATTCACTTCGCACAGTGAATTGAAGTGTTGGAACAGACTGCTACTCTTTCAGAGAAACGCATGTAAGTTTTTTGTGAAGCTTTAAAGTAGTTTAAGGCACTTTCAAAGGAAAGTGATTTTCTCTGAAAGGACAGAATTTAGAAAGTGAAGCAACACTCCATTCACTTCGCACAGTGAATTGAAGTGTTGGAACAGATTGCGTCTCTTTCAGAGAAACGCATGTGAGTTTCTTCCTAATGCTTGCAAGTAGCTTAAGGCACTTTCAAAGGAAAGTGATTTTCTCTGAAAGGACAGCATTTAGAAAGTGAAGTAACACTCCATTCACTTCGCACAGTGAATTGAAGTGTTGGAACAGACTGCTTTTCTTTCATAGAAACGCATTAGTGTTTCTTGTGAATGCTTGCAAGTAGTTTAAGGCACTTTCAAAGGAAAGTGATTTTCTCTCAAATGACAGAATTTAGAAAGTGAAGCAACACCCCATTCACTTCGCACAGTGAAATGAAGTGTTGGAATAGACTGCTTCTCTTTCAGAGAAACGCATGTGAGTTTCTGTTGAATGCTTGTAAGAAGCTTAAGGCACTTACAAAGGAAAGTGATTTTCTTGAAAGGACAGCATTTAGAAAGTGAAGCAACACTCCATTCACTTCGCACAGTGAATTGAAGTGTTTAACAGACTGCTTCTCTTTCAGAGAAATGCATGTGAGTTTCTTCCTAATGCTTGCAAGTAGCTTAAGGCACTTTCAAAGGAAAGTGATTTTCTCTGAAAGGACAGCATTTAGAAAGTGAAGCAACACTCCATTCACTTCGCAGAGTGAATTGAAGTATTAGAACAGACTGCTTCTCTTTCAGAGAAACGCATGTGAGTTTCTGGTGAATGCTTGTAAGTAGCTTAAGGCACTTTTAAAGGAAAGTGATTTTCTCTGAAAGGACAGAATTTAGAAAGTGAAGCAACACTCCATTCACTTCGCACAGTGAATTGAAGTATTGGAACAGATTGCTTCTTTTTCAAAGAAATGCATGTGAGTTTGTGTTGAATGCTTGTAAGTAGCTTAATGCAATTTCAAAGGAAAGTGATTTTCTCTGAAAGGACAGCATTTAGAAAGTGAAGCAACACTCCATTTCCTTCGTGCAGTGAATTGAAGTGTTGGAACAGACTGCTTGTCTTTCATAGAAACGCGTTAGTGTTTCTTGTGAATGCTTGCAATTAGCTTAAGGCACTTTCAAACAAAAGTGATTTTCTCTGAAAGGACAGCATTTAGAAAGTGAAGCAACACTCCATTCACTTTGCACAGTGAATTGAAGTGTTGGAACAGAATGCTTCTCTTTCAGAGAAACGCATGTGAGTTTCTTCCTAATGCTTGCAAGTAGCTTAAGGCACTTTGAAAGGAAAGTGATTTTCTCTGAAAGGACAGTATTTAGATAGTGAGGCAACACTCCATTCACTTTGCACAGTGAATTGAAGTGTTGTAACAAATTGCTTCTCTTTCAGAGAAATACATGTGAGTTTCTGGTGAATGCTTGTAAGTAGCTTAAGGCAATTTCAACGGAACGTGATTTTCTCTGAAAGGACAGCATTTAGAAAATGAAGCAACACTCCATTCACTTCGCACAGTGAATTGAAGTGTTGGAAAAGAATGCTTCTCTTTCAGAGAAACGCATGTGAGTTTCTTCCTAATGCTTGCAAGTAACTTAAGGCACTTTGAAAGGAAAGTGATTTCCTCTGAAAGGACAGCATTTAGAAAGTGAAGCAACACTCCCTTCACTTTGCACAGAGAATTGAAGTGTTGCAACAGACTGCTTCTCTTTCAGAGAAACGCATGTGAGTTTCTGGTGAATGCTTGTAAGTAGCTTAAGGCACTTTCAAAGGAAAGTGATTTTCTCTGAAAGGACAGCATTTAGAAAGTGAGGCAACACTCCACTCACTTCGCACAGTGAATTGAAGTGTTGGAACAGATTGCTTCTCTTTCAGAGAAACGCATGTGAGTTTCTTCCTAATGCTTGCAAGTAGCTTAAGGCACTTTCAAAGGAAAGTGATTTTCTCTGAAAGAAGAGCATTTAGAAAGTGAAGCAACACTCCATTCACTTCGCACAGTGAATTGAAGTGTTGGAACAGAATGCTTCTCTTTCAGAGAAACGCATGTGAGTTTCTGTTGAATGCTTGTAAGTAGCTTAAGGCACTTTCAAAGGAAAGTTATTTTCTCTGAAAGGACAGCATTTAGAAAGTGAGGCAACACTCCATTCACTTCGCACAGTGAATTGAAGTGTTGGAACAGACTGCTTCTCTTTCAGGGAAACGCATGTGAGTATTTTATGAATGCTTGAAAGTAGTTTAAGGCACTTTCAAAGGAAAGTGATTTTCTCTGAAAGGACAGAATTTAGAAAGTGAAGCAACACTCCATTCACTTCGCACAGTGAATTCAAGTGTTTTAACAGACTGCTTCTTTTCAGACAAATGCATGTGAGTTGCTGGTGAATGTTTGTAGGTAGCTTAAGGCACTTTCAAAAGAAAGTGATTTTCTCTGAAAGTACGGCATTTAGAAAGTGAAGCAACACTCCATTCACTTCGCACAGTGAATTGAAGTCTTGGAACAGGCTGCTTCTCTTTCAGAGAAACTCATGTGTGTTTCTGGTGAATGCTTGTAAGAAGCTTAAGGCAGTTTCAAAAGAAAGTGATTATATCTCTAACTACAGCATTTAGAAAGTGAAGCAACACTCCATTCACTTCGCACAGTGAATTGAAATGTTGGAACAGACTGCTACTCTTTCAGAGAAACGCATGTGAGTTTTTTGTGAATGCTTGAAAGTAGTTTAAGGCACTTTCAAAGGAAAGTGATTTTCTCTGAAAGGACAGAATTTAGAAAGTGAAGCAACACTACATTCACTTCGCACAGTGAATTGAAGTATTGGAACAGATTGCGTCTCTTTCAGAGAAATGCATGTGAGTTTCTGTTGAATGCTTGTAAGTAGCTTAAGGCACTTTCAAAGGAAAGTGATTTTCTCTGAAAGGACAGCATTTAGAAAGTGAAGTAACACTCCATTCACTTCGCACTGTGAATTGAAGTGTTGGAACAGACTGCTTGTCTTTCATAGAAACGTATTATTGTTTCTTGTGAATGCTTGCAAGTAGTTTAAGGCACTTTCAAAGGAAAGTGATTTTCTCTGAAAGGACAGAATTTAGAAAGTGAAGCAACACTACATTCACTTCGCACAGTGAATTGAAGTGTTGGAACAGACTGCTTCTCTTTCAGAGAAACGCATATGAGTTTCTGTTGAATGCTTGTAAGTAGCTTAAGGCACTTTCAAAGGAAAGTGATTTTCTTGAAAGGAAAGCATTTAGAAAGTGAAGCAACACTCCATTCATTTCGCACAGTGAATTGAAGTGTTGGAACAGACTGCTTCTCTTTCAGAGAAATGCATGTGAGTTTCTTCCTAATGCTTGCAAGTAGCTTAAGGCACTTTCAAAGGAAAGTGATTTTCTTGAAAGGACAGCATTTAGAAAGTGAAGCAACACTTCATTCACTTCGCAGAGTGAATTGAAGTATTAGAACAGACTGCTTCTCTTTCAGAGAAACGCATGTGAGTTTCTGTTGAATGCTTATAAGTAGCTTAAGGCACTTTCAAAGGAAAGTGATTTTCTCTGAAATGACAGAATTTAGAAAGTGAAGCAACACTCCATTCACTTCGCACAGTGAATTGAAATGTTGGAACAGATTGCTTCTTTTTCAAAGAAATGCATGTGAGTTTCTGTTGAATGCTTGTAAGTAGCTTAAGGCACTTTCAAAGGAAAGTGATTTTCTCTGAAAGGACAGCATTTAGAAAGTGAAGCAACACTCCATTTCCTTCGTGCAGTGAATTGAAGTGTTGGAACAGACTGCTTGTCTTTCATAGAAACGCATTAGTGTTTCTTGTGAATGCTTGCAAGTAGCTTAAGGCACTTTCAAACAAAAGTGATTTTCTCTGAAAGGACAGCATTTAGAAAGTGAAGCAACACCCCATTCACTTCGCACAGTGAATTGAAATGTTGGAAGAGAAGGCTTCTCTTTCAGAGAAATGCATGTGAATTTCTTGTGAATGCTTGAAAGTTGCTTAAGGCACTTTCAAACAAAAGTGATTTTCTCTGAAAGGACAGTATTTAGAAAGTGAAGCATCACTCCATTCACTTCGCACAGTGAATTGAAGTGTTGGAACAGACTGCTTCTATTTCAGAGAAACGCATGTGTGTTTCCTGTGAATGCTTGAAAGTAGCTTAAGGCACTTTCAAAGGAAAGTGATTTTCTCTGAAAGGACAGCATTTATAAAGTGAAGCAACACTGCATTCACTTCGCACAGAGTTGAAATGTTGGAACAGATTGCTTCTCTTTCAGAGAAATGCATGTGATTTTCTGTTGAATGCTTGCAAGAAGCTTAAGGCACTTTCAAAGGAAAGTGATTTTCTCTGAAATGACAGCATTTCGAAAGAGAGGCAACACTCCAAACACTTTGCCCAGTGAATTGAAATGTTGGAACAGATTGCTTCTTTTTCAAAGAAATGCATGTGAGTTTCTGTTGAATGCTTGCAAGAAGCTTAAGGCACTTTCAAAGGAAAGTGATTTTCTCTGAAATGACAGCATTTCGAAAGAGAGGCAACACTCCAAACACTTTGCCCAGTGAATTGAAGTGTTGGAACAGATTGCTTCTCTTTCAGAGAAATACGTGAGTTTCTGGTGAATGCTTGTAAGTAGCTTAAGGCAATTTCAAAGGAAAGTGATTTTCTCTGAAAGGACAGCATTTAGAAAGTGAACCAACACTCCATTAATTTCGCACAGTGAATTGAAGTGTTGGAAGTGAAGGCTTCACTTTCAGAGAAATGCATGTGAATTTCTTGTGAATGCTTGAATGTTGCTTAAGGCACTTTCAAACAAAAGTGATTTTCTCTGAAAGGACAGGATTTAGAAAGTGAAGCAACACTCCATTCACTTCGCACAGTGAATTGAAGTGTTGGAACAGACTGCTTCTATTTCAGAGAAACGCATGTGTGTTTCCTGTGAATGCTTGAAAGTAGCTAAAGGCACTTTCAAAGGAAAGTGATTTTTTCTGAAAGGACAGCATTTAGAAAGTGAAGTAACATTCCATTCACTTCGCACAGTGAATTGAAGTGTTGGAACAGACTGCTTCTCTTTCAGAGAAATGCATATGAGTTTCTGTTGAATGCTTGTAAGTAGCTCAAGGCACTTTCAAAGGAAAGTGATTTTCTCTGAAAGTACAGCATTTAGAAAGTAAAGCAACACTCCTTTCCCTTCGTGCAATGAATTGAAGTGTTGGAACCGACTGCTTCTCTTTCAGAGAAACGCATGTGAGTTTCTTCCTAATGCTTGCAAGAAGCTTAAGGCACTTTCAAAGGAAAGTGATTTTCTCTGAAAGGACAGCATTTAGAAAGTGAAGCAACACTCCATTCACTTCCCACAGTGAATTGAAGTGTTGGAACAGACTGCTTCTCTTTCAGAGAAACGCATTAGTATTTCTTGTGAATGCTTGCAAGTAGCTTAAGGCACTTTCAAAGGAAAGTGATTTTCTCTGAAAGGACAGCATTTAGAAAGTGAAGCAACACTCCATTCACTTCACACAGTGAATTGATGTGTTGGAACAGACTGCTTCTCTTTCAGAGAAACGCATGTGAGTTTTTTGTGAATGCTTGAAAGTAGTTTAAGGCACTTTCAATGGAAAGTGATTTTCTCTGAAAGGACAGCATTTAGAAAGTGAGGCAACACTCCATTCACTTCGCACAGTGAGTTCAAGTGTTGTAACAGACTGCTTCTTTTCAGACAAATGCATGTGAGTTGCTGGTGAATGTTTGTAGGTAGCTTAAGGCACTTTCAAAGGAAAGTGATTTTCTCTGAAAGTACAGCATTTAGAAAGTGAAGCAACACTCCATTCACTTCGCACAGTGAATTGAAATATTGGAACAGGCTGCTTCTCTTTCAGAGAAACTCATGTGTGTTTCTGGTGAATGCTTGTAAGAAGCTTAAGGCAGTTTCAAAAGAAAGTGATTATATTTCTAACTACAGCATTTAGAAAGTGATGCAACACTCCATTCACTTCGCACAGTGAATTGAAGTGTTGGAACAGACTGCTACTCTTTCAGAGAAACGCATGTAAGTTTTTTGTGAAGCTTTAAAGTAGTTTAAGGCACTTTCAAAGGAAAGTGATTTTCTCTGAAAGGACAGAATTTAGAAAGTGAAGCAACACTCCATTCACTTCGCACAGTGAATTGAAGTGTTGGAACAGATTGCGTCTCTTTCAGAGAAACGCATGTGAGTTTCTTCCTAATGCTTGCAAGTAGCTTAAGGCACTTTCAAAGGAAAGTGATTTTCTCTGAAAGGACAGCATTTAGAAAGTGAAGTAACACTCCATTCACTTCGCACAGTGAATTGAAGTGTTGGAACAGACTGCTTTTCTTTCATAGAAACGCATTAGTGTTTCTTGTGAATGCTTGCAAGTAGTTTAAGGCACTTTCAAAGGAAAGTGATTTTCTCTCAAATGACAGAATTTAGAAAGTGAAGCAACACCCCATTCACTTCGCACAGTGAAATGAAGTGTTGGAATAGACTGCTTCTCTTTCAGAGAAACGCATGTGAGTTTCTGTTGAATGCTTGTAAGAAGCTTAAGGCACTTACAAAGGAAAGTGATTTTCTTGAAAGGACAGCATTTAGAAAGTGAAGCAACACTCCATTCACTTCGCACAGTGAATTGAAGTGTTGGAACAGACTGCTTCTCTTTCAGAGAAATGCATGTGAGTTTCTTCCTAATGCTTGCAAGTAGCTTAAGGCACTTTCAAAGGAAAGTGATTTTCTCTGAAAGGACAGCATTTAGAAAGTGAAGCAACACTCCATTCACTTCGCAGAGTGAATTGAAGTATTAGAACAGACTGCTTCTCTTTCAGAGAAACGCATGTGAGTTTCTGGTGAATGCTTGTAAGTAGCTTAAGGCACTTTCAAAGGAAAGTGATTTTCTCTGAAAGGACAGAATTTAGAAAGTGAAGCAACACTCCATTCACTTCGCACAGTGAATTGAAGTGTTGGAACAGATTGCTTCTTTTTCAAAGAAATGCATGTGAGTTTGTGTTGAATGCTTGTAAGTAGCTTAATGCAATTTCAAAGGAAAGTGATTTTCTCTGAAAGGACAGCATTTAGAAAGTGAAGCAACACTCCATTTCCTTCGTGCAGTGAATTGAAGTGTTGGAACAGACTGCTTGTCTTTCATAGAAACGCGTTAGTGTTTCTTGTGAATGCTTGCAATTAGCTTAAGGCACTTTCAAACAAAAGTGATTTTCTCTGAAAGGACAGCATTTAGAAAGTGAAGCAACACTCCATTCACTTTGCACAGTGAATTGAAGTGTTGGAACAGAATGCTTCTCTTTCAGAGAAACGCATGTGAGTTTCTTCCTAATGCTTGCAAGTAGCTTAAGGCACTTTGAAAGGAAAGTGATTTTCTCTGAAAGGACAGTATTTAGATAGTGAGGCAACACTCCATTCACTTTGCACAGTGAATTGAAGTGTTGTAACAAATTGCTTCTCTTTCAGAGAAATACATGTGAGTTTCTGGTGAATGCTTGTAAGTAGCTTAAGGCAATTTCAACGGAACGTGATTTTCTCTGAAAGGACAGCATTTAGAAAATGAAGCAACACTCCATTCACTTCACACAGTGAATTGAAGTGTTGGAAAAGAATGCTTCTCTTTCAGAGAAACGCATGTGAGTTTCTTCCTAATGCTTGCAAGTAGCTTAAGGCACTTTGAAAGGAAAGTGATTTCCTCTGAAAGGACAGCATTTAGAAAGTGAAGCAACACTCCCTTCACTTTGCACAGAGAATTGAAGTGTTGCAACAGACTGCTTCTCTTTCAGAGAAACGCATGTGAGTTTCTGGTGAATGCTTGTAAGTAGCTTAAGGCACTTTCAAAGGAAAGTGATTTTCTCTGAAAGGACAGCATTTAGAAAGTGAGGCAACACTCCACTCACTTCGCACAGTGAATTGAAGTGTTGGAACAGATTGCTTCTCTTTCAGAGAAACGCATGTGAGTTTCTTCCTAATGCTTGCAAGTAGCTTAAGGCACTTTCAAAGGAAAGTGATTTTCTCTGAAAGAAGAGCATTTAGAAAGTGAAGCAACACTCCATTCACTTCGCACAGTGAATTGAAGTGTTGGAACAGAATGCTTCTCTTTCAGAGAAACGCATGTGAGTTTCTGTTGAATGCTTGTAAGTAGCTTAAGGCACTTTCAAAGGAAAGTTATTTTCTCTGAAAGGACAGCATTTAGAAAGTGAGGCAACACTCCATTCACTTCGCACAGTGAATTGAAGTGTTGGAACAGACTGCTTCTCTTTCAGGGAAACGCATGTGAGTATTTTATGAATGCTTGAAAGTAGTTTAAGGCACTTTCAAAGGAAAGTGATTTTCTCTGAAAGGACAGAATTTAGAAAGTGAAGCAACACTCCATTCACTTCGCACAGTGAATTCAAGTGTTTTAACAGACTGCTTCTTTTCAGACAAATGCATGTGAGTTGCTGGTGAATGTTTGTAGGTAGCTTAAGGCACTTTCAAAAGAAAGTGATTTTCTCTGAAAGTACGGCATTTAGAAAGTGAAGCAACACTCCATTCACTTCGCACAGTGAATTGAAGTCTTGGAACAGGCTGCTTCTCTTTCAGAGAAACTCATGTGTGTTTCTGGTGAATGCTTGTAAGAAGCTTAAGGCAGTTTCAAAAGAAAGTGATTATATCTCTAACTACAGCATTTAGAAAGTGAAGCAACACTCCATTCACTTCGCACAGTGAATTGAAGTGTTGGAACAGACTGCTACTCTTTCAGAGAAACGCATGTGAGTTTTTTGTGAATGCTTGAAAGTAGTTTAAGGCACTTTCAAAGGAAAGTGATTTTCTCTGAAAGGACAGAATTTAGAAAGTGAAGCAACACTACATTCACTTCGCACAGTGAATTGAAGTATTGGAACAGATTGCGTCTCTTTCAGAGAAATGCATGTGAGTTTCAGTTGAATGCTTGTAAGTAGCTTAAGGCACTTTCAAAGGAAAGTGATTTTCTCTGAAAGGACAGCATTTAGAAAGTGAAGTAACACTCCATTCACTTCGCACTGTGAATTGAAGTGTTGGAACAGACTGCTTGTCTTTCATAGAAACGTATTATTGTTTCTTGTGAATGCTTGCAAGTAGTTTAAGGCACTTTCAAAGGAAAGTGATTTTCTCTGAAAGGACAGAATTTAGAAAGTGAAGCAACACTACATTCACTTCGCACAGTGAATTGAAGTGTTGGAACAGACTGCTTCTCTTTCAGAGAAACGCATATGAGTTTCTGTTGAATGCTTGTAAGTAGCTTAAGGCACTTTCAAAGGAAAGTGATTTTCTTGAAAGGAAAGCATTTAGAAAGTGAAGCAACACTCCATTCATTTCGCACAGTGAATTGAAGTGTTGGAACAGACTGCTTCTCTTTCAGAGAAATGCATGTGAGTTTCTTCCTAATGCTTGCAAGTAGCTTAAGGCACTTTCAAAGGAAAGTGATTTTCTTGAAAGGACAGCATTTAGAAAGTGAAGCAACACTTCATTCACTTCGCAGAGTGAATTGAAGTATTAGAACAGACTGCTTCTCTTTCAGAGAAACGCATGTGAGTTTCTGTTGAATGCTTATAAGTAGCTTAAGGCACTTTCAAAGGAAAGTGATTTTCTCTGAAATGACAGAATTTAGAAAGTGAAGCAACACTCCATTCACTTCGCACAGTGAATTGAAATGTTGGAACAGATTGCTTCTTTTTCAAAGAAATGCATGTGAGTTTCTGTTGAATGCTTGTAAGTAGCTTAAGGCACTTTCAAAGGAAAGTGATTTTCTCTGAAAGGACAGCATTTAGAAAGTGAAGCAACACTCCATTTCCTTCGTGCAGTGAATTGAAGTGTTGGAACAGACTGCTTGTCTTTCATAGAAACGCATTAGTGTTTCTTGTGAATGCTTGCAAGTAGCTTAAGGCACTTTCAAACAAAAGTGATTTTCTCTGAAAGGACAGCATTTAGAAAGTGAAGCAACACCCCATTCACTTCGCACAGTGAATTGAAATGTTGGAAGAGAAGGCTTCTCTTTCAGAGAAATGCATGTGAATTTCTTGTGAATGCTTGAAAGTTGCTTAAGGCACTTTCAAACAAAAGTGATTTTCTCTGAAAGGACAGTATTTAGAAAGTGAAGCATCACTCCATTCACTTCGCACAGTGAATTGAAGTGTTGGAACAGACTGCTTCTATTTCAGAGAAACGCATGTGTGTTTCCTGTGAATGCTTGAAAGTAGCTTAAGGCACTTTCAAAGGAAAGTGATTTTCTCTGAAAGGACAGCATTTATAAAGTGAAGCAACACTGCATTCACTTCGCACAGAGTTGAAATGTTGGAACAGATTGCTTCTCTTTCAGAGAAATGCATGTGATTTTCTGTTGAATGCTTGCAAGAAGCTTAAGGCACTTTCAAAGGAAAGTGATTTTCTCTGAAATGACAGCATTTCGAAAGAGAGGCAACACTCCAAACACTTTGCCCAGTGAATTGAAATGTTGGAACAGATTGCTTCTTTTTCAAAGAAATGCATGTGAGTTTCTGTTGAATGCTTGCAAGAAGCTTAAGGCACTTTCAAAGGAAAGTGATTTTCTCTGAAATGACAGCATTTCGAAAGAGAGGCAACACTCCAAACACTTTGCCCAGTGAATTGAAGTGTTGGAACAGATTGCTTCTCTTTCAGAGAAATACGTGAGTTTCTGGTGAATGCTTGTAAGTAGCTTAAGGCAATTTCAAAGGAAAGTGATTTTCTCTGAAAGGACAGCATTTAGAAAGTGAACCAACACTCCATTAATTTCGCACAGTGAATTGAAGTGTTGGAAGTGAAGGCTTCACTTTCAGAGAAATGCATGTGAATTTCTTGTGAATGCTTGAATGTTGCTTAAGGCACTTTCAAACAAAAGTGATTTTCTCTGAAAGGACAGGATTTAGAAAGTGAAGCAACACTCCATTCACTTCGCACAGTGAATTGAAGTGTTGGAACAGACTGCTTCTATTTCAAGAAACGCATGTGTGTTTCCTGTGAATGCTTGAAAGTAGCTAAAGGCACTTTCAAAGGAAAGTGATTTTTTCTGAAAGGACAGCATTTAGAAAGTGAAGTAACATTCCATTCACTTCGCACAGTGAATTGAAGTGTTGGAACAGACTGCTTCTCTTTCAGAGAAATGCATATGAGTTTCTGTTGAATGCTTGTAAGTAGCTCAAGGCACTTTCAAAGGAAAGTGATTTTCTCTGAAAGTACAGCATTTAGAAAGTAAAGCAACACTCCTTTCCCTTCGTGCAATGAATTGAAGTGTTGGAACCGACTGCTTCTCTTTCAGAGAAACGCATGTGAGTTTCTTCCTAATGCTTGCAAGAAGCTTAAGGCACTTTCAAAGGAAAGTGATTTTCTCTGAAAGGACAGCATTTAGAAAGTGAAGCAACACTCCATTCACTTCCCACAGTGAATTGAAGTGTTGGAACAGACTGCTTCTCTTTCAGAGAAACGCATTAGTATTTCTTGTGAATGCTTGCAAGTAGCTTAAGGCACTTTCAAAGGAAAGTGATTTTCTCTGAAAGGACAGCATTTAGAAAGTGAAGCAACACTCCATTCACTTCACACAGTGAATTGATGTGTTGGAACAGACTGCTTCTCTTTCAGAGAAACGCATGTGAGTTTTTTGTGAATGCTTGAAAGTAGTTTAAGGCACTTTCAATGGAAAGTGATTTTCTCTGAAAGGACAGCATTTAGAAAGTGAGGCAACACTCCTTTCACTTCGCACAGTGAATTGAAGTTTTGGAACAGACTGCTTCTCTTTCAGAAAAATGCATGTGAGTTTCTGGTGAATGCTTGTAAGTAGCTTAAGGCACTTTCAAAGGAAAGTGATTTTCTCTGAAAGGACAGAATTTAGAAAGTGAAGCAACACTCCATTCATTTCGCACAGTGAATTGAAGTGTTGGAACAGACTGCTTCTCTTTCAGAGAAACGCATGTGAGTTTCATCCTAATGCTTGCAAGTAGCTTAAGGCACTATCAAAGGAAAGTGATTTTCACTGAAAGGACAGAATTTAGAAAGTGAAGCAACACTCCCTTCACTTCGCACAGTGAATTGAAGTGTTGGAACAGACTGCTTCTCTTTCAGAGAAATGCATGTGAGTTTCTGTTGAATGCCTGTAAGTAGCTTAAGGCACTTTCAAAGGAAAGTGATTTTCTCTGAAAGGACAGCATTTAGAAAGTGAAGCAACACTCCACTCACTTCGCACAGTTTATTGAAGTGTTGAAACAGACAGCTTCTCTTTCAGAGAAACGCATGTGAGTTTCTTCCTAATGCTTGCAAGTAGCTTAAGGCACTTTCAAAGGAAAGTGATTTTCTCTGAAAGAAGAGCATTTAGAAAGTGAAGCAACATTCCATTCACTTCGCACAGTGAATTGAAGTGTTGGAACAGACTGCTTCTATTTCAGAGAAACGCATTAGTGTTTCTTGTGAATGCTTGCAAGTAGTTTAAGGCACTTTCAAAGGAAAGTGATTTTTTCTGAAAGGACAGCATTTAGAAAGTGAAGCAACACTCCATTCACTTCGCACAGTGAATTGAAGTGTTGGAAGAGAAGGCTTCTCTTTCAGAGAAACACATGTGAGTTTCTTCCTAATGCTTGCAAGTAGCTTAAGGCACTTTGAAAGGAAAGTGATTTCCTCTGAAAGGACAGCATTTAGAAAGTGAAGCAACACTCCCTTCACTTCGCACAGAGAATTGAAGTGTTGGAACAGATTGCTTCTCTTTCAGAGAAACGCATGTGAGTTTCTGGTGAATGCTTGTAAGTAGCTTAAGGCACTTTCAAAGGAAAGTGATTTTCTCTGAAAGGACAGCATTTAGAAAGTGAGGCAACACTCCACTCACTTCGCACAGTGAATTGAAGTGTTGGAACAGATTGCTTCTCTTTCAGAGAAACGCATGTGAGTTTCTTCCTAATGCATGCAAGTAGCTTAAGGCACTTTCAAAGGAAAGTGATTTTCTCTGAAAGAAGAGCATTTAGAAAGTGAAGCAACACTCCATTCACTTCGCACAGTGAATTGAAGTGTTGGAACAGAATGCTTCTCTTTCAGAGAAACGCATGTGAGTTTCTGTTGAATGCTTGTAAGTAGCTTAAGGCACTTTCAAAGGAAAGTTATTTTCTCTGAAAGGACAGCATTTAGAAAGTGAGGCAACACTCCATTCACTTCACACAGTGAATTGAAGTGTTGGAACAGACTGCTTCTCTTTCAGGGAAACGCATGTGAGTATTTTATGAATGCTTGAAAGTAGTTTAAGGCACTTTCAAAGGAAAGTGATTTTCTCCGAAAGGACAGAATTTAGAAAGTGAAGCAACACTCCATTCACTTCGCACAGTGAATTCAAGTGTTGTAACAGACTGCTTGTTTTCAGACAAATGCATGTGAGTTGCTGGTGAATGTTTGTAGGTAGCTTAAGGCACTTTCAAAGGAAAGTGATTTTCTCTGAAAGTACAGCATTTAGAAAGTGAAGCAACACTCCATTCACTTCGCACAGTGAATTGAAGTCTTGGAACAGGCTGCTTCTCTTTCAGAGAAACTCATGTGTGTTTCTGGTGAATGCTTGTAAGAAGCTTAAGGCAGTTTCAAAAGAAAGTGATTATATCTCTAACTACAGCATTTAGAAAGTGAAGCAACACTCCATTCACTTCGCACAGTGAATTGAAGTGTTGGAACAGACTGCTACTCTTTCAGAGAAACGCATGTGAGTTTTTTGTGAATGCTTGAAAGTAGTTTAAGGCACTTTCAAAGGAAAGTGATTTTCTCTCAAATGACAGAGTTTAGAAAGTGAAGCAACACCCCATTCACTTCGCACAGTGAATTGAAGTGTTGGAACAGACTGCTTCTCTTTCAGAGAAACGCATGTGAGTTTCTGTTGAATGCTTGTAAGTAGCTTAAGGCACTTTCAAAGGAAAGTGATTTTCTTGAAAGGACAGCATTTAGAAAGTGAAGCAACACTCCATTCACTTCGCACAGTGAATTGAAGTGTTGGAACAGACTGCTTCTCTTTCAGAGAAATGCATGTGAGTTTCTTCCTAATGCTTGCAAGTAGCTTAAGGCACTTTCAAAGGAAAGTGATTTTCTCTGAAAGGACAGCATTTAGAAAGTGAAGCAACACTCCATTCACTTCGCAGAGTGAATTGAAGTATTAGAACAGACTGCTTCTCTTTCAGAGAAACGCATGTGAGTTTCTGGTGAATGCTTGTAAGTAGCTTAAGGCACTTTCAAAGGAAAGTGATTTTCTCTGAAAGGACAGAAATTAGAAAGTGAAGCAACACTCCATTCACTTCGCACAGTGAATTGAAGTGTTGGAACAGATTGCTTCTTTTTCAAAGAAATGCATGTGAGTTTGTGTTGAATGCTTGTAAGTAGCTTAATGCAATTTCAAAGGAAAGTGATTTTCTCTGAAAGGACAGCATTTAGAAAGTGAAGCAACACTCCATTTCCTTCGTGCAGTGAATTGAAGTGTTGGAACAGACTGCTTGTCTTTCATAGAAACGCATTAGTGTTTCTTGTGAATGCTTGCAATTAGCTTAAGGCACTTTCAAACAAAAGTGATTTTCTCTGAAAGGACAGCATTTAGAAAGTGAAGCAACACTCCATTCACTTCGCACAGTGAATTGAAGTGTTGGAACAGAATGCTTCTCTTTCAGAGAAACACATGTGAGTTTCTTCCTAATGCTTGCAAGTAGCTTAAGGCACTTTGAAAGGAAAGTGATTTTCTCTGAAAGGACAGTATTTAGAAAGTGAGGCAACACTCCATTCACTTTGCACAGTGAATTGAAGTGTTGTAACAAATTGCTTCTCTTTCAGAGAAATACATGTGAGTTTCTGGTGAATGCTTGTAAGTAGCTTAAGGCAATTTCAACGGAACGTGATTTTCTCTGAAAGGACAGCATTTAGAAAATGAAGCAACACTCCATTCACTTCGCACAGTGAATTGAAGTGTTGGAACAGAATGCTTCTCTTTCAGAGAAACGCATGTGAGTTTCTTCCTAATGCTTGCAAGTAGCTTACGGCACTTTGAAAGGAAAGTGATTTCCTCTGAAAGGACAGCATTTAGAAAGTGAAGCAACACTCCCTTCACTTCGCACAGAGAATTGAAGTGTTGCAACAGACTGCTTCTCTTTCAGAGAAACGCATGTGAGTTTCGGGGGAATGCTTGTAAGTAGCTTAAGGCACTTTCAAAGGAAAGTGATTTTCTCTGAAAGGACAGCATTTAGAAAGTGAGGCAACACTCCACTCACTTCGCACAGTGAATTGAAGTGTTGGAACAGATTGCTTCTCTTTCAGAGAAACGCATGTGAGTTTCTTCCTAATGCTTGCAAGAAGCTTAAGGCACTTTCAAAGGAAAGTGATTTTCTCTGAAAGAAGAGCATTTAGAAAGTGAAGCAACACTCCATTCACTTCGCACAGTGAATTGAAGTGTTGGAACAGAATGCTTCTCTTTCAGAGAAACGCATGTGAGTTTCTGTTGAATGCTTGTAAGTAGCTTAAGGCACTTTCAAAGGAAAGTTATTTTCTCTGAAAGGACAGCATTTAGAAAGTGAGGCAACACTCCATTCACTTCACACAGTGAATTGAAGTGTTGGAACAGACTGCTTCTCTTTCAGGGAAACGCATGTGAGTATTTTATGAATGCTTGAAAGTAGTTTAAGGCACTTTCAAAGGAAAGTGATTTTCTCCGAAAGGACAGAATTTAGAAAGTGAAGCAACACTCCATTCACTTCGCACAGTGAATTCAAGTGTTGTAACAGACTGCTTGTTTTCAGACAAATGCATGTGAGTTGCTGGTGAATGTTTGTAGGTAGCTTAAGGCACTTTCAAAGGAAAGTGATTTTCTCTGAAAGTACAGCATTTAGAAAGTGAAGCAACACTCCATTCACTTCGCACAGTGAATTGAAGTCTTGGAACAGGCTGCTTCTCTTTCAGAGAAACTCTTGTGTGTTTCTGGTGAATGCTTGTAAGAAGCTTAAGGCAGTTTCAAAAGAAAGTGATTATATCTCTAACTACAGCATTTAGAAAGTGAAGCAACACTCCATTCACTTCGCACAGTGAATTGAAGTGTTGGAACAGACTGCTACTCTTTCAGAGAAACGCATGTGAGTTTTTTGTGAATGCTTGAAAGTAGTTTAAGGCACTTTCAAAGGAAAGTGATTTTCTCTCAAATGACAGAGTTTAGAAAGTGAAGCAACACCCCATTCACTTCGCACAGTGAATTGAAGTGTTGGAACAGACTGCTTCTCTTTCAGAGAAACGCATGTGAGTTTCTGTTGAATGCTTGTAAGTAGCTTAAGGCACTTTCAAAGGAAAGTGATTTTCTTGAAAGGACAGCATTTAGAAAGTGAAGCAACACTCCATTCACTTCGCACAGTGAATTGAAGTGTTGGAACAGACTGCTTCTCTTTCAGAGAAATGCATGTGAGTTTCTTCCTAATGCTTGCAAGTAGCTTAAGGCACTTTCAAAGGAAAGTGATTTTCTCTGAAAGGACAGCATTTAGAAAGTGAAGCAACACTCCATTCACTTCGCAGAGTGAATTGAAGTATTAGAACAGACTGCTTCTCTTTCAGAGAAACGCATGTGAGTTTCTGGTGAATGCTTGTAAGTAGCTTAAGGCACTTTCAAAGGAAAGTGATTTTCTTGAAAGGAAAGCATTTAGAAAGTGAAGCAACACTCCATTCATTTCGCACAGTGAATTGAAGTGTTGGAACAGACTGCTTCCCTTTCAGAGAAATGCATGTGAGTTTCTTCCTAATGCTTGCAAGTAGCTTAAGGCACTTTCAAAGGAAAGTGATTTTCTTGAAAGGACAGCATTTAGAAAGTGAAGCAACACTTCATTCACTTCGCAGAGTGAATTGAAGTGTTGCAACAGACTGCTTCTCTTTCAGAGAAACGCATGTGAGTTTCGGGGGAATGCTTGTAAGTAGCTTAAGGCACTTTCAAAGGAAAGTGATTTTCTCTGAAAGGACAGCATTTAGAAAGTGAGGCAACACTCCACTCACTTCGCACAGTGAATTGAAGTGTTGGAACAGATTGCTTCTCTTTCAGAGAAACGCATGTGAGTTTCTTCCTAATGCTTGCAAGAAGCTTAAGGCACTTTCAAAGGAAAGTGATTTTCTCTGAAAGAAGAGCATTTAGAAAGTGAAGCAACACTCCATTCACTTCGCACAGTGAATTGAAGTGTTGGAACAGAATGCTTCTCTTTCAGAGAAACGCATGTGAGTTTCTGTTGAATGCTTGTAAGTAGCTTAAGGCACTTTCAAAGGAAAGTTATTTTCTCTGAAAGGACAGCATTTAGAAAGTGAGGCAACACTCCATTCACTTCACACAGTGAATTGAAGTGTTGGAACAGACTGCTTCTCTTTCAGGGAAACACATGTGAGTATTTTATGAATGCTTGAAAGTAGTTTAAGGCACTTTCAAAGGAAAGTGATTTTCTCTGAAAGGACAGAATTTAGAAAGTGAAGCAACACTCCATTCACTTCGCACAGTGAATTCAAGTGTTGTAACACACTGCTTGTTTTCAGACAAATGCATGTGAGTTGCTGGTGAATGTTTGTAGGTAGCTTAAGGCACTTTCAAAGGAAAGTGATTTTCTCTGAAAGTACAGCATTTAGAAAGTGAAGCAACACTCCATTCACTTCGCACAGTGAATTGAAGTCTTGGAACAGGCTGCTTCTCTTTCAGAGAAACTCATGTGTGTTTCTGGTGAATGCTTGTAAGAAGCTTAAGGCAGTTTCAAAAGAAAGTGATTATATCTCTAACTACAGCATTTAGAAAGTGAAGCAACACTCCATTCACTTCGCACAGTGAATTGAAGTGTTGGAACAGACTGCTACTCTTTCAGAGAAACGCATGTGAGTTTTTTGTGAATGCTTGAAAGTAGTTTAAGGCACTTTCAAAGGAAAGTGATTTTCTCTCAAATGACAGAGTTTAGAAAGTGAAGCAACACCCCATTCACTTCGCACAGTGAATTGAAGTGTTGGAACAGATGGCTTCTCTTTCAGAGAAACGCATGTGAGTTTCTGTTGAATGCTTGTAAGTAGCTTAAGGCACTTTCAAAGGAAAGTGATTTTCTTGAAAGGACAGCATTTACAAAGTGAAGCAACACTCCATTCACTTCGCACAGTGAATTGAAGTTTGGAACAGACTGCTTCTCTTTCAGAGAAATGCATGTGAGTTTCTTCCTAATGCTTGCAAGTAGCTTAAGGCACTTTCAAAGGAAAGTGATTTTCTCTGAAAGGACAGCATTTAGAAAGTGAAGCAACACTCCATTCACTTCGCAGAGTGAATTGAAGTATTAGAACAGACTGCTTCTCTTTCAGAGAAACGCATGTGAGTTTCTGGTGAATGCTTGTAAGTAGCTTAAGGCACTTTCAAAGGAAAGTGATTTTCTCTGAAAGGACAGAATTTAGAAAGTGAAGCAACACTCCATTCACTTCGCACAGTGAATTGAAGTGTTGGAACAGATTGCTTCTTTTTCAAAGAAATGCATGTGAGTTTGTGTTGAATGCTTGTAAGTAGCTTAATGCAATTTCAAAGGAAAGTGATTTTCTCTGAAAGGACAGCATTTAGAAAGTGAAGCAACACTCCATTTCCTTCGTGCAGTGAATTGAAGTGTTGGAACAGACTGCTTGTCTTTCATAGAAACGCATTAGTGTTTCTTGTGAATGCTTGCAATTAGCTTAAGGCACTTTCAAACAAAAGTGATTTTCTCTGAAAGGACAGCATTTAGAAAGTGAAGCAACACTCCATTCACTTCGCACAGTGAATTGAAGTGTTGGAACAGAATGCTTCTCTTTCAGAGAAACACATGTGAGTTTCTTCCTAATGCTTGCAAGTAGCTTAAGGCACTTTGAAAGGAAAGTGATTTTCTCTGAAAGGACAGTATTTAGAAAGTGAGGCAACACTCCATTCACTTTGCACAGTGAATTGAAGTGTTGTAACAAATTGCTTCTCTTTCAGAGAAATACATGTGAGTTTCTGGTGAATGCTTGTAAGTAGCTTAAGGCAATTTCAACGGAACGTGATTTTCTCTGAAAGGACAGCATTTAGAAAATGAAGCAACACTCCATTCACTTCGCACAGTGAATTGAAGTGTTGGAACAGAATGCTTCTCTTTCAGAGAAACGCATGTGAGTTTCTTCCTAATGCTTGCAAGTAGCTTAAGGCACTTTGAAAGGAAAGTGATTTCCTCTGAAAGGACAGCATTTAGAAAGTGAAGCAACACTCCCTTCACTTCGCACAGAGAATTGAAGTGTTGCAACAGACTGCTTCTCTTTCAGAGAAACGCATGTGAGTTTCGGGGGAATGCTTGTAAGTAGCTTAAGGCACTTTCAAAGGAAAGTGATTTTCTCTGAAAGGACAGCATTTAGAAAGTGAGGCAACACTCCACTCACTTCGCACAGTGAATTGAAGTGTTGGAACAGATTGCTTCTCTTTCAGAGAAACGCATGTGAGTTTCTTCCTAATGCTTGCAAGAAGCTTAAGGCACTTTCAAAGGAAAGTGATTTTCTCTGAAAGAAGAGCATTTAGAAAGTGAAGCAACACTCCATTCACTTCGCACAGTGAATTGAAGTGTTGGAACAGAATGCTTCTCTTTCAGAGAAACGCATGTGAGTTTCTGTTGAATGCTTGTAAGTAGCTTAAGGCACTTTCAAAGGAAAGTTATTTTCTCTGAAAGGACAGCATTTAGAAAGTGAGGCAACACTCCATTCACTTCGCACAGTGAATTGAAGTGTTGGAACAGACTGCTTCTCTTTCAGGGAAACGCATGTGAGTATTTTATGAATGCTGGAAAGTAGTTTAAGGCACTTTCAAAGGAAAGTGATTTTCTCTGAAAGGACAGCATTTAGAAAGTGAAGCAACACTCCATTCACTTCGCACAGGGAATTGAAGTCTTGGAACAGGCTGCTTCTCTTTCAGAGAAACTCATGTGTGTTTCTGGTGAATGCTTGTAAGAAGCTTAAGGCAGTTTCAAAAGAAAGTGATTATATCTCTAACTACAGCATTTAGAAAGTGAAGCAACACTCCATTCACTTCGCACAGTGAATTGAAGTGTTGGAACAGACTGCTTCTCTTTCAGAGAAATGCATGTGAGTTTCTGTTGATTGCTTGTAAGTAGGTCAAGTCTCTTTCAAAGGAAAGTGATTTTCTCTGAAAGGACAGCATTTAGAAAGCACAGCAACACTCCATTCCCTTCGCGCAATGAATTGAAGTGTTGGAACAGAGTGCTTCTGTTTCATAGAAACGCATTAGTGTTTCTTGTGAATGCTGGCAAGTAGCTTAAGGCACTTTCAAAGGAAAGTGATTTTCTCTGAAAGGACAGGATTTAGAAAGTGAAGCAACACTCCATTCACTTCGAACAGAGAATTGAAGTGTTGGAACAGATTGCTTCTCTTTCAGAGAAATGCATGTGAGTTTCTGTTGAATGCTTGTAAGTAGCTTAAGGCACATTCAAAGGAAAGGGATTTTCTCTGAAAGGACAGTATTTAGAAAGTGAAGTAAGACTCCATTCACTTCGCACAGTGAATTGAAGTGTTGGAACAGACTGCTTCTCTTTCAGAGAAACGCATGTGAGTTTTTTGTGAATGCTTGAAAGTAGTTTAAGGCACTTTCAATGGAAAGTGATTTTCTCTGAAAGGACAGCATTTAGAAAGTGAGGCAACACTCCATTCACTTCGCACAGTGAATTGAAGTGTTGGAACAGACTGCTTCTCTTTCAGAAAAATGCATGTGAGTTTCTGTTGAATGCTTGTAAGTAGCTTAAGGCACTTTCAAAGGAAAGTGATTTTCTCTGAAAGGACAGCATTTAGAAAGTGAAGCAACACTCCATTCATTTCGCACAGTGAATTGAAGTGTTGGAACAGACTGCTTCTCTTTCAGAGAAACGCATGTGAGTTTCTTCCTAATGCTGGCAAGTAGCTTAAGGCACTATCAAAGGAAAGTGATTTTCACTGAAAGGACAGAATTTAGAAAGTGAAGCAACACTCCCTTCACTTCGCACAGTGAATTGAAGTGTTGGAACAGACTGCTTCTCTTTCAGAGAAATGCATGTGAGTTTCTGTTGAATGCCTGTAAGTAGCTTAAGGCACTATCA
Source organism: Myodes glareolus (assembly GCF_982192425.1). Lineage (NCBI taxonomy): Eukaryota > Metazoa > Chordata > Mammalia > Rodentia > Cricetidae > Myodes > Myodes glareolus. The sequence continues at coordinate 4,654,700 of NC_142046.1, forward strand.
AAGGAAAGTGATTTTCTCTGAAAGGACAGCATTTAGAAAGTGAAGCAACACTCCACTCACTTCGCACAGTGAATTGAAGTGTTGAAACAGACAGCTTCTCTTTCAGAGAAACGCATGTGAGTTTCTTCCTAATGCTTGCAAGTAGCTTAAGGCACTTTCAAAGGAAAGTGATTTTCTCTGAAAGAAGAGCATTTAGAAAGTGAAGCAACATTCCATTCACTTCGCACAGTGAATTGAAGTGTTGGAACAGACTGCTTCTATTTCAGAGAAACGCATTAGTGTTTCTTGTGAATGCTTGCAAGTAGCTTAAGGCACTTTCAAAGGAAAGTGATTTTCTCTGAAAGGACAGCATTTAGAAAGTGAAGCAACACTCCATTCACTTCGCACAGTGAATTGAAGTGTTGGAGCAGACTGCTTCTCTTTCTGAGAAATGCATGTGAGTTTCTGTTGAATGCTTCTAAATAGCTTAAGGCACTTTCAAAGGAAAGTGATTTTCTCTGAAAGGACAGCATTTAGAAAGTGAGGCAACACTCCATTCACTTCGCACAGTGAATTGAAGTGTTGGAACAGACTGCTTCTCTTTCAGAGAAACGCATGTATGTTTCTTCCTAATGCTTGCAAGTAGCTTAAGGCACTTTCAAAGGAAAGTGATTTTCTCTGAAAGGACAGCATTTAGAAAGTGAAGCAACACTCCATTCACTTTGCACAGTGAACTGAAGTGTTGGAACAGACTGCTTCTCTTTCAGAGGAATGCATGTGAGTTTCTGTTGAATGCCTTTAAGTAGCTTAAGGCAGTTACAAAGGAAAGTGATTTTCTCTGAAAGGACAGCATTTAGAAAGTGAAGCAATACTCCGTTCCCTTCGTGCAGTGAAGTGAGGTGTTGGAACAGAGTGCTTCTCTTTCATAGAAACGCATTAGAGTTTCTTGTGAATGCTTGCAAGTAGCTTAAGGCACTTTCAAAGGAAAGTGATTTTCTCTGAAAGGACAGCATTTAGAAAGTGAAGCAACACTCCATTCACTTTGCACAGTGAATTGAAGTGTTGGAACAGACTGCTTCTCTTTAGAGAAACGCATGTGAGTTTCATCCTAATGCTTGTAAGTAGCTTAAGGCACTCTCAAAGGAACGTGATTTTCTCTGAAAGGACAGCATTTAGAAACTGAAGCAACATTCCATTCACTTCGCACAGTGAATTGAAGTGTTGGAACAGACTGCTTCTCTTTCAGAGAAATGCTTGTGAGTTTCTGTTGAATGCTTGTAAGTAGCTTAAGGCACTTTCTAAGGAATGTGATTTTCTCTGAAAGGACAGTATTTAGAAAGTGAAGCAACACTCCATTCACTTCGTGCAGTGAATTGAAGTGTTGGAACAGACTGCTTCTCTTTCAGAGAAATGCATGTGAATTTCTGATGAATGCCTGTAAGTAGCTTAAGGCTCTTTCAAAGGAAAGTGATTTTCTCTGAAAGGACAGCATTTAGAAAGTGAAGCAACACTCCATTCACTTCGCACAGTGAATTGAAGTGTTGGAACAGACTGCTTCTCTTTCAGAGAAACGCATGTTAGTTTCTGGTGAATGCTTGTAAGTAGCTTAAGGCACTTTCAAAGAAAAGTGATTTTCTCTGAAAGGACAGCATTACGAAAGTGAGGCAACACTCCACTCACTTCGCACAGTGAATTGAAGTGTTGGAACAGACTGCTTCTCTTTCAGAGAAAGGCATGTGAGTTTCTTCCTAATGCTTGCAAGTAGCTTAAGGCACTTTCAAAGGAAAGTGATTTTCTCTGAAAGAAGAGCATTTAGAAAGTGAAGCAACACTCCATTCACTTCGCACAGTGAATTGAAGTGATGGAACAGAATGCTTCTCTTTCAGAGAAACGCATGTGAGTTTCTGTTGAATGCTTGTAAGTAGCTTAAGGCACGTTCAAAGGAAAGTGAGTTTCTCTGAAAGGACAGCATTTAGAAAGTGAGGCAACACTCCATTCACTTCGCACAGTGAATTGAAGTGTTGGAACAGACTGCTTCTCTTTCAGGGAAAAGCATGTGAGTTTTTTATGAATGCTTGAAAGAAGTTTAAGGCACTTTGAAAGGAAAGTGATTTTCTCTGAAAGGACAGAATTTAGAAAGTGAAGAAACACTCCATTCATTTTGCACAGTGAACTGAAGTGTTGGAACAGACTGCTTCTCTTTCAGAGAAATGCATGTGAGTTTCTGTTGAATGCTTGTAATTAGCTTAAGGCACTTTCAAAGGAAAGTGATTTTCTCTGAAAGGACAGCATTTAGAAAGTGAAGCAACACTCCGATCCCTTTGTGCAGTGAATTGAAGTGTTGGAACAGAGTGCTACTCTTTCATAGAAACGCATTAGTGTTTCTTGCGAATGCTTGCAAGTTGCTTAGGGCACTTTCAAAGCAAAGTGATTTTCTCTCAAATGACAGAATTTAGAAAGTGAAGCAACACCCCATTCACTTCGCACAGAGAAATGAAGTGTTGGAACAGACTGCTTCTCTTTCAGAGAAACGCATGTGAGTTTCTGTTGAATGCTTGCAAGTTTCTTAAGGCACTTTCAAAGGAAAGTGATTTTCTCTGAAAGGACAGCATTTAGAAAGTGAGGCAACACTCCATTCACTTCGCAGAGTGAATTGAAGTGTTGGAACAGACTGCTTCTCTTTCAGAGAAACGCATGTATGTTTCTTCCTAATGCTTGCAAGTAGCTTAAGGCACGTTCAAAGGAAAGTGATTTTCTCTGAAAGGACAGCATTTAGAAAGTGAAGCAACACTCCATTCACTTTGCACAGTGAACTGAAGTGTTGGAACAGACTGCTTTTCTTTCAGAGAAATGCATGTGAGTTTCTGTTGAATGCTTTTAAGTAGCTTAAGGCAGTTACAAAGGAAAGTGATTTTCTCTGAAAGGACAGCATTTAGAAAGTGAAGCAACACTCCATTCACTTCGCACATTGAATTGAAGTGTTGGAACAGACTGCATCTCTTTCAGAGAAACGCATGTGAGTTTCTGTTGAATGCTTGTAAGTAGCTTAAGAAACTTTCAAAGGAGAGTGATTTTCTCTGAAAGGACAGCATTTAGAAAGTGAGGCAACACTCCATTCACTTCACACAGTGAATTGAAGTGTTGGTACAGACTGCTTCTCTTTCAGAGAAACGCATGTGAGTTTCTTCCTAATGCTTGCAAGTAGCTTAAGGCACTTTCAAAGGAAAGTGATTTTCTCTGAAAGGACAGCATTTAGAAAGTGAAGCAACACTCCATTCACTTCGCACAGTGAATTGAAGTGTTGGAACAGACTGCTTCTCTTTCAGAGAAACGCATGTGAGTTTTTTATGAATGCTTGAAAGTAGTTTAAGGCACTTTCAAAAGAAAGTGATTTTCTCTGAAAGGACAGCATTTAGAAAGTGAAGCAACACTCCATTCACTTCGCACAGTGAATTGAAGTGTTGGAACAGACTGCTTCTCTTTCAGAGAAACGCGTGTGAGTTTCTTCCTAATGCTTGCAAGTAGCTTAAGGCACTTTCAAAGGAAAGTGATTTTCTCTGAAAGGACAGCATTTAGAAAGTGAAGCAACACTCCATTCCCTTCGCACAGTGAATTGAAGTGTTGGATCAGACTGCTTCTCTTTCAGAGAAATGCATGTGAGTTTCTGTTGAATGCTTGCAAGTAGCTTAAGGCACTTTCAAAGGAAAGTGATTTTCTCTGAAAGGACAGCATCTAGAAAAAGAAGCGACACTCCATTCACTTCGCACAGTGAACTGAAGAATTGGAACAGACTGCTTCTCTTTCAGAGAAACGCATGTGAGTTTCTTCCTAATGCTTGCAAGTAGCTTAAAGCACATTCAAACGAAAGTGATTTTCTCTGAAAGAACAGCCTTTAGAAAGTGAAGCAACACTCCATTCACTTCGCACAGTGAATTGAAGTGTTGGAACAGACTGCTTCTCTTTCAGAGAAACGCATGTTAGTTTCTGTTAAATGCTTGTAAGTATCTTAATGCACTTTCAAAGGAAAGTGATTTTTTCTGAAAGGACAGCATTTAGAAAGTGAGGCAACATTCTATTCACTTCACACAGTGAATTGAAGTGTTGGAACAGACTGCTTCTCTTTCAGAGAAACGCATGTGAGTTTCTTCCTAATGCCTGCAAGTAGCTTAAGGCGCTATCAAAGGAAAGTGATTTTCTCTGAAAGGACAGCATTTAGAAAGTGAAGCAACACTCCATTCACTTCGCACAGTGAATTGAAGTGTTGGAACAGACTGCTTCTCTTTCAGAGAAACGCATGTGAGTTTTTTATGAATGCTTGAAAGTAGTTTAAGGCACTTTCAAAAGAAAGTGATTTTCTCTGAAAGGACAGCATTTAGAAAGTGAAGCAACACTCCATTCACTTCGCACAGTGAATTGAAGTGTTGGAACAGACTGCTTCTCTTTCAGAGAAACGCATGTGAGTTTCTTCCTAATGCTTGCAAGTAGCTTAAGGCACTTTCAAACGAAAGTGATTTTCTCTGAAAGTACAGCATTTAGAAAGTGAAGCAACACTCCATTCACTTCGCACAGTAAATTGAAGTGTTGGAACAGACTGCATCTCTTTAAGAGAAACGCATGTGAGTTTCTGTTAAATGCTTGTAAGTAGCTTAAGGCACTTTCAAAAGAAAGTGATTTTCGCTGAAAGGACAGCATTTAGAAAGTGAGGCAGCACTCTATTCACTTCATACAGTGAATTGAAATGTTGGAACAGACTGCTTCTCTTTCAGAGAAACGCATGTGAGTTTCTTCCTAATGCTTGCAAGTAGCTTAAGGCACTTTCAAAGGAAAGTGATTTTCTCTGAAAGGACAGCATTTAGAAAGTGAAGTAACATTCCATTCACTTCGCACAGTGAATTGAAGTGTTGGAACAGACTGCTTCTCTTTCAGAGAAACGCATGTGAGTTTCTTCCTAATGCTTGCAAGTAGCTTAAGGCACTTTCAAAGGAAAGTGATTTTCTCTGAAAGGACAGCATTTAGAAAGTGAAGCAACACTCCATTCACTTCGCACAGTGAATTGAAGTGTTGGAACAGAGTGCTTCTCTTTCATAGAAACGCGTTAGTGTTTCTTGTGAATGCTTGCAAGTTGCTTAAGGCACTTTCAAAGGAAAGTGATTTTCTCTGAAAGGACAGCATTTAGAAAGTGAAGCAACACTCCATTCACTTCGCACAGAGAATTGAAGTGTTGGAACAGACTGCTTCTCTTTCAGAGAAACGCATGTGAGTTTCTTGTGAATGCTTGCAAGTTGCTTAAGGCACTTTCAAAGGAAAGTGATTTTCTCTGAAAGGACAGCATTTAGAAACTGAAGCAACACTCCATTCACTTCGCACAGTGAATTGAATTGTTGGAACAGACTGCTTCTCTTTCAGAGAAACGCATGTGAGTTTCTGGTGAATGCTTGAAAGTAGTTTAAGGCACTTTCAATGGAAAGTGATTTTCTCTGAAAGGACAGAATTTAGAAAGTGAAGCAACACTCCATTCACTTCGCACAGTGAATTGAAGTGTTGGAACAGACTGCTTCTCTCTCAGAGAAACGCATGTGTGTTTCCTGTGAATGCAAGAAAGTAGCTAAAGGCACTTTCAAAGGAAAGTGATTTTCTCTGAAAGGACAGCATTTAGAAAGTGAAGTAACATTCCATTCACTTCGCACAGTGAATTGAAGTGTTGGAACCGACTGCTTCTCTTTCAGAGAAATGCATGTAAGTTTCTGTTGAATGCTTGTAAGTACCTCAAGGCTCTTTCAAAGGAAAGTGATTTTCTCTGAAAGGACAGCATTTAGAAAGTAAAGCAACACTCCATTCCCTTCGCGCAATGAATTGAAGTGTTTGAACCGACTGCTTCTCTTTCATAGAAACGCATTAGTGTTTCTTGTGAATGCTTGCAAGTAGCTTAAGGCAGTTACAAAGGAAAGTGATTTTCTCTGAAAGGACAGCATTTAGAAAGTGAAGCAACACTTCATTCACTTCGCAGAGTGAATTGAAGTGTTGCAACAGACTGCTTCTCTTTCAGAGAAACGCATGTGAGTTTCGGGGGAATGCTTGTAAGTAGCTTAAGGCACTTTCAAAGGAAAGTGATTTTCTCTGAAAGGACAGCATTTAAAAAGTGAGGCAACACTCCACTCACTTCGCACAGTGAATTGAAGTGTTGGAACAGATTGCTTCTCTTTCAGAGAAACGCATGTGAGTTTCTTCCTAATGCTTGCAAGAAGCTTAAGGCACTTTCAAAGGAAAGTGATTTTCTCTGAAAGAAGAGCATTTAGAAAGTGAAGCAACACTCCATTCACTTCGCACAGTGAATTGAAGTGTTGGAACAGAATGCTTCTCTTTCAGAGAAACGCATGTGAGTTTCTGTTGAATGCTTGTAAGTAGCTTAAGGCACTTTCAAAGGAAAGTTATTTTCTCTGAAAGGACAGCATTTAGAAAGTGAGGCAACACTCCATTCACTTCACACAGTGAATTGAAGTGTTGGAACAGACTGCTTCTCTTTCAGGGAAACACATGTGAGTATTTTATGAATGCTTGAAAGTAGTTTAAGGCACTTTCAAAGGAAAGTGATTTTCTCTGAAAGGACAGAATTTAGAAAGTGAAGCAACACTCCATTCACTTCGCACAGTGAATTCAAGTGTTGTAACACACTGCTTGTTTTCAGACAAATGCATGTGAGTTGCTGGTGAATGTTTGTAGGTAGCTTAAGGCACTTTCAAAGGAAAGTGATTTTCTCTGAAAGTACAGCATTTAGAAAGTGAAGCAACACTCCATTCACTTCGCACAGTGAATTGAAGTCTTGGAACAGGCTGCTTCTCTTTCAGAGAAACTCATGTGTGTTTCTGGTGAATGCTTGTAAGAAGCTTAAGGCAGTTTCAAAAGAAAGTGATTATATCTCTAACTACAGCATTTAGAAAGTGAAGCAACACTCCATTCACTTCGCACAGTGAATTGAAGTGTTGGAACAGACTGCTACTCTTTCAGAGAAACGCATGTGAGTTTTTTGTGAATGCTTGAAAGTAGTTTAAGGCACTTTCAAAGGAAAGTGATTTTCTCTCAAATGACAGAGTTTAGAAAGTGAAGCAACACCCCATTCACTTCGCACAGTGAATTGAAGTGTTGGAACAGATGGCTTCTCTTTCAGAGAAACGCATGTGAGTTTCTGTTGAATGCTTGTAAGTAGCTTAAGGCACTTTCAAAGGAAAGTGATTTTCTTGAAAGGACAGCATTTACAAAGTGAAGCAACACTCCATTCACTTCGCACAGTGAATTGAAGTTTGGAACAGACTGCTTCTCTTTCAGAGAAATGCATGTGAGTTTCTTCCTAATGCTTGCAAGTAGCTTAAGGCACTTTCAAAGGAAAGTGATTTTCTCTGAAAGGACAGCATTTAGAAAGTGAAGCAACACTCCATTCACTTCGCAGAGTGAATTGAAGTATTAGAACAGACTGCTTCTCTTTCAGAGAAACGCATGTGAGTTTCTGGTGAATGCTTGTAAGTAGCTTAAGGCACTTTCAAAGGAAAGTGATTTTCTCTGAAAGGACAGAATTTAGAAAGTGAAGCAACACTCCATTCACTTCGCACAGTGAATTGAAGTGTTGGAACAGATTGCTTCTTTTTCAAAGAAATGCATGTGAGTTTGTGTTGAATGCTTGTAAGTAGCTTAATGCAATTTCAAAGGAAAGTGATTTTCTCTGAAAGGACAGCATTTAGAAAGTGAAGCAACACTCCATTTCCTTCGTGCAGTGAATTGAAGTGTTGGAACAGACTGCTTGTCTTTCATAGAAACGCATTAGTGTTTCTTGTGAATGCTTGCAATTAGCTTAAGGCACTTTCAAACAAAAGTGATTTTCTCTGAAAGGACAGCATTTAGAAAGTGAAGCAACACTCCATTCACTTCGCACAGTGAATTGAAGTGTTGGAACAGAATGCTTCTCTTTCAGAGAAACACATGTGAGTTTCTTCCTAATGCTTGCAAGTAGCTTAAGGCACTTTGAAAGGAAAGTGATTTTCTCTGAAAGGACAGTATTTAGAAAGTGAGGCAACACTCCATTCACTTTGCACAGTGAATTGAAGTGTTGTAACAAATTGCTTCTCTTTCAGAGAAATACATGTGAGTTTCTGGTGAATGCTTGTAAGTAGCTTAAGGCAATTTCAACGGAACGTGATTTTCTCTGAAAGGACAGCATTTAGAAAATGAAGCAACACTCCATTCACTTCGCACAGTGAATTGAAGTGTTGGAACAGAATGCTTCTCTTTCAGAGAAACGCATGTGAGTTTCTTCCTAATGCTTGCAAGTAGCTTAAGGCACTTTGAAAGGAAAGTGATTTCCTCTGAAAGGACAGCATTTAGAAAGTGAAGCAACACTCCCTTCACTTCGCACAGAGAATTGAAGTGTTGCAACAGACTGCTTCTCTTTCAGAGAAACGCATGTGAGTTTCGGGGGAATGCTTGTAAGTAGCTTAAGGCACTTTCAAAGGAAAGTGATTTTCTCTGAAAGGACAGCATTTAGAAAGTGAGGCAACACTCCACTCACTTCGCACAGTGAATTGAAGTGTTGGAACAGATTGCTTCTCTTTCAGAGAAACGCATGTGAGTTTCTTCCTAATGCTTGCAAGAAGCTTAAGGCACTTTCAAAGGAAAGTGATTTTCTCTGAAAGAAGAGCATTTAGAAAGTGAAGCAACACTCCATTCACTTCGCACAGTGAATTGAAGTGTTGGAACAGAATGCTTCTCTTTCAGAGAAACGCATGTGAGTTTCTGTTGAATGCTTGTAAGTAGCTTAAGGCACTTTCAAAGGAAAGTTATTTTCTCTGAAAGGACAGCATTTAGAAAGTGAGGCAACACTCCATTCACTTCGCACAGTGAATTGAAGTGTTGGAACAGACTGCTTCTCTTTCAGGGAAACGCATGTGAGTATTTTATGAATGCTGGAAAGTAGTTTAAGGCACTTTCAAAGGAAAGTGATTTTCTCTGAAAGGACAGCATTTAGAAAGTGAAGCAACACTCCATTCACTTCGCACAGGGAATTGAAGTCTTGGAACAGGCTGCTTCTCTTTCAGAGAAACTCATGTGTGTTTCTGGTGAATGCTTGTAAGAAGCTTAAGGCAGTTTCAAAAGAAAGTGATTATATCTCTAACTACAGCATTTAGAAAGTGAAGCAACACTCCATTCACTTCGCACAGTGAATTGAAGTGTTGGAACAGACTGCTTCTCTTTCAGAGAAATGCATGTGAGTTTCTGTTGATTGCTTGTAAGTAGGTCAAGTCTCTTTCAAAGGAAAGTGATTTTCTCTGAAAGGACAGCATTTAGAAAGCACAGCAACACTCCATTCCCTTCGCGCAATGAATTGAAGTGTTGGAACAGAGTGCTTCTGTTTCATAGAAACGCATTAGTGTTTCTTGTGAATGCTGGCAAGTAGCTTAAGGCACTTTCAAAGGAAAGTGATTTTCTCTGAAAGGACAGGATTTAGAAAGTGAAGCAACACTCCATTCACTTCGAACAGAGAATTGAAGTGTTGGAACAGATTGCTTCTCTTTCAGAGAAATGCATGTGAGTTTCTGTTGAATGCTTGTAAGTAGCTTAAGGCACATTCAAAGGAAAGGGATTTTCTCTGAAAGGACAGTATTTAGAAAGTGAAGTAAGACTCCATTCACTTCGCACAGTGAATTGAAGTGTTGGAACAGACTGCTTCTCTTTCAGAGAAACGCATGTGAGTTTTTTGTGAATGCTTGAAAGTAGTTTAAGGCACTTTCAATGGAAAGTGATTTTCTCTGAAAGGACAGCATTTAGAAAGTGAGGCAACACTCCATTCACTTCGCACAGTGAATTGAAGTGTTGGAACAGACTGCTTCTCTTTCAGAAAAATGCATGTGAGTTTCTGTTGAATGCTTGTAAGTAGCTTAAGGCACTTTCAAAGGAAAGTGATTTTCTCTGAAAGGACAGCATTTAGAAAGTGAAGCAACACTCCATTCATTTCGCACAGTGAATTGAAGTGTTGGAACAGACTGCTTCTCTTTCAGAGAAACGCATGTGAGTTTCTTCCTAATGCTGGCAAGTAGCTTAAGGCACTATCAAAGGAAAGTGATTTTCACTGAAAGGACAGAATTTAGAAAGTGAAGCAACACTCCCTTCACTTCGCACAGTGAATTGAAGTGTTGGAACAGACTGCTTCTCTTTCAGAGAAATGCATGTGAGTTTCTGTTGAATGCCTGTAAGTAGCTTAAGGCACTATCAAAGGAAAGTGATTTTCTCTGAAAGGACAGCATTTAGAAAGTGAAGCAACACTCCACTCACTTCGCACAGTGAATTGAAGTGTTGAAACAGACAGCTTCTCTTTCAGAGAAACGCATGTGAGTTTCTTCCTAATGCTTGCAAGTAGCTTAAGGCACTTTCAAAGGAAAGTGATTTTCTCTGAAAGAAGAGCATTTAGAAAGTGAAGCAACATTCCATTCACTTCGCACAGTGAATTGAAGTGTTGGAACAGACTGCTTCTATTTCAGAGAAACGCATTAGTGTTTCTTGTGAATGCTTGCAAGTAGCTTAAGGCACTTTCAAAGGAAAGTGATTTTCTCTGAAAGGACAGCATTTAGAAAGTGAAGCAACACTCCATTCACTTCGCACAGTGAATTGAAGTGTTGGAGCAGACTGCTTCTCTTTCTGAGAAATGCATGTGAGTTTCTGTTGAATGCTTCTAAATAGCTTAAGGCACTTTCAAAGGAAAGTGATTTTCTCTGAAAGGACAGCATTTAGAAAGTGAGGCAACACTCCATTCACTTCGCACAGTGAATTGAAGTGTTGGAACAGACTGCTTCTCTTTCAGAGAAACGCATGTATGTTTCTTCCTAATGCTTGCAAGTAGCTTAAGGCACTTTCAAAGGAAAGTGATTTTCTCTGAAAGGACAGCATTTAGAAAGTGAAGCAACACTCCATTCACTTTGCACAGTGAACTGAAGTGTTGGAACAGACTGCTTCTCTTTCAGAGGAATGCATGTGAGTTTCTGTTGAATGCTTTTAAGTAGCTTAAGGCAGTTACAAAGGAAAGTGATTTTCTCTGAAAGGACAGCATTTAGAAAGTGAAGCAATACTCCGTTCCCTTCGTGCAGTGAAGTGAGGTGTTGGAACAGAGTGCTTCTCTTTCATAGAAACGCATTAGAGTTTCTTGTGAATGCTTGCAAGTAGCTTAAGGCACTTTCAAAGGAAAGTGATTTTCTCTGAAAGGACAGCATTTAGAAAGTGAAGCAACACTCCATTCACTTTGCACAGTGAATTGAAGTGTTGGAACAGACTGCTTCTCTTTAGAGAAACGCATGTGAGTTTCATCCTAATGCTTGTAGGTAGCTTAAGGCACTCTCAAAGGAACGTGATTTTCTCTGAAAGGACAGCATTTAGAAACTGAAGCAACATTCCATTCACTTCGCACAGTGAATTGAAGTGTTGGAACAGACTGCTTCTCTTTCAGAGAAATGCTTGTGAGTTTCTGTTGAATGCTTGTAAGTAGCTTAAGGCACTTTCAAAAGAAAGTGATTTTCGCTGAAAGGACAGCATTTAGAAAGTGAGGCAGCACTCTATTCACTTCATACAGTGAATTGAAATGTTGGAACAGACTGCTTCTCTTTCAGAGAAACGCATGTGAGTTTCTTCCTAATGCTTGCAAGTAGCTTAAGGCACTTTCAAAGGAAAGTGATTTTCTCTGAAAGGACAGCATTTAGAAAGTGAAGTAACATTCCATTCACTTCGCACAGTGAATTGAAGTGTTGGAACAGACTGCTTCTCTTTCAGAGAAACGCATGTGAGTTTCTTCCTAATGCTTGCAAGTAGCTTAAGGCACTTTCAAAGGAAAGTGATTTTCTCTGAAAGGACAGCATTTAGAAAGTGAAGCAACACTCCATTCACTTCGCACAGTGAATTGAAGTGTTGGAACAGAGTGCTTCTCTTTCATAGAAACGCGTTAGTGTTTCTTGTGAATGCTTGCAAGTTGCTTAAGGCACTTTCAAAGGAAAGTGATTTTCTCTGAAAGGACAGCATTTAGAAAGTGAAGCAACACTCCATTCACTTCGCACAGAGAATTGAAGTGTTGGAACAGACTGCTTCTCTTTCAGAGAAACGCATGTGAGTTTCTTGTGAATGCTTGCAAGTTGCTTAAGGCACTTTCAAAGGAAAGTGATTTTCTCTGAAAGGACAGCATTTAGAAACTGAAGCAACACTCCATTCACTTCGCACAGTGAATTGAATTGTTGGAACAGACTGCTTCTCTTTCAGAGAAACGCATGTGAGTTTCTGGTGAATGCTTGAAAGTAGTTTAAGGCACTTTCAATGGAAAGTGATTTTCTCTGAAAGGACAGAATTTAGAAAGTGAAGCAACACTCCATTCACTTCGCACAGTGAATTGAAGTGTTGGAACAGACTGCTTCTCTCTCAGAGAAACGCATGTGTGTTTCCTGTGAATGCAAGAAAGTAGCTAAAGGCACTTTCAAAGGAAAGTGATTTTCTCTGAAAGGACAGCATTTAGAAAGTGAAGTAACATTCCATTCACTTCGCACAGTGAATTGAAGTGTTGGAACCGACTGCTTCTCTTTCAGAGAAATGCATGTAAGTTTCTGTTGAATGCTTGTAAGTACCTCAAGGCTCTTTCAAAGGAAAGTGATTTTCTCTGAAAGGACAGCATTTAGAAAGTAAAGCAACACTCCATTCCCTTCGCGCAATGAATTGAAGTGTTTGAACCGACTGCTTCTCTTTCATAGAAACGCATTAGTGTTTCTTGTGAATGCTTGCAAGTAGCTTAAGGCAGTTACAAAGGAAAGTGATTTTCTCTGAAAGGACAGCATTTAGAAAGTGAAGCAACACTTCATTCACTTCGCAGAGTGAATTGAAGTGTTGCAACAGACTGCTTCTCTTTCAGAGAAACGCATGTGAGTTTCGGGGGAATGCTTGTAAGTAGCTTAAGGCACTTTCAAAGGAAAGTGATTTTCTCTGAAAGGACAGCATTTAAAAAGTGAGGCAACACTCCACTCACTTCGCACAGTGAATTGAAGTGTTGGAACAGATTGCTTCTCTTTCAGAGAAACGCATGTGAGTTTCTTCCTAATGCTTGCAAGAAGCTTAAGGCACTTTCAAAGGAAAGTGATTTTCTCTGAAAGAAGAGCATTTAGAAAGTGAAGCAACACTCCATTCACTTCGCACAGTGAATTGAAGTGTTGGAACAGAATGCTTCTCTTTCAGAGAAACGCATGTGAGTTTCTGTTGAATGCTTGTAAGTAGCTTAAGGCACTTTCAAAGGAAAGTTATTTTCTCTGAAAGGACAGCATTTAGAAAGTGAGGCAACACTCCATTCACTTCACACAGTGAATTGAAGTGTTGGAACAGACTGCTTCTCTTTCAGGGAAACACATGTGAGTATTTTATGAATGCTTGAAAGTAGTTTAAGGCACTTTCAAAGGAAAGTGATTTTCTCTGAAAGGACAGAATTTAGAAAGTGAAGCAACACTCCATTCACTTCGCACAGTGAATTCAAGTGTTGTAACACACTGCTTGTTTTCAGACAAATGCATGTGAGTTGCTGGTGAATGTTTGTAGGTAGCTTAAGGCACTTTCAAAGGAAAGTGATTTTCTCTGAAAGTACAGCATTTAGAAAGTGAAGCAACACTCCATTCACTTCGCACAGTGAATTGAAGTCTTGGAACAGGCTGCTTCTCTTTCAGAGAAACTCATGTGTGTTTCTGGTGAATGCTTGTAAGAAGCTTAAGGCAGTTTCAAAAGAAAGTGATTATATCTCTAACTACAGCATTTAGAAAGTGAAGCAACACTCCATTCACTTCGCACAGTGAATTGAAGTGTTGGAACAGACTGCTACTCTTTCAGAGAAACGCATGTGAGTTTTTTGTGAATGCTTGAAAGTAGTTTAAGGCACTTTCAAAGGAAAGTGATTTTCTCTCAAATGACAGAGTTTAGAAAGTGAAGCAACACCCCATTCACTTCGCACAGTGAATTGAAGTGTTGGAACAGATGGCTTCTCTTTCAGAGAAACGCATGTGAGTTTCTGTTGAATGCTTGTAAGTAGCTTAAGGCACTTTCAAAGGAAAGTGATTTTCTTGAAAGGACAGCATTTACAAAGTGAAGCAACACTCCATTCACTTCGCACAGTGAATTGAAGTTTGGAACAGACTGCTTCTCTTTCAGAGAAATGCATGTGAGTTTCTTCCTAATGCTTGCAAGTAGCTTAAGGCACTTTCAAAGGAAAGTGATTTTCTCTGAAAGGACAGCATTTAGAAAGTGAAGCAACACTCCATTCACTTCGCAGAGTGAATTGAAGTATTAGAACAGACTGCTTCTCTTTCAGAGAAACGCATGTGAGTTTCTGGTGAATGCTTGTAAGTAGCTTAAGGCACTTTCAAAGGAAAGTGATTTTCTCTGAAAGGACAGAATTTAGAAAGTGAAGCAACACTCCATTCACTTCGCACAGTGAATTGAAGTGTTGGAACAGATTGCTTCTTTTTCAAAGAAATGCATGTGAGTTTGTGTTGAATGCTTGTAAGTAGCTTAATGCAATTTCAAAGGAAAGTGATTTTCTCTGAAAGGACAGCATTTAGAAAGTGAAGCAACACTCCATTTCCTTCGTGCAGTGAATTGAAGTGTTGGAACAGACTGCTTGTCTTTCATAGAAACGCATTAGTGTTTCTTGTGAATGCTTGCAATTAGCTTAAGGCACTTTCAAACAAAAGTGATTTTCTCTGAAAGGACAGCATTTAGAAAGTGAAGCAACACTCCATTCACTTCGCACAGTGAATTGAAGTGTTGGAACAGAATGCTTCTCTTTCAGAGAAACACATGTGAGTTTCTTCCTAATGCTTGCAAGTAGCTTAAGGCACTTTGAAAGGAAAGTGATTTTCTCTGAAAGGACAGTATTTAGAAAGTGAGGCAACACTCCATTCACTTTGCACAGTGAATTGAAGTGTTGTAACAAATTGCTTCTCTTTCAGAGAAATACATGTGAGTTTCTGGTGAATGCTTGTAAGTAGCTTAAGGCAATTTCAACGGAACGTGATTTTCTCTGAAAGGACAGCATTTAGAAAATGAAGCAACACTCCATTCACTTCGCACAGTGAATTGAAGTGTTGGAACAGAATGCTTCTCTTTCAGAGAAACGCATGTGAGTTTCTTCCTAATGCTTGCAAGTAGCTTAAGGCACTTTGAAAGGAAAGTGATTTCCTCTGAAAGGACAGCATTTAGAAAGTGAAGCAACACTCCCTTCACTTCGCACAGAGAATTGAAGTGTTGCAACAGACTGCTTCTCTTTCAGAGAAACGCATGTGAGTTTCGGGGGAATGCTTGTAAGTAGCTTAAGGCACTTTCAAAGGAAAGTGATTTTCTCTGAAAGGACAGCATTTAGAAAGTGAGGCAACACTCCACTCACTTCGCACAGTGAATTGAAGTGTTGGAACAGATTGCTTCTCTTTCAGAGAAACGCATGTGAGTTTCTTCCTAATGCTTGCAAGAAGCTTAAGGCACTTTCAAAGGAAAGTGATTTTCTCTGAAAGAAGAGCATTTAGAAAGTGAAGCAACACTCCATTCACTTCGCACAGTGAATTGAAGTGTTGGAACAGAATGCTTCTCTTTCAGAGAAACGCATGTGAGTTTCTGTTGAATGCTTGTAAGTAGCTTAAGGCACTTTCAAAGGAAAGTTATTTTCTCTGAAAGGACAGCATTTAGAAAGTGAGGCAACACTCCATTCACTTCGCACAGTGAATTGAAGTGTTGGAACAGACTGCTTCTCTTTCAGGGAAACGCATGTGAGTATTTTATGAATGCTGGAAAGTAGTTTAAGGCACTTTCAAAGGAAAGTGATTTTCTCTGAAAGGACAGCATTTAGAAAGTGAAGCAACACTCCATTCACTTCGCACAGGGAATTGAAGTCTTGGAACAGGCTGCTTCTCTTTCAGAGAAACTCATGTGTGTTTCTGGTGAATGCTTGTAAGAAGCTTAAGGCAGTTTCAAAAGAAAGTGATTATATCTCTAACTACAGCATTTAGAAAGTGAAGCAACACTCCATTCACTTCGCACAGTGAATTGAAGTGTTGGAACAGACTGCTTCTCTTTCAGAGAAATGCATGTGAGTTTCTGTTGATTGCTTGTAAGTAGGTCAAGTCTCTTTCAAAGGAAAGTGATTTTCTCTGAAAGGACAGCATTTAGAAAGCACAGCAACACTCCATTCCCTTCGCGCAATGAATTGAAGTGTTGGAACAGAGTGCTTCTGTTTCATAGAAACGCATTAGTGTTTCTTGTGAATGCTGGCAAGTAGCTTAAGGCACTTTCAAAGGAAAGTGATTTTCTCTGAAAGGACAGGATTTAGAAAGTGAAGCAACACTCCATTCACTTCGAACAGAGAATTGAAGTGTTGGAACAGATTGCTTCTCTTTCAGAGAAATGCATGTGAGTTTCTGTTGAATGCTTGTAAGTAGCTTAAGGCACATTCAAAGGAAAGGGATTTTCTCTGAAAGGACAGTATTTAGAAAGTGAAGTAAGACTCCATTCACTTCGCACAGTGAATTGAAGTGTTGGAACAGACTGCTTCTCTTTCAGAGAAACGCATGTGAGTTTTTTGTGAATGCTTGAAAGTAGTTTAAGGCACTTTCAATGGAAAGTGATTTTCTCTGAAAGGACAGCATTTAGAAAGTGAGGCAACACTCCATTCACTTCGCACAGTGAATTGAAGTGTTGGAACAGACTGCTTCTCTTTCAGAAAAATGCATGTGAGTTTCTGTTGAATGCTTGTAAGTAGCTTAAGGCACTTTCAAAGGAAAGTGATTTTCTCTGAAAGGACAGCATTTAGAAAGTGAAGCAACACTCCATTCATTTCGCACAGTGAATTGAAGTGTTGGAACAGACTGCTTCTCTTTCAGAGAAACGCATGTGAGTTTCTTCCTAATGCTGGCAAGTAGCTTAAGGCACTATCAAAGGAAAGTGATTTTCACTGAAAGGACAGAATTTAGAAAGTGAAGCAACACTCCCTTCACTTCGCACAGTGAATTGAAGTGTTGGAACAGACTGCTTCTCTTTCAGAGAAATGCATGTGAGTTTCTGTTGAATGCCTGTAAGTAGCTTAAGGCACTATCAAAGGAAAGTGATTTTCTCTGAAAGGACAGCATTTAGAAAGTGAAGCAACACTCCACTCACTTCGCACAGTGAATTGAAGTGTTGAAACAGACAGCTTCTCTTTCAGAGAAACGCATGTGAGTTTCTTCCTAATGCTTGCAAGTAGCTTAAGGCACTTTCAAAGGAAAGTGATTTTCTCTGAAAGAAGAGCATTTAGAAAGTGAAGCAACATTCCATTCACTTCGCACAGTGAATTGAAGTGTTGGAACAGACTGCTTCTATTTCAGAGAAACGCATTAGTGTTTCTTGTGAATGCTTGCAAGTAGCTTAAGGCACTTTCAAAGGAAAGTGATTTTCTCTGAAAGGACAGCATTTAGAAAGTGAAGCAACACTCCATTCACTTCGCACAGTGAATTGAAGTGTTGGAGCAGACTGCTTCTCTTTCTGAGAAATGCATGTGAGTTTCTGTTGAATGCTTCTAAATAGCTTAAGGCACTTTCAAAGGAAAGTGATTTTCTCTGAAAGGACAGCATTTAGAAAGTGAGGCAACACTCCATTCACTTCGCACAGTGAATTGAAGTGTTGGAACAGACTGCTTCTCTTTCAGAGAAACGCATGTATGTTTCTTCCTAATGCTTGCAAGTAGCTTAAGGCACTTTCAAAGGAAAGTGATTTTCTCTGAAAGGACAGCATTTAGAAAGTGAAGCAACACTCCATTCACTTTGCACAGTGAACTGAAGTGTTGGAACAGACTGCTTCTCTTTCAGAGGAATGCATGTGAGTTTCTGTTGAATGCTTTTAAGTAGCTTAAGGCAGTTACAAAGGAAAGTGATTTTCTCTGAAAGGACAGCATTTAGAAAGTGAAGCAATACTCCGTTCCCTTCGTGCAGTGAAGTGAGGTGTTGGAACAGAGTGCTTCTCTTTCATAGAAACGCATTAGAGTTTCTTGTGAATGCTTGCAAGTAGCTTAAGGCACTTTCAAAGGAAAGTGATTTTCTCTGAAAGGACAGCATTTAGAAAGTGAAGCAACACTCCATTCACTTTGCACAGTGAATTGAAGTGTTGGAACAGACTGCTTCTCTTTAGAGAAACGCATGTGAGTTTCATCCTAATGCTTGTAAGTAGCTTAAGGCACTCTCAAAGGAACGTGATTTTCTCTGAAAGGACAGCATTTAGAAACTGAAGCAACATTCCATTCACTTCGCACAGTGAATTGAAGTGTTGGAACAGACTGCTTCTCTTTCAGAGAAATGCTTGTGAGTTTCTGTTGAATGCTTGTAAGTAGCTTAAGGCACTTTCTAAGGAATGTGATTTTCTCTGAAAGGACAGTATTTAGAAAGTGAAGCAACACTCCATTCACTTCGTGCAGTGAATTGAAGTGTTGGAACAGACTGCTTCTCTTTCAGAGAAATGCATGTGAATTTCTGATGAATGCCTGTAAGTAGCTTAAGGCTCTTTCAAAGGAAAGTGATTTTCTCTGAAAGGACAGCATTTAGAAAGTGAAGCAACACTCCATTCACTTCGCACAGTGAATTGAAGTGTTGGAACAGACTGCTTCTCTTTCAGAGAAACGCATGTTAGTTTCTGGTGAATGCTTGTAAGTAGCTTAAGGCACTTTCAAAGAAAAGTGATTTTCTCTGAAAGGACAGCATTACGAAAGTGAGGCAACACTCCACTCACTTCGCACAGTGAATTGAAGTGTTGGAACAGACTGCTTCTCTTTCAGAGAAAGGCATGTGAGTTTCTTCCTAATGCTTGCAAGTAGCTTAAGGCACTTTCAAAGGAAAGTGATTTTCTCTGAAAGAAGAGCATTTAGAAAGTGAAGCAACACTCCATTCACTTCGCACAGTGAATTGAAGTGATGGAACAGAATGCTTCTCTTTCAGAGAAACGCATGTGAGTTTCTGTTGAATGCTTGTAAGTAGCTTAAGGCACGTTCAAAGGAAAGTGAGTTTCTCTGAAAGGACAGCATTTAGAAAGTGAGGCAACACTCCATTCACTTCGCACAGTGAATTGAAGTGTTGGAACAGACTGCTTCTCTTTCAGGGAAAAGCATGTGAGTTTTTTATGAATGCTTGAAAGAAGTTTAAGGCACTTTGAAAGGAAAGTGATTTTCTCTGAAAGGACAGAATTTAGAAAGTGAAGAAACACTCCATTCATTTTGCACAGTGAACTGAAGTGTTGGAACAGACTGCTTCTCTTTCAGAGAAATGCATGTGAGTTTCTGTTGAATGCTTGTAATTAGCTTAAGGCACTTTCAAAGGAAAGTGATTTTCTCTGAAAGGACAGCATTTAGAAAGTGAAGCAACACTCCGATCCCTTTGTGCAGTGAATTGAAGTGTTGGAACAGAGTGCTACTCTTTCATAGAAACGCATTAGTGTTTCTTGCGAATGCTTGCAAGTTGCTTAGGGCACTTTCAAAGCAAAGTGATTTTCTCTCAAATGACAGAATTTAGAAAGTGAAGCAACACCCCATTCACTTCGCACAGAGAAATGAAGTGTTGGAACAGACTGCTTCTCTTTCAGAGAAACGCATGTGAGTTTCTGTTGAATGCTTGCAAGTTTCTTAAGGCACTTTCAAAGGAAAGTGATTTTCTCTGAAAGGACAGCATTTAGAAAGTGACGCAACACTCCATTCACTTCGCACAGTGAATTGAAGAGTTGGAACAGACTGTTTCTCTTTCAGAGAAATGCATGTGAGTTTCTGTTGAATGCTTGTAAGTAGCTTAAGGCACTTTCAAATGAAAGTGATTTTCTCTGAAAGGACAGCATTTAGAAAGTGAAGCAACACTCCACTCACTTCGCACAGTGAATTGAAGTGTTGGAACAGACAGCTTCTCTTTCAGAGAAACGCATGTGAGTTTCTTCCTAATGCTTGCAAGTAGCTTAAGGCACTTTCAAAGGAAAGTGATTTTCTCTGAAAGAAGAGCATTTAGAAAGTGAAGCAACACTCCATTCACTTCGCACAGTGAATTGAAGTGTTGGAACAGACTGCTTCTCTTTCAGAGAAAGGCATGTGAGTTTCTGTTGAATGCTTGTAAGTAGCTTAAGGCACTTTCAAAGGAAAGTGATTTTCTCTGAAAGGACAGCATTTAGAAAGTGAGGCAACACTCCATTCACTTCGCAGAGTGAATTGAAGTGTTGGAACAGACTGCTTCTCTTTCAGAGAAACGCATGTATGTTTCTTCCTAATGCTTGCAAGTAGCTTAAGGCACGTTCAAAGGAAAGTGATTTTCTCTGAAAGGACAGCATTTAGAAAGTGAAGCAACACTCCATTCACTTTGCACAGTGAACTGAAGTGTTGGAACAGACTGCTTTTCTTTCAGAGAAATGCATGTGAGTTTCTGTTGAATGCTTTTAAGTAGCTTAAGGCAGTTACAAAGGAAAGTGATTTTCTCTGAAAGGACAGCATTTAGAAAGTGAAGCAACACTCCATTCACTTCGCACATTGAATTGAAGTGTTGGAACAGACTGCATCTCTTTCAGAGAAACGCATGTGAGTTTCTGTTGAATGCTTGTAAGTAGCTTAAGAAACTTTCAAAGGAGAGTGATTTTCTCTGAAAGGACAGCATTTAGAAAGTGAGGCAACACTCCATTCACTTCACACAGTGAATTGAAGTGTTGGTACAGACTGCTTCTCTTTCAGAGAAACGCATGTGAGTTTCTTCCTAATGCTTGCAAGTAGCTTAAGGCACTTTCAAAGGAAAGTGATTTTCTCTGAAAGGACAGCATTTAGAAAGTGAAGCAACACTCCATTCACTTCGCACAGTGAATTGAAGTGTTGGAACAGACTGCTTCTCTTTCAGAGAAACGCATGTGAGTTTTTTATGAATGCTTGAAAGTAGTTTAAGGCACTTTCAAAAGAAAGTGATTTTCTCTGAAAGGACAGCATTTAGAAAGTGAAGCAACACTCCATTCACTTCGCACAGTGAATTGAAGTGTTGGATCAGACTGCTTCTCTTTCAGAGAAATGCATGTGAGTTTCTGTTGAATGCTTGCAAGTAGCTTAAGGCACTTTCAAAGGAAAGTGATTTTCTCTGAAAGGACAGCATCTAGAAAAAGAAGCGACACTCCATTCACTTCGCACAGTGAACTGAAGAATTGGAACAGACTGCTTCTCTTTCAGAGAAACGCATGTGAGTTTCTTCCTAATGCTTGCAAGTAGCTTAAAGCACATTCAAACGAAAGTGATTTTCTCTGAAAGAACAGCCTTTAGAAAGTGAAGCAACACTCCATTCACTTTGCACAGTGAATTGAAGTGTTGTAACAAATTGCTTCTCTTTCAGAGAAATACATGTGAGTTTCTGGTGAATGCTTGTAAGTAGCTTAAGGCAATTTCAACGGAACGTGATTTTCTCTGAAAGGACAGCATTTAGAAAATGAAGCAACACTCCATTCACTTCGCACAGTGAATTGAAGTGTTGGAACAGAATGCTTCTCTTTCAGAGAAACGCATGTGAGTTTCTTCCTAATGCTTGCAAGTAGCTTAAGGCACTTTGAAAGGAAAGTGATTTCCTCTGAAAGGACAGCATTTAGAAAGTGAAGCAACACTCCCTTCACTTCGCACAGAGAATTGAAGTGTTGCAACAGACTGCTTCTCTTTCAGAGAAACGCATGTGAGTTTCGGGGGAATGCTTGTAAGTAGCTTAAGGCACTTTCAAAGGAAAGTGATTTTCTCTGAAAGGACAGCATTTAGAAAGTGAGGCAACACTCCACTCACTTCGCACAGTGAATTGAAGTGTTGGAACAGATTGCTTCTCTTTCAGAGAAACGCATGTGAGTTTCTTCCTAATGCTTGCAAGAAGCTTAAGGCACTTTCAAAGGAAAGTGATTTTCTCTGAAAGAAGAGCATTTAGAAAGTGAAGCAACACTCCATTCACTTCGCACAGTGAATTGAAGTGTTGGAACAGAATGCTTCTCTTTCAGAGAAACGCATGTGAGTTTCTGTTGAATGCTTGTAAGTAGCTTAAGGCACTTTCAAAGGAAAGTTATTTTCTCTGAAAGGACAGCATTTAGAAAGTGAGGCAACACTCCATTCACTTCGCACAGTGAATTGAAGTGTTGGAACAGACTGCTTCTCTTTCAGGGAAACGCATGTGAGTATTTTATGAATGCTGGAAAGTAGTTTAAGGCACTTTCAAAGGAAAGTGATTTTCTCTGAAAGGACAGCATTTAGAAAGTGAAGCAACACTCCATTCACTTCGCACAGGGAATTGAAGTCTTGGAACAGGCTGCTTCTCTTTCAGAGAAACTCATGTGTGTTTCTGGTGAATGCTTGTAAGAAGCTTAAGGCAGTTTCAAAAGAAAGTGATTATATCTCTAACTACAGCATTTAGAAAGTGAAGCAACACTCCATTCACTTCGCACAGTGAATTGAAGTGTTGGAACAGACTGCTTCTCTTTCAGAGAAATGCATGTGAGTTTCTGTTGATTGCTTGTAAGTAGGTCAAGTCTCTTTCAAAGGAAAGTGATTTTCTCTGAAAGGACAGCATTTAGAAAGCACAGCAACACTCCATTCCCTTCGCGCAATGAATTGAAGTGTTGGAACAGAGTGCTTCTGTTTCATAGAAACGCATTAGTGTTTCTTGTGAATGCTGGCAAGTAGCTTAAGGCACTTTCAAAGGAAAGTGATTTTCTCTGAAAGGACAGGATTTAGAAAGTGAAGCAACACTCCATTCACTTCGAACAGAGAATTGAAGTGTTGGAACAGATTGCTTCTCTTTCAGAGAAATGCATGTGAGTTTCTGTTGAATGCTTGTAAGTAGCTTAAGGCACATTCAAAGGAAAGGGATTTTCTCTGAAAGGACAGTATTTAGAAAGTGAAGTAAGACTCCATTCACTTCGCACAGTGAATTGAAGTGTTGGAACAGACTGCTTCTCTTTCAGAGAAACGCATGTGAGTTTTTTGTGAATGCTTGAAAGTAGTTTAAGGCACTTTCAATGGAAAGTGATTTTCTCTGAAAGGACAGCATTTAGAAAGTGAGGCAACACTCCATTCACTTCGCACAGTGAATTGAAGTGTTGGAACAGACTGCTTCTCTTTCAGAAAAATGCATGTGAGTTTCTGTTGAATGCTTGTAAGTAGCTTAAGGCACTTTCAAAGGAAAGTGATTTTCTCTGAAAGGACAGCATTTAGAAAGTGAAGCAACACTCCATTCATTTCGCACAGTGAATTGAAGTGTTGGAACAGACTGCTTCTCTTTCAGAGAAACGCATGTGAGTTTCTTCCTAATGCTGGCAAGTAGCTTAAGGCACTATCAAAGGAAAGTGATTTTCACTGAAAGGACAGAATTTAGAAAGTGAAGCAACACTCCCTTCACTTCGCACAGTGAATTGAAGTGTTGGAACAGACTGCTTCTCTTTCAGAGAAATGCATGTGAGTTTCTGTTGAATGCCTGTAAGTAGCTTAAGGCACTATCAAAGGAAAGTGATTTTCTCTGAAAGGACAGCATTTAGAAAGTGAAGCAACACTCCACTCACTTCGCACAGTGAATTGAAGTGTTGAAACAGACAGCTTCTCTTTCAGAGAAACGCATGTGAGTTTCTTCCTAATGCTTGCAAGTAGCTTAAGGCACTTTCAAAGGAAAGTGATTTTCTCTGAAAGAAGAGCATTTAGAAAGTGAAGCAACATTCCATTCACTTCGCACAGTGAATTGAAGTGTTGGAACAGACTGCTTCTATTTCAGAGAAACGCATTAGTGTTTCTTGTGAATGCTTGCAAGTAGCTTAAGGCACTTTCAAAGGAAAGTGATTTTCTCTGAAAGGACAGCATTTAGAAAGTGAAGCAACACTCCATTCACTTCGCACAGTGAATTGAAGTGTTGGAGCAGACTGCTTCTCTTTCTGAGAAATGCATGTGAGTTTCTGTTGAATGCTTCTAAATAGCTTAAGGCACTTTCAAAGGAAAGTGATTTTCTCTGAAAGGACAGCATTTAGAAAGTGAGGCAACACTCCATTCACTTCGCACAGTGAATTGAAGTGTTGGAACAGACTGCTTCTCTTTCAGAGAAACGCATGTATGTTTCTTCCTAATGCTTGCAAGTAGCTTAAGGCACTTTCAAAGGAAAGTGATTTTCTCTGAAAGGACAGCATTTAGAAAGTGAAGCAACACTCCATTCACTTTGCACAGTGAACTGAAGTGTTGGAACAGACTGCTTCTCTTTCAGAGGAATGCATGTGAGTTTCTGTTGAATGCTTTTAAGTAGCTTAAGGCAGTTACAAAGGAAAGTGATTTTCTCTGAAAGGACAGCATTTAGAAAGTGAAGCAATACTCCGTTCCCTTCGTGCAGTGAAGTGAGGTGTTGGAACAGAGTGCTTCTCTTTCATAGAAACGCATTAGAGTTTCTTGTGAATGCTTGCAAGTAGCTTAAGGCACTTTCAAAGGAAAGTGATTTTCTCTGAAAGGACAGCATTTAGAAAGTGAAGCAACACTCCATTCACTTTGCACAGTGAATTGAAGTGTTGGAACAGACTGCTTCTCTTTAGAGAAACGCATGTGAGTTTCATCCTAATGCTTGTAAGTAGCTTAAGGCACTCTCAAAGGAACGTGATTT
The DNA here is from genome assembly GCF_982192425.1 of Myodes glareolus. Lineage (NCBI taxonomy): Eukaryota > Metazoa > Chordata > Mammalia > Rodentia > Cricetidae > Myodes > Myodes glareolus. The sequence continues at coordinate 4,679,344 of NC_142046.1, forward strand.
TCTCTGAAAGGACAGCATTTAGAAACTGAAGCAACATTCCATTCACTTCGCACAGTGAATTGAAGTGTTGGAACAGACTGCTTCTCTTTCAGAGAAATGCTTGTGAGTTTCTGTTGAATGCTTGTAAGTAGCTTAAGGCACTTTCTAAGGAATGTGATTTTCTCTGAAAGGACAGTATTTAGAAAGTGAAGCAACACTCCATTCACTTCGTGCAGTGAATTGAAGTGTTGGAACAGACTGCTTCTCTTTCAGAGAAATGCATGTGAATTTCTGATGAATGCCTGTAAGTAGCTTAAGGCTCTTTCAAAGGAAAGTGATTTTCTCTGAAAGGACAGCATTTAGAAAGTGAAGCAACACTCCATTCACTTCGCACAGTGAATTGAAGTGTTGGAACAGACTGCTTCTCTTTCAGAGAAACGCATGTTAGTTTCTGGTGAATGCTTGTAAGTAGCTTAAGGCACTTTCAAAGAAAAGTGATTTTCTCTGAAAGGACAGCATTACGAAAGTGAGGCAACACTCCACTCACTTCGCACAGTGAATTGAAGTGTTGGAACAGACTGCTTCTCTTTCAGAGAAAGGCATGTGAGTTTCTTCCTAATGCTTGCAAGTAGCTTAAGGCACTTTCAAAGGAAAGTGATTTTCTCTGAAAGAAGAGCATTTAGAAAGTGAAGCAACACTCCATTCACTTCGCACAGTGAATTGAAGTGATGGAACAGAATGCTTCTCTTTCAGAGAAACGCATGTGAGTTTCTGTTGAATGCTTGTAAGTAGCTTAAGGCACGTTCAAAGGAAAGTGAGTTTCTCTGAAAGGACAGCATTTAGAAAGTGAGGCAACACTCCATTCACTTCGCACAGTGAATTGAAGTGTTGGAACAGACTGCTTCTCTTTCAGGGAAAAGCATGTGAGTTTTTTATGAATGCTTGAAAGAAGTTTAAGGCACTTTGAAAGGAAAGTGATTTTCTCTGAAAGGACAGAATTTAGAAAGTGAAGAAACACTCCATTCATTTTGCACAGTGAACTGAAGTGTTGGAACAGACTGCTTCTCTTTCAGAGAAATGCATGTGAGTTTCTGTTGAATGCTTGTAATTAGCTTAAGGCACTTTCAAAGGAAAGTGATTTTCTCTGAAAGGACAGCATTTAGAAAGTGAAGCAACACTCCGATCCCTTTGTGCAGTGAATTGAAGTGTTGGAACAGAGTGCTACTCTTTCATAGAAACGCATTAGTGTTTCTTGCGAATGCTTGCAAGTTGCTTAGGGCACTTTCAAAGCAAAGTGATTTTCTCTCAAATGACAGAATTTAGAAAGTGAAGCAACACCCCATTCACTTCGCACAGAGAAATGAAGTGTTGGAACAGACTGCTTCTCTTTCAGAGAAACGCATGTGAGTTTCTGTTGAATGCTTGCAAGTTTCTTAAGGCACTTTCAAAGGAAAGTGATTTTCTCTGAAAGGACAGCATTTAGAAAGTGACGCAACACTCCATTCACTTCGCACAGTGAATTGAAGAGTTGGAACAGACTGTTTCTCTTTCAGAGAAATGCATGTGAGTTTCTGTTGAATGCTTGTAAGTAGCTTAAGGCACTTTCAAATGAAAGTGATTTTCTCTGAAAGGACAGCATTTAGAAAGTGAAGCAACACTCCACTCACTTCGCACAGTGAATTGAAGTGTTGGAACAGACAGCTTCTCTTTCAGAGAAACGCATGTGAGTTTCTTCCTAATGCTTGCAAGTAGCTTAAGGCACTTTCAAAGGAAAGTGATTTTCTCTGAAAGAAGAGCATTTAGAAAGTGAAGCAACACTCCATTCACTTCGCACAGTGAATTGAAGTGTTGGAACAGACTGCTTCTCTTTCAGAGAAAGGCATGTGAGTTTCTGTTGAATGCTTGTAAGTAGCTTAAGGCACTTTCAAAGGAAAGTGATTTTCTCTGAAAGGACAGCATTTAGAAAGTGAGGCAACACTCCATTCACTTCGCAGAGTGAATTGAAGTGTTGGAACAGACTGCTTCTCTTTCAGAGAAACGCATGTATGTTTCTTCCTAATGCTTGCAAGTAGCTTAAGGCACGTTCAAAGGAAAGTGATTTTCTCTGAAAGGACAGCATTTAGAAAGTGAAGCAACACTCCATTCACTTTGCACAGTGAACTGAAGTGTTGGAACAGACTGCTTTTCTTTCAGAGAAATGCATGTGAGTTTCTGTTGAATGCTTTTAAGTAGCTTAAGGCAGTTACAAAGGAAAGTGATTTTCTCTGAAAGGACAGCATTTAGAAAGTGAAGCAACACTCCATTCACTTCGCACATTGAATTGAAGTGTTGGAACAGACTGCATCTCTTTCAGAGAAACGCATGTGAGTTTCTGTTGAATGCTTGTAAGTAGCTTAAGAAACTTTCAAAGGAGAGTGATTTTCTCTGAAAGGACAGCATTTAGAAAGTGAGGCAACACTCCATTCACTTCACACAGTGAATTGAAGTGTTGGTACAGACTGCTTCTCTTTCAGAGAAACGCATGTGAGTTTCTTCCTAATGCTTGCAAGTAGCTTAAGGCACTTTCAAAGGAAAGTGATTTTCTCTGAAAGGACAGCATTTAGAAAGTGAAGCAACACTCCATTCACTTCGCACAGTGAATTGAAGTGTTGGAACAGACTGCTTCTCTTTCAGAGAAACGCATGTGAGTTTTTTATGAATGCTTGAAAGTAGTTTAAGGCACTTTCAAAAGAAAGTGATTTTCTCTGAAAGGACAGCATTTAGAAAGTGAAGCAACACTCCATTCACTTCGCACAGTGAATTGAAGTGTTGGAACAGACTGCTTCTCTTTCAGAGAAACGCGTGTGAGTTTCTTCCTAATGCTTGCAAGTAGCTTAAGGCACTTTCAAAGGAAAGTGATTTTCTCTGAAAGGACAGCATTTAGAAAGTGAAGCAACACTCCATTCCCTTCGCACAGTGAATTGAAGTGTTGGATCAGACTGCTTCTCTTTCAGAGAAATGCATGTGAGTTTCTGTTGAATGCTTGCAAGTAGCTTAAGGCACTTTCAAAGGAAAGTGATTTTCTCTGAAAGGACAGCATCTAGAAAAAGAAGCGACACTCCATTCACTTCGCACAGTGAACTGAAGAATTGGAACAGACTGCTTCTCTTTCAGAGAAACGCATGTGAGTTTCTTCCTAATGCTTGCAAGTAGCTTAAAGCACATTCAAACGAAAGTGATTTTCTCTGAAAGAACAGCCTTTAGAAAGTGAAGCAACACTCCATTCACTTCGCACAGTGAATTGAAGTGTTGGAACAGACTGCTTCTCTTTCAGAGAAACGCATGTTAGTTTCTGTTAAATGCTTGTAAGTATCTTAATGCACTTTCAAAGGAAAGTGATTTTTTCTGAAAGGACAGCATTTAGAAAGTGAGGCAACATTCTATTCACTTCACACAGTGAATTGAAGTGTTGGAACAGACTGCTTCTCTTTCAGAGAAACGCATGTGAGTTTCTTCCTAATGCCTGCAAGTAGCTTAAGGCGCTATCAAAGGAAAGTGATTTTCTCTGAAAGAAGAGCATTTAGAAAGTGAAGCAACACTCCATTCACTTCGCACAGTGAATTGAAGTGTTGGAACAGAATGCTTCTCTTTCAGAGAAACGCATGTGAGTTTCTGTTGAATGCTTGTAAGTAGCTTAAGGCAATTTCAAAGGAAAGTTATTTTCTCTGAAAGGACAGCATTTAGAAAGTGAGGCAACACTCCATTCACTTCGCACAGTGAATTGAAGTGTTGGAACAGACTGCTTCTCTTTCAGGGAAACGCATGTGAGTATTTTATGAATGCTGGAAAGTAGTTTAAGGCACTTTCAAAGGAAAGTGATTTTCTCTGAAAGGACAGCATTTAGAAAGTGAAGCAACACTCCATTCACTTCGCACAGGGAATTGAAGTCTTGGAACAGGCTGCTTCTCTTTCAGAGAAACTCATGTGTGTTTCTGGTGAATGCTTGTAAGAAGCTTAAGGCAGTTTCAAAAGAAAGTGATTATATCTCTAACTACAGCATTTAGAAAGTGAAGCAACACTCCATTCACTTCGCACAGTGAATTGAAGTGTTGGAACAGACTGCTTCTCTTTCAGAGAAATGCATGTGAGTTTCTGTTGATTGCTTGTAAGTAGGTCAAGTCTCTTTCAAAGGAAAGTGATTTTCTCTGAAAGGACAGCATTTAGAAAGCACAGCAACACTCCATTCCCTTCGCGCAATGAATTGAAGTGTTGGAACAGAGTGCTTCTGTTTCATAGAAACGCATTAGTGTTTCTTGTGAATGCTGGCAAGTAGCTTAAGGCACTTTCAAAGGAAAGTGATTTTCTCTGAAAGGACAGGATTTAGAAAGTGAAGCAACACTCCATTCACTTCGAACAGAGAATTGAAGTGTTGGAACAGATTGCTTCTCTTTCAGAGAAATGCATGTGAGTTTCTGTTGAATGCTTGTTAGTAGCTTAAGGCACATTCAAAGGAAAGGGATTTTCTCTGAAAGGACAGTATTTAGAAAGTGAAGTAAGACTCCATTCACTTCGCACAGTGAATTGAAGTGTTGGAACAGACTGCTTCTCTTTCAGAGAAACGCATGTGAGTTTTTTGTGAATGCTTGAAAGTAGTTTAAGGCACTTTCAATGGAAAGTGATTTTCTCTGAAAGGACAGCATTTAGAAAGTGAGGCAACACTCCATTCACTTCGCACAGTGAATTGAAGTGTTGGAACAGACTGCTTCTCTTTCAGAAAAATGCATGTGAGTTTCTGTTGAATGCTTGTAAGTAGCTTAAGGCACTTTCAAAGGAAAGTGATTTTCTCTGAAAGGACAGCATTTAGAAAGTGAAGCAACACTCCATTCATTTCGCACAGTGAATTGAAGTGTTGGAACAGACTGCTTCTCTTTCAGAGAAACGCATGTGAGTTTCTACCTAATGCTGGCAAGTAGCTTAAGGCACTATCAAAGGAAAGTGATTTTCACTGAAAGGACAGAATTTAGAAAGTGAAGCAACACTCCCTTCACTTCGCACAGTGAATTGAAGTGTTGGAACAGACTGCTTCTCTTTCAGAGAAATGCATGTGAGTTTCTGTTGAATGCCTGTAAGTAGCTTAAGGCACTATCAAAGGAAAGTGATTTTCTCTGAAAGGACAGCATTTAGAAAGTGAAGCAACACTCCACTCACTTCGCACAGTGAATTGAAATGTTGAAACAGACAGCTTCTCTTTCAGAGAAACGCATGTGAGTTTCTTCCTAATGCTTGCAAGTAGCTTAAGGCACTTTCAAAGGAAAGTGATTTTCTCTGAAAGAAGAGCATTTAGAAAGTGAAGCAACATTCCATTCACTTCGCACAGTGAATTGAAGTGTTGGAACAGACTGCTTCTATTTCAGAGAAACGCATTAGTGTTTCTTGTGAATGCTTGCAAGTAGCTTAAGGCACTTTCAAAGGAAAGTGATTTTCTCTGAAAGGACAGCATTTAGAAAGTGAAGCAACACTCCATTCACTTCGCACAGTGAATTGAAGTGTTGGAGCAGACTGCTTCTCTTTCTGAGAAATGCATGTGAGTTTCTGTTGAATGCTTCTAAATAGCTTAAGGCACTTTCAAAGGAAAGTGATTTTCTCTGAAAGGACAGCATTTAGAAAGTGAGGCAACACTCCATTCACTTCGCACAGTGAATTGAAGTGTTGGAACAGACTGCTTCTCTTTCAGAGAAACGCATGTATGTTTCTTCCTAATGCTTGCAAGTAGCTTAAGGCACTTTCAAAGGAAAGTGATTTTCTCTGAAAGGACAGCATTTAGAAAGTGAAGCAACACTCCATTCACTTTGCACAGTGAACTGAAGTGTTGGAACAGACTGCTTCTCTTTCAGAGGAATGCATGTGAGTTTCTGTTGAATGCTTTTAAGTAGCTTAAGGCAGTTACAAAGGAAAGTGATTTTCTCTGAAAGGACAGCATTTAGAAAGTGAAGCAATACTCCGTTCCCTTCGTGCAGTGAAGTGAGGTGTTGGAACAGAGTGCTTCTCTTTCATAGAAACGCATTAGAGTTTCTTGTGAATGCTTGCAAGTAGCTTAAGGCACTTTCAAAGGAAAGTGATTTTCTCTGAAAGGACAGCATTTAGAAAGTGAAGCAACACTCCATTCACTTTGCACAGTGAATTGAAGTGTTGGAACAGACTGCTTCTCTTTAGAGAAACGCATGTGAGTTTCATCCTAATGCTTGTAAGTAGCTTAAGGCACTCTCAAAGGAACGTGATTTTCTCTGAAAGGACAGCATTTAGAAACTGAAGCAACATTCCATTCACTTCGCACAGTGAATTGAAGTGTTGGAACAGACTGCTTCTCTTTCAGAGAAATGCATGTGAATTTCTGATGAATGCCTGTAAGTAGCTTAAGGCTCTTTCAAAGGAAAGTGATTTTCTCTGAAAGGACAGCATTTAGAAAGTGAAGCAACACTCCATTCACTTCGCACAGTGAATTGAAGTGTTGGAACAGACTGCTTCTCTTTCAGAGAAACGCATGTTAGTTTCTGGTGAATGCTTGTAAGTAGCTTAAGGCACTTTCAAAGAAAAGTGATTTTCTCTGAAAGGACAGCATTACGAAAGTGAGGCAACACTCCACTCACTTCGCACAGTGAATTGAAGTGTTGGAACAGACTGCTTCTCTTTCAGAGAAAGGCATGTGAGTTTCTTCCTAATGCTTGCAAGTAGCTTAAGGCACTTTCAAAGGAAAGTGATTTTCTCTGAAAGAAGAGCATTTAGAAAGTGAAGCAACACTCCATTCAATTCGCACAGTGAATTGAAGTGATGGAACAGAATGCTTCTCTTTCAGAGAAACGCATGTGAGTTTCTGTTGAATGCTTGCAAGTAGCTTAAGGCACGTTCAAAGGAAAGTGAGTTTCTCTGAAAGGACAGCATTTAGAAAGTGAGGCAACACTCCATTCACTTCGCACAGTGAATTGAAGTGTTGGAACAGACTGCTTCTCTTTCAGGGAAAAGCATGTGAGTTTTTTATGAATGCTTGAAAGAAGTTTAAGGCACTTTGAAAGGAAAGTGATTTTCTCTGAAAGGACAGAATTTAGAAAGTGAAGAAACACTCCATTCATTTTGCACAGTGAACTGAAGTGTTGGAACAGACTGCTTCTCTTTCAGAGAAATGCATGTGAGTTTCTGTTGAATGCTTGTAATTAGCTTAAGGCACTTTCAAAGGAAAGTGATTTTCTCTGAAAGGACAGCATTTAGAAAGTGAAGCAACACTCCGATCCCTTTGTGCAGTGAATTGAAGTGTTGGAACAGAGTGCTACTCTTTCATAGAAACGCATTAGTGTTTCTTGCGAATGCTTGCAAGTTGCTTAGGGCACTTTCAAAGCAAAGTGATTTTCTCTCAAATGACAGAATTTAGAAAGTGAAGCAACACCCCATTCACTTCGCACAGAGAAATGAAGTGTTGGAACAGACTGCTTCTCTTTCAGAGAAACGCATGTGAGTTTCTGTTGAATGCTTGCAAGTTTCTTAAGGCACTTTCAAAGGAAAGTGATTTTCTCTGAAAGGACAGCATTTAGAAAGTGACGCAACACTCCATTCACTTCGCACAGTGAATTGAAGAGTTGGAACAGACTGTTTCTCTTTCAGAGAAATGCATGTGAGTTTCTGTTGAATGCTTGTAAGTAGCTTAAGGCACTTTCAAATGAAAGTGATTTTCTCTGAAAGGACAGCATTTAGAAAGTGAAGCAACACTCCACTCACTTCGCACAGTGAATTGAAGTGTTGGAACAGACAGCTTCTCTTTCAGAGAAACGCATGTGAGTTTCTTCCTAATGCTTGCAAGTAGCTTAAGGCACTTTCAAAGGAAAGTGATTTTCTCTGAAAGAAGAGCATTTAGAAAGTGAAGCAACACTCCATTCACTTCGCACAGTGAATTGAAGTGTTGGAACAGACTGCTTCTCTTTCAGAGAAAGGCATGTGAGTTTCTGTTGAATGCTTGTAAGTAGCTTAAGGCACTTTCAAAGGAAAGTGATTTTCTCTGAAAGGACAGCATTTAGAAAGTGAGGCAACACTCCATTCACTTCGCAGAGTGAATTGAAGTGTTGGAACAGACTGCTTCTCTTTCAGAGAAACGCATGTATGTTTCTTCCTAATGCTTGCAAGTAGCTTAAGGCACGTTCAAAGGAAAGTGATTTTCTCTGAAAGGACAGCATTTAGAAAGTGAAGCAACACTCCATTCACTTTGCACAGTGAACTGAAGTGTTGGAACAGACTGCTTTTCTTTCAGAGAAATGCATGTGAGTTTCTGTTGAATGCTTTTAAGTAGCTTAAGGCAGTTACAAAGGAAAGTGATTTTCTCTGAAAGGACAGCATTTAGAAAGTGAAGCAACACTCCATTCACTTCGCACATTGAATTGAAGTGTTGGAACTGACTGCATCTCTTTCAGAGAAACGCATGTGAGTTTCTGTTGAATGCTTGTAAGTAGCTTAAGAAACTTTCAAAGGAGAGTGATTTTCTCTGAAAGGACAGCATTTAGAAAGTGAGGCAACACTCCATTCACTTCACACAGTGAATTGAAGTGTTGGTACAGACTGCTTCTCTTTCAGAGAAACGCATGTGAGTTTCTTCCTAATGCTTGCAAGTAGCTTAAGGCACTTTCAAAGGAAAGTGATTTTCTCTGAAAGGACAGCATTTAGAAAGTGAAGCAACACTCCATTCACTTCGCACAGTGAATTGAAGTGTTGGAACAGACTGCTTCTCTTTCAGAGAAACGCATGTGAGTTTTTTATGAATGCTTGAAAGTAGTTTAAGGCACTTTCAAAAGAAAGTGATTTTCTCTGAAAGGACAGCATTTAGAAAGTGAAGCAACACTCCATTCACTTCGCACAGTGAATTGAAGTGTTGGAACAGACTGCTTCTCTTTCAGAGAAACGCGTGTGAGTTTCTTCCTAATGCTTGCAAGTAGCTTAAGGCACTTTCAAAGGAAAGTGATTTTCTCTGAAAGGACAGCATTTAGAAAGTGAAGCAACACTCCATTCCCTTCGCACAGTGAATTGAAGTGTTGGATCAGACTGCTTCTCTTTCAGAGAAATGCATGTGAGTTTCTGTTGAATGCTTGCAAGTAGCTTAAGGCACTTTCAAAGGAAAGTGATTTTCTCTGAAAGGACAGCATCTAGAAAAAGAAGCGACACTCCATTCACTTCGCACAGTGAACTGAAGAATTGGAACAGACTGCTTCTCTTTCAGAGAAACGCATGTGAGTTTCTTCCTAATGCTTGCAAGTAGCTTAAAGCACATTCAAACGAAAGTGATTTTCTCTGAAAGAACAGCCTTTAGAAAGTGAAGCAACACTCCATTCACTTCGCACAGTGAATTGAAGTGTTGGAACAGACTGCTTCTCTTTCAGAGAAACGCATGTTAGTTTCTGTTAAATGCTTGTAAGTATCTTAATGCACTTTCAAAGGAAAGTGATTTTCTCTGAAAGGACAGCATTTAGAAAGTGAAGCAACACTCCATTCACTTCGCACAGTGAATTGAAGTGTTGGAACAGACTGCTTCTCTTTCAGAGAAACGCATGTGAGTTTTTTATGAATGCTTGAAAGTAGTTTAAGGCACTTTCAAAAGAAAGTGATTTTCTCTGAAAGGACAGCATTTAGAAAGTGAAGCAACACTCCATTCACTTCGCACAGTGAATTGAAGTGTTGGAACAGACTGCTTCTCTTTCAGAGAAACGCATGTGAGTTTCTTCCTAATGCTTGCAAGTAGCTTAAGGCACTTTCAAACGAAAGTGATTTTCTCTGAAAGAACAGCATTTAGAAAGTGAAGCAACACTCCATTCACTTCGCACAGTAAATTGAAGTGTTGGAACAGACTGCATCTCTTTAAGAGAAACGCATGTGAGTTTCTGTTAAATGCTTGTAAGTAGCTTAAGGCACTTTCAAAAGAAAGTGATTTTCGCTGAAAGGACAGCATTTAGAAAGTGAGGCAGCACTCTATTCACTTCATACAGTGAATTGAAATGTTGGAACAGACTGCTTCTCTTTCAGAGAAACGCTTGTGAGTTTCTTCCTAATGCTTGCAAGTAGCTTAAGGCACTTTCAAAGGAAAGTGATTTTCTCTGAAAGGACAGCATTTAGAAAGTGAAGTAACATTCCATTCACTTCGCACAGTGAATTGAAGTGTTGGAACAGACTGCTTCTCTTTCAGAGAAACGCATGTGAGTTTCTTCCTAATGCTTGCAAGTAGCTTAAGGCACTTTCAAAGGAAAGTGATTTTCTCTGAAAGGACAGCATTTAGAAAGTGAAGCAACACTCCATTCACTTCGCACAGTGAATTGAAGTGTTGGAACAGAGTGCTTCTCTTTCATAGAAACGCGTTAGTGTTTCTTGTGAATGCTTGCAAGTTGCTTAAGGCACTTTCAAAGGAAAGTGATTTTCTCTGAAAGGACAGCATTTAGAAAGTGAAGCAACACTCCATTCACTTCGCACAGAGAATTGAAGTGTTGGAACAGACTGCTTCTCTTTCAGAGAAACGCATGTGAGTTTCTTGTGAATACTTGCAAGTTGCTTAAGGCACTTTCAAAGGAAAGTGATTTTCTCTGAAAGGACAGCATTTAGAAACTGAAGCAACACTCCATTCACTTCGCACAGTGAATTGAATTGTTGGAACAGACTGCTTCTCTTTCAGAGAAACGCATGTGAGTTTCTGGTGAATGCTTGAAAGTAGTTTAAGGCACTTTCAATGGAAAGTGATTTTCTCTGAAAGGACAGAATTTAGAAAGTGAAGCAACACTCCATTCACTTCGCACAGTGAATTGAAGTGTTGGAACAGACTGCTTCTCTCTCAGAGAAACGCATGTGTGTTTCCTGTGAATGCAAGAAAGTAGCTAAAGGCACTTTCAAAGGAAAGTGATTTTCTCTGAAAGGACAGCATTTAGAAAGTGAAGTAACATTCCATTCACTTCGCACAGTGAATTGAAGTGTTGGAACCGACTGCTTCTCTTTCAGAGAAATACATGTAAGTTTCTGTTGAATGCTTGTAAGTACCTCAAGGCTCTTTCAAAGGAAAGTGATTTTCTCTGAAAGGACAGCATTTAGAAAGTAAAGCAACACTCCATTCCCTTCGCGCAATGAATTGAAGTGTTTGAACCGACTGCTTCTCTTTCATAGAAACGCATTAGTGTTTCTTGTGAATGCTTGCAAGTAGCTTAAGGCACTTTCAAAGGAAAGTGATTTTCTCTGAAAGGACAGCATTTAGAAACTGAAGCAACACTCCATTCACTTCGCACAGAGAATTGAAGTGTTGGAACAGATTGCTTCTCTTTCAGAGAAATGCATGTGAGTTTCTGTTGAATGCTTGTAAGTAGCTTAAGGCACATTCAAAGGAAAGGGATTTTCTCTAAAAGGACAGCATTTAGAAAGTGAAGCAACACTCCATTCACTTCGCACAGTGAATTGAAGTGTTGGAACAGACTGCTTCTCTTTCGGAGAAACGCATGTGAGTTTTTTGGGAATGCTTGAAAGTAGTTTAAGGCACTTTCAAAAGAAAGTGATTTTCTCTGAAAGGACAGCATTTAGAAAGTGAGGCAGCACTCCATTCACTTCGCACAGTGAAGTGAAGTGTTGGAACAGACTGCTTCTCTTTCAGAGAAAAGCATGTGATTATCTTCCTAATGCTTGCAAGTAGCTTAAGGCACTTTCAAAGGAAAGTGATTTTCTCTGAAAGGACAGCATTTAGAAAGTGAAGCAACAGTCCATTCACTTCGCACAGTGAATTGGAGTGTTGGAACAGACTGCTTCTCTTTCAGAGAAACGCACATGAGTTTTTTGTGAGCTTGAAAGTAGTTTAAGGCACTTTCAATGGAAAGTGATTTTCTCTGAAAGGACAGCATTTAGAAAGTGAGGCAACACTCCATTCACTTCGCACAGTGAATTGAAGTGTTGGAACAGACTGCTTCTCTTTCAGAGAAATGCATGTGAGTTTCTGGTGAATGCTTGCAAGTAGCTTAAGGCACTTTCAAAGGAAAGTGATTTTCTCTGAAAGGACAGCATTTAGAAAGTGAAGCAACACTCCATTCACTTCGCAGAGTGAATTGAAGTATTGGAACAGACTGCTTCTCTTTCAGAGAAACGCATGTGAGTTTCTGGTGAATGCTTGTAAGTAGCTTAAGGCACTTTCAAAGGAAAGTGATTTTAACTGAAAGGACAGCATTTAGAAAGTGAAGCAACACTTCATTCACTTCGCACAGTGAATTGAAGTGTTGGAACAGACTGCTTCATTTCAGAGAAATGCATGTTAGTTTCTTGTGAATGCTTGCAAGTTGCTTAAGGCACTTTCAAAGGAAAGTGATTTTCTCTGAAAGGACAGCATTTAGAAACTGAAGCAACACTCCATTCACTTCGCACAGTGAATTGAAGTGTTGGAACAGACTGCTTCTCTTTAAGAGAAACGCATTGAGTTTTTTGTGAATGCTTGAAAGTAGTTTAAGGAACTTTCAAAAGAAAGTGATTTTCTCTGAAAGGACAGCATTTAGAAAGTGAAGCAACACTCCATTCACTTCGCACAGTGAATTGAAGTGTTGGAACAGACTGCTTCTCTTTCAGAGAAACGCATGTGAGTTTCTGGTGAATGCTTGTAAGTAGCTTAAGGCACTTTCAAAGGAAAGTGATTTTCTCTGAAAGGACAGCATTTAGAAAGTGAGGCAACACTCCATTCACTTCACACAGTGAATTGAAGTGTTAGAACACACTGCTTCTCTTTCAGAGAAACGCATGTGAGTTTCTACCTAATGCTTGCAAGTAGCTTAAGGCACTTTCAAACGAAAGTGATTTTCTCTGAAAGGACAGCATTTAGAAAGTGAAGCAACACTCCATTCACTTCGCACAGTGAATTGAAGTGTTGGAACAGACTGCTCTCTTTCAGAGAAACGCATGTGAGTTTTTTATGAATGCTTAAAAGTATTTTAAGGCACTTTCAAAAGAAAGTGATTTTCTCTGAAAGGACAGCATTTAGATAGTGAAGCAACACTCCATTCACTTTGCACAGTGAATTGAAGTGTTGGCACAGACTGCTTCTCTTTCAGAGAAATGCGTGTGAGTTTCTTCTTAATGCTTGCAAGTAGCTTAAGGCACTTTCAAAGGAAAGTGATTTTCTCTGAAAGGACAGCATTTAGAAAGAGAAGCAACACTCCATTCACTTCGCACATTGAATTGAAGTGTTGGAACAGACTGCTTCTCTTTCAGAGAAACGCATGTGAGTTTCTGTTGAATGCTTGAAAGTAGTTTAAGGCACTTTCAATGGAAAGTGATTTTCTCTGAAAGGACAGCATTCAGAAAGTGAGGCAACACTCCATTCATTTCGCACAGTGAATTGAAGTGTTGGAACAGACTGCTTCTCTTTCAGAGACACGCATGTGAGTTTCTTCCTAATGCTTGCAAGTAGCTTAAGGCACTTTCAAAGGAAAGTGATTTTCTCTGAAAGGACAGCATTTAGAAAGTGAAGCAACACTCCATTCACTTCGCACAGTGAACTGAAGTGTTGGAACAGACTGCTTCTCTTTCAGAGAAACGCATGTGAGTTTCTTCCTAATGCTTGCAAGTAGCTTAATGCACATTCAAAGGAAAGTGATTTTCTCTGAAAGAACAGCCTTTAGAAAGTGAAGCAACACTCCATTCACTTCGCACAGTGAATTGAAGTGTTGGAACAGACTGCTTCTCTTTCAGAGAAACGCATGTTAGTTTCTGTTAAATGCTTGTAAGTATCTTAATGCACTTTCAAAGGAAAGTGATTTTTTCTGAAAGGACAGCATTTAGAAAGTGAGGCAACATTCTATTCACTTCACACAGTGAATTGAAGTGTTGGAACCGACTGCTTCTCTTTCAGAGAAACGCATGTGAGTTTCTTCCTAATGCCTGCAAGTAGCTTAAGGCGCTATCAAAGGAAAGTGATTTTCTCTGAAAGGACAGCATTTAGAAAGTGAAGCAACACTCCATTCACTTCGCACAGTGAATTGAAGTGTTGGAACAGACTGCTTCTCTTTCAGAGAAACGCATGTGAGTTTTTTATGAATGCTTGAAAGTAGTTTAAGGCACTTTCAAAAGAAAGTGATTTTCTCTGAAAGGACAGCATTTAGAAAGTGAAGCAACACTCCATTCACTTCGCACAGTGAATTGAAGTGTTGGAACAGACTGCTTCTCTTTCAGAGAAACGCATGTGAGTTTCTTCCTAATGCTTGCAAGTAGCTTAAGGCACTTTCAAACGAAATTGATTTTCTCTGAAAGAACAGCATTTAGAAAGTGAAGCAACACTCCATTCACTTCGCACAGTAAATTGAAGTGTTGGAACAGACTGCATCTCTTTAAGAGAAACGCATGTGAGTTTCTGTTAAATGCTTGTAAGTAGCTTAAGGCACTTTCAAAAGAAAGTGATTTTCGCTGAAAGGACAGCATTTAGAAAGTGAGGCAGCACTCTATTCACTTCATACAGTGAATTGAAATGTTGGAACAGACTGCTTCTCTTTCAGAGAAACGCATGTGAGTTTCTTCCTAATGCTTGCAAGTAGCTTAAGGCACTATCAAAGGAAAGTGATTTTCTCTGAAAGGACAGCATTTAGAAAGTGAAACAACACTCCATTCACTTCGAACAGTGAATTGAAGTGTTGGAACAGACTGCTTCTCTTTCAGAGAAACGCATGTGTGTTTCCTTTGAATGCTTGAAAGTAGCTTAAGGCACTTTCAAAGGAAAGTGATTTTCTCTGAAAGGACAGCATTTAGAAAGTGAAGTAACATTCCATTCACTTCGCACAGTGAATTGAAGTGTTGGAACAGACTGCTTCTCTTTCAGAGAAACGCATGTGAGTTTCTTCCTAATGCTTGCAAGTAGCTTAAGGCACTTTCAAAGGAAAGTGATTTTCTCTGAAAGGACAGCATTTAGAAACTGAAGCAACACTCCATTCACTTCGCACAGTGAATTGAAGTGTTGGAACAGACTGCTTCTCTTTAAGAGAAACGCATTGAGTTTTTTGTGAATGCTTGAAAGTAGTTTAAGGAACTTTCAAAAGAAAGTGATTTTCTCTGAAAGGACAGCATTTAGAAAGTGAAGCAACACTCCATTCACTTCGCACAGTGAATTGAAGTGTTGGAACAGACTGCTTCTCTTTCAGAGAAACGCATGTGAGTTTCTGGTGAATGCTTGTAAGTAGCTTAAGGCACTTTCAAAGGAAAGTGATTTTCTCTGAAAGGACAGCATTTAGAAAGTGAGGCAACACTCCATTCACTTCACACAGTGAATTGAAGTGTTGGAACACACTGCTTCTCTTTCAGAGAAACGCATGTGAGTTTCTACCTAATGCTTGCAAGTAGCTTAAGGCACTTTCAAAGGAAAGTGATTTTCTCTGAAAGGACAGCATTTAGAAAGTGAAGCAACACTCCATTCACTTCGCACAGTGAATTGAAGTGTTGGAACAGACTGCTTCTCTTTCAGAGAAACGCATGTGAGTTTTTTATGAATGCTTAAAAGTATTTTAAGGCACTTTCAAAAGAAAGTGATTTTCTCTGAAAGGACAGCATTTAGATAGTGAAGCAACACTCCATTCACTTCGCACAGTGAATTGAAGTGTTGGCACAGACTGCTTCTCTTTCAGAGAAATGCGTGTGAGTTTCTTCCTAATGCTTGCAAGTAGCTTAAGGCACTTTCAAAGGAAAGTGATTTTCTCTGAAAGGACAGCATTTAGAAAGAGAAGCAACACTCCATTCACTTCGCACATTGAATTGAAGTGTTGGAACAGACTGCTTCTCTTTCAGAGAAACGCATGTGAGTTTCTGTTGAATGCTTGAAAGTAGTTTAAGGCACTTTCAATGGAAAGTGATTTTCTCTGAAAGGACAGCATTCAGAAAGTGAGGCAACACTCCATTCATTTCGCACAGTGAATTGAAGTGTTGGAACAGACTGCTTCTCTTTCAGAGACACGCATGTGAGTTTCTTCCTAATGCTTGCAAGTAGCTTAAGGCACTTTCAAAGGAAAGTGATTTTCTCTGAAAGGACAGCATTTAGAAAGTGAAGCAACACTCCATTCACTTCGCACAGTGAACTGAAGTGTTGGAACAGACTGCTTCTCTTTCAGAAAAACGCATGTGAGTTTCTTCCTAATGCTTGCAAGTAGCTTAATGCACATTCAAAGGAAAGTGATTTTCTCTGAAAGAACAGCCTTTAGAAAGTGAAGCAACACTCCATTCACTTCGCACAGTGAATTGAAGTGTTGGAACAGACTGCTTCTCTTTCAGAGAAACGCATGTTAGTTTCTGTTAAATGCTTGTAAGTATCTTAAGGCACATTCAAAGGAAAGTGATTTTCTCTGAAAGGACAGCATTTAGAAAGTGAGGCAACACTCTATTCACTTCACACAGTGAATTGAAGTGTTGGAACAGACTGCTTCTCTTTCAGAGAAACGCATGTGAGTTTCTTCCTAATGCCTGCAAGTAGCTTAAGGAACTATCAAAGGAAAGTGATTTTCTCTAAAGGACAGCATTTAGAAAGTGAAGCAACACTCCATTCACTTCGCACAGTGAATTGAAGTGTTGGAACAGACTGCTTCTCTTTCAGAGAAACGCATGTGAGTTTTTCATGAATGCTTGAAAGTAGTTTAAGGCACCTTCAAAAGAAAGTGATTTTCTCTGAAAGAACAGCATTTAGAAAGTGAAGCAAAACTCCATTCACTTCGCACAGTGAATTGAAGTGTTGGAACAGACTGCTTCTCTTTCAGAGAAACGCATGTGAGTTTCTTCCTAATGCTTGTAAGTAGCTTAAGGCACTATCAAAGGAAAGTGATTTTCTCTGAAAGGACAGCATTTAGAAAGTGAAGCAACACTCCATTCACTTCGCACAGTGAATTGAAGTGTTGGAACAGACTGCTTCTCTTTCAGAGAAACGCATGTGAGTTTTTTATGAATGCTTGAATGTAGTTTAAGGCACTTTCAAAAGAAAGTGATTTTCTCTGAAAGGACAGCATTTAGAAAGTGAAACAACACTCCATTCACTTAGCACAGTGAATTGAAGTGTTGGAACAGACTGCTTCTCTTTCAGAGAAACGCATGTGAGTATCTTACTAATGCTTGCAAGTAGCTTAAGGCACTTTCAAACGAAAGTGATTTTCTCTGAAAGAACAGCATTAAGAAAGTGAAGCAACACTCCATTCACTTCGCACAGTGAATTGAAGTGTTGGAACAGACTGCTTCTCTTTCAGAGAAACGCATGTGAGTTTCTGTTAAATGCTTGTAAGTAGCTTAAGGCACTTTCAAAGGAAAGTGATTTTCTCTGAAAGAACAGCATTTAGAAAGTGAAGCAACACTCCATTCACTTCGCACAGTGAATTGAAGTGTTGGAACAGACTGCTTCTCTTTCAGAGAAACGCATGTGAGTTTCTGTTAAATGCTTGTAAGTAGCTTAAGGCACTTTCAAAGGAAAGTGATTTTCTCTGAAAGGACAGCATTTAGAAAGTGAGGCAGCACTCTATTCACTTCATACAGTGAATTGAAATGTTGGAACAGACTGCTTCTCTTTCAGAGAAACGCATGTGAGTTTCTTCCTAATGCCTGCAAGTAGCTTAAGGCACTATCAAAGGAACGTGATTTTCTCTGAAAGGACAGCATTTAGAAAGTGAAGCAACACTCCATTCACTTCGAACAGTGAATTGAAGTGTTGGAACAGACTGCTTCTCTTTCAGAGAAACGCATGTGTGTTTCCTGTGAATGCTTGAAAGTAGCTTAAGGCACTTTCAAAGGAAAGTGATTTTCTCTGAAAGGACAGCATTTAGAAAGTGAAGTAACATTCCATTCACTTCGCACAGTGAATTGAAGTGTTGGAACAGACTGCTTCTCTTTCAGAGAAATGCATGTGAGTTTCTGTTGAATGCTTGTCAGTAGCTCAAGGCTCTTTCAAAGGAAAGTGATTTTCTCTGAAAGGACAGCATTTAGAAAGTAAAGCAACACTGCATTCCCTTTGTGCAATGAATTGAAGTGTTGGAACAGACTGCTTCTCTTTCATAGAAACGCATTAGTGTTTCTTGTGAATGCTTGCAAGTAGCTTAAGGAACTTTCAAAGGAAAGTGATTTTCTCTGAAAGGACAGCATTTAGAAAGTGAAGCAACACTCCATTCACTTCGCACAGTGAATTGAAGTGTTGGAACAGACTGCTTCTCTTTCAGAGAAACGCATGTGAGTTTTTTATGAATGCTTGAAAGTAGTTTAAGGCACTTTCAAAAGAAAGTGATTTTCTCTGAAAGGACAGCATTTAGAAAGTAAAGCAACACTCCATTCACTTCGCACAGTGAACTGAAGTGTTGGAACAGACTGCTTCTCTTTCAGAGAAACGCATGTGAGTTTCTTCCTAATGCTTGCAAGTAGCTTAAGGCACTTTCAAAGGAAAGTGATTTTCTCTGAAAGGACAGCATTTAGAAAGTGAAGCAACACTCCATTCACTTCGCACAGTGAATTGAAGTGTTGGAACAGACGCCTTCTCTTTCAGAGAAACGCATGTATGTTTCTTGTGAATGCTTGTAAGTAGCTAAAGGCACTTTCAAAGGAAAGTGGTTTTCTCTGAAAGGACAGCATTTAGAAAGTGAAGCAACACTCCATTCCCTTTGTGCAGTGAATTGAAGTGTTGGAACAAAGTGCTTCTCTTTCATATAAACGCATTAGTTTTTCTTGTGAATGCTTGCAAGTTGCTTAAGGCACTTTCAAAGGAAAGTTATTTTTTCTAAAAGGACAGAATTTAGAAAGTGAAGCAACACTCCATTCACTTCGCACAGTGAATTGAAGTGTTGGAACAGACTGCTTCTCTTTCAGAGAAACACATGTGAGTTTCTGTTAAATGCTTGTAAGTAGCTTAAGGCACTTTCAAAGGAAAGTGATTTTCTCTGAAAGGACAACATTTAGAAAGTGAGGCAGCACTCTATTCACTTCATACAGTGAATTGAAATGTTGGAACAGACTGCTTCTCTTTCAGAGAAACGCATGTGAGTTTCTTCCTAATGCCTGCAAGTAGCTTAAGGCACTATCAAAGGAACGTGATTTTCTCTGAAAGGACAGCATTTAGAAAGTGAAGCAACACTCCATTCACTTCGAACAGTGAATTGAAGTGTTGGAACAGACTGCTTCTCTTTCAGAGAAACGCATGTGTGTTTCCTGTGAATGCTTGAAAGTAGCTTAAGGCACTTTCAAAGGAAAGTGATTTTCTCTGAAAGGACAGCATTTAGAAAGTGAAGTAACATTCCATTCACTTCGCACAGTGAATTGAAGTGTTGGAACAGACTGCTTCTCTTTCAGAGAAATGCATGTGAGTTTCTGTTGAATGCTTGTCAGTAGCTCAAGGCTCTTTCAAAGGAAAGTGATTTTCTCTGAAAGGACAGCATTTAGAAAGTAAAGCAACACTGCATTCCCTTTGTGCAATGAATTGAAGTGTTGGAACAGACTGCTTCTCTTTCATAGAAACGCATTAGTGTTTCTTGTGAATGCTTGCAAGTAGCTTAAGGAACTTTCAAAGGAACGTGATTTTCTCTGAAAGGACAGCATTTAGAAAGTGAAGCAACACTCCATTCACTTCGAACAGTGAATTGAAGTGTTGGAACAGACTGCTTCTCTTTCAGAGAAACGCATGTGAGTTTCTGTTAAATGCTTGTAAGTAGCTTAAGGCACTTTCAAAGGAAAGTGATTTTCTCTGAAAGGACAGCATTTAGAAAGTGAGGCAGCACTCTATTCACTTCATACAGTGAATTGAAATGTTGGAACAGACTGCTTCTCTTTCAGAGAAACGCATGTGAGTTTCTTCCTAATGCCTGCAAGTAGCTTAAGGGACTATCAAAGGAACGTGATTTTCTCTGAAAGGACAGCATTTAGAAAGTGAAGCAACACTCCATTCACTTCGAACAGTGAATTGAAGTGTTGGAACAGACTGCTTCTCTTTCAGAGAAACGCCTGTGTGTTTCCTGTGAATGCTTGAAAGTAGCTTAAGGCACTTTCAAAGGAAAGTGATTTTCTCTGAAAGGACAGCATTTAGAAAGTGAAGTAACATTCCATTCACTTCGCACAGTGAATTGAAGTGTTGGAACAGACTGCTTCTCTTTCAGAGAAATGCATGTGAGTTTCTGTTGAATGCTTGTCAGTAGCTCAAGGCTCTTTCAAAGGAAAGTGATTTTCTCTGAAAGGACAGCATTTAGAAAGTAAAGCAACACTGCATTCCCTTTGTGCAATGAATTGAAGTGTTGGAACAGACTGCTTCTCTTTCATAGAAACGCATTAGTGTTTCTTGTGAATGCTTGCAAGTAGCTTAAGGAACTTTCAAAGGAAAGTGATTTTCTCTGAAAGGACAGCATTTAGAAAGTGAAGCAACACTCCATTCACTTCGCACAGTGAATTGAAGTGTTGGAACAGACTGCTTCTCTTTCAGAGAAACGCATGTGAGTTTTTTATGAATGCTTGAAAGTAGTTTAAGGCACTTTCAAAAGAAAGTGATTTTCTCTGAAAGGACAGCATTTAGAAAGTAAAGCAACACTCCATTCACTTCGCACAGTGAACTGAAGTGTTGGAACAGACTGCTTCTCTTTCAGAGAAACGCATGTGAGTTTCTTCCTAATGCTTGCAAGTAGCTTAAGGCACTTTCAAAGGAAAGTGATTTTCTCTGAAAGGACAGCATTTAGAAAGTGAAGCAACACTCCATTCACTTCGCACAGTGAATTGAAGTGTTGGAACAGACGCCTTCTGTTTCAGAGAAACGCATGTGAGTTTCTTGTGAATGCTTGTAAGTAGCTAAAGGCACTTTCAAAGGAAAGTGGTTTTCTCTGAAAGGACAGCATTTAGAAAGTGAAGCAACACTCCATTCCCTTTGTGCAGTGAATTGAAGTGTTGGAAAAAAGTGCTTCTCTTTCATATAAACGCATTAGTGTTTCTTGTGAATGCTTGCAAGTTGCTTAAGGCACTTTCAAAGGAAAGTTATTTTTTCTAAAAGGACAGAATTTAGAAAGTGAAGCAACACTCCATTCACTTCGCACAGTGAATTGAAGTGTTGGAACAGACTGCTTCTCTTTCAGAGAAACGCATGTGAGTTTCTGTTAAATGCTTGTAAGTAGCTTAAGGCACTTTCAAAGGAAAGTGATTTTCTCTGAAAGGACAGCATTTAGAAAGTGAGGCAGCACTCTATTCACTTCATACAGTGAATTGAAATGTTGGAACAGACTGCTTCTCTTTCAGAGAAACGCATGTGAGTTTCTTCCTAATGCCTGCAAGTAGCTTAAGGCACTATCAAAGGAACGTGATTTTCTCTGAAAGGACAGCATTTAGAAAGTGAAGCAACACTCCATTCACTTCGAACAGTGAATTGAAGTGTTGGAACAGACTGCTTCTCTTTCAGAGAAACGCATGTGTGTTTCCTGTGAATGCTTGAAAGTAGCTTAAGGCACATTCAAAGGAAAGTGATTTTCTCTGAAAGGACAGCATTTAGAAAGTGAAGTAACATTCCATTCACTTCGCACAGTGAATTGAAGTGTTGGAACAGACTGCTTCTCTTTCAGAGAAATGCATGTGAGTTTCTGTTGAATGCTTGTCAGTAGCTCAAGGCTCTTTCAAAGGAAAGTGATTTTCTCTGAAAGGACAGCATTTAGAAAGTAAAGCAACACTGCATTCCCTTTGTGCAATGAATTGAAGTGTTGGAACAGACTGCTTCTCTTTCATAGAAACACATTAGTGTTTCTTGTGAATGCTTGCAAGTAGCTTAAGGAACTTTCAAAGGAAAGTGATTTTCTCTGAAAGGACAGCATTTAGAAAGTGAAGCAACACTCCATTCACTTCACACAGTGAATTGAAGTGTTGGAACAGACTGCTTCTCTTTCAGAGAAACGCATGTGAGTTTTTTATGAATGCTTGAAAGTAGTTTAAGGCACTTTCAAAAGAAAGTGATTTTCTCTGAAAGGACAGCATTTAGAAAGTAAAGCAACACTCCATTCACTTCGCACAGTGAACTGAAGTGTTGGAACAGACTGCTTCTCTTTCAGAGAAACGCATGTGAGTTTCTTCCTAATGCTTGCAAGTAGCTTAAGGCACTTTCAAAGGAAAGTGATTTTCTCTGAAAGGACAGCATTTAGAAAGTGAAGCAACACTCCATTCACTTCGCACAGTGAATTGAAGTGTTGGAACAGACGCCTTCTCTTTCAGAGAAACGCATGTGAGTTTCTTGTGAATGCTTGTAAGTAGCTAAAGGCACTTTCAAAGGAAAGTGGTTTTCTCTGAAAGGACAGCATTTAGAAAGTGAAGCAACACTCCATTCCCTTTGTGCAGTGAATTGAAGTGTTGGAACAAAGTGCTTCTCTTTCATATAAACGCATTAGTGTTTCTTGTGAATGCTTGCAAGTTGCTTAAGGCACTTTCAAAGGAAAGTTATTTTTTCTAAAAGGACAGAATTTAGAAAGTGAAGCAACACTCCATTCACTTCGCACAGTGAATTGAAGTGTTGGAACAGACTGCTTCTCTTTCAGAGAAATGCATGTGAGTTTCTGTTGAATGCTTGTAAGTAGCTTAAGGCACTTTCAAAGGAAAGTGATTTTCTCTGAAAGGACAGCATTTAGAAAGTGAAGCAACACTCCATTCACTTCGCACAGTGAATTGAAGTGTTGGAACAGACTGCTTCTCTTTCAGAGAAATGCATGTGAGTTTCTGTTGAATGCTTGTAAGTAGCTTAAGGCTCTTTCAAAGGAAAGTGATTTTCTCTGAAAGGACAGCATTTAGAAAGTAAAGCTACACTCCATTCCCTTCGCGCAATGAATTGAAGTGTTGGAACAGATTTCTTCTCTTTCAGAGAAATGCATGTGAGTTTCTGTTGAATGCTTGTAAGTAGCTTAAGGCACATTCAAAGGAAAGTGATTTTCTCTGAAAGGACAGCATTTAGAAAGTGAAGCAACACTCCATTCACTTCGCACAGTGAATTAAAGTGTTGGAACAGACTGCTTCTCTTTCAGAGAAACGCATGTGAGTTTTTTATGAATTCTTGAAAGTAGTTTAAGGCACTTTCAAAGGAAAGTGATTTTCTCTGAAAGGACAGCATTTAGAAAGTGAAGCAACACTCCATTCACTTTGCACAGTGAAATGAAGTGTTGGAACAGACTGCTTCTCTTTCAGAGAAATGCATGTGAGTTTTTTGTGAATGCTTGAAAGTAGCTTAAGGTACTTTCAAACGAAAGTAATTTTCTCTGAAAGAACAGCATTTAGAAAGTGAAGCAACACTCCATTCACTTCGTACAGTGAATTGACGTGTTGGAACCGACTGCTTCTCTTTCAGAGAAACGCATGTTAGTTTCTGTTAAATGCTTGTAAGTAGCTTAAGGCACTTTCAAAGGAAAGTGATTTTCTCTGAAAGGACAGCATTTAGAAAGTGAGGCAACACTCTATTCACTTCACACTGTGAATTGAACTGTTGGAACAGACTGCTTCTCTTTCAGAGAAACACATGTGAGTTTCTTCCTAATGCTTGCAAGTAGCTTAAGGCACTATCAAAGGAAAGTGATTTTCTCTGAAAGGACAGCATTTAGAAACTGAAGCAACACTCCATTCACTTCGCACAGTGAATTGAAGTGTTGGAACAGACTGCTTCTCTTTAAGAGAAACGCATGTGAGTTTTTTGTGAATGCTTGAAAGTAGTTTAAGGAACTTTCAAAAGAAAGTGATTTTCTCTGAAAGGACAGCATTTAGAAAGTGAAGCAACACTCCATTCACTTCGCACAGTGAATTGAAGTGTTGGAACAGACTGCTTCTCTTTCAGAGAAACGCATGTTAGTTTCTGGTGAATGCTTGTAAGTAGCTTAAGGCACTTTCAAAGGAAAGTGATTTTCTCTGAAAGGACAGCATTTAGAAAGTGAGGCAACACTCCATTCACTTCACACAGTGAATTGAAGTATTGGAACAGACTGCTTCTCTTTCAGAGAAACGCATGTGAGTTTCTTCCTAATGCTTGCAAGTAGCTTAAGGCACTTTCAAAGGAAAGTGATTTTCTCTGAAAGGACAGCATTTAGAAAGTGAAGCAACACTCCATTCACTTCGCACAGTGAATTGAAGTGTTGGAACAGACTGCTTCTCTTTCAGAGAAACGCATGTGAGTTTCTGGTGAATGCTTGTAAGTAGCTTAAGGCACTTTCAAAGGAAAGTGGTTTTCTCTGAAAGGACAGCATTTAGAAAGTGAAGCAACACTCCATTCCCTTTGTGCAGTAAATTGAAGTGTTGGAACAGAGTGCTTCTCTTTCATATAAACGCATTAGTTTTTCTTGTGAATGCTTGCAAGTTGCTTAAGGCACTTTCAAAGAAAAGTGATTTTCTCTGAAAGGACAGAATTTAGAAAGTGAAGCAACACTCCATTCACTTCGCACAGTGAATTGAAGTTTTGGAACAGACTGCTTCTCTTTCAGAGAAATGCATGTGAGTTTCTGTTGAATGCTTGTAAGTAGCTTAAGGCACTTTCAAAGGAAAGTGATTTTCTCTGAAAGGACAGCATTTAGAAAGAGAACCAACACTCCATTCACTTCGCACAGTGAATTGAAGTGTTGGAACAGACTGCTTCCCTTTCAGAGAAACGCATGTGAGTTTCTGTTGAATGCTTGTTAGTAGCTTAAGGCACTTTCAAAGGAAAGTGATTTTCTCTGAAAGGACAGCATTTAGAAAGTGAGGCAACACTCCATTCACTTCACACAGTGAATTGAAGTGTTGGAACAGACTGCTTCTGTTTCAGAGAAACACATTTGAGTTTCTTCCTAATGCTTGCAAGTAGCTTAAGGCACTTTCAAAGGAAAGTGATTTTCTCTGAAAGGACAGCATTTAGAAAGTGAGGCAACACTCCATTCACTTCGAACAGTGAATTGAAGGGTTGGAACAGACTGCTTCTCTTTCAGAGAAACGCATGTGTGTTTCCTGTGAATGCTTGAAAGTAGCTTAAGGCACTTTCAAAGGAAAGTGATTTTCTCTGAAAGGACAGCATTTAGAAAGTGAAGTAACATTCCATTCACTTCGCACAGTGAATTGAAGTGTTGGAACAGACTGCTTCTCTTTCAGAGAAATGCATGTGAGTTTCTGTTGAATGCTTGTAAGTAGCTCAAGGCTCTTTCAAAGGAAAGTGATTTTCTCTGAAAGGACAGCATTTAGAAAGTAAAGCAACACTGCATTCCCTTCGTGCAATGAATTGAAGTGTTGGAACAGACTGCTTCTCTTTCAGAGAAACGCATTAGTGTTTCTTGTGAATGCTTGCAAGTAGCTTAAGGCACTTTCAAAGGAAAGTGATTTTCTCTGAAAGGACAGCATTTAGAAACTGAAGCAACACTCCATTCACTTCGCACAGTGAATTGAAGTGTTGGAACAGACTGCTTCTCTTTAAGAGAAACGCATGTGAGTTTTTTGTGAATGCTTGAAAGTAGTTTAAGGAACTTTCAAAAGAAAGTGATTTTCTCTGAAAGGACAGCATTTAGAAAGTGAAGCAACACTCCATTCACTTCGCACAGTGAATTGAAGTGTTGGAACAGACTGCTTCTCTTTCAGAGAAACGCATGTGAGTTTCTGGTGAATGCTTGTAAGTAGCTTAAGGCACTTTCAAAGGAAAGTGATTTTCTCTGAAAGGACAGCATTTAGAAAGTGAGGCAACACTCCATTCACTTCACACAGTGAATTGAAGTATTGGAACAGACTGCTTCTCTTTCAGAGAAACGCATGTGAGTTTCTTCCTAATGCTTGCAAGTAGCTTAAGGCACTATCAAAGGAAAGTGATTTTCTCTGAAAGGACAGCATTTAGAAAGTGAAGCAACACTCCATTCACTTCGCACAGTGAATTGAAGTGTTGGAACAGACTGCTTCTCTTTCAGAGAAACGCATGTGAGTTTTTTATGAATGCTTGAATGTAGTTTAAGGCACTTTCAAAAGAAAGTGATTTTCTCTGAAAGGACAGCATTTAGAAAGTGAAACAACACTCCATTCACTTCGCACAGCGAATTGAAGTGTTGGAACAGACTGCTTCTCTTTCAGAGAAACGCATGTGAGTTTCTTCCTAATGCTTGCAAGTATCTTAAGGCACTTTCAAATGAAAGTGATTTTCTCTGAAAGAACAGCATTAAGAAAGTGAAGCAACACTCCATTCACTTCGCACAGTGAATTGAAGTGTTGGAACAGACTGCTTCTCTTTCAGAGAAACGCATGTGAGTTTCTGTTAAATGCTTGTAAGTAGCTTAAGGCACTTTCAAAGGAAAGTGATTTTCTCTGAAAGGACAGCATTTAGAAAGTGAGGCAGCACTCTATTCACTTCATACAGTGAATTGAAATGTTGGAACAGACTGCTTCTCTTTCAGAGAAACGCATGTGAGTTTCTTCCTAATGCCTGCAAGTAGCTTAAGGCACTATCAAAGGAACGTGATTTTCTCTGAAAGGACAGCATTTAGAAAGTGAAGCAACACTCCATTCACTTCGAACAGTGAATTGAAGTGTTGGAACAGACTGCTTCTCTTTCAGAGAAACGCATGTGTGTTTCCTGTGAATGCTTGAAAGTAGCTTAAGGCACTTTCAAAGGAAAGTGATTTTCTCTGAAAGGACAGCATTTAGAAAGTGAAGTAACATTCCATTCACTTCGCACAGTGAATTGAAGTGTTGGAACAGACTGCTTCTCTTTCAGAGAAATGCATGTGAGTTTCTGTTGAATGCTTGTCAGTAGCTCAAGGCTCTTTCAAAGGAAAGTGATTTTCTCTGAAAGGACAGCATTTAGAAAGTAAAGCAACACTGCATTCCCTTTGTGCAATGAATTGAAGTGTTGGAACAGACTACTTCTCTTTCATAGAAACGCATTAGTGTTTCTTGTGAATGCTTGCAAGTAGCTTAAGGAACTTTCAAAGGAAAGTGATTTTCTCTGAAAGGACAGCATTTAGAAAGTGAAGCAACACTCCATTCACTTCGCACAGTGAATTGAAGTGTTGGAACAGACTGCTTCTCTTTCAGAGAAACGCATGTGAGTTTTTTATGAATGCTTGAAAGTAGTTTAAGGCACTTTCAAAAGAAAGTGATTTTCTCTGAAAGGACAGCATTTAGAAAGTAAAGCAACACTCCATTCACTTCGCACAGTGAACTGAAGTGTTGGAACAGACTGCTTCTCTTTCAGAGAAACGCATGTGAGTTTCTTCCTAATGCTTGCAAGTAGCTTAAGGCACTTTCAAAGGAAAGTGATTTTCTCTGAAAGGACAGCATTTAGAAAGTGAAGCAACACTCCATTCACTTCGCACAGTGAATTGAAGTGTTGGAACAGACGCCTTCTCTTTCAGAGAAACGCATATATGTTTCTTGTGAATGCTTGTAAGTAGCTAAAGGCACTTTCAAAGGAAAGTGGTTTTCTCTGAAAGGACAGCATTTAGAAAGTGAAGCAACACTCCATTCCCTTTGTGCAGTGAATTGAAGTGTTGGAACAAAGTGCTTCTCTTTCATATAAACGCATTAGTTTTTCTTGTGAATGCTTGCAAGTTGCTTAAGGCACTTTCAAAGGAAAGTTATTTTTTCTAAAAGGACAGAATTTAGAAAGTGAAGCAACACTCCATTCACTTCGCACAGTGAATTGAAGTGTTGGAACAGACTGCTTCTCTTTCAGAGAAACGCATGTGAGTTTCTGTTAAATGCTTGTAAGTAGCTTAAGGCACTTTCAAAGGAAAGTGATTTTCTCTGAAAGGACAACATTTAGAAAGTGAGGCAGCACTCTATTCACTTCATACAGTGAATTGAAATGT
Organism: Myodes glareolus; assembly: GCF_982192425.1. Lineage (NCBI taxonomy): Eukaryota > Metazoa > Chordata > Mammalia > Rodentia > Cricetidae > Myodes > Myodes glareolus. The sequence goes on from NC_142046.1 coordinate 4,707,084, forward strand.
TGGAACAGACTGCTTCTCTTTCAGAGAAACGCATGTGAGTTTCTTCCTAATGCCTGCAAGTAGCTTAAGGCACTATCAAAGGAACGTGATTTTCTCTGAAAGGACAGCATTTAGAAAGTGAAGCAACACTCCATTCACTTCGAACAGTGAATTGAAGTGTTGGAACAGACTGCTTCTCTTTCAGAGAAACGCATGTGTGTTTCCTGTGAATGCTTGAAAGTAGCTTAAGGCACTTTCAAAGGAAAGTGATTTTCTCTGAAAGGACAGCATTTAGAAAGTGAAGTAACATTCCATTCACTTCGCACAGTGAATTGAAGTGTTGGAACAGACTGCTTCTCTTTCAGAGAAATGCATGTGAGTTTCTGTTGAATGCTTGTCAGTAGCTCAAGGCTCTTTCAAAGGAAAGTGATTTTCTCTGAAAGGACAGCATTTAGAAAGTAAAGCAACACTGCATTCCCTTTGTGCAATGAATTGAAGTGTTGGAACAGACTGCTTCTCTTTCATAGAAACGCATTAGTGTTTCTTGTGAATGCTTGCAAGTAGCTTAAGGAACTTTCAAAGGAACGTGATTTTCTCTGAAAGGACAGCATTTAGAAAGTGAAGCAACACTCCATTCACTTCGAACAGTGAATTGAAGTGTTGGAACAGACTGCTTCTCTTTCAGAGAAACGCATGTGAGTTTGTGTTAAATGCTTGTAAGTAGCTTAAGGCACTTTCAAAGGAAAGTGATTTTCTCTGAAAGGACAGCATTTAGAAAGTGAGGCAGCACTCTATTCACTTCATACAGTGAATTGAAATGTTGGAACAGACTGCTTCTCTTTCAGAGAAACGCATGTGAGTTTCTTCCTAATGCCTGCAAGTAGCTTAAGGCACTATCAAAGGAACGTGATTTTCTCTGAAAGGACAGCATTTAGAAAGTGAAGCAACACTCCATTCACTTCGAACAGTGAATTGAAGTGTTGGAACAGACTGCTTCTCTTTCAGAGAAACGCATGTGTGTTTCCTGTGAATGCTTGCAATTAGCTTAAGGCACTTTCAAAGGAAAGTGATTTTCTCTGAAAGGACAGCATTTAGAAAGTGAAGTAACATTCCATTCACTTCGCACAGTGAATTGAAGTGTTGGAACAGACTGCTTCTCTTTCAGAGAAATGCATGTGAGTTTCTGTTGAATGCTTGTCAGTAGCTCAAGGCTCTTTCAAAGGAAAGTGATTTTCTCTGAAAGGACAGCATTTAGAAAGTAAAGCAACACTGCATTCCCTTTGTGCAATGAATTGAAGTGTTGGAACAGACTGCTTCTCTTTCATAGAAACGCATTAGTGTTTCTTGTGAATGCTTGCAAGTAGCTTAAGGAACTTTCAAAGGAAAGTGATTTTCTCTGAAAGGACAGCATTTAGAAAGTGAAGCAACACTCCATTCACTTCGCACAGTGAATTGAAGTGTTGGAACAGACTGCTTCTCTTTCAGAGAAACGCATGTGAGTTTTTTATGAATGCTTGAAAGTAGTTTAAGGCACTTTCAAAAGAAAGTGATTTTCTCTGAAAGGACAGCATTTAGAAAGTAAAGCAACACTCCATTCACTTCGCACAGTGAACTGAAGTGTTGGAACAGACTGCTTCTCTTTCAGAGAAACGCATGTGAGTTTCTTCCTAATGCTTGCAAGTAGCTTAAGGCACTTTCAAAGGAAAGTGATTTTCTCTGAAAGGACAGCATTTAGAAAGTGAAGCAACACTCCATTCACTTCGCACAGTGAATTGAAGTGTTGGAACAGACGCCTTCTCTTTCAGAGAAACGCATGTATGTTTCTTGTGAATGCTTGTAAGTAGCTAAAGGCACTTTCAAAGGAAAGTGGTTTTCTCTGAAATGACAGCATTTAGAAAGTGAAGCAACACTCCATTCCCTTTGTGCAGTGAATTGAAGTGTTGGAACAAAGTGCTTCTCTTTCATATAAACGCATTAGTTTTTCTTGTGAATGCTTGCAAGTTGCTTAAGGCACTTTCAAAGGAAAGTTATTTTTTCTAAAAGGACAGAATTTAGAAAGTGAAGCAACACTCCATTCACTTCGCACAGTGAATTGAAGTGTTGGAACAGACTGCTTCTCTTTCAGAGAAACGCATGTGAGTTTCTGTTAAATGCTTGTAAGTAGCTTAAGGCACTTTCAAAGGAAAGTGATTTTCTCTGAAAGGACAACATTTAGAAAGTGAGGCAGCACTCTATTCACTTCATACAGTGAATTGAAATGTTGGAACAGACTGCTTCTCTTTCAGAGAAACGCATGTGAGTTTCTTCCTAATGCCTGCAAGTAGCTTAAGGCACTATCAAAGGAACGTGATTTTCTCTGAAAGGACAGCATTTAGAAAGTGAAGCAACACTCCATTCACTTCGAACAGTGAATTGAAGTGTTGGAACAGACTGCTTCTCTTTCAGAGAAACGCATGTGTGTTTCCTGTGAATGCTTGAAAGTAGCTTAAGGCACTTTCAAAGGAAAGTGATTTTCTCTGAAAGGACAGCATTTAGAAAGTGAAGTAACATTCCATTCACTTCGCACAGTGAATTGAAGTGTTGGAACAGACTGCTTCTCTTTCAGAGAAATGCATGTGAGTTTCTGTTGAATGCTTGTCAGTAGCTCAAGGCTCTTTCAAAGGAAAGTGATTTTCTCTGAAAGGACAGCATTTAGAAAGTAAAGCAACACTGCATTCCCTTTGTGCAATGAATTGAAGTGTTGGAACAGACTGCTTCTCTTTCATAGAAACGCATTAGTGTTTCTTGTGAATGCTTGCAAGTAGCTTAAGGAACTTTCAAAGGAACGTGATTTTCTCTGAAAGGACAGCATTTAGAAAGTGAAGCAACACTCCATTCACTTCGAACAGTGAATTGAAGTGTTGGAACAGACTGCTTCTCTTTCAGAGAAACGCATGTGAGTTTCTGTTAAATGCTTGTAAGTAGCTTAAGGCACTTTCAAAGGAAAGTGATTTTCTCTGAAAGGACAGCATTTAGAAAGTGAGGCAGCACTCTATTCACTTCATACAGTGAATTGAAATGTTGGAACAGACTGCTTCTCTTTCAGAGAAACGCATGTGAGTTTCTTCCTAATGCCTGCAAGTAGCTTAAGGCACTATCAAAGGAACGTGATTTTCTCTGAAAGGACAGCATTTAGAAAGTGAAGCAACACTCCATTCACTTCGAACAGTGAATTGAAGTGTTGGAACAGACTGCTTCTCTTTCAGAGAAACGCATGTGTGTTTCCTGTGAATGCTTGAAAGTAGCTTAAGGCACTTTCAAAGGAAAGTGATTTTCTCTGAAAGGACAGCATTTAGAAAGTGAAGTAACATTCCATTCACTTCGCACAGTGAATTGAAGTGTTGGAACAGACTGCTTCTCTTTCAGAGAAATGCATGTGAGTTTCTGTTGAATGCTTGTCAGTAGCTCAAGGCTCTTTCAAAGGAAAGTGATTTTCTCTGAAAGGACAGCATTTAGAAAGTAAAGCAACACTGCATTCCCTTTGTGCAATGAATTGAAGTGTTGGAACAGACTGCTTCTCTTTCATAGAAACGCATTAGTGTTTCTTGTGAATGCTTGCAAGTAGCTTAAGGAACTTTCAAAGGAAAGTGATTTTCTCTGAAAGGACAGCATTTAGAAAGTGAAGCAACACTCCATTCACTTCGCACAGTGAATTGAAGTGTTGGAACAGACTGCTTCTCTTTCAGAGAAACGCATGTGAGTTTTTTATGAATGCTTGAAAGTAGTTTAAGGCACTTTCAAAAGAAAGTGATTTTCTCTGAAAGGACAGCATTTAGAAAGTAAAGCAACACTCCATTCACTTCGCACAGTGAACTGAAGTGTTGGAACAGACTGCTTCTCTTTCAGAGAAACGCATGTGAGTTTCTTCCTAATGCTTGCAAGTAGCTTAAGGCACTTTCAAAGGAAAGTGATTTTCTCTGAAAGGACAGCATTTAGAAAGTGAAGCAACACTCCATTCACTTCGCACAGTGAATTGAAGTGTTGGAACAGACGCCTTCTGTTTCAGAGAAACGCATGTGAGTTTCTTGTGAATGCTTGTAAGTAGCTAAAGGCACTTTCAAAGGAAAGTGGTTTTCTCTGAAAGGACAGCATTTAGAAAGTGAAGCAACACTCCATTCCCTTTGTGCAGTGAATTGAAGTGTTGGAAAAAAGTGCTTCTCTTTCATATAAACGCATTAGTGTTTCTTGTGAATGCTTGCAAGTTGCTTAAGGCACTTTAAAGGAAAGTTATTTTTTCTAAAAGGACAGAATTTAGAAAGTGAAGCAACACTCCATTCACTTCGCACAGTGAATTGAAGTGTTGGAACAGACTGCTTCTCTTTCAGAGAAACGCATGTGAGTTTCTGTTAAATGCTTGTAAGTAGCTTAAGGCACTTTCAAAGGAAAGTGATTTTCTCTGAAAGGACAGCATTTAGAAAGTGAGGCAGCACTCTATTCACTTCATACAGTGAATTGAAATGTTGGAACAGACTGCTTCTCTTTCAGAGAAACGCATGTGAGTTTCTTCCTAATGCCTGCAAGTAGCTTAAGGCACTATCAAAGGAACGTGATTTTCTCTGAAAGGACAGCATTTAGAAAGTGAAGCAACACTCCATTCACTTCGAACAGTGAATTGAAGTGTTGGAACAGACTGCTTCTCTTTCAGAGAAACGCATGTGTGTTTCCTGTGAATGCTTGAAAGTAGCTTAAGGCACATTCAAAGGAAAGTGATTTTCTCTGAAAGGACAGCATTTAGAAAGTGAAGTAACATTCCATTCACTTCGCACAGTGAATTGAAGTGTTGGAACAGACTGCTTCTCTTTCAGAGAAATGCATGTGAGTTTCTGTTGAATGCTTGTCAGTAGCTCAAGGCTCTTTCAAAGGAAAGTGATTTTCTCTGAAAGGACAGCATTTAGAAAGTAAAGCAACACTGCATTCCCTTTGTGCAATGAATTGAAGTGTTGGAACAGACTGCTTCTCTTTCATAGAAACACATTAGTGTTTCTTGTGAATGCTTGCAAGTAGCTTAAGGAACTTTCAAAGGAAAGTGATTTTCTCTGAAAGGACAGCATTTAGAAAGTGAAGCAACACTCCATTCACTTCACACAGTGAATTGAAGTGTTGGAACAGACTGCTTCTCTTTCAGAGAAACGCATGTGAGTTTTTTATGAATGCTTGAAAGTAGTTTAAGGCACTTTCAAAAGAAAGTGATTTTCTCTGAAAGGACAGCATTTAGAAAGTAAAGCAACACTCCATTCACTTCGCACAGTGAACTGAAGTGTTGGAACAGACTGCTTCTCTTTCAGAGAAACGCATGTGAGTTTCTTCCTAATGCTTGCAAGTAGCTTAAGGCACTTTCAAAGGAAAGTGATTTTCTCTGAAAGGACAGCATTTAGAAAGTGAAGCAACACTCCATTCACTTCGCACAGTGAATTGAAGTGTTGGAACAGACGCCTTCTCTTTCAGAGAAACGCATGTGAGTTTCTTGTGAATGCTTGTAAGTAGCTAAAGGCACTTTCAAAGGAAAGTGGTTTTCTCTGAAAGGACAGCATTTAGAAAGTGAAGCAACACTCCATTCCCTTTGTGCAGTGAATTGAAGTGTTGGAACAAAGTGCTTCTCTTTCATATAAACGCATTAGTGTTTCTTGTGAATGCTTGCAAGTTGCTTAAGGCACTTTCAAAGGAAAGTTATTTTTTCTAAAAGGACAGAATTTAGAAAGTGAAGCAACACTCCATTCACTTCGCACAGTGAATTGAAGTGTTGGAACAGACTGCTTCTCTTTCAGAGAAATGCATGTGAGTTTCTGTTGAATGCTTGTAAGTAGCTTAAGGCACTTTCAAAGGAAAGTGATTTTCTCTGAAAGGACAGCATTTAGAAAGTGAAGCAACACTCCATTCACTTCGCACAGTGAATTGAAGTGTTGGAACAGACTGCTTCTCTTTCAGAGAAATGCATGTGAGTTTCTGTTGAATGCTTGTAAGTAGCTTAAGGCTCTTTCAAAGGAAAGTGATTTTCTCTGAAAGGACAGCATTTAGAAAGTAAAGCTACACTCCATTCCCTTCGCGCAATGAATTGAAGTGTTGGAACAGATTTCTTCTCTTTCAGAGAAATGCATGTGAGTTTCTGTTGAATGCTTGTAAGTAGCTTAAGGCACATTCAAAGGAAAGTGATTTTCTCTGAAAGGACAGCATTTAGAAAGTGAAGCAACACTCCATTCACTTCGCACAGTGAATTAAAGTGTTGGAACAGACTGCTTCTCTTTCAGAGAAACGCATGTGAGTTTTTTATGAATTCTTGAAAGTAGTTTAAGGCACTTTCAAAGGAAAGTGATTTTCTCTGAAAGGACAGCATTTAGAAAGTGAAGCAACACTCCATTCACTTCGCACAGTGAAATGAAGTGTTGGAACAGACTGCTTCTCTTTCAGAGAAACGCATGTGAGTTTTTTGTGAATGCTTGAAAGTAGCTTAAGGTACTTTCAAACGAAAGTAATTTTCTCTGAAAGAACAGCATTTAGAAAGTGAAGCAACACTCCATTCACTTCGTACAGTGAATTGACGTGTTGGAACCGACTGCTTCTCTTTCAGAGAAACGCATGTTAGTTTCTGTTAAATGCTTGTAAGTAGCTTAAGGCACTTTCAAAGGAAAGTGATTTTCTCTGAAAGGACAGCATTTAGAAAGTGAGGCAACACTCCATTCACTTCACACAGTGAATTGAAGTATTGGAACAGACTGCTTCTCTTTCAGAGAAACGCATGTGAGTTTCTTCCTAATGCTTGCAAGTAGCTTAAGGCACTTTCAAAGGAAAGTGATTTTCTCTGAAAGGACAGCATTTAGAAAGTGAAGCAACACTCCATTCACTTCGCACAGTGAATTGAAGTGTTGGAACAGACTGCTTCTCTTTCAGAGAAACGCATGTGAGTTTCTGGTGAATGCTTGTAAGTAGCTTAAGGCACTTTCAAAGGAAAGTGGTTTTCTCTGAAAGGACAGCATTTAGAAAGTGAAGCAACACTCCATTCCCTTTGTGCAGTAAATTGAAGTGTTGGAACAGAGTGCTTCTCTTTCATATAAACGCATTAGTTTTTCTTGTGAATGCTTGCAAGTTGCTTAAGGCACTTTCAAAGAAAAGTGATTTTCTCTGAAAGGACAGAATTTAGAAAGTGAAGCAACACTCCATTCACTTCGCACAGTGAATTGAAGTTTTGGAACAGACTGCTTCTCTTTCAGAGAAATGCATGTGAGTTTCTGTTGAATGCTTGTAAGTAGCTTAAGGCACTTTCAAAGGAAAGTGATTTTCTCTGAAAGGACAGCATTTAGAAAGAGAACCAACACTCCATTCACTTCGCACAGTGAATTGAAGTGTTGGAACAGACTGCTTCCCTTTCAGAGAAACGCATGTGAGTTTCTGTTGAATGCTTGTTAGTAGCTTAAGGCACTTTCAAAGGAAAGTGATTTTCTCTGAAAGGACAGCATTTAGAAAGTGAGGCAACACTCCATTCACTTCACACAGTGAATTGAAGTGTTGGAACAGACTGCTTCTGTTTCAGAGAAACACATTTGAGTTTCTTCCTAATGCTTGCAAGTAGCTTAAGGCACTTTCAAAGGAAAGTGATTTTCTCTGAAAGGACAGCATTTAGAAAGTGAGGCAACACTCCATTCACTTCGAACAGTGAATTGAAGGGTTGGAACAGACTGCTTCTCTTTCAGAGAAACGCATGTGTGTTTCCTGTGAATGCTTGAAAGTAGCTTAAGGCACTTTCAAAGGAAAGTGATTTTCTCTGAAAGGACAGCATTTAGAAAGTGAAGTAACATTCCATTCACTTCGCACAGTGAATTGAAGTGTTGGAACAGACTGCTTCTCTTTCAGAGAAATGCATGTGAGTTTCTGTTGAATGCTTGTAAGTAGCTCAAGGCTCTTTCAAAGGAAAGTGATTTTCTCTGAAAGGACAGCATTTAGAAAGTAAAGCAACACTGCATTCCCTTCGTGCAATGAATTGAAGTGTTGGAACAGACTGCTTCTCTTTCAGAGAAACGCATTAGTGTTTCTTGTGAATGCTTGCAAGTAGCTTAAGGCACTTTCAAAGGAAAGTGATTTTCTCTGAAAGGACAGCATTTAGAAACTGAAGCAACACTCCATTCACTTCGCACAGTGAATTGAAGTGTTGGAACAGACTGCTTCTCTTTAAGAGAAACGCATGTGAGTTTTTTGTGAATGCTTGAAAGTAGTTTAAGGAACTTTCAAAAGAAAGTGATTTTCTCTGAAAGGACAGCATTTAGAAAGTGAAGCAACACTCCATTCACTTCGCACAGTGAATTGAAGTGTTGGAACAGACTGCTTCTCTTTCAGAGAAACGCATGTGAGTTTCTGGTGAATGCTTGTAAGTAGCTTAAGGCACTTTCAAAGGAAAGTGATTTTCTCTGAAAGGACAGCATTTAGAAAGTGAGGCAACACTCCATTCACTTCACACAGTGAATTGAAGTATTGGAACAGACTGCTTCTCTTTCAGAGAAACGCATGTGAGTTTCTTCCTAATGCTTGCAAGTAGCTTAAGGCACTATCAAAGGAAAGTGATTTTCTCTGAAAGGACAGCATTTAGAAAGTGAAGCAACACTCCATTCACTTCGCACAGTGAATTGAAGTGTTGGAACAGACTGCTTCTCTTTCAGAGAAACGCATGTGAGTTTTTTATGAATGCTTGAATGTAGTTTAAGGCACTTTCAAAAGAAAGTGATTTTCTCTGAAAGGACAGCATTTAGAAAGTGAAACAACACTCCATTCACTGCACAGCGAATTGAAGTGTTGGAACAGACTGCTTCTCTTTCAGAGAAACGCATGTGAGTTTCTTCCTAATGCTTGCAAGTATCTTAAGGCACTTTCAAATGAAAGTGATTTTCTCTGAAAGAACAGCATTAAGAAAGTGAAGCAACACTCCATTCACTTCGCACAGTGAATTGAAGTGTTGGAACAGACTGCTTCTCTTTCAGAGAAACGCATGTGAGTTTCTGTTAAATGCTTGTAAGTAGCTTAAGGCACTTTCAAAGGAAAGTGATTTTCTCTGAAAGGACAGCATTTAGAAAGTGAGGCAGCACTCTATTCACTTCATACAGTGAATTGAAATGTTGGAACAGACTGCTTCTCTTTCAGAGAAACGCATGTGAGTTTCTTCCTAATGCTTGCAAGTAGCTTAAGGCACTATCAAAGGAACGTGATTTTCTCTGAAAGGACAGCATTTAGAAAGTGAAGCAACACTCCATTCACTTCGAACAGTGAATTGATGTGTTGGAACAGACTGCTTCTCTTTCAGAGAAACGCATGTGTGTTTCCTGTGAATGCTTGAAAGTAGCTTAAGGCACTTTCAAAGGAAAGTGATTTTCTCTGAAAGGACAGCATTTAGAAAGTGAAGTAACATTCCATTCACTTCGCACAGTGAATTGAAGTGTTGGAACAGACTGCTTCTCTTTCAGAGAAATGCATGTGAGTTTCTGTTGAATGCTTGTCAGTAGCTCAAGGCTCTTTCAAAGGAAAGTGATTTTCTCTGAAAGGACAGCATTTAGAAAGTAAAGCAACACTGCATTCCCTTCGTGCAATGAATTGAAGTGTTGGAACAGACTGCTTCTCTTTCAGAGATACGCATTAGTGTTTCTTGTGAATGCTTGCAAGTAGCTTAAGGCACTTTCAAAGGAAAGTGATTTTCTCTGAAAGGACAGCATTTAGAAAGTGAAGCAACACTCCATTCACTTCGCCCAGTGAATTGAAGTGTTGGAACAGACTGCTTCTCTTTCAGAGAAACGCATGTGAGTTTTTTTGAATGCTTGAAAGTAGTTTAAGGCACTTTCAAAAGAAAGTAATTTTCTCTGAAAGGACAGCATTTAGAAAGTAAAGCAACACTCCATTCACTTCGCACAGTGAATTGAAGTGTTGGAACAGACTGCTTCTCTTTCAGAGAAACGCATGTGAGTTTCTTCCTAATGCTTGCAAGTAGATTAAGGCACTTTCAAAGGAAAGTGATTTTCTCTGAAAGGACAGCATTTAGAAAGTGAAGCAACACTCCATTCACTTCGCACAGTGAATTGAAGTGTTGGAACAGACTGCTTCTCTTTCACAGAAACGCATGTGAGTTTCTTGTGAATGCTTGTAAGTAGCTTAAGGCACTTTCAAAGGAAAGTGGTTTTCTCTGAAAGGACAGCATTTAGAAAGTGAAGCAACACTCCATTCCCTTTGTGCAGTGAATTGAAGTGTTGGAACAAAGTGCTTCTCTTTCATATAAACGCATTAGTGCTTCTTGTGAATGCTTGCAAGTTGCTTAAGGCACTTTCAAAGGAAAGTGATTTTCTCTGAAAGGACAGAATTTCGAAAGTGAAGCAACACTCCATTCACTTCGCACAGTGAATTGAAGTATTGGAACAGACTGCTTCTCTTTCAGAGAAATGCATGTGAGTTTCTGTTCAATGCTTGTAAGTAGCTTAAGGCACTTTCAAAGGAAAGTGATTTTCTCTGAAAGGACAGCATTTAGAAAGTGAAGCAACACTCCATTCACTTCGCACAGTGAATTGAAGTGTTGGAACAGACTGCTTCTCTTTCAGAGAAATGCATGTGAGTTTCTGTTGAATGCTTGTAAGTAGCTTAAGGCTCTTTCAAAGGAAAGTGATTTTCTCTGAAAGGACAGCATTTAGAAAGTAAAGCTACACTCCATTCCCTTCGCGCAATGAATTGAAGTGTTGGAACAGATTTCTTCTCTTTCAGAGAAATGCATGTGAGTTTCTGTTGAATGCTTGTAAGTAGCTTAAGGCACATTCAAAGGAAAAGGATTTTCTCTGAAAGGACAGCATTTAGAAAGTGAAGCAACACTCCATTCACTTCGCACAGCGAATTAAAGTGTTGGAACAGACTGCTTCTCTTTCAGAGAAACGCATGTGAGTTTTTTGTGAATGCTTGAAAGTAGTTTAAGGCACTTTCAAAGGAAAGTGATTTTCTCTGAAAGGACAGCATTTAGAAAGTGAAGCAACACTCCATTCACTTCGCACAGTGAACTGAAGTGTTGGAACAGACTGCTTTTCTTTCAGAGAAACGCATGTGAGTTTCTTCCTAATGCTTGCAAGTAGCTTAAGGTACTTTCAAACGAAAGTGATTTTCTCTGAAAAAACAGCATTTAGAAAGTGAAGCAACACTCCATTCACTTCGTACAGTGAATTGAAGTGTTGGAACAGACTGCTTCTCTTTCAGAGAAACGCATATTAGTTTCTGTTAAATGCTTGTAAGTAGCTTAAGGCACTTTCAAATGAAAGTGATTTTCTCTGAAAGGACAGCATTTAGAAAGTGAGGCAACACTCTATTCACTTCACACTGTGAATTGAAGTGTTGGAACAGACTGCTTCTCTTTCAGAGAAAAACATGTGAGTTTTTTCCTAATGCTTGCAAGTAGCTTAAGGCACTATAAAAGGAAAGTGATTTTCTCTGAAAGGACAGCATTTAGAAAGTGAAGCAACACTCCATTCACTTCGCACAGTGAATTGAAGTGTTGGAACAGACTGCTTCTCTTTCAGAGAAATGCATGTGAGTTTTTTATGAATGCTTGAAAGCAGTTTAAGGCACTTTCAAAAGAAAGTGATTTTCTCTGAAAGGACAGCATTTAGAAAGTGAAGCAACACTCCATTCACTTCGCACAGTGAATTGAAGTGTTGGAACAGTCTGCTTCTCTTTCAGAGAAACGCATATGAGTTTTTTATGAATGCTTGAAAGTAGTTTAAGGCACTTTCAAAAGAAAGTGATTTTCTCTGAAAGGACAGCATTTAGAAAGTGAAGCAAAACTCCATTCACTTCGCACAGTGAATTGAAGTGTTGGAGCAGACTGCTTCTCTTTCAGAGAAATGCATGTGAGTTTCTGTTGAATGCTTGTAAGTAGCTCAAGGCTCTTTCAAAGGAAAGTGATTTTCTCTGAAAGGACAGCATTTAGAAAGTAAAACAACACTGCATTCCCTTCGTGCAATGAATTGAAGTGTTGGAACAGACTGCTTCTCTTTCATAGAAACGCATTAGTGTTTCTTGTGAATGCTTGCAAGTAGCTTAAGGCACTTTCAAAGGAAAGTGATTTTCTCTGAAAGGACAGCATTTAGAAAGTGAAGCAACACTCCATTCACTTCGCACAGTGAATTGAAGTGTTGGAACAGACTGCTTCTCTTTCAGAGAAACGCGTGTTAGTTTCTGGTGAATGCTTGTAAGTAGCTTAAGGCACTTTCAAAGGAAAGTGGTTTTCTCTGAAAGGACAGCATTTAGAAAGTGAAGCAACACTCCATTCCCTTTGTGCAGTGAATTGAAGTGTTGGAACAGAGTGCTTCTCTTTCATATAAACGCATTAGATTTTCTTGTGAATGCTTGCAAGTTGCTTAAGGCACTTTCAAAGGAAAGTGATTTTCTCTGAAAGGACAGAATTTAGAAAGTGAAGCAACACTCCATTCACTTCGCACAGTGAATTGAAGTTTTGGAACAGACTGCTTCTCTTTCAGAGAAATGCATGTGAGTTTCTGTTGAATGCTTGTATGTAGCTTAAGGCACTTTCAAAGGAAAGTGATTTTCTCTGAAAGGACAGCATTTAGAAAGAGAAGCAACACTCCATTCACTTCGCACAGTGAATTGAAGTGTTGGAACAGACTGCTTCTCTTTCAGAGAAACGCATGTGAGTTTCTGTTGAATGCTTGTTAGTAGCTTAAGGCACTTTGAAAGGAAAGTGATTTTCTCTGAAAGGACAGCATTTAGAAAGTGAGGCAACACTCCATTCACTTCACACAGTGAATTGAAGTGTTGGAACAGACTGCTTCTCTTTCAGAGAAACGCATGTGAGTTTCTTCCTAATGCTTGCAAGTAGCTTATGGCACTTTCAAAGGAAAGTGATTTTCTCTGAAAGGACAGCATTTAGAAAGTGAGGCAACACTCCATTCACTTTGTACAGTGAATTGAAGTGTTGGAACAGACTGCTCCTCTTTCATAGAAACGCATTAGTGTTTCTTGTGAATGCTTGCAAGTTGCTTAAGGCACTTTCAAAGGAAAGTGATTTTCTCTGAAAGGACTGCATTTAGAAAGTGAAGCAACACTCCATTCACTTTGTACAGTGAATTGAAGTGTTGGAACAGACTGCTTCTCTTTCAGAGAAATGCATGTGAGTTTCTGTTGAATGCTTGTAAGTAGCTTAAGGCTCTTTCAAAGGAAAGTGATTTTCTCTGAACGGACAGCATTTCGAAAGTGAAGCAACACTCCATTCACTTCGCAAAGTGAACTGAAGTGTTGGAACAGACTGCTTCTCTTTCAGAGAAACGCATGTGAGTTTCTTCCTAATGCTTGCAAGTAGCTTAAGGCACTTTCAAACGAAAGTGATTTTCTCTGAAAGGACAGCCTTTAGAAAGTGAAGCAACACTCCATTCCCTTCAAACAGTGAATTGAAGTGTTGGAACAGACTGTTTCTCTTTCAGAGACACGCATGTGAGTTTCTTCCTAATGCTTGCAAGTAGCTTAAGGCACTTTCAAAGGAAAGTGATTTTCTCTGAAAGGACAGCATTTAGAAAGTGAAGCAACACTCCATTCACTTCGCACAGTGAACTGAAGTGTTGGAACAGACTGCTTCTCTTTCAGAGAAACGCATGTGAGTTTCTTCCTAATGCTTGCAAGTAGCTTAATGCACATTCAAACGAAAGTGATTTTCTCTGAAAGAACAGCCTTTAGAAAGTGAAGCAACACTCCATTCACTTCGCACAGTTAATTGAAGTGTTGGAACAGACTGCTTCTCTTTCAGAGAAACGCATGTGAGTTTCTTCCTAATGCCTGCAAGTAGCTTAAGGCACTATCAAAGGAAAGTGATTTTCTCTGAAAGGACAGCATTTAGAAAGTGAAGCAACACTCCATTCACTTCGCACAGTGAATTGAAGTGTTGGAACAGACTGCTTCTCTTTCAGAGAAACGCGTGTGAGTTTCTTCCTAATGCTTGTAAGTAGCTTAAGGCACTTTCAAAGGAAGGTGATTTTCTCTGAAAGGACAGCATTTAGAAAGTGAAGCAACACTCCATTCCCTTCGCACAGTGAATTGAAGTGTTGGATCAGACTGCTTCTCTTTCAGAGAAATGCATGTGAGTTTCTGTTGAATGCTTGCAAGTAGCTTAAGGCACTTTCAAAGGAAAGTGATTTTCTCTGAAAGGACAGCATCTAGAAAAAGAAGCGACACTCCATTCACTTCGCACATTGAATTGAAGTGTTGGAACAGACTGCTTCTCTTTCAGAGAAAAGCATGTGAGTTTCTGTTGAATGCTTGAAAGTAGTTAAAGGCACTTTCAATGGAAAGTGATTTTCTCTGAAAGGACAGCATTTAGAAAGTGAAGCAACACTCCATTCACTTCGCACAGTGAACTGAAGTGTTGGAACAGACTGCTTCTCTTTCAGAGAAACGCATGTGAGTTTCTTCCTAATGCTTGCAAGTAGCTTAATGCACATTCAAACGAAAGTGATTTTCTCTGAAAGAACAGCCTTTAGAAAGTGAAGCAACACTCCATTCACTTCGCACAGTGAATTGAAGTGTTGGAACAGACTGCTTCTCTTTCAGAGAAACGCATGTTAGTTTCTGTTAAGTGCTTGTAAGTATCTTAAGGCACTTCCAAAAGAAAGTGATTTTCTCTGAAAGGACAGCATTTAGAAAGTGAGGCAACATTCTATTCACTTCACAGAGTGAATTGAAGTGTTGGAACAGACTGCTTCTCTTTCAGAGAAACGCATGTGAGTTTCTTCCTAATGCCTGCAAGTAGCTTAAGGCGCTATCAAAGGAAAGTGATTTTCTCTGAAAGGACAGCATTTAGAAAGTGAAGCAACACTCCATTCAATTCGCACAGTGAATTGAAGTGTTGGAACAGACTGCTTCTCTTTCAGAGAAACGCATGTGAGTTTTTTATGAATGCTTGAAAGTAGTTTAAGGCACTTTCAAAAGAAAGTGATTTTCTCTGAAAGGACAGCATTTAGAAAGTGAAGCAACACTCCATTCACTTCGCACAGTGAATTGAAGTGTTGGAACAGACTGCTTCTCTTTCAGAGAAACGCATGTGAGTTTCTTCCTAATGCTTGCAAGTAGCTTAAGGTACTTTCAAACGAAAGTGATTTTCTCTGAAAGAACAGCATTTAGAAAGTGAAGCAACACTCCATTCACTTCGCACAGTGAATTGAAGTGTTGGAACAGACTGCTTCTCTTTCAGAGAAACGCATGTGAGTTTCTGTTAAATGCTTGTAAGTAGCTTAAGGCACTTTCAAAGGAAAGTGATTTTCTCTGAAAGGACAGCATTTAGAAAGTGAGGCAACACTCTATTCACTTCGCACAGTGAATTGAAGTGTTGGAACAGACTGCCTCTCTTTCAGAGAAACGCATGTGAGTTTCTTCCTAATGCTTGCAAGTAGCTTAAGGCACTATCAAAAGAAAGTGATTTTCTCTGAAAGGACAGCATTTAGAAAGTGAAGCAACACTCCATTCACTTCGCACAGTGAATTGAAGTGTTGGAACAGACTGCTTCTCTTTCAGAGAAACGCATGTGAGTTTTTTATGAATGCTTGAATGTAGTTTAAGGCACTTTCAATAGAAAATGATTTTCTCTGAAAGGACAGCATTTAGAAAGTGAAGCAACACTCCATTCACTTCGCACAGTGAATTGAAGTGTTGGAACAGACTGCTTCTCTTTCAGAGAAACGCATGTGAGTTTCTTCCTAATCCTTTCAAGTAGCTTAAGGCACTTTCAAACGAAAGTGATTTTCTCTGAAAGAACAGAATTAAGAAAGTGAAGCAACACTCCATTCACTTCGCACAGTGAATTGAAGTGTTGGAACAGACTGCTTCTCTTTCAGAGAAACGCATGTGAGTTTCTTCCTAATGCTTGCAAGTAGCTTAAGGTACTTTCAAACGAAAGTGATTTTCTCTGAAAGAACAGCATTTAGAAAGTGAAGCAACACTCCATTCACTTCGCAGAGTGAATTGAAGTATTGGAACAGACTGCTTCTCTTTCAGAGAAACGCATGTGAGTTTCTGGTGAATGCTTGTAAGTAGCTTAAGGCACTTTCAAAGGAAAGTGATTTTCTCTGAAAGGACAGCATTTAGAAAGTGAAGCAACACTCCATTCACCTCGCACAGTGAATTGAAGTGTTGGAACAGACTGCTTCTCTTTCAGAGAAACGCATGTGAGTTTCTTGTGAATGCTTGCAAGTTGCTTAAGGCACTTTCAAAGGAAAGTGATTTTCTCTGAAAGGACAGCAATTAGAAACTGAAGCAACACTCCATTCACTTCGCACAGTGAATTGAAGTGTTGGAACAGACTGCATCTCTTTAAGAGAAACGCATGTGAGTTTTTTGTGAATGCTTGAAAGTAGTTTAAGGAACTTTCACAAGAAAGTGATTTTCTCTGAAAGGACAGCATTTAGAAAGTGAAGCAACACTCCATTCACTTCGCACAGTGAATTGAAGTGTTGGAACAGACTGCTTCTCTTTCAGAGAAACGCATGTGAGTTTCTGGTGAATTCTTGTAAGTAGCTTAAGGCACTTTCAAAGGAAAGTGATTTTCTCTGAAAGGACAGCATTTAGAAAGTGAAGCAACACTCCTTTCCTTTCGTGCAGTGAATTGAAGTGTTGGTACAGAGTGCTTCTCTTTCATAGAAACGCAGTAGTGTTTCATGTGAATGCTTGCAAGTAGCTTAAGGCACTTTCAAAGGAAAGTGATTTTCTCTGAAAGGACAGCATTTAGAAACTGAAGCAACACTCCATTCACTTCGCACAGTGAATTGAAGTGTTGGAACAGACTGCTTCTCTTTCAGAGAAACGCATGTGAGTTTTTTGTTAATGCTTGAAAGTAGTTTAAGGCACTTTCAATGGAAAGTGATTTTCTCTGAAAGGACAGCATTTAGAAAGTGAGGCAGCACTCCATTCACTTCGCACAGTGAATTGAAGTGTTGGAACAGACTGCTTCTCTTTCAGAGAAAAGCATGTGAGTTTCTTCCTAATGCTTACAAGTAGCTTAAGGCACTTTCAAAGGAAAGTGATTTTCTCTGAAAGGACAGCATTTAGAAAGTGAAGCAACACTCCATTCACTTCGCACAGTGAATTGAAGTGTTGGAACAGACTGCTTCTCTTTCAGAGAAACGCACATGAGTTTTTTGTGAGCTTGAAAGTAGTTTAAGGCACATCCAATGGAAAGTGATTTTCTCTGAAAGGACAGCATTTAGAAAGTGAGGCAACACTCCATTCACTTCGCACAGTGAATTGAAGTGTTGGAACAGATTGCTTCTCTTTCAGAGAAATGCATGTGAGTTTCTGTTGAATGCTTGTAAGTAGCTTAAGGCACATTCAAAGGAAAGGGATTTTCTCTGAAAGGACAGCATTTAGAAAGTGAAGAAACACTCCATTCACTTCACACAGTGAATTGAAGTGTTGGAACAGACTGCTTCTCTTTCAGAGAAATGCATGTGATTTTCTGTTGAATGCTTGTAAGTAGCTCAATGCTCTTTCAAAGTAAAGTGATTTTCTCTGAAATTACAGCATTTAGAAATTAAAGCAACACTCCATTCCCTTCGCGCAATGAATTGAAGTGTTGGAACAGACTGCTTCTCTTTCATAGAAACGCATGTGAGTTTCTTGTGAATGCTTGTAAGTAGCTTAAGGCACTTTCAAAGGAAAGTGATTTTCTCTAAAAGGACAGCATTTAGAAAGTGAAGCAACACTCCATTCACTTCGCACATTGAATTGAAGTGTTGGAACAGACTGCTTCTCTTTCAGAGAAACGCATGTGAGTTTCTGTTGAATGCTTGTAAGTAGCTTAAGGCACTTTCAAAGGAAAGTGATTTTCTCTGAAAGGACAGGATTTAGAAAGTGAGGCAACACTCCATTCACTTCGCACAGTGAATTGAAGTGTTGGAACAGACTGCTTCTCTTTCAGAGAAACGCATGTGAGTTTCTGGTGAATGCTTGCAAGTAGCTTAAGGCACTTTCAAAGGAAAGTGATTTTCTCTTTAAGGACAGCATTTAGAAAGTGAAGCAACACTCCATTCACTTCGCAGAGTGAATTGAAGTATTGGAACAGACTGCTTCTCTTTCAGAGAAACGCATGTGAGTTTCTGGTGAATGCTTGTAAGTAGCTTAAGGCACTTTAAAAGGAAAGTGATTTTCTCTGAAAGGACAGCATTTAGAAAGTGAAGCAACACTCCATTCACTTCGCACAGTGAATTGAAGTGTTGGAACAGACTGCTTCATTTCAGAGAAATGCATGTGAGTTTCTTGTGAATGCTTGCAAGTTGCTTAAGGCACTTTCAAAGGAAAGTGATTTTCTCTGAAAGGACAGCATTTAGAAACTGAAGCAACACTCCATTCACTTCGCACAGTGAATTGAAGTGTTGGAATAGACTGCTTCTCTTTAAGAGAAACGCATGTGAGTTTTTTTGAATGCTTGAAAGTAGTTTAAGGAACTTTCAAAAGAAAGTGATTTTCTCTGAAAGGACAGCATTTAGAAAGTGAAGCAACACTCCATTCACTTCGCACAGTGAATTGAAGTGTTGGAACAGACTGCTTCTCTTTCAGAGAAACGCATGTGAGTTTCTGCTGAATGCTTGCAAGTAGCTTAAGGCACTTTCAAAGGAAAGTGATTTTCTCTGAAAGGACAGCATTTAGAAAGTGAGGCAACACTCCATTCACTTCACACAGTGAATTGAAGTGTTGGAACAGACTGCTTCTCTATCAGAGAAACGCATGTGAGTTTCTTCCTAATGCTTGCAAGTTTCTTAAGGCACTTTCAAAGGAAAGTGATTTTCTCTGAAAGGACAGCATTTAGAAAGTGAAGCAACACTCCATTCACTTCGCACAGTAAATTGAAGTGTTGGAACAAACTGCTTCTCTTTCAGAGAAACGCATGTGAGTTTTTTATGAATGCTTAAAAGTAGTTTAAGGCACTTTCAAAAGAAAGTGATTTTCTCTGAAAGGACAGCATTTAGAAAGTGAAGCAACACTCCATTCACTTCGCACAGTGAATTGAAGTGTTGGAACAGACTGCTTCTATTTCAGAGAAATGCATGTGAGTTTCTGTTGAATGCTTGCAAGTAGCTTAAGGCACTTTCAAAGGAAAGTGATTTTCTCTGAAAGGACAGCATTTAGAAAGTGAGGCAACACTCCATTCCTTTCGCACAGTGAATTGAAGTGTTGGAACAGACTGCTTCTCTTTCAGAGAAATGCATGTGAGTTTCTGTTGAATGCTTGTAAGTAGCTCAAGGCTCTTTCAAAGGAAAGTGATTTTCTATGAAAGGACAGCATTTAGAAAGTGAGGCAACACTCCATTCCCTTCGTACAGTGAATTGAAGTGTTGGAACAGACTGCTTCTCTTTCATAGAACTCATTAATGTTTCTTCTGAATGCTTGCAAGTTGCTTAAGGCACTTTCAAAGAAAAGTGATTTTCTCTGAAAGGACAGCATTTAGAAAGTGAAGCAACACTCTATTCACTTCGCACATTGAATTGAAGTGTTGGAACAGACTGCTTCTCTTTCAGAGAAATGCATGTGAGTTTCTGTTGAATGCTTGTTAGTAGCCTAAGGCACTTTCAAAGGAAAGTGATTTTCTCTGAAAGGACAGCATTTAGAAAGTG
Source organism: Myodes glareolus (assembly GCF_982192425.1). Lineage (NCBI taxonomy): Eukaryota > Metazoa > Chordata > Mammalia > Rodentia > Cricetidae > Myodes > Myodes glareolus. The sequence goes on from NC_142046.1 coordinate 4,726,715, forward strand.
AGGCAACACTCCATTCACTTCACACTGTGAATTGAAGTGTTGGAACACACTGCCTCTCTTTCAGAGAAACGCATGTGAGTTTCTTCCTAATATTTGCAAGTAGCTGAAGGCACTTTCAAAGGAAAGTGATTTTCTCTGAAAGGACAGCATTTAGAATGCGAGGCAACACTCCATTCACTTTCTACAGTGAATTGAAGTGTTGGAACAGACTGCTTCTCTTTCATAGAAACGCATTAGTGTTTCTTTGTGAATAGTTGCAAGTTGCTTAAGGCACTTTCAAAGGAAAGCGATTTTCTCTGAAAGGACAGCATTTAGAAAGTGAAGCAACACTCCATTCACTTTGCACAGTGAATTGAATGTTGGAACATACTGCTTCTCTTTCAGAGAAATGCATGTGAGTTTCTGTTGAATGCTTGTAAGTAGCTTAAGGCTCTTTCAAAGGAAAGTGATATTCTCTGAAAGGACAGCATTTAGAAAGTAGAGCAACACTCCATTCCCTTCGCGCAATGAATTGAAGTGTTGGAACAGATTTCTTCTCTTTCAGAGAAATGCATGTGAGTTTCTGTTGAATGCTTGTAAGTAGCTTAAGGCACATTCAAAGGAACGGGATTTTCTCTGAAAGGACAGCATTTAGAAAGTGAAGCAACACTCCATTCACTTTGCACAGTGAATTGAAGTGTTGGAACAGACTGCTTCAATTTCAGAGAAACGCATGTGAGTTTTTTGTGAATGCTTGAAAGTAGTTTAAGGCACTTTCAATGGAAAGTGATTTTCTCTGAAAGGACAGCATTTAGAAAGTGAGGCAACACTCCATTCACTTCGCACAGTGAATTGACGTGTTGGAACAGACTGCTTCTCTTTCAGAGAAACGCATGTGAGTTTCTTCCTAATGCTTGCAAGTAGCTTAAGGCACTTTCAAAGGAAAGTGATTTTCTCTGAAAGGACAGCATTTAGAAAGTGAAGCAACACTCCATTCACTTCGCACAGTGAACTGAAGTGTTGTAACAGACTGCTTCTCTTTCAGAGAAACGTATGTGAGCTTCTTCCTAATGCTTGCAAGTAGCTTAGGGCACTTTCAAACGAAAGTGATTTTCTCTGAAAGAACAGCATTTAGAAAGTGAAGCAACACTCCATTCACTTCGCACAGCGAATTGAAGTGTTGGAACAGACTGCTTCTCTTTCAGAGAAACGCATGTGAGTTTCTTCCTAATGCTTGCAAGTAGCTTAAGGCACTTTCAAAGGAAAGTGATTTTCTCTGAAAGGACATAATTTAGAAAGTGAAGCAACACTCCATTCCTTTCGCACAGTGAATTGAAGTGTTGGAATAGACTGCTTCTCTTTCAGAGAAATGCATGTGAGTTTCTGTTGAATGCTTGTAAGTAGCTCAAGGCTCTTTCAAAGGAAAGTGATTTTCTCTGAAAGGACAGCATTTAGAAAGTAAAGCAACACTAAATTCCCTTCGCGCAATGAATTGAAGTGTTGGAACAGACTGCTTCTCTTTCATAGAAACGCATTAGTGTTTCTTGTGAATGCTTGCAAGTAGCTTAAGGCACTTTCAAAGGAAAGTGATTTTCTCTGAAAGGACAGCATTTAGAAAGTGAAGCAACACTCCATTCACTTCGCACAGAGAATTGAAGTGTTGGAACAGATTGCTTCTTTTTCAGAGAAATGCATGTGAGTTTCTGTTGAATGCTTGTAAGTAGCTTAAGGCACATTCAAAGGAAAGTGATTTTCTCTGAAAGGACAGCATTTAGAAAGTGAAGCAACACTCCATTCACTTCGCAAAGAGAATTGAAGTGTTGGAACAGACTGCTTCTCTTTCAGAGAAACACATGTGAGTTTTTTGTGAATGCTTGAAAGTAGTTTAAGGCACTTTCAATGGAAAGTGATTTTCTCTGAAAGGACAGCATTTAGAAAGTGAGGCAACACTCCATTCACTTCGCAGAGTGAATTGAAGTGTTGGAACAGACTGCTTCTCTTTCAGAGAAACGCATGTGAGTTTCTTCCTAATGCTTGCAAGTAGCTTAAGGCACTTTCAAAGGAAAGTGATTTTCTCTGAAAGGACAGCATTTAGAAAGTGAAGCAACACTCCATTCACTTCGCACAGTGAATTGAAGTGTTGGAACAGACTGCTTCTCTTTCAGAGAAATGCATGTGAGTTTCTGGTGAATGCTTGAAAGTAGTTTAAGGCACTTTCAATGGAAAGTGATTTTCTCTGAAAGGACAGAATTTAGAAAGTGAAGCAACACTCCATTCACTTCGCACAGTGAATTGAAGTGTTGGAACAGACTGCTTCTCTTTCACAGAAATGCATGTTAGTTTCTGTTGAATGCTTGTAAGTAGCTTAAGGCCCTTTCAAAGGAAAGTGATTTTCTCTGAAGGACAGCATTTCGAAAGTGAGGCAACACTCCATTCACTTTGCACAGTGAATTGAAGTGTTGGAACAGATTGCTTCTCTTTCAGAGAAACACATGTGAGTTTCTGGTGAATGCTTGTAAGTAGCTTAAGGCATTTTCAAAGGAACGTGATTATCTCGGAAAGGACAGCATTTTGAAAGTGAAGTAACATTTCATTCACTTCGCACAGTGAATTGAAGTGTTGGAACAGACTGCTTCTCTTTCAGAGAAACGCATGTGAGTTTCTTCCTAATGCTTGTAAGTAGCTTAAGGCACTTTCAAAGGAAAGTGATTTTCTCTGAAAGGACAGCATTTAGAAAGTGAAGTAACCTTCCATTCACTTCGCACAGTGAATTGAAGTGTTGGAACAGACTGCTTCTCTTTCAGAGAAATGCATGTGAGTTTCTGTTGAATGCTTGTAAGTAACTCAAGGCTCTTTCAAAGGAAAGTGATTTTCTCTGAAAGGACTGCATTTAGAAAGAAAAGCAACACTCCATTCCCTTCGCGCAATGAATTGAAGTGTTGGAACAGACTGCTTCTTTTTCATAGAAACGCATTAGTGTTTCTTGTGAATGCTTGCAGGTAGCTTAAGGCACTTTCAAAGGAAAGCGATTTTCTCTGAAAGGACAGCATTTAGAAAGTGAAGCAACACTCCATTCACTTCGCACAGAGAATTGAAGTGTTGGAACAGATTGCTTCTCTTTCAGACAAATGCATGTGAGTTTCTGTTGAATGCCTGTAAGTAGCTTAAGGCACATTCAAAGGAAAGGGATTTTCTCTGAAAGGACAGCATTTAGAATGTGAAGCAACACTCCATTCACTTCGCACAGTGAATTGAAGTGTTGGAACAGACTGCTTCTCTTTCAGAGAAACGCATGTGAGTTTTTTGTGAATGCTTGAAAGTAGTTTAAGGCACTTTCAATGGAAAGTGATTTTCTCTGAAACGACAGCATTTAGAAAGTGAGGCAACACTCCATTCACTTCGCACAGTGAATTGAAGTGTTGGAACAGACTGGTTCTCTTTCAGAGAAACGCATGTGAGTTTCTGGTGAATGCTTGTAAGTAGCTTAAGGCAATTTCAAAGGAACGTGATTTTCTCTGAAAGGACAGCATTTAGAAAGTGAAGCAACACTCCATTCACTTCGCACAGTGAATTGAAGTGTTGGAAGTGAAGGCTTCTCTTTCAGAGAAATGCATGTGAATTTCTTGTGAATGCTTGAAAGTTGCTTAAGGCACTTTCAAACAAAAGTGATTTTCTCTGAAAGGACAGCATTTAGAAAGTAAAGCAACACTCCATTCCCTTCGTGCAATGAATTGAAGTGTTGGAACAGACTGCTTCTCTTTCAGAGAAACGCATGTGAGTTTCTGGTGAATGCTTGTAAGTAGCTTAAGGCACTTTCAAAGGAAAGTGACTTTCTCTGAAACGACAGCATTTAGAATGTGAAGCAACACTCCATACACTTCGCTCAGTGAATTGAAGTGTTGGAACAGAGTGCTTCTCTTTCAGAGAAACGCATGTGAGTTTCTGCCTATTGCTTGCAAGTAGCTTAAGGCACGTTGAAAGGAAAGTGATTTTCTCTGAAAGGACATAATTTAGAAAGTGAAGCAACACTCCATTCACTTCGCACAGTGAATTGAAGTGTTGGAACAGACTGCTTCTCTTTCAGAGAAACGCATGGGAGTTTCTTCCTAATGCTTGCAAGTAGCTTAAGGCACTAGCAAAAAAAAGTGATTTTCTCTGAAAGGACAGCATTTAGAAAGTGAAGCAACACTCCATTCACTTCGCACAGTGAATTGAAGTGTTGGAACAGACTGCTTCTCTTTCAGAGAAATGCATGTGAGTTTCTGTTGAATGCTTGTAAGTAGCTTAAGGCACTTTCAAAGGAAAGTGATTTTCTCTGAAAGGACAGCATTTAGAAAGTGAAGCAACACTCCATTCACTTCGCACAGTGAATTGAAGTGTTGGAACAGACTGCTTCTCTTTCAGAGAAATGCATGTGAGTTTCTGTTGAATGCTTGTAAGTAGCTCAAGGCTCGTTCAAAGGAAAGTGATTTTCTCTGAAAGGACAGCATTTAGAAAGTAAAGCAACACTCCATTCACTTCGCACAGTGAATTGAAGTGTTGGAACAGACTGCTTCTCTTTCAGAGAAACGCATGTGAGTTTCTTCCTAATGCTTGCAAGTAGCTTAAGGCACTATCAAAGGAAAGTGATTTTCTCTGAATGGACAGCATTTAGAAAGTGAAGGAACACTCCATTCACTTCGCACAGTGAATTGAAGTGTTGGAACAGACTGCTTCTCCTTCAGAGAAATGCATGTGAATTTCTTGTGAATGCTTGAAAGTTGCTTAAGGCACTTTCAAACAAAAGTGATTTTCTCTGAAAGGACATGATTTAGAAAGTGAAACATCACTCCATTCACTTCGCACAGTGAATTGAAGTGTTGGAACAGACTGCTTCTATTTCAGAGAAACGCATGTGTGTTTCCTGTGAATGCTTGCAAGTAGCTTAAGGCACTTTCAAAGGAAAGTGATTTTCTCTGAAAGGACAGCATTTAGAAAGTGAAGTAACATTCCATTCACTTCGCACAGTGAATTGAAGTGTTGGAACAGACTGCTTCTCTTTCAGAGAAATGCATGTGAGTTTCTGTTGAATGCTTGTAAGTAGCTCAAGGCTCTTTCAAAGGAAAGTGATTTTCTCTGAAAGGACAGCATTTAGAAAGTAAAGCAACACTCCATTCCCTTCGTGCAATGAATTGAAGTGTTGGAACAGACTGCTTCTCTTTCAGAGAAATGCATGTGAGTTTCTGTTGAATGCTTGTAAGTAGCTTAAGGCACTTTCAAAGGAAAGTGATTTTCTCTGAAAGGACAGCATTTAGAAAGTGAGGCAACACTCCATTCACTTCACACAGGGAATTGAAGTGTTGGAACAGACTGCTTCTATTTCAGAGAAATGCATGTGAGTTTCTGTTGAATGCTTGTAAGTAGCTTAAGGCACTTTCAAAGGAAAGTGATTTTCTCTGAAAGGACAGCATTTAGAAAGTGAGGCAACACTCCATTCACTTCACACAGGGAATTGAAGTGTTGGAACAGACTGCTTCTCTTTCAGAGAAACGCATGTGAGTTTCTTCCTAATGCTTGCAAGTAGCTTAAGGCACTTTCAAAGGAAATTGATTTTCTCTGAAAGGACAGCATTTAGAAAGTGAGACAACACTCCATTCACTTCACACAGTGAATTGAAGTGTTGGAACATACTGCTTCTCTTTCAGAGAAACGCATGTGAGTTTCTTCCTAATGCTTGCAAGTAGCTTAAGGCACTTTCAAAGGAAAGTGATTTTCTCTGAAAGGACAGCCTTTAGAATGTGAGGCAACACTCCATTCACTTCACACAGTGAATTGAAGTGTTGGAACAGAGTGCTTCTCTTTCAGAGAAACGCATGTGAGTTTCTGCCTAATGCTTGCAAGTAGCTTAAGGCACGTTGAAAGGAAAGTGATTTTCTCTGAAAGGACATAATTTAGAAAGTGAAGCAACACTCCATTCACTTCGCACAGTGAATTGAAGTGTTGGAACAGACTGCTTCTCTTTCAGAGAAATGCATGTGAGTTTCTGTTGAATGCTTGTAAGTAGCTTAAGGCACTTTCAAAGGAAAGTGATTTTCTCTGAAAGGACAGCATTTAGAAAGTGAAGCAACACTCCATTCACTTCGCACAGTGAATTGAAGTGTTGGAACAGACTGCTTCTCTTTCAGAGAAATGCATGTGAGTTTCTGTTGAATGCTTGTAAGTAGCTCAAGGCTCGTTCAAAGGAAAGTGATTTTCTCTGAAAGGACAGCATTTAGAAAGTAAAGCAACACTCCATTCACTTCGCACAGTGAATTGAAGTGTTGGAACAGACTGCTTCTCTTTCAGAGAAACGCATGTGAGTTTCTTCCTAATGCTTGCAAGTAGCCTAAGGTACTAGCAAAGGAAAGTTATTTTCTCTGAAAGGACAGCATTTAGAAAGTGAAGCAACACTCCATTCACTTCGCACAGTGAATTGAAGTGTTGGAACAGAATGCTTCTCCTTCAGAGAAATGCATGTGAATTTCTTGTGAATGCTTGAAAGTTGCTTAAGGCACTTTTAAACAAAAGTGATTTTCTCTGAAAGGACAGGATTTAGAAAGTGAAACATCACTCCATTCACTTCGCACAGTGAATTGAAGTGTTGGAACAGACTGCTTCTATTTCAGAGAAACGCATGTGTGTTTCCTGTGAATGCTTGCAAGTAGCTTAAGGCACTTTCAAAGGAAAGTGATTTTCTCTGAAAGGACAGCATTTAGAAAGTGAAGGAACACTCCATTCACTTCGCACAGTGAATTGAAGTGTTGGAACAGACTGCTTCTCCTTCAGAGAAATGCATGTGAATTTCTTGTGAATGCTTGAAAGTTGCTTAAGGCACTTTCAAACAAAAGTGATTTTCTCTGAAAGGACATGATTTAGAAAGTGAAACATCACTCCATTCACTTCGCACAGTGAATTGATGTGTTGGAACAGACTGCTTCTATTTCAGAGAAACGCATGTGTGTTTCCTGTGAATGCTTGCAAGTAGCTTAAGGCACTTTCAAAGGAAAGTGATTTTCTCTGAAAGGACAGCATTTAGAAAGTGAAGTAACATTCCATTCACTTCGCACAGTGAATTGAAGTGTTGGAACAGACTGCTTCTCTTTCAGAGAAATGCATGTGAGTTTCTGTTGAATGCTTGTAAGTAGCTCAAGGCTCTTTCAAAGGAAAGTGATTTTCTCTGAAAGGACAGCATTTAGAAAGTAAAGCAACACTCCATTCCCTTCGTGCAATGAATTGAAGTGTTGGAACAGACTGCTTCTCTTTCAGAGAAATGCATGTGAGTTTCTGTTGAATGCTTGTAAGTAGCTTAAGGCACTTTCAAAGGAAAGTGATTTTCTCTGAAAGGACAGCATTTAGAAAGTGAGGCAACACTCCATTCACTTCACACAGGGAATTGAAGTGTTGGAACAGACTGCTTCTCTTTCAGAGAAATGCATGTGAGTTTCTGTTGAATGCTTGTAAGTAGCTTAAGGCACTTTCAAAGGAAAGTGATTTTCTCTGAAAGGACAGCATTTAGAAAGTGAGGCAACACTCCATTCACTTCACACAGGGAATTGAAGTGTTGGAACAGACTGCTTCTCTTTCAGAGAAACGCATGTGAGTTTCTTCCTAATGCTTGCAAGTAGCTTAAGGCACTTTCAAAGGAAATTGATTTTCTCTGAAAGGACAGCATTTAGAAAGTGAGACAACACTCCATTCACTTCACACAGTGAATTGAAGTGTTGGAACATACTGCTTCTCTTTCAGAGAAACGCATGTGAGTTTCTTCCTAATGCTTGCAAGTAGCTTAAGGCACTTTCAAAGGAAAGTGATTTTCTCTGAAAGGACAGCCTTTAGAATGTGAGGCAACACTCCATTCACTTCACACAGTGAATTGAAGTGTTGGAACAGAGTGCTTCTCTTTCAGAGAAACGCATGTGAGTTTCTGCCTAATGCTTGCAAGTAGCTTAAGGCACGTTGAAAGGAAAGTGATTTTCTCTGAAAGGACATAATTTAGAAAGTGAAGCAACACTCCATTCACTTCGCACAGTGAATTGAAGTGTTGGAACAGACTGCTTCTCTTTCAGAGAAATGCATGTGAGTTTCTGTTGAATGCTTGTAAGTAGCTTAAGGCACTTTCAAAGGAAAGTGATTTTCTCTGAAAGGACAGCATTTAGAAAGTGAGGCAACACTCCATTCACTTCACACAGTGAATTGAAGTGTTGGAACAGACTGCTTCTCTTTCAGAGAAACGCATGTGAGTTTCTTCCTAATGCTTGCAAGTAGCTTAAGGCACTTTCAAAGAAAGTGATTTTCTCTGAAATGACAGCATTTAGAAAGTGAAGCAACACTCCATTCACTTCGCACAGTGAATTGAAGTGTTGGAACAGACTGCTTCTCTTTCAGAGAAACGCATGTGAGTTTCTGGTGAATGCTTGTAAGTAGCTTAAGGCACTTTCAAAGGAAAGTGATTTTCTCTGAAACGACAGCATTTAGAAAGTGAAGCAACACTCCATACACTTGGCACAGTGAATTGAAGTGTTGGAACAGAGTGCTTCTCTTTCAGAGAAACGCATGTGAGTTTCTGCCTAATGCTTGCAAGTAGCTTAAGGCACGTTGAAAGGAAAGTGATTTTCTCTGAAAGGACATAATTTAGAAAGTGAAGCAACACTCCATTCACTTAGCACAGTGAATTGAAGTGTTGGAACAGACTGCTTCTCTTTCAGAGAAATGCATGTGAGTTTCTGTTGAATGCTTGTAAGCAGCTTAAGGCACTTTCAAAGGAAAGTGATTTTCTCTGAAAGGACAGCATTTAGAAAGTGAAGCAACACTCCATTCACTTCGCACAGTGAATAGAAGTGTTGGAACAGACTGCTTCTCTTTCAGAGAAACGCATGTGAGTTTCTTCCTAATGCTTGCAAGTAGCTTAAGGCACTAGCAAAGGAAAGTGATTTTCTCTGAAAGGACAGCATTTAGAAAGTGAAGCAACACTCCATTCACTTCGCACAGTGAATTGAAGTGTTGGAACAGACTGCTTCTCTTTCAGAGAAACGCATGTGAGTTTCTTCCTAATGCTTGCAAGTAGCTTAAGGCACTAGCAAAGGAAAGTGATTTTCTCTGAAAGGACAGCATTTAGAAAGTGAAGCAACACTCCATTCACTTCGCACAGTGAACTGAAGTGTTGGAACAGACTGCTTCTCCTTCAGAGAAATGCATGTGAATTTCTTGTGAATGTTTGAAAGTTGCTTAAGGCACTTTTAAACAAAAGTGATTTTCTCTGAAAGGACAGGATTTAGAAAGTGAAACATCACTCCATTCACTTCGCACAGTGAATTGAAGTGTTGGAACAGACTGCTTCTCTTTCAGAGAAACGCATGTGAGTTTTTTGTGAATGATTGAAAGTAGTTTAAGGCACTTTCAATGGAAAGTGATTTTCTCTGAAAGGACAGCATTTAGAAAGTGAAGCAACACTCCATTCACTTCGCACAGAGAATTGAAGTGTTGGAACAGACTGCTTCTCTTTCAGAGAAATGCATGTGAGTTTCTGTTGAATGCTTGTAAGTAGCTTAAGGCACTTTCAAAGGAAAGTGATTTTCTCTGAAAGGACAGCATTTAGAAAGTGAAGCAACACTCCATTCCCTTCGCACAGTGAATTGAAGTGTTGGAACAGACTGCTTCTCTTTCAGAGAAACGCATGTGAGTTTCTTCCTAATGCTTGCAAGTAGCTTAAGGCACTTTCAAAGGAAAGTGATTTTCTCTGAAAGGACAGCAGAAGCAACAGAGAAATGCATGTGAATTTCTGGTGAATGTTTGTAAGTAGCTTAAGGCACTTTCAAAGGAAAGTGATTTTCTCTGAAAGGACAGCATTTAGAAAGTGAAGCAACACTCCATTCACTTCGCACAGTGAATTGAAGTGTTGGAACAGAGTGCTTCTCTTTCCGAGAAACGCATGTGAGTTTCTTCCTAATGCTTGCAAGTAACTTAAGGCACTTTCAAAGGAAAGTGATTTTCTCTGAAAGGACAGCATTTAGAAAGTGCAGCAACACTCCATTCACTTCGCACAGAGAATTGAAGTGTTGGAACAGATTGCTTCTCTTTCAGAGAAATGCATGTGAGTTTCTGTTGAATGCTTGTAAGTAGCTTAAGGCACTTTAAAGGAAAGTGATTTTCTCTGAAAGGACAGCATTTAGAAAGTGAAGCAACACTCCATTCACTTCGCACAGTGAATTGAAGTGTTGGAACAGACTGCTTCTCTTTCAGAGAAACGCATGTGAGTTTCTTCCTAATGCTTGCAAGTAGCTTAAGGCACTTTCATAGGAAAGTAATTTTCTCTGAAAGGACAGCATTTAGAAAGTGAAGCAACACTCCATTCACTTCGCACAGTGAATTGAACTGTTGGAACAGATTGCTTCTCTTTCAGAGAAACGCATGTGAGTTTCTGGTGAATGCTTGTAATTAGCTTAAGGCACTTTCAAAGGAAAGTGATTTTCTCTGAAAGGACAGCATTTAGAAAGTGAAGCAACACTCCATTCACTTCGCACAGTGAATTGAAGTGTTGGAATAGAGTGCTTCTCTTTCAGAGAAACGCATGTGAGTTTCTTCCTAATGCTTGCAAGTAGCTTAAGGCACTTTCAAAGGAAAGTGATTTTCTCTGAAAGGACATAATTTAGAAAGTGAAGCAACACTCCATTCACTTCGCACAGTGAATTGAAGTGTTGGAACAGACTGCTTCTCTTTCAGAGAAACGCATGTGAGTTTCTTCCTAATGCTTGCAAGTAGCTTAAGGCACTTTCAAAGGAAAGTGATTTTCTCTGAAAGGACAGCATTTAGAAAGTGAAGCAACACTCCATTCACTTCGCACAGTGAATTGAAGTGTTGGAATAGAGTGCTTCTCTTTCAGAGAAACGCATGTGAGTTTCTTCCTAATGCTTGCAAGTAGCTTAAGGCACTTTCAAAGGAAAGTGATTTTCTCTGAAAGGACATAATTTAGAAAGTGAAGCAACACTCCATTCACTTCGCACAGTGAATTGAAGTGTTGGATCAGACTGCTTCTCTTTCAGAGAAATGCATGTGAGTTTCTGTTGAATGCTTGTAAGTAGCTTAAGGCACTTTTAAAGGAAAGTGATTTTCTCTGAAAGGACAGCATTTAGAAAGTAAAGCAACACTCCATTCACTTCGCACATTGAATTGAAGTGTTGGAACAGACTGCATCTCTTTCAGAGAAACGCATGTGAGTTTCTGTTGAATGCTTGTAAGTAGCTTAAGAAACTTTTAAAGGAGAGTGATTTCCTCTTAAAGGACAGCATTTAGAAAGTGAGGCAACACTCCATTCACTTCACACAGTGAATTGAAGTGTTGGAACAGACTGCTTATCTTTCAGAGAAACGCATGTGAGTTTCTTCCTAATGCTTGCAAGTAGCTTAAGGCACTTTCAAAGGAAAGTGATTTTCTCTGAAAGGACATAATTTAGAAAGTGAAGCAACACTCCATTCCCTTCGCACAGTGAATTGAAGTGTTGGAATAGACTGCTTCTCTTTCAGAGAAATGCATGTGAGTTTCTGTTGAATGCTTGTAAGTAGCTCAAGGGTCTTTCAAAGGAAAGTGATTTTCTCTGAAAGGACAGCATTTAGAAAGTAAAGCAACACTCCATTCCCTTCGCGCAATGAATTGAAGTGTTGGAACAGACTGCTTCTCTTTCATAGAAATGCATTAGTGTTTCTTGTGAATGCTTGCAAGTAGCTTAAGGCACTTTCAAAGGAAAGTGATTTTCTCTGAAAGGACAGCATTTAGAAAGTGAAGCAACACTCCATTCACTTCGCACAGAGAATTGAAGTGTTGGAACAGATTGCTTCTCTTTCAGAGAAATGCATGTGAGTTTCTGTTGAATGCTTGTAAGTAGCTTAAGGCACATTCAAAGGAAAGTGATTTTCTCTGAAAGGACAGCATTTAGAAAGTGAAGCAACACTCCATTCACTTCGCACAGTGAATTGAAGTGTTGGAACAGACTGCTTCTCTTTCAGAGAAACACATGTGAGTTTTTTGTGAATGCTTGAAAGTAGTTTAAGGCACTTTCAATGGAAAGTGATTTTCTCTGAAAGGACAACATTTAGAAAGTGAGGCAACACTCCATTCACTTCGCACAGTGAATTGAAGTGTTGGAACAGACTGCTTCTCTTTCAGAGAAACGCATGTGAGTTTCTTCCTAATGCTTGCAAGTAGCTTAAGGCACTTTCAAAGGAAAGTGATTTTGTCTGAAAGGACAGCATTTAGAAAGTGAAGCAACACTCCATTCAGTTCGCACAGTGAATTGAAGTGTTGGAACAGACTGCTTCTCTTTCAGACAAATGCATGTGAGTTTCTGTTGAATGCCTGTAAGTAGCTTAAGGCACATTCAAAGGAAAGGGATTTTCTCTGAAAGGACAGCATTTAGAAAGTGAAGCAACACTCCATTCTCTTCGCACAGTGAATTGAAGTGTTGGAACAGACTGCTTCTCTTTCAGAGAAACGCATGTGAGTTTTTTGTGAATGCTTGAAAGTAGTTTAAGGCACTTTCAATGGAAAGTGATTTTCTCTGAAAGGACAGCATTTAGAAAGTGAGGCAACACTCCATTCACTTCGCACAGTGAATTGAAGTGTTGGAAGTGAAGGCTTCTCTTTCAGAGAAATGCATGTGAATTTCTTGTGAATGCTTGAAAGTTGCTTAAGGCACTTTCAAACAAAAGTGATTTTCTCTGAAAGGACAGCATTTAGAAAGTAAAGCAACACTCCATTCCCTTCGTGCAATGAATTGAAGTGTTTGAACAGACTGCTTCTCTTTCATAGAAACACATTAGTGTTTCTTGTGAATGCTTGCAAGTAGCTTAAGGCACTTTCAAAGGAAAGTGATTTTCTCTGAAAGGACAGCATTTAGAAAGTGAAGCAACACTCCGTTCACTTCGCACAGTGAATTGAAATGTTGGAACAGACTGCTTCTTTTTCAGAGAAATGCAGGTGAGTTTCTTCCTAATGCTTGCAAGTACCTTAAGGCACTTTCAAAGGAAAGTGATTTTCTCTGAAAGGACAGCATTTAGAAAGTGAAGCAACACTCCATTCACTTCGCACAGTGAATTGAAGTGTTGGAACAGACTGCTTCTCTTTCAGAGAAACGCATGTGAGTTTCTGGTGAATGCTTGTAAGTAGCTTAAGGCACTTTCAAAGGAAAGTGATTTTCTCTGAAGGACAGCATTTCGAAAGTGAGGCAACACTCCATTCACTTTGCACAGTGAATTGAAGTGTTGGAACAGATTGCTTCTCTTTCAGAGAAACACATGTGAGTTTCTGGTGAATGCTTGTAAGTAGCTTAAGGCATTTTCAAAGGAACGTGATTATCTCGGAAAGGACAGCATTTTGAAAGTGAAGTAACATTTCATTCACTTCGCACAGTGAATTGAAGTGTTGGAACAGACTGCTTCTCTTTCAGAGAAACGCATGTGAGTTTCTTCCTAATGCTTGTAAGTAGCTTAAGGCACTTTCAAAGGAAAGTGATTTTCTCTGAAAGGACAGCATTTAGAAAGTGAAGTAACCTTCCATTCACTTCGCACAGTGAATTGAAGTGTTGGAACAGACTGCTTCTCTTTCAGAGAAATGCATGTGAGTTTCTGTTGAATGCTTGTAAGTAACTCAAGGCTCTTTCAAAGGAAAGTGATTTTCTCTGAAAGGACTGCATTTAGAAAGAAAAGCAACACTCCATTCCCTTCGCGCAATGAATTGAAGTGTTGGAACAGACTGCTTCTTTTTCATAGAAACGCATTAGTGTTTCTTGTGAATGCTTGCAGGTAGCTTGAGGCACTTTCAAAGGAAAGCGATTTTCTCTGAAAGGACAGCATTTAGAAAGTGAAGCAACACTCCATTCACTTCGCACAGAGAATTGAAGTGTTGGAACAGATTGCTTCTCTTTCAGACAAATGCATGTGAGTTTCTGTTGAATGCCTGTAAGTAGCTTAAGGCACATTCAAAGGAAAGGGATTTTCTCTGAAAGGACAGCATTTAGAATGTGAAGCAACACTCCATTCACTTCGCACAGTGAATTGAAGTGTTGGAACAGACTGCTTCTCTTTCAGAGAAACGCATGTGAGTTTTTTGTGAATGCTTGAAAGTAGTTTAAGGCACTTTCAATGGAAAGTGATTTTCTCTGAAACGACAGCATTTAGAAAGTGAGGCAACACTCCATTCACTTCGCACAGTGAATTGAAGTGTTGGAACAGACTGGTTCTCTTTCAGAGAAACGCATGTGAGTTTCTGGTGAATGCTTGTAAGTAGCTTAAGGCAATTTCAAAGGAACGTGATTTTCTCTGAAAGGACAGCATTTAGAAAGTGAAGCAACACTCCATTCACTTCGCACAGTGAATTGAAGTGTTGGAAGTGAAGGCTTCTCTTTCAGAGAAATGCATGTGAATTTCTTGTGAATGCTTGAAAGTTGCTTAAGGCACTTTCAAACAAAAGTGATTTTCTCTGAAAGGACAGCATTTAGAAAGTAAAGCAACACTCCATTCCCTTCGTGCAATGAATTGAAGTGTTGGAACAGACTGCTTCTCTTTCAGAGAAACGCATGTGAGTTTCTGGTGAATGCTTGTAAGTAGCTTAAGGCACTTTCAAAGGAAAGTGACTTTCTCTGAAACGACAGCATTTAGAAAGTGAAGCAACACTCCATACACTTCGCTCAGTGAATTGAAGTGTTGGAACAGAGTGCTTCTCTTTCAGAGAAACGCATGTGAGTTTCTGCCTATTGCTTGCAAGTAGCTTAAGGCACGTTGAAAGGAAAGTGATTTTCTCTGAAAGGACATAATTTAGAAAGTGAAGCAACACTCCATTCACTTCGCACAGTGAATTGAAGTGTTGGAACAGACTGCTTCTCTTTCAGAGAAACGCATGGGAGTTTCTTCCTAATGCTTGCAAGTAGCTTAAGGCACTAGCAAAAAAAAGTGATTTTCTCTGAAAGGACAGCATTTAGAAAGTGAAGCAACACTCCATTCACTTCGCACAGTGAATTGAAGTGTTGGAACAGACTGCTTCTCTTTCAGAGAAATGCATGTGAGTTTCTGTTGAATGCTTGTAAGTAGCTTAAGGCACTTTCAAAGGAAAGTGATTTTCTCTGAAAGGACAGCATTTAGAAAGTGAAGCAACACTCCATTCACTTCGCACAGTGAATTGAAGTGTTGGAACAGACTGCTTCTCTTTCAGAGAAATGCATGTGAGTTTCTGTTGAATGCTTGTAAGTAGCTCAAGGCTCGTTCAAAGGAAAGTGATTTTCTCTGAAAGGACAGCATTTAGAAAGTAAAGCAACACTCCATTCACTTCGCACAGTGAATTGAAGTGTTGGAACAGACTGCTTCTCTTTCAGAGAAACGCATGTGAGTTTCTTCCTAATGCTTGCAAGTAGCTTAAGGCACTATCAAAGGAAAGTGATTTTCTCTGAATGGACAGCATTTAGAAAGTGAAGGAACACTCCATTCACTTCGCACAGTGAATTGAAGTGTTGGAACAGACTGCTTCTCCTTCAGAGAAATGCATGTGAATTTCTTGTGAATGCTTGAAAGTTGCTTAAGGCACTTTCAAACAAAAGTGATTTTCTCTGAAAGGACATGATTTAGAAAGTGAAACATCACTCCATTCACTTCGCACAGTGAATTGAAGTGTTGGAACAGACTGCTTCTATTTCAGAGAAACGCATGTGTGTTTCCTGTGAATGCTTGCAAGTAGCTTAAGGCACTTTCAAAGGAAAGTGATTTTCTCTGAAAGGACAGCATTTAGAAAGTGAAGTAACATTCCATTCACTTCGCACAGTGAATTGAAGTGTTGGAACAGACTGCTTCTCTTTCAGAGAAATGCATGTGAGTTTCTGTTGAATGCTTGTAAGTAGCTCAAGGCTCTTTCAAAGGAAAGTGATTTTCTCTGAAAGGACAGCATTTAGAAAGTAAAGCAACACTCCATTCCCTTCGTGCAATGAATTAAAGTGTTGGAACAGACTGCTTCTCTTTCAGAGAAATGCATGTGAGTTTCTGTTGAATGCTTGTAAGTAGCTTAAGGCACTTTCAAAGGAAAGTGATTTTCTCTGAAAGGACAGCATTTAGAAAGTGAGGCAACACTCCATTCACTTCACACAGGGAATTGAAGTGTTGGAACAGACTGCTTCTCTTTCAGAGAAATGCATGTGAGTTTCTGTTGAATGCTTGTAAGTAGCTTAAGGCACTTTCAAAGGAAAGTGATTTTCTCTGAAAGGACAGCATTTAGAAAGTGAGGCAACACTCCATTCACTTCACACAGGGAATTGAAGTGTTGGAACAGACTGCTTCTCTTTCAGAGAAACGCATGTGAGTTTCTTCCTAATGCTTGCAAGTAGCTTAAGGCACTTTCAAAGGAAATTGATTTTCTCTGAAAGGACAGCATTTAGAAAGTGAGACAACACTCCATTCACTTCACACAGTGAATTGAAGTGTTGGAACATACTGCTTCTCTTTCAGAGAAACGCATGTGAGTTTCTTCCTAATGCTTGCAAGTAGCTTAAGGCACTTTCAAAGGAAAGTGATTTTCTCTGAAAGGACAGCCTTTAGAATGTGAGGCAACACTCCATTCACTTCACACAGTGAATTGAAGTGTTGGAACAGAGTGCTTCTCTTTCAGAGAAACGCATGTGAGTTTCTGCCTAATGCTTGCAAGTAGCTTAAGGCACGTTGAAAGGAAAGTGATTTTCTCTGAAAGGACATAATTTAGAAAGTGAAGCAACACTCCATTCACTTCGCACAGTGAATTGAAGTGTTGGAACAGACTGCTTCTCTTTCAGAGAAATGCATGTGAGTTTCTGTTGAATGCTTGTAAGTAGCTTAAGGCACTTTCAAAGGAAAGTGATTTTCTCTGAAAGGACAGCATTTAGAAAGTGAAGCAACACTCCATTCACTTCGCACAGTGAATTGAAGTGTTGGAACAGACTGCTTCTCTTTCAGAGAAATGCATGTGAGTTTCTGTTGAATGCTTGTAAGTAGCTCAAGGCTCGTTCAAAGGAAAGTGATTTTCTCTGAAAGGACAGCATTTAGAAAGTAAAGCAACACTCCATTCACTTCGCACAGTGAATTGAAGTGTTGGAACAGACTGCTTCTCTTTCAGAGAAACGCATGTGAGTTTCTTCCTAATGCTTGCAAGTAGCCTAAGGTACTAGCAAAGGAAAGTTATTTTCTCTGAAAGGACAGGATTTAGAAAGTGAAGCAACACTCCATTCACTTCGCACAGTGAATTGAAGTGTTGGAACAGAATGCTTCTCCTTCAGAGAAATGCATGTGAATTTCTTGTGAATGCTTGAAAGTTGCTTAAGGCACTTTTAAACAAAAGTGATTTTCTCTGAAAGGACAGGATTTAGAAAGTGAAACATCACTCCATTCACTTCGCACAGTGAATTGAAGTGTTGGAACAGACTGCTTCTATTTCAGAGAAACGCATGTGTGTTTCCTGTGAATGCTTGCAAGTAGCTTAAGGCACTTTCAAAGGAAAGTGATTTTCTCTGAAAGGACAGCATTTAGAAAGTGAAGGAACACTCCATTCACTTCGCACAGTGAATTGAAGTGTTGGAACAGACTGCTTCTCTTTCAGAGAAACGCATGTGAGTTTCTGGTGAATGCTTGTAAGTAGCTTAAGGCACTTTCAAAGGAAAGTGACTTTCTCTGAAACGACAGCATTTAGAAAGTGAAGCAACACTCCATACACTTCGCTCAGTGAATTGAAGTGTTGGAACAGAGTGCTTCTCTTTCAGAGAAACGCATGTGAGTTTCTGCCTATTGCTTGCAAGTAGCTTAAGGCACGTTGAAAGGAAAGTGATTTTCTCTGAAAGGACATAATTTAGAAAGTGAAGCAACACTCCATTCACTTCGCACAGTGAATTGAAGTGTTGGAACAGACTGCTTCTCTTTCAGAGAAACGCATGGGAGTTTCTTCCTAATGCTTGCAAGTAGCTTAAGGCACTAGCAAAAAAAAGTGATTTTCTCTGAAAGGACAGCATTTAGAAAGTGAAGCAACACTCCATTCACTTCGCACAGTGAATTGAAGTGTTGGAACAGACTGCTTCTCTTTCAGAGAAATGCATGTGAGTTTCTGTTGAATGCTTGTAAGTAGCTTAAGGCACTTTCAAAGGAAAGTGATTTTCTCTGAAAGGACAGCATTTAGAAAGTGAAGCAACACTCCATTCACTTCGCACAGTGAATTGAAGTGTTGGAACAGACTGCTTCTCTTTCAGAGAAATGCATGTGAGTTTCTGTTGAATGCTTGTAAGTAGCTCAAGGCTCGTTCAAAGGAAAGTGATTTTCTCTGAAAGGACAGCATTTAGAAAGTAAAGCAACACTCCATTCACTTCGCACAGTGAATTGAAGTGTTGGAACAGACTGCTTCTCTTTCAGAGAAACGCATGTGAGTTTCTTCCTAATGCTTGCAAGTAGCTTAAGGCACTATCAAAGGAAAGTGATTTTCTCTGAATGGACAGCATTTAGAAAGTGAAGGAACACTCCATTCACTTCGCACAGTGAATTGAAGTGTTGGAACAGACTGCTTCTCCTTCAGAGAAATGCATGTGAATTTCTTGTGAATGCTTGAAAGTTGCTTAAGGCACTTTCAAACAAAAGTGATTTTCTCTGAAAGGACATGATTTAGAAAGTGAAACATCACTCCATTCACTTCGCACAGTGAATTGAAGTGTTGGAACAGACTGCTTCTATTTCAGAGAAACGCATGTGTGTTTCCTGTGAATGCTTGCAAGTAGCTTAAGGCACTTTCAAAGGAAAGTGATTTTCTCTGAAAGGACAGCATTTAGAAAGTGAAGTAACAT
Organism: Myodes glareolus; assembly: GCF_982192425.1. NCBI lineage: Eukaryota > Metazoa > Chordata > Mammalia > Rodentia > Cricetidae > Myodes > Myodes glareolus. Next base: position 4,745,535 of record NC_142046.1, read on the forward strand.
TCCATTCACTTCGCACAGTGAATTGAAGTGTTGGAACAGACTGCTTCTCTTTCAGAGAAATGCATGTGAGTTTCTGTTGAATGCTTGTAAGTAGCTCAAGGCTCTTTCAAAGGAAAGTGATTTTCTCTGAAAGGACAGCATTTAGAAAGTAAAGCAACACTCCATTCCCTTCGTGCAATGAATTGAAGTGTTGGAACAGACTGCTTCTCTTTCAGAGAAATGCATGTGAGTTTCTGTTGAATGCTTGTAAGTAGCTTAAGGCACTTTCAAAGGAAAGTGATTTTCTCTGAAAGGACAGCATTTAGAAAGTGAGGCAACACTCCATTCACTTCACACAGGGAATTGAAGTGTTGGAACAGACTGCTTCTCTTTCAGAGAAATGCATGTGAGTTTCTGTTGAATGCTTGTAAGTAGCTTAAGGCACTTTCAAAGGAAAGTGATTTTCTCTGAAAGGACAGCATTTAGAAAGTGAGGCAACACTCCATTCACTTCACACAGGGAATTGAAGTGTTGGAACAGACTGCTTCTCTTTCAGAGAAACGCATGTGAGTTTCTTCCTAATGCTTGCAAGTAGCTTAAGGCACTTTCAAAGGAAATTGATTTTCTCTGAAAGGACAGCATTTAGAAAGTGAGACAACACTCCATTCACTTCACACAGTGAATTGAAGTGTTGGAACATACTGCTTCTCTTTCAGAGAAACGCATGTGAGTTTCTTCCTAATGCTTGCAAGTAGCTTAAGGCACTTTCAAAGGAAAGTGATTTTCTCTGAAAGGACAGCCTTTAGAATGTGAGGCAACACTCCATTCACTTCACACAGTGAATTGAAGTGTTGGAACAGAGTGCTTCTCTTTCAGAGAAACGCATGTGAGTTTCTGCCTAATGCTTGCAAGTAGCTTAAGGCACGTTGAAAGGAAAGTGATTTTCTCTGAAAGGACATAATTTAGAAAGTGAAGCAACACTCCATTCACTTCGCACAGTGAATTGAAGTGTTGGAACAGACTGCTTCTCTTTCAGAGAAATGCATGTGAGTTTCTGTTGAATGCTTGTAAGTAGCTTAAGGCACTTTCAAAGGAAAGTGATTTTCTCTGAAAGGACAGCATTTAGAAAGTGAAGCAACACTCCATTCACTTCGCACAGTGAATTGAAGTGTTGGAACAGACTGCTTCTCTTTCAGAGAAATGCATGTGAGTTTCTGTTGAATGCTTGTAAGTAGCTCAAGGCTCGTTCAAAGGAAAGTGATTTTCTCTGAAAGGACAGCATTTAGAAAGTAAAGCAACACTCCATTCACTTCGCACAGTGAATTGAAGTGTTGGAACAGACTGCTTCTCTTTCAGAGAAACGCATGTGAGTTTCTTCCTAATGCTTGCAAGTAGCCTAAGGTACTAGCAAAGGAAAGTTATTTTCTCTGAAAGGACAGCATTTAGAAAGTGAAGCAACACTCCATTCACTTCGCACAGTGAATTGAAGTGTTGGAACAGAATGCTTCTCCTTCAGAGAAATGCATGTGAATTTCTTGTGAATGCTTGAAAGTTGCTTAAGGCACTTTTAAACAAAAGTGATTTTCTCTGAAAGGACAGGATTTAGAAAGTGAAACATCACTCCATTCACTTCGCACAGTGAATTGAAGTGTTGGAACAGACTGCTTCTATTTCAGAGAAACGCATGTGTGTTTCCTGTGAATGCTTGCAAGTAGCTTAAGGCACTTTCAAAGGAAAGTGATTTTCTCTGAAAGGACAGCATTTAGAAAGTGAAGGAACACTCCATTCACTTCGCACAGTGAATTGAAGTGTTGGAACAGACTGCTTCTCCTTCAGAGAAATGCATGTGAATTTCTTGTGAATGCTTGAAAGTTGCTTAAGGCACTTTCAAACAAAAGTGATTTTCTCTGAAAGGACATGATTTAGAAAGTGAAACATCACTCCATTCACTTCGCACAGTGAATTGATGTGTTGGAACAGACTGCTTCTATTTCAGAGAAACGCATGTGTGTTTCCTGTGAATGCTTGCAAGTAGCTTAAGGCACTTTCAAAGGAAAGTGATTTTCTCTGAAAGGACAGCATTTAGAAAGTGAAGTAACATTCCATTCACTTCGCACAGTGAATTGAAGTGTTGGAACAGACTGCTTCTCTTTCAGAGAAATGCATGTGAGTTTCTGTTGAATGCTTGTAAGTAGCTCAAGGCTCTTTCAAAGGAAAGTGATTTTCTCTGAAAGGACAGCATTTAGAAAGTAAAGCAACACTCCATTCCCTTCGTGCAATGAATTGAAGTGTTGGAACAGACTGCTTCTCTTTCAGAGAAATGCATGTGAGTTTCTGTTGAATGCTTGTAAGTAGCTTAAGGCACTTTCAAAGGAAAGTGATTTTCTCTGAAAGGACAGCATTTAGAAAGTGAGGCAACACTCCATTCACTTCACACAGGGAATTGAAGTGTTGGAACAGACTGCTTCTCTTTCAGAGAAATGCATGTGAGTTTCTGTTGAATGCTTGTAAGTAGCTTAAGGCACTTTCAAAGGAAAGTGATTTTCTCTGAAAGGACAGCATTTAGAAAGTGAGGCAACACTCCATTCACTTCACACAGGGAATTGAAGTGTTGGAACAGACTGCTTCTCTTTCAGAGAAACGCATGTGAGTTTCTTCCTAATGCTTGCAAGTAGCTTAAGGCACTTTCAAAGGAAATTGATTTTCTCTGAAAGGACAGCATTTAGAAAGTGAGACAACACTCCATTCACTTCACACAGTGAATTGAAGTGTTGGAACATACTGCTTCTCTTTCAGAGAAACGCATGTGAGTTTCTTCCTAATGCTTGCAAGTAGCTTAAGGCACTTTCAAAGGAAAGTGATTTTCTCTGAAAGGACAGCCTTTAGAATGTGAGGCAACACTCCATTCACTTCACACAGTGAATTGAAGTGTTGGAACAGAGTGCTTCTCTTTCAGAGAAACGCATGTGAGTTTCTGCCTAATGCTTGCAAGTAGCTTAAGGCACGTTGAAAGGAAAGTGATTTTCTCTGAAAGGACATAATTTAGAAAGTGAAGCAACACTCCATTCACTTCGCACAGTGAATTGAAGTGTTGGAACAGACTGCTTCTCTTTCAGAGAAATGCATGTGAGTTTCTGTTGAATGCTTGTAAGTAGCTTAAGGCACTTTCAAAGGAAAGTGATTTTCTCTGAAAGGACAGCATTTAGAAAGTGAAGCAACACTCCATTCACTTCGCACAGTGAATTGAAGTGTTGGAACAGACTGCTTCTCTTTCAGAGAAATGCATGTGAGTTTCTGTTGAATGCTTGTAAGTAGCTCAAGGCTCGTTCAAAGGAAAGTGATTTTCTCTGAAAGGACAGCATTTAGAAAGTAAAGCAACACTCCATTCACTTCGCACAGTGAATTGAAGTGTTGGAACAGACTGCTTCTCTTTCAGAGAAACGCATGTGAGTTTCTTCCTAATGCTTGCAAGTAGCCTAAGGTACTAGCAAAGGAAAGTTATTTTCTCTGAAAGGACAGCATTTAGAAAGTGAAGCAACACTCCATTCACTTCGCACAGTGAATTGAAGTGTTGGAACAGAATGCTTCTCCTTCAGAGAAATGCATGTGAATTTCTTGTGAATGCTTGAAAGTTGCTTAAGGCACTTTTAAACAAAAGTGATTTTCTCTGAAAGGACAGGATTTAGAAAGTGAAACATCACTCCATTCACTTCGCACAGTGAATTGAAGTGTTGGAACAGACTGCTTCTATTTCAGAGAAACGCATGTGTGTTTCCTGTGAATGCTTGCAAGTAGCTTAAGGCACTTTCAAAGGAAAGTGATTTTCTCTGAAAGGACATCATTTAGAAAGTGAAGTAACATTCCATTCACTTCGCACAGTGAATTGAAGTGTTGGAGCAGACTGCTTCTCTTTCAGAGAAATGCATGTGAGTTTCTGTTGAATGCTTGTAAGTAGCTCAAGGCTCTTTCAAAGGAAAGTGATTTTCTCTGAAAGGACAGCATTTGGAAAGTAAAGCAATACTCCATTCCCTTCGTACAATGAATTGCAGTGTTGGAACAGACTGCTTCTCTTTCATAGAAACGCATTAGTGTTTCTTGTGAATGCTTGCAAGTAGCTTATGGCACTTTCAAAGGAAAGTGATTTTCTCTGAAACGACAGCATTTAGAAAGTGAAGCAACACTCCATTCACTTCGCACAGTGAATTGAAATGTTGGAACAGACTGCTTCTTTTTCAGAGAAACGCATGTGAGTTTCTTCCTAATGCTTGCAAGTAGCTTAAGGCACGTTGAAAGGAAAGTGATTTTCTCTGAAAGGACATAATTTAGAAAGTGAAGCAACACTCCATTCACTTAGCACAGTGAATTGAAGTGTTGGAACAGACTGCTTCTCTTTCAGAGAAATGCATGTGAGTTTCTGTTGAATGCTTGTAAGCAGCTTAAGGCACTTTCAAAGGAAAGTGATTTTCTCTGAAAGGACAGCATTTAGAAAGTGAAGCAACACTCCATTCACTTCGCACAGTGAATAGAAGTGTTGGAACAGACTGCTTCTCTTTCAGAGAAACGCATGTGAGTTTCTTCCTAATGCTTGCAAGTAGCTTAAGGCACTAGCAAAGGAAAGTGATTTTCTCTGAAAGGACAGCATTTAGAAAGTGAAGCAACACTCCATTCACTTCGCACAGTGAATTGAAGTGTTGGAACAGACTGCTTCTCTTTCAGAGAAACGCATGTGAGTTTCTTCCTAATGCTTGCAAGTAGCTTAAGGCACTAGCAAAGGAAAGTGATTTTCTCTGAAAGGACAGCATTTAGAAAGTGAAGCAACACTCCATTCACTTCGCACAGTGAATTGAAGTGTTGGAACAGACTGCTTCTCCTTCAGAGAAATGCATGTGAATTTCTTGTGAATGTTTGAAAGTTGCTTAAGGCACTTTTAAACAAAAGTGATTTTCTCTGAAAGGACAGGATTTAGAAAGTGAAACATCACTCCATTCACTTCGCACAGTGAATTGAAGTGTTGGAACAGACTGCTTCTCTTTCAGAGAAACGCATGTGAGTTTTTTGTGAATGATTGAAAGTAGTTTAAGGCACTTTCAATGGAAAGTGATTTTCTCTGAAAGGACAGCATTTAGAAAGTGAAGCAACACTCCATTCACTTCGCACAGAGAATTGAAGTGTTGGAACAGACTGCTTCTCTTTCAGAGAAATGCATGTGAGTTTCTGTTGAATGCTTGTAAGTAGCTTAAGGCACTTTCAAAGGAAAGTGATTTTCTCTGAAAGGACAGCATTTAGAAAGTGAAGCAACACTCCATTCCCTTCGCACAGTGAATTGAAGTGTTGGAACAGACTGCTTCTCTTTCAGAGAAACGCATGTGAGTTTCTTCCTAATGCTTGCAAGTAGCTTAAGGCACTTTCAAAGGAAAGTGATTTTCTCTGAAAGGACAGCATTTAGAAAGTGAAGCAACACTCCATTCACTTCGCACAGTGAATTGAAGTGTTGGAACAGACTGCTTCTCTTTCAGAGAAATGCATGTGAATTTCTGGTGAATGTTTGTAAGTAGCTTAAGGCACTTTCAAAGGAAAGTGATTTTCTCTGAAAGGACAGCATTTAGAAAGTGAAGCAACACTCCATTCACTTCGCACAGTGAATTGAAGTGTTGGAACAGAGTGCTTCTCTTTCCGAGAAACGCATGTGAGTTTCTTCCTAATGCTTGCAAGTAACTTAAGGCACTTTCAAAGGAAAGTGATTTTCTCTGAAAGGACAGCATTTAGAAAGTGCAGCAACACTCCATTCACTTCGCACAGAGAATTGAAGTGTTGGAACAGATTGCTTCTCTTTCAGAGAAATGCATGTGAGTTTCTGTTGAATGCTTGTAAGTAGCTTAAGGCACTTTAAAGGAAAGTGATTTTCTCTGAAAGGACAGCATTTAGAAAGTGAAGCAACACTCCATTCACTTCGCACAGTGAATTGAAGTGTTGGAACAGACTGCTTCTCTTTCAGAGAAACGCATGTGAGTTTCTTCCTAATGCTTGCAAGTAGCTTAAGGCACTTTCATAGGAAAGTAATTTTCTCTGAAAGGACAGCATTTAGAAAGTGAAGCAACACTCCATTCACTTCGCACAGTGAATTGAACTGTTGGAACAGATTGCTTCTCTTTCAGAGAAATGCATGTGAGTTTCTGGTGAATGCTTGTAAGTAGCTTAAGGCACTTTCAAAGGAAAGTGATTTTCTCTGAAAGGACAGCATTTAGAAAGTGAAGCAACACTCCATTCACTTCGCACAGTGAATTGAAGTGTTGGAATAGAGTGCTTCTCTTTCAGAGAAACGCATGTGAGTTTCTTCCTAATGCTTGCAAGTAGCTTAAGGCACTTTCAAAGGAAAGTGATTTTCTCTGAAAGGACATAATTTAGAAAGTGAAGCAACACTCCATTCACTTCGCACAGTGAATTGAAGTGTTGGAACAGACTGCTTCTCTTTCAGAGAAACGCATGTGAGTTTCTTCCTAATGCTTGCAAGTAGCTTAAGGCACTTTCAAAGGAAAGTGATTTTCTCTGAAAGGACAGCATTTAGAAAGTGAAGCAACACTCCATTCACTTCGCACAGTGAATTGAAGTGTTGGAATAGAGTGCTTCTCTTTCAGAGAAACGCATGTGAGTTTCTTCCTAATGCTTGCAAGTAGCTTAAGGCACTTTCAAAGGAAAGTGATTTTCTCTGAAAGGACATAATTTAGAAAGTGAAGCAACACTCCATTCACTTCGCACAGTGAATTGAAGTGTTGGATCAGACTGCTTCTCTTTCAGAGAAATGCATGTGAGTTTCTGTTGAATGCTTGTAAGTAGCTTAAGGCACTTTTAAAGGAAAGTGATTTTCTCTGAAAGGACAGCATTTAGAAAGTAAAGCAACACTCCATTCACTTCGCACATTGAATTGAAGTGTTGGAACAGACTGCATCTCTTTCAGAGAAACGCATGTGAGTTTCTGTTGAATGCTTGTAAGTAGCTTAAGAAACTTTTAAAGGAGAGTGATTTCCTCTTAAAGGACAGCATTTAGAAAGTGAGGCAACACTCCATTCACTTCACACAGTGAATTGAAGTGTTGGAACAGACTGCTTATCTTTCAGAGAAACGCATGTGAGTTTCTTCCTAATGCTTGCAAGTAGCTTAAGGCACTTTCAAAGGAAAGTGATTTTCTCTGAAAGGACATAATTTAGAAAGTGAAGCAACACTCCATTCCCTTCGCACAGTGAATTGAAGTGTTGGAATAGACTGCTTCTCTTTCAGAGAAATGCATGTGAGTTTCTGTTGAATGCTTGTAAGTAGCTCAAGGGTCTTTCAAAGGAAAGTGATTTTCTCTGAAAGGACAGCATTTAGAAAGTAAAGCAACACTCCATTCCCTTCGCGCAATGAATTGAAGTGTTGGAACAGACTGCTTCTCTTTCATAGAAATGCATTAGTGTTTCTTGTGAATGCTTGCAAGTAGCTTAAGGCACTTTCAAAGGAAAGTGATTTTCTCTGAAAGGACAGCATTTAGAAAGTGAAGCAACACTCCATTCACTTCGCACAGAGAATTGAAGTGTTGGAACAGATTGCTTCTCTTTCAGAGAAATGCATGTGAGTTTCTGTTGAATGCTTGTAAGTAGCTTAAGGCACATTCAAAGGAAAGTGATTTTCTCTGAAAGGACAGCATTTAGAAAGTGAGGCAACACTCCATTCACTTCGCACAGTGAATTGAAGTGTTGGAACAGACTGCTTCTCTTTCAGAGAAACACATGTGAGTTTTTTGTGAATGCTTGAAAGTAGTTTAAGGCACTTTCAATGGAAAGTGATTTTCTCTGAAAGGACAACATTTAGAAAGTGAGGCAACACTCCATTCACTTCGCACAGTGAATTGAAGTGTTGGAACAGACTGCTTCTCTTTCAGAGAAACGCATGTGAGTTTCTTCCTAATGCTTGCAAGTAGCTTAAGGCACTTTCAAAGGAAAGTGATTTTGTCTGAAAGGACAGCATTTAGAAAGTGAAGCAACACTCCATTCAGTTCGCACAGTGAATTGAAGTGTTGGAACAGACTGCTTCTCTTTCAGACAAATGCATGTGAGTTTCTGTTGAATGCCTGTAAGTAGCTTAAGGCACATTCAAAGGAAAGGGATTTTCTCTGAAAGGACAGCATTTAGAAAGTGAAGCAACACTCCATTCTCTTCGCACAGTGAATTGAAGTGTTGGAACAGACTGCTTCTCTTTCAGAGAAACGCATGTGAGTTTTTTGTGAATGCTTGAAAGTAGTTTAAGGCACTTTCAATGGAAAGTGATTTTCTCTGAAAGGACAGCATTTAGAAAGTGAGGCAACACTCCATTCACTTCGCACAGTGAATTGAAGTGTTGGAAGTGAAGGCTTCTCTTTCAGAGAAATGCATGTGAATTTCTTGTGAATGCTTGAAAGTTGCTTAAGGCACTTTCAAACAAAAGTGATTTTCTCTGAAAGGACAGCATTTAGAAAGTAAAGCAACACTCCATTCCCTTCGTGCAATGAATTGAAGTGTTTGAACAGACTGCTTCTCTTTCATAGAAACACATTAGTGTTTCTTGTGAATGCTTGCAAGTAGCTTAAGGCACTTTCAAAGGAAAGTGATTTTCTCTGAAAGGACAGCATTTAGAAAGTGAAGCAACACTCCGTTCACTTCGCACAGTGAATTGAAATGTTGGAACAGACTGCTTCTTTTTCAGAGAAATGCAGGTGAGTTTCTTCCTAATGCTTGCAAGTACCTTAAGGCACTTTCAAAGGAAAGTGATTTTCTCTGAAAGGACAGCATTTAGAAAGTGAAGCAACACTCCATTCACTTCGCACAGTGAATTGAAGTGTTGGAACAGACTGCTTCTCTTTCAGAGAAACGCATGTGAGTTTCTGGTGAATGCTTGTAAGTAGCTTAAGGCACTTTCAAAGGAAAGTGACTTTCTCTGAAACGACAGCATTTAGAAAGTGAAGCAACACTCCATACACTTCGCACAGTGAATTGAAGTGTTGGAACAGAATGCTTCTCTTTCAGAGAAACGCATGTGAGTTTCTGCCTATTGCTTGCAAGTAGATTAAGGCACGTTGAAAGGAAAGTGATTTTCTCTGAAAGGACATAATTTAGAAAGTGAAGCAACACTCCATTCACTTCGCACAGTGAATTGAAGTGTTGGAACAGACTGCTTCTCTTTCAGAGAAACGCATGTGAGTTTCTTCCTAATGCTTGCAAGTAGCTTAAGGCACTAGCAAAAAAAAGTGATTTTCTCTGAAAGGACAGCATTTAGAAAGTGAAGCAACACTCCATTCACTTCGCACAGTGAATTGAAGTGTTGGAACAGACTGCTTCTCCTTGAGAAATGCATGTGAATTTCTTGTGAATGCTTGAAAGTTGCTTAAGGCACTTTCAAAGGAAAGTGATTTTCTCTGAAAGGACAGCATTTAGAAAGTAAAGCAACACTCCATTCCCTTCGTGCAATGAATTGAAGTGTTGGAACAGACTGCTTCTCTTTCATAGAAACGCATTAGTGTTTCTTGTGAATGCTTGCAAGTAGCTTAAGGCACTTTCAAAGGAAAGTGATTTTCTCTGAAAGGACAGCATTTAGAAAGTGAAGCAACACTCCATTCACTTCGCACAGTGAATTGAAATGTTGGAACAGACTGCTTCTTTTTCAGAGAAACGCATGTGAGTTTCTTCCTAATGCTTGCAAGTAGCTTAAGGCACTTTCAAAGGAAAGTGATTTTCTCTGAAAGGACAGCATTTAGAAAGTGAAGCAACACTCCATTCACTTCGCACAGTGAATTGAAGTGTTGGAACAGACTGCTTCTCTTTCAGAGAAATGCATGTGAGTTTCTGTTGAATGCTTGTAAGTAGCTTAAGGCACTTTCAAAGGAAAGTGATTTTCTCTGAAAGGACAGCATTTAGAAAGTGAGGCAACACTCCATTCACTTCGCACAGTGAATTGAAGTGTTGGAACAGACTGCTTCTCTTTCAGAGAAATGCATGTGAGTTTCTGTTGAATGCTTGTAAGTAGCTCAAGGCTCGTTCAAAGGAAAGTGATTTTCTCTGAAAGGACAGCATTTAGAAAGTAAAGCAACACTCCATTCACTTCGCACAGTGAATTGAAGTGTTGGAACAGACTGCCTCTCTTTCAGAGAAACGCATGTGAGTTTCTTCCTAATGCTTGCAAGTAGCTTAAGGCACTATCAAAGGAAAGTGATTTTCTCTGAAAGGACAGCATTTAGAAAGTGAAGCAACACTCCATTCACTTCGCACAGTGAATTGAAGTGTTGGAACAGACTGCTTCTCTTTCAGAGAAACGCATGTGAGTTTCTGGTGAATGCTTGTAAGTAGCTTAAGGCACTTTCAAAGGAAAGTGACTTTCTCTGAAACGACAGCATTTAGAAAGTGAAGCAACACTCCATACACTTCGCACAGTGAATTGAAGTGTTGGAACAGAATGCTTCTCTTTCAGAGAAACGCATGTGAGTTTCTGCCTATTGCTTGCAAGTAGATTAAGGCACGTTGAAAGGAAAGTGATTTTCTCTGAAAGGACATAATTTAGAAAGTGAAGCAACACTCCATTCACTTCGCACAGTGAATTGAAGTGTTGGAACAGACTGCTTCTCTTTCAGAGAAACGCATGTGAGTTTCTTCCTAATGCTTGCAAGTAGCTTAAGGCACTAGCAAAAAAAAGTGATTTTCTCTGAAAGGACAGCATTTAGAAAGTGAAGCAACACTCCATTCACTTCGCACAGTGAATTGAAGTGTTGGAACAGACTGCTTCTCCTTGAGAAATGCATGTGAATTTCTTGTGAATGCTTGAAAGTTGCTTAAGGCACTTTCAAAGGAAAGTGATTTTCTCTGAAAGGACAGCATTTAGAAAGTAAAGCAACACTCCATTCCCTTCGTGCAATGAATTGAAGTGTTGGAACAGACTGCTTCTCTTTCATAGAAACGCATTAGTGTTTCTTGTGAATGCTTGCAAGTAGCTTAAGGCACTTTCAAAGGAAAGTGATTTTCTCTGAAAGGACAGCATTTAGAAAGTGAAGCAACACTCCATTCACTTCGCACAGTGAATTGAAATGTTGGAACAGACTGCTTCTTTTTCAGAGAAACGCATGTGAGTTTCTTCCTAATGCTTGCAAGTAGCTTAAGGCACTTTCAAAGGAAAGTGATTTTCTCTGAAAGGACAGCATTTAGAAAGTGAAGCAACACTCCATTCACTTCGCACAGTGAATTGAAGTGTTGGAACAGACTGCTTCTCTTTCAGAGAAATGCATGTGAGTTTCTGTTGAATGCTTGTAAGTAGCTTAAGGCACTTTCAAAGGAAAGTGATTTTCTCTGAAAGGACAGCATTTAGAAAGTGAGGCAACACTCCATTCACTTCGCACAGTGAATTGAAGTGTTGGAACAGACTGCTTCTCTTTCAGAGAAATGCATGTGAGTTTCTGTTGAATGCTTGTAAGTAGCTCAAGGCTCGTTCAAAGGAAAGTGATTTTCTCTGAAAGGACAGCATTTAGAAAGTAAAGCAACACTCCATTCACTTCGCACAGTGAATTGAAGTGTTGGAACAGACTGCCTCTCTTTCAGAGAAACGCATGTGAGTTTCTTCCTAATGCTTGCAAGTAGCTTAAGGCACTATCAAAGGAAAGTGATTTTCTCTGAAAGGACAGCATTTAGAAAGTGAAGGAACACTCCATTCACTTCGCACAGTGAATTGAAGTGTTGGAACAGACTGCTTCTCCTTCAGAGAAATGCATGTGAGTTTCTTGTGAATGCTTGAAAGTTGCTTAAGGCACTTTCAAACAAAAGTGATTTTCTCTGAAAGGACAGGATTTAGAAAGTGAAACATCACTCCATTCACTTCGCACAGTGAATTGAAGTGTTGGAACAGACTGCTTCTATTTCAGAGAAACGCATGTGTGTTTCCTGTGAATGCTTGCAAGTAGCTTAAGGCACTTTCAAAGGAAAGTGATTTTCTCTGAAAGGACAGCATTTAGAAAGTGAAGTAACATTCCATTCACTTCGCACAGTGAATTGAAGTGTTGGAACAGACTGCTTCTCTTTCAGAGAAATGCATGTGAGTTTCTGTTGAATGCTTGTAAGTAGCTCAAGGCTCTTTCAAAGGAAAATGATTTTCTCTGAAAGGACAGCATTTAGAAAGTAAAGCAACACTCCATTCCCTTCGTGCAATGAATTGAAGTGTTGGAACAGACTGCTTCTCTTTCATAGAAACGCATTAGTGTTTCTTGTGAATGCTTGCAAGTAGCTTAAGGCACTTTCAAAGGAAAGTGATTTTCTCTGAAAGGACAGCATTTAGAAAGTGAAGCAACACTCCATTCACTTCGCACAGAGAATTGAAGTGTTGGAACAGACTGCTTCTCTTTCAGAGAAACGCATGTGAGTTTCTGGTGAATGCTTGTAAGTAGCTTAAGGCACTTTCAAAGGAAAGTGACTTTCTCTGAAACGACAGCATTTAGAAAGTGAAGCAACACTCCATACACTTCGCACAGTGAATTGAAGTGTTGGAACAGAGTGCTTCTCTTTCAGAGAAACGCATGTGAGTTTCTGACTATTGCTTGCAAGTAGCTTAAGGCACGTTGAAAGGAAAGTGATTTTCTCTGAAAGGACATAATTTAGAAAGTGAAGCAACACTCCATTCACTTCGCACAGTGAATTGAAGTGTTGGAACAGACTGCATCTCTTTCAGAGAAACGCATGTGAGTTTCTTCCTAATGCTTGCAAGTAGCTTAAGGCACTAGCAAAAAAAAGTGATTTTCTCTGAAAGGACAGCATTTAGAAAGTGAAGCAACACTCCATTCACTTTGCAGAGTGAATTGAAGTGTTGGAACAGACTGCTTCTCTTTCAGAGAAACGCATGTGAGTTTCTGGTGAATGCTTGTAAGTAGCTTAAGGCACTTTCAAAGGAAAGTGATTTTCTCTGAAACGACAGCATTTAGAAAGTGAAGCAACACTCCATACACTTCGCACAGTGAATTGAAGTGTTGGAACAGAGTGCTTCTCTTTCAGAGAAACGCATGTGAGTTTCTTCCTAATGCTTGCAAGTAGCTTAAGGCACTAGCAAAGGAAAGTTATTTTCTCTGAAAGGACAGCATTTAGAAAGTGAAGCAACACTCCATTCACTTCGCACAGTGAATTGAAGTGTTGGAACATACTGCTTCTCCTTCAGAGAAATGCATGTGAATTTCTTGTGAATGCTTGAAAGTTGCTTAAGGCACTTTTAAACAAAAGTGATTTTCTCTGAAAGGACAGGATTTAGAAAGTGAAACATCACTCCATTCACTTCGCACAGTGAATTGAAGTGTTGGAACATACTGCTTCTCTTTCAGAGAAACGCATGTGAGTTTCTTCCAAATGCTTGCAAGTAGCTTAAGGCACATTCAAAGGAAAGTGATTTTCTCTGAAAGGACAGCATTTAGAAAGTGAGGCAACACTCCATTCACTTCACACAGTGAATTGGAGTGTTGGAACAGACTGCTTCTCTTTCAGAGAAATGCATGTGAGTTTCTGTTGAATGCTTGTAAGTAGCTCAAGGCTCTTTCAAAGGAAAGTGATTTTCTCTGAAAGGACAGCATTTAGAAAGTAAAGCAACACTCCATTCCCTTCGCGCAATGAATTGAAGTATTGGAACAGACTGCTTTTCTTTCATAGAAACGCATTAGTGTTTCTTGTGAATGCTTGCAAGTAGCTTAAGGCACTTTCAAAGGAAAGTGATTTTCTCTGAAAGGACAGCATTTAGAAAGTGAAGCAACACTCCATTCACTTCGCACAGAGAATTGAAGTGTTGGAACAGATTGCTTCTCTTTCAGAGAAATGCATGTGAGTTTCTGTTGAATGCTTGTAAGTAGCTTAAGGCACATTCAAAGGAAAGGGATTTTCTCTGAAAGGACAGCATTTAGAAAGTGAAGCAACACTCCATTCACTTCGCACAGTGAATTGAAGTGTTGGAACAGACTGCTTCTCTTTCAGAGAAACTCATGTGAGTTTTTTGTGAATGATTGAAAGTAGTTTAAGGCACTTTCAATGGAAAGTGATTTTCTCTGAAAGGACAGCATTTAGAAAGTGAAGCAACACTCCATTCACTTCGCACAGTGAATTGAAGTGTTGGAACAGACTGCTTCTCTTTCAGAGAAACGCATGTGAGTTTCTTCCTAATGCTTGCAAGTAGCTTAAGGCACTATCAAAGGAGAGTGATTTTCTCTGAAAGGACAGCATTTAGAAAGTGAAGCAACACTCCATTCACTTCGCACAGTGAATTGAAGTGTTGGAACAGACTGCTTCTCTTTCAGAGAAACACATGTGTGTTTCTGGTGTATGCTTGTAAGTAGCTTAAGGCAATTTCAAAGGAACGTGATTTTCTCTGAAAGGACAGCATTTAGAAAGTGAAGCAACACTCCATTCACTTCGCACAGTGAATTGAAGTGTTGGAAGAGAAGGCTTCTCTTTCAGAGAAATGCATGTGAGTTTCTGTTGAATGCTTGTAAGTAGCTCAAGGCTCGTTCAAAGGAAAGTGATTTTCTCTGAAAGGACAGCATTTAGAAAGTAAAGCAACACTCCATTCACTTCGCACAGTGAATTGAAGTGTTGGAACAGACTGCTTCTATTTCAGAGAAACGCATGTGTGTTTCCTGTGAATGCTTGCAAGTAGCTTAAGGCACTTTCAAAGGAAAGTGATTTTCTCTGAAAGGACAGCATTTAGAAAGTGAAGTAACATTCCATTCACTTCGCACAGTGAATTGAAGTGTTGGAACAGACTGCTTCTCTTTCAGAGAAATGCATGTGAGTTTCTGTTGAATGCTTGTAAGTAGCTCAAGGCTCTTTCAAAGGAAAATGATTTTCTCTGAAAGGACAGCATTTAGAAAGTAAAGCAACACTCCATTCCCTTCGTGCAATGAATTGAAGTGTTGGAACAGACTGCTTCTCTTTCATAGAAACGCATTAGTGTTTCTTGTGAATGCTTGCAAGTAGCTTAAGGCACTTTCAAAGGAAAGTGATTTTCTCTGAATGGACAGCATTTAGAAAGTGAAGCAACACTCCATTCACTTCGCACAGAGAATTGAAGTGTTGGAACAGACTGCTTCTCTTTCAGAGAAACGCATGTGAGTTTCTGGTGAATGCTTGTAAGTAGCTTAAGGCACTTTCAAAGGAAAGTGACTTTTTCTGAAACGACAGCATTTAGAAAGTGAAGCAACACTCCATACACTTCGCACAGTGAATTGAAGTGTTGGAACAGAGTGCTTCTCTTTCAGAGAAACGCATGTGAGTTTCTGCCTATTGCTTGCAAGTAGCTTAAGGCACGTTGAAAGGAAAGTGATTTTCTCTGAAAGGACATAATTTAGAAAGTGAAGCAACACTCCATTCACTTCGCACAGTGAATTGAAGTGTTGGAACAGACTGCATCTCTTTCAGAGAAACGCATGTGAGTTTCTTCCTAATGCTTGCAAGTAGCTTAAGGCACTAGCAAAAAAAAGTGATTTTCTCTGAAAGGACAGCATTTAGAAAGTGAAGCAACACTCCATTCACTTTGCAGAGTGAATTGAAGTGTTGGAACAGACTGCTTCTCTTTCAGAGAAACGCATGTGAGTTTCTGGTGAATGCTTGTAAGTAGCTTAAGGCACTTTCAAAGGAAAGTGATTTTCTCTGAAACGACAGCATTTAGAAAGTGAAGCAACACTCCATACACTTCGCACAGTGAATTGAAGTGTTTTAACAGAGTGCTTCTCTTTCAGAGAAACGCATGTGAGTTTCTTCCTAATGCTTGTAAGTAGCTTAAGGCACTAGCAAAGGAAAGTTATTTTCTCTGAAAGGACAGCATTTAGAAAGTGAAGCAACACTCCATTCACTTCGCACAGTGAATTGAAGTGTTGGAACAGACTGCTTCTCCTTCAGAGAAATGCATGTGAATTTCTTGTGAATGCTTGAAAGTTGCTTAGGGCACTTTTAAACAAAAGTGATTTTCTCTGCAAGGACAGGATTTAGAAAGTGAAACATCACTCCATTCACTTCGCACAGTGAATTGAACTGTTGGAACATACTGCTTCTCTTTCAGAGAAACGCATGTGAGTTTCTTCCAAATGCTTGCAAGTAGCTTAAGGCACATTCAAAGGAAAGTGATTTTCTCTGAAAGGACAGCATTTAGAAAGTGAGGCAACACTCCATTCACTTCACACAGTGAATTGGAGTGTTGGAACAGACTGCTTCTCTTTCAGAGAAATGCATGTGAGTTTCTGTTGAATGCTTGTAAGTAGCTCAAGGCTCTTTCAAAGGAAAGTGATTTTCTCTGAAAGGACAGCATTTAGAAAGTAAAGCAACACTCCATTCCCTTCGCGCAATGAATTGAAGTATTGGAACAGACTGCTTTTCTTTCATAGAAACGCATTAGTGTTTCTTGTGAATGCTTGCAAGTAGCTTAAGGCACTTTCAAAGGAAAGTGATTTTCTCTGAAAGGACAGCATTTAGAAAGTGAAGCAACACTCCATTCACTTCGCACAGAGAATTGAAGTGTTGGAACAGATTGCTTCTCTTTCAGAGAAATGCATGTGAGTTTCTGTTGAATGCTTGTAAGTAGCTTAAGGCACATTCAAAGGAAAGGGATTTTCTCTGAAAGGACAGCATTTAGAAAGTGAAGCAACACTCCATTCACTTCGCACAGTGAATTGAAGTGTTGGAACAGACTGCTTCTCTTTCAGAGAAACTCATGTGAGTTTTTTGTGAATGATTGAAAGTAGTTTAAGGCACTTTCAATGGAAAGTGATTTTCTCTGAAAGGACAGCATTTAGAAAGTGAGGCAACACTCCATTCACTTCGCACAGTGAATTGAAGTGTTGGAACAGAGTGCTTCTCTTTCAGAGAAACGCATGTGAGTTTCTTCCTAATGCTTGCAAGTAGCTTAAGGCACTATCAAAGGAGAGTGATTTTCTCTGAAAGGACAGCATTTAGAAAGTGAAGCAACACTCCATTCACTTCGCACAGTGAATTGAAGTGTTGGAACAGACTGCTTCTCTTTCAGAGAAACACATGTGTGTTTCTGGTGTATGCTTGTAAGTAGCTTAAGGCAATTTCAAAGGAACGTGATTTTCTCTGAAAGGACAGCATTTAGAAAGTGAAGCAACACTCCATTCACTTCGCACAGTGAATTGAAGTGTTGGAAGAGAAGGCTTCTCTTTCAGAGAAATGCATGTGAGTTTCTGTTGAATGCTTGTAAGTAGCTCAAGGCTCGTTCAAAGGAAAGTGATTTTCTCTGAAAGGACAGCATATAGAAAGTAAAGCAACACTCCATTCACTTCGCACAGTGAATTGAAGTGTTGGAACAGACTGCTTCTCTTTCAGAGAAACGCATGTGAGTTTCTTCCTAATGCTTGCAATTAGCTTAAGGCACTAGCAAAGGAAAGTGATTTTCTCTGAAAGGACAGCATTTAGAAAGTGAAGGAACACTCCATTCACTTCGCACAGTGAATTGAAGTGTTGGAACAGACTGCTTCTCCTTCAGAGAAATGCATCTGAATTTCTTGTGAATGCTTGAAAGTTGCTTAAGGCACTTTTAAACAAAAGTGATTTTCTCTGAAAGGACAGGATTTAGAAAGTGAAACATCACTCCATTCACTTCGCACAGTGAATTGAAGTGTTGGAACAGACTGCTTCTATTTCAGAGAAACGCATGTGTGTTTCCTGTGAATGCTTGCAAGTAGCTAAAGGCACTTTCAAATGAAAGTGATTTTCTCTGAAAGGACAGCATTTAGAAAGTGAAGTAACATTCCATTCACTTCGCACAGTGAATTGAAGTGTTGGAACAGACTGCTTCTCTTTCAGAGAAATGGATGTGAGTTTCTGTTGAATGCTTGTAAGTAGCTCAAGGCTCTTTCAAAGGAAAGTGATTTTCTCTGAAAGGACAGCATTTAGAAAGTAAAGCAACACTCCATTCCCTTCGTGCAATGAATTGAAGTGTTGGAACAGACTGCTTCTCTTTCATAGAAACGCATTAGTGTTTCTTGTGAATGCTTGCAATTAGCTTATGGCACTTTCAAAGGAAAGTGATTTTCTCTGAAAGGACAGCATTTAGAAAGTGAAGCAACACTCCATTCACTTCGCACAGTGAATTGAAATGTTGGAACAGACTGCTTCTTATTCAGAGAAACGCATGTGAGTTTCTTCCTAATGCTTGCAAGTAGCTTAAGGCACTTTCATAGGAAAGTGATTTTCTCTGAAAGGACAGCATTTAGAAAGTGAAGCAACACTCCATTCACTTCGCACAGTGAATTGAAGTGTTGGAACAGACTACTTCTCTTTCAGAGAAACGCATGTGAGTTTCTGGTGAATGCTTGTAAGTAGCTTAAGGCACTTTCAAAGGAAAGTGATTTTCTATGAAACGACAGCATTTAGAAAGTGAAGGAACACTCCATACACTTCGCACAGTGAATTGAAGTGTTGGAACAGAGTGCTTCTCTTTCAGAGAAACGCATGTGAGTTTCTGCCTAATGCTTGCAAGTAGCTTAAGGCACGTTGAAAGGAAAGTGATTTTCTCTGAAAGGACATAATTTAGAAAGTGACGCAACACTCCATTCACTTCGCACAGTGAATTGAAGTGTTGGAACAGACTGCTTCTCTTTCAGAGAAATGCATGTGAGTTTCTGTTGAATGCTTGTAAGTAGCTTAAGGCACTTTCAAAGGAAAGTGATTTTCTCTGAAAGGACAGCATTTAGAAAGTGAAGCAACACTCCATTCACTTCGCACAGTGAATTGAAGTGTTGGAACAGACTGCTACTCTTTCAGAGAAATGCATGTGAGTTTCTGTTGAATGCTTTTAAGTAGCTCAAGGCTCGTTCAAAGGAAAGTGATTTTCTCTGAAAGGACAGCATTTAGAAAGTAAAGCAACACTCCATTCACTTCGCACAGTGAATTGAAGTGTTGGAACAGACTGCTTCTCTTTCAGAGAAACGCATGTGAGTTTCTTCCTAATGCTTGCAAGTAGCTTAAGGCACTAGCAAAGGAAAGTGATTTTCTCTGAAAGGACAGCATTTAGAAAGTGAAGCAACACTCCATTCACTTCGCACAGTGAATTGAAGTGTTGGAACAGACTGCTTCTCCTTCAGAGAAATGCATGTGAATTTCTTGTGGATGCTTGAAAGTTGCTTAAGGCACTTTTAAACAAAAGTGATTTTCTCTGAAAGGACAGGATTTAGAAAGTGAAACATCACTCCATTCACTTCGCACAGTGAATTGAAATGTTGGAACAGACTGCTTCTATTTCAGAGAAACGCATGTGTGTTTCCTGTGAATGCTTGCAAGTAGCTTAAGGCACTTTAAAAGGAAAGTGATTTTCTCTGAAAGGACAGCATTTAGAAAGTGAAGTAACATTCCATTCACGTCGCACAGTGAATTGAAGTGTTGGAACAGACTGCTTCTCTTTCAGAGAAATGGATGTGAGTTTCTGTTGAATGCTTGTAAGTAGCTCAAGGCTCTTTCAAAGGAAAGTGATTTTCTCTGAAAGGACAGCATTTAGAAAGTAAAGCAACACTCCATTCCCTTCGTGCAATGAATTGAAGTGTTGGAACAGACTGCTTCTCTTTCATAGAAACGCATTAGTGTTTCTTGTGAATGCTTGCAAGTAGCTTAAGGCACTTTCAAAGGAAAGTGATTTTCTCTGAAAGGACAGCATTTAGAAAGTGAAGCAACACTCCATTCACTTCGCACAGAGAATTGAAGTGTTGGAACAGACTGCTTCTCTTTCAGAGAAATGCATGTGAGTTTCTGTTGAATGCTTGTAAGTAGCTTAATGCACTTTCAAAGGAAAGTGATTTTCTCTGAAAGGACAGCATTTAGAAAGTGAGGCAACACTCCATTCACTTCACACAGGGAATTGAAGTGTTGGAACAGACTGCTTCTCTTTCAGAGCAATGCATGTGAGTTTCTGTTGAATGCTTGTAAGTAGCTTAAGGCACTTTCAAAGGAAAGTGATTTTCTCTGAAAGGACAGCATTTAGAAAGTGAGGCAACACTCCATTCACTTCACACAGGGAATTGAAGTGTTGGATCAGACTGCTTCTCTTTCAGAGAAACGCATGTGAGTTTCTTCCTAATGCTTGCAAGTAGCTTAAGGCACTTTCAAAGGAAAGTGATTTTCTCTGAAAGGACAGCATTTAGAAAGTGAGGCAACACTCCATTCACTTCACACAGTGAACTGAAGTGTTGGAACATACTGCTTCTCTTTCAGAGAAACGCATGTGAGTTTCTTCCTAATGCTTGCAAGTAGCTTAAGGCACTTTCAAAGGAAAGTGATTTTCTCTGAAAGGACAGCATTTAGAAAGTGAGGCAACACTCCATTCACTTCGCACAGTGAATTGAAGTGTTGGAACAGACTGCTTCTCTTTCAGAGAAACGCATGTGAGTTTTTTGTGATTGATTGAAAGTAGTTTAAGGCACTTTCAATGGAAAGTGATTTTCTCTGAAAGGACAGCATTTAGAAAGTGAGGCAACACTCCATTCACTTCGCACAGTGAATTGAAGTGTTGGAACAGACTGCTTCTCTTTCAGAGAAACGCATGTGAGTTTCTTCCTAATGCTTGCAAGTAGCTTAAGGCACTATCAAAGGAACGTGATTTTCTCTGAAAGGACAGCATTTAGAAAGTGAAGCAACACTCCATTCACTTCGCACAGTGAATTGAAGTGTTGGAAGAGAAGGCTTCTCTTTCAGAGAAATGCATGTGAATTTTGTGAATTCTTGAAAGTTGCTTAAGGCACTTTCAAACAAAGGTGATTTTCTCTGAAAGGACAGGATTTGGAAAGTGAAACAACACTCCATTCACTTCGCACAGTGAATTGAAGTGTTGGAACAGACTGCTTCTATTTCAGAGAAACGCATGTGTGTTTCCTGTGAATGCTTGAAAGTAGCTTAAGGCACTTTCAAAGGAAAGTGATTTTCTCTGAAAGGACAGCATTTAGAAAGTGAAGTAACATTCCATTCACTTCGCACAGTGAATTGAAGTGTTGGAACAGACTGCTTCTCTTTCAGAGAAATGCATGTGAGTTTCGGTTGAATGCTTGTAATTAGCTCAAGGCTCTTTCAAAGGAAAGTGATTTTCTCTGAAAGGACAGCATTTACAAAGTAAAGCAAAACTCCATTCCCTTCGTGCAATGAATTGAAGTGTTGGAACAGACTGCTTCTCGTTCATAGAAACGCATTAGTGTTTCTTGTGAATGCTTGCAAGTAGCTTAAGGCACTTTCAAAGGAAAGTGATTTTCTCTGAAAGGACAGCATTTAGAAAGTGAAGCAACACTCCATTCACTTCGCACAGAGAATTGAAGTGTTGGAACAGACTGCATCTCTTTCAGAGAAATGCATGTGAGTTTCTGTTGAATGCTTGTAAGTAGCTTAAGGCACTTTCAAAGGAAAGTGATTTTCTCTGAAAGAACATCATTTAGAAAGTGTAGCAACACTCCATTCACTTCGCACAGTGAATTGAAGTGTTCGAACAGACTGCTTCTCTTTCAGAGAAACGCATGTGAGTTTCTGGTGAATGCTTGTAAGTAGCTTAAGGCACTTTCAAAGGAAAGTGATTTTCTCTGAAAGGACAGCATTTAGAAAGTGAAGCAACACTCCATTCACTTCGCACATTGAATTGAAGTGTTGGAACAGACTGTATCTCTTTCAGAGAAACGCATGTGAGTTTCTGTTGAATGCTTGTAAGTAGCTTAAGAAACTTTCAAAGGAGAGTGATTTTCTCTGAAAGGACAGCATTTAGAAAGTGAGGCAACACTCCATTCACTTCACACAGTGAATTGAAGTGTTGGAACAGGCTGCTTCTCTTTCAGAAAAGCGCATGTGAGTTTCTTCCTAATGCTTGCAAGTAGCTTAAGGCACTTTCAAAGGAAAGTGATTTTCTTTGAAAGGACAGCATTTAGAAAGTGAAGCAACACTCCATTCACTTCGCACAGTGAATTGAAGTGTTGGAACAGACTGCTTCTTTTTCAGAGAAACGCATGTGAGTTTCTTCCTAATGCTTGCAAGTAGCTTAAGGCACTTTCAAAGGAAAGTGATTTTCTCTGAAAGGACAGCATTTAGAAAGTGAAGCAACACTCCATTCACTTCGCACAGTGCATTGAAGTGTTGGAACAGACTGCTTCTCTTTCAGAGAAACGCATGTGAGTTTCTGGTGAATGCTTGTAAGTAGCTTAAGGCACTTTCAAAGGAAAGTGATTTTCTCTGAAACGACAGCTTTTAGAAAGTGAAGCAACACTCCATACACTTTGCACAGTGAATTGAAGTGTTGGAACAGAGTGCTTCTCTTTCAGAGAAACACATGTGAGTTTCTTCCTAATGCTTGCAAGTAGCTTAAGGCACTTTCAAAGGAAAGTGATTTTCTCTGAAAGGACATAATTTAGAAAGTGAAACAACACTCCATTCACTTCGCACAGTGAATTGAAGTGTTGGAACAGACTGCGTCTCTTTCAGAGAAATGCATGTGAGTTTCTGTTGAATGCTTGTAAGTAGCTTAAGGCACTTTCAAAGGAAAGTGATTTTCTCTGAAAGGACAGCATTTAGAAAGTGAAGCAACACACCATTCACTTCGCACAGTGAATTGAAGTGTTGGAACAGACTGCTTCTCTTTCAGAGAAATGCATGTGAGTTCCTGTTGAATGCTTGTAAGTAGCTCAAGGCTCGTTCAAAGGAAAGTGATTTTCTCTGAAAGGACAGCATTTAGAAAGTAAAGCAACACTCCATTCACTTCGAACAGTGAATTGAAGTGTTGGAACAGACTGCTTCTCTTTCATAGAAACGCATGTGAGTTTCTTCCTAATTCTTGCAATTAGCTTAAGGCACTATCAAAGGAAAGTGATTTTCTCTGAAAGGACAGCATTTAGAAAGTGAAGGAACACTCCATTCATTCGCACAGTGAATTGAAGTGTTGGAACAGACTGCTTCTCCTTCAGAGAAATGCATGTGAATTTCTTGTGAATGCTTGAAAGTTGCTTAAGGCACTTTCAAACAAAAGTGATTTTCTCTGAAAGGACAGGATTTAGAAAGTGAAACATCACTCCATTCACTTCGCACAGTGAATTGAAGTGTTGGAACAGACTGCTTCTATTTCAGAGAAATGCATGTGTGTTTCCTGTGAATGCTTGCAATTAGCTTAAGGCACTTTCAAAGGAAAGTGATTTTCTCTGAAAGGACAGCATTTAGAAAGTGAAGTAACATTCCATTCACTTCGCACAGTGAATTGAAGTGTTGGAACAGACTGCTTCTCTTTCAGAGAAATGCATGTGAGTTTCTGTTGAATGCTTGTAAGGAGCTCAAGGCTCTTTCAAAGGAAAGTGATTTTCTCTGAAAGGACAGCATTTAGAAAGTAAAGCAACACTCCATTCCCTTCGTGCAATGAATTGTAGTGTTGGAACAGACTGCTTCTCTTTCATAGAAACGCATTAGTGTTTCTTGTGAATGCTTGCAAGTAGCTTACGGCACTTTCAAAGGAAAGTGATTTTCTCTGAAAGGACAGCATTTAGAAAGTGAAGCAACACTCCATTCACTTCGCACAGAGAATTGAAGTGTTGGAACAGACTGCTTCTCTTTCAGAGAAATGCATGTGAGTTTCTGTTGAATGCTTGTAAGTAGCTTAAGGCACTTTCAAAGGAAAGTGATATTCTCTGAAAGGACAGCATTTAGAAAGTGAAGCAACACTCCATTCACTTCGCAAAGTGAATTGAAGTGTTGGAACAGATTGCTTCTCTTTCAGAGAAACGCATGTGAGTTTCTTCCTAATGCTGGCAAGTAGCTTAAGGCACTTTCAAAGGAAAGTGATTTTCTCTGAAAGGACAGCATTTAGAAAGTGAAGCAACACTCCATTCACTTCGCACAGTGAATTGAAGGGTTGGAACAGACTGCTTCTCTTTCAGAGAAATGCATGTGAGTTTCTGTTGAATGCTTGTAAGTAGCTCAAGGCTCTTTCAAAGGAAAGTGATTTTCTCTGAAAGGACAGCATTTAGAAAGTAAAGCAACACTCCATTCCCTTCGCACAGTGAATTGAAATGTTGGAACAGACTGCTTCTTTTTCAGAGAAACGCATGTGAGTTTCTTCCTAATGCTTGCAAGTAGCTTAAGGCACTTTCAAAGGAAAGTGATTTTCTCTGAAAGGACAGCATTTAGAAAGTGAAGCAACACTCCATTCACTTCGCACAGTGAATTGAAGTGTTGAAACAGACTGCTTCTCTTTCAGAGAAACGCCTGTGAGTTTCTGGTGAATGCTTGTAAGTAGCTTAAGGCAGTTTCAAAGGAAAGTGATTTTCTCTGAAACGACAGCATTTAGAAAGTGAAGCAACACTCCATACACTTCGCACAGTGAATTGAACTGTTGGAACAGAGTGCTTCTCTCTCAGAGAAACGCATGTGAGTTTCTGCCTAATGCTTGCAAGTAGCTTAAGGCACGTTGAAAGGAAAGTGATTTTCTCTGAAAGGACATAATTTAGAAAGTGAAGCAACACTCCATTCACTTCGCACAGTGAATTGAAGTGTTGGAACAGACTGCTTCTCTTTCAGAGAAATGCATGTGAGTTTCTGTTGAATGCTTGTAAGTAGCTTAAGGCACTTTCAAAGGAAAGTGATTTTCTCTGAAAGGACAGCATTTAGAAAGTGAAGCAACACTCCATTCACTTCGCACAGTGAATTGAAGTGTTGGAACAGACTGCTTCTCTTTCAGAGAAATGCATGTGAGTTTCTGTTGAATACTTGTAAGTAGCTCAAGGCTCGTTCAAAGGAAAGTCATTTTCTCTGAAACGACAGCATTTAAAAAGTAAATTAACACTCCATTCACTTCGCACAGTGAATTGAAGTGTTGGAACAGACTGCTTCTCTTTCAGAGAAACGCATGTGAGTTTCTTCCTAATGCTTGCAAGTAGCTTAAGGCACTAGAAAAGGAAAGTGATTTTCTCTGAAAGGACAGCATTTAGAAAGTGAAGCAACACTCCATTCACTACCCACAGTGAATTGAAGTGTTGGAACAGACTGCTTCTCCTTCAGAGAAATGCATGTGAATTTCTTGTGAATGCTTGAAAGTTGCTTAAGGCACTTTTAAACAAAAGTGATTTTCTCTGAAAGGACAGGATTTAGAAAGTGAAACATCACTCCATTCACTTCGCACAGTGAATTCAAGTGTTGGATCAGACTGCTTCTATTTCAGAGAAACGCATGTGTGTTTCCTGTGAATGCTTGCAAGTAGCTTAAGGCACTTTCAAAGGAAAGTGATTTTCTCTGAAAGGACAGCATTTAGAAAGTGAAGTAACATTCCATTCACTTCGCACAGTGAATTGAAGTGTTGGAACAGACTGCTTCTATTTCAGAGAAATGCATGTGAGTTTCTTTTGAATGCTTGTAAGTAGCTCAAGGCTCATTCAAAGGAAAGTGATTTTCTCTGAAAGGACAGCATTTAGAAAGTAAAGCAACACTCCATTCCCTTCGTGCAATGAATTGAAGTGTTGGAACAGACTGCTTCTCTTTCATAGAAACGCATTAGTGTTTCTTGTGAATGCTTGCAAGTAGCTTAAGGCATTTTCAAAGGAAAGTGATTTTCTCTGAAAGGACAGCATTTTGAAAGTGAAGCAACACTCCATTCACTTTGCACAGAGAATTGAAGTGTTGGAACAGACTGCTTCTCTTTCAGAGAAATGCATGTGAGTTTCTGTTGAATGCTTGTAAGTAGCCTAAGGCACTTTCAAAGGAAAGTGATTTTCTAGAAAGGACAGCATTTAGAAAGTGAGGCAACACTCCATTCACTTCACACAGGGAATTGAAGTGTTGGAACAGACTGCTTCTCTTTCAGAGAAATGCATGTGAGTTTCTGTTGAATGCTTTTAAGTAGCTTAAGGCACTTTCAAAGGAAAGTGATTTTCTCTGAAAGGACAGCATTTAGAAAGTGAGGCAACACTCCATTCACTTCACACAGGGAATTGAAGTGTTGGAACAGACTGCTTCTCTTTCAGAGAAACGCCTGTGAGTTTCTGGTGAATGCTTGTAAGTAGCTTAAGGCAGTTTCAAAGGAAAGTGATTTTCTCTGAAACGACAGCATTTAGAAAGTGAAGCAACACTCCATACACTTCGCACAGTGAATTGAAGTGTTGGAACAGAGTGCTTCTCTCTCAGAGAAACGCATGTGAGTTTCTGCCTAATGCTTGCAAGTAGCTTAAGGCACGTTGAAAGGAAAGTGATTTTCTCTGAAAGGACATAATTTAGAAAGTGAAGCAACACTCCATTCACTTCGCACAGTGAATTGAAGTGTTGGAACAGACTGCTTCTCTTTCAGAGAAATGCATGTGAGTTTCTGTTGAATGCTTGTAAGTAGCTTAAGGCACTTTCAAAGGAAAGTGATTTTCTCTGAAAGGACAGCATTTAGAAAGTGAAGCAACACTCCATTCACTTCGCACAGTGAATTGAAGTGTTGGAACAGACTGCTTCTCTTTCAGAGAAATGCATGTGAGTTTCTGTTGAATACTTGTAAGTAGCTCAAGGCTCGTTCAAAGGAAAGTCATTTTCTCTGAAAGGACAGCATTTAAAAAGTAAAGTAACACTCCATTCACTTCGCACAGTGAATTGAAGTGTTGGAACAGACTGCTTCTCTTTCAGAGAAACGCATGTGAGTTTCTTCCTAATGCTTGCAAGTAGCTTAAGGCACTAGAAAAGGAAAGTGATTTTCTCTGAAAGGACAGCATTTAGAAAGTGAAGCAACACTCCATTCACTACCCACAGTGAATTGAAGTGTTGGAACAGACTGCTTCTCCTTCAGAGAAATGCATGTGAATTTCTTGTGAATGCTTGAAAGTTGCTTAAGGCACTTTTAAACAAAAGTGATTTTCTCTGAAAGGACAGGATTTAGAAAGTGAAACATCACTCCATTCACTTCGCACAGTGAATTCAAGTGTTGGATCAGACTGCTTCTATTTCAGAGAAACGCATGTGTGTTTCCTGTGAATGCTTGCAAGTAGCTTAAGGCACTTTCAAAGGAAAGTGATTTTCTCTGAAAGGACAGCATTTAGAAAGTGAAGTAACATTCCATTCACTTCGCACAGTGAATTGAAGTGTTGGAACAGACTGCTTCTATTTCAGAGAAATGCATGTGAGTTTCTTTTGAATGCTTGTAAGTAGCTCAAGGCTCATTCAAAGGAAAGTGATTTTCTCTGAAAGGACAGCATTTAGAAAGTAAAGCAACACTCCATTCCCTTCGTGCAATGAATTGAAGTGTTGGAACAGACTGCTTCTCTTTCATAGAAACGCATTAGTGTTTCTTGTGAATGCTTGCAAGTAGCTTAAGGCATTTTCAAAGGAAAGTGATTTTC
The DNA here is from genome assembly GCF_982192425.1 of Myodes glareolus. Classification (NCBI taxonomy): domain Eukaryota; kingdom Metazoa; phylum Chordata; class Mammalia; order Rodentia; family Cricetidae; genus Myodes; species Myodes glareolus. The sequence continues at coordinate 4,772,851 of NC_142046.1, forward strand.
TCTGAAAGGACAGCATTTAGAAAGTGAAGCAACACTCCATTCACTTCGCACAGAGAATTGAAGTGTTGGAACAGACTGCTTCTCTTTCAGAGAAATGCATGTGAGTTTCTGTTGAATGCTTGTAAGTAGCTTAAGGCACTTTCAAAGGAAAGTGATTTTCTAGAAAGGACAGCATTTAGAAAGTGAGGCAACACTCCATTCACTTCACACAGGGAATTGAAGTGTTGGAACAGACTGCTTCTCTTTCAGAGAAATGCATGTGAGTTTCTGTTGAATGCTTTTAAGTAGCTTAAGGCACTTTCAAAGGAAAGTGATTTTCTCTGAAAGGACAGCATTTAGAAAGTGAGGCAACACTCCATTCACTTCACACAGGGAATTGAAGTGTTGGAACAGACTGCTTCTCTTTCAGAGAAACGCATGTGAGTTTCTTCCTAATGCTTGCAAGTAGCTTAAGGCACTTTCAAAGGAAAGTGATTTTCTCTGAAAGGACAGCATTTAGAAAGTGAGGCAACACTCCATTCACTTCACACAGTGAATTGAAGTGTTGGAACAGACTGCTTCTCCTTCAGAGAAATGCATGTGAATTTCTTGTGAATGCTTGTAAGTTGCTTAAGGCACTTTTAAACAAAAGTGATTTTCTCTGAAAGGACAGGATTTAGAAAGTGAAACATCACTCCATTCACTTCGCACAGTGAATTCAAGTGTTGGATCAGACTGCTTCTATTTCAGAGAAACGCATGTGTGTTTCCTGTGAATGCTTGCAAGTAGCTTAAGGCACTTTCAAAGGAAAGTGATTTTCTCTGAAAGGACAGCATTTAGAAAGTGAAGTAACATTCCATTCACTTCGCACAGTGAATTGAAGTGTTGGAACAGACTGCTTCTATTTCAGAGAAATGCATGTGAGTTTCTTTTGAATGCTTGTAAGTAGCTCAAGGCTCATTCAAAGGAAAGTGATTTTCTCTGAAAGGACAGCATTTAGAAAGTAAAGCAACACTCCATTCCCTTCGTGCAATGAATTGAAGTGTTGGAACAGACTGCTTCTCTTTCATAGAAACGCATTAGTGTTTCTTGTGAATGCTTGCAAGTACCTTAAGGCATTTTCAAAGGAAAGTGATTTTCTCTGAAAGGACAGCATTTAGAAAGTGAAGCAACACTCCATTCACTTCGCACAGAGAATTGAAGTGTTGGAACAGACTGCTTCTCTTTCAGAGAAATGCATGTGAGTTTCTGTTGAATGCTTGTAAGTAGCTTAAGGCACTTTCAAAGGAAAGTGATTTTCTAGAAAGGACAGCATTTAGAAAGTGAGGCAACACTCCATTCACTTCACACAGGGAATTGAAGTGTTGGAACAGACTGCTTCTCTTTCAGAGAAATGCATGTGAGTTTCTGTTGAATGCTTTTAAGTAGCTTAAGGCACTTTCAAAGGAAAGTGATTTTCTCTGAAAGGACAGCATTTAGAAAGTGAGGCAACACTCCATTCACTTCACACAGGGAATTGAAGTGTTGGAACAGACTGCTTCTCTTTCAGAGAAACGCATGTGAGTTTCTTCCTAATGCTTGCAAGTAGCTTAAGGCACTTTCAAAGGAAAGTGATTTTCTCTGAAAGGACAGCATTTAGAAAGTGAGGCAACACTCCTTTCACTTCACACAGTGAATTGAAGTGTTGGAACATACTGCTTCTCTTTCAGAGAAACGCATGTGAGTTTCTCCCTAATGCTTGCAAGTAGCTTAAGGCTCTTTCAAAGGAAAGTGATTTTCTCTGAAAGGACAGCATTTAGAAAGTGAGGCAACACTCCATTCACTTCACACAGTGAATTGAAGTGTTGGAACAGACGGCTTCTCTTTCAGAGAAATGCATGTGAGTTTCTGTTGAATGCTTGTAAGTAGCTCAAGGCTCTTTCAAAGGAAAGTGATTTTCTCTGAAAGGACAGCATTTAGAAAGTAAAGCAACACTCCATTCCTTCGCGCAATGAATTGAAGTGTTGGAACAGACTGCTTCTCTTTCATAGAAACGCATTAGTGTTTCTTGTGAATGCTTGCAAGTAGCTTAAGGCACTTTCAAAGGAAAGTGATTTTCTCTGAAAGGACAGCATTTAGAAAGTGAAGCAACACTCCATTAACTTCGCACAGAGAATTGAAGTGTTGGAACAGATTGCTTCTCTTTCAGAGAAATGCATGTGAGTTTCTGTTGAATGCTTGTAAGTAGCTTAAGGCACATTCAAAGGAAAGGGATTTTCTCTGAAAGGACAGCATTTAGAAAGTGAAGCAACACTCCATTCACTTCGCACAGTGAATTGAAGTGTTGGAACAGACTGCTTCTCTTTCAGAGAAACGCATGTGAGTTTTTTGTGAATGCTTGAAAGTAGTTTAAGGCACTTTCAATGGAAAGTGATTTTCTCTGAAAGGACAGCATTTAGAAAGTGAGGCAACACTCCATTCACTTCGCACAGTGAATTGAAGTGTTGGAACAGACTGCTTCTCTTTCAGAGAAATGCATGTGAGTTTCTTCCTAATGCTTGCAAGTAGCTTAAGGCACTTTGAAAGGAAAGTGATTTTCTCTGAAAGGACAGCATTTAGAAAGTGAAGCAACACTCCATTCACTTCGCACAGTTAATTGAAGTGTTGGAACAGACTGCTTCTCTTTCAGAGAAACGCATGTGTGTTTCTGGTGTATGCTTGTAAGTAGCTTAAGGCAATTTCAAGGGAACGTGATTTTCTCTGAAAGGACAGCATTTAGAAAGTGAAGCAACACTCCATTCACTTCGCACAGTGAATTGAAGTGTTGGAAGAGAAGGCTTCTCTTTCAGAGAAATGCATGTGAATTTTGTGAATTCTTGAAAGTTGCTTAAGGCACTTTCAAACAAAAGTGATTTTTTCTGAAAGGACAGGATTTGGAAAGTGAAACAACACTCCATTCACTTCGCACAGTGAATTGAAGTGTTGGAACAGACTGCTTCTATTTCAGAGAAACGCATGTGTGTTTCCTGTGAATGCTTGAAAGTTGCTTAAGGCACTTTCAAAGGAAAGTGATTTTCTCTGAAAGGACAGCATTTAGAAAGTGAAGTAACATTCCATTCACTTCACACAGTGAATTGAAGTGTTGGAACAGACTGCTTCTCTTTCAGAGAAATGCATGTGAGTTTCTGTTGAATGCTTGTAATTAGCTCAAGGCTCTTTCAAAGGAAAGTGATTTTCTCTGAAAGGACAGCATTTACAAAGTAAAGCAAAACTCCATTCCCTTCGTGCAATGAATTGAAGTGTTGGAACAGACTGCTTCTCTTTCATAGAAACGCATTAGTGTTTCTTGTGAATGCTTGCAAGTAGCTTAAGGCACTTTCAAAGGAAAGTGATTTTCTCTGAAAGGACAGCATTTAGAAAGTGAAGCAACACTCAATTCACTTCGCACAGAGAATTGAAGTGTTGGAACAGACTGCATCCCTTTCAGAGAAATGCATGTGAGTTTCTGTTGAATGCTTGTAAGTAGCTTAAGGCACTTTCAAAGGAAAGTGATTTTCTCTGAAAGAACATCATTTAGAAAGTGTAGAAACACTCCATTCACTTCGCACAGTGAATTGAAGTGTTCGAACAGACTGCTTCTCTTTCAGAGAAACGCATGTGAGTTTCTGGTGAATGCTTGTAAGTAGCTTAAGGCACTTTCAAAGGAAAGTGATTTTCTCTGAAAGGACAGCATTTAGAAAGTGAAGCAACACTCCATTCACTTCGCACATTGAATTGAAGTGTTGGAACAGACTGCATCTCTTTCAGAGAAACGCATGTGAGTTTCTGTTGAATGCTTGTAAGTAGCTTAAGAAACTTTCAGAGGAGAGTGATTTTCTCTGAAAGGACAGCATTTAGAAAGTGAGGCAACACTCCATTCACTTCACACAGTGAATTGAAGTGTTGGAACAGGCTGCTTCTCTTTCAGAAAAGCGCATGTGAGTTTCTTCCTAATGCTTGCAAGTAGCTTAAGACACTTTCAAAGGAAAGTGATTTTCTTTGAAAGGACAGCATTTAGAAAGTGAAGCAACACTCCATTCACTTCGTGCAATGAATTGAAGTGTTGGAACAGACTGCTTCTTTTTCAGAGAAACGCATGTGAGTTTCTTCCTAATGCTTACAAGTAGCTTAAGGCACTTTCAAAGGAAACTGATTTTCTCTGAAAGGACAGCATTTAGAAAGTGAAGCAACACTCTATTCACTTCGCACAGTGAATTGAAGTGTTGGAACAGACTGCTTCTCTTTCAGAGAAACGCATGTGAGTTTCTGGTGAATGCTTGTAAGTAGCTTAAGGCACTTTCAAAGGAAAGTGATTTTCTCTGTAACGACGGCATTTAGAAAGTGAAGCAACACTCCATACACTTCGCACAGTGAATTGAAGTGTTGGAACAGAGTGCTTCTCTTTCAGAGAAACGCATGTGAGTTTCTTCCTAATGCTTGCAAGTAGCTTAAGGCACTTTGAAAGGAAAGTGATTTTCTCTGAAAGGACATAATTTAGAAAGTGAAACAACACTCCATTCACGTCGCACAGTGAATTGAAGTGTTGGAACAGACTGCTTCTCTTTCAGAGAAATGCATGTGAGTTTCTGTTGAATGCTTGTAAGTAGCTTAAGGCACTTTCAAAGGAAAGTGATTTTCTCTGAAAGGACAGCATTTAGAAAGTGAAGCAACACCATTCACTTCGCACAGTGAATTGAAGTGTTGGAACAGACTGCTTCTCTTTCAGAGAAATGCATGTGAGTTCCTGTTGAATGCTTGTAAGTAGCTCAAGGCTCGTTCAAAGGAAAGTGATTTTCTCTGAAAGGACAGCATTTAGAAAGTAAAGCAACACTCCATTCACTTCGAACAGTGAATTGAAGTGTTGGAACAGACTGCTTCTCTTTCATAGAAACGCATGTGAGTTTCTTCCTAATGCTTTCAAGTAGCTTAAGGCACTATCAAAGGAAAGTGATTTTCTCTGAAAGGACAGCATTTAGAAAGTGAAGGAACACTCCATTCACTTCGCACAGTGAATTGAAGTGTTGGAACAGACTACTTCTCCTTCAGAGAAATGCATGTGAATTTCTTGTGAATGCTTGAAAGTTGCTTAAGGCACTTTCAAACAAAAGTGATTTTCTCTGAAAGGACAGGATTTAGAAAGTGAAACATCACTCCATTCATTTCGCACAGTGAATTGAAGTGTTGGAACAGACTGCTTCTATTTCAGAGAAACGCATGTGTGTTTCCTGTGAATGCTTGCAAGTAGCTTAAGGCACTTTCAAAGGAAAGTGATTTTCTCTGAAAGGACAGCATTTAGAAAGTGAAGTAACATTCCATTCACTTCGCACAGTGAATTGAAGTGTTGGAACAGACTGCTTCTCTTTCAGAGAAATGCATGTGAGTTTCTGTTGAATGCTTGTAAGTAGCTCAAGGCTCTTTCAAAGGAAAGTGATTTTCTCTGAAAGGACAGCATTTAGAAAGTAAAGCAACACTCCATTCCCTTCGTGCAATGAATTGAAGTGTTGGAACAGACTGCTTCTCTTTCATAGAAACGCATTAGTGTTTCTTGTGAATGCTTGCAAGCAGCTTAAGGCACTTTCAAAGGAAAGTGATTTTCTCTGAAAGGACAGCATTTAGAAAGTGAAGCAACACTCCATTCACTTCGCACAGAGAATTGAAGTGTTGGAACAGACTGCTTCTCTTTCAGAGAAATGCATGTGAGTTTCTGTTGAATGCTTGTAAGTAGCTTAAGGCACTTTCAAAGGAAAGTGATTTTCTCTGAAAGGACAGCATTTAGAAAGTGAAGCAACACTCCATTCACTTCGCACAGTGAATTGAAGGGTTGGAACAGACTGCTTCTCTTTCAGAGAAATGCATGTGAGTTTCTGTTGAATGCTTGTAAGTAGCTCAAGGCTCTTTCAAAGGAAAGTGATTTTCTCTGAAAGGACAGCATTTAGAAAGTAAAGCAACACTCCATTCCCTTCGCGCAATGAATTGAAGTGTTGGAACAGACTGCTTCTTTTTCATAGAAACGCATTAGTGTTTCTTGTGAATGCTTGCAAGTAGCTTAAGGCACTTTCAAAGGAAAGTGATTTTCTCAGAAAGGACAGCATTTAGAAAGTGAAGCAACACTCCATTCACTTCGCACAGTGAATTGAAGTGTTGGAACAGACTGCTTCTCTTTCAGAGAAACGCATGTGAGTTTTTTGTGAATGCTTGAAATTAGTTTAAGGCACTTTGAATGGAAAGTGATTTTCTCTGAAAGGACAGCATTTAGAAAGTGAGGCAACACTCCATTCACTTCGCACAGTGAATTGAAGTGTTGGAACAGACTGCTTCTCTTTCAGAGAAACGCATGTGAGTTTCTTCCTAATGCTTGCAAGTAGCTTAAGGCACTATCAAAGGAAAGTGATTTTCTCTGAAAGGACAGCATTTAGAAAGTGAAGCAACACTCCATTCACTTCGCAAAGTGACTTGAATTGTTGGAAGAGAAGGCTTCTCTTTCAGAGAAATGCATGTGAATTTCTTGTGAATGCTTGAAAGTTGCTCAAGGCACTTTCAAACAAAAGTGATTTTCTCTGAAAGGACAGCATTTAGAAAGTAAAGCAACACTCCATTCCCTTCGTGCAATGAATTGAAGTGTTGGAACAGACCGCTTCTCTTTCATAGAAACGCATTAGTTTTTCTTGTGAATGCTTGCAAGTAGCTTAAGGCACTTTCAAAGGAAAGTGATTATTCTGAAAGGACAGCATTTAGAAAGTGAAGCAACACTCCATTCACTTCGCACAGAGAATTGAAGTGTTGGAACAGACTGCTTCTCTTTCAGAGAAATACATGTGAGTTTCTGTTGAATGCTTGTAAGTAGCTTAAGGCACTTTCAAAGGAAAGTGATTTTTTTTGAAAGGACAGCATTTAGAAAGTGAAGCAACACTCCATTCACTTCGCACAGTGAATTGAAGTGTTGGAACAGACTGCTTCTTTTTCAGAGAAACGCATGTGAGTTTCTTCCTAATGCTTGCAAGTAGCTTAAGGCACTTTCAAAGGAAAGTGATTTTCTCTGAAAGGACAGCACTTAGAAAGTGAAGCAACACTCCATTCACTTCGCACAGTGAATTGAAGTGTTGGAACAGACTGCTTCTCTTTCAGAGAAACGCATGTGAGTTTCTGGTGAATGCTTGTAAGTAGCTTAAGGCACTTTCAAAGGAAAGTGATTTTCTCTGAATGGACAGGATTTAGAAAGTGAAGCAACACTCCATTCACTTCGCACAGTGAATTGAAGTGTTGGAACAGACTGCTTCTCTTTCAGAGAAATGCATGTGAGTTTCTGTTGAATGCTTGTAAGTAGCTCATGGCTCGTTCAAAGGAAAGTGATTTTCTCTGAAAGGACAGCATTTAGAAAGTAAAGCAACACTCCATTCACTTCGCACAGTGAATTGAAGTGTTGGAAGAGACTGCTTCTCTTTCATAGAAACGCATGTGAGTTTCTTCCTAATGCTTGCAAGTAGCTTAAGGCACTATCAAAGGAAAGTGATTTTCTCTGAAAGGACAGCATTTAGAAAGTGAAGGAACACTCCATTCACTTCGCACAGTGAATTGAAGTGTTGGAACAGACTGCTTCTCCTTCAGAGAAATGCATGTGAATTTCTTGTGAATGCTTGAAAGTTGCTTAAGGCACTTTCAAACAAAAGTGATTTTCTCTGAAAGGACAGGATTTAGAAAGTGAAACATCACTCCATTCACTTCGCACAGTGAATTGAAGTGTTGGAACAGACTGCTTCTATTTCAGAGAAACGCATGTGTGTTTCCTGTGAATGCTTGCAAGTAGCTCAAGGCTCTTTCAAAGGAAAGTGATTTTCTCTGAAAGGACAGCATTTAGAAAGTAAAGCAACACTCCATTCCCTTCGTGCAATGAATTGAAGTGTTGGAACAGACTGCTTTTCTTTCATAGAAACGCATTAGTGTTTATTGTGAATGCTTGCAAGTAGCTTAAGGCACTTTCAAAGGAAAGTGATTTTTTCTGAAAGGACAGCATTTAGAAAGTGAAGCAACACTCCATTCACTTTGCACAGAGAATTGAAGTGTTGGAACAGACTGCTTCTCTTTCAGAGAAATGCATGTGAGTTTCTGTTGAATGCTTGTAAGTAGCTTAAGGCACTTTCAAAGGAAAGTGATTTTCTCTGAAAGGACAGCATTTAGAAAGTGAAGCAAAACTCCATTCACTTCGCACAGTGAATTGAAGTGTTGGAACAGACTGCTTCTCTTTCAGAGAAACGCATGTGAGTTTCTTCCTAATGCTAGCAAGTAGCTTAAGGCACTTTCAAAGGAAAGTGATTTTCTCTGAAAGGACAGCATTTAGAAAGTGAAGCAACACTCCATTCACTTCGCACAGTGAATTGAAGTGTTGGAACAGACTGCTTCTCTTTCAGAGAAATGCATGTGAGTTTCTGTTGAATGCTTGTAAGTAGCTCAAGGCTCTTTCAAAGGAAAGTGATTTTCTCTGAAAGGACAGCATTTAGAAAGTAAAGCAACACTCCATTCCCTTCGCGCAATGAATTGAAGTGTTGGAACAGACTGCTTCTCTTTCATAGAAACGCATTAGTGTTTCTTGTGAATGCTTGCAAGTAGCTTAAGGCACTTTCAAAGGAAAGTGATTTTCTCTGAAAGGACAGCATTTAGAAAGTGAAGCAACACTCCATTCACTTCGCACAGAGAATTGAAGTGTTGGAACAGATTGCTTCTCTTTCAGAGAAATGCATGTGAGTTTCTGTTGAATGCTTGTAAGTAGCTTAAGGCACATTCAAAGGAAAGTGATTTTCTCTGAAAGGACAGCATTTAGAAAGTGAAGCAACACTCCATTCACTTCGCACAGTGAATTGAAGTGTTGGAACAGACTGCTTCTCTTTCAGAGAAACGCATGTGAGTTTTTTGTGAATGATTGAAAGTAGTTTAAGGCACTTTCAATGGAAAGTGATTTTCTCTGAAAGGACAGCATTTAGAAAGTGAGGCAACACTCCATTCACTTCGCACAGTGAATTGAAGTGTTGGAACAGACTGCTTCTCTTTCAGAGAAACGCATGTGAGTTTCTTCCTAATGCTTGCAAGTAGCTTAAGGCACTATCAAAGGAAAGTGATTTTCTCTGAAAGGACAGCATTCAGAAAGTGAAGCAACACTCCATTCACTTCGCACAGTGAATTGAAGTGTTGGAACAGACTGCTTCTCTTTCAGAGAAACGCATGTGTGTTTCTGGTGAATGCTTGTAAGTAGCTTAAGGCAATTTCAAAGGAACGTGATTTTCTCTGAAAGGACAGCATTTAGAAAGTGAAGCAACACTCCATTCACTTCGCACAGTGAATTGAAGTGTTGGAAGAGAAGGCTTCTCTTTCAGAGAAATGCATGTGAATTTCTTGTGAATTCTTGAAAGTTGCTTAAGGCACTTTCAAACAAAAGTGATTTTCTCTGAAAGGACAGCATTTAGAAAGTGAAGTAACATTCCATTCACTTCGCACAGTGAATTGAAGTGTTGGAACAGACTGCTTCTCTTTCAGAGAAATGCATGTAAGTTTCTGTTGAATGCTTGTAATTAGCTCAAGGCTCTTTCAAAGGAAAGTGATTTTCTCTGAAAGGACAGCATTTACAAAGTAAAGCAAAACTCCATTCCCTTCGTGCAATGAATTGAAGTGTTGGAACAGACTGCTTCTCTTTCATAGAAACGCATTAGTGTTTCTTGTGAATGCTTGCAAGTAGCTTAAGGCACTTTCAAAGGAAAGTGATTTTCTCTGAAAGGACAGCATTTAGAAAGTGAAGCAACACTCCATTCACTTCGCACAGAGAATTGAAGTGTTGGAACAGACTGCTTCTCTTTCAGAGAAATGCATGTGAGTTTCTGTTGAATGCTTGTAAGTAGGTTAAGGCACTTTCAAAGGAAAGTGATTTTCTCTGAAAGGACAGCATTTAGAAAGTGTAGCAACACTCCATTCACTTCGCACAGTGAATTGAAGTGTTGGAACAGACTGCTTCTCTTTCAGAGAAATGCATGTGAGTTTCTTCCTAATGCTTGCAAGTAGCTTAAGGCACTTTCAAAGGAAAGTGATTTTCTCTGAAAGGACAGCATTTAGAAAGTGAAGCAACACTCCATTCACTTCGCACAGTGAATTGAAGTGTTGGAACAGACTGCTTCTCTTTAAGAGAAACGCATGTGTGTTTCTGGTGAATGCTTGTAAGTAGCTTAAGGCAATTTCAAAGGAACGTGATTTTCTCTGAAAGGACAGCATTTAGAAAGTGAAGCAACACTCCATTCACTTCGCACAGTGAATTGAAGTGTTGGAAGAGAAGGCTTCTCTTTCAGAGAAATGCATGTGAATTTCTTGTGAATTCTTGAAAGTTGCTTAAGGCACTTTCAAACAAAAGTGATGTTCTCTGAAAGGACAGGATTTCGAAAGTGAAACAACACTCCATTCACTTCGCAGAGTGAATTGAAGTGTTGGAACAGACTGCTTCTATTTCAGAGAAACGCATGTGTGTTTCCTGTGAATGCTTGAAAGTAGCTTAAGGCACTTTCAAAGGAAAGTGATTTTCTCTAAAAGGACAGCATTTAGAAAGTGAAGTAACATTCCATTCACTTCGCACAGTGAATTGAAGTGTTGGAACAGACTGCTTCTCTTTCAGAGAAATGCATGTAAGTTTCTGTTGAATGCTTGTAATTAGCTCAAGGCTCTTTCAAAGGAAAGTGATTTTCTCTGAAAGGACAGCATTTACAAAGTAAAGCAAAACTCCATTCCCTTCGTGCAATGAATTGAAGTGTTGGAACAGACTGCTTCTCTTTCATAGAAACGCATTAGTGTTTCTGTGAATGCTTGCAAGTTGCTTAAGGCACTTTCAAAGGAAAGTGATTTTCTCTGAAAGGACAGCATTTAGAAAGTGAAGCAACACTCCATTCACTTCGCACAGAGAATTGAAGTGTTGGAACAGACTGCTTCTCTTTCAAAGAAATGCATGTTAGTTTCTGTTGAATGCTTGTAAGTAGCTTAATGCACTTTCAAAGGAAAGTGATTTTCTCTGAAAGGACAGCATTTAGAAAGTGTAGCAACACTCCATTCACTTCGCACAGCGAATTGAAGTGTTGGAACAGACTGCTTCTCTTTCACAGAAATGCATGTGAGTTTCTTCCTAATGCTTGCAAGTAGCTTAAGGCACTTTCAAAGGAAAGTGATTTTCTCTGAAAGGACAGCATTTAGAAAGTGAAGCAACACTCCATTCACTTCGCACAGTGAATTGAAGTGTTGGAACAGACTGCTTCTCTTTAAGAGAAACGCATGTGAGTTTCTGGTGAATGCTTGTAAGTAGCTTAAGGCACTTTCAAAGGAAAGTGATTTTCTCTGAAAGGACAGCATTTAGAAAGTGAAGCAACACTCCATTCACTTCGCACATTGAATTGAAGTGTTGAAACAGACTGCATCTCTTTCAGAGAAACGCATGTGAGTTTCTGTTGAATGCTTGTAAGTAGCTTAAGAAACTTTCAAAGGAGAGTGATTTTCTCTGTAAGGACAGCATTTAGAAAGTGAGGCAACACTCCATTCACTTCACACCGTGAATTGAAGTGTTGGAACAGACTGCTTCTCTTTCAGAGAAGCGCATGTGAGTTTCTTCGTAATGCTTGCAAGTAGCTTAAGGCACTTTCAAAGGAAAATGATTTTCTCTGAAAGGACAGCATTTAGAAAGTGAAGAAACACTCCATTCACTTCGCACAGTGAATTGAAGTGTTGGAACAGACTGCTTCTCTTTCAGAGAAATGCATGTGAGTTTCTGTTGAATGCTTGTAAGTAGCTCAAGGCTCTTTCAAAGGAAAGTGATTTTCTCTGAAAGGACAGCATTTAGAAAGTAATGCAACACTCCATTCCCTTCGTGCAATGAATTGAAGTGTTGGAACAGACTGCTTCTCGTTCATAGAAACGCATTAGTGTTTCTTGTGAATGCTTGCAAGTAGCTTAAGGCACTTTCAAAGGAAAGTGATTTTCTCTGAAAGGACAGCATTTAGAAAGTGAAGCAACACTCCATTCACTTCGCACATTGAATTGAAGTGTTGGAACAGACTGCATCTCTTTCAGAGAAACCCATGTGAGTTTCTGTTGAATGCTTGTAAGTAGCTTCAGAAACCTTCAAAGGAGAGTGATTTTCTCTGAAAGGACAGCATTTAGAAAGTGAGGCAACACTCCATTCACTTCACACAGTTAATTGAAGTGTTGGAACAGACTGCTTCTCTTTCAGAGAATCGCATTAGTGTTTCTTGTGAATGCTTGCAAGTAGCTTAAGGCACTTTCAAAGGAAAGTGATTTTCTCTGAAAGGACAGCATTTAGAAAGTGAAGCAACACTCCATTCACTTCGCACAGAGAATTGAAGTGTTGGAACAGACTGCTTCTCTTTCAGAGAAACGCATGTGAGTTTTTTGTGAATGATTGAAAGTAGTTTAAGGCACTTTCAATGGAAAGTGATTTTCTCTGAAAGGACAGCATTTAGAAAGTGAGGCAACACTCCATTCACTTCGCACAGTGAATTGAAGTGTTGGAACAGACTGCTTCTCTTTCAGAGAAACGCATGTGAGTTTCTTCCTAATGCTTGCAAGTAGCTTAAGGCACTATCAAAGGAAAGTGATTTTCTCTGAAAGGACAGCATTCAGAAAGTGAAGCAACACTCCATTCACTTCGCACAGTGAATTGAAGTGTTGGAACAGACTGCTTCTCTTTCAGAGAAACGCATGTGTGTTTCTGGTGAATGCTTGTAAGTAGCTTAAGGCAATTTCAAAGGAACGTGATTTTCTCTGAAAGGACAGCATTTAGAAAGTGAAGCAACGCTCCATTCACTTCGCACAGTGAATTGAAGTGTTGGAAGAGAAGGCTTCTCTTTCAGAGAAATGCATGTGAATTTCTTGTGAATTCTAGAAAGTTGCTTAAGGCACTTTCAAACAAAAGTGATTTTCTCTGAAAGGACAGCATTTAGAAAGTGAAGTAACATTCCATTCACTTCGCACAGTGAATTGAAGTGTTGGAACAGACTGCTTCTCTATCAGAGAAATGCATGTAATTTTCTGTTGAATGCTTGTAATTAGCTCAAGGCTCTTTCAAAGGAAAGTGATTTTCTCTGAAAGGACAGCATTTACAAAGTAAAGCAAAACTCCATTCCCTTCGTGCAATGAATTGAAGTGTTGGAACAGACTGCTTCTCTTTCATAGAAACGCATTAGTGTTTCTTGTGAATGCTTGCAAGTAGCTTAAGGCACTTTCAAAGGAAAGTGATTTTCTCTGAAAGGACAGCATTTAGAAAGTGAAGCAACACTCCATTCACTTCGCACAGAGAATTGAAGTGTTGGAACAGACTGCTTCTCTTTCAGAGAAATGCATGTGAGTTTCTGTTGAATGCTTGTAAGTAGGTTAAGGCACTTTCAAAGGAAAGTGATTTTCTCTGAAAGGACAGCATTTAGAAAGTGTAGCAACACTCCATTCACTTCGCACAGTGAATTGAAGTGTTGGAACAGACTGCTTCTCTTTCAGAGAAATGCATGTGAGTTTCTTCCTAATGCTTGCAAGTAGCTTAAGGCACTTTCAAAGGAAAGTGATTTTCTCTGAAAGGACAGCATTTAGAAAGTGAAGCAACACTCCATTCACTTCGCACAGTGAATTGAAGTGTTGGAACAGACTGCTTCTCTTTCAGAGAAACGCATGTGTGTTTCTGGTGGATGCTTGTAAGTAGCTTAAGGCAATTTCAAAGGAACGTGATTTTCTCTGAAAGGACAGCATTTAGAAAGTGAAGCAACACTCCATTCACTTCGCACAGTGAATTGAAGTGTTGGAACAGACTGCTTCTATTTCAGAGAAACGCATGTGTGTTTCCTGTGAATGCTTGAAAGTAGCTTAAGGCACTTTCAAAGGAAAGTGATTTTCTCTAAAAGGACAGCATTTAGAAAGTGAAGTAACATTCCATTCACTTCGCACAGTGAATTGAAGTGTTGGAACAGACTGCTTCTCTTTCAGAGAAATGCATGTAAGTTTCTGTTGAATGCTTGTAATTAGCTCAAGGCTCTTTCAAAGGAAAGTGATTTTCTCTGAAAGGACAGCATTTACAAAGTAAAGCAAAACTCCATTCCCTTCGTGCAATGAATTGAAGTGTTGGAACAGACTGCTTCTCTTTCATAGAAACGCATTAGTGTTTCTGTGAATGCTTGCAAGTTGCTTAAGGCACTTTCAAAGGAAAGTGATTTTCTCTGAAAGGACAGCATTTAGAAAGTGTAGCAACACTCCATTCACTTCGCACAGCGAATTGAAGTGTTGGAACAGACTGCTTCTATTTCACAGAAATGCATGTGAGTTTCTTCCTAATGCTTGCAAGTAGCTTAAGGCACTTTCAAAGGAAAGTGATTTTCTCTGAAAGGACAGCATTTAGAAAGTGAAGCAACACTCCATTCACTTCGCACAGTGAATTGAAGTGTTGGAACAGACTGCTTCTCTTTAAGAGAAACGCATGTGAGTTTCTGGTGAATGCTTGTAAGTAGCTTAAGGCACTTTCAAAGGAAAGTGATTGTCTCTGAAAGGACAGCATTTAGAAAGTGAAGCAACACTCCATTCACTTCGCACATTGAATTGAAGTGTTGAAACAGACTGCATCTCTTTCAGAGAAACGCATGTGAGTTTCTGTTGAATGCTTGTAAGTAGCTTAAGAAACTTTCAAAGGAGAGTGATTTTCTCTGTAAGGACAGCATTTAGAAAGTGAGGCAACACTCCATTCACTTCACACCGTGAATTGAAGTGTTGGAACAGACTGCTTCTCTTTCAGAGAAGCGCATGTGAGTTTCTTCGTAATGCTTGCAAGTAGCTTAAGGCACTTTCAAAGGAAAATGATTTTCTCTGAAAGGACAGCATTTAGAAAGTGAAGAAACACTCCATTCACTTCGCACAGTGAATTGAAGTGTTGGAACAGACTGCTTCTCTTTCAGAGAAATGCATGTGAGTTTCTGTTGAATGCTTGTAAGTAGCTCAAGGCTCTTTCAAAGGAAAGTGATTTTCTCTGAAAGGACAGCATTTAGAAAGTAATGCAACACTCCATTCCCTTCGTGCAATGAATTGAAGTGTTGGAACAGACTGCTTCTCGTTCATAGAAACGCATTAGTGTTTCTTGTGAATGCTTGCAAGTAGCTTAAGGCACTTTCAAAGGAAAGTGATTTTCTCTGAAAGGACAGCATTTAGAAAGTGAAGCAACACTCCATTCACTTCGCACATTGAATTGAAGTGTTGGAACAGACTGCATCTCTTTCAGAGAAACCCATGTGAGTTTCTGTTGAATGCTTGTAAGTAGCTTCAGAAACTTTCAAAGGAGAGTGATTTTCTCTGAAAGGACAGCATTTAGAAAGTGAGGCAACACTCCATTCACTTCACACAGTTAATTGAAGTGTTGGAACAGACTGCTTCTCTTTCAGAGAAACGCATTAGTGTTTCTTGTGAATGCTTGCAAGTAGCTTAAGGCACTTTCAAAGGAAAGTGATTTTCTCTGAAAGGACAGCATTTAGAAAGTGAAGCAACACTCCATTCACTTCGCACAGAGAATTGAAGTGTTGGAACAGACTGCTTCTCTTTCAGAGAAACGCATGTGAGTTTTTTGTGAATGATTGAAAGTAGTTTAAGGCACTTTCAATGGAAAGTGATTTTCTCTGAAAGGACAGCATTTAGAAAGTGAGGCAACACTCCATTCACTTCGCACAGTGAATTGAAGTGTTGGAACAGACTGCTTCTCTTTCAGAGAAACGCATGTGAGTTTCTTCCTAATGCTTGCAAGTAGCTTAAGGCACTATCAAAGGAAAGTGATTTTCTCTGAAAGGACAGCATTCAGAAAGTGAAGCAACACTCCATTCACTTCGCACAGTGAATTGAAGTGTTGGAACAGACTGCTTCTCTTTCAGAGAAACGCATGTGTGTTTCTGGTGAATGCTTGTAAGTAGCTTAAGGCAATTTCAAAGGAACGTGATTTTCTCTGAAAGGACAGCATTTAGAAAGTGAAGCAACGCTCCATTCACTTCGCACAGTGAATTGAAGTGTTGGAAGAGAAGGCTTCTCTTTCAGAGAAATGCATGTGAATTTCTTGTGAATTCTTGAAAGTTGCTTAAGGCACTTTCAAACAAAAGTGATTTTCTCTGAAAGGACAGCATTTAGAAAGTGAAGTAACATTCCATTCACTTCGCACAGTGAATTGAAGTGTTGGAACAGACTGCTTCTCTTTCAGAGAAATGCATGTAATTTTCTGTTGAATGCTTGTAATTAGCTCAAGGCTCTTTCAAAGGAAAGTGATTTTCTCTGAAAGGACAGCATTTACAAAGTAAAGCAAAACTCCATTCCCTTCGTGCAATGAATTGAAGTGTTGGAACAGACTGCTTCTCTTTCATAGAAACGCATTAGTGTTTCTTGTGAATGCTTGCAAGTAGCTTAAGGCACTTTCAAAGGAAAGTGATTTTCTCTGAAAGGACAGCATTTAGAAAGTGAAGCAACACTCCATTCACTTCGCACAGAGAATTGAAGTGTTGGAACAGACTGCTTCTCTTTCAGAGAAATGCATGTGAGTTTCTGTTGAATGCTTGTAAGTAGGTTAAGGCACTTTCAAAGGAAAGTGATTTTCTCTGAAAGGACAGCATTTAGAAAGTGTAGCAACACTCCATTCACTTCGCACAGTGAATTGAAGTGTTGGAACAGACTGCTTCTCTTTCAGAGAAATGCATGTGAGTTTCTTCCTAATGCTTGCAAGTAGCTTAAGGCACTTTCAAAGGAAAGTGATTTTCTCTGAAAGGACAGCATTTAGAAAGTGAAGCAACACTCCATTCACTTCGCACAGTGAATTGAAGTGTTGGAACAGACTGCTTCTCTTTCAGAGAAACGCATGTGTTTTTCTGGTGAATGCTTGTAAGTAGCTTAAGGCAATTTCAAAGGAACGTGATTTTCTCTGAAAGGACAGCATTTAGAAAGTGAAGCAACACTCCATTCACTTCGCACAGTGAATTGAAGTGTTGGAAGAGAAGGCTTCTCTTTCAGAGAAATGCATGTGAATTTCTTGTGAATTCTTGAAAGTTGCTTAAGGCACTTTCAAACAAAAGTGATGTTCTCTGAAAGGACAGGATTTGGAAAGTGAAACAACACTCCATTCACTTCGCAGAGTGAATTGAAGTGTTGGAACAGACTGCTTCTATTTCAGAGAAACGCATGTGTGTTTCCTGTGAATGCTTGAAAGTAGCTTAAGGCACTTTCAAAGGAAAGTGATTTTCTCTGAAAGGACAGCATTTAGAAAGTGAAGTAACATTCCATTCACTTCGCACAGTGAATTGAAGTGTTGGAACAGACTACTTCTCTTTCAGAGAAATGCATGTAAGTTTCTGTTGAATGCTTGTAATTAGCTCAAGGCTCTTTCAAAGGAAAGTGATTTTCTCTGAAAGGACAGCATTTACAAAGTAAAGCAAAACTCCATTCCCTTCGTGCAATGAATTGAAGTGTTGGAACAGACTGCTTCTCTTTCATAGAAACGCATTAGTGTTTCTGTGAATGCTTGCAAGTAGCTTAAGGCACTTTCAAAGGAAAGTGATTTTCTCTGAAAGGACAGCATTTAGAAAGTGAAGCAACACTCCATTCACTTCGCACAGAGAATTGAAGTGTTGGAACAGACTGCTTCTCTTTCAGAGAAATGCATGTTAGTTTCTGTTGAATGCTTGTAAGTAGCTTAAGGCACTTTCAAAGGAAAGTGATTTTCTCTGAAAGGACAGCATTTAGAAAGTGTAGCAACACTCCATTCACTTCGCACAGCGAATTGAAGTGTTGGAACAGACTGCTTCTCTTTCAGAGAAATGCATGTGAGTTTCTTCCTAATGCTTGCAAGTAGCTTAAGGCACTTTCAAAGGAAAGTGATTTTCTCTGAAAGGACAGCATTTAGAAAGTGAAGCAACACTCCATTCACTTCACACAGTGAATTGAAGTGTTGGAACAGACTGCTTCTCTTTAAGAGAAACGCATGTGAGTTTCTGGTGAATGCTTGTAAGTAGCTTAAGGCACTTTCAAAGGAAAGTGATTTTCTCTGAAAGGACAGCATTTAGAAAGTGAAGCAACACTCCATTCACTTCGCACATTGAATTGAAGTGTTGAAACAGACTGCATCTCTTTCAGAGAAACGCATGTGAGTTTCTGTTGAATGCTTGTAAGTAGCTTAAGAAACTTTCAAAGGAGAGTGATTTTCTCTGTAAGGACAGCATTTAGAAAGTGAGGCAACACTCCATTCACTTCACACCGTGAATTGAAGTGTTGGAACAGACTGCTTCTCTTTCAGAGAAGCGCATGTGAGTTTCTTCCTAATGCTTGCAAGTAGCTTAAGGCACTTTCAAAGGAAAATGATTTTCTCTGAAAGGACAGCATTTAGAAAGTGAAGAAACACTCCATTCACTTCGCACAGTGAATTGAAGTGTTGGAACAGACTGCTTCTCTTTCAGAGAAATGCATGTGAGTTTCTGTTGAATGCTTGTAAGTAGCTCAAGGCTCTTTCAAAGGAAAGTGATTTTCTCTGAAAGGACAGCATTTAGAAAGTAATGCAACACTCCATTCCCTTCGTGCAATGAATTGAAGTGTTGGAACAGACTGCTTCTCGTTCATAGAAACGCATTAGTGTTTCTTGTGAATGCTTGCAAGTAGCTTAAGGCACTTTCAAAGGAAAGTGATTTTCTCTGAAAGGACAGCATTTAGAAAGTGAAGCAACACTCCATTCACTTCGCACATTGAATTGAAGTTTTGGAACAGACTGCATCTCTTTCAGAGAAACCCATGTGAGTTTCTGTTGAATGCTTGTAAGTAGCTTCAGAAACTTTCAAAGGAGAGTGATTTTCTCTGAAAGGACAGCATTTAGAAAGTGAGGCAACACTCCATTCACTTCACACAGTGAATTGAAGTGTTGGAACAGACTGCTTCTCTTTCAGAGAAATGCATGTGAGTTTCTGTTGAATGCTTGTAAGTAGCTCAAGGCTCTTTCAAAGGAAAGTGATTTTCTCTGAAAGGACAGCATTTAGAAAGTGAAGCAACACTCCATTCACTTTGCACAGTGAATTGAAGTGTTGGAACAGACTGCTTCTCTTTCATAGAAACGCATTAGTGTTTCTTGTGATTGCTTGCAAGTAGCTTAAGGCACTTTCAAAGGAGAGTGATTTTCTCTGAAAGGACAGCATTTAGAAAGTGAAGCAACACTCCATTCACTTCGCACAGTGAATTGAAGTGTTGGAACAGACTGCTTCTCTTTCAGAGAAACGCATGTGAGTTTCTTCCTAATGCTTGCAAGTAGCTTAAGGCACTTTCAAAGGAAAGTGATTTTCTCTGAAAGGACAGCATTTAGAAAGTGAAGCAACACTCCATTCACTTCGCACAGTGAATTGAAGTGTTGGAACAGACTGCTTCTCTTTCAGAGAAACGCATGTGAGTTTCTGGTGAATGCTTGTAAGTAGCTTAAGGCAATTTCAAAGGAACGTGATTTTCTCTGAAAGGACAGCATTTAGAAAGTGAAGCAACACTCCATTCACTTCGCACAGTGAATTGAAGTGTTGGAAGAGAAGGCTTCTCTTTCAGAGAAATGCATGTGAATTTCTTGTGAATTCTTGAAAGTTGCTTAAGGCACTTTCAAACAAAAGTGATGTTCTCTGAAAGGACAGGATTTGGAAAGTGAAACAACACTCCATTCACTTCGCAGAGTGAATTGAAGTGTTGGAACAGACTGCTTCTATTTCAGAGAAACGCATGTGTGTTTCCTGTGAATGCTTGAAAGTAGCTTAAGGCACTTTCAAAGGAAAGTGATTTTCTCTAAAAGGACAGCATTTAGAAAGTGAAGTAACATTCCATTCACTTCGCACAGTGAATTGAAGTGTTGGAACAGACTACTTCTCTTTCAGAGAAATGCATGTAAGTTTCTGTTGAATGCTTGTAATTAGCTCAAGGCTCTTTCAAAGGAAAGTGATTTTCTCTGAAAGGACAGCATTTACAAAGTAAAGCAAAACTCCATTCCCTTCGTGCAATGAATTGAAGTGTTGGAACAGACTGCTTCTCTTTCATAGAAACGCATTAGTGTTTCTGTGAATGCTTGCAAGTAGCTTAAGGCACTTTCAAAGGAAAGTGATTTTCTCTGAAAGGACAGAATTTAGAAAGTGAAGCAACACTCCATTCACTTCGCACAGAGAATTGAAGTGTTGGAACAGACTGCTTCTCTTTCAGAGAAATGCATGTTAGTTTCTGTTGAATGCTTGTAAGTAGCTTAAGGCACTTTCAAAGGAAAGTGATTTTCTCTGAAAGGACAGCATTTAGAAAGTGTAGCAACACTCCATTCACTTCGCACAGCGAATTGAAGTGTTGGAACAGACTGCTTCTCTTTCAGAGAAATGCATGTGAGTTTCTTCCTAATGCTTGCAAGTAGCTTAAGGCACTTTCAAAGGAAAGTGATTTTCTCTGAAAGGACAGCATTTAGAAAGTGAAGCAACACTCCATTCACTTCACACAGTGAATTGAAGTGTTGGAACAGACTGCTTCTCTTTAAGAGAAACGCATGTGAGTTTCTGGTGAATGCTTGTAAGTAGCTTAAGGCACTTTCAAAGGAAAGTGATTTTCTCTGAAAGGACAGCATTTAGAAAGTGAAGCAACACTCCATTCACTTCGCACATTGAATTGAAGTGTTGAAACAGACTGCATCTCTTTCAGAGAAACGCATGTGAGTTTCTGTTGAATGCTTGTAAGTAGCTTAAGAAACTTTCAAAGGAGAGTGATTTTCTCTGTAAGGACAGCATTTAGAAAGTGAGGCAACACTCCATTCACTTCACACCGTGAATTGAAGTGTTGGAACAGACTGTTTCTCTTTCAGAGAAGCGCATGTGAGTTTCTTCCTAATGCTTGCAAGTAGCTTAAGGCACTTTCAAAGGAAAATGATTTTCTCTGAAAGGACAGCATTTAGAAAGTGAAGAAACACTCCATTCACTTCGCACAGTGAATTGAAGTGTTGGAACAGACTGCTTCTCTTTCAGAGAAATGCATGTGAGTTTCTGTTGAATGCTTGTAAGTAGCTCAAGGCTCTTTCAAAGGAAAGTGATTTTCTCTGAAAGGACAGCATTTAGAAAGTAATGCAACACTCCATTCCCTTCGTGCAATGAATTGAAGTTTTGGAACAGACTGCTTCTCGTTCATAGAAACGCATTAGTGTTTCTTGTGAATGCTTGCAAGTAGCTTAAGGCACTTTCAAAGGAAAGTGATTTTCTCTGAAAGGACAGCATTTAGAAAGTGAAGCAACACTCCATTCACTTCGCATATTGAATTGAAGTGTTGGAACAGACTGCATCTCTTTCAGAGAAACCCATGTGAGTTTCTGTTGAATGCTTGTAAGTAGCTTCAGAAACTTTCAAAGGAGAGTGATTTTCTCTGAAAGGACAGCATTTAGAAAGTGAGGCAACACTCCATTCACTTCACACAGTGAATTGAAGTGTTGGAACAGACTGCTTCTCTTTCAGAGAAATGCATGTGAGTTTCTGTTGAATGCTTGTAAGTAGCTCAAGGCTCTTTCAAAGGAAAGTGATTTTCTCTGAAAGGACAGCATTTAGAAAGTGAAGCAACACTCCATTCACTTTGCACAGTGAATTGAAGTGTTGGAACAGACTGCTTCTCTTTCATAGAAACGCATTAGTGTTTCTTGTGATTGCTTGCAAGTAGCTTAAGGCACTTTCAAAGGAGAGTGATTTTCTCTGAAAGGACAGCATTTAGAAAGTGAAGCAACACTCCATTCACTTCGCACAGTGAATTGAAGTGTTGGAACAGACTGCTTCTCTTTCAGAGAAACGCATGTGAGTTTCTTCCAAATGCTTGCAAGTAGCTTAAGGCACTTTCAAAGGAAAGTGATTTTCTCTGAAAGGACAGCATTTAGAAAGTGAAGCAACACTCCATTCACTTCGCACAGTGAATTGAAGTGTTGGAACAGACTGCTTCTCTTTCAGAGAAACGCATGTGAGTTTCTGGTGAATGCTTGTAAGTAGCTTAAGGCACTTTCAAAGGAAAGTGATTTTCTCTGAAAGGACAGCATTTAGAAAGTGAAGCAACACTCCATTCACTTCGCACATTGAATTGAAGTGTTGGAACAGACTGCATCTCTTTCAGAGAAACGCATGTGAGTTTCTGTTGAATGCTTGTAAATAGCTTAAGAAACTTTCAAAGGAGAGTGATTTTCTCTGAAAGGACAGCATTTAGAAAGTGAGGCAACACTCCATTCACTTCACACAGTGAATTGAAGTGTTGGAACAGACTGCTTCTCTTTCAGAGAAACGCATGTGAGTTTCTTCCTAATGCTTGCAAGTAGCTTAAGGCACTTTCAAAGGAATGTGATTTTCTCTGAAAGGACAGCATTTAGGAAGTGAAGCAACACTCCATTCACTTCGCACAGTGAATTTAAGTGTTGGAACAGACTGCTTCTCTTTCAGGGAAACGCATTAGTGTTTCTTGTGAATGCTTGCAAGTAGCTTAAGGCACTTTCAAAGGAAAGTGATTTTCTCTGAAAGGACAGCATTTAGAAAGTGAAGCAACACTCCATTCCCTTCGCGCAATGAATTGAAGTGTTGGAACAGACTGCTTCTCTTTCATAGAAACGCATTAGTGTTTCTTGTGAATGCTTGCAAGTAGCTTAAGGCACTTTCAAAGGAAAGTGATTTTCTCTGAAAGGACAGCATTTAGAAAGTGAAGCAACACTCCATTCACTTCGCACAGAAAATTGAAGTTTTGGAACAGATTGCTTCTCTTTCAGAGAAACGCATGTGAGTTTCTGTTGAATGCTTGTAATTAGCTTAAGGCACATTCAAAGGAAAGGGATTTTCTCTGGAGGGCAGCATTTAGAAAGTGAAGCAACACTCCATTCACTTCGCACAGAGAATTGAAGTGTTGGAACAGACTGCTTCTCTTTCAGAGAAACGCATGTGAGTTTCTGGTGAATGCTGGTAAGTAGCTTAAGGCAATTTCAAAGGAACGTGATTTTCTCTGAAAAAACTGCATTTAGAAAGTGAAGCAACACTCCATTCACTTCGCACAGTGAATTGAAGTGTTGGAAGAGAAGGCTTCTATTTCAGAGAAATGCATGTGAATTTCTTGTGAATGCTTGAAAGTTGCTTAAGGCACTTTCAAACAAAAGTGATTTTCTCTGAAAGGACAGGATTTAGAAAGTGAAGCAACACTCCATTCACTTCGCACAGTGAATTGAAGTGTTGGAACAGACTGCTTCTATTTAAGAGAAATGCATGTGTGTTTCCTGTGAATGCTTGAAAGTAGCTTAAGGCACTTTCAATGGAAAGTGATTTTCTCTGAAAGGACAGCATTTAGAAAGTGAAGTAACATTCCATTCACTTTGCACAGTGAATTGGAGTGTTGGAACAGACTGCATCTCTTTCAGAGAAACGCATGTGAGTTTCTGCTGAATGCTTGTAAGTAGCTTAAGAAACTTTCAAAGGAAAGTGATTTTCTCTGAAAGGACAGCATTTAGAAAGTGAGGCAACACTCCATTCACTTCACACAGTGAATTGAAGTGTTGAAACAGACTGCTTCTCTTTCAGAGAAACGCATGTGAGTTTCTTCCTAATGCTTGCAAGTAGCTTAAGGCACTTTCAAAGGAAAGTGATTTTCTCTGAAAGGACAGCATTTAGAAAGTGAGGCAACACTCCATTCACTTCACACAGTGAATTGAAGTGTTGGAACAGACTGCTTCTCTTTCAGAGAAACGCATGTGAGTTTCTTCCTGATGCTTGCAAGTAGCTTAAGGCACTTTCAAAGGAAAGTGATTTTCTCTGAAAGGACAGCATTTAGAAAGTGAAGCAACACTCCATTCACTTCGCACAGAGAATTGAAGTGTTGGAACAGATTGCTTCACTTTCAGACAAATGCATGTGAGTTTCTGTTGAATGCTTGTAAGTAGCTTAAGGCACATTCAAAGGAAAGGGATTTTCTCTGAAAGGACAGCATTTAGAAAGTGAAGCAACACTCCATTCACTTCGCACAGTGAATTGAAGTGTTGGAACAGACTGCTTCTCTTTCAGAGAAACACATGTGAGTTTTTTGTGAATGCTTGAAAGTAGTTTAAGGAACTTTGAATGGAAAGTGATTTTCTCTGAAAGGACAGCATTTAGAAAGTGAGGCAACACTCCATTCACTTCGCACAGTGAATTGAAGTGTTGGAACAGACTGCTTCTCTTTCAGAGAAACGCATGTGAGTTTCTTCCTAATGCTTGCAAGTAGCTTAAGGCACTATCAAAGGAAAGTGATTTTCTCTGAAAGGACAGCATTTAGAAAGTAAAGCAACACTCCATTCCCTTCGTGCAATGAATTGAAGTGTTGGAACAGACTGCTTCTCATTCATAGAAACGCATTAGTGTTTCTTGTGAATGCTTGCAAGTAGCTTAAGGCACTTTCAAAGGAAAGTGATTTTCTCTGAAAGGACAGCATTTAGAAAGTGAAGCAACACTCCATTCACTTCGCACATTGAATTGAAGTGTTGGAACAGACTGCATCTCTTTCAGAGAAACCCATGTGAGTTTCTGTTGAATGCTTGTAAGTAGTTTCAGAAACTTTCAAAGGAGAGTGATTTTCTCTGAAAGGACAGCATTTAGAAAGTGAGGCAACACTCCATTCACTTCACACAGTGAATTGAAGTGTTGGAACAGACGGCTTCTCTTTCAGAGAAACGCATTACTGTTTCTTGTGAATGCTTGCAAGTAGCTTAAGGCACTTTCAAAGGAAAGTGATTTTCTCTGAAAGGACAGCATTTAGAAAGTGAAGCAACACTCCATTCACTTCGCACAGTGAATTGAAGTGTTGGAACAGACTGCTTCTCTTTCAGAGAAACGCATGTGAGTTTCTGGTGAATGCTTGTAAGTAGCTTAAGGCAATTTCAAAGGAACGTGATTTTCTCTGAAAGGACAGCATTTAGAAAGTGAAGCAACACTCCATTCACTTCGCACAGTGAATTGAAGTGTTGGAAGAGAAGGCTTCTCTTTCAGAGAAATGCATGTGAATTTCTTGTGAATTCTTGAAAGTTGCTTAAGGCACTTTCAAACAAAAGTGATGTTCTCTGAAAGGACAGGATTTGGAAAGTGAAACAACACTCCATTCACTTCGCAGAGTGAATTGAAGTGTTGGAACAGACTGCTTCTATTTCAGAGAAACGCATGTGTGTTTCCTGTGAATGCTTGAAAGTAGCTTAAGGCACTTTCAAAGGAAAGTGATTTTCTCTGAAAGGACAGCATTTAGAAAGTGAAGTAACATTCCATTCACTTCGCACAGTGAATTGAAGTGTTGGAACAGACTGCTTCTCTTTCAGAGAAATGCATGTAAGTTTCTGTTGAATGCTTGTAATTAGCTCAAGGCTCTTTCAAAGGAAAGTGATTTTCTCTGAAAGGACAGCATTTACAAAGTAAAGCAAAACTCCATTCCCTTCGTGCAATGAATTGAAGTGTTGGAACAGACTGCTTCTCTTTCATAGAAACGCATTAGTGTTTCTGTGAATGCTTGCAAGTAGCTTAAGGCACTTTCAAAGGAAAGTGATTTTCTCTGAAAGGACAGCATTTAGAAAGTGAAGCAACACTCCATTCACTTCGCACAGAGAATTGAAGTGTTGGAACAGACTGCTTCTCTTTCAGAGAAATGCATGTGAGTTTCTGTTGAATGCTTGTAAGTAGCTTAAGGCACTTTCAAAGGAAAGTGATTTTCTCTGAAAGGACAGCATTTAGAAAGTGTAGCAACACTCCATTCACTTCGCACAGTGAATTGAAGTGTTGGAACAGACTGCTTCTCTTTCAGAGAAATGCATGTGAGTTTCTTCCTAATGCTTGCAAGTAGCTTAAGGCACATTCAAAGGAAAGTGATTTTCTCTGAAAGGACAGCATTTAGAAAGTGAAGCAACACTCCATTCACTTCGCACAGTGAATTGAAGTGTTGGAACAGACTGCTTCTCTTTAAGAGAAACGCATGTGAGTTTCTGGTGAATGCTTGTAAGTAGCTTAAGGCACTTTCAAAGGAAAGTGATTTTCTCTTAAAGGACAGCATTTAGAAAGTGAAGCAACACTCCATTCACTTCGCACATTGAATTGAAGTGTTGAAACAGACTGCATCTCTTTCAGAGAAACGCATGTGAGTTTCTGTTGAATGCTTGTAAGTAGCTTAAGAAACTTTCAAAGGAGAGTGATTTTCTCGGAAAGGACAGCATTTAGAAAGTGAGGCAACACTCCATTCACTTCACACCGTGAATTGAAGTGTTGGAACAGACTGCTTCTCTTTCAGAGAAGCGCATGTGAGTTTCTTCCTAATGCTTGCAAGTAGCTTAAGGCACTTTCAAAGGAAAATGATTTTCTCTGAAAGGACAGCATTTAGAAAGTGAAGAAACACTCCATTCACTTCGCACAGTGAATTGAAGTGTTGGAACAGACTGCTTCTCTTTCAGAGAAATGCATGTGAGTTTCTGTTGAATGCTTGTAAGTAGCTCAAGGCTCTTTCAAAGGAAAGTGATTTTCTCTGAAAGGACAGCATTTAGAAAGTAAAGCAACACTCCATTCCCTTCGTGCAATGAATTGAAGTGTTGGAACAGACTGCTTCTCGTTCATAGAAACGCATTAGTGTTTCTTGTGAATGCTTGCAAGTAGCTTAAGGCACTTTCAAAGGAAAGTGATTTTCTCTGAAAGGACAGCATTTAGAAAGTGAAGCAACACTCCATTCACTTCGCACATTGAATTGAAGTGTTGGAACAGACTGCATCTCTTTCAGAGAATCCCATGTGAGTTTCTGTTGAATGCTTGTAAGTAGCTTAAGGCACTTTCAAAGGAGAGTGATTGTCTCTGAAAGGACAGCATTTAGAAAGTGAGGCAACACTCCATTCACTTCACACAGTGAATTGAAGTGTTGGAACAGACGGCTTCTCTTTCAGAGAAATGCAAGTGAGTTTCTGCTGAATGCTTGTAAGTAGCTTAAGGCACTTTCAAAGGAGAGTGATTGTCTCTGAAAGGACAGCATTTAGAAAGTGAAGCAACACTCCATTCACTTCGCACAGAGAATTGAAGTGTTGGAACAGACTGCTTCTCTTTCAGAGAAACGCATGTGAGTTTCTTCCTAATGCTTGCAAGTAGCTTAAGGCACTTTCAAAGGAAAGTGATTTTCTCTGAAAGGACAGCATTTAGAAAGTGAAGCAACACTCCATTCACTTCGCACAGTGAATTGAAGTGTTGGAACAGACTGCTTCTCTTTCAGAGAAACGCATGTGAGTTTCTGGTGAATGCTTGTAAGTAGCTTAAGGCACTTTCAAAGGAAAGTGATTTTCTCTGAAAGGACAGCATTTAGAAAGTGAAGCAACACTCCATTCACTTCGCACATTGAATTGAAGTGTTGGAACAGACTGCATCTCTTTCAGAGAACCGCATGTGAGTTTCTGTTGAATGCTTGTAAATAGCTTAAGAAACTTTCAAAGGAGAGTGATTTTCTCTGAAAGGACAGCATTTAGAAAGTGAGGCAACACTCCATTCACTTCACACAGTGAATTGACGTGTTGGAACAGACTGCTTCTCTTTCAGAGAAACGCATGTGAGTTTCTGGTGAATGCTGGTAATTAGCTTAAGGCACATTCAAAGGAAAGGGATTTTCTCTGGAGGGCAGCATTTAGAAAGTGAAGCAACACTCCATTCACTTCGCACAGAGAATTGAAGTGTTGGAACAGACTGCTTCTCTTTCAGAGAAACGCATGTGAGTTTCTGGTGAATGCTGGTAAGTAGCTTAAGGCAATTTCAAAGGAACGTGATTTTCTCTGAAAAAACTGCATTTAGAAAGTGAAGCAACACTCCATTCACTTCGCACAGTGAATTGAAGTGTTGGAAGAGAAGGCTTCTATTTCAGAGAAATGCATGTGAATTTCTTGTGAATGCTTGAAAGTTGCTTAAGGCACTTTCAAACAAAAGTGATTTTCTCTGAAAGGACAGGATTTAGAAAGTGAAGCAACACTCCATTCACTTCGCACAGTGAATTGAAGTGTTGGAACAGACTGCTTCTATTTAAGAGAAATGCATGTGTGTTTCCTGTGAATGCTTGAAAGTAGCTTAAGGCACTTTCAATGGAAAGTGATTTTCTCTGAAAGGACAGCATTTAGAAAGTGAAGTAACATTCCATTCACTTTGCACAGTGAATTGGAGTGTTGGAACAGACTGCATCTCTTTCAGAGAAACGCATGTGAGTTTCTGCTGAATGCTTGTAAGTAGCTTAAGAAACTTTCAAAGGAAAGTGATTTTCTCTGAAAGGACAGCATTTAGAAAGTGAGGCAACACTCCATTCACTTCACACAGTGAATTGAAGTGTTGAAACAGACTGCTTCTCTTTCAGAGAAACGCATGTGAGTTTCTTCCTAATGCTTGCAAGTAGCTTAAGGCACTTTCAAAGGAAAGTGATTTTCTCTGAAAGGACAGCATTTAGAAAGTGAGGCAACACTCCATTCACTTCACACAGTGAATTGAAGTGTTGGAACAGACTGCTTCTCTTTCAGAGAAACGCATGTGAGTTTCTTCCTGATGCTTGCAAGTAGCTTAAGGCACTTTCAAAGGAAAGTGATTTTCTCTGAAAGGACAGCATTTAGAAAGTGAAGCAACACTCCATTCACTTCGCACAGAGAATTGAAGTGTTGGAACAGATTGCTTCACTTTCAGACAAATGCATGTGAGTTTCTGTTGAATGCTTGTAAGTAGCTTAAGGCACATTCAAAGGAAAGGGATTTTCTCTGAAAGGACAGCATTTAGAAAGTGAAGCAACACTCCATTCACTTCGCACAGTGAATTGAAGTGTTGGAACAGACTGCTTCTCTTTCAGAGAAACACATGTGAGTTTTTTGTGAATGCTTGAAAGTAGTTTAAGGAACTTTGAATGGAAAGTGATTTTCTCTGAAAGGACAGCATTTAGAAAGTGAGGCAACACTCCATTCACTTCGCACAGTGAATTGAAGTGTTGGAACAGACTGCTTCTCTTTCAGAGAAACGCATGTGAGTTTCTTCCTAATGCTTGCAAGTAGCTTAAGGCACTATCAAAGGAAAGTGATTTTCTCTGAAAGGACAGCATTTAGAAAGTAAAGCAACACTCCATTCCCTTCGTGCAATGAATTGAAGTGTTGGAACAGACTGCTTCTCATTCATAGAAACGCATTAGTGTTTCTTGTGAATGCTTGCAAGTAGCTTAAGGCACTTTCAAAGGAAAGTGATTTTCTCTGAAAGGACAGCATTTAGAAAGTGAAGCAACACTCCATTCACTTCGCACATTGAATTGAAGTGTTGGAACAGACTGCATCTCTTTCAGAGAAACCCATGTGAGTTTCTGTTGAATGCTTGTAAGTAGTTTCAGAAACTTTCAAAGGAGAGTGATTTTCTCTGAAAGGACAGCATTTAGAAAGTGAGGCAACACTCCATTCACTTCACACAGTGAATTGAAGTGTTGGAACAGACGGCTTCTCTTTCAGAGAAACGCATTACTGTTTCTTGTGAATGCTTGCAAGTAGCTTAAGGCACTTTCAAAGGAAAGTGATTTTCTCTGAAAGGACAGCATTTAGAAAGTGAAGCAACACTCCATTCACTTCGCACAGTGAATTGAAGTGTTGGAACAGACTGCTTCTCTTTCAGAGAAACGCATGTGAGTTTCTGGTGAATGCTTGTAAGTAGCTTAAGGCAATTTCAAAGGAACGTGATTTTCTCTGAAAGGACAGCATTTAGAAAGTGAAGCAACACTCCATTCACTTCGCACAGTGAATTGAAGTGTTGGAAGAGAAGGCTTCTCTTTCAGAGAAATGCATGTGAATTTCTTGTGAATTCTTGAAAGTTGCTTAAGGCACTTTCAAACAAAAGTGATGTTCTCTGAAAGGACAGGATTTGGAAAGTGAAACAACACTCCATTCACTTCGCAGAGTGAATTGAAGTGTTGGAACAGACTGCTTCTATTTCAGAGAAACGCATGTGTGTTTCCTGTGAATGCTTGAAAGTAGCTTAAGGCACTTTCAAAGGAAAGTGATTTTCTCTGAAAGGACAGCATTTAGAAAGTGAAGTAACATTCCATTCACTTCGCACAGTGAATTGAAGTGTTGGAACAGACTGCTTCTCTTTCAGAGAAATGCATGTAAGTTTCTGTTGAATGCTTGTAATTAGCTCAAGGCTCTTTCAAAGGAAAGTGATTTTCTCTGAAAGGACAGCATTTACAAAGTAAAGCAAAACTCCATTCCCTTCGTGCAATGAATTGAAGTGTTGGAACAGACTGCTTCTCTTTCATAGAAACGCATTAGTGTTTCTGTGAATGCTTGCAAGTAGCTTAAGGCACTTTCAAAGGAAAGTGATTTTCTCTGAAAGGACAGCATTTAGAAAGTGAAGCAACACTCCATTCACTTCGCACAGAGAATTGAAGTGTTGGAACAGACTGCTTCTCTTTCAGAGAAATGCATGTGAGTTTCTGTTGAATGCTTGTAAGTAGCTTAAGGCACTTTCAAAGGAAAGTGATTTTCTCTGAAAGGACAGCATTTAGAAAGTGTAGCAACACTCCATTCACTTCGCACAGTGAATTGAAGTGTTGGAACAGACTGCTTCTCTTTCAGAGAAATGCATGTGAGTTTCTTCCTAATGCTTGCAAGTAGCTTAAGGCACATTCAAAGGAAAGTGATTTTCTCTGAAAGGACAGCATTTAGAAAGTGAAGCAACACTCCATTCACTTCGCACAGTGAATTGAAGTGTTGGAACAGACTGCTTCTCTTTAAGAGAAACGCATGTGAGTTTCTGGTGAATGCTTGTAAGTAGCTTAAGGCACTTTCAAAGGAAAGTGATTTTCTCTTAAAGGACAGCATTTAGAAAGTGAAGCAACACTCCATTCACTTCGCACATTGAATTGAAGTGTTGAAACAGACTGCATCTCTTTCAGAGAAACGCATGTGAGTTTCTGTTGAATGCTTGTAAGTAGCTTAAGAAACTTTCAAAGGAGAGTGATTTTCTCTGAAAGGACAGCATTTAGAAAGTGAGGCAACACTCCATTCACTTCACACCGTGAATTGAAGTGTTGGAACAGACTGCTTCTCTTTCAGAGAAGCGCATGTGAGTTTCTTCCTAATGCTTGCAAGTAGCTTAAGGCACTTTCAAAGGAAAATGATTTTCTCTGAAAGGACAGCATTTAGAAAGTGAAGAAACACTCCATTCACTTCGCACAGTGAATTGAAGTGTTGGAACAGACTGCTTCTCTTTCAGAGAAATGCATGTGAGTTTCTGTTGAATGCTTGTAAGTAGCTCAAGGCTCTTTCAAAGGAAAGTGATTTTCTCTGAAAGGACAGCATTTAGAAAGTAAAGCAACACTCCATTCCCTTCGTGCAATGAATTGAAGTGTTGGAACAGACTGCTTCTCGTTCATAGAAACGCATTAGTGTTTCTTGTGAATGCTTGCAAGTAGCTTAAGGCACTTTCAAAGGAAAGTGATTTTCTCTGAAAGGACAGCATTTAGAAAGTGAAGCAACACTCCATTCACTTCGCACATTGAATTGAAGTGTTGGAACAGACTGCATCTCTTTCAGAGAATCCCATGTGAGTTTCTGTTGAATGCTTGTAAGTAGCTTCAGAAACTTTCAAAGGAGAGTGATTTTCTCTGAAAGGACAGCATTTAGAAAGTGAGGCAACACTCCATTCACTTCACACAGTGAATTGAAGTGTTGGAACAGACGGCTTCTCTTTCAGAGAAATGCAAGTGAGTTTCTGCTGAATGCTTGTAAGTAGCTTAAGGCACTTTCAAAGGAGAGTGATTGTCTCTGAAAGGACAGCATTTAGAAAGTGAAGCAACACTCCATTCACTTCGCACAGAGAATTGAAGTGTTGGAACAGACTGCTTCTCTTTCAGAGAAACGCATGTGAGTTTCTTCCTAATGCTTGCAAGTAGCTTAAGGCACTTTCAAAGGAAAGTGATTTTCTCTGAAAGGACAGCATTTAGAAAGTGAAGCAACACTCCATTCACTTCGCACAGTGAATTGAAGTGTTGGAACAGACTGCTTCTCTTTCAGAGAAACGCATGTGAGTTTCTGGTGAATGCTTGTAAGTAGCTTAAGGCACTTTCAAAGGAAAGTGATTTTCTCTGAAAGGACAGCATTTAGAAAGTGAAGCAACACTCCATTCACTTCGCACATTGAATTGAAGTGTTGGAACAGACTGCATCTCTTTCAGAGAACCGCATGTGAGTTTCTGTTGAATGCTTGTAAATAGCTTAAGAAACTTTCAAAGGAGAGTGATTTTCTCTGAAAGGACAGCATTTAGAAAGTGAGGCAACACTCCATTCACTTCACACAGTGAATTGACGTGTTGGAACAGACTGCTTCTCTTTCAGAGAAACGCATGTGAGTTTCTTCCTAATGCTTGCAAGTAGCTTAAGGCACTTTCAAAGGAAAGTGATTTTCTCTGAAAGGACAGCATTTAGGAAGTGAAGCAACACTCCATTCACCTCGCACAGTGAATTGAAGTGTTGGAACAGACTGCTTCTCTTTCATAGAATCGCATTAGTGTTTCTTGTGAATGCTTGCAAGTAGCTTAAGGCACTTTCAAAGGAAAGTGATTTTCTCTGAAAGGACAGCATTTAGAAAGTGAAGCAACACTCCATTCACTTCGCACAGAGAATTGAAGTTTTGGAACAGATTGCTTCTCTTTCAGAGAAACGCATGTGAGTTTCTGTTGAATGCTTGTAATTAGCTGAAGGCACATTCAAAAGAAAGGGATTTTCTCTGAAAGGACAGCATTTAGAAAGTGAAGCAACACTCCATTCACTTCGCACAGAGAATTGAAGTGTTGGAACAGACTGCTTCTCTTTCAGAGAAACGCATGTGAGTTTCTTCCTAATGCTTGCAAGTAGCTTAAGGCACTATCAAAGGAAAGTGATTTTCTCTGAAAGGACAGCATTTAGAAAGTGAAGCAACACTCCATTCACTTCGCACAGTGAATTGAAGTGTTGGAACAGACTGGTTCTCTTTCAGAGAAACGCATGTGAGTTTCTGGTGAATGCTGGTAAGTAGCTTAAGGCAATTTCAAAGGAACGTGATTTTCTCTGAAAGGACTGCATTTAGAAGTGAAGCAACACTCCATTCACTTCGCACAGTGAATTGAAGTGTTGGAAGAGAAGGCTTCTCTTTCAGAGAAATGCATGTGAATTTCTTGTGAATGCTTGAAAGTTGCTTAAGGCACTTTCAAACAAAAGTGATTTTCTCTGAAAGGACAGGATTTAGAAAGTGAAGCAACATTCCATTCACTTCGCACAGTGAATTGAAGTGTTGGAACAGACTGCTTCTATTTCAGAGAAACGCATGTGTGTTTCCTGTGAATGCTTGAAAGTAGCTTAAGGCACTTTCAAAGGAAAGTGATTTTCTCTGAAAGGACAGCATTTAGAAAGTGAAGTAACATTCCATTCACTTTGCACAGTGAATTGAAGTGTTGGAACAGACTGCTTCTCTTTCAGAGAAATGCATGTGAGTTTCTGTTGACTGCTTGTAAGTAGCTCAAGGCTCTTTCAAAGGAAAGTGATTTTCTCTGAAAGGACAGCATTTAGAAAGTAAAGCAACACTCCATTCCCTTCGTGCAATGAATTGAAGTGTAGGAACAGACTGCTTCTCTTTCATAGAAACGCATTAGTGTTTCTTGTGAACGCTTGCAAGTAGCTTAAGGCACTTTCAATGGAAAGTGATTTTCTCTGAAAGGACAGCATTTAGAAAGTGGAGCAACACTCCATTCACTTCGCACAGTGAATTGAAGTGTTGGAACAGACTGCTTCACTTTCAGAGAAATGCATGTGAGTTTCTGTTGAATGCTTGTAAGTAGCTTAAGGCACTTTCAAAGGAAAATGATTTTCTCTGAAAGGACAGCATTTAGAAAGTGAAGCAACACTCCATTCACTTCGCACAGTTAATTGGAGTGTTGGAACAGACTGCATCTCTTTCAGAGAAACGCATGTGAGTTTCTGCTGAATGCTTGTAAGTAGCTTAAGAAACTTTCAAAGGAGATTGATTTTCTCTGAAAGGACAGCATTTGGAAAGTGAGGCAACACTCCATTCACTTCACACCGTGAATTGAAGTGTTGGAACAGACTGCTTCTCTTTCAGAGAAGCGCATGTGAGTTTCTTCCTAATGCTTGCAAGTAGCTTAAGGCACTTTCAAAGGAAAATGATTTTCTCTGAAAGGACAGCATTTAGAAAGTGAAGAAACACTCCATTCACTTCGCACAGTGAATTGAAGTGTTGGAACAGACTGCTTCTCTTTCAGAGAAATGCATGTGAGTTTCTGTTGAATGCTTGTAAGTAGCTCAAGGCTCTTTCAAAGGAAAGTGATTTTCTCTGAAAGGACAGCATTTAGAAAGTAAAGCAACACTCCATTCCCTTCGTGCAATGAATTGAAGTGTTGGAACAGACTGCTTCTCGTTCATAGAAACGCATTAGTGTTTCTTGTGAATGCTTGCAAGTAGCTTAAGGCACTTTCAAAGGAAAGTGATTTTCTCTGAAAGGACAGCATTTAGAAAGTGAAGCAACACTCCATTCACTTCGCACATTGAATTGAAGTGTTGGAACAGACTGCATCTCTTTCAGAGAAACCCATGTGAGTTTCTGTTGAATGCTTGTAAGTAGCTTCAGAAACTTTCAAAGGAGAGTGATTTTCTCTGAAAGGACAGCATTTAGAAAGTGAGGCAACACTCCATTCACTTCACACAGTGAATTGAAGTGTTGGAACAGACGGCTTCTCTTTCAGAGAAATGCAAGTGAGTTTCTGCTGAATGCTTGTAAGTAGCTTAAGGCACTTTCAAAGGAGAGTGATTTTCTCTGAAAGGACAGCATTTAGAAAGTGAAGCAACACTCCATTCACTTCGCACAGAGAATTGAAGTGTTGGAACAGACTGCTTCTCTTTCAGAGAAACGCATGTGAGTTTCTTCCTAATGCTTGCAAGTAGCTTAAGGCACTTTCAAAGGAAAGTGATTTTCTCTGAAAGGACAGCATTTAGAAAGTGAAGCAACACTCCATTCACTTCGCACAGAGAATTGAAGTGTTGGAACAGATTGCTTCACTTTCGGACAAATGCATGTGAGTTTCTGTTGAATGCTTGTAAGTAGCTTAAGGCACATTCAAAGGAAAGGGATTTTCTCTGAAAGGACAGCATTTAGAAAGTGAAGCAACACTCCATTCACTTCGCACAGTGAATTGAAGTGTTGGAACAGACTGCTTCTCTTTCAGAGAAACGCATGTGAGTTTTTTGTGAATGCTTGAAAGTAGTTTAAGGAACTTTGAATGGAAAGTGATTTTCTCTGAAAGGACAGCATTTAGAAAGTGAGGCAACACTCCATTCACTTCGCACAGTGAATTGAAGTGTTGGAACAGACTGCTTCTCTTTCAGAGAAACGCATGTGAGTTTCTTCCTAATGCTTGCAAGTAGCTTAAGGCACTATCAAAGGAAAGTGATTTTCTCTGAAAGGACAGCATTTAGAAAGTGAAGCAACACTCCATTCACTTCGCACAGTGAATTGAAGTGTTGGAACAGACTGCTTCTCTTTCATAGAAACGCATGTGAGTTTCTGGTGAATGCTTGTAAGTAGCTTAAGGCAATTTCAAAGGAACGTGATTTTCTCTGAAAGGACAGCATTTAGAAAGTGAAGCAACACTCCATTCATTTCGGACAGTGAATTGAAGTGTTGGAAGAGAAGGCTTCTCTTTCAGAGAAATGCATGTGAATTTCTTGTGAATGCTTGAAAGTTGCTTAAGGCACTTTCAAACAAAAGTGATTTTCTCTGAAAGGACAGCATTTAGAAAGTAATGCAACACTCCATTCCCTTCGTGCAATGAATTGAAGTGTTGGAACAGACCGCTTCTCTTTCATAGAAACGCATTAGTGTTTCTTGTGAATGCTTGCAAGTAGCTTAAGGCACTTTCAAAGGAACGTGATTTTCTCTGAAAGGACAGCATTTAGAAAGTGAGGCAACACTCCATTCACTTCGCACAGTGAATTGAAGTGTTGGAACAGACTGCTTCTTTTTCAGAGAAACGCATGTGAGTTTCTTCCTAATGCTTGCAAGTAGCTTAAGGCACTTTCAAAGGAAAGTGATTTTCTCTGAAAGGACAGCATTTAGAAAGTGAAGCAACACTCCATTCACTTCGCACAGTGAATTGAAGTGTTGGAACAGACTGCTTCTCTTTCAGAGAAACGCATGTGAGTTTCTGGTGAATGCTTGTAAGTAGCTTAAGGCACTTTCAAAGGAAAGTGATTTTCTCTGAAACGACAGCATTTAGAAAGTGAAGCAACACTCCATACACTTCGCACAGTGAATTGAAGTGTTGGAACAGAGTGCTTCTCTTTCAGAGAAACGCATGTGAGTTTCTTCCTAATGCTTGCAAGTAGCTTAAGGCACTTTCAAAGGAAAGTGATTTTCTCTGAAAGGACATAATTTAGAAAGTGAAGCAACACTCCATTCACTTCGCACAGTGAATTGAAGTGTTGGAACAGACTGCTTCTCTTTCAGAGAAATGCATGTGAGTTTCTGTTGAATGCTTG
The DNA here is from genome assembly GCF_982192425.1 of Myodes glareolus. Classification (NCBI taxonomy): domain Eukaryota; kingdom Metazoa; phylum Chordata; class Mammalia; order Rodentia; family Cricetidae; genus Myodes; species Myodes glareolus. Next base: position 4,809,436 of record NC_142046.1, read on the forward strand.
TAAGTAGCTTAAGGCACTTTCAAAGGAAAGTGATTTTCTCTGAAAGGACAGCATTTAGAAAGTGAAGCAACACTCCATTCACTTCGCACAGTGAATTGAAGTGTTGGAACAGACTGCTTCTCTTTCAGAGAAATGCATGTGAGTTTCTGTTGAATGCTTGTAAGTAGCTCATGGCTCGTTCAAAGGAAAGTGATTTTCTCTGAAAGGACAGCATTTAGAAAGTAAAGCAACACTCCATTCACTTCGCACAGTGAATTGAATTGTTGCAACAGACTGCTTCTCTTTCATAGAAACGCATGTGAGTTTCTTCCTAATGCTTGCAAGTAGCTTAAGGCACTATCAAAGGAAAGTGATTTTCTCTGAAAGGACAGCATTTAGGAAGTGAAGGAACACTCCATTCACTTCGCACAGTGAATTGAAGTGTTGGAACAGACTGCTTCTCCTTCAGAGAAATGCATGTGAATTTCTTGTGAATGCTTGAAAGTTGCTTAAGCCACTTTCAAACAAAAGTGATTTTCTCTGAAAGGACAGGATTTAGAAAGTGAAACATCACTCCATTCACTTCGCACAGTGAATTGAAGTGTTGGAACAGACTGCTTCTATTTCAGAGAAACGCATGTGTGTTTCCTGTGAATGCTTGCAAGTAGCTCAAGGCTCTTTCAAAGGAAAGTGATTTTCTCTGAAAGGACAGCATTTAGAAAGTAAAGAAACACTCCATTCCCTTCGTGCAATGAATTGAAGTGTTGGAACAGACTGCTTCTCTTTCATAGAAACGCATTAGTGTTTATTGTGAATGTTTGCAAGTAGCTTAAGGCACTTTCAAAGTAAAGTGATTTTTTCTGAAAGGACAGCATTTAGAAAGTGAAGCAACACTCCATTCACTTCGCACAGTGAATTGAAGTGTTGGAACAGACTGCTTCTCTTTCAGAGAAACGCATGTGAGTTTCTGGTGAATGCTTGTAAGTAGCTTAAGGCAATTTCAAAGGAACGTGATTTTCTCTGAAAGGACAGCATTTAGAAAGTGAAGCAACACTCCATTCACTTCGCACAGTGAATTGAAGTGTTGGAAGTGAAGGCTTCTCTTTCAGAGAAATGCATGTGAATTTCTTGTGAATTCTTGAAAGTTGCTTAAGGCACTTTCAAACAAAAGTGATGTTCTCTGAAAGGACAGGATTTGGAAAGTGAAACAACACTCCATTCACTTCGCAGAGTGAATTGAAGTGTTGGAACAGACTGCTTCTATTTCAGAGAAACGCATGTGTGTTTCCTGTGAATGCTTGAAAGTAGCTTAAGGCACTTTCAAAGGAAAGTGATTTTCTCTGAAAGGACAGCATTTAGAAAGTGAAGTAACATTCCATTCACTTCGCACAGTGAATTGAAGTGTTGGAACAGACTGCTTCTCCTTCAGAGAAATGCATGTAAGTTTCTGTTGAATGCTTGTAATTAGCTCAAGGCTCTTTCAAAGGAAAGTGATTTTCTCTGAAAGGACAGCATTTACAAAGTAAAGCAAAACTCCATTCCCTTCGTGCAATGAATTGAAGTGTTGGAACAGACTGCTTCTCTTTCATAGAAACGCATTAGTGTTTCTGTGAATGCTTGCAAGTAGCTTAAGGCACTTTCAAAGGAAAGTGATTTTCTCTGAAAGGACAGCATTTAGAAAGTGAAGCAACACTCCATTCACTTCGCACAGAGAATTGAAGTGTTGGAACAGACTGCTTCTCTTTCAGAGAAATGCATGTGAGTTTCTGTTGAATGCTTGTAAGTAGCTTAAGGCACTTTCAAAGGAAAGTGATTTTCTCTGAAAGGACAGCATTTAGAAAGTGTAGCAACACTCCATTCACTTCGCACAGTGAATTGAAGTGTTGGAACAGACTGCTTCTCTTTCAGAGAAATGCATGTGAGTTTCTTCCTAATGCTTGCAAGTAGCTTAAGGCACATTCAAAGGAAAGTGATTTTCTCTGAAAGGACAGCATTTAGAAAGTGAAGCAACACTCCATTCACTTCGCACAGTGAATTGAAGTGTTGGAACAGACTGCTTCTCTTTAAGAGAAACGCATGTGAGTTTCTGGTGAATGCTTGTAAGTAGCTTAAGGCACTTTCAAAGGAAAGTGATTTTCTCTGAAAGGACAGCATTTAGAAAGTGAAGCAACACTCCATTCACTTCGCACATTGAATTGAAGTGTTGAAACAGACTGCATCTCTTTCAGAGAAACGCATGTGAGTTTCTGTTGAATGCTTGTAAGTAGCTTAAGAAACTTTCAAAGGAGAGTGATTTTCTCTGAAAGGACAGCATTTAGAAAGTGAGGCAACACTCCATTCACTTCACACCGTGAATTGAAGTGTTGGAACAGACTGCTTCTCTTTCAGAGAAGCGCATGTGAGTTTCATCCTAATGCTTGCAAGTAGCTTAAGGCACTTTCAAAGGAAAATGATTTTCTCTGAAAGGACAGCATTTAGAAAGTGAAGAAACACTCCATTCACTTCGCACAGTGAATTGAAGTGTTGGAACAGACTGCTTCTCTTTCAGAGAAATGCATGTGAGTTTCTGTTGAATGCTAGTAAGTAGCTCAAGGCTCTTTCAAAGGAAAGTGATTTTCTCTGAAAGGACAGCATTTAGAAAGTAAAGCAACACTCCATTCCCTTCGTGCAATGAATTGAAGTGTTGGAACAGACTGCTTCTCGTTCATAGAAACGCATTAGTGTTTCTTGTGAATGCTTGCAAGTAGCTTAAGGCACTTTCAAAGGAAAGTGATTTTCTCTGAAAGGACAGCATTTAGAAAGTGAAGCAACACTCCATTCACTTCGCACATTGAATTGAAGTGTTGGAACAGACTGCATCTCTTTCAGAGAAACCCATGTGAATTTCTGTTGAATGCTTGTAAGTAGCTTCATAAACTTTCAAAGGAGAGTGATTTTCTCTGAAAGGACAGCATTTAGAAAGTGAGGCAACACTCCATTCACTTCACACAGTGAATTGAAGTGTTGGAACAGACGGCTTCTCTTTCAGAGAAATGCAAGTGAGTTTCTGCTGAATGCTTGTAAGTAGCTTGAGGCACTTTCAAAGGAGAGTGATTTTCTCTGAAAGGACAGCATTTAGAAAGTGAAGCAACACTCCATTCACTTCGCACAGAGAATTGAAGTGTTGGAACAGACTGCTTCTCTTTCAGAGAAACGCATGTGAGTTTCTTCCTAATGCTTGCAAGTAGCTTAAGGCACTTTCAAAGGAAAGTGATTTTCTCTGAAAGGACAGCATTTAGAAAGTGAAGCAACACTCCATTCACTTCGCACAGTGAATTGAAGTGTTGGAACAGACTGCTTCTCTTTCAGAGAAACGCATTTGAGTTTCTGGTGAATGCTTGTAAGTAGCTTAAGGCACTTTCAAAGGAAAGTGATTTTCTCTGAAAGGACAGCATTTAGAAAGTGAAGCAACACTCCATTCACTTCGCACATTGAATTGAAGTGTTGGAACAGACTGCATCTCTTTCAGAGAAACGCATGTGAGTTTCTGTTGAATGCTTGTAAATAGCTTAAGAAACTTTCAAAGGAGAGTGATTTTCTCTGAAAGGACAGCATTTAGAAAGTGAGGCAACACTCCATTCACTTCACACAGTGAATTGAAGTGTTGGAACAGACTGCTTCTCTTTCAGAGAAACGCATGTGAGTTTCTTCCTAATGCTTGCAAGTAGCTTAAGGCACTTTCAAAGGAAAGTGATTTTCTCTGAAAGGACAGCATTTAGGAAGTGAAGCAACACTCCATTCACTTCGCACAGTGAATTGAAGTGTTGGAACAGACTGCTTCTCTTTCATAGAATCGCATTAGTGTTTCTTGTGAATGCTTGCAAGTAGCTTAAGGCACTTTCAAAGGAAAGTGATTTTCTCTGAAAGGACAGCATTTAGAAAGTGAAGCAACACTCCATTCACTTCGCACAGAGAATTGAAGTTTTGGAACAAATTGCTTCTCTTTCAGAGAAACGCATGTGAGTTTCTGTTGAATGCTTGTAATTAGCTGAAGGCACATTCAAAAGAAAGGGATTTTCTCTGAAAGGACAGCATTTAGAAAGTGAAGCAACACTCCATTCACTTCGCACAGAGAATTGAAGTGTTGGAACAGACTGCTTCTCTTTCAGAGAAACGCATGTGAGTTTCTTCCTAATGCTTGCAAGTAGCTTAAGGCACTATCAAAGGAAAGTGATTTTCTCTGAAAGGACAGCATTTAGAAAGTGAAGCAACACTCCATTCACTTCGCACAGTGAATTGAAGTGTTGGAACAGACTGGTTCTCTTTCAGAGAAACGCATGTGAGTTTCTGGTGAATGCTGGTAAGTAGCTTAAGGCAATTTCAAAGGAACGTGATTTTCTCTGAAAGGACTGCATTTAGAAAGTGAAGCAACACTCCATTCACTTCGCACAGTGAATTGAAGTGTTGGAAGAGAAGGCTTCTCTTTCAGAGAAATGCATGTGAATTTCTTGTGAATGCTTGAAAGTTGCTTAAGGCACTTTCAAACAAAAGTGATTTTCTCTGAAAGGACAGGATTTAGAAAGTGAAGCAACATTCCATTCACTTCGCACAGTGAATTGAAGTGTTGGAACAGACTGCTTCTATTTCAGAGAAACGCATGTGTGTTTCCTGTGAATGCTTGAAAGTAGCTTAAGGCACTTTCAAAGGAAAGTGATTTTCTCTGAAAGGACAGCATTTAGAAAGTGAAGTAACATTCCATTCACTTTGCACAGTGAATTGAAGTGTTGGAACAGACTGCTTCTCTTTCAGAGAAATGCATGTGAGTTTCTGTTGAATGCTTGTAAGTAGCTCAAGGCTCTTTCAAAGGAAAGTGATTTTCTCTGAAAGGACAGCATTTAGAAAGTAAAGCAACACTCCATTCCCTTCGTGCAATGAATTGAAGTGTAGGAACAGACTGCTTCTCTTTCATAGAAACGCATTAGTGTTTCTTGTGAACGCTTGCAAGTAGCTTAAGGCACTTTCAATGGAAAGTGATTTTCTCTGAAAGGACAGCATTTAGAAAGTGGAGCAACACTCCATTCACTTCGCACAGTGAATTGAAGTGTTGGAACAGACTGCTTCACTTTCAGAGAAATGCATGTGAGTTTCTGTTGAATGCTTGTAAGTAGCTTAAGGCACTTTCAAAGGAAATGATTTTCTCTGAAAGGACAGCATTTAGAAAGTGAAGCAACACTCCATTCACTTCGCACAGTTAATTGGAGTGTTGGAACAGACTGCATCTCTTTCAGAGAAACGCATGTGAGTTTCTGCTGAATGCTTGTAAGTAGCTTAAGAAACTTTCAAAGGAGATTGATTTTCTCTGAAAGGACAGCATTTAGAAAGTGAGGCAACACTCCATTCACTTCACACCGTGAATTGAAGTGTTGGAACAGACTGCTTCTCTTTCAGAGAAGCGCATGTGAGTTTCTTCCTAATGCTTGCAAGTAGCTTAAGGCACTTTCAAAGGAAAATGATTTTCTCTGAAAGGACAGCATTTAGAAAGTGAAGAAACACTCCATTCACTTCGCACAGTGAATTGAAGTGTTGGAACAGACTGCTTCTCTTTCAGAGAAATGCATGTGAGTTTCTGTTGAATGCTTGTAAGTAGCTCAAGGCTCTTTCAAAGGAAAGTGATTTTCTCTGAAAGGACAGCATTTGGAAAGTAAAGCAACACTCCATTCCCTTCGTGCAATGAATTGAAGTGTTGGAACAGACTGCTTCTCGTTCATAGAAACGCATTAGTGTTTCTTGTGAATGCTTGCAAGTAGCTTAAGGCACTTTCAAAGGAAAGTGATTTTCTCTGAAAGGACAGCATTTAGAAAGTGAAGCAACACTCCATTCACTTCGCACATTGAATTGAAGTGTTGGAACAGACTGCATCTCTTTCAGAGAAACCCATGTGAGTTTCTGTTGAATGCTTGTAAGTAGCTTCAGAAACTTTCAAAGGAGAGTGATTTTCTCTGAAAGGACAGCATTTAGAAAGTGAGGCAACACTCCATTCACTTCACACAGTGAATTGAAGTGTTGGAACAGACGGCTTCTCTTTCAGAGAAATGCAAGTGAGTTTCTGCTGAATGCTTGTAAGTAGCTTAAGGCACTTTCAAAGGAGATTGATTTTCTCTGAAAGGACAGCATTTAGAAAGTGAAGCAACACTCCATTCACTTCGCACAGAGAATTGAAGTGTTGGAACAGACTGCTTCTCTTTCAGAGAAACGCATGTGAGTTTCTTCCTAATGCTTGCAAGTAGCTTAAGGCACTTTCAAAGGAAAGTGATTTTCTCTGAAAGGACAGCATTTAGAAAGTGAAGGAACACTCCATTCACTTCGCACAGAGAATTGAAGTGTTGGAACAGATTGCTTCACTTTCAGACAAATGCATGTGAGTTTCTGTTGAATGCTTGTAAGTAGCTTAAGGCACATTCAAAGGAAAGGGATTTTCTCTGAAAGGACAGCATTTAGAAAGTGAAGCAACACTCCATTCACTTCGCACAGTGAATTGAAGTGTTGGAACAGACTGCTTCTCTTTCAGAGAAACGCATGTGAGTTTTTTGTGAATGCTTGAAAGTAGTTTAAGGAACTTTGAATGGAAAGTGATTTTCTCTGAAAGGACAGCATTTAGAAAGTGAGGCAACACTCCATTCACTTCGCACAGTGAATTGAAGTGTTGGAACAGACTGCTTCTCTTTCAGAGAAACGCATGTGAGTTTCTTCCTAATGCTTGCAAGTAGCTTAAGGCACTATCAAAGGAAAGTGATTTTCTCTGAAAGGACAGCATTTAGAAAGTGAAGCAACACTCCATTCACTTCGCACAGTGAATTGAAGTGTTGGAACAGACTGCTTCTCTTTCATAGAAACGCATGTGAGTTTCTGGTGAATGCTTGTAAGTAGCTTAAGGCAATTTCAAAGGAACGTGATTTTCTCTGAAAGGACAGCATTTAGAAAGTGAAGCAACACTCAATTCACTTCGGACAGTGAATTGAAGTGTTGGAAGAGAAGGCTTCTCTTTCAGAGAAATGCATGTGAATTTCTTGTGAATGCTTGAAAGTTGCTTAAGGCACTTTCAAACAAAAGTGATTTTCTCTGAAAGGACAGCATTTAGAAAGTAATGCAACACTCCATTCCCTTCGTGCAATGAATTGAAATGTTGGAACAGACCGCTTCTCTTTCATAGAAACGCATTAGTGTTTCTTGTGAATGCTTGCAAGTAGCTTAAGGCACTTTCAAAGGAAAGTGATTTTCTCTGAAAGGACAGCATTTAGAAAGTGAAGCAACACTCCATTCACTTAGCACAGAGAATTGAAGTTTTGGAACAGACTGCTTCTCTTTCAGAGAAATGCATGTGAGTTTCTGTTGAATGCTTGTAAGTAGCTTAAGGCACTTTCAAAGGAAAGTGATTTTTTTTGAAAGGACAGCATTTAGAAAGTGAAGCAACACTCCATTCACTTCGCACAGTGAATTGAAGTGTTGGAACAGACTGCTTCTTTTTCAGAGAAACGCATGTGAGTTTCTTCCTAATGCTTGCAAGTAGCTTAAGGCACTTTCAAAGGAAAGTGATTTTCTCTGAAAGGACAGCATTTAGAAAGTGAAGCAACACTCCATTCACTTCGCACAGTGAATTGAAGTGTTGGAACAGACTGCTTCTCTTTCAGAGAAACGCATGTGAGTTTCTGGTGAATGCTTGTAAGTAGCTTAAGGCACTTTCAAAGGAAAGTGATTTTCTCTGAAACGACAGCATTTAGAAAGTGAAGCAACACTCCATACACTTCGCACAGTGAATTGAAGTGTTGGAACAGAGTGCTTCTCTTTCAGAGAAACGCATGTGAGTTTCTTCCTAATGCTTGCAAGTAGCTTAAGGCACTTTCAAAGGAAAGTGATTTTCTCTGAAAGGACATAATTTAGAAAGTGAAGCAACACTCCATTCACTTCGCACAGTGAATTGAAGTGTTGGAACAGACTGCTTCTCTTTCAGAGAAATGCATGTGAGTTTCTGTTGAATGCTTGTAAGTAGCTTAAGGCACTTTCAAAGGAAAGTGATTTTCTCTGAAAGGACAGCATTTAGAAAGTGAAGCAACACTCCATTCACTTCGCACAGTGAATTGAAGTGTTGGAACAGACTGCTTCTCTTTCAGAGAAATGCATGTGAGTTTCTGTTGAATGCTTGTAAGTAGCTCATGGCTCGTTCAAAGGAAAGTGATTTTCTCTGAAAGGACAGCATTTAGAAAGTAAAGCAACACTCCATTCACTTCGCACAGTGAATTGAATTGTTGCAACAGACTGCTTCTCTTTCATAGAAACGCATGTGAGTTTCTTCCTAATGCTTGCAAGTAGCTTAAGGCACTATCAAAGGAAAGTGATTTTCTCTGAAAGGACAGCATTTAGAAAGTGAAGGAACACTCCATTCACTTCGCACAGTGAATTGAAGTGTTGGAACAGACTGCTTCTCCTTCAGAGAAATGCATGTGAATTTCTTGTGAATGCTTGAAAGTTGCTTAAGCCACTTTCAAACAAAAGTGATTTTCTCTGAAAGGACAGGATTTAGAAAGTGAAACATCACTCCATTCACTTCGCACAGTGAATTGAAGTGTTGGAACAGACTGCTTCTATTTCAGAGAAACGCATGTGTGTTTCCTGTGAATGCTTGCAAGTAGCTCAAGGCTCTTTCAAAGGAAAGTGATTTTCTCTGAAAGGACAGCATTTAGAAAGTAAAGAAACACTCCATTCCCTTCGTGCAATGAATTGAAGTGTTGGAACAGACTGCTTCGCTTTCATAGAAACGCATTAGTGTTTATTGAGAATGCTTGCAAGTAGCTTAAGGCACTTTCAAAGTAAAGTGATTTTTTCTGAAAGGACAGCATTTAGAAAGTGAAGCAACACTCCATTCACTTCGCACAGAGAATTGAAGTGTTGGAACAGACTGCTTCTCTTTCAGAGAAATGCATGTGAGTTTCTGTTGAATGCTTGTAAGTAGCTTAAGGCACTTTCAAAGGAAAGTGATTTTCTCTGAAAGGACAGCATTTAGAAAGTGAAGCAACACTCCATTCACTTTGCACAGTGAATTGAAATGTTAGAACAGACTGCTTCTCTTTCAGAGAAACGCATGTGAGTTTCTTCCTGATGCTTGCAAGTGGCTTAAGGCACTTTCAAAGGAAAGTGATTTTCTCTGAAAGGACAGCATTTAGAAAGTGAAGCAACACTCCATTCACTTCGCACAGAGAATTGAAGTGTTGGAACAGATTGCTTCACTTTCAGACAAATGCATGTGAGTTTCTGTTGAATGCTTGTAAGTAGCTTAAGGCACATTCAAAGGAAAGGGATTTTCTCTGAAAGGACAGCATTTAGAAAGTGAAGCAACACTCCATTCACTTCGCACAGTGAATTGAAGTGTTGGAACAGACTGCTTCTCTTTCAGAGAAACGCATGTGAGTTTTTTGTGAATGCTTGAAAGTAGTTTAAGGAACTTTGAATGGAAAGTGATTTTCTCTGAAAGGACAGCATTTAGAAAGTGAGGCAACACTCCATTCACTTCGCACAGTGAATTGAAGTGTTGGAACAGACTGCTTCTCTTTCAGAGAAACGCATGTGAGTTTCTTCCTAATGCTTGCAAGTAGCTTAAGGCACTATCAAAGGAAAGTGATTTTCTCTGAAAGGACAGCATTTAGAAAGTAAAGCAACACTCCATTCCCTTCGTGCAATGAATTGAAGTGTTGGAACAGACTGCTTCTCGTTCATAGAAACGCATTAGTGTTTCTTGTGAATGCTTGCAAGTAGCTTAAGGCACTTTCAAAGGAAAGTGATTTTCTCTGAAAGGACAGCATTTAGAAAGTGAAGCAACACTCCATTCACTTCGCACAGTGAATTGAAGTGTTGGAACAGACTGCATCTCTTTCAGAGAAACCCATGTGAGTTTCTGTTGAATGCTTGTAAGTAGTTTCAGAAACTTTCAAAGGACAGTGATTTTCTCTGAAAGGACAGCATTTAGAAAGTGAGGCAACACTCCATTCACTTCACACTGTGAATTGAAGTGTTGGAACAGACGGCTTCTCTTTCAGAGAAACGCATTACTGTTTCTTGTGAATGCTTGCAAGTAGCTTAAGGCACTTTCAAAGGAAAGTGATTTTCTCTGAAAGGACAGCATTTAGAAAGTGAAGCAACACTCCATTCACTTCGCACAGTGAATTGAAGTGTTGGAACAGACTGCTTCTCTTTCAGAGAAACGCATGTGTGTTTCTGGTGAATGCTTGTAAGTAGCTTAAGGCAATTTCAAAGGAACGTGATTTTCTCTGAAAGGACACTATTTAGAAAGTGAAGCAACACTCCATTCACTTCGCACAGTGAATTGAAGTGTTGGAAGAGAAGGCTTCTCTTTCAGAGAAATGCATGTGAATTTCTTGTGAATTCTTGAAAGTTGCTTAAGGCACTTTCAAACAAAAGTGATGTTCTCTGAAAGGACAGGATTTGGAAAGTGAAACAACACTCCATTCACTTCACAGAGTGAATTGAAGTGTTGGAACAGACTGCTTCTATTTCAGAGAAACGCATGTGTGTTTCCTGTGAATGCTTGAAAGTAGCTTAAGGCACTTTCAAAGGAAAGTGATTTTCTCTGAAAGGACAGCATTTAGAAAGTGAAGTAACATTCCATTCACTTCGCACTGTGAATTGAAGTGTTGGAACAGACTGCTTCTCTTTCAGAGAAATGCATGTAAGTTTCTGTTGAATGCTTGTAATTAGCTCAAGGCTCTTTCAAAGGAAAGTGATTTTCTCTGAAAGGACAGCATTTACAAAGTAAAGCAAAACTCCATTCCCTTCGTGCAATGAATTGAAGTGTTGGAACAGACTGCTTCTCTTTCATAGAAACGCATTAGTGTTTCTGTGAATGCTTGCAAGTAGCTTAAGGCACTTTCAAAGGAAAGTGATTTTCTCTGAAAGGACAGCATTTAGAAAGTGAAGCAACACTCCATTCACTTCGCACAGAGAATTGAAGTGTTGGAACAGACTGCTTCTCTTTCAGAGAAATGCATGTGAGTTTCTGTTGAATGCTTGTAAGTAGCTTAAGGCACTTTCAAAGGAAAGTGATTTTCTCTGAAAGGACAGCATTTAGAAAGTGTAGCAACACTCCATTCACTTCGCACAGTGAATTGAAGTGTTGGAACAGACTGCTTCTCTTTCAGAGAAATGCATGTGAGTTTCTTCCTAATGCTTGCAAGTAGCTTAAGGCACTTTCAAAGGAAAGTGATTTTCTCTGAAAGGACAGCATTTAGAAAGTGAAGCAACACTCCATTCACTTCGCACAGTGAATTGAAGTGTTGGAACAGACTGCTTCTCTTTAAGAGAAACGCATGTGAGTTTCTGGTGAATGCTTGTAAGTAGCTTAAGGCACTTTCAAAGAAAAGTGATTTTCTCTGAAAGGACAGTATTTAGAAAGTGAAGCAACACTCCATTCACTTCGCACATTGAATTGAAGTGTTGAAACAGACTGCATCTCTTTCAGAGAAACGCATGTGAGTTTCTGTTGAATGCTTGTAAGTAGCTTAAGAAACTTTCAAAGGAGAGTGATTTTCTCTGAAAGGACAGCATTTAGAAAGTGAGGCAACACTCCATTCACTTCACACCGTGAATTGAAGTTTTGGAACAGACTGCTTCTCTTTCAGAGAAGCGCATGTGAGTTTCTTCCTAATGCTTGCAAGTAGCTTAAGGCACTTTCAAAGGAAAATGATTTTCTCAGAAAGGACAGCATTTAGAAAGTGAAGAAACACTCCATTCACTTCGCACAGTGAATTGAAGTGTTGGAACAGACTGCTTCTCTTTCAGAGAAATGCATGTGAGTTTCTGTTGAATGCTTGTAAGTAGCTCAAGGCTCTTTCAAAGGAAAGTGATTTTCTCTGAAAGGACAGCATTTAGAAAGTAAAGCAACACTCCATTCCCTTCGTGCAATGAATTGAAGTGTTGGAACAGACTGCTTTTCCTTCAGAGAAATGCATGTGACTTTCTTGTGAATGCTTGAAAGTTGCTTAAGCCACTTTCAAACAAAAGTGATTTTCTCTGAAAGGACAGGATTTAGAAAGTGAAACATCACTCCATTCACTTCGCACAGTGAATTGAAGTGTTGGAACAGACTGCTTCTATTTCAGAGAAACGCATGTGTGTTTCCTGTGAATGCTTGCAAGTAGCTCAAGGCTCTTTCAAAGGAAAGTGGTTTTCTCTGAAAGGACAGCATTTAGAAAGTGAGGCAACACTCCATTCACTTCACACAGTGAATTGAAGTGTTGGAACAGACGGCTTCTCTTTCAGAGAAACGCATTAGTGTTTCTTGTGAATGCTTGCAAGTAGCTTAAGGCACTTTCAAAGGAAAGTGATTTTCTCTGAAAGGACAGCATTTAGAAAGTGAAGCAACACTCCATTCACTTCGCACAGAGAATTGAAGTGTTGGAACAGACTGCTTCTCTTTCAGAGAAATGCAAGTAAGTTTCTGCTGAATGCTTGTAAGTAGCTTAAGGCACTTTCAAAGGAGAGTGATTTTCTCTGAAAGGACAGCATTTAGAAAGTGAAGCAACACTCCATTCACTTCGCACAGAGAATTGAAGTGTTGGAACAGACTGCTTCTCTTTCAGAGAAACGCATGTGAGTTTCTTCCTAATGCTTGCAAGTAGCTTAAGGCACTTTCAAAGGAAAGTGATTTTCTCTGAAAGGATAGCATTTAGAAAGTGAAGCAACACTCCATTCACTTCGCACATTGAATTGAAGTGTTGAAACAGACTGCATCTCTTTCAGAGAAACGCATGTGAGTTTCTGTTGAATGCTTGTAAGTAGCTTAGAAACTTTCAAAGGAGAGTGATTTTCTCTGAAAGGACAGCATTTAGAAAGTGAGGCAACACTCCATTCACTTCACACCGTGAATTGAAGTGTTGGAACAGACTGCTTCTCTTTCAGAGAAGCGCATGTGAGTTTCTTCCTAATGCTTGCAAGTAGCTTAAGGCACTTTCAAAGGAAAATGATTTTCTCTGAAAGGACAGCATTTAGAAAGTGAAGAAACACTCCATTCACTTCGCACAGTGAATTGAAGTGTTGGAACAGACTGCTTCTCTTTCAGAGAAATGCATGTGAGTTTCTGTTGAATGCTTGTAAGTAGCTCAAGGCTCTTTCAAAGGAAAGTGATTTTCTCTGAAAGGACAGCATTTAGAAAGTAAAGCAACACTACATTCCCTTCGTGCAATGAATTGAAGTGTTGGAACAGACTGCTTCTCGTTCATAGAAACGCATTAGTGTTTCTTGTGAATGCTTGCAAGTAGCTTAAGGCACTTTCAAAGGAAAGTGATTTTCTCTGAAAGGACAGCATTTTGAAAGTGAAGCAACACTCCATTCACTTCGCACATTGAATTGAAGTGTTGGAACAGACTGCATCTCTTTCAGAGAAACCCATTTGAGTTTCTGTTGAATGCTTGTAAGTAGCTTCAGAAACTTTCAAAGGAGAGTGATTTTCTCTGAAAGGACAGCATTTAGAAAGTGAGGCAACACTCCATTCACTTCACACAGTGAATTGAAGTGTTGGAACAGACTGCTTCTCTTTCAGAGAAACGCATGTGAGTTTCTTCCTAATGCTTGCAAGTAGCTTAAGGCACTTTCAAAGGAAAGTGATTTTCTCTGAAAGGACAGCATTTAGGAAGTGAAGCAACACTCCATTCACTTCGCACAGTGAATTGAAGTGTTGGAACAGACTGCTTCTCTTTCATAGAAACGCATTAGTGTTTCTTGTGAATGCTTGCAAGTAGCTTAAGGCACTTTCAAAGGAAAGTGATTTTCTCTGAAAGGACAGCATTTAGAAAGTGAAGCAACACTCCATTCACTTCGCACAGAGAATTGAAGTTTTGGAACAGATTGCTTCTCTTTCAGAGAAACGCATGTGAGTTTCTGTTGAATGCTTGTAATTAGCTTAAGGCACATTCAAAAGAAAGGGATTTTCTCTGAAAGGACAGCATTTAAAAAGTGAAGCAACACTCCATTCACTTCGCACAGAGAATTGAAGTGTTGGAACAGACTGCTTCTCTTTCAGAGAAACGCATGTGAGTTTCTTCCTAATGCTTGCAAGTAGCTTAAGGCACTATCAAAGGAAAGTGATTTTCTCTGAAAGGACAGCATTTAGAAAGTGAAGCAACACTCCATTAACTTCGCACAGTGAATTGAAGTGTTGGAACAGACTGCTTCTCTTTCAGAGAAACGCATGTGAGTTTCTGGTGAATGCTGGTAAGTAGCTTAAGGCAATTTCAAAGGAACGTGATTTTCTCTGAAAGGACTGCATTTAGAAAGTGAAGCAACACTCCATTCACTTCGCACAGTGAATTGAAGTGTTGGAAGAGAAGGCATCCCTTTCAGAGAAATGCATGTGAATTTCTTGTGAATGCTTGAAAGTTGCTTAAGGCACTTTCAAACAAAAGTGATTTTCTCTGAAAGGACAGGATTTAGAAAGTGAAGCAACATTCCATTCACTTCGCACAGTGAATTGAAGTGTTGGAACAGACTGCTTCTATTTCAGAGAAACGCATGTGTGTTTCCTGTGAATGCTTGAAAGTAGCTTAAGGCACTTTCAAAGGAAAGTGATTTTCTCTGAAAGGACAGCATTTAGAAAGTGAAGTAACATTCCATTCACTTTGCACAGTGAATTGAAGTGTTGGAACAGACTGCTTCTCTTTCAGAGAAATGCATGTGAGTTTCTGTTGAATGCTTGTAAGTAGCTCAAGGCTCTTTCAAAGGAAAGTGATTTTCTCTGAAAGGACAGCATTTAGAAAGTAAAGCAACACTCCATTCCCTTCGTGCAATGAATTGAAGTGTAGGAACAGACTGCTTCTCTTTCATAGAAACGCATTAGTGTTTCTTGTGAACGCTTGCAAGTAGCTTAAGGCACTTTCAATGGAAAGTGATTTTCTCTGAAAGGACAGCATTTAGAAAGTGGAGCAACACTCCATTCACTTCGCACAGTGAATTGAAGTGTTGGAACAGACTGCTTCACTTTCAGAGAAATGCATGTGAGTTTCTGTTGAATGCTTGTAAGTAGCTTAAGGCACTTTCAAAGGAAAATGATTTTCTCTGAAAGGACAGCATTGAGAAAGTGAAGCAACACTCCATTCACTTCGCACAGTTAATTGGAGTGTTGGAACAGACTGCATCTCTTTCAGAGAAACGCATGTGAGTTTCTGCTGAATGCTTGTAAGTAGCTTAAGAAACTTTCAAAGGAGAGTGATTTTCTCTGAAAGGACAGCATTTAGAAAGTGAGGCAACACTCCATTCACTTCACACAATGAATTGAAGTGTTGAAACAGACTGCTTCTCTTTCAGAGAAACGCATGTGAGTTTCTTCCTAATGCTTGCAAGTAGCTTAAGGCACTTTCAAAGGAAAGTGATTTTCTCTGAAAGGACAGCATTTAGAAAGTGAGGCAACACTCCATTCACTTCACACAGTGAATTGAAGTGTTGGAACAGACTGCTTCTCTTTCAGAGAAACGCATGTGAGTTTCTTCCTGATGCTTGCAAGTAGCTTAAGGCACTTTCAAGGGAAAGTGATTTTCTCTGAAAGGACAGCATTTAGAAAGTGAAGCAACACTCCATTCACTTCGCACAGAGAATTGAAGTGTTGGAACAGATTGCTTCACTTTCAGACAAATGCATGTGAGTTTCTGTTGAATGCTTGTAAGTAGCTTAAGGCACATTCAAAGGAAAGGGATTTTCTCTGAAAGGACAGCATTTAGAAAGTGAAGCAACACTCCATTCACTTCGCACAGTGAATTGAAGTGTTGGAACAGACTGCTTCTCTTTCAGAGAAACGCATGTGAGTTTTTTGTGAATGCTTGAAAGTAGTTTAAGGAACTTTGAATGGAAAGTGATTTTCTCTGAAAGGACAGCATTTAGAAAGTGAGGCAACACTCCATTCACTTCGCACAGTGAATTGAAGTGTTGGAACAGACTGCTTCTCTTTCAGAGAAACGCATGTGAGTTACTTCCTAATGCTTGCAAGTAGCTTAAGGCACTATCAAAGGAAAGTGATTTTCTCTGAAAGGACAGCATTTAGAAAGTGAAGCAACACTCCATTCACTTCGCACAGTGAATTGAAGTGTTGGAACAGACTGCTTCTCTTTCATAGAAACGCATGTGAGTTTCTGGTGAATGCTTGTAAGTAGCTTAAGGCAATTTCAAAGGAACCTGATTTTCTCTGAAAGGACAGCATTTAGAAAGTGAAGCAACACTCCATTCACTTCGGACAGTGAATTGAAGTGTTGGAAGAGAAGGCTTCTCTTTCAGAGAAATGCATGTGAATTTCTTGTGAATGCTTGAAAGTTGCTTAAGGCACTTTCAAACAAAAGTGATTTTCTCTGAAAGGACAGCATTTAGAAAGTAATGCAACACTCCATTCCCTTCGTGCAATGAATTGAAGTGTTGGAACAGACCGCTTCTCTTTCATAGAAACGCATTAGTGTTTCTTGTGAATGCTTGCAAGTAGCTTAAGGCACTTTCAAAGGAAAGTGATTTTCTCTGAAAGGACAGCATTTAGAAAGTGAAGCAACACTCCATTCACTTCGCACAGAGAATTGAAGTGTTGGAACAGACTGCTTCTCTTTCAGAGAAATGCATGTGAGTTTCTGTTGAATGCTTGTAAGTAGCTTAAGGCACTTTCAAAGGAAAGTGATTTTTTTTGAAAGGACAGCATTTAGAAAGTGAAGCAACACTCCATTCACTTCGCACAGTGAATTGAAGTGTTGGAACAGACTGCTTCTTTTTCAGAGAAACGCATGTGAGTTTCTTCCTAATGCTTGCAAGTAGCTTAAGGCACTTTCAAAGGAAAGTGATTTTCTCTGAAAGGACAGCATTTAGAAAGTGAAGCAACACTCCATTCACTTCGCACAGTGAATTGAAGTGTTGGAACAGACTGCTTCTCTTTCAGAGAAACGCATGTGAGTTTCTGGTGAATGCTTGTAAGTAGCTTAAGGCACTTTCAAAGGAAAGTGATTTTCTCTGAAACGACAGCATTTAGAAAGTGAAGCAACACTCCATACACTTCGCACAGTGAATTGAAGTGTTGGAACAGAGTGCTTCTCTTTCAGAGAAACGCATGTGAGTTTCTTCCTAATGCTTGCAAGTAGCTTAAGGCACTTTGAAAGGAAAGTGATTTTCTCTGAAAGGACATAATTTAGAAAGTGAAGCAACACTCCATTCACTTCGCACAGTGAATTGAAGTGTTGGAACAGACTGCTTCTCTTTCAGAGAAATGCATGTGAGTTTCTGTTGAATGCTTGTAAGTAGCTTAAGGCACTTTCAAAGGAAAGTGATTTTCTCTGAAAGGACAGCATTTAGAAAGTGAAGCAACACTCCATTCACTTCGCACAGTGAATTGAAGTGTTGGAACAGACTGCTTCTCTTTCAGAGAAATGCATGTGAGTTTTTGTTGAATGCTTGTAAGTAGCTCATGGCTCGTTCAAAGGAAAGTGATTTTCTCTGAAAGGACAGCATTTAGAAAGTAAAGCAACACTCCATTCACTTCGCACAGAGAATTGAATTGTTGCAGCAGACTGCTTCTCTTTCATAGAAACGCATGTGAGTTTCTTCCTAATGCTTGCAAGTAGCTTAAGGCACTATCAAAGGAAAGTGATTTTCTCTGAAAGGACAGCATTTAGAAAGTGAAGGAACACTCCATTCACTTCGCACAGTGAATTGAAGTGTTGGAACAGACTGCTTCTCCTTCAGAGAAATGCATGTGAATTTCTTGTGAATGCTTGAAAGTTGCTTAAGCCACTTTCAAACAAAAGTGATTTTCTCTGAAAGGACAGGATTTTGAAAGTGAAACATCACTCCATTCACTTCGCACAGTGAATTGAAGTGTTGGAACAGACTGCTTCTATTTCAGAGAAACGCATATGTGTTTCCTGTGAATGCTTGCAAGTAGCTCAAGGCTCTTTCAAAGGAAAGTGATTTTCTCTGAAAGGACAGCATTTAGAAAGTAAAGAAACACTCCATTCCCTTCGTGCAATGAATTGAAGTGTTGGAACAGACTGCTTCTCTTTCATAGAAACGCATTAGTGTTTATTGTGAATGCTTGCAAGTAGCTTAAGGCACTTTCAAAGTAAAGTGATTTTTTCTGAAAGGACAGCATTTAGAAAGTGAAACAACACTCCATTCACTTCGCACAGAGAATTGAAGTGTTGGAACAGACTGCTTCTCTTTCAGAGAAATGCATGTGAGTTTCTCTTGAATGCTTGTAAGTAGCTTAAGGCACTTTCAAAGGAAAGTGATTTTCTCTGAAAGGACAGCATTTAGAAAGTGAAGCAACACTCCATTCACTTCGCACAGTGAATTGAAGTGTTGGAACAGACTGCTTCTCTTTCATAGAAACGCATGTGAGTTTCTTCCTAATGCTTGCAAGTAGCTTAAGGCACTTTCAAAGGAAAGTGATTTTCTCTGAAAGGACAGCATTTAGAAAGTGAAGCAACACTCCATTCACTTCGCACAGTGAATTGAAGTGTGGGAACAGACTGCTTCACTTTCAGAGAAATGCATGTGAATTTCTGTTGAATGCTTGTAAGTAGCTCAAGGCTCTTTCAAAGGAAAGTGATTTTCTCTGAAAGGACAGCATTTAGAAAGTAAAGCAACACTCCATTCCCTTCGTGCAATGAATTGAAGTGTTGGAACAGACTGCTTCTCGTTCATAGAAACGCATTAGTGTTTCTTGTGAATGCTTACAAGTAGCTTAAGGCACTTTCAAAGGAAAGTGATTTTCTCTGAAAGTACAGCATTTAGAAAGTGAAGCAACACTCCATTCACTTCGCACATTGAATTGAAGTGTTGGAACAGACTGCATCTCTTTCAGAGAAACGCATGTGAGTTTCTGTTGAATGCTTTTGAGTAGCTTCAGAAACATTCAAAGGAGATTGATTTTCTCTGAAAGGACAGCTTTTAGAAAGTGAGGCAACACTCCATTCACTTCACACAGTGAATTGAAGTGTTGGAACAGACTGCTTCACTTTCAGAGAAATGCATATGAGTTTCTGTTGAATGCTTGTAAGTAGCTCAAGGCTCTTTCAAAGGAAAGTGATTTTCTCTGAAAGGACAGCATTTAGAAAGTGAAGCAACACTCCATTCACTTTGCACAGTGAATTGAAGTGTTGGAACAGACTGCTTCTCTTTCATAGAAACGCATTAGTGTTTCTTGTGAATGCTTGCAAGTAGCTTAAGGCACTTTCAAAGGAAAGTGATTTTCTCTGAAAGGACAGCATTTAGAAAGTGAAGCAACACTCCATTCACTTCGCCCAGTGAATTGAAGTGTTGGAACAGACTGCTTCTCTTTCAGAGAAACGCATGTGAGTTTCTGGTGAATGCTTGTAAGTAGCTTAAGGCACTTTCAAAGGAAAGTGATTTTCTCTGAAAGGACAGCATTTAGAAAGTGAAGCAACACTCCATTCACTTCGCACATTGAATTGAAGTGTTGGAACAGACTGCATCTCTTCAAGAGAAACGCATGTGAGTTTCTGTTGAATGCTTGTAAATAGCTTAAGAAACTTTCAAAGGAGAGTGATTTTCTCTGAAAGGACAGCATTTAGAAAGTGAGGCAACACTCCATTCACTTCACACAGTGAATTGAAGTGTTGGAACAGACTGCTTCTCTTTCAGAGAAACGCATGTGAGTTTCTGGTGAATGCTTGTAAGTAGCTTAAGGCACTTTCAAAGGAAAGTGATTTTCTCTGAAACGACAGCATTTAGAAAGTGAAGCAACACTCCATACACTTCGCACAGTGAATTGAAGTGTTGGAACAGAGTGCTTCTCTTTCAGAGAAACGCATGTGAGTTTCTTCCTAATGCTTGCAAGTAGCTTAAGGCACTTTGAAAGGAAAGTGATTTTCTCTGAAAGGACATAATTTAGAAAGTGAAGCAACACTCCATTCACTTCGCACAGTGAATTGAAGTGTTGGAACAGACTGCTTCTCTTTCAGAGAAATGCATGTGAGTTTCTGTTGAATGCTTGTAAGTAGCTTAAGGCACTTTCAAAGGAAAGTGATTTTCTCTGAAAGGACAGCATTTAGAAAGTGAAGCAACACTCCATTCACTTCGCACAGTGAATTGAAGTGTTGGAACAGACTGCTTCTCTTTCAGAGAAATGCATGTGAGTTTCTGTTGAATGCTTGTAAGTAGCTCATGGCTCGTTCAAAGGAAAGTGATTTTCTCTGAAAGGACAGCATTTAGAAAGTAAAGCAACACTCCATTCACTTCGCACAGAGAATTGAATTGTTGCAGCAGACTGCTTCTCTTTCATAGAAACGCATGTGAGTTTCTTCCTAATGCTTGCAAGTAGCTTAAGGCACTATCAAAGGAAAGTGATTTTCTCTGAAAGGACAGCATTTAGAAAGTGAAGGAACACTCCATTCACTTCGCACAGTGAATTGAAGTGTTGGAACAGACTGCTTCTCCTTCAGAGAAATGCATGTGAATTTCTTGTGAATGCTTGAAAGTTGCTTAAGCCACTTTCAAACAAAAGTGATTTTCTCTGAAAGGACAGGATTTTGAAAGTGAAACATCACTCCATTCACTTCGCACAGTGAATTGAAGTGTTGGAACAGACTGCTTCTATTTCAGAGAAACGCATATGTGTTTCCTGTGAATGCTTGCAAGTAGCTCAAGGCTCTTTCAAAGGAAAGTGATTTTCTCTGAAAGGACAGCATTTAGAAAGTAAAGAAACACTCCATTCCCTTCGTGCAATGAATTGAAGTGTTGGAACAGACTGCTTCTCTTTCATAGAAACGCATTAGTGTTTATTGTGAATGCTTGCAAGTAGCTTAAGGCACTTTCAAAGTAAAGTGATTTTTTCTGAAAGGACAGCATTTAGAAAGTGAAACAACACTCCATTCACTTCGCACAGAGAATTGAAGTGTTGGAACAGACTGCTTCTCTTTCAGAGAAATGCATGTGAGTTTCTCTTGAATGCTTGTAAGTAGCTTAAGGCACTTTCAAAGGAAAGTGATTTTCTCTGAAAGGACAGCATTTAGAAAGTGAAGCAACACTCCATTCACTTCGCACAGTGAATTGAAGTGTTGGAACAGACTGCTTCTCTTTCATAGAAACGCATGTGAGTTTCTTCCTAATGCTTGCAAGTAGCTTAAGGCACTTTCAAAGGAAAGTGATTTTCTCTGAAAGGACAGCATTTAGAAAGTGAAGCAACACTCCATTCACTTCGCACAGTGAATTGAAGTGTGGGAACAGACTGCTTCACTTTCAGAGAAATGCATGTGAATTTCTGTTGAATGCTTGTAAGTAGCTCAAGGCTCTTTCAAAGGAAAGTGATTTTCTCTGAAAGGACAGCATTTAGAAAGTAAAGCAACACTCCATTCCCTTCGTGCAATGAATTGAAGTGTTGGAACAGACTGCTTCTCGTTCATAGAAACGCATTAGTGTTTCTTGTGAATGCTTACAAGTAGCTTAAGGCACTTTCAAAGGAAAGTGATTTTCTCTGAAAGTACAGCATTTAGAAAGTGAAGCAACACTCCATTCACTTCGCACATTGAATTGAAGTGTTGGAACAGACTGCATCTCTTTCAGAGAAACGCATGTGAGTTTCTGTTGAATGCTTTTGAGTAGCTTCAGAAACATTCAAAGGAGATTGATTTTCTCTGAAAGGACAGCTTTTAGAAAGTGAGGCAACACTCCATTCACTTCACACAGTGAATTGAAGTGTTGGAACAGACTGCTTCACTTTCAGAGAAATGCATATGAGTTTCTGTTGAATGCTTGTAAGTAGCTCAAGGCTCTTTCAAAGGAAAGTGATTTTCTCTGAAAGGACAGCATTTAGAAAGTGAAGCAACACTCCATTCACTTTGCACAGTGAATTGAAGTGTTGGAACAGACTGCTTCTCTTTCATAGAAACGCATTAGTGTTTCTTGTGAATGCTTGCAAGTAGCTTAAGGCACTTTCAAAGGAAAGTGATTTTCTCTGAAAGGACAGCATTTAGAAAGTGAAGCAACACTCCATTCACTTCGCCCAGTGAATTGAAGTGTTGGAACAGACTGCTTCTCTTTCAGAGAAACGCATGTGAGTTTCTGGTGAATGCTTGTAAGTAGCTTAAGGCACTTTCAAAGGAAAGTGATTTTCTCTGAAAGGACAGCATTTAGAAAGTGAAGCAACACTCCATTCACTTCGCACATTGAATTGAAGTGTTGGAACAGACTGCATCTCTTTCAGAGAAACGCATGTGAGTTTCTGTTGAATGCTTGTAAATAGCTTAAGAAACTTTCAAAGGAGAGTGATTTTCTCTGAAAGGACAGCATTTAGAAAGTGAGGCAACACTCCATTCACTTCACACAGTGAATTGAAGTGTTGGAACAGACTGCTTCTCTTTCAGAGAAACGCATGTGAGTTTCTTCCTAATGCTTGCAAGTAGCTTAAGGCACTTTCAAAGGAAAGTGATTTTCTCTGAAAGGACAGCATTTAGGAAGTGAAGCAACACTCCATTCACTTCGCACAGTGAATTTAAGTGTTGGAACAGACTGCTTCTCTTTCAGAGAAACGCATTAGTGTTTCTTGTGAATGCTTGCAAGTAGCTTAAGGCACTTTCAAAGGAAAGTGATTTTCTCTGAAAGGACAGCATTTAGAAAGTGAAGCAACACTCCATTCCCTTCGCGCAATGAATTGAAGTGTTGGAACAGACTGCTTCTCTTTCATAGAAACGCATTAGTGTTTCTTGTGAATGCTTGCAAGTAGCTTAAGGCACTTTCAAAGGAAAGTGATTTTCTCTGAAAGGACAGCATTTAGAAAGTGAAGCAACACTCCATTCACTTCGCACAGAAAATTGAAGTTTTGGAACAGATTGCTTCTCTTTCAGAGAAACGCATGTGAGTTTCTGTTGAATGCTTGTAATTAGCTTAAGGCACATTCAAAGGAAAGGGATTTTCTCTGAAAGGACAGCATTTAGAAAGTGAAGCAACACTCCATTCACTTCGCACAGAGAATTGAAGTGTTGGAACAGACTGCTTCTCTTTCAGAGAAACGCATGTAAGTTTCTGGTGAATGCTGGTAAGTAGCTTAAGGCAATTTCAAAGGAACGTGATTTTCTCTGAAAAAACTGCATTTAGAAAGTGAAGCAACACTCCATTCACTTCGCACAGTGAATTGAAGTGTTGGAAGAGAAGGCTTCTCTTTCAGAGAAATGCATGTGAATTTCTTGTGAATGCTTGAAAGTTGCTTAAGGCACTTTCAAACAAAAGTGATTTTCTCTGAAAGGACAGGATTTAGAAAGTAAAGCAACACTCCATTCACTTCGCACAGTGAATTGAAGTGTTGGAACAGACTGCTTCTATTTCAGAGAAATGCATGTGTGTTTCCTGTGAATGCTTGAAAGTAGCTTAAGGCACTTTCAATGGAAAGTGATTTTCTCTGAAAGGACAGCATTTAGAAAGTGAAGTAACATTCCATTCACTTTGCACAGTGAATTGGAGTGTTGGAACAGACTGCATCTCTTTCAGAGAAACGCATGTGAGTTTCTGCTGAATGCTTGTAAGTAGCTTAAGAAACTTTCAAAGGAGAGTGATTTTCTCTGAAAGGACAGCATTTAGAAAGTGAGGCAACACTCCATTCACTTCACACAGTGAATTGAAGTGTTGAAACAGACTGCTTCTCTTTCAGAGAAACGCATGTGAGTTTCTTCCTAATGCTTGCAAGTAGCTTAAGGCACTTTCAAAGGAAAGTGATTTTCTCTGAAAGGACAGCATTTAGAAAGTGAGGCAACACTCCATTCACTTCACACAGTGAATTGAAGTGTTGGAACAGACTGCTTCTCTTTCAGAGAAACGCATGTGAGTTTCTTCCTGATGCTTGCAAGTAGCTTAAGGCACTTTCAAAGGAAAGTGATTTTCTCTGAAAGGACAGCATTTAGAAAGTGAAGCAACACTCCATTCACTTCGCACAGAGAATTGAAGTGTTGGAACAGATTGGTACACTTTCAGACAAATGCATGTGAGTTTCTGTTGAATGCTTGTAAGTAGCTTAAGGCACATTCAAAGGAAAGGGATTTTCTCTGAAAGGACAGCATTTAGAAAGTGAAGCAACACTCCATTCACTTCGCACAGTGAATTGAAGTGTTGGAACAGACTGCTTCTCTTTCAGAGAAACGCATGTGAGTTTTTTGTGAATGCTTGAAAGTAGTTTAAGGAACTTTGAATGGAAAGTGATTTTCTCTGAAAGGACAGCATTTAGAAAGTGAGGCAACACTCCATTCACTTCGCACAGTGAATTGAAGTGTTGGAACAGACTGCTTCTCTCTCAGAGAAACGCATGTGAGTTTCTTCCTAATGCTTGCAAGTAGCTTAAGGCACTATCAAAGGAAAGTGATTTTCTCTGAAAGGACAGCATTTAGAAAGTGAAGCAACACTCCATTCACTTCGCACAGTGAATTGAAGTGTTGGAACAGACTGCTTCTCTTTCATAGAAACGCATGTGAGTTTCTGGTGAATGCTTGTAAGTAGCTTAAGGCAATTTCAAAGGAACGTGATTTTCTCTGAAAGGACAGCATTTATAAAGTGACGCAACACTCCATTCACTTCGGACAGTGAATTGAAGTGTTGGAAGAGAAGGCTTCTCTTTCAGAGAAATGCATGTGAATTTCTTGTGAATGCTTGAAAGTTGCTTAAGGCACTTTCAAACAAAAGTGATTTTCTCTGAAAGGACAGCATTTAGAAAGTAATGCAACACTCCATTCCCTTCGTGCAATGAATTGAAGTGTTGGAACAGACCGCTTCTCTTTCATAGAAACGCATTAGTGTTTCTTGTGAATGCTTGCAAGTAGCTTAAGGCACTTTCAAAGGAAAGTGATTTTCTCTGAAACGACAGCATTTAGAAAGTGAAGCAACACTCCATACACTTCGCACAGTGAATTGAAGTGTTGGAACAGAGTGCTTCTCTTTCAGAGAAACGCATGTGAGTTTCTTCCTAATGCTTGCAAGTAGCTTAAGGCACTTTGAAAGGAAAGTGATTTTCTCTGAAAGGACATAATTTAGAAAGTGAAGCAACACTCCATTCACTTCGCACAGTGAATTGAAGTGTTGGAACAGACTGCTTCTCTTTCAGAGAAATGCATGTGAGTTTCTGTTGAATGCTTGTAAGTAGCTCATGGCTCGTTCAAAGGAAAGTGATTTTCTCTGAAAGGACAGCATTTAGAAAGTAAAGCAACACTCCATTCTCTTCGCACAGTGAATTGAATTGTTGCAACAGACTGCTTCTCTTTCATAGAAACACATGTGAGTTTCTTCCTAATGCTTGCAAGTAGCTTAAGGCACTATCAAAGGAAAGTGATTTTCTCTGAAAGGACAGCATTTAGAAAGTGAAGGAACACTCCATTCACTTCGCACAGTGAATTGAAGTGTTGGAACAGACTGCTTCTCCTTCAGAGAAATGCATGTGAATTTCTTGTGAATGCTTGCAAGTAGCTTAAGGCACTTTCAAAGGAAAGTGATTTTCTCTGAAAGGACAGCATTTAGAAAGTGAAGCAACACTCCATTCACTTCGCACAGTGAATTGAAGTGTTGGAACAGACTGCTTCTCTTTCAGAGAAACGCATGTGAGTTTCTGGTGAATGCTTGTAAGTAGCTTAAGGCACTTTCAAAGGAACGTGATTTTCTCTGAAACGACAGCATTTAGAAAGTGAAGCAACACTCCATACACTTCGCACAGTGAATTGAAGTGTTGGAACAGAGTGCTTCTCTTTCAGAGAAACGCATGTGAGTTTCTTCCTAATGCTTGCAAGTAGCTTAAGGCACTTTGAAAGGAAAGTGATTTTCTCTGAAAGGACATAATTTAGAAAGTGAAGCAACACTCCATTCACTTCGCACAGTGAATTGAAGTGTTGGAACAGACTGCTTCTCTTTCAGAGAAACGCATGTGAGTTTCTTCCTAATGCTTGCAAGTAGCTTAAGGCATTTTCAAAGGAAAGTGATTTTCTCTGAAAGGACAGCATTTAGAAAGTGAAGCAACACTCCATTCACTTCGCACAGTGAATTGAAGTGTGGGAACAGACTGCTTCACTTTCAGAGAAATGCATGTGAATTTCTGTTGAATGCTTGTAAGTAGCTCAAGGCTCTTTCAAAGGAAAGTGATTTTCTCTGAAAGGACAGCATTTAGAAAGTAAAGCAACACTCCATTCCCTTCGTGCAATGAATTGAAGTGTTGGAACAGACTGCTTCTCGTTCATAGAAACGCATTAGTGTTTCTTGTGAATGCTTACAAGTAGCTTAAGGCACTTTCAAAGGAAAGTGATTTTCTCTGAAAGTACAGCATTTAGAAAGTGAAGCAACACTCCATTCACTTCGCACATTGAATTGAAGTGTTGGAACAGACTGCATCTCTTTCAGAGAAACGCATGTGAGTTTCTGTTGAATGCTTTTGAGTAGCTTCAGAAACATTCAAAGGAGATTGATTTTCTCTGAAAGGACAGCTTTTTGAAAGTGAGGCAACACTCCATTCACTTCACACAGTGAATTGAAGTGTTGGAACAGACTGCTTCACTTTCAGAGAAATGCATATGAGTTCCTGTTGAATGCTTGTAAGTAGCTCAAGGCTCTTTCAAAGGAAAGTGATTTTCTCTGAAAGGACAGCATTTAGAAAGTGAAGCAACACTCCATTCACTTTGCACAGTGAATTGAAGTGTTGGAACAGACTGCTTCTCTTTCATAGAAACGCATTAGTGTTTCTTGTGAATGCTTGCAAGTAGCTTAAGGCACTTTCAAAGGAAAGTGATTTTCTCTGAAAGGACAGCATTTAGAAAGTGAAGCAACACTCCATTCACTTCGCACAGTGAATTGAAGTGTTGGAACAGACTGCTTCTCTTTCAGAGAAACGCATGTGAGTTTCTGGTGAATGCTTGTAAGTAGCTTAAGGCACTTTCAAAGGAAAGTGATTTTCTCTGAAAGGACAGCATTTAGAAAGTGAAGCAACACTCCATTCACTTCGCACATTGAATTGAAGTGTTGGAACAGACTGCATCTCTTTCAGAGAAACGCATGTGAGTTTCTGTTGAATGCTTGTAAATAGCTTAAGAAACTTTCAAAGGAGAGTGATTTTCTCTGAAAGGACAGCATTTAGAAAGTGAGGCAACACTCCATTCACTTCACACAGTGAATTGAAGTGTTGGAACAGACTGCTTCTCTTTCAGAGAAACGCATGTGAGTTTCTTCCTAATGCTTGCAAGTAGCTTAAGGCACTTTCAAAGGAAAGTGATTTTCTCTGAAAGGACAGCATTTAGGAAGTGAAGCAACACTCCATTCACTTCGCACAGTGAATTTAAGTGTTGGAACAGACTGCTTCTCTTTCAGAGAAACGCATTAGTGTTTCTTGTGAATGCTTGCAAGTAGCTTAAGGCACTTTCAAAGGAAAGTGATTTTCTCTGAAAGGACAGCATTTAGAAAGTGAAGCAACACTCCATTCCCTTCGCGCAATGAATTGAAGTGTTGGAACAGACTGCTTCTCTTTCATAGAAACGCATTAGTGTTTCTTGTGAATGCTTGCAAGTAGCTTAAGGCACTTTCAAAGGAAAGTGATTTTCTCTGAAAGGACAGCATTTAGAAAGTGAAGCAACACTCCATTCACTTCGCACAGAAAATTGAAGTTTTGGAACAGATTGCTTCTCTTTCAGAGAAACGCATGTGAGTTTCTGTTGAATGCTTGTAATTAGCTTAAGGCACATTCAAAGGAAAGGGATTTTCTCTGAAAGGACAGCATTTAGAAAGTGAAGCAACACTCCATTCACTTCGCACAGGGAATTGAAGTGTTGGAACAGACTGCTTCTCTTTCAGAGAAACGCATGTAAGTTTCTGGTGAATGCTGGTAAGTAGCTTAAGGCAATTTCAAAGGAACGTGATTTTCTCTGAAAAAACTGCATTTAGAAAGTGAAGCAACACTCCATTCACTTCGCACAGTGAATTGAAGTGTTGGAAGAGAAGGCTTCTCTTTCAGAGAAATGCATGTGAATTTCTTGTGAATGCTTGAAAGTTGCTTAAGGCACTTTCAAACAAAAGTGATTTTCTCTGAAAGGACAGGATTTAGAAAGTAAAGCAACACTCCATTCACTTCGCACAGTGAATTGAAGTGTTGGAACAGACTGCTTCTATTTCAGAGAAATGCATGTGTGTTTCCTGTGAATGCTTGAAAGTAGCTTAAGGCACTTTCAATGGAAAGTGATTTTCTCTGAAAGGACAGCATTTAGAAAGTGAAGTAACATTCCATTCACTTTGCACAGTGAATTGGAGTGTTGGAACAGACTGCTTCTCTTTCAGAGAAACGCATGTGAGTTTCTTCCTAATGCTTGCAAGTAGCTTAAGGCACTTTCAAAGGAAAGTGATTTTCTCTGAAAGGACAGCATTTAGAAAGTGAGGCAACACTCCATTCACTTCACACAGTGAATTGAAGTGTTGGAACAGACTGCTTCTCTTTCAGAGAAACGCATGTGAGTTTCTTCCTGATGCTTGCAAGTAGCTTAAGGCACTTTCAAAGGAAAGTGATTTTCTCTGAAAGGAAAGCATTTAGAAAGTGAAGCAACACTCCATTCACTTCGCACAGAGAATTGAAGTGTTGGAACAGATTGGTACACTTTCAGACAAATGCATGTGAGTTTCTGTTGAATGCTTGTAAGTAGCTTAAGGCACATTCAAAGGAAAGGGATTTTCTCTGAAAGGACAGCATTTAGAAAGTGAAGCAACACTCCATTCACTTCGCACAGTGAATTGAAGTGTTGGAACAGACTGCTTCTCTTTCAGAGAAACGCATGTGAGTTTTTTGTGAATGCTTGAAAGTAGTTTAAGGAACTTTGAATGGAAAGTGATTTTCTCTGAAAGGACAGCATTTAGAAAGTGAGGCAACACTCCATTCACTTCGCACAGTGAATTGAAGTGTTGGAACAGACTGCTCCTCTCTCAGAGAAACGCATGTGAGTTTCTTCCTAATGCTTGCAAGTAGCTTAAGGCACTATCAAAGGAAAGTGATTTTCTCTGAAAGGACAGCATTTAGAAAGTGAAGCAACACTCCATTCACTTCGCACAGTGAATTGAAGTGTTGGAACAGACTGCTTCTCTTTCATAGAAACGCATGTGAGTTTCTGGTGAATGCTTGTAAGTAGCTTAAGGCAATTTCAAAGGAACGTGATTTTCTCTGAAAGGACAGCATTTATAAAGTGACGCAACACTCCATTCACTTCGGACAGTGAATTGAAGTGTTGGAAGAGAAGGCTTCTCTTTCAGAGAAATGCATGTGAATTTCTTGTGAATGCTTGAAAGTTGCTTAAGGCACTTTCAAACAAAAGTGATTTTCTCTGAAAGGACAGCATTTAGAAAGTAATGCAACACTCCATTCCCTTCGTGCAATGAATTGAAGTGTTGGAACAGACCGCTTCTCTTTCATAGAAACGCATTAGTGTTTCTTGTGAATGCTTGCAAGTAGCTTAAGGCACTTTCAAAGGAAAGTGATTTTCTCTGAAAGGACGGCATTTAGAAAGTGAAGCAACACTCCATTCACTTCGCACAGAGAATTGAAGTGTTGGAACAGACTGCTTCTCTTTCAGAGAAATGCATGTGAGTTTCTTCCTAATGCTTGCAAGTAGCTTAAGGCACTTTCAAAGGAAAGTGATTTTCTCTGAAAGGACAGCATTTAGAAAGTGAAGCAACACTCCATTCACTTCGCACAGTGAATTGAAGTGTTGGAACAGACTGCTTCTCTTTCAGAGAAACGCATGTGAGTTTCTGGTGAATGCTTGTAAGTAGCTTAAGGCACTTTCAAAGGAAAGTGATTTTCTCTGAAACGACAGCATTTAGAAAGTGAAGCAACACTCCATACACTTCGCACAGTGAATTGAAGTGTTGGAACAGAGTGCTTCTCTTTCAGAGAAACGCATGTGAGTTTCTTCCTAATGCTTGCAAGTAGCTTAAGGCACTTTGAAAGGAAAGTGATTTTCTCTGAAAGGACATAATTTAGAAAGTGAAGCAACACTCCATTCAATTCGCACAGTGAATTGAAGTGTTGGAACAGACTGCTTCTCTTTCAGAGAAATGCATGTGAGTTTCTGTTGAATGCTTGTAAGTAGCTCATGGCTCGTTCAAAGGAAAGTGATTTTCTCTGAAAGGACAGCATTTAGAAAGTAAAGCAACACTCCATTCTCTTCGCACAGTGAATTGAATTGTTGCAACAGACTGCTTCTCTTTCATAGAAACACATGTGAGTTTCTTCCTAATGCTTGCAAGTAGCTTAAGGCACTATCAAAGGAAAGTGATTTTCTCTGAAAGGACAGCATTTAGAAAGTGAAGGAACACTCCATTCACTTCGCACAGTGAATTGAAGTGTTGGAACAGACTGCTTCTCCTTCAGAGAAATGCATGTGAATTTCTTGTGAATGCTTGAAAGTTGCTTAAGCCACTTTCAAACAAAAGTGATTTTCTCTGAAAGGACAGGATTTAGAAAGTGAAACATCACTCCATTCACTTCGCACAGTGAATTGAAGTGTTGGAACAGACTGCTTCTATTTCAGAGAAACGCATGTGTGTTTCCTGTGAATGCTTGCAAGTAGCTCAAGGCTCTTTCAAAAGAAAGTGATTTTCTCTGAAAGGACAGCATTTAGAAAGTAAAGAAACACTCCATTCCCTTCGTGCAATGAATTGAAGTGTTGGAACAGACTGCTTCTCTTTCACAGAAACGCATTAGTGTTTATTGTGAATGCTTGCAAGTAGCTTAAGGCACTTTCAAAGTAAAGTGATTTTTTCTGAAAGGACAGCATTTAGAAAGTGAAGCAACACTCCATTCACTTCGCACAGAGAATTGAAGTGTTGGAACAGACTGCTTCTCTTTCAGAGAAATGCATGTGAGTTTCTGTTGAATGCTTGTAATTAGCTTAAGGCACTTTCAAAGGAAAGTGATTTTCTCTGAAAGGACAGCATTTAGAAAGTGAAGCAACACTCCATTCACTTCGCACAGTGAATTGAAGTGTTGGAACAGACTGCTTCTCTTTCAGAGAAACGCATGTGAGTTTCTTCCTAATGCTTGCAAGTAGCTTAAGGCACTTTCAAAGGAAAGTGATTTTCTCTGAAAGGACAGCATTTAGAAAGTGAAGCAACACTCCATTCACTTCGCACAGTGAATTGAAGTGTGGGAACAGACTGCTTCTCTTTCAGAGAAATGCATGTGAATTTCTGTTGAATGCTTGTAAGTAGCTCAAGGCTCTTTCAAAGGAAAGTGATTTTCTCTGAAAGGACAGCATTTAGAAAGTAAAGCAACACTCCATTCCCTTCGTGCAATGAATTGAAGTGTTGGAACAGACTGCTTCTCGTTCATAGAAACGCATAAGTGTTTCTTGTGAATGCTTACAAGTAGCTTAAGGCACTTTCAAAGGAAAGTGATTTTCTCTGAAAGTACAGCATTTAGAAAGTGAAGCAACACTCCATTCACTTCGCACATTGAATTGAAGTGTTGGAACAGACTGCATCTCTTTCAGAGAAACTCATGTGAGTTTCTGTTGAATGCTTGTAAGTAGCTTCAGAAACATTCAAAGGAGATTGATTTTCTCTGAAAGGACAGCTTTTAGAAAGTGAGGCAACACTCCATTCACTTCACACAGTGAATTGAAGTGTTTGAACAGACTGCTTCTCTTTCAGAGAAATGCATGTGAGTTTCTGTTGAATGTTTGTAAGTAGCTCAAGGCTCTTTCAAAGGAAAGTGATTTTCTCTGAAAGGACAGCATTTAGAAAGTGAAGCAACACTCCATTCACTTTGCACAGTGAATTGAAGTGTTGGAACAGACTGCTTCTCTTTCATAGAAACGCATTAGTGTTTCTTGTGAATGCTTGCAAGTAGCTTAAGGCACTTTCAAAGGAGAGTGATTTTCTCTGAAAGGACAGCATTTAGAAAGTGAAGCAACACTCCATTCACTTCGCACAGTGAATTGAAGTGTTGGAACAGACTGCTTCTCTTTCAGAGAAACGCATGTGAGTTTCTTCCTAATGCTTGCAAGTAGCTTAAGGCACTTTCAAAGGAAAGTGATTTTCTCTGAAAGGACAGCATTTAGAAAGTGAAGCAACACTCCATTCACTTCGCACAGTGAATTGAAGTGTTGGAACAGACTGCTTCTCCTTCAGAGAAATGCATGTGAATTTCTTGTAAATGCTTGAAAGTTGCTTAAGGCACTTTCAAACAAAAGTGATTTTCTCTGAAAGGACAGGATTTAGAAAGTGAAACATCACTCCATTCACTTCGCACAGTGAATTGAAGTGTTGGAACAGACTGCTTCTATTTCAGAGAAACGCATGTGAGTTTCCTGTGAATGCTTGCAAGTAGCTCAAGGCTCTTTCAAAGGAAAGTGATTTTCTCTGAAAGGACAGCATTTAGAAAGTGAAGCAACACTCCATTCACTTCGCACAGTGAATTGAAGTGTTGGAACAGACTGCTTCTATTTCAGAGAAACGCATGTGTGTTTCCTGTGAATGCTTGCAAGTAGCTCAAGGCTCTTTCAAAGGAAAGTGATTTTCTCTGAAAGGACAGCATTTAGAAAGTAAAGCAACACTCCATTCCCTTTGTGCAATGAATTGAAGTGTTGGAACAGACTGCTTCTCTTTCAGAGAAACGCATTAGTGTTTATTGTGAATGCTTGCAAGTAGCTTAAGGCACTTTCAAAGGAAAGTGATTTTTTCTGAAAGGAGAGCATTTAGAAAGTGAAGCAACACTCCATTCACTTCGCACAGAGAATTAAAGTGTTGGAACAGACTGCTTCTCTTTCAGAGAAATGCATGTGAGTTTCTTCTTAATGCTTGCAAGTATCTTAAGGCACTTTCAAAGGAAAGTGATTTTCTCTGAAAGGACAGCATTTAGAAAGTGAAGCAACACTCCATTCACTTCGCACAGTGAATTGAAGTGTTGGAACAGACTTCTTCTCTTTCAGAGAAACGCATGTGAGTTTCTTCCTAATGCTTGCAAGTATCTTAAGGCACTTTCAAAGGAAAGTGATTTTCTTTGAAAGGACAGCATTTAGAAAGTGAAGCAACACTCCATTCACTTCGCACAGTGAATTGGAGTGTTGGAACAGACTGCATCTCTTTCAGAGAAACGCATGTGAGTTTCTGCTGAATGCTTGTAAGTAGCTTAA
This sequence comes from Myodes glareolus, assembly GCF_982192425.1. NCBI lineage: Eukaryota > Metazoa > Chordata > Mammalia > Rodentia > Cricetidae > Myodes > Myodes glareolus. Next base: position 4,842,564 of record NC_142046.1, read on the forward strand.
GAAACTTTCAAAGGAGAGTGATTTTCTCTGAAAGGACAGCATTTAGAAAGTGAGGCAACACTCCATTCACTTCACACAGTGAATTGAAGTGTTGAAACAGAGTGCTTCTCTTTCAGAGAAACGCATGTGAGTTTCTTCCTAATGCTTGCAATTAGCTTAAGGCACTTTCAAAGGAAAGTGATTTTCTCTGAAAGGACAGCATTTAGAAAGTGAGGCAACACTCCATTCACTTCACACAGTGAATTGAAGTGTTGGAACAGACTGCTTCTCTTTCAGAGAAACGCATGTGAGTTTCTTCTTAATGCTTGCAAGTAGCTTAAGGCACTTTCAAAGGAAAGTGATTTTCTCTGAAAGGACAGCATTTAGAAAGTGAAGCAACACTCCATTCACTTCGCACAGAGAATTGAAGTGTTGGAACAGATTGCTTCATTTCAGGCAAATGCATGTGAGTTTCTGTTGAATGCTTGTAAGTAGCTTAAGGCACATTCAAAGGAAAGGGATTTTCTCTGAAAGGACAGCATTTAGAAAGTGAAGCAACACTCCATTCACTACGCACAGTGAAGTGAAGTGTTGGAACAGACTGCTTCTCTTTCAGAGAAACGCATGTGAGTTTTTTGTGAATGCTTGAAAGTAGTTTAAGGCACTTTGAATGGAAAGTGATTTTCTCTGAAAGGACAGCATTTAGAAAGTGAGGCAACACTCCATTCACTTCGCACAGTGAATTTAAGTGTTGGAACAGACTGCTTCTCTTTCAGAGAAACGCATGTGAGTTTCTTCCTAATGCTTGCAAGTAGCTTAAGGCACTATCAAAGGAAAGTGATTATCTCTGAAAGGACAGCATTTAGAAAGTGAAGCAACACTACATTCACTTCGCACAGTGAATTGAAGTGTTGGAACAGACTGCTTCTCTTTCATAGAAACGCATGTGAGTTTCTGGTGAATGCTTGTAAGGAGCTTAAGGCAATTTCAAAGGAACGTGATATTCTCTGAAAGGACAGCATTTAGAAAGTGAAGCAACACTCCATTCACTTCGCACAGTGAATTGAAGTGTTGGAAGAGAAGGCTTCTCTTTCAGAGAAATGCATGTGAATTTCTTGTGAATGCTTGAAAGTTGCTTAAGGCACTTTCAAACAAAAGTGATTTTCTCTGAAAAGACAGCATTTAGAAAGTAAAGCAACACTCCATTCCCTTCGTGCAATGAATTGAAGTGTTGGAACAGACCGCTTCTCTTTCATAGAAACGCATTAGTGTTTCTTGTGAATGCTTGCAAGTAGCGTAAGGCACTTTCAAAAGAAAGTGATTTTCTCTGAAAGGACAGCATTTAGAAAGTGAAGCAACACTCCATTCACTTCGCACAGAGAATTGAAGTGTTGGAACAGACTGCTTCTCTTTCAGAGAAATGCATGTGAGTTTCTGTTGAATGCTTGTAAGTAGCTTAAGGCACTTTAAAAGGAAAGTGATTTTTTTTGAAAGGACAGCATTTAGGAATTGAAGCAACACTCCATTCACTTCGCACAGTGAATTGAAGTGTTGGAACAGACTGCTTCTTTTTCAGAGAAACGCATGTGAGTTTCTTCCTAATGCTTGCAAGTAGCTTAAGGCACTTTCAAAGGAAAGTGATTTTCTCTGAAAGGACAGCATTTAGAAAGTGAAGCAACACTCCATTCACTTCGCACAGTGAATTGAAGTGTTGGAACAGACTGCTTCTCTTTCAGAGAAACGCATGTGAGTTTCTGGTGAATGCTTGTAAGTAGCTTAAGGCACTTTCAAAGGAAAGTGATTTTCTCTGAAACGACAGCATTTAGAAAGTGAAGCAACACTCCATACACTTCGCACAGTGAATTGAAGTGTTGGAACAGAGTGCTTCTCTTTCAGAGAAACGCATGTGAGTTTCTTCCTAATGCTTGCAAGTAGCTTAAGGCACTTTCAAAGGAAAGTGATTTTCTCTGAAAGGACATAATTTAGAAAGTGAAGCAACACTCCATTCACTTCGCACAGTGAATTGAAGTGTTGGAACAGACTGCTTCTCTTTCAGAGAAATGCATGTGAGTTTCTGTTGAATGCTTGTAAGTAGCTTAAGGCACTTTCAAAGGAATGTGATTTTCTCTGAAAGGACAGCATTTAGAAAGTGAAGCAACACTCCATTCACTTCGCACAGTGAATTGAAGTGTTGGAACAGACTGCTTCTCTTTCAGAGAAATGCATGTGAGTTTCTTTTGAATGCTTGTAAGTAGCTCATGGCTCGTTCAAAGGAAAGTGATTTTCTCTGAAAGGACAGCATTTAGAAAGCAAAGCAACACTCCATTCACTTCGCACAGTGAATTGAATTGTTGCAACAGACTGCTTCTCTTTCATAGAAACGCATGTGAGTTTCTTCCTAATGCTTGCAAGTAGCTTAAGGCACTATCAAAGGAAAGTGATTTTCTCTGAAAGGGCAGCATTTAGAAAGTGAAGGAACACTCCATTCACTTCGCACAGTGAATTGAAGTGTTGGAACAGACTGCTTCTCCTTCAGAGAAATGCATGTGAATTTCTTGTGAATGCTTGAAAGTTACTTAAGTCACTTTCAAACAAAAGTGATTTTCTCTGAAAGGACAGGATTTAGAAAGTGAAACATCACTCCATTCACTTCGCACAGTGAATTGAAGTGTTGGAACAGACTGCTTCTATTTCAGAGAAACGCATGTGTGTTTCCTGTGAATGCTTGCAAGTAGCTCAAGGCTCTTTCAAAGGAAAGTGATTTTCTCTGAAAGGACAGCATTTAGAAAGTAAAGCAACACTCCATTCCCTTCGTGCAAGGAATTGAAGTGTTGGAACAGACTGCTTCTCTTTCATAGAAACGCATTAGTGTTTCTTGTGAATGCTTGCAAGTAGCTTAAGGCACTTTCAAAGGAAAGTGATTTTCTCTGAAAGGACAGCATTTAGAAAGTGAAGCAACACTCCATTCACTTCGCACAGAAAATTGAAGTTTTGGAACAGATTGCTTCTCTTTCAGAGAAACGCATGTGAGTTTCTGTTGAATGCTTGTAATTAGCTTAAGGCACATTCAAAGGAAAGGGATTTTCTCTGAAAGGACAGCATTTAGAAAGTGAAGTAACACTCCATTCACTTCGCACAGAGAATTGAAGTGTTGGAACAGACTGCTTCTCTTTCAGAGAAACGCATGTGAGTTTCTGGTGAATGCTGGTAAGTAGCTTAAGGCAATTTCAAAGGAACGTGATTTTCTCTGAAAGGACTGCATTTAGAAAGTGAAGCAACACTCCATTCACTTCGCACAGTGAATTGAAGTGTTGGAAGAGAAGGCTTCTCTTTCAGAGAAATGCATGTGAATTTCTTGTGAATGCTTGAAAGTTGCTTAAGGCACTTTCAAACAAAAGTGATTTTCTCTGAAAGGACAGGATTTAGAAAGTGAAGCAACACTCCATTCACTTCGCACAGTGAATTGAAGTGTTGGAACAGACTGCATCTATTTCAGAAAACGCATGTGTGTTTCCTGTGAATGCTTGAAAGTAGCTTAAGGCACTTTCAAAGGAAAGTGATTTTCTCTGAAAGGACAGCATTTAGAAAGTGAAGTAACATTCCATTCACTTTGCACAGTGAATTGAAGTGTTGGAACAGACTGCTTCTCTTTCAGAGAAATGCATGTGAGTTTCTGTTGACTGCTTGTAAGTACCTCAAGGCTCTTTCAAAGGAAAGTGATTTTCTCTGAAAGGACAGCATTTAGAAAGTGAAGCAACACTCCATTCACTTCGCATAGAGAATTGAAGTGTTGGAACAGACTGCTTCTCTTTCAGAGAAATGCATGTGAGTTTCTGTTGAATGCTTGTAAGTACCTTAAGGCACTTTCAAAGGAAAGTGATTTTCTCTGAAAGGACAGCATTTAGAAAGTGAAGCAACACTACATTCACTTCGCACAGTGAATTGAAGTGTTGGAACAGACTGCTTCTCTTTCAGAGAAACGCATGTGAGTTTCTTCCTAATGCTTGCAAGTAGCTTAAGGCACTTTCAAAGGAAAGTGATTTTCTCTGAAAGGACAACATTTAGAAAGTGAAGCAACACTCCATTCACTTCGCACAGTGAATTGAAGTGTGGGAACAGACTGCTTCTCTTTCAGAGAAATGCATGTGAATTTCTGTTGAATGCTTGTAAGTAGCTCAAGGCTCTTTCAAAGGAAAGTGATTTTCTCTGAAAGGACAGCATTTAGAAAGTAAAGCAACACTCCATTCCCTTCGTGCAATGAATTGAAGTGTTGGAACAGACTGCTTCTCGTTCATAGAAACGCATTAGTGTTTCTTGTGAATGCTTACAAGTAGCTTAAGGCACTTTCAAAGGAAAGTGATTTTCTCTGAAAGTACAGCATTTAGAAAGTGAAGCAACACTCCATTCACTTCGCACATTGAATTGAAGTGTTGGAACAGACTGCATCTCTTTCAGAGAAACGCATGTGAGTTTCTGTTGAATGCTCGTAAGTAGCTTCAGAAACATTCAAAGGAGAGTGATTTTCTCTGAAAGGACAGCATTTAGAAAGTGAGGCAACACTCCATTCACTTCACACAGTGAATTGAAGTGTTGGAACAGACTGCTTCTCTTTCAGAGAAATGCAAGTGAGTTTCTGGTGAATGCTTGTAAGTAGCTCAAGGCTCTTTCAAAGGAAAGTGATTTTCTCTGAAAGGACAGCATTTAGAAAGTGAAGCAACACTCCATTCACTTTGCACAGTGAATTGAAGTGTTGGAACAGACTGCTTCTCTTTCATAGAAACGCATTAGTGTTTCTTGTGAATGCTTGCAAGTAGCTTAAGGCACTTTCAAAGGAGAGTGATTTTCTCTGAAAGGACAGCATTTAGAAAGTGAAGCAACACTCCATTCACTTCGCACAGTGAATTGAAGTGTTGGAACAGACTGCTTCCCTTTCAGAGAAACGCATGTGAGTTTCTGGTGAATGCTTGTAAGTAGCTTAAGGCACTTTCAAAGGAAAGTGATTTTCTCTGAAAGGACAGCATTTAGAAAGTGAAGCAACACTCCATTCACTTCGCACAGTGAATTGAAGTGTTGGAACAGACTGCTTCTCTTTCAGAGAAACGCATGTGAGTTTCTGGTGAATGCTTGTAAGTAGCAAAAGGCACTTTCAAAGGAAAGTGATTTTCTCTGAAAGGACAGCATTTAGAAAGTGAAGCAACACTCCATTCACTTCGCACAGTGAATTGAAGTGTTGGAACAGACTGCATCTCTTTCAGAGAAACGCATGTGAGTTTCTGTTGAATGCTTGTAAATAGCTTAAGAAACTTTCAAAGGAGAGTGATTTTCTCTGAAAGGACAGCATTTAGAAAGTGAGGCAACACTCCATTCACTTCACACAATGAATTGAAGTGTTGTAACAGACTGCTTCTCTTTCAGAGAAACGCATGTGAGTTTCTTCCTAATGCTTGCAAGTAGCTTAAGGCACTTTCAAAGGAAAGTGATTTTCTCTGAAAGGACAGCATTTAGGAAGTGAAGCAACACTCCATTCACTTCGCACAGTGAATTGAATTGTTGGAACAGACTGCTTCTCTTTCAGAGAAACGCATTAGTGTTTCTTCTGAATGCTTGCAAGTAGCTTAAGGCACTTTCAAAGGAAAGTGATTTTCTCTGAAAGGACAGCATTTAGAAAGTGAAGCAACACTCCATTCCCTTCGCGCAATGAATTGAAGTGTTGGAACAGACTGCTTCTCTTTCATAGAAACGCAATAGTGTTTCTTGTGAATGCTTGCAAGTAGCTTAAGGCACTTTCAAAGGAAAGTGATTTTCTCTGAAAGGACAGCATTTAGAAAGTGAAGCAACACTCCATTCACTTCGCACAGAAAATTGAAGTTTTGGAACAGATTGCTTCTCTTTCAGAGAAACGCATGTGAGTTTCTGTTGAATGCTTGTAATTAGCTTAAGGCACATTCAAAGGAAAGGGATTTTCTCTGAAAGGACAGCATTTAGAAAGTGAAGCAACACTCCATTCACTTCGCACAGAGAATTGAAGTGTTGGAACAGACTGCTTCTCTTTCAGAGAAACGCATGTGAGTTTCTGGTGAATGCTGGTAAGTAGCTTAAGGCACTTTCAAAGGAAAGTGATTTTCTCTGAAAGGACAGCATTTAGAAAGTGAAGTAACATTCCATTCACTTTGCACAGTGAATTGAAGTGTTGGAACAGACTGCTTCTCTTTCAGAGAAATGCATGTGAGTTTCTGTTGACTGCTTGTAAGTAGCTCAAGGCTCTTTCAAAGGAAAGTGATTTTCTCTGAAAGGACAGCATTTAGAAAGTAAAGCAACACTCCATTCCCTTCGTGCAATGAATTGAAGTGTAGGAACAGACTCCTTCTCTTTCATAGAAACGCATTTGTGTTTCTTGTGAACGCTTGCAAGTAGCTTAAGGCACTTTCAAAGGAAAGTGATTTTCTCTGAAAGGACAGCATTTAGAAAGTGGAGCAACACTCCATTCACTTCGCACAGTGAATTGAAGTGTTGGAACAGACTGCTTCACTTTCAGAGAAATGCATGTGAGTTTCTGTTGAATGCTTGTAAGTAGCTTAAGGCACTTTCAAAGGAATATGATTTTCTCTGAAAGGACAGCATTTAGAAAGTGAAGCAACACTCCATTCACTTCGCACAGTGAATTGGAGTGTTGGAACAGACTGCATCTCTTTCAGAGAAACGCATGTGAGTTTCTGCTGAATGCTTGTAAGTAGCTTAAGAAACTTTCAAAGGAGAGTGATTTTCTCTGAAAGGACAGCATTTAGAAAGTGAGGCAACACTCCATTCACTTCACACAGTGAATTGAAGTGTTGAAACAGACTGCTTCTCTTTCAGAGAAACGCATGTGAGTTTCTTCCTAATGCTTGCAAGTAGCTTAAGGCACTTTCAAAGGAAAGTGATTTTCTCTGAAAGGACAGCATTTAGAAAGTGAGGCAACACTCCATTCACTTCACACAGTGAATTGTAGTGTTGGAACGGACTGCTTCTCTTTCAGAGAAACGCTTGTGAGTTTCTTCGTAATGCTTGCAAGTAGCTTAAGGAACTTTCAAAGGAAAGTGATTTTCTCTGAAAGGACAGCATTTAGAAAGTGAAGCAACACTCCATTCACTTCGCACAGAGAATTGAAGTGTTGGAACAGATTGCTTCACTTTCAGGCAAATGCATGTGAGTTTCTGTTGAATGCTTGTAAGTAGCTTAAGGCACATTCAAAGGAAAGGGATTTTCTCTGAAAGGACAGCATTTAGAAAGTGAAGCAACACTCCATTCACTTCGCACAGTGAATTGAAGTGTTGGAACAGACTGCTTCTCTTTCAGAGAAACGCATGTGAGTTTTTTGTGAATGCTTGACAGTAGTTTAAGGCACTTTGAATGGAAAGTGATTTTCTCTGAAAGGACAGCATTTAGAAAGTGAGGCAACACTCCATTCACTTCGCACAGTGAATTTAAGTGTTGGAACAGACTGCTTCTCTTTCAGAGAAACGCATGTGAGTTTCTTCCTAATGCTATAAGTAGCTTAAGGCACTATCAAAGGAAAGTGATTTTCTCTGAAAGGACAGCATTTAGAAAGTGAAGCAACACTCCATTCACTTCGCACAGTGAATTGAAGTGTTGGAACAGACTGCTTCTCTTTCATAGAAACGCATGTGAGTTTCTGGTGAATGCTTGTAAGTAGCTTAAGGCAATTTCAAAGGAACGTGATATTCTCTGAAAGGACAGCATTTAGAAAGTGAAGCAACACTCCATTCACTTCGCACAATGAATTGAAGTGTTGGAAGAGAAGGCTTCTCTTTCAGAGAAATGCATGTGAATTTCTTGTGAATGCTTGAAAGTTGCTTAAGGCACTTTCAAACAAAAGTAATTTTCTCTGAAAGGACAGCATTTAGAAAGTAAAGCAACACTCCATTCCCTTCGTGCAATGAATTGAAGTGTTGGAACAGACCGCTTCTCTTTCATAGAAACGCATTAGTGTTTCTTGTGAATGCTTGCAAGTAGCTTAAGGCACTTTCAAACTAAAGTGATTTTCTCTGAAAGGACAGCATTTAGAAAGTGAAGCAACACTCCATTCACTTCGCACAGAGAATTGAAGTGTTGGAACAGACTGCTTCTCTTTCAGAGAAATGCATGTGAGTTTCTGTTGAATGCTTGTAAGTAGCTTAAGGCACTTTCAAAGGAAAGTGATTTTTTTTGAAAGGACAGCATTTAGAAAGTGAAGCAACACTCCATTCACTTCGCACCGTGAATTGAAGTGTTGGAACAGACTGCTTCTTTTTCCGAGAAACGCATGTGATTTTCTTCCTAATGCTTGCAAGTAGCTTAAGGCACTTTCATTGGAAAGTGATTTTTTTTGAAAGGACAGCATTTAGAAAGTGAAGCAACACTCCATTCACTTTGCACAGTGAATTGAAGTGTTGGAACAGACTGCTTCTCTTTCAGAGAAACGCATGTGAGTTTCTGGTGAATGCTTGTAAGTAGCTTAAGGCACTTTCAAAGGAAAGTGATTTTCTCTGAAACGACAGCATTTAGAAAGTGAAGCAACACTCCATACACTTCGCACAGTGAATTGAAGTGTTGGAACAGAGTGCTTCTCTTTCAGAGAAACGCATGTGAGTTTCTTCCTAATGCTTGCAAGTAGCTTAAGGCACTTTGAAAGGAAAGTGATTTTCTCTGAAAGGACATAATTTAGAAAGTGAAGCAACACTCCATTCACTTCGCACAGTGAATTGAAGTGTTGGAACAGACTGCTTCTCTTTCAGAGAAATGCATGTGAGTTTCTGTTGAATGCTTGTAAGTAGCTTAAGGCACTTTCAAAGGAAAGTGATTTTCTCTGAAATGACAGCATTTAGAAAGTGAAGCAACACTCCATTCACTTCGCATAGAGAATTGAAGTGTTGGAACAGACTGCTTCTCTTTCAGAGAAATGCATGTGAGTTTCTGTTGAATGCTTGTAAGTAGCTTAAGGCACTTTCAAAGGAAAGTGATTTTCTCTGAAAGGACAGCATTTAGAAAGTGAAGCAACACTCCATTCACTTCGCACAGTGAATTGAAGTGTTGGAACAAACTGCTTCTCTTAAAGAGAAACGCATGTGAGTTTCTTCCTAATGCTTGCAAGTAGCTTAAGGCACTTTCAAAGGAAAGTGATTTTCTCTGAAAGGACAGAATTTAGAAAGTGAAGCAACACTCCATTCACTTCGCACAGTGAATTGAAGTGTGGGAACAGACTGCTTCTCTTTCAGAGAAATGCATGTGAATTTCTGTTGAATGCTTGTAAGTAGCTCAATGCTCTTTCAAAGGAAAGTGATTTTCTCTGAAAGGACAGCATTTAGAAAGTAAAGCAACACTCCATTCCCTTCGTGCAATGAATTGAAGTGTTGGAACAGACTGCTTCTCGTTCATAGAAACGCATTAGTGTTTCTTGTGAATGCTTACAAGTAGCTTAAGGCACTTTTAAAGGAAAGTGATTTTCTCTGAAAGTACAGCATTTAGAAAGTGAAGCAACACTCCATTCACTTCGCACATTGAATTGAAGTGTTGGAACAGACTGCATCTCTTTCAGAGAAACGCATGTGAGTTTCTGTTGAATGCTTGTAAGTAGCTTCAGAAACATTCAAAGGAGAGTGATTTTCTCTGAAAGGACAGCATTTAGAAAGTGAGGCAACACTCCATTCACTTCACACAATGAATTGAAGTGTTGGAACAGACTGCTTCTCTTTCAGAGAAATGCATGTGAGTTTCTGTTGAATGCTTGTAAGTAGCTCAAGGCTCTTTCAAAGGAAAGTGATTTTCTCTGAAAGGACAGCATTTAGAAAGTGAAGCAACACTCCATTCACTTTGCACAGTGAATTGAAGTGTTGGAACAGACTGCTTCTCTTTCATAGAAACGCATTAGTGTTTCTTGTGAATGCTTGCAAGTAGCTTAAGGCACTTTCAAAGGAGAGTGATTTTCTCTGAAAGGACAGCATTTAGAAAGTGAAGCAACACTCCATTCACTTCGCACAGTGAATTGAAGTGTTGGAACAGACTGCTTCTCTTTCAGAGAAACGCATGTGAGTTTCTTCCTAATGCTTGCAAGTAGCTTAAGGCACTTTCAAAGGAAAGTGATTTTCTCTGAAAGGACAGCATTTAGAAAGTGAAGCAACACTCCATTCACTTCGCACAGTGAATTGAAGTGTTGGAACAGACTGCTTCTCTTTCCGAGAAACGCATGTGAGTTTCTGGTGAATGCTTGTAAGTAGCTTAAGGCACTTTCAAAGGAAAGTGATTTTCTCTGAAAGGACAGCATTTAGAAAGTGAAGCAACACTCCATTCACTTCGCACATTGAATTGAAGTGTTGGAAAAGACTGCATCTCTTTCAGAGAAACGCATGTGAGTTTCTGTTGAATGCTTGTAAATAGCTTAAGAAACTTTCAAAGGAGAGTGATTTTCTCTGAAAGGACAGCATTTAGAAAGTGAGGCAACACTCCATTCACTTCACACAGTGAATTGAAGTGTTGGAACAGACTGCTTCTCTTTCAGAGAAACGCATGTGAGTTTCTTCCTAATGCTTGCAAGTAGCTTAAGGCACTTTCAAAGGAAAGTGATTTTCTCTGAAAGGACAGCATTTAGGAAGTGAAGCAACACTTCATTCACTTCGCACAGTGAATTGAAGTGTTGGAACAGATTGCTTCTCTTTCATAGAAACGCATTAGTGTTTCTTGTGAATGCTTACAAGTAGCTTAAGGCACTTTCAAAGGAAAGTGATTTTCTCTGAAAGGACAGCATTTAGAAAGTGAAGCAACACTCCATTCACTTCGCACAGAAAATTGAAGTTTTGGAACAGATTGCTTCTCTTTCAGAGAAACGCATGTGAGTTTCTGTTGAATGCTTGTAATTAGCTTAAGGCACATTCAAAGGAAAGGGATTTTCTCTGAAAGGACAGCATTTAGAAAGTGAAGCAACACTCCATTCACTTCGCACGGAGAATTGAAGTGTTGGAACAGACTGCTTCTCTTTCATAGAAACGCATGTGAGTTTCTGGTGAATGCTGGTAAGTAGCTTAAGGCAATTTCAAAGGAACGTGATTTTCTCTGAAAGAACTGCATTTAGAAAGTGAAGCAACACTCCATTCACTTCGCACAGTGAATTGAAGTGTTGGAAGAGAAGGCTTCTCTTTCAGAGAAATGCATGTGAATTTCTTGTGAATACTTGAAAGTTGCTTAACGCACTTTCAAACAAAAGTGATTTTCTCTGAAAGGACAGCATTTAGAAAGTGAGGCAACACTCCATTCACTTCACACAGTGAATTGAAGTGTTGGAACAGACTGCTTCTATTTCAGAGAAACGCATGTGTGTTTCCTGTGAATGCTTGAAAGTAGCTTAAGGCACTTTCAAAGGAAAGTGATTTTCTCTGAAAGGACAGCATTTAGAAAGTGAAGTAACATTCCATTCACTTTGCACAGTGAATTGAAGTGTTGGAACAGACTGCTTCTCTTTCAGAGAAATGCATGTGAGTTTCTGTTGACTGCTTGTAAGTAGCTCAAGGCTCTTTCAAAGGAAAGTGATTTTCTCTGAAAGGACAGCATTTAGAAAGTAAAGCAACACTCCATTCCCTTCGTGCAATGAATTGAAGTGTAGGAACAGACTGCTTCTCTTTCATAGAAACGCATTAGTGTTTCTTGTGAACGCTTGCAAGTAGCTTAAGGCACTTTCAAAGGAAAGTGATTTTCTCTGAAAGGACAGCATTTAGAAAGTGGAGCAACACTCCATTCATTTCGCACAGTGAATTGAAGTGTTGGAACAGACTGCTTCACTTTCAGAGAAATGCATGTGAGTTTCTGTTGAATGCTTGTAAGTAGCTTAAGGCACTTTCAAAGGAATATGATTTTCTCTGAAAGGACAGCATTTAGAAAGTGAAGCAACACTCCATTCACTTCGCACAGTGAATTGGAGTGTTGGAACAGACTGCATCTCTTTCAGAGAAACGCATGTGAGTTTCTGCTGAATGCTTGTAAGTAGCTTAAGAAACTTTCAAAGGAGAGTGATTTTCTCTGAAAGGACAGCATTTAGAAAGTGAGGCAACACTCCATTCACTTCACACAGTGAATTGAAGTGTTGAAACAGACTGCTTCTCTTTCAGAGAAACGCATGTGAGTTTCTTCCTAATGCTTGCAAGTAGCTTGAGGCACTTTCAAAGGAAAGTGATTTTCTCTGAAAGGACAGCATTTAGAAAGTGAGGCAACACTACATTCACTTCACACAGTGAATTGAAGTGTTGGAACAGACTGCTTCTCTTTCAGAGAAACGCTTGTGAGTTTCTTCCTAATGCTTGCAAGTAGCTTAAGGCACTTTCAAAGGAAAGTGATTTTCTCTGAAAGGACAGCATTTAGAAAGTGAAGCAACACTCCATTCACTTCGCACAGAGAATTGAAGTGTTGGAACAGATTGCTTCACTTTCAGGCAAATGCATGTGAGTTTCTGTTGAATGCTTGTAAGTAGCTTAAGGCACATTCAAAGGAAAGGGATTTTCTCTGAAAGGACAGCATTTAGAAAGTGAAGCAACACTCCATTCACTTCGCACAGTGAATTGAAGTGTTGGAACAGACTGCTTCTCTTTCAGAGAAACGCATGTGAGTTTTTTGTGAATGCTTGACAGTAGTTTAAGGCACTTTGAATGGAAAGTGATTTTCTCTGAAAGGACAGCATTTAGAAAGTGAGGCAACACTCCATTCACTTCGCACAGTGAATTTAAGTGTTGGAACAGACTGCTTCTCTTTCAGAGAAACGCATGTGAGTTTCTTCCTAATGCTTGCAAGTAGCTTAAGGCACCATCAAAGGAAAGTGATTTTCTCTGAAAGGACAGCATTTAGAAAGTGAAGCAACACTCCATTCACTTCGCACAGTGAATTGAAGTGTTGGAACAGACTGCTTCTCTTTCATAGAAACGCATGTGAGTTTCTGGTGAATGCTTGTAAGTAGCTTAAGGCAATTTCAAAGGAACGTGATATTCTCTGAAAGGACAGCATTTAGAAAGTGAAGCAACACTCCATTCACTTCGCGCAGGGAATTGAAGTGTTGGAAGAGAAGGCTTCTCTTTCAGAGAAATGCATGTGAATTTCTTGTGAATGCTTGAAAGTTGCTTAAGGCACTTTCAAACAAAAGTGATTTTCTCTGAAAGGACAGCATTTAGAAAGTAAAGCAACACTCCATTCCCTTCGTGCAATGAATTGAAGTGTTGGAACAGACCGCTTCTCTTTCATAGAAACGTATTAGTGTTTCTTGTGAATGCTTGCAAGTAGCTTAAGGCACTTTCAAAGGAAAGTGATTTTCTCTGAAAGGACAGCATTTAGAAAGTGAAGCAACACTCCATTCACTTCGCACAGAGAATTGAAGTGTTGGAACAGACTGCTTCTCTTTCAGAGAAATGCATGTGAGTTTCTGTTGAATGCTTGTAAGTAGCTTAAGGCACTTTCAAAGGAAAGTGATTTTTTTTGAAAGGACAGCATTTAGAAAGTGAAGCAACACTCCATTCACTTTGCACAGTGAATTGAAGTGTTGGAACAGACTGCTTCTTTTTCAGAGAAACGCATGTGAGTTTCTTCCTAATGCTTGCAAGTAGCTTAAGGCACTTTCAAAGGAAAGTGATTTTCTCTGAAAGGACAGCATTTAGAAAGTGAAGCAACACTCCATTCACTTCGCACAGTAAATTGAAGTGTTGGAACAGACTGCTTCTCTTTCAGAGAAAAGCATGTGAGTTTCTGGTGAATGCTTGTAAGTAGCTTAAGGCACTTTCAAAGGAAAGTGATTTTCTCTGAAACGACAGCATTTAGAAAGTGAAGCAACACTCCATACACTTCGCACAGTGAATTGAAGTGTTGGAACAGAGTGCTTCTCTTTCAGAGAAACGCATGTGAGTTTCTTCCTAATGCTTGCAAGTAGCTTAAGGCACTTTGAAAGGAAAGTGATTTTCTCTGAAAGGACAGAATTTAGAAAGTGAAGCAACACTCCATTCACTTCGCACAGTGAATTGAAGTGTGGGAACAGACTGCTTCTCTTTCAGAGAAATGCATGTGAATTTCTGTTGAATGCTTGTAAGTAGCTCAAGGCTCTTTCAAAGGAAAGTGATTTTCTCTGAAAGGACAGCATTTAGAAAGTAAAGCAACACTCCATTCCCTTCGTGCAATGAATTGAAGTGTTGGAACAGACTGCTTCTCGTTCATAGAAACGCATTAGTGTTTCTTGTGAATGCTTGCAAGTAGCTTAAGGCACATTCAAAGGAAAGTGATTTTCTCTGAAAGGACAGCATTTAGAAAGTGAAGCAACACTCCATTCACTTCGCACATTGAATTGAAGTGTTGGAACAGACTGCATCTCTTTCAGAGAAACGCATGTGAGTTTCTGTTGAATGCTTGTAAGTAGCTTCCGAAACTTTCAAAGGAGAGTGATTTTCTCTGAAAGGACAGCATTTAGAAAGTGAGGCAACACTCCATTCACTTCACACAGTGAATTGAAGTGTTGGAACAGACGGCTTCTCTTTCAGAGAAACGCATTAGTGTTTCTTGTGAATGCTTGCAAGTAGCTTAAGGCACCTTCAAAGGAAAGTGATTTTCTCTGAAAGGACAGCATTTAGAAAGTGAAGCAACACTCCATTCACTTCGCACAGAGAATTGAAGTGTTGGAACAGACTGCTTCTCTTTCAGAGAAACGCATGTGAGTTTTTTGTGAATGATTGAAAGTAGTTTAAGGCACTTTCAATGGAAAGTGATTTTCTCTGAAAGGACAGCATTTAGAAAGTGAGGCAACACTCCAATCACTTCGCACAGTGAATTGAAGTGTTGGAACACACTGCTTCTCTTTCAGAGAAATGCATGTGAGTTTCTGTTGAATGCTTGTAATTAGCTCAAGGCTCTTTCAAAGGAAAGTGATTTTCTCTGAAACGACAGCATTTACAAAGTAAAGCAAAACTCCATTCCCTTCGTGCAATGAATTGAAGTGTTGGAGCAGACTGCTTCTCTTTCATAGAAACGCATTAGTGTTTCTTGTGAATGCTTGCAAGTAGCTTAAGGCACTTTCAAAGGAAAGTGATTTTCTCTGAAAGGACAGCATTTAGAAAGTGAAGCAACACTCCATTCACTTCGCATAGAGAATTGAAGTGTTGGAACAGACTGCTTCTCTTTCAGAGAAATGCATGTGAGTTTCTGTTGAATGCTTGTAAGTAGCTTAAGGCACTTTCAAAGGAAAGTGATTTTCTCTGAAAG
Organism: Myodes glareolus; assembly: GCF_982192425.1. Classification (NCBI taxonomy): domain Eukaryota; kingdom Metazoa; phylum Chordata; class Mammalia; order Rodentia; family Cricetidae; genus Myodes; species Myodes glareolus. The sequence continues at coordinate 4,857,795 of NC_142046.1, forward strand.
GACAGCATTTAGAAAGTGTAGCAACACTCCATTCACTTCGCACAGTGAATTGAAGTGTTGGAACAGACTGCTTCTCTTTCAGAGAAATGCATGTGAGTTTCTTCCTAATGCTTGCAAGTAGCTTAAGGCACTTTCAAAGGAAAGTGATTTTCTCTGAAAGGACAGCATTTAGAAAGTGAAGCAACACTCCATTCACTTCGCACAGTGAATTGAAGTGTTGGAACAGACTGCTTCTCTTTCAGAGAAACGCATGTGAGTTTCTTCCTAATGCTTGCAAGTAGCTTAAGGCACTTTCAAAGGAAAGTGATTTTCTCTGAAAGGACAGCATTTAGAAAGTGAAGCAACACTCCATTCACTTCGCACAGTGAATTGAAGTGTTGATACAGACTGCTTCTCTTTCAGAGAAATGCATGTGAGTTTCTGTTGAATGCTTGTAAGTAGCTCAAGGCTCTTTCAAAGGAAAGTGATTTTCTCTGAAAGGACAGCATTTAGAAAGTAAAGCAACACTCCATTCCCTTCGCGCAATGAATTGAAGTGTTGGAACAGACTGCTTCTCTTTCATAGAAACGCATTAGTGTTTCTTGTGAATGCTTGCAAGTAGCTTAAGGCACTTTCAAAGGAAAGTGATTTTCTCTGAAAGGACAGCATTTAGAAAGTGAAGCAACACTCCATTCACTTCGCACAGAGAATTGAAGTGTTGGAACAGATTGCTTCTTTTTCAGAGAAATGCATGTGAGTTTCTGTTGAATGCTTGTAAGTAGCTTAAGGCACTTTCAAAGGAAAGGGATTTTCTTTGAAAGAACAGCATTTAGAAAGTGAAGCAACACTCCATTCACTTCGCACAGTGAATTGAAGTGTTGGAACAGACTACTTCTCTTTCAGAGAAACGCATGTGAGTTTTTTGTGAATGATTGAAAGTAGTTTAAGGCACTTTCAATGGAAAGTGATTTTCTCTGAAAGGACAGCATTTAGAAAGTGAGGCAACACTCCATTCACTTCGCACAGTGAATTGAAGTGTTGGAACAGACTGCTTCTCTTTCAGAGAAACGCATGTGAGTTTCTTCCTAATGCTTGCAAGTAGCTTAAGGCACTATCAAAGGAAAGTGATTTTCTCTGAAAGGACAGCATTTAGAAAGTGAAGCAACACTCCATTCACTTCGAACAGTAAATTGAAGTGTTGGAACAGACTGCTTCTATTTCAGAGAAACGCATGTGTGTTTCTGGTGAATGCTTGTAAGTAGCTTAAGGCAATTTCAAAGGAACGTGATTTTCTCTGAAAGGACAGCATTTAGAAAGTGAAGCAACACTCCATTCACTTCGCACAGTGAATTGAAGTGTTGGAAGAGAAGGCTTCTCTTTCAGAGAAATGCATGTGAATTTCTTGTGAATTCTTGAAAGTTGCTTAAGGCACTTTCAAACAAAAGTGATTTTCTCTGAAAGGACAGGATTTGGAAAGTGAAACAACACTCCATTCACTTCGCACAGTGAATTGAAGTGTTGGAACAGACTGCTTCTATTTCAGAGAAACGCATGTGTGTTTCCTGTGAATGCTTGAAAGTAGCTTAAGGCACTTTCAAAGGAAAGTGATTTTCTCTGAAAGGACAGCATTTAGAAAGTGAAGTAACATTCCATTCACTTCGCACAGTGAATTGAAGTGTTGGAACAGACTGCTTCTCTTTCAGAGAAATGCATGTGAGTTTCTGTTGAATGCTTGTAATTAGCTCAAGGCTCTTTCAAAGGAAAGTGATTTTCTCTGAAAGGACTGCATTTACAAAGTAAAGCAAAACTCCATTCCCTTCGTGCAATGAATTGAAGTGTTGGAACAGACTGCTTCTCTTTCATAGAAACGCATTAGTGTTTCTTGTGAATGCTTGCAAGTAGCTTAAGGCACTTTCAAAGGAAAGTGATTTTCTCTGAAAGGACAGCATTTAGAAAGTGAAGCAACACTCCATTCACTTCGCACAGAGAATTGAAGTGTTGGAACAGACTGCTTCTCTTTCAGAGAAATGCATGTGAGTTTCTGTTGAATGCTTGTAAGTAGCTTAAGGCACTTTCAAAGGAAAGTGATTTTCTCTGAAAGGACAGCATTTAGAAAGTGTAGCAACACTCCATTCACTTCGCACAGTGAATTGAAGTGTTGGAACAGACTGCTTCTCTTTCAGAGAAATGCATGTGAGTTTCTTCCTAATGCTTGCAAGTAGCTTAAGGCACTTTCAAAGGAAAGTGATTTTCTCTGAAAGGACAGCATTTAGAAAGTGAAGCAACACTCCATTCACTTCGCACAGTGAATTGAAGTGTTGGAACAGACTGCTTCTCTTTAAGAGAAACGCATGTGAGTTTCTGGTGAATGCTTGTAAGTAGCTTAAGGCACTTTCAAAGGAAAGTGATTTTCTCTGAAAGGACAGCATTTAGAAAGTGAAGCAACACTCCATTCACTTCGCACAGAGAATTGAAGTGTTGGAACAGACTGCTTCTCTTTCAGAGAAACGCATGTGAGTTTTTTGTGAATGATTGAAAGTAGTTTAAGGCACTTTCAATGGAAAGTGATTTTCTCTGAAAGGACAGCATTTAGAAAGTGAGGCAACACTCCAATCACTTCGCACAGTGAATTGAAGTGTTGGAACACACTGCTTCTCTTTCAGAGAAATGCATGTGAGTTTCTGTTGAATGCTTGTAATTAGCTCAAGGCTCTTTCAAAGGAAAGTGATTTTCTCTGAAACGACAGCATTTACAAAGTAAAGCAAAACTCCATTCCCTTCGTGCAATGAATTGAAGTGTTGGAGCAGACTGCTTCTCTTTCATAGAAACGCATTAGTGTTTCTTGTGAATGCTTGCAAGTAGCTTAAGGCACTTTCAAAGGAAAGTGATTTTCTCTGAAAGGACAGCATTTAGAAAGTGAAGCAACACTCCATTCACTTCGCATAGAGAATTGAAGTGTTGGAACAGACTGCTTCTCTTTCAGAGAAATGCATGTGAGTTTCTGTTGAATGCTTGTAAGTAGCTTAAGGCACTTTCAAAGGAAAGTGATTTTCTCTGAAAGGACAGCATTTAGAAAGTGTAGCAACACTCCATTCACTTCGCACAGTGAATTGAAGTGTTGGAACAGACTGCTTCTCTTTCAGAGAAATGCATGTGAGTTTCTTCCTAATGCTTGCAAGTAGCTTAAGGCACTTTCAAAGGAAAGTGATTTTCTCTGAAAGGACAGCATTTAGAAAGTGAAGCAACACTCCATTCACTTCGCACAGTGAATTGAAGTGTTGGAACAGACTGCTTCTCTTTCAGAGAAACGCATGTGAGTTTCTTCCTAATGCTTGCAAGTAGCTTAAGGCACATTCAAAGGATAGGGATTTTCTCTGAAAGGACAGCATTTAGAAAGTGAAGCAACACTCCATTCACTTCGCACAGTGAATTGAAGTGTTGATACAGACTGCTTCTCTTTCAGAGAAATGCATGTGAGTTTCTGTTGAATGCTTGTAAGTAGCTCAAGGCTCTTTCAAAGGAAAGTGATTTTCTCTGAAAGGACAGCATTTAGAAAGTAAAGCAACACTCCATTCCCTTCGCGCAATGAATTGAAGTGTTGGAACAGACTGCTTCTCTTTCATAGAAACGCATTAGTGTTTCTTGTGAATGCTTGCAAGTAGCTTAAGGCACTTTCAAAGGAAAGTGATTTTCTCTGAAAGGACAGCATTTAGAAAGTGAAGCAACACTCCATTCACTTCGCACAGAGAATTGAAGTGTTGGAACAGATTGCTTCTTTTTCAGAGAAATGCATGTGAGTTTCTGTTGAATGCTTGTAAGTAGCTTAAGGCACTTTCAAAGGAAAGGGATTTTCTTTGAAAGAACAGCATTTAGAAAGTGAAGCAACACTCCATTCACTTCGCACAGTGAATTGAAGTGTTGGAACAGACTACTTCTCTTTCAGAGAAACGCATGTGAGTTTTTTGTGAATGATTGAAAGTAGTTTAAGGCACTTTCAATGGAAAGTGATTTTCTCTGAAAGGACAGCATTTAGAAAGTGAGGCAACACTCCATTCACTTCGCACAGTGAATTGAAGTGTTGGAACAGACTGCTTCTCTTTCAGAGAAACGCATGTGAGTTTCTTCCTAATGCTTGCAAGTAGCTTAAGGCACTATCAAAGGAAAGTGATTTTCTCTGAAAGGACAGCATTTAGAAAGTGAAGCAACACTCCATTCACTTCGAACAGTAAATTGAAGTGTTGGAACAGACTGCTTCTATTTCAGAGAAACGCATGTGTGTTTCTGGTGAATGCTTGAAAGTAGCTTAAGGCAATTTCAAAGGAACGTGATTTTCTCTGAAAGGACAGCATTTAGAAAGTGAAGCAACACTCCATTCACTTCGCACAGTGAATTGAAGTGTTGGAAGAGAAGGCTTCTCTTTCAGAGAAATGCATGTGAATTTCTTGTGAATTCTTGAAAGTTGCTTAAGGCACTTTCAAACAAAAGTGATTTTCTCTGAAAGGACAGGATTTGGAAAGTGAAACAACACTCCATTCACTTCGCACAGTGAATTGAAGTGTTGGAACAGACTGCTTCTATTTCAGAGAAACGCATGTGTGTTTCCTGTGAATGCTTGAAAGTAGCTTAAGGCACTTTCAAAGGAAAGTGATTTTCTCTGAAAGGACAGCATTTAGAAAGTGAAGTAACATTCCATTCACTTCGCACAGTGAATTGAAGTGTTGGAACAGACTGCTTCTCTTTCAGAGAAATGCATGTGAGTTTCTGTTGAATGCTTGTAATTAGCTCAAGGCTCTTTCAAAGGAAAGTGATTTTCTCTGAAAGGACTGCATTTACAAAGTAAAGCAAAACTCCATTCCCTTCGTGCAATGAATTGAAGTGTTGGAACAGACTGCTTCTCTTTCATAGAAACGCATTAGTGTTTCTTGTGAATGCTTGCAAGTAGCTTAAGGCACTTTCAAAGGAAAGTGATTTTCTCTGAAAGGACAGCATTTAGAAAGTGAAGCAACACTCCATTCACTTCGCACAGAGAATTGAAGTGTTGGAACAGACTGCTTCTCTTTCAGAGAAATGCATGTGAGTTTCTGTTGAATGCTTGTAAGTAGCTTAAGGCACTTTCAAAGGAAAGTGATTTTCTCTGAAAGGACAGCATTTAGAAAGTGTAGCAACACTCCATTCACTTCGCACAGTGAATTGAAGTGTTGGAACAGACTGCTTCTCTTTCAGAGAAATGCATGTGAGTTTCTTCCTAATGCTTGCAAGTAGCTTAAGGCACTTTCAAAGGAAAGTGATTTTCTCTGAAAGGACAGCATTTAGAAAGTGAAGCAACACTCCATTCACTTCGCACAGTGAATTGAAGTGTTGGAACAGACTGCTTCTCTTTCAGAGAAACGCATGTGAGTTTCTGGTGAATGCTTGTAAGTAGCTTAAGGCACTTTTAAAGGAAAGTGATTTTCTCTGAAAGGACAGCATTTAGAAAGTGAAGCAACACTCCATTCACTTCGCACAGTGAATTGAAGTGTTGGAACAGACTGCATCTCTTTCAGAGAAACGCATGTGAGTTTCTGTTGAATGCTTGTAAGTAGCTTAAGAAACTTTCAAAGGAGAGTGATTTTCTCTGAAAGGACAGCATTTAGAAAGTGAGGCAACACTCCATTCACTTCACACCGTGAATTGAAGTGTTGGAACAGACTGCTTCTCTTTCAGAGAAGCGCAGGTGAGTTTCTTCCTAATGCTTGCAAGTAGCTTAAGGCTCTTTCAAAGGAAAATGATTTTCTCTGAAAGGACAGCATTTAGAAAGTGAAGCAACACTCCATTCACTTCGCACAGTGAATTGAAGTGTTGGAACAGACTGCTTCTCTTTCAGAGAAATGCATGTGAGTTTCTGTTGAATGCTTGTAAGTAGCTCAAGGCTCTTTCAAAGGAAAGTGATTTTCTCTGAAAGGACAGCATTTAGAAAGTAAAGCAACACTCCATTCCCTTCGCGCAATGAATTGAAGTGTTGGAACAGACCGCTTCTCTTTCATAGAAACGCATTAGTGTTTCTTGTGAATGCTTGCAAGTAGCTTAAGGCACTTTCAAAGGAAAGTGATTTTCTCTGAAAGGACAGCATTTAGAAAGTGAAGCAACACTCCATTCACTTCGCACAGAGAATTGAAGTGTTGGAACAGACTGCTTCTCTTTCAGAGAAATGCATGTGAGTTTCTGTTGAATGCTTGTAAGTAGCTTAAGGCACTTTCAAAGGAAAGTGATTTTTTTTGAAAGGACAGCATTTAGAAAGTGAAGCAACACTCCATTCACTTCGCACAGTGAATTGAAGTGTTGGAACAGACTGCTTCTTTTTCAGAGAAACGCATGTGAGTTTCTTCCTAATGCTTGCAAGTAGCTTAAGGCACTTTCAAAGGAAAGTGATTTTCTCTGAAAGGACAGCATTTAGAAAGTGAAGCAACACTCCATTCACTTCGCACAGTGAATTGAAGTGTTGGAACAGACTGCTTCTCTTTCAGAGAAACGCATGTGAGTTTCTGGTGAATGCTTGTAAGTAGCTTAAGGCACTTTCAAAGGAAAGTGATTTTCTCTGAAACGACAGCATTTAGAAAGTGAAGCAACACTCCATACACTTCGCACAGTGAATTGAAGTGTTGGAACAGAGTGCTTCTCTTTCAGAGAAACGCATGTGAGTTTCTTCCTAATGCTTGCAAGTAGCTTAAGGCACTTTGAAAGGAAAGCGATTTTCTCTGAAAGGACATAATTTAGAAAGTGAAGCAACACTCCATTCACTTCGCACAGTGAATTGAAGTGTGGGAACAGACTGCTTCTCTTTCAGAGAAATGCATGTGAATTTCTGTTGAATGCTTGTAAGTAGCTCAAGGCTCTTTCAAAGGAAAGTGATTTTCTCTGAAAGGACAGCATTTAGAAAGTAAAGCAACACTCCATTCCCTTCGTGCAATGAATTGAAGTGTTGGAACAGACTGCTTCTCGTTCATAGAAACGCATTAGTGTTTCTTGTGAATGCTTGCAAGTAGCTTAAGGCACTTTCAAAGGAAAGTGATTTTCTCTGAAAGGACAGCATTTAGAAAGTGAAGCAACACTCCATTCACTTCGCACATTGAATTGAAGTGTTGGAACAGACTGCATCTCTTTCAGAGAAACGCATGTGAGTTTCTGTTGAATGCTTGTAAGTAGCTTCCGAAACTTTCAAAGGAGAGTGATTTTCTCTGAAAGGACAGCATTTAGAAAGTGAGGCAACACTCCATTCACTTCACACAGTGAATTGAAGTGTTGGAACAGACGGCTTCTCTTTCAGAGAAACGCATTAGTGTTTCTTGTGAATGCTTGCAAGTAGCTTAAGGCACTTTCAAAGGAAAGTGATTTTCTCTGAAAGGACAGCATTTAGAAAGTGAAGCAACACTCCATTCACTTCGCACAGAGAATTGAAGTGTTGGAACAGACTGCTTCTCTTTCAGAGAAACGCATGTGAGTTTTTTGTGAATGATTGAAAGTAGGTTAAGGCACTTTCAATGGAAAGTGATTTTCTCTGAAAGGACAGCATTTAGAAAGTGAGGCAACACTCCATTCACTTCGCACAGTGAATTGAAGTGTTGGAACAGACTGCTTCTCTTTCAGAGAAATGCATGTGAGTTTCTGTTGAATGCTTGTAATTAGCTCAAGGCTCTTTCAAAGGAAAGTGATTTTCTCTGAAACGACAGCATTTACAAAGTAAAGCAAAACTCCATTCCCTTCGTGCAATGAATTGAAGTGTTGGAGCAGACTGCTTCTCTTTCATAGAAACGCATTAGTGTTTCTTGTGAATGCTTGCAAGTAGCTTAAGGCACTTTCAAAGGAAAGTGATTTTCTCTGAAAGGACAGCATTTAGAAAGTGAAGCAACACTCCATTCACTTCGCATAGAGAATTGAAGTGTTGGAACAGACTGCTTCTCTTTCAGAGAAATGCATGTGAGTTTCTGTTGAATGCTTGTAAGTAGCTTAAGGCACTTTCAAAGGAAAGTGATTTTCTCTGAAAGGACAGCATTTAGAAAGTGTAGCAACACTCCATTCACTTCGCACAGTGAATTGAAGTGTTGGAACATACTGCTTCTCTTTCAGAGAAATGCATGTGAGTTTCTTCCTAATGCTTGCAAGTAGCTTAAGGCACTTTCAAAGGAAAGTGATTTTCTCTGAAAGGACAGCATTTAGAAAGTGAAGCAACACTCCATTCACTTCGCACAGTGAATTGAAGTGTTGGAACAGACTGCTTCTCTTTCAGAGAAACGCATGTGAGTTTCTTCCTAATGCTTGCAAGTAGCTTAAGGCACTTTCAAAGGAAAGTGATTTTCTCTGAAAGGACAGCATTTAGAAAGTGAAGCAACACTCCATTCACTTCGCACAGTGAATTGAAGTGTTGATACAGACTGCTTCTCTTTCAGAGAAATGCATGTGAGTTTCTGTTGAATGCTTGTAAGTAGCTCAAGGCTCTTTCAAAGGAAAGTGATTTTCTCTGAAAGGACAGCATTTAGAAAGTAAAGCAACACTCCATTCCCTTCGCGCAATGAATTGAAGTGTTGGAAAAGACTGCTTCTCTTTCATAGAAACGCATTAGTGTTTCTTGTGAATGCTTGCAAGTAGCTTAAGGCACTTTCAAAGGAAAGTGATTTTCTCTGAAAGGACAGCATTTAGAAAGTGAAGCAACACTCCATTCACTTCGCACAGAGAATTGAAGTGTTGGAACAGATTGCTTCTTTTTCAGAGAAATGCATGTGAGTTTCTGTTGAATGCTTGTAAGTAGCTTAAGGCACTTTCAAAGGAAAGGGATTTTCTTTGAAAGAACAGCATTTAGAAAGTGAAGCAACACTCCATTCACCTCGCACAGTGAATTGAAGTGTTGGAACAGACTACTTCTCTTTCAGAGAAACGCATGTGAGTTTTTTGTGAATGATTGAAAGTAGTTTAAGGCACTTTCAATGGAAAGTGATTTTCTCTGAAAGGACAGCATTTAGAAAGTGAGGCAACACTCCATTCACTTCGCACAGTGAATTGAAGTGTTGGAACAGACTGCTTCTCTTTCAGAGAAACGCATGTGAGTTTCTTCCTAATGCTTGCAAGTAGCTTAAGGCACTATCAAAGGAAAGTGATTTTCTCTGAAAGGACAGCATTTAGAAAGTGAAGCAACACTCCATTCACTTCGAACAGTAAATTGAAGTGTTGGAACAGACTGCTTCTCTTTCAGAGAAACGCATGTGTGTTTCTGGTGAATTCTTGTAAGTAGCTTAAGGCAATTTCAAAGGAACGTGATTTTCTCTGAAAGGACAGCATTTAGAAAGTGAAGCAACACTCCATTCACTTCGCACAGTGAATTGAAGTGTTGGAAGAGAAGGCTTCTCTTTCAGAGAAATGCATGTGAATTTCTTGTGAATTCTTGAAAGTTGCTTAAGGCACTTTCAAACAAAAGTGATTTTCTCTGAAAGGACAGGATTTGGAAAGTGAAACAACACTCCATTCACTTCGCACAGTGAATTGAAGTGTTGGAACAGACTGCTTCTATTTCAGAGAAACGCATGTGTGTTTCCTGTGAATGCTTGAAAGTAGCTTAAGGCACTTTCAAAGGAAAGTGATTTTCTCTGAAAGGACAGCATTTAGAAAGTGAAGTAACATTCCATTCACTTCGCACAGTGAATTGAAGTGTTGGAACAGACTGCTACTCTTTCAGAGAAATGCATGTGAGTTTCTGTTGAATGCTTGTAATTAGCTCAAGCCTCTTTCAAAGGAAAGTGATTTTCTCTGAAAGGACTGCATTTACAAAGTAAAGCAAAACTCCATTCCCTTCGTGCAATGAATTGAAGTGTTGGAACAGACTGCTTCTCTTTCAGAGAAATGCATGTGAGTTTCTGTTGAATGCTTGTAAGTAGCTTAAGGCACTTTCAAAGGAAAGTGATTTTCTCTGAAAGGACAGCATTTAGAAAGTGTAGCAACACTCCATTCACTTCGCACAGTGAATTGAAGTGTTGGAACAGACTGCTTCTCTTTCAGAGAAATGCATGTGAGTTTCTTCCTAATGCTTGCAAGTAGCTTAAGGCACTTTCAAAGGAAAGTGATTTTCTCTGAAAGGACAGCATTTAGAAAGTGAAGCAACACTCCATTCACTTCGCACAGTGAATTGAAGTGTTGGAACAGACTGCTTCTCTTTAAGAGAAACGCATGTGAGTTTCTGGTGAATGCTTGTAAGTAGCTTAAGGCACTTTCAAAGGAAAGTGATTTTCTCTGAAAGGACAGCATTTAGAAAGTGAAGCAACACTCCATTCACTTCGCACATTGAATTGAAGTGTTGGAACAGACTGCATCTCTTTCAGAGAAACGCATGTGAGTTTCTGTTGAATGCTTGTAAGTAGCTTAAGAAACTTTCAAAGGAGAGTGATTTTCTCTGAAAGGACAGCATTTAGAAAGTGAGGCAACACTCCATTCACTTCACACCGTGAATTGAAGTGTTGGAACAGACTGCTTCTCTTTCAGAGAAGCGCATGTGAGTTTCTTCCTAATGCTTGCAAGTAGCTTAAGGCACTTTCAAAGGAAAATGATTTTCTCTGAAAGGACAGCATTTAGAAAGTGAAGCAACACTCCATTCACTTCGCACAGTGAATTGAAGTGTTGGAACAGACTGCTTCTCTTTCAGAGAAATGCATGTGAGTTTCTGTTGAATGCTTGTAAGTAGCTCAAGGCTCTTTCAAAGGAAAGTGATTTTCTCTGAAAGGACAGCATTTAGAAAGTAAAGCAACACTCCATTCCCTTCGTGCAATGAATTGAAGTGTTGGAACAGACTGCTTCTCGTTCATAGAAACGCATTAGTGTTTCTTGTGAATGCTTGCAAGTAGCTTAAGGCACTTTCAAAGGAAAGTGATTTTCTCTGAAAGGACAGCATTTAGAAAGTGAAGCAACACTCCATTCACTTCGCACATTGAATTGAAGTGTTGGAACAGACTGCATCTCTTTCAGAGAAACGCATGTGAGTTTCTGTTGAATGCTTGTAAGTAGCTTCAGAAACTTTCAAAGGAGAGTGATTTTCTCTGAAAGGACAGCATTTAGAAAGTGAGGCAACACTCCATTCACTTCACACAGTGAATTGAAGTGTTGGAAGAGACGGCTTCTCTTCCAGAGAAACGCATTAGTGTTTCTTGTGAATGCTTGCAAGTAGCTTAAGGCACTTTCAAAGGAAAGTGATTTTCTCTGAAAGGACAGCATTTAGAAAGTGAAGCAACACTCCATTCACTTCGCACAGAGAATTGAAGTGTTGGAACAGACTGCTTCTCTTTCAGAGAAATGCATGTGAGTTTCTGTTGAATGCTTGTAAGTAGCTTAAGGCACTTTCAAAGGAAAGTGATTTTCTCTGAAAGGACAGCATTTAGAAAGTGTAGCAACACTCCATTCACTTCGCACAGTGAATTGAAGTGTTGGAACAGACTGCTTCTCTTTCAGAGAAATGCATGTGAGTTTCTTCCTAATGCTTGCAAGTAGCTTAAGGCACTTTCAAAGGAAAGTGATTTTCTCTGAAAGGACAGCATTTAGAAAGTGAAGCAACACTCCATTCACTTCGCACAGTGAATTGAAGTGTTGGAACAGACTGCTTCTCTTTAAGAGAAACGCATGTGAGTTTCTGGTGAATGCTTTTAAGTAGCTTAAGGCACTTTCAAAGGAAAGTGATTTTCTCTGAAAGGACAGCATTTAGAAAGTGAAGCAACACTCCATTCACTACGCACATTGAATTGAAGTGTTGGAACAGACTGCATCTCTTTCAGAGAAACGCATGTGAGTTTCTGGTGAATGCTTGTAAGTAGCTTAAGAAACTTTCAAAGGAGAGTGATTTTCTCTGAAAGGACAGCATTTAGAAAGTGAGGCAACACTCCATTCACTTCACACCGTGAAATGAAGTGTTGGAACAGACTGCTTCTCTTTCAGAGAAGCGCATGTGAGTTTCTTCCTAATGCTTGCAAGTAGCTTAAGGCACTTTCAAAGGAAAGTGATTTTCTCTGAAAGGACAGCATTTAGAAAGTGAAGCAACACTCCATTCACTTCGCACAATGAATTGAAGTGTTGGAACAGACTGCTTCTCTTTCAGAGAAACGCATGTGAGTTTCTTCCTAATGCTTGCAAGTAGCTTAAGGCACTTTCAAAGGAAAGTGATTTTCTCTGAAAGGACAGCATTTAGAAAGTGAAGCAACACTCCATTCACTTCGCACAGTGAATTGAAGTGTTGATACAGACTGCTTCTCTTTCAGAGAAATGCATGTGAGTTTCTGTTGAATGCTTGTAAGTAGCTCAAGGCTCTTTCAAAGGAAAGTGATTTTCTCTGAAAGGACAGCATTTAGAAAGTAAAGCAACACTCCATTCCCTTCGCGCAATGAATTGAAGTGTTGGAACAGACTGCTTCTCTTTCATAGAAACGCATTAGTGTTTCTTGTGAATGCTTGCAAGTAGCTTAAGGCACTTTCAAAGGAAAGTGATTTTCTCTGAAAGGACAGCATTTAGAAAGTGAAGCAACACTCCATTCACTTCGCACAGAGAATTGAAGTGTTGGAACAGATCGCTTCTTTTTCAGAGAAATGCATGTGAGTTTCTGTTGAATGCTTGTAAGTAGCTTAAGGCACTTTCAAAGGAAAGGGATTTTCTTTGAAAGAACAGCATTTAGAAAGTGAAGCAACACTCCATTCACTTCGCACAGTGAATTGAAGTGTTGGAACAGACTACTTCTCTTTCAGAGAAACGCATGTGAGTTTTTTGTGAATGATTGAAAGTAGTTTAAGGCACTTTCAATGGAAAGTGATTTTCTCTGAAAGGACAGCATTTAGAAAGTGAGGCAACACTCCATTCACTTCGCACAGTGAATTGAAGTGTTGGAACAGACTGCTTCTCTTTCAGAGAAACGCATGTGAGTTTCTTCCTAATGCTTGCAAGTAGCTTAAGGCACTATCAAAGGAAAGTGATTTTCTCTGAAAGGACAGCATTTAGAAAGTGAAGCAACACTCCATTCACTTCGAACAGTAAATTGAAGTGTTGGAACAGACTGCTTCTCTTTCAGAGAAACGCATGTGTGTTTCTGGTGAATTCTTGTAAGTAGCTTAAGGCAATTTCAAAGGAACGTGATTTTCTCTGAAAGGACAGCATTTAGAAAGTGAAGCAACACTCCATTCACTTCGCACAGTGAATTGAAGTGTTGGAAGAGAAGGCTTCTCTTTCAGAGAAATGCATGTGAATTTCTTGTGAATTCTTGAAAGTTGCTTAAGGCACTTTCAAACAAAAGTGATTTTCTCTGAAAGGACAGGATTTGGAAAGTGAAACAACACTCCATTCACTTCGCACAGTGAATTGAAGTGTTGGAACAGACTGCTTCTATTTCAGAGAAACGCATGTGTGTTTCCTGTGAATGCTTGAAAGTAGCTTAAGGCACTTTCAAAGGAAAGTGATTTTCTCTGAAAGGACAGCATTTAGAAAGTGAAGTAACATTCCATTCACTTCGCACAGTGAATTGAAGTGTTGGAACAGACTGCTTCTCTTTCAGAGAAATGCATGTGAGTTTCTGTTGAATGCTTGTAATTAGCTCAAGGCTCTTTCAAAGGAAAGTGATTTTCTCTGAAAGGACTGCATTTACAAAGTAAAGCAAAACTCCATTCCCTTCGTGCAATGAATTGAAGTGTTGGAACAGACTGCTTCTCTTTCATAGAAACGCATTAGTGTTTCTTGTGAATGCTTGCAAGTAGCTTAAGGCACTTTCAAAGGAAAGTGATTTTCTCTGAAAGGACAGCATTTAGAAAGTGAAGCAACACTCCATTCACTTCGCACAGAGAATTGAAGTGTTGGAACAGACTGCTTCTCTTTCAGAGAAATGCATGTGAGTTTCTGTTGAATGCTTGTAAGTAGCTTAAGGCACTTTCAAAGGAAAGTGATTTTCTCTGAAAGGACAGCATTTAGAAAGTGTAGCAACACTCCATTCACTTCGCACAGTGAATTGAAGTGTTGGAACAGACTGCTTCTCTTTCAGAGAAATGCATGTGAGTTTCTTCCTAATGCTTGCAAGTAGCTTAAGGCACTTTCAAAGGAAAGTGATTTTCTCTGAAAGGACAGCATTTAGAAAGTGAAGCAACACTTCATTCACTTCGCACAGTGAATTGAAGTGTTGGAACAGACTGCTTCTCTTTAAGAGAAACGCATGTGAGTTTCTGGTGAATGCTTGTAAGTAGCTTAAGGCACTTTCAAAGAAAGTGATTTTCTCTGAAAGGACAGCATTTAGAAAGTGAAGCAACACTCCATTCACTTCGCACATTGAATTGAAGTGTTGGAACAGACTGCATCTCTTTCAGAGAAACGCATGTGAGTTTCTGTTGAATGCTTGTAAGTAGCTTAAGAAACTTTCAAAGGAGAGTGATTTTCTCTGAAAGGACAGCATTTAGAAAGTGAGGCAACACTCCATTCACTTCACACCGTGAATTGAAGTGTTGGAACAGACTGCTTCTCTTTCAGAGAAGCGCATGTGAGTTTCTTCCTAATGCTTGCAAGTAGCTTAAGGCACTTTCAAAGGAAAATGATTTTCTCTGAAAGGACAGCATTTAGAAAGTGAAGCAACACTCCATTCACTTCGCACATTGAATTGAAGTGTTGGAACAGACTGCATCTCTTTCAGAGAAACGCATGTGAGTTTCTGTTGAATGCTTGTAAGTAGCTTAAGAAACTTTCAAAGGAGAGTGATTTTCTCTGAAAGGACAGCATTTAGAAAGTGAGGCAACACTCCATTCACTTCACACCGTGAATTGAAGTGTTGGAACAGACTGCTTCTCTTTCAGAGAAGCGCATGTGAGTTTCTTCCTAATGCTTGCAAGTAGCTTAAGGCACTTTCAACGGAAAATGATTTTCTCTGAAAGGACAGCATTTAGAAAGTGAAGCAACACTCCATTCACTTCGCACAGTGAATTGAAGTGTTGGAACAGACTGCTTCTCTTTCAGAGAAATGCATGTGAGTTTCTGTTGAATGCTTGTAAGTAGCTCAAGGCTCTTTCAAAGGAAAGTGATTTTCTCTGAAAGGACAGCATTTAGAAAGTAAAGCAACACTCCATTCCCTTCGCGCAATGAATTGAAGTGTTGGAACAGACTGCTTCTCTTTCATAGAAACGCATTAGTGTTTCTTGTGAATGCTTGCAAGTAGCTTAAGGCACTTTCAAAGGAAAGTGATTTTCTCTGAAAGGACAGCATTTAGAAAGTGAAGCAACACTCCATTCACTTCGAACAGTGAATTGAAGTGTTGGAACAGACTGCTTCTCTTTCAGAGAAATGCATGTGAATTTCTGTTGAATGCTTGTAAGTAGCTCAAGGCTCTTTCAAAGGAAAGTGATTTTCTCTGAAAGGACAGCATTTAGAAAGTGAAGCAACACTCCATTCACTTTGCACAGTGAATTGAAGTGTTGGAACAGACTGCTTCTCGTTCATAGAAACGCATTAGTGTTTCTTGTGAATGCTTGCAAGTAGTTTAAGGCACTTTCAAAGGAAAGTGATTTTCTCTGAAAGGACAGCATTTAGAAAGTGAAGCAACACTCCATTCACTTCGCACATTGAATTGAAGTGTTGGAACAGACTGCATCTCTTTCAGAGAAACGCATGTGAGTTTCTGTTGAATGCTTGTAAGTAGCTTCAGAAACTTTCAAAGGAGAGTGATTTTCTCTGAAAGGACAGCATTTAGAAAGTGAGGCAACACTCCATTCACTTCACACAGTGAATTGAAGTGTTGGAAGAGACGGCTTCTCTTCCAGAGAAACGCATTAGTGTTTCTTGTGAATGCTTGCAAGTAGCTTAAGGCACTTTCAAAGGAAAGTGATTTTCTCTGAAAGGACAGCATTTAGAAAGTGAAGCAACACTCCATTCACTTCGCACAGAGAATTGAAGTGTTGGAACAGACTGCTTCTCTTTCAGAGAAATGCATGTGAGTTTCTGTTGAATGCTTGTAAGTAGCTTAAGGCACTTTCAAAGGAAAGTGATTTTCTCTGAAAGGACAGCATTTAGAAAGTGTAGCAACACTCCATTAACTTCGCACAGTGAATTGAAGTGTTGGAACAGACTGCTTCTCTTTCAGAGAAATGCATGTGAGTTTCTTCCTAATGCTTGCAAGTAGCTTAAGGCACTTTCAAAGGAAAGTGATTTTCTCTGAAAGGACAGCATTTAGAAAGTGAAGCAACACTCCATTCACTTCGCACAGTGAATTGAAGTGTTGGAACAGACTGCTTCTCTTTAAGAGAAATGCATGTGAGTTTCTGGTGAATGCTTTTAAGTAGCTTAAGGCACTTTCAAAGGAAAGTGATTTTCTCTGAAAGGACAGCATTTAGAAAGTGAAGCAACACTCCATTCACTACGCACATTGAATTGAAGTGTTGGAACAGACTGCATCTCTTTCAGAGAAACGCATGTGAGTTTCTGTTGAATGCTTGTAAGTAGCTTAAGAAACTTTCAAAGGAGAGTGATTTTCTCTGAAAGGACAGCATTTAGAAAGTGAAGCAACACTCCATTCACTTCACACCGTGAAATGAAGTGTTGGAACAGACTGCTTCTCTTTCAGAGAAGCGCATGTGAGTTTCTTCCTAATGCTTGCAAGTAGCTTAAGGCACTTTCAAAGGAAAGTGATTTTCTCTGAAAGGACAGCATTTAGAAAGTGAAGCAACACTCCATTCACTTCGCACAATGTATTGAAGTGTTGGAACAGAGTGCTTCTCTTTCAGAGAAACGCATGTGAGTTTCTTCCTAATGCTTGCATGTAGCTTAAGGCACTTTGAAAGGAAAGTGATTTTCTCTGAAAGGACATAATTTAGAAAGTGAAGCAACACTCCATTCACTTCGCACAATGAATTGAAGTGTTGGAACAGACTGCTTCTCTTTCAGAGAAACGCATGTGAGTTTCTTCCTAATGCTTGCAAGTAGCTTAAGGCACTTTCAAAGGAAAGTGATTTTCTCTGAAAGGACAGCATTTAGAAAGTGAAGCAACACTCCATTCACTTCGCACAGTGAATTGAAGTGTTGATACAGACTGCTTCTCTTTCAGAGAAATGCATGTGAGTTTCTGTTGAATGCTTGTAAGTAGCTCAAAGCTCTTTCAAAGGAAAGTGATTTTCTCTGAAAGGACAGCATTTAGAAAGTAAAGCAACACTCCATTCCCTTCGCGCAATGAATTGAAGTGTTGGAACAGACTGCTTCTCTTTCATAGAAACGCATTAGTGTTTCTTGTGAATGCTTGCAAGTAGCTTAAGGCACTTTCAAAGGAAAGTGATTTTCTCTGAAAGGACAGCATTTAGAAAGTGAAGCAACACTCCATTCACTTCGCACAGAGAATTGAAGTGTTGGAACAGATCGCTTCTTTTTCAGAGAAATGCATGTGAGTTTCTGTTGAATGCTTGTAAGTAGCTTAAGGCACTTTCAAAGGAAAGGGATTTTCTTTGAAAGAACAGCATTTAGAAAGTGAAGCAACACTCCATTCACTTCGCACAGTGAATTGAAGTGTTGGAACAGACTACTTCTCTTTCAGAGAAACGCATGTGAGTTTTTTGTGAATGATTGAAAGTAGTTTAAGGCACTTTCAATGGAAAGTGATTTTCTCTGAAAGGACAGCATTTAGAAAGTGAGGCAACACTCCATTCACTTCGCACAGTGAATTGAAGTGTTGGAACAGACTGCTTCTCTTTCAGAGAAATGCATGTGAGTTTCTTCCTAATGCTTGCAAGTAGCTTAAGGCACTTTCAAAGGAAAGTGATTTTCTCTGAAAGGACAGCATTTAGAAAGTGAAGCAACACTCCATTCACTTCGCACAGTGAATTGAAGTGTTGGAACAGACTGCTTCTCTTTAAGAGAAATGCATGTGAGTTTCTGGTGAATGCTTTTAAGTAGCTTAAGGCACTTTCAAAGGAAAGTGATTTTCTCTGAAAGGACAGCATTTAGAAAGTGAAGCAACACTCCATTCACTACGCACATTGAATTGAAGTGTTGGAACAGACTGCATCTCTTTCAGAGAAACGCATGTGAGTTTCTGTTGAATGCTTGTAAGTAGCTTAAGAAACTTTCAAAGGAGAGTGATTTTCTCTGAAAGGACAGCATTTAGAAAGTGAAGCAACACTCCATTCACTTCACACCGTGAAATGAAGTGTTGGAACAGACTGCTTCTCTTTCAGAGAAGCGCATGTGAGTTTCTTCCTAATGCTTGCAAGTAGCTTAAGGCACTTTCAAAGGAAAGTGATTTTCTCTGAAAGGACAGCATTTAGAAAGTGAAGCAACACTCCATTCACTTCGCACAATGTATTGAAGTGTTGGAACAGAGTGCTTCTCTTTCAGAGAAACGCATGTGAGTTTCTTCCTAATGCTTGCATGTAGCTTAAGGCACTTTGAAAGGAAAGTGATTTTCTCTGAAAGGACATAATTTAGAAAGTGAAGCAACACTCCATTCACTTCGCACAATGAATTGAAGTGTTGGAACAGACTGCTTCTCTTTCAGAGAAACGCATGTGAGTTTCTTCCTAATGCTTGCAAGTAGCTTAAGGCACTTTCAAAGGAAAGTGATTTTCTCTGAAAGGACAGCATTTAGAAAGTGAAGCAACACTCCATTCACTTCGCACAGTGAATTGAAGTGTTGATACAGACTGCTTCTCTTTCAGAGAAATGCATGTGAGTTTCTGTTGAATGCTTGTAAGTAGCTCAAAGCTCTTTCAAAGGAAAGTGATTTTCTCTGAAAGGACAGCATTTAGAAAGTAAAGCAACACTCCATTCCCTTCGCGCAATGAATTGAAGTGTTGGAACAGACTGCTTCTCTTTCATAGAAACGCATTAGTGTTTCTTGTGAATGCTTGCAAGTAGCTTAAGGCACTTTCAAAGGAAAGTGATTTTCTCTGAAAGGACAGCATTTAGAAAGTGAAGCAACACTCCATTCACTTCGCACAGAGAATTGAAGTGTTGGAACAGATCGCTTCTTTTTCAGAGAAATGCATGTGAGTTTCTGTTGAATGCTTGTAAGTAGCTTAAGGCACTTTCAAAGGAAAGGGATTTTCTTTGAAAGAACAGCATTTAGAAAGTGAAGCAACACTCCATTCACTTCGCACAGTGAATTGAAGTGTTGGAACAGACTACTTCTCTTTCAGAGAAACGCATGTGAGTTTTTTGTGAATGATTGAAAGTAGTTTAAGGCACTTTCAATGGAAAGTGATTTTCTCTGAAAGGACAGCATTTAGAAAGTGAGGCAACACTCCATTCACTTCGCACAGTGAATTGAAGTGTTGGAACAGACTGCTTCTCTTTCAGAGAAACGCATGTGAGTTTCTTCCTAATGCTTGCAAGTAGCTTAAGGCACTATCAAAGGAAAGTGATTTTCTCTGAAAGGACAGCATTTAGAAAGTGAAGCAACACTCCATTCACTTCGAACAGTAAATTGAAGTGTTGGAACAGACTGCTTCTCTTTCAGAGAAACGCATGTGTGTTTCTGGTGAATTCTTGTAAGTAGCTTAAGGCAATTTCAAAGGAACGTGATTTTCTCTGAAAGGACAGCATTTAGAAAGTGAAGCAACACTCCATTCACTTCGCACAGTGAATTGAAGTGTTGGAAGAGAAGGCTTCTCTTTCAGAGAAATGCATGTGAATTTCTTGTGAATTCTTGAAAGTTGCTTAAGGCACTTTCAAACAAAAGTGATTTTCTCTGAAAGGACAGGATTTGGAAAGTGAAACAACACTCCATTCACTTCGCACAGTGAATTGAAGTGTTGGAACAGACTGCTTCTATTTCAGAGAAACGCATGTGTGTTTCCTGTGAATGCTTGAAAGTAGCTTAAGGCACTTTCAAAGGAAAGTGATTTTCTCTGAAAGGACAGCATTTAGAAAGTGAAGTAACATTCCATTCACTTCGCACAGTGAATTGAAGTGTTGGAACAGACTGCTTCTCTTTCAGAGAAATGCATGTGAGTTTCTGTTGAATGCTTGTAATTAGCTCAAGGCTCTTTCAAAGGAAAGTGATTTTCTCTGAAAGGACTGCATTTACAAAGTAAAGCAAAACTCCATTCCCTTCGTGCAATGAATTGAAGTGTTGGAACAGACTGCTTCTCTTTCATAGAAACGCATTAGTGTTTCTTGTGAATGCTTGCAAGTAGCTTAAGGCACTTTCAAAGGAAAGTGATTTTCTCTGAAAGGACAGCATTTAGAAAGTGAAGCAACACTCCATTCACTTCGCACAGAGAATTGAAGTGTTGGAACAGACTGCTTCTCTTTCAGAGAAATGCATGTGAGTTTCTGTTGAATGCTTGTAAGTAGCTTAAGGCACTTTCAAAGGAAAGTGATTTTCTCTGAAAGGACAGCATTTAGAAAGTGTAGCAACACTCCATTCACTTCGCACAGTGAATTGAAGTGTTGGAACAGACTGCTTCTCTTTCAGAGAAATGCATGTGAGTTTCTTCCTAATGCTTGCAAGTAGCTTAAGGCACTTTCAAAGGAAAGTGATTTTCTCTGAAAGGACAGCATTTAGAAAGTGAAGCAACACTTCATTCACTTCGCACAGTGAATTGAAGTGTTGGAACAGACTGCTTCTCTTTAAGAGAAACGCATGTGAGTTTCTGGTGAATGCTTGTAAGTAGCTTAAGGCACTTTCAAAGAAAGTGATTTTCTCTGAAAGGACAGCATTTAGAAAGTGAAGCAACACTCCATTCACTTCGCACATTGAATTGAAGTGTTGGAACAGACTGCATCTCTTTCAGAGAAACGCATGTGAGTTTCTGTTGAATGCTTGTAAGTAGCTTAAGAAACTTTCAAAGGAGAGTGATTTTCTCTGAAAGGACAGCATTTAGAAAGTGAGGCAACACTCCATTCACTTCACACCGTGAATTGAAGTGTTGGAACAGACTGCTTCTCTTTCAGAGAAGCGCATGTGAGTTTCTTCCTAATGCTTGCAAGTAGCTTAAGGCACTTTCAACGGAAAATGATTTTCTCTGAAAGGACAGCATTTAGAAAGTGAAGCAACACTCCATTCACTTCGCACAGTGAATTGAAGTGTTGGAACAGACTGCTTCTCTTTCAGAGAAATGCATGTGAGTTTCTGTTGAATGCTTGTAAGTAGCTCAAGGCTCTTTCAAAGGAAAGTGATTTTCTCTGAAAGGACAGCATTTAGAAAGTAAAGCAACACTCCATTCCCTTCGCGCAATGAATTGAAGTGTTGGAACAGACTGCTTCTCTTTCATAGAAACGCATTAGTGTTTCTTGTGAATGCTTGCAAGTAGCTTAAGGCACTTTCAAAGGAAAGTGATTTTCTCTGAAAGGACAGCATTTAGAAAGTGAAGCAACACTCCATTCACTTCGAACAGTGAATTGAAGTGTTGGAACAGACTGCTTCTCTTTCAGAGAAATGCATGTGAATTTCTGTTGAATGCTTGTAAGTAGCTCAAGGCTCTTTCAAAGGAAAGTGATTTTCTCTGAAAGGACAGCATTTAGAAAGTGAAGCAACACTCCATTCACTTTGCACAGTGAATTGAAGTGTTGGAACAGACTGCTTCTCGTTCATAGAAACGCATTAGTGTTTCTTGTGAATGCTTGCAAGTAGCTTAAGGCACTTTCAAAGGAAAGTGATTTTCTCTGAAAGGACAGCATTTAGAAAGTGAAGCAACACTCCATTCACTTCGCACATTGAATTGAAGTGTTGGAACAGACTGCATCTCTTTCAGAGAAACGCATGTGAGTTTCTGTTGAATGCTTGTAAGTAGCTTCAGAAACTTTCAAAGGAGAGTGATTTTCTCTGAAAGGACAGCATTTAGAAAGTGAGGCAACACTCCATTCACTTCACACAGTGAATTGAAGTGTTGGAAGAGACGGCTTCTCTTCCAGAGAAACGCATTAGTGTTTCTTGTGAATGCTTGCAAGTAGCTTAAGGCACTTTCAAAGGAAAGTGATTTTCTCTGAAAGGACAGCATTTAGAAAGTGAAGCAACACTCCATTCACTTCGCACAGAGAATTGAAGTGTTGGAACAGACTGCTTCTCTTTCAGAGAAATGCATGTGAGTTTCTGTTGAATGCTTGTAAGTAGCTTAAGGCACTTTCAAAGGAAAGTGATTTTCTCTGAAAGGACAGCATTTAGAAAGTGTAGCAACACTCCATTAACTTCGCACAGTGAATTGAAGTGTTGGAACAGACTGCTTCTCTTTCAGAGAAATGCATGTGAGTTTCTTCCTAATGCTTGCAAGTAGCTTAAGGCACTTTCAAAGGAAAGTGATTTTCTCTGAAAGGACAGCATTTAGAAAGTGAAGCAACACTCCATTCACTTCGCACAGTGAATTGAAGTGTTGGAACAGACTGCTTCTCTTTAAGAGAAATGCATGTGAGTTTCTGGTGAATGCTTTTAAGTAGCTTAAGGCACTTTCAAAGGAAAGTGATTTTCTCTGAAAGGACAGCATTTAGAAAGTGAAGCAACACTCCATTCACTACGCACATTGAATTGAAGTGTTGGAACAGACTGCATCTCTTTCAGAGAAACGCATGTGAGTTTCTGTTGAATGCTTGTAAGTAGCTTAAGAAACTTTCAAAGGAGAGTGATTTTCTCTGAAAGGACAGCATTTAGAAAGTGAAGCAACACTCCATTCACTTCACACCGTGAAATGAAGTGTTGGAACAGACTGCTTCTCTTTCAGAGAAGCGCATGTGAGTTTCTTCCTAATGCTTGCAAGTAGCTTAAGGCACTTTCAAAGGAAAGTGATTTTCTCTGAAAGGACAGCATTTAGAAAGTGAAGCAACACTCCATTCACTTCGCACAATGTATTGAAGTGTTGGAACAGAGTGCTTCTCTTTCAGAGAAACGCATGTGAGTTTCTTCCTAATGCTTGCATGTAGCTTAAGGCACTTTGAAAGGAAAGTGATTTTCTCTGAAAGGACATAATTTAGAAAGTGAAGCAACACTCCATTCACTTCGCACATTGAATTGAAGTGTTGGAACAGACTGCATCTCTTTCAGAGAAACGCATGTGAGTTTCTGTTGAATGCTTGTAAATAGCTTAAGAAACTTTCAAAGGAGAGTGATTTTCTCTGAAAGGACAGCATTTAGAAAGTGAGGCAACACTCCATTCACTTCACACAGTGAATTGAAGTGTTGGAACAGACTGCTTCTCTTTCAGAGAAACGCATGTGAGTTTCTTCCTAATGCTTGCAAGTAGCTTAAGGCACTTTCAAAGGAAAGTGATTTTCTCTGAAAGGACAGCATTTAGGAAGTGAAGCAACACTCCATTCACTTCGCACAGTGAATTGAAGTGTTGGAACAGACTGCTTCTCTTTCATAGAAACGCATTAGTGTTTCTTGTGAATGCTTGCAAGTAGCTTAAGGCACTTTCAAAGGAAAGTGATTTTCTCTGAAAGGACAGCATTTAGAAAGTGAAGCAACACTCCATTCCCTTCGCGCAATGAATTGAAGTGTTGGAACAGACTGCTTCTCTTTCATAGAAACGCATTAGTGTTTCTTGTGAATGCTTGCAAGTAGCTTAAGGCACTTTCAAAGGAAAGTGATTTTCTCTGAAAGGACAGCATTTAGAAAGTGAAGCAACACTCCATTCACTTCGCACAGAGAATTGAAGTGTTGGAACAGATTGCTTCTTTTTCAGAGAAATGCATGTGAGTTTCTGTTGAATGCTTGTAAGTAGCTTAAGGCACATTCAAAGGAAAGTGATTTTCTCTGAAAGGACAGCATTTAGAAAGTGAAGCAACACTCCATTCACTTCGCACAGTGAATTGAAGTGTTGGAACAGACTGCTTCTCTTTCAGAGAAACGCATGTGAGTTTTTTGTGAATGATTGAAAGTAGTTTAAGGCACTTTCAAAGGAAAGTGATTTTCTCTGAAAGGACAGCATTTAGAAAGTGAAGCAACACTCCATTCACTTCGCACATTGAATTGAAGTGTTGGAACAGACTGCATCTCTTTCAGAGAAACGCATGTGAGTTTCTGTTGAATGCTTGTAAGTAGCTTAAGAAACTTTCAAAGGAGAGTGATTTTCTCTGAAAGGACAGCATTTAGAAAGTGAGGCAACACTCCATTCACTTCACACCGTGAATTGAAGTGTTGGAACAGACTGCTTCTCTTTCAGAGAAGCGCATGTGAGTTTCTTCCTAATGCTTGCAAGTAGCTTAAGGCACTTTCAAAGGAAAATGATTTTCTCTGAAAGGACAGCATTTAGAAAGTGAAGCAACACTCCATTCACTTCGCACAGTGAATTGAAGTGTTGGAACAGACTGCTTCTCTTTCAGAGAAATGCATGTGAGTTTCTGTTGAATGCTTGTAAGTAGCTCAAGGCTCTTTCAAAGGAAAGTGATTTTCTCTGAAAGGACAGCATTTAGAAAGTAAAGCAACACTCCATTCCCTTCGCGCAATGAATTGAAGTGTTGGAACAGACTGCTTCTCTTTCATAGAAACGCATTAGTGTTTCTTGTGAATGCTTGCAAGTAGCTTAAGGCACTTTCAAAGGAAAGTGATTTTCTCTGAAAGGACAGCATTTAGAAAGTGAAGCAACACTCCATTCACTTCGAACAGTGAATTGAAGTGTTGGAACAGACTGCTTCTCTTTCAGAGAAATGCATGTGAATTTCTGTTGAATGCTTGTAAGTAGCTCAAGGCTCTTTCAAAGGAAAGTGATTTTCTCTGAAAGGACAGCATTTAGAAAGTAAAGCAACACTCCATTCCCTTCGTGCAATGAATTGAAGTGTTGGAACAGACTGCTTCTCATTCATAGAAACGCATTAGTGTTTCTTGTGAATGCTTGCAAGTAGCTTAAGGCACTTTCAAAGGAAAGTGATTTTCTCTGAAAGGACAGCATTTAGAAAGTGAAGCAACACTCCATTCACTTCGCACATTGAATTGAAGTGTTGGAACAGACTGCATCTCTTTCAGAGAAACGCATGTGAGTTTCTGTTGAATGCTTGTAAGTAGCTTCACAAACTTTCAAAGGAGAGTGATTTTCTCTGAAAGGACAGCATTTAGAAAGTGAGGCAACACTCCATTCACTTCACACAGTGAATTGAAGTGTTGGAAGAGACGGCTTCTCTTCCAGAGAAACGCATTAGTGTTTCTTGTGAATGCTTGCAAGTAGCTTAAGGCACTTTCAAAGGAAAGTGATTTTCTCTGAAAGGACAGCATTTAGAAAGTGAAGCAACACTCCATTCACTTCGCACAGAGAATTGAAGTGTTGGAACAGACTGCTTCTCTTTCAGAGAAATGCATGTGAGTTTCTGTTGAATGCTTGTAAGTAGCTTAAGGCACTTTCAAAGGAAAGTGATTTTCTCTGAAAGGACAGCATTTAGAAAGTGTAGCAACACTCCATTTACTTCGCACAGTGAATTGAAGTGTTGGAACAGACTGCTTCTCTTTCAGAGAAATGCATGTGAGTTTCTTCCTAATGCTTGCAAGTAGCTTAAGGCACTTTCAAAAGAAAGTGATTTTCTCTGAAAGGACAGCATTTAGAAAGTGAAGCAACACTCCATTCACTTCGCACAGTGAATTGAAGTGTTGGAACAGACTGCTTCTCTTTAAGAGAAACGCATGTGAGTTTCTGGTGAATGCTTTTAAGTAGCTTAAGGCACTTTCAAAGGAAAGTGATTTTCTCTGAAAGGACAGCATTTAGAAAGTGAAGCAACACTCCATTCACTACGCACATTGAATTGAAGTGTTGGAACAGACTGCATCTCTTTCAGAGAAACGCATGTGAGTTTCTGGTGAATGCTTGTAAGTAGCTTAAGAAACTTTCAAAGGAGAGTGATTTTCTCTGAAAGGACAGCATTTAGAAAGTGAGGCAACACTCCATTCACTTCACACCGTGAAATGAAGTGTTGGAACAGACTGCTTCTCTTTCAGAGAAGCGCATGTGAGTTTCTTCCTAATGCTTGCAAGTAGCTTAAGGCACTTTCAAAGGAAAGTGATTTTCTCTGAAAGGACAGCATTTAGAAAGTGAAGCAACACTCCATTCACTTCGCACAATGAATTGAAGTGTTGGAACAGACTGCTTCTCTTTCAGAGAAACGCATGTGAGTTTCTTCCTAATGCTTGCAAGTAGCTTAAGGCACTTTCAAAGGAAAGTGATTTTCTCTGAAAGGACAGCATTTAGAAAGTGAAGCAACACTCCATTCACTTCGCACAGTGAATTGAAGTGTTGATACAGACTGCTTCTCTTTCAGAGAAATGCATGTGAGTTTCTGTTGAATGCTTGTAAGTAGCTCAAGGCTCTTTCAAAGGAAAGTGATTTTCTCTGAAAGGACAGCATTTAGAAAGTAAAGCAACACTCCATTCCCTTCGCGCAATGAATTGAAGTGTTGGAACAGACTGCTTCTCTTTCATAGAAACGCATTAGTGTTTCTTGTGAATGCTTGCAAGTAGCTTAAGGCACTTTCAAAGGAAAGTGATTTTCTCTGAAAGGACAGCATTTAGAAAGTGAAGCAACACTCCATTCACTTCGCACAGAGAATTGAAGTGTTGGAACAGATCGCTTCTTTTTCAGAGAAATGCATGTGAGTTTCTGTTGAATGCTTGTAAGTAGCTTAAGGCACTTTCAAAGGAAAGGGATTTTCTTTGAAAGAACAGCATTTAGAAAGTGAAGCAACACTCCATTCACTTCGCACAGTGAATTGAAGTGTTGGAACAGACTACTTCTCTTTCAGAGAAACGCATGTGAGTTTTTTGTGAATGATTGAAAGTAGTTTAAGGCACTTTCAATGTAAAGTGATTTTCTCTGAAAGGACAGCATTTAGAAAGTGAGGCAACACTCCATTCACTTCGCACAGTGAATTGAAGTGTTGGAACAGACTGCTTCTCTTTCAGAGAAACGCATGTGAGTTTCTTCCTAATGCTTGCAAGTAGCTTAAGGCACTATCAAATGAAAGTGATTTTCTCTGAAAGGACAGCATTTAGAAAGTGAAGCAACACTCCATTCACTTCGAACAGTAAATTGAAGTGTTGGAACAGACTGCTTCTCTTTCAGAGAAACGCATGTGTGTTTCTGGTGAATTCTTGTAAGTAGCTTAAGGCAATTTCAAAGGAACGTGATTTTCTCTGAAAGGACAGCATTTAGAAAGTGAAGCAACACTCCATTCACTTCGCACAGTGAATTGAAGTGTTGGAAGAGAAGGCTTCTCTTTCAGAGAAATGCATGTGAATTTCTTGTGAATTCTTGAAAGTTGCTTAAGGCACTTTCAAACAAAAGTGATTTTCTCTGAAAGGACAGGATTTGGAAAGTGAAACAACACTCCATTCACTTCGCACAGTGAATTGAAGTGTTGGAACAGACTGCTTCTATTTCAGAGAAACGCATGTGTGTTTCCTGTGAATGCTTGAAAGTAGCTTAAGGCACTTTCAAAGGAAAGTGATTTTCTCTGAAAGGACAGCATTTAGAAAGTGAAGTAACATTCCATTCACTTCGCACAGTGAATTGAAGTGTTGGAACAGACTGCTTCTCTTTCAGAGAAATGCATGTGAGTTTCTGTTGAATGCTTGTAATTAGCTCAAGGCTCTTTCAAAGGAAAGTGATTTTCTCTGAAAGGACTGCATTTACAAAGTAAAGCAAAACTCCATTCCCTTCGTGCAATGAATTGAAGTGTTGGAACAGACTGCTTCTCTTTATTAGAAACGCATTAGTGTTTCTTGTGAATGCTTGCAAGTAGCTTAAGGCACTTTCAAAGGAAAGTGATTTTCTCTGAAAGGACAGCATTTAGAAAGTGAAGCAACACTCCATTCACTTCGCACAGAGAATTGAAGTGTTGGAACAGACTGCTTCTCTTTCAGAGAAATGCATGTGAGTTTCTGTTGAATGCTTGTAAGTAGCTTAAGGCACTTTCAAAGGAAAGTGATTTTCTCTGAAAGGACAGCATTTAGAAAGTGTAGCAACACTCCATTCACTTCGCACAGTGAATTGAAGTGTTGGAACAGACTGCTTCTCTTTCAGAGAAATGCATGTGAGTTTCTTCCTAATGCTTGCAAGTAGCTTAAGGCACTTTCAAAGAAAGTGATTTTCTCTGAAAGGACAGCATTTAGAAAGTGAAGCAACACTCCATTCACTTCGCACATTGAATTGAAGTGTTGGAACAGACTGCATCTCTTTCAGAGAAACGCATGTGAGTTTCTGTTGAATGCTTGTAAGTAGCTTAAGAAACTTTCAAAGGAGAGTGATTTTCTCTGAAAGGACAGCATTTAGAAAGTGAGGCAACACTCCATTCACTTCACACCGTGAATTGAAGTGTTGGAACAGACTGCTTCTCTTTCAGAGAAGCGCATGTGAGTTTCTTCCTAATGCTTGCAAGTAGCTTAAGGCACTTTCAAAGGAAAATGATTTTCTCTGAAAGGACAGCATTTAGAAAGTGAAGCAACACTCCATTCACTTCGCACATTGAATTGAAGTGTTGGAACAGACTGCATCTCTTTCAGAGAAACGCATGTGAGTTTCTGTTGAATGCTTGTTAGTAGCTTAAGAAACTTTCAAAGGAGAGTGATTTTCTCTGAAAGGACAGCATTTAGAAAGTGAGGCAACACTCCATTCACTTCACACCGTGAATTGAAGTGTTGGAACAGACTGCTTCTCTTTCAGAGAAGCGCATGTGAGTTTCTTCCTAATGCTTTCAAGTAGCTTAAGGCACTTTCAAAGGAAAATGATTTTCTCTGAAAGGACAGCATTTAGAAAGTGAAGCAACACTCCATTCACTTCGCACAGTGAATTGAAGTGTTGGAACAGACTGCTTCTCTTTCAGAGAAATGCATGTGAGTTTCTGTTGAATGCTTGTAAGTAGCTCAAGGCTCTTTCAAAGGAAAGTGATTTTCTCTGAAAGGACAGCATTTAGAAAGTAAAGCAACACTCCATTCCCTTCGTGCAATGAATTGAAGTGTTGGAACAGACTGCTTCTCTTTCATAGAAACGCATTAGTGTTTCTTGTGAATGCTTGCAAGTAGCTTAAGGCACTTTCAAAGGAAAGTGATTTTCTCTGAAAGGACAGCATTTAGAAAGTGAAGCAACACTCCATTCACTTCGAACAGTGAATTGAAGTGTTGGAACAGACTGCTTCTCTTTCAGAGAAATGCATGTGAATTTCTGTTGAATGCTTGTAAGTAGCTCAAGGCTCTTTCAAAGGAAAGTGATTTTCTCTGAAAGGACAGCATTTAGAAAGTAAAGCAACACTCCATTCCCTTCGTGCAATGAATTGAAGTGTTGGAACAGACTGCTTCTCGTTCATAGAAACGCATTAGTGTTTCTTGTGAATGCTTGCAAGTAGCTTAAGGCACTTTCAAAGGAAAGTGATTTTCTCTGAAAGGACAGCATTTAGAAAGTGAAGCAACACTCCATTCACTTCGCACATTGAATTGAAGTGTTGGAACAGACTGCATCTCTTTCAGAGAAACGCATGTGAGTTTCTGTTGAATGCTTGTAAGTAGCTTCACAAACTTTCAAAGGAGAGTGATTTTCTCTGAAAGGACAGCATTTAGAAAGTGAGGCAACACTCCATTCACTTCACACAGTGAATTGAAGTGTTGGAAGAGACGGCTTCTCTTCCAGAGAAACGCATTAGTGTTTCTTGTGAATGCTTGCAAGTAGCTTAAGGCACTTTCAAAGGAAAGTGATTTTCTCTGAAAGGACAGCATTTAGAAAGTGAAGCAACACTCCATTCACTTCGCACAGAGAATTGAAGTGTTGGAACAGACTGCTTCTCTTTCAGAGAAATGCATGTGAGTTTCTGTTGAATGCTTGTAAGTAGCTTAAGGCACTTTCAAAGGAAAGTGATTTTCTCTGAAAGGACAGCATTTAGAAAGTGTAGCAACACTCCATTTACTTCGCACAGTGAATTGAAGTGTTGGAACAGACTGCTTCTCTTTCAGAGAAATGCATGTGAGTTTCTTCCTAATGCTTGCAAGTAGCTTAAGGCACTTTCAAAAGAAAGTGATTTTCTCTGAAAGGACAGCATTTAGAAAGTGAAGCAACACTCCATTCACTTCGCACAGTGAATTGAAGTGTTGGAACAGACTGCTTCTCTTTAAGAGAAACGCATGTGAGTTTCTGGTGAATGCTTTTAAGTAGCTTAAGGCACTTTCAAAGGAAAGTGATTTTCTCTGAAAGGACAGCATTTAGAAAGTGAAGCAACACTCCATTCACTACGCACATTGAATTGAAGTGTTGGAACAGACTGCATCTCTTTCAGAGAAACGCATGTGAGTTTCTGGTGAATGCTTGTAAGTAGCTTAAGAAACTTTCAAAGGAGAGTGATTTTCTCTGAAAGGACAGCATTTAGAAAGTGAGGCAACACTCCATTCACTTCACACCGTGAAATGAAGTGTTGGAACAGACTGCTTCTCTTTCAGAGAAGCGCATGTGAGTTTCTTCCTAATGCTTGCAAGTAGCTTAAGGCACTTTCAAAGGAAAGTGATTTTCTCTGAAAGGACAGCATTTAGAAAGTGAAGCAACACTCCATTCACTTCGCACAATGAATTGAAGTGTTGGAACAGACTGCTTCTCTTTCAGAGAAACGCATGTGAGTTTCTTCCTAATGCTTGCAAGTAGCTTAAGGCACTTTCAAAGGAAAGTGATTTTCTCTGAAAGGACAGCATTTAGAAAGTGAAGCAACACTCCATTCACTTCGCACAGTGAATTGAAGTGTTGATACAGACTGCTTCTCTTTCAGAGAAATGCATGTGAGTTTCTGTTGAATGCTTGTAAGTAGCTCAAGGCTCTTTCAAAGGAAAGTGATTTTCTCTGAAAGGACAGCATTTAGAAAGTAAAGCAACACTCCATTCCCTTCGCGCAATGAATTGAAGTGTTGGAACAGACTGCTTCTCTTTCATAGAAACGCATTAGTGTTTCTTGTGAATGCTTGCAAGTAGCTTAAGGCACTTTCAAAGGAAAGTGATTTTCTCTGAAAGGACAGCATTTAGAAAGTGAAGCAACACTCCATTCACTTCGCACAGAGAATTGAAGTGTTGGAACAGATCGCTTCTTTTTCAGAGAAATGCATGTGAGTTTCTGTTGAATGCTTGTAAGTAGCTTAAGGCACTTTCAAAGGAAAGGGATTTTCTTTGAAAGAACAGCATTTAGAAAGTGAAGCAACACTCCATTCACTTCGCACAGTGAATTGAAGTGTTGGAACAGACTACTTCTCTTTCAGAGAAACGCATGTGAGTTTTTTGTGAATGATTGAAAGTAGTTTAAGGCACTTTCAATGTAAAGTGATTTTCTCTGAAAGGACAGCATTTAGAAAGTGAGGCAACACTCCATTCACTTCGCACAGTGAATTGAAGTGTTGGAACAGACTGCTTCTCTTTCAGAGAAACGCATGTGAGTTTCTTCCTAATGCTTGCAAGTAGCTTAAGGCACTATCAAATGAAAGTGATTTTCTCTGAAAGGACAGCATTTAGAAAGTGAAGCAACACTCCATTCACTTCGAACAGTAAATTGAAGTGTTGGAACAGACTGCTTCTCTTTCAGAGAAACGCATGTGTGTTTCTGGTGAATTCTTGTAAGTAGCTTAAGGCAATTTCAAAGGAACGTGATTTTCTCTGAAAGGACAGCATTTAGAAAGTGAAGCAACACTCCATTCACTTCGCACAGTGAATTGAAGTGTTGGAAGAGAAGGCTTCTCTTTCAGAGAAATGCATGTGAATTTCTTGTGAATTCTTGAAAGTTGCTTAAGGCACTTTCAAACAAAAGTGATTTTCTCTGAAAGGACAGGATTTGGAAAGTGAAACAACACTCCATTCACTTCGCACAGTGAATTGAAGTGTTGGAACAGACTGCTTCTATTTCAGAGAAACGCATGTGTGTTTCCTGTGAATGCTTGAAAGTAGCTTAAGGCACTTTCAAAGGAAAGTGATTTTCTCTGAAAGGACAGCATTTAGAAAGTGAAGTAACATTCCATTCACTTCGCACAGTGAATTGAAGTGTTGGAACAGACTGCTTCTCTTTCAGAGAAATGCATGTGAGTTTCTGTTGAATGCTTGTAATTAGCTCAAGGCTCTTTCAAAGGAAAGTGATTTTCTCTGAAAGGACTGCATTTACAAAGTAAAGCAAAACTCCATTCCCTTCGTGCAATGAATTGAAGTGTTGGAACAGACTGCTTCTCTTTATTAGAAACGCATTAGTGTTTCTTGTGAATGCTTGCAAGTAGCTTAAGGCACTTTCAAAGGAAAGTGATTTTCTCTGAAAGGACAGCATTTAGAAAGTGAAGCAACACTCCATTCACTTCGCACAGAGAATTGAAGTGTTGGAACAGACTGCTTCTCTTTCAGAGAAATGCATGTGAGTTTCTGTTGAATGCTTGTAAGTAGCTTAAGGCACTTTCAAAGGAAAGTGATTTTCTCTGAAAGGACAGCATTTAGAAAGTGTAGCAACACTCCATTCACTTCGCACAGTGAATTGAAGTGTTGGAACAGACTGCTTCTCTTTCAGAGAAATGCATGTGAGTTTCTTCCTAATGCTTGCAAGTAGCTTAAGGCACTTTCAAAGAAAGTGATTTTCTCTGAAAGGACAGCATTTAGAAAGTGAAGCAACACTCCATTCACTTCGCACATTGAATTGAAGTGTTGGAACAGACTGCATCTCTTTCAGAGAAACGCATGTGAGTTTCTGTTGAATGCTTGTAAGTAGCTTAAGAAACTTTCAAAGGAGAGTGATTTTCTCTGAAAGGACAGCATTTAGAAAGTGAGGCAACACTCCATTCACTTCACACCGTGAATTGAAGTGTTGGAACAGACTGCTTCTCTTTCAGAGAAGCGCATGTGAGTTTCTTCCTAATGCTTGCAAGTAGCTTAAGGCACTTTCAAAGGAAAATGATTTTCTCTGAAAGGACAGCATTTAGAAAGTGAAGCAACACTCCATTCACTTCGCACATTGAATTGAAGTGTTGGAACAGACTGCATCTCTTTCAGAGAAACGCATGTGAGTTTCTGTTGAATGCTTGTTAGTAGCTTAAGAAACTTTCAAAGGAGAGTGATTTTCTCTGAAAGGACAGCATTTAGAAAGTGAGGCAACACTCCATTCACTTCACACCGTGAATTGAAGTGTTGGAACAGACTGCTTCTCTTTCAGAGAAGCGCATGTGAGTTTCTTCCTAATGCTTTCAAGTAGCTTAAGGCACTTTCAAAGGAAAATGATTTTCTCTGAAAGGACAGCATTTAGAAAGTGAAGCAACACTCCATTCACTTCGCACAGTGAATTGAAGTGTTGGAACAGACTGCTTCTCTTTCAGAGAAATGCATGTGAGTTTCTGTTGAATGCTTGTAAGTAGCTCAAGGCTCTTTCAAAGGAAAGTGATTTTCTCTGAAAGGACAGCATTTAGAAAGTAAAGCAACACTCCATTCCCTTCGCGCAATGAATTGAAGTGTTGGAACAGACTGCTTCTCTTTCATAGAAACGCATTAGTGTTTCTTGTGAATGCTTGCAAGTAGCTTAAGGCACTTTCAAAGGAAAGTGATTTTCTCTGAAAGGACAGCATTTAGAAAGTGAAGCAACACTCCATTCACTTCGCACAGTGAATTGAAGTGTTGGAACAGACTGCTTCTCTTTCAGAGAAATGCATGTGAATTTCTGTTGAATGCTTGTAAGTAGCTCAAGGCTCTTTCAAAGGAAAGTGATTTTCTCTGAAAGGACAGCATTTAGAAAGTAAAGCAACACTCCATTCCCTTCGTGCAATGAATTGAAGTGTTGGAACAGACTGCTTCTCGTTCATAGAAACGCATTAGTGTTTCTTGTGAATGCTTGCAAGTAGCTTAAGGCACTTTCAAAGGAAAGTGATTTTCTCTGAAAGGACAGCATTTAGAAAGTGAAGCAACACTCCATTCACTTCGCACATTGAATTGAAGTGTTGGAACAGACTGCATCTCTTTCAGAGAAACGCATGTGAGTTTCTGTTGAATGCTTGTAAGTAGCTTCAGAAACTTTCAAAGGAGAGTGATTTTCTCTGAAAGGACAGCATTTAGAAAGTGAGGCAACACTCCATTCACTTCACACAGTGAATTGAAGTGTTGGAAGAGACGGCTTCTCTTCCAGAGAAACGCATTAGTGTTTCTTGTGAATGCTTGCAAGTAGCTTAAGGCACTTTCAAAGGAAAGTGATTTTCTCTGAAAGGACAGCATTTAGAAAGTGAAGCAACACTCCATTCACTTCGCACAGAGAATTGAAGTGTTGGAACAGACTGCTTCTCTTTCAGAGAAATGCATGTGAGTTTCTGTTGAATGCTTGTAAGAAGCTTAAGGCACTTTCAAAGGAAAGTGATTTTCTCTGAAAGGACAGCATTTAGAAAGTGTAGCAACACTCCATTCATTCGCACAGTGAATTGAAGTGTTGGAACAGACTGCTTCTCTTTCAGAGAAATGTATGTGAGTTTCTTCCTAATGCTTGCAAGTAGCTTAAGGCACTTTCAAAGGAAAGTGATTTTCTCTGAAAGGACAGCATTTAGAAAGTGAAGCAACACTCCATTCACTTCGCACAGTGAATTGAAGTGTTGGAACAGACTGCTTCTCTTTAAGAGAAACGCATGTGAGTTTCTGGTGAATGCTTGTAAGTAGCTTAAGGCACTTTCAAAGGAAAGTGATTTTCTCTGAAAGGACAGCATTTAGAAAGTGAAGCAACACTCCATTCACTTCGCACATTGAATTGAAGTGTTGGAACAGACTGCATCTCTTTCAGAGAAACGCATGTGAGTTTCTGTTGAATGCTTGTAAGTAGCTTAAGAAACTTTCAAAGGAGAGTGATTTATTCTGAAAGGACAGCATTTAGAAAGTGAGGCAACACTCCATTCACTTCACACCGTGAATTGAAGTGTTGGAACAGACTGCTTCTCTTTCAGAGAAGCGCATGTGAGTTTCTTCCTAATGCTTGCAAGTAGCTTAAGGCACTTTCAAAGGAAAATGATTTTCTCTGAAAGGCCAGCATTTAGAAAGTGAAGCAACACTCCATTCACTTCGCACAGTGAATTGAAGTGTTGGAACAGACTGCTTCTCTTTCAGAGAAATGCATGTGAGTTTCTGTTGAATGCTTGTAAGTAGCTCAAGGCTCTTTCAAAGGAAAGTGATTTTCTCTGAAAGGACAGCATTTAGAAAGTAAAGCAACACTCCATTCCCTTCGCGCAATGAATTGAAGTGTAGGAACAGACTGCTTCTCTTTCATAGAAACGCATTAGTGTTTCTTCCTAATGCTTGCAAGTAGCTTAAGGCACTTTCAAAGGAAAGTGATTTTCTCTGAAAGGACAGCATTTAGAAAGTGAAGCAACACTCCATTCACTTCGCACAGAGAATTGAAGTTTTGGAACAGATTGCTTCTCTTTCAGAGAAACACATGTGAGTTTCTGTTGAATGCTTGTAATTAGCTTAAGGCACATTCAAAGGAAAGGGATTTTCTCTGAAAGGACAGCATTTAGAAAGTGAAGCAACACTCCATTCACTTCGCACAGAGAATTGAAGTGTTGGAACAGACTGCTTCTCTTTCAGAGAAACGCATGTGAGTTTCTTCCTAATGCTTGCAAGTAGCTTAAGGCACTATCAAAGGAAAGTGATTTTCTCTGAAAGGACAGCATTTAGAAAGTGAAGCAACACTCCATTCACTTCGCACAGTGAATTGAAGTGTTGGAACAGACTGCTTCTCTTTCAGAGAAACGCATGTGAGTTTCTGGTGAATGCTGGTAAGTAGCTTAAGGCAATTTCAAAGGAACGTGATTTTCTCTGAAAGGACTGCATTTAGAAAGTGAAGCAACACTCCATTCACTTCGCACAGTGAATTGAAGTGTTGGAAGAGAAGGCTTCTCTTTCAGAGAAATGCATGTGAATTTCTTGTGAATGCTTGAAAGTTGCTTAAGGCACTTTCAAACAAAAGTGATTTTCTCTGAAAGGACAGGATTTAGAAAGTGAAGCAACACTCCATTCACTTCGCACAGTGAATTGAAGTGTTGGAACAGACTGCTTCTATTTCAGAGAAACGCATGTGTGTTTCCTTGAATGCTTGAAAGTAGCTTAAGGCACTTTCAAAGGAAAGTGATTTTCTCTGAAAGGACAGCATTTAGAAAGTGAAGTAACATTCCATTCACTTTGCACAGTGAATTGAAGTGTTGGAGCAGACTGCTTCTCTTTCAGAGAAATGCATGTGAGTTTCTGTTGAATGCTTGTAAGTAGCTCAAGGCTCTTTCAAAGGAAAGTGATTTTCTCTGAAATGACAGCATTTAGAAAGTAAAGCAACACTCCATTCCCTTCTTGCAATGAATTGAAGTGTAGGAACAGACTGCTTCTCTTTCATAGAAACGCATTAGTGTTTCTTGTGAATGCTTGCAAGTAGCTTAAGGCACTTTCAAAGGAAAGTGATTTTCTCTGAAAGGACAGCATTTAGAAAGTGAAGCAACACTCCATTCCCTTCGCGCAATGAATTGAAGTGTTGGAACAGACTGCTTCTCTTTCATAGAAACGCATTAGTGTTTCTTGTGAATGCTTGCAAGTAGCTTAAGGCACTTTCAAAGGAAAGTGATTTTCTCTGAAAGGACAGCATTTAGAAAGTGAAGCAACACTCCATTCACTTCGCACATTGAATTGAAGTGTTGGAACAGACTGCATCTCTTTCAGAGAAACGCATGTGAGTTTCTGTTGAATGCTTGTAAGTAGCTTCAGAAACTTTCAAAGGAGAGTGATTTTCTCTGAAAGGACAGCATTTAGAAAGTGAGGCAACACTCCATTCACTTCACACCGTGAATTGAAGTGTTGGAACAGACTGCTTCTCTTTCAGAGAAGCGCATGTGAGTTTCTTCCTAATGCTTGCAAGTAGCTTAAGGCACTTTCAAAGGAAAATGATTTTCTCTGAAAGGACAGCATTTAGAAAGTGAAGCAACACTCCATTCACTTCGCACAGTGAATTGAAGTGTTGGAACAGACTGCTTCTCTTTCAGAGAAATGCATGTGAGTTTCTGTTGAATGCTTGTAAGTAGCTCAAGGCTCTTTCAAAGGAAAGTGATTTTCTCTGAAAGGACAGCATTTAGAAAGTAAAGCAACACTCCATTCCCTTCGCGCAATGAATTGAAGTGTAGGAACAGACTGCTTCTCTTTCATAGAAACGCATTAGTGTTTCTTGTGAATGCTTGCAAGTAGCTTAAGGCACTTTCAAAGGAAAGTGATTTTCTCTGAAAGGACAGCATTTAGAAAGTGAAGCAACACTCCATTCACTTCGCACAGTGAATTGAAGTGTTGGAACAGACTGCTTCTCTTTCAGAGAAATGCATGTGAATTTCTGTTGAATGCTTGTAAGTAGCTCAAGGCTCTTTCAAAGGAAAGTGATTTTCTCTGAAAGGACAGCATTTAGAAAGTAAAGCAACACTCCATTCCCTTCGTGCAATGAATTGAAGTTTTGGAACAGACTGCTTCTCGTTCATAGAAACGCATTAGTGTTTCTTGTGAATGCTTGCAAGTAGCTTAAGGCACTTTCAAAGGAAAGTGATTTTCTCTGAAAGGACAGCATTTAGAAAGTGAAGCAACACTCCATTCACTTCGCACATTGAATTGAAGTGTTGGAACAGACTGCATCTCTTTCAGAGAAACGCATGTGAGTTTCTGTTGAATGCTTGTAAGTAGCTTCAGAAACTTTCAAAGGAGAGTGATTTTCTCTGAAAGGACAGCATTTAGAAAGTGAGGCAACACTCCATTCACTTCACACAGTGAATTGAAGTGTTGGAACAGACTGCTTCTCTTTCAGAGAAACGCATTAGTGTTTCTTGTGAATGCTTGCAAGTAGCTTAAGGCACTTTCAAAGGAAAGTGATTTTCTCTGAAAGGACAGCATTTAGAAAGTGAAGCAACACTCCATTCACTTCGCACAGAGAATTGAAGTGTTGGAACAGACTGCTTCTCTTTCAGAGAAATGCATGTGAGTTTCTGTTGAATGCTTGTAAGTAGCTTAAGGCACTTTCAAAGGAAAGTGATTTTCTCTGAAAGGACAGCATTTAGAAAGTGTAGCAACACTCCATTCATTCGCACAGTGAATTGAAGTGTTGGAACAGACTGCTTCTCTTTCAGAGAAATGCATGTGAGTTTCTTCCTAATGCTTGCAAGTAGCTTAAGGCACTTTCAAAGGAAAGTGATTTTCTCTGAAAGGACAGCATTTAGAAAGTGAAGCAACACTCCATTCACTTCGCACATTGAATTGAAGTGTTGGAACAGACTGCATCTCTTTCAGAGAAACGCATGTGAGTTTCTGTTGAATGCTTGTAAGTAGCTTAAGAAACTTTCAAAGGAGAGTGATTTTCTCTGAAAGGACAGCATTTAGAAAGTGAGGCAACACACCATTCACTTCACACCGTGAATTGAAGTGTTGGAACAGACTGCTTCTCTTTCAGAGAAGCGCATGTGAGTTTCTTCCTAATGCTTGCAAGTAGCTTAAGGCACTTTCAAAGGAAAATGATTTTCTCTGAAAGGACAGCATTTAGAAAGTGAAGCAACACTCCATTCACTTCGCACAGTGAATTGAAGTGTTGGAACAGACTGCTTCTCTTTCAGAGAAACGCATGTGAGTTTCTACCTAATGCTTGCAAGTAGCTTAAGGCACTTTCAAAGGAAAGTGATTTTCTCTGAAAGGACAGCATTTAGGAAGTGAAGCAACACTCCATTCACTTCGCACAGTGAATTGAAGTGTTGGAACAGACTGCTTCTCTTTCATAGAAACGCATTAGTGTTTCTTGTGAATGCTTGCAAGTAGCTTAAGGCACTTTCAAAGGAAAGTGATTTTCTCTGAAAGGACAGCATTTAGAAAGTGAAGCAACACTCCATTCCCTTCGCGCAATGAATTGAAGTGTTGGAACAGACTGCTTCTCTTTCATAGAAACGCATTAGTGTTTCTTGTGAATGCTTGCAAGTAGCTTAAGGCACTTTCAAAGGAAAGTGATTTTCTCTGAAAGGACAGCATTTAGAAAGTGAAGCAACACTACATTCACTTCGCACAGAGAATTGAAGTTTTGGAACAGATTGCGTCTCTTTCAGAGAAACGCATGTGAGTTTCTGTTGAATGCTTGTAATTAGCTTAAGGCACATTCAAAGGAAAGGGATTTTCTCTGAAAGGACAGCATTTAGAAAGTGAAGCAACACTCCATTCACTTCGCACAGAGAATTGAAGTGTTGGAACTGACTGCTTCTCTTTCAGAAAAACGCATGTGAGTTTCTTCCTAATGCTTGCAAGTAGCTTAAGGCACTATCAAAGGAAAGTGATTTTCTCTGAAAGGACAGCATTTAGAAAGTGAAGCAACACTCCATTCACTTCGCACAGGGAATTGAAGTGTTGGAACAGACTGCTTCTCTTTCAGAGAAACGCATGTGAGTTTCTGGTGAATGCTTGTAAGTAGCTTAAGGCAATTTCAAAGGAACGTGATTTTCTCTGAAAGGACTGCATTTAGAAAGTGAAGCAACACTCAATTCACTTCACACAGTGAATTGAAGTGTTGGAAGAGAAGGCTTCTCTTTCAGAGAAATGCATGTGAATTTCTTGTGAATGCTTGAAAGTTGCTTAAGGCACTTTCAAACAAAAGTGATTTTCTCTGAAAGGACAGGATTTAGAAAGTGAAGCAACACTCCATTCACTTCGCACAGTGAATTGAAGTGTTGGAACAGACTGCTTCTATTTTGAGAAACGCATGTGTGTTTCCTGTGAATGCTTGAAAGTAGCTTAAGGCACTTTCAAAGGAAAGTGATTTTCTCTGAAAGGACAGCATTTAGAAAGTGAAGTAACATTCCATTCACTTTGCACAGTGAAATGAAGTGTTGGAACAGACTGCTTCTCTTTCAGAGAAATGCATGTGAGTTTCTGTTGAATACTTGTAAGTAGCTTAAGGCTCTTTCAAAGGAAAGTGATTTTCTCTGAAAGGACAGCATTTGGAAAGTAAAGCAACACTCCATTCCCTTCGTGCAATGAATTGAAGTGTAGGAACAGACTGCTTCTCTTTCATAGAAACGCATTAGTGTTTCTTGTGAACGCTTGCAAGTAGCTTAAGGCACTTTCAAAGGAAAGTGATTTTCTCTGAAAGGACAGCATTTAGAAAGTGGAGCAACACTCCATTCACTTCGCACAGTGAATTGAAGTGTTGGAACAGACTGCTTCACTTTCAGAGAAATGCATGTGAGTTTCTGTTGAATGCTTGTAAGTAGCTTAAGGCACTTTCAAAGGAAAATGATTTTCTCGGAAAGGACAGCATTTAGAAAGTGAAGCAACACTCCATTCATTTCGCACAGTGAATTGGAGTGTTGGAACAGATTGCTTCTCTTTCAGAGAAACGCATGTGAGTTTCTGCTGAATGCTTCTAAGTAGCTTAAGAAACTTTCAAAGGAGAGTGATTTTCTCTGAAAGGACAGCATTTAGAAAGTGAGGCAACACTCCATTCACTTCACATAGTGAATTGAAGTGTTGAAACAGACTGCTTCTCTTTCAGAGAAACGCATGTGAGTTTCTTCCTAATGCTTGCAAGTAGCTTAAGGCACTTTCAAAGGAAAGTGATTTTCTCTGAAAGGACAGCATTTAGAAAGTGAGGCAACACTCCATTCACTTCACACAGTGAATTGAAATGTTGGAACACACTGCTTCTCTTTCAGAGAAATGCATGTGAGTTTCTGTTGAATGCTTGTAAGTAGCTCAAGGCTCTTTCAAAGGAAAGTGATTATCTCTGAAAGGACAGCATTTAGAAAGTGAAGCAACACTCCATTCACTTTGCACAGTGAATTGAAGTGTTGGAACAGACGGCTTCTCTTTCAGAGAAACGCATTAGGGTTTCTTGTGAATCCTTGCAAGTAGCTTAAGGCACTTTCAAAGGAAAGTGATTTTCTCTGAAAGGACAGCATTTAGAAAGTGAAGCAACACTCCATTCACTTCGCACAGTGAATTGAAGTGTTGAAACAGACTGCTTCTCTTTCAGAGAAATGCATGTGAATTTCTGTTGAATGCTTGTAAGTAGCTCAAGGCTCTTTCAAAGGAAAGTGATTTTCTCTGAAAGGACAGCATTTAGAAAGTAAAGCAACACTCCATTCCCTTCGTGCAATGAATTGAAGTGTTGGAACAGACTGCTTCTCGTTCATAGAAACGCATTAGTGTTTCTTGTGAATGCTTGCAAGTAGCTTAAGGCACTTTCAAAGGAAAGTGATTTTCTCTGAAAGGACAGCATTTAGAAAGTGAAGCAACACTCCATTCACTTCGCACATTGAATTGAAATGTTGGAACAGACTGCATCTCTTTCAGAGAAACGCATGTGAGTTTCTGTTGAATGCTTGTAAGTAGCTTCAGAAACTTTCAAAGGAGAGTGATTTTCTCTGAAAGGACAGCATTTAGAAAGTGAGGCAACACTCCATTCACTTCACACAGTGAATTGAAGTGTTGGAACAGACGGCTTCTCTTTCAGAGAAACGCATTAGTGTTTCTTGTGAATGCTTGCAAGTAGCTTAAGGCACTTTCAAAGGAAAGTGATTTTCTCTGAAAGGACAGCATTTAGAAAGTGAAGCAACACTCCATTCACTTCGCACAGAGAAGTGAAGTGTTGGAAGAGACTGCTTCTCTTTCAGAGAAATGCAAGTGAGTTTCTGTTGAATGCTTGTAAGTAGCTTAAGGCACTTTCAAAGGAAAGTGATTTTCTCTGAAAGGACAGCATTTAGAAAGTGAAGCAACACTCCATTCACTTCGCACAGTGAATTGAAGTGTTGGAACAGACTGCTTCTCTTTCAGAGAAACGCATGTGAGTTTCTTCCTAATGCTTGCAAGTAGCTTAAGGCACTTTCAAAGGAAAGTGATTTTCTCTGAAAGGACAGCATTTAGAAAGTGAAGCAACACTCCATTCACTTCGCACAGTGAATTGAAGTGTTGGAACAGACTGCTTCTCTTTCAGAGAAACGCATGTGAGTTTCTGGTGAATGCTTGTAAGTAGCTTAAGGCACTTTCAAAGGAAAGTGATTTTCTCTGAAAGGACAGCATTTAGAAAGTGAAGCAACACTCCATTCACTTCGCACAGTGAATTGAAGTGTTGGAACAGACTGCTTCTATTTCAGAGAAACGCATGTGAGTTTCTTCCTAATGCTTGCATGTAGCTTAAGGCACTTTGAAAGGAAAGTGATTTTCTCTGAAAGGACATAATTTAGAAAGTGAAGCAACACTCCATTCACTTCGCACAGTGAATTGAAGTGTTGGAACAGACTGCTTCGCTTTCAGAGAAATGCATGTGAGTTTCTGTTGAATGCTTGTGAGTAGCTTAAGGCACTTTCAAAGGAAAGTGATTTTCTCTCAAAGGACAGCATTTAGAAAGTGAAGCAACACTCCATTCACTTCGCACAGTGAATTGAAGTGTTGGAACAGACTGCATCTCTTTCAGAGAAACGCATGTGAGTTTCTGTTGAATGCTTGTAAGTAGCTTCAGAAACTTTCAAAGGAGAGTGATTTTCTCTGAAAGGACAGCATTTAGAAAGTGAGGCAACACTCCATTCACTTCACACAGTGAATTGAAGTGTTGGATCAGACGGCTTCTCTTTCAGAGAAACGCATTAGTGTTTCTTGTGAATGCTTGCAAGTAGCTTAAGGCACTTTCAAAGGAAAGTGATTTTCTCTGAAAGGACAGCATTTAGAAAGTGAAGCAACACTCCATTCACTTCGCACAGAGAATTGACGTGTTGGAACAGACTGCTTCTCTTTCAGAGAAATGCAAGTGAGTTTCTGGTGAATGCTTGTAAGTAGCTTAAGGCACTTTCAAAGGAAAGTGATTTTCTCTGAAAGGACAGCATTTAGAAAGTGAAGCAACACTCCATTCACTTCGCACAGTGAATTGAAGTGTTG
Organism: Myodes glareolus; assembly: GCF_982192425.1. Classification (NCBI taxonomy): domain Eukaryota; kingdom Metazoa; phylum Chordata; class Mammalia; order Rodentia; family Cricetidae; genus Myodes; species Myodes glareolus. The sequence goes on from NC_142046.1 coordinate 4,900,567, forward strand.
GAACAGAGTGCTTCTCTTTCAGAGAAACGCATGTGAGTTTCTTCCTAATGCTTGCATGTAGCTTAAGGCACTTTGAAAGGAAAGTGATTTTCTCTGAAAGGACAGCATTTAGAAAGTGAAGCAACACTCCATTCACTTCGCACATTGAATTGAAGTGTTGGAACAGACTGCATCTCTTTCAGAGAAACGCATGTGAGTTTCTGTTGAATGCTTGTAAGTAGCTTAAGAAACTTTCAAAGGAGAGTGATTTTCTCTGAAAGGACAGCATTTAGAAAGTGAGGCAACACTCCATTCACTTCACACAGTGAATTGAAGTGTTGGAACAGACTGCTTCTCTTTCAGAGAAACGCATGTGAGTTTCTTCCTAATGCTTGCAAGTAGCTTAAGGCACTTTCAAAGGAAAGTGATTTTCTCTGAAAGGACAGCATTTAGGAAGTGAAGCCACACTCCATTCACTTTGCACAGTGAATTGAAGTGTTGGAACAGACTGCTTCTCTTTCATAGAAACGCATTAGTGTTTCTTGTGAATGCTTGCAAGTAGCTTAAGGCACTTTCAAAGGAAAGTGATTTTCTCTGAAAGGACAGCATTTAGAAAGTGAAGCAACACTCCATTCCCTTCGCGCAATGAATTGAAGTGTTGGAACAGACTGCTTCTCTTTCATAGAAACGCATTAGTGTTTCTTGTGAATGCTTGCAAGTAGCTTAAGGCACTTTAAAAGGAAAGTGATTTTCTCTGAAAGGACAGCATTTAGAAAGTGAAGTAACATTCCATTCACTTTGCACAGTGAATTGGAGTGTTGGAACAGAATGCATCTCTTTCAGAGAAACGCATGTGAGTTTCTGGTCAATGCTTGTAAGTAGCTTAAGACAATTTCAAAGCAACGTGATTTTCTCTGAAAGGACTGCATTTAGATAGTGAAGCAACACTCCATTCACTTCGCACAGTGAATTGAAGTGTTGGAAGAGAAGGCTTCTCTTTCAGAGAAATGAATGTGAATTTCTTGTGAATGCTTGAAAGTTGCTTAAGGCACTTTCAAACAAAAGTGATTTTCTCTGAAAGACAGGATTTAGAAAGTGAAGCAACACTCCATTCACTTCGCACAGTGAATTGAAGTGTTGGAACAGACTGCTTCTATTTCAGAGAAACGCATGTGTGTTTCCTGTGAATGCTTGAAAGTAGCTTAAGGCACTTTCAAAGGAAAGTGATTTTCTCTGAAAAGACAGCATTTAGAAAGTGAAGTAACATTCCATTCACTTTGCACAGTGAATTGAAGTGTTGGAACAGACTGCTTCTCTTTCAGAGAAATGCATGTGAGTTTCTGTTGAATGCTTGTAAGTAGCTCAAGGCTCTTTCAAAGGAAAGTGATTTTCTCTGAAAGGACAGCATTTAGAAAGTAAAGCAACACTCCATTCCCTTCGTGCAATGAATTAAAGTGTAGGAACAGACTGCTTCTCTTTCATAGAAACGCATTAGTGTTTCTTGTGAATGCTTGCAAGTAGCTTAAGGCACTTTCAAAGGAAAGTGATTTTCTCTGAAATGACAGCATTTAGATAGTGGAGCAACACTCCATTCACTTTGCACAGTGAATTGAAGTGTTGGAACAGACTGCTTCTCTTTCAGAGAAATGCATGTGAGTTTCTGTTGAATGCTTGTAAATAGCTTAAGGCACTTTCAAAGGAAAATGATTTTCTCTGAAAGGACAGCATTTAGAAAGTGAAGCAACACTCCATTCACTTCGCACAGTGAATTGGAGTGTTGGAACAGAATGCATCTCTTTCAGAGAAACGCATGTGAGTTTCTGTTGAATGCTTGTAAGTAGCTTAAGAAACTTTCAAAGGAGAGTGATTTTCTCTGAAAGGACAGCATTTAGATAGTGAGGCAACACTCCATTCACTTCACACAGTGAATTGAAGTGTTGGAACAGACTGCTTCTCTTTCAGAGAAACGCATGTGAATTTCTTGTGAATGCTTGAAAGTTGCTTAAGGCACTTTCAAACAAAAGTGATTTTCTCTGAAAGGACAGGATTTAGAAAGTGAAGCAACACTCCATTCACTTCGCACAGTGAATTGAAGTGTTGGAACAGCTGGCTTCTCTTTCAGAGAAACGCATTAGTGTTTCTTGTGAATGCTTGCAAGTAGCTTAAGGCACTTTCAAAGGAAAGTGATTTTCTCTGAAAGGACAGCATTTAGAAAGTGAAGCAACACTCCATTCACTTCGCACAGAGAATTGAAGTGTTGGAACAGACTGCTTCTCTTTCAGAGAAATGCAAGTGAGTTTCTGGTGAATGCTTGTAAGTAGCTTAAGGCACTTTCAAAGGAAAGTGATTTTCTCTGAAAGGACAGCATTTAGAAAGTGAAGGAACACTCCATTCACTTCGCACAGTGAATTGAAGTGTTGGAACAGACTGCTTCTCTTTCAGAGAAACGCATGTGAGTTTCTTCCTAATGCTTGCAAGTAGCTTAAGGCACTTTCAAAGGAAAGTGATTTTCTCTGAAAGGACAGCATTTAGAAAGTGAAACAACACTCCATTCACTTCGCACAGTGAATTGAAGTGTTGGAACAGACTGCTTCTCTTTCAGAGAAACGCATGTGAGTTTCTGGTGAATGCTTGTAAGTAGCTTAAGGCACTTTCAGAGGAAAGTGATTTTCTCTGAAAGGACAGCATTTAGAAAGTGAAGCAACACTCCATTCACTTCGCACAGTGAATTGAAGTGTTGGAACAGAATGCTTCTCTTTCAGAGATACGCATGTGAGTTTCTTCCTAATGCTTGCATGTAGCTTAAGGCACTTTGAAAGGAAAGTGATTTTCTCTGAAAGGACATAATTTAGAAAGTGAAGCAACACTCCACTTCACTTTGCACAGTGAATTGAAGTGTTGGAACAGACTGCTTCTCTTTCAGAGAAATGCATGTGAGTTTCTGTTGAATGCTTGTAAGTAGCTTAAGGCACTTTCAAAGGAAAGTGATTTTCTCTGAAAGGACAGTATTTGGAAAGTGAAGCAACACTCCATTCACTTCGCACAGTGAATTGAAGTGTTGGAACAGACTGCATCTCTTTCAGAGAAACGCATGTGAGTTTCTGTTGAATGCTTGTAAGTAGCTTCAGAAACTTTCAAAGGAGAGTGATTTTCTCTGAAAGGACAACATCTAGAAAGTGAGGCAACACTCCATTCACTTCCCACAGTGAATTGAAGTGTTGGAACAGACGGCTTCTCTTTCAGAGAAACGCATTAGTGTTTCTTGTGAATGCTTGCAAGTAGCTTAAGGCACTTTCAAAGGAAAGTGATTTTCTCTGAAAGGACAGCATTTAGAAAGTGAAGCAACACTCCATTCACTTCGCACAGTGAATTGAAGTGTTGGAACAGACTGCTTCTCTTTCAGAGAAATGCAAGGGAGTTTCTGTTGAATGCTTGTAAGTAGCTTAAGGCACTTTCAAAGGAAAGTGATTTTCTCTGAAAGGACAGCATTTAGAAAGTGAAGCAACACTCCATTCACTTCGCACAGTGAATTGAAGTGTTGGAACAGACTGCTTCTCTTTCAGAGAAATGCATGTGAGTTTCTTCCTAATGCTTGCAAGTAGCTTAAGGCACTTTCAAAGGAAAGTGATTTTCTCTGAAAGGACAGCATTTAGAAAGTGAAGCAACACTCCATTCACTTCGCACAGTGAATTGAAGTGTTGGAACAGACTGCTTCTCTTTCAGAGAAACGCATGTGAGTTTCTGGTGAATTCTTGTAAGTAGCTTAAGGCACTTTCAAAGAAAGTGATTTTCTCTGAAAGGACAGCATTTAGAAAGTGAAGCAACACTCCATTCACTTCGCACAGTGAATTGAAGTGTTGGAACAGAGTGCTTCTCTTTCAGAGAAACGCATGTGAGTTTCTTCATAATGCTTGCATGTAGCTTAAGGCACTTTGAAAGGAAAGTGATTTTCTCTGATAGGACATAATTTAGAAAGTGAAGCAACACTCCATTCCCTTCGCGCAATGAATTGAAGTGTTGGAACAGACTGCTTCTCTTTCATAGAAACGCATTAGTGTTTCTTGTGAATGATTGCAAGTAGCTTAAGGCACTTTCAAAGGAAAGTGATTTTCTCTGAAAGGACAGCATTTAGAAAGTGAAGCAACACTCCATTCACTTCGCACAGAGAATTGAAGTTTTGGAACAGATTGCTTCTCTTTCAGAGAAATGCATGTGAGTTTCTGTTGAATGCTTGTAAGTAGCTTAAGGCACATTCAAAGGATAGGGATTTTCTCTGAAAGGACAGCATTTAGAAAGTGAAGCAACACTCCATTCACTTCGCACAGTGAATTGAAGTGTTGGAACAGACTGCTTCTCTTTCAGAGAAACGCATGTGAGTTTCTTCCTAATGCTTGCAAGTAGCTTAAGGCACTATCAAAGGAAAGTGATTTTCTCTGAAAGGACAGCATTTAGAAAGTGAAGCAACACTCCATTCACTTCGCACAGTGAATTGAAGTGTTGGAACAGACTGCTTCTCTTTCAGAGAAACGCATGTGTGTTTCTGGTGAATGCTTGTAAGTAGCTTAAGGCAATTTCAAAGGAACGTGATTTTCTCTGAAAGGACTTCATTTAGATAGTGAAGCAACACTCCATTCACTTCGCACAGTGAATTGAAGTGTTGGAAGTGAAGGCTTCTCTTTCAGAGAAATGAATGTGAATTTCTTGTGAATGCTTGAAAGTTGCTTAAGGCACTTTCAAACAAAAGTGATTTTCTCTGAAAGGACAGGATTTAGAAAGTGAAGCAAGACTCCATTCACTTCGCACAGTGAATTGAAATGTTGGAACAGAGTGCTTCTATTTCAGAGAAACGCATGTGTGTTTCCTGTGAATGCTTGAAAGTAGCTTAAGGCACTTTCAAAGGAAAGTGATTTTCTCTGAAAGGACAGCATTTAGAAAGTGAAGTAACATTCCATTCACTTTGCACAGTGAATTGAAGTGTTGGAACAGACTGCTTTTCTTTCAGAGAAATGCATGTGAGTTTCTGTTGAATGCTTGTAATTAGCTCAAGGCTCTTTCAAAGGAAAGTGATTTTCTCTGAAAGGACAGCATTTACAAAGTAAAGCAAAACTCCATTCCCTTCGTGCAATGAATTGAAGTGTTGGAACAGACTGCTTCTCTTTCATAGAAACGCATTAGTTTTTCTTGTGAATGCTTGCAAGTAGCTTAAGTCACTTTCAAAGGAAAGTGATTTTCTCTGAAAGGACAGCATTTAGAAAGTGAAGCAACACACCATTCACTTCGCACAGAGAATTGATGTGTTGGAACAGACTGCTTCTCTTTCAGAGAAATGCATGTGAGTTTCTGTTGAATGCTTGTAAGTAGCTTAAGGCACTTTCAATGGAAAGTGATTTTCTCTGAAAGGACAGCATTTAGAAAGTGTAGCAACACTCCATTCACTTCGTACAGTGAATTGAAGTGTTGGAACAGACGGCTTCTCTTTCAGAGAAATGCATGTGAGTTTCTTCCTAATGCTTGCAAGTAGCTTAAGGCACTTTCAAAGGAAAGTGATTTTCTCTGAAAGGACAGCATTTAGAAAGTGAATTAACACTCCATACACTTCGCACAGTGAATTGAAGTGTTGGAACATACTGCTTCTCTTTCAGAGAAACGCATGTGAGTTTCTGGTGAATGCTTGTAAGTAGCTTAAGGCACTTTCAAAGGAAAGTGATTTTCTCTGAAAGGACAGCATTTAGAAAGTGAAGCAACACTCCATTCACTTCGCACATTGAATTGAAGAGTTGGAACAGACTGCTTCTCTTTCAGAGAAACGCATGTGAGTTTCTGTTGAATGCTTGTAAGTAGCTTAAGAAACTTTCAAAGGAGAGTGATTTTCTCTGAAAGGACAGCATTTAGAAAGTGAGGCAACACTCCATTCACTTCACACAGTGAATTGAAGTGTTGGAACAGACTGCTTCTCTTTCAGACAAGCGCATGTGAGTTTCTTCCTAATGCTTGCAAGTAGCTTAAGGCACTTTCAAAGGAAAATGATTTTCTCTGAAAGGACAGCATTTAGATAGTGAAGCAACACTCCATTCACTTCGCACAGTGAATTGAAGTTTTGGAACAGACTGCTTCTCTTTCAGAGAAATGCATGTGAGTTTCTGTTGAATGCTTGTAAGTAGCTCAAGGCTCTTTCAAAGGAAAGTGATTTTCTCTGAAAGGACAGCATTTAGAAAGTAAAGCAACACTCCATTCCCTTCGCGCAATGAATTGAAGTGTTGGAACAGACTGCTTCTCTTTCATAGAAACGCATTAGTGTTTCTTGTAAATGCTTGCAAGTAGCTTAAGGCACTTTCAAAGGAAAGTGATTTTCTCTGAAAGGACAGCATTTAGAAAGTGAAGCAACACTCCATTCACTTCGCACAGTGAATTGAAGTGTTGGAACAGACTGCTTCTCTTTCAGAGAAACGCATGTGAGTTTCTTCCTAATGCTTGCAAGTAGCTTAAGGCACTTTCAAAGGAAAGTGATTTTCTCTGAAAGGACAGCATTTAGAAAGTGAAGCAACACTCCATTCACTTCGCACAGTGAATTGAAGTGTTGGAACAGACTGCTTCTCTTTCAGAGAAACGCATGTGAGTTTCTGGTGAATTCTTGTAAGTAGCTTAAGGCACTTTCAAAGAAAGTGATTTTCTCTGAAAGGACAGCATTTAGAAAGTGAAGCAACACTCCATTCACTTCGCACAGTGAATTGAAGTGTTGGAAGAGAGTGCTTCTCTTTCAGAGAAACGCATGTGAGTTTCTTCATAATGCTTGCATGTAGCTTAAGGCACTTTGAAAGGAAAGTGATTTTCTCTGATAGGACATAATTTAGAAAGTGAAGCAACACTCCATTCCCTTCGCGCAATGAATTGAAGTGTTGGAACAGACTGCTTCTCTTTCATAGAAACGCATTAGTGTTTCTTGTGAATGATTGCAAGTAGCTTAAGGCACTTTCAAAGGAAAGTGATTTTCTCTGAAAGGACAGCATTTAGAAAGTGAAGCAACACTCCATTCACTTCGCACAGAGAATTGAAGTTTTGGAACAGATTGCTTCTCTTTCAGAGAAATGCATGTGAGTTTCTGTTGAATGCTTGTAAGTAGCTTAAGGCACATTCAAAGGATAGGGATTTTCTCTGAAAGGACAGCATTTAGAAAGTGAAGCAACACTCCATTCACTTCGCACAGTGAATTGAAGTGTTGGAACAGACTGCTTCTCTTTCAGAGAAACGCATGTGAGTTTCTTCCTAATGCTTGCAAGTAGCTTAAGGCACTATCAAAGGAAAGTGATTTTCTCTGAAAGGACAGCATTTAGAAAGTGAAGCAACACTCCATTCACTTCGCACAGTGAATTGAAGTGTTGGAACAGACTGCTTCTCTTTCAGAGAAACGCATGTGTGTTTCTGGTGAATGCTTGTAAGTAGCTTAAGGCAATTTCAAAGGAACGTGATTTTCTCTGAAAGGACTTCATTTAGATAGTGAAGCAACACTCCATTCACTTCGCACAGTGAATTGAAGTGTTGGAAGTGAAGGCTTCTCTTTCAGAGAAATGAATGTGAATTTCTTGTGAATGCTTGAAAGTTGCTTAAGGCACTTTCAAACAAAAGTGATTTTCTCTGAAAGGACAGGATTTAGAAAGTGAAGCAAGACTCCATTCACTTCGCACAGTGAATTGAAATGTTGGAACAGAGTGCTTCTATTTCAGAGAAACGCATGTGTGTTTCCTGTGAATGCTTGAAAGTAGCTTAAGGCACTTTCAAAGGAAAGTGATTTTCTCTGAAAGGACAGCATTTAGAAAGTGAAGTAACATTCCATTCACTTTGCACAGTGAATTGAAGTGTTGGAACAGACTGCTTTTCTTTCAGAGAAATGCATGTGAGTTTCTGTTGAATGCTTGTAATTAGCTCAAGGCTCCTTCAAAGGAAAGTGATTTTCTCTGAAAGGACAGCATTTACAAAGTAAAGCAAAACTCCATTCCCTTCGTGCAATGAATTGAAGTGTTGGAACAGACTGCTTCTCTTTCATAGAAACGCATTAGTTTTTCTTGTGAATGCTTGCAAGTAGCTTAAGTCACTTTCAAAGGAAAGTGATTTTCTCTGAAAGGACAGCATTTAGAAAGTGAAGCAACACACCATTCACTTCGCACAGAGAATTGATGTGTTGGAACAGACTGCTTCTCTTTCAGAGAAATGCATGTGAGTTTCTGTTGAATGCTTGTAAGTAGCTTAAGGCACTTTCAAAGGAAAGTGATTTTCTCTGAAAGGACAGCATTTAGGAAGTGTAGCAACACTCCATTCACTTCGTACAGTGAATTGAAGTGTTGGAACAGACTGCTTCTCTTTCAGAGAAATGCATGTGAGTTTCTTCCTAATGCTTGCAAGTAGCTTAAGGCACTTTCAAAGGAAAGTGATTTTATCTGAAAGGACAGCATTTAGAAAGTGAAGCAACACTCCATACACTTCGCACAGTGAATTGAAGTGTTGGAACATACTGCTTCTCTTTCAGAGAAACGCATGTGTGTTTCTGGTGAATGCTTGTAAGTAGCTTAAGGCACTTTTAAAGGAAAGTGATTTTCTCTGAAAGGACAGCATTTAGAAAGTGAAGCAACACTCCATTCACTTCGCACATTGAATTGAAGAGTTGGAACAGACTGCTTCTCTTTCAGAGAAACGCATGTGAGTTTCTGTTGAATGCTTGTAAGTAGCTTAAGAAACTTTCAAAGGAGAATGATTTTCTCTGAAAGGACAGCATTTAGAAAGTGAGGCAACACTCCATTCACTTCACACAGTGAATTGAAGTGTTGGAACAGACTGCTTCTCTTTCAGACAAGCGCATGTGAGTTTCTTCCTAATGCTTGCAAGTAGCTTAAGGCGCTTTCAAAGGAAAATGATTTTCTCTGAAAGGACAGCATTTAGAAAGTGAAGCAACACTCCATTCACTTCGCACAGTGAATTGAAGTTTTGGAACAGACTGCTTCTCTTTCAGAGAAATGCATGTGAGTTTCTGTTGAATGCTTGTAAGTAGCTCAAGGCTCTTTCAAAGGAAAGTGATTTTCTCTGAAAGGACAGCATTTAGAAAGTAAAGCAACACTCCATTCCCTTCGCGCAATGAATTGAAGTGTTGGAACAGACTGCTTCTCTTTCATAGAAACGCATTAGTGTTTCTTGTAAATGCTTGCAAGTAGCTTAAGGCACTTTCAAAGGAAAGTGATTTTCTCTGAAAGGACAGCATTTAGAAAGTGAAGCAACACTCCATTCACTTCGCACAGTGAATTGAAGTGTTGGAACAGACTGCTTCTCTTTCAGAGAAACGCATGTGAGTTTCTGGTGAATGCTTGTAAGTAGCTTAAGGCACTTTCAAAGGAAAGTGATTTTCTCTGAAAGGACAGCATTTAGAAAGTGAAGCAACACTCCATTCACTTCGCACAGTGAATTGAAGTGTTGGAACAGAGTGCTTCTCTTTCAGAGTAACGCATGTGATTTTCTTCCTAATGCTTGCATGTAGCTTAAGGCACTTTGAAAGGAAAGTGATTTTCTCTGAAGGGACATAATTTAGAAAGTGAAGCAACACTCCATTCACTTCGCACAGTGAATTGAAGTATTGGAACAGACTGCTTCTCTTTCAGAGAAATGCATGTGAGTTTCTGTTGAATGCTTGTAAGTAGCTTAAGGCACTTTCAAAGGAAAGTGATTTTCTCTGAAAGGACAGCCTTTGGAAAGTGAAGCAACACTCCATTCACTTCGCACAGTGAATTGAAGTGTTGGAACAGACTGCATCTCTTTCAGAGAAACGCATGTGAGTTTCTGTTGAATGCTTGTAAGTAGCTTCAGAAACTTTCAAAGGAGAGTGATTTTCTCTGAAAGGACAGCATTTAGAAAGTGAGGCAACACTCCATTCACTTCACACAGTGAATTGAAGTGTTGGAACAGACGGCTTCTCTTTCAGAGAAACGCATTAGTGTTTCTTGTGAATGCTTGCAAGTAGCTTAAGGCACTTTCAAAGGAAAGTGATTTTCTCTGAAAGGACAGCATTTAGAAAGTGAAGCAACACTCCATTCACTTCGCACAGAGAATTGAAGTGTTGGAACAGACTGCTTCTCTTTCAGAGAAATGCAAGTGAGTTTCTGTTGAATGCTTGTAAGTAGCTTAAGGCACTTTCAAAGGAAAGTGATTTTCTCTGAAAGGACAGCATTTAGAAAGTGAAGCAACACTCCATTCACTTCGCACAGTGAATTGAAGTGTTGGAACAGACTGCTTCTCTTTCAGAGAAACGCATGTGAGTTTCTTCCTAATGCTTGCAAGTAGCTTAAGGCACTTTCAAAGGAAAGTGATTTTCTCTGAAAGGACAGCATTTAGAAAGTGAAGCAACACTCCATTCACTTCGCACAGTGAATTGAAGTGTTGGAACAGACTGCTTCTCTTTCAGAGAAATGCATGTGAGTTTCTGGTGAATGCTTGTAAGTAGCTTAAGGCACTTTCAAAGGAAAGTGATATTCTCTGAAAGGACAGCATTTAGAAAGTGAAGCAACACTCCATTCACTTCGCACAGTGAATTGAAGTGTTGGAACAGAGTGCTTCTCTTTCAGAGAAACGCATGTGAGTTTCTTCATAATGCTTGCATGTAGCTTAAGACACTTTGAAAGGAAAGTGATTTTCTCTGAAAGGACATAATTTAGAAAGTGAAGCAACACTCCATTCACTTCGCACAGTGAATTGAAGTGTTGGAACAGACTGCTTCTCTTTCAGAGAAATGCATGTGAGTTTCTGTTGAATGCTTGTAAGTAGCTTAAGGCACTTTCAAAGGAAAGTGATTTTCTCTGAAAGGTCAGCATTTAGAAAGTGAAGCAACACTCCATTCACTTCGCACATTGAATTGAAGTGTTGGAACAGACTGCATCTCTTTCAGAGAAACGCATGTGAGTTTCTGTTGAATGCTTGTAAGTAGCTTAAGAAACTTTCAAAGGAGAGTGATTTTCTCTGAAAGGACAGCATTTAGAAAGTGAGGCAACACTCCATTCACTTCACACAGTGAATTGAAGTGTTGGAACAGACTGCTTCTCTTTCATAGAAACGCATTAGTGTTTCTTGTGAATGCTTGCAAGTAGCTTAAGGCACTTTCAAAGGAAAGTGATTTTCTCTGAAAGGACAGCATTTAGAAAGTGAAGCAACACTCCATTCCCTTCGCGCAATGAATGGAAGTGTTGGAACAGACTGCTTCTCTTTCATAGAAACGCATTAGTGTTTCTTGTGAATGATTGCAAGTAGCTTAAGGCACTTTCAAAGGAAAGTGATTTTCTCTGAAAGGACAGCATTTAGAAAGTGAAGCAACACTCCATTCACTTCGCACAGAGAATTGAAGTTTTGGAACAGATTGCTTCTCTTTCAGAGAAATGCATGTGAGTTTCTGTTGAATGCTTGTAAGTAGCTTAAGGCACATTCAAAGGAAAGGGATTTTCTCTGAAAGGACAGCATTTAGAAAGTGAAGCAACACTCCATTCACTTCGCACAGTGAATTGAAGTGTTGGAACAGACTGCTTCTCTTTCAGAGAAACGCATGTGAGTTTCTTCCTAATGCTTGCAAGTAGCTTAAGGCACTATCAAAGGAAAGTGATTTTCTCTGAAAGGACAGCATTTAGAAAGTGAAGCAACACTCCATTCACTTCGCACAGTGAATTGAAGTGTTGGAACAGACTGCTTCTCTTTCAGAGAAACGCATGTGAGTTTCTGGTGAATGCTTGTAAGTAGCTTAAGGCAATTTCAAAGGAACGTGATTTTCTCTGAAAGGACTGCATTTAGATAGTGAAGCAACACTCCATTCACTTCGCACAGTGAATTGAAGTGTTGGAAGTGAAGGCTTCTCTTTCAGAGAAATGAATGTGAATTTCTTGTGAATGCTTGAAAGTTGCTTAAGGCACTTTCAAACAAAAGTGATTTTCTCTGAAAGGACAGGATTTAGAAAGTGAAGCAAGACTCCATTCACTTCGCACAGTGAATTGAAGTGTTGGAACAGAGTGCTTCTATTTCAGAGAAACGCATGTGTGTTTCCTGTGAATGCTTGAAAGTAGCTTAAGGCACTTTCAAAGGAAAGTGATTTTCTCTGAAAGGACAGCATTTAGAAAGTGAAGTAACATTCCATTCACTTTGCACAGTGAATTGAAGTGTTGGAACAGACTGCATCTCTTTCAGAGAAACGCATGTGAGTTTCTGTTGAATGCTTGTAAGTAGCTTAAGTAACTTTCAAAGGAGAGTGATTTTCTCTGAAAGGACATCATTTAGAAAGTGAGGCAACACTCCATTCACTTCACACAGTGAATTGAAGTGTTGGAACAGACTGCTTCTCTTTCAGAGAAACGCATGTGAGTTTCTGTTGAATGCTTGTAAGTAGCTCAAGGCTCTTTCAAAGGAAAGTGATTTTCTCTGAAAGGACAACATTTAGAAAGTAAAGCAACACTCCATTCCCTTCGCGCAATGAATTGAAGTGTTGGAACAGACTGCTTCTCTTTCATAGAAACGCATTAGTGTTTCTTGTGAATGCTTGTAAGTAGCTTAAGGCACTTTCAAAGGAAAGTGATTTTCTCTGAAAGGACAGCATTTAGAAAGTGAAGCAACACTCCATTCACTTCGCACAGTGAATTGAAGTTTTGGAACAGACTGCTTTCTTTCAGAGAAATGTATGTGAATTTCTGCTGAATGCTTGTAAGTAGCTCAAGGCTCTTTCAAAGGAAAGTGATTTTCTCTGAAAGGACAGCATTTAGAAAGTAAAGCAACACTCCATTCCCTTCGTGCAATGAATTGAAGTGTTGGAACAGACTGCTTCTCGTTCATAGAAACGCATTAGTGTTTCTTGTGAATGCTTGCAAGTAGCTTAAGGCACTTTCAAAGGAAAGTGATTTTCTCTGAAAGGACAGCATTTAGAAAGTGAAGCAACACTCCATTCACTTCGCACATTGCATTGAAGTGTTGGAACAGACTGCATCTCTTTGAGAGAAACGCATGTGAGTTTCTGTTGAATGCTTGTAAGTAGCTTCAGAAACTTTCAAAGGAGAGTGATTTTCTCTGAAAGGACAGCATTTGGAAAGTGAGGCAACACTCCATTCACTTCACACAGTGAATTGAAGTGTTGGAACAGACTGCTTCTCTTTCAGAGAAACGCATTAGTGTTTCTTGTGAATGCTTGCAAGTAGCTTAAGGCACTTTCAAAGAAAAGTGATTTTCTCTGAAAGGACAGCATTTAGAAAGTGAAGCAACACTCCATTCACTTCACACAGAGAATTGAAGTGTTGGAACAGACTGCTTCTCTTTCAGAGAAATGCATGTGAGTTTCTGTTGAATGCTTGTAAGTAGCTTAAGGCACTTTCAAAGGAAAGTGATTTTCTCTGAAAGGACAGCATTTGGAAAGTGAAGCAACACTCCATTCACTTCGCACAGTGAATTGAAGTGTTGGAACAGACTGCTTCTATTTCAGAGAAACGCATGTGAGTTTCTTCCTAATGCTTACAAGGAGCTTAAGGAACTTTAAAAGGAAAGTGATTTTCTCTGAAAGGACAGCATTTAGAAAGTGAAGCAACACTCCATTCACTTCGCACAGTGAATTGAAGTGTTGGAACAGAGTGCTTCTCTTTCAGAGAAACGCATGTGAGTTTCTGGTGAATGCTTGTAAGTAGCTTAAGGCACTTTCAAAGGAAAGTGATTTTCTGTGAAAGGACAGCATTTAGAAAGTGAAGCAACACTCCATTCACTTCGCACAGTGAATTGAAGTGTTGGAACAGAGTGCTTCTCTTTCAGAGAAACGCATGTGAGTTTCTTCCTAATGCTTGCAAGTAGCTTAAGGCACTTTCAAAGGAAAGTGATTTTCTCTGAAAGGACAGCATTTAGAAAGTGAAGCAACACTCCATTCCCTTCGCGCAATGAATTGAAGTGTTGGAACAGACTGCTTCTCTTTCATAGAAACGCATTAGTGTTTCTTGTGAATGCTTGCAAGTAGCTTAAGGCACTTTCAAAGGAAAGTGATTTTCTCTGAAAGGACAGCATTTAGAAAGTGAAGCAACACTCCATTCACTTCGCACAGAGAATTGAAGTTTTGGAACAGATTGCTTCTCTTTCAGAGAAATGCATGTGAGTTTCTGCTGAATGCTTGTAAGTAGCTTAAGGCACATAAAAAGGAAAGGGATTTTCTCTGAAAGGACAGCATTTAGAAAGTGAAGCAACACTCCATTCACTTCGCACAGTGAATTGAGTGTTGGAACAGACTGCTTCTCTTTCAGAGAAACGCATGTGAGTTTCTTCCTAATGCTTGCAAGTAGCTTAAGGCACTATCAAAGGAAAGTGATTTTCTCTGAAAGGACAGCATTTAGAAAGTGAAGCAACACTCCATTCACTTCGCACAGTGAATTGAAGTGTTGGAACAGACTGTTTCTCTTTCAGAGAAACGCATGTGAGTTTCTGTTGAATGCTTGTAAGTAGCTTAAGGCAATTTCAAAGGAACGTGATTTTCTCTGAAAGGACTGCATTTAGAAAGTGAAGCAACACTCCATTCACTTCGCACAGTGAATTGAAGTGTTGGAAGAGAAGGCTTCTCTTTCAGAGAAATGCATGTGAATTTCTTGTGAATGCTTGAAAGTTGCTTAAGGCACTTTCAAACAAAAGTGATTTTCTCTGAAAGGACAGGATTTAGAAAGTGAAGCAACACTCCATTCACTTCGCACAGTGAATTGAAGTGTTGGAACAGACTGATTCTATTTCAGAGAAACGCATGTGTGTTTCCTGTGAATGCTTGAAAGTAGCTTAAGGCACTTTCAAAGGAAAGTGATTTTCTCTGAAAGGACAGCATTTAGAAAGTGAAGTAACATTCCATTCACTTTGCACAGTGAATTGAAGTGTTGGAACAGACTGCTTATCTTTCAGTGAAATGCATGTGAGTTTCTGTTGAATGCTTGTAAGTAGCTCAAGGCTCTTTCAAAGGAAAGTGATTTTCTCTGAAAGGACAGCATTTAGAAAGTGAAGCAACACTCCATTCACTTCGCACAGTGAATTGAAGTGTTGGAAGAGAAGGCTTCTCTTTCAGAGAAATGCATGTGAATTTCTTGTGAATTCTTGAAAGTTGCTTAAGGCACTTTCAAACAAAAGTGATTTTCTCTGAAAGGACAGGATTTGGAAAGTGAAACAACACTCCATTCAGTTCGCACAGTGAATTGAAGTGTTGGAACAGACTGCTTCTTTTTCAGAGAAACGCATGTGTGTTTCCTGTGAATGCTTGAAAGTAGCTTAAGGCACTTTCAAAGGTAAGTGATTTTCTCTGAAAGGACAGCATTTAGAAAGTGAAGTAACATTCCATTCACTTCGCACAGTGAATTGAAGTGTTGGAACAGACTGCTTCTCTTTCAGAGAAATGCATGTGAGTTTCTGTTGAATGCTTGTAATTAGCTCAAGCCTCTTTCAAAGGAAAGTGATTTTCTCTGAAAGGACAGCATTTACAAAGTAAAGCAAAACTCCATTCCCTTCGTGCAATGAATTGAAGTGTTGGAACAGACTGCTTCTCTTTCATAGAAACGCATTAGTGTTTCTTGTGAATGCTTGCAAGTAGCTTAAGGCACTTTCAAAGGAAAGTGATTTTCTCTGAAAGGACAGCATTTAGAAAGTGAAGCAACACTCCATTCACTTCGCACAGAGAATTGAAGTGTTGGAACAGACTGCTTCTCTTTCAGAGAAATGCATGTGAGTTTCTGTTGAATGCTTGTAAGTAGCTTAAGGCACTTTCAAAGGAAAGTGATTTTCTCTGAAAGGACATAATTTAGAAAGTGAAGCAACACTCCATTCACTTCGCACAGTGAATTGAAGTGTTGGAACAGACTGCTTCTCTTTCAGAGAAATGCATGTGAGTTTCTTCCTAATGCTTGCAAGTAGCTTAAGGCACTTTCAAAGGAAAGTGATTTTCTCTGAAAGGACAGCATTTCGAAAGTGAAGCAACACTCCATTCACTTCGCACAGTGCATTGAAGTGTTGGAACAGACTGCATCTCTTTCAGAGAAACGCATGTGAGTTTCTGGTGAATGCTTGTAAGTAGCTTCAGAAACTTTCAAAGGAGAGTGATTTTCTCTGAAAGGACAGCATTTGGAAAGTGAGGCAACACTCCATTCACTTCACACAGTGAATTGAAGTGTTGGAACAGACTGCTTCTCTTTCAGAGAAACGCATTAGTGTTTCTCGTAAATGCTTGCAAGTAGCTTAAGGCACTTTCAAAGAAAAGTGATTTTCTCTGAAAGGACAGCATTTAGAAAGTGAAGCAACACTCCATTCACTTTGCAAAGAGAATTGAAGTGTTGTAACAGACTGCTTCTCTTTCAGAGAAATGCATGTGAGTTTCTGTTGAATGCTTGTAAGTAGCTTAAGGCACTTTCAAAGGAAAGTTATTTTCTCTGAAAGGACAGCATTTGGAAAGTGAAGCAACACTCCATTCACTTCGCACAGTGAATTGAAGTGTTGGAACAGACTGCTTCTATTTCAGAGAAACTCATGTGAGTTTCTTCCTAATGCTTACAAGGAGCTTAAGGAACTTTCAAAGGAAAGTGATTTTCTCTGAAAGGACAGCATTTAGAAAGTGAAGCAACACTCCATTCACTTCGCACAGTGAATTGAAGTGTTGGAACAGAGTGCTTCTCTTTCAGAGAAACGCATGTGAGTTTCTGGTGAATGCTTGGAAGTAGCTTAAGGCACTTTCAAAGGAAAGTGATTTTCTCTGAAAGGACAGCATTTAGAAAGTGAAGCAACACTCCATTCACTTCGCACAGTGAATTGAAGTGTTGGAACAGAGTGCTTCTCTTTCAGAGAAACGCATGTGAGTTTCTTCCTAATGCTTGCAAGTAGCTTAAGGCACTTTCAAAGGAAAGTGATTTTCTCTGAAAGGACAGCATTTAGAAAGTGAAGCAACACTCCATTCCCTTCGCGCAATGAATTGAAGTGTTGGAACAGACTGCTTCTCTTTCATAGAAACGCATTAGTGTTTCTTGTGAATGCTTGCAAGTAGCTTAAGGCACTTTCAAAGGAAAGTGATTTTCTCTGAAAGGACAGCATTTAGAAAGTGAAGCAACACTCCATTCACTTCGCACAGAGAATTGAAGTTTTGGAACAGATTGCTTCTCTTTCAGAGAAATGCATGTGATTTTCTGTTGAATGCTTGTAAGTAGCTTAAGGCACATAAAAAGGAAAGGGATTTTCTCTGAAAGGACAGCATTTAGAAAGTGAAGCAACACTCCATTCACTTCGCACAGTGAATTGAAGTGTTGGAACAGAGTGCTTCTCTTTCAGAGAAACGCATGTGAGTTTCTGTTGAATGCTTGTAAGTAGCTTAAGGCAATTTCAAAGGAACGTGATTTTCTCTGAAAGGACTGCATTTAGAAAGTGAAGCAACACTCCATTCACTTCGCACAGTGAATTGAAGTGTTGGAAGAGAAGGCTTCTCTTTCAGAGAAATGCATGTGAATTTCTTGTGAATGCTTGAAAGTTGCTTAAGGCACTTTCAAACAAAAGTGATTTTCTCTGAAAGGACAGGAGTTAGCAAGTGAAGCAACACTCCATTCACTTCGCACAGTGAATTGAAGTGTTGGAACAGACTGCTTCTATTTCAGAGAAACGCATGTGTGTTTCCTGTGAATGCTTGAAAGTAGCTTAAGGCACTTTCAAAGGAAAGTGATTTTCTCTGAAAGGACAGCATTTAGAATGTGAAGTAACATTCCATTCACTTTGCACAGTGAATTGAAGTGTTGGAACAGACTGCTTATCTTTCAGAGAAATGCATGTGAGTTTCTGTTGAATGCTTGTAAGTAGCTCAAGGCTCTTTCAAAGGAAAGTGATTTTCTCTGAAAGGACAGCATTTAGAAAGTGAAGCAACACTCCATTCACTTCGCACAGTGAATTGAAGTGTTGGAAGAGAAGGCTTCTCTTTCAGAGAAATGCATATGAATTTCTTGTGAATTCTTGAAAGTAGCTTAAGGCACTTTCAAACAAAAGTGATTTTCTCTGAAAGGACAGGATTTTGAAAGTGAAACAACACTCCATTCAGTTCGCACAGTGAATTGAAGTGTTGGAACAGACTGCTTCTTTTTCAGAGAAACGCATGTGTGTTTCCTGTGAATGCTTGAAAGTAGCTTAAGGCACTTTCAAAGGAAAGTGATTTTCTCTGAAAGGACAGCATTTAGAAAGTGAAGTAACATTCCATTCACTTCGCACAGTGAATTGAAGTGTTGGAACAGACTGCTTCTCTTTCAGAGAAATGCATGTGAGTTTCTGTTGAATGCTTGTTATTAGCTCAAGGCTCTTTCAAAGGAAAGTGATTTTCTCTGAAAGGACAGCATTTACAAAGTAAAGCAAAACTCCATTCCCTTGGTGCAATGAATTGAAGTGTTGGAACAGACTGCTTCTCTTTCATAGAAACGCATTAGTGTTTCTTGTGAATGCTTGCAAGTAGCTTAAGGCACTTTCAAAGGAAAGTGATTTTCTCTGAAAGGACAGCATTTAGAAAGTGAAGCAACACTCCATTCACTTCGCACAGAGAATTGAAGTGTTGGAACAGACTGCTTCTCTTTCAGAGAAATGCATGTGAGTTTCTGTTGAATGCTTGTAAGTAGCTTAAGGCACTTTCAAAGGAAAGTGATTTTCTCTGAAAGGACATAATTTAGAAAGTGAAGCAACACTCCATTCACTTCGCACAGTGAATTGAAGTGTTGGAACAGACTGCTTCTCTTTCAGAGAAATGCATGTGAGTTTCTTCCTAATGCTTGCAAGTAGCTTAAGGCACTTTCAAAGGAAAGTGATTTTCTCTGAAAGGACAGCATTTCGAAAGTGAAGCAACACTCCATTCACTTCGCACAGTGAATTGAAGTGTTGGAACAGACTGCTTCTCTTTCAGAGAAACGCATGTGAGTTTCTGGTGAATGCTTGTAAGTAGCTTAAGGCACTTTCAAAGGAAAGTGATTTTCTCTGAAAGGACAGCATTTAGAAAGTGAAGCAACACTCCATTCACTTCGCACATTGAATTGAAGAGTTGGAACAGACTGCATCTCTTTCAGAGAAACGCATGTGAGTTTCTGTTGAATGCTTGTAAGTAGCTTAAGAAACTTTCAACGGAGAGTGATATTCTCTGAAAGGACAGCATTTAGAAAGTGAGGCAACACTCCATTCACTTCACACAGTGAATTGAAGTGTTGGAACAGACTGCTTCTCTTTCAGAGAAGCGCATGTGAGTTTCTTCCTAATGCTTGCAAGTAGCTTAAGGCACTTTCAAAGGAAAGTGATTTTCTCTGAAAGGACAGCATTTAGAAAGTGAAGCAACACTCCATTCACTTCGCACAGTGAATTGAAGTGTTGGAACAGACTGCTTCTCTTTCACAGAAACGCATGTGAGTTTCTGTTGAATGCTTGTAAGTAGCTTCAGAAACTTTCAAAGGAGAGTGATTTTCTCTGAAGGGACAGCATTTAGAAAGTGAAGCAACACTCCATTCACTTCAAACAGTGAATTGAAGTGTTGGAACAGACTGCTTCTCTTTCAGAGAAACGCATTAGTGTTTCTTGTGAATGCTTGCAAGTAGCTTAAGGCACTTTCAAAGGAAAGTGATTTTCTCTGAAAGGACAGCATTTAGAAAGTGAAGCAACACTCCATTCACTTCGCACAGAGAATTAAAGTGTTGGAACAGACTGCTTCTCTTTCAGAGAAATGCATGTGAGTTTCTGTTGAATGCTTGTAAGTAGCTTAAGGCACTTTCAAAGGAAAGTGATTTTCTCTGAAAGGACAGCATTTAGAAAGTGAAGCAACACTCCATTCACTTCGCACAGTGAATTGAAGTGTTGGAACAGACTGCTTCTATTTCAGAGAAACGCATGTGAGTTTCTTCCTAATGCTTGCAAGGAGCTTAAGGCACTTTCAAAGGAAAGTGATTTTCTCTGAAAGGACAGCATTTAGAAAGTGAAGCAACACTCCATTCACTTCGCACAGTGAATTGAAGTGTTGGAACAGACTGCTTCTCTTTCAGAGAAACGCATGTGAGTTTCTGGTGAATGCTTGTAAGTAGCTTAAGGCACTTTCAAAGGAAAGTGATTTTCTCTGAAAGGACAGCATTTAGAAAGTGAAGCAACACTCCATTCACTTCGCACAGTGAATTGAAGTGTTGGAACAGAGTGCTTCTCTTTCAGAGAAACGCATGTGAGTTTCTTTCTAATGCTTGCATGTAGCTTAAGGCACTTTGAAAGGAAAGTGATTTTTTCTGAAAGGACATAATTTAGAAAGTGAAGCAACACTCCATTCACTTCGCACAGTGAATTGAAGTGTTGGAACAGACTGCTTCTCTTTCATAGAAACGCATTAGTGTTTCTTGTGAATGCTTGCAAGTAGCATAAGGCACTTTCAAAGGAAAGTGATTTTCTCTGAAAGGACAGCATTTGGAAAGTGAAGCAACACTCCATTCCCTTCGCGCAATGAATTGAAGTGTTGGAACAGACTGCTTCTCTTTCATAGAAACGCATTAGTGTTTCTTGTGAATGCTTGCAAGTAGCTTAAGGCACTTTCAAAGGAAAGTGATTTTCTCTGAAAGGACAGCATTTAGAAAGTGAAGCAACACTCCATTCACTTCGCACAGAGAATTGAAGTTTTGGAACAGATTGCTTCTCTTTCAGAGAAATGCATGTGAGTTTCTGTTTAATGCTTGTAAGTAGCTTAAGGCACATTCAAAGGATAGGGATTTTCTCTGAAAGGACAGCATTTAGAAAGTGAAGCAACACTCCATTCACTTCGCACAGTGAATTGAAGTGTTGGAACAGACTGCTTCTCTTTCAGAGAAACGCATGTGAGTTTCTTCCTAATGCTTGCAAGTAGCTTAAGGCACTATCAAAGGAAAGTGATTTTCTCTGAAAGGACAGCATTTAGAAAGTGAAGCAACACTCCATTCACTTCGCACAGTGAATTGAAGTGTTGGAACAGACTGCTTCTCTTTCAGAGAAACGCATGTGAGTTTCTGGTGAATGCTTGTAAGTAGCTTAAGGCAATTTCAAAGGAACGTGATTTTCTCTGAAAGGACAGCATTTAGAAAGTGAAGCAACACTCCATTCACTTCGCACAGTGAATTGAAGTGTTGGAAGAGAAGGCTTCTCTTTCAGAGAAATGCATGTGAATTTCTTGTGAATGCTTGAAAGTTGCTTAAGGCACTTTCAAACAAAAGTGATTTTCTCTGAAAGGACAGCATTTAGAAAGTGAAGCAACAATCCATTCACTTCGCACAGTGAATTGAAGTGTTGGAACAGACTGCTTCTCTTTCAGAGAAATGCATGTGAGTTTCTGTTGAATGCTTGTAAGTAGCTCAAGGCTCTTTCAAAGGAAAGTGATTTTCTCTGAAAGGACAGCATTTAGAAAGTGAAGCAACACTCCATTCACTTTTCACAGTGAATTGAAGTGTTGGAACAGACTGCTTCTCTTTCATAGAAACGCATTAGTGTTTCTTGTGAATGCTTGCAAGTAGCTTAAGGCACTTTCAAAGGAAAGTGATTTTCTCTGAAAGGACAGCATTTAGAAAGTGAAGCAACACTCCATTCCCTTCGCGCAATGAATTGAAGTGTTGGAACAGACTGCTTCTCTTTCATAGAAACGCATTAGTGTTTCTTGTGAATGCTTGCATGTAGCTTAAGGCACTTTCAAAGGAAAGTGATTTTCTCTGAAAGGACAACATTTAGAAAGTGAAGCAACACTCCATTCACTTCGCACAGTGAATTGAAGTGTTGGAACAGACTGCTTCTCTTTCAGAGAAACGCATGTGAGTTTCTTCCTAATGCTTGCAAGAAGCATAGGGCACTTTGAAAGGAAAGTGATTTTCTCTGAAAGGACATAATTTAGAACGTGAAGCAACACTCCATTCACTTCGCACAGTGAATTGAAGTGTTGGAACAGACTGCTTCTCTTTCAGAGAAACGCATGTGAGTTTCTGGTGAATGCTTGTAAGTAGCTTAAGGCAATTTCAAAGGAACGTGATTTTCTCTGAAAGGACAGCATTTAGAAAGTGAGGCAACACTCCATTCACTTCGCACAGTGAATTGAAGTGTTGGAAGAGAAGGCTTCTCTTTCAGAGAAATGCATGTGAATTTCTTTTGAATGCTTAAAAGTTGCTTAAGGCACTTTCAAAGGAAAGTGATTTTCTCTGAAAGGACAGGATTTAGAAAGTGAAGCAACACTCCATTCACTTCGCACAGTGAATTGTTGTGTTGGAAGAGAAGGCTTCTCTTTCATAGAAATGCATGTGAATTTCTTGTGAATTCTTGAAAGTTGCTTAAGGCACTTTCAAACAAAAGTGATTTTCTCTGAAAGGACAGGATTTGGAAAGTGAAACAACACTCCATTTACTTCGCACAGTGAATTGAAGTGTTGGAACAGACTGCTTCTTTTTCAGAGAAACGCATGTGTGTTTCCTGTGAATGCTTGAAAGTAGCTTAAGGCACTTTCAAAGGAAAGTGATTTTCTCTGAAAGGACAGCATTTAGAAAGTGAAGCAACACTCCATTCACTTCGCACAGTGAATTGAAGTGTTGGAACAGACTGCTTCTATTTCAGAGATACGCATGTGTGTTTCCTGTGAATGCTTGAAAGTAGCTTAAGGCACTTTCAAAGGAAAGTGATTTTCTCTGAAAGGACAGCATTTAGAAAGTGAAGTAACATTCCATTCACTTTGCACAGTGAATTGAAGTGTTGGAACAGACTGCTTCTCTTTCAGAGAAATGCATGTGAGTTTCTGTTGAATGCTTGTAAGTAGCTCAAGGCTCTTTCAAAGGAAAGTGATTTTCTCTGAAAGGACAGCATTTAGAAAGTAAAGCAACACTCCATCCCCTTCGTGCAATGAATTGAAGTATAGGAACCGACTGCTTCTCTTTCATAGAAACGCATGAGTGTTTCTTGTGAATGCTTGCAAGTAGCTTAAGGCACTATCAAAGGAAAGTGATTTTCTCTGAAAGGATAGCATTTAGAAAGTGAAGCAACACTCCATTCACTTAGCACAGTGAATTGAAGTGTTGCAACAGACTGCTTCTCTTTCAAAGAAACGCATGTGAGTTTCTGGTGAATGCTTGTAAGTAGCGTAAGGAAATTTCAAAGGAACGTGATTTTCTCTGAAAGGACAGCATTTAGAAAGTGAAGCAACACTCCATTCACTTCGCACAGTGAATTGAAGTGTTGGAACAGACTGCTTCTCTTTCAGAGAAATGCATGTGAGTTTCTGTTGAATGCTTGTAAGTAGCTTAAGGCACTTTCAAAGGAAAGTGATTTTCTCTGAAAGGACAGCATTTAGAAAGTGAAGCAACACTCCATTCACTTCGCACAGTGAAGTGAAGTGTTGGAACAGACTGCTTCTCTTTCAGAGAAACGCATGTGAGTTTCTTCCTAATGCTTGCAAGTAGCTTAAGGCACTTTCATAGGAAAGTGATTTTCTCTGAAAGGACAGCATTTAGAAAGTGAAGCAACACTCCATTCACTTCGCACAGTGAATTGAACTGTTGGAACAGACTGCTTCTCTTTCAGAGAAACGCATGTGAGTTTCTGGTGAATGCTTGTAAGTAGCTTAAGGCACTTTCAAAGGAAAGTGATTTTCTCTGAAAGGACAGCATTTAGAAAGTGAAGCAACACTCCATTCCCTTCGCACAGTGAATTGAAGTGTTGGAACAGATTGCTTCTCTTTCAGAGAAACGCATGTGAGTTTCTTCCTAATGCTTGCAAGTAGCTTAAGGCACTTTCAAAGGAAAGTGATTTTCTCTGAAAGGACATAATTTAGAAAGTGAAGCAACACTCCATTCACTTCGCACAGTGAATTGAAGTGTTGGAACAGACTGCTTCTCTTTGTGAGAAATGCATGTGAGTTTCTGTTTAATGCTTGTAAGTAGCTCAAGGCTCTTTCAAAGGAAAGTGATTTTCTCTGAAAGCACAGCATTTAGAAATAAAGCAACACTCCATTCCCTTCGCACAATGAATTGAAGTGTTGGAACAGACTGCTTCTCTTTCATAGAAACGCATTAGTGTTTCTTGTGAATGCTTGCAAGTAGCTTAAGGCACTTTCAAAGGAAAGTGATTTTCTCTGAAAGGACAGCATTTAGAAAGTGTTGCAACGCTCCATTCACTTCGCACAGTGAATTGAAGTGTTGGAACAGACTGCTTCTCTTTCAGAGAAATGCATGTGAGTTTCTGTTGAATGCTTGTAAGTAGCTCAAGGCTCTTTCAAAGGAAAGTGATTTTCTCTGAAAGGACAGAATTTAGAAATAAAGCAACACTCCATTCCCTTTGCACAATGAATTGAAGTGTTGGAACAGACTGCTTCTCTTTCATAGAAACGCATTAGTGTTTTATTGTGAATGCTTGCAAGTAGCTTAAGGCACTTTCAAAGGAAAGTGAATTTCTCTGAAAGGACAGCATTTAGAAAGTGAAGCAACACTCCATTCCCTTCGCGCAATGAATTGAAGTGTTGGAACAGACAGCTTCTCTTTCATAGAAACACATTAGTGTTTCTTGTGAATGCTTGCAAGTAGCTTAAGGCACTTTCAAAGGAAAGTGATTTTCTCTGAAAGGACAGCATTTAGAAAGTGAAGCAACACTCCATTCACTTCGCACAGAGAATTGAAGTGTTGGAACAGACTGCTTCTCTTTCAGAGAAACGCATGTGAGTTTCTTCCTAATGCTTGCAAGTAGCTTAAGGCACATTCAAAGGAAAGGGATTTTCTCTGAAAGGACAGCATTTAGAAAGTGAAGCAACACTCCATTCACTTCGCAAAGTGAATTGAAGTGTTGGAACAGACTGCTTCTCTTTCAGAGAAACGCATGTGAGTTTTTTGTGAATGCTTGAAATTAGTTTAAGGCACTTTCAATGGAAAGTGATTTTCTCTGAAAGGACAGCATTTAGAAAGTGAGGCAACACTCCATTCACTTCGCACAGTGAATTGAAGTGTTGGAATAGACTGCTTCTCTTTCAGAGAAACGCATGTGAGTTTCTGGTGAATGCTTGTAAGTAGCTTAAGGCACTTTCAAAGGAAAGGGATTTTCTCTGAAAGGACAGCATTTAGAAAGTGAAGCAACACTCCATTCACTTCACACATTGAATTGAAGTGTTGGAACAGACTGCATCTCTTTCAGAGAAACGCATGTGAGTTTCTGTTGAATGCTTGTAAGTAGCTTAAGAAACTTTCAAAGGAGAGTGATTTTCTCTGAAAGGACAGCATTTAGAAAGTGAGGCAACACTCCATTCACTTCACACAGTGAATTGAAGTGTTGGAACAGACTGCTTCTCTTTCAGAGAAACGCATGTGAGTTTCTGTTGAATGCTTGCAAGTAGCTTAAGGCACTTTCAAAGGAAAGTGATTTTCTCTGAAAGGACAGCATTTAGAAAGTGAAGCAACACTCTATTCACTTCACACAGTGAATTGAAGTGTTGGAACAGACTGCATCTCTTTCAGAGAAACGCATGTGAGTTTCTTCCTAATGCTTGCAAGTAGCTTAAGGCACTTTCAAAGGAAAGTGATTTTCTCTGAAAGGACAGCATTTAGAAAGTGAGGCAACACTCCATTTACTTCACACAGTGAATTGAAGTGTTGGAACAGACTGCTTCTCTTTCAGAGAAATGCATGTGAGTTTCTGTTGAATGCTTGTAAGTAGCTCAAGGCTCTTTCAAAGGAAAGTGATTTTCTCTGAAAGGACAACATTTAGAAAGTAAAGCAACACTCCATTCCCTTCGCGCAATGAATTGAAGTGTTGGAACAGACTGCTTCTCTTTCATAGAAACGCATTAGTGTTTCTTGTGAATGCTTGCAAGTAGCTTAAGGCACTTTCAAAGGAAAGTGATTTTCTCTGAAAGGACAGCATTTAGAAAGTGAAGCAACACTCCATTCACTTCGCACAGAGAATTGAAGTGTTGGAACAGATTGCTTCTCTTTCAGAGAAATGCATGTGAGTTTCTGTTGAATGCTTGTAAGTAGCTTAAGGCACATTCAAAGGAAAGGGATTTTCTCTGAAAGGACAGCATTTAGAAAGTGAAGCAACACTCCATTCACTTCGCACAGTGAATTGAAGTGTTGGAAGAGAAGGCTTCTCTTTCAGAGAAATGCATGTGAATTTCTTGTGAATTCTTGAAAGTTGCTTAAGGCACTTTCAAACAAAAGTGATTTTCTCTGAAAGGACAGGATTTGGAAAGTGAAACAACACTCCATTCACTTCGCACAGTGAATTGAAGTGTTGGAACAGACTTCTTCTATTTCAGAGAAACGCATGTGTGTTTCCTGTGAATGCTTGAAAGTAGCTTAAGGCACTTTCAAAGGAAAGGGATTTTCTCTGAAAGGACAGCATTTAGAAAGTGAAGCAACACTCCATTCACTTCGCACAGTGAATTGAAGTGTTGGAACAGACTGCTTCTCTTTCAGAGAAACGCATGTGAGTTTCTGGTGAATGCTTGTAAGTAGCTTAAGGCACTTTCAAAGGAAAGGGATTTTCTCTGAAAGGACAGCATTTAGAAAGTGAAGCAACACTCCATTCACTTCACACATTGAATTGAAGTGTTGGAACAGACTGCATCTCTTTCAGAGAAACGCATGTGAGTTTCTGTTGAATGCTTGTAAGTAGCTTAAGAAACTTTCAAAGGAGAGTGATTTTCTCTGAAAGGACAGCATTTAGAAAGTGAGGCAACACTCCATTCACTTCACACAGTGAATTGAAGTGTTGGAACAGACTGCTTCTCTTTCAGAGAAACGCATGTGAGTTTCTTCCTAATGCTTGCAAGTAGCTTAAGGCACTTTCAAAGGAAAGTGATTTTCTCTTAAAGGACAGCATTTAGAAAGTGAGGCAACACTCCATTCACTTCACACAGTGAATTGAAGTGTTGGAACAGACTGCATCTCTTTCAGCGAAACGCATGTGAGTTTCTTCCTAATGCTTGCAAGTAGCTTAAGGCACTTTCAAAGGAAAGTGATTTTCTCTGAAAGGACAGCATTTAGAAAGTGAGGCAACACTCCATTCACTTCACACAGTGAATTGAAGTGTTGGAACAGACTGCTTCTCTTTCAGAGAAATGCATGTGAGTTTCTGTTGAATGCTTGTAAGTAGCTCAAGGCTCTTTCAAAGGAAAGTGATTTTCTCTGAAAGGACAACATTTAGAAAGTAAAGCAACACTCCATTCCCTTCGCGCAATGAATTGAAGTGTTGGAACAGACTGCTTCTCTTTCATAGAAACGCATTAGTGTTTCTTGTGAATGCTTGCAAGTAGCTTAAGGCACTTTCAAAGGAAAGTGATTTTCTCTGAAAGGACAGCATTTAGAAAGTGAAGCAACACTCCATTCACTTCGCACAGAGAATTGAAGTGTTGGAACAGATTGCTTCTCTTTCAGAGAAATGCATGTGAGTTTCTGTTGAATGCTTGTAAGTAGCTTAAGGCACATTCAAAGGAAAGGGATTTTCTCTGAAAGGACAGCATTTAGAAAGTGAAGCAACACTCCATTCACTTCGCACAGTGAATTGAAGTGTTGGAAGAGAAGGCTTCTCTTTCAGAGAAATGCATGTGAATTTCTTGTGAATTCTTGAAAGTTGCTTAAGGCACTTTCAAACAAAAGTGATTTTCTCTGAAAGGACAGGATTTGGAAAGTGAAACAACACTCCATTCACTTCGCACAGTGAATTGAAGTGTTGGAACAGACTTCTTCTATTTCAGAGAAACGCATGTGTGTTTCCTGTGAATGCTTGAAAGTAGCTTAAGGCACTTTCAAAGGAAAGGGATTTTCTCTGAAAGGACAGCATTTAGAAAGTGAAGCAACACTCCATTCACTTCGCACAGTGAATTGAAGTGTTGGAACAGACTGCTTCTCTTTCAGAGAAACGCATGTGAGTTTCTGGTGAATGCTTGTAAGTAGCTTAAGGCACTTTCAAAGGAAAGGGATTTTCTCTGAAAGGACAGCATTTAGAAAGTGAAGCAACACTCCATTCACTTCACACATTGAATTGAAGTGTTGGAACAGACTGCATCTCTTTCAGAGAAACGCATGTGAGTTTCTGTTGAATGCTTGTAAGTAGCTTAAGAAACTTTCAAAGGAGAGTGATTTTCTCTGAAAGGACAGCATTTAGAAAGTGAGGCAACACTCCATTCACTTCACACAGTGAATTGAAGTGTTGGAACAGACTGCTTCTCTTTCAGAGAAACGCATGTGAGTTTCTTCCTAATGCTTGCAAGTAGCTTAAGGCACTTTCAAAGGAAAGTGATTTTCTCTTAAAGGACAGCATTTAGAAAGTGAGGCAACACTCCATTCACTTCACACAGTGAATTGAAGTGTTGGAACAGACTGCATCTCTTTCAGCGAAACGCATGTGAGTTTCTTCCTAATGCTTGCAAGTAGCTTAAGGCACTTTCAAAGGAAAGTGATTTTCTCTGAAAGGACAGCATTTAGAAAGTGAGGCAACACTCCATTCACTTCACACAGTGAATTGAAGTGTTGGAACAGACTGCTTCTCTTTCAGAGAAATGCATGTGAGTTTCTGTTGAATGCTTGTAAGTAGCTCAAGGCTCTTTCAAAGGAAAGTGATTTTCTCTGAAAGGACAGCATTTAGAAAGTAAAGCAACACTCCATTCCCTTCGCGCAATGAATTGAAGTGTTGGAACAGACTGCTTCTCTTTCATAGAAACGCATTAGTGTTTCTTGTGAATGCTTGCAAGTAGCTTAAGGCACTTTCAAAGGAAAGTGATTTTCTCTGAAAGGACAGCATTTAGAAAGTGAAGCAACACTCCATTCACTTCGCACAGAGAATTGAAGTGTTGGAACAGATTGCTTCTCTTTCAGAGAAATGCATGTGAGTTTCTGTTGAATGCTTGTAAGTAGCTTAAGGCACATTCAAAGGAAAGGGATTTTCTCTGAAAGGACAGCATTTAGAAAGTGAAGCAACACTCCATTCACTTCGCACAGTGAATTGAAGTGTTGGAAGAGAAGGCTTCTCTTTCAGAGAAATGCATGTGAATTTCTTGTGAATTCTTGAAAGTTGCTTAAGGCACTTTCAAACAAAAGTGATTTTCTCTGAAAGGACAGGATTTGGAAAGTGAAACAACACTCCATTCACTTCGCACAGTGAATTGAAGTGTTGGAACAGACTGATTCTATTTCAGAGAAACGCATGTGTGTTTCCTGTGAATGCTTGAAAGTAGCTTAAGGCACTTTCAAAGGAAAGGGATTTTCTCTGAAAGGACAGCATTTAGAAAGTGAAGCAACACTCCATTCACTTCGCACATTGAATTGAAGTGTTGGAACAGACTGCATCTCTTTCAGAGACACGCATGTGAGTTTCTGTTGAATGCTTGTAAGTAGCTTAAGGCACTTTCAAAGGAAAGTGAATTTCTCTGAAAGGACAGCATTTAGAAAGTGAAGCAACACTCCATTCACTTCGCACAGCGAATTGAAGTGTTGGAACAGACTGCTTCTCTTTCAGAGAAACGCATGTGAGTTTCTTCCTAATGCTTGCAAGTAGCTTAAGGCACTTTCAAAGGAAAGTGATTTTCTCTGAAAGGACAGCATTTAGAAAGTGAAGCAACACTCCATTCACTTCGCACAATGAATTGAAGTGTTGGAACAGACTGCTTCTCTTTCAGAGAAACGCATGTGAGTTTCTGGTGAATGCTTGTAAGTAGCTTAAGGCACTTTCAAAGGAAAGTGATTTTCTCTGAAAGGACAGCATTTAGAAAGTGAAGCAACACTCCATTCACTTCGCACATTAAATTGAAGTGTTGGAACAGACTGCATCTCTTTGAGAGAAACGCATGTGAGTTTCTGTTGAATGCTTGTAAGTAGCTTCAGAAACTTTCAAAGGAGAGTGATTTTCTCTGAAAGGACAGCATTTAGAGTGTGAGGCAACACTCCATTCACTTCACACAGTGAATTGAAGTGTTGGAACAGACTGCTTCTCTTTCATAGAAACGCATTAGTGTTTCTTGTGAATGCTTGCAAGTAGCTTAAGGCACTTTCAAAGGAAAGTGATTTTCTCTGAAAGGACAGCATTTAGAAAGTGAAGCAACACTCCATTGACTTCGCACAGTGAATTGAAGTGTTGGAACAGACTGCTTCTCTTTCAGAGAAACGCATGTGAGTTTCTTGTGAATGCTTGTAAGTAGCTTAAGGCAATTTCAAAGGAACGTGATTTTCTCTGAAAGGACAGCATTTAGAAAGTGAAGCAACACTCCATTCACTTCTCACAGTGAATTGAAGTGTTGGAAGAGAAGGCTTCTCTTTCAGAGAAATGCATGTGAATTTCTTGTGAATGCTTGAAAGTTGCTTAAGGCACTTTCAAACAAAAGTGATTTTCTCTGAAAGGACAGCATTTAGAAAGTGAGGCAACACTCCATTCACTTCGCACATTGAATTGAAGTGTTGGAACAGACTGCTTCTCTTTCATACAAATGCATGTGAGTTTCTGTTGAATGCTTGTAATTAGCTCAAGGCTCTTTCAAAGGAAAGTGATTTTCTCTGAAAGGACAGCATTTAGAAAGTGAAGCAACACTCCATTCACTTCGCACAGAGAATTGAAGTGTTGGAACAGACTGCATCTCTTTGAGAGAAACGCATGTGTGTTTCCTGTGAATGCTTGAAAGTAGCTTAAGGCACTTTCAAAGGAAAGTGATTTTCTCTGAAAGGACAGCATTTAGAAAGTGAAGTAACATTCCATTCACTTCGCACAGTGAATTGAAGTGATGGAACAGACTGCTTCTCTTTCATACAAATGCATGTGAGTTTCTGTTGAATGCTTGTAATTAGCTCAAGGCTCTTTCAAAGGAAAGTGATTTTCTCTGAAAGGACAGCATTTAGAAAGTGAAGCAACACTCCATTCACTTCGCACAGTGAATTGAAGTGTTGGAACAGACTGCTTCTCTTTCAGAGAAACGCATGTGAGTTTCTTCCTAATGCTTGCAAGTAGCTTAAGGCACTTTCAAAGGAAAGTGATTTTCTCTGAAAGGACAGCATTTAGAAAGTGAAGCAACACTCCATTCACTTCGCACAATGAATTGAAGTGTTGGAACAGACTGCTTCTCTTTCAGAGAAACGCATGTGAGTTTCTGGTGAATTCTTGTAAGTAGCTTAAGGCACTTTCAAAGGAAAGTGATTTTCTCTGAAAGGACAGCATTTAGAAAGTGAAGCAACACTCCATTCACTTCGCACATTGAATTGAAGTGTTGGAACAGACTGCATCTCTTTGAGAGAAACGCATGTGAGTTTCTGTTGAATGCTTGTAAGTAGCTTCAGAAACTTTCAAAGGAGAGTGATTTTCTCTGAAAGGACAGCATTTAGAAAGTGAGGCAACACTCCATTCACTTCACACAGTGAATTGAAGTGTTGGAACAGACTGCTTCTCTTTCATAGAAACGCATTAGTGTTTCTTGTGAATGCTTGCAAGTAGCTTAAGGCACTTTCAAAGGAAAGTGATTTTCTCTGAAAGGACAGCATTTAGAAAGTGAAGCAACACTCCATTCACTTCGCACAGTGAATTGAAGTGTTTGAACAGACTGCTTCTCTTTCAGAGAAACGCATGTGAGTTTCTGGTGAATGCTTGTAAGTAGCTTAAGGCAATTTCAAAGGAACGTGATTTTCTCTGAAATGACAGCATTTAGAAAGTGAAGCAACACTCCATTCACTTCTCACAGTGAATTGAAGTGTTGGAAGAGAAGGCTTCTCTTTCAGAGAAATGCATGTGAATTTCTTGTGAATGCTTGAATGTTGCTTAAGGCACTTTCAAACAAAAGTGATTTTCTCTGAAAAGACAGCATTTAGAAAGTGAGGCAACACTCCATTCACTTCGCACAGTGAATTGAAGTGTTGGAACAGACTGCTTCTCTTTTAGAGAAACGCATGTGAGTTTCTTCCTACTGCTTGCAAGTAGCTTAAGGCACTATCAAAGGAAAGTGATTTTCTCTGAAAGGACAGCATTTAGAAAGTGAAGCAACACTCCATTCACTTCGCACATTGAATTGAAGTGTTGGAACAGACTGCATCTCTTTCAGAGAAACCCATGTGAGTTTCTGTTGAATGCTTGTAAGTAGCTTCAGAAACTTTCAAAGGAGAGTGATTTTCTCTGAAAGGACAGCATTTAGAAAGTGAGGCAACACTCCATTCACTTCACACAGTGAATTGAAGTGTTGGAACAGACGGCTTCTCTTTCAGAGAAACGCATTAGTGTTTCTTGTGAATGCTTGCAAGTAGCTTAAGGCACTTTCAAAGGAAAGTGATTTTCTCTGAAAGGACAGCATTTAGAAAGTGAAGCAACACTCCATTCACTTCGCACAGAGAATTGAAGTGTTGGAACAGATTGCTTCTCTTTCAGAGAAATGCAAGTGAGTTTCTGCTGAATGCTTGTAAGTAGCTTAAGGCACTTTCAAAGGAGAGTGATTTTCTCTGAAAGGACAGCATTTAGAAAGTGAAGCAACACTCCATTCACTTCGCACAGAGAATTGAAGTGTTGGAACAGACAGCTTCTCTTTCAGAGAAACGCATGTGAGTTTCTTCCTAATGCTTGCAAGTAGCTTAAGGCACTTTCAAAGGAAAGTGATTTTCTCTGAAAGGACAGCATTTAGAAAGTGAAGCAACACTCCATTCACTTTGCACATTGAATTGAAGTGTTGAAACAGACTGCATCTCTTTCAGAGAAACGCATGTGAGTTTCTGTTGAATGCTTGTAAGTAGCTTAAGAAACTTTCAAAGGAGAGTGATTTTCTCTGAAAGGACAGCATTTAGAAAGTGAGGCAACACTCCATTCACTTCACACCGTGAATTGAAGTGTTGGAACAGACTGCTTCTCTTTCAGAGAAGCGCATGTGAGTTTCTTCCTAATGCTTGCAAGTAGCTTAAGGCACTTTCAAAGGAAAATGATTTTCTCTGAAAGGACAGCATTTAGAAAGTGAAGAAACACTCCATTCACTTAGCACAGTGAATTGAAGTGTTGGAACAGACTGCTTCTCTTTCAGAGAAATGCATGTGAGTTTCTGTTGAATGCTTGTAAGTAGCTCAAGGCTCTTTCAAAGGAAAGTGATTTTCTCTGAAAGGACAGCATTTAGAAAGTAAAGCAACACTCCATTCCCTTCGTGCAATGAATTGAAGTGTTGGAACAGACTGCTTCTCGTTCATAGAAACGCATTAGTGTTTCTTGTGAATGCTTGCAAGTAGCTTAAGGCACTTTCAAAGGAAAGTGATTTTCTCTGAAAGGACAGCATTTAGAAAGTGAAGCAACACTCCATTCACTTCGCACATTGAATTGAAGTGTTGGAACAGACTGCATCTCTTTCAGAGAAACCCATGTGAGTTTCTGTTGAATGCTTGTAAGTAGCTTCAGAAACTTTCAAAGGAGAGTGATTTTCTCTGAAAGGACAGCATTTAGAAAGTGAAGCAACACTCCATTCACTTCACACAGTGAATTGAAGTGTTGGAACAGACTGCTTCTCTTTCAGAGAAACGCATGTGAGTTTCTTCCTAATGCTTGCAAGTAGCTTAAGGCACTTTCAAAGGAACGTGATTTTCTCTGAAAGGACAGCATTTAGAAAGTGAAGCAACACTCCATTCACTTCTCACAGTGAATTGAAGTGTTGGAAGAGAAGGCTTCTCTTTCAGAGAAATGCATGTGAATTTCTTGTGAATGCTTGAAAGTTGCTTAAGGCACTTTCAAACAAAAGTGATTTTCTCTGAACGGACAGCATTGAGAAAGTGAGGCAACACTCCATTCACTTCGCACATTGAATTGAAGTGTTGGAACAGACTGCTTCTCTTTCATACAAATGCATGTGAGTTTCTGTTGAATGCTTGTAATTAGCTCAAGGCTCTTTCAAAGGAAAGTGATTTTCTCTGAAAGGACAGCATTTAGAAAGTGAAGCAACACTCCATTCACTTCGCACAGAGAATTGAAGTGTTGGAACAGACTGCATCTCTTTGAGAGAAACGCATGTGTGTTTCCTGTGAATGCTTGAAAGTAGCTTAAGGCACTTTCAAAGGAAAGTGATTTTCTCTGAAAGGACAGCATTTAGAAAGTGAAGTAACATTCCATTCACTTCGCACAGTGAATTGAAGTGATGGAACAGACTGCTTCTCTTTCATACAAATGCATGTGAGTTTCTGTTGAATGCTTGTAATTAGCTCAAGGCTCTTTCAAAGGAAAGTGATTTTCTCTGAAAGGACAGCATTTAGAAAGTGAAGCAACACTCCATTCACTTCGCACAGTGAATTGAAGTGTTGGAACAGACTGCTTCTCTTTCAGAGAAACGCATGTGAGTTTCTTCCTAATGCTTGCAAGTAGCTTAAGGCACTTTCAAAGGAAAGTGATTTTCTCTGAAAGGACAGCATTTAGAAAGTGAAGCAACACTCCATTCACTTCGCACAATGAATTGAAGTGTTGGAACAGACTGCTTCTCTTTCAGAGAAACGCATGTGAGTTTCTGGTGAATTCTTGTAAGTAGCTTAAGGCACTTTCAAAGGAAAGTGATTTTCTCTGAAAGGACAGCATTTAGAAAGTGAAGCAACACTCCATTCACTTCGCACATTGAATTGAAGTGTTGGAACAGACTGCATCTCTTTGAGAGAAACGCATGTGAGTTTCTGTTGAATGCTTGTAAGTAGCTTCAGAAACTTTCAAAGGAGAGTGATTTTCTCTGAAAGGACAGCATTTAGAAAGTGAGGCAACACTCCATTCACTTCACACAGTGAATTGAAGTGTTGGAACAGACTGCTTCTCTTTCATAGAAACGCATTAGTGTTTCTTGTGAATGCTTGCAAGTAGCTTAAGGCACTTTCAAAGGAAAGTGATTTTCTCTGAAAGGACAGCATTTAGAAAGTGAAGCAACACTCCATTCACTTCGCACAGTGAATTGAAGTGTTTGAACAGACTGCTTCTCTTTCAGAGAAACGCATGTGAGTTTCTGGTGAATGCTTGTAAGTAGCTTAAGGCAATTTCAAAGGAACGTGATTTTCTCTGAAATGACAGCATTTAGAAAGTGAAGCAACACTCCATTCACTTCTCACAGTGAATTGAAGTGTTGGAAGAGAAGGCTTCTCTTTCAGAGAAATGCATGTGAATTTCTTGTGAATGCTTGAATGTTGCTTAAGGCACTTTCAAACAAAAGTGATTTTCTCTGAAAAGACAGCATTTAGAAAGTGAGGCAACACTCCATTCACTTCGCACAGTGAATTGAAGTGTTGGAACAGACTGCTTCTCTTTTAGAGAAACGCATGTGAGTTTCTTCCTACTGCTTGCAAGTAGCTTAAGGCACTATCAAAGGAAAGTGATTTTCTCTGAAAGGACAGCATTTAGAAAGTGAAGCAACACTCCATTCACTTCGCACATTGAATTGAAGTGTTGGAACAGACTGCATCTCTTTCAGAGAAACCCATGTGAGTTTCTGTTGAATGCTTGTAAGTAGCTTCAGAAACTTTCAAAGGAGAGTGATTTTCTCTGAAAGGACAGCATTTAGAAAGTGAGGCAACACTCCATTCACTTCACACAGTGAATTGAAGTGTTGGAACAGACGGCTTCTCTTTCAGAGAAACGCATTAGTGTTTCTTGTGAATGCTTGCAAGTAGCTTAAGGCACTTTCAAAGGAAAGTGATTTTCTCTGAAAGGACAGCATTTAGAAAGTGAAGCAACACTCCATTCACTTCGCACAGAGAATTGAAGTGTTGGAACAGATTGCTTCTCTTTCAGAGAAATGCAAGTGAGTTTCTGCTGAATGCTTGTAAGTAGCTTAAGGCACTTTCAAAGGAGAGTGATTTTCTCTGAAAGGACAGCATTTAGAAAGTGAAGCAACACTCCATTCACTTCGCACAGAGAATTGAAGTGTTGGAACAGACTGCTTCTCTTTCAGAGAAACGCATGTGAGTTTCTTCCTAATGCTTGCAAGTAGCTTAAGGCACTTTCAAAGGAAAGTGATTTTCTCTGAAAGGACAGCATTTAGAAAGTGAAGCAACACTCCATTCACTTTGCACATTGAATTGAAGTGTTGAAACAGACTGCATCTCTTTCAGAGAAACGCATGTGAGTTTCTGTTGAATGCTTGTAAGTAGCTTAAGAAACTTTCAAAGGAGAGTGATTTTCTCTGAAAGGACAGCATTTAGAAAGTGAGGCAACACTCCATTCACTTCACACCGTGAATTGAAGTGTTGGAACAGACTGCTTCTCTTTCAGAGAAGCGCATGTGAGTTTCTTCCTAATGCTTGCAAGTAGCTTAAGGCACTTTCAAAGGAAAATGATTTTCTCTGAAAGGACAGCATTTAGAAAGTGAAGAAACACTCCATTCACTTAGCACAGTGAATTGAAGTGTTGGAACAGACTGCTTCTCTTTCAGAGAAATGCATGTGAGTTTCTGTTGAATGCTTGTAAGTAGCTCAAGGCTCTTTCAAAGGAAAGTGATTTTCTCTGAAAGGACAGCATTTAGAAAGTAAAGCAACACTCCATTCCCTTCGTGCAATGAATTGAAGTGTTGGAACAGACTGCTTCTCGTTCATAGAAACGCATTAGTGTTTCTTGTGAATGCTTGCAAGTAGCTTAAGGCACTTTCAAAGGAAAGTGATTTTCTCTGAAAGGACAGCATTTAGAAAGTGAAGCAACACTCCATTCACTTCGCACATTGAATTGAAGTGTTGGAACAGACTGCATCTCTTTCAGAGAAACCCATGTGAGTTTCTGTTGAATGCTTGTAAGTAGCTTCAGAAACTTTCAAAGGAGAGTGATTTTCTCTGAAAGGACAGCATTTAGAAAGTGAGGCAACACTCCATTCACTTCACACAGTGAATTGAAGTGTTGGAACAGACTGCTTCTCTTTCATAGAAACGCATTAGTGTTTCTTGTGAATGCTTGCATGTAGCTTAAGGCACTTTCAAAGGAAAGTGATTTTCTCTGAAAGGACAACATTTAGAAAGTGAAGCAACACTCCATTCACTTCGCACAGTGAATTGAAGTGTTGGAACAGACTGCTTCTCTTTCATAGAAACGCATTAGTGTTTCTTGTGAATGCTTGCATGTAGCTTAAGGCACTTTCAAACAAAAGTGATTTTCTCTGAAAGGACAGGATTTAGAAAGTGAAGCAACACTCCATTCACTTCGCACAGTGAATTGAAGTGTTGGAAGAGAAGGCTTCTCTTTCAGAGAAATGCATGTGAATTTCTTGTGAATTCTTGAAAGTTGCTTAAGGCACTTTCAAACAAAAGTGATTTTCTCTGAAAGGACAGGATTTGGAAAGTGAAACAACACTCCATTCACTTCGCACAGTGAATTGAAGTGTTGGAACAGACTGCTTCTCTTTCAGAGAAACGCATGTGAGTTTCTTCCTAATGCTTGCAAGTAGCTTAAGGCACTTTCAAAGGAAAGTGATTTTCTCTGAAAGGACAGCATTTAGGAAGTGAAGCAACACTCCATTCACTTCGCACAGTGAATTGAAGTGTTGGAACAGACTGCTTCTCTTTCATAGAAACGCATTAGTGTTTCTTGTGAATGCTTGCAAGTAGCTTAAGGCACTTTCAAAGGAAAGTGATTTTCTCTGAAAGGACAGCATTTAGAAAGTGAAGCAACACTCCATTCACTTCGCACAGAGAATTGAAGTTTTGGAACAGATTGCTTCTCTTTCAGAGAAACGCATGTGAGTTTCTGTTGAATGCTTGTAATTAGCTTAAGGCACATTCAAAAGAAAGGGATTTTCTCTGAAAGGACAGCATTTAGAAAGTGAAGCAACACTCCATTCACTTCGCACAGAGAATTGAAGTGTTGGAACAGACTGCTTCTCTTTCAGAGAAACGCATGTGAGTTTCTTCCTAATGCTTGCAAGTAGCTTAAGGCACTATCAAAGGAAAGTGATTTTCTCTGAAAGGACAGCATTTAGAAAGTGAAGCAACACTCCATTCACTTCGCACAGTGAATTGAAGTGTTGGAACAGACTGCTTCTCTTTCAGAGAAATGCATGTGAGTTTCTGTTGAATGCTTGTAAGTAGCTCAAGGCTCTTTCAAAGGAAAGTGATTTTCTCTGAAAGGACAGCATTTAGAAAGTGAAGCAACACTCCATTCACTTTGCACAGTGAATTGAAGTGTTGGAACAGACTGCTTCTCTTTCATAGAAACGCATTAGTGTTTCTTGTGAATGCTTGCAAGTAGCTTAAGGCACTTTCAAAGGAAAGTGATTTTCTCTGAAAGGACAGCATTTAGAAAGTGAAGCAACACTCCATTCACTTTGCACAGAGAATTGAAGTTTTGGAACAGATTGCTTCTCTTTCAGAGAAATGCATGTGAGTTTCTGTTTAATGCTTGTAAGTAGCTTAAGGCACATTCAAAGGATAGGGATTTTCTCTGAAAGGACAGCATTTAGAAAGTGAAGCAACACTCCATTCACTTCGCACAGTGAATTGAAGTGTTGGAACAGACTGCTTCTCTTTCAGAGAAACGCATGTGAGTTTCTTCCTAATGCTTGCAAGTAGCTTAAGGCACTATCAAAGGAAAGTGATTTTCTCTGAAAGGACAGCATTTAGAAAGTGAAGCAACACTCCATTCACTTCGCACAGTGAATTGAAGTGTTGGAACAGACTGCTTCTCTTTCAGAGAAACGCATGTGAGTTTCTGGTGAATGCTTGTAAGTAGCTTAAGGCAATTTCAAAGGAACGTGATTTTCTCTGAAAGGACAGCATTTAGAAAGTGAAGCAACACTCCATTCACTTCGCACAGTGAATTGAAGTGTTGGAAGGGAAGGCTTCTCTTTCAGAGAAATGCATGTGAATTTCTTGTGAATGCTTGAAAGTTGCTTAAGGCACTTTCAAACAAAAGTGATTTTCTCTGAAAGGACAGCATTTAGAAAGTGAAGCAACACTCCATTCACTTCGCACAGTGAATTGAAGTGTTGGAACAGACTGCTTCTCTTTCAGAGAAATGCATGTGAGTTTCTGTTGAATGCTTGTAAGTAGCTCAAGGCTCTTTCAAAGGAAAGTGATTTTCTCTGAAAGGACAGCATTTAGAAAGTGAAGCAACACTCCATTCACTTTGCACAGTGAATTGAAGTGTTGGAACAGACTGCTTCTCTTTCATAGAAACGCATTAGTGTTTCTTGTGAATGCTTGCAAGTAGCTTAAGGCACTTTCAAAGAAAGTGATTTTCTCTGAAAGGACAGCATTTAGAAAGTGAAGCAACACTCCATTCCCTTCGCGCAATGAATTGAAGTGTTGGAACAGACTGCTTCTCTTTCATAGAAACGCATTAGTGTTTCTTGTGAATGCTTGCATGTAGCTTAAGGCACTTTCAAAGGAAAGTGATTTTCTCTGAAAGGACAACATTTAGAAAGTGAAGCAACACTCCATTCACTTCGCACAGTGAATTGAAGTGTTGGAACAGACTGCTTCTCTTTCATAGAAACGCATTAGTGTTTCTTGTGAATGCTTGCATGTAGCTTAAGGCACTTTCAAACAAAAGTGATTTTCTCTGAAAGGACAGGATTTAGAAAGTGAAGCAACACTCCATTCACTTCGCACAGTGAATTGAAGTGTTGGAAGAGAAGGCTTCTCTTTCAGAGAAATGCATGTGAATTTCTTGTGAATTCTTGAAAGTTGCTTAAGGCACTTTCAAACAAAAGTGATTTTCTCTGAAAGGACAGGATTTGGAAAGTGAAACAACACTCCATTCACTTCGCACAGTGAATTGAAGTGTTGGAACAGACTGCTTCTCTTTCAGAGAAACGCATGTGAGTTTCTGGTGAATGCTTGTAAGCAGTTTAAGGCAATTTCAAAGGAACGTGATTTTCTCTGAAAGGACAGCATTTAGAAAGTGAAGCAACACTCCATTCACTTCGCACAGTGAATTGAAGTGTTGGAAAAGAAGGCTTCTCTTTCAGAGAAATGCATGTGAATTTCTTGTGAATGCTTAAAAGTTGCTTAAGGCACTTTCAAACAAAAGTGATTTTCTCTGAAAGGACAGGATTTAGAAAGTGAAGCAACACTCCATTCACTTCGCACAGTGAATTGAAGTGTTGGAACAGACTGCTTCTATTTCAGAGATACGCATGTGTGTTTCCTGTGAATGCTTGAAAGTAGCTTAAGGCACTTTCAAAGGAAAGTGATTTTCTCAGAAAGGACAGCATTTAGAAAGTGAAGTAACATTCCATTCACTTTGCACAGTGAATTGAAGTGTTGGAACAGACTGCTTCTCTTTCAGAGAAATGCATGTGAGTTTCTGTTGAATGCTTGTAAGTAGCTCAAGGCTCTTTCAAAGGAAAGTGATTTTCTCTGAAAGGACAGCATTTAGAAAGTAAAGCAACACTCCATCCCCTTCGTGCAATGAATTGAAGTATAGGAACCGACTGCTTCTCTTTCATAGAAACGCATTAGTGTTTCTTGTGAATGCTTGCAAGTAGCTTAAGGCACTTTCAAAGGAAAGTGATTTTCTCTGAAAGGACAGCATTTAGAAAGTGAAGCAACACTCCATTCACTTCGCACAGAGAATTGAAGTGTTGGAACAGATTGCTTCTCTTTCAGAGAAATGCATGTGAGTTTCTGTTGAATGCTTGTAAGTAGCTTAAGGCACATTCAAAGGAAAGGGATTTTCTCTGAAAGGACAGCATTTAGAAAGTGAAGCAACACTCCATTCACTTCGCACAGTGAATTGAAGTGTTGGAAGAGAAGGCTTCTCTTTCAGAGAAATGCATGTGAATTTCTTGTGAATTCTTGAAAGTTGCTTAAGGCACTTTCAAACAAAAGTGATTTTCTCTGAAAGGACAGGATTTGGAAAGTGAAACAACACTCCATTCACTTCGCACAGTGAATTGAAGTGTTGGAACAGACTGC
This sequence comes from Myodes glareolus, assembly GCF_982192425.1. Classification (NCBI taxonomy): domain Eukaryota; kingdom Metazoa; phylum Chordata; class Mammalia; order Rodentia; family Cricetidae; genus Myodes; species Myodes glareolus. The sequence goes on from NC_142046.1 coordinate 4,941,372, forward strand.
TTCTATTTCAGAGAAACGCATGTGTGTTTCCTGTGAATGCTTGAAAGTAGCTTAAGGCACTTTCAAAGGAAAGGGATTTTCTCTGAAAGGACAGCATTTAGAAAGTGAAGCAACACTCCATTCACTTCGCACAGTGAATTGAAGTGTTGGAACAGACTGCTTCTCTTTCAGAGAAACGCATGTGAGTTTCTGGTGAATGCTTGTAAGTAGCTTAAGGCACTTTCAAAGGAAAGGGATTTTCTCTGAAAGGACAGCATTTAGAAAGTGAAGCAACACTCCATTCACTTCACACATTGAATTGAAGTGTTGGAACAGACTGCATCTCTTTCAGAGAAACGCATGTGAGTTTCTGTTGAATGCTTGTAAGTAGCTTAAGAAACTTTCAAAGGAGAGTGATTTTCTCTGAAAGGACAGCATTTAGAAAGTGAGGCAACACTCCATTCACTTCACACAGTGAATTGAAGTGTTGGAACAGACTGCTTCTCTTTCAGAGAAACGCATGTGAGTTTCTTCCTAATGCTTGCAAGTAGCTTAAGGCACTTTCAAAGGAAAGTGATTTTCTCTTAAAGGACATAATTTAGAAAGTGAAGCAACACTCCATTCACTTCGCACAGTGAATTGAAGTGTTGGAACAGATTGCTTCTCTTTCAGAGAAACGCATGTGAGTTTCTGGTGAATGCTTGTAAGTAGCTTAAGGCAATTTCAAAGGAACGTGATTTTCTCTGAAAGGACAGCATTTAGAAAGTGAAGCAACACTCCATTCACATCGCACAGTGAATTGAAGTGTTGGAACAGACTGCATCTCTTTCAGAGAAACGCATGTGAGTTTCTTCCTAATGCTTGCAAGTAGCTTAAGGCAATTTCAAAGGAACGTGATTTTCTCTGAAAGGACAGCATTTAGAAAGTGAAGCAACACTCCATTCACTTCGCACAGTGAATTGAAGTGTTGGAAGAGAAGGCTTCTCTTTCAGAGAAATGCATGTGAATTTCTTTTGAATGCTTAAAAGTTGCTTAAGGCACTTTCAAACAAAAGTGATTTTCTCTGAAAGGACAGGATTTAGAAAGTGAAGCAACACTCCATTCACTTCGCACAGTGAATTGAAGTGTTGGAAGAGAAGGCTTCTCTTTCAGAGAAATGCATGTGAATTTCTTGTGAATTCTTGAAAGTTGCTTAAGGCACTTTCAAACAAAAGTGATTTTCTCTGAAAGGACAGGATTTGGAAAGTGAAACAACACTCCATTCACTTCGCACAGTGAATTGAAGTGTTGGAACAGACTGCTTCTCTTTCAGAGAAACGCATGTGAGTTTCTGGTGAATGCTTGTAAGCAGTTTAAGGCAATTTCAAAGGAACATGATTTTCTCTGAAAGGACAGCATTTAGAAAGTGAAGCAACACTCCATTCACTTCGCACAGTGAATTGAAGTGTTGGAAGAGAAGGCTTCTCTTTCAGAGAAATGCATGTGAATTTCTTGTGAATGCTTAAAAGTTGCTTAAGGCACTTTCAAACAAAAGTGATTTTCTCTGAAAGGACAGGATTTAGAAAGTGAAGCAACACTCCATTCACTTCGCACAGTGAATTGAAGTGTTGGAACAGACTGCTTCTATTTCAGAGATACGCATGTGTGTTTCCTGTCAATGCTTGAAAGTAGCTTAAGGCACTTTCAAAGGAAAGTGATTTTCTCAGAAAGGACAGCATTTAGAAAGTGAAGTAACATTCCATTCACTTTGCACAGTGAATTGAAGTGTTGGAACAGACTGCTTCTCTTTCAGAGAAATGCATGTGAGTTTCTGTTGAATGCTTGTAAGTAGCTCAAGGCTCTTTCAAAGGAAAGTGATTTTCTCTGAAAGGACAGCATTTAGAAAGTAAAGCAACACTCCATCCCCTTCGTGCAATGAATTGAAGTATAGGAACCGACTGCTTCTCTTTCATAGAAACGCATTAGTGTTTCTTGTGAATGCTTGCAAGTAGCTTAAGGCACTATCAAAGGAAAGTGATTTTCTCTGAAAGGATAGCATTTAGAAAGTGAAGCAACACTCCATTCACTTCGCACAGTGAATTGAAGTGTTGCAACAGACTGCTTCTCTTTCAGAGAAACGCATGTGAGTTTCTGGTGAATGCTTGTAAGTAGCGTAAGGAAATTTCAAAGGAACGTGATTTTCTCTGAAAGGACAGCATTTAGAAAGTGAAGCAACACTCCATTCACTTCGCACAGTGAATGGAAGTGTTGGAACAGACTGCTTCTCTTTCAGAGAAATGCATGTGAGTTTCTGTTGAATGCTTGTAAGTAGCTTAAGGCACTTTCAAAGGAAAGTGATTTTCTCTGAAAGGACAGCATTTAGAAAGTGAAGCAACACTCCATTCACTTCGCACAGTGAAGTGAAGTGTTGGAACAGACTGCATCTCTTTCAGAGAAACACATGTGAGTTTCTGTTGAATGCTTGTAAGTAGCTTAAGGCACTTTCAAAGGAAAGTGAATTTCTCTGAAAGGACAGCATTTAGAAAGTGAAGCAACACTCCATTCACTTCGCACAGCGAATTGAAGTGTTGGAACAGACTGCTTCTCTTTCAGAGAAACGCATGTGAGTTTCTTCCAAATGCTTGCAAGTAGCTTAAGGCACTTTCAAAGGAAAGTGATTTTCTCTGAAAGGACAGCATTTAGAAAGTGAAGCAACACTCCATTCACTTCGCACAATGAATTGAAGTGTTGGAACAGACTGCTTCTCTTTCAGAGAAACGCATGTGAGTTTCTGGTGAATGCTTGTAAGTAGCTTAAGGCACTTTCAAAGGAAAGTGATTTTCTCTGAAAGGACAGCATTTAGAAAGTGAAGCAACACTCCATTCACTTCGCACATTGAATTGAAGTGTTGGAACAGACTGCATCTCTTTGAGAGAAACGCATGTGAGTTTCTGTTGAATGCTTGTAAGTAGCTTCAGAAACTTTCAAAGGAGAGTGATTTTCTCTGAAAGGACAGCATTTAGAAAGTGAGGCAACACTCCATTCACTTCACACAGTGAATTGAAGTGTTGGAACAGACTGCTTCTCTTTCATAGAAACGCATTAGTGTTTCTTGTGAATGCTTGCAAGTAGCTGAAGGCACTTTCAAAGGAAAGTGATTTTCTCTGAAAGGACAGCATTTAGAAAGTGAAGCAACACTCCATTGACTTCGCACAGTGAATTGAAGTGTTGGAACAGACTGCTTCTCTTTCAGAGAAACGCATGTGAGTTTCTTGTGAATGCTTGTAAGTAGCTTAAGGCAATTTCAAAGGAACGTGATTTTCTCTGAAAGGACAGCATTTAGAAAGTGAAGCAACACTCCATTCACTTCTCACAGTGAATTGAAGTGTTGGAAGAGAAGGCTTCTCTTTCAGAGAAATGCATGTGAATTTCTTGTGAATGCTTGAAAGTTGCTTAAGGCACTTTCAAACAAAAGTGATTTTCTCTGAAAGGACAGCATTTAGAAAGTGAGGCAACACTCCATTCCCTTCGCGCAATGAATTGAAGTGTTGGAACAGACTGCTTCTCTTTCATAGAAACACATTAGGGTTTCTTGTGAATGCTTGCAAGTAGCTTAAGGCACTTTCAAAGGAAAGTGATTTTCTCTGAAAGGACAGCATTTAGAAAGTGAAGCAACACTTCATTCACTTCGCACAGTGAATTGAAGTGTTGGAAGAGAAGGCTTCTCTTGCAGAGAAATGCATGTGAATTTCTTGTGAATTCTTGAAAGTTGCTTAAGGCACTTTCAAACAAAAGTGATTTTCTCTGAAAGGACAGGATTTGGAAAGTGAAACAACACTCCATTCACTTCGCACAGTGAATTGAAGTGTTGGAACAGACTGCTTCTATTTCAGAGAAACGCATGTGTGTTTCCTGTGAATGCTTGAAAGTAGCTTAAGGCACTTTCAAAGGAAAGTGATTTTCTCTGAAAGGACAGCATTTAGAAAGTGAAGTAACATTCCATTCACTTCGCACAGTGAATTGAAGTGTTGGAACAGACTGCTTCTCTTTCATACAAATGCATGTGAGTTTCTGTTGAATGCTTGTAATTAGCTCAAGGCTCTTTCAAAGGAAAGTGATTTTCTCTGAAAGGACAGCATTTACAAAGTAAAGCAAAACTCCATTCCCTTCGTGCAATGAATTAATGTGTTGGAACAGACTGCTTCTCTTTCATAGAAATGCATTAGTGTTTCTTGTGAATGCTTGCAAGTAGCTTAAGGCACTTTCAAAGGAAAGTGATTTTCTCTGAAAGGACAGCATTTAGAAAGTGAAGCAACACTCCATTCACTTCGCACAGAGAATTGAAATGTTGGAACAACTGCTTCTCTTTCAGAGAAATGCATGTGAGTTTCTGTTGAATGCTTGTAAGTAGCTTAAGGCACTTTCAAAGGAAAGTGATTTTCTCTGAAAGGACAGCATTTAGAAAGTGAAGCAACACTCCATTCACTTCGCACAGTGAATTGAAGTGTTGGAACAGACTGCTTCTCTTTCAGAGAAACGCATGTGAGTTTCTTCCTAATGCTTGCAAGTAGCTTAAGGCACTATCAAAGGAAAGTGATTTTCTCTGAAAGGACAGCATTTAGAAAGTGAAGCAACACTCCATTCACTTCGCACAATGAATTGAAGTGTTGGAACAGACTGCTTCTCTTTCAGAGAAACGCATGTGAGTTTCTGGTGAATTCTTGTAAGTAGCTTAAGGCACTTTCAAAGGAAAGTGATTTTCTCTGAAAGGACAGCATTTAGAAAGTGAGGCAACACTCCATTCACTTCACACAGTGAATTGAAGTGTTGGAACAGACTGCTTCTCTTTCATAGAAACGCATTAGTGTTTCTTGTGAATGCTTGCAAGTAGCTTAAGGCACTTTCAAAGGAAAGTGATTTTCTCTGAAAGGACAGCATTTAGAAAGTGAAGCAACACTCCATTCACTTCGCACAGTGAATTGAAGTGTTTGAACAGACTGCTTCTCTTTCAGAGAAACGCATGTGAGTTTCTGGTGAATGCTTGTAAGTAGCTTAAGGCAATTTCAAAGGAACGTGATTTTCTCTGAAATGACAGCATTTAGAAAGTGAAGCAACACTCCATTCACTTCTCACAGTGAATTGAAGTGTTGGAAGAGAAGGCTTCTCTTTCAGAGAAATGCATGTGAATTTCTTGTGAATGCTTGAATGTTGCTTAAGGCACTTTCAAACAAAAGTGATTTTCTCTGAAAAGACAGCATTTAGAAAGTGAGGCAACACTCCATTCACTTCGCACAGTGAATTGAAGTGTTGGAACAGACTGCTTCTCGTTTAGAGAAACGCATGTGAGTTTCTTCCTACTGCTTGCAAGTAGCTTAAGGCACTATCAAAGGAAAGTGATTTTCTCTGAAAGGACAGCATTTAGAAAGTGAAGCAACACTCCATTCACTTCGCACAGTGAATTGAAGTGTTGGAACAGACTGCTTCTCTTTAACAGAAACACATTAGTGTTTCTTGTGAATGCTTGCATGTAGCTTAAGGCACTTTCAAAGGAAAGTGATTTTCTCTGAAAGGACAGCATTTAGAAAGTGAAGCAACACTCCATTCACTTCGCACAGTGAATTGAAGTGTTGGAAGAGAAGGCTTCTCTTTCAGAGAAATGCATGTGAGTTTCTGGTGAATGCTTGTAAGTAGCTTAAGGCACTTTCAAAGGAAAGTGATTTTCTCTGAAAGGACAGCATTTAGAAAGTGAAGCAACACTCCATTGACTTCGCACAGTGAATTGAAGTGTTGGAACAGACTGCTTCTCTTTCAGAGAAACGCATGTGAGTTTCTTGTGAATGCTTGTAAGTAGCTTAAGGCAATTTCAAAGGAACGTGATTTTCTCTGAAAGGACAGCATTTAGAAAGTGAAGCAACACTCCATTCACTTCTCACAGTGAATTGAAGTGTTGGAAGAGAAGGCTTCTCTTTCAGAGAAATGCATGTGAATTTCTTGTGAATGCTTGAAAGTTGCTTAAGGCACTTTCAAACAAAAGTGATTTTCTCTGAAAGGACAGCATTTAGAAAGTGAGGCAACACTCCATTCACTTCGCACATTGAATTGAAGTGTTGGAACAGACTGCTTCTCTTTCAGAGAAACGCATGTGAGTTTCTTCCTACTGCTTGCAAGTAGCTTAAGGCACTTTCAAAGGAAAGTGATTTTCTCTGAAAGGACAGCATTTAGAAAGTGAAGCAACACTCCATTCCCTTCGCGCAATGAATTGAAGTGTTGGAACAGACTGCTTCTCTTTCATAGAAACACATTAGTGTTTCTTGTGAATGCTTGCAAGTAGCTTAAGGCACTTTCAAAGGAAAGTGATTTTCTCTGAAAGGACAGCATTTAGAAAGTGAAGCAACACTTCATTCACTTCGCACAGTGAATTGAAGTGTTGGAAGAGAAGGCTTCTCTTTCAGAGAAATGCATGTGAATTTCTTGTGAATTCTTGAAAGTTGCTTAAGGCACTTTCAAACAAAAGTGATTTTCTCTGAAAGGACAGGATTTGGAAAGTGAAACAACACTCCATTCACTTCGCACAGTGAATTGAAGTGTTGGAACAGACTGCTTCTATTTCAGAGAAACGCATGTGTGTTTCCTGTGAATGCTTGAAAGTAGCTTAAGGCACTTTCAAAGGAAAGTGATTTTCTCTGAAAGGACAGCATTTAGAAAGTGAAGTAACATTCCATTCACTTCACACAGTGAATTGAAGTGTTGGAACAGACTGCTTCTCTTTCATACAAATGCATGTGAGTTTCTGTTGAATGCTTGTAATTAGCTCAAGGCTCTTTCAAAGGAAAGTGATTTTCTCTGAAAGGACAGCATTTACAAAGTAAAGCAAAACTCCATTCCCTTCGTGCAATGAATTAATGTGTTGGAACAGACTGCTTCTCTTTCATAGAAACGCATGTGTGTTTCCTGTGAATGCTTGAAAGTAGCTTAAGGCACTTTCAAAGGAAAGGGATTTTCTCTGAAAGGACAGCATTTAGAAAGTGAAGCAACACTCCATTCACTTCGCACAGTGAATTGAAGTGTTGGAACAGACTGCTTCTCTTTCAGAGAAACGCATGTGAGTTTCTGGTGAATGCTTGTAAGTAGCTTAAGGCACTTTCAAAGGAAAGGGATTTTCTCTGAAAGGACAGCATTTAGAAAGTGAAGCAACACTCCATTCACTTCACACATTGAATTGAAGTGTTGGAACAGACTGCATCTCTTTCAGAGAAACGCATGTGAGTTTCTGTTGAATGCTTGTAAGTAGCTTAAGAAACTTTCAAAGGAGAGTGATTTTCTCTGAAAGGACAGCATTTAGAAAGTGAGGCAACACTCCATTCACTTCACACAGTGAATTGAAGTGTTGGAACAGACTGCTTCTCTTTCAGAGAAACGCATGTGAGTTTCTTCCTAATGCTTGCAAGTAGCTTAAGGCACTTTCAAAGGAAAGTGATTTTCTCTTAAAGGACAGCATTTAGAAAGTGAGGCAACACTCCATTCACTTCACACAGTGAATTGAAGTGTTGGAACAGACTGCATCTCTTTCAGAGAAACGCATGTGAGTTTCTTCCTAATGCTTGCAAGTAGCTTAAGGCACTTTCAAAGGAAAGTGATTTTCTCTGAAAGGACAGCATTTAGAAAGTGAGGCAACACTCCATTCACTTCACACAGTGAATTGAAGTGTTGGAACAGACTGCTTCTCTTTCAGAGAAATGCATGTGAGTTTCTGTTGAATGCTTGTAAGTAGCTCAAGGCTCTTTCAAAGGAAAGTGATTTTCTCTGAAAGGACAGCATTTAGAAAGTAAAGCAACACTCCATTCCCTTCGCGCAATGAATTGAAGTGTTGGAACAGACTGCTTCTCTTTCATAGAAACGCATTAGTGTTTCTTGTGAATGCTTGCAAGTAGCTTAAGGCACTTTCAAAGGAAAGTGATTTTCTCTGAAAGGACAGCATTTAGAAAGTGAAGCAACACTCCATTCACTTCGCACAGAGAATTGAAGTGTTGGAACAGATTGCTTCTCTTTCAGAGAAATGCATGTGAGTTTCTGTTGAATGCTTGTAAGTAGCTTAAGGCACATTCAAAGGAAAGGGATTTTCTCTGAAAGGACAGCATTTAGAAAGTGAAGCAACACTCCATTCACTTCGCACAGTGAATTGAAGTGTTGGAAGAGAAGGCTTCTCTTTCAGAGAAATGCATGTGAATTTCTTGTGAATTCTTGAAAGTTGCTTAAGGCACTTTCAAACAAAAGTGATTTTCTCTGAGGACAGGATTTGGAAAGTGAAACAACACTCCATTCACTTCGCACAGTGAATTGAAGTGTTGGAACAGACTGCTTCTATTTCAGAGAAACGCATGTGTGTTTCCTGTGAATGCTTGAAAGTAGCTTAAGGCACTTTCAAAGGAAAGGGATTTTCTCTGAAAGGACAGCATTTAGAAAGTGAAGCAACACTCCATTCACTTCGCACATTGAATTGAAGTGTTGGAACAGACTGCATCTCTTTCAGAGAAACACATGTGAGTTTCTGTTGAATGCTTGTAAGTAGCTTAAGGCACTTTCAAAGGAAAGTGAATTTCTCTGAAAGGACAGCATTTAGAAAGTGAAGCAACACTCCATTCACTTCGCACAGCGAATTGAAGTGTTGGAACAGACTGCTTCTCTTTCAGAGAAAAGCATGTGAGTTTCTTCCTAATGCTTGCAAGTTGCTTAAGGCACTTTCAAAGGAAAGTGATTTTCTCTGAAAGGACAGCATTTAGAAAGTGAAGCAACACTCCATTCACTTCGCACAATGAATTGAAGTGTTGGAACAGACTGCTTCTCTTTCAGAGAAACGCATGTGAGTTTTTGGTGAATGCTTGTAAGTAGCTTAAGGCACTTTCAAAGGAAAGTGATTTTCTCTGAAAGGACAGCATTTAGAAAGTGAAGCAACACTCCATTCACTTCGCACATTGAATTGAAGTGTTGGAACAGACTGCATCTCTTTGAGAGAAACGCATGTGAGTTTCTGTTCAATGCTTGTAAGTAGCTTCAGAAACTTTCAAAGGAGAGTGATTTTCTCTGAAAGGACAGCATTTAGAAAGTGAGGCAACACTCCATTCACTTCACACAGTGAATTGAAGTGTTGGAACAGACTGCTTCTCTTTCATAGAAACGCATTAGTGTTTCTTGTGAATGCTTGCAAGTAGCTTAAGGCACTTTCAAAGGAAAGTGATTTTCTCTGAAAGGACAGCATTTAGAAAGTGAAGCAACACTCCATTGACTTCGCACAGTGAATTGAAGTGTTGGAACAGACTGCTTCTCTTTCAGAGAAACGCATGTGAGTTTCTTGTGAATGCTTGTAAGTAGCTTAAGGCAATTTCAAAGGAACGTGATTTTCTCTGAAAGGACAGCATTTAGAAAGTGAAGCAACACTTCATTCACTTCGCACAGTGAATTGAAGTGTTGGAAGAGAAGGCTTCTCTTTCAGAGAAATGCATGTGAATTTCTTGTGAATTCTTGAAAGTTGCTTAAGGCACTTTCAAACAAAAGTGATTTTCTCTGAAAGGACAGGATTTGGAAAGTGAAACAACACTCCATTCACTTCGCACAGTGAATTGAAGTGTTTTAACAGACTGCTTCTATTTCAGAGAAATGCATGTGTGTTTCCTGTGAATGCTTGAAAGTAGCTTAAGGCACTTTCAAAGGAAAGTGATTTTCTCTGAAAGGACAGCATTTAGAAAGTGAAGTAAGATTCCATTCACTTCGCACAGTGAATTGAAGTGTTGGAACAGACTGCTTCTCTTTCATACAAATGCATGTGAGTTTCTGTTGAATGCTTGTAATTAGCTCAAGGCTCTTTCAAAGGAAAGTGATTTTCTCTGAAAGGACAGCATTTACAAAGTAAAGCAAAACTCCATTCCCTTCGTGCAATGAATTAATGTGTTGGAACAGACTGCTTCTCTTTCATAGAAATGCATTAGTGTTTCTTGTGAATGCTTGCAAGTAGCTTAAGACACTTTCAAAGGAAAGTGATTTTCTCTGAAAGGACAGCATTTAGAAAGTGAAGCAACACTCCATTCACTTCGCACAGAGAATTGAAATGTTGGAACAGACTGCTTCTCTTTCAGAGAAATGCATGTGAGTTTCTGTTGAATGCTTGTAAGTAGCTTAAGGCACTTTCAAAGGAAAGTGATTTTCTCTGAAAGGACAGCATTTAGAAAGTGAAGCAACACTCCATTCACTTCGCACAGTGAATTGAAGTGTTGGAACAGACTGCTTCTCTTTCAGAGAAACGCATGTGAGTTTCTTCCTAATGCTTGCAAGTAGCTTAAGGCACTTTCAAAGGAAAGTGATTTTCTCTGAAAGGACAGCATTTAGAAAGTGAAGCAACACTCCATTCACTTCGCACAATGAATTGAAGTGTTGGAACAGACTGCTTCTCTTTCAGAGAAACGCATGTGAGTTTCTGGTGAATTCTTGTAAGTAGCTTAAGGCACTTTCAAAGGAAAGTGATTTTCTCTGAAAGGACAGCATTTAGAAAGTGAAGCAACACTCAATTCACTTCGCACATTGAATTGAAGTGTTGGAACAGACTGCTTCTCTTTCAGAGAAACGCATGTGAGTTTCTGTTGAATGCTTGTAAGTAGCTTCAGAAACTTTCAAAGGAGAGTGATTTTCTCTGAAAGGACAGCATTTAGAAAGTGAGGCAACACTCCATTCACTTCACACAGTGAATTGAAGTGTTGGAACAGACTGCTTCTCTTTCATAGAAATGCATTAGTGTTTCTTGTGAATGCTTGCAAGTAGCTTAAGGCACTTTCAAAGGAAAGTGATTTTCTCTGAAAGGACAGCATTTAGAAAGTGAAGCAACACTCCATTCACTTCGCACAGTGAATTGAAGTGTTTGAACAGACTGCTTCTCTTTCAGAGAAACGCATGTGAGTTTCTGGTGAATGCTTGTAAGTAGCTTAAGGCAATTTCAAAGGAACGTGATTTTCTCTGAAATGACAGCATTTAGAAAGTGAAGCAACACTCCATTCACTTCTCACAGTGAATTGAAGTGTTGGAAGAGAAGGCTTCTCTTTCAGAGAAATGCATGTGAATTTCTTGTGAATGCTTGAATGTTGCTTAAGGCACTTTCAAACAAAAGTGATTTTCTCTGAAAAGACAGCATTTAGAAAGTGAGGCAACACTCCATTCACTTCGCACAGTGAATTGAAGTGTTGGAACAGACTGCTTCTCATTTAGAGAAACGCATGTGAGTTTCTTCCTACTGCTTGCAAGTAGCTTAAGGCACTATCAAAGGAAAGTGATTTTCTCTGAAAGGACAGCATTTAGAAAGTGAAGCAACACTCCATTCCCTTCGCGCAATGAATTGAAGTGTAGGAACAGACTGCTTCTCTTTCACAGAAACACATTAGTGTTTCTTGTGAATGCTTGCATGTAGCTTAAGGCACTTTCAAAGGAAAGTGATTTTCTCTGAAAGGACAGCATTTAGAAAGTGAGGCAACACTCCATTCACTTCACACAGTGAATTGAAGTGTTGGAACAGACTGCTTCTATTTCAGAGAAACGCATGTGTGTTTCCTGTGAATGCTTGAAAGTAGCTTAAGGCACTTTCAAAGGAAAGTGATTTTCTCTGAAAGGACAGCATTTAGAAAGTGAAGTAACATTCCATTCACTTCACACAGTGAATTGAAGTGTTGGAACAGACTGCTTCTCTTTCATACAAATGCATGTGAGTTTCTGTTGAATGCTTGTAATTAGCTCAAGGCTCTTTCAAAGGAAAGTGATTTTCTCTGAAAGGACAGCATTTACAAAGTAAAGCAAAACTCCATTCCCTTCGTGCAATGAATTAATGTGTTGGAACAGACTGCTTCTCTTTCATAGAAACGCATGTGTGTTTCCTGTGAATGCTTGAAAGTAGCTTAAGGCACTTTCAAAGGAAAGGGATTTTCTCTGAAAGGACAGCATTTAGAAAGTGAAGCAACACTCCATTCACTTCGCACAGTGAATTGAAGTGTTGGAACAGACTGCTTCTCTTTCAGAGAAACGCATGTGAGTTTCTGGTGAATGCTTGTAAGTAGCTTAAGGCACTTTCAAAGGAAAGGGATTTTCTCTGAAAGGACATCATTTAGAAAGTGAAGCAACACTCCATTCACTTCACACATTGAATTGAAGTGTTGGAACAGACTGCATCTCTTTCAGAGAAACGCATGTGAGTTTCTGTTGAATGCTTGTAAGTAGCTTAAGAAACTTTCAAAGGAGAGTGATTTTCTCTGAAAGGACAGCATTTAGAAAGTGAGGCAACACTCCATTCACTTCACACAGTGAATTGAAGTGTTGGAACAGACTGCTTCTCTTTCAGAGAAACGCATGTGAGTTTCTTCCTAATGCTTGCAAGTATCTTAAGGCACTTTCAAAGGAAAGTGATTTTCTCTTAAAGGACAGCATTTAGAAAGTGAGGCAACACTCCATTCACTTCACACAGTGAATTGAAGTGTTGGAACAGACTGCATCTCTTTCAGAGAAACGCATGTGAGTTTCTTCCTAATGCTTGCAAGTAGCTTAAGGCACTTTCAAAGGAAAGTGATTTTCTCTGAAAGGACAGCATTTAGAAAGTGAGGCAACACTCCATTCACTTCACACAGTGAATTGAAGTGTTGGAACAGACTGCTTCTCTTTCAGAGAAATGCATGTGAGTTTCTGTTGAATGCTTGTAAGTAGCTCAAGGCTCTTTCAAAGGAAAGTGATTTTCTCTGAAAGGACAGCATTTAGAAAGTAAAGCAACACTCCATTCCCTTCGCGCAATGAATTGAAGTGTTGGAACAGACTGCTTCTCTTTCATAGAAACGCATTAGTGTTTCTTGTGAATGCTTGCAAGTAGCTTAAGGCACTTTCAAAGGAAAGTGATTTTCTCTGAAAGGACAGCATTTAGAAAGTGAAGCAACACTCCATTCACTTCGCACAGAGAATTGAAGTGTTGGAACAGATTGCTTCTCTTTCAGAGAAATGCATGTGAGTTTCTGTTGAATGCTTGTAAGTAGCTTAAGGCACATTCAAAGGAAAGGGATTTTCTCTGAAAGGACAGCATTTAGAAAGTGAAGCAACACTCCATTCACTTCGCACAGTGAATTGAAGTGTTGGAAGAGAAGGCTTCTCTTTCAGAGAAATGCATGTGAATTTCTTGTGAATTCTTGAAAGTTGCTTAAGGCACTTTCAAACAAAAGTGATTTTCTCTGAAAGGACAGGATTTGGAAAGTGAAACAACACTCCATTCACTTCGCACAGTGAATTGAAGTGTTGGAACAGACTGCTTCTATTTCAGAGAAACGCATGTGTGTTTCCTGTGAATGCTTGAAAGTAGCTTAAGGCACTTTCAAAGGAAAGGGATTTTCTCTGAAAGGACAGCATTTAGAAAGTGAATCAACACTCCATTCACTTCGCACATTGAATTGAAGTGTTGGAACAGACTGCATCTCTTTCAGAGAAACGCATGTGAGTTTCTGTTGAATGCTTGTAAGTAGCTTAAGGCACTTTCAAAGGAAAGTGAATTTCTCTGAAAGGACAGCATTTAGAAAGTGAAGCAACACTCCATTCACTTCGCACAGCGAATTGAAGTGTTGGAACAGACTGCTTCTCTTTCAGAGAAACGCATGTGAGTTTCTTCCTAATGCTTGCAAGTAGCTTAAGGCACTTTCAAAGGAAAGTGATTTTCTCTGAAAGGACAGCATTTAGAAAGTGAAGCAACACTCCATTCACTTCGCACAATGAATTGAAGTGTTGGAACAGATTGCTTCTCTTTCAGAGAAACGCATGTGAGTTTCTGGTGAATGCTTGTAAGTAGCTTAAGGCACTTTCAAAGGAAAGTGATTTTCTCTGAAAGGACAGCATTTAGAAAGTGAAGCAACACTCCATTCACTTCGCACATTGAATTGAAGTGTTGGAACAGACTGCATCTCTTTGAGAGAAACGCATGTGAGTTTCTGTTGAATGCTTGTAAGTAGCTTCAGAAACTTTCAAAGGAGAGTGATTTTCTCTGAAAGGACAGCATTTAGAAAGTGAGGCAACACTCCATTCACTTCACACAGTGAATTGAAGTGTTGGAACAGACTGCTTCTCTTTCATAGAAACGCATTAGTGTTTCTTGTGAATGCTTGCAAGTAGCTTAAGGCACTTTCAAAGGAAAGTGATTTTCTCTGAAAGGACAGCATTTAGAAAGTGAAGCAACACTCCATTGACTTCGCACAGTGAATTGAAGTGTTGGAACAGAGTGCTTCTCTTTCAGAGAAACGCATGTGAGTTTCTTGTGAATGCTTGTAAGTAGCTTAAGGCAATTTCAAAGGAACGTGATTTTCTCTGAAAGGACAGCATTTAGAAAGTGAAGCAACACTCCATTCACTTCTCACAGTGAATTGAAGTGTTGGAAGAGAAGGCTTCTCTTTCAGAGAAATGCATGTGAATTTCTTGTGAATGCTTGAAAGTTGCTTAAGGCACTTTCAAACAAAAGTGATTTTCTCTGAAAGGACAGCATTTAGAAAGTGAGGCAACACTCCATTCACTTCGAACATTGAATTGAAGTGTTGGAACAGACTGCTTCTCTTTCAGAGAAACGCATGTGAGTTTCTTCCTACTGCTTGCAAGTAGCTTAAGGCACTTTCAAAGGAAAGTGATTTTCTCTGAAAGGACAGCATTTAGAAAGTGAAGCAACACTCCATTCCCTTCGCGCAATGAATTGAAGTGTTGGAACAGACTGCTTCTCTTTCATAGAAACACATTAGTGTTTCTTGTGAATGCTTGCAAGTAGCTTAAGGCACTTTCAAAGGAAAGTGATTTTCTCTGAAAGGACAGCATTTAGAAAGTGAAGCAACACTTCATTCACTTCGCACAGTGAATTGAAGTGTTGGAAGAGAAGGCTTCTCTTTCAGAGAAATGCATGTGAATTTCTTGTGTATTCTTGAAAGTTGCTTAAGGCACTTTCAAACAAAAGTGATTTTCTCTGAAAGGACAGGATTTGGAAAGTGAAACAACACTCCATTCACTTCGCACAGTGAATTGAAGTGTTGGAACAGACTGCTTCTATTTCAGAGAAACGCATGTGTGTTTCCTGTGAATGCTTGAAAGTAGCTTAAGGCACTTTCAAAGGAAAGTGATTTTCTCTGAAAGGACAGCATTTAGAAAGTGAAGTAACATTCCATTCACTTCGCACAGTGAATTGAAGTGTTGGAACAGACTGCTTCTCTTTCATACAAATGCATGTGAGTTTCTGTTGAATGCTTGTAATTAGCTCAAGGCTCTTTCAAAGGAAAGTGATTTTCTCTGAAAGGACAGCATTTACAAAGTAAAGCAAAACTCCATTCCCTTCGTGCAATGAATTAATGTGTTGGAACAGACTGCTTCTCTTTCATAGAAATGCATTAGTGTTTCTTGTGAATGCTTGCAAGTAGCTTAAGGCACTTTCAAAGGAAAGTGATTTTCTCTGAAAGGACAGCATTTAGAAAGTGAAGCAACACTCCATTCACTTCGCACAGAGAATTGAAATGTTGGAACAGACTGCTTCTCTTTCAGAGAAATGCATGTGAGTTTCTGTTGAATGCTTGTAAGTAGCTTAAGGCACTTTCAAAGGAAAGTGATTTTCTCTGAAAGGACAGCATTTAGAAAGTGAAGCAACACTCCATTCACTTCGCACAGTGAATTGAAGTGTTGGAACAGACTGCTTCTCTTTCAGAGAAACGCATGTGAGTTTCTTCCTAATGCTTGCAAGTAGCTTAAGGCACTTTCAAAGGAAAGTGATTTTCTCTGAAAGGACAGCATTTAGAAAGTGAAGCAACACTCCATTCACTTCGCACAATGAATTGAAGTGTTGGAACAGACTGCTTCTCTTTCAGAGAAACGCATGTGAGTTTCTGGTGAATTCTTGTAAGTAGCTTAAGGCACTTTCAAAGGAAAGTGATTTTCTCTGAAAGGACAGCATTTAGAAAGTGAAGCAACACTCCATTCACTTCGCACATTGAATTGAAGTGTTGGAACAGACTGCTTCTCTTTCAGAGAAACGCATGTGAGTTTCTGTTGAATGCTTGTAAGTAGCTTCAGAAACTTTCAAAGGAGAGTGATTTTCTCTGAAAGGACAGCATTTAGAAAGTGAGGCAACACTCCATTCACTTCACACAGTGAATTGAAGTGTTGGAACAGACTGCTTCTCTTTCATAGAAACGCATTAGTGTTTCTTGTGAATGCTTGCAAGTAGCTTAAGGCACTTTCAAAGGAAAGTGATTTTCTCTGAAAGGACAGCATTTAGAAAGTGAAGCAACACTCCATTCACTTCGCACAGTGAATTGAAGTGTTTGAACAGACTGCTTCTCTTTCAGAGAAACGCATGTGAGTTTCTGGTGAATGCTTGTAAGTAGCTTAAGGCAATTTCAAAGGAACGTGATTTTCTCTGAAATGACAGCATTTAGAAAGTGAAGCAACACTCCATTCACTTCTCACAGTGAATTGAAGTGTTGGAAGAGAAGGCTTCTCTTTCAGAGAAATGCATGTGAATTTCTTGTGAATGCTTGAATGTTGCTTAAGGCACTTTCAAACAAAAGTGATTTTCTCTGAAAAGACAGCATTTAGAAAGTGAGGCAACACTCCATTCACTTCGCACAGTGAATTGAAGTGTTGGAACAGACTGCTTCTCGTTTAGAGAAACGCATGTGAGTTTCTTCCTACTGCTTGCAAGTAGCTTAAGGCACTATCAAAGGAAAGTGATTTTCTCTGAAAGGACAGCATTTAGAAAGTGAAGCAACACTCCATTCCCTTCGCGCAATGAATTGAAGTGTAGGAACAGACTGCTTCTCTTTCACAGAAACACATTAGTGTTTCTTGTGAATGCTTGCATGTAGCTTAAGGCACTTTCAAAGGAAAGTGATTTTCTCTGAAAGGACAGCATTTAGAAAGTGAGGCAACACTCCATTCACTTCACACAGTGAATTGAAGTGTTGGAACAGACTGCTTCTATTTCAGAGAAACGCATGTGTGTTTCCTGTGAATGCTTGAAAGTAGCTTAAGGCACTTTCAAAGGAAAGTGATTTTCTCTGAAAGGACAGCATTTAGAAAGTGAAGTAACATTCCATTCACTTCACACAGTGAATTGAAGTGTTGGAACAGACTGCTTCTCTTTCATACAAATGCATGTGAGTTTCTGTTGAATGCTTGTAATTAGCTCAAGGCTCTTTCAAAGGAAAGTGATTTTCTCTGAAAGGACAGCATTTACAAAGTAAAGCAAAACTCCATTCCCTTCGTGCAATGAATTAATGTGTTGGAACAGACTGCTTCTCTTTCATAGAAACGCATGTGTGTTTCCTGTGAATGCTTGAAAGTAGCTTAAGGCACTTTCAAAGGAAAGGGATTTTCTCTGAAAGGACAGCATTTAGAAAGTGAAGCAACACTCCATTCACTTCGCACAGTGAATTGAAGTGTTGGAACAGACTGCTTCTCTTTCAGAGAAACGCATGTGAGTTTCTGGTGAATGCTTGTAAGTAGCTTAAGGCACTTTCAAAGGAAAGTGATTTTCTCTGAAAGGACAGCATTTAGAAAGTGAAGCAACACTCCATTCACTTCACACATTGAATTGAAGTGTTGGAACAGACTGCATCTCTTTCAGAGAAACGCATGTGAATTTCTGTTGAATGCTTGTAAGTAGCTTAAGAAACTTTCAAAGGAGAGTGATTTTCTCTGAAAGGACAGCATTTAGAAAGTGAGGCAACACTCCATTCACTTCACACAGTGAATTGAAGTGTTGGAACAGACTGCTTCTCTTTCAGAGAAACGCATGTGAGTTTCTTCCTAATGCTTGCAAGTATCTTAAGGCACTTTCAAAGGAAAGTGATTTTCTCTTAAAGGACAGCATTTAGAAAGTGAGGCAACACTCCATTCACTTCACACAGTGAATTGAAGTGTTGGAACAGACTGCATCTCTTTCAGAGAAACGCATGTGAGTTTCTTCCTAATGCTTGCAAGTAGCTTAAGGCACTTTCAAAGGAAAGTGATTTTCTCTGAAAGGACAGCATTTAGAAAGTGAGGCAACACTCCATTCACTTCACACAGTGAATTGAAGTGTTGGAACAGACTGCTTCTCTTTCAGAGAAATGCATGTGAGTTTCTGTTGAATGCTTGTAAGTAGCTCAAGGCTCTTTCAAAGGAAAGGGATTTTCTCTGAAAGGACAGCATTTAGAAAGTAAAGCAACACTCCATTCCCTTCGCGCAATGAATTGAAGTGTTGGAACAGACTGCTTCTCTTTCATAGAAACGCATTAGTGTTTCTTGTGAATGCTTGCAAGTAGCTTAAGGCACTTTCAAAGGAAAGTGATTTTCTCTGAAAGGACAGCATTTAGAAAGTGAAGCAACACTCCATTCACTTCGCACAGAGAATTGAAGTGTTGGAACAGATTGCTTCTCTTTCAGAGAAATGCATGTGAGTTTCTGTTGAATGCTTGTAAGTAGCTTAAGGCACATTCAAAGGAAAGGGATTTTCTCTGAAAGGACAGCATTTAGAAAGTGAAGCAACACTCCATTCACTTCGCACAGTGAATTGAAGTGTTGGAAGAGAAGGCTTCTCTTTCAGAGAAATGCATGTGAATTTCTTGTGAATTCTTGAAAGTTGCTTAAGGCACTTTCAAAGGAAAGTGAATTTCTCTGAAAGGACAGCATTTAGAAAGTGAAGCAACACTCCATTCACTTCGCACAGCGAATTGAAGTGTTGGAACAGACTGCTTCTCTTTCAGAGAAACGCATGTGAGTTTCTTCCTAATGCTTGCAAGTAGCTTAAGGCACTTTCAAAGGAAAGTGATTTTCTCTGAAAGGACAGCATTTAGAAAGTGAAGCAACACTCCATTCACTTCGCACAATGAATTGAAGTGTTGGAACAGACTGCTTCTCTTTCAGAGAAACGCATGTGAGTTTCTGGTGAATGCTTGTAAGTAGCTTAAGGCACTTTCAAAGGAAAGTGATTTTCTCTGAAAGGACAGCATTTAGAAAGTGAAGCAACACTCCATTCACTTCGCACATTGAATTGAAGTGTTGGAACAGACTGCATCTCTTTGAGAGAAACGCATGTGAGTTTCTGTTGAATGCTTGTAAGTAGCTTCAGAAACTTTCAAAGGAGAGTGATTTTCTCTGAAAGGACAGCATTTAGAAAGTGAGGCAACACTCCATTCACTTCACACAGTGAATTGAAGTGTTGGAACAGACTGCTTCTCTTTCATAGAAACGCATTAGTGTTTCTTGTGAATGCTTGCAAGTAGCTTAAGGCACTTTCAAAGGAAAGTGATTTTCTCTGAAAGGACAGCATTTAGAAAGTGAAGCAACACTCCATTGACTTCGCACAGTGAATTGAAGTGTTGGAACAGAGTGCTTCTCTTTCAGAGAAACGCATGTGAGTTTCTTGTGAATGCTTGTAAGTAGCTTAAGGCAATTTCAAAGGAACGTGATTTTCTCTGAAAGGACAGCATTTAGAAAGTGAAGCAACACTCCATTCACTTCTCACAGTGAATTGAAGTGTTGGAAGAGAAGGCTTCTCTTTCAGAGAAATGCATGTGAATTTCTTGTGAATGCTTGAAAGTTGCTTAAGGCACTTTCAAACAAAAGTGATTTTCTCTGAAAGGACAGCATTTAGAAAGTGAGGCAACACTCCATTCACTTCGCACATTGAATTGAAGTGTTGGAACAGACTGCTTCTCTTTCAGAGAAACGCATGTGAGTTTCTTCCTACTGCTTGCAAGTAGCTTAAGGCACTTTCAAAGGAAAGTGATTTTCTCTGAAAGGACAGCATTTAGAAAGTGAAGCAACACTCCATTCCCTTCGCGCAATGAATTGAAGTGTTGGAACAGACTGCTTCTCTTTCATAGAAACACATTAGTGTTTCTTGTGAATGCTTGCAAGTAGCTTAAGGCACTTTCAAAGGAAAGTGATTTTCTCTGAAAGGACAGCATTTAGAAAGTGAAGCAACACTTCATTCACTTCGCACAGTGAATTGAAGTGTTGGAAGAGAAGGCTTCTCTTTCAGAGAAATGCATGTGAATTTCTTGTGAATTCTTGAAAGTTGCTTAAGGCACTTTCAAACAAAAGTGATTTTCTCTGAAAGGACAGGATTTGGAAAGTGAAACAACACTCCATTCACTTCGCACTGTGAATTGAAGTGTTGGAACAGACTGCTTCTATTTCAGAGAAACGCATGTGTGTTTCCTGTGAATTCCTAATAGTAGCTTAAGGCACTTTCAAAGGAAAGTGATTTTCTCTGAAAGGACAGCATTTAGAAAGTGAAGTAACATTCCATTCACTTCGCACAGTGAATTGAAGTGTTGAAACAGACTGCTTCTCTTTCATACAAATGCATGTGAGTTTCTGTTGAATGCTTGTAATTAGCTCAAGGCTCTTTCAAAGGAAAGTGATTTTCTCTGAAAGGACAGCATTTACAAAGTAAAGCAAAACTCCATTCCCTTCGTGCAATGAATTAATGTGTTGGAACAGACTGCTTCTATTTCATAGAAACGCATTAGTGTTTCTTGTGAATGCTTGCAAGTAGCTTAAGGCACTTTCAAAGGAAAGTGATTTTCTCTGAAAGGACAGCATTTAGAAAGTGAAGCAACACTCCATTCACTTCGCACAGAGAATTGAAATGTTGGAACAGACTGCTTCTCTTTCAGAGAAATGCATGTGAGTTTCTGTTGAATGCTTGTAAGTAGCTTAAGGCACTTTCAAAGGAAAGTGATTTTCTCTGAAAGGACAGCATTTAGAAAGTGAAGCAACACTCCATTCACTTCGCACAGTGAATTGAAGTGTTGGAACAGACTGCTTCTCTTTCAGAGAAACGCATGTGAGTTTCTTCCTAATGCTTGCAAGTAGCTTAAGGCACTTTCAAAGGAAAGTGATTTTCTCTGAAAGGACAGCATTTAGAAAGTGAAGCAACACTCCATTCACTTCGCACAATGAATTGAAGTGTTGGAACAGACTGCTTCTCTTTCAGAGAAACGCATGTGAGTTTCTGGTGAATTCTTGTAAGTAGCTTAAGGCACTTTCAAAGGAAAGTGATTTTCTCTGAAAGGACAGCATTTAGAAAGTGAAGCAACACTCCATTCACTTCGCACATTGAATTGAAGTGTTGGAACAGACTGCTTCTCTTTCAGAGAAACGCATGTGAGTTTCTGATGAATGCTTGTAAGTAGCTTCAGAAACTTTCAAAGGAGAGTGATTTTCTCTGAAAGGACAGCATTTAGAAAGTGAGGCAACACTCCATTCACTTCACACAGTGAATTGAAGTGTTGGAACAGACTGCTTCTCTTTCATAGAAACACATTAGTGTTTCTTGTGAATGCTTGCAAGTAGCTTAAGGCACTTTCAAAGGAAAGTGATTTTCTCTGAAAGGACAGCATTTAGAAAGTGAAGCAACACTCCATTCACTTCGCACAGTGAATTGAAGTGTTTGAACAGACTGCTTCTCTTTCAGAGAAACGCATGTGAGTTTCTGGTGAATGCTTGTAAGTAGCTTAAGGCAATTTCAAAGGAACGTGATTTTCTCTGAAATGACAGCATTTAGAAAGTGAAGCAACACTCCATTCACTTCTCACAGTGAATTGAAGTGTTGGAAGAGAAGGCTTCTCTTTCAGAGAAATGCATGTGAATTTCTTGTGAATGCTTGAATGTTGCTTAAGGCACTTTCAAACAAAAGTGATTTTCTCTGAAAAGACAGCATTTAGAAAGTGAGGCAACACTCCATTCACTTCGCACAGTGAATTGAAGTGTTGGAACAGACTGCTTCTCTTTTAGAGAAACGCATGTGAGTTTCTTCCTACTGCTTGCAAGTAGCTTAAGGCACTATCAAACGAAAGTGATTTTCTCTGAAAGGACAGCATTTAGAAAGTGAAGCAACACTCCATTCCCTTCGCGCAATGAATTGAAGTGTAGGAACAGACTGCTTCTCTTTCACAGAAACACATTAGTGTTTCTTGTGAATGCTTGCATGTAGCTTAAGGCACTTTCAAAGGAAAGTGATTTTCTCTGAAAGGACAGCATTTAGAAAGTGAAGCAACACTCCATTCACTTCGCACAGTGAAGTGAAGTGTTGGAACAGACTGCTTCTCTTTCAGAGAAACGCATGTGAGTTTCTTACTAATGCTTGCAAGTAGCTTAAGGCACATTCAAAGGAAAGGGATTTTCTCTGAAAGGACAGCATTTAGAAAGTGAAGCAACACTCCATTCACTTCGCACAGTGAATTGAAGTGTTGGAACAGACTGCTTCTCTTTCAGAGAAACGCATGTGAGTTTCTGGTGAATGCTTGTAGGTAGCTTAAGGCACTTTCAAAGGAAAGGGATTTTCTCTGAAAGGACAGCATTTAGAAAGTGAAGCAACACTCCATTCACTTCGCAGATTGAATTGAAGTGTTGGAACAGACTGCATCTCTTTCAGAGAAACGCATGTGAGTTTCTGTTGAATGCTTGTAAGTAGCTTAAGAAACTTTCAAAGGAGAGTGATTTTCTCTGAAAGGACAGCATTTAGAAAGTGAGGCAACACTCCATTCACTTCACACAGTGAATTGAAGTGTTGGAACAGACTGCTTCTCTTTCAGTGAAACGCATATAGGTTTCTTCCTAATGCTTGCAAGTAGCTTAAGGCACTTTCAAAGGAAAGTGATTTTCTCTGAAAGGACAGCATTTAGAAAGTGAGGCAACACTCCATTCACTTCACACAGTGAATTGAAGTGTTGGAACAGACTGCATCTCTTTCAGAGAAACGCATGTAAGTTTCTGTTGAATGCTTGTAAGTAGCTTAAGGCACATTCAAAGGAAAGGGATTTTCTCTGAAAGGACAGCATTTAGAAAGTGAAGCAACACTCCATTCACTTCGCACAGAGAATTGAAATGTTGGAACAGACTGCTTCTCTTTCAGAGAAATGCATGTGAGTTTCTGTTGAATGCTTGTAAGTAGCTTAAGGCAATTTCAAAGTAACGTGATTTTCTCTGAAAGGACAGAATTTAGAAAGTGAAGCAACACTCCATTCACTTCGCACAGTGATTTGAAGTGTTGGAAGAGAAGGCTTCTCTTTCAGAGAAATGCATGTGAATTTCTTGTGAATTCTTGAAAGTTGCTTAAGGCACTTTCAAACAAAAGTGATTTTCTCTGAAAGGACAGGATTTGGAAAGTGAAACAACACTCCATTCACTTCGCACAGTGAATTGAAGTGTTGGAACAGACTGCTTCTATTTCAGAGAAACGCATGTGTGTTTCCTGTGAATGCTTGAAAGTAGCTTAAGGCACTTTCAAAGGAAAGTGATTTTCTCTGAAAGGACAGCATTTAGAAAGTGAAGCAACACTCCATTCACTTCGCACAATGAATTGAAGTGTTGGAACAGACTGCTTCTCTTTCAGAGAAACGCATGTGAGTTTCTGGTGAATGCTTGTAAGTAGCTTAAGGCACTTTCAAAGGAAAGTGATTTTCTCTGAAAGGACAGCATTTAGAAAGTGAAGCAACACTCCATTCACTTCGCACATTGAATTGAAGTGTTGGAACAGACTGCATCTCTTTCAGAGAAACGCATGTGAGTTTCTGTTGAATGCTTGTAAGTAGCTTAAGAAACTTTCAAAGAAGAGTGATTTTCTCTGAAAGGACAGCATTTAGAAAGTGAGGCAACACTCCATTCACTTCACACAGTGAATTGAAGTGTTGGAACAGACTGCTTCTTTTTCATAGAAACGCATTAGTGTTTCTTGTGAATACTTGCAAGTAGCTTAAGGCACTTTCAAAGGAAAGTGATTTTCTCTGAAAGGACAGCATTTAGAAAGTGAAGCAACACTCCATTCACTTCGCACAGTGAATTGAAGTGTTGGAACAGACTGCTTCCCTTTCAGAGAAACGCATGTGAGTTTCTGGTGAATGCTTGTAAGTAGCTTAAAGCAATTTCAAAGGAACGTGATTTTCTCTGAAAGGACAGCATTTAGAAAGTGAAGCAACACTCCATTCACTTCTCACAGTGAATTGAAGTGTTGGAAGAGAAGGCTTCTCTTTCCTAGAAATGCATGTGAATTTCTTGTGAATGCTTGAAAGTTGCTTAAGGCACTTTCAAACAAAAGTGATTTTCTCTGAAAGGACAGCATTTAGAAAGTGAGGCAACACTCCATTCACTTCGCACAGTGAATTGAAGTGTTGGAACAGACTGCTTCTCTTTCAGAGAAACGCATGTGAGTTTCTTCCTACTGCTTGCAAGTAGCTTAAGGCACTATCAAAGGAAAGTGATTTTCTCTGAAAGGACAGCATTTAGAAAGTGAAGCAACACTCCATTCACCTCGCACAGAGAATTGAAGTGTTGGAACAGATTGCTTCTCTTTCAGAGAAATGCATGTGAGTTTCTGTTGAATGCTTGTAAGTAGCTTAAGGCACATTCAAAGGAAAGGGATTTTCTCTGAAAGGACAGCATTTAGAAAGTGAAGCAACACTCCATTCACTTCGCACAGTGAATTGAAGTGTTGGAACAGACTGCTTCTCTTTCAGAGAAACGCATGTGAGTTTTTTGTGAATGCTTGAAAGTAGTTTAAGGCACTTTCAATGGAAAGTGATTTTCTCTGAAAGGACAGCATTTAGAAAGTGAGGCAACACTCCATTCACTTCACACAGTGAATTGAAGTGTTGGAACAGACTGCTTCTCTTTCATAGAAACGCATTAGTGTTTCTTGTGAATGCTTGCAAGTAGCTTAAGGCACGTTCAAAGGAAAGTGATTTTCTCTGAAAGGACAGCATTTAGAAAGTGAAGCAACACTCCATTCACTTCGCACAGTGAATTGAAGTGTTGGAACAGACTGCTTCTCTTTCAGAAAAACGCATGTGAGTTTCTGGTGAATGCTTGTAAGTAGCTTAAGGCACTTTCAAAGAAAAGTGAATTTCTCTGAAAGGACAGCATTTAGAAAGTGAAGCAACACTCCATTCACTTCGCACAGCGAATTGAAGTGTTGGAACAGACTGCTTCTCTTTCGGAGAAACGCATGTGAGTTTCTTCCTAATGCTTGCAAGTAGCTTAAGGCACTTTCAAAGGAAAGTGATTTTCTCTGAAAGGACAGCATTTAAAAAGTGAAGCAACACTCCATTCACTTCGCACAATGAATTGAAGTGTTGGAACAGACTGCTTCTCTTTCAGAGAAACGCATGTGAGTTTCTGGTGAATGCTTGTAAGTAGCTTAAGGCACTTTCAAAGGAAAGTGATTTTCTCTG
Organism: Myodes glareolus; assembly: GCF_982192425.1. Classification (NCBI taxonomy): domain Eukaryota; kingdom Metazoa; phylum Chordata; class Mammalia; order Rodentia; family Cricetidae; genus Myodes; species Myodes glareolus. Next base: position 4,966,574 of record NC_142046.1, read on the forward strand.
AAAGGACAGCATTTAGAAAGTGAAGCAACACTCCATTCACTTCGCACATTGAATTGAAGTGTTGGAACAGACTGCATCTCTTTGAGAGAAACGCATGTGAGTTTCTGTTGAATGCTGGTAAGTAGCTTCAGAAACTTTCAAAGGAGAGTGATTTTCTCTGAAAGGACAGCATTTAGAAAGTGAGGCAACACTCCATTCACTTCACACAGTGAATTGAAGTGTTGGAACAGACTGCTTCTCTTTCATAGAAACGCATTAGTGTTTCTTGTGAATGCTTGCAAGTAGCTTAAGGCACTTTCAAAGGAAAGTGATTTTCTCTGAAAGGACAGCATTTAGAAAGTGAAGCAACACTCCATTCACTTCTCACAGTATATTGAAGTGTTGGAAGAGAAGGCTTCTCTTTCCTAGAAATGCATGTGAATTTCTTGTGAATGCTTGAAAGTTGCTTAAGGCACTTTCAAACAAAAGTGATTTTCTCTGAAAGGACAGCATTTAGAAAGTGAGGCAACACTCCATTCACTTCGCACAGTGAATTGAAGTGTTGGAACAGACTGCTTCTCTTTCAGAGAAACGCATGTGAGTTTCTTCCTACTGCTTGCAAGTAGCTTAAGGCACTATCAAAGGAAAGTGATTTTCTCTGAAAGGACAGCATTTAGAAAGTGAAGCAACACTCCATTCACTTCGCACAGAGAATTGAAGTGTTGGAACAGATTGCTTCTCTTTCAGAGAAATGCATGTGAGTTTCTGTTGAATGCTTGTAAGTAGCTTAAGGCACATTCAAAGGAAAGGGATTTTCTCTGAAAGGACAGCATTTAGAAAGTGAAGCAACACTCCATTCACTTCGCACAGTGAATTGAAGTGTTGGAACAGACTGCTTCTCTTTCAGAGAAACGCATGTGAGTTTTTTGTGAATGCTTGAAAGTAGTTTAAGGCACTTTCAATGGAAAGTGATTTTCTCTGAAAGGACAGCATTTAGAAAGTGAGGCAACACTCCATTCACTTCACACAGTGAATTGAAGTGTTGGAACAGACTGCTTCTCTTTCATAGAAACGCATTAGTGTTTCTTGTGAATGCTTGCAAGTAGCTTAAGGCACGTTCAAAGGAAAGTGATTTTCTCTGAAAGGACAGCATTTAGAAAGTGAAGCAACACTCCATTCACTTCGCACAGTGAATTGAAGTGTTGGAACAGACTGCTTCTCTTTCAGAGAAACGCATGTGAGTTTCTGGTGAATGCTTGTAAGTAGCTTAAGGCACTTTCAAAGGAAAGTGAATTTCTCTGAAAGGACAGCATTTAGAAAGTGAAGCAACACTCCATTCACTTCGCACAGCGAATTGAAGTGTTGGAACAGACTGCTTCTCTTTCGGAGAAACGCATGTGAGTTTCTTCCTAATGCTTGCAAGTAGCTTAAGGCACTTTCAAAGGAAAGTGATTTTCTCTGAAAGGACAGCATTTAGAAAGTGAAGCAACACTCCATTCACTTCGCACAATGAATTGAAGTGTTGGAACAGACTGCTTCTCTTTCAGAGAAACGCATGTGAGTTTCTGGTGAATGCTTGTAAGTAGCTTAAGGCACTTTCAAAGGAAAGTGATTTTCTCTGAAAGGACAGCATTTAGAAAGTGAAGCAACACTCCATTCACTTCGCACATTGAATTGAAGTGTTGGAACAGACTGCCTCTCTTTGAGAGAAATGCATGTGAGTTTCTGTTGAATGCTTGTAAGTAGCTTCAGAAACTTTCAAAGGAGAGTGATTTTCTCTGAAAGGACAGCATTTAGAAAGTGAGGCAACACTCCATTCACTTCACACAGTGAATTGAAGTGTTGGAACAGACTGCTTCTCTTTCATAGAAATGCATTAGTGTTTCTTGTGAATGCTTGCAAGTACTTAAGGCACTTCCAAAGGAAAGTGATTTTCTCTGAAAGGACAGCATTTAGAAAGTGAAGCAACACTCCATTGACTTCGCACAGTGAATTGAAGTGTTGGAACAGACTGCTTCTCTTTCAGAGAAACGCATGTGAGTTTCTTGTGAATGCTTGTAAATAGCTTAAGGCAATTTCAAAGGAACGTGATTTTCTCTGAAAGGACAGCATTTAGAAAGTGAAGCAACACTCCATTCACTTCTCACAGTGAATTGAAGTGTTGGAAGAGAAGGCTTCTCTTTCAGAGAAATGCATGTGAATTTCTTGTGAATGCTTGAAAGTTGCTTAAGGCACTTTCAAACAAAAGTGATTTTCTCTGAAAGGACAGCATTTAGAAAGTGAGGCAACACTCCATTCACTTCGCACATTGAATTGAAGTGTTGGAACAGACTGCTTCTCTTTCAGAGAAACGCATGTGAGTTTTTTCCTACTGCTTGCAAGTAGCTTAAGGCACTATCAAAGGAAAGTGATTTTCTCTGAAAGGAAAGCATTTAGAAAGTGAAGCAACACTCCATTCCCTTCGCGCAATGAATTGAAGTGTTGGAACAGACTGCTTCTCTTTCATAGAAACACATTAGTGTTTCTTGTGAATGCTTGCAAGTAGCTTAAGGCACTTTCAAAGGAAAGTGATTTTCTCTGAAAGGACAGCATTTAGAAAGTGAAGCAACACTTCATTCACTTCGCACAGTGAATTGAAGTGTTGGAAGAGAAGGCTTCTCTTTCAGAGAAATGCATGTGAATTTCTTGTGAATTCTTGAAAGTTGCTTAAGGCACTTTCAAACAAAAGTGATTTTCTCTGAAAGGACAGGATTTGGAAATTGAAACAACACTCCATTCACTTCGCACAGTGAATTGAAGTGTTGGAACAGACTGCTTCTATTTCAGAGAAACGCATGTGTGTTTCCTGTGAATGCTTGAAAGTAGCTTAAGGCACTTTCAAAGGAAAGTGATTTTCTCTGAAAGGACAGCATTTAGAAAGTGAAGTAACATTCCATTCACTTCGCACAGTGAATTGAAGTGTTGGAACAGACTGCTTCTCTTTCATACAAATGCATGTGAGTTTCTGTTGAATGCTTGTAATTAGCTCAAGGCTCTTTCAAAGGAAAGTGATTTTCTCTGAAAGGACAGCATTTACAAAGTAAAGCAAAACTCCATTCCCTTCGTGCAATGAATTAATGTGTTGGAACAGACTGCTTCTCTTTCAGAGAAACGCATGTGAGTTTCTTCCTAATGCTTGCAAGTAGCTTAAGGCACATTCAAAGGAAAGGGATTTTCTCTGAAAGGACAGCATTTAGAAAGTGAAGCAACACTCCATTCACTTCGCACAGTGAATTGAAGTGTTGGAACAGACTGCTTCTCTTTCAGAGAAACGCATGTGAGTTTTTTGTGAATGCTTGAAAGTAGTTTAAGGCACTTTCAATGGAAAGTGATTTTCTCTGAAAGGACAGCATTTAGAAAGTGAGGCAACACTCCATTCACTTCGCACAGTGAATTGAAGTGTTGTAACAGACTGCTTCTCTTTTAGAGAAACGCATGTGAGTTTCTTCCTAATGCTTGCAAGTAGTTTAAGGCACTATCAAAGGAAAGTGATTTTCTCTGAAAGGACAGCATTTAGAAAGTGAAGCAACACTCCATTCACTTCGCACAGTGAATTGAAGTGTTGGAACAGACTGCTTCTCTTTCAGAGAAACCCATGTGAGTTTCTGGTGAATGCTTGTAAGTAGCTTAAGGCAATTTCAAAGGAACGTGATTTTCTCTGAAAGGACAGCATTTAGAAAGTGAAGCAACACTCCATTCACTTCGCACAGTGAATTGAAGTGTTGGAAGAGAAGGCTTCTCTTTCAGAGAAATGCATGTGAGTTTCTGGTGAATGCTTGTAAGTAGCTTAAGGCACTTTCAAAGGAAAGTGATTTTCTCTGAAAGGACAGCATTCAGAAAGTGAAGCAACACTCCATTCACTTCACACATTGAATTGAAGAGTTGGAACAGACTGCATCTCTTTCAGAGAAACGCATGTGATTTTCTGTTGAATGCTTGTAAGTAGCTTAAAAAATTTTCAAAGGAGAGTGATTTTCTCTGAATGGACAGCATTTAGAAAGTGAGGCAACACTCCATTCACTTCACACAGTGAATTGAAGTGTTGGAACAGTCTTCTTCTCTTTCATAGAAACGCATTAGTGTTTCTTGTGAATGCTTGCAAGTAGCTTAAGGCACGTTCAAAGGAAAGTGATTTTCTCTGAAAGGACAGCATTTAGAAAGTGAAGCAACACTCCATTCACTTCGCACAGTGAATTGAAGTGTTGGAACAGACTGCTTCTCTTTCAGAGAAACGCATGTGAGTTTCTGGTGAATGCTTGTAAATAGCTTAAGGCAATTTCAAAGGAACGTGATTTTCTCTGAAAGGACAGCATTTAGAAAGTGAAGCAACACTCCATTCACTTCGCACAGTGAATTGAAGTGTTGGAAGAGAAGGCTTCTCTTTAGGAGAAATGCATGTGAATTTCTTGTGAATGCTTGAAAGTTGCTTAAGGCACTTTCAAACAAAAGTGATTTTCTCTGAAAGGACAGGATTTAGAAAGTGAAACAACACTCCATTCACTTCGGACAGTGAATTGAAGTGTTTGAACAGACTGCTTCTATTTCAGAGAAACGCATGTGTGTTTCCTGTGAATGCTTGAAAGTAGCTTAAGGCACTTTCAAAGGAAAGTGATTTTCTCTGAAAGGACAGCATTTAGAAAGTGAAGTAACATTCCATTCACTTCGCACAGTGAATTGAAGTGTTGGAACAGACTGATTATCTTTCAGAGAAATGCATGTGAATTTCTGTTGAATGCTTGTAAGTACCTCAAGGCTCTTTCAAAGGAAAGTGATTTTCTCTGAAAGGACAGCATTTAGAAAGTAAAGCAACACTCCATTCCCTTCGTGCAATGAATTGAAGTGTTGGAACAGACTGCTTCTCTTTCATAGAAACGCATTAGTGTTTCTTGTGAATGCTTGCAAGTAGCTTAAGGCACTTTCAAAGGAAAGTGATTTTCTCTGAAAGGACAGCATTTAGAAAGTGAAGCAACACTTTATTCACTTCGCACAGAGAATTGAAGTGTTGGAACAGACTTCTTCTCTTTCAGAGAAATGCATGTGAGTTTCTGTTGAATGCTTTTAAGTAGCTTAAGGCACTTTCAAAGGAAAGTGATTTTCTCTGAAAGGACAGCATTTAGAAAGTGAAGCAACACTCCATTCACTTCGCACAGTGAATTGAAGTGTTGGAACAGACTGCTTCTCTTTCAGAGAAACGCATGTGAGTTTTTTGTGAATGCTTGAAAGTAGTTTAAGGCACTTACAATGGAAAGTGATTTTCTCTGAAAGGACAGCATTTAGAAAGTGAGGCAACACTCCATTCACTTCGCACATTGAATTGAAGTGTTGGAACAGACTGCTTCTCTTTCAGAGAAACGCATGTGAGTTTCTTCCTAATGCTTGCAAGTAGCTTAAGGCACTATCAAAGGAAAGTGATTTTCCCTGAAAGGACAGCATTTAGAAAGTGAAGCAACACTCCATTCACTTCGCACATTGAATTGAAGTGTTGGAACAGACTGCTTCTCTTTCAGAGAAATGCATGTGAATTTCTGTTGAATGCTTGTAAGTAGCTCAAGGCTCTTTCAAAGGAAAGTGATTTTCTCTGAAAAGACAGCATTTAGAAAGTAAAGCAACACTCCATTCCCTTCGTGCAATGAATTGAAGTGTTGGAACAGACTGCTTCTCTTTCATAGAAACGAATTAGTGTTTCTTGTGAATGCTTGCAAGTACCTTAAGGCACTTTCAAAGGAAAGTGATTTTCTCTGAAAGGACAGCATTTAGAAAGTGAAGCAACACTCCATTCACTTCGCACAGAGAATTGAAGTGTTGGAACAGACTGCTTCTCTTTCAGAGAAACGCATGTGAGTTTCTTCCTAATGCTTGCAAGTAGCTTAAGGCACTTTCAAAGGAAAGTGATTTTCTCTGAAAGGACAGCATTTAGAAAGTGAAGCAACACTCCATTCACTTCGCACAGTGAATTGAAGGGTTGGAACAGACTGCTTCTCTTTCAGAGAAACGCATGTGTGTTTCTGGTGAATGCTTGTAAGTAGCTTAAGGTACTTTCAAAGGAAAGGGATTTTCTCTGAAAGGACAGCATTTAGAAAGTGAAGCAACACTCCATTCACTACGCACATTGAATTGAAGTGTTGGAACAGACTGCATCTCTTTCAGAGAAACGCATGTGAGTTTCTGTTGAATGCTTGTAAGTAGCTTAAGAAACTTTCAAAAGAGAGTGATTTTCTCTGAAAGGACAGCATTTAGAAAGTGAGGCAACACTCCATTCACTTCACACAGTGAATTGAAGTGTTGGAACAGACTGCTTCTCTTTCAGAGAAACGCATGTGAGTTTCTTCCTAATGCTTGCAATAGCTTAAGGCACTTTCAAAGGAAAGTGATTTTCTCTGAAAGGACAGCATTTAGAAAGTGAGGCAACACTCCATTCACTTCACACAGTGAATTGAAGTGTTGGAACAGACTGCTTCTCTTTCAGAGAAACGCATGTGAGTTTCTTCCTAATATTGCAAGTAGCTTAAGGCACTTTCAAAGGCAAGTGATTTTCTCTGAAAGGACAGCGTTTAGAAAGTGAGGCAACACTCCATTCACTTCACACAGTGAATTGAAGTGTTGGAACAGACTGCTTCTCTTTCAGAGAAATGCATGTGAGTTTCAGTTGAATGCTTGTAAGTAGCTCAAGGCTCTTTCAAAGGAAAGTGATTTTCTCTGAAAGGACAGCATTTAGAAAGTAAAGCAACACTCCATTCCCTTCGCGCAATGAATTGAAGTGTTGGAACAGACTGCTTCTCTTTCATAGAAACGCATTAGTGTTTCTTGTGAATGCTTGCAAGTAGCTTAAGGCACTTTCAAAGGAAAGTGATTTTCTCTGAAAGGACAGCATTTAGAAAGTGAAGCAACACTCCATTCATTTCGCACAGAGAATTGAAGTGTTGGAACAGATTGCTTCTCTTTCAGAGTAATGCATGTGAGTTTCTGTTGAATGCTTGTAAGTAGCTTAAGGCACATTCAAAGGAAAGGGATTTTCTCTGAAAGGACAGCATTTAGAAAGTGAAGCAACACTCCATTCACTTCGCACAGTGAATTGAAGTGTTGGAACAGACAGCTTCTCTTTCAGAGAGATGCATGTGAATTTCTGTTGAATGCTTGTAAGTAGCTCAAGGCTCTTTCAAAGGAAAGTGATTTTCTCTGAAAGGACAGCATTTAGAAAGTAAAGCAACACTCCATTCCCTTCGTGCAATGAATTGAAGTGTTGGAACAGACTGCTTCTCTTTCATAGAAACGCATTAGTGTTTCTTGTGAATGCTTGCAAGTAGCTTAAGGCAATTTCAAAGGAAAGTGATTTTCTCTGAAAGGACAGCATTTAGAAAGTGAAGCAACACTCCATTCACTTCGCACAGTGAATTGAAGTGTTGGAACAGACTGCTTCTCTTTCAGAGAAACGCATGTGAGTTTCTTCCTAATGCTTGCAAGAAGCTTAAGGCACTTTCAAAGGAAAGTGATTTTCTCTGAAAGGACAGCATTTAGAAAGTGAGGCAACACTCCATTCACTTCACACAGTGAATTGAAGTGTTGGAACAGACTGCTTCTCTTTCAGAGAAACGCATGTGAGTTTCTGGTGAATGCTTGTAAGTAGCTTAAGGCACTTTCAAAGGAAAGGGATTTTCTCTGAAAGGACAGCATTTAGAAAGTGAAGCAACACTCCATTCACTTCGCACATTGAATTGAAGTGTTGGAACAGATTGCATCTCTTTTAGAGAAACGCATGTGAGTTTCTGTTGAATGCTTGTAAGTAGCTTAAGAAACTTTCAAAGGAGAGTGATTTTCTCTGAAAGGACAGCATTTAGAAAGTGAGGCAACACTCCATTCACTTCACACAGTGAATTGAAGTGTTGGAACAGACTGCTTTTCTTTCAGAGAAACGCATGTGAGTTTCTTCCTAATGCTTGCAATAGCTTAAGGCACTTTCAAAGGAAAGTGATTTTCTCTGAAAGGACAGCATTTAGAGAGTGAGGCAACACTCCATTCACTTCACACAGTGAATTGAAGTGTTGGAACAGACTGCTTCTCTTTCAGAGAAACGCATGTGAGTTTCTTCCTAATATTGCAAGTAGCTTAAGGCACTTTCAAAGGAAAGTGATTTTCTCTGAAAGGACAGCATTTAGAAAGTGAGGCAACACTCCATTCACTTCACACAGTGAATTGAAGTGTTGGAACAGACTGCTTCTCTTTCAGAGAAATGCATGTGAGTTTCAGTTGAATGCTTGTAAGTAGCTCAAGGCTCTTTCAAAGGAAAGTGATTTTCTCTGAAAGGACAGCATTTAGAAAGTAAAGCAACACTCCATTCCCTTCGCGCAATGAATTGAAGTGTTGGAACAGACTGCTTCTCTTTCATAGAAACGCATTAGTGTTTCTTGTGAATGCTTGCAAGTAGCTTAAGGCACTTTCAAAGGAAAGTGAATTTCTCTGAAAGGACAGCATTTAGAAAGTGAAGCAACACTCCATTCACTTCGCACAGAGAATTGAAGTGTTGGAACAGATTGCTTCTCTTTCAGAGTATTGCATGTGAGTTTCTGTTGAATGCTTGTAAGTAGCTTAAGGCACATTCAAAGGAAAGGGTTTTTCTCTGAAAGGACAGCATTTAGAAAGTGAAGCAACACTCCATTCACTTCGCACAGTGAATTGAAGTGTTGGAACAGACTGCTTCTCTTTCAGAGAAACGCATGTGAGTTTTTTGTGAATGCTTGAAAGTAGTTTAAGGCACTTTCAATGGAAAGTGATTTTCTCTGAAAGGACAGCATTTAGAAAGTGAGGCAACACTCCATTCACTTCGCACAGTGAATTGAAGTGTTGGAACAGACTGCTTCTCTTTCAGAGAAACGCATGTGAGTTTCTTCCTAATGCTTGCAAGTAGTTTAAGGCACTATCAAAGGAAAGTGATTTTCTCTGAAAGGACAGCATTTAGAAAGTGAAGCAACACTCCATTCACTTCGCAAAGTGAATTGAAGTGTTGGAACAGACTGCTTCTCTTTCAGAGAAACGCATGTGAGTTTCTGGTGAATGCTTGTAAGTAGCTTAAGGCAATTTCAAAGGAAAGTGATTTTCTCTGAAAGGACAGCATTTAGAAAGTGAAGCAACACTCCATTCACTTCGCACAGTGAATTGAAGTGTTGGAAGAGAAGGCTTCTCTTTCAGATAAATGCATGTGAGTTTCTGGTGAATGCTTGTAAGTAGCTTAAGGCACTTTCAAAGGAAAGTGATTTTCTCTGAAAGGACAGCATTTAGAAAGTGAAGCAACACTCCATTCACTTCGTGCAATGAATTGAAGTGTTGGAACAGACTGCTTCTCTTTCATAGAAACGCATTAGTGTTTCTTGTGAATGCTTGCAAGTACCTTAAGGCACTTTCAAAGGAAAGTGATTTTCTCTGAAAGGACAGCATTTAGAAAGTGAAGCAACACTCCATTCCCTTCGTGCAATGAATTGAAGTGTTGGAACAGACTGCTTCTCTTTCATAGAAACGCATTAGTGTTTCTTGTGAATGCTTGCAAGTACCTTAAGGCACTTTCAAAGGAAAGTGATTTTCTCTGAAAGGACAGCATTTAGAAAGTGAAGCAACACTCCATTCACTTCGCACAGAGAATTGAAGTGTTGGAACAGACTGCTTCTCTTTCAGAGAAACGCATGTGAGTTTCTTCCTAATGCTTGCAAGTAGCTTAAGGCACTTTCAAAGGAAAGTGATTTTCTCTGAAAGGACAGCATTTAGAAAGTGAAGCAACACTCCATTCACTTCGCACAGTGAATTGAAGTGTTGGAACAGACTGCTTCTCTTTCAGAGAAACGCATGTGTGTTTCTGGTGAATGCTTGTAAGTAGCTTAAGGTACTTTCAAAGGAAAGGGATTTTCTCTGAAAGGACAGCATTTAGAAAGTGAAGCAACACTCCATTCACTACGCACATTGAATTGAAGTGTTGGAACAGACTGCATCTCTTTCAGAGAAACGCATGTGAGTTTCTGTTGAATGCTTGTAAGTAGCTTAAGAAACTTTCAAAGGAGAGTGATTTTCTCTGAAAGGACAGCATTTAGAAAGTGAGGCAACACTCCATTCACTTCACACAGTGAATTGAAGTGTTGGAACAGACTGCTTCTCTTTCAGAGAAACGCATGTGAGTTTCTTCCTAATGCTTGCAATAGCTTAAGGCACTTTCAAAGGAAAGTGATTTTCTCTGAAAGGACAGCATTTAGAAAGTGAGGCAACACTCCATTCACTTCACACAGTGAATTGAAGTGTTGGAACAGACTGCTTCTCTTTCAGAGAAACGCATGTGAGTTTCTTCCTAATATTGCAAGTAGCTTAAGGCACTTTCAAAGGAAAGTGATTTTCTCTGAAAGGACAGCGTTTAGAAAGTGAGGCAACACTCCATTCACTTCACACAGTGAATTGAAGTGTTGGAACAGACTGCTTCTCTTTCAGAGAAATGCATGTGAGTTTCAGTTGAATGCTTGTAAGTAGCTCAAGGCTCTTTCAAAGGAAAGTGATTTTCTCTGAAAGGACAGCATTTAGAAAGTAAAGCAACACTCCATTCCCTTCGCGCAATGAATTGAAGTGTTGCAACAGACTGCTTCTCTTTCATAGAAACGCATTAGTGTTTCTTGTGAATGCTTGCAAGTAGCTTAAGGCACTTTCAAAGGAAAGTGATTTTCTCTGAAAGGACAGCATTTAGAAAGTGAAGCAACACTCCATTCATTTCGCACAGAGAATTGAAGTGTTGGAACAGATTGCTTCTCTTTCAGAGTAATGCATGTGAGTTTCTGTTGAATGCTTGTAAGTAGCTTAAGGCACATTCAAAGGAAAGGGATTTTCTCTGAAAGGACAGCATTTAGAAAGTGAAGCAACACTCCATTCACTTCGCACAGTGAATTGAAGTGTTGGAACAGACAGCTTCTCTTTCAGAGAGATGCATGTGAATTTCTGTTGAATGCTTGTAAGTAGCTCAAGGCTCTTTCAAAGGAAAGTGATTTTCTCTGAAAGGACAGCATTTAGAAAGTAAAGCAACACTCCATTCCCTTCGTGCAATGAATTGAAGTGTTGGAACAGACTGCTTCTCTTTCATAGAAACGCATTAGTGTTTCTTGTGAATGCTTGCAAGTAGCTTAAGGCAATTTCAAAGGAAAGTGATTTTCTCTGAAAGGACAGCATTTAGAAAGTGAAGCAACACTCCATTCACTTCGCACAGTGAATTGAAGTGTTGGAACAGACTGCTTCTCTTTCAGAGAAACGCATGTGAGTTTCTTCCTAATGCTTGCAAGAAGCTTAAGGCACTTTCAAAGGAAAGTGATTTTCTCTGAAAGGACAGCATTTAGAAAGTGAAGCAACACTCCATTCACTTCGCACAGTGAATTGAAGTGTTGGAACAGACTGCTTCTCTTTCAGAGAAACGCATGTGAGTTTCTGGTGAATGCTTGTAAGTAGCTTAAGGCACTTTCAAAGGAAAGGGATTTTCTCTGAAAGGACAGCATTTAGAAAGTGAAGCAACACTCCATTCACTTCGCACATTGAATTGAAGTGTTGGAACAGATTGCATCTCTTTTAGAGAAACGCATGTGAGTTTCTGTTGAATGCTTGTAAGTAGCTTAAGAAACTTTCAAAGGAGAGTGATTTTCTCTGAAAGGACAGCATTTAGAAAGTGAGGCAACACTCCATTCATTTCACACAGTGAATTGAAGTGTTGGAACAGACTGCTTTTCTTTCAGAGAAACGCATGTGAGTTTCTTCCTAATGCTTGCAATAGCTTAAGGCACTTTCAAAGGAAAGTGATTTTCTCTGAAAGGACAGCATTTAGAGAGTGAGGCAACACTCCATTCACTTCACACAGTGAATTGAAGTGTTGGAACAGACTGCTTCTCTTTCAGAGAAACGCATGTGAGTTTCTTCCTAATATTGCAAGTAGCTTAAGGCACTTTCAAAGGAAAGTGATTTTCTCTGAAAGGACAGCATTTAGAAAGTGAGGCAACACTCCATTCACTTCACACAGTGAATTGAAGTGTTGGAACAGACTGCTTCTCTTTCAGAGAAATGCATGTGAGTTTCAGTTGAATGCTTGTAAGTAGCTCAAGGCTCTTTCAAAGGAAAGTGATTTTCTCTGAAAGGACAGCATTTAGAAAGTAAAGCAACACTCCATTCCCTTCGCGCAATGAATTGAAGTGTTGGAACAGACTGCTTCTCTTTCATAGAAACGCATTAGTGTTCCTTGTGAATGCTTGCAAGTAGCTTAAGGCACTTTCAAAGGAAAGTGAATTTCTCTGAAAGGACAGCATTTAGAAAGTGAAGCAACACTCCATTCACTTCGCACAGAGAATTGAAGTGTTGGAACAGATTGCTTCTCTTTCAGAGTATTGCACGTGAGTTTCTGTTGAATGCTTGTAAGTAGCTTAAGGCACATTCAAAGCAAAGGGATTTTCTCTGAAAGGACAGCATTTAGAAAGTGAAGCAACACTCCATTCACTTCGCACAGTGAATTGAAGTGTTGGAACAGACTGCTTCTCTTTCAGAGAAACGCATGTGAGTTTTTTGTGAATGCTTAAAAGTAGTTTAAGGCACTTTCAATGGAAAGTGATTTTCTCTGAAAGGACAGCATTTAGAAAGTGAGGCAACACTCCATTCACTTCGCACAGTGAATTGAAGTGTTGGAACAGACTGCTTCTCTTTCAGAGAAACGCATGTGAGTTTCTTCCTAATGCTTGCAAGTAGTTTAAGGCACTATCAAAGGAAAGTGATTTTCTCTGAAAGGACAGCATTTAGAAAGTGAAGCAACACTCCATTCACTTCGCAAAGTGAATTGAAGTGTTGGAACAGACTGCTTCTCTTTCAGAGAAACGCATGTGAGTTTTTGGTGAATGCTTGTAAGTAGCTTAAGGCAATTTCAAAGGAAAGTGATTTTCTCTGAAAGGACAGCATTTAGAAAGTGAAGCAACACTCCATTCACTTCGCACAGTGAATTGAAGTGTTGGAAGAGAAGGCTTCTCTTTCAGATAAATGCATGTGAGTTTCTGGTGAATGCTTGTAAGTAGCTTAAGGCACTTTCAAAGGAAAGTGATTTTCTCTGAAAGGACAGCATTTAGAAAGTGAAGCAACACTCCATTCACTTCACACATTGAATTGAAGTGTGGGAACAGACTGCATCTCTTTCAGAGAAACACATGTGAGTTTCTGTTGAATGCTTGTAAGTAGCTTAAAAAATTTTCAAAGGAGAGTGATTTTCTCTGAAAGGACAGCATTTAGAGAGTGAGGCAACTCTCCATTCACTTCACACAGTGAATTGAAGTGTTGGAACAGACTGCTTTTCTTTCATAGAAACGCATTAGTGTTTCTTGTGAATGCTTGCAAGTAGCTTAAGGCGCTTTCAAAGGAAAGTGATTTTCTCTGAAAGGACAGCATTTAGAAAGTGAAGCAACACTCCATTCACTTCGCACAGTGAATTGAAGTGTTGGAACAGACTGCTTCTCTTTCAGAGAAACGCATGTGAGTTTCTGGTGAATGCTTGTAAGTAGCTTAAGGCAATTTCAAAGGAACGTGATTTTCTCTGAAAGGACAGCATTTAGAAAGTGAGGCAACACTCCATTCACTTCACACAGTGATTTGAAGTGTTGGAACAGACTGCTTCTCTTTCAGAGAAACGCATGTGAGTTTCTTCCTAATGCTTGCAATAGCTTAAGACACTTTCAAAGGAAAGTGATTTTCTCTGAAAGGACAGCATTTAGAAAGTGAGGCAACACTCCATTCACTTCACACAGTGAATTGAAGTGTTGGAACAGACTGCTTCTCTTTCAGAGAAACGCATGTGAGTTTCTTCCTAATATTGCAAGTAGCTTAAGGCACTTTCAAAGGAAAGTGATTTTCTCTGAAAGGACAGCATTTAGAAAGTGAGGCAACACTCCATTCACTTCACACAGTGAATTGAAGTGTTGGAACAGACTGCTTCTCTTTCAGAGAAATGCATGTGAGTTTCAGTTGAATGCTTGTAAGTAGCTCAAGGCTCTTTCAAAGGAAAGTGATTTTCTCTGAAAGGACAGCATTTAGAAAGTAAAGCAACACTCCATTCCCTTCGTGCAATGAATTGAAGTGTTGGAACAGACTGCTTCTCTTTCATAGAAACGCATTAGTGTTTCTTGTGAATGCTTGCAAGTAGCTTAAGGCACTTTCAAAGGAAAGTGATTTTCTCTGAAAGGACAGCATTTAGAAAGTGAAGCAACACTCCATTCACTTCGCACAGAGAATTGAAGTGTTGGAACAGATTGCTTCTCATTCAGAGTATTGCATGTGAGTTTCTGTTGAATGCTTGTAAGTAGCTTAAGGCACATTCAAAGGAAAGGGATTTTCTCTGAAAGGACAGCATTTAGAAAGTGAAGCAACACTCCATTCACTTCGCACAGTGAATTGAAGTGTTGGAACAGACTGCTTCTCTTTCAGAGAAACGCATGTGAGTTTTTTGTGAATGCTTGAAAGTAGTTTAAGGCACTTTCAATGGAAAGTGATTTTCTCTGAAAGGACAGCATTTAGAAAGTGAGGCAACACTCCATTCACTTCGCACAGTGAATTGAAGTGTTGGAACAGACTGCTTCTCTTTCAGAGAAACGCATGTGAGTTTCTTCCTAATGCTTGCAAGTAGTTTAAGGCACTATCAAAGGAAAGTGATTTTCTCTGAAAGGACAGCATTTAGAAAGTGAAGCAACACTCCATTCACTTCGCAAAGTGAATTGAAGTGTTGGAACAGACTGCTTCTCTTTCAGAGAAACGCATGTGAGTTTCTGGTGAATGCTTGTAAGTAGCTTAAGGCAATTTCAAAGGAAAGTGATTTTCTCTGAAAGGACAGCATTTAGAAAGTGAAGAAACACTCCATTCACTTCGCACAGTGAATTGAAGTGTTGAAAGAGAAGGCTTCTCTTTCAGATAAATGCATGTGAGTTTCCGGTGAATGCTTGTAAGTAGCTTAAGGCACTTTCAAAGGAAAGTGATTTTCTCTGAAAGGACAGCATTTAGAAAGTGAAGCAACACTCCATTCACTTCACACATTGAATTGAAGTGTGGGAACAGACTGCATCTCTTTCAGAGAAACACATGTGAGTTTCTGTTGAATGCTTGTAAGTAGCTTAAAAAATTTTCAAAGGAGAGTGATTTTCTCTGAAAGGACAGCATTTAGAGAGTGAGGCAACACTCCATTCACTTCACACAGTGAATTGAAGTGTTGGAACAGACTGCTTCTCTTTCATAGAAACGCATTAGTGTTTCTTGTGAATGCTTGCAAGTAGCTTAAGGCGCTTTCAAAGGAAAGTGATTTTCTCTGAAAGGACAGCATTTAGAAAGTGAAGCAACACTCCATTCACTTCGCACAGTGAATTGAAGTGTTGGAACAGACTGCTTCTCTTTCAGAGAAACGCATGTGAGTTTCTGGTGAATGCTTGTAAGTAGCTTAAGGCAATTTCAAAGGAACGTGATTTTCTCTGAAAGGACAGCATTTAGAAAGTGAAGCAACACTCCATTCACTTCGCACAGTGAATTGAAGTGTTGGAAGAGAAGGCATTTCTTTCAGAGAAATGCATGTGAATTTCTTGTGAATGCTTGAAAGTTGCTTAAGGCACTTTCAAACAAAAGTGATTTTCTCTGAAAGGACAGCATTTAGAAAGTGAAACAACACTCCATTCACTTCGGACAGTGAATTGAAGTGTTTGAACAGACTGCTTCTATTTCAGAGAAACGCATGTGTGTTTCCTGTGAATGCTTGAAAGTAGCTTAAGGCACTTTCAAAGGAAAGTGATTTTCTCTGAAAGGACAGCATTTAGAAAGTGAAGTAACATTCCATTCACTTCGCACAGTGAATTGAAGTGTTGGAACAGACTGATTCTCTTTCAGAGAAATGCATGTGAATTTCTGTTGAATGCTTGTAAGTAGCTCAAGGCTCTTTCAAAGGAAAGTGATTTTCTCTGAAAGGACAGCATTTAGAAAGTAAAGCAACACTCCATTCCCTTCGTGCAATGAATTGAAGTGTTGGAACAGACTGCTTCTCTTTCAGAGAAACGCATTAGTGTTTCTTGTGAATGCTTGCAAGTAGCTTAAGGCACTTTCAAAGGAAAGTGATTTTCTCTGAAAGGACAGCATTTAGAAAGTGAAGCAACACTCCATTCACTTCGCACAGAGAATTGAAGTGTTGGAACAGACTGCTTCTCTTTCAGAGAAATGCATGTGAGTTTCTGTTGAATGCTTGTAAGTAGCTTAAGGCACTTTCAAAGGAAAGTGATTTTCTCTGAAAGGACAGCATTTAGAAAGTGAAGCAACACTCCATTCACTTCGCACAGTGAATTGAAGTGTTGGAACAGACTGCTTCTCTTTCAGAGAAACGCATGTGAGTTTCTTCCTAATGCTTGCAAGTAGCTTAAGGCACTTTCAAAGGAAAGTGATTTTCTCTGAAAGTACAGCATTTAGAATGTGAAGCAACACTCCATTCACTTCGCACAGTGAATTGAAGTGTTGGAACAGACTGCTTCTCTTTCAGAGAAACGCATGTGAGTTTCTGGTGAATGCTTGTAAGTAGCTTAAGGGACTTTCAAAGGAAAGTTATTTTCTCTGAAAGGACAGAATTTAGAAAGTGAAGCAACACTCCATTCACTTCGCACAGTGAATTGAAGTGTTGGAACAGACTGCTTCTCTTTCAGAGAAACGCATGTGAGTTTCTGGTGAATGCTTGTAAGTAGCTTAAGAAACTTTCAAAGGAGAGTGATTTTCTCTGAAAGGACAGCATTTAGAAAGTGAGGCAACACTCCATTCACTTCGCACAGTGAATTGAAGTGTTGGAACAGACTGCTTCTCTTTCAGAGAAACGCATGTGAGTTTCTTCCTAATGCTTGCAAGTAGTTTAAGGCACTATCAAAGGAAAGTGATTTTCTCTGAAAGGACAGCATTTAGAAAGTGAAGCAACACTCCATTCACTTCGCACAGTGAATTGAAGTGTTGGAACAGACTGCTTCTCTTTCAGAGAAACGCATGTGAGTTTCTGGTGAATGCTTGTAAGTAGCTTAAGGCAATTTCAAAGGAACGTGATTTTCTCTGAAAGGACAGCATTTAGAAAGTGAAGCAACACTCCATTCACTTCGCACAGTGAATTGAAGTGTTGGAAGAGAAGGCTTCTCTTTCAGAGAAATGCATGTGAGTTTCTGGTGAATGTTTGTAAGTAGCTTAAGGCACTTTCAAAGGAAACTGATTTTCTCTGAAAGGACAGCATTTAGAAAGTGAAGCAACACTCCATTCACTTCGCACATTGAATTGAAGTGTTGGAACAGACTGCATCTCTTTCAGAGAAACGCATGTGAGTTTCTGTTGAATGCTTGTAAGTAGCTTAAAAAATTTTCAAGGGAGAGTGATTTTCTCTGAAAGGACAGCATTTAGAAAGTGAGGCAACACTCCATTCACTTCACACAGTGAATTGAAGTGTTGGAACAGACTGCTTCTCTTTCATAGAAACGCATTAGTGTTTCTTGTGAATGCTTGCAAGTAGCTTAAGGCACTTTCAAAGGAAAGTGATTTTCTCTGAAAGGACAGCATTTAGAAAGTGAAGCAACACTCCATTCACTTTGCACATTGAATTGAAGTGTTGGAACAGACTGCTTCTCTTTCAGAGAAACGCATGTGAGTTTCTGGTGTATGCTTGTAAGTAGCTTAAGGCAATTTCAAAGGAACGTGATTTTCTCTGAAAGGACAGCATTTAGAAAGTGAAGCAACACTCCATTCACTTTGCACAGTGAATTGAAGTGTTGGAAGGGAAGGTTTCTCTTTCAGAGAAATGCATGTGAATTTCTTGTGAATGCTTGAAAGTTGCTTAAGGCACTTTCAAACAAAAGTGATTTTCTCTGAAAGGACAGGATTTAGAAAGTGAAACAACACTCCATTCACTTCGGACAGTGAATTGAAGTGTTTGAACAGACTGCTTCTATTTCAGAGAAACGCATGTGTGTTTCCTGTGAATGCTTGAAAGTAGCTTAAGGCACTTTCAAAGGAAAGTGATTTTCTCTGAAAGGACAGCATTTAGAATGTGAAGTAACATTCCATTCACTTCGCACAGTGAATTGAAGTGTTGGAACAGACTGCTTCTCTTTCAGAGAAACGCATGTGAGTTTTTTGTGAATGCTTGAAAGTAGTTTAAGGCACTTTCAATGAAAAGTGATTTTCTCTGAAAGGACAGCATTTAGAAAGTGAGGCAACACTCCATTCACTTCGCACAGTGAATTGAAGTGTTGGAACAGACTGCTTCTCTTTCAGAGAAACGCATGTGAGTTTCTTCCTAATGCTTGCATGTAGCTTAAGGCACTTTCAAAGGAAAGTGATTTTCTCTGAAAGGACAGCATTTAGAAAGTGAAGCAACACTCCATTCACTTCGCACAGTGAATTGAAGTGTTGGAACAGACTGCTTCTCTTTCAGAGAAACGCATGTGAGTTTCTGGTGAATGCTTGAAAGTAGTTTGAGGTACTTTCAATGGAAAGTGATTTTCTCTGAAAGGACAGAATTTAGAAAGTGAAGCAACACTCCATTCACTTCGCACAGTGAATTGAAGTGTTGGAACAGACTGCTTCTCTTTCAGAGAAATGCATGTGAGTTTCTGTTGAATGCTTGTAAGTAGCTTAAGGCACTTTCAAAGGAAAGTGATTTTGTCTGAAGGACAGAATTTCGAAAGTGAGGCAACACTCCATTCACTTTGCACAGTGAATTGAAGTGTCGGAACAGATTGCTTCTCTTTCAGAGAAACACATGTGAGTTTCTGGTGAATGCTTGTAAGTAGCTTAAGGCACTTTCAAAGGAATGTGATTTTCTCGGAAAAGACAGCATTTAGAAAGTGAAGTAACATTCCATTCACTTCGCACAGTGAATTGAAGTGTTGGAACAGACTGCTTCTCTTTCAGAGAAACGCATGTGAGTTTCTTCCTAATGCTTGTAAGTAGCTTAAGGCACTTTCAAAGGAAAGTGATTTTCTCTGAAAGGACAGCATTTAGAAAGTGAAGTAACATTCCATTCACTTCGCACAGTGAATTGAAGTGTTGGAAAAGACTGCTTCTCTTTCAGAGAAATGCATGTGAGTTTCTGTTGAATGCTTGTAAGTAGCTCAAGGCTCTTTCAAAGGAAAGTGATTTTCTCTGAAAGGACAGCATTTAGAAAGTAAAGCAACACTCCATTCCCTTCGCGCAATGAATTGAAGTGTTGGAACAGACTGCTTCTCTTTCATAGAAATGAATTAGTGTTTCTTGTGAATGCTTGCAAGTAGCTTAAGGCACTTTCAAAGGAAAGTGATTTTCTCTGAAAGGACAGCATTTAGAAAGTGAGGCAACACTCCATTCACTTCGCACAGTGAATTGAAGTGTTGGAACAGACTGCTTCTCTTTCAGAGAAACGCATGTGAGTTTCTTCCTAATGCTTGCAAGTAGTTTAAGGCACTATCAAAGGAAAGTGATTTTCTCTGAAAGGACAGCATTTAGAAAGTGAAGCAACACTCCATTCACTTCGCACAGTGAATTGAAGTGTTGGAACAGACTGCTTCTCTTTCAGAGAAACGCATGTGAGTTTCTGGTGAATGTTTGTAAGTAGCTTAAGGCAATTTCAAAGGAACGTGATTTTCTCTGAAAGGACAGCATTTAGAAAGTGAAGCAACACTCCATTCACTTCGCACAGTGAATTGAAGTGTTGGAAGAGAAGGCATTTCTTTCAGAGAAATGCATGTGAATTTCTTGTGAATGCTTGAAAGTTGCTTAAGGCACTTTCAAACAAAAGTGATTTTCTCTGAAAGGACAGCATTTAGAAAGTGAAACAACACTCCATTCACTTCGGACAGTGAATTGAAGTGTTTGAACAGACTGCTTCTATTTCAGAGAAACGCATGTGTGTTTCCTGTGAATGCTTGAAAGTAGCTTAAGGCACTTTCAAAGGAAAGTGATTTTCTCTGAAAGGACAGCATTTAGAAAGTGAAGTAACATTCCATTCACTTCGCACAGTGAATTGAAGTGTTGGAACAGACTGATTCTCTTTCAGAGAAATGCATGTGAATTTCTGTTGAATGCTTGTAAGTAGCTCAAGGCTCTTTCAAAGGAAAGTGATTTTCTCTGAAAGGACAGCATTTAGAAAGTAAAGCAACACTCCATTCCCTTCGTGCAATGAATTGAAGTGTTGGAACAGACTGCTTCTCTTTCAGAGAAACGCATTAGTGTTTCTTGTGAATGCTTGCAAGTAGCTTAAGGCACTTTCAAAGGAAAGTGATTTTCTCTGAAAGGACAGCATTTAGAAAGTGAAGCAACACTCCATTCACTTCGCACAGAGAATTGAAGTGTTGGAACAGACTGCTTCTCTTTCAGAGAAATGCATGTGAGTTTCTGTTGAATGCTTGTAAGTAGCTTAAGGCACTTTCAAAGGAAAGTGATTTTCTCTGAAAGGACAGCATTTAGAAAGTGAAGCAACACTCCATTCACTTCGCACAGTGAATTGAAGTGTTGGAACAGACTGCTTCTCTTTCAGAGAAACGCATGTGAGTTTCTTCCTAATGCTTGCAAGTAGCTTAAGGCACTTTCAAAGGAAAGTGATTTTCTCTGAAAGGACAGCATTTAGAAAGTGAAGCAACACTCCATTCACTTCGCACAGTGAATTGAAGTGTTGGAACAGACTGCTTCTCTTTCAGAGAAACGCATGTGAGTTTCTGGTGAATGCTTGTAAGTAGCTTAAGGGACTTTCAAAGGAAAGTGATTTTCTCTGAAAGGACAGAATTTAGAAAGTGAAGAAACACTCCATTCACTTCGCACAGTGAATTGAAGTGTTGGAACAGACTGCTTCTCTTTCAGAGAAACGCATGTGAGTTTCTGTTGAATGCTTGTAAGTAGCTTAAGAAACTTTCAAAGGAGAGTGATTTTCTCTGAAAGGACAGCATTTAGAAAGTGAGGCAACACTCCATTCACTTCGCACAGTGAATTGAAGTGTTGGAACAGACTGCTTCTCTTTCAGAGAAACGCATGTGAGTTTCTTCCTAATGCTTGCAAGTAGTTTAAGGCACTATCAAAGGAAAGTGATTTTCTCTGAAAGGACAGCATTTAGAAAGTGAAGCAACACTCCATTCACTTCGCACAGTGAATTGAAGTGTTGGAACAGACTGCTTCTCTTTCAGAGAAACGCATGTGAGTTTCTGGTGAATGCTTGTAAGTAGCTTAAGGCAATTTCAAAGGAACGTGATTTTCTCTGAAAGGACAGCATTTAGAAAGTGAAGCAACACTCCATTCACTTCGCACAGTGAATTGAAGTGTTGGAAGAGAAGGCTTCTCTTTCAGAGAAATGCATGTGAGTTTCTGGTGAATGTTTGTAAGTAGCTTAAGGCACTTTCAAAGGAAACTGATTTTCTCTGAAAGGACAGCATTTAGAAAGTGAAGCAACACTCCATTCACTTCGCACATTGAATTGAAGTGTTGGAACAGACTGCATCTCTTTCAGAGAAACGCATGTGAGTTTCTGTTGAATGCTTGTAAGTAGCTTAAAAAATTTTCAAGGGAGAGTGATTTTCTCTGAAAGGACAGCATTTAGAAAGTGAGGCAACACTCCATTCACTTCACACAGTGAATTGAAGTGTTGGAACAGACTGCTTCTCTTTCATAGAAACGCATTAGTGTTTCTTGTGAATGCTTGCAAGTAGCTTAAGGCACTTTCAAAGGAAAGTGATTTTCTCTGAAAGGACAGCATTTAGAAAGTGAAGCAACACTCCATTCACTTTGCACAGTGAATTGAAGTGTTGGAACAGACTGCTTCTCTTTCAGAGAAACGCATGTGAGTTTCTGGTGTATGCTTGTAAGTAGCTTAAGGCAATTTCAAAGGAACGTGATTTTCTCTGAAAGGACAGCATTTAGAAAGTGAAGCAACACTCCATTCACTTTGCACAGTGAATTGAAGTGTTGGAAGGGAAGGTTTCTCTTTCAGAGAAATGCATGTGAATTTCTTGTGAATGCTTGAAAGTTGCTTAAGGCACTTTCAAACAAAAGTGATTTTCTCTGAAAGGACAGGATTTAGAAAGTGAAACAACACTCCATTCACTTCGGACAGTGAATTGAAGTGTTTGAACAGACTGCTTCTATTTCAGAGAAACGCATGTGTGTTTCCTGTGAATGCTTGAAAGTAGCTTAAGGCACTTTCAAAGGAAAGTGATTTTCTCTGAAAGGACAGCATTTAGAATGTGAAGTAACATTCCATTCACTTCGCACAGTGAATTGAAGTGTTGGAACAGACTGCTTCTCTTTCAGAGAAACGCATGTGAGTTTTTTGTGAATGCTTGAAAGTAGTTTAAGGCACTTTCAATGAAAAGTGATTTTCTCTGAAAGGACAGCATTTAGAAAGTGAGGCAACACTCCATTCACTTCGCACAGTGAATTGAAGTGTTGGAACAGACTGCTTCTCTTTCAGAGAAACGCATGTGAGTTTCTTCCTAATGCTTGCAAGTAGCTTAAGGCACTTTCAAAGGAAAGTGATTTTCTCTGAAAGGACAGCATTTAGAAAGTGAAGCAACACTCCATTCACTTCGCACAGTGAATTGAAGTGTTGGAACAGACTGCTTCTCTTTCAGAGAAACGCATGTGAGTTTCTGGTGAATGCTTGAAAGTAGTTTGAGGTACTTTCAATGGAAAGTGATTTTCTCTGAAAGGACAGAATTTAGAAAGTGAAGCAACACTCCATTCACTTCGCACAGTGAATTGAAGTGTTGGAACAGACTGCTTCTCTTTCAGAGAAATGCATGTGAGTTTCTGTTGAATGCTTGTAAGTAGCTTAAGGCACTTTCAAAGGAAAGTGATTTTGTCTGAAGGACAGAATTTCGAAAGTGAGGCAACACTCCATTCACTTTGCACAGTGAATTGAAGTGTTGGAACAGATTGCTTCTCTTTCAGAGAAACACATGTGAGTTTCTGGTGAATGCTTGTAAGTAGCTTAAGGCACTTTCAAAGGAATGTGATTTTCTCGGAAAAGACAGCATTTAGAAAGTGAAGTAACATTCCATTCACTTCGCACAGTGAATTGAAGTGTTGGAACAGACTGCTTCTCTTTCAGAGAAACGCATGTGAGTTTCTTCCTAATGCTTGTAAGTAGCTTAAGGCACTTTCAAAGGAAAGTGATTTTCTCTGAAAGGACAGCATTTAGAAAGTGAAGTAACATTCCATTCACTTCGCACAGTGAATTGAAGTGTTGGAAAAGACTGCTTCTCTTTCAGAGAAATGCATGTGAGTTTCTGTTGAATGCTTGTAAGTAGCTCAAGGCTCTTTCAAAGGAAAGTGATTTTCTCTGAAAGGACAGCATTTAGAAAGTAAAGCAACACTCCATTCCCTTCGCGCAATGAATTGAAGTGTTGGAACAGACTGCTTCTCTTTCATAGAAATGAATTAGTGTTTCTTGTGAATGCTTGCAAGTAGCTTAAGGCACTTTCAAAGGAAAGTGATTTTCTCTGAAAGGACAGCATTTAGAAAGTGAGGCAACACTCCATTCACTTCGCACAGTGAATTGAAGTGTTGGAACAGACTGCTTCTCTTTCAGAGAAACGCATGTGAGTTTCTTCCTAATGCTTGCAAGTAGTTTAAGGCACTATCAAAGGAAAGTGATTTTCTCTGAAAGGACAGCATTTAGAAAGTGAAGCAACACTCCATTCACTTCGCACAGTGAATTGAAGTGTTGGAACAGACTGCTTCTCTTTCAGAGAAACGCATGTGAGTTTCTGGTGAATGTTTGTAAGTAGCTTAAGGCAATTTCAAAGGAACGTGATTTTCTCTGAAAGGACAGCATTTAGAAAGTGAAGCAACACTCCATTCACTTCGCACAGTGAATTGAAGTTTTGGAAGGGAAGGTTTCTCTTTCAGAGAAATGCATGTGAATTTCTTGTGAATGCTTGAAAGTTGCTTAAGGCACTTTCAAACAAAAGTGATTTTCTCTGAAAGGACAGGATTTAGAAAGTGAAACAACACTCCATTCACTTCAGACAGTGAATTGAAGTGTTTGAACAGACTGCTTCTATTTCAGAGAAAAGCATGTATGTTTCCTGTGAATGCTTGAAAGTAGCTTAAGGCACTTTCAAAGGAAAGTGATTTTCTCTGAAAGGACAGCATTTAGAAAGTGAAGTAACATTCCATTCACTTCGCACAGTGAATTGAAGTGTTGGAACAGACTGCTTCTCTTTCAGAGAAACGCATGTGAGTTTTTTGTGAATGCTTGAAAGTAGTTTAAGGCACTTTCAATGGAAAGTGATTTTCTCTGAAAGGACACCATTTAGAAAGTGAGGCAACACTCCATTCACTTCGCACAGTGAATTGAAGTGTTGGAACAGACTGCTTCTCTTTCAGAGAAACGCATGTGAGTTTCTTCCTAATGCTTGCAAGTAGCTTAAGGCACTTTCAAAGGAAAGTGATTTTCTCTGAAAGGACAGCATTTAGAAAGTGAAGCAACACTCCATTCACTTCGCACAGTGAATTGAAGTGTTGGAACAGACTGCTTCTCTTTCAGAGAAACGCATGTGAGTTTCTGGTGAATGCTTGAAAGTAGTTTAAGGTACTTTCAATGGAAAGTGATTTTCTCTGAAAGGACAGAATTTAGAAAGTGAAGCAACACTCCATTCACTTCGCACAGTGAATTGAAGTGTTGGAACAGACTGCTTCTCTTTCAGAGAAATGCATGTGAGTTTCTGTTGAATGCTTGTAAGTAGCTTAAGGCACTTTCAAAGGAAAGTGATTTTCTCTGAAGGACAGCATTTCGAAAGTGAGGCAACACTCCATTCACTTTGCACAGTGAATTGAAGTGTTGGAACAGATTGCTTCTCTTTCAGAGAAACACATGTGAGTTTCTGGTGAATGCTTGTAAGTAGCTTAAGGCATTTTCAAAGGAAAGTGATTTTCTCGGAAAAGACAGCATTTAGAAAGTGAAGTAACATTCCATTCACTTCGCACATTGAATTGAAGTGTTGGAACAGACTGCATCTCTTTCAGAGAAACGCATGTGAGTTTCTGTTGAATGCTTGTAAGTAGCTTAAAAAATTTTCAAGGGAGAGTGATTTTCTCTGAAAGGACAGCATTTAGAAAGTGAGGCAACACTCCATTCACTTCACACCGTGAATTGAAGTGTTGGAACAGACTGCTTCTCTTTCATAGAAACGCATTAGTGTTTCTTGTGAATGCTTGCAAGTAGCTTAAGGCACTTTCAAAGGAAAGTGATTTTCTCTGAAAGGACAGCATTTAGAGAGTGAAGCAACACTCCATTGACTTCGCACAGTGAATTGAAGTGTTGGAACAGACTGCTTCTCTTTCAGAGAAACGCATGTGAGTTTCTGGTGTATGCTTGTAAGTAGCTTAAGGCAATTTCAAAGGAACGTGATTTTCTCTGAAAGGACAGCATTTAGAAAGTGAAGCAACACTCCATTCACTTCGGACAGTGAATTGAAGTGTTTGAACAGACTGCTTCAATTTCAGAGAAACGCATGTGTGTTTCCTGTGAATGCTTGAAAGTAGCTTAAGGCACTTTCAAAGGAAAGTGATTTTCTCTGAAAGGACAGCATTTAGAAAGTGAAGTAACATTCCATTCACTTCGCACAGTGAATTGAAGTGTTGGAACAGACTGCTTCTCTTTCAGAGAAACGCATGTGAGTTTTTTGTGAATGCTTGAAAGTAGTTTAAGGCACTTTCAATGGAAAGTGATTTTCTCTGAAAGGACAGCATTTAGAAAGTGAGGCAACACTCCATTCACTTCGCACAGTGAATTGAAGTGTTGGAACAGACTGCTTCTCTTTCAGAGAAACGCATGTGAGTTTCTTCCTAATGCTTGCAAGTAGCTTAAGGCACTTTCAAAGGAAAGTGATTTTCACTGAAAGGACAGCATTTAGAAAGTGAAGCAACACTCCATTCACTTCGCACAGTGAATTGAAGTGTTGGAACAGACTGCTTCTCTTTCAGAGAAACGCATGTGAGTTTCTGGTGAATGCTTGAAAGTAGTTTGAGGTACTTTCAATGGAAAGTGATTTTCTCTGAAAGGACAGAATTTAGAAAGTGAAGCAACACTCCATTCACTTCGCACAGTGAATTGAAGTGTTGGAACAGACTGCTTCTCTTTCAGAGAAATGCATGTGAGTTTCTGTTGAATGCTTGTAAGTAGCTTAAGGCACTTTCAAAGGAAAGTGATTTTTTCTGAAGGACAGCATTTCGAAAGTGAGGCAACACTCCATTCACTTTGCACAGTGAATTGAAGTGTTGGAACAGATTGCTTCTCTTTCAGAGAAACACATGTGAGTTTCTGGTGAATGCTTGTAAGTAGCTTAAGGCATTTTCAAAGGAAAGTGATTTTCTCAGAAAAGACAGCATTTAGAAAGTGAAGTACCATTCCATTCACTTCGCACAGTGAATTGAAGTGTTGGAACAGACTGCTTCTCTTTCAGAGAAACGCATGTGAGTTTCTTCCTAATGCTTGTAAGTAGCTTAAGGCACTTTCAAAGGAAAGTGATTTTCTCTGAAAGGACAGCATTTAGAAAGTGAAGTAACATTCCATTCACTTCGCACAGTGAATTGAAGTGTTGGAAAAGACTGCTTCTCTTTCAGAGAAATGCATGTGAGTTTCTGTTGAATGCTTGTAAGTAGCTCAAGGCTCTTTCAAAGGAAAGTGATTTTCTCTGAAAGGACAGCATTTAGAAAGTGAGGCAACACTCCATTCACTTCACACAGTGAATTGAAGTGTTGGAACAGACTGCTTCTCTTTCATAGAAACGCATTAGTGTTTCTTGTGAATGCTTGCAAGTAGCTTAAGGCACTTTCAAAGGAAAGTGATTTTCTCTGAAAGGACAGCATTTAGAGAGTGAAGCAACACTCCATTCACTTCGCACAGTGAATTGAAGTGTTGGAACAGACTGCTTCTCTTTCAGAGAAACGCATGTGAGTTTCTGGTGTATGCTTGTAAGTAGCTTAAGGCAATTTCAAAGGAACGTGATTTTCTCTGAAAGGACAGCATTTAGAAAGTGAAGCAACACTCCATTCACTTCGGACAGTGAATTGAAGTGTTTGAACAGACTGCTTCTATTTCAGAGAAACGCATGTGTGTTTCCTGTGAATGCTTGAAAGTAGCTTAAGGCACTTTCAAAGGAAAGTGATTTTCTCTGAAAGGACAGCATTTAGAAAGTGAAGTAACATTCCATTCACTTCGCACAGTGAATTGAAGTGTTGGAACAGACTGCTTCTCTTTCAGAGAAACGCATGTGAGTTTTTTGTGAATGCTTGAAAGTAGTTTAAGGCACTTTCAATGGAAAGTGATTTTCTCTGAAAGGACAGCATTTAGAAAGTGAGGCAACACTCCATTCACTTCGCACAGTGAATTGAAGTGTTGGAACAGACTGCTTCTCTTTCAGAGAAACGCATGTGAGTTTCTTCCTAATGCTTGCAAGTAGCTTAAGGCACTTTCAAAGGAAAGTGATTTTCACTGAAAGGACAGCATTTAGAAAGTGAAGCAACACTCCATTCACTTCGCACAGTGAATTGAAGTGTTGGAACAGACTGCTTCTCTTTCAGAGAAACGCATGTGAGTTTCTGGTGAATGCTTGAAAGTAGTTTGAGGTACTTTCAATGGAAAGTGATTTTCTCTGAAAGGACAGAATTTAGAAAGTGAAGCAACACTCCATTCACTTCGCACAGTGAATTGAAGTGTTGGAACAGACTGCTTCTCTTTCAGAGAAATGCATGTGAGTTTCTGTTGAATGCTTGTAAGTAGCTTAAGGCACGTTCAAAGGAAAGTGATTTTTTCTGAAGGACAGCATTTCGAAAGTGAGGCAACACTCCATTCACTTTGCACAGTGAATTGAAGTGTTGGAACAGATTGCTTCTCTTTCAGAGAAACACATGTGAGTTTCTGGTGAATGCTTGTAAGTAGCTTAAGGCATTTTCAAAGGAAAGTGATTTTCTCAGAAAAGACAGCATTTAGAAAGTGAAGTACCATTCCATTCACTTCGCACAGTGAATTGAAGTGTTGGAACAGACTGCTTCTCTTTCAGAGAAACGCATGTGAGTTTCTTCCTAATGCTTGTAAGTAGCTTAAGGCACTTTCAAAGGAAAGTGATTTTCTCTGAAAGGACAGCATTTAGAAAGTGAGGCAACACTCCATTCACTTCACACAGTGAATTGAAGTGTTGGAACAGACTGCTTCTCTTTCATAGAAACGCATTAGTGTTTCTTGTGAATGCTTGCAAGTAGCTTAAGGCACTTTCAAAGGAAAGTGATTTTTTCTGAAGGACAGCATTTCGAAAGTGAGGCAACACTCCATTCACTTCGCACAGTGAATTGAAGTGTTGGAAGAGAAGGCTTTTCTTTCAGAGAAATGCATGTGAATTACTTGTGAATGCTTGAAAGTTGCTTAAGGCACTTTCAAACAAAAGTGATTTTCTCTGAAAGGACAGCATTTAGAAAGTGAAACAACACTCCATTCACTTCGGACAGTGAATTGAAGTGTTTGAACAGACTGCTTCTATTTCAGAGAAACGCATGTGTGTTTCCTGTGAATGCTTGAAAGTAGTTTAAGGCACTTTCAATGGAAAGTGATTTTCTCTGAAAGGACAGCATTTAGAAAGTGAGGCAACACTCCATTCACTTCGCACAGTGAATTGAAGTGTTGGAACAGACTGCTTCTCTTTCAGAGAAACGCATGTGAGTTTCTTCCTAATGCTTGCAAGTAGCTTAAGGCACTTTCAAAGGAAAGTGATTTTCTCTGAAAGGACAGCATTTAGAAAGTGAAGCAACACTCCATTCAATTCGCACAGTGAATTGAAGTGTTGGAACAGACTGCTTCTCTTTCAGAGAAACGCATGTGAGTTTCTGGTGAATGCTTGAAAGTAGTTTAAGGCACTTTCAATGGAAAGTGATTTTCTCTGAGAGGACAGAATTTAGAAAGTGAAGCAACACTCAATTCACTTCGCACAGTGAATTGAAGTGTTGGAACAGACTGCTTCTCTTTCAGAGAAACGCATGTGAGTTTTTTGTGAATGCTTGAAAGTAGTTTAAGGCACTTTCAATGGAAAGTGATTTTCTTTGAAAGGACAGCATTTAGAAAGTGAGGCAACACTCCATTCACTTCGCACAGTGAATTGAAGTGTTGGAACAGACTGCTTCTCTTTCAGAGAAACGCATGTGAGTTTCTGGTGAATGCTTGTAAGTAGATTAAGGCAATTTCAAAGGAACGTGATTTTCTCTGAAAGGACAGCATTTAGAAAGTGAAACAACACTCCATTCACTTCGCACAGTGAATTGAAGTGTTGAAAGAGAAGGCTTTTCTTTCAGAGAAATGCATGTGAGTTTCTGGTGAATGCTTGTAAGTAGCTTAAGGCACTTTCAAAGGAAAGTGATTTTCTCTGAAAGGACAGCATTTAGAAAGTGAGGCAACACTCCATTCACTTCACACAGTGAATTGAAGTGTTGGAACAGACTGCTTCTCTTTCAGAGAAACGCATATGAGTTTCTTCCTAATGCTTGCAAGTAGCTTAAGGCACTTTCAAAGGAAAGTGATTTTCTCTGAAAGGACAGCATTTGGAAAGTGAGGCAACACTCCATCCACTTCACACAGTGAATTGAAGTGTTGGAACAGACTGCTTCTCTTTCAGAGAAACGCATGTGAGTTTCTTCCTAATATTGCAAGTAGCTTAAGGCACTTTCAAAGGAAAGTGATTTTCTCTGAAAGGACAGCATTTAGAAAGTGAGGCAACACTCCATTCACCTCACACAGTGAATTGAAGTGTTGGAAAAGACTGCTTCTCTTTCAGAGAAATGCATGTGAGTTTCTGTTGAATGCTTGTAAGTAGCTTAAGGTACTTTCAAAGGAAAGTGATTTTCTCTGAAAGGACAGCATTTAGAAAGTAAAGCAACACTCCATTCCCTTCGCACAATGAATTGAAGTGTTGGAACAGACTGCTTCTCTTTCATAGAAACGCATTAGTGTTTCTTGTGAATGCTTGCAAGTAGCTTAAGGCACTATCAAAGGAAAGTGATTTTCTCTGAAAGGACAGCATTTAGAAAGTGAAGCAACACACCATTCACTTCGCACAGAGAATTGAAGTGTTGGAACAGACTGCTTCTATTTCAGAGAAATGCATGTGAGTTTCTGTTGAATGCTTGTAAGTAGCTTAAGGCACATTCAAAGGAAAGGGATTTTCTCTGAAAGGACAGCATTTAGAAAGTGAAGCAACACTCCATTCACTTCGCACAGAGAATTGAAGTGTTGGAACAGACTGCATCTCTTTCAGAGAAACGCATGTGAGTTTTTGTTGAATGCTTGTAAGTAGCTTAAAAAATTTTCAAAGGAGAGTGATTTTCTCTGAAAGGACAGCATTTAGAAAGTGAGGCAACACTCCATTCACTTCACACAGTGAATTGAAGTGTTGGAACAGACTGCTTCTCTTTCATAGAAACGCATTAGTGTTTCTTGTGAATGCTTGCAAGTAGCTTAAGGCACTTTCAAAGGAAAGTGATTTTCTCTGAAAGGACAGCATTTAGAAAGTGAAGCAACACTCCATTCACTTCGCACAGTGAATTGAAGTGTTGGAACAGACTGCTTCTCTTTCAGAGAAACGCATGTGAGTTTCTTCCTAATGCTTGCAAGTAATTTAAGGCACTATCAAAGGAAAGTGATTTTCTCTGAAAGGACAGCATTTAGAAAGTGAAGCAACACTCCATTCACTTCGCACAGTGAATTGAAGTGTTGGAACAGACTGCTTCTCTTTCAGAGAAACGCATGTGAGTTTCTGGTGAATGCTTGTAAGTAGCTTAAGGCAATTTCAAAGGAACGTGATTTTCTCTGAAAGGACAGCATTTAGAAAGTGAAGCAACACTCCATTCACTTCGCACAGTGAATTGAAGTGTTGGAAGGGAAGGTTTCTCTTTCAGAGAAATGCATGTGAATTTCTTGTGAATGCTTGAAAGTTGCTTAAGGCACTTTCAAACAAAAGTGATTTTCTCTGAAAGGACAGGATTTAGAAAGTGAAACAACACTCCATTCACTTCAGACAGTGAATTGAAGTGTTTGAACAGACTGCTTCTATTTCAGAGAAACGCATGTGTGTTTCCTGTGAATGCTTGAAAGTAGCTTAAGGCACTTTCAAAGGAAAGTGATTTTCTCTGAAAGGACAGCATTTAGAAAGTGAAGTAACATTCCATTCACTTCGCACAGTGAATTGAAGTGTTGGAACAGACTGCTTCTCTTTCAGAGAAACGTATGTGAGTTTCTGGTGAATGCTTGTAAGTAGCTTAAGGCAATTTCAAAGGAACGTGATTTTCTCTGAAAGGACAGCATTTAGAAAGTGAAGCAACACTCCATTCACTTCGCACAGTGAATTGAAGTGTTGGAAGAGAAGGCTTCTCTTTCAGAGAAATGCATGTGAGTTTCTGGTGAATGCTTGTAAGTAGCTTAAGGCACTTTCAAAGGAAAGTGATTTTCTCTGAAAGGACAGCATTTAGAAAGTGAAGCAACACTCCATTCACTTCGCACATTGAATTGAAGTGTTGGAACAGACTGCATCTCTTTCAGAGAAACGCATGTGAGTTTCTGTTGAATGCTTGTAAGTAGCTTAAAAAACTTTCAAAGGAGAGTGATTTTCTCTGAAAGGACAGCATTTAGAAAGTGAGGCAACACTCCATTCACTTCAGACAGTGAATTGAAGTGTTGGAACAGACTGCTTCTCTTTCATAGAAACGCATTAGTGTTTCTTGTGAATGCTTGCAAGTAGCTTAAGGCACTTTCAAAGGAAAGTGATTTTCTCTGAAAGGACAGCATTTAGAAAGTGAAGCAACACTCCATTCACTTCGCACATTGAATTGAAGTGTTGGAACAGACTGCATCTCTTTCAGAGAAACGCATGTGAGTTTCTGTTGAATGCTTGTAAGTACCTTAAAAAATTTTCAAAGGAGAGTGATTTTCTCTGAAAGGACAGCATTTAGAAAGTGAGGCAACACTCCATTCACTTCACACAGTGAATTGAAGTGTTGGAACAGACTGCTTCTCTTTCATAGAAACGCATTAGTGTTTCTTGTGAATGCTTGCAAGTAGCTTAAGGCACTTTCAAAGGAAAGTGATTTTCTCTGAAAGGACAGCATTTAGAAAGTGAAGCAACACTCCATTCACTTCGCACAGTGAATTGAAGTGTTGGAACAGACTGCTTCTCTTTCAGAGAAACGCATGTGAGTTTCTGGTGAATGCTTGTAAGTAGCTTAAGGCAATTTCAAAGGAACGTGATTTTCTCTGAAAGGACAGCATTTAGAAAGTGAAGCAACACTCCATTCACTTCGCACAGTGAATTGAAGTGTTGGAACAGACTGCTTCTCTTTCATAGAAACGCATTAGTGTTTCTTGTGAATGCTTGCAAGTAGCTTAAGGCACTTTCAAAGGAAAGTGATTTTCTCTGAAAGGACAGCATTTAGAAAGTGAAGCAACGCTCCATTCACTTCGCACAGAGAATTGAAGTGTTGGAACAGATTGCTTCTCTTTCAGAGAAATGCATGTGAGTTTCTGTTGAATGCTTGTAAGTAGCTTAAGGCACATTCAAAGGAAAGGGATTTTCTCTGAAAGGACAGCATTTAGAAAGTGAAGCAACACTCCATTCACTTCGCACAGTGAATTGAAGTGTTGGAACAGACTGCTTCTGTTTCAGAGAAACGCATGTGAGTTTTTTGTGAATGCTTGAAAGTAGTTTAAGGCACTTTCAATGGAAAGTGATTTTCTCTGAAAGGACAGCATTTAGATAGTGAGGCAACACTCCATTCACTTCGCACAGTGAATTGAAGTGTTGGAACAGACTGCTTCTCTTTCAGAGAAACGCATGTGAGTTTCTTCCTAATGCTTGCAAGTAGCTTAATGCACTATCAAAGGAAAGTGATTTTCTCTGAAAGGACAGCATTTAGAAAGTGAAGCAACACTCCATTCACTTCGCACATTGAATTGAAGTGTTGGAACAGACTGCATCTCTTTCAGAGAAACGCATGTGAGTTTCTGTTGAATGCTTGTAAGTAGCTTAAAAAACTTTCAAAGGAGAGTGATTTTCTCTGAAAGGACAGCATTTAGAAAGTGAGGCAACACTCCATTCACTTCACACAGTGAATTGAAGTGTTGGAACAGACTGCTTCTCTTTCATAGAAACGCATTAGTGTTTCTTGTGAATGCTTGCAAGAGCTTAAGGCACTTTCAAAGGAAAGTGATTTTCTCTGAAAGGACAGCATTTAGAAAGTGAAGCAACACTCCATTCACTTCGCACATTGAATTGAAGTGTTGGAACAGACTGCATCTCTTTCAGAGAAACGCATGTGAGTTTCTGTTGAATGCTTGTAAGTACCTTAAAAAATTTTCAAAGGAGAGTGATTTTCTCTGAAAGGACAGCATTTAGAAAGTGAGGCAACACTCCATTCACTTCACACAGTGAATTGAAGTGTTGGAACAGACTGCTTCTCTTTCATAGAAACGCATTAGTGTTTCTTGTGAATGCTTGCAAGTAGCTTAAGGCACTTTCAAAGGAAAGTGATTTTCTCTGAAAGGACAGCATTTAGAAAGTGAAGCAACACTCCATTCACTTCGCACAGTGAATTGAAGTGTTGGAACAGACTGCTTCTCTTTCAGAGAAACGCATGTGAGTTTCTGGTGAATGCTTGTAAGTAGCTTAAGGCAATTTCGAAGGAACGTGATTTTCTCTGAAAGGACAGCATTTAGAAAGTGAAGCAACACTCCATTCACTTCGCACAGTGAATTGAAGTGTTGGAAGAGAAGGCTTTTCTTTCAGAGAAATGCATGTGAATTACTTGTGAATGCTTGAAAGTTGCTTAAGGCACTTTCAAACAAAAGTGATTTTCTCTGAAAGGATAGCATTTAGAAAGTGAAACAACACTCCATTCACTTCGGACAGTGAATTGAAGTGTTTGAACAGACTGCTTCTATTTCAGAGAAACGCATGTGTGTTTCCTGTGAATGCTTGAAAGTAGTTTAAGGCACTTTCAATGGAAAGTGATTTTCTCTGAAAGGACAGCATTTAGAAAGTGAGGCAACACTCCATTCACTTCGCACAGTGAATTGAAGTGTTGGAACAGACTGCTTCTCTTTCAGAGAAACGCATGTGAGTTTCTTCCTAATGCTTGCAAGTAGCTTAAGGCACTTTCAAAGGAAAGTGATTTTCTCTGAAAGGACAGCATTTAGAAAGTGAAGCAACACTCCATTCAATTCGCACAGTGAATTGAAGTGTTGGAACAGACTGCTTCTCTTTCAGAGAAACGCATGTGAGTTTCTGGTGAATGCTTGAAAGTAGTTTAAGGCACTTTCAATGGAAAGTGATTTTCTCTGAGAGGACAGAATTTAGAAAGTGAAGCAACACTCAATTCACTTCGCACAGTGAATTGAAGTGTTGGAACAGACTGCTTCTCTTTCAGAGAAACGCATGTGAGTTTTTTGTGAATGCTTGAAAGTAGTTTAAGGCACTTTCAATGGAAAGTGATTTTCTTTGAAAGGACAGCATTTAGAAAGTGAGGCAACACTCCATTCACTTCGCACAGTGAATTGAAGTGTTGGAACAGACTGCTTCTCTTTCAGAGAAAAGCATGTGAGTTTCTGGTGAATGCTTGTAAGTAGATTAAGGCAATTTCAAAGGAACGTGATTTTCTCTGAAAGGACAGCATTTAGAAAGTGAAACAACACTCCATTCACTTCGCACAGTGAATTGAAGTGTTGAAAGAGAAGGCTTCTCTTTCAGAGAAATGCATGTGAGTTTCTGGTGAATGCTTGTAAGTAGCTTAAGGCACTTTCAAAGGAAAGTGATTTTCTCTGAAAGGACAGCATTTAGAAAGTGAGGCAACACTCCATTCACTTCACACAGTGAATTGAAGTGTTGGAACAGACTGCTTCTCTTTCAGAGAAACGCATATGAGTTTCTTCCTAATGCTTGCAAGTAGCTTAAGGCACTTTCAAAGGAAAGTGATTTTCTCTGAAAGGACAGCATTTGGAAAGTGAGGCAACACTCCATCCACTTCACACAGTGAATTGAAGTGTTGGAACAGACTGCTTCTCTTTCAGAGAAACGCATGTGAGTTTCTTCCTAATATTGCAAGTAGCTTAAGGCACTTTCAAAGGAAAGTGATTTTCTCTGAAAGGACAGCATTTAGAAAGTGAGGCAACACTCCATTCACCTCACACAGTGAATTGAAGTGTTGGAAAAGACTGCTTCTCTTTCAGAGAAATGCATGTGAGTTTCTGTTGAATGCTTGTAAGTAGCTTAAGGTACTTTCAAAGGAAAGTGATTTTCTCTGAAAGGACAGCATTTAGAAAGTAAAGCAACACTCCATTCCCTTCGCACAATGAATTGAAGTGTTGGAACAGACTGCTTCTCTTTCATAGAAACGCATTAGTGTTTCTTGTGAATGCTTGCAAGTAGCTTAAGGCACTATCAAAGGAAAGTGATTTTCTCTGAAAGGACAGCATTTAGAAAGTGAAGCAACACTCCATTCACTTCGCACAGAGAATTGAAGTGTTGGAACAGACTGCTTCTATTTCAGAGAAATGCATGTGAGTTTCTGTTGAATGCTTGTAAGTAGCTTAAGGCACATTCAAAGGAAAGGGATTTTCTCTGAAAGGACAGCATTTAGAAAGTGAAGCAACACTCCATTCACTTCGCACAGAGAATTGAAGTGTTGGAACAGACTGCATCTCTTTCAGAGAAACGCATGTGAGTTTCTGTTGAATGCTTGTAAGTAGCTTAAAAAATTTTCAAAGGAGAGTGATTTTCTCTGAAAGGACAGCATTTAGAAAGTGAGGCAACACTCCATTCACTTCACACAGTGAATTGAAGTGTTGGAACAGACTGCTTCTCTTTCATAGAAACGCATTAGTGTTTCTTGTGAATGCTTGCAAGTAGCTTAAGGCACTTTCAAAGGAAAGTGATTTTCTCTGAAAGGACAGCATTTAGAAAGTGAAGCAACACTCCATTCACTTCGCACAGTGAATTGAAGTGTTGGAACAGACTGCTTCTCTTTCAGAGAAACGCATGTGAGTTTCTTCCTAATGCTTGCAAGTAGTTTAAGGCACTATCAAAGGAAAGTGATTTTCTCTGAAAGGACAGCATTTAGAAAGTGAAGCAACACTCCATTCACTTCGCACAGTGAATTGAAGTGTTGGAACAGACTGCTTCTCTTTCAGAGAAACGCATGTGAGTTTCTGGTGAATGCTTGTAAGTAGCTTAAGGCAATTTCAAAGGAACGTGATTTTCTCTGAAAGGACAGCATTTAGAAAGTGAAGCAACACTCCATTCACTTCGCACAGTGAATTGAAGTGTTGGAAGGGAAGGTTTCTCTTTCAGAGAAATGCATGTGAATTTCTTGTGAATGCTTGAAAGTTGCTTAAGGCACTTTCAAACAAAAGTGATTTTCTCTGAAAGGACAGGATTTAGAAAGTGAAACAACACTCCATTCACTTCAGACAGTGAATTGAAGTGTTTGAACAGACTACTTCTATTTCAGAGAAACGCATGTGTGTTTCCTGTGAATGCTTGAAAGTAGCTTAAGGCACTTTCAAAGGAAAGTGATTTTCTCTGAAAGGACAGCATTTAGAAAGTGAAGTAACATTCCATTCACTTCGCACAGTGAATTGAAGTGTTGGAACAGACTGCTTCTCTTTCAGAGAAACGTATGTGAGTTTCTGGTGAATGCTTGTAAGTAGCTTAAGGCAATTTCAAAGGAACGTGATTTTCTCTGAAAGGACAGCATTTAGAAAGTGAAGCAACACTCCATTCACTTCGCACAGTGAATTGAAGTGTTGGAAGAGAAGGCTTCTCTTTCAGAGAAATGCATGTGAGTTTCTGGTGAATGCTTGTAAGTAGCTTAAGGCACTTTCAAAGGAAAGTGATTTTCTCTGAAAGGACAGCATTTAGAAAGTGAAGCAACACTCCATTCACTTCGCACATTGAATTGAAGTGTTGGAACAGACTGCATCTCTTTCAGAGAAACGCATGTGAGTTTCTGTTGAATGCTTGTAAGTAGCTTAAAAAACTTTCAAAGGAGAGTGATTTTCTCTGAAAGGACAGCATTTAGAAAGTGAGGCAACACTCCATTCACTTCAGACAGTGAATTGAAGTGTTGGAACAGACTGCTTCTCTTTCATAGAAACGCATTAGTGTTTCTTGTGAATGCTTGCAAGTAGCTTAAGGCACTTTCAAAGGAAAGTGATTTTCTCTGAAAGGACAGCATTTAGAAAGTGAAGCAACACTCCATTCACTTCGCACATTGAATTGAAGTGTTGGAACAGACTGCATCTCTTTCAGAGAAACGCATGTGAGTTTCTGTTGAATGCTTGTAAGTACCTTAAAAAATTTTCAAAGGAGAGTGATTTTCTCTGAAAGGACAGCATTTAGAAAGTGAGGCAACACTCCATTCACTTCACACAGTGAATTGAAGTGTTGGAACAGACTGCTTCTCTTTCATAGAAACGCATTAGTGTTTCTTGTGAATGCTTGCAAGTAGCTTAAGGCACTTTCAAAGGAAAGTGATTTTCTCTGAAAGGACAGCATTTAGAAAGTGAAGCAACACTCCATTCACTTCGCACAGTGAATTGAAGTGTTGGAACAGACTGCTTCTCTTTCAGAGAAACGCATGTGAGTTTCTGGTGAATGCTTGTAAGTAGCTTAAGGCAATTTCAAAGGAACGTGATTTTCTCTGAAAGGACAGCATTTAGAAAGTGAAGCAACACTCCATTCACTTCGCACAGTGAATTGAAGTGTTGGAACAGACTGCTTCTCTTTCATAGAAACGCATTAGTGTTTCTTGTGAATGCTTGCAAGTAGCTTAAGGCACTTTCAAAGGAAAGTGATTTTCTCTGAAAGGACAGCATTTAGAAAGTGAAGCAACGCTCCATTCACTTCGCACAGAGAATTGAAGTGTTGGAACAGATTGCTTCTCTTTCAGAGAAATGCATGTGAGTTTCTGTTGAATGCTTGTAAGTAGCTTAAGGCACATTCAAAGGAAAGGGATTTTCTCTGAAAGGACAGCATTTAGAAAGTGAAGCAACACTCCATTCACTTCGCACAGTGAATTGAAGTGTTGGAACAGACTGCTTCTGTTTCAGAGAAACGCATGTGAGTTTTTTGTGAATGCTTGAAAGTAGTTTAAGGCACTTTCAATGGAAAGTGATTTTCTCTGAAAGGACAGCATTTAGATAGTGAGGCAACACTCCATTCACTTCGCACAGTGAATTGAAGTGTTGGAACAGACTGCTTCTCTTTCAGAGAAACGCATGTGAGTTTCTTCCTAATGCTTGCAAGTAGCTTAATGCACTATCAAAGGAAAGTGATTTTCTCTGAAAGGACAGCATTTAGAAAGTGAAGCAACACTCCATTCACTTCGCACATTGAATTGAAGTGTTGGAACAGACTGCATCTCTTTCAGAGAAACGCATGTGAGTTTCTGTTGAATGCTTGTAAGTAGCTTAAAAAACTTTCAAAGGAGAGTGATTTTCTCTGAAAGGACAGCATTTAGAAAGTGAGGCAACACTCCATTCACTTCACACAGTGAATTGAAGTGTTGGAACAGACTTCTTCTCTTTCATAGAAACGCATTAGTGTTTCTTGTGAATGCTTGCAAGTAGCTTAAGGCACTTTCAAAGGAAAGTGATTTTCTCTGAAAGGACAGCATTTAGAAAGTGAAGCAACACTCCATTCACTTCGCACATTGAATTGAAGTGTTGGAACAGACTGCATCTCTTTCAGAGAAACGCATGTGAGTTTCTGTTGAATGCTTGTAAGTACCTTAAAAAATTTTCAAAGGAGAGTGATTTTCTCTGAAAGGACAGCATTTAGAAAGTGAGGCAACACTCCATTCACTTCACACAGTGAATTGAAGTGTTGGAACAGACTGCTTCTCTTTCATAGAAACGCATTAGTGTTTCTTGTGAATGCTTGCAAGTAGCTTAAGGCACTTTCAAAGGAAAGTGATTTTCTCTGAAAGGACAGCATTTAGAAAGTGAAGCAACACTCCATTCACTTCGCACAGTGAATTGAAGTGTTGGAACAGACTGCTTCTCTTTCAGAGAAACGCATGTGAGTTTCTGGTGAATGCTTGTAAGTAGCTTAAGGCAATTTCGAAGGAACGTGATTTTCTCTGAAAGGACAGCATTTAGAAAGTGAAGCAACACTCCATTCACTTCGCACAGTGAATTGAAGTGTTGGAAGAGAAGGCTTTTCTTTCAGAGAAATGCATGTGAATTACTTGTGAATGCTTGAAAGTTGCTTAAGGCACTTTCAAACAAAAGTGATTTTCTCTGAAAGGACAGCATTTAGAAAGTGAAACAACACTCCATTCACTTCGGACAGTGAATTGAAGTGTTTGAACAGACTGCTTCTATTTCAGAGAAACGCATGTGTGTTTCCTGTGAATGCTTGAAAGTAGTTTAAGGCACTTTCAATGGAAAGTGATTTTCTCTGAAAGGACAGCATTTAGAAAGTGAGGCAACACTCCATTCACTTCGCACAGTGAATTGAAGTGTTGGAACAGACTGCTTCTCTTTCAGAGAAACGCATGTGAGTTTCTTCCTAATGCTTGCAAGTAGCTTAAGGCACTTTCAAAGGAAAGTGATTTTCTCTGAAAGGACAGCATTTAGAAAGTGAAGCAACACTCCATTCAATTCGCACAGTGAATTGAAGTGTTGGAACAGACTGCTTCTCTTTCAGAGAAACGCATGTGAGTTTCTGGTGAATGCTTGAAAGTAGTTTAAGGCACTTTCAATGGAAAGTGATTTTCTCTGAGAGGACAGAATTTAGAAAGTGAAGCAACACTCAATTCACTTCGCACAGTGAATTGAAGTGTTGGAACAGACTGCTTCTCTTTCAGAGAAACGCATGTGAGTTTTTTGTGAATGCTTGAAAGTAGTTTAAGGCACTTTCAATGGAAAGTGATTTTCTTTGAAAGGACAGCATTTAGAAAGTGAGGCAACACTCCATTCACTTCGCACAGTGAATTGAAGTGTTGGAACAGACTGCTTCTCTTTCAGAGAAACGCATGTGAGTTTCTGGTGAATGCTTGTAAGTAGATTAAGGCAATTTCAAAGGAACGTGATTTTCTCTGAAAGGACAGCATTTAGAAAGTGAAACAACACTCCATTCACTTCGCACAGTGAATTGAAGTGTTGAAAGAGAAGGCTTCTCTTTCAGAGAAATGCATGTGAGTTTCTGGTGAATGCTTGTAAGTAGCTTAAGGGACTTTCAAAGGAAAGTGATTTTCTCTGAAAGGACAGCATTTAGAAAGTGAGGCAACACTCCATTCACTTCACACAGTGAATTGAAGTGTTGGAACAGACTGCTTCTCTTTCAGAGAAACGCATATGAGTTTCTTCCTAATGCTTGCAAGTAGCTTAAGGCACTTTCAAAGGAAAGTGATTTTCTCTGAAAGGACAGCATTTGGAAAGTGAGGCAACACTCCATCCACTTCACACAGTGAATTGAAGTGTTGGAACAGACTGCTTCTCTTTCAGAGAAACGCATGTGAGTTTCTTCCTAATATTGCAAGTAGCTTAAGGCACTTTCAAAGGAAAGTGATTTTCTCTGAAAGGACAGCATTTAGAAAGTGAGGCAACACTCCATTCACCTCACACAGTGAATTGAAGTGTTGGAAAAGACTGCTTCTCTTTCAGAGAAATGCATGTGAGTTTCTGTTGAATGCTTGTAAGTAGCTTAAGGTACTTTCAAAGGAAAGTGATTTTCTCTGAAAGGACAGCATTTAGAAAGTAAAGCAACACTCCATTCCCTTCGCACAATGAATTGAAGTGTTGGAACAGACTGCTTCTCTTTCATAGAAACGCATTAGTGTTTCTTGTGAATGCTTGCAAGTAGCTTAAGGCACTATCAAAGGAAAGTGATTTTCTCTGAAAGGACAGCATTTAGAAAGTGAAGCAATGCTCCATTCACTTCGCACAGAGAATTGAAGTGTTGGAACAGACTGCTTCTATTTCAGAGAAATGCATGTGAGTTTCTGTTGAATGCTTGTAAGTAGCTTAAGGCACATTCAAAGGAAAGGGATTTTCTCTGAAAGGACAGCATTTAGAAAGTGAAGCAACACTCCATTCACTTCGCACAGAGAATTGAAGTGTTGGAACAGACTGCATCTCTTTCAGAGAAACGCATTTGAGTTTCTGTTGAATGCTTGTAAGTAGCTTAAAAAATTTTCAAAGGAGAGTGATTTTCTCTGAAAGGACAGCATTTAGAAAGTGAGGCAACACTCCATTCACTTCACACAGTGAATTGAAGTGTTGGAACAGACTGCTTCTCTTTCATAGAAACGCATTAGTGTTTCTTGTGAATGCTTGCAAGTAGCTTAAGGCACTTTCAAAGGAAAGTGATTTTCTCTGAAAGGACAGCATTTAGAAAGTGAAGCAACACTCCATTCACTTCGCACAGTGAATTGAAGTGTTGGAACAGACTGCTTCTCTTTCAGAGAAACGCATGTGAGTTTCTGGTGAATGCTTTTAAGTAGCTTAAGGCAATTTCAAAGGAACGTGATTTTCTCTGAAAGGACAGCATTTAGAAAGTGAAGCAACACTCCATTCACTTCGCACAGTGAATTGAAGTGTTGGAAGAGAAGGCTTCTCTTTCAGAGAAATGCATGTGAATTTCTTGTGAATGCTTGAAAGTTGCTTAAGGCACTTTCAAACAAAAGTGATTTTCTATGAAAGGACAGGATTTAGAAAGTGAAACAACACTCCATTCACTTCGGACAGTGAATTGAAGTGTTTGAACAGACTGCTTCTATTTCAGAGAAACGCATGTGTGTTTCCTGTGAATGCTTGAAAGTAGCTTAAGGCACTTTCAAAGGAAAGTGATTTTCTCTGAAAGGACAGCATTTAGAAAGTGAAGTAACATTCCATTCACTTCGCACAGTGAATTGAAGTGTTGGAACAGACTGCTTCTCTTTCAGAGAAACGCATGTGAGTTTTTTGTGAATGCTTGAAAGTAGTTTAAGGCACTTTCAATGGAAAGTGATTTTCTCTGAAAGGACAGCATTTAGAAAGTGAGGCAACACTCCATTCACTTCGCACAGTGAATTGAAGTGTTGGAACAGACTGCTTCTCTTTCAGAGAAACGCATGTGAGTTTCTTCCTAATGCTTGCAAGTAGCTTAAGGCACTTTCAAAGGAAAGTGATTTTCTGTGAAAGGACAGCATTTAGAAAGTGAAGCAACACTCCATTCACTTCGCACAGTGAATTGAAGTGTTGGAACAGACTGCTTCTCTTTCAGAGAAACGCATGTGAGTTTCTGGTGAATGCTTGAAAGTAGTTTAAGGTACTTTCAATGGAAAGTGATTTTCTCTGAAAGGACAGAATTTAGAAAGTGAGGCAACACTCCATTCACTTTGCACAGTGAATTGAAGTGTTGGAACAGATTACTTCTCTTTCAGAGAAACAGATGTGAGTTTCTGGTGAATGCTTGTAAGTAGCTTAAGGCATTTTCAAAGGAAAGTGATTTTCTCGGAAAAGACAGCATTTAGAAAGTGAAGTAACATTCCATTCACTTCGCACAGTGAATTGAAGTGTTGGAACAGACTGCTTCTCTTTCAGAGAAACGCATGTGAGTTTCTTCCTAATGCTTGTAAGTAGGTTAAGGCACTTTCAAAGTAAAGTGATTTTCTCTGAAAGGACAGCATTTAGAAAGTGAAGTAACA
The DNA here is from genome assembly GCF_982192425.1 of Myodes glareolus. Classification (NCBI taxonomy): domain Eukaryota; kingdom Metazoa; phylum Chordata; class Mammalia; order Rodentia; family Cricetidae; genus Myodes; species Myodes glareolus. Next base: position 5,009,303 of record NC_142046.1, read on the forward strand.
TTCCATTCACTTCGCACAGTGAATTGAAGTGTTGGAACAGACTGCTTCTCTTTCAGAGAAACGCATGTGAGTTTCTGTTGAATGCTTGTAAGTAGCTCAAGGCTCTTTCAAAGGAAAGGGATTTTCTCTGAAAGGACAGCATTTAGAAAGTAAAGCAACACTCCATTCCCTTCGCGCAATGAATTGAAGTGTTGGAACAGACTGCTTCTCTTTCATAGAAACGCATTAGTGTTTCTTGTGAATGCTTGCAAGTAGCTTAAGGCACTTTCAAAGGAAAGTGATTTTCTCTGAAAGGACAGCATTTAGAAAGTGAAGCAACGCTCCATTCACTTCGCACAGAGAATTGAAGTGTTGGAACAGATTGCTTCTCTTTCAGAGAAATGCATGTGAGTTTCTGTTGAATGCTTGTAAGTAGCTTAAGGCAAATTCAAAGGAAAGGGATTTTCTCTGAAAGGACAGCATTTAGAAAGTGAAGCAACACTCCATTCACTTCGCACAGTGAATTGAAGTGTTGGAACAGACTGCTTCTCTTTCAGAGAAACACATGTGAGTTTTTTGTGAATGCTTGAAAGTAGTTTAAGGCACTTTCAATGGAAAGTGATTTTCTCTGAAAGGACAGCATTTAGAAAGTGAGGCAACACTCCATTCACTTCGCACAGTGAATTGAAGTGTTGGAACAGACTGCTTCTCTTTCAGAGAAACGAATGTGAGTTTCTTCCTAATGCTTGCAAGTAGTTTAAGGCACTATGAAAGGAAAGTGATTTTCTCTGAAAGGACAGCATTTAGAAAGTGAAGCAACACTCCATTCACTTCGCACAGTGAATTGAAGTGTTGGAACAGACTGCTTCTCTTTCAGAGAAACGCATGTGAGTTTCTGGTGAATGCTTGTAAGTAGCTTAAGGCAATTTCAAAGGAACGTGATTTTCTCTGAAAGGACAGCATTTAGAAAGTGAAGCAACACTCCATTCACTTCGCACAGTGAATTGAAGTGTTGGAAGAGAAGGCTTCTCTTTCAGAGAAATGCATGTGAGTTTCTGGTGAATGCTTGTAAGTAGCTTTTCACTTTCAAAGGAAAGTGATTTTCTCTGAAAGGACAGCATTTAGAAAGTGAAGCAACACTCCATTCACTTCGCACATTGAATTGAAGTGTTGGAACAGACTGCATCTCTTTCAGAGAAACGCATGTGAGTTTCTGTTGAATGCTTGTAAGTAGCTTAAAAAACTTTCAAAGGAGAGTGATTTTCTCTGAAAGGACAGCATTTAGAAAGTGAGGCAACACTCCATTCACTTCACACAGTGAATTGAAGTGTTGGAACAGACTGCTTCTCTTTCATAGAAACGCATTAGTGTTTCTTGTTAATGCTTGCAAGTAGCTTAAGGCACTTTCAAAGGAAAGTGATTTTCTCTGAAAGGACAGCATTTAGAAAGTGAAGCAACACTCCATTCACTTCGCACATTGAATTGAAGTGTTGGAACAGACTGCATCTCTTTCAGAGAAATGCATGTGAGTTTCTGTTGAATGCTTGTAAGTACCTTAAAAAATTTTCAAAGGAGAGTGATTTTCTCTGAAAGGACAGCATTTAGAAAGTGAGGCAACACTCCATTCACTTCACACAGTGAATTGAAGTGTTGGAACAGACTGCTTCTCTTTCATAGAAACGCATTAGTGTTTCTTGTGAATGCTTGCAAGTAGCTTAAGGCACTTTCAAAGGAAAGTGATTTTCTCTGAAAGGACAGCATTTAGAAAGTGAAGCAACACTCCATTCACTTCACACAGTGAATTGAAGTGTTGGAACAGACTGCTTCTCTTTCAGAGAAACGCATGTGAGTTTCTGGTGAATGCTTGTAAGTAGCTTAAGGCAATTTCAAAGGAACGTGATTTTCTCTGAAAGGACAGCATTTAGAAAGTGAAGCAACACTCCATTCACTTCGCACAGTGAATTGAAGTGTTGGAACAGACTGCTTCTCTTTCAGAGAAACGCATGTGAGTTTTTTGTGAATGATTGAAAGTAGTTTAAGGCACTTCAATGGAAAGTGATTTTCTCTGAAAGGACAGCATTTAGAAAGTGAGGCAACACTCCATTCACTTCGCACAGTGAATTGAAGTGTTGGAACAGACTGCTTCTCTTTCAGAGAAACTCATGTGAGTTTCTTCCTAATGCTTGCAAGTAGCTTAAGGCACTTTCAAAGGAAAGTGATTTTCTCTGGAAGGACAGCATTTAGAAAGTGAAGCAACACTCCATTCACTTCGCACATTGAATTGAAGTGTTGGAACAGACTGCTTCTCTTTCAGAGAAACGCATGTGAGTTTCTGGTGAATGCTTGAAAGTAGTTTAAGGCACTTTCAATGGAAAGTGATTTTCTCTGAAAGACAGAATTTAGAAAGTGAAGCAACACTCCATTCACTTCGCACAGTGAATTGATGTGTTGGAACAGACTGCTTCTCATTCAGAGAAATGCATGTGAGTTTCTGTTGAATGCTTGTAAGTAGCTTAAGGCACTTTCAAAGGAAAGTGATTTTCTCTGAAGGACAGAATTTCGAAAGTGAGGCAACACTCCATTCACTTTGCACAGTGAATTGAAGTGTTGGAACAGATTGCTTCTCTTTCAGAGAAACACATGTGAGATTCTGGTGAATGCTTGTAAGTAGCTTAAGGCATTTTCAAAGGAAAGTGATTTTTTCGGAAAAGACAGCATTTAGAAAGTGAAGTAACATTCCATTCACTTCGCACAGTGAATTGAAGTGTTGGAACAGACTGCTTCTCTTTCAGAGAAACGCATGTGAGTTTCTTCCTAATGCTTGTAAGTAGCTTAAGGCACTTTCAAAGGAAAGTGATTTTCTCTGAAAGGACAGCATTTAGAAAGTGAAGTAACATTCCATTCACTTCGCACAGTGAATTGAAGTGTTGGAACAGACTGCTTCTCTTTCAGAGAAATGCATGTGAGTTTCTGTTGAATGCTTGTAAGTAGCTCAAGGCTCTTTCAAAGGAAAGTGATTTTCTCTGAAAGGACAGCATTTAGAAAGTAAAGCAACACTCCATTCCCTTCGCGCAATGAATTGAAGTGTTGGAACAGACTGCTTCTCTTTCATAGAAATGCATTAGTGTTTCTTGTGAATGCTTGCAAGTAGCTTAAGGCACTTTCAAAGGAAAGTGATTTTCTCTGAAAGGACAGCATTTAGAAAGTGAAGCAACGCTCCATTCACTTCGCACAGAGAATTGAAGTGTTGGAACAGATTGCTTCTCTTTCAGAGAAATGCATGTGAGTTTCTGTTGAATGCTTGTAAGTAGCTTAAGGCACATTCAAAGGAAAGGGATTTTCTCTGAAAGGACAGCATTTAGAAAGTGAAGCAACACTCCATTCACTTCGCACAGTGAATTGAAGTGTTGGAACAGACTGCTTCTCTTTCAGAGAAACGCATGTGAGTTTTTTGTGAATGCTTGAAAGTAGTTTAAGGCACTTTCAATGGAAAGTGATTTTCTTTGAAAGGACACCATTTAGAAAGTGAGGCAACACTCCATTCACTTCGCACAGTGAATTGAAGTGTTGGAACAGACTGCTTCTCTTTCAGAGAAACGCATGTGAGTTTCTTCCTAATGCTTGCAAGTAGCTTAAGGCACTATCAAAGGAAAGTGATTTTCTCTGAAAGGACAGCATTTAGAAAGTGAAGCAACACTCCATTCACTTCACACAGTGAATTGAAGTGTTGGAACAGACTGCTTCTCTTTCAGAGAAACGCATGTGAGTTTCTGGTGAATGCTTGTAAGTAGCTTAAGGCAATTTCAAAGGAACGTGATTTTCTCTGAAAGGACAGCATTTAGAAAGTGAAACAACACTCCATTCACTTCGCACAGTGAATTGAAGTGTTGGAAGAGAAGGCTTCTCTTTCAGAGAAATGCATGTGAGTTTCTGGTGAATGCTTGTAAGTAGCTTAAGGCACTTTCAAAGGAAAGTGATTTTCTCTGAAAGGACACCATTTAGAAAGTGAGGCAACACTCCATTCACTTCGCACAGTGAATTGAAGTGTTGGAACAGACTGCTTCTCTTTCAGAGAAACGCATGTGAGTTTCTTCCTAATGCTTGCAAGTAGCTTAAGGCACTTTCAAAGGAAAGTGATTTTCTCTGAAAGGACAGCATTTAGAAAGTGAAGCAACACTCCATTCACTTCGCACAGTGAATTGAAGTGTTGGAACAGACTGCTTGTCTTTCAGAGAAACGCATGTGAGTTTCTGGTGAATGCTTGAAAGTAGTTTAAGGTACTTTCAATGGAAAGTGATTTTCTCTGAAAGGACAGAATTTAGAAAGTGAAGCAACACTCCATTCACTTCGCACAGTGAATTGAAGTGTTGGAACAGACTGCTTCTCTTTCAGAGAAATGCATGTGAGTTTCTGTTGAATGCTTGTAAGTAGCTTAAGGCACTTTCAAAGGAAAGTGATTTTCTCTGAAGGACAGCATTTCGAAAGTGAGGCAACACTCCATTCACTTTGCACAGTGAATTGAAGTGTTGGAAGAGATTGCTTCTCTTTCAGAGAAACACATGTGAGTTTCTGGTGAATGCTTGTAAGTAGCTTAAGGCATTTTCAAAGGAAAGTGATTTTCTCGGAAAAGACAGCATTTAGAAAGTGAAGTAACATTCCATTCACTTCGCACAGTGAATTGAAGTGTTGGAACAGACTGCTTCTCTTTCAGAGAAACGCATGTGAGTTTCTTCCTAATGCTTGTAAGTAGCTTAAGGCAATTTCAAAGGAACGTGATTTTCTCTGAAAGGACAGCATTTAGAAAGTGAAGCAACACTCCATTCACTTCGCACAGTGAATTGAAGTGTTGGAAGAGAAGGCTTCTCTTTCAGAGAAATGCATGTGAGTTTCTGGTGAATGCTTGTAAGTAGCTTTTCACTTTCAAATGAAAGTGATTTTCTCTGAAAGGACAGCATTTAGAAAGTGAAGCAACACTCCATTCACTTCGCACATTGAATTGAAGTGTTGGAACAGACTGCATCTCTTTCAGAGAAACGCATGTGAGTTTCTGTTGAATGCTTGTAAGTAGCTTAAAAAACTTTCAAAGGAGAGTGATTTTCTCTGAAAGGACAGCATTTAGAAAGTGAGGCAACACTCCATTCACTTCACACAGTGAATTGAAGTGTTGGAACAGACTGCTTCTCTTTCATAGAAACGCATTAGTGTTTCTTGTGAATGCTTGCAAGTAGCTTAAGGCACTTTCAAAGGAAAGTGATTTTCTCTGAAAGGACAGCATTTAGAAAGTGAAGCAACACTCCATTCACTTCGCACATTGAATTGAAGTGTTGGAACAGACTGCATCTCTTTCAGAGAAACGCATGTGAGTTTCTGTTGAATGCTTGTAAGTACCGTAAAAAATTTTCAAAGGAGAGTGATTTTCTCTGAAAGGACAGCATTTAGAAAGTGAGGCAACACTCCATTCACTTCACACAGTGAATTGAAGTGTTGGAACAGACTGCTTCTCTTTCATAGAAACGCATTAGTGTTTCTTGTGAATGCTTGCAAGTAGCTTAAGGCACTTTCAAAGGAAAGTGATTTTCTCTGAAAGGACAGCATTTAGAAAGTGAAGCAACACTCCATTCACTTCACACAGTGAATTGAAGTGTTGGAACAGACTGCTTCTCTTTCAGAGAAACGCATGTGAGTTTCTGGTGAATGCTTGTAAGTAGCTTAAGGCAATTTCAAAGGAACGTGATTTTCTCTGAAAGGACAGCATTTAGAAAGTGAAGCAACACTCCATTCACTTCGCACAGTGAATTGAAGTGTTGGAACAGACTGCTTCTCTTTCAGAGAAACGCATGTGAGTTTTTTGTGAATGATTGAAAGTAGTTTAAGGCACTTTCAATGGAAAGTGATTTTCTCTGAAAGGACAGCATTTAGAAAGTGAGGCAACACTCCATTCACTTCGCACAGTGAATTGAAGTGTTGGAACAGACTGCTTCTCTTTCAGAGAAACGCATGTGAGTTTCTTCCTAATGCTTGCAAGTAGCTTAAGGCACTTTCAATGGAAAGTGATTTTCTCTGAAAGGACAGCATTTAGAAAGTGAAGCAACACTCCATTCACTTCGCACATTGAATTGAAGTGTTGGAACAGACTGCTTCTCTTTCAGAGAAACGCATGTGAGTTTCTGGTGAATGCTTGAAAGTAGTTTAAGGCACTTTCAATGGAAAGAGATTTTCTCTGAAAGGACAGAATTTAGAAAGTGAAGCAACACTCCATTCACTTCGCACAGTGAATTGAAGTGTTGGAACAGACTGCTTCTCTTTCAGAGAAATGCATGTGAGTTTCTGTTGAATGCTTCTAAGTAGCTTAAGGCACTTTCAAAGGAAAGTGATTTTCTCTGAAGGACAGAATTTCGAAAGTGAGGCAACACTCCATTCACTTTGCACAGTGAATTGAAGTGTTGGAACAGATTGCTTCTCTTTCAGAGAAACACATGTGAGTTTCTGGTGAATGCTTGTAAGTAGCTTAAGGCATTTTCAAAGGAAAGTGATTTTTTCGGAAAAGACAGCATTTAGAAAGTGAAGTAACATTCCATTCACTTCGCACAGTGAATTGAAGTGTTGGAACAGACTGCTTCTCTTTCAGAGAAACGCATGTGAGTTTCTTCCTAATGCTTGTAAGTAGCTCAAGGCTCTTTCAAAGGAAAGTGATTTTCTCTGAAAGGACAGCATTTAGAAAGTAAAGCAACACTCCATTCCCTTCGCGCAATGAATTGAAGTGTTGGAACAGACTGCTTCTCTTTCATAGAAACGCATTAGTGTTTCTTGTGAATGCTTGCAAGTAGCTTAAGGCACTTTCAAAGGAAAGTGATTTTCTCTGAAAGGACAGCATTTAGAAAGTGAAGCAACGCTCCATTCACTTCGCACAGAGAATTGAAGTGTTGGAACAGATTGCTTCTCTTTCAGAGAAATGCATGTGAGTTTCTGTTGAATGCTTGTAAGTAGCTTAAGGCACATTCAAAGGAAAGGGATTTTCTCTGAAAGGACAGCATTTAGAAAGTGAAGCAACACTCCATTCACTTCGCACAGTGAATTGAAGTGTTGGAACAGACTGCTTCTCTTTCAGAGAAACGCATGTGAGTTTTTTGTGAATGCTTGAAAGTAGTTTAAGGCACTTTCAATGGAAAGTGATTTTCTTTGAAAGGACAGCATTTAGAAAGTGAGGCAACACTCCATTCACTTCGCACAGTGAATTGAAGTGTTGGAACAGACTGCTTCTCTTTCAGAGAAACGCATGTGAGTTTCTTCCTAATGCTTGCAAGTAGCTTAAGGCACTATCAAAGGAAAGTGATTTTCTCTAAAAGGACAGCATTTAGAAAGTGAAGCAACACTCCATTCACTTCACACAGTGAATTGAAGTGTTGGAACAGACTGCTTCTCTTTCAGAGAAACGCATGTGAGTTTCTGGTGAATGCTTGTAAGTAGCTTAAGGCAATTTCAAAGGAACGTGATTTTCTCTGAAAGGACAGCATTTAGAAAGTGAAGCAACACTCCATTCACTTCGCACAGTGAATTGAAGTGTTGGAAGAGAAGGCTTCTCTTTCAGAGAAATGCATGTGAGTTTCTGGTGAATGCTTGTAAGTAGCTTAAGGCACTTTCAAAGGAAAGTGATTTTCTCTAAAAGGACACCATTTAGAAAGTGAGGCAACACTCCATTCACTTCGCGCAGTGAATTGAAGTGTTGGAACAGACTGCTTCTCTTTCAGAGAAACGCATGTGAGTTTCTTCCTAATGCTTGCAAGTAGCTTAAGGCACTTTCAAAGGAAAGTGATTTTCTCTGAAAGGACAGCATTTAGAAAGTGAAGCAACACTCCATTCACTTCGCACAGTGAATTGAAGTGTTGGAACAGACTGCTTGTCTTTCAGAGAAACGCATGTGAGTTTCTGGTGAATGCTTGAAAGTAGTTTAAGGTACTTTCAATGGAAAGTGATTTTCTCTGAAAGGACAGAATTTAGAAAGTGAAGCAACACTCCATTCACTTCGCACAGTGAATTGAAGTGTTGGAACAGACTGCTTCTCTTTCAGAGAAATGCATGTGAGTTTCTGTTGAATGCTTGTAAGTAGCTTAAGGCACTTTCAAAGGAAAGTGATTTTCTCTGAAGGACAGCATTTCGAAAGTGAGGCAACACTCCATTCACTTTGCACAGTGAATTGAAGTGTTGGAACAGACTGCTTCTCTTTCAGAGAAACGCATGTGAGTTTCTGGTGAATGCTTGTAAGTATCTTAAGGCATTTTCAAAGGAAAGTGATTTTCTCGGAAAAGACAGCATTTAGAAAGTGAAGTAACATTCAATTCACTTCGCACAGTGAATTGAAGTGTTGGAACAGACTGCTTCTCTTTCAGAGAAACGCATGTGAGTTTCTTCCTAATGCTTGTAAGTAGCTTAAGGCACTTTCAAAGGAAAGTGATTTTCTCTGAAAGGACAGCATTTAGAAAGTGAAGTAACATTCCATTCACTTCGCACAGTGAATTGAAGTGTTGGAACAGACTGCTTCTCTTTCAGAGAAATGCATGTGAGTTTCTGTTGAATGCTTGTAAGTAGCTTAAGGCAAATTCAAAGGAAAGGGATTTTCTCTGAAAGGACAGCATTTAGAAAGTGAAGCAACACTCCATTCACTTCGCACAGTGAATTGAAGTGTTGGAACAGACTGCTTCTCTTTCAGAGAAACACATGTGAGTTTTTTGTGAATGCTTGAAAGTAGTTTAAGGTACTTTCAATGGAAAGTGATTTTCTCTGAAAGGACAGCATTTAGAAAGTGAGGCAACACTCCATTCACTTCGCACAGTGAATTGAAGTGTTGGAACAGACTGCTTCTCTTTCAGAGAAACGCATGTGAGTTTCTTCCTAATGCTTGCAAGTAGTTTAAGGCACTATCAAAGGAAAGAGATTTTCTCTGAAAGGACAGCATTTAGAAAGTGAAGCAACACTCCATTCACTTCGCACAGTGAATTGAAGTGTTGGAACAGACTGCTTCTCTTTCAGAGAAACGCATGTGAGTTTCTGGTGAATGCTTGTAAGTAGCTTAAGGCAATTTCAAAGGAATGTGATTTTCTCTGAAAGGACAGCATTTAGAAAGTGAAGCAACACTCCATTCACTTCGCACAGTGAATTGAAGTGTTGGAAGAGAAGGCTTCTCTTTCAGAGAAATGCATGTGAGTTTCTGGTGAATGCTTGTAAGTAGCTTTTCACTTTCAAAGGAAAGTGATTTTCTCTGAAAGGACAGCATTTAGAAAGTGAAGCAACACTCCATTCACTTCGCACATTGAATTGAAGTGTTGGAACAGACTGCATCTCTTTCAGAGAAACGCATGTGAGTTTCTGTTGAATGCTTGTAAGTAGCTTAAAAAACTTTCAAAGGAGAGTGATTTTCTCTGAAAGGACAGCATTTAGAAAGTGAGGCAACACTCCATTCACTTCACACAGTGAATTGAAGTGTTGGAACAGACTGCTTCTCTTTCATAGAAACGCATTAGTGTTTCTTGTGAATTCTTGCAAGTAGCTTAAGGCACTTTCAAAGGAACGTGATTTTCTCTGAAAGGACAGCATTTAGAAAGTGAAGCAACACTCCATTCACTTCGCACAGTGAATTGAAGTGTTGGAAGAGAAGGCTTCTCTTTCAGAGAAATGCCTGTGAATTTCTTGTGAATGCTTGAAAGTTGCTTAAGGCACTTCCAAACAAAAGTGATTTTCTCTGAAAGGACAGGATTTAGAAAGTGAAACAACACTCCATTCACTTCGGACAGTGAATTGAAGTGTTTGAACAGACTGCTTCTATTTCAGAGAAACGCATGTGTGTTTCCTGTGAATGCTTGAAAGTAGCTTAAGGCACTTTCAAAGGAAAGTGATTTTCTCTGAAAGGACAGCATTTAGAAAGTGAAGTAACATTCCATTCACTTCGCACAGTGAATTGAAGTGTTGGAACAGACTGCTTCTCTTTCACAGAAACGCATGTGAGTTTTTTGTGAATGCTTGAAAGTAGTTTAAGGCACTTTCAATGGAAAGTGATGTTCTCTGAAAGGACAGCATTTAGAAAGTGAGGCAACACTCCATTCACTTCGCACAGTGAATTGAAGTGTTGGAACAGACTGCTTCTCTTTCAGAGAAACGCATGTGAGTTTCTTCCTAATGCTTGCAAGTAGCTTAAGGCACTTTCAAAGGAAAGTGATTTTCTCTGAAAGGACAGCATTTAGAAAGTGAAGCAACACTCCATTCACTTCGCACATTGAATTGAACTGTTGGAACAGACTGCTTCTCTTTCAGAGAAACGCATGTGAGTTTCTGGTGAATGCTTGAAAGTAGTTTAAGGCACTTTCAATGGAAAGTGATTTTCTCTGAAAGGACAGAATTTAGAAAGTGAAGCAACACTCCATTCACATCGCACAGTGAATTGAAGTGTTGGAACAGACTGCTTCTCTTTCAGAGAAATGCATGTGAGTTTCTGTTGAATGCTTGTAAGTAGCTTAAGGCACTTTCAAAGGAAAGTGATTTTCTCTGAAGGACAGAATTTCGAAAGTGAGGCAACACTCCATTCACTTTGCACAGTGAATTGAAGTGTTGGAACAGATTGCTTCTCTTTCAGAGAAACACATGTGAGTTTCTGGTGAATGCTTGTAAGTAGCTTAAGGCATTTTCAAAGGAAAGTGATTTTTTCGGAAAAGACAGCATTTAGAAAGTGAAGTAACATTCCATTCACTTCGCACAGTGAATTGAAGTGTTGGAACAGACTGCTTCTCTTTCAGAAAAACGCATGTGAGTTTCTTCCTAATGCTTGTAAGTAGCTTAAGGCACTTTCAAAGGAAAGTGATTTTCTCTGAAAGGACAGCATTTAGAAAGTGAAGTAACATTCCATTCACTTCGCACAGTGAATTGAAGTGTTGGAACAGACTGCTTCTCTTTCAGAGAAATGCATGTGAGTTTCTGTTGAATGCTTGTAAGTAGCTCAAGGCTCTTTCAAAGGAAAGTGATTTTCTCTGAAAGGACAGCATTTAGAAAGTAAAGCAACACTCCATTCCCTTCGCGCAATGAATTGAAGTGTTGGAACAGACTGCTTCTCTTTCATAGAAACGCATTAGTGTTTCTTGTGAATGCTTGCAAGTAGCTTAAGGCACTTTCAAAGGAAAGTGATTTTCTCTGAAAGGACAGCATTTAGAAAGTGAAGCAACGCTCCATTCACTTCGCACAGAGAATTGAATTGTTGGAACAGATTGCTTCTCTTTCAGAGAAATGCATGTGAGTTTCTGTTGAATGCTTGTAAGTAGCTTAAGGCAAATTCAAAGGAAAGGGATTTTCTCTGAAAGGACAGCATTTAGAAAGTGAAGCAACACTCCATTCACTTCGCACAGTGAATTGAAGTGTTGGAACAGACTGCTTCTCTTTCAGAGAAACACATGTGAGTTTTTTGTGAATGCTTGAAAGTAGTTTAAGGTACTTTCAATGGAAAGTGATTTTCTCTGAAAGGACAGCATTTAGAAAGTGAGGCAACACTCCATTCACTTCGCACAGTGAATTGAAGTGTTGGAACAGACTGCTTCTCTTTCAGAGAAACGCATGTGAGTTTCTTCCTAATGCTTGCAAGTAGTTTAAGGCACTATCAAAGGAAAGTGATTTTCTCTGAAAGGACAGCATTTAGAAAGTGAAGCAACACTCCATTCACTTCGCACAGTGAATTGAAGTGTTGGAACAGACTGCTTCTCTTTCAGAGAAACGCATGTGAGTTTCTGGTGAATGCTTGTAAGTAGCTTAAGGCAATTTCAAATGAATGTGATTTTCTCTGAAAGGACAGCATTTAGAAAGTGAAGCAACACTCCATTCACTTCGCACAGTGAATTGAAGTGTTGGAACAGACTGCATCTCTTTCAGAGAAACGCATGTGAGTTTCTGTTGAATGCTTGTAAGTACCTTAAAAAATTTTCAGAGGAGAGTGATTTTCTCTGAAAGGACAGCATTTAGAAAGTGAGGCAAAACTCCATTCACTTCACACAGTGAATTGAAGTGTTGGAACAGACTGCTTCTCTTTCATAGAAACGCATTAGTGTTTCTTGTGAATTCTTGCAAGTAGCTTAAGGCACTTTCAAAGGAAAGTGATTTTCTCTGAAAGGACAGCATTTAGAAAGTGAAGCAACACTCCATTCACTTCACACAGTGAATTGAAGTGTTGGAACAGACTGCTTCTCTTTCAGAGAAACGCATGTGAGTTTCTGGTGAATGCTTGTAAGTAGCTTAAGGCAATTTCAAAGGAACGTGATTTTCTCTGAAAGGACAGCATTTAGAAAGTGAAGCAACACTCCATTCACTTCGCACAGTGAATTGAAGTGTTGGAAGAGAAGGCTTCTCTTTCAGAGAAATGCCTGTGAATTTCTTGTGAATGCTTGAAAGTTGCTTAAGGCACTTTCAAACAAAAGTGATTTTCTCTGAAAGGACAGGATTTAGAAAGTGAAACAACACTCCATTCACTTCGGACAGTGAATTGAAGTGTTTGAACAGACTGCTTCTATTTCAGAGAAACGCATGTGTGTTTCCTGTGAATGCTTGAAAGTAGCTTAAGGCACTTTCAAAGGAAAGTGATTTTCTCTGAAAGGACAGCATTTAGAAAGTGAAGTAACATTCCATTCACTTCGCACAGTGAATTGAAGTGTTGGAACAGACTGCTTCTCTTTCACAGAAACGCATGTGAGTTTTTTGTGAATGCTTGAAAGTAGTTTAAGGCACTTTCAATGGAAAGTGATGTTCTCTGAAAGGACAGCATTTAGAAAGTGAGGCAACACTCCATTCACTTCACACAGTGAATTGAAGTGTTGGAACAGACTGCTTCTCTTTCAGAGAAATGCATGTGAGTTTCTGTTGAATGCTTGTAAGTAGCTCAAGGCTCTTTCAAAGGAAAGTGATTTTCTCTGAAAGGACAGCATTTAGAAAGTAAAGCAACACTCCATTCCCTTCGCGCAATGAATTGAAGTGTTGGAACAGACTGCTTCTCTTTCATAGAAACGCATTAGTGTTTCTTGTGAATGCTTGCAAGTAGCTTAAGGCACTTTCAAAGGAAAGTGATTTTCTCTGAAAGGACAGCATTTAGAAAGTGAAGCAATGCTCCATTCACTTCGCACAGAATATTGAAGTGTTGGAACAGATTGCTTCTCTTTCAGAGAAATGCATGTGAGTTTCTGTTGAATGCTTGTAAGTAGCTTAAGGCACATTCAAAGGAAAGGGATTTTCTCTGAAAGGACAGCATTTAGAAAGTGAAGCAACACTCCATTCACTTCGCACAGTGAATTGAAGTGTTGGAACAGACTGCTTCTCTTTCAGAGAAACGCATGTGAATTTCTGGTGAATGCTTGTAAGTAGCTTAAGGCAATTTCAAAGGAACGTGATTTTCTCTGAAAGGACAGCATTTAGAAAGTGAAGCAACACTCCATTCACTTCGCACAGTGAATTGAAGTGTTGGAAGAGAAGGCTTCTCTTTCAGAGAAATGCATGTGAATTTCTTGTGAATGCTTGAAAGTTGCTAAATGCACTTTCAAACAAAAGTGATTTTCTCTGAAAGGACAGGATTTAGAAAGTGAAACAACACTCCATTCACTTCGGACAGTGAATTGAAGTGTTGGAACAGACTGCTTCTATTTCAGAGAAACGCATGTGTGTTTCCTGTGAATGCTTGAAAGTAGCTTAAGGCACTTTCAAAGGAAAGTGATTTTCTCTGAAAGCACAGCATTTAGAAAGTGAAGTAACATTCCATTCACTTCGCACAGTGAATTGAAGTGTTGCAACAGACTGCTTCTCTTTCAGAGAAATGCATGTGAATTTCTGTTGAATGCTTGTAAGTAGCTCAAGGCTCTTTCAAAGGAAAGTGATTTTCTCTGAAAGGACAGCATTTAGAAAGTAAAGCAACACTCCATTCCCTTCGTGCAATGAATTGAAGTGTTGGAACAGACTGCTTCTCTTTCATAGAAACGCATTAGTGTTTCTTGTGAATGCTTGCAAGTAGCTTAAGGCACTTTCAAAGGAAAGTGATTTTCTCTGAAAGGACAGCATTTAGAAAGTGAAGCAACACTCCATTCACTTCGCACAGTGAATTGAAGTGTTGAAACAGAATGCTTCTCTTTCAGAGAAACGCATGTGAGTTTCTTCCTAATGCTTGCAAGTAGCTTAAGGCACTTTCAAAGGAAAGTGATTTTCTCTGAAAGGACAGCATTTAGAAAGTGAAGCAACACTCCATTCACTTCGCACAGTGAATTGAAGTGTTGGAACAGACTGCTTCTCTTTCAGAGAAATGCATGTGAGTTTCTGTTGAATGCTTGTAAGTAGCTAAAGGCACTTTCAAAGGAAAGTGATTTTCTCTGAAAGGACAGAATTTAGAAAGTGAAGCAACACTCCATTCACTTCGCACAGTGAATTGAAGTGTTGGAACAGACTGCTTCTCTTTCAGAGAAATGCATGTGAGTTTCTGTTGAATGCTTGTAAGTAGCTTAAGGCACTTTCAAAGGAAAGTGATTTTCTCTGAAGGACAGCATTTCGAAAGTGAGGCAACACTCCATTCACTTTGCACAGTGAATTGAAGTGTTGGAACAGATTGCTTCTCTTTCAGAGAAACACATGTGAGTTTCTGGTGAATGCTTGTAAGTAGCTTAAGGCATTTTCAAAGGAACGTGATTTTCTCGGAAAGGACAGCATTTAGAAAGTGAAGTAACATTCCATTCACTTCGCACATTGAATTGAAGTGTTGGAACAGACTGCATCTCTTTCAGAGAAACGCATGTGAGTTTCTGTTGAATGCTTGTAAGTACCTTAAAAAATTTTCAAAGGAGAGTGATTTTCTCTGAAAGGACAGCATTTAGAAAGTGAGGCAACACTCCATTCACTTCACACAGTGAATTGAAGTGTTGGAACAGACTGCTTCTCTTTCATAGAAACGCATTAGTGTTTCTTGTGAATGCTTGCAAGTAGCTTAAGGCACTTTCAAAGGAAAGTGATTTTCTCTGAAAGGACAGCATTTAGAAAGTGAAGCAACACTCCATTCACTTCGCACAGAGAATTGATGTGTTGGAACAGACTGCTTCTCTTTCAGAGAAATGCATGTGAGTTTCTGTTGAATGCTTGTAAGTAGCTTAAGGCACTTTCAAAGGAAAATGATTTTCTCTGAAAGGACAGCATTTAGAAAGTGAAGCAACACTCCATTCACTTCGCACAGTGAATTGAAGTGTTGGAACAGACTGCTTCTCTTTCAGAGAAACGCATGTGAGTTTCTTCCTAATGCTTGCAAGTAGCTTAAGGCACTTTCAAAGGAAAGTGATTTTCTCTGAAAGGACAGCATTTAGAAAGTGAAGCAACACTCCATTCACTTCGCACAGTGAATTGAAGTGTTGAAACAGAATGCTTCTCTTTCAGAGAAACGCATGTGAGTTTCTGGTGAATGCTTGTAATTAGCTTAAGGCACTTTCAAAGGAAAGTGATTTTCTCTGAAAGGACAGCATTTACAAAGTGAAGCAACACTCCATTCACTTCGCACATTGAATTGAAATGTTGGAACAGACTGCATCTCTTTCAGAGAAACGCATCTGAGTTTCTGTTGAATGCTTGTAAGTAGCTTAAGAAACTTTCAAAGGAGAGTGATTTTCTCTGAAAGGACAGCATTTAGAAAGTGAAGCAACACTCCATTCACTTCACACAGTGAATTGAAGTGTTGGAACAGACTGCTTCTCTTTCACAGAAACGCATGCGAGTTTCTGGTGAATGCTTGTAAGTAGCTTAAGGCAATTTCAAAGGAACGTGATTTTCTCTGAAAGGACAGCATTTAGAAAGTGACGCAACACTCCATTCACTTCGCACAGTGAATTGAAGTGTTGGAACAGACTGCTTCTCTTTCAGAGAAATGCATGTGAGTTTCTGTTGAATGCTTGTAAGTATCTCAAGGCTCATTCAAAGAAAAGGGATTTTCTCTGAAAGGACAGCATTTAGAATGTGAAGCAACACTCCATTCAATTTGCACATTGAATTGAAGTGTTGGAACAGAAGGCTTCTCTTTCAGAGAAATGCATGTGAATTTCTTGTGAATGCCTGAAAGTTGCTTAAGGCACTTTCAAACAAAAGTGATTTTCTCTGAAAGGACAGGATTTAGAAAGTGAAGCAACACTCAATTCACTTCGCACAGTGAATTGAAGTGTTGGAACAGACTGCTTCTATTTCAGAGAAACGCATGTGTGTTTCCTGTGAATGCTTGAAAATAGCTTAAGGCACTTTCAAAGGAAAGTGATTTTCTCTGAAAGGACAGTATTTAGAAAGTGAGGCAACACTCCATTCACTTCACACAGTGAATTGAAGTGTTGGAACAGACTGCTTCTCTTTCAGAGAAACGCATGTGAGTTTCTTCCTAATGCTTGCAAGTAGCTTAAGGCACTTTCAAAGGAAAGTGATTTTCTCTGTAAAGACAGCATTTACAAAGTAAAGCAAAACTCCATTCCCTTCGTGCAATGAATTGAAGTGTTGGAACAGACTGCTTCTCTTTCATAGAAACGCATTAGTGTTTCTTGTGAATGCTTGCAAGTAGCTTAAGGCACTTTCAAAGGAAAGTGATTTTCTCTGAAAGGACAGCATTTAGAAAGTGAAGCAATACTCCATTCACTTCGCACAGAGAATTGAAGTGTTGGAACAGATTGCTTCTCTTTCAGAGAAATGCATGTGAGTTTCTGTTGAATGCTTGTAAGTAGATTAAGGCACTTTCAAAAAAAAATGATTTTCTCTGAAAGGACAGCATTTAGAAAGTGAAGCAACACTCCATTCACTTCGCACAGTGAATTGAAGTGTTGGAACAGACTGCTTCTCTTTCAGAGAAACGCATGTGAGTTTCTTCCTAATGCTTGCAAGTAGCTTAAGGCACTTTCAAAGGAAAGTGATTTTCTCTGAAAGGACAGCATTTAGAAAGTGAAGCAACACTCCATTCACTTCGCACAGTGAATTGAAGTGTTGGAACAGACTGCTTCTCTTTCAGAGAAACGCATGTGAGTTTCTTCCTAATGCTTGCAAGTAGCTTAAGGCACTTTCAAAGGAAAGTGATTTTCTCTGAAAGGACAGCATTTAGAAAGTGAGGCAACAATCCATTCACTTCACACAGTGAATTGAAGTGTTGGAACAGACTGCTTCTCTTTCAGAGAAATGCATGTGAGTTTCTGTTGAATGCTTGTAAGTAGCTCAAGGCTCTTTCAAAGGAAAGTGATTTTCTCTGAAATGACAGCATTTAGAAAGTGAAGAAACACTCCATTCCCTTCGCGCAATGAATTGAAGTGTTGGAACAGATGCTTCTCTTTCATAGAAACGCATTAGTGTTTCTTGTGAATGCTTGCAAGTAGCTTAAGGCACTTTCAAAGGAAAGTGATTTTCTCTGAAAGGACAGCATTTAGAAAGTGAAGCAACACTCCATTCACTTCGCACAGTGAATTGAAGTGTTGGAACAGACTGCTTCTCTTTCAGAGAAACGCATGTGAGTTTTTTGTGAATGCTTGAAAGTAGTTTAAGGCACTTTCAATGGAAAGTTATTTTCTCTGAAAGGACAGCATTTAGAAAGTGAGGCAACACTCCATTCAGTTCGCACAGTGAATTGAAGTGTTGGAACAAACTGCTTCTCTTTCAGAGAAACGCATGTGAGTTTCTTCCTAATGCTTGCAAGTAGCTTAAGGCACTTTCAAAGGAACGTGATTTTCTCTGAAAGGACAGCATTTAGAAAGTGAAGCAACACTCCATTCACTTCGCACAGTGAATTGAAGTGTTGGAAGATAAGGCTTCTCTTTCAGAGAAATGAATGTGAATTTCTTGTGAATTCTTGAAAGTTGCTTAAGGCACTTTCAAACAAAAGTGATTTTCTCTGAAAGGACAGGATTTGGAAAGTGAAACAACACTCCATTCACTTCGCACAGTGAATTGAAGTGTTGGAACAGACTGCTTCTATTTCAGAGAAACGCATGTGTGTTTCCTGTGAATGCTTGAAAGTAGCTTAAGGCACTTTCAAAGGAAAGTGATTTTCTCTGAAAGGACAGCATTTACAAAGCAAAGCAAAACTCCATTCCCTTCGTGCAATGAATTGAAGTGTTGGAACAGACTGCTTCTCTTTCATAGAAATGCATTAGTGTTTCTTGTGAATGCTTGCAAGTAGCTTAAGGCACTTTCAAAGGAAAGTGATTTTCTCTGAAAGGACAGCATTTAGAAAGTGAAGCAACACTCCATTCACTTCGCACAGAGAATTGAAGTGTTGGAACAGACTGCTTCTCTTTCAGAGAAATGCATGTGAGTTTCTGTTGAATGCTTGTAAGTAGCTTAAGGCACTTTCAAAGGAAAATGATTTTCTCTGAAAGGACAGCATTTAGAAAGTGAAGCAACACTCCATTCACTTCGCACAGTGAATTGAAGTGTTGGAACAGACTTATTCTCTTTCAGAGAAACGCATGTGAGTTTCTTCCTAATGCTTGCAAGTAGCTTAAGGCACTTTCAAAGGAAAGTGATTTTCTCTGAAAGGACAGCATTTAGAAAGTGAAGCAACACTCCATTCACTTCGCACAGTGAATTGAAGTGTTGAAACAGAATGCTTCTCTTTCAGAGAAACGCATGTGAGTTTCTGGTGAATGCTTGTAATTAGCTTAAGGCACTTTCAAAGGAAAGTGATTTTCTCTGAAAGGACAGCATTTACAAAGTGAAGCAACACTCCATTCACTTCGCACATTGAATTGAAATGTTGGAACAGACTGCATCTCTTTCAGAGAAACGCATGTGAGTTTCTGTTGAATGCTTGTAAGTAGCTTAAGAAACTTTCAAAGGAGAGTGATTTTCTCTGAAAGGACAGCATTTAGAAAGTGAGGCAACACTCCATTCACTTCGAACAGTTAATTGAAGTGTTGGAACAGACTGCTTCTCTTTCACAGAAACGCATGCGAGTTTCTGGTGAATGCTTTCTAAGTAGCTTAAGGCAATTTCAAAGGAACGTGATTTTCTCTGAAAGGACAGCATTTAGAAAGTGAAGCAACACTCCATTCACTTCGCACAGTGAATTGAAGTGTTGGAACAGACTGCTTCTCTTTCAGAGAAATGCATGTGAGTTTCTGTTGAATGCTTGTAAGTATCTCAAGGCTCATTCAAAGAAAAGGGATTTTCTCTGAAAGGACAGCATTTAGAATGTGAAGCAACACTCCATTCAATTTGCACATTGAATTGAAGTGTTGGAACAGAAGGCTTCTCTTTCAGAGAAATGCATGTGAATTTCTTGTGAATGCTTGAAAGTTGCTTAAGGCACTTTCAAACAAAAGTGATTTTCTCTGAAAGGACAGGATTTAGAAAGTGAAGCAACACTCAATTCACTTCGCACAGTGAATTGAAGTGTTGGAACAGACTGCTTCTATTTCAGAGAAACGCATGTGTGTTTCCTGTGAATGCTTGAAAATAGCTTAAGGCACTTTCAAAGGAAAGTGATTTTCTCTGAAAGGACAGTATTTAGAAAGTGAGGCAACACTCCATTCACTTCACACAGTGAATTGAAGTGTTGGAACAGACTGCTTCTCTTTCAGAGAAACGCATGTGAGTTTCTTCCTAATGCTTGCAAGTAGCTTAAGGCACTTTCAAAGGAAAGTGATTTTCTCTGTAAAGACAGCATTTACAAAGTAAAGCAAAACTCCATTCCCTTCGTGCAATGAATTGAAGTGTTGGAACAGACTGCTTCTCTTTCATAGAAACGCATTAGTGTTTCTTGTGAATGCTTGCAAGTAGCTTAAGGCACTTTCAAAGGAAAGTGATTTTCTCTGAAAGGACAGCATTTAGAAAGTGAAGCAATACTCCATTCACTTCGCACAGAGAATTGAAGTGTTGGAACAGATTGCTTCTCTTTCAGAGAAATGCATGTGAGTTTCTGTTGAATGCTTGTAAGTAGATTAAGGCACTTTCAAAGAAAAATGATTTTCTCTGATAGGACAGCATTTAGAAAGTGAAGCAACACTCCATTCACTTCGCACAGTGAATTGAAGTGTTGGAACAGACTGCTTCTCTTTCAGAGAAACGCATGTGAGTTTCTTCCTAATGCTTGCAAGTAGCTTAAGGCACTTTCAAAGGAAAGTGATTTTCTCTGAAAGGACAGCATTTAGAAAGTGAAGCAACACTCCATTCACTTCGCACAGTGAATTGAAGTGTTGGAACAGACTGCTTCTCTTTCAGAGAAACGCATGTGAGTTTCTTCCTAATGCTTGCAAGTAGCTTAAGGCACTTTCAAAGGAAAGTGATTTTCTCTGAAAGGACAGCATTTAGAAAGTGAGGCAACAATCCATTCACTTCACACAGTGAATTGAAGTGTTGGAACAGACTGCTTCTCTTTCAGAGAAATGCATGTGAGTTTCTGTTGAATGCTTGTAAGTAGCTCAAGGCTCTTTCAAAGGAAAGTGATTTTCTCTGAAATGACAGCATTTAGAAAGTGAAGAAACACTCCATTCCCTTCGCGCAATGAATTGAAATGTTGGAACAGACTGCTTCTCTTTCATAGAAACGCATTAGTGTTTCTTGTGAATGCTTGCAAGTAGCTTAAGGCACTTTCAAAGGAAAGTGATTTTCTCTGAAAGGACAGCATTTAGAAAGTGAAGCAACACTCCATTCACTTCGCACAGTGAATTGAAGTGTTGGAACAGACTGCTTCTCTTTCAGAGAAACGCATGTGAGTTTTTTGTGAATGCTTGAAAGTAGTTTAAGGCACTTTCAATGGAAAGTTATTTTCTCTGAAAGGACAGCATTTAGAAAGTGAGGCAACACTCCATTCAGTTCGCACAGTGAATTGAAGTGTTGGAACAAACTGCTTCTCTTTCAGAGAAACGCATGTGAGTTTCTTCCTAATGCTTGCAAGTAGCTTAAGGCACTATCAAAGGAAAGTGATTTTCTCTGAAAGGACAGCATTTAGAAAGTGAAGCAACACTCCATTCACTTCGCACAGTGAATTGAAGTGTTGGAACAGACTGCTTCTCTTTCAGAGAAACGCATGTGAGTTTTTTGTGAATGCTTGAAAGTAGTTTAAGGCACTTTCAATGGAAAGTGATTTTCTCTGAAAGGACAGCATTTAGAAAGTGAGGCAACACTCCATTCACTTCGCACAGTGAATTGAAGTGTTGGAACAAACTGCTTCTCTTTCAGAGAAACGCATGTGATTTTCTTCCTAATGCTTACAAGTAGCTTAAAGCACTATCAAAGGAAAGTGATTTTCTCTGAAAGGACAGCATTTAGAAAGTGAAGCAACACTCCATTCACTTCGCACAGTGAATTGAAGTGTTGGAACAGACTGCTTCTCTTTCAGAGAAACGCATGTGAGTTTCTGGTGAATGCTTGTAAGTAGCTTAAGGCAATTTCAAAGGAACGTGATTTTCTCTGAAAGGACAGCATTTAGAAAGTGAAGCAACACTCCATTCACTTCGCACAGTGAATTGAAGTGTTGGAAGAGAAGGCTTCTCTTTCAGAGAAATGAATGTGAATTTCTTGTGAATTCTTGGAAGTTGCTTAAGGCACTTTCAAACAAAAGTGATTTTCTCTGAAAGGACAGGATTTGGAAAGTGAAACAACACTCCATTCACTTCGCACAGTGAATTGAAGTGTTGGAACAGACTGCTTCTATTTCAGAGAAACGCATGTGTGTTTCCTGTGAATGCTTGAAAGTAGCTTAAGGCACTTTCAAAGGAAAGTGATTTTCTCTGAAAGGACAGCATTTACAAGTAAAGCAAAACTCCATTCCCTTCGTGCAATGAATTGAAGTGTTGGAACAGACTGCTTCTCTTTCATAGAAACGCATTAGTGTTTCTTGTGAATGCTTGCAAGTAGCTTAAGGCACTTTCAAAGGAAAGTGATTTTCTCTGAAAGAACAGCATTTAGAAAGTGAAGCAACACTCCATTCACTTCGCACAGAGAATTGAAGTGTTGGAACAGAATGCTTCTCTTTCAGAGAAATGCATGTGAGTTTCTGTTGAATGCTTGTAAGTAGCTTAAGGCACTTTCAAAGGAAAATGATTTTCTCTGAAAGGACAGCATTTAGAAAGTGAAGCAACACTCCATTCACTTCGCACAGTGAATTGAAGTGTTGGAACAGACTGCTTCTCTTTCAGAGAAACGCATGTGAGTTTCTTCCTAATGCTTGCAAGTAGCTTAAGGCACTTTCAAAGGAAAGTGATTTTCTCTGAAAGGACAGCATTTAGAAAGTGAAGCAACACTCCATTCACTTCGCACAGTGAATTGAAGTGTTGGAACAGACTGCTTCTCTTTCAGAGAAACGCATGTGAGTTTCTGGTGAATGCTTGTAATTAGCTTAAGGCACTTTCAAAGGAAAGTGATTTTCTCTGAAAGGACAGCATTTAGAAAGTGAAGCAACACTCCATTCACTTCGCACAGTGAATTGAAATGTTGGAACAGACTGCTTCTCTTTCAGTTAAATGCATGTGAGTTTCTGTTGAATGCTTGTAAGTATCTAAAGGCTCTTTCAAAGGAAAGGGATTTTCTCTGAAAGGACAGCATTTAGAAAGTAAAGCAACACTCCATTCCCTTCGCGCAATGAATTGAAGTGTTGGAACAGACTGCTTCTCTTTCATAGAAACGCATTAGTGTTTCTTGTGAATGCTTGCATGTAGCTTAAGGCACTTTCAAAGGAAAGTGATTTTCTCTGAAAGGACAGCATTTCTAAAGTGAAGCAACACTCCATTCACTTCGCACAGTGAATTGAAGTGTTGGAACAGACTGCTTCTCTTTCAGAGAAACGCATGTGAGTTTCTGGTGAATGCTTGTAAGTAGCTTCAGGCAATTTCAAAGGAACGTGATTTTCTCTGAAAGGACAGCATTTAGAAAGTGAAGCAACACTCCATTCACTTCGCACAGTGAATTGAAGTGTTGGAAGAGAGGGCTTCTCTTTCAGAGAAATGCATGTGAATTTCTTGTGAATGCTTGAAAGTTGCTTAAGGCACTTTCAAACAAAAGTGATTTTCTCTGAAAGGACAGGATTTAGAAAGTGAAACAACACTCCATTCACTTCGGACAGTGAATTGAAGTGTTGGAACAGACTGCTTCTCTTTCAGAGAAATGCATGTGTGTTTCCTGTGAATGCTTGAAAGTAGCTTGAGGCACTTTCAAAGGAAAGTGATTTTCTCTGAAAGGACAGCATTTAGAAAGTGAAGTAACATTCCATTCACTTCGCACAGTGAATTGAAGTGTTGGAACAGACTGCTTCTCTTTCAGAGAAATGCATGTGAATTTCTGTTGAATGCTTGTAAGTAGCTCAAGGCTCTTTCAAAGGAAAGTGATTTTTTCTGAAAGGACAGCATTTAGAAAGTAAAGCAACACTCCATTCCCTTCGTGCAATGAATTGAAGTGTTGGAACAGACTGCTTCTCTTTCATAGAAACGCATTAGTGTTTCTTGTGAATGCTTGCAAGTAGCTTAAGGCACTTTCAAAGGAAAGTGATTTTCTCTGAAAGGACAGCATTTATAAAGAGAAGCAACACTCCATTCACTTCGCACAGAGAATTGAAGTGTTGGAACAGACTGCTTCTCTTTCAGAGAAATGCATGTGAGTTTCTGTTGAATGCTTGTAAGTAGCTTAAAGCACTTTCAAAGGAAAGTGATTTTCTCTGAAAGGACAGCATTTAGAAAGTGAAGCAACTCTCCATTCACTTCGCACAGTGAATTGAAGTGTTGGAACAGACTGCTTCTCTTTCAGATAAACGCATGTGAGTTTCTTGCTAATGCTTGCAAGTAGCTTAAGGCACTTTCAAAGGAAAGTGATTTTCTCTGAAAGGACAGCATTTAGAAAGTGAAGCAACACTCCATTCACTTCGCACAGTGAATTGAAGTGTTGGAACAGACTGCTTCTCTTTCAGAGAAACGCATGTGAGTTTCTGGTGAATGATTGTAAGTAGCTTAAGGCACTTTCAAAGGAAAGTGATTTTCTCTGAAAGGACAGCATTTAGAAAGTGAAGCAACACTCCATACACTTCGCACAGTGAATTGAAGTGGTGGAACAGACTGCTTCTCTTTCAGAGAAATGTATGTGAGTTTCTGTTGATTGCTTGTAAGTAGCTTAAGGCACTTTCAAAGGAGAGTGATTTTCTCTGAAAGGACAGCATTTCGAAAGTGAGGCAACACTCCATTCACTTTCCACAGTGAATTGAAGTGTTGGAACAGATTGCTTCTCTTTCAGAGAAACACATGTGAGTTTCTGGTGAATGCTTGTAAGTAGCTTAAGGCATTTTCAAAGGAACGTGATTTTCTCGGAAAGGACAGCATTTAGAAAGTGAAGTAACATTCCATTCACTTCGCACAGGGAATTGAAGTGTTGGAAGAGAAGGCTTCTCTTTCAGAGAAATGAATGTGAATTTCTTGTGAATTCTTGAAAGTTGCTTAAGGCACTTTCAAACAAAAGTGATTTTCTCTGAAAGGACAGGATTTGGAAAGTGAAACAACACTCCATTCACTTCGCACAGTGAATTGAAGTGTTGGAACAGACTGCTTCTATTTCAGAGAAACGCATGTGTGTTTCCTGTGAATGCTTGAAAGTAGCTTAAGGCACTTTCAAAGGAAAGTGATTTTCTCTGTAAAGACAGCATTTACAAAGTAAAGCAAAACTCCATTCCCTTCGTGCAATGAATTGAAGTGTTGGAACAGACTGCTTCTCTTTCATAGAAACGCATTAGTGTTTCTTGTGAATGCTTGTAAGTAGCTCAAGGCTCTTTCAAAGGAAAGTGATTTTCTCTGAAAGGACAGCATTTAGAAAGTGAAGCAATACTCCATTCACTTCGCACAGAGAATTGAAGTGTTGGAACAGATTGCTTCTCTTTCAGAGAAATGCATGTGAGTTTCTGTTGAATGCTTGTAAGTAGCTTAAGGCACTTTCAAAGAAAAATGATTTTCTCTGAAAGGACAGCATTTAGAAAGTGAAGCAACACTCCATTCACTTCGCACAGTGAATTGAAGTGTTGGAACAGACTGCTTCTCTTTCAGAGAAACGCATGTGAGTTTCTTCCTAATGCTTGCAAGTAGCTTAAGGCACTTTCAAAGGAAAGTGATTTTCTCTGAAAGGACAGCATTTAGAAAGTGAAGCAACACTCCATTCACTTCGCACAGTGAATTGAAGTGTTGGAACAGACTGCTTCTCTTTCAGAGAAACGCATGTGAGTTTCTGGTGAATGCTTGTAAGTAGATTAAGGCAATTTCAAAGGAACAATGTTTTCTCTGAAAGGACAGCATTTAGAATGTGAAGCAACACTCCATTCACTTCGCACAGTGAATTGAAGTGTTGAAACAGAATGCTTCTCTTTCAGAGAAACGCATGTGAGTTTCTGGTGAATGCTTGTAATTAGCTTAAGGCACTTTCAAAGGAAAGTGATTTTCTCTGAAAGGACAGCATTTACAAAGTGAAGCAACACTCCATTCACTTCGCACATTGAATTGAAATGTTGGAACAGACTGCATCTCTTTCAGAGAAACGCATGTGAGTTTCTGTTGAATGCTTGTAAGTAGCTTAAGAAACTTTCAAAGGAGAGTGATTTTCTCTGAAAGGACAGCATTTAGAAAGTGAGGCAACACTCCATTCACTTCACACAGTGAATTGAAGTGTTGGAACAGACTGCTTCTCTTTCACAGAAACGCATGCGAGTTTCTGGTGAATGCTTGTAAGTAGCTTAAGGCAATTTCAAAGGAACGTGATTTTCTCTGAAAGGACAGCATTTAGAAAGTGAAGCAACACTCCATTCACTTCGCACAGTGAATTGAAGTGTTGGAACAGACTGCTTCTCTTTCAGAGAAATGCATGTGAGTTTCTGTTGAATGCTTGTAAGTATCTCAAGGCTCATTCAAAGAAAAGGGATTTTCTCTGAAAGGACAGCATTTAGAATGTGAAGCAACACTCCATTCAATTTGCACATTGAATTGAAGTGTTGGAACAGAAGGCTTCTCTTTCAGAGAAATGCATGTGAATTTCTTGTGAATGCTTGAAAGTTGCTTAAGGCACTTTCAAACAAAAGTGATTTTCTCTGAAAGGACAGGATTTAGAAAGTGAAGCAACACTCAATTCACTTCGCACAGTGAATTGAAGTGTTGGAACAGACTGCTTCTATTTCAGAGAAACGCATGTGTGTTTCCTGTGAATGCTTGAAAATAGCTTAAGGCACTTTCAAAGGAAAGTGATTTTCTCTGAAAGGACAGTATTTAGAAAGTGAGGCAACACTCCATTCACTTCACACAGTGAATTGAAGTGTTGGAACAGACTGCTTCTCTTTCAGAGAAACGCATGTGAGTTTCTTCCTAATGCTTGCAAGTAGCTTAAGGCACTTTCAAAGGAAAGTGATTTTCTCTGTAAAGACAGCATTTACAAAGTAAAGCAAAACTCCATTCCCTTCGTGCAATGAATTGAAGTGTTGGAACAGACTGCTTCTCTTTCATAGAAACGCATTAGTGTTTCTTGTGAATGCTTGCAAGTAGCTTAAGGCACTTTCAAAGGAAAGTGATTTTCTCTGAAAGGACAGCATTTAGAAAGTGAAGAAACACTCCATTCCCTTCGCGCAATGAATTGAAGTGTTGGAACAGACTGCTTCTCTTTCATAGAAACGCATTAGTGTTTCTTGTGAATGCTTGCAAGTAGCTTAAGGCACTTTCAAAGGAAAGTGATTTTCTCTGAAAGGACAGCATTTAGAAAGTGAAGCAACACTCCATTCACTTCGCACAGTGAATTGAAGTGTTGGAACAGACTGCTTCTCTTTCAGAGAAACGCATGTGAGTTTTTTGTGAATGCTTGAAAGTAGTTTAAGGCACTTTCAATGGAAAGTTATTTTCTCTGAAAGGACAGCATTTAGAAAGTGAGGCAACACTCCATTCAGTTCGCACAGTGAATTGAAGTGTTGGAACAAACTGCTTCTCTTTCAGAGAAACGCATGTGAGTTTCTTCCTAATGCTTGCAAGTAGCTTAAGGCACTATCAAAGGAAAGTGATTTTCTCTGAAAGGACAGCATTTAGAAAGTGAAGCAACACTCCATTCACTTCGCACAGTGAATTGAAGTGTTGGAACAGACTGCTTCTCTTTCAGAGAAACGCATGTGAGTTTTTTGTGAATGCTTGAAAGTAGTTTAAGGCACTTTCAATGGAAAGTGATTTTCTCTGAAAGGACAGCATTTAGAAAGTGAGGCAACACTCCATTCACTTCGCACAGTGAATTGAAGTGTTGGAACAAACTGCTTCTCTTTCAGAGAAACGCATGTGATTTTCTTCCTAATGCTTACAAGTAGCTTAAAGCACTATCAAAGGAAAGTGATTTTCTCTGAAAGGACAGCATTTAGAAAGTGAAGCAACACTCCATTCACTTCGCACAGTGAATTGAAGTGTTGGAACAGACTGCTTCTCTTTCAGAGAAACGCATGTGAGTTTCTGGTGAATGCTTGTAAGTAGCTTAAGGCAATTTCAAAGGAACGTGATTTTCTCTGAAAGGACAGCATTTAGAAAGTGAAGCAACACTCCATTCACTTCGCACAGTGAATTGAAGTGTTGGAAGAGAAGGCTTCTCTTTCAGAGAAATGAATGTGAATTTCTTGTGAATTCTTGAAAGTTGCTTAAGGCACTTTCAAACAAAAGTGATTTTCTCTGAAAGGACAGGATTTGGAAAGTGAAACAACACTCCATTCACTTCGCACAGGAATTGAAGTGTTGGAACAGACTGCTTCTATTTCAGAGAAACGCATGTGTGTTTCCTGTGAATGCTTGAAAGTAGCTTAAGGCACTTTCAAAGGAAAGTGATTTTCTCTGAAAGGACAGCATTTACAAGTAAAGCAAAACTCCATTCCCTTCGTGCAATGAATTGAAGTGTTGGAACAGACTGCTTCTCTTTCATAGAAACGCATTAGTGTTTCTTGTGAATGCTTGCAAGTAGCTTAAGGCACTTTCAAAGGAAAGTGATTTTCTCTGAAAGGACAGCATTTAGAAAGTGAAGCAACACTCCATTCACTTCGCACAAAGAATTGAAGTGTTGGAACAGAATGCTTCTCTTTCAGAGAAATGCATGTGAGTTTCTGTTGAATGCTTGTAAGTAGCTTAAGGCACTTTCAAAGGAAAATGATTTTCTCTGAAAGGACAGCATTTAGAAAGTGAAGCAACACTCCATTCACTTCGCACAGTGAATTGAAGTGTTGGAACAGACTGCTTCTCTTTCAGAGAAACGCATGTGAGTTTCTTCCTAATGCTTGCAAGTAGCTTAAGGCACTTTCAAAGGAAAGTGATTTTCTCTGAAAGGACAGCATTTAGAAAGTGAAGCAACACTCCATTCACTTCGCACAGTGAATTGAAGTGTTGGAACAGACTGCTTCTCTTTCAGAGAAACGCATGTGAGTTTCTGGTGAATGCTTGTAATTAGCTTAAGGCACTTTCAAAGGAAAGTGATTTTCTCTGAAAGGACAGCATTTAGAAAGTGAAGCAACACTCCATTCACTTCGCACAGTGAATTGAAGTGTTGGAACAGACTGCTTCTCTTTCAGTTAAATGCATGTGAGTTTCTGTTGAATGCTTGTAAGTATCTAAAGGCTCTTTCAAAGGAAAGGGATTTTCTCTGAAAGGACAGCATTTAGAAAGTAAAGCAACACTCCATTCCCTTCGCGCAATGAATTGAAGTGTTGGAACAGACTGCTTCTCTTTCATAGAAACGCATTAGTGTTTCTTGTGAATGCTTGCATGTAGCTTAAGGCACTTTCAAAGGAAAGTGATTTTCTCTGAAAGGACAGCATTTAGAAAGTGAAGCAACACTCCATTCACTTCGCAGAGTGAATTGAAGTGTTGGAACAGACTGCTTCTCTTTCAGAGAAACGCATGTGAGTTTCTGGTGAATGCTTGTAAGTAGCTTCAGGCAATTTCAAAGGAACGTGATTTTCTCTGAAAGGACAGCATTTAGAAAGTGAAGCAACACTCCATTCACTTCGCACAGTGAATTGAAGTGTTGGAAGAGAGGGCTTCTCTTTCAGAGAAATGCATGTGAATTTCTTGTGAATGCTTGAAAGTTGCTTAAGGCACTTTCAAACAAAAGTGATTTTCTCTGAAAGGACAGGATTTAGAAAGTGAAACAACACTCCATTCACTTCGGACAGTGAATTGAAGTGTTGGAAAAGACTGCTTCTCTTTCAGAGAAACGCATGTGTGTTTCCTGTGAATGCTTGAAAGTAGCTTGAGGCACTTTCAAAGGAAAGTGATTTTCTCTGAAAGGACAGCATTTAGAAAGTGAAGTAACATTCCATTCACTTCGCACAGTGAATTGAAGTGTTGGAACAGACTGCTTCTCTTTCAGAGAAATGCATGTGAATTTCTGTTGAATGCTTGTAAGTAGCTCAAGGCTCTTTCAAAGGAAAGTGATTTTTTCTGAAAGGACAGCATTTAGAAAGTAAAGCAACACTCCATTCCCTTCGTGCAATGAATTGAAGTGTTGGAACAGACTGCTTCTCTTTCATAGAAACGCATTAGTGTTTCTTGTGAATGCTTGCAAGTAGCTTAAGGCACTTTCAAAGGAAAGTGATTTTCTCTGAAAGGACAGCATTTATAAAGAGAAGCAACACTCCATTCACTTCGCACAGAGAATTGAAGTGTTGGAACAGACTGCTTCTCTTTCAGAGAAATGCATGTGAGTTTCTGTTGAATGCTTGTAAGTAGCTTAAAGCACTTTCAAAGGAAAGTGATTTTCTCTGAAAGGACAGCATTTAGAAAGTGAAGCAACACTCCATTCACTTCGCACAGTGAATTGAAGTGTTGGAACAGACTGCTTCTCTTTCAGATAAACGCATGTGAGTTTCTTGCTAATGCTTGCAAGTAGCTTAAGGCACTTTCAAAGGAAAGTGATTTTCTCTGAAAGGACAGCATTTAGAAAGTGAAGCAACACTCCATTCACTTCGCACAGTGAATTGAAGTGTTGGAACAGACTGCTTCTCTTTCAGAGAAACGCATGTGAGTTTCTGGTGAATGATTGTAAGTAGCTTAAGGCACTTTCAAAGGAAAGTGATTTTCTCTGAAAGGACAGCATTTAGAAAGTGAAGCAACACTCCATTCACTTCGCACAGTGAATTGAAGTGGTGGAACAGACTGCTTCTCTTTCAGAGAAATGTATGTGAGTTTCTGTTGATTGCTTGTAAGTAGCTTAAGGCACTTTCAAAGGAGAGTGATTTTCTCTGAAAGGACAGCATTTCGAAAGTGAGGCAACACTCCATTCACTTTCCACAGTGAATTGAAGTGTTGGAACAGATTGCTTCTCTTTCAGAGAAACACATGTGAGTTTCTGGTGAATGCTTGTAAGTAGCTTAAGGCATTTTCAAAGGAACGTGATTTTCTCGGAAAGGACAGCATTTAGAAAGTGAAGTAACATTCCATTCACTTCGCACAGGGAATTGAAGTGTTGGAAGAGAAGGCTTCTCTTTCAGAGAAATGAATGTGAATTTCTTGTGAATTCTTGAAAGTTGCTTAAGGCACTTTCAAACAAAAGTGATTTTCTCTGAAAGGACAGGATTTGGAAAGTGAAACAACACTCCATTCACTTCGCACAGTGAATTGAAGTGTTGGAACAGACTGCTTCTATTTCAGAGAAACGCATGTGTGTTTCCTGTGAATGCTTGAAAGTAGCTTAAGGCACTTTCAAAGGAAAGTGATTTTCTCTGTAAAGACAGCATTTACAAAGTAAAGCAAAACTCCATTCCCTTCGTGCAATGAATTGAAGTGTTGGAACAGACTGCTTCTCTTTCATAGAAACGCATTAGTGTTTCTTGTGAATGCTTGCAAGTAGCTTAAGGCACTTTCAAAGGAAAGTGATTTTCTCTGAAAGGACAGCATTTAGAAAGTGAAGCAATACTCCATTCACTTCGCACAGAGAATTGAAGTGTTGGAACAGATTGCTTCTCTTTCAGAGAAATGCATGTGAGTTTCTGTTGAATGCTTGTAAGTAGCTTAAGGCACTTTCAAAGAAAAATGATTTTCTCTGAAAGGACAGCATTTAGAAAGTGAAGCAACACTCCATTCACTTCGCACAGTGAATTGAAGTGTTGGAACAGACTGCTTCTCTTTCAGAGAAACGCATGTGAGTTTCTTCCTAATGCTTGCAAGTAGCTTAAGGCACTTTCAAAGGAAAGTGATTTTCTCTGAAAGGACAGCATTTAGAAAGTGAAGCAACACTCCATTCACTTCGCACAGTGAATTGAAGTGTTGGAACAGACTGCTTCTCTTTCAGAGAAACGCATGTGAGTTTCTGGTGAATGCTTGTAATTTACTTAAGGCACTTTCAAAGGAAAGTGATTTTCTCTGAAAGGACAGCATTTAGAAAGTGAAGCAACACTCCATTCACTTCGCACATTGAATTGAAATGTTGATACAGACTGCATCTCTTTCAGAGAAACGCATGTGAGTTTCTGTTGAATGCTTGTAAGTAGCTTAAGAAACTTTCAAAGGAGAGTGATTTTCTCTGAAAGGACAGCATTTAGAAAGTGAGGCAACACTCCAATCACTTCACACAGTGAATTGAAGTGTTGGAACAGACTGCTTCTCTTTCAGAGAAACGCAGGTGAGTTTCTGTTGAATGCTTGCAAGTAGCTTAAGGCACTTTCAAAGGAAAATGATTTTCTCTGAAAGGACAGCATTTAGAAAGTGAAGCAACACTCCATTCACTTCGTACATTGAATTGAAATGTTGGAACAGACTGCATCTCTTTCAGAGAAACGCATGTGAGTTTCTGTTGAATGCTTGTAAGTAGCTTAAGAAACTTTCAAAGGAGAGTGATTTTCTCTGAAAGGACAGCATTTAGAAAGTGAGGCAACACTCCAATCACTTCACACAGTGAATTGAAGTGTTGGAACAGACTGCTTCTCTTTCAGAGAAACGCATGTGAGTTTCTGGTGAATGCTTGCAAGTAGCTTAAGGCACTTTCAAAGGAAAATGATTTTCTCTGAAAGGACAGCATTTAGAAAGTGAAGCAACACTCCATTCACTTCGCACAGTGAATTGAAGTGTTGGAACAGACTGCTTCTCTTGCAGAGAAATGCATGTGAGTTTCTGTTGAATGCTTGTAAGTATCTCAAGGCTCTTTCAAAGGAAAGGGATTTTCTCTGAAAGGACAGCATTTAGAAAGTAAAGCAACACTCCATTCCCTTCGCGCAATGAATTGAAGTGTTGGAACAGACTGCTTCTCTTTCATAGAAACGCATTAGTGTTTCTTGTGAATGCTTGCATGTAGCTTAAGGCACTTTCAAAGGAAAGTGATTTTCTCTGAAAGGACAGCATTTAGAAAGTGAAGCAACACTCCATTCACTTCGCACAGTGAATTGAAGTGTTGGAACAGACTGCTTCTCTTTCAGAGAAACGCATGTGAGTTTCTGGTGAATGCTTGTAAGTAGCTTCAGGCAATTTCAAAGGAACGTGATTTTCTCTGAAAGGACAGCATTTAGAAAGTGAAGCAACACTCCATTCACTTCGCACAGTGAATTGAAGTGTTGGAAGAGAGGGCTTCTCTTTCAGAGAAATGCATGTGAATTTCTTGTGAATGCTTGAAAGTTGCTTAAGGCACTTTCAAACAAAAGTGATTTTCTCTGAAAGGACAGGATTTAGAAAGTGAAACAACACTCCATTCACTTCGGACAGTGAATTGAAGTGTTGGAACAGACTGCTTCTATTTCAGAGAAACGCATGTGTGTTTCCTGTGAATGCTTGAAAGTAGCTTGAGGCACTTTCAAAGGAAAGTGATTTTCTCTGAAAGGACAGCATTTAGAAAGTGAAGTAACATTCCATTCACTTCGCACAGTGAATTGAAGTGTTGGAACAGACTGCTTCTCTTTCAGAGAAATGCATGTGAATTTCTGTTGAATGCTTGTAAGTAGCTCAAGGCTCTTTCAAAGGAAAGTGATTTTTTCTGAAAGGACAGCATTTAGAAAGTAAAGCAACACTCCATTCCCTTCGTGCAATGAATTGAAGTGTTGGAACAGACTGCTTCTCTTTCATAGAAACGCATTAGTGTTTCTTGTGAATGCTTGCAAGTAGCTTAAGGCACTTTCAAAGGAAAGTGATTTTCTCTGAAAGGACAGCATTTAGAAAGTGAAGCAACACTCCATTCACTTCGCACAGTGAATTGAAGTGTTGGAACAGACTGCTTCTCTTTCAGAGAAATGCATGTGAGTTTCTGTTGAATGCTTGTAAGTAGCTTAAAGCACTTTCAAAGGAAAGTGATTTTCTCTGAAAGGACAGCATTTAGAAAGTGAAGCAACACTCCATTCACTTCGCACAGTGAATTGAAGTGTTGGAACAGACTGCTTCTCTTTCAGAGAAACGCATGTGAGTTTCTTGCTAATGCTTGCAAGTAGCTTAAGGCACTTTCAAAGGAAAGTGATTTTCTCTGAAAGGACAGCATTTAGAAAGTGAAGCAACACTCCATTCACTTCGCACAGTGAATTGAAGTGTTGGAACAGACTGCTTCTCTTTCAGAGAAACGCATGTGAGTTTCTGGTGAATGCTTGTAAGTAGCTTAAGGCAATTTCAAAGGAAAGTGATTTTCTCTGAAAGGACAGCATTTAGAAAGTGAAGCAACACTCCATTCACTTCGCACAGTGAATTGAAGTGTTGGAACAGACTGCTTCTCTTTCAGAGAAATTTATGTGAGTTTCTGTTGAATGCTTGTAAGTAGCTTAAGGCACTTTCAAGGGAGAGTGATTTTCTCTGAAAGGACAGCATTTCGAAAGTGAGGCAACACTCCATTCACTTTCCACAGTGAATTGAAGTGTTGGAACAGATTGCTTCTCTTTCAGAGAAACACATGTGAGTTTCTGGTGAATGCTTGTAAGTAGCTTAAGGCATTTTCAAAGGAACGTGATTTTCTCGGAAAGGACAGCATTTAGAAAGTGAAGTAACATTCCATTCACTTCGCACAGGGAATTGAAGTGTTGGAACAGACTGCTTCTCTTTCAGAGAAACGCATGTGAGTTTCTTCCTAATGCTTGCAAGTAGCTTAAGGCACTATCAAAGGAAAGTGATTTTCTCTGAAAGGACAGCATTTAGAAAGTGAAGCAACACTCCATTCACTTCGCACAGTGAATTGAAGTGTTGGAACAGACTGCTTCTCTTTCAGAGAAACGCATGTGAGTTTCTGGTGAATGCTTGTAAGTAGCTTAAGGCAATTTCAAAGGAACAATGTTTTCTCTGAAAGGACAGCATTTAGAATGTGAAGCAACACTCCTTTCAATTCGCACATTGAATTGAAGTGTTGGAACAGAAGGCTTCTCTTTCAGAGAAATGCATGTGAATTTCTTGTGAATACTTGAAAGTTGCTTAAGGCACTTTCAAACAAAAGTGATTTTCTCTGAAAGGACAGGATTTAGAAAGTGAAGCAACACTCCATTCACTTCGCACAGTGAATTGAAGTGTTGGAACAGACTGCTTCTATTTCAGAGAAACGCATGTGTGTTTCCTGTGAATGCTTGAAAATAGCTTAAGGCACTTTCAAAGGAAAGTGATTTTCTCTGAAAGGAGAGCATTTAGAAAGTGAAGTAACATTCCATTCACTTTGCACAGTGAATTGAAGTTTTGGAACAGACTGCTTCTCTTTCAGAGAAATGCATGTGAGTTTCTGTTGAATGCTTGTAAGTAGCTCAAGGCTCTTTCAAAGGAAAGTGATTTTCTCTGAAAGGACAGCATTTAGAAAGTAAAGCAACACTCCATTCCCTTCGTGCAATGAATTGAAGTGTAGGAACAGACTGCTTCTCTTTCATAGAAACGCATTAGTGTTTCTTGTGAATGCTTGCAAGTAGCTTAAGGCACTTTCAAAGGAAAGTGATTTTCTCTGAAAGGACAGCATTTAGAAAGTGAAGCAACACTCCATTCACTTCGCACAGTGAATTGAAGTGTTGGAACAGACTGCTTCTCTTTCAGAGAAATGCATGTGAGTTTCTGTTGAATGCTTGTAAGTAGCTTAAGGCACTTTCAAAGGAAAGTGATTTTCTCTGAAAGGACAGCATTTAGAAAGTGAAGCAAAACTCCATTCACTTCGCATATTGAATTGAAGTGTTGGAACAGACTCCATCTCTTTCAGAGAAACGCATGTGAGTTTCTGTTGAATGCTTGTAAGTAGCTTAAGAAACTTTCAAAGGAGAGTGATTTACTCTGAAAGGACAGCATTTAGAAAGTGAGGCAACACTCCATTTACTTCGCACAGTGAATTGAAGTGTTGGAACAGACTGCTTCTCTTTCAGAGAAATGCATGTGAGTTTCTTCCTAATGCTTGCAAGTAGCTTAAGGCACTTTCAAAGGAAAGTGATTTTCTCTGAAAGGACAGCATTTAGAAAGTGAAGCAACACTCCATTCACTTCGCACATTGAATTGAAGTGTTGGAACAGACTGCATCTCTTTCAGAGAAACGCATGTGAGTTTCTGTTGAATGCTTGTATGTAGCTTAAGAAACTTTCAAAGGAGATTGATTTTCTCTGAAAGGACAGCATTTAGAAAGTGAGGCAACACTCCATTCACTTCACACAGTGAATTGAAGTGTTGGAACAGACTGCTTCTCTTTCAGAGAAACGCATGTGAGTTTCTTCCTAATGCTTGCAAGTAGCTTAAGGCACTTTCAAAGGAAAGTGATTTTCTCTGAAAGGACAGCATTTAGAAAGTGAGGCAACAATCCATTCACTTCACACAGTGAATTGAAGTGTTGGAACAGACTGCTTCTCTTTCAGAGAAATGCATGTGAGTTTCTGTTGAATGCTTGTAAGTAGCACAAGGCTCTTTCAAAGGAAAGTGATTTTCTCTGAAAGGACAGCATTTAGAAAGTGAAGAAACACTCCATTCCCTTCACGCAATGAATTGAAGTGTTGGAACAGACTGCTTCTCTTTCAGAGAAACGCATGTGAGTTTCTTCCTAATGCTTGCAAGTAGCTTAAGGCACTTTCAAAGGAAAGTGATTTTCTCTGAAAGGACAGCATTTAGAAAGTGAAGCAACACTCCATTCACTTTGCACAGTGAATTGAAGTGTTGGAACAGACTGCTTCTCTTTCAGAGAAACGCAAGTGAGTTTCTGGTGAATGCTTGTAATTAGCTTAAGGCACTTTCAAAGGAAAGTGATTTTCTCTGAAAGGACAGCATTTAGAAAGTGAAGCAACACTCCATTCACTTCGCACAGTGAATTGAAGTGTTGGAACAGACTGCTTCTCTTTCAGTTAAATGCATGTGAGTTTCTGTTGAATGCTTGTAAGTATCTAAAGGCTCTTTCAAAGGAAAGGGATTTTCTCTGAAAGGACAGCATTTAGAAAGTAAAGCAACACTCCATTCCCTTCGCGCAATGAATTGAAGTGTTGGAACAGACTGCTTCTCTTTCATAGAAACGCATTAGTGTTTCTTGTGAATGCTTGCATGTAGCTTAAGGCACTTTCAAAGGAAAGTGATTTTCTCTGAAAGGACAGCATTTAGAAAGTGAAGCAACACTCCATTCACTTCGCAGAGTGAATTGAAGTGTTGGAACAGACTGCTTCTCTTTCAGAGAAACGCATGTGAGTTTCTGGTGAATGCTTGTAAGTAGCTTCAGGCAATTTCAAAGGAACGTGATTTTCTCTGAAAGGACAGCATTTAGAAAGTGAAGCAACACTCCATTCACTTCGCACAGTGAATTGAAGTGTTGGAAGAGAGGGCTTCTCTTTCAGAGAAATGCATGTGAATTTCTTGTGAATGCTTGAAAGTTGCTTAAGGCACTTTCAAACAAAAGTGATTTTCTCTGAAAGGACAGGATTTAGAAAGTGAAACAACACTCCATTCACTTCGGACAGTGAATTGAAGTGTTGGAACAGACTGCTTCTCTTTCAGAGAAACGCATGTGTGTTTCCTGTGAATGCTTGAAAGTAGCTTGAGGCACT
Source organism: Myodes glareolus (assembly GCF_982192425.1). Lineage (NCBI taxonomy): Eukaryota > Metazoa > Chordata > Mammalia > Rodentia > Cricetidae > Myodes > Myodes glareolus. The sequence continues at coordinate 5,046,192 of NC_142046.1, forward strand.
TTCAAAGGAAAGTGATTTTCTCTGAAAGGACAGCATTTAGAAAGTGAAGTAACATTCCATTCACTTCGCACAGTGAATTGAAGTGTTGGAACAGACTGCTTCTCTTTCAGAGAAATGCATGTGAATTTCTGTTGAATGCTTGTAAGTAGCTCAAGGCTCTTTCAAAGGAAAGTGATTTTTTCTGAAAGGACAGCATTTAGAAAGTAAAGCAACACTCCATTCCCTTCGTGCAATGAATTGAAGTGTTGGAACAGACTGCTTCTCTTTCATAGAAACGCATTAGTGTTTCTTGTGAATGCTTGCAAGTAGCTTAAGGCACTTTCAAAGGAAAGTGATTTTCTCTGAAAGGACAGCATTTATAAAGAGAAGCAACACTCCATTCACTTCGCACAGAGAATTGAAGTGTTGGAACAGACTGCTTCTCTTTCAGAGAAATGCATGTGAGTTTCTGTTGAATGCTTGTAAGTAGCTTAAAGCACTTTCAAAGGAAAGTGATTTTCTCTGAAAGGACAGCATTTAGAAAGTGAAGCAACACTCCATTCACTTCGCACAGTGAATTGAAGTGTTGGAACAGACTGCTTCTCTTTCAGATAAACGCATGTGAGTTTCTTGCTAATGCTTGCAAGTAGCTTAAGGCACTTTCAAAGGAAAGTGATTTTCTCTGAAAGGACAGCATTTAGAAAGTGAAGCAACACTCCATTCACTTCGCACAGTGAATTGAAGTGTTGGAACAGACTGCTTCTCTTTCAGAGAAACGCATGTGAGTTTCTGGTGAATGATTGTAAGTAGCTTAAGGCACTTTCAAAGGAAAGTGATTTTCTCTGAAAGGACAGCATTTAGAAAGTGAAGCAACACTCCATTCACTTCGCACAGTGAATTGAAGTGGTGGAACAGACTGCTTCTCTTTCAGAGAAATGTATGTGAGTTTCTGTTGATTGCTTGTAAGTAGCTTAAGGCACTTTCAAAGGAGAGTGATTTTCTCTGAAAGGACAGCATTTCGAAAGTGAGGCAACACTCCATTCACTTTCCACAGTGAATTGAAGTGTTGGAACAGATTGCTTCTCTTTCAGAGAAACACATGTGAGTTTCTGGTGAATGCTTGTAAGTAGCTTAAGGCATTTTCAAAGGAACGTGATTTTCTCGGAAAGGACAGCATTTAGAAAGTGAAGTAACATTCCATTCACTTCGCACAGGGAATTGAAGTGTTGGAAGAGAAGGCTTCTCTTTCAGAGAAATGAATGTGAATTTCTTGTGAATTCTTGAAAGTTGCTTAAGGCACTTTCAAACAAAAGTGATTTTCTCTGAAAGGACAGGATTTGGAAAGTGAAACAACACTCCATTCACTTCGCACAGTGAATTGAAGTGTTGGAACAGACTGCTTCTATTTCAGAGAAACGCATGTGTGTTTCCTGTGAATGCTTGAAAGTAGCTTAAGGCACTTTCAAAGGAAAGTGATTTTCTCTGTAAAGACAGCATTTACAAAGTAAAGCAAAACTCCATTCCCTTCGTGCAATGAATTGAAGTGTTGGAACAGACTGCTTCTCTTTCATAGAAACGCATTAGTGTTTCTTGTGAATGCTTGCAAGTAGCTTAAGGCACTTTCAAAGGAAAGTGATTTTCTCTGAAAGGACAGCATTTAGAAAGTGAAGCAATACTCCATTCACTTCGCACAGAGAATTGAAGTGTTGGAACAGATTGCTTCTCTTTCAGAGAAATGCATGTGAGTTTCTGTTGAATGCTTGTAAGTAGCTTAAGGCACTTTCAAAGAAAAATGATTTTCTCTGAAAGGACAGCATTTAGAAAGTGAAGCAACACTCCATTCACTTCGCACAGTGAATTGAAGTGTTGGAACAGACTGCTTCTCTTTCAGAGAAACGCATGTGAGTTTCTTCCTAATGCTTGCAAGTAGCTTAAGGCACTTTCAAAGGAAAGTGATTTTCTCTGAAAGGACAGCATTTAGAAAGTGAAGCAACACTCCATTCACTTCGCACAGTGAATTGAAGTGTTGGAACAGACTGCTTCTCTTTCAGAGAAACGCATGTGAGTTTCTGGTGAATGCTTGTAATTTACTTAAGGCACTTTCAAAGGAAAGTGATTTTCTCTGAAAGGACAGCATTTAGAAAGTGAAGCAACACTCCATTCACTTCGCACATTGAATTGAAATGTTGATACAGACTGCATCTCTTTCAGAGAAACGCATGTGAGTTTCTGTTGAATGCTTGTAAGTAGCTTAAGAAACTTTCAAAGGAGAGTGATTTTCTCTGAAAGGACAGCATTTAGAAAGTGAGGCAACACTCCAATCACTTCACACAGTGAATTGAAGTGTTGGAACAGACTGCTTCTCTTTCAGAGAAACGCAGGTGAGTTTCTTGCTAATGCTTGCAAGTAGCTTAAGGCACTTTCAAAGGAAAGTGATTTTCTCTGAAAGGACAGCATTTAGAAAGTGAAGCAACACTCCATTCACTTCGCACAGTGAATTGAAGTGTTGGAACAGACTGCTTCTCTTTCAGAGAAACGCATGTGAGTTTCTGGTGAATGATTGTAAGTAGCTTAAGGCACTTTCAAAGGAAAGTGATTTTCTCTGAAAGGACAGCATTTAGAAAGTGAAGCAACACTCCATTCACTTCGCACAGTGAATTGAAGTGGTGGAACAGACTGCTTCTCTTTCAGAGAAATGTATGTGAGTTTCTGTTGATTGCTTGTAAGTAGCTTAAGGCACTTTCAAAGGAGAGTGATTTTCTCTGAAAGGACAGCATTTCGAAAGTGAGGCAACACTCCATTCACTTTCCACAGTGAATTGAAGTGTTGGAACAGATTGCTTCTCTTTCAGAGAAACACATGTGAGTTTCTGGTGAATGCTTGTAAGTAGCTTAAGGCATTTTCAAAGGAACGTGATTTTCTCGGAAAGGACAGCATTTAGAAAGTGAAGTAACATTCCATTCACTTCGCACAGGGAATTGAAGTGTTGGAAGAGAAGGCTTCTCTTTCAGAGAAATGAATGTGAATTTCTTGTGAATTCTTGAAAGTTGCTTAAGGCACTTTCAAACAAAAGTGATTTTCTCTGAAAGGACAGGATTTGGAAAGTGAAACAACACTCCATTCACTTCGCACAGTGAATTGAAGTGTTGGAACAGACTGCTTCTATTTCAGAGAAACGCATGTGTGTTTCCTGTGAATGCTTGAAAGTAGCTTAAGGCACTTTCAAAGGAAAGTGATTTTCTCTGTAAAGACAGCATTTACAAAGTAAAGCAAAACTCCATTCCCTTCGTGCAATGAATTGAAGTGTTGGAACAGACTGCTTCTCTTTCATAGAAACGCATTAGTGTTTCTTGTGAATGCTTGCAAGTAGCTTAAGGCACTTTCAAAGGAAAGTGATTTTCTCTGAAAGGACAGCATTTAGAAAGTGAAGCAATACTCCATTCACTTCGCACAGAGAATTGAAGTGTTGGAACAGATTGCTTCTCTTTCAGAGAAATGCATGTGAGTTTCTGTTGAATGCTTGTAAGTAGCTTAAGGCACTTTCAAAGAAAAATGATTTTCTCTGAAAGGACAGCATTTAGAAAGTGAAGCAACACTCCATTCACTTCGCACAGTGAATTGAAGTGTTGGAACAGACTGCTTCTCTTTCAGAGAAACGCATGTGAGTTTCTTCCTAATGCTTGCAAGTAGCTTAAGGCACTTTCAAAGGAAAGTGATTTTCTCTGAAAGGACAGCATTTAGAAAGTGAAGCAACACTCCATTCACTTCGCACAGTGAATTGAAGTGTTGGAACAGACTGCTTCTCTTTCAGAGAAACGCATGTGAGTTTCTGGTGAATGCTTGTAATTTACTTAAGGCACTTTCAAAGGAAAGTGATTTTCTCTGAAAGGACAGCATTTAGAAAGTGAAGCAACACTCCATTCACTTCGCACATTGAATTGAAATGTTGATACAGACTGCATCTCTTTCAGAGAAACGCATGTGAGTTTCTGTTGAATGCTTGTAAGTAGCTTAAGAAACTTTCAAAGGAGAGTGATTTTCTCTGAAAGGACAGCATTTAGAAAGTGAGGCAACACTCCAATCACTTCACACAGTGAATTGAAGTGTTGGAACAGACTGCTTCTCTTTCAGAGAAACGCAGGTGAGTTTCTGTTGAATGCTTGCAAGTAGCTTAAGGCACTTTCAAAGGAAAATGATTTTCTCTGAAAGGACAGCATTTAGAAAGTGAAGCAACACTCCATTCACTTCGCACATTGAATTGAAATGTTGGAACAGACTGCATCTCTTTCAGAGAAACGCATGTGAGTTTCTGTTGAATGCTTGTAAGTAGCTTAAGAAACTTTCAAAGGAGAGTGATTTTCTCTGAAAGGACAGCATTTAGAAAGTGAGGCAACACTCCAATCACTTCACACAGTGAATTGAAGTGTTGGAACAGACTGCTTCTCTTTCAGAGAAACGCATGTGAGTTTCTGGTGAATGCTTGCAAGTATCTTAAGGCACTTTCAAAGGAAAATGATTTTCTCTGAAAGGACAGCATTTAGAAAGTGAAGCAACACTCCATTCACTTCACACAGTGAATTGAAGTGTTGGAACAGACTGCTTCTCTTGCAGAGAAATGCATGTGAGTTTCTGTTGAATGCTTGTAAGTATCTCAAGGCTCTTTCAAAGGAAAGGGATTTTCTCTGAAAGGACAGCATTTAGAAAGTAAAGCAACACTCCATTCCCTTCGCGCAATGAATTGAAGTGTTGGAACAGACTGCTTCTCTTTCATAGAAACGCATTAGTGTTTCTTGTGAATGCTTGCATGTAGCTTAAGGCACTTTCAAAGGAAAGTGATTTTCTCTGAAAGGACAGCATTTAGAAAGTGAAGCAACACTCCATTCACTTCGCACAGTGAATTGAAGTGTTGGAACAGACTGCTTCTCTTTCAGAGAAACGCATGTGAGTTTCTGGTGAATGCTTGTAAGTAGCTTAAGGCAATTTCAAAGGAACGTGATTTTCTCTGAAAGGACAGCATTTAGAAAGTGAAGCAACACTCCATTCACTTCGCACAGTGAATTGAAGTGTTGGAAGAGAGGGCTTCTCTTTCAGAGAAATGCATGTGAATTTCTTGTGAATGCTTGAAAGTTGCTTAAGGCACTTTCAAACAAAAGTGATTTTCTCTGAAAGGACAGGATTTAGAAAGTGAAACAACACTCCATTCACTTCGGACAGTGAATTGAAGTGTTGGAACAGACTGCTTCTATTTCAGAGAAACGCATGTGTGTTTCCTGTGAATGCTTGAAAGTAGCTTGAGGCACTTTCAAAGGAAAGTGATTTTCTCTGAAAGGACAGCATTTAGAAAGTGAAGTAACATTCCATTCACTTCGCACAGTGAATTGAAGTGTTGGAACAGACTGCTTCTCTTTCAGAGAAATGCATGTGAATTTCTGTTGAATGCTTGTAAGTAGCTCAAGGCTCTTTCAAAGGAAAGTGATTTTTTCTGAAAGGACAGCATTTAGAAAGTAAAGCAACACTCCATTCCCTTCGTGCAATGAATTGAAGTGTTGGAACAGACTGCTTCTCTTTCATAGAAACGCATTAGTGTTTCTTGTGAATGTTTGCAAGTAGCTTAAGGCACTTTCAAAGGAAAGTGATTTTCTCTGAAAGGACAGCATTTAGAAAGTGAAGCAACACTCCATTCACTTCGCACAGTGAATTGAAGTGTTGGAACAGACTGCTTCTCTTTCAGAGAAATGCATGTGAGTTTCTGTTGAATGCTTGTAAGTAGCTTAAAGCACTTTCAAAGGAAAGTGATTTTCTCTGAAAGGACAGCATTTAGAAAGTGAAGCAACACTCCATTCACTTCGCACAGTGAATTGAAGTGTTGGAACAGACTGCTTCTCTTTCAGAGAAACGCATGTGAGTTTCTTGCTAATGCTTGCAAGTAGCTTAAGGCACTTTCAAAGGAAAGTGATTTTCTCTGAAAGGACAGCATTTAGAAAGTGAAGCAACACTCCATTCACTTCGCACAGTGAATTGAAGTGTTGGAACAGACTGCTTCTCTTTCAGAGAAACGCATGTGAGTTTCTGGTGAATGCTTGTAAGTAGCTTAAGGCAATTTCAAAGGAAAGTGATTTTCTCTGAAAGGACAGCATTTAGAAAGTGAAGCAACACTCCATTCACTTCGCACAGTGAATTGAAGTGTTGGAACAGACTGCTTCTCTTTCAGAGAAATGTATGTGAGTTTCTGTTGAATGCTTGTAAGTAGCTTAAGGCACTTTCAAGGGAGAGTGATTTTCTCTGAAAGGACAGCATTTCGAAAGTGAGGCAACACTCCATTCACTTTCCACAGTGAATTGAAGTGTTGGAACAGATTGCTTCTCTTTCAGAGAAACACATGTGAGTTTCTGGTGAATGCTTGTAAGTAGCTTAAGGCATTTTCAAAGGAACGTGATTTTCTCGGAAAGGACAGCATTTAGAAAGTGAAGTAACATTCCATTCACTTCGCACAGGGAATTGAAGTGTTGGAACAGACTGCTTCTCTTTCAGAGAAACGCATGTGAGTTTCTTCCTAATGCTTGCAAGTAGCTTAAGGCACTATCAAAGGAAAGTGATTTTCTCTGAAAGGACAGCATTTAGAAAGTGAAGCAACACTCCATTCACTTCGCACAGTGAATTGAAGTGTTGGAACAGACTGCTTCTCTTTCAGAGAAACGCATGTGAGTTTCTGGTGAATGCTTGTAAGTAGCTTAAGGCAATTTCAAAGGAACAATGTTTTCTCTGAAAGGACAGCATTTAGAATGTGAAGCAACACTCCTTTCAATTCGCACATTGAATTGAAGTGTTGGAACAGAAGGCTTCTCTTTCAGAGAAATGCATGTGAATTTCTTGTGAATACTTGAAAGTTGCTTAAGGCACTTTCAAACAAAAGTGATTTTCTCTGAAAGGACAGGATTTAGAAAGTGAAGCAACACTCCATTCACTTCGCACAGTGAATTGAAGTGTTGGAACAGACTGCTTCTATTTCAGAGAAACGCATGTGTGTTTCCTGTGAATGCTTGAAAATAGCTTAAGGCACTTTCAAAGGAAAGTGATTTTCTCTGAAAGGAGAGCATTTAGAAAGTGAAGTAACATTCCATTCACTTTGCACAGTGAATTGAAGTTTTGGAACAGACTGCTTCTCTTTCAGAGAAATGCATGTGAGTTTCTGTTGAATGCTTGTAAGTAGCTCAAGGCTCTTTCAAAGGAAAGTGATTTTCTCTGAAAGGACAGCATTTAGAAAGTAAAGCAACACTCCATTCCCTTCGTGCAATGAATTGAAGTGTAGGAACAGACTGCTTCTCTTTCATAGAAACGCATTAGTGTTTCTTGTGAATGCTTGCAAGTAGCTTAAGGAACTTTCAAAGGAAAGTGATTTTCTCTGAAAGGACAGCATTTAGAAAGTGAAGCAACACTCCATTCACTTCGCACAGTGAATTGAAGTGTTGGAACAGACTGCTTCTCTTTCAGAGAAATGCATGTGAGTTTCTGTTGAATGCTTGTAAGTAGCTTAAGGCACTTTCAAAGGAAAGTGATTTTCTCTGAAAGGACAGCATTTAGAAAGTGAAGCAAAACTCCATTCACTTCGCATATTGAATTGAAGTGTTGGAACAGACTCCATCTCTTTCAGAGAAACGCATGTGAGTTTCTGTTGAATGCTTGTAAGTAGCTTAAGAAACTTTCAAAGGAGAGTGATTTACTCTGAAAGGACAGCATTTAGAAAGTGAGGCAACACTCCATTTACTTCGCACAGTGAATTGAAGTGTTGGAACAGACTGCTTCTCTTTCAGAGAAATGCATGTGAGTTTCTTCCTAATGCTTGCAAGTAGCTTAAGGCACTTTCAAAGGAAAGTGATTTTCTCTGAAAGGACAGCATTTAGAAAGTGAAGCAACACTCCATTCACTTCGCACATTGAATTGAAGTGTTGGAACAGACTGCATCTCTTTCAGAGAAACGCATGTGAGTTTCTGTTGAATGCTTGTATGTAGCTTAAGAAACTTTCAAAGGAGATTGATTTTCTCTGAAAGGACAGCATTTAGAAAGTGAGGCAACACTCTATTCACTTCACACAGTGAATTGAAGTGTTGGAACAGACTGCTTCTCTTTCAGAGAAACGCATGTGAGTTTCTTCCTAATGCTTGCAAGTAGCTTAAGGCACTTTCAAAGGAAAGTGATTTTCTCTGAAAGGACAGCATTTAGAAAGTGAGGCAACAATCCATTCACTTCACACAGTGAATTGAAGTGTTGGAACAGACTGCTTCTCTTTCAGAGAAATGCATGTGAGTTTCTGTTGAATGCTTGTAAGTAGCACAAGGCTCTTTCAAAGGAAAGTGATTTTCTCTGAAAGGACAGCATTTAGAAAGTGAAGAAACACTCCATTCCCTTCACGCAATGAATTGAAGTGTTGGAACAGACTGCTTCTCTTTCATAGAAACGCATTAGTGTTTCATGTGAATGCTTGCAAGTAGCTTAAGGCACTTTCAAAGGAAAGTGATTTTCTCTGAAAGGACAGCATTTAGAAAGTGAAGCAACACTCCATTCCCTTCGCACAGAGAATTGAAGTGTTGGAACAGATTGCTTCTCTTTCAGAGAAATGCATGTGAGTTTCTGTTGAATGCTTGTAAGTAGCTTAAGGCACATTCAAAGGAAAGGGATTTTCTCTGAAAGGACAGCATTTAGAAAGTGAAGCAACACTCCATTCACTTCGCACAGTGAATTGAAGTGTTGGAACAGACTGCTTCTCTTTCAGAGAAACGCATGTGAGTTTTTGTGAATGCTTGAAAGTAGTTTAAGGCACTTTCAATGGAAAGTGATTTTCTCTGAAAGGACAGCATTTAGAAAGTGAGGTAACACTCCATTCACTTCGCACAGTGAATTGAAGTGTTGGAACAAACTGCTTCTCTTTCAGAGAAACGCATGTGAGTTTCTTCCTAATGCTTGCAAGTAGCTTAAGGCACTATCAAAGGAAAGTGATTTTCTCTGAAAGGACAGCATTTAGAAAGTGAAGCAACACTCCATTCACTTCGCACAGTGAATTGAAGTGTTGGAACAGACTGCTTCTCTTTCAGAGAAACGCATGTGAGTTTCTGGTGAATGCTTGTAAGTAGCTTTGGGCAATTTCAAAGGAACGTGATTTTCTCTGAAAGGACAGCATTTTGAAAGTGAAGCAACACTCCATTCACTTCGCACAGTGAATTGAAGTGTTGGAAGAGAAGGCTTCTCTTTCAGAGAAATGCATGTGAATTTCTTGTGAATGCTTGAAAGTTGCTTAAGGCACTTTCAAACAAAAGTGATTTTCTCTGAAAGGACAGGATTTGGAAAGTGAAACAACACTCCATTCACTTCGCACAGTGAATTGAAGTGTTGGAACAGACTGCTTCTATTTCAGAGAAACGCATGTGTGTTTCCTGTGAATGCTTGAAAGTAGCTTAAGGCACTTTCAAAGGAAAGTGATTTTCTCTGAAAGGACAGCATTTACAAAGTAAAGCAAAACTCCATTCCCTTCGTGCAATGAATTGAAGTGTTGGAACAGACTGCTTCACTTTCATAGAAACGCATTAGTGTTTCTTGTGAATGTTTGCAAGTAGCTTAAGGCACTTTCAAAGGAGAGTGATTTTCTCTGAAAGGACAGCATTTAGAAAGTGAAGCAACACTCCATTCACTTCGCACAGTGAATTGAAATGTTGGAACAGACTGCTTCTCTTTCAGAGAAACGCATGTGAGTTTCTGGTGAATGCTTGTAATTAGCTTAAGGCACTTTCAAAGGAAAGTGATTTTCTCTGAAAGGACAGCATTTATAAAGTGAAGCAACACTCCATTCACTTTGCACAGTGAATTGAAATGTTGGAACAGACTGCATCTCTTTCAGAGAAACGCATGTGAGTTTCTGTTGAATGCTTGTAAGTAGCTTAAGAAACTTTCAAAGGAGAGTGATTTTCTCTGAAAGGACAGCATTTAGAAAGTGAGGCAACACTCCATTCACTTCACATAGTGAATTGAAGTGTTGGAACAGACTGCTTCTCTTTCAGAGAAAGGCATGTGAGTTTCTTCCTAATGCTTGCAAGTAGCTTAAGGCACTTTCAAAGGAAAATGATTTTCTCTGAAAGGACAGCATTTAGAAAGTGAAGCAACACTCCATTCACTTCGCACAGTGAATTGAAGTGTTGGAACAGACTGCTTCTCTTTCAGAGAAATGCATGTGAGTTTCTGTTGAATGCTTGTAAGTAGCTCAAGGCTCTTTCAAAGGAAAGGGATTTTCTCTGAAAGGACAGCATTTAGAAAGTAAAGCAACACTCCATTCCCTTCGCGCGATGAATTGAAGTGTTGGAACAGACTGCTTCTCTTTCATAGAAACGCATTAGTGTTTCTTGTGAATGCTTGCATGTAGCTTAAGGCACTTTCAAAGGAAAGTGATTTTCTCTGAAAGGACAGCATTTAGAAAGTGAAGCAACACTCCATTCACTTCGCACAGTGAATTGAAGTGTTGGAACAGACTGCTTCTCTTTCAGAGAAACGCGTGTGAGTTTCTGGTGAATGCTTGTAAGTAGCTTAAGGCAATTTCAAAGGAACGTGATTTTCTCTGAAAGGACAGCATTTAGAAAGTGAAGCAACACTCCATTCACTTCGCACAGTGAATTGAAGTGTTGGAAGAGAAGGCTTCTCTTTCAGAGAAATGCATGTGAATTTCTTGTGAATGCTTGAAAGTTGCTTAAGGCACTTTCAAACAAAAGTGATTTTCTCTGAAAGGACAGGATTTAGAAAGTGAAACAACACTCCATTCACTTCGGACAGTGAATTGAAGTGTTGGAACAGACTGCTTCTATTTCAGGGAAACGCATGTGTGTTTCCTGTGAATGCTTGAAAGTAGCTTGAGGCACTTTCAAAGGAAAGTGATTTTCTCTGAAAGGACAGCATTTAGAAAGTGAAGTAACATTCCATTCACTTCGCACAGTGAATTGAAGTGTTGGAACAGACTGCTTCTCTTTCAAAGAAATGCATGTGAATTTCTGTTGAATGCTTGTAAGTAGCTCAAGGCTCTTTCAAAGGAAAGTGATTTTTTCTGAAAGGACAGCATTTAGAAAGTAAAGCAACACTCCATTCCCTTCGTGCAATGAATTGAAGTGTTGGAACAGACTGCTTCTCTTTCAGAGAAATGCATGTGAGTTTCTGGTGAATGCTTGTAAGTAGCTTAAGGCACTTTCAAAGGAAAGTGATTTTCTCTGAAAGGACAGCATTTAGAAAGTGAAGCAACACTCCATTCACTTCGCACAGTGAATTGAAGTGTTGGAACAGACTGCTTCTCTTTCAGAGAAATGTATGTGAGTTTCTGTTGAATGCTTGTAAGTAGCTTAAGGCACTTTCAAAGGAAAGTGATTTTCTCTGAAAGGACAGCATTTAGAAAGTGAGGCAACACTCCATTCACTTTACACAGTGAATTGAAGTGTTGGAGCAGATTGCTTCTCTTTCAGAGAAACACATGTGAGTTTCTGGTGAATGCTTGTAAGTAGCTTAAGGCATTTTCAAAGGAACGTGATTTTCTCCTAAAGGACAGCATTTAGAAAGTGAAGTAACATTCCATTCACTTCGCACAGGGAATTGAAGTGTTGGAACAGACTGCTTCTCTTTCAGAGAAACGCATGTGAGTTTCTGGTGAATGCTTGTAAGTAGCTTAAGTCACTTTCAAAGGAAAGTGATTTTCTCTGAAAGGACAGCATTTAGAAAGTGAAGCAACACTCCATTCACTTCGCACAGTGAATTGAAGTGTTGGAACAGAGTGCTTCTCTTTCAGAGAAACGCATGTGAGTTTCTTCCTAATGCTTGCAAGTAGCTTAGGGCACTTTGAAAGGAAAGTGATTTTCTCTGAAAGGACATAATTTAGAAAGTGAAGCAACACTTCATTCACTTCGCACAGTGAATTGAAGTGTTGGAACAGACTGCTTCTCTTTCAGAGAAACGCATGTGAGTTTCTGGTGAATGCTAGTAAGTAGCTTAAGGCAATTTCAAAGGAACGTGATTTTCTCTGAAAGGACAGCATTTAGAAAGTGAAGCAACACTCCATTCACTTCGCACAGTGAATTGAAGTGTTGGAACAGACTGCTTCTCTTTCAGAGAAACGCATTAGTGTTTCTTGTGAATGCTTGCAAGTAGCTTAAGGCACTTTCAAAGGAAAGTGATTTTCTCTGAAAGGACAGCATTTAGAAAGTGAAGCAACACTCCATTCCCTTCGCGCAATTAATTGAAGTGTTGGAACAGACTGCTTCTCTTTCATAGAAACGCATTAGTGTTTCTTGTGAATGCTTGCAAGTAGCTTAAGGCACTTTCAAAGGAAAGTGATTTTCTCTGAAAGGACAGCATTTAGAAAGTGAAGCAACACTCCATTCACTTCGCACAGAGAATTGAAGTTTTGGAACAGATTGCTTCTCTTTCAGAGAAATGCATGTGAGTTTCTGTTGAATGCTTTTAAGTAGCTTAAGGCACATTCAAAGGAAAGGGATTTTCTCTGAAAGGACAGCATTTAGAAAGTGAAGCAACACTCCATTCACTTCGCACAGTGAATTGAAGTGTTGGAACAGACTGCTTCTCTTTCAGAGAAACGCATGTGAGTTTCTTCCTAATGCTTGCAAGTAGCTTAAGGCACTATCAAAGGAAAGTGATTTTCTCTGAAAGGACAGCATTTAGAAAGTGAAGCAACACTCCATTCACTTCGCGGAGTGAATTGAAGTGTTGGAACAGACTGCTTCTCTTTCAGAGAAACGTATATGAGTTTCTGGTGAATGCTTGTAAGTAGCTTAAGGCAATTTCAAAGGAACGTGATTTTCTCTGAAAGGACAGCATTTAGAAAGTGAAGCAACACTCCATTCACTTTGCACAGTGAATTGAAGTGTTGGAACAGACTGCTTCTCTTTCAGACAAATGAATGTGAGTTTCTGTTGAATGCTTGTAAGTAGCTTAAGGCACTTTCAAAGGAAAGTGATTTTCTCTAAAAGGACAGCATTTAGAAAGTGAAGCAACACTCCATTCACTTCGCACATTGAATTGAAGTGTTGGAACAGACTGCATCTCTTTCAGAGAAACGCATGTGAGTTTCTGTTGAATGCTTGTAAGTAGCTTAAGAAACTTTCAAACGAGAGTGATTTACTCTGAAAGGACAGCATTTAGAAAGTGAGGCAACACTCCATTCACTTCGCACAGTGAATTGAAGTGTTGGAACAGACTGCTTCTCTTTCAGAGAAATGCATGTGAGTTTCTGTTGAATGCTTGTAAGTAGCTCAAGGCTCTTTCAAAGGAAAGTGATTTTCTCTGAAAGGACAGCATTTAGAAAGTGAAGCAACACTCCATTCACTTCGCACAGTGATTGAAGTGTTGGAACAGACTGCTTCTCTTTCATAGAAACGCATTAGTGTTTCTTGTGAATGCTTGCAAGTAGCTTAAGGCACTTTCAAAGGAAAGTGATTTTCTCTGAAAGGACAGCATTTAGAAAGTGAAGCAACACTCCATTCACTTCGCACAGAGAATTGAAGTTTTGGAACAGATTGCTTCTCTTTCAGAGAAATGCATGTGAGTTTCTGTTGAATGCTTTTAAGTAGCTTAAGGCACATTCAAAGGAAAGGGATTTTCTCTGAAAGGACAGCATTTAGAAAGTGAAGCAACACTCCATTCACTTCGCACAGTGAATTGAAGTGTTGGAACAGACTGCTTCTCTTTCTGAGAAACGCATGTGAGTTTCTTCCTAATGCTTGCAAGTAGCTTAAGGCACTATCAAAGGAAAGTGATTTTCTCTGAAAGGACAGCATTTAGAAAGTGAAGCAACACTCCATTCACTTCGCACAGTGAATTGAAGTGTTGGAACAGACTGCTTCTCTTTCAGAGAAACGCATGTGAGTTTCTGGTGAATGCTTGTAAGTAGCTCAAGGCAATTTCAAAGGAACGTGATTTTCTCTGAAAGGACAGCATTTAGAAAGTGAAGCAACACTCCATTCACTTCGCACATTGAATTGAAGTGTTGGAACAGAAGGCTTCTCTTTCAGAGAAATGCATGTGAATTTCTTGTGAATGCTTGAAAGTTGCTTAAGGCACTTTCAAACAAAAGTGATTTTCTCTGAAAGGACAGGATTTAGAAAGTGAAGCAACACTCCATTCACTTCGCACAGTGAATTGAAGTGTTGGAACAGACTGCTTCTCTTTCAGAGAAACGCATGTGAGTTTCTTCCTAATGCTTGCAAGTAGCTTAAGGCACTATCAAAAGAAAGTGATTTTCTCTGAAAGGACAGCATTTCGAAAGTGAGGCAACACTCCATTCACTTTCCACAGTGAATTGAAGTGTTGGAACAGATTGCTTCTCTTTCAGAGAAACACATGTGAGTTTCTGGTGAATGCTTGTAAGTAGCTCAAGGCATTTTCAAAGGAACGTGGTTTTCTCGGAAAGGACAGCATTTAGAAAGTGAAGTAACATTCCATTCACGTCGCACAGGGAATTGAAGTGTTGGAACTGACTGCTTCTCTTTCAGAGAAACGCATGTGAGTTTCTTCTTAATGCTTGCAGTTAGCTTAAGGCACTTTCAAAGGAAAGTGATTTTCTCTGAAAGGACAGCATTTGGAAAATGAAGCAACACTCCATTCACTTCGCAGAGTGAATTGAAGTGTTAGAACAGACTGCTTCTCTTTCATAGAAACGCATGTGAGTTTCTGGTGAATGCTTGTAAGTAACTTAAGGCACTTTCAAAGGAAAGTGATTTTCTCTGAAAGGACAGCATTTAGAAAGTGAAGCAACACTCCATTCACTTCGCACAGTGAATTGAAGTGTTGGAACAGACTGCTTCTCTTTCAGAGAAACGCATGTGAGTTTCTGGTGAATGCTTGTAAGTAGCTTAAGGCAATTTCAAAGGAACGTGATTTTCTCTGAAAGGACAGCATTTAGAAAGTGAAGTAACATTCCATTCACTTTGCACAGTGAATTGAAGTGTTGGAACAGACTGCATCTCTTTCAGAGAAATGCATGTGGGTTTTGTTGAATGCTTGTAAGTAGCTCAAGGCTCTTTCAAAGGAAAGTGATTTTCTCTGAAAGGACAGCATTTAGAAAGTAAAGCAACACTCCATTCCCTTCGTGCAATGAATTGAAGTGTAGGAACAGACTGCTTCTCTTTCATAGAAACGCATTAGTGTTTCTTGTGAATGCTTGCAAGTAGCTTAAGGCACTTTCAAAGGAAAGTGATTTTCTCTGAAAGGACAGCATTTAGAAAGTGAAGCAACACTCCATTCACTTCGCACAGTGAATTGAAGTGTTGGAACAGACTGCTTTTCTTTCAGAGAAATGCATGTGAGTTTCTGTTGAATGCTTGTAAGTAGCTTAAGGCACTTTCAAAGGAAAGTGATTTTCTCTGAAAGGACAGCATTTAGAAAGTGAAGCAACACTCCATTCACTTCGCACATTGAATTGAAGTGTTGGAACAGACTGCATCTCTTTCAGAGAAACGCATGTGAGTTTCTGTTGAATGCTTGTAAGTAGCTTAAGAAACTTTCAAAGGAGAGTGATTTTTTCTGAAAGGACAGCATTTAGAAAGTGAGGCAACACTCCATTCACTTCACACAGTGAATTGAAGTGTTGGAACAGACTGCTTCTCTTTCAGAGAAACGCATGTGAGTTTCTTCCTAATGCTTGCAAGTAGCTTAAGGCACTTTCAAAGGAAAGTGATTTTCTCTGAAAGGACAGCATTTAGAAAGTGAAGCAACACTCCATTCACTTCGCACATTGAATTGAAGTGTTGGAACAGACTGCTTCTCTTTCAAAGAAATGCATGTGAGTTTCTTCCTAATGCTTGCAAGTAGCTTAAGGCACTTTCAAAGGAAAGTGATTTTCTCTGAAAGGACAGCATTTAGAAAGTGAAGCAACACTCCATTCCCTTCGCGCAATGAATTGAAGTGTTAGAACAGACTGCTTCTCTTTCATAGAAACGCATTAGTGTTTCTTGTGAATGCTTGCAAGTAGCTTAAGGCACTTTCAAAGGAAAGTGATTTTCTCTGAAAGGACAGCATTTAGAAAGTGAAGCAACACTCCATTCACTTCGCACAGAGAATTGAAGTTTTGGAACAGATTGCTTCTCTTTCAGAGAAATGCATGTGAGTTTCTGTTGAATGCTTTTAAGTAGCTTAAGGCACATTCAAAGAAAGGGATTTTCTCTGAAAGGACAGCATTTAGAAAGTGAAGCAACACTCCATTCACTTCGCACATTGAATTGAAGTGTTGGAACAGACTGCTTCTCTTTCAGAGAAACGCATGTGAGTTTCTTCCTAATGCTTGCAAGTAGCTTAAGGCACTATCAAAGGAAAGTGATTTTCTCTGAAAGGACAGCATTTAGAAAGTGAAGCAACACTCCATTCACTTCGCACAGTGAATTGAAGTGTTGGAACAGACTGCTTCTCTTTCAGAGAAACGCATGTGAGTTTCTGGTGAATGCTTGTAAGTAGCTCAAGGCAATTTCAAAGGAACGTGATTTTCTCTGAAAGGACAGCATTTAGAAAGTGAAGCAACACTCCATTCAATTCGCACATTGAATTGAAGTGTTGGAACAGAAGGCTTCTCTTTCAGAGAAATGCATGTGAATTTCTTGTGAATGCTTGAAAGTTGCTTAAGGCACTTTCAAACAAAAGTGATTTTCTCTGAAAGGACAGGATTTAGAAAGTGAAGCAACACTCCATTCACTTCGCACAGTGAATTGAAGTGTTGGAACAGACTGCTTCTCTTTCAGAGAAACGCATGTGAGTTTCTTCCTAATGCTTGCAAGTAGCTTAAGGCACTATCAAAGGAAAGTGATTTTCTCTGAAAGGACAGCATTTCGAAAGTGAGGCAACACTCCATTCACTTTCCACAGTGAATTGAAGTGTTGGAACAGATTGCTTCTCTTTCAGAGAAACACATGTGAGTTTCTGGTGAATGCTTGTAAGTAGCTCAAGGCATTTTCAAAGGAACGTGGTTTTCTCGGAAAGGACAGCATTTAGAAAGTGAAGTAACATTCCATTCACTTCGCACAGGGAATTGAAGTGTTGGAACAGACTGCTTCTCTTCTCAGAGAAACGCATGTGAGTTTCTTCCTAATGCTTGCAAGTAGCTTAAGGCACTATCAAAGGAAAGTGATTTTCTCTGAAAGGACAGCATTTAGAAAGTGAAGCAACACTCCATTCACTTCGCACAGTGAATTGAAGTGTTCGAACAGACTGCTTCTCTTTCAGAGAAACGCATGTGAGTTTCTGGTGAATGCTTGTAAGTAGCTTAAGGCACTTTCAAAGGAAAGTGATTTTCTCTGAAAGGACAGAATTTAGAAAGTGAAGCAACACTCCATTCACTTTGCACAGTGAATTGAATTGTTCGAACAGAATGCTTCTCTTTCAGAGTAATTCATGTGAGTTTCTGTTGAATGCTTGTAATTAGCTTAAGGCACTTTCAAAGGAAAGTGATTTTCTCTGAAAGGACAGCATTTAGAAAGTGAAGCAACACTCCATTCACTTTGCACAGTGAATTGAAGTGTTGGAACAGACTGCTTCTCTTTCAGAGAAACACATGTGAGTTTCTGGTGAATGCTTGTAAGTAGCTTAAGGCATTTTCAAAGGAACGTGATTTCCTCGGAAAGGACAGCATTTAGAAAGTGAAGTAACATTCCATTCACTTCGCACAGGGAATTGAAGTGTTGGAACAGACTGCTTCTCTTTCAGAGAAACGCATGTGAGTTTCTTGCTAATGCTTGCAAGTAGCTTAAGGCACTTTCAAAGGAAAGTGATTTTCTCTGAAAGGACAGCATTTAGAAAGTGAAGCAACACTCCATTCACTTCGCACAGTGAATTGAAGTGTTGGAACAGACTGCTTCTCTTTCAGAGAAACGCATGTGAGTTTCTGGTGAATGCTTGTAAGTAGCTTAAGGCAATTTCAAAGGAACGTGATTTTCTCTGAAAGGACAGCATTTAGAAAGTGAAGCAACACTCCATTCACTTCGCACAGTGAATTGAAGTGTTGGAACAGACTGCTTCTCTTTCAGAGAAATGTATGTGAGTTTCTGTTGAATGCTTGTAAGTAGCTTAAGGCACTTTCAAAGGAGAGTGATTTTCTCTGAAAGGACAGCATTTCGAAAGTGAGGCAACACTCCATTCACTTTCCACAGTGAATTGAAGTGTTGGAACAGATTGCTTCTCTTTCAGAGAAACACATGTGAGTTTCTGGTGAATGCTTGTAAGTAGCTTAAGGCATTTTCAAAGGAACGTGATTTTCTCGGAAAGGACAGCATTTAGAAAGTGAAGTAACATTCCATTCACTTCGCACAGGGAATTGAAGTGTTGGAACAGACTGCTTCTCTTTCAGAGAAACGCATGTGAGTTTCTTCCTAATGCTTGCAAGTAGCTTAAGGCACTATCAAAGGAAAGTGATTTTCTCTGAAAGGACAGCATTTAGAAAGTGAAGCAACACTCCATTCACTTCGCACAGTGAATTGAAGTGTTGGAACAGACTGCTTCTCTTTCAGAGAAACGCATGTGAGTTTCTGGTGAATGCTTGTAAGTAGCTTAAGGCAATTTCAAAGGAACAATGTTTTCTCTGAAAGGACAGCATTTAGAATGTGAAGCAACACTCCTTTCAATTCGCACATTGAATTGAAGTGTTGGAACAGAAGGCTTCTCTTTCAGAGAAATGCATGTGAATTTCTTGTGAATACTTGAAAGTTGCTTAAGGCACTTTCAAACAAAAGTGATTTTCTCTGAAAGGACAGGATTTAGAAAGTGAAGCAACACTCCATTCACTTCGCACAGTGAATTGAAGTGTTGGAACAGACTGCTTCTATTTCAGAGAAACGCATGTGTGTTTCCTGTGAATGCTTGAAAATAGCTTAAGGCACTTTCAAAGGAAAGTGATTTTCTCTGAAAGGACAGCATTTAGAAAGTGAAGTAACATTCCATTCACTTTGCACAGTGAATTGAAGTGTTGGAACAGACTGCTTCTCTTTCAGAGAAATGCATGTGAGTTTCTGTTGAATGCTTGTAAGTAGCTCAAGGCTCTTTCAAAGGAAAGTGATTTTCTCTGAAAGGACAGCATTTAGAAAGTAAAGCAACACTCCATTCCCTTCGTGCAATGAATTGAAGTGTAGGAACAGACTGCTTCTCTTTCATAGAAACGCATTAGTGTTTCTTGTGAATGCTTGCAAGTAGCTTAAGGCACTTTCAAAGGAAAGTGATTTTCTCTGAAAGGACAGCATTTAGAAAGTGAAGCAACACTCCATTCACTTCGCACAGTGAATTGAAGTGTTGGAACAGACTGCTTCTCTTTCAGAGAAATGCATGTGAGTTTCTGTTGAATGCTTGTAAGTAGCTTAAGGCACTTTCAAAGGAAAGTGATTTTCTCTGAAAGGACAGCATTTAGAAAGTGAAGCAAAACTCCATTCACTTCGCACATTGAATTGAAGTGTTGGAACAGACTCCATCTCTTTCAGAGAAACGCATGTGAGTTTCTGTTGAATGCTTGTAAGTAGCTTAAGAAACTTTCAAAGGAGAGTGATTTACTCTGAAAGGACAGCATTTAGAAAGTGAGGCAACACTCCATTTACTTCGCACAGTGAATTGAAGTGTTGGAACAGACTGCTTCTCTTTCAGAGAAATGCATGTGAGTTTCTTCCTAATGCTTGCAAGTAGCTTAAGGCACTTTCAAAGGAAAGTGATTTTCTCTGAAAGGACAGCATTTAGAAAGTGAAGCAACACTCCATTCACTTCGCACATTGAATTGAAGTGTTGGAACAGACTGCATCTCTTTCAGAGAAACGCATGTGAGTTTCTGTTGAATGCTTGTATGTAGCTTAAGAAACTTTCAAAGGAGATTGATTTTCTCTGAAAGGACAGCATTTAGAAAGTGAGGCAACACTCCATTCACTTCACACAGTGAATTGAAGTGTTGGAACAGACTGCTTCTATTTCAGAGAAACGCATGTGAGTTTCTTCCTAATGCTTGCAAGTAGCTTAAGGCACTTTCAAAGGAAAGTGATTTTCTCTGAAAGGACAGCATTTAGAAAGTGAGGCAACAATCCATTCACTTCACACAGTGAATTGAAGTGTTGGAACAGACTGCTTCTCTTTCAGAGAAATGCATGTGAGTTTCTGTTGAATGCTTGTAAGTAGCACAAGGCTCTTTCAAAGGAAAGTGATTTTCTCTGAAAGGACAGCATTTAGAAAGTGAAGAAACACTCCATTCCCTTCACGCAATGAATTGAAGTGTTGGAACAGACTGCTTCTCTTTCATAGAAACGCATTAGTGTTTCATGTGAATGCTTGCAAGTAGCTTAAGGCACTTTCAAAGGAAAGTGATTTTCTCTGAAAGGACAGCATTTAGAAAGTGAAGCAACACTCCATTCCCTTCGCACAGAGAATTGAAGTGTTGGAACAGATTGCTTCTCTTTCAGAAAAATGCATGTGAGTTTCTGTTGAATGCTTGTAAGTAGCTTAAGGCACATTCAAAGGAAAGGGATTTTCTCTGAAAGGACAGCATTTAGAAAGTGAAGCAACACTCCATTCACTTCGCACAGTGAATTGAAGTGTTGGAACAGACTGCTTCTCTTTCAGAGAAACGCATGTGAGTTTTTGTGAATGCTTGAAAGTAGTTTAAGGCACTTTCAATGGAAAGTGATTTTCTCTGAAAGGACAGCATTTAGAAAGTGAGGTAACACTCCATTCACTTCGCACAGTGAATTGAAGTGTTGGAACAAACTGCTTCTCTTTCAGAGAAACGCATGTGAGTTTCTTCCTAATGCTTGCAAGTAGCTTAAGGCACTATCAAAGGAAAGTGATTTTCTCTGAAAGGACAGCATTTAGAAAGTGAAGCAACACTCCATTCACTTCGCACAGTGAATTGAAGTGTTGGAACAGACTGCTTCTCTTTCAGAGAAATGCATGTGAGTTTCTGTTGAATGCTTGTAAGTAGCTTAAGGCACTTTCAAAGGAAAGTGATTTTCTCTGAAAGGACAGCATTTAGAAAGTGAAGCAAAACTCCATTCACTTCGCACATTGAATTGAAGTGTTGGAACAGACTCCATCTCTTTCAGAGAAACGCATGTGAGTTTCTGTTGAATGCTTGTAAGTAGCTTAAGAAACTTTCAAAGGAGAGTGATTTACTCTGAAAGGACAGAATTTAGAAAGTGAGGCAACACTCCATTTACTTCGCACAGTGAATTGAAGTGTTGGAACAGACTGCTTCTCTTTCAGAGAAATGCATGTGAGTTTCTTCCTAATGCTTGCAAGTAGCTTAAGGCACTTTCAAAGGAAAGTGATTTTCTCTGAAAGGACAGCATTTAGAAAGTGAAGCAACACTCCATTCACTTCGCACATTGAATTGAAGTGTTGGAACAGACTGCATCTCTTTCAGAGAAACGCATGTGAGTTTCTGTTGAATGCTTGTATGTAGCTTAAGAAACTTTCAAAGGAGATTGATTTTCTCTGAAAGGACAGCATTTAGAAAGTGAGGCAACACTCCATTCACTTCACACAGTGAATTGAAGTGTTGGAACAGACTGCTTCTCTTTCAGAGAAACGCATGTGAGTTTCTTCCTAATGCTTGCAATAGCTTAAGGCACTTTCAAAGGAAAGTGATTTTCTCTGAAAGGACAGCATTTAGAAAGTGAGGCAACAATCCATTCACTTCACACAGTGAATTGAAGTGTTGGAACAGACTGCTTCTCTTTCAGAGAAATGCATGTGAGTTTCTGTTGAATGCTTGTAAGTAGCACAAGGCTCTTTCAAAGGAAAGTGATTTTCTCTGAAAGGACAGCATTTAGAAAGTGAAGAAACACTCCATTCCCTTCACGCAATGAATTGAAGTGTTGGAACAGACTGCTTCTCTTTCATAGAAACGCATTAGTGTTTCATGTGAATGCTTGCAAGTAGCTTAAGGCACTTTCAAAGGAAAGTGATTTTCTCTGAAAGGACAGCATTTAGAAAGTGAAGCAACACTCCATTCCCTTCGCACAGAGAATTGAAGTGTTGGAACAGATTGCTTCTCTTTCAGAAAAATGCATGTGAGTTTCTGTTGAATGCTTGTAAGTAGCTTAAGGCACATTCAAAGGAAAGGGATTTTCTCTGAAAGGACAGCATTTAGAAAGTGAAGCAACACTCCATTCACTTCGCACAGTGAATTGAAGTGTTGGAACAGACTGCTTCTCTTTCAGAGAAACGCATGTGAGTTTTTGTGAATGCTTGAAAGTAGTTTAAGGCACTTTCAATGGAAAGTGATTTTCTCTGAAAGGACAGCATTTAGAAAGTGAGGTAACACTCCATTCACTTCGCACAGTGAATTGAAGTGTTGGAACAAACTGCTTCTCTTTCAGAGAAACGCATGTGAGTTTCTTCCTAATGCTTGCAAGTAGCTTAAGGCACTATCAAAGGAACGTGATTTTCTCTGAAAGGACAGCATTTTGAAAGTGAAGCAACACTCCATTCACTTCGCACAGTGAATTGAAGTGTTGGAAGAGAAGGCTTCTCTTTCAGAGAAATGCATGTGAATTTCTTGTGAATGCTTGAAAGTTGCTTAAGGCACTTTCAAACAAAAGTGATTTTCTCTGAAAGGACAGGATTTGGAAAGTGAAACAACACTCCATTCACTTCGCACAGTGAATTGAAGTGTTGGAACAGACTGCTTCTATTCAGAGAAACGCATGTGTGTTTCCTGTGAATGCTTGAAAGTAGCTTAAGGCACTTTCAAAGGAAAGTGATTTTCTCTGAAAGGACAGCATTTACAAAGTAAAGCAAAACTCCACTCCCTTCGTGCAATGAATTGAAGTGTTGGAACAGACTGCTTCTCTTTCATAGAAACGCATTAGTGTTTCTTGTGAATGTTTGCAAGTAGCTTAAGGCACTTTCAAAGGAAAGTGATTTTCTCTGAAAGGACAGCATTTAGAAAGTGAAGCAACACTCCATTCACTTCGCACAGTGAATTGAAATGTTGGAACAGACTGCTTCTCTTTCAGAGAAACGCATGTGAGTTTCTGGTGAATGCTTGTAATTAGCTTAAGGCACTTTCAAAGGAAAGTGATTTTCTCTGAAAGGACAGCATTTATAAAGTGAAGCAACACTCCATTCACTTTGCACAGTGAATTGAAATGTTGGAACAGACTGCATCTCTTTCAGAGAAACGCATGTGAGTTTCTGTTGAATGCTTGTAAGTAGCTTAAGAAACTTTCAAAGGAGAGTGATTTTCTCTGAAAGGACAGCATTTAGAAAGTGAGGCAACACTCCATTCACTTCACATAGTGAATTGAAGTGTTGGAACAGACTGCTTCTCTTTCAGAGAAAGGCATGTGAGTTTCTTCCTAATGCTTGCAAGTAGCTTAAGGCACTTTCAAAGGAAAATGATTTTCTCTGAAAGGACAGCATTTAGAAAGTGAAGCAACACTCCATTCACTTCGCACAGTGAATTGAAGTGTTGGAACAGACTGCTTCTCTTTCAGAGAAATGCATGTGAGTTTCTGTTGAATGCTTGTAAGTAGCTCAAGGCTCTTTCAAAGGAAAGGGATTTTCTCTGAAAGGACAGCATTTAGAAAGTAAAGCAACACTCCATTCCCTTCGCGCGATGAATTGATGTGTTGGAACAGACTGCTTCTCTTTCATAGAAACGCATTAGTGTTTCTTGTGAATGCTTGCATGTAGCTTAAGGCACTTTCAAAGGAAAGTGATTTTCTCTGAAAGGACAGCATTTAGAAAGTGAAGCAACACTCCATTCACTTCGCACAGTGAATTGAAGTGTTGGAACAGACTGCTTCTCTTTCAGAGAAACGCGTGTGAGTTTCTGGTGAATGCTTGTAAGTAGCTTAAGGCAATTTCAAAGGAACGTGATTTTCTCTGAAAGGACAGCATTTAGAAAGTGAAGCAACACTCCATTCACTTCGCACAGTGAATTGAAGTGTTGGAAGAGAAGGCTTCTCTTTCAGAGAAATGCATGTGAATTTCTTGTGAATGCTTGAAAGTTGCTTAAGGCACTTTCAAACAAAAGTGATTTTCTCTGAAAGGACAGGATTTAGAAAGTGAAACAACACTCCATTCACTTCGGACAGTGAATTGAAGTGTTGGAACAGACTGCTTCTATTTCAGGGAAACGCATGTGTGTTTCCTGTGAATGCTTGAAAGTAGCTTGAGGCACTTTCAAAGGAAAGTGATTTTCTCTGAAAGGACAGCATTTAGAAAGTGAAGTAACATTCCATTCACTTCGCACAGTGAATTGAAGTGTTGGAACAGACTGCTTTTCTTTCAAAGTAATGCATGTGAATTTCTGTTGAATGCTTGTAATTAGCTCAAGGCTCTTTCAAAGGAAAGTGATTTTTTCTGAAAGGACAGCATTTAGAAAGTGAAGCAACACTCCATTCACTTTCCACAGTGAATTGAAGTGTTGGAGCAGATTGCTTCTCTTTCAGAGAAACACATGTGAGTTTCTGGTGAATGCTTGTAAGTAGCTTAAGGCATTTTCAAAGGAACGTGATTTTCTCCTAAAGGACAGCATTTAGAAAGTGAAGTAACATTTCATTCACTTCGCACAGGGAATTGAAGTGTTGGAACAGACTGCTTCTCTTTCAGAGAAACGCATGTGAGTTTCTTCCTAATGCTTGCAAGTAGCTTAAGGCACTTTCAAAGGAAAGTGATTTTCTCTGAAAGGACAGCATTTAGAAAGTGAAGCAACACTCCATTCACTTCGCACAGTGAATTGAAGTGTTGGAACAGACTGCTTCTCTTTCAGAGAAACACATGTGAGTTTCTGGTGAATGCTTGTAAGTAGCTTAAGTCACTTTCAAAGGAAA
This sequence comes from Myodes glareolus, assembly GCF_982192425.1. NCBI lineage: Eukaryota > Metazoa > Chordata > Mammalia > Rodentia > Cricetidae > Myodes > Myodes glareolus. The sequence goes on from NC_142046.1 coordinate 5,070,996, forward strand.
GTGATTTTCTCTGAAAGGACAGCATTTAGAAAGTGAAGCAACACTCCATTCACTTCGCACAGTGAATTGAAGTGTTGGAACAGAGTGCTTCTCTTTCAGAGAAACGCATGTGAGTTTCTTCCTAATGCTTGCAAGTAGCTTAGGGCACTTTGAAAGGAAAGTGATTTTCTCTGAAAGGACATAATTTAGAAAGTGAAGCAAAACTTCATTCACTTCGCACAGTGAATTGAAGTGTTGGAACAGACTGCTTCTCTTTCAGAGAAACGCATGTGAGTTTCTGGTGAATGCTAGTAAGTAGCTTAAGGCAATTTCAAAGGAACGTGATTTTCTCTGAAAGGACAGCATTTAGAAAGTGAAGCAACACTCCATTCACTTCGCACAGTGAATTGAAGTGTTGGAACAGACTGCTTCTCTTTCAGAGAAACGCATTAGTGTTTCTTGTGAATGCTTGCAAGTAGCTTAAGGCACTTTCAAAGGAAAGTGATTTTCTCTGAAAGGACAGCATTTAGAAAGTGAGGCAACACTCCATTCCCTTCGCGCAATGAATTGAAGTGTTGGAACAGACTGCTTCTCTTTCATAGAAACGCATTAGTGTTTCTTGTGAATGCTTGCAAGTAGCTTAAGGCACTTTCAAAGGAAAGTGATTTTCTCTGAAAGGACAGCATTTAGAAAGTGAAGCAACACTCCATTCACTTCGCACAGAGAATTGAAGTTTTGGAACAGATTGCTTCTCTTTCAGAGAAATGCATGTGAGTTTCTGTTGAATGCTTTTAAGTAGCTTAAGGCACATTCAAAGGAAAGGGATTTTCTCTGAAAGGACAGCATTTAGAAAGTGAAGCAACACTCCATTCACTTCGCACAGTGAATTGAAGTGTTGGAACAGACTGCTTCTCTTTCAGAGAAACGCATGTGAGTTTCTTCCTAATGCTTGCAAGTAGCTTAAGGCACTATCAAAGGAAAGTGATTTTCTCTGAAAGGACAGCATTTAGAAAGTGAAGCAACACTCCATTCACTTCGCACAGTGAATTGAAGTGTTGGAACAGACTGCTTCTCTTTCAGAGAAACGTATATGAGTTTCTGGTGAATGCTTGTAAGTAGCTCAAGGCAATTTCAAAGGAACGTGATTTTCTCTGAAAGGACAGCATTTAGAAAGTGAAGCAACACTCCATTCACTTTGCACAGTGAATTGAAGTGTTGGAACAGACTGCTTCTCTTTCAGACAAATGAATGTGAGTTTCTGTTGAATGCTTGTAAGTAGCTTAAGGCACTTTCAAAGGAAAGTGATTTTCTCTGAAAGGACAGCATTTAGAAAGTGAAGCAACACTCCATTCACTTCGCACATTGAATTGAAGTGTTGGAACAGACTGCATCTCTTTCAGAGAAACGCATGTGAGTTTCTGTTGAATGCTTGTAAGTAGCTTAAGAAACTTTCAAACGAGAGTGATTTACTCTGAAAGGACAGCATTTAGAAAGTGAGGCAACACTCCATTCACTTCGCACAGTGAATTGAAGTGTTGGAACAGACTGCTTCTCTTTCAGAGAAATGCATGTGAGTTTCTGTTGAATGCTTGTAAGTAGCTCAAGGCTCTTTCAAAGGAAAGTGATTTTCTCTGAAAGGACAGCATTTAGAAAGTGAAGCAACACTCCATTCACTTCGCACAGTGATTGAAGTGTTGGAACAGACTGCTTCTCTTTCATAGAAACGCATTACTGTTTCTTGTGAATGCTTGCAAGTAGCTTAAGGCACTTTCAAAGGAAAGTGATTTTCTCTGAAAGGACAGCATTTAGAAAGTGAAGCAACACTCCATTCACTTCGCACAGAGAATTGAAGTTTTGGAACAGATTGCTTCTCTTTCAGAGAAATGCATGTGAGTTTCTGTTGAATGCTTTTAAGTAGCTTAAGGCACATTCAAACGAAAGGGATTTTCTCTGAAAGGACAGCATTTAGAAAGTGAAGCAACACTCCATTCACTTCGCACAGTGAATTGAAGTGTTGGAACAGACTGCTTCTCTTTCTGAGAAACGCATGTGAGTTTCTTCCTAATGCTTGCAAGTAGCTTAAGGCACTATCAAAGGAAAGTGATTTTCTCTGAAAGGACAGCATTTAGAAAGTGAAGCAACACTCCATTCACTTCGCACAGTGAATTGAAGTGTTGGAACAGACTGCTTCTCTTTCAGAGAAACGCATGTGAGTTTCTGGTGAATGCTTGTAAGTAGCTCAAGGCAATTTCAAAGGAACGTGATTTTCTCTGAAAGGACAGCATTTAGAAAGTGAAGCAACACTCCATTCACTTCGCACATTGAATTGAAGTGTTGGAACAGAAGGCTTCTCTTTCAGAGAAATGCATGTGAATTTCTTGTGAATGCTTGAAAGTTGCTTAAGGCACTTTCAAACAAAAGTGATTTTCTCTGAAAGGACAGGATTTAGAAAGTGAAGCAACACTCCATTCACTTCGCACAGTGAATTGAAGTGTTGGAACAGACTGCTTCTCTTTCAGAGAAACGCATGTGAGTTTCTTCCTAATGCTTGCAAGTAGCTTAAGGCACTATCAAAGGAAAGTGATTTTCTCTGAAAGGACAGCATTTCGAAAGTGAGGCAACACTCCATTCACTTTCCACAGTGAATTGAAGTGTTGGAACAGATTGCTTCTCTTTCAGAGAAACACATGTGAGTTTCTGGTGAATGCTTGTAAGTAGCTCAAGGCATTTTCAAAGGAACGTGGTTTTCTCGGAAAGGACAGCATTTAGAAAGTGAAGTAACATTCCATTCACGTCGCACAGGGAATTGAAGTGTTGGAACTGACTGCTTCTCTTTCAGAGAAACGCATGTGAGTTTCTTCTTAATGCTTGCAGTTAGCTTAAGGCACTTTCAAAGGAAAGTGATTTTCTCTGAAAGGACAGCATTTGGAAAATGAAGCAACACTCCATTCACTTCGCAGAGTGAATTGAAGTGTTAGAACAGACTGCTTCTCTTTCATAGAAACGCATGTGAGTTTCTGGTGAATGCTTGTAAGTAACTTAAGGCACTTTCAAAGGAAAGTGATTTTCTCTGAAAGGACAGCATTTAGAAAGTGAAGCAACACTCCATTCACTTCGCACAGTGAATTGAAGTGTTGGAACAGACTGCTTCTCTTTCAGAGAAACGCATGTGAGTTTCTGGTGAATGCTTGTAAGTAGCTTAAGGCAATTTCAAAGGAACGTGATTTTCTCTGAAAGGACAGCATTTAGAAAGTGAAGTAACATTCCATTCACTTTGCACAGTGAATTGAAGTGTTGGAACAGACTGCTTCTCTTTCAGAGAAATGCATGTGTGTTTCTGTTGAATGCTTGTAAGTAGCTCAAGGCTCTTTCAAAGGAAAGTGATTTTCTCTGAAAGGACAGCATTTAGAAAGTAAAGCAACACTCCATTCCCTTCGTGCAATGAATTGAAGTGTAGGAACAGACTGCTTCTCTTTCATAGAAACGCATTAGTGTTTCTTGTGAATGCTTGCAAGTAGCTTAAGGCACTTTCAAAGGAAAGTGATTTTCTCTGAAAGGACAGCATTTAGAAAGTGAAGCAACACTCCATTCACTTCGCACAGTGAATTGAAGTGTTGGAACAGACTGCTTTTCTTTCAGAGAAATGCATGTGAGTTTCTGTTGAATGCTTGTAAGTAGCTTAAGGCACTTTCAAAGGAAAGTGATTTTCTCTGAAAGGACAGCATTTAGAAAGTGAAGCTACACTCCATTCACTTCGCACATTGAATTGAAGTGTTGGAACAGACTGCATCTCTTTCAGAGAAACACATGTGAGTTTCTGTTGAATGCTTGTAAGTAGCTTAAGAAACTTTCAAAGGAGAGTGATTTTCTCTGAAAGGACAGCATTTAGAAAGTGAGGCAACACTCCATTCACTTCACACAGTGAATTGAAGTGTTGGAACAGACTGCTTCTCTTTCAGAGAAACGCATGTGAGTTTCTTCCTAATGCTTGCAAGTAGCTTAAGGCACTTTCAAAGGAAAGTGATTTTCTCTGAAAGGACAGCATTTAGAAAGTGAAGCAACACTCCATTCACTTCGCACAGTGAATTGAAGTGTTGGAACAGACTCCTTCTCTTTCAGAGAAATGCATGTGAGTTTCTTCCTAATGGTTGCAAGTAGCTTAAGGCACTTTCAAAGGAAAGTGATTTTCTCTGAAAGGACAGCATTTAGAAAGTGAAGCAACACTCCATTCACTTCGCACAGTGAAATGAAGTGTTGGAACAGATTGCTTCTCTTTCAGAGAAATGCATGTGAGTTTCTGTTGAATGCTTGTAAGTAGCTCAAGGCTCTTTCAAAGGAAAGTGATTTTCTCTGAAAGGACAGCATTTAGAAAGTGAAGCAACACTCCATTCACTTCGCACAGTGAATTGAAGTGTTGGAACAGACTGCTTCTCTTTCATAGAAACACATTAGTGTTTCTTGTGAATGCTTGCAAGTAGCTTAAGGCACTTTCAAAGGAAAGTGATTTTCTCTGAAAGGACAGCATTTAGAAAGAGAAGCAACACTCCATTCCCTTCGCGCAATGAATTGAAGTGTTAGAACAGACTGCTTCTCTTTCATAGAAACGCATTAGTGTTTCTTGTGAATGCTTGCAAGTAGCTTAAGGCACTTTCAAAGGAAAGTGATTTTCTCTGAAAGGACAGCATTTAGAAAGTGAAGCAACACTCCATTCACTTCGCACAGAGAATTGAAGTTTTGGAACAGATTGCTTCTCTTTCAGAGAAATGCATGTGAGTTTCTGTTGAATGCTTTTAAGTAGCTTAAGGCACATTCAAAGGAAAGGGATTTTCTCTGAAAGGACAGCATTTAGAAAGTGAAGCAACACTCCATTCACTTCGCACAGTGAATTGAAGTGTTGGAACAGACTGCTTCTCTTTCAGAGAAACGCATGTGAGTTTCTTCCTAATGCTTGCAAGTAGCTTAAGGCACTATCAAAGGAAAGTGATTTTCTCTGAAAGGACAGCATTTAGAAAGTGAAGCAACACTCCATTCACTTCGCACAGTGAATTGAAGTGTTGGAACAGACTGCTTCTCTTTCAGAGAAACGCATGTGAGTTTCTGGTGAATGCTTGTAAGTAGCTCAAGGCAATTTCAAAGGAACGTGATTTTCTCTGAAAGGACAGCATATAGAAAGTGAAGCAACACTCCATTCAATTCGCACATTGAATTGAAGTGTTGGAACAGAAGGCTTCTCTTTCAGAGAAATGCATGTGAATTTCTTTTGAATGCTTGAAAGTTGCTTAAGGCACTTTCAAACAAAAGTGATTTTCTCTGAAAGGACAGGATTTAGAAAGTGAAGCAACACTCCATTCACTTCGCACAGTGAATTGAAGTGTTGGAACAGACTGCTTCTCTTTCAGAGAAACGCCTGTGAGTTTCTTCCTAATGCTTGCAAGTAGCTTAGGGCACTTTGAAAGGAAAGTGATTTTCTCTGAAAGGACATAATTTAGAAAGTGAAGCAACACTCCATTCACTTCGCACAGTGAATTGAAGTGTTGGAACAGACTGCTTCTCTTTCAGAGAAACGCATGTGAGTTTCTTGTGAATGCTTGTAAGTAGCTTAAGGCACTTTCAAAGGAAAGTGATTTTCTCTGAAAGGACAGAATTTAGAAAGTGAAGCAACACTCCATTCACTTCGCACATTGAATTGAAGTGTTGGAACAGACTGCATCTCTTTCAGAGAAACGCATGTGAGTTTCTGTTGAATGCTTGTAAGTAGCTTAAGAAACTTTCAAAGGAGAGTGATTTTCTCTGAAAGGACAGCATTTAGAAAGTGAGGCAACACTCCATTCACTTCACACAGTGAATTGAAGTGTTGGAACAGACTGCTTCTCTTTCAGAGAAAAGCATGTGAGTTTCTTCCTAATGCTTGCAAGAAGCTTAAGGCACTTTCAAAGGAAAGTGATTTTCTCTGAAAGGACAGCATTTAGAAAGTGAGGCAACACTCCATTCACTTCACACAGTGAATTGAAGTGTTGGAACAGACTGCTACTCTTTCAGAGAAACGCATGTGAGTTTCTTCCTAATGCTTCAACTAGCTTAAGGCACTTTCAAAGGAAAGTGATTTTCTCTGAAAGGACAGCATTTAGAAAGTGAGGCAACACTCCATTCACTTCGCACAGGGAATTGAAGTGTTGTAACAGACTGCTTCTCTTTCAGAGAAATGCATGTGAGTTTCTGTTGAATGCTTGTAAGTAGCTCAAGGCTCTTTCAAAGGAAAGTGATTTTCTCTGAAAGGACAGCATTTAGAAAGTAAAGCAACACTCCATTCCCTTTGCGCAATGAATTGAAGTGTTGGAACAGACTGCTTCTCTTTCATAGAAACCCATTAGTGTTTCTTGTGAATGCTTGCAAGTAGCTTAAGGCACTTTCAAAGGAAAGTGATTTTCTCTGAAAGGACAGCATTTAGAAAGTGAAGCAACACTCCATTCACTTCGCACAGAGAATTGAAGTGTTGGAACAGATTGCTTCTCTTTCAGAGAAATGCATGTGAGTTTCTGTTGAATGCTTGTAAGTAGCTTAAGACACATTCAAAGGAAAGGGATTTTCTCTGAAAGGACAGCATTTAGAAAGTGAAGCAACACTCCATTCACTTCGCACAGTGAATTGAAGTGTTGGAACAGACTGCTTCTCTTTCAGAGAAACGCATGTGAGTTTTTTGTGAATGCTTGAAAGTAGTTTAAGGCACTTTCAATGGAAAGTGATTTTCTCTGAAAGGACAGCATTTAGAAAGTGAGGCAACACTCCATTCACTTCGCACAGTGAATTGAAGTGTTGGAACAGACTGCTTCTCTTTCAGAGAAACGCATGTGAGTTTCTTCCTAATGCTTGCAAGTAGCTTAAGGCACTATCAAAGGAAAGTGATTTTCTCTGAAAGGACAGCATTTAGAAAGTGAAGCAACACTCCATTCACTTCGCAGAGTGAATTGAAGTGTTGGAACAGACTGCTTCTCTTTCAGAGAAACGCAGGTGAGTTTCTTCCTAATGCTTGCAAGTAGCTTTAGGCACTTTCAAAGGAAAGTGATTTTCTCTGAAAGGACAGCATTTAGAAAGTGAAGCAACACTCCATTCACTTCGCACATTGAATTGAAGTGTTGGAACAGACTGCATCTCTTTCAGAGAAACGGATGTGAGTTTCTGTTGAATGCTTGTAAGTAGCTTAAGAAACTTTCAAAGGAGAGTGATTTTCTCTGAAAGGACAGCATTTAGAAAGTGATGCAACACTCCATTCACTTCACACAGTGAATTGAAGTGTTGGAACAGACTGCTTCTCTTTCAGAGAAACGCATGTGAGTTTCTTCCTAATGCTTGCAAGTAGCTTAAGGCACTTTCAAAGGAAAGTGATTTTCTCTGAAAACACAGCATTTAGAAAGTGAGGCAACACTCCATTCACTTCACACAGTGAATTGAAGTGTTGGAACAGACTGCTTCTCTTTCAGAGAAACGCATGTGAGTTTCTTCCTAATGCTTGCAAGTAGCTTAAGGCACTTTCAAAGGAAAGTGATTTTCTCTGAAAGGACAGCATTTAGAAAGTGAAGCAACACTCCATTCACTTCGCACAGTGAATTGAAGTGTTGGAACAGACTGCTTCTCTTTCAGAGAAATGCATGTGAGTTTCTGTTGAATGCTTGTAAGTAGCTCAAGGCTCTTTCAAAGGAAAGGGATTTTCTCTGAAAGGACAGCATTTAGTAAGCAAAGCAATACTCCATTCCCTTCGCGCAATGAATTGAAGTGTTGGAACAGACTGCTTCTCTTTCATAGAAACCCATTAGTGTTTCTTGTGAATGCTTGCAAGTAGCTTAAGGCACTTTCAAAAGAAAGTGATTTTCTCTTAAAGGACAGCATTTAGAAAGTGAAGCAACACTCCATTCACTTCGCACAGAGAATTGAAGTGTTGGAACAGATTGCTTCTCTTTCAGAGAAATGCATGTGAGTTTCTGTTGAATGCTTGTAAGTAGCTTAAGACACATTCAAAGGAAAGGGATTTTCTCTGAAAGGACAGCATTTAGAAAGTGAAGCAACACTCCATTCACTTCGCACAGTGAATTGAAGTGTTGGAACAGACTGCTTCTCTTTCAGAGAAACGCATGTGAGTTTTTTGTGAATGCTTGAAAGTAGTTTAAGGCACTTTCAATGGAAAGTGATTTTCTCTGTAAAGACAGCATTTAGAAAGTGAGGCAACACTCCATTCACTTCGCACAGTGAATTGAAGTGTTGGAACAGACTGCTTCTCTTTCAGAGAAACGCATGTGAGTTTCTGGTGAATGCTTGTAAGTAGCTTAAGGCAATTTCAAAGGAACGTGATTTTCTCTGAAAGGACAGCATTTACAAAGTGAAGCAACACTCCATTCACTTCGCACAGTGAATTGAAGTGTTGGAAGAGAGGCTTCTCTTTCAGAGAAATGCATGTGAATTTCTTGTGAATTCTTGAAAGTTGCTTAAGGCACTTTCAAACAAAAGTAATTTTCTCTGAAAGGACAGGATTTGGAAAGTGAAACAACACTCCATTCACTTCAAACAGTGAATTGAAGTGTTGGAACAGACTGCTTCTATTTCAGAGAAACGCATGTGTGTTTCCTGTGAATGCTTGAAAGTAGCTTAAGGCACTTTCAAAGGAAAGTGATTTTCTCTGAAAGGACAGCATTTGCAAAGTGAAGTAACATTCCATTCACTTCGCACAGTGAATTGAAGTGTTGGAACAGACTGGTTCTCTTTCAGAGAAATGCATGTGAGTTTCTGTTGAATGCTTGTAATTAGCTCAAGGCTCTTTCAAAGGAAAGTGATTTTCTCTGAAAGGACAGCATTTACAAAGTAAAGCAAAACTCCATTCCCTTCGTGCAATGAATTGAAGTGTTGGAACAGACTGCTTCTCTTTCATAGAAACGCATTAGTGTTTCTTGTGAATGCTTGCAAGTAGCTTAAGGCACTTTCAAAGGAAAGTGATTTTCTCTGAAAGGACAGCATTTAGAAAGTGAAGCAACACTCCATTCACTTCGCACAGAGAATTGAAGTGTTGCAACAGACTGCTTCTCTTTCAGAGAATGCATGTGAGTTTCTGTTGAATGCTTGTAAGTAGCTTAAGGCACTTTCAAAGGAAAGTGATTTTCACTGAAAGGACAGCATTTAGAAAGTGAAGCAACACTCCATTCACTTCGCAGAGTGAATTGAAGTGTTGGAACAGACTGCTTCTCTTTCAGAGAAACGCATGTGAGTTTCTTCCTAATGCTTGCAAGTAGCTTAATGCAATTTCAAAGGAAAGTGATTTTCTCTGAAAGGACAGAATTTGGAAAGTGAAGCAACACTCCATTCCCTTCGCGCAATGAATTGAAGTGTTGGAACAGACTGCTTCTCTTTCATAGAAACGCATTAGTGTTTCTTGTGAATGCTTGCAAGTAGCTTAAGGCACTTTCAAAGGAAAGTGATTTTCTCTGAAAGGACAGCATTTAGAAAGTGAAGCAACACTCCATTCACGTCGCACAGTGAATTGAAGTGTTGGAAGAGAAGGCTTCACTTTCAGAGAAATGCATGAGAATTTCTTGTGAATTCTTGAAAGTTGCTTTAGGCACTTTCAAACAAAAGTGATTTTCTCTAAAAGGACAGGATTTGGAAAGTGAAACAACACTCCATTCACTTTGCACAGTGAATTGAAGTGTTCGAACAGACTGCTTCTATTTCAGAGAAACGCATGTGTGTTTCCTGTGAATGCTTGAAAGTACCTTAAGGCACTTTCAAAGGAAAGTGATTTTCTCTGAAAGGACAGCATTTAGAAAGTGAATTAACATTCCATTCACTTCACACAGTGAATTGAAGTGTTGGAACAGACTGCTTCTATTTCAGAGAAATGCATGTGAATTTCTGTTGAATGCTTGTAAGTAGCTCAAGGCTCTTTCAAAGGAAAGTGATTTTCTCTGAAAGGACAGCATTTAGAATGTAAAGCAACACTCCATTCCCTTCGTGCAATGAATTGAAGTGTTGGAACAGACTGCTTCTCTTTCATAGAAACGCATTAGTGTTTCTTGTGAATGCTTGCAAGTAGCTTAAGGCACTTTCAAAGGAAAGAGATTTTCTCTGAAAGGACAGCATTTAGAAAGTGAAGCAAAACTCCATTCACTTCGCACAGAGAATTGAAGTGTTGGAACAGACTGCTTCTCTTTCAGAGAAATGCATGTGAGTTTCTGTTGAATGCTTGTAAGTAGCTTAAGGCACTTTCAAAGGAAAGTGATTTTCTCTGAAAGGACAGCATTTAGAAAGTGAAGCAACACTCCATTCACTTCGCACAGTGAATTGATGTGTTGGAACAGACTGCTTCTCTTTCAGAGAAACGCATGTGAGTTTCTTCCTAATGCTTGCAAGTAGCTTAAGGCACTTTCAAAGGAAAGTGATTTTCTCTGAAAGGACAGCATATAGAAAGTGAAGCAACACTCCATTCACTTCGCACAGTGAATTGAAGTGTTGGAACAGACTGCTTCTCTTTCAGAGAAACGCATGTGAGTTTCTGGTGAATGCTTGTAAGTAGCTTAAGGCACTTTCAAAGGAAAGTGATTTTCTCTGAAAGGACAGCATTTAGAAAGTGAAGCAACACTCCATTCACTTCGCACAGTGAATTGAAGTGTTGGAACAGACTGTTTCTCTTTCATAGAAACGCATTAGTGTTTCTTGTGAATGTTTGCAAGTAGCTTAAGGCACTTTCAAAGGAAAGTGATTTTCTCTGAAAGGACAGCATTTAGAAAGTGAAGCAACACTCCATTCCCTTCGCGCAATGAATTGAAGTGTTGGAACAGACTGCTTCTCTTTCATAGAAACGCATTAGTGTTTCTTTTGAATGCTTGCAAATAGCTTAAGGCACTTTCAAAGGAAAGTGATTTTCTCTGAAAGGACAGCATTTAGAAAGTGAAGCAACACTCCATTCACTTCGCACAGAGAATTGAAGTTTTGGAACAGATTGCTTCTCTTTCAGAGAAATGCATGTGAGTTTCTGTTGAATGCTTGTAAGTAGCTTAAGGCACATTCAAAGTAAAGGGATTTTCTCTGAAAGGACAGCATTTAGAAAGTGAAGCAACACTCCATTCACTTCGCACAGTGAATTGAAATGTTGGAACAGACTAGTTCTCTTTCAGAGAAACGCATGTGAGTTTCTTCCTAATGCTTGCAAGTAGCTTAAGGCACTATCAAAGGAAAGTGATTTTCTCTGAAAGGACAGCATTTAGAAAGTGAAGCAACACTCCATTCACTTCGCACAGTGAATTGAAGTGTTGGAACAGACTGCTTCTCTTTCAGAGAAATGCATGTGAGTTTCTGTTGAATGCTTGTAAGTAGCTCAAGGCTCTTTCAAAGGAAAGTGATTTTCTCTGAAAGGACAGCATTTAGAAAGTGAAGCAACACTCCATTCACTTCGCACATTGAATTGATGTGTTGGAACAGACTGCATCTCTTTCAGAGAAACGCATGTGAGTTTCTGTTGAATGCTTGTAAGTAGCTTAAGAAACTTTCAAAGGAGAGTGATTTTCTCTGAAAGGACAGCATTTAGAAAGTGAGGCAACACTCCATTCACTTCACACAGTGAATTGAAGTGTTGGAACAGACTGCTTCTCTTTCAGAGAAACACATGTGAGTTTCTTCCTAATGCTTGCAAGTAGCTTAAGGCACTTTCAAAGGAAAGTGATTTTCTCTGAAAGGACAGCATTTAGAAAGTGAAGCAACACTCCATTCACTTCGCACAGTGAATTGAAGTGTTGGACCAGACTGCTTCTCTTTCAGAGAAATGCATGTGAGTTTCTGTTGAATGCTTGTAAGTAGCTTAAGGCACTTTCAAAGGAAAGTGATTTTCTCTGAAAGGACAGCATTTAGAAAGTGAAGCAACACTCCATTCACTTCGCACATTGAATTGAAGTGTTGGAACAGACTGCTTCTCTTTCATAGAAACGCATGTGAGTTTCTGTTGAATGCTTGTAAGTAGCTTAAGGCACTTTCAAAGGAAAGTGATTTTCTCTGAAAGGACAGCATTTAGAAAGTGAAGCAACACTCCATTCACTTCGCACAGTGAATTGAAGTGTTGGACCAGACTGCTTCTCTTTCAGAGAAATGCATGTGAGTTTCTGTTGAATGCTTGTAAGTAGCTTAAGGCACTTTCAAAGGAAAGTGATTTTCTCTGAAAGGACAGCATTTAGAAAGTGAAGCAACACTCCATTCACTTCGCACAGTGAATTGAAGTGTTGGAACAGACTGCTTCTTTTTCAGAGAAACGCATGTGAGTTTCTGGTGAAGGCTTGTAAGTAGCTTAAGGCAATTTCAAAGGAACGTGATTTTCTCTGAAAGGACAGCATTTAGAAAGTGAAGCAACACTCCATTCACTTCGCACAGTGAATTGAAGTGTTGGAAGAGAAGGCTTCTCTTTCAGAGAAATGCATGTGAATTTCTTGTGAATGCTTGAAAGTTGCTTAAGGCACTTTCAAACAAAAGTGATTTTCTCTGAAAGGACAGGATATAGAAAGTGGAGAAACACTCCATTCACTTCGCACAGTGAATTGAAGTGTTGGAACAGACTGCTTCTATTTCAGAGAAACGCATGTGTGTTTCCTGTGAATGCTTGAAAGTAGCTTAAGGCACTTTCAAAGGAAAGTGATTTTATCTGAAAGGACAGCATTTAGAAAGTGAAGCAACACTCCATTCCCTTCGTGCAGTGAATTGAAGTGTTGGAACAGAGTGCTTCTCTTTCATAGAAACACATTAGTGTTTCTTGTGAATGCTTGCAAGTTGCTTAAGGCACTTTCAAAGGAAAGTGATTTTCTCTGAAAGGACAGCATTTAGAAAGTGAAGCAACACTCCTTTCACTTTGTACAGTGAATTGAAGTGTTGGAACAGATTGCTTCTCTTTCAGAGAAACACATGTGAGTTTATGTTAAATGCTTGTAAGTATCTTAAGGCATTTTCAAAGGAACTTGATTTTCTCGGAAAGGACAGCATTTAGAAAGTGAAGTAACATTCCATTCACTTCGCACAGTGAATTGAAGTGTTGGAACAGACTGCTTCTCTTTCAGAGAAAAGCATGTGTGTTTCGTGTGAATGCTAGAAAGTAGCTTAAGGCACTTTCAAAGGAAAGTGATTTTCTCTGAAAGGACAGCATTTAGAAAGTGAAGTAACACTCCATTCACTTCGCACAGTGAATTGAAGTGTTGGAACAGACTGCTTCTCTTTCAGAGAAATGTATGTGAGTTTCTGTTGAATGCTTGTAAGTAGCTTAAGGCACTTTCAAAGGAAAGTGATTTTCTCTGAAAGGACAGCATTTCGAAAGTGAGGCAACACTCCATTCTCTTTCCACAGTGAATTGAAGTGTTGGAACAGATTGCTTCTCTTTCAGAGAAACACATGTGAGTTTCTGGTGAATGCTTGTAAGTAGCTTAAGGCATTTTCAAAGGAACGTGATTTTCTCGGAAAGGACAGCATTTAGAAAGTGAAGTAACATTCCATTCACTTCGCACAGGGAATTGAAGTGTTGGAACAGACTGCTTCTCTTTCAGAGAAACGCATGTGAGTTTCTTCCTAATGCTTGCAAGTAGCTTAAGGCACTTTCAAACGAAAGTGATTCTCTCTGAAAGGACAGCATTTAGAAAGTGAAGCAACACTCCAATCACTTCGCACCGTGAATTGAAGTGTTGGAACAGACTGCTTCTCTTTCAGAGAAACGCTTGTGAGTTTCTGGTGAATGCTTGTAAGTAGCTTAAGGCACTTTCAAAGGAAAGTGATTTTCTCTGAAAGGACAGCATTTAGAAAGTGAAGCAACACTCCATTCACTTCGCACAGTGAATTGAAGTGTTGGAACAGAGTACTTCTCTTTCAGAGAAACGCATGTGAGTTTCTTCCTAATGCTTGCAAGTAGCTTAGGGCACTTTGAAAGGAAAGTGATTTTCTCTGAAAGGACATAATTTAGAAAGTGAAGCAACACTCCATTCACTTCGCACAGTGAATTGAAGTGTTGGAACAGACTGCTTCAGTTTCACAGAAATGCATGTGAGTTTCTGTTGAATGCTTGTAAGTAGCTTAAGGCACTTTCAAAGGAAAGTGATTTTCTCTGAAAGGACAGCATTTAGAAAGTGAAGCAACACTCCATTCACTTCGCACATTGAATTGAAGTGTTGGAACAGACTGCATCTCTTTCAGAGAAACGCATGTGAGTTTCTGTTGAATGCTTGAAAGTAGCTTAAGAAACTTTTAAAGGAGAGTGATTTTCTCTGAAAGGACAGCATTTAGAAAGTGAAGCAACACTCCATTCACTTCGCACAGTGAATTGAAGTGTTGGAAGAGACTGCTTCTCTTTCAGAGAAATGCATGTGAGTTTCTGTTGAATGCTTGTAAGTAGCTCAAGGCTCTTTCAAAGAAAGTGATTTTCTCTGAAAGGACAGCATTTAGAAAGTGAAGCAACACTCCATTCACTTCGCACAGTGAATTGAAGTGTTGAAACAGACTGCTTCTCTTTCAGAGAAACTCATGCGAGTCTCTGGTTAATGCTTGTTAGTAGCTTAAGGCACTTTCAAAGGATAGTGATTTTCTCTGAAAGGACAGCATTTAGAAAGTGAAGCAACACTCTATTCACTTCACACAGTGAACTGAAGTGTTGGAACAGACTGCTTTACTTTTAGAGAAATGCATGTGAATTTCTGTTGAATGCTTGTAAGTAGCGAAAGGCACTATCAAAGGAAAGTGATTTTCTCTGAAAGGACAGTATTTAGAAAGTGAAGCAACACTCCATTCACTTCACACAGTGAATTGAAGTGTTGGAACAGACTGCTTCTGTTTCAGAGAAACGCATGTGAGTTTTTTGTGAATGCTTGAAAGTAATTTAAGGCACTTTCAAAGGAAAGTGATTTTCTCTGAAAGGACAGCATTTAGAAAGTGAAGCAACACTCCATTCACTTTGCACAGTGAATTGAAGTGTTGGAAAAGACTGCTTATATTTCAGAGAAATGGATGCGACTTTCTTAGGACTGCTTGTAAGTAGCTTAAGGCACTTTCAAAGGAAAGTGATTTCTCTGAAAGGACATTATTTACAAAGTGGAGAAACACTCCATTCACTTCGCACAGTGAATTGAAGTGTTGGAACAGACTGCTTCTCTTTCAGAGAAACTCATGTGAGTTTCTGTTGAATGCTTTAAGTAGATTAAGGCACTTTCAAAGGAAAGTGATTTTCTCTGAAAGGACAGCATTTAGCAAGTGAAGTAACACTCCATTCACTTCCCACAGTGAATTTAAGTGTTGAAAGAGACTCCTTCTCTTTCAGAGAAACAGATGTGAGTTTCTTGTGAATGGTTATAAGTAGATTAAGGCAGCTTCAAAAGAGAGTGATTTTCCTGAAAGAGAGCATTTAGAAAGTGATGCAACACTCCATTCACTTCGCACAGTGAATTGAAGTGTTGGAACAGACTGCTTCTCTTTCAGAGAAACTCATGTGAGTTTCTGTTGAATGCTTGTAAGTAGATTAAGGCACATTCAAAGGAAAGTGATTTTCTCTGAAAGGACAGCATTTAGCAAGTGAAGTAACACTCCATTCACTTCGCACAGTGAATTGAAGTGTTGGAAGAGAAGGCTTCTCTTTCAGAGAAATGCATGTGAATTTCTTGTGAATGCTTGAAAGTTGCTTAAGGCACTTTCAAACAAAAGTGATTTCCTCTGAAAGGACAGGATTTAGAAAGTGAAACAACACTCCATTCACATCGCACAGTGAATTGAAGTGTTGGAACAGACTGCTTCTATTTCAGAGAAACGCATGTGTGTTTCCTGTGAATGCTTGCAAGTAGCTTAAGGCACTTTCAAAGGAAAGTGATTTTCCCTGAAAGGACAGCATTTAGAAAGTGAAGCAACACTCCATTCACTTCGCACAGAGAATTGAAGTGTTGGAACAGACTGCTTCTCTTTCAGAGAAATGCATGTGAATTTCTGTTGAATGCTTGTAAGTAGCTTAAGGCACTTTTAAAGGAAAGTGATTTTCTCTGAAAGGACAGCATTTAGAAAGTGAAGCAACACTCCATTCACTTCGCACAGTGAATTGAAGTGTTGGAACAGACTGCTTCTTTTTCAGAGAAACGCATGTGAGTTTCTTCCTAATGCTTGCAAGTAGCTTAAGGCACTATCAAAGGAACGTGATTTTCTCTGAAAGGACAGCATTTAGAAAGTGAAGCAACACTCCATTCACTTCCCACAATGAATTGAAGTGTTGGAACAGACTGCTTTTCTTTCAGAGAAACGCATGTGAGTTTCTGGTGAATGCTTGTAAGTAGCTTAAGGCACTTTCAAAGGAAAGAGATTTTCTCTGAAAGGACAGCATTTAGAAAGTGAAGCAACACTCCATTCACTTCGCACAGTGAATTGAAGTGTTGG
Source organism: Myodes glareolus (assembly GCF_982192425.1). Lineage (NCBI taxonomy): Eukaryota > Metazoa > Chordata > Mammalia > Rodentia > Cricetidae > Myodes > Myodes glareolus. The sequence goes on from NC_142046.1 coordinate 5,087,385, forward strand.
AACAGACTGCTTCTCTTTCAAAGAAATGTATGTGAGTTTCTGTTGAATGCTTGTAAGTAGCTTAAGGCACTTTCAAAGGAAAGTGATTTTCTCTGAAAGGACAGCATTTAGAAAGTGAAGTAACATTCCATTCACTTCGCACAGTGAATTGAAGTGTTGGAACAGACTGCTTCTCTTTCAGAGAAATGCATGTGAGTTTCTGTTGAATGCTTGTAAGTAGCTCAAGGCTCTTTCAAAGGAAAGTGATTTTCTCTGAAAGGACAGCATTTAGAAAGTAAAGCAACACTCCATTCCCTTCGCGCAATGAATTGAAGTGTTGGAACAGACTGCTTCTCTTTCATAGAAACGCATTAGTGTTTCTTGTGAATGCTTTCAAGTAGCTTAAGGCACGTTCAAAGGAAAGTGATTTTCTCTGAAAGGACAGCATTTAGAAAGTGAAGCAACACTCCATTCACTTCACACAGAGAATTGAAGTGTTGGAACAGATTTCTTCTCTTTCAGAGAAATGCATGTGAGTTTCTGTTGAATGCTTGTAAGTAGCTTAAGGCACATTCAAAGGAAAGTGATTTTCTCTGAAAGGACAGCATTTAGAAAGTGAAGCAACACTCCATTCACTTCGCACAGTGAATTGAAGTGTTGGAACAGACTGCTTCTCTTTCAGAGAAACGCATGTGAGTTTTTTGTGAATGCTTGAAAGTAGTTTAAGGCACTTTCAATGGAAAGTGATTTTCTCTGAAAGGACAGCATTTAGAAAGTGAGGCAACACTCCATTCACTTCGCACAGTGAATTGAAGTGTTGGAACAGACTGCTTCACTTTCAGAGAAATGCATGTGAGTTTCTGTTGAATGCTTGTAAGTAGCTCAAGGCTCTTTCAAAGGAAAGTGATTTTCTCTGAAAGGACAGCATTTAGAAAGTGAAGCAACACTCCATTCACTTCACACAGTGAATTGAAGTTTTGGAACAGACTGCTTCTCTTTCAGAGAAACACATTTTAGTCTCTGATAAATGCTTGTAAGTATCTTAAGGCACTTTCAAAGGAAAGTGATTTTCTCTGAAAGGATAGCATTTAGAAAGTGAAGCAACACTCCTTTCACTAGGCACAGTAAATTGAAGTGTTGAAACAGACTGCTTCTCTTTCAGAGAAACTCATGTGAGTCTCTGGTTAATGCTTGTTAGTAGCTTAAGGCACTTTCAAAGGATAGTGATTTTCTCTGAAAGGACAGCATTTAGAAAGTGAAGCAACACTCTATTCACTTCGCACAGTGAACTGAAGTGTTGGAACAGACTGCTTTTCTTTTAGAGAAATGCATGTGAGTTTCTGTTGAATGCTTGTAAGTAGCGAAAGGCACTTTCAAAGGAAAGTGATTTTCTCTGAAAGGACAGTATTTAGAAAGTGAAGCAACACTCCATTCACTTCCCACAGTGAATTGAAGTGTTGGAGCAGACTGCTTCTGTTTCAGAGAAACGCATGTGAGTTTTTTGTGAATGCTTGAAAGTAATTTAAGGCACTTTCAAAGGAAAGTGATTTTCTCTGAAAGGACAGCATTTAGAAAGTGAAGCAACACTCCATTCACTTTGCACTGTGACTTGAAATGTTGGAACAGACTGCTTATATTTCAGAGAAATGGATGTGACTTTCTTAGGACTGCTTGTAAGTAGCTTAAGGCACTTTCAAAGGAAAGTGATTTTCTCTGAAAGGACAGTATTTACAAAGTGGAGAAACACTCCATTCACTTCGCACAGTGAATTGAAGTGTTGGAACAGACTGCTTCTATTTCAGAGAAACGCATGTGTGTTTCCTGTGAATGCTTGAAAGTAGCTTAAGGCACTTTCAAAGGAAAGTGATTTTCTCTGAAAGGACAGCATTTAGAAAGTGAAGCAACACTCCATTCACTTCGCACAGAGAATTGAAGTGTTGGAACAGACTGCTTCTCTTTCAGAGAAATGCATGTGAGTTTCTGTTGAATGCTTGTAAGTAGCTTAAGGCACTTTTAAAGGAAAGTGATTTTCTCTGAAAGGACAGCATTTAGAAAGTGAAGTAACACTCCATTCACTTCGCACAGTGAATTGAAGTGTTGGAACAGACTGCTTCTTTTTCAGAGAAACGCATGTGAGTCTTTTCCCTAATGCTTGCAAGTAGCTTAAGGCACTATCAAAGGAACGTGATTTTCTCTGAAAGGACAGCATTTAGAAAGTGAAGCAACACTCCTTTCACTTCCCACAATGAATTGAAGTGTTGGAACAGACTGCTTTTCTTTCAGAGAAACGCATGTGAGTTTCTGGTTAATGCTTGTAAGTAGCTTAAGGCACTTTCAAAGGAAAGTGATTTTCTCTGAAAGGACAGCATTTCGAAAGTGAGGCAACACTCCATTCACTTTCCAAAGTGAATTGAAGTGTTGGAACAGACTGCTTCTCTTTCAGAGAAACGCATGTGTGTTTCCTGTGAATGGTAGAAAGTAGCTTAAGGCACTTTCAAAGGAAAGTGATTTTCTCTGAAAGGACAGCATTTAGAAAGTGAAGTAACATTCCATTCACTTCGCACAGTGAATTGAAGTGTTGGAACAGACTGCTTCTCTTTCAGAGAAATGCATGTGAGTTTCTGTTGAATGCTTGTAAGTAGCTCAAGGCTCTTTCAAAGGAAAGTGATTTTCTCTGAAAGGACAGGATTTAGAAAGTAAAGCAACACTCCATTGCCTTCGCGCAATGAATTGAAGTGTTGGAACAGACTGCTTTTCTTTCATAGAAATGCATTAGTGTTTCTTGTGAATGCTTTCAAGTAGCTTAAGGCACTTTCAAAGGAAAGTGATTTTCTCTGAAAGGACAGCATTTAGAAAGTGAAGCAACACTCCATTCACTTCACACAGAGAATTGAAGTGTAGGAACAGATTTCTTCTCTTTCAGAGAAATGCATGTGAGTTTCTGTTGAGTGCTTGTAAGTAGCTTAAGGCACTTTCAAAGGAAAGTGATTTTCTCTGAAAGGACAGCATTTAGAAAGTGAAGCAACACTCCATTCACTTTGCACAGTGAATTGAAGTGTTGGAACAGACTGCTTATATTTCAGAGAAATGGATGTGACTTTCTTAGGACTGCTTGTAAGTAGCTTAAGGCACTTTCAAAGGAAAGTGATTTTCTCTGAAAGAACAGTATTTACAAAGTGGAGAAACACTCCATTCACTTCGCAGAGTGAATTGAAGGGTTGGAACAGACTGCTTCTCTTTCAGAGAAACTCATGTGAGTTTCTGTTGAATGCTTGTAAGTAGATTAAGGCACTTTCAAAGGAAAGTGATTTTCTCTGAAAGGACAGCATTTAGCAAGTGAGTAACACTCCATTCACTTCCCACAGTGAATTTAAGTGTTGAAAGAGACTCCTTCTCTTTCAGAGAAACAGATGTGAGTTTCTTGTGAATGGTTATAAGTAGATTAAGGCAGTTTCAAAAGAGAGTGATTTTCCTGAAAGAGAGCATTTAGAAAGTGAAGCAACACTCCATTCACTTCTCACAGTGAATTGAAGTGTTGGAACAGACTGCTTCTCTTTCAGAGAAACTCATGTGAGTTTCTGTTGAATGCTTGTAAGTAGATTAAGGCACGTTCAAAGGAAAGTGATTTTCTCTGAAAGGACAGCATTTAGCAAGTGAAGTAACACTCCATTCACTTCCCACAGTGAATTGAAGTGTTGAAACAGACTCCCTCTCTTTCAGAGAAGCAAATGTGAGTTTCTTGTGAATGGTTATAAGTAGATTAAGGCAGTTTCAAAAGAGAGTGATTTTCCTGAAATAGAGCATTTAGAAAGTGAAGCAACATTCCATTCACTTCGCACAGTGAATTGAAGTGTTGGAACAGACTGCTTGTCTTTAACAGAAACACATGTGAGTTTCTTCTGAATTCTTGTATGTAGCTTAAGGCACTTTCAAAGGAAAGTGATTTTCTCTGAAAGGACAGCATTTAGAAAGTGAAGCAACACTCCATTCACTTCGCACAGTGAATTGAAGTTTTGGAACAGACTGCTTCTCTTTCAGAGAAACGCATTTGAGTCTCTGATAAATGCTTGTAAGTATCTTAAGGCACTTTCAAATGAAAGTGATTTTCTCTGAAAAGATAGCATTTAGAAAGTGAAGCAACACTCCTTTCACTTCGCACAGTGAATTGAAGTGTTGAAACAGACTGCTTCTCTTTCAGATAAACTCATGTGAGTCTCTGGTTAATGCTTGTTAGTAGCTTAAGGCACTTTCAAAGGAAAGTGATTTTCTCTGAAAGGACAGCATTTAGAAAGTGAAGCAACACTCTATTCACTTCGCACAGTGAACTGAAGTGTTGAAACAGACTGCTTTTCTTTTAGAGAAATGCATGTGAGTTTCTGTTGAATGCTTGTAAGTAGCTAAAGGCACTTTCAAAGGAAAGTGATTTTCTCTGAAAGGACAGAATTTAGAAAGTTAAGCAACACTCCATTCATTTCCCACAGTGAATTGAAGTTTTGGAACAGACTGCTTCTGTTTCAGAGAAACATTGTGAGTTTTTTGTGAATGCTTGAATGTAATTTAAGGCACTTTCAAAGGAAAGTGATTTTCTCTGAAAGGACAGCATTTAGAAAGTGAAGCAACACTCCATTCACTTTGCACAGTGAATTGAAGTGTTGGAACAGACTGCTTCTCGTTCAGAGAAACGCATGTGAGTTTCTTGTGAATGCTTGTAAGTAGCTTAAGGCAGTTTCAAAAGAGAGTGATTTTCTCTAAAAGGAGAGCATTTAGAAAGTGAAGCAACACTCCATTCAATACGCACAGTGAATTGAAGTGTTGGAACAGACTGCTTCTCTTTCAGAGAAACGCATGTGAGTTTCTTCCTAATGCTTGTAAGTAGCTTAAGGCACTCTCAAAGGAAATTGATTTTCTCTGAAAGGACAGCATTTAGAAAGTGAAGCAACACTCCATTCACTTCGGACAGTGAATTGAAGTGTTGGAACATACTCCTTCTCTTTCAGAGAAACAGATGTGAGTTTCTTGCTAATGCTTGTAAGTAGATTAAGGCAGTTTCAAAAGAGAGTGATTTTCTCTGAAAGGAGAGCATTTTGAAAGTGAAGCAACACTCCATTCAATAAGCACAGTGAATTGAAATGTTGGAACAGACTGCTTCTATTTCAGAGAAACGCATGTGAGTTTCTGGTGAATGCTTGTAAGTAGCTTAAGGCACTTTGAACGGAAAGTGATTTTCTCTGAAAGGACAGCATTTAGAAATTGTTGCAACACTCCATTCACTTCCCACAGTGAATTGAAGTGTTGGAACAGACTGCTTCTCTTTCAGAGAAGCGCATGTGAGTTTCTGGTGAATGCTTGTAAGTAGCTTAAGGCACTTTGAACGGAAAGTGATTTTCTCTGATAGGACAGCATTCAGAAATTGTTGCCACACTCCATTCACTTCGCAATATGAATTGAAGTGTTTGAACAGACTGCTTCTCTTTCAGAGAAACGCATGTAAGTTTCTGTTGAATGCTTGCAACATTTGAAGAGCTCAAGGCTCTTTCAAAGGAAAGTGATTTTCTCTGAATGGACAGCATTTAGAAAGTGAAGCAACACTCTATTCACTTCGCACAGTGAATTGAAGTGTTGGAACAGACTGCTTCTCCTTCAGAGAAATGCATGTGAGTTTCTTGTAAATGTTTGTAAGTAGTTTATGGCACTTTCAAAGGAAAGTGATTTTCTCTGAAAGTAGAGCATTTTGAAAGTGAAGCAACACTCCATTCAATAAGCACAGTGAATTGAAATGTTGGAACAGACTGCTTCTATTTCAGAGAAACGGATGTGAGTTTTTTGTGAATGCTTGTAAGTAGCTTAAGGCACTTTCAAAGGAAAGTGATTTTCTCTGAAACTACAGCCTGTAGAAAGTGAAGGAACACTCCATTCACTTCGCACAGTGAATTGAAGTGTTGGAACAGACTGCTTCTCTTTCAGAGAAAAAGAAGTGAATTTCTTGTGAATGCTTTTAAGTTGCTTTAGGCACTTTCAAAAGAGAGTGATTTTCTCTAAAATGAGAGCATTTAGAAAGTGAAGCAACACTCCATTCACTACGCACAGTGAATTGAAGTGTTGGAACAGACTGTTTCTCTTTCAGAGAAATGCATGTGAGTTTCTTGTGAATGCTTGTAAGTAGCTTAAGGCAGTTTCATAAGAGAGTGATTTCCTCTTAAAGGAGAGCATTTAGAAAGTGAAGCAACACTCCATTCACTTCGCACTGTGAATTGAAGTGTTGGAACAGACTGCTTCTCTTTCAGAGAAACGCATGTGAATTTCTGTTGAATGCTTGTAAGTAACTTAAGGCACTTTCAAAGGAAAGTGATTTTCTCTGAAAGGACATCATTTAGAAAGTGAAGCAACACTCCATTCACTTCGCACAGTGAATTGAAGTGTTGGAGCAGACAGCTTCTCTTTCAGAGAAACGCATGTGAATTTATGTTGAATGCTTGTAAGTAGCTTAAGGCTCTTTCAAAGGAAAGTGCTTTTCTCTGAAAGGACAGCATTTAGAAAGTGAAGCAACACTCCATTCACTTCACACAGTGAATTGAAGTGTTGGAACAGACTGCTTCTCTTTCAGGGAAACAGATGTGAGTTTCTTGTGAATACTTGTAAGTAGCTTAAGGCAGTTTCAAAAGAGAGTGATTATCTCTAAAAGGAGAGCACTTAGAAAGTGAAGAAACAGTCCATTCACTATGCACTGTGAATTGAAGTGTTGGAATAGAATGCTTCTCTTTCAGAGAAATGCATGTGAGTTTTTTGTGAATGCTTGTAAGTAGCTTAAGGCACTTTCAAAGGAAAGTGATTTTCTCTGTAAAAACAGCATTTAGAATGTGATGCAACACTCCATTCACTTCGCACAGTGAACTGAAGTTGTGGAACAGACTACTTCCCTTTCAGATAAACGGATGTGAGTTTTGCGTGAATGCTTTTAAGTACCTCAAGGCACTTTCAAAGGAAAGTGATTTTCTCTGAAAGTAGAGCATTGAGAAAGTGAAGCAACACTCCATTCAATTCGCACAGTTAATTGAAGTATTGGAACAGACTGCTTCTCTTTCAGAGAAATTGATGTGAGTTTTTTGTGAATGCTTGTAAGTACCTTAAGGCACTTCCAAAGGAAAGTAATTTTCTCTGAAAGGACAGCATTTAGAAAGTGAAGCAACACTCCATTCACTTCGCAAAGTGAATTGAAGTGTTGGAACACACTGCTTCTCTTTCAGAGAAACAGATGTGAGTTTCTTGTGAATGCTTGTAAGTAGCTTAAGGCAGTTTCAAAAGAGAGTGATTTTCTCTGCAAGAACAGCATTTAGAAAGTGAAGCAACACTCCATTCTCTTCGCACAGTGAATTGAAGTGTTGGAACAGACTTCTTCTCTTTCAGAGAAAAGCATGTGACTTTCTGTTGAATGCTTGTAAGTAGCTTAAGGCAGTTTCAAAAGAGAGTGATTTTCTCTAAAAGGAGAGCACTTAGAAAGTAAAGCAACACTCCATTCACTACGCACAGTGAATTGAAGTGTTGTAACAGACTGCTTCTCTTTCAGAGAAATGGATGTGAGTTTTTTGTGAATGCTTGTAAGTAGCTTAAGGCACTTTCAAAGGAAAGTGATTTTCTCTGAAAAGACAGCATTTAGAAAGTGAAGCAACACTTCATTCACTTCGCATAGTGAATTGAATTGTTGGAACAGACAGCTTCTCTTTCAGAAAAACGCAATTGAGTTTCCTGTGAATGCTTGAAAGAAGATTAAGGCACTTTCAAAGGAAAGTGATTTTCTCTGAAACTACAGCATTTAGAATGTGAAGGAGCACTCCATTCACTTCGAACAGTGAATTGAAGGGTTGGGACAAACAGCTTCTCTTTCAGAGAAAAATATGTGAGTTTCATGTGAATGATTGTAAGTCGCTTCAGGCAGTTTCAAAAGAGAGTGATTTTCTCTAAAGGGAGAGCATTTAGAAAGTGAAGCAACGCTCCATTCACTATTCACAGTGAATTGAAGTGTTGGAACAGACTGCTTCTCTTTCAGAGAAATAGATCTGAGTTTCTTGTGAATGCTTGTAAGTAGCTTAAGGCAGTTTCAAAAGAGAGTGATTTTCTCTAAAAGGAGAGCATTTAGAAAGTGAAGCAACACTCCATTCACTTCGCACTGTGAATTGAAGTGTTGGAACAGACTGCTTCTCTTTCAGAGAAACGCATGTGAATTTCTGTTGAATGCTTGTAAGTACCTTAAGGCAATTTCAAAGGAAAGTGATTTTCTCTGAAAGGACAGCATTTAGAAAGTGAAGCAACACTCCATTCACTTTGCACAGTGAATTGAAGTGTTGGAACAGACTGCTTCCCTTTCAGAGAAAAAGATGTGAGTTTCTTGTGAATGCTTGTAAGTCGCTTAAGGCAGTTTCAAAAGAGAGTGATTTTCTCTAAATGGAGAGCATTTAGAAAGTGAAGCAACACGCCATTCACTACGCACAGTGAATTGAAGTGTTCGAACAGACTGCTTCTCTTTCAGAGAAACAGATGAGAGTTTCTTGTGAATGCTTGTAAGTAGCTTAAGGCAGTTTCCAAATGAGTCATTTTCTCTAAAAGGAGAGCACTTAGAAAGTGAAGCAACACTCCATTCACTACGCACAGTGAATTGAAGTGTTGGAACAGACTGCATCTCTTTCAGAGAAATGCATGTGAGTTTCTCGTGAATGCTTGTAAGTAGCTTAAGGCACTTTCAAAAGAAAGTGATTTTCTCTGAAACTACAGCATTTAGAAAGTGATGAAGCACTCCATTCACTTCGCACAGTGAATTGAAGTGTTGGAACAGACAGCTTATCTTTCATAGAAACGAATTTGATTTTCCTGTGAATGCTTGGAAGTAGCTTAAGGCACTTTCAAAGGAAAGTGTTTTTCTCTGAAACTCCAGCATTTAGAATGTGAAGGAATACTCCATTCACTTCGCACAGTGAAGTGAAGTGTTTGAACAGACTGCTTCTCTTTCAGAGAAACGGATGTGAGTTTCTGTTGAATTCTTGTATGTAGCTTAAGGCACTTTCTAAGAAAAGTGATTTTCTCTGAAAGGACAGCATTTAGAAAGTGAAGCAACACTCCATTCACTACGCACAGTGAATTGAAGTGTTGGAACAGACTGCTTCTCTTTCAGAGAAACGGATGTGAGTTTTTTGTGAATGCTTGTAAGTAGCTTGAGGCAGTTTCAAAAGAGAGTGATTTTCTCTAAAAGGAGAGCATTTAGAAAGTGAAGCAACACTCCATTCACTATGCATAGTGAATTGAAGTGTTGGAACAGACTGCTTCTCTTTCAGAGAAACAGATGTGAGTTTCTTGTGAATGCTTGTAAGTAGCTTGAGGCAGTTTCAAAAGAGAGTGATTTTCTCTAAAAGGAGAGCATTTAGAAAGTGAAGCAACACTCCATTCACTTCGCACAGTGAATTGAAGTGTTGTAACAGACTGCTTCTCTTTCAGAAAAATGCATGTGAGTTTCTTGTGAATGCTTCTAAGTACCTTAGGGCACTTTCAAAGGAAAGTGATTTTCTCTGAAAGGACAGCATTTAGAAAGTGAAGCAACACTCCATTCACTTCCCACAGTGAATTGAAGTGTTGGAACAGACTGCTTCTCTTTCAGAGAAACGGATGTGAGTTTTTTGTGAATGCTTGTTAGCACCTTAAGGCACTTTCAAAGGAAAGTGATTTTGTCTGAAAGAACAGCATTTAGAAAGTGAAGCAACACTCCATTCACTTCGCACAGTGAATTGAAGTGTTGGAACAGACTGCTTCTCTTTCAGGGAAACAAATGTGAGTTTCTTGTGAATCATTGTAAGTAGCTTAGGGTAGTTTCAAAAGAGAGTCATTTTCTCTAAAAGGAGAGCACTTAGAAAGTGAAGCAACACTCCATTCACTACGCACAGTGAATTGAAGTGTTGGAACAGACTGCTTCTCTTTCAGAGAAATGCATGTGAGTTTCTTGTGAAGGTTGTAAGTACCTTAAGGCACTTTCAAAGGAAAGTAATTTTCTCTGAAAGGACAGCATTTAGAAAGTGAAGCAACACTCCATTCACTTTGCACAGTGAATTGAAGTGTTGGAACAGACTGCTTCCCTTTCAGAGAAATGGATGTGAGTTTTTTGTGAATGCTTGTAAGTAGCTTAAGGCACTTTCAAAGGAAAGTGATTTTCTCTGAAAGGACAGCATTTAGAAAGTGAAGCAACACTCCATTCACTTCGCAAAGTGAATTGAAGTGTTGGAAGAGACTGCTTCTCTTTCAGAGAAACAGATGTGAGTTTCTTGTGAATGCTTGTAAGAAGCTTAAGGCACTTTCAAAAGAGAGTGATTTTCTCTAAAAGGAGAGCACTTAGAAAGTGAAGCAACACTCCATTCACTACGCACAGTGAATTGAAGTGTAGGAACAGAATGCTTCCCTTTCAGAGAAATGCATGTGAGTTTCTCGTGAATGCTTGTAAGTAGCTTAAGGCACTTTCAAAAGAAAGTGATTTTCTCTGAAACTACAGCATTTAGAAAGTGATGAAGCACTCCATTCACTTCGCACAGTGAATTGAAGTGTTGGAACGGACTACTTCTCTTTCAGAGAAACGGATGTGAGTTTTTTGTGAATGCTTGTAAGTAGCTTAAGGCACTTTCAAAGGAAAGTGCTTTTCTCTGAAAGGACAGCATTTAGAAAGTGAAGCAACACTCCATTCACTTCGCACAGTGAATTGAAGTCTTGGAACAGACTGCTTCTCTTTCAGAGAAACAGATGTGAGTTTCTTGTGAATGCTTGTAAGTAGCTTAAGTCAGATTCAAAAGAGAGTGATTTTCTCTAAAAGGAGAGCATTTAGAAAGTGAAGCAACACTCCATTCACTTCGCACAGTGAATTGAAGTGTTGGAACAGACTGCTTTTCTTTCAGAAAAATGCATGTGAGTTTCTTTTGAATGCTTGTAAGTAGCTAAAGGCACTTTCAAAGGAAAGTGATTTTCTCTGAAAGGACAGCATTTACAAAGTGAAGCAACACTCCATTCACTACTCACAGTGAATTGAAGTTTTGGAACAGACTGCTTCTCTTTCAGAGAAACAGATGTGAATTTCTGTTGAATGCTTGTAAGTAACTTAAGGCACTTTCAGAGGAAACTGATATTCTCTGAAAGGACAGTATTTAGGAAGTGAAGCAACACTCCATTCACTTCCCACAGTGAATTGAAGTTTTGGAACAGACTGCTTCTATTTCAGAGAAACAGATGTGAGTTTCTTGTGAATGCTTGTAAGTCGCTTAAGGCAGTTTCAAAAGAGAGTGGTTTCTCTAAAAGGAGAGCATTAAGAAAGTGAAGCAACACTCCATTCACTTCGCACAGTGAATTGTAGTGTTGGGACAGACTGATTCTCTTTCAGAGAAACAGATGTGAGTTTCTTGTGAATGCTTGTAAGTAGCTTAAGGCACTTTCAAAGGAAAGTGATTTTCTCTGAAATGACAGCATTTAGAAAGTGAAGCAACACTCCACTCACTACGCACACTGAATTGAATTGTTGGAACAGACTACTTCTCTTTCAGAGAAACGGATGTGAGTATTTTGTGAATGCTTGTGAGTAGCTTAAGGCACTTTCAAAGGAAAGTGATTTTCTCTGAAACTACAGCATGTAGAATGTGAAGGAACACTCCATTCACTTCGCACTGTGAATTGAAGTGTTGGAACAGACAGCTTCTCTTTCAGAGAAAAATATGTGAGTTTCTTGTGAATGCTTGTAAGTCGCTTAAGGCAGTTTCAAAAGAGAGTGATTTTCTCTAAATGGAGAGCATTTAGAAAGTGAAGCAACACTCCATTCACTACTCACAGTGAATTGAAGTGTTGGAAGAGACTGCTTCTCTTTCACAGAAACAGATGTGAGTTTCTTGTGAATGCTTGTAAGTAGCTTAAGGCAATTTCAAAAGAGAGTGATTTTCTCTAAAAGGAGAGCATTTAGAAAGTGAAGCAACACTCCATTCACTTCGCACTGTGAATTGAAGTGTTGGAACAGACTGCTTCTCTTTCAGAGAAACGCATGTGAATTTCTGTTGAATGCTTGAAAGTACCTTAAGGCAATTTCAAAGGAAAGTGATTTTCTCTGAAAGGACAGCATTTAGAAAGTGACGCAACACTGCGTTCACTTCGTACAGTGAATTGAAGTGTTGGAACAGACAGCTTCTCTTTCATAGAAACGCATTTAAGTTTCTTGGGAATGCTTGTAAGTAGATTAAGGCACTTTCCAAAGAAAGTGATTTTCTCTGAAACTACACAATTTAGAATGTGAAGAAACACTCCATTCACTTCGAACAGTGAATTGAAGTGTTGGAAAAGACTGCTTCTCTTTCAGAGAAACAGATGTGAGTTTCTTGTGAATGCTTGTAAGTCGCTTCAGGCAGTTTCAAAAGAGAGTGATTTTCTCTAAAAGGAGAGCATTTAGAAAGTGAAGCAACACTCCATTCACTTCGCATAGTGAATTGCAGTGTTGGAACAGACTGCTTCTCTTTCAGAAAAATGCATATGAGTTTCTTGTGAATGCTTGTAATTAGCTTAAGGCACTTTCAAGGGAAAGTGATTTTCTCTGAAAGGACAGCATTTAGAAAGTGCAGCAACACTCCATTCACTTCGCACAGTGAATTGAAGTGTTGGAACAGACAGCTTCTCTTTCAGAGAAACAGATGTGAGTTTCTTGTGAATGCTTGTAAGTAGCTTAAGGCAGTTTCAAAGGAAAGTGATTTTCTCTGAAATGACAGCATTTAGAAAGTGAAGCAACACTCCATTCACTACGCACAGTGAATTGAATTGTTGGAACAGACTACTTCTCTTTCAGAGAAACGGATGTGAGTATTTTGTGAATACTTGTGAGTAGCTTAAGGCACTTTCAAAGGAAAGTGATTTTCTCTGAAACTACAGCATGTAGAATGTGAAGGAACACTCCATTCACTTCGCACAGTGAATTGAAGTGTTGGAACAGACAGCTTATCTTTCAGAGAAAAATATGTGAGTTTTTTGTGAATGCTTGTAAGTCACTTAAGGCAGTTTAAAAAGAGAGTGATTTTCTCTAAATGGAGAGCATTTAGAAAGTGAAGCAACGCTCCATTCACTGCTCAGAGTGAATTGAAGTGTTGGAACAGACTGCTTCTCTTTCAGAGAAATAGATCTGAGTTTCTTGTGAATGCTTGTAAGTAGCTTAAGGCAGTTTCAAAAGAGAGTGATTTTCTCTAAAAGGAGAGCATTTAGAAAGTGAAGCAACACTCCATTCACTTCGCACAGTGAATTGAAGTGTTGGAACAGACTGCTTCTCTTTCAGAGAAATGGATGTGAGTTTTTTGTGAATGCTTGTAAGTAGCTTAAGGCACTTTCAAAGGAAAGTGATTTTCTCTGAAAGGACAGCATTTAGAAAGTGAAGCAACACTCCATTCACTTCGCACAGTGAATTGAAGTGTTAGAAGAGACTGCTTCTCTTTCACAGAAACAGATGTGAGTTTCTTGTGAATGCTTGTAAGTCGCTTCAGGCAGTTTCAAAAGAGAGTGATTTTCTCTTAAAGGAGAGCATTTAGAAAGTGAAGCAGCACTCCATTCACTTAGCACAGTGAATTGCAGTGTTGGAACAGACAGCTTCTCTTTCATAAAACCGCATTTGAGTTTCCTGTGAATGCTTGTAAGTAGCTTAAGGCACTTTCAAAGGAAAGTGATTTTCTCTGAAACTACAGCATTTAGAATGTGAAGGAACACTCCATTCACTTCGCACAGTGAATTGAAGTGTTGAAAGAGGCTGCTTCCCTTTCAGAGAAACAGATGTGAGTTTCTTGTGAATGCTTCTAAGTAGCTTAAGGCAGTGTCAAAAGAGAGTGGTTTTCTCTAAAAGGAGAGCATTTAGAAAGTGAAGCAACACTCCATTCACTTCGCACAGTGAATTGAAGTGTTGGGACAGACCGATTATCTTTCAGAGAAACAGATGTGAGTTTCTTGTGAATGCTTGTAAGTAGCTTAAGGCACTTTCAAAGGAAAGTGATTTTCTCTGAAATGACAGCATTTAGAAAGTGAAGCAACACTCCATTCACTACGCACAGTGAATTGAAGTGTTGGAACAGACTACTTCTCTTTCAGAGAAACGGATGTGAGTATTTTGTGAATGCTTGTGAGTAGCTTAAGGCACTTTCAAAGGAAAGTGATTTTCTCTGAAACTACAGCATGTAGAATGTGAAGGAACACTCCATTCACTTCGCACAGTGAATTGAAGTGTTGGAACAGACTGCTTCTCTTTCAGAGAAAAATATGTGAATTTCTTGTGAATGCTTGTAAGTCGCTTAAGGCAGTTTCAAAAGAGATTGATTTTCTCTAAATTAGAGCATTTAGAAAGTGAAGCAACGCTCCATTCACTCCTCACAGTGAATTGAAATGTTGGAACAGACTGCTTCTCTTTCAGAGAAACAGATGTGAGTTTCTTGTGAATGCTTGTAAGTCGCTTCAGGCAGTTTCAAAAGAGAGTGATTTTCTCTTAAAGGAGAGCAATTAGAAAGTGAAGCAGCACTCCATTCACTTCGCACAGTGAATTGCAGTGTTGGAACAGACTGCTTCTCTTTCAGAAAAATGCATATGATTTTCTTGTGAATGCTTGTAAGTAGCTTAAGGCACTTTCAAAGGAAAGTGATTTTCTCTGAAACTACAGCATTTAGAATGTGAAGGAACACTCCATTCACTATGCACAGTGAATTGAAGGGTTGGAACAGACTGCTTCTCTTTCAGAAAAACACATGTGAATTTCTGTTGAATGCTTGTAAGTAGCTTAGGGCACTTTCAAGGGAAAGTGATTTTCTCTGAAAGGACAGCATTTAGAAAGTGAAGCAACACTCCATTCACTTTTCACAGTGAATTGAAGTGTTGGAACAGACAGCTTCTCTTTCATAAAAACGCATTTGAGTTTCCTGTGAATGCTTGTAAGTAGCTTAAGGCACTTTCAAAGGAAAGTGATTTTCTCTGAAACTACAGCACTTAGAATGTGAAATAACACTCCATTCACTTCGCACAGTGAATTGAAGTTTTGGAAGAGACTGCTTCTATTTCAGAGAAAAAGATGTGAGTTTCTTGTGAATGCTTGTAAGTAGCTTAAGGCACTTTCAAAGGAAAGTGACTTTCTCTGAAATGACAGCATTTAGAAAGTGAAGCAACACTCCATTCACTACGCACAGTGAATTGAAGTGTTGGAACAGACTACTTCTCTTTCAGAGAAACGGATGTGAGTATTTTGTGAATGCTTGTGAGTAGCTTAAGGCACTTTCAAAGGAAAGTGATTTTCTCTGAAACTACAGCATGTAGAATGTGAAGGAACACTCCATTCACTTCGCACAGTGAATTGAAGTGTTGGAATAGACAGTTTCTCTTTCAGAGAAAAATTTGTGAGTTTCTTGTGAATGCTTGTAAGTCGCTTAAGGCAGTTTCAAAAGAGAGTGATTTTCTCTAAATGGAGAGCATTTAGAAAGTGAAGCAACGCTCCATTCACTGCTCAGAGTGAATTGAAGTGTTGGAACAGACTGCTTCTCTTTCAGAGAAATAGATCTGAGTTTCTTGTGAATGCTTGTAAGTAGCTTAAGGCAGTTTCAAAAGAGAGTGATTTTCTCTAAAAGGAGAGCATTTAGAAAGTGAAGCAACACTCCATTCACTTCGCACAGTGAATTGAAGTGTTGGAACAGACTGCTTCTCTTTCAGAGAAATGGATGTGAGTTTTTTGTGAATGCTTGTAAGTAGCTTAAGGCACTTTCAAAGGAAAGTGATTTTCTCTGAAAGGACAGCATTTAGAAAGTGAAGCAACACTCCATTCACTTCGCACAGTGAATTGAAGTGTTAGAAGAGACTGCTTCTCTTTCACAGAAACAGATGTGAGTTTCTTGTGAATGCTTGTAAGTCGCTTCAGGCAGTTTCAAAAGAGAGTGATTTTCTCTTAAAGGAGAGCATTTAGAAAGTGAAGCAGCACTCCATTCACTTAGCACAGTGAATTGCAGTGTTGGAACAGACAGCTTCTCTTTCATAAAACCGCATTTGAGTTTCCTGTGAATGCTTGTAAGTAGCTTAAGGCACTTTCAAAGGAAAGTGATTTTCTCTGAAACTACAGCATTTAGAATGTGAAGGAACACTCCATTCACTTCGCACAGTGAATTGAAGTGTTGAAAGAGGCTGCTTCCCTTTCAGAGAAACAGATGTGAGTTTCTTGTGAATGCTTCTAAGTAGCTTAAGGCAGTGTCAAAAGAGAGTGGTTTTCTCTAAAAGGAGAGCATTTAGAAAGTGAAGCAACACTCCATTCACTTCGCACAGTGAATTGAAGTGTTGGGACAGACCGATTCTCTTTCAGAGAAACAGATGTGAGTTTCTTGTGAATGCTTGTAAGTAGCTTAAGGCACTTTCAAAGGAAAGTGATTTTCTCTGAAATGACAGCATTTAGAAAGTGAAGCAACACTCCATTCACTACGCACAGTGAATTGAAGTGTTGGAACAGACTACTTCTCTTTCAGAGAAACGGATGTGAGTATTTTGTGAATGCTTGTGAGTAGCTTAAGGCACTTTCAAAGGAAAGTGATTTTCTCTGAAACTACAGCATGTAGAATGTGAAGGAACACTCCATTCACTTCGCACAGTGAATTGAAGTGTTGGAACAGACTGCTTCTCTTTCAGAGAAAAATATGTGAATTTCTTGTGAATGCTTGTAAGTCGCTTAAGGCAGTTTCAAAAGAGATTGATTTTCTCTAAATTAGAGCATTTAGAAAGTGAAGCAACGCTCCATTCACTCCTCACAGTGAATTGAAGTGTTGGAACAGACTGCTTCTCTTTCAGAGAAACAGATGTGAGTTTCTTGTGAATGCTTGTAAGTCGCTTCAGGCAGTTTCAAAAGAGAGTGATTTTCTCTTAAAGGAGAGCAATTAGAAAGTGAAGCAGCACTCCATTCACTTCGCACAGTGAATTGCAGTGTTGGAACAGACTGCTTCTCTTTCAGAAAAATGCATATGATTTTCTTGTGAATGCTTGTAAGTAGCTTAAGGCACTTTCAAAGGAAAGTGATTTTCTCTGAAACTACAGCATTTAGAATGTGAAGGAACACTCCATTCACTATGCACAGTGAATTGAAGGGTTGGAACAGACTGCTTCTCTTTCAGAAAAACACATGTGAATTTCTGTTGAATGCTTGTAAGTAGCTTAGGGCACTTTCAAGGGAAAGTGATTTTCTCTGAAAGGACAGCATTTAGAAAGTGAAGCAACACTCCATTCACTTTGCACAGTGAATTGAAGTGTTGGAACAGACAGCTTCTCTTTCATAAAAACGCATTTGAGTTTCCTGTGAATGCTTGTAAGTAGCTTAAGGCACTTTCAAAGGAAAGTGATTTTCTCTGAAACTACAGCACTTAGAATGTGAAATAACACTCCATTCACTTCGCACAGTGAATTGAAGTTTTGGAAGAGACTGCTTCTATTTCAGAGAAAAAGATGTGAGTTTCTTGTGAATGCTTGTAAGTAGCTTAAGGCACTTTCAAAGGAAAGTGACTTTCTCTGAAATGACAGCATTTAGAAAGTGAAGCAACACTCCATTCACTACGCACAGTGAATTGAAGTGTTGGAACAGACTACTTCTCTTTCAGAGAAACGGATGTGAGTATTTTGTGAATGCTTGTGAGTAGCTTAAGGCACTTTCAAAGGAAAGTGATTTTCTCTGAAACTACAGCATGTAGAATGTGAAGGAACACTCCATTCACTTCGCACAGTGAATTGAAGTGTTGGAATAGACAGTTTCTCTTTCAGAGAAAAATTTGTGAGTTTCTTGTGAATGCTTGTAAGTCGCTTAAGGCAGTTTCAAAAGAGAGTGATTTTCTCTAAATGGAGAGCATTTAGAAAGTGAAGCAACGCTCCATTCACTACTCACAGTGAATTGAAGTGTTGGAACAGACTGCTTCTCTTTCAGAGAAATAGATCTGAGTTTCTTGTGAATGCTTGTAAGTAGCTTAAGGCAGTTTCAAAAGAGAGTGATTTCCTCTAAAAGGAGAGCATTTAGAAAGTGAAGCAACACTCCATTCACTTCGCACAGTGAATTGAAGTGTTGTAACAGACTGCTTCTCTTTCAGAGAAATGGATGTGAGTTTTTTGTGAATGCTTGTAAGTAGCTTAAGGCACTTTCAAAGGAAAGTGATTTTCTCTGAAGGACAGCATTTAGAAAGTGAAGCAAAACTCCATTCACTTCGCACAGTGAATTGAAGTGTTGGAACAGACTGCTTCCCTTTCATAGAAACAGATGTGAGTTTCTTGTGAATGCTTGCAAGTAGCTTAAGGCAGTTTCAAAAGAGAGTGATTTTCTCTAAAAGGAGAGCATTTAGAAAGTGAAGCAACACTCCATTCACTTCGCATAGTGAATTGCAGTGTTGGAACAGACTGCTTCTCTTTCAGAAAAATGCATATGAGTTTCTTGTGAATGCTTGTAATTAGCTTAAGGCACTTTCAAGGGAAAGTGATTTTCTCTGAAAGGACAGCATTTAGAAAGTGCAGCAACACTCCATTCACTTCGCACAGTGAATTGAAGTGTTGGAACAGACAGCTTCTCTTTCAGAGAAACAGATGTGAGTTTCTTGTGAATGCTTGTAAGTAGCTTAAGGCAGTTTCAAAGGAAAGTGATTTTCTCTGAAATGACAGCATTTAGAAAGTGAAGCAACACTCCATTCACTACGCACAGTGAATTGAATTGTTGGAACAGACTACTTCTCTTTCAGAGAAACGGATCTGAGTATTTTGTGAATACTTGTGAGTAGCTTAAGGCACTTTCAAAGGAAAGTGATTTTCTCTGAAACTACAGCATGTAGAATGTGAAGGAACACTCCATTCACTTCGCACAGTGAATTGAAGTGTTGGAACAGACAGCTTATCTTTCAGAGAAAAATATGTGAGTTTTTTGTGAATGCTTGTAAGTCACTTAAGGCAGTTTAAAAAGAGAGTGATTTTCTCTAAATGGAGAGCATTTAGAAAGTGAAGCAACGCTCCATTCACTGCTCAGAGTGAATTGAAGTGTTGGAACAGACTGCTTCTCTTTCAGAGAAATAGATCTGAGTTTCTTGTGAATGCTTGTAAGTAGCTTAAGGCAGTTTCAAAAGAGAGTGATTTTCTCTAAAAGGAGAGCATTTAGAAAGTGAAGCAACACTCCATTCACTTCGCACAGTGAATTGAAGTGTTGGAACAGACTGCTTCTCTTTCAGAGAAATGGATGTGAGTTTTTTGTGAATGCTTGTAAGTAGCTTAAGGCACTTTCAAAGGAAAGTGATTTTCTCTGAAAGGACAGCATTTAGAAAGTGAAGCAACACTCCATTCACTTCGCACAGTGAATTGAAGTGTTAGAAGAGACTGCTTCTCTTTCACAGAAACAGATGTGAGTTTCTTGTGAATGCTTGTAAGTCGCTTCAGGCAGTTTCAAAAGAGAGTGATTTTCTCTTAAAGGAGAGCATTTAGAAAGTGAAGCAGCACTCCATTCACTTAGCACAGTGAATTGCAGTGTTGGAACAGACAGCTTCTCTTTCATAAAACCGCATTTGAGTTTCCTGTGAATGCTTGTAAGTAGCTTAAGGCACTTTCAAAGGAAAGTGATTTTCTCTGAAACTACAGCATTTAGAATGTGAAGGAACACTCCATTCACTTCGCACAGTGAATTGAAGTGTTGAAAGAGGCTGCTTCCCTTTCAGAGAAACAGATGTGAGTTTCTTGTGAATGCTTCTAAGTAGCTTAAGGCAGTGTCAAAAGAGAGTGGTTTTCTCTAAAAGGAGAGCATTTAGAAAGTGAAGCAACACTCCATTCACTTCGCACAGTGAATTGAAGTGTTGGGACAGACCGATTCTCTTTCAGAGAAACAGATGTGAGTTTCTTGTGAATGCTTGTAAGTAGCTTAAGGCACTTTCAAAGGAAAGTGATTTTCTCTGAAATGACAGCATTTAGAAAGTGAAGCAACACTCCATTCACTACGCACAGTGAATTGAAGTGTTGGAACAGACTACTTCTCTTTCAGAGAAACGGATGTGAGTATTTTGTGAATGCTTGTGAGTAGCTTAAGGCACTTTCAAAGGAAAGTGATTTTCTCTGAAACTACAGCATGTAGAATGTGAAGGAACACTCCATTCACTTCGCACAGTGAATTGAAGTGTTGGAACAGACTGCTTCTCTTTCAGAGAAAAATATGTGAATTTCTTGTGAATGCTTGTAAGTCGCTTAAGGCAGTTTCAAAAGAGATTGATTTTCTCTAAATTAGAGCATTTAGAAAGTGAAGCAACGCTCCATTCACTCCTCACAGTGAATTGAAGTGTTGGAACAGACTGCTTCTCTTTCAGAGAAACAGATGTGAGTTTCTTGTGAATGCTTGTAAGTCGCTTCAGGCAGTTTCAAAAGAGAGTGATTTTCTCTTAAAGGAGAGCAATTAGAAAGTGAAGCAGCACTCCATTCACTTCGCACAGTGAATTGCAGTGTTGGAACAGACTGCTTCTCTTTCAGAAAAATGCATATGATTTTCTTGTGAATGCTTGTAAGTAGCTTAAGGCACTTTCAAAGGAAAGTGATTTTCTCTGAAACTACAGCATTTAGAATGTGAAGGAACACTCCATTCACTATGCACAGTGAATTGAAGGGTTGGAACAGACTGCTTCTCTTTCAGAAAAACACATGTGAATTTCTGTTGAATGCTTGTAAGTAGCTTAGGGCACTTTCAAGGGAAAGTGATTTTCTCTGAAAGGACAGCATTTAGAAAGTGAAGCAACACTCCATTCACTTTGCACAGTGAATTGAAGTGTTGGAACAGACAGCTTCTCTTTCATAAAAACGCATTTGAGTTTCCTGTGAATGCTTGTAAGTAGCTTAAGGCACTTTCAAAGGAAAGTGATTTTCTCTGAAACTACAGCACTTAGAATGTGAAATAACACTCCATTCACTTCGCACAGTGAATTGAAGTTTTGGAAGAGACTGCTTCTATTTCAGAGAAAAAGATGTGAGTTTCTTGTGAATGCTTGTAAGTAGCTTAAGGCACTTTCAAAGGAAAGTGACTTTCTCTGAAATGACAGCATTTAGAAAGTGAAGCAACACTCCATTCACTACGCACAGTGAATTGAAGTGTTGGAACAGACTACTTCTCTTTCAGAGAAACGGATGTGAGTATTTTGTGAATGCTTGTGAGTAGCTTAAGGCACTTTCAAAGGAAAGTGATTTTCTCTGAAACTACAGCATGTAGAATGTGAAGGAACACTCCATTCACTTCGCACAGTGAATTGAAGTGTTGGAATAGACAGTTTCTCTTTCAGAGAAAAATTTGTGAGTTTCTTGTGAATGCTTGTAAGTCGCTTAAGGCAGTTTCAAAAGAGAGTGATTTTCTCTAAATGGAGAGCATTTAGAAAGTGAAGCAACGCTCCATTCACTACTCACAGTGAATTGAAGTGTTGGAACAGACTGCTTCTCTTTCAGAGAAATAGATCTGAGTTTCTTGTGAATGCTTGTAAGTAGCTTAAGGCAGTTTCAAAAGAGAGTGATTTCCTCTAAAAGGAGAGCATTTAGAAAGTGAAGCAACACTCCATTCACTTCGCACAGTGAATTGAAGTGTTGTAACAGACTGCTTCTCTTTCAGAGAAATGGATGTGAGTTTTTTGTGAATGCTTGTAAGTAGCTTAAGGCACTTTCAAAGGAAAGTGATTTTCTCTGAAGGACAGCATTTAGAAAGTGAAGCAAAACTCCATTCACTTCGCACAGTGAATTGAAGTGTTGGAACAGACTGTTTCCCTTTCATAGAAACAGATGTGAGTTTCTTGTGAATGCTTGCAAGTAGCTTAAGGCAGTTTCAAAAGAGAGTGATTTTCTCTAAAAGGAGAGCATTTAGAAAGTGAAGCAACACTCCATTCACTTCGCAATATGAATTGAAGTGTTGGAACAGACTGCTTCTCTTTCAGAGAAACGCATGTGAATTTCTGTTGAATGCTTGTAAGTACCTTAAGGTACTTTCAACGGAAAGTGATTTTCTCTGAAAGGACAGCATTTAGAAAGTGAAGCAACACTCCATTCACTTCGTACAGTGAATTGAAGTGTAGGAACAGACAGCTTCTCTTTCATAGAAACGCATTTGAGTTTCTTGTGAATGCTTGTAAGTAGATTAAGGCACTTTCCAAAGAAAGTGATTTTCTCTGAAACTACACAATTTAGAATGTGAAGGAACACTCCATTCACTTCGAACAGTGAATTGAAGTGTTGGAACAGACTGCTTCTCTTTCAGAGAAACAGATGTGAGTTTCTTGTGAATGCTTCTAAGTAGCTTAAGGCAGTGTCAAAAGAGAGTGGTTTTCTCTAAAAGGAGAGCATTTAGAAAGTGAAGCAACACTCCATTCACTTCGCACAGTGAATTGAAGTGTTGGGACAGGCCGATTCTCTTTCAGAGAAACAGATGTGAGTTTCTTGTGAATGCTTGTAAGTAGCTTAAGGCACTTTCAAAGGAAAGTGATTTTCTCTGAAATGACAGCATTTAGAAAGTGAAGCAACACTCCATTCACTACGCACAGTGAATTGAAGTGTTTGAACAGACTACTTCTCTTTCAGAGAAACGGATGTGAGTATTTTGTGAATGCTTGTGAGTAGCTTAAGGCACTTTCAAAGGAAAGTGATTTTCTCTGAAACTACAGCATGTAGAATGTGAAGGAACACTCCATTCACTTCGCACAGTGAATTGAAGTGTTGGAACAGACTGCTTCTCTTTCAGAGAAAAATATGTGAATTTCTTGTGAATGCTTGTAAGTCGCTTAAGGCAGTTTCAAAAGAGATTATTTTCTCTAAATTAGAGCATTTAGAAAGTGAAGCAACGCTCCATTCACTACTCACAGTGAATTGAAGTGTTGGAACAGACTGCTTCTCTTTCAGAGAAACAGATGTGAGTTTCTTGTGAATGCTTGTAAGTCGCTTCAGGCAGTTTCAAAAGAGAGTGATTTTCTCTTAAAGGAGAGCATTTAGAAAGTGAAGCAGCACTCCATTCACTTCGCACAGTGAATTGCAGTGTTGGAACAGACAGCTTCTCTTTCATAAAAACGCATTTGAGTTTCCTGTGAATGCTTGTAAGTAGCTTAAGGCACTTTCAAAGGAATGTGATTTTCTCTGAAACTACAGCACTTAGAATGTGAAATAACACTCCATTCACTTCGCACAGTGAATTGAAGTTTTGGAAGAGACTGCTTCTATTTCAGAGAAAAAGATGTGAGTTTCTTGTGAATGCTTGTAAGTAGCTTAAGGCACTTTCAAAGGAAAGTGATTTTCTCTGAAATGACAGCATTTAGAAAGTGAAGCAACACTCCATTCACTTCGCACAGTGAATTGAAGTGTTGGAAGAGACTGCTTCTCTTTCAGAGAAACGCATGTGAATTTCTGTTGAATGCTTGTAAGTAGCTTAAGGCACTTTCAAAGGAAAGTGATTTTCTCTGATAGGACAGCATTTAGAAAGTGAAGCAACACTCCATTCACTTCGTACAGTGAATTGAAGTGTTGGAACAGACAGCTTCTTTTTCATAGAAACGCATTTGAGTTTCTTGTGAATGCTTTTAAGTAGATTAAGGCACTTTCAAAAAAAAGTGATTTTCTCTGAAACTACACAATTTAGAATGTGAAGGAACACTCCATTCACTTCAAACAGTGAATTGAAGTGTTGGAACAGACGGCTTCTCTTTCAGAGAAACAGATGTGAGTTTCTTGTGAATGCTTGTAAGTCGCTTCAGGCAGTTTCAAAAGAGAGTGATTTTCTCTAAAAGGAGAGCATTTAGAAAGTAAAGCAACACTCCATTCACTTCGCACAGTGAATTGAAGTGTTGGAACAGACTGCTTCTCTTTCAAAAAAATGCATATGAGTTTCTTGTGAATGCTTGTAAGTAGCTTAAGGCACTTTCAAAGGAAAGTGATTTTCTCTGAAACTACAGCATTTAGAATGTGAAGGAACACTCCATTCACTACGCACAGTGAATTGAAGGGTTGGAACAGACTGCTTCTCTTTCAGAGAAACGCATGTGAATTTCTGTTGAATGCTTGTAAGTAGCTTAAGGCACTTTCAAGGGAAAGTGATTTTCTCTGAAAGGACAGCATTTAGAAAGTGAAGCAACACTCCATTCACTTCGTACAGTGAATTGAAGTGTAGGAACAGACAGCTTCTCTTTCATAGAAACGCATTTGAGTTTCTTGTGAATGCTTGTAAGTAGATTAAGGCACTTTCCAAAGAAAGTGATTTTCTCTGAAACTACACAATTTAGAATGTGAAGGAACACTCCATTCACTTCGAACAGTGAATTGAAGTGTTGGAACAGACTGCTTCTCTTTCAGAGAAACAGATGTGAGTTTCTTGTGAATGCTTCTAAGTAGCTTAAGGCAGTGTCAAAAGAGAGTGGTTTTCTCTAAAAGGAGAGCATTTAGAAAGTGAAGCAACACTCCATTCACTTCGCACAGTGAATTGAAGTGTTGGGACAGGCCGATTCTCTTTCAGAGAAACAGATGTGAGTTTCTTGTGAATGCTTGTAAGTAGCTTAAGGCACTTTCAAAGGAAAGTGATTTTCTCTGAAATGACAGCATTTAGAAAGTGAAGCAACACTCCATTCACTACGCACAGTGAATTGAAGTGTTTGAACAGACTACTTCTCTTTCAGAGAAACGGATGTGAGTATTTTGTGAATGCTTGTGAGTAGCTTAAGGCACTTTCAAAGGAAAGTGATTTTCTCTGAAACTACAGCATGTAGAATGTGAAGGAACACTCCATTCACTTCGCACAGTGAATTGAAGTGTTGGAACAGACTGCTTCTCTTTCAGAGAAAAATATGTGAATTTCTTGTGAATGCTTGTAAGTCGCTTAAGGCAGTTTCAAAAGAGATTATTTTCTCTAAATTAGAGCATTTAGAAAGTGAAGCAACGCTCCATTCACTACTCACAGTGAATTGAAGTGTTGGAACAGACTGCTTCTCTTTCAGAGAAACAGATGTGAGTTTCTTGTGAATGCTTGTAAGTCGCTTCAGGCAGTTTCAAAAGAGAGTGATTTTCTCTTAAAGGAGAGCATTTAGAAAGTGAAGCAGCACTCCATTCACTTCGCACAGTGAATTGCAGTGTTGGAACAGACTGCTTCTCTTTCAGAAAAATGCATATGAGTTTCTTGTGAATGCTTGTAAGTAGCTTAAGGCACTTTCAAAGGAAAGTGATTTTCTCTGAAACTACAGCATTTAGAATGTGAAGGAACACTCCATTCACTATGCACAGTGAATTGAATGGTTGGAACAGACTGCTTCTTTTTCAGAGAAACACATGTGAATTTCTGTTGAATGCTTGTAAGTAGCTTAAGGCACTTTCAAGGGAAAGTGATTTTCTCTGAAAGGACAGCATTTAGAAAGTGAAGCAACACTCCATTCACTTTGCACAGTGAATTGAAGTGTTGGAACAGACAGCTTCTCTTTCATAAAAACGCATTTGAGTTTCCTGTGAATGCTTGTAAGTAGCTTAAGGCACTTTCAAAGGAAAGTGATTTTCTCTGAAACTACAGCATTTAGAATGTGAAATAACACTCCATTCACTTCGCACAGTAAATTGAAGTGTTGGAACAGACTGCTTATCTTTCAGAGAAACGCATGTGAATTTCTGTTGAATGCTTGTAGGTCGCTTAAGGCAGTTTCAAAAGAGAGTGATTTTCTCTAAAAGGAGAGCATTTAGAAAGTGAAGCATCACTCCATTCACTTCGCACAGTGAATTGAAGTGTTGGAACAGACTGCTTCTCTTTCAGAAAAATGCATATGAGTTTCTTGTGAATGCTTGTAAGTAGCTTAAGGCACTTTCAAAGGAAAGTGATTTTCTCTGAAACTACAGCATTTAGAATGTGAAGGAACACTCCATTTACTTCGCACAGTGAATTGAAAGGTTGAAAGAGGCTGCTTCTCTTTCAGAGAAACAGATGTGAGTTTCTTGTGAATGCTTGTAAGTAGCTTAAGGCACTTTCAAGGGAAAGTGAGTTTCTCTGAAAGGACAGCATTTAGAAAGTGAAGCAACACTCCATTCAATTCGCACAGTGAATTGAAGTGTTGGAACAGACAGCTTCTCTTTCATAAAAACGCATTTGTGTTTCCTGTGAATGCTTGTAAGTAGCTTAAGGCACTTTCAAAGGAAAGTGATTTTCTCTGAAACTACAGCATTTAGAATGTGAAGGAACACTCCATTCACTTCGCACAGTGAATTGAAGTGTTGGAAGGGACTGCTTCTCTTTCAGAGAAAAAGAGGTGAGTTTCTTGTGAATGCTTGTAAGTAGCTTAAGGCAGTTTCAAAAGAGAGTGGTTTTCTCTAAAAGGAGAGCATTTAGAAAGTGAAGCAACACTCCATTCACTTCGCACAGTGAATTGAAGTGTTGGGACAGACCGATTCTCTTTCACAGAAACAGATGTGAGTTTCTTGTGAATGCTTGTAAGTAGCTTAAGGCACTTTCAAAGGAAAGTGACTTTCTCTGAAATGACAGCATTTAGAAAGTGAAGCAACACTCCATTCACTACACACAGTGAATTGAAGTGTTGGAACAGACTACTTCTCTTTCAGAGAAACGGATGTGAGTATTTTGTGAATGCTTATGAGTAGCTTAAGGCACTTTCAAAGGAAAGTGATTTTCTCTGAAACTACAGCATGGAGAATGTGAAGGAACACTCCATTCACTTCGCACAGTGAATTGAAGTGTTGGAACAGACAGCTTCTCTTTCAGAGAAAAATTTGTGAGTTTCTTGTGAATGCTTGTAAGTCGCTTAAGGCAGTTTCAAAAGAGAGTGATTTTCTCTAAATGGAGAGCATTTAGAAAGTGAAGCAACGCTCCATTCACTACTCACAGTGAATTGAAGTGTTGGAACAGACTGCTTCTCTTTCAGAGAAATAGATCTGAGTTTCTTGTGAATGCTTGTAAGTAGCTTAAGGCAGTTTCAAAAGAGAGTGATTTCCTCTAAAAGGAGAGCATTTAGAAAGTGAAGCAACACTCCATTCACTTCGCACAGTGAATTGAAGTGTTGTAACAGACTGCTTCTCTTTCAGAGAAATGGATGTGAGTTTTTTGTGAATGCTTGTAAGTAGCTTAAGGCACATTCAAAGGAAAGTGATTTTCTCTGAAGGACAGCATTTAGAAAGTGAAGCAAAACTCCAATCACTTCGCACAGTGAATTGAAGTGTTAGAAGAGACTGCTTCACTTTCACAGAAACAGATGTGAGTTTCTTGTGAATGCTTGCAAGTAGCTTAAGGCAGTTTCAAAAGAGAGTGATTTTCTCTAAAAGGAGAGCATTTAGAAAGTGAAGCAACACCCCATTCACTTCGCACTGTGAATTGAAGTGTTGGAACAGACTGCTTCTCTTTCAGAGAAACGCATGTGAATTTCTGTTGAATGCTTGTAAGTACCTTAAGGCAGTTTCAACGGAAAGTGATTTTCTCTGAAAGGACAGCATTTAGAAAGTGAAGCAACACTCCATTCACTTCGTACAGTGAATTGAAGTGTAGGAACAGACAGCTTCTCTTTCATAGAAACGCATTTGAGTTTCTTGTGAATGCTTGTAAGTAGATTAAGGCACTTTCCAAAGAAAGTGATTTTCTCTGAAACTACACAATTTAGAATGTGAAGGAACACTCCATTCACTTCGAACAGTGAATTGAAGTGTTGGAACAGACTGCTTCTCTTTCAGAGAAACAGATGTGAGTTTCTTGTGAATGCTTGTAAGTCGCTTCAGGCAGTTTCAAAAGAGAATGATTTTCTCTAAAAGGAGAGCATTTAGAAAGTGAAGCAACACTCCATTCACTTCGCATAGTGAATTGCAGTGTTGGAACAGACTGCTTCTCTTTCAGAAAAATGCATATGAGTTTCTTGTGAATGCTTGTAGGTAGCTTAAGGCACTTTCAAGGGAAAGTGATTTTCTCTGAAAGGACAGCATTTAGAAAGTGAAACAACACTCCATTCACTACGCACAGTGAATTGAAGTGTTGGAACAGACAGCTTCTCTTTCATAAAACCGCATTTGAGTTTCCTGTGAATGCTTGTAAGTAGCTTAAGGCACTTTCAAAGGAAAGTGATTTTCTCTGAAACTACAGCATTTAGAATGTGAAGGAACACTCCATTCACTTCGCACAGTGAATTGAAGTGTTGAAAGAGGCTGCTTCTCTTTCAGAGAAACAGATGTGAGTTTCTTGTGAATGCTTCTAAGTAGCTTAAGGCAGTGTCAAAAGAGAGTGGTTTTCTCTAAAAGGAGAGCATATAGAAAGTGAAGCAACACTCCATTCACTTCGCACAGTGAATTGAAGTGTTGGGACAGACCGATTCTCTTCCATAAAAACGCATTTGAGTTTCCTGTGAATGCTTGTAAGTAGCTTAAGGCACTTTCAAAGGAAAGTGATTTTCTCTGAAACTACAGCATTTAGAATGTGAAATAACACTCCATTAACTTCGCACAGTGAATTGAAGTGTTGGAAGAGACTGCTTCTATTTCAGAGAAAAAGATGTGAGTTTCTTGTGAATGCTTGTAAGTAGCTTAAGGCACTTTCAAAGGAAAGTGATTTTCTCTGAAATGACAGCATTTAGAAAGTGAAGCAACACTCCATTCACTTCGCACAGTGAATTGAAGTGTTGGAAGAGACTGCTTCTCTTTCAGAGAAACGCATGTGAATTTCTGTTGAATGCTTGTAGGTCGGTTAAGGCAGTTTCAAAAGAGAGTGATTTTCTCTAAAAGGAGAGCATTTAGAAAGTGAAGCATCACTACATTCACTTCGCACAGTGAATTGAAGTGTTGGAACAGACTGCTTATCTTTCAGAGAAACGCATGTGAATTTCTGTTGAATGCTTGTAAGTAGCTTAAGGCACTTTCAAAGGAAAGTGATTTTCTCTGATAGGACAGCATTTAGAAAGTGAAGCAACACTCCATTCACTTCGTACAGTGAATTGAAGTGTTGGAACAGACAGCTTCTTTTTCAGAGAAACGCATTTGAGTTTCTTGTGAATGCTTTTAAGTAGATTAAGGCACTTTCAAAACAAAGTGATTTTCTCTGACACTACACAATTTAGAATGTGAAGGAACACTCCATTCACTTCGCACAGTGAATTGAAGTGTTAGAAGAGGCTGCTTCTCTTTCAGAGAAACGGATGTGAGTATTTCGTGAATGCTTGTGAGTAGCTTAAGGCACTTTCAAAGGAAAGTGATTTTCTCTGAAACTACAGCATGTAGAATGTGAAGGAACACTCCATTCACTTCGCACAGTGAATTGAAGTGTTGGAACAGACTGCTTCTCTTTCAGAGAAAAATATGTGAATTTCTTGTGAATGCTTGTAAGTCGCTTAAGGCAGTTTCAAAAGAGATTGATTTTCTCTAAATTAGAGCATTTAGAAAGTGAAGCAACGCTCCATTCACTACTCACAGTGAATTGAAGTATTGGAACAGACTGCTTCTCTTTCAGAGAAACAGATGTGAGTTTCTTGTGAATGCTTGTAAGTCGCTTCAGGCAGTTTCAAAAGAGAGTGATTTTCTCTAAAAGGAGAGCATTTAGAAAGTGAAGCAGCACTCCATTCACTTCGCACAGTGAATTGCAGTGTTGGAACAGACTGCTTCTCTTTCAGAAAAATGCATATGAGTTTCTTGTGAATGCTTGTAAGTAGCTTAAGGCACTTTCAAAGGAAAGTGATTTTCTCTGAAATGACAGCATTTAGAATGTGAAGGAACACTCCATTCACTATGCACAGTGAATTGAAGGGTTGGAACAGACTGCTTCTCTTTCAGAGAAACGCATGTGAATTTCTGTTGAATGCTTGTAAGTAGCTTAAGGCACTTTCAAGGGAAAGTGATTTTCTCTGAAAGGACAGCATTTAGAAAGTGAAGCAACACTCCATTCACTTTGCACAGTGAATTGAAGTGTTGGAACAGACAGCTTCTCTTCCATAAAAACGCATTTGAGTTTCCTGTGAATGCTTGTAAGTAGCTTAAGGCACTTTCAAAGGAAAGTGATTTTCTCTGAAACTACAGCATTTAGAATGTGAAATAACACTCCATTAACTTCGCACAGTGAATTGAAGTGTTGGAAGAGACTGCTTTTATTTCAGAGAAAAAGATGTGAGTTTCTTCTGAATGCTTGTAAGTAGCTTAAGGCACTTTCAAAGGAAAGTGATTTTCTCTGAAATGACAGCATTTAGAAAGTGAAGCAACACTCCATTCACTTCGCACAGTGAATTGAAGTGTTGGAAGAGACTGCTTCTCTTTCAGAGAAACGCATGTGAATTTCTGTTGAATGCTTGTAGGTCGCTTAAGGCAGTTTCAAAAGAGAGTGATTTTCTCTAAAAGGAGAGCATTTAGAAAGTGAAGCATCACTACATTCACTTCGCACAGTGAATTGAAGTGTTGGAACAGACTGCTTATCTTTCAGAGAAACGCATGTGAATTTCTGTTGAATGCTTGTAAGTAGCTTAAGGCACTTTCAAAGGAAAGTGATTTTCTCTGATAGGACAGCATTTAGAAAGTGAAGCAACACTCCATTCACTTCGTACAGTGAATTGAAGTGTTGGAACAGACAGCTTCTTTTTCATAGAAACGCATTTGAGTTTCTTGTGAATGCTTTTAAGTAGATTAAGGCACTTTCAAAACAAAGTGATTTTCTCTGACACTACACAATTTAGAATGTGAAGGAACACTCCATTCACTTCCAACAGTGAATTGAAGTGTTGGAACAGACGGCTTCTCTTTCATAGAAACAGATGTGAGTTTCTTGTGAATGCTTGTAAGTCGCTTAAGGCAGTTTCAAAAGAGAGTGATTTTCTCTAAAAGGAGAGCATTTAGAAAGTAAAGCAACACTCCATTCACTTCGCACAGTGAATTGAAGTGTTGGAAAGGACTGCTTCTCTTTCAGAAAAATGCATATGAGTTTCTTGAGAATGCTTGTAAGTAGCTTAAGGCACTTTCAAAGGAAAGTGATTTTCTCTGAAACTACATCATTTAGAATGTGAAGGAACACTCCATTCACTACGCACAGTGAATTGAAGGGTTGGAACAGACTGCTTCTCTTTCAGAGAAACGCATGTGAATTTCTGTTGAATGCTTGTAAGTAGCTTAAGGCACTTTCAAAGGAAAGTGATTTTCTCTGAAACTACAGCATTTAGAATGTGAAGGAACACTCCATTCACTTCGCACAGTCAATTGAAGTGTTGGAAGGGACTGCTTCTCTTTCAGAGAAAAAGAGGTGAGTTTCTTGTGAATGCTTGTAAGTAGCTTAAGGCACTTTCAAAGGAAAGTGATTTTCTCTGAAAGGGCAGCATTTAGAAAGTGAAGCAACACTCCATTCACTTCGCACAGTGAATAGAAGTGTGGGAACAGACTGCTTCTCTTTCAGAGAAACGCATGTGAATTTCTGTTGAATGCTTGTAAGTAGCTTAAGGCACTTTCAAACGAAAATGATTTTCTCTGAAAAGACAACATTTAGAAAGTGATGCAATACTCCATTCACTTCGCACAGTGAATTGAAGTGTTGGAACAGACTACTTCTCTTTCAGAGAAACGGATGTGAGTTTTGTGTGAATGCTTGTAAGTAGCTTAAGGCACTTTCAAAGGAAAGTGATTTTCTCTGAAACTACAGCATGTAGAAAGTGAAGGAACACTCCATTCACTTCGCACAGTGAATTGAAGTGTTGGAATAGACAGCTTATCCTTCAGAGAAAAATATGTGAGTTTCTTGTGAATGCTTGTAAGTCGCTTAAGGCAGTTTCAAAAGAGAGTGATTTTCTCTAAATGGAGAGCATTTAGAAAGTGAAGCAACGCTCCATTCACTACTCACAGTGAATTGAAGTGTTGGAACATACTGCTTCTCTTTCAGAGAAATAGATCTGAGTTTCCTGTGAATGCTTGTAAGTAGCTTAAGGCAGTTTCAAAAGAGAGTGATTTTCTCTAAAAGGAGAGCATTTAGAAAGTGAAGCAACACTCCATTCACTTCGCACAGTGAATTGAAGTGTTGTAACAGACTGCTTCCCTTTCAGAGAAATGGATGTGAGTTTTTTGTGAATGCTTGTAAGTAGCTTAAGGCACTTTCAAAGGAAAGTGATTTTCTCTGAAAGGACAGCATTTAGAAAGTGAAGCAACACTCCATTCACTTCGCACAGTGAATTGAAGTGTTAGAAGAGACTGCTTCTCTTTCACAGAAACAGATGTGAGTTTCTTGTGAATGCTTGTAAGTAGCTTAAGGCAGTTTCAAAAGAGAGTGATTTTCTCAAAAAGGAGAGCATTTAGAAAGTGAAGCAACACTCCATTCACTTCGCACTGTGAAATGAAGTGTTGGAACAGACTGCTTCTCTTTCAGAGAAACGCATGTGAATTTCTGTTGAATGCTTGTAAGTACCTTAAGGCAATTTCCAAAGAAAGTGATTTTCTCTGAAACTACACAATTTAGAATGTGAAGGAACACTCCATTCACTTCGAACAGTGAATTGAAGTGTTGGAACAGACTGCTTCTCTTTCAGAGAAACAGATGTGAGTTTCTTGTGAATGCTTGTAAGTCGCTTCAGGCAGTTTGAAAAGAGAGTGATTTTCTCTAAAAGGAGAGCATTTAGAAAGTGAAGCAACACTCCATTCACTTCGCATAGTGAATTGCAGTGTTGGAACAGACTGCTTCTCTTTCAGAAAAATGCATATGAGTTTCTTGTGAATGCTTGTAAGTAGCTTAAGGCACTTTCAAGGGAAAGTGAGTTTCTCTGAAAGGACAGCATTTAGAAAGTGAAGCAACACTCCATTCACTTCGCACAGTGAATTGAAGTGTTGGAAGGGACTGCTTCTCTTTCAGAGAAAAAGAGGTGAGTTTCTTGTGAATGCTTGTAAGTAGCTTAAGGCAGTTTCAAAAGAGAGTGGATTTCTCTAAAAGGAGAGCATTTAGAAAGTGAAGCAACACTCCATTCACTTCGCACAGTGAATTGAAGTGTTGGGACAGACCGATTCTCTTTCACAGAAACAGATGTGAGTTTCTTGTGAATGCTTGTATGTAGCTTAAGGCACTTTCAAAGGAAAGTGATATTCTCTGAAATGACAGCATTTAGAAAGTGAAGCAACACTCCAATCACTAAGCACAGTGAATTGAAGTGTTGGAACAGACTACTTCTCTTTCAGAGAAACGGATGTGAGTATTTTGTGAATGCTTGTGAGTAGCTTAAGGCACTTTCAAAGGAAAGTGATTTTCTCTGAAACTACAGCATGTAGAATGTGAAGGAACACTCCATTCACTTCGCACAGTGAATTGAAGTGTTGGAACAGACAGCTTCTCTTTCAGAGAAAAATATGTGAGTTTCTTGTGAATGCTTGTAAGTTGCTTAAGGCAGTTTCAAAAGAGAGTGATTTTCTCTAAATGGAGAGCATTTAGAAAGTGAAGCAATGCTCCATTCACTACTCACAGTGAATTGAAGTGTTGGAACAGACTGCTTCTCTTTCAGAAAAATGCATATGAGTTTCTTGTGAATGCTTGTAAGTAGCTTAAGGCACTTTCAAAGGAAAGTGATTTTCTCTGAAAGGGCAGCATTTAGAAAGTGAAGCAACACTCCATTCACTTCGCACAGTGAATAGAAGTGTGGGAACAGACTGCTTCTCTTTCAGAGAAACGCATGTGAATTTCTGTTGAATGCTTGTAAGTAGCTTAAGGCACTTTCAAACGAAAATGATTTTCTCTGAAAAGACAACATTTAGAAAGTGATGCAATACTCCATTCACTTCGCACAGTGAATTGAAGTGTTGGAACAGACTACTTCTCTTTCAGAGAAACGGATGTGAGTTTTGTGTGAATGCTTGTAAGTAGCTTAAGGCACTTTCAAAGGAAAGTGATTTTCTCTGAAACTACAGCATGTAGAAAGTGAAGGAACACTCCATTCACTTCGCACAGTGAATTGAAGTGTTGGAATAGACAGCTTATCTTTCAGAGAAAAATATGTGAGTTTCTTGTGAATGCTTGTAAGTCGCTTAAGGCAGTTTCAAAAGAGAGTGATTTTCTCTAAATGGAGAGCATTTAGAAAGTGAAGCAACGCTCCATTCACTACTCACAGTGAATTGAAGTGTTTGAACATACTGCTTCTCTTTCAGAGAAATAGATCTGAGTTTCCTGTGAATGCTTGTAAGTAGCTTAAGGCAGTTTCAAAAGAGAGTGATTTTCTCTAAAAGGAGAGCATTTAGAAAGTGAAGCAACACTCCATTCACTTCGCACAGTGAATTGAAGTGTTGTAACAGACTGCTTCCCTTTCAGAGAAATGGATGTGAGTTTTTTGTGAATGCTTGTAAGTAACTTAAGGCACTTTCAAAGGAAAGTGATTTTCTCTGAAAGGACAGCATTTAGAAAGTGAAGCAACACTCCATTCACTTCGCACAGTGAATTGAAGTGTTAGAAGAGACTGCTTCTCTTTCACAGAAACAGATGTGAGTTTCTTGTGAATGCTTGTAAGTAGCTTAAGGCAGTTTCAAAAGAGAGTGATTTTCTCAAAAAGGAGAGCATTTAGAAAGTGAAGCAACACTCCATTCACTTCGCACTGTGAAATGAAGTGTTGGAACAGACTGCTTCTCTTTCAGAGAAACGCATGTGAATTTCTGTTGAATGCTTGTAAGTACCTTAAGGCAATTTCCAAAGAAAGTGATTTTCTCTGAAACTACACAATTTAGAATGTGAAGGAACACTCCATTCACTTCGCACAGTGAATTGAAGTGTTGGAACAGACTGCTTCTCTTTCAGAGAAACAGATGTGAGTTTCTTGTGAATGCTTGTAAGTCGCTTCAGGCAGTTTCAAAAGAGAGTGATTTTCTCTAAAAGGAGAGCATTTAGAAAGTGAAGCAACACTCCATTCACTTCGCATAGTGAATTGCAGTGTTGGAACAGACTGCTTCTCTTTCAGAAAAATGCATATGAGTTTCTTGTGAATGCTTGTAAGTAGCTTAAGGCACTTTCAAGGGAAAGTGAGTTTCTCTGAAAGGACAGCATTTAGAAAGTGAAGCAACACTCCATTCACTTCGCACAGTGAATTGAAGTGTTGGAAGGGACTGCTTCTCTTTCAGAGAAAAAGAGGTGAGTTTCTTGTGAATGCTTGTAAGTAGCTTAAGGCAGTTTCAAAAGAGAGTGGTTTTCTCTAAAAGGAGAGCATTTAGAAAGTGAAGCAACACTCCATTCACTTCGCACAGTGAATTGAAGTGTTGGGACAGACCGATTCTCTTTCACAGAAACAGATGTGAGTTTCTTGTGAATGCTTGTATTTAGCTTAAGGCACTTTCAAAGGAAAGTGATATTCTCTGAAATGACAGCATTTAGAAAGTGAAGCAACACTCCAATCACTACGCACAGTGAATTGAAGTGTTGGAACAGACTACTTCTCTTTCAGAGAAACGGATGTGAGTATTTTGTGAATGCTTGTGAGTAGCTTAAGGCACTTTCAAAGGAAAGTGATTTTCTCTGAAACTACAGCATGTTGAATGTGAAAGAACACTCCATTCACTTCGCACAGTGAATTGAAGTGTTGGAACAGACAGCTTCTCTTTCAGAGAAAAATATGTGAGTTTCTTGTGAATGCTTGTAAGTTGCTTAAGGCAGTTTCAAAAGAGAGTGATTTTCTCTAAATGGAGAGCATTTAGAAAGTGAAGCAACGCTCCATTCACTACTCACAGTGAATTGAAGTGTTGGAACAGACTGCTTCTCTTTCAGAAAAATGCATATGAGTTTCTTGTGAATGCTTGTAAGTAGCTTAAGGCACTTTCAAGGGAAAGTGATTTTCTCTGAAATTACAGCATTTAGAAAGTGAAACAACACTCCATTCACTACGCACAGTGAATTGAAGTGTTGGAACAGACAGCTTCTCTTTCATAAAACCGCATTTGAGTTTCCTGTGAATGCTTGTAAGTAGCTTAAGGCACTTTCAAAGGAAAGTGATTTTCTC
This sequence comes from Myodes glareolus, assembly GCF_982192425.1. Classification (NCBI taxonomy): domain Eukaryota; kingdom Metazoa; phylum Chordata; class Mammalia; order Rodentia; family Cricetidae; genus Myodes; species Myodes glareolus. Next base: position 5,123,306 of record NC_142046.1, read on the forward strand.
TGAAACTACAGCATTTAGAATGTGAAGGAACACTCCATTCACTTCGCACAGTGAATTGAAGTGTTGAAAGAGGCTGCTTCTCTTTCAGAGAAACGGATGTGAGTTTCTTGTGAATGCTTCTAAGCAGCTTAAGGCAGTGTCAAAAGAGAGTGGTTTTTTCTAAAAGGAGAGCATTTAGAAAGTGAAGCAACACTCCATTCACTTCGCACAGTGAATTGAAGTGTTGGGACAGACCGATTCTCTTTCACAGAAACAGATGTGAGTTTCATGTGAATGCTTGTAAGTAGCTTAAGGCACTTTCAAAGGAAAGTGATTTTCTCTGAAATGAAAGCATTTAGAAAGTGAAGCAACACTCCATTCACTACGCACAGTGAATTGAAGTGTTGGAACAGACTACTTCTCTTTCAGAGAAACGGATGTGAGTATTTTGTGAATGCTTGTGAGTAGCTTAAGGCACTTTCAAAGGAAAGTGATTTTCTCTGAAACTACAGAATGTAGAATGTGAAGGAACACTCCATTCACTTCGCACAGTGAATTGAAGTTTTGGAACAGACAGCTTCTCTTTCAGAGAAAAATATGTGAGTTTCTTGTGAATGCTTGTAAGTCGCTTAAGGCAGTTTCAAAAGAGAGTGATTTTCTCTAAATGGAGAGCATTTAGAAAGTGAAGCAACGCTCCATTCACTACTCACAGTGAATTGAAGTGTTGGAACAGACTGCTTCTCTTTCAAAAAAATAGATCTGAGTTTCTTGTGAATGCTTGTAAGTACCTTAAGGCAGTTTCAAAAGAGAGTGATTTTCTCTAAAAGGAGAGCATTTAGAAAGTGAAGCAACACTCCATTCACTTCGCATAGTGAATTGCAGTGTTGGAACAGACTGCTTCTCTTTCAGAAAAATGCATATGAGTTTCTTGTGAATGCTTGTAAGTAGCTTAAGGCACTTTCAAGGGAAAGTGATTTTCTCTGAAAGGACAGCATTTAGAAAGTGAAAAAACACTCCATTCACTACGCACAGTGAATTGAAGTGTTGGAACAGACTGCTCCTCTTTCAGAGAAACAGATGTGAGTTTCTTGTGAATGCTTGTAAGTAGCTTAAGGCAATTTCAGAAGAGAGTGATGTTCTCTAAAACGAGAGCATTTAGAAAGTGAAGCAACACTCCATTCACTTCGCACAGTGAATTGAAGTGTTGGAACAGACTGCTTCTCTTTCAGAGAAATGCATGTGTTTTTCTTGTGAATGCTTGTAAGTAGCTTAAGGCACTTTCAAAGGAAAGTGATTTTTTTCTGAAAGGACAGCAGTTAGAAAGTGAAGAAACACTCCATTCACTTCGCACAGTGAATTGGAGTGTTGGAACAGACTGCTTCTCTTCTTGAGAAACGCATGTGAATTTCTGTTGAATGCTTGTAAGTAGCTTAAGGCACTTTCAAAGGAAAGTGATTTTCTCTGTAACTACAGCATTTAGAATGTGAAGGAACACTCCATTCACTTCGCACAGTGAATTGAAGTGTTGGAACAGACTGCTTCTCTTTCAGAGAAACAGATGTGAGTTTCTTGTGAATGCTTGTAAGTCGCTTAAGGCAGTTTCAAAAGAGAGTATTTTCTCTAAAATGAGAGCATTTAGAAAGTGAAGCAACACTCCATTCACTTCGCACAGTGAATTTAAATGTTGGAACAGACTGCTTCTCTTTCCGAAAAAGGCATGTGAGTGTCTTGTGAATGCTTGTAAGTAGGTTAAGGCACTTTCAAAGGAAAGTGATTTTCTCTGAAAGGACAGCATTTAGAAAGAGAACCAACACTCCATTCACTAGGCACAGTGAATTGAAGGGTTGGAACAGACTACTTCTCTTTCAGAGAAACGGATGTGAGTTTCTTGTGAATGCTTGTAAGTAGCTTAAGGCACTTTCAAGGTAAAGTGATTTTCTCTGAAAGGACAGCATTTAGAAAGTGAAGCAACACTCCATTCACTTCGCACAGTGAATTGAAGTGTTGGAACAGACTGCTTCTCTTTCAGAGAAACGCATGTGAATTTCTGTTGAATGCTTGTAGGTCGCTTAAGGCAGTTTCAGAAAAGAGTGATTTTCTCTAAAAGGAGAGCATTTAGAAAGTGAAGCAACACTGCATTCACTTCGCACAGTGAATTGAAGTGTTGGAGCAGACTGCTTCTCTTTCAGAGAAACGGATGTGAGTTTTTTGTGAATGCTTGTAAGTAGCTTAAGGCACTTTCAAAGGAAAGTGATTTTCTATGAAAGGACAGCATTTAGAAAGTGAAGCAACACTCCATTCACTTCCCACAGTGAATTGAAGTGTTGGAACAGACTGCTTCTCTTTCAGAGAAACGGATGTGAGTTTTTTGTGAATGCTTGTAAGTAGCTTAAGGCACTTTCAAAGGAAAGTGATTTTCTCTGAAAGGACAGCATTTAGAAAGTGAAGCAACACTCCATTCACTTCGCACAGTGAATTGAAGTGTTGGAACAGACTGCTTCTCTTTCAGAGAAACAGATGTGATTTTCTTGTGAATGCTTGTAAGTAGCTTAAGGCAGTTTCAAAAGAGAGTGATTTTCTCTAATAGGAGAGCATTTAGAAAATGAAGCAACACTCCATTCACTACGCACAGTGAATTGAAGTGTTGGAAGAGACTGCTTCTCTTTCAGAGAAACAGATGTGAGTTTCTTGTGAATGCTTGTAAGTAGCTTAAGGCAGTTTCAAAAGAGAGTGATTTTCTCTAAAAGGAGAGTATTTAGAAAGTGAAGCAACACTCCATTCACTTCGCACAGTGAATTGAAGTGTTGGAACAGACTGCTTCGCTTTCAGAAAAATGCATGTGTTTTTCTTGTGAATGCTTGTAAGTAGCTTAAGGCACTTTCAAAGGAAAGTGATTTTTTCTGAAATGACAGCATTTAGAAAGTGAAGCAACACTCCATTCACTTCGCACAGTGAATTGAAGTGTTAGAACAGACTGCTTCTCTTTCAGAAAAATGCATGTGCGTGTCTTTTGAATGCTTGTAAGTAGCTTAAGGCACTTTCAAAGGAAAGTGATTTTCTCTAAAAGGAGAGCACTTAGAAAGTGAAGCAACACTCCATTCACTACGCACACTGAATAGAAGTGTTGGAACAGACTGCTTCTCTTTCAGAGAAACAGATGTGAGTTTCTTGTGAATGCTTGTAAGTCCCTTCAGGCAGTTTCAAAAGAGAGTGATTTTCTCTAAAAGGCGAGTATTTAGAAAGTGAAGCAACACTCCATTCACTTCGCATAGTGAATTGAAGTGTTGGAACAGACTGCTTCTCTTTCAGAAAAATGCATGTGTTTTTCTTGTGAATGTATGTAAGTAGCTTAAGGCACTTTCAAAGGAAAGTGATTTTCTCTGAAACTACAGCATTTAGAATGTCAAGGAACATTCCATTCACTTCGCACAGTGAATTGAAGTGTTGGAACAGACTGCTTCTCTTTCAGAGAAACGCAATTGAGTTTCCTGTGAATGCTTGAAAGTAGATTAAGGCACTTTCAAAGGAAAGTGATTTTCTCTGAAACTACAGCATTTAGAATGTGAAGGCACACTCCATTCACTTCGAACAGTGAATTGAAGTGTTGGATCAGACTGCTTCTCTTTCAGAGATATGCATGTGTGTTTCTTGTGAATGCTTGTAAGTAGCTGAAGGCACTTTCAAAGGAAAGTGATTTTCTCTGAAAGGACAGCAGTTAGAAAGTGAAGCAACACTCCATTCACTTCGCACAGTGAATTGAAGTGATGGAACAGACTGCTTCTCTCTCAGAGAAACAGATGTGAGTTTCTTGTGAATGCTTGTAAGTAGCTTAAGGCAGTTTCAGAAGAGAGTGATGTTCTCTAAAACGAGAGCATTTAGAAAGTGAAGCAACACTCCATTCACTTCGCACAGTGAATTGAAGTGTTGGAACAGACTGCTTCTCTTCAGAGAAATGCATGTGTTTTTCTTGTGAATGCTTGTAAGTAGCTTAAGGCACTTTCAAAGGAAAGTGATTTTCGCTGAAAGGACAGCATTTAGAAAGTGATGCAATACTCCATTCACTTCGCACAGTGAATTGAAGTGTTGGAACAGACTACTTCTCTTTCAGAGAAACGGATGTGAGTTTTGTGTGAATGCTTGTAAGTAGCTTAAGACACTTTCAAAGGAAAGTGATTTTCTCTGAAAGGACAGCATTTAGAAAGTGAAGCAACACTCCATTCACTTCGCACAGCGAATTGAAGTGTTGGAACAGACTGCTTCTCTTTCAGAGAAATGGATGTGAGTTTTTTGTGAATGCTTGTAAGTAGCTTAAGGCACTTTCAAAGGAAAGTGATTTTCTCTGAAAGGACAGCATTTAGAAAGTGAAGCAACACTCCATTCACTTCACACAGTGAATTGAAGTGTTGGAACAGACTGCTTCTCTTTCAGAGAAACAGATGTGAGTTTCTTGTGAATGCTTGTAAGTAGCTTAAGGCAGTTTCAAAAGAGAGTGATTTTCTCTAAAAGGAGAGCACTTAGAAAGTGAAGCTACACTCCATTCACAACGCACAGTGAATTGATGTGTTGGAACAGACTGCTTCTCTTTCAGAAAAATGCATGTGTGTTTCTTGTGAATGCTTTTATGTAGCTTAAGGCACTTTTAAAGGAAAGTGATTTTCTCTGAATGGACAGCATTTAGAAAGTGAAGCAACACTCCATTCACTTCGCATAGTGAATTGAAGTGTTGGAACAGACAGCTTCTCTTTCATAGAAACGCAATTGAGTTTCCTGTGAATGCATGAAAGTAGATTAAGGCACTTTCAAAGGAAAGTGATTTTCTCTGAAACTACAGCATTTAGAATGTGAAGGAACACTCCATTCTCTTCGAACAGTGAATTGAAGTGTTGGAACAGACTGCTTCTCTTTCAGAGATATGCATGTGTGTTTCTTGTGAATGCTTGTAAGTAGCTGAAGGCACTTTCAAAGGAAAGTGATTTTCTCTGAAAGGACAGCAGTTAGAAAGTGAAGCAACACTCCATTCACTTCGCACAGTGAATTGAAGTGTTGGAACAGACTGCTCCTCTTTCAGAGAAACAGATGTGAGTTTCTTGTGAATGCTTGTAAGTAGCTTAAGGCAATTTCAGAAGAGAGTGATGTTCTCTAAAACGAGAGCATTTAGAAAGTGAAGCAACACTCCATTCACTTCGCACAGTGAATTGAAGTGTTGGAACAGACTGCTTCTCTTTCAGAGAAATGCATGTGTTTTTCTTGTGAATGCTTGTAAGTAACTTAAGGCACTTTCAAAGGAAAGTGATTTTTTTCTGAAAGGACAGCAGTTAGAAAGTGAAGAAACACTCCATTCACTTCGCACAGTGAATTGGAGTGTTGGAACAGACTGCTTCTCTTTTTGAGAAACGCATGTGAATTTCTGTTGAATGCTTGTAAGTAGCTTAAGGCACTTTCAAAGGAAAGTGATTTTCTCTGTAACTACAGCATTTAGAATGTGAAGGAACACTCCATTCACTTCGCACAGTGAATTGAAGTGTTGGAACCGACTGCTTCTCTTTCAGAGAAACAGATGTGAGTTTCTTGTGAATGCTTGTAAGTCGCTTAAGGCAGTTTCAAAAGAGAGTGATTTTCTCTAAAATGAGAGCATTTAGAAAGTGAAGCAACACTCCATTCACTTCGCACAGTGAATTGAAATGTTGGAACAGACTGCTTCTCTTTCAGAAAAAGGCATGTGAGTGTCTTGTGAATGCTTGTAAGTAGCTTAAGGCACTTTCAAAGGAAAGTGATTTTCTCTGAAAGGACAGCATTTAGAAAGAGAACCAACACTCCATTCACTAGGCACAGTGAATTGAAGGGTTGGAACAGACTACTTCTCTTTCAGAGAAACGGATGTGAGTTTCTTGTGAATGCTTGTAAGTAGCTTAAGGCACTTTCAAGGTAAAGTGATTTTCTCTGAAAGGACAGCATTTAGAAAGTGAAGCAACACTCCATTCACTTCGCACAGTGAATTGAAGTGTTGGAACAGACTGCTTCTCTTTCAGAGAAACGCATGTGAATTTCTGTTGAATGCTTGTAGGTCGCTTAAGGCAGTTTCAAAAAAGAGTGATTTTCTCTAAAAGGAGAGCATTTAGAAAGTGAAGCAACACTGCATTCACTTCGCACAGTGAATTGAAGTGTTGGAGCAGACTGCTTCTCTTTCAGAGAAACGGATGTGAGTTTCTTGTGAATGCTTGTAAGTAGCTTAAGGCACTTTCAAAGGAAAGTGATTTTCTATGAAAGGACAGCATTTAGAAAGTGAAGCAACACTACATTCACTTCGCACAGTGAATTGAAGTGTTGGAAGAGACTGCTTCTCTTTCAGAGAAACAGATGTGAGTTTCTTGTGAATGCTTGTAAGAAGCTTAAGGCAGTATCAAAAGAGAGTGATTTTCTCTAAAAGGAGAGCACTTAGAAAGTGAAGCAACACTCCATTCACTACGCACAGTGAATTGAAGTGTTGGAACAGAATGCTTCTCTTTCAGAGAAATGCATGTGAGTTCCTTGTGAATGCTTGTAAGTAGCTTAAGGAACTTTCAAAAGAAAGTGATTTTCTCTGAAACTACAGCATTTAAAAGTGATGAAGCACTCCATTCACTTCTCACTGAATTGAAGTGTTGGAACAGACTACTTCTCTTTAAGTGAAACGGATGTGAGTTTTTTGTGAATGCTTGTAAGTAGCATAAGGCACTTTCAAAGGAAAGTGCATTTCTCTAAAAGGAGAGCATTTAGAAATTGAAGCAACACTCCATTCACTTCGCACAGTGAATTGAATTGTTGGAACCGACTGCTTCTCTTTCAGAGAAAAGCATGTGAATTTCTGTTGAACGCTTGTAAGTAGCTTAATGCACATTCAAAGAAAGTGATTTTCTTGAAAGGACAGCATTTAGAAAGTGAAGCAACACTCCATTCACTTCGCACAGTGAATTGAAGTGTTGGAAGAGACTGCTTCTCTTTCAGAGAAACAGATGTGAGTTTCTTGTGAATGCTTGTAAGTAGCTTAAGGCAGTTTCAAAAGAGAGTGATTTTCTCTAAAAGGAGAGCATTTAGAAAGTGAAGCAACACTCCATTCACTTCGCACAGTGAATTGAAGTGTTTGAACAGACTGCTTCTCTTTCGGAGAAACGGATGTGAGTTTTTTGTGAATGCTTGGAATTATCTTAAGGCACTTTCAAAGGAAAGTGATTTTCTCTGTAACTACAGCATTTAGAATGTGAAGGAACACTCCATTCACTTCGCACAGTGAATTGAAGTGTTGGAACAGACTGCTTCTCTTTCAGAGAAACAGATGTGAGTTTCTTGTGAATGCTTGTAAGTAGCTTAAGGCACTTTCAAGGGAAAGTGATTTTCTCTGAAAGGACAGCATTTAGAAAGTGAAGCAACACTCCATTCACTTCGCACAGTGAATTGAAGTGTTGGAACAGACTGCTTCTCTTTCAGAGAAACGGATGTGAGTTTTTTGTGAATGCTTTTAAGTAGCTTAAGGCAGTTTCAAAAGAGAGTGATTTTCTCTAATAGGAGAGCATTTAGAAAGTGAAGCAACACTCCATTCACTTTGCACAGTGAATTGAAGTTTTGGAAGAGACTGCTTCTCTTTCAGAGAAACAGATGTGAGTTTCTTGTGAATTCTTGTAAGTAGCTTAAGGCAGTTTCAAAAGAGAGTGATTTTCTCTAAAAGGAGAGCATTTAAAAAGTGACGCAACACTGCATTCACTTCGCACAGTGAATTGAAGTGTTGGAACAGACTGCTTCTCTTTCAGAAAATTGCATGTGTTTTTCTTGTGAATGCTTGTAAGTAGCTTAAGGCACTTTCAAAGGAAAGTGATTTTTTCTGAAATGACAGCATTTAGAAAGTGAAGCAATACTCCATTCACTTCGCACAGTGAATTGAATTGTTGGAACAGACTGCTTCTCTTTCAGAGAAACGCATGTGAATTTCTGTGAATGCTTGTAGGTCGCTTAAGGTAGTTTCAAAAGAGAGTGATTTTCTATAAAAGGAGAGCATTTAGAAAGTGAAGCAACACTCCATTCTCTTCGCACTGTGAATTGAAGTGTTAGAACAGACTGCATCTCTTTCAGAAAAATGCATGTGCGTATCTTTTGAAAGCTTGTAAGTAGCTTAAGGCACTTTCAAAGGAAAGTGATTTTCTGAAAGGACAGCATTTACAAAGTGAAGCAACACTCCATTCACATCGCACAGTGAATTGAAGTGTTGGAACAGACTGATTCTTTTTCAGAGAAACGGATGTGAGTTTTTTGTGAATGCTTGTAAGTAGCTTAAGGCACTTTCAAAGGAAAGTGATTTTCTCTGAAAGGACAGCATTTAGAAAGTGAAGCAACACTCCATTCACTTTGCACAGTTAATTGAAGTGTTGGAACAGACTGCTTCTCTTTCAGAGAAACGGATGTGAGTTTTTTGTGAATGCTTGTAAGTAGCTTAAGGCACTTTCAAAGGAAAGTGATTTTCTCAGAAAGGACAGCATTTAGAAAGTGAAGCAACACTCCATTCACTTCCCACAGTGAATTGAAGTGTTGGAACAGAATGCTTCTCTTTCAGAGAAACAGATGTGAGTTTCTTGTGAATGCTTGTAAGTAGCTTAAGGCAGTTTCAAAAGAGAGTGATTTTCTCTGAAAGGACAGCATTTAGAAAGTGAAGCAACACTACATTCACTTCGCACAGTGAATTGAAGTGTTGGAAGAGACTGCTTCTCTTTCAGAGAAACAGATGTGAGTTTCTTGTGAATGCTTGTAAGAAGCTTAAGGCAGTTTCAAAAGAGAGTGATTTTCTCTAAAAGGAGAGCACTTAGAAAGTGAAGCAACACTCCATTCACTACGCACAGTGAATTGAAGTGTTGGAACAGAATGCTTCTCTTTCAGAGAAATGCATGTGAGTTCCTTGTGAATGCTTGTAAGTAGCTTAAGGAACTTTCAAAAGAAAGTGATTTTCTCTGAAACTACAGCATTTAGAAAGTGATGAAGCACTCCATTCACTTCTCACTGAATTGAAGTGTTGGAACAGACTACTTCTCTTTCAGTGAAACGGATGTGAGTTTTTTGTGAATGCTTGTAAGTAGCATGAGGCACTTTCAAAGGAAAGTGCATTTGTCTGAAAGGACAGCATTTAGAAAGTGAAGCAACACTCCATTCACTTCGCACAGTGAATTGAAGTGTTGGAACACACTGCTTCTCTTTCAGAGAAACGCATGTGAATTTCTGTTAAATGCTTGTAAGTACCTTAAGGCACTTTCAAAGGAAAGTGATTTTCTCTGAAAGGACAGCATTTAGATAGTGAAGCAACACTCCATTTACTTCGCACAGTGAATTGAAGACTTGGAACAGACAGCTTTTCTTTCATAGAATCGCATTTGAGTTACTTGTGAATGTTTGTAAGTCGCTTAAGGCACTTTCAAAGTAAAGTGATTTTCTCTGAAAGGACAGCATTTAGAAAGTGAAGCAACACTCCATTCACATCGCACAGTGAATTGAAGTGTTGGAACAGACTGCTTCCCTTTCATAGAAACAGATGTGAGTTTCTTGTGAATGCTTGTAAGTAGCTTAAGGCAGTTTCAAAAGAGAGTGATTTTCTCTAAAAGGAGAGCATTTAGAAAGTGAAGCAACACTCCATTCACTTTGCACAGTGAATTGAACTGTTGGAACAGACTGCTTCTCTTTCAGAGAAACGCATGTGAATTTCTGTGAATGCTTGTAGGTCGCTTAAGGTAGTTTCAAAAGAGAGTGATTTTCTATAAAAGGAGAGCATTTAGAAAGTGAAGCAACACTCCATTCACTTCGCACTGTGAATTGAAGTGTTAGAACAGACTGCTTCTCTTTCAGAAAAATGCATGTGCGTGTCTTTTGAAAGCTTGTAAGTAGCTTAAGGCACTTTCAAAGGAAAGTGATTTTCTCTGAAAGGACAGCATTTAGAAAGTGAAGCAACACTCCATTCACTTTGCACAGTTAACTGAAGTGTTGGAACAGACTGCTTCTCTTTCAGAGAAACGGATGTGAGTTTTTTGTGAATGCTTTTAAGTAGCTTAAGGCACTTTGAAAGGAAAGTGATTTTCTCTGAAAGGACAGCATTTAGAAAGTGAAGCAACACTCCATTCACTTCCCACAGTGAATTGAAGTGTTGGAACAGACTGTCTTTCAGAGAAACAGATGTGAGTTTCTTGTGAATGCTTGTAAGTAGCTTAAGGCATTTTCAAAAGAGAGTGATTTTCTCTGAAAGGACAGCATTTAGAAAGTGATGCAACACTCCATTCACTTCGCACAGTGAATTGAAGTGTTCGAAGAGACTGCTTCTCTTTCAGAGAAACAGTTGTGAGTTTCTTGTGAATGCTTGTAAGAAGCTTAAGGCAGTTTCAAAAGAGAGTGATTTTCTCTAAAAGGAGAGCACTTAGAAAGTGAAGCAACACTCCATTCACTACGCACAGTGAATTGAAGTGTTGGAACAGAATGCTTCTCTTTCAGAGAAATGCATGTGAGTTTCTTGTGAATGCTTGTAAGTAGCTTAAGGAACTTTCAAAAGAAAGTGATTTTCTCTGAAACTACAGCATTTAGAAAGTAATGAAGCACTCCATTTACTTCTCACTGAATTGAAGTGTTGGAACAGACTACTTCTCTTTCAGTGAAACGGATGTGAGTTTTTTGTGAATGCTTGTAAGTAGCTTAAGGCACTTTCAAAGGAAAGTGTTTTTTCTGAAATGACAACATTTAGAAAGTGAAGCAATACTCCATTCACTTCGCACAGTGAATTGAACTGTTGGAACAGACTGCTTCTCTTTCAGAGAAATGCATGTGAATTTCTGTGAATGCTTGTAGGTCACTTAAGGTAGTTTCAAAAGAGAGTGATTTTCTATAAAAGGAGAGCATTTAGAAAGTGAAGCAACACTCCATTCACTTCGCACAGTGAATTGAAGTGTTGGAACAGACTGCTTCTCTTTCAGAAATATGCATGTGTTTTTCTTGTGAATGCTTGTAAGTAGCTTAAGGCACTTTCAAAGGAAAGTGTTATTTTCTGAAATGACAACATTTAGAAAGTGAAGCAATACTCCATTCACTTCGCACAGTGAATTGAACTGTTGGAACAGACTGCTTCTCTTTCAGAGAAATGCATGTGAATTTCTGTGAATGCTTGTAGGTCACTTAAGGTAGTTTCAAAAGAGAGTGATTTTCTATAAAAGGAGAGCATTTAGAAAGTGAAGCAACACTCCATTCACTTCGCACTGTGAATTGAAGTGTTAGAACAGACTGCTTCTCTTTCAGAAAAATGCATGTGCGTGTCTTTTGAAAGCTTGTAAGTAGCTTAAGGCACTTTCAAAGGAAAGTGATATTCTCTGAAAGGACAGCATTTACAAAGTGAAGCAACACTCCATTCACATCGCACAGTGAATTGAAGTGTTGGAACACACTGCTTCTCTTTCAGAGAAACGCATGTGAATTTCTGTTAAGTGCTTGAAAGTACCTTAAGGCACTTTCAAAGGAAAGTGATTTTCTCTGAAAGGACAGCATTTAGATAGTGAAGCAACACTCCATTCACTTCGCACAGTGAATTGAAGTGTTGGAACAGACTGCTTCTCTTTCAGAGAAACAGATGTGAGTTTCTTGTGAATGCTTGTAAGTAGCTTAAGGCACTTTCAAGGGAAAGTGATTTTCTCTGAAAGGACAGCATTTAGAAAGTGAAGCAACACTCCATTCACTTCGCACAGTGAATTGAAGTGTTGGAACAGACTGCTTCTCTTTCAGAGAAACGGATGTGAGTTTTTTGTGAATGCTTTTAAGTAGCTTAAGGCAGTTTCAAAAGAGAGTGATTTTCTCTAATAGGAGAGCATTTAGAAAGTGAAGCAACACTCCATTCACTTTGCACAGTGAATTGAAGTTTTGGAAGAGACTGCTTCTCTTTCAGAGAAACAGATGTGAGTTTCTTGTGAATTCTTGTAAGTAGCTTAAGGCAGTTTCAAAAGAGAGTGATTTTCTCTAAAAGGAGAGCATTTAAAAAGTGACGCAACACTGCATTCACTTCGCACAGTGAATTGAAGTGTTGGAACAGACTGCTTCTCTTTCAGAAAATTGCATGTGTTTTTCTTGTGAATGCTTGTAAGTAGCTTAAGGCACTTTCAAAGGAAAGTGATTTTTTCTGAAATGACAGCATTTAGAAAGTGAAGCAATACTCCATTCACTTCGCACAGTGAATTGAATTGTTGGAACAGACTGCTTCTCTTTCAGAGAAACGCATGTGAATTTCTGTGAATGCTTGTAGGTCGCTTAAGGTAGTTTCAAAAGAGAGTGATTTTCTATAAAAGGAGAGCATTTAGAAAGTGAAGCAACACTCCATTCTCTTCGCACTGTGAATTGAAGTGTTAGAACAGACTGCATCTCTTTCAGAAAAATGCATGTGCGTATCTTTTGAAAGCTTGTAAGTAGCTTAAGGCACTTTCAAAGGAAAGTGATTTTCTCTGAAAGGACAGCATTTACAAAGTGAAGCAACACTCCATTCACATCGCACAGTGAATTGAAGTGTTGGAACAGACTGATTCTTTTTCAGAGAAACGGATGTGAGTTTTTTGTGAATGCTTGTAAGTAGCTTAAGGCACTTTCAAAGGAAAGTGATTTTCTCTGAAAGGACAGCATTTAGAAAGTGAAGCAACACTCCATTCACTTTGCACAGTTAATTGAAGTGTTGGAACAGACTGCTTCTCTTTCAGAGAAACGGATGTGAGTTTTTTGTGAATGCTTGTAAGTAGCTTAAGGCACTTTCAAAGGAAAGTGATTTTCTCAGAAAGGACAGCATTTAGAAAGTGAAGCAACACTCCATTCACTTCCCACAGTGAATTGAAGTGTTGGAACAGACTGCTTCTCTTTCAGAGAAACAGATGTGAGTTTCTTGTGAATGCTTGTAAGTAGCTTAAGGCAGTTTCAAAAGAGAGTGATTTTCTCTGAAAGGACAGCATTTAGAAAGTGAAGCAACACTACATTCACTTCGCACAGTGAATTGAAGTGTTGGAAGAGACTGCTTCTCTTTCAGAGAAACAGATGTGAGTTTCTTGTGAATGCTTGTAAGAAGCTTAAGGCAGTTTCAAAAGAGAGTGATTTTCTCTAAAAGGAGAGCACTTAGAAAGTGAAGCAACACTCCATTCACTACGCACAGTGAATTGAAGTGTTGGAACAGAATGCTTCTCTTTCAGAGAAATGCATGTGAGTTCCTTGTGAATGCTTGTAAGTAGCTTAAGGAACTTTCAAAAGAAAGTGATTTTCTCTGAAACTACAGCATTTAGAAAGTGATGAAGCACTCCATTCACTTCTCACTGAATTGAAGTGTTGGAACAGACTACTTCTCTTTCAGTGAAACGGATGTGAGTTTTTTGTGAATGCTTGTAAGTAGCATAAGGCACTTTCAAAGGAAAGTGCATTTGTCTGAAAGGACAGCATTTAGAAAGTGAAGCAACACTCCATTCACTTCGCACAGTGAATTGAAGTGTTGGAACACACTGCTTCTCTTTCAGAGAAACGCATGTGAATTTCTGTTAAATGCTTGTAAGTACCTTAAGGCACTTTCAAAGGAAAGTGATTTTCTCTGAAAGGACAGCATTTAGATAGTGAAGCAACACTCCATTTACTTCGCACAGTGAATTGAAGACTTGGAACAGACAGCTTTTCTTTCATAGAATCGCATTTGAGTTACTTGTGAATGTTTGTAAGTCGCTTAAGGCACTTTCAAAGGAAAGTGATTTTCTCTGAAAGGACAGCATTTAGAAAGTGAAACAACACTCCATTCACATCGCACAGTGAATTGAAGTGTTGGAACAGACTGCTTCCCTTTCATAGAAACAGATGTGAGTTTCTTGTGAATGCTTGTAAGTAGCTTAAGGCAGTTTCAAAAGAGAGTGATTTTCTCTAAAAGGAGAGCATTTAGAAAGTGAAGCAACACTCCATTCACTTTGCACAGTGAATTGAACTGTTGGAACAGACTGCTTCTCTTTCAGAGAAACACATGTGAATTTCTGTGAATGCTTGTAGGTCGCTTAAGGTAGTTTCAAAAGAGAGTGATTTTCTATAAAAGGAGAGCATTTAGAAAGTGAAGCAACACTCCATTCACTTCGCACTGTGAATTGAAGTGTTAGAACAGACTGCTTCTCTTTCAGAAAAATGCATGTGCGTGTCTTTTGAAAGCTTGTAAGTAGCTTAAGGCACTTTCAAAGGAAAGTGATTTTCTCTGAAAGGACAGCATTTAGAAAGTGAAGCAACACTCCATTCACTTTGCACAGTTAACTGAAGTGTTGGAACAGACTGCTTCTCTTTCAGAGAAACGGATGTGAGTTTTTTGTGAATGCTTGTAAGTAGCTTAAGGCACTTTGAAAGGAAAGTGATTTTCTCTGAAAGGACAGCATTTAGAAAGTGAAGCAACACTCCATTCACTTCCCACAGTGAATTGAAGTGTTGGAACAGACTGTCTTTCAGAGAAACAGATGTGAGTTTCTTGTGAATGCTTGTAAGTAGCTTAAGGCATTTTCAAAAGAGAGTGATTTTCTCTGAAAGGACAGCATTTAGAAAGTGATGCAACACTCCATTCACTTCGCACAGTGAATTGAAGTGTTCGAAGAGACTGCTTCTCTTTCAGAGAAACAGTTGTGAGTTTCTTGTGAATGCTTGTAAGAAGCTTAAGGCAGTTTCAAAAGAGAGTGATTTTCTCTAAAAGGAGAGCACTTAGAAAGTGAAGCAACACTCCATTCACTACGCACAGTGAATTGAAGTGTTGGAACAGAATGCTTCTCTTTCAGAGAAATGCATGTGAGTTTCTTGTGAATGCTTGTAAGTAGCTTAAGGAACTTTCAAAAGAAAGTGATTTTCTCTGAAACTACAGCATTTAGAAAGTAATGAAGCACTCCATTTACTTCTCACTGAATTGAAGTGTTGGAACAGACTACTTCTCTTTCAGTGAAACGGATGTGAGTTTTTTGTGAATGCTTGTAAGTAGCTTAAGGCACTTTCAAAGGAAAGTGTTTTTTCTGAAATGACAACATTTAGAAAGTGAAGCAATACTCCATTCACTTCGCACAGTGAATTGAACTGTTGGAACAGACTGCTTCTCTTTCAGAGAAATGCATGTGAATTTCTGTGAATGCTTGTAGGTCACTTAAGGTAGTTTCAAAAGAGAGTGATTTTCTATAAAAGGAGAGCATTTAGAAAGTGAAGCAACACTCCATTCACTTCGCACAGTGAATTGAAGTGTTGGAACAGACTGCTTCTCTTTCAGAAATATGCATGTGTTTTTCTTGTGAATGCTTGTAAGTAGCTTAAGGCACTTTCAAAGGAAAGTGTTTTTTTCTGAAATGACAACATTTAGAAAGTGAAGCAATACTCCATTCACTTCGCACAGTGAATTGAACTGTTGGAACAGACTGCTTCTCTTTCAGAGAAATGCATGTGAATTTCTGTGAATGCTTGTAGGTCACTTAAGGTAGTTTCAAAAGAGAGTGATTTTCTATAAAAGGAGAGCATTTAGAAAGTGAAGCAACACTCCATTCACTTCGCACTGTGAATTGAAGTGTTGGAACAGACTGCTTCTCTTTCAGAAATATGCATGTGTTTTTCTTGTGAATGCTTGTAAGTAGCTTAAGGCACTTTCAAAGGAAAGTGATTTTCTCTGAAAGGACAGCATTTAGAAAGTGAAGCAACACTCCATTCACACCGCACAGTAAATTGAAGTGTTGGAACAGACTGCTTCTTCTTCAGAGAAACGGATGTGAGTTTTTTGTGAATGCTTGTAAGTAGCTTAAGGCACTTTCAAAGGAAAGTGATTTCCTCTGAAAGGACAGCATTTAGAAAGTGAAGCAACACTCCATTCACTTCGCACAGTGAATTGAAGTGTTGGAACAGACTGCTTCCCTTTCATAGAAACAGATGTGAGTTTCTTGTGAATGCTTGTAAGTAGCTTAAGGCAGTTTCAAAAGAGAGTAATTTTCTCTAAAAGGAGAGCATTTAGAAAGTGAAGCAACACTCCATTCACTTTGCACAGTGAATTGAAGTGTTGGAACATACTGCTTCTCTTTCAGAGAAACAGATGTGAGTTTCTTGTGAATGCTTGTAAGTCACTTAAGGCAGTTTCAAAAGAGTGATTTTCTCTAAAAGGAGAGCACTTAGAAAGTAAAGCAACACTCCATTCACTACGCACAGTGAATTAAAGTGTTGGAACAGAATGCTTTTCTTTCAGAGAAATGCATGTGAGTTTCTTGTGATTGCTTGTAAGTAGCTTAAGGCACTTTCAAAGGAAAGTGATTTTCTCTGAAAGGACAGCATTTAGAAAGTGAAGCAACACTCCATTCACTTCGCACAGTAAATTGAAGTGTTGGAACAGACTGCTTCTCTTTCAGAGAAATTGATGTGAGTTTTTTGTGAATGCTTATAAGTAGCTTAAGGCACTTTCAAAGGAAAGTGATTTTCTCTGAAATGACAGCATTTAGAAAGTGAAGCAACACTTCATTCACTTCGCACAGTGAATAGAAGTGTTGGAACAGACTGCTTCTCTTTCAGAGAAACAGAAGTGAGTTTCTTGTGAAGCTTGTAAGTCCCTTCAGGCAGTTTCAAAAGAGAGTGATTTTCTCTAAAAGGAGAGCATTTAGAAAGTGAAGCAACACTCCATTCACTTCGCACAGTGAATTGAATTGTTGGAACAGACTACTTCTCTTTCAGAGAAAAGCATGTGAATTTCTGTTGAATGCTTGTAAGTAGCTTAATGCACATTCAAAGGAAAGTGATTTTCTTGAGAGGACAGCATTTAGAAAGTGAAGCAACACTCCATTCACTTCGCACAGCTAATTGAAGTATTGGAACAGACTGCTTCTCTTTCAGAGAAATGGATGTGAGTTTTTATGAATGCTTGTAAGTAGCTTAAGGCACTTTCAAAGGAAAGTGATTTTCTCTGAAAGGACAGCATTTAGAAAGTGAAGCAACACTCCATTCACTCCGCACAGTGAATTGAAGTGTTGGAACAAACTGCTTCTCTTTCAGAGAAACAGATGTGAGTTTCTTTTGAATGCTTGTAAGTAGCTTAAGGCAGTTTCAAAAGAGAGTGATTTTCTCTAAAAGGAGAGCATTTAGAAAGTGAAGCAACACTCCATTCACTTCGCACAGTGAATTGAAGTGTTGGAAGCGACTGCTTCTCTTTCAGAGAAACAGATGTGAGTTTCTTGTGAATGCTTGTAAGTAGCTTAAGGCAGTTTCAAAAGAGAGTGATTTTCTCTAAAAGGAGAGCATTTAGAAAGTGAAGCAACACTCCATTCACTTCGCAGAGTGAATTAAAGTATTGTAAAGACTGCTTCTCTTTCAGAGAAACAGATGTGAGTTTTTTGTGAATGCTTGTGAGTAGCTTAAGGCGCTTTCAAAGGAATGTGATTTTCTTTGAAAGGACAGCATTTAGAAAATGAAGCAACACTCCATTCACTTCCCACAGTGAATTGAAGTGTTGGAACAGACTGCTTCTCTTTCAGAGAAACGGATGTGAGTTTTTTGTGAATGCTTGTAAGTAGCTTAAGGCACTTTCAAAGGAAAGTTATTTTCTATGAAAGGACAGCATTTAGAAAGTGAAGCAACACTCCATTCACTTCCCACAGTGAATTGAAGTGTTGGAACAGACTGCTTCTCTTTCAGAGAAACGGATGTGAGTTTTTTGTGAATGCTTGTAAGTAGCTTAAGGCACTTTCAAAGGAAAGTGATTTTCTCTGAAAGGACAGCATTTAGAAAGTGAAGCAACACTCCATTCACTTCGCACAGTGATTTGAAGTGTTGGAACAGACTGCTTCTCTTTCAGAGAAACAGATGTGAGTTTCTTGTGAATGCTTGTAAGTAGCTTAAGGCAGTTTCAAAAGAGAGTGATTTTCTCTAATAGGAGAGCATTTAGAAAGTGAAGCAACGCTCCATTCACTTCGCACACTGAATTGAAGTGTTGGAAGAGACTGCTTCTCTTTCAGAGAAACAGATGTGAGTTTCTTGTGAATGCTTGTAAGTAGCTTAAGGCAGTTTCAAAAGAGAGTGATTTTCTCTAAAAGGAGAGCATTTAGAAAGTGAAGCAACACTCCATTCACTTCGCACAGTGAATTGAAGTGTTGGAACAGACTGCTTCTCTTTCAGAAATATGCATGTGTTTTTCTTGTGAATGCTTGTAAGTAGCTTAAGGCACTTTCAAAGGAAAGTGATTTTCTCTGAAACTACAGCATTTAGAATGTCAAGGAACATTCCATTCACTTCGCACAGTGAATTGAAGTGTTGGAACAGACTGTTTCTCTTTCAGAGAAACAGATGTGAGTTTCTTGTGAATGCTTGTAAGTCCCTTCAGGCATTTACAAAAGAGTGATTTTCTCTAAAAGGAGAGCATTTAGAAAGTGAAGCAACACTCCATTCACTTCGCACAGGGAATTGAATTGTTGGAACAGACTGCTTCTCTTTCAGAGAAATGCATGTGAATTTCTGTTGAATGCTTGTAAGTAGCTTAATGCACATTCAAAGGAAAGTGATTTTCTCTGAAAGGACAGCATTTAGAAAGTGAGGCAACACTCCATTCACTTCGCACAGTGAATTGAAGTGTTGGAATAGACTGCTTCTCTTTCAGAGAAAGAGATGTGAGTTTCTTGTGAATGCTTGTAAGTAGCTTAAGGCACTTTCAAAGGAAAGTGATTTTTTCTGAAATGACAGCTTTTAGAAAGTGAAGCAAAACTCCATTCACTTCGCACAGTGAATTGAAGTGTTGGAACAGACTGCTTCTCTTTCAGAGAAACGCATGTGAATTTCTGTGAATGCTTGTAGGTCGCTTAAGGTAGTTTCAAAAGAGAGTGATTTTCTATAAAAGGAGATCATTTAGAAAGTGAAGCAACACTCCATTCACTTCGCACAGTGAATTGAAGTGTTGGAACAGACTGCTTTTCTTTCAGAAAAATGCATGTGCGTGTCTTTTGAATGCTTGTAATTAGCTTAAGGCACTTTCAAAGGAAAGTGATTTTCTCTGAAAGGACAGCATTTACAAAGTGAAGCAACACTCCATTCACATCGCACAGTGAATTGAAGTGTTGGAACAGACTGCTTCTCTTTCAGAGAAACGGATGTGAGTTTTTTGTGAATGCTTGTAAGTAGCTTAAGGCACTTTCAAAGGAAAGTGATTTTCTCTGAAAGGACAGCATTTAGAAAGTGAAGCAACACTCCATTCACTTCGCACAGTGATTTGAAGTGTTGGAACAGACTGCTTCTCTTTCAGAGAAAGAGATGTGAGTTTCTTGTGAATGCTTGTAAGTAGCTTAAGGCAGTTTCAAAAGAGAGTGATTTTCTCTAATAGGAGAGCATTTAGAAAGTGAAGCAACACTCCATTCACTTCGCACACTGAATTGAAGTGTTGGAACAGACTGCTTCTCTTTCAGAAAAATGCATGTGTTTTTCTTGTGAATGCTTGTAAGTAGCTTAAGGCACTTTCAAAGGAAAGTGATTTTCTCTGAATGGACAGCATTTAGAAAGTGAAGCAACATTCCATTCACTTCGCACAGTGAATTGAAGTGTTGGAACAGACTGTTTCTCTTTCAGAGAAACAGATGTGAGTTTCTTGTGAATGCTTGTAAGTCCCTTCAGGCATTTACAAAAGAGTGATTTTCTCTAAAAGGAGAGCATTTAGAAAGTGAAGCAACACTCCATTCACTTCGCACAGTGAATTGAATTGTTGGAACAGACTGCTTCTCTTTCAGAGAAAAGCATGTGAATTTCTGTTGAATGCTTGTAAGTAGCTTAATGCACATTCAAAGGAAAGTGATTTTCTGTGAAAGGACAGCATTTAGAAAGTGAGGCAACACTCCATTCACTTCGCACAGTGAATTGAAGTGTTGGAATAGACTGCTTCTCTTTCAGAGAAAGAGATGTGAGTTTCTTGTGAATGCTTGTAAGTAGCTTAAGGCACTTTCAAAGGAAAGTGATTTTTTCTGAAATGACAGCATTTAGAAAGTGAAGCAACACTCCATTCACTTCGCACAGTGAATTGAAGTGTTGGAACAGACTGCTTCTCTTTCAGAGAAACGCATGTGAATTTCTGTGAATGCTTGTAGGTCGCTTAAGGTAGTTTCAAAAGAGAGTGATTTTCTATAAAAGGAGAGCATTTAGAAAGTGAAGCAACACTCCATTCACTTCGCACAGTGAATTGAAGTGTTGGAACAGACTGCTTTTCTTTCAGAAAAATGCATGTGCGTGTCTTTTGAATGCTTGTAATTAGCTTAAGGCACTTTCAAAGGAAAGTGATTTTCTCTGAAAGGACAGCATTTAGAAAGTGAAGCAACACTCCATTCACTTCGCACAGTGAATTGAAGTGTTGGAACAGACTGCTTCTTTTTCAGAGAAACGGATGTGAGTTTTTTGTGAATGCTTGAAAGTAGCTTAAGGCACTTTCAAAGGAAAGTGATTTTCTCTGAAAGGACAGCATTTAGAAAGTGAAGCAACACTCCATTCACTTCGCACAGTGAATTGAAGTTTGGAACAAACTGCTTCTCTTTCAGAGAAACAGATGTGAGTTTCTTTTGAATGCTTGTAAGTAGCTTAAGGCAGTTTCAAAAGAGAGTGATTTTCTCTAAAAGGAGAGCATTTAGAAAGTGAAGCAACACTCCATTCACTTCGCACAGTGAATTGAAGTGTTGGAAGAGACTGCTTCTCTTTCAGAGAAACAGATGTGAGTTTCTTGTGAATGCTTGTAAGTAGCTTAAGGCAGTTTCAAAAGAGAGTGATTTTCTCTAAAAGGAGAGCATTTAGAAAGTGAAGCAACACTCCATTCACTTCACACAGTGAATTGAAGTGTTTGAACAGACTGCTTCTCTTTCAGAGAAACGGATGTGAGTTTTTTGTGAATGCTTGGAAGTAGCTTAAGGCACTTTCAAAAGAAAGTGATTTTCTCTGAAAGGACAGCATTTAGAAAGTGAAGCAACACTCCATTCACTTCGCACAGTGAATTGAAGTGTTTGAACAGACTGCTTCTCTTTCAGAGAACGGATGTGAGTTTTGTGTGATTGCTTGTAAGTAGCTTAAGGCACTTTCAAAGGAAAGTGATTTTCTCTGAATGGACAGCATTTAGAAAGTGAAGCAACACTCCATTCACTTCCCACAGTGAATTGAATTGTTGGAACAGACTGCTTCTCTTTCAGAGAAACAGATGTGAGTTTCTTGTGAATGCTTGTAAGTAGCTTAAGGCAGTTTCAAAAGAGAGTGATTTTCTCTGAAAGGGCAGCATTTAGAAAGTGAAGCAACACTCCATTCACTTCGCACAGTGAATTGAAGTGTTGGAACAGAATGCTTCTCTTTCAGAGAAATGCATGTGAGTTTCTTGTGAATGCTTGTAAGTAGCTTAAGGAACTTTCAAAAGAAAGTCATTTTCTCTGAAACTACAGCATTTAGAAAGTGATGAAGCACTCCATTCACTTCTCACTGAATTGAAGTGTTGGAACAGACTACTTCTCTTTCAGTGAAACGGATGTGAGTTTTTTGTGAATGCTTGTAAGTAGCTTAAGGCACTTTCAAAGGAAAGTGCTTTTCTCTGAAAGGACAGCATTTAGAAAGTGAAGCAACACTCCAGTCACTTCGCACAGTGAATTGAAGTGTTGGAACAGACTGCTTCTCTTTCAGAGAAACGCATGTGAATTTCTGTTAAATGCTTGTAAGTACCTTAAGGCACTTTCAAAGGAAATTGATTTTCTCTGAAAGGACAGCATTTAGATAGTGAAGCAACACTCCATTCACTTCGCACAGTGAATTGAAGACTTGGAACAGACAGCTTTTCTTTCACAGAATCGCGTTTGAGTTTCTTGTGAATGTTTGTAAGTCGCTTAAGGCACTTTCAAAGGAAAGTGATTTTCTCTGAAAGGACAGCATTTAGATAGTGAAGCAACACTCCATTTACTTCGCACAGTGAATTGAAGACTTGGAACAGACAGCTTTTCTTTCACAGAATCGCGTTTGAGTTTCTTGTGAATGTTTGTAAGTCGCTTAAGGCACTTTCAAAGGAAAGTGATTTTCTCTGAAAGGACAGCATTTAGATAGTGAAGCAACACTCCATTCACTTCGCACAGTGAATTGAACTGTTGGAACAGACTGCTTCTCTTTCAGAGAAACACATGTGAATTTCTGTGAATGCTTGTAGGTCGCTTAAGGTAGTTTCAAAAGAGAGTGATTTTCTATAAAAGGAGAGCATTTAGAAAGTGAAGCAACACTCCATTCACTTCGCACTGTGAATTGAAGTGTTAGAACAGACTGCTTCTCTTTCAGAAAAATGCATGTGCGTGTCTTTTGAAAGCTTGTAAGTAGCTTAAGGCACTTTCAAAGGAAAGTGATTTTCTCTGAAAGGACAGCATTTAGAAAGTGAAGCAACACTCCATTCACTTTGCACAGTTAACTGAAGTGTTGGAACAGACTGCTTCTCTTTCAGAGAAACGGATGTGAGTTTTTTGTGAATGCTTGTAAGTAGCTTAAGGCACTTTGAAAGGAAAGTGATTTTCTCTGAAAGGACAGCATTTAGAAAGTGAAGCAACACTCCATTCACTTCCCACAGTGAATTGAAGTGTTGGAACAGACTGTCTTTCAGAGAAACAGATGTGAGTTTCTTGTGAATGCTTGTAAGTAGCTTAAGGCATTTTCAAAAGAGAGTGATTTTCTCTGAAAGGACAGCATTTAGAAAGTGATGCAACACTCCATTCACTTCGCACAGTGAATTGAAGTGTTCGAAGAGACTGCTTCTCTTTCAGAGAAACAGTTGTGAGTTTCTTGTGAATGCTTGTAAGAAGCTTAAGGCAGTTTCAAAAGAGAGTGATTTTCTCTAAAAGGAGAGCACTTAGAAAGTGAAGCAACACTCCATTCACTACGCACAGTGAATTGAAGTGTTGGAACAGAATGCTTCTCTTTCAGAGAAATGCATGTGAGTTTCTTGTGAATGCTTGTAAGTAGCTTAAGGAACTTTCAAAAGAAAGTGATTTTCTCTGAAACTACAGCATTTAGAAAGTAATGAAGCACTCCATTTACTTCTCACTGAATTGAAGTGTTGGAACAGACTACTTCTCTTTCAGTGAAACGGATGTGAGTTTTTTGTGAATGCTTGTAAGTAGCTTAAGGCACTTTCAAAGGAAAGTGTTTTTTCTGAAATGACAACATTTAGAAAGTGAAGCAATACTCCATTCACTTCGCACAGTGAATTGAACTGTTGGAACAGACTGCTTCTCTTTCAGAGAAATGCATGTGAATTTCTGTGAATGCTTGTAGGTCACTTAAGGTAGTTTCAAAAGAGAGTGATTTTCTATAAAAGGAGAGCATTTAGAAAGTGAAGCAACACTCCATTCACTTCGCACAGTGAATTGAAGTGTTGGAACAGACTGCTTCTCTTTCAGAAATATGCATGTGTTTTTCTTGTGAATGCTTGTAAGTAGCTTAAGGCACTTTCAAAGGAAAGTGTTTTTTTCTGAAATGACAACATTTAGAAAGTGAAGCAATACTCCATTCACTTCGCACAGTGAATTGAACTGTTGGAACAGACTGCTTCTCTTTCAGAGAAATGCATGTGAATTTCTGTGAATGCTTGTAGGTCACTTAAGGTAGTTTCAAAAGAGAGTGATTTTCTATAAAAGGAGAGCATTTAGAAAGTGAAGCAACACTCCATTCACTTCGCACTGTGAATTGAAGTGTTAGAACAGACTGCTTCTCTTTCAGAAAAATGCATGTGCGTGTCTTTTGAAAGCTTGTAAGTAGCTTAAGGCACTTTCAAAGGAAAGTGATATTCTCTGAAAGGACAGCATTTACAAAGTGAAGCAACACTCCATTCACATCGCACAGTGAATTGAAGTGTTGGAACACACTGCTTCTCTTTCAGAGAAACGCATGTGAATTTCTGTTAAGTGCTTGAAAGTACCTTAAGGCACTTTCAAAGGAAAGTGATTTTCTCTGAAAGGACAGCATTTAGATAGTGAAGCAACACTCCATTCACTTCGCACAGTGAATTGAAGTGTTGGAACAGACTACTTCTCTTTCAGTGAAACGGATGTGAGTTTTTTGTGAATGCTTGTAAGTAGCTTAAGGCACTTTCAAAGGAAAGTGCTTTTCTCTGAAAGGACAGCATTTAGAAAGTGAAGCAACACTCCATTCACTTCGCACAGTGAATTGAAGTGTTGGAACACACTGCTTCTCTTTCACAGAAACGCATGTGAATTTCTGTTAAATGCTTCTAAGTACCTTAAGGCACTTTCAAAGGAAAGTGATTTTCTATGAAAGGACAGCATTTAAATAGTGAAGCAACACTCCATTCACTTCGCACAGTGAATTGAAGACTTGGAACAGACAGCTTTTCTTTCATAGAATCGCGTTTGAGTTTCTTGTGAATGTTTGTAAGTCGCTTAAGGCACTTTCAAAGGAAAGGGATTTTCTCTGAAAGGACAGCATTTAGAAAGTGAAGCAACACTCCATTCACTTCGCACAGTGAATTGAAGTGTTGGAACAGACTGCTTCTCTTTCAGAGAAACGCATGTGAATTTCTGTGAATGCTTGTAGGTCGCTTAAGGTAGTTTCAAAAGAGAGTGATTTTCTATAAAAGGAGAGCATTTAGAAAGTGAAGCAACACTCCATTCACATCGCACAGTGAATTGAAGTGTTGGAACAGACTGCTTTTCTTTCAGAAAAATGCATGTGTGTGTCTTTTGAATGCTTGTAAGTAGCTTAAGGCACTTTCAAAGGAAAGTGATTTTCTCTGAAGGGACAGCATTTAGAAAGTGAAGCAACACTCCATTCACTTCGCACAGTGAATTGAAGTGTTGGAACCGACTGCTTCTTTTTCAGAGAAACGGATGTGAGTTTTTTGTGAATGCTTGTAAGTAGCTTAAGGCACTTTCAAAGGAAAGTGATTTTCTCTGAAAGGACAGCATTTACAAAGTGAAGCAACACTCCATTCACACCGCACAGTAAATTGAAGTGTTGGAACAGACTGCTTCTTCTTCAGAGAAACGGATGTGAGTTTTTTGTGAATGCTTGTAAGTAGCTTAAGGCACTTTCAAAGGAAAGTGATTTCCTCTGAAAGGACAGCATTTAGAAAGTGAAGCAACACTCCATTCACTTCGCACAGTGAATTGAAGTGTTGGAACAGACTGCTTCCCTTTCATAGAAACAGATGTGAGTTTCTTGTGAATGCTTGTAAGTAGCTTAAGGCAGTTTCAAAAGAGAGTAATTTTCTCTAAAAGGAGAGCATTTAGAAAGTGAAGCAACACTCCATTCACTTTGCACAGTGAATTGAAGTGTTGGAACATACTGCTTCTCTTTCAGAGAAACAGATGTGAGTTTCTTGTGAATGCTTGTAAGTCACTTAAGGCAGTTTCAAAAGAGTGATTTTCTCTAAAAGGAGAGCACTTAGAAAGTAAAGCAACACTCCATTCACTACGCACAGTGAATTAAAGTGTTGGAACAGAATGCTTTTCTTTCAGAGAAATGCATGTGAGTTTCTTGTGATTGCTTGTAAGTAGCTTAAGGCACTTTCAAAGGAAAGTGATTTTCTCTGAAAGGACAGCATTTAGAAAGTGAAGCAACACTCCATTCACTTCGCACAGTAAATTGAAGTGTTGGAACAGACTGCTTCTCTTTCAGAGAAATTGATGTGAGTTTTTTGTGAATGCTTATAAGTAGCTTAAGGCACTTTCAAAGGAAAGTGATTTTCTCTGAAATGACAGCATTTAGAAAGTGAAGCAACACTTCATTCACTTCGCACAGTGAATAGAAGTGTTGGAACAGACTGCTTCTCTTTCAGAGAAACAGAAGTGAGTTTCTTGTGAAGCTTGTAAGTCCCTTCAGGCAGTTTCAAAAGAGAGTGATTTTCTCTAAAAGGAGAGCATTTAGAAAGTGAAGCAACACTCCATTCACTTCGCACAGTGAATTGAATTGTTGGAACAGACTACTTCTCTTTCAGAGAAAAGCATGTGAATTTCTGTTGAATGCTTGTAAGTAGCTTAATGCACATTCAAAGGAAAGTGATTTTCTTGAGAGGACAGCATTTAGAAAGTGAAGCAACACTCCATTCACTTCGCACAGCTAATTGAAGTATTGGAACAGACTGCTTCTCTTTCAGAGAAATGGATGTGAGTTTTTATGAATGCTTGTAAGTAGCTTAAGGCACTTTCAAAGGAAAGTGATTTTCTCTGAAAGGACAGCATTTAGAAAGTGAAGCAACACTCCATTCACTCCGCACAGTGAATTGAAGTGTTGGAACAAACTGCTTCTCTTTCAGAGAAACAGATGTGAGTTTCTTTTGAATGCTTGTAAGTAGCTTAAGGCAGTTTCAAAAGAGAGTGATTTTCTCTAAAAGGAGAGCATTTAGAAAGTGAAGCAACACTCCATTCACTTCGCACAGTGAATTGAAGTGTTGGAAGCGACTGCTTCTCTTTCAGAGAAACAGATGTGAGTTTCTTGTGAATGCTTGTAAGTAGCTTAAGGCAGTTTCAAAAGAGAGTGATTTTCTCTAAAAGGAGAGCATTTAGAAAGTGAAGCAACACTCCATTCACTTCGCAGAGTGAATTAAAGTATTGTAAAGACTGCTTCTCTTTCAGAGAAACAGATGTGAGTTTTTTGTGAATGCTTGTGAGTAGCTTAAGGCGCTTTCAAAGGAATGTGATTTTCTTTGAAAGGACAGCATTTAGAAAGTGAAGCAACACTCCATTCACTTCCCACAGTGAATTGAAGTGTTGGAACAGACTGCTTCTCTTTCAGAGAAACGGATGTGAGTTTTTTGTGAATGCTTGTAAGTAGCTTAAGGCACTTTCAAAGGAAAGTTATTTTCTATGAAAGGACAGCATTTAGAAAGTGAAGCAACACTCCATTCACTTCCCACAGTGAATTGAAGTGTTGGAACAGACTGCTTCTCTTTCAGAGAAACGGATGTGAGTTTTTTGTGAATGCTTGTAAGTAGCTTAAGGCACTTTCAAAGGAAAGTGATTTTCTCTGAAAGGACAGCATTTAGAAAGTGAAGCAACACTCCATTCACTTCGCACAGTGATTTGAAGTGTTGGAACAGACTGCTTCTCTTTCAGAGAAACAGATGTGAGTTTCTTGTGAATGCTTGTAAGTAGCTTAAGGCAGTTTCAAAAGAGAGTGATTTTCTCTAATAGGAGAGCATTTAGAAAGTGAAGCAACGCTCCATTCACTTCGCACACTGAATTGAAGTGTTGGAAGAGACTGCTTCTCTTTCAGAGAAACAGATGTGAGTTTCTTGTGAATGCTTGTAAGTAGCTTAAGGCAGTTTCAAAAGAGAGTGATTTTCTCTAAAAGGAGAGCATTTAGAAAGTGAAGCAACACTCCATTCACTTCGCACAGTGAATTGAAGTGTTGGAACAGACTGCTTCTCTTTCAGAAATATGCATGTGTTTTTCTTGTGAATGCTTGTAAGTAGCTTAAGGCACTTTCAAAGGAAAGTGATTTTCTCTGAAACTACAGCATTTAGAATGTCAAGGAACATTCCATTCACTTCGCACAGTGAATTGAAGTGTTGGAACAGACTGTTTCTCTTTCAGAGAAACAGATGTGAGTTTCTTGTGAATGCTTGTAAGTCCCTTCAGGCATTTACAAAAGAGTGATTTTCTCTAAAAGGAGAGCATTTAGAAAGTGAAGCAACACTCCATTCACTTCGCACAGGGAATTGAATTGTTGGAACAGACTGCTTCTCTTTCAGAGAAATGCATGTGAATTTCTGTTGAATGCTTGTAAGTAGCTTAATGCACATTCAAAGGAAAGTGATTTTCTCTGAAAGGACAGCATTTAGAAAGTGAGGCAACACTCCATTCACTTCGCACAGTGAATTGAAGTGTTGGAATAGACTGCTTCTCTTTCAGAGAAAGAGATGTGAGTTTCTTGTGAATGCTTGTAAGTAGCTTAAGGCACTTTCAAAGGAAAGTGATTTTTTCTGAAATGACAGCTTTTAGAAAGTGAAGCAAAACTCCATTCACTTCGCACAGTGAATTGAAGTGTTGGAACAGACTGCTTCTCTTTCAGAGAAACGCATGTGAATTTCTGTGAATGCTTGTAGGTCGCTTAAGGTAGTTTCAAAAGAGAGTGATTTTCTATAAAAGGAGATCATTTAGAAAGTGAAGCAACACTCCATTCACTTCGCACAGTGAATTGAAGTGTTGGAACAGACTGCTTTTCTTTCAGAAAAATGCATGTGCGTGTCTTTTGAATGCTTGTAATTAGCTTAAGGCACTTTCAAAGGAAAGTGATTTTCTCTGAAAGGACAGCATTTACAAAGTGAAGCAACACTCCATTCACATCGCACAGTGAATTGAAGTGTTGGAACAGACTGCTTCTCTTTCAGAGAAACGGATGTGAGTTTTTTGTGAATGCTTGTAAGTAGCTTAAGGCACTTTCAAAGGAAAGTGATTTTCTCTGAAAGGACAGCATTTAGAAAGTGAAGCAACACTCCATTCACTTCGCACAGTGATTTGAAGTGTTGGAACAGACTGCTTCTCTTTCAGAGAAAGAGATGTGAGTTTCTTGTGAATGCTTGTAAGTAGCTTAAGGCAGTTTCAAAAGAGAGTGATTTTCTCTAATAGGAGAGCATTTAGAAAGTGAAG
The DNA here is from genome assembly GCF_982192425.1 of Myodes glareolus. NCBI lineage: Eukaryota > Metazoa > Chordata > Mammalia > Rodentia > Cricetidae > Myodes > Myodes glareolus. The sequence continues at coordinate 5,151,904 of NC_142046.1, forward strand.
CAACACTCCATTCACTTCGCACACTGAATTGAAGTGTTGGAACAGACTGCTTCTCTTTCAGAAAAATGCATGTGTTTTTCTTGTGAATGCTTGTAAGTAGCTTAAGGCACTTTCAAAGGAAAGTGATTTTCTCTGAATGGACAGCATTTAGAAAGTGAAGCAACATTCCATTCACTTCGCACAGTGAATTGAAGTGTTGGAACAGACTGTTTCTCTTTCAGAGAAACAGATGTGAGTTTCTTGTGAATGCTTGTAAGTCCCTTCAGGCATTTACAAAAGAGTGATTTTCTCTAAAAGGAGAGCATTTAGAAAGTGAAGCAACACTCCATTCACTTCGCACAGTGAATTGAATTGTTGGAACAGACTGCTTCTCTTTCAGAGAAAAGCATGTGAATTTCTGTTGAATGCTTGTAAGTAGCTTAATGCACATTCAAAGGAAAGTGATTTTCTGTGAAAGGACAGCATTTAGAAAGTGAGGCAACACTCCATTCACTTCGCACAGTGAATTGAAGTGTTGGAATAGACTGCTTCTCTTTCAGAGAAAGAGATGTGAGTTTCTTGTGAATGCTTGTAAGTAGCTTAAGGCACTTTCAAAGGAAAGTGATTTTTTCTGAAATGACAGCATTTAGAAAGTGAAGCAACACTCCATTCACTTCGCACAGTGAATTGAAGTGTTGGAACAGACTGCTTCTCTTTCAGAGAAACGCATGTGAATTTCTGTGAATGCTTGTAGGTCGCTTAAGGTAGTTTCAAAAGAGAGTGATTTTCTATAAAAGGAGAGCATTTAGAAAGTGAAGCAACACTCCATTCACTTCGCACAGTGAATTGAAGTGTTGGAACAGACTGCTTTTCTTTCAGAAAAATGCATGTGCGTGTCTTTTGAATGCTTGTAATTAGCTTAAGGCACTTTCAAAGGAAAGTGATTTTCTCTGAAAGGACAGCATTTAGAAAGTGAAGCAACACTCCATTCACTTCGCACAGTGAATTGAAGTGTTGGAACAGACTGCTTCTTTTTCAGAGAAACGGATGTGAGTTTTTTGTGAATGCTTGAAAGTAGCTTAAGGCACTTTCAAAGGAAAGTGATTTTCTCTGAAAGGACAGCATTTAGAAAGTGAAGCAACACTCCATTCACTTCGCACAGTGAATTGAAGTTTGGAACAAACTGCTTCTCTTTCAGAGAAACAGATGTGAGTTTCTTTTGAATGCTTGTAAGTAGCTTAAGGCAGTTTCAAAAGAGAGTGATTTTCTCTAAAAGGAGAGCATTTAGAAAGTGAAGCAACACTCCATTCACTTCGCACAGTGAATTGAAGTGTTGGAAGAGACTGCTTCTCTTTCAGAGAAACAGATGTGAGTTTCTTGTGAATGCTTGTAAGTAGCTTAAGGCAGTTTCAAAAGAGAGTGATTTTCTCTAAAAGGAGAGCATTTAGAAAGTGAAGCAACACTCCATTCACTTCACACAGTGAATTGAAGTGTTTGAACAGACTGCTTCTCTTTCAGAGAAACGGATGTGAGTTTTTTGTGAATGCTTGGAAGTAGCTTAAGGCACTTTCAAAAGAAAGTGATTTTCTCTGAAAGGACAGCATTTAGAAAGTGAAGCAACACTCCATTCACTTCGCACAGTGAATTGAAGTGTTTGAACAGACTGCTTCTCTTTCAGAGAACGGATGTGAGTTTTGTGTGATTGCTTGTAAGTAGCTTAAGGCACTTTCAAAGGAAAGTGATTTTCTCTGAATGGACAGCATTTAGAAAGTGAAGCAACACTCCATTCACTTCCCACAGTGAATTGAATTGTTGGAACAGACTGCTTCTCTTTCAGAGAAACAGATGTGAGTTTCTTGTGAATGCTTGTAAGTAGCTTAAGGCAGTTTCAAAAGAGAGTGATTTTCTCTGAAAGGGCAGCATTTAGAAAGTGAAGCAACACTCCATTCACTTCGCACAGTGAATTGAAGTGTTGGAACAGAATGCTTCTCTTTCAGAGAAATGCATGTGAGTTTCTTGTGAATGCTTGTAAGTAGCTTAAGGAACTTTCAAAAGAAAGTCATTTTCTCTGAAACTACAGCATTTAGAAAGTGATGAAGCACTCCATTCACTTCTCACTGAATTGAAGTGTTGGAACAGACTACTTCTCTTTCAGTGAAACGGATGTGAGTTTTTTGTGAATGCTTGTAAGTAGCTTAAGGCACTTTCAAAGGAAAGTGCTTTTCTCTGAAAGGACAGCATTTAGAAAGTGAAGCAACACTCCATTCACTTCGCACAGTGAATTGAAGTGTTGGAACAGACTGCTTCTCTTTCAGAGAAACGCATGTGAATTTCTGTTAAATGCTTGTAAGTACCTTAAGGCACTTTCAAAGGAAATTGATTTTCTCTGAAAGGACAGCATTTAGATAGTGAAGCAACACTCCATTCACTTCGCACAGTGAATTGAAGACTTGGAACAGACAGCTTTTCTTTCACAGAATCGCGTTTGAGTTTCTTGTGAATGTTTGTAAGTCGCTTAAGGCACTTTCAAAGGAAAGTGATTTTCTCTGAAAGGACAGCATTTAGAAAGTGAAGCAACACTCCATTCACTTCGCACAGTGAATTGAAGTGTTGGAACAGACTGCTTCCCTTTCATAGAAACAGATGTGAGTTTCTTGTGAATGCTTGTAAGTAGCTTAAGGCAGTTTCAAAAGAGAGTAATTTTCTCTAAAAGGAGAGCATTTAGAAAGTGAAGCAACACTCCATTCACTTTGCACAGTGAATTGAAGTGTTGGAACATACTGCTTCTCTTTCAGAGAAACAGATGTGAGTTTCTTGTGAATGCTTGTAAGTCACTTAAGGCAGTTTCAAAAGAGTGATTTTCTCTAAAAGGAGAGCACTTAGAAAGTAAAGCAACACTCCATTCACTACGCACAGTGAATTAAAGTGTTGGAACAGCATGCTTTTCTTTCAGAGAAATGCATGTGAGTTTCTTGTGATTGCTTGTAAGTAGCTTAAGGCACTTTCAAAGGAAAGTGATTTTCTCTGAAAGGACAGCATTTAGAAAGTAAAGCAACACTCCATTCACTTCGCACAGTGAATTGAAGTGTTGGAACAAACTGCTTCTCTTTCAGAGAAACAGATGTGAGTTTCTTTTGAATGCTTGTAAGTAGCTTAAGGCAGTTTCAAAAGAGAGTGATTTTCTCTAAAAGGAGAGCATTTAGAAAGTGAAGCAACACTCCATTCACTTCGCACAGTGAATTGAAGTTTGGAACAAACTGCTTCTCTTTCAGAGAAACAGATGTGAGTTTCTTTTGAATGCTTGTAAGTAGCTTAAGGCAGTTTCAAAAGAGAGTGATTTTCTCTAAAAGGAGAGCATTTAGAAAGTGAAGCAACACTCCATTCACTTCGCACAGTGAATTGAAGTGTTGGAAGAGACTGCTTCTCTTTCAGAGAAACAGATGTGAGTTTCTTGTGAATGCTTGTAAGTAGCTTAAGGCAGTTTCAAAAGAGAGTGATTTTCTCTAAAAGGAGAGCATTTAGAAAGTGAAGCAACACTCCATTCACTTCACACAGTGAATTGAAGTGTTTGAACAGACTGCTTCTCTTTCAGAGAAACGGATGTGAGTTTTTTGTGAATGCTTGGAAGTAGCTTAAGGCACTTTCAAAAGAAAGTGATTTTCTCTGAAAGGACAGCATTTAGAAAGTGAAGCAACACTCCATTCACTTCGCACAGTGAATTGAAGTGTTTGAACAGACTGCTTCTCTTTCAGAGAACGGATGTGAGTTTTGTGTGATTGCTTGTAAGTAGCTTAAGGCACTTTCAAAGGAAAGTGATTTTCTCTGAATGGACAGCATTTAGAAAGTGAAGCAACACTCCATTCACTTCCCACAGTGAATTGAATTGTTGGAACAGACTGCTTCTCTTTCAGAGAAACAGATGTGAGTTTCTTGTGAATGCTTGTAAGTAGCTTAAGGCAGTTTCAAAAGAGAGTGATTTTCTCTGAAAGGGCAGCATTTAGAAAGTGAAGCAACACTCCATTCACTTCGCACAGTGAATTGAAGTGTTGGAACAGAATGCTTCTCTTTCAGAGAAATGCATGTGAGTTTCTTGTGAATGCTTGTAAGTAGCTTAAGGAACTTTCAAAAGAAAGTCATTTTCTCTGAAACTACAGCATTTAGAAAGTGATGAAGCACTCCATTCACTTCTCACTGAATTGAAGTGTTGGAACAGACTACTTCTCTTTCAGTGAAACGGATGTGAGTTTTTTGTGAATGCTTGTAAGTAGCTTAAGGCACTTTCAAAGGAAAGTGCTTTTCTCTGAAAGGACAGCATTTAGAAAGTGAAGCAACACTCCATTCACTTCGCACAGTGAATTGAAGTGTTGGAACAGACTGCTTCTCTTTCAGAGAAACGCATGTGAATTTCTGTTAAATGCTTGTAAGTACCTTAAGGCACTTTCAAAGGAAATTGATTTTCTCTGAAAGGACAGCATTTAGATAGTGAAGCAACACTCCATTCACTTCGCACAGTGAATTGAAGACTTGGAACAGACAGCTTTTCTTTCACAGAATCGCGTTTGAGTTTCTTGTGAATGTTTGTAAGTCGCTTAAGGCACTTTCAAAGGAAAGTGATTTTCTCTGAAAGGACAGCATTTAGAAAGTGAAGCAACACTCCATTCACTTCGCACAGTGAATTGAAGTGTTGGAACAGACTGCTTCCCTTTCATAGAAACAGATGTGAGTTTCTTGTGAATGCTTGTAAGTAGCTTAAGGCAGTTTCAAAAGAGAGTAATTTTCTCTAAAAGGAGAGCATTTAGAAAGTGAAGCAACACTCCATTCACTTTGCACAGTGAATTGAAGTGTTGGAACCTACTGCTTCTCTTTCAGAGAAACAGATGTGAGTTTCTTGTGAATGCTTGTAAGTCACTTAAGGCAGTTTCAAAAGAGTGATTTTCTCTAAAAGGAGAGCACTTAGAAAGTAAAGCAACACTCCATTCACTACGCACAGTGAATTAAAGTGTTGGAACAGCATGCTTTTCTTTCAGAGAAATGCATGTGAGTTTCTTGTGATTGCTTGTAAGTAGCTTAAGGCACTTTCAAAGGAAAGTGATTTTCTCTGAAAGGACAGCATTTAGAAAGTAAAGCAACACTCCATTCACTTCGCACAGTGAATTGAAGTGTTGGAACAAACTGCTTCTCTTTCAGAGAAACAGATGTGAGTTTCTTTTGAATGCTTGTAAGTAGCTTAAGGCAGTTTCAAAAGAGAGTGATTTTCTCTAAAAGGAGAGCATTTAGAAAGTGAAGCAACACTCCATTCACTTCGCACAGTGAATTGAAGTGTTGGAAGCGACTGCTTCTCTTTCAGAGAAACAGATGTGAGTTTCTTGTGAATGCTTGTAAGTAGCTTAAGGCAGTTTCAAAAGAGAGTGATTTTCTCTAAAAGGAGAGCATTTAGAAAGTGAAGCAACACTCCATTCACTTCGCAGAGTGAATTAAAGTATTGTAAAGACTGCTTCTCTTTCAGAGAAACAGATGTGAGTTTTTTGTGAATGCTTGTGAGTAGCTTAAGGCGCTTTCAAAGGAATGTGATTTTCTTTGAAAGGACAGCATTTAGAAAGTGAAGCAACACTCCATTCACTTCCCACAGTGAATTGAAGTGTTGGAACAGACTGCTTCTCTTTCAGAGAAACGGATGTGAGTTTTTTGTGAATGCTTGTAAGTAGCTTAAGGCACTTTCAAAGGAAAGTTATTTTCTATGAAAGGACAGCATTTAGAAAGTGAAGCAACACTCCATTCACTTCCCACAGTGAATTGAAGTGTTGGAACAGACTGCTTCTCTTTCAGAGAAACGGATGTGAGTTTTTTGTGAATGCTTGTAAGTAGCTTAAGGCACTTTCAAAGGAAAGTGATTTTCTCTGAAAGGACAGCATTTAGAAAGTGAAGCAACACTCCATTCACTTCGCACAGTGATTTGAAGTGTTGGAACAGACTGCTTCTCTTTCAGAGAAACAGATGTGAGTTTCTTGTGAATGCTTGTAAGTAGCTTAAGGCAGTTTCAAAAGAGAGTGATTTTCTCTGAAAGGGCAGCATTTAGAAAGTGAAGCAACACTCCATTCACTTCGCACAGTGAATTGAAGTGTTGGAACAGAATGCTTCTCTTTCAGAGAAATGCATGTGAGTTTCTTGTGAATGCTTGTAAGTAGCTTAAGGAACTTTCAAAAGAAAGTCATTTTCTCTGAAACTACAGCATTTAGAAAGTGATGAAGCACTCCATTCACTTCTCACTGAATTGAAGTGTTGGAACAGACTACTTCTCTTTCAGTGAAACGGATGTGAGTTTTTTGTGAATGCTTGTAAGTAGCTTAAGGCACTTTCAAAGGAAAGTGCTTTTCTCTGAAAGGACAGCATTTAGAAAGTGAAGCAACACTCCATTCACTTCGCACAGTGAATTGAAGTGTTGGAACAGACTGCTTCTCTTTCAGAGAAACGCATGTGAATTTCTGTTAAATGCTTGTAAGTACCTTAAGGCACTTTCAAAGGAAATTGATTTTCTCTGAAAGGACAGCATTTAGATAGTGAAGCAACACTCCATTCACTTCGCACAGTGAATTGAAGACTTGGAACAGACAGCTTTTCTTTCACAGAATCGCGTTTGAGTTTCTTGTGAATGTTTGTAAGTCGCTTAAGGCACTTTCAAAGGAAAGTGATTTTCTCTGAAAGGACAGCATTTAGAAAGTGAAGCAACACTCCATTCACTTCGCACAGTGAATTGAAGTGTTGGAACAGACTGCTTCCCTTTCATAGAAACAGATGTGAGTTTCTTGTGAATGCTTGTAAGTAGCTTAAGGCAGTTTCAAAAGAGAGTAATTTTCTCTAAAAGGAGAGCATTTAGAAAGTGAAGCAACACTCCATTCACTTTGCACAGTGAATTGAAGTGTTGGAACATACTGCTTCTCTTTCAGAGAAACAGATGTGAGTTTCTTGTGAATGCTTGTAAGTCACTTAAGGCAGTTTCAAAAGAGTGATTTTCTCTAAAAGGAGAGCACTTAGAAAGTAAAGCAACACTCCATTCACTACGCACAGTGAATTAAAGTGTTGGAACAGCATGCTTTTCTTTCAGAGAAATGCATGTGAGTTTCTTGTGATTGCTTGTAAGTAGCTTAAGGCACTTTCAAAGGAAAGTGATTTTCTCTGAAAGGACAGCATTTAGAAAGTAAAGCAACACTCCATTCACTTCGCACAGTGAATTGAAGTGTTGGAACAAACTGCTTCTCTTTCAGAGAAACAGATGTGAGTTTCTTTTGAATGCTTGTAAGTAGCTTAAGGCAGTTTCAAAAGAGAGTGATTTTCTCTAAAAGGAGAGCATTTAGAAAGTGAAGCAACACTCCATTCACTTCGCACAGTGAATTGAAGTGTTGGAAGCGACTGCTTCTCTTTCAGAGAAACAGATGTGAGTTTCTTGTGAATGCTTGTAAGTAGCTTAAGGCAGTTTCAAAAGAGAGTGATTTTCTCTAAAAGGAGAGCATTTAGAAAGTGAAGCAACACTCCATTCACTTCGCAGAGTGAATTAAAGTATTGTAAAGACTGCTTCTCTTTCAGAGAAACAGATGTGAGTTTTTTGTGAATGCTTGTGAGTAGCTTAAGGCGCTTTCAAAGGAATGTGATTTTCTTTGAAAGGACAGCATTTAGAAAGTGAAGCAACACTCCATTCACTTCCCACAGTGAATTGAAGTGTTGGAACAGACTGCTTCTCTTTCAGAGAAACGGATGTGAGTTTTTTGTGAATGCTTGTAAGTAGCTTAAGGCACTTTCAAAGGAAAGTTATTTTCTATGAAAGGACAGCATTTAGAAAGTGAAGCAACACTCCATTCACTTCCCACAGTGAATTGAAGTGTTGGAACAGACTGCTTCTCTTTCAGAGAAACGGATGTGAGTTTTTTGTGAATGCTTGTAAGTAGCTTAAGGCACTTTCAAAGGAAAGTGATTTTCTCTGAAAGGACAGCATTTAGAAAGTGAAGCAACACTCCATTCACTTCGCACAGTGATTTGAAGTGTTGGAACAGACTGCTTCTCTTTCAGAGAAACAGATGTGAGTTTCTTGTGAATGCTTGTAAGTAGCTTAAGGCAGTTTCAAAAGAGAGTGATTTTCTCTAATAGGAGAGCATTTAGAAAGTGAAGCAACGCTCCATTCACTTCGCACACTGAATTGAAGTGTTGGAAGAGACTGCTTCTCTTTCAGAGAAACAGATGTGAGTTTCTTGTGAATGCTTGTAAGTAGCTTAAGGCAGTTTCAAAAGAGAGTGATTTTCTCTAAAAGGAGAGCATTTAGAAAGTGAAGCAACACTCCATTCACTTCGCACAGTGAATTGAAGTGTTGGAACAGACTGCTTCTCTTTCAGAAATATGCATGTGTTTTTCTTGTGAATGCTTGTAAGTAGCTTAAGGCACTTTCAAAGGAAAGTGATTTTCTCTGAAACTACAGCATTTAGAATGTCAAGGAACATTCCATTCACTTCGCACAGTGAATTGAAGTGTTGGAACAGACTGTTTCTCTTTCAGAGAAACAGATGTGAGTTTCTTGTGAATGCTTGTAAGTCCCTTCAGGCATTTACAAAAGAGTGATTTTCTCTAAAAGGAGAGCATTTAGAAAGTGAAGCAACACTCCATTCACTTCGCACAGGGAATTGAATTGTTGGAACAGACTGCTTCTCTTTCAGAGAAAAGCATGTGAATTTCTGTTGAATGCTTGTAAGTAGCTTAATGCACATTCAAAGGAAAGTGATTTTCTCTGAAAGGACAGCATTTAGAAAGTGAGGCAACACTCCATTCACTTCGCACAGTGAATTGAAGTGTTGGAATAGACTGCTTCTCTTTCAGAGAAAGAGATGTGAGTTTCTTGTGAATGCTTGTAAGTAGCTTAAGGCACTTTCAAAGGAAAGTGATTTTTTCTGAAATGACAGCTTTTAGAAAGTGAAGCAAAACTCCATTCACTTCGCACAGTGAATTGAAGTGTTGGAACAGACTGCTTCTCTTTCAGAGAAACGCATGTGAATTTCTGTGAATGCTTGTAGGTCGCTTAAGGTAGTTTCAAAAGAGAGTGATTTTCTATAAAAGGAGATCATTTAGAAAGTGAAGCAACACTCCATTCACTTCGCACAGTGAATTGAAGTGTTGGAACAGACTGCTTTTCTTTCAGAAAAATGCATGTGCGTGTCTTTTGAATGCTTGTAATTAGCTTAAGGCACTTTCAAAGGAAAGTGATTTTCTCTGAAAGGACAGAATTTACAAAGTGAAGCAACACTCCATTCACATCGCACAGTGAATTGAAGTGTTGGAACAGACTGCTTCTTTTTCAGAGAAACGGATGTGAGTTTTTTGTGAATGCTTGTAAGTAGCTTAAGGCACTTTCAAAGGAAAGTGATTTTCTCTGAAAGGACAGCATTTAGAAAGTGAAGCAACACTCCATTCACTTCGCACAGTAAATTGAAGTGTTGGAACAGACTGCTTCTCTTTCAGAGAAATTGATGTGAGTTTTTTGTGAATGCTTATAAGTAGCTTAAGGCACTTTCAAAGGAAAGTGATTTTCTCTGAAATGACAGCATTTAGAAAGTGAAGCAACACTTCATTCACTTCGCACAGTGAATAGAAGTGTTGGAACAGACTGCTTCTCTTTCAGAGAAACAGAAGTGAGTTTCTTGTGAATGCTTGTAAGTCCCTTCAGGCAGTTTCAAAAGAGAGTGATTTTCTCTAAAAGGAGAGCATTTAGAAAGTGAAGCAACACTCCATTCACTTCGCACAGTGAATTGAATTGTTGGAACAGACTACTTCTCTTTCAGAGAAAAGCATGTGAATTTCTGTTGAATGCTTGTAAGTAGCTTAATGCACATTCAAAGGAAAGTGATTTTCTTGAGAGGACAGCATTTAGAAAGTGAAGCAACACTCCATTCACTTTGCACAGCTAATTGAAATATTGGAACAGACTGCTTCTCTTTCAGAGAAATGGATGTGAGTTTTTTATGAATGCTTGTAAGTAGCTTAAGGCACTTTCAAAGGAAAGTGATTTTCTCTGAAAGGACAGCATTTAGAAAGTGAAGCAACACTCCATTCACTTCGCACAGTGAATTGAAGTGTTGGAACAAACTGCTTCTCTTTCAGAGAAACAGATGTGAGTTTCTTTTGAATGCTTGTAAGTAGCTTAAGGCAGTTTCAAAAGAGAGTGATTTTCTGTAAAAGGAGAGCATTTAGAAAGTGAAGCAACACTCCATTCACTTCGCACAGTGAATTGAAGTGTTGGAAGCGACTGCTTCTCTTTCAGAGAAACAGATGTGAGTTTCTTGTGAATGCTTGGAAGTAGCTTAAGGCAGTTTCAAAAGAGAGTGATTTTCTCTAAAAGGAGAGCATTTAGAAAGTGAAGCAACACTCCATTCACTTCGCAGAGTGAATTAAAGTATTGTAAAGACTGCTTCTCTTTCAGAGAAACAGATGTGAGTTTTTTGTGAATGCTTGTGAGTAGCTTAAGGCGCTTTCAAAGGAATGTGATTTTCTTTGAAAGGACAGCATTTAGAAAGTGAAGCAACACTCCATTCACTTCCCACAGTGAATTGAAGTGTTGGAACAGACTGCTTCTCTTTCAGAGAAACGGATGTGAGTTTTTTGTGAATGCTTGTAAGTAGCTTAAGGCACTTTCAAAGGAAAGTTATTTTCTATGAAAGGACAGCATTTAGAAAGTGAAGCAACACTCCATTCACTTCCCACAGTGAATTGAAGTGTTGGAACAGACTGCTTCTCTTTCAGAGAAACGGATGTGAGTTTTTTGTGAATGCTTGTAAGTATCTTAAGGCACTTTCAAAGGAAAGTGATTTTCTCTGAAAGTACAGCATTTAGAAAGTGAAGCAACACTCCATTCACTTCGCACAGTGATTTGAAGTGTTGGAACAGACTGCTTCTCTTTCAGAGAAACAGATGTGAGTTTCTTGTGAATGCTTGTAAGTAGCTTAAGGCAGTTTCAAAAGAGAGTGATTTTCTCTAATAGGAGAGCATTTAGAAAGTGAAGCAACGCTCCATTCACTTCGCACACTGAATTGAAGTGTTGGAAGAGACTGCTTCTCTTTCAGAGAAACAGATGTGAGTTTCTTGTGAATGCTTGTAAGTAGCTTAAGGCAGTTTCAAAAGAGAGTGATTTTCTCTAAAAGGAGAGCATTTAGAAAGTGAAGCAACACTCCATTCACTTCGCACAGTGAATTGAAGTGTTGGAACAGACTGCTTCTCTTTCAGAAATATGCATGTGTTTTTCTTGTGAATGCTTGTAAGTAGCTTAAGGCACTTTCAAAGGAAAGTGATTTTCTCTGAAACTACAGCATTTAGAGTGTCAAGGAACATTCCATTCACTTCGCACAGTGAATTGAAGTGTTGGAACAGACTGTTTCTCTTTCAGAGAAACAGATGTGAGTTTCTTGTGAATGCTTGTAAGTCCCTTCAGGCATTTACAAAAGAGTGATTTTCTCTAAAAGGAGAGCATTTAGAAAGTGAAGCAACACTCCATTCACTTCGCACAGGGAATTGAATTGTTGGAACAGACTGCTTCTCTTTCAGAGAAAAGCATGTGAATTTCTGTTGAATGCTTGTAAGTAGCTTAATGCACATTCAAAGGAAAGTGATTTTCTCTGAAAGGACAGCATTTAGAAAGTGAGGCAACACTCCATTCACTTCGCACAGTGAATTGAAGTGTTGGAATAGACTGCTTCTCTTTCAGAGAAAGAGATGTGAGTTTCTTGTGAATGCTTGTAAGTAGCTTAAGGCACTTTCAAAGGAAAGTGATTTTTTCTGAAATGACAGCTTTTAGAAAGTGAAGCAAAACTCCATTCACTTCGCACAGTGAATTGAAGTGTTGGAACAGACTGCTTCTCTTTCAGAGAAACGCATGTGAATTTCTGTGAATGCTTGTAGGTCGCTTAAGGTAGTTTCAAAAGAGAGTGATTTTCTATAAAAGGAGATCATTTAGAAAGTGAAGCAACACTCCATTCACTTCGCACAATGAATTGAAGTGTTGGAACAGACTGCTTTTCTTTCAGAAAAATGCATGTGCGTGTCTTTTGAATGCTTGTAATTAGCTTAAGGCACTTTCAAAGGAAAGTGATTTTCTCTGAAAGCACAGCATTTACAAAGTGAAGCAACACTCCATTCACATCGCACAGTGAATTGAAGTGTTGGAACAGACTGCTTCTTTTTCAGAGAAACGGATGTGAGTTTTTTGTGATGCTTGTAAGTAGCTTAAGGCACTTTCAAAGGAAAGTGATTTTCTATGAAAGGACAGCATTTAGAAAGTGAAGCAACACTCCATTCACTTTGCACAGTGAATTGAAGTGTTGGAACAGACTGCTTCTCTTTCAGAGAAACGGATGTGAGTTTTTTGTGAATGCTTCTAAGTAGCTTAAGGCACTTTCAAAGGAAAGTGATTTTCTCTGAAAGGACAGCATTTAGAAAGTGAAGCAACACTCCATTCACTTCCCACAGTGAATTGAAGTGTTGGAAGAGACTGCTTCTCTTTCAGAGAAATAGATGTGAGTTTCTTGTGAATGCTTGTAAGTAGCTTAAGGCAGTTTCAAAAGAGAGTGATTTTCTCTAAAAGGAGAGCATTTAGAAAGTGAAGCAACACTCCATTCACTTCGCACAGTGAATTGAAGTGTTGGAAGAGACTGCTTCTCTTTCAGAGAAACAGATGTGAGTTTCTTGTGAATGCTTGTAAGAAGCTTAAGGCAGTTTCAAAAGAGAGTGATTTTCTCTAAAAGGCGAGCACTTAGAAAGTGAAGCAACACTCCATTCACTTCGCACAGTGAATTGAAGTGTTGGAACAGAATGCTTCTCTTTCGGAGAAATGCATGTGAGTTTCTTCTGAATGCTTGTAAGTAGCTTAAGGCACTTTCAAAAGAAAGTGATTTTCTCTGAAAGAACAGCATTTAGAAAGTGATGCAGCACTCCATTCACTTCGCACAGTGAATTGAAGTGTTGGAACAGACTACTTCTCTTTCAGAGAAACGGATGTGAGTTTTTTGTGAATGCTTGTAAGTAGCTTAAGGCACTTTCAAAGGAAAGTGCTTTTCTCTGAAAGGACAGCATTTAGAAAGTGAAGCAACACTCCATTCACTTCGCACAGTGAATTGAAGTGTTGGAAGAGACTGCTTCTCTTTCAGAGAAACAGATGTGAGTTTCTTGTGAATGCTTGTAAGTAGCTTAAGGCAGTTTCAAAAGAGAGTGATTTTCTCTAAAAGGAGAGCATTTAGAAAGTGAAGCAACACTCCATTCACTTCGCACAGTGATTTGAAGTGTTGGAACACACTGCTTCTCTTTCAGAGAAACAGATGTGAGTTTCTTGTGAATGCTTGTAAGTAGCTTAAGGCAGTTTCAAAAGAGAGTGATTTTCTCTAAAAGGAGAGCATTTAGAAAGTGAAGCAACACTCCATTCACTTTGCACAGTGAATTGAAGTGTTGGAACAGACTGCTTCTCTTTCAGAGAAACAGATGTGAGTTTCTTGTGAATGCTTGTATGTAGCTTAATGCACATTCAAAGGAAAGTGATTTTCTCTGAAAGGACAGCATTTAGAAAGTGAGGCAACACTCCATTCACTTCGCACAGTGAATTGAAGTGTTGGAATAGACTGCTTCTCTTTCAGAGAAAGAGATGTGAGTTTCTTGTGAATGCTTGTAAGTAGCTTAAGGCACTTTCAAAGGAAAGTGATTTTTTCTGAAATGACAGCATTTAGAAAGTGAAGCCATACTCCATTCACTTTGCACAGTGAATTGAAGTGTTGGAATAGACTGCTTCTCTTTCAGAGAAAGAGATGTGAGTTTCTTGTGAATGCTTGTAAGTAGCTTAAGGCACTTTCAAAGGAAAGTGATTTTTTCTGAAATGACAGCATTTAGAAAGTGAAGCAACGCTCCATTCACTTCGCACACTGAATTGAAGTGTTGGAAGAGACTGCTTCTCTTTCAGAGAAACAGATGTGAGTTTCTTGTGAATGCTTGTAAGTAGCTTAAGGCAGTTTCAAAAGAGAGTGATTTTCTCTAAAAGGAGAGCATTTAGAAAGTGAACCAACACTCCATTCACTTCGCACAGTGAATTGAAGTGTTGGAACAGACTGCTTCTCTTTCAGAAATATGCATGTGTTTTTCTTGTGAATGCTTGTAAGTAGCTTAAGGCACTTTCAAAGGAAAGTGATTTTCTCTGAAACTACAGCATTTAGAATGTCAAGGAACATTCCATTCACTTCGCACAGTGAATTGAAGTGTTGGAACAGACTGTTTCTCTTTCAGAGAAACAGATGTGAGTTTCTTGTGAATGCTTGTAAGTCCCTTCAGGCATTTACAAAAGAGTGATTTTCTCTAAAAGGAGAGCATTTAGAAAGTGAAGCAACACTCCATTCACTTCGCACAGTGAATTGAATTGTTGGAACAGACTGCTTCTCTTTCAGAGAAAAGCATGTGAATTTCTGTTGAATGCTTGTAAGTAGCTTAATGCACATTCAAAGGAAAGTGATTTTCTCTGAAAGGACAGCATTTAGAAAGTGAGGCAACATTCCATTCACTTCGCACAGTGAATTGAAGTGTTGGAATAGACTGCTTCTCTTTCAGAGAAAGAGATGTGAGTTTCTTGTGAATGCTTGTAAGTAGCTTAAGGCACTTTCAAAGGAAAGTGATTTTTTCTGAAATGACAGCATTTAGAAAGTGAAGCAACACTCCATTCACTTCGCACAGTGAATTGAAGTGTTGGAACAGACTGCTTCTCTTTCAGAGAAACGCATGTGAATTTCTGTGAATGCTTGTAGGTCGCTTAAGGTAGTTTCAAAAGAGAGTGATTTTCTATAAAAGGAGAGCATTTAGAAAGTGAAGCAACACTCCATTCACTTCGCACAGTGAATTGAAGTGTTGGAACAGACTGCTTTTCTTTCAGAAAAATGCATGTGCGTGTCTTTTGAATGCTTGTAATTAGCTTAAGGCACTTTCAAAGGAAAGTGATTTTCTCTGAAAGGACAGCATTTACAAAGTGAAGCAACACTCCATTCACTTCGCACAGTGAATTGAAGTGTTGGAACAGACTGCTTCTTTTTCAGAGAAACGGATGTGAGTTTTTTGTGAATGCTTGAAAGTAGCTTAAGGCACTTTCAAAGGAAAGTGATTTTCTCTGAAAGGACAGCATTTAGAAAGTGAAGCAACACTCCATTCACTTCGCACAGTGAATTGAAGTTTGGAACAAACTGCTTCTCTTTCAGAGAAACAGATGTGAGTTTCTTTTGAATGCTTGTAAGTATCTTAAGGCAGTTTCAAAAGAGAGTGATTTTCTCTAAAAGGAGAGCATTTAGAAAGTGAAGCAACACTCCATTCACTTCGCACAATGAATTGAAGTGTTGGAAGAGACTGCTTCTCTTTCAGAGAAACAGATGTGAGTTTCTTGTGAATGCTTGTAAGTAGCTTAAGGCAGTTTCAAAAGAGAGTGATTTTCTCTAAAAGGAGAGCATTTAGAAATTGAAGCAACACTCCATTCACTTCACACAGTGAATTGAAGTGTTTGAACAGACTGCTTCTCTTTCAGAGAAACGGATGTGAGTTTTTTGTGAATGCTTGGAAGTAGCTTAAGGCACTTTCAAAAGAAAGTGATTTTCTCTGAAAGGACAGCATTTAGAAAGTGAAGCAACACTCCATTCACTTCGCACAGTGAATTGAAGTGTTTGAACAGACTGCTTCTCTTTCAGAGAACGGATGTGAGTTTTGTGTGATTGCTTGTAAGTAGCTTAAGGCACTTTCAAAGGAAAGTGATTTTCTCTGAATGGACAGCATTTAGAAAGTGAAGCAACACTCCATTCACTTCCCACAGTGAATTGAATTGTTGGAACAGACTGCTTCTCTTTCAGAGAAACAGATGTGAGTTTCTTGTGAATGCTTGTAAGTAGCTTAAGGCAGTTTCAAAAGAGAGTGATTTTCTCTGAAAGGGCAGCATTTAGAAAGTGAAGCAACACTCCATTCACTTCGCACAGTGAATTGAAGTGTTGGAACAGACTGCTTCCCTTTCATAGAAACAGATGTGAGTTTCTTGTGAATGCTTGTAAGTAGCTTAAGGCAGTTTCAAAAGAGAGTAATTTTCTCTAAAAGGAGAGCATTTAGAAAGTGAAGCAACACTCCATTCACTTTGCACAGTGAATTGAAGTGTTGGAACATACTGCTTCTCTTTCAGAGAAACAGATGTGAGTTTCTTGTGAATGCTTGTAAGTCACTTAAGGCAGTTTCAAAAGAGTGATTTTCTCTAAAAGGAGAGCACTTAGAAAGTAAAGCAACACTCCATTCACTACGCACAGTGAATTAAAGTGTTGGAACAGCATGCTTTTCTTTCAGAGAAATGCATGTGAGTTTCTTGTGATTGCTTGTAAGTAGCTTAAGGCACTTTCAAAGGAAAGTGATTTTCTCTGAAAGGACAGCATTTAGAAAGTAAAGCAACACTCCATTCACTTCGCAAAGTGAATTGAAGTGTTGGAACAAACTGCTTCTCTTTCAGAGAAACAGATGTGAGTTTCTTTTGAATGCTTGTAAGTAGCTTAAGGCAGTTTCAAAAGAGAGTGATTTTCTCTAAAAGGAGAGCATTTAGAAAGTGAAGCAACACTCCATTCACTTCGCACAGTGAATTGAAGTGTTGGAAGCGACTGCTTCTCTTTCAGAGAAACAGATGTGAGTTTCTTGTGAATGCTTGTAAGTAGCTTAAGGCAGTTTCAAAAGAGAGTGATTTTCTCTAAAAGGAGAGCATTTAGAAAGTGAAGCAACACTCCATTCACTTCGCAGAGTGAATTAAAGTATTGTAAAGACTGCTTCTCTTTCAGAGAAACAGATGTGAGTTTTTTGTGAATGCTTGTGAGTAGCTTAAGGCGCTTTCAAAGGAATGTGATTTTCTTTGAAAGGACAGCATTTAGAAAGTGAAGCAACACTCCATTCACTTCCCACAGTGAATTGAAGTGTTGGAACAGACTGCTTCTCTTTCAGAGAAACGGATGTGAGTTTTTTGTGAATGCTTGTAAGTAGCTTAAGGCAC
The DNA here is from genome assembly GCF_982192425.1 of Myodes glareolus. Taxonomy (NCBI): domain Eukaryota; kingdom Metazoa; phylum Chordata; class Mammalia; order Rodentia; family Cricetidae; genus Myodes; species Myodes glareolus. The sequence continues at coordinate 5,168,936 of NC_142046.1, forward strand.
TTTCAAAGGAAAGTTATTTTCTATGAAAGGACAGCATTTAGAAAGTGAAGCAACACTCCATTCACTTCCCACAGTGAATTGAAGTGTTGGAACAGACTGCTTCTCTTTCAGAGAAACAGATGTGAGTTTCTTGTGAATGCTTGTAAGTAGCTTAAGGCAGTTTCAAAAGAGAGTGATTTTCTCTAAAAGGAGAGCATTTAGAAAGTGAAGCAACACTCCATTCACTTCGCACAGTGAATTGAAGTGTTGGAACAGACTGCTTCTCTTTCAGAAATATGCATGTGTTTTTCTTGTGAATGCTTGTAAGTAGCTTAAGGCACTTTCAAAGGAAAGTGATTTTCTCTGAAACTACAGCATTTAGAATGTCAAGGAACATTCCATTCACTTCGCACAGTGAATTGAAGTGTTGGAACAGACTGTTTCTCTTTCAGAGAAACAGATGTGAGTTTCTTGTGAATGCTTGTAAGTCCCTTCAGGCATTTACAAAAGAGTGATTTTCTCTAAAAGGAGAGCATTTAGAAAGTGAAGCAACACTCCATTCACTTCGCACAGTGAATTGAATTGTTGGAACAGACTGCTTCTCTTTCAGAGAAAAGCATGTGAATTTCTGTTGAATGCTTGTAAGTAGCTTAATGCACATTCAAAGGAAAGTGATTTTCTCTGAAAGGACAGCATTTAGAAAGTGAGGCAACACTCCATTCACTTCGCACAGTGAATTGAAGTGTTGGAATAGACTGCTTCTCTTTCAGAGAAAGAGATGTGAGTTTCTTGTGAATGCTTGTAAGTAGCTTAAGGCACTTTCAAAGGAAAGTGATTTTTTCTGAAATGACAGCATTTAGAAAGTGAAGCAACACTCCATTCACTTCGCACAGTGAATTGAAGTGTTGGAACAGACTGCTTCTCTTTCAGAGAAACGCATGTGAATTTCTGTGAATGCTTGTAGGTCGCTTAAGGTAGTTTCAAAAGAGAGTGATTTTCTATAAAAGGAGAGCATTTAGAAAGTGAAGCAACACTCCATTCACTTCGCACAGTGAATTGAAGTGTTGGAACAGACTGCTTTTCTTTCAGAAAAATGCATGTGCGTGTCTTTTGAATGCTTGTAATTAGCTTAAGGCACTTTCAAAGGAAAGTGATTTTCTCTGAAAGGACAGCATTTACAAAGTGAAGCAACACTCCATTCACTTCGCACAGTGAATTGAAGTGTTGGAACAGACTGCTTCTTTTTCAGAGAAACGGATGTGAGTTTTTTGTGAATGCTTGAAAGTAGCTTAAGGCACTTTCAAAGGAAAGTGATTTTCTCTGAAAGGACAGCATTTAGAAAGTGAAGCAACACTCCATTCACTTCGCACAGTGAATTGAAGTTTGGAACAAACTGCTTCTCTTTCAGAGAAACAGATGTGAGTTTCTTTTGAATGCTTGTAAGTAGCTTAAGGCAGTTTCAAAAGAGAGTGATTTTCTCTAAAAGGAGAGCATTTAGAAAGTGAAGCAACACTCCATTCACTTCGCACAGTGAATTGAAGTGTTGGAAGAGACTGCTTCTCTTTCAGAGAAACAGATGTGAGTTTCTTGTGAATGCTTGTAAGTAGCTTAAGGCAGTTTCAAAAGAGAGTGATTTTCTCTAAAAGGAGAGCATTTAGAAATTGAAGCAACACTCCATTCACTTCACACAGTGAATTGAAGTGTTTGAACAGACTGCTTCTCTTTCAGAGAAACGGATGTGAGTTTTTTGTGAATGCTTGGAAGTAGCTTAAGGCACTTTCAAAAGAAAGTGATTTTCTCTGAAAGGACAGCATTTAGAAAGTGAAGCAACACTCCATTCACTTCGCACAGTGAATTGAAGTGTTTGAACAGACTGCTTCTCTTTCAGAGAACGGATGTGAGTTTTGTGTGATTGCTTGTAAGTAGCTTAAGGCACTTTCAAAGGAAAGTGATTTTCTCTGAATGGACAGCATTTAGAAAGTGAAGCAACACTCCATTCACTTCCCACAGTGAATTGAATTGTTGGAACAGACTGCTTCTCTTTCAGAGAAACAGATGTGAGTTTCTTGTGAATGCTTGTAAGTAGCTTAAGGCAGTTTCAAAAGAGAGTGATTTTCTCTGAAAGGGCAGCATTTAGAAAGTGAAGCAACACTCCATTCACTTCGCACAGTGAATTGAAGTGTTGGAACAGACTGCTTCCCTTTCATAGAAACAGATGTGAGTTTCTTGTGAATGCTTGTAAGTAGCTTAAGGCAGTTTCAAAAGAGAGTAATTTTCTCTAAAAGGAGAGCATTTAGAAAGTGAAGCAACACTCCATTCACTTTGCACAGTGAATTGAAGTGTTGGAACATACTGCTTCTCTTTCAGAGAAACAGATGTGAGTTTCTTGTGAATGCTTGTAAGTCACTTAAGGCAGTTTCAAAAGAGTGATTTTCTCTAAAAGGAGAGCACTTAGAAAGTAAAGCAACACTCCATTCACTACGCACAGTGAATTAAAGTGTTGGAACAGCATGCTTTTCTTTCAGAGAAATGCATGTGAGTTTCTTGTGATTGCTTGTAAGTAGCTTAAGGCACTTTCAAAGGAAAGTGATTTTCTCTGAAAGGACAGCATTTAGAAAGTAAAGCAACACTCCATTCACTTCGCAAAGTGAATTGAAGTGTTGGAACAAACTGCTTCTCTTTCAGAGAAACAGATGTGAGTTTCTTTTGAATGCTTGTAAGTAGCTTAAGGCAGTTTCAAAAGAGAGTGATTTTCTCTAAAAGGAGAGCATTTAGAAAGTGAAGCAACACTCCATTCACTTCGCACAGTGAATTGAAGTGTTGGAAGCGACTGCTTCTCTTTCAGAGAAACAGATGTGAGTTTCTTGTGAATGCTTGTAAGTAGCTTAAGGCAGTTTCAAAAGAGAGTGATTTTCTCTAAAAGGAGAGCATTTAGAAAGTGAAGCAACACTCCATTCACTTCGCAGAGTGAATTAAAGTATTGTAAAGACTGCTTCTCTTTCAGAGAAACAGATGTGAGTTTTTTGTGAATGCTTGTGAGTAGCTTAAGGCGCTTTCAAAGGAATGTGATTTTCTTTGAAAGGACAGCATTTAGAAAGTGAAGCAACACTCCATTCACTTCCCACAGTGAATTGAAGTGTTGGAACAGACTGCTTCTCTTTCAGAGAAACGGATGTGAGTTTTTTGTGAATGCTTGTAAGTAGCTTAAGGCACTTTCAAAGGAAAGTTATTTTCTATGAAAGGACAGCATTTAGAAAGTGAAGCAACACTCCATTCACTTCCCACAGTGAATTGAAGTGTTGGAACAGACTGCTTCTCTTTCAGAGAAACGGATGTGAGTTTTTTGTGAATGCTTGTAAGTAGCTTAAGGCACTTTCAAAGGAAAGTGATTTTCTCTGAAAGGACAGCATTTAGAAAGTGAAGCAACACTCCATTCACTTCGCACAGTGATTTGAAGTGTTGGAACAGACTGCTTCTCTTTCAGAGAAACAGATGTGAGTTTCTTGTGAATGCTTGTAAGTAGCTTAAGGCAGTTTCAAAAGAGAGTGATTTTCTCTGAAAGGGCAGCATTTAGAAAGTGAAGCAACACTCCATTCACTTCGCACAGTGAATTGAAGTGTTGGAACAGAATGCTTCTCTTTCAGAGAAATGCATGTGAGTTTCTTGTGAATGCTTGTAAGTAGCTTAAGGAACTTTCAAAAGAAAGTCATTTTCTCTGAAACTACAGCATTTAGAAAGTGATGAAGCACTCCATTCACTTCTCACTGAATTGAAGTGTTGGAACAGACTACTTCTCTTTCAGTGAAACGGATGTGAGTTTTTTGTGAATGCTTGTAAGTAGCTTAAGGCACTTTCAAAGGAAAGTGCTTTTCTCTGAAAGGACAGCATTTAGAAAGTGAAGCAACACTCCATTCACTTCGCACAGTGAATTGAAGTGTTGGAACAGACTGCTTCTCTTTCAGAGAAACGCATGTGAATTTCTGTTAAATGCTTGTAAGTACCTTAAGGCACTTTCAAAGGAAATTGATTTTCTCTGAAAGGACAGCATTTAGATAGTGAAGCAACACTCCATTCACTTCGCACAGTGAATTGAAGACTTGGAACAGACAGCTTTTCTTTCACAGAATCGCGTTTGAGTTTCTTGTGAATGTTTGTAAGTCGCTTAAGGCACTTTCAAAGGAAAGTGATTTTCTCTGAAAGGACAGCATTTAGAAAGTGAAGCAACACTCCATTCACTTCGCACAGTGAATTGAAGTGTTGGAACAGACTGCTTCCCTTTCATAGAAACAGATGTGAGTTTCTTGTGAATGCTTGTAAGTAGCTTAAGGCAGTTTCAAAAGAGAGTAATTTTCTCTAAAAGGAGAGCATTTAGAAAGTGAAGCAACACTCCATTCACTTTGCACAGTGAATTGAAGTGTTGGAACATACTGCTTCTCTTTCAGAGAAACAGATGTGAGTTTCTTGTGAATGCTTGTAAGTCACTTAAGGCAGTTTCAAAAGAGTGATTTTCTCTAAAAGGAGAGCACTTAGAAAGTAAAGCAACACTCCATTCACTACGCACAGTGAATTAAAGTGTTGGAACAGCATGCTTTTCTTTCAGAGAAATGCATGTGAGTTTCTTGTGATTGCTTGTAAGTAGCTTAAGGCACTTTCAAAGGAAAGTGATTTTCTCTGAAAGGACAGCATTTAGAAAGTAAAGCAACACTCCATTCACTTCGCACAGTGAATTGAAGTGTTGGAACAAACTGCTTCTCTTTCAGAGAAACAGATGTGAGTTTCTTTTGAATGCTTGTAAGTAGCTTAAGGCAGTTTCAAAAGAGAGTGATTTTCTCTAAAAGGAGAGCATTTAGAAAGTGAAGCAACACTCCATTCACTTCGCACAGTGAATTGAAGTGTTGGAAGCGACTGCTTCTCTTTCAGAGAAACAGATGTGAGTTTCTTGTGAATGCTTGTAAGTAGCTTAAGGCAGTTTCAAAAGAGAGTGATTTTCTCTAAAAGGAGAGCATTTAGAAAGTGAAGCAACACTCCATTCACTTCGCAGAGTGAATTAAAGTATTGTAAAGACTGCTTCTCTTTCAGAGAAACAGATGTGAGTTTTTTGTGAATGCTTGTGAGTAGCTTAAGGCGCTTTCAAAGGAATGTGATTTTCTTTGAAAGGACAGCATTTAGAAAGTGAAGCAACACTCCATTCACTTCCCACAGTGAATTGAAGTGTTGGAACAGACTGCTTCTCTTTCAGAGAAACGGATGTGAGTTTTTTGTGAATGCTTGTAAGTAGCTTAAGGCACTTTCAAAGGAAAGTTATTTTCTATGAAAGGACAGCATTTAGAAAGTGAAGCAACACTCCATTCACTTCCCACAGTGAATTGAAGTGTTGGAACAGACTGCTTCTCTTTCAGAGAAACGGATGTGAGTTTTTTGTGAATGCTTGTAAGTAGCTTAAGGCACTTTCAAAGGAAAGTGATTTTCTCTGAAAGGACAGCATTTAGAAAGTGAAGCAACACTCCATTCACTTCGCACAGTGATTTGAAGTGTTGGAACAGACTGCTTCTCTTTCAGAGAAACAGATGTGAGTTTCTTGTGAATGCTTGTAAGTAGCTTAAGGCAGTTTCAAAAGAGAGTGATTTTCTCTAATAGGAGAGCATTTAGAAAGTGAAGCAACGCTCCATTCACTTCGCACACTGAATTGAAGTGTTGGAAGAGACTGCTTCTCTTTCAGAGAAACAGATGTGAGTTTCTTGTGAATGCTTGTAAGTAGCTTAAGGCAGTTTCAAAAGAGAGTGATTTTCTCTAAAAGGAGAGCATTTAGAAAGTGAAGCAACACTCCATTCACTTCGCACAGTGAATTGAAGTGTTGGAACAGACTGCTTCTCTTTCAGAAATATGCATGTGTTTTTCTTGTGAATGCTTGTAAGTAGCTTAAGGCACTTTCAAAGGAAAGTGATTTTCTCTGAAACTACAGCATTTAGAATGTCAAGGAACATTCCATTCACTTCGCACAGTGAATTGAAGTGTTGGAACAGACTGTTTCTCTTTCAGAGAAACAGATGTGAGTTTCTTGTGAATGCTTGTAAGTCCCTTCAGGCATTTACAAAAGAGTGATTTTCTCTAAAAGGAGAGCATTTAGAAAGTGAAGCAACACTCCATTCACTTCGCACAGGGAATTGAATTGTTGGAACAGACTGCTTCTCTTTCAGAGAAAAGCATGTGAATTTCTGTTGAATGCTTGTAAGTAGCTTAATGCACATTCAAAGGAAAGTGATTTTCTCTGAAAGGACAGCATTTAGAAAGTGAGGCAACACTCCATTCACTTCGCACAGTGAATTGAAGTGTTGGAATAGACTGCTTCTCTTTCAGAGAAAGAGATGTGAGTTTCTTGTGAATGCTTGTAAGTAGCTTAAGGCACTTTCAAAGGAAAGTGATTTTTTCTGAAATGACAGCTTTTAGAAAGTGAAGCAAAACTCCATTCACTTCGCACAGTGAATTGAAGTGTTGGAACAGACTGCTTCTCTTTCAGAGAAACGCATGTGAATTTCTGTGAATGCTTGTAGGTCGCTTAAGGTAGTTTCAAAAGAGAGTGATTTTCTATAAAAGGAGATCATTTAGAAAGTGAAGCAACACTCCATTCACTTCGCACAGTGAATTGAAGTGTTGGAACAGACTGCTTTTCTTTCAGAAAAATGCATGAGCGTGTCTTTTGAATGCTTGTAATTAGCTTAAGGCACTTTCAAAGGAAAGTGATTTTCTCTGAAAGGACAGCATTTACAAAGTGAAGCAACACTCCATTCACATCGCACAGTGAATTGAAGTGTTGGAACAGACTGCTTCTTTTTCAGAGAAACGGATGTGAGTTTTTTGTGAATGCTTGTAAGTAGCTTAAGGCACTTTCAAAGGAAAGTGATTTTCTCTGAAAGGACAGCATTTAGAAAGTGAAGCAACACTCCATTCACTTCACACAGTAAATCGAAGTGTTGGAACAGACTGCTTCTCTTTCAGAGAAATTGATGTGAGTTTTTTGTGAATGCTTATAAGTAGCTTAAGGCACTTTCAAAGGAAAGTGATTTTCTCTGAAATGACAGCATTTAGAAAGTGAAGCAACACTTCATTCACTTCGCACAGTGAATAGAAGTGTTGGAACAGACTGCTTCTCTTTCAGAGAAACAGAAGTGAGTTTCTTGTGAATGCTTGTAAGTCCCTTCAGGCAGTTTCAAAAGAGAGTGATTTTCTCTAAAAGGCGAGCACTTAGAAAGTGAAGCAACACTCCATTCACTTCGCACAGTGAATTGAATTGTTGGAACAGACTACTTCTCTTTCAGAGAAAAGCATGTGAATTTCTGTTGAATGCTTGTAAGTAGCTTAATGCACATTCAAAGGAAAGTGATTTTCTTGAGAGGACAGCATTTAGAAAGTGAAGCAACACTCCATTCACTTTGCACAGCTAATTGAAATATTGGAACAGACTGCTTCTCTTTCAGAGAAATGGATGTGAGTTTTTTATGAATGCTTGTAAGTAGCTTAAGGCACTTTCAAAGGAAAGTGATTTTCTCTGAAAGGACAGCATTTAGAAAGTGAAGCAACACTCCATTCACTTCGCACAGTGAATTGAAGTGTTGGAACAAACTGCTTCTCTTTCAGAGAAACAGATGTGAGTTTCTTTTGAATGCTTGTAAGTAGCTTAAGGCAGTTTCAAAAGAGAGTGATTTTCTGTAAAAGGAGAGCATTTAGAAAGTGAAGCATCACTCCATTCACTTCGCACAGTGAATTGAAGTGTTGGAAGCGACTGCTTCTCTTTCAGAGAAACAGATGTGAGTTTCTTGTGAATGCTTGGAAGTAGCTTAAGGCAGTTTCAAAAGAGAGTGATTTTCTCTAAAAGGAGAGCATTTAGAAAGTGAAGCAACACTCCATTCACTTCGCAGAGTGAATTAAAGTATTGTAAAGACTGCTTCTCTTTCAGAGAAACAGATGTGAGTTTTTTGTGAATGCTTGTGAGTAGCTTAAGGCGCTTTCAAAGGAATGTGATTTTCTTTGAAAGGACAGCATTTAGAAAGTGAAGCAACACTCCATTCACTTCCCACAGTGAATTGAAGTGTTGGAACAGACTGCTTCTCTTTCAGAGAAACGGATGTGAGTTTTTTGTGAATGCTTGTAAGTAGCTTAAGGCACTTTCAAAGGAAAGTTATTTTCTATGAAAGGACAGCATTTAGAAAGTGAAGCAACACTCCATTCACTTCCCACAGTGAATTGAAGTGTTGGAACAGACTGCTTCTCTTTCAGAGAAACGGATGTGAGTTTTTTGTGAATGCTTGTAAGTAGCTTAAGGCACTTTCAAAGGAAAGTGATTTTCTCTGAAAGTACAGCATTTAGAAAGTGAAGCAACACTCCATTCACTTCGCACAGTGATTTGAAGTGTTGGAACAGACTGCTTCTCTTTCAGAGAAACAGATGTGAGTTTCTTGTGAATGCTTGTAAGTAGCTTAAGGCAGTTTCAAAAGAGAGTGATTTTCTCTAATAGGAGAGCATTTAGAAAGTGAAGCAACGCTCCATTCACTTCGCACACTGAATTGAAGTGTTGGAAGAGACTGCTTCTCTTTCAGAGAAACAGATGTGAGTTTCTTGTGAATGCTTGTAAGTAGCTTAAGGCAGTTTCAAAAGAGAGTGATTTTCTCTAAAAGGAGAGCATTTAGAAAGTGAAGCAACACTCCATTCACTTCGCACAGTGAATTGAAGTGTTGGAACAGACTGCTTCTCTTTCAGAAATATGCATGTGTTTTTCTTGTGAATGCTTGTAAGTAGCTTAAGGCACTTTCAAAGGAAAGTGATTTTCTCTGAAACTACAGCATTTAGAATGTCAAGGAACATTCCATTCACTTCGCACAGTGAATTGAAGTGTTGGAACAGACTGTTTCTCTTTCAGAGAAACAGATGTGAGTTTCTTGTGAATGCTTGTAAGTCCCTTCAGGCATTTACAAAAGAGTGATTTTCTCTAAAAGGAGAGCATTTAGAAAGTGAAGCAACACTCCATTCACTTCGCACAGGGAATTGAATTGTTGGAACAGACTTCTTCTCTTTCAGAGAAAAGCATGTGAATTTCTGTTGAATGCTTGTAAGTAGCTTAATGCACATTCAAAGGAAAGTGATTTTCTCTGAAAGGACAGCATTTAGAAAGTGAGGCAACACTCCATTCACTTCGCACAGTGAATTGAAGTGTTGGAATAGACTGCTTCTCTTTCAGAGAAAGAGATGTGAGTTTCTTGTGAATGCTTGTAAGTAGCTTAAGGCACTTTCAAAGGAAAGTGATTTTTTCTGAAATGACAGCTTTTAGAAAGTGAAGCAAAACTCCATTCACTTCGCACAGTGAATTGAAGTGTTGGAACAGACTGCTTCTCTTTCAGAGAAACGCATGTGAATTTCTGTGAATGCTTGTAGGTCGCTTAAGGTAGTTTCAAAAGAGAGTGATTTTCTATAAAAGGAGATCATTTAGAAAGTGAAGCAACACTCCATTCACTTCGCACAATGAATTGAAGTGTTGGAACAGACTGCTTTTCTTTCAGAAAAATGCATGTGCGTGTCTTTTGAATGCTTGTAATTAGCTTAAGGCACTTTCAAAGGAAAGTGATTTTCTCTGAAAGCACAGCATTTACAAAGTGAAGCAACACTCCATTCACATCGCACAGTGAATTGAAGTGTTGGAACAGACTGCTTCTTTTTCAGAGAAACGGATGTGAGTTTTTTGTGATGCTTGTAAGTAGCTTAAGGCACTTTCAAAGGAAAGTGATTTTCTATGAAAGGACAGCATTTAGAAAGTGAAGCAACACTCCATTCACTTTGCACAGTGAATTGAAGTGTTGGAACAGACTGCTTCTCTTTCAGAGAAACGGATGTGAGTTTTTTGTGAATGCTTCTAAGTAGCTTAAGGCACTTTCAAAGGAAAGTGATTTTCTCTGAAAGGACAGCATTTAGAAAGTGAAGCAACACTCCATTCACTTCCCACAGTGAATTGAAGTGTTGGAAGAGACTGCTTCTCTTTCAGAGAAATAGATGTGAGTTTCTTGTGAATGCTTGTAAGTAGCTTAAGGCAGTTTCAAAAGAGAGTGATTTTCTCTAAAAGGAGAGCATTTAGAAAGTGAAGCAACACTCCATTCACTTCGCACAGTGAATTGAAGTGTTGGAAGAGACTGCTTCTCTTTCAGAGAAACAGATGTGAGTTTCTTGTGAATGCTTGTAAGAAGCTTAAGGCAGTTTCAAAAGAGAGTGATTTTCTCTAAAAGGCGAGCACTTAGAAAGTGAAGCAACACTCCATTCACTTCGCACAGTGAATTGAAGTGTTGGAACAGAATGCTTCTCTTTCGGAGAAATGCATGTTTGTTTCTTCTGAATGCTTGTAAGTAGCTTAAGGCACTTTCAAAAGAAAGTGATTTTCTCTGAAAGAACAGCATTTAGAAAGTGATGCAGCACTCCATTCACTTCGCACAGTGAATTGAAGTGTTGGAACAGACTACTTCTCTTTCAGAGAAACGGATGTGAGTTTTTTGTGAATGCTTGTAAGTAGCTTAAGGCACTTTCAAAGGAAAGTGCTTTTCTCTGAAAGGACAGCATTTAGAAAGTGAAGCAACACTCCATTCACTTCGCACAGTGAATTGAAGTGTTGGAAGAGACTGCTTCTCTTTCAGAGAAACAGATGTGAGTTTCTTGTGAATGCTTGTAAGTAGCTTAAGGCAGTTTCAAAAGAGAGTGATTTTCTCTAAAAGGAGAGCATTTAGAAAGTGAAGCAACACTCCATTCACTTTGCACAGTGAATTGAAGTGTTGGAACAGACTGCTTCTCTTTCAGAGAAACAGATGTGAGTTTCTTGTGAATGCTTGTATGTAGCTTAATGCACATTCAAAGGAAAGTGATTTTCTCTGAAAGGACAGCATTTAGAAAGTGAGGCAACACTCCATTCACTTCGCACAGTGAATTGAAGTGTTGGAATAGACTGCTTCTCTTTCAGAGAAAGAGATGTGAGTTTCTTGTGAATGCTTGTAAGTAGCTTAAGGCACTTTCAAAGGAAAGTGATTTTTTCTGAAATGACAGCATTTAGAAAGTGAAGCAATACTCCATTCACTTTGCACAGTGAATTGAAGTGTTGGAACAGACTGCTTCTCTTTCATAGAAACGCATGTGAATTTCTGTGAATGCTTGTAGGTCGCTTAAGGTAGTTTCAAAAGAGAGTGATTTTCTATAAAAGGAGAGCATTTAGAAAGTGAAGCAACACTCCATTCACTTCGCAGAGAGAATTAAAGTATTGTAAAGACTGCTTCTCTTTCAGAGAAACAGATGTGAGTTTCTTGTGAATGCTTGTAAGTAGCTTAAGGCAGTTTCAAAAGAGAGTGATTTTCTCTAAAAGGAGAGCATTTAGAAAGTGAAGCAACACTCCATTCACTTCGCAGAGTGAATTAAAGTATTGTAAAGACTGCTTCTCTTTCAGAGAAACAGATGTGAGTTTTTTGTGAATGCTTGTGAGTAGCTTAAGGCGCTTTCAAAGGAATGTGATTTTCTTTGAAAGGACAGCATTTAGAAAGTGAAGCAACACTCCATTCACTTCCCACAGTGAATTGAAGTGTTGGAACAGACTGCTTCTCTTTCAGAGAAACGGATGTGAGTTTTTTGTGAATGCTTGTAATTAGCTTAAGGCACTTTCAAAGGAAAGTGATTTTCTATGAAAGGAGAGCATTTAGAAAGTGAAGCAACACTCCATTCACTTCCCACAGTGAATTGAAGTGTTGGAACAGACTGCTTCTCTTTCAGAGAAACGGATGTGAGTTTTTTGTGAATGCTTGTAAGTAGCTTAAGGCACTTTCAAAGGAAAGTGATTTTCTCTGAAAGGACAGCATTTAGAAAGTGAAGCAACACTCCATTCACTTCGCAGAGTGATTTGAAGTGTTGGAACAGACTGCTTCTCTTTCAGAGAAACAGATGTGAGTTTCTTGTGAATGCTTGTAAGTAGCTTAAGGCAGTTTCAAAAGAGAGTGATTTTCTCTAATAGGAGAGCATTTAGAAAGTGAAGCAACACTCCATTCACTTCGCACACTGAATTGAAGTGTTGGAAGAGACTGCTTCTCTTTCAGAGAAACAGATGTGAGTTTCTTGTGAATGCTTGTAAGTAGCTTAAGGCAGTTTCAAAAGAGAGTGATTTTCTCTAAATGGAGAGCATTTAGAAAGTGAAGCAACACTCCATTCACTTCGCACAGTGAATTGAAGTGTTGGAACAGACTGCTTCTCTTTCAGAAAAATGCATGTGTTTTTCTTGTGAATGCTTGTAAGTAGCTTAAGGCACTTTCAAAGGAAAGTGATTTTCTCTGAAACTACAGCATTTAGAATGACAAGGAACATTCCACTCACTTCGCACAGTGAATTGAAGTGTTGGAACAGACTGTTTCTCTTTCAGAGAAACAGATGTGAGTTTCTTGTGAATGCTTGTAAGTCCCTTCAGGCATTTACAAAAGAGTGATTTTCTCTAAAAGGAGAGCATTTAGAGAGTGAAGCAACACTCCATTCACTTCGCACAATGAATTGAATTGTTGGAACAGACTGCTTCTCTTTCAGAGAAAAGCATGTGAATTTCTGTTGAATGCTTGTAAGTAGCTTAATGCACATTCAAAGGAAAGTGATTTTCTCTGAAAGGACAGCATTTAGAAAGTGAGGCAACACTCCATTCACTTCGCACAGTGAATTGAAGTGTTGGAATAGACTGCTTCTCTTTCAGAGAAAGAGATGTGAGTTTCTTGTGAATGCTTGTAAGTAGCTTAAGGCACTTTCAAAGGAAAGTGATTTTTTCTGAAATGACAGCTTTTAGAAAGTGAAGCAACACTCCATTCACTTCGCACAGTGAATTGAAGTGTTGGAACAGACTGCTTCTCTTTCAGAGAAACGCATGTGAATTTCTGTGAATGCTTGTAGGTCGCTTAAGGTAGTTTCAAAAGAGAGTGATTTTCTATAAAAGGAGAGCATTTAGAAAGTGAAGCAACACTCCATTCACTTCGCACAGTGAATTGAAGTGTTGGAACAGACTGCTTTTCTTTCAGAAAAATGCATGTGCGTGTCTTTTGAATGCTTGTAATTAGCTTAAGGCACTTTCAAAGGAAAGTGATTTTCTCTGAAAGGACAGCATTTACAAAGTGAAGCAACACTCCATTCACATCGCACAGTGAATTGAAGTGTTGGAACAGACTGCTTCTTTTTCAGAGAAACGGATGTGAGTTTTTTCTGAATGCTTGTAAGTAGCTTAAGGCACTTTCAAAGGAAAGTGATTTTCTATGAAAGGACAGCATTTAGAAAGTGAAGCAACACTCCATTCACTTTGCACAGTGAATTGAAGTGTTGGAACAGACTGCTTCTCTTTCAGAGAAACGGATGTGAGTTTTTTGTGAATGCTTCTAAGTAGCTTAAGGCACTTTCAAAGGAAAGTGATTTTCTCTGGAAGGACAGCATTTAGAAAGTGAAGCAACACTCCATTCACTTCCCACAGTGAATTGAAGTGTTGGAAGAGACTGCTTCTCTTTCAGAGAAATAGATGTGAGTTTCTTGTGAATGCTTGTAAGTAGCTTAAGGCAGTTTCAAAAGAGAGTGATTTTCTCTAAAAGAGAGCATTTAGAAAGTGAAGCAACACTCCATTCACTTCGCACAGTGAATTGAAGTGTTGGAAGAGACTGCTTCTCTTTCAGAGAAACAGATGTGAGTTTCTTGTGAATGCTTGTAAGAAGCTTAAGGCAGTTTCAAAAGAGAGTGATTTTCTCTAAAAGGCGAGCACTTAGAAAGTGAAGCAACACTCCATTCACTTCGCACAGTGAATTGAAGTGTTGGAACAGAATGCTTCTCTTTCGGAGAAATGCATGTGAGTTTCTTGTGAATGCTTGTAAGTAGCTTAAGGCACTTTCAAAAGAAAGTGATTTTCTCTGAAAGAACAGCATTTAGAAAGTGATGCAGCACTCCATTCACTTCGCACAGTGAATTGAAGTGTTGGAACAGACTACTTCTCTTTCAGAGAAACGGATGTGAGTTTTTTGTGAATGCTTGTAAGTAGCTTAAGGCACTTTCAAAGGAAAGTGCTTTTCTCTGAAAGGACAGCATTTAGAAAGTGAAGCAACACTCCATTCACTTCGCACAGTGAATTGAAGTGTTGGAAGAGACTGCTTCTCTTTCAGAGAAACAGATGTGAGTTTCTTGTGAATGCTTGTAAGTAGCTTAAGGCAGTTTCAAAAGAGAGTGATTTTCTCTAAAAGGAGAGCATTTAGAAAGTGAAGCAACACTCCATTCACTTCGCACAGTGATTTGAAGTGTTGGAACACACTGCTTCTCTTTCAGAGAAACAGATGTGAGTTTCTTGTGAATGCTTGTAAGTACCTTAAGGCAGTTTCAAAAGAGAGTGATTTTCTCTAAAAGGAGAGCACTTAGAAAGTGAAGCAACACTCCATTCACTACGCACAGAGAATTAAAGTGATGGAACAGAATGCTTTTCATTCAGAAAAATGCATGTGAGTTTCTTGTGAATGCTTGTAAGTAGCTTAAGGCACTTTCAAAGGAAAGTGATTTTCTCTGAAAGGACAGCATTTAGAAAGTGAAGCAACACTCCATTCACTTCGCAGAGTGAATTGAAGTGTTGGAACAAACTGCTTCACTTTCAGAGAAACAGATGTGAGTTTCTTGTGAATGCTTGTAAGTAGCTTAAGGCAGTTTCAAAAGAGAGTGATTTTCTCTAAAAGGAGAGCATTTAAAAAGTGATGCAACACTCCATTCACTTTGCACAGTGAATTGAAGTGTTGGAAGCGACTGCTTCTCTTTCAGAGAAACAGATGTGAGTTTCTTGTGAATGCTTGTAAGTAGCTTAAGGCAGTTTCAAAAGAGAGTGATTTTCTCTAAAAGGAGAGCATTTAGAAAGTGAAGCAACACTCCATTCACTTCGCACAGTGAATTGATGTGTTGGAACAGACTGCTTCTCTTTCAGAAAAATGCATGTGTTTTTCTTGTGAATGCTTGTAAGTAGCTTAAGGCACTTTCAAAGGAAAGTGATTTTCTCTGAAACTACAGCATTTAGAATGTCAAGGATCATTCCATTCACTTCGCCCAGTGAATTGAAGTGTTGGAACAGACTGCTTTTCTTTCAGAGAAAAGCATGTGAATTTCTGTTGAATGCTTGTATGTAGCTTAATGCACATTCAAAGGAAAGTGATTTTCTCTGAATGGACAGCATTTAGAAAGTGAAGCAACACTCCATTCACTTCCCACAGTGAATTGAATTGTTGGAACAGACTGCTTCTCTTTCAGAGAAACAGATGTGAGTTTCTTGTGAATGCTTGTAAGTAGCTTAAGGCAGTTTCAAAAGAGAGTGATTTTCTCTGAAAGGGCAGCATTTAGAAAGTGAAGCAACACTCCATTCACTTCGCACAGTGAATTGAAGTGTTGGAACAGAATGCTTCTCTTTCAGAGAAATGCATGTGAGTTTCTTGTGAATGCTTGTAAGTAGCTTAAGGAACTTTCAAAAGAAAGTCATTTTCTCTGAAACTACAGCATTTAGAAAGTGATGAAGCACTCCATTCACTTCTCACTGAATTGAAGTGTTGGAACAGACTACTTCTCTTTCAGTGAAACGGATGTGAGTTTCTTGTGAATGCTTGTAAGTAGCTTAAGGCACTTTCAACGGAAAGTGATTTTCCCTGAAAGGACAGCATTTAGAAAGTGATGCAATACTCCATTTACTTCGCTCAGTTAATTGAAGTGTTGGAACAGACTACTTCTCTTACAGAGAAACGGATGTGAGTTTTGTGTGATTGCTTGTAAGTAGCTTAAGGCACTTTCAAAGGAAAGTGATTTTCTCTGAAAGGACAGCATTTAGAAAGTGAAGCATCACTCCATTCACTTCGCACAGTAAATTGAAGTGTTGGAACAGACTGCTTCTCTTTCAGAGAAATTGATGTGAGTTTTTTGTGAATGCTTATAAGTAGCTTAAGGCACTTTCAAAGGAAAGTGATTTTCTCTGAAATGACAGCATTTAGAAAGTGAAGCAACACTTCATTCACTTCGCACAGTGAATAGAAGTGTTGGAACAGACTGCTTCTCTTTCAGAGAAACAGATGTGAGTTTCTTGTGAATGCTTGTAAGTCCCTTCAGGCAGTTTCAAAAGAGAGTGATTTTCTCTAAAAGGAGAGCATTTAGAAAGTGAAGCAACACTCCATTCACTTCGCACAGTGAATTGAATTGTTGGAACAGACTACTTCTCTTTCAGAGAAAAGCATGTGAATTTCTGTTGAATGCTTGTAAGTAGCTTAATGCACATTCAAAGGAAAGTGATTTTCTTGAGAGGACAGCATTTAGAAAGTGAAGCAACACTCCATTCACTTCGCACAGCTAATTGAAGTATTGGAACAGACTGCTTCCCTTTCAGAGAAATGGATGTGAGTTTTTTATGAATGCTTGTAAGTAGCTTAAGGCACTTTCAAAGGAAAGTGATTTTCTCTGAAAGGACAGCATTTAGAAAGTGAAGCAACACTCCATTCACTTCGCACAGTGAATTGAAGTGTTGGAACAAACTGCTTCTCTTTCAGAGAAACAGATGTTAGTTTCTTTTGAATGCTTGTAAGTAGCTTAAGGCAGTTTCAAAAGAGAGTGATTTTCTCTAAAAGGAGAGCATTTAAAAAGTGAAGCAACACTTCATTCACTTCGCACAGTGAATTGAAGTGTTGGAAGAGACTGCTTCTCTTTCAGAGAAACAGATGTGAGTTTCTTGTGAATGCTTGTAAGTAGCATAAGGCAGTTTCAAAAGAGAGTGATTTTCTCTAAAAGGAGAGCATTTAGAAAGTGAAGCAACACTCCATTCACTTCGCACAGTGAATTGAAGTGTTGGAACAGACTGCTTTTCTTACAGAAAAATGTATGGGTTTTTCTTGTGAATGCTTGTAAGTAGCTTAAGGCACTTTCAAAGGAAAGTGATTTTTTTTGAAATGACAGCATTTAGAAAGTGAAGCAATACTCCATTCACTTCGCACAGTGAATTGAAGTGTTGGAACAGACTGCTTCTCTTTCAGAGAAACGCATGTGAATTTCTGTGAATGCTTGTAGGTCGCTTAAGGTAGTTTCAAAAGAGAGTGATTTTCTATAAAAGGAGAGCATTTAGAAAGTGAAGCAACACTCCATTCACATCGCACAGTGAATTGAAGTGTTGGAACATAGTGCTTTTCTTTCAGAAAAATGCATGTGTGTGTCTTTTGAATGCTTGTAAGTAGCTTAGGGCACTTTCAAAGGAAAGTGATTTTCTCTGAAAGGACAGCATTTAGAAAATGAAGCAACACTCCATTCACTTCCCACAGTGAATTGAAGTGTTGGAAGAGACTGCTTCTCTTTCAGAGAAACAGATGTGAGTTTCTTGTGAATGCTTGTAAGTAGCTTAAGGCAGTTTCAAAAGAGAGTAATTTTCTCTAAAAGGAGAGCATTTAGAAAGTGAAGCAACACTCCATTCATTTCGCACAGTGAATTGAAGTGTTGGAAGGGACTGCTTCTCTTTCAGAGAAACAGATGTGAGTTTCTTGTGAATGCTTGTAAGAAGCTTAAGGCAGTTTCAAAAGAGAGTGATTTTCTCTAAAAGGAGAGCACTTAGAAAGTGAAGCAACACTCCATTCACTACGCACAGTGAATTGAAGTGTTGGAACAGAATGCTTCTCTTTCAGAGAAATGCATGTGAGTTTCTTGTGAATGCTTGTAAGTAGCTTAAGGCACTTTCAAAAGAAAGTGATTTTCTCTGAAAGGACAGCATTTGGAAAGTGATGCAGCACTCCATTCACTTCGCACAGTGAATTGAAGTGTTGGAACAGACTACTTCTCTTTCAGAGAAACGGATGTGAGTTTTTTGTGAATGCTTCTAAGTAGCTTAAGGCACTTTCAAAGGAAAGTGCTTTTCTTTGAAATGACAGCATTTAGAAAGTGAAGCAACACTCCATTCACTACGCACAGTGAATTGAAGTGTTGGAACACACTGCTTCTCTTTCAGAAAAACGCATGTGAATTTCTGTTAAATGCTTGTAAGTACCTTAAGGCACTTTCAAAGGAAAGTGATTTTCTCTGAAAGGACAGCATTTAGAAAGTGAGGCAACACTCCATTCACTTCGCACAGTGAATTGAAGTGTTGGAACAGACTGCTTCTCTTTCAGAGAAATGCATGTGAGTTTCTTGTGAATGCTTGTAAGTAGCTTAAGGCACTTTCAAAGAAAAGTGATCTTCTCTGAAAAAACAGCATTTAGAAAGTGAAGCAACACTCCATTCACTTCGCAGAGTGAATTAAAGTATTGTAAAGACTGCTTCTCTTTCAGAGAGACAGATGTGAGTTTTTTGTGAATGCTTGTGAGTAGATTAAGGCGCTTTCAAAGGAATGTGATTTTCTTTGAAAGGACAGCATTTAGAAAGTGAAGCAACACTCCATTCACTTCCCACAGTGAATTGAAGTGTTGGAACAGACTGCTTCTCTTTCAGAGAAACGGATGTGAGTTTTTTGTGAATGCTTGTAAGTAGCTTAAGGCACTTTCAAAGGAAAGTTATTTTCTATGAAAGGACAGCATTTAGAAAGTGAAGCAACACTCCATTCACTTCCCACAGTGAATTGAAATGTTGGAACAGACTGCTTCTCTTTCAGAGAAACGGATGTGAGTTTTTTGTGAATGCTTGTAAGTAGCTTAAGGCACTTTCAAAGGAAAGTGATTTTCTCTGAAAGGACAGCATTTAGAAAGTGAAGCAACACTCCATTCACTTCGCACAGTGATTTGAAGTGTTGGAACAGACTGCTTCTCTTTCAGAGAAACAGATGTGAGTTTCTTGTGAATGCTTGTAAGTCCCTTCAGGCATTTACAAAAGAGTGATTTTCTCTAAAAGGAGAGCATTTAGAAACTGAAGCAACACTCCATTCACTTCGCACAGTGAATTGAATTGTTGGAACAGACTGCTTCTCTTTCAGAGAAAAGCATGTGAATTTCTGTTGAATGCTTCTAAGTAGCTTAATGCACATTCAAAGGAAAGTGATTTTCTCTGAAAGGACAGCATTTAGAAAGTGAGGCAACACTCCATTCACTTCGCACAGTGAATTGAAGTGTTGGAATAGACTGCTTCTCTTTCAGAGAAAGAGATGTGAGTTTCTTGTGAATGCTTGTAAGTAGCTTAAGGCACTTTCAAAGGAAAGTGATTTTTTCTGAAATGACAGCATTTAGAAAGTGAAGCAACACTCCATTCACTTCGCACAGTGAATTGAAGTGTTGGAACAGACTGCTTCTCTTTCAGAGAAACGCATGTGAATTTCTGTGAATGCTTGTAGGTCGCTTAAGATAGTTTCAAAAGAGAGTGATTTTCTATAAAAGGAGAGCATTTAGAAAGTGAAGCAACACTCCATTCACTTCGCACAGTGAATTGAAGTGTTGTAACAGACTGCTTTTCTTTCAGAAAAATGCATGTGCGTGTCTTTTGAATGCTTGTAATTAGCTTAAGGCACTTTCAAAGGAAAGTGATTTTCTCTGAAAGGACAGCATTTACAAAGTGAAGCAACACTCCATTCACATCGCACAGTGAATTGAAGTGTTGGAACAGACTGCTTCTTTTTCAGAGAAACGGATGTGAGTTTTTTGTGAATGCTTGTAAGTAGCTTAAGGCACTTTCAAAGGAAAGTGATTTTCTCTGAAAGGACAGCATTTAGAAAGTGAAGCAACACTCCATTCACTTTGCATAGTGAATTGAAGTGTTGGAACAGACTGCTTCTCTTTCAGAGAAACGGATGTGAGTTTTTTGTGAATGCTTCTAAGTAGCTTAAGGCACTTTCAAAGGAAAGTGATTTTCTCTGAAAGGACAGCATTTAGAAAGTGAAGCAACACTCCATTCACTTCCCACAGTGAATTGAAGTGTTGGAAGAGACTGCTTCTCTTTCAGAGAAACAGATGTGAGTTTCTTGTGAATGCTTGTAAGTAGCTTAAGGCAGTTTCAAAAGAGAGTGATTTTCTCTAAAAGGAGAGCATTTAGAAAGTGAAGCAACACTCCATTCACTTCGCACAGTGAATTGAAGTGTTGGAAGAGACTGCTTCTCTTTCAGAGAAACAGATGTGAGTTTCTTGTGAATGCTTGTAAGAAGCTTAAGGCAGTTTCAAAAGAGAGTGATTTTCTCTAAAAGGCGAGCACTTAGAAAGTGAAGCAACACTCCATTCACTTCGCACAGTGAATTGAAGTGTTGGAACAGAATGCTTCTCTTTCGGAGAAATGCATGTGAGTTTCTTGTGAATGCTTGTAAGCAGCTTAAGGCACTTTAAAAAGAAAGTGATTTTCTCTGAAAGAACAGCATTTAGAAAGTGATGCAGCACTCCATTCACTTCGCACTGTGAATTGAAGTGTTGGAACAGACTACTTCTCTTTCAGAGAAACGGATGTGAGTTTTTTGTGAATGCTTGTAAGTAGCTTAAGGCACTTTCAAAGGAAAGTGCTTTTCTCTGAAAGGACAGCATTTAGAAAGTGAAGCAACACTCCATTCACTTCGCACAGTGAATTGAAGTGTTGGAAGAGACTGCTTCTCTTTCAGAGAAACAGATGTGAGTTTCTTGTGAATGCTTGTAAGTAGCTTAAGGCAGTTTCAAAAGAGAGTGATTTTCTCTAAAAGGAGAGCATTTAGAAAGTGAAGCAACACTCCATTCACTTCGCACAGTGAATTGAAGTGTTGGAACACACTGCTTCTCTTTCAGAGAAACGCATGTGAATTTCTGTTAAATGCTTGTAAGTACCTTAAGGCACTTTCAAAGGAAAGTGATTTTCTCTGAAAGGACAGCATTTAGAAAGTGAAGCAACACACTATTCACTTCGCACAGTGAATTGAAGTGTTGGAACAGACTGCTTCCCTTTCATAGAATCAGATGTGGGTTTCTTGTGAATGCTTGTTAGTAGCTTAAGGTAGTTTCAAAAGAGAGTGATTTTCTCTAAAAGGAGAGCATTTAGAAAGTGAAGCAACACTCCATTCACTTTGCACAGTGAATTGAAGTGTTGGAACAGACTGGTTCTCTTTCAGAGAAACAGATGTGCGTTTCTTGTGAATGCTTGTAAGTAGCTTAAAGCAGTTTCAAAAGAGAGTGATTTTCTCTAAAAGGAGAGCACTTAGAAAGTGAAGCAACACTCCATTCACTACGCACAGTGAATTAAAGTGTTGGAACAGAATGCTTTTCTTTCAGAGAAATGCATGTGAGTTTCTTGTGAATGCTTGTAAGTAGCTTAAGGCACTTTCAAAGGAAAGTGATTTTCTCTGAAAGGACAGCATTTAGAAAGTGAAGCAACACTCCATTCACTTCGCAGAGTGAATTGAAGTGTTGGAACAAACTGCTTCACTTTCAGAGAAACAGATGTGAGTTTCTTGTGAATGCTTGTAAGTAGCTTAAGGCAGTTTCAAAAGAGAGTGATTTTCTCTAAAAGGAGAGCATTTAGAAAGTGAAGCAACACTCCATTCACTTCGCACAGTGAATTGAAGTGTTGGAAGCGACTGCTTCTCTTTCAGAGAAACAGATGTGAGTTTCTTGTGAATGCTTGTAAGTAGCTTAAGGCAGGTTCAAAAGAGAGTGATTTTCTCTAAAAGGAGAGCATTTAGAAAGTGAAGCAACACTCCATTCACTTCGCAGAGTGAATTAAAGTATTGTAAAGACTGCTTCTCTTTCAGAGAAACAGATGTGAGTTTTTTGTGAATGCTTGTGAGTAGCTTAAGGCGCTTTCAAAGGAATGTGATTTTCTTTGAAAGGACAGCATTTAGAAAGTGAAGCAACACTCCATTCACTTCTCACAGTGAATTGAAGTGTTGGAACAGACTGCTTCTCTTTCAGAGAAACGGATGTGAGTTTTTTGTGAATGCTTGTAAGTAGCTTAAGGCACTTTCAAAGGAAAGTTATTTTCTATGAAAGGACAGCATTTAGAAAGTGAAGCAACACTCCATTCACTTCCCACAGTGAATTGAAGTGTTGGAACAGACTGCTTCTCTTTCAGAGAAACGGATGTGAGTTTTTTGTGAATGCTTGTAAGTAGCTTAAGGCACTTTCAAATGAAAGTGATTTTCTCTGAAAGGACAGCATTTAGAAAGTGAAGCAACACTCCATTCACTTCGCACAGTGATTTGAAGTGTTGGAACAGACTGCTTCTCTTTCAGAGAAACAGATGTGAGTTTCTTGTGAATGCTTGTAAGTAGCTTAAGGCAGTTTCAAAAGAGAGTGATTTTCTCTAAAAGGAGAGCATTTAGAAAGTGAAGCAACACTCCATTCACTTCGCACAGTGAATTGAAGTGTTGGAACAGACTGCTTCTCTTTCAGAAATATGCATGTGTTTTTCTTGTGAATGCTTGTAAGTAGCTTAAGGCACTTTCAAAGGAAAGTGATTTTCTCTGAAACTACAGCATTTAGAATGTCAAGGAACATTCCATTCACTTCGCACAGTGAATTGAAGTGTTGGAACAGACTGTTTCTCTTAAAGAGAAACAGATGTGAGTTTCTTGTGAATGCTTGTAAGTCCCTTCAGGCATTTACAAAAGAGTGATTTTCTCTAAAAGGAGAGCATTTAGAAAGTGAAGCAACACTCCATTCACTTCGCACAGGGAATTGAATTGTTGGAACAGACTGCTTCTCTTTCAGAGAAAAGCATGTGAATTTCTGTTGAATGCTTGTAAGTAGCTTAATGCACATTCAAAGGAAAGTGATTTTCTCTGAAAGGACAGCATTTAGAAAGTGAGGCAACACTCCATTCACTTCGCACAGTGAATTGAAGTGTTGGAATAGACTGCTTCTCTTTCAGAGAAAGAGATGTGAGTTTCTTGTGAATGCTTGTAAGTAGCTTAAGGCACTTTCAAAGGAAAGTGATTTTTTCTGAAATGACAGCTTTTAGAAAGTGAAGCAAAACTCCATTCACTTCGCACAGTGAATTGAAGTGTTGGAACAGACTGCTTCTCTTTCAGAGAAACGCATGTGAATTTCTGTGATTGCTTGTAGGTCGCTTAAGGTAGTTTCAAAAGAGAGTGATTTTCTATAAAAGGAGAGCATTTAGAAAGTGAAGCAACACTCCATTCACTTCGCAGAGTGAATTAAAGTATTGTAAAGACTGCTTCTCTTTCAGAGAAACAGATGTGAGTTTCTTGTGAATGCTTTTAAGTAGCTTAAGGCAGTTTCAAAAGAGAGTGATTTTCTCTAAAAGGAGAGCATTTAGAAAGTGAAGCAACACTCCATTCACTTCGCAGAGTGAATTAAAGTATTGTAAAGACTGCTTCTCTTTCAGAGAAACAGATGTGAGTTTTTTGTGAATGCTTGTGAGTAGCTTAAGGCGCTTTCAAAGGAATGTGATTTTCTTTGAAAGGACAGCATTTAGAAAGTGAAGCAACACTCCATTCACTTCCCACAGTGAATTGAAGTGTTGGAACAGACTGCTTCTCTTTCAGAGAAACGGATGTGATTTTTTTGTGAATGCTTGTAATTAGCTTAAGGCACTTTCAAAGGAAAGTTATTTTCTATGAAAGGACAGCATTTAGAAAGTGAAGCAACACTCCATTCACTTCCCACAGTGAATTGAAGTGTTGGAACAGACTGCTTCTCTTTCAGAGAAACGGATGTGAGTTTTTTGTGAATGCTTGTAAGTAGCTTAAGGCACTTTCAAAGGAAAGTGATTTTCTCTGAAAGGACAGCATTTAGAAAGTGAAGCAACACTCCATTCACTTCGCACAGTGATTTGAAGTGTTGGAACAGACTGCTTCTCTTTCAGAGAAACAGATGTGAGTTTCTTGTGAATGCTTGTAAGTAGCTTAAGGCAGTTTCAAAAGAGAGTGATTTTCTCTAATAGGAGAGCATTTAGAAAGTGAAGCAACACTCCATTCACTTCGCACACTGAATTGAAGTGTTGGAAGAGACTGCTTCTCTTTCAGAGAAACAGATGTGAGTTTCTTGTGAATGCTTGTAAGTAGCTTAAGGCAGTTTCAAAAGAGAGTGATTTTCTCTAAATGGAGAGCATTTAGAAAGTGAAGCAACACTCCATTCACTTCGCACAGTGAATTGAAGTGTTGGAACAGACTGCTTCTCTTTCAGAAAAATGCATGTGTTTTTCTTGTGAATGCTTGTAAGTAGCTTAAGGCACTTTCAAAGGAAAGTGATTTTCTCTGAAACTACAGCATTTAGAATGACAAGGAACATTCCACTCACTTCGCACAGTGAATTGAAGTGTTGGAACAGACTGTTTCTCTTTCAGAGAAACAGATGTGAGTTTCTTGTGAATGCTTGTAAGTCCCTTCAGGCATTTACAAAAGAGTGATTTTCTCTAAAAGGAGAGCATTTATAAAGTGAAGCAACACTCCATTCACTTCGCACAGTGAATTGAATTGTTGGAACAGACTGCTTCTCTTTCAGAGAAAAGCATGTGAATTTCTGTTGAATGCTTGTAAGTAGCTTAATGCACATTCAAAGGAAAGTGATTTTCTCTGAAAGGACAGCATTTAGAAAGTGAGGCAACACTCCATTCACTTCGCACAGTGAATTGAAGTGTTGGAATAGACTGCTTCTCTTTCAGAGAAAGAGATGTGAGTTTCTTGTGAATGCTTGTAAGTAGCTTAAGGCACTTTCAAAGGAAAGTGATTTTTTCTGAAATGACAGCTTTTAGAAAGTGAAGCAACACTCCATTCACTTCGCACAGTGAATTGAAGTGTTGGAACAGACTGCTTCTCTTTCAGAGAAACGCATGTGAATTTCTGTGAATGCTTGTAGGTCGCTTAAGGTAGTTTCAAAAGAGAGTGATTTTCTCTAAAAGGAGAGCATTTAGAAAGTGAAGCAACACTCCATTCACTTTGCACAGTGAATTGAAGTGTTGGAACAGACTGGTTCTCTTTCAGAGAAACAGATGTGCGTTTCTTGTGAATGCTTGTAAGTAGCTTAAAGCAGTTTCAAAAGAGAGTGATTTTCTCTAAAAGGAGAGCACTTAGAAAGTGAAGCAACACTCCATTCACTACGCACAGTGAATTAAAGTGTTGGAACAGAATGCTTTTCTTTCAGAGAAATGCATGTGAGTTTCTTGTGAATGCTTGTAAGTAGCTTAAGGCACTTTCAAAGGAAAGTGATTTTCTCTGAAAGGACAGCATTTAGAAAGTGAAGCAACACTCCATTCACTTCGCAGAGTGAATTGGAGTGTTGGAACAAACTGCTTCACTTTCAGAGAAACAGATGTGAGTTTCTTGTGAATGCTTGTAAGTAGCTTAAGGCAGTTTCAAAAGAGAGTGATTTTCTCTAAAAGGAGAGCATTTAGAAAGTGAAGCAACACTCCATTCACTTCGCACAGTGAATTGAAGTGTTGGAAGCGACTGCTTCTCTTTCAGAGAAACAGATGTGAGTTTCTTGTGAATGCTTGTAAGTAGCTTAAGGCAGGTTCAAAAGAGAGTGATTTTCTCTAAAAGGAGAGCATTTAGAAAGTGAAGCAACACTCCATTCACTTCGCAGAGTGAATTAAAGTATTGTAAAGACTGCTTCTCTTTCAGAGAAACAGATGTGAGTTTTTTGTGAATGCTTGTGAGTAGCTTAAGGCGCTTTCAAAGGAATGTGATTTTCTTTGAAAGGACAGCATTTAGAAAGTGAAGCAACACTCCATTCACTTCTCACAGTGAATTGAAGTGTTGGAACAGACTGCTTCTCTTTCAGAGAAACGGATGTGAGTTTTTTGTGAATGCTTGTAAGTAGCTTAAGGCACTTTCAAAGGAAAGTTATTTTCTATGAAAGGACAGCATTTAGAAAGTGAAGCAACACTCCATTCACTTCCCACAGTGAATTGAAGTGTTGGAACAGACTGCTTCTCTTTCAGAGAAACGGATGTGAGTTTTTTGTGAATGCTTGTAAGTAGCTTAAGGCACTTTCAAAGGAAAGTGATTTTCTCTGAAAGGACAGCATTTAGAAAGTGAAGCAACACTCCATTCACTTCGCACAGTGATTTGAAGTGTTGGAACAGACTGCTTCTCTTTCAGAGAAACAGATGTGAGTTTCTTGTGAATGCTTGTAAGTAGCTTAAGGCAGTTTCAAAAGAGAGTGATTTTCTCTAAAAGGAGAGCATTTAGAAAGTGAAGCAACACTCCATTCACTTCGCACAGTGAATTGAAGTGTTGGAACAGACTGCTTCTCTTTCAGAAATATGCATGTGTTTTTCTTGTGAATGCTTGTAAGTAGCTTAAGGCACTTTCAAAGGAAAGTGATTTTCTCTGAAACTACAGCATTTAGAATGTCAAGGAACATTCCATTCACTTCGCACAGTGAATTGAAGTGTTGGAACAGACTGTTTCTCTTAAAGAGAAACAGATGTGAGTTTCTTGTGAATGCTTGTAAGTCCCTTCAGGCATTTACAAAAGAGTGATTTTCTCTAAAAGGAGAGCATTTAGAAAGTGAAGCAACACTCCATTCACTTCGCACAGGGAATTGAATTGTTGGAACAGACTGCTTCTCTTTCAGAGAAAAGCATGTGAATTTCTGTTGAATGCTTGTAAGTAGCTTAATGCACATTCAAAGGAAAGTGATTTTCTCTGAAAGGACAGCATTTAGAAAGTGAGGCAACACTCCATTCACTTCGCACAGTGAATTGAAGTGTTGGAATAGACTGCTTCTCTTTCAGAGAAAGAGATGTGAGTTTCTTGTGAATGCTTGTAAGTAGCTTAAGGCACTTTCAAAGGAAAGTGATTTTTTCTGAAATGACAGCTTTTAGAAAGTGAAGCAAAACTCCATTCACTTCGCACAGTGAATTGAAGTGTTGGAACAGACTGCTTCTCTTTCAGAGAAACGCATGTGAATTTCTGTGAATGCTTGTAGGTCGCTTAAGGTAGTTTCAAAAGAGAGTGATTTTCTATAAAAGGAGAGCATTTAGAAAGTGAAGCAACACTCCATTCACTTCGCAGAGTGAATTAAAGTATTGTAAAGACTGCTTCTCTTTTAGAGAAACAGATGTGAGTTTCTTGTGAATGCTTTTAAGTAGCTTAAGGCAGTTTCAAAAGAGAGTGATTTTCTCTAAAAGGAGAGCATTTAGAAAGTGAAGCAACACTCCATTCACTTCGCAGAGTGAATTAAAGTATTGTAAAGACTGCTTCTCTTTCAGAGAAACAGATGTGAGTTTTTTGTGAATGCTTGTGAGTAGCTTAAGGCGCTTTCAAAGGAATGTGATTTTCTTTGAAAGGACAGCATTTAGAAAGTGAAGCAACACTCCATTCACTTCCCACAGTGAATTGAAGTGTTGGAAGAGACTGCTTCTCTTTCAGAGAAACGGATGTGATTTTTTTGTGAATGCTTGTAATTAGCTTAAGGCACTTTCAAAGGAAAGTTATTTTCTATGAAAGGACAGCATTTAGAAAGTGAAGCAACACTCCATTCACTTCCCACAGTGAATTGAAGTGTTGGAACAGACTGCTTCTCTTTCAGAGAAACGGATGTGAGTTTTTTGTGAATGCTTGTAAGTAGCTTAAGGCACTTTCAAAGGAAAGTGATTTTCTCTGAAAGGACAGCATTTAGAAAGTGAAGCAACACTCCATTCACTTCGCACAGTGATTTGAAGTGTTGGAACAGACTGCTTCTCTTTCAGAGAAACAGATGTGAGTTTCTTGTGAATGCTTGTAAGTAGCTTAAGGCAGTTTCAAAAGAGAGTGATTTTCTCTAATAGGAGAGCATTTAGAAAGTGAAGCAACACTCCATTCACTTCGCACACTGAATTGAAGTGTTGGAAGAGACTGCTTCTCTTTCAGAGAAACAGATGTGAGTTTCTTGTGAATGCTTGTAAGTAGCTTAAGGCAGTTTCAAAAGAGAGTGATTTTCTCTAAATGGAGAGCATTTAGAAAGTGAAGCAACACTCCATTCACTTCGCACAGTGAATTGAAGTGTTGGAACAGACTGCTTCTCTTTCAGAAAAATGCATGTGTTTTTCTTGTGAATGCTTGTAAGTAGCTTAAGGCACTTTCAAAGGAAAGTGATTTTCTCTGAAACTACAGCATTTAGAATGACAAGGAACATTCCACTCACTTCGCACAGTGAATTGAAGTGTTGGAACAGACTGTTTCTCTTTCAGAGAAACAGATGTGAGTTTCTTGTGAATGCTTGTAAGTCCCTTCAGGCATTTACAAAAGAGTGATTTTCTCTAAAAGGAGAGCATTTATAAAGTGAAGCAACACTCCATTCACTTCGCACAGTGAATTGAATTGTTGGAACAGACTGCTTCTCTTTCAGAGAAAAGCATGTGAATTTCTGTTGAATGCTTGTAAGTAGCTTAATGCACATTCAAAGGAAAGTGATTTTCTCTGAAAGGACAGCATTTAGAAAGTGAGGCAACACTCCATTCACTTCGCACAGTGAATTGAAGTGTTGGAATAGACTGCTTCTCTTTCAGAGAAAGAGATGTGAGTTTCTTGTGAATGCTTGTAAGTAGCTTAAGGCACTTTCAAAGGAAAGTGATTTTTTCTGAAATGACAGCTTTTAGAAAGTGAAGCAACACTCCATTCACTTCGCACAGTGAATTGAAGTGTTGGAACAGACTGCTTCTCTTTCAGAAATATGCATGTGTTTTTCTTGTGAATGCTTGTAAGTAGCTTAAGGCACTTTCAAAGGAAAGTGATTTTCTCTGAAACTACAGCATTTAGAATGTCAAGGAACATTCCATTCACTTCGCACAGTGAATTGAAGTGTTGGAACAGACTGTTTCTCTTAAAGAGAAACAGATGTGAGTTTCTTGTGAATGCTTGTAAGTCCCTTCAGGCATTTACAAAAGAGTGATTTTCTCTAAAAGGAGAGCATTTAGAAAGTGAAGCAACACTCCATTCACTTCGCACAGGGAATTGAATTGTTGGAACAGACTGCTTCTCTTTCAGAGAAAAGCATGTGAATTTCTGTTGAATGCTTGTAAGTAGCTTAATGCACATTCAAAGGAAAGTGATTTTCTCTGAAAGGACAGCATTTAGAAAGTGAGGCAACACTCCATTCACTTCGCACAGTGAATTGAAGTGTTGGAATAGACTGCTTCTCTTTCAGAGAAAGAGATGTGAGTTTCTTGTGAATGCTTGTAAGTAGCTTAAGGCACTTTCAAAGGAAAGTGATTTTTTCTGAAATGACAGCTTTTAGAAAGTGAAGCAAAACTCCATTCACTTCGCACAGTGAATTGAAGTGTTGGAACAGACTGCTTCTCTTTCAGAGAAACGCATGTGAATTTCTGTGAATGCTTGTAGGTCGCTTAAGGTAGTTTCAAAAGAGAGTGATTTTCTATAAAAGGAGAGCATTTAGAAAGTGAAGCAACACTCCATTCACTTCGCAGAGTGAATTAAAGTATTGTAAAGACTGCTTCTCTTTTAGAGAAACAGATGTGAGTTTCTTGTGAATGCTTTTAAGTAGCTTAAGGCAGTTTCAAAAGAGAGTGATTTTCTCTAAAAGGAGAGCATTTAGAAAGTGAAGCAACACTCCATTCACTTCGCAGAGTGAATTAAAGTATTGTAAAGACTGCTTCTCTTTCAGAGAAACAGATGTGAGTTTTTTGTGAATGCTTGTGAGTAGCTTAAGGCGCTTTCAAAGGAATGTGATTTTCTTTGAAAGGACAGCATTTAGAAAGTGAAGCAACACTCCATTCACTTCCCACAGTGAATTGAAGTGTTGGAACAGACTGCTTCTCTTTCAGAGAAACGGATGTGATTTTTTTGTGAATGCTTGTAATTAGCTTAAGGCACTTTCAAAGGAAAGTTATTTTCTATGAAAGGACAGCATTTAGAAAGTGAAGCAACACTCCATTCACTTCCCACAGTGAATTGAAGTGTTGGAACAGACTGCTTCTCTTTCAGAGAAACGGATGTGAGTTTTTTGTGAATGCTTGTAAGTAGCTTAAGGCACTTTCAAAGGAAAGTGATTTTCTCTGAAAGGACAGCATTTAGAAAGTGAAGCAACACTCCATTCACTTCGCACAGTGATTTGAAGTGTTGGAACAGACTGCTTCTCTTTCAGAGAAACAGATGTGAGTTTCTTGTGAATGCTTGTAAGTAGCTTAAGGCAGTTTCAAAAGAGAGTGATTTTCTCTAATAGGAGAGCATTTAGAAAGTGAAGCAACACTCCATTCACTTCGCACACTGAATTGAAGTGTTGGAAGAGACTGCTTCTCTTTCAGAGAAACAGATGTGAGTTTCTTGTGAATGCTTGTAAGTAGCTTAAGGCAGTTTCAAAAGAGAGTGATTTTCTCTAAATGGAGAGCATTTAGAAAGTGAAGCAACACTCCATTCACTTCGCACAGTGAATTGAAGTGTTGGAACAGACTGCTTCTCTTTCAGAAAAATGCATGTGTTTTTCTTGTGAATGCTTGTAAGTAGCTTAAGGCACTTTCAAAGGAAAGTGATTTTCTCTGAAACTACAGCATTTAGAATGACAAGGAACATTCCACTCACTTCGCACAGTGAATTGAAGTGTTGGAACAGACTGCTTCTCTTTCAGAGAAACGGATGTGAGTTTTTTGTGAATGCTTGTAAGTAGCTTAAGGCACTTTCAAAGGAAAGTTATTTTCTATGAAAGGACAGCATTTAGAAAGTGAAGCAACACTCCATTCACTTCCCACAGTGAATTGAAGTGTTGGAACAGACTGCTTCTCTTTCAGAGAAACGGATGTGAGTTTTTTGTGAATGCTTGTAAGTAGCTTAAGGCACTTTCAAAGGAAAGTGATTTTCTCTGAAAGGACAGCATTTAGAAAGTGAAGCAACACTCCATTCACTTCGCACAGTGATTTGAAGTGTTGGAACAGACTGCTTCTCTTTCAGAGAAACAGATGTGAGTTTCTTGTGAATGCTTGTAAGTAGCTTAAGGCAGTTTCAAAAGAGAGTGATTTTCTCTAAAAGGAGAGCATTTAGAAAGTGAAGCAACACTCCATTCACTTCGCACAGTGAATTGAAGTGTTGGAACAGACTGCTTCTCTTTCAGAATTATGCATGTGTTTTTCTTGTGAATGCTTGTAAGTAGCTTAAGGCACTTTCAAAGGAAAGTGATTTTCTCTGAAACTACAGCATTTAGAATGTCAAGGAACATTCCATTCACTTCGCACAGTGAATTGAAGTGTTGGAACAGACTGTTTCTCTTAAAGAGAAACAGATGTGAGTTTCTTGTGAATGCTTGTAAGTCCCTTCAGGCATTTACAAAAGAGTGATTTTCTCTAAAAGGAGAGCATTTAGAAAGTGAAGCAACACTCCATTCACTTCGCACAGGGAATTGAATTGTTGGAACAGACTGCTTCTCTTTCAGAGAAAAGCATGTGAATTTCTGTTGAATGCTTGTAAGTAGCTTAATGCACATTCAAAGGAAAGTGATTTTCTCTGAAAGGACAGCATTTAGAAAGTGAGGCAACACTCCATTCACTTCGCACAGTGAATTGAAGTGTTGGAATAGACTGCTTCTCTTTCAGAGAAAGAGATGTGAGTTTCTTGTGAATGCTTGTAAGTAGCTTAAGGCACTTTCAAAGGAAAGTGATTTTTTCTGAAATGACAGCTTTTAGAAAGTGAAGCAAAACTCCATTCACTTCGCACAGTGAATTGAAGTGTTGGAACAGACTGCTTCTCTTTCAGAGAAACGCATGTGAATTTCTGTGAATGCTTGTAGGTCGCTTAAGGTAGTTTCAAAAGAGAGTGATTTTCTATAAAAGGAGAGCATTTAGAAAGTGAAGCAACACTCCATTCACTTCGCAGAGTGAATTAAAGTATTGTAAAGACTGCTTCTCTTTCAGAGAAACAGATGTGAGTTTCTTGTGAATGCTTTTAAGTAGCTTAAGGCAGTTTCAAAAGAGAGTGATTTTCTCTAAAAGGAGAGCATTTAGAAAGTGAAGCAACACTCCATTCACTTCGCAGAGTGAATTAAAGTATTGTAAAGACTGCTTCTCTTTCAGAGAAACAGATGTGAGTTTTTTGTGAATGCTTGTGAGTAGCTTAAGGCGCTTTCAAAGGAATGTGATTTTCTTTGAAAGGACAGCATTTAGAAAGTGAAGCAACACTCCATTCACTTCCCACAGTGAATTGAAGTGTTGGAACAGACTGCTTCTCTTTCAGAGAAACGGATGTGATTTTTTTGTGAATGCTTGTAATTAGCTTAAGGCACTTTCAAAGGAAAGTTATTTTCTATGAAAGGACAGCATTTAGAAAGTGAAGCAACACTCCATTCACTTCCCACAGTGAATTGAAGTGTTGGAACAGACTGCTTCTCTTTCAGAGAAACGGATGTGAGTTTTTTGTGAATGCTTGTAAGTAGCTTAAGGCACTTTCAAAGGAAAGTGATTTTCTCTGAAAGGACAGCATTTAGAAAGTGAAGCAACACTCCATTCACTTCGCACAGTGATTTGAAGTGTTGGAACAGACTGCTTCTCTTTCAGAGAAACAGATGTGAGTTTCTTGTGAATGCTTGTAAGTAGCTTAAGGCAGTTTCAAAAGAGAGTGATTTTCTCTAATAGGAGAGCATTTAGAAAGTGAAGCAACACTCCATTCACTTCGCACACTGAATTGAAGTGTTGGAAGAGACTGCTTCTCTTTCAGAGAAACAGATGTGAGTTTCTTGTGAATGCTTGTAAGTAGCTTAAGGCAGTTTCAAAAGAGAGTGATTTTCTCTAAATGGAGAGCATTTAGAAAGTGAAGCAACACTCCATTCACTTCGCACAGTGAATTGAAGTGTTGGAACAGACTGCTTCTCTTTCAGAAAAATGCATGTGTTTTTCTTGTGAATGCTTGTAAGTAGCTTAAGGCACTTTCAAAGGAAAGTGATTTTCTCTGAAACTACAGCATTTAGAATGACAAGGAACATTCCACTCACTTCGCACAGTGAATTGAAGTGTTGGAACAGACTGCTTCTCTTTCAGAGAAACGGATGTGAGTTTTTTGTGAATGCTTGTAAGTAGCTTAAGGCACTTTCAAAGGAAAGTTATTTTCTATGAAAGGACAGCATTTAGAAAGTGAAGCAACACTCCATTCACTTCCCACAGTGAATTGAAGTGTTGGAACAGACTGCTTCTCTTTCAGAGAAACGGATGTGAGTTTTTTGTGAATGCTTGTAAGTAGCTTAAGGCACTTTCAAAGGAAAGTGATTTTCTCTGAAAGGACAGCATTTAGAAAGTGAAGCAACACTCCATTCACTTCGCACAGTGATTTGAAGTGTTGGAACAGACTGCTTCTCTTTCAGAGAAACAGATGTGAGTTTCTTGTGAATGCTTGTAAGTAGCTTAAGGCAGTTTCAAAAGAGAGTGATTTTCTCTAAAAGGAGAGCATTTAGAAAGTGAAGCAACACTCCATTCACTTCGCACAGTGAATTGAAGTGTTGGAACAGACTGCTTCTCTTTCAGAATTATGCATGTGTTTTTCTTGTGAATGCTTGTAAGTAGCTTAAGGCACTTTCAAAGGAAAGTGATTTTCTCTGAAACTACAGCATTTAGAATGTCAAGGAACATTCCATTCACTTCGCACAGTGAATTGAAGTGTTGGAACAGACTGTTTCTCTTAAAGAGAAACAGATGTGAGTTTCTTGTGAATGCTTGTAAGTCCCTTCAGGCATTTACAAAAGAGTGATTTTCTCTAAAAGGAGAGCATTTAGAAAGTGAAGCAACACTCCATTCACTTCGCACAGGGAATTGAATTGTTGGAACAGACTGCTTCTCTTTCAGAGAAAAGCATGTGAATTTCTGTTGAATGCTTGTAAGTAGCTTAATGCACATTCAAAGGAAAGTGATTTTCTCTGAAAGGACAGCATTTAGAAAGTGAGGCAACACTCCATTCACTTCGCACAGTGAATTGAAGTGTTGGAATAGACTGCTTCTCTTTCAGAGAAAGAGATGTGAGTTTCTTGTGAATGCTTGTAAGTAGCTTAAGGCACTTTCAAAGGAAAGTGATTTTTTCTGAAATGACAGCTTTTAGAAAGTGAAGCAAAACTCCATTCACTTCGCACAGTGAATTGAAGTGTTGGAACAGACTGCTTCTCTTTCAGAGAAACGCATGTGAATTTCTGTGAATGCTTGTAGGTCGCTTAAGGTAGTTTCAAAAGAGAGTGATTTTCTATAAAAGGAGAGCATTTAGAAAGTGAAGCAACACTCCATTCACTTCGCAGAGTGAATTAAAGTATTGTAAAGACTGCTTCTCTTTCAGAGAAACAGATGTGAGTTTCTTGTGAATGCTTTTAAGTAGCTTAAGGCAGTTTCAAAAGAGAGTGATTTTCTCTAAAAGGAGAGCATTTAGAAAGTGAAGCAACACTCCATTCACTTCGCAGAGTGAATTAAAGTATTGTAAAGACTGCTTCTCTTTCAGAGAAACAGATGTGAGTTTTTTGTGAATGCTTGTGAGTAGCTTAAGGCGCTTTCAAAGGAATGTGATTTTCTTTGAAAGGACAGCATTTAGAAAGTGAAGCAACACTCCATTCACTTCCCACAGTGAATTGAAGTGTTGGAACAGACTGCTTCTCTTTCAGAGAAACGGATGTGATTTTTTTGTGAATGCTTGTAATTAGCTTAAGGCACTTTCAAAGGAAAGTTATTTTCTATGAAAGGACAGCATTTAGAAAGTGAAGCAACACTCCATTCACTTCCCACAGTGAATTGAAGTGTTGGAACAGACTGCTTCTCTTTCAGAGAAACGGATGTGAGTTTTTTGTGAATGCTTGTAAGTAGCTTAAGGCACTTTCAAAGGAAAGTGATTTTCTCTGAAAGGACAGCATTTAGAAAGTGAAGCAACACTCCATTCACTTCGCACAGTGATTTGAAGTGTTGGAACAGACTGCTTCTCTTTCAGAGAAACAGATGTGAGTTTCTTGTGAATGCTTGTAAGTAGCTTAAGGCAGTTTCAAAAGAGAGTGATTTTCTCTAATAGGAGAGCATTTAGAAAGTGAAGCAACACTCCATTCACTTCGCACACTGAATTGAAGTGTTGGAAGAGACTGCTTCTCTTTCAGAGAAACAGATGTGAGTTTCTTGTGAATGCTTGTAAGTAGCTTAAGGCAGTTTCAAAAGAGAGTGATTTTCTCTAAATGGAGAGCATTTAGAAAGTGAAGCAACACTCCATTCACTTCGCACAGTGAATTGAAGTGTTGGAACAGACTGCTTCTCTTTCAGAAAAATGCATGTGTTTTTCTTGTGAATGCTTGTAAGTAGCTTAAGGCACTTTCAAAGGAAAGTGATTTTCTCTGAAACTACAGCATTTAGAATGACAAGGAACATTCCACTCACTTCGCACAGTGAATTGAAGTGTTGGAACAGACTGTTTCTCTTTCAGAGAAACAGATGTGAGTTTCTTGTGAATGCTTGTAAGTCCCTTCAGGCATTTACAAAAGAGTGATTTTCTCTAAAAGGAGAGCATTTATAAAGTGAAGCAACACTCCATTCACTTCGCACAGTGAATTGAATTGTTGGAACAGACTGCTTCTCTTTCAGAGAAAAGCATGTGAATTTCTGTTGAATGCTTGTAAGTAGCTTAATGCACATTCAAAGGAAAGTGATTTTCTCTGAAAGGACAGCATTTAGAAAGTGAGGCAACACTTCATTCACTTCGCACAGTGAATTGAAGTGTTGGAATAGACTGCTTCTCTTTCAGAGAAAGAGATGTGAGTTTCTTGTGAATGCTTGTAAGTAGCTTAAGGCACTTTCAAAGGAAAGTGATTTTTTCTGAAATGACAGCTTTTAGAAAGTGAAGCAACACTCCATTCACTTCGCACAGTGAATTGAAGTGTTGGAACAGACTGCTTCTCTTTCAGAGAAACGCATGTGAATTTCTGTGAATGCTTGTAGGTCGCTTAAGGTAGTTTCAAAAGAGAGTGATTTTCTATAAAAGGAGAGCATTTAGAAAGTGAAGCAACACTCCATTCACTTCGCACAGTGAATTGAAGTGTTGGAACAGACTGCTTTTATTTCAGAAAAATGCATGTGCGTGTCTTTTGAATGCTTGTAATTAGCTTAAGGCACTTTCAAAGGAAAGTGATTTTCTCTGAAAGGACAGCATTTACAAAGTGAAGCAACACTCCATTCACATCGCACAGTGAATTGAAGTGTTGGAACAGACTGCTTCTTTTTCAGAGAAACGGATGTGAGTTTTTTGTGAATGCTTGTAAGTAGCTTAAGGCACTTTCAAAGGAAAGTGATTTTCTCTGAAAGGACAGCATTTAGAAAGTGAAGCAACACTCCATTCACTTCGCACAGTGAATTGAAGTGTTGGAACAGACTGCTTCTCTTTCAGAAAAATGCATGTGTTTTTCTTGTGAATGCTTGTAAGTAGCTTAAGGCACTTTCAAAGGAAAGTGATTTTCTCTGAAACTACAGCATTTAGAATGACAAGGAACATTCCACTCACTTCGCACAGTGAATTGAAGTGTTGGAACAGACTGTTTCTCTTTCAGAGAAACAGATGTGAGTTTCTTGTGAATGCTTGTAAGTCCCTTCAGGCATTTACAAAAGAGTGATTTTCTCTAAAAGGAGAGCATTTATAAAGTGAAGCAACACTCCATTCACTTCGCACAGTGAATTGAATTGTTGGAACAGACTGCTTCTCTTTCAGAGAAAAGCATGTGAATTTCTGTTGAATGCTTGTAAGTAGCTTAATGCACATTCAAAGGAAAGTGATTTTCTCTGAAAGGACAGCATTTAGAAAGTGAGGCAACACTTCATTCACTTCGCACAGTGAATTGAAGTGTTGGAATAGACTGCTTCTCTTTCAGAGAAAGAGATGTGAGTTTCTTGTGAATGCTTGTAAGTAGCTTAAGGCACTTTCAAAGGAAAGTGATTTTTTCTGAAATGACAGCTTTTAGAAAGTGAAGCAACACTCCATTCACTTCGCACAGTGAATTGAAGTGTTGGAACAGACTGCTTCTCTTTCAGAGAAACGCATGTGAATTTCTGTGAATGCTTGTAGGTCGCTTAAGGTAGTTTCAAAAGAGAGTGATTTTCTATAAAAGGAGAGCATTTAGAAAGTGAAGCAACACTCCATTCACTTCGCACAGTGA
The DNA here is from genome assembly GCF_982192425.1 of Myodes glareolus. Lineage (NCBI taxonomy): Eukaryota > Metazoa > Chordata > Mammalia > Rodentia > Cricetidae > Myodes > Myodes glareolus. The sequence goes on from NC_142046.1 coordinate 5,205,898, forward strand.
ATTGAAGTGTTGGAACAGACTGCTTTTATTTCAGAAAAATGCATGTGCGTGTCTTTTGAATGCTTGTAATTAGCTTAAGGCACTTTCAAAGGAAAGTGATTTTCTCTGAAAGGACAGCATTTACAAAGTGAAGCAACACTCCATTCACATCGCACAGTGAATTGAAGTGTTGGAACAGACTGCTTCTTTTTCAGAGAAACGGATGTGAGTTTTTTGTGAATGCTTGTAAGTAGCTTAAGGCACTTTCAAAGGAAAGTGATTTTCTATGAAAGGACAGCATTTAGAAAGTGAAGCAACACTCCATTCACTTTGCACAGTGAATTGAAGTGTTGGAACAGACTGCTTCTCTTTCAGAGAAACGGATGTGAGTTTTTTGTGAATGCTTCTAAGTAGCTTAAGGCACTTTCAAAGGAAAGTGATTTTCTCTGAAAGGACAGCATTTAGAAAGTGAAGCAACACTCCATTCACTTCCCACAGTGAATTGAAGTGTTGGAAGAGACTGCTTCTCTTTCAGAGAAATAGATGTGAGTTTCTTGTGAATGCTTGTAAGTAGCTTAAGGCAGTTTCAAAAGAGAGTGATTTTCTCTAAAAGAGAGCATTTAGAAAGTGAAGCAACACTCCATTCACTTCGCACAGTGAATTGAAGTGTTGGAAGAGACTGCTTCTCTTTCAGAGAAACAGATGTGAGTTTCTTGTGAATGCTTGTAAGAAGCTTAAGGCAGTTTCAAAAGAGAGTGATTTTCTCTAAAAGGCGAGCACTTAGAAAGTGAAGCAACACTCCATTCACTTCGCACAGTGAATTGAAGTGTTGGAACAGAATGCTTCTCTTTCGGAGAAATGCATGTGAGTTTCTTGTGAATGCTTGTAAGTAGCTTAAGGCACTTTCAAAAGAAAGTGATTTTCTCTGAAAGAACAGCATTTAGAAAGTGATGCAGCACTCCATTCACTTCGCACAGTGAATTGAAGTGTTGGAACAGACTACTTCTCTTTCAGAGAAACGGATGTGAGTTTTTTGTGAATGCTTGTAAGTAGCTTAAGGCACTTTCAAAGGAAAGTGCTTTTCTCTGAAAGGACAGCATTTAGAAAGTGAAGCAACACTCCATTCACTTCGCACAGTGAATTGAAGTGTTGGAAGAGACTGCTTCTCTTTCAGAGAAACAGATGTGAGTTTCTTGTGAATGCTTGTAAGTAGCTTAAGGCAGTTTCAAAAGAGAGTGATTTTCTCTAAAAGGAGAGCATTTAGAAAGTGAAGCAACACTCCATTCACTACGCAGAGTGATTTGAAGTGTTGGAACACACTGCTTCTCTTTCAGAGAAACAGATGTGAGTTTCTTGTGAATGCTTGTAAGTAGCTTAAGGCAGTTTCAAAAGAGAGTGATTTTCTCTAAAAGGAGAGCACTTAGAAAGTGAAGCAACACTCCATTCACTACGCACAGAGAATTAAAGTGATGGAACAGAATGCTTTTCTTTCAGAAAAATGCATGTGAGTTTCTTGTGAATGCTTGTAAGTAGCTTAAGGCACTTTCAAAGGAAAGTGATTTTCTCTGAAAGGACAGCATTTAGAAAGTGAAGCAACACTCCATTCACTTCGCAGAGTGAATTGAAGTGTTGGAACAAACTTCTTCACTTTCAGAGAAACAGATGTGAGTTTCTTGTGAATGCTTGTAAGTAGCTTAAGGCAGTTTCAAAAGAGAGTGATTTTCTCTAAAAGGAGAGCATTTAAAAAGTGATGCAACACTCCATTCACTTTGCACAGTGAATTGAAGTGTTGGAAGCGACTGCTTCTCTTTCAGAGAAACAGATGTGAGTTTCTTGTGAATGCTTGTAAGTAGCTTAAGGCAGTTTCAAAAGAGAGTGATTTTCTCTAAAAGGAGAGCATTTAGAAAGTGAAGCAACACTCCATTCACTTCGCACCGTGAATTGATGTGTTGGAACAGACTGCTTCTCTTTCAGAAAAATGCATGTGTTTTTCTTGTGAATGCTTGTAAGTAGCTTAAGGCACTTTCAAAGGAAAGTGATTTTCTCTGAAACTACAGCATTTAGAATGTCAAGGATCATTCCATTCACTTCGCCCAGTGAATTGAAGTGTTGGAACAGACTGCTTTTCTTTCAGAGAAAAGCATGTGAATTTCTGTTGAATGCTTGTATGTAGCTTAATGCACATTCAAAGGAAAGTGATTTTCTCTGAAAGGACAGCATTTAGAAAGTGAGGCAACACTCCATTCACTTCGCACAGTGAATTGAAGTGTTGGAATAGACTGCTTCTCTTTCAGAGAAATAGATGTGAGTTTCTTGTGAATGCTTGTAAGTAGCTTAAGGCACTTTCAAAGGAAAGTGATTTTTTCTGAAATGACAGCATTTAGAAAGTGAAGCAATACTCCATTCACTTTGCACAGTGAATTGAAGTGTTGGAACAGACTGCTTCTCTTTCAGAGAAACGCATGTGAATTTCTGTGAATGCTTGTAGGTCGCTTAAGGTAGTTTCAAAAGAGAGTGATTTTCTATAAAAGGAGAGCATTTAGAAAGTGAAGCAACACTCCATTCACTTCGCACAGTGAATTGAAGTGTTGGAACAGACTGCTTTTCTTTCAGAAAAATGCATGTGCGTGTCTTTTGAATGCTTGTAAGTAGCTTAAGGCACTTTCAAAGGAAAGTGATTTTCTCTGGAAGGACAGCATTTAGAAAGTGAAGCAACACTCCATTCACTTTGCACAGTGAATTGAAGTGTTGGAACAGACTGCTTCTCTTTCAGAGAAACAGATGTGCGTTTCTTGTGAATGCTTGTAAGTAGCTTAAAGCAGTTTCAAAAGAGAGTGATTTTCTCTAAAAGGAGAGCACTTAGAAAGTGAAGCAACACTCCATTCACTACGCACAGTGAATTAAAGTGTTGGAACAGAATGCTTTTCTTTCCGAGAAATGCATGTGAGTTTCTTGTGAATGCTTTTAAGCACCTTAAGGCACTTTCAAAGGAAAGTGATTTTCTCTGAAAGGACAGCATTTAGAAAGTGAAGCAACACTCCATTCACTTCGCAGAGTGAATTGAAGTGTTGGAACAAACTGCTTCACTTTCAGAGAAACAGATGTGAGTTTCTTGTGAATGCTTGTAAGTAGCTTAAGGCAGTTTCAAAAGAGAGTGATTTTCTCTAAAAGGAGAGCATTTAGAAAGTGAAGCAACACTCCATTCACTTCGCACAGTGAATTGAAGTGTTGGAAGCGTCTGCTTCTCTTTCAGAGAAACAGATGTGAGTTTCTTGTGAATGCTTGTAAGTAGCTTAAGGCAGTTTCAAAAGAGAGTGATTTTCTCTAAAAGGAGAGCATTTAGAAAGTGAAGCAACACTCCATTCACTTCGCAGAGTGAATTAAAGTATTGTAAAGACTGCTTCTCTTTCAGAGAAACAGATGTGAGTTTTTTGTGAATGCTTGTGAGTAGCTTAAGGCGCTTTCAAAGGAATGTGATTTTCTTTGAAAGGACAGCATTTAGAAAGTGAAGCAACACTCCATTCACTTCCCACAGTGAATTGAAGTGTTGGAACAGACTGCTTCTCTTTCAGAGAAACGGATGTGAGTTTCTTGTGAATGCTTGTAAGTCCCTTCAGACATTTACAAAAGAGTGATTTTCTCTAAAAGGAGAGCATTTAGAAAGTGAAGCAACACTCCATTCACTTCGCACAGTGAATTGAATTGTTGGAACAGACTGCTTCTCTTTCAGAGAAAAGCATGTGAATTTCTGTTGAAGCTTGTAAGTAGCTTAATGCACATTCAAAGGAAAGTGATTTTCTCTGAAAGGACAGCATTTAGAAAGTGAGGCAACACTCCATTCACTTCGCACAGTGAATTGAAGTGTTGGAATAGACTGCTTCTCTTTCAGAGAAAGAGATGTGAGTTTCTTGTGAATGCTTGTAAGTAGCTTAAGGCACTTTCAAAGGAAAGTGATTTTTTCTGAAATGACAGCTTTTAGAAAGTGAAGCAACACTCCATTCACTTCGCACAGTGAATTGAAGTGTTGGAACAGACTGTTTCTCTTTCAGAGAAACGCATGTGAATTTCTGTGAATGCTTGTAGGTCGCTTAAGGTAGTTTCAAAAGAGAGTGATTTTCTATAAAAGGAGAGCATTTAGAAAGTGAAGCAACACTCCATTCACTTTGCACAGTGAATTGAAGTGTTGGAACAGACTGCTTTTCTTTCAGAAAAATGCATGTGCGTGTCTTTTGAATGCTTGTAATTAGCTTAAGGCACTTTCAAAGGAAAGTGATTTTCTCTGAAAGGACAGCATTTACAAAGTGAAGCAACACTCCATTCACATCGCACAGTGAATTGAAGTGTTGGAACAGACTGCTTCTTTTTCAGAGAAACGGATGTGAGTTTTTTGTGAATGCTTGTAAGTAGCTTAAGGCATTTTCAAAGGAAAGTGATTTTCTCTGAAAGGACAGCATTTAGAAAGTGAAGCAACACTCCATTCACTTTGCACAGTGAATTGAAGTGTTGGAACAGACTGCTTCTCTTTCAGAGAAACGGATGTGAGTTTTTTGTGAATGCTTCTAAGTAGCTTAAGGCACTTTCAAAGGAAAGTGATTTTCTCTGAAAGGACAGCATTTAGAAAGTGAAGCAACACTCCATTCACTTCCCACAGTGAATTGAAGTGTTGGAAGAGACTGCTTCTCTTTCAGAGAAATAGATGTGAGTTTCTTGTGAATGCTTGTAAGTAGCTTAAGGCAGTTTCAAAAGAGAGTGATTTTCTCTAAAAGGAGAGCATTTAGAAAGTGAAGCAACACTCCATTCACTTCGCACAGTGAATTGAAGTGTTGGAAGAGACTGCTTCTCTTTCAGAGAAACAGATGTGAGTTTCTTGTGAATGCTTGTAAGAAGCTTAAGGCAGTTTCAAAAGAGAGTGATTTTCTCTAAAAGGCGAGCACTTAGAAAGTGAAGCAACACTCCATTCACTTCGCACAGTGAATTGAAGTGTTGGAACAGAATGCTTCTCTTTCGGAGAAATGCATGTGAGTTTCTTGTGAATGCTTGTAAGTAGCTTAAGGCACTTTCAAAAGAAAGCGATTTTCTCTGAAAGAACAGCATTTAGAAAGTGATGCAGCACTCCATTCACGTCGCACAGTGAATTGAAATGTTGGAACAGACTACTTCTCTTTCAGAGAAACGGATGTGAGTTTTTTGTGAATGCTTGTAAGTAGCTTAAGGCACTTTCAAAGGAAAGTGCTTTTCTCTGAAAGGACAGCATTTAGAAAGTGAGGCAACACTCCATTCACTTCGCACAGTGAATTGAAGTGTTGGAAGAGACTGCTTCTCTTTCAGAGAAACAGAAGTGAGTTTCTTGTAAATGCTTGTAAGTAGCTTAAGGCTGTTTCAAAAGAGAGTGATTTTCTCTAAAAGGAGAGCATTTAGAAAGTGAAGCAACACTCCATTCACTTCGCACAGTGATTTGAAGTGTTGGAACACACTGCTTCTCTTTCAGAGAAACAGATGTGAGTTTCTTGTGAATGCTTGTAAGTAGCTTAAGGCAGTTTCAAAAGAGAGTGATTTTCTCTAAAAGGAGAGCATTTAGAAAGTGAAGCAACACTCCATTCACTTTGCACAGTGAATTGAAGTGTTGGAACAGACTGCTTCTCTTTCAGAGAAACAGATGTGAGTTTCTTGTGAATGCTTGTAAGTAGCTTAAAGCAGTTTCAAAAGAGAGTGATTTTCTCTAAAAGGAGAGCACTTAGAAAGTGAAGCAACACTCCATTCACTTCGCACAGTGAATTGAAGTGTTGGAACAGAATGCTTCTCTTTCGGAGAAATGCATGTGAGTTTCTTGTGAATGCTTGTAAGTAGCTTAAGGCACTTTCAAAAGAAAGCGATTTTCTCTGAAAGAACAGCATTTAGAAAGTGATGCAGCACTCCATTCACGTCGCACAGTGAATTGAAAGGTTGGAACAGACTACTTCTCTTTCAGAGAAACGGATGTGAGTTTTTTGTGAATGCTTGTAAGTAGCTTAAGGCACTTTCAAAGGAAAGTGCTTTTCTCTGAAAGGACAGCATTTAGAAAGTGAAGCAACACTCCATTCACTTCGCACAGTGAATTGAAGTGTTGGAAGAGACTGCTTCTCTTTCAGAGAAACAGAAGTGAGTTTCTTGCGAATGCTTGTAAGTAGCTTAAGGCAGTTTCAAAAGAGAGTGATTTTCTCTAAAAGGAGAGCATTTAGAAAGTGAAGCAACACTCCATTCACTTCGCACAGTGATTTGAAGTGTTGGAACACACTGCTTCTCTTTCAGAGAAACAGATGTGAGTTTCTTGTGAATGCTTGTAAGTAGCTTAAGGCAGTTTCAAAACAGAGTGATTTTCTGTAAAAGGAGAGCATTTAGAAAGTGAAGCAACACTCCATTCACTTTGCACAGTGAATTGAAGTGTTGGAACAGACTGCTTCTCTTTCAGAGAAACAGATGTGAGTTTCTTGTGAATGCTTGTAAGTAGCTTAAAGCAGTTTCAAAAGAGAGTGATTTTCTCTAAAAGGAGAGCACTTAGAAAGTGAAGCAACACTCCATTCACTACGCACAGTGAATTAAAGTGATGGAACAGAATGCTTTTCTTTCAGAAAAATGCATGTGAGTTTCTTGTGAATGCTTGTAAGTAGCTTAAGGCACTTTCAAAGGAAAGTGATTTTCTCTGAAAGGACAGCATTTAGAAGGTGAAGCAACACTCCATTCACTTCGCAGAGTGAATTGAAGTGTTGGAACAAACTGCTTCACTTTCAGAGAAACAGATGTGAGCTTCTTGTGAATGCTTGTAAGTAGCTTAAGGCACTTTCAAAGGAAAGTGATTTTCTCTGAAACTACAGCATTTAGAATGTCAAGGATCATTCCATTCACTTCGCACAGTGAATTGAAGTGTTGGAACAGACTGCTTTTCTTTCAGAGAAAAGTATGTGAATTTCTGTTGAATGCTTGTATGTAGCTTAATGCACATTCAAAGGAAAGTGATTTTCTCTGAAAGGACAGCATTTAGAAAGTGAGGCAACACTCCATTCACTTCGCACAGTGAATTGAAGTGTTGGAATAGACTGCTTCTCTTTCAGAGAAAGAGATGTGAGTTTCTTGTGAATGCTTGTAAGTAGCTTAAGGCACTTTCAAAGGAAAGTGATTTTTTCTGAAATGACAGCATTTAGAAAGTGAAACAATACTCCATTCACTTTGCACAGTGAATTGAAGTGTTGGAACAGACTGCTTCTCTTTCAGAGAAATGCATGTGAATTTCTGTGAATGCTTGTAGGTCGCTTAAGGTAGTTTCAAAAGAGAGTGATTTTCTATAAAAGGAGAGCATTTAGAAAGTGAAGCAACACTCCATTCACTTCGCACAGTGAATTGAAGTGTTGGAACAGACTGCTTTTCTTTCAGAAAAATGCATGTGCGTGTCTTTTGAATGCTTGTAAGTAGCTTAAGGCACTTTCAAAGGAAAGTGATTTTCTCTGGAAGGACAGCATTTAGAAAGTGAAGCAACACTCCATTCACTTTGCACAGTGAATTGAAGTGTTGGAACAGACTGCTTCTCTTTCAGAGAAACGGATGTGAGTTTTTTGTGAATGCTTGTAAGTAGCTTAAGGCACTTTCAAAGGAAAGTGATTTTCTCTGAAAGGACAGCATTTAGAAAGTGAAGCAACACTCCATTCATTTCCCACAGTGAATTGAAGTGTTGGAACAGACTGCTTCTCTTTCAGAGAAACAGATGTGAGTTTCTTGTGAATGCTTGTAAGTAGATTAAGGCACTTTCAAAAGAGAGTGATTTTCTCTAAAAGGAGAGCATTTAGAAAGTGAAGCAACACTCCATTCACTTCGCACAGTGAATTGAAGTGTTGGAAGAGACTGCTTCTCTTTCAGAGAAACAGATGTGAGTTTCTTGTGAATGCTTGTAAGAAGCTTAAGGCAGTTTCAAAAGAGAGTGATTTTCTCTAAAAGGAGAGCACTTAGAAAGTGAAGCAACACTCCATTCACTACGCACAGTGAATTGAAGTGTTGGAACAGAATGCTTCTCTTTCAGAGAAATGCATGTGAGTTTCTTGTGAATGCTTGTAAGTAGCTTAAGGCACTTTCAAAGGAAAGTGATTTTCTCTGAAAGGACAGCATTTAGAAAGTGATGCAGCACTCCATTCACTTCACACAGTGAATTGAAGTGTTGGAACAGACAGCTTCTCTTTCAGAGAAACGGATGTGAGTTTTTTCTGAATGCTTGTAAGTAGCTTAAGGCACTTTCAAAGGAAAGTGCTTTTCTCTGAAAGGACAGCATTTAGAATGTGAAGCAACACTCCATTCACTTCGCATAGTGAATTGAAGTGTTGGAACACACTGCTTCTCTTTCAGAGAAACGCATGTGAATTTCTGTTAAATGCTTGTAAGTACCTTAAGGCACTTTCAAAGGAAAGTGATATTCTCTGAAAGGACAGCATTTAGAAAGTGAAGCAACACTCCATTCACTTTCCACAGTGAATTGAAGTGTTGGAAGAGACTGCTTCTCTTTCAGAGAAATAGATGTGAGTTGCTTGTGAATGCTTGTAAGTAGCTTAAGGCAGTTTCAAAAGAGAGTGATTTTCTCTAAAAGGAGAGCATTTAGAAAGTGAAGCAACACTCCATTCACTTCGCACAGTGAATTGAAGTGTTGGAAGAGACTGCTTCTCTTTCAGAGAAACAGATGTGAGTTTCTTGTGAATGCTTGTAAGAAGCTTAAGGCAGTTTCAAAAGTGAGTGATTTTCTCTAAAAGGCGAGCACTTAGAAAGTGAAGCAACACTCCATTCACTTCGCACAGTGAATTGAAGTGTTGGAACAGAATGCTTCGCTTTCGGAGAAATGCATGTGAGTTTCTTGTGAATGCTTGTAAGTAGCTTAAGGCACTTTCAAAAGAAAGCGATTTTCTCTGAAAGAACAGCATTTAGAAAGTGATGCAGCACTCCATTCACGTCGCACAGTGAATTGAAATGTTGGAACAGACTACTTCTCTTTCAGAGAAACGGATGTGAGTTTTTTGTGAATGCTTGTAAGTAGCTTAAGGCACTTTCAAAGGTAAGTGCTTTTCTCTGAATGGACAGCATTTAGAAAGTGAAGCAACACTCCATTCACTTCGCACAGTGAATTGAAGTGTTGGAAGAGACTGCTTCTCTTTCAGAGAAACAGAAGTGAGTTTCTTGTGAATGCTTGTAAGTAGCTTAAGGCAGTTTCAAAAGAGAGTGATTTTCTCTAAAAGGAGAGCATTTAGAAAGTGAAGCAACACTCCATTCACTTCGCACAGTGATTTGAAGTGTTGGAACACACTGCTTCTCTTTCAGAGAAACAGATGTGAGTTTCTTGTGAATGCTTGTAAGTAGCTTAAGGCAGTTTCAAAAGAGAGTGATTTTCTCTAAAAGGAGAGCATTTAGAAAGTGAAGCAACACTCCATTCACTTTGCACAGTGAATTGAAGTGTTGGAACAGACTGCTTCTCTTTCAGAGAAACAGATGTGAGTTTCTTGTGAATGCTTGTAAGTAGCTTAAAGCAGTTTCAAAAGAGAGTGATTTTCTCTAAAAGGAGAGCACTTAGAAAGTGAAGCAACACTCCATTCACTTCGCACAGTGAATTGAAGTGTTGGAACAGAATGCTTCTCTTTCGGAGAAATGCATGTGAGTTTCTTGTGAATGCTTGTAAGTAGCTTAAGGCACTTTCAAAAGAAAGCGATTTTCTCTGAAAGAACAGCATTTAGAAAGTGATGCAGCACTCCATTCACGTCGCACAGTGAATTGAAATGTTGGAACAGACTACTTCTCTTTCAGAGAAACGGATGTGAGTTTTTTGTGAATGCTTGTAAGTAGCTTAAGGCACTTTCAAAGGAAAGTGCTTTTCTCTGAAAGGACAGCATTTAGAAAGTGAAGCAACACTCCATTCACTTCGCACAGTGAATTGAAGTGTTGGAAGAGACTGCTTCTCTTTCAGAGAAACAGAAGTGAGTTTCTTGTGAATGCTTGTAAGTAGCTTAAGGCAGTTTCAAAAGAGAGTGATTTTCTCTAAAAGGAGAGCATTTAGAAAGTGAAGCAACACTCCATTCACTTCGCACAGTGATTTGAAGTGTTGGAACACACTGCTTCTCTTTCAGAGAAACAGATGTGAGTTTCTTGTGAATGCTTGTAAGTAGCTTAAGGCAGTTTCAAAAGAGAGTGATTTTCTCTAAAAGGAGAGCATTTAGAAAGTGAAGCAACACTCCATTCACTTTGCACAGTGAATTGAAGTGTTGGAACAGACTGCTTCTCTTTCAGAGAAACAGATGTGAGTTTCTTGTGAATGCTTGTAAGTAGCTTAAAGCAGTTTCAAAAGAGAGTGATTTTCTCTAAAAGGAGAGCACTTAGAAAGTGAAGCAACACTCCATTCACTACGCACAGTGAATTAAAGTGATGGAACAGAATGCTTTTCTTTCAGAAAAATGCATGTGAGTTTCTTGTGAATGCTTGTAAGTAGCTTAAGGCACTTTCAAAGGAAAGTGATTTTCTCTGAAAGGACAGCATTTAGAAGGTGAAGCAACACTCCATTCACTTCGCAGAGTGAATTGAAGTGTTGGAACAAACTGCTTCACTTTCAGAGAAACAGATGTGAGCTTCTTGTGAATGCTTGTAAGTAGCTTTAGGCACTTTCAAAGGAAAGTGATTTTCTATGAAAGGACAGTATTTAGAAAGTGAAGCAACACTCCATTCACTTCGCACAGTGAATTGAAGTGTTGGAACAGACAGCTTTTCTTACATTGAAACGCATTTGAGTTTCCTGTAAAAGCTTGTAAGTAGCTTAAGGTATTTTCAAAGGAAAGTGATTTTCTCTGAAACTACAGCATTTAGAATGTGAAGGAACACTCCATTCACTTCGCACAGTGAATTGAAGTGTTGGACGAACTGCTTCTCTTTCAGAGAAAAAGAAGTGAGTTTCTTGTGAATTCTTGTAAGTCGATTAAGGCAGATTCAAAAGAGAGTGATTTTCTCTAAAAGGAGAGCATTTTGAAAGTGAAGCAACACTCCATTCACTTCACACAGTGAATTGAAGTGTTGGAACAGACAGCTTTTCTTACACTGAAACGCATTTGAGTTTCCTGTAAAAGCTTGTAAGTAGCTGAAGGCACTTTCAAAGGAAAGTGATTTACTCTGAAAGGACAGCAGTTAGAAAGTGAAGCAACACTCCATTCACTTCGCACAGTGAATTGAAGTGTTGGAACAGACTGCTTCTCTTTCAGAGAAACAGATGTGAGTTTCTTGTGAATGCTTGTAAGTAGCTTAAGGCAATTTCAGAAGAGAGTGATGTTCTCTAAAACGAGAGCATTTAGAAAGTGAAGCAACACTCCATTCACTTCGCACAGTGAATTGAAGTGTTGAAACAGACTGCTTCTCTTTAAGAGAAATGCATGTGTTTTTCTTGTGAATGCTTGTAAGTAGCTTAAGGCACTTTCAAAGGAAATTGATTTTCTCTGAAACTACAGCATTTAGAATGTGAAGGAACACTCCATTCACTTCGAACCGTAAATTGAAGTGTTGGAACAGACTACTTCTCTTTCAGAGAAACAGATGTGAGTTTCTTGTGAATGCTTGTAAATAGCTTAAAGCAATTTCAAAAGAGAGTGATTTTCTCTAAAAGGAGAGCATTTAGAAAGTGAAGCAACACTCCATTCACTTCGCACAGTGAATTGAAGTGTTGGAACAGACTGATTCTCTTTCAGAGAAACAGATGTGAGTTTCTTGTGAATGCTTGTTAGTAGCTTAAGGCACTTTCAGAGGAAAGTGATTTTCTTTGAAAGGACAGCATTTAGAAAGTGAAGCAACACTCCATTCACTTCGCACAGTGAATTGAAGTGTTAGAACAGACTGCTTCCCTTTCAGAGAAACGCATGTGAATTTCTGTTGAATGCTTGTAGGTCGCTTAAGGCAGTTTCAAAAGAGAGTGATTTTCTCTAAAAGGAGAGCATTTAGAAAGTGAAGCAACACTCCATTCAATTCACACATAATTGAAGTATTGGAACAGACTGCTTCTCTTTCAGAGAAATGGATGTGAGTTTTTTGTGAATGCTTGTAAGTATCTTAAGGCACTTTCAAAGGAAAGTGATTTTCTCTGAAAGGAGAGCATTTAGAAAGTGAAGCAACACTCCATTCACTTCGCACAGTGAATGGAAGTGTTGGAACAGACTGCTTCTCTTTCAGAGAAACAGATGTGTGTTTCTTGTGAATGCTTGTAAGTAGCTTAATGCAGTTTCAAAAGAGAGTGTTTTTCTCTAAAAGGAGAGCATTTAGAAAGTGAAGCAACACTCCATTCACTTCGCACAGTGAATTGAAGTGTTGGAACAAACTGCTTCTCCTTCAGAGAAACAGATGTGAGTTTCCTGTGATTGCTTGTAAGTAGCTTAAGGCAGTTTCAAAAGAGAGTGATTTTCTCTAAAAGGAGAGCACTTAGAAAGTGAAGCAACACTCCATTCACTACGCACAGTGAATTGAAGTGTTGGAACAGACTGCTTCTCTCAGAGAAATTGATGTGAGTTTTTTGTGAATGCTTATAAGTAGCTTAAGGCACTTTCAAAGGAAAGTGATTTTCTCTGAAATGACAGCATTTAGAAAGTGAAGCAACACTCCATTCACTTCGCACAGTGAATTGAAGTGTTGGGACAGGCTGCTTCTCTTTCAGAGAAACAGATGTGAGTTTCTTGTGAATGCTTGTAAGTAGCTTAAGGCAGTTTCAAAAAAGAGTGATTTTCTCTAAAAGGAGAGCACTTAGAAAGTGAAGCAACACTCCATTCACTATGCACAGTGAATTGAAGTGTTGGAAGAGACTGCTTCTCTTTCAGAAAAATGCCTGTGTGTATCCTGTGAATGCTTGTAAGTAGCTTAAGGCTCTTTTAAAGGAAAGTGATTTTCTCTGAATGGACAGTATTTAGAAAGTGAAGCAACACTCCATTCAATTTGCATAGTGAATTGAAGTGTTGGAACACACTGCTTCTCTTTCAGAGAAACGCATGTGAATTTCTGTTAAATGCTTGTAAGTACTTTAAGGCACTTTCAAAGGTAAGTGATTTTCTCTGAAAGGACAGCATTTAGATAGTGAAGCAACACTCCATTCACTTCGCACAGTGAATTGAAGTATTGCAACAGACTGCTTCTCTTTCAGAGAAACGCATGTGAATTTCTGTTGAATGCTTGGAAGTAGCTCAAGGCACTTTCAAAGGAAAGTGATTTTCTCTGAAAGGACAGTATTTAGAAAGCGAAGCAACACTCCATTTACTTCGCACAGTGAATTGAAGTGTTGGAACAGACAGCTTTTCTTACATTGAAACGCAATTGAGTTTCCTGTAAAAGCTTGTAAGTAGCTTAAGGTATTTCAAAGGAAAGTGATTTTCTCTGAAACTACAGCATTTAGAATGTGAAGGAACACTCCATTCACTTCGCACAGTGAATTGAAGTGTTGGACGAACTGCTTCTCTTTCAGAGAAAAAGAAGTGAGTTTCTTGTGAATTCTTGTAAGTCATTAAGGCAGATTCAAAAGAGAGTGATTTTCTCTAAAAGGAGAGCATTTTGAAAGTGAAGCAACACTCCATTCACTTCGCACAGGGAATTGAAATGTTGGAAGAGACTGCATCTCTTTCAGAAAAATGCATGTGAGTTTCTTGTGAATGCTTGTAAGTAGCTTAAGGCACTTTCAAACGAAAGTCATTTTCTCTGAAAGGACAGCATTTAGAAAGTGAAACAACACTCCATTCACTACGCACAGTGAATTGAAGTGTTGGAACAGACTACTTCTCTTTCAGAGAAACGGATGTGAGTTTTTTGTGAATGCTTGTAAGTAGCTTAAGGCACTTTTAAAGGAAAGTGATTTTCTCTGTAACTACAGCATTTAGAATGTGAAGGAACACTCCATTCACTTCGCACAGTGAATTGAAGTGTTGCAACAGACTGCTTCTCTTTCAGAGAAACGCATGTGAATTTCTGTTGAATGCTTGTAAGTAGCTGAAGGCACTTTCAAAGGAAAGTGATTTTCTCTGAAAGGACAGCAGTTAGGAAGTGAATCAACACTCCATTCACTTAGCACAGTGAATTGAAGTGTTGGAACAGACTGCTTCTCTTTCAGAGAAACAGATGTGAGTTTCTTGTGAATGCTTGTAAGTAGCTTAAGGCAATTTCAGTAGAGAGTGATGTTCTCTAAAACGAGAGCATTTAGAAAGTGAAGCAACACTCCAGTCACTTCGCACAGTGAATTGAAGTGTTGGAACAGACTGCTTCTCTTTCAGAGAAATGCATGTGTGTTTCTTGTGAATGCTTGTAAGTAGCTTAAGGCACTTTCAAAGGAAAGTGATTTTCTCTGAAAGGACAGCATTTAGAAAGTGAAGCAACTCTCCATTCACTTCGCACAGTGAATTGAAGTGTTGGAACAGACTGCTTCTCTTTCTGAGAAACGCATGTGAATTTCTGTTGAATGCTTGTAAGTAGCTTAAGGCACTTTCAAAGGAAAGTGATTTTCTCTGTAACTACAGCATTTAGAATGTGAAGGAACACTCCATTCACTTCGCACAGTGAATTGAAGTGTTGGAACAGACTGCTTCTCTTTCAGAGAAATGCATGTGAATTTCGGTTAAATGCTTGTAAGTAGCTTAAGGCACTTTCAAAGGAAAGTGATTTTCGCTGAAAGGACAGCATTTTGAAAGTAATGTAATACTCCATTCACTTCGCACAGTGAATTGAAGTGTTGGATCAGACGACTTCTGTTTCAGAGAAATGGATGTGAGTTTTGTGTGAATGCTTGTAAGTAGCTTAAGGCACTTTCAAAGGGAAGTGATTTTCTCTGAAAGGACAGCATTTAGAAAGTGAAGCAACACTCCATTCACTTCGCACAGTGAATTGAAGTGTTGGAACAGACTGCTTCTCTCAGAGAAATTGATGTGAGTTTTTTGTGAATGCTTATAAGTAGCTTAAGGCACTTTCAAAGGAAAGTGATTTTCTCTGAAATGACAGCATTTAGAAAATGAAGCAACACTCCATTCACTTCGCACAGTGAATTGAAGTGTTGGGACAGGCTGCTTCTCTTTCAGAGAAACAGATGTGAGTTTCTTGTGAATGCTTGTAAGTAGCTTAAGGCAGTTTCAAAAAAGAGTGATTTTCTCTAAAAGGAGAGCACTTAGAAAATGAAGCAACACTCCATTCACTACGCACAGTGAATTGAAGTGTTGGAAGAGACTGCTTCTCTTTCAGAAAAATGCCTGTGTGTATCCTGTGAATGCTTGTAAGTAGCTTAAGGCTCTTTTAAAGGAAAGTGATTTTCGCTGAATGGACAGTATTTAGAAAGTGAAGCAACACTCCATTCAATTTGCATAGTGAATTGAAGTGTTGGAACACACTGCTTCTCTTTCAGAGAAACGCATGTGAATTTCTGTTAAATGCTTGTAAGTACTTTAAGGCACTTTCAAAGGTAAGTGATTTTCTCTGAAAGGACAGCATTTAGATAGTGAAGCAACACTCCATTCACTTCGCACAGTGAATTGAAGTATTGCAACAGACTGCTTCTCTTTCAGAGAAACGCATGTGAATTTCTGTTGAATGCTTGGAAGTAGCTCAAGGCACTTTCAAAGGAAAGTGATTTTCTCTGAAAGGACAGCATTTAGAAAGTGAAGCAACACTCCATTCACTTCACACAGTGAATTGAAGTGTTGGAACAGACAGCTTTTCTTACATTGAAACGCATTTGAGTTTCCTGTAAAAGCTTGTAAGTAGCTTAAGGTATTTTCAAAGGAAAGTGATTTTCTCTGAAACTACAGCATTTAGAATGTGAAGGAACACTCCATTCACTTCGCACAGTGAATTGAAGTGTTGGACGAACTGCTTCTCTTTCAGAGAAAAAGAAGTGAGTTTCTTTGAATTCTTGTAAGTCGATTAAGGCAGATTCAAAAGAGAGTGATTTTCTCTAAAAGGAGAGCATTTTGAAAGTGAAGCAACACTCCATTCACTTCGCACAGGGAATTGAAATGTTGGAAGAGACTGCTTCTCTTTCAGAAAAATGCATGTGAGTTTCTTGTGAATGCTTGTGAGTAGCTTAAGGCACTTTCAAAGGAAAGTGATTTTCTCTGAAAGGACAGCATTTAGAAAGTGAAACAACACTCCATTCACTACGCACAGTGAATTGAAGTGTTAGAACAGACTACTTCTCTTTCAGAGAAACGGATGTGAGTTTTTTGGGAATGCTTGTAAGTAGCTTAAGGCACTTTTAAAGGAAAGTGATTTTCTCTGAAAGGACAGCATTTAGAAGGTGAAGCAACACTCCATTAACTTCGCTCAGTGAATTGAAATGTTGCAACAGACTGCTTCTCTTTCAGAGAAACTCATGTGAATTTCTGTTGAATGCTTGTAAGTAGCCGAAGGCACTTTCAAAGGAAAGTGATTTACTCTGAAAGGACAGCAGTTAAAAAGTGAAGCAACACTCCATTCCCTTCGCACAGTGAATTGAAGTGTTGGACGAACTGCTTCTCTTTCAGAGAAACAGATGTGAGTTTCTTGTGAATGGTTGTAAGTAGCTTAAGGCAATTTCAGAAGAGAGTGATGTTCTCTAAAACGAGAGCATTTTGAAAGTGAAGCAACACTCCATTCACTTCGCACAGTGAATTGAAGTGTTGGAACAGACTGCTTCTCTTTAAGAGAAATGCATGTGTTTTTCTTGTGAATGCTTGTAAGTAGCTTAAGGCACTTTCAAAGGAAAGTGATTTTCTCTGAAATGACAGCATTTAGAAAGTGAAGCAACACTCCATTCAATTCGCACAGTGAATTGAAGTGTTGGGACAGGCTGCTTCTCTTTCAGAGAAACAGATGTGAGTTTCTTGTGAATGCTTGTAAGTAGCTTAAGGCAGTTTCAAAAAAGAGTGATTTATTCTAAAAGGAGAGCACTTAGAAAGTGAAGTAACACTCCATTCACTACGCACAGTGAATTGAAATGTTGGAAGAGACTGCTTCTCTTTCAGAAAAATGCCTGTGTGTTTCCTGTGAATGCTTGTAAGTAGCTTAAGGCTCTTTCAAAGGAAAGTGCTTTTCTCTGAAAGGACAGCATTTAGAAAGTGAAGCAACACTCCATTCACTTCGCACAGTGAATTGAAGTGTTGGAACAGACAGCTTTTCTTCCATAGAATCGCATTTGAATTACTTGTGAATGCTTGTAAGTCGCTTAAGGCACTTTCAAAGGAAAGTGATTTTCTCTGAAAGGACAGCATTTAGAAAGTGATACAACACTCCATTCACTACGCACAGTGAATTGAAGTTTTGGAACAGACAGCTTTTCTTACATTGAAACGCATTTGAGTTTCCAGTAAAAGCTTGTAAGTAGCTTAAGGTATTTTCAAAGGAAAGTGATTTTCTCTGAAACTACAGCATTTAAAATGTGAAGGAACACTCCATTCACTTCGCACAGTGAATTGAAGTGTTGGACGAACTGCTTCTCTTTCAGAGAAAAAGAAGTGAGTTTCTTGTGAATTCTTGTAAGTCGATTAAGGCAGTTTCAAAAGAGAGTGATTTTCTCTAAAAGGAGAGCATTTTGAAAGTGAAGCAACACTCCATTCACTTCGCACTGGGAATTGAAATGTGGGAAGAGACTGCTTTTCTTTCAGAGAAACACATGTGAGTTTCTTGTGAATGCTTGTGAGTAGCTTAAGGCAGTTTCAAAAGAGAGTGATTTTCTCTAAAATGAGAGCGTTTAGAAAGTGAAGCAACACTCCATTCACTTTGCACAGGGAATTGAAATGTTGGAACAGACTGCTTCTCTTTCAGAAAAATGCATGTGAGTGTCTTGTGAATGCTTGTAAGTAGCTTAAGGCACTTTCAAAGGAAAGTGATTTTCTCTGAAAGGACAGCATTTAGAAAGTGAAGCAACACTCCATTCACTTCGCACAGTGAATTGAAGTGTTTTAACACACTGCTTCTCTTTCAGAGAAACGCATGTGAATTTCGGTTAAATGCTTGTAAGTACCTTAAGGCACTTTTAAAGGAAAGTGATTTTCTCTGAAAGGACAGCATTTAAAAAGTGAAGCAAAACTCCATTCACTTCGCACAGTGAATTAAAGTATTGTAACAGACTGCTTCTCTTTCAGAGAAAAAGATGTGAGTTTCTTGTGAATGCTTGTAAGTAGCTTAAGGCACTTTCAAAGGAAAGTGACAGCATTCCTAAATTCAGCATTCTAAATGCTGAAAGGACAGCATTTAGAAAGAGAAGCCACACTCCATTCACTTCGCACAGCGAATTGAAGTGTTGGAACAGACTGCTTCTTTTTCAGAGAAAAGGATGTGATTTTTTTGTTAATGCTTGTGAGTAGCTTAAGGCACTTTCAAAGGAAAGTGATTTTCTCTAAAAGGAGAGCATTTAGAAAGTGAAGCAATACTCCATTCACTTCGCACTGTGAATTGAAGTGTTGGAACAGACTGCTTCTCTTTCAGAAAAATGCACTTGAGTTTCTTGTGAATGCTTGTAAGTAGCTTAAGGCACTTTCAAAGGAAAGTGATTTTCTCTGAAAAGACAGCATTTAGAAAGTGAAGCAACACTCCATTCACTTTGCACAGTGAATTGAAGTGTTGGAACAGACTGCTTCTCTTTCAGAGAAACGCATATGAATTTCAATTGAATGCTTGTAAGCAGCTTAAGGCTCTTTCAATGGAAAGTGATTTTCTCTGAAACTACAGCATTTAGAATGTGAAGGAACACTCCATTCACTTAGCACAGTGAATTGAAGTGTTGGAACAGACTGCTGCTCTTTCAGAGAAACAGATGTGAGTTTCTTGTGAATGCTTGTAAGTAGCTTAAGGCAGTTTCAAAAGAGAGTGATTTTCTCTAAAAGGAGAGCATTTAGGAAGGGAAGTAACACTCCATTCTCTTCGCACAGTGAATTGAAGTGTTGGAACAGACTGTTTCTCTTTCAGAAAAAGAGATGTGAGTTTCTTGTGAATGCTTAGAAGAAG
Organism: Myodes glareolus; assembly: GCF_982192425.1. Classification (NCBI taxonomy): domain Eukaryota; kingdom Metazoa; phylum Chordata; class Mammalia; order Rodentia; family Cricetidae; genus Myodes; species Myodes glareolus. The sequence continues at coordinate 5,224,852 of NC_142046.1, forward strand.
CTTAAGGCACTTTCAAAGGAAAGTGATTTTCTCTGAAAGGACAGCATTTAGAAAGTGAAGCAATACTCCATTCACTTCGCACAGTGAATTAAAATATTGTAACTGACTGCTTCTTTTTCAGAGAAACGGATGTGAGTTTTTTGTGAATGCTTGTGAGTAGCTTAAGGTACTTTCAAAGGAAAGTGATTTTCTATGAGAGGACAGCATTTAGAAAGTGAAGCAACACTCCATTCACTTTGCACAGTGAATTGAAGTGTTGAAACAGACTGCATCTCTTTCAGAGAAACGCATATGAATTTCTATTGAATGCTTGTAAGTAGCTGAAGGCACTTTCAATGGAAAGAGATTTTCTCTGAAACTACAGCATTTAGAATGTGAAGGAACACTCCATTCACTTAGCACAGTGAATTGAAGTGTTGGAACAGACTGCTTCTCTTTCAGAGAAACAGATGTGTGTTTCTTGTGAATGCTTGTAAGTCGCTTTAGGCAATTTCAAAAGAGAGTGATTTTCCCAAAAAGGAGAGCATTTATAAAGTGAAGCAACACTCCATTCACTTCGCACAGTGAATTGAAGTGTTGGAACAGACTGCTTCTCTTTCAGAGAAACGCATGTGAATTTCGGTTGAATGCTTGTAAGTAGCTTAAGGCACTTTCAAAGGAAAGTGCTTTTCACTGAAAGGACAGCATTTAGAAAGTGAAGCAACGCTCCATTCACTTCGCACAGTGAATTGAAGTGTTGGAACAGACAGCTTCTCTTTCATAGAAACGCTTGTGAGTTTCCCGTGATTGCTTGTAAGTAGCTTAAGGCACTTTCAATGGAAAGTGATTTTCTCTGAAAGGACAGCATTTAGAAAGTGAAGCAACACTCCATTCACTTCGCACAGTGAATTGAAGTGTTGGAACAGACTGCTTCTCTTTCAGAGAAACAGATGTTAGTTTCTTGTGAATGCTTGTAAGTAGCTTAAGGCATTTTCAAAAGAGAGTGATTTTCTCTAAAAGGAGAGCATTTAGAAAGTGAAGCAACACTCCATTCACTTCGCACAGTGAATTAAAGTATTGTAACAGACTGCTTCTCTTTCAGAGAAACGGATGTGAGTTTTTTGTGAATGCTTGTGAGTAGCTTAAGGCACTTTCAAAGGAAAGTGATTTTCTCTGAAAGGACAGCATTTAGAAAGTGAAGAAATACTCCATTCACTTCGCATCGTGAATTGAAGTGTTGGAAAAGACTGCTTCTCTTTCAGAGAATCGCATGTGAATTTCTGTTGAATGCATGTAAGTAGCTTAAGGCACTTTCAATGGAAAGTGATTTTCTCTGAAACTACAGCATTTAGAATGTGATGGAACACTACATTCACTTCGCACAGCGAATTGAAGTGTTGGAACAGACTGCTTCTCTTTCAGAGAAACGGATGTGAATTTCTTGTGAATGCTTGTAAGTAGCTTAAGGCAGTTTCAAAAGAGAGTGATTTTCTCTAAAAGGAGAGCATTTAGGAAGGGAAGTAACACTCCATTCTCTTCGCACAGTGAATTGAAGTGTTGGAACAGACTGTTTCTCTTTCAGAAAAAGAGATGTGAGTTTCTTGTGAATGCTTCGAAGATGCTTAAGGCACTTTCAAAGGAAAGTGATTTTCTCTGAAAGGACAGCATTTAGAAAGTGAAGAAATACTCCATTCACTTCGCACAGTGAATTGAAGTGTTGAAACAGACTGATTCTCTTTCAGAGAAACAGAAGTGAGTTTCTCGTGAATGCTTGTAAGTCGCTTAAGGAAGTTTCAAAAGAGAGTGATTTTCTCTAAAAGGAGAGCATGTAGAAAGTGAGGCAACACTCCATTCACTTCGCACAGTGAATTGAAGTGTTAGAACAGACTGCTTCTCTTTCAGAAAAATGCATGTGTCTTTCTTGTGAATGCTTGTAAGTAGCTTAAGGCACTTTCAAAGGAAAGTGATTTTCTCTGAAAGTACAGCATTTAGAATGTGAAGCAACACTCCATTCACTTCGCACAGTGAATTGTAGTTTTGGAACAGACTGCTTCTCTTTCAGAGAAACAAATGTGAGTTTCTTGTGAATGCTTGTAAGTCCCAAAAGGCACTTTGAAAGGAAAGTGATTTTCTCTGAAAGGACAGCATTTAGAAAGTGAAGCAACACTCCATTCACTTCGCACAGTGAATTGAAGTGTTGGAAAAGACTGCTTCTTTTTCAGAGAAAAACATGTGAGTTTCTTGTGAATGCTTGTAAGTAGCTTAAGGCACTTTCAAAGGAAAGTGACTTTCTCTGAAAGGAGAGCATTTACAAAGTGAAGCAACACTCCATTCATTTCTCACAGTGAATTGAAGTGTTGGAACAGACTGCTTCTCTTTCAGAGAAACGCAACTGAATTTCTGTTGAATGCTTCTAAGTATCTTAAGGCACTTTCAAAGGAAAGTGATTTTCTCTGAAAGGACAGCATTCAGAAAGTGAAGCAACACTCCATTCACTTTGCAGAGTGATTTGAAGTGTTGGAACAGACTGCTTCTCTTTCAGAGAAACGTATGAGAATTTCTGTTAAATGCTTGTGAGTAGCTTAAGGCACTTTCAAAGGAAAGTGATTTTCTCTGAAAGGACAGCATTTAGAAAGTGAAGCAAAACTCCATTCACTTCGCACAGCGAATTGAAGTGTTGGAACAGACTGCTTCTCTTTCAGAGAAACGCATGTGAATTTCTGTTGAATGCTTTTAAGTAGATTAAGGCACTTTCAAAGGAAAGTGATTTTCTCTGAAAGGACAGCATTTAGAAAGTGAAGCAACACTCCATTCACTTCGCATAGTGAATTGAAGTGTTGGAACAGACTGCTTTTCTTTCAGAAAAATGCATGTGCGTGTCTTTTGAATGCTTGTAATTAGCTTAAGGCACTTTCAAAGGAAAGTGATTTTCTCTGAAAGGACAGCATTTACAAAGTGAAGCAACACTCCATTCACATCGCACAGTGAATTGAAGTGTTGGAACAGACTGCTTCTTTTTCAGAGAAACGGATGTGAGTTTTTTGTGAATGCTTGTAAGTAGCTTAAGGCACTTTCAAAAGAGAGTGATTTTCTCTGAAAGGACTGCATTTAGAAAGTGAAGAAACACTCCATTCACTTCGCACAGTGAATTGAAGTGTTGGAACAGACTGCTTCTCTTTCAGAGAAACGGATGTGAGTTTTTTGTGAATGCTTGTCAGTAGCTTAAGGCACTTTCAAAGGAAAGTGATTTTCTCTGAAAGGACAGCATTTAGAAAGTGAAGCAACACTCCATTCACCTCGCACAGTGAATTGAAGTGTTGGAACAGACTGCTTCGCTTTCAAAGAAACGCATGTGAGTTTCCTGTGAATGCTTGTAAGTAGCTTAAGGCACTTTCAAAGAAAGTGATTTTCTCTGAAACTACAGCAAGTAGAATTTGAAGGAACAGTCCATTCACTTCGCACAGTGAATTGAAGTGTTGGAACCGACTTCTTCTCTTTCAGAGAAACGCATGTGAATTTCTGTTAAATGCTTGTAAGGAGCTTAAGGCAGTTTCAAAAGAGAGTGATTTTCTCTGAAAGGACTGCATTTAGAAAGTGAAGCAAAAATCCATTCACTTCGCACAGCGAATTGAAGTGTTGGAACAGACTGCTTCTCTTTCAGAGAACACATGTGAATTTCTGTTGAATGCTTGTAAGTAGCTTATGGCACTTTCAAAGGAAAGTGATTTTCTCTGAAAGGACAGCATTTAGAAAGTGAAGCAACACTCCATTCACTTCGCACAGTGAATTGAAGTGTTCGAACAGACTGCTTCTCTTTCAGAGAAACGGAAGTGAGTTTCTTGTGAATGCTTGTAAGAAGCTTTAGGCACTTTCAAAGAGAGTGACTTTCTTAAAAGGACAGCATTTAGAAAGTGAAGCAACACTCCATTCATTTCGCACAGTGAATTGAAGTGTTGGAACAGACTGCTTCTCTTTCAGAGAAATGCATGTGAATTTCTATTGAATGCTTGTAAGTAGCTTAAGGCACTTTCAAAGGAAAGTGATTTTCTCTGAAAGGACAGCATTTAGAAAGTGAAGCAACACTCCATTCACGTCCCACAGTGATTTGAAGTGTTGAAACAGATTGCTTCTCTTTCAGAGAAACGCATGTGAATTTCTGTTAAATGCTTGTAAGGAGCTTAAGGCAGTTTCAAAAGAGAGTGATTTTCTCTGAAAGGACTGCATTTAGAAAGTGAAGAAACACTCCATTCACTTCGCACAGTGAATTGAAGTGTTGGAACAGACTGCTTCACTTTCAGAGAAACGGATGTGAGTTTTTTGTGAATGCGTGTCAGTAGCTTAAGGCACTTTCAAAGGAAAGTGATTTTCTCTGAAAGTACAGCATTCAGAAAGTGAAGCATAACTCCATTCACTTCGCACAGCGAATTGAAGTGTTGGAACAGACTGCTTCTCTTTCAGAGAACACATGTGAATTTCTGTTGAATGCTTGTAAGTAGCTTAAGGCACTTTCAAAGGAAAGTGATTTTCTCTGAAAGGACAGCACTTAGAAAGTGAAGCAACACTCCATTCACTTCGCACAGTGAATTGTAGTGTTGGAACAGACTGCTTCTCTTTCAGAGAAACAAATGTGAGTTTCTTGTGAATGCTTGTAAGTCGCTTAAAGCCCTTTCAAAGGAAAGTGATTTTCTCTGAAAGGACAGCATTTAGAAAGTGAAGCAACACTCCATTCACTTCGCACACTCAATTGAAGTGTTGGAACAGACTGCTTCTTTTTCAGAGAAACAGATGTGAGTTTCTTGTGATTGCTTGTAAGTAGTTTAAGGCAGTTTCAAAAGAGAGTGATTTTCTCTAAAAGGAGAGCATTTCGAAAGTGAAGAAACATTCCATTCACTTCGCACAGTGAATTGAAGTGTTGGAACAGACTGTTTCTTTTTCAGAGAAACATATGTGAGTTTCTTGTGATTGCTTGTAAGTAGTTTAAGGCAGTTTCAAAGAGAGTGATTTTCTCTAAAAGAGAGCATTTAGAAAGTGAAGCAAAAATCCATTCACTTCGCACAGTAAATTGAAGTGTTGGAACAGACTGCGTCTCTTTCAGAGAAACACATGTGAATTTTTGTTGAATGCTTGTAAGGAGCTTAAGGCAGTTTCAAAAGAGAGTGATTTTCTCTAAAAGGAGAGCATTTCGAAAGTGAAGAAACAATCCATTTCTTCGCACAGTGAATTGAAGTGTTGGAACAGACTGTTTCTTTTTCAGAGAAACAGATGTGAGTTTCTTGTGAATGCTTGTAAGTAGTTTAAGGCAGTTTCAAAAGAGAGTGATTTTCTCTAAAAGAGAGCATTTAGAAAGTGAAGCAAAAATCCATTCACTTCGCACAGTGAATTGAAGTGTTGGAAAAGACTGCTTCTTTTTCAGAGAAAAACATGTGAGTTTCTTGTGAATGCTTGTAAGTCGCTTAAGGCACTTTCAAAGGAATGTGACTTTCTCTGAAAGGAGAGCATTTACAAAGTGAAGCAACACTCCATTCATTTCTCACAGTGAATTGAAGTGTTGGAACAGACTGCTTCTCTTTCAGAGAAACGCAACTGAATTTCTGTTGAATGCTTCTAAGTATCTTAAGGCACTTTCAAAGGAAAGTGATTTTCTCTGAAAGGACAGCATTCAGAAAGTGAAGCAACACTCCATTCACTTTGCACAGTGATTTGAAGTGTTGGAACAGACTGCTTCTCTTTCAGAGAAACGCATGAGAATTTCTGTTAAATGCTTGTGAGTAGCTTAAGGCACTTTCAAAGGAAAGTGATTTTCTCTGAAAGGACAGCATTTAGAAAGTGAAGCAAAACTCCATTCACTTCGCACAGCGAATTGAAGAGTTGGAACAGACTGCTTCTCTTTCAGAGAAACGCATGTGAATTTCTGTTGAATGCTTGTAAGTAGATTAAGGCACTTTCAAAGAAAAGTGATTTTCTCTGAAAGGACAGCATTTAGAAAGTGAAGCAACACTCCATTCACTTCGCACAGCGAATTCAAGTGTTGGAACAGACTGCTTCTCTTTCAGAGAAACGGATATGAATTTCTGTTGAATGCTTCTAAGTAGCTTAAGGCACTTTCAATGGAAAGTGATTTTCTCTGAAACTACAGCATTTAGAATGTGAAGCAACACTCCATTCACCTCGCACAGTGAATTGAAGTGTTGGAACAGACTGCTTCGCTTTCAAAGAAACGCATGTGAGTTTCCTGTGAATGCTTGTAAGTAGCTTAAGGCACTTTCAAAGAAAGTGATTTTCTCTGAAACTACAGCAAGTAGAATTTGAAGGAACAGTCCATTCACTTCGCACAGTGAATTGAAGTGTTGGAACCGACTTCTTCTCTTTCAGAGAAACGCATGTGAATTTCTGTTAAATGCTTGTAAGGAGCTTAAGGCAGTTTCAAAAGAGAGTGATTTTCTCTGAAAGGACTGCATTTAGAAAGTGAAGCAAAAATCCATTCACTTCGCACAGCGAATTGAAGTGTTGGAACAGACTGCTTCTCTTTCAGAGAACACATGTGAATTTCTGTTGAATGCTTGTAAGTAGCTTATGGCACTTTCAAAGGAAAGTGATTTTCTCTGAAAGGACAGCATTTAGAAAGTGAAGCAACACTCCATTCACTTCGCACAGTGAATTGAAGTGTTCGAACAGACTGCTTCTCTTTCAGAGAAACGGAAGTGAGTTTCTTGTGAATGCTTGTAAGAAGCTTTAGGCACTTTCAAAGAGAGTGACTTTCTTAAAAGGACAGCATTTAGAAAGTGAAGCAACACTCCATTCATTTCGCACAGTGAATTGAAGTGTTGGAACAGACTGCTTCTCTTTCAGAGAAATGCATGTGAATTTCTATTGAATGCTTGTAAGTAGCTTAAGGCACTTTCAAAGGAAAGTGATTTTCTCTGAAAGGACAGCATTTAGAAAGTGAAGCAACACTCCATTCACGTCCCACAGTGATTTGAAGTGTTGAAACAGATTGCTTCTCTTTCAGAGAAACGCATGTGAATTTCTGTTAAATGCTTGTAAGGAGCTTAAGGCAGTTTCAAAAGAGAGTGATTTTCTCTGAAAGGACTGCATTTAGAAAGTGAAGAAACACTCCATTCACTTCGCACAGTGAATTGAAGTGTTGGAACAGACTGCTTCACTTTCAGAGAAACGGATGTGAGTTTTTTGTGAATGCGTGTCAGTAGCTTAAGGCACTTTCAAAGGAAAGTGATTTTCTCTGAAAGTACAGCATTCAGAAAGTGAAGCATAACTCCATTCACTTCGCACAGCGAATTGAAGTGTTGGAACAGACTGCTTCTCTTTCAGAGAACACATGTGAATTTCTGTTGAATGCTTGTAAGTAGCTTAAGGCACTTTCAAAGGAAAGTGATTTTCTCTGAAAGGACAGCACTTAGAAAGTGAAGCAACACTCCATTCACTTCGCACAGTGAATTGTAGTGTTGGAACAGACTGCTTCTCTTTCAGAGAAACAAATGTGAGTTTCTTGTGAATGCTTGTAAGTCGCTTAATGCCCTTTCAAAGGAAAGTGATTTTCTCTGAAAGGACAGCATTTAGAAAGTGAAGCAACACTCCATTCACTTCGCACACTCAATTGAAGTGTTGGAACAGACTGCTTCTTTTTCAGAGAAACAGATGTGAGTTTCTTGTGATTGCTTGTAAGTAGTTTAAGGCAGTTTCAAAAGAGAGTGATTTTCTCTAAAAGGAGAGCATTTCGAAAGTGAAGAAACATTCCATTCACTTCGCACAGTGAATTGAAGTGTTGGAACAGACTGTTTCTTTTTCAGAGAAACATATGTGAGTTTCTTGTGATTGCTTGTAAGTAGTTTAAGGCAGTTTCAAAGAGAGTGATTTTCTCTAAAAGAGAGCATTTAGAAAGTGAAGCAAAAATCCATTCACTTCGCACAGTAAATTGAAGTGTTGGAACAGACTGCGTCTCTTTCAGAGAAACACATGTGAATTTTTGTTGAATGCTTGTAAGGAGCTTAAGGCAGTTTCAAAAGAGAGTGATTTTCTCTAAAAGGAGAGTATTTCGAAAGTGAAGAAACATTCCATTCACTTCGCACAGTGAATTGAAGTGTTGGAACAGACTGCTTCTCTTTCAGAGAAACGCACGTGAATTTCTGTTGAATGCTTGTAAGTAGCTTAAGGCACTTTCAAAGGAAAGTGATTTTCTCTGAAAGGACAGCATTTAGAAAGTGATGCAACACTAAATTCACATCACACAGTGAATTGAAGTGTTGGAACAGACTGTTTCTCTTTCAGAAAAACAAATGTGAGTTTCGTGTGAATGCTCAGAAGTTTCTTAAGGCACTTTCAAAGGAAAGTGATTTTCTCTGAAAGGACAGCATTTAGAAAGTGAAGCAATACTCCATTCACTTCGCACAGTGAATTAAAGTATTGTAACAGACTGCTTCTTTTTCAGAGAAACGGATGTGAGTTTTTTGCGAATGCTTGTGAGTAGCTTAAGGCACTTACAAAGAAAGTGATTTTCTCTGAAAGGACAGCATTTAGAAAGTGAAGCAACAGTCCATTCACTTCGCACAGTGAATTGAAGTGTTGGAACAGACTGCTTCTCTTTCAGAGTAACGCATCTGAATTTCTGTTGAATGCTTGTAAGTAGCTTAAGGCACTTTCAAAGGAAAGTGATTTTCTCTGAAAGGACAGCATTTAGAAAGTGAAGCAACACTCCATTCACTTCGCACAGTCAATTGAAGTGTTGGATCAGACTGCTTCTTTTTTAGAGAAACAGATGTGAGTTTCTTGTGATTGCTTGTAAGTAGTTTAAGGCAGTTTCAAAAGAGAGTGATTTTCTCTAAAAGAGAGCATTTAGAAAGTGAAGCAAAAATCCATTCACTTCGCACAGTAAATTGAAGTGTTGGAACAGACTGCGTCTCTTTCAGAGAAACACATGTGAATTTTTGTTGAATGCTTGTAAGAAGCTTAAGGCAGTTTCAAAAGAGAGTGATTTTCTCTACAAGGAGAGCATTTTGAAAGTGAAGAAACATTCCATTCACTTCGCACAGTGAATTGAAGTGTTGGAACAGACTTTTTCTTTTTCAGAGAAACAGATGTGAGTTTCTTGTGAATGCTTGTAAGTAGTTTAAGGCAGTTTCAAAAGAGAGTGATTTTCTCTAAAAGAGAGCATTTAGAAAGTGAAGCAAAAATCCATTCACTTCGCACAGTGAATTGAAGTTTTGGAACAGACTGCTTCTCTTTCAGAGAAACGCATGTGAATTTCTGTTGAATGCTTGTAAGTAGCTTAAGGCACTTTCAAAGGAAAGTGATTTTCTCTCAAAGGACAGCATTTAGAAAGTGAAGCAAAACTTCATTCACTTCGCACAGCGAAATGAAGTGTTGGAACAGACTGCTTCTCTTTCAGAGAAACGCATGTGAATTTCTGTTGAATGATTGTAAGTAGCTTAAGGCACTTTCAAAGGAAAGTGATTTTCTCTGAAAGGACAGCATTTAGAAAGTGAAGCACCACTCCATTCACTTCGCACAGTGAATTGTAGTGATGGAACAGACTGCTTCTCTTTCAGAGAAACAAATGTGAGTTTCTTGTGAATGCTTGTAAGTCGCTTAAGGCACTTTCAAAGGAAAGTGATTTTCTCTGAAAGGACAGCATTTAGAAAGTGAAGCAACACTCCATTCACTTCGCACAGTCAATTGAAGTGTTGGAACAGACTGCTTCTTTTCAGAGAAACAGATGTGAGTTTCTTGTGATTGCTTGTAAGTAGTTTAAGGCAGTTTCAAAAGAGAGTGATTTTCTCTAAAAGAGAGCATTTAGAAAGTGAAGCAAAAATCCATTCACTTCGCACAGTGAATTGAACTTTTGAAACAGACTGCTTCTCTTTCAGAGAAACGCATGTGAATTTCTGTTGAATGCTTGTAAGTAGCTTAAGGCACTTTCAAAGGAAAGTGATTTTCTCTGAAAGGACAGCATTTAGAAAGTGATGCAACACTAAATTCACATCACACAGTGAATTGAAGTGTTGGAACAGACTGTTTCTCTTTCAGAAAAACAAATGTGAGTTTCGTGTGAATGCTCAGAAGTTTCTTAAGGCACTTTCAAAGGAAAGTGATTTTCTCTGAAAGGACAGCATTTAGAAAGTGAAGCAATACTCCATTCACTTCGCACAGTGAATTAAAGTATTGTAACAGACTGCTTCTTTTTCAGAGAAACGGATGTGAGTTTTTTGCGAATGCTTGTGAGTAGCTTAAGGCACTTTCAAAGAAAGTGATTTTCTCTGAAAGGACAGCATTTAGAAAGTGAAGCAAAACTCCATTCACTTCGCACAGTGAATTGTAGTGATGGAACAGACTGCTTCTCTTTCAGAGAAACAAATGTGAGTTTCTTGTGAATGCTTGTCAGTCGCTTAAGGCACTTTCAAAGGAAAGTGATTTTCTCTGAAAGGACAGCATTTAGAAAGTGAAGCAACACTCCATTCACTTCGCACAGTCAATTGAAGTGTTGGAACAGACTGCTTCTTTTCAGAGAAACAGATGTGAGTTTCTTGTGATTGCTTGTAAGTAGTTTAAGGCAGTTTCAAAAGAGAGTGATTTTCTCTAAAAGAGAGCATTTAGAAAGTGAAGCAAAAATCCATTCACTTCGCACAGTGAATTGAAGTGTTGGAACAGACTGTGTCTCTCTCAGAGAAAAGCATGTGAATTTCTGTTGAATGCTTGTAAGGAGCTTAATGCAGTTTCAAAAGAGAGTGATTTTCTCTAAAAGGAGAGCATTTCGAAAGTGAAGAAACATTCCATTCACTTCGCACAGTGAATTGAAGTGTTGGAACAGACTGTTTCTTTTTCAGAGAAACAGATGTGAGTTTCTTGTGAATGCTTGTAAGTAGTTTAAGGCAGTTTCAAAAGAGAGTGATTATCTGTAAAAGAGAGCATTTAAAGTGAAGCAAAAATCCATTCACTTCGCACAGTGAATTGAAGTTTTGGAACAGACTGCTTCTCTTTCAGAGAAACGCATGTGAATTTCTGTTGAATGCTTGTAAGTAGCTTAAGGCACTTTCAAAGGAAAGTGATTTTCTCTGAAAGGACAGCATTTAGAAAGTGATGCAACACTAAATTCACATCACACAGTGAATTGAAGTGTTGGAACAGACTGTTTCTCTTTCAGAAAAACAGATGTGAGTTTCGTGTGAATGCTCAGAAGTTTCTTAAGGCACTTTCAAAGGAAAGTGATTTTCTCTGAAAGGACAGCATTTAGAAAGTGAAGCAACACTCCATTCACTTCGCACAGTGAATTGAAGTGTTGTAACAGACTGCTTCTCTTTCAGAGAAACGCATCTGAATTTCTGTTGAATGTTTCTAAGTAGCTTAAGGCACTTTCAATGGAAAGTGATTCTCTCTGATCTACGGCATTTAGAATGTGGAGGAACACTCCATTCACTTCGCACAGTCAATTGAAGTTTGGAACAGACTGCTTCTCTTTAAGAGAAACAGATGTGAGTTTCTTATAAATGCTTGTAAGTCGCTTCAGGCAATTTCAAAAGAGAGTGATTTTCTCTAAAAGGAGAGCATTTAGAAAGTGAAGCAACACTCCATTTACTTCGCACAGTGAATTGAAGTGTTGGAACAGACTGATTCTCTTTCAGAGAAACAGATGTGAGTTTCTTGTGAAAGCTTGTAAGTAGCTTAAGGCACTTTCAAAGGAAAGTGATTTTCTCTGAAACTACAGCATTTAGAATGTGAAGGAACACTCCATTCACTTCGCACAGTGAATTGAAGTGTTGGAACAGACTGCTTCTCTTTCAGAGAAAAAGATGTGAGTTTCTCGTGAATGCTTGTAAGTCGCTTAAGGCAGTTTCAAAAGAGAGTGATTTTCTCTAAAAGGAGAGCATGTAGAAAGTGAAGCAACATTCCATTCACTTCGCACTGTGAATTGAAGTGTTGGAACAGACTGCTTCTCTTTCAGAAAAATGCATGTGTGTTTCTTGTGAATGCTTGTAAGTAGCTTAAGGCACTTTCAAAGGAAAGTGATTTTCACTGAAAGGACAGCATTTAGAACGTGAAGCAATACTCCATTCACTTCGCACAGTGAATTAAAGTATTGTAACAGACTGCTTCTCTTTCAGAGAAACAGATGTGAGTTTTTTGTGAATGCTTGTGAGTAGCTTGAGGCACTTTAAAGGAAAGTGATTTTCTCTGAAAGGACAGCATTTAGAAAGTGAAGCAACACTCCATTCACTTCTCCAAGTGAATTAAAGTGTTGGAACAGACTGCTTCTCTTTCAGAGAAACACATGTGAATTTCTGTTGAATGCTTCTAAGTAGCTTAAGGCACTTTCAATGGAAAGTGATTTTCTCTGAAACTACAGCATTTAGAATGTGAAGCAACACTCCATTCACCTCGCACAGTGAATTGAAGTGTTGGAACAGACTGCTTCGCTTTCAAAGAAACGCATGTGAGTTTCCTGTGAATGCTTGTAAGTAGCTTAAGGCACTTTCAAAGAAAGTGATTTTCTCTGAAACTACAGCAAGTAGAATTTGAAGGAACAGTCCATTCACTTCGCACAGTGAATTGAAGTGTTGGAACCGACTTCTTCTCTTTCAGAGAAACGCATGTGAATTTCTGTTAAATGCTTGTAAGGAGCTTAAGGCAGTTTCAAAAGAGAGTGATTTTCTCTGAAAGGACTGCATTTAGAAAGTGAAGCAAAAATCCATTCACTTCGCACAGCGAATTGAAGTGTTGGAACAGACTGCTTCTCTTTCAGAGAACACATGTGAATTTCTGTTGAATGCTTGTAAGTAGCTTATGGCACTTTCAAATGAAAGTGATTTTCTCTGAAAGGACAGCATTTAGAAAGTGAAGCAACACTCCATTCACTTCGCACAGTGAATTGAAGTGTTCGAACAGACTGCTTCTCTTTCAGAGAAACGGAAGTGAGTTTCTTGTGAATGCTTGTAAGAAGCTTTAGGCACTTTCAAAGAGAGTGACTTTCTTAAAAGGACAGCATTTAGAAAGTGAAGCAACACTCCATTCATTTCGCACAGTGAATTGAAGTGTTGGAACAGACTGCTTCTCTTTCAGAGAAATGCATGTGAATTTCTATTGAATGCTTGTAAGTAGCTTAAGGCACTTTCAAAGGAAAGTGATTTTCTCTGAAAGGACAGCATTTAGAAAGTGAAGCAACACTCCATTCACGTCCCACAGTGATTTGAAGTGTTGAAACAGATTGCTTCTCTTTCAGAGAAACGCATGTGAATTTCTGTTAAATGCTTGTAAGGAGCTTAAGGCAGTTTCAAAAGAGAGTGATTTTCTCTGAAAGGACTGCATTTAGAAAGTGAAGAAACACTCCATTCACTTCGCACAGTGAATTGAAGTGTTGGAACAGACTGCTTCACTTTCAGAGAAACGGATGTGAGTTTTTTGTGAATGCGTGTCAGTAGCTTAAGGCACTTTCAAAGGAAAGTGATTTTCTCTGAAAGTACAGCATTCAGAAAGTGAAGCATAACTCCATTCACTTCGCACAGCGAATTGAAGTGTTGGAACAGACTGCTTCTCTTTCAGAGAACACATGTGAATTTCTGTTGAATGCTTGTAAGTAGCTTAAGGCACTTTCAAAGGAAAGTGATTTTCTCTGAAAGGACAGCACTTAGAAAGTGAAGCAACACTCCATTCACTTCGCACAGTTAATTGTAGTGTTGGAACAGACTGCTTCTCTTTCAGAGAAACAAATGTGAGTTTCTTGTGAATGCTTGTAAGTCGCTTAATGCCCTTTCAAAGGAAAGTGATTTTCTCTGAAAGGACAGCATTTAGAAAGTGAAGCAACACGCCATTCACTTCGCACAGTCAATTGAAGTGTTGGAACAGACTCCTTCTTTTTCAGAGAAACAGATGTGAGTTTCTTGTGATTGCTTGTAAGTAGTTTAAGGCAGTTTCAAAAGAGAGTGATTTTCTCTAAAAGAGAGCATTTAGAAAGTGAAGCAAAAATCCATTCACTTCGCACAGTGAATTGAAGTGTTGGAACAGACTGCGTCTCTTTCAGAGAAACGCATGTGAATTTCTGTTGAATGCTTGTAAGGAGCTTAAGGCAGTTTCAAAAGAGAGTGATTTTCTCTAAAAGAGAGCATTTAGAAAGTGAAACAAAAATCCATTCACTTCACACAGTGAATTGAAGTGTTGGAACAGACTGTTTCTTTTTCAGAGAAACAGATGTGAGTTTCTTGTGAATGCTTGTAAGTAGTTTAAGGCAGTTTCAAAGAGAGTGATTTTCTCTAAAAGAGAGCATTTAGAAAGTGAAGCAAAAATCCATTCACTTCGCACAGTGAATTGAAGTTTTGGAACACACTGCTTCTCTTTCAGAGAAACGCATGTGAATTTCTGTTGAATGCTTGTAAGTAGCTTAAGGCACTTTCAAAGGAAAGTGATTTTCTCTGAAAGGACAGCATTTAGAAAGTGAAGCAAAACTCCATTCACTTCGCACAGCGAATTGAAGTGTTGGAACAGACAGCTTCTCTTTCAGAGAAACGCATGTGAATTTATGTTGAATGCTTGTAAGTAGCTTAAGGCACTTTCAAAGGAAAGTGATTTTCTCTGAAAGGACAGCATTTAGAAAGTTAGGCAACACTACATTCACTTCGCACAGTGAATTGAAGTGTTGGAACAGACTGCTTCGCTTTCAGAGAAACAGATGTGAGTTTCTTGTGAATGCTTGTAATTAGCTTAAGGAACTTTCAAAGGAGAGTGATTTTCTCTAAAAGGAGAGCATTTAGAAAGTGAAGCAACACTCCATTCACTTCGCATAGTGAATTGAAGTGTTGGAACAGACAGCATCTCTTTCATAGAATCGCATTTGAGTTTCCTCTGAATGCTGGTACGTTGCTTTAGGCACTTTCAAAGGAAAGTGATTTTCTCTGAAACTACAGTATTTAGAATGTGAAGGAACACTCCATTCACTTCGCACAGTGAATTAAAGTATTGTAACAAACTGCTTCTCTTTCAGAGAAACGGTTTGTTTTTTGTGAATGCATGTGAGTAGCTTAATGCACTTTGAATAGAAAGTGATTTTCTCTGAAAGAACAGCATTTAGAAAGTGAAGCAACACTCCATTCACTTCGCACAGTGAATTGAAGTGTTGGGACAGACTGCTTCTCTTTCAGAGAAACGCATCTGAATTTCTGTTGAATGCATGTAAGTAGCTTAAGGCACTTTCAAAGGAAAGTGATTTTCTCTGAAACTACAGCATTTAGAATGTGAAGGAACACTCCATTCACTTCGCACAGTGATTTGAAGTGCTGGAACAGACTGCTTCTCTTTCAGGGAAACGGATGTGAATTTCTTGTGATTGATTGTAAGTAGCTTCAGGCAGTTTCAAAAGAGAGTGATTTTCTCTAAAAGTTGAGCATTTAGAAAGTGAAGAAACATTCCATTCACTTCGCACAGTGAATTGAAGTGTTGGCAGAGACTGCTCCTCTTTCAGAGAAACAGATGTGAGTTTCTGGTGAATGCTTTTAAGTCGCTTCAGGCAGTTTCAAAAGAGAGTGATTTTCTCTAAAAGGAGAGCATTTAGAAAGTGAAGCAACACTCCATTACTTCGCACAGTGAATTGAAGTGTTGGAACAGACTGCTTCTCTTTCAGAGAAATGCAAGTGAGTTTCTTGTGAATGTTTGTAAGTAGCTTAAGGTACTTTCAAAGGAAAGTGATTTTCTCTGAAAGGACAGCATTTAGAAAGTGAAGCAACACTCCATTCACTTTGCACAGTGAATTGAAGTGTTGGAAGAGACTGCTTCTCTTTCAGAAAAATGCACGTGAATTTCTGTTGAATGCTTGTAAGTAGCTTAAGGCACTTTCAAAGGAAAGTGATTTTCTCTGAAACTACAGCATTTAGAATGTGAAGGAACACTCCATTCACTTCGCACAGTGAATTGAAGTGTTGGAACAGACTGCTTCTCTTTCAGAGAAATAGATGTGAGTTTCTTGTGAATGCTTGTAAGTCGCTTCAGGCAGTTTCAAAATAGAGTGGTTTTCTCTAAAAGGAGAGCATTTAGAAAATGAAGCAACACTCCATTCACTTCGCACTGTGAATTGAAGTGTTGGAAGAGACCGCTTCTCTTTCAGAGAAATGGATGTGAGTTTCTTGTGAATGCTTGTAAGTAGCTTAAGGCACTTTCAAAGGAAAGTGATTTTCTCTGAAAGTACAGCATTCAGAAAGTGAAGCATAACTCCATTCACTTCGCACAGCGAATTGAAGTGTTGGAACAGACTGCTTCTCTTTCAGAGAACACATGTGAATTTCTGTTGAATGCTTGTAAGTAGCTTAAGGCACTTTCAAAGGAAAGTGATTTTCTCTGAAAGGACAGCACTTAGAAAGTGAAGCAACACTCCATTCACTTCGCACAGTTAATTGTAGTGTTGGAACAGACTGCTTCTCTTTCAGAGAAACAAATGTGAGTTTCTTGTGAATGCTTGTAAGTCGCTTAATGCCCTTTCAAAGGAAGGTGATTTTCTCTGAAAGGACAGCATTTAGAAAGTGAAGCAACACGCCATTCACTTCGCACAGTCAATTGAAGTGTTGGAACAGACTGCTTCTTTTTCAGAGAAACAGATGTGAGTTTCTTGTGATTGCTTGTAAGTAGTTTAAGGCAGTTTCAAAAGAGAGTGATTTTCTCTAAAAGAGAGCATTTAGAAAGTGAAGCAAAAATCCATTCACTTCGCACAGTGAATTGAAGTGTTGGAACAGACTGCGTCTCTTTCAGAGAAACGCATGTGAATTTCTGTTGATTGCTTGTAAGGAGCTTAAGGCAGTTTCAAAAGAGAGTGATTTTCTCTAAAAGAGAGCATTTAGAAAGTGAAGCAAAAATCCATTCACTTCACACAGTGAATTGAAGTGTTGGAACAGACTGTTTCTTTTTCAGAGAAACAGATGTGAGTTTCTTGTGAATGCTTGTAAGTAGTTTAAGGCAGTTTCAAAAGAGAGTGATTTTCTCTAAAAGAGAGCATTTAGAAAGTGAAGCAAAAATCCATTCACTTCGCACAGTGAATTGAAGTTTTGGAACAGACTGCTTCTCTTTCAGAGAAACGCATGTGAATTTCTGTTGAATGCTTGTAAGTAGCTTAAGGCACTTTCAAAGGAAAGTGATTTTCTCTGAAAGGAGAGCATTTACAAAGTGAAGCAAAACTCCATTCACTTCGCACAGCGAATTGAAGTGTTGGAACAGACAGCTTCTCTTTCAGAGAAACGCATGTGAATTTATGTTGAATGCTTGTAAGTAGCTTAAGGCACTTTCAAAGGAAAGTGATTTTCTCTGAAAGGACAGCATTTAGAAAGTTAGGCAACACTACATTCACTTCGCACAGTGAATTGAAGTGTTGGAACAGACTGCTTCGCTTTCAGAGAAACAGATGTGAGTTTCTTGTGAATGCTTGTAATTAGCTTAAGGAACTTTCAAAGGAGAGTGATTTTCTCTAAAAGGAGAGCATTTAGAAAGTGAAGCAACACTCCATTCACTTCGCATAGTGAATTGAAGTGTTGGAACAGACAGCATCTCTTTCATAGAATCGCATTTGAGTTTCCTCTGAATGCTGGTACGTTGCTTTAGGCACTTTCAAAGGAAAGTGATTTTCTCTGAAACTACAGCATTTAGAATGTGAAGGAACACTCCATTCACTTCGCACAGTGAATTAAAGTATTGTAACAAACTGCTTCTCTTTCAGAGAAACGGATGTGAGTTTTTTGTGAATGCATGTGAGTAGCTTAATGCACTTTGAATAGAAAGTGATTTTCTCTGAAAGAACAGCATTTAGAAAGTGAAGCAAAACTCCATTCACTTCGCACAGTGAATTGAAGTGTTGGGACAGACTGCTTCTCTTTCAGAGAAACGCATCTGAATTTCTGCTGAATGCATGTAAGTAGCTTAAGGCACCTTCAAAGGAAAGTGATTTTCTCTGAAACTACAGCATTTAGAATGTGAAGGAACACTCCATTCACTTCGCACAGTGATTTGAAGTGCTGGAACAGACTGCTTCTCTTTCAGGGAAACGGATGTGAATTTCTTGTGATTGATTGTAAGTAGCTTCAGGCAGTTTCAAAAGAGAGTGATTTTCTCTAAAAGTTGAGCATTTAGAAAGTGAAGAAACATTCCATTCACTTCGCACAGTGAATTGAAGTGTTGGCAGAGACTGCTCCTGTTTCAGAGAAACAGATGTGAGTTTCTGGTGAATGCTTTTAAGTCGCTTCAGGCAGTTTCAAAAGAGAGTGATTTTCTCTAAAAGGAGAGCATTTAGAAAGTGAAGCAACACTCCATTACTTCGCACAGTGAATTGAAGTGTTGGAACAGACTGCTTCTCTTTCAGAGAAATGCAAGTGAGTTTCTTGTGAATGTTTGTAAGTAGCTTAAGGTACTTTCAAAGGAAAGTGATTTTCTCTGAAAGGACAGCATTTAGAAAGTGAAGCAACACTCCATTCACTTTGCACAGTGAATTGAAGTGTTGGAAGAGACTGCTTCTCTTTCAGAAAAATGCACGTGAATTTCTGTTGAATGCTTGTAAGTAGCTTAAGGCACTTTCAAAGGAAAGTGATTTTCTCTGAAACTACAGCATTTAGAATGTGAAGGAACACTCCATTCACTTCGCACAGTGAATTGAAGTGTTGGAACAGACTGCTTCTCTTTCAGAGAAATAGATTTGAGTTTCTTGTGAATGCTTGTAAGTCGCTTCAGGCAGTTTCAAAATAGAGTGGTTTTCTCTAAAAGGAGAGCATTTAGAAAATGAAGCAACACTCCATTCACTTCGCACTGTGAATTGAAGTGTTGGAAGAGACCGCTTCTCTTTCAGAGAAATGGATGTGAGTTTCTTGTGAATGCTTGTAAGTAGCTTAAGTCACTTTCAAAGGAAATTTACTTTCTGTGAAAGGACAGCATTTAGAAAGTGAAGCAACACTCCATTCACTTCGCACAGTGAATTGAAGTGTTGGAAAAGAGTGCTTCTCTTTCAGAGAAACGCATGTGAATTTCTGTTGAATGCTTGTAAGGAGCTTAAGGCAGTTCCAAAAGAGAGTGATTTTCTCTAAAAGGAGAGCATTTAGAAAGTGAAGCAACACTCCATTCACTTCGTACAGTGAATTGAAGTGTTGGAACAGACTGCTTCTCTTTCAGAGAAACAGATGTGAGTTTCTTGTGAATGCTTGTAATTAGCTTAAGGCACTTTCAAAGAAAGTGATTTTCTCTGAAATTACAGCATTTAGAAAAAATGAAGCAATACTCCACTCACTTCGCACATTCATTGAAGTGTTGGAACACACTGCTTCTCTTTCAGTGAAACGCATGGGAGTGACTGGCGAATGCTAATAAGTAGCTTAAGGCACTTTCAAAAGAAAGTGATTTTCTCTTTAACTCCAGCATTTAGAAAGTGAAGCAACACTCCATTCACTTCGCACAGTAAATTGAAGTGTTGGAACAGACTGCTTCTCTTTCAAAGAAAGGCATGTGAGTTTTTTGTGCATGCTTGTAAGTAGCTTAAGGCACTTTCAAAAGATAGTGATTTTCTCTGAAACTACAGCATTTAGAAAGTGAAACAACACTCCATTCACTTCGCCCAGTTAATTGACGTCTTGGAACAGACTGCTTCTCTTTCCGAAAAACGCGTGTGAGTTTCCTGTGAATGCTGTAAATACCTTAAGGCACTTTCAAAGCAAAGTTATTTTCTCTGAAAGTACAGAATTTTGAAAGTGGACCAACACTCCATTCACTTCGCACAATAAATTGAAGTGTTGGAACAGACTGCTTCTCTTTCAGAGAAACGCATGTGAGTGTCTTGTGAATGCTTTTAAGTAGCTTAAGGCACTTTCAAAAGAATGTGATTTTCTCTGAAACTAGAGCATTTAGAAAGTGAAGGAACACTCCATTCACTTTGCACAGTGAATTGAAGTGTTGGAACAGACTGCTTCTCTTTCAGAGAAACCCATGTGTGTTTATTGTGAACGCTTGTAAGTATCTTAAGGCACTTTCAAAGGAAAGTGATTTTCTAGGAAAATACAGCATTTAGAAAGTGAAGCAACAGTCCATTCACTTCGTACAGTGAATTGAAGTTTTGGCACAGACTGCTTCTCTTTCAGTGAAATCCATGTGAGTTTATTGTGAATGCTTTTAAGTAGCTTAAGGCACTTTCAAATGAACGTGATTTTCTCTGAAACTAGAGCATTTAGAAATTGGGGCAACACTCCATTCACTTCAAACATTCAATTGAATTGTTGTAACAGACTGCTTCTCTTTCAGAAAAACGCATGTGAGTTTCTTGTGAATGCTTATAAGTAGCTTAAGGCAGTTTTAAATAATTGATTTTCTTTGAAACTACAGCACACAACGAACAGTCTCTACACTATGGACAGTGATTACACAATGGAAAGAAAGTACACATTGGACAGACAGTACACAATGGACAGTCTGTACACAATGGAGAATGTGAACATAATGGACAGAATGTACACAATGGACAGGATGTACACAATGGACAAACTGTACACAATGGAGCATCTGTTCACAATTGATAGTCTTACTCAGACAACAGTATGTACATAATGGAGAGTGTGCTCACAATGGACAGAATGTATACAATGAACAGTCTGTACAAAATGGAGTATGTACACAATGGGAAGTTTGTACACAATGAATAGAATATACACAGTGGAGAGTCTGTACACAATGGACAATTTGTAGAAAATTGACAGTCTGTGCAATGGACAGTTTATACACAATGGACCGAATGTACATAATGGACAGTCTGTACACAAGGACATTCTTTACACAGTGGACAGTCTATACAACATGGAAAGACAGAACACAATGGACAGAATGTACACAATAAACATAATGTACACAATGGACAGTCTATACACAATGGAAAATCTGTACTCAATAGACAGTCTGTACACAATGGACAATCTGTATACAATGGATGGTCTCGACACAAGGGACAGTCTCTGTACACAATAAAGAGCCTTTATACAATTCACAGTCTGTCCACAATGGACAGTCTGTCCACAATGGACACTGTGTATACAATGTCCCATCTGCACATAATGGACAGTCTCTGAACACAATGGACAGTGTGTACACAATGGAGAATCTGTACAAAATGGACAGTCTGTACACAATGGAGAGTCTAAACAATGGACATTCTGTACACAATGGTCCATTTGTACACAATGGACAGTCTGTACAAAAGGGACTGTCTGTACACAATGAACAGTAGGAACAAAATAGTATGTATACAATAGACATTATGTAAGCAATGGACAATATGTACACAATGGACAGTATGAGCAGAATAGTATGTACACAATAGACAGTATGGACAAAATGGAGAGTTTGTACATAATGGATAGTCTGTACAAAAAAGATAGAATGTACACAATAGACAGTCTGTGCACAATGGACAGTCTGTGCACAATGGACCGTCTGTACATAGTGGACAGTTTGTACACAATGAACAGTCTGCAAATAATGGACAGTCTGTACAAAATGGACAGAATGTACACAAGGACAGTCTGTTCAAAATGTACAGCATGAATACAATAGACATTATGTGCACAACACAATAGACAGTATGTACACAATTGCCAGAATGTTCACAGTGGATAATATGTATACAATGGACATTATGTACACAAACGACAGTATGTACCCAATGGACAGTATTTATGCAATGGACAGTATATGTACACAATGGACAGTCTGTATAAAATGGACAGTTTGTACGCAATGGACAGTCTGTACACAATGGACAGAATGTACCCAAATTGACAGTATGGACGCAATGGAAACTATATGTACACAATGGACAGTCTGTTCAAAATGGGCAGTTTGTACACAATGGACAGTCTGTACACAATAGACAGTTTGTACATAATGGACCATCTGTACACAATGGACAGCCTGTAAAATGTGGACAGTCTGAACACATTGGACCATATGTACACAATAGACAGTCTGTAAACAGTGGAGAGTCTGAACAAAATGGACAGTCTGTACACAATGGACAGTATGTACACAATGAACTATATGAACTAATTTTATGTACACAATATACAGTGTGTATACTGTATATATGAACAGTATGTACACCGTGGACAGTATCTACACTATTGACAATATGTACACAATGGACAGTCCGTACACAATGAACAGTCTGTATTCAACGGACAGCATGTACACAATGGAGAGTCTGTACACAATGGACAGTCTTTATTCAATGGACAGAATGTACACAATGGAGAGTCTGTACACAATGAACAGTCTCTAACAATGAACATTCTGTACACAATGGAAAGTCTGTACAAAATGGATGGTCTATACACAAAGGAAAGACTCTGAACACAATGGACAGTCTGTAAACAATGTACAGTTTGTACACATTGACAGAATGTACACAAAGGATAAAATGTACACAATTAACAGTATGTACACAATAGACAGTCTGTACACAATGGACATTCTGTACACAATGGACTGTCTGTACACAATGGAGAGAATGTACACAATGGAGAGGCAGTACAGAATGGACAGTCTGTACACAATGGACAGTCTGTACACAATAGACAGCCTATAAACAATGGACAGAATGTACACAATTGACAGAATGTACACAAAGGACAGAATGTACACAAAGGACAGTCTGTACACAATGGACATTCTGTAAACAATGGACAGTCTGTATACATTGGACAGTCTGTTCTCAATGGACAGGCTCTGTACACAAAGGACAATCCCTACACAATGGACAGAATGTGCACAATGGACAGTCTGTACATAATCGACAGTCTGTACACAATGGATAGTCTATACACAATGGACAGTGTGTACACAATGGACAGTGTGCACACAATGGACAGTATGCACACAGTGGACAGTCTGTATACAATGGACTGTGTGTACACAAAGGACAGTGTTCACACAATGGACTGTCTGCACACTATGGACAGTCTGTACACAATGGAAGTCTGTACACTATGGACAGTCTGTACACAATGGACAGTATATGTACACAATTGTAAGTAAATACACAATAGACTGTATGTACATAATATATAGTATGGACTCCACGACAGGATGTAAAACATTGATAGTATGTATACCATAGACAGTATGTACAATGGACTGTCTTTACACAATTGACAATGTGAACAAAATAGTATGTACAAAATGAACAGTTTGTATTTAATGGAGAGTCTGTACACAATGGAAAAAATGCACACAATGAACAGTCTATAAACAATGGACAGTCTGTTAACAATAGACTGTCTATTCACAATCGACAGTCTGTACACAGTGGACAGTCTGTACACAATGGACAATCTGTATACAATGGACAGTCTGTACACAATGGACACTATGTACACAATATACAGCATGTACACAATGAACAGTATGTACACAATGGACAGTCTGTGCACAATGGACAGTTTCTACACAATGAACAGTCTGTACACAATGGACAGTGAGTACAAAATGGACAGTGTGTACAAAATGGACAGTCTGTACACAATGGACAGTCTGTACACAAGGACAGAATGTACACAATGAACAGTCTGTACACAATGGACAGTCTGTATACAGTAGACAGAATGTACACAATGGACAGAATATACACAATGGACCGTCTGTACATAATGGACAGTCTCTGTACACAATGGACAGTCTGCTCACAATGGACACTCTGTATACAATGGACAGTTTGCATACAAAGTACAGTCTGCATGCAACAGACAGTGTGTACACAATGGACAGTCTGTACACAATGGAGAGTTTGTACACAATGAACAGTCTGTACACAATGGACAGTATGTACAAAATGGACAGTCTGTACACAATGGACAGTCTGTACACAAGGACAGAATGTACACAATGGACAGTCTGTACACATTGGACAGTGTGTACACAATGGATAGTCTGTACACAATGGACAGTCTGTACATGTTGTGGGAGTAACTTCCGCTGCCTCAACCAATAGTCGCTAAAATACGAGCCCACAGTGCAGCGGGGAGCGACTTCCGCTCCGTCAGCCAATAGCTGCTGAAATACCAGCCCACTGGGGCGTGGTATATTTCTCTTTTAAAAAGAGAAGCATATCCGGATCAGGTCCTCTTGGTTCCGGCTCTTGGTTCTGGTCCTTGCTCCTGGCTCCTGCTCCCGGCTCCTGCGACTAGGCTCCCTTCCTGACGATTTATGGTGTATGTAAGTTTTACCCCCCAAAATAAATAACCCCTTAAAACATAACTGGTGTGGGATTGATTCGCCGATAATTGACGCCCAATGTTTGGTTTAAGAACCGCCCCACCCCCCCACCCCCAGCTCAGCCTCCCAGGATACACAGGTCCGGACAGTCTCTGCCGGCTTACTTTGCCCTGTTTGGCACGGATTTTTAAATTTCTCCTTGCAACGTGAGTCAAAGAGCTCACAGTGCAAGCTCCCTTTGAAGTTCCAGCAAGCTGTTTGAAACCCCTGCCATCCGCCATAATTGATTAGGAGTGCTGCAAGCAGCTTGACCCTTAATCCCAGCACAGGGACACAGGGCCCAAAGCACTAGGCCTCTTTAGCAACAGCGCAGTGGCTGTGTCACGACCCTCTGCATCCGGTTGAACAGAGCAGCAGGGCCTTGTTTATTGCCTTGTTTATTGGCCACTAGAAGCTCTCTGACCTCTTGTGATCTGTGGATTTAACCTCTGGATTTGAGTGTATATATTCTACAGTTTACTTCCTCAATCAACACCACTGCCACGTGGATTCAGGTGCGCCCCACCTCCTACTGGCAGGCAACGGTCATTACAGGTAAGATTTTTCTTTTCGGTTGAAAATAAATACATACATACATACATACATACAAGTACAATTTCCTTTGATTGAAAATGTCGGAAAATATTACTATCCAAAAGTTCAATGGTTTTTTCAGTTGCGCTATGGAGGATATTCTGAAGGATGTCTCAGATATTCCTCTTACTTTGTTATTCCTGGGATCTGTTGCTTTTCTGGTGTTTGGCTATTTTATAAGAAAGATACAGTCCTTACAGACTGAATCTACAATGCTGAGGGCAGAGATTAAAACCTTAAGAACAATTCAGACTGATACCAACCTCCTCAAAAAAGAGTTTGGAGATTTCAAGGAAGAAACTAGATCAGAGTTTGGAGATTTCAAGGAGAAAACTAGATCAGAGTTTGGAGTTTTCAAGGAAGAAACTAGATCAGAGTTTCTGATCTAGATAAAAAAAGAGGGATAATTGGATTATGGGATAATAGCTTTGTACTTGTGGGTTATTGTTTTTAGACAAATATATTGGTATTGATTCTTATATATTGATATAAACTTAAATTATGTTGACTATTTTAGGCATGCATGCTTCTACCTTTGTTTAAAACATTTTTATGTATTGACATATATATATATTGTATTGATATATGTATATTTTACCATATTGCATTGTACACTTCTACCTCTGATTAAGATACTTATATATTGTTTATGTATTGATATATATATTTATCATATTGCAATGTATACTTGCACATTGTTTATATTTGGAGGTCATATTGTCCCCATTTATTGCACAGTTGTTTACTATTTCAGTCTTTAAGTTAGATAGATATTGAGAATAATATAGATCAACAGTCATCTAAGTTTGTCATTTATAATTAGACTAATCAGGTTCTTTAGATACATAGACATTATATTCAGTATAGATAGATAATCTTCAACCTCTTCAAAGAGCTGTAGAAAATGGCCTTTAATCTAACTCAGAGTTCTGTGGTAGGGAGACACAATCCTTCCTGGCAACACTGATCTATTCCCGAGAGAATGTTGAGCACCAAAGACACTCCACCTGGAGCCTTTCTTCTTGGCAGAACTGGCCTTTGGGTAAAGAAATGCCCATACCTCAACTACTGACAGAGTTACAGAGTATCCGTAAATGAATAAAACAGGACTGTCATATCCTGCCAAGACAGGATAAGATAGTTTTGAAAAGTTCCTTGCCTTTGAAAATGGTATGTCAGTTACATTAGGCCTTAGCCAAAGTTGGTTGCTTCAACGCTGCAAACGTGATTTTGGGTGTTTGCCCAGGTAGCCAGTTGTCTATGTGATTTGTTACATGTTCTGGAAGTTTGATTGCACTTCCTAATTACTCAGGTAACATTATTTCCCTTCTAAGATCTTTGATGGGATTGACAATTATATAAACGTAGTTACTTTCTTCTCATGACGTGGCCAAGTTATTTCTTATACAAGACTTAAGCTAGTTAGAATAGGATATTTGTGTTTATTGTATATAATTGTGTAGGTTTGTACTTACTGTATATAATTTCGTAGTAGGCTTAGAACTCTCTTACTTAAACAAAAGGGGGAGGTGTTGTGGGAGTAACTTCCGCTGCCTCAACCAATAGTCGCTAAAATACGAGCCCACAGTGCAGCGGGGAGCGACTTCCGCTCTGTCAGCCAATAGCTGCTGCAATACCAGCCC
Source organism: Myodes glareolus (assembly GCF_982192425.1). Taxonomy (NCBI): domain Eukaryota; kingdom Metazoa; phylum Chordata; class Mammalia; order Rodentia; family Cricetidae; genus Myodes; species Myodes glareolus. Next base: position 5,251,317 of record NC_142046.1, read on the forward strand.
ACTGGGGCATGGTATATTTCTCTTTTAAAAAGAGAAGCATATCCGGATCAGGCCCTCTTGGTTCCGGCTCTTGGTTCCGGTGCTTGCTCCTGGCTCCTGCTCCCGGCTCCTGCGACTAGGCTCCCTTCCTGATGGTTTATGGTGTATGTAAGTTTTACCCCCCAAAATAAATAACCCCTTAAAACATAACTGGTGTGGGATTGATTAGCCGATATGTACACAATTGACAGTCTGTATACAGTAGACAGAATGTACACAATGGACAGAATATACACAATGGACCGTCTGTACATAATGGACAGTCTCTGTACACAATGGACAGTCTGGACACAATGGACAGTGTTCACAATGGACATTGTGTACACAATGGACAGTCTACTCACAATGGACACTCTGTATACAATGGACAGTTTGCATACAAAGTACAGTCTGCATGTAACAGACAGTGTGTACCCAATGGACAGTCTGTACACAATGGACAGTATGAACAAAATAGTATGTATACAATATAAAATATGTACACAATGGACAGGATGTATACCATGGATAGTATGTACATCATAAACAGTATGTACACCATGGACAGTATGTTCACTATGTACAGTATGTGCACCATAGACAGTATGTACAAAATGGACAGTATATACACAATGGACAGTATGAACAAAATAGTATGTACACAAAAGACAGTATGTACACAATGGACAGCATGTACCCAAAGGACAGTCTGTTCACAATGGACGGTCTATAAAAATGTACAGTCTGTACATAATGGACAGTCTGTACACAATGGACAATATATGTACACAATAGACAGTATGTAGACAATTGACAGTATGGACACAAAGGACAGTATATGTACACGATGGAAAGTAAATACACAATAGACAGTATGCATGAACACAGTAGACAGGTTGTATGTACAAAACAGACAGTATATACACAAGTACAATCTGTACACAATGGAAAGTCTGTAGACAATGGACAGTATGAACAAAATAGTATGTACAAAATGGACAGTATGTACACAATGGACAGTCTGTACACAATAGTCAGAATGTACACCATAGACAGTATGTAAAAAATGGGCAGTCTGTACACAATGGAAAGTATGAACAAAATAGTATGTACAAAATGAACAGTCTGTATTTATTGGACAGTCTGTACATAATGGACAAAATGTACACAATGGACTGTGTATACAAAATGGACATTCTGTACACAATAGATTGTCTATTCACAATGTACAGTCTGTACACAGTGGACAGTCTGTACACAATAAACAGTCTGTAAACAATGGACTGTCTGTACACAATGGACAATCTGTACACAATGAACAGTCTGTACACAATGAACAGTCTGTACACAATGGACAGTTTGTACAAAATGGACAGTGTGTACAAAATGGACAGTCTGTACACAATGGACAGTCTGTACACAAGGCACAGTCTCTACACAATGGAAAGTCTGTACACAATGGAAAGAATGTACACAATGGAGAGTAAGTACACAACGGACAGTATGTAAAAACAGACAGTCTGTACACAGTGGACAGTCTCAACACGATGGACAGTCTGTACACAATGGACAGAATATACACAATGGACAGTCTATACTCAATGGACAGTCTCTATACATTGGAAAGTCTGTACACAATGGACAGTCTGTACATAATGGACAGTCTATACACTATAGAAAGTATGTACATATTGGAGAGTCTGCACACAACGGACAGTCTGCAGACAATGGACAGTCTCTACACAATGGACAGTCTGTACACAATTGAAAGTATGTACACATTGGACAGTCTGTGCACAATGGACAGCCTGTATAAAACGGAAAGAATGTACCCCATGGACAGAATGTACATAATGAACAGTCTGTGCACAATGGACGGTGCGTAACTAATAAACAATGTGTACACAATGGACACTCTGCACACAATAGACAGTCTGTACACAATGGACCGTATGTACACAATGTACAGTCTGTACAAAATGGACAGCCTGTACAAAATGGACAGAATGTACACAATGGACAGAATGTACACAATGGACAGTGTGCAAACAATGGACAGTCTCTGCACAATGGACAGTTTGTACAAATGTACAATAGTACACAATGAACAGTCTGTACACAATTGAAAGTATGTACACATTGGAGAGTCTGTACACAACGGATAGTCTGTGCAAAATAGAGAGTCCCAAAGCAATGCACAGTCTGTGCACAAGAGACAGAAAGTACACAATGAAGAGTCAGTAAACATTGAACAGTCTGTACACAATGGACAGTATGCACACAATGCCCACTCTGTGCACAATGGTCAGAATGTTCACATTGGAAGGTCTTTACACAAAGTATACGCTGTACACAATGGACAGTCTGTACACAATATACAGTATATAGACAATTGAGAGTCTGCACACAACGGACTGTTTGTACACTACGCAGAGAGTATACACACTGGACATTAGTACACAATGGACAGTCTGCACACAATGGACAGTCTTTACACAATGGAGAGTCTGTATCCAATGGACAGTCAATAAACAGTGGACAGTCTGTACAAAATAGCATGAACACAGTAGACAGAATGTACACAATGGATAATTTGATTGTAAACAATGGACAGTTTGTACACAATAGACTGTCTGAACACAATGGACAGACTGTACACAGTGGACAGAATGTACTTAATGGACAGTTTGTATACTATGGATAGTCAGTACACACAAGACAGTCTGTACACAATGGACAGTTAATAAAAAATGGACAGTCTGTACACAGTGCACACTCTGTACACAATGGAGAGTCTGTACACAGTTGAGAGCCTATATATAATGGACAGTCTGTACACAATGGACAGTCTGTACACAATGAAGAATCTGTACACAAAGGACAGTCTGTACATAAAGGACAGTCGGTACACAAATGACATCAGTACACACTGGACTGTAGTACACAATGTACAGTCTATACCCAATGGACAGTCTGTACACAATGGACAGTCTGTACACACTGGACACTCTGTACACAATGGACAGTCTGTAAACAATGGATAGTCTGTACACAATGGAAAGTCTGTACACAATGGAGAGTTTATACACCACGGACTGTCTGTACAAAATGGACAGTCTATACACAATGGACAGTCTGTATACAATGGACAGTATTTACACAAAGGAAGTCAGTTCACAATGGACAGTCTCTACACAATGGACATGAGTACATAATGAACAGTCTCTAAACAATGAACAGACTGTACACAATGGAGAGTCTGTATACAATGGAAAGAATGTACATAATGGAGAGTCTGTACACTACGGACAGCCGTTATACACCGGACACTCTGTACTCAATGGACAGTATTACACAATGGACAGTCTGTACACAATGGACAGTAGGTACACAATGGACAGTCTGTACACAATGGACAGTCTGTACACAATGGACAGTCTGTACACAATGGAGTGTCTGTACACAACGGACAGTCTGTACACAGAGGACAGTATGTACACAATGGACAGTCTGTACACAATGGACAGTCTGTACATAATGGAGAGAATGTACTCAATGGAGTGTCTGTACACATTCGACAGTCTGTTCAGAATGGACAGTCTGTACACAATAGCATGTACACAATAGACAGAATGTACACAACGGATAATCTGATTATAAAGAATGGACAGTTTGTAAAGACTGTTCTGTGTGTACAGACTGTCCAATGTGTACAGATTGTTCAGTGTGTACAGACTGTCCAATATGTACAGAGTGTATACTGTTTACAGACTGTCCCGTGTGTACATACTGTCCATTTTGTAAAGACAGTAAAATGTGTTTAGACTGTCCAGTGTGTACATTCAGTCCAGTGTGTACAGACTGGACAGTGTGTACAGACTAGAGTGTCCACTGTTTACAGAGTGTCCAGTGTATACAGACTGTCCAGTGCGTTCACACTGTCCAGTGTGTACAGACTGTCCAATGTGTACATTCTGTCCAGTGAGTATAGATTGGCCAGTGTGTACAGACTAGAGTGTTCACTATATACAGTGTGTCCAGTGTGTACAGTGTCCAGTGTGTACAGACTGTCCAGTGTGTACAGACTGTCCCGTGTGTACATACTGTAAGTTTGGTAAAGACAGTCCAGTGTTTACAGACTGTCCGGTGTTTTCAAACTGTCCAGTGTGTACAGACTCTCCAATGTGTACTATCTGTCCAGTGTGTACAGACTGTCCAGTGTGTACATTCTGCCCAGTGTATACATTCTGTAAAGTGGGTACTGACTTTCCAGTGTGTACATTCTGTCCAGTGTGTACATTGTGTCCAGTGTGTACAGATTTTCCAGTGTGTACATTCTGTTCAATGTGTACAGACTGTCCAGTGGGTACAGACTTTCCAGTGTGTACTGAATGCAGAGTGTATACTGACAGTTCAGGGTGTACATTCTGTCCAGTGTGTAATTCCATCCATTGTGTACATTCCGTTCAGTGTGTACAGACTGTCCAGTGGGTACAGACTTTCCAGTGAGTACATTCTGTCCATTGTGTACTTTCCTTCCAGTGTGCACATTCCATCCAATGTGTACAGATTGTCAAGTGTGTACAGACTGTAGAGGGTGTGCAGACTGTCCAGTGTGGACTTTATGTCCATTGTGTACAGACTGTCCAGGGTGTACAGACTATCCAGTTTGTGCAGACTGTCCAGTTTGTACAGATTTTCCATTGTGTACAGGCTGTAAAATGTGTACTTTCCGTCCAGTGTGTACAGGCTGTCCAGTGTGTACATTCAGTCCAGTGTGTACTGAATGCAAAGTGTATATTGACAGTTCAGTGTGTACATTCTGTCCAGTGTGTACAGGCTGTCCAGTATGTACAGACTATTTAGTGCGAAATTCTGTACAGTGTTTACAGAATTTCCAGTGTGTAAAGACTGTCCAGTGCATACAGACTAGACTGTCTACTGTGTACAGAGTGTCCAGTGTGAAAAGACTGTCCACTGTGTAAAGACTGTCCAGTGTGTACATTCTGTCCAGTGTGTACAGATTGTTCAGTGTATACAGACTGTCCAGTGTGTACAGACTTTCAAGTGTGTACAGACTGTCATGTGTGCACAGAATGTAAAATGTGTACATTCTGTCCAGTGCGTACAGACTGTCGAATGTGTACATTCTCTCCAGTTTGTACAGAATGCAGAGTGTGTACAGACTGTTCTCTGTGTATATTCTGTCCTGTGTGTAGAGATTGTCCAGTATACAAACTGTCCAAGGTGTACATTTGTTTCATTGTGTACAGACTGTCCAGTGTGTACATTTTGTCCAGTGTGTACAGACTGGCCAGTGTTTACAGACTACAGTGTCCACTATAGAAAGAGTGTCCAGTGTGTACAGTGTCCAGTGTATACAGATTGTCCAGTACGTACAGACTGTCAAGTGTGTACAGACCGTAATGTGTGTACAGACTGTCCAGTGTTTATAGATTAGACTGTCCAGTGTTTACAGAGTGTCCAGTGATTACTGTGTCCACTGTGTACAGACTGTCCGGTGTACAGACTGTCCAGTGTGTACAGAATGTCCATTTTCTACAGCGTGTCCATTGTATACATTCTGTTCAGTGTGTACAGAATGACCAGCATGTACAGACTGTCCCGTGTGTACATACTGTCCAATTTCTAAAGACAGACGCGTTTGTCCAGACTGTCTAGTGTGTACATTCTGTCCACTGTGTACATTCTGTCCAGTGTGTACAGACTCTACAGTGTGTACAGACTGTACAGTGTGTATAGGCTCTCCAGTGTGTACACTCTGTCCAATGTGTAAATTCCATCCATTGTGTAAATTATTTCCAGTGTATATATTCTGTCCAGTGTGTACAGACTTTGCAGTTTGTATATTCTGTCCAATGTGTACAGAATGCAGAGAGTGCACAGACTGTCCAGTGTGTCCAGACTGTCCTGTGTGTACATTATGTCCAGTGTGTACATTCTGTCCAGTGTGCACATTCTGTCCATTGTGTACAGTCTGTCCAGTGTGTACAGACTAGACTCTCCAATGTGTACAAACTTTCCAGTGTTAACAGACTAGACTGTCCACTGTGTACAGAGTGTCCAGTGATTACAGTGTCCAAAGTGTACAGACTGTCCAGTAGGTGCACACTGTCCAGTGTGTACATTCTCTCCAGTGTGTAAATTCTGTAAGTGTGTACAGACTGTCTAGTGTGTACAAACTCTTCAGTGTGTACATACTATCCAGTGTGTACAGACTGTTCAGTGTCTACAGACTGTCCAGTGTGTACATTCAGTCAAGTGTGTATAGAATGCAGAGTGTGTACTGACAGTCCAGGGTGTACATTCTGTCAAGTGTGTACAGACTCTCCAGTGTGTACAGACTCTCCAGTATGTTCACACTGTTCAGTGTGTATAGACTCTCCAGTGTGTAGAGATTGTCCAGTGTGTTCAGACATTCCAGTGTGTACATTCTGTTGAGTGTATACCTTCTCTCCAGTTGGTACTGACTTTCCAGTGTGTACATTCTGTCCAGTGTGTACAATCTGTCCAGCATGTACAGACTTTCCAGTTTGTACATTCTGTTCAATGTGTACATAATGCAGAGTGTGTACAGTCTATCCAGTGTGTACAGACTGTCCAATGTGTACAGACTGTCTAGTGTGTACATTATATCAAGTGTGTACATTCTGTCCAGTGTGTAATTACATCCATTGAGTACATTCCGTTCAGTGTGTACAAACTGTCCAGTGTGTTCAGATTGTCCAGTGTGTACAGACTGAGCAGTGTGCATATTCTTTCCAGTATGTATATTCTGTCATGTGTGTACGGACTGTCCAGTGTGTACAGACTGTCCAGAGAGTACAATCTGTCCACTGTGTACATTCTCTCCAGTTTGTACATCTGTCCAATGTGAACCGAGTCTCCAGTATGTACAGACTGTCCAGTGTGTACATTCTGTCTAGTGTGTACATTCTCTACTGTGTGTACAGACTGTCCAATATGTACAGACTGTCCAGTGCGTACATACTAGACTGTCCACTGTGTACATAGTGTCCAGTGTGTACAGTATCCTGTAAATACAGACTGTCCAGTGTATAGAGACTATCCAGTGAGTACATTATGTCCAATGTGTAAATTCCATCCAGTTTGTACAGACTTTTCAGTGTGAACAGACTGTCGAGTGTGTAGAAACTGTCCAGTGTGTACAGATTGTCCAGTTTTTACAGACAGTCCAGTATGTACATTCTGTCTAGGTTGTACTGAATTACCAGTTTGTACATTCTGTCCAGTGTATATATTCTGCCCAGTGTATACAGACTGTCCAATTGTACAGACTTTGCAGTATGTACATTCTGTCCAGTGTGTACATTCTGTCCAGTGTTGTCAGACTGTCCAGTTTTACAGACTGTCCAGTGTGTACATTCAGTCCAGTGAGTACAGACTGTCCAGTGTATACTGACTGTCCAGTCTGTACATTCTGTCCAGTGTGTACTGATTTACCAGTTTGTACATTCTGTCCAGAGTGTATATTCTGTCCTGGGTATACAGACTGTCCAGTGTGTATAGACTGTCCAATATGTAGGGACTGTGCAATGTGTCCTTCTGTCCAGTGTGTAGAGACTGTCCAGTGTATAGACTGTCCAGTGTGTATGGACTGTCCAGTGTGTACATTCTGTCCACTGTGTACAGATTGTCCAGTGTGTACAGACTGTCCAGTGTTTACTTTCTGTAAAGTGTGTACATTCCGTCCTGGGTGTACCACCTGTCCAGTATGTACAGACTGTTCAGTATGAACAGAGTGTCCAGTGTGTAGAAACTGTCCAGTGTGTACAGAATATCCAGTGTGTTCAGACTGTCCAGTGTTTAAAGACTGTCCAGTGTGTACTGACTGTGCAGTGTGTAGAAAGTGTCCAGTGTTTACAGACTTTACATTATGTACATTATCCAGTGTGTATATTCTGCAAAGTGTGTACAGATTTTCAGGTTTGTATATTCTGTGTAGTGTGTACAGACTGTCAGATGTGTACATGCAGTCCAGTGTGTATAGATTGTCCAGTGTGTACATTCTGTCCAGTGTGTATACTCTGTCCAGTGTGTGCAAACTGTCCAGTGTATACAGACTGTCCAGTGTGTACATTCTGTCCAGTGTGTACCGACTGTCCAGTGTGTACAGACCGTCCAGTGTGTATGGACTGTCCATTGTGCACATTCTCTCAAGTGTGTACAATTGTCCTGTGTGTACAGACTGTCCACTGTTTGCAGACGGTCCAGTGTGTACATTCTGTCCAGTGTGGACCAACTGTCCAGTTGTGCAGACTGTACAGTGTGTACATACTGTCCAGTGTGTACATTCTTTCCAGTGTGTAAAGACTGTACAGTGTAAACAGACTGTCCAGTGTGTACAGACTCTCCAGTGTGTACATTCTCTCCAGGATGTACATTTCCTCCTGGGTTTAATACTCTCCAGTGTACATTCTGTCCAGTTTGTAAAGACTGCACAGTGTATACAGACTGTCCAGTGTGTACAGACTGTCCAGTGTGTAGAGACTGACCAGTGTGTACAGACTCTCCAGTGTGTACAGACTATCCAGTGTGTAGAGACTGTCAAGTGTGTACAGACTCTCCAGTGTATACAGACTGTCCAATGTGTACATAGTGTCTAGAAGGTACATTATGTACAGTGTGTAAGTTCTGTTCAATGTGTACATTCTGTCCAGTGTGTACATTCTGTCCAGTGTATGCAGACTGCCCAGTGTATGCAGACTGTCCAGTGTGGACAGAGTGTCCAGTGCGTACAGACTGTCCAGTTTGAACAGACTGTCATGTGTGTACATTCTGTCTAGTGTGTACATTTTTTCCAGTGTGTACAGACTGTCCAGTGTATACAGATTTTCCAGTGTGTACATTCTGTCCAGTGTATACAGACTGTCAAGTGTGTACAGAGCGTCCAGTGAGTACATTCTGCCTAGTGTGTACAGACTGTCCAATGTGTGCATTCTGGCCAGTGTGTACAGATTGTCCAGTGTGTTCAGACTGTCCAGGTTGTTCAGACTGTCCAGTGTTTACATTCTGTCCAGTGTGTACTTTCTGTCCAGTGTGCACAGACTGTCCAGTGTGTGCAAACTGTTCAGTGTTTTCAGACTGTGCAATATTTACAGACTTTCCAGTGTGTACACACTGTGCAGTGCATACAGACTGTCCAGTGTGTATAGACTGACAAGTTTGTACAGACTGTCCAGTGTATACAGACTGTTCAGTGTGTACATGCTGCCCAGTGAGTACTTTTTTCCAGTTTGTACAGACTGTTCAATGTGTACAGACTGTCTAGTGTGAACAGACTGTCCATTGAGTACATTTTTTCCAGTGTGTACAGACTGTCAAGTATGTACAGACTGTCCACTATGTAAATTCTGTCCATGGTGTACTGATTTGCCAGGTTGTACACTCTGTCCAGTGTGTATATTCTGTCCAGTGTATACAGAATATATACTTGTACAGACTGTCCAGTATGTACATTCTGTCCAGTGTGTGCAGACAGTCCAGTGTATACTGACTGTCCAGTCTCTACATTCTGTCCAGTGTGTACTGATTTACCAGTTTGTACATTCTGACCAGTGTGTATATTCTGTCCTGTGTATACAGACTGTCCAGTGTGTAAAGACTGTCTAGTATGTAGGGACTGTCCAATGTGTCCATTCTGTCCAGTGTGTAGAGACTCTTCAGTGTGTACATTCTGTCCAGTGTGTACAAACTCCCCTGGGGTTGTATTATGTGAAGTGTTTACAGACTGTCCGGTGTGTACATTCTGTACAGTGTGCATATTCTGGCCAGTGTGTACATTCTGTCCAGTGTGTACAGACTGTCCACACAGTATACAGACTGTCCAGTGTGTACAGACTGGCCAGTGTTTACTTTCTGTCCAGTGTGTACATTCCATCTGGGTATACAAACTGTCCAGTGTGTACATTCTGTCCAGTATGTACAGAATTTCTAGTGAATAGAAACTGTCCAGGGTGTACAGACTTTCCAGAGTGTACAATCTGTCCCGTATGTACATTCTGTCCAGTGTGCACAGACTGTCCAGTGTATATAGACTGTCCAGTTTGTACAGAGAGTCCAGTGTGTACAGACTGTCCAGTGTGTACAGAATATCCAATGTGTACTTTCTTTGCAGTGTGTACATTCTTTCCAGTGTGTACAGACTGTACAGTGTGTACAGAATATCCAATGTGTACTTTCTTTCCAGTGTGTACATTCTTTCCAGTGTGTACAGACTGTCAATTGTGTACAGACTGTTAAGTGTTTACAGACTGTCCATTATGTACATTTTGTCCAATGTGTACAGACTGTCAAGTGTGTACAGACTGTCAAGTGTGTACAGACTGTTAAGTGTTTACAGACTGTCAAGGATGTACATTTTGTCCAATGTGTACATTCTGTCCACTGTATAAATTCTGTCCAGTGTGTGCAAACTGTCCAGTGTTTTCAGACTGTACAATGTTTACAGACTTTCCAGTGTGTACTGATTTACCAGTGTGCACTGACTGTCCAGTGTATACAGACTGTCCGGTGTTTTTAGACTTTCCATTTTCTACAGACTGTCCAGTGTATTCAGGCTGTCCAGTGTGTACATGCTGTCCTGTGAGTACTTTATTTCCAGTTTGAAAAGACTGTCCAATGTGTACATACTGTACAGTATGTACAGTATGTACAGTGTGTACATTCTATCCAGTGTTTATCTTCTGTGCAGTGTGTACAGACCGTGCTGTGCATACGGTCTTTCCAGTGTGGACAGACTGTCCAGTGTGTACAGACTGTCCAGTATGTACATTCTGTCCAAAGTTTACATTCAGTTCACGGGGTGCATTCGGTCCAGTGTACGACTGTCTAGTGTATTCAGACTGTCCAGTGTTTAGAGACTGTCCAGTGTGTAGTGATTTACCAGTGTGTTCAGACTCTCCAATTTGTACACACTGTCCAGTGTGTACTTTCTGTCCCATGTGTACATTCCTTCCCGAGTGTACAAATTGTCCAGTGTGTACAGACTGTACAGTGTGAAGAAATTATCCAGTGTGTACATACTGTCCAGTGTGCACTTTCTGTTCATTGTGTACAGACTGTCTAGTGTGTTCAGACTGTAAAGTGTGCATAGACTGCCCAGTGTGTACATTATGTCGAGGGTGTACAGACTATCCTGGGGTTATATTCTGTCAAGTGTGTACTGACTGTCCAGTGTGTACATTCTGTCCAGTGTGCACATTCTGTCCAGTGTGTATATTCTGTCCAGTGATTACAGACTGTCCCGTGCATACAGACTGTCCAGTGTGTACAAACTGTCCAGTGTTTACTTTCTGTCCAGTGTGTACATTCCGTCTGGGTATACAAACTGTCCATTGTGTACATTCTGTCCAGTGTGCACCGTCTGTCCAGTGAATAGAAACTATCCAGTGTACAGACTTTCCAGAGTGTACATTCTGTCCAGTGTGACTTTCTCTCCAGTGTGTGCAGACTGTCCAGTGTATACAGACTGTCCAGTGTACAGACTTTCCAGAGTGTACATTCTGTCCAGTGTGACTTTCTCTCCAGTGTGTGCAGACTGTCCAGTGTATACAGACTGTCCAGTTGTACAGACTGTCCAGTTTGTACATTTTGTTAAGTGTGAACCTACTGTCCAGCATGTAAAGCCTGTCCAGTTTTTACAGACTGTCTAGTGTGTACATTCTGTCCAGTGTGTACAGACTGTCCAGTGTGTACAGACTGTCTAGTGTTTACAGAGTGTCAATTGAGTACATTCTTTGAAGTGTGTACAGATTTTCAAGTGTGTACAGACTGTCCAGTATGTACATTCTGTCCAGGTTGTACTGATTTAACAGTTTGTACATTCTGTCCAGTGTGTATATTCTGTCCAGTGTATACAGACAGTCTTATTGTACAGACCGTCTGTGATGCACATTTTGTCCCGTGTGTACATTCTGTCCAGTGTGTACAGACTGTCCAGTGTATACTGACCGTTCAGTCTGTTAATTCTGTCCAGTGTGTACTGACTGTCCATTTCCACAGACTGTACAGTGTGTACATTCTGTCCAGTGTGTACATTCTTTCCATTGTGTACAGACTGTCCAGTGTATTGTTTGTCCAATATGTACATTCCGTCCTGGGTGAACAAACTGTGGAGTGTCTACAGACTTTCCAGTGTGCACAGTTTGTCCACTGTGTGCAGACTGTCCAGTGTGTACAGACAGTTCAGTGTTTACAGACTGCCCAGAGTACAGAATTTCCAGAGAGGACATTCTGCCCTGTGTGTACATTCTGTCCAGTTTGTACATACTGTCCAGAGTTTACAGACTGTCAGTGTGTAAAGACTGGCCAGTGTGTAGAGACTGTAGAGTGTACATTCTGTCCAGTGTATAGTGACTGTCCTGTGTGTACAGACTAACCAGTGCGTACATTCTGTCCAGTGTGCACATCATGTCCAGTGTTTACAGACTGTATAGTGTATACAGACTGTCCAGGGTGTAAAAATTGTCCAGAGTGTACAGACTGTCCAGTGAGTTCATTCTTTCCAGTGTGTAGAGACTGTCCAGTGCATACAGACTGTCCAGTGTGTAGAGACTGTCAAGTGTGTATATTCTGTTCAGTGTGTAGAGACTTTCCTTGTGTTTAGCCAGTAAACATTCTACAGTGTGTACATTCTGTCCACTGTGTACATTCTGTCCAGTGTGAACAGACTGTACAGTGTTTTCAGATTCTTCAGTGTGTACAAACTGTCCAGTGTTTACAGACTGTCAGGTGTGTAGAAACTGTCCAGTGTGTATAGACTGTCCAGTGTGTACAGAATGTCCAGTGTGTACAGACTGTCCATTGTGTACTGACTCTTCAGTGTGTACATTTTGTCCATTGTGTACTGACTGTACAGTTCCACAGGCTGTCCAGTGTGTACAGACTGTCCAGTGTGTACATTCTGTCCAAAATGTACATTCCGTCCTGGGTGAAAAAACTGTACAGTGTCTACAGACTTTCAAGCGTGTACAGTTAGTCCAGTGTGTTCAGATTTTTTTACAAAAAAAGTTTGTTTTATAAACTATCCAGTGTGTACAGGTTTTCCAGAGAGTAAATTCTGCCCTGTGTGTACATTCTGTCCAGTTTGTACAGACTGTCCAGTGTATACAGACTGTCCAGTGTGTACTTTCTGTCCAAAATGTATATTCCGTCCTGGGCGAAAAAACTGTACAGTGTCTACAGACTTTCAAGTGTGTACAGTTAGTCCAGTGTGTTCAGATTTTTTTACAAAAAAAAGTTTGTTTTATAAACTGTCCAGTGTGTACAGGTTTTCCAGAGAGTAAATTCTGCCCTGTGTGTACATTCTGTCCAGTTTGTACAGACTGTCCAGTGTATACAGACTCTCCAGTGTGTACAGACTGTCCAGTGTGTAGAGACTGTCAAGTGTGTATACTCTGTCCAGTGTGCAGAGACTTTCCTGTGTGTTTAGACTATCAAGTGTGTTCAGACTGTCCAGTGTGTAGAGACTGTCGAGTGTGAACATTCTGTCCAGTTTGTCCAGATTGTCCAGGGAATACAGACTGTCCAGTGTGTACAGTCAGACCAGTGTGTACATTCTGTCTACTGTGTACAGAACGTCTAGTGAATAGAAACTGTCCAGTGTGTACAGACTGTCCAGATTTTACAGGCTGTCCAGTGTGTACATTCTGTACAGTGTGTACAGACTGTCCTGTGTATACTGAATGTCTAGTGTGTACAGACTGTCCATTGAGTACATTCTTTCCAGTGTGTACAGACTATCAAGTATGTACAGATACTCCTGTATGTACATTCGCTCCAGGTTGTACTGATTTACCAGTTTGTACATTCTGTCCAGTGTTTATATTCTGTCCAGTGAATACAGACTGTCTAGTTGTACAGACTCTCCAGTATGTACATTCTATCCAGTGTGTACATTCTATCCATTGTGTACAGACTGTCCAGTGTTATAGACTGTCCAGTGTGTACATTCTGTCCAGTGTGTACAGACTGTCCAGTGTATACTGACTGTCCAGTCTGTACATTCTGTCCAGTGTGTACTGATTTACCAGTTTGTACATTCTGTTGAGTGTTTATATTCTGTCCTGTATATACAGACTGTCCAGTGTGTATAGACTGTACAGTATGTAGGGACTGTCCAATGTGTCCATTCCGTCAAGTGTGTAGAGACTGTCCAGTGTGTACAGACTGTTCAGTGTTTACCTTCTGTAAAGTGTGTACATTCCGTCCTGGGTATAAAGCCTGTCCAGTATGTACAAACTGTTCAGTGTGAACTGACTCTCCAGTGTGTAGAACCTGTTGAGTGTGTACAGAATATCCAGTGTGTACAGACTGTACAGTGTGTACAGACTGTCCAGTGTGTACTAACTGTCCAGTGTGTAGAAAGTGTCCAGTGTGTACAGACTGTCCATTATGTACATTATGTCATTTGTGTACAATCTGTAAAGTGTGTACAGATTTTCCGGTTTTTACATTCTGTCTAGTGTGTACAGACTGTCAAATGTATACATACAGTCCAGTGTGTACATTCTGTCCAGTTTATACACTCTGTCCAGTGTGTGCAGACTGTCCACTGTATACAGACTGCCCAGTGTGTACATTCTGACCAGTGTGTACTGACTGTCCAGTGTGTAAAGACTATCCAGTGTGTATGGACTGTAGATTTTATACATTCTGTCCAGTGTGTACAGATTGTCCAGTGTGTACAGATTGTCCAGTGTGTGCAGAGTGTCCAGTGTGTACAGTCTTTCCAGTGTGTACCAACTGTCCAGTTGTACAGACTGTACAGTGTTTGCATACTCTCCAGTGTGTTCATTCTTTCCAGTGTGTGCAGACTGTACAGTGTAAACAGACTGTCCAGTGTGAACAGACTATCCAGTGTGTACATTCTCTCCAGGATGTACATTTCCTCCTGGGTTAAAAACTCTCCAGTGTACATTCTGTACAGTTTGTAAGACAGTCCAGTGTATACAGACTGTACATTGTGTACAGACTGTCCAGTGTGTACAGACTATCCAGTGTGTAGAGACTGTCCAGTTTGTACAGACTGTCCAGGATGTACAGACTGTCCAATGTGTACATACAGTATAGTATGTACATTATGTACAGTGTGTAAGTTCTTTCCAATGTGTACATTCTGTCCAGTGTGTACATTCTGTCCAATGTATGCAGACTGTCCAGTGTATGCAGACTGTCCAGTGTGGACAGAGTGTCTAGTGGGTACACACTGTCCATTGTGTACAGACAGTCAAGTGTGTACATTCTGTCTAGAGTTTACATTTTTTCCAGTGTGTACAGAATATCCAGTATGTTCATTCTGTCAAATGTATACATTCTGTCCACTGTGTACGTTCTGTCCAGTGTGTGCAAACTGTCCAGTGTGTTCAGATTTCTCTCTGTGTATATTCTGTCCAGTGTGTAGAGACTATCCAGTGTGTACATTCTGTCCAGTGTATACAGACTGTCCAGTATGTACAGACTGTCCAATGTGTACAGACTGTCCATTGTATACAGACTATCCATTGTGTACAGACTTTCCTGTGTAGTGACTGTCCAGTTTGTTCAGATTTTACAGTGTGTACATTTTGTCCAGTGTGTAGAGTCTGTCCAGTGTGTACATTCTTTCCAGTGTGTACATTATGCCCAATGTGTACAGACTGTCCACTGAATACAGACTGCCTAGTGTGTACAGACTATCCAACAAGTCCATTGTTTCCAGTGTGTACAGACTTTCCAGTGTGTACAGACTTTCCAGTGTGTAGATACTGTCCATTGTGTATGTTCTGTGCAGTGTGTACAGACTGTCCAGTGTGTCTAGACTGTTCAGTGTTAACAGACTGTACAGTGTGTACAGTCTGTCCAGTGTGTACATTCTTTCCGGTGTGTAGAGACTGTGCAGTGTGTACATTCTGTCCAGTGTGTACATTCTGTCCAGTGTGTACAGACTGTCCACTGTAAACAGAATGTACAGTGTGTACAGACATTCCACTAAGGACATTCTTTCCAGTGTGTACAAACTGTCCAGTATTTACAGACTGTCCATTGTGTACAACTGTCCAGACTATCAAATGTGGTAGACTGTCCAGGTTTTACAGACTGTCCAGTGTGTACTCTTTTACCTGTGTGTACATTCTGTCCTCTGTGTACAGACTGCCCAGTGTATACAGACTGTCCAGTGTGTAGTGACTGTCCATTTTGTTCTAATTTTCCAGTGTGTACATTCTGTCCAATGTGTTCCTTCTTTCCAGTGTTTAACTTCTGTCCAGTTTGTACTGATTTACTTGTGTGTACATTCTGTCCAGTGTGTACATTCTGTCCAGTGTGTACAGACTATCCAGTGTATACAAACTGTCCAGTTTGTACACACTTTCAAGTTTGTAGACTGTCCAGCGTGTACGTTCTGTAAAGTGTGTACAGACTGCCCACTGTATACAGAATGTCCAGTGTGTAAAGACTGCAAACTAAGTATTTTCTTTCCAGTGTGTACAGATTGTCCAGTGTCTACAGACTGTCCACTAAGTACTTTCTTTCCTGTGTGTACATACTGTTCACTAAGTACATTCTTTCAACTGTGTACAGACTGTCCAGTGTGTGCAGACTTTCCAGTGTGTAGATACTCTCCATGTGTACTTTATGTTCAGTTAGTTCAGACTGTCCATTGTGTCTAGACTCTTCAGTGTTCCCAGACTGTCCAGTGTGTATAGTCTGTCCATTATGTACATTCTGTCCAGTGTGTAGAGACTGTTCAGTGCGTACAGACTGTCCAGTTTATACAAACTGTTCACTGTGTACAGACTGTCTAGTGTGTAGTGACTGTCTCGTGTGTTCAGATTTTCCAGTGTGTACATTCTGCCCAGTGTGTAGTGACTGTCCAGTGTGTACATTCTGTCCAATGTATACAGACTGTCCAGTATGTACAGACTGTCCAGTGTGTACAGACTGTCCAATGTATACAGACTGTCCAGTGTTTACAGACCGTCCAGTATGTAGTAACTGTCCAGTGTGTACATTGTGTCCAGTGTGTACAGACTGTCCAGTGTGTAGTGACTGTCCAGTGTATACAGACTGTACATTGTGTACAGACTGTCCAGTGTGTACAGACTATCCAGTGTGTAGAGACTGTCCAGTGTGTACAGACTGTCCAGGGTGTACAGACTGTCCAATGTGTACATACAGTATAGTATGTACATTATGTACAGTGTGTAAGTTCTTTCCAATGTGTACATTCTGTCCAGTGTGTACATTCTGTCCAATGTATGCAGACTGTCCAGTGTATGCAGACTGTCCAGTGTGGACAGAGTGTCTAGTGGGTACACACTGTCCATTGTATACAGACTGTCAAGTGTGTACATTCTGTCTAGAGTTTACATTTTTTCCAGTGTGTACAGAATGTCCAGTATGTTCATACTGTCAAATGTATACATTCTGTCCACTGTGTACGTTCTGTCCAGTGTGTGCAAACTGTCCAGTGTGTTCAGATTTCTCTCTGTGTATATTCTGTCCAGTGTGTAGAGACTATCCAGTGTGTACATTCTGTCCAGTGTATACAGACTGTCCAGTATGTACAGACTGTCCAGTGTGTACAGACTGTCCATTGTATAAAGACTATCCATTGTGTACAGACTTTCCTGTGTAGTGACTGTCCAGTTTGTTCAGATTTTACAGTGTGTACATTTTGTCCAGTGTGTAGAGTCTGTCCAGTGTGTACATTCTTTCCAGTGTGTACATTATGCCCAATGTGTACAGACTGTCCACTGAATACAGACTGCCTAGTGTGTACAGACTATCCAACAAGTCCATTCTTTCCAGTGTGTACAGACTTTCCAGTGTGTACAGACTTTCCAGTGTGTAGATACTGTCCATTGTGTATGTTCTGTGCAGTGTGTACAGACTGTCCAGTGTGTCTAGACTGTTCAGTATTAACAGACTGTACAGTGTGTACAGTCTGTCCAGTGTGTACATTCTTTCCGGTGTGTAGTGACTGTCCAGTGTGTACATTCTGTCCAGTGTATACAGACTGTCCAGTATGTACAGACTGTCCAGTGTGTACAGACTGTCCAATGTATACAGACTGTCCAGTGTTTACAGACCGTCCAGTATGTAGTAACTGTCCAGTGTGTACATTGTGTCCAGTGTGTACAGACTGTCCAGTGTGTAGTGACACTCCAGTGTGTACAGACTGTCCAATGTATTCAGACTCTTCAGTGTGTACAGACTGTTCAGTGTGCACAGACTGTCCAGTGTATGCAGAATGTCCACTGTGTACACACTGTCCAGTGTGTAGTGATTGTCTAGTGTGTTCAGATTTCTCTGTGTGTAAATTCTGTCCATTGTGTAGAGACTGTACAGTGTGTACATTCTGTCTAGTGTATACAGACTGTCCAGTATGTACATACTGTTCAGTGTGTACAGACTGTCCGGTGTAGTGACTGTCCAGTGTGTTCAGATTTTACATTGTGCACATTTTGTCCAAGTGTTGAGACTGTCCATTGTGTACATTCTTTCCAGTGTGTACATTCTGTCCAATGTGTACAGACTGTACACTGTATACAGACTGCCTAGTGTGTACAGCCCATCCAACATGTACATTGTTTCCAGTATGTACAGACTGTCTAGCATGTACAGTCTTTCCAGTGTGTAGACACTGTCCATTGTGTATGTTCTTTGCAGTGTGTACAGACTGTCCAGTGTGTCCAGACAGTTCAGTGTTAAGAGACTGTCCAGGGTGTACAGTCTGTACAGGGTGTACATTATTTAAAATGTCTAGAGACTGTCCTTTGTGTTTAAATTGTCCAGTGTGTACATTCTGTCCAGTGTGTACGTTCTGTCCAGTGTGTTCAGACTGTCCACACTTAGAGACTGTCTATGTGCACAGACTGTCCACTAAGAACATTCTTTCCAGTGTGTACAGACTGTCCAGTTTGTACACCCTTTCCAGTGTGTAGAGACTGTCCAGTGGGTACGTTTTGCCCAGTGTGTACAGAATGTCTAGTGTGTCTAGACTTTTCAGTGTTAACAGACTGTCTAGTGTGTACAGTCTGTCCAGTGTGTACATTCTGTCCAATGTGTAGAGACTGTCCAATGTATGCAGACTGCCCAGTGTGTACAAACTGTCCAATAAGTACATTCTTTCCATTGTGTACATACTGTCAATTGTTTACAGACTGTCCAGTGTTTAAAGTCTGTCCAGTGTGTACTGATTTACCAGTGTGTACATTCTGTCCAGTGTGTACATTCTGACCAGTGTGTTCAGACTGTCATGTGTATAGAGACTGTCCAGTGCGTACAGACTGTCCAGTGTGTAGAGACTTTAGAGTGGGTTCAGATTTTAAAGTGTGTACATTCTGTCCAGTGTGTAGAGACTGTCCAGTGAGTACATTCTGTCCAGTATGTACTGACTGTCCAGTGTATCCAGACTGTCCAGTGTGCACAGACTTTCCAGTGTTAAGAGACTGTCCACTGTGGACATTCTGTTCAGGGTGTACACTCTGTCCAGTGTGTACAGACTGTCCACTATATGCAGACAGTCCAGTGTGTGCAGAGTCTCCACTAAGTACTTTCTTTCCAGTGTGTACAGGCTCTCCAGAGTGTAGTGATTTACCAGTGTGTACATTCTGTCCAGTGTGTACATTCTGTCCAGTATGTACAAACTTTCCAGTGTATACAGGCTGTCCAGTGTGCACAGAGTTTCCAGTGTGTAGAGACTGTCCAGTGTGTCTAGACAGTTCAGTGTTCCCAGATTGTCCAGTGTGTACAGTCTGTCCAGTATGTACATTCTGTCCAGTGTGTTGAGACTGTTCTGTGTGTACAGACTGTCCAGTTTATACAGACTGTTCACTTTGTACAGACTGTCCAGTGTCTTCAGATTTTCCAGTGTGTACATTATGTCCAGTGTGTACATTCTGTCCAGTGTATACAGACTTCCTGCATTTACTGACAGTCCAGTGTACAGACTGTCCAATGTATGCAAACTGTCCAGTGTATACAGACTGTCCAGTGTGTAGTGACTGTTCAGTGTGTACATTCTGTCCAGTGTGTACATATTGTCCAGTATGTACAGAGTGTCCAGGGTGTACAGACTATCCACTGTATACAGACTGTTTAGTGTATACAGACTGTCCAAGTATACAGACTGTTTAGTGTGTACAGACTGTCCACTAAGTACCTTTTTCAGTGTGTACAGACTGTCCAGTGTGTACAGACTTTCAAGTGTGTAGAGACTGTCCAGGGTGTACGTTCTGTCCAGTGTGTACAGACTCTCCACTGCGTCTAGACTGTTCAGTGTTAACAGACTTTCCAGTGTGTACAGTATGTCCAGTGTGTACATTCTGTCCGGTGTGTAGAGACTGTCCAGTGCGTACATTCTGTCCAGTGTATACAGAGTATCCATGTAAACAGAATGTCCAGTGTATACAGACTTTCCACTAAGCACATTCTTTCCAGTGTGTACAGACTGTCCAGTGTGTACAGACTGTCCAGTGTGTACAGACTATCCAATGTTTTAGACTGTCCTGTGTTTACAGACTGTCCAGTGTGTACTTATTAGCCAGTGTGTATACGCTGTCCAGTATGTACATTTTGTCCAGTGTGTACATTTTGTCCAGTGTATACAGACTGTCCAGTGTATAAAAACTGTCCAGTGTTTAAATTCTGTCCAGTGTGTATATTATGTCCACTGTGCACAGAATGTCCATTTTGTACTGATATACCAGTGTGTACATTCTGTCCAGTGTGTACTTTCTATGCAGTGTACAGTATGTCCAGCGTGTAGACACTTTCCAGGGTGTAGAAACTGTCCAGTGTTTAAATTCTGTCCAGTGTGTACATTCTGTCCAGTGTGTACAGACTGTCCAATGTATACAGACTGTCCAGTGTGTACAGACTATCCAGTGTGTATATTCTGTCCAGTGTGTGTATTGGCTGTCGAGTGTGGACATTCTGTTTAGTCAGTATAGAGGTTCCAGTGAGAACATTCTATCTATTGTGTATATTGTGTCCAGTGTTTACTTTGTGTCCCCTGTGTACATTCAGTCCAGTGTGTGTACAATGTCCAATATTTAAAGCGTGACCAGTGTGTACAGACTGTCCAGTGTTTGTACAGACTGTTCAATATGTACAGACTGTCCAGCGCATGTATAGACTGTCCAGTGTGTAGATAGTGTCCAGTGTGTACAGAATGTCCAGGGTGAACATTCTGTTCAGTGTGTACAGACTGACCAGTGTGTACATTATGTCCACTGTGTACAACTGTCCAGTGTGTACGTTTTGTCCAGTGTGGATATTGTGTCCAGAGTGTACATTGAGTCCAGTGAGTACAGAGTGTCCAGTGTGTAGAAATTGTCCAGGTAATCGATTCTTTCGAGGTTGTACAGACTGTCCAGTGTGTTCAGTCTGTCCATTGTTTACAGACTGTCCACTGTGTACATTCTGTCCAGTATTTACATTCTTTCCAGTGTGTATAGACTGTGAAGTGTTTAAAGACTGTCCACTGTGTACAGACTGTCCAGTGAGTACATTCTTTCCATTGTATACAGACTGAGCAATGTACACAGACTGTCCATTATGTACATTATGTAGAGTGTTCACATTTGGTCCAGTGTGTACATTCTGTTCAGTGTGCACAGACTCTTCAATGTATACAGACTGCCCTTGTGTACATATTGTCCACTAAGTACATTCTTTTCAGTGTGTACTGACTGTCCAGTGTACTATACTGTCCAATGTGTACCGACTGTCCAGTGTATTCAGACTGTCCAGTGTGTACAGACTGTACAGGGTGTACAGTCTGTCCAGAGTGTACATTCTGTCCATTGTGTAGAGACTGTCCAGTGTGTGCATTCTGTCCAGTGTGTACAGACTGTCCACTGAATACAGACTGTCCAGTGTGTAGTGACTGTCCAGTTTTTTCAGATTTTCCAGTGTGTACAATCTGTCCAGTGTGTATAGACTGTCCAGTGTGTACCTTTTATCCAGTGTTTAACTTCTGTCCAGTTTGTACTCATTTACGTGTGTGTACATTCTGTCCAGTGTGTACAGACTATCCAGTGTATACAAACTGCTCAGTTTGTACACACTTTCAAGTGTGGAGAGACTGTCCAGTGTGTATATTCTGTCCAGTGTGTAGTGACTGTCCAGTGTGTAGAGACTGTCCAGTGTATAGAGACTCTCCAATGTGTGCAGATATATCCAGTGTGTACATTGGGTCCAGTATATACAGACTGTCCATTGTGTACAGACTGTCCAGTGTGTACAGACTGTCCAGCAACTACATTCTATCCAATGTGTAGAGACTGGCCAATGTGTACATTCTGTCCAGTGAATAACGACTGTCCAGTGTGTTAGACTGTCCAGTGTGTACAGACTGTCCAGTGTATAGAGACTGTCCAGTGTGTACAGTTTGTCCAATGTGTACATTCTGTCCAGTGTGTACAGACTGTCCAGTGTGTACTGATTTCCCAGTGTTTCATTCTGTCCAGTGTGTACATTCTGAAGGTGTTTACAGACTGTCCAGTGTACAGACTCTCCAGTGTTTAGAGACTGTCCAGTGTGTAGTGACTATCCAGTGTGTACATTCTATCCAGTGTGTACAGACTGTCCAATGTATACAGACTGTCCAGTGTGTACAGACTTAAACTTAGTACATTCTTTCCAGTGTGTATAGACTGTCCAGTGTGTACAGACTTTCCAGTGTGTACAGTCTGTCTAGTGTGTACATTCTGTCCAGTGTGTAGAGACTTTTCAGTTTGTTCATATTATCTATTGTGTACATTCTGTACAGTGTGTAAAGACTGTCCAGTGTGTGCATTCTGTCCAGCAGGTACATTCTGGCCAGTGTGTATAGACAGTCCACTGTTAACAGAATGTCCAGTGTGTACAGACTGCTTACTAAGTACATTCTTTCCAGTGTTTACAGACTGTCCAAACTGTACAGATTGTCCAGTGTGTACAGACTGCCCAGTGTGTACAAAGTTTCCAAGATATTAGACTGTCCAGTGTTTACAGACTGTCAATTGTTTACTGATTTACCAGTGTGTACATTCTGTCCAGTGTGTAAATTCTCTCTGGTGTTTACAGACTGTCCAATGTATACAGACTGTCCAGTGTGTCCAGACTGTCCAGTGTTTAGATACTTTCCAGTGTATTCAGATTTTCCAGTGTCAATATTCTGTTCAGTTTGTAGAGACTGTCTAGTGCGTACATTCTGTCCAGTGTGTACAGATTTTCCATTGTGTTCTGATTTACCAGTGTGTACATTCTGTTCAGTATGAACATTCTGTCCAGTGTGTGCAGTCCTTCCAACGTGTACATTCTCTGCAGTGTGTAGAAACTGTCGAGTGTGCAGAAACGGTCCAGTGTGTACATTCTGTCCCTTGTGAACATTCTGTCGAGTGTGTACAAATTGTCCACTGTGTACAGACTGTCCAGTGTGTACATACTGTCCACTAAGTACATTCCTACCAGTGTGTACAGACTGTCCAGTGTGTACAGGCTTTCCAGTGTGTAGAGACCCTCCAGTTTGTATGTTCTGTCCATTATGTACAGACTGTCCTCTGTGTCTAGACTGTTCAGTGCTAACAGACTGTCCAGTGTTTACAGTCTGTTCAGTGTATACATTCTGTCCAGTGTGTAGAGACTGTCCACTGTATTCAGACTGTCCAGTGTGTATAGACTGTCCACTAAGTACATTCTTTCCAGTGTGTACAGACTGTCCAGTGTGTACAGATTGTCCAGTGTGTACAGACTGTCCAGTGTTTACAGATAGTCCAGTGAGTACTGATTTACCAGTGTGTATATTCTGTCCAGTGTGCATATTCTGTCCACTGTGTACAGACTGTCCATTGAGTACAGAGTGTCCAGTGTGTATAGACTGACCAGTGTGTACATTCTGTCCATTGTGGACATTGTGTCTATTGTGAATGCAAACTGTCCAGTGTGTACAGACTGTCCAGTGTTTACAGAGTGTCAAGTGTGTACAGACTGTTCAGTGTGTACTGATTTCCAAGTGTGTACATTCTGTCCAGTATGTTCATTCTGTCCAGTATGTACAGACTGTCCACTGTATACAGACTGTCCAGAGTATACAGACTGTCCAGTGTGTACAGACTTTCTACTGTGTAGAGACTGTCCAGTATGTACATTATGTACAGTGTGCAATTTTGTTCAAGTGTGTACATTCTGTCCAGTGTGTACAGAAAGCTAGTGTGTAGTGACTGTCCAGTGTGTTCAGATTTTCAAGTGTGTACATTCTGTCCAGTGTGTACAGACTGTCCACTGTATATCGACTGTCTAGTGTGTACAATCTGTCCAGTGTATGCAGACTGTCCAGTATGTACAGACTGTCCAGTGTGTACAGACTGTCCAGTGTGTAATGACTGTCCAGTGTGTTCAGATTTTCCAGTGTGTCCATTTTGTCTAGTGTGTAGAGACTGTACAGTGTGTAAATTCTGTCCAGTGTGTACATTCTGTGCAGTGTGTACAGACTGTCCACTGTACACAGATTGTCTAGTGTGTACAGACTGTCCACTAAGTACATTGGTTCTAGTGTGTACACACTGACCAGTGTGTACACTTTCCAGTGTGTAGAGGCTGTACAGTGTGTATGTTCTGTCCAGTTTGTCCAGATTCTCCACTGTGTCTAGAATGTTCAGAGTCAACAGATTGTTCACTGTGTACAATCTGTCCAGAGGGTACATTGTGGCTGGTGTGTAGAGACTGTGCAGTGTCTACATTCTGTCCACTGCGTACATTCTGTCTAGTGTGTATAGACTGTCCACTGTAAACAGAATGTCCAGTGTCTACAGACTGTTCAATAAGTACATTCTTTCCAGTGTGTACAGACTGTCCAGAGTGTATAGACTGTTCAGTGGGTACAGACTGTCCAGTGTGTACAGACTATTCAATGTTTTAGACTGTATAGTGTATACTGATTTACCAGTGTTTACATTCTCTCCAGTGTGTACATTCTTTCCACTGTGTACAATTGTCCAATATATACAGACTGTCCAGTGTGTCCCGACTTTCCAGTGTGTAGAGAATTTCCAGTGTGTTTAGATTTTCCAGTCTCTACATTCTGTCCAGTGTGTAGAGACTGTTCAGAGCGTACATTCTGTCCAGTGTGTACAGACTGTCCATTGTGTACTGATTTACCAGTGTGTACATTCTGACCAGTGTGAACATTTTGTCCAGTATGTACAGTCTGTCCAGTGTGTACATTCTTTCCAGTGTGTAGAAACTGTCCAGTGTGTATAAACTGTCCAGTGTGTACATTCTGTCCAACGTTTACATTCTATCCAGTGTGTGGAAACTGTCCTCTGTATACAGACTGTCCAGTGTGTACAGACAGCCCAGTATGTACATTCTTTCCAGAGTGTGCAGACTGTCCAGTGTGTACAGACTTTCCAGTGTGTACTGATTTACTAGTGTGTACGTTCTGTCAAGTGTGTACAGACTGTCCAGTGTGTCTAGACTGTTAAGTGTTAACAGACTGTCAAGTGTTTACAGTCTGTCCAGTGTATACATTCTGTCCAGTTTGTAGAGCCTGCCCAGTGTGTACATTCAGTCCAGTGTGTACATTCTGTCTAGTGTGTACAGTCTGTCCACTCTATTCAGACTGTCCAGTGTGTACTGACTCTCCACTCTGTACATTCTTTCCAGTGTGTACAGATATGCAGTGTGTACAGATTGTCCAGTGTGTATAGACTGTCCAGTGTTTATAGATTGTCCAGTGAGTACTGATTTACCAGTGTGTATATTCTGTCCAGTGTATACATTCTGTCTAGTGTGTAAAGATTTTCCAGGGTGTACAGACTGTCCAGTGTGTTTAGATTGACCAGTGTGTACATTCTCTCCATTGTGGACATTGTTTCCATTGCGCATACGTACTGTCCAGTGTGTACAGACTGTCCAGTGTATACAGAGTGTCCAGTGTGTACAGACTGTTCAGTGTGTATATTCTGTCCAGTGTGTTGAGACTATCCAGTGTGTACATTCTGTCCAGTGTGTACATTCAATCCAGTGTGTATAGACGGTCCAGTGTATACAGAGTGTTCAGTGTGTACAGAATTTCCAGTGTGTAGAGACTGTCTAGTGTGTACGTTTCTATCCAGTGTGTACAGACTCTCCAGTGTGTCTAGACTGTTCAGTGTTCTCAGACTGTCCATTGTCTACAGTCTGTACAGTGTATATATTCTGTCCAGTGTGTTGAGACTGTAAAGTGTGTAGAGACTGTCCAGAGTGTACATTCTGTCCAGAATGTATATGCTTTCCAGTGTGTACAGACTGTCAACTGTATACAGACAGTCCAGGGTATACAGACTGTCCAGTGTGTAGAGACTGTCCAGGATGTACATTATGAACAGTGTGCACTTTTGGTGTAGTGTGTACATTCTGTCCAGTGTGTACAGACTGTCCAGTGTGTAGTGACTGTCCACGGTGTTCAGATTTTCCAGTGTGTGCATTCTGTCCAGTGTGTACAGACTGTCAACTGAATACAGACTGTCCATTGTGTACAGACTGTCCAGTGTGTAGTGACTGTCAAGTTTTTTCAGATTTTCCAGTGTGTACAATCTGTCCAGTGTGTATAGACTGTCCAGTGTTTACCTTTTTTCCAGTGTTTACCTTCTGTCCAGTTTGTACTCATTTACCTGTGTGTACATTCTGTCCCGTGTGTACCTTCTGTCCAGTGTGTACAGACTATCCAGTGTATACAAACTGCCCAGTTTGTACACACTTTTAAGTGTGGAGAGACTGTCCAGTGTGGACAGTCTGTCCAGTGTGTATATTCTGTCCAGTGTGCAGTAACTGTCCAGTGTTTATAGACTGTCCAGTGATAGAGACTCTCCAGTGTGTTCAGATATATCCAGTGTGTACATTGGGTCCAGTATATACAGACTGTCCATTGTGTACAGAGTGTCCAGTGATTAAAGACTGTCCAGTGTGTTAGACTGTCCAGTGTGTACAGACTGTCCAGTGTATAGAGACTGTCCAGTGTGTACAGTTTGTCCAATGTGTACATTCTGTCCAGTGTGTACAGACTGTCCAGTGTATAGAGACTGTCCAGTGTGTACAGTTTGTCCAATGTGTACATTCTGTCCAGTGTGTACAGACTGTCCATTGTGTACTGATTTCCCAGTGTTTCATTCTGTCCAGTGTGTACATTCTGAAGGTGTGTACAGACTGTCCAGTGTACAGACTGTCCAGTGTATAGAGACTGTCCAGTGTGTAGTGACTATCCAGTGTGTATATTCTGTCCAATGTGTACAGACTGTACAGTGTGTCCAGACTGTTCAGTTTTTACAGACTGTCCAGTGTGTACATTCTGTCCTGTGTGTACAGACTGTCCAATGTATAAAAACTATCCAGTGTGTACAGACTTTCCAGTAAGTACATTCTTTCCAGTGTGTTAGACTCTCTAGTGATTACAGAGTGTCCAGTGTCTACTGATTTACCAGCGTAAAAATTCTGTCCAGTGTGTACATTCTGTCCAGTGTGTACAGACTGTCCACTGTATATAGACTGTCCAGTTTGTATAGACTCTTGAGTGTATGCAGACTGTCCAGTGTGTTCAGACTATCCAGTGTGTACATTGTATCCAGTGTGCACATTCGTTCCTGGGTGGACAAACTGTCCAGTGTGTACATTCTGACGACTGTGTATCTTCTGTGCAGTTTTTACAGACTGTCGAGTGTATACAGGCTGTACAGTGTGTACAGACTGTACAGTGTGTAGAAATTGTCCTGGGTGTACATCCTGTCCAGGTTGTACAGACTGTCCAGTGTGTGCAGTCTGTCCAGTGTGTATATTCTGTCCAGTGTGCACAGACTGTCCAGTGGGTCTAGACAGTTCAATGTTGAAAGGCTGTCCAGTGTGAACATTCGGTCCTGTGTGTACAGACTGTCCACTGTATAAAGAGTGTCCAGTTTGTACCGTATGTCCAGTAAGTACATTCTTTCCAGTGTGTACTGACTGTCCAGTGAGTACAGACTTATCAGTGTGTACAGACTGTCCAGTGTGTTAGGATGTACAGGGTTTACAGAGTGTCCAGTGTGAACTGATTTACCAGCATGCAAATTCTCTCCAGTGAGTACATTCTGTCAAGTGTGTAGACTCTCCAGTGTATACAGACTGTCCAGTGTGTACAGACTGTCCAATGTGTACATTGTATCCAGTGTGTACATTCCTTCCTTGATGGACAAATTGTCGAGTGTGTACAATCTGACCAGTGTGTACATTCTGTTCAGTTTGTACAGACTGTCCAGTGTATACAGACTGTACAGTGTGTACAGACTGTCCAGTGTATAGAAATTGTCCAGGTTATAGATTCTATCCAGGTTGTACAGACTGTCCAGTGTGTGCAGTCTGTCCATTGTTTACAGACTGTCCACTGTGTGCATTCTGTCCAGTATTTACATTCTGTCCAGTGTGTATAGACTGTGAAGTGTTTAAAGACTGTCCACTGTGTATAGACTGTCCAGTGAGTACATTATTTCCATTGTATACAGACTGAGCAATGTACACAGACTGTCCATTATGTACATTATGTAGAGTGCTCACATTTGTTCCAGTGTGTACATTCTGTTCAGTGTGCACAGACTCTTCAATGTATACAGACTGCCCTTGTGTACATATTGTCCACTAAGTACATTCTTTCCAGTGTGTACTGACTGTCCAGTATACTATACTGTCCAATGTGTACCGACTGTCCAGTGTATTCAGACTGTTCAGTGTGTACATACTGTACAGGGTGTAATTCTGTCCAGAGTGTACATTCTGTCCATTGTGTAGAGACTGTCCAGTGTGTACCTTCTGTCCAGTGTGTACAGACTGTCCACTGTATACAGACTGTGCAGTGTGTTCAGACTGTCCAGTAAGTACATTCTTTCCAGTGTGTAAAGACTGTCCAGTGTGTACATTCTGTCCTGTGTGTATAGACTGTCCCGTATATACAGACTTTCCAGTGTGTACATTCTGTCCAGTGTGTAGATACTGTCCAGTGTGTACATTCTGTCCAGTGTGTACAGACTGTCCATTCTGTATTGATATACCAGTGTGTACATTCTGTCTAGTGTGTACATTCTGTCCAGTATGTGCAGTCTGTCCAGTGTGTATATTCTGTCCAGTGTGTATAGACTGTCCACTGTCTACATACTGTGCAGTGTGTACAGACTCTCCACTAAGTACATTCTTTCCAGTGTGTAAAGACTGTCCAGTGTGTACAGACTGGAAAGTGTTGTCAGATTGTCCAGTGTGTACTGATTTTTCAGGGTGCACATTCTGTCCCATGTCTACATTCTGTCCAGTGTTAACAGACTGTCAACTGTATACAGACTCTCCAGTGTGTACAGACTGTCCAGTGTGTAGAGACTTTCCAGTGTGTTCAGATTTTCCAGTGTGTACATTCTGTCCAGTGTGGAGAGACTGTCCAGTTTGTACAGACTGTCCAGTGTGTATAGACTCTTCTGTGTTCACAGACTGTCCAGAGTGTACATAATTTTCAGTGTGTACGTTCTGTCCAGTGTGTACAGACTGTCCACTGTATTCAGAATGTAAAGTGTGTACAGACTGTCCAATGTGTACAGACTGGAAAGTGTTTACATACTTTCCTGTGTGTACTGATTTATCAGAGTGCACATTCTGTCCAGTGTGTACATTATATCAAGTGTGTACAGACTGTCCACTGTATACAGACTGTCCAGTGTGTACAGACTGTCCAGTGTGTAGAGATTTTCCAGTGTGTTCAGATTTTCCAGTGCTTACATTCTTTCCAGTGTTTAGAGACTGTCCAGATTGCACATTCTGTCCAGTGTGTACATACTGTCCAGTGTGTATTGATTTAGCAGGGTGCACATTCTGTTCAGTGTGTACATACGGTCTAGTGTGTACAGACTGTCCAGTGTTTACAGATTGTCCAGTGTGTACTGAATTTCCAGTGTGTAGTGGCTGTCCAATATGTAAAAACTGTCCAGTGTGTACAGCCTGTCCAGTGTGTCTACTCTGTTCGTTGTTTACAGACTGTCCAGCATGTACAATGTGTCCAGTATGTATATTCTGTCCAATATGTAGCGACTGTCCAGTGTATAGAGACTGTCCAGTGTGTTCAGATGGTCCAGTGTGTACATTCAGTCCAGTGTATACAGACTGTCCAGTGTGTACAGAATATCCAGCGAGTACATTCTTTCCAATGTGTAGAGACTGTCCAGTGTGTACAGACTGTCCTGTATAGAGAGACTGTCCAGTGTGTTAGACTGGCCAGTGTGTACAGACTCTCCAGTGTATTCAGACTGTCCAGTGTGTAAATACTGTCCAGTGTATAGAGACTGTTCAGTGCGTACATTCTGTCCAGTTTCTAGAGACTGTTCAGTGTTTACAGACTGTCCAGTGTGTACAATCTGTCTACTATGTATATTCTGTCCTTGTGTACAGCCTGTCCAATGTGTACATTCTCTCCACTGTGTGCTGATTTATCAGGGTTTACATTCTGCCCAGTGAGTACATTCTGTCCGTGTGTACAGAATGTCCAGTTTATACAGATTGTCCAGTATGTAGAGACTGTTCAGTGTGTATATTCTGTCCAATGTGTACAGACTGTACAGTGTGTCTAGACTGTTCAGTGTTTACAGACTGTCCAGTGTGTACAGACTGTCCAGTGTGTACAGACTGTCCAGTATGTTAGACTGTCCATTGTGTACATACTCTCCACTGTATATAGACTGTCCAGTGAGTACAGACAGTCCAGTGTGTATTAATTGTCCAGGGTGTACCTTCTGTCCAGGTTGTACAGACAGTCCAGTGTGTATTAATTGTCCAGGGTGTACCTTCTGTCCAGGTTGTACAGACTGTCCAGTTTGTACATTCTGTCCAGTGTGCACAGATTGTCCAGTGTGTACAGATTGTCCAGTGTTTACTTTCAGTTCAGTGTGTATATTCCGTCCTGGGTGTTCAACCTGTCCAGTATGTACAGACTGTCCAGTGTGAGCGGACTGTAAAGTGTGTAGAAACTGTCCAGCGTGTACAGATTGTCCAGTGTGTACAGACTCTCCAGTTTGTAGAGACTGTTCAATGTTTATAGATGCTGCAGTGTGTACAGATTTTCCAGAGTGCATATTCTTTCCAGTGTATACATTCTGTCCAGTTTGTACGGAATGTCCAGTGTGTACAGACTGTCTAGTGTGTAGAGAATGTTCAGTGCGTACAGACTGTCCAGTGTTTACAGACTGTCCAGTGTGTACAGAATATCCAGTGTGCAGTGACTGTCCAATATGTAAATACTGTCCACTGTGTACAGCCTGTCCAGTGTGTCTATTCTGTTCAGTGTTTACAGACTGTCCAGTGTCCAGTGTGTCCAGTGTGTATATTCTGTCCAATGTGTAGCAACTATCCAGTGTGTAGAGATTGTCCCGTGTGTTCAGATGTTCCAGTGTGTACCTTCAGTCCAGTGTATACAGACTGTCCTTTGTGTACAGACTGTCCAGTGTGTGCAGACTGTCCAGGGCGTACATTCTTTCCAATGTGTAGAGACTGTCCAGTGTGTAGAGAATGTCCAGTATATAGAGACTGTCCATTGTGTTAGACTGTCCAGAGTGTGCAGACTCTCCAGTGTATTCAGACTGTCCAGTGTGTAAAGACTGTCCAGTGTATAGAGACTGTCCAGTGCGTACATTCTGTCCAGTGTTAAAAGACTCTTCAGTGTTTACAGACTGTCCAGTGTGTACAGTCTGTCCACTATGTATATTCTGTCCTTGTGTAGAACCTGTCCAATGTGTACATTCTCTCCATTGTCTAGAGACTCTCCAGTGTGTTCAGATTCACCACTGTGTACATTCTCTCCAGTGTGTACTGAATTACCAGTGTTTACATTCTGTCCAGTGAGTACATTCTGTCCGTGTGTACAGACTGTCCAGTGTATACAGACTGTCCAGTGTGTAGAGACTGTCCAGTGTGTAGAGACTGTCCAGTGTGTATATTCTGTCCTATGTGTACAGACTGTACAGTGTGTCTAGACTGTTCAGTGTTTACAGACTGTCCAGTTTGTACATTCTGTCCTGTTTGTACAGACTGTCCATTGTATAAAGACTGTGAAGTGTACACAGAATCTAGAGTAAGTACATTCTTTAGATTTTGTACAGACTGTCCAGTGTGTACAGACTGTCCAGTGATTTAGACTGTCCATTGAGTACATACTCTCCACTGTATATAGACTGTCCAATGTGCAGAAATTGTCCAGGGTGGACCTTCTGTCTAGGTTGTACAGACTGTCCAGTGTGTGCATTCTGTCCAGTTTGTACAGATTGTTCCAGTGTATACATTCTGTCCAGTTTGTACAGAATGTCCAGTGTATACAGACTGACCAGTGCGTACTAACTGTCCAGTGTGTAGAGAATGTTCAGTGTGTACATTCTCTCCAGTGTGTACAGACTGTCCAGTGTGTATTGATTTAGCAGAGTGTACATTCTGTTCAGTGTGTACATTCTGTCCAGTGTGTACAGACTGTCCAGTGTTTACAGACTGTCCAGTGTGTACAGAATTTCCAGTGCGTAGTGACTGTCCAATATGTAAATACTGTCCATTGTGTACAGCATGTCCAGTGTGTCTAGTCTGTTCAGTGTTTACAGACTGTCCAGTGTACAGACTGTTCAGTTTTTACAGACTGTCCAATGTTTATAGACTCTGCAGTGTGAACAGATTTTCCAGTGTGTACATTCTTTCCAGTGCATACATTCTGTCCTGTTTGTACAGAATGTCCAGTGTATACAGACTGCCCAGTGTATACAGACTGTCTAGTGTGTAGAGAATGTTCAATGTATACATTCTCTCCAGTGTGTACAGACTGTCCAGGGTGTATTGATTTAGCAGGGTGTACATTCTGTTCAGTGTGTACATTCTGTCCAGTGTGTACAGACTGTCCAGTGTTTACAGACTGTCCAGTGTTTACAGAATTTCCAGTGTGTAGTGACTGTCCAATATGTAAATACTGTCCAGTATGTACAGCCTGTCCAGTGTGTCTAGTCTGTTCAGTGTTTACAGACTGTCCAGTGTGTCCATTGTGTATATTCTGTCCAATGTGTAGCAACTATCCAGTGTGTAGAGACTGTCCCGTGTGTTCAGATGTTCCAGTGTGTACTTTCAGTCCAGTGTATACAGACTGTCCATTGTGTACAGACTGTCCAGTATGTACAGACTGTTCAGCGTGTACATTCTTTCCAATGTGTAGAGACTGTCCAGTGTGTACAGACTGTCCAGTATATAGAGACTGTCCACTGTGTTCGACTGTCCAGAGTGTACAGACTCTCCAGTGTATTCTGACTGTCCAGTATATAGAGACTCTCCACTGTGTTAGACTGTCCAGAGTGTACAGACTCTCCAGTGTATTCAGACTGTCCAGTGTGTAAAGACTGTCCAGTGTAGAGAGACTGTCCAGTGCGTACATTCTGTCCAGTGTGTAAAGACTGTTCAGTGTTTACAGACTGTACAGTGTGTAGAGACTGTCCAGTGTGTGTTCAGATTCTCCAATGTGTACATTCTCTCCAGTGTGTACTGATTTACCAATGTTTACATTCTGTCCAGTGAGTACATTCTGTCCGTTTGTACAGATTGTCCAGTGTATAAAGCCTGTCCAGTGTGTAGAGACTGTCCAGTGTGTAGAGACTGTCCAGTGTGTATATTCTGTCCAATGTGTACAGACTGTACAGTGTGTCTAGACTGTTCAGTGTTTACAGACTGTCCAGTGTGTACATTCTGTCCTGTTTGTACAGACTGTCCATTGTATAAAGACTGTGAAGTGTGTACAGAATGTAGAGTAAGTACATTCTTTAGATTTTGTACAGACTGTCCAGTGTGTCCAGACTTTTCATTGTGTACAGAGTGTACTTTTCATTGTGTACAGAGTGTCCAGTTTATGTACAAACTGTGCAGTTTGTCCATGTTGTCCAGTGTGTACATTCTGTCCAGTTTGTATATTCTGTCCATTGTTTACATTCAGTCCAGTGTGTACATTCTGTACAGCATGTGTATAGACTATCCACTGTGTATATTTTGTCCAGTGTGTGTATAGCATGTCCAGTGTGTACATTCTCTACAGTGTGTACATTGTGTCCATTGTGTACAGACTCTACAGTGTCTACAGACTGTCCAGTGTGCACATTCTGTCCAGTGTGTACAGACAGTCCAGTGTTTAGCTTCTTTCCAGTGTGTACATTGTATCCAGTGCGTACAGACAGTCCAGCGTCTACATTCTATTCAGTGTGTACAGACTGTCCAGTGTGTATATTTTGTATAGTGTGTGTATAATTCTGACCAGTGTCTACATTCTGTCCAGTGTATTTACCGACGGTCCAGTGTGTACATTGTGACCAGTGTGTCCAAATTGTCCAGGGTTTACATTCTGTCCACTGTGTACAGACTGTCCAGTGTGTACAGAGTGTCCAGTGTGTACAGACTGACAAGGGTGTACAATCTGTCCATTGTGTGTACAGACTGTCCAGGTTGTAGTACATTCTGTCCAGAGTGTCCAGACTGTCCAGTGTGTACAGATAGTCCAGTGAGTAAAGACTATCTAGTGTGTTCATTCTGTCCAGACTGTGTGCAGATTGTCCAGTGTGTACCTTAAGTACAGTGTGTACATTGTGTCCAATTTGTGCAGACTGTCCAATGTTTACAGACTTTCTAGTGTGTACATTTTTACCAGTGTGTACAGACTGTCCACTGTGTGTATTCCGCCCAGTGTGTACATTCTGTACAGTGTTTAAAGACTGTCCATTGTTTATATTCTGTCCAGTGTGTACAGACTTTTCAGTGTGTACAGAGTGTCCAGTTTATGTACGAACTGCGCAGTATTTCCATATAGTCCAGTGTGTACATTCTGTCCAGTTTGTATATTCTGTCCATTGTTTACATTCTCTCCAGTGTGTATATTCTGTACAGTGTGTGTAGAGACTCTCCAGTGTGTACATTTTGTCCAGTGTGTGTATAGAATGTCCAGTGTGTACATTCTGTACAGTGTGTACATTGTGTCCATTGTGCTCAGACTCTACAGTGAGTACAGACTGTCCCGTGTGTACATTCTGTCCAGTGTGTACAGACGGTC
The DNA here is from genome assembly GCF_982192425.1 of Myodes glareolus. Lineage (NCBI taxonomy): Eukaryota > Metazoa > Chordata > Mammalia > Rodentia > Cricetidae > Myodes > Myodes glareolus. Next base: position 5,286,439 of record NC_142046.1, read on the forward strand.
CAGTGTGTATCTTCTGTCCAGTGTGTACATTCTGTCCAGTGCATACAGACTGTCCAGTGTGTATATTCTATCCAGTGTGTACAGACTTTCCAGTGTGTACAGACTGTTCAGTTGTTCAGAGTGTCCAGTTTCTGTACACACTCTCCACTTTGTCCATTCTGACCAGTGTGAACATTCTGTCCAGTATGGACATTCTGTCCAGGGTGTGTACAGACTGTCCAGTGTGTACATACTATCCACTTTGTACATTCTGTCCAGTGTGTACAGACTGTCTAATGTTTACATTTTGTACAGTGTGTGTATAATTATGTCCAGTGTGTACATTCTGTCCAGTGTATTTACGGACTATCCAGTGTGTTCATTGTGTCCAGTGTGTCCAGATTGTCCAGTATTTACATTCTGTCCACTGTGTACAGACTGTCCAGTGTGTAGAGAGTGACCAGTGTGTACAGACTGACCAGTTTGTACACTCTGTCCAGTGTGGACATTCTCTCCATTGTATGTACAGACTGTCCACGGTGTACATTCTGTCTGGTGTGTACAGACTGTCCAGTGTGTATATTCTGTTCAGTGTGTACATTGTGTCCAGAGTGTCCAGACTGTCCAATGTGTACAGAGAGTCCAGTGGGTAAAGACTGTCCAGTGTGTACATTGTGTCCAGTGTGTGCAGATTTTCAGTGTGTACAGATTGTCCAAAGTATACATTCTGTCCAGTTTGTACATACTGTCCAGTTTGTACATTCTGTCCAGTGTGTACATTCTGTCCAGTGTGTACAGACTGTCTTGTGTGTACATTCTGTCCAGTGTGTGCAGATTTTCCAGTGCGTACAGACTGTCCAGCTTGTACAGACTGTTCAATGTTTATAGACTCTGCACTGTGTACAGATTTTCCAGTGTGTACATTCTTTCCAGTGTATACATTCTGTCCAGTTCGTATAGAATGTCCAGTGTAAACAGACTGCCCAGTGTGTACAGACTGTCCAGTCTGTAGAGAATGTTCAGTGTGTACATTCTCTCCAGTGTGTACAGACTGTCCAGTATGTATTGATTAAGCAGAGTGTAATTCTGTTCAGTGTGTACATTCTGTCCAGTGTGTACAGACTGTCCAGTGTTTACAGACTGTCCAGTGTGTACAGAATTTCCAGTGCATAGTGACTGTCCAATATGTAAATACTGTCCATTGTGTACAGCATGTCCAGTGTGTCTAGTCTGTTCAGTGTTTACAGATTGTCCAGTGTACAGACTGTCCAGTTTGTAAGACTGTCCAATGATTATAGACTCTGCAGTGTGTACAGATTTTCCAGTGTGTACATTCTTTCCAGTGCATACATTCTGTCCTGTTTGTACAGAATGTCCAGTGTATACAGACTGCCCAGTGTATACAGACTGTCTAGTGTGTAGAGAATGTTCAATGTATACATTCTCTCCAGTGTGTACAAACTGTCCAGTGTGTATTGATTTAGCAGGGTATACATTCTGTTCAGTGTGTACATTCTGTCCAGTGTGTACAGACTGTCCAGTGTTTACAGACTTTCCAGTGTGTACAGAATTTCCAGTGTGTAGTGACTGTCCAATATGTAAATACTGTCCAGTGTGTACAGCCTGTCCAGTGTGTCTAGTCTGTTCAGTGTTTACAGACTGTCCAGTGTGTCCAGTTTGTCCATTGTGTATATTCTGTCCAATGTGTAGCAACTATCCAATTTGTAGAGACTGACCCGTGTGTTCAGATGTTCCAGTGTGTACTTTCAGTCCAGTGTATACAGACTGTCCATTGCGTACAGACTGTCCAGTGTGTACAGACTGTCCAGCGTGTACATTCTTTCCAATGTGTAGAGACTGTCCAGTGTGTACAGACTGTCCAGTATATAGAGACTGTCCACTGTGTTCGACTGTCCAGATTGTACAGACTCTCCAGTGTATTCAGACTGTCCATTGTGTAAAGACTGTCCAGTGTAGAGAGACTGTCCAGTGCGTACATTCTGTCCAGTGTGTAAAGACTGTTCAGTGTTTACAGACTGTACAGTGTGTAGAGACTGTCCAGTGTGTGTTCAGATTCTCCAATGTGTACATTCTCTCCAGTGTGCACTGATTTACCAATGTTTACATTCTGTCCATTGAGTACATTCTGTCCGTGTGTACAGACTGTCCAGTGTATAAAGCCTGTCCAGTGTGTAGAGACTGTCCAGTGTGTAGAGACTGTCCAGTGTGTATATTCTGTCCAATGTGTACAGACTGTACAGTGTGTCTAGACTGTTCAGTGTTTACAGACTGTCCAGTGTGTACATTCTGTCCTGTTTGTACAGACTGTCCATTGTATAAAGACTGTGAAGTGTGTACAGAATGTAGAGTAAGTACATTCTTTAGATATTGTACACACTGTCCAGCGTGTACAGACTGTCCAGTGTGTTCAGACTGTCCAGTGTTTACTTTCAGTCCAGTGTGTATATTCTGTCCAGGGTGTACAACCTGTCCAATATGTATGGACTGTCCCGTGTGAGCGGACTGTAAAGTGTGTAGAAACTGTCCAGTGTGTACAGATTGTCCAGTGTGTGCAGACTGTGTAGTCTGTATAGACTGTTCAATGTTTATAGACTCTGCAGTGTGTACATAATTTCAAGTGTGTACATTCATTCCAGTGTATACATTCTGTCCAGTTTGTACAGAATGTCCAGTGTATACAGACTGCCCAGTGTTTACAGACTGTCCAGTGTGTAGAGAATGTTCAGTGTTTACATTCTCTCCAGTGTGTACAGACTGTCCAGTGTTTACAGACTCTCCAGGTTGTACAGTCTGTCCATTGTGTACATTCTCTCCAGTTTGTACATTCTGTCCATTGTGCACAGACTGTCCTGTGTATACAGACTGTCCAGTGTGTACAGAGAGTCCAGTGTGTACATTCTGTCTAGTGTGTACATTCTGTCCAGTGTATGCAGACTGTCCAGTTTGGAAAGACTGTCTAGTGGGTTCAGACTATCCACTGCTTACAGTCTGTCAAATGTGTACACTCTGTCTAGTGTGTACATTCTTTCCAGTGTGTACAGACTGTCCAGTGTGTACATTTTGTCCAGTGTCTGTACATTCTGTTCAGTGTGTATATTCTATCCAGTGTGTTTACGGACTGTCCAGTGTATACATTTTGTCCAGTGTGTATATTGTGTCCAGTGTGTACATTCTGTCCAGTGTGTACAGACTGTCCAGTGTGTACATTGTGTCCAGTGAGTACAGAATGTTCACTGTGTTTACATTCTGTCCAGTGTGTTCATTCTGTCAAGTGTATACAGATTGTCCAGTGTGAATATTTTGTCCAGCTTGTGTTCATTCTGTCCAGTGTGTACATTCTGTCCATTGTGTTTACGGACTCTCCAATGTCTAAATTCTATTCAGTGTGTACAGTGTGTCCATTGTGTGCAGACTTACCACTGTGAAAGTACTCTACAATGTGTACATTGTGTCCAGGGTCTGTACAGAATGTCCAGAATGTACATTCTCTCCAGTGTGTACAGACTTTCCATTTTGTACAGATAATCCATTGTGTACATACTGTCCAGTGTGTGTACAGAGTGTCCAGTGAGTACAAACTGTCCTGTGTGTACATTCTGTCGAGTGTGTATATTGTGTCCATTGTGTGCATTCTTTCCAGGGTGTTCATTATGTACAGTGTGTGTAGAGAATGTCCAGTGTGTACATTCTGTCCAGTGTGTACATTGTATCATGTGTGTACAGACTGTCCACTGTGTACAGAGTATCCAGTGTGTACATACTCTCCAGTGTGTACATTGTGTCCAGTGTGTACAGACTGTCCAGTGTGTATATTCTATACAGTGTATTCAGACTTTCCAGTCTGTACTTTCTGTCCTTGTGTACATTGTCTCCAGTGTGTACAGACTTTACAGGGTGTACAGACTATTCAGTATGTACAGAGTGTCCAGCTTATGTACAGACTGTACAGTTTGACAATTCTGTCCAGTGTGTACATTCTGTCAAGTGTGTACATTCTGTCCAGACTGTGCACAGATTGTCCAGTGTGTACATTAAGTCTAGTGTGTTCATTGTGTCCAATGTGTGCAGATTGTCCAGTGTTTACAGACTTTCCAGTGTGTATGTTTTCTGCAGTGTGTACAGACTGTACACTGTGTGTGTTCCATCCAGTGTGTACATTTTGCACAGTGTGTAAAGACTGTCGATTGTTTATATTCTGTCCAGTGTGTACAGTCTTTTCAGTGTGTACAGAGTGTCCAGTTTATGTACAAACTGTGCAGTTTTTCTATATTGTCCAGTGTGTACATTCTGTCCAGTTTGTATTTTCTGTCCATTGTTTACATTCTGTCCAGTGTGTATATTCTGTACAGTGTGTGTAGAGACTCTCCAGTGTGTACATTTTATCCAGTGTGTGTATAGAATGTCCAGTGTGTACATTCTGTACAGTGTGTACATTGTGTCCATTGTGTACAGACTCTACAGTGTGTACAGACTGTCCAGTGTGTACATTCTGTCCAGTGTGTACAGACAGTCCAGTGTGTAGCTTCTGTCCAGTGTGTACATTCTGTCCAGGGCATACAGACTGTCCAGTGTGTACATTCTATCCAGTGTGTACAGACTTTACAGTGTGTACAGACTGTTCAGTTGTTCAGAGTGTCCAGTTTCTGTACACACTCTCCAGTTTGTCCATTCAGACCAGTGTGTACATTCTGTCCAGTATGTACATTCTGTCCAGGGTGTGTACAGACTGTCCAGTGTGTACATACTATCCACTTTGTACATTCTGTCAAGTGTATACAGACTGTCCAATGTTTACATTTTGTACAGTGTGTCCAGATTGTCCAATATTTACATTCTGTCCACTGTGTACAGACCATCCAGTGTATAGAGAGTATACAGTGTGTACAGACTGACCAGTTTGTACACTCTGTCCAGGGTGGACATTCTGTCCATTGAATGTACAGACTGTCCAGGGTGTACATTCTGTCTAATGTGTACAGACTATCCAGTGTGTATATTCTGTTCAGTGTGTACATTGTGTCTAGAGTGTCCAGACTGTCCAGTGTGTACAGAGATTCCTGTGGGTAAAGACTGTCCAGTGTGTACATTGTGTCCAGTGTATGCAGACTTTTAGTGTGTACAGACAGTCCAATGCGTACATTCTGTCCAGTTTCTACAGACTGTCCAGTGTGTACATTCTTTCCAGTGTGTACATTCTGTCCGGTGTGTACAGACTGTCTTGTGTGTACATTCTGTCCAGTGTGTGCCGATTTTCCAGTGTCTACAGACTGTTCAGTGTGTACATAGTGTCCAGTTTATGTACAGACTGTCCAGTTTTTCCATTCTGTCCATTGTGTCAATTCTGTCCAGTATGTACATTCTGTCAAGTGTGTATACAGACCATTTAGTGTGTACATACTGTCCAGTGTGTACATTCTGTCCAGTGTGTACAGTTTGTCCAGTGTGTACATTTTTTCCAGTGTGTTTATATTCTGTCCAGTTTTTTGCATTCTGTTCAGTGTGTCCAGATTGTCCAGTGTGTACAGACTTTCCAGTGTGTACATTATGTCCAGTGTGTACATTGTGTCCAATGTCTGTACAGAATATCCAGAATGTACATTCTCTCTAGTGTGTACAGACTTTCCAGTGTGTACAGATTGTCCAGTGTGTACAGACTGTCCAGTGTGTGTACAGACTGTCCAGTGAGTACAGATTGCACAGTGTGTACATTCTGCCCAGGGAGTACAGAGTTTCCAGTGTGTACAGACTGTTCAGTGTGCACATTCTGTCCAGTGTGTACATTGTGTCCAGTGTGTACACACTGTCCAGGGTGTACATTCTGTCCAGTGTGTACATTTTGTCCAGTGAGTACATCTGTTCAGTGTTTATATTGTGTCCAGTGTTTACAGACTGTCCAGGGTGTATATTCTGTCCTGTGTGTACATTCTCTCCAGTGTGTACAGACTTTCCTGTTTGTACATTCTGTCTAGTGTGTACAGACTGTCCTTTGTGTACAGACTGTCCAGCGTGCACAGAGTGTCCAGTGTGTTTACAGACTGTCCAGTGTGTATATTTTTTCCAGTGTTTGCATTCTGTCCATTATGTGTACAGACTTTTCAGGGTGTACATTCTGTCCAGTGTGCACAGACTGTTCACTGTGTACATTCTGTCCAGTGTGTTAACAGATTGTTCAGTGTGTACATTCTGTCCATTGTGTACTTTGTGTCCTGTGTGTACAGACTGTCCAGTGTATACAGACTGTCCAGTGGTTACATTCTGTTTACTGTGTACATTCCGTTCAGTGTGTATATTTTTTTGAAAGTAATTTTATTAAATTATAAAAGTTTCCATTTCCGCCCCTCTTCCCAACACCTTTCCACTCCTCCCACTCCCTCTCCTCCACCCTTTTGTCCATTAGGACAGTCAGGATTTCCTGCCCTGTGGGAAGTTCAAGTTCCTCCCCCCTCTCTTTAGGTCCAGGAAGGTGAGTATTCAAACAGACTGGATCCCCAAAATCCAGTATATGCAGAGGAAACAAGTCTCAGTGTCATAGTCAATGGCTTTTCAGAAAGACTTCGGGCCAGCCACAGTCAGAGAATCCGGCCAAATTCCGAGAATCTGGTTAGATCAGGTCCTTGTTCAGTCCCAGTCCAACTGGCCTTGGTAAACTCTCATTAGATCTGTCCCCTTGTATCAGTGGGTGATAGCATCCCTCACAGTCCTTATTTCCTTTTTCATTTTCTTCCTCCTTCTGCTCCTCATTTGGACCATGGAGGGCTCAGTTCGGCGCTCCAATGTGGGTCTCCATCTGTATAGCCATCCTTCGCCAGATGAAGGATCTATGGTGATAAGCAAACTATTCATCAGTATGGTTATGGGCCAAGGCCGGTTCAGGCACCCTCTCCTCTGTCCAGAGAACAATCTGGGGATCTCTCCTTAGACCTGGGATCCCATATATAATCAAGTCTCCTGTAAACCCTAAAATGACTCCCTTAGTTGAAATATATTCTTCCCTGATCCCATATTCATCCTTCCTCCCCCCCCCATCCCGGTCCACCAAGCTTTCCCCATTCCTCCCCTACTCCCTTCTCTCCAACCCTCCCCCCTTCCAACAACCCTCCCACGCCCCCCCCCCCCCCATGCACCCGAGGTTACCTGGGACTCTTGTCTATTTCCTACCTCCTGGCGGATAGCTAAATAATCTTCATCAGGTTCATCTTCTTATTTAGCTTCTCTAGGATCACGAATAATAGGCTCAAAGACCTTTAATTATGGTTAGAATCCACTTATGAGTGAATACATACCGTGTTCCTCTTTTTGGGTCTGGCTTACCTCACTCAGTAAAGCGTTTTCTATTTCCATCCATTTGCATGCAAAATTCAAGATGTCATTATTTTTTACTGCTGAGTAAAACTCTAATGTGTATATGTTCCACACCTTTTTTAACCATTCTATTGAGGGGCACCTAGGCTGTTTCCAGGTTCTGGTTATTACAAATAGTGCTGCTATGAACATAGTAGAACAAATGCTTTTGTAGTATGTTAGGGAATCTCTAGGGTATATTCCCAAGAGTGGAATTGCTGGGTCCTGAGGGAGGTTGACTCCAAGTTTCCTGAGAATCTGCCACACTGATTTCCACAGTGGCTGCACAAGTTTGCATTCCCACCAACAATGGATGAGTGTTCCCCTCACACCACATCCTCTCCAGCATAGGCTATCGTTGATGTTTTTGACTTTAGCTATTCTGACAGGTGTAAGATGGTATCTCAAAGTGGTTTTGATTTGCATTTCCCTGATAGCTAAGGAGGTTGAGCATGACCTTAAGTGTTTCATGGCCATTCGAAGTTCATCTGTTGTGAATTCTCTGTTCAGTTCAGTACCCCATTTTTTAATTGGGTTAATTAGAGTTTTAGTGTCTAGTTTCTTGAGTTCTTTGTATATTTTGGAGATCAGACCTTTGTCTGATGAGGGGTTTGTGAAGATCTTCTCCCAGGCATAAGGCAGCCTTTTTGTCTTACCGGCAGTCTCCTTTGCTTTACAGAAGCTTCTCAGTTTCAGTAGATCCCATTTTTTCATTGTTTCTCTTATTGTCTGTGCTACTGGTGTCCTACTTAGGAAGAGGCCTCCTGTGCCTATATCTTGTAGACTACTTCCCACTTTCTCTTCTATCAGGTTCAAAGTGGACAGATTAATGTTGATGTCTTTAATCCATTTGGACTTGAGTTTTGTGCATGGTGATAGATATGGATCTACTTTCATTCTTTTACAGTTTGACATCCAGTTATGCCAGCACCATTTGTTAAAGATGCTTTCCTTCTTCCATTGTATACCTTTAGCTCCCTTGTCGAAAATTAGGTGTTCATAGGTTTGTGGGTTAATATCTGGGTCTTCTATTCAATTCCATAGGTTGACTTCTCTGTTCTTATGCCAATATCAAGCTGTTTTCAATACTGTAGCTCTGTAATAGAGTTTGAAGTCAGGGATGGTAATGCCTCCAGAAGTTCTTTTATTGTATAAGATTGTTTTGGCTATCCTGGGTTTTTTGTTTTGCCATATAAACTTGATTATTGGTCTCTCAAGGTCTGTGAAGAAGTTTGATGGGATTTTGATGGGGCTTGCATTGAATCTATAGATTGCTTTTGGTAGAACTGCCATTTTTACTATGTTGATTCTCCCAATCCAAGAGCAGGGGAGGTCTTTCCATTTTCTGGTATCCTCCTCAATTTCTTTCTTCAAAGACTTAAAGTTATTGTCAAATAGGTCTTTTACTTCCTTGGTTAGAGTAACCCCAAGATATTTTATGCTATTTGTGGCTATCATGAAAGGTGATGTTTCTCTGATTTCCCTCTCTGCTTCTTTATCCTTTGTGTATAGGAGGGCCACTGATTTTTTTGGAGTTGATCTTGTATCCTGCCACGTTACTAAAGGTGTTTATTAGCTGTAGGAGTTCTTTCGTAGAGTTTTTGGGGTCACTTATGTATGCTATCATATCGTCAGCAAATAACGAGAGTTTAACTTCATCCTTTCCAATACGAATCCCCTTGATCTCCTTATGTTGTCTTATTGCTATTGCTAGAACTTCAAGCACTATATTGAAGAGGTATGGAGAGAGTGGACAGCCTTGTTGCATTCCTGATTTTAGTGGAAAGGCTTTGAGTTTCTCTCCATTCAGTTTGATGTTAGCTGTCGGCTTTCTGTATATTGCTTTTATTATATTTAGGTATGATCCTTGTATCCCCAGTCTCTCCAACACCTTTATCATAAATGGGTGTTGAATTTTGCCAAATGCTTTTTCAGCATCTAGTGAGATGATCATATGTTTTTTTCTTTCAGTTTATTTATATGATTGATTATATTGATAGATTTGCATTTGTTGAACCAGCCCTGCATCTCTGGAATGAAGCCGACTTGTTCATAATGGATAATTTTTCTAATGTGTTCTTGGATTCGGTTTGCCACTATTTTATTGAGAACTTTCGCGTCGATGTTCATGAGTGAGATTGGCCTGTAATTCTCTTTCTTGCTTGTGTCTTTGTGTGGTTTTGGTATTAGGGTAACTGTAGCTTCATAAAAGGAGTTTGGCAATGACTCTTCTGTTTCTATATTGTGGAATATGTTAAGAAGTATAGGTATTAGCTCTTCCTGGAAGTTCTGGTAGAATTCTGCATTGAAACCATCTGGTACTGGGCTTTTTTTGGTAGGGAGATTTTTGATGACAGCTTCTAATTCTTCGCGACTAACAGGTCTATTTAGATTGTTCACATGTTCTTGGTTCAACTTTGGTATATGGTACTTATCTAAAAAAATGTCCATTTCTTTTACATTTTCCAACTTTGTGGCATATAAACTTTCATAGTAAGATCTAATGATTCTCTGAATTTCCTCGGTGTCTGTGGTCATGTCCCCCTTTTCATTTCTGATCTTATTAATTTGCATGTTCTCTCTCTGCCGTTTGATTAATTTGGATAGGGGTTTGTCAATCTTGTTGATTTTCTCCAAGAACCAGCTTTTTGATTCATTGATTCTTTGGATTGTTTTCTGTCTTTCTATTTTGTTGATTTCAGCCCTCAGTTTGATTATTTCCAGTCTTCTACTCCTCCTGGGTGAATCAGCTTCTTTTTTTTCGAGAGCTTTCAAGTGTGCTGTTAAGTCTCCAATGTGTGCTTTCTCCGTTTTCTTTAAGTGGGTACTTAGTGCTATGACCTTTCCTCTTAGCACTGCTTTCATAGTGTCCCATAGGTTTGAGTATGTTGTGTCTTTGTTTTCATTAAATTCAAGGAAGAGTTTAATTTCTTTCTTTATTTCTTCCTTGACCCAGGGGTGATTTAGTAGTTGACTGTTCAACTTCCATGAGTTTGTTGGCTTCCTTGGGGAAGCATTGCTGTTGAATTCTAATTTTAATCCATGGTGATCTCACAAAACACAGGTGGTTACTAATATTTTTTTGTATCTGTGGAAGTTTGCTTTGTTACCGAGTATGTGGTTAATTTTCGAGAAGGTTCCATGAGCTGCAGAGAAAAAGGTTTATTCTTTCCTATTTGGGAGGAGTGTTCAATAGATGTCTGTTAAGTCCATTTGATTCAATACCTCCAATAAATCTCTTAATTCTCTGTTTGGTTTCTGTCTGATTGACCTGTCCATTGGTGAGAGAGGAGTTTTGAAGTCTCCTACTATTAGTGTGTGTGGTTTGATGACTGCCTTGAGTTCTAGAAGAGTTTCTTTTACATATGTGGGTGCCTTTATATTAGGAGCATAGATATTCAGGATTGAGACTTCCTCCTGATGGATTGTTCCAGTTATGAGTATGAAATGTCCATCTCCATTTCTTCTGATTGATTTTAGTTTGAAGTCTATTTTGTTAGATATTAGAATGGCCACACCCGCTTGTTTCTTAGGTCCATTTGCTTGGAAAACCTTTTCCCAACCCTTTACTCTGACTAGGTGTCTGTCTTTGTGGCTGAGGTGTGTTTCTTGTAAACAGCAGAATGTTGGATCCTGTTTTCGTATCCAATCTCTAAGTCTGTGCCTCTTTATAGGTGAATTGAGTCCATTGATATTAAGTGATATTAATGACCAGTGGTTGTTGACTCCGGTCATTTTTTTTTAGGTAGTAGAGTGTGTTTTCCTTCTTTGATTTGTGCTTGTGACTGGTCGCTAGATGTTTGAGTTATTGTATGTTGGATTCCTTCCGATGTGATTTTCCTTCTAATAGTCTCTGTAAGGCTGGATTAGTAGCTATGTATTGTTTAAATTTGTTTTTATCCTGGAATATGTTGTTTTCTCCGTTGATAGTGGATGATAGCTTGGCTGGGTATAGTAGTCTGGGTTTGCATCCATGGTCTCTTAGTTTCTGCAGTACCTCTATCCAGGATCTTCTGGCTTTCATGGTTTCCATAGAGAAGTCCGGTGTAAGTCTGATTGGTTTACCTTTATAAGTTACTTGACCTTTTTCCTTTGCAGCTCTTAAAATTCTTTCTTTAATCTGTATGTTTTGTGTTTTGATTATTATATGGCGAGGGGATGTTTTTTTCTGATCAAGTCTATTCGGTGTTCTGTATGCTTTTTGAACCTTCAAAGGAATATCGTTCTTTAGGATGGTTGGGAAAGTTTTCTTCTATAATTTTGTTGAATATATTTTCTGGGCCTTTATTCTGCAATTCTTCTCCTTCTTCAATCCCTATTATTCTTAGATTTGTTTTTTTTATTTTGTCCCTGATTTCCTGAATGTTTTGTGAAGAGAATTTGTTGGATTTGCCGTTTTCTTTGACCAGAGCATTTATTTTCTCTATGGTATCTTCAGAATCTGAGATTCATTCTTCTATCTCTTGTATTCTATTGGTAATGCTAGATTCTGTAGTCTCCGTTCGTTTACCTAGGTATGTACATTTTGTCCAGTGTGTGTATATAATGTCCAGTGTGAACATTCTGTAAAGTGTGTCCAAATTGTCCAGTGTGCACATTATGTCCAGGGTGTATGTTGTGTCCGGTGTGTACAGACTCTCCAGAGTGTACATTCTGTCCAGTGTGTACAGACTGTCCAGTGTGTACAGAGTGTCCAGTGTGTGTACAGACTGTCCAGTTTGTCCACTATGTCCAGTGTGTACATACTGACCAGTGTGTACAATGTGTCCAGGATCTGTACAGAATGTCCAAAATATACATACTCACCAGTGTGTACAGACCTTCAGTGTGTACAGATTGTCCAGTGTGTACAGACTGTCTAGTGTGTGTACAGATTGTCCAATGAGTACATTCGGTCAAGTGTGTGTACAGACTGACCTGTGTACATTCTGTCCGGTGTGTACATTCTGTCCAGTGTGTATATTGTGTCCGGTGTAGATTATGTCCAGTGTGAAATTCTGTACAGTGTTTGTACAGAATGTCCAATATGTGCATTCTCTACAGTGTGTACATACTTTCCAGTGTGTACAGATTGTCCAGTGTGTACACTCTATCCAGTGTGTGTACAGACTGTCCAGTGAGTACAGACTGTCCAATGTGTACATTCTGTCCAGGATGTATACTGTGTCCAGTGTGTATATTCTGTCCAGTGTGTACATTCTGTACTGTGTGTTTACAGACTGTCCAGTGTGTACATATTTTCCAGTGTGTACAGACTCCCCAGTGTATACAGCGTCCAGTGTGTACAGACTGACCAGTCAGTACATTCTATCCAGTTTGGACATTGTGTCCATTGTGTGTACATACTGTCCAGTGTGTACATTCTGTACAGTTTTTGCATATTGTCCAGTGTGTACATTCTGTCAGTGTGTACAGAATGCCCAGTGTGTACATTTTGTCCAGTGTGTACAAACTGTCCTGTGTGTACATTCTGTCCAATGTGTACAATGTGTCCAGTGTGTACAGACAGTCCAGGGTGTACAGTTTGCCCAGTGTGTAAAAACTGTCCAGTATGTACAGACTGTCCAGTGTGTATGTTCTGTCTAGTGTGTACAGACTGTCCATGCTGTACATTCTTTCCAGTATGTACAGACAGTCCAGTTTGTACATTCTGTTCAGTGTGTACATTGTGTCCAGTGTGTACATCGTGTTCAGTGAGTACAGAGTGTCCAGGGTGTATACATTCGGTTCATTGTGTCCAGACTCTCCAGTGTGTACATTTTGTCCAGTGTGTACATTTTTTCCAGTGTGTACAGACTTTCAATTGTGTACAGACTGTTTAGTATGTACAGAGTGTCCAGTGTGTACATTCTGTCCAGTGTTACAGACTGTCCAGTGTGTAAATTCTGTCCAGTGTGTACAGAGTGTTCAGTGTGTGTACGGAATGTCCAGTTTGTCGATTCTGTCCAGTGTGTACATTCTGTCCACTGTATACATTTGGTCCAGTGTGTTCATTCTGTCCAGTGTGTGCATAGTTTCCAGTGTGTACAGACTGTCCAGTGTGTACATTCTGTCCAGTGTGTCCAGACTCTCCAGTGTGTACATTCTGTCGAGTGTGTGTATTCTGTCCAGTGTGTACATTGTGTCAAGTGTCTACATACTGTCCAGTGTGTAAATTTTGTCCTGTGTGTGTACATTCTGTCTAGTGTGTACATTCTGTCCAGTGTGTTTACAGACTGTTCAATGTGTACATTCTGTCCAGTGTGTATATAGTGTCCAGAGTTTACATTCTGTCCACTGTGTATAGAATGTCCAGTGTGTAAATTGTGTCCAATGTGTACACTGGGTGTACATTCTGTCCAGTATGTACAGACTGTCCACTGTGCATATTCTGTCAAGTGTACACAGACTGTCCAGTGTGTTGTTTCTGTCCACTGTGTACAGACTGTCCAGTGTGTATATTTTGTCCAGTTTGTGTACATTCTGTCCAGTGTATACATTCTGTCCATTGGGTTTACGGACTGTCCAATGTGTACATTCTGTCCAGTGTGTACAGACTGTCCAGTGTGTATAGACTGTTCAGTGTGTACAGAGTGTCCAGTGTGTACATTCTGTCCACTGTGTACAGAATGTCCAGTGTGTACAGACTGTCCAGTGTACATTCTGTCCAGTTTGTTCAGATTGTTCAGTGTCTACATTCTGTCCAGTTTGTACTGACTATGCAGTGTGAACAGAGTGTCCAATTTGCACAGACTGTACAGTGTGTACATTCTGTCCAGTGTGTACAGAATGTTCAGTGTGTACATTCAGTCCAGTGTGTACAGATTGTCTGGTGGTTACATTCTGTCCACTGTGTACATTCTGTCCAGTGTTTATTGACTGACCAGTGTACATGCTAACCAGTGTGTACAGACTGTCCATTGTGTACATTCTGTCCAGTGTATAAATTCTCTCCAGTGTGTACATTGTGTCCAGTGTGTACAAACTGTCCAGTGTGTACATTCTGGCCAATGTGTATATTGTTTACAGTGGGTACAGAATTTCCAGTGTGTACATTCTGTCCAGTGTGTATAGACTCTCCAGTGTGTACATATTGTCCAGAGTGTACATTCTGTATAGACTGTACAGACTGTCTAGTGTGTACATTTTGTACAGTGTGTGTACATTCTGTCCAATGTGTACATTCTGTCCAGTGTGTACACTCTGTCCAGTCTGCACATTCTGTCCATTGTGTGTTCAGACCCTCCAGTGTGGACATACTGTCCAGAGTGTACATTCTGTGTAGAGTATACAGACTGTCCATTGTGTACATATTTTCCACTGTGTGTACATTCTGTCCTGTGTGTACATTGTGTCCAGTGTGTTTATGGACTGTCCAATGTGTCAATTCTCTCCAGTGTGTACAGACTATCCAGTGTGTACATTCTGGCCAATGTGTATATTGTGTTCAGTGTGTACAGAATTTCCAGTGTGTACATTCTGTCCAGTGTGTATAGACTCTCCAGTGTGTACATATTGTCCAGAGTGTACATTCTGTATAGACTGTACAGACTGTCTAGTGTGTACATTTTGTACAGTGTGTGTACATTCTGTCCAATGTGTACATTCTGTCCAGTGTGTACATTTTGTGTAAAGTATAAATACTGTACATTGTGTACATTTTTTAAACTGTGTGTACATTAGGTCCTGTGTGTACATTGTGCCCAGTGTGTTTATGGACTGTCCAATGTGTACATTCTGTCCAGTTTGTACAGAGTGTCCAGTGTGTACATCCGGACTAGTGTGTACAGGCTGTGCCGTCTGTACAGGCTGTCTAGTGTGTGAGACTGTCCAGTGTGTACATTCTGTCCAATGTGTATGTAGGGTCCAGTGTGTACAATGTGTACAGTGTGTATACGGAATGTCCAATGTGTACATTCTGTCGAGTGTGTACATTCGGTCCAATGCGTACATTCTGTCCAGTGTGCATATTCTGTGTATAGTGTACAGACTCTGTAGTTTATACAGACTTACCAGTGTGATCAGACTGTCCAGGGCATATATTCTGTCCACTGTGTACATTCTGTCCAGAGTGTACATTCTGTCAATTCTGTACATTCTGTCCAGTGTGTTTACAGAGTGTCCAGTGTGTACATATTGTCCAGAGTGTACATTCTGTCTAGAGTGTACTGACTGTCTAGTGTGTACATTCTTTTCAGTGTTTAAATAGTGTCCAGTGTGTACAGACTTTCCAGTGTATACATAATGTCCATAGTGTACATTCTATCCAGTGTGTGCAAACTGTCCAATGTGTACATTCTGTCCAGCGTGAACAATCTGTCCAGTGTGTACATTCTGTCAGGTCTGCACATTCTGTCCAGTGTGTACAGACTCTACAGGGTGTACATTCTGTCCAGTGTGTTTACGAAATATCCAGTGTGTATATTCTATTCAGTGTGTATATTGTGTCCAGTGTGTACAGTCTGATCAGTGTGTACATTCTTTCCAGTGCGTACACTCTGTCCAGTCTGTACATTCTGTCCAATGTATGTACAGACCCTCCAGTGTGGACATACTGTCCAGAGTGTACATTCTGTGTAGAGTATACAGACTGTCCATTGTGTACATATTTTCCACTGTGTGTACATTCTGTCCTCTGTGTACATTGTGTCCAGTGTGTTTATGGACTGTCCAATGTGTACTTTCTCTCCAGTGTGTACAGACTGTCCAGTGTGTACATTCTTGCCAATGTGTATATTGTGTACAGTGTGTACATTCTGTCCAGTGTGTACATTCTGTCCAGTGTGTACATTCTTTCAAGTCTGTACATTCTGTCCAGTGTGTGTACAGAATGTCCATTGTGTCCATATTGTCCAGACTGTACTTTCTGTCTAGAGTGAACAGACTGTCTAGGGTGTACATTTTGTCCAGTGTGTGTTCTTTCTGTCCAGTGTGTACAGTTGTCCAGAGTGTACATTTTGTCCAGTGTGTATATTTTGTCCAGTCTGTACAATGTGTACAGTGTGTGTAGGGAATGTCCAGTGTATACATTCTGTACAGTTTGTACATTGTGTCCAGTGTGTAAAGATTGTCCTGTGCGTATATTCGGTAAAGTTTTTACATACTTTGCAGTGTGTACTGACTGTCCAGTGTTTACAGATTTTCCAGTGTCTACAGACTGTCCAGGGAGTACATTGTGTCCAGTGTGTACATTCCGTCCAGTGTATACATTCTGTTCAGTGTGTACATAGTGTCCAGTGTATACAGCCTTTCCAGTGTGTATATAGTGTCCATTGTGTAGAGACTGTCCTGTATGTATATTCTGTCCAGTGTGTACAGAATTTCCAGTGTGTGCATTCTGTCTAATGTGTACAGACTGTCCAGTGTGTACATTACCTTCAGTGTGTACAGAATATCCAGGGTGTACATTTATTCCAGTATGTACAGACTGTCCTTTGTGAACAATCTGTCCAGTGCGTATTTTGTGTCCAGTGTGTACATTGTGTTCACTGAATAAAGAGTGCCCAGTGTGTGTACAAACTATCCAGTGTGTACTTTCTGTCCAGTGGGTAAAGATTGCCCAGTGTGAACAGAATGTCTAATTTCTACAGACTGTCCAGTGTGTACTGATAGTCCATTGTGTAGATTCTGTCCAGTGTGTACAGACACTCCAGTGTGTACATTCTGTCCACTGTGTACATTCAGTCCAGTGTGTATAGACTGTCCAGTGTACATTCTCTACAGTGTGTACAGACTGTCCAGTGTGTTCATTCAGTCCGGGTGTATAAATTCTCTACAGTGTGTACATTCTGTCCAATGTGTACATACTGTCCAGTGTGTATATTCTGTCCAGTGTGTACATTCTGTCCAGTGTGTACATTCTGTCCAGTATGCGTACAGACTGTCCAGTGTGTAAAGACTCTCCACTGTGTATATTGTGTCCAGTGAGTACAGACTGTCCTGTTTGTCTAAATTCTGTCCAGTGTGTTTACGGACTCTCCAGTGTGTAACATCTTTCCAGTGTGTACACACTGGCCATAGTGTGTACAGAATGTCCAGTGAGTACAGACTGTCCAGTATGTACATTCTGTCCAGGGTGTATATTCTGTCCCGTGTGTACATTCTGTGCAGTGTGTCATAGACTGTACAGTGAGTACATTATGACCTTGTTTTAGGCTGTCCAGGGTGTCTAGAGTGTTCAGTGTTTAAGAATGTATAGTGTGTACATTCTGTCCACTGTGTACATTCTGTCAAGTGAGTACATTTTTTCCAGTGTGTACAGACTGTCCAGTGTTTTCATTCTGTCAAGGGTGTACATTCTGTCCAGTGGGTACAGACTGTCCAGTGTGTACAGACTGTCCAGTGTGTGCATTCTGTTTAGTGTGTACAGACATTCCAGTGTGTAGAGAATGTCCAGTGTGTAGAGACTGTTCAGTGTGTACATTTTGTCCAGTGTAGAGACTTTCCAGTTTGTACATTCTGTCCAGTCTGTACATTCTGTCCAGTGAGTGCATTCTGTCCAGTGTGTTAAGACTCTCCAGTGTGTACATTCTGTCCACTGTGTACGGATGTGTAGTGTGTACAGACTATCCAGTGTGTACATTCTGTCCAGTGTGTACATTCTGTCCAATGTGAACAGACTCTGTAGTATATACAGACTGACCAGTGTGATCAGACTGTCCAGTGGTTACATTCTGTCCAGTGTGTACATTCTGTCAAGTGTTTACATTCTGTTCATTGTGTACATTCTGTCCAGTGTGTGCATTCTGTCAAGTCTATACATTCTGTCCAGTGTGTGTACAGACTGTCCAGTGTGTACATATTGTCCAGACTGTACATTCTGTCTAGAGTGTACAGACTGTCTAGTGTGTACATTTTGTCCAGTGTGTGTTCATTCTGTCCAGTGTGTACAGACTGTCCAGAGTGTACATTCTGTCCACTGTATATATTTTGTCCAGTCTGTACTATGTGTACAATGTGTGTATGGAATGTCCAGTGTGTACATTCTGTCCAGTGTGTATATTCTGCCCAGTGTGTACAGATTGTATTGTGCGTACATTCGGTAAAGTGTTTACATACTGTCCAGTGTGTACTGACTCTCCAGTGTGTACAGAGTGTCCAATGTATACAGACTGTCCAGTGTCTATAGACTGTACTGTGTGTACATTCTGTCCATTGTGTACATTCTTTCCAGTGTGTACATTCTGTTCAGTGTGTACATAGTGTCCAGTGTGTACAGTATTTCCAGTATGTATAGAGTGTCCATTGTGTAGAAACTGTCCTGCATGTATATTCTGTCCAGTATGTACAGACTGTCATGTGTGAACATTCTGTCCAGTGTGTATGTTGTGTCCAGTGTGTACATTTTGTTCACTGAATACAGAGTTCCCAGTGTATGTACAGACTGTACAGTGTGTACATTGTGTCCAGTGTGCACAGACTGTCTAGTGTGTACTTTGTGTCCAG
The DNA here is from genome assembly GCF_982192425.1 of Myodes glareolus. Lineage (NCBI taxonomy): Eukaryota > Metazoa > Chordata > Mammalia > Rodentia > Cricetidae > Myodes > Myodes glareolus. The sequence goes on from NC_142046.1 coordinate 5,305,204, forward strand.
TGGGTACAGACTGCCCAGTGTGTACAAAATGTCCAATTTCTACAGACTGTCCAGTGTGTACATTCTGTCCAGTGTGTACTGACTGTCCAGTGTGTAGATTCTGTCCAGTGTGTCCAGACTCTCCAGTGTGTACATTTTTTCCCTTGTGTACATTCAGTCCAGTGTATGTAGACTGTCCAGTGTACATTATCTACAGTGTGTACAGACTGTCCAGTTTGTACATTCAGTCCAGTTGTATAAATTCTCTACAGTGTGTACATTCTGTCCAATGTGTACATACTGTTCAGAGTGTACATTCTGTCCAGTGGGATCATTGTGTCCAGTATTTGTACAGATTTTCCAGTGTGTAAAGACTCTCCATTGTTTACATTGTGTCCAGTGAGTACAGACTGTCCAGTGTGTCTAAATTCTGTACAGCATATTTACGGACTGTCCAGTGTGTACAATCTGCCCAGTGTGTACACACTGGCCAGAGTGTGTACAGAATGTCCAGTGAGTACAGACTATCCAGTGTGTAAATTCTGTCAAGGGTGTATATTCTGTCTAGTGTTTACATTCTGTACAGTGTATCATAGACTGTCTAGTGAGTACATTCTGTCCTTGTGTCCAGGCTGTCCAGGGTGTACAGAGTGGTCATTGTTTAAGACTGTACAGTGTGTACATTCTGTCCAGATTGTACATTCTGTCAAGTGTGTACATTTTTTCCAGTGTGTACAGACTGTCCAGTGTTTACATTCTGTCAAGTGTGTACATTCTGTCCAGTGTGTACAGACAGTCCAATGTGTAGAGAATGTCCAGTGTGTAAAGACTGTCCTGTGTGTACATTTTGTTCAGTGTGTAGAGACTTTCCAATTTGTACATTGTGTCCAGTCTGTACATTCTGTCCAGTGAGTACATTCTATCCAGTGTGTTAAGACTCTCCAGAGTGTACATTCTGTCCAGTGTGTACAGATGTGTAGTTTGTACAGACTATCCAGTGTGTACATTCTGTTCATTGTGTACATTCTGTCCAATGTGAACAGACTCTGTAGTCTATACAGACTGACCAGTTTGATCAGACTGTCCAGTGGTTACATTCTGTCCAGTGTGTACATTCTGTCCAGTATATACAGACTGTCCAGTGTGTACACTCTGTCCATGGTGTACGCACTGTGCAGTGTGTACTGACTGTCCAGGGTTTTGCATTCTGTCCAGTGTGTACATTCTGTCCAGTCTGTACATACTCCATTTTATGTACAGACTGTCCAGTGTGTTCAGACCGTCCAGAGAGTACAGTATGTCCAGTGTGTACATTCTGTCCAAAGAGTACAGACTGTCCAGTGTTCATACTGTCCAGAGAGTAAAATCTGTCCAGTGTGTACATTCTGTCCAGTGTGTACACACTGTCCAGTGTGTACAGAATGTCTAGTGTGTAGAGATGGTCCAGTGTGTACATTCTGTCTAGTAAGAGCAGACTCCCCTTTGTTTACAGACTGTCCAGTCAGTACAGACTGTCCTGTGTATAAAGACTGTCCAGTGTGTATATTCTGCCCATTGTGTACAGACTGACCAGTTTGTACAGACTGTCCAGTGTGTTTATTATGTCCTGTAAGTACTTTCTGTCAAATGTGTACATTCTGTACAATGTGCAAATTCTGTCCATTGTGTACAGACTCACTAGTGTATTCAGACTGTCAGTGAGTATATTCTGTTTAGTTTGTACAAACGGTCCAGTGTGTTCAGATTGTCCATAGAGTACAGTCTGTTCAGTGTGTACATTCTGTCCAGTGTATACAGACTGTCCTGTGTGTACAGAACGTCCAGTGTATACAAACTGTACAGTTGGACAGACTGTCATGTGTGTATAGATTGTCTGTTGTGTACATTCTGTCCAGTGTGTAACTTCTGTTCAGGATGTGCAGACTGTCCAGTCTACATTCTGTTCAGTGTATACATGTTGTCCAGTGTGTACATTCTGAGCAGTGTGTACAGGCTGTCAAGTGTGTACAGAGTGTCCAATTTGTACATACTGTCCAGTGTGTACATTCTGTCCAGTGTGTATGGACCGTCCAGTGTATACATTCTGTCCAATGTGTGTATTGTGTCCAGTGTGTACATTGTGTTCACTGAGCACAGAGTGTCTGGTGTGTGTACAGACTGTCCAGAATGTACGTTCTGTCCAGTGTGTAAAGACTGTACAGTGTATATTCTTTCCAGTTTGTACAGATTGTCCAGTGTCTACATTCTGTCCAGTTCATACAGACTGTCCAGTCTGAACAGAGTGTCCAATTTGTACTGACTGGATAGGGGGTACATTCTGTTCAGTGTGTACAGACTGTCCAGTGTTTATATTCTGTCCATTGTGTACTTACTGTCTAGTGTTTACATTCTGTCCACTGTGTACATTCTTTGAAGTGTTCACAGACTGTCCAGTGTACATTCTCTTCAGTGTTTACAGACTGTCCAGTTTGTACATTCTGTCCAGTGTATATATTCTCTCCAGTGTGCAAATTGTGTCCAGTATGTACAGATTTCCCAGTGTGTACATTCTGTCCAGTGTGTACAATCTGTCCAGTGTGTACATTGTGTCCAGTGTGTGGACATTCTGTCCAGGGTGTACATTCGGTCCAGTGTGTACATTAAGTCCAGTGTGTACAGACTGTTTAGTATGTACAGACTGTCCTGTGTGTTCATTCTGTCCAGTGTGTATATTGTGCCCAGTGTGTACATTGTGTTCACTGAGTACAGAGAGTCCAGTGTGTGTACGAATGTCAGGTGTGTACATTCCTTCTACTGTGTACAGATTGTACAGTTTGTATATTCTGTCCAGTGTGTACAAATTGCATAGTGTGTACATTCTGTCTAGTGTTTACAGACTGTCCAGTGTGTACAGATTATCCAATTTTTACAGACTTTCCAGTCTGTACAGACTGTCCAGTGTTTACAGAGTGTGCAGTGTGTGCATTCTATCCAGTGTGTACATTGTGTACAATGTGTACATTTTGTCCAGTGTGTACAGACTTTCCTATGTGTAAAGAGTGTCCAGAGTGTAGAGACTGTCCTGTATGTACATTCTGTCCAGTGTGTATAGACTGTCCTGTGTGTACATTCTGCCAAGTGTGTGCAGACTTTCCACAGTGTACAGACTATTCAGTGTGTACAGAGTGTCCAGTTCTGTACAGACTGTCCAGTTTCTCCATTCTGTCCAGTTTGTACAATCTGTCCAGTATGTACTTTCTGTCCAGTGTGTGTACATACTCTCCAGTGTGTACATACTGTCCAGTTTTTTATTCTGTCCAGTGTGTACAGACTGTCCATTGTGTACATTTTGTCCAGTGTGTGTATCTTCTGTCCAGTGTTTACATTCTGTCCACTGTGTTTATGGACTGTCCATTGTGTACATTGTGTCCAGTGGGTACAGATTGTCCAGTGTGTTCATTCTGTCCAGTGTGTACAGACTGTCCTGTTTGTACAGAATGTCCAATGTATACAGACAGTTTAGTGTGGACAGACTGTCCAGTGTGTTCAGATTGTCTGGTGTGCACACTCTGTCCAGTGTGTACACAGTGTCCAGTGTGTACACAATGCCCAGTGTGTACAGACAGTCCAGTGTGTAGAGAATATCCAGTGTGTAGAGACTGTCCAGTGTGTACATTTTGTCCAGTGTGTAGAGACTTTCCAGTTTGTACATTCTGTCCAGTCCATATATTCTGTCCAGTGAGTACATTCTGTCCAGTGTGTACAGATGTGTAGTGTGTACAGACTGTCCAGTCTGTACATTCTCTCCTGTGTGTACATTCTGTCCAATGTGAACAGACTCTGTAGGTTAAACTGACTGACCAGTGTCATCAGACTGTCCAGTGATTACTTCCTGTCCGGTGTGTACATTCTGTCCAGGGTGTACACATTCTCCAGTGTGTACTGACTGTCCAGAGTTTTGTATTCTGTCCAGTCTGTATTATGTGTTCAGTTTGTACAGACTCTTTTGTGTATACAGACTGTCCAGTGTGTTCAGACTATCCAGAGAGCACAGTCTGTCTAGTGTGTACATTCTTTTCCATGTGTACTTTCTGTCCCATGTGTACAGACTCTGTTGTTTATACCGAATGAGCAGTGTGATCAGACTGTCCAGTTCATACATTCTGTCCTGTGTGTACATTCTGTCCAATGTGTACAGACTGTCCAGTGTGTACATTCTGTCCACGGTGTACAGACTGTCCAGTGTGTTCAGACTGTCCAGAGCGTACAGTCTGTCCATTGTATACAGGTTGCCCTGTGTGTACTGAATGTCCAGTGTATACAGACTGTCCAGTGTGGACAGACTGTCAAGTGTGTACAGATTGTATGGTGTGTATACTCTGTCCAGAGTTTACACACTCTAAAGTATGTATAGAATGTCCGGTGTGTACTTTCTGTCCAGTGTATACACAGTGTCCAGTGTGCACAGATTGTGCAGTGTGTAGAGACTGTCCAGTGTGTATATTCTGTCCACTCTGTACAGACCGTCCAGTGTGTACATTCTGTTCAGTGTGTATTCTGTGTCAAGTATGTACAGACTTTCCAGTGTGTAAAGACTATCCATTGTGTAGCGACTGTTCTGTATGTACATTATCTCCAGTGTGTACAGACTGTCCAGTGTGTACATCCTCTCCAGTGTGTACAGACTGTCCAATGTGTACCTTCTGTCCACTGTGTACATTCTGTCTAGTGTATACAGACTGTCCAGTATACATTCTCTCCAGTGCATACAAACTCTCCAATGTGTACATTCCGTCCTGTGTGTACATTCTGTCCAGTGTGTACATTCTGTCAAGTCTGTACATTCTGTCCAGTGCGTACAGATTGTTCAGTGTGTAGAGACTGTCCAGTGTGTACATTCTGTCCAGTGTGTAGAGACTTTCCAGTTTGTACATTCTGTCCAGTCCGTATATTCTGTCCAGTGAGTACATTCTGTCCAGTGTGTACAGATGTGTAGTGTGTACAGACTGTCCAGTATGTACATTCTCTCCAGTGTGTACATTCTTTCCAATGTGAACAGACTCTGTAGGTTATACTGACTGACCAGTGTCATCAGACTGTCCTGTGATTACTTTCTGTCCAGTGTGTACTGACTGTCCAGGGTTTTGCATTCTGTTCAGTCTGTATTATGTGTTCAGTTTGTACAGGCTCTTTTGTGTGTACAGACTGTCCATTGTGTTCAGACTGTCCAGAGAGTATAGTCTGTCCAGTGTGTACATTCTGTTCCGTGTGTACTTTCTGTCCCATGTTTACAGACTCTGTTGTTTATACCGAATGACCAGTGCGATCAGACTGTCCAGTTCATACATTCTGTCCTGTGTGTACATTCTGTCCAATATGTACAGACTGTCCAGTGTGTACATTCTGCCTAGGGTGTACACTCTGTCTAGTGTGTACTGACATCCAGGGTTTTGCATTCTGTCCAGTGTGTATAATCTGTCCTGTATGTACAGACTCTTTTGTGTGTACAGACTGTCTAGTGTGTTCAGATTGTCCAGAGAGTACAGTCTGTCCAGTGTGCACATTCTGTCCACGGTGTACAGACTGTCCAGTGTGTTCAGACTGTCCAGAGCGAACAGTCTGTCCAGTGTTTACATTCTGTCCATTGTATACAGGGTGTCCTATGTGTACTGAATGTCCAGTGTATACAGACTGTCCAGTGTGGACAGACTGTCAAGTGTGTACAGATTGTACGTTGTGTATACTCTGTTCAGAGTTTACACACTCTAAAGTGTGTATAGAATATCCAGTGTGTACATTCTGCCCAATGTATACGCAGTATCCAGTGTGTACAGATTGTGCAGTATGTAGAGACTGTCCAGTGTGTATATTCTGTCCACTCTGTACAGACCGTCCAGTGTGTTCATTCTGTTCAGTGTGTATTCTGTGTCAAGTATGTACAGACTTACCAGTGTGTCAAGAGTATCCATTGTGTAGCGACTGGTCTGTATGTACATTATCTCCAGTGTGTACAGACTGTCCAGTGTGTACATCCTCTCCAGTGTGTACAGACTGTCCAATGTGTACCTTCTGTCCACTGTTTACATTCTGTCCAGTGTATACAGACTGTCCAGTATACATTCTCTCCAGTGTGTACAAACTCTCCAGTGTGTACATTCCGTCCTGTGTTTACATTCTGTCCAGTGTGTACATTCTGTCCAGTCTGTACATTCTGTCAAGTCTGTACATTCTCTCCAGTGCGTACAGATTGTCCAGTGTGTATATTCTGTCCACTCTGTACAGACTGTCCAGTGTGTACATTCTGTTCAGTGTGTATTCTGTGTCAAGTATGTACAGACTTTCCAGTGTGTAAAGACTATCCATTGTGTAGCGACTGGTCTGTATGTACATTATCTCCAGTGTGTACAGACTGTCCAGTGTGTACATCCTCTCCAGTGTGTACAGACTGTCCAATGTGTACCTTCTGTCCTCTGTGTACATTCTGTCCAGTGTATACAGACTGTCCAGTATACATTCTCTCCAGTGTGTACAAACTCTCCAGTGTGTACATTCCGTCCTGTGTTTACATTCTGTCCAGTGTGTACATTCTGTCCAGTCTGTACATTCTGTCAAGTCTGTACATTCTCTCCAGTGCGTACAGATTGTCCAGTGTGTACATTCTGTCCAGTGTGTATGGACTGTCCAGTGTGTACATTCTGTCCAGTGTGTATAGACTCTCCAGTGTGTACATCTGTCCACTGTGTACATTCAGTCCAGTTTACATAGACTGTCCAGTGTACATATTATATTGTGTATTATAATATTATATTATATTATATTAGACGGAGACTCTGTGATCCTAACATTGACCTAACAGTGATCCTAACAGTGACCCAAGGTCTCCAAAGAAGATTATGGGACACCTCGATGTCTCCACCTGGACAACAATGATGCTGACCACTGGGTAAGATGACCCCCAGTACAACACCTGCTTTCAGGACCTTGTCCAGACCATGGACTGCAGCAGGAGGAAATAGTCCTCAGGTAAGCTGGGGATTCTGTGACCAAAGCAGGGGAAAATATTTCTCAGGTAAATGGGAATCCTACGACTAAAGTAGGAATGATTAATTGCTTTTCCTATAAATAAAAGAAAAGTGTCTGCTGTTAAAGCAGGATTCACTAATAGCTCTCTTTGTAAATAGAGAGAAGGCAACCGCGGCAAAGTGGGGGTTAATTACTTTTCCCTGGAAATGAAGGGGGAGCAGCCGCTATCAAAGCAGGAGATTTATTGCTCATTCTGTAAATAATTTCGCAAGTCGACGAAACCAAAGTAAAAGAAATATAATTTAAATATGGGTGCTAATCAATTGCACTCAATTTTTAGGCTCTTAATGAGCTGCTATGTTTAAAGAATCTAAAGATAAGACAAAAAACTTATAACTGCGATGCCATTGCACCCTGGCTCGCCGTTTCAGGGAGTCTCTCGATGTCATTATGGGAGAAAAAAGGAGAAAACAGCCAAGAAATCAGAGCGAGGAATTTTAAATCCTGAGGCTCCAGAGTTTATCATACATGAGTTGCCTAGAGCAACACCAGGTAATGCTGGCCTTGATGTGGCTAGCTCAAAGGATATGATTCCTTCTAAATGGGACGGCATTGCCTTAGTACCCACATCAGTAAAAGGAACATTGTTGCCACAAACTGTGGGACTTATTATAGGAAGAAGTTCCAACTATCAAAGGAATTTTAAGGTTGTGTCAGGTATCATAGATGCAGACATAGAAAATGACATTAAGATCATGGTAAAAACCATTATCTAAAACTATTTAGATCCACGATCCACAAGGGACAAAGAATTGCTCAACTATTACTGCTGTCTTATGTTAATTTACCTAATAAAGTTTTAAAAAATAAACGAGGACAAGGACAGTTTGGATCCTTAAGGGAGAGGTCAAGCCAATTTGAAAGTTAATTAGAAGCTGTCTGGAGGATCTGCATTACAGTAAAGCAGTAAGAAATGGACAGACAGCGTTTAAAATGTTACAAGATGCCTTTCTGCAGAGGATTCAAGAAGGGCAAGACATTGTTTTATGCGTTCTGCCTTCATATCACCAGCCTACAAAATTGTTATGGAAAACAGGCCATTGCTTTGAATTTATCTCAAAATATCTCCAGCCAAAGCTCTTGAGCATTATCCTACTGCTATGGCAACTTTAGCCCTGAAAGGGACTCAGCAGTGTTTACGATATTTTGGAACTGCCCCCACCTCCATTATAGTGCCTTATTCCAGCCATCAAGTTAAGATCTTTTGTGCTACAATAAATGATTGGGCTATTTTGCAATATGGTCTTGATGGCAACATAGATAATCATTATCCCAGACATCCACTGTTAGGATTTTTTAAGGATCATCCTGTAATATCTCCTAAAATAACATTATCACAGCCTATTTCCATGGCCCCAAATGTATTTACAGACAGATCTAAGACAGACTACAAAATGTAAAATTAGCCCTTTTACATCAGATTCTGCGTATGTTGTTAATACCCTCAGATTTTTTAGAAGTGGCTGGACCTATTAAAAGTTCCAGCCCAATGTGCCTTTTATTTCAGCAATTGCAACATTTAATTTGGCAGAAAAAAATTGTTTTTACGTTCAACATATGAGAGCTCATACAGCTCTGCCAGGACCTGAATGAAGGAAATGATATAGTTGATCAATGGACTAAAATGAAATATATATATTCATAAGTTCTACCTTGGAGAAGGTGAGAGCTTTTCATAAAGCTTTTCATGTTAATGCTAAAGCACTATAACAAAAATTTCATCTCTCTCGAGCATATTGCTCGACAGGTATCTTACTCATCAACATCCACCCAGCACTGGAATAAATCCATGGGGTCTACTCCCTCTAAAAATCTGACAAATGGATGTAACACATGTACTCTCCTTTGGAAGGTTATGCTATATACATATGACTGTTGATACTTTTCCATAGTTGCCTCAGCACACACAGGAGAAGCTATAAGGATGTTATTCAATATCTCACTTTATGTTTTCAAATCATGGGAATGCCTTTACAGATAAAGACAAATAATGGGCCTAAAAGTTTTAAATGTATTAACTTCTGTTCCTAGTATAAATTTATCTCTACAGGTTTCTCCTTGGTTGGCAGACACAAATAAGCATTAATTGCTGCCTACAACCTGCTTTAAATGACTGTGGACCATGGACTTGCTAAAAATTGATGTAGACCAGTCTAGCCGATGTGAATGCCCCCTGGCTCTTCAACACAGTCCACAAACCAAATGTTTCTAAAATTTTCTCTCTTTGACTTGCATTTCACCTTTGTTAACCCTCGACAACGTTGCCCCAAAGTCAGCTGGAAGCAGTTAAAAGAATACATCGCCCAATTATCCCTGGTTAAAATGCTAAGTCAAAAGAGATATGTTAAAAATCTGTAATTATAAGAAACAATTTGCCCAATGTTAACAAAGCTAGCTTATGATTGAGCTGACCCTTAGGACCAGGAGGATTGGGGAAATATAGGACCCTCACCCCATATTCTCAAAGGGACAGAAGAAATTTCTTAGCCGGATGTTTTCCATAATATTGTTAACAATTATTAACTAATTATAATAATAACTTCTTTATAGCCACCTATACAGCTAATAGTCCTGTTTATGTTTCTAAAGCTTTTGAGACTTTTTGTGCACAATGACACATTGTACATACTACAGGCATCCCATATAGCCCTCAGGGCCAGGTAATTATTAAAAGAGCACATCAAACATTAAAATTACAGATTATAAACTTTCAGAGAGCACATAAATATTTTGCTCCTCATCATTTATTATCACATACCTTATTTGTATTAAATCATTTAAATACTAATGATAAAGGATTGACACCTGCAATGGTGCATTGGACCTGTGAGTTTAACTCTGTCCTGCCAAAAGTTCTACGGAAAGATCTGCTGTCTGGTCAATGGAAGGGACCAGACGTTCTAATAATATCGGGGCGAGGGTATGCTTATGTATTTCCACAGGATGCCAACTCCCCAATCTGGATACCAGACAGGCTCGTCCAGCCGTCGCCAGGAGAGGCAGCGAAAAAAGAGGAAGCTACAGAGACAGACGAGATATCTGACGTGTCAAATGAGGAAAATGAGAGCAACTCCGTCACAGGCTCTGGAAATCACCTGGACAAAAATCAAACGCCTTGTCAAGGAAGCTGAAAGTCTGCTTATTCAGCAGGGATAACCCCTAAAACCCAGCCTGTACTTTCTTGCTTTTTTAGCTTTGATGTCTGCACCCCCTACAGTACAGGAAATGGCTTATTGGGCCTATGTTCCTAATCCCCCGATTTTGCAACCTATTGGTTGGCTAGACCAAGAGCCCATCAGGATTTTAACCAATGATACTAAGAGACTGGGAGATGCTCAGGACTCTGACGCAAGAATTAGTTTGTCCTCGTTAATAACCTTTGAGGGACATTCTGATTCCTTGCCTATTTGCATTACACTCTCTGAAAAGGTACCAAAAATTTGCCTGAGTTCAGGCTATGGAACTTTTCTTACTGACAGCCCAGATAAGGAAAATGTTGGTAAGAGATGGATTTGGGAAATTCGATACAGACCTTAAAAAAAATCCAATTATAAGAAAAGGTTTGAGCAGGTCTCATCTATGCCTATTAAACCATATATTCAAAAATATCAAAAAAAGGATCGATTTTGGGATTCAGCTATTAATAAGTTCCCTACATGGCTAACTTGTGGCTTTCCAAATGCAGCCACTAAATATCAGCCTAAAGATTCCTCTTATAAAATTTGGGATTATTCTATATCTTCAAGTCAACAGTATTTTTATAAAAATCATATAAACACTCATCAGGAGAAATTTCATCACTATAAATACATAGGAGTAGGAGAGCCCTTACAAAGATGGTTTTCTCCAGGCTTTGTGGAGCCTACATGGTTTGCTAAAGAAGAAAATGTTACTAGAAAACTTTCTGACCTATATATGTGTTTCTGGACAAAAGACCTAATCATATTATGTCTGAGCCCATAGGACTCAGGGCATGTGTTTCTTATCCTAATACATTATTATTAGCTCAGCCTGCTTTTGTTAATATTACCAAAGTAAGTCCTATCAAGTTGTTTGTCGTTCCGGTAAACTTACTAATTGCATTACTTCAGCTAAACCAAAAGATTTAAATGTTTTGCTTGTTGTTAGATGCCCACCTTTTGTTATCTGGTGTAACCTAGGAGGTTTGTGGCTACACTTATTTTAGGCATAACTTTTGCTGTAGCTACAACAGCTTTAATTCAAGAGATTCATATTGCTCATTATGTAAATACATTAAATAAAAACATTACATCTACATTACTGAAACAGGCAACAATTGACAATGAATTAAAAGCAAAAATTAATATATTAGAAAAAGTGGTCCTTGCTCTTGGACAGGACATTGCCAATTTAAAAACTACCCTATCCACACGTTGTCATGAAAGCTTTAAAGCAATCTGTGTTACACCACTGACTTATAATTGCTCAGAGCCATGGGACAAGGTAAAAACACATTTACAGGGTGTTTGGCAAGATAATAACATCACATATGATTTAACTACATTACAAAAAGATATTTCTGCTATTATCCAAGCTCATTTACAACTAGGAGGTCTACAAGATTTGGCTAATAAAATTGAGTGAAAAATTAAGGCTTTAAATCCATTAAATTGGATACAGTATTTTGTCCTCAATGAAATAATAATTTTATTAATACTGTTGCTGGTTTTCCTGTTTCCCTGTCTCCTTAAATGTCTTTTCAATTCAGTGGCCCAAGTGAAACAGGATGTGTTCGAGTTGCATTTTAAAAATAAAAAACGGGGACCTGCTACATCCACGGCTGTCTCGCCAGTGTAGCAGAAATGCTGACTGGATGGGCAATTATTGCTGGCAGGATTGAAATTTGTGCTCCTAGGAGCTGTGTGTTCCAGGCAGTCCCTTGGCAACCAGTTGTGGTGTAATGCTACATGAGTCGCCATTAGTATTGACTCGACCTGGCTGTTCTTGGAGTCATATGTGTGTCTTTTCCCTTGTCTGTGTGTTCTTTGTGATCCTTACATATTGCTAACAGATCAGACTATTCCAGGCAGTTGTGGATATAAACAAAACTGCTGAGGACATTTTTAAATTCTGCTCCACTATTAATTAAAGCCTTAAAAAAGTAGCCAGTTCTGAAAATTGCCAAAATCATCATTAGGACAATTCCTTGATGATGTGAAATAAAAAGAGTTAATTTTAACAAAAAAAACCTTAAAAACCTTCTACAAAAAAAAACAGCATTAGGCATTTATGTACAAATTAACAGGAGGCCTATACAACCTTCCTTATGGCCAAAAAACCTAGGCTAATTACAGCATCTGACCATAAAAGTCAAAAAGAAAAAAAAGTTAAGATTACTGGTACAAAATGAGTCTCAAAAAGTTTTTCCAAAAAGATAGTAGCCTTCTTCTTTCTCACCCAGACACATAAGGTCACTTCGCTGAGCCCAGCCAGCCACCTGGTACAAGCTGATAAAGATGGTCTAACTCAAGAACAATGGTCTCTCTAATAACAAAAAAAGGAGTAACTTTACAAATGTAAGGAAACAAAAGTCCTTGGACTCATGCAAAGCATCTTTAAAGATTCTCTTTGTAAAACTGTTTTATGCCATTCTTTTCTATTTTATGATCTGATGATGTATGCCTTTGTCAAGTCCTTTGTTTTGTAATAATATATAATCCTACACTAAAGTAAGTAAATCGCAACAGCATGTCTCAAAAACGTTGAGAGTGTCTGTGTGTCACTTTTCCTCGCCATATCCTGATTTCTCCTGTGCCTTCGCCCTGATTCCCTTACGGTCTGAGTGGCTCCCTTGAGCCGGTCCATAGCAAAGTATGTTCATTCTGTCCAGTGTGTACAGACTGTCTAGTGTTTATATTCTGTCCATTGTGTACAGACTGTCCAGTGTGTACATTCTGTCCAGTGTGTACAGACAGTCCAGTGTGTACAGAATGTCCAGAGTGTAGAGACTGTTCAATGTGTACATTCTGTCCATTATGTACAGACTGTCCTGTGTCAACAGGCTGTCAAGTGTTTACAGACTGCCCACTGTGTATAGACTGTCGAGTTTGTCCATTCTGTCCAATGTGTGCAGACTGTTCAGTGTGTACATTTTGTCCAGTGTTTAAGACTGTCCAGTGTGGACAGACTGTTCAATGTGTACAGAGTCTCCAGTGTGTATATTCTGTCCAGTATGTACTTTCTGTAAAGTGAGTATAGACTGTCCACTGTGTACATTATGTCCAGTGTGTAGAGAATTTACAGTTTGTATATTCTGCCCAGTCTGTACATTCTGTCCAGTGAGTACATTCTGTCCAGGGTGTTTAGACTTTCCAGTGTGTACAGAAAGTGTAGTGTGTACAGACTGTCCAGTGTGTACATTCTGTCCAGTGTGTACATTCTGTCCAATGTGTACAGACTCTGTAGTGTATACAGACAGACCAGTGTGACCAGACTGTCCAGGGAGCACATTCTGTCCAGTGTGTACAGACTGTCGAGGGTGTGCATTCTGTCCAGTGTGTACATTCTGTCCAGTTTGGACAGTCTCTTTTGTGTGTGCAGACTGTCCAGTGTGTACAGACTGTCGAGGGTGTGCATTCTGTCCAGTGTCTACATTCTTTCCAGTGTGTACAGACTGTCGATTGCATAGAGACTGTAAAGTGTGTACAGACTGGTCAGTGTATACCGACTGTCCAGTGTGTAAAATCTGATTAGTGTGCAGAGACTGTCCACTGTTTACATTCTGTCCAGTGTTTCCAGACTGTCCCGAATGTACAGACTGTCCAGTGTGTACAGACTGTCCAGTTTGTACAGACTGTTCATAGTGTACATTCTTTCCAGTGTGTACATTCTGTCCAGTGTGTAAGACTGTCCAGTGTGTACAGACTGTCCAATATGTACAGAATCTCCAGTTTGTATATTCTGTCCAGTATGGATATTCTGTCCAGTGAATACAGACTGTCCACCGTGTAAATTCTGTCCAGTGTGAACAGACTGTCCAGTATGTACAGATTGTCCGGTGTGTACATTCTGTCCAGTGTGCACATTCTATCCATTGTCTACACACTGTCCAGTGTTTACAGACTTTCCAGTATGTACAGACTGTCCAGTCTTTACATTCTGTCCATTGTGTACAGATTGACCAGTTTGAACAGTCTGTCCAGAGTGTACATTCTGTCATGTGTGTACTTTCTGTCAAATATATACATTCTGTCCAGTGTACATTCTGTCCAGTGTGGACATATTGTCCAGTGTGTACAGTCTGTCCAGTGTACATTCTCTGCAGTGTGTAAAGACTGTCCAGTGTATACATTCTCTCCAATGTGGACATTGAGTCCAGTGTATACAGACTGTCCGGTGTGTACATTCTGTCCAGTGTGTACATTCTGTCCTGTGTGTACATTCTGTCAAGTGTGTGTACAGAGTGTCCAGTGTGTATATTGTTTCCAGTGTGTGTACATTCGGTCCAGTGTGTACATTCTGTCCAGTGTGTACATTCTTTCAAGTCCTAACATTCTGTCCAGTGTGTGTACAGACTGTACAGTGTGTACATATTGTCCAGAGTGTATATTCTGCATAGAGTGTATAGAGAGTACAGACTGTCTAGTGTGTACATTTTGTCCAGTGTGTGTACATTCTGTCCAGTGTGTACAGACTGTCCAGGGTGTACATTCTGTAAAGTGTGTATATTGTGTCCAGTCTGTACAATGTGTACAGTGTGTGTACGGAATGTTCAGTGTGTACATTCTGTCCAGTGTATAAAGACTGACCAGTGTGTTTACGGACTGTCCAATGTGTACATACTGTTCAGTGTATACAGACTTTCCAGTGTATATTGTGACCAGTCTGTACAATGTGTACAGTGTGTTTACAGAATGTCCAGTGTGTACATTCTGTCCTGTGTGTACATTCTGTCCAGTGAGTATGTTGTGTCCAGTGTGTGCATTGTGTTCACTTAGTACAGAATATCCAGTGTGTGTACAGACTGTCCAGTCTGAACAGACTCTCCAGTGTGTACATTCTGTCCACTGTGTACATTCAGTCCCGTTTATATAGACTGTTCAGTGTACAATCTCTCCAGTGTGTACAGACTGTCCAGTGTGTACATTCTGTCCAGTGTATACATTCTCTCCAGTGTGTACATTGTGTCCAGTGTGCACAGACTGTCCAGTGTGTCTATATTCTGTCCAGTGTGTACATTCTGTCCAGTATGTGTATACACTGTCCAGTGTGTAAATACTGTACAGTGTGTACATTGTGTCCAGTGAGTACAGACAGCCCAGTGTGTCTAAATTCTGTCCAGTTTGTTTATGGACTGTCCAGGGAGTGCATTCTGTCCTTGTGTCCAGACTGTCCACGGTGTACAGAGTGTCCAGTGTGTAAGACTGTCAAGTGTGTACATTCTCTCCAGTGTGTACATTCTGTCCAGTGTGTACATTCTGTCCAGAATGATCATTCTGTCCAGTGTGTACAGACTGTCAAGTGTTTACATTCTGTCCAGTGTGTATAGACTGTCAAGTTTGTATATTTTGTCCAGTGTGTACAGACAGTCCAGTGTGTACAGAATGTCCAGAGTGTAGAGACTGACCAGTGTGTACATTCTGTCCATTATGTGTAGACTCTCCTGTGTTCACAGGCTGTCCAATGTTTACAGACTGCCCACTGTATATATATTGTCCAGTTTGTCCATTCTGTCCATTGTGTACAGACTGTCCATTGTGTAGATTCTGTCCAGTATTTAAGGCTGTCCAGTGTGTACAGACTGTCCAATATGTACAGAGTCTCCAGTGTGTATATTGTGTCCAGTATGTACATTCTGTATAATGAATACAGACTGTCCAGTGTGTACATTTTGTCCAGTGTGTAGAGACTTTCCAGCTTGTACATTGTGTCCAGTCTGTACATTCTGTCCATTGATTACCTTCTGTCCAGTGTGTTTAGACTCTCCAGTGTGTACATTCTGTCCAGTGTGTACAGAATGTGTAGTGTGTACAGACTGTCCAGTGTGTACAGACTGTCCAGGGTGAACAATCTGTCCAGTGTGCACATTCTGTCCAGGGTGTACATTCTGTCAAGTGTCTACAGTCTTTCCAGTGTTTACAGACTGTCCATTGCATAGAGACTGTAATGTGTGTACTAAGAAACCAGTGTATACCGACTGTCCACTGTGTACAATTTGATTAGTTTGAAGAGACTGTCTACTGTTTACATTCTGTCCAGTGTGTCGAGACTGTCCCGTATGTAAAAACTCTCCAATGTGAACAGACTATCCAGTTTGTACAGACTGTTCACTGTGTATATTCTTTCCAGTGTGTACATTCGGTCCAGTGTATAAGACTGTCCAGTGTGTACAGACTGTCCAATATGTACAGATTCTCCAGTGTGTATATTCTGTCCAGTATGTATATTCTGTCCAGTGAATACAGATTGTCCACTGTGTACATCCTGTCCAGTGTGTAGAGACTGTCCAGGGTTTACAGACTGTCCAGTGTGTAGAGATTTCCATTGTGTACATTCTGTCCAGTGTGTACAGACTGAACAATGTGTACCGACTTTCAGTGTATACATTCTGTCCAGTGTGTACAGACTGTCCAGTTTGTACATTCTGTCCAGTGTGTACAGACTGCCCAGTGATTACAGACTGTCCAATAGTTACAGACTGTCCAGTGTGTAGAGACTGTCCAGTGTGTACATTCTCTCCAGTGTGTAAATTCTATCCAGTGTTTACAGACTGTCCAGTGTATATAAACTGTTCAGTGTGGATTAACTGTCCAGTGTATATGACTGTCCAGTGTGTATACACTGACAAGTTTGTATAGACTGTCCAGGGTGTGCATTCTTTCCAGTGTGCACAGACTCTCCAGTTTGTATAGAGTGTCCAGTATGTATATTCTGTTCAGTGTGTACTCTCTGTACAGTGAGTATCGACTGTTCTGTGTGTACAGAATGTCCAGTGTATACAGACTGTCCTGTGTGTACAGAATGTCCAGTGTATAGACTGTCCAGTGTGGACAGACTGTCCAGTGTGGACAGAATGTCCGGTCTGTACATTCTTCCAGTGTGTTCACACTGTTCAGTTCGTACAGAATGTGAAGTGTGTAGAGACTGTCCAGTGTTTACATTCTGTCCAGTTGTCCAGACTTTCCCGCACGTACAGACTGCCCATTTTTTACAGATTATCCACTATGTACATCATTTCCAGTGTGTACATTCTGTCCAGAGTGTAAGACTGTCCCGTGTGGACAGACTGTCCAACATGTACAGACTCTCCAGTGTGTATATTCTGTCCATTATGTACATTCTGTTCAGTGAATATAGACTGTCCAGTGTGTACATTCTGTCCAGTGTGTAGAGACTGTCCAGCGTGTACATTCTGTCCAGGCTTTACACTCTGTCCAGTGATTACATTCTGTCCAGAGTGTTTGACTGTCCAGTATGTACATTCTGTCCAATGTGTACAGACTATAGAGTGAGTACAGACTATCCAGTGTGTAGAGATTGACCAGTGTGTACATTCTGTCCAGTGTATAAGACTGTCCAAAGTGTACAGACTTTCCAGTGTGTACTCTCTGTCCAGTATGTATATTCTCTCCAGTGTGTATAGACTGTCCAGTGATTACAGACTGTACATTGTGTACAGACTGTCCAGTGTGTACAGAATATCCGTTGTGTGCATTCTGTCCAGGGTATACATTCTCTCCAGTGTGTACATTCTATCCAGTGTGTACAGACTGTACACTGTGTACAGACTGTTCAATGTGTTCAAACTGTCCAGTGTATACAGACTGTCCAGTGTGTATAGACTGTCCAGGGTGTATAGACTGTCCAGTGTGTACATTCTTTCCAGTGTGCACAGACTGTACAGGGTGGACATTTGTTCAGAATGTCCAGTTTATACAGATTATTCTGTGTGTACAGAAAGTCAAGGGTATACAGACTGTCCACTGTGTACAGACTGTCCAGTGTGTAAATTCTGTTCGGTGTGTACATTCTGTCCAGAGTGTACACACTGTGTAGGGTGTACAGAATGTCCGGTGTGTACATTTTGTCCAGTGTTTACACCCTGTCCACTGTGTACAGCATGTCCAGTGTGTAGAGACTGTCCATTGTGTACATTCTGCCCAGTAGGACCAGACTGTCCAGCATGTATGGACTCTCCAGGGTATACCTTTTGTCCATTGAGTACAGACAGACCAGTTTGAACAGACTGTCAAGTGTGGACATTCTGTCCAGTGTGTTCAAACTCACTTGTCTATACAAACTGTCCCGTAAGTACATTTTGTCCAGTGTGGACATTATGTCCAGTGTGTATAGACTGTCCATTGTATACAGAATATCCAGTGTATATGGACTGTCTAGTGTGTACAGACTGTCCAGTGTGTTTATATTGTCCAATGTGTACATTCTGTCATGTGTGTACTTTATGTTAAATGTGTACATTATGTCCAGTGTGTACCTTCTGTCCAGTGTATACAGAACCTCAAATTTATACAGACTGTCCAGTGTGTTCAGAATGTCCAGTGAGTACATTCTGTCCAGTATGTACATTCTGTCCAGTGTGTACAGTCAGTCCAGTGTGTACATTCTCTCCAGTGCATACATTCTGTAAAGTGTGTACAGACTGTCCAGGGTGTACATTATGTCCAGTGTGTACAGACTCTCCAGTGTGTTCAGACTGTCCAGTGTGTACCGACAGTCCAGTGTGTACTGACTGAACAGTGTGAATATTCTGTCCAATGTTTACAGACTGTCCAGTGTGTACGGAGTGTCCAGTGTGTACATTCTGTCCAGTGTGTACAGACTGTACAATTTCTCCAGACTGTCCAGTGTGTACACTCTGTCCATTCTTTAGACACTGACCAGTTTGTGTAGACTGTCCATTGTGTACATTCGGTCATGTGCGTGCTTTCTGTCAAATGTGTACATTCTGTCCAGTGTGTAACTTCTGTCCAGTGAGTACAGACTCTCCAGTGTATACACTGTCCAGTGTGTTCAGACTGTCCAGTGAGTACACTCTGTCCAGTGTGTACACTCTGTCCATTGTATACAGACTGCCCCATGTATACAGACTTTTCAGTATGTAGAGACAGTCCAGTGTGCACAACTGTCCAGTTTGTACAATCTGTCCAATATGTATATTCTGTTCAGTGTGTACACTCTGTCCACTGAGTACAGACTCTCTAGTGTGTCCAGAATGTCCAATGTATACAGACTGTCCTGTGTGTACAGAACGTCCAATTTATACAGACTGTCCAGTGTGAACAGACTGTTCAGTGTATACAGATTGTTTGATGTGTACATTCTGTCCAGTGTGTACACTCTTTCCAGTGTGTATAGACTTTCCAGTGTGTACAGAATGTCCAGTGTTTATAGACTGTCCTCTGTGTATAGAATGTCCAATGTGTACATTCTATCCAGTGTGTATACACTGTCCAGTGTGTACAGATTGTCCGGTGTGTACTTTCTGTCCCGGAGACATTGTGGTCACCTTATCCAGGATCGACACAATGTCCCGTGTGTAGAGACTGTCCAGTGGGTACATTCTCTCCAGTATGTACTGACTGTCGTGTGTGTACAGACTGTCATGTCTGTACAGACTGTCCATTGTGTACATTCTTTCCAGTGTGTACATTCTCTCCAGAGTGTATAGACTGTCCAGTGTATACAGAATGTCCACTGTATACAGACTGTCCAGTGTGTACAGATGGTTCAGTGTGTACATTATGTCTGATGTGTACATCCTGTAAAGTATGTACAGACTGTCCAGTGTGTACATTATGTCCAGTGTGTAAAGAATGTCCAGTGTTCATTTTGTCCAGTGTGTAAAAACCATCCAGTGTGTACATTTTTTCCAGTGTACACATTCTGTTCAGTGTGTACATACTGTCCTGTGTCTACACACTGTCCAGTGTGTATAGACTGTCCAGTATGTGTGGACTGTTCACTGGTTAATGACTGTCAACTGGGTAAGGACTGTCCAGTGTGTACAATATTTCTGTGTGTACAGACTGTCGAGTGTGTACATTCTGCCCAGTGTGTACAGACTGACCAGTGTGTTCAAACTGTCCTGTGTGTACAGACTATCCAGTGTGTACGTTCTTTTGATTTTGAACAGACTGTAAAGTGTGTAAAGACTGTTCAGTGTACAGAATGTCCAGTGTGTACAGGATGTCCTGTGGGTATATTCTGTCCAGTGTGTACATTATGTCCACTGTGTACAGAATATCCAGTGTGTACATTCTGTCCAGTGTGGACAGACTGTCCAGTGTGTGCACTCGGTCCAGTGTATACAGACTGTCCAGTGTGTACACTCTATCCAGTGTGTATAGACTGTCCAGTGTGTACGGAATGTCCAGTGTATACAGACTGTCCAGAGTGTACAGAGTAGTCTGTCCTGTGTGTATAGATTATCCAGTGTGTACAGAATGTCCAGTGTATACAGACTGTCTAGAGTGTACAGAGTAGTCTGTCCAGTGTGTATAGACTGTCCAGTGTGTACAGACTGTCCAGTGTGTACATTCACTTCCGTGTTACAGACTGTCTAGAGTCTACAGACAAGTATATCCAGTGTGTTCAGACTGTCTTGTGTGTACAGACTGTGAGTTTGTATATTTTTTCCATTGTGTACAGATACACCCGTTTGTACAGACTGTCCAATGTGTACATTCTGTCATGTGTGTAATTTCTGTCCAGTGTGTCCAGTGTGTACAGACAGTCCAGAGTGTACATACTGTCCACTGTGTACATACTCTCCAGTTTTTACATTCTCTCCATTGTGTGCAGAATCTCCAGTGTGTACAGACTGTCCAGTGTGTACATACTGTCCAGTTTCTACACACTGTCCTGTGTGTATAGACTGTCAAGTATGTATAGACTGTCCGCTGGTCAATAACTTTCCACTGGGTAAGGACTGTCCGGTGTGTACATTCTTTTCTGTGTGTACAGACTGTCGAGTGTGTACATTCTGCCTAATGTGTACAGACTGTCCAAAATGTTCAAACTGTCCAGTATGTACAGACTGTCCAGTGTGTACGTTCTGTTGAGTTTGAACAGACTGTAAAGTGTGTAAAGACTGTTCAGTGTACAGAATGTCCAGTGTGTACAGGATGTCCTGTGGGTATATTCTGTCCAGTGTGTACATTATGTCCATTGTGTACAGAATATCCAGTGTGTACATTCTGTCCAGTGTGGACAGACTGTCCAGTGTGTGCACTCGGTCCAGTGTATACAGACTGTCCAGTGTGTACACTCTGTCCAGTGTGTACATACTATCCAGTGTGTACACTCTGTCCAGTGTGTATAGACTGTCCAGTGTGTCCAGAATGTCCAGGGTATACAGACTGTCCAGATTGTACAGACTTGACTGTCCAGTGTGTATAGACTGCCCAGTGTGTACAGACTGTCCAGTGTGTACATTCACTTCCATGTTACAGACTGTCTAGAGTCTACAGACAAGTATATCCAGTGTGTACAGACTGTCCTGATTGTCCAGACTGTCCAGTTTGTATATTCTTTCCATTGTGTACAGAAAAACTCATTTGTACAGACTTTCCAATGTGTACATTCTGTCATGTGCGTAATTTCTGTCCAATGTGTCCAGTGTGCCCAGACGGTCCTGGGTGTACATACTGTCCACTGTGTACAGACTGTCCAGTGTCTACATTCTCTCCAGTGTGTGCAGATTCTCCAGTGTGTACAGACTGTCCAGTGTGTACAGACGGTCCAGTGCATACTGACTGAGCAGTGTGAACATTCTTTCCAATGTGTACAGACTGTCCAGTGTTTACAGAGTGTCCAGTGTTTAGAGACTGTCCAGTGTGCACATTCTGTCCAGTATGTACAACTGTCCTGTGTTGACAGACTGTCCAGTGAGTACATTCTGTCCAGTTTGTACAGACTCTCTAGTATATACAGAATGTCCAGTGTGTACATACTGTCGGGATTGTACAGTCTGTCCAGTATGTACATTCTGTCCAGCGTGTACACTCTGTCCAGTGTGTACAGTCTGTCTAGTATGTACATTCTGTGAAGTGTGTACATTCTGTCCAGTGTGGACTTTGTGTCCATTGTGTGTACAGACTGTCCAAAATGTTCAAACTGTCCAGTATGTACAGACTGTCCAGTGTGTACGTTCTGTTGAGTTTGAACAGACTGTACAGTGTGTAAAGACTGTTCAGTGTACAGAATGTCCAGTGTGTACAGGATGTCCTGTGGGTATATTCTGTCCAGTGTGTACATTATGTCCATTGTGTACAGAATATCCAGTGTGTACATTCTGTCCAGTGTGAATAGACTGTTCAGTGTTTACATTCTGACCAGTATGCACATTGTCTCCAGTGTCTGTACAGAGTTTCCAGAATGTATATTCTGTCCAGTGTGTCCAGACTTAAAGTGTGTACAGAGTGTCCAGTATGTATATTGTGTCCACAGTGTCCAGAGTGTCCAGTGTGTGAACAGACTGTCCAGTGTATACAGAGTGGATAGTTTGTACATTGTGTCCAATGTGTAAAGACTGTCCATGTGTACATTGTGTCTAGTGTGTACAGAATTTTCAGTATGTACAGAGTGTCCAGTGTGGAGACTGACCAGTGTGTACAGACTGAAAAGTGTGTACATTCTGTCCAGTGTGGACATTGTGTTCATTGTGTACAGACTGTCCAGTTTGTACATTCTTTCCAGTGTGTACAAACTGTCCAGTCTGTACATTCTGTCCAGTGTGTACAGAGTTTCCAGTTTGTATAGACTGTGCACTGTGAACATTCTGTCCAAAGTTTACAGACTGTGCAGTGTGTACATTCTGTCCGATGTGTACAGACTGTCCAGTATGTAAATTCTGTCCTTGAGTACAGACTTTAGAGTTTGTACGGAGTGTCCAATGTGCTCAGGCTGTCCACTGTTTAAATTCTGTCCAGTGTGTACATTATGTCCAATGTGTATATTGTGTCCACTTTTTACAGACTGTCTAGGGTTCACATACTGTCCAGTGTATATAATTTGTCCTGTGTGCATTTTGTCCAGTGTTTATATTCTATCTAGTGTGTATATTGTTTACAGTGTTTACAGAGGGTCCAGTGTGTACAGTGTCTCCAGTGTGTACAGACTGACCAGTGTGTACATTCTGTCCAGTGTGTACATTCTGTCCAGTGTGTACATTCTGTCCAGTGTGTACAGAGTGTCCAGTTTGTACATTCTGTCCATTATCTACAGAGTGTCCAGTGTGTACAGACTGTCCAGTGCGTACATTCTGTCCAGTGTGTACAGAATGTCCAGTGTGTACATTATGTCCAGTGTGAACAGGCTGTCCCATGTGTATATTGTTTCCAGTGTTTACAGAGTGACCAGCATGTACAGACTGAGCAGTGTGTACTTTCTTTCCAGTGTGTACATTGTGTCCAGTGTGTACAATGTGCCCAGTGTGTACAGACTGTCCAGTGTGTACTTTGTGTCCAGTGTGTACATTCTGCCCAGTGTGTAGATACTGTCCAGTGTGTACATTGTGTCCAGTTTGTACAGAGTGTCAATTGTGTACATTCTGTTTAGTGTGTACAGACTATCCAGTGTGTACATTCTGTCCAGTGTTTACAGACTGTCCATTGTATACAGAGTGGCCGGTGTGTACATTGAGTCCTGTCTGTACAGACAGTTCTGTGTGTACATTATGTCCAGTGTAGACAGACTGTCCAGTATGTACAGAGTGTCCAGTGTGTACAGACTGACCTGTGTGTATATTTTGTCCAGTGTGTACAGACTGTCCATTGTGTACATTCTGTCCATCGTGTATATTGTGTCTTGTTTGCACATTCTGTCCGGTGTGTATATTGTGTCCAGTTTGTACAGAGTGTCCAGTATGTACAGACTGACCAGTGTGTACAGTCTGTCCAGTGTGTACATTCTGTCCAGTGTGTATAAAGAGTGTCAATAATGTATATTCAGTCCAGTGTGTACAGTCTTTCGAGTGTGAACAGAGTGTTCATTGTGTACAATCTTTCCAGACTGTCCATACTGTCCAGTGTGTGCACAGACTATCCAGTGAGTACAGACTGTCCAGTGTGTACATTCTGTCCAATGTGTATATTGTGTCCAGTGTGTACATTCTTTCCAGTGTATTCATTCTGTCCAGTGTGTGTACTGATTATCCAGTGAGTACATTCTGTCCTTGTGTATAGACCATTCAGTGTGTACAGAGTGTCCAATATGTACAGTTTGTCCAGTGTATAAATTCTGTCCAGTGTGTACAGACTGTCCAGTGTGTACATTCTATCCAGTGTTTACATTCTGTACAGTGTTTACAGACTCTCTAGTGTGTACAGAGTGTGAGTGTGCACAGACTGACCAATGTGTACATTCTGTCCAGTGTGGACATTGTGTCCATTCTGTGTACAGACTGTCCAGTGTGTACATTCTGTCAAGTGTGTATATTTTTTCCAGTGCATACATTGTGTTCTGTGTGTACAGACTGACAAGTGTGTACAGAGTGTCCAGTGTATGCATACTCGCCAGTGTGTACATTCCCATTCAGTGGGTGTAAAGACTGTCAAGTGTGTACAGACTCTCCTGTGTGTACGTTCTGTCTAGTGTGTACAGACTGTCCAGTGCGTACATTCTGTCCAGTTTGTATATATTGTACAATGTTTAAATTGTGTCCAGTGAGTACAGAGTGTACAGTGTGTAAATTTTGTCTAGTGTTCACAGACTGTCCAATGTGTACATTCTCTCCAGTGTATACATTGTGTACAGTGTGTGTACAGAGTGTACAGAATGTATATTCTGTCCAGTGTGTACAGACTTTCCAGTGTGCACAGAGTGTAGAGTGTGTACATTCTGTCCAGAATGTCCAGACTTCCCAGTGTGTGTACAGAACGTCCAGTTAGTACAGACTGTCCAGTGTGTACATTCCGTCCAGTGTGTACATTCTGTACAATGTGTGTACTGACTCTCCAGTGAGTACATTCCATCCTTGTGTACAGATTGTACAGTGTGTACAGAGTGCCCAGTGTGTACAGTCTGTCCAGTTTGTATATTTTGTCCAGTGTGTACAATGTGTCCAGTGTGTAGAGACTGTTCAGGGTGTACATTCTGTCCAGTGTGCATATTTTGTCCAGTGTGTACATTTTGTCCCTTGTGTACATTCTATCCAGTGTGTACGTTGTGTTCAGTGTTTAAAGACTGTCCAGTGTGTATAGGGTGTAAAGGAAGTACAGACTGACCAGTGTGTAAATTCTGTCTAGTATGGGCATTATGACTATTGTGTGTACAGACCGTCCAGTGTGTACGTTCTGTCCAGTTGTACAGACTGTCCAGTTTGCGCAGACAGTCCACTGTGAACAGACTTTCCAAGGTGCACAGAGTGTCCAGTGTGTACATTCTGTCCAGAGTGTCCAGACTGCCCAGTGTGTGTACAGACTGTCCAGTGAGTACAGACTGTCCTATGTGTACATTATGTCCAGTGTGTATATTGTGTCCAGTTTTTACATTCTGTTTAGTGTGTACATTATATACAGTGTGTGTAAAGACTCTCCTTTGAGTACATTCTGTCCGAATGTACAGACTGTACAGTGTGTCCAGTGTGTACAGTCTGTCTAGTGTGTATATTCTGTACATTGAGTAAAATGTGTCCTGTGTTTAGAGACTGTCCATGGTTACATTCTGTCCAGTGTGTTTATTTTGTCCAGTGTGTATATTCTGTCCACTGTGTACATTGTGTCCAGTGTGTACAGACTGTGCAGTTTATACAGAGTGTACAATGTGTTCAGACTCCCCAGTGTGTACTAACTGTCCAGAGTGTACAGAGTGTCCAGTGTGTAGAGACTCGCCAGTGTGTACTAACTCTCCAGTGTGTACAGAGTGTCTAGGGTGTACAGACTGACCAGTGTGTACATTATGTCCAGTCTGGACATTCTGTCAATTGTGTGTACAGACTGTCCAGTATGTACCTTCTGTCCAATGTGTGCATTGTGTCCAGTGTGTATAGACTGTCAAGTGTGGACAGATTGTCCTGTGTTTACAGACGGTCCAGTGTGTACAGATTGTCCCTTGTGTGTACAGACTATCCAGTGTGTACATTGAGTCCAGTGTGTGCATTCTGTCCAGTGTGTACAGACTGTTCAGTGTTTACATAATGTCCAGTGTGTACAGACTGTCCAGTGTGTGTACAAAATGTCCAATGTGTACATTTTCTCCACTGTGTACATTCTGTCCACTGTGTACAGACTGTCCAGTGTGTACATTCTGTCCATTGTGTATTGACTGTCCAGTCTGTATATTCTGATCAGTGTTTTCTTACTGTCCAGTGTGTAAATTCTGTCCAGTGAGTATAGACTGTCCAGTGTATACAGAGTGGCCGGTGTGTACATTGTGTGCAGTCTGTTCAGTCTGTCCAGCTTGTGCATTTTGTCTAGTGTTTACAGACTTTCCAGTATGTACAGAGTGTCCAGTATGTACAGACTGACCAGTGTGTACATTCTGTCCAGTGGGACATTGTGTCTATTTTGTGTACAGACTGTCCAGTGTGTACATTCTGTCCAGTGTACATAGATTGTCCAGTGTTTACATTCTCTCCAGTGTGTTTATTGTATCCAGTTTGTGTAATGAGTGCCCATAATGTATATTCTGTCCATTGTGTACAGACTGTCCAGTGTGCACAGAGTGTCCAGTATCTACATTGTGTTTACAGTGTCCATACTGCCCAGTGAGTATAGACTGACCAGTGTGCACATTTTGTCCAGTGTTTACAGACTGTCCAGTGATTTCAGAGTGGAGAGTGTGTACATTATGTCCAGTGTGTAAAAGCTGTCCTTGTGTACATTGTGTCTAGTGTGTACAACTATTCATTATGTACAGAGTGTCCAGTCTGTACATTCTGTCCAGTGTGTACAGAGTTTCCAGTTTGTACAGACTGTGCAGTGTGGACAATCTGTCCGATGTGTACAGACTGTCCAGTATGTAAATTCTGTCCTTGAGTACAAACTGTACGGTTTGTACAGAGTGTCCAGTGTGCACAGTCTGTCCACTGTGTACATTCTGTCTATTGTGACAATTATGTCCAATGTGTATATTGTGTCCAGTTTTTACAGACTGTCTAGGGTGTACATTCTGTCCACTGTGTATATTTTGTCCAGTGTGTACATTTTGTCCAGTGTGTACATTCTATCCAGTTTGTACATTGTTTACAGTGTTAACAGAGTGTCCAGTGTGTACAGAGTGTCCAGTGTGTACATACTGACCAGTGTGTACATTCTACCCACTGTGGACATTGTATCCATGATGTGTACAGACTGTATAGTGTGTACATTCTGTGCAGTGTATACAGACTGTCCAGTGTGTACATTCTGTCCAGAATATACATTGTGTCCAGTGTGTACAGACTGTCCAGTCTGTATAGAGTGTCCAGTGTTTACATACTTGCCAGTGTGTACAGTCTGTCCAGTGTGTACATTCTGTCCAGTGTGCCTATTGTGTACAGTATGTACATTCTTTCCAGTGTGCACATTTTTTACAGTGTGTGTACTGACTCTCCATTGAGTACAGAATGTACAGTGTGTACAGAGTGTCCAGTGTGTAGAGTCCGTCCAGTATGTACATTCTGTCTGGTTTGTACAATTTGTCCAGTTTGTACAGACTGTCCAGTGTGTACAGAGTGTCCAGTGTGTATATTCTGTCCAGTGTGGACATTGTGTTCATTGTGTGTACCGACTGTCCAGTGTGTACTTTCTGTCCAGTGTGTATATTGTGTCTAGTGTGTACAGACTCTCCAATATGTACAGAATGTCCAATGTGTACAGATTGTTCAGTGTGTACAGTCTGTCCAGTGTGTGTACAAATGGTCCACTGTGTACAGATTGCCCATTGTGTACATTCTGTCCAGTGTGTACAGAGTTCCCAGTTTGTACAGACTGTGCAGTGTGTACATTCTGTCCTATGTTTACAGACTCTCCAGAGTGTAAATTTTGTCCAGTGTGTACAGAATGTTCAGTGTGTACATTCTGTCCAGTGGGTACAGACTCACCAGTGTTTACATTCTGTCAAGTGTGTACAGACTCTAAAGTATGTTCATTCAGTCCAGTGTGTACAATGAATATATTGTGTCTAGTGGATACATTCCGTCCGGTGTGTATATTGTGTTCAGTGTGTACAAAGTGACCAGTGTGTACAGACTAACCATTGTGTACATTCTGTCCAGTGTGTACTTAGTGTCCAGTGAATGTACAGAGTGTCCAAAATATATATTCTGTCAAGTGTGTACAGAATGTCCACTGAGTACAGACTGTCAAGTTTTTACATTCTGTCCGATGTGTACAAACTGTCCATTGTGTAAACTCTGTCCAGTGTGTACAGAATATCCAGTGTGTAATTTCTGTCCAGAGTGTACAAACTCTCCAGTGTTTACATTGTAATCAGTGTGTACAGACTGTCCAGTTTGAACACTCTGTCCAGTGTGGACATCGTGTCCATTGTGTGCACACACTCTTCACTGTGTACATTCTGTCCAGTGTGTATATTGTGTCTAGTGTGTACAACTATAACGTGTGTGCAGAGTGTCCAATGTATACAGACTGTCGAGTTTGTACAGTCTGTCCAGTGTGTGTAGAGTGTGTGTCCAGTGTGTACATTTTGTCCAGGGTGTACCTTGTGTCCAGTGTGTACAGACTGTCCAGTATGTTCAGACTTTCCAGTATGTACATTCTCTCCAGTGTGTACAGACATTCCCGTGTGTACATTCTGTCCAGTGTGTACAGACTGTCCAGGTTGTACAGACTGTGCACTGTGTACATTCTGTCCGATGTGTACAGACTGTCCAGTGTGTAAATTCTGTCCACTGTGTACATTCTGTCCAGTGTGTATAGAGTGTTCAATATTTACAGATTGTCAAGTGTGTTCATTGTGTCCACTGTGTTCAGAATGTCCTCTGAGTACATTCTGTCCATTGTGTATATTGTGTACAGTGTGTACATTGTGTCTGGTGTGTATATTGTGTCCAGTTTGTACAGAGTGACCAGTGTCTACAAACAGACCAGTGTGTACATTCTGTCCTGTGTGTATATTATGTCCAGTGTGTACTTTCTGTACAGTGTGTATAATCTGTACAGTGTGTACAGACTCTCCAGTGAGTACGTTCTGTCCTTGTTGACAGACTGTACAGTGCGTACAGAATGCCCAGTGTGTACAGTCGGTCCAGTGTGTATATTCTGTCCTTTGTGCAAAATGTGTCCTGTGTGTACAGAGTGTCCATGTGGTACATTCTGTCCAGTGTGTGCATTTTGTCCAGTGTGTACATTCTATCCAGGGTGTACATTGTTTACAGTGTTTACTGACTGTTCAGTGTATACAGAGTGTCCAGTGTGTACAGACTGACCAGTGTGTACATTCTGTCCAGTCTGGACATTGTGTCCATTGTGTGTACAGACTGTGCAGTGTGTATATTTTCTCCAGTGTGTACAGACTCTAAAGTGTGTACATTCTGTCCAGTGTGTACAGAGTGTCCAGTGTGTACAAAATGTCCAGTATGTACAGAGTGTCCAGTGTGTAAATACTCGCCAGTGTGTACAGTCTGTCCATTGTGTGTACAGATTGTCCAGTGTGTACATTATATCCAGTATGTACAGACTGTCAAGTGTGTACATACTGTATCGTGTGTACCTTCTGTCCAGTGTGTACAGACTGTCCAATGTGTACATTCTGTACAGTGTGCACATTCTGTACAGTGTGTGCACAGACACTCCAGTGAGTACATTCTGTCCTTGTGTACAGACTGTAGAGTGTGTACAGAGTGTCCAGTGTGTACAGTCTGTCCAGTGTGTGCATTTTGTGAAGTGTGAACATTGTGTCCAATGTGTGTAAGATTGTCCAGTGTATACATTCTGTCCAGTGTGTACAGACTGTCCAGTGTGTTCATTTGGTCCAGTGTCTACATTGTGTCCAGTGAGTACATTCTGTTCAGTGTGTACAGACTGTAAAGTGTGTACATTGTGTCCAGTGTGTACAGACTGTCCAGTGGATAGAGAGTGGCTAGTGGGTACATTGTATCCAGCGTGTACAGACTGTCCAGTGGATACAGAAAGGCCAGTGTGTACATTGTGTCCAGTGTGTTCATTGTGTCTAGTGTATACAGACTTTCCAGTATGTACAGAGTATCCAGTGTGTACAAAATGACCAGTGTGTACATTCTTTCCAGTGTGGACATTGTGTCCATTGTGGGTACTGACTGTACAGAGTATACATTTGCTCCAGTGTGTTCAGACTGTCCACTGTGTACATTCTTTCCAGTGTGTACTGAGTTTCCAGGTTGTACAGACTGTTCAGTGTGTACATTCTGTCCGATGTTTGCAGATTGTCCAGTGTGTAAATTCTCTCCAGTGTGTACAGAATGTTCAGTGTGTACATACTGTCCAGTGTGTACAGACTGTCCAGTGTGTACATTCTTTCCAGTGTGTACAGACTGTACTGGTGTCCAGTAAGTACAGAAGTCCAGTGTGTACAGATTGTCCAGTGTCTTCATTCTGTCCAGTGTGTTGATTTTGTCCAGTGTGTACATAGTGTCCAGTGAGGACAGAGTGTGCAGTGTGTGTACAGAATGTCCAGTATGTACAGACTTTCCAGTGTTTACCTTCTGCCTAGTGTGTACAGATTGTCCGATGTGTACATTCTGTCAAGTTTGTACAGACTGTCCAGTGTGTACATTCTGACCAGTGTGTACAGACCATCCAGTATGTGTACAGACTGTGAAGTGTGCAATTTCTATCAGTGTGTACATTTTGTCGAGTGTGTACACCTTCCAGTCTACATTGTATCCAGTGAAGACATTGTTTTCATTGTGTGTACAGATGTCCAATGTGTATATTTTGTCCATATGTGTACAGTTTGTCGAATGTGTACTTTCTATCCAGTGTGTACATTCTGTCCATTGTGTCAGACTGTACAGTGTGTACATTGTGGCCCTTGTGTACAGAATATCCAGTGTGTACAAAGACTCAGTGTGTACATACTCACCAGTTTGTACAGTCCGTCCTGTGTGTGTACAGATCGTCCACTGTGTACATTCTTAACACTGTACAGTGTGTGTAGACTATCCAGTTTTTACATTGTGGCCATTGTGTAAATTGTGTCTAGTGTGTAAAAACTCGCCAGTGTGTAGAGTCTGTCCACAGTGTGTACAGATTGTACTCGTGTACATTCTGTCCTGTATGTATATTGTGTCTAGTGTGTACATTCTGTCCAGTGGGTACATTCTGTGCAGTGTGTGTACAGACACTCCAGTGAGTACTTTCTTTACAGTGTTTACAGACTGTCCAGTGTGTACAGTCTGTCCAGTGTGTACATTCTGTCAAGTGTGCACAGACTGTCCAGTGTGTACATTCGGTCCAGTGTGTACAGACTGTCCAGTGTGTACATTCTGTCCGGTGTGTATTATTTGTCCAGTGTGTACATTCTGTCTAGTGAGTACAGAGTGTCCAGTGTGTGTATATAGTGTCCAGTGCGTACAGATTTTCCATTGTGTACATTCTGTCCAGTGTGTATAGACTGTCCAGTATGTACTTTCAGTTTAATGAGTACAGACTGTCCAGTGTGTACTTTCTTTTCAGTGTGTACAGACTGTCCAGTGTATACAGAGTGGACAGTATGTATATTGTGTCCAGTGTAAAGACAGTCAAGTGTGTACATTGTGTCTAGTGTGTACAGACTTTCCAGTATGTACAGAGTGTCCAGTGTGCAGACTGACCAGTGTGTATATTCTGTCCACTGTGTACAGACATTCCAGTATGTACAGAGTGTCCAGTGTGTACAGACTGACCAGTATGTACATTCTGTCCAGTGTGGAAAATGTGTCCATTGTGTGTACAGTCTGTCCAGTGTGTATATTCTGTCTAGTGTGTACAGACTCTCCAGTGGGTATATTCTGTACAGTGTGTACAGAGTTTCCAGTTTGTACAGACTGTGCAGTGTGTACAGACTGTCCAGTGGGTACATTCTGTCCAGTGTGTACAGAAAGTCCAGTGTGTACATCTGTCCAGTGTGTACATACTATCCAATATGTACATTCAGTCCATGGTGTATACTGTGTCCAGTGTGTACAATCTGTCCAGAGTGTACAGACTGTCCATTGTGTTTACAGTTTGTCCAGTGATTACAGACTTTCCAGTGTATACACTCAATCCAGTGTGTATATTGTATACAGTATGTACATTCTGTTCAGTGTGTACATTCTTTACAGTGTTGTACGGATTCTCCAGTGAGTACATTCTGTCCTTGTGTCCAGAATGTTCAGTGTTTACAGAGTCCAGTGTGTAGAGTCTGTCCTTTGTGTACATTCTGTCCCGTTTGTACAATGTGTACAGTGTGTACAGACTGTCCAGTGTGTACAGAGTGTCCAGTGTCTGCAGACTCGCCAGTGTGTAGAGTCTGTCCAGTGTGTGTACAGATTGTCCAAGTGTACATTCTGTCCAGTGTGTACATTGTGTACAGTGTTTACAGACTGTCCTGTGTGTACAGTCTGTCCAGTGACTACATTCTATCCTTGTGTACTGACTGTCCAGTGTGTACATTCTGTCCAGTGTGTAAATTCTGTCCAGTGTGTACATTCTGTCCAGTGTGTAAATTCTGTCCAGTGTGTACAGAATGTCCAGTGTGTACATTCTGTCCAGTGTGTACAGACTGTCCGGTGTCTACATTCTGTCGAGTTTGTACAGACTGTCCAGTATGTACATTCAATCCATTGTGTATATTGTGTCCGGGGTGTACATTCTGTCCGGTATGTATATTGTGTCCAGTGTGTACAGAATGACCAGTGTGTACAGACTGACCAGTGTGTACATACTGTCCAGTGTGTACATTGTGTCCAGTGAGTGTACAGAGTGTCCAGAATATATATTCTGTCCAGTGTATACAGACTTTCCAGTGTGCACAGAGTGTCCTATGTGTACATTCTTTCCAGAGTGTACAGACTGTCCATTGTGTGCAGATTGTCCAGTGAGTACTGACTATATTTGAGTACATTATTTCCAGTGTGCATATTGTGTACAGTATGTACATTCTGTCCAGTGTGTACATTCTGTACAGTGTGTCTACGGACTCCCCAGTGAGTACATTCTGTCCTTGTGTACAGAATGTACAGTGTGTACAGAGTTTCAATTTTTTTCTTTTTTTTATTAAATTATAAAAGTTTCCATTTCAGCCCCTCCTCCCAATACCCTCCCACTCCCCCCACTCCCTCTCCTCTTCCCTCTCCATCCCCTAGAGCAGTCAGGGTTTCCTGCCCTGTGGGAAGTTCAAGTTCCTCCCCCCTCCCTCCAGGTCCAGGAAAGTTGAGAGTCCAAACAGACTGGAGCGGCAAAATCCAGTATATGCAGAGGGAGCAAGTCCCAGTGTCATTGTCAATGGCTTTTCAAAAAGGCTCCGGGCCAGCCACATTCAGAGAATCTGGTTGGATCACGACCTCGTTCAGTCCCAGTCCAACAGGCCTTGGTGAACTCTCATTATATAAGTTCCCTTGTATCAGTGGGTGCTCGCATCCCTCACAGTCCTGATTACTTTTTTTATTTTCTTCATCTTTCTGTTCCTCATTTGGACCATGGAGTGCTCAGTTTGGTGTTCCAATTTGGGTCTCCATCTGTATCACCATCCAACGTCGGATGAAGGTTTCCTCTGCCCTTGCCTTCTTTGCTCACGTTCTCTTTCCTTCTGCCTCTTATTTGGACCTAGGGAGCTAGGTCCAGTGATCCAACGTGGTTCTCCGCCTCCATCTCCATCCATCGCCAGATGAGGGTTCTATGGTGACATGCAAAATATTCATCAGTATGATTGTGGGCCAAGGCCGGTTCGGGCACCCTCTCCTCTGTCCAGAGAACCATCTGGGGATCTCTCCTTGGACCAGGGATCCCCTTTATACTCAAGTCTCTTGTAAACCCTAAAATGATTCCCTTAGTTGAGGTATATACTTGCCTGATCCCATATCCATCCTTCCTCCCTCCCCCCATCCCAGTCCCCCGATCTTTCCCCAATCCTCCCCTACTCCCTTCTCTCTAACCCTCTCCCTTTCTGACAACCCTCCTACCCCCCCCCCATGCACCCGAGGTTACCTGGAACTCTTGTCTATTTCCTACCTCCTGGCGGATAGCTAAATAATCTTCATCAGGTTCATCTTCTTATTTAGCTTCTCTAGGATCACAAATAATAGGCTCAAAGACCTTTAATTATGGTTAGAATCCACTTATGAGTGAATACATACCATGTTCCTCTTTTGGGGTCTGGTTTACCTCGCTCAGTAAAGGGTTTTCTATTTCCATCCATTTGCATGCAAAATTCAAGATGTCATTGTTTTTAGACTCCATCTAATGTGTACATTCTGTCCAGATTGTACAATATACAGAATATCCAGTGTGTACATTCTCTCCGATGTGTACAGATTGTCCAGTGTGTAAATTCTATCCAGTGTGTACAGAATATCCAGTGTGTACCTTCTGTCCAGTGTGTACAGACTGTCCAGTGTTTACATTGTATTCAGTGTTTAAAGATTGTCCTGTTTTTACAGAGTTTCCAGTGTCTACAGACTTACCAGTGTGTACATTCTGTCCAGTGAGGACATTGTGTCCATTGTGTCTACAGACTGTCCAGTGTGTACATACTGTCCAGTGTGTATATTGTGTCTAGTGTGTGCAGACTGTCCAATGTGTACAGAGTGTCCAATGTGTACAGACAGTTCAGTGTGTACAGTCTGTCTAGTGTGTGTAGAGATTGTCCAGTGTGTACAGATTGTCCA
Source organism: Myodes glareolus (assembly GCF_982192425.1). Taxonomy (NCBI): domain Eukaryota; kingdom Metazoa; phylum Chordata; class Mammalia; order Rodentia; family Cricetidae; genus Myodes; species Myodes glareolus. The sequence continues at coordinate 5,339,996 of NC_142046.1, forward strand.
CTGTGTACATTCTGTTCAGTGTGTACAGAGTTTCCAGTTTGTACAGACTGTGCAGTGTTTACAGACTGTCCAGTGTGTACATTCTGTCCGATGTGTACAGACTGTCCAGCATGTAAATTCTGTCCTGGAGTACAGACTGTACGGTTTATACAGAGTATCCAGTGTGCACAGTCTGTCCACTGTATACATTTTGTCCAGTGTGTACATTATGTCCAGTGTGTATATTGTGTCCAGTTTTTACAGACTGTCTAGGTTTTACATTCTGTCCAGTGTGTATATTTTGTGCGATGTGTTCATTTTGTCCAGTGTGTACAATTCTATCCAGTGTGTAACTTCTTTAAGGTGTTAACAGAGTTTCCAGTGTGTACAGAGTTTCCAGTGTGTATAGACTGAACAGGGTGTGCATTCTGTCCACTGTGGATATTGTGTCCATTGTGTGTACAGACTGTACAGTGTGTACATTCTGTGCAGTGTGTACACACTCTCCAATGTGTACATTGGTTCTTTTGTGTACAGACTTTCCAGTATGTACAGAGTGTCCAGTGTGTACAGACTGACGTGTGTGTACATCCTGTCCAGTGTGGACATTGTGTCCATTGTGTGTACAAAATGTCCAGTGTGTACATTCTCTCCAGTTTGCTTATTAAGTCCAGTGTGTACACTCTGCACAGTGTGTTCATTCTGTACAGTGTTTGTATGGACTCTCCAGTGAATACATTCTGTCCTTGTTTATAGACTGTACAGTGTGTACAGAGTTTCCAGTGTGTACAGTCTGTTCAGTGTGTACATTCTCTCAGGTGTGTACAATGTGTCCAGTGTGTATAGACTGTCCAGTGTGTACATTCTTTCTAGTGTGTATATTTTGTCCAGTGTGTACATTTTGTCCAGTGGGTACATTCTATCCAGTGTGTACATTGTGTACAGTGTTTACACACTGTCCGGTGTGCACAGATTGTCCAGTGTGTACAGACTCGCCAATGTGTAGAGTCTGTCCAGTGTGTGTAAAGATTGTCCATTGTTTATACTATGTTCAGTGTGTACAGATTGTCCAGTGTATACAATCTGTCCAGTGTGTACATTGGGTCCAGTGTGTACAGACTGCCCAATTTTGACAGACTGTCCAGTGTGTACAGGCTGTCCAGCGTGTACCGTCTTTCCAGTGTGTAGAGACTGAAAAGTGTGTAGATTTTGTCAAGTGTGGACATTGTGTCCATTGTGTGTACAGACTGTCCAGTGTGTATATTCGGGCCAGTGTGTGCATTGTGTCGAGTGTGTACTGACTGTCCAGTGTGTTCAGAGTCTCCAGTGTGTACAATCTTTCTAGTGTGCACATTCTGTCCAGTGTGTGCAGTCTGTCCAGTGTGTACATTCTGTCCAGTGTGTAGAGACTGTCCAGTGTGTAGAAACTGTCCAGTGTGTACATTCTGTCCAGTGTATATATTCTTTCCAGTGTGTACAGACTGTCCACTGTATACAGAGTGTTCAGTGTGTACAGACTGTCCACTAAATACAATCTTTCCAGTGTGGACAGACTGTCCAGTGTTTACATTTCTTTCCATTGTGTAGAGACTGTCCAGTGTTTCTGTTCTGTACAGTGTATAGAGACTGTCCAGTGTGTCTAGACTTTTCAGTGCTATCAGACTGCAAATTTTGTAAACTCTGTCCAAAGTGTACGTTCTGTAAAGTGTTTAAACAGTGTGTAGAGACTCTTTATTGTGTACATTCTGTTCAGTGTGTACATTCTGTCCAGTGTGTACAGACTGTCCACTAAGTACATTCTTTCCAGTGTGTACATACTGTCCAGAATGTACAGACTGCCCAGTGTGTACAGACTGTCCGGTGTTTATGGTTTGTCCAGTGTGTACTGATTTACCAGGGTGTACATTCTGTCCAGTGTGTTTAGATTGTCCAGTTTATACAGACTGTCCAGGGTGTACAGACTGTCCAGTGTGTACTGAATTTCCACTGTGAACATTCTGTCCAGTGTGTATATTCTGTCCAGTGTGCACAGACTGTCCAGTGTTTATAGATTGTCCAGTGTGTACAGAATTTCCAGTGTGTAGTGACTGTCCGATATGTAAGTTCTGTCTAGTATGTACAGACTGTCCAGTGTGTCTAGACTGTTCCGTATTTACAGTCTGTCTAGTGTGTACAGTCTGTCCAGGGTGTATATTCTGTACATTGTGTAGCGATTGTCCAGTTTGTACTGACTGTCCAGTGTGTAGAGACTGTCCAGTGTGTATGGACTCTCCAGTGTGTTCAGACTGTCCAGTGTGTACAGACTGTCCAATGTATATAGACTGTTCAGTATTTACAGACTGTCCAGTGTGTACCGTCGATCCACTGTGTACATTCTGTCCTTGTGTACAGTCTGTTCAATGTGTACATTCTGTCCAGTGTGGAGAGTCTGTCCAGTGTGTAGAGACTGTCCAGTGTGCTCAGATTTTCCAAAGTGTACATTCTCTCCAGTGTGTAGAGACTGTCCAGTGTGTATATTCTGTCCATGTGTACAGACTGTCCATTGTATACACACTGTTTAGTGTCTACAGACTGTCCAGTGAGTACATTCTTTCCAGTGTGTACAGACTGTGCAATGTGTACAGACTGTCCAGTATGTACATTATGTACAGTGTTCATGTTTGGTCCAGTGTATACATTCTGTTTAGTGTGTGCAGACTGTCCAATGTATACAGACTGTCAAGTGTATACAGACAGTTCAGTGTGTAGAACTCTCCAGTGTTTTCAGATGTTCCATTAGGTACAGTTTTCCCAGAATGTACAGACTGTCCACTGCATAAGACTGTCGAGTGTTTACAGAATGTCCATTGTGTACAGACTGTTCAGAGAGTACATTATTTCCAGTGTGTACTGACTGTCCAATGTCTTAGACTGTCCAGTGTGTACAGACTGTCCAATGTGTTAGACTGTCCAGTATGTACAGACTCTTCTTTGTATTCAGACTGTCCAGTGTGTACAGACTGTCCATTTTATAGAGACTGAACAGTGTGTACATCCTGTCCAGTGTTGAGACTGTTCAGGGTTTAAAGAATGCCCAGTGTGTACACTTTGTCCACTGGGTATATTCTGTCCTTGTGTACAGTCTGTCAAATGTGGACATTCTCTCCAGTGTGTAGAGACAGTCCAGTGTGTTCAGATTAGCCAATGTGTACATTCTCTCCAGTGTGTAGAGACTGTCCAGTGTGTACATGCTCTCCAGTGTGTACAGACAGTCCAGTGTGTACTGATTTACCAGTGTTTACACTCTTTCCAGTGTGTACATTTTGTCCCTGTGTACAGACTGTACAGTGTAGACAGACTGTCCAGTGTGTAGAGACTGTCCAGTGTGTATATTCTGTCCAGTGTGTACATTCTGTCCAGTTTGTACAGACTGTCCAGTATATCTAGACTATTCAGAGTTTACAGACTGTCCAGTGTGTACATTCTCTCCTGTGTGTATAGGCTGTCCACTGTATAAAGACTGTCCAGTGTGTACAGAATGTCCAGTAAGTACATTTTGTCCAGTGTGTACAGACTGTCCAGTGTGTATAGACTGTCCAGTGTGTAATCCTGTTCAATGTGTACCGACTGTCTAGTGTATTCAGACTGTCCATTGTGTAGTTACTGTCCAGTGTGTAGAGACTGTCCAGTATGTACATTATGTACTGTGTGTGCTTTTGGTCCAGTGTTTACATTCTGTCCATTGTGTATAGTCTGTCCAGTGTATACAGACTATCCACTGTTTACAGACAGTGCACTGTGTAGTGACTGTTCAGTGTGTTCACATTTTCCAGTGTGTACATTCTGTCCAGTGTGAAAAGGCTGTCCATTATATAAAGACTGTCCAGTGTGTACATAATGTCCATTGTGCAGTGACTGTCCAGTGTGTTCAGATTTTCTAGTGTGCACATTCTGTCCAGTGTACAGAGAATGTCCGATGTGTACCGACTGTTCAGTGTATATAAACTGTCCAGTGTGTACAGACTTTCCAGTGTGTAGAGTCTGTCCAGAGTGTACGATCTATAGAGTGTGTACAGACTGCCCAGTGGGTCTAGACTGTTCAGTGTTAACAAACTGTCCAATTTGTAAGTCTGTCCAGTGTTTACATTATGTCCAGTGTGTAGAGACTGTCAGGTGTGTTCATTCTGTCCAGTGTGTACATTCTGCCCAGTGTGTACAGACTGACCACTATATACAGACTGTCCAGTATGTACAGACTGTCCACTGTATACAGACTGTCGCGTAGTACAGTCTGTCCACTGTGTACATTCTGTCCAGTGTGTACAGTCTGTCCACTTTGTACATTCTGTCCAGTGTGTAGAGACTGCCCGGTTTGTACATTTTGTACAGTGTGTACATTATGTCCAGTGTGTACAGACTGTCCAATGTATACAGACTGTCCAGCGTGTACAGAAAGCCCAGTGTGTACAGACTCTCCAGTGTGTAGTGACTGTCAAGTGTGTTCTGATTTTCCATTGTGTACATTCTGTGCAGTGTGTAAGACTGTCCAGTGTGTACTGATTTACCAGTGTGTACATTCTGTCCCTTGTGTAGATTCTATCCAGTGTGTACAGACTGTACAGTGTATACAGACTGTCCAGTGTCTACAGACTTTCCAGTGTGTAGAGACTGTCAAGTGTGTATGTTCTTTCCAGCGTGTACAGACTGCCAATTGTGTACAGACTGTCCACTCTATTCAGATGCTCCAGTGTGTACAGACTGTCCAGTGTGTACCTACTGACCAGTTTGTACAGCCTGTCCAGTGTATAAGACTGTACAGTGTGTAGAAACTGTCCAGGGTGTCCATTCTGTCCTGGGTGTACAGACTGTCCACTGTGTGCATTCTGTCCAGTGTTTACTGTCTGTCAAGTGTGTACAATCCGTCTAGTGTGGACATTGTGTCCATTGTGTGTACAGACTGTCCAGTGTGTACATGCTGTCCAATGGGTAATTTCTTTTCAGTTTGTACAGACTGTCCAATGTGTACACACTCTACAGTATGTACATTATGTACAGTGTGTACCTTATGTACAGTGTGTACAGACTGTCCAGTGCGTACGGACTGTCCAGTTTACAAAATGTCCAGTGTCTACAATCTGCCCAGTGTCTGTGGACTCTCCAGTGTGTTCAGACTCTCCAGTGTGTAAGGACTCTCTGCTATGTACTTTCTGTCAGTGTGTACATTCCATCACGAGTGTACAAATTGTCCTGTGTGTACAGAGTCTTCAGTGTGTACAGACTGTCCAGTGTGTAGATATTGTCCAGGGTGTACATTCTGTCCAGGGTGTACATTCTGTCAAGTGTGTGCAGACTTTCCCGTGTATACAGACTGTACAGTGTGTACATACTGTCCACTGTGTACTTTCTGTCCAGTGTGTACAGACTTTCCCGTGTGTACAGACTGTCCAGTGTATAGAGACTGTACAGTGTGTCCATTCTGTCCAGGGTGTACAGAATGTCCCGTTTGTACATTCTGTTCAGTGTGTACAGACTGTCCAGTGTGTACATTCTGTCCAGTGTGTATGTTCTGTCCACTGTGTACATTCTGTCTGGATGTACAAACTGTCCAGTGTGTACATTCTGTCCAGATTTTAAAGACTGTCGAGTGTATACAGACTGTCCAGTATGTACATTCTGTCCAGTGTATACATTCTGTCCAGTGTGTACAGACTGTACAATTTTTACAGACTGTCCAAATTTACATTCTTTTCATTGTGTAGAGACTGTCCAGTTTGTACAGACTGTGTAGTGTGTACAGACTTCCATTGAGTACATTCTTTCTAGTGTGTACAGACTGTCAAGTATGTACTGACTGTCCAGTATGTACATTCTGTCCAGGGTTTACTGATTTACCAGTTTGTACATTCTAGACAGTGTGTGTCTTCTGTCCAGTGTATACAGACTGTCCAGATGTGCAGACTGTCCAGTATGTACATTTTGCCCAGTTTTTACTTTCTGTCCAGAGTGTTTAGACTGTCCAGTCTTTACAGACTGTCCAATGCTTTCATTCTGTCTAGTGTGTACAGACTGTTCAGTGTATACTGACTGTCCAGTCTGTACATTCTGTCCAGTGTGCACTGATTTACCAGTTTGTGCATTCTTTCCAGTGTGCACATTCTGTCCAGTGTGTGCAGTCTGTCCAGTGTGTACATTATGTCCAGTGTGTAGAGACTGTCCAGTGTGTATAAACTGTCCAGTGTGTATATTCTGTCCAGTGTGTATATTCTTTCCAATGTGTACAGACTGTCCACTGAATACAGAGTGTCCAGTGTGTACAGACTGTCCACTAAATACAATCTTTCCAGTGTGGACAGATTGTCCAATGTGTACAGACTTTCCATTGTGTAGAGACTGTCCAGTGTTTCTGTTCTGTACAGTGTATAGAGACTGTCCAGTGTGTCTAGATTACTCAGTGTTATCAGACTGTAAAGATTGTAAACTCTGTCCAGTGTGTACATTCTGTAAAGTGTTTAGAGACTGTCCAGTGTGCAGAAACTGTCCAGTGTGTACATTCTGTCCAGTGTGTATATTCTTTCCAGTGTGTACAGACTGTCCACTGTATACAGAGTGTCCAGTGTGTACAGACTGTAAACTAAATACAATCTTTCCAGTGTGGACAGACTGTCCAGTGTATACAGACTTTAGAGTGTGTAGAGACTGTCCAGTGTTTCTGTTCTGTACAGTGTATAGAGACTGTCCAGTGTGTCTAAACTATTCAGTGTTATCAGACTGTAAAGTTTCTAAACTCTTTACAGTGTGTACATTCTGTAAAGTGTTTAGATACTGTCCAGTGTGTAGAGACTGTTTATTGTGTATGTTCTGTTCAGTGTGTACATTCTGTCCAGTGTGTACAGACTGTCCACTAAGTACAATCTTTCCAGTGTGTACATACTGTCCAGAGTGTACAGACTGTCCAGTGTTTATGGATTGTCCAGTGTGTACTGATTTACCAGGGTGTACATTCTGTCCAGTGTGTATAGACTGTCCAGTTTATACAGACTGCCCAGTGTGTACAGACTGTCCAGTGTGTACTGAATTTCCAGTGTGAACATTCTGTCCAGTGTGTACATTCTGTCCAGTGTGCACAGACTGTCCAGTGTTTACAGATTGTCCAGTGTGTACAGAATTTCCAGTGTGTAGTGACTGTCCAATTTGTAAGTTCTGTCTAGTATGTACAGACTGTCCAGTGTGACTAGACTGTTCTGTGTTTAGAGTCTGTCTAGTGTTTACAGTCTGTCCATCGTGAATATTCTGTCCAGTGTGTACCGATTTTCCAGTATGTACTGACTGTCCAGTGTGTAGAGATTGTCCAGTGTGTACAGACTGTCCAGTGTATAGAGACTGTTCAGTATTTACAAACTGTCCAGTGTGTACCGTCGATCTTCTGTGTATAATCTGTCCTTGTGTACAGTCTGTTCAATGTGTACATTCTGTCCAATGTGGACAGTCTGTCCAGTGTGTAGAGACTTTCCAGTGTGTTCAGATTTTCCAAAGTGTACATTCTCTCCAGTGTGTAGAGACTGTCCAGTGTATACATTCTGTCCATGTGTACAGACGGTCCATTGTATACAGACTGTCCAGTGTGTACAGACTGTGAAGTGAGTACATACTTTCCAGTGTTTACAGACTGTGCAATGTGTACAGACTGTCCAGTATGTACATTATGTACAGTGTTCACATTTGGTCCAGTGTGTACATTCTGTTCAGTGTGTGTAGACTGTCCAATGTATACAGACTGTCAAGTGTGTACAGACTGTTCAGTGTGTAGAACTCTCCAGTGTGTTCAGATGTTCCATTATGTACATTTTTCTCTGAATGTACAGACTGTCAACTGTATAAGACTGTCCAGTGTGTTCAGACTGTCCATTGTGTAAAGACTGTTCAGAGAGTACATTCTTTCTAGTGTGTACAGACTGTCCAATGTCTTAGATTCTCCAGTGTGTAGAGACTGTCCAATGTGTTAGACAGTCCAGTGTGTACAGACTCTTTAGTGTATTTGGACTGTCCAGTGTGTACAGACTGTCCATTGTATAGAGACTGACCAGTGTGTACATCCTGTTCAGTGTGTAGAGACTGTTCAGTGTTTACAGACTGTCCATTGGGTACACTCTGTCCACTGGGTATATTCTGTCCTTGTGTACAGTCTGTCCAATGAGTACATTCTGTCCAGTGTGTAAAGACTGTGCAGTGGGTAGAGACTATCCAGTGTGTTCAAATTAGCCAATGTGTACATTCTCTCCAGTGTGTAGAGACTGTCCAGTGTGTACATGCTCTCCAGTGTGTACAGACAGTCCAGTGTGTACTGATTTACCAGTGTTTACATTCTTTCCAGTGTGTACATTCTGTCCCTGTATACACACTGTCCAGTGTAGACAGACTGTACAGTGTGTAGTGACTGTCCAGTGTGTATATTCTGTCCAGTGTGTACATTCTGTCCAGTTTGTACAGACTGTCCAGTATATCTAGACTATTCAGAGTTTACAGACTGTCCAGTGTGTACATTCTTTCCTGTGTGTACAGGCTGTCCACTGTATAAAGACTGTCCAGTCTGTACAGAATGTCCAGTAAGTACATTTTATCCAGTGTGTACAGACTTTCCAGTGTGTATAGACTGTCCAGTGTGTAATCCTGTTCAATGTGTACCGACTGTCTAGTGTATTCAGACTGTCCATTGTGTAGTGACTGTCCAGTGTGTAGAGACTGTCCAGTATGTACATTATGTACTGTGTGTGCTTTTGGTCCAGTGTTTACATTCTGTCCAGTGTGTACAGTCTGTCCAGTGTATACAGAATATCCACTGTTTACAGACAGTCCACTGTGTAGTGACTGTCCAGTATGTTAACATTTTCCAGTGTGTACATTCTGTCCAGTGTGAAAAGGCTGTCCATTATATAAAGACTTCCAATGTGTACATAATGTCCACTGTGTAGTGACTGTCCAGTGTGTTCAGATTTTCCAGTGTGTACATTCTGTCCAGTGTGTAGAGAATGTCCGATGTGTACAGACTGTTCAGTGTATACAAACTGTCCAATGTGTACAGACTTTCCAGTGTGTAGAGTCTGTCCAGAGTGTACATTCTGTAGAGTGTTTACAGACTGTCCAGTGGGCCTAGACTGTTCAGTGTTAACAGACTATCCAATTTGTACAGTCTGTGCAGTGTGTACATTATGTCCAGAGTGTAGAGACTGTCCAGTGTGTTTATTCTGTCCAGTGTGTACATTATGCCCAGTGTGTACAGACTGACCACTATATACAGACTGTCCAGTATGTACAGACTGTCCACTGTATACAGACAGTCGCGTGTGTACAGTCTGTCCACTGTGTACGTTCTGTCCAGTGTGGACAGTCTGTCCACTTTGTACATTCGGTCCAGTGTGTAGAGACTGCCCGGTGTGTACATTTTGTACAGTGTGTACATCATGTCCAATGTGTACAGACTATCCACTGTATACAGACTGTCTAGATGTACAGACTGTCCAGTGTGTACAGACTGTCCAGTTAGGACATTATTTAAATTGTGTGCAGACTGTCCAGTGTGTACTTTCTGTACAGTGTGTACATTCTGTCCTGTGTGTACAGACTGTCCAATGTGTACAGATTATCCAGTGTGTTGAGACGGTCCAGTGTGTTCAGATTTTCGAGTGTGTAAAGGCTGCCCAGTGTGTACAGACTCAACAGTGAGTACATTCTCTCCAGTGTGTACAGACTGTGCAATATATACAGACTGTCCAGTATGTACATTATGTACACTGTGCACATTTGGTCCAGTGTGTACAATCTGTCCAGTGTGGAGAGACTGTCCAGTGTGTACATTCTGTCCAGAGTGTAGAGAATGTCCACTGTGCACATCCTGTTCATTGTGTACAGTATGTCCACTCTGTAAACTCTGTTCATTTTGTAGAGCCTGTCCAGTGTGAACAGGCTGTCCAGTGTGTACTTTCTGTACAGTGTGTACATTCTGTCCTGTGTGTACAGACTGTCCAGTGTGTACAGATTGTCCAGTGTGTAGAGACTGTCCAGTGTGTTCAGATTTTCCAGTGTGTACATTCTGTCCAGTGTGTAGAGAATGTCCGATGTGTACAGACTGTTCAGTGTATACAAACTGTCCAATGTGTACAGACTTTCCAGTGTGTAGAGTCTGTCCAGAGTGTACATTCTGTAGAGTGTTTACAGACTGTCCAGTGGGCCTAGACTGTTCAGTGTTAACAGACTGTCCAATTTGTACAGTCTGTGCAGTGTGTACATTATGTCCAGAGTGTAGAGACTGTCCAGTGTGTTTATTCTGTCCAGTGTGTACATTATGCCCAGTGTGTACAGACTGACCACTATATACAGACTGTCCAGTATGTACAGACTGTCCACTGTATACAGACAGTCGCGTGTGTACAGTCTGTCCACTGTGTACGTTCTGTCCAGTGTGGACAGTCTGTCCACTTTGTACATTCGGTCCAGTGTGTAGAGACTGCCCGGTGTGTACATTTTGTACAGTGTGTACATCATGTCCAATGTGTACAGACTATCCACTGTATACAGACTGTCTAGATGTACAGACTGTCCAGTGTGTACAGACTGTCCAGTTAGGACATTATTTAAATTGTGTGCAGACTGTCCAGTGTGTACTTTCTGTACAGTGTGTACATTCTGTCCTGTGTGTACAGACTGTCCAATGTGTACAGATTATCCAGTGTGTTGAGACGGTCCAGTGTGTTCAGATTTTCGAGTGTGTAAAGGCTGCCCAGTGTGTACAGACTCAACAGTGAGTACATTCTCTCCAGTGTGTACAGACTGTGCAATATATACAGACTGTCCAGTATGTACATTATGTACACTGTGCACATTTGGTCCAGTGTGTACAATCTGTCCAGTGTGGAGAGACTGTCCAGTGTGTACATTCTGTCCAGAGTGTAGAGAATGTCCACTGTGCACATCCTGTTCATTGTGTACAGTATGTCCACTCTGTAAATTCTGTTCATTTTGTAGAGCCTGTCCAGTGTGAACAGGCTGTCCAGTGTGTACTTTCTGTACAGTGTGTACATTCTGTCCTGTGTGTACAGACTGTCCAGTGTGTACAGATTGTCCAGTGTGTAGAGACTGTCCAGTGTGTTCAGATTTTCCAGTGTGTACATTCTGTCCAGTGTGTACAGACTGTATACTGTATACAGACTATCGCGTTTGTACAATCTGTCCACTGTGTACATTATTCCAGTATGTACAGTCTGTCCACTTTGTACATTCGGTCCAGTGTGTAGAAACTGTACAGTGTGTACATTTTGTACTGTGTTCATTCTTTCCGGTGTGTACAGACTGTCCACTGTATACAGACTGTCCAGTGTGTACAGACTGCCCAGTGTGTACAGACTCTACAGTGAGTACATTCTTTCCAGTGTGTACAGACTGTGCAATATATACAGACTGTCCAGTATGTTCATTATGTACAGTGTGCACATTTGGTCCAGAGTGTACATTCTTTCCAGTGTGTACAGAATACCCACTGTGCACATCCTGTTCAGTGTGTACAATCTGTCCACTGTTTACATTCTGTACATTGTGTAGAGCCTGTCCAGTGTATACAGACTGTCCAGTTTGTACATTCTGTACAGTGTATGCATTCTGTTCTGTGTGTACAGACTGTCCATTATTTACAGATTGTCCAGTGTGTAGAGACTGTACAGTGTGTACATTCTGTCCAGTGTGTACAGAATGTCCACTGTGTACATCCTGTTCAGTGTCTACAGTCTGTCCACTGTGTCCATTCTGTCCAGTGTGTACAGACTGTACACTGTATACAGACACTCCAGTGTGTACAGACTGTCCAGTGTGTACAGAATGTCCAGTACTACATTCTTTAAATTGTGTGCAAACTGTCCAGTGTTTTCCGATTTTCCAGTGTGTACAAACCCTCCAGTGTGTTAGACTGTCCAGTGTTTACAGACTGTACACTGTGTACTGATTTACCAGTGTGTACATTCTGTCCTGTGAGTACATTCTGTCCATGGTGCACAGACTGTCCAATGTGTACAGACTGTCCATTTTGTACAGACGGTCCCATGTGTACATATTATCCAGTGCGTACATTCTTTCCAGTGTTTCCAGACTGTGCAATGTATACAGACTGTCCAGTATGTACATTATGTACATTTTTCACACTTGGTCCAGTGTGTGCATTCTGTTCAGTGTGTACAGACTGTCCAGTGTATAAAGACTGTCCAATGTGTATAATCTGTCCAGTGTGTAGAGACTGTCCAGTGAGTACTATTGGCGAATCAATCCCACACCAGTTATGTTTTAAGGGGTTATTTATTTTGGGGGGTAAAACTTACATACACCATAAACCATCAGGAAGGGAGCCTAGTCGCTGGAGCAGGAGCCGGGAGCAGGAGCCTGGAGCAGGAGCCGGGAGCAAGCACCGGAACCATGAGCCGGAACCCAGAGAGCCTGATCCAAATCTGTTTCTCTTTTTAAAAGAGAAATATACCATGCCCCAGTGGGCTGGTATTTCAGCAGCTATTGGCTGACTGAGCAGAAGTCGCTCCCCACTGCACTGTGGCCTCGTATTTCAGCGACTATTGGTTGAGGCAGTGGAAATTACTCCCACAACAGAGTACATCTGTCCAGTGTGTAGAGACTATTCAGTGTTTACAGACTGTCGAGTGTGTACAGTCTGTCCACTTTGTACATTCTCTCCAGTGTGTAGAGACTGTCCAGAGCGTACATTCTGTACAGTGTGTACATTCCCTCCAGTGTGTACAGACTGACCACTGTATACAGACTGTCCAGTGTGTACAGACTGTCTACTGTATACAGACTGTCCAGTGTGTACAGATTGTCCAGTGTGTACAGACTCTCCAGTAAGTACATTCATTCCAGGGTGTACAGACTGTGCAATGTATCCAGACTGTCCAGTAGATATATTATGTACAGTGTGCACATTTGGTCCAAAGTGTACATTCTGTCCATTGTGTACACACTGTCCAGTTTATAAAGAATGTCCAGTGTCTAAATTTTCTCCAGTGTATAGAGACTGTCCAGTGTGTACAGACTGTCCAGTGTATACAGACTGTCCAGTGTATACAGGCTGACCATTATGTACAGAATGTCCAGTGTATAAAGAATGTGCAATGTGTACAGATTGTCAAGTCTGTAGAGACTGTCCAGTGTGTACAGATTTTCAGTGTGTACATTCTGACCAGTTTGAAGAGACTGTCCAGTGTGTACAGACTGTCCAGTGTGTACAGACTGTCCAGTGCTTACATTCTTTCCAGTGTGTAGAGACTGTGCAATGTGTACAGACTGTCCAGCATGTACATTTTGCATAGTGTGCACATTGGGTCCAGTGTATACATTCTGTCCAGTGTGTATAGTCTGTCCACTTTACACATTCTGTCCAGTGTGTAGAGTCTGTCCTCTTTTTACATTCTGTCCAGTGTCTAGAGACTGTCCAGTGTATACATTTTGTACAGTGTGTACATTCTGTCAAGTGTGTACAGACTGTCCACTGTATAGAGACTGTACAGTGTGTACAGACTGCCCAGTATGTAGAGACACTCCAGTGAGTACATTCTTTCCAGTGTGTACAGACTGTGCAATATATACAGACTATCCAGTATGTACATTATGTACAGTGTGCACATTTGGTCCAGTGTTTCATTCTGACCAGTGTGTACAGACTGTCCATTGTATACAGGCTGTGCAGGGTTTAGAGACTGTCCTGTGTGGAGAGACTGTCCAGTCTGTTCAGATTTTCCAGTGTGTACAGAATGTCCACTGTGTACATTCTGTTCAGTGTGTACAGTCAGTCCTCTGTGTACATTCTGTCCAGTGTGTAGAGCCTGTCCAGTGTGTAAAGATTGTCCACTGTGTACATTCTATAGAGTGTGTACATTCTGTCCAGTGTGTACAGACTGTCAACTGTATACAGACTGTCCAGTGTTTACAGACTGTAAAGTGTGTACAGACTCTCCAGTGAGTACATTTTTTCCAGTGTGTACAGACTGTGCAATGTATCCAGACTGTCCAGTATGTACATTATGTACAGTGTGCACATTTGGTCCAGTTTGTACATTCTATAGAGTGTGTACATTCTGTCCGGTGTGTACAGACTGTCTACTGTATACAGACTGTCCAGTGTTTACATACTGTAAAGTGTGTACAGACTCTCCAGTGAGTACATTTTTTCCAGTGTGTACAGACTGTGCAATGTATCCAGACTGTCCAGTATGCACATTATGTACAGTGTGCACATTTTGTCCAGTGTGTACATTCTGTCCAGTGTGTACAGACTGTCCAGTGTATAAAGGCTGTCCAGTGTTTAAATTTTATCCAATGTGTAGAGACTGTCCAGGGTGTACAGGCTGTCCAGTATACAGAGACTGTCCAGTGTGTGCAAACTGTCCACTGTATACAGACTGGCCAGTCAATACATTCTGTCCAGTGTTTACATTCTGTCCAGTGTATACAGACTTTCCAGGGTGTACAGGTTGACCAATATTTGCAGAATGTCCACTGTATACAGATTGCCCAATGTGTACAGACTGTCCAGTCTGTAGAGACTGTCCAGTGTGTACAGATTTTCCAGTGTGTACATTCTGTCCAGTGTGAAGAGATTGTCCAGTGTGTACATTCTGCAGCGTTTGTACAGTCTGACCACTTTGTACACTCTGTCCAGTGTGTAGAGACTGTCCAGTGTTTACAGACTGTCCAGTGTGTATATTTTGTACAGTGTGTACATTCTGTCCAGTGTGTAGAGACTGTTCACTGTATACAGACTGTCCAGTGTGTACAGACTCTCCAGTGTGTGCAGACACTCCAGGGAGTTCATTCTTTCCAGTGTGTACAGACTGTCCAATATATACAGAATGTCCAGTATGTACATTATGTACAGTGTGCACATATGGTCCAGTGTATATATTCTGTCCAGTTTGTATAGACTGTCCATTGTAAACAGACTGTCCAGTGTGTAGAGACTGTCCAGTGTGTTCAGATTTTCCAGTGTGTACATTCTGTCCAGTGTGTAGAGACTGTCCAGTGTGTACATTCTCTCCAGTGTGTAGAGCCTTCCAGAGTGTACAGACTCTCCAGTTTGTACATTCTGTACAGGTACAGCGTGTACATTCTGTCCTCTGTGTACAGACTTTACAGTGTGTAGAGACTTTCCATTGTGAACATTCTGTCCAGTGTGTACAGAATGTCCACTGTGTACATCATGTTCAGTGTGTACAGTCTGATTTTGTGTAGATTCTGTCCAGTGTGTACAGACTGTACTCTGTATACAGACTCTCCAGTGTGTACAGACTGTCCAGTGTGTACAGAATGTCCAGTTACTACATTCTTTAAATTGTGTGCAGACTGTCCAGTGTTTTCAGACTTTCCAGTGTGTACAGAACCTCCAGTGTGTTAAACTGTCCAGTGTTTACAGACTGTACAGTGTGTAATGATTTACCAGTGTGTACATTCTGTCCAGTGAGTACATTCTGTCCATGGTGTACAGACTGTCCAGTGTGTACAGACTGTCCATTTTGTACAGATGGTCCAGTGTGTACATATTATCCAGTGCGTACATTCTTTCCAGTGGGTCCAGACTTTGCAATGTATACAGACTGTCCAGTATGTACATTATGTATATTTTTCACATTTGGTCCAGTGTGTGCATTCTGTTCTCTGTGTACAGACTGTCCAGTGTATAAAGACTGTCCAATGTGTTAGACTGTCCAATGTGTATAGACTGTCCAATGTGTAGAGACTGTCTAGTGAGTACATTCTGTTCAGTGTGTAGAGACTGTTCAGTGTTTACAGACTGTCGAGTGTGTATAGTCTGTCCATGTTGTACATTCTTTCCAGTGTGTAGAGACTGTCCAGAGTGTACATTCTGTACAGTGTGTATATTCTGTCCAGTGTTACAGACTTTCCACTGTATACAGACTGTTCATGGTGTACAGACTGCCCAGTGTGTAGAGACTCTCCAGTGAGTACAGTCTTTCCAGTGTGTACAGATTGTCCAATATATACAGACAGTCCAGCATGTACATTAGGTATAGTGTACACACTTGGTCCAGTGTGTACATTCTACCCAGTGTGTACAGACTGTCCATTGTATACAGACTATAGAGTGTGTACAGACTCTCAAAGTGTAGAGAATGTCCAGTGTGTTCAGATTTTCCAGTGTATATATTCTGTTCAGTGTGTAGAGACTGTCCAGTATGTCAGTTCTGTCCAGTGTGTACAGAATGTCCACTGTGAACATCCTATTCTGTGTGTACAGTCTGTCCACTGTGTACATTCTGTCCAGTGTGTAGAGCCTGTACAGTCTGTACAGACTGTCCAGTGTGTACATTCTGCACAGTCGGTACATTCTCTCCTCTGTGTACAGACTCTCTAGTGTATACAGAATGTCCTGTGTGTACAGACTCTCCAGTGTGTACAGACTCTCCAGTAAGTAAATTCTTTCCAGTGTGAACAGACTGTGCAAGGTATCCAGACTGTCCAGTATGTACATTTTGTACAGTGTGTACATTTGTTTCAAAGTGTACATTCTGTCCAGTGCGTACAGACTGTCCACTGTAAAAAAAATGTCCAGTGTCTAAATTTTGTCCAGTGTGTAGAGACTCTCCAAAGTGTACAGGATGTTCAGTGTATAGAGACTGTCCCGTGTGTGCAGTATGTCAAGTGTGTACAATCTGTAAAATGTATACCAACTGTCCAATGTGGACAGATTGTCCCGTGTGTACAGATTGTCCATTTTGTACAGACTGTCCAGTATGTACATATTGTCCAGTGAGTAAATTCTTTCCAGTTTGTACAGACTGTACAATGTATACAGACTGTCCAGTGTGTACATTATGTACATTGTTCACCTTTGGTCCAGTGTGTGCATTCTGTCCAGTGTGTACAGACTGTCCAGTGGGTCTAGACTGCTCAGTGTTAATAGACTGTGCAGTGTGTAATTTCTTTCCAGTGTGTAGAAACTGACCAGTGTGTAGAAACTCTCCAGTGTATAAATTCTGTCCAGGGTGTACATTGTGTCCAGTGTGTTCAGACTGTCCAGTGTGTACAGACTGTCCAGGGTGTACAGTCTGTCCAGTGTTTACTGACTTACCAGTGTGTACTGATTTATCAGTGTTTATATTCTGTCCAGTGTGTACATTTTTTCAGTGTGTACAGAATGTGAAGTGTATTCAGACTGTCCAGTGTGTGCAGACTTTCCACTAAGTACATACTTTCCAGTGTGTTCAGAATGTCTAGCTTATACAGACTGTCGAGTGTGTACAGACTGTCCAGTGTGTAGAGACCTTCCAATGTGTTCAGATTTTCCAGTTTGTACATTCTGTCCAGTGTGTAGAGACTGTCCAGTGCGTACATTCTGTCTAATGTATACAGACTGTCCACTGTGTACCGATTTACCATTGTGTACATTCTGTGCAGTGTGTACATTCTGTCCAGTGTGTGCAGTCTGTCCAGTGTGTACATTCAGTCCAATGTGTAGAGACTGTTCAGTGTGTAGAAACTGTCCAGTGTGTACATTCTGTCCAGTGCGTATAATCTGTCCAGTGTGTACAGACTGTCCACTGTATAGAGACTGTCCAGTGTGTACAGATGTCCACTAAATACATTCTTTTCAGTGTATACAGACTGTCCAGTGTGTGCAGTCTTTACAGTGTGTAGCGACTGTCCAGTGTTTCTGGTCTTTCAAGTATGTACAGACTGTCTAATGTGTCTAGACGGTTCAGTGTTAACTGACTGAAAAGTTTATGGAGTCTGTCCAGTGTGTACATTCTGTCCAGTGTTTAGAGACTGTCCAGTGTGTAGAGACTGTTCAGTGTGTACATTCTGTTCAGTGTGTATGTTCTGTCCAGTGTGTACAGAATGTCCACTGTATACTGACTGTCCAGTGTGTGTAGACTGTCCACTAAGTACATTCTTTCCAGTGTGTACAGACTGTTCAAAGTTTACAGAAAGTCCAGTGTGTACAGACTGTCCATTCTTTACAGATTTCCAGTATGTACTGATTTACCAGTGTGTACATTCTGTCCAGTGTGTACATTCTGTCCAGTGTGTACAGACTGTCCAGTGTATACTGAATTACCAGTGTGTACATTCTGTCCAGTGTGTATATTCAGTCCAGTGTGTACAGACTGTCCAGTGTTTACAGATTGTCCAGTGTTTACATAATTTCCAGTGTGTAGTGACTGTCCAATATGTAAGTTCTGTTCAGTGTGTACAGACTGTCCAGAGTGTCTAGACTGTTCAGTGTTTACAGACTATCCAGTGTGCACAGTCTGTCCAGTGTGTATATTCTGTCCAGTGTATAGCGATGGTCCAGTGTGTAGAGACTGTCCAGTCTGTGGAGACTGTCCAGTGTGTACAGACTCTCCAGTGTATTCAGACTGTCCAGTGTGTTGAGACTGTCCAGTATATAGAGACTGTCCAGTGTGTACACTCTGTCCAGTGTGTAGAGACTGTTCAGTATTGACAGACTGTCCAGTGTGTACATTCTGTCCACTGTGTATATTCTGTCCTTGTGTAAAGTCTGTCCAATGTGTACATTCTCTTCAGTGTGTAGAGAGTGTCCAGTGCGTAGAGACTGTCCAGTATGTACAGATTTTCCAATGTGTCCGTTCTCTCCAGTGTGTAGAGACTGTCCAGTGTGTACATTCTATCCACTGTATACAGACTGTCCAGTGTGTACTGATTTACCAGTGTTTACATTCTTTCCAGTGTGTATATTCTGTCCATGTGTAGAGACTGTCCAGTGTATACAGACAGACCAGTGTGTGGATACTGTCCAGTGTTTATATTCTGTCCAGTGTGTACAGACTGTCCAGTGTGTCTAGACTGTTCAGTGTTTACAAAATGTCCATTGTGTACTTTCTATCCTGTTTGTACATACTGTCTACTATATAAAGACTTTCCTGTGTGTACAGACTGCCCAGTGTGTACAGACTGTCCGGTGTGTACAGACTGTCTAGTGTGCTAGACTTTCAAGTGTTTATAGAGTGTTCAGTTGTACTGATTTACCAGTGTGCAAATTCTGTCCAGTGTGGACATTCTGTCCAGTGCGTACAACTGTCCAGTGTATACAGATTGTCCAGTGTGTACAGACTGTCCAGTGTGTACCGACTGTCCTGTAAGTACATTATTTCCAGTGTGTACATCCTGTCCACTGTGTACAGACTGTCCAGTGTGTAGAGACTTTCCAGTGTGTGCAGTTTGTCCATTGTTTACAGATTGTCCAGTGTGTACATTCTGTCCAGTGTTTACATTCTGTCCAGAGTGAGCAGAATCTCCAGTGTATACAGACTTTCCAGTTTGTATAGACTGTCCAGTATGTACAGATGTCGAGTGAGTACATTATGTACAGGGTGTACAGACTGTCCAGAGTGTACAGACTGTCCAATGTGTTCAGACTTTCCAGGGTGTACATTCTGTCCAGTGTGTTCAGACTTTCCTGGGTGTACATTCTGTCCAGTGTATACAGAGTGTCCAGTGTGTATATACTATCAAGTGTGTACTTTATATCCAGTGTGTACATTCCTTCCTGGGTTGACAAACTAGACAGTGTGTACATTCTGACCAGTGTGTACCTTCTGTCCAGTTTGTACAGACTGTCCAGTGTATACAGACTTTACAGTTGTACAGAGTGTCCAGTGTGCATAAAATGTCCAGGGTGTACATTCTGTCCAGGTTGTACAGACAGTCCAGTGTGTACAGTCTGTCCAGTGTTTACAGACTGTCCATTGTGGAATTTCTGTCCAGGGTGTACAGACAGTTCACAGTGAACATTCTGTCCAGTTTGTATATTGTGTCCAGTTTTTACATTGAGTCCAGAGAGCACAGAATGTCCAGTGTGTGTACAGACTCTCCAGTATATACAGACTGTGCAGTGTGTACATTCTGTCCAGTGTGTTCATTCTGTCCAGATTGTACAGACTAACCAGTGTGTACATTCTGTCCAGTGTGTACAGACTTTTCAGTGTGAAAAGAGTGTCCTGTGTGTGTATAGACTGTCGAGGTTTTTCTTTCTCTCAAGTGTGTACATTCTGTCCAGTTTGTACATTCTGTCCAGTGCGTGTAAAGACTGTCCAGTGTGTACATTCTGTCCAGTGTGACATTGTGTCCAGTGTGTACAAACTGTCCAGTGTGTACAGAGTGTCCAGAGTGTACAGAATGACTAGAGTTTACATTCTGTCCAGTGTGAACATTGTGCCCATTGTGTGTAGACACTGTCCAGTGTGCACATTCTGTACAGTGTATGTACAGACTATCCAGTGTGTACATTCTGTCCAGTGTGTACAGACTGTACAGAGTGTACAGAGTGTACAGTCTGTACAGACTGTCGAGTGTTCACATTCTGTACAGTGTCTACAGAATGTTCAGGAGGTACATTTTGTCTAGTGTGTTTATTTTGTCTAGTGTGCACATTCTTTCCAGTCTGTACATTGAGTCCAGTGTGTATATTCTGTCCAGTGTTGACATTCTGTCCATTGTTTGTACAGACTGTCCAGGGTCTTCATTCTGTCCAGTGTGTGTACAGATTGTTCGGTTTGTACATTCTGTCCAGTGTGTACATTATGTCCAGCGTGTGCAGACTGTCCAGTGTGTACATTCTGTCCAGTGTATACATTGTGTCGAGTGTGTACAGACTGTCCAGTGTGTACATTCTGTCCAGGGTGTGTATTGTGTCGAGTGTGTACAGACTGTCCAGTGTGTACATTCTGTCCAGGGTGTGTATTGTGTCCAGTGTGTACATTGTGTCCATTTTTGACATTGCATGCATTGTCTGTGCAGACTGTCCAGTGTGTACATTCTGTCCAGTGTGTTTACGGACTCTCCAGTGTGTACATTCTGTCCAGTGTGTACATTCTGTTCAGTGTGTGTACAGATTGTCCATTGTGTTTATTCTGTTTAGTTTGAACATTTTTCCAGTGTTTACAGACTGTCCAGTGTGGACATTCTGTTCAGTTTATACACAGTGTCCAGTGTATACAGAGTGGCCAGTGTGTACACTGTGTCTTGAGTGTATAGACTGTCCAATGTGTACATTGTGTCCAGTGTGTACAGACTGACCAGTGTGTACATTCTGTTAAGTGTGGACATTGTGTCCATTGTGTGTTCAGACTGTCCAGGGTGGACATCTGTCCAGTGTGTGTACAGATTGTCCAATGTGAACATTCTGTACAATTTGTACTTTAGTGTCAAGTGTGTACAGACTGTCCTGTGTGTACATTGTGTCCCGTAGGCATCATGTTCATTGTGTGTACAGACTGTCCAGTGTGTACATTCTGTCCAGTGTGTACACACTATCAGTTGTGTACATTCTGTCCAGGGTGGACAGACTGTCTTGTTTGAACATTCTGTCCAGGGTGTATATTGTATGCAATGTGTACATTGTATCCAGTGTGTGTACCGACTGTACAGTGAGTACAGATGGTCCAGTCTGTACATTCTGTCCAGTGTGTATATAGTGTCCATTGTGTACAGACTTTCCAGTTTGTACATTCTGTCAAGTGTGTACATGCTTCCTGTTTGTTCAAACTGTGCAGCATGTACAGACTGTGCAGTGTGTATAGTCTATCCAATGTTTACATTGTATCCAGTGTATACAGACTGGCCAGTGTGTACAGAGTGTCCAGTGTGTACAGACTATCCAGTGTGTACATTCTGCCAATGTGTACATTCTGTCCAGTGTGTACATTGTGTCCAGAGTGTACAGAGTGTCCAGTGTGTGCAAATGATCCAGTGCGTATATTCTGTCCCGTGTGGACAGAATGTCCACGATGTACATTCTGTCTAGGGTGTACAGAGTGTACAGTGTGTTCATTCAGCCCAGTCTGTACAGACTGAACAGCTGTACAATCTGTCCAGTATGCACAGACTGTCCATGGTTTCCATTCTGTCCAGTGTCTACAGAATGTCCAGGGTGTACATTCTGTCCAGTGTGTATATTGTGTCCTGTGTGTACATTGTGTCCAGTGAGTACATAGTGTACAGTGTGTGTACACTATGTACAGTGGGTACAGACTGTCCAGTGTGTACAGACTGACCAGTGTATACGTTCTCTCTAGTGTGAACATTGTGTCCATTGTTTTTATATACTGTCCAGTTTGTACATTCTGTCCAGTGTGTACATTGTATACAGTGTGTATACTCTGTCCAGTGTGTACTTTCTGTCAAGTGTGTACAGACTGTCCACTGTTTACAGAGTGTCCAGTGTGTACAGACTGTCCATTGTGTACATTCTGTCCAGAGTGTACATTCTGTCCAGTGTGTGTACAGATTGTTTAGTGTGTATATTCTGTCCAGTGTGTTCATTGTGTCCAGTGTGTCCAGACTCTCTACTGTGTACAGACTGTTCACTGGGTAAATTCTGTCCAATGTTTTGAGACTGTCCAGTGTGTACATTCTGTCCAGTGTGTACAGACGGTACCGTGTGTACATTCTGTCCAGTGTGTACATTCTGACCAGTATGCACAGACTGTCCAGTGTGTACAAAATGTCCAGTGTGTACATTGTGTCCATTGTGTACATTCTTTCCAGTGCGTGTACAGACTTTCCAGTGTGTACATTCTTTCGTGTGTGTACATTATTTCCAGTGTGTATATTGTGTCCAGTGTGTACATTCTCTCCATTGTGCACATTATGTTCATTTTGGACATTGTGTCCATTGTTGTACTGACTGTCTAGTATGTACATTCTGTCCAGTGTGTACAGACTATCCAGTGAGTACATTCTTTCTAGTGTTTACATTTTCTCCAGTATATATTGTGTCCAGTGAGTACAGAGTGTCCACTGTATGTACAGACTGTCCAGTGTGTACATTCTGTCCAGTGTGTACAGACTGTTCCGTGTGTACATTCTGTCCAGTGTGTACATTCTGTCCAGTATGTACAGACTGTCCAGTGTGCACATTCTGTACAGTTTGTACAGACTTTCCAGTGTGTACAGACTTTTCAGGGTGTATAGAGTGTCCACTGTGTGTACACTCTGTCAAGGTTGACCATTCTCTCCAGTGTGTACTTTCTGTTCAGTTTATATATTCTCTGCAGTGTGTGTAAAGACTGCCCAGTGTGTACATTCTGAACAATGGGACATTGTGTCCAGTGTGTGCAGAGTGTCCATTGTGTACAGAGGGTCCAGTGTGTACATTCTGTCCAATGTGAACATTGTGTCTGTTGTGTGTTGAGACTGTCCAGTGTGTACATTCTGTCCAGTGTGTACAGAGAGTACAGTGTGTACATACTGTACTGTGTATACAGACTGTCCACTGTGTACAAAGTGTCCAGTGTGGACATTCTGTCCAGTGTATATATTGTGAGCAGTGTGTATATACTGTCCAATGTGTACAGAGTGTCTAATGTGTACTTTGTGTCCAGTGTGTGTACAGACTCTCCAGTGTGTATATTCTTTCCATTGAGTACAGACTGTCCACAGTGTATATTCTGTACAGTGTATAAATTGTGTCCCGTGTGTACAGACTGTCCAGTGTGTGCATTGTTTCCAGTGTGTACAGACTATCCAGTGTGTACCTTCTGTCCAGTGTGTATATTGTGTCAAGTGCGTACATTCTCTGCAGTGTGTACATTGTGTCAAATGTGGACATTGTGCCCATTGCTATACAAACTGTACAGAGTGTTCATTGTGTCTAGGGTGTACAGACTGTCCAGTGTGTACTGTTGTGGGAGTAACTTCCGCTGCCTCAACCAATAATCACTGAAGCAGGAGCCCACAGTGCAGCGGGGAGCGACTTCCGCTCCGTCAGCCAATAGCTGCTGAAATACCAGCCCACTGGGGCGTGGTACATTTCTCTTTTAAAAAGAGAAGCAGTTCCAGATAAGGGCTCTCTTGGTTCCGGCTCTTGGTTCCGGTGCTCGGTCTCGGCTGCTGCTCCCGGCTCCTGCTCCAGCGACTAGGCTCCCTTCCTGACGGTTTATGGTGTATGTAAGTTTTACCCCCTGCCAAATAAATAACCCCTTAAAACATAACTGGTGTGGGATTGATTCGTTAATAATTGGCGCCCAGCGTTTGGTTTAAGAACCGCCCCATCCCCCCACCCCCAGCTCGGCCTCCTAGGATACACAGGTCCGGACAGTCTCTGCCGGCTTACTTTGCCCTGTTCGGCATGGATTTTTAAATTTCTCCTTGCAACATGAGTCAAAGAGCTCACAGCGCAAGCTCCCTTTGAAGTTCCAGCAAGCTGTTTGAAACCCATAACTGATTAGGAGTGCTGAAAGCAGCTTGACCCTTAATCCCAGCACAGGGACACGGGGCCCAAAGCACTAGGCCTCTTTAGCAACAGCGCAGTGGCTGTGTCACGACCCTCTGCATCCGGTTGAACAGAGCAGCGGGGCCTTGTTTATTGCCTTGTTTATTGGCCACTAGAAGCTCTCTGACCTTTTGTGATCTGTGGATTTAACCTCTGGATTTGAGTGTATATATTCTAGAGTTTACTTCCTCAATCAACACCACTGCCACGTGGATTCAGGTGCGCCCCACCTCCTACTGGCAGGCAACGGTCATTACAGGTAAGATTTTTCTTTTCGGTTGAAAATACATACATACATACATACATACAAGTACAATTTCCTTTGATTGAAAATGTCGGAAAATATTACTATGCAAAAGTTCAATGGTTTTTTCAGTTGCGCTATGGAGGATATTCTGAAGGATGTCTCAGATATTCCTCTTACTTTGTTATTCCTGGGATCTGTTGCTTTTCTGGTGTTTGGCTATTTTATAAGAAAGATACAGTCCTTACAGACTGAATCTACAATGCTGAGGGCAGAGATTAAAACCTTAAGAACAATTCAGACTGATACCAACCTCCTCAAAAAAGAGTTTGGAGATTTCAAGGAGGAAACTAGATCAGAGTTTGGAGTTTTCAAGCAGGAGACTAGATCAGAGTTTGGAGTTCTCAAGGAGGAGAATAGATCTTTGTTTGATATGACTCGGTCAACTGGCCAAAATATCAAGAAGGTACAGTCTGATATTGCTTCTTTAGAAGGGAGCGTCACTGCCCTGGAGGAGGGGACAACCAAAATGACGCATAACCTCCAGTCCATGACTGTAAGTGCTGAAACATTAGCTGAGAGGATTATAACCATTGAATGTGAAAATTGGACTTTATCAAAAGGGTATGATAGATTAATTGACAGGATTTCCATACAAGAAGGCACAGTACATGCCATGAGGATTATGTCCAAGGAGGATATCATGTCTCTGACGGACAAGCTCCATGCCTTAGAATCGTTAATGAAGGCTTTGGAGCATAATACTGGACAGGAGATTCAGGACTTACAGAAGGCAATGGTGAGCAGATTTAATAAGATTGAGGAAATCATAGACTCTGATGAACAGGAGCAAAAGGTAGAAAGGCAACCTTCACCTCAAAAAACTCTCAGTCTACATAGAGTTATACCTGCCTTTCCAGTAATAACATCAGAAAAGATAACGGGCTCCAAAAACCCTAAGGTCGTTAAAGAACATACATGGGAGCCTATACGTATGAATGATCTGAAAGAATTTAAACAAGCAATTGTGAATTATGGACTACATTCATCCTTTGTTAGGGAGATGTTAAAATCCTGGGCTCTGAGCAACAGGGCCACCCCTAAAGATTGGAACCAGCTCACATCAGCTGTCCTTGAGAATGGACCTTTATGGCATTTCAAATGCCTATTCAAACAAGAGGCCAGACTTTTACAACAACAAAAATCAGCGAAAGGAATTGAGGTTTCTCTAGATCAAATTCTAGGGGAAGGACCTTACTCTGATCCTCAGGAACAAGCTCTTTATGATGAAAACATTTTATCCATATGTGCTACAGCAGCTCTAAGGGTCTGGGACAGGGTTCAAGACTCAGGTCAGAGAGTAGAATCGTATGTCAGGGTCAAACAGGGTCAGAGAGAACCCTTTAGTGACTTTTTGCAACGACTAACTAAGGCTGTACAAATAGGGATACCTGATCCAGAAGCAAGAAATATAGTAATTGAGTCTTTGGCTTATGAGAATGCCAATGTAGAATGCAAAAGGATCCTGGGGCCTTTAAAGCTCAGATCAGCGCCTTTGGACGAATGGGTTTTACATACAATGAATGTTGATACATTTGATTATGGCAATGAAACATGGGTACAAGAAGCAATTTCCAAAGGTAAAAGGAGACATCAGATTACAAAATGCTTTCATTGTGGCAAAATGGGACACATGAAAAGGGACTGCAGACAATGGAAGTCCAGGAATAATGCCTCTTCTAGGAATAACAGGAATAGGAATACTCAGCTTTCAGGTTTATGTAGGAGATGTGGAAAGGGCAGGCATTGGACGAATGAGTGTAGGTCAACAAGAGATAAACAGGGCAACCCGTTGCCATCGGGAAACTCAATAGGGGGCCTCTCGAAGGCCCCCATGGCAAATGTGGTCCAGTCATTTCCGATCACTGCAGATAACATGCCTCTTCAGGGAAATTAGAATGCCCCATGCCTGCTGTTAAAAGCAATAACGGCCTGAAGGATGAGTTAAATGTGGTGAATGATTCAAGAAATCTAAGAGGACAAAGTAAACGAATATTCTGGCAGACTTCTATAAATGAACAAAGGCCACAGCTAAGAGTGTGTGTAAATGGCAAACTTATTACTGGCTTACTGGACACAGGTGCGGATGTAAGTATCATTACACCAGAGTCTTGGCATCCGCATTGGCCTCTTCAGGAGGTAGATATTCAGTTCTTAGGAATTGGAACCCTATCTCGAGTAAGACAAAGCACGAGATGGGTCAATTGTATAGGTCCAGACAGACAAATAGGAAAACTAAGGCCATATGTAGCAAATATTGCAGTGAATTTATGGGGCCGTGACCTATTGCAGCAATGGAATACCCAAATTAACATTCCTGCTGCTTCCAGAGCCCATATTTCTGAGGACAATATTACAAGATATTACAGATGGCGGAAACCAGCCATTAGAGCTATACAAGAACACAACACAATTGATGGCTCTTCAGAGGTACCAACAGCCATGCCTCTACAATGGTTGACTGAGAAACCAATATGGACTAAACAGTGGCCTTTAGCTGAGGAAAAGTTACAGGCTTTAGAACAGCTGGTACAAGAGCAATTAGATGCTGGACATATAGAAGAATCTACCAGCCCTTGGAACTCTCCTGTGTTTGTTGTTAAGAAAAAATCTGGTAAATGGAGAATGGTGACAGATCTTAGAGCTATCAACAAGGTTATTCAACCTATGGGCCCTCTGCAATCTGGAATTCCTCTGCCCTCCCTGTTACCAAAGGGATGGCCTCTTATAGTTATTGATCTGAAAGATTGTTTCTTCACTATACCATTACAAGAAAAAGATAGAGAAAAGTTTGCCTTCACAGTGCCTACCTATAATAACTCTCAGCCTGCAAGGAGGTACCAGTGGACCGTCCTCCCACAGGGAATGTTGAACTCTCCCACCCTGTGCCAATATTTTGTAAGCCAACCATTGAAAATTATACGCAAACAATTTCCTAAGTCCATAATATACCACTATATGGATGATATCCTGATATCTGATCAAAACAAAGATACCTTAGAAAGGCTGTTTGAAGAAGTAAAACTAGTATTACCTAAATGGGGATTGCAAATTGCTCCTGAAAAAATTCAGAGAGGAGATTCTGTTAATTATTTAGGTTATAAAATAGGCTTACAAAGAATTAAAACTCAAAAGGCACAAATCAGGAGAGACCGGTTACGAACGCTTAACGACTTTCAAAGATTATTAGGAGACATTTCCAGTCTACGACCAGCTGTTGGGATAACACCTGATCTAATAATTCATTTAAACAAAACCTTAGATGGTGACAAAGATTTGAATAGTCCCAGAGAGTTAACAGCTGAAGCAGAAAAGGAACTGATGATGGTTGAGGAAAAATTACAGGAGGCACATGTAGATAGGGTGGATCCAAATTTTAGTTGCGTTCTAGGTATATTGCCTTCCAGAATTTCTCCTACAGGAATTTTAATGCAGAGGGAAGATACTATTTTAGAATGGATTTTTTTACCACACAAACCAAGTAAAAAATTAAAAACTTATGTGGAAAAAGTCTCTGAATTGATTATAAAAGGAAAATTGAGACTTCGTCAATTAGCAGGTATAGACCCATCAGAAATTATAGTGCCTTTCACTGCTGATGAGATAAAAAAGTTGTGGGAATACAATGAACCATGGCAAAGAGCTTGTGCTAATTTTTTGGGAGAAATCAATAACAATTACCCAAAAAGCAAGAGACTTAACTTTATAAAGAGAACTTCTTGGATCCTCCCTCGAATTGTCCGTGATGCTCCAATAACCGGAGCCCATACATTTTATACCGATGCTAATAAATCAGGGAAAGCAGGTTACAAATCAG
Organism: Myodes glareolus; assembly: GCF_982192425.1. Classification (NCBI taxonomy): domain Eukaryota; kingdom Metazoa; phylum Chordata; class Mammalia; order Rodentia; family Cricetidae; genus Myodes; species Myodes glareolus. The sequence continues at coordinate 5,368,370 of NC_142046.1, forward strand.
AAGAATTGAGTAAAGTGGAACAAAGTCCTTATGATTCTGTCCAGAAAGCAGAATTATATGCCATCCTTATGGTGCTTAGGGATTTTAAAGAACCTCTTAATATAATTACTGACTCACAATATGCAGAAAGAGTTATTTTGCATATTGAAACTGCTGAATTTATACCTGATGATACGGAACTGACCTCATTGTTTATCCAGGTACAAGACATGATCAGAAACAGGCTCTGCCCTATGTATATAACGCATATCCAATCCCATACAGGTCTGCCAGGTCCTCTAGCACAAGGTAATGCAGATATTGATCAATTATTGATTGGTAGTGTGCTGGAGGCATCTGAATTTCATAAAAAACATCATGTCAATAGCAAAGGCTTGAAAAAAGAGTTTTCTATTACATGGCAACAAGCTAAGGAGATTGTAAAGAAATGCCCTACTGGCTCTTTTTATAACCAAACACCATTGCCTGCAGGGACTAATCCAAAGGGTATTAAAAGGAATGAAATTTGGCAGATGGATGTGTTTCACTTTCCAGAATTTGGCAAGTTAAAATATGTACATCACACCATTGACACTTATTCAGGCTTTCAGTGGGCAACCGCTTTAAGCTCAGAAAAAGCTGACTCAGTAATCACACATTTATTAGAAGTTATGGCCATTATGGGTATACCTGCACAAATAAAAACAGATAATGGTCCAGCTTATGTATCTAGGAAAATGAAACGATTTTTTGCTTATTATAATATTAAGCATGTTACAGGTATACCATACAATCCTACAGGTCAAGCAGTTATAGAAAGATCAAATCGTACTATAAAGGATATGCTAAACAAACAGAAAGGGACGAAAGATACCCCCAGAAATAGATTGCATAATGCTTTATTAACCTTGAATTTTCTTAATGCTAATGAGAAAGGAACAACAGCAGCAGAGAGGCATTGGATAATGGAAAAAACTTCTGAACTAAACCAACCTGTTTATTTCAAAGACGTGCTGACCTCTCAATGGAGGCCAGGAGATGTGCTGCGTTGGGGAAGGGGTTTTTCTCTTGTTTCCACAGGAGAAGAAAAATTGTGGATACCATCAAAATTAATAAAGGTTCGATTTGAAGAGGAGAAACCTCTTGGAAAGGAGAAATGACAGCTCATCCACAATGATGATATTCATACAGTTGGTAAGAAAAACATATAGAATGGGGGCAGGATTCTGTTCTTATCTCCACAGGAAAACACTGATTTTTGAAAAGTTCAAGGGACCCTGGATATCTGAATACTGACAGATGGAAAATAATGGCCCAATAAGGACTATCAAGAAAACTGAATAGGTTCTGTAAGTAAAATATACTAAATCATATTTCTAAATTTATAGAGCTGCTTTTAGAGTTGGACTCTGGCTCAGTCCCTCTCTAATTCCAAGCCTGTTGTTAAAAGAAAAACCCAGAATTTCTGGAGTTTCTGTCTCATGTCAAGAGCCATGATATGGGACAGAAAGAAATATGAGTTTAGAAAACATTTTTACTTTTCTTCATATCTATCATACCTTTCAGTGAATATATCTATCATGTCTTTCATTGAATATATGTATGTCTGTATATGTCTATATGATTAATATACGATTATATATTATTATAATCATATAATATATGATATTAATATATGATTAATATATATGATTAATGTTTAATTTTTCCACAATGAACAATAAGTTTTTCCTGCAGTGACATTTGAAGTTTCCAGGAAGAAGATGGGGCCCCATAACAACAACTCCACCTGGTTGAGATGACATCATGATACTGATAGCGCTACTACAAGACCTGTTTTGGGTACCAGATGCACAAGACGATGCCAACGTGGTTAGCTGAAATGATGCACATCTTGTACAACATTCTGGCCAGACCTCCACAAAATACTCAGAGACTATTTGCAATTTTAAAAGACATTGATCTTGAAATTTAACCATCATTTTACTTTCACAGGATCCCCCAGAAAGAACATCGCCCCCATGACAGCTGGAAGTAATTCTAGAGAACGACGTCCCCTCTCCCAATAAAGTTTGTCCTTGGGTTTAGGGACATCATTTAGGGGTTGGTTATAATTAGTATAGGGTTGAGGGTTGGGGGAGGAATTTTATAAGTGCAGGAATCTAAAAAAAAAAAGGGATAATTGGATTATGGGATAATAGCTTTGTACTTGTGAGTTATTGTTTTTGACAAATGTATTGGTATTGATTCTTATATATTGATACAAAGTTAAATTATGTTGACTATTTTATGCATACATGCTTCTACCTCTGTTTAAAACATTTTTATGTATTGACATATATATATATTGTATTGATATATGTATATTTTACCATATTGCATTGTACACTTCTACCTTTGATTAAGATACTTATATATTGTTTATGTATTGATATATATATTTACCATATTGCAATGTATACTTGCACATTGTTTATATTTGGAGGTCATATCATCCCCATTTATTGCACAGTTGTTTACTATTTCAGTCTTTAAGTTAGATAGATATTGAGAATAATATAGATCAATAGTCATCTAAGTTTGTCATTTATAATTAGACTAATCAGGTTCTTTAGATACATAGACATTATATTCAGTATAGATAGATAATCTTCAACCTCTTCAAAGAGCTGCAGAAAACGGCCTTTAATCTAACTCAGAGTTCTGTGGTAGGGAGACACAATCCTTCCTGGCAACACTGATCTATTCCCGAGAGAATGTTGAGCACCAAAGACACTCCACCTGGAGCCTTTCTTCTTGGTAGAACTGGCCTTTGGGTAAAGAAATGCCCATGCCTCAACTACTGACAGAGTTACAGAGTACCGTAAATGGATAAAACAGGACTGTCATATCCTGCCAAGACAGGATAAGATAGTTTTGAAAAGTTCCTTGCCTTTGAAAATGGTATGTCAGTTACGTTAGGCCTTAGCCAAAGTTGGTTGCTTCAACGCTGCAAACGTGATTTTGGGTGTTTGCCCAGGTAGCCAGTTGTCTCTGTGATTTGTTACATGTTCTGGAAGTTTGATTGCACTTCCTAATTACTTAGGTAACATTATTTCCCTTCTCAGATCTTTGATGGGATTGAAGATTATATAAACGTAATTACTTTCCTTTTATGACGTGACCAAGTTATTTCTTATATAAGACTTAAGCTAGTTAGAATAGGATATTTGTATTTATTGTATATAATTGTGTAGGTTTGTACTTACTGTATATAATTTCGTAGTAGGCTTAGAACTCTCTAACTTAAACAAAAGGGGGGGGTGTTGTGGGAGTAACTTCCGCTGCCTCAACCAATAATCACTGAAGCAGGAGCCCACAGTGCAGCAGGGAGCAACTTCCGCTCCGTCAGCCAATAGCTGCTGAAATACCAGCCCACTGGGGCGTGGTATATTTCTCTTTTTAAAAGAGAAGCAGTTCCGGATAAGGGCTCTCTTGGTTCCGACTCTTGGTTCCGGTGCTCGGTCTCGGCTGCTGCTCCCGGCTCCTGCTCCAGCGACTAGGCTCCCTTCCTGACGGTTTATGGTGTATGTAAGTTTTACCCCCTGCCAAATAAATAACCCCTTAAAACATAACTGGTGTGGGATTGATTCGTTAATAGTGTACAGACTGTCCAGTGTGTACATTGTGTACAGGGTGTATAGACAGTGCAGTGTGTGCAGACTGTACAGTGTGTACATTTTGTATTGTGTTAGTACTGTCAAGTGTGTCCATTCTGTCCAGTGTGTACAGCCTGTCTACTGTGTACAGACTGTCCACTGTGTACATTCTGTCCAGTATGTTAAGACTGACCAGTGTTTACATTGTGTTCACTGTGTACATGCTGTCCAGTGTGTACAGAGTGTCTAGTGTGTACATACTGTCCACTGTGTACAGACTGTTTAGTGTGTACATTATGTCCAGTATGTTAAGACTGTCTAGTGTTTACATTGTGTTCACTGTGTACATACTGTCCAGTGTGTACAGAGTATCCAGTGTGTACATTCATTCCACTGTGTGTACACACGGTCTAATGTGTACATTCTGTCAGGTGTGTACATTCTGCCCAGTGTGTTCAGACTGTCCAGTGTGTGCATTGTGTCCAGTGTGTACAGATTGTCCAGTGATTACATCCTGTCCAGTGTGTATATTGTCTCCAGTGTGTACATCCTCTACAGTGTGTACATTGTGTCCATTGAGGACATGGTTTCAATTGTGTGTACACACTGTCCAGTGTGTACATTCTGTCCAGTATGTACAGACTGTTCAGTGTGTACATTCTGTCCAGGGTGTACATTGTGTCCAGCCTGTAAGACTGTCCTGTGTGTGCAGACTGTCCAGTGTGTACATTCTGTCTAGCGTGTTAGGACTTTCCAGTGTGTTCATTCTGTCCAGTGTGTACAGACTGTCCAGTGTGTACATGCTGTCCAGTGTTAACAGACTGTCCACTGTATACAGACTGTCCAGTGTGTACATTATGTCCCGTATGTTAAGACTCTCCAGTGTTTTCATTGTGTTCACTGTGTACATACTGTCCAGTGTGTACAGAGTATCCAGTGTGTACATTCATTCCAGTGTGTACACACGGTCTAATGTGTACATTCTGTCAGGTGTGTACATTCTGCCCAGTGTGTTCAGACTGTCCAGTTTGTCCATTGTTTCCAGTGTGCACAGATTGTCCAGTGATTACCTACTGTCCAGTATGTATATAGTCTCCAGTGTGTCCATTGTGGACATTGTGTCCATTGTGTGTACACACTGTCCAGTGTGTACATTCTGTCCAGTACGTACATTCTGTCCAAGGTGTACAGTCTGTCCAGTGTGTACATTGTGTCCATTATTATACAGACTGTACAGTGTGTACAGAGTGTCCAGTGTGTGTACAGACTGTCCAGTTTGTACATTCTGCCCAGTGTGTACAGAGTGTCCAGTGTCTCCAGACTCTCCAGTGTGTACATTCTGTCCAGTATGTATATTGTGTCCAGTGTGTACATTCTGTCCTGTGTGTACATTGTGCACAGTGTGTACATTGTGTCCAGTGTGTACATACTCTCCAGTGTGTACAGATTGTCCAGTGTGGACAGACTGATCAGCATGCAAATTCTGTCCAGTGTGTACAGTGTGTTCAGAGTGTGTACCCACTGTCCAGTGTATACAGACTGTCCAGTGTTTACATTCTGTCCAGTGTGTATATTGTGTCCAGTGTGTATAGACTCTTCAGTTTGTACATTCTGCCAAGTGTGTACATTCTTCCAGTGTATAAAAACTGTCAAGCGTGTACAGACTTTCCAGTATGTATATTCTGTCCAGTGTGTACATTGTGTCCAGTCTGTACAGACTGGCCAGTGTGTATAGAGTGTCCAATGTGTACAGACTGTCCAGTGTGTACATTCTGACCAGTGTATACATTCAGTACAGTGTATTTACAGACTGGGCAGTGTGTACAGAGTGTCCATTGTGTACAGACTGTCCAGTTTGTACATTCTGTCCAGTGTGTACATTCTTTCTTTGTGTACAAACTGTTCAGCATGTTCAGACTGTCCAGTGTGTACATTCTGTCCAGTGTGTACATTCTTCCAGTTTGTTAAAACTGTGCAGCGTGTACAGACTGTGCAGTGTGTATAGTCTGTCCAATGTGTATATTGTGTCCAGTGTGTACAGACTGCCCTGTGTGTACAGAGTGTCCAGTGTGCACAGACTATCCAGTGTGTACATTCTGTCAGTTTGTACATTCTGTCCAGTGTGTACATTGTGTCCAGAGTGGACAGAGTGTCCTCTGTGTGCAAACGGTCCAGTGCGTATATTCTGTCCTGTGTGTACAGAATGTCCACGATGTTCTGTCTAGTGTGTACAGAGTGTACAATGTGTACAATCTGTCCAGTCTGTAAAGACTGACCAGTTGTACAATCTGTCCAGTGTGCACAGACTCTCCACGGTTAACCTTCTGTCCAGTGTCTACAGAATATCCAGGTTGTTCATTCTGTCCGCGGTGTATATTGTGTCCTGTGTGTACATTGTGTCCAGTGAGTACAGAGTGTACAGTTTGTGTACATTCTGTCCAGTGGGTACAGACTGTCCAGTGTGTACATTCCCTCCCATGTGTACAGACTTTCTGATGGATACACTGTTCAGTGTGTAAAGATTTTCCAGTGTGTGCAAACTGTCCAGTTTGTACAGAGTGTCCATTGTATACAGACTGTACAGTGTGTGCATTTTGTATAGTGTGCAATTTTCTCCAGTTTGTGTAAAGACTGTCCAGTGTGTACATTCTGTCCAATGTGATATTGTGTCCAGTGTGTTCAGACAGTCCAGTGTGTACAGAGGTTCCAGTGTACAGACAGACCAGTGTGTACATTCTCTCCAGTGTGAACATTGTGTCCATTGTTTTTATATACTGTCCAGAGTGTACATTCTGTCCAGTGTGTACATTGTGTACAGTGTGTATATTCTGTCCAGTGTGTACTTTGTGCCCAGTGTGTACAGACTGTCCAGTGTGTACAGAGCATCCAGTGTGTACAGAATGTCCAGTGTGTACATTCTGTCCAGAGTGTACATTCTGTCCAGTGTGTACTTTGTGCCCAGTGTGTACAGACTGTCCAGTGTGTACAGAGCATCCAGTGTGTACAGAATGTCCAGTGTGTACATTCTGTCCAGAGTTTACATTCTGTCCAGTGTGTGTAAAGTTTCTCCTGTGAGTATATTCTTTCCAGTGTGTACATTGTGTCCAGTGTCTTCAGACTCTCTACTGTATACAGACTGTTCAGTGTGTAAATTCTGTCCAATATGTTAAAACTGTCCAGTGTATGAATTCTGTCCAGTGTGTACGGACTGTCCAGTGTGTATATTCTGTCCAGTGTGTACATTCTGACCAGTGTGTACATTGTGTCCAGTGTGTATATTGTGTCCAGTGTGTACATTCTCTCCATTTTGGACATTGTGTCCATTGTTGTACTGACTGTCCAGTATGTACATTCTTTCCAGTGTGTACAGACTATCCAGTGTGTACAATCTGTCCAGTGTGTACATTGTGTCCAGTGTGTTCAGACTGTCCAGTGTGTACAGATTGTCCAGTGTCTCCAGACTCTCCAGTGTGTGCACTCTGTCCAGTATGTATATCGTGTCCAGTGTGTACATTCTGTAATGTGTGTATATTGTGCCCAGTGTGTACATTGTGTCCAGTGTGTACATACTCTCCAGTGTGTACAGAGTGTCCAGTGTGGACAGAATGATCAGCGTGCACATTCTGTCTTGTATGTACTGTGTGTCCTGTGTGTGTACCGACTGTCCAGTGTGTACAGACTGTCCAGAGTGTACATTATGTCCAGTGTGTATATTGCGTCCAGTGTGTAAAGATTCTCCAGTTTGTACATTCTGTGAAGTGTGTACATTCTTCCAGTGTGTACAAACTCTCAAGCATGTACAGACTGCCCAGTGTGTATATTCTGTCCAGTATGTATATTTTGTCCAGTGTGTACAGACTGGCCAGTGTGTACAGAGTATTCAGTGTGTAAATTCTGCCCAGTGTGACATTGTGTTCAGTGTGTTCAGACAATTCAGTGTGTACAGAGGGTCCAGTCGGTGCAAACTGACCAGTGTGTACATTCTGTCCAGTCTGAACATTGTGTCCATTGTGTTTACAGACTGTCCAGTGTGTACATTCTGTCCAGTGTGTACATTCTGTCCAGTGTATACAGACTGTCCAAACGTATACAGACTCTATGATCTGTTCAGACTGTCCAGCAAGTACATTCTTTCCAGTGTGGACATACTGTCCAGTGTCTTCAGACTCTCTACTGTATACAGACTGTTCAGTGTGTAAATTCTGTCCAATATGTTAAGACTGTCCAGTGTATGTATTCTGTCCAGTGTGTACGGACTGTCCAGTGTGTATATTCTGTCCAGTGTGAACATTCTGACCAGTGTGTACATTGTGTCCAGTGTGTATATTGTGTCCAGTGTGTACATTCTCTCCATTGTGTACTTTATGTCCATTTTGGACATTGTGTTCATTGTTGTACTGACTGTCCAGTATGTACATTCTTTCCAGTGTGTACAGACTATCCAGTTTGTACAATCTGTCCAGTGTGTACATTGTGTCAAGTGTGTTCAGACTGTCCAGTGTGTACAGATTGTCCAGTGTCTCCAGACTCTCCAGTGTATGCACTCTGTCCAGTATGTATATCGTGTCCAGTGTGTACATTCTGTAATGTGTGTACATTGTGCCCAGTGTGTACATTGTGTCCAGTGTATACATACTCTGCAGTGTGTACAGAGTGTCCAGTGTGGACAGAATGATCAGCGTGCACATTCTGTCTTGTATGCACTGTGTGTTCTGTGTGTGTACCGACTGTCCAGTGTGTACAGACAGTCCAGAGTGTACATTATGTCCAGTGTGTATACTGCGTCCAGTGTGTAAAGATTCTCCAGTTTGTACATTCTGTAAAGTGTGTACATTCTTCCAGTGTGTACAAGCTGTCAAGCATGTACAGACTGTCCAGTGTGTATATTCTGTCCAGTATGTACATTTTGTCCAGTGTGTACAGACTGGCCAGTGTGTACAGAGTATTCAGTGTGTAAATTCTGCCCAGTTTGACATTGTGTCCAGTGTGTTCAGACAATTCAGTGTGTACAGAGGGTCCAGTCTGTGCAAACTGACCAGTGTGTACATTCTGTCCAGTCTGAACATTGTGTTATACTTTTCAGTGTGTACTGACTGTCCAGTGTATTCAGATTGGCCAGTGAGTACAGACTGTACAGTTGCAGAGACTGTCCAGTGTGTACATTTTGTCCAGTGTGTAGAGACTCTTCAGTGTTTACAGACTGTCCAGTGTTTACAGTCTGTAAACTGTGTATATTTTGTCCAGTGTGTAGAGACTGTTCAGTGTATACAGACTGTCCAGTGGGTTTATTCAGTACAGTGTGTACATTCTGTCCACTTTGTACAATGTGTCCAATATATACAGACTGTCCACTGTGGACAGACTGTCCGTGTGTACAGAATCTCCAGTGAGTACATTCTTTCAAGTGTGTCCAGACTGTTCAATGTATACAGACTTTGAAGTATGTACATTATGTACAGTGTGCACATCTGGTCCAGTGTTTACATTATGCCCAGTGTGTACAGACTATCCAGTGTGTAGTGACTGTCCAGTGTGTTCAGATTTTCCATTGTGTACAGACTCTCCAGTGTGTACTGATTTACCAGTGTGTACATTCTGTCCAGTGTGTAGAGACTGTACAGTGTATACAAACTGTCCAGTGTGTACAGACTTTCCAGTGTGTAGAGACTTTCCAATGTGTAAAGATTTTCCAGTGTATACATTTGATCCAGTGTATACATTCTGTCCACTGTGTATATTCTGTCCTTGTGTACAGTCTGTCCACTGTGTACATTTTGTCCAGTGTTTAGAGTTTGTCCAGTGTGTAGAGACTGTCCAGTGTGTTCAGATTTTCCAATGTGTTCATTCTCTCCATTGTGTAGAGACTGTCCAGTGTGTACATTCTGTCCAGTGTGTACAGACTGTCCATGTGTACAGACTGTTCAGTGTATACAGACTCTCCAGTTTGTAAAGATGGTCCAGTGTGTAGAGACTGTCCATTGTGTATATCCTGTCCAGTGTGTACAGACTGTCCAGTTTGTCTAGTCTGTTCAGAGTTTACAGACTATCCAGTGTGTAATTTCTGTTTTGTGTTTACAGACAGTCCACTGTATAAGATTGTGCAGTGTGTACAGACTGTCCAGAGAGTACATTCTTTCCAGTGTGTACAGACTGTATAAGTGTATACTGACTGTTCAGTGTGTACAGACTGTCCAGTATGTTAGACTTACCAGTGTGTAAAGAGTGTCCAATGTGTACTGATTTACCAGTGTGCACATTTTGTCCAGTGTGTATATTCTGTCCAGTGTGTACAGACTGTCCAGTGTATACAGACTGAACAGTGTGTACAGACTCTCCAGCATGTAGAAACTGTCCAGGGTGGACATTCTGGCCAGGTTGTACAAACTGTCCAGTGTGTGCAGTCTGTCCAGTGTGTACAGACTGTCCAGTGTGTACAGACTGTCAAGTGTATGCAGGCTGACCAATATGCACAGACTGTCCAGTGTGTACAGACTGTCCATTGCATACAGACTATCCAGTGTGTACAGACTGTCCAATGTATAGAGACTGTCCAGTATGTGCAGACTGTCAAGTGTATAGTGACTGTCCAGTGTGTTCAGATTTTTGTGTGTACATTCTTACCCGTGTGTTGAAACTGTCCAGTGTGTACAATCTGTCCAGTGTAAACAGACTGTCCAATATGTACAGACTGTTCAGTGTGTACAGACTGTCCAGTGTATACAGACTGTCCACAGTGTACAGGCTGTCCAGTGTGTAAAGCCTGTCCAGTGTGTTCAGATTTCCTAGTGTGTACATTTTGTTTGGTTTGTAGAGACTGTCCAGTGTGTACATTCTGCCCAGTGAGTACATTCTTTCCAGTGTGTACAGACTGTCCACAGTATACAGACTGTATAGTGTGTTCAGACTGTCCACTAAGTACATTCTTTCCAGTGTGTACAGACTGTCCAGTGTGTACAGATTCTCCAGTGTGTAGAGACTGTCCAGAGTGTACATTCTGTAGAGTGTGTAAAGACTGTCCCTTGTGTCTAGACTGTTCAGTGTAAAAAGGCTGTCCAGTGTGTACAGTCTGTCCAGTGTGTACATTCTGTCCAGTGTGTAGAAACTGTCCAGTGTGTACATTCTGTCTAGTGTGTATAGACTGTCCACTGTAAAGAGAATGTCCAGGGTTTACTGACTGTCCACTAAGTACATTCTTTCCAGTGTGTACAGACTGTCCAGTGTGTACCGACATTCCATTGTTTAGAGACTGTCCAGAGTGTACATTTTGTCCAGTGTTTACATTTTGTCCAATGTGAACAGACTTTCCAGTGTATACAGATGGTCCAGTGTATACAGACTGTCCAGTATGTACAGACTGTCCAGTGAGTACACTCCTCACAGGGTGCACAGACTGTCCACTGTGTAGAGACTGTGAAGTGTGTAAAGACTGTCCACTGTGTAGAGACTGTCCAGTGAGTACATTCTTTCCAGTGTGTATAGACTGTGCCAAATATACAGACTGTCCAGAATTTACATTATGTACAGTGTTCACATTTGGTCCAATGTATACATTCTTTTCAGTGTGTACAGACTGTCCAATGTACACAGACTCTCCAGTGTGTACACAGTGTCCAGTGTGTAGAGACTGTCTAGTGTGTTCAAATGTTCCAGTGTGTACAATCTGTCCAGACTGTACAGACTGTCCACTGTTTAAGAGTCTCCAGTGTGTACAGACTGTCCAGTATGTACAGTCTGTCCAGTGAGTACATTCTTTCCAGTGTGTACAGACTGTGCAGTGTGTACAGACTGCCCATTGTGTTATACTTTTCAGTGTGTACCGACTGTCCAGTGTATTCAGATTGTCCAGTGTGTACAGACTGTCCAGTTGTAGAGACTGTCCAGTGTGTATATTTTGTCCAGTGTGTAGAAACTCTTCAGTGTTTACAGACTGTCAAGTGTTTACAATATGTCCACTGTGTATATTCTGTCCAGTGTGTAGAGACTGTTCAGTGTGTACAGACTGTCTTGTGGGTTTATTCAGTACAGTGTGTACATTCTGTCCACTTTTTACAATCTGTCCAATATATACAGACTGTCCAGTGTGGACAGACTTTCCCGTGTGTACAGACTCTCCAGTGAGTACATTATTTCAAGTGTGTCCAGACTGTTCAATGTATACAGACTATCCAGTATGTACATTATGGACAGTGTGCACATTTGGTCCAGTGTTTCCATTCTGTCCAATGTGTACAGACTGTCCAGTGTATACAGACTGTCCAGGGTGTAGAGACTGTCCAGTGTGTCGATACTGTCCATTATGTACATTATGTACTGTGTGTACTTTTTGTCCAATGTTTACATTCTGTCCAGTGTGTACAGACTATCCAGTGAGTAGTGACTGTCCAGTGTGTTGAGATTTTCCAGTGAGTACATTCTGTCCAGTGTGTACAGACTGGTAACTATATACAGACAGTCCAGTGTGTACAGACTCTCCAGTGTGTACTGATTTACTAGTGTGTACATTCTGTCCAGTGTGTACATCTGCCCAGTGTGTACAGACTCTCCAGTGTATACAAACTGTCCAATGTGTAATGACTTTCCAGTGTGTAGAGACTGTCCAGTGTGTAAAGATTTTCCAGTGTATACATTCGATCCAGTGTGTACATTCTGTCCACTGTGTATATTCTGTCCTTGTGTACAGTCTGTCCACTGTGTACATTTTATCCAGTGTTTAGAGGCTGTCCAGTATGTAGAGACTGTCCAGTGTGTTCAGATTTTCCAATGTGATCATTTTCTCCAGTGTGTAGATACTGTCCAGTGTGTTCATTCTGTCCAGTGTGTACAGACTGTCCAGTTTGTAGAGTCGGTCCAGTGTATCGAGACTGTCCATTGTGTATATCCTGTCCAGTGTGTACAGACTGTCCAGTGTGTACATTCTGTCCTGTGTGTACAGACAGTTCACTGTATAAGACTGTGCAGTGTGTACAGACTGTCCAGTAAGTACATTCTATCCAATGTGTACAGACTGTCCAGTGTATACTGACTGTCTAGTGTGTACAGACTGTCCAGTATGTTAGACTGTACAGTGTTTGCAGAGTGTCCAGTGTGTACTGATTTACCAGTGTGCACATTTTTTACTGTGTCTACATTCTGTCCAGTGTGTACAGACTGTCCAGTTTATACACTCTGTCCAGTGTGTACATACTGTCCAGTGTATACAGACTGTCCAGTGTTTATAGATTTTCCAGTGTGTACATTCTTTGCAGTGTGTACAACTCTCCAGTGTATACAGACTGTTTATTATGTACATTCTGTCTAGTGTGTACATTCTGTCGACTTTGTGCCTTCTGTCCAGTGTGTAAAAACTCTCCAGTGTATACAGACTGTCCAGTGCGTACAGACTGTCCAGTGTGCACAATGTATCCAGTGTGTTCATTCCTTCTAGTGTGGGCAAGCTGTCCAGTGTTTACCATCTGACCTTTGTGTACCTTCTGTCCAATTTGTACAGACTGTAGATTGTATACAGACTCTACAGTGTGTACAGAGTGTCCAGTGTGTAGAAATTTTCCAGGGTGTACATTCCGTCAAGGTTGTACAGACTGTCCCGTGTGTGCAGTCTGTCCGGTGTTTACAATTTGTCCAGTCTGAACAGGCTATCCAGTGTATACAGACTGTCCAGTGAATTCAGACTGTTCAGTATGTACAGACTTTCCAGTGAGTACATTCTGTACAGGGTGTACAGACTGTCCAGTGTGTACAATCTGTGAAGTGTGTAAAGACTGTCCACTGTGTAGAGACTGTCCAGTGAGTACATTCTTTCCAGTGTGTAGAGATTGTCCAATGTATACAGACTGTCCAGTATGTACATTATGTACAGTGTTCTCATTTGGCCCAGTGTGTACATTCTGTTCAGTGAGTACAGACTATCCAATGTATACAGACTGTCCAGTGTGTACAGACTCTCCAGTGTGTACAGACTGTCCAGTGTGTTCAGATGTTCCAGTGTGTACTGTAGGACCCTGCCTCTTCTATGGATACCCACATCCGATCCAGGCGCACACCTTCCCGAACTCGGGCCCATGAGAATGGACGACTGTCCTGAGGGTTTAAAACAGACATACACAAAAGAGAGACCTGCTCACTTACCAAGAGTAAATGGCCACTTTATTAAACTCAAGTCGGGTATTTATACCAGTGGGCAAGGAGGATCGAAAGGGCAAGGCCTCCTCCCATCAGGAGCAGGAGAAGGAGATTAAAGGCCCCAGTGCCTCAGGCAGAATCAGCTGGGAGGGACCAGGCATGTGGAGCCCACTGCTAGAACCTTGATTACAGGTGGAATCACCATAACAAAGAGAGCCAAATTCTTCCTAAGCTATCCCCTCAACCCAGTGCTAGTGCAGAATCTCCAGGGATTCGGAGGTCACATGGCCCTGCGAATCACCAGGAAGAAGGGAAAAAGACCTTGGTACCTACAAGTTTCCCTTTAAATATATATATTAAATATGATGACAAAACCTGCCTTAGGCGTCAACGGGAACCAGTTAGGACAAATCCGGATCCCTTGTCAGGATGACGCCTTAGGTCCAGGCCTATCCCTGTCTTAGATTGGAAAAGCCTGCCCAGTGATCTAGACCCGTCTCTGGTTCATGTTATCCTCCTACATGTTTAGCCAGTTTTATGCTGAAAGATATTTCAAGGCGAATGCCTGTTAGGGCCAGGCCGTGGCGGACCTGAAGCCTTTGGCAAGGTGAAGACATTCCAGCGTACATACATATAAGCATTTCTGGAAGAGACAGTGCTTGTATAATATCTGAAACGTTGACTCAGAATAGAGTCCCTTGAGTAGGGCTACAGCACTGGCAAATGGGACCCCTGGTATGACTAGTCAAACTAAATTAGAGTCAATTAGTAATTTTGTATTTTGGGGTCCCAGAAAAAGCAGCAAAATCTTAACCTGTGACCAGCAGAGGTCAAAATCCATATCCAGTTGTAAAGATTAACTACAGCGTCCAATTGTGAATTTAAATTACTTGATAGTTATGGTAATTTTGTCTATCTGGCAACGTTTTAGCCTTGAGCACCCAACATTGCAAACAAGGCAGGGGAAGTAGCTGTTTTCCCCTCAGGGGGTCAAGCAGCCTTGGCTGAAACAGACAGATCAAGGCAGAGCAAAGATAGAAAGCTGGGAAAGGGGTAAAATCAGGCACTGGATCATCTCTCAGGAATCTGTCAACTCCGCCGCCATGTCCGTGGGATCTCTTGATCTTGTCTCGTCCTCAGGTCTCTGAGTAGAGGAATTTATGGTCCACACCAATCGCTCAGGGACGCAGATCGGGAGCTCTGTATCCTGTGGAAATACACAAACTGCTCCTCTTCCCCAAATCAAAAACTGGTCCGGACCATGTACATCAGTACATGACCTGGACCATGTCAGATGCTAGCTGAGGCAAATACTGCCTGCATGCGCCATTGAAATTGGCTCCCTTCGTCAGTCTCTGGGAGCGATGTGCTTAGCTGTTTAGGATCTAAACTATAACCAAGCAAGTCTTGGACATATAGAGATCTGTAGGTCTCTGTCTCCAAAGAGCAAATTCTATTGGCCTGTGCCACTGAAACTGGCCTAAATATTGGGTTGAATTAGCCAACCTTAAAACATTATTTTTTTATTGGCCTGTACCATCATAGCAGGTCTTGAACTGGACTGAATTGTCAGTCTCAAAACATCTTTTAGAATTAGTTTCATCTGAAACTTTTCCAGGGGCAGGAAATAAGTATCTGATCCAGTATGTGAGCATTTACTTAACTAGACAGAATTATAAAAATTGCTACCTTTATGGGGGCACATTGCTTCCCGCCAACATTAGAGAAATAATTAATAGGATCGACATATCTGGCTATAGATATGGAAATCTTTGTCAGTCATCAATCCATATTAAAAATATAAGAACTCCATAAATTAGTCCTCCAAACAGTAATTAATAAAATAAAAATATATGTAACAGACCAAAATTGAAAACTCTTAATAGACAAACTTAAAAATGACTGAAAGACATTTTAAAAATCCTCAAATATAACATCTTTAATCATTGGAGACGTGTGAATCAAAATAACTTTTGAGACTCCATCTATTCTTATAACATGATTAAGATCAAACATTGCTCATAAACTATGCTTAAGAGAAACTCCTCCACCACTGGTGGAAATGCAAACTGGCACAGTTTGGATATTTAGAAAATTAGGCAACAAACCATCCCAAGATTTAGATAACCTCTTTTGGGTCTGTATAACCTTTAAATCTAATACAGTTTCCATTTAAAACTGCTGAAGCTGCGCTGCATAGCCGGGGGCAGGTCATAGACCCGCTCAGCTCCTTCTATAAACTGTAACCTGAGTTTTGGTGGGCGGATTTTAACTATTCTTTGTACCATCAAGGCCTGGCTATTGTGGCCTTTTGTGGGCTGCCTCTGTTGTCCAGGCAAGCCCTCTAAGCCAGCTCAGGTGCCAGAACAGTCCTCCAAAAAGCCGCGGGCCCCGCCGAAAGGCCGGGCGCCATGCCTTGTGTTGTCCTGCGCCTTCCTCCCATAGCCCCCCCAGGAGACGCTGGAGTTTGCGAAGCGCCTAGTGCGCCCGCCATATCTTTGCTGTAGTCAGTCGTTGCCATGGTCACCCTCAGTTAGACATCGCTGCTTTTCCCGGCCGCCTAGCATTCTCTTTTTTTATCTGTCTGCTCGGGCGCCACCATAAGCAGCATTGCGCCCTGTCCTAGGTCCCTGTGGCCCACTGCTCACCAGCCGCCTTGTGCAAGGGAGCCAGCGTACAAGCCATTGCCTTTTGTGTCATCGCCATTTGCGACTGCCTTTTTGCGTCTGGTCAGTGCGGCTGTGCCTCCCGGACGAGTTTGTATCCGCGGCTGAGCATACCGGCTCACCACTGCGTTTTTACCCTCCCTGGCCTGCATGAAATGGCCCTGCCACTCATAGGCAGGGCCTGGCGGCCACTTGCGCTCCTCTCTTCGTCAGCCAGCAGCCTGTTTCTCTGCTCCTAAGTGTACCTTGCAGCACCTCAGCCACAGTGAATGGCCCAGTATGGTTCTGTGACCTGCATTCAAACATGCATGGGAGATTTCTAGTCTCCCTGAAAGACAAGCTCTGTGAAGCTGTTCTTTTGTTACTCAAAAACTCTTAATAGAACTTACAAATATATTTTTAATCCTCTCTCAGCCTGAGGCCCGCACCTATATGGGCCCTCGTCTATTTATTTTGTTAGTCATCAGTTACATTGGCCCTGTTGCCTTGGGAAGGGATTCCCGCTAGGAGCTAACTGTTCCCAGCCTGTGCTCTTGGACAAAAATTAAAGTTCCCTGCATGTGAGAGCCAGGGACTAAGTTTTAAATTCTAAGCGGTCTCTAGTGCAGTGTCATTTAATCGTGGTGCCTAGTCTCTTTATGAAATTTAGCAGCTGATTTGCCCACTGACCTTTCAGCATCCATACTTCACACATCAAGCTATTCACCCCCTTATCACATGTGCACAATTGCACACTACAAAACTGGCCAGATTCCGGATCGTGGGGTGACCCTCACCTCTTTTGGGGTTCTCGTGGTGGATCCACTGACGGCAGGATGCAGTTCTTCAGTTCTTCTTTAAGGCCCACCCAGGGACACCATCTGTAGGACCCCGCCTCTTCTGTGGATACCCACATCCGATCCAGGTGCGCACCTTCCCGAACTCGGGCCCATGAGAATGGACGATTGTCCTGAGGGTTTAAAACAGACATACACAAAAGAGAGACCTGCTCACTTACCAAGAGTAAATGGCCACTTTATTAAACTCAAGTCGGGTATTTATACCAGTGGGCAAGGAGGATCAAAAGGGCAAGGCCTCCTCCCATCAGGAGCAGGAGAAGGAGATTAAAGGCCCCAGCGCCTCAGGCAGAATCAGCTGGGAGGGGCCTGGCGTGTGGAGCCCACTGCTAGAACCTTGATTACAGGTGGAATCACCAGAACAAAGAGAGCCAAATTCTTCCTAAGCTATCCCCTCAAGCCAGTGCTAGTGCAGATTATCCAGGGAGCCAGAGGTCACACGGCCCTGTGAATCGCCAGGAAGAAGGGAAAAAGACCTTGGTACCAAAGGTGTACATTCTGTCCAGAATAAAAGACTCTCCAGTGTGTACAGACTGTCCAGACTGTACAGACTATCCAGTGAGTACATTCTTTCCAGTGTGTACAGACTGCCCAGTGTGTACAGAGAGTCCAGTATGCTATAGTGTTCAGTGTGTACTGACTGTCCAGTGTATTCAGACTGTCCAGTGTGTACAACCTGTCCAGTGTATAGAGACTGTCCAGTGTGTCCACTCTGTCCACTGTGTATATTCTGTCCAGTGTGTAGAGACTGTTCAGTGTGTGCAGACTGTCCAGGGGGGTTATTCTGTACAGTGTGTACATTCTGTCCACTGTGTACAATCTGCCCAATGTATACAGACTGTCCAGTGTGGACAGATTGCCCCGTGAGTACAGACTCTCCAGTGAGAATATTCTTTCGAGTATGTAGAGACTGTTCAATGTATAGAGACTGTCCAGTATGTACATTATGTAGAGTGTGCACATTTGGTCCAGGGTGTTCATTCTGTCAAATGTGTACAGACTGTCCAGTGTATACAGACTCTCCAGTGTGTACAGACTATCCAGTATGTACATTATGTACAGTGTGCACTTTTGGTCAGTGTTTACATTCTGTCCAGTGTGTACAGATTATCCAGTGTGTAGTGACTGTCCAGTGTGTTCAGATTTTCCAGTGTGTACATTCTGTCCAGTGTGTACAGACTGTAAACTATATACAGACTGTCCAATGTGTACAGAATGTCCAGTGTGTAGTGACTGTCCAGTGAGTTCAGATTTTCCAGTGTGTACACTCTGTCCAGTGTGTAGAGACTGTCCATTGCGTACAGACTCTACAGTGTGTACTGATTTACCAGTGTGTACATTTGGTCCAGTGTGTATATTCTGCAAACTGTGTAAAGACTGTCCAGTGTATACAAACAGTCCAATGTGTACAGACTATCCAGTGTGTAGAGACTGTACAGTGAGTACATTCTGTCCAGTGTGTACAGACTGTCCAATGGATCTAGACTGTTCAGTGTTAACAGACTGTTCAGTGTGTATAGTCTGTCCAGTGTGTACATTCTGTCTAGTGTGTAGAGACTGTCCAGTGTGTAAATTCAGTCCAGTGTATATTCTATCCAGTGTGTACAGACGGTTCACTGCATACAGACTGTTGAGTGTGTACAGACTGTGCACTAAGTACATTCTTTCCAGTGTGGACAGACTGTAAAGTGCGTACAGTCTTGCAAGTGTGTAGAGACTATAAAGTTTGCAAATTCTGTCCAGTGTGTACAGACTGTCCAGTGTGTCTAGATTGTGCAGTGTGAACAGACTGTCCAGTGTGTCTAGATTGTTCAGTGTTAACAGACTATCCAGTGTGTACAGTCTGTCCAGTGTGTACATTCTGTCCAGTGTGTACCGACTCTCCAATGTGTAAGACTTTCCAGTGTGTACTGATTTCCAGTATGTACATTCTGTCCAGTGTATACATTCTGTCCAGTGTGTACAGACTGTCCAGTGTATACAGACTGCCCAGTGTGTACAGACTTTCCAGTGTGCACTGATTTACCAGTACGTACATTCTGAAGAGTGTGTTCATTCGGGCCAGTGTGTAGAGACTGTCCAGTATGTACATTATGTACAAAGTGCACTTTTGGTCCAGTGTTTACAGTCTGTCCAGTGTGTACAGACTGTCCAGTGTATACAGACTGTTCAGTGTGTACAGATTGTCCAGTGTGCAGTGACTGTCCAGTGTGTTCAGATTTTCCAGTGTGTACCTTCTGTCTAGTGTGTACAGACTGTACACTATATACAGACTGTCCAGAGTGTACAGAATGTCGACTGTGTAGTGACTGTACAGTGTGTTCAGATTTTCCAGTGTGAACATTCTGTCCAGTGTGTAGAGACTGTCCTGTGTGTACAGACTCTCCAGTGTGTACTGATTTACCAGTGTGTACATTCTGTCCAGTGATTAGAGACTGTACAGTGTATACAAACTGTCCAGTGTGCACAGACTTTTAGTGTGTAGAGACTGTTCAGTGTGTACGTTCTGTCCAGTGTTTACAGACTGTCCAGTGGGTATAGACTGTTCAGTGTTAACAGACTGTACAGTGGGTATAGTCTCTAAAGTGTGTACATACTGTCCAGTGTGTAGAGACTGTCCACTGTGTACAGACAGTCCAGAGTGTCAACTTAGTACATTCTGTCCAATGTGTACAGAATTTCCAGTGTATACAGACTGTCCAGTAGGTACAGACTGTCCAGTGTGTAGAGACTGCCCAGTGCGTACATTCTGTTCAGTGTGTACAGACTGTCAATTGTGTACTGATTTATCAGTGTGTACATTTCTTCCAGTGTGTACATTCTGTCCAGTGTGTGCAGTCTGTCCAGTGTGTACATTCTGTAAACTGTTTAGAGACTGTCCAGTATGTAGAAACTGTCCAGTGTATACATTCTGTCCAGTGTGTATATTATGTCCAGTGTGTACAGAATGTCCACTCCATACAGACTCTCCAGTGTTTACAGACTGTCCACTAAGTACATTCTTTCCAGTGTGTACAGACTGTCCAGGGTGTCTAGACTGTTCAGTGTTAACAGACATTCCGGTTTGTACAGTCAGTCCAGGGTGTATATTCTGCACAGTGTGTAGAGACTCTCCAGTATGTAGAGACTGTCCAGTGTGTACATTCTGTTCAGTGTGTATATTCTGTCCTGTGTGTACAGACTGTTCACTGTATACAGACTGTCCAGTGTGTACAGAATGTCCACTAAGTATATTCTTTCAAGTGTGTACAGACTGTCCAGAGTGTACAGACAGTCCAGTGTATACAGACTGTCCAGTGTGTAGAGACTGCCCAGTGCGTACATTCTGTCCAGTGTGTACAGACTGTCCATTGTGTACTGATTTATCAGTGTGTACATTTCGTCCAGTGTGTACATTCTGTCCAGTGTGTGCAGTCTGTCCAGTGTGTACATTCTGTAAACTGTTTAGAGACTGTCCAGTATGTAGAAACTATCCAGTGTATACATTCTGTCCAGTGTGTATATTATGTCCAGTGTGTACAGAATGTCCACTCCATACAGACTGTCCAGTGTGTACAGACTGTCCACTAAGTACATTCTTTCCAGTGTGTACAGACTGTCCAGGGTGTCTAGACTGTTCAGTGTTAACAGACGGTCCAGTTTGTACAGTCTGTTCAGGGTGAACATTCTGTCCCATGTGTAGAGACTGTACAGTGTGTACATGCTGTTCAGTGTGTACATTCTGTCTTTTGTGTACATACTGTCCACTGTATACAGACTGTCCAGTGTTTACAGATTGTCCAGTGTGTACATTCTGTCCAGTGTTTACATTCTGTCCCGTGTGTACAGACTCTCCAGTGTATACAGACTGTCTTGTTTGTACAGACTATCCAGTGTGTAGAGACTTTCCAGTGTGTTCAGATTTTCCAGTGTGTACAATCTGTCCAGTGTGTAGAGAGTGTCCATTGAGTACATTTTGTCAAGTGTGTGCAGACTGTCCAGTGTGTACTGATTTAACAGTGTGTACATTCTGTCCAGTATGTACATTCTGTCCAGTATGAACAGACTGTCCAGTGTTTTCAGATTGTCCAGTGTGTACAGAATTTCCAGTGTGAAGTGATTGTTCAATATTTAAGTTCTGCCCAGTGTGTACAGACTATCCAGTTTGTCTAGACTGTTAAGTGTTTTAAACTGGCCAGTGTGTACAGTCTGTACACTGTGTAGCGACTGTCCAGTGTATAGAGACTGTCCAGTGTGTTGAGATTGTCACGTGTATTCAGACGGTCCAGTGTGTAAACACTGTCCAGTATATAGAGACTGTCCAGTGTGAACATTCTGTCCAGTGTGTAGATATTGTTCTTTTTTTACAGACTGCCCAATGTGTACAGTCTGTCCACTGTGTATATTCTATCCTTTTATTCAGTCTGTAAAATGTATACATTCTCTCCAGTGTGTAGAGACTGTCCAGTGTGTTCATTCCGTCCAGTGTTACAGACTGTCCAGTGTGTACTGATTCATCAGGGTTTACATTCTGGCCAGTGTATACATTCTGTCCCTGTGTACAGATTGTCCATCGTATACAGACTGTCCAATGTGTACAGACTGTCCACTAAGTACATTCTTTCCAGTATGTACAGACTCTCCAGTGTGTACAGACTGTCCAGTGTGTATATTCTGTCCAGTGTGTACATACTGTCTAGTGTATACAGACTGTTCAGTGTATACAGACTGTCCAGTGTGCAGAGTCTATCCAGTGTGTTCAGATTTTCCATTTTGTATATTCTGTCCAGTCTGAAGAGACTGCCTAGTGCGTATATTCTGTCCAGTGTGTACAGATTGTCCATTTTGTACTGTTTTACCAGTGTGTACATTCTGTCCAGTGTACAATCTGTCCAGTGTGTGCAGTCTGTCCAGTGTGTACATTCTTTCCAGTGTGTATACTCTGTCCAGTGTGTACAGACTGTCAGCTCTATACAGACTGTCCAATGTGTACAGACTGTCCACTAAGTACATTCGTTCCAGTGTGTACAGACTGTCCAGGGTGTCTAGACTTTTCATTGTTAACAGACGTTCCTGTTTGTACAGTCTGTCCAGTGTGTACATTCTGTCCTGTGTGTACAGACTGTCCACTGTATAAAGACTGTCCAGTGTGTACAGACTGTCCACTAAGTTCATTCTTAAAAATGTGTACAGAATGTCCAGAGTGTACAGACTGTCCAGTGTGTACAGACTGTCCAGTGTTTTCAGATTGTCCAGTGTGAATGTTCTGTCCACTGTGTACATTCTGTCAAGTTTATACAGACTGTCCAGTGTATACAGACTGTCTTGTGTGTACAGACTATCCAGTATGTAGAGACTTTCCAGTGTGTTCAGATTTTCCAGTGTGTACATTCTGTCCAGTGTGTAAAGACTATCCCATAAGTACATTCTGTCCAGTGTGTACAGACTGTCCAATGTGTACTGATTTAACATTGTGAACATTCTGTCCAGTATGTACAGACTATCCATTGTATCAGATTGTCCAGTGTGTAAAGAATTTCCAGTGTGTGGTGACTGTCCAATATGTAAGTTCTGTCCAGTGTGTAGAGAATGTCCAGTGTGTCTAGACTGTTAAGTGTTTACAGACTGTCCAGTGTGTAGAGTCTGTCCAGTGTGTAGTGACTGTCCAGTGTGTAGATTTTGTCCAGTGTGTAGAGACTGTTTTTTGTTTACAGACTGCCCAATGTGTACAGTCTGTCCACTGTGTATATTCTGTACTTGTATACAGTCTGTCCATTGTGTACATTCTGTCCAGTGTGTAGAGAATATCCAGTGTATGGAGACTGTCATGTGTATTCACATTTTCCAATGTCTACATTCTCTCCAGTGTGAGAGACTGTCCAATGTGTACATTTTGTCCAGTGTGTACAGACTGTAAAGTGTGTACTGATTTATCAGGGTTTACATTCTGTCCAGTGTGTACAGACTGTCCAGTGTGCGCTGATTTTCCAGTGTGTACATTCTGTCCAGTATGTACAGACTGCCCAGTGTTTACAGATTGGTCAGTGTGTACAGATTTCCAGGGTGTAGTGCCTGTCTAATATGTAAGTTTGGTCCAGTGTGTGCAATCTGTCCAGTGTGTGCAGTCTGTCCAGTGTGTACATTCTGTCCAGTGTGTAGAGACTGTCCAGTGTGTAGAAACAGTCCAGTGAGTACATTCTGTCCAGTGTGTATATTCTGTCCAGTGTGTACATTCTGTTCAGTGTGTATATTCTGTCCAGTGTGTAGAGACTCTCCACTGTTTACAGACTGTCCAGTGTGTACAGACTTTCCAGGAAATACATTCTGTCCAGTGTGTAGAGACTCTCCTGTGTGTACAGACTCTCCAGTGTGTACTGATTTACCAATGTGTATATTCTGTCCAGTGAGTACAAACTGTCCAGTGTATGCAAACTGTCTAGTGTGTACTGACTTTCCAGTGTGTAGAGACTGTCCAGTGTGTACGTCCTGTTCAGTGTGTACAAAGTGTCCAGTGGGTCAAGAATGTTCTGTGTTAACAGACTGCCAAGTGTATACAGCTTGTACAGTGTGTACATTCTATCCAGTGTGTAGAGACTGTCCAGTGTGTAGAAACTGTCCAGTGTGCACATTCTGTCCCATGTGTTCATTCTGTCCAGTGTGTACAGACTGTCCATGTATACAGACTGTCCTTTGTGTTCAGACTGTGCACTAAGTACATTCTTCCCAGTGTGTACAGACTGTCTGGTGTGTAAAGTCTTTCCAGTGTGTAGAGACTGTTCAGTGTATATGTTCTGTCCAGTGTGTACAGAATGTCCAGTGTGTCTAGACTGTTCAGCGTTAACAGACTGTCCAGTGTGTACATTATGTTCAGCGTGTACATTCTGTCCAGTGTCGAGAGACTGTCCAGTGTGTAGAGACTGTCCAATGTGTATATTCTGTCCAATGTATACATTCTGTCCAGTGTGTACAGACTGTCCACTGTATACAGACTGTCCAGTGTGTACAGACTGTCCACTAAGTATATTCTTTCCAATGTGTATAGACTGTCCATTGTGTACATTCTATCTAGTGTGTCCATTCTTTCCAGTGTGTACAGACTTTCCATTGTATACAGACTCTGCAATGTGTACAGACTATTCAGTGTGTAGAGACTTTCCAGTGTGTACATTCTGTCCAGTGTGTACAGATTGTCCATTGTGTATTGATTTACCAGTGTGTACATTCCATCCAGTGTGTACACTCGGTCCAGTTTGTGCAGTCTATCCAGTGTGTACATTCTGTCCAGTGTGTAGAGACTCTCCAGTAAGTAGAAACTGTACAGTGTGTACATTCTGTCCAGTGTGTATATTCTGTCCAGTGTGAACAGACTGTCCACTCTATACAGACTGTCCAGTGTGTCCAGACTGTCCACTATGTTCATTCTTCCCAGTGTGTACAGACTGTCCAATGGGTACAGACTTTACACTGTGTAGAGACTGTCCAGTGTGTATGTTCTGTCAGTGTGTACAGACTGTCCAGTGTTTCTAGATTGTTCAGTGTTAACAGACTGTAAGGTTTGTACAGTCTGTCCAGTGTGTACACTATGTCCATTGTTTACAAACTGTCCACTGTATACAGGCTGTCTAGTGTGTATAGACTCTCCACTAAGTACATTCTTTCCAGTGTGCACAGACTGTCCAGTTTGTACAGACTTACCAGTGTGTACATTCTGTCCAGTGTGTACATTCTCTCCAGTGTGCAGAGACTGTCCAGTGTTTACGTTCTGTCCAGTGTGTACAGACTGTCCACTGTGTCTAGACTGTTCAGTGTTAAGAGACTGTCCAATTTGTACAGTCTTTCCAGTGTGTACATTCTCTCCAGTGTTTAGAGACTCTGCAGTTTGTAGAGACTGTCCAGTGTGTCCATTCTGTTCAGTGTGTACATTCTGTTGAGTGCATACAGACTGTCCTCTGTATACAGACTGTCCAGTGTGTACGTTCTGTCCAGTTTGTACAGACTGTCCACTGTGTTTAGGCTGTTCATTGTTAGGAGACTTTCCAGTTTGTACAGTGTTTCCAGTGTGTAGAATCTCTCCAGGGTTTAGAGACTCTCCATTTTGTAGAGACTCTCCAGTGTGTACATTCTGTTCAGTGTGTACATTCTGTTGAGTTCGTACAGACTGTTCACTGTATAGAGACTGTCCAGTGTGTACAGACTGTCCACTAAGTACATTCTTTCCTGTGTATACAGACTATCCAGAATGCACAGACTGTCCAGTGAGTAGAGACTCTTCAGTGTATAGAGACTGTCCAGTGTGTACAGTCTGTATAATGTGTATATTCTTTAAAGTGTGTAGAGAGTCTCGAGTGTGTACAAGCTGTCCAGTGGTTTTATTCTGTACAGTGTGTACATTCTGTCCATCTGAACAATCTGTCCAATGTATACAGACTGTCCTGTGTGGACAGACTGCCCCATGTGTACAGACTCTCTAGTGAGTACATTCTTTCCAATGTGTACAGACTGTCCACTGTGTACAGTCTTTCCAGGGTGTAGAGACTTTCCAGTGTGTACATTCTGTTCAGTGTGTACAGAATGGCCATTGTGTCTAGACTCTTCAGTGTTAACAGACTGTCCAGTGTTTAGAGACTCTCCAGTGCGTAGAGACTGTCCAGTATGTACGTTCTGTCAGTGTGTACAGACCGTCCACTATATACAGACTGTCCAGTGTGTACAGACTGTCCAGTGTTTACATTCTGTCCAATGTGTAGAGACTGTTCAGTGCTTACAGACTGTCCAGTGTGTACAGTATGTCCACTGTGTATATTCTGTCCTTGTGTACAGTCTGTCCAATTTGTACATTCTTTCCAGTGTGTAGAGACTGTCAAGTGTGTAGAGACTTTCCAGTGTGTTCAGATTTTCCAATGTGTACATTCTCTCCCGTGTGTAGAGACTCCCCAGTGTTTACATTCTGTCCAGTGTGTACATTTTGTCCGTGTGTACTGACTGTCCTGTGTATACAGACTGTCCAGTGTGTAGAGACTGTCCAGTGTGTAGAGACAGTTCAATGTGTATATTCTGTCCAGTTTGTTAGACTCTCCAGTGTGTCTAGACTGTTTAGTGTTTACAGACTGTCCAGTGTGTACATTATTTCCTGTGTGTACAGACTGTCCATTATATGAAGACTGTACAGTGTGTACATACTCTCCAGTAAGTAAATTCTTTGCAGTGTGTACAGACTGTCCATTATTTACAGACTGTCCAGTGTGTGCAGACTGTAAAGTGTGTGCAGTCTGACTAGTGTTTATAGACTGTCCAGTGTGTATATTCTGTCCAGTGTTTACATTCTGTCAAGTGTGAACAGACTGTCCAGTGTATACAGACTTTCCAGTGTGTACAAACTGTCCAGTGTGTGCAGTCTGTCCAGTATGTACATTCTGTCTAGTGTGTACATTCTGTTGACTTTTTACATTCTGTCCAGTTTGTACAGACTGTCCAGTGTATACAGACTGTACAGTGTGTATAGACTCTCCAGTGTATAGAAATTTTCCAGGGTGTATATTTTGTCTAGGTTGTATAGACTGTCCAGTGTGTGCAGTCTGTCCAGTGAGAACAGATGGTCCAGTATATACATCGTGTCCAGTGTGTACAGACTGTCCAGTATGTACAGACTGTCCAGTGAGTACATTATATGTAGGTTGTACAGATTGCCCAGTGTCTACAGACTGTCCAGTGTGCACATTCTTTTCAGTGTGTAAAAACTGTACAATGTATACAGACTTTCCAGTGTGTACACACTGTTCAGTGTGTAGAGACTCTTCAGTGTTTAGAAACTGTCCAGTGTGTACAGGCTGTCTAATGTGTATATTCTGTAAAGTGTGTAGAAATCCTCCAGTGTGTACATACTGTCCAGTGGATTTATTCTGTACAGTGTGTACATTCTGTCTAGTGTGTACAGTCTGTACAATGTGTAAAGACTGTCCAGTGTGGACACACTGTTTCGTGTGTACAGTCTCTCCAGTGAGTACATTCTCTCCAGTGTGTACAGACTGTTCAATGTATATAGACTGTCAAGTATTTGCATTATGTACAGTGTGCACAATTGATCCAGTGTGTACAGTCTGTCCAATGTGTACAGACTGTCCTGTGTATATAGACTGTCCAGTGTGTAGAGACTGTCCAGTATGTACATTATGTACAGTGTTCTCTTTTGGTCCAGTGTTTACATTCTGTCAAGTGTGTACAGAGTGTCCAGTGTATACAGACTGTCCAGTGTGTACAGACTGTCAATTGTGTAGTTCCTGTCCAGTGTGTTCAGATTTTTCATTGTGTACATTTTGTTCAGTGTGTAAAGACTGTACACTATATACAGACTGTACAGTGTATACAGAATGTGCAGTGTGCAGTGACTGTCCAGTGTGTTCATATTTTCCAGTGCTTACATTCTGTGCAGTGTATAGAGACTGTTCTGTGTGTACAGACTCTCCAGTGAGTACTGATTTACCAATGTGTACATTCTGTCCAGTGAGTGCAAACTCTCCAGTGTATACAATCTGTCCAGTGTGTACAGACTTTCCTGTGTATAGAGACTGTGCAGTGTGAATGTTCTGTTCAGTGTGTACAGGCTGTCCAGTGGGTCTAGACTGTTCAGTGTTAACAGACTGCCCAGTGTGTACAGTCTGTCCAGTGTATACATTCTATCCAGTGTATAGAGACTGTCCAGTGTGTAGAAACTGTCCAGTGTGTACATTCTGTCCAGGGTGAACATTCTGTCTAGTGTGTACAGACTGTCCATGTATACAGACTGTCCAGTGTCTACAGACTGTACACTAAGTACATTCTTTCCAGTGTGTACAGACTGTCCAGTGTGTACAGCCTTTCCAGTGTGTAGAGACTGTCCAGTGTGTACAATCTGTCCAGTGTGTACAGAATGTCAAGTGTGTCTAGAATGCTCAGTGTTAACAAACTGTATAGTGTGTACATTCTGTCTATTGTGTACATTCTGTCCAGTGTGAAGAGACTGTCCACTGTATAAATACTGTCCATTGTGTACATTCTATCAAGTGTGTATATTCTGTCCAGTGTGTAGAGACTGTCCATTGTGTCCTGATTTACCAGTGTGTACATACCGTCCAGTGTGTACATTCTGTCCAGTGTGTGCAGTCTGTCCAGTTTATACATTCTGTCCAGTGTGTAGAGACTGTCCAGAATGTAGAAACTATCCAGTGTGTACATTCTCTGCAGTGTGTATATTCTGCACAGTGTGTACAGACTTTCCACTAACTACATTCCTTCCAGTGTGTCAAAACTGTCCAGTGTGTACAGACTTTCCAGTGTGTAGAGACTGTCCAGAGTGTGTACGTTCTGTCCTGTGTGTACGGACTGTCCAGTGTGTCTAGACTGTTCAGTGTTAACAGACTGTCCAGTTTGCACAGTCTGTCCAGTGTGGACATTCTGTGCAATGTGTAGAGACTGTCCTGTGTGTAGAGACTGTCCAGTGTGTACATTATGTTCAGTGTGTACATTCTGTCCTGTGTGCATAGACTGTCCATTGTATACAGAGTGTCCAATGTGTACAAACTGTCTACTAAGTACATTCTTTCCAATGTGTACAGACTGTCCAGTGAGTGCAGACTATACAGTATGTACAGACTTTCCAGTGTTTACAGATTGTCAAGTGTGTACATTCTGTCCAGTGTGTTCATCCTGTCCAGTGTGTCCAGACTGTCCAATGTATACAGACTGAACAGTGTGTATAAACTGTCCAGTGTGTAGAACTTGTCCAGGGTTTTCCTTCTGTCCAGGTTGTACAGAATGTCCAGTGTGTGCAGTCTTTCCAGTGTTTATATACTGTACAGTGTGTACATTCTCTACAGTGTTTACATTCTGTACAGTGTGAACAGCCTGTCCAGTATATACACACTGTCCATTGTGTACAGACTGTCCAGTATGTAAAGACAGTCCAGTGAGTACATTATGCACAGGGTGTACAGACTGTCCAGTGTGAATACACTGTGCAGTGTGTTCAGATGTTCCAGTGTGTACATTCTGTCCAGTTTGTACAGATTGTCCAGTGTGTACAGACAGTCCAGTGTGTACAGACTGTCCATCGAGTACATTCTTTCCAATGTGTAGAGACTGTCCAGTGTGTACAGACTGTCTTGTGTATACAGACTGTCCAGTGTGTTAGACTGTCCAGTGTGTCCAGACTCTCCAGTGTATTCAGACTGTCCAGTGTGTACAGGCTGTCCAGTGTATAAAGACTGTCCAGTATGTACACTCTGTCCAGTATGTAGAGACTGTTCAGTTTTTACAGACTGTCCAGTGTATACAGTCTGTCCACTTTGTATATTCTGTCCTTGTGTACAGTATGTCCAATGTGTACATTCATTCCCATGTGTAGAGACTCCCCAGTGTGTACATTCAGACTGTCCAGAGTGTACAGCCTGTCCAGTGTGTACATTTTGTCCAGTGTGTAGAGAATGTCCAGTGTGTAGAAACTATCCAGAGTGTACATTCTCTCCAGTGTGTACATTCTGTCCAGTGTTTACAGACTGTAAACTGTTTACAGAGTGTCCAGTGCATACAGACAGTCCACTAAGTACAATTTTTCCAGTGTGTTCAGACTTTCCAGTGTGTACAGAATGTCCAGTGTGTACATTGAGAATGTGTGTACATTCTGTACAGTGTGTACAGACTGTCCAGTGTATGCAGACAGTCCAGTGTGTACAGACTGTCCAGTGTGTAGACACTTTCCAGTGTCTTCACATTTTCCACTGTGTACATTCTGTCCAGTGTATAGAGACTGTCAACTGTGTACATTCTGTCCACTTTTTACAGGCAGTCCAGTGTGTACTGATTTACCAGTGTTTACATTCTTTCCTGTGTGTACATTCTGTCCATGTGTACAGTCTTTCCAGTGTATATAGACTTTCCAGTGTGTGGAGACTGTTCAGTGTTTATATTCTGTCCACTGTGTACAGACTGTCCAGTGTGTCTAGAGTGTTCTGTGTTTACTGACTGTGCAGTGCATACATTCTGTCCTGTGTGTACAGACTGTCCACTGTAAAAAGACTGTACAGTGTGTACAGACTATCCAGTGTATATAGACTGTCCAGTGTGTACAGACTATCCGGTGCGTACATTCTGTCCAGTGTGTACAGACTATCCAGTGTGTACATTCTGTCCAGTGTGTTGATTTTGTCAAGTTGTACAATGTGTCCAGTGAGTACACAGTGTCCAGTGTGTGTACATAGTGTTCAGTTTGTCCAGACTTTCCAGTATGTACATTTTGCCCAGTGTATACAGACTATGCAAGGTGTACATTCTCTCAAGTGTGTACAGACTGTCCAGTGTGCACATTCTGTCCAGTGTGTACAGACTGTCCAGTATGTGTACAGACTGTCCAGTGTGTACAATCTGACAGTGTGGACATTCTGTCCAGTGTTTTAGACTGTCCAGTATACATTGTGTCTAGTGTAGACATTGTTTCCATTGTGTGTACAGACCGTCAAATGTGTTTCTTTTGTCCAGTGTGTATATTTTGTCCAGTGTGTACTTTCTATCCAGTGTGTACATTATGTCCTCTGTGTGCAGAGTGTCCAGTGTGTACATTTTGTCCTTTGTTTACAAAGTTTCCAGTGTGTTCAGACATGCAATTGTGTAGAGTCCATCCAGAGTGTGTACAGATTGTCTTTGTATACATTCTGTCCAGTGTGTACATTGTGTCCAGTTTGTACGTTCTGTCCAGTGTGTGCATACTGTCCAATGTGTTCATTCTTGTCCAGTGTGTACATACTGTCCAGTG
This sequence comes from Myodes glareolus, assembly GCF_982192425.1. Taxonomy (NCBI): domain Eukaryota; kingdom Metazoa; phylum Chordata; class Mammalia; order Rodentia; family Cricetidae; genus Myodes; species Myodes glareolus. The sequence goes on from NC_142046.1 coordinate 5,399,370, forward strand.
TGCACCTTCTGTACTACGTGTACAGAGTTTTCAGTTTGTACAGACTGTGCCCTGTGTACTTTCTGTCCTATGTGTACAGATTGTATATTGTGCACATTCTGTCCAGTTTTTACAGACTGTCCAGTGTGTACATTCTCTCTGGTGTGTACATTTTGTCCAGTTTGTACATTGTGTCCAGTGAATACAGAGTGTCAACTGTGTGAACAGAGTGTACAGTGTGTCCAAACTTTCCACTGTGTACATTCTGTCCAGTGTGTACAGACTGTCCAGTACGTGTACAGACCGTCCAGTGTGTACATTCTGTCAGTGTATACATTCTGTCCCGTGTGTACAGACTATCAAGTGTACATTGTGTCCAGTGTAGACATTGTTTCCATTGTGTGTACAAACAATCCTTTGTGTACATTTTGTCCAGTGTGTATAGACTGTAAAGTGTGTACATTCTCTTCAGTGTGTACAGACTGTCCAATGTGTACATTATGTTCAGTGTGTACAGACTGTCCAGTGTATACAGAGTGAACAGTGTGTACATTGTGTCCAGTGTGTAAAGACTGTAGAGTGTGTACATTGTGTCTAGTGTGTACAGACTTTCCAGTATGCACACTGACCAGTGTGTACAGACTGTCCAGTGTGTGTACAAACTGTCCAGTGAGTACAGACTTTCCAGTGTGTACATTCTGTCCAGTGTGTATATTGTGTCCAGTGTGTTCATTCTGTTCAGTGTGTACATTCTGTACAGTGTGTGTACAGACTCTCCACTGAGTACATTCTGTCCTTGTGTACAGATTGTACAGTGTCTACAGAGTGTCCAGTGTGTATAGTCTGTCCAGTGGGTGCATTCTGTCCAGTTTGAATAATGTATCCAGTGTGTACAGACTATCCAGTGTGTTCTGACTTAACAATGTGTACATTCTGTCCAGTATGTACATTCTGTTCAGTGTGTACAGACTGTCCAGTGTTTAAAAATTGTCCAGTGTTTACACAATTTCCAGTGTGTAGTGACTGTCCAATATGTAAGTTCTGTCCAGTGTATATGCACAGTCCAGTGTGTCTAGACTGTTAATTGTTTACAGACTGTCCAGTGTGTGTACAGACTCTCCAGAGTGTACATTCTGTCCAGTGTGTACAGACTGTCCAGTGTGTACACTCTTTCCAGTGTGTACAGACTGGCCAGTGTGTACCTTGTGTCCAATGTGTATATTGTGTCCAGTGTTTACAGACTGTCCAGTTTATACAGACTGTCCAGTGTGTACAGACATTCCAGTGTGTAGTGACTTTCCAGTGTGTTCAGATTTTCCACTGTGTCCATTCTGTCCAGTGTATAGACACTGTCCAGTGAGTACGTTCTGTTCTGTGTGTAAAGACTGATCAGTGTGTACTGACTAACCAATGTGTGCATTCTGTCCAGTATGTATAGACAGTATGTTTACATACTGTCCAGTGTGTATAGAGTGTCCAGTGTGTACAATCTGTCCAGGGTGTGTACAGTTTGACCAGTATGTACATTTTATCCAACATGTACCTTGTGTCCAGTGTGTACAGATTGTCCAGTGTGTACAGTCTGTCCAGTGTGTGTACAGTTTGACCAGTATGTACATTTTATCTATGGTGTACCTTGTGTCCAGTGTGTACAGACTGTCCAGTGTGTACAGACTGTCCAGAGTGGACATTCTGTCCAGTGTGTACAGACTGTCCAGTTTGTACAGACTGTGCAGTATGTACAGACTTTCCTTGTGCCCAGTGTGTACAAAAGTTCGGTGTATACAAACTGTCCAATGTGTACGTTGTGTCCATTGTGTACAGACTGTCCAGTGTGTACATTCTGTCAAGTGTGTACAGACTTTCCAGTATGTACATTCTGTCCAGTGTGTTCATGTTGTCCAGGTTATACATTGTGTCCAGTGAGTACAGAGTGTCCAGTGTGTACAGACTTTCAAGTGTGTGCATTCTTTCTAGTGTGTACATAGTGTTCAGTGTGTACAGACTGTCCAGGGTGTACAGATTCTCCAGTGTGTACAGACTGTCTAGTTGTACAGACTGTCCAGTGTTTACGTTCTGTCCATGTGTACATACTGTTTTCTGTGTATGTTCTGTCCAGTGTGTACAGACTGTAGTGAGTACATCTGTCCTTTGTATATATTTTGTCCAAGGTTTACAGACTGAACAGTATGTATATTCTGTCCATTGTGTACATTGTGTCCAGGGTATACAGACTGTCCAGTGTGTACAGACTGCCCAGTGTGTATGTTCTATCCAGTGTGTACAAACTGTCCAGTATGTACATTCTGTCCAGTGTGTACGGACTGTCCAGTGTGTACATTCTGTCCGGTGTGTACAGACTGTCCAGTATGTATACAGAATATCTAGTGTGTACATTCTGTCAGTGTGTACATTCTGTTCACTGTGAGAGACTGTCCATTGTACATTTTGTCCAGTGTAGACATTTTGTCCATTTTGTGTACAGAGTGTCCACTGTGTACATTCTATCCAGTGTTTACAGACTGTCCAGAGTGTTCATTCTGTTCAGTGTGTACAGACTGTCCAGTGTGTACATTCGATAAAGTGTTTACAGACTGTCCAGAGTATACAAAGTGTACAGTGTGTACATTGTGTCCTCTGCGTAAAGATTGTCCAGGGTGTACATTGTGTCTAGTGTGTACAGACTGTCCAGTGTGTACAGACTGTCCAGTGTGTACATTCTGTCCGGTGTGTACAGACTGTCCAGTATGTATACAGAGTATCTAGTGTGTACATTCTGTCAGTGTGTACATTCTGTCCACTGTGAGAGACTGTCCATTGTACATTTTGTCCAGTGTAGACATTTTGTCCATTTTGTGTACAAACTGTCCACTGTGTACATTCTGTCCAGTGTTTACAGACTGTCCAGTGTGTACATTCTGTCCAGTGTGTACATTCGATAAAGAGTTTACAGACTGTCCAGAGTATACAAAGTGCACAGTGTGTACATTGTGTCCTGTGCGTAAAGACTGTCCAGGGTGTACATTGTGTCTAGTGTGTACAGACTTTCCGGTAAGCACAGAGTGTCCAGTGTGTACCGAATGTCCAGTATGTACTATCTGTCCAGTGTGTACAGAGTTTCCAGTTTGTACAGACTGTGCAGTGTGTACAATCTGTCCGATGTGTACAGACTCTCCAGTGTGTGCATTCTTTTAAGTGTCTACCGACTGTCCCTTGTGTACAATCTGTCCAGTGTGTACAGACTGTCTAGTGTATACAGAGTCTACAGTGTGTAGATTGTGTCCACTGTGTAAAGTGTGTCCAGTGTGTACATTGTGCCAAGTGTGTACAGACTTTCCAGTATGTACAGATTTCCCAGTGTTTACAGACTGACCAGTGTGCACGTTCTGTCAAGTGTGTACATTCTGTCCATTGTGTATATTGTGTCCAGTGTGTTCATTTTGTCCGGGGTGTATATTGTGTTCAGTGTCTGTACTGAGTGTCCAGAATGTATATTCTGTCCAATGAGTTCAGAATTTACAGTGTGCACAGAGTGTCTATTGTGTAAATTCGGTCCAAAGTGTTCAGACTGTCCAGTGTGTGTACAGACTGCCAAGTGCGTACATTCTGTCCAGTGTTTATATTGTGTCCAGTTTGTATATTTTGTCCAGTGTGTACATTCTGTACAGTGTGTACATTGTGTCCAATGTGTACAGAGTGTCCAGTTTGTACAGAGTGTCAAATATGCACAGAATGACCAGTGGGTATATTCCATTCCAGTGTGGGTATTGTGTCCAATGTGTGTACAGACTGTCCAGTGTGTACATTCTGTCCTTCGTGTACATTGAGTCTAGAGTTTACATACTTTCAAGTGTGTACAGACTGTCCAATTTGTACAGAATGTCCAGTGTATAAATTCTGTCCAGTGTGCACATTCTGTCCAGTGTGTACATTGTGTCCAGTGTGTGTACAGTGTATCCAGAATGTATGTCTTTTCCAGTGTGTACAGACTTTCCAGTGTGCACAGAATGTCCAGTATGTCCATTGTGTCTAGAGTGTCAAGACTGTCCACTGTGTGTACAGACTGTGCAGTGAGTATAGACTGTCCAGTGTTTACATTCTGTCCAGTGTGTATACTGTCTTCAGTGTGTACATTCTGTCCAGTTTATCCATTCTGTACAGTGTGTGTACAGATTCTCCATTGAGTACATTCTGTCCTTGAGTACAGACTATACAGTGTGTACAGAGTGTCCAGTGGGTAAATTCTGTGCAGTTTGTACAGACTGTCCACTGTGTACATTCCGTCTAGTGTGTACAATGTGTTCGGGGTGTAAAGACTGACAAGTGTGTACATTCTGTCCGGTGTGTTCATTCTGAACAGTCTGTGTACAGACTCCTCAGTGAGTACATTCTGTCCTTGTGTACAGACTTTACAATGTGTACAGAGTGTCCAGTGTGCACAGTCTGTTCAGTGTATACATTTTGTCCAGTGTGTACAATGCGTTCTGTGTGTAGAGACTGTCCAGCGTGTACATTCTGTCCAGTGTGTATATTTTGTTCAGTGTGTACATTTTGTCCAGTGAGTTCAGAAAGTTCAATGTGTACATATTGTCTGGCGTGTACAGACTGTCGAGGGTTTACATTCTATACAGTGTGTACATTGTGTACAGTGCTTACAGAATGTCCATGTTTGCAGAGTGTCCAGTGTGTACAGACTGTCCAGTGTGTACAGTCTTTCAAGTTTGGGAACAGATTGTCCAGTAAGTACATTTTATCCAGGGTGTACCTAGTGTCTGGTGTGTACAGACTGTCCAATGTGTACAGACAGTCCAGTGTGTCCATTCTGTCCAGTGTGTAGGTTCTGTCCAGTGTGTACGTTCTTTTCAGTGTGTACAGACTGCCCAGTGGGTCTAGACTGTTCAATGATAAAAGTCTGTCCAGTAGGTACATTCTGTCCAGTGTGTACAGTCTGTCCAGTGTGTAGAGACTGTCCAGTGTGTAGAAACTGTCTAGTGTGTACATTCTATCCAGTGTATACATTCTGTCCAGTGCATACAGACTGTTCATGTATACAGACTGTCCAGTGTGTACAGACTGTCCAGTAAGTACATTCTTACCAGTGAGTACAGACTGTCCAGTGTGTACAGTCTTTGCAGTGTGTGGAGACTGTCCAGTGTGTACGTTTTGTCTAGTGTGTCTAGACTTTTCAGTGTTAACAGACTGTCCAGAGTGTATATTCTGTGTAGTGTGTACATTCTGTACAGTGTGAAGAGACTGTCCAGTGTGTAGAGACGGTCCAGTGTGTATACTCTATCCAGTGTGTACATTCTGTCCAGTTTGTACAGACTATCCACTGTATAAAGACTGTCCAGTGTGTACAGACTGTCCACTAAGTACATGCTTTCCAGTGTGTACAGACTGCCCAGTGTGTACAGACTGTCCAGTGTTTACAGATTGTCCAGTGCGTACAGACTCTCCAGTGTGTAGTGACTGTCCAGTGCATACATTCTGTCCATTGTGTATATTGTGTCCAGCGTGTACGGACTGTCCACTCTATACAGACTGTCCTGTTTGTACAGACTGTCCTCTAAGTACATTCTCTCCAGTGTATACAGACTGTCCAGTGTGTCTAGACTGTTTAGTATTAAAAGTCTGTCCAGTTTTTACAGTCTGTCCAGTGTGAACATTCTGTCCAGTGTGTAGAAACTGTGCAGTGTTTAGAGACTGTCCATGTGTACATTCTGTTCAGTGTGTACATTCTGCCCTGTGTGAACAACTGTCCACTGTATACAGACTGTCCATGGTGTACAGACTGTCCAGTGTGTGCAGAATATCCATTGTTTACAGATTGTCCAGTGTATACAAACTGCCATCGTGTAGTAACTGTCCAGTGCATACACTCTGTCCAGTGTGTACAGACTGTCCATTGTGTACTGATTTACCAGTGTGTACATTCTGTCCAGTATGTCCATTCTGTTCAGGTTGTACAGACTATCCAGTGTTTACAGATTGTCCAGTGTGTACATAATTTCCAATGTGTAGTGACTGTCCAATACGTAAGTTCTGTCCAGTGTATTCAAACTGTCTAGTGTGTCTAGACAGTTAATTGTTTACAGACTGTCCAGTGTGTACAGTCTGTCCTGTGTGTATATTCTGTCCAGTGTGTAGCGATTGTCCAGTGTGTAGAGACTGTCCAGTGTGTAGAGACTGTCCAGTGTATTGAGAATGTCCAGTGTGTACATTCTGTCCACTGTGTAATGTGTCTTTGAGTACAGTCTGTCCAATGTGTACATTTTTCCAGTGTGTAAAGACTGTCCAGGGTGTGCGCTCTGTTCAATGTGTACAAACTGTCCAGTGGGTCAAGACTGTTCAGTGTAAACAGACTGTCCAGTGTGTTCAGTCTGTCCTGTGTGTACATTCTGTCCAGTGTGTAGAGACTGTCCAGTGTGTAGAAACTGTCCAGTGTATACATTCTGTCCACTGTGTACATTCTGTCCAGTGTGTACAGACTGTCCATGTATACAGATTGTCCAGGGTGTACAGAGTGTCCACTAAGTACATTCTTTCCAGTGTGTACTGACCTCCAGAGTGTACAGTCTTTCCAGTGTGTAGAGACTTTACAGTGTGTACGTTAAATCCACTGTGTACAGAATGTCCAGTGTTAACAGAATGTCCAGAGTGTACATTGTGTTCAGTTTGAAGAGACTGTCCACTGTTTAGAGTCTGTCCAGTGTGTATATTCTGTCCAGTGTGTACAGACTGTACAGTGTGTCTAGACTGTCCAGTTTATACAGATTGTCCAGTGTGTACAGACTGTCCACTAAGTACATTTTCTCCAGTGTGTACAGACTGTCCAGTGTTTACAGTCTTTCCATTATGTAGAGACAGTCCAGTGTGTACATTATGTCCAGTGTGTACAGACTGTCCAGTGTGTCTAGACTGTTCAGTGTTAATAGACTGCCCAGAGTGTACATTCTGTCCACGGTGTACATTCTGTCCATTTTGAAGAGACTGTCCAGTGTGTATATTCTGTACAGTGGGTACATTCTGTCCAGTGTGTAGAGACTGTCCACTGTATACAGACTGTCCAGTATGTACAAACTGTCCACTAAGTACATTCTTTCTAGGGTGTACAGACTGTATAGTGTTTAGAGACTGTCCAGTGTGGACATTCTATCCAGAGTGTACTTTCTGTCTAGTGTGTACAGACTCTCCAGTGTATAGAGACTGTCCAGTGTGTACAGACTCTCCAGTGTATAGAGACTGTCCAGTGCGTACATTCTGTCCAGTGTGTACAGACTGTCCATTGTGTACTGATTTACCAGTGGGTACATTCTGTCCAGTGTGTACATTCTGTCCAGTGTGTGCAGTCTGTCCAGTGTGTACATTCTGTCCAGTGTGTAGAGACTGTCCAGTATGTAGAAACTGTCCAGTGTGTACATTCTGTCCAGTGTGTATATTCTCTTTAGTGTGTACAGACTGTCCACTCTATACATACTGTCCAGTGTGTACAGACTGTCCACTGTGTACATTCTGTCCAGGGTGTACAGACTGTCCAGTTTATACAGACCGTCCAGTGTGTACAGACTGTCCAGTGTGTAGAGACTGTCCAGTATGTAGAGACTGTCCAGTGTATACATTCTGTTCAGTATGTACAGACTGTTCACTCCATACAGACGGTCCAGTGTGCACAGACTTTTCAATGTGTAGAGACTGTCCAATGTGTACGTTCTTTTCAGTGTGTACAGACTGTCCAGTGAGTCTAGACTGTTCAGTGCTAAAAGATTGTCCAGTAGGTACAGTCTGTCCAGTGTGAACAGTCTGTGCAGTGTGTAGAGACTGTCATTCTGTAGAAACTGTCTAGTGTGTACATTCTATCCAGTGTATACATTCTCTCCAGTGTGTACAGACTCTTCCTGTATACAGACTGTCCAGTGTTTAAAGACTGTCAACTAAGTATTCTTTCCAGTGTGTCGAGACTGTCCAGTGTGTACAGTCTTTGCAGTGTGTAGAGACTGTCCACTGTGTATGTTTTGTCCAGAGTATCTGGACTGTTCAGTGTAAACAGACTGTCCAGAGTGAATATTCTGAATAGGGTGTACATTCTGTCCATTGTGAAGAGACTGTCCAGTTTGTATAGACGGTCCAGTGTGTATATTCTGTCCAGTGTGTACATTCTGTCCAGTGTGTACAGACTATGCACTGTATACAGACTGTCCAGTGTGTACAGACTGTCCACTAAGTATGTGCTTTCAAGTTTGTACAGACTGTCCAGTGTGTACACACTGTCCAGTGTGTACATTCTATACTGTGTACATTCTCTCCAGTGTGTACAGACTGCCCAGTGTTTACAGATTGTCCAGTGTGTACAGACTGTCCAGTGTGTAGTGACTGTTCAGTGCTACATTCTCTCCAGTGTGCATATTCTGTCCAGTGTGTACATTCTATGCAGTGTGTACATTCTTTCCAGTGAGTACAGACTGTCCAGTGTTTACAGATTGTCCAGTGTGTACAGACTGTCCAATGTGTAGTGACTGTCCAGTGCATACATTCTGTCCAGTGTGTATATTCTGTCCAGTGTACGGACTGTCCACTCTATACAGACTGTCCTGTGTGTACAGACTGTCCTCTAAGTACATTCTTTCCAGTTTGTACAGACTGTTCAGTGTGTCTAGACTGTTTAGTGTTAACAGACTGTCCAGTTTTTACAGTCTGTCCAGTGTGAACATTCTGTCCAGTGTGTAGAAACTGTGCAGTGTGTAGAGACTGTCCAGTGTGTACATTCTGTCCAGTGTGTGAAGTCTGTCCAGTGTGTACAGACTGTCCAGTGTGTAGAGAATGTCCATTTTGTAGAAACTGTCCAGTGTGTACATTCTGTCCAGTGTGTATATTCTCTTTAGTGTGTACAGACTGTCCACTCTATACAGACTGTCCAGTGTGTACAGACTGTCCACTGTGTACATTCTGTCCAGGGTGTACAGTCTGTCCAGTTTATACAGACCGTCCAGTGTGTACAGACTGTCCAGTGTGTAGAGACTGTCCAGTGTGTACATTCTGTTCAGTATGTACAGACTGTTCACTCAATACAGACGGTCCAGTGTGTACAGACTTTTCAGTGTGTAGAGACTGGCCAGTGTGTACGTTCTTTTCAGTGTGTACAGACTGCCCAGTGGGTTTAGACTGTTCAGTGGTAAAATACTGTCCAGTAGGTACAGTCTGTCCAGTGTGGACAGTCTGTCCAGTGTGTCGAGACTGTCCAGTCTATAGAAACAGTTTAGTGTGTACATTCTATCCAGTGTATACATTCTGTTCAGTGTGTACAGACTGTCCATGTATACAGACTCCTCAGTGTGTAAAGACTGTCCACTAAGTTTTTTTTCCAGTGTGTACAGACTGTCCAGTGTGTACAGTCTTTGCAGTGGGTAGAGATTGTCCAGTGTGTATGTTTTGTCCAGTGTGTCTGGACTGTTCAGTATTAACAGACTGTCAAGAGTGTATATTCTGTATAGGGTGTACATTCTGTCCATTGTGAAGAGACTGTCCAGTGTGTATAGATGGTCCAGGGTGTATTTTCTGTCCAGTGTGTACAGACTATACACTATATACAGACTGTCCAGTGTGTGCAGACTGTCCAGTGTGTACATTCTATGCAGTGTGTACATTCTCTCCAGTGAGTACAGACTGTCCAGTGTTTACAGATTGTCCAGTGTGTAAAGACTGTCCAGTGTGTAGTGACTGTCCAGTGCATACATTCTGTCCAGTGTGTATATTCTGTCCAGTGTACGGACTGTCCACTCTATACAGACTGTCCTGTGTGTACAGACTGTCCTCTAAGTACATTCTTTCCAGTTTGTACAGACTGTTCAGTGTGTCTAGACTGTTTAGTGTTAACAGACTGTCCAGTTTTTACAGTCTGTCCAGTGTGAACATTCTGTCCAGTGTGTAGAAACTGTGCAGTGTGTAGAGACTGTCCAGTGTGTACATTCTGTCCAGTGTGTGAAGTCTGTCCAGTGTGTACAGACTGTCCAGTGTGTAGAGAATGTCCATTTTGTAGAAACTGTCCAGTGTGTTCATTCTGTCCAGTGTGTATATTCTCTTTAGTGTGTACAGACTGTCCACTCTATACAGACTGTCCAGTGTGTACAGACTGTCCACTGTGTACATTCTGTCCAGGGTGTACAGTCTGTCCAGTTTATACAGACCGTCCAGTGTGTACAGACTGTCCAGTGTGTAGAGACTGTCCAGTGTGTACATTCTGTTCAGTATGTACAGACTGTTCACTCTATACAGACGGTCCAGTGTGTACAGACTTTTCAGTGTGTAGAGACTGGCCAGTGTGTACGTTCTTTTCAGTGTGTACAGACTGCCCAGTGGGTTTAGACTGTTCAGTGGTAAAATACTGTCCAATAGGTACAGTCTGTCCAGTGTGGACAGTCTGTCCAGTGTGTCGAGACTGTCCAGTCTATAGAAACAGTTTAGTGTGTACATTCTATCCAGTGTATACATTCTGTTCAGTGTGTACAGACTGTCCATGTATACAGACTCCTCAGTGTGTAAAGACTGTCCACTAAGTTTTTTTTCCAGTGTGTACAGACTGTCCAGTGTGTACAGTCTTTGCAGTGGGTAGAGATTGTCCAGTGTGTATGTTTTGTCCAGTGTGTCTGGACTGTTCAGTATTAACAGACTGTCAAGAGTGTATATTCTGTATAGGGTGTACATTCTGTCCATTGTGAAGAGACTGTCCAGTGTGTATAGACGGTCCAGGGTGTATTTTCTGTCCAGTGTGTACAGACTATACACTATATACAGACTGTCCAGTGTGTGCAGACTGTCCAGTGTGTACATTCTATGCAGTGTGTACATTCTCTCCAGTGAGTACAGACTGTCCAGTGTTTACAGATTGTCCAGTGTGTAAAGACTGTCCAGTGTGTAGTGACTGTCCAGTGCATACATTCTGTCCAGTGTGCATATTCTGTCCAGTGTGTATGGGCTGTCCACTCTATACAGACTGTCCTGTGTGTACAGACTGTCCTCTAAGTACATTCTTTCCAGTGTGTACAGACTGTCCAGTGCGTCTAGACTGTTTAGTGTTAGAAGACTGTCCAGTTTTTACAGTCTGTCCAGTGTGAACATTCTGTCCAGTGTGTAGAAACTGTGCAGTGTTTAGAGACTGTCCATGTGTACATTCTGTTCAGTGTGTACATTCTGTCCTGTGTGAACAGACTGTCCACTGTATACCGACTGTCCAGGGTGTACAGACTGTCCAGAGTGTACAGACTGTCCAGTGTGTACAGACTGCCCAGTGTTAACAGATTGTCCAGTGTGGACATTATGTCCACTCTGTACATTCTGTCTAGTGTGTACAGTGTGTCCAGTGTTTAGAGACTGTCCAGTGTGTACATTGTGTCCAGTGTGTACAGACTGTCCAGTGTGTATTTTCTGTTCAGTGTGTACAGACTGTCCACTCTTCACAGATTGTCCAGTGTGTACAGACTTTCCAGTGTGTAGCGACTGTCCAATGTGTACCTTATTTTCAGTGGGTACAGACTGTTCAGTGAGTCTAGCCTGTTCAGTGTTAGCAGACTGTCCAGTATGTACATTCTGTCCAGTGTGTACATTCTGTCAGTGTGTACAGAATATCCACTGTATGCAGACTGTCCAGTGTGTACAGACTGTCCACTAAGCACATGTTTTCCAATGTGTACAGAATGTTCAGTGTGTACAGACTGTCCATTGTTTACAGATTGTCCAGTGTGTACAGACTGTCCAGTGTGTAGTAACTGTCCAGTGCATACACTCTGTCCAGTGTGTACAGACTGTCCATTGTGTACTGATTTACCAGTGTGTACATTCTGTCCAGTATGTACATTCTGTTCTGTGTGTACAGACTGTCCAGTGTTTACAGATTGTCCAGTGTGTACATAATTTCCAATGTGTAGTGACTGTCCTATACGTAAGTTCTCTCCATTGTGTACTGACTGTCTAGTGTGTCTAGACAGTTAATTGTTTACAGACTGTCCAGTGTGTACAGTCTGTCCTGTGTGTATATTCTGTCCAGTGTGTAGCGATTGTCCAGTGTGTAGAGACTGTATTGGGTGTAGAGACTGTCCAGTGTATTCAGAATGTCCAGTGTGTACATTCTGTCCACTGTGTAATCTGTCCTTGAGTACAGTCTGTCCAATGTGTACATTCTTTCCAGTGTGTAGAGACTGTCCAGGGTATGCGCTCTGTTCAGTGTGTACAGACTGTCCAGTGGGTCAAGACTGTTCAGTGTTAACAGAATGTCCAGTGTGTAAAGTCTGTCCAGTGTGTACATTCTTTCCAGTGTGTAGAGACTTCCAGTGTGTAGAAACTGTCCAGTGTATACATTCTGTCCACTGTGTACATTCTGTCCAGTGTGTACAGACTGTCCATGTATACAGATTGTCCAGGGTGTACAGAGTGTCCACTAAGTACATTCTTTCCAGTGTGTACCGAGTCTCCAGTGTGTACAGTCTTTCCAGTGTGTAGAGACTTTACAGTGTTTATGCTATGTCCACTGTGTACAGAATGTCCAGTCTTAACAGACTGTCCAGAATGTACATTCTGTCCAGTGTGAAGAGACTGTCCACTTTGTAGAGACTGTCCAGTGCATACATTCTGGACAGTGTGCATATTCCGTCCAGTGTGGACAGACTGTCCACTATAAATAGACTGTCCAGTGTGTACAGACTATCCTCTAAGTACATTCTTTCCAGTGTGTACAGACTGTCCAGTGTGTCTAGACTGTTCAGTGTTAACAGACTGTCCAGAGTGTACATTCTGTCCAGGGTGTACATTCTGTCCATTTTGAAGAGACTGTCCAGTGTGTACATTCTGTCCAGTGTGTACAGACTTTCCACTGTATACAGACTGTCCAGTATGTACAAACTGTCCACAATTACATTTTTTCTAGTGTGTACAGACTGTCCAGTGTTTACAGACTGTCCAGTGTGTACATTCTATCCATTGTGCACATTCTGTCCAGTGTGTACAGACTGTCCAGTGTATGCAGACTTTCCAGTGTGTACAGACTGTCCAGTATGTATAGACTGTCCAGTGCATACATTCTGTCCAGTGTGTACAGACGTCCATTGTGTAATGATTTACCAGTGTGTACATTCTGTCCAGTGTGTACATTCTGTCCAGTGTGTGCAGTCTCTCCAGTGTGTACATTCTGTCCAGTGTGTAGAGACTGTCCAGTATGTAGAAACTGTTCAGTGTGTACATTCTTTCCAGTGTGTATATTCTCTTTAGTGTGTACAGACTGTCGACTCTGTACAGACTGTCCAGTGTGTAAGACTGTCCACTGTGTACATTCTGTCCACGATGTTCAGACTGTCCAGTTTATACAGACTGTCCAGTGTGTACAGACTGCCCACTGTGTAGATACTGTCCAGTGTGTACATTCTGTTCAGTATATACAGACTGTTCACTCTATACAGACGTTCCAGTGTGTACAGACTTTTCAGTGTGTAGAGACTGTCCAGCGTGTACGTTCTTTTCAGTGTGTACAGACTGCCCAGTGGGTCTAGACTGTTCATTGCTAAAAGACTGTCCAGTGTATACATTCTGTCCAGTGTATACAGACTGTCCATGTATACAGACTGTCCAGTGTGTAAAGACTGTCCACTATGTATTCTTTCCACTGTGTACAGACTGTCCAGTGTGTACAGTCTTTGCAGTGTGTAGAGACTGTCCAGTGTGTATGTTTTGTCCAGTGTGTCTGGACTTTTCAGTGTTAACAGACTGTCCAGAGTTTATATTCTGTATAGGGTGTACATTCTGTCCATTGTGAAGAGACTGTCCATTGTGTATAGACGGTCCAGTGTGTATATTCTGTCGAGTGTGTACATTCTGTCCAGTGTGTACAGACTATACAATGTATACAGACTGTCCAGTGTGTACAGACTATCCAGTGTGTACATTCTACGCAGTGTGTACATTCTCTCCAGTGTGTACCGACTGTCCAGTGTTTACAGATTGTCCAGTGTGTACAGACTGTTCAGTGTGTAGTGACTGTCCAGTGCATACATTCTGTCCAGTGTGCATATTCTGTCCAGTGTGTACGGACTGTCCACTATATAGAGACTGTCCAGTGTGTACAGACTGTCCTCTAAGTACTTTCTTTCCAGTTTTTACAGTCTGTCCAGTGTGAACATTCTGTCCAGTGTGTAGAAACTGTGCAGTCTGTAGAGACTGTCCAGTGTGTACATTCTGTTCAGTGTGTACATTGTATCCTGTGTGAACAGACTGTCCACTGTATACAGACTGTCCAGGGTGTCCCGACTGTCCAGAGTGTACAGACTGTCCAGTGTGTACAGACTGCCCAGTGTTAACAGATTGTCCAGTGTGTACATTCTGTCCACTCTGTACATTCTGTCTAGTGTGTACAGTGTGTCCAGTGTATAGAGACTGTCCAGTGTGTACATTGTGTCCAGTGTGTACACATTGTTCAGTGTGTATATTCTGTTCAGTGTGTACAGACTGTTCACTCTATACAGATTGTCCAGTGTGTACAGACTTTCCATTGTGTAGCCACTGTCCAATGTGTACGTTCTGTTTAGTGGGTACAGACTGTTCAGTTAGTCTAGACTGTTCAGTGTTAACAGACTGTCCAGTATGTACATTCTGTCCAGTGTGTACATTCTGTCCAGTGTATACAGAATATCCACTGTATGCAGACTGTCCAGTGTGTACAGACTGTTCACTAATTACATGCTTTCCAGTGTGTACAGACTATCCAGTATGTACAGACTGTCCAGTGTTAACAGATTTTCCAGTGTGTACAGACTGTCCAGTGTGTAGTAACTGTCCAGTGCATACACTCTATCCAGTGTGTACAGACTATCCATTGTGTACTGATTTACCAGTGTGTACATTCTGTCCAGTATCTACATTCTGTCCAGTGTGTATAGACTGTCCAGTGTTTACAAATTGTCCAGTGTGTACATAATTTCCAATGTGTAGTGATTGTCTAATACGTAAGTTCTGTCCAGTTGTATAGACTGTCTAGTGTGTCTAGACATTTAATTGTTTACAGACTGTCCAATGTGTACACTCTGTCCTGTGTGTATATTCTGTCCAGTGTGTAGCAATTGTCCAGTGTGTAGAGACTGTCCTGTGTATTCAGAATGTCCAGTGTGTACAGATTGTCCAGTGTATAGAGACTGTCCAGTGTGTCCATTCTGTCCAGTGTGTAGAGACTGTTTTTGTTTACAGACTGTCCAGTGTGTACTGTCTGTCCACTGTGTATATTCTGTCCTTGTGTAGAGTCTGTCCAATATGTACATTCTCTTCAGTGTGTAGAGACTGTCCAGTGTGTTCAGATTTTCCAATGTATACATTCTCTCCAGTGTGTAGATACTGTCCATTGTGTATATTCTGTCCATTGTGCACAATTGTCCAGTGTTTATTGATTTACCAGTTTTTACATTCTGTCCAGTGTGTACATTCTGTCCGTGTCTACAGACTGTAAAGTGTATACAGACTGTCCAGTGTGTACAGACTCTCCAGTGTGTAGAAACTGTCCAGTGTGTATATTCTGTCCTGAGTGTATATTTTGTCCAGTGTGTACAGACTGTCCATTGTATACAGACTATCCAGTGTGTACAGATTGTCCAATAAATACATTCTTTCCACTGTGTACAGACTGTCCGTGTGTACAGACTTTCCAGTGTGTACAGAATGTTCAGTGCGTACATTCTGTCTAGTGTGTACAGACTGTCCAGTGTTTACAGACACTCCAGCGAGTACAGACTGTCCAGTTTGTACTGTCTGTCCAGTGTGTACATTCTGTCCAGTGTGTACAGACTGTCCAGCGAATACAGACTGTCCAGTGTGTACATTTTATCCACTGTGTACATTTCTTCCTGGGTGGACAAACTGTCCAGTGTGTACATTCAGACCAGTGTGTACCTTCTGTCCAGTTTGTACAGACTGTCCAGTGTATTCAGACTGTACAGCGTGTACAGACTGTCCAGTATGCAGAAATTGTCCAGGCTTTACATTCTGTCCATGTTGTACAGACTGTTCAGTGTGTGCGGTCTGTCCAGTGTGTACAGACTGTCCAGTTTGTACAGAATGTCCATTGAGTACCTTATGTACAGGGTGTACAGACTATCAAATGTGTTTAGACTGTCCAGTGTGTTCAGTTGTTCCAGTGTGTACATTCCGACCGGTGTATACAGACTCTCCAGTGTGTACAGACTGTCCAGTGTGTACAGACTGACCAGCGAGTACATTATTTAAAATGTGTAGAGACTATCCAATATGTATAGACTGTCCAGCGAGTACATTCTTTCCTATGTGTAGATATTGTCCAGTGTGTACAGAGTGTCCAATGTATACAGACTGTCCAGTGTGTACAGACTGTCCACTGTGTAGAGACTGTCCAGTGTGTACATTCTGTCCACTGTGTATATTCTGTTCTTGTGTACAGTCTATCCAATGTGTACATTCTTTCCAGTGTGTAGAGACTGTCCAGTGTGTTGAGACTGTCCAATGTGTTCAGATTTTAGAATGTGTACATTCTCTCCCATGTGTAGAGCCTTGCCAGTTTGTACATTCTGTCCAGTGTGTAGAGACTGTCCAGTCTGTACTGATTTACCAGTGTTTACAATCTGTCCCATGTGTATATTCTGTCCAGTGTGTACAGACTGTTCAGTGTATACAGACTGTCCAATATGTACAGAATCTCCAGTGTATACAGACTGTCCAGTGTGTACAGACTGTCCAGTGATTACATTATATCCAGTGTGTACATTCCTTCCTCGGAGGACAAACTGTTCAGTGTGTACATTCGGACCAGTGTGTACCTTCTATCCAATTTGTACAGACTGTCCAGTTTAGACAGACTGTACAGTGTTTACAGACTGTCCAGTGTATATAAATTGTCCAGGGTGTACATTCTGTCCAGGTTGCACAGACTGTACAGTGTGTGCAGTCTTTCCAGTGTTTACAGACTGTCCAGTGTGTATATTCTGTTCAGTCTTTACATTCTGTCCAGTGTCAACAGACTGTCCAGTGTATACAGACTGTCCAGTGTGTACAGACTGTCCAGTATGTACCAACTGTCCATTGAGTACATTATGTACAGGGTATACAGCCTGTCTAGTGTGTTCAGACTGTCAAGTGGGTACAGACTATGAAGTGTGTAAGGACTGTCCACTGTGTAGAGACTGTCCAGTGTGCACATTCTTTCCAGTGTGTATAGACTGAGCAATGTATACAGACTGTCCACTATATACATTATGTACAGTGTTCACATTTGGTCCAGTGTGTACATTCTGCTCAGTGTGCAAGATGTCCAATGTATTCAGACTGTCCAGTATTTACAGATTGTCTAGTGTGTACAGACTCTCCCTTGTGTCTACACTGTTCAGTGTTTACAGACTGTCCAGTGTATTCAGTCTCTCCTGTGTGTACAGACTGTCCACTGTATAAAGACTGTCCAATGTGTACAGACTATACAGTAAGTACATTCTTTCGAGTGTGTACAGACTAATCAGTGTGTTCAGATTGTCCAGTGACTACATTCTTTCCAGTGTGTACAGACTGTCCAGTGTTTAAAGACTAACAAGTATTTTATACTGTCCAATGTTTACCGACTTTCCAGTGTACTCAGACTGTCCAGTGTGTACAGACTGTTCTATGTGTAGAGACTTCCAGTATTTACAGACTGTCCACTGCATACAGACTGTCCAGTGTGTACAGACTGTCCACTAAGTACATTCTTTCCAGTTTGTACAGACTGTCCACTGTGTCCATTCTGTCCAATGTGTAGAGACTGTTCAGCGTGTACGTTATGTACAGTGTGTACAGACTGTTCAGTGTGCATAGAATTTTCAGTGTTAACAGATTGTCCAGTGTGTACATTCTGTCCAATGTTTAGAGACTGTCCAGTGTGTAGAGACTGTCCAGTGTGTACATTCCGTTCAGTGTTTAGAGACTGTCCAGTGTGTAGGGACTGTCCAGTGTGTACAGACTGTCCACTGTATTCAGACTGTCCAGTGTGTACAGACTGTCCAATAAGTAAATTCTTTCCAGTGTGTACAGACTACCCAGTGTATACAAACAGTCCAGTGTGTACAGACTGTCCAGTGTGTAGAGACTCTCCAGTGTGTTAAGATTTTCCTGTGTGTACATTCTGTCCAGTGTGTATAATCTGTCAAGGGTGTACAGACAGTCCACTGTATACAGACTGTTCAGTGTGTACATACTGTCCATTAAGTACATTCTTTCCAGTGTGTACAGACTGTCCAGAGTGTCTAGACTGCTAAGTGTTAACAGACTGTCCATTTTGTACAGTCTGCCCAGTGTGAACATTCTCTACAGGGTATAGAGACTGTACAGTGTGTAGAGACTGTCCAGTGTGTACATTCTGTTCAGTGTGAACATTCTGTCCTCTGTGTACAGACTGTCCACTGTAAACAGACTGTCCAGTGTGTACAGTGTTTAGTGTGTAGAGACTCGCCAGTGGGTACTAACTGTCCAGTGTGTACAGAGTTTCCAGGGTGTACAGACTGACCCGTGTGTGCATTCTGTTCAGTTTTTAATTCTGTCCATTGTGTGTACAGACTGTCCAGTGTGTACATTGTTTCCAGTGTTTAGAGACTGTCAAGTGTGTACAGACTGTCCAATGTGTACGTTCTGTCCATTGTGTACAGACTGTCCAGTGTATACATTCTGTCCAGTGAGTATATTGTGTTCAGTGTGTACATTGTGTCCAGTAAGTATAGACTGTCCAATGTGTGCATTCTGTCCAGTGTGTACACTGTGTACAGTGTGTGTAAAGAGTGCCCAGAATGTATATTCTGTCCAGTGTGTACAGACATTCCAGTGTTCACAGAGTGTAGAGTGTGTACATTCTGTTCAGAATGTCCCGACTGCCTAGTGTGTGTACAGAAAGTCCAGTTAGTACAGACTGTCAAGTCTGTACATTCTTTCCAGTTGTATATTGTGTCAAGTGTGTACATTCTGTCCAGTGTGGACTTTCTGTACAATGTGTGTACAGACACTACAGTGAGTACATTCTATCCTTGTGTACAGAAAGTATAGGGTGTACAGTCTGCCCAGTGTGAACAGTCTGTCCAGTTTTTACATTCAGTCCAGTGAGTACAATGTCACAAGTGTGTAGAGACTGTTCAGGGTGTACATTATGTCCATTGTGTATATTCTGTCCAGTGTGTAAATTCTATCCAGTGTGTACATTGCGTCCAGTGTTTACAGACTGTCCATTGTGTACAGAGTGTAAAGGGTGTAAAGACTGACCAGTGTGTACATTCTGTCCAGTCTGGACATTGTGTCCATTGTGTGTACAGACTGTCCAGTGTGTACATTCGGTCCAGTGTGTACAGACCCTCCAGAGTGTACGGATTGTCCAGTGTGCACATTCTGTCCACTGTGTACATTATGTCCAGAGTGTACAGACTGTCCAGTGTAGAGACTTTCCAGTGATTTCATATTTTCAAGTGTGTACATTCTGTCCAGTGTGTAGAGACTGTCCAATGAGTACATTATGTTCGGTGTGTACAGACTGTCCAGTGTGTACTGATTTACTAGTGTGTATGTTCTCTCCAGTATGTAATTCTGTCCAGTATGTACAGACTGTCCAGTGTTTACAGATTATCCAGTGTGTACCAAATTTTTAGTGTGTAGTGACAGTCCAATAAGTAAGTTATGTCCAGTGTGTACAGACTGTCCAGTGTGTCTAGACTGTTAATTGATTAAAGACTGTACAGTGTGTACAGTCTGTCCTGTGTATTTATTCTCTCCATTGTGTAGTGACTGTCCAGTGTGTAGAGACTGTCCAGTGTGTAGAGACTGTCCAGTGTGTAGAGACTGCCCAGTGTATTCAGACTGTCCTGTGTGTACAGACTGTCCAGTGTATAGAGACTGTCCAGTGTGTACATTCTGTCCAGTGTGTAGAGACTGTTCTTTGTTTACAGACTGTCCAGTGTATACAGTCTGTCCACTTTGTATTCTGTCCTTGTGTACAGTCTGTCCAATGTATACATTTTCTCCAGTGTGTAGAGACTGCCCAGTGTATAATGACTGTCCAGTGTGTTCTGATTTTCGAGTGTATACATTCTGTCCAGTGTGTAGAGACTGTCCAGTGTGTACAATCTGTCCAGTGTGTACAGACTGTCCAGCGAGTACATTCTTTCCAATGTGTAGAGACTGTCCAGTGTGTACAGACTGTCCAAAGTATGCAGACTGTCCAGTGTGTTAGACTGTCCAGTGTGTACAGACTCTCCAATGTATTCAGACTGTCCAGTGTGTACAGACTGTCCAGTGTGTAGAGACTGTCCAGTGTGTACATTCTGTCTACTGTGTTTATTCTGCTTTTGTGTACAGTCTGTCCAATTTGTACATTCTTTCCAGTGTGTAGAGACTATCCAGTGTGTAGAGACTGTCCAGTGTGTTCATGTTTTAGAATGTGTACATTCTCTCCCATGTGTAGAGCCTCACTAGTTTGTACATTCTGTCCGTGTATACAGACTGTCCAGTGTATACAGACTGTCCAGGGTGTCGAGACTGGTCAGTGTGTAGAGTCTGCCTATTGTGTATATTCTATCCAGTTTGTACAGACTCTCCAGTGTGTCTAGACTCTTCAATATTTACAGACTGTCCAGTGTGTACATTCTGTACTGTTTGTAAAGACTGTCCACTGTATAAAGACTTTCCAGTGTGGACAGAGTGTCCAGTAAGTACATTATTTGCAGTGTATACAGACTGCCCAGTGTTTACATTCTGTCCAGTGTGTACAGACTGTCCAGTGTGTACTGATTTACCAGTGTTTACATTCTGTCCAGTGTGTACATTCTGTCCGTGTGTACAGACTGTCTAGTGTTTATAGACTGTCCAGTGTGTAGAGACTGTCCAGTGTGTAGAGACTCTCCAGTGTGTATATTCTGTCCTGTGTGTACAGACTCTCCAGTGTGTCTTGACTGTTCAGTGTTCACAGACTGTCTAGTGTATACATTCTGTCCTGTGTGTACAGACTTTCGACTGTATAAAGACTGTACATTGTGTACAGACTGTCCAGTAAGTACATTCTTTGGAGTGTGTTCTGACTGTAGAGTGTGTACAGTCTGGCCAGTGTGGAAAGACTATAAGTGTGTTAGACTGTCCAGTGTTTACAGGGTGTTCAGTGTGTACTGATTTAACAGCGTGCAATTTCTGTCCTGTGTGTATATCTGTCCAGTGTGCACAGAATCACCAGTGTATACAGACTGTCCAGTATGCACAGACTGTCCAGTATGCATATTATATCCAGTGTATACATTCCTTCCTGGGTGTACAAACTGTACAGTGTGTACATTCTGACAAGTGTGTACCTTCTATCCAGTTTGTACAGACTGTCCAGTTTATACAGACTGTACAGTGTTTACAGACTGTCCAGTGTGTATAAATTTTCCAGGGTGTACATTCTGTCCAGGTTGTACAGACTGTACAGTGTGTGCAGTCTGTCCAGTGTTTACAGACAGTACAGTGTGTATATTCCGCTCAGTCTTTACATTCTGTAAAGTGTCAACAGACTGTCCAGTGTATACAGACTGTCCAGTGTGTACAGACTGTCCAGTGAGTACATTATGTACAGGGTGTACAGCCTGTCTAGTGTTTACATACTGTCCAGTGGGTACAGACTATGCAGTGTGTAAGGACTGTCCACTGTGTACAGACTCTCCAGTGTGTACATTCTTTCCAGTGTGTACAGAATGAGCAATGTATACAGACTGTCCAGTATGTACATTATGTACAGTGTTCACATTTGGTCCAGTGTGTACATTCTGTTCAGTGTGCATGACTGTCCAATGTATACAGACTGTCCAGTGTGTACAGACTCTCCATTGGGTCTAGACTGTTCAGTGTTTACAGACTGCCCAGTTTGTACAATCTCTCCTGTGTGTACAGACTGTCCACTGTATGAAGACTGTCCAGTGTGTTCAGACTATCCAGTAAGTACATTCTTTCCAGTGTGTACAGACTTTTCAGTGTGTTCATATTGTCCAGTAAGTACATTCTTTCCACTGCATACAGACTGTCCAGTTTGTACAGACTGTCCACTAAGTACATTCTTTCCAGTGTGTACAGACTATCCAGTGTGTACATTCTGTCCAGTGTGTAGAGACTGTTCAGTGTGTATGTTATGTACAGTGTGTACAGACTTTTCACTGTGTCTAGACTGTTCAGTGTTAACAGATGGTCCAGTGTGTACAGTCCATCCAGTGTGTACATTCTGTCCAGTGTTTAGAGACTCTCCATTGCGTAGAGACTGTCCAGTGAGTATAGTCTGTACCCTGTGTTCATACTGACCAGCGTGTACAGACTGTCCAATAAGTACATTCTTTCCAGTGCGTACAGACTCTCCAGTGTGTACATTCTGTCCAGTGTGTATATTGTGTCCAGTGGGTACATTGTGTCCAGTGAGTACAGACTGTCCAAAGTGTACATTCTGTCCAGTGTTTACATTGTGTCCAGTGTGTGTAAAGAGTGCCCAGAATGTGTATTCTGTCCAGTGTGTACAGACTTTCCACTGTTCACAGAGTGTAGAGTGTGTGCATTCTGTTCAGAATGTCCAGACTGCTTAGTATGTGTACAGACTGTCCAGTTAGTACAGATTGTCAAGTCTGTACATTCTTTCCAGTGTGTATATTGTGTCCAGTGTGTACATTCTGTCCAGTGTGTACATTCTGTACAGTGTGTGTACAGACTCTCCAGTGAGTACATTTTGTCCTTGTGTACAGAATGTAGAGTGTGTACATTGTCCTGTGTGTAGAGTCAGTCCAGTGTGTACATTCTTTCCAATTTGTACTATGTGTCCAGTGTATACAGACTGTCCAGTGTGTACATAGTGTTCAGTGTGTACATACTGTCCGATGTGTACAAACTGTCCAGTGTGAAAATTTGTCCAGTGTGTACAAAATGTCCAGTGTGCATCTTCTGTCCAGTTTGTACATTTTCTCCAGTGTTTACAATGTGTCCAGTGTCTACAGACTGTAATGGGTATACATTCTGTCCAGTGTGTATATTTTGTCCAGTGTGTATATTCTATCCAAAGTGTACATTGGGTACAGTGTTCACAGACTGTCCGGTGTACACAGATTGTCCAGTATGCACAGACTTACCAGTGTGTAGTCTGTCCAGTGTGTGTACAGATTGTCCATTGTGTCCAATATTTCTGTCCAGTGTGGACATTGTGTCCATTGTGTGTACAGACTGTCCATTGTGTACATTATGTCCAGTGTGTACAGACTGTCCAGTGTGTACATTCTGTACAGTGTTTACATTGTGTCCTGTGTGAACAGACTGTCAAGTGTGTACAGAGTGTCCAGTGTTTACAGACTCACCAGTGTGTAGAGATTGTCCAGTGTGTGTACAGATTGTCCATGTGTATATTCTGTCCAGTGTGTACATTGTGTCCAGTGTTTACAGACTGTCCAGAGTGTACATTATACCCAGTGTTTACAGACTGTCCAGTGTGTACATTATGTACAGTGATTACAGACTGTCCAGTATGTACATTTTGTCCAGTGTTTACAGACTCGCCAGTGTATAGAGTCTGTCCAATGTGTGTACAGATTGTCAATGTTTACATTCAGTCCAGTGTGTATATTGTGTCCAGTATTTACAGATTGTCCAGTGTGTACAGGCTGTACAGTGTGTACGTTCTTCCAGTGTGTACAGACGTACCAGTGTGTACATTCTTTCCATTGTGGACATTGTGTCCATTGCGTATACAGACTGTCCAGTGTGAACATTCTGTCCAGTGTGTACATTGTGTCCAGTGTGTACAGACTGTCCAGTGTGTACAGAGGCTCCAGTGTGTACAGACTCACCAGTTTGCACAGTCTGTCCTGTGTGTGTACAGATCGTCCAGTGTGTAGATTCTTTCCACTGTGTACATTGTGTCCAGTGTGTACATCTGTCCAGTTTGTACATACTGTCCAGTGTGTATGTTCTGTCCAGTGTTTTCTGATTGTCCAGTGTGTACATTCTGTCCAGTGTGTACAGAATGCCCAGTGTGTACATTCTGTCCAGCGTGTACAGACTGTCCATTGTTTTCATTTGGTCCAGTGTGTATATTTTGTAAAGTGTGTTCATTGTGTCCAGTGAGTACAGAGTGTACAGTGTGTGTACAGAGTGTCCAGTGTGTACAGACTGTCTAGTGTGTACTTTCTGTCCAGTGTATACACACTGCACAGTGTGTTCATACTATCCAGTGTGTACAGATTTTCCAGTGTGTACAGAGTTTCCAGTTTGTACAGACTGTGCAGGGTGTACATTCTGTCCAGTGAGTAAATTCTGTCCAGTGTATACAGAGTGGCCGGGGTGTACATTGTGTCCAATGTGTACAAACTGTCCAGTGTGGACATTGTGACTAATGAGTACAGACTTTTCAGTATACAGAGTGTCCAGTGTGTACACACTGACCAGCATGTACATTCTGTCCAGTGTGGACATTGTGTTCATTTTTTGTACAGCCTGTCCACTGTGTACATTCTGTGCAAGGTGTACAGAGATTCTAGTTTGCACATACTGTGCAGAGTGTACATTATGTCCATTGTGTACAGACTGTCCAGTGTGTACATTCTGTCCACTGTGTACATTGTGTCCAGTGTGTACATTCTGTCCAGTGTGTATATTGTGTCCAGTGTGAACATTCTGTCTGTCCAGTGTGAACATTCTGTCTGATGTGTATATGTGTCTAGTGTGTACAGAGTGACCAGTGTGTACAGACTCACCAGCGTGTACATTCGTTAAAGTGTGTACATTGTGTCCAGTGTGTGTACAGATTGTCCAGAATGTATATTCTGTCCAGTGAGTACAGACTTTCCAGTGCGCACAGAGTGTACAGGATGTACATTTCGTCCAGATTGTCCAGACTGTCCAGTGTGTGTACAGACTGTCCACTGAGTACAGACTGTCAAGTGTGTACATTATGTCCAGTGTTTACAGACTGTACAGTGTGCACATTGTGTCCAGACTGTCCAGTGTGCACATTGTGTCCAGTGTGAACAGACTCGCCAGTGTGTAGAGCCTGTCCAGTGTGTGTACAGATTGTCCATGTTTACATTCTGTCCAGTGTGTACATTGTGTCCAGTGTTTACAGAATGTCCAGTGTGTATAGGCTGTCCAGTGTGTACATTGTTTCCAGTGTGTACAGACTGTGCAGTGTTTACAGAGACTCCAGTGTGTACAGACTCACCAGTTTTTTCAGTTTGTCCTCTGTGTGTACAGATTGTCAATGTGTACATTCTGTCCAGTGCGGACATTGTGTCCAGTGTGTACATTTTATCCAGTGTGTACAGACTGTCCAGTGTGTATGTTCTGTCCATTGTGTACTGACTGTCCAGTGTGTACATTCTGTCCATTTTGTACAGACTTCTCAGTGTGAACATTCTGTCCAGTGTGTACAGAGTGTCCATTGTTTACATTCTGTCCAGTGTGTATATTTTGTCCAGTGTGTTCATTGTTTCCAGTGAGTACAGAGTGTATAGTGTGTGTACAGAGTGTCCAGTGTGTACAGACTGTCTAGTGTGTACATTCTATCCAGTGTATACAGACTTACAGTGTGTACATTCTGTCTGTATGTACAGAGTGTACTGTGTGTACTTACTGTTCAGTATTTACAGAGTGTCCAATGTGTACAGTGAGTCCAGTGTGTACATTCTGTCCAGTGTATACAGACTGTTAGTGTGTACATTATTTCTATTATGTACAGAGTGTCCACTGTGTACAGACTCTCCAGTGTTTACATTCTGTCTATAGTGAACAGACTTTCCAGTATGCATTCATACTGACCAGTGAGTACAGTCTGTCCCATGTGTACATTCTGTCCAGTGTGTATATGCTGTACAGTGTGTTTACAGACTGTCCAGTGAGTACATTCTGTGCTTGGGTATATACTGTATAGCATGTACATTCTGTCCAGTGTGTACAGAGTTTCCAGTATGTACAGACTGTGCAGTGTGTACAATCTGTCCAGTGTATGAATTCTGTCCACTGTATACTGAGTGGCCAGGGTGTACTTTGTGTACAATGTATACCAACTGTACAGTGTGGACATTGTGACTAGTGAGTACAGACTTTTGAGTAATACACTGACCAGTGTGTACATTCTGTCCAGTGAGGACATTGTGTTCATTGTGTGTACAGCCTGTCAATTGTGTACATTCTGTGCAAGGTGTACAGAGTTTCCAGATTGTACAGACTGTGCAGTGTGTACATTCTCTCCAATGTGTATAGACGGTTCAGTGTGTTCATTATGTCCAGTGTATACAGACTGTCCAGTTTGTACAGAATGTCCAGTGTGTACAGAATCACCAGTGTGTAGAATCTGTCCAGTGTTTATACAGATTGTCCATGTGTACATTCTGTCCAGTTTGTACATTGTGTCCAACGTTTACAGAATGTCCAGTGTGTACATTATGTCCAGTATGTACAGACTGTGCAGTGTGTACATTCTGTCCAATGGGTAGAGACTGTCCAGTGTGTACATTCTGTCCAGTGTGTATATTGTGCCCAGTGTATACAGACTGTCCAGTGTGTACAGAGTGTCCAGTGTGTACAGACTCGCCAGTGTGTATAGTCTGTCCAGTGTGTGTATAGATTGTCCATGAGTACATTCTATCCAGTGTGTACATTGTGTCCAGTGTTTACAAACTGTCCAGTGTGTACACGCTGTCCAGTGTGTATGTTTTATCCAGTTTTCACAGACTGTCAAGTGTGTACCTTCTGTATAGCATGTACAGAGTTTCCATGTGTACATTTTGTCCAGTGTGTACATTGTATCCAATGTTTACAGAATGTCCAGTGTGTACATTATGTCCAGTGTGTACAGACTGTCCAGTGTGTACAGACTGTCCAGTGTGTACATTCTCTCCAGTGTGTACAGACTGTCCAGTGTGTACATTCTGTCCAGTGTGTACACTGTCCAGTGTATACATTCTTTCCAGTGTGTACAGACTGTCCAGTGTGTACATTCGGTCCAGTGTGTATATTTTGTCCAGTGTATACATTGTGTACGGTGAGTACAGAGTGTCCAGTGTGTGTACAGTGTATCCAGTGTGTCCAGACTGTCCATTGTCTACATTATGTCCAGTCTGTACAGACTATTCAGAGTGCACATTCTGTCCTGTGTGCAGACTGTCCAGTGTGTACATTCTGTACAGTGTGTATATTCTGTCCAGTGTTTAAGGACTGTCCAGTGTCTCCATTTTGTCCACTTTGAATATTCTATCCAGTGAGTACATAGTTTACAGTGTTTACATACTGTCCAGTGTGTACATTCTGTCCTGTGTGGACATTGTGTTTATTGTGTGTACAGACTGTACAGTGTGTCATTCTGTGCAGTGTGGACAGACTGTCCAGTGTGTACATTCTGTCCCGTGTGTACATTTTGTCCCTGTGTACAGACTCCACAGTGTTTACAGAGTGTCCAGTGTGTACATACTCACCAGTGTGTACAGTCTTTCCAATGTGTGTACAGATTATCCAGTCTGTACATTCTGTCAAGTGTGTACATTGTGTTCAAGGTGTACAGACTGTCAAGTGTGTACAGTCTGTCCGGAGTGTACATTGTGTCCAGTGTGGACATTGTGTCCATTGTGTGTACACACTGTCCATTGCGCATTCTGTCCAGTGTCTACATTGTGTCCTGTGAGTACTTTGTATCCAGTGTGGACATTTTGTCCTTTGTGTGTACAGAATGCATAGTGTGTATGTTCTGTACAGTGTGTACAGAATGTCCAGTGTGTAAATTCTGTTCAGTGTGTACAACAGTCCAGTGTATACAGAATGGCAACTATGTACATTGTGTCCACTGTGTACAGACAGTCCAGTATGTAGAGAGTGGCCAGTATGTACATTGTGTCCAGTGTGTAGAGACTGTCCAGTGTGTACATTGTGTCCAGTGTGTACAGACTGTCCGGTAAGAAGAGAATGTCCAGTGTGTACAGACTGACCAGTGTTTACATTGTGTCCAATGTGGACATTGTGTCCATTGTCTGTACACACTGTCCAGAGTGTACATTCTGTCCATTGTGTATATTGTGTCATGTGTGCATATTCTGTCCGGTGTGTATATTGTGTCCAGTGTTTACAGAGTAACCAATGTGTACAGACTGACCAGTGTGTACATTCTGTCCAGTGTACATTGTTTCCATTGTGTACAGAGTGTCCAGTATGTATATTCTATCCAGTGTGCATATTCTGTACATTGTGTGTATGGACTCTCCAGTGAGTACATTCTGTCCTTGTGTATATAATGCACAGTGTGTACAGAGTGTCCAGTGTGTAGAGTCAGTCCAGTGTGTACATTCTTTCCAGTTTGTACAATGTGTCCAGTGTGTACAGATTGTCCAGTGAGTACAGAGTGCCCAGTGTGTACATACTGTCCGATGTGTACAGACTGTCCAGTGTGTAAATTTTGTCCAGTGAGTAAAGAATGTCCAGTGTGTACATTCTGTCCAGTGTGTACAGATTGTCCAGTGTATACATTGTGTTCAGTGTGTACAGACTGTCCAGTTTTTACAGAGTTTCTTGTGTCTACAGACTGACCAAAGTGTACATTCTGTTTAGTGTGGACATTGTGTCCATTGTGTGTACAGACTGTCCAGTGTGTCCATTCTGTCCAGTGTTTACATTGTGTCTAGTGTGTACAGACTGTCCAGTGTGCACAGTGTGTGCTATGTGTACAGACTCTCCAGTGTGTACAGTCTGTCCAGTGTGTGTACAGATTGTCCAGTGTGTACATTCTGTCCAATGTGTACACAGTGTCCAGTGTGATCATTCTGTCCAGTCTGTACAAACTGTCCTGTGTGTACATTCTGTCCAGTGTATACAGACTCTCCAGTGTGTACAGACTGTACCGTGTCGACATTCTGACCTGTGTGTATATATTTTCCAGTGTGTACACTGTGTCCAGTGAGTACAGGCAGTCCATTGTGTGTACAGACTGTCCAGTGTGTACATTCTGTCTAATGTGCACATTTTTTACAGTGTGTACACACGGTCTGGTGTACATTGATACCAGTGTGGACTTTGTGTCCATTGTGTGTACAGACAGTCCAGTCTGTACATTCTGTTTAGTGTATACAGACTGTACAGTGTGTACATTCTGTCAAGTGTGTAGAGACTATTCAGTGTATACAGATTCGCAAGTGTGTACTTTGTGTTTAGTGTGTACAGACTGTCCAGTGTGTACATTGTGTCTATTGTGTACAGACTTTCCCATATGTCCATTTTGGCCAGTGTGTACAGACTGACCAATGTGTACATTCTGTAAAGTGTGCATATTGTGTCCATTGTGTGTACAGACTGTCCAGTGTGTACATTCTGTAGAGTGTGCACAGAGTTTCCAGTTTGTACAGACTGTGCAATGTGTACATTCTCTCCGATTTGCACAGACTGTTCAGTGTGTAAATTCTGTCCAGTTTGTACAGACTGTCCAGTGTGTACATTCGGTCCAGTGTGTATAGATTCTCCAGTGTTTACAGAGTGTCCAATTTGTACAGACTGGGCAGTGTGTACATTCTGTCCGATGTGTACAGAATGTCCAGTGTGTAAATTCTGTCCAGTGTGTATACTCTTTCCAGGGTGTATACTCTGTCCAGTGTTAACAGAGAGTCCAGTATGTACAGACTGTCCTGTGTGTACATTCTGTAGAGTGTGTACAGAATGTCCATTGTGTACATTCTGTCCAGAGTGTACATCTTTCCAGCGTGTATATTCTGTCCTGTGTGTACAGACTGTCCAGTGTGTACATTCTGTCAATAGTGTATATGTTCCAGTGTGTATATCTGTCCAATGTGTATATTTTGTCCAGTGTGTACATTTTGTCAAGTGTGTACATTCTATCCAGTGTGTACAGACTGCCCAGTGTGTACATTCTGCCCATTGTGCACATTGTGTCCAGTGTGTACAGACTCGCTGGTGTATAGAGTTTGTCAAGAGTGTGTACACATTGACCTTGTGTACATTCTGTTCAGTGTGCACATTGTGTCCAGTGTGCACAGACTGTCCAGAGTGTACAGACTGTACAGTCTGTACGTTCTTTCGAGTGTGTACAGACTGTCCACTGGGTACATTCTGTTCATTGTGTACATTGTGTAAAGTGTGTACAGACTCACCAGTGTGTAGATTCTGTCCAGTGTGTGTACAGATTTTCCATGTGTACATTCTGTCCAGTGTATACAGACTATCCAGTGTGTACATTCTGTCTATTGTGAATATTGTGTCCAATGTGAACATCTGTCCAGTGTGTATGTTGTGTCCAGTGGTTATAGAGTAACCAGTGTGTACAGACTGACCAGTGTTTACATTCCCGCCTTTGTGTACATTGTGTCCGGTGTGTGTCCAGAATGTCCAGAGTGTATATTCTATCAAGGGTGTACAGACCTTCCAGTGTGTACAGAGTGTCTAGTGTGTAAATTCTTTTCAGTGTGTATATTGTCTCCAGTGTGTACAGATTGTCCAGTGTGAACAGAGTGTCTAGTGTGTACTGATTGTCCACTAAGTACATTTTGTCCAGGGTGAACCTTGTGTCCAGTGTGTACAGTCTGTCCAGTGTGTACAGACAGTCCAGTGTGTCCATTCTGTCCAGTGTGTAAAGACTGTCCAGTTTGTACAGACTGTGCAGTGAGAACATTCTGTCCGATGTGTACATACTCTCCAGTGTTTAAATTCTGTCCAGTGTGTAAAGAATGTCCTGTGTGTACATTCTGTTCAGTGTGTACAGACTGTTCAGTGTGTCCATTCTGTCCAGTGTGCACATTCTGTCCAGTGTGTACAGACTGTCCAATGTGTGCGTTCTGTCCAGTGTGTACAGACTGTCCAGTGTGTACATTCTATCCAGTGTGTACATACTGTCCAGTGTTTACCTACTGTCCAGTGTGTACATACTGTCCAGTGTACATTGTTTCCAGTGTGGACATTGTGTCCATTGTGTGTACATACTGTCCAGTGTGTATATTCTGTCCATTGTGTATTGACTGTCCAGTTTGTATATTCCTTTCTGTTTGTTCTGAGTGTCCAGTGTGTAAATACTCTCCAGTGACTACAGACTGTCCAGTGTATCCAGAGTGGCCTGTGTGTACATTGTGTGCAGTCTGTGCAGTCTGTCCAGTTTGTACATAGTGTCTAGTGTTTATAGACTTTCCAGTATGTACAGATTGTCCAGTGTGTACAGACTGACCAGTGTGTACATTCTGTACGGTGTGGACATTGTGTCCAGTGTGTACTTAATGTCCGATGTGTATATTGTGTCCAGTGTGTACAGAGTGACCAGTGTGTACAGACTTACCGGTGTGTATAGTCTGTCCAGTGTGTTCATTGTGTCCAGTGTGAACAGAGTTTCCAGGATGTACATTCTGTCCAGAGTTTCCAGATTTTCCAGTGTGTGTACAGACTGTCCAATGTGTACAGACTGTCAAGTGTGTACAATCTGTCCAGTGTGTATATTGTGTTCAGTGTGTACATTCTGTACAGTGTGTGTACGGACTCTCCAGTGAGTACATTCTGTCCTTGTGGACAGAGTGTTCAGTGTTTAAAGACTGTTCAGTGTGAACAGACTCTCCAGTGTGCACAAAATGTCCAGTGTGTGCATTCTGTCCAGAGTGTACAGACTGTCCAGTATATGTACATACTCTCCAGTGTGTATATTCTGTCCTGCGTGTATATTGTGTCCCGTGTGTAGAGTCTTCCAGAGTGTACATTCTGTCCAGTTTGTACATTCTGCACAGTGTGTACATTGTGTCCAGTGTGTGCATTCTGTCCAATGTGTACAGACTGTCCAGTTTTTACAGACTGTGCAGTGTGTACATTCTCTCCTATGTGTTCAGACTGTCCATTCTGTAAAATCTGTCCAGTGTATGCATTATGTTCAGTGTTTACCGACTGTCCAGTGTACAGGCTGTCCAGTGTGTACAGCATCTCCAGTGTGTTCCTTCTGTCCATCATGTACAGAGTTTCCCGTTTGTACAGACTGTGCAGCGTGTACATTCTGTCCAATGTGAACAGACTGTTCAGTGTGTACGTTCTGTCCAGTGTGTACAGACTGTCCAGTGTGTACAGATGTTCCAGTGTGTGCAGAAAGGCCAGTGTGAAGAATCTGTCCAGTGTGTGTACAGATTTTCCATGTGTACATTCTGTCCAGTGTGTACATTGTGTCCAGTGTTTACAGAGTGTCCAGTGGGTACATTATGTCCAGTTTGTAAAGACTGTCCAGAGTGAATATTATGTTCAGTGTGTACAGACTGTCCAGTGTGTAAAGAGAGTCTAGTGTGTACAGACTCGCCAGTGTGTAGAGGCTGTCTAGTGTGTGTACAGATTGTCCATGTGTACATTGTGTCCAGTGTGTACATTGTGTCCAGTGCTTGCACACTGTCCAGTGTGTACAGACTCTCCATTGTGTTCCTTCTGTCGAGCGTGGACAGAGTTTCCAGTTTGTACAGACTGTTCAGTGTGTACATTCTGTCCAGTGTCTATATTGTGTTCTGTGTGTTCAGAATTCCAGAGTGTACAGACTGTCCAATGTGTAAATTCTGTCCAGTGTGTACAGACTGTTCAGTGTGTAATTCTGTCCAGTGTTTACAGAATGTCCAGTGTGTACATTCTGTCCAGTGTATACAGAGATTCCAGTTTGCACAGATTGTGCAGTGTGTACATTCTGTCCTATTTTTACAAACTGTCCAGTGTGTAAATTCTGTACAGTGTGTACATTCTGTGCAGAGTGTTCAGACTATCCATTGTGTGTACAGACTGTCCAGTGAGTACAGACTGTCCAGTGTGTACATTCTGTACAGTGTGTACGTTCTGTACAGTTTGCGTATGGAATCTCCAGTGAGTACATTTTTTCCTTCTGTACAGTTTGTATAGAGTGTCCAGTGTGTAGTGTCTGTCCAGTGTGTGCATTCTGTCCAGTTTTACATTGTGTCCAGTTTGAAAAGACTGTCCAGTGTATACAGAGTGTCCATTGTGTACATTCTGTCCAAATTGTACAGACTGTCCAGGGTGTAACTTCTGTCCAGTGTGTTCAGACTGTCAAGTATGTAAAGACTGTACAGTATGTACATTCTGTCCAGTGTGTTCAGACTCTCCAGTGTGTACATTATGTCCATTGTGTACAGACTGTAGAGTTTGTACAGACTGTGCATTGTGTACATTCTGTCCGAAGTTTACAGACTGTCCAATGTGTAAATTCTGTCCAGTGTGCACATACTGTCCAGTGGGTATAGAGTGTCCATTATGTACAAACTGTCGTGTGTGTACATTCTTTCCACTGTGTTCAGAATTTCCCGAGTGTACATTCTATCCTTTGTGTATATTGTGGCCAGTGTGTACATTCTGTCCACTGTGTTCTGAATTTTCCGTGTGTATATTCTATCCATTGTGTATATTGTGTCCAGTGTGTACACTCTGTCCAGTGTGTATATTGTGTCCAGTGTGTACATTTTGTCAAGTGTGTATATTCTGTACAGTGTGTGTACTGACTCTCCAGTGAGTACATTCTGTCCTTGTGTACAGACTGTACAGTGCGTACAGAGTGTCCATTGTGTACAGTCGTTCCAGTGTGTATATTCTCTCCAGTATGTACAATGTGTCCTTTGAGTACAGACTGTCCAAGTGGTACATTCTTTCTAGTGTGTATATTTTGTGCAGTGTATACAGACTGTCAAGTGGGTACCGACTGTCCAGTGTGAACAGATTGTCCAGAGTGTACACACTGTCCTGTGTGTACATTGTGTCCAATGTGTACAGACTTTCCAGTGTTTACACAATGTCCATTGTGTAGAGACTGTACAGTGTGTACATTCTGTCCAGTATGTACAAACTGCCCTGTGTGTACAGACTGTCCAGTGTTTCCAGAATGTCCAGTGTGTAGAGATTGTCCAGTGTGTACATTCTGTCCCATGTGTACAGAATGTACAGTGTGTAGATACTGTCCACTGTATAAATTCTCTCTGGTGTGTACACACTGTCTAATGTGTACAGACTTTCCAATGTTTTCATTCTGTCCAGTGTGTACAGAGTTTCCAGTGTATACATTCTGTCCAGTTGTGCAGACTGTATAGTGTGTACATTGTGTCTAGTGTGTACAGACTCTCAATTGTATACAGACTCGCCAGGGTGTACAGACTGTCCAGTTTGTACGTTCTGTCACTTGTGTACACACTGTCCAATGTCTACAGACTTTCCAGTGTGTACATTCTGTCCAGTGCGTACAGACAGTTCAGTTTTTACATTCTGTCCAGTATGTACAGACAGTTCAGTATGTACATTCTGTCTAGAATGTACAATATGTCCAGTGTTTACAGAGTGTCCAGTGTGTGCAGACTGTCCAGTTAATACAGGCTGTCCAGTGTCTACAGACTGTCCAGTATGTACAGACTTCCAATGCATACATTCTGAAGAGTGTGTACATTCTGTGCAGTGTGCACATTCTATCCAGTGTCAATAGTCTGTCCAGTGTTTACAGACTGTTCAGTGTTTACAGACTGTCCAGTATTTAGACTGTCCAAAGTGTACAGAATTTACGGTGTGTAGAGACCGTTTACTGTGTATATTCTTTCCAGTGTGTAAAGACTGTTCATTGTGTACATACTGTCCAGTGTGTACAGACTGTCCACTGTGTACATTATTTCCAGTGTATTCATTCTGGCCAGTGTGTAAGACTGTCCACTGTGTACAAACTGTCCAATGTAGACAGACAATCCAGTGAGTATATTTTGTCCAGTATGTACATTTTGTCAAGTCAATACAGACTGTCAAGTGTGTACAGACTTTACAGTGTTTAGAGACTGTCTACTGTGTACATTCTTTCCACTGTTTACAGACTGTCGAGCGTGTACAGACTGTCCAGTATATACATTCTGTCCAGTGTGTACACTCTGTCTAGTGTGTATAGAATGTTCAGTGTGTACAGAATGTCCAGTGTGTACAAACTATCCAGTCTGTATATTATGTGCAGTGTGCGTGGACTGTCCAGTGTGTACAGACTGTCCAGTGTGTACATTCTGTCAAATATTTAAAGACTGACCAGTTTGTACAGACTCTCCAGTGTGTACATTCTGTCATATGAGTACTTTCTGTCAAATGTGAACATTCTGTGCAGTGTGTACCTTATGTAGAGTATGTACAGACTCTCTAGTTTATCCACACAGTTCAGTGTGTTCAGACTGTCCAGTGAGTACATTCTGTCTAGTGTGTACGTTCTGTTCAGTGTGTATAGACATCCCAATGTGTACCTTCTGTCCAGTGTGTACATTAGGAGCAAGTGTGTACCTTCTGTCCAGTGTGTACATTAGGCGCAGTGTGTACGGACTGTCCAGTGTGGACAATCTGTCCAGTGTGTACAAACTGTCCAGTGTTACTTCTTGTCCAGTTTGTGCAGACTGTCCAGTATGTACATTCTGTCCTGTTTGTACAATCTGTCCAGTGTGTATAGACTGTCCAATGTGAACTGAATGTCCAGTGTATACAGATGGTAAAGTGTGTACAGAATATCCAGTGTGTAGTGACTGTACAGTGTGTACTTTCTCTCAGTGTGTACTGACTGTCCAATCTGTAAAGACATTCCAGTGTTTACATTCTGTCCATTGTGTACAGACTGTCCTGTGTTTACAGACTGACAGTTAATACAGACTGTCCAGTGTGTACATTCTGTCCAGTGTGTACAGACTTCCAGTGTGTACATTCTGAAGAGGGTTTACACTCTGTGCAGTGTATAAATTCTGTCCAGTGTCAGTAGACTGTCCAGTGTGTACAGACTGTCCAGTGTGTATGATTTTACAGTTTGTAGATACTGTCTACAGTGTATATTCTTTCCAGTGTGTACGGACTGTCCAGTGTGTACAGACTGTCCAGTATATACATACTGTCCAGTGTGTAAACTCTGTTAAGTTTGTATGGAATTTTCAGTGTGTAGAGAATTTTCAGTGTGTACAGACTATCCAGTGTGTACATTAGGCACAGTGTGTACTGACTGTCCAGTGTGTACTTTCTGTCCATCGTGTAGACTGTCCAGTGTTACATCATACCCTGTGTGTACAGACTGATAAATATGTGCATTCTGTTCAGTATATATACTCTGAGAAGTGTGTATAGACTGTCCAGTGTCTACGGAATGTCCAGTGTTTACAGACTCTCCAGTGGGTAGAGACTGTCCAGTGGGTAGAGACTGTCCAGTGTGTACAGATTGTCCAGTGTGTACACTCTGTCAAATGTGTCCATTCTGTCCAGTGTGTAGAGACTGTCCAGTGTGTACATTCTGTCCAGTATGTACAGACTGTTCTGTGTGTACAGACTGTCTAGTGTTTTTAGAATGTCCAGTGTGTAGTGACTGTCCAGAGTATATATTCTGCCCAGTGTGTACAGACTGTCCACTATGAGCAGACTGATCAGGGTGTGCAGACTGTCCAGTGTGTACATACTGTTCACTGTGTACAGTCTTTCCAATGTGTACATTCTGGCAAGTGTGTAAGAATTTCCACACTGTACAGACTGTCTACTGTGGACAGACAATCCAGTGCATATATTCTGTCCGGTATGTACATTCTGTCCAGTGAATACAGAGTGTCCAGTGTGTACATTTTGTCCAGTATGTACAGACTGTCCTGTGTGTACAGACTCTCCAGTCGGTAGAGACCGTCCAGTGTGTACAGACTGTCCAGTGTGTACATTCTGTCCATTGTGTACAGACTGATCTGTTTGTACAGACTCTCCAGTGTGTACATTCTGTCATATGCGTACTTTCTATCAAATGTGTCCATTCTGTGCAGTTTGTACCTTATGTACAGTATGTACAGACTCTCTAGTATATACAGACTGTCCAATGTGTTCAGACTGTCCAGTGAGTACATGCTGTCCAGTGTGTACATTCTGTCCAGTGTGTATAGACTGTCCAGTGTTTACATTCTGCTCAGGGTTTACATTTCTCCAGTGTTTCCAGACTGTCCAGTGTGTACATTATGTCTAGTGTGTAAAGACTGTCAAGTGTGTACATTCTTTCCAGTATGTAAAGACTGTCCAGTATGTACATTCTGTCTAGTATGTACAATTTGTCCATTGTGTACAGCGTGTCCAGTGTGTACAGACTGTCCACTGTGTACATTCTTGACAGTTTGTACATTCTGGCCAGTGTAAGACTGTCCACTTTGTACAGACTGTCCACTTTGGACAGACAATAAAGTGTGTTTATTCTGTCAGTATGTACATTCTGTCCAGTGAATAGAGGCTTTCCAGTATGTACAATGTGTCCAGTGTTTAGAGACTGTCCATTGTGTACATCCTGTCCAGTCTGTACATTCTGTCCAGTGTGTACATTCTGTTCAGCTAATACAGACTGTCCAGTGAGTACATTCTGTCCATTGTGTATAGACATTCCAGTGTTACATCCTACCCAGTGTGTGCAGACTGGTCAATATGTGCATTCTGTTCAGTAGGTACACTCTGTCCAGTGTGTACATACTGCCAAGTGTATATATTAGGCACAGTGTGTATGGACTGTTCAGTGTGTATATTCTGTCCATTGTGTATAGACTGTCCAGTGTTACATCCTACCCAGTGTGTACAGACTGGTCAGTATGTGCATTCTGTTCAGTATATAAACTCTGTCCAGTGTGTATAGACTCTCCAGTGTGTGAAGATTGTCCAGTGTATACAGATTTTCCAGTGACTACTGACAGTCCAGTGTGTACAGATTGTCCAGTGCGTACACTCTGTTTAGTGTGTACATTCTGTCCAGTGTGTACAGAGTGTCAGTGTGTACAGAATATCGAGTGTGTAGAGACAGTCTAGTGTGTACATTATGTCCATTGTGTACAGACTGTCCTGTGTGTACAGACTGTCCAGTATGTACGGACTGTTCAGTGTGTATACTCTGCCAAGTGTGTACATTCTGTCCAGTGTGTACAGACTGTCCAGTGTGTACAGAATCTCTAGTGTGTAGAGACTGTCCAGTGTGTAGGTTCTATCCAGTATGTACAGACTCTTCTGTGTGTACAGACTGTCCAGTGTTTATAGACTGTCCACTGTGTAGAGACTGTGCAGAGTGTACATTATGCCCAGTGTGTACAGACTGTCCAGTATGTGCAGACTGATCAGTGTTACAGACTGTCCATTGTGTACATACTCTTTTCTGTGTACAGTCTTTCCAGTGTGCACATTATATCCAGTGTCTAAGAATGTCCACTGTGTACAGATTGTCCACTGTGGACAGACAATCTTTGTGTATATTCTGTCCAGTATGTACAGTCTGTCCAGTGAATACAGACTGTCCAGTGTGTACATACTGTCCATTGTGTACAGACTGACCTGTTTGTACAGACTCTCCAGTGTGTACATTCTGTCATATATGTACTTTCTGTCAAATGTGCACATATTGTGCAGTGTGTACCTTATGTCCAGTGTGTACAGACTCTCTAGTAAATACAGACTGTCCAGTGTGTACATTCTGTGCAGTGTGTATAGACTGTCAAGTGTGTGCATTCTGTTCAGTATGTACAATCTGTCCATTGTGTACAGACTGTTCTGTGTGTACAGACTGTTCAGTGTGTAGTGACCGTCCAGTGTGTACATTCTGTTCAGTATGTACAGACTGTCCAATCTATCCAGTGTATCCAGACTGTCCAGTGCGTACATTCTGTCCAGTGTGTACAGAATGTATAGTGTGTACATTCTGTCCACTGTGTAAGGACTCTCCAGTGTGTACATTCTCTTTAGTGTGTACAGACTGTCCACTGTGTAGTGACTCTCCAGTGTGTACATTCTGTCCAGTATGTAGTGACTGTCCAGTGTTTACATTCTGTCCAGTGTGTAGAGACTGTCCAGTTAATACAGACTGTACAGTGTGTAGAGACTGTCCAGTGTGTTCAGACATCCAGTGTTTATTTCTTTAGAGGGTGTACATTCTGTGCAGTGTGTACATTCTGTCCAGTGTGTATAGACTTTCCTCTGTGTACAGACTGTCCAAATTGTAGTGACTGTCCAGTGTGTACATTCTGTCCAGTGTGTACATTCTGTCCAGTGTGTAAAGACTGTCCAGTTTTTACAGACTGTTCAATGTGTACAGCTCTCCAGTGTTTACAGACTGTCCAGTGTTTACAGTCTTTACAGTGTGTAATGACTGTCTACTGTGTATATTCTTTCTAGTGTGTACAGACTGTTCATTATATACATTCTGTCCAGTGTGTACACTGTGTCAAGTGTGTATGTAATATCCAGTGTGTAAAGAATGTCCAGTGTGTACAGATTTTTCAGTGTGTATATTAGGCGCAGTGTGTACGGACTGTCGAGTTTGTACAATCTGTCCATTGTGTAGACTGTCCAGGCTTTCACCCTATGCAATGTGTACAGACCATTCAATATGTGCATTCTGTTCAGTATGTACACTCTGTCCAGTGTGTATAGACTGTAAAGTGTTTACAGAATGTTCAATGTATACAGACTGTCCAGTGGGTACAGACTGTCCACTGTGTACAGATTACCCAGTGTATACACTCTGTCCAATGTGTACATTCTCTCCAAAGTGTACAGACTGTCCAGTGAGTACAGAATGTCCAGTGTTTAGAGACTGTCCAGTGTGTACATTCTGTCTTGTAGGTGCAGACTGTCCTGTGTGTACAGACTGTCCAGTGTTTATAGACTGTCAAGTGTGTAGAGACCACCCAGTGTGTACATTCTGCCCAGTGTGTACAGACTGTCCACTGTGTACCTTCTTTCCAGTGTACATTCTGGCCAGTGTGTAAGACTGTCCACTGTGTAAAGACTGTCCCCTGTGGACAGACAATCCAGTATGTATATTCTGTCCAGTATGTTCATTATGTCCAGTGAATACAGACTGTCCAATGTATACAATCTGGCCAATGTGTACAGACTGTATATTGTGTACATCCTGTCCAGTCTGTATATTCTGTCCAGTGAGTACAATGTGTCCAGTGTGTTTAGAATGTCCAGAGTGTACATTCTGTCCAGTGTATGCAGACTGTCCAGTGTGTACAATCTCTCCAGTGTTTACAGACTGTATATTGTGTACATCCAGTCCAGTCTGTATATTCTGTCCTGTGTGTACATTCTATTCAATGTGAACAGACTCTCAAGTTAATACAGACTGTCTTGTGTGTCCAGACTTTCTACTGTGTACAGACTTCCAGTGTGTACATTCTGTAGAGGGTGTACATTCGGTGCAGTGTGAACATTCTGTCCAGTGTGTTTAGACTGTCCAGTGTGTACACACTGTTCAGTTTGCACAGACTGTCCAGTGTTTTACAAACTGTCCAGTGTGTACAGACTTAACAGTGGGTAGAGACTGTCTACTGTGTAAATTATTTCCAGTGTGTACAGACTGTTCAGTATATACATTCTGTCCAGTGTGTACACTCAGTCCAGTGTGTATAGAATGTCCAGTGTGTACAGAATGTCCAGTGTGTACAGACTATCCAGTGTGTACATTAGGCGCAATGTGTACAGACTGTAGAGTGTGTACATTCTGTCCATTGTGCATACTGTCCAGTGTTACATCGATCCCTGTGTGTACAGACTTTTCAATATGTGCATTCTGTTCAGAATGTGCACTCTGACCAGTGAGTATAGACTGTACCGTGTGTACAGAATGTCCGTGTATACAGACTGTCGAGTGGGTACAGACTGTCCAGTGTGTACAGATTGTCGAGCGTGTACACTCTGTCAAGTGTGTACATTATGTCCAGTGTGTATAGACTGTCCAGTGTTTACAAAATGTCCAGTGTGTAGAGACTGTCCAGTGTGTACATTCTGTCCAGTATGTACAGACTGTCCAGCATGTACAGACTGTTAGGTGTTTATAGACTGTCCAGTGTGTAGAGACTGTCCAGATTGTACATTCTGCCCAGTGTGTACAGACTGTCCAGTGTGTGCAGACTGTTCAGTGTGTACAGACTGTCTAGTGTGGACAGACTGTCCAGTGTGTATAGTCCTTCCATTTTCTACATTTTGGCCAGTGTGTAAGGCTGTCCACTGTGTACAGACTGTCCACTGTGGACAGACATCCCTGTGTGTATATTCTGTCCAGTATGTACATCCTGTCCAGGGGATATAGTCTGTCCAGTGTGTAAAATCTGTCCATTGTATAGAGACTGTCCATTGTGTGCATCTTGTCCAGTGTATATTCTGTTCAGTGAGTACATTCTATCCAGTGTGTTTAGAATGTCCAGTGTTTACATTCTGTCCAGTGTGTACAGACTGTCCTGCGTGTACAGACTGTCCAATGTGTAGTTACTGTCCAGTGTGTACATTCTGTCCGGAATGTATAGACTGTATAGTGTTTATATTTTGTCCAATGTGTACATACTGTCCAGAGTGTACATACTGTCCAGTATATACATTCTGTCCAGTGAGTAGAGACTCTTCAGTTAATACAGACTGTTCTGTGTTTACAGACTGTCCAG
This sequence comes from Myodes glareolus, assembly GCF_982192425.1. Classification (NCBI taxonomy): domain Eukaryota; kingdom Metazoa; phylum Chordata; class Mammalia; order Rodentia; family Cricetidae; genus Myodes; species Myodes glareolus. The sequence continues at coordinate 5,440,775 of NC_142046.1, forward strand.
TGGGTACAGACTCTCAGTGTGTACATTCTGAAGGGGTTTTACATTCTGTGCAGTGTGTACATTCTGTTCAGTGTGTACAGACTGTCCAGTGTTTACAGACTGACCAGTGTGTACAGACTTTACAGTGTGTAGAGACTGTCTACTGTGTACATTCTTTCCAGTGTGTACAGACTGTTCTGTATATACATTTTGTCCAGTATACACTATGTCCACTGTGTATAGAATGTCCAGTGTGTATAGAATGTTCATTGAGTACAGACTATCCAGTATGTATATTAGGCGCAGTGTGTAAGGACTATCCAGTGTGTACATTCTGTCCATTGTGTATTGACTGTCGAGTTTTACATTATACCCAGTGTGTACAGACTGGTCAATATGTGCATTTTGTTCTGTATGAACACTCTTTCCAGTGTCTATAGACTGTCCAGTGTGTACAGAATGTTCAGTGTATACAGACTGTCCAGTGGTTACAGACTCTCCAGTGTATACAGATTGTCCAGTGTGTACACTCTGTCCATTGTGTCCATTCTGACCAGTGTGTACAGACTGTCCAGTGATTACAGAATGTCTATTGCGTAGAGACTGTCCAGTGTGTACATTCTGTCCAGTATGTACAGACTGTTCTGTATGTACAGACTGTAAAGTGTTTATAGACTGTCCAGTTTGTTGAGACTGTCCAGAGTGTACATTCTTCTCAGTGTGTACAGACTCTCCAGTGTCTGCAGATTGTTCAGTGTGTCCAGACTGTCCAGTGTGGACACACAATCCAGTGTGTATATTCTGTCCAGTATGTACATACTGTCCAGTGAATACAGACTGTCCAGTGTGTTCAATCTGTCTAGTGTATAGAGACTGTCCATTGTGTACATATTGTCCAGTCTGTATATTCTGTCCAGTGAGTTTAAAATGTCCAGTGCGTACATTCTGTCCAGTGTGTACAGATGTCCAGTGTGTACAGATTTTCCAGTGTGTAGATTAGGCGCAGTGTGTATGAACTGTCCAGTGTGTACACTCTGTCCAGTGTGTTTAGACTGTCCAGTGTGTACATAATATCCAGTGTATACAGACTGTCCAGTGGGTCCAGACAGTCCAGTGTGCACAAATTCTCCAATGTGTACACTCTGTCAAGTGTGTACATACTGTCCAGTTTTTAAAGATTGCCCAGTGTGTAGAGACTGTATATTTTGTACATCCGGTCCAGTCTGTATATTCTGTCCAGTGAGTACATTCTGTCAAGTGTGTGTAGAATGTCCAGTGTGTACATTCTGTCCAGTGTGTACAGACTGTTTTGTGTGTACATTCTGTCCAGTGTGAACAGACTCTCAAGTTAATACATAATCTCCTGAGTATGCAGACTCTCCACTGTGTACAGACTTCCAGTGTGTACATTCTGTAGAGGGTGTACATTCTGTGCATTGTGTACATTCTTTCCAGTGTGTATAGACCGTCCAGTGTGTAGAGACTGTTCAGTTTGTAAGGACTGTCCAGTGTTTCCAAACTGTCCAGTGTGTATATACTTTACAGTTTGTAGAGCCTGGCTACTGTGTACATTCTTTCCAGTGTGTACAGACTGTCCAGTATGTACAGACTGTCCAGTATATACATTCTGTACAGTGTGTACACTCTCTCCAGTGTGTATAGAATGTCCAGTGTGTACAGAATGTTCAGTGTGTACAGACTATCCCGTGTGTACATTAGGCGCAGTGTGTACGGACTGTAGAGTGTGTACATTCTGTCCATTGTGTAGACTGTCCAGTGTTACATCCTACCCTGTGTGTACAGATTGGTCAATATGTGCATTCTGTTCAGAATGTACACTCTGACCAGTGTGTATAGACTCTCCAGTGTGTACGGATTGTCCAGTGTATACAGACTGTCCAGTGCGTACAGACTATCCAGTGTGTACAGAATGTTCAGTGTGTAGACACTGTCCAGTGTGTACATTCTGTCCAGTATGTACAGACTGTCCTGCGTGTACAGACTGTCCAGTGTTTATAGACTGTTTAGTGTGTAGAGACTGTTCAGAGTGTACATTCTGCCCGGTATGTACAGTATGTCCAGTGTGTGCGGACTGTCCAGTGTGTTCAATCTGTCTGGTGTATAGAGACTGTCCATTGTGTACATCCTGTCCAGTCTGAATATTCTGTCCACTGAGTAAATTCTGTCCAGTATGTTTAAAATGTTCAGTGTGTACATTCTGTCCAGTATGTACAGACTATATAGTGTTTAAATTTTGTCCAGTGTGTATACTGTCCAGTGTGTACATACTGTCCAGTATGTACAATCTGTCCATTGAGTACAGACTGTTCAGTTAATACAGACTGTTCTCTTTGTACAGACTCTCCAGTGGATACAGACTCTCAGTGTGTACATTCTGAAAAGGTTTTACATTCTGTGCAGTGTGCACATTCTGTCCTGTGTGTACAGACTGTCCAGTGTTTACAGACTGTCCAGTTTGTACAGACTTTACAGTGTGTAGAGACTGTCTACTGTGTACATTCTTTCCAGTGTGTACAGACTGTCCAGTGTGTGCAGACTGTCCAGTATATACATTTTGTCCAGTATGTACACTATGTCCAGTGTGTATAGAATGTCCAGTGTGTATAGAATGTCCAATGTGTATAGAATGTCCAGTGTGTACAGACTATCCAGTGTGTACATTAGGCGCAGTGTGTACGGACTAATCAGTGTGCATATTCTGCCATTGTGTAATGACTGTACAGTATTACATCCTACCCAGTGTGTACAGACTGGTCAATATGTTCATTCTGTTCTGTATGAACACTCTGTACAGTGTCTACAGACTATCCAGTGTGTACAGAATGTTCACTGTATCCAAACTGTAAAGTGGGTACAGATTGTCCAGTGTGTACACTCTGTCCATTGTGAACATTCTGTCCAGTGTGTACAGACTGTCCAGTGTGTACAGAATGTCAATTGTGTAGAGACTGTCCAGTGTGTACATTCTGTCCAGTATGTACAGACTGTTCTGTGTGTACAGACTGTCCAGTGTTTATAGACTGTCCAGTTTGTAGAGACTGTCCAGTGTGTACATTCTGCTCAGAGATTACAGACATTCCGGTGTGTGCAGAAGGTTCAGTGTGTATGGACTGTGCAGTGTGAACAGACTCTCCACTGTGGACATTCTTTCCAGTGTGTACATTCTGGTCAGTGTGAAAGACTGTCCACTGTGTACACACTGTCCATTCTAGACAGACAATCCAGTGTGTTTTTTCTGTCCAGCATGTACATTCTGTCCAGTGAATACAGACTTTCCAATGTGTACAATCTGTCCAGTGTGTAGAGACTGTCCATTGTGTATATCCTGTACAATCTGTATATTCTGTCCAGTGAGAACATTCTGTCCAGTGTGTTTAGAATGTCCATTGTGTACATTCTGTCCAGTGTGTACAGACTGTCCTGCTTGTACAGACTCTTCAGTGTATAGTGACCCTCCAGTGTGTACAATCTTTTCAGTGTGTACAGACTGTCCAATCTTTACAGACTTTCCATTTTTTACATTCTGTCCAGTGTGTAAAGACTGTATAGCATTTATATTCTGTCCAGTGTGTACAGACTGTCCAGTATGTATATTCTGTCCAGTGTGTAAGACTGTCCAGTGTAAACAGACTATTCAGTGTGTACAAACTTCCAGTGTGTACTTCTATAGAGTGTGTACATTCTGGGCAGTGTGTATATACTGTCCAGAGTGTAAAGACTGTTCAGTGTGTACTTCTGTAGAGTGTGTACATTCTGTGCAGTGTGTATATACTGTCCAGTGTGTATGGACTGTTCAGTGTGTAATGACTGTTCAGTGTGTACAAACTGTTCAGTATATACTGACGGCCCAGGGGGTACAGACAGTCCAGTGTGAATAGACTGTCCAGATTGTACATACTTTACAGTGTGTAGAGGCTGTCTACTTATTACATTCTTTCCAGTGTGTACAGACTGTCCAGTATATACATTCTGTCCAGGGTGAACACTCTGTCCAGTGTGTATAGAATGTCCAGTGTGTACAGAATATCCAGTGTGAATAGACAAAACTGTGTATATATTAGGCACAGGGTGTACGGACTGTCCAGTATATACATACTGTCCAGTGTGTACACTCTGTTAAGTGTGTATAGAATGTCCAGTGTGTAGAGAATTTCCAGTGTGTACAGACTATCCAGTGTGTACATTAGTCGCAGTGTGTACGGACTGTCCAGTGTGTACATTCTTTCCATTGTGTAGACTGTCCAGTGTTACATCCTACCCTGTGTGTACAGACTGGTCAATATGTGCATTCTGTTCAGTATCTATACTCTGTGACGTGTATATAGACTGTCCAGTGTGTACAGAATGTCCAGTGTATACATACTGTCCAGTGGATACAGACTGTCCAGTGTGTACCGATTGTCCAGTGTGTATACTCTGCCAAGTGTGTACACTCTGTCCAATGTGTACAAACTGTCCAGTGTGTACAGAATCTCCAGTGTGTAGAGACTGTCCAGTGTGTAGATTCTGTCCATTATGTACAGTCTCTTCTGTGTGTACAGACTGTTCAGTGTTTATAGACTGTCCAGTGTTTACAGACTGTCCAGAGTGTACATTCTGCCCAGTGTGTACAGACTGTCGAGTGTGTGCAGACTGATCAGTGTTACAGACTGTCCAGTGTGAACATACTGTCCAGTGTACAGTCTTTCCGGTGTGTACATTAATGCCAGTGTCTAAGAATGTCAACTGTGTACAGACTGTCCACTGTGGACAGACAATCCTTTGTGTATATTCTGTCCAGTATGTACATTCTGTCCAGTGAATACAGACTGGCCAGTGTGTACATACTGTCCAGTCGGTACAGATTGTCCAGAGTGTACAGACTGTCCAGTGTGTATATTCTGTCCATTGTGTACAGACTGATCTGTTTGTACAGACTCTCCAGTGTGTACATTCTGTCATATATGCACTTTGTGTCAAATGTGTACAATCTGTGCAGTGTGTACCTTATGTCCAGTGTGTAAAGACTCTCTTGCATACACAGACTGTCCAGTGTGTACTTTTGTGTAGTGTGTATAGACTGTCCAGTGTGTACATTCTGTCCAGTGTGTACATTCCGTTCAGTGTGTACAGACTGTCCAGTGTGTTCATTATGTCTAGTGTGTAAAGACTGTCAAGTTTGTACATTCTATCCAGTATTTACAGACTGTCCAGTATGTACATTCTGTCCAGTATGTACAATCTGTCCAGTGTGTACAGACTGTTCTGTGTGTACAGACTGTCCAGTGTGTAGTGACTGTCCAGGGTGTACATTCTGTTCAGTGTGTACAGACTGTCCAGTCTGTACAGACTTTCCAGTGTTTAAATTCTGTATAGTGTGTACAGACTGTCCAGTGTGCACATTCTGTCCAGTGTGTACAGAATGTATAGTGTGTACATTCTGTCCACTGTGTAGACTCTAAAGTGTGTACATTCTGTTGAGTGTGTACAGACTGTCCTGTGTGTACAGACTGTCCAGTGTGTACTGACTCTCCAGTGTAGATTCTGTCCAGTGTGTAGTGAATGTCCAGTGTTTACATTCTGTCCAATGTGTAGAGACTCTCCAGTAAATACAGACTGTCCAGTGTGTACAGAATGTACAGTGTGTTCAGACATCCATTGTATACTTTCTTTAGAGGGTGTACATTCTGTGCAGTGTGTACATTCTGTCCAGTGTGTATAAACTGTCCAGTGTGTACAGACTGTTCAGTGTGTACAGACTGTCCAGTGTTTACAGACTGTCCAGTTTGTACAGACTTTACAGTTTATAGAGAATGTCTACCGTGTAAATTCTTTCCAGTGTGTACAGATTGTCCAGTATGTACATTCTGTCCAGTGTGTACACTCTGTCCATTGTGTATAGAATGTCCAGTGTGTATATAATATCCAATGTATACAGACTGTCCAGTCGGTATAGACTGTTCAGTGTGTACAGAATGTCAAATGTTTACACTCTCTCCAGTGTGTACATTCTGTACAGTCTGTATATTCTGTCCAGTGAGAACATTCTGTCCAGTGTGTCCATTCTGTTTCGTGTGTACAGACTGTCCTGTGTGTACAGACTCTCCACTGTGTACATTCTTTCCAGTGTGTACTTTCTGTCCAGTGTGTAAGACTGTACACTGTGCACAGACTGTCCAATGTGGACAGACAATCAGTGTGTATATTCTGTCCAGTATGTACATTTTGTCCAGTGAATACAGACTGTCCAGTGTTTACAATCTGTCCATTGTGTAGAGACTATCCATTGTGTACATCCTGTCCAGTCTTTATATTCTGTTTAGTGATTACCTTCTGTCCAGTGTGTTTTAGAATGTCCAGTGTGTACATTCTGTTTAGTGTGTACAGACTGCCCTGTGTGAACAGACTGTCCAGTGTGTAGTGACTCTCCAGTGTGTACATTCTATCCGGTGAGTACAAACTGTCCAATCTGTACAGACTTTCCAGTGTTTACATTCTATCCAGTGTGTACAGACTGTCCAGTGTGTACAGAATGTTCAATGTGTACAGACTATACAGTGTGTATGTTACGTGCAGTGTGTATTGACTGTCCAGTGTGCACTCTGTCCAGTGTGTATAGACTGTCCAGTGTCCATAATATCCAGTGTATACAGACTGTCCAGTGGGTACAGACAGTCCAGTGTGTACAGACTGTCAAATGTGTACACTCTCTCCAGTGTGCACATTCTGTCCAGTTTTTACAGACTGTCCAGTTTGTACAAACTGTCCAGTGAGTACAGACTGTCTGGTTTGTACATTCAGTCCGGTGTGTACATCCTTTCCAGTGTGTCCACACTGTCCAGTGTGTACAGAATGTACAGTGTGTAGGGACTGTCCAGTGTGTACATTTTGTCATATGCATACTTCCTGTCAAATGTGTACATTCTGTCCAGTGTGTACAGAGTGTCTATTATGAACATTCTGTCCAGTGTGTACAGTCTTTACAGTCTTAACAGACTGTATAGTATCTACATTATGTCCAGTATGTACAGACTGTCCAGTGTGTACATTTTGTTCACTCTATGTACATTCTGTCCAGTGTGTACATTCTGTCCACTGTGTTTATGGACTGTCCAGTGTGTACATTCTGTGCAGTGTGAACAGACTGTCCAGTTTTTCCTTTCTGTCCAGTTTGTACAGACTGTCCAGTGTGTACATTTTGTCCAGTTTTCACAGACTTTCCAGAGTGTACAGAATGTACAGTGTGTCGAGACTGTCCAGTGTGGACATTCTGTCATATGCATACTTTCTGTCAAATGTGTACATTATGTCCAGTTTGTACTTTTTTTCCAGGCTTAACAGACTGTATTATTTGTACATTATGTCCAGTGTGTAAAGACTGTGCAGTTTTTACATTCTGTCCAGTGAGTACATTCTATCCAGTAAGTACAGACTGTCCAGTGTGTACATTAGGTGCAGTGTGTAAGGACTGTCCAGTGTGTACATTCTCTCCAGTGTGCACAGACTGTCCTGTGTTAAATCCTACCCAGTGTGTACAGACTCTACAGTATGTATATTCTGTACAGTATGTACACTCTGTCCAGTGTTTATAGACTGTCCAGTGTGAACAAAATGTCCAGTGTATATAGACTGTGCAGTGTGTACATTCTGTCCAGTGTGTACAGTCTGTATAGTGTGTACATTCTGTCCAGTGTGTACATACTCTCCAGTGTGAACAGAATGTCCAGTGTGTAGAGACTGTCCAGTGTGTACATTCTGTCTGTTGTGTACAGACTGTCCAATGTGTACAGATTTTCCAGAGTTTATAATCTGTCCAGTGTGTACAGATTGTCCGGTGTGTCCATTCTGTCCGGTGTATACACACTCTCCAGTGTGTACAGGATGTCCAGTGTGTAGAGAATGTCCAGTGTGTACATTCTGTCCAGGATGTACAGACAGTCCTGTGTGTACAGACAGTCCAGTCTGTACAGACTGTCCAGAGTGGACAGACTGTCCTGTGTGTACAGACTGTCCACTGCATACATTCTTTCCAGTGGGAACATTCTGGCCAGCGTTTAAGACTGTCCACTGTGTACAGACTCTCCATTGTGGACAGATGACCCAGTGTGTATATTCTGTCAAGTATGTACATTCTGTCCAATTAATACAGACTGTCCATTGTGTACAATCTGTCCAGTGTGTAGGGACTGTCCATTGTGTACATCTTGTCCAGGCTGTATTTTGTTCAGTAATGTGCATTTTGTTCAGTATGTACACTCTGTCCAGTGTATAGACTGTCCAGTATGTGCAGTATGTCCAGTGTATACAGACTGTCCAGTGGGTACAGACTGTCAAGTGTTTACAGATTGTCCAGTGTGTACACTCTGTCCAGCGTGTACATTCTGTCCAGTGTTTACAGACTGTCCAGTGTGTACAGAATGTCCAGTGTGTAGAGACTGTCCAGTGTGTACATTCAGTCCAGTATGTACAGACTGTCTTGTTTGTACAGACTGTCCAGTGTTTATAGACGGTCCAGAGTGTAGAGACTGTCCAGTATGTACATTCTGCCCAGTGTGTACAGACTGTCCAGTGTGTGCAGACTGTCCCCTGTGTACATTCTTTTTAGTGTGTACATTCTGGCCAGGTTGTAAGACTGTCCATTGTGAACAGACTGTCCACTGTGGACAGACAATCCAGTGTGTATATTCTGTCAAGTATGTACATTCTGTCCAGTGAATACAGACTGCCCAGTCTGTACAATCTGTCCAATGTGTAGAGACTCTCCATTGTGTACATCCTGTCCAGTCTGTATATTCTGTCCATTGAGTACATTCTGTACAATGTGTTTAGAATGTCCAATGTGCACACACTGTCCAGTGTGTGCAGACTAGTCAATGTGTACAGACTGTCCAGTGTGTACAGACTGTCCACTGTGTACACTCATTCCATTGTGTACATTCTGGCCAGGGTGCAAGATGGTCCCCTGTGTACAGACTGTCCAATCTCTACAGACTTTCCATTGTTTACATTCTGTATAGTGTGTACAGACTCTCCAGTGTGTACAGAATGTCCAGTGTAAAGACTATCCAGTGTGTACATGAGGCACACTGGGTAGGAACTGTCCAGTCTGTTCACTCTGTCCTGTGTGTATAGACATTCCAGTGATTACAGACTGTCCAGTGGTTAGAGACTGTCTAGTGTGTACATTCTGTCCAGTGTGTACAGACTGTCCAGTGTTTAGAGACTGTCCACTCTGTACATTGTGTCTGGTGTGTACACACTGTCCAATGTGTAAAGACTTTCCATTGTTTACATTCTGTCCAGTGTGTACTTTCTGTCCAGTTTTTACAGACTGTATAGTGGGTACATTCTGTCAAGTGTGTTCAGAATGTCCAGTGAGTGATAGCCCTGTTGCACAGCTGAGGAGCTCTTCCCAGAGAGGTGAGTGGGTGCTCACCTGGGCAGCCTGCCTGTCCGGGAATAGAGCACAGCCCCTCCCCCCTCAGCTTCTGCAGCAGGGTCTTCGGTGTTCCAAGGGACCCCTCCCCTCCCCCCACCACTGCGGGCCCTTTGTCTCCCGGGTCCTGGGAAGACCAGCTAGCTCTGTTGCACTGCTGAGGAGCTCTTCCCAGAGAGTGCTGAGGAGCTCTATCCAGAGAGTGCTGAGAAGTCCTACCTAGAGAGTGTTGAGGAGTTCTATCCAGAAAGGGCTGAGGAGTTTCATCCAGAGTGGAGGAGATGGGCAAGTGCCAATACAAGAATTCCTCCAACAACATGAAAGGCAACATGACATCTCCAGAATCCAGGGAGCTTGAAACTAGAATTGAACACCCTACTCCAGAAGAAATAGAAGAAATCGACTCTAAGCAGATCTTTATGAAAATAATAGAGGAACTTAAACAGGAGGTGAAAATCTGCCATAAAGAAATGGAAGATAAGTATAACAAAAAGATTGAGGAAATGAGTAAAGAAATGGAAGAGAAATATACCAAAAAGTTTGAAGAAATGAGTTAATCCGTAAATGAAATTCTGGGAAACCAAGAAAAAACAATCAAATAGGTAATAGAAACAGTTCAAGATTTGAAAACTGAAATGGAGTCAGTGAAGAAATCACAAACTGAGGGCTGGCTGGCTATGGAAAATCTAGGTAAATGAACAGAGACTTCAGAAACAAGCATAACCAATAAAATACAAGAGATAGAAGAAAAAATCTCAGACTCTGAGGACACCATAGAGAAATTAAACACTCTGACCAAAGAAAACAGCAAATCCAAAAAATTCTCATCACAAAACATTCGGGAACTGTGGGACACAATAAGAAAACCAAATCTAAGAATAATAGGAGTAGAAGAAGGAGAAGAATTGCATTTCAAAGGTCCAGAAAATATACTCAACAAAATTATAGAAGAAAACTTTCCCATCCTAAAGAACGATATTCCTATGAAGGTTCAAGAAGATAACAGAACACCAAATAGACTGGATCAGAAAAAAACATCCCCTCGTCATATAATAATCAAAACACAAAGCATTCAGACTAAAGAACAGATACTGAGAGCTGCAAAGGAAAAAGGTCAAGTAACTTATAAAGGTAAACCTATCAGACTTACACCAGACTTCTCTATGGAAACCATGAAAGCCAGAAGGTCCTGGATAGAGGTACTGCAGAAACTAAGAGACCATGGATGCAAGCCCAGACTACTTTACCCAGCCAAGCTATTGTTCACTATCAACAGAGAAAACAAACTATTCCAGGATAAAAACAAATTTAAACAATACGTAGCTACTAATCCAGCCTTACAGAGAATATTAGAAGGAAAATCACAACCCAAGGAATCCAACATTCCCAACACTGCCTACATTAACTCAGACATCTAGAGACCCTTCACAACCACAACTCAAAGAAGGAAAAAACATACACTCTACTACCCAAAAATATGACCGGAGTCATCAATCACTGGTCATTAATATCACTTAATATCAATGGACTCAACTCACCTGTAAAGAGGCACAGACTTAGAGATTGGATACGAAAACAGAATCCAACATTCTGCTGTTTACAAGAAACACACCTCAACGACAAAGACAGACACCTACTCAGAGTAAAGGGTTGGGAAAAGGTTTTCCAAGCAAATGGACCTAAGAAACAAGCGGGTGTGGCCATTCTAATATCTAAAAAAATTGGCTTCAAACTAAAATCAATCAGAAGAGATGGAGATGGACATTTCATACTCAGAACAGGAACAATTCATCAGGAAGAAGTCTCAATCCTGAATATCTATGCCCCTAATATAAAGGGCATATTTTACCTACATATGTAAAAGAAACTTTTCTAGAACTCAAGGCAGTCATCAAACCACACACACTAATAGTAGGAGACTTCAACACTCCTCTCTCACCAATGGACAGGTCAATCAGACAGAAACCTATCAGAGAAATAAGAGATTTATTGGAGGTATTGAATCAAATGGACTTAACAGACATCTATAGAACACTCCACCCAAATAGGAAAGAATATACCTTCTTCTCTGCAGCTCATGGAACCTTCTCGAAAATTGACCACATACTTGGTAACAAAGCAAACTTCCACAGATACAAAAAAATATTAGTAACCACCTGTGTCTTGTCAGATCACCATGGATTAAAATTAGAATTCAACAACAATGTTACCCCCAGGAAGCCAACAAACTCATGGAAGTTGAACAGTCAACTACTAAATCACCCCTGGGTCAAGGAAGAAAGAAAGAAAGAAATGAAAGTCTTCCTTGAATTTAATGAAAACAAAGACACAATGTATTCAAACCTATGGGACACTATGAAAGCAGTGCTAAGAGGAAAGTTCATATCACTAAGTGCCCACTTAAAGAAAACGGAGAAAGCACACATTGGAGACTTAACAACACACTTGAAAGCTCTAGAAAAAAAAGAAGCTGATTTACCCAGGAGGAGTAGAAGACTGGAAATAATAAAATTGAGGGCTGAAATCAACAAAATAGAAACACAGAAAACAATCCAAAGAATCAATGAAGCAAAAAGCTGGTTCTTGGAGAAAATCAACAAGATTGACAAACCCCTATCCAAACTAATCAAACGGCAGAGAGAGAACTTGAAAATTAATAGGATCAGAAATGAAAAGGGGGACATAACCACAGACACAGAGGAAATTCAGAGAATCATCAGATATTACTACGAAAGTTTATATGCCACAAAGTTGGAAAATGTAAAAGAAATGGACAATTTTTTAGATAAGTACCATATACCAAAGTTGAACCAAGAACAAGTGAACAATCTAAATAGACCTGTTAGTCATGAAGAATTAGAAGCTGTTATCAAAAATCTCCCTACCAAAAAAAGCCCAGAACCAGATGATTTCAATGCAGAATTCTACCAGAACTTCCAGGAAGAGCTAATACCTACACTCCTTAATGTATTCCACAATATAGAAACAGAAGAGTCATTGCCAAACTCCTTTTATGAAGCTACAGTCACCCTAATACCAAAACCACACAAAGACACAACCAAGAAAGAGAATTACAGGCCAATCTCACTCATGAACATCGATGTGAAAATTCTCAATAAAATACTGGCAAACCGAATCCAAGAACACATTAGAAAAATTATCCATTATGATCAAGTAGACTTCATCCCAGAGATGCAGGGATGGTTCAACATATGCAAATCTATCAATGTAATCCATCATATAAATAAACTGAAAGAAAAAACCATATGATCATTTCATTGGATGCTGAAAAAGCATTTGACAAAATTCAACACCCATTTATGATAAAAGTGTTGGAGAGACTGGGGATACAAGGATCATACAAAAATATAATAAAAGCAATATACAGCAGGCCGACAGCTAACATCAAATTGAATGGAGAGAAACTCAAAGCCTTTCATCTAAAATCAGGAACACAATAAGGCTGTCCACTCTCTCCATACCTCTTCAATATAGTGCTTGAAGTTCTAGCAATAGCAATAAGACAACATAAGGAGATCAAGGGGATTCGAATTTGAAAGGATGAAGTTAAACTTTCGTTATTTGCTGACGATATGATAGTGTACATAAGTGACCCCAAAAACTCTACCAAAGAACTCCTACAGCTGATAAACACCTTTAGTAACGTGGCAGGATACAAGATCAACGCCCAAAAATCAGTTTCCCCCCTATACACAAAGGACAAAGAAGTGGAGAGGGAAATTAGAGAAACATCACCTTTCACGATAGCCACAAATAGCATCAAATATCTTGGGGTTACTCTAACCAAGGAAGTGAAAGACCTATTTGACAAGAACTTTAAGCCTTTGAAAAGAGAAATTGAGGAGGATACCAGAAAATGGAAAGACCTCCCCTGCTCTTGGATTGGGAGAATCAACATAGTAAAAATGGCAATTCTACCAAAAGCAATCTATAGATTCAATGCAATCCCCATCAAAATCCCATCAAACTTCTTCACAGACCTTGAGAGAACAATAATCATTATTATATAGAAAAACAAAAAACCCAGGGTAGCCAAAACAATCTTATACAATAAGGGAACTTCTGGAGGCATTATTATCCCTGACTTCAAACTCTATTACAGAGCTACAGTATTGAAAACAGCTTGGTATTGGCATAAGAACAGAGAAGTCGACCTATGGAATCGAATAGAAGACCCGGATACTAACCCTCAAACCTATGAACACCTAATTTTCGACAAGGGAGCTAAAGGTATACAATGGAAGAAGGAAAGCGTCTTTAACAAATGGTGTTGGCAAAACTGGATGTCAACCTGTAGAAGAATGAAAATAGATCCATATCTATCACCATGCAAAAAACTCAAGTCCAAATGGATTAAAGACATCAACATCAATCTGTCCACCTTGAACCTGATAGAAGAGAAAGTGAGAAGTAGTCTACAAGATATAGGCACAGGTGGCAACTTCCTAAGTAGGACCCCAGTAGCACAGACAATAAGAGAAAAAATGAATAAATGGGACCTGCTGAAACTGAGAAGCTTCTGTAAAGCAAAGGACACTGCCAGTAAGACAAAAAGGCTGCCTTCTGACTGGGAGAAGATCTTCACCAACCTCTCATCAGACAAAGGTCTGATCTCCAAAATATACAAAGAACTCAAGAAACTAGACACTAAAACTCTAATTAACCCAATTAAAAAATGGGGTACTGATCTGAACAGAGAATTCACAACAGATGAACTTCGAATGGCCAGAAGACACTTAAAGTCATGCTCAACCTCCTTAGCGATCAGGGAAATGCAAATCAAAACAACTTTGAGATACCATCTTACACCTGTCAGAATAGCTAAAGTCATAAACACCAATGATAGCCTATGCTGGAGAGGATGTGGAATGAGGGGAACACTCATCCATTGTTGGTGGGAATGCAAACTTGTGCAGTCACTGTGGAAATCAGTGTGGCGGTTTCTCAGGAATCTGGGAGTCAACCTCCCTCAGGACCCAGCAATTCCACTCTTGGGAATATACCCAAGAGATGCCCTATCATACTACAAAAGTATTTGTTCAACTATGTCCATAGCTGCACTATTTGTAATAACCAGAACCTGGAAACAACCTAGGTGCCCCTCAATAGTAGAATGGTTAAAGAAGGTGTGGGACATATATACATTAGAGTTTTACTCAGCGGTAAAGAACAATGACATCTTGAATTTTGCATGCAAATGGATGGAAGTTGAAAACGCTTTACTGAGTGAGGTAACCCAGACCCAAAAAGAGGAATATGGTATGTACTCACTCATAAGTGGATTCTAGCCATAGTTAAAGGTCTTTGGGTCTATAATTAGTGATCCTAGAGAAGATAGATAAAGAGGTGAACCTGAAGAAAATTTATATATTTATCGTCCTGGATAATAGAACTAGGCAAGATTGCCAAGCAAAGTCGGGTGCATGGGGAGTGGGGGGGGTGGAAGTAAGGGAAGATGGTTAGGGTGAGGGGAGAGGGCGAGAATTGGGGATGGCTTGGGGGAATGGGAGGGTGGAGGGAAGAAGGATGGTTATGGGAGCAGGGAAGTTTATATCGCAACTAAGAGAGCCATTCTAGGGTTTGCCATAGACTTGATTCTTGATGGGTTCCCAATAAAAATTAAATTAAATAAATAAATAAATAAATAAATAAATAAATAAATAAATAAAAGAAAAATTAAAAAAAAAGAAAAAGAAAAAGAAACCGCTTTACTGAGTCAGGTAAGCCAGACCCAAAAAGAGGAATAAGGTATGTATTCACTCATAAGTGCATTCCAACCATAATTAAAGGTCTTTGAGCCTATTATTCGTGATCCTAGAGAAGCTAAATAAGAAGGTGAACCTGAAGAAAATTCAGGTAGTTTTCCTCGTGAAGATTGGAAATAGACAAGAGTTCCAGGTAACCAAGGGTGCATGGGGGGTTGGGAGGGTAGTTGGAAGGGTAGGAGGTTAGAGAGAAGGGAGCAGGGGAGGAATGGGAAATGCTCAGGGGACTGGGAGGGGGGGAGGGAGGAAGGATAGATATGGGTTCAGGGAAGAATATATCTCAGCTATGGAAGTCAGTTTAGGGTTTGCTAGAGACTTGATTGTAAGTGGGATCCCAGGTCCAAGGAGAGATTCCCAGATTGTTCTCTGGACAGAGGTGAGGGTGCCTGAACTGCCCTTGGCCCATAACCATACTGATGAATATTTTGCTTATCACCATAGATCCTTCATCTGGCGATAGATGGAGATAGAGATGGGGTCCCACGTTGGAACACTGGACTTAACTCCCTAGGTCCAACTGAGAAGCAGCAGGAAGAAGAACGTGAGCAGGGAGGGCAAGATCAGAGGGAACCTTCATCCGACAATGGATGGCGATGCAGACGGAGACCCACATTGGAGCACCGGACTGAGCCCCCCAAGGTCCAAAGGAGGAGCAGAAGGAGGAAGAACATGAAAAAGCAAATCAGAATGGCAAGGGGAGCGATCACCCACTGATACAAGGTGCCTGATCTAATGAGAGTTCACCAAGGCCAGTTGACTGGGACTGAAGGAGCGCTTGATCCAACCAGATTCTCTGGAGGAGGCTGGATTCTCTGAATATGGCTAGCCCAAAGTCTTTCTAAAAAGCCATTGACAATGACTCTGGGACTTGTTTCCTTTGCATATTCTGGATTTTTGGGGATTCAGTCTGATTAGATACTCACCTTCCTGGTCCTGGAGGGAGCGGGGAGGAACTTGAACTACCCACAGGGCAGGAAACCCTGACTGCTCTTAGGGATGGAGAGGGAAGAGGAGAGGGAGTGGGGGGAGTAGAAGGGTGTTGGGAGGAGGGGCGAAAATGGAAACTTTTATATTTTAATAAACTTTGAAAGAAAAGAATGTCCAGTGAGTACATTCTGTCCAGTGTGTACGTTCTGTCCAGTGTGTATAGACAGTTCAGTGTGTACATTCTGTCCAGTGTGTATAGACAGTTCAGTGTGTACATTCTGTCCAGTGTGTACAGACTGTATTGTGTGTACATTCTATCCAGTGTGTACAGACTGCACAGTGTTTACATTCTGTCCAGTGTGTACAGACTGTCCACTATATACATTCGGACCAGTGTGTACAGACTGTCCAGTTAATACAGACTGTCCAGTGTGTACAGCCTTTTAGTGTGTACTTTCTCTAGAGGGCGTCCATTCTGTGTAGTGCGTATATTCTGTCTAGTGTGTATAGACTGTCCAGTGTGTACAGACTGTAAATTGTTTACAGACTTTACAGTGTGTAGACACTGTACACTGTGTACATTCTTTCCAGTGTGTACAGAGTGTCCATTGAGTACAGAGAGCCCAGTATTTAATTTCGGTCCAGTGTGAACACTCCGTGCAGTGTGTATAGAATGTCCATTGTGTACAGAATGTCCAGTGTGTACAGACAATGCAGTGTCTACATTAGGCACAGGGTGTTCGGATTGACCAGTGTGTACATTCTGTCCATGGTGTATAGACTGTCCAGTGTTACTTCCTACCCACTGTGTACAGACTGGTTAGTAGGTGCCTTCTATTCAGTATGTACACTCTTACCAGTGTGTATAGACTGTCCAGGGTGTACAGAATGTCCAGTGTATACAGACTGTCCAGTGGGAACAGACTGTCCAGTGTATACAGATTGTTCAGTGTGTACACTCTGTCCAGAGTGTGCTTTCTGTCCAGTGTGTTCAGAATGGCCAGTGTGTAGAGAATGTTCAGTGAATAGGGACTGTCCAGTGTGTACATTCTGTCCAGTATGTACAGACTGTCCTGTGTGTACAAATTGTCCAGTGTGTAGAGACTGTCCAGTGTGTAGAGACTGTCCAGTGTGTAGAGACTGTGCAGTGTGTAGAGACTGTCCACTGTGTACATTCTGCCCAGTGTGTACAGACTGTCAAGTGTGTGCAGACTGTTCAGTTTGTACAGACTGTCCAGTGTGTACAGACTCTCCATTGTGTACATTCTTTCTAGTGTGTACATTCTGGCCTGTGTGTAAGACTGTCCACTGTGGACAGAAAATCCAGTGTGTTTAATCTGTCCAGTATGTACATTCTGTTCAGTGAAGACAGACTGTCCAGTGTGTACAATCTCTACAGTGTGTAGAGACTGTCCATTGTGTACATCCTGTCAAGTCTGTATATTCTGTCCAGTGAGAAAATTCTATCCAGTGTGTTTAGAATGTCCAGTGTGTTCATTCTGTCCAGTGTGTACAGACTGTCCTGTGTGTGCAGATTGTACAGTGTGTAGTGACTGTCCAGTGTGTACATTCTGTCCGGTGTGTACAGACTGTATAGTGTTTACATTCTGTCCAGTATGTACATACTGTCCAGTATGTACATTCTGTTCAGTGTGTACAGACTGTCCATTTAATATAGACTGTCCAGTGTGTACAGACTGTCCAGTGTGTACAGACTTCCAGTGTGTACTTTCTGTAGATGGTTTACATTCTGTGTAGTGGGTACATTCTGTCTAGTGTGTATAGACTGTCTATTGTGTACAGACTGTTCAGTGTGTCCAGACT
Organism: Myodes glareolus; assembly: GCF_982192425.1. NCBI lineage: Eukaryota > Metazoa > Chordata > Mammalia > Rodentia > Cricetidae > Myodes > Myodes glareolus. The sequence continues at coordinate 5,458,727 of NC_142046.1, forward strand.
GTCCAGTGTTTACAGACTGTCCAGTTTGTACTTACTTTATAGAGTGTAGACACTGTCTACTGTGTAAATTCTTTCCAGTGTGTACATCCTGTCCAGTCTGTATATTCTGTCCAGTGAGTACATTCTGCCCAGTGTGTTTAAAATGTCCAGTGTGTACATTCTGTCAAAGGTGTACAGACTGTCCTGTGTGTACAGACTGTCCAATATGTAGTGACAGTCCAGTGTGTACATTCTGTCCGGTGTGTACCGACTGTCCAATCTGTACAGACTTTCCAGTGTTTACATTCTGTCCCATGTGTACAGACTGTCCAGTGTGTGCACTCTGTCCAGTGTGTATAGACTATCCAGTGTGTACATAATATCCAGTGTTTAGAGACTGTCCAGTGTGTACAGACAGTCCAGTGTGATCATTCTGTCCAGTGTATACATTCTGTCCAGGCTTGACACACTGACAAGTGTGTACATTAGGTTTAGTGTGTAAAGACTGTCCAGTTTATACATTCTGTCCATTGAGTACATTCTATCCAGTAAGTACAGACTGTCCAGTGTGTACATTAGGCCCAGTGTGTATGGAATGTCCAGTGTGTACATTCTCTCCAGTGTGTACACACTGTCCAGTGTTAAATCCTACCCAGGGAGTACAGACTGTACAGTACGTATATTCTGTCCAGTATGTACACTCTGTCCAGTGTTTATAGACTGTCCAGTGTGAACAAAATGTCCAGTGTATAAAGATTGTCCAGTGGGCACAGTGAGTCCAGATTGTACAGTGTCTACACACTGTCCAGTGTGTACATTCTATCCAGTGTGTACAGACTGTCCAGTGTATACAGAATGTCCAGTGTGTAGAGTCTTCCAGTGTGTACATTCTGTCCAGTATGTACAGACTGTCCTGTGTGTAACGATGGTCCAGACTTTACAGACTGTCCAGTGTGTAGAGATTCTCTAGTGTGTACATGCAGTCCAGTGTGTACAGACTGTCCAGTGTGCAGAGACTGTCCACTGTGTACATTCTGTCTAGTGTGTACACACTGTCCAATGTGTACAGACTTTCCATTGTTTTCATACTGTCCAGTGTGTACATAGTGTCCAGTGTGTACATTATGTCCAGTGTGTACAGACTGTATAGTGTGTACATTCTGTCCACTGTGTACAGACTCTCCATTGTGTACTGAATGTCCAGTGTGTAGAGATTTTCCAGCGTGTACATTCTGTTCATTGTGTACACACTGCTCAATGTGTACAGACTTTCCATTGTTTACATTCTGTCAAGTGTGTAGAGAGGGTCCAGTGTGTCCATTCTCTCCAGAGTGTACTGTCTGTATAGTGTGTGCATTCTGTCCAGTGTGTACAGACTCTCCAGTATGTACATTCTGTGCAGTGTGTAGAGATTGTCCATTGTGTACATCCTGTCTAGTCTGTATATTCTGTCCAGTGAGTACAATCTGTCCTGTGTGTACATTGTTTCCAGTGTGTACATTCTCTCCAGTGTGTGCAGACTATCCAATATACACAGAATTTCCAGTGTTTACATTCTGTCTAGTGTGTACAGACTGCCCAGTGTGTAAATTCTGTCCAGTGTGTACAGACTTTATAGTGTTTATATTCTGTCTAGTGTGTACAGACTGTCCAGTATGTACATTCTGTCCAGTGTGTAAAGACTGTCCAGTGTGTACAGACAGTCCAGTGTGTACAGACTGTCCAGTGTGTACAGACTTCTAGTGCGTAATTTCTGTAGAGTGTGTACATTCTATGTAGTGTGTAGATTCTGTCCAGTATGTATAGACTGTCAAGTGTGTACAGACTGTTCAGTGTGTCCAGACTGTCCAGTGTTTACAGACTGTCGACTGTGTACAGACTTTACAGGGTGTAGATAATGTCTACAGTGTACATTCTTTCCAGTGTGTACAGACTGTCAAGTGTCTACCAGCTGTCCAGTACATAAATTCTGTCCAGTGTGTATAGCATGTCCAGTTTGTACAGAAAGTCCAGTGTGTACAGACTTCCCAGTGTGTACATTACGCGCAGTGTGTACAGACTGTCCACTGTGTACATTCTGTCCATTGTGTATAGAATGTCCAGGGTTACATCCTACCCATGTGTACAGACTGGTCAATATGTGCTTTCTGTTTAGTATTTACACTCTGTCCAGTGTGTATAGACTGTCCAGTTTGTACAGAATGTCCAATGTATACAGATTGTCCAGTGGGTACAGACTGGCCAATGTGTACAGATTGTCCAGTGTGTATACTCTGGCCAGTGTGTACATTCTGTCTACTGTGTACAGACTGTCCAGTGTGTACAGAATGTCCATTGTGGAGAGAATGTCCAGTGTGTGCATTCTGTTCAGTATGTACAGAATGTCCTGTTTGTACAGACTGTCCATTGTTTATGGACTGTTCAGTATGTACAGACTGTCCAGTGTGTACATTGTGCCCAGTGTGTATAGAATGTACAGTGTGTACAGATTGTCCAGTGTGTATACTCTGTCCAGTGTGTACATTCTGTCCAATGTGTACAGGCTGTCCAGTGTGTACAAACTGTCCAGTACATACATTCTGTACAGTGTGTAGAGAATGTCCAGTGTGTAGAGAATGTCCAGTGTGTACAGACTCTCCAGTGTGTACATTCTGCCCAGTGTGTATAGAATATCCAGTGAATACAGAATATCCAGTGTGTAGTGACTGTCCAGTGTGTACATTCTATCATATGTGTATTTTCTTTCAAATGTGTACATTATGTCCAAGTGTAACTTCTGTCCAGTATGTACAGTCTCTATAGTTTATATAGACAGTTAAGTCTGTTCCAAGACTGAGTACATACTGTGCAGTGTGCACATTATGTCCAGTGTGTACATACAGTCCAGTGTGAACATTCTTTCCAGTGTTTACATTCTGTCCAGTCTTAACAGACTGTCCAGTGTGTACATTATGTCCAGTGTGTACAGACTGATCAGGGCTACATCCTATCCAGTGTGTACAGACTACACACTATGTACATTCTACCAGTGTTTACACTCTGTCCAGTGTGTATAGACTGTCTAGTGTGAACAAAATGTCCAGTTTATACAGACTGTCCAGTGGGTACAGACTGTCCATTGTGTACAGATTGTCCAGTGTGTACACACTGTCAATTGTGTTCATTCTGTCCAGTGTGTACAGACTGTGCATTGTGTACATTCTCTTCAGTGTGCGCACATTGTCCAGTGTTTACAGAATGTCCAGTGTGTAGAGACTGTCCATTGTGTACATCCTGTCCAGTCCGTATATTCTGTCCAGTGAGTACATTCTGTCCAGACTGTTTAGTTTGCCCAGTGTGTACATTCTGTCCAGTGTGTACTCGTTGTCCAGTGTTTACATTCTGTCCAGTGCATACAGACTGTTCAGTGTGTACAATCTATCCAGTGTTTAGAGACTGTACATTGTGTACATCCTATCCAGTCTATATTGTGTCCACTGAGTACATTCTGTCCAGTGTGTTTAGAATGTCCAGTGTGTACATTCTGTCTGGTGTGTACAGACTGTCCAATGTGCACAGACTTTCCAGTGTTTACAAACTGTCAAGTGTGTACAGACTGTATAGTGATTATATTCTCTCTAATGTGTATAGACTGTCCAGTATGTACATTTGTTCTAGTGTGTACAGACTGTCCAGTGTGTACAGAGAGTCAAGTTGTACAGACTGTCCAGTCTGTACATTCTGTAGAGGGTGTACATTCTGTGTAGTGTGTACATTCTGTCCAGTGTGTATAGACTGTCAAGTTTGTACAGACTGTTCAGTGTCCAGACAGTCAATTGTTTACAGACTGTCCATTGGGTACAGACTTTACAGGGTGTAGAGAAAGTCTAATGTGTCCATTCTTTCCAGTGTGTACAGGCTGTCCAGTGTGTACAAACTGTCCAGTATATACATTCTGTCCAGTGTGTACAGAATGTCCAGTGTGTACAGAATGTCCAGTGTGTACCGACTTCCCAGTTTGTACATAAGGTGCAGTGTGTACAGACTGTCCATTGTGTACATTTCGTCGATTGTGTATAGACTGTCCAGTGTTCCATCCAACCCAGTGTGTACAGACTGGTCAATATGTGCGTTCTGTTCAGTATGTACACTCTGTCCAGTGTGTATAGACTGTTCACTTTGTACAGAATTTCCAGTGTATACAGACTGTCCAGTGGGTACAGACTGTCCAATGTGTACAGATTGTCCAGTGTGTACACTCTGGCCAGTGTCTACATTCTTTCCAGTGTGTCCAGACTATCCAGTGTTTACAGAATGTCCACTGTGTAGAGACTGTCCAGTGTGTGCATTCTGTCCAGTATGTACAGACTGTCCTGTATGTACAGACTGTCCATTTTTTATAGACTGTCCAGTGTGTACAGACTCTACAGTGTGTACATTCTGTCCAGTTTTTATAGAATATCCAGTGGATACAGAATATCCAGTGTGTAGTGACTGTCCAGTGTGTACATTCTGTCATATGCGTATTTTCTGTCAAATGTGTACATTATGTCCAAGTGTAACTTCTGTCCAGTATGTACAGTCTCTATAGTTTATATAGACTGTTATGTGTGTTCCAAGACTGAGTACATATTGTCCAGTGTGCACATTATGTCCAGTGTGTACAGACAGTCGAGTTTGAACATTCTTTCAAGTGTGTACATTGTCTCCAGTCTTAACAGACTGTCCAGTGTGTACATTATGTCCAGTGTGTACAGACTGTCCAGTGTTACATCCTACTCAGTGTGTACAGACTATACAGTATGTACATTCCTCCAGTGTGTACACTCTGTCCACTGTGTATAGACTGTCAATTGTGAATAAAATGTCCAGTGTACACAGACTGTCCAATGGGTACAGACTGTCCCTTTTATACAGATTGTCCAGTGTGTACACACTGTCAATTGTGTACATTCTGTCCAGTGTGTACAGACTGTGCAGTGTGTACATTCTCTCCAGTATGCACACTGTCCAGTGTTTACAGAATGTCCAGTGTGTAGAGACTGTCCAGAGTGTACATTCTGTACAGTATGTACAGTCTGTCCTGTGTGTAAAACTGTCTAGTCTCTGCAGACTGTCCAGTGTGTACATTCTGTCCATTGTGTACAGACTGACCATTTTGTACAGACTCTCCAATGTGTACATTCTGTCATATGCGTACTTTCTGTCAATGTGAACTTTCTGGGCAGTGTGTACCGTATGTCCAGTGAGTCCATACTCTCTAATTTATAAGGACAGTCCAGATTGTATATTCTGTCCAGTGTGTACATTCTGTCAAGTAAGTACAGACTGTACCGTGTGTACAATAGGCACAGTTTGTACGGACTGTCCAGTGTGTCCAGACTGTCCAGTGTTACATCTTTTCCAGTGTGTATAGAATGTCCAGTGTCAAGAGCCTCTCCAGTGTGTATATTCTGTCCAGTATGTACAAACTGTCCTATCTGTACAGACTGTCCAGTATTTATAGACTGTCCAGTGTGTAAAGACTGTCCAGTGTACATTCTGCACAGTGTGTTCAGACTGTCGAGTGTGTTTAAACTGTTCAGTGTGTACAAAATGTCCAGTGTGTACAGACTGTCCACTGTGTACATTATTTCCACTGCGTACATTCTGGTCAGTGTTTTAGACTGGCCTCTGTGTACAGACTGTCCACTGTGGACTGACAATCCATTGTGAATATCCTGTCAAGTATATACATTCTGTAGAGTGAATACAGGCTGTCCATTGTGTACAATCTGTCCAGTGTGTAGAGATTGTCCATTGTGCACATTCTGTCCAGTCTGTATATTCTGTCCAGAGATTACATTCTGTCCAATGTGTACAGACTGTCAAGTGTGTACATTCTCTCCAGTGTGTTTAGCCTCTATATTTACATTCTGTCCAGTGTGTACATACTGTCCAGTATGTACATTGTGTCCAGTCCCGTGAATACAGACTGTCCAGTGTGTACAGACTATCCAGTATGTACAGACAGTCCAGTGTAAACATTCTTTCAGTGTGTAAATTCTGTCCAGTCTTAACAGAATGTCCAGTTTGTACGTTATGTCCAGTGTGTAAAGACTGTCCACTTTTTCTTTCTGTTCAGTGGGTACGTTCTGTTCAGTAAGTATAGACGATCCAGTGTGTATATTAGACGCAGTTTGTACGGAGTGTCCATGTGGACATTCTCTCCAGTGTGTACAGACTGTCCATTGTTACATCCTACCCAGTGTGAACAGACTGTACAGTATGTACATTCCGTCCAGTGTGTACACTCTGTCCAGTGTGTATAGACATTGCAGTGTGAACAAAATATCCAAAGTATACAGACTGTCCAGTGGGGACAGACTGTCCATTGTGTACAGATTGTCCAGTGTGTTCACACTGTCTCTTGTGTACATATTGTCCAGTGTGTACAGACTGTCCAGTGTGTACAGAATATCCAGTGTGTAGAGACTGTCCAGTGTGTACATTCTGTCCAGTATGTACACACTGTCCATTGTTTACAGAGTGTCCAGTGTGTAGAGACTGTCTTGTGTGTACATTCTGTACAGTATGTACACACTGTCCTGTGTGTACAGACTGTCTTGTCTGTACAGACTGTCCAGTGTGTACAGACTGTCCAGTGTATACATTCTGTCCATTGTGTAGAGACTGATCAATTTGTACAGAATCTCCAGTGTGTACATTCTGTCTTATGCGTACTTTCTGTCAATGTGTTCTTTCTGGGCAGTGTGTACCATATGTCTAGTGTGTACAGACGCTCTAATTTATAAAGACTGCCAATTGTGTTCAGACTGTCCAGTTAGTACATTCTGTCCAGCATTTACGTTTTATCCAATGTGTACAGACTCTCCAGTGTGTACATAATGTCCAGTGTGTAAAGACTGTCGAGGGTGTGATCACTGTCGAAAGTGATTTTCTCTGAAATTACAGCATTTAGAAAGTGAAGCAACACTCCATTCACTTCGCACAGTGAATTGAAGTGTTTGAACAGACTTCATCTTTTCAGAGAAATGCAAGTGAGTATCTTGTGAATGCTTGTAAGTAGCTTAAGACACTTTCAAAGAAAAGGGATTTGCTGTGAATCTACAGCATTTAGAAAGTGAAGCAACACTCCATTCACTTCACACACTCAAGTGAAGTGTTTGAAAACACTGCTTCTCTTTCAGAGAAATGCATTTGAGTTTCTTGTGTATGCTTGTAAGTAGCTTAAGGCACTTTCCAAAGAAAGTGATTTTCTCTGAAACTACAGCATTTAGAAAGTGAAGCAACACTCCATTCACATCGCACTGTCAATTGAAGTGTTTGAACAGACTGCTTCTCTTTCAGAGAAACACATGTGAGTTTTTTGTGAATGCTTGTAAGTAGTTTAAAAGGCTCTTTCCAAAGAAAGTGATTTTCTCTGAGACTACAGCATTTAGAAAGTGAAGCAACACTCCTTTCACTTCGCATTGTGAATTGAAGTGTTTGAACAGACTGCTTCTCATTCAAAGAAAGGCATGAGAGTTTCTTGTGAATGCTTGTAAGTAGCTTAAAGCACTTTCAAAAGAAAGTGATTTTCTGTGAAATTAGAGCATTTAGAAAGTGAAGCAACACTCTATTCACTTCGCACAGTGAATTGAATTTTTTGAACAGACTGCATCTTTTCAGAAATGCATGTGAGTTTAATGTGAATGCTTGTAAGCAGCTTAAGGCACTTTCCAAAGAAAGTGATTTTCTCTGAAATTACAGTATTTAGAGAGTGAAGCAACACTCCTTACACTTCTCACAGTGATGTAAACTGTTTTAACAGACTGCTTCTTTTTCAGAGAAACGCAAGTGAGTTTCTTCTGAATACTTGTAAGTAGCTTAAGGCACTTTCCAAAGAAAGTGATTTTCTCTGAAATTACAGCATTTAGAGAGTGAAGCAACACTCCATTCACTTCTGACAGTGAATTGAATTGTTTGAAAAGATTGCTTCTCCTTAAGGGAAACGAATGTGTGTTTCTTGTGAATGCTTGTAAGTAAATTAAGGCACTTTCAAAAGAAACTGATTTTCTCTGAAACTACAGCATTTACAAAGTGAAGCAACACTCCATTCACTTCGAACAGTGAATTAAAGTGCTTGAACAGACTGCTTCTCTTTCAGAGAAATGCATGTGAGTTTCTTGTGAATGCATGTCAGTAGCTTAAGGCACTTTCAAAAGAAACTGATTTTCTCTGAAACTACAGCATTTACAAAGTGAAGCAACACTCCATTCACTTTGCACAGTGAATTGAAGTGTTTGAACAGACTTCTTCTCTTTCAGAGAAATGCATGTGAGTTTCTTGTGATGCTTCTAAGTAGCTTCAGTCACTTTCAAAAGAAAGTGTTTTACTCTGGAACTACAGCATTTAGAAAGTGAAGCAACACTCCATTCACTTCGAACAGTGAATTGAAGTGTTTGAACAGACTGCTTCTCTTTCAGAGAAACGCATGAGAGTTTCTTGTGAATGCTTGTATGTAGTTTAAAAGGCTCTTTCCAAAGAAAGTTATTTTCTCTGAGATTACGGCATTTACAAAGTGAAGCAAGACTCCATTCACTTCGCACAGTGAATTGAAGTATTTGAACACACTGCTTCTCTTCAGAGAAATGCCTATGAGTTTCTCCTGAATGCTTCTAAGAAGCTTAGTGCAATTTCAAAGGAATTGAAATTCTCGAAAAAGACTGCTTTCAAAAGTGAAGCAACACTCCATTCACTTCGCAAAATTAATTGAAGTGTTTGAACAGACTGCTTCTCTTTCAGAGAAATGCATGTGAGTTTCTTCTGAATGCTTGTCAGTATCTTAAGGCACTTTCAAAAGAAAGTGATTTTCTCTGAAACTACAGCATTTAGAAAGTGAATCAACACTCCATTCACTTCGAACAGTGAATTTAACTGTTTGAACAGACTGCTTCTCTTTAAGAGAAATGCATGTGAGTTTCTTGTGAATGCTTGAAATTATCATAACGAATTTTCAAAAGAAAGTGATTTTCTCTGAAAGTACAGCATTTAGAAAGTGAAGCAACACTCCATTCACTTCGCACTGTAAATTGAAGTGTTTGAACAGACTGCTTCTCTTTCAGAGAAACGCATGTGAGTTTCTTGTGAATGCTTGTAAGTAGTTTAAAAGACTCTTTCGAAAGAAAGTGATTTTCTCTGAGACTACAGGATTTAGAAAGTGAAGCAACACTCTATTCACTTCGCACAGTGAATTGAATTTTTTGAACAGACTGCATCTTTTCAGAAATGCATGTGAGTTTAATGTGAATGCTTGTAAGCAGCTTAAGGCACTTTCCAAAGAAAGTGATTTTCTCTGAAATTACAGTATTTAGAGAGTGAAGCAACACTCCTTACACTTCTCACAGTGATGTAAACTGTTTTAACAGACTGCTTCTTTTTCAGAGAAACGCAAGTGAGTTTCTTCTGAATACTTGTAAGTAGCTTAAGGCACTTTCCAAAGAAAGTGATTTTCTCTGAAATTACAGCATTTAGAGAGTGAAGCAACACTCCATTCACTTCTGACAGTGAATTGAATTGTTTGAAAAGATTGCTTCTCCTTAAGGGAAACGAATGTGTGTTTCTTGTGAATGCTTGTAAGTAAATTAAGGCACTTTCAAAAGAAACTGATTTTCTCTGAAACTACAGCATTTACAAAGTGAAGCAACACTCCATTCACTTCGAACAGTGAATTAAAGTGCTTGAACAGACTGCTTCTCTTTCAGAGAAATGCATGTGAGTTTCTTGTGAATGCATGTCAGTAGCTTAAGGCACTTTCAAAAGAAACTGATTTTCTCTGAAACTACAGCATTTACAAAGTGAAGCAACACTCCATTCACTTTGCACAGTGAATTGAAGTGTTTGAACAGACTTCTTCTCTTTCAGAGAAATGCATGTGAGTTTCTTGTGATGCTTCTAAGTAGCTTCAGTCACTTTCAAAAGAAAGTGTTTTACTCTGGAACTACAGCATTTAGAAAGTGAAGCAACACTCCATTCACTTCGAACAGTGAATTGAAGTGTTTGAACAGACTGCTTCTCTTTCAGAGAAACGCATGAGAGTTTCTTGTGAATGCTTGTATGTAGTTTAAAAGGCTCTTTCCAAAGAAAGTTATTTTCTCTGAGATTACGGCATTTACAAAGTGAAGCAAGACTCCATTCACTTCGCACAGTGAATTGAAGTATTTGAACACACTGCTTCTCTTCAGAGAAATGCCTATGAGTTTCTCCTGAATGCTTCTAAGAAGCTTAGTGCAATTTCAAAGGAATTGAAATTCTCGAAAAAGACTGCTTTCAAAAGTGAAGCAACACTCCATTCACTTCGCAAAATTAATTGAAGTGTTTGAACAGACTGCTTCTCTTTCAGAGAAATGCATGTGAGTTTCTTCTGAATGCTTGTCAGTATCTTAAGGCACTTTCAAAAGAAAGTGATTTTCTCTGAAACTACAGCATTTAGAAAGTGAATCAACACTCCATTCACTTCGAACAGTGAATTTAACTGTTTGAACAGACTGCTTCTCTTTAAGAGAAATGCATGTGAGTTTCTTGTGAATGCTTGAAATTATCATAACGAATTTTCAAAAGAAAGTGATTTTCTCTGAAAGTACAGCATTTAGAAAGTGAAGCAACACTCCATTCACTTCGCACTGTAAATTGAAGTGTTTGAACAGACTGCTTCTCTTTCAGAGAAACGCATGTGAGTTTCTTGTGAATGCTTGTAAGTAGTTTAAAAGACTCTTTCGAAAGAAAGTGATTTTCTCTGAGACTACAGGATTTAGAAAGTGAAGCAACACTCCATTCACTTCGCACAATTAATTGAATTGTTTGAAGAGATTGCTTCTCATTCAAAGAAACGCATGTGTGTTTCTTGTGAATGCTTGTAAGTAGCTTAAGGCACTTTCAAAAGAAAGGGATTTGCTGTGAAACTACAGCATTTAGAAAGTGAAGATACACTCCATTCATTTCACACAGTGAATTGAAATGTTTGAACAGACTGCTTCTCTTTCAGAGAAACACATGTGAGTTTCTTCTGAATGCTTGTAAGTAGCTTAAGGCACTTTCCAAAGAAAGTGATTTTCTCTGAAATTACAGCATTTAGAGAATGAAGCAACACTCCATTCACTTAGCACAGTGAATTGAAGTGTTTGACCCCCTCCCATCAGGAGCAGTAGAAGAAGATTACAGGTGCCCGGTGCCTGAGGCACAATCAGCTGGGGGATTCAGGCATGGCAGGTGTATAAGGCTCCCAGCTGGAACCTTGTATACAGGTGGAATCACCATAACAAAAGAGAGCCAAGTTCTTTCTAAACTATACCCTCAAGCCAGTGCTAGAACAAAATCTCCAGAGAGCCAGAGGTCAAAGGGCTGTAGAAATCGCCAGGAAGAAAAGGGAAAAAGACCAGTGTACCTAAAATTGTCCATTGTGTACAGATTGTCCATGTTTACATTCTGTCTATTGTGTACATTCTGTCCATTGTGTACAGACTGTACATTGTATTCATTCTGTCCATTGTGTACATTCTGTCCATTGTGTACAGACTGTCCATTTTGTACAGACTGTACATTGTATACAGACTGTCCTTTGTGTACATTCTCTCAATTGTGTGCAGACTGTACATTGTGTACAGTCTATCAATTGTGTACAGACTCGCCATTGTGTACAGACTGTCCATTGTGTACATTCTGTCTATTGTGTACAGACTGTCCAATGTGTACATGATGTCTACTGTGTAAAAACAATTTTGTTCATACTGTCCTTTGTGTACAGAGTGTCCATTGTATACAGACTGTCCATTTTGTACTTCTGTCTATTGTGTACATACTGTCCATTGTGTTCATTTTGTCTATTATGTGCCTATTCTTTTGTTCATACTGTTCATTGTGAACATACTGTCCATTTTTTACACACTGTCCATGGTCTACAGTCTGTCCTTTGTGCACAGAATGTACATTGTGTAAAGACTGTCCATTGTGTTCTGAATGTCCATTGTGTACAGACTGTCCATTGTGTTCATTCTGTCCATTTTTTCCAAGCTGCCCATTGTGTACAGACTGTCCATTGTGTCCAGACTGTCCATTGTATACAGACTGTCCTTTGTGTACATTCTGTCCATTGTGTACAGACTGTCCATTTTGTACAGACTGTCCATTGTATACAGACTGTCCTTTGTGTACATTCTGTCCATTGTGTACAGACTGTGTATTGTTTGCAGACTCTCCATTGTATACATTCTGTCCATTGTGTACAGACTGTCCAATGTGGACAGACTATCCATTGTGTGCAGACTTTCCATTGTGTGTAGCCTGTCCAATGTGTACAGACTGTCCATTGTGTACATTCTGTCCATTGTGTACATTCTGTCCAATGGGTACAAACTGTCCGTTGTGTGAAGACTGTCCTTTGTGTGCAGAATGTCCATTGCGAACATACAGTCCAATGTATACAGACTCTCCATTGTGTACATTCTGTCCACTTTGTGCAGACTTTACACTGTGTACAGTCTATCAATTGTGTACAGACTCTCCATTGTGTACAGACTGACCATTGTGTACAGTCTGTCCATTGTGTACAGACTGTCCAATGTGTACATAATGTCTACTGTGTACAAACAATTTTGTTCATACTGTCCTTTGTATACATACTGTACTTTGTTTACATACTATTCACTGTATACAGAGAGTCCATTTTATACAGACTGCCCATTTTGTACTTCTGTTTATTGTTTACATACTGCCCATTGTGTACATTCTGTCTGTTATGTACATATTCTTTTGTTCATACTGTTCATTGCGTACATACTGTCCATTTTTTACACAATGGCCATTGTGTACAGACTGTCCATTGAGCACAGAATGTCCATTTTGTATAGACAGTCCATTGTGTACATTCTGTCCATTGTGTAAAGACTGTCCATTTTGTTCCGAATGTTCATTGTGTACAGACTGTCCATTGTGTCTATTCTGTCCATTGTGTCCAATCTGTCCATTGTGTACAGACTGTCCATTGTGTACAGACTCTCCATTGTCTACATTCTGTCCATTGTGTACAGACTATCCATTTTCTACATTCTTTCCTCGTATACAGACTGTCCATTTTGTACAAACTGTCCATTGTGTACAGAGACTGTCCATTGTGTACATTCTGTCTATTGTGTATAGACTGTCCATTCTGTACAGACTGTACATTGTGTAGAGTCTGTCTATTGTGTACATACTGTCTATTGTGTACATACTATTTTGTTCCTACTGTCCATTGCGTACATGCTGTCCATGGTGTAAATACTGTCCATTGTGTACATACTGTCCATTGTTTATATATTGTCCATTGTGTCCACACTGTCCATTATGTACAGAATTTCCATTGTGTAAGGACTCTCCATTATGTACAGACTGTCCATTGTGTACAGATGTTAAATGTGTACAGACTGTCTTTAGTGTACATACTATTTTTTCATACTGTTCATTGTTTACAAACTGTCCATTGTGTACATACTGTCCATTGTGTACAGACTGTCTATTGTGTACATACTTTGCATTGTGTACATACGGTACATTGTGTGCATATTGTTTATTGTGTACATACTATTATGTTCATACTGTCCGTTGTGTACATACTGTCCATTTTGTATTTACTGTCCATTCTGTCCAGATGTCCATTTTGTACAGCCTGTCCATTGCGTACAGACAGTCCATTGTGCACAATCTGTATATTGTATACATACTATTTTGTTCATAATGTCCATTGTGTAAATACTGTCAATTTTTTACACATTGTCCATTGTGTACTGACTATCCCTTGTGTACAGAATGTCCATTGTTTACAGACAGTCCATTGTGTACAGTCTGTTCATTTTATAAAGACTGTCCATTGTTTTCAGACTGTCCAATGTGATCAGACTTTCAATTGTGTCCATTCTGTCTGTTGTGTACAGACTGTCCATTATGTACAGACTGATCATTGTGTATATTCTGTCTATTGTGTACATACTGTCCATTGTGTAAACACTGTCCATTGTGTACATACTCTCCAATATGTACATACTGTCCATTGTTTATATATTGTCCATTGTGTACATATTGTCCATTGTGTACATACTGTACATGTATACATGAGGTCTACTGTTTATATTCTGTCTACTGTGTACATACTGTCCATTGTGTACATACTGTCTTTGGGTACATACTATTTTGTTCATACTGTTCATTGTGTACGTATTCTCCATTTTGTACACACTGTCCTTTGTGTGCAGACTCTCCATTGTGTACAGACTGTCCATTGTGTACAGACTGTCCATTGTGTACAGATGTCAAATGTTTACTGACTGTCTATTGTGTACATGCTATTTTTTATACTATTCATTGTGTACAAACTGTCCATTGTGCACATACTGTCCATTGCGTTCATCAAGTACATTGTGTGCATACTGTCTATTTTGTACATACTACTTTGTTCATACTGTCCATTGTGTACATAATGTCCATTGTGTGCATAATGTCTATTTTATATAAAATTTTTTTCATACTGTCCACTGTGAACAGACTGTCCATTGTGTACATATTGTCTATTTTGTACTTCTGTCTATTGTGTACATATTGTTCATATTGTACATTCTGTCTATTGTGTACATACTCTTTTGTTCATACTGTCCATTGTGTACATACAGTCTATTTTTTACACTCTGTCCATTGTGTACAGACTGTCAATTGTGTACAGAATGTCCATTGTGTACAGAGTGTCCATTGTGTACAGACTGTCCATTGTGGACCTACTGTCCACTGTGTACAGACTGTCTACTTTGTAATTACTGTCTATTGTGTACATTCTGTCCATTGTGTTCACACTATCCATTGTGTACATACTGTCCACTGTGTACAGACTGTCCATTGTGTACGGACTGTCTATTGTGTACAAACTGTTCATTGTGTACATTCTGTCCATTGTGTGCAGACTGTCCATTGTGTCAATACTGTCCATTGTGTACATACTGTCCAATGTGTACATACTGTCCATTGTTTACATACTGTCGATTGTGTAAAGACTCTCCATTGTGTACATACTGTCCATGTATACATACTGTCTTTGGGTACATACTATTTTGTTCATACTGTTCATTTTGTACATATTCTCCATTGTGTACATACTGTCCACTGTATACAGACTATCCATTGTGTACAGACTGTACACTGTGTAGAGACTGTCCATTGTGCACATAGTGTTCATTGTGGTCATCCTGTACATTGTGTGTATATGGTCTACTGTGTACATACTATTTTGTTCATACTGTCCATTGTGTAAATGTGTATTGTATATAAAATTTTGTTCATACTGTCTACTGTGAACAGACTGCCAAAGGTGTACAGACAGTCCATTTTGTACTTCTGTCCATTGTGTACATACTGTCCATATTGTACATTCTGTCTATTGTATACATATTCTTTTGTTCATACTGTCCATTGTGTACATACTGTCCATTTTTTACACTCTGTCCATTGTGTGCAGACTGTTCATTGTGTGCAGAATGTCCATTGTGTACAGAGAGTTCATTGTGTACAGACTGTCAATTGTGGACGTACTGTCCACTGTGTACAGAGTGTCCATTGTGTACAGACTGTCCATTTTGTACATTCTATCCATTGTGTTCACACTGTTCATTGTGTACATACTGTCCACTGTGTACATTCTGTCCATTGTGTGCAGACTGTCTATTGTGTACATTCTCTCCATTTTGCGCAGACTGTCCATTGTGTAGATACTGTCCACTATGTACATTCTGTCCATTGAGTACACATTCTTCATTGTGTACAAACTGTACATGGTGAATATACTGTCCATGGTGTACATACTGTCCAAGGTGTACATACTGCATATTGTGTATATACTATTTTGTTCATACTGTGTAACATGAGGGCCGGCTTGTTGGGGTTTTTGTCCCGCCCGGTACCCCCCAGCCGGCCAACCCCAAGGAAATCAATCACACAGAGAACTCTATAAGTTATAAAGCTGATTGGCCCATTATGGCAGGCTTCTTATTAGTTCTTGTAACTTATATTAATCCATTATCATTATCTATGTTAGCCATAATGGCTCCGTACTTTTCTCAGCTGGGCAAGTCACATGCTGCCTCTTCGGTGGTCTGCGCAGGAGTGGCGGCTAAGGGAGCTTCCTCCTCCCTAGCCTTATCCTATTCTCAATACTGTCAATGCTTACATACTGTCATTGTATACAGACTGCCCATTGTGTACAGACTGTCCATTATTTACAGACTGTGCATTTTGTACAGAATGTCCATTGTGTACTGACTGTAAATTGTGTACAGACTGTCCATTGTGTACAGTGTTTCCATTGTGTACATTCTGTCATGTTGACAGACTGTTCATTGTGTACATACTTTCCATGTTGTACATACAGTCCATTGTGTCCATACAGCATATTGTGTACATACTATTTTGTTCATACTGCTCATTGTGTACAGATGGCCCATTGTGTACATTCTGTCCATTGTGTGCAGACTGTCCATTGTGTTCATAGTGGACGTGTTGTACATACTGTCATTGTATACAGACTGCCCATTGTGTACAGACTGTCCATTGTGTACAGACTGTCTATTGTGTACATACTATCTATAGTGTGCTTACTATGTTCTTCATACTGTCCATTGTGTACATACTCTCCTTTGTGTAAATACTCTCCATTGTGTACATTCTCTTTTGCTCATACGGTTTATTGTGTTCATACTGTCTATTTTGTATATACTGTCCACTTTGTAAAGACCGTCCATTGTGTACAGACTGCTCATCTTGTACATTCTGTCCATTTTGTGCAGACTATCCATTGTTTACATACTGTCCACTGTGTACAGACTGTCTATTGTGTACATACTATTTTCTTCACGCAGTCCATTGTGTACATATTCTCCAGTATGTACATAATCTCCATTGTGTACATACAATTTTGCTCATGCTGTACACAGTGTACATACTGTCCATTGTGTACATACTGTCCTCTGTGTACAGACTGTCCATTGTGTACAGACTTTCCATTGAGTAAAGACTGCCCATTATGTCCATTCTGTCCATAGTGTACATTCTGCCCATTGTGTACAGACTCTCCATTGTGTACAGACTGTCCATTGTGTACACACTGTCCATTGAGTTCAGACTGTCCATTGTGTACAGACTGTCCATTGTGTACATACTGTCCATTGTGTACACACTGTCCATTGTGTACAGTCTCTCCATTGTGTACAGACTGTCCATTGTGTACATACTGTCTATTGAGTACATACTATTTTCTTCATACTGTCCATTGTGTACATACTCTCCATTGTGTACATACTGTCCATTGTGTACATACTAAGGTTTACATACTGTCCATTGTGTATATACTATCCATTGTGCACATGCTGTCCATTGTGTACATATAATTGTGTACATATATTCCATTGTGTACATACTATTGTGTACATATTGTCTTTGTGCACCTACTGTCTATTTTATACATACTATTGTGTACCAACTGTCCATTGTGTATATACTGTCTATTGTGTTATGTACATTCTGTCCATTGTGTACCTACTCTCCATTTTGTACATACTTTCCATTGTGTTTACATTGACTAATGTGTACATACTGTCCATTGTGTATATACTGTCCATTGTGTACATATTGTCAATTTTGTACATACTGTTCATTGTGTACATGCTGTCCATTGTGTACATACTCTTCATTGTGTACATATTGTCAATTGTGTACATACTGTCCATTGTGTACACTCTTTCCATTGTGTATATACTCTCCATTGTGTATATACTGTCCATTGCATACATACTGTCTATTGTGTACATACTGTGTATTTTGTACCTATTGTCTACTTTGTACATAGTGTCTACTGTGTACATACTGTCTATTGTGTTGTGTACATACTGTCCATTGTGTACATACTGTCTCTTGTGTATATATGGTCCTTTTTTACATACTGTCAATTGTGTACCTAGTATCTTTGGTGTACATACTGCCTTTTATGTTGCATATATGGTCCATTTTGTACATTCTATCCATTGTGTACATACCCCCAGTTTTTAACATACTGTCCTTTGTAACAAACTGTCCATTGTTTACATACTGTCCATTGTATACATATTGTCTATTCTGTACATACTGTCCTTTGTGTACAAACTGTCAATTGTGTTCATACTGTCTATTTTGTACGTACTATTGTGTACAAACTTGTCCGTTATGTACATACTCTCCATTGTGTTCATATTGTGAAATGTGTACATACAGTCCATTTTGTACATAGTCTCCAATGTGTAAATACAATTGTCTACATGCTATTGTGTACATACTGTCTATTGTGTACATGCTATTGTGTACATACTGTCTATTTTGTAAGTACGGTCTATTGTATACCTACGGTCTATTGTGTTGTGAACATACTGTCCATTGTGTACATACTGTTAATTGTGTACATACTTTCCATTGAGTACATACTCTCTATTGTGCACATTTTGGCCATTGCATTCATACTTTCTATTGTGTTGTGTACATAGTGTCCACTCTGTACATACTGTCCATTGTGTACATACTTTCCATTGTGTACATACTGTTCATTTTGTACATACTGCCCTTTGATTACATACTGTGCATTGTGTACATACTGTGCATTGTGTACATTCTGTCTATTGTGTTGTATAAACAGTGTCCAATGTATATATACTGTCCATTTTGGACAAGCTGTCCATTGTGTTCATACTGTTCATATTGTACATAGTGTCCATTGTGCACATGCTGTCCATTGGGTTCATACTTTCTTTTCTGTACATACTGTCCATTGTACACATACTTTTCATTTTTTGTATACTGTCCATTGTGTAAATACTGTCCATTGTGTATGTACTGTCCATTGTGTAAATACTGTTCATTGTGTACATACTGTCTACTGTGAACATACTGTCTATTGTTGTGTGTACATACTGTCTTTTCTGCACATACTGTCCATTGTGTACATACTGTCCATTGTGTACATACTGTCCATTTTGTACATAAACTCCATTGTGTACATACTGTCTTTTGTGTACCTACTGTCTATAGCGTACATTCTGTTTATTGTGTTGTGTACATATGGTCCATTGTGTACACACTGTTCATTGTGTACATACTGTCAGTTATGAAGATACTTAGCGTTGTGTACATACTGTCCATTGTGTACATATGTTCTATTGTGTACATACTCTCTAATGTGTTGGGTTCATACTATCCATTGTCTACAGATTGTCCATTGTATATATACTATTGTTTACATACTGTATGTTTTGAACATAATAGCAATTGTGTACAAATTGTCTATTGTATACATACTGTCTATTGTTTTGTGTACATACTGTCCATTGTGTAAATACTGTCATTGTGAACATACTTTTGCTTGTGTATATACTATTGTTTACATTCTATTGTGTACATACTGTCTATTGTGTACATGCAATTGTGTACATATTTTTATTGTGTACATACGGTCTATTGTGTACCTACAGTCTATTGTTTACGTACTGTATATTATGCTGTGTACATGTGGTCTATTGTGTTTATTCTCTCTATTGTGTACTTACTGTCCATTGTGTACATACTATTCATTATGTACATACTGTGCATTGCGTAGCTATGGTCCATTCTGTACTTACTGTCAATTGTGTACATACTCTCTATTGCGTACATACTGTCTATTGTGTACATAGTGTCTTTTGTGTTGTGTACGTATTGTACATTGTTTGCGTACTGTCCATTGTGTACATACTGACAGTTTTGAACATACTCTCCATTCTGTACATACTGTCCATTGTGTTAATACTATTGGGTATGTACTTTCCATTGTGTTCATACTCACTATTGTGTACGTACTGTCTATTGTGTACATATTCTTCATGTTGTACATACTTTCCATTGTGTACATACAGTCCATTGGGTACATATTTTCCATTGTGTATCTACTGTTCATTGTGTACATGTTGTCCATTGTGTCCATACTGTTCATTGTGTACATATTGTCAATTGTGTACATACTGTATATTGTGTACATACTGTTCATTTTGTATACACTATCCATTGTGTACATAGGGTCCATTGTGTACATATAGTCCATTGTGTACATACAGTCCACTGTGTACATACTGTCCATTGTGTACATACTGTACATTGTGTACATACTGTCCATTTTGTACATATTGTCCATTGTGTATATACTGTCTATTGTGTACATACTATCCATTGTGTACATATAGTCCAATGTGTCAATACTGTCCATTTTTTACATATTTTCCCTTGTGTTAATACTATTGTGTACATGCTATTGTGTACAACTGACTAATGTGTACATGCTATTGTGTACATACAGTCTATTGTGTACCTACTGTCTATTGCGGACATTCTGGCTATTGTGTACATACTCTCCATTGTGTACATACTTTCTATTGTGTACACACTGTTTATTGTGTACATATTTTCAATAGTGTACATGGTATCCGTTGTGTACATACTGTCCATTGTGTACATACTGTCCATTTTGTACATACTGTTCATTGTGTACATACTGTCTATTCTGTACCTACTGTCTCTAGTGTACATACTGTTTGTTATGTTGTGTACATATGGTCCATTGTTTACACACTGTTCATTGTATACATACTGTCAGTTCTAAAGATACTTACCATTGTGTACATACTGTACATTTTGTACTTATGGTCTCTTGTGTACATACTCTCTAATGTGTTGGGTTCATACTGTCCATTGTCTACAGACTGTCCATTGTGTATATACTATTGTGTACATACTGTATGTTTTGAACATAATAGCAATTATGTACCTATTGTCTATTTTATACATACTGTCTCTTGTGTTCATACTGTCCATTGTGTTCATACTGTCCAATGTGTAAATACTGTCCTTTTTTACATATTTTACCTTGTGTTAATACTATTGTGTACACGCTATTGTGTACAACTGTCTAATGTGT
This sequence comes from Myodes glareolus, assembly GCF_982192425.1. Lineage (NCBI taxonomy): Eukaryota > Metazoa > Chordata > Mammalia > Rodentia > Cricetidae > Myodes > Myodes glareolus. The sequence continues at coordinate 5,479,707 of NC_142046.1, forward strand.
ACATGCTATTGTGTACATACTGTCTTTGTGTACATACTGTCTATTTTGTACCTACTGTCTATGGTGCACACACTGTCCTTTTTGTGCAGGCAGTCCATTTTGTACATACTGTCCATTGTGTACATACTGTCCATTTTGTACATACTGTCCATTGTGAACATGCTGTCCATTGTGTACATACTATTGTGTACATATTTTCCATTGTGTTCATACTCGCTATTGTGTACGTACTGTCCACTGTGTACATACTGCCTATTATGTACATAGTGTCCATGGTGTACATACTGTCCATTATGTACATACTGTCCATTGTGTACATACTGTCCATTTTCTACATACCGTCCTCTCTGAACATACTGTCAACTGTGTTCCTAATGGCTATTGTGTACATACTGTCTACTGTGTTGTGTACATACTGTCCATTGTGTACATACAGTCCCTTGTGTACATTCTGTCTATTGTGTACCTACTGTCTATTGGGTGCATACTGTCTTTTGTGTTGTGTACATATTGTACATTGTTTACATACTGTCCACTGTGTACATACTGTCCATTTTCAACACACTGTCCATTGTGTACATACTGTCCATTGTGTACATATTGTCCATTGTGTACATGCTCTCCATTGTGGACATATTGTCCATTGTGTGTATAATGTACTTTGTGCACATACTCTCCATTGAACATACTGTCATATGACTGTATGACAGTATGAACATTGTGTTCATTCTGTCCAATGGGTAAATACAGTCCATTGTGTACCTAAGGTCCATTGTGCAAATACTATTGTGTTCACGCTATTGTGTGCATACTGTCTATTGTGTACATGCTCTTGTGTACATAATGTCTATTGTGTACATGCTGTCAGTTTTGAACATACTGTCCATTGTGTACATACTGTTCATTGTGTACATACTGAATATTGTGTACATACTGTTCATTGTGTACATGCTGTCCATTGTGGACATACTGTCCATTATGTATATAATGTCCATTGTGCACATGGTCTCCATTGAACATACTGTCAAATGACAGTATGACAGTATGAACATTGTTCATACTGTCCATTGGGTAAATACAGTCCATTGTGTACCTAAGGTCCATTGTGCAAATACTATTGTGTGCACGCTAATGTGTGCATACTGTCTATTGTGTACACGCTCTTGTGTACATACTGTCTATTGTGTACCTACTTCCTATTGTATACATACTGTCCATTCAGTACATACTGTCTATTGTGTACATAGTGTTCATTGTGTACATACTGTCCTTTGTATTTTGTACATATGGTCCATTGTGTATATACTGTTCATTTTGTACATATTGTTCATTATGTACATACTGTCCAATGTGTACATACTGTCTATTTTGTACATACTGTCCATTGTGAAATTACTATTGTGTACATGCTGTTGTGTATATACTGTCTATTGTGTACATACTGTTTATTGGGTACATAGGTTCAATTGTGTACCTACTATCTACTGTGTACTTACTGTCTATTGTGTTATATACGTACTGTCTACTGTGCACATGCTGTCCATTTTCTACATACTGTTTATTGTGTAAATACTGTCGATTGAGTACATACTGTCCATTGTGTACAAACAGTCCATTGTGTACATACTGTTCATTGTGTACATACTGTCCATTCAGTACATACTGTCTACTGTGTACATACTCTCTATTTTGTTGTGTACATACTGTCTATTGTGTACATCCTGTTCATTCTCTACATACTGTTTTTGAGTACATACTGTCTATTGTGTACATACTGTCCATTGTGTACATACTGTCTATTGTGTTGTGTACATAGTGTCCAGTGTGTACATACTGACCATTGTGTTTATAATTTCCATTGTGTACATACTGTCCATTGAGTACATATTGTCTCTTTTGTACATACTGTCTATTGTGTTGTGTACATACTGTCCATTGTGTACATACTGTCCATTGTGTATACACTGTCCATTGTGTACATACAGTCCACTGTGTACATTCTGTCCATTGTGTATATACTGTGCATTGTGTACCAGCTGTCTATTGTGTACATACTTTCTTCTGTGTACATACTGTCTATTTTGTACATACTTTATATTGTGTACATATTGTCACAGTGTACATACTGTCTATTGAGTACATACTATCTATTCTGTTGTCTACATACTGTCCATTATGTACATACTGTCCATTGTGTACTTGCTGTCCATTGTGTACATACAATTCAATGTATACCTACTGTCCATTGAGTACATACTGTCTATTGTGTACATACTGTCCAATGTGTACATATTGTCTATTGTGTTGTGTACATAGTGTCCAGTGTGTACATACTGACCATTTTGTTTATAATTTCCATTGTGTACATTCTGTCCATTGAGTACATATTGTCTGTTGTGTACATACTGTCTCTTGTGTTGTATACATACTGTCCATTGTGTACATACTTTCCATTCTGTATATACTGTCCATTGTGTGCATACAGTACATTGTGTATTTACTGTCCATTGTGGACATACTGTCGATTGTTTACTTACTGTCCATTGTGTGTGTACTGTCCATTGTGCACATGCTGTCCATTGTGTACATACTTTCTATTGTGTACATACTGTCCATTGTGTACATTCTGTCCATTGTGTACATAACATTGTGTACATACTTTCCGTTGTGTACATACTCTCTACTGAGTACATACTGTCCATGGTGTACATATTCTCTATTGTGTACATACTGTCTATTGTGTACATGCTATCTCTTGTACATAATGTCTGTTGTGTACATACTATCTATTGTGTTGTCTACAAACTGTCCACTATGTACATACTGTCCATTGTGCACAAGCTGTCCATTTTGAATATACAGTTCAATGTATACATACTGTCCATTATGTACATATGGTCCATTGAGTCCATACTCTCAAATGTGTACATACTCTCTATTGTGTAAAACTGTCTATTATGTACATCCTTTCTTCAGTATTGTGTACATATTGTACATTGTTAACATACTGTCCATCGTGTACAAACTGTCTATTGTAAACATACTGTCCATTGTGTACATGCTGTCCATTGTGCACATACTGTCCATTGTGTATATAATGTCCATTGTGCACATGCTCTCCATTAAACATACTATCAAATGACAGTATGACAGTATGAACACTGTGTTCATTCTGTCCAATGGGTAAATACAGTCCATTGTGTACCTAAGTTCCATTGTGTAAATACTATTGTTTGCACGCTATTGTGTGCATACTGTCTATTGTGTACATGGTCTTGTGTAAAGACTATCTATTGTGTACCTACTGCTTATTGTATACATACTGTCCATTCAGTACATACTGTCTATTGTGTACATAGTGTTCATTGCGTACAAACTGTCTATTGTGCTGTGTAATACGGTCCATTGTGTATATACTGTTCATTTTGTACATACTGTTCATTATGTACATACTGTCCAATGTGTACATACTGTTTATTTTGTACATACTGTCCATTGTGAAAATACTATTGTGTACATGCTGTTGTGTATATAATGTCTTTTGTGTACATGCTATTGTGTACATATTGTTAATTGGGTACATAGGTTCAATTGTGTACCTTCTATCTACTGTGTAGTTACTATCTATTGTGTTGTTTATGTACTGTCTATTTTGTAAATACTCTCTATTGTGTACATACTGTCCATTGTGTACATACTGTCCATTGTGCACATGCTGTCCATTGTGTACATACGTACTATTGTGTACATACTGTCCATTGTGTACATACTATAGGGTACATACTTTCCGTTGTGTACATATTCTCTATTGAGTACACACTGTCCATTGTGTACATACTCTCTATTGTATACATACTGTCTATTGTGTACATGCTGTCTCTTGTACATAATGTCTGCGGTTGTGTACATACTATCTATTGTGTTGTCTACAAACTATCCATTATGTACATACTGTCCATTGTGCACATGCTGTCCATTGTGAACATACAGTTCAATGTATACATACTGTCCATTGAGTATATACTTTCTATTGTGTATATACTGTCCGTTATTTCCATAGTGTCTATTACGCTGTGTACATACTGTCCTTTGTGTACATACTGTCCATTGTGTACATAATCTAAATTGTCTACAAAGTGTCCATTGAGTTCATACTGTCTAGTGTAATCATACTGTCCATTGTGTACATACTGTCTACCGTGTTGTGTACATACTGTCCATTGTGTACATATTGTCCATTGTGTATATACGGTCCATTGTGTACATGGTGTCCATTGTGTACTTACTGTCCATTATGTACATAATGTCTATTGTGTATATACTGTCCTTTGTGCACATGCTGTCCATTGAACATACTGTATATTGTGTACATACTGTCCATCATGTACATACTGTCCAGTACATTGTGTACATATTGTCCATTGAGTCCATACTGTCAAATGTGTACATAATCTCTATTGTGTAAGACTGTCTATTATGTACATCCTTTCTTCTCTGCTGTGTACATATTGTACATTGTTTATGTACTCTCCATTGTGTTCATACTGTCAGTTTTGAACATACTGTCCATTGTGTACATACTGTCCATTGTATCCATATTTTACATTTTGTACATACTGTCTATTGTGTACATACAGTCCATCATGTACATACTGTCTAGTACGTTGTGTTCATACTGTCCATTGTGTACATACTGCCCATTTTGTACATATTTTTCATTGTGTACATACTGTCTATTGTGTACATATTATGCATTGTGTACATACGGTCTATTTTGTTGTGTCAATACTGTCCATTGTGTATATACTTTCCATTGTTTAAATACTGTCTATTATGGACATACTGTCTATTGTGTATATACTGTCCATTGTGTAATCTGTCGATTGTATACTTACTGTCCATTGTGTTTGTACTGTCCTTTGTGTTCATATTGTCCATTGTGTACATACTGTCTATTGTGTACATACAACTGTGTACATATTTATCCATTATGTACATACTGTCCATTGTGTACATACATTACAATGTGTACATACTGATCAGTTTGTACAAACTGTCCATTGTGTTAATAGAATTGTGTATATGCTATTATGTACATACTGTCTATTGTGTGCAGGCTATTGTTTACATACTGTTAATTGTGTACGTATGGTTTATTGTGTTGTGTACATAGTGCCCAGTATGGACATACTGACCATTGTGTTAATAATTTCCATTGTGTACATACAGTCCTTGAGTTCATATTGTCTATTGTGTATATACTGTCTATTGGGTTGTGTACATACTGTCCATTTTGTACATACTGTCCACTTTGTACTTTCTGTCCATTGTGTATATACTTTCCATTGTGTACATACTGTCCATTGTGTACATACTGTCTATTGTGTACATACTATTGTGTACATACTTGTCCATTATGTATATACTGTCCATTTTGTACATACTTTCCAATGTGTACATACTGTCCAGTTTGTACATACTGTCCAATGTGTTAATACTATTGTGTACAATCTATTGAGTACATACTGTTAATTGTGTACCTACTGTCTACTGTGTACCTACTGTCTATTTTGTTGTGTACATACTGTCTATTGTGTAAAAAACACTCGATTTTGTACATACTGTCCATTGTGTACATATTGTCCTTTGAGTAAATACTGTCTATTGTGTACATACTGTCCAATGTGTACATACTGTCTATTGTGCTGTGGACATACAATCTATTGTTTAAAAACTTTCTATTTCATACATACTGTCCATTGTGTACATACTGTCCATTGTGTACATACTGTCCATTGTGTACATATTGTCGATTGTGTACTTACTATCCACTGTGTCCATATTGTCCATTGTGTATATACTGTCCATTCTATACATACTGTCCGTTGCGGACCTACTATCCATTGTGTACATAATATCCATTGAGTACATATGATCCATTGTGTACATACTAGTGAGTATATACTGTCCATTGTGTATATACTGTTCATTATGTACATACTGTCCATTGTGTACATACTTTCTATTGTGTACATACTGTCCATTATATACATACTGTCCATTGCGTACCTACTATCCATTGTGTACCTACTATCCATTGAGTACATATGATCCATTGTGTACATACTAATGAGTATATACTGTCCATTGTGTATATTCCGCCCAATGTCCACAAGCTGTACTCTGTGTACATATTGTCTATTGTGTACATACTCTCCATTGTGTACATAGTATTGTGTACATACTGTCTATTGTTTACATACTGTGTATTGTGTACTTACTGTCCATTGTGTACATAATGTCGATTTTGTACATACTGTCTATTGCATAGTGTACATAATGTGCATTGTGTGTATACTGTCCATTTTGTACATACTGTCCATTTTGTACATATTGCTCATTGTGTACCTACTCACAATTATGTATATATTCTCTAATATGTACAATCTAATTTGTACATACTCTCCATTGTGCATATACTGTCTATTGTGCACATTCTGCCCATTGGTTACATACTGTCTATAGTGTACATATTGGTCATTGTGTACATACTGTCTATAGTGTCCATACTGTCCATTGTGTATATACTGTCCATTGTGCACATGCTCTCAATTGTGTCCATACTGGCTATTGTGCATATACTGTTCATTTTGTACATACTGTCCTTTGTGTACATACTGTCCATTTTGTAATACTGTCTTTTGTGTTGTGTACATAATGTGCATTGTATACACACTGTCCATTGTGTACATAATGTCAATTGTGTACATACTGCCTACTGTGTACATAGCATCCAATGTGTACATACTGTCTACGGTTTATATAATGTCTACTGTGTACATACTCTCCATTGTTACATGCTCTCCACTGTGTACATACTGTCTACTGTGTACATACTGTCCATAGTGTACATAGTGTCTATTGTGGTGTGTACATACTGTCCATTTTGTACATAGTATAAATTTGGTACATACTGTCCATTGTGTACATACTGTCCATTGTGTTCATACTGTCCATTGTATACTTACTGCCCATTGTGTACGTAATGTCTACTGTGTACCTACTGTCTATTGTGTACAACTTCTCTATTTTGTTGTGCATGTACTATGCATTGTGTACATGCAGTCTATTTTGTACATACTGTCCTTTGTGTACATACTGTCCATTGTGGACATACTGTCCACTTTGTATGTACCGTCCATGGTGTACATATTGTCCATTGTGTACATACTCTCCATTGTGAACATACTCTTCATTGTGTACGTACAAATCTGTAAATACTCTCCATTGTGTATATACTCTCTATTGTGCCCATGCTGTCCATTGTTGACATACTGTCTATCGTGTACATATTGTCCATTGTGTATGTACTGTCTATTGTGTACATTCTGCCCATTGTGTACATACTGACCGTTGTGTCCATATTGTCCTTTGTGTACATATTGTCCATTGTGTCCATACTGTCCGTTCTGTATGTACTGTCCATTTTGTACATACAGTCCATTGTGTACATACTATCCATAGTGTGCATACTGTCCTTTGTTCAAATACTATTGAGTACATACTGTCCATTGTGTACATGCTATTGTATACATACTGTATAGGGTGTACATACTCTCTATTGTATACCTATTGTCTATTGTGGACATACTGTCTATTAATGTGTACATACTCTGCATTGCGTACATACTGTCCATTGTGTCCATACTGTCCATTGTGCACATATTGTCCATTTTGTAATTATTGCCTTTTGTGTACATGCTGTCCATTGTGTACATATTGTCCATTTTGTACATACAATTGTGTACATACCGTTCATTGTGTACATACTATTGTGTACATATTGTCTTATGTGTACCTACTGTCTATTGTGTATATACTATCTGTTTTCTTGTGTAAATACTGGCCATTGCGTACACACTGTCCATTGTGTACATACTGTCCATTTTGTACATACAGTCCATTGTGTACGTACTGTCCATTGTGTACATATTGTCCATTGTATAGATACTGTCCATTGTCTATATACTGTCCATTGTGTACTTACTGACTTTTGTGTTGTGTCCATACTGTCCATTTATTACACACAGTTCATTGTTTACATACTGTCTCTTTTGTACATACTGTCTATTGTGTACATAGTGTCCATTTTGCACATACTGTCCATTGTGTACATACTGTCCATTTTGTACATACTGTCCATTGTGAACCTACTGTCCATTGGGTAATCTATTGTGAACCTACTGTCCATTGTGTAAATACTGTCCATTATATACATACTGACAGTTTTGTCCATATTGTCCTTTGTGTACATATTGTCCATTGTGTCCATACTGTCCATTCTGTATGTACTGTCCATTTTGTACATACAGTCCATTGTGTACATACTATCCATAGTGTGCATACTGTTCTTTGTTCAAATACTATTGAGTACATACTGTCCATTGTGTACATGCTATTGTATACATACTGTATAGGGTGTACATACTCTCTATTGTATACCTATTGTCTATTGTGGACATACTGTCTATTGAAATGTGTACATACTCTGCATTGCGTACATACTGTCCATTGTGTCCATACTGTCCATTGTGCACATACTGTCCATTTTGTAATTATTGCCTTTTGTGTACATGCTGTCCATTGTGTACATATTGTCCATTTTGTACATACAATTGTGTACATACCGTTCATTGTGTACATACTATTGTGTACATATTGTCTTATGTGTACCTACTGTCTATTGTGTATATACTATCTGTTTTCTTGTGTAAATACTGGCCATTGCATACACACTGTCCATTGTGTACATACTGTCATTTTGTACATACAGTCCATTGTGTACGTACTGTCCATTGTGTACATATTGTCCATTGTATAGATACTGTCCATTGTCTATATACTGTCCATTGTGTACTTACTGACTTTTGTGTTGTGTCCATACTGTCCATTTATTACACACAGTTCATTGTTTACATACTGTCTCTTTTGTACATACTGTCTATTGTGTACATAGTGTCCTTTTGCACATACTGTCCATTGTGTACATACTGTCCATTTTGTACATACTGTCCATTGTGAACCTACTGTCCATTGGGTAATCTATTGTGAACCTACTGTCCATTGTGTAAATACTGTCCATTATATACATACTGACAGTTTTGTCCATATTATCCTTTGTGTACATATTGTCCATTCTGTACATAGTGTCCATTTTGTACATACAGTCCATTGTGTACATACTGTCCATTCTGTACATACTGTCTATTGTGTACATATTGTCCGTTGTGTACATACAATTGGGTACATACTGTCCATTGTGTACATACTATTGTGTATATACAGCATATTGTTTAATACTGTCTAATGTGTACCTACTGTCTATTGTCTACATACTATCTATTGTGTTGTGTACATACTGTCCATTGCATACATACTGTTTATTGTGTACATACTGTCCATTGTGTATATACTGTCTATTGTATTGTGTCCATACTGTCCATTGTGCCCATACTGTCCATTGTGTCCACACTGTCCCTTTTGTACATACTGTCCATTGTGTACGTACTGTCAATTATGTACATACCGTCTATTGTATACATAGTGTCTACTGTGTACATACTGTCTACTGTTTTCATACTGTCTACTGGAAACATACTTTCCATAGTGTACATATTGTCCATTGTTTACATTTTGTCTACTGTGTTCATACTGTCTACTGTGTACATACACTCCATCGTGTACATGCTGTCCATTGTGTACCTACTGTCAATTCTGTACATATTTTCCATTGTGTACATACTGTCTACAGTGTACATGCTGTCCATTGTGTAGATACTATCTATATTGTACATATAATCCATTGTGTACATACTGTCTAAAGTGTACATACTGTCCATTGTGTACATACTGTCTAAAGTGTACATACTGTCCATTGTGTACATACTCTCTATTGTGCACATACTGTCCATTCTGTGCCTACTGTCCATTGTGTATGTACTGTCCATTGTGTTCAAATTGTCTATTGTATACATGCTGTTTATTGTGTCCATACTCTCTATTGTGTACATAATGTCCATTGTGTCTATACTGTCCATTCGTACAAATTGTCTGTGTACATTTTGACCATTGAGTACATATTGTTCATTTCGACATACTATTTTTACATACTGTATATTGTGTACATACTATTGTGTACTGACTGGCTATTCTTTACATACTGTTTATTGTATACCTTCTTTCTATTGTGTACATACTGTGTATTGTGTTGTGTACATACTGTCCATTATATACATATTGTCCATTGTGTACATAATGTTCATTGTGTACATACTGTCTATGGTGTACACACTGTCCATTGTGTACATACTCTCCATTGTGTATATACTGCCTATTGTGTACATATTGTCTACTGTGTACATACTTCCATTGTGAACATGCTGTCCATTGTGTACCAACTGTCTCTTGTGTACGTACTGTCTATTGTGTTGTGTACATACTCTCCATTGTGTACATAATATTCATTGTGTACATACTGTCTATTGTGTACAAACTGTCCATTGTGTACATACTGTCTATTGTGTACAAACTGTCCATTGTGTACATACTCTCCATTGTGTATATACTGCCTATTGTGTACATATTGTCTACTGTGTACATACTTCCATTGTGAACATGCTGTCCATTGTGTACCAACTGTCTCTTGTGTACATACTGTCTATTGTGTTGTGTACATACTCTCCATTGTGTACATAATATTCATTGTGTACATACTGTCTATTGTGTACAAACTGTCCATTGTGTACATACTGTCTATTGTGTACAAACTGTCCATTGTGTTCATACTGTCCATTGTGTACATAATGTCCATTCTGTACATACTGTCTATTGTGTACATACTGTCTATTGTGTACATGCTGTCCATTGTGTACATACTGTCCATTGTGTATATACTGTCCATTGTTCACTTGCTGTCCATTGTGTACATAATGTCCATTGTGTCTATACTGTCCATTGTGTGCAAATTGTCTTTTGTGTACATATTGTCCATTGAGTACATACTATTCATTTCTACATACTATTATTTACATACTGTACATTGTGTACATACTATTGTGTACTTATTGCCTATTCTTTACATACTGTTTATTGTGTACCTACAGTCTATTGTGTACATGCTGTCTGTTGTGTTGTCTACATACTGTCTATTGTGTACATACTCTCTATTGTGTACATACTGTCCATTTTTACATGCTATCTATTTTTTACATACTGTCCATTTTGTACAAACTGTCTTTGTGTACATACTATTGTTTACATACTTGTCCATTATGTGCATACTGTCCATTGTGTCAATACTCTTCATTGTGTACATACTGTCCCTTGTGTACATACTGTACATTTTATACATACTCTCCATTGTGTACATACTGTCCTTTGTGTACAAACTCTCACCTCTTTTGTACACACTGTCTGTTGTTTACATACTATATTTTACATACTGTCCATTGTGCACATACTGTCCATTGTATACATACTGTATACTGTGTGCATACTTTCTACTGTGTCCATACTGTCTACTGTGTACATTCTGTCTGCAGTGTATATACTCTCTATTGTGTACATACTGTCCATTGTGTGCATACTGTCCATTGTGTTCATACTGTCCATTGTATACATACTGTCTACTGTGTGCATACTTTCTACTGTGTCCATACTGTCTACTGTGTACATTCTGTCTGCAGTGTATATACTCTCCATTGTGTACATACTGTCCATTGTGTACCTACTGTCCATTGTGTACATACCTTCCATTGTGTACATATTGTCTATTGTTTACATACTGTCCATTGTGTACATACTGTTCACGGTGTCCATACTCTCCATTGTGTACATACTGTCTATTTTTTACAAAATATTGTGTACATACTGTCCATTGTGTTTCTACTGTCAATTGTGTACATACTGTCTATTGTTCTCATAGTGTCTACTGTGTACATACTCTCTACTGTGTACATACTGTCTACTGTGAACATACTTTCCATAGTGTACATACTCTCCATTGTGTTCATTTTTTCTACTGTGTACATACTGTCTACTGTATCTATGTTGTCCATTGTGTACATGCTGTCCATTGTGTACATTCTTTCCATTGTGTACGTACTGTCAATTTTGTAAATACTGCCTCTTGTGTACATATTGTCGATTGTGATTATACTGTCTATTGTGTCCATACTGTCCATTGTGTCCATACTGTCCATTGTGTCCATACTGTCCGTTGTGTACATAGTGTCTATTCTGTACTTACTGTCCATGGTGTACATACTGCCTTTGTATACATGCTATTGTGTACATATTTGTCCATTATGTACATACTGTCCATTGTGCACATACTGTCTATTGTTGTGCGTACATATTGTCCATTGTGTAAATACTGTTTTGCACATGTTATTCTGTACATACTGTCTATTTTGTAGAAGCTATTGTGTACATAGTGTCTATTTTGTACCTACTATCTATTGTGTACCTACTGTCTATTGTGTTTCTACTGTCTATTGTGTTGTGTACATACTGTCTATTGTGTTCATGCTATCTATTGTGTACTTACTGTCCATTGTGTACATACTGTTCATTGTGTACATACTGTCCACTGTGTACATACTGGCTATTCTGTGAATGGAATCTTGTTTTACTTTGTAAATGCTGTAGTTTCAAAGATAATCACTTTCTGTTGAAATTGTATTTAGCTTCTTAGAAGGATTCATGAAAAACTAACACGTGTCTCCTTTACACAGTCTGTCTAATCATTTCAAAGCACTGTGAGAAGCAATTGAAGTGCTGCTTTAGTTTGCAAATGCTGTAATTTCAAAGATAATCACTTTCTTTCGAAAGTGCATTATGATTGTCCGAAGCATTTACGAGACACGCACATGCATTTCTCTGAAAGAGAAGCATTCTGTTCAAAAACATCAAGTCACTGTGAGATGTGAATGGAGTGTTGCTTTACTTTGTGAAATTATATTTTCAAAGATAATCACTTTCTTTTGAAAGTGCATTAATTTTTTAGAAGCATCCACGAGAAACTCACATGTGATTCTCTGAAAGAGTACTAATCTGTTCAAACACTTTAAATCTCTGTTAGCGTTGAAGGGAGTTTTGATTTACCTTGTAAATGCTGTAAATTCCAAAAAATTACCTTTTTTGAAAGTGAATTAACGTTCTAAGAAGCATTTACTAGAAATTCTCAAGCGTTTTTCAAAGAGAAGCAGAATGTTCAAACACTTAAAATCTTCAAGTCACTGTGAGATGTGAATTGAGTGTTGCTTTACTTTGTATTACAGTAGTTTCAAAGATAAGCACTATCTTCTGAAAGTGCATTAAGCTTCTATGAAGTATTCACGAGAAACTCACTTGCATTGCCGTTATAGGGAAACAGTCTGTTCAAACACTTCAAATCACCATGAGAAGTGAATTGAGTGTTGCTTTACTTTGTAAATGCTTTATTTTCAAAGATAATCACTTTAATTTGAATGTGTATTAAGCTTGTTAGAAGGATTCAAGAAAAACTAGTATGTGTTCCTCTGAAATTGAAGGAATCTGTTCAAGCACTTCAAATCACTGTGAGAAGTGAATGTAGTGTTGCTTTTCTTTGTAAATGAAGTAGTTTCAAAGAAAATCACTTTCTTTGGAAAGTGCATTATGCTTCTTAGAAGCTTTCATGAGAAACGCACATGCATTTCACTGAAGCAGTCCAATTAAACACTTCCAATCAATGTGAGAAGTGAATGGAGTGTTGCTTTAGTTTTTAAATGCTGTAGTTTCAAAGATAATCACTTTACTTGAAAGTGCATTAAGATTCAAAAAAGCATTAACAAGAAATACACATGCGTTTCTCTAATAGAGAAGAACTCTGTTCAAAACTTCAAAGCACTCTGAGAAGCCAAAGGAGTGTTACTTTACATTCTAAATGCTGTAGTTTCAAAGATAATCACTTTCTTTTGAAAGTGCATAAAGTTTGTCAGAAGCATTCACGAGAAATGCACATGCATTTCGTTGAATGAGAAGCAGTCTGTTCCAAAATTTCAAGTCACTGTGAGATGTGAATGAAGTGTTGCTTGACTTTGAAAATGCTGTAGTTTCAAAGATAATCACTTTCCATTGAAAGTGAATTAAGCTTCCTAAAACCTTTCAAGAGAAACGAACATGCGTTTCACTAAAGGAGAAACAGTCTGATCAAACACTTCAAATCACAATGAGAAGTGTGTGGAGTGTTGTTTTACTTAGTAAATGCTGTAGTTTCAAAAATAATCACTTTCTTTTGAAAGTTCATTAGGCCATTTAGAAGCTTTCATGAGAAATGTACACGCCTTACTCTAATAGACAAGCAGTCTGTTGAAACACTTCAAAGCACTGTGAGAAGTAAATGGAGTGTTTCTTTACTTTGTAAATGCTGTAGTTTCAAAGATAATCACTTTAGGACAGTGCATTAAAATTCTAAAATGCATTCACGAGAAACTCACATGAGTTTCTCCAGAAGGGAAGCAGTCTGGTCATACACTTCAAATCACTGTGAGAAGTAATGGAGTGTTGCTTTTCTTGGTAAATGCTGTAGTTTTAAAAACAAAGACTTTCTTTAGAAAGTGCATTAAGCTTCTTAGAAGGAATGAAGAAAAATGATATGCATTTCTCTGATATTAAAGCAAACTGTTCAAACAGAAAAATAACTGTGAGAAATGACTGGACTGTTTCTTTACTTTGTAAATGCTGGAAATTTAAATATAATCACTTTCTTTTGAAAGTGCATTAAGCTTCTTAGAAGCATTCTGCAGAAACTCACATGCGTTTCTATGACAGAGAAGCAGTCTGTTCTAACACTTCAATTCACTGTGCGAAGTGAATGTAGTGTTTCTTCACTTTGAACATGCTGTAGCTTCAGAAAGAGTCACTTTCTTTTGAAAGTGCCTTAAGCTACTTAGAAACATTCACGAGAAACTCACATGCATTTCTCTGAATGAAAAGCAGTGTGTTCAAAAAGTTCAATTCACTGTGCGAAGTGAATGGAGTGTTGCTTCACTTTGTAAATGCTGTCATTTTAGAGAAAATCACTTTCTTTTGAAAGTGCATTAAGCATTTCAGAAGCATTCACGAATAACTCTTTTATGTTTCTCTAAAAGAGAAGCTGTCTATTCAAAAACTTCAATTCACTGTGCGAAATGAATGGAGTGTTTCTTTACATTGTCAATGCTGTAGTTTGAGAGAAACAAACTTTCTTTTGAAAGTGCCTTAAGCTTCTTAGAAGGATTCAGGAGAAACTCACATGCGTTTCTCTGAACAAGAAGCAGTCTGTTCAAACACTTCAATTTACTGTGCTAAGTGAATGGACTGTTGATTCACTTTTTAAAGCTGTCTTTTTAGAGAATTTCACTTCCTTTGAAATTTCATTAAGCTTCTTAGAAGCATTCTGGAGAAACTCATAGGCATTTCTCTGAAAGAGAAGCTGTCTGTTCAAACACTTCAATTCACAGTGTGAAATGGAGTGTTGCTTAAATGCAGAATTCTACCAGATCTTTCAAGAAGAGCTGATACCTATACTCCTTAAGGTATTTCACAATATAGGAACAGAAGCGTCATTGCCAAACTCTTTTTCTGAAGCTACAGTTTCCCTAATACCAAAACCACATAAAGACACAAGCAAGAAAGAGAATTACAGGCCAATCTCACTCATGAACATTGACGCAAAAATTCTCAACAAAATCCTGGCAAACCAATTCCAAGAATACATTAGAAAAATTATCCATTATGATCAAGTAGGCTTCATTCCAGAGATGCAGGCCTGGTTCAACATATGCAAATCTATCAATGTAATCCATCATATAAATAAACTGAAAGAAAAAACCATATGATCATTTCATTAGATGCTGAAAAAGCATATGACAAAATCCAACATCCCTTTATGATAAAGGAGTTGAAGAGATTGGGGATACAAGGATCATACCTAAATATAATAAAAGCTATTTACAACAAGCCAACAGCTAACATCAAACTGAACAGAGAGAAATTCAAAGCCATTCCATTGAAATCAGGAACAAGACAAGACTGTCCACTCTCCCCATACCTCTTCAATATAGTGCTAGAAGTTCTAGCAATAGCAATACGACAACATAAGGGGATCAAAGGGATTCAAATTGGAAAAGAAGAAGGCAAACTCTCGTTATTTGCAGACGATATGATAGTATACATGAGCGACCCCAAAAACTCTACCAAAGAACTCCTACAGCTGATAAACACCTTTAGTAATGTGGCAGGATACAAGATCAACTCCAAAAAATCAGTTGCCCTCCTATACACAAAGGATAAAGAAGCAGGGAGGGAGATCAAAGAAACTTCACCTTTCACGATAGCCACAAATAGCATAAGATATCTTGGGATAACTCTGACCAAGGAAGTGAAAGACCTATTTGACAAGAACTTTAAGTCTTTGAAGAAAGAAATAGAGGAGGATACCAGAAAATGGAAAGATCTCCCTTGCTCTTGGATTGGGAGGATCAACATAGTAAAAATGGCAATTCTACCAAAAGCAATCTATAGATTCAATGCAATCCCCATCAAAATCCCATCAAACTTCTTCAAGTTTATATGGAAAAACAAAAAACCCAGGATAGCCAAAACAATCTTATATCATAAAGGAACTTCTGGAGGTATAACCATCCCTGACTTCAAACTCTATTACAGAGCGACAGTATTGAAAACAGCTTGGTACTGGCATGAGAACAGAGAAGTCGACCTATGGAATCGAATAAAAGACCCAGATATTAACCCACAAACCTATGAACACTTGATTTTTGACAAGGGGGCTAAAGGTATGCAATGGAAGAAGGAAAGCATCTTTAATAAATGGTGCTGGCATAACTGGATGTCAACATTTAGAAGAATGAAAGTAAACCCATATCTATCACCATGCACAAAAATCAAGTGCAAATGGGTTAAAGACCTCAACATTAATTGGACAACTTTGAACCAGATAGAAGAGAAAGTGGGAAATAGTCTACAAGATATAGGCACAGGAGGCCACTTCCTAAGTAGAACCCCAGTAGCACAGACAATAAGAGAATCAATGAATAAATGGGACCTCCTGAAACTGAGAAGCTTCTGTAAAGAAAGGACACCATCAGTAAGACAAAAAAGGCTACCTTCTGACTGGGAGAAGATCTTCACCAACCCCACTTCAGACAAAGGCCTGATCTCCAAAATATACAAAGAACTCAAGAAACTAGACAATAAAACTCTAATTAACCCAATTAAAAATGGGGTGCTGATCTGAACAGAGAAATCTCAACAGAAGAACTCCGAATGGCCAAAAGACACTTAAGGTCATGCTCAACCTCCTTAGCGATCAGGGAAATGCAAATCAAAACAACTATGAGATACCATTTTACGCCGGTAAGATTAGCTAAAGTCAAAAACACCAATGATAGCCTATGCTGGAGAGGATGTGGAGAGAGGGGAACTCTCATCCATTGTTGGTGGGAATTCAAACTTGTGCAGCCAATGTGGAAATCAGTGTGGCGGTTTCGCAGGAAACTGGGAGTCAATCTCCCTCAAGACCCAGCAATTCCACTCTTGGGAATATACCCAAGAGATGCCCTATCATACCACAAAAGCATTTGTTCAACTATGTTCATAGCAGCACTATTTGTAATAGCCAGAACCTGGAAACAACCTAGGTGCCCCTCAATAGAAGACTGGTTAAAGAAGGTGTGGAACATATATACACTAGAGTTTTACTCAGCAGTATAAAACAATGACATCTTGAATTTTGCATGCAAATGGATAGACATAGAAAACGCTTTACTGAGTGAGGTAAGCCAGACCCAAAAAGAGGAATATGGTATGTATTCACTCATAAGTGAATTCTAGCCATAATTAGAGGTCTTTGAGCCTATTATTCGAGATCCTAGAGAAGCTAAGTAAGAAGGTGAACCTGAAGAAAATCATGTACTTATCCTCCTGGAGATTGGAAATAGACAAGAGTCCCAGGTAACCTCGGGTGCATGGGGGGAGTGGGAGGGTTGTTGGAAGGGGAGAGGGTTAGAGAGAAGGGAGTAGGGAAGGAATGGGGAAAACTCAGGGGACTGGGATGGAGGGAGGGAGGAAAGATGGATATGGGATCAGGGAAGAATATATCTCAACTAAGAGAATTATTTTAGCGTTTACAAGAGACTTGATTATAGATGGGATTCCAGGTCCAAGGAGAGATCCCCAGATTCTCTGGACAGAGTAGAGGGTGCCTGAACTGGCCTTGGCCTATAACCATACTGATGAAGATTTTGCTTATCACCATAGATTCTTCATCCGACGATGGATGGTGATACAGACGGAAACCCTCATTGGAGCACCGGACTGAGCCCCCCATGGTCCATATGAGGAGAAGAAGGAGAAAGAACATGAAAAAAAACCTCAGGACCGCAAGGGGTACGATCACCCACTGATACAAGGGGACGGATCTAATGAGAGTTCACCAAGGCCAGTTGGACTGGGACTGAACGAGCATGTGATCCAACCAGATTTTCTGAATGTGGCCGGATTCTCTGAATGTGGCTGACCCGGAGCCTTTCTGAAAAGCCATTGACAATGACACTGGAACTTGTTTTCTCTGCATATACTGGATTTTTGGGATCCAGTCTGTTAGGATACTCACCTTCCTGGACCTGGAGGGAGGGGGTAGGAACTTGAACTTCCCACAGGGCTGGAAGCCCTGACTGCTGTTAGGGATGGAGAGGGAGGAGGAGGGTGAGGGGGGAGTGGGAGTGTGTTGGGAGGAGGGGCGAAAATGGAAACTTTCATAATTTAATAAACTTTGAAAAAAAGTCTATTGCCAAGAAAAAAAGAAGCATTTACGAGAAACTCACATATATTTCTCTGAAAGAGTAGCAGTCTGTTACAACACATCAATTCACTGTGCGAAATGAGTGGAGTGTTGCTTCACTTTGAAGATGCTATAGGTTCAGAGAAAATCCCGTTCTTTTGAAAGTGTCTTAAGCTTCTTAAAAGCATTCAAGAGAAAATCACATGCATTTCTCTGAAAGAAAAGCAGTCGATTCAAACACTTCAATTCACTGTGTGAACTGAACAGAATGTTGCTTTACTTTGTACATGCTGTTATCTTAGAGAAAGTAACTTTCTTTAGAAAGTGCCATAAGCTTCTTAGAAGAATTCACAAGAAACTCACATGCTTTACTCTGAAAGAATAGCAGTCAGTTCCAACACGTCAATTCACTGTGTGAAGTGAATGGAGTGATGCTTCATTTTCTAAATGCTGTCGTTTCAGAGAAAAACACTTTCCTTTAAGGTGCCTTAAACTACTTTCAAGCATTCACAAGAAACTCACATGCATTTCTCTGAAAGAGAAGCAGTCTGTTCAAACACTTCAATTCACTGTGCGAAGTGAATGGAGTGTTGCTTCACTTTCTAAATGCTGTAGTTTCAGAAAAATTCACTTTCTTTTGAAAGTGCCTTAAGCTACTTACAAGCATTCACAAGAAACTCACATGCCTTTCTCTTAAAGAAAAGCAGTCATTTCAAAAACTTCAATTCACTGTGCGAGGTGAATGGAGTGTTGCCTCACTTTGTACACACTGTTATTTTAGAGACAATAACTTTCTTTTGAAAGTATATTAAGCTAATTAGAAGCATTTACAAGAATTTCACATGCGTTACTCTGAGAGAGAAGCAGTCTGTTCAAACAATTCAATTAACTGTGCGAAATAAATGGAGTGTTTCTTTACATGTCGATGCTGTAGTTTCTGAGAAAATCACTTTCTTTTGAAAGTGCATTTAGCTTCTTAGAAGGATTCAGGAGAAACTTACATGCCTTTCTCTGGAAGAAAAGCAGTCTGTTTAAGAACTTCAATTCACTCTGCAGAGTGAATGGAATGGTGCTTAACTTTGTAAATGCTGTAGTTTCCGAGAAAATTAGTTTATTTTGACAGTAAATTAAGCTTCTTAGAAGATTCACGAGTAACTCACCTATATTTCTCTGAAAAAGAAGCAATCTGTTCAAGCAATTCACGAGGTGAATGGAGTGTTGTATCACCTTGTACATGCAGTAGTTTCAGAGAAAATCACTTTCTTTTGAAAGTGCCTTAAGCTTTTGAAAAGCATTCACAAGAAACTCACATGCTTTTCTCTGAAAGAAAAGCAGTCGGTCCAAACACTTCCATTCACTGTGCGAACTGAACGGAGTGGTGCTTCACTTTGTACATGCTGTTATTTTAGAGTAAGTAACTTTCTTTAGAAAGTGCCATAAGCTTCTTAGAAGAATTCACGAGAAACTCACATGCTTTACTCTGAAAGAATAGCAGTCAGTTCCAACACGTCAATTCACTGTGCGAAGCGAATGGAGTGTTGCTTCATTTTCTAAATGCTGTAGTTTCAGAGAAAATTATTTTCTTTTGAAAGTGCCTTGAGTTTCTAAGAAGCATTCATGATGAACTCACCTGTGTGTCTCTGAAAAAGAAGCAGTCTGTTCAAACACGTCAATTTACTGTGCCAAGTGAATGGAGTGTTGCTTCACTTTTTACATGGTGTAGGTTCAGAGAAAATCACTATCTTTGACAGTGCATTAAGCTTCTTAAAAGCATTCTCGAGAACCTCACATGCGTTTCTCTGAAAGAGAAGCAGTCTGTTCAAGCACTTCAATTTACTGCGTGAAGTGAATGGAGTGTTGCTTCACTTTCTAAATGATGTACTTTCAGAGAAAATCACTTTCTTTGGAAAGTGCCTTAAGCTATTTACAAGCATTCACAAGAAACTCACAGGCGTTTCTCTAAAAGAAAAGTAGTCAGTTTAAACACTTCCATTCACTGTGAGTACATTGTGTCCAGTTTGTACAAAGTGACCAGTGTGTAAGAATTGACCAGTGTGTACATTCTGTCGAGTGTGTACATTGTGTCTAGTGTGTGTACAGAGTGTCCAGTATGTACATTCTGTCCAGAGTGTCCAGACTGTCCAGTGTGTGTACAGACTGTCCAAAGAGTGCAGACTGTCCAGAGTGTACATTCTGTCCAGTGTGCATATTGTGTCCTGTGTGTACATTCTGTCCAGTGTATACATTCTGAACAGTGTGTGTACAGACACTCCAGTGAGTACATTTTGTCCTTGTGTACAGACTGTCAAGTGTGTACAGATTGTCCAGTGTGTACAGACTGCCACAGTGTACATTTTGTCCAGTGTATACAGACTTTCCAGTGTGTACATTCTGTTCAGTGTGTATATTTTGTAGACTGTGTACATTGTGTCCAGTAAATCTAGAGTTCCCAGTGTGTTGACACTGTGTCCAGTGTGTACAGAGTGTCCAGTGTGTACATTCTGTCCAGTGTGCACAGACTCTCCAGTGTGTACATTCTGTCCAGTGTGTACATTGTGTCCAGTGTATGTACAGAGTGTCCAGAATGAATATCCTGTCCAGTGTGTACAGACTTTAAAGTGTGCACAGTGTCCAGTATGTACATTCTGTCCAGAATGTCCAGACTGTCCAATGTGTGTACAGACTGTACAGGGAGAACAGATTGCACAGTGTGTATATTCTGTCCAGTGTGTATATTGTGTCCAGTGTGTACATTCTGTGAAGTGTACACATTCTGTACAGTGTGTGTACAGAATCTCCAGTGAGTACATTCTGTCTTTGTGTACAGACTATACAGTGTGTAAAGAGTGTCCAGTGTGTACAGACAGTCCAGTGTGTACATTTTGTCCAGTGTGTATATTTTGTCAAGTTTGTACATTTTCTCCAGTGCGTACATTCTATCCAGTGTGTACATTTGGTCCAGTCTTTATAGACTGTCCAGTGTGTACAGAGTGTCCAGTGTGTACATTCTGTCCAGTGTGTATATTGTGTTCAGTGTGTACAGACTGTCAATTGTGTACATTCTGTCCATTTTGTACATTGTGTCCACTGTGTACATTCTGTCCATTTTGTACATTGTGTCCAGTGTGTACATTCTGTCTGGTGTGTATATTTTGTCCAGTTTGTAAAGAGTGACCAGTGTGTACAACTGATCAGTATGTACATTCTGTCGAGTGTGTACATTGTGTCCAGTGTGTGTACAGAGTGTCCAGAATGTATATTCTGTACAGTGGGTACAGACATTCTAGTGTGCACAAGGTGTCCGGTGTGTACATTCTGTCCAGAGTGTCCAGACTCTCCAGTGTGTTTACAGCCTGCACATTGAATACAGACTGTGTAGTATGTATATTCTGTCCAGTGTGTATATTGTGTCCAGTGTGTACATTCTATCCAGTGTGTTTATTCAGTACAGTGTGTGTACAGACTCTCCAGTAAGTACATTCTGTCCCAGTGTATAGACTGTAGAGTGTGTACAAGTACTCAGTGTGTACAGACTGTCCAGTGTGTACATTCTTACCAGTGTGGAGAATGTGTCCATTGTGCACAGACTGTGCACAGTGTACATTCTGTCCAGTGTGTACATTTTGTCCAGTGTGTACATTCTATCCAGTGTGTACATTGTGTACAGTGTTTACAGACTGTCCAGTGTGTTCAGAGTGTCCAGTGTGTACAGACTGACCAATGTGTACATTCTGTCCAATGTGGACATTGTGTCCATTGTGTGTACAGTCTGTCCAGTGTGTATATTCTGTACAGTGTGTACATTCTGTACAGTGTTTCTATAGACTCTTCAGTGAGTATATTCTGTCCTTGTGTACAGAATGTACAGGGTGTTCAGTGTTCAGTGTGTACAGTCAGTCCAGTGTGTACATTCTCTCCAGTGCTTACAGTGTGTCCAGTGTGTACAGATTGTCCATTGTGTACATTCTGCAGAGTGTGTACATTCTGTCCAGTGTGTACATTGTGTCCAGTGTGTACAGACTGTCCAGTATGTACAGAGTGTCCAGTGTGTATAGACTGTCCAATATGTATATTCTATCCAGTGTGTACATTGTGTACAGTGTTTACAGACTGTCCAGTGTGTTCAGAGTGTCCAGTGTGTACAGACTGACCAATGTGTACATTCTGTCCAATGTGGACATTGTGTCCATTGTGTGTACAGTCTGTCCAGTGTGTATATTCTGTCCAGTGTGTACATTCTGTACAGTGTTTCTATAGACTCTTCAGTGAGTATATTCTCTCCTTGTGTACAGAATGTACAGGGTGTTCAGTGTTCAGTGTGTACAGTCAGTCCAGTGTGTACATCCTCTCCAGTGCTTACAATGTGTCCAGTGTGTACAGATTGTCCATTGTGTACATTCTGTAGAGTGTGTACATTCTGTCCAGTGTGTACATTGTGTCCAGTGTGTACAGACTGTCCAGTATGTACAGAGTGTCCAGTGTGTATAGACTGTCCAATGTGTACATTCTATCCAGTGTGTACAGAATGTCCAGTGTGTACATTCTGTCCAGTGTGTACAGACTGACATTTGTGTACATTCTGTCCATTGTGTACATTCTGTCCAGTGTGCATATTGTGTCCAGTTTCTACAGAGTAACCAGTGTGTACATACTGACCAGTGTTTACATTCTGTTCAGTGTATAGATTGTGTCCAGTGTGTGTACAGGGTGTCCAGAATGTTTATTCAGTCTAGTGTGTACAGACTTCTCAGTGCGTACAGACTGTCCAGTGTGTACATTCTGTCCAGTGTGTACATTGCGTTCAGTGTGTGCAGACTATCAAGTGTGTACTACTATCCACTGTTACGTTCTGTCCTCTGTGTACAGACTGCCAGTGTGTACATTCTGTCCAATGTGTACATTCTGTCCAGTGTGTATATTTTATAGAGTGTGTACATTGTGTCCAGTGAGTACAGAGTCCAGTGTGTGTACACTGTGTCCAGTGTGTACAGACTGTCCAGTGTGTACATTCTATCCAGTGTGCACAGACTGTCCAGGGTTTACATTCTCTCCAGTGTGTACATTGTGTCCAGTGTGTGTACAGAGTGTCCAGAATGTATATCCTGTCCATTGTGTACATACTTTCCAGTGTGCACAGAGTGTTCAGTATGTGCATTCTGTCCCGAGTGTACAGACTGTCCAGTGTGTGTACAGACTGTCCAGTGATTACAGACTTTCCAGAGTGTACATTCTTTCCAGTGTGCATATTCTTTCCAGTGTGTACATTCTGTCCAGTGTACGCATTCTGTACAGTGTGTGTACAAACTTTCCAGTGAGACCATTTTTTCTTTGTGTACAGACTGTACAGTTTGTACAGAGTGTCCAGTGTGTACAGTCTGTTCAGTGTATACATATTGTCCAGTGTGTTTATTTTGTCCAGTGTGAATAATCTATCCTGTGTGTACATTGTGTCCAGTGTTTACAGACTGTCCAGTGTGTACAGACTGTCCAGTGTGTACAGACTGACCAGTGTGTACATTCTGTCCAGTGTGGACAATGTGTCCATTATGTGTACAGACTGTCCAGTGTGTACAGACTGTCCAGTGTGTACATTCGCTCCAGTGTGTACACTTTGTTCTGTGTGTACAGACAGTCCAATGTGTACTTTCTGTCCAGCTTGTACGGACTGATCAGTGTGTACATTCTCTCCAGTGTGTTCATTCTGTACCATGTGTGTACAGACTCCTCAGTGAGTACATTCTGTCCTTGTGTACAGATTGTGCAGTATTTACAGAGTGGCCAGTGTGTACTGTCTGTCCAGTGTGTACACAATGTCCAGTGTGTACAGAATGTCCAATGTGGACAAAATGACTAGTATGTTCATTCTGTCCAGTGTGGACATTGTGTCCATTGTGTGTACAGACTGTCCAGTGTGTACATTCTGAAAAGTGTGTACACTCTGTCCAGTGTGTCAAACTGTCCAGTTTGTACATTGTGTCCTGTGTGTACAGACTGTCCAGTATGGACATTCTGTTCAGTGTGTGCAGACTGTCCAGTGTGTACATTATGTCCACTGTGTATATACTGCCCAATGAATACAGAGTGGCCTGTGTGTACATTGTGTCCTGTGTGTTCAGACTGTCTAGTTGTAGATTGTGTCCAGTGTGTACAGACTCTCCAGTATGTACAGAGTGTTCAGTGTGTACAGACTGTCCAGTGTGTATATTCTGTCCAGTGTGTGCAGAATGTCCAGTGTGTACAGACTGTCCAGTGTGTACATTCTGTTCAGTGTGTATAGACTGTCAAGTGTGTACTGACTGTCCAGTCTGTACAGACTGACCAGTGTGTACATTCTGTCCATTGTGTATATTCTGTCCAGTGTCTATACAGAGTTTCCAGAATATATATTGTGTCCAGTGTGTACAGACGTTTCAGTGTGAACAGAGTGTCCAGTTTGTACAGACTGTCCAGTGTGTGGATAGACTGTCCAGTGTGTGCATTCTTTCCAGTGTGTATATTGTGTCCAGTGTGTGTACAGACTGTCCAGTGTGGACATTGTTTCCTTTGTGTGTACTAACTGTCCAGTGTGTACATTGTGTCCAGTGTGTACAGACTGTCCAGTGTGTACATTCGTACATTCGGTCCATTGTATACATTGTGTTCAGTGTGCACAGAAGATCAAGTGTGTACAGACATTCTAGTGTGTACATTCTCTTCAGTGTGTACATTCTGTCCAGTGTGTTCATTCTGTACAGTGTGTTTACAGACTCCTCAGTGAGTACATTCTTTCCTTGTGTACAGACTGTAGAGTGTGTACAGAGTGTCCAGTGTGTACAGTCTGTTCACTGTGTATATTTTGTCCAGAGTGTATAATTTTTCTAGTGTGTTCAAAATGTACATTTTGTACAGACTGCCTAATGTGTACATTCTGTTCAGTGTGTTAAGAATTTCCAGTGTGAACATTCTGTCCAGTGTGTATAGACTATCCAGTGTATACAGAGTGGCCACTTTGTACATTGTGTCCTGTGTGTACAGACTGTCCAGTGTGCACATTGTGTCCAGTGTGTACATTCTGTCCAGTGTGTTCAGAATGTCCAGTGTGTACAGACTGTCCAGTGTGTACAATCTGTCCAGTGTGTACAGACTGTCCAGTGTGTACATTCGGTCCGTTGTGTATATTGTGTTCTGGGTATACATTCTGTCTGGTGTGTATATTGTGTCTAGTTTGTACAGAGTGACCAATGTGTACAGACTGACATGTGTGTACATTCTGTCGAGTGAGTACATCCTGTCCAGTGTGTGTAGAGAGTGTCCAGAATGTATATTCTGTCCAGTGTGTACAGACTTTCCAGTGTGCACAGGGTGTCCGTTGTGTACATTCTGTCCAGGGTATTCAGACTGTCCAGTGTATTTACATACTGTCCATGGAGTACAGAGTGTCCAGTATGTACATTCTGTCCAGTGTGTATATTGTGTACAGTGTGTACATTCAAACCAGTGTGTTCATTCTGTACAGTGTGTGTAGAGACTCTCCAGTGAGTACATTCTGTTCTTGTGTACACTGTACAGTGTGTACAAGTATCCAGTGTGTACAGTCTGTCCTGTGTGAACATTCTGTCCAGTGTGTGCAATGTTTCCAGTGTACACAGACTGTCCAGGGTGTACATTCTGTCCAATGTGTACATTTTGACCAGTGTGTATATTCTATCCAGTGTGTACATTGTGTACAGTGTTTACAGACTGTTCAGTGTGTACAGAGTGTCCAGGGTGTAGAGACTCACCAGTTTTAACTTTCTGTCCATTGTGGACATTGTGTCCATTGTGTGCACAGACTGTCCAGTGTGTACATTTTGTCCAGTGTGTACATTTTTTTCAGTGTGTGTACAGACTCTTCAGTGAGTACATTCTCTCCTTGTGTCCATTCTGTACAGTGTGTACAGAGTGTTCAGTGTGCCCAATCAGTAGAGTTTGTACATTCTCTCCAGTGTGTACAATGTTTCCAGTGTGTACAGACTGCCCACTGTGGACATTCTGTCCAGTGTGTTCACTCTGTCCATTGTGTACAGACTGTTCAATGTGTACATTCTGTTCAGTGTGTACAGACTGTCCAGTGTATACATTCTGGCCAGTGTGTACAAACTGCCTAGAGTATACAGAATCGCCAAAGTGTGCATTTTGCCCTATGTGTACAGACTCTCCGGTGTGTACATTGTGTCCAGTGTGTACAGACTGTCCAGTATGTACAAAGTGTCCAGTGTGTACAGACTGTCCAGTGTGTACATTCTGTCCAGTGTGTTCAGAATGTCTAGTGTGTACATTCTGTCCAGTGTGTACAGACTGTCCTGTGAGTACATTCTGTCCATTGTGTATTTTGTGTCTAGTGTGTATATTCTGTCCGGTGTGTATATTGTGTCCAGTTTGTACAAAGTGACCAGTGTGTACAGACTGTCCAGTGTGTTCATTTTGTCCAGTGTGTACATTGTGTACAGAGTGTACAGACTGTCCAGTGTATACAGAGTGTCCAGTGTGTACATACTGACTAGTGTGTACATTCTGTTCTGTGTGGACATTGTGTCCTTTTTGTGTACAGAACTGTTTACGTTCTCTCCAGTGTGTACAGAATCTCCATTGGGTACATTCTGTCCAGTGTGTAAATTTTGTCCAGTGTACATTGTGTCCAGTTAGTACAGAGTGTCCAGTGTGTGTACACTGTGTCCAGCATGTTTAGAATATCCAGTGTGTACAGACTGTCCAGTGTGTACATTCTGTCCAGTGTGCACAGACTGTCCAGTGTGTACATTCTATCCAGTGTGTACATAGTGTCCACTGTGTCTACAGACTGTCCAGTGTGTACATTCTGTTCAATGTGTACATTCTGTCCAGTGTGTCAGACTGTCCAGTTTGTACATTTTGTCCAGTGTGTACATTCTGTCCACTGTGTATAGACTGTCCTATGTATACAGAGTGGCCACTGTGTACATTGTGTCCTGTGTGTTCAGACTCTCCAGTGTGTAGATTGTGTCCAGTGTGTACAGCCTGTCCAGTTTGTACAGAGTGTCCAGTGTGTACAGACTATCCAGTGTGAACATTCTGTCCAGTGTGTTCAGAATGTCCAGTGTGTACAGAATGTCAAGTGTGTACATTCTGTCCATGTGTACATTCTGTTCAGTGTGTACAGACTGTCAATTGTGTACTTACTGTCAAGTCTGTACATTCTGTAAAGTTTGTACAGACTGACCAGTGTGCACATTCTGTCCAGTGTTTAAATTGTGTCAATTGTCTCTACAGAGTTTCCAGAACGTATATTGTATCCAGTGTGTACAGACTGTCCAATGTATACAGACTGTCCAGTGTGTCCAGACTGTCCAGTGTAGATACTTTCCAGTGTGTTCAGATTTTCCAGAGTGTACATTCTGTCCAGTTTGTAGAGAATGTCCAGTGCGTACATCTGTTCAATTTGTACAGACTGTCCATTGTGTACTGATTTACCAGTGGGTTCATTCTGTCCAGTATGAACATTCTGTCCAGTGTGAACATTCTGTCCAGTGTGTACAAAGTGTCCACTGTATACAGACTGTCTAGTGTGTACAGACTGTCCACTAAGTACATTCTTTCCAGTGTGTACAGACTGTCCAGTGTGTACAGACTCTCTAGTGTGTACATTTTGTCCAGTATGTACAGACTGTCCACTGTGTATAGACTGTTCAGTGTTAACAGACTGTCCAGTGTGTACATACTGTCCAGTGTGTACATTCTCTCCAGTGTGTACATTCTGTCCAGTATATACAGATTGTCCAGTGTATACAGACTGTCCACTCTGTACATACTCTCCAGTGTGTAGAGACTTCACAATGTGTTCAGATTTTCCAGTGAGTACAATCTGTCCACTTTGTAGAGACTGTCCATTGTATAGAGACTTTAAATGTGTACTAATTTTAAAATGTGTACTTTCTTTCCAGTGTGTAGAGACTGTCTAGTGTGTACATTCTGTCCAGTGTGTACAGACTGTCCAGTGTGTAGTAACTGTCCACGTTGTACATTCTGTCCAGGTTGTACAGACTGTCCAGTGTATACAGACTGTCCTGTGTACTATGACTCTCCAGTGTATACAGACTGTCAAGTTTATACAGACTGTCCAGTATGTACAGACTGTTCAGTGTGTGAAGACTTTCAAGTGTATACAGACTGTCCAGTGTGCACAGTCTGTCCAATGTGTACAGATTGTCCCGTGTATACAGACTGTCCAGTGTGTACAGACTGTCAAGTTTATACAGACTGTCCAGTGTGTAACGACTGTCCAGTGTATACAGACTGTCCCTTGTGTTCAGATGTTCCAGTATTTATATTCTGTTCAGACTGTACAGACTGTCCATTGTATAGGACTGTCCAGCGTGTACAGACTCTCCAGTGTGTACAGACTCTCCAGTGAGAACATTATTTCCCGTGTGTACAGACTGTCCAGTGTGTACAGACTCTCCTGTGTGTTATTCTGTGCAGTGTGTACCGATTGTTCAGTGTATTTAGACTGTCCAGTGTGTAGTGACTGTCCAGTGTGTAGAGACCGTCCAGTGTGTAAATTCTGTCCAGTATGTAGAGATTCTACAGTGTTTACAGACTGTCCAGTGTGTACAGTCTGTCCACTGTGTATATTCTTTCCAGTGTAAAGAGACTGTTCAGTGTGTACAGACTCTCCAGTGGGTTTATTCTGTATAGTGTGTACAGACTGTTGAATGTATGTAGATGGTACAGTATGTACATTATGTTTCGTGTGCACTTTTGTCCAGTGTTTACATTTTGTCAAGTGTTTACAGACTGTCCTGTGTTTATAGACTGTCAAGTGTGTACAGACTGTCCAGTGTGTAGTGACAGCCCACTGTGTTCACATTTTCCAGTGTGTGCATTTGTCCAATGTGTACAGACTGTACACTATATAAAGACGGTACAGTGGGTCCAGAATGTCCAGTGTGTAGACAGTCCAGTGTGTACAGATAATCCAGTGTGTACTGATTTACCTGTGTGTACATTCTGTCCAGTGTGTACGTTCTTCCCCTTGAGTACAGACTGTCCAGTGTATGCAAACTGTCCAGTGTTTACAGACTTTCCAGTGTGTAGAGACTGTCCGGTGTGTACGTTCTCTCCAGTTTGTACAACTGTAAAGTGGATCTAGACTGTTCAGTGTTTACAGACTGTCCAGTGTGTACAGTCTGTCCTGCATGTCCATTCTGTCCAGTGTGTAGAGACTCTCCAGTGTGTAAATTCTGTCCAATGTGTACATACTGTCCAGTTTGTACAGATTGTCAACTGTATACAGACTGTCCAGTTTGTACAGACTGTCCACTAAGTACATTCTTTCCAGTGTGTACAGACTGTCCAGTGTGTACATTCTGTCCAGTGTGTACAAACTGCCCAGTGTATACAGAGTGGCCAAAGTGTACATTGTGCCCTATGTGTACAGACTGTCCTGTGTGTACATTGTGTCCAGTGTGTACATACTGTCCAGTATGTACAAAGTGTCCAGT
The DNA here is from genome assembly GCF_982192425.1 of Myodes glareolus. Lineage (NCBI taxonomy): Eukaryota > Metazoa > Chordata > Mammalia > Rodentia > Cricetidae > Myodes > Myodes glareolus. Next base: position 5,510,070 of record NC_142046.1, read on the forward strand.
GTGTACAGACTGTCCAGTGTGTACATTCTGTCCAGTGTGTTCAGAATGTCTAGTGTGTACATTCTGTCCAGTGTGTACAGACTGTCCTGTGTATACATTCTGTCCATTGTGTATATTGTGTCTAGTGTGTATATTCTGTCCGGTGTGTATATTGTGTCCAGTTTGTACAGATTGACCAGTGTGTACAGACTGTCCAGTGTGTATATTTGGTCCAGTGTGTACATTGTGTACAGAGTATACAGACTGTCCATTGTATACAGAGTGTCCAGTGTGTACAGACTGATTAGTGTGTACATTCAGTCCTGTGTGGACATTGTGTCCCTTGTGTGTACAGACTCTCAAATGTTTATGTTTTCTCCAGTGTGTACAGACTTTCCATTGATTACATTCTGTCCAGTGTGTAACTTTTGTCCAGTGTGTACATTGTGTCCAGTTAGTACAGAGTGTCCAGTGTCTGTACACTATGTCCAGTGTGTTCAGAATGTCCAGTGTTTACAGACTGTCCAGTGTGTACATTCTGTCCAGTGTGCACAGACTGTCCAGTGTGTACAGAGTGTCCAGTGTGTATAGACTGACCAGTGTGTACATTCTTTCCAGTGTGTCGAGACTGTCCATTGTGGCGAGACTTTCCAGTGTGTACATTCTGTTTTTTGTGTTCATTCTGTCATGTGTGTACAGACTGTCCACTGTATACAGACTGTCCAGTGTGTACAGACTCTCCACTAAGTACATTCTTTCCAGTGTGTACAGTCTGTCCAGACTGTACATACTGTCTAGTGTATACAGATTGCTCAGTGTGTACGGATTTACCAGTGTGTACGTTCTGGCCAGTGTGTACATTCTCTCCCGTGTGTACAGACTGTCCAGAGTGTGCAGACTTTCCAGTGCGTACATTCTGTGCAGTGTGTAGAGACTGTCAAGATGGTACAATCTGTCCAGTGTGTACAGACTGTCCAGTGTATACTGATTTACCAGGGTGCACATTCTGTTCAGTGTGTACATTCTGTCCAGTGTGTACAGACTGTCCAGTGTGTACTGATTTACCAGTGTGTTCATTCTGTCCAGTGTGTACATTTTGACAGTGTGTGCAGATGGTCCAGTTTATACAGACTGTTCCCTCTGTACAGAACGTCCAGTGTGTAGAGACTTTTCAATGTGTTCACATTTTCCAGTGTGTATATTCTCTCCAGTGTGTAGAGACTGTCCAGTGAGTACTTCTGTCTACTGTATACAGACTGTCCAGTGTGTACAGACTGTCCACTAAGTACACTCTTTACTATGTGTTCAGACTGTCCAGTGTGTACAGACTTTCCAGTGTGTATAGACTGTCCCGTGTGTACGTTCTGTTCAGTGTGTCTAGACTGTTCAGTGTTAAGAGACTGTCCAGTTTGTACATTCTTTCCAGTTTGTACAGACTGAGCAATGTATACAGACTGTCCAGTATGTACATTATGTACAGTGTTCACATTTGGTCCAGTATGTAGATTCTGTTCAGTGTGTACAGACTGTCCAATGTATACAGACTGTCCAGTGTGTACAGACTGTCCACTAAGTACATTCTTTCCAGTGTTTACAGACTGTCCAGTGTGTTATACTGTCCATTGTGTACCGAATGTCTAGTGTATTTAGACTGTCCAGTGTGTACAGACTGTCCAGTGTGCATGTTCTGTCCAGTGTGTCCAGACTGTCCAGTGTGTCTAGACTGTTCAGTGTTAACAGACTGTGCAGAGTGTACAGTCTGTCCAGTGTGTTCAATCTGGTTATTGTGTAGAGACTGTCCAGTGTGTACAGACTGTCCAGTGTGTACATTCTGTTCAGTGTGTATATTCTGTCCAATGTGTTCAGACTGTCTGCTAAGTCATTCTTTCCAGTGTGTACAGACTGTCCAGTATATACAGACTGTCCCGTGTGTACATTATGTCCAGTGTGTACATTCTGTCCCGTGTGTACAAACTGCCCAGTGTATACAGACTTTCCAGTGTGTACATTCTGTCCAGTGTGTAGAGATTGTCTTTGCGTAAAATCTGTCCAGTGTGTACAGAGTGTCCCTTATGTAATGATTTACCAGTGCGTACATTCTGTCCAGTGTGTACATTCTGTCCAGTGTGTGCAGTCTGTCCAGTGTGTATATTCTTTCCAGTGTGTACACACTGTCCACTGTATACAGACTGTGCAGTGTACAGGCTGTCCATTGTGTAGAGACCTTCCAGTGTGTTCAGATTTTCCAGTGTGTACATTCTGTCCAGTGTGTAGAGACTGTCCAGTGTTTAGAGACTGTCCAGTGTGTCTAGACTGTTCAATATTGACAGACTGTCAACTGTGTACATTCTGTCCTGTGTGACTATCCACTGTATAAAGTCTGTCCACTTTGTACAGACTGTCCAGTAAGTACATTCTTTCCAGTGTGTACTGACTGTCCACTAAGTACATTCTTTCCAGTGTGTGCAGACAGTCCATTTTCTACATGTTGTCGAGTGTGGGCATTCTGTCCAGTTTGTATATACTGTCCATTGTGTATAGATTGTATAGTGTATACAGACTCTCCAGTGTGTACAGACTTTCCAGTGTGTAGAAACTTTACAGTGTGTTCAGATTTTCCTGTGTGTACATCCTTCCCAGTATGTAGAAACTGTCCAGTGCTTACATTCTGTCCAGGGTGTGCATACTGTCCATTGTGTACTGATTCACCAGTGTGTACAGTCTGTCTAGTGTGTACAGACTGTCCACTGTATACTGACTGTCCAGTGTGTACAGACTGTCCATTGTTTACAGATTGTCCAGTGTGTACTGATTTACCAGTGTGTACATTCTGTCCAGTGTGTACATTCTGTCCAGTGTGTGCAGTCTGTCCAGTGTGTATATTCTTTCCAGTGTGTACACACTGTCCACTGTATACAGACTGTGCAGTGTACAGGCTGTCCATTGTGTAGAGACCTTCCAGTGTGTTCAGATTTTCCAGTGTGTACATTCTGTCCAGTGTGTAGAGACTGTCCAGTGTTTAGAGACTGTCCAGTGTGTCTAGACTGTTCAATATTGACAGACTGTCAACTGTGTACATTCTGTCCTGTGTGACTATCCACTGTATAAAGTCTGTCCACTTTGTACAGACTGTCCAGTAAGTACATTCTTTCCAGTGTGTACTGACTATCCACTAAGTACATTCTTTCCAGTGTGTGCAGACAGTCCATTTTCTACATGTTGTCGAGTGTGGGCATTCTGTCCAGTTTGTATATACTGTCCATTGTGTATAGATTGTATAGTGTATACAGACTCTCCAGTGTGTACAGACTTTCCAGTGTGTAGAAACTTTACAGTGTGTTCAGATTTTCCTGTGTGTACATCCTTCCCAGTATGTAGGAACTGTCCAGTGCTTACATTCTGTCCAGGGTGTGCATACTGTCCATTGTGTACTGATTCACCAGTGTGTACAGTCTGTCTAGTGTGTACAGACTGTCCACTGTATACTGACTGTCCAGTGTGTACAGACTGTCCATTGTTTACAGATTGTCCAGTGTGTACTGATTTACCAGTGTGTACATTCTGTCCCGTGTGTACATTCTGTTCAGTGTGTGTAAACTGTCCAGTTTATACAGACTGTCCACTCTGTACAGAACGTCCAGTGTGTAGAGACTTTTCAGTGTGTTCTGATTTTCCAGTGTGTAATTCTGTCCAGTGTGTAGAGACTGTCCAGTGTGTACCTTCTGTCCAGTGTTACTGACTCTCCAGTGTTTACAGACTCTCCAATATGTAGAAACTTTACAGTGTGTTCAGATTTTCCAGTGTGTACATCCTACCCAGTGTGTAGAAACTGTCCAGTGCGTATATTCTGTCCAGTGTGTACATACTGTCCATTGTGTACTGATTTACCAGTGTGTACTTTTTGTCCAGTGTGTATTTCTGTCCAGTGTGTGCAGTATATTCAGTGTTTATATTCTTTCCAGTCTGTAGAGACTGTCTAGTGTGTAGAAACTGCCCAGTGTGTACATTCTCTCCACTATGTATTTTCCGTACAGTGTGTACAAACTGTTCACTGTATACAGGCTGTCCAGTGTGTACAGACTGTCCACTAAGTACATTCTTTCCAGTGTGTACAGACTGTCCAGTTTGTACAGACTTTCCGGTGTGTAGAGACTGTCTTGTCTGTATGTTCTGTCAAGTTTGTGCAGACTGTCCAGTGTGTCCAGACTGTTCAGTGTTAACAGTCACTCCAGTTTGAAGAGTCTGTCCAGTGTGTACATTCTGTCCAGTGTGTAGAGACTGTCCAGTGAGTAGAGACTGTCCAGTGTGTACATTTTGTTTTTTGTGTACAGTCTGTCCAGTGTGTACAGACTGTCCACTGTATACAGACGGTCCAGTGTGTACTGACTGTCCATTAAGTACATTCTTTCCAGTGTGTACAGACTGTCCAGAGTGTACAGACTGTCCAGTATGTACAGACTGTCCAGTGTGTACAGACTGTCCAGTGTGTACAAACTATCCAGTGTGTACAGAATGTCCAGTGTGTAGAAGCTATTCAGTGTTTTCTGGCTGTCCAGTGTGTAGAGACTGTCCAGTGTGTAAGGACTGTCTAGTGTGTACAGACTGTCCAATGTGTATTGACTGTCCAGTGTGTTCATTCTGTACAGTGTGTACTGACTCTCCAGTTTCACAGACTGTACAGTGTTTACATTCTTTCCAGAATGTACGTTCTGTCCATTGTGTACAGACTGTCCAATTATACAGGTTGTTCAGTGTGTACAGACTATCCAGTGTGTACTTTCTGTCCAATATGTACATTCTGTCCTGGGTGAACAAACTGTCCTGTGTTTACAGACATTCCAGTGTGTACAGTAAGTCCAGTGTGTTCAGACTGTCCAATGTGTACAGACTGTTCAGTGTTTACAGACTGTCCAGTTGTAAAGATTTTCCAGAGAGTACATTCTGTCCTGTGAGTACATTCAGTCCATGTGTACTGACTGTCCATTTCAACAGACTGTACAGAGTGTACATTATTTCCAGTGTGTACAAACAGTCCAGTGTATACAGGTCGTCCAGTTTGTACAGACTGTCCAGTGTGTACTTTCTGTCCAATATGTACATTCTGTCCTAGGTGAACAAACTTTCCTGTGTCTACAGACTTTCCAGTGTGTACAGTAAGCCCAGTGTGTTCACCCTGGACTGTCTGTACAGACTGTCCAGTGTGTACTTTCTGTCCAATATGTACATTCTGTCCTTGGTGAACAAACTGTCCTGTGTCTACAGACTGTCCAGTGTATACAGGCTGTCCAGTGTGTACATTCTGTCCACTATGTATATACTGTCCACTGTATACAGACTGTTCAGTATTTACAGACTGTCCTGTGTGCACTTTATGTCCAGAATGTACATTCTATCCAGTGTTTACAAACTGTCCAGTGTGTTCAGACTATTTTGTGTGTACAGACTGTCCAGTGTGTACATTCTGTCCAGTTTGTACATTCCGTCCTGGGTGTACTACTGTCGAGTGTGTAAGCTGTCCAGTGTCTACAGACTGTCCATTTTGTACAGACTGTGCAGTGTGTACATTCTTTCCAGTGTGTACAGACTGTCCACTGGGACCTTTCTGTATAGTGTGTACAGACTGTCCAGTGTGTTCAGAATGTCCTGTGTTTACAGACTCTTCAGTGTGCTCTTTCTGTCCAGTGTTTTAATACTGCCCAGTGTGTACAAATTGTCCAGTGTACATTCTGTCCGGTGTGCATATTCTATCCACTGTGTTCAGACTGTCCTGTGAATACAGACTGTGCAGTTTGTACAGACTGTGCTGTATGTAGAGACTGTTCAGTGTGGAATTTTTGTCTAGAGTGTACAGACTGTACAGTGTGTACATTCTGTCCAGTGTGTACTTACTGTCCAGTGTGTACATTCTCTCCAGTTTTTAAATTCTGTCCAGTGTCTACTGACTGTCCAGTGTATACAGACGGTCCAGTGTTTACACACTGTCCAGTGTGTCTAGACCTTCTACTGAATACATTCTTTTCAGTGTGTACAGATTGTCCAGTGTGTACAGACTGTACAGTGTGTACATTCTGTCCAATGTGTACATTCTGTCCAATATGTATATTCTCTCCAGTGTGTACAGACTGTCGAGTGTATACAGACTCTCCATTGAGTACAGACTATACAGTGTGTACAGAATATCCAGTGTTCAGAAACTGTCCAGTGTGTACATTCTGTCCATTATGTATATTCTGTCCAGTGTGTACAGAATTTCCAGGGTGTACACACTGTCCAATGTGTAGAAACTGTCCAGTGTAGACTGAGTGTCCACTGTGTTCAGCCGGTCTAGTGTGTAGAGACTGTCCAGTGAATAGAGAATGTCCAGTGTGTACATTCTGTCAGGAGTGTAGAGACTGTCCAGTGTACAGACTTTCTAGTGTGTACAGACTGTCCAGTGTGTACAGACTGCCCAGTGTGTACATTCTCTCAATTGGGTACATTCTGTTTAGTGTGTACAGACTGCCCAGTGTGTACAGATTTACCAGTGTGTACATTCTGTCCAGTGTGTACATTCTGTCCAGTTTATACAGACTGTCCAGTGTATACAGATGGTCCAGTATGTACATTCAGTCCAGTGTGCACAGTCTGTCCACTGTGTTCAAATGTCCAATGTTTACAGACTGTCCAGTGTGTTCAGATTTACCAGTGTGAACATTCTGTCCAATGTGTACAGACTGTCCAAGGTATACAGACTGTCCAGTGTGTACAGACTGTCCAGTGTGTACTTTCTGTCCAATATGTACATTTCGTACTGGATGTCCAAACTTTCAAGTGTTTACAGGCTGTCCAGTGTGTACAGACTATCCAGTGTTCAGAAACTCTCCAGAGTTTACATTCTATCCAATGTGTACATTCTGTCAAGTATGTATATTGCTGTCCAGTGTGTACTGAATTTCCAGTGTGTACACACTGTCCAATGTGTAGAAAATGTCCAGTGTGGACTGAGTGTCCAGTGTATTAGGCTGGTCTAGTGTGTAGAGACTGTCCAGTGAGTAGAGAATGTCCAGAGGGTACATTCTGTCATTAGTGTAGAGACTTTCCAGTGTGTAAAAACTGTCCAGTGTGTACAGACTGTCCAGTGTGTACAGACTGTCCCATGTGTATTGACTGTCCTGTATGTACATTCTGTCCAGTGTGTACTATCTGTACACTATGTACATTATGTCCAGTGTGTACATTCTGTCCAATGTTTACAGATTGTCCAGTGTGTACAGACTGTCCACTGTGTTCATTCATTCCAATTTTTACATTCTGTCCATAGTTTACAGACTCTCCAGTGTATACAGACTGTCCAGTGGGTATAAACTTTCCAGTGAGTACATTCTTTTCATTTGTACAGACTGTCCAGTGTGTAGAGACTGTAAGGCGTTTACATATCGTCCAGTGTGTACACACTGTCCAGTTTATACAGACTGTCCAGTGTGTAGAAACTGTCCAGTGTGTACAAAATGTTCAGTGTGTAGAAACTCTTTTGTGTGTTCTGACTGTCCAGTGTGTAGAGACTGTCCAGTGTGTAAAGACTGTCCAGTGTGAAGAGTCTATCCAGTGTGTACAGACAGTCCAATGTGTACTGAGTGTCCAGTGTGTACATTCTGTCCAGTGTGTACAGACTGTCCAGTGTGTACAGACTGTCCCATGTGTATTGACTGTCCTGTATGTACATTCTGTCCAGTGTGTACTATCTGTACACTATGTACATTATGTCCAGTGTGTACATTCTGTCCAATGTTTACAGATTGTCCAGTGTGTACAGACTGTCCACTGTGTTCATTCATTCCAATTTTTACATTCTGTCCATAGTTTACAGACTCTCCAGTGTATACAGACTGTCCAGTGGGTATAAACTTTCCAGTGAGTACATTCTTTTCATTTGTACAGACTGTCCAGTGTGTAGAGACTGTAAGGCGTTTACATATCGTCCAGTGTGTACACACTGTCCAGTTTATACAGACTGTCCAGTGTGTAGAAACTGTCCAGTGTGTACAAAATGTTCAGTGTGTAGAAACTCTTTTGTGTGTTCTGACTGTCCAGTGTGTAGAGACTGTCCAGTGTGTAAAGACTGTCCAGTGTGAAGAGTCTATCCAGTGTGTACAGACAGTCCAATGTGTACTGAGTGTCCAGTGTGTACATTCTGTCCAGTGTGTACTTACAGTCCAGTTCCACAGACAGTACAGTGTGTACATTCTGTCCAGTGTGTACATTCTGTCCATTGTGTACAGACTGTCCAGTGTATACAGGCTGTCCAATGTGTACAGACTGTCCAGTGTGTACTTTCTGTCCAATATATACATTCTGTCCTAGGTCAACAAACTGTCCTATGTCTACAGACTTTCCAGTGTCTACAGTAAGTCCAGTGTGTTCAGACTGTCCAGGGTGTAAAGACTGCCAAGGGAATACAGACTCCCCAGTGTGTACAGATTTAACAGTGTGTACATACTGTCCAGTGTGTAAATTCTTTTCAGTTTTTAAAGACTGTCCAGTGTATGTAGACGGTCCAGTATGTACATTCTGTCCAGTGTGTACAATCTGTCCACTGTGTCCATTCTGTACAGTGTGTACAGACTGTCCAGTGTATACAGACTGTGCAGTGAGTACAGACTTTCCAGTGTGTACAGACTGTCCAGTCCATAAAAACTGTCCAGGAGAAACATTATCTCCCGTGTGTAAATTATGTCGACTGTGTACATTCTGTCCAGTGTATACACACTGTACAGTGTGTTTAGAATGTCCCGTGTTTACAGAGTGTCCAGTGTGTACAGATTTACAAGTATGTACATTCTGTCCAGTGTGTACACTCTGTCCAGTGTGTACAGACTGTCCAGTGTATACAGACTGTCCAGTGGTTGCAGACTGTCCAGTGTGTACAAACTGTCCTGTGTATACAGACTGTTCAGTGTAAACTGACTGTCCCATATGTACATTCTGTCCAGTGTGTACATTCTGTCCACTGTGTACATTCTGTCTGGTGTTTACATTCTGTCCAGTGTGTACAGATTGTCCAGTGAGTACATTCTTGCCAGTGTGTACAGACTGTCCAATGTGTACATACTGTCAAGTATGTACTTTATGTATAGTGTGTACATTCTGTCCAGTGTTTCCATACTGTCCACTGTATGCAGACTGTCCAGGATGTACAGACTGTCCAGTGTGCACTTTATATCCAGTATGTACATTTCATCCAGGGTGTATAAACTGTCCAGTGTGTTCAGACTGTCCTGTGTGTACAGTCTGTCCAGTGTGTACAGACTAGGCAGTGTGTACATTCTGTCCAGTATGTACATTCCGTTCTGGGTGTATAAACTGTCTAGTGTGTACAGACTGTCTGTTGTGTACAGACTGTCCAGTGTGTACATTCTGTCCAGTGTGTACAGACTGTCCAGTGTGTACAAAGTGGCCAGTGTGTACAGAATGTCCAGTTTATAGAAACTATTCAGTGTTTTCTGGCTGTCCAGTGTGTAGAGACTGTCCAGTTTTATTGACTCTCCAGTGTGTACATTCTGTCCAGTGTGTACTTACTGTCCAGTTTCACAGAATGTACAGTACATTCTGTCCAGAGTGTATGTTATGTCCATTGTGTACACACTGTCCGGTTATATAGGTTGTCCACTGTGTACAGACTATCCAGTGTTTACTTTCTTTCCAATATCTACATTCTGTCCTGGGTGAACAAACTGTCCTGTGTTTACAGACTTTCCAGTGTGTAGAGTAAATCCAGTGTGTTCAGACTGTTCAGTGTGTACAGACTGTTCAGTGTTTACTGACTGTCCAGTGTGTAAAGATTTTCCAGAGAGTACATTCTGTCATGTGTGTACATTCAGTCCATGTGTACTGACTGTCCAGTTCCACAGACTGTACAGAGTGTACATTATTTCCAGTGTGTACAAACAGTCCAGTGTATACAGGTTGTCCAGTGTGTACAGACTGTCCAGTGTGTACTTTCTGTCCAATATGTACATTCTGTCCTGGGTGAACAAACTTTCCTGTTTCTACAGACTCTCCAGTGTGTACAGTAAGTCCAGTGTGTTCACACTGTGCAGTGTGTACAGACTGTCCAGTGTGTACTTTCTGTCCAATACGTACATTCTGTCCTTGGTGAACAAACTTTCCTGTGTCTACAGACTGTCCAGTGTATACAGGCTGTCCAGTGTGTACATTCTGTCCAGAATGTACATTCTGTCCTGGGTGTACAACTGTCCAGTGTGTACACTCTCCAGTGTCTACAGACTGTCCATTGTGTACAGACTGTCCAGTGTGTACATTCTTTCCAGTGTGTAAAGACTGTCCACTGTGTACTTTCTGTAGAGTGTGTACAGACTGTCCAGTGTGTTCAGAATGTCCAGTGTTTACAGACTGTTCAGTGTGCACATTCTGTCCAGTGTGTTAATTCTGCCCAGTGTGTACAGATTGTCCAGTGTGCCTTCTGTCTAGTGTGCATATTCTGTGCACTGTGTCCAGACTGTCCTTTGTATACAGACTGTGCAGTGTGTACAGACTGTGCAGAATGTAGAGACTGTTCAGTGTGGAATTTTTGTTCAGAGTGTACAGACTGTCCAGTGTGTACAGACTGTCCAGTGTGTACATTCTGTCCAGTTTTTACATTCTGTCCAGTGTCTACTGACTGTCCAGTGTATACAGACTGTCCAGTGTTTACACACTGTCCAGTGTGTCTAGACTTTCCAGTGAGTACATTCTTTTCAGTGTGTATAGACTCTACAGTGTGTACAGACTGTCCAGTGTGTACATTCTGTCCAATGCGTACATTCTGTCCAATAAGTATATTCTGTCAAGTGTGTATAGACAATCGAGTGTACACAGACTCTCCATTGTGTACAGACTTTACAGTGTGTACAGACTGTCCAGTGTTAAGAAACTGTCCTGTGTGTACATTCTGTAAAATGTCTAAGTCTGTCCAGTATGTATATTCTGTCCAGTGTGTACAGAATTTCCAGTGTGTACACACTGTCCAATGTGTAGAAACTGTCCAGTGTGGACTGGGTGTCCAGTGTATTCGGCCGGTCTAGTGTGTAGAGACTGTCCAGTGAGTAGAGAATGTCCAGTGTGTACATTCTGTCAGGAGGGTAGAAACTGTCCAGTGTGTACATTCTGTCAAGTGTGTACATTCTCTTTAGTGTGTACAGACTGCCAAGTGTATACAGACTGTCCAGTGTGTACAGATTTACAAGTTTGTACATTTTGTCCAGTTGATAGAGACTCTCCTGTGTATGCAGATGGTCCAGTATGTACATTGAGTCTAGTGTGCACAATCTGTCCACTGTGTACATTCTGTCCAGTGTGTACAGACTGTCCACTGTTTTCAACTTTCCATTGTTTACAGACTGTCCAGTGTGTTCAGATTTACCAGTGTGAAAATTCTGTCCAGTGTGTACAGAGTGTCCAGTGTATGCAGACTGTCCAGTGTGTACAGACTGTCCAGTGTGTACAGACTGTAAAGTGTATATAGTCTTACCATTGTTTACAAACTGTCCAGTGTGAACAGGTTTTTCAGAGTGTAAATTCTATCCAGTGTGTACATTCTGTGCAGTTTGTACAGACTTTCGAGTGTATACAGACTGTCCTGTTTGTACAGACTGTCCCTTGTATATAGACTGTGCAGTGTGTACAGACTGTCCAGTGTGTAGAGACTGTACAGTGTGTACATCTGTCCAGTGTGTACAGACTGTCCATTATGTACAAACTGTCCAGTGTTTACAGACTCTCCAGTGTGTACATTCAGTACAGTGTTTACATTCTGTCCATTGTGTACAGACTGTCCAGTGTATACAGACTGTCCATTAAGTACAGACTGTCAAGTGTGTATAAACTGTCCAGTGAGTACATATCTTTTCATTGTGTACAGACTGTCCAGTGTTTACAGAATGTAAAGTGTGTACATTTTGTCCAGTGTGTACATTCTGTCCATTATATATTCTGTCCAGTTTGTACAAACCTTCCAGTGTATACAGGCTCTAGAATGTGTACAGACTCTCAAGTGTGTACAGTCTGTCCACTGTGCACACTCTGTCCAGTATGTATATTCGGTCCAGTTTGTACAGACTGCGCAGTGTGTACAGATTGTCCAATGTGTAGCGACTGCCCAGTGTGTACAGAATGTCCAGTGTGTACAGACTCTCCAGTGTGTACAGACAGTCCAGTATGTACATTCTTTCCAATGTGTACGTTCTGTCCACTGTGTACATTCTGTCCCGTGTGTACAGACTGTCCAGTGTGTTCAGATTTCCCAGTTTTTACAGACTGTCCAGTGTGTAGTGATTAACTAGTGTATACATTCTGCCCAGTGTGTACAGAAGGTCCAGTGTGTACAGACTGTCCAGTGTGTACGGTCTCTCCAGTGTGTACACACTGTCCAATGTATACAGGTTTTTCAGTGTTTACATTCTGTTCAGTATGGACAGACTGTCCAGTGTTTACAGACTTCCAGTGTGTTCATTCAGTCCAGTGTTTACATTCTGTCCATTGTGTACAGACTGTCCAGTGTATACAGACTGTCCATTGTGTATAGACTGTCCAGTGAGTACATTCTTTTCGTTTTGTACAGACTGTCCACTCTGTAGAGACTGTAATGTGTGTACATTTTGTACAGTGTATACATTCTGTCCAGTATGTATATTCTGTTCAGTGTGTACATACTCTCCAGTGTATACAGACTGTCCAGTGTGCACAGAATGTCCAATATGTACATTCTGCCCAGTGTGTACAGACTGTCTAGTGTGTACATACTGTCCATTGTTTACAGACTGTTTACTATGTACAGATTTTTCAGTGTGTATTTTCTGTTCAGTATGGACAGACTGTACAGTGTTTACAAACTGTCCAGTGTGTACAGATTTTCCAGTGTGTTCATTCTGTCCAGTGTGTACAGAGAGTGCAGTGAGTACATTCTGTCCAATGTTTACTTTCTGTCCACTGTGTACATTCTGTCCAGTGTGTACAGACTGTCCAGTGTGTTTAGAATTCCCACTGTTTTCAGACTGTCCAGTGTGTAGTGATTAACCAGTGTGTACATTCTGTCCAGTGTGTACAGACTCTCCACTGTATGCAGACTGACTAGTGTGTACAGACTTTCCAGTATGTAGGAAGTGTATACTGTGTACATTCTCTCCAGTGTGTACAGATTGTCCTTTTTGTACTTTTTTTGCAGTGTGTACATTCTGTCCTGGGTGTACAAACTGTCCAGTCTGTACAGACTGTCGAGTGTGTACAGACTGTCCATTGTGTAGAGACTGTCCAATTAATACAGACTGTCCAGTGTGTACAGAATGTCCAGTGTGTACAGACTGGCCAGTGTGTACAGACTGGCCAGTGTGTACCGTCTGTCCATTCTGTAAACACTGTCCAATGTATACAGATTTTTCAGTGTGTACATTCTATCCAGTGTGTAGAGACTGTCCAGTGTGTAGAGACTGTCCAGTGTGTCCAGACTGCCCTGTGTGTAGAGACTGTCCAGTGAGTATAGACTGTTCAGTGTGTACATTCTCTCCTGTGTATAGGCACTGTCCAGTGTCTACAGACTGATCAGTATATACAGTCTGTCCAATGTTTAGAGAATGTCCTGTGTGTACAGATTTTCGAGTTTGTGCATTCTGTCCACAATGGACAGAATATACATACTGGACAGAATGTACACATTGGATTGAATGTACATACTGGACAGTTTCTAATCTCTCTGGAGAGTCTGTAACATTGGACAGTTTCTACACCCTGCACATTCTGTACACACTGGACAGTCTGTACACACTGGACAGAATGTACACACTGTACAGAATGTATACAGTGGACAGTTTTTAAACACTTGGCAGAATGAATGCACTGGACAGAATGTACACACTGGACATTGTGTAAACACTGGACATTCTGAACACAGTGGACAGTCTGTACACACTGGACAGAATATACACAATTGACTGTCTGCACACACTTGACAGAATGTACACACTGGACAGTCTGTATGTACTGGACGGTCTGTACACACTGGAGAGTCTGTACACAATGCACAGAAAGCACACACTGGAAAATCTGTACACACTGTACAGTCTCTATACACTGGACTATCTGTAAACACTGAACAGTGTGTACGCACTGGACAGTCTGTACACACTGGACAGTTTGTACACCCAGGACGGAATGTACATACTGGACAGAAAGTACACACAGGACAGTCTGAACATACTGGACAGTTTTACACTCTGGATGGAATGTATATACTGAACATAATGTGCACACTGGACAGTCTGTAAATACTGGAGAGTCTGTACACACTGAGGAGAATATACACACTGGACAGTATCTACACACGGGACATTGTGTGCACACTGGACAATGTGTATATACTGGACATTCTCTACACACTGGACAGAATGTATACACTGGACAGAATGTACTCAAAGGAAAATCTGTACACACTGGAGATTTTGTAAACCCTGAACAGTCTGTACACACAAGACAGTCTGTAAACACTGGAGAGTCTGTATATTCTGGACAGTCTGTACACAGTGGACAGTCTCTACACATTGGACAGAAGGTACACACTGGACAGTCTCTACACACTTGACTGTCTGTACACTCTGGACAGTCTGTATACACTGGACAGTCTGTACAAACAGGACAGAATGTACACACTGAAAGAATGTACTCGCAGGAAAATTTGTACACACTGGACAGACTGTAAACACTGAACAATCTCTGCACACTGGACAGTCTGTACACAATGGACAGTTTGTACTCCCAGGATGGAATGTTCACGCTGGACAGAAAATACACACTGGACAGTCTGTATACACTGGAGAGTCAGTAAACACTGGACAGAATTTAAACACTGGACAGAATGTACACCCTCGACAGTCTGTACAGACAGTACAGTCTGTACACACTGGACAAAATGTCCACACTGGACAGGCTCTATGCACTGCACAGTCTGTAAACACTGCACAGTCTGTATATACTGAACAGTCTGTACAAACTTGACAGAATGCTCACACTGGACAGAATATTCACAGTGGACAAAATATACACACTGGGCAAAATGTACAAACTGGTAAATCAATACACACTGGACAGTCTGTAAACACTGGACAGTCTGAACACAATGGACAGTCTGTACACAGTGGACAGAATGTACACAGCAGACAGTCTATACACACTAGACAGAATGAACACACTGGACAGAATGTATGCACTGTACAGTCTGTACACACGGAACAGTCTGCACACACTGGACAGGCTGTACACACTGGACAGAATGTACACACTGGATAGTCTGTACATAGTGGACAGTCTGTATATCCTGGATAGAATGTACACACTGGACAGTCTCTCCACACTGGACAGAATGTACACACTGGAAAATCTGAATACACTGGACAGTCACTACACACTTGACAGTCTGTACACAGTGGACAGTCTGTATATAATGGACAGACTGTACACACTGGACAGTCTGTACACACTGAACAGTCTGTATTCACTGGACAGTCTCTACACACTGGACAGTCTGTACGTATTGGACAGTCTGTATACACTGGACAGTCTGTACACACTGGACAGTCTGTACACATTGGACAGTCTGTACACACTGGACAGACTGCACACTCTGGACAGTCTGTACAACCTGGATAGAATGTACACACTTGACAGTTTCTGCACACTGGACAGTCTGTACACACTGTACAGTCTGTATACACTAGACAGTCTGTACAAACTGTACAGAATGTACACACTGGACAGTTTTTACACCCAGGAAGGAATGTACACACTGGATACAATGTACACACTGGACAGTCTGTACACACTGGACAGTCTGTATACACTTTAGAGTCTGCACACACTCGACAGAATGTACAGAATGTCCAGTGTTTACACACTGTCCAGTGTGTAGAAATGGTCCAGTGTGTACAGATTGTCTAGTGTATACAGACGGTCCTGTGTGTAGAGACTGTCCAGTGTGTAGAGACTGTCCAGTGTGTACACACTGTCCAGTGTGTACATTCTCTCCAGGGTGTAAAGACTGCTCAGGGTATACAGACTGTTCAGTTTGTACAGATTTACCAGTGTGTACATTCCTTTTTTTTTTAAAGTAAATTTATTAAATTATAAAAGTTTCCATTTCCGCCCCTCCTCCCAACACCCTCTCACTCCCCCCACTCCCTCTCCTTCTCCCTTTTGTCCCTAAGGGCAGTCAGGGTTTCCTGCCCTGTGGGAAGTTCAAGTTCCTCCCCCCTCTCTCCAGGTCCAGGAAGGTGAGTATCCAAACAGACTGGATCCCCAAAATCCAGTATATGCAGAGGAAACAAGTCCCAGTGTCATTGTCAATGGCTTTTCAGAAAGACTCCTGTTCAGCCACATTCAGAGAATCCGGCCACATTCAGAGAATCTGGTTGGATCACGTCCTAGTTCAGTCCCAGTCCAAATGGCCTTGGTAAGCTCTCATTAGATCCGTCCCCTTGTATCAGTGGGTGATAGCATCCTTGCAGTTCTTATTTCCTTTTTCATTTTCTTCGTCCTTCT
This sequence comes from Myodes glareolus, assembly GCF_982192425.1. Classification (NCBI taxonomy): domain Eukaryota; kingdom Metazoa; phylum Chordata; class Mammalia; order Rodentia; family Cricetidae; genus Myodes; species Myodes glareolus. The sequence continues at coordinate 5,526,609 of NC_142046.1, forward strand.
GCTCCTCATTTGGACCTTGGGGGGCTCAGTCCAGTGCTCCAATGTGGGTCTCCGTCTGTATAGCCATCTATCGCCAGATGAAGGATCTATGGTGATAAGCAAAATATTCATCAATATGGTTATGGGCCCAGGCCGGTTCAGGCACCCTCTCCTCTGTCCAGAGAACAATCTGGGGATCTCTCCATGGAACTGGGATCCCATATATAATCAAGTCTCCCGTAAACCCTAATATGACTCCCTTAGTTGAAATATATTCTTCCCTGATCCCATATTCATCCTTCCTCCCTCCCCCACATCCCAGTCCACCGAGCTTTCCCCATTCCTCCCCTACTCCCTTGTCTCTAACCGTCTCCCCTTCCAACAACCCTCCCACCCCCCCATGCACCCGAGGTTACCTGGGACTCTTGACTATTTCCTACCTCCTGGCAGATAGCTAAATTATCTTCATCAGGTTCATCTTATGTAGCTTCTCTAGGATCTCGAATAATAGGCTCAAAGACCTTTAATTATGGTTAGAATCAACTTATGAGTGAATACATACCGTGTTCCTCTTTTTGGATCTGGCTTACCTCACTCAGTAAAGCGTTTTCTATTTCCATCCATCTTCATGCAAAATTCAAGATGTCATTGTTTTTACCGCTGAGTAAAACTCTAATGTGTATATGTTCCACACCTTTTTTAACCATTCTTCTATTGAGGGGCACCTAGGCTGCTTCCAGGTTCTGGCTATTACAAATAGTGCTGCTATGAACATAGTAGAACAAATACTTTTGTAGTATGTTAGGGAATCTCTAGGGTATATTCCCAAGAGTGGAATTGCTGGGTCCTGAGGGAGGTTGACTCCCAGTTTCCTGAGAATCTGCCACACTGATTTCCACAGTGGCTGCACAAGTTTGCATTCCCACCAACAATGGATGAGTGTTCCCCTCATTCCACATCATCTCCAGCATAGGGTATCAGAGATGTTTTTGAGTTTGGCTATTCTGAGAGGTTGTACAGACTGCCCAGTGTGTTCAGTCTGTCCAGTGTGTACAGACAGTCCAGTGTGTAAAGACTGTCCAGTGTATACAGACTGTCCAGTGTGTACATTCTATCCTGAGTTTAGAGACTGTCCAGTGTATACAGACTGTTCTGTGATTACATTCTGTCCAGTGTGTACATTCTGTGCACTTTGTACAGACTGTCCAGTGTATGCCTACGGTCCAGTATGCACATTCAGCCCAGTGTGTACAATCTGTCCACTGTGTACATTCTGTCCAGTGTGTACAGAGTGTCCAGTGTGTACAGATTTACCAGTGTGAACATTATGTCCAGTGTGTACATTCTGTTCAGTGTGTACAGACTGTCCAGTGTATGCAGACTATCCAGTGTGTTCAGACTGTCCTGTATGTCCAGACTGTTAAGCGTTTACAGACTGTCCAGTGTGTACAAGAATTCCAGTGTGTATATTCTTTCCATTTTGTATAGACTATCCAGTGTATACAGACTGTCCAGTTTGTACAGACAATCACTAGTATACAGACTGTGCAGTGTGTACAGACTGTACAGTGTGTAGCGACTGTCCATTGTGTACAGACTGTCCAGTGTTACAGGCTGTCCAGTGTGTACAGACTGTCCAGTGTGTACTTTCTGTCCAATATGTATATTCTGTCCTTGGTGAAAAAACTGTCCTGTGTCTACAGACTTTCCAGTGTGTACAGTAAGTCCAGTGTGATCAGACGGTCCAGGATGTAAAGACTGCCCAGGGAATACAGACTGTACAGTGTGTACAAATTTACGAGTGTGTACATTCTATCCAGTGTGTACATTCTGTCCAGTTTGTACAGACTCTCCAGTGCATGCAGACGGTCCAGTATGTACATTCAGTCGAGTGTGTTCAATCTGTTCACTGTGTACATTCTGTCCAGTGTGTACAGACTGTCCAGTGTATACAGAATGTGCAGTGTGTACTGACTTTCCAGGGTGTACAGACTGTCCGGTGCATAAAGACTGTACAGTAGAAACATTCTCTCCAGTGTGTAAATTCTGTCCGCTGTGTACATTCTGTCCAGTGTATACACACTGTGCAGTGTGTTTAGACTGTCCGGTGTTTACAGAGTGTCCAGTGTGTACAGATTTACAAGTGTGTACATTTCAGGGTGTACATTCTGTCCAGTGTGTAGAGACTGTCCAATGTATACAGACTGTCCAGTGGTTGCAGATTGTCCAGTGTGTACAAACTCTCCAGTGTGTAGAAACTGTCCAGTGTGTAGACTGTCCAGTGTGTACAGACTTTCCAGTGTGTACTGACTGTCCTGTATGTACATTCTGTCCAGTGTGTGCATTCTGTCCACTGTGTACATTCTGTCCAGTGTTTACATTCTGTCCAGTGTGTACAGATTGTACAGTGTGTACAGACTGTCCCTTGTGTTCATTCAGTCCAGTGTTTACATTCTGTCCGTAGTTTAAAGACTGTATAGTGTATACAGACTGTCCAGTGTGTATAAACTGCCCAGTGAGTACATTCTTTTCAGTTTGTACAGACTGTCCAGTGTGTAGAGACTGTAAGGTGTTTACATATTGTCCAGTGTGGACATTTTTCCAATATGTATATAGTGTCCAGAGTGTAACACTGTCCAGTATATCGAGACTGTCCAGTGTGTAGAAACTGTCCAGTGTTTACTGACTGCTCAGTGTGTAGAAACTATTCAGTGTGTTCTGATTGTCCAGTGTGTAGAGACTGTCCAGTGTGTAAAGACTGTCCAGTGTGAAGATTCTATCCAGTGTGTACAGACTGTCCAATGTGTACTGACTGTCCAGTGTGTACATTCTGTCCAGTGTGCACTGACTGTCCAGTTCCACAGACTGTACAGTGTGTACATTCTTTCCAGTGTGTACATTATGTCCATTGTGTACAGACTGTCCAGTGTATACAGGCTGTCCAGTGTGTACAGACTGTCCAATGTGTACTTTCTGTCCAATATATACATTCTGTCCTGGGTGAACAAACTGTCCTGTGTCTACATACTTTCCAGTGTGTACAGTAAGTCCAGTGCGTTCAGACTGTCCAGGGTGTAAAGACTGCCCAGGGTATACAGACTGTCCAGTATGTAGAGATTTAACAGTGTGTACATTCTGTCCAGTGTCTAAATTCTGTTCAGTTTTTCGAGACTGTTCAGTGTATGTAGACGGTCCAGTATGTACATTCAGTCCAGTGTGTACAATCTGTCCACTGTCTCCATTCTCTCCAGTGTATACAGACTGTGCAGTGTGTACTGACTTTCCAGTGTGTAGAGACTGTCCAGTGTGTACAGACTTTTCAGTGTTTACAGACTGTCCAGTGTTTACAGATTTTCCATTGTGGAAATTCTGCCCAGTGCGTACAGACTGTCTAGTGTGTACAGATTTTCCACGCTGTGCAGACTGTCCAGTGTGTTCATTCTGTCCAGTTTTTACATTTTGTTCAGTGTGTACATACTGTTCAGTGTGTACAGACTGTCCAATGAGTATATTCTTTCCATTGTGTACAGACTGTCAAGTGTGTACAGACTGTCCAATATGACCATTCTGTCGAGTGTGTATATTCTGTGTAGTGTGTACATTTTGTCTAGTGTGTACATACTGTCCAGTGCATACATTCTTTCCTGTGTGTACAGATTGTCCAGTGTGTTCATACAGTCCAGTGTCTACAGACCATCCTGTGTGTACAGACTGTCCAGTATATACAGTCTGTCCAGTAAGTACATTCTGTCCAGTGTGTAGAACTGTCCAGTGTTTACAGACTAACCAGTGTGTACATTCTTTCCAGTGTGTACATTCTGTCCAGTGCATACAGATTGTCAATGTGAACATGCTGTCGAGTGTTTAGAGACTTTCCAGTGTGTACAGACACTCCAGTGTCTATAGACTGTCCAGTGAGTATAGACTGTTCAGTGAGTACATTCTTTTCAGTGTTTACAGACTGTCCAGTGTATAGAGACAGTGCAGTATGTACATTCTGTCAAGTGTGTACATTCGGTCGAGTGAGTACATTCTGTCCAGTGTGTACAGACTGTCCAGTGTTTACAGACTGTTCAGTGTGTTCAGATTGTCCAGGGTGTACTGTCTATTCAGTGAGTACATTCTGTCCAATGTGTCGAACTGTCCAGTGTGTATAGATTAACCAGTGTGTACATCCTTTCCAGTGTGTACATTCTGTCCAGTGGAAACAGATTGTCAAGTGTGAACTTGCTGTCGAGTTATGTAGAGACTGTCCAGTGTGTACAGACTGCCCACTGTGTGCAGTCTTTCCAGTGTGTACAACTGTCTATTGTCTACATTCTGTCCAGTGTGAACAGACTGTCACATTTATACAGAGGGTCCTGTGTGTACAGACTGTCCAGTACACACAGATTCTCTAGTGTATAGAGGTTGTCCAAAGTGTACATACTGTCATTGTCTAAAGACTGTCCAGTGTGTACAGACTGACTATTGTGTACATTCTGTCCAGTGTGTACAGACTGTGCAGTTTATACAGACTGTCCAGTGTGTACTTTCTGTCCAGTATGTACATTCTGTCCTGGGAGAACAATCTGTCCAGCGTGTACAGAATGTCCAGTGTGTACAAACAGTCCAGTGTTTACAGCCTGTCCACTGTGTACAGACTATTCAGTGTTTACAGAAGCTCCAGTGAACTGATTTTCCAGTGAGTTCCTTCTGTCCAGTTTGCACATTCTGTCCAGTGTGTACACACTGACCAGTGTATCCAGACTGTCCAGTGTGTACATTATGTCCACTGTGTAGAGACTGTGCAGTGTGTCCACACTGTCCATTGTGTACAGACTCTCCAGTGTATATATTTTGTCCATTGTGTACATTCTGTCCAGCGTGTACAGAATGTCCAATGTATACAGATTGTCCAGTGTGTACAGACTGTCCTGTGTGTACATACTGTCCAGTGCATACATTCTTTCCAGTGTGTACAGACTGTGCAGTGAGTACAGACTGTCCAGTATATACAGTCTGTCCAGTGTGTACATTTTGTCCACTTTGTACATTCTGTCAAGTCTGTACTGACTGTTCAGTGTGTTCAGATGTCCAGTGTTTACAGATTGTCTTGTGTGTACAGATTTTCCAGTGTGTACATTCTCTTCAGTGTGTACATTGTGTCCAGTTTGTACAAACTGTCCAGTGCATACACATTGTACAGTGTGTACAGACTATCCAGTGTATACAGACTGTCCAGTGTTTAACGACTATCCAGTGTATATTGACTGTCCAGTGAGTACATTATTTTCAGTGTGTACAGACTGTCCAGGGTATACAGACTGTGCAGCATGTACATTCTCTCCAGTGTGTACATTCTCTCTAGTTTGTACATTTTGTCATGTGTGTACAGACTCTCCAGTGTATACAGACTGTCCAGGGTATACAGACTGTCCAGTTTGTACATTTTGTACAGTGTGTACATTCTCTCCTGCGTGTACAAACTGTCCAGTGTGTACAGACTGTCCAGCGTGTACAGACTGTCCAGTGTGTAGAAACTGTCCAGTGTGTACAGATTTTCCAATGTTTATAGTCTGTCCAATGAGTTCATTCTCTCCAATGTGTAGAGAATGGCCAATATATACATTGTGTCCAGTGTGTACATTTCTTCCTGGGTGTACAAACTGTCCAGTGTGAAAATTCTGTTCAGTGTGTACCTTCTTTCCTGTTTGTACAGACAGTCCACTGTCTACAGACTGTCCAGTATGTATAGACTGTCAGGTGAGCATAGACTGTCCAGTAAGTACACTCTTTTCAGTGTTTACAGACTGTCAACTGTGTACAGACTGTCCAGTGTGTACAGACAGTCCAGTGTTTTCAGACTGTCTAGTGTAGAAACTGCCCAGTGTGTACAGACTGTCCAGGGTGTACAGATTGTCCAGTGTGTACAGTCTGTCCACTGAGTACATTCTGTCCAGCATGTAGAACTGTCCAGTGTGAACAGACTAACCAGTGTGTACATTCTGTCCAGTGCATACAGACTGTCAAGTGTGAACATGCTGTCGAGTGTGTAGAGACTGTCCTGTGTGTACAGACTGCCCAGTGTGTGCAGTCTCTCCTGTGTGAACAACTGTCCAGTGTGTACATTCTGTGCCGTGTTTACATTCTGTCCAGTGTGAACAGACTTTCCAGTTTATACAGACTGTCCAGTTTGTACAGAGGGTCAAGTATGTACAGATTCTCTATTGTATACATATTGTTCAATGTGTACAGACTGTCCAGTCTGTAGAGACTGTCAACTGTGTTCCCATTTTCCAAAGTGTACATTCTGTCCACTTTGTACAGACTGTCCAGTGTGTACAGACTGACGAGTGTGTACATTCTGTCCAGTTTGTACAGACTGTCCAGTGTGTCCAGACTCTCCAGTGTATACAGACTGTACAGTGAATACATTCTTTCCAGTGTGTACTGAGTGTTCAGTGTTTACAGACTGTCCAGTGAATACAGACTGTCCAGTGAGTACACTCTTTCCAGTGTGTAGAGAATGCCCAGTGTGTAAAGTCTGTCCAGTGTGTACAGATTGTCCAGTGTGTACATTCTGTCTAGGGTGTATATTCTGTCCAGTGTGTAGAAATTGCCCAGTGTGTCCAGACCATCCAGTGAGTATATTTTTCCAGTGTTTACAGACTGTCCATTGTGTATATTCTGTCCACTTCATACAGACTGTCAAGTGTGAACATTATGTGGGGTGTTGTACACTGTCCAGTGCGTACAGACCCTTCATTTTTTACAGACTGTCTAGTGTGTACAGATTTTCCTGTGTGTACAATCTGCACATTGTGTACATTCTGTCCAGTTCGTACAGACTGCCCAGTGTATACATTCTGTCAAGTGTGTACAGACTGTCCAGTGTGTACAGACTGTCCAGTGTGTACAGCCTGTCCAGTTTGTACCTTATGTCCAGTGTGTACAGACTGCCGAGTTTGTACAGACTGTCCAGTGTGTACATTATGTTCAGTGTGTACAGACTGTCAAGGGTATACAGACTGTCCAGTGTGTACATACTGTTCAGTGTTTTCAGACAGTCCTGTTTGTACAGGTTGTCCAATGCATATATTCTGTCCAGTGTGTGCATTCTGTCCAGTTTGTACAGACGGTCCAGTTTATACACACTGTCCAGTGTGTACAGACTGTCCAGTTTGTATAGACTGTCTAGTGTTTACAGACTGTCCCGTGTGTACATTCTGTTCAGTGTGTATATTCTGTCCAGAGTGTGCAGACTGTCCAGTGTATACAGACTGTCCTGTGTGTACAGACTGTCCAGTGAGTGCATTCATTCCAGTGTATACAGATTGTCCAGTGTGTACAGACTCTCCAGTATGTACATTCTGTCCAGTGTGTACATTCTGTCAACTGTGTACATTCTGGCCAGTATGTGCAGACTGTCCTGTGTGTTCAGACTGTCCAGTGTTTACAGATTGTCCTGTTTGTACAGATTTAGCACTGTGTACATTCTCTACAGTGTGTACATTCTGTTCAGTGTGCACAGACTGTTCCTGTATACAAACTTTGAAGTGTGTACATTCTGTCCAGTGTAGAGACTGTCCAGTGTGTACAGACTGTCCAGTGTACACAGACTGTCCAGGGTATACACACTGTCCAGTGTGTACAGAATGTCCAGTGTGTACTTTGTGTCCAGTTTGTACAGACGCTCCAGTATGTAGACACTGTCCAGTGTATATATTCTGTCCAGTATGTACATTCTGTCCAGTGTGCACATACAATTCAGTTTGTTCATTCTGTCAATTGTGTCTACAGATTGTCCAGTTTGTACATTGTGTCCAGTGTGTACAGAATGTCTAGTGTGTACAGACTGTCCAGTGTATACGGACTGTCCAATGTGTACAGATTGTCCAGTGTATACAGACTGTCCAGTGTGTAAGTCTCTCCAGTGTGTACAGACTGTCCCTTATGTACAGACCACCCAGAGTGTACAATCTGTCCAGTATGTACAATCTGTCCAGTGTGTATATTCTGTCCAGTGTGTTCATTCTGACAAGTGTGTGTACAGATTGTCCAGTGTGTACATTCTGCCCAGTGTGTACACTCTGTCCATTCTGTAATGACTGTCCAGAGTATACAGACTGTACAGTGTATACATACTGTCCAGTGTATACAGACTGTCCATTGTGTGCAGACTGTCCAGAGTGTATAGACCATTCAATGTGATCAGATTACCAGTGTATCCAAAATGTCCATTATATACAGACTGTCCAGTGTATACAGACTGTCCAGTGTTTACATTCTGTCCAGTGTGTATGGATTGTCCAGTTTGTACAGAATATCCATTGTGTACAGACTATCCAGTGCGTACACTCTTTCGAGTGTGTACATTCTGTGCAGTGTGTACAGACTGTCCAATGTATCCAGACTGTCCATTGTGTACATTCTGTCCAGAGCGTACAGACTGTCAAATGTGAACATTCTGTCGGTTGTGTACAGACTGTCAAGTGTGTACAGATTTTCCAATGTGTATATTTGATCCAGTGTGTACATTCTGTCCAGTTTGTACAGTCGGTCCATTGTATTCATTCTGTCCAGTGTTTGCAGACTGTCCAGTGTGTAAAGACTGTCCAGTGTGTATATTATGTCCAGTGTGTACAGACTAATTGTATACAGACTCTCCAGTGCTTACAGACTTTCAAGTGTGTGCAGACTCTCCAGTGAGTACATTCTTTCCAGTGTGTACAGACTGTCCAGTGTGTAAAGACTGTCCAGTATGCCCATTCTTTCGAGTGTGTACATTCTGTCGAGTGTGTTCATTCTGTCCAGTGTGTACAGACAGTCTAGTGTGTTCAGACTGTCCAGTGTGTGCAGACTGTCGAGTTTGTACACACTGACCATTGTGTGCAGACTCTCTAGTGTGTACAGACTCTTCAGTGTTTTCAGACTGCGCAGTGTTTACAGATTTTCAAATGTGTACATTCTATACAGTGTGTACAGACCATCCAGTGTATACAGATAGTCCAGTGTGTACAGACTGTCCAGTGTGTTGCTTCTGTCCAATTTTTACATTTTATTCAGTGTGTATAGACTGTTCACTGCGGACAGACAGTCCAGTATTTTTGGACTTTCCATTTTATACAGACTGTTCAGTGTTTACAGATTGTCCAGTGTACAGATTTTCCAGTGAGGACATTCTGTCTACTGTGTACATTCTATCCAGTGTGTACCTTCTGTCCAGTTACAGTATACAGAGTGTCCTATGAATACAGACGGTCCAGTTTGTAAAGACTCTCCATTGTGTACATTGTGTACAATTTGTACATTTCATCCTGTATGTACAAAATGTCCAGTGTGTACAGACTGTCAAGTGTATACAGACTGTCCAGTTTATACAGACTGTCCAGTGTATAGACTATCCAGTGAGTACATTTTATCCAGTGTGTACAGACTGTCCAGTGTGTACATTATGTTTCCTGTGTACAGAGTGTCAAGTGTATACAGACTGTCCAGTTTGTACAGACTATCCAGTGTGTACAGACTGTCCAGTAAGTACATTCTTTCCAGTGTGTACAGAATGTCCAGTATGGACAGACTGTCCAATATAACCATTCTGTCGAGTGTGTATATTCGGTCGTGTGTGTACATTCTGTCCAATGTGAACAGACTGTCCAGTGTTTTCAGGTTCTCCAGTGTGTTCAGACTGTCCAGTGTGTACAGACTGTCCAGTGTGTACATTCAGTCCAGTATGGACATTGTGTCCAGTGTGTACAGACTGTCCAGTTTGTACAGACTGTGCAGTGTGTACAAACTGTCCAGTGTGTACAGACTGTCCACTGAGTACTTTCTTTCCAGTGTGTAGAGACTATCCAGTGTGTTCAGACCGTCCAGTGTGTACAGACTGTCGAGTGTGTACAGACTTTCCAGTACATTCAGACTGTCCAGTGTGTACAGGCTGTTCAGTGTTTACAAACTGCCCAGTGTGTACAGATTTTACAGTGTGTACATTCTGCACAGTTTGTACATTTTGTCCAGGTTTTAAGGACTGTCCAGTGTATACAGACTGTCCATTGTGTACAAACTGTCCAGTGTGTACATTCTTTGAGTGTTTACATTCTGTCCAGTGTGTACAGACTGTTTAGTGTGTACAGATGGCCCAGTGTGTACAGACTGTCCCAGTGTGTTCAATCTGTTGAGTTTTCACATTTTGTTCAGTGTGTACAGACTGTCCAGTGTGTACAGACTATCCAGTGTTTACGGACTTCCATTGTATACAGACTGTTAATTTTGTACAATTTGTCCCATGTACAGATTTTCATTGAATTTATTCTGTCTTGTGTGTACATTTTGTCCAGTGTGTACCTTCTGTCTAATTGGAACAGAGTGTCCCGTGTATACAGAGTGTCCCATGATTACAGACTGTCCAGGGTTTACAGACTGTCCATTGTGTACATGGTGTCCGGTGTGTACATTCCATCGAGATGTACAAACTGGCTAGTGTGTACTGTCAAGTGAATACAGACTGTCCAATGTATACACTGTCAAGTGTGTACATTCTGTCCACTGTGTACATTCTGTCCACTGTGTACATTCTGGCCTGCTTATACAGACTTTCCTGTGTGTTCAGACTGTCCAGTGTTTACAGATTGTCCAGTGTAAACAGAAATACCAGTGTGTACATTCTCTCTAGTGTCTACATTCTCTCCAGTGTGCACAGACTGTTTCTGTATACAAACTTTACAGTATGTATGTTTTGTCCAATGTGTACATACTGTCTAGTGTGTACAGAATGTCCGGTGTTTACTTTGTGTCCTCTGTGTACAGACTGACCAATATGTAGATACTTTCCAGGGTATACATTCTGTCCAGTATGTACATTCTATCCAGTGTATACATTCTGTCCAGTGTGTACATTCTGTAACGTGTGTACAGACTGTCAAGTGTGTACATTCTGTCCAGTGTGCATTCTGTCCAGGGTGTTCATTCAGTCCTGTGTGAACAGACAGTCCAATGTGTATATTCTGTCCTGTGTGTACAGACTGGCAGTGTGTAAAGACTGTTCATTGTGTACAGATGTCCAGTGTGTACAGACTGTCCAGTGTATACAGACTGTCTAGTGTTTACAGACTGCCCAGTGTGTACAGAATGTTCAGTGTGTACAGACTGTCAGGTATGTACATTCTGTCCACTGTGTACATTCTGTCCATTGTGTACAGACTGTCCAGTGTATAGAGACTGCTAAGTGTGTGCAGACTCTCTAGTGTGTACATTTTGTCAAGTGTGTACATTCTGTCCAGTGTGTACTTTCTCTCCAATGTGTACCGACCCTCCAGTGTGTACAGACTCTCCAGTGTGTACAAACTCTCCAGTGTCTACAGACTGTCCAGTGTGTACATTCTGTCCAGTGTGTACATTCTGTCCAGTATGTACAGTCAGTCCAGTGTATACAGACTGTCAAGTGTGTACAGACTGTCCACTGTGTACAGACTCTCCAGTATGTCCATTCTGTCCAGTGTGTTTATTCTGTCCACTGTGTACTTTCTGGCCAGTTTTACAGACTGTCCTGTTTTATCAGACTGTCCAGTGTTTACAGATTGTCCAGTGTGTACAGATATACAAGTATGTACATTCTCTCCACTGTGTACATTCTATCCTGTGTGCACAGACTGTTCCTGTATACAAACTTTCCAGTGTATACATTTTGTCCAAAGTGTATATTTCGTCCAGTGTGTACAGACTGTCCAGTGTGTACAGACTCTCCATTGTGTACATACTGTCCAGTGTGTACATACTGTCTAGTGTGTACAGACTCTCCAGTGTGTACAGACTGTCCAGTGTGTACAGACTTTCAGTCAGTCCACTCTTTCCGGTGTGTAGAGAATGTCCAGTGTGTACAGACTGCCCAGTGTGTACAGATTGTCCAGTGTGTACATTCTGTCTAGGGTGTATTTTCTGTCCAGTGTGTAGAGAATGTTTAGTGTTTACAAATTTTCCAGTATGTACAGATTTACCAGTGTGTACATCTTCTCCAGTGTGTAATTTCTGTCCAATGTTCACAGACTGTTCCAGTGTACAAACATTCAAGTGTATACATTCAGTCCAGTGTGTAGAGGCTGTTCAGTGTGTACAGACTATCCAGTGTGTAAAAATGTCAAGTGTGTACATTATATCCAGTGTGTACAGACTGTCAAGTATGTAGACACTGTTCAGTGTATACATTCTGTCAAGGATGTACATTCTGTCCAGTGTGTACATTCTGTCCAGTGTGTACAGATCATACAGTGTGTATAATCTGTCCAGTATGTACATTCTGTCCAGTGTGCACATTCTGTCTAGTGTGTTCATTCAGTCAAGTGTGGGTACAGATTGTCCAGTGTGTACAATCTGTCCAGTGTGTACATTCTGTCCATTCTGTACAGACTGTCCAGTGTATACAGACTATCCAATGTTTACAGACTGTCCAGTGTGTACACTGTCCAAAGCATACATTCTGCCCAGTGTGTACACTCTGTCAATTATGTACATACTGTCCATAGAAAACAGACTTTCCAGTGTGTACAGACTGTCCAGTTTATACAGACTGTCCATTGTGTGCAGACTGTTCAATGTGTACAGACTGTCCCTTGTGTTCAGACAGACCAGTGTGAACATTCTGTCCACTGTGTACATTCTGTCCAGTGTGTATAGACCATCCAGTGTGTTCACACTATCCAGTGTGTACAGACTGACCAGTGTGTACACACTGTCAAGTGTGTAAATTCTGTCCAGTGTATACAGACTGTCCAGTGTGTACAGAAGTCCAGTGTTTATGGACTTTCCATTGAATACAGACTGTTCAATGTTTACAGATTTTCGAGTGTACAGATTTTCCGGTGAGTACATTCTGACTAATGAGTACATTCTGTCAAGTGGGTACCTTCTGTCCAGTTTGTACATTGTGTCCAGTGTGTAAAGACTGTCCAGTATGTACATTCTGTCTAGTGTGTACATTGTGTCCAGTGTGTACAGACTGTCCTGTGTGTTCAGACTGTCCAGTGTTTACATCCTCTCCATTGTTTACATTCTGTCCAGTGGGCACAGACTGTCGCTGTATTCAAACTTTCCAGTTTGCACATTTTGTCCTGTGTGTAGAGATTGTCAAATGTTTACAGACTGTCCATGGTGTACAGAATTTCCAGTGTGTACATTGTGTGCAGTGTGTACAGACTTTCCAGTTTGTAGACACTGTACAGTGTATGCATTCAATCCAGTATGTACATTATGTCCAGTGTGTACATTATGTCCAGTGTGTACAGACTGTCCAGTGTGTACATTCTATCCAGTATTTTCATTCTGTCCAGTGTGTTCAGACTGTACTGTGTGTACATTATGTCCACTGTATACATTCTGTCCAGTGTGTACAGACTGTCCAGTGTATACTGATTTTCCAGTGTGTAGAAACTGTCCAGTTTGTACAGACTGTCCAGTGCGTGCAGACTATGCAGTGTGTACAGACTGTCCAGTGTGTACATTATGTACAGTGTGTACATTCTATCGAGTTGATACAGACGATCCAGTGTGTACAGACTGTCCAGTGTGTACAGTGTCCAGTGTGTATAGACTGTCCAGTGTGTGCAGACTATCCAGTGTGTACATTATGTCCAGTGTGTACTTTCTGTCCAGTTGGTACAGACTGTCCAGTGAGTACATTCTTTCCAGTGTGTCCAGACTGTCAGTGTGTAGAGACTGTCATGTATGACCATTCTGTCGAGTGTGTACATTCTGTCGAGTGTGTACATTGTGTCCAGTGTGTACATTGTGTCCAGTGTGTTCAGACTGTCCAGTGTGTACAGACAGTTGACTGTGTACAGGCTGTCCAGTGTGTACAGACTGTCCAGTGTGTACAGACTGTTCAATGTTTTCAGACTGTCCAGTGTTTACAGATTTTCCAATGTGTACATTCTGTCCAGTGTGTACAGATTGTCCAGTGTGTACAGATTATCTAGTGTGTTCAGACTGTCCACTGTGTTAATTCAGTCCAGTTTTTACATTCAGTTTAGTGTGTACAGACTCTCCAGTGTGTATAGACAGTCCAGTGTTTACGGAATTTCCAATGTATACAGACTGTTCAGTGTTTACAGATTGTCCTGTGTACAGATTTTCAAGTGAGTATATTCTGTCTTGGGTGCACATTCTGTCCAGTGTGTACCTTCTGTCCAGTTTGTACAGACTGTCCCGTGTATACAGAGTGTCCCATGAATACAGACTCTCCTGTGTGTACAGACTGTCCATTGTGTACATTGTGTCCAGTGTGTACATTCCAACCTGAATGTACAAAGTTTTCAGTTTGTACAGACTGTCAACTGTATACAAACTGTCCACTGTACACAGACTGTCCAGTTAGTGCAGACTGTCAAGTGTGAACATTCTTTTGGATGTGTATAGACTGTCCAGTGTGTACAGACTGTCCAGTGTTTATATTATGTCCAGTGTGTACAGACAGTCCATTGTGTACAGACTGTCCAGTGTGTACATTATGTCCAGTGTGTACAGACTGTCAAGGGTATACACACTGTCCAGTGAGTGCATTCTTTCCAGACTTTACAGACTGTCCAATATGATCGTTCTCTCGAGTGTGTACATTCTGTCAAGTGTGTACATTCTGTCCAGTGTGTACAGACTGTCCAGTGTGTTAAAACTGTCCAGTGTGTACAGACTGTTCATTGTTTACAGACTCTCCAGTGTTTACAGGTTTTCCATGTGGACATTCTCTCCAGTGTGTACAGACTGTTCAGTGTGTAAAGATTGTCCAGTGTGTACAGATTGTCCAGTGTGTTCATTCTCTTCAGTTTTTACATGCTGTTCAGTGTATACAGACTGTCCAGTGTCTACAGACTTTCCAATGAGTACATTCTTTCCAGTGTGTTTAGACTGTCAATTGTGAAAAGACTGTCCAGTATGACCAAACTGTCGAGTGTGTATATTCTTTTGAGTGTGTGCATTCTGTCTAGTGTGTACGGAGTGTCCAGTGTGTTCATGTTTTCCAGTGTGTATAGAATATCCAGTATGTACATTCTGTCTAGTATATACATTCTGTCCAGTGTGTACAGACTGTCCTGTGTGTACAGACTGTCCACTGAGTACTTTCTTTCCAGTGTGTACAGTCTGTCCATTGTGTACAGATTCTCGAGTGTGTACAGAGTTTCCAGTGCGTGCAGACTGTCCAGTGTGTACAAAATGTTCAGTGTTTACAGACTGCTCAGTGTGTACACATTTTCCAGTGTGTACATTCTGCCTCGTGTGTACATTCTGTCCAGTTTGTAAAGACTGTCAAGTGAATACAGACTGTCCAGTGTGAAAAGACTGTCAAGTGTGAACGTTCTGTCAGGTGCGTACAGACTGTCCAGTATGTACAGATTTTTCAGTGTGTACATTAAGACCAGTCTCTATATTCTGTCCAGTTTGTACAGACTGTCCTGTCTACACATTCTGTCTAGTGTGTACATACTGTCCAGTGTGTACAGACAGTCCAGTGTGTACATTATGTCCAATGTGTACAGACTGTCAAGTGTATACAGACTGTCCAGTGTGTACAGACTGTCCAATGTGTACATTCTTTCCAGTGTGTACATACTGTCCAGTGTGTACAGAATCTCCAGTATGACCATTCTGTCGAGTGTGTACATTCTGTCTAGTGTGTTCATTCTGTCGAGTGTCTACAGATTGTCCAGTGTGTTCAGACTGTCCAGTGTGTACAGACTGTACAGTGTGTACAGATTGTCCAGTGTGTACAGAAGGTCAAGTGTGTTCATTCTGTCCAGTTTTTACATTGTGTTCTATGTGTCCACACTGGCCAGTGTGTACAGAGAGTCCAGTGTTTACGGACTTTCCATTGTATGCAGACTGTTCAGTGTTTAGAGATTGTCCAGTTTACAGATTTCCAGTGAGTCCATTCTGTCTAATATGTACATTCTTTCCAGTGTGTACCTTCTGTCTTGTTTGTACAGACTGCCACATGTATACAGAGTGTCCCATGAGTAGAGATTGTCCAGTGTGTACAGACTGTCCATTGTATACATTGTGTCCAGTGTGTACATTCCATCCTGGATGTACAAAGTGTCCAGTGGGTACAAACTGTCCAATGTGTACAGACTGTCCAGTGAGTACATTCGGTCCAGTGTGTACATTCTGTCTACTGTGTACATTCTAGCCATATTGTGCAGTCTGTCCTGTGTGTTCAGATTGTCCATTGTTTAAAGATTGTCCAGTGTCTGCAGATATACCAGTGTGTACATTCTCTCCATTGTGTACATTCTGTCCAGTGTTCACAGACTGACCCTGTATACAAACTTATTAGGTTATACGTTCTGTCCAGTGTGTAGAAATTATGCAGTTAACAGAGTTAACAGACTCTACTGTATGTAGACACTGTCCAGTTTATATATTCTGTGCAGTATGTACATTCTGTCCAGTGTGAACATTTTATCCAGTGTATACAGACTGTCCAGTGTGGACTGATTTTCCAGTGTGTACATTCTGTTCAGTGTGTACAGACTTTCCAGTGTGTACATTCTGTCCAGGGTGTGCAGACTGTCCAGTGTGTACAGACTGTCCAGTGTGTACATTCTGTAAACTCTGTATAGATTGTCCTGTGTGTACAGAAAGTCCAATGTGTAGAGACAGTCCAGCTGGTACATTCTGTTCACTGTGCACATTCTGTCCAGTTGGTACAGACTGTCCAGTGTATACAGACTGTCCAGTGTGTACAGACTGTCCAGTGTGTACACTGTTCAGTGTGTACAGACTGTCCAGTGTGTACAGATTGTCCAGTGTGTACATTCTGTCCAGTGTGTGCATTCTTTACAGTGTATACAGACTGTCCAGTGTGTACAGACTCTCCAGTGTGTACAGACTGTCCAGTGCATGTAGACTGTGGAGTGTGTACAGACTGTTCAGTGTTTACAGACTGTTCAGTGGTTACAGACTGTAAAGTGTGTACAGATTTTACAGTGTGTACATTCTGCCCAGTGTGTACATTCTGTCCAAAATGTAAAGACTGTTCAGTGTATACAGACTGTCCAGTATGTAAAGACTGTCCATTGTGTAGAGACTGTCCAGTGTGTACATTCTGTCCAGTTTGTACAGATTTTCCAGTTTGTACAGAATGTCCACTGTGTATAGACTGTCCAGGGAGTACATTCATTCGAGTGTGTACACTCTGTCCAGTGTTTACAGACTGTCCAGTGTATACAGACCATACATTGTGTACATTCTGTCCAGTTCGTACAGACTGTGAAGTGTGAACATTCTGTCCTGTATGTACAGACTGTCCAGTGTGTACAGATTTTCCAGTGTGTACATTCAGTCCAGTCTGCACATTCTGTCCATTGTGTACAGACTGTTAGTGTATACATTCTGTCCAGTGTGTACAGACTGTCCAGTGTGTACAGACTGTCCAGTGTGTCCATTATGTCTAGTGTGTACAGACGGTCAAGGGTATACAAACTGTCCAGTGTGTACAGACTGTCAGTAAGTACATTCTTTCTAGTGTTTACAAACTGTCCAGTGTGTACAGATTGTCCAGTATGACCATTTGTTTGAGTGTGTACATTCTGTTGAGTGTGTACATGCTGTTCACTGTTTACAGACTGTTCAGTTTTTACAGATTTTCCAATGTGGACAGTGTTTTCATGTTTTCCAGTGTGTATAGAGTTTCCAGTATGTACATTCTGTCCAGAATGTACATTCGGTCCAATGTGTACAGACTGTCCAGTGTGTAGAGACTGTCCACTGTGTTAAGACTGTACTCTGAGTACTTTCTTTCCAGTGTGTACAGACTGTCCAGTGTGTTCAGACTGTCCAGTGTTTACAGACTGTCGAGTGTGTACAAAGTTTTCAGTGCGTGCAGACTGTCCAGTGTGCACTGATTGTTCAGTATTTACAGACTGCCCAGTGTGAACATATTATCACCTGTGTACATTCTGCCCCGTGTGTACATTCTGTCAAGTTTTTACAGACTGTCCAGTGTATACAGACTATCCAGTGCGTACAGACTGTCAATTGTGAATGTTCTGTCAGGTGCGTACAGACTGTCCAGTGTGTATAAATTTTCCAGTGTGTACATTCGGTCCTGTGTGTATTTTCTGTCCAGTTTGTACAGACTGTCCAGTGTATACATTCTGTCTAGTGTGTACAACTCTCAAGTGTGTACATACTGCCCAGTTTGTATATTATGTCCAATGTGTTCTGTCCAGTGTGTACAGACTTTCCAGTGTGTACATTCTGTCTACGGTGTGCTGATGTCCAGTGTGTACAGACTATCGAGTGTGTACAAACTCTCCAGTGTGTACAGACTCTCCAGTGTGTACAGACTGTCCAGTGTGTACATTCTGTCCAGTGTGTACTTTCTGTCCAGTGTGTACATTCTGTACAGTGTATACAGACTGTCCAGGGTGTACAGACTGTCCAGGGTGTACAGACAGTCCAGTGAGTATATTCTGTCCAGTGTGTACATTCTGTCCACTGTGTACATTCTGACCAGTTTGTACAGTCTGTCCTGTGTGTTCAGATTGTCCAGTGTTTACAGATTGCCCAGTGTTTGCAGATATACCAGTGTGTACATTCTCTCCAGTGTGTACACTCTGTCCAGTGTTTACAGACTGTCCATGTATACAAACTTTCCAGTTTGTACCTTGTGTCCAGTGTGTAGAAACTGTCCAGTGTTAACAGACTGTAATGTATGTAGACACTGTCAAGTGTATAAATTCTGTCCAGTGTGTACTTTTTGTCCATTGTATACAGACTGTCCAGTGAGTACAAATTATCCAGTGTGTACATTCTGTCCAGTGTGTACAGACTGTCCAGTGTGTACAGACTATCCAGTGTGTACAGACTGTCCAGTGTGTACATTCTTTCGAGGTTTTACATTCTGTCCACTCTTTACAGACTGTCCAGTGTATACAGACTGTCTATTTTGTACATTCTGTCCAATACTTACAGACTCTCAAGAGTGAACATTCTGTCGGATGTGTACAGACTGTCCAGTGTTTTCAGACTGTGCAGTGTTTATAGATTGTCCAGTGTGTTCAGAAATACCAGTGTGTACATTCTCTGCAGTGTGTACATTCTGTCCAGTGTGCACAGAATGTCCCTGTGTACAAACTTTCCAGTTTGCACATTCTGTCCATTGTGAAGAGACTGTTCCGAATGTGTAGACTCTCTGGTGTGCACAGACTGTCCCTGTATAAAAACTTTCCACATTGTATGTTCTGTCCAGGGTATACAGAGTATCCAATGTACAGAATGTCCAATGTGTTTATTGTGTCCAGTTTGTACAGACTGTCCAGTAGGTAGACACTCTCCATTATGTAGCACTGTACATTATGTACATTCTGTCCAGCATGTACATTTTGTACAGTGTGTACATTCTGTTCAGTGTGTACAGTCTTCCAGTGTGTAGAAAATTTCCAGTGTATACATTATGTCCAGTGTACAGACTGTCAAGTGTATACAGACTGTCCAGTGTGTACAGACTGTCCAGTGTGTACATTCTGTCCAGTGAGTACATTCTTACCAGTGTGTACAGACTGAACAGTGTGTACAGTCTGTCCAATAAGAACATTCTGTCGAGTGTGTACATTTTGGTCAGTGTGTACAGACAGTCCAGTGTGTTCAGACTGTGCAGTGTGTACAGACTGTCTACTGTGTACAAACAGTCAAGTGTGTACAGACTGTACAGTGTGTACAGACTGTTCAGATTTAACAGACTGTCCAGTATGTACAGATTTTCCAGTGTGTACATTCTGTCCTGTGTACATTCTGTCCAGTTTGTACAGACTGTCCAGTGTATACATTCTGTCCAATGTGTAGAGACTGTCAAGTGTATACATTCTGTCCAGTGTGTACAAACTGTCCAGTGTATATATTCTCTCCAGTGTGTACAGAATATTCAGTGTGTACAGACTGTCAAGTGTATATATGCTGTCCAGTGTGTACAGACTGTCTAGTGTATACAGACTGTCCAGTGTGTACATTACATCCAATGTGTACAGACTGTCAAGTGTATACATTCTGTCCACTGTCTACAGACTGTCCAGTATGTACAGACTGTCCAGTGTGTCCAGACTGTCCAGTATGTGCATTATGTCAAGTGTGGACAGACTGTCAAGTGTCTACAGACTGTCCAATGTGTACAGAGTGTCCAGTGTGTACAGACTGTCCAGTGAGTACATTCTTTCCAGAGTGTACAGACTGAACTGTGTGTAAAAACTGTCTTGTATAACCATTTTGTCGAGTGTGTACATTTTGGTCAGTGTGTACAGACTGTCCAATGTGTTCAGACTGTCCAGTGTGTACAGACTGTCTAGTGTGTACAAATTGTCTACTGTGAACAGACTGTCAAGTGTGTACAGACAGTCCAGTGTGTACATTCTGTCCAGTGTGTACATTCTGTCCAGAGTGTACATTGTGTTCAGTATGTACAGAATGTCCAGTGTGGAAATAGTGTCCAGTGTGTATAGACTGTCCAGTGTATACTATCAGTCCAGTTTGTACAATGTGTCCAATGTGTACACACTGTCCTTTGTGTACAGTGTCCAGTGTTTCAAGATTGTCCAGTGTGTACAGACTGTCCAGATTGTACATTCTGTTCAGTGTGTACAGACTGTCCATTGTATACATTCTGTCCTGTGTGTACAGACTCTCCAGTGTGTACAGAGTGTCTAGTAAGTACAGACTCTACTGTGTGTACATCCTGTCCAGTGTGTAGAGACTGTCCATTGTGTGAATTCTGTCCAGTGTGTTCATTCTGTCTTGTGTGTTTAGACTGTCCATTGTGTACGTTCTGTCAGTGTGTAGAAACTGTCCAGTTTGTACAGAGTGTCCATTGTGTACAGAATTTCCAGTGTGTACATTCCATCTAGTGTGTTTAGACTGTCAAGCGTGACCATTCTGACCAGTGTGTACAGACTGTCCAGTGTGTACAGACTGTCCAGTAAGTACATTCTTTCCAGTGTGTACAGAATGTCCATAATGGACAGACTGTCCAATATAACCATTCTGTCGAGTGTGTACATTGTGTCATGTGTGTATATTCTGTCCAATGTGTACAGACTGTCCAGTGTTTTAAGGTTCTCCAGTGTGTTCAGACTGTCCAGTGTGTACAGCCTGTCCAATGTGTACATTCAGTCCAGTATGGACATTCTGTCCAGTGTGTACAGACTGTCCAGTTTGTACAGACTGTGCACTGTGTACAGACTGTCCAGTGTGTACAGACTGTCCACTGAGTAGTTTCTTTCCAGTGTGTAGAGACTATCCAGTGTGTTCAGACCGTCCAGTGTGTACAGACTGTAGAGTGTGTACAGACTTTCCAGTACGTTCAGACTGTCCAGTGTGTACAGGCTGTTCAGTGTTTACAAACTTCCCAGTGTGTACAGATTTTCCAGTGTGTACATTCTGCCCAGTTTGTACATTTTTTCCAGGTTGTAAGGACTATCCAGTGTATACAGACTGCCCATTGTGTACAGACTGTCCAGTGTGTACATTCTTTTGAGTGTTTACATTCTGTCCAGTGTGTACAGACTGTTCAGTGTGTACAGACTGTCCCAGTGTGCTCATTCTGTCGAGTTTTCACATTTTGTTCAGTGTGTACAGACTGTCCAGTGTGTACAGACTGTCCAGTGTGTACATTCTGTCCAGTGAGTACATTCTTACCAGTGTGTACAGACTGAACAGTGTGTACAGTCTGTCCAATAAGAACATTCTGTCGAGTGTGTACATTCTGTCGAGTGTGTACATTTTGGTCAGTGTGTACAGACTGTCCAGTGTGTTCAGACTGTGCAGTGTGTACAGACTGTCTAGTGTGTACAAACAGTCAAGTGTGTACAGACTGTACAGTGTGTACAGACTGTTCAGATTTAACAGACTGTCTAGTATGTACAGATTTTCCAGTGTGTACATTCTGTCCTGTGTACATTCTGTCCAGTTTGTACAGACTGTCCAGTGTATACATTCTGTCCAATGTGTAGAGACTGTCAAGTGTATACATTCTGTCCAGTGTGTACAAACTGTCCAGTGTACATATTCTCTCCAGTGTGTACAGAATATTCAGTGTGTACAGACTGTCAAGTGTATATATGCTGTCCAGTGTGTACAGACTGTCTAGTGTATACAGACTGTCCAGTGTGTACATTACATCCAATGTGTACAGACTGTCAAGTGTATACATTCTGTCCACTGTCTACAGACTGTCCAGTATGTACAGACTGTCCAGTGTGTCCAGACTGTCCAGTATGTGCATTATGTCAAGTGTGGACAGACTGTCAAGTGTCTACAGACTGTCCAGTGTGTACAGAGTGTCCAGTGTGTACAGACTATCCAGTGTTTACGGACTTTCCATTGCATAAAACTGTTAATTTTGTACAATTTGTCCCATGTACAGATTTTCATTGAGTTTATTCTGTCTAGTGAGTACATTCTGTCCAGTGTGTACCTTCTGTCTAATTGGAACAGACTGTCCCGTGTATACAGAGTGTCCCGTGATTACAGACTGTCCAGGGTTTACAGACTGTCCATTGTGTACATGGTGTCCAGTGTGTACATTCCATCCGAGATGTACAAACTGGCCAGTGTATACTGTCAAGTGAATACAGACTGTCCAATGTATAGACTGTCAAATGTGTACATTCTGTCCACTGTGTACATTCTGGCCTGCTTATACAGACTTTCCTGTGTGTTCAGACTGTCCAGTGTTTACAGATTGTCCAGTGTGCACAGATATACCAGTGTATACATTCTCTCCAGTGTGCACAGACTGTTTCTTTATACAAACTTTGCAGTATGTACGTTTTGTCCAGTGTGTACAGAATGTCCAGTGTGTACAGAATGTCCAGTGTTTACTTTGTGTCCTGTGTGTACAGACTGACCAATATGTAGATACTTTCCAGGGTATACATTCTGTCCAGTATGTACATTCTAACCAGTGTATACATTCTGTCCAGTGTGTACATTCTGTAATGTGTGTACAGACTGTCAAGTGTGTACATTCTGTCCAGTGTGCATTCTGTCCAGGGTGTTCATTCAGTCCTGTGTGAACAGACAGTCCAATGTGTATATTCTGTCCTGTGTGTACAGACTGGCAGTGTGTAAAGACTGTTCATTGTGTACAGATGTCCAGTGTGTACAGACTGTCCAGTGTATACAGACTGTCTAGTGTTTACATGCTGCCCAGTGTGTACAGAATGTTCAGTGTATACAGACTGCCCGGTATGTACATTCTGTCCACTGTGTACATTCTGTCCATTGTGTACAGACTGTCCAGTGTATAGAGACTGCTAAGTGTGTGCAGACTCTCTAGTGTGTGCATTTTGTCGAGTGTGTACATTCTGTCCAGTGTGTACTTTCTCTCCAATGTGTACCGACTCTCCAGTGTGTACAGACTCTCCAGTGTGTACAAACTCTCCAGTGTCTACAGACTGTCCAGTGTGTACATTCTGTCCAGTGTGTACATTCTGTCCAGTATGTACAGTCAGTCCAGTGTATACAGACTGTCAAGTGTGTACAGACTGTCCACTGTGTACAGACTCTCCAGTATGTCCATTCTGTCCAGTGTGTTCATTCTGTCCACTGTGTACTTTCCGGCCATTTTTACAGACTGTCCTGTTTTATCAGACTGTCCAGTGTTTACAGATTGTCCAGTGTGTACAGATTTACAAGTATGTATATTCTCTCCACTGTGTACATTCTATCCTGTGTGCACAGACTGTTCCTGTATACAAACTTTCCAGTGTATACATTTTGTCCAATGTGTACATTTTGTCCAGTGTGTACAGACTGTCCAGTGTTTACAGACTCTCCATTGTGTACATACTGTCCAGTGTGTACACACTGTCCAGTGTGTACAGACTCTCCAGTGTGTACAGACTGTCCAGTGTGTTCAGACTTTCAGTCAGTCCACTCTTTCCAGTGTGTAGAGAATGTCCAGTGTGTACAGACTGCCCAGTGTGTACAAACTGTTCAGTCTGAACAGATAGTCCAGTTTGTACAGATTTTCCAGTGTGTACATTCTGTCCAGTGTGTACATTCTGTCCAGTGTGTACATTCTGTCAAATGTATACATTCTTTCCAATGTGTACAGACTGTCCAGTGTGTACTTTATTTCCAGTGTGTACAGACTGTCAAGTGTATAAATTCTGTCCAGTGTGTACAAACTGTCCAGTGTATACATTCTTTCCAGTGTGTACAGAGTGTCCAGTGTGTACATTACGTCCAGTGTGTACAGGCTGACAAGTGTATACATTATCTCCACTGTGTAGAGACTGTCCAGTGTGTACAGACTGTCCAGTGTGTCCAGACTGTCCAGTGTGTACATTATGTCAAATGTGGACAAACTGTCAAGTGTCTACAGAGTGTCCAGTGTGTACACACTGTCCAGTGAGTACATTCTTTCCAGTGTGTACAGACTGAACAGTTTATACAAACTGTACAGTATAACCATTCTGTCGAGTGTGTACATTTTGGTCAGTGTGTACAGACTGTCCAGTGTGTTCAGACTGTCCAGTGTGTACAGACTGTCTAGTGTGTACAAATTGTCCACTGTGTACAGACTGTCAAGTGTGGAGAGAAAGTCCAGTGTGTACATTCTGTCCAGTGTGTACATTCTGTCCAGTGTGTACATTGTGTTCAGTGTGTACAGAATTTCCAGTGTGCAAATATTGTCCAGTGTTTAGACTGTCCAGTGTATACTTTCTGTCCAATTTGTACAATGTGTCTAATGTGTACACACTGTCCATTGTGTACACTGTGTCCAGTGTTTACAGAGTGTCCAGTGTGTACTTTCTGTCCAGTGTGTACATTCTGTCCAGTTTGGACAGACTGTCCAGTGTATACATTGTGTCCAGTGTGTACAGACTGGCCTTTTGTACATTATGTCCAGTGTGTACAGACTGTCAAGTGTATACGTTTTGTCCAGTGTGTACAGACTGTTCAGTGTATACATTCTGTCCAGTGTGAGCAGAC
Source organism: Myodes glareolus (assembly GCF_982192425.1). Classification (NCBI taxonomy): domain Eukaryota; kingdom Metazoa; phylum Chordata; class Mammalia; order Rodentia; family Cricetidae; genus Myodes; species Myodes glareolus. Next base: position 5,551,548 of record NC_142046.1, read on the forward strand.
TGTCCAGTGTGTACATTATGTCCAATGTGCACAGACTGTCAAGTGTATACAGACAGTCCAGTGTGTACAGACTGTCCAGTGTGTACATTATTTTCCGTGTGTACAGACTGTCCAGTGAGTACTTTCCTTCCAGTGTGTACAGACTGAACAGTGTGTACAGTCTCTCCAGTTTGACCATTCTGTCAAGTGTGTACATTCTGTCAAGTGTGTACTATTTGGTTAGTGTGTACAGACTGTCCAGTCTGTTCAGACTGTCCAGTGTGTACAGACTATCGAGTGTGTACAGACTGTCAAGTGTATACATTTTTTCCAGTGTGTACAGACTGTTCAGTGTGTACAGACTGTTCAGTTTTTACAGAATGTCTACTGTTTACAGATTTTCCAATGTTTCCATTCTTTCCAGTGTGTACAGATTGTCCAGTGTGTTCATTCTACGCAGTTTTTACATTCTGTTCCGTGTCTACAGACTGTCAAGTGTGAACAGACAGTCCAGTGTTTATGGACTTTCCACTGAATACAGACTGTTCAGTGTTTACAGATTGTCCAGTGTACAGATTTTCCAGTGAGTACATTCAGTCTAGTGTGTACATTCTGTCCAGTGTGTACCTTTGGTCCAATTTGTACAGACTGTCCCGTGTGTACAGAGTGTCCCATGAATACAGACTGTCCATGGTGTTCAGACTGTCCATTTTGTACATTGTGTCCAATTTGAAGATTCCATTCTGGATGTACAAACTGTTCAGTTTGTACATACTGTCAAGTGTATACAGACTTTCCAGTGTATACAGACTGCCCAGAGTGTACAGACCATCCAGTGAATACATTCTTTCCAGTGTGTACAGACTGATCAGTGTGTACAGACTGTCCCGTATGTACATTCTGTCCAGTGTGTACATTCTGTCCAGTATGTAAAGACTGTCCAGTGTGTACAGACTGTCCAGTAAGTACATTCTTTCCAGTGTGTACAGACTGTCCAGTGTGTTCAGACTGTCCAGTATGTACATTCTGTCCAGGGTGTTCATTCTGTCCAGTGTGTACAGACAGTCCAGTGTGTTCAGACTGTCCAGTATGAACATTCTGTCAAGTGTTTACAGATTGTCCAGTATGTACATTCTGTCTAGTGTCTACTTATTTACCAGTGTGTACATTCTGTCCAGTGTTTACTTTCTCTCCAGTGTTTACAGACTGCCCTGTGTACTTTCTTTCCAGTATGTACATTCTGTCCTGGGTGAAAAAACTGTCTCGTTTGTAGAGTGTCCACTGTGTACAGACTGTTCAGTGAGTATATTCTGTCCAGTGAGGATATTCTGTAAAATATGTACATTCTGTCCATTATGTATTGACTGTCCAGTGTATACAGACTCTCCAGGGTGTATAGACTGTCCACTGACTACAAACAGTCCAGTGTGTACAGACTGTCCATTTAGTACATGCTTTCCAGTGTGTGCAGACTGTCCATTCTGTCCAGTGTGCTCAATCTGTCGAGTGTGTTCTTTCTGTCCTGGGTAAAAAAACTGTCACATGTGTAGACTGTCCAGTGTTTCCAGACTGTCCATTGTGCACAAACTGTCCAGTGTGTACATACTTTACAGTCTGTACAGACTGTTCAGTGTTTGTAGACTTTCCAATGTGTACAGATTTTGCAGTGAGTACATCCTTTACAGTGTGTACATTCTGTCCATTATGTACAGACTGTCCAGTGTCTACATTCTTTTAAGTGTGTCCAGACTGTCCAGTGTATAGAGACTGTCCAGTGTGTACATTCTGTCATGTGTGTATGTTCTGTCAAGTTTGTACAGACGATCCAGTGTATTCAGACTTTCCAGTGTGTACAGAATGTCCAGTGTGTAGTGACTATTCAGTTGTTCAGATTTACCAGTATGTACATTCTGTCCAGTGTTTACAGACTGTCCACTGTATGCAGACTGTCCAGTGTGTACATTTTGTCCAGTGTGTAGAGACAGTCCAGTGTGTACATTCTGTCCAGTGTGTACAGACTCTCCAGTGTATACAAACCATCCAGTGTGTACAGAGTGTCCAGAGTGTAGTGACTGTCCAGTGTGTTCAGATTTTCCAGTGTGTATATTTTGTCCAGTGTGTAGAGACTGTACAGTGTGTGAATTCTCTCCAGTGTGTACATTCTGTCCAGTGTGTCCAGACTGTCCACTGCAAAAAAGACTGTCTAGTGTGCACAGACTATCCACTAAATACATTCTTTCCAGTGTGTACAGACTCTCCAATGTATACAGACTTTCCTATGTGTAGAGGATGTCCAGTGTGTACGTTCTGTCCAGTTTGTACAGATTGTCCAGTATGTCTGGACTGCTCAGTGCTGTCAGACTGTCCAGTGTATACAGTCTGTCCACTGTGTACATCCTGTCCGGTGTGTAGAGACTGTCCAGTGTGTACATTCTGTCCAGTGTTTACATTCTGTCCAGTGTGTACAGATTGTGCAGTGTAAAAAGAATGTCTAGTGTGTACAAACTGTCCAGTAAGTACATTCTTTCCAGTGTGTACAGACTGTTCAGTGTGTACAGACTGTCCAGTGTGTACAGCCTTTCCAGTGTGTACAGACTATCGAAAGTTTTAGACTGTTCAGGGTTTACAGACTGTCCAGTGTGTACTGATTTATCAGTGTGTACATTCTATCCAGTGTGTACATTCTGTCCAGTGTGTACAAACAGTCCAATGTATATAGACTGTCGAGTGTGTACAGACTGTCCATTGAGTAGAGACTTTCCAGTGTCTTCAGATTTCCAGTGTGTTCATTCTGTCCAGTGTGCAGAGACTGACAGTGTGTACATTCTGTCCAGTGTATACAGACTGTCCATTGTGTACTGATTTACCAGTGTGTACATTCTGTCCAGTGTGTATATTCTGTCCATGGGTAGAGTCTGTCCAGTGTGTATATTCTGTCCAGTGGGCAGAGATTGTCCAGTGTGTAGAGACTGTCCAATGTGTACATTCTGCTCAGTATGTACATCTGTCCAGTGTGAACAGACTGTCTTCTGTATACAAACTGTCCAGTGTGTACAGACTGTCCACTAATTACATTCTTTCCAGGGTGTACAGACTGTCCAGTGTTTACATTCTGTCCAGTGTGTACAGTCTGTCCAGTGTGTACATTCTGTCTAGTGTGTACATTGTGTTCAGTGTGTACTGTATATCCATTCTGTAGATTGTGTACAGACTGTCCAGTGTGTACATTGTGTCCAGTGTGTATTTTGTGTCCAGTGTGTACAATGTGTAGAGTTTGTATATAGTCTGTCCAGTGTTTTCATTCGGTCCAGTGTGTACATTTTTCCAGTGTGTACAGACTGTCCAGTGTGTACATTCTGTCCTGTATGTACATTGTGTCCAGTGTGTACAGACTCTCCAGTGTGTACAGAGAGTCCAGTATGTACAGAGTGTCCAGTGTGTGCATTCTGTAAAGTGTGTGTACAGAGTGTTCAAAGTGTACATTCTGTACAATGTGTACATTGTGTACTGTGTGTAAAGACTGTCCAGTGTGTACATTCTGTCCAGTGTGTACAGACCGGCCAGTTTTTACATTCTCTAGTGTGTACAGACTGTCCAGTGTGTACAGATTGTCCAGTGTGTACAGAGTGTCCAGTATGTACAGACTGTCCATTGAGTATTTCTTTCTCGTGTGAATAATGTATGTAGTTTGTACATTCTGTCTAGTGTGTACATTCTCTCCAGGTGTGTACAGACTATCCAGTGTGTACATTCTGTCCAGTGTGTACAGACTGTCCTTGGCGTACATTTTGTACAGTGCGTGTGCATTCTGTTCAGTTTGTACATTCTGTCCAGTATGTACAGACTATCCAGTGAGTACATTCTGTCGAGTGTGTACAGACTGTCCATTTTTAACATTCTGTTCAGTGTGTACAGAATCTCCAGTGTGTACCGAGTGTCCAGTATGTGCATCCTGTTCAGTGTGTAGAGACTGTCCAGTGTGAATTCTGTCCAATGTGTACATTGTGTCTAGTGTGTACATTGTGCAAAGTGTGTACAGACTGTCCAGTGTGTCCATTCTTTTCATTGTGTACAGACTGTCCAGTGTGTACATTCTGTCCAGTGTGTATTTGTGTCCAGTGTGTCCAATGTATAGAGTGTGTGTATATTCTGTCCAGTGTTTACATTCGGTCCAGTGTGTACATTCTGTCCAGTGTGTACACACTGTCCAGTGTGTACATTCTGTCTTGTGTGTACATTGTGTCCAGTGTGTACAGACTGTGAAGTGTGTACAGAGTGTCCAGTATGTACAGAGTGTCCAGTGTGTGCATTCTGTCTAGTGTGTGTACAGAGTGTCCACTATGTACATTATGTCCAGTGTGTACCTTGTGTACTGTGTGTAAAGACTGTCGACTGTGTACATTCTGTCCAGTGTGTACAGACTGGCCAGTGTGCACATTCTGTCCAGTGTGTACACACTGTCCAGTGTGTACAGATTGTCCAGTGTGTACAGATTGTCCAGTGTGTACAGAGTGTCCAGTATGTACAGACTGTCCATTGTGTATTTCTTTCTCGTGTGAATAATTCATCCAGTTTGTACATTCTGTACAGTGTGTTCATTCTGTCCAGTGTGTGTACAGACTTTCCAGTGTGTACATTCTGTCCAGTGTGTACAGACTGTCTTGTGTGAACATTTTGTCCAGTGTGTGTACATTCTGTCCAGTTTTTACATTGTGTCCAGTGTTTATAGACTATCCAGTGAGCACATTCTGTCCAGTGTGTACAGACTGTCCATTGTTAACATTCTGTTCAGTGTGTACAGACTCTCCAGTGTGTACCGAATGTCCAGTATGTACAGACTGTCCAGTGTGTACATTTCGTGCAGTGTGTAAAGACTGTCCAGTGTGTACATTCTGTCCAGTGTGTACATTCTGTCCAGTGTGTACATTTTGTCCAGTGTGTACAGAATGTGCAGTGTGTAAATAGTGTCCAGTTTGTATAGACTGTCCAGGGTATACTTTCTGTCTAGTTTGTACAATATGTCTAGTGTGTGTAGGGGTCGTCCTTTTATGCCATTTATATCCCATGAGTTCCATATTTTCCTAGGGGTTAAAGCATAAGACGCATACATACGGATACAGAGTTTTAGTCATCCTCAAGAAAAGAATGCCCCTTTATTCAACTAAATCCAGGGTTAAAATACTTTTGGCCCCAGTAAAGGAAAACTCCTCCCACCCAGACGGGGCTGGGGAAACTGGCCTCTGTGGGAGTTTTTTCCCAGGCAGGTGGTCAAGGGTTTAAGGCAATGTCAGACAGGTTAGATGGGCCTTGGCGCCTGAGCTTCTTTGAGGCAGGTTGAGAAATTACCATTTTAAAGTAAAATAGATCCCTCAGGCTAATGTACCAGGCTGTAGCAGAACCAAGGATGGAACTAGCAGGAAGCTTAGCTGGTTAGGGTAAACATTATTTGAATCCAGTATTTTGGACTCAAGGATCAGGGAGGACAGGTTTCCACAAGTGTGTATACACTGTCCATTTTCTACAGAGTGTCCAGTGTTTACAGAGTGTCAAGTGTGTACAGACTGTCCTGCGTGTACATTGTGTCCAGTGTGTACAGACTGTCCATTGTGTACATTCTATCCAGTGTGTACCGACTCTCCAGTGTGTACAGAGTGTGCAATATGTACGGACTGTCCTGTATGTACATCCTGTTCAGTGTGTAGAGTCTGTCCAGTGTGTGAATTCTGTCCAGTGTGTACATTCTGTCTAGTGTGTACATTGTGTCCAGTGTATACAGACTTTACAGTGTGTCCATTCTCTCCATTGTGTACAGACTGTCCAGTGTGTACATTCTGACCAGTGTGTATATTGTGTTCCGTGTGTACAATGTGTAGAGTGTGTGTTTAGTCTGTCCAGGGTTTAAATTTGTACCAGTGTGTACATTCTGTCCAGTGTGTGCAGGCTGTCCACTGTGTACATTCTGTCCAGTGTGTACAGACTGTCCAGTGTTTACATTCTGTCCATTGTGTACAGACTGTTCAGTGTGTACATTCTGTCCGGTGTGTACATTTTGTCCAATGTGTCCATACTGTCCAGTGAGTACAGAGTGTCCAGTGTGTACAGAGTGTTGAGTGTGTACATTCTGTCCAGTGTGTGTACAGAATGTCCACTGTGTACATTCTGTCCACTGTGTACATTGTGTCCTGTGTTTAAAGACTGTCCAGGGTGTACATTCTGTCCAGTGTGTACAGACTGGCCAGAGTGTACATTCTGTCCAGTGTGTACAGACTGTCCAGTGTGTACATTCTGTCCAGTGCATACAGATTGTCCTGTGTGTACATTCTGTCCAGTGTGTATATTGTGTCCAGTGTGTCCATTGTGTCCAGTGAGTGCAGAGTGTCCAGTGTGTGTAAAGACTGTCCAGTGTGTACATTCTGTCCAGTGTGTACAAACAGTTCAGTGTCTACAACGGTCCAGTTTGTACAGGGTATCCATTGTGTACAGACTGTTTAGTGTGTACATTCCGTCTAGTGTGTTTAGACTATCAAGTGTGAACATTCTTTCCAGTGTGTACAGACTGTCCAGTGTGTGCAGAGTGTCCATTGTGTGCAGACTGTCCAGTGTGTTAATTCTGTTCAGTGTGTACAGAATGTCCATTGTGTACATTCTTTCCAGTGTTTACAGAGTGTCAAGTGTGTACATTCTGTCCAGTGTTTACAGACTGTCCCATGTATACATTCTTTGAAGTGTGTATAATGTGTCCAGTGTGTACACTTTCTCCAGTTTGTCCATTCTGTCCAGTGAGTACAGACTGTGCAGTGTGTACATTGTGTAAAGTGTGTGCATTCTTTCCAGTGTGTATAGACTGTCCAGTGTGTACATTCTGTCCAGTGAGTACATTGTGTCTAGTGTGTTCAGACTGTCCAGTGTGTACAGAGTCTCCTGTGCTTACAGAGTGTCCACTTAGTACAGACTATCAAGTGAGTGCATTCTGTCTAGTTTGTATACTGTGTTCAACGTGTACAATGTGTACAGTGTGTGTACAGACTTTCCAGTGTGTACATTTTGCCCAGTGTGTGTAAATTCTGTCCAGTGTTTACATTCTGTCCAGTGAGTACATTGTGTCTAGTGTGTACAGACTGTCCAGTGTGTACAGACTGTCCTGTGATTACAGAGTGTCCTGTGAGTACAGACTGTCAAGTGAGTACATTCTGTCTAGTTTGTATACTGTGTACAGTGTGTACAATGTGTACAGTGTGTGTACAGACTGTCCAGTTTGTACATTCTGTTCTTGTGTACATTCTCTTCAGTGTGTACATTCTGTCCAGTGTGTACATTCTGTCTAGTTTGTACATTGTGAACAGTGTGTACAGTCTGTCCAGTGTCTAAATACTGTCCACTGTGTATAGAATGTCTAGTGTGTACATTTTGTCCAGTGTGTACAGAAAATACAGTGTGTACATTCTTTCCAGAAATACAGACTGTCCATTCCGTACAATCTGTCCAGTGTGTACAGATTGTCAAGTGTGTTTACAGATTGTCCAGTATGTAAATACTGTCCAGTGTATACATTCTGTTCAGTGTGTACAGACTGTCCAATGTGTACATTTATCCCAGTGTGTGTACATTCCATCCAGTGTGTACACTCTGTCCATTATGTTTACGGACTGTCCAGTGTGCACAGAGTGTCCACTGCGTGTACAAACAGTGCAGCTTGTCCATTCTGTTCAGTGTGTATAGACTGCTGAGCATGTACATTCTGTCCATTGTGTACAGACTGTCCAGTGTATACAGAGTGTTGAGTGTGTACAGACTGTCCAGTGTGTATATTCTGTCCATGTGTATAGACTGTCCAGTGTGTACATTCTGTCCAGTGTATACAGAGTGTCCATTGTATACAGACTGTCCATTGTGTACATTCTGTCCAGTGTGTACAGACTGTCCAGTGTGTACAGAGTGTCCATTGTTTACAGACTGTCCAGTGCGTTCATTCTGTGAAGTGTGTACAGAATGTCCATTGTGTACATTCTTTACCGTGTTTACAGATTGTCCAGTGTGTACATCCTTTCCAGTGTGTACAGACTGTCTCGTGTACAAATTCCTTGAAGTGTGTATAATGTGTCCAGTGTGCACATTCTGTCCAGTTTGTCCATTCTGTCCAGTGTGTACAGACTATCCGGTTTGTACATTTTGTAAAATGTGTACATTCTGTCCAGTGTGTACATTCTGTACAGTGTGTACATTCTGTACAGTGTGTACATTCTGTCAAGTGAGTACATTGTGTCTAGATTGTACAGACTATCCGGTTTGTACATTTTGTAATATGTGTACATTCTGTCCAGTGGGTATAGACTGTCCAGTGTGTACATTCTGTCCAGTGTGTACATTCTGTCAAGTGAGTACATTGTGTCTAGTGTGTACAGACTGTCCAGTGTGTACAGACTGTCCTGTGATTACAGAGTGTCCTGTGAGTATAGACTGCAAAGTGAGTACTTTCTGTTTAGTGTGTATATTGTGTTCAGTGTGTACAATGTGTACAGTGTGTGTACAGACTGTCCAGTTTGTACATTCTTTCCTTTTGTAATTCTGTCCAGTGTGTACATTATGTCTAGTGTGTACATTGTGTCCAGTGTGTACAAACTGTCCAGTGTGTCCATTCTGTCCAGTGTGTACATTGTGTCCAGTGTGTACAGTCTGTCCAGTGTGTAAAGACTGTCTAGTGTGTATTTACTTTCCAGTGTGTACATTCTGTGCAGCATGTACACAAAATCCAGTGTGTCCATTCTTTCAAGTAGTACAGAATGTCCATTCCGTGCATTCTGTCCGTTGTGTACAGACGGTTCAGTGTGTACATTTTGTCCAGTGTGTACAGACTGTTCAGAGTGTACAGAGTGTCCAGTGTGTTTACAGATTGTTCAATGTGTACATACTGTTCAGTGTGTACATTCTGTTCAGTGTGTACAGACTGTCCAGTGTATACATTTTGCCCAGTGTGTGTACATTCTGTCCAGTGTGTACATTCTGTCTAGTGTGTACATTGTGTCCAGTGTGTACAGACTGTCCAGTGTGTACAGACTGTCCAGTGTTTACAGATTGCCCATTGTGTGTACAGACTATCCAGTTTGTCCATTCTGTCCAGTGTGTACAGACTGTCGATTGTGTACAATTTTCCCAGTGTGTACGAACTGTCCAGTGTGTTCAGAGTGTTGAGTTTGTATATACTGTCCAGTGTGTACAATTCGTCCATGTGTATAGACTGTCCAGTGTGTACATTCTGTACAGTTTGTACATTCTGTCCAGTGTGTACACTGTGTCCAGTGTGTACGTTGTGTCCAGTGTGTACAGAATGTCCAGTGTGTAAAGAGTGTCCATTGCATCCATTCTTTCTAGTGTGTATAGAATGTCCAGTGTGTACAGACTGTCCTGTGATTTCAGAGTGTCCTGTGAGTACAGACTGTAAAGTGAGTACTTTCTATTTAGTGTGTATATTGGGTTCAGTGTGTACAATGTGTACAGTGTGTGTACAGACTGTCCACTTTGTACATTCTTTCCTTGTGTACATTCTGTCCAGTGTGTACATTCTGTCTAGTGTGTATATTGTGTCCAGTGTGTCCAGTCTGTCCAGTGTGTACATTCTGTCCAGAGTGTACAGAAAATAGAGTGTGTTAATTCTGTTCAAAAATACAGCCTGTCTATTCCGTGCATTCTGTCCAGTGTGTACATACTGTCCAGTGTGTACATTAATTTCAGTGTGTACAGACTGTCCAGTGTGTACATTATCCTAGTGTGTTTACATTCTGTCCAGTGTGTAAAATCTGTCCAGTGTGCTTACGGACTGTCCAGTGTGTACAGAGTGTCCATTGTGTGTACAGACTGTGCATTTTTCCATTCTGTTCAGTGTGTACAGACTGTCGAGTGTGTACATTCTGTACAGTGTGTACAGACTGTCCTCTGTTTACAGATTGTCCAGTGTGTACATTCTATCCAGTGTGTATAATGTGTCCAGTGTGAACATTCTGTCCATTGAGTGTACAGATTTTCCGGGATGTACATACTGTCCAGTTTGTACATTCTGTACAATGTGTACATCCTGTCCAGTGTGTGTATATTGTTCAGTGTGTTCATTCTGTCCTGTGAGTGTACAGATTTTCGAGTTTGTACATATTATCCAGTGTGTACATTGTGTCCAATGTGCATACTTTGTCCAGTGTGTGTACATTCTGTCCAGTGTGTACATACTGTCCAGTGTGTTTACGGACTGTCCAGTTTGTACATTCTGTCCAGTGTGTACATTCTTTCCAGTTTGTACATTCAGTCCAGTGTGTACATTCTTTCCAGTGTGTACATTCTTTCCAGTGTGTACATTCTGACCAGAGTGTGTTCAGACTCTCCAGTGTGTGCATATTGTCCTGTGTGTACATTCTGTCCAGTGTGTATAGACTTTCCAATGTGTACATACTGTCCAGTGTGTACTAGTGTCCAGTGTGTGTCCAGATTGTCTTGTGTGTACTTTCTTTCCAGTGTGCACTGACTCTTCAGTGTGTACATTCTGTCCAGTGAGTATAATGTTTCCAGTGTGTACATTCTTTACAGTGCATATATTCTGTCCATTGTGTGTACAGACTGTCCAGTGTGTACATTCTGTCCACTGTGTACAGACTTTTCTGTGTGTACATTTTGTCCAGTGTGTGTACATGCTGTCCAGAGTGTACATTCTGTCAAGTGATTTTACAGAATGTCCAGTGTGTACATTCTGTCCAATGTCTATAGACTGTCCAGTGAGTACATTCTGTCTAGTGTGAATATTACGTTCATTGCTTGCAATGTGTACAGTGTGTGTACATACTGTCCAGTTCGTACATTCTGTCTTTGTGTACATTCTCTCCTTTGTGCACAGACTGTCCAATGTGTACAGTCTGTCCAGTGTGTACAGACTGTCCAGTGTGTTCATTCTGTCCAGTGTGTACAAACTCTCCATTGTGTACAGAATTTCCAGAATGTACAGACTGCCCAGTGTGTACATTCTGTCCAGTGGGTACAGACTATTCAGTGTGTACAGACTTTCAAGTGCGGACAGAGTGTCCATTGTTTTTACAGACTGTCCCGTGTGTCCATTCTGTCCAGTGTGTGCCTTGTGTCCAGTGTGTACAGTCTGTCCAGTGTGTACTGAGGGGCCAGTGTGTACATTTTGTCCATTGTGTACATACTGTCAGTGTGTAAATGCTGTCCAGTGTGTATATTCTGTGCAGTTTGTACACGAAATCCAGTGTGTACATTCTTTCAAGTAGTGCAGAATGTCCATTCCGTACATTCTGTCCATTGTGTACAGACAGTTTAGTGTGTACAGACTTTCCAGTGTGTACAGACTGTTCAGAGTGTACAGAGTGTCCAGTGTGTTTACAGATTTTTCAATGTGTACATACTGTCCAGTGTGTACATTCTGTTCAGTGTGTACAGACTGTCCAGTGTGTACATTTTGCCCAGTGTGTGTACATTCTGTCCAGTGTGTACATTCTGTCTAGTGTGTACATTGTGTCCAGTGTGTACAGACTGTCCAGTGTGTACAGACTGTCCAGTGTGTACAGACTGTCCAGTGTGTACAGAGTGTCCATTGTGTGTACAGACTATCCAGTTTGTCCATTCTGTCCAGTGTGTACAGACTGTCGAGTGTGTACATTCTTTCCAGTGTGTGCAGACTGTCCAGTGTGTTCAGAGTGTTGAGTTTGTATAGACTGTCCAGTCTGTAAAATTTGTCCATGTGTAAAGACTGTCCAGTCTGTACTTTCTGTACAGTTTGTACATTCTGTAAAATGTGCACTCTGTGTCCAGTGTGTACATTGTGTCCAGTGTTTACAGAATGTCCAGTGTGTAAAGAGTGTCCATTGTGTCCATTCTTTCTAGTGTGTATATAATGTCCAGTGTGTACACAATGTCCAGGGTGAACAGAGTGTCCAGTATGTAAAGACTGTCCAGTGTGTACATTCTGTCCAGTGTGTATAATGTGTCCAATGTGTACATTCTGTTCAGTGATTGTTCAGACTGTCCGGTGTGTACATTCTGTCCAGTGTGTACATTGTGTCCAGTGTGTACATTCTGTCCAGTGTGTACAGAGGAGCCAATGTGTACATTCTGTCCAGTGTGCACATACTACCAGTGTGTACATTCTGTCCAGTGTGTTTAGACTGTCCAGTGTGTAGAGAGTTTCCAGTGTGTACAGGGATTCCATTGTGTACATTCTGTCTAGTGTGTACAGAATGTCCAGTGTGTAAATCTGTCCAATGTGTACAGATAGTCCAGTGTGTACAGAGTATCCAGTATGTAAAGGCTGTCCAGTGTGTACATTCTGTCCAGTGTGTACAGACTGTCCTGTCTGTACATTTGTCCAGTGTTTGTACATTCTTTACAGTGTGTACATTCTGACAAGTATGTTTACGGACTGTCCAGTTTGTACATTCTTTCCAGTGTCTATACTGTGTTCAGTTTGAACAATATGTACAGTGTGTTTACAGCCTGTCCAGTTTGTACATTCTGTCCACTGTGAACATTCTGTCTAGTGTGTACATTGTGTCCAGTGTCTACAGACTGTCCAGTGTGTAAAGAGTGTCCATTGTGTAGAGACTATAAGGTGTGTACAATCTGTCCAGTGGGTACAGTCTGTCAAGTGTGTACATTCTCTCCAGTGTGTGCATACTGTCCACTGTGTATAGACTATTCAGCGTGAACAGACAGTCAATTGAACAGAGTGTCCAGTGTTTGTGCAGACTGTCCAGTTTGTCCATTATGTCCAGTGTGTACAGATTGTCCAGTGCGTACATTCTGTCCAGTGTGTGCAGACTGTCCGGTGTGTACAGAGTGTTGAGTGTGTACAGACTGTCCACTGTGTTCATTCTGCCCAGTGTGTACAGTGTGTCCAAACTGTCCAGCGTGTACAGAATGTCCCTGTGTACAGACTGCTCAGTGTGTACATTCTGTTCAGTGTGTGCAGTCTGTCCAGTGTGTACATTCTGTCCAGTTTGTACATTCTGTCCATTGTGTACAGACTCTCCAGTATATACAGAGTGCCCAGTATGTACAGATTATGCAGTATGTACATACTCTTCAGTTTGTAAAGACTCTCCAGTGTGTATACACTCTGTTCAGTGTGTATAATGTGTCCAGTGTGTACATTCTGTCCAGTGTGTAAAGACTGTTCTGTGTGTACATTTTGCCCAGTGTGTGTACATGCTGTCCAGTGTGTATATTCTATCAAGTGTTTTTGCAGACATTCCAGTGTGTACATTCTGTTCAGTATGTACAGACTTTCCAGTGAGTACATTCTGTCTAGTGTGTATATTGTGTTCATTGTGTACAAGGTACGCAGTGTGTGTACAGACTGTCCAGTGTGTACTTTCGTTCCATTTTGTAAATTTTGGCGAGTGTTTATAGACTGCCCAGTGTGTACAGACTATTCAGGTTGTACAGATTGCCCAGTCTGTACAGAGTGTCCAGTGTTTGTACATACTGTCCAGTGTGTCCATTCTGTCCAGTGTGTGCAGACTGTCAATTGTGTACAGAGTGTTGAATGTGTACACACTGTCCAGCGTGTACATTCTCTCCAGTGTGTACATTGTGTCCAGTGTATCCAGACTATCCAGCATGTACAGAGTGTCCTTGTGTACAGACTGTTCAGTGTGTATATTCTCTCCAGTATGTACAGATTGTTCGGTGTGTACATTCTGTCCAGTGTGTACAGTCACTCCAGTGTGTACATTCTGTCCAGTGTATATATTCTGTCCAGTGATTACATTCTCTCCAGTTCGAACAGACTGTCCAGTGTATACAGACTATACAGTGTGTAAAGACTTTACAGTGTGCACAATCTGTCTGGTGTGTACATGCTGTCCAGTATGTAAAGACTGTCCAGTTTTACAGACTGTCCAGTGTGTACAATCTGTCCAGTGTTTACATTCTGTCTATTGTGTACAGACTGTCCAGTGTATATAGACTGTCCAATGTGTCCAGACTGTCCAGTCTGTATAGACTGTCCAGTGAGTACAATCGTTTCAGTGCATACAAACTGTCCAGTTTGTAAAAATTGTCCAGTATGTACATTCTGTCGGGTGTGAACTTTCTGTCAATTGAGTACATTCTGTTCAGTGTGTACAGACTGTCCATTGTATACAAACTGTCCAATGTGTACAGACTGTCCAGTGTGTATTTTCTGTCCAGTGTATTAATTCCGTCCTGGGTATACAAACTGTACATTGTATTGATTTACCAGTGTGTCCATTCTGTACAGTGTGTACAGACTGTTCAGTATATACAGAATGTCCAGTGTCTGCAGACTGTCCAGTGTGTAGAGACTGTCCAGTTTGTACTGACTGTCCAGTGTTTAGATTCTGTCTTGTGTGTACAGTCTGTCCAGTGTATACAGACAGTCCAATATGTACGGACTGTAGAGTCTGTATAGACTGTCCAGTGAGTACATTCTTTTCAGTGTGGACAGACTGTCCAGTGTGTACAGACTGTCCAGTATGTACATTCTCTCCAGTGTTTACATTCTGTCCAATGTGTATGTGATGTCCAGTGTGTACAGACTGTCCAGTGTATACGGACTGTCCAGTGTATACAGACTGTCAAGTGTGTATTTTCAGTCCAGTGTGTAAATTCCTTCCTGGGTATACAAACTGTCCATTCTGTACAGACTTTCCAGTATTTCCAGACTGTCCAGTGTGTAGAGACTGTCCTTGTGTAATTCTGTTCAGTGTGTACAGACTGTCCAGTGTGTACAGATTTTCCAGTGTGTACAGACTGTCCAATGTGTACATTATGTCCAGTGTGTACATTCTGTACTGTGTACAGGCTGTTCAGTGTATACTGACTGTCCGTTGTGTACAGAATGTAGAGTGTACAGATTGTCCAGTGAGTGCATTCTTTCCAGTGTACAGACCGTCCAGTGTCTACAGACTGTCCAGTATGTACATTCTGTTGAGTGTGTATTCTGTCCAGTGTGTACATACTTTCCTGTGTATACAGACTGTCCAGTGTTTACAGACTGTCCAGCATGTACATACTGTCCAGTGTGTAATTCTGTCCTGTTTGTACATTCTCTCCACTGTGTACAGACTGTCCAGTGTGTACAGACTTTCCAGTGGATAGAAACTGTCCTGTGTGTACAATCTGTCCAGTGTGTACAGACTGTCCATTGTGTAGAGACTGCCCAGTTTGTACAGACTGTCTAGTGTGTGCATTTTGTCCAGTGTTTACATTCTCTCTAGTGTTTCCAGACAGTCCAGTGTATACAGAATGCCTATGTTTACAGACTGTCCAGTGAGTACATTCTTTTCAGTGTGTACAGAGTGTCCATTGTGTACAAACTCTCCAGTATGTATATTCTGTCCGGTGTGTACATTTTGTACAGTGTGTATAGTCTGTCCAGTGTGTACAGACTGTCCAGTGTATACAGACTTACCAGTGTGTACAGAATTTCCAGTGTGTAGAGACTGTCCAGTGTGTACATTCTGTCTGTTGTGTACAGCTGTCTAGTGTGTAGAGACTGTCCAGTTTTACATACTCTCCAGTGTGTACATCCTGTCCAGTGTTTTCATTCTGTCTAGTGTGTACAGACTATCCAGTGTATACATATTGGCCAATGTGTACAGATTGTCCAGCCTGTATATACTGTCCAGTGTGTACATTCTTTTCAGTGTATACAAACTGTCCAGTGTGTAAAAACTGTCCGGTATGTACATTCTGTCCGGTGTGTACATTCTGTCCAGTGTGTACATTCTGTACAGTGTGCACAGACTGTCCAGTGTATACACAATGTCCAGTGTATATACACTGTCCAGTGTGTACAGACTGTCCAGTGTGTACAGACCCTCCAGTGTGTAGAAACTCTAAAATGTGTACAGCGGGTTCAGTGTGTACTTTCTTTTCAGTGTGTACAGACTGTCCAATGTCTACATTCTGTCCAATTGTACATTCTTGCCTCTGTTTACAGACTATCCAGTATATACAGACTGTCCAGTGTGTACAGACTGTCCAATGTATACATACTGTCCAGTATAGACAGACTGTCCAATTTTTACAGACTGTCCAGTGTGTACAGACTGTCCTGTGAGTACATTCTTTCCAGTGTGTACAGACTGTCCAGTGTGTTCAGACTATACAATGTGTACTGATATACCAGTGTGTACATTCTTTCCAGTGTGTGCATTCTGTCCAGTGTGTTCAGACTATACAATGTGTACTGATATACCAGTGTGTACATTCTGTCCAGTGTGTGCATTCTGACCAGTGTGTTCAGACTGTTCAGTGTATACAGACTTTCCAGTTGATACAGACTCCCCAGTGTGTAGAGACTGTCCAGTGAGTACCTAATGTCCAGTATGTACAGACTGTGCAGTGTTTACTTACTGTCCAGTGTGTACAAACTGTCCAGTGTATACAGACTGTCCAGTGTGTATAGACTGTTTAGTGAGTACATGATTTCAGTGTGTACAGATTGTCCAGTGTGTACATTCTCTCCAGTGTTTACATTCTATCCAGTGTGAGCAGACTGTCCAGTGTATACAGACTGTCCAGTGTGTATAGACTGTCCAGTGAGTACATTGGTTTCAGTGTGTACAGACTGTCCAGTGTGTAAAGACTGTCCATTATGTATATTCTGTCCAGTGTGTATATTCTGTCCAGCGTATACAGACTGTCCAGTGTTTACTTTCTGTAAAGTGTGTACATTCCATCCTGCATGTATAAACTGTCCAATGTGTACAGACTGTCCAGTGTGTATAGAGTGTCCAGTGTGTTCAGACTATACAATGTGTACTGATATACCAGTGTGTACATTCTGTCCAGTGTGTGCATTCTGACCAGTGTGTTCAGACTGTTCAGTGTATACAGACTTTCCAGTTGATACAGACTCCCCAGTGTGTAGAGACTGTCCAGTGAGTACATAATGTCCAGTATGTACAGACTGTGCAGTGTTTACTGACTGTCCAGTGTGTACAAACTGTCCAGTGTATACAGACTGTCCAGTGTGTATAGACTGTTTAGTGAGTACATTGATTTCAGTGTGTACTGACTGTCCAGTGTGTACATTCTCTCCAGTGTTTACATTCTATCCAGTGTGAACAGACTTTCCAGTGTATACACACTGTCCAGTTTGTATAGACTGTCCAGTGAGTACATTGGTTTCAGTGTGTACAGACTGTCCAGTGTGTAAAGACTGTCCATTATGTATATTCTGTCCAGTGTGTATATTCGGTCCAGCGTATACAGACTGTCCAGTGTTTACTTTCTGTAAAGTGTGTACATTCCATCCTGCATGTATAAACTGTCCAATGTGTACAGACTGTCCAGTGTATATTTTCTGTTCAGTATGTACATTCTGTATTGGGTGAAAAATATGTCCAGCGTGTAAAGACTGTCCACTGTGTACAGACAGGCCAGTGGGTACAGATGTCCTGTGTGTTCTGACTGTTCAGTGTTTACAGACTATTCAGTGGATACAGGTTATCCAGTGGGTACATTCTGTCCAGTGCTTACATTCTGTCCAGTTTGTTCAGACTGTCTAGTGTGTACAGATTGTCCAGTTCGTACATTTTGTCCAGTGTGTACATTCTGTCCCGTGTGTAGATACTGTTCAGTGTGTACAAATTATCCAGTGTGTGCATACTTTCCAGTGTGTACAGACTGTCCACTATGTACATTCTGTCCAGTGCATACAGATTGTCAAGTGTGAATATTCTGATGAGTGTGTACAGACTGTCCAGTGTTTACAGACTCTCCAGTGTGTACAGACTTTCATTGGATACAGACAGTCCAGTGTGTACAGATTATCCATTGTGTACAGACTGTCCAGTGAGTATATTCTTTCCATTGTGTACATACTGTAGAGTGTGTACATTCTGTCTAGTGTGTACATTCCGTCCACTGTGTACATTCTGTCCAGGGTGTACAGATTTCCTGTGTGTTCATACTATCCAGTGTTTACAGGCTGTACAGTCAGTACTGATTTACCAGTGTGTACATTCTGTCCAGTGTGTATTTTCTGTCCACTGCGTACTTTCTATCCTGCTTATACAAACTGTCCAGTGTGTATAGACTGTCCAGTGTTCACTTACTGTCTAGTGTGCAGAAACTCTGCATTGTGTATCGACTGCAGTACACACTTTGTGTACACAGTGTGTACAGACTGTCCAGAGTGAACTTTCTGTCCAGTAGGTACATTCTGCCCTGGGTGAAATATCTGTCCACTGTGTATAGACTGTCCACTGTGTACAGAATGTCCAGTGTGTACATTCTGTCCATTATGTACAGACTGTTCAGTGTGTACATTCTGTCCAGTGTGTACAGACTGTCCAGTGTGGACATTCTGTCCAATGTGTATAATGTGTCCAGTATGTACATTTTGTCCAGTGTGTACATTGTGTCCATTGTTTGTAAGTCTCCACACTTTCTGTGGATACCCAGGCCTAATCCAAGAGCGTGCTTTTCTGAACCAGGGCCATGAGAATGGACGACTGTCCTAAGGGTTTAAACAGACAAACACAAGAGACCTGCGCGCTTGCCAAAGAGTAAAAAGCTTTTTATTAAACTCAAGTCGGGTATTTATACCAGGAGGCAAGAGGGTTCAAAAGGGCATGGCCCCCTCCCATCAGGAGCAGTAGAATAGATTGATACATTCCCAGTGCCCCAGGCAGAATCAGCTATGGGGGAGGCAGGCGTGGTAGGCATGTAGAACCCACAGTTGCAACCTTGTTTACAGGTGGAATTACCATAACAAAGACTGCCAAGTTCTTTCTAAGCTACCCTCAAGCCAGTGCTAGTGCAGAATCTCCAGGGGCCAGAGGTCAAACAGCCCTGCAAAATGCCAAGGAAGAAAAGGGAAAAAGACCTGGGTACCTACAAGTCTCCCTTTAAATATATATAAATATGATGGCAGAAACCTGTCTTAGGTGTCACCGGGATCCAGGACAAATCCGGATCCGTCGTCAGGATCACGCCTCAGGTCCAGACGTGTCCCATGTCTTAGATTGGAAAAGCCTGCCCAGTGATCTAGGCCCGTCTCTGGTTAAAGCCATCCTCCAATGCGTTCAGCCGATATTATGCTGAAAGATATTCCAAGACGAACGTCTATTAGGGCCAGGCTATGGCAGACCTGAGAACCATTGGCCAGATGAAGAAGCTCCAGCATACACATAAGCATTCCTGGAAGAGATAGTGCTTGCACAATATCTGAAACGTTTGCTCAGAATAGAGCCCCTTGAGTAGGGCTATAGCACCGCCCAATGGAACCCCCGGCATGACTATTCAAACTAAATTAGAGCCAATTAGTAATTTGTATTCTGGGGTCCGAGGAAAAGCAGCAAAATCTTGACCTGTGACCAGCAGAGGTCAAAATCCACACCCAGTTTGTAAAGATCAACTACAGCATCCAATCGAGAATTTAGATTACTTTGAATAGTTATGGTAATTCTGTCTATCTGGCAAGGTTTTTGCCACGAGCTCCCAACGCTGCAATCAGTGCAAGGGAGGTAGCTGTTTTCCCCTCATGGGGTCAAACAGCCTGGGCAGATCAAGGCAGAGCAAGACAGAAGGCTGGGAAAGGGGGAAAATCAGGCGCTGGATTATCTCTCAGGAATCTGCCAACTCTGCCGCCACCTCCGCCGCTGTGTCCGTGGGAACTCTTGATCTCACATCATCCTCAGGACTCTGAGTAGGGGAATTCGCGGTCCGCACCAGATGTTCAGGGACCCAGATCGGGAGCTCTGCATCCTGTGGAAATACACAAACTGCTCCTCTGCCCCAAGTTAAGACCCGGTCCGGACCACACCAAGTGCCGTTTGCCAGATTTTTCCACTTTACTAAGGGCTTCCCGGGGGAGCTAGGCTGCTAGTGATTCTCGGCCACCGTACGGGAGCCAGTATCCACGGTCAGAAAGTTTAAAATGTATAAAATGAATGATAGATGCTCTCTGGCGGTAGAACTGTAATCCCCCCTTTTAGTTTTGTGCAGATAAGCCTTAAGAGTTCGGTGGGTCCTCTCTACGACTGCCTGCCCCTGGGGGTTATGGGGTATACCGGTTTTGTGAGAAATATGAAACTCACGGCAGAACTTAGCAAAACCAGCACTGGTATAGGCTGGTCCGTTGTCCGTTTTGAGAGATTTAGGGACCCCCATGTAGGCAAAGGCCTGCAGACAGTGGCTTTTAACATCCCATAATTTTTCTCCTGTATGAGCTGAGGCAAAGATAAGGTGTGAATATGTGTCCACAGTTACGTGAACATACTGCAAATGTCCAAAAGAAGGAACGTGGGTAACATCCAATTGCCATAAATGGTTGGGAGCCAGCCCACGAGGGTTAATTCCCAAATGGGGAGCAGTCAAAAATTCTACACATAAAGGGCACTTCTTAACAATATCAGTGGCTTGCTCCTGAGATATTTTATAATGAAATCTCAAAGACCCAGCATTGAGATGAAAGCGATTATGAGCTTCCTTAGCAGCTTCATAAGATTCTTGACTAACTGTATAAACCTGGCGAGTGAGTTCATCAGCCAAGGCATTGCCTTCACTCAAGGGGCCAGGAAGTTCGCTATGTGCCCTCAAATGTCCCACGTAAATGGGAACAGACCTGGCCCAAAGCAATGCCTGAATAGCCAGAAGCTGAATCTGGACTTGAGATACAGAAGCAATATAAGCTGTAGTTTCTAAAGGTGCAAGAATTTTGCTAATATACTGACTGTCAGTATAGAGGTTAAATGGAATGTCAGCATATTTTTCCAGAGCCAGTTGTACTGCGGTTAATTCAGTTACCTGAGCTGAGTTAGTATCAATGGTCTGAGTGCAAAAATCAGGTGGGGAGAACACCACAGCTCTCCCGGTGGAGAAGCCATCAGTAAATACATTCCTAGCCCCAGCCAAAGGCCTTAAGGAAATAACTTTAGGGAAACACATCGGATGATTTTGGAAAAAGGTGACTTGCTTATTAAAAGGGTAATGATTATCAAGCTTACAGGGATTGGTGCGTAGAAATAAGGTCCAATCCTCAGCAAAATTCTGCAGCCAAGTTATTTCTGACTGGGTATACAGTGTAATAACTTTATCAGGCAACATACCAAAGGTTCGCAAACAGTTTGTATCCTTTCTGAATAATGCGCAGCACAGCTGATGGATAAGATATAACAATTTTTACGGTGAAACGTGTTCATGCACCCATAGGATTGGCCCTGTTTGCCAAAAAACTCCAGTAGGGCTATGTTTGGAAGGAAAAATTATTAAGAACAGAGGTTGATTATAAAGGGCTTTCTTTTTACTCTTTGGCAAGCGAGCAGGTCTCCTGCGCCATGTCACCTTTGATCCTGGTGCCTAGCTTTTCCACGAGCTGCAGTAGCTGACCTGCTAACTGCCCTTCTAACTCCGAAGTGGACATTTCGGTATCCATTTTCCTCAAAATCAAGTTTATTCACCCCCTTATCATACGTGCACAATTGCACACTAAAAAACTGGCCAGTTTCCGGATCGTGGGGGAACCCTTACCTCTTGGGCTCTCGTGGTGGATCCACAGAGGGTAGAACGTGGTTCTTCAGTCCTTCTTTAAGTGCCCACCCAGGGATGCCATCTGTTAGCCTCCGCACTTTCTGTGGATACCCAGGACTAATCCAGGAGCGTGCTTTTCTGAACCAGGGCCATGAGAATGGACGACTGTCCTAAGGGTTTAAACAGACAAACACAACAGACCTGCTCGCTTGCCAAAGAGTAAAAAAGCCCTTTATTAAACTCAAGTCAGGTATTTATACCAGGAGGCAAGAGGGTTCAAAAGGGCATGGCCCCCTCCCATCAGGAGCAGTAGAATAGATTGATACATTCCCAGTGCCCCAAGCAGAATCAGCTACGGGGGAGGCAGGCGTGGGAGGCGTGTAGAACCCACAGTTGCAACCTTGTTTACAGGTGGAATTACCATAACAAAGACAGCCAAGTTCTTTCTAAGCTACCCTCAAGCCAGTGCTAGTGCAGAATCTCCAGGGGCCAGAGGTCAAACAGCCCTGCAAAATGCCAAGGAAGAAAAGGGAAAAAGACCTGGGTACCTACAAGAGTGTACATTTTGTCCATTGTGTCATTGTTCAGACTGTCCAATGTGTAGAGTGTCCAATGTGTACAGACTAAACAGGGTGTACATTCTGTCCAGTGTGTACACTGTGTCCATTGTGTACATTATGTCCATTGTGTACAGACTGTCCAATGTGTAGAGTGTCCAATGTGTACAGACTAACCAGGGTGTACATTATGTTCAGTGTGGACATTATGTCCATTGTGTGTACAGACTGTCCTGTCTGTAAATTCTGTCCAGTGCGTTTATTGTGTCCAGTGTGTACAACGTGTAGAGTGTGTGTACAGACATTCCAGTGTGTACATTCTGTCCAGTGTGTACAGATTCTCCAGTGAGTACAATCAGTCTAGTGTGTACAGACTCTCCAGTGTGCACAGACGGTTCAGTGTGTACAGAGTATCCAGTTTGTGTGCAGACTGTTCAAATTGTCGATTCTGTCCAGTGTGCACAGACTGTCAAGAGTGTACATTCTGACCAGTGTGTACAGACTGTCCAGTGTGTATATTCTGTTTAGTGTATACAGACTGTACAGTGTGTACAATCTGTCCAGTGTGTACAGACTACCAGTGTGTACATTCTGTCCAGTGTGTACATTTTGTCCTGTGTGCACATTTTGTCCATTGGGTACAGATTTTCCAGTGTACATTCTGTCCAGTGTGTACACTTTGTTCAGTGAGTGTACATTCTGTTCAGTGTGTACATTCTGTCCAGTGCGTACATTGTGTCCTATGTGTACGACATGTACAGTGTGTGTAAAGATTGTCCAGTTTGTACCTTCTGTACAGTGTGCACATTTGTCCAGGATGTACAGACTGTCCACGGTGTAGAGACTGTACAATGTGTACTTTCTGTCCAGTGTGTACATTCTCTCCAGCGTGTGTACAGACTGTCCACTGTGTATATACTGTCCAGTGTGTACATTCTGTTCAGTGAGTGTACAGACTGCCCAGTGTGTATATTCTGTCCAGTGTGTACAGAATGTCCAGTGTGTACATTGTCTCCAGTGTGTACAGACTGTCCAGTTTGTACATTCTGTTCAGTGTGTACGTTTTGTCCAGTGTGTGTACAGACTGCCCAGTGTGTGCATTCTGTCCAGTGTGCAAAAACTGTCCAGTGTGTACAGAGTGTCCAGTGACTACATTCTGTCCAGTGTGTACATTTTGTCAGTGTGTACAAACTGTCCAGTGTGTACATTCTGGCCAGTGTGTTTACTAACTATGCAGTGTGTACAGACTGTCTAGTGCATACATTCTGTCCAGTGTGTATATTCTGTCCAGTGTTTACAATGTGTACAGTGTGTGTACAGACGGTCCAGTTTGTACATTTTGTCCAGTATGTACAAGCTGTCCGGTGTGTACATTCATTCTAGTGTACAGACTGTCCAATGTGTACATTCTGTCCAGTGTGTACAGACTGTCCAGCTTGAATACGGACTGTCCCATTTGTCCATTCTGTCCAGTATGGACAGACTTTAAAGTGTGCACGGAGTTTCCAGTGTGTACAGACTGTAGAGTGTGTACATTCTGTCCAATTATGGACAGACTTTCCAGTGTGAAAAGTGCTTCCAGTGTGTACAGACTGTACAGTGTGTACATTCTGTACAGTGTGTACACACTCTCCAGTCTGTACAATCTGTCCAGTGTGTATAAACTCTCCAGTGTGTACATTGTGGCAAGTGTGTAGAGACTGTCCAGTTTGTACAGAGTGTCAAGCGTGTACAGACTTTCCAGTGTGTACATTTTGTCCAGTGTTTCTGCATTCTATCCAGTGTGTACATTCTGTCCAGTGTGGTTACGGACTGTCCAGTGTGTACATTCTGTCCAGTGTGTATATTATGTCCAGTGTAGACATTCTATCCTGTGTATACATTCTGTCCGGTGTGTACATTTTTCCAGTGTGTGTACATTCTGTCCAGTGTGTACATTCTGTCCAGCGTAAGCTTCCGCACTTTTCTGTGGACACCCGAACCTCGAAACAGGCGCGCGCTTTCCTGACTCAAGCCCACGAGAACGGACGGCTGTCCTAGGGGTTTGAACAGACGATACACACACAAAGAGACCGGCTCATCTGCCAAAGAGCAAGTGGCAAATGGCAGCTTTATTAAGCATAAGTCGGATATATATACTGTGGGGCAAAAGGACACCAGCCCCCCATCAGGATCAAGGAAAGAGAAAAGTCAGGGGGCCGCACCCAAGGTCGGAGAGCAGCTGAACAGAGAAAAGAGGAAGCCAGGTGGGCGTGCTCAGGCTCAGAGAAAAGCTGACCCGAGAACCTTGCCTGTGGGCGAGAACCTTGCTTGCAGGTGGAATTACCATGACAGAAGAGTTCTCTCTAAGCTACACCCTTGGGCCGTAGGCAAAATTAGCATAACAGGAGAGGGCAGTTCTATGCTACACCCTCAAGCTGATGCAGTGGAACCAGGAAGCAGAACAGCCCTGCATAGTGCCTCGGGAAAAATGGGGACCTGTGTACCTACAAGTCTCCCTTTAAATATATATAAAATATGATGACTAGCAGCTGTCTTAGGCATGTCGGTCGTTGGGTAAGATCTCTAAACCCGTCTACGGGAATGTGTTCAGGTCCAAACGCACCCCCTGTCTTAGGCGAGACCACCCCCCCGTGCAATAAACCCGTCATTGCTTTACTAGTCATACATTGAATCCAGTCATATTTATGCTGAAAGATACTCCGAGGCGAATGCTTATTAGGGCCAGGCCATGGCGGACCTGAAGCCATTGGCCAGGTGAAAATGTTCCAGCATACACATGAGCAATCTTGGAAGAGACTGTGCTTGCACAGTGTCTGAAATGTTTTGCTCTGAATAGAGCCCTTTTGAGTAAGGCTACGGCACCGGCAAATGGGACCCCTGGAATGACTAATCAAACTAAATTAAAGCCAATTAGCAATTTTGTATTCCGGGGTCCAAGAAAAGCAGCAAAATCTTATCCAGCGACCAGCAGAGGTCAAAATCCACACCCAGTTTGTAAAGATCAACAAAAGCATCCAATCAAGATTTTAAATTAATTCGAATGTCCATGGTATTTCTGTCTGACCTGCAGGGTTCCCGCTGCGAGTACTCAATGCTGCAATCTAGGGTAGGGGAAGTAGCTGCTTCCCCTCAGGGGGTAGAGCAGCCTTGGCTAAACAGGCAGATCAAGGCAGAGCAAAGATAGGAAGCTGGGAAAGGGGCAAAGGCAGGCGCTGGATCATCTCTCAGGAATCTGCCATCTCTGCCGCAGCCTCCGTGTCCGTGTCTCTTGATCTCGCCTCGTCCTCAGGTCTCTGAATAGAGGAATCCACTGTCCGCACCAGACGTTCAGGGACCCAAATGGATTGCTTTGCATCCTGTGGAAATACATAAACTGCTCCTCTACCCCAAATTAATTCATGAACTAGACCATGTTACATATTGGGAGTAACAAATACTCAGAACAAAAACTTAGCTCAGCCAGTATTGACGTTAGCTGGTCTTGAACTTAGAGACCTACAGGTCTCTGCTCCAAAGAGCAAATTTCATTGGCCTGTGCCATTGCAACCGGCCTAAATATTGGGCTGCATAGCGAACCCCAAAACATCCTTTAGAATTAGTTTTGCCTGGAACTTTTCCAGGGGCAGAAAATAATTATCTGATCCAGTACGTGAGCACTTACATAACTGGATAGAATTATTAAAATTGTTATCTTTATGGGGGCACATTGCCTCCCGCCAACATTTGAGAAATAATTAGTAGGATCGACATATCTGGCTACAGATGTGGAAATCTTTGTCAGTCATCAATCCATATAAAAAACATAAGGACTCCATAAATTAGTCCTCCAAAGAGCAATTAAATAAATTAACATATATGCAACAGACCTAAACTAAAAACTCTCAATAGACAAATTTAAAAATGACTGAAAGACATTTTAAAAAATCCTTAAGCATGACATCTTTAATCATTGGAGAAATGTAAATCTAAATAACTTTTGAGACTATCTTATTTTAAATGACATGACCAAGATCAAACATTGCTCATAGTTTATACTTAAGAGAAACCTTTCCACGATTGGTGGAAATGTAAATTGGCACAGTCTGGAATTTTAGAAAATTAGGCAACATACCATCTCAAAATTTAGCTATGCCTCTTTAGGTCCTAAATAGATTGTTTTGAATCTGGTATAGTTGAGCTATTGTTCCAAAAATTTGAGAAAACCAGTTCTCCCGCTCCTAGCCTGGAGCCCTCTAAAAATGTGTAAGCAACCTTTCTTTAAAAAGGAAAACATTAGATTTAAAACCAAACAACTGTTTCTTACAACAATCTCTTTAACTCTGATTTACCCGGGGTATTCCCCATTTTTTAATTATCTCTTATTTAATTATATCTCAATCCACAATGCATCCTGGCCACACAACAGGATGACCCAGTCCACGATCCTCATCTTTCCGATCTCGTCTACGAGTCTCGGCGGAGGGTGTCCAGGTTGAATGAAATCCATAGAGCATGAAGTTGAGGAGAAACAGCAGCTTGCTTATTGCTCTGCTGGGGCTAGCTTTTTACCATGGCACCAAATGGAGAGCCACGGAGGGACTCTCACCTGATCCCAGCAGGGATCAAGGAATAATCACCTGCACTCAAACTTCCTCATCCAACTCCAGGAGCAGAGGGAAGTTATGATTCTTTGTAGATAAGCTCCTCAAACGTACATCTTTGTCCTGGATTAACTCTGTAGACCAGGCTGTTCGTGAACTCATAGAGTCTCACAGTCTCTGCTTCCCCAATGCTAGGATTAAAGGCGTGTGCTACAACACCCAGAACTCACAGAGATCTGTCTCTGCCTCCCAGGTATTGTGATTAAAGGTGTGTACTACCACACCCAACTACTTTCTTTCTTAAAGAACTTTAACTTTTAGCCTGTATATATTTTTAACCCAGTTAGAGGTTTTTCTTTTTCTTTTAGAATCTCTCTTTACCGTATATTTTTCCTTTTTTGACCACATAAGCCTTTAATTTACTAAGCAATATGGAGACCCGTGGCTTTGACGACTAGATCTAACCCATTTTTTAGTTCTCTATTGAGATGGAAAATCCTTGACCTAGCAGCCTTAACGTTGTTTGCCAATGCTCCAGGCTATAGGTCCTTTGTTATCTAGGATACAGGCAACCTGCTGAAGCGGCAACCTGCTGAAGCAGCTCCCCAGCTATGGCATGCTTTCTGAGCAAGCCCAAAGGTAGCAACTGCCTGCCAGAAAACTGTAGGCTCGTGGCCTCTGTCAGCTTAAAGGCATTTGTGTCTGGCCCAGCCTTAGTCGAGGGCGTGCGCAGCCTTTGCTCTGTTGGCTCTGCTCCGAGCCTCACATAAAGCTACATACAGCCTCCAACGTAAACCTGTCCTTAACCCATCCATTTGTGGCAGGCACCTTTTGGCAATGCGGTGTTCCGCGCCTTGGCCGCCAGTTTCCTGGGACTCCTAGAGTTGCCAGCTGCGGTCACGCAGCCTGCCAGAGTCCCGTGTACGGACCCTGTACGGTCTATTGGCCTCCGCGCAGGTGGATCACATTCCGCCTAGCATGTAGCTCATTAGCTGCAGGTAATACCCAGCTCCATCTACGGCTTGGGGCTCAAGGCTGCTGCGCTCTCTTATTTTGTCAAAACTCTCTCTCTTTTGCTCTTTTGCCTTTAGTTACTCAGAAACTCTTAATAGAATTGTTAGATACACCTTTGAATATTTTCTCAGCCCGAGGCCCGCAGTTACATGGCCATCGGCTATTGCTAGCTTGCTTGCTTATGCTGGGTCCTGGGTCCTGTAACCTTGGGAACGGATTTCAGCCAGGAGCTAGCTGCGCCCAGCCTGTTCTCTTAGGCAAATTTAAAGTTCCCTGCATGTGAGAGCCAGGGACTGAGTTTTAAAATAGTCTAAACAGTCTCTTGTGCAGTGTCATCTTAATCCTGATACCTAGTCTCATTACGAATTTTAGCAGCTGATTTGCCCACTGGCCTTCAGCTCTGGATCAGACCTTTCGGCACCCATACTTCTAAAAATCAAACTCATTCAATACCCCCTTATCACACGTGCACAATTGCACATCACAACACTGGCCAGATTCCGGATCGTGGGGGAACCCCTACCTCTTTGGGTTTCTCGTGGTAGATCCACAGACGGCAGAATGTTGTTCTTCAGTCCTTATTCAAAGCCGACCGAGGGACGCCATCTGTAAGCTTCCGCACATTTCTGTGGACACCCGAACCTCGAAACAGGCGCGCGCTTTCCTGACTCAAGCCCACGAGAACGGACGGCTATCCTAGGGGTTTGAACAGACGATACACACACAAAGAGACCGGCTCATCTGCCAAAGAGCAAGTGGCAAATGGCAGCTTTATTAAGCATAAGTCGGATATATATACTGTGGGGCAAAAGGACACCAGCCCCCCATCAGGATCAAGGAAAGAGAAAAGTCAGGGGGCCGCACCCAAGGTCGGAGAGCAGCTGAACAGAGAAAAGAGGAAGCCAGGTGGGCGTGCTCAGGCTCAGAGAAAAGCTGACCCGAGAACCTTGCCTGTGGGCCAGAACCTTGCTTGCAGGTGGAATTACCATGACAGAAGAGTTCTCTCTAAGCTACACCCTTAGGCCGTAGGCAAAATTAGCATAACAGGAGAGGGCAGTTCTATGCTACACCCTCAAGCTGATGCAGTGGAACCAGGAAGCAGAACAGCCCTGCATAGCGCCTCGGGAAAAATGGGGACCTGTGTACCTACAGTCCAGTGTGTTTACGGACTGTCCAATTTGTACATTCTGACCAGTGTGTACATAATGTACAGTGTATACATTCTGTCCAGTGTGTATGTTAGGTCCAGTGTGTACAATGTGTACACTGTATGTACAGACTGTCCATTTTGTACATTCTGTCCAATGTGTACATTCTGTCCAGTGTGAACAGACTGTCTTGTGTGTACATACTCTCCAGTGTGTACATTCTGTCCAGTGTGTACATTCTTTCCAGCGTGTGTACAGACAGTCCACTCTGTATATACTGTCCAGTGTATACAGTCTGTCTAGAGTGTACAGTCTGTCCAGTGTGTACATTTTTTCCAGTGAGTGTACATTCTGTTCAATGTTTACATTCTCTCCAGTCACTATATTGTGTCCTGTGTGTACAAACTGTACAGAGTGTGTAAAGATTGTCCAGTTTGTACCTTCTGTCCAGTGTGTACATTTTGTCCATGGTGTACAGACTGTCCAGTGTGTACAGACTGTCCAATGTGTACATTCTGTCCGGTGTGTACATTCTCTCCAGCGTGTGTACAGACTGTCCACAGTGTATATACGGTCTAGTGTGTACATTTTGTCAAGTCAGATATTTATACCAGTGGGCAACCAGGATCAAAAAGGCAAGGCCTCCTCCCAACCAGAAGCAGGGGGAGAAGATTAAAGCTTCCCGGCCCCTCGGGCAGGGTCAGCTAAGGGAGGCAGGCATGGGCCCACTGCTAAGACCTTGAATACAAGTGGAATTACCACAACAAAGAGAACGAGGTTCTTGCTAAGTTATCCCCTCAAGCCAGAGCTAATGCAGTCTCCAGGAAGTCGAAGGTCACACGGCCCTGCGAATCACCAGGAGAGAAGGGTGTACATTGTGTCCAGTGTGTATACAGGCTGCCCAAGGTGTACATTCTGTCCAGTGTTTACATTTTGTCCAGTGTGTACAGACAGTCCAGGGTGTACAGACTATCCAGTGTGTACATTGTCTCCATTGTGCACAGACTGTCCAGTTTGTACATTCTGTTCAGTGTGTACATTCTGTTCAGTGTGTGTACAGACTGCCCAGTGTGTACATTCTGTCCAGTGTGTACAGAGTGTCCAGTGTGTACAGAGTGTCTAGTGTGTACCGACTGTCCAGTGTTTGCCGAGTGTCCAGTGAGTACATTCTGTCCAGTGCGTACATTTTGTCCAATGTGTACAGACTATCCAGTGTGTACAGAGTGTCCAGTGTGTTTATTCTGTCCAGTGTGTACACTCTGTCAGTGTGTACAAACTGTCCAGTGTGGACATTCTGGCCAGTGTGTTTACAAACTATACAGTGTGTACAGACTGTTTAGTGTGTACCTTCTGTCCAGTGAGTATATTCTGTCCAGTGTTTACACTGTGTACAGTGTGTGTACAGACTGTCCAGTGTGTATATTCTGTCCAGTGTGTACAAGCTGTCCAGTGTGAACATTCATTCCAGTGTGTACAGATTGTCCAGTGTGTACATTCTGTCCAGTGTGTACAGACTGTCCAGTTTGAATACGGACTGTCCCATTTGTCCATTCTGTCCAGTGTGTACAGACTGTGCAGTTTGTACATTCTGTCCATATGGACAGATTTTCCAGTGTGTACGGAGTTTCCAGTGTTTACAGACTCTCCAGTGTGTACATTTGTCCAATTTGTACACACTGTCCAGTGTATACATTCTATCCAGTGTGTATGAACTCTCCAGTGTGTACATTTCATCCAGTGTGAAGAGTCTGTCCAGTTTGTACAGTGTCAAGTGTGTACAGACTGTCCATTGTGTACATTTTGTCCAGTGTTTGTACATTCTATCCAGTGTGTACATTCTGTCCTGTGTGGTTACGGACTGTCCAGTGTGTACATTCTGTCGAGTGTATATATTGTGTCCAGTTTGGACAGTCTATTCTGTGTGTTCATTCTGACCATTGTGTACATTTTTTCCAGTGTGTACATTCTGTCCAGTGTGTAGATGCTGTCCAGTGATTTACAGACTGTAGAATTTGTACATTTTGACCACTGTGTACCAGTGTGCATATTGTGTCCTGTGTGGAAAATGTGTACAGTGTGTGTACAGACTGTCCATTTTGTACTTTCTGTCCAGTGTTTACATTCTGTCCAGTGTGTGCAGACTGTCCAGTGGGTACATTTTCTCCAGGGTGTCCAGACAGTCCATTGTGCACAGATTGTTCAGTGTGTACAGAGTGTTCAGTTTGTGTACAGACTGTCCATTTTGTCCATTCTGTCCAGTGTGTACAGTTACTGTCCAGTGTGCTCATTCTTTCCAGTGTGTACAGAGTGTCCAGAGTGTAAAGAGTGTCAAGTGTATACAGACTGTCCAGTGTGTACACTCTGTCCAGTGTGTACAGAGTGTCCAGTATGTAGGCAGTGTCCAGTGTATATAAACTCTCCAGTGTGTGTATTCAGTCCTGTATGTTCATACTATAAAGTGTGTACTTTCAGTTCAGTGTGTACAGACTGTCCTGTGTGTACATTCTGTCCAGTGCATACAAGCTGTCCAGTGTGTACATTCATTCCAGTGTGTACAGATTGTTCAGTGTGTACATTCTGTCCAGTGTGTACAGATTGTCCACTTTGAATAGGGATTGTCCCATTTGTCCATTCTGTCCAGTATGGACAGACTTTCCAGTGTGTACGGAGTTTCCAGTGTGTACAGACTGTACACTGTGTACATTCTGTCCAGTGTGTACTGACTGCCCAGTGTGTATATTCATTCCAGTGTAAACAGACTGTCCAGTGAGTACATTCTGTCCAGATTGTACAGGCTATTCAGTGTGCGGAGACTGGCAAGTGTGTACAGACTGTTCTGTGTGTCCATTTCATCCAGTGTGTACAGACTGTCCAATTTGTACCTTCTATCCAGTGTGTACCTTCTGTCCAGTATGTATATTGTGTCCAGTGTGTACAGACTGACCAGGGAGTACACACTACCAAGTGTGTATATTCTGTCCAGTGTGTACAACGTGTCCTGTGTGTACACACTGTCCAGTTTGTACAGACTGTCCACTGTGTACAGACTGTCTAGTGAACATTCTGTCCAGTGTGTACAGACTCCCCAGTGTGTATATTTTGTCTAGTGTGTGTACATTCTGTCTCGTATGTACATTCTGTCCAGTGAAGTTACGGATTGTCCAATGCGTACATTCTGTCCAGTGTGTATATTGTGTCCAATGTGTACAGACTATCTAGTTTGTAAAGATTTTCCAGTTTGTACAGACTGTCCAGTGTGTACATTCTGTCCAGTGTTTACAGAATGTCCAGGGTGTACATACTGACCAGTGTGTATATTCTGTCCAGTGTGCACATTGTGTCCTGTGTGTACCGAATGTCTAGTTCGTACAGACTGTCCACTGTGTACAGACTGTCTAGAATGTACATTCTGTCCAGTGTGTACATTCAGTCCAATGTGTACATTCTGTCCAGTGTGTGTACAGACTTTCGAGTGTGTACATACTGTCTTTGGGTACATTCTCTCCAGTTTGTTCAGACTGTTCAGTGTGTACATTTTATCAAGTGTGTCTGCATTCTGTCCAGTGTGTACACTCTGTCCATTGTGTACAGAGTGTCCTCTGTGTTCATTCTGTCCAGTGTGTATATTGTGTCCAGTGTGCAAAAGGTGTACAAGGTGAGTACAGACTGTCCAGTGTGCACATTCTCTCAAGTGTGTATATTCTGTCCATTTTGGTCAGACTGTCCAGTGTGTACATTCTGCCCAGTTTTTACAGACTTTCCAGTGTGTACAGAGTGTCCAGTTTGTACAGAATGTCCAGTGCGTACATTCTGTTCAGTGTGTACATCCTTTACACTGTGTACATTGGGTCCAGTGTCTACATTTTTTCTAGTGTGTACAGAATGTCCAGTGTGTGCATTCTGTCTAGTGTGTACATTCTGGCCAGTATGTACATTCTGTCCAGTGTGGAGATTGATTCCATTGGGTGTACAGACTGTCCAGTGTGTACAGAGTGTCCAGTGCGTACATTCTCTCCTGTGTGTACATTCTGTCTAGTGTGTACATTCTGTCCAGTGTGTTTGCAGACTGTTCAGTGTGTACATTCTCTCCAGTGTGTACAGAGAGTACAGTGTGCACACACTGTCCAGGGTATTGTGTCCAAACTGTCCAGTGTGTACAGACTGTCTAGTGTGTACATTCTGTCAAGTGTGTATATTGTGTCCAGTGTGTACAATGTGTGTAGTGTGTGTACAGACTGTCCAATGTGTACGTTCGTTCAAGTGTGTACATATTGTCCAGTGTGCACAGACTTTCCAGTGTGTACATTCTGACAAGTGTGTACAGATTGTCCAGTGTGTACATAATATCCAGTGTGAACAGAGTGTCCAGTTTGTGTATGGACTGTCCCGTTTGTCCATTCTGTCCAGTGTTTACAGACTGTCCAGTGTGTACATTCTTTCCCGTGTGTACAGACTTTCCAGTGTGTACAGAGTTTCCAGTGTGTACAGACTGTCCAGTGTGTACATTCAGTCCCGTGTATACAGACTGTCCAGTGTGTATATTTTGTCCAGTGTGTACATTCTGTCCATTGTGTACAGACTCTCCAGTGTGTACAGTCTGTCCATTTTTTCAGATGGTCCAGTGTGTACATTCAGTCCAGTGTGTACAGAAATCCAATGTGTATATTCAGTCAAGTGTGTCCAGAGAGTGCAGTGTGTATATTTTATCCCGTGTGTACATTCTGTTCAGTGTGTACATTGTTTCCAGTGTGTACTGAATGCCCAGTGTGTATATTCATTCCAGTGTAAACAGACTGTCCAGTGAGTACATTCTGTCCAGATTGTACAGGCTATTCAGTGTGCGCAGACTGGCAAGTGTGTACAGACTGTCCTGTGTGTCCATTTCATCCAGTGTGTACAGACTGTTCAATTTGTAACTTCTATCCAGTGTGTACCTTCTGTCCAGTATGTATATTGTGTCCAGTGTGTACAGACTGACCAGGGAGTACATGCTACCCAGTGTGTATATTCTGTCCAGTGTATACAATGTGTCCTGTTTGTACAGACTGTCCAGTTTGTACAGACTGTCCAGTGTGTATATTTTGTCCAGTGTGTGTACATTCTGTCCAGTGAAGTTACGGATTGTCCAATGCATACATTCTGTCCAGTGTGTATATTGTGTCCAGTGTGTACAGGCTGTCCAGTTTGTCCAGATTTTCCAGTTTGTACAGACTGTCCAGTGTGTACATTCTGTCCAGTGTGTACAGAATGTCCAGGGTGTACATACTGGCCAGTGTGTATATTCTGTCCAGTGTGTACATTGTGTCCTGTGTGTACAGACTATCCAGTTCGTATAGACTGTCCACTGTGTACAGACTGTCTACAATGTACATTCTGTCCAGTGTGTACATTCTGTCCAGTGAGGTTACGGATTGCCCAATGTGTATATTCTGTCCAGTGTGTATATTGTGTCTAGTGTGTACTTTCTGTCCAGTGTGTACATTCAGTCCAGTGTGTACATTCTGTCCAGTGTGTGTACAGTCTTTCCAGTGTGTACATACTGTCCTTTGTGTACATTCTCTCCAGTTTGTACATACTGTTCAGTGTGTACATATTTTCAAGTGTGTCTATATTCTGTCCAGTGTGTACACTCTGTTCATTGTGTACAGAGTGTCCTCTGCGTTCATTCTGTCCAGTGTGTATATTGTGTCCAGTGTGCAAAAGGTGTACAAAGTGAGTACAGACTGTCCAGTGTGTACATTCTCTCAAATGTGTATATTCTGTCCATTGTGGTCAGACTGTCCAGTGTGTAAATTCTGTCCAGAGTGTACATTCTCTCCAGTTTTTACAGACTTTCCAGTGTATACAGAGTGTCCAGTTTGTACAGACTGTCCAGTGTGTACATTCTGTCCAGAGTGTAAATTCTGTCCAGTTTATACAGACTATCCAGTGTGTAAAGAGTGTCCAGTGTGTTGAGACTGTCCAGTGCGTACATTTTTTCAAGTGTGTACAGAATGTCCAGTATGTGCATTCTGTCTAGTGTGTACATTCTCTCCAGTGATTTGCAGACTGTTCAGTGTTTACATTCTCTCCAGTGTGTACAGACACTACAGTGTGTACACACTGTCCAGGCTATTGTATCCAAACTGTCCAGTGTGTACAGACTGTCTAATGTGTACATTCTGTCAAGTGTGTATATTGTGTCCAGTGTGTACAATGTGTGTAGTGTGTGTACAGACTGTCCAATGTGTACGTTTGTTCAAGTGTGCACATATTGTCCAGTGTGCACAGACTTTCCAGTGTGTACATTCTGACCAGTGTGTACAGATTGTCCAGTGTGTACATAATGTACAGTGTGAACATAGTGTCCAGTTTGTGTATAGACTGTCCCGTTTGTCCATTCTGTCCAGTGTTTACAGACTGTCCAGTGTGTACATTCTTTCCCTTGAGTACAGACTTTCCAGTGTGTACAGAGTTTCCAGTGTGTACAGACTGTCCATTGTGTACATTCTGTCCAGTGTTTATTATCTCTCCAGTGTGTACATTCTTTCCAGTGTATACAGACTATCCATTTTGTACGGAGTGTCCAGTATGTACAGACTTCCAGTGTGTACATTTTCTCCAGTGTTTGTACATTCTATCCAAAGTTTACTTTCTCTCCATTGTGGTTACGGATTGTCCAGTGTTTACATTCTTACCAGTGTGTATATTGTGTCCAGGGTGTACATTCTCCCTGTGTTTACATTCTGACCAATGTGTACATTTTTACCAGTGTGTGTACATTCTGTCCAGTGTATTTGCGGATTGTTCAGTGTGTACATTCTGTCCAGTGTGTATGTTGTGTCCAGTGTGTACAATGTGTAAAGTGTGTTTACAGACTGTCCATTGTGAACATTCTGTCCAATGTGCACATTCTGTCAAGTGTGTACAGATTGTCCAACGTGTACAGTCTGTCCAGTGTGTCCAGAGAGTCCAGTGTGTACATTGTTTCCATGGTGTATATTTTTTCCAGTGTGTACAAACTGTAGAATGTAAAAAGAGTGTCAAATGTGTACAGATTAACAAGGGTGTACCTTCTGTCCAGTGTGTACATTGTGTCCAGTGTGTACACACTAACCGGTATGTACATTTATTCCAGTGTGTACACTCTGCCCAGTGTGTACAGACTGTCCATTGTGCACATTTTGTACAGTGTGTACAGAGAGTCCAGTGTGTCCAATCTGTCCAGTGTGTACAGAATGTCCAGTTTGTACATTCTGTCCATAGTGTACAGACTGTCCACTGTGTACAGAGTGTACAGTGTGTACAGATTGTCCATTGTGCAAAATCTGTCCAGTGTGTACAGGCTCTTCAGTGTGTACAGACTGTTCAGTGTGTACAGAGTTTCCAGTATGTGTGCAGATTGTCCATTTTTCCCATTCTGTCCACTGTGTACAGACTGTCCAGTGTGTATACTATGTCCAGTGTGTACAGACTGTCCAGTGTGTACATCTGTCCAGTGTGCACATTTTGTCCAATGTGTACATTTTGTCCAGCCATTACAGACTTTCCAGTGTACATCCTGTCCAGTGTGTACAGACTCTCCAGTGTGTACAGACTGTCCAGTGTGTAGAGACTAGCCACTGTGTCCATTCTGTCCAGTGTGTACAGAATATCCAGTGAGTACATTCTGTCCCATGTGTACAGACTGTCCCGTGTGTACCTTATGTCCAGTGTGTACAGACTGTCCATTGTGTACATTGTATCCAGTGTGTATATTGTGTCCTGTGTGTACATTCTGTCCAGTGTGTACATTGTGTCCAGTGTATACATTTTGTCCAGTGTGTACATACTGTCCAATGTGTATATTCTTTCCACTGTTTGGTCCAGAGAGTCCAGTGTGTGTACAGTCAGTCCAGTGTATACATTCTTTAAAGTTTTACATTCTGTCCAGTGTGTACATTCTGTCCAGTGTGGTCAGACTGTCCAGTGTGTTCACTCTGTCCACTGTGTACAGTCTGTCCAGAGTGCACAGACCGTCCAGTGTGTTTAGACTGTCCAGAGTGTATATTCTGTCCAGTGTGTACAGTCTTTCCAGATTGTAGATTCTGTCCAGTGTAACAGACTGTCCAGTTTGTACAGAGTTTTCAGTGTGTACCAACTGGCTAGTGTGTACACTCTGTCCAGTGTTTACATAGTGTCCAGAATTTCCAATGTGTAAAGAGTGTCCACCGTTTAGAGACTGTCCAGTGCGCAAATTCTGTCTAGTGTGTACAGACTGTCTAGTGTGTACCTTGTTTCCAGTGTGTACAGACTGTCCATTGTGTGCATTCTATCCAGTGTGTATATTGTGTCCTGTGTTTACACTCTGTCCAGTGTTGTCATTTTGTCCAGTGTGAACAGGCTGTCCAGTGTGTACATTTGGTCCAGTGTGTATAATGTATCCAGCATGTACACTCTGTCCAGTGTGTACATTATGTCCATTATGTACAGACTGTCCAATGTGTACAGACTAATAGTGTGTACATTCTGTCCTGTGGGTACTTTATCTGTAAAGTGTACATACTACCAGTGTGTACATTCTGTCCAGTGTGGACATTAAGTCCATTGTGTGAACAGATTGACCAGTGTGTAAATTCTGTCCAGTGTGTACAGACTGTACAGTGTGTGCATTCTGTTCAGTGTGGACATTGTTTCCATTGTGCGTACAGACTGTCCAGTGTGTACATAGTGTTCTGTGTACACAGACTCTCCAGTGTGTACAGAGTGTTCAGTGCGTATATTCTGTCCAGTATATACATTGTGTTCAGTGTGTCCAGAGTGTCCAGTGTGTACATCCTGTCCAGTGTATTTACGAACTGTCCAGTGTGTACATTTTGTCCAGTGTGTAAAGATTGTCTCGAGTGTACATTCTGTCCAGTGTGTATATTGTTTCCAGTGTGTACAATGTGTACAGTGTGTGTACAGACTCACTAATGAGTACATTCTGTCCAGTGTTTACATTCTTTCCACGGTTTGCACACTGTCCAGTGTGTACATTTGTCCAGTATTTACAGATTGACCAGTGTGTACATTGTGTCCAGTGTGTACAGACTTTCCAGTATGGGTATGGACTGTCTCATTTTTCCATACTGTCCAGTGTGTACAGACTGTCCAATGTTTACATTCTGTCCAGTGTGTACACACTGTCCAGTGTTTATAATCTCACCAGTGTGTTATTGTGTCCAGTGTGTACAGACTATCAAGTTTGTACAGAGTGTCCAGTGAGTACAGACTCTCCAGTGTGTACATTTGTCCAGTGTTTGTACATTCTATCCAGTGTGTAAATTCTGTCCAGTGTGGTTACAGACTGTCCAGTGTGTACATTCTGTCCAGTGTGTATATTGTGTCCAGTGTGTACAATGTGTACAGTGTATATACAGATGGTCCATTGTGTACATTTTGTCCAATGTGTACAATCTGTCCAGTGTGTAGAGACTGTCCAGTGTGTATATTCTGCCCAGTGTGTACAATCTGCCCAGGGTGTACACTGGGTTCAGTGTTTAGACTTTCCAGTGTGTAAAGAGTGTCCATTGTGTAGAGACTGTCCAGTGTGTACATTCTGTTCAGTGTGTACACACCCTGTCCATTGTGTACATTCTATCCAGTGTATATATTGTGTCCAGTTGTACATTCTGTCCAGTGTGTACATTGTGTACACGGTGTACATATTTTCCAGTGTGTACGGACTGTTCAATGTGCACAGAGGGTCAAATGTGTACAGATTAACCAAGAAGTATTTTCTGTCCAGTGTGTCCATTGTGTGCAGTGTGTACACACTGATCAGTGCGTACATTCTGTCCATTTTGGACATTATTTACATTGTTTCTACAGACTGTCCTATTTGTACATTCTGTACAGTGTGAACATTCTTTCCAGGGTGTAAAGACTGTTTAGTGTGTACATTCTCTCCAGTGTGTACAGACTGCCCAGTGTGCACAGATTGTTCAGTGTGTCCATTCTGTACAGTGTGTACTGACTGTCCAGTTTGTACATTCTGTCCAGTGTGTACAGACTATGCACTGTGTACAGAGTGTCCAACGTGTTCAGACTGGCCAGTGTGTAAATTCTTTCCATTGTTTACAGACTGTCAAGTGTGTACAGAGTTTCCAGTGTGTACATTCCGTCCAGTGTGTACAGACTGCCCAGGGTGTTCATTCTGCCCACTGTGTATATTCTTTCCAGTGTGTTCATTGTGTCCAGTGTGTACAGACTGTCCAATTTGTACATTCTGTCCAGTATGTGTACATTCTGTCCAGTGTGTACATTCTGTCCAGTGATGTTACGGATCGTCCAATGTGTACATACTTCCAGTGTGTATATTGTGTCCAGTGTGTAATTTCTCTTCAGTGTGTACATTCTGTCCAGTGTGTATATTCTGTCCAGAGTGTGTACAGACTGTCTAGTGTGTACATATGTTTACGGACTGTCCACTGTGTATATTCTCTCCAGTGTGTACAGATTGTCCAGTGTGGACATTTTTTCCATTGTGTGTACAGACTTTCCAGTGTGTACATAGTTTCCAGTGTTTACAGACTGTCTAGTGTGTACACAGTGTTCAGTGTGTACATTGTGTCCAGAATGTACATTCTGTTCAGTGTGTACCGACTGTACAGTGTTTACATTCTCTCCAGGGTGTTAAGGATGTCTGGTGTACATTCTTTCCAGTGTGTATATTGTATCCAGTGAGTGAAATGTGTACAGTGTGTGTACAGACTGTTGAATGAGTTATTTCTGTCCAGTGTGTACACTCTGTCCAGTGTTTACAGACTGTCTAGTGTGTACATTCTGCACAGTGTGTTTACGAATTGTCCAGTGTATACATTCTGTCCAGCGTGTAAAGACTGTCTGATGTGTACATTCTGTCCAGTGTATATATTTGTCCAGTGTGTACAATATGTACAGCATGTGTACAGACTGTCGAATGAGTTAGTTTTGTCCAGTGTGTATCCTCTGTCCAGTGTGTACAGACTATCCAGTATGTACATTCTGTCCAGTGTGTACAGATTAACCAGTGTGGACATTCTCTCCTGTGTGTACAGTTTCCGATGTGTATAGACTGTCCAATGTACACATTCTTTCCAGTGTGTACACACTGTCCAGTGTGTATTATCTCTCCAGTGTGTTATTGTGTACAGTGTGTATAGACTATCTAGTTTGTACAGTGTGTCCAGTGTTTACAGACTGCCAATGTGTACAGACTGTCCAGTGTGTACCTTTTGTCCAGTGTTTGTACATTCTATCCAGTGTGTACATTCTGTCCAATGTTTGTACATTCTATCCAGTGTGTACATTCTGTCCAGTGTGGTTACAGACTGTCCAGGATGTATATTCAGTCCAGGGTGTATATTGTGCCCAGTGTGTACATTCTGTCCAGTGTGTACATTCCGTACAGTGTGTGTACAGACTGTCCATTGAGTACATTCTGTCCTTGTTTACAGACTGTACAGATTCTACAGAGTGTCCAGTGTGTACAGATGTCCAGAGTGCACACTGTGTCCGGTGAACATTCAGTCCAGTGTGTACAGACTGTCCAGTGTGTAGAGAGTGTCCTGTGTGTATAGATTGTCCAGTATGTACATTCTGTCCAATGTGTACATTTTGTCCAGTGTGTACATTCTGTCCAGTGTTTACATACTGTCCAGTGTGTATATTCATCCAGTGTGTACAGACTGTCCAGTATGTATATTCTATCCAGTGTGTATATTGTGTTCAGTGTCTACAGACTGTCCAGTGTGTAGAGAGTTTCCAGTGTGTACAGATTGTCCAGTGTGTACATTCTGTCCAGTGTGTACAGACTGTCCAGGTTGTACATACTGCCCAGTGTGTATATTCTGTCCAGTGTGTACAGACTGTCCACTGTTTACAGTGTGTCTAGTGTGTATATTTTGATCAGTGTGTACAGACTGTACAGTGTGAATTTTTTCCAGTGTGTGTACATTCTGTCCAGTGTTTACATACTGTCCAGTGTGTACATTTTTCCAGTGTGTACAGACTGTCCAGTATGTACATTCTGTCCAGTGTGTATATTGTGTTCAGTGTCTACAGACTGTCCAGTGTACATAGTTTCCAGTGTGTACAGACTGTCCATTGTGTACATTCTGTCCAGTGTGTACAGACTGTCCAGGGTGTACAAACTGCCCAGTGTGTATATTCTGTCCAGTGTGTACAGACTGTCCACTGTTTACAGTGTGTCTAGTGTGTACATTCTGTCCAGCGTGTACAGACTGTACATTGTGAATTCTTTCCAGTGTGTGTACATTCTGTCCAGTGTTTACATACTGTCCAGTGTGTACATTCTTCCAGTGATTACAGACTGTCCAGTATGTACATTCTGTCCAGTGTGTATAGACTGTCCAGTGTGTACAGACTGTCCAGGGTGTACATACTGCCCAGTATATATATTCTGTTCAGTGTGTACATTGTGTCCTGTGTGTACAGACTGTCCATTGTGTACAGACTTTCCACTGTGTACAGTGCGTCTAGTGTGTACATTCTGTCCAGTGTGTACAGACTGTCCAGTGTGTATTTTTTTCCACTGTGTGTACATTCTGTGCAGTGGTACATTCTGTCCAGTGAGGGTACGGATTGTCCAATGTTTATATGTTCTCCAGTGTGTATATTCTGTCCATTATGTACAAACTGTACAGTGTGTACATTCTGTCCAGTGTTTACAGACTGTCCAGAGTATAAAGACTGTCCATTCTGTACATTCTGCCAGTGCGTACAGACTTTCATGTGTGAACATTCTTTCGGGTGTGTACAGAGTGTCCAGTGTGTACAGACTGTTCAGTGTTTACCGACTGCCCTGTGTGTACAGGTTTTCTAGTGCGTACATTCTGTCTAGTGTGTACATTCTGTCCAGTTTATACAGACGGTCCAGTGTATGCTCACTGTCCTGTGTGTACAGACTGTTCAGTGTGTAGAAACAGTCCAGTGTGTACCTTCTGTCCAGTTTGTACTGACTGTTCAGTGTGTACAGACTGTCCAGTGTGTACATTTTGTCCAGTGTGTATATTCTGTCCAGTGTGTAAGACTGTTTATTGCATACAGACTGCCCAGTGAGTGCAGACTATCCAGTGAGTACATTCCCTCCAGTGTTTACAGATTTTCCAGTGTGTACAGACTCTCCAGTATGTGCTTTCTGTCCAGTGTGTATATTCTGTCCACTGTGTACAATCTTGTCAGTATGTACAAACTGTCCTGTGTTGTCAGACTGCCCAGTGTTTACTGATTGTCCAGTGTGTACAGATTTACCAGTGTGTACATTCTCCAGTGTGTACATTCTGTCCAGTGTGCACAGACTCTCCCTGTATACAAACTTTCAAGTTTGAACATTCTGTTCAGTGTCTAGAGATTGTCTAGTGTGTAAAGACTGTTCAGTGTGTACAGAATGTCCAGGGTGTACATTTTGCCCAGTGTGTACAGATTGTCCAGTATGTTGACCACTGTCTAGTGCATACATTCTGGCCAGTATGTACATTCTGTTCAGTGTGTACATTCTGTCCAGTGTGTTCGTTCTGTCCATTATGTATAGATTGTCCAGTGTATAACGACTGTCCAGTATGTACGGACTATCCAATGTGTACAGACTGTCCAGTGTGTACATTCTGCCCAGTGTATATATTCTGTCCATTCTGTACAGACCGTCCAGTGTATGCAGAGTGTCCAATATGTACAGACTGTCTAGTGAGTACAGACTGTCCAGTGTATACAGACTCTCCAGAATGTACAGACTGTCCAGTGTGTACAGACTTTCCCTTGTGTTCAGACTGACCAGTGTGTATATTCTGTCCACTGTGTACATTCTCTCCAGTGTGTACAGACCGGCCAGTGTGTAGAGACTGTCCAGTGTATATAGACTGACCAGTGTGTACAGATTATCCAGTGTGTATAGACTGTCCAGTGTGTACAATCTGTGCAGTGTGTACATTATGTCCAGTGTATACAGACTGTCCAGTGTGTACAGACTCTCCTGTGTGTACAGACAGTCTAGTGTTTACAGACTTTCCATTGTATACAGACTGTTCAACGTTTAAAGATTGTCCAGTGTACAGATTTTCCAGTGAGTACATTCTGTCTAGTGTGTACATTCTGTCCAGTGTGTACCTTCTGTCCAGTTTGAACAGACTATCCCGGGGATACAGACTGTCCTGTGAATGCAGACTGTCCAGTGTGTACAGACTGTCCATTGTGTACATTGTGACCAGTGTGTACATTCCATCCTGCATGTACAAACTGTCCAGTGTGTACAAACTGACCAGTGTGTACAGACTGTCAAGTGTATACAGACTGTCCAGTGTAGACAGACTGTCCAGCGTGTACACACTGTCCAGTGACTATATTCTGTATAGTGTGTACATTCTGCCCACTGTGTATATTCTGGCCATTTTGTACAGTTTGTCCTGTGTGTTCAGACTATCCAGTGTTTACAGGTGGTCCAGTGTGCACAAATAAACCAGTG
The DNA here is from genome assembly GCF_982192425.1 of Myodes glareolus. Taxonomy (NCBI): domain Eukaryota; kingdom Metazoa; phylum Chordata; class Mammalia; order Rodentia; family Cricetidae; genus Myodes; species Myodes glareolus. The sequence continues at coordinate 5,594,791 of NC_142046.1, forward strand.
TGTACATCCTCTCAAGTGTGTACGTTTTGTCCAGTGTGTAGAAACTGTCCAGTGTGTACAGAATGTCCAATGTGTACATTGTGTCCAGTTTGTACAGACTGTAAAGTATGTAGACAGTGTCAGGTGTATACATTCAATCCAGTATATACATTCTGTACAGTGTGTACAGACTGTCCAGTGTGTACATTCTGTGCAGTGTGTACAGACTGTGCAGTGTGTACAGACTGTCCAGTGTGTACAGACTGTCCAGTGTATAGAGTCTGTCCAGTGTCTACAGACTGTCCAGTGTGTAAAGGCTGTCCAGTTTGTTAGATTGTCCAGTGTTTATAGTATGTCCAGTGCGTACTGATTTACCAGTGTGTACATTCATTACACTGCGTACATTCTGTCGAGTTTGTACATTCTGTCCAGTGTGTACAGAATGTAAAGTGTGTACATTGTATTCAGTGTGTACAATCCTTCCTGGGTGTACAAACTGTCCAGTGTGTATATTCTGTCCAGTGTGTACAGACTGTCCAGTGTGTATATTCTGTCCAGTGTGTACAGACTGTCCAGTGTATACAGACTGTCCAGTTTGTACAGACTTTACAGTGTATACAGTCTGTACAGTGTGTGCAGACTGTCCTGTGTGTAGAAATTGTCCAGGGTGTACATTAAGTCCAAGTTGTACGTACTGTCCAGTGTGTGGAGTCTTTCCAGTGTGTACAGACTGTACAGTGTGTACATACTGTCTAGTTTATACAGACTGTCCAGTATGTACAGTCTGTCCAGTGTGTACTGACTGTCAAGTGTGTTATACTGTCCAGTGTGTACCGACTGTCCAGATCTTTCAGACTCTCCAGTGTGTACAGACTGTCCATTGTGTAGAGACTGTCCAGTGTGTGCATTCTGTGCAGTGTGTAGAGACTCCTCAGTGTTTACAGACTGTCAGTGTGTACAGTCTCTCCAACGTGTATATTCTGCCAGTGTTTAGAGAGTGTTCAATGTGTACAGACTGTCAGGTGTGTTTATTCTGTACAGTGTGTACATTCTGTCCACTGTGTACAATCTGTCCAATGTATAAAGACTGTCCAGTATATACAGACTGTCTTGTGTTTACAGACTTTCCAGTGTGTAGAGACTGTCCATTGTGTACGTTATGTCCAGTATGTACAGACTGTCCAGTGTACACAGACTGTCCATTGTGCACAGACTGTCCTGTGTATACTAACGGTCCTGTGTGTACAGACTGTCCAGTGTATATAGACTGTCCAGTATGTACAGACTGTCCAGTTTGTAAAGACTGTCCAGTTTATACAGATGGTCCCATGTGTTCAAATTTTCCAATGTGTACATTCTGTCCAGAGTGTAGAGACTGTCCTCTGTATAGGACTCTCCAGTGTGTACAGACTGTCCAGTGTTTACAGACTGTCCAGTGTGTAAAGACTTTCCTGTGTGTTCAGATTTTAAAGTGTGTACATTCTGTCCAGTGTTTAGAGAGTGTCCAGTGTGTACATTCTCTCAAGTGTGAACTGACTGTCCAATGTGTACTGATTTACCAGTGTGTACATTCTGTCCAGTATGTACATTCTGTCCAGTATGTACAGACTGTTCAGTGTATACAGACTGTCCAGTGTGTACAGACTTTCCAGTGTGTAGAGACTGTCCAGTGTGGACGTTCGATAAAGGGTGTACAGACTGTCCAGTGTGTCTAGACTGTTCAGTGTGTACAGACTGTCCATTGTGTACATTTTGTCCAGTTTGTACATTCTGTCCAGTGTGTACAGACTGTCCACTGTATACAGATTGTACAGTGTGTACAGACTGTCCATTAAGACCATTCTTTCCAGCGTCTACAGACTGTCGAGTGTGTAGTTACTGTCCAGTGTATACAACCTGTCCAGTGTGTACAGACTTTCCAGTGTGTAGAGACTGTCCAGTGTGTACGTTCTGTACAGTGTTTACAGACTCTCCAGAGTGTACAGACTGTATAATGTGTACAGACTGGCCAGTGTGTACATTATTTCCAGTATGTACATTCTAACCAGTGTGTCTGCAGACTGTTCAGTGTGTCCATTCTGTTCAGTGTGGGTACAGACAGTCCAGTGTGTACATTCTTTTCAGTGTGTACAGATTGTACAGTGTGTACAGAGTGTCCAGTGTGTACATTCTGTCCAGTGTGTATATTCTGTCCAGTGTGAGTACAGACTGTCCAGAGTGTACAGAGTGTCCAGTGTGTACAGACTATCCAGTGTTTAAAGACTGTCCACTGTGTCCTGATTTTTGAGTGTGTACATTCAGTCCAGTGTGTACATTCTGTCCAGTGTGTAGAGACTCTCAAGTGTATACAGACTGTCCAGTGTGTACAGACCTCCCAGTGTGTAGAGACTCTCCAGTGTGTACCTTCTGTCCAGTGTGTACAGACTCTCCAGGGTGTACTGATTTACCTGTGTGTACATTCTGTCCAGTTTGTACATTCTGTCCACTGTTACAGACTGTACAGTGTATACGATCTGTACAGTGTGTGCAGACATTCCAGTGAGTAGAGACTGTTTAGTGTGTACGTTCGGTCCAGTTTGTATAGACTGTCCAGTGTGTCTAGACTGTTCAGTGTTAACAGACTGTCCAGTGTGTACAGTCTATCCAGGGTGTACATTCTGTACAATGTCTAGAGAATGTCCAGTGTGTAGAAACTGTCCAGTGTGTATATTCTCTCCAGTTTGTACATTCTGTCCAGTGTTTACAGACTGTCCACAGTATACAGACTGTCCAGTGTTTACAGACTGTCCACTAAGAACATTCTTTTGAGTGTGTACAGACTGTCCAATGTGTACCGACTTTCCAGTGTGTAGAGAATGTCCAATGTGTAAAGACTGTCCACTAAGAACATTTTTTCCAGTGTGTTCAGACTTTCCAGTGTGTACAGACTTTACAGTGTGTAGGGACGGTCCAGTATGTACCTTCTGTCCAGTCTTTACAGAATGTCCAGTGTGTCTAGACTGTTAAATGTTAGCAGACTGTTCAGTGTGTACAGTCTGTCTTGTGTGTACATTTTGTCCATCGTATAGAGACTTTCCACTGTATACAGCCTGTCTGGTTTGTACAGATTGCCCACTAAGTGCATTTTTTCAAGTGTGTACAGACTGTCCAGTGTTTACAGACTGTCCAGTGTATACAGACTTTCCAGTGTCAACAGACTGTCCAGTGTGTAAAGACTGTCCAGTTTGTTAGACTGTCCAGTGTTTATAGAATGTCCAGTGTGTACTGATTTACCAGTGTGTACATTCATTACACTGTGTACATTCTGTCCAGTGAGTACAGACTGTCCAGTGTATACAGACTGTCCAGTATGTACATTCTGTCTAATGTTTACATTCTGTCGAGTTTGTACATTCTGTCCAGTGTGTACAGACTCTCCAGTGTATACATACTGTCCAGTGTGTACAGACTGTAGAGTGTGTACATTGTATTCAGTGTGTACATTCCTTCCTGGGTGTACAAACTGTCCAGTGTGTACATTCTGTCCAGTGTGTACAGACTGTCCAGTGTATACAGACTGTTCATTTTGTACAGACTTTACAGTGTACACAGACTGTACAGTGTGTGCAGACTGTCCTGTGTGTAGAAACTGTCCAGGGTGTACATTATGTCCAAGTTGTACAGACTGTCCAGTGTGTGGAGTCTTTCCAGTGTGTACAGACTGTACAGTGTGTACAGACTGTCCAGTGTATATAGACTGTCCAGTATGTACAGTCTGCCCAGTGTGTACAGACTGTCAAGTGTGTTATACAGTCCAGTGTATTCAGACTCTCCAGTGTGTGCAGACTGTCCAGTGTGTAGAGAATGTCCAGTGTGTACATTCTGTGCAGGGTGTAGAGACTCTTCAGTGATTACAGACTGTCAGTGTGTACAGTCTGTCCACTGTGTATATTCTGTCCAGTGTTTAGAGACTGTTCAATGTGTACAGACTGTCCAGTGGGTTTATTCTGTACAGTGTGTACATTCTGTCCACTGTGTACAATCTGTCCAATGTATAAAGACTGTCCAGTATATACAGACTATCTTGTGTTTACAGACTTTCCAGTGTGTAGAGACTGTCCATTGTGTATGTTATGTCCAGTGTGTACAGACTGTCCAGTGTATGCAGACTGTCCAGTTGGTACAGACTGTCCAGTGTATACAGACTGTACAGTGTGTACGGACTGTCCTGTGTGTAGAAATTCTCCAGGGTGTGCCTTCTGTCCAGGTTGTACAGACTGTCCAGTGTGTGGAGTCTCTCCAGTGTGTACAGACTGTCCAGTGTTTACAAATTGTCCACTGAATATAGACTGTCCAGTGTGTACAGGATGTCCAATGTATACAGACTGTCCAGTGTGTACACACTGTCCAATGTATACAAACTGTCCAGTATGTACAGACTCTCGATTGTGTACAGACTGTCCAGTATATGCAGACTGTCCACACTGTACAGACTGTCCAGTGTGTAGTGACTGTCCAATGTGTTCTGATTTTCTATGTGTGCATTCTGTCCAGTGTGTAGAGACTGTCCAGTGTGTACATTCTGTCCAGTGTATATATATTGCCCAGTATGTACAGACTGTCCAGTGTGTAGATACTGTCCAGTGTATAGAGACTGTTCAGTGTGTACAGACTGTCCAATGTGTAGTGACTGTCCAGTTTGTTCAGATTTTCCTGTGTGTACATTTTGTCCAGTATGTGGAGACTGTCCAGTGTGTACATTCTGTCCAGTGTGTACATTCTGTCCAGTGTGTACAGACTGTCCACTGTATACAGACTGTTTAGTGTGTACAGACTCTCTATCAAGTGCATTCTTTCCAGTGTGTACAGACTTTCCAGTGTGTAGAGACTGTCCAGTGTGTACGTTCTGTCCAGTGTGTACAGACTCTCCATTTTGTCTAGACGGTTCAGTGTATACAGACTGTCCAGTGTATACAAACTGTCCAGTGTGTACAGACTTTCCAGTGTGTACAGACTGTCCAGTGTGTACAGACTATCCAGTGTGTCTAGACTGTTCATTGTTAACAGACTGTCCACTGTGTACTCTCTCTCCGGGGTGTATATTATGTACAATGTCTAGAGACTGTCGAGTGTGTAGAAACTGTCAAGTCTGTACATTCTGTCCAGTGTGTACAGACTGTGAACTATAAACAGAGTGTCCAGTGTGTACAGACTGTGAACTGTATACAGAGTGTCCAGTGTGTACAGACTGTCCACTAAGAACATTCTTTCCAGTGTGTAGAGACTGTCCAGTGTGTACAGACTTTCCTGTGTGTAGAGACTGTCCAGTGTGTACAGACTTTCCACTACAAACATTCTTTCCAGTGAGTACAGACTGTCCAGTGTGTACAGACTTTCCAGTTTGTCGAAACTTTCCAGTTTGTACGTTCTGTCCCGTGTGTACAACTGTCCAGTGTGTCTAGACTCTTCAGTGTTAACAGACTGTCCAGTGTATACAGTCTGTCTAGTGTGTACATTGTGTCTAATGTGTACATTCTGTTCAGTGTGTAGAGACTGTCCATTGTGTACATTCTATCCAGTGTGTACATTCTGTCCAGTGTGTAGAGACTCTCCAGTGTGTGACTTCTGTCCAGTGTGTACAGACTGTCCTGTTTGTACTGATTTACCTTTGTGTACATTTTGTCAACTGTGTACATTCTGTCCAGTGTGTACATTCTGTCCAGTGTGTACAGACTCTCCAGTGTTTAGATACTCTCCAGTGTGTACGTTCTGTCCAGTGTGTACAGACTGTCCAGTGTGTCTAGACTGTTCAGTGTTAAAAGACTGTCCAGTGTGTACTGTCTGTCCAGGGTGTACATTCTGTACAATGTATAGAGACTGTCCAGTGTGTAGAAACTGTCCAGTGTGTACATTCTGTACAGTGTGTACAGGCTGTCCACTGTATACAGATAGTTCAATGTGTACAGACTGTCCACTAAGAACATTCTTTCCAGTGTGTACAGACTGTCCAGTGTGTACAGACTTTCCAGTGTGTAGATACTGTCCAATATGTACATTCTGTCCCATGTTTACATACTGTCCAGTATGTCTAGACTGTTCAGTGTTAACAGACTGTCCAGTGTGCACATTCTGTCAAAGGTGTAGAGACTGTCCACTGTATACAGACTGTCCAGTGTGTACAAGTTGTCCACTAAGTACATTCCTTCCAGTGTGTACAGACTGTCCAGTGTGTACAGACTGTCCTGTGTGTACAAACGGTCTAGGGTTTACAGACTGTCCGGTGTGTACTGATTTACCAGTTTGTACATTGTGTCCAATGTGTACATTCTGTCCAATGTGTAGAGACTGTCATGTGTATACAGACAGTCCAGTGTGTACAGACTGTCCAGTATGTAGAAACTTTCCAGTGTGTTCAGATTTTAAAGTTTGTACATTCTGTCCAATGTATAAAGACTGTCCAGTGTGAACATTCTGTCCAGTGTGTACAGACTACCCAGTGTGTACAGACTCTCGAGTGTATTCAGACTGTCTAGTGTGGACAGACTTTCCAGTGTTTAGAGACTGTCCAATGTCTACGTGATGTGCATTGTGTACAGACTGTCCAGTGTGTCTAGACTTTTCAGTGTTAACTGACTGTCCAGTGTTTACAGTCTGTCCTGGGTGAACAATCTGTCCAATGTCTAGAGACTGTCAAGTGTGTAGAAACTGTCCACTGTGTACATTAACTCCACTGTGTACAGTCTGTCCAATTTGTACAGACTCTCCACAGTATACAGACTGTCCTGTGTGTACAGACTGTCCACTAAGAACATTCTTTCTAGTGTGTACAGACTTTCCAGTTTGTCAAAACTGTCCAGTGTGTACGTTCTGTCCCGTGTGGACAGACTTTCCAGTGTGTCTAGACTGTTCAGTGTTAACAGACTGTCCAGTGTGTACAGTCTGTCCAGTGTGTACATTCTGTCCAATGTGTAGAGACTGTCCACTGTAAACAGACAGTCCAGTGTGTACAGACTGTGCACTAAGTACATTCTTTCCAGTGTGTACAGACTGTCCAGGGTGTACAGAGTGTCCAGTGTGTACAGACTGTCCAGGGTTTACAGACTGTCCAGTGTGTACTAATTTACCAGTGTGTACATTTTGTCCAGTGTGTACATTCTGTCCAGTGTGTACAGATTGTCAAGTGTATACGGACTGTTCATTGTGTACAGACTGTCCAGTATTTACAGACTGTCCAGTGTGTTGAGACTTTACATTGTGTTCAGATTTTAACGTGTGTACATTCTGTACAGTGTGTAGAGACTGTTCAGTGTGTACATGCTGTCTAATGTATACAGACTGTCCAGTGTGTACTGATTTACCAGTGTGTACATTCTATTCAGTGTGTACATTCTGTCCAGTATATACAGACTGTCCAGTGTATACAGACTGTCCAGTGTGTACAGACTTTCCAGTGTGTAGAGACTTTCCAGTGTGTATGTTCTGTCCAGTGTGTTCAGAGTGTCCAGTGTGTCTAGACAGCACAGTGTTAACAGACTGTCCAGGGTGTACAGTCTGTCCAGGGTGTACATACTGTACAATGTCTAGGACTGTCCAGTGTGTAGAAACTGTCCAGTGTGTACATTCTGTCCAGTGTGTACATTCTGTTCAGTGTGTACAGTCTGTATACTGTATACAGATTGACCAGTGTGTACAGACTCTCCACTTAGAACATTCTTTCCAGTGTGTACAGACTGTCCAGTACATACAGACTTTCCAGTGTGTAGAGACTGTCCAGTGTGTACAGACTGTAAAGTGTGTAAATTCTGTCCAGTGTGTCGAGACTGTCCAGTTACATTTTGTCCAGTGTGTTTACATTCTCTCCAGTGTGTACATTCTGTCCAGTGTGAACAGACTGTCCAGTGCGTACATTCTCTGGAGTGTGTATATTGTATCAGGTGTGTATATTGTATACCGTTTGTATACAGACTGTCCAGTGTGTACATTCTGTCCAGTGTGTACAGGTTGTCCATTGTGTGCAGACTGTCCAGTGTGTACATTCTGTCCAGTGTGTTCATCCTGTCCAGTCTGTACATTCTGCCCAGTGTGTACAGCACGTCCAGTGTGTACAGCATGTCCAGTGTGTACATTCTGTCCACTGTGTACAGGCTGTCCAGTGTGTGTACAGACTGTCCAGTGAGTACAGAGTGTCCAGTGTGTACATTCTTTCCACTGTTTTTTGTGTCCAATCTGTAAATTCTGTCCAGTGTGTACATTATGTACAGCGTGTGTACACACTGTCCAGTTTGTACATTCTCTCCAGTGTGTACATTCTCTCCAGTGTGCACAGGATGTCCAGGGTGTACATTGTGTCCAGTGTGTATATTGTGTCCAGTTTGTACATTGTATACAATGTGTGTACAGGCTGTCTAATGTGTACATTCTTTCCAGTGTGTACAGGCTGTCCATTGTGTCCATTCTGTCCAGTACGTACATTCTGTCCTGTGTGTACAATCTGCTTCATTGTGTACAGAGTGTCCAGTGTGTGTACAAGCTGTACAGTTTTCCATTCTGTCCATTGTGTATATTCTTTCCAGAGTGTACATTCTGTCCAGTGTGTACAGACTGTCCAGTGTGTGTACAGACTGTCCAGTGAGTACAGAGTGTCCACTGTGTACTTTCTTTCCATTGTGTATATTGTGTCCAGTGTGTACATTCTGTCTAGTGTGCATATTCTGTACAGTGTGTGCTCAGACTGTCCAGTGAGTATATTCTATCCTTGTGCAAAGACTGTACAGTGTGTACAGAGTGTCTTGTGTGTACAGACTATTCAGTGTTTACATTCTGTCCAATGTGTACATTTGGTCCAGTATGTATAGACTGTCCAGTGTGTATATTCTGTCCAGAGTGTACATTCTTTCCAGTGTGTACAGACACTCCAGTGTGTACATTCTGTCTAGTGTTGGCAGACTGTCCAGTGTGTACATTCTGTCCAGTGTGTACATTCTTTCCAGTGCCTACAGACTCTTCAGTGTGTATAGACTGTCCAGAGTGTACAGAGTGTCCAGTGTGTACATTTTGTCCAGTGTATACAACTGTCCAGTGAATACATTCTGTCAAGAGTGTACATGCTGTGCAGTGTGTACAGACTGTCCAGTGTGTGCATTCTGTCCAGTGTGTTCATACTGTCCAGTGTGCAAATTCTGTCCAGTGTGTACATTCTGTCCAGTGTATACAGACTGTCCAATGTGAACATTCTGTCCAGTGTGTACAGATTGTCCAGTGTGTACATTCTGCCTAGTTTGTACTGACTGTCCAGTGTGTACATTCTGTGCAGTGTGTACAGACTGTCCAGTGTTTTCACTGTATCCAGTGTGTACAGAGTGTCCAGTGTACACAGACTGTAGAGTATGTACATTCTGTCCCATATGTAGAGACTGTACAGTGTGTACAGAGTGTCCATTGGGCACAGACTGTCCAGTGTGTACAGAGTGTCCAATGTGTACAGAGTTTCGAGTGTGCACATTCTCTCCAGTGTGTAAATTGTGTCCAGAGTATACAGACTGTCCAGTGTGTACATTCTGTCTAGTTTGTACAGACTCTCCAGTGTGTACAGTGTTTAATGTGTGCAGAGTTTCCAGTGTGCACAGTCTCTCCAGTGTGTAAATTGGGTCCAGCATGTGTACAGACTGTAAAGTGTGTACACTCTGGCCAGTGTGTAGAGACTGTCCAGTTACATTTTGTCCAGTGTGTGTGCATTCTGTCCAGTGTGTACATTCTGTCCAGTGTGTACAGACTGTCCAGTGTGTACATTCTGTAGAGTGTGTATATTGTATCCGGTGTGTACATTATGTAGCATGTGTATACAGACTGTCCAGCATGTACATTCTCTCCAGTGTGTACAGAGTGTCCATTGTGTACAGAGTGTCCAGTGTGTACATTCTCTCCAGTGTTCTCATACTGTCCAGAGTGTACATTCTGTCCAGTGTGTACATTATGTCCAGTGTGTACAGCATGTCCAGTAGGTACATTCTGTCTATTGTGTACAGGCTGTCCAGTGTGTACATTCTGCCCAGAGTATACAGACTGTCCAGTGTGTACAGCATGTCCAGTGGGTACATTCTGTCCAGTGTGTACAGGCTGTCCAGTGTGTACATTCTACCCAGAGTGCACAGACTGTCCTGTGTGTACATTCTGTAAACTGTGTACATTCTGTCTAGCGTGTGTACAGACTGTCCAGTGTGTACATTCTGTCCAGTGTGTACAGACTTTCCATTTACATTTTGTCCAGTGTGAGTACATTCTGTCCAGTGTGTACATACTGTCCATTGTGTACAGACTGTCCAGTATGTACATTCTGTAGAGTGTGTATATTGTGTCCAGTGTTCACATTGTGTACAGTGTGTATACAGACTCTCCAGTGTGTACACACTCTCCAGAGTGTACATTCTTTCCAGTGTGTTATTTCTGTCCGGTCTGTGTACAGACTGTCCAGTGTCAACAGAATGTCCAGTGTGTAAATGCTGTCCATTGTGTACAGACTGTCACATGTGCAACTTCTCTTTAATGTGTACATCTGGCCAATGTGTGTACAGACTGTCCAATCTGTATTGACTGTCCAGTGTTGACATTTTTTCCAGTTTTTATTGTGTCCATTGTGAACATTTTGTTTAGTGTGTGTACAGACTGTCTAGTGTGTATATTCTGTCCATTGTGTACGTTTTGTCCAGTGTGCAAAGAGTGTCCAGTGTGTACATTTTGTCCAGTGTGTGTACATTCCGTCCAGTGTGTACATTCTGTCCAGTGTTTATATTGTGTCCAGTGTGCACATTGTGTACAGTGTGTATACAGACTGTCCTTTGTGGTCTTTCTGTCCAGTGTGTACATTTTGTAGAGTGTGTACATTGTGTCCAGTGTGTACATAGTGTCCAGTTGTACATTCTCTCCAGTGTGTACAGACTGTCCAGTGTGTACATTTTGTCCAGTGTGTTCATACTGTCAAGTGTGCACATTCTGTCCAGTGTGTACAGACTGTCCAGTTTGTAAAGGCTGTCCAGTGTGTACATTCTGTCCAGTGTGTACAGGCTGTCCAGTGTGTACATTCTGTCCCGTGTGTACAGACCTTCCAGTTACATTTTGTCCAGTGTGAGTACATTCTGTCCAGTGTGTACATTCTGTCAATTGTGTAGGCTGTCCAGTATATACATTCTGTAGAGTGTGTATATTGTGTCCAATGTGTACATTGTGTACAGTGTGTATACAGACTGTCCTGTGTGTACATTCTCTCCAGTGTGTACATTCTGTCCAGTGTGTACAGACTGTCCAGTGTGTGTATTCTGTCCACTGTGTACATTCTGGCCAATGTGTACCAAGAGTAAAGTGTGTACATTCTTTCCAGTGTGTTATTTCTTTTCGGTCTGTGTACAGATGTCCAGTGTTAACAGACTCTCCAGAGTGTAAATGCTGTCCAGTGAGTACAGACTGTCCAGTGTGTACATTCTGACCAGTGTGCCCAGACCGTGCAGTGTGTACATTCTATCCAGTGGGTAAGTTCTTTCTAGTGGTTAGAGACTGTCCAGTGTGTACATTCTGTCCAGTGTGTACAGACTTTCGAGTATGTGCAGATGGACCAGTGTGTACAGACTGTCTACTGTGTGTACAGACTGTCTAGTTTGTCCATTCTGTCCAATGTGTCCTTTCTATCTAGTGTGTACATTCTACCCAGTGTGTGTAGAGACTGTTCAGTGTGTACGTTCTGTCCAGTGTGTATAGACTGTTCATTGTGTACATTTTGACGAGTGTGTGTACATTCTATCCAGTGTGTAGATTCCGTCCAATGTGTATATTGTGTCCAGTGTTTAAATGGTTTACAGTGTGTGTACAGACTGTACAGTGTGTACATTCTGTCTAGAGTGTACGTTAGGTCCAATGTGAACAGACTGTCCACTGTGTACATTCTGTCCAGTACGTACATTCTGTCCAGTGCTTACAGATTGTATAGTATGTACAGAGTATGCAGATTGTGTACAGACTGTCTAGTTTGTCGATTCTCTCCAGTGTGTACATTCTGTCCAGAGTTTACATTCTGTCTAGTGTGTACAGAAGTCCAGTGTGTACATTCTCCTGTGTGTACAAACTGTCCAGGGTCTACATTTTGTTTAGTGTCTACATTCTGTCCAGTGTGTACAGAGTGTCCCATGTGTACATTCTTACCAGTGTGTACATTCTGCCCAGTGTGTCCAGACGATCCAGAGTGTACATTCTGTCCAGTGTGTACAGACTGTCCAGTGTGTACATTCTGTACAGTGTGAACATTGTGTCCAGTGTGTACATTCGGTCCATTGGGTACAGACTGTCCAGTGTGTACATTCTGTCTAATATTACATTCTGTCTAGTGTGTACATTCTGTCAAGTGTGTATATTGTATCCAGTGTGTACATTGTCTCCAGTGTGTACAGACTGTGCAGTGTGTACATTCTGTCCAGTATGTACAGACTGTCCAGTGTGTACACTCTTTCCACTATTGACATTCTGTCCAGTGTGTACATTCTGTCCCGTGTGTACAGACTATCCACTGTGTACATTCTGTTCAGTGTGTACAGACTGTCCAGTATGTGTACAGACAGTCCTGGGAGTACAGAGTTTAAAGTGTGTATATTCCTTCCAGTGTTTATTGTGTCCAGTGTGTACATATTGTCAAGTATGTACATTCTCTATAGTGTGTGTACAGATGTCCAGTGTGTACATTATGTCCAGTGTGTACAGACTGCCCAGTCTGTACATTCTGTCCAGTGTGTACAGACTTTTCAGTCTGTACATTCTGAACAGTTTGTACATTCTGTCCAGACTGTGTACAGACTGGGCACTGTGTAGAGACGGTCCCTTGTTTACATGCTGTCCATTGTGTACACTGTCCATTGTGTACATTGGACATGTACATTGGACATTACATGCTGTCCAATATGTAAATTCTGTCCAAAGTGTACAATCTATCCATTGTGTGTACAGACTCTCCAGTGTGTACAGACTGTCCAGTGTTTACATTTTGTCCACTGTGTACAGACTCTCCAGTATGTGTTCAGACTTTCCAGTGTGTAAATTCTTTCCAGTGTGTACAGACTGTAAAGTTTGTACAGAGTGTCCAGTGTGTACAGAGTGTCCAGTGTGTACATTCTGTCCAGTGTTTACAGACTGTCCAGTGTGCACAGAGTGTCCAGTGTGCACAGAGTGTCCTGTTTGTACATTCTGTCCAGTGTGTACAGACTGTCCAGTGTTTACATTCTGCCCTGTGTGTACAGAACTTCCATTGTGTGCATTCTGTCCAGTGTGTATATTGTGCCCAGTGTGTACATTCTGTCCAGTGTGTACAGACTGTGCAGTGTGTACATTCTGTACAGTGTGTACATTCTGTACAGTGTGTACAATCTGTCCACTGTTTACAGAGTGCCCCAGGTAGATATTCTCAGCAGTATGTACATTCTGTCCAGTGTGTACAAACTGTCCAGTGTGTACATTCTGTCTAGTGTGTACAGAGTGTCCAGTGTGTACAGACTGTCCAGTGTGTATACTCTGTTCAGTGTGTACAGACTGTCCAGTGTGCACATTCTCTCCAGTGTGTACAGACTGTCCAGTGGGAACAATCTGTCTAGTGTATAGAGACTGTCCATTCTGTTCATTGTGTCGAGTTTGTCCAGACTTTCTAGTGTGTTTAGACTGACCAGTGTGTACAGCATGTCTACTTTGTGTACAGACTGTCCAGTTTCTCCATTCTGTCCAGTGTGTCCATTCTGTCCAGTGTGTACATTTTGTCCATTGTGTGTACAGCCTGTCCAGTGTGTATATTCTGTCCAGTGTGTACATTCTTTCCAGTGTGTACAGACTGTTCAGTGTGTACATTTTCTCCAGTGTTTGTACATTCTGTCCAGTGTACACATTCTGTCCAGTGTGTGTTCGGACAGTCCTGTGTGTACATTCTGTCCATTGTGTAGAGACATTCCAGTGTGTACATTCTGTCCAGTCTGTATATTGTGTCCCTTTGTATAATGTGTACAGTATGTATACAGACTGTCCAGAGTGTACATTCTGTCCAGAGTTTACATTCTGTCCAGTGTGTACAGACTGCCCAATCTGTACCTTCTGTCCAGTGTGTACAGACTTTCCAGTCTGTACATTCTGTACAGTGTGTACATTCTGTCCAGTCTGTGTACAGACTGGGCACTGTGCAGAGACAGTCCCGTGTTTACATGTTGTCCAGTGTGTACAGACTGTCCTGTGTGTACATTCTGTCCAGTATGTACATTCTGTCCAAAGTGTACATTCTGTCCATGTGTACAGACTGTCCAGTGTGTATAGACTGTTCAGTGTTCACATCCTGTCAAGTGTGTACAGACTCTCCAGTATGTGTACAGACTTTCCAGGTGGTAAATTCTTTCCAGTGTGTACAGACTGTAAAGTTTGTACAGAGTGTCCAGTGTGTACAGACTATCCAGTGTGTACATCTGTCCATAGTGTACAGACTGTCCAGTGAGTACATTCTGTCCAGTTTGTACAGACTGTCCAGTGTGCACAGAGTGTCCAGTGTATACAGAGTGTCCAGTTTGTACATTCTGTCTAGTGTGTACAGACTGTTCAGTGTTTACATTTTGTCCTGTGTGTACAGACTGTCCACTGTGTACATTCTGTCCCCTGTGTATATTGTGCCCAGTGTGTACATTCTGTCCAGTGTATACAGACTGTGCAGGGTGTACATTCTGTACAGTGTGTACATTCTCTTCAGTGTTTACAATCTGTCCACTGTGTACAGAGTGTCCCGTGTGGATATTCTTTTCTGTATGTACATTCTGTCCAATGTGTACAGACAGTCCAGTGTGTACATTCTGTCTAGTGTGTACAGAGTGTCCAGTTTGTACAGACTGTCCAGTGTGTACAGACTGTCCAGTGTGTATATTCTGTCCAGTGTGTACAAACTGACCAGTGGTTATATTCTGTCCAGTGAGTACAGACTGTCCAGTGGGAACAATCTGTCTAGTATGTAGAGAATGTCCAGTGTGTTCATTGTGTAGAGTGTGTACAGACTTTCTAGTGTGTTTAGAGCGAACAGTCTGTACAGCGTGTCTAGTGTGTTGACAGACTGTCCAGTTTCTCCATTCTGTCCAGTGTGTCCATTCTGTCCAGTGTGTGTACAGCCTGTCCAGTGTGTACATTCTGTCCAGTGTGTACATTTTGTCCAGTGTGTACAGACTGTTCAGTGTGTACATTTTTCCAGTTTGTGTACATTCTGTCCAGTGTGTATATTCTATCCAGTGTGTGCACGGACAGTCTAGTGTGTACATTTGGTCCATTGTGTACAGACAGTCCAGTGTGTAAATGCTGTCCAGTGTGAATATTTTATCCAAGTGTACATTGTATTCAGTGTGTACATACTGTCCAGAGTATACATTCTGTCCAGTGTGTACAGACTATCCATTGTGTACATTCTGCCTAGTGCGTGCATTCTGTCCAGTGTTTACATTCTGTGAAGTGTGTACATTCGGTCCAGTGTGTTCAGACTGTCCAGTTTCTACATTCTGCCCTGTGTGTCCAGACTGTACAATGTGTGCATTCTATCCAGTGAGTGTACGGACTATCCTGTGTGTACATTCTGTTCAGTTTGTACATTATTTCCAGTGTACAGACTCTTCATTGTGTACATTTTTCCACTGTGTGTACATTCTGTCCAGTGTGTACATTCTGTCCAGTGTGTGTACGGACTATCTTGTGTGTACATTCTGTCCATTGGGAACAGACAGTCCAGTGTGCACATTCTGTCCAATGTTTATATTGTGTCCACTGTGTACATTTTGTACAGTGTTTATACCAACTGTCCAGTGTGTGCATTCTGTCCAGAGTGTACATTCTTTCCAGTGTGTAAAGACTGTCCAGTGTGTGCATTCTGTCCAGTGTGTACAGACTGTCCAGTATGTACACTGTCCATTGTGTACATTTTGTCCAGTGTGTGTATTGTGTCTAATGTGTACATTCAGTCCAGTCTGTGTACAGAGTGTCCAGTGTTTACAGACTGTCCAGTGTGTACATTCTGTCCAGGGTGTACACACTGTCCAGTGAGTACAGTCTGTCCAAATGTGTACAAACTGTCCAGTGTTTACAGAGTGTCCAGTGTGTCCAGAGTGTCCAGTGTGTACATTCTGTCCAGTGTGTACATACTGTCCAGTGTGTATTTTCTGTCCAGTGTGTACAGACTGTCCAGTGTGTACTTTCTATCCAGTGTGTATATTGTGCCCAGTGTGTACATTCTGTCCTGTGTGTACAGACTGTGCGGGGTGTACATTCTGTCCAGTGTGTACATTCTGTTCAGTGTGTAGAGACTGTCCAGTGTGTATATTCTGTCCAGTGTGTACATTCTGTCCAGTGTGGACAGACTGTCCAGTGAGTACAGAGTGTTCAGTGTGTACATTTTTCCCAGTGTATATATTGTTTCTAGTGTGTACAGACTGTCTAGTGTGTACATTCTGTCCAGTGTGTACATTCTGTCTAGTGATTATAGACTGTCCAGTGTGTACATTCTTTCCAGTGTTCACAGACTTTCCAGTGTGTGCAGACTGACCAGTGTATACAGAGTGTCCAGTGTGTGTACAGACTGTCCAGTTTGTCCATTCTGTCCAGTGTGTATATTCTGTCCATTGTGGACATTCTGTCCAGTGTGTACATTCTGTCCAGTGTGTACAGACTGTTCAGTGTGTACATTTTGTCCAGTTTGTGTACATTCTGTTCAGTGTGTACATTCTGTCCTGTGTGTTTACGGACTGTCCAGTGTGTACATTCTGTCCATTGTTTACAGACTGTCTTGTGTGTACATTTTGTCCAGTGTGTACCTTCTGCCCCGTTTGTACAGACGGTCCACTGTGTACATTCTGTCCAGTGTATACAGACTGTCCAGTGTGTGTACAGACTCTCATGTGAGTACAGAGTGTCCAGTGTGTACATTCTTTCCAGTGTGTATATTGTGTCCAGTGTGTACATTCTGTCCAGTGTACACAATATACAGTATTTACATAATAGAAAGTATGTACACAATGGTCATTATGTACAAAATGGACACTATGAACACCACACAATAGACAGTATGTACACAACGGTCAGTATGTACACAATGGACAGTATGTACTCAACGAAATGTATGTATTCAATGGACATTATGTACACATGGGCAATGAGTATACAATGAAAAATATGCACACAATGGACAGTATGTTCACAGTGGACATTATGTACACAATAAACAGTATGTACACAATGGACAGTATGTACACAATGATTAGTATGTACACAACACAAGAGGCAGTATATACACAATGTACAGTTTCTACACAATAGACAGGATGTACACAATGGACAGTATGTACACAAAGAACAGAATGTATACAATGGACAGTATGTACACAATGGACAGTATGTACACAATAGACAGTATGTACACAATGGACTGTATGTACCCACTAGACAGTTTGTACACAATGGACAGTATGCATACAATGGGCAGTATGTACACAGTATGTACACAACAGACAGTATTTACACAGTAGACAGAATGTACACAGTGGACAGTATGCATACAATAGACAGTATGTACACAATAGACGGTATGTACACAATGGACGGTATGTTCACAGTAGACAGTATTTACAAATTAGACAGTATGTACACCATGGACAATGTGTACACAATAGACAGTATGTACACAATGGACAGTATATACACAATGGACAGTATGTATACCATAGTATGTAAATAATAGACAGTATGTACACAATAGACATTATGTACACAATGGACAGTATGTATACAATGGACAGTATGTACACCATGGACAGTGTGTACACCATGGACATTGTTTACACTATGGACAGTGTGCACACCATGACCAGTATGTTCACCATGGACATTTTGTTCACCATTTACTGTATGTACATGCTTGACAGTATGTTCACAGTAGACAGTATGTACACAATGGACAGTATGTACACAACACAATAGACAGTATATACACAATGAACAGTATGTACACATTAGACACTGTGCACACTATTGACAGTATGTACACAATGGACAGTATATACAAAATGGACAGTAGGTACACAATGGAAATATGTACTCAATGGACAGTATGTTCACAATTGACAGTGTGTACACAATGGAAAATATGTACACAATGGACAGTATGTACACAATGGACAGTATGTACAAAATGGACAGTAGGTACACAATGGAAAATATGTACACAATGGACAGTTTGTACACAATGGACAGTATTTACCCAATAGACAGTATGTACACAATGGACAGTATGCACACAACACAATAGACAGTATATACACAATGGACAGTATGTACACCATGGACATTGTGTCCACCATGGACTGTGTACAACATGGACTGTTTATACCTTGGACAGTATGTACACCATGGACAGTCTGTACACCATGGACAGTATGTACACTTTAGACAGTATGTTCACAATAGACAGTATGTACACAATGGACAGTATGTACACAATGGATACTATGTTCACAATCGACATTATGTACACAATGTTCAGTATGTACACAATGGACAGCATGTACACAATATATTATATGTACACAACACAATAGACAGTATGTACACAATAGACGGTATGTACACAATAGACAGTATGTACACAATAGACAGTATGTACACAATAGACATGAACACAATAGTATTTACACAGTGGACAGTATGTACACAATTGTATGTTAACAATGGACAGTATGTACACAATGTACAGCATGTGCACAATGGACAGTATATACACAATGGACTATATGTACACATTAGTATGTACACAATGGACAGTATATACACTTTGGACAATATGTACACAATGGACAATATGTACACAATGGACAGTATGTACTCAATGGACAATATGTACACAATGGACAGTAAAACATCTGCTCAGAATGGTGTCCTTTAAGTAAGGACTTCAGCACCAGTGAAAAGAACCCCTGGTATAGCTAACTAGATTAATGATTAATAGCCAATTGTTAAATATTATATACTAGGGTCCTAGAAAAACAGCAAATGTTATCCTGGCCAAGCAGGGGTCAAACAACCATACCCAGTCTGTAAAGATTAACTGCCATATTCAATTGTAAATTTAGCTCAATTTGAAAGATCATGGCATTTTCAGCCTGCCTTGAGGAGGTACCCACAGCACACAGCAAGAGCAATAGGGGAAATTCCGGTAGCCTACCCACTTCTGGCAGCCACAGTAATGACTGACAGATCATGAGAAGGGAGCTGGGGAAGGTGTACTCCAGGCACTGGACTGCTTCTCAGGAGTCTGCCAACTCCACAGCAGACAAGTCAGCGCCTGCTGGACCTCCTGGTTTTGTCTGGTCCTCAGGCCTCTGGATGGAAGAATCCACTGTCCACACCAGTTGCTCCGGTACCCAAATGGAGAGGTCTGCATCCTGCAGAAACACACACACCACTCCTCTACCCCAAATCAAAACATTGTCCAGACCACACCAGGTGCTGTCTGCCAGATTTTTCCATTTAACAAGAGGCTTTCCGGAGGAACTAGGCTGCCAATGTCGCTCAGGAGTGGTATGGGAGCGAGTATCAACAGTCAGAAAGTTTAGAATGTATAAAATGAATGACAAATGCTCCCTGGGTGTGGAGCCATAATCCCCCTTTTTAGTTTTGTGTAAATAAGCTTTGAGCGTGCGATGCACCTGCTCCACTATAGCCTGTCCTTGGGGGTTATGGGGTATACCCGTTTTGTGAGAAATAGAAAACTCAGAGCAAAACTTAACAAAACCAGTGCTCGTATACGCTGGCCCATTTTCAGTTTTCAGAGCTTTGGGGACTCCCATGTATGCAAAAGCCTGAAGACAGTAGTTTTTAACATCCTGTAATTTTTCTCCTTTATGATCTGAGGCAAAGATAAGATGGGAATATGTGTCCACAGTTACGTGAACACATTGCAAGCACCCAAAAGAAGGAACATGGGTAACATCCATTTGCCACAAATGATTGGGAGCCAGACCACGAGGGTTAATTCCCAAATGGGGAACAGTTAAAAGTTCCACGTACCAAGGGCATTTCTTAACGATATCAGTGGCTTGCTCCCGAGATATCTTAAAGTGAAATCTTAAAGACCCAGTATTCAAATGAAAGCAATTATGAGCTTTCTTTGCAGCTTCATAAGAATCTTGACTAACTGCATAAATTTGGCGAGTGAGTTGATCAGCATTACCTTCGCTCAAGGGTCCAGGCAAGTCTATATAAACCCACAAATGTCCCACGTAAATGGAAACAGATCAGGCCCAAAGCAAAGTTTGAATAGCCAAAAGCTGTGTCTGGACTCAAGAATCAGAAGCAATATAAGCTGCAGTTTCTAAAGACGCAAGAATTTTGCTTGTATACTTACTGTTAGTATAAAGGTTAAATTGAATGTCAGCATATTTTTCTAAGGCCATTTGTACAGCGAATAATTCAGTCACCTGAACTGAGTTAGTATCAATGGTCGGAGTGTCAATATCAGGTGGAGAGACCAACACAGCTCTCCCAGTGAAGGAGCCGTCAGTAAACACATTCTTGCCCCAGCCAGGGGCTGCAAAGAAATAACTTTAGGGAAACACACTGGATGATTTTTGAAGAAGGTGACTAACTTATTAGAAGGGTAGTGATTATCAAACTTGCAGGGATTGGTGCATAAAAATAAGGTCCAATTCTCAGCAAAATTCTGCAGCCAAGTTATTTCTGCCTGGGTGTATGATGTAATGACTTTATCAGGTAACATTCCAAAGGTTTGTAAACCCAGTTTATACCCTTTCTGAATAACACATAGCACAGCTGATGGATAAGATATAACAATTTTCACAGGCAACACGTGTTCATGCACCCATAGGATGGGTCCTGTCTGCCAAAAAACTCCAGTAGGACTATGCTGAGAGGGAATAATTATCAAAAACAGTGGCTGACTATAGTCTACATAATGAACAAGAGCAGAGGCAAGCTTTTCTTCAATTAAAGTAATACACTACCTTGCCTGGGGTGTCAACTCATGAAAGGAAGTTGGGTCTGGATTTCCCTGCTGGATGTCAAAAATCAGCTTTAGGACCCCGGTAGGAATTCCCAGACTAGGCTGGACTCAATTGAGGTCCCCAAGCAACTTTTGAAAATCATTTAAAGTTTGTAATTTATCTAAGTGAAGAGTAACTTTCTGGGGTTTCACTCCTGCCTGTAATAACTGATGTCCCAAACACTGATACGGAAATTGCTGCTGGACCTTATCAGAAGCAATCACCAACCCAGCATGTGCTAGACACTCTTGCAAGTCAGCAAAAGCCTCAAGAACTATTTCTGGGTCCTGTCCTGCTAAGAGGATGTCGTCCATATAGTGCATTATATACAGTTGAGGATATTTTTGTCTTATTGGGGAAATAACCTGTGCCACAAACACCTGACAAATGACCAGGCTGCATGCCATACCCTGAGGGAGGGTTACCCACTGGTAATGCTTGTATGGCTCTATGAGATTTGTAGAAGGTACACTGAAAGCAAACTTATCAGAGTCTTTTGGATGCAAGGGAATGATGAAAAAACAATCCTTCATGTCAATAACTAACAGATGGTATCCTGCAGGAATACCCACAGGTTGTGGCAATCCTGGTTGGGTGGTTCCCATGACCTCCATGCAATCATTTACAGCTCTAAGATCTTGAAGCAACCTCCATTTACCCGACATTTTCTTCACAACAAAAATAGGAGTGTTCCATGGGAAGGTGGAAGGGATGATACACCCAGCCTCCAGCTGTTCCTGGACCAATGTCTGAGCAGCCAGTATTTTCTCCTTACTCAGGGGCTATTGCTCTATCCAAACAGGTATTTTAGTTTTCCATTTAATAGAAATGCATTCTAGCTGCTCTGCCATGGCCCCTAGGAAAAATTTCCTAGCCCTGTATGCTGTCAAGGTAATTGCTGGATCAAGTTCTTGTCAGCTAACATCTGCACATCCCCTTGGAGATTTTTGCCCAGACCCCGACCGTGGACAAAGCCCTGGTTAGCTAGCATGTGCTGCACAGGTTCTGTGGTCAGAACTGCCCCCATAGCCTGTAAAACATCTCTCCCCCACAAATTAAGAGGAAGGTGTTCCAGGACAAATGGTTTAAAAATGCCCTTATGGCCCTCATCACCCTCCCAATCTAGATATTGCATACTGCACTCTGGAGAGCTGGCTATTCCAACCCCCTGCAACGCAGTGGAGGCTGGCTGTAAAGGCCAGGCAGTGGGCCAGTGCTTCTTAGCAACCACAGAAGAGTCAGCCCCCGTATCCGGAAGGCCTGGAAATTTTTTCCCACAGATAGTTAAAGTGAGTGTGGGGCAGTTCTCTAAGCTAGAGATCCAGTACACTCCAGGGGATCCCTCAGAGCCAAACCTTTTGTCTCCTTGTTCTTGTTTACTGAACCAATTAGCAGAGTGAAAACTGTGTAAAAGCACCAGTTGAGCTATTCTCTCCCCTCGGGGAACTATAAGGACCCCCACAGCGGCTTCAACCATAATTTTGATTTCTCCCGTATAATGACAATCTATAATTACTGGTGAAATCTTAATTCCCTTAAGCACAGAGCTGCTTCTGCCCAAGACTAACCCACCGAGCCCTCTGGAATAGGTCCAAATACTCCAGTCCCTAAGGCCTGCACTCCCATTTGCGGGGTCAATACCGCTCAGGCAGAGGTGCAGAGAGCTAATCCTGCACTTCCTGAGGTGCCTCGAGCAAGGTCACAGACAGTAAGACGTTTCTTTGAGAAACGTATCTGATCTGAGCGCCTGGTGCACTCACAGCCCTGTACACTTGCATTTTCGGGTCCCAAGGCTGGCCCCTCCTCCCATTTCCCGACGCTGGGATGGGAGTACCCTGACTGTCGGTTTTAGACTGACAGTTGCTGGCCCAGTGTGCTCCTTTATGACATTTGGGGCAGATACCTGGGCTTCTCCTGGACGGATCAACTGCCCCTTAGCAGCAGGGCAGTCTCTTTTAATATGCCCTGGCTTCCCACAATGAAAACAATTTCTAGATCTAGCTTTGCCTGGAACTTCCCTAGGGGCAGAATCAATTGTCTGTCCCACCACAGGGGGAGTATCTATGTCTCTGCATAGATGGATAAAATCATCTAAGCTCCTGTTTCTATGTGGGTGCAAAACTTCTTGGCAAGACCTGTTAGCATTTTCATATGCTAATAGTTTTATGGCCGGCATGGATGAACTCACATCCCCATGAGTACAATTGCCCACCTGCAAAAGGTGGTAAATGAACTCAGAATAAGGCTCTGTAGGTCCTTGCACATTTTTTGAAAGCTGCTCTCCTGTTCCTATATCAGGCAAATTTTTCGAAGCTTTGATCACCACGGCAGCTATCTGAACATAAACCGCGGGATCATAGGCGGTCTGTGCTGTAAAGCCAGCATATTGACCTTCACCAGTTAGCATGTCAAGGTTATGCTGGGGAAAGCCAGCGATGATATTATGCCATGCGGTCTCTTTGCAATGTTTCCGCATATCACCTCTCCACAGCAAATAATCTCCTCCCGAGAGACAGGCCCTGCAAAGTTGCATCCAATCACTGGATGTAAGGTTGAGCTTTGCGAAGGACTCCAGGAATGCCACGGTGAAAGGGTGTGTCCCCCATAAGCCACGACTGCCTCTTTCAATTGCTTGACATCCTTAAAGGCCAGAGAGTCAAGCTGCCTGATCCTTTGTACTTGCTGATCGATAGTTTCCTCAGCAGGATAAATTGGCCTTTCCCTACTTAGACTATTAGGTCTGTCTAACATCTCTCGAATTTCCACCTCTAGGTCTATAGGGGCAAAAGCAGTAGCACAATGGTTAGGGGTGGCAAGAAACGTTTTTTGTGGTGGAGATCTCTGTTTGCTGCCCCACCTTCCTCTTTTTCTAGCTGTTTATTTAGAAGTGCGATTTCGCCTTCTAAAATTTCCTCTTCCTCTTCTAAATCCTCAATGCTTCTGACTTCTTGCTCCTCAAAACTCCTGATGGAACTTACAGATTCTACTTTCTGAATCTCCTCAAGGGTTTTGTTCAAAACCTCTAACTGCTCTTTCACTATCACATCATCACTGAGGAGAGCACCTCTGATAAAACACCATAGTGAAAATACTGCTAGGGGGAAAGCTCTAGGTCCTCATTCTTTCTGTGCAATATAAAGGTCAGCCTTCACCTGTTCCCAGTCCATGATATTAAAACCTCCTGCAATTAAGAACCAAGGACTAAGTTCTGAAACTGTCTTAATGATCTCCTGTGCTGTCTCAATTCTGATACTGGCGCCCAGCCTCTCCACGAGGCCCAAAAACTGATCTGTTAATCGGCCTTTTAATGACAGTACAGACATATCTGCACCCATTGCCAATCCTGGCCAATCCACCCTCTGCTACTCACTTTTCCACTTATAATGCTGGCCAGCCTCCTGAGGGTGACTCCACAGATTCTTATCTTCCCCAAAACTCACTGGTGGGCTCACAGACGAGCTGTTTTTTCTCTGATCCCAGTGGCGGCCTCCAAATGTTCCACCTGGATCTGTGCTCCCTCCTCCTGATGTGGATCGCGTGCCTTCTGCACCTTACCACGAGCTTGGGGCGAGGTTCTGGGGGTTAAACACAAGACACACACACACAGAGATTTGGGTCATCCACCAAGAATAGCCAAATGCCAAGTTTTATTTAGCTTCCGCCAGGTTAATATACCTCTTTCCCCAGAAGAGAAGGACCCCCTCACAGCCAGGAGTGAGATCACAGTGTTGAGAGCCTGGCGCCGAGTGGCAGGTTCTTCCCAGGCAGGGGGTACTGGACTGGGAGCTGTGACAGACAGTTAAGAGAAGAATAGGTGCAGTAGGCACCCTCTTTTGCAGGTGAAATTACCATACCAAAGAAGAAACAAGGCTCTATGCTAATCCACCAGACTGGTAGAATCAAGCAGAGACATTAACAGGAAGCTAGGCTGGTTTAGTGTAAACAGTCCTGTGCTTTGGCCTCAAGGAACAGGGGAAAAACCTGGGATCCAACAGAAGTGCTTCTCTTTGAGAGAAATGCATGTGTGATTTTGTAAAATGCTTATAAAGGTGCAAACATTAAAGAGAAAACTAAAAAGTAACGTGTCTTTCTCAAAAAGCTATATGTGTTTGTTTGAGGGTAACTTACAATTCTGTTAAGAAGATAAATACACTTCTAAAAAATGTGCTTATCTTTCCAACTACAGCATGTAGAAAGAAATTTACCACTCTATTTTCTTCTAACAATACTTTGAACTGTTTGAAGAAAGTGCTTCTCTTTTAATAAAAACACATGTGCAGTTTTCACAATAGTATAAAGAAGATATATAAACTATCAAACGAATGTACTGATCTTTCCAACAACTGCATATAGATAGAAATTAAACACTCCATTTACTTCTAACAATGCTTTGAACTGTTTGAAGAAAGTGCTTCTCTTTTGGAAGAAACGAAAATATGTTTTTCATGAAAGCTTATAAAGGAGTTAACAGTGAAGAGAACACTGAAAAGTAACATGTTTCTTTTTTGGAAAGCTTCTTATGTATCTTTGAGTGAAACTGATGTTTCTGTTTAGGAGCTAAATATACTTTCAAAGAATGTGCTTATCTTTCCAACTACAAACTATATAAAGTAATAGAACACTCTATTTACCTCTAACAATACTTTGAAATATTTGAATAAAGTGCTTCCCTTTTGAGACAAACAAATGTGTGTTTTTCACAAAAGCTTATATAAAGAAGTCAAATAAACTTTCAAAAGAACATGATTGTCTTTCCAACTACAGCATATGTAAAGAAATGGAACACTCCATGTGGAGGGCCGGACCACATTCTCCATTGCTTCTAGGAACAAAGGTAGAGATTGACCTCTGTGACCCCAAGGTGTGGCGGTACACGCCTTTAGTCCTGTTGCCTGGGCAGCAGAGGCAGATTGACCTCTGTGACCTCAAGGCGTGGTAGTATACGCCTTTGGTCTCAATGCCTGGGAGGCAGAGACAAGCAGATCTCTGTGAGTTCAAGGTGATGTAGCACACGCCTTTAATCCCAGCGCACGTGCTTGGTAACTCTCTACTGCTGCATCCCTGCCTACTCCCGAGGCATCATCTGGGATAATGGACAGTGAACCAATCCAAGAGTGACACGTCAGAAGCGAGGACTGTTTCCTTTATAAGGGTTGGGTTCCATCTTATCTGGGTCTCCGCCATGTTGGCTGATGCCCGCTCTCCCAAGGGGCATTAAAGCTTTACTGCAGAAGTATCCTATGTGTACCGCGTGGTTCTTGCTGGCGAGACAGTAGCGCGGGACAACTCCATTTACTTCTTACAGTGTTTTGTACTGTTTAAAGAAAGTGCTTCATTATGAAAAAACTCGTGTTCATTTTTCTTGAAAGCTTATAAAGGTGCTAACAGTGAAGAGAAAACTGAAAAATTACATACATCCTTCTTAGAAAGCTTCATGTATTTCTTTGAGGGAAATTGATGTTTCTGTTAAGAAGCTAAAAACAGTTTCAAAAGAGTGGACTTTTCTTACCAACTACAACATATAGGAAGAAATGGAATATTCAATTTACTTCTAACAATGCTTTGAATCGTCTGAAGAAAGTGCTTCTCTTTTGAAGGAAATTCATGTGCGTTTTTCACAAAAGCTTATAAAGAAGCTAAATAGTCTTTCATACTACACCATATAGAAAGAAATGGAATACTCCATTTGTTTTTTAAAATGTTTTAAACCTGGAGTGGCCCTGTGCTCCCTTCCTGGACCATCAGTCCCAGGATGGCACACAATTACCAGTCTGGATGGAACTCCTCAGCACAGGAACAGGGACTCCTGGAAGTCCAAGGACCCTGCAGAAAAAAGGGTGAACTTGGGGAGGACAAGGTCAGGTGGAAAAAAGATGCCCCTGCAGCAGGTGCTGGAGGTGCTGTGTTCCTGGGCCAAGGATCTCACAGACAATAGGGCAGGCTTGGGGGAGGCAGGGTGGTGTGGAACAAAGTAGTCCCTGCAGCAGGAAGGAGCTGAAGGGGCCCTGTGCCCCTTTCTTGGACATTTTTTTCTACTTGCATATCTGTATACTATACACATGCAGTGACTTTAGAGGACAGAAAGAGAATTTTGAATCCTGTTTTTATTAAGGTTACTAAGGCTGTGATGAAACAACATGACAAAAACAAACATTTTAGACGAAAGACTTTATTTTACTCACCATTCCATATAATAGTTAATTAACACAAACAGTAAGGGAAGAAACTCAAGCAGGCAAGGAACCTGAGGGCAGGAGCTGACCTAGTGAACATGGAAGAATGCTGCTCACTTTCTCCCCATGACTTTATCAGTCTGCTTCCTTATGGTACCAATTATCACCAGCTAGTGGGTAGACCTGCACATAATAGACTGGGCGTTTTAACAATGGCCAGGCCTTCCAACAATGGGCTGGGCCCTCAACATCATTAATTAATCAAACTTTCTACAGGCTTACCTACACCCTGATCTTACGGAGGTATTTTTCTCAATTGAGACTCACTTCTCTCTGATGATTCTAGCTTAAGTCTAGTTGAGATAGAACTAGTTAGGACAGATACCAAAAACTGGAGTTACAGATAGTTGTAAGCTGTCATGTGAGAGTTGAGAATAAAACCTCGATTCTCCAGAAGAAGAGCCAAGGCTCTTGGTGCAGGAGGTCCTTCTGTCTATGTGTTGTTTTCATTGGTTGAATAAAGAAACTGCCTTGGACTTTTGATAGCTCAGCACTTAGGTAGGTGAAGTAGACAGAATTGAATGCTGGGAAGAATAGCAGAGAGAGAGGTGCCATAGAAATGCCAGGTCAGACATGCTGAATCTTTCCTGGTAAGCCACAACCTTGTGGTGTTATACAGATTATTAGAACAGGTTTAAATCAAGATGTGAGAGCTAGCCAATAAGAGGCTAAACATAATTGGCCAGGCAGTCACTTAATTAATACAATTTCTGTGTGATTATTTTGGGTGTAAGCTAGCAGGATGGCTGGGACCAAAAGTAGGCCCTCTCACACAACAGCTTGAAGCTCCAATATGATGGATTAAATTCACTTAAAAACCTGAGAGAGCTTAATTCTAAACACACAAAAAGTACAGAGTTTAACACAGCTTCTTGCTGTTCGCTGGCTGCTTGCCACAGATGCTTTAAGAGAGATTTTCTGATTCAGTTGTAGTGGGGAAAAAAGTCATGCAATTTTAAAACACTGGCTTTCTGGGCTATGCTCTTAGCATGACCTCTGTCTCTTACGGGAGACAGAGCATTTAGATGGGGTTTGTGAGTAAAGTGCTACAGTGTGCCTAAAAGGGAGGTATTTCACACCACAGCTCACAATCACAAGTGACTCAGAGGCACAAGCAGCTCCGCCATTCTGATGGTGCAGTTGGCATGGCTCAGAGGCACAAGTGTCTCCACCATGTTGGACTAGGTGGGGCAAACTGGCAGTACCTGTATTTTACCTGAAATTGTTGCATCTTAGATTCTTAAGAGTTTAGCATTTTAAAAGTGCAAAGCAAAAATGTTCCTGGACAATAAAGAATTACTGAATCGCAGTAGGACAGATTCAGAAATAAGCAACCTCTAAATGGGTCACAATGTTGAATAAATGTACAAAGGCTTGGGGGAGAGAAGAAAAAGAGTATAGAGAGTCATAAAATAAAGTTAATGCTTTCAAAAAAGGGTAGTATTTAAAGAGACAGAATACAGATAACCATAGATTAAAAAAATAAGCCACATAAATGTGGAAATTTCACGAAGAATCTAGATTATGTGTATTATTGTGTTTTCTTTAATGTTTTTGACTGTGAAGGAGCTAAGTACAGAGAGATGTTTCATTGGGCTGCCACCTGTGGTGGATAGTCCAGAAACCGAGCACAGGGCCATTCCAGCTTCTGCTGCAGGGGCTTCTTTGTTCCACATGACCCTGCCTCCCCCAAATCTGCCCTAATGTCTGTGAGCTCCTTGACCCAGGAAAAGTTCCTGCTCCTGCACTGAGGAGATCCACCCAGAGGGGTAAGTGTGTGCCTGCCTGGCCAGAAAGTCCCCGGAAGAAAGTGCAGGTCACCTCCATCTCCTGCTGCAGTGGCTTCTTTGTTCCATATGACCCTGCCTCCCCCAAGTTTGCCCTTTTCTCTGCAGGGTCCTTGAACTTCCAGGAGTCCCTGCTCCTGTGCTGAGGAGATACATCCAGCGGGGTGAGTATGTGCCCACCCAGGACTGACGGTCTGGGAATGGAGCACAGGGCCCCTCCAGCTCCTGCAGCAGGGATTTCTTTGTTCCACACCACCCTGCCTTCCCCAAGCCTGCCATATTGTCTGCAAGGTCCTTGGCCTAGGAGTAGATCCTGCTCCTGCACTGATGAGATCCAGTTAAAGGGTACTCCTTTCCATCTGCGGTGTCCTTAGATCCACCAACACCACTGGTTCCAGTGCTGAGGGGCCCTAAGAGAGACCAGAGCAAGAAAATTCCCCAAGCACACAGTTAATCACAGCAAAGATTGGA
Source organism: Myodes glareolus (assembly GCF_982192425.1). Classification (NCBI taxonomy): domain Eukaryota; kingdom Metazoa; phylum Chordata; class Mammalia; order Rodentia; family Cricetidae; genus Myodes; species Myodes glareolus. The sequence continues at coordinate 5,624,326 of NC_142046.1, forward strand.
CTAAGGCACCAAGACTCTCCTGGCTGCATTTGAAGGAAGAGATGGGCAAACACCAGTGCAAGAATTCCTCCAACAACCTGAAAAGCAACATGACAACACCAGAATCAAGTGATCACGCAACAAGACTTGTGTGGTCTGCTAAGCTAAACCAGCATGGATATTATAAAGGTATTATGACTTCAGAATTTGGGTCTAAGGATATGATGCTTTGAAAAAAAGTTCTACTTTTGTTTTCACTGAGGATGAAACACTGTGGATTGCTTCTAGACAAATATGGTATGATAGACCATGCCCTCCTGAAAGATTGCTGTAAACATCCTCAAAAACATACTTTGCTCAACTGCCAACTGAAATGAGCTTAGCAATCAGAATATACCATGAAAAACCTGATTAACAGTGCCCCAATTCAGCATAAAGCAGTTTGGAGAGAAAAAACTGTGCCCATATTTCCAAATATTGTTTATAAATGTTCTTTTACATACTTAGCTCCTTTCTTTTGGGTGTAAGCTAGCAGGGTGGCCAGGACCAAAAGAACACCATCTCACACAACAGGCTCTTAACAACTGAGCAATATCTCTAGCCTCAGTATGTTTTGTTTATATATTTAGAAATATATGTGTTTCTATGTGTGTGCTTATGTATGTGTAAGAACAATAAAGTAAAAAGAACCAGGAAAATGCAAACAAGGTTAAAGGGATCATGGAAAGTGTTGAAGAGAGGAAAATCAGGAGGATATGAACCAATACTGTTTTAATTACAAAAAATGAAAACATCTAAAATATTTGAGTACAGTAATCACAAATGTATGTGTTATATGGAAGGATACTTTGGCTTATATTTGATACAATCTTAGTATAATTTAGTTGGTAATATTTCAAATAATGAATGAGAATCATCTTCAGAAACATCATTATATTTTTTAGTTGAGAACATTTAATAGAACATTATAAGCAGTGCTGATAAAAACAATAAAACATTTTGATATTTTAAAAAGTTTAGAATTATGTTGTTTGGTTCATCTTATTTGTTTTGCTTTATTGTTAAAAATTGAATACTTTATTTTTTATTTATTCATTTATTAACAATTTTCACCTTCTCCCTGCCTCCCTTTTTCCTCACCTGTGCCCCTCCCCCTCCCTCTCTAGTCCTAAGAGAGGTCAGGGTTCCTTCCCTATGGGAAGTCCAAGGTCACCCCTCCATCCAAGTCTATAAAGGTGAGCATCCAAACAAACCAGGCTCCCACAAAGTCAGTCCATGCAGTAGAATAAAAACCCATTGCCATTGTCCTTGGCTTCTCAGTCAGCCTTCATTGGCAGCCACATTCAGAGTGTCCATCTGAATGATGGATCACATGCTCCATCATTCCCAGTCCAGATTTCCTTGGTGAGTTCCCATTAGATCAGTCTCACAGTCTCAGTGGGTGGACGCACCCCTCATGGTCCTGACTTCCTTGCTCATGTTCTCCTTCCTTCTGCTCCTTATTTGGACCTTGGGAGCTAAGTCCAGACCCAATATGGGTCTCTGTCTCTATCTGCATCCATCGCCAGATGAAGGTTCTATGGTGATATGCAAGATATTCATCAGTATGGCCATGGGACAAGGCCAGTTCAGGCACCCTCTCCTCTGCTGCTCAAGAAACAATCTGGGGACCTATCATTGGACACATGGGATTCCCTCTAGAGTCAAATCTCTTGCAAACTCTAAAATGGATTTCTTAATTAAGATATTTACTTCCCTGGTCCCATATCCACCCTTCCTCCATCCCAACCATCCCATTACCCCAAGCTCTCCCGAATCCTCCCCTTTTCCCTTCTCCCTATCCATCTCCCCTTACATTCACCCCCCATCCGCGTGCACCCAAGTTTTGCCTGGAAATCTTGTCTACTTCCAATATCCAGGAGGATGCGGCCTTAGTAAGAAATTTCTTAAACGAGATGTATGAGTGAGTCACTAATAAGCACATGAGAAGATCCACACAATCTTCAATCACCATAGAAATGAAAATCGAATTCACACGACACCTACAATAGCTACTACAAACCAGAAAACTTAATCTTTAATCACCAGAGAAATGGAGATCGAACTCACAAGACACCTACAAAGCTACTATAACCAGAAAACTTAATATTAGTAAAGATTTCAAAAGCCATTGCTCAGTCCTAGTGAAAATGAGGTAGTAACAAAAGAAAGCAGTTTATTTATCATTTGATTTACCACTTCTGCCCCTGTGTATATAACACAGATATTTATAGCTACAAATGTTCTTCTAAGCACTCTTTATCAGTTTTCCACTTCTGACATGTTAATTCTTCCGTTTGAGGTTTTTCTAATATTGTAGATTTTTCTTTACTTCTCCCTGTTTACTACTTATCAGAACTTTCAATTTGCACATATTTCTGAGTTTCCCATTTTTGATATTGATTTCTAATTTTGTTGCTATGACTGGAGATCATTAAAGTTTAATTTAAAAAAGTTTAGAAAGTGAAACTGCCTAGCTAAATAAATTACTTTCAGGCAACTAGAAAAAAAGCTTGCAAAAAAGAACATGAGTCAGTCATTTTGTTAATTGCAACATTAGTATAATGCTATGCCTAAGTCTAAGACAAAATAAAATTTATCAGTTATATTCTAAGATAAAAATAATGTACTTGTACTCATATTTTTATGTATGCTTTCCCTGTTTTTATCTCTACTTCTTATGTAGTCATTTTGATACATAAAATGTATAAATTTTTATACATAAGATACCAGTTATTTTCTGATCAATACAATAATGCAACCAATATGATTAGATATAACTTAGATCTTGTTTATGCTACTGTGTCTTATGAGAATTATAAATATGTCCCTGTTCAGATGTGAAAGTGAAAAAGGAAAATTTATTCAACACGGAAACTGTATGTTAAATTAATTGGGGTCCTCATAAAAGATTTTTTTCAAACTGTGCTGACAATAATCAAGCGTGTAATTATAAATTATTTGGTTCTATGGCATGTTCAAAATTTCAAATGGGAACAAATAAAATCACATTTACAATTTTCACAGGGGAAAATAAGTTTTGATGTTAAACATTTACAGCAAGAAATTTTTGAAACATTTTTATGTCACTTACCAGGCAATTTGTATGATGGGAGTAAAGTTGCCAGAATAGTTGTATCTTGTAGAAGGAAAATTATTAGAAGGAATGGACCTTCTTTCCTCGTGGCTGAGTAGCATAACAAGCAATACTTTTACCAGTCTAATATTATTCAAGTTTTTATAATTTGCTTACTTACAGGATATCTTTGCATCAAACTGCAATTAAATTTTTCAACAACATCTCAAAACAAAACAACTCTGGACATACTGCATTTTAAAAACAAAAACAGGGGAGATGTTAGAACATGCTTCATGAAGTTGGGTAAGGAGATTTCTGATGACTTATCTAAAAAGACAAAGTAATCGAGACAAGAGCTCTGTAACCTTCAATATTCTATAACATGGATATCCAGAATGTGCTTCGCTCACAAATGTAGTTACTAGGAGTGGGTTTTTCTTCAGATTTTCCATCATCTTATCCATTATTATTCAAAATACGATTTCCAAGCACTAATTGTTCTCATTACAGTCTAAAATTAGGAGATCTTGCCCTTTTCTGAAGAGGAGAAGGAGTGGATGGGCAGAAACAGGAAGGATTTGGGGAGGAACTGGGAGGAAAGGAGCAAGAAAAGGGAGACGATCATCATGATGGAAATTCAATTATTAATTGATTTTTATTTTTATTTATTTACTGTTTTGGTTTTTTGAGACAGGGTTTCTCTGTAGTTTTGGAGCATGTCCTGGAACTAGCACTTCTCAACAACGCTGACCTTGAACTCACAGAGATCTGCCTGCCTCTGCCACAGGAGTGCTAGAATTAAAAGCATGTGCCACCATCACTGGTTTAACTTTTATTCTTTTAAAAAGTACATGCCAATTTTTTAAAAGTGCATGCCTTAACTCTGGTTTTTGGTTTCATTTTTGTTGTTGTTTTTAAGATGGACTCTAGTGATACAACTCTGATCTCATTTGTTCCAAGTTCTTGACTATTTCCTCAGGAATTCTCAACAGGCTTTATAAATGTTAGTTTTCCAGCTTCTTCTCAGGTTCACTTATTAAGTGCTCTGAAAGAGTCCTCCAGATCAACTTGAAAAAGAAACACATATATGTATATACAATTTCCATAAATTTAATTTCATAGCAGAATTTCAGAAATTTTGAGCTTGAATAACTTTCCTGTGCAACAACGATGTGCTATAACAAAATAAAATACTTAAATTTATAGAATAACTATTGAGGGAACAAAGTATGATTCTGTAGACCAACTGGAAATCAGGCATCAGTGATTCAACAATGTTGTATAAACAAGGGCCTCAATCTCAGCTTTATATAATACATTCTGAGGAATGTAGAAATGACTAGATTCTGGTCTTGTAGTATTTTAAATGTCTATTCATGTGGACACTTCTCAACAAGTTGCCAGCAAAGTAATTTGCACAATTTTTAGAAGTTTGTCATCATGTACATTTCAAAATTTGAATTCTTGAAACTCTAAAATATGTACCAGGGAGATAGGAATGTTCTTTCATTAAAAGACAAGAGAATGCAAAATTTGAAGTTTTCTGCACTGTTTTTTAAAATGAAGCAATATTTAGAAATGATTTGCCATTATATTAACTATTTGTATTCATTTTAAATACACAAAATTTTCTGAAATCACAATTTCACTACTTTGCACAGCTTATATTCTTAAAAATGTTCTCAGGAAGAAATGAGTTGCCAGTATTGAGGGATAAACTAATTTTAAACGGGATAGTGAAGGGCAGCCTCACAGGAAAGAAAATTTTAGAGTTAGGATACCATGATTGGTGGCTCTTCAGTTACACTCTCTACATTCAGTTTTCTCTCATTCCTGTATAAACATATGTTCAACTGTAGGCTACTCTTTTTGAGTAATGTTATGATAATATCATCAGTGGAATAAAAATAGAAGTGAAATTTTCATAAAATTTTGAAAGATTAACTCTTAAATTTTATTTTTTCCCTTTTTAATATATATCTATTCCATTGTCAATAAATCTCAAATATAAGGAAGATGATGAAGTAAAAGGAATATAAGGAATCAACAAATACCAACAAGCATTTAGAGCAAAATCAATATATAAGCCTATAACAGAGAGAATGACAGTTGAAAAATATGGCTGTCTCTATTATACTCTGCCTACTCTCTCTCTCTATCTCTGTTCAAATTTCTTGCCTGATTTTACTCTGCTAAACCACTGACCAAAACAGCTTTTTTTTTCATTATCCAATAAAATGAACCCATAAACAGAAGGACATCCTACATCAGCAGCAGGCCATTTAGAATAATCAGAAGAGGTCACAGAAGTACCTAATGTCTGTCTTTTAATTCACTTTGTAGTTGTGACTAACCTCCAACTGAGAAGGTCATGGAAAAATGTTTCAACTTGAATTTATTCTCAAGTGAGACTGATCACATTTAAAATAGTTTCAATATGGGATTCACAAAACATGACTCAAATACAACACAAAACATTTTGGTTTGAGGCTCTAGAGGAATAAATTTTGTAAAAGATCCTCTTATGCTGTTTAGAGAATGCCAAGGAGAGGTTCAAGTCACTTGAATCTTCCAACAATTATGTAATCAGTCACGTTGATGGCAAAGGCTCCAACTGCATACAGAAGTTCACACAATGAAGTTATTCATAGTTTAAGAATAGTTAAGCTCACTTAGGAAGTTGGTGAAGATTGAGAAATAGAAATATAGAGTTAACTTTAGATGCTACAAATTTTAGCTTTGGGTAACATGAAAATATGTAAAAAAAAAAATACTAAAAAAGGTTTAGTGCCTGATATCACAGAAGCCAGGAAAAAAGTGATTCAAAGAGAAAAGAACAACTTTTTGACTTGAAAGTGCTACAATGTAGAAGAAATGAGAGATAAAGTCTTGGGTTGACTTTGACAAATAAGAAACTTAAGCAGCTAATTAAAGGAAAACTGCTTAATTTTTTTTCTTTTAGGGAACTCACGTTGACTTTGAAGGGTGTTGTTGTTCTTTATATTCATGTGTTGGTATATGTATCATAAGAACATGGTTGTCTATGTGTATCACTACAGATGCATGTGAGTGTGTGTGTGTGTGTGTGTGTGTGTGTGTGTGTAAGCCCAAGAGTGACATTAGGAAATCTTTCTTAATTACTATGCTACATTATTCTTTGAGTCAAGGTCCCAATCAAAGACAGACTTCACAACATGGTAAACAAGTCAACTTGTTTGAGAAATATTCTGTGGCCACTATTCTGGATGAAATTACAGGAGATTTGCCATACTTAGCTAGCATGCACATAGATATTGGGGATCAAATTTCTATTCTTGTTTGTGAGGAAAGTGTTTTCATCACTGAGACATCTTCATAAGCCTGATTTCTATAATATTTGGATCAAAACAGTTATATAAAATAGAGACATAAATTAGATATTTATTGATAATAAATGATGAATATATTTTATCCTAATTACTTATTATACATATTATTATACTATGTATTGAATTATAGGGCACTTTTTATTGATAAATTTTACTTATTTATTTCTACTTGAGAATTAAGTTTTGATAAACTATTCAGTAGGTGCAGATCATCTTCACTGATTTTCAAACTTTTTACATCTCAACAGAAGGTATCACTCAAAATATATTGCATTTATTCTTCTATTGTACTGACAATACCTTTGAGCTTACCAGAGCACAGTCTTCATGAAGACAGAGATTATAATCTGTTTTAATAACTGATGCATGCTGAGCACTCAGTAAACACATATTGTCTAGATGAATAGAAACCAACGCATAAATGATAGATCATTTTACAATTGAGAGCACTTAATGAGGGAAGAAATATGCTGGGTTTTGTTGGGACTCATGAAGTCTGGGCATGATACCCAGTGTAGTTTCCTGAGGCAAGTCAGTGGGTGTGTTCTCCATGTTTCCCAGGCAGGGAGGGCTGAGTTGCAACACTCATCATCCCATTTAGGCCCAGAGAGAGTCCAGAGATTCCAGCTGTGCCCAGGCTCTTTCTGCCAGAGAACCTGGCAGGTTGGTGCCCAATGTGAGGAAACAAAGAAACAGAAGGGCAGAACAGAAAAATCTCATGTGAGGAATGTGGAAGTTTCACTGATGGCAAATTGGTTTGTGAGAGAGTGAACACCCATTAAAACTGAGGTAGTTATTTACTTTAAAAAATTCTGCTTTGAAACCTAGGTCAATAAATACTACTTTGGAACATAGTTCATTTTATCTGCCCCTAAACCCTGTCGCGACCACCTCGACCATCAAGGACGACGCAACACCAGAGTTCTTCTTCCAAGCAGTTTATTCAGGACCTTGTTACAATGGCTTCTTCTCGCTTCTCTCTCTGGGCAAGCTCCTCCCAGCCCTTAAGTAGGGCCGCCAATCCTGGATTGCCGCGTGGGCACTGTCCATAGGTCCACTTACTTGCAAGCAGCTTATGATCATGGCCTGATTCTGGCCTTAGCCAAACACAGTGTTGTTTGCCACGGAGAGCACTCGTTTTTGGGATAGTGGGGGGCGGAAGCCAGCACCATTTTCAAGGTGTGGCTCCACGAAACTCTCCACAGCTCCCCCCTTTTGTTTTGCAAAGCAGCAGGCAAGAATAGAGGTCTGATCACTGTTAAAAAATGAAGCATGTACTAATGTTTATCCAGGTGTCCTCCACCCAGAAAACTCTAGACCCGCTTGGTGCCCTTTTCACAGAAGTGGGACATAGGCATCGACCCACGTGCAATCAGACTTGCTCTTCTTGAGGTAGATGTAATTACCCTCAAGTGCAGTGTGCAAGCCTCGCATCCTATGCTTATTTATCTTTTAAAGTAGTTAGCCAAGCTTGAGGGGACTGTCCTGCTTCAATAGCCATGAAGGCTTGGATGATCATGGTTGCATTGCGACATTGTGAGGCTCTCATGCAACAAATGCACCACAGACATACCAGGGAGACAAGCACCACTAGTCCTGTCAGGGTTCCTATTCCCGCCCACTCCTTAAAATAACTAAAAGTTCATTTCAGCATATTAAGAAAAGCATTAGCAGTAGGTAATTCCAGCTGTGTTGCATTCAGGGAAATAATCTGGTTGGTCAAGGTGTCTGTCAGGTTCTCGAACTCATTGCTCCAGTTTCCTTGGAGGTAGGTGCTCAACTGCCAGCTAAGGTTACCATTCTTTGTAAAATTCTCAGCCAATCTGGAAGTAATACATAAAGAGGAGAGGGAATGAATATATCCTACACTAGAGAAGGTTACTAAATTGTCTACTTGCTCTTGCAAGAGGTCTACTCTTTGGTTTACTGTCAAAATGCCAGCTTTTAAATGGCCATCAATAGATTTCAATTGTGGAGGCTGTCCTCTCCACAATTTCATTAACTGTCTCTGCAATCTGAGTTGTTGCAGCCATGGCAACAGCAGCTGTCGTGGCAGCTGCAGCAGCTGCAGCAATTGCGGTGACTAGGGCCGCTGTTATCCCAAAGTCCCATTTTGTTCTAAGTAGATGAGTGATTGGGAAGGTACCGGTATCAACTCTGACTGGGATGGGAACATATGTGGGAACTCTCATCACCACAGCTGTGTTATAAGTACCATTCCAGCATTGACTTGCGAGGCAAGTCGCCTTAGAGGTATTACAATAGATCACATCCCCTGTGGCATTGGTAATATTAGTCAGCAAAAAGAAGAAGGGTGCCTTTAAGCACACTGGACTGGCAGAATCAGTAAGGTTGTTCATCATTTTATTTATAGCAACATTTGAAAGAATGCCCTTCACATCTCTGCTGGCAGAGATGTTAAGTAGCCGAACAGTCAGATCGCGAAGGGCAGCAAAAGGCTCCAGGGATGAAAAGGCCCCTCTTTCATTAGAAAGAATCCATTGAAACCAGGGCCAGGTGTTTTTCTTATTAGTTTTCTGATTAGTCCGATTAGTAAGACTAAAGGAATATCTTTCTAAAGGAGGGGTAAATTCAAAACCTGGTGCAATCTGCTTTGACCTATGATCTGGGCTTTGACATGGTATCCAATGAGGGGGGTACCCTAAATTAGGGGCACAATAAGGTAATACTTTCCGAGCAGTGGAATTCCCTAATCCAAAGTGTGAACTTGAAGGCCGAAGCCCTTCCATCAACATCAATAAGGTAGCAATATTTGTGGCATTACCACCGTTTTTACCGCTGTCTGTGCCTAAGGAAGCACCCATATCTATTGTTTGCAGTGCTTCCACGAGCATAGCAAGAGGAACATGATTATCACTCAACAGGTCAAGCCAATTACCCACCGAGCCATTTTTCAACCATATACATGGGTTAGAATTATTTTCAAGAGAAAAACATAAAGCTTATACATAGCCATGCTAGGGTCTAAATTTACGCAGGGTAAGCCTAATTCACAACTAGTGGAAAAAAAGACGGGTAAAACCTTTAACGTAGAATGAACAGGTATAGGAATTGGCCATGTTTTTGCTATGGCTCACAAGATTTGTTCATTGTCCTGGATCAGCAACAGGGACATCAGGACCGTCATCATCAATAGGATCATAGTCGGAGGCTCCATCTTACTTGTCATTCCTCTGTACTTGTATTTTTCTCACCAAGCGCTCCGGTACTCAAATAGGGTCCAAATGATCCTGTGGAAAAACACAAACAGAGCCTCGTGCCCATGCCAGCACGGGATCACGGCCATGCCAGACCCCTGTCAGAGCACCTTTCCATTTTATCAATCCTTTTAAAGGACTGGATGGGCAAGAATGCTTGTCCGCTGCAGACTGTTTGGTATTATCCAAGTTTAAAAAATTAAGTGTAAATAAGACTAAGGAAAGTCTAGTCTTCGGGGTCTGTTGATGACCTATTCCCCCTTTTTGTTTTTGAAGCAATTCCTTTAAGAAGCGATGAGCACACTCTACAATGCCTTGGCCTTGTGGATTATAAGGCAGGCCATGTATGAGTTAAACATCTATGCGCTGGCAGAAGGAAGTGAACTTTTGTCCCGTATAAGCAGGACCATTGTCTGTTTTCAGTTGCTGGGGTTTTCCCCAGGCGGCTCATGCTTCTAGACAATGAGCAATCACTTGAGTTGCATTTTCACCTGTCATGGGCATGGCATGGATAATGCCAAAGCACATATCCACGGAGACATGTACATATTTTGCCTTGCCAAACACAGAGATATGGGTAACATCCATCTGCCAAAGTTTAAGGGGGAGCAATCCACGCGGATTGACCCCAAAAGTTTGAATGTGATGATATATGACACATTGTGTACAATCCACAACCACCTTGCATGCATCAGCACGGGAAATGGCAAATTTTTGTTGTAGGGTTTTGGCATTAACATGAAACTCTTTATGAAAATCATGAGCCCTCTGCAGGGCAGAGGCAAGAAACATCCATTCTTGTCTGGTACACTGATCAACCTTGTCATTGCCAGCAGCCAGAGGGTCTGGCAAACCTGTATGTGCACGAATGTGCTGTACAAAGAAAGAATTCTTACATTGCCAGAGTAACAGCTATAATTGTGTAAATAGCCTATGTACAGGGCTGGAGGATTTTAGAGGTCCAGCGCACTCAAGGTATTTTAAGGCGTTAACAACATAACAAGAATCTGAAATCAAATTAAATGTAAATGGACAGGATTTAAACACCTCAACCACGATTGCTAGCTCCACTTGCTGAGGAGCCCCAGGAGAAAACTGATATTTAACAGGTTCTGTGGAGTCTACCATGTAAGCACCACAGCCAGTCTTAGATCCATCTATAAATATAACACTGGCTCCTGGAATGGGTCGCAAGGCAGTGATTTTTGGAAAGACTACTGGATGTTCTTTAAAAAAGGTTAACAGTGGATGCTTAGGAAAGTGACAATCGATGCACCCAGAATAGGAGCACTGTAAAATAGCCCAATCATCAATAGTGGCACATAAAATATTAACTTGATTAGTATCATATAGGGTGACTATTACACATGATGCAACTCCAAAATGCTGCAGGAAAGCCTGAATGCCATGCTGAGCAAGAAAAGTGACAGCAATAGGATAATGTTCTATGGATTTCACGGGGGAAATCTTGGAATGAATCCAAAGTAATGGTCCTTCCTGCCACAGAATACCCGTGGGTTGTAGATTAGTAGGTAAAATGCATAAGGCAATATCTTTTTCAGCCTGCACCCTTTTAAAAAGGCTTTAGATAATTTTTCCTCTACAAGAGAGAGTGCTTGTCGAGCCTCACTGGTAAATTGTCTGGGAGAATCTAGAGCTACATCACCAACTAAAATATCATACAATGGTTTTAACTCATAATTTGCCATGCCCAAACTGCCCCTGATCCAATTTATATCTCCTAATAATTTTTGAAAATCATTTGATGTATGCAAATAATCTTTTCTTAATTCTACCTTTTGTGGAATAATTTGATTATGTGTTAATTTGAGATTCTAGATAAGTTACTACCCTGTCTTGCTGTACCTTTTCTGGAGCTATATGGAGTCCTTTTTTATGAAGCCTCTACCAAAACTCTATAGATCTCATGCAATACCTTTTCCTCCTTCACAGCTAAAAAAATATCATCCATATAATGGAGACACTTCACATCCGAGAAATGGGTTCTTAATGATTCTAACGCTGTGACAACAAACAACTGACACATAGTAGGACTATTGGCCATTCCCTGAGGTAGGACAACCTGTTGATATCTTTTGTCAGGTTCTTCATGATTAACTGATGGTAAGGTAATGGCAAATATTTCACTGTCCTTGTTATTTAAAGGGATGAAAAAGAAACAATCTTTTATGTCTACTACTACAATGGGCCAACTCTCTGGTAATGCAGATAGCAAGGGGAGGCGATGTTGAACAGGCCCCATAATTTTCATCTGCTCATTTATAGCCCGAAGATCATGTAATAATCTCCATTGTCCAGATTTCTTTTTTATAACAAAAATTCCAAGGGGAAAGGGAAGGCTCAATATGTCCTTCCTTTAGCTGTTCTTGCACTAACTGATGGGCTGCTTGTAGCTTTTCGGAAGATAATGGCCACTGAGGAACCCATACTGGCTCTTCTGTTTTCCAGGAAATGGGAATTCCTTTCTCAGCGGCCCTTAAGAAAAACCCAACCCTTGTCTGGGTTTTCTTGGTTTTGCCTCTATAGGATCCTTTTGACCCTGCAAGAATTTCCCCAGGCCAAACCCAGGATGGCATCCCATGCTTTTCATAATAGCTTGAGCCTTATCAGAATATTCATTACTTAACTTAAACCCCATAGACTTCATAAGATCTCTTCCCCATAATGATACCGAAAGTTCAAGAACATAAGGCTGAAGCACACCTGAATGCCCCTCTGCATCTTGCCAATTTAGCAGATTAGCACTAATATCAGGGGTGCTAGCATAACCCAGTCCTCGTAAGGTATGTGATGAAATTTGGATGGGCCAGTCCCATGGCCAGTCCTTTTTGGCTATAATGCTTCTGTTTGCTCCTGTATCCAGGAGGCCTGTGACCTTAATTTCATTAATAGTCAGTTGTAAAGTAGGTCTTTGATCCAAGTCCAAGGATAGAAAGGTTAAATCTGTACCAGATGAACCAAATCCTCTGTCCCCTCTTTCAACATCCCTAGCCAGATGTTTGTCATGTAAATTAGGCAGGAGGACAAGTTGTGCTATCCTATCCCCCAGAGAAATCGCAGTAATGCCCTTAGGTGATTCAACCATGATCTTAACAATGCCTGTATAATCTGGGTCAATTATCCCTGGGTGAACTCGTAGACCTCTTAAGGTAGTAGATGATCTCCCTATTAATAACCCCACTGTGCCAGGCTGAAGAGGGCTTTGAAAATCAGAGTCCATTGTTTGGACTCCCATTTGGGGAGTTAATATGAGTCTGGCGGTGACACGGAGGTTCAACCCTGCTGAACCTGCAGTGGCTCTCCACAGTCCTTGGGGTGTCTAAAAGTTGGGCACTGCTTGGGATTCCTTTCTTGATTCAAATTCTCCATTGCCCCATATATTTGTGGGCCCTGAGGCCGGGGGCCCCGCTGTCCATTTTTTGGCTTAGTTACATTCACAAGAGGCTGTCCGTTAATATCTTTTACGGACCTACATTCATTTGCTCAATGCTTTCCTTTCTTGCATCTGTGGCATACCCTGGGGCTAGGTCGTGATTCCTGTGCTACTGCTGGCATGCCACTAGGTGATGTTTCTCCCCGCTGAGGGCAATTGCATTTTAAACGTCCTTGTTTGCCACAGCAGAAACAGGCCCCATTAGTGGAACCTCCGCCTCTAGTCAGCCTCAGCACTGCCGCAGCAAGGCCTGCATTCGTCAGCAGTCCTCCCAGCTCTCTACATACCCTCATCCAATGCTCTAGTCCTCTATGTTTATGTGGGGTAGTGGCAGCTATGCATTCTTTAGTACATTGTTAATAGATCAATTGTTTAAGCATGGGTAAGGCAGAGTCCAGATCCTCAAATATCTTACCCGCCGCCTCCACTAGGCATGCCACAAAATCAGAAAAAGGTTCAGTAGGTCCTTGAATAATTTTTGTTAAATTTCCTCTCACCTCTCCTATGTTAGGCACGGCCTTCCAGGCTCGAATAGTGAGAGCATTAATCTGTTCATACACTTGATTTGGATATCCATTTTGATTGTTTGCAAATCTGCCTTGTGCTAGCAACATGTCCGCATCCCAGACAGGCTGGAGTCCTCCAGCAGCCTGATTTACAGTGGCCTGTGCATGTGCAAATTCAAATAGGAAAGCCTTACATTCTAAATACTGTCCAGGAGACAAACAAGCCTTGGCAACGCTTGCCCAATCAGCTGGTGTCATAGCAAATCTAGTTAAGGATTCCACCTGGGCCACTGTAAAAGAGGCTGTAATGCCATTTGTCCGGACAGACTCAGCTAGCTTTTTAACCATTTTAAAATCCAAGAGTTCATGGTATCTATTTCCTTGCTGATCCTGGAAGACTGGAAAAGCCGCCATCATCCTTACTCCTCCTTGAGTGATCATCTCGGTTCTGATCTCCCTCCATACGGCAGGATTAAAGGAACTTCCTCCAGGATGGCTGAATGAGCTTCCAGCTGTAGCCTCTCTAGCCTCCAAAGAAGGAGGAGGAGCCATTGGAGTAAGGTTCCTTCTCTGATCTTGACCTTTCTTTATTCTCCCTTTTCTGTGTAATTTCACCCTTTCAAAAGCTCTTCGAGCCACTTCTATAGCTTCCACATCATCACTATCCTTTCCCGACTGGCTAGAGTCAGGGCTATCAGACTCATCGAGCTCAGAGAGACTGGGATACAATTTTGCTCGTTCATTCTTTTTACTCCTTTCTGACTGTGCTATCTCTGAAGCCTCCTTTTCAGACCTCTCTTCTTGCAACATTTCTAATGTGGCCTGGCCATTCTCTACTGCTTCACCAAATTTCTGATCACTCAGGCAGCTTCATATTAGTCTCCAGATAGGTCTTACTCCACCCTTAAGCGTTCCCTGCTCTGCAGCAAAATCAAGGTCCTTGTCTAGTTTTTCCCATGAAGGGATCATAAGACTCTCGGAGCCTGCAAACCAAGGAGCAATGGTGTCGCATTCCTCCAGGAACCTCCCTAAGGTACTTTTCTTAATTTTTAGATTCTTTTGAATGAAGCAGCTCATTCAAAGCCAGAAAAATTGGGTGAGAAGAAGAATTTCCCATGTCTATTCGCCGAGAATTCTCAAAACACTCCCTTCAGAAAAAAGCAAAAATGACGAACCAGAGCACTGTAGTCAGGAGTACCCAAGCTGTCAAAAGCCGGTAGTAATCCGTCAACAGTATCAGGCGATTTTACTTTCGGTTCGTCGGGCTTGCGAACTGAATGCACTCTACAGATCTGTAGCCCGTCTGCTGTAGTCACGGCTCAACTTTCACTTTTGATCTGTCTGCTCTAGTTGCCGCTCTACTTTCCCTGCTTTCCCTTTGTTTACAGGTGAGAGCAAATAACCCTCTTTTGACGTGGATCCCCAATCTTACCTTGAGGACTTTATTGGTTGCACCCCCTGACTGCAGCAAGTTCTGAGCTCCACAGAGAGAAAGTGGATGGTCCCCATATGGGCCACCACCTGTCGCGACCACCTCGACCAGCAAGGACGATGCAACACCTGAGTTCTTCTTCCAAGCAGTTTATTTAGGACCGTGTTACAATGGCTTCTTCTCGCTTCTCTCTCTGGGCAAGCTCCTCCCAGCCCTTAAGTAGGCCTGGGCCGCCAATCCTGGATTGCCGCGTGGGCACTGTCCATAGGTCCACTTACTCGCAAGCAGCTTACGATCATGGTGTGATTGTGGCCTTAGCCAAACACGGTGTTGTTTACCACGGAGAGCACTCGCTTTCGGAATAGCGGGGGGCAGAAGCCAGTGCCATTTTCAAGGTGCAGCTCCACGCAGCTCTCCACAAACCCCCCTTTATAGTGCCCATAGACTCTCAAGATCTTCACCTACAGATCCCTCTACAAACCCTACAAAGCTTTTTCCAGTACTCTCTACCCCAACACTTTGTGGCAAGAAGGATTTACCCTATAGCAGAGTCCCCTCTGCTCTGCAGTTTCAGATTGGGGAGGAAGCATTAGGTAGGGAAGTTAATGTTTTCAGATTTTGAGGGGAGGTAGCTTCTTCCAGAGCCACAGAGAGATAAGGGCATACTTGTTTCCTGTAAATGATAACCCAGGTGGTGAAAAGCCTAATGCCTGGTACCCTTGGGAAGTCCAGGATCTTAAGGATTTAAAGAAAACTGTAGCTGAAGATGGACCAATTCATCCTGGGCTGAAATCTTACTCCAACAGTTATGCCATCAATTTTGCACTGCCCTGAACTGGAACGATCTGATCAGGAACATGTTTATGGAATCATTTTTTTCTTAAATGGGAAGCCTACATGGCCCTAACAATTGGAGTTTGCCTATATATCTTTCCTGGAGAAACCTTGTTCACTGTATTATTAACACAGGACGGAGAACCTATTCACTGGATTCACCTATGAGTAGGTAGAGTTCCCAGGGTCTATTCCGTGACCATTCAGATAGTCGATTGCATCATTAAAGGCAGGGATATTTCGGTCAGTACATTTGGCACAAAACCTCATTCCCTTATTGTTCCATTTAAAGTCACTGATTTTACCAGGCTTCAGAGAAATAATGGTAGAATTACTATAGCTCTTGATGGAGTCTCAGGAAAAATTGATTGCCATTATGGCCCTTAAAAAAGGATGAGCTCCCTTTCTTGACTGAAGTAGAGGGCCCCTAAGCTTTTTCTGTCTCAACCCAACCCTGATTTTCTTACAGTGTTTACTGATAAGGTGTGCTTGGGGGTCTTCCTTATTGTATTCACATCTGTCCTATGGGAAGAGAAACAAAGGCCTATAAAATCTGTTTCCATGAGGTGGGAGGGATCTGCACAGTTTAAAGAATTATTTATTGTTATTATGACATTGGTTTCCATACCAGAGCCATTCGATCTACTTTCTGATAGCCTCTATGTTGGAAATCTTTTGTCCAACCTGGTTGAGGCCCATATTAAACTAGACTCCAACCCTTTATTCCATCTTATGATTCAACCTCGCCTCTTATGTAAACAAAGGATTAATTCCATCTTTCTAAAATATCTTAGAGGTCACCAAAACGTACCTGGAATTCTCTCCAGGGAAGATCAGATGGTTAGTCACCTGGCTTTCATGCCTTCATACAGTACTGCTATGGAGGCTATATATTTCTACCTTTTGACCCATGTTAACTGGAGGGGCCTAAAATATAGGTTCCAAGAGGTGCCAGTTACTGGGGCCTGGAGAGTACCAGACTCACTGCAGGAAGAGGGTTTGGATGTGTTTTTCCTCAAAATGAAAAGAGCCCCATCTGAGTGCTCACTAGAGATCTTAAATATTTACTCCCAAAAGGGGATAATGACGATAATGTTCCCAGGGAGTGCCCTACCCCTGAGGAATGCTTTTCTGCTTTTTCTCCAGAAGCAATAAAAAACGTGAATGCCATTGCTTATCCTGATGAGACATAGAGAAGAGATGACAAGACCTTTGGGACAACCTCTGTGGATGGGCTTATGGATTCTTACCCTGCTTCCTTCCCTTGCTCAGACCCCTTCTTTTCCTTATTCACCTTCTTACTGTTGGGCCTTTTCTTTCTTACTGTGTGTTTAATAATATCACACAATTTATTTACTAAAGATTAGTGACAGTTGAATTACATCAGGTCAAGGTATAATATTATATGCTGGCCACTAAGTAGTTCTGGGTCTCTCATATGACTGTATAACTGGTAATCCTCATATAAACACCCCTCCTCCACCTTCCACTTGACCAGTGACATGTAAGGTCTCAGTAAGGTTGGGATAACCTAAGGCAGATCCTGGAGTGAGTTTTTTTCATAAATGAGGTACATGGTACTCAGTAACTTCTTCATAAATGAGATGCATGGTACTCAGTGATTGGTAAGAGCTCCATGTGGGAGATGACCTATGACAGGAACCATGTCTTCTACTGTCATTACAAAAACAAAATCAGAGATGTTGGACCTCATAAGGCTTGGGCATAAGGCCTAGTATAATTTCCTGAGCCTAATGAGTTGGGATGAGGCCTAGAGTAATTTCCTGAGCCTAGCAAGAGTTTGGAGACCTGTCTCTTTCTACCCAACCCAGATCCTCCTCTGCCCAGCATCTCCTAATGTGGCAGAGTATTATTGGCCCTCATTTCTTATTACATCTTGGCCCATCCCAGGCTTCTTGACCCCCATCACAACCCTATATAAGTCCCTGCTTGATACCATTAAATAAGTTTTCACTTTGACAGACTCCCAACACAGTGGGTGTGTTTCTCTCCTTTTCCCAGGGGGGAGAACTGAGGAACTACACCTCATCATCCTCCTGTTCAGCCCCAGGGAGAGTCCTGAAGGTCAGGCTCTGCCCCTCTCCCAACTCTTTCTTCTGGAGAACCCGGCAGGGCTTTATGCCTTAAATATAGACTTTAGAAATTATCTTGTCAATTTAAAAACATAACTTCAAATATTAAAACCACAATGAACACTAATATTTACAGAATAACTGCCTAAAATCTTAGGGCTCAGTGATATCTAAAAATATTGCATGACTTCAGACACATATTATTTTCCCAGATTATCAGTTATGAATTTATACTGGCTTTATTAATTCTGTTTCCTAAGTCATCTCACTCTTTACTTAGGTGATTGTGACTTTTGCTTTAAAAAGCAAACACTCATTAAAACTGAAATGTTCTTAAATATTTTAAAAATCAACTTCTGAAAATAGGTGCATTTGAATCTAGATTTTATGACTTTTTTCTTTTTGTCTGCCACTGTAAATGTTCTCTATCATTTTATCTAACAAAAAATCTGCAAGGCCTTTATTTCTCTTTGATAATGAGTTAGTCAGGCAGAGAAAAGTATAACTCCTTTAAAGAATGGTTTTGAGAGAGGGCAGGGTACCCAGCCCTGTGGGAAGTCCAAAGCCCTCCCCACTCCATCCAGGCCTAGGAAAGGATGCATCCAAACAGACTAGAATCTCAAAAAGTCAGTACATTCAGTAGAATCAAATTCCAGTGCCATTATCATTGGCTTCTCAGTCAACCCCCATTGTCAGTCACATTAACAGAGTCTGGTTTGATCACATACTCATTCAGTCCCCATCCAACTGACCTTGGTGAGCTCCCATTAGATCAGTCATACCGTCTCAGTAGATGGAGGCACCCTTTGTGGTCCTAATTTCCTTGCTCATCTTCTCCTTCCTTCTGCTCTTCAACTGAACCTTGGGATCTCAGTCCAGTGCTTCAATGTGAGTCTCTGTCTCTATCTCCATTCATCACCAGACAAAGGGTCTATGGTGATATGTAAGATATTCATCAGTGTGGCTTTAGGACAAGGACAGTTTAGGAACCCTCTCCTCTACTGCATAAGAACCTAGCTGGGGCATCCCCATGGACACCTGGGAGCCCCTATAGAATCAAGTCTTTTGCCAACCCTAAAATGGCTCCCTTAATTAAGATATATTCTTCCCTACTCCCATATCCACCCTTCATCCATTTCAACCATTCCACACCCCAAACTCTGACCAATTCTATTGTTCTCCCTTATCTCTCACCCTCTTTTCTTCCATCTACCCTGTTGTAAAAGAGTGGCAAGCTGCGTTCCCGGCACCCAGCTACCTGGTAAATTTACCCCCAGAAATAATAACACGGAAACTGTATTCATTTAAACACTGCCTGGCCCATTAGTTCTAGCCTTTTATTGGCTAACTCTCACATCTTGCTTTAACCCATAATTAATAATTTGTGTATCACCACAAGACTGTGGCTTACCAGGAGAGATTCAGCGTGTCTGACCTGGTGGCTGGCTCCATGGCAGCTCTCTGTCTCTGCCTCCTTTCTCCCAGTGTTCTGTTCTGTCTAATCCACTTATCTAAGCTGCTATCCTATCAAAATGTCAAGGCAGTTTCTTTATTTGACCAATGAAAGTAACACATAGACAGAAAGAACTCCTACTCTACCACCCCATGCCTACCCCCATGTTCCTGACTTTTGCCTTGTGAGCTTGTCTGCTTCCAATTTCCAGCAGGATCTATATATGTTTTCCTTTGGTTTCACCTTATTATTTAGCTTCTCTAGGATCATGAACTATAGGATCAATGTCCTTTGTTTATGGCTAGAATACACTAATAAGTGAGTACATACCATATTCATCTTTTAGGGTCTGGGTTATCTCACTCAGGATAGTGCTTTCTATTTCCATCCATTTGCATGCAAAATTCAAGATGTCATTGTTTTTTTACTACTGAGTAGTACTCTAATGTGTATATATTCCACACTTTATTTATCCATTCTTCCATTGAGGGACATCTAGGTTGTTTCCAGGTTCTGGCTATTATAAATAATGATGCTATAAACATAGTTGAACAAATGGTTTTGTAGTAAGATTGGGCATCTCTTGGGTAAATTCTCAAGAGAGGTATTGCTGGATCCTGAGGTATGTTGATTCTGAATTTCCTGAGAAACCACCACACTGATTTCCAAAGTGGTTGCACAAGTTCGCATTCCCACCAGCAATGAATGAGTGTTCCCCTTACTCCGCATCCTCTCCAGCAAAGGCTATCATTGGTGTTTTTGATTTTAGCCATTCTGACACATGTAAGATGGTATCTCAAAGTTGTTTTGATTTGCATTTCCCTGATCGTTAAGGAAGTTGAACATGATCTTAAGTGTCTCTTGTCCATTTGAAATTCTTTTGTTGAGAATTATCTGTTCAGTTCAGTGCCCCATTTTTTAATTGGGTTAATTATAATTTTAAAGACTAGTTTATTGAGTTCTTTGTATATTTTGGAGATCAGACCTTTGTCTGATGCGGGGTTGTTGAAGATCTTCTTTCAGTCAGTGGGTTGCCTTTTTGTCTTAATGACAGTGTCCTTTGCTTTACAGAAGCTTCTCAGTTTTAGGAGGTCCCATTTATTCAATGTTGTCTTTATTGTCTGTGCTACTGGGGTTATATGTGGGAAATGGTCTTCTCTGCCCATGTGTTGCAGTCTACTTCCCACATTCTCTTCTATCAGGTTCAATGTGGTCAGATTCATATTCAGGTCTTTTTTTCTTGCCCCTTTGAGAATAAGGGGTGAGAGTCCTACACTAAGAATAAACAAAACTGAGAATTATATCAAGTTTGTCCAATTCAAATGTCAATAAATTGTGTCTATCTGATAAAACATACAACAAACCAATAAAGAGTGTGTCCTGTACAGGGAGGGCACAGGAACCACATAGTCATAGTTATATTGGTCACAGACAAGTCAGAGAATCTCAACAAAGAATGTTTCTTGGTCATCAGCAATTCTTTTGCACTGGGACTTTTTAATCTATGCCTACAAACAAGCTTAGGGAAATCTTTTATATTTAGCTTTGTAAGGATCAAAGAATTACTAATTCTAGTGGTTCAAAATATAGGTGTGCTTTAGAATCATTTTTGAAGAAGCACATTTGACCCATAAATTCACTTTCTTCACATCAGAATTAGAATTTCTGCAGATTGCTTCAATATAAACTGTTCACAGATCCCCCAAGTAAATCTGTTCTGTCAGTTAAAAACCACTCATGCCAAATGAATCTACCTGAGCTATTCACAAGTGCAAAGGAGAAAACAGAAGTCTGGGCACCAAACTATGTAAGGTTTCCCAGCATTAATTCTGTTTTGTCAGCATGATATAAATCCATTCTCCAGATGCTTTTGGCTGATGCTGGTATACTGCTTTTATTGCTATGTAGATTGGGACTGAAAAATAAGAGCAGAAAATCTTACTCCTGACTTTATTGGCATGATGACTTCCTGCAGGTTCAGTTAACAAAATGGAAAGAGAATCTTGAAAATATAGCACAATTTAAGTTCTGTAAGAAACTTGAACTTCTTGGAGAATAACTTTTAGCGTATTAAAAGATTCTAATGAATCAGAGCTTTCAAATGTATTTTTGTTTCTCAGGAAAAATTTGAAGAAGAATAAAAAAATAACACTACAATTTCTTACTCTGCTGAACAATAATCCTCAGTAATTTCTGAATTGGCAAGGTGCAGAATTCCAGGATCAAACAAAAGCCATTTATTTCTTTGACAACACCACATTAGACTCAGCAGCCACTTTGCAGGGAAGACTGATAGTTTGCAGCCTTTGCACCTGCTTTTCAGGAGACAGTTTAATAGCTGTGTACATCAAATCATCTGCAGATGGCAACTGAGGTGAACATGTGATTATTAGCTCTTTAGAAATTTGTATTCATCTCACAGGCCATGTGCTTCAGAAATAGGCACTCATAACCAACAAAGATCAGAATACTTAAAATATTGCACATTTAGATGGCAAAGACTAGAAAATTTTAAGAACATACTTTTTACTTTGTATTCTTTACTGAATGAAGGATAAGATGTGAAAAATTTTAACAATGCTCCAAGTATTTGAACTTCCTTGATTTTTCTCACAAATAATTATGAGAAATACATTTCTCCACCAGTTTATTAAGGTTATGCTTACAAATTTACATGTGTTAATAATATACAGTATGGAGTTTTGTGAAAGAATTAAGCCAAATCAGTTGACATATCCCTGGAGGAATTTTCATTTAAAAAACAGGTGAAACACAAGAAATTGAAAATGACTGAATCTTCTATTAGCTAAGGGTAACATAAGCTAGAAGAAGCTACCCAACATATTTCCTAAAGAACACTTTTAAAAGATACATGTGCATGCATTAAACAACACTTTTCAAAAATTACTTCATATATTCTACATTGCCTATACTGAATCTTTGTTTATGTTCAGCTTTATACCTTAGTAATTATTGGCACTGTATTGATTTTTACATCATTGAAATGGTTAATTTTAATATTGTTATAGTTAGAGATCACTTTGACTTTCTACTTTTAAATGAATATCACTCTTCATTTTCATGTGTAATGTTATTGACTGTAGCATGAGGGCCAGCTTGTTGGGATATCTGTCCCACCTGACACCCCACAGCCGGTAAGTCCCAAAGAAAATCAATCACACAGAGATCTCCATAAGATTACAAACTGATTGGCCCATTAGGTCAGGCTACTTAATAGTTCTTATGACTTATCTTAACCCATTATTCTTATCTACATTAGCCACACTGCTCAGTACCTTTCTCTGCTGGGCAGTTTACATCCTGCCTCTTCGGTGGTCTGCGCAGGAGTCAGAGAGGGAGCTTCCTGTGTCCCAGAATACTCCCAGTCACTTTGCTCCACCCCTTCCTCCTGTCTGGCTTTCCCGCCTATACTGCCTGCCTGGCCAATCAGCATTTTATTAAAATATGATTGACAGAATACAGACAATTCTCCCATACCATTTCCCTCTTTTTTTTAAACAAAGGAAAATACCCATAGTCCATTTGTTG
The DNA here is from genome assembly GCF_982192425.1 of Myodes glareolus. Classification (NCBI taxonomy): domain Eukaryota; kingdom Metazoa; phylum Chordata; class Mammalia; order Rodentia; family Cricetidae; genus Myodes; species Myodes glareolus. Next base: position 5,647,330 of record NC_142046.1, read on the forward strand.
AGAATGTGGGTGTAGTATTTCAGGCTATTTCCTGCTGGTTGAGGTCCCTGATGATCTTATGGGGACCTAAAGAAAATTTAGAGTTATGATCAAGACCTGACTGAAGTATCCTGTGAGTCTTGATCATCTCAGGCAGCGGTCTTGAACCTGTTCTGGATGAAGAACTCAGACATCTGGGCCATCTATTCCTACCGGAGATTGCTCAGGTGGTCTGCCTTGGTCAAGGATGATTTTTCTTAACTCTGAATAAATCCAGAGCCTCTCGTTTTCTGTGGAAACAAAAGCAAAATCTCTTCTCCAAAGTAACATACGTTTTGACTTCAATTTTGAAGCCAAGGTATTTTCAAAATACCTATCTTGTATTAATTCTGCAGCATTTATAAGCAAATATCTTTTAGCAGCTGTTGCTCCTTCCTCAGCATTTAAACGATTTAAAGAGAGCATAATAGCACACAGTATCAAGATTCTCTGTGTATTTTCCATCTTTACGTGGCTTTATTTTAACCTCTATTTCTTTTTTTTACTTTTAACTTTTGGCTTTTTGAGACAGGTTCTCTGCATATCTTTGTCCTGGAATGCCCTCTGTAGACCAGGCTATCCTTGAACTCCCAGAGATCCATCTGTCTCTGCCTCCCCAGTGTTGGGATTAAAGGTGTCTACCACCACATCTTGAATTTACAGAGGTCTGTCTGCCTCTGCCTCCCAAGCCTTGGGATTAAAGGTGTGTACCACCACATCCAACTATTCTCTTTCTTTCTTTTTTTTATTTTTAAGGACTTTAACCCATTTAGAGTTCTTTTTAATCTCTTTTTACTGTATATCTCTCTCTTTCTGACCATGTGGGTCTTTAATTTGTTAAGGAATATGGAGAAAACAGAATTCAAAAGCTCTTAAGCCTTTTTAAGGTCCTTGCCAGGAAGCAAGCTGCAACACTGTTTCCATAGTCTAGACTGTCTACTTGAAAGAGTCAGAGTTTTCCCTGGCAGGATGGCCCAGAAAGCCAGCATTTTAAAACAGCACAGCTTTTTTTCTGCTATGGCTGAAAACAGAAATGCTTTACTCTAGTCTTTCCCAAGCTTTCTCAGGCTTTCTGTGGATGCAGTTATCCACATTGGGCACCATTCTGTAACATGAGGAGGCCCGGCCTGCTTGTTCAGATTTCTGTCCTGCCCAGCCCCCCAGCTGCTTAGCCCCAAAGAAAATGACACAGAGGACTTCGTAAGTTCTAATGCTGATTGGCCCAGTAGGTC